>NC_050580.1:202540970-208413470 GCF_011100635.1 Trichosurus vulpecula
GGAAAGCAGGGAGGGAGAAAAGTGGAGACAGAGGGAGGGAGGGAGAGACAGGGAGATGTGAGAGAGAGAGAGAGACAGAGAGAGAGAGAGAGAGAGAGAGAGAGAGAGAGGAGAGAGAGACAGAGAGACAGAGAGAGAGAGAGAGAGACAGAGAGACAGAGAGAGAGAGAGACAGAGAGAGAGAGAAACTTGTGGTAAATAAGCATTGTCAAACAAAATGAATCCAAACAGTGATCATATCTAAAAAGTTATACACCTTGTGTCCTCTCTGTCAGAAAGTGGGTAATATGCCTCATCTTATGTCCTCTGGAGACAGAGTTGCTCATTTCTTTGATCAGAGTTCTTAGGTCTTTTGAAGATGTTTTTCTTTACAATATGGTTTTCTTTGTATAAATTGTTTTTCTGATTCTGCAAACTTTACTCTTGATCAATTAGTTTATACTGCCCAAGATTCTCTGAAATCACCTCTTACATCATTTTAGGGCACTATAATAGTCATTTACATTCACATATCTCTACTTGCTCAGTCATTCCTTTATTTTCTTAGCTGCATGCCTTCAGTTTCTAGTTCTTTGTTTTTATTTTTTTTCCCTTTCCCCTTCTAATGCTTCCTTTGGGATTAGGAAGTGTGTTTTGCTTGTGATTATTCCCTCTCCACTCTGTTAACATCTCCTTGTCTACCCCAGTATGTCGCCCTGATGAGTTTGATATATTTATATACCAAATTGTTTGAGTGTCTGTGTGTGTGTGTGTGTGTGTGTGTGTGTGTGTGTGTGTGTGTGTGCATGTGATATCTTTCTTTGTCATTTTAAGTGTGAAATTCCTCCTCACTATCATTCCTTTCTCACCTTTCTAAGTTTCTCTGGAATTTTATGTTTGTATTTCAAAGTTCTTCATTCAGTATTTTTTTCATCAGAAATACTTGAAACAAATAGTCTATTTCATTAAAGCTATTTTGTTGTTGGTGTTGGTGTTTTCCCCTGTAGGACTATACTCAGATTTGAAAGGTAAGGTATTACTGGTTGTAAGCCCCTCTATTTGGGATATTGTATTCCAAGATGTCCTTTATCTTTTTTGTATAGCTGCCAAGTATTGTGTGATCCAGACTGGAGTTCCTTGTTAGTTGAACTGCTTCTTTCTGGTGGTCTCTAGTATTTTTTTAAATATGTGAGCTATGCATATTGGCTATGACATTCCTGTAGTATTTAAAAAAAATGGGAGTTCTGAATATTGACTATGCTATTCCAGCACCTTTCCTTTTGGAGATTCTTTCAAGGGGAAATTAGTGGATTCTTTCTATCTTTACTTTGCCCTCTCGTTTGATTAGATCTATGCAATTTTCATTTATGATTTATTACAATATAATATCTAGGCTTTTTTAAATCACAGTTTTCAGGTAGTACAATGATTCTTAAATTCTCTCTCTCCTTTACCCAAATTCCAGGTCAGTTGTTTTGAGATGGATATCTTGCATTTTGAATCTTTTGTTTTTCACCCAATATGCCCTGATTGGATGCCCTGGGTTCTTGCACTGATCTCTACTTCCTAGGGATAAGCCTTTGAAATTGGAGCATTGAACCTGTATGTCTGTAGTTAGAGCACTGAACCTTCAGAGGCCTTTGTGATGTCTCAGGATAAAGTTTTAAGGATCTTGAAGCCCCTGGATCTGAATGGTTCTCCTGAATGTTGTAGCACCTTCACACTAGTCTTCTCACTGCTGCTCTTGGGACTTCCAAACTCCCCAGTCTGGGGCTTTCTGCCTACTCTGGGGCTTTTTCAGGGGATTTCACCACTCTTGATGCTTTAGATACCAAATTTTGCATACTACATATGTCCCTTCTCCCACGACGCTGGTACTAGCTTTGCTGGAAGTGCTCCTTTTCCTTTTGCCTATGGGCTTCTTGTTAACTTTGGACCTTTTCTGTGAAAATCTGGGGATAGAAAAAGTCACTTTCTGTAGTTTCCCATTGGATTTCCTGATTTTTTTTTGGTTACATAGGAACTTCAAGGCTTTGATGGAGTAGATGTAGGAGAGGATGGGCAGCCTACCTCCTGTTCGGGTAACCAATTTGGCAAAAAAAAGAAAAAGGCCTAGAGTTATATTTTAATTCAAAAATTGAATTTACTGGAACCACAAATCTGACTTGCAATCATCCTGAGCATTTTTCTATTTGATGGGTATATAATTTTTCTAGATTCAAATGATTCTATCATTTAGATATTGAGCTTGTATATAGGACAAGCACTACTCAGAATTTGGTAAAGATATCGTTTACTATGGAGCTGAATAAAGTCTTCGTAAAGGGTTCGTATGTGTAAAGCCAGAAAAGGTCTTAGAGGCTTCCTGGTCCAAAGGAGAGGCAGCATAGTTTAGCCAAAAGGTCATTTGACATGCAGTAAAAAAGACTTGGGTTTAAATCCTGCCTCAGACACTTACAAGTTATAGGACACTGGGCAAGTCACTTAACCTGTGTAGGCCTCAGTTTCTTCATTTGTAAAACAAGCTCTAAGGCTCTAAGACTCAGTAGCCTCAAAGGTCCCTTCCAGCTCTCCATCTATGGTGCTATTAACTGCTCTCATTTTATAGAGAAAGAAAATGAAGCCCAGAAAAGTGAAGTGGCTCAGTTTGGTAAAAACAAAAAACAATAACAAAAAAACCCCAATATCCCATTTTAGAGCTTGAATTCAAATGTAGGTCCTACAACTCAAAATCTGCATCTTCTACTATACCAAGAGGGAACAGTGATGAGGAGAAGGATAACAATGATGATGATAGTTTCAATTTATTAAGATCAGAGATTTAGAGCTGGAAGGCACTGAATGTAATATCAACTAAGGTGGGACTTTCTTACTGTTTTAAAATGATTAATTGTCTTTCATTGAGCCTTACTAGGTACAAAGCTCCAGGCCCAAACCCCTATCTACTAGGTGCTAAGCCTATGTGGGCGTGAAGCCCTCAGCATCCTAAGGGGAGTTGCTAAGACCAGAGTCAATAGTAGGAGCCTGAATTCTGGTCACTCAGATGATGTTTGATGATGGCTAAAGAGTGAATAAAAAGAGAGAACAGAGCTATTGGATTGGGGCTTTCACTCTTGGCGGAGTGCTGATGTGGAGACTCTGGGCAGCTGTAGTTAAGGGATGCCCCAGTTTGTAAACCCAGATGTCTGGACTTTGTTAAACCCTGGTAACTATGCATTGAGATTTGAATCAGACAAGGTCTGTCTGTTGATGTTCGTAATTTGTTTGTGTTTGCTCTGAAGCTCAGGGTGCTGACTTTTTCCCCTGAACTAAGTGAATGATATTTGTATGTTGGATTAAATTGAGATTTTTAACCCATTAACATTGCTTTCCTTAGAAAAGCAGACAGCTTTCTGTGTGCTGGTTGTTGGTGGGTCTACAGCAGATGCTAGCAGATTGTTGCAACACTGAAGAGCCCATCTAATCTAACTACATCTAATCTACTTTACAGAAAAAGAGACTGAGATCCAAAAAGGTCCTGAGTTACCCAAGGTCATACAGGTAGAAAACAGAAAAGGTGGGATGTGAACCCAGGTCTTCTGATTCTAGATCCATTGTTCTTTTTACTGCATTTTAAATTTTATAAAGTGCTTTATGTATATATGCACATATGTATATATGTATATGTATATATGTGTGCATGTGTATATGTGTCTCTATGTTTATATATGTGTGTGTGTGTGTGTATTGAGAGAAGGAGGAAGGGAAAGGGAATAGAAAGGGAGAAGGAAGAGAAGAGTAAGAAGGAAACATAATAAAAGATTCTCCATGGGATGAGAATTCCTTTCATAGTTTCATCAAATACTTTCACAAGTCACTTATTTCTACTCCTCAGCTTACTTGCTTGATAATCAAAAGAAAACTTTATTTCCCCTTATTCTATATCAAATCTTGAAAGTCTTTTAGTAGACTAAACAGCAAAATTTAAAATTTGAGAGCTAAAAATGAAATCAGAGGAATAGAAAAGAGTCAGAAAAATAACGTTTTAGGTTTACAAAAAAAGAAAATGCTGGTTAATGAGGTAAGATTGACCTAAATTAAATAAAAAAGCAAAAAGTCCTTCAATTCAATGTGTTTAAAATCACTGCTGACTTAGCAGGCAGCACATCATTCTATCAGGCACTGAGGAATTATTTTCTTCTTCCTGTTGGTTGGCATTGTATAAAAACTTCTGCAGCAGATGGGGTATATATATGTATATGTGGCTTAAGACAACAAAACCAATAAAAACTTTATATAAAATTTGTTGCAAAAATCTATCTGTTGCTGTTATGTGGGATTTTTGGAGTCTTCATTCTCTATGCAGAAATCTAATAAATGGAAAAAGCCAATTGCAGTTGCAGTTATAACACATATCCTTTCATGGTTCCCCCTATACCTGCCTGCATACTGTATCTATGGATCTACATAACATGCTCTGATAGTTATGTGGTCTCACTGGTGGGGCTATTCCCTCCAATGGTGCAGACTGTAACTCATCCTACCCTTTTCATTTTTATCATTCTTGTACAAATCATCCCATAAATTCTCCAAAGGGGGTTCACCCATCACGTTGGGAGGTTTATCTGGGTCTCTTGACAGTATAGTACACATTTAGAAAATGCACAGTAAAAATAACTCATTTTGTGCTTGGGCTATTTTTCATCAGTGAATGCTATATTTATATTAAGCAGGAATGGAAATTCATAGATAATCAAAACCTTAGTTTAATAAAAGGTTAACCTCCTTATAGAATTACTATTACTGTATGCCACTGTATCTGAGTCATTCTTGGACTTTTCTTGCAGTGCAGTTTCTGAGTCTGGCAAGAATACACACACACACACACACACACACACACACACACACACACACATACACACACAGTCTTTTCAGTATTTGCGTAGGTACTGGAGAGAGACAATGATGAGAAAAAAGATGCATGAATTTGCTTTTGAACGTATTAGATTTCTGCATAGGGAATGAAGACCCAGGAAATCCCACACTAAGCCCACATCTACTTTCCAAAACAATGTTCTTTCTGTATAACAAAAGAAAAGGTTTATAAAGTTTATGTGCCATTGGAGCAGATAATTTTTAAAAGGCTATGTTCTTAATGCCTCAGAATGAAGGATTTCACAGTAGGAGCAGGGAGTCTTGGGGGCAGGACACCCCAGATAACCTCACCCACGTGCTTTTCTCCAACAATGCTTTTCTGTATGGAAACAGAAGCAGAGAAGGGGTGAGATAGCTTTTGTAGTCGGTCTCAAATAGTTAGATTTTCTTCAATGGGCTGTTAAATTGCTGCACAATGAATAGCCTTCAGCACCCTAAGGAGCTCAAACAAAAGCGATCAGGCAAATGCACCTACACCCACGTCATAAAACAATGCTCACTGTTCACTAAGCAATTCCTAGGGGTAAAATTATGATTTGTGGAGCTCAGAACAAGAACTCAGGTTGGATCCTTAGAACGTGGGCTCAGGAGTATGTGAATGGGTATTTAGTCTCGTGGACTTTGGGGAAATAGAAAAACATGACCTAAAGTTTGTACTCATGTACATATCAGAGACTACACAGGCAGTTTGAGAAAGTAAAGCACACAGATAAGAAATAATGAACAGGAAATTTCAGAAAAACCTGGAAAGACTTGTGTGAACCGATGCAAAGTAAAACGAGCAGAACCAGGAAAACATTGTACACATTATCAGCCACATTGTATGATGATCAACTATGAATGACTCAGCTCTTCTCAGTAACACAATGATCCAAGACAAGTACAAAGGACTCAGAAAGGAAAATCAAATCTACATCCAGATAAAGAACTGATAGACCCTGAATGCAGATCAAAGCATGCTTTTTTCATTTACTTTATTCTTTTTCATGGTTTTTTTTTCTTTTGATCTCTTTTTTCGTTCACAACTGTGACTAATATGGAAATATGTTTTACATGATAGCACATGTATGACCTATATCAAATTGCCTACCACTTTGAGAAGGAAAGGAAGGAGAAAAAATTGAACTCAGAATCTTGTAAAAATAAATGCTAAAAATTGTCATGACATAATTGGGAAAAATAAAACACTATTTTAAAAAATAAATGAAAGCTTAAAAAAAGAAAGTAAAGGACACAAAAGTTTCAAAACAGCTTATTGTGTATCTTCCCAAGATTTGACCCAAGATTTTGTGCTGACATCTTTCCACTTAAGCATCTACTCAGCTAGATAAGGACACATATCTCATACATAAATAGGCATCTTTCATTCTTTCCCCTTTGGTAAGTGGGTGGAGAGTTGGAGCAACAGATGAAAGTTAGATAGTAGTCATATCCAATGGGGGTAGGTAGGTGGCACACTGGGTACAGTGCTGGGCCTGGAGTCAGGAAGACTCCTTTTCCTGAATTCAAATGTAGCCTCAGATACTTATTAGCTATATCACCCTGGGCAAGTCCCTTAACCCTGTTTGCCTCAGTTTCCTCATATGTAGATGCTAGAAAGCACCTTAGAAATCACAAAATCTGAATCAGAAGGGTTGGCCATCTAGTGCAATTTATACTTGAAAGGATCCCCATTGTAACTATGTGACAAATATACTAATGGCTTCTGCTTGAAAGAGCTTAATGGCCTCCTTCTTTTTTCCTCATACAAGATGCTGCATCTCCTGATGCTGCACATTTTCACTGGCTCTGCCCCAAGCCTAGAATGCCATTGCTCCCCACCTCCACCTTCTGGCTTCCCTGGCTTCCTCGAAGTCTTGGATAAAGTCCCACTTTCTACAAGAACGCCCAGCAATACCACTACTAGGTCTATTTCCAAAGATAATTAAGGGAAAAGGAAAAGAACTTATATGTTTTGAAATGTTTATAGAAGTTCTCTTTTTGGTGGCAAAGAACTGAACATTGTGGGGATGGCAAGACAAATCATACCATCTTATTCCCTCTCAATCCCTTTGATACTGAATCACCAGCTTCCTGAGAGCAGGCAATCCCCTCCCCAAACCCAACAGCTTTTTCTCTAATCCTTGTTTACCTCAATTCTACCCTCTATTATCCCAGTCCAATTCTATATGCTTCTTCCATTTTGCCCTCTGTAATTTTCATTGCTTAATTAATGAATTTCCTTTCATTTTGGCCCTCTTCTTCCCAAACTCATTCCATCACATTGTACTCCCAAAGACAGATCTTCCCCTTCATGATACTTTACCCCGGTGACCTTCTCCGGCATTGACTGGAGTGTTTCTCATATTCCACAGCAATTGGCATTGGTTGGGGAGTCAGAATACTCCTTGCTCTTCACTGCCATTACGCTTCCATCACTCATATACCTCTCTTCCCTTAAGGTTACTTTGTCCGAATTTGTCACCCAATCCAGATCTTAGTGGTAGTAATCAACTGACTTTGAGGTCACTGTCCTTCCTTTCTCAAAGAGAAAAGCCTCATAATCTTTCTCTCTACCTCAACTCCTGCCCCTTAACTAAAAGACTTCAATATTGATGTTAACATCCACAAACACACTTTAATTTCTCAATTCCTCAGTTGCCTCAAATCCCATAAACTACTGTTCTGTCTCAGCTCTACACAGGGATGGTCATACCCATGATCTTACCATCACCCTCAAGTATTATTCACCTTCCATAATCAAAAACTCCTAAAGTCTTTTACCAGATTATAGCTTCCTAGTGTTTCTTCTCTCACTTGTCCCTCTAAAATCTCTTCTTCATCTCACTGAGACCTCCAATCTGTTCATAACACAGTATTCTCCCAGTCTATCATGCCTGCTATAACTGGGCTTAAATTTTCTTCCCAAGATCAACCCGATAGTTAACAAGTTTAATTCAACAATATTTTCTGTCCTTAAATCCCTTGCCCTCTTTTCCTATCAACATTCATGTCTTGCCAAACACTAACACTAGATCACATTGACCAGAAGCTGGCTCTGCTCTTTCTCATGTGCTACTGAAAGGAGCTAGATGACATTCATGAAATTAAGCCAACTGCATCCACTACCACTTATGTCATATAAACTCAATTGGGCCTGCATTGCAGCAATAATAATCCTTATATTTCTCCTCAACTGATTCTCTATCTCACTTCCCACAGAGGCCACTGTAAACTCTACTTCTTCCTTCAAGTCTCCCTTGGCTTCTCAGTTGAGGATTTTTTGCTGAGAAAATAGAGACCATTTACCATAATCTTCTTCCACTCTCAAAACTCCTTGAAATCACCCACTGTTTTCTCCTCCTTTACTCCTTTATTAGGAAGTGAACCCTCTCCTAACCAAGGCCATCCTCTCCCATATTATCCAGAAGATTGATTCTGTGTGTCTCAGTTTTTGTCCCTTTCGTATCCAATATTTCTCTGTCTAATGGTTCCTTCCTTACTGCCTACAAATTTGCCAAAGTCTCCCCAATATATGTCTTCTCTCTTTCACAGCCAAAATCCTACAAAGAGTTGTCCATGTTCATTGCTGCACTTTCTCAACTCACCATAATTTGGCTCCCATGTTGTCATTCACTCAAACCTGCTCTCTTCAAAATCACCAGTGATAGAGAATTAGTATAATACAATGGGAAGAGCGCCAGTGCTGGAATCAGAAGACAAGTTCAAATCTCGCCTCTGCCATTTACTACCTGGGTGAGCTTGAATAAGTCACAACCTCTCTGGCCCTCACTTTCCTCATTTGTAAATAAAAATGTTAGCTTAAATGGTCCCTAATATCCCTTCTAGCTCCAACTCCATGATCCCAAGATCCATCTACTGCTAAATCTTATGACTTTTTCCTATTCTTCAATTTTTTTAACCTCTCTGCAGCTACCCTTTCCTACTGAATACTCTCTCTGTGTTTTCCTCTATCACTCTCTTGGTTCTCCTCTTCAGTCTCCTTTGCTGGTTCATAATCCATATGATGTTGCCTAAATGTGGGTGTTCCGCAAGACTCTGTACTTAGCCCTCTACTATTCTCTCTCTATCCTCTCTATTTTCATGGTGACCTTAGTAGATTCCTTGAGTTTAATTATCATCTCTATGATGATGACTTTAAGATCTACACATCCACTCCTAGTCTCTTTCCTAAGTTCAAGCCACGAATCTCTTATGATCTATTGAATATTCTCATTGGGACATCCCATGGACATCTCAAACTCAACATGCTCAAAGTAGAATTCATTCTTTCACCATAAAGTCACTATTCTTCTGAACTCTATTTTGTCAAAGGCATCATTATTTTTCTAATCACTCAGGTTAATAGCTTTGGAATTACTCTCAATTCATTACACTCCCTCACGTTGCATATTTAATCAATTTCCAGATCTTTTTCTTTATATCGCCACAACATCTTTTGCATGCATCCTCTCCTCTCTACTCATAGGGTCATTCAATCATCTTTTACCAGTACCCAAAATGTAATAGTCTGAAAATTGGTTTCCTGGTCTCAAGTGTCTTCCCATTCCAATCCACCTTCCATATAGATGCCAAAGTGACTTTCCTAAAGTGTAAGTCTGACTGTGTTATACCCCTATTCAATAAATTCCCATGGATCCTAATTATCTTAAGCAGTAAATATAAATTCTTCTCTTCAGCTTTAAAAAGACTTTCTTTCTCAAACCTGAGCCCAACTTACCTTTCTAACCTTATTATATATTGCTTCTTTTATTCCTCATACACACACTACTCTATTTTTGCCTCTCAGCCTTTTCAATGGTAATTCCCTTGTTTAGAACATAATGCCTCCTTATAGTAGCTTCTAAGAATTCCTGTTTTTCATCAAAGCTCAATACAAGTTACACCTTTTACATGATGTCTGTCTATCCATGTCCCTCATCTCTTGGTACCCTCCCCTTCAAATTTTTCTTCTATTTATTTTGTATGGCATAGTTGATAAACAGCTGACATTGGAGTTCAGAAAACATTCAAGCCCCACTACTGACATATATTGACTGTGTGACCTTAAGCAAGTCACTTAACTTCCCAGTACCCCAGGCAATTCTCCAAACAAAGGTCAGCAAATTACTGCCAGAGCACCAAATACAACACAAAGCCAGGTTTTGTATGGCCCATGAGTTAAGGATGGTTTTTACATTTTTCAGTAAAATAAAACTTTATTTTAAAATGTAAAAAAACACTCAGCTCATACAAAATTGTTGATTAGTTGAAAAGCAGTTGCCAATCTGCAAAAGCGAAGAGAATTTCTCACTAGAAACTCTGGTCACTGAAACTTAAAAGTTTCTCCAGTAACTGAAACTTAAAAGTTAAAAAATTACCAAGGTATTAAAACACAATATGGAATGATGAAATCTCAGAATTACTTCAACCCAAACAGTAGACTAATAATAACAAATTACTGAACATGAACCGTATTCCTTTAAAGAAGAGACTAAGATATAGAGTATGTTTACCTAACATTGAACATCCAAATATTAGAAACTCTCTAGGTGCCTGCCTGAATTGTTCAATGTTCATTACAGCATCTGGTTTCAAAAACACTCAAAGGTATGTCTCAGTCAATCCAATAATATATTTATTAAGGCCTATTTTATGCTGGCCATAGTACCATGTAAAAGACAAAAAATTAAATGCTCCCTCTCCTTAAGGAGAAATAAATAAATCAATAAATGTAAAATACCTACAAAGTAAATATGAAATAATTTTGGTGGGAGGGGATAATCCCTCCCATGTTAAAATTTTTAATAAACTTTAGTGTCTCTATTATCTCTAGGATAAAAGAAGAGTTTTTCCCTCTGTTTGGCATTTAAATTCTTTCATAACCTGTCCCCAACCTACCATTTCAGCCTTATTACATATTGTTCCCCCTTATATACTGTGCAGTCTAATCAAACTGGCCTCTTTGCCATTCTGCATACAAGACACCCTGTTTCCTGTCTCTTGGGTTTTGAATTTGTTGTTCCCCATGTTTGGAATATATTCCCTCCTTTCCTTTACCTCTTGGAATCCCCTACTCTCCTTCTCTAGATGGCCTTTCATGCTCCTCCCAGATGTTAATGCCCTGTCCCCCATCTCCTTCTATTTTTCCGGATCTCAGTTTGTTGGGCAATCGGCACTGATCACTTAATAAACTGATATGCTTGGAAGATCAAACCTTTATTTCCTCAGTCATTTCACCTTTCACTCACCACCAATATGTACACATATGTACATATCACAATAGAAATAGAAATGTAAACTCCCTGTGGGCAGGGACTGTGACTTTCGATTTGTTTCCCAACACCTAGTATAGTAGCTGTCACATAGTTGGTACTTAACTAGTACTTGGTGTTTGACTGATTATAATGGGGCAAGAACTGATATATTCCTCTTTCCAGCCTCTGTAGAGCCCTTCATGCTTAGTTTAAGTGTTTGCCGAATGAAAGAAGCTTTGTCTTGCCACTGGACTTTGTTGACTGTGGAGAAGATAGTGAGGCTGATGATTATGCCCAGCTCTGCCTTACTTAAAGCCAATTCACTAGAAAGTCAAGACATCATCCTCATGACACATCGGACCTCTTAGGGAAGAACCACAAAGTTATGCCCCAAAGTAAGTAACTTGATTCTGTTTTCCTCAGGCAACTCCCTAGGGCTTATCTTCCAACTCTTAAAGGGTTACATTGACCTTAGGAATTCCCACACTGACAGTTCCCTCTTGCTAATGAAATCACAGATCCTTCAATGCTCCAGTAAATATACTTTATAGCATATCAGGACCCCTTGTCTATTCAGTCTGTAAAATGGCCATTTCATGGCTAACTTTTAATATTTAAAATAGTTATATCTCTAATTAATTTGAGACTGGGTATTTCTTCAGGATTGTAACAGCAGCGATGATGGAGGAATCCAATAGCATGAATAATTCACTTTATGTATGACATGGGTATTAGAAACACATGATGGGCAGAGCTTTATTTTTATTATTGCATGACTTTGGACAAGTAGTTCAATCTCTCTGGCCCCGCCACCACTCTAGTGCAGGCCATCATCACCTCGTGCAAAAACTTACTGCCTCCACTCCCTCCCCACTGCAAAAATGATTTTCCTAAAATACAGGTCAGATGATTCCTCCCTCCCCCTTCCCAATAAACTCCAGTTGCTCCCTATTGCCTTCAAAAGCAAATACAAAATGATGGGGTGTTTTTTTGGCATTCAAAGCCTTTCATATTCTAGCCCCTTCCTATCTTTCCAGTCTTCTTACACCTTATTCCATAACACATAGTCTTTGATCCAGGGTCATTGGCCTCCTGGATGTTCTGAAAACAAGACACTTCATTTTCTGGCTCAGGGCATTTCTCTCTGGCTGTCTCCCATGCCAGGAATGCTCTCCCTCCTCTGCTCTGACTGCCAAACTCTCTTGCTTCCTTTAAGTCCCAACTAAAATCTTACCTTCTAAATGAAGCCTTCCCTAACCCTTCTTAATTACAGTGCTTTCCCTCTTTTAATTATTTCCTATTTATCTTGTATATAACCTGCTTTGCATGTATTTGTTTGTGTGTGGTCTCCCCCATTAGATTGTAAGTTCTTTGTGGGCAGGGACTGTCTTTTGCCTTCTTTTTTCTATCCCCTGCACTTTACTACAGTGCCTAGCACATAATAGGTGCTTAATAAATGTTTATTCACTGATTGACCTCAGTGTCCTCATCTATAAAATAAGGGGGTTGGATTACATGAACTCATGAACTTGAAGATCTGTTCTAGCTCTCTATATATGATCCTATTAAAACACTTCCTATGTATAAGGGAAATATGATGGTTGGCTTTTTTGCAGTACCACTCATAAGTTCTTCATAGTTAGAATACTGGCTAAAATTAATTTCAGTTTTCAAAAGTTCTTCACTGGACATCAGTCCATTATACATGCAATCTCTTCCTATTAGATGATAAGTTCCTTGAGGACAGGGACTACCTGGTTTGTTTGTATTTAATCACCGGTGCTTAGCCCACTACCTGGTACAAAGTAAGCACTTAAATAAGTGTTGTTTTTCATTCAGTTAAGAACAAACAGGCTTGTGTATGAGATAACTAAGCCACGAAGCCAAGCAATGAAGGCAGCTAGAGGTTCCAAAGGTGGGAAGAGAAAACCTTCCAAGCAGAGAGAGGGACAGCCCATGTAAAAATATGGGGTCAAGAGAAGGAATGCCATGCAGAAAGATCATGTGGCCCAATATGGCAAGGTCTTAGCAGACTACCAAGAATGCCTGTCTTGGTTCCATTATGACTGTGATTATTCATTTTACATAGCACCAGGGCCTCAAGAGCATTCTCACTCGAGTTGGCTTGAAATGACTGAATAAGTAGCCTAGGGTCCGGAACCCTCTGTAAGCAATAATTATCTGAGTTGTTGAAGAAAATTATTTCTAAGCAGATATTTCTCTGTTTCCAACAAGGTTCTAGCATTTTTAAAAGGGCTGTAAAGAGGCCTTTAAATAGCTTAGGAAGTTAAAGAAGAGGAGGAAAAATATGCCAGAAATTATACGTAGTGAAAATGGCAGGCTTAATGTCCCAGGGACTGTGTGTCCACAGTAAGGTTCATGTTTGAGAGGACAAAAACCTATCTCCTAGAAGCTGATTTAAAAAAAAAAAAAGAATGAATGATGTTAGGAAGTTCTGGTTTCAATGACAAAAACTGATAAAGCATTCACAGTCCTCAATTCAGCATTATTATTACATATTTTTGGAGGATGAAGGTGGAAAGGGAGAAGGGAAATACCCAGTCTTCTATGTGTTTCTTTGTCATCCAGGGAGAAAACTTTTGGCTAACACCTACCAGTAGAAAATCATGTAAAAATGTAAAGATTAGTGAGAATAAAACAACAAAAAGAATAGTTCCATACCCATTACTTCCTGCTGTGTGAACTTTTGACATATCAGCAAACTCCTCTGTGCGCTTGCTACTGCTGGTATACTGCTCACTGTACAGCTTTAAGGACATCTGTTCTACAGCATCCCTTTGTGCTTCCAGGTAGCATAACTGAACCTCAGCCTAGAGAGAGAGAGAAACAAAGAGGAAACACTCTTTTAATCCAGAAGGAATTCATTTCAAGTGAGTGCTTTGGTGGGAGCTTTGGTGGGTAACAACTCAAGACACAGAAATTGTTCACATCATTAGACCTCTCTTTTCCTAGTTGGATTTAATAAGATCAGCTAGATGTATTATAGAATTACATTTTAAATCTGAACCATATATGTTCGTCTTAAAATATGACCTGAATAAATGAAATGAACTCTCCAAAGACACAGTAAATGACACAATATCCCTGAGATCATAACACTGTATGACTTAACATAAAAATTCAATGAAAGTCCAGTAATATTCTTGTTCATATTTTCATGGATGTAACATTTATTTTTTACAGATGCTTATCCAACCAACATACTTGCATAGCTCCCTCATCAAGTCAAGCCAACAAACATTTGTTAACACATTCTATATGTCAGGTACTGTGCTAAGTGCTGGAAATAAAAGCCAAAACAAAGGCATTGCCTGCCCTTGAGGAGCTTACCTTCTAGTAGGAGAAAACAACACATTAAAAAATTAAACTGAAAATTAAGGTGGGTGAGGAGACGGAAGGAAGCCAGAGAGGGCATGGTAAAAAAAAAAAAAAAGTCCAGAGAGCCAGGAACAGACCCCATAAAGGAATAAATGTATAAAGCTGGTCACTATTCTTAAAATGCAGATTCTGACCAATTAGGGTAAGGGTACACAGGAGAGGAGGGATCTTCAGGGTGAGAAGGCCACTTTCTTATTATCTTTTCTTTGTAGGATGGAAAATATTGCTTAATTCTAGCTATGATGTATCTTCAACTATGACAACCCAACTACCTTCCTTCATTTAAAAAAAATCTGTATATCAATGTCTTAATAACTGTTTAACACAATGATATGAGAAACACTGGTATTGTTTACATTCTATAATTATAATTCTATCATTCCAGAAATAATTCAGAAAATAACAGTAAGGAAGACCTGAGGCTTGGGGCACCATTATCCACAACTTTGAATTAAAACCTGATTACAATAATAAGCTGCTAAAAATAAAATAAAACATAAAATAAGAATAAAAATGAGTAAGCAAAGGAAAAAGAACCCAACCATTCTGGCTTGAACTTTAACTGCTTATTTTTTCATTGTTACTTAGCACTCCAGCATTCATTAGAGAAAGGAAGAAGCAGTAAGTTCACCATGCTGGTTTCCATCAAGTGATGAGCCAGACCAAAAGAATGCTGAATAATATCTGACATAAAAACTTATGGAATTGATGCTTTATTTATTGCAGCTGTGGTGATCAGACTGCTTTAGGAGCTCAGTAGTGTACCATATGATGTTGGGAATGAAATTTTCTCAAAGGCATGCTCACCCATGGGCAATGGAGGGAGGGGAGTCAATTTATAAAAAGAAGGCTAAGTTTATATATACTCTGGGGTCCAAAGGATTGTTTTTTTTCCTGAAATAGTTTCTATTAATAATCAAACATACCCATTACCATTTCTGATAATCCTTAAAAAAACTATTACTTTGTAATTTAATTGTATATTTCCTTAAGGAAAATAGGACTGAGACAGCTGTCCAAGTATGTATTACCCTGAATGTGCTAAAATGTAAGAAAACCAGACATTTATAAGATCTTCTCCCCTGTGCTTCATAGCAAGTTAAAGACTTTAATCTAGCCTTCAGTTTTAGAGACACTCCCACAGAGAAAGAAGGGAAAAGCTTGTAAAAATGGCCACTGTTCTAAAAGGGGACATTAACAATCTTAAAAGGAAAAGAGTCAATTATGAGCATTCCCCAAAAGTAAGGTGCTAAGTTATTCAGATAGTTGCCATTTTCTTGTTTTCCAAAGATATTCAAATTTAAATTCACAAAAATTCATGGAACAAATATTCTAGAAACAAAGAATTACTTTAGTAAGCTTTACTAAAATTCAATTAAATAAGGCTTTTTATGTCATTTCAAAGCTACACTCTATGGAAATCTTTCACATACAATTGAGTTAGCTTGCATAAGGGTGAATCACTGAAATTCTGGATGATCTGAAACACCATAGAAAATGTATAGTGATATGTGTAATGTACTCAGTTAGTAGGAAGTGTGTGGTGAGAAGGCACAAGGGTCAATGTTAGATTTGGTCTTATTTAACATTTTTATTAATGATCTGGAAGAAGAGGTTAAGCAGCATGTTAATGAAATGTGCAGAGGATTCTAAGTGGGAAGTTTTGCAAACATTATAGAGTATGAAGGACTAATACCAATGGACTTAAAAAGATTAGAAATATGGGAAAACTTTAAATGATAAATACATAATGAATTCCTTTGGTGAAATTGAATATATATATATATATGTATATGCAATAGACACAAAACTCTTAGCAATGATGAATTTAAAAATCTTCATGAAAACAAGATTAGAATAAAACATTGAGTAAAAAGGCACTGCATTTAAAAACTGTACACATAGAAAGAGGGGAGGGAGAAGAAGGAAATATTTATTAAGAGCCTACCATATGTCATGTACCAAGCTAAATGCTTTACAAATATTGTCTCATTAGACCCTCATAACAACCTTGTAAGGTTGTTCCTCTATTTTTAGTTAAGGAAACTGAGACAAACAGAAATTAAGTGAATTGCTCAAGGTCGTATAGTTAGTGTCTGAGGTCACATTTGAACTCAGATCTTTCAGTGCTGAGTTCCAGTACTGTATCCACTGAACCATCTAGCTGCCACTATACAAAGGAATAAGAAATGTTAAGGTGTAACAACAATGTTGCTAGCAGCTGCTGTGGAGGTGAAAAACCAACAAGATCACATAGGAGGGCTACTAGCACAGGTTCTTTGATCTGCTTTTCTAAGGAAAGCAACTTTAAAAGGGTCAACAATCTCACTTTAATTAAACATACATATATCATTCACTTAGTTCAGGGTAAAAAGGCAGCACCCTGAACTTCAGAGAGAATACAAACAGAAATTACAAGCATACATTACATAAACAGAGCAAAATAACACAAATCAGAAGACAGGCTTCTAGCTGTCTGTCCAAGCAATACATAAACAGTTACCAGACAGAGAAGCAACAACATCTGGGGGTTCCATGACAGCTACACGGAGTCTCGTCTGGTCAAATCACATGACGCTCTTCCAGTGAGTAAGAGCCCCAAAACAAAACGCCAGCCTCAGATCTTATATACCCTTCTCAGGGTCAGAGGGCATCACAACCATGCAACTCAAACCCATGTGAACTAGGCTTTCTGGTTTCTTAAGCAGGTCATCAAAGAAACAAAGGTAAGACTTATCAAAGGCACCCAGTTACCTCAGTGCTAAGATGCACTCAAAAAAAAAAAAAAACAGCAAGAAGTCCCACTGTGCTTGCCATTACATTTGAAAGGCAAGACTCAAAGGTACTTGATTACCTTAGCATTCCAAAACAGAAAACAATAAAAAAAAAAAAGTCCCACCCTTTAGTCTCTTATTCAATAGCCAATTAGACAACCCATTAGAATAACATAATCATTCTAAGAAAGTCAAGTTGCACAGTAGATTCCCATGGATGTCATTTAACTGTTTTATAATAGACTGCACCAATAAACCCTCTTAGATATCTCACAAATATGTGTCATCGGTCATAATGAGGATCAAGTGAAAGAAATGGTAGATCATTGCAATCATCACTAATATTCTCTAACAATGGTAAGTTGAAGAGTCCATTTTGTGTATGGACAACATATAAAATGCATAAGCAATCAGTCAATAAGCAATAAGCACCAACCATGCACCAGGTACTGGGCTAAGTACTGGGGATAAAAAAAGACAGTCCTTGCCCTCAAGGAGCTTACAATCTAATGAATTCAAAAAGGAATAACCAATAGGAATGGCCACAAAATGATAAAGTTGATCAGAAGAAAATTATTTATATTATTTAGTTTGCAAAATTCAAAACAAAACTGGATAAATACTATAGGGAAAAGGCACTAGGTTAAGGAGGAGGTGAATTAAATTATTCGGGCAATTTCTACCACCATTTCTATCTTTCTTGATATCCATGATGATAATAGTAGTTTCCTTAATAAAGCTGAATGGTTTTGTCATTCTAAATCTTTTTGTAACATTTGTCCATTTTCTCTCATACTAGTTCTCAGTTCAAATATGATTTCTGAGAAAAAATGTTTAATGTCCCTAAAAAAGAAGAAACACTTAACTTATAACTGAATGTATTTAACAGTAGAAGAAAAATCTTAATTTACTTTTAAAACTCATAACATGAAAATTTGACATTACAACAACAAATAGAAATAGGCAAGGAATAATAACATCTTTTGCAATAAATGGGTTTAATTTACTGAGCTTTTTTCTTGATAAACCTACTTTGCACTTAATTTTATTTACTCACAGTCTTAACTCTTAGAGGTACTTATATTTAATTTTAAGCTATAAATGTGTTCCCTGATATTTCAAAAGGATTTAAGTGTAACCCTCTAAAAGTTCAAAATTAAATTTTATTTCCTTCTTATTCCTGAAAAGCAATAATTCCAGTCCAGTGACCTTTTTGGCTTGAAAGATACTAAATGGCTACTTTTACTAGGCGGATCCGACAACTTGTTTCTCTTAGTTTTCCTGTACACTTCTTAACTAAAAAGAGTAGGTCATGCCATGGTTGACATGGTATAATGGCAAGCAGGGTGGGGCTTTTTGCTGTGTTTTTTTTCTTTTGGAGTGCTTCTCAGCACTGAGGTAATCAAGTGCTTTTAATTGAATCAAGAGTCTTTGATGACCTGCTTGTGTCACAAGAAAGCCTAAGTCACATGAGTTTGAATCATTGGTTGTGACACCCTCCAACCTTGAAGAAGTGTATATGTACTCTGAGGTTAGCATTTTGCTTTGGGGGCTCACTCATCGGAAGAACATTCCTGTGATTTTGCCAGATAAGACTCTGGGTAGCTGTTAAGCAGCCCTCCAGCTTTGAAAACCCAAATGTTGGTGCTTCTCTCTCTCTGGCAATTATCTATGCATTGCTATGGACAGACAGAAGCCCTGTCTGCTGGTGTGTCATTTACTCTGTTTATATAATTCCTGTTTATAATTTCTGTTTGTATTTCCTCTGAAGTTCAGGGTGCTGACTTTTTCCCCTGAATTAAGTAAATGATATATGTATGTTTAATTAAAGTAAGATTGTTAACCCCTTAAAGTTGCTTTCCTTAGAAAAGCAGATCAAAGAACCTGAGCTAGTAGCCCTCCTGTGTGCTGGTGTTATTGGCCTTGCACAGTCACAGCAGTGGCAAGTAGCATTGTTGTTACACGCTGTTATTTTAGACACTAGAATGGTCAATAAAGATCACCATATTTTTAATCTTACATAGTCAAGTATTACAGGAGAAAGAAAAATGAATGGAGAAGTCATTGATTAAGAGATAACATACAGAAAGAGATATATCCTTACCCTAAAAAGCAATGACCTTAAGGAACTAATTTTAACATTTTTCCTGGAACAGTGAACAATATATTTTTGTCTACTTAAATACCTTGGAAAATCGAATAATAGATTTGCTCAATTAACTACTGGAATTGTAAGATAAGTATCAAAACCTTAAACATTTGATCTTTTTTTTTTTCTCTATTACTCAAACAAAGAAAATCTTTGGGAAATCCTGCTATATATTATGCCTCATCATACCACGGAAGTGACCTTGGTTTCTCTATGGCTATGCCAGTGAAGGACAAGTTCTGGATGATTCTACAAAGCTGTAAAAGCTTCAAGTATGTCTCAACAATCCACTGTATCTTTTATACCAACTAGCCTAGACAAATATGAAGAAGTGGGATAGTAGCAGGCTAACCATCAGATAAGTGATTTGGCCATGGAGAATAATTAAACAGATTAAAATATAAAAGTGCTCCCAGTCTTGTGCCAACATCTACTTTTGTAGTGACAAAATAGTGAAAAAGAAAGCAGAGAATGCTAAGAACCACAATTTTTAGACCAGTCACAAAAATTAATCTAAATGTAAGAATTTCATTATATTACCCATGAGTCTACTAGAGGAAATGACTATCACCACAAAAAAATTCTAATGATAAATGAAAGTAGAAGATTAAGGCTCATTAATTCTCAGGGACTCAAATATTGTTGTTGCTTGTCCTTCATTCTCAAAGAGAACCAATGACATCAGGAGGGTGATATCTTGACTTGCAAGTGAATTGTATTTAAGTGAGGCAGGGTTGCACAATGGTCATTTGTCTCAGTCTGTCTTCCAGGATTATCTGAATGCAGTGGCAAGACATAGGTCAGGATGACTGGAGATGACCCTAGATGCAATGGAAGACCTTGGCCTTTTTAAGCTAAAGTCTTTCCCAGTTTGTCTGAGGCAACACCCATTAGGTGATTAAAGGTTAGATTAAAAAATATCAAACTGGGAAGATAAAGACCCTCAGGGTTTTTGGCCAGAACAGAAATAACTGCTATTTACACTCACTCTGAGACATCAAAACCCAAACAATGATCAAATGAAGCTTGGGCTGGGACCTATCATTGGCCAATCAGTGACAGCCAAAGTGATTGGAGTTTAAGGCATGGTCAAGTAGCTGCATTTGAATCATAAAGGGCTTTATCAAAGCTTGGTTTTCCAGAGCTCTATTTCAGGAAATCACAAATAAAAGGAAGTGTGACTAAAGAGTTAATTTTCCCAGCTTTTCTTAAATGATAGAATGAATAAGTAGGGAAGAGAAACAGAGATCTAGCCCCCAAACTCGAAGACATCTTGTGAAGTTTCAGTGATCAAAATGTATATTCCTTTGGGTAGAGCACCACATGTAAGGGTATGATTCCTCATGTGGACAGAAGGATGGAAGGAAGAAAGGAAGGAAGGAAGGAAAGGAGGAAGGAAGGAAGAAAGGGAGGAAGGGAGGAAGGGAGGAAGGAAGGGAGGGAGGGAAAAAAGGAGGAAGGAAGGAAGGGAGGAAGGGAAGCAAGAAGGGAGGGAGGGAGGAAAGGAGGAAGGAAGGGAGGAAGGGAGAAAGGGAAGGAGGAAGGGAGGGAGGATTGCCCAACTGGAACTGGCTAGTTGGGTCCCCAGTGGGGCAGATACTATTAGGGATTCAAATAAGGGAATAGGAGAAGTCGGTCAGTTTCACCATTTGTCGGGAGAAACATCATTTCAATGGACATTTGGATATCTTAGAATATGCATGATAAACTCAGGCAAAGGGACCACAATAAAGACTGTGTCAGAACACCTACTGTAGACAGCAAAGTAGAAAATCTCTTCAAAGAAGTTGACAAGATGCTCAAAAATAAGCCAGTATATCTTATGACTCGGTGGTCTCAATATTAAGGTAGGCACAGAACAGCATAATGAAAAATATGATGGAAAGTTTAATCCAGTATTAAGAAATGAAGGGGGTGAAATGCTTATTGATTATTCAAAAGAGTCTCATCATATCCATGCTAGGAACATTCAATTTTTTTTAAGAGGCAGAAGTGACTAGATACAATAAGTATTGAAAAAAAATAACAAAAAGTATAATTTATTAAATTGGATCCAGAAATGACTGGTAACCAATATGGAAGTAATTTCTGATTTAGTAAACTATAAGCAGTCAGATCACTGGTTGGTTAGGGTGAAGTTCCAAATTAACCTCAACTTTGAAGAAAGAATAAAGATGAGAAAAGATTGCATGCAAATAAAGCAGCAATAACTCTAACTACTTAGACAAGCTATGAACTTTGAAATATAGAAATGCATAAAATTAACAACATTGACTATTTCCATTTCTTGGAGTAGTTTAACTGATACAAAACAGTCACCAAAACAAGGAGGCCAAAAGAACTCAGAAACTGTTAGAAACATCAAAACTTTGGTTTCTTTTTTTCAAGAGCTAAGAAAATGGTCCTTTAAAAAACATTACAGAAGATAACAAGCCAGAGGCAGCTAGGTGGTGCAGTGAATAGAACACCAGCCCTGGAGTCAGGAAGACCGGAGTTCAAATTCGGCCTCAGGCACTTGATATATTTTACTAGCTGTGTGACCTTGGGCAAGTCACTTAACCCAAATTGCCCTGCCTGCTCCCCTCCAAAAAAAAAAAAAAGAAGAAGAAGATAATAAGCCATTTCATCTCAAAAACAGAGAAAAGCATTAAAAGAAAAAGACTGCAGAAAATTTAGTGTGAGATCCAACTAAGTGAACAAGGACTACAAATGAAAGTAGAATGGAATAGACTTACCAACAACATTTCACTAGTAATCTATTCTCATACTTGATTATAGTCCATATTTGAACTCTAAATTAGAGTTCAATGCCCTGTCTAAAGTCCCAAATCAAGAATTAGAAAATAAACAAACAAACAAACAAATAAATAAATAAAAGTACAAATAAAGACAGGAAATGTGGCTGGAGTGCAAGACAATGTTAAGGGCATGTGAAGATTGATTCTTTAAAATATTTCAAAGAGAGAAAGATTCCCTCTAAAAGGGAAAAAACCATAGATGAATTAATACTAAAATCACAAAAGAGGCAACTAAAAACATAGGCAATTACGAACTCATGTACCTATTATGTTATCACTATATAATATTTATGACAATAGTCTATACTTGTATCAAGTGTATCCTTGATGAAAACAAGTTGGGAAAAGATAGATTTTCAAGATGATACTTCAAGGCAGACATCTCCTCAGTCACACATTTGACTAAAGGGTTTAGAAAGCTCCTGTGAGGTTTATTGTTTTCTGACTAAAACCAAACAAAAAACCATTTGATTAAGGATAGCAAAAATCAGATTTAAAACTCTCTTCCAACAAAGGATCTTCCATGTATTTGTTAAGATCATATAAGAGTACTTGATAGCTTCCAGCATGGCTGTGACTTTGTTCAGCGATACTCTGAATATCAATATTAAACAAGGCAATATTAAGCAACAGGGATGTGTACTTGCTAAAGGTGTTTGTCACAAACATGAAGAACGAACATAAAGAATATTCCATGTAAAGACACAATGGGAGGGGAATTCTCTATAGATGGTGATGGTCTCCAGATGCTTCTGTTTATCAAAGACACTCTGCTGACTGCATCAAAATTTCCTCAGGGGCACCTCAGTAAGATTCAAAAGAGATATCATCAAAGCAATCCACAGAGATGAAAAAAAAGGCAAATGGATGAAGTATGTTAATTTCTAGGATTATGACATGCATTTGGATGAACAGTTCATAGAGTTGGCTATGCCATTACCTATTCCTTGGAATGGTCCTGCAAATGGACAATGAGCTTCCCCCCAAACTGAAGTGGAACAAGGGATCTGAGTGTATTGCACTTAAGAAACTGCAGAGCTTCCAGTGATATGCAGCTGCCTCTTATGACCCCAAAATCTTTTTAACATTGCTATTTTTCTGGAGATGTTATATGGCTGTGAGTCTTAAAATACCACAATTTCTGACGAATAAAAATTATAGATGACACAAAAAGCAATGGAACCATGTCTGATGGGTATAAGTAGGCTACAACATATTATTAAAGTTGAGTTGTGAAACATCTTCACTGGAGGGGATTAAGAGTGGCTTGGATTTGCAAAGACTTTTGTGATTTGAACTTTTTTGCTCATTTCCTGAGGCAAGAGAAAAATCATATTGTTTGGGACTGGTCAAGAGTAAAAGGAAAGCCAGGAGTGAGAGAGAGAGAGAGAGAGAGAGAGAGAGAGAGAGAGAGAGAGAGAGAGAAACACAAGAGCAGAGAACGAGAGATGATTTCCCCTTCGACACATGGAGTAACAGCCTGAAGAAGCAGTAATGGTAGTTATACCTACACTTCACTTCAAACTCATGCCTCCTGGAAATGGGAGAGATAAAAGTGAAAAGTGAAAAAGTATAAAATTAGCACTTGCTCAAACGATTGTAGTGGAAGAAATGGCAGGCTATCATTTTCCCCTGCCTCAATTCAACTAGGTTTGACTGGTACTTGTTTCTACATATCTTCTTTTATTTTGATAAAGACTACATCTCACTGAACTTCTCTCACTTTTCACAAACACACATGGTTGACCTATCCTTTGCATTTCCTTGTGTCCCAAGAGAGGCCTTTCCCAGCATAAGCCTAGGATTGCAACCCAGACCAATGGTAGAGTGTTTTCTCTCTCTAATTGGCAGCACACTCATGAGCTATTCGTATTTTTCACAACTTCACTTCCAAGGATGGGACTGATATGAACTTGGGCCATTAAATCTGCTTCATCAAACTACAATCCTAATAAAGCAATCCTAAGGGTTATATTTGCATCAGAAAAGTAGGCACGAAACTCACTGTTCAAAACATATATGACCAAAAGAAGAGGTGGACAAGTCAGGCAGTAAGAGTTGTTATTGTGGTTGTTGTTCGTCTTTCATTCTCAAAAAGGACCAATGACATCACAAGAGTGATGTCTTGACTTACTTGAATTAGATTTGAGTGAGGCAGAGCTGTGCAAAGCTGTCAGCCCCACTCTCTTCCCCAGAGTCACTGAAGTCCAGTGGCAAGACAAAAGTCAAGATGACTGGTGATGATCCAGGATGCAGTGGGTGACCTTGGCCTTTCTAAATGGAGGTCTTTCCCAGATCTCAATTTGTCGGAGGCAATGCCCATTCAATGACTGAGGGCTGGGTAAGAATTGAGACAAAAGATGGCCTAATTTACCAGAGGAGATAAAATAGCCTGAGGATCAAGAATCCCATAGGATGAGGTATAAAGGACTTTTAATCTGCACCCACGGAAGGGAAATTTATGGGATGAGACCTCACATAATCTGTCCATTAATGTATCTGAATGTAAGTAAAGAAAAAAAGGAAAGGTTAGGGGGTGAGGAGGAACCAAAACGTTGCCTTAGGGCACTAGATCTCAGCCTCAGTATGGGAAACAAATTAGGATCAGTGAAAGTCTACTGAAAGATCTCAAATAATCTTTGGAAAAATATAAAAAGAGAATTAAGCACATCTGCATCACCAATACCCTTAACATTTCTTGTACTAGACAGATAGGGCAGGAGGAAGCCCTGGTGACCAGAATAACTCCCTCTCTTTGCCCACCATCTTCATCTTCTCTTCTTGTAGCCCAAGCCCAAAACCTTAGCCTGGAAGGGCCAGGGTCTCCCAATGCATCCTGGGCCATCTCCAGGCATCCTGATGAATATCAGGCCACTGTAACCAGATGGCTCTGGAGGAGAAAGTGAGGCTAGTGACCCTGCACAGCCCACACTCACTCAAATCAAAGTCAACTGCAATTCACGTCATCATTACCCTGATGTCACGGCCCTCTTTGAAAATGAAGGACAAACACAACAACAACAACAACACCAAACCAGCCCAAGCTACAACTAGAACGGAGAGAGTATATTCTGTCACAGACACAAAACACTATGGCAAAATACAGTGTGCACACACGTGTGTATATATACATACATACATATCCATAGAAACATATGTACATACATGCATATTTCTATATATAATTTTTTATCTATATTGTATATGTTATATATTTGCACAGTGTAACACATAGTAAATGCTTAATAAATGCTTTTTTCATTTATTCATACTTAATATGTAAATTTCAAACAGAAAAGCAATTCAAATGTTCCAAGTGGTTCTTTTTTTTTTTTTTTTGCCCTTTCTATTACTTACGGTATCTTTAATTGTCAGTCATTTGGTGAGAAGTATAGAATTCTGTAGGGATTAAGGCCCAATTACTGCTAGTGTGCCCTGATCATTCAGGAGGTGACAAGAAGTTAAGAGAGAGTATAAACAGGTTGCAAACTAGGTGCCAGAAATGAGCCTGTTCAAGATGAAAACCTGATGATTCAAGATGAAAAAGCAAGTCTAGGTTCAGAGATGCAAAGAATCTTCCAAAGGAGTCAGGACAAGGAATCATAAAGCAACAGGGCTTGCCCTTCCAAGGGCTTCAGATGTTACTCTAACCCTTTATCTATGTATACCAATATTCTCTGTCCATGGCATGTGGGTGTCTATGAATGCATCAGGGCAAGGCACATGATATTCAAGCTCTTTTCAGTATGCAAATTAACAAAAAGTTGAAACCAATTTAATAATAGTAATAAGAATAATAATAAATAGCATCTATATAATGTCTGCAGTGTGGTCTTAGCGCTTTACAGAAATGATCTCATTCGGTCCTCATGACAGCCTTGGGAGGTAGGTGCTACTATGTTCATTATTTTGCAGGCAAACTGAGGTTGTAACTCATCCAAGATCACACAGAGAGTAAATGTCTGAGGCCAAATTTGAACTCAGGTCTTCCTATCTCTAGGCCCAGCAATCTGTCCATTGTGGCCCCTCACTACCTGAATCTGGCTTTTTGTTGACATCATTGCACTTTCACCAACTCAAGGACCCATACGTAAGTCCATGAGAGGGATGTTGGCAAAGTGGCTAAAGAATCTAGAAGGCCTGCATTCAAGCTCTACCTCTGACACATTCTAGGTGTTTGACCGTGGGTTTCATTCTCTAGGCATCTCTATATGACCACAAGAAATGTGGGAATTACGTATCTGCAGTGGTTAGGTATAGTTTCCATAGAAAGGAGCTCCTCACGTTTGAAATCTCAGGTCCAGATTTTATACACACACACACACACACACACACACACACACACACACACACATATGCATTAACACGTCTAGGAAAAGTAGGTATTGTATGCACTTATTGGCTAATCTGGCTATAAAATCTAAGGATCAGACAGATGAACTTCAACTCCTGCCTACCCCAGGTAGCGCTATCTGATGCTTCCTTTTAAATTATTGTGATAGTAGAAAGTGCCCAAGTAGGACGAATGAAGTATCTTCTCGGGTTTCAGATTAAATTGTAAATACTACTAGACACCAGGAGGAAAAGGCTAGGCACCATGGTAAGTATGGTTATCCAGGATTTATCTAGCACTGCATGCTCTATAGGACTGCTAGAGATTTGGGAAGTATATTAAATTTGAATATTTGAAGGAGTGGCAAGGCAGAAGATGGGCCTATTTTAATCTGACCTCCCTTTGATTATGAAAGTTGGAGTTCATCACTCTTCAAAGTAGAGATTTTCTGAAGGAAAAGGAAATCAGTGGAAATCTGTATCATTTGCTCCCTAACAGGACATTGTCTACAGACCTTAAAAGAAAACCCCAAACCTGCTACTGTTTGTTTTATTCAAAAGCTACTCTTGGTTTCAAATGAAGAACAAAAAGTCCCCCTCAATTTCCTATTTGAAATAGGCTTTACTAAAATGCTGAGGTCAGTGGGATGTTTCACTATAGAAATCACCTTTCTCCCTGGCCCCCCCGGCCAAGGAGCCTTTATGACCATTATGGAGATTTCTCTTGCCTTTAAATGCTACAATTGGTGTTTCTTTCCCTTTAAGGTGTCTCTGGGCCTCTGCTCTTTTATCCTCCTCCTTCCACAAATATTTGCCCCCACTTTCCTCCTCCCCCTCCGCTTTCTTTCCTCTCAATAATATTCCCTTCAGGCTCTCGGTCTGGATCTCTCCCGTTCTCCTGGCAAAGCCTTCTGCCCAAAGGACCCCTACGGGAATCACAAAGGACTTCCAAGGGTGACTGGAACCCACTTTTGAAAATTGCTGCACTATTTTTGGCTGCATTCCTCACAGTATTTGGAGTTGATTCTTGTCAGAATGTACTTCATTGTGAACTCAGCTTGTTACAGTTATGGGGGTTCATTCCAAGCTTGTACTCACTCTCTTTCATTTCTTTTCTCCCTCTACCCCTTCCTTCCTTCTCCCTCTACCATCTCTCTATGGCCTCCAACTTCCTGAAATAAATCAACTTTTGGGATCAAATTTTCCATACTTTTTTTCTAAGCCCAGAAGGAAACATTCCCTGAATCAGCTTGCATTCTGGACCAGATAGATTTGAAATGAAAATTCTTATATCCTTCCATTGTGGTACTTTACCATATTCTTTGGAATAACTTTCTTTGTTGCACTGTTGACTTAATGTTTGTTTCATCATTTTCTGAAAAAAAAATTGAAATGCTATCAATTCTATAAAAATATTAAGATCTGTTTTCCTTTGTACAGTCCAAAACCCCTAAACAAACTCTCCAGCCAACAATATTTGTAAAGCACTTAGTACAGAGCCTGGCACTTACTAAGTACTTAATAAGTGCTTTTCTCCCTCCCTTCCTTCCTTCCTTCTTAATGTGCTTCGAGGATCTCAGACTTTCTTCATCCACCTATTTAATGTTGTCTTCCACCTCACTTTGATGGTCTTATGTACTCATCAGCAGCTTGGTAAAGAGGTCCTTCTAGCTCTTCCTCAGCTCTCATCCCATCACTATTTGTCTTACGCAACTTAAAAGTCTTTGAGCCGAAACTGTCTAGATCCAACCCGTTGTGCTATTTGTAGACAAAAATCCAATGGCACTGCGAGTTGGTGATACCAAGCAAGCGATCGAAGATGTTCAGGAAATAGACTAAGGCTGGCTATAGATCTGGGGGTTGACTGCATAGAGGTGATAGATAAACCCATGAAAGTTGATGAGATCACAAAGAGTGTAGACAGAGAAAGGAATAAACCTCAGGATGAAATCTAGGATAGAGCTGGTACATTTTGAAGTTTATCAATACGTGATGATTCTGATATCTCAGAAGCCCTCAAAGAACATGACATTCACTTGCTGATATTCTATGGACAAGTGTTAATGAAGTTTAGTGCCTAAGGTGGAGAGAAAAATGGCATGGCAGTTTGATGGGACAGAAGGGTCAAATCACAGCTTTTCTTTTTAGGATTAGGGGAGAGTTGAGTTGAAAGTTGAGTGTACATTTATTGCCAAATGAGAAGAAGCTAGTGGCAATAGGAAGATGAAAGACATATGAGAAAGGAAAGATAACTGGATTATGGTGCTTGAGGGGTCAGTCAATGGGATCAGGCATAGTGAAGAATAGCTCTCTTCTTCAATGATGAGAGGGAAAGGATATGTCATATCAGCCTTAGAAGAGAACGTAATATGTGATGGATTATTGTATCACATTTTTATCATTTGTTGTTGCTTCCTTATAAGTCTTGTATGCTTTATGCATTTCTATAGTGATGGAGGAAAGAAATAGCCCTACTATATTTTATCTATTTTTTTCTATTAAGTACCTTTCTAAAAGGGACACTGTTGATATCTTTCGGGGGGAAAGTAGCTTGACAGAAGGTGAACCTAAGCTTTAAAAGACCCTTCCCTGTGTCTACAGGGTGGAGCTTAACAAGCCAAAGAGTGAAAGAAGAGCTTGTCTTCCCTGTGCCAGGCTCCCCAGAGGACTCAACCCATATCCAGCTGACCTAAGAAAAGAGACTGCCTTCCCCTGCCTAAGGCTATTTGTTTTTACACAAACATAAATAATGTTCATAATGATAACACTAAGAAACACTTTAAAATCTTTAAAGACCTTGAAATTGTTTAAAAGATTAAAATATCTTTATAGCTCTAGTATCCACAATATTTTATATTATAGAATACTTTAAAAATTGATTATGTATGTACAAAGAATGATTGTAAAGTAATGAGACATAAAATAAACCACACATTAGAACTGGTCTTACTGTTTTCTAGTATGTACAACAGTCATCTATTTTGCAGAATTTCTGCTTGAGCTATACATATGATTTCCATGATGGAAAACAAATTGTTACCTAAAGAATATTGTAATTCTCTGGGAATCCAGTGCCTAAATTTTCAAATGACTAGAATGAAGTCTTTTGTTTTCTCTTGATATCCTTTGACAGAGATTTGTTGGGCAATGAGAAAGGAAAATAATTCATTTAGATTAAGTTGAAGGTATTCATGGATCCATCCATTCATTAAATAATTTTTGAGGACCTACTATGTTTAAGCCATAGTTTTAGATATTGTAGAAGATACAAAAATGAAACAGACACCCTCAAGGATTTTACAATCTACCAGAATAGTAAAACTATACTAAGTAATGGTATTAAAAAAGAAATCGACTCAATTAGTTTCCTATCACACCAAATGAGACGCATTTCAAAACACCGGACAGATTTGTCTGGTCTTGTGAAAATAATCTTCTCAACAATGTAGGATAAAGCAGTTTATGACAACTGGAATTTTTCCACATGTTAAAAATAAAAGATGTTTTTTAGGAGATAGAGAATTACAGGGTTGTAGATTTAAAGTTGGAAGGAGTCTTAGGAGCCATCTAGTACAATCTTCTAATTTTCCAAATAAAGAAGAAGCTTAGAGAATGAGTTCCCTAAGAGCACACATATAGTAAGAGATGGGGCGGGGTGGGGGTGGGGGGTAGGATTTGCACTCAGATCCTCCGACTTCGCATCCAACACTTTCCCATTACACCACACTGGGAAAATAAGAAGAAATAATAAAAGGAAGTATTTTTGTTAATAGCATTCTAACTGTTACCACACTGTTTATACAGCTCTTGCAATGTCTTTAGAGGTTGAGAAAGCCCTCTGACCATTGTACCAATTCTTTAAAAAAAAAATAGTCTCACACCTCTATTTATGAGGCTTTATTTATTGACTCCACCTTAAAGGGTTTGACATGCACTGAGGTCAGGGAAATTGCAAAAGATAACCATTTAAACACAAAAATACTGTATTTGTATTTCTGAGAGGTCATCTTTGTTATTACTTACTTCATAGTAATTTGCATGCTATTAAAGCATTACCCATAATGTTTGGGGAATTTAATTTTAAAGCTATGCTTTTAGAGATATCTGCTGAATAGTGAGAACATTAGACAGAGATAGGAAATTTTGAACACTTTTTCCCCCTTATTTCTTCTGGATTTCTGTGACTATAAAAAAAATCTCTCTTCCCACCCCCCCACCCCCCCCCACCCCACATTTCATTAGAAGGAAAGCAATTTTAATGCCAGATGGGATGTTGATTTTTTTTTCTTAAGTACCTAACAAAGGTAGGGAACAAATATATCACACAATTGCAGTGTTGGAGATAGCTTCATTCTCTCCTACCCCGCCCCTCTCCATCCCTTTCCATTCCTCTCAGATGCACACCCCTGTTTAATGTAAGTAGTTAAGCTCATTACGGATTCAGAATTTTATGCCTGGCAATAGGGTGGGAAGGGAGCTGGATTATATTGTATAGACTGGAGGGGATGATTAGAATTTCTTCTATCTCTATGTTACTGTTTCTTTAGCAAATCTCTCTTCACGATGGAGTACAGACATTGAGTCTGTGTTTATATGCTGTGTTTGCATCCTCATTCCCATCTCCCAAGTTCTACTACAGCAAATCCTTATTTACTTTCTGGCAGAAACTAAAAATTAAAGATGTATAATGTGAAGATACAATCTTTGCCTGTCTTGCCCCGCAGGACTGGCAGTCCTTTCCCAGATACAATTATGCTGGCAAATGCCGCTATTAACTCAGTGACTGTGTTCCTATGCACTCCAGTTCCTTTGAAATACTGTAAAATGGTTGTCCTTAGATGATGATAGAAAGGAAGGAATGAAGCAGCAACAACAAGAATTACTTTACATACTAATAATAACAATTTAGCTATCAAAACAAAACTGAACAAGTCTGCCTTTATGCCGTTCCTTTAAAAATTTAGCCTCCTAGGGTTCTAATAATCTGTGCCTATGGTTAAGGAATGCACGGTAGCCCTCAGCTCAGTGCCTATATCCTCATTTCAAAGAGAATCATTCAAACCGACATCCACCCTGTCAAGAATCTCGACTTTGAGCTGCTAATGTAGAAAAAAAAATCAATATAAATTTTGATCATTTGATGAATATTTACTTCTTTCTTTAGTGTTTGGGGATTTAGAATGGAAAAGTGCTGAATCAAGTCATTTTATTTTTTTGTGTTTGTGCCAACACCAATTTACTACCCTCCAGAAAGTTCCTGAACAAGATGTCTCAGGTGGCACGCATGTTGGTTTTTCCTGTCAATCATAACAGTGTGTCAGTAGGGAACCATAATCATTTCCTTTTCATACTCTTAGTGTTCCAAAAAGGGATATTTTGATTGCTTCCCTGGAAAAGGTAAACTTTTCTCATTTAAACGGACTACTGCATGCCTTGCCTGTTCTTGGCATTCGGCTGAGCCTAAATTGATACGATCTATTAAAAGTTAAACACTTCATTTTTGGCTCCAGGGGTCATGCACAATAAATGGAGTTTACAAATGGGCTTCACTACAAGCAAAATCCAGGATCACCAACAAGACAAAGGGCTTTTAGAGCAATTGCCATCTTTGACCATGCATTTTATGAAGAAAAAAATGACAAGAAAATTCCAACTGACTGCTCTAATCAGCAGAGAGATTTCACGATGTTATTGCAAATGAAAAGAAAATGTGCTATAGACGAATAACTCTAAAAAGCTTAGCAATTAAAATATGACTTCAGTTTGTAGCTGCTCACATAAGTAGAATAGCATGTCATATTTTTGTCACAATGCTATTTTTTAATGTATAACCGAAGCCTACACTTCTTATACTATGTTTCCATAGTAATGTTTTGTGCACAAAGGTTTCTCAAAATCTGGAAAAGGCTGGATTAATCACAATGCAAGCACGGGCAAAATTCCCATATATAACCAAGTGGCAGAAGACTTTATATTAAAGAGAAATTTGTGTTGGTGCCTTATAAATTAAATAAAAGTGGCAGCAGCTGCCTTTTAGGAGGCTGATGGAGTCCTGTACAGTCACTAGATATTATGTAGACAGATGTTTTAAATAAAATAAAATATTTAGATTGCTAGATACCTTTGCTAGATACGAAGGCAATTATGTGATGTCTTTGTTAAATTACATTTTTCATTTTTTCAAAGGGGGGAGAGAATTGTCCTGGAAAACAGTACCAACAGGAAATGATCCTATATCTAAAACAGCTGGAGACTGTAACTAATATAAATTTACTTGAAAATAAAAGTGCTGTGTGCCTCTGGAGACAGGCAGTAACATGCCATAAAAACAGATGAGAATATAAAAGTATTTAAAAGGGAGGGGGGAACATTTTTTATCTAGATATTACACCAAGATGTGATCTGATGATAAATGAGAAATGTCCAAAGGAGTTGGGAGGGAGGGAAAACCAACATTCTCCAAATCTGTAATGGGTACTTTCTTTTGAATAGTATATTTATAGACAGGATTTTATGAAATAGAAAAAAATCCTCTCAATAGTTAATTATTTCACTGTACTCAGAGTCCTTATTTAAAAGCAATATATTGTATTGTTATATGCATGCATTTAGAAATCAGAAGCGAGAGCTTCCAATAGATAGAGGTGGGCTCCTCAAGAAGTAGATTGAAATTTGCTCATCAATTTAGATTATCTATCTCTCTCTCTCTCTCTCTCTCTCTCTCTCTCTCTCTATATATATATATATATATATATATATATATATACACACACACACACAAATACATATATATATACACACATACACATATATATTACATATGTATATAATATATGTAAGTATGTGTCTCCAAGTCTAGTGCTGCTCCCATGTACCCCTCTTCTTAATTCACTGGGACTTCTAATGGGGAATGCTGAATTCAACAATCGATATTATTTGTTGTCTTAGAAGAACCAAGAAAAACACAGGAAAGTTGGTGGTTTGAATGTGGGGAGAGAAAGAGAGAAGGAGAGGGAGGGAGGGAGAAAGTGAGAGGGAGATGGAGGATGGGGTTTGAAATATAAATGAGAGCTAGCATGAAGAAAGGGAAGGTAACTGAAAATATACAAGGGAAAAAGATGATTTGCAAGGCAAGGACCTGCCTCACATAGAATTCATTGGTCAAGGCTAAGTATAAATATTTTAAACATATTTTTATTCTTCATTTCTTTGTGATGAAGTTGCAACACTGCCAGCAGAGGGTCTATGTTGAGTAACATGTTCCCAAACTCAGAATGTAAAATAACATCCAATGCCTCTTGTCTTCTCAACATAGTCTCCTCAGGATATTAAAAGATGTCAGAATCTAGACACATTGTCCTACAATCTCCCCAGATTCCGAGCACTTTACATCAGTAGTCCATACGTATTTTTATTGTCCTGACAATTTCAGAGCTCTGTAGTGATCACATGTTGAAGTGCCAACCTCGTGAAGTTCTTTAGCGTGTCCCAAGGAAGTTTCTATGATTCACTTGCTCTATACTCTCATGCCATGATGGCAATAAGGAAAATTTTCTTATGTTTTCTTATGTTTCTCCATTTAAAGAGCACAAGTGAATCCCAAGCATTAAGCAAGCTGACATCCTCAGTTGGAGTAAGGGAGAGAGGAAGGGAGATGAAGGGAGAGGCAAAGAGGGGAAGAGGGAGGGAGAAAGAGAGAGAGAAAAAGAGGAAGAGAGGGACAGGGGAGAGAGGGAAGGGAGAGATGAGGAGGAGGAAGGAGAGGCACTGTGCTAAGCTCTGGGGATACAAACAAATAACACTATCCCTGCCCTCAGAAAGCTTACATTCTAACGGGAGGAAGACAACACATAATGGTATGCTAGAAAACACTGGCTAGGGGCACCCTTGTGGAAGAGATAGCCAGGAAGTTGCATGGAGGCCTAGGCTCCAACAAGGTAAACTGAAAGCTCATTCATCAAGGCTGGAAAATTCAGGGGAAGAATCCAAGGTTCCAGTGGGAGGAAGTTGAAATGTAATAAAATAGCATTCCTTTTTTTTCCTTATGTATTCTTTCACCTATAATATCCTAGGTGGGGGGGAGCTCCCAGAATAGAAAATCCCTCTGCTACTTCAGGTAGAAAACTTTCCCACAACTTACAGTTTTAGAGAGTTGTCTGAAGCATTGAGAAGTCAAGTCACTTGCTCAGGTTCACACAGGCAGTGCCTTTTCTTTACCCAGTGCAAAGTACAAAGAGGATTATTATACCCATTTTATATAGAGAGAACAAATGACTGACCCAGGGTCACACAGTCAGTAAGCATTAAAGCCAGGACTTAAAAACTTAGGTCATCTGACTCCTAGACCAGTGTACTTTTTACTCTAATGTGCTGCTTCTCATTTATTTCCCTTTTTGCCCTTCAGCTCACAGCCAGAATAAAAGTAAGAATTGGTTATTTCTTAAACTGAAGTACTGTCTAAAAGAGTTCCTCAATTTCTATTTGTCAAGCATACTGCTAGTTTTCCCTGTGGCTTTTGGATTCCTTCAGTCCACCTTTCATACTCAGCTACAGGGAAAGGCAAATAATTGATAATCAGCTGAGATGCCTTTCTTAGAGAACTGGGAGGCAAATTGGTGTAGTGAACAGAGAACTGGCTTTTGAGTTAGTGGATCAGGATTTGAATCTGTCACCTGTATGACCTTGGGCAAAGTCCCTTAAGCTATTGAGACCCAATTTCCTTATTTGGAAAATAAGGAGGTTGTACTCTTTGGTCCCTCTTTCTTCTCCAAGTATATGACAGGAACAACTATGTTTTTTTAGTGAGTCAAGGTCCTTGATTTGGAGGCTGAAAGCAGCAGGAAAAGAAAGATTAATTTTGAAGGCACTAATCCACATGTTTAGATGTGAAAATGCTTAACCAAAAAAAAAAAGAAGAAGAAGGTTTTTCTAATGTGATACATGGCTGGAGAAAGAATACTGTCAATAAGGGTCTCCTAGGGAAAAGGTAAAGCTTAATAGATTGGGATGGTGGGACACCAGGAAGAACCATGGAAAAAAAATTAAGACTAAGATCTATAGACAGGAAATTCTCTGAAGGTTCTGAAGTCCATGAACACAGCAATTTTTAATTTAAGATAACAGCATCTTATTTTAGATGTTCTGTATAGTCAATTAAACCAAGTTGATGATAAATATATTTCAGGCAAGACAAGGAAAAATGATACACAACTTCAGAAGGACTGGTATATAATAAATAGGACTTTATATAATTAAGACAAGAAAGTTTGAATCTGGGAAAACCATCTACAAGAAATTTATGATACTGCCTGATAAATACCTGTCAAACCCTTGAAAAAGGCCACTTAGAGGCTCCAAAATATTTATTATCTGGCCTTCAGTTACTAAAATTGAAGAATAATATTGTAACATTATTTATCTAGTATTGTTCAGGAATAGGGTGCACCATAAAAGTTAATTTTCCAGATAAGTAAAGTGAAGAAGAAGGAGGAGGAGGAAGAGGAGGAGGAGGAGGAACAGCAACATCAAAAACCACCACCACCACCACCACAACTAGGCAAAGGACTTTGAAATTCAAGGAAGGTGACGCAGAATCATCGAAAAGTTTGTAAAGAATAGTGATATTATCAGACCTACATACAAGGAATGGTGGTTTTGAAGGCAGAGAGAGTAAAAGTGGGAAAACCTGTCAGGATACAACAGTAATTCTATATAAAGTGAAAGTAGAAATAGAATGGAGAGCATAGAGATGAGATATGGTGGACATAAAATTACCCTGGTAATTCACGCTACTGTACCAAATGAGTCCACTACATATTTATTTTATCTAATGTCAATTGAGCCGTTCATCTAATGCCAATGGTTGTATGCAATCCTTTAATTCTTCTGTAACTGATTCTCTATTATCCTCCTCACAGCAGCTATTCTCTCCTCAATCTTTCTACATAACCCCTCTGCCTCATCTCTCAGCAAAGGACATTACTTCAAATTTTACTCAGAAAGTAAAGGCTCTTCTTTGTGAGCTCTTTCTTTCCCTCATTCTATGCAGCAAAATCCATTAACATCCTCCTCAATTTTCTCCTCCTTTGCTCCAGTCTCTTACAATTAGGAGGCCTTATCTTCATCAAGACCAAATCCTTCTTATACCTTGATACCATTTCTTCCAGATTTCTCAGCTAGCCTCTCCCTCAATCATCCCATCTTTATATTCCTTCAGTCTCTCCCTATCTACTGGCTTCTTCCACGATGCCTAACTAGATTTTCCCCAACCTTAAAAAAATTGTCACTTGACAGTACTATCATCATGTATCTTCCTTTTCACCAGCAAACTAGAAAAATCCATCTACTTCCTCTCCTCTTACTCACTACTCACCTCTTTGCAACCTGACTTCTTTTTGCATTCCTCATTATTTTTAACCATTCTACATCATTTGATACTATATGTTGACCGCTCTCTCCTCCGGGATACTATTTTGTCCCTTGTTTTATTTTGTTTTGTTTGGGTACTGGTCTCTCTTGGCTTCCCACCTAGCTCCCTAACTGCTTTTTCTCAGTTTTCTCAGCTGGGTCATCATCCGGGTACCGGGTTATTATAATAGTCTCTTAAATGGATTCCTCTCTTGGACTACTAAAATAGCCCCCTAACTGGACTCCCAACTTTCATTCTCTCCTCTCTACAATCCATCTCCCACATAGCTGCCAACATAATCTTCATAAGACATATGTCACCATGATATTCCCTACTCAAGAATCTTCAATGATTCCCCAGATTGGCATTTAAAGACCTTCATGATCTGTTTCCAGCCTTCCTTTCCAGGCTAATTACACATTAATCCCTTTCACATTCTGCATTCCACACATACCAGCTTACTTGTTTTTCCCCAACCTTGACATTTCATCTCAATGTTTGGAATGTACTTGCTTCTCACCTCTTCCTTCTTAGAATCTCTGGCTTCCTTTAAGATTCAGATTATGTGTCACCTCTACTGAGGAACTTTTCATCACTACCACCATTTCAAGTTGTGAGTGTTCTCTTCTCTGTCTTCAAGTTATCATGCATGTACTTTTATCTATGTACATGTTATATTGCTGCCCTCCCCCTGTCCTGTCCAATAGAATGTATGCCCCTTGAGAGAAAGGACTGTTTTTTATTCTATTTTGTATCCACAGTGCCCACTGTAAGTACCTTCACTGAAGAACTAATAAATGCTTGCTGGGTTACATGAAAAAGCTAAGTAATAGGAAATAAGACATAAGTAAAATTCTAGAGAAATGGTGAGAAAAGACAGTATAGACAAGGTTTAACCAGAATTGGGGGCATGAAGATTAGGATAAGAAAGGATGTGAGCTAGAAAAGACGATGTGTGCATAGGCATGTGTGTCTATTTCATTTTTATTATGGAGATTTAAGCATGTTTATTGCAGAAAGACAAAGGACAATTTCTGGCCCTGGAAGAGGTAGTAGGAGAAGGGATCAAATACACAGGTAGAGGGGTTTGTTGTATCAAGGAACAGGGATAAGACAGGAGGGAAGGAGTCAATTATGCCAAGAAATTCTGAAGACTATTGAATAGCTGGCTTTAATCTTCCCAGGGAAGTAGCACACAGACACACACAGACACAGACACACACACGTGTATCTGTGTCTGTGTGTGTCTGTGTGTGTATGTGGGGTGCGGTTGAGGATATGAAGAAAGAGGAAAACGTTTTGTGTAGGGAATAGATACTGATGGGATTACTGGGGTATACAAAACTGTTCATCCACATACTAAATGATCCCAGACCATACACTGAGTGATATTAAGATTGTTTTTATTTTCTTGTAGTCTTTCTATTCAATTTGTCAGTATCAACCATACCTGTTTCTAGGTGCTTCTACCAATATCCAGAATACTCTGGGCTAAATATCAGATACTCAAAGTTGCTATAAAAATGTCAAAAAGTTCTCTTTTCTGGTCCTTGACTGGGTTAAAATTTCCAGATTAATGACTTCCAATTGAGTGACACATTCCTAATTTTAGTTGTGGTAACAACCAAGAGAGCTGGCTCTGTGTCCATGAGAGATTGATAGTGATCCTCTATACAAGGAGGCACATGAGAAAACCAAATAATAAATTCAAGCTTGGGGAAGCTCATCTATGCAGAATGGGATTATCTTTTAAGGACCCATACCACGGGGGAAAACAGATTGTACCTAACATATATAATTGTCTTCATGGAATTTCTTGGCTTTTGTACAAGTCTTAACTATAGACTGAAGAAAATATTTTTTAATGTCTGCTATGCCATGTTTCACAGCTTTGAATGCATTAAATCAGGATAATCAGACAAGAGGGTACTGCTTTGACCCTTGAGTGCACTTAGATCTGCTGCTACTGATATGGTAAAGTTTCCTTTTATAATGGCCAATATGTAAGAGAGATCTCCATGAAGCAAGAAAGGGGTGTAGTCCAGCCTATTTTCTTTCATAGCAGAGTTCAAGATACAACTAAAAAATCCTTTCAAAAAGACTCAGAATCTCTTCTTTCCCTCTGCATAGCTTTAATTGGCTAAGTGCCTCAGAGCCCACTAAGGCCTAGAAAGACATAAGCTCAGTAATCTTGTAAATACAGTGGTTTTAGCAGATTTTTACAAATGATGTCAAAGTTACAGAAAGTACCATGAGCCTTCTTCTCAGGCATGTATCATTTTTCATCCCACATGCCAGCCCCATTATTGAACTGTAACAAGCTGTCCTGTTACAGCTTTCTGCCCTCCATGATGATGATCTCTGTGATTAGATATTTAAAGGCTCCTGTGATTTTCTTTTAGTTTGATATTGAGACAGAACAGGGAAACACAGGAGCAGAGTAATAATATACTATAAACAGCATGTGTTAGAATTATACTTGCCACTGAATTCAGTAAACTACTTCCCAAAATGAAAACCAAGTAACTGATAATCCTAAATCAGCTGATAGGTAAATGAATGAAAAAGCTATGTCAAATGCTTCCTGTGTGCAAAACACTATACTGAGTGTTGGGGATACAGAGACAAAAGCAGAGACAGTACCTGTTCTCATGTAGCTCACATTCTAATACAGAAGGTAACACAAAAAGTTTAAACTGCAAGGCAGAAAAGAAAGTCCAATGGTTCTAAATCAAATTGGGTCCACAGGAATTTTTAAAATTTATTTATTTAATATTTTTAGTTCTCAGCATTGATTTTCATAAGAGTTTGAATTACAAATTTTCTCCCCATTGCTACCCTACCGCCCACTCCAAGATGGCATATATTCTGATTGCCCCATTCCCCAGTCAGGCCTCTGTTCTGTCACCCCACTGTCCCCCCATTCCCTTTTCCCTTACTTTCTTGTACGGCAAGATAGATTTCTATGACGGATTGCCTGTATATATTATTTCCCAGTTGCATGCAAAAACTTTTTTTTCAAACATCTGCTTTTAAAACTTTGAGTTCCAAATTCTCTCCCCTCTTCCCTCCCTAAGAAGGCAAGCAATTCAACATAGATCACATGTGTATCATTATGTAAAACCCTTCCACAATACTCATGTTGCGAAAGTCTAACTATATTTTGCTCCTTCCTATCCTATCCCCCTTTGTTCAGTTTTCTCCTTTGACCCTGTCCCTTTTCAAAAGTGTTTGTTTTTGATTACCCCCTCCCCTATCTGATCTCCCTTCTATCGTTCCCATTTTCTATCTCCTTTCCCCTTCTTTCCTGTGGGGTAAGATACCCAATTGACCGTGTATGTTACTCCCTCCTCAGGTCAAATCTGATGAGAACAAGATTCACTCATTCCCACTCACCTGCCCCCTGTTCCCTTCCCACAGAACTGCTTTTTCTTGCCACTTTTATGTGAGATAATTTACCCCATTCTATCTCTCCCTTTCTCTCTGTCTCTCAATATATTCCTCTCTCATCCCTTAATTTTATTTTATTTTTTTAGATATCATCCCTTCATATTCAACTCACACTGTGCCCTCTGTCTATATATATGTATGTATGTATGTAGGTATGTATGTTCCTTTCAGCTACCCTAATACTGAGGTATCATGAATTATACACATCATCTTTCCATGTAGGAATGTAAACAAAATGGTTCAACTTTAGTAAGTCTCTTATAATTTCTCTTTCTTGTTTGCCTTTTTGTGCTCCTCTTTATTCTTGGGTTTGAAAGTCAAATTTTCTATTCAGCTCTGATCTTTTCACTGAGAAAGCTTGAAAGTCCCCTATTTTATTGAAAATCCATATTTTGCCTTGGAGCATGATACTCAGTTTTGCTGGGTAGGTGATTCTTGGTTTTAATCCTAGCTCCATTGACCTCCAGAATATCATATTCCAAGCCCTTCAACCCCTTAATGTAGTAGCTGCTAGATCTTGTGTTATCCTGATTGTGTTTCCACAATACTTAAATTGTTTCTTTCTGGCTGCTTGCAGTATTTTCTCCTTGATCTGGGAGCTCTGGAATTTGGCAACAATGTTCCTAGGAGTCTTCTTTTCGGGATCGTTTTCAAGAGGTGATTGGTGGATTCTTTCAATTTCTATTTTACCCTCTGGCTCTAGAATATCAGGGCAGTTTTCCTTGATAATTTCTTGAAAGATAATATCTAGGCTCTTTTTTTGATCATGGCTTTCAGGTAGTCCAATAATTTTTTTTTTTTTTACTATTCCAAACATTTTAATAAGAGTTCTCTGGAAGGCATTTAAAACACCAGTTTGTGCAGATAAACTCCATTGGAGAGAGAGAATACAGAATGCAGGTAGCCATGGAGCTGAGGAATTTTCTTGATTTGGGGCAGGATCTGAGAGTCCACTGTTTTCTGATCAGCCTTGCACTGCTCTGTAATCTCGTATTTCTCTTTTTCTGTGTCAAAAATCTCTCCTTCTTGGTGTCTAGGTTTACGGAGCCTCTTCTTCTTGAAGTAAGCATCAGTAAGATGATTTGGAATTTTTACACCTGAAAGGTTAACCCTGGTAGAGGTGGCAATGACAAATTTCTGATGGGTCCTTCTCAGAGGAACATGGTTGATGGTCAGAGGTCCAGTCACCAGTAGCAAGCCACTAGCCAGCTGCTTCAGGAAAACTACTCACCTGCCCCTGTGGCGGGCAGTGAGCATGATCAGAACAGTGCCTGGCTTGATGCTAGCTCAAAGTCTCCTCACATGCTGGCTGAAGGGCTTTTTGCCATGACTTAGCAGCTTTCTAGGCACATCCTCAGTAGGGTGATACCGAGGCATTTTGTGAATCTTTACCACACGGGTTCCTCCATTCTTATCATCACCAACTGGCTTTGAGATAGTAGCAGGCACCTTCTCTTTCTTTTTCCTTTCAATCCGGGTTTTTGGTGCAGCATATTTCCACTTGTACATGGCTCTCCAGGAATACATTGCAGACCTGGAGTATCTACCAATCCCTCGGACCAGGACTGGGTTCTGACTGCAATGCTTTCAAGGCTTTTTCACCACCTTTTCAGCCACATCTTCCTTTTTGTTCTCTTTTTTTTCCTTTTTGACCCTCTTTTCATTTGGTTCCTTTGGGGGCTTTTTGTCTGCCATCTTGAGAGAAGGGAAAGACTAGTCCAATAATTTTTAAATTATCTCTCCTGGATCTATTTTCCAGGTCAGTGGTTCTTCCAATGAGATATTTCACATTGTCTTCCATTTTTTCATTCCTTTGGTTCTGCTTGATAGTATCTTGATTCCTCATCAAGTCACTAGCTTCCACTTGCTCCAATCTAATTTTTAAGGTAGTGTTTTCTTCAGTGGTCTTTGAGACCTCCTTTGCCATTTGGCTAATTCTGCCTTTCATGGCATTCTTCCCCGCATTGGCTTTTTGGAGCTCTTTTGCCATTTGAGTTAGTCTATTTTTAAGGTGTTATTTTCTTCAGTATTTTTTTGGGTTTCCTTTAGCAAGTCATTGACTTGTTTTTCATGGTTTTCTTGCATCACTTTCATTTCTCTTCCCAATTTTTCCCCTACTTCTCTAACTTGCTTTTCCAAATCCTTTTTGAGCTCTTCCATGGCCTGAGTGAGACCAGTTCATGCTTTTCTTGGAGGCTTTTGATGCAGGCTCTTTGACTTTGTTGACTTCTTCTGGCTGTATGTTTTGGTCTTCTTTGTCACTAAAGAAAGATTCCAAAGTCTGAGTCTGCATCTGAGTTCGTTTTCACTGCCTGGCCATGTTCCCAGCCAACTATTTGACCCTTGAGTTTTTCATCAGGGTATGACTGCTTGTAGAGTATAGAGTACTTTTTCCCAAGCTTGAGGGGTTGTGCTGTTGTTTTTAGATATTTTTCCACACAGCAAGCTCTGCCACATCAGTGCTCCTCTTCCCCCAAGAATTGCCAACCCAGACCATGACTCAGATCTGAGCAGGATTTGCACTCCTGCTCTGATCCATCACTTAATTCCTTCTACCAGGTGGGCCTGGGCCCAGAAGCAACTGCCGCTGTAGCTCTGTAGCTGCACCACTTCTGCTGCCCCTGGGACTGTGGCTGAACCATGCACTCCTTTCACTCTGTCCCCGCAGTTTTTGGTTGTCTGTTGTTTTTGGTGTTTGTGGGTTGAGAAGTCTGGTAACTGCCACAGCTCACTGATTCAGGGCACTAGTGCCTGTTCCTCCTGGCTCCCGGTCTGATTGGTCCAGGCTCAGCCCATGCTGGGCTCTGCTCCACTCTGCTCCCAGCTCCATGTGATAGACCTTACCCAGCGACCATTCAGGCTGTCCTGGGCTACAGCCCTGCTTCCCTCTGCTATTTTGTGGCTTCTGAAGTTCTAGAATTTGTTCAGAGCCATTTTTTATAGATGTTGGAGAGTCCTGGGGGAGAGCTTTAGGCATGTCCCTGTTTTCCAGCCACCATCTTCCCACAGGCATATTTAAAACACAAAAACAAAACAAAAAAAATCCCAAGCAAGGTACAGCAGCAAAACCAGATGGTGAGGCATCCTCTTTAATGAAATTTCTATTGCCAGATCATACATATTTCTGCCTTTGAATCATTTCATAGTGCCAAGGACTTTGATGTTGAGAACTTTCTTTCCTGGGTCTTCAGTAGCTGTGGCTGCTGAGAAGGCAAGGACATTAGCACCTGCAGAAGCATTTGCCAGATCACATCTCTCCAGGGGTTACTTCCTGGGATGATGGCTTTTGTCAAAACATAGTTCCTAAAGTCATCCCTGAATGAAGCACGCTGTCATTTTGTTGAACATTAAAGACGTAGCTGTAAGAGAGGGAGTCTGGTGTAATGGAAATGAAAGTAAAGAGAGCCCGGTTTCAGAGACAGAAGATCTGGACTTGAAAGTTGGTACATATTTGCTGTGTCATCATAAAAAAAATCACTTAAACTTTTTTGAAAATCAGTCTTTATTTCTGTTGTTGTTGTTGTTCAGTTGTTTTTAGTTGTGTCTGACTGTTTATGACCTCATTTGGGTTTTTCTTGGCAGAGATACTGGAGTGGTTTGCCATTGCCTTCTTCAGCTCCTTTTACAGATGAGGAAACTGAGGCAAACAAGGTTAAGTGTTCTGCCCAGGGTCAGACAGCTAGTTAGTGTCTGATGTCACATTTGAACTCAGGAGGATGAGTCATCCTGACTCCAAGCCCAGGATTATCCCCCTGTTTCAACAATCCAGCTAGCAGCTGCTGCAGGGGTGAAAAACCAACAACAACAACCAGCTCACAGAATGCTGCAAGCCCAGCTTCTTTTGATCTGCTTTAGTGAGGAAAGCAATGTTAAGGAGTTAACAAGCTTATTTTAATCCAGCATACAAACATCATTCACTTAGTTCAGGGGGAAAAGCCAGCACCCTCAACTTCAGAGCAAATACAAACAAATTACAAACATCAACAGACAGGCCAAATACAATTCATAGTTACCAACATCTGAGTTCAGCTGGGAGCTTGACAAGGGCTGGCCCAGAGTCATGCAATACTCCTGCTGTGGGACAGAGCTCCGAAAAAGAGAAAGCCAACCTCTGGTTTTATATCTTTTTCAGGGCTGAGGTTGAGTCACACGTGCAACTCACCCACGTGACCTAAAATTGCCACAAAAATTCGACTTAAACCCACACGGTCTAAAAATCTCTGATGTCACAAACATGTCACTCAAACCCATGTAACCTAGGCTTTCCCTTGAGGCAAGGAGGCCATCAAGGACTCCTAATTTAATCAAGGAAATAAAGGCCAAACTCTTCAAGGGCACTTGGTTGAATTAGGTGCTAAGAGCCCATTTTGATTGCCAATATACCCCCACACCACCTAGCTGCCCCTTCCCTCCATTTCTGTGTTATGGAGTTAATAGTGCATATACTACCTGTGAAGAAAGTATTCTATAAATGTGTGCTATTGTTGTTGTCACTATGAAAAAAAATTCCCTAATGTTTTATCCTCTTAGGAGAAAAGCATTGATTTATTACCTTTTTGCTTAAGACAACATAGGAATGATCAAAACAATTAGTTCTAGCAAATCTGTTTTTGCCCCACCCCTCCCATTTTGCCTACTTTCTGTGAACCTGAATAAAAGCCTTGAATATTTAAAAGGAAACCATCAACCTTGTCCATTGGAGTATTAAAATAGATGGCTTCTGATGTCCCTTCTAGATTCATGATCCTACAACCCTACGAAGCTAAGAGTACAAACATAAGAGGCAAAATATCTTCTGACACCATGCATTTCTTACTCTTTTTCATCTATACTCCTATAATATTCCTGATTATGTATTACACTTGTATAGGGACTATTTGTGCCCTACTTGTGGTAGAGCCTTCTGAGCTCGTATTGCTCTGATAAGCTACAGTTGGACAAACTGTATCTTGACCCTAACATAGTGATGTCATTTTGGTTCTCTTTGAGCACCCAGGACAACAACCATTACACGTGTATAGGTATGTCTGAACAGACTAATAGTGGGAGCGTAATGCTTGGATTGGATTGTTACCTGAAGTCGATAACACACAGAGTATGCTCAGATGCAAAGACTCCCAGCATAGCCCAGTGTGATACAGTTTGCTCTTTTAGATTTCCAGAACCACAGAATTTAGGATTTGGAAGGTACCTTAGTGGCCACTGTGTCAGAATCAGTATCTGGAAAATAACATCCTCAGCAACATAACCAACACATCGAATGAGGAGGAACCCACTATTTCCCAAGGCAATGCATTTTCCATGTCACTTTGGGATACCTATAATTGTAACAAAACTCCACAGCCTCCACCAAGTGTAAATTTACCTCTTTGAAGCTTCCACCAATTGTTCCTCATTCTCTGCTCTGGGACCAAATAGAAGAAGTATTAATTCTTCCGCATGGCAGCTTCAGCTGTGTGAAGGCTGCTATTGCATCCTCCCCTGATTCTTCCCTTCTCCAAGCTAAACATCTCCATTTCCTGAAGCTGATTACCATTTGGCATAATGGAACAACTGAACTGTTGGACCACTCTTGCCAAACTAGTCTGTCTCATTGCTGCCATTGTTTCCACACGATTAAAAGCTATTTAGTGCTGTGCGCCCCTATGATATACACAGGTAAGTAATAACAAGATACATATACACAGAGTCATTTTGGAAAAAGAACGGAAATAGCAACTGTAGGGATTAGGTTAGCACTCATATAGAACAAGGCACTTGGGTTTATATGTTACATATGCTAGGAGTTCTAAGAGGCAAAGGCAAGAAGGGGTATATTACTGGCCTGCAAACTAGGGCTACTGGAGATTCAATACCATGTTCAAGGAACATCAAGAATACCCATTCGACTGAAACATAAAATGCATGAAGGGGAGTAATCATATTCAGTAAGCCCAGAAGGATGGGCTGGCATGAGATTGTTGGAGTCTTTAAGCACCAACTAGACTGGTTTGCATATCATCCTAAAGGCAATAGGAAAGCATTGGGATTTTTTGAGCAAGATAGTAAGATGGTCATACCTTTGTTTGAAGAACACCAATCTGACAGCTATGTAAAGGATAAAATGGAGAGGGGAGATAACTTGAGAAATGGAAACTCATGAGCCTAGATGTGCTAAGGGCCTAAACTAGAGTGGCAGCTGTGTGAGTGGAGAGGAAAAGACAGATGTTTAAGTTGGACTGATGAGACATGGTGACTGATTAGAAAGGGAGAAAGGATTGTGCAAGGTTGTGAACCTGAGAAGAATAATGGTTTCTTCAACAGGAGTAAAAAAAGTCAGAAGGAAAGATGGGGTGGGGATGGAGTAGAGGAGAAGGGGAAAATAATGAGTTTTACTTTTACAATATTGAGTTTGAAGTGCCTATAGTACAACCAGTCATACATTTCAATTAGGTATTTGGTAATGTAGGACTAAAGCCCATAAGAGGGATTAGGGGTAGATACACACACACACACACACACACACACACACACACACACACACACAAACACACAAACACACACATATCTGGTATTCCTCCACCTAGGGATAATAATCAAACCAATGGTACCTAATGAGATAACCAAGAAAGAGAGTAGAAAGTGTGAAGAAAAGAGGTAATGGGTCCCCTCATCCCACTAGAAGTCTTCAAGGAAGGGCTAAATGACTTTTTGTTGGGAATCATTGTAGAATAAATCTTGTTCAAGTACGGGTTGAACTAAATAGCTTCTCAAGGCCCTTTTAACACTGACATTCTGTAGGTCTATGTAATGTATAACTTTTGGGGATGTGGAGACTTGAGAGTGAAACTTCCCTTTCTCCCTCTATTGCCCCCACCTGAATTCCCTTCTATACACACACACACACACACACACACACACACACACACACACACACACACACACACACACAAATACTGTTCTATTGTAGCCTGAGCTGAGTTCCTGGTTATCTCTTTACCAATTAGATGAGTAATCAGGCTCTTCAGAATATGTCCTGAATATGAAGGTAGAAAAGACAATGACTGAACAATGTTTCCTGATTTTTAGCCCATGATTAGGATAAAGAGGATAAATTGGGGGCAGATACCTCCAGGTTTAACATGAAAGTGTTTATTTAAATGTACTTCAAATTTCTTTTTTGCTTTAGCATAGGGTTAGGCTTGCAAAGCAAATGGGGATCAGGATTGTATTATCTTAGACTAATTGGGTACTTGTCTAGTGCTGTGTTGGAGGTGACCTGTCCAACTATCCTTTTCTGAAAGTATGCTAGGAAGTGTAATGTAATGTGTAAGTCTAGCCTATGGTGAAGCCAAAAGGAATTTAAAGCATGAGTAAAGAAATATCTTCTTCTTATCCCTGGTGGTATATGCCCCCATTTTATCTTCCTCACCCTAATCACTGGGCTGAGCACCAGAAAATATATTTGATGGCTGGCTTTTCAGTTTTTGTGTCCAGGATATACTCTGAGGCCCTAGGGCATTATATTCTAGGTTCCTGTAAAAAAAAGTTTTCTTATTTAGGATCTATAGGAAAACAAACTATTGCCCTACATTATTTTCAATAGTCTCATTATATTTTAAATTTTTCAAAATCTTCTGACTGGTCTACATCAAAATAATTAGAATACATTAAATAATTAATAATAATAGTAATAAAACTATATTCAGTCCCCCCAGCTCTCCTACATTTCTTCTAATCAAAATACATAGGATTCTTTACTGGGTATTTGAGTTGCCTCATGCTAAAGGAAAGCCCAACACATCCATTAGGGCAGTCACTTCCTACCAGATGTTTTCCAGCTGCTATCGGTGTGTTTCTGTTAATGTTTCACCATCTGCCACCTGGGTGGTGCCACAATTGGGAATGTATGTTTTGGTGGCTTTGCTAACAGAGTTGCAAAGACCTTTCCCCTTGTCTCATCCTGTGAAATTCTGTTCTGACTGTTCGTCTCATGTCAACAATTTATACTGTTTTCCTTCCGTTAACTTTCTGCCTGGCTAATATGATATATTCACATTCTCACTAGTATATCTAAGTCTTCATTCTCCCTTCAAGTAGATATTCACTTTCCGATTCTTGCTAACATATACACTGCTTGTATGGCTGACATATTTTTGCTTAATTAATAGTATTTCTATTTTTTAAAACCAGTATGCCAATAAGCAATCAGACCAGTAAATAGTATGCATCCCTAGTGTAACCTTGCTGGGTTCTACCTTAAACATGGTAATCTAATGCTTGTTTGATATTCTCTACAGCTGAATGAAGACAAATCTTGGTCCTCAGAGAATGATGTTCAACTATCAAAGTCTGTCAAGGTACAACAGTTATGGATGATGATTTCCAGTGACTGTAAATCAGTATGTAATCTGTTTGTATATAATTGTTTAAGAGATTGTTATTTCCTTCAATTACAGTAAGGAATGGGAAATAATTTTCTGAATCCATGATTATTCTTGATGGCAGATATGTTGGCCCATAATTCTATTTGTGAGAATCAGAGAAAGGTTTGTAACTCTGACAAGTACAATCATAAATTTGTAAAGGAGAATTCAATAAGCATTATGGTTTATATGTATTTGATGGCATTAATCCATGCACATATATGAATTATATACTTATTTAACATTTATACTATTCTTCTGTAAAAACTTGAAGTGTAACATTTATACCATGCTTACTTCCTTAAAAACTTAAAGTGTTCTTTTTTTATCAATCTCTTATTATATTCACAGATTGACAAACTTTAGAGCTAGAAAAGCATCAGATATCACCTAGTCAAACTTCTTTCATTTTATATCTGAGGAAACCGAGACCTAGAGAGTTAAAATCAGTTTGTAGTAAACTACAAACTCAAAAGTGTGATTAGAAAGCTCCAAAGCTAACAAGATCTTAGGATTTATTAATAAAGCATAGAGATCATAAAAAGGAGGTTATAACATTAATATACTCTATGTTCTAGTCAAAAACTATCTGGAATGTTGTGTTCAGATATGGGTGCTCCATTTTAAGAAGAACATTCATGCATTCAAAGACAACTCCTTGGCCAGTGGAAAGATAAAACTTAAATGTACAATAGACCCCCCCAGGTGTATCAGTTTTGCAAAGCTGAAGGCAGATCTGTCGTTGACTGCATGTAATTTATGTTTATTGCATTATATGTTTTTCTGTATCTATGTATGCACATTGTGTATAGGTTTTTAACAGATTTCTCACCCATGTTACTTTTTTCCTTTAAAAAAAATTAGCCTGGTAATTAATGTGACAGTGAGATTCTAAAGTGTTCTTGATACCACTCTACCTTGGACCACTTTACATTTCACATGTTATGCAGAAGATTTGATAAAAATTTCTTAGGGGATACAGCAGTTATATACCTATGGATCTGTAATAATCTGTTTAGTCTTAAGGTGGTGATGTAATAAATTAAAAGCTGATTTTAAAAAGGCAGGGTGGGGCGGTGAGGGGAGGAGTCCAGAGGAGGACTTATGGAAGACACTATTGGACGGTTTCAGAGAAACCTGAAAAGACGAATCTTGTAAAGGGAGCAGAACCAGGAGAACAATTTTGCTATTAATACCATTATAAACAAAAAATTTTGAGAGATATGACTCAGACCAACACAATGACCAATCATTCCAGAGGACCAGTGATGAAAAATGCTACCTACCTCCTGACAGAGAAATAATGGACTAAATATACAGAATGAGACACATATTTTTGGATGTGGCCAATATGGGAATTTGTTTTGCATTACTATGCACATTTATTACAAAGATTTTGTTTTTCTTTCCTTGGGTGGGGGAGACACAGAGTTGGGAGGGGAAAAAATAAATGTTTAATTGAAAAAGTAAAATTTAATTTAAAGGAAAGAAAAGCAAGAGCTGCTTTGGAGTGTTTGAAGGGCTGTTATGTGGATGAGAAATTGTACTTTTGCTTCACCTCAGAGGGATGAACTAAGAGCAACGGGCAGACGTTACAGAGAGGTGGGAGGGGGTATAGGGAAAGGGTTCTATATAAGGATATACTTACTGAATTGATGTCCCTTTTAACTCCAAGACCTCTGATTCTAGCTAGTGACTTGGCCAAGGTCTCACAGCTAATAAATGTCATGGTTAATAAACTCTCAGAGTTAATTAAAACCCAGGCTTTCCGGCAACAAATCCAGCACTCTTTCCATTATACTATGTGCCTGGTTCATGGCTAGGTTAAGAAAGACTTGTAATATGTTCGGGTGATGTGGTTTGGTAGGAAAAAAAATAAACTTTAACATGACTTCTATTAATATAAGTACAAGCCTTCTCATTTCACATTATATTTAATTACTTCCTTCACCTGGAACAAGTACCATGTTCATTGTACTATCTCATGTTTAGTTGTAATTGAGAACAAATGTCATTCTTTCTTTTGACAAAGTAATTACAATAAGACCCCAAACTGCCATTTAACATCTAACTTAAAGAGCTTCACAAGTGATGGCAGCTGGTTAGCCTCACACCAATAAAGGAGAGTCTACTTACCTCCACTTTAGTCATGAAATCAGTGAGCCTACCCAACCCCACTGTGCTACATGTGATCTATAATATTTTGCACCCCTAAGTGTGTTATTTAAGTTTGCAATGCAGTTAATTGAAACCCTACTAGATGCAAATCAAAAGTTTCAGCCTTAATTGAGATATTTTGAAAATTGAACCCATTGCTTCAGGCAGGTGCTACATGAGATCCCATTAATATAGGTAATTAACATTAGCCTCTGCTTTAATTAACATGCACACTTTAATTAGCAAAGCATTAACCAACATTAAAAAATCTGATCTTCATGCATCACAAAAAACTGCAAAGTTATGACTACTATGTTATTTTTTTCAAGATTATAAATCACACAACAGTGATTTTTGAAATGCACACCAAATTTAAAATATTAAATAGACAGACAATATACAATATGAGTGAGAACCTTATCGAATTCAACAGAGCATGACAAAAAAATGTGGCTTTTGGGGGGAAGGAAACATAAAATGATAATTTTTAATGTTTTGAATTATTATTATTTCTAATATATAGCCTTCCTTTCAAATGATCATTTTTGGAGTGAGCACCTTTGTCTTTGGTGATATATGTAGGTATGTACTTATGTGTGTGTGTGTGTGTGTATGTATATATATATGTGTGTGTGTGTGTGTACGTATATGTATGCACACAAATGTATGTGTGTATATACATACATATCTATAGCTGCAGGGTGTTCCTAAAGTCTGGACACATAGGCAAAAATGCATATTTTCAAGAAATGAAATGAATGAAATTTTCAACAATATTTTATTTAATTAGAATATTAACAAATAACATCTTAAATATTATTTCCTTCATTTGTGATGCAAAGGTTGGTGCACTTTGCAAGATTCACATGAACTCAATGCCGTAACTCCACGTTGCCATCAATTTTAGCACATTCACTCTTTATGTGTTCAATCAAGTGTGTTACATCTCTGATTTTCACTGAGTACACCTTCTCCTTTAGCACACCCCAGAAAAAGAAGTCAAGGGGCATAAGGTCTATTAATATTCTAAATATTTCAAAATATGTATTTTTCTTATGTGTCCAGACTTTAGGGACACCCTGTATAACTATGGTTGCATGGGAAAGGATGGCTGTGTGAACATGGTACTTGCTCCAGATGAAGGAAGTAATCAAATATAATGTGAAATGAAAAGGACTATGCTCATATTAATAGAAGTTATGATAAAGTTTACTTTTCCCAACATACCGTATCACCTTGACATTATACGAACACACAAACATGTATATATATGCATATATACATATATGCATACATATTCATGTGTGTATCTCCAGTCATAATCCCCGTAATCCATTGGAGGATGAGATCACAAATCCAATAAAATACTACATTATTGTAGAGGATACCTGTAAAATTAAATGTTTTGTGAGGTATGATGGAGAAGCTTGTTACTGACCAGGGAGCAGTAATTAACTTAAATGCAAAACATAAAGTGCCCTTTTCATTCCTGTTCAATGGTCAAAAGTTTACACATAACAAATTTAAATGACACCAATCATGGTAGTGTGCTATATAATACTCATTTTTCACTATCTTGTTAATGCATAATGGTTTCTTTCTCCCTATGGGATATACATTTTGCTGAAATGTTGCCTATGGGGTCAAGATGCATTTTTATACAGATCCTTTTGGGTCTATGACCTGAATACTGCTAATTTTCTTAAGCTTCAGTTACAGGAAAACATGATTTTTGGATGTCTGTGTATGTGTATATATGTGTGTGTGTGTATGTACACACACATTACACAAAATTAAGTAACTTAAACTGAAAATATCAGAAGCTATATTGAACCCTGCTTGACCTGTTGGTGTAAGAAGATAAGGGCTATTAGGATGCTTTATTCCTTCAGATTTTGTTACCAAATGGTGAAGAAGGCTTTATTTTTTTTCCTGGTGATTTTTTAAAAATTTTTTATACTTTAGAATTTAATATTTTTTTTAGTTTTCAGCATTGATTTCCACAAGATTTTGAGTTGCAAATTTTCTCCCCATTTCTACCCTCCCCCCACTCCAAGATGGCATATATTCTGATTGCCCCATTCCCCAGTCAGCCCTCCCTTCTGTCGCCCCACTCCATCCCCACCCCTTTTCCCCTTACTTTCTTGTAGAGCAAGATAGATTTCTATACCACATTGCCTATATATCTTATTTCCCAGTTGCATGCAAAAACAGCTCTTTTTCTGAGCATCTGCTTTTAAAATTTGAGTTCCAAATTCTCTCACCTCTTCCCTCCCCACCCACTCTCCCTAAGAAGGCAATCAATTCATCATAGGCCACACATGTATCATTTTGTAAAACACTCCCATAAATAGTCATGTTGTGACAGACTAACTATATTTCTCTCCTTCCTATCCTGTCCCCCTTTATTCACTTTTCTCCCTTGACCCTGTCCCTTTTCAAAAGTGTTTGCTTTTGATTGCTTCTTCCCTGATCTGCCCTCCCTTCTATGCCCCCCCTTTTTTATCCCCTTCCCTCTACTTTCATGTTGGGTAAGATACCCAATTGAGTGTGTATGTTATTCCCTCCTCAAGTCAAATCTGATGAGAGCAAGATTCACTCATTCCCCCTCCCCTGCCCCCTCTTCCCTTCCCACAGAACTGCTTTTTCTTGCTACTTTTATGCGAAATAATTTACCCCATTTTATCTCTCCCTTTCTCCCTCTCTCAATATATTCCTCTCTCACCCCTTAATTTTATTTTATTTTTTAGATATCATCCCTTCATATTCAACTCACCCTGTGTCCTCTGTGTGTGTGTGTGTGTGTGTATATACACATATATATGTATATTCTCTTCAACTACCCTAATATTAAGAAAGGTCTCATGAATTATACACATCATCTTTCCATGTAGGAATGTAAACAAAACAGTTTAACTTTAGTAAGTCCCTTATGATTTCTCTTCCTTGTTTACCTTTTCATGCTTCTCTTGATTCTTGTGTTTGAAAGTCAAATTTTCTATTCAGCTCTGGTCTTTTCACTGAGAAAGCTTGAAAGTCCTGTATTTTATCGAAAATCCATATTTTACCTTGGAGCATTATACTCAGTTTTGCTGGGTAGGTGATTCTTGGTTTTAATCCTTACTCCTTTTACCTCCGGAATATCATATTCCAAGCCCTTCCATCCCTTAATGTAAAAGCTGCTAGATCTTGTATTATCCTGATTATGTTTCCACAATACTAAAATTGTTTCTTTCTGGCTGCCTGCAATATTTTCTCCTTGATCTGGGAACTCTGGAATTTGGTGACAATATTCCTAGGAGTTTTCTTTTTGGGATCTTCTTCCAGAGGTGATTAGTGGATTCTTTCAATTTCTATTTTACCCTCTGGCTCTAGAATATCAGGGCAGTTGTCCTTCATAATTTCTTGAAAGATGATGTCTAGGCTCTTTTTTTGATCATGGTTTTCAGGTAGTCCAATAATTTTTAAATTATCTCCCCTGGATCTATTTTCCAGGTCAGTGGTTTTTCCAATGAGACATTTCACATTGTCTTCCATTTTTTTCATTCCTTTGATTCTGTTTTATAATATCTTGCTTTCTCATAAAGTCACTAGTTTCCACTTGCTCCAATCTAATTTTTAAGGTAGTATTTTCTTCAGTGGTCTTTTGGACCTCCTTTTCCATTTGGCTCATTCTGCCTTTCAAGGAATTCTTTTCCTCATTGGCTTTTTGGAGCTCTTTTGCCATTTGAGTTAGCCTATTTTTAAGGTGTTATTTTCTTTAGTATTTTTTTTGGGTCTCCTTTAGCAAGTCACTGACTTGTTTTTCATGACTTTCTTGTATCTCTCACATTTCTCTTCCCTATTTTTTCTCTACTTCTCTTACTTGCTTTTCCAAATCCTTTTTGAGCTCTTCCATGGCCTGAGGCCAATTCATATTTTTCTTGGAGGCTTTTGATGTAGGTTCTTTGACTTTGTTGACTTCTTCTGGCTGTATGTTTTGATCTTCTTTGTTACCAAAAAAGGAATCTAGAGTTTGAGTTTGAGTCTAAGTTTGAGTCTGAGTTCACTTTCACGGCCTGTTCATGTTTCCAGCCAACTACTTGCCCCTTGAGCTCTTTGTGACTGCTTGTAGAATAGAGAGTACTTTGTCCCAAGCTTTAGGGACTGCGCTGCTGCTTTCAGAGCTACTTCTACACAGAAAGCTCTGCTACACCAGTGCTCTTCCTCCCCCAAGAACCACCAACCAGGACTGCAACCCAGATCCACGCAGGCTCTGCACTCCTGCTCTGATCTGCCACTTAATTCCCTCCACCAGGTGGGCCTGGGGCCGGAAGCAACTGCAGCTGGAGCTCTGGAAGCAGCCCCAGAGCTGCACCACTTCTGCTGCCCCTGGAGCTGGGGCCGATCACACACTCCTTTCACTCTGATCCAGCAGTTTTTCTACTAACCTGCTCTGTTGTCTTTGGCATTTGTGGGTTGAGAAGTCTGGTAACTGCCACAGCTCAATGATTCAGGGCCTTACCGCCTGTTCTACCTAACTCCCAGTCTGGTTGGTCCTGGTGCAGCACACACTGGGCTGTACTCTGCTCCACTCCCAGCTCCTTGTGATAGACCCTTCCCTGTGACCATCCAGGCTTTCCTGGGCTGGAGCCCTGCTTCCCTCTTCTATTTCATTGGTTCTTCAGCTCTAGAATTTGTTCAGAGCCATTTTTTACAGGTGTTTGGAGGGACCTGGGGGACAGCTTAAACAAATCCCTGCTTTCCAGCTGCCATCTTGGCTCCGCCCTTTCCTGGTGATTTCTACAAAGGTTTTGTGCCTCAGTCCTTTTTTTGAGCATCCTACCACATGTCCATAACCTTTGGGGAATCCCTTTAACTTTCTCCTGTCAATCTCCTTTTTCACTTGCCAAGCTGGGATATCAATGCTAAAAGAACCTAGAAAAGTCTTCTTCAAAGCTATTACAACATGGCAAGTGAGCTTTCCTTTAGGAATTTAGTCTCAGAACTCCCCAGGGAACAACTGGCAGCCAAGCTTACTTCTGAAATCAGTGACAAAGGTAGCAACCTGGAAACAGGTGCAAGAGGACCTTTACCTTCTGTTAAAGTGAATTCCAGGGACTTTTTTTTGTTTCAAATTCTTTTCCTAATCTCAAAATTAGATTGAAGCAAAAAACAAATCTTTATAAGAAATGCCATGGCTACAAGTGATACACATGCTCAAATTTGCATTTACTCTTATGCAGAACAGCTACAAACCAATCAGAAAGAAATGAATTTAAAAACCAGAGACAAGACCTTCAGAAATATGCCAAGGAACCTCACCAAGGTCTTGTCCATTCCTGTAAATTTTCTTTGTTTTTCCTTGGAAAAGACATTCCATGCTGCAAGGCTAAAGATAAACACTATTTAAGCAGCGAGCAATTTCCTTTGTTGTTGCTGAATATTTCAGGTGCCTGTACACCTTAAAAAGAGAACTTGCTCTCCTTTTAATACAGCTTCTTATGCCTCATTCTACAGAGGGATCATAATCCTATATTTATCACCTCACAGAATACAGTCAGGAAAATGAATGAAATGTCAAAAATTGAGCCTTATGATTTTATTGTGGGTTCATGTGGGAGAGGAAAATGGGTTTCTCAGGGAGAAAACTTTTATTAAAATACAGACACCTTTGACAATTAGCAGAATTGGGGAGGCAAATTATAAAAGTCACATAAAAGTAAAAAGATTTACGTTCCTCTAGAATATATTTTCTTGTGTTCCCTAGGGAAAAGCTATCTTTTTGAATGTATTTAAGACAGCTCCGAGATTTTAGACACATTTTTGAATAAAGAAAAATTAAGCTTTGAATATAGTGTTCCATTTCTAAAACTTTTGCATCATTAATTCTTCTGTCCTTTAAATCTTCTTAAGGTTACCATGAGAAATGTTTGGTTGTTATATCTATGCCAAGGAAAAGTATTTGATTATATGTATGCATATATATACACATATGTATGTATTATATATAATGTATGCACATACATAATACATACATATACTTTATAAGTTTATAATCATATGCTTTATTATATAACATATATTTAATTTAGTCTTTTGAGCATGTGTAACATGACCTACTTAAAATTACCTAGTAAAATGTTGTATGTATCAAATGATTAAAGATCCAAGCATAATATTCATTTAAAGTCCTCAATTATCTGGTTCTAACCTACCTTTCCAATCTTATCTTCCATCACACTTCTATATTGTTGTACAATCACTGTCCCCCAAACATAAATATCCTTTTTCCCCCAAATGAAATTCAGTTTAGTGACATTCAGATTAACAAAGTTAAAAAAATTGGAATGCAATTGAGTTATTATAGCCTTCACCAATAAAAGACCTTCCCCAAAACAGTAGTTAATATTAAGGGAAATTGCAAAGACACATTAAAATCTCAGTTTTTAATTCAGAGGAACTAGGATGGTTATCAGTCCTTTGTGCTGATCTGGCACATAAGCTATGCATTGACATGGAGCACAGGGGATGTGGTTACACACACACACACACACACACACACACACACACACACACACACACACATACATTTATGTGTATAAATAATTGTGTATTATATATATGCATACACATGAAAGACCATAGAAAGACTAAATAGAAAGATCAAAAGGGGAAAAACATTTGTTGAAATGCAAAATACTACTATTACTTCTTACATTGTATCTTTTAGGCAAAAAAATATTTGCCTCATAGTCATCACACACACTTACTTCTGAATGAATGCAAGGCAGAAATCACTTTCCAATTTCCCTTCTTGTCCTTTCCTCCACTAGTTCAGTTTCTTTCTTTTTATTTACTCCCTTTCCTTTCCTCGCAACCAAAATAGTGGACGAATGAAGGGTCAGAGAGATGGGCAAGAGAGAGATGAATATCCAAGTTAGAGAGGACTTGTCCAGGGTTGGTGGGGATAGGAGAGTGACATTACAATTTCTCTTTCTTTTGTACTTGCGAGGTGCGCACACACACACACACACACACACACACACAACTTCCTCCCATCCACTCTCAAACCATGAAACTCTTTAGAAATCTATACATGTATAGATATAGAATGTAGGAACTTTGTGCTGTGATTTTGAAGACTATGTGGGATACACTTTGTCATCTATGGAATTTGGAGAATCATATAAAGTTAGATGAGCCTTAGTCAAGTGCTTTACAGTACGTGGATATTCATTATATACTGCTAAATTTATTAGATTAAATAAATCAAGACTAAGTGAGAATTTAATTTTATAAAGTTTCCACCTATTTGAAATTCAAGCATCAATTTTCATAAAACAAACATACTGCCCTTGGTGTTTACAGATTTTTAAATTCCATTTTACTCTGTAGACCTTTTATGACCTAAAATCAAAATAAATCTGGAAAAAGGCTAGGATATTTACACAGGGACTGTGGGTGGGGGTGGGGAATAGAGCTTATGAGATAGTAGCAATTCTTCTACATAAACTGTTCCTTCATCTGCTAGAGACTTCCTCAATTCCTTGGCAGGCACTCAAATAATCCATTTTGCCCATTGATAAATTTTACTGAAATGAATCACATAGTTTTGGTTTCTCAAATTAGTTCCCTGCCCAAAGAAAATTACCAACACAAAATTCTGAATGAAAAAGATGAAGACAAATGCCTGGAAAGGATTTCAACTTTGCCTGGCCACATACACACCCTCAAATGCTATTCCTACATAGCTAAATAGAAAAATAGATAAGACAGATATATATATATATATATATATATATATATATATATATATATATATAGAGAGAGAGAGAGAGAGAGAGAGAGAGAGAGAGAGAGAGATGTGTATATATGTGTATGTCTATATAAATAGGCACACATGTACATTCACTTGTCTATGTTTATGTATACATATGCATATATATAGATGTACACATAATTTTGACAACTGATAAATACCCTTAATAAACCCTCCTACCTATGTGTTCTTGATAGCAACAGTGTAAAAACAATGATTTTATTCTTAAAGGGGAAAAGAACTATACATGTCAGCCCCAACCAGATCAGGCCTACAGAGCTGCATTTTTAAAATGCTTCATTGTAGTTTCAGATTGAGATTCTGTCTAAAACTCATTCTTACAGTGGAGAAAATTCTCATTTTAGTCAATGCCAATTTATTCTACTTCTGAACATCCCCCTAGGGGTAGCCCTTAGGGTGTGAGAATTATGCCGTGGGATTGTGTCATGAAAACAAACCTATAATGTCAATGGTGCACATTTCAAAGTCAGAGCCTTTTGAAAGCAGAGTTTCTAATGCCCCAGTCCTAAGCTTCACAAAGTTCTCCCAGCCATATGCAGAGCACATACCAGTATGAAACTAAGAATGAAGTTTTGTGAGAAAACAACAAACTTGTGCAGTAGATGTCTAGCCATTGATAGTTATGAGTATTATATTGGAAAAATCCAGATTTTTAGTAATTATCCATGTTAATGATTTTAATTTTAAGAGCTGAGCATGAGCTTACAAACTCTGTTGGATATTTAAGGTCTTTCATATTCTACCTCCAGCCTATCTTCCCAGGCTTTTTGTACCTGACCCCCTAGCAGTCTTTGTTATAACCAAACTAGCTGATCTGCTATTCTCTGTATATGACATTTCATCCCCCATCTCTGTGCCTCTTCACCTCTTAGTTAGGTGACACGGTGGATAGAATGCTGGGCCTGGACTGAGAAAGACTTGAGTAATTAAAAACAACTCTGTGGTACCACCTTACACCTATCAGATTGGCTAATATGACAAAAAGGAAAATGTTGGATGGATGTTGGAGGGGATATGGGAAAACTGGGACACTAATACACTGTTGGTAGAGTTGTGACCTGATCCAACGATTCTGGAAAGCAATTTGGAACTATGCCCAAAGGGCTATAAAACTGTGCATACCCTTTGATACAGCAATACCACTCCTAGGTCTATATCCCAAAGATATCCAAAAAAAGGGAAAATGATCTATTTGTACAAAAATATTAATAGCCACTCTTTTTGTGATGGCTAAGAATTGGAAATTGAAGGGATACCCCTCAGTTGGGGAATGGCTAAATAAGCTGTGGTATATGATTGTAATGGATGATTTCAGAAAAACCTGAGAAGTCCTACATGAACTGATACAGAATGAAGTGAACAGAACCAGGAGAGTGTTGTACAGAGTAACATCAATATTGTTCCTGAAGAATTGTGGATGATTTAACTATACTAAGCAATACAATGATCCAAGACAAACCCACAGGTCTAATGATGAAGCATACTATTTACCTCTAGAGAAAGAACTGATATTATTTGAATACAGACTGAAACATGTTATTTTTCACTTTCTTTCTAATATGAAAATGTTTTACATAATTCCATAGGTATAACCTCTATCTAATTGCTTACCGACTCAGGGTGGTGGGGGGAGGATGGGAGGGATGGAATGTGGAACTCAAACTTCAAATAAAAATGTGAAAAAAACATTGAAAAAAGAGTTCAAATGTGGTCTCACTTGTAAATTACTTAACCTCTGTTTGCCTCAGTTTCCTTATCTAGAAAATGAGGATAATACTGGCATTGGCATCTACTTCCCAGGGTTGTTGTGAAGAACAAATGAGGTAATATTTATAAAGTGCTTAGCATAGTGCCTGGCATATAGTAGGTGCTCAACAAATGCTTGTTTCCTCTTTTCACTGACTGCTTTTACGGTATAATAAAGATGTTGGCACCTACACGCAGCCTTTCTTGGTTTCATTTCATCCTCTTTTTTAAGATTATAAGATCCTCAAGGGCAGGAACTGTGCTGTTTTTCAATGCTTTATCCCAAGGGACTAACAATGCTTTGTACAGAAAGGGTATATAATATATGTTTTAAAAACTGAATTGATTTATGGATATGACCATCCCTGTTAAGCATTTATGAAGTGCTTACTATGTGCCAGGCACTGTGCTAAAATGAGACTTAAGCCCAGAAAAATCTCTGCAGAAAAGAAAACAACCCGCAACAAAATTATGCCAGAAGAGCTAAAGTTAATTTGGAAATTGAAGACCATTAAGGTAAATCTAAGAAAAAGAGGAAGTTTCCCACCTAGTAGGTGGATACTCTCCATTGGTTTCAATGAAGAAGGCAGTGCTTTGGGGAATCTGCCTTATCACCAGGAGATGTTTGATGCAAACTTATCATCAATTCTGATGAACATAATCAAAAGGCTCCATATTGTCAGGGTGTCTTAAGACCATAATCATCTGAGCTGGAAAAATAAATAAAACTAATACAACCATAACTGGAGATAGAAACTGGACTCAAGTGAAAAGTTTTCTTTACCAATGTAGGCAAGCACCTTCTCTGCAACTTCAAGTCTTAGAGATTTGCCTGGAATAGTGGTGTCAAACTCAGATAGAAACAAAGGTCACTAAATTGTAAGTAAGGAGCCCTGTAGCTGCACTTTGACTTAGTAAACTACACATCAACATTATCTATGTTCTACCATATTTTTATTTATTTTGTTAACTATTTCCCAATTAAATTTTAATATGGTTGGGGTACATTACAGAGTAGCAACAAGGTGTTCTGCAGGCAGCCTGTCTGACACCTCTGGCTCAGAACCTTGAGAAGTGAAGTGACATGCCCAGAGTCACAAAGTCAATATATGTCAGAGAGGCAAAATGAGCCATCTTGAGGCAGCTCTCTATTCCCTATGCAATGATGCCTCCCAATCATAACTAGGTTACTTTAATTCCAGTGGAAATAAAAAGCGAGATGAATTCTTTGCTTATTACAACTTAAGTATCATGATAACTGAAATGTCCACTGAAAAAGAGGACCCTATAAATCCCAGTGACTTGATAGTCTAAAATTCCACTTAAGAGCCAGGTGACATTCTTTTTGGAAGAATCAGATTTGGAATGAGAGACTTAAAAACTAGAAAGGAGCTTAGAGATTATATAGTCTAAGAAATAATAAGAATAAGGAAAATGATCCCCAAAGACTTGTCTAGGGTCAAATAAACAGCAAGTAGTTGTGCTGAGAATCAAAAGCAGGTCTTCCAATTCTAAATCCAGTGTTCTTTTCATCACAACTATATCACTATTCTGGAGTTTTTGCTTTATATTCAAAATTGGAATTACAATTTGATAATGTATCAAAGATCATTTCCCCAGTAATGTCCCAGCTAAGGCTTGGCAGAAGCGAAATTTATGACTTTCCTGAACAATCCAAGCCACCTACCTTCAAAGACTATGAAATGTAAACAAAAACAAAAACACTGTAAGAAATATCTAGCTTCTCATAATAGGAATGGCTTGACAAAATAAACACATCTCCTTAAGACCAAACGTCCTTAAACCCTTCTGAGGAAAAGCCCTTCATCTGCTTGTTCAGTGGAAATTAAAAAAAAAAACTGCTGTGAGAATGAACAGAAAACAATGTAGATTTTTTTTCAGTTTGGTACCAATTCACCATCATGGAAATGAATGGGCTGCTTTTCTTAAAAACAACATGCATTTGGGCAATTCAATTGTTTTGTTCTGATTTTGAAAGCCATGTATATTAAGTAGTAATATTCTTTTGACAATTAAATAAAACTGATGTTTTAATGGCTGTCATGGAATCAACAGAATATATCTCTGAAAATCAAAAGACACATGGGGCTTAGGATGAGCTGAAGATTAAGATGATTCAGTACAAAATGCACAGAGTAAACCATGTGACATTTGTTTTTCTTTGCCAGCTATCTGTATATTTGGGTGCTTTCATTTTAAGAAGGAAAAATGAGATATAATCATCCAAACAGACAAGTAACCTATTTCCCCTTCAAATTTATAGTTATAAGCTAGATAGTCAAAGGTGCAATATTACAATGAAAGTTCACACTCAAGAAAATGAATTCACTATTGGAGGAAGGGATTGAAGAATGCTTTTACAAGCAAAGAGTATTTCCAAAAGTGATCCATGAAACAGTAAGCTCTGCTCCGCTAAACCCTACATCTCAATCAAAGGTAATAGATGCATTTTTTTTCTTTTATGTGTATTTCTTTCCTTCTCTTTATTTGTTGAACTGGCATATAGCTAAAAAATGTTTCCCTCCAACCAACTGGACAACCTGCTTAAGTAACGAAAACAGTCAATTTTCTCACATTCTCAATATAGCTTACCTCAACAAAAGAACTCACAACAGAAATTAAAAATAACTTTAAAAAGAAGGGAAATAGTGGTGTTTGGTACCTCCAGGTAGGAGCCCCTCACATGATCTTACTTGTTGGCACCTTAACACCATTGACTGTTGAAATGAATAATCTAGTCAATTAACAATAGATGTGAACTGGAAGAGACTCCTTACAAAATTTTCTGAAAGACCAAATTTAGTGCTGAATCCCATTGTGGGCTTTTTTGTTGTTGCTATTTCAGTGAAATAAAAACATTAAAAATGATAACATTTGGAACTAGAATCCCTTGTTGCCTTTCAGTTCACTTCTTAGAGAAGGAAAGAAATTTCTAGAAATATAATGACAACTTTGGAGCACAATTAAATGTAAAATAAGTTTTAACATGTATTTCTCCTGCCAATTGGCATACATAATAGAAAAATGGTAGAGAATAGGTTAAACAGTCTAAAAGGATTTTAACCTTAAATTTGACAGAAGTTAAATGGCTGTGACATTGGGTTCTTCTGCTTTATTCCAGCTAGTAATCCACCTTCAAAGTTCCTGTCAGGTAAATGACCTTGTATTTCATTAACTGATAATTAAATGGATTTATTCCACTAACGGTTTTAATTAAAATGCTAGAAATATTGATTACCCCTCTCATCCTTATTCCCCCAGATGAAAAAAAGGTTTTAGGAATGTTTATTTAGAGAAGACAGAGAATTAAATTAGATTGAATCTCTATGAGACCCGAAGACTGGCTCTTTCATTTCTGCTGCTCAAGCAGAAAAAGGTTTCAATTTTTTGATGTTTGATTAATTATTTTGAAATCCATTTATGCTTACCTTGGTGTTTAATTAAAAATGTCATTTTTAGCATAATTAAATTGGCTATCTGTGGAAGACTAACTTCAAACTTATATTTTAAAAATGCAATGCTTTTTTTCAGCAAAAGAAACTTTTTTTTACTTATTTGCTTTTTTTCTGTAAAAGGTACTGCCTCATGAATGAAAAACTATGAAGGGATAGAACTTAATTGGATTTCCTCCATTTGAATATTAGGCTACATATGCTTATGACTGGTCTTGGTTTATTTGGCTGTGCTCATGAATCCATTAGAGATTCATCGTTCTAACAAATACAGAATATACTCTTCTAAATGTGTTGGATTTCACAGTGTTTACATTGACAATATGTACCTCATAAAAGCTGTCTTCAGTACGTCTCTGTGCTCATCTATGGCATTGATTCAAATGGGTTAAGATATAGCTTCTATTGTCAATGCTGTCACACCATATCCAGGAAATTGGAAACCAGTTGCTCTAAACATCAGAACTGATAATGCCATACAAAGAAATGGAATAAAACAGAAAAGGAAGATCCAATCATTTTTGTTTAAGGTACTTCATCTACTTGGAATGCATTCATCTGTGGTCCCATAAAAGGCAGGATTCTAAAAACAATTACCCTGAATATTTACAAAACAGTCCTCCCAGCTCTGAAATCTATATTCTGACTATGCCAGTAATGATTCTTAGAAAAGCTATCACCTAGAATTCTCATTTTTAATTAGGTTTTCCAGTTACCGTGATAATGGGAAAAAGGTGCCTTCATAAAGGAAAAAAGAATTCTGGTCTTCTTGCAGATTGATAATAAACTGTCATTCAGAGAGGAGGACTAGGAATAACAGAAGAAGTGATGAAGTTTGAGAGGGAAAGGGGGACAGGGGGCAGAGGGATGGAGGGAAGGAGTAAAGGAGGGAGTGAAAGAGGAAAGGAAATAAGGGAAGGAGGGAGAAAATAAGGGAGGGAGGAAGGTAAAGTGGGAGGAGGGGAGAGAGGCAAAAAGGGAAGGAGGGAGGGAGGAAGGGAGGGAGGGAGGGAGGAAGGAAGGAAGGAAGGAAGGAAGGAAGGAAGGAAGGAAGGAAGGAAGGGAGGAAGGGAGGGAGGAAGGAAGGAAGGGAGGAAGGTAGGGAGGAAGGAAGGAAGAAAGGAAGGAAGGAAGGAAGGAAGGAAGGAAGGAAGGGAGGAAGGGAGGGAGGCAGGAAGGAAGGAAGGAAGGGAGGGAGGAAGGAAGGAAGGAAGGAAGGAAGGAAGGAAGGAAGGAAGGAAGGAAGGAAGGAAGGAAGGAAGGATGGATCATCATCTAAGAGGCAGCAGGTTTGAAATACCATAAAATTGTTGGTACTTAATAAGTGACTATCTCCTGATCTGATCTCAGTTGTTATTGTTCTTTCCCTCCTGAAATTAGTTTGCATTTATTTACTTATCGTTTTATTTACTCTTTGTAACCCTTGATAGAACATAAGCTCCTTTAGGGCAGGGAGAATTTTGTTGGTTTTTTTTTTCCATTTTTGTCTGAATCCCCAGCACTTAAAACAGTGTCTTTCGCATAATAGATGCTTTATAAGTATCTGATGAACTGAATTACATTAAATTTGTTATGACAGAGTATTAAAATGAAAATTACCTCAAAACTCACATTTCCTTAAAGGTTTTTAAAAATAAGCATCTTCTAAAAAAGTTAGATTTTTAATGAAAGACTCTAGATTCCTATATTCACAGAAACTAGAAAGATAAGTCCCCCACAAGTAAGAGATTAAGGACTAATGGAGTTCACTTGTATTACTCTAAAAATGAAAAAAAATATCAATGTCAGTTAAGTGACCAATTCGGCTCTGCTCAGTTAATCATGATTCATTCACTGTACCTGAAGAATATTTTAAACAGTGCATTTAATGACACACTTAACATTTTTTTCCTCTCCTGGTAGAGCAAGAGATCAGCAATAAATTCTATATATGTATATATACATATATGTCTGTTTGCAGAGACATACATACACTATATGTATTGTATTTGTGTTTATATATACCTATGTGCACATAGAACTTTTAATTCACAATTTTAAATGGACATCTGAATAACTAAGTTCTAATTTAAATGATGGAATTCACCATAATCTTGACAAAGTTACTAAAGTGAGCCACCGTTCCAGAAACATGAAGTCATCTAAGCTCCAATCTCTACAAAAGTATTTTTAACTTAAACAGACATCTACAAAAATCAAATGATGACTGTACTATAGCAGATTGGAGCTACATGCTCCCTTTTCTTTTCAGACCATGTCAAATCACCAATTTTGAATGATCCCCAAGATTTACACTTGCAGTTCAAACCAATGAAAAGTGTGACTAAAAGTCCACCTAGTATTTTGAAACCAAACTCCTCTTTGCCACTCAAGCAAACAGTGAGGAAGAAGGGCTGATGAGATATTTCAATGGTTGGGTGCAACGTATTGGGGTGAGAAAACATGATAGAACAAGGATGGGTATTTTCTGCCTTTGCTTTTGCTGGGGAAGTCAGAGAAAATACTGTATAATATACTTCCATTTCCTCCTCTGTAAGGTGGGAATGATATCCTTTGAAAACATCTATCAGAATCAGACAAGCACTTCTTGGAAGAGAGGAACTATCTATCTATATCACAATTATATAAGATTAGATATAGATATAGATACAGACATGTCACTATTTTATGCATACACACAACACTATTATATCAGAGGTTCAAATTTCCATGGACTAATGGAAAATAGAAATCAGAAACCAAGGCCAGAACTACCAAACATAGAAAACATAGAATTACAAAACCACCGAAAATAGATATGGCATTTTTCAAAGGGTTATCTATTTCCTGCTGCTAGAATATTTCATTATTTAACAAAAGGTAAATGGGCACAACTACTCAAGATACTGCCAATGTAGAAAACAACAAACATCCCTCCGCCATCCATTCATTTGTCTTTTGTTTGGGAAGGCAGGGACTTGGTGTGTTCTCAGAGTCCGGTGGATGGATACTTCTATAGTTTTACTGCCTTTTCTTTGAACTTTAAGAAACTAGCCAAGATGAATAACTTTATTTTTAACACTGATATATGACACATTTTAACCTGTCTACATATAAAAGTAGTGCTGTTAACAATTGCAACTTTCTTCAAGTATGCTATGAATCACTGTATCCCTTTTCCCTTTTTCATGCACCATTGCCACTATCTTACCTTCAGCAGTTTTGCTAGATTTCAATGAAGATGGAACCAGAGGGCACACATTAGAATTTTATATCAGTTCAAGAAGGGGAGAGAAGAAAGACATATGAAGCTGGAATGACATTCATTGAAGGTTCCCTAGGGAAGATAACACATGTTTTTGTCTTTCACCTGCTAGGCATGCTAAATCAGTGCAATGATAAGCTAATTTATGAAATATATTTCATTCAAACCTGGACATCTTTACTGTTGCTATTTCAGCTATTAGAATTTACGAAATAATGGCAGCCTGAAATTTAAAAGTTGGAACACCTCAGTTTGTTTAGTTAATACTGGCAATATATCTTTTTCTAGAGGCTTTAGTTTTGAAATAAAATAATCATGTCAGAGCAGGAAGATTAGCATAAGATACACACACTCATTTCTCCCACAATTTTGTCATTGAATGTTTTTCACTTTCAGTTTACAGAGATATACCAGTATTCAGCTGAGTTGCAATGGCCATGTGTTAGAATTCATATATAGAAACAATGGTTTAATTTTCCTGCATTTATTTCAAAGAGACCTATTATTGTCTCCCTTTCTACTATGACCAATATCTCTTTCATAGAACTGGTGAAAGTACCTTTCATCTCTTTAAAAATGTCATTCAAACTACAACTCTGATATTTTGGCTTTGGGAATATGGCAGCTAAGAGGATGTTTTGTTTTACAATGCTGAGTTTCCAGGATGGTCACTGGAAAAATACATACACATACACATATATATTTGTGCGTACAACTGTTAATAGAGGCTAAAACACTAGTGTTTACACACATATACACATACATGTATATATTACACAACATATATGTATATAGTTATAGGTTTATAAATAGCAATGTATAAAAATACAAATTTTATATAAGATATATGTATGTAAATACATAGGTATAGGAGTATATGCATATTAAACACAATACATGTAAACACATATACATAAAGTTTATAAACATATGTGTGTTTATAAAATATGCATGTGTGTATAGACATGTATATACATATACGTATATGTACTATATACACAAATATGATATCAATATTTTAGCTGCCTCTATTACAAGTTCCATTTTATCTGAATTTGAGCAGTTCAGTCATTTCTCATATAATCAAAGGTTTCCACAAGGAACAAAGAATTAAACATCGTTCATACTGAAAGCATCTGAGCATCAAATTAAGGTTAAACCAAGAACTTTGTGTTTAAAAGGCCATAAATATATCTGGCTACATGGAGTATCTTGCAGAAACTTGCACTCACTATTATGCACTGTTCTTATTGCCATATTACCATGATTACTGATTACCAAGGTATTTATGTGTAAACAGAGTTTGTCTTTCTTATAATCCACCCACTTCTCCCGCCAGATTCATTTGGCTCCATCTCAGCCCTATGTTTGTGGCACAGCCGCTCGTCAACATGGGAGTGATTTTCCCTGTCACAAACACAAGACAGTGCCATCAAAAAATGAACAAGGTAGGAGGAGGCCAGTTATAAAAGAGAGAGTGAGATTTTCTGTTTACCCACAAATATACTGGCAATCAGCAATGATGGGAAAAGAAAAGCAGCAAACATTCCTGATCACCTAATGGCATTTAAATAAAATATTCAGGGTTGCAAAGTTCTCTTAATGTGACAGTGTTCCTTTAGGTTTGCTTCTTTTAGGGCTAAAGAAATATGCCCAGTATCAGGTATAAAAATTAATAACAGCTTTTTTATGACCTAATTATTTTCCTATGCACACTGAGGCAAAATTGAAGTGACTCCACCTGACCTGTAGAGAGAAGGTCTTTGAGAAAAGCAAACATTCTTTTTTTCCTCTAACTGGGGACCAGTGTAAACATAAGTAATGTACCGATGAACATTTTACAGCAAAGATAATAACAAAAGATATAGGCTGAGCACACAGAATAAATCTGTAACTGAGAGACGATTCATTTGTAACTTCCTTGCTTGAACAGACCATTGGTTACGATGAACATGACTGTTAGATTGTCAAAGGCAAGAAACATCATGGAGACTTTGGAGGGAAAGAAGAAAGGAATCTCTTACAAAAGATACAGGGAGAGAAGACTGCATGGAATGGTATTTGCTGCTTATCTGAGATTATGGGGGGCATAAAGGAAAATAGAGGGTAGTACTGCAAAACACGCCTCATCTTAGAAGAATTAAGAAAAAGACTAAAAATTAACATGTAGTTAGGAAAAAAAAATAAACCATGGGAGCTCATGTGCAAAAACTAATGGACTGTTTTTTTATGCTGTTAATAAAAGTACAAATGAAAAGCAAGTCAGTCCAAGGTCTTATTTGACTAGGCTTTTTGTTAACTTACAGGAAACTAGTGAAAAAATTCAATGAGTTCTTTGGGCTTCCTAATGCCTCCTAGACCACTAATGGCTCTTGAGAACATCCTGTAGGCACTGCTCCCTGGGCAGTAGTTATGGAGATATCAAACGGATGGCTCAGATGATGGGAAATGGGTTAAAGAGCTTCTGTGCTTCAAGGTCACTAGTTAGAACCCAGCCAGGTTAGAAATTACTGACAGCTTTTTTCATCTGATGCTTGCTCAGCACCCTAGCATAGATAAAATAAAGGAAAATAACCTTCACAGAAAGTACTACTTCTCTAGACATTATCTGACAGCCTTTTGGGGAGGGCATGAAGGTCACATCCCTGACTCCACTTCACATTCTTGAAGGGTGGCCCCTGCCACATCTAGTCTGAAATCAATGTGAAGGTAGATGCTTGCCATGCCTTTGTTTCATTCTGTGGGCAAATAGAGGGTGGCCAATTTAAAGCAGACCATTTAACATCAAATGGTCTGTTTGAAATGGTCTGCTCCATAGAAGATTTTGTCCCCAAGGGATTCTGATCAAGTGTCTTTTGTAAGTTCAAAATCATGTGTCTGGTATAGACATATACACACACGGAAGCATATAATAGTGTGGGATTCATTGATATTCCCATTGAATCAGGTCCAACACATCCATAAGAAATAAGAGAACAGAGTGAGCAGTGGTATTAACAGATTTAAACCTGGTGAATGAATCCTTTGTTGTGGTTTCAGTCATGTCTAACTCTTCACCACCACATTTGCAGTTTTTCATTTTTGTTTTGTTTTTTGGCAAAGATACTGGAGTGATTTGCCATTTCTTTCTCCAGCTCATTTTACAGATAAGGAACTGAGCCAAACAGAGGTTAAGTGTCTTGCCCAAGGTAACACAGCTAATAAGTACCTGAGACTGGATTTGAACTCATGAGGATGAGTCTTCCTGATTCCAAATCCAGCACTCTATCCACTGCCACCAAGCTGCTCTGAATGAATCCTAGATGAATGAAAAAAATGGACCATACATGCATCTTGACTAGATTCTTCTCAGCTGACTTCTGTCTGTACAACTATCTAATGACTGTCAAGGTAGACAACATTTTCATTACAACTGGAGTTTCCAGACTCTATTTAAGAAAACCTCTTTAATTTTTTTTTTGGTTTCTCTTTGACAAATTGTTGTTGCAATACTCCCCATTCCCACCCACCCATGACATTTCTTCAGCAACCCTAACTTCCTTTAAGATATGTAAATAAGAAATACACTGTCCTGATCATACTTCAGTCCCAATTATCTCTCAGAATTGCAATAGTTCCAAAATCTGGAGCTTAGAAACTTCACTCTCCAACCATGATCAAAATTCAATGCAATTCACCCAAATACCTCTTTAAGTGACTACTGTGTGCAAGGACTAAGGATTGGAAGAAAACTTTTAAAAAAACAGTCCCTGAGTTCATAGAGATCACATTCTATTGGGGGTAGTGGGGAGGGACAATGTGTATAATCATGTGTAAATACAAAGTATATATACATACACACACACACATACACACACACACACACACACACACACACACACACACACACACAAAGAATGTCAGATAGAGACAGCTCTGAATACTCACAGGGATGGGGAAAGTTCTCATGTAGGTGGTACCCCTGACCTGTGCTCTGAAGGAAGCCAGGGGTTATTCATGGTAAAATGAGGAGGATTACAGATGTAGGGGATCACCTGTGCAAAAGCACACAGGTGGGAGATGGAATGTCATGTACAAGAAAAAGCTGGCAGGCCAGCTTGATTAAAACAAAGAGTGCAAGCAAGGGAGTTGTGTGAAATGAAATGGGAAAAGTAGGTGAAAGCTATACTGTGGAGCACTTTAAAGGTTTACCCTTCCTTCTACATCTCCTACTTTCTCGCTTACATGAAAACTACACTTTACTCCCTTCCATATACTCTATCATCCAGTGGCACTGGCCTCCTTGTTTCTTGTGCAAAACATTCAATATGCTGACTCCAGGTATGTTCACAGGCTAGCCCCCAAGCCTGAAGCGTCCTCCGCACACATCTCTGCCTCCTGGACTTCTTCAGGATTAAGCTAAAACCTTGCCTTAAACAAGAAGCCTCTCCCATTCCTCCTTAATCCTCATGCCTTTTGTCTGAGGTTATCTCCAATTTATCCCGTGTGTCTCTTGTTTGTAAAGAGTTGTTTACCTGCTGTCTCTTGTCACAAGTCAAGTCCTCCTTGAGGGCTGGGACGGTTTTTGCTTTTCTCTGTATTCCTAGTACTCAGCACAATTCCTGTGATACAGAAGATTCAATAAATGCTTGTTGACTTGATTTGACTCTTTTGTTGTTCAGTCCTTTCAATCACATCCGACTCTTTGTGACCTCCTTTAGAGTTTTCTCGGAGTGGTTTGCTATTTCCTTCTCTAGCTCATTTCATAGGTGATGAAACTGAGGAAAATAGTGTTAAGTGACCGTCTAGGGGTCACACAGCTAGTATCTGAGACCAGATTTGAACTCAGGAAGATGTCTTCTTGATTCCAGGCCTGGCCCTCTGTTTCAACAATCCGGCTAGCAGTTGTGGGGGTGAAAAACCAACACAAGCCCAACAACAAGCACTCTACCAGCACGCTGCCAAAGCCCAGGTTCTTTTGATCTGCTTTAATAAGGAAAGCAACGTTAAGAGGTTAACGATCTTACTTTAATCCAGCATACAAACATCATTCACTTAGTTCAGGGGAAAGAGCTAGCACCCTGAACTTCAGAGCAAACACAAACAAATTACAAACATCAACAGACAGACCAAATACAATTCATAGTTACCAACATCTGAGTTCAGTCGGGAGCTCGACAAGGGCTGGCCCAGAGTCACGCAATATTCCTGCTGTGGGTCAGAGCTCCATAAAAGAGAAAGCCAACCTCTGGTTTTATATCTTTTTAGGGTCAAGGGTGAGTCACACATGCGACACACCCATGTGAACTAAAATAGCCACAAAAATTTGACTTAAACCCGTGTGGTCTAAAAGCCCCCAATGTCACAAACATGTCACTCAAACCCATGTAAACTAGGCTTTCCATTGAGGCAAGGAGGTCATCAAGGACTCCTAATTTAATCAAGATAATAAAGGCCAAACTCTTCAAGGGCACTTGGTTGAATTAAGTGCTAAGAGCCCATTTTGATTGCCAATACACCCTCTATCCACTGCACCACCTAGCTGCTCCCTGACTTGAATCCAAACCCATTCACCATTACCATTCTACCTTTCAATCTCCCTGACTCCACCTTCATTCACCTCTACCTCCAGCCTTCATAGATTGATACTTGAATGTTTCACTAATTATCAAACTAGAATTCCTTCTGAACCACCCCAACTTGACCATCTTGCATTCTTAACTATGAATCCTCAACACTGGGTAACCACCACCCTCTAATGTCTGTGCTCTTTTACTTAGGCTGCTGACTGTTGCCTTAAACATGAAACTGAGCTGATTTCAACAATTAAAAAGATGTACAGAACATGGCTTCCCATGGCCCCTTGTTCAACAAGTCCTTCTAATTCTATCTAATTGACATGCTCAAAAGCCTTTCTGTTATGTTACCCCCCCACATACACACACACATATTACAAATAGCTCACTGAGAAGACCAAGGTGATCCAGTGTGAGCTCCCATAGCTCCCTCTCTCCACACTTCAGAACTACTTAGAAACATCACCTACTGTATCTCTTCCTTTCCTCTGATGACAGTTATCCCTACTTCTCAACAAGGCTAATAACATCAATCCCCTTCCTTTCTCCTTCAGGACCTTGATCCAGAGACAGTTGCCTCTTTTTTCATGTATCTTTTCAATCTCCTGTCCTACTAGCTTCTTATTATCTGCCTACACATGTTTACAGGTCTCCCTAACCTAAAAAAAAAACATTCTCTTAACCCTTCCCTAGACCACCCAGTTAATATCCAAAAATCTCTCTTCCCTTTCACTGCTAAGCTTCTTGGAAAAAGTTGTCCGATTATTGTATTCTTACCTTATCTCCTTGCAATTTGCCTTTTACCCTATCCCCCAGCCCCTACTAATATAACTTTTGCAAAGGTCCCCAGTGACCTCCTGTGTTGGGGTCTAAATGTTGGAGTCTAAATTGCTCATTTTCTTTGTCATTGCTGTAGCTTTTTTTTTTGCTTTTTTTAATTCCCTTTCCCTACCCCTTCATATGGGATACTCCCTTCTTCCTTGACTTTGGAGATACCATACGCTCCTCTTAGCTCTCTAATCACTCCTCTGTCTCCTTCCTCTATTTTCTCGTATTTTTCCTAACTCTTAAATGCAGATATTGCCTAATAGTTCATCTCTGCCTTCTCTTCTGTTTCTACACTCTCTCACTTGCCCATCATAATCACTCTATGACTTCAACAGGTAGGTGACCTAGTGAATAGTGCTGGACTTGGAGATAGGAAGTCTTGGGTCCTATTTTAGATACTTACAAGGCAAGACACTTAACTTCTCCCAGACTCAGTTTCTTCATCTGTAAAATGGGGATAATAATAGCACCTACCCATAACGATTATGAGAATGACATGAAATAATATATGTAAAGTGTTATACAAACCTAAAAGTGCTATGTAAACACTACCTCTTATTAAGCAGGTGCCTCCCAAACTTCTACCTGCAGTCCTGAGCTCTTTTCTGAGCTCCGTAGCCATATCTCCAACTGCCCAGAACACTGCTTCTTAAACTGTGGGTCATAACCTCATACGGGATTGTGAAAAATCTGGCAACACTAAAAGACTAAAAAATGCAATGACCAAAAATTAATTCAAAATCAAACATGTAATGACTCTGAAATGTTTCTGGCAGTACTTGCCTATATTTCATCACACAACTTCACTGCACCCTTGGTTCTGAACATAAAGCATGCCCACTTTGCACTGCACGTGCTTTCAGGCCATACAATGCCAGCTACTGCTGAAAAAGGGTAGTGAGTGGAAAAAGTTTAAGAAGTCATGGCCTAGAGGGCACCTCTAACCAAATGCCCCTAAAATTTCAAAATCAGAATGTCCAAACTCAAGCTAATTATCTTTCCCATTAAACTTACTTCATCTTCTAACTTGATAACCTCTATGGTACCAACATTCGCTCATTCTACCATGTTCTAAACACTGGATCTCTTTGCCCTAAAAATTACCCATCTTGGAAGATGGGCATTCTAATTTTCCCCATTTGCAACCTTGGGAGTTAAAAGCTGGAACCACTAGTCAGTCTAACTGCTAGGACAACACAATGCAAGAAAGAGTCAAGAGATTTAGAGCATTAATCTTCTCCATTACATCCATATCTTGAACAATCTGTTGAGATGTACATATTTGTTTCAGTTACACTGACAATTTTCTATTTATTATATCATATTGTCATGGTGAATTTCTTATACAAATGAAAAAATTCTCATACAACTTGGAACTTTAATTGTACCGGCAATTTCCCCCATCATACTGTATTCCCATTGTATGATATTAATACTGATATACTTTAACTGTGCTTCATGTATAAATTTACACAAGCTGAGGCATATGCATTTTTTAATGGGATTTACCTGAGCAATGCTAATGGGACCCACACATGTAAATCCTCATGCATCAAAATGAAAATATATCCCTATACATTTTCAAATTAGGTTTCTTGGGGGTTCATTTACTGTTTATGGGAATTCATTTATATTTGTAACCAGTTCTGATCATCTGAAGGTCATATCATTTGGAATGTCTTTAAAATGCTCCCTTCTTTGGTGAATGAATGGAATGGACCATGTTCTAATTTGTTACTATCCTCAGGGTCTATTTAAAAACAAGATTTCTAATTTTAAGGATATTTCCCCTTATTTAAAAAATAAATCAACTTTGTGAAAGAAAGAAAAAAATAGACAGTTGCCAGGGAAATATCAGTTCAAAAGTTTTCTACTGCCTGAAATAGAGAGGCAAGAAATTACATTAAAGTTTTAAACCGAAACAGAAATTTTCAGCCGATGTAGATAAAAATCTATTAGAGATAAAATTGTTTTGACAAAAACTGTGTAAATACAATGCCACTGGCTGCAAGCCTATTATTGAATGCAAGTGGAAAATCAGAACAGCACTCCTGAAGGGGCAATACTAAAATGACACAAAACAAACACAACCATTGCAGTATAATTTTTCACATTAATTATGTTTTCTTATCGTAGATGTATAACTAGCCGAGTATAACGACAATAACAAGATAGCACTGAAGTTATTTTGCAAACAGGAAAAAGCAAATAAAATAATACTGATATGCTAGTTATTAGATTACTAGCCTTTTATCTTGTGGAATAGCTTCCCTGAACAAAAAGACTATATTAATCATTTCTATTCCTCCAAGTAAATGATATTGTATTTCTGGAAAACTAATGTTAACAGCCTTTTCCCTTAAAGATATCTTCATTTATCTGCCAATTTTGCCATCCTCAAATCTCCAACTCTTGGGGAATGTTTTTAAAAAATCACTTCCAGTATCTGGGTATTAGCATTTATTTTCTAGATCCATTCCTCATTTTGCTTCCTTGGGGTTCCTTGCACCATATTCTCTGAAGTCTTGGGGACATGCCTCAAAATCACATCTTTTCCTTCCTCTGCAGTCTCTCCCCTTCTTTAGATATGACTCTTACTAACTTCATTTCTTCCATGATCTGTGACTTCCTTGGGGTGGATAGCTCTTGCAATGCAGTACCTTCCCCATTCATCCCCTCCAACATTATCATGCAATGGCCACTTCTGGTGATGAGCTTTTTAGTAATAGTAACTATTATTATAGCTAATATTTATATGATGATTTAGGATTTGCAAAGTTGTTTTACATATATATTGTCTCATTTGATAATCAACAGAAGATAGACAACCATGTTCCACAGCACCTGTATTCAAAACATTTCCCTTTGGCTGGACTGAATAGAGCTATTGCTTTACTAATATTGCCTTTGAGAACTCATGGGTCTGCCTCTTTATCAAGAGGAAGCATGAGAATACAGTTTCAATGGAGGGGAGTTAAGGGTTAGTGCTGCATTGTTCTTTAAGCAATAGAAATTGTGGGACCTAATATGGCTGAACAATTCCTGGAGACACCGTCCAAACTATTGTTATCCAAATGCCACCATTTTGGTACTATGAAGCTAAAGAGGACTTTTCATGTTAAGATCTCTAGTCTTTGTTTCAGGAGAGAGTAGAGAAGCTTGTACCCTGGCTCTGGCCAATGACCAGAAAATCTTCATCAAGAAGGCCTAACCTAACTTAAGGCCAAATGGGCAAATGGGTATGTTTTCTATTGTGTTTCTCTCTCTCTCTCTCTCTCTCTCTCTCTCTCTCTCTCTCTCTCTCTCTCTCACTCTCTCTCTCTCTCTGGCATACTACACATCTCCTACCCCATTCTTTTATTTATTTCTTACTCTGGTCTTCCCTTGGTGTAAACCTGGCTATGCACTTTACAGGTCAAGATTTAAAGGGACATTCTCTGGCCTACATATTGCTAAGACAGAAGGGAAGTGGAGGTGATGGAAGATTTTTTTTCTTTAGTTAAAAAAGAAAAGCTATTTCCAGTAAAGAAATGAATAAGCACTTTACTCAAGTAACCATAAAAGCAACTTCTGGAGAACAGTGGCAGCAATCTATTTCTTCTATATCCTTACTGAAAATAGGACAATACCTATCACCTCTGATGCAATGAGTTGGCACAGTGGACAGAGCACTGGGATGACTCAGAAAGACCCAAGTTAAAATATGGCCCCAGGTGTTTAATTAGCTGTGTGACCCTGGACAAGTCACTTACCCCTTGTCTCTCTGTTTCTTCAATTGTAATATGGGGGTAATAATGGTACCTACTCCCAGGGTTGTCGTGAGGAACCAATAAGATAATATTTGCAAAATGCTTAGCACAGTGCCTGGTACATAGTAGGTGCTTAATAAATGCTTAGTTCCTTGTTTCTTTCCTTTGTTCCCCTGAAGAAATCTGAGGTTTCCCCATTCAACAAATCAAAAGATGATGGCCACCTCAAACTGTCATATTGTTTAGCACTACGCTAACTGACAAATAATTATTCACTACTATGCATACTCTGGATTTTAGTTTTTACATACATTCTTGTAAGATAACCCCATGTTGCTTTTTCCTAGATCTTCTAGGGTAGAGTTTTTTCCCCTCTCTCTCTGTCTCTTCAGACTCAAGTTCTTTGCATGTTAGGCATTATTCATGGAATTTAGGACATCTCTTTTTTGGGGACAGTGGTATATTGGAGTTCATGAAATAAATGTGCTTTAATACCTCCAACTAATCAATGGTTAAGTGTAAGAGGTAAAGTTGGAACACAAATAAGAATGTAAGAAAGTTTCTATCTACAAAGTGAATTGTTTTGATTAATAACTGACTTTAAGGACTGATTATAACAGATGTTTATGTTTGTATTTTATTTACGTAGACATTTATGAATTGGTACAAAACGAAATTGATCCTTTTCATCTTCCTTTATAACATTCTTTGGTTAGAAGAAGGAATAAGGAGACAAACTGGCAGGTCCTGGATCCCAGAGGGAAGTAGAGTTTAATCATTTTAGGGCCCAAAGCCAAAGCCTTGAAATGATTTTAAAATGTTTTTTAAATGCTTTTTTTAAATGATTTAATATAGCGAGTTGAGATACATTACATTAGATATAATTAGACCTAGACAGGAAAGGTGGTTCTGAGAAGCTAATGAAATATCATTAAGGTTGAATATAAGATTGTTGATTAGGATAAAGCTAATCCTGATTAGGATAAACAAGATAGCTAGAGATCTTATTTCCCTTCTTATTTATTTATTTTATAAGTAAAGGGAAGACTTGTCATTTCCCCATATATCAGAAGGGACAACGAAAGAACATTGCCAAAGTTTTATTTTCGTTGTTGTTGTTTATTTTTTGTGGTAAAGCCCTGCTGTCTTTGTGAAAGATATGCCTTTGGTTGTGTCTCCATAAAAAATAAACCACCTGAGCAAAAACTTGAGAATTTAATCCATAATCTGGTTTGTCTGCCTACATATCGCTAAATAACTAGATGTTTTCTTCACTTTTCATCTGGATGTTTGGCAACACCAGAGGAAATTAGCCAATTTCTTCAACCATATTCAGGGTGAGCTAAAAGTCACTGTTCACTTTCACCAAAAATGACTTAGAAGCTTTCAACTTACTCTGTAGTTCCTTTAATCATCTTCCTGGCTCTGTTCTTAAACCTAAAGTTTGCTGGGACATTTAAATTTATAACCATTTAGGATTGGTGAAGAGAAAATTTAAAAATGCATTGCTAAAAGCATATAAATGTTACATACATGTGTCAATATATATCATACATTTGTCAACTCTCAATTGTTGATGATGATGTTGATGGGAAAGTCAATGAGAACTCTACACATTGGTAGTCACCTATAGCATGGAACTTGGAAAACTCTGTAGGCTAGGGACTTTTGTTGTTCAGTTGTTTAAGTAGGATAGAGACCAGAATCAATCACTTAAGAAACATTTATTCAGTACTTGAAATGTGCCACGCACTCTGATAGGTGCTAAAGGTAGACAAGAAATGAAACAAGCCCTGCCCTCAAGGAGCTTACGTTGTCTAGAATTATTAAGGAGATGGAGAGAAAAAGTTACAAAAAGAGGAAACGTGGTTCGTTTAAAGCAAAATTTTGCCTAGCATACTCCTTTGGGATAATACAAACAATGACAATCCAAATATCTTATTTTAGTCAGTTGTTTCAAATTCTTTCCAATAAGTATTACTTTTGGGTTTCTAACAAAATTTGAGTTTCATCCCTTTATGCCTTCTTTCTTTTTCATTATTTTTTCTAACTCTATAAAGTAATCCTTTGGTAGTTTGGTGTTATGGCACTGAATAAGTAAGTTAATTTAGATAGTAATGTCATTTTTATTATAGTGGCTCAGCCAACCTGTGAGCAATTATTATCCCTTACACCTTCTCACCCCAATTTTTGAGGTGCTAATTAGGGGTGAAATGGCCTCTTTCTTTACAAGAAAGAGAAGAAAATATGGGGATATATTATACAGATTTAAGCATACATGTCATCAGTGGACAGTGAATTATAATAATAACGATAAGCATTATTATTATCAGTCAACATTTACATAGCACTTAAAGTATTTCAAAGTGCTTTTTACATGTTATTTCAGTTGAGCCACACGGTGCCCTATCAGGTAAATATGACACATCCCATTATCCTCATTTTATAGATGGGGAAGCTAAGGCTTAGAGAGAGGCTAAGGGCCTTTCAACAGTGATTCAACTAAGAATTATCATATGCAAGTTTTGAATCTAGTCTTCTTGCCACTCCAATCTATGCTAAACTAGCTTGGTGATGATGCACTTCTGGAACTAATGGTGTGTTAATGTTACGATTTTGACTCTCAACATGAAACGGGGGTATCTGCAACGCATCAAAAGGGTGTTATTATTGCTTTTGTTTTAACTCAGCAATTTACCTTAGAAAGAAAAGAACTGCTCATTTCATAGGTTCAACAAACACTATTTTGGTATGCTAATAACTTTTAATGAAGACCGCATCCATCATTTACATAAAGAAACCTTTTAGGCTTAGACTGATAGTCTCAAAATAATCACAATCCAGGAACTGACTAATTTTTTTTTAAATAAATGTTGGTTGATGGATGTACAATACCATGCTTATGAGTATCTGTGAAACTATGAAATTACTATGTTTCATAGTACGTAAACCTATTCCTTTAAATCTCTAGTAAACATTAAAATTTTTATTTGAAGTAGGAATTTTAAATTTAAGTATAACAAATCTGTGTACTACCCACAGACAAAATATAATCTAGTGACTATTGCATAAGAGCACTACTATTGAGGTGCAATATAGGCACTTTAAGGTATATTTTAAGCTTCGAGAATTAACAAAGTATAATAATCTGAATGGTGCCAAGGCACCATAATGGAGATAATACCCATGTCTTCAATGTTCCTTATCTCTGTGAGAGTACCTGACGTGGTTTAACATCCAGGACTCACTTAGAAACAATTAGAACAAAAGATATGATTGTCAGCCAGACATTTTCAACATTCTTGGCCATTTATGTTTAGGAAAAGCTTGTCCCTTGGAGCAGAACTACAGTTTGCAGGATGTGCCACTTCTGGTATAGAAAAATGTTTAACATTCTTTTCCCACACTATAATTGAAGATACCTTGAATCTATCAGTCATCCGTTCCTGCTAAAGTTCTTTCAATCAGATTATGTTTTAACTCATTCATCTAATCCATCTACAATACCAGACCCAGCTCCAAGATAGCCTGCTAGCTGCAACTAAATTAATAATAGAGTTCTCTGTTAAGTGAAGTGCTTTCTAAAATTACTTTCAGTTTAATCATTACAGATGAATCCCCCTTTCATTGATGTGTTTGCTTAGCATGGTTTTTTTTCCTGTAGTGACTGAGACAAATTAAAATGGACAATGAAACATCTGAACACAAAGTCTTACTCACTTATTTTGTATATGTCTTATATACACCTTTTATACCCTGAAGCAAGGAATTTTTTCTCTAGCCATGACTCATACACTAAGGTTTCAATAATTCCTTGTTCTTCACGCTTGTATAGCACTGGCAAACTGCCTTTCCATGCCCCTATCCCCTCCCCAAAATAAATTGACCACCAGACTTTCCTGGAAAGGCAGCAACTTTATTTTCCAATCTGAAAACAATTAATAAAGTATTTGGCCAGGCTGTTCCAAACAAATTTAAGATAATTTGACATTGGTAAACTACATACTTCATTGAACTAAGAATGGTCTCCCCTTTAGAACCACCCTAATTAGACCTCAGTAATGTTGTGTCCACTTAGGAGCTAACTATTGAAAATGAAGGCTGCTGCCTGGCCCTTACTTCTTTCTGCCTGTCTTGGGTCTGTCATTTTTTTCCCCTGGAGACTATGAGTACTCTCTTAATAGTTATAGGGCACCTTCATGTTGGGAGCATGCTTTCAAGGGAAGAGCTCCAGCAGACAGAATTCATTTTAAGAATGATAGAAAACTTGATGGGTGCTAAGACTGAGACTATGGCCTTCACTGGGAGGAAACATGGCATAGTGGGTGGGGTCCTAGACTTGGAGTAAGGAAGAGCTAGGTTAAAGTCTTGCCTAGGTCACTTACACGTACAGGTGTGTGACATGGGGAAGTCATTTGACTCCTCTCAACCTCAATGTCTTCATCTGTAAAACAGGGGTAATGATAGGCTGTTGCAAGGATCAAATCACATAATGTGCATCAAGGATTTATAGCACTATGTGAATGATTATTTTATAGACCACAAAAGAAAATGGTGAGCTCTTAATCAACAAGCAGAGACAAAATATGTTGTATACATACTATACATACAACATACATGTTATCTACTATGTTCAGTCAGTCAGTTGGTCAAAAGGCATTTCTTAAGTACTTACTATGTGTCAGGCACTGAAAGACAAAACCATAGTCTCTGCCCTCAAAGACCTTGCACTTGAGTGGCTGAAAGAGTGAAAATAATGATGTACATAGCAGATATATACCATGCAAATGGAAGGTAATTTCATAAGGAAGGCAATAGAAGTTAGGTGAAGAGGAGGAAAAAGCCCTTCTTTAAGGTGAAATGGAAGCTAAATCTTTAAGGAGGTGAGGAGGGAGTATGTTTTAGGCATAGGGAACAGCCATTGAAAAGGCAGGAGTGCTATATGGAACAGAAAATAAGCCAATGTGACTAGATCATAGAGTATTTGCAAAGTAGTAAAGTCTAAAAATGGGCAGCTAGGTGGCTCAGTGGATAGAGTGCCAGGGCCTGGGGTCAGGAAGACTCATCTTCCTAAGTTCAGATACGGACTGAGACACTTACTACCTGTGTGGCCTTGAGCAAATAATTTAATCCTATTTGCCTCAGTCTCCTCATATGTAAAACAAGCTGAAGAATGAAATGGCAAAGCACTCCAGTATCTTTGCCAAAGAAAAAAACCAAAAACCAAAAACCAAACCAACAAACCCAAATGGGGTCACATGATTAGATGATTAGAGGTGTGACACAGCCAGAACTGCACTTTGGGAAAATCACAGTGGCAGCTGAGTGGAAGATGGATTGGAGCAGGGAAAGACTTGAGGCAGGGAGACCATCCATCAGACCATCCACAGCAGCCCAGTCGTAAGAAGAGAAGGGTACATACAAGTGTGGCAGTTATGTGAGTAGAGAGAAAGGTGAATATGAAAAATATGAGAGATGTTATGGAATAAGACAACAAAGGTTAGCAACAAACTAGATATGTAGAGGAGGCAAAAGCAAGACATCTAAGGTGACACTAAGGTTGTGAGTCTGGGTGACTGTGAGAATAATGACCTTGACCATAATTGGGAAGTTGAGAAGTGGGGAGAATTTTAAGGAAAATATAAAAGTTCTGTTTTGGACATGCTAATTTTTAAGATGCCCGTGAGGCATCCAATTTGAGATGTCCAAAATACAGTCCGTGCTGGATACTAGAGCTCAGGAGTGATATTAAGGCTGGGTATAAAAATCTGGGAAATATATCTCTAGAAATGACAACTGGATTCATGAGAGCTGAGAAAATTACCAAGGAGGACAGTAAAGAGAAAAAAAAGAAAAGAGCCCAAGACAGAGCTTTGGGGGACACTTATGTTTAGTGGGCATGAACTGGATGAAGACTGAGAAGGAGCACTCAAACAGGATGAGAATGAGGTGAGGGCAACCTCTAGAGGAGAAAGTAAGCAGCAGGAAAGGGTGCTTCACACTGTCAGAAACTGCACCAAGGTCAAGCAAGATGATGACTGAGAAAAAAGCCTTTAAATTTGACAATGAAGAGATCTTCGATCATTTTGGAGAAGGCAGTTTTAGTTAAATGATGAGCTCAGACGCCAGATTGCAGAGGTTTTAGAAGTCACTGAGACGAAAGGAAGTGGAGTGTTGCATTAGACACAATGGGTGATGAAGATGTACAAGACATCTCTCATGTATTCAACAAGTTGATAACTCATTATTAATATATAAGAAGCAGAGCTAAGATCCCTATTAGCTATGTTGTTTTGTGAGTATATAGTTAAGTGCTAAATTATGTGCTACGAAACTGTAAATAATGTTAGAGGAATTTGAAAGAGAGGAAGGTCAATAAGAAGGTAGTGAATATTTTGTGAAAGAGGTCAAACATGATCCCGGTTTTACTGGATTCTAGTTTATGCATGGGTAAATGGATGATGGAAAGGCATTTCAGACAAGAGGAAAAAACACAATGGCCCTGCCATAGGAATGAACATGATATATTCCTAAGACTGTAAGAAGACAGGCCTGATTAGAGAGCAAAAGTTACGAAGTGAAAAGTAATGAGAAATTAGTTTAGATTATGAAATAGACTATAGAAGGCAATGATGGAGGGAGAGAACTTGTGACTTGATGTTATAAGTACAGAGAGAACAGTTATGTCTATGCTGGCCAAAAAACAGCATAAAATTCAGCAATTTTATTCCTTACAGATATACATAACATAGGCAGGAATATGAAACCAGGGCCAAGGCCAAGGGATCGGTTTTTGTTACTACCCCAAATTCATTTGTATTTCAATCATATAGTATCTTAGTTGGGAAGGGGAGGATTTGGCTCATCATTCCACTCCCCAAAGACTCCTGTTTTTTATAGGGAGTCTATAAAATGGATTTCAGGAATTTAGACTCATAGTCATGTATTCAGCAGGAAGTAAAAGAAAAGTTTCTATTCTGGTCAGAGAGACATCTGGCACCAAAACCTCAAGTATGTATCAGGAACAAAGTAGTCAAAAAGAATGATACTAATCTTAATCTTAGTCTGGAGCCTTCTGCTGGTTTGTGTTGGGTGATTGTCTTGGTGTGGCTCCTTACGATTCTTGCCTATGCTTAAAAATTGCTATGGCTTTCTCTGTCCAGGAAAAGCTTTTGAGCCACTACAATCCATATGGTAGCATAGGGCAGCCCATGGCCCTAAAAAGGTCAAATATATGAGGCCCAACAAAGAGCATATCAGTGACCATGAGACCACTGGAAAGGCCCAATAGAGCCTAAAAAAAAACTCAAACCAACAACAATAATGAAAAACTATTTCTGGAGTGGGCAAAGTACCTGGAATAGTACACTCTACTGTGTAGGGAATTCTCAGTGTGGGGACTCCCTTTACCAATACAGATCAGTACCTGCTCTGCAACTTACAATCTTAGAAAGTTGGGACATGGAGACATTAAGTAACCTCTCTACAACAGAGAGCTGATACAGGTCAGAAATAGGACTAGAGCTAAATTCTTCCAGAATCTGAGGGCATCTCTTTACTACACCTTGCTATTTCCCATATCAAATGCATTATTGTTACAATTATAAAAAGAAATTCATGAAAAGCAAAGTGGGGCGTAGGAATGGATTGTCTGACAGAGGCCACATCTTGTTTCATTACTAACTACAGGACTGGCTTCAAAGTGAGACATCTGCTACTATTAAACATCAAAAAGACCTCAAACCTCACCAGAGATATGTGGGGGTAGAAATGAGGGGTAGTGGGGAATACGTCTGCCAGTTTTCAAATCATTCAATAATAAACAAATGATACAAGTGGAAAAAACATGCATTAATAATAGCTAGCATGTATATAGCACTTTAATTTTTGTATAACACTTCCCATATTATCTCTTTTGATATTCAGAATAGTCTCTGTAAGGTGGGTATTACTATCATCTCCATTCTACAGATAAGAAAATTGAGGGTTAGAAATGTAAAGTCATTTGCCCAGTCTCACAAATTCAGATCTTCCTTACTTCAAGTCCAGCCTTCTGTTCGCTACACTCTATTAAGTGACTGATAGGTAAAGCAGGCCATGAAGGGTGGGGGATTGAAAGGGGAGAGGAGAAGAAGGAAATGGGGAAGGAAAGGAAAGATGGTCTCTGTTCTTAAGAAGTTAACAAATGTCATTCCTACCTTTGTTTGTGTATGTGGGGTGGGGAGAGCTTTTAAAAATGTCACTAAAATAAGCTTACCACGGTAATTAGCCATCTATGATTCCTTTCCCTTTCTTCCATTCACCGTTCCCTTGCTGGTCCATCCTATTTATTAGTCATTTGAGGATCGTTAGCTTTTGTCCTAAGTCACTCTGACAGTCTGGTCTGAGATCTAACTCCGCATGCTTTGATATCTTCATCAGACTGTCCTTGTTTGATTATATTACATGTCCAATTAGTTGTTTGCATACAGAGGGAGATCGCTGCCAAATCTAAAACTGTACATGAGGACCATTGGCTAACAACAACAGATCACTCCACTAAAGGTTAATGCTGCCCGACCACAGTCAGGCCTAATCTAGGTTGAACTGAGGCCTCTTTTCATGGAATAGTTACGACCCATCATTTCAGCAGGATTGTAAGAGCAGCTAGAAATCCCAGTTTCCCAAGGACACAAAACCTGGACGCCATCCTGACGTCTGCCAGAAAAGACAAAGCATCGAGAAGAACTGAACTAATAAATAAAAGATTTCACAACGCAGTGATGATGCTGATCGCTAGCATTTCCATGCCACTCGCAAGTTTATAATGCGCTTTACAAACATTATTGCATTTCATACTCGGAATAGCACTTATCTCACCTGGGAAACACAGGCTATTGTTATCGATACTTTACAGATGACAGAACTGAGGCAAACAAAGGACAAAAGATTTGTCAAGACTCACAGCTCGTTAAAATCTGATATAATAATGATAATAACAATAATTACCATTGACCCAGCACTCTCAAGCACTTCACAGATATCATCTCATTTTATCTTCACATTAATCCTGGGAGGGAGTTGCTATTAGTATCCCCGTTTTATAGATGAGGAAATTGAGACAGAGAGAGGATTTATGTGTAATATATGTGTATAGATAAATACGCATATAAATATATGATAAATTGAAGAGGATCAACAAAGGGAAGGCACTAGCGTTAAGGCAATAGGTAAAGGACTTCTTTGAGGAAGAAATGAGGAGGACGAAGAGAATTCTAGGCATGGGGGACAGCCGGTGCAAATGCTTCGAGTCTGGAGATGGAGTATCTTCTGCGAGGAACAGCAAGGAGGCTGGTGTTACAGGATCATACATGGGGACGAGTAACATATAAGAAGACTAGAAATGTAGGAAAGATGGTGAGGTCTTTGACAAACAGAAGATTTTCTATTTGATCCTAGAGGTGATAGGGAGCCACTGAAGTTTATTGAGCAGGAGGGTGACATGGTCAGCCCTGCTCTTTAGAAAAATCACTTTGACAGCTGAATGGAGGATGAGCTGGAGTAGGGAAGACACTTGAGGCAGGGGACAACCCAAAAAGCTATTAAAATGGTCCAAGTATGAAGTAATGATGGCCCATTATCAGCCTGGTGGCAGTGTCAGAACAGAGATGTATTTATGTGAAAGATATTATAAAGATAAAATCAATAGGATTTGGCCACAGATTGGCTATGGGGTGAATCAAGGATGACATCTAGGTTACAAGCCTGGGCAACTGGAAGAATGTTGGTACCCTCAATAGTAATAAGGGAGTTTGGGAGGAGGAAAGGTTTGGGAGAGAGATAATGGGTTTGGTTTTGAACAAAATGAATTACAAAACAACCTGTTCATAATAACCTGTGAAGAAGTAGAATAATCATAATTATCCCCATTTTACAGATAAAGCAACCAAATTTACACATGACTTACTGTAGTTAAGAGGCAAGAGTCAAACCCAGGAATCCTGCCTTGGGTAAAGTGCTCTCTCCAGTATATTACACTGCCTTTCCTGGGAAAATGAGTGGGTCCTGGACTAAATGATCTCTAAGGCCTCATTCAGTTCTCAAACCCAACGGTCCAGTGATTTGAACACATGATACAATACTATGCATATAGAGGTCACAGTGTTTTATGAGGTACAAAACACGATCCTCATTGAAGTGGTGAAAAACCGAGGGCCACTAAATTCATCAACACCCAATGTTCTGCAGTCATTGGTAGAAAGGGAAACAGAATCCATCTGTTAAAGTAGCAATCAGAGCCCTCAGGAGCTCAATAAATGCATTTCTCATATTCTTGCCTATTTTTATAGAACTGCATGATTGTAGTCTAGACTCTGGAGTATTTGCTAATTCTGTGTCTTGCTAAAACAGCAAACTATCATTTAAACTTTTGTCCAGTCCAGCCTTAAGAAAAATCAATGGCTTCAAAGAGCTGCGAAAGTTACAACATTGGCAAATCATAGAAATCTGTCATTTCATCACGACTTGAGAGTAGTGCTTGGAATCATAACCTCCTGAACTCAAATCCTGCCTCAGACACTCACCAGCTATGCGACCCAGGGTAAGTCATCTGATCTCTCTGTTCCTCAGTATCCTCATCTGTAAAATGGTGATGGATGGTAACAGCATTTACTGCATCTCTAAGGGTTGTAATGAAGATAAAATGAGATGATATTTGTAAAGCACTCTGCAAACTTTTAAGTGTTATATAAATGTGGGCTATTATTTGCATAAGGACATGAACCATGACTAATCTTCTACACAAACATACCAAGTTGGGTAGCATTTAAAAAGCAATAACTGACAAATAATAAACTATCATAAGTCAACCAAAAAGTAAAATTCAGTGGAAGCCAAATACAAGCACAATCTACCAAAACAAAATAAAACACTACTTGCAGAACATAGTGATGGTGCGAGAAATGGAATGAGTTTTTGTTCAGTAGTTTTCCAGTTGTGTCTGATTCTTTGTGGCCCCATTTGGGACTTTCTTGGCAGAGATACTGGAATCGTTTGCCATTTCCTTCTCCAGCTAATTTTACAGATGAGGACAATGAGGTACACAGGGTTAAATGACTTGCCCAGGGTCACACAGCTAGTAAGTGTCTAAGGATGGAATTGAACTTGTGAAAATGAGTATTCCTGACTCCAGGCCTAGCGCTCTATTCCCTGCACCACCTAGCTGTCCTGTACTTCTCCAAAAGCATATTGATTAAAATTAAATTCTTGACCTTAATCTATACATTTCCCAACATACCATTCCTCCACTCCAAAATACTGATTAGCAACAATCCTTTTATGTCCCACTGGGATTATATTGTTAGGCATAGGCCCTAAATGCTTGAAATGCTTGAAAAGGCTTCCTTTTTCCCTTACCTAACCAAATGTTAAAGCTTGTTGTTTTCAAGTTATAATCTTTGTCGTACAGGGATTATTGCTTGTGTCCCAGTGAGAGCAGGTGGCATTAGGAATGTTTTCTCTCTGGTGCAACACTGACTTGTTTTTTCAACTCTGAACTACAGGGTGTTCCTAAAGTCTGGACACATAGGCAAAAATGCATATTTTTAAGGAATGAATGAAATTTTCGAACACATTTTATTTACTTAGAATATTAATAAATAACATCTTCAATATGATTTCCTTCATTTGTGATGCAAAAGTTGATGTGCTTTGCAAGATTCATGTGAACTCAATGCAATAACTCCACATTGCTGTCAATTTTCCTATGTGTCCTGACTTTAGGGACACCCTGTATCGTAAAAATTATAGAGCTGTCCTAGGAAGTCAAATCAATGTCTATACCTAATTCCACTGCATGAACAGATTTTTCTTCAAAGTCTTACATTTACATCAAAGAATTACATTTATACTGTTTTTCATTTATACTGCAGCAACAGTATACTGCTTTCATATTTGTCCCACACCCCTCCCCAAATAAACTCTTCATTTTCTAAAATGCCGCTATAATTGGCTGCTTCTCTTCTCATTTTTGGATCTTATTTGTTCTTTCATGTTAAAGACATTTTGGAGTCACTCAACTGAATCTAGAAAAGGAAGCCTATTCAAAGCCAGGAGTTAGATTGGGTGGAAGGATCAGGTCCAGAATTTTCCATTTCAGATTAAGCTCCTCTTGTTTGAGAGAGCAGGAAGTGGTCCAGAAACATGTTCTCAACTTGCCCAGAGAAGGAGAATCAGTGTATTATTCTGAGTACAAACGTCCAAAAAGGTAGAATCCACCATGATGGAAGCAAATGTTAGCAGTCACGGCAGCTTTTCTTGTATTTCCTCTTCATGTATGGTTCCTACAAATTCCAATTTAGGTTAACTGACTTCAAGGCAGCATGACCACAGAATCAGGCTCACACAACGGGTAGAGTTCCCACCTCAGATTCAGGAAGACCCAGGTTCAAATCCCACTTCTGACACTTACTAGTTGCATGAGCATAGGCAAGGCACTCTGAGCTTTGGTTTCAACATCTATAAACTGTGATAATAATAATCTGTAGTTCCTATCTCATGAGTTTGTTGTGAGGCTCCAAGGAGTCAACTTTAAGATGGCATAAAAATGTTACTATTTAGTAGTATTACTATTATATCTCTTGCAAATCAGAATAGAAAACGAAGATATGACTCAAGATTTCTAGCACAGATGAGAAATAAGTGCCCTGTGGTGACTTGAAACTTCGTGAGAGGTGAATACCACCATACAACCAGCAGGAGGAGGATTGTGTTAGGCATATTTACTTCAGGTACTGTTTAAATTTTTTAAAAAAATTTTGATAAGATTTATTTTTATGTTACCTTCATTTTTAACATACCCCTTCCATTTCCTTACCCATCAAGCCATCCATATTGAGCATATTTAATAGGCACCATACTGATTTACATATATGCATATGTGTATATGCATATGTATGTTTTTCTAGTCCTGCCTGAGAATTTTGACCACAGAGGGATTGACCACCTGAGGGATTGATAATAGAGATTTTTCCTGGGAATTTCAGGCTTGTCAGCTCTTGGAAGATGAGGAATTGCTTAAAGGAGTAATCAAAGGAGCCACCCCTATCGAAATAATGAATGTCAGAATTAAGTCCCGAAATTCCACATCATCTATGAGCAAAGCTGAGGCTATACTCCCTGTAGTAGACAAGTAGGCCCAAAACTGGCAGATTCACTAAACATGAATCATGTCTCTCAGGAGAACAACCCTAATAGACTTGGGTTGGACAGACAAGAGTGCACCTGGGATGCTGGAAGGAAGAGACTGACAGCCTGAGGGGGATAGCCCCAGTGGTGGGGGATAACCTCATGGAGATAAGGCCAGACTTTACATGGCATTAACGTATATGAAATTTAGCTGTAATGCTAAAAGGAGGTGAATCAGAAGAGCGCTGTGCTAATTTTGTCTCTAATACTATACAGCTCAAAGGAGAAAAGCCTATTGAGTTCTTCCTCAGGGTGGAGTCAAGTCTGCAGTAATCAATAGAGCTGGGTGCTGTGGATACTGAAAATGCAGGAAAAATGAATGCAGAGACTGAGTCAGGTTATATGACCCTCATGTATCTGAGGTCATCCGAGATATGCAGTTACAGAAACCATTACCAATGATGCCTGAGGAGAGACAGATACTCCTATGCTTCAAGAGTAAATATAATACAATGGACAATATAGTCCTTGAGTGTGAGCCACAAAAGCAGAGTAGAACAACAGCCCCACCAAGGTTGAACTGTAGGAATAGAATCCAAAGCCATCAAGCACGATAATGGAGCAAAGCACAATCCTTTCCTCCTTGGAGAGATAGAGGACCAGGAGAATTTTGTTGTTCAGTTGTTTTCAGTTATGTTCAACTCTTCATGCCCCCTTTTGGGGTTTTCTTGGCAGAGATACTGGAGTGGTTTGCTATTTCCTTCTCCAGTTCATTTTACAGATGAGGAAAGTGAACTAAAGAGGGTTAAATGACTTGCCCCAGGTCACATAGTTAGTAAGTGCCTGAGGCTGGATTTGAACTCAGGAAGATGAGTATTTCAGACTCCAAGACCTGGCAATCTATCCACTGTGCTCCAAGACAAAGGAGAGCATGGAAGACTGATATAAGAATACCTCTATCAGGTAATCATCAGAGTAACAGATCTACCTTTTGTTACAATGGTGAATTAGATGGCTATATTTCTGTTGGATGTGCTAGCAAAGAGAATTCAGCATTGGTCATAAAGTTAAAAGCTTCTGATCCAGCTTTTGGGAAACCAGAGCAGGGCCAGGGAAGAAGGTCATCCTGGGCCCCAAAGATAATCAGTCACATTGACCTCATCATCAATTCCTTATGGGTCTATTCCTCTTGGACTCATAAGACCTCACACAGAAATGATGGTAAAAATTGAAACTACAGGCTGCTATGCTATCCTGGATAGTGGATCTCAAGTTACCATTGTCCAATTTTTATGACAAATTTTTGGTTAAAGCCTATGATAGAGCTTGAACTTGGTAGTTTAACTGATAAAGACTATCTATACCTGGGATACATTAACATAAGCTTGTAATTTCCCAAGTAAATTGTTGATGTTAGCTAAAAAGTGTGGCTCTGGCATGTCCAGATCCTCTAACACCCACTGGACTACCCAATAGTCATTGGAACTAATTCTATTCTTTTCAAAATTCTAGTGGTATCCTGCAAACAATAAGCCGGTATCTATTACCCGTACATTTTGACTACATGTAGAGTATGACAAGAGGTTCTAGTGAACTTCACATAAGCCCCAACTGTTCATTGTCTGGTCCTGAGCTATGTGACTCTGGAGACTTTAGAACCAAAAACGTAGTAAGACAGGTTGAGGCTGGAACTCAGTAAGAGGACAGGCATGTTATCATTGCATAAGTTGGATGTTGGACATGCTCAAGGTACAATTCCTAGAATCAAGCTCACTGATTTCTGACCAGTCAGAGAAAGATCTAGGAAGCTTGCTCTGTCTATGATGGAAGATCACAGAAATCATTTTAAAGAAATGTTGGTTGATGCCATCATCACAGAATCTAGCAGCCTTAATGTATTACCCATAGTCGTGATGCCCCCTTAAATGTGTGTATATTACTGCAATGACAACTTAGATTTGAAGATCTTTCCCACGCATTAACAGGAAGCCCAAGTCACATGTGGTAGGAGGAGCTTGCTAAGAGGAAAAGGAAGGTGTGTCACAAGAAATGGTGAGAGAGCAGTCAGAGTTGAGGGAAAGAGCAGACATGTGCTGTGCTGTGAATTATTATTGGTGGCAAGGCCCCAGCAAGGGGCAAGAAGGTTATGGGATGGAGTGGTTCTCTGTTGGGATATTGTGTATTGAATCCTTTGCTGCTGTGATGGTTTGGGCTTATTGCTTTTGGGACCTGGTTCTCTGGTGTCTGAATAAATGGTTTACTTCTACCTTCTATATGGAGAGTCTCTTATATTTTGCAATATGGAACCACACCATTTTGTGTGGTAGCATTTTGACAATTATCTTCTGTATTGTGAGTATTGCCTTGCCAATACAATTACCAAACTTTTAACAAAAGGACTAAAATGGGCCAATACACTACACCATAGGGAAAAGATGTCTTGGACTGTGGTGGGCAGCCAGTGCTTTTCAGTCTTGAACTCTCATAGTGGATAATCCCAGATATCAATGTCAGATGGATGTTAACAGTTTGAGTGAATACCCCAAGTCATCTCAGGAACATTAGCCACTTTCTAAAAACTGATGGAGAAAGTAGTTGGGGACAAACTCTCTGTAAGTGTTAGTGTACCTTAATGACATCATTGGATTTGGTAAGACACTGGAGGAATGTGAGGAAAGGATAATAAAAATGCTAGGAGGCTGGAGGAAGCTGGTCTGAAGCTATCAATTGAAAAAAAAAAACATCAATTTTGCAGAGATTCTGTTAAGTATGTGGGTCACATTGTTTCCCAACAAATTTTGAACACTAATCCAGAGAAGGTAAAAGCACTTCTCATGTGGCCATGCCTGTACTTTTCTGGGATTTGGTGGTTACTATAAAAAAAGTTTTCAGACTCTGTGGTACTAACATTAATGACCTCATTCAATGTGCTTGCTCACTACCATGGGATTACAAAAACTCAAAACCAAAAAGGCCAGAAGGGCAAAAGTATCCTAAAACCTATAAAGTCTTTTGAAAATAAATGGACAGAAAAACATAAAAAAGCCTTGCCTTAGCCATGTGTTTGCATTGGCTTTTGCAGATATAAATGAACATTTTATTCTCCACATAAAAGTCAGCCTGGAAGGTACGGGAGCCATCCTTTGCCAAGAGGGTGATGGGCATCAGAGGGCAACAGAGGTTTGAATGACAGTGAGTCTCACTACACTGGCCCTAAGCTTGAGTTCTTGGCTTTGAAGTGGCCCAACATGGAGAAGTGCAAAGATTATGTGTATGGGGCAGAATTCTAAATGTAGATGGATAATGATCCACTGACTTGAATCTTGACCAGTGTCACTTTGGATGGTGCTTGCCAGAGATGGCCAATTATGGTTTCATCATACTTTATAGGTTTAACAAGACTAATATAGATTCAGATGCTTTGGAATGCCATAGAACACTAGAACTGCAGTGATGTCAGGTAAGACAGCAATCTGAGACACTCAAGGTACTGAAATACAACTGGGTAGAAATAAAGCTGAGAGCTTGGAACTTCCACCAGACAGCATGTGAAATACAGATGTAAACCTTATGACAATGAACCAATCTTCCATGCCTCCATTTGCAGATGATGGGAGGTGAGGAGAGATGGCTAATGAAGAATTAAAAGGAGTAATACAAGCCAAAAAGCAGGGTAATAATCCTTCTTATCTGATGTTCCAGAGAGCAAAAGGCACCTTAGTGATGATGCAATGGCAGAAGATGGAGCAGTACCATGAGATATCAGAGTGATGTAAAACTCAAATAGAAACAGACCCCTTCAGACAGGATATTGGCTTAGAAAACCACAAATTAATATTATCTATCTTGTATTATATTTTTATTTGTTTTGTTAATCATTTTCCAATTATGTATTAATTTGGTTGAGGCAGCTGTGCTTGCAACATGAGTTTGACACCTCTGCTCTGTACAGACTGTGACTGATTGCTCATAAAGAACTAGGAAGCAGCTCGTGCTACCCAGACCATACCCCTCAATAGCCATTAGTGTTTTTTATAATGACTCTGGACACATAGGTCAAGAAAGGATCTCAGAACTGATAAGAAACTGATTTTATCGGCCTATGATGCCTGCAGATGTCACGAAGAAGTGTTATACTTCAATATGTGTCCAAAAAAAAACTCCACACATTTTTTCTCTCAACCATTCTTCTTTTACACAGATGTTTGAATAAGAAAAACATGCATGACAAGGGCAAAATAAAAAAATGTATTGAATACAAAAGAGAAGTATAATACTTGTACCAGATGTGTAAAAAAATTTACCAAATCACGTTCCGTATTTGGAGGAAATAAGTATCAGCAAGCCTTTTTGTATTGACTTTCTACCCCTGGATAGAGGTAGCAAAACACAAGTCATAGTTGTGACCATTTTGACAAGTAGATACAAGCATACCCAAACAGGGAACAAAAAATATCTACTGTTGTTAAAATGTTATGGGGAAAGTATTTTTCAACACATGGATTTCTTGGTAGGATCCACTCTGATCAAGGTAAAGACTTTGAGAGCAAGCTACTCAAGGACGTGTTGGCCTTGGCAGGAATCAAAAATTTTAGGACTATTCTTTACTATCCTCAAGGAGCCCCACAGCCTGAATATTATATAACTGCATGTTGTTGAATAAACTAGGAACATATTATAATAATTACAGATTATATATAGCCTGTACATACATATATACATACATATCTGTATATAGCTATATGTATGTACATATAGATATACATGTGTATATATGTATGTTATATATAATCCATATATATTATCTATAATCTATATACACTATCCACATATATACACATACACATATCTACACATACATATGTTCTTCTATGTATACTTTCTCTGATTTCTGCTTTGCTATTGACTTTGCTCTTTTCAATATATGTTTATTGTGGAATTGGATTTAGTTTGAGACACTCTTTTTCCCATTAAGGAGCAGTAATTCCTTAATAATCAAGAGTTTAGCTTGAACCTGAAAAATGCATCCCCTAGACCAATAATATTTAGGGAATTTGATAGAAAAAATTCTAGCCCAGTACCCTGTCTCTCTGAGGAGAGCAGAGTGACTGGCCTCTGACCTGAACCTCCTGCTTTCTCACCTGGCAAAAACTAAAGTCTCCCTTGACAAAGGGTGGGGGGAGGAGATACTAAAGATACTTACTCTTGCCACTCTGTGAGCCCTGTCTAGAGAGACCCATGTAAACATACATAATGTGCAAAGGCCAGTAACATCATCCTACACACTTCACCTCGCCACATATGTACATACACATATATATCTACAATGCATATATATATATATACATATATACATATACAGTGCATAAATACATGTATTTCTAAAATTAGGACCAAATGTTATGGTCTTTTCTGCTCTTAAAAGTGAGGGTTTCAAGTTATCCTTGTACTAGGGCTTTGAGAGCAGCTGAGCTAATAAAATGCTAGATGACATCATGAATAAAGGGTTGGCCTTAGAATCTGAGTGCCAAAGTGATAATTCTACTTCTGCCACTCAACAACCTGTGAAACTCTGGGCAACTCACTATACATTTGCTGGCCTTGTTTTGCTCATTGAGAAAAAGAGGATTGGGCTGGATGACCTCTCTAGTACTTTCCAGCTTTAAATCTATGACCCAGACTTCAACCTTCACTTGGGAAAGGGGGCAGGAGCAGAAATATGATGAAATAGCTTTTCACTCAGAAAATACATGCCTGCTGTTTGGTCCCCGCCCCCCACCCCTTTTGAGAGGAGCTTGCTTCTTAGCAAATCACATTGTTATGTTGTGTTATGATGCATGATGTTTTCATAATAATGTGACATGTCTAAATGACAAAATGCTGGCTCCCTACCAAAAATGGAAAGCAGTTTGTAACTTTTTCCAGAAGAAAAAAGCCATTATCTGTTCCTTTAGCAAATCTCTTTGCTAGAAAATGGCAGCCGACCAACTTAATACCAAATACCCACAACATTTGAGACTCTAGGGAAACAAAGAGCTTTCAGTATGGAAGATTCTGTTTATGAAATTGCTCACCACCATAGCCGCCTCCTCCTTTGATTATAGGGGTAAGATAACCAACCTTGAAATTACAATCTTTTTCTTTTGTTTGTACAAAAGGGGATGTTCTTTCCTCCCAACTCTAGGATCCTAATTTCACATTGTTGCCAGTTTTCATTCATTCAGTTAAGATGAATTTGATGGGTAGGTGGGGTTCAATGAAAATATCGTTGAATCTGAAATCAGAGGACCTGGCCTCAAAGTCTGGCTCTGCAACACCCTATCTATGTGACCTTGGAAAAGTCACTTTACACCTATGAGACTCAGTTTCCTTATCTATATAATGATGAAATTTGACTAAATTATTTTAAAAATTACTCTGAGCTCTAAATCTATAATCCTTAATGACAAGGCTCTAGGTTACTTTTTGCTTTGACTTTAGTTCAGTCTAAAGACTCTCTCAAAAGGAAGTAGTCTTATTTTAACTTTTCACATATACTACTACTCAACTAGCTTCTGAACTACTCATGTCATGCTTAATTCCAAAAAAGAAATAATGTTTAGAGGAGCCAAGCTCACAAAAACTTAAAAAAAACCAATCAAAACAGAAATCTTCTATTCTATTCTTTAAACATTCCCTCTTCTTCTCCACAACCCCCAGTGTGTTAATTGTAGCAAATGGCCTTCTGAATGAGTCATATAAATAGCTCTTTTCTCCTCAGAAAATACCTTTCCTTTGCTCTCTGTTTTTTCCCATTTCAGGGGTCTGGGTTGGGGTTATTTCCCTGAATCATTCACCCAATCTTAATTCTAATAGAATACTTCAGAATGGTTTGTGTCTAATAACAGCTCTGTGGAGGCTCTTGAAATTCTAATAAAGACCCATCATCCTATCAGAAGAACATGTAATTTTATGTTCATTGCTTCTTGGTATGTGACTGTAGAATTTGGATGGTTGCACCTCAATTAAAAGTTGAATTGAAGTTAATATCATTCAAATAAAAACTTCAGTAAAAAGTTAAAGTTCTATTCTTGATAGCATTAATATCCTCTAATGACCGCCAGGGTCATTACTACTAGATAACTGACCTTCTTGACCCTCTCCTCACTTAGAAACCTTTCTAGCAACACAGTCAATTATTTAGCAGTAATGAGGGCTCTGTAGGAGATTATTGTTTAACCAAGTACCTTGACATACAGTTTTCCCTTATCTCTATTCTTCAACAAATGTTGCATTTCCCCCCATTATAAGTTTTTTTCTGTTCCTAGAAGAGAGAGCTGGTGGAGTTAGGTTTTTTTTCCCCTTTACCCTGCTGAACTTCACCCAAATAACTGGCAAAAACTTCAGATTTAATTGAAATTGTGTAAATTAGGGGAGTGTGAAACTATTTGTGAGCAGAGAGTGTTGCCTTGTGAAAGATTTTAATCTCTACCATTTGAGACCATTCTAAGAAAGGGACAAAAATGACAGGCTCAAAAAAGAAAGCAAAATGCGGCTTTTTAAGATCCTTTCTAACTGGGCTTTGAAAAGGGTGTTAAACGTTTCTCACTTTTTTGGTGGGGGTTAGGGGAAAATGGACAATTAAGGGGAATGTCAAATGTATTGATTTTGACAAGACAGCCCACTTAGACACACTCATTATGCTCCTCATTTCCTGCCTTCCTATGCTTGAGACCACCATCAACCAGAATAGTTCAACAGAGGAATGGAAAAGAAGAAATACTCAATTCTCGAAACTCCATGTAGCCATGAAGAAAATTAACCCTGGGCCTTAAATATACCAATAACTCTCCTTTGGAGGCTCAGCTTCTAAAAATATTTTGATGGAGTTCTAACTACCCGAATGTAGATTATCTTAATGTAACTGCTTAGGAAAGAGGTGGGAGATACTCAAGGGGATTGCATAAGTTACTTCTTAGTTGGTAGGCAGAATATATTGGTAGAAAATAATACAATTCATATGGTCCAATTCCTCAATAGGAAAATGAGTGACCCTACATCTATATCACCAAAAAAAAAATCAAACTATGACATCAGAGTGGACTACAAACTGAAATTAAACAAGCAATGAAGCAACCCTAATGATGTATAGGATATTGACTCATTCAAGCTTAATTCAAAGTTGATATATTTTTGTGCCTCTGGATTTCATACTAAGTTTTTACTACCATGGATTATTATTCAGAGGGTAAAGTCAAGATAGTTTCTGCTTCCTCTGAAGACAGACGAGGGAAGATAGATTTGGCCTATAGCAGAGGGACTTTAGGCCAGATGTCAGAAAAATAAAATAAAATAAAAAGTTTCTTGACATTGAGGATTTTAAACACAGAAACATGCTACTTTAAAAAGGATATCAAATTTCTCTCTTTATAGGCCTTTAAGAATTGGAAAGGGACCCCCAGCTCTAGAATGCTTTCCATGAAGTCTGCATGGAGGCAAGAAAATTGAGAATAAGATCCCTGGAGGCTAACTTCAGATTTCTATTTCTATGATTCCTTATTTCTTTCAAGGTATGGAAGAAGTGAATATTGCACTTGGTACCCTCTACCAAAAAAAGACTAAGAATTTATGTGTTATCTAATTTGTAAATCAAACTATTCTAGTTTAACATTTGGAAAACCAAAAACCATGTACATGGTGGAGTTAGGTTTCAATCTATGTTTGGATCCTTTATGGGATTTTCATGGGCCTCAGTGAAGTGCTGGAAGGGAACCAAAGGTGAGGGGTAATGGAAGTAGGAATGACCATCCTGATATAAACACCTAAGTTCCAACAAATCTCACCTTATTTCTTCCTAACAGAAGACCAAAGCAAAACAATTCCACCTTTCACCACATGCTGCTTAGCAAAAGATAGTACCACAGGTGCAATTTCTGTTTACCAATCCTACCCACCCCTCCCCCCCAAAAAAATTGTCAAGCAAACGTTTTTACTACACTGGAAGAAAATGGAGCAAGAAGATTTTTTTATTATTTGTATAAAATATATTGTTCTTCCAGGCTTCACTGAAATAGTTTCTATTTAATTGCACAGAAATCCTAAGAAGGTTACAGCAGTGAAACATTAAAATTCTAAGGGCAACTAATAACATTAAAACTTTATAGCCCCAGATAGAATAATTTAGACAAAAACAACATGAACATATGTTTTGTGTAATAATAACAAACATTTATAGCTGTCAAGAGAGAAAAACACAGGTTTATGCACACCTTAATGGTGTGCATGGGTGAGCATGAGTATATTTAAAACATAATATATTACAAAATTGACAGCAGGCATGACTCTTCTGGGTACTATGTTAAATCAATGAATAAATTACCAAAAGTGTGCTGTGGCTGTTTGGATGTGTAATTGAGCTTAACGTATGTAGTGTTATTTCAAAAGAAACTGTTCAAGGAGTTTCTAGACCAATCCACTGTGCCTCTATACTAAGCAGTTTACAAATAGCAATAAATGAAACTGTCTCACAGTAGGAAAGAAGTTTAGTTATACACATTACTTAAATGGAAAAAAGTTAATTTTAATATGCTTTTCACGAATTGAAAACAAACATAATAATTTGCTCACATGCACCAAACCGGAAATCAAAATGTTCCTATTCAATGTTAAATTTATTTTAATTAGTCACTGAATGCCTTGCGAAAATTGTTAAAAATTCACTGTTCTGCTTAAAACACACACATACGTATCTGCACAAATATATGGGAGCAGGCACATGTTTATTATTGGGCAATTTAAAAAACTGTATCATGTGAATATGTATTTTTGAAAAATTATTAGGGCTAAGAAATATGAAACTAATTTTAAGCCTGTTTTTTTGCCAACTAGTTAATGGAACCTAGTAATAACTGTGCTGCAGACGAGCCTATTAATGTGATTCTTTGGAATAAAAATAACCACTCATAATTCCATTTCTAATTATAAGGTTGTTCATCTTACTTAGTTGCTATGCCATAGTTTTATGAAACAGGGTAAAAGGTATTCTTTATTGTTTTTCCCTGCCTATTTTGCCAGTCTCAGACCTAGTCCCATGCTATTTTACAATATATGGGATGCTGTGAACCCTTACATAGCAAATTTGAGCCTGAATTCCATAAACATTATGGTCCTGCGCCCTCTGAATTACAGAGATTGCCAACTTGCCAAAAGAACCATTTAACAATTCTAATTTCTTCTTAGAAGACTGCGAATTTAAGCAATTTTAAATGTTATGATGGACTTAGGTAACCATGCTGACTCCTGATTTTTTGTTTCTTTTGAGTTAATAGAATCATTATATCATAGTGGATTCAGGGTGTACGATGTCATGCATTTATGAAAAAGAGACTAGCCTTTGTAGTATGGCATATTTTCATCTGTTCTATTAGTCCTGTCTTTTGTCTTCATTTATGCAGGCTCATATGACAGCTCCCTTCTGTTGGCCAACCACAACAGTGTCCTTCTAAGGGATCATCCACCCAACATTAGGTTTTTCTTTCCCCCTCTTATTTTCCTCAGAGATAAATGAGTAGCCCCTTACTAAGGACAACTGAAGATAATTTTAAATCGTTCAGTGCTATCTGGCTTCTCCCAGTTTTAAAAAAAGAGTTACTCTTAAAAGAGATGCGAAAACAATTTCCCCTAGGTCAACTAGTCACTACATACAGAGTATATTCTAAATAAAACGTTATCTATATTTAGGTTCTCAGTCACTGAATTTACCATTCTAGTTTTCCTTCTCCCATTTTAAAAATGTACACATATATGCATGCATTTATATGTTTTGCAAATTCTGACTGATATACTGGCTCTACCTACAGATAACTCTCTAGGTATCCATGCTTCTACAGTACACGATAATTAACACAGGGTATAGCGAGGGATAGTTAAACATAGACAAACAGTGAAAACTACTTACTGAAGAGGACTTTACAAAAGCCAAGAATCAGAAATACTGAAAAGGGGAATGATCTATTTATGAAACACGGTACCTTACAGATTACACAATCTAAATGCCCTGCCACAAACCCTGCACCTCCTCAACCTGCCCCCTTTTCCTGATGAGGAATCTGAGAAGCACATAAATCAAGTGATTTGCCCATGCTCACAAAACTAGGACTGAAATATCTATCTAGTCTGGTGTTTTTTCTGTAACAGCTGTTACCTGTCTTATAGAAGCACACGCTCTCTCTGTCTCTCTCCCTCCCCCAACATAAGAAGTACCATATTTGGTCCTATCTGTGGTCTATTGAGCCTAGTATTCTGCCTTAGAGTGGCCACTAAGAAACAGATTTTGAAAGAGAACAATTAGTTTTCATGAACTCTAAAGGTGAGTGACACACCTAACAATCTCAAGTTTCCTTTTTTTGGAACAGGTGCTATTTATTGCACCCTCAGTTTTCTTCTTTATTCTATATGAATGATCAAGCAAGTAAAAGGCGGTCACAGTTCCCTTCTCTGGGACAGAAACTAGGTTCCCAAAGAAAAGGTGAGGAAAGTGGGAGAAGTTCCCACTGCAGATATCAATTACAGACAGGGAGGGTAAAGGTGGGATTTGAAGCCTATGCAATTCACAGCTAAAATCAAGGTGGGAGGGAGTGTATGGAGCTAAAGAGATGAATCTGTACTACAAAGAAATATGTGGCTGGCAAAATAAAAAGGGACTTAAGAAAAGCACCCAAGCATTTTGGAATTTCAATACCTTGAGGACCTATGATTTCCATAAATGGAGTAATTTCTTTGACTAACACAGACTCTTCTATGCTTCAATAGAAATCCTTAAATTCTGGAGTTTCCATGACCAAAAAATTCCTACAAATAAACCCTAAACCCCTCATGGCCAATGTCTTAGTGATAAGTTACTTCAAATTTGGCTAAGTTGGTCCTCTAATAGGAACAGTAGTCAATGCTTGAAACAACTGAGAATGTTGACCAGAGTTTGTTCTACATTTTCAGAGATTTTTAAGGGTCAGGGCCACCATCATGCCATGTCACTTTTAAGAGTAGGACTTTAATAGGGAATTATGGTTTGTAATCCATTAATTTATCTACATCCTTCTTGAACCTATTTCAACCTATGTCACATCAAAAGGTAATCGTTTTAGTATTTCCTGTATAAAATATTACATATCATATTACTGATTAATTATAATAATTAGTAAATGAGCATTTTGAAGTTAGGGACTGCCTTGTTTATGGTGGTTTCCACATCTACTATCATGGTGTCCTGCACAGAGTGAGCAATTAATAAATGTTTATTGCTATTTTTATTTGGCCAATGTACTCCTTTCATATCTTTAAGCCTTAACTCTAGGATTCTGGGATTTACGTTCACTTTACTTTAATCATGGTTTTAAAGACTTTGGTTATAATCCTATTCAACTTTTTTGTCATTCCAAACTAAAAAGCCCTAATTATTCTTTGAGTCACTTTCCTCCCTGTGATGACTTTCTGCTTCTCTCAACTTCCTCCAGGTCTAGTATATATCTCTTAGGGTACAGCAACCAGAACCACATGAAATATACTCGGCATAATTACACCATGGTTTTATCCAAAGGTAGGAAGCCATTAAGGATACTGTTTTCTACTTACTCCTATGGACAGCATTGGGGTTGGGGGGTGCATGATCTTTTTGGACAAAAATAAAACAATCTGCAATGATTATGAGATCTCTGTCCTAGGTAAACACTGACACTTCAGGGCTCATCATTAACATGTAAGAATTATTTGGATTATTTTCTTCAAATTCATTACCTCACACTTTCTAAGACTAGAAGTCATTTGAGACTTTTTTGGCCATCCAACCTGGCTAAGATATTCCTGCAATTTATTCCTATTGGTTTTGTATTTCAGCAACTGAGGAGTACAGTAGACTCCTCTCCACCTCAGAAAACTCACTGTGCTTTTAGAAATTTTTGAAATATATTCAATAAGGCAGGCCATAGTATCAATCCCTGAGGGTTCCTACAATTCTTTAGCTAAAGTAATCCCTGTTAGTTCCTTCTGGGCTTCCATTTCTTCTCTCTAAGCCAGTATACTACCAATTAATAAAATTCCCCTTAATTCCATGGTGTCTTTCTTCCTCTGATATGTGACTCTGTCAGTCTTTTTATAAGTCTAAATTTATTAATTTAGTCAGTCAACAAATATTTGAGTGCCTATGAAATTAAAGTCACCATTCCAAGCATTGTGAGAGATACCAATAACTATAGGAGTGCAAAGAATGGGAAAGTGCAACGAAAGAGGAACAAAGTACCCCTGAAGTTCAGAAAGAGAGAGCTTGCTTTCAGCTATTGGAATCAGAAAGTAAATAATATCCCTCTAACTAGATTTTCTCAACCAGCTCACCATATAGGTTCATATGTTAAGACCTGAATTCACTTAGATGATAATGTCCTTTTTCCCCAACTGACCATTCTGAAGTATGATGACAATATAGTTATGTTGTGCTATCCTAATATTATATAATAATTCACAAAAACTATTTATTAAAATATTTCTCTTTTCTAAATAGCATCAACTATTTTATCATGACTCAATTGCATCATATTCCTTTTATTTTTTCTAGATATTAATTTTGACAATTCAGTTAGGGTCTTAATTATTATTGGAGACAAATTTCAGACATTGATGGCATATATTAACAAAGTCATTAAGATCTGAGTAATCAAATAAAATGGTAGAAACTAATTTTGTGGAAGAGCATTTTTTTCCCTTCAACCAGCTTCTGTCCTTCCTCTTAGACTAAATGGAAATCACTGAAATAGGCTGCTTAGCTTCACACTGAATTTTCCAAAATGATTAGAATCTTAAAACATAGCCAAGGATTAAAATATGAGATTGTCATAGCCTATAGCAATTTTCTCAGATCCAAGCTATAGAAACATAGAATCACTTCCTGCCAAAATTCTAAAATGTATTATTAAAGGTTGGTTGGCTAACACCTAGAAATTGAATTGTTGATCACTGAAGGCCAGCACGGGTTTACTAAGAATAGGCCACTGCAGACTAGCATTATTTCTTTTTATGACAGTTCTCCTGGACTGGTGTAGCAGAAGAATGACACAGACATTGCTTACCAAGCCTTTAGCAGGCACTTGCCAAATTATAGATAATGTGGAGAGATTTGGGCTTAATTAGGTGGATTTTGAGCTGGCTGAATGACTAAACCCCCAAAATAGTAAAAAAAAATGGTGTGATAACCGGAGGTATGTCTTTTAGTCATGTTTACTTAGATTAGAGCAATGAGCCAATTCTAATAAAATGTATTTTTAAAAGGATAAATCTAAACTCCTACACATGGATTTAAAAAAACTAATTAATAAAGGAGACTGCTATGTAGCTAGATAACCTTGCCTATGAAAAAGATTTGAGAATTTTAGAGGACTATAATCCCAATATGAGTCAACAGAATAATATGGTGGCATTAATATGTTGCATTAATACATAAGAAATAAGTATACAAGTGATGCGGCTGTGATAGAGTAATACAGGGATAGGCTGGAGTAGGGTTGATAATCTTACCACTCTCATTAGGCCAAATCACAACTACAATGTTGTACTGAGACTATGTGCCACATTTTAAGAAGGTTCATTGCCAAGCAATAGTATATCCAAATGATAATGACCAAGATGAGTGAGGAGAATAAAAATCTTCAAATATTGGAATATCTAGTTTGCTACTGTGACACAGAACTCAAAGTGTACATGTTTGTCCTAAATAAAGCCTCAGCAGCCCCTAATACCACATGCTTAATAAATGCTATTCGAGGCTGATGACTATATCATTAGTATATCACTCTGTACCATTTTCTGTTTAAGAAAAGATGTGTGCCTGGGGCTCCTGACATGTCACTTCCTCTCCCCCACCTCACTCAGCCATTTAATGGGAGAAAGAGTGGCACTGATGGTCTCGGAAAAATATGCATGGGAGCTTCCACCTCATCATCCATTGATGGGAGGCGGTTATAAGGGAGGCTGTTTAAAATGCAAGATAGTGCAACAGACTTTATCTTCAAACTCCTTTACCCAATTTCCCCTCTGTGACTAACCCAACAGAGAGGAGTTGTTAAGCATTCCATGTACTGCTGAGACTACAACTAAAAGATTCCACAGATGAAAGTCAGAAGACGCCATTTGTGACAAGGTTAAAGTAGGAATGCAACTCAAAAACTACTATACAAGTAGGCAAAGTATAAAGGTAATTAAAAAGGAATGGTAGTACTCAGCACAACAAACATGCCTTTATCTAATGGCATCTTTGTTCTAATCACTTGTTCCTTTTGTTCCCTGTTACCCAGTTAATCATTCTTAGACATCAACCATAACAGGAAAAATTCAGATACTGAACTACTAATTAAACAGTAATATTTATAAAGTGTTAGTTTACTTGAGAGATGAGAACACTTAATTTAATGCACAAATGCAACAAAAGCATGTCATTCTTTTTTTAAAGGGACAGCACTATTCAGTGTGACTTTTGAAAATGCTTCTTTGTTGTTACTGTTGTTCTCGGTTTAGCCCTATTATTCTAATAAAGCATCCAAAGAAAATATTCTTATACTGCAAGAAGACTCCATTAATGAAAACTGGCAAAAATCCCATACCACCCATACCAGTGAATGTGAACTGGATCCTTGATCTAAATATTTTTGAAATTATTTTTAAAAACTGGAAGAAAAAGGAATAATACACATGTCCCAAACATAGAGATGAGCAGCCTTTTTATCAATCAGAAAAATCCCAGAAGAAATCAGTGGAAACAAAACTGATGGGGTTTTTTTCACACAAAAATGAAAGCATTTTGCATAACCAAAAGGAGTATGAGAAGAAACAAACAGAGGGGAAAATTTTGCTGTAAATATGTTAAACAAAGGTCTAACAGCTAGAATTTATAAGGAAGGGATACAACTACACTAAGAATCCTCAGTGGAGTGACAAATATATATAGATAATTTATGAAGGAGGAGATACAAATTATTGCTAACCAACTAAAATATGCCCAAAATTCCTTGCAATCAGTAAAATGCAAATCATAACAACCCTAAGATACTTCAGAACTGCAAAAATTACTACCCCACAATTTATAAAATCCAATGATGGTGAAGATGTGAGAAAACAGGCACTCTGGTAATGCATTACTGGTAGGATTAAAAAGTCTGGTGCAAATAGTTTAGAAAGCAATTGCAGTGAGTAGCACGTAGTGATTATCCCTTTTAATTCCATGATAGCATTGTTATTTCTTTACCTTAAAACATCATAAAAAGAACTTATTTATAGAAAAATAGTCAGTCACTCCATTATAAAAGGGAAAAAGACTGAAAATGACCTATATACCCAACAATTGAAGAATCAATAAATATATTTTGGTATATTTATGTAATGAAATATTCTGGTGCTGCAAACACGATAAATACGAAGCATATAAGGAAAGACCAGTATGAAGTAATTCTGAGCAATATCGTGAAGACTTGAACTGTATTCACAATGCACAGAATGGAAAGGGAGAAAGAGGTGGAAAAGAAGAGAGAAGAGGAAGAGGAAGAAGAGGAGAAGGTGGGGAGGAAAAGGAGAAAAATATAGAGTCAAAGGTAGCAGAACTTTGGCCAGGCCTAAAAGAGGGGATGGGGAAAGAGCATTCTATTTTCTTGTTTGTTGTTTATTAATTACTTTTGCTCTGCCTTATTAAGAGTTAGGGGTTTTAGGTGAGACATGACTCCTTGTTTGGAATGTTTCATTTTTGTCTTTGATTCCCCAAGCACTTGTGAGAAAGAGTGCCTAGTATGTAGCAGCCATTTAATCAGTATTACTGATTGATTTATTTTTATTGTTTTTTGTTAATGGCTATTGCATTTTTAAATAAAAAAACTCAATGAGAATAGGCAACTCCCAATAATCTACTATTTTAAAAGCACACAAATCTTAGAAGAGTTAATCCAAGGAGAGTTAACTCCAAAAGGGGGTTGGCAGTAGTGGGTAGAGAGATTACTCCAAATGTAATTGATTTGCACCCAGAGGACAAAATTTTCTACATTAAGCTAACTGCAGCACAGTCCCATCACTGAAATCATTGATAATAATGGGCAGAGGTGCTTAGTATAACAACAATGTTCATACCTTATTACTAATTTATTTTCAGCTAAAAATAAAATAAAATTGAAAAAGTCATTTAAAATAACAAAAGATGCCTTTTCAAAATGCCTCAAATTTACATAATATTTTAAAGGTTTGCGAACTATATTTCCAAACAATCCCTCAAAGTGGGGAAATTGGAAGTATTCCTTTCCCTATTGTAGAGAAAATAAGGCTCTGAATTTAAGTGCTTTGCACATGACCATGTACTTAATATCTAAGGTGAGATTTAAACCCAGGTGTCCTAAATATGAGCCTCCATTCACTATCCCACACTGCCTCTCAAACTACATAATGTTGATAGATAGACCTTTGAAGGTTCTGATAAATAGCCAAAGTTGACATTTTATGGTTTTAAATTCAGGTTTTCAGTCTGTACTGATTTTAGCCAGATGGAAATCTCCAGAAAAAAAAGAAACTATCCAGCAAAATTTTAGCATATCCAATTCTACTCTAATGGAAGCCAGCATATGTGGGAGAGTTTAGATGAGACACATCAGCAATAACAACAGGAAAATAATGTCTGTCTAACTTACTCGAAACCCTGAAAACCTTGTTTTTCTGATTGAGATTGGTGTTCTGAGAAAATAGTTGAGGTCATTTCAGTGAGCAAATAACCTAGCTCACCCACTCTATGTTTCCCACAAAGGTATATAACAGCACAAACCATATTATGGTAGCTAAATCTCATTCATCATTTACTATAAAGATGTGTATATACAAGGGTTATGGTGGACCAAATATAATATATCAGATATTAGACTCTGTTAGAGATTCAAATACTGACATGATGAAGTTTTGCCCTTTTGATGTTATGTCAATTTGGAGACCTTTACCTTCTCAGGTTCAATTTCACCTAATCTCATTAGGGGTAAAGATTCTCCAAATCATATCAGCAACTGTGATGGTCATCTGCTAAGCTTCCAGACTTCTCCTTAAAGGAGAAATCCTGCATGTCTTTTCGACAAAGCTGTTGAAATTAGTGTGTATATATGTGTTTATGTACATATGTTAGCATGATATGTACATATATATATATATCTGCCAAGATATATATATATATATATATTTACACATACATCTATATATTTACATATATTTTATATTTCAATGTAGCAATCCCACTTTTGAAACGTCATATACCCCTACCCAAGTGAAAAATGGAATAATGATGATATAACAACCAAAATTGTAATTCTTTCTTACTCTCCTAGAAAAAAGTCATTACTCATCCTAGGCAAATAAGGGCAATGACTCTTTTAAGGAACTGGCCTAAACATTACTTTGTGGATGGACAGTCTTTGGGATGCTGGCGCCTGTTATTAGATGCTGTCCATGCTAACAAGGGGACATTGATCCTATGACTAAGAGCAAGGCTGAATTGAGCCAGGAAATGTACACAGAAAGCACGTCTGTATGTTCTCCTATTCCTGGAGGCTACTCTACCCCAGAAACAAGGAGACCAAATGCTGATCTGAGTACGTGGCTACTAGTAACAACCTAAGTAACCCCCCTCATTAGACATTTTAAAAATCTTCACTGTGCCGTCATGGCCAATTGGCTATCCACCACAAATGCAATGGACTCAACAGACACAAATGGGATAAATTCTTCTGAGATTAATTTGTTGCACTAGGATTTTCCTAACTGAGGACCAAGAAAAACCATTTCAAGGTAAGAACAACAACATATATTTTGTTTAGAAGACAGATGATATTGAACAGGGCCCTACACAGAAAAGGAGAAATCCCTTCCTACCTAGTCCAAACAACTGCTTCCTCATCTCTCATAAAGGGACCATGGTTCAACCAGAAGACTATTAACTCTGAGCTCTTACAAGCAGTCACATTAAAAGAGGTAATTGGTTCATTTTACCTAGAGTAAAGTTGCCAACCAGAGTCTGAATCCCGTGACTATAATTTTCATTTATTTTCTTCAAAGTGGAATTTTTTTTTCTAGAAGTAAGAAATGCAATGTTACAATTTTTCTCTAACGTTTCTTGCTCTGGTTTTTGTTCTGTAGAATTTGTCATTTCAGAGACGAACAACAACTGAAATAAAAAATTCCACTTCTAAGGTAATAATAATGAGAGGCAATGTTGCACTGTGGGCAGAAATCAAGGAAGATCTAGAATTAAGTCTAACCAGATACATGGTGGCTGTATGACCCTGGACAAGTCACTTAACATCTCTCTGCTCTAGACAACTCTCCAAGACTATAAAAGTTATAGAATAGGTGCCAATAGGCTTTAATACAGGGCTTTCCTAACTGGGAGTATCTTATTCCAGTAAAATAATTGGCACATGTCACAACAAAAACAAAACAGCATTTTTTTAAATAGCGTAGTAAAAACAGGCACAAAACTTTGTATTTCTGTATGGACATTAACATCTGCAACACACTTTAAAAAGGCATTTAATTAGGAAACTTGGCAGTGAACGTGCCAATCAAGCTACCAGTTATTGAAAGCCTACTATGTGCACTGAACTGGTACAAGTTGTCCCCTCTCCTTTCTCTAATGAACTCTTTCCATACCCTGACTTTTGAAAGTTCTTGTCTTCCTTCTGGCTAATTTAGGTGCTACATCCTCCATGAAGCTTTCTCTGATCACTCCTCTCCCCATGTAGTTCAAAATATCAATCCCTTATAAAGTCCTTCTTTAAAAAAAAAAAAAAACCAACTTTATCTAGACCCTCCCTTTGCATTTATTGCATTCTACCTTGTTAATTTATTTTTGCATGTGCTATTTTCACTGTTCATTTTTAAGGTCCTCTAGGGCAAGGACCATGAAAGGACCATGACATTTGTATCTTCATATTCCCAATGCTTAGTACAAGGCCTTGCCTATAATAGGCTCTTAATAAATGTTGGTTGAATTGAATTGACAACTCAATTCATTAGAAAAGGGATGCTCGGACATAACCTAGCCTCAGTTTTTCTCCCCTGCAAGATGAGGGGACAGACTAAGATTTCTTCCAGCAAGAACAATCAATTAATAGGTGAATCTATGACCTATTCTTGTAGCAACTAAGAGACAGCTTTGTATATGTGCATTGCTACCACTACTTCACTATTCCCTGAATATTCACCCTTCTTTCTCTTGTTCCTTATCTATGTAGACTAGTCCTGTAGACACCACCCCTCCATCCGAATTGCGTGCATTTGTTTCAATTCAACAAACATCTACTCCAGACCTATTATGTACAACTCATTACACTGTGCTCTAGGGATGTATCAAGACAAAAAGGAAACAGCTCAATTTAAAAAAAAATGTGTGATCTAGTGGTAGAAATAAGATAGACACACTCAAATAACTACACCACAAGTCAAAGAATTAATTGATGCAATAGAATAGTCACCCAGAATGCCCAGAAATTGAGGGAGGACGAGGTCCCTTCTAAGCAGCAAACTCAAAAATGTTTCACAGAGGTAAATCTTGAAAACAGTGATGGCAATAGCAAGGAAGGAAGGAAGGAAGGAAGGAAGGAAGGAAGGAAGGAATAAAGCATTGTTTAAACAACTGATTAGATGTGAGGGAAAAAAAGGAAGGGAAGAGTCAAAACTAGCCCCAGAGGGTTTAAGACAGAAAGGGTAGTGGAGGTGAGGAGAAGGGGAGGAGGGAGGGGAAGGAAAAGGGGAAAGGAAGAGGAAGAGAAGGGAAGGGGAAAGGAAAGGGAAAAGGAGGGAAAGGGGAAGGAGAAGGGAAGGGGGAAAAGGAAGGGAGAGGGAAAGGAAGGGGAAGGAGAAGGGAAAGGGAAAAAGGAAAGGGATACAGAAAGAAAGGGGAAGGGGACAGAGAAGGGAAAAGGAAGAAGGGAAGGGAAAGGGAAGAAGGGAAGGAGAAGGAAGAGCAAAAGGAAGGGAAAGGAGAAGGGAAGGGAAAGAAAGGGAAAAGAAAGGGGAAGGAGAAGGGAAGGCAAAGAGGAAGGGGAAAAAGAAGGGAAAGGGAAGGGGAAGGGGAGGGAAGAATCTTTGAAGAAAGCAGAGGAGTGATTAGATAAGTAAGAAGAAAACCAGAAGTTGAGCTTTAAGGAAGAATGGACCCAAGAAGCTGAGACCTGTGCAGCAGAGAAACTGCACAAAGAGAAAGTCACACAAGAATAACACAATTAAGGAAAGACCACCACGGCCCCGAAGTGCCAAAAGTATGAATTGTCTTCGTCCTGTGTGTTCTCTAAGCATGTGCCTCTCTGCTTGTATCCTCTACCTGTGCTCCCTCCCATTCTTCCCACTGATACCGTATACAATTTTGGTCCTAGGTTTGTGGCAGGCAATTGCTTTTTATTTTTGTTCATGCTAATCCATCTCAGTAAATGCTTGAAGGAAGATTATTCACATCTTCCCCTTGAGGACCTCTCCCCACCATCCTCACTGATCACATAACATACCCCAGTCTCAGCTCCTACCCATACTTGCCTATGTATAAACCAACCCATGCAAAGACTATGCATTTTTTTTCACTTTTTTATTTTTCTTTTAATTTTTGATTTATGAAATAAAACAAGCATTTCCACTAGACAATAAAATAAAAAAGATGATTGCATATGAAACTGCAAATCTACCATATGCAACTTTCTATTCCTTCTAAATATACAACAAAGTTATCATGTAAATTTTTTTCCTTCCCTTCCCCCCTCTCCCGACCTATGTGTTTTTAAACAATTAAGAACAGCAGAAGGAACAATGCTAACCCTGGACCATTTCAGGATTATACTATACAATATATTATACTAGTCTTTTAAAAGCTAGATGTATCAAAATGATAATTTCTGCCAGAAAATTTACGTTATTTCAACTTTGGGATGATTCAGGTCTTTAAACAGAAAAAAGAGGCAGATCTTGCTCTGTCCCATGTTAACCAAGGACACATTTCCCACTCATTTTCCCCTGCATCCACCATAAAGGGGAGGGGAGAATGATACATAATCTGCAACAGCTCAATTTAAGTAGTTGCTGACTTAATATGTTAGTTAGAGATTCTGGAATAAACAGGAAGAGGTTTGGAAATGATAAATACTAGTCTTATTTAAAGGAACAGTAAATTTTCCACAATGGAGAAGGAACTCACTGGGGAAGAAATCATTGCCAACTATTTCTGAATATACTCAACAAACCCAAAAAAAAAAGAATTTTGTGGACAGATGTTTCAACTGAATTCCATCATCCCATCATAATCTCACATATTGTAGACATTTGCCACAGTGTCACCCAAATGACTCCCAAATCTTTTGGAGAATAAATGCTCCTGAAGGAAAGACTGATTTGCTAGCTCAATGCCATGTACACTTTGGTGACTGATATGAATGAAAATAAGGGAAAGTACCATCTGGGGGAATAATATATATGTCCAATACTGCATGGACTCAGTAATTTCTAATACAGAAGGCATTAGAAGAAGATGCTGTCTATAGATATAACTCCTATAGGATATCAAGGGAGAAGAGCCAGGGTTAGCACCAAATGCCAGGGCTCAAAGGGACAAATTTGTTCACTGTGAGGGTTAAGTTGGGAAATTCAACGTTGATATGAGCTTGAACCCATTTGGATATCCCATTTCTTGGACTCTTAGTTCACCTTAGATTATACCTACCTGCCGTGATCTTTGGATTGCGACATTCCTGCACTGTCAACTAATATTTCCAAACTTTAGCTGTGCCCCTTGAATATTTGGGGGTATAGCCCCTTCCCTATTTGTTTTCTTGTGATAATTCAGCCTTTGACCATATCTGAACCTCTGCTTTCTTCAGGCCCACTCAGAGATCTCTCAGTTACTGTGCCTGGACAGTCCACCTGTCCCCGTGAGTCTACCAGTAGCTGTGCTCAGGGGAAATAGTACAGCACATATGTTTTCCTATGCATTTGAGCAGAAAGTTTTCTGTTATAATAATAAATGGTTTTTATGTTGGCAAGATGTGTGAAGAAGAGGAAAAAGATTGTCTTTCTCTCTAATAGGATTATCATGGATGGACCAGGCCAAATCAAATCAACAAATGTTTATCGAGCCCTCAGAATATGTACACAACACTACACTAGTCTCTATGGGAGACATGGAAGAAGGCAGAAGTCTCTGCCCTCAGGGAGTTTAAATTAAATAGCATTACAAGATTAAAATGTCGGTTATATCCAAAAGGAACTTCAGAAACTATCTAATCCAATAGCTTTCTTTTACAGATTATGAAACTGAGGTCCAGTTAAATTAAGTAACTTGGTCAAAGTCACGCAGATAATAAACGTCCAAGGTGGGATGTGCACTGGGCTTCTCATTCCAAGGATCCTTCCATTATATCAGACTCCTTTCTCAAGGCAGTAGATGGCTAATTGCTAAGTACATGGTATAGATAACTAATACTGTAGCAGCTGATAAACAGAGAAGTGTCAAAGATAATCTTGAGGTTTGGAGAGTGGGAAAAAGGTGGCACCATTAATAGAAATACAGGAATCATAAAGTTGATATTAGGGGCATAATACAGAGTGACTCAATGATCATTTTTCTTTTTCCTTAATTTTATAAGCATTTATTGAAGAATACTATGTTTTCAGCACTGTGCTAGGCTCTATGAGTACAATTAAGGAATACACAGGACTCTCAATTAGTTTATAGACTGCCTTGTAGAATAAGACAGTGCCATGAAATCATTCAGGAATGATGTAAATGGTTTGACAATACTGAAAGTCATTTCTTGATCCAATCCCTGAAATTGGCTTTATCTTGGGAAGAACACAAGAGCACCAAATAATCTTACCAACAACTTCTGTTGCTATATTATAGGATTAAGAGACCTATAACATTGATCCCACTGAGTTAGCACCTAAGGCAACAGGCAATATGCTACTCATCTAACACATGTGTTCCTTTTTTGTTTTTTTTTTCATTTCTTTTATCCTCCCTCCCTCTCTTTCCCCTCCTCCTATTCCTGCTCAGGTCCTCTTATTTATTTTTTATTCATTTTTCTCCTATTCTCATCTACATGAACTTCTTAGCCCCACTGGTGAGGAAGCAAAAGAAGAATTAACTCCCTCCACAGAATGGTCATAGCTGGGAAAAAAAGAAACCCTCACAACCTAAGGAAAAATTACCCGAAAAATGCAATAAGGGGCTTCCCTAGGCATGGGACCAAGGCCTTCAATATGGTTAATAGTGCTTTCCATTAGTCAACATCTTCATTTAGTAGCCACAGGACAAAAGGCTATTTTTTGTCACCAAAGGATAGCTCCAATAACTTAAAAATGAAACCCTTGTTTACTTCAGCTACATCAGCAATACTCTAATTAATAGCTACGTACTCTTCTGAGTTTGGACAGCAAAAGAAAAGGAGAACTTAGACATTGTAATGCCGTCCTACTTGTCCAGATGAGATAATGACTCTGGTCTCTGTGTATGAGAACAGTTAATCAGGCATTTGAAGCATTCATAGCGTCTATGTGAAAATACCCATCTCATTTGAAAGCTGCCATTTTATAAGAAGTCCTGTGTGACTTAATAAACACAGCAGTCAAAGCAAAGTAATCCCTTTAGCACATGCTCTCCCTGTTTCTTTGCCAGAAAAAACACATTCCAGGAAAAAGCGTAAATCACACATACTGAGGTAATTGTTTCACACCTTCAAAGAACTGACGATTATTAATTTTAAACCGTTCTATTATATGCAATTCCCTGTGTTCCACTCTCCTTTTTGGGGTATTTAACAAATGCCTATAGAAGCAAAAACACTGAATTCTAATCTCAACGTGGCACCATTCCCCCACCCCTCTCTATGCCCCCAGAAAAAAGAAAACACAAGAAAACCCTGGAAAGCCCTGCTTGAGCATATCACATTGACTTTAAAATTACTGACACTATTATAGAAACAAAGTAATTTTCTGATGGATTGTTTCTGCTTTGCATGGTTTTAAAATTCACACACAATCTATTGTACCGTTGTAGCTATAGATATTACAGAGGAGAACCGAGGCACCCTTAGATTAGGTTAAAGAAAAAGTAAACTACCTACTCACGTAATTGACATTTCTTGGTATCGATTAAAGACACCAATGAAATTCACTCACACAGTCTTGCTGCACCAAATGTTATCCTTAAGGCTTCCAACAACAGCAGTATGGACTGAACAATCAGGATATACTGAGGTCTATACCTAGATAGGATCTACTATTAGCTTTCCTTCCTATTATCTTTTCCCATTTCCTCAATGATTTCTCAAATACCTTGTCACACTGATAGACCAAGGGGGAAAAATCTATAGGTTTCCATCTTCATCTTGGGTCCATCCACCATATCTGATAACATGCTAATTTAATGTTGCCTCAAGGAGACTAGAGGAACTTTTTTTTTTATTTTCCGTGTGTGTGTGTATGTGTGTGTGTGTGTGTGTGTGTGTGTGTGTGTGTGTGTGTGTGTATGCTCGAGTGCGCAGTCACAAGTTTAGTAATCACAACTGTTCTGCCCAGTGGTAATTCACCTTAGTTTCTATCTGCTAAAAACTCTTTTTCAAGAAAAGTTTCTCTTCTCAGAGGAAAAGGGAAGAAAAACACCCAAGGAGTGGTATAGAATCTACAAAAGACAGAAATAGGCATCCCCTGGTACCACACCATTTAATTCAGTGCTGTGTTTACATAGTTCAGTAGGAAAAGAGTAACCACTATTGTATTAGGTATTGCCTTTTAGAAAGGCTTCTTTGGGGAGTAGAACAGAATTTGGAATGCATTTGCTTTCATCAAGAACTCTATTCCATTTCAATCTGCCAACATCCTAATTAAGATGATCAGAATCTTAGGTGATCTATTATGCTAGATCTAAGATACCCTAGCATACATTAGACAAGATGTTACATGGTGTGCTTACATTTAAGTAATTAGATGACTGGGCAGGAAGCATGCCTTACTTCATGTTTTGGGCTTAGCACACTGTCAGCCTTAAATAAATAATGGCAATACCTTTGAGTCTCTTCTTCCTTGCTACCCTTTTAGATGCAATTTTTAATCTTAAGTTTTTAATTCTAGTGCCTTCTATTTGTACCTTTGTCTTGTAAGGGTCTTGTGACATTTTTTTTTCTTTTTGCACAAAAGAAGGTGGTTACTTTACCTTGCCCACAGGAAAAAATAAAAGTGATTCAAATATGTATATGCACATGTACATGCGTTTCTCTGTGCCAATGGGTATGGTGATTTCAAAGACCATAAACGGAAGCAGGTCAAAGGAAAGAATTTCAGAACTCCGACTAGCAGTCGATCTGTCTACTAATTTCCTTCCAGCAAGGTAGTTGCAAGGTTAAGACTACCCTGTCATTTCCCTAACTTGCTTGCTGGATTCTGCAATATAAACTTAAAGTGATCTTTTTCATAGAATCTCCTCTGTTTCTAACCCAAAGCAGAATCAGTTACTGTCTGTGCTATAATAAGTCAGTCAATAAATACTTATTAAGCACCTACTATGTGCCAGGCACTCTGCTAAGCATTGGGAATACAAAGAAAAGACAAAAACACTACCTGTTCTCAAAGACCACGCAGTCTTAAAAGGGAGACGGCAACAACAACAACAGCAATAAACTACTTACAAACAAGATAATAGATAGATCGATAGATACAGATGTAGAAATAGATATAGATAAATAGGTGGATCAATTGGAAATGATCAACAGAGGGAAGGCACTAACATTAAGAAAGATCGAGAAAGGTTTCTTGTAAAGGTGAGAGTTTAGCTGAGACTTGTAAGAAACCAATGAAGCCAGCTGGCAAAGACGAAGAGGGAGAGCATTCCAGGCATGAGAGAGAGCAAGTGAAAATTCCCAGAGTGAGCAGATGGGGTTTTGTTGTGGTTGTTGTTCAAGGAACAATAAGAAGGCCAGTGTCACTTAACTGATTGCAAAGTATTTGAAATTGCGTGAAGTGTTAGACTGTTGGGAAGTGAGGCAGGTAAGGAGGGAGGCGGGAAAGCCAGAGGATTTTATTTTTGATCTTGGAGGTGATAGAGAGCCACTATGTGCAAAGTGATATATACATATGTGTGTATGCATGTATGCATGTATGCATGTATGTATGTATGTATGTATGTTTACATAGTTTGATAACTTCATTTGGGAAAGTCCTGATCTTGATTCTTAGATGCCAAAGCAATGCCAGCTCATTGCAGATTTTACATGTGTGTGTGTATACACACACATATCCACATACATATATACATGTATGTGTTGGTATATAAATACACACACATATGTGTGTTTATATATAAATATGTGGGCATGTGTTTACAAAGGAAGTATAAATCTCCCACTGCTGTCACTTTTATGACTTTTCTGTGATAAGCCCTGTTTGGCAAACTAACAGTTACCCTGAATCTTCTGGTTAAGGCTGAGAGTCATGCGTGTTCTGTCACTAAGCAAAGTTTAACTATTCCTTCCAGCTTTCAGTTTTTGTTTTCACCATGAAAGGTCAAGAAAAGAAGGCACTGTTTCTTAGGGGTTAGGTATACACTGTGTCCTGAAATCCCTCTGGCCCTTTGTGGTATTCAAAATTTAACATACTGAAAGTCTCGTTTCAGGTGATAAACTATCACAAAACTTGCCATAAATACAGTGTATAATTACAAGCAAATTCTCCATCCTGAATGTGAGTGCCAAAGCTATATTTCTAGATCTGTTGAATTTCTTTTTTTTTTCTGCTTCTCCCCTTCCATGTATAAAAGACTCCATAGTCCTGGGAAAACACTTTTTTTAAAAAATGAAATACAACAAATAAGGTATGCTACAGGGTCCTGGGGGAAAAGTTTCCTTGAGTCTTTGAATTTCCTCCTATTCTATTTCTTTACAAGATTTCTAAGACCAAGTCCTTTTCTGCAGTCTCTCAAACAAGGTAAAAAAGAAAAATACCCCCTAGATATATTCTTTAGATTTTCTATTATGCTTCTCAGGTTCCCAATAGCTTCTGAAGTAAACTTAAGATGAATTCTAGAGTTATCTTTCCTGTTATGTTTTAATTTTAGTTACTCTTTCAGCTCCAAGATGAAATGGGTGATCATAACTGTATTTCGAGATGTATTTCATAGCACCCTTTCCACATGACCTATTACAAGGTCATATCCTGTAGTGAAAGTCTTGAGGCTGGTAATAGCCAGAAGAGTTGTTGTTGTTGCAATAAAGAAATATTGGGTAGCCCCTTTAAAAAAGCTCCACTTAAGGAAATATGGATGACTTCTTTTAAAGAAGAGAACAATGACCACTCACATAATATGTGTATAATGAGAAGTTATCATATAGAAATAATTTCTGATCTTAAGCTTATTTTCATTTTATGTGGTGATGAAAATTGTATATAACAACACTGTATATTACAATTATAAGCCTTGTTTGACAAATCAACAGTTACCATGAATCCTCTGGCTCAGGCTGAGAGGAGTTTCTGTTCAGATCAGTATTCCCAGCACTGGGAGGTGGACAAGACCTTAAAAACTGATCATCCTCCTACTTTGACCCACTCGTTTTACAACTGAGTAAACTGAGATTATGGGAGCCATCCATGGTCACTCGGGTAGTAAATGGTCAAGCCAAGATTTTAAACCGAATCATCTGACTCCAAACACCAGTTCTCTGTCCACTATGCCACAGTTGCTACTTATTCCCGGATCATTAAAACCTACTTGAATCATTCTGGTTTCCTTACTAAAATCTAGTAAACATGAAAAGTCAATTTTGGTTTATTCATTCGAACTTGTTAAAGCACTTATAAAAAGTGGACTGTGTGCACCAGATATTGTGCCGGGTGCCAAAGATACAAAGACAAAATGGAAACAGGACTTTTTCTCAAAGAGGTTACATTCTATTGGAGAGATAATACAGAAAATGTATATAAAATAAATACAGGTAAATGGGAAGGGGAGCAAAACATTAGCTGGAAAGATTAAGAATGGCTTCATGAACAAGGTGTTGATCGAAACAGCATTCAAAAGGAAATAAGGGATTTGAAGAGGCAGAGGTGAAATGAGAGTGTTCTAACCATAGATGAGTCGATCATTTCAGAGTTAATACAAACTAATTTACTAGAAGGGAGGTTAGGTGGTGCAGTGGATAGAGTGCTAGGAAGAGCCAAGAAGACCTGAGCTCACATCTGGCCTCAGACACTTACTAGCTGTGTGACCCTGGACAAGTCACTTAACCCTGTTTGCCTCAGTGTTTTCATCTATAAAATGAGCTGGAGAAAGAAATGGCAAATCACTCCAGTATCTTGCCAAGAAAACCACAAAGGGGGTCACAAAGAGTCGCACATGACTAAAAAAAAACCCAACTGGACAACAAAATCTACTGGAAAGAACATTGGTTGAGAATCAGAAGACATGGACTTTAGCTTTGGATCTGCCAGTTTAAGTCATTTAAATTTAACTCAATAAACATTTATTAAATAACTTTTATATTCGAGTCACTTACCTATGGACCATCAGCAAAAAGGCACAAACTAAATATTCTCTGCCCTCACGTAGCTTTTCTGTTTTGTTGTTGCTATTGTGTCATTTCAGTCATGCCTGACTCTTCATGACCCCATTTGAGGTTTTCTTGGCAAAGATACTAGAGTGGTTTGCCATTCCCTTCTCTAGCTCATTGTACAGATGAAAAAACTGAGGCAAACAGGGTTAAGTGACTTGCCCAGAGTCACACAGCTAGTCAGTGTCTGAGGTCACATTTGAACTCAGGAAGATGAATCTTCCTGACTCCAGGCTGGGCCCTCTACCCACTGCAGCCACCTAGCTACCCATGGATTCTGTTCAAGAGTTGCAAATTATATATAGATAAATAAATAAAAGCTCATTTGAAGGAAAGAGCAATTACAACGAGGGGAATCAGGGAAAAATTTGTAGAAAAGGTGACACATGAACTGATGCCTAAATAAAGAAACGGATAAAATGGAAAGAAATCAGCAGAGAGTACATTCCAGGCCGGAGACTGGATGCCTAAGTAAAGGGAGATGGAATGCCAAGTTGAACAAACAGTCACTACACAAGTTTGGTTGGAATGAGGAAAGTATGAAGGACAGCAATATAAAATTTCTGGAAGCATAGCTCAGATTCTATGATGAAGAGCTTGAATTTTGTCCTAGAGACAATAGGAAGCTATTTCAAATTTGTGAGCAGGGAAGTAACATCATCACACCTGTACCTTAAGATGAATTTTTTTGGCAGTAATGTGGAGGATGGTGAGTCCAAGCCTTTACATGATGCCTCACACATTGTCTTTGTCTCTGAAGAGAGAGAATATTCTCCCCCATATCTAATGCTTCACAAAAATGTCGTGAGACTTAAGTGAGATTCTGGTTATCCTTTTGCTTAGAAACTCTACAAAAAAAATGACACTGATTGTTATTGCATATTATTTGTCAGCCAGTTTTACAAAATATGATTGTTTTAACTTAAAAAATAATCATAAGATGTTTGGTCGTTTTTTAATAAGAATGAGGAAAAGCATAAAAATTAAATATTAAATATGTCATGGTATAACAGGAAGAAGAAAAGATACATGAAATAGGGGTGCTTCATCACATCAAATGAATGACTTAGGTCAACAGGTCAGAATTTGCATTTTTCCCTAGGCCCCTAAAGACAATGTAGTCACTATCATCATTTAGCTTCTAAAATCTTTTGCATAGTTTATAATGATCTATTCCTTCAAGCAGGAGGAATAGATGTTGGAAAAAATAACAGTACTTTATTTTTATATCATGCTTTCTGGTGTATAAAAATCTTTAGATGACAGCTTCCTATGTAAAGATAGAATAAGTTAGTGTTATAAGTTTAAATCACAAAGAAGCAAATTTAGGCTTGATATAAGGAAAAATTATCTAATAACTAGAGTTATCAAAAGCAGAAGGGACTACCTTGGGAAATAGTAAAGTCCTCCTCAATAGAGGTCTCTAAGTGAAAACTAGATGGCTATTTGGGAAGAGAGATTGTAAAGAAGATTCTTGTTCAGGTGTGGTTGGACTAGATGACCTCTGAGTTCATTCCCAACTCTGAGATCCCGTGATTCTATACCCTTCCACCAAGTGCTAAGTTTCTATTATAAGCATCATTTCTTTTCATCTTTCCCTGTCAATTGTGCCTTAAAATGAGGATGATTCTAAGGGTTCAGCTAACACTGTGATGTCACATAATTTTACTGGTCCAATGTTTCAACTGGACAACAGGCTGTGTCCCTGCCAACCTGAATGAAATGTCAACCTAGAGGTGATGCCCAGAGTTGCTTGTTTCTCTCAAAATGTTCTTCCATCTAATCAATTTCTTTGTGGCTTTTGATGATACCATCATCTTACATTTTCCCCAAGCAAGAAATCTAGGAATTTTTTCTGAGTCCTGACAATCTTTCCTTTGCACCTGTAACCTGTTGCCAAATCCCACCACTCTTTTCTGAGCATTTTCATGCTGTTCCTTTCATCTTCACCCATACCTCATGGCTATACCATCAGTCTAACATTTTGTCATTTCTCATTGGTGGCTTCCTGCTCCTTAAATTTGGTTTAGTTCTGCATTAAGAAGCCTATTCCTTCCACTCTTCATTCAATTTTAGTAAAGTCAAACCAATGCCTTATCTTATGCCAGTTTCTAGAATATCCAGATTTGCGCATCACATGAACTCTCTTTTCAAATATCTGTCAAAATTCAGTCGTTTCCATGATACCTTCTCCATGTTAAACAGAAACCATGATTCTATTCCTCCTCTAATTCCAGCAAACATCTTAGTTATTCTACTTTTGAAACCTATAAATCCTTAAGCTTATGAATTATGTTAATATGATTCAGCCTGCACCCTTGCCATGATGGTCTCCCTGTTGTAGAGTTGTTTGTTAGTAAGTCTGTCTGCATTTAAGAATGAGTTCCAAGAATATCTGTTTAACTTACTCTGTGTAACATTTAGCACAGTGCCAATCCACACATGGGTGCTGAATAAATGTTATTTGATGATGATTTAATTGCTTTGCCAATTCCAGGAATAGAAACCATGAATTCCCCCAAGTAACAATAAGTTTCACGTGCCGAGTGTGTTAGCAGACTGGTTTTCTGTTTTTGCTTATGTCAGACTAACAGCAGAGGAAGAGAAAGACACCATGAAGTTAATGCTTTTGGATAAAATCATATTTTCCACCCATTGGCTAAGGGCCTCTCCTTCCAAATGGAGTAGTTCTAGGTGAGAAGCCACAATGCTGAAATTCCAACTGTATGTTTCAATGGTTCTTTAGTAAATGCAAAATGGAAACCCAAAACATGCCAAGAGGTATTTTTAAAGGACTTCTTGCATTCAATGCATCCACCATTATAGAGAACTTACACTCTGAGCAAAAAGATTTGTTAGCAAAGCATATGACCTTCTTCCCACTACAATGACCATCCCCTAATTAGGCAATGCATCTGATAGTCATTAACAGGAATGAGATAATGAATCACTTTCTCTCTTCTTTGTTAATTTGCTGTAACCAAGCGGCTAATGGATGTCAGAGCTGAGTGATTGCACTGATTATAGTGATTTATAGTTGCAACAAAACAATTTAAAACCATTCTGATTATTCATGCTAAAGATGCTTTATGTTTTGTTTACTAAATGCTTTATGTCCCCTTCCTTCCAACTCTAATTCACACCTCCCCCTCCCCATACACTGAAAGGCATCTTCCTGAGAAACTTAAAAGTTGTAAGCTTTTTTATTGTTTCAGAGTAAGCCATATCATTTTGTTTATATATAAAAAAAGTTTACCCAGTAGAAATGAAAAGCCTTAGGGGTGGAAAGAAAACTTCAGTGGTGCCTAGTTCAAAAGAAGAGAGGAATAAGAGGAAATACGGCAAACTTCAAGCCACTTACCTTGGGGCTTCCAGTCCCTTCCTCATCCTCTGTAGACACATCAGTAGCCAGGATCTCTGCTTTGATGATATCCAGAGCCCGAAGAATCCAGCTGTGTTGCCGTTTGATTTGCCTCTGCAGTTCCTTCCATTGACTTGCAATCATCTGCAGCATGTCCTTCAGTCCTTCTCGAAAACGAAGGGAGAGAGGAAAAAAAAAAAGCAAAAGTTGTGGGTTTGATTGCATCTTTAGTTACTGTTCTTTACTTGGCGGGGACGAGAATAAATGGAAATTCAAAACAATTTCCACAAAAGCACCTTGGCACACACCTCCCCCACTCTATTAGTATTATTACTTGTCACTCTCAAGAAAGACTGGAATTTCTTGCATTCACATTTTCAGCAGGGCAAAGTCAAAGTCAAAGGACATCCAGATCTGCTACTCAACCACACTGAGTCATGGTTTAAAATTCTGTTTGTACTTCTTGATGGATGGATGTTGGACAAAGGGCAGCTAGATGGTGCAGTGGATAGACCACTGAGGCCTGGAGTCAGGAAGACTCATCTGCCTAAGTTCAAATCTGATATGAGACATTTCTGAACTGTGTGATCCTAGGCAATTGTAAAATCAGGTGGAGAGAGAAATAGCAAACCATTCTAGTGTCTTTGCCAAGAAAACCCCAAATGGGGCCATGAAGAGTCAGACACGACTGAAATGACTGAACGACAACAACCAAAACGGATAAAATCATGATTAAAAAATTAAAAATAACTGAATGATTTCTGTTGTTCAAAGATAAGGTCCCATGTACATTTGTGTAGAGATTCTGTAGATGAAGTAACAAGAACCAGAGAAATGAATGGGAAAAGGCAAAGCAGTTCTGATAGGAAGTGCAGTAAGTAGGCCAGAATTCTGACAGCAAGCTTTAGCGTTGGCATATCTGATTAAAAATTCTCGTTAAAACTGGTCATGGTAAGCCCTAAAGATACTAGCTAAATTCTAATTCATCCCATCTTGAGGCTGTTGCATACAAGGATAAGCATAACCAAATGACAAAACTGTTTTTAATTTATAATATGTTCCTCATAAATGCATTAATAACAGGGAAGGAATTAGTTTAAGGACCAGAAAACCTACTAATGCAATTATCAGAGCAGAACATTAAAAAAAATTATGTGTATGGCTAGGCATAGAAACATCCAGCTATTTCTATACCTTCTCCCTTATATCTAAAGATATATCTATAAGTACACTAATGCATATGCATCGATATCCATACATGCAATCCTCATTCATTATCTTAATGTTATTTCCGAAGCTTCTACATCAAAGACTGTGTCAACGTGAAGTTTTCAGTGATGTGATTTCCACTGAAACTCAGCTGAACAGCAAAACCAAAATAAAATGAACAGGACTATTTGGAGGCAGTATTTCATTTTATAAGTATCACAGCATTGTATGCAGTATATGAAACATTTATAAATCTTGAAGGTCAATCTGATAATGTAAATATTAATAATACATAAGGAAGTGAATATATGCAGTAATTTACAGCAATGCTTCTTCATTCCTTAATAGTCTGGAGACATAAAGACTTGCAATATTTCAGGAGGATTTACCTGATTTGTGAGATACAATAAGCTCCAGAAGTTGCTGCCCTTCTTCCACCACAGCTTCCTTTAGAGCACAATGACTGTCTACATTCAATTTAAAACTCTGCAAAAGAAAAAAAGGAAAAAAGTTAAATATATATGTAAATATATTTAACATTATGTTATATATGAGTGTATATATGTATGTACGTATATATACATATGTGCGTGTTTCTATATACACATATAAACATAAAATCCTAAAGTACAAGTTAACCGTAAAGTACAAATACAAAAATGACTTACTACATTTTATCAAGAACCACAGCCCAATTTACCCAATAGACAAACTAATTTGCAATAGTAAAAGCTATTGATATTTGGGATCTGGGCTCAAAACATTTCCATTAGATTAGTAAAGTGCATCTGTTTGGAAACAGCTGACAAATCTAGAAATTCATTAGGTTTTTATGAAAAGTCACATCCCGAAGGCTATATCAAGAGTAGCAGTATTCTATAAAATACACTGAATTTATACCAGAACATATGAGCTCTTTTTCTTCAGGTTTTTTTATGTTAGTGATAGCAGTATTTATGAAACCATAAAAAATTGGCAGCATAAAATATATTAGCCTTATGTGCACATATATAAATCCATTAATATAGTAGATGTCTGATTCTTCTCTGCGTTATTCCCATGCCCCACCCCCACAATCAGACAGACAAGGAGTTTTTAGACATCTCATTAAAACTTAAGTCAAATATTTTTCTAATCTTTACTATTATTTTGAAATCTATCCTTTGAAATATATAGCACGGTATAGCGGGTAGTACAGTAGCACTGTGGATGGAGTATCAGGCCTGGAGACAGGAAAACCTGAGTTCAAATTTGGCCTCAGACACTAGCTGTGTGACCCTGGCCAAGTCACTTAAACCTGCTTGCCTCAGTTTCCTCATTTGTAAAATGAGCTGAAGAAGGAAATGGCAAACCACTCCAGTATCTGTGCCAAGAAAACACCAAATGTGGTCATGGACAGTCAGACACAATTACTGAAATGACTGAATAATGACAACAAAAAGCATGGTATAGTGGATAGAAAGCTGGTCTTTGCTTCAGGAATACCTGGTTCAGGCCTCACTTCTCACTCAGTTTGCTGAACAAGTAATTTAATACCTCAATGCCTCCAGGCAAATCTCTAAATTAATATGCTGCAGAATTGTTCCTCATCCTCACTTGGAAAGGAAGTTTCTTCACTGAGAGTTTCTTATAACAGGGAAATCACAGGTCCAGACCAAAACCATAAAATTCCTTATAATACCACGTAGCTTGCGGTGTTGTAATATGGATGGTATGATAGCATCCATGTTAGGGACATTTCCCATCATGTGCCAGTAATCAAGTTAACATCTATAAAAAAGAATGCAAGATAAAGATGACTGAGAAAGAGTATTTCTGTCCTAGAAGTCAGGGCTCCATGTTTTAAGCTCCGCTATTTAATTTTCTCTCTCTCTCTTTTTTATACTCATAGAATGACAGGTGAGAACAGGTGAAACTTCTGAATGTCGAATCATGGGAATTGCCATTGATGGCAGCAGGATGGCTCACAATGGAGGCAGCACCCATTGGGTAAGATTGTGTGATTTTGAGTCAGGGAGACCCAAGTTCAAGCCCTGCCTCAGATGCTTACTGGTCATGGATGACTCTGGGCAAGGCACTTAACCTATCTGTGTCCCCATTTCTTTATCTGTAGAGTCAAGAGGTTAGCCCTCCAAAGTCCACTCCAGTTCTTAATCTTCGATCCTATACTACAATTAGCCTTTGGAATAAGTCATTTTCCTGTTAAGACTATGGTCCTTAATTTAACCAGCCAATACTGTCCTAGGGACTGACGTTTAGACATTAAATTTTGATTTTTCAATGAGTAGCTTCCAAAGTGTCACAAATCTTCTTGTCCTTCTAATTGGGTTCCTTCCAAGTTTTCTCTAAAGCTTGGCTACTTACATTGATCCTTGATATCACTGGCATAGATAATTCTTCTATCAGCTGGCCTCTCATTGTCTCCTCATTCTGTGCAATTCTCTTCCACCTTCTCCTATAAATCCATCCCACATTGTCTGCTAATTTTCACAATATATGGAGCACTGTGATTCTTAGCTACTGACCATCCATGCAACATCTCTCATTCTTGCTATATGACTAGCCCAACTTCTCTCGCCATGGTTTATGTCATTGATGATGTTTTACATGACTTTAAAATCAAATCATTCTTGATAATAAACTGAAGTTGATTTGCACTCAACATGCAAATTTCCATTGTATTTAGGGTCACTTGCAATTTAAATTCTTCTGATCTAAATCTCTATTTGCAACCATATAAAATTATCTGGATTTCCCATAAACAAGACACTCCATTTCTTGGCTCCAGGGATTGTAACTGTCTACTATATCTGGAATGCTCTCCCTCCTCTGCTTCAGCTACTGACCTCCCTGGCTTCCTTTAATCCCAACTAAAATCCCACCTTCTACAGGAAACCTTCCCTGACCCTTATTAATTCCATTGTGTTCCCTCTATCAATTACTTTCTATTTAGTCTATGTATAGCTTGTTTTTATATATTTGTGTACATGCTGTCTTCCCCGTTAGATTGTAAGCTCCATGAGGGCAAGGTCTGTCTTTTGTCTCTTCTTGTATCCCCAGAACTTAGCATAGTACCTGGCACAAAGCAGGTGCTTAATAAAGGTTTATTAAGTGATTGAATGACTTGGACAATACTGATATAGAAAAGACGGAGTTTTTCAGTAGGGAGTTGCTAGAGATCACTGAAAGTACTACATAATTTCCCAAAGGTGATACAGAACAAGATGGCTTTCTTTTTAGATTATGATATCAAAAAGAGCTTTTTTTTCCCTAAAAAGTCATGTTGGGGAAAAGAAGAGAATCCACAAAGGGATTGCCCCATAGTCCTCACTTGGGGCACAAAGTAGCTCTATCCAGAGCTTAGAACTAGAGACCTTATTCTGAAAAGGAGTGGGCATTCAATAATTGCTTGTTACATTGAAGTGAACTGAGGATGTTAAGCCTGGAGAAAACTGGTTCACGACTGGATCAGGCAGTGAAAACTGAAAGCCTGTTCAAGTACTGAAAAAAATTGGTAAAAAAAAATTATTAATGAGCCATGGCCAGAGATGTTCAAAGGATCACAGAGAACAAGAAAGGTACTGCTGGAATGAAGAAGGCAAACATTGCCTCCATTTTCCAAGAAGGAAAAATAAGGGAATCATCAGGGAAATCTAGGCTTCAATTTTTGGCAAAATTTCGATTATTAAAAGGATATTCAATGAAAATTTAGAAAGAGAAGCTGCAATCACAAAGAGCCAACTGAGTTTCACCAAAAAGATGTTAAAAACAGACTGTCTTTCTTTCTTGTTTTTTTTTATTTCTTTCTGATAGTGCTACCTCACTGGTAGATCTAAAGGGAAGCTACAAGCATGACATACCTATATTGTACAAAAGCACTTTGACTAATTGTGTCATGCTATTCTTGTGGATAGAACAGAGAAGTACACACTGAAATAGAACAAAAACATGCATTTGGAACTGATTAAATGTCCAGCTCCACAGAGTAGTCATTAATTAGTTTATGATCAACTTAGAAAGAGGTCACCAGTGGTATGCACTTAGGATGTCTATGTTTGACCGTGTGCTGGATGCCAATGGCAACATGGATGCCAATGACTTAGATAAAGTCAGAGATAAAACACTTATTACCAAATTTGAAGATGATACAAAGCCTAGAGGGAGAGCTAATCTACTGTATACAGACTTAGGATTGAAAAAGATCTTGGCAATCTAAAACAATGGACAGAATCAAGATGAAATATAATAGGGATAAACATAAAGTAAAAGAAAGATAAAAGATAAACATAAAGCATAAAATTAGGTTCAGAAATTCAAGTTCAAAAATAAGATGGAGGAGACATATATAGAGAGTGATTCTTATGGAAAAAAATCCATCAATAAATATTTATTAAGCACTTACTTTCTGCCAGGTACTGTGATAAGTACTAGAAAGCACTGGAAGAAAAATTTAGTGTTTCTATGGATTGTAAATTCAATATAAGTGAATTGTGTTATGTGTAACTCCCAGGGGAATATGAGCTCCTTGAGGGCTGAAATTGTTTCATTTTTGACTTTGTATTGTCATGGCCTAACATGGCATCTGGCATACAATAAACATTAATATGAATTTGTTGAATTGAGTAGAGCAGCCAACAAAGCTAATGCCATCTTAGCATTAAAAGAAGCATGGCATCCAGAACTAGAGGTTATGGGTCTGCTATACTCTATGCCCTGATCAGGCCTTATCTGGAGTGATATGTTCATTCTTGAGACCCACAATCTAGGAAGGATATCGATAAATTGAAGAGCATTTGGAGGAGGTCAGTTAGGCTGATGAATGGCTTTGAGTTCATGCAACATGAGGAATAAGTTATTTTTCTCCCATACATATAATGTAAGCTTCTCAGATACAGGAAATGTTTTGTTTTTATCTTTGCCTTCCAGAACCTAGGAGAGTGGCTGGCACATAGTAGGTATGCAATAAATGTTTGTTACATTGAATTGGATGGGGTGTGTTTTAGCCTAGAGAAAAGTGAGGTGTGATATTTAAATATTTGGAGTGCTGTCACTTTGGCAAGGGAATAGGTTGGTTCTAGTTTTTCCCATAGGACTGAACTCCAAAGCAATGGGTAGAAGTCACAAAGAGGCAAATTCAGGTTTAAGTTCTGGTCAATTTTCCTAATAATTACTACCATGCAAAAGTAGAATGGCATGCCCCAGGAGGTGGTAGGTGCCACTTCCCATCACTGGAAGTATTTTTGTAACCCTGGCCTCTTTCACCTACAGGCAGTTAATTAGCTGAAAGGAAATATGGAAATTATTAGAAAGTCTGACCTTCTTGGTCCAGCCTAAATGGCCATGAGTCAGGTATATTATAGGATGGTTTCCTGTTCTGATCAAGATGGACTCTGAAATCTCTTCTTGTTTTTCTGACTCTTTCTCCTATTCAGACTTGGATAAAGCTCATGATCATCTGTCACAGCCCCTCTAAGACATACTGATAGACTAATTCAAGTGCCTATCCATCCATGTCATCATCTGGACAATATGCATTTTCATCCACTTAATTTTCCTAGTATGAATAGCTAAATTGATCTATTTTAAATAATGACAGATTTCACTATGGAAGCTTCATTGTATTCCAAGGTATGATGTAATTGGTATTATATCATCTGCTAATTGGAGTATTTATTTCTAAACCTTGCTCCTAACAAACCACAGGGAATCTTCTTTCTGTTTGAGTTCTGCATAGGATATTCTATATCACACTAGCAGAAGCCTTAGGTGAACATATTGTATCACTAATGAGCATTTATTGAACGGCCCCTGTATGTATAACAAAGTAGCCTGGCTTTTGAATAATTTATAAAGCATGTAGAGTTATACTGGGGAAATAATATAGATATAAAAATCATAAATATGAAAACAAACATAAGAAGAATTTCAATGAACAAGCATACGTGGTATGCAGAAAGGGAGCAATGTTGGTTATTCTGTAATGATTTGTGTATCTGGACCAGCTTCTAGTTAGTTAGGGAGAGTAGGGAGAGTACCAGGGATGGTTTGAATGCATTTTTAAAGATAACTTAGGTGAATTCACAGAGAGAGAAGCAAGAGGGTCAAATGGAGTAAAGAATGGAGGGGACGTGGGAACTTCATAAGTTATTTGGTTCTTCCAAGTTTGAAGTTAGTAGTTTTGAATCAAAGCTATTTGATAACCAAAATTCATCCGAGACCAGTACGATATTCAGTTCTAGGAGCCACAATTTAAGAAAGCTATTGATAAGCTACATACAGAGATACATACAGATAAGAACATACAGAGTAAGGCAACTAGGGAGGTGAAGGTCTTTGAATTTAGTCATTATAAGTAGCAGTTTTCCCCTGATAGAATGTTAGCCCTTCCAGGGCAGGAACACATTTCAATGCTCCCATTTCAAAAGAACACCCAGAAGGATCCCTGAAAAATCTTGCCAAAACACTAACATAAAAGGAGGGAAGTTATTAGGTTTACTAGATTACTAGGATAGTGTCCAAAAAGACAGGCTTCTTCAAATTTTCTTGTAATATCACCCTTTATGTCTAGGTCATATATCCATTTTGACTTAATCTTAGTAAATGGTGTTAGATATTAGTCTAAGTCCAATTTCTGCCATACTGCTTTCTGGTTTTCCCAACAATTTTTACCAAATAATGAATTCTCATTCCAAAATCTTAAGTCTTTCTACTCGTCAAATATAGGTAGGAAAGAAAGGAAAACAGAAATTTACATAATAACTTTATTATATATATAAAAGGAATAGCAAGTTGTACACAACAGATTTGCTGTTTCATGTGCAATTATCTTTTTTTATTATACTATGTTATGGAAATGCTTGTTTTGTCCCATAAATTAAAAATAACAGAAATAATTTTTTAAAAGACTTGGACTTCTTTTTCAGAGCATCTAACTCCTGCCCTCTTTTCAACTACAGGTAGATAATTAAGTAAAAGGAAATATGGTAATTATTAGAAAATCTGACCTTATTGGTCATGCTTGAACATGGACAATGTCAACTTTGGTACTTTGCCTTCGATCTCCTTTTGCATCTGAGGTTTAAAAAATTTTAAATCTAAAACAGCCCCAAATAGAATGGTGGGGACCAGGGGGAGGATCAAGGAGAAAACTTGAGATGGAACTCAAAATAGTCCCAAAAGACTCAAAGAAATCTTCCTACCCAACAATTTCCTGGAATGAACCCTATTCTAGAAGTTTCCTCACAACTGTGAATTTAGCCTGGTGCTAACAATATTTAATTTACTGTTTACTTAAAACAGACTTGTGTTGAATGGTATGTAATCATGTGCTTCACAAGAGGTGCATCAGGCATATGCCTCAAAGCAGAAGAGAACGTAAAGGACCTGAGAGTAGGTTGGGTAATTTGAGATAATTGAAGCCAAGAGTATAGAATAGATGCAGCTGGGTCTGGCACAGTCTCAAGATGACGTGGATGCATTTGATGGGAAAATTGGAAAGGATGAAGTATTCACTATTAGGAAAAAGATCAGCTTGATGCCCTGGAAAAGAACAATTTAACATAAATATTACCCAAATGTTACAATATTGCTTGATTTTCAGGTGCACCTATTAACCATTAATAATATTAACCAAGAAATCCACAATGGGTCTCCTTGGCAGCATCTCTAAGGAGGCCCATCTTTAGGATCTTCAATAAAATATCTAACTTTAAAAGGACCCAAAGATTGCCTTACTTTATACTCAAGGATAAAGCCAGGATGCGAGGAATTTCTGCCTTTCTACGAGGAAAAACAGCTTCTTCCTTAATGCCACACAATAATACCTTATAGTCAAGAGCCACCCTCTAACTCCCACAGTATTTTCTGAAAATGGATAAAATTCTCCCAAGACTGAATTCAGAGCAAGTGCATTGCCCGAGATGAGCACCCTAGTCTCCCATGCCATTGATTCTAGGAAGCACCACAAATATGGGAAGGGCCTTGTGAGACATGAGAATGGTAGTTTCCCTAAAGATAAATTTGGGAAGATAATTTTAAGCCGCATCTTAAACCAAGCAATGAAATGACCATGAAGCTTGGTCTAGCTGAGGTCTTCTTATCCTTTTTTCTTGTTTCAAAGACCCTTTTGGCAATCTGGTGAAGTTGATTCTCAGAATAATGTTTTTAAAAGCATAAAACAAAATACATAGGATTATGAAGGAAATCAATTATACTAAACTACGGTAATCAATTTTTTAAAAGTTCGTAGACTCAGGGTTAAGAACCTCTGGCTTCCAGCTATAATGGTAACAGAGGTTTCCATAACTGTACCCCACAAAGTGATGAGCTTGTATAGATCCTGAATGTGGCTTCCATGAGAGATTCTATGTGTATTTATGAGGCTTGGCTGCACTATGATTATATTCCACAGGAAGAATACACACACACACATGCACACACACACACGTATATATGTACATGTACATGTATATGTATATATGTGTGTATACACTCCCCCACTATGAAGATGTGCATATATGTGTATATATACATATGTGTGTATGTATATATGTGTGAATACATAAACATATAGCTTAATATGTGTGTGGTACATATATATGATATAGGGGGCAGCTAGGTAGTGAAGTGGATAGAGTGCTGGAGCCTGGAGTCAGGAAGACTCAATTTCCTGAGTTCAAACCTGGCCTCAGACACTTAGTAGCAGAGTGACCCTGGGCAAGTCACTTAACCCTATTTGCCTCAGTTTCTTCATCTGTAAAATGAGCTGGAGAAGGAAATGGCAAACCACTCTATATCCTTGCCAAGAAATCCCAAATGGGTTCACAAAGAATCAGACATGGCTAAACAACATATTACACACACACATACACACACACACACACGCAAATCCTATAATCAGCTCTTTTCATATTATTGAGTATGACAATTTGGCAGATGGGAGGAGAGATGGAGAGCAGAAGCCTATTAACATAAAACACAACCAAGAAATGCTATGCCCACTTGATAACAAAACAACCTAGTGCTTCAAAATGAGATACCCTTGGGGAACTACACTGACATATAACATAATAAGAAAGGAGCATAGTTGGGTACTGGGAGCATAAAATTGGCAGTCAAAGGTTTCCTCCTATATAGAAGGATCTACCAGGATGCTATCCACCTCTCACAGTAGCCTGGCAACACTTTTGGAAGCTCTTGAGCCCAAGATGGAATCTAGTGACACCATACGACTATTCTGCTCAATGGCTGCGGTTGGCTGGAAAGTCCTGGAAGAATAGCTGAGTTCTTCTTCCTTAAAAATGCTAGTTTCTCTCCTCTACTCCTTAAGTTTTGTTTTTTAAAAGGCACTATGTATTTTTTTTCTTTTAAATGGAGGTGGGAGGGGATGAAGAAATTCTCTTTTGATTTTTTTTCTTCCCTATAAGGACATACAAAAAGCACCTGTCAGAATTCAGCATCTTAGCTGTTTCTAATGATAGATGCCAGAGGCGATCAGTCAGGCTACAGAGCCTCTAAATATGAAAGACATATTGAACCGGTGAACTTTTCCTCCCATTGTCATTTTAAAGGGATGGTATCATACACTGATGATGAATAAGGTGCTTGCTGACACTTTGCCTTCACACACAGAACCAGTTCAAGGATTTTTAGTATCCTGAGTAAAGAAAGACTTGCCTGTCTACAAGAGAAGAGAAAAACAAGATACGTTCTGTCAGAAACCCACTGATTCTAAAAGTCATCTGTTGTGTTGACCAAATCTTCCATGCTGCCCTACTGCAGTGACTCCCCTTGATGCCCCACTCCCCCATTTCTTGAGAGACACATAAGGAAAGAGTTATTTCTCATGCCTTAGTGGCATAGCCTGGAAATCTCCATCCTTCTCTTCCTGAATACTACTAAGGATTGTGCCTCAGAAAACAGACTGTTCTGTGGTGCTGATCCCTTTGATAAAAAAGGCTCTAAAATGGTAACTCGGTAGCTGGGCATGTTACTTTGAAAGACCTTTGCATAACTCAATATTTCCTTTTTTAACAACCTTACCCTTCCCTAATAGGAGGCACTTAAATTTAGGGAAAGCTACAAAAGCTTACAACTGCACTGAGACTTTTGGGACACTCTGTATAATGGAAAATAGTGGATTCCAAGCCACATAGTTTGGGTTCTGACTATGCCCTGTAACCTTAATCTTCTAGCTCTAATTTTCTTTACCTCTACATAGCAGTGATTGGACTAAGCTATTTTTACAGCTTGTTTAAGTACTAGGGCAGAAAACAGATTTATAGAAGAATCAGCTCAAGCCAAAAGTAGAGAAAAACCACAGTATTCATAAAAAAGAAGCAGCTCCCAAAGTCCACGCAGTCCATTCATTTACCACAAAGTGAATCCTGACTCCATCTACCCAAAGCCGATGAGATGTCTTTTCTTGAGGATCTCAAGGGAAAGGATTTTTAAATTTTCTTGTGGCTTCTCAGCAGGCAAGATGAATAATTTCTTCCTATTTAAAAGGCCTGAGGAGAAGAATTCTACCTCCTAGGGGCTTAACTGCTAGGCCAAGGTGGGTAGCCTGCAGTCTTGAGGCCATAGGTTCCCCACCTTGGTGCTAGGCCTTAATCTTTAACCTCCGTTTTGCAGGAGAATTATCCATGGAACATGGATAGCACACTCAATCCATCGCTCTGTCAAGAACAAGTGAGTGGAAATCAGATGAAAGCGAAGTCACTCCCCACCCCCCACATCTCTAGCTGACTTTCAATCTACCAATCATCTTTAAGGGAATTATTGGTGTATTTAGTCTTATTTTAGAAATAACTTGCGAAAAATTTCCAAGCTTTACTCAGGGAGGATTATCTACCAACCGCCATGTTCATGAGATATGGCCAGGGACTGGAACTGTGATTTCATTGGTGCAGAGAATTCCCAAATGGGGAGATTCCCTCTACCAATGCAGACTGCCATGTGCTCTGCAACTTATAGTCTTAGAGTTATCACATGCTTTGCCCGTGATCACAGAGGCAGAATGTGTCAGAGCCAGGATTCAAACCCAGCTAGGGCTCCAAGGCCATCTCTTGATGCAGCTCCATGCTGTTTGTTTCTGCTTGTTCAGCTCTTACAAAATCACTACTCGGCTTTTATTTAGAGAATCAAAAAGTAACTGTCATATAAACCATATGCTACTTAAGGTAGCCCAAATAATTAATTTATATGTACCCTCTTGACTTGCAGTCTTAATCACATAAGTTGGTCAGTCCCTACTAAAACTCTACAGTTGCTCCAAATAAAACAAAGCATTCACATTTATTATTGATTTTATTTTCAGACACAACAACCAACTACCCCTTCCAGGTATGATGGTAAAAGCCTTAAAATTTGAAGGTTGTTGTTTAGTCGTTTTAGTCACGTTTGACTCTTTGTGACCCCGCTTGGGGTTTTCTTGGCAAAGATACTGGAGTGGGTTTGCCATTTCCTTCTCCAGTCCATTTTACAGATGAGGAAACTGAGGCAAATGGGGTTAGGTGACTCTCCCCAAGTCACACAGCCAGTAAATGTTTGAGGCCAGATTTGAATTCAGGTCTTCTGGATTCCAGGAATGGGGCTTTATCCACGGATGCCATTTCTCATAGCCTCACTCAAGGATAAGACAAATGGGAGAGGTCCTGAATGCTTACAGCTCTTCCCCTCTCCCACTTTGTTATTTACTATTTCTGATGGTCTCCACCTTGACACAAGTATTCATGCCAACTACACAGTGTGGCCACATGACGTATATAAAACCCATAAGGAAAGTTCTGGCTGAATAGAACATTTTGACTTCCCGAACTCACTGCTGCTGTACTCCTGTGTTTCACCACTGATTAAAAAGGAGATCAGTTCAGGTACCAAAGATCTTCTGCCACAGTCCCAAGGTAGAATAATTGACATGGAGTATCCCCTGCAGAAGTGGAGTCACCAAGGTGATAGATGCATATAAGTATATTATTCACATGTACATCTGCTAATGTAACAGCCCCAATGCAAACATTAGCACTTAAGAACATTATGTGGATTTAGGACAATCCCTGGAGGACTCCAGTTCCATTAAAATTTTGTTTGGCAGCCTGGGGCAGAACTAATCCTACTCCCACATGCTTCATGCATTTTAGAGGGGAATCAAACTGCTTTAAAAATAAACTTAATAAATTTTGTGATGTCAAAACATTAACATACTATTCATGCAGGCTTCATATTTTGAAATAACAATTTGAACCTGTAGACTTGTTTTTAGCCTTCCTAACACCCCGGTTAAAACCCAGTTAAAACTCTTAGTTTTCTGTGTCTTTTGCCAGAGCTGATGGCATCATTAACACCTCAAAAGGAGCAAAGACAGCATTCTTTCTATTTCAGCACTCTAGGTGTTACTGTTGTCATCAGATTGGGCAGACAAAACCCAGAATTCTCTGTAACTCAGTTCCAATCTGGTTAGTAAAGATCTGGAGGAACCATTTACCTTAGAATCACGCTTGTCTTCCATCTTGAAATCAGTCTTTGAAATAATTTGCAATTTTAATCATGCTGTGTTTTTGAAGAGCCAACACTATTTATTTTAAGTCTCTCAACCACTCCTAAAAGACTATCTATGCTTCTTTGCACAGATATTTTATATGTCTAGGATAAAGTACTCTGGGATAAACTACATGGCAGCCAAGTGGTGCAGTTGACAGAGTGCTGGGCCTAGAGTGAGGAAGACTCATCCTCCTCTGACCTCAGACACTTGCTAGCTGTGTGACCCTGGACAAGTAGTTTAACCCTGTTTGCCTCAGTTTCCTCATCTGGAAAAGGAGCTGAAGAAGGAAAATGCAAACCAAGAAAACCCCAAACAGCATCACAAAGAGCTGGACATGACTGAAACAGCTGAACAGCAACACAACACGTGGATTAATTACAGCTCTTCAACCTAGCACTTAAAGCCCTCCACTTTCTGGCTCCCACCTCCCTTTCCAGCCTTATTTCATACCACTCCTTCTCCCTCACTCTCCATTCCAGGCAAGCTGGCCTTCTGTCTGTTTCATCTCCTACTTTCTCATCTTTGCACAGGTAGTCCCCCATGACTAGAATTCACTCTGTCCTCATTTTTGGAGAATCCCTATCTTTCCTTAAATTTGGGTGGCACAACTCAGGTATGACCTTCTGTTTGAGGCCCTTCCTGATAATTCCAGTAGTCTGGGCATTACTTTGTCACATATTCTGCATTTACTCACTTGTGGACATATTGTACCCCTCCAAAAGAAGGCAAGCTCCCTGAATGCAGTAATTGTTATCATTTAAATCCCCAGAATCAGGCCAGACAATCCAATCAGAAACAGCTATCACTTCATCTGAGTCACAGATACATAACAGACTCTCCTATGGTGTGGCTTTCCCTTCAGACACTGGCAAAACAACAAATACAACCTTGAAAAATGAGACATCTTGGAAGAGAAGAGAGAAAGCATACACAAATACCCCCCTCTCTACTGTTTCTGGCCTCCAACCTAGTAGACCTGGTCAAGCGACAGCAAACAAAGACATAAGAAAGAGAAAATAAATGCCCAAATTATTAAGAAAAATTCATTCATGGTTTTCTACTCTGCACCAGTCTTCTCTGAGTCTGCCCCTGAGTCAGCTAGGCTTATACTCAAAAGAGATTAAATAAAGAAGAAAGGGTCTCATACATATAAAAATATTTCAATATTTAAAATATTTATAGCATCCCTTTTTGTGATAACAACAACAAAAAATACCCCAAACTGCAAACTAAGAGGATTCCCATCAATGCTTATGGTTAAATAAGATTATTAATTATTATCGCTAAATAAGATGTGGTATATGGATATGATGGAGTATTATTGTACTCCATTTCCAGAACTGAGGAAATAGATGATTTGAGAAAGACATGGAGAGGCATATAATGTGGAGTGAAATAAGCAGAACTTGGAGAACAATTTATAACTTTAAGATCAGTATTATAAAAATGAACAATTATGAGGACTTTCATAAACTGAAGAATGAAATGTACAGATCCAGAGGAACAGCTTACACATAAAAACCAACAGCTTTAAAAATTGTGAGAGGACCAAAGATGAAATATGCTATCCATTACTGAGAGGTGATGGATGTAGGGTGCAGAATGAGACATACACTTTTTTTTATAAATTGTTGAGAAAATTTATTTTATTCAAACATGCATATTTATTACAAGAAATTTCCTTTTCCCCCAATGGGGTGGAGGATAGGAAAGAGAAATTTTATTTATTTATTTGTAATAGAGAGAGGGGTGCTACAGATGTAGAATATTGCATTCACTTTCAGATGAAGTCATTTAGTCTTACTTATTTTTCTTTGTTACAAGAGAGTTTGCATGAAGTGGGAGAGATCTGTAAATGTTTGTGATATAAAACCAAAGCACAACAATAAAACATGGGAGGAAGGAAAGAATGAAAGAAGGAAGGATGGAAGGAAGAAAGGAAGGAAGGAAGGAAGGAAAAAAGAAAGGAAGGAAGGAAGGAAGGGAAAGAGAGAGAAAGGAAGAACTTGAAGGTAAAATTGGTTAACTCCTATTGCTAATCTTCAAGAAATCACAGGAAATACTAGAGGTTATGAGAGACTGGAGATGGACAAGGGCTCTGGTTTTCAAAAGGGGAAAGAAGACAGGTTGTAAAAGCTCCAAAGTGCAGAGCTTGAGGCATCAGTTCTAAGCAATATTCTATAACAGTCCCTTAAATACAATCCCTTAAAAAAATACAAAAGAGGAAATGATGATCATCAGGTGTTTAACTAAGCTCACTAGATCACAATGATAACTGGCATTTTTTAGTGTCCTTAAAGTTCAAAAATTCTTTATCTATATTATCTATCTCATTTGAGCCTCACAAGAAACCTGTGAGATTGTTGACCTCCTTTCTCAAAGAAGACCAAAATGACATCACCATGCTAGAGTCAAGTTTCAGTACGTCCAACTGTGCTTGATCAGACCGATACAAGCTTGGAAGGCTTGGTTGGGCACAAATAGTCCATATGAACATTTGGGGGTGGATTCTTTAAATTTGCGCATCTCAAGTTTCTTTTAAGCTAGCTACTTCAATACTGCTTTGCTTCTAGAGCAAAACACCTCTGATGAGGGTATGCCATAATGGGCAGTTCTGTGCCAGTGTCTCCCATGTCACACAATCAATTCCAAACTTCTTAAGAAAGACCTTGTATCGCTTCTCCTGACCACCACGTGAGTGCTTGCTATGTGTGAGTTCTCCATTAAATAGTCTTTTAGGCAAGTGTATATTTAGCATTCGAATAATGTGGCCAACCTGCCAGAGTTGCACTCTCTGCAGGAGAGTGCTGCAGGTATTATTTTCATTTGACATATGAGGAAACTGAGACTCAAAGTGGTTAGATAACTTTATTTTTGATCATACAACTAGTAAGTGTTAGAGGTGTGACTTGAACCCAGGTCTTCCTAATTATAAGTCCAGTACTCTATTCACTATGCTATGTTTCATCTTCTGTTTGGCCAAAACCACTTCCTTTTTTGACAGGGATACTAGTTCAGTAGACCAGAAGAAGGCTGTAGACATAGCATATCTGGTCATTGGCAAAGCATTTTTAAAAGTGCCACATAATGGTGTAGGGGACAAGGTGGAGAAATGTAGCCTGGTTGAATGACTAGACACAAAAAGTAGTGATTAATGGATTCATCTCAACTGAAGGCATTTTTGCGCAGTAGGATAAACACCTTCTCTGGAGTCAAAGATCTGTGTTGGAATACTACCTTTGACACAAACTGGGCAAATCTCAATCTCTTGGAAACTGTTTCTTCATCAAGAACATGAAGGAATTGGACAGGATGGCCACTGGGTCACCATTATGATCCTATGGCACCAGATTTCTGGTTGACTCTTGCATATATCTATTCTTAGACCTACCTCATTTGGCATTTTTAGCAATAACTTGGATGGCACACATATCAAATGTGTCAATGCCAAAAAGCTAAGAGGTATCACTTTTCCACTAGATAACAGAACAGGGATCTAAGACTTTCTTAACCACCTTAAAACAATGAGCTGAATCAAATGCATTAGAGATAAGGTTTTTCACCTACATTCCAAATCAGTGTCATAAAATCAAGAAATCATAACCACAACCCAACTTTCTATGAGGGGTCTTCTCATTCCTGATTCTTGCTCTGGCTCTATTCTATCCAATGACTACTCCTATAACATTGTTTTACTTCATCATACTTTCATAAGACCAGTAAATAATGTTAGGAGCTCTATTGACTATATAGTTAATTAAATTCACTCAAAATTCTATGTATGGAGAAGCATCTGCTATTTTCAAATTCTAGATATAACTCCCAAACCACTGGCCTATCTCTTTATCGTTCATCTTTCTGCTTTGAAAGTACAGGTCTGACCATATCACTGCTGTGCCCAACTCATTAACTCCAGTGGTTCCCTATCACCTCAGTGAACAAATATAACACCCTCTGTTTGGCATCCAAAGCTCTTTAGAACCTGCCACCCCTTTCCAGTCTTCTTATATCTTCTATCCCTCCATATACTTTTTGATCTAGTGACACTGGTCTCCTCGCGCTTCCTCAAACCACCTCCTGTCTGGGCATTTTTACTGGCTGCCCTTTACCCCTGGAATCTTCTCCTTCCCTATCTCATTCTCCAGGTTTCCTTCAAGTCCTAACTAAAATCACACCTTCTACAGGAAGCTTTTCCTAATCTCCCTTAATTCTAGCACCTTCATTCTGTTGATTATTTCCTATTTATCCTACATATAGCTCATTTCTACATAACTGTTTGCACGTTGTTTCCCTCGTTAAACTGGGAGCCCCAAGAGAGCAGGGATTGTCTTTTGCCTGCCTTGGTAACCCTATTGTTTAGCACAGTGCCTAGCACAGAGTAGGAGCTTAATAAAAGCTTATTGACTGACTGACCCACTATATAAGGATTTGTGGGGAAGACAGAGATAAGTAAAATATTATCTCTGCCATAAAATATGTTACAGTCTAGTGGGGCTGGGGGTAGGAGGTGGGGGAAAAACAAAGCACACAAATGACTAGTATTTAAAGTAAGATATGGTAAGTTCCATGAGAAATGTAAAAACAAAGTGCTATTTCTTCTGGTTCTGTGAAAATGGTTTTAAAAAGGTTATCTTATTTTAACCATATTGTGACATTACCCTAGTGTTCATTTAAAAAAAAAGATTGGATCCAAGTTGTAATCTGAGTGGCTGACAAGGCTTTCAATACAGATATTCATCACCCAGGGCACACATTTGTCACCGATATTCAGATCCCTACTTCATATCATAGTGTTGATTAAATAGCATTCATATGTGTCATGAAAAAAATCAATATTCTTCCTTCAGAGCTTTTAAACTATAAATGGAAAAAAAATTCAGAAACACCTTTCAGCTGTCTCTCCTCCCCCTTTCCCTTTTCATTTTTCATGGCTTGGAGTTTAAAAATTCATTTTCTCTTGTTCCCATCTTCTTAGGGCCACCTTAGGCCTCTCCCTTTCCTCCACTGAGGTGACAGGTAGTCACGGACCAAGCAACTTGAGATTCAGAGGACCAGCTGCCGCCATTGCCTGTGCTGCAAAACTAAGGATATGGTTGGCATACTTTGGCAAGTTTGCCCTGTTGCTGCATATCTGCAGTACAATAGAGGGTCAGGGACAATGATTGCCTCCTTTAAATGACACTTGTTCATTACACATAACTGCCATCAGCTTAGGGGGCAGGCCAATATGGCATCACACCTGAAGTATCAGGCAGGAGCAGCAGTATCCTTCTTTAGGAATTTGCACCGTTCGACTACCAGGTAGAAGTCACCATGCTTGGAGGACTGGTAAGTAAAGAACGTGTCAGCTGAAAAGTTGCTATGTATGACGTAGGCATTCAGCGCTCTTCTTCCGGATGGTTGACTTTGGGCCGGTATGATTCCAGCTTTTGAAAACCCAGAACTACATTCATGAATATAAGTGTCAAAATCTTCAGTGCTTTGTTGGATTAGCGCCTCGTAGAGAAAAATTCTCTCGTTGAGCATCAGGCTACCTCCAGAGAGGGAAATTTCTCTTGATGACATAACTACAAGGTGTTTTTGGATATAAACTCCACTTTGGTCTCCATTCGAGGAATTTTAGAACAATTCCATTTTCATTAATGTCATTTTTTCAAAGAGTGATTATTTTAAACTTGAATACCAAAGAAGAAACAGCATAAGAAGGCATTTCTTAAGCACCTGTCTGCTTCTTTCTCTGGGCTAGACACTAACTAAAGAAAATTAAGACATTGGCATTGCCCTCAGGGAGATGATCATTCAAGGTAGAGAATACTTATATGTGGTTACATACAAAGAGGCTACAAATCCTACTCATCCTTTATAAATCAGCTCAAATGTCACCTCCTCCATGAAACTTTTCCTCCTCCCTTTATCATAGGATTATACAGAATTTAATAGGAGGAGAGAAGGCTGGATTGCCTTTGGAAATCTGAAGCACCTTTAACTAACTCTAATTTCTCCCTGAACAAAGGTCGTTCTTTCAAATACCAATCAATATTCTACCATTGGTCCTATGTGGCTTTGAGTCATGGAACACTACAATCTTTGAAAAATAAAAAATGAGTATGTTCTAAAGGGCACCAAAGAGATGCATAGTGTGTAAGAACTAGCTAAAACATATTAAAAAACAAGAAACTATAAAAAACTAAGGCATTTGATCAGAGAAATGTATGATTAAAAAGGAAAATGGGGTTGGTTGTATGGTAACGCTGGTATCCTCATGATATCAAACGAGAAAAACATTTTGGATGGACATGGACAAGAATCACACGGGACAGGAAAGTATGCATAAGTCATGTTCCATATATTTGTGGATATCATGATCACTTTTATTTCTCATCCCCCCCCTCCAAAAAATAAGTAGATGGCAGAATTTAAAGTGAAAGACCATGATATTTGTTAGTTTTTTTCCATCCTGTACAATGGGGATTATAATAGTTTAGAAAAGGATTGAGAAACTTTCTTGAAATGAAACACTCTGAAAGTTGGTACATCCTAGTTCATTTGGTTGGAATAGCACTCTTTAGATTTTGACATTCAATTCTACTTCGATTCAAAAAATATTTATCAAATCCCCTGTATAATGCATTGAAACACATGTTTTCCTTTGCATAAGCAGCAACATAGTATCAATGAAGATAATCTGCACATAAGAAGTGGCATAGAAGATATAGCCCAAAAATGGGATTAGAAAAAGAGGTGGGGTAGCCATGTATACAGCAAAGGCAATGGATAACAGATAGACAATCTGATTGCTGGACTGCTATAAGTGAAATAATAAAGCTCTTAGAGGAAGACCACCAGGACATTGGGTAGACCGTTCACAAAGGATTTGTAAATGTACAAGGTCAAGAATCTCTTGGGATCAGAAGTCCCAGATGGGTTGCAATCTGAGGCAGTAAAGGGAATACCAATATTGATGAGAATACAGATTTATTATTGATGATGATTACTATTGTTTCCTTTTATCCATGTGCAAATGCTTTATCATGCTTCTCTCAGATTCTTGGATTTGCACTTTGCCACCCTTTCAAATTAGTTTCAGGTGAACAAAACATAGCCTTTTATTGCTATACCTTATCCCACCAAGTCTCGATAATTATCTACTAGATGATGTTTGCCTCCCTGCATTATAATCTCTAGTTCACTTTAGGACCCATACTTTTCACATTGGTATACAGAGATCTCAGACTATAGGCAATATTCTCAGCTTATTGCCTCAGTCAATTATTAAACACCTCTTGCATTATTATTAACTTATGGAAATAGTCACAGAAGGAAAATGGATTCTTCAAGTAAAAAATAATAGCATGAGTCTCACATACTTACAAATCAACTTATAAACCTCAGCTAGTGTCATGTAGGCAAGTTTTGGGAGGTTGTCCCTCTAGGCCCCCTTCCAAACCCACTCCAGCTGGCTGCCTTGAGAGAAATACTGATAGGGAGGGGAAGGGAGAACAGTGATTGGTCATGGATTCTTTACCTCCCGGGAAGGTGCTGTCCTGCACCCTTCTCAGAACAGCTCTGCCTTGAGCCTAGTTTCTCCTCGTTGAAATTCAGAACTTTACTTCCACCAGTTTTTTGGACCTGATCTCCATATTGTATTCCTGTGAGAAGATTCAGGACTACTGGGAGGGATGGGGATAAAAAGAGAGGAAAGGGACTGGTCCCAAGATGCATGACTGAACAAGAGAGAACTTCAGAAACAGGGAAAGCTCAAGGGAGATAGCTGGGAGCAGAAAGATGTCTAATGAGAGATAAGCACTCACTCATGTCAAACCACGTGTCATAAATCAGATCAATGCTTTGCTAGAAAGGATGTGACAATATATAGTTCCTCCAACTGGGAAAGACAGATGAATTAGCAGAGCAGTGTACTTGGTGCACAAGTACCTAGCATTCTTACTAGATGATACTTCTAACATGAGTTGAGAAAGCATTCCAAAAACTGGTCATGAAGGCAAAATATTCCAAGGTGAAATATGTGTGTGTATGTGTATATATAATGTGTGTATGTGTTTGTGTATATATGTATATATATATATATATATATATGTATGTATGTATGTATGTATATACATACACATATATATACGTACACACATATGTGTGTTTGTATATATATATATATACATAAACACACATATGTATGTGTTCATGTATATAATTATAATGCTACCATCTTTTACCTCAGTTTCCCATTTTTAAAACTGACCAACAAATCTTTTCTTTTCAAGGCCATTAAGATGGACGAGGGCGGGGGGGGGTGGTATGGGGTGTAAATGTTCATGTTTGCAAAATACTGCATCATGCTGTCATCTATATAAAGTCCCTACTCAATTTTGAACTAGGCATCCATGCTCTATTTGTTTCTCCAGCCTCTGATATATATGAGACATCTACTTGATTTATTTTCCCTTACCTGATATTCTGATTGGTCCCTATTTCCCTTTTGAGATATTAGAACTTATTTGTTTTCTTGTGACTGATTACTATATGATCCAATGCCCATTTGGGGACTTAGGGATGCATGAAAACAATTTGGGGAGCTCAGGGTTATAAGTTCAGAAAGCCAAACTAACACTGTGAATACATTTAAAAGGAAGTCTCCTGAGAGGAACAATATTAACCCACTCTACTCCTTCAGCTTTACAGCACTGTCATTCTGAAGATACCGTGCTATATCTTTAGAGGAAAATCTAAGCAGGCTGCCAGGAACAATGGAAGTGGCCACATTATTTATAGTGCTTCAGTTGAAATTGGAGTTTGGGTGGCCTTAGTATCTTTAGTGAGCAAGAAGTGGAGGAAGGAGGGAGGGAGAGGAGTCAGGATTAGCCAAAGGCACATATATAACACTATATTAAAGTGGTTTTCAAAAAAGAGGAATGTTCAATATATTCAATACTTGCAAAATACCTTTCCAGACTGACATTTTCCTGAAAATGTCACTTTCCAGGAAGATAGGAATTATATTTTTTGAAAGGAACAGCTAGGTTGTAAGCAGATGATTAATTATCATGAAAAATCATTGATGTATCATCGCAATTTCACAGTATTTCTTACAGTTAAAATAAAGCACCTTCACAGCACTTCCTCAAAGAGATCCTGGGAAGCTTTCAATGATTAGCAAACACATTTGGCTACTATTGTAGAAAAGATATGAACTAAGTCAACATCAAATATCATAGCCATCATCATCTTTCCTGTGGTTATCTTTGTCATAAATAAATTTTAGACAAATGACACATAACAGTTTCAGACACAATTCTCTTTTGTTGTACTTCTTTGTCTATAGAAATATGTCGTGAAAATGTTAACTTTCACAATTGTGTAAGGGATGGCATGATTATTAGAAGAGATTTCATTTTCCACTACTACAATGCAAGCTCCTTGAGGCATGGGCCTGTGCCACTATTTTTTATTTGTATTGCTAAATGTAAGCACTTCGAAAAGTGTTTAGCACATACAAAGGGCTTAATACATACTTATATGATTCATTGATCCTTTCATTAAGTGACTTATCCAAGGCCACATAATTATTAATTAATAGAGCTGGAATTTGAGCACCTGAACTCTACGGTCTCAATCCTATACTCTCAAATTGCATTCAATCACTACTTATTAACTGTCATACTATTACACTGTACTATGCTAAGCCCTGAGACTTGGATTTCAAGAAGCATACAATCTAGTAGAAATGATGACATGTATGTTCAGATAAATGGAATACAAATTTTTCACATGATCGATGCATAAAAGGAGTACAAAGTGTTATTAGATCAAACATAGCTGTAACTAGACCTTTTGGTAATATGGTAAGCAATGAAAATCAACCCTCATATCAATATTTTAGGATAAGTTCAGCTGATACATTGGAGAAAAGAGTAAGATCCAGAGAACTGAGTCCGATGGATAGAAATCCCAGGAAAATGAAAGGCTGCTTCTTTGGGAGCTGCCACTGGTGGGACTAGAGAGGAGAACAGAGTAGGGTATGGCCAACAAGAAGTTCATCTGAAGAACAATCATGGCAGGAAAGAAGCAGACCATTTAGCAGCTTCCTATTTTAACTAATTATTTTTACTAACTCAGTCCTATGATCAGTTGTTTCATGTTTCTAGAGAAGAGATGGGGAATCTGTGGCCTTGAGGCCACGTGGTCCTCTTGGTCCTCAAATGCAGCCCTTTGAATCCAAACTTCCCAGAATAAATCCCTTTAATAGAAGGATTTGTTCTGGGAAGTTTGGATTCAGCAAAAGGGCCACACTTGAGAACTAAAGAGATTTATTCTACGAAGTTTGGATTCAGTCAAAGGACTGCACTTGAGGACCTAGGGGGCCACATGTGGTCTTGAGGCTACAGGTTCCCCACCCCTGTTCTAGAGATATGCAACTGCAATTTAGAGTGCCCTTTAAATTCTGGTGCTCTAGTACAATGTCCTCACTGTTCCCCCTAGTTATAGCCCCATCATTTCTAGCAGACAAGATTAGGCAAAGCTTTACTAAGGAGGTGGCATTTGCCATGGACCTTCATCAGGATAGGATATCAATTGAGAATTTTAGATGTAGGAAACATCATGAGAAGAGTATAGAAAAAATAATTTGGAAGTTATCATTATAGGTGATTGTAAGAATAACAGAATCATTAAGAGAAATAAAGAAATCAAAGAGAAATGTTTCAGGGAAAAGCTGTTTGTGGTTTAGATACATTAAGTTTGGACAACTATGGCAAAGCGTCCAAAAAGTAGATCATAATGGGAAGATTGGAACCTAAAAGTCAGGCCTGGCATAAGTATAGCAGTGATACTGAAAGTGATGAGTGTAGCAGATGAGATCCCCATGTCTAAGATCTCTTTAGGAAATTGTTTGTGTTCCTTTGATAAGTCTCCCCTCACATCTACTTGGCCCTATGAGAACATACATTTTTACTACATCTCAAATTTCAACTGCTTTGGGTAATGATCCAATATGTACCTGTTCAGCCTGAAAGATGAAGGCAGTGTGGCCCATTCAAAAACAATGTCTAAAGAGGGGGGAAAAAGACAAATTATTCTTCTGATAAGTAGAAGGACTGAGTGGTAAAAGTTCTTGAAATAGATCTAATTTCCACTACAGAATGGTAGTTCCAAAGATGAGGGGGACAAAGCACAACAAATTTCAAACACCACTGGCTAACACTTCTAGGACATTAAGAGCCAAAATTATTTTGTGATTGTCAAGAACTAGAAATAAAGTAGATACCCAACTTTGAGTGAATGACTAAACAAATGATGGAATATGAATGGAATGGAATTTTACTACTCTATAAGAAAAGACAAACACGATGAATACAGAAAAGTATGGAAAGACTTAAATGAACCGATACAAAGTAAAGCAAGTAGAGCCAGGAAAACAATATATATGAAGGCTACAACAATATTAATAGAACCACCACAAAACAATCAAAACAGAATGCCATAAAATAATTTTTAAAAAAAACTTGGTCTCACAGAAGAGATATAATGAGACATCTCCCCTGCCCATTCTTTTTTATAGGTCAGGTCCACGAGTGTGGAATACTGAATATTCAATGTGATGATTATTTTTGCTGATTTTTTTCTCTTCTCCTTCTTCAATTAAAAAAAAATTCGGACTGTGTTCAGAGGCACAGCCAAGATGGCGGCTGGAAAGCAGGGACTTGCTTAAGCTCTCCCCTAGATCCCTCCAAACACCTGGCCATGCCAGGACCAACCTGACCGGAGCTGGGCGGAACAGTCTGTAGGGTCATAAATCACTGACCTGGGGCAGTTACCAGACTTCTCAGCCCACAAACACCAAAGACAACAGAGAAGGTTAGTGGGAAAAACTGCTGGATCTTCTGGATCAGAGCGAAAGGCATTCATGGTCAGCCCCAGCCCCAGGGGCAGCAGGAGTGGGGCAGCTCTGGGGCTTCTTCCAGAACACCAGCTGCCATTGCTTGCGGCCCCAGGCCCATCCGGTGGGAGGAATTTAGTGGCGGATCAGAGCAGGAGTGCGGAACCTGCTTGGATCTGGGTCTAGGTCTAGGTTGTCAGTTCTTGGGGGAGGAAGAGCACTGGTGTGGCAGAGCTTGCTGTGTAGAAGTAGCTTTGAAAGCAGCAGTGCAGCCCCTAAAGCTTGGGACAAAGTACTCTCTACTCTACAAGCAGTCATACACTGACAAAAAGCTCAAGGGTCAAGTAATTGGCTGGGAATATGAATGGGCAGCAAAAACAGACTTAGATTCAGACTCTAGAATCTTTTTTTGGTGACAAAGAAGATCCAAACTTACAGCCAGGAGAAGTCAACAAAGTCAAAGAGCCTACATCAAAAGCCTCCAAGAAAAACATGAATTGGTCTCAAGCCATGGAAGAGCTCAAAAAGGATTTGAAAAAGCAACTCAGAGAAGTAGAGGAAAAAATTGGGAAGAGAAATGAGAGTGATGCAAGAAAATCATGAAAAACAAGTCAATGACTGGCTAAATGAGACCCAAAAGAATACTGGAGGAAATAACACCTTAAAAAAAAGACCAACTCAAATGGCAAAAGAGCTCCAAAAAGCCAATGAGGAGAAGAATGCCTTGAAAGGCAGAATTAGCCAAATGGAAAAGGAGGTCCAAAAGACCATTGAAGAAAATACTACCTTAAAAATTAGACTGGAGCAAGTGGAAGCTAGTGACTTTATGAGAATTCAAGATATTATAAAACAGAACCAATGGAATGAAAAAATGGAAGACAATGTGAAATATCACATTGGAAAAACCACTGACCTGGAAAATAGATCTAGGAGAGATAATTTAAAAATTATTGGACTACCTGAAAGCCATGATCAAAAAACAGCCTAGATGTCATCTTTCAAGAAATTATCCAGGAAAACTGCCCTGATATTCTAGAGCCAGAGAGTAAAATAGAAATTGAAAGAATCAACCAATCGTCTCTTGAAAAAGATCCCAAAAAGAAAACTCCTAGGAATATTGTCGCCAAATTCCAGAGCTCCCAGGTCAAGGAGAAAATACTGCAAGCAGCCAGAAAGAAACAATTTGAGTATTGTGGAAACACAATCAGGATAACACAAGATCTAGCAGTTTCCACATTAAGGGCTCGAAGGGCTTGGAATATGATATTCTGGAGGTCAAAGGAATTAGGATTAAAACCAAGAATCACCTACCCAGCAAAAATGAGTATAATGCTCCAAGGCAAAATATGGATTTTCAATAAAATAGAGGACTTTCAAGCTTTCTCAGTGAAAAGACCAGAATTGAATAGAAAATCTGACTTACAAACACAAGAATCAAGAGAAGCATAAAAAGGTAAACAAGAAAGAGAAATCATAAGGGGCTTACTAAAGTGGAACTGTTTTGCTTACATTCCTACATGGAAAAATGATGTGTGTAATTCATGACACCTTTCTCAGTATTAGGGTAGTTGAAGGGAATATACATATATATAGGCAGAGGGCACAGGGTGAGTTGAATATGAAGGGATGATATCTAAAAAAAATAAAATCAAATTAAGGGATGAGAGAGAAATATATTGAGAGAGGTAGAAAGGGAGAGATAGAATGGGGTAAATTATCTCACATAAAAGTGGCAAGAAAAAGCAGTTCATCGGAAGGGAAGAGCTGGCAAGTGAGGGGGAATGAGTGAATCTTGCTCTCATCAGATTTGACTTGAGGAGGGAATAACATACACACTCAACTGGGTATCTTACCCCACATGAAAGTAGGGGGAAGGGTATACAAAAGGGGGGGCCATAGAAGGGAGGGCAGATAGGGGGGAAGAAGTAATCAAAAGCAAACACTTTTGAAAAGGGACAGGGTCAAGGGAGAAAACTGAATAAAGGGGACAGGATAGGAGGGAGGGAAATGCAGTTAGTCTTTCACAACATGGCTATTTATGGGAGTGTTTTGCATAATGATACACATGTGGCTTATATTGAATTGCTTGTCTTCTTAGAGAGAGTGGGTGGGGAGGGAAGAGGGGGTAGAATTTGGAAATCAAAATTTTAAAAGCAGATGTTCAAAAAAAGTTGTTTTTGCATGCAACTGGGAAATAAGATATACAGGCAATGGGGCAGAGAAATCTATCTTGCCCTATAAGTAAGGGGAAAAGGGATTTGGGGGGGAAGGGGGTGTGGGGTGACAGAAGGGAGGGCTGACTGGTGCATGGGGCAATCAGAATATATGCCATCTTGGAGTGGGGGTGGAGGGTAGAAATGGGGACAAAATTTGTCACTCAAAATCTTGTGGAAATCAATGCTGAAAACTAAAAATATTAAATAATAAAGTAGGGAAAAAAGTTTTAAAAAATTCACTGTTATCAGGGATGAATTTCTAGAAGGAGGAAGAGGAGGAACACAAGAGGAAATCTTACTGATGTAAAAACAAAAGCTATCAATATAAAGAGTCAAGTTTGTGTTGCATTTTCTATCTATTGTTCCTGATGCAGGTATGTTAACCACTTTCCAAACTAATTCTGACTTTATAAATGTCTACAATTCTACATATATAGCTGTCTATACAACTTTATAGATTAATATCTACAGAAAAATATTTTCAGTACCTTATTGAACACTACTGAATCTATCACATTGACCCCATCAAACCTGGTACAGACCTTACAATCAAAACAGCAAATCTACTTTTAGAATATGGATGTATAAATTCCAATACTTATAAACTCTCAACAATAAAGTACTGTCCCTTTAAGATTAGCTCATGCAAATGAGTCAGGTTGGTCTGAAGCTCAGGGGTACACAACATTAAATAGTTCAGTTCTGTTTTGGATTAAGCTAGAAACTAGGGGAATCTAGAATTTACAAAGAAACATAGAATCCCAAAGATGAAAAGGACCTAAAATGATATCTAATTCATTTCTAAAAGAGCGAAATGAATCCCTACTATGACAACTCCAACATATGGTCATCTAGGCTCTTCCTGAACACCTCCTGTGAAATTGGTTACCTCGTAAAAACTCACTACTCATGAGGTAACCATTCCATTTTTAGACAACTCTAATCATGAGGGATTTATTTCTTTTACTGAGTCAAGATCTGTTTCTCTGTAACTCCTACTCATTGGTCTCCTCTCCATAGAGTTACTGAAAACATATTTAATCCTTCCTCCGTGTAATCACCTTGCAAATATTTGAAGATAATTGTTACATCTTCTCCCCTAAGTCTTTTTTTTCCCTTTTCATTCCAGTTTTCTTCAATCAATCCTCCTATGACTTTTGAGCTCCATGAGGGCAGAAACCATGTTTTAATTATTTTGGTATCTCTTTGCAATGCTTTATACAGAGAAAGTCCGGTCATAAATTGTTCTTGAATGAATGAATGACTTTAGGTCCCCTCGCCATACTGGTCAAACTCATTTGTATGCATTGTAGTTTTTCAGTGTGCCTCCAGATGAGATTAACTAGGGCAGTGCATATGCAAAGCAAACGCAGGTAATTGGGTGCAGGGTGATTTTGTTTTACTATCTAAGAACTACTTAACAACACAGTAGATAATTTTTAGATGCTTTACACTGGTTTATTTGTTCCCTCATTTTCCAGCATGTCCATAGATAGATAGATAGATATACATAGAAATAGAAATATATATATATATAGACATATACGTATGTATGTATATGTATATAAGTATGTATGTGTGTATACATATATATATATGTATCATGGGTATAGACTATATACTATATAGTTTCTGTATTTCTATACTACACTATGTATTATCCTCTATACTATACTGTATATCCACAGACAGATAAATTCATATATTTATACAAATACAAAAATATGCATTTTGACATCAATTTTTTGGTTTAAGGAATGATACTTTTATTCATTGATCATTTCAGAAGTGAATTTTGAATTAAATGGGAATGAGGGATCAAGTTCCGGGAGCATGCATGTTTAGTAAGCTGGGGTCTGGAAGTTTATAATGATATGTGGAATGGCATTCTATAATTATTTCAGTCAATCAACAAACATTTAATAAATGCATACTATGTACCAGGAGCTATGTTAGGGAAATAAAGGTAAAAATATGGTCTCTGGCCTCAAGTAACTCATTTTCCAATGGGAACTTGCAATCTAAGGTTTCCAGTCCATTTATCGTGCGGTAAAGAAAAGGTCTTTTGTTTGGTTGGGTTTGAGCAAGGAGGATGAAATGCTGAATGCCTCAGGAGAGGTATGTTTTTTGTGTGTGGGGACGAGTTGAGGGAGTGGGACTAGCTCGTGAGTACAAGGCTCTGCTGTTGTTTCTGTATCTATTGTGTTTATTCTTCCCTGCTTTTAGTTGAAGGTGTTTTGAAAATGACTGCAATTCTGTGAGCTTCAAAAGACAAGTAGGGCAAGCTAGCAGAGGTCCAGGACCAGTAGTCAGGGTTTTCCGGCAGCTGAGGCAGGTGACTCTGAGACCTGTGGGAAGGGGAGCTGTCCAGTACACGTCATATTTGGAAGTAAACTTGGTGGATTGAATTTTTGTCGTGGTTCAGTCATTTCAGTCATGTCTGACTCTTTGTGACCCCATTGGGGGTTTTCTTGGCAAGGATACTAAATAGGTCTGGTGTTTCCTTCTCCAGCTCATTTTACAGATGAGGAAACTGAGGCAAACAGGGTTAAGTGACTTGCCCAGGGTCACACAGCAAGTAAGTGTCTGAGGTTGAATTTGAACTCAGGAAGAGGGTCTTCCTGACTCCAGGCCCAGCATTCTATATGTATTATTACTCCACCTAGCTGCCCCAAAGGCAGTGGAATGAATACTTTGTCACAATTGTTTTAAGTTTGAATCCACTTTCTCTAAGAACTGAAGAAGAGTGTGTCCCAGGTAAGGGGAACATTTTGTACTTGGGCTTTTGTAGTACCTTTTCAGTAGATACCCTTTTGTAACAGCCAACCAATGTTAATTACTTAAATTGATACTGGAGCATTAGTCACTGAGTAAATCAATTACGTAAGGGAGAAACTAACTGTAAATGGTGATTGATATTGGGGAGAACACACCAGAATGGGCACTCAAGCCAAGAGGTTAAAGAAAACCCTATTGCTTTTTAGGTTTACTTCTAAAAACCTGAGGGCATGTAGCCTGCTCTCTCAGACCCCAATTAAACAGGGCCAGAAGGAACTGGGATAAGGACCACCATCCCCCCACCCTACAAGATTATATGGACTGCATGAAATAATGTTTAAGAGACTGGTCTGGAGATAAAACGTCTTTTGACAATTTACAAAATTTCCAATATATCTCTTTTTAAATCAATATAACTCAGAGCCCTGACAGAAAAACTACCATCCTTTTGTAACTGGGAATTATAGGATCATTTATGGTACTTAGAGCTGGAAAGAATCTCAGAGATCACTCACTTTTGGTGAGTGAGCTGAGACAAAGAGAGAGTTGGGTGGTTTGTCCAAAGACACAAGAGTGGATAATAGCAGACCCTGGATTTGAAACCAGATCCTTTGGCTTCAAATCCATTCCTCATTAAACTCAACCATATGACCTTCTTAAAGTAGACAGGAAAAGCTTAAGATGGCCAATTTGAAAAGATCTAGCAAGCCAAGCCCTCCTTCCCAAACTTTCTTTTTCCATCTTACATTCTTTCTTTTCTTTTCTCTCTCCCTTCTTTCTTTTCTTCCTTCCCTCCCTTTTCTTTCTTCCCTCCTTCCTTTCTTTCTTTTCTTTCCTCCCTCCCTTCTTTCCTTTCTTCCTTCCACCAACATTTAAGCAACACCAACTATGTGGAATATAGATTCTCCTTCAGCGATTCCATCAATCTTTGAAATAATAATAGTTTTATGCATGAGTAATGATTCTTGAATTTTACTTCAGAACATGCAGAAGTACAGGAAGAGAGACACCAGGAGGGCAAGGGCAGGGCCAGGGAGCAATAAATGCTAAGCGTTGAGAGAGCAGTTCCTCTAACCTGAGCCCTGCAATTTAGAAGGCTAGTGTTGGGCAGAGGTTACCACAAGGAACAGAGTAAGGAGTGCTGTCACAGTGACTTTGAGGATGGGAGCATGCATTGGTTACAAAGTGGCCTAAGTCACTCAAACCCCAAAGAGGAGAGAGACCTTTGTTCACTACTATCCTGACTTGGATTTCAATAAATTTCCTTAAGCTAAAAGGCTCTTTATGCCCCTGTGCCCTCTGGGACCTTGAAAACTCAATGTGTTTGCCATAAAATGTGAAATCCAGAGAAATCAAGACAGTGTGCTTAATGTGAAATAGAGTTCATATACTCCTGTTTAAACACAGATTAGAATCTCTGTCAGAACAATACCAGTGAAAAGTTGACATTCTAATTAATATAATTTACATCACAAAGTATTGAATATCTTTATCTTCCTATTACAAAATGTACACCCCCTTTTATAAATGGGGGTGGTGGAATTGAACCTCTATTTGAGTAGGGAATTGACAGTACAGGCGATATTTTAAAAACCAAGTACAGGGAAAGGTATAGGGTCACTGGTATTTTTAAACACCATCCACTCAAGTCTTTGAAAAGAAATGCCATACAACTCCTTATGGGATCACACTGTTTTGTGAAGCTCTACCATTCGAAAGATTGTTTGTCATGGAGTGGCATGACTTTGAGACAGATCTTGTGGTGACATCAAACACAATACGAGAAATATCTTATAGGATCTCTTTTGCAAGTTCCAAAGCCCAACCCTGGCACTTGGCTCATCTCTCATTCATTTAGAATGCCTCCAGAAAGAGACTCGATCCAAATTCTGAGTATGTGAAGGGGGGCAGGGAACCTGCCCCACAGTTGGGTAGCCATGGATTCATGTTCACAGCCTTTATCAATTTTATGCTTTCAGTGAAGGGAATAAAGATGAGAGCCTTAAAGCTTGAATTTTCATTTCCTACGACAACGCGGTTTGTCTTCATGCTTTATCACAGCTCCAGGACTTGGTTTCCACCCCTTTGTAATTGATATCGGCCATTTGAAGCATTCAGTAAAAACCTCATGAGGTTCATCAAATGTCCCTCAGTCTATAATTCTTGCTTCTAACATATTCAGCAGCATATTCATCCAAGTGTTTTCCACTTCTCCTCAATGGTTTTGCTTTTGCACAGGGACAGGAACAAGTATAATGACAGTTGTATTAATTATATGCTAAAAAAAAAAACCCTATATAGCTGCAAAAATGATTGAGATCATCATTTTAAATATTTTATTAAAATAATTCAGTGTAAAACAGATAAAGCAGACCCTCTTGATAATGAGAGGTTCATTAATTTTACAAGGATTCTAGAAGGCTTAGTTGGAATGGTCACTAGAATTACCTAAATTCTCCCAAAAAGAAAAAAGGAGAGAAAAACCTTTTATTCTAGCTTTATGTAGCAAGGTTCCTATATCATTTTTGACTGATACTTTTTGGTATTACAAGGTTCTTTGCCTTTATAGTTCTATCTCTGGAAAAGAAGCTTGACATCAGAGCTAGAAATAGGGAATATTTCATTTTCTTGGAAGTATCTAAAATAACTGGCAAATTTTCAGTTTCTGTGGTTTGAGTTTACACCATTCGAGCTTTATTAATATAAAGCCATACCCCCCTCCATCATCCCTCAGGGAGGAAAAAAGACAAACATTAAAATATTTCAATTATTGATAATAACTATAGTATAATCTTGTCCTACCAAGTGTGTCTCCAGGTAGAGTTTAAGGCCATCCGTCTCTGCTTTAGGGGGAGTCCAGTTTTCTGTTGTTTCCATGGCTTCATTTAGCCACTGAATGAATTCATCGAGTTTGCTTACAAATGCCTAGTCAGATAAGGGGGAGAAAAAAAGAACAAGAGAAAGCATAGTGGTTAGTAAAAAGTCAATTCTGAAGAAAAATTCTTGAGAACACTGATTGTGGAAATAAGTATTCTAAGCACTTTAGTCCTGGTTTCCTCTTTGCTATAGCACAAAATTCCAATCCTGCCCACACTCAAAATCCATTAAAATGGTCAGAAACTACCAATGACCAATTTGCATTTATTCCTACAAATACTGTCTATGGGATTTAGGTTGCATTGGTTTATCAGTCGAGTTTTTTCTAATGTTAACAGACATTTAGAGATACCATAATCTTCTATTCCTCTCAACAATAAATCACATCAGGTCTTGCAGGAACTTATACTTAGGGACAAAATCTATCCTCAAGAAAAACTATGCATTCTCTTTAGGCTTAAATGAAATGGAAGATTGAGAGGTTGGATAACCTAAACAGAGTCAGAAATTTAGGCAAAAATCAGGGAGCTGTTTAAATAATGCTTTGAGAAGCCCTTCTGACAGTCCAATATCTGAGGCTAAGTGCTGGTGTTTGGAAGGACGGAAGGACAAGGCTGGAAGAGGAGAGAGACCAAGAAGCTAATGTGAAGATCTAACTCTCCAGAGGTGTCCTGGTCATAAAGAAATGTTCTTGGCTGGAAAGCACAAATCACAATAATCCTACTATTTTTCAAATAGTGGCTATAAAAATTTATTGGAACCATTCAAAAGAACACATCTGCAGAAACTGAAAATAATTTGAAAAACTGAGAGCCCAACCTGAACCTGAGAGATGGATAATGACAACGGCCTGGCCTTCCATATGTAGGTAAACAGCACCACCTGGAGGCCTAAAAGCATACAGGCAGGCTTACACATTTGGATGGTGGTTTCAAAGGCTATTTTCCCAATTTAATCTACACTATTTTTCAAGTGTGATCCTAAAAATTGATTAAACAGACACACACACACACACACACACACACACACACTCACACAAGCATCAGCATCCTTAATTAAAGAAATCATTGTTTGAGACTATACATGAATCAGAAAGTTTAGATGAAAAGTCCTTTCCTTGCCATGTTTTATATGGCTGTGTAGTTCTCTCTGTTAGCCCTTAATGACAATCTGAGATTCATAGCAACTTATTTGCTTTGTCTCGAATGAACAAGTTTCCATTTGGTTCATAGCTACAAAACTGCCCAGGAAAGTCACAATTATCTTAGAAGCAACTTAACCTGAAATGGAAGTTTATGCAAATCCAACCAAGCTGATTAAGTCACTATGGCCTAGCTAGCCTAAAGCAGGGGTTCTTAAACTTCGTTGTGTCATGAACCCCTCTGGCAGTCTGTTAAAGTCTATTTTGAGTCCTTTTCTGAGTATTTTTTTTAAAAAAAAGCTAAATTTAAAAATCTAGTAAATGCTAAATTTCAGTTAGCATTTAGTAAAAATAAATATGCTATTTTTTCCCTCAATCAACTTCACTGATCCCCTGAAATTTCTCCACAGACTCTCTGGGCTATGGATTTCAACATAAGAACTCCCATTCTATATTATCTCAAATCCCAGTTTTGTACAATGTTGGAACTAAAAGATTTCTTTTATTTACCCACCTTCTCTTTGTGTTTCTTCTATGTCTAAAGTTCTTAATTTAGGAGTTTGAGAATTTTAAAAATATATATATATATATATATTGTGTAACTCTATTTCAATATACTTGGTTTCTTTTGTAATCCTGGATATTTTTATTTATGCATTTTAAAATATTATTCTGAGAAGGAATCCATAGGATTCACTAGACTGTCAAAGGGCATTGTCACATACCCACACGTACACATACACACACACACGTACACACACAAAGCCCCTGCTCTAGGTAGTTTTCATATAGTGAGTAAAAAAGCATTAACAGTTCCATAGGAAACTTGTTTCCCTTCTTCCCTAAAACATCCTTCTGGTCCAGATGTATTTTCTGTACTTGCAACTGAACTGCTCTTTTCCCACCTTAAATTCATTCCTATTATCACAAGGTCTAAACATATACAAGTCCACACAGAAGTAACGATTATGGTCCTTCTCTTTTTCTTTATCATTACTTGTATTTCCATAATTGTTTGAATTACTTTCTCCTTTTTTTCTCCAAAATCCCTACATATTCCAAGTTCACAGATACATAAACTGAACTCAGTTATTTAAGTATGACTACTACCTGTTACAAACTGTACTCCCAGATTCTTTTCCTACCCGTCCTCCTAACAGTGAGGAATTTTGCAAGTTCATATCAGATTTTATATTCATCATACCCTTATATAGAGAGATGACAGGCCCTTGCAGATATACACCTGGGCAAAGACCCAAGTCATAATAAGATTTAAAAAGAAGGAATCAAAGTCCATTCCTATATTATGGCATAAGTACAAATTCTGGCTACTCTTAAAACTAATGGAGAACACTTGTCCATCACCAAAGCGTGAGGGTTTTAAAGGGTAAAAGTTTAAGGTTAACAACTTGCCATATTTCCTCTCCCAAAGTTTAAGTAAAATTGAAATTTACTGGAGTTTGGATTTTGGCAGTTATATCTATATACAAAATAACTGATTAAGAAGAAGTGAATTTGGTCAAGCAGCAAATTATTTTGAAAGTAACAAGTTGAATTTAGGGAAAAAAATGATTAATAGTGGCTTATATTTAAACTTGAGGGAAGAATCTGTGTGTATATATACAGGGCATCCAGTAGACACAATGCTTGTTGTTGTTGCTAAAATGTGTGTTGTTGGTATTGTATTTGCTATCGTTGTGGTTGGGTCGTTGCCTTCCTGCCTGACTCTTTGCAACCCCATTTGGGGTTTTCTTGGCAAAGATACCATAATGGTTTTCCATTTCCTTCTCCAGCTTATTTTACAGATGAGGAAACTAAGACAAACAGGGTTAAATGACTTGCCCCAGGTCACACAGCTAGTAAATGCCTGAAGCCAGATTTGAAGGCAGGAAGATGAGTCTTCCTGATTCCAAGTTCAGTGTTCTAGCAACTGCACCACCCAGCTGCAAAATATGTGCTCCTCATAAAATAACCTCACAACCAAACTCAATATTTATCTTTTCAGAACCAGTTTGTAACTGAAGACATTGTCAGTCTTCAGCCAACATATCTGATAGGGCAACATATGAAAAGCTTACTGTCATTTATAACTGGACAATGATTGTAAAATTAGCTCGACCTATAAGATTTAGATTGGTCACGTTCTATGGCAATCTCTCTGAAAGTTATCACCATATGTCACAGGCAGCAAAAAATAAATTGGGGGGTGAGGGGTGGAGTGAGGGAGACGCAGTACATTTATAGAGTGAGGGACAATGCCCCTTTAGTTCTCTCCTTGGTACTGAGTCTAAACTCTGTGGCTTTTTCACAAAATTTTATTTGTTGTACCTTTTTCCTACTTTTATTGGGAGTAGGGCCATTGCTCAAAGATGGCTATTTGATCACTCACAAGAGGAACCTGAGAAATCAAATATACTATTCTTCCCAAATCTTAATAATGAAATTATTCACGATCAATCTGAACAAAGCAGAAAATTTAAATGATATAGTCTGTCTCAATCCAACACATCTTGTTAACAGTCTGTATTCTCTCGCCATTCCCACAGCCCCCTCATCTGGCCACTGCTGGTATCATCCTAACTGTACCACTGCTATTCATTTCTATATACAGAGACAGAGAAATGAATGAAGTTGAAAATGGGGACACGCGGGAAAGGAGGAGAAATAAGCATTTATATAGTGCCTATTGTGTGCCAGGCACTGTGCTAAGAGTTTTTACAAATATTATCTAATTTGACACAAAAACACAAAGATAGGCATATGAACATATCTTTATTTCTGTATACACAAAGATGTGGTGGCCCTTCACATTTAGATGTATAGCCCAGTATGAGAGATATGTTTAAAATGTGTATCGTGAATATGTATGTGTATTTATATATGTGTATATGATTTGCAATTGGAAGAGACCTTAAAAAATAATCTAGTTCAGGCACTTCATTTTATAGATGAATAAGTAGATGTATCTATATGTGGCCTATTACTTAAGCCTGACAAAGGCCTATGTTGTATTCTTAGAAGGTGAAATGAATAGCTATCTACAAGAATTTCTGTTACTATATATGTAAACATATATACACACAAACATATATATACATACATATACATACATACACACATACACACACACACACATAGACTCTTCTTTGCGAAGACACCAGAGTGATTTGCCATTTTTTCTCCAGCTCATTTTATAGATGAAGAAACTGAGGCAAACACGGTTAAATGGCTTGCCCAGGGTCATATAGCTAGTAAATGTTTAAGGCCACATTTGAACTCAGGAAGATGAGCTTTCCTGACTCTGAGGCTGGCACTCTATCTATTGTGCCACCTAGCTGCCCCTATAAATGTGTATTATGTGTATATATACATATGTATATATGTGCATATGTGTGTGTGTATATATACATACATGCATATATATATACATGTGCATAATACACAAGTGTGTATTATGGGTGTATACATATGTGTGTATATAATATACATACACACAGGCAAAGTCTGGAAATACATTTATACTTATTTATCTAGAGATTCTAAGTTTATTATGATCTAAATCAAGCATTTAAATACACATTAGGTACAAGGAACTGTTCTAAGAATACAAAAGCAAAAATAAAATACTGTCCCTGCCTTCAAGTAGCTTACATTCTGTTGGTGGGATCCATCCCATAAACAGATACTACATTCATGACAATTTAAATGGGGAGAGAACATTAACAACTATCAGGAACAGATAGTTGCACAGAAGCTGACACATGACCTGAGCCTTGAAGAAAACTAGAGGTTCTTAGAGTTCGTGATGAGGAGGGGTTACATAGACTCTAGACACAGCAGAAGTCCATGTAAAATCATGAGAGTGGGAGATGATTCCCTCTCTTGGGGAACAGCAAGTAGTCCAATTAGGCTGGATGTGTAGTGAGAGAAGAATAAGGAAGAAATAAGCCCAGAAGGTATAAGAGTAAGATTTCCTACACTGAAAATCTGCTGAAATGTCCTCACATCTCATATCATACTTCTTTTGTGCTTATCATGTTCTGTCTTACACTACAGTGTTTTCTGATGTGTATAAATTTGAGTGCTGGATGAATCCTCTCCCACATTCTCATACTTTCTCTCTCTCTCTCTCTCTCTCTCTCTCTCTCTCTCACTCTCCCTCTCCCTCTCACTCTCACTCTCTCCCTCCCTCTCTCTCCCTCTCTCTCTCTCTCTCTATATATATATATACACACGCATATATAATATATACACACATACATATATACATACACACATACATATATACAAACACATGTATATGTATGTATATATGTATGTGTATATATGTATCTATTTACATGTATATGTTCATCATATTATGTAGTATTACATATTTGCATATGTCACATTCCCAACCCCTCTCTAGACTGGAACAAGAGATGTTTGGTACATAGTCAACAGCAAAGTAGAAATATTATTATTATATCATATAGTTAACACTTACATTACTTTTATATATTATCATATAGCTTTCCTATACATATTTTATATATTATCATATAGCTAACATTTATTTAGGCTTTTAAGGTTTTCAATATGCTTTCCATATATTGTCTCATTTGATCTTCACAACAACCCTGAGAGGCAGGTGCTATTACTATCTACATTTTACAGATGAGGAAACTGAGGCTGTTCAGAGCTATACAGCTAGTAAGTGTCTAAGGCAGGATTTGAATTCAAATTTTGCTGCCTTTGAGTCCAATATCCTGGGTTCAAATGCCACCTCTGACACTAGTTGTGAGCATGGAAAGTTAGAACCTCTCTGAACCTTGATTTCCTCATCTACCAATTAGCGGTAATAACAAAGTACTCATTTCACAGGGTTGTTGTGAGGCCTAAAGGAGATAATGAACGTAAAGTGGTTTACAACCTCCAAAACACTATATAAATGTCAGCTATTATTATTTAATGGCCATCAAGAACAAATAAATTTTCTATCCTTATCTTTCTTATTGTCCCTTTATGTCTGTTCTCTTTTTCTCTGCTACAACTTCCCTTGTCCTTCCCCTATATTCTTCCCTTCCACAACAACCATTCAACAATCCACTTTAAGCAAATATTTTAAGCACCTTTTATATGCAAATTTGTATGTGCCAGTAATAAAGACCTAGGAAAAAACGTAGTCCCTTCTTTATTAAATGTTCACACATACTCTTTCACTAAGATACTGCTGCTCCAAGCCCATTAAACAACACTGTAATGACCCTCTGAGGATAATCAAAAATACTACCTATAGACTGATTCTAAATCCTCCAACAACTTCCCTATGAAACACTATTATCTGCTGCATGGTCTAAAATTTGTATTCATTCTGGTGGTTGGAGCCAACCTAAAGATCAAGAACAAATTCTAGTCATCAGAGGAGAGATTGGTACGAAGGCCATACCTGATTTCCATCAACTAGCAAGATTCAGCGCATTTTCAAATGGCAGGTAGTTTAGGATGATCTCATCAATTCTCATGAGTTGATTCTCTAAATCCAGCCTTTCTCCTGAATACTAGTCCCACATGTCCAAATGCCCGCTGGCATCTCCAACTCACCGTGTCCAAAATGGAAGCCATTATCTAAGCCTGCCCATCGCTACACACTTCCTTATTTCTGTTGATGGCACCAGCATCCTTTCATATACCCAGGCTTGTAACTTTGAAGTCATTTTCAACTCTCCCTTCTCTTTACCTCCTATATCCCAATAGTTGTCAACATCTTAATAAGTCCATCTGTACATTATCTCCTACATCCACCCCTCTTTTTCTACTCATCTAATCCTTCTAGACAAGGTACTCTAAACCTGGGGTTCCTGGATAGATTTCAAGGGGTCCATGAACTTACATAGGAAGAAAATTCTTTATTTTCATTAATCTCTAATCAAAATTTGGCATTTCCTTCAATTATGTAAAAAAAAAAAACACAAACCAATATTATTCTGAGAAGGGTTCCCTAAGCTTCCCTGGACCATCAAAGGGGTCCAAGACAAAAATGGTTAAGAATCTCTGTGCCAGACTATTGAAACAGCCTCTTAATTGATATCTCCACTTACAATCTGTCCTCTTGCCTATTCACCTTCCACAAGGCTCCCAAAATAATCTTTCTGAATCCAAATCTGATTATACCATTCCCCTCCTCTAGGCTCTTCAGTGGCTCACTATTGCCTTCAGTATAAAATACAAATACTGTACCTCAGCTTTGGCACTTAAAAATTTCCCAACATGGAATCAACTTACTTTTCCAAATTTATTTCATATGACTCTCTTTTACATGCTCTACATTCTTGTGAAATTGACCTATTCAATGACCAACAAACTAAGCAGTCCATCTCTACATTCATGCTTTACAAAGTCTTGACACCCTCTGCCCTATGTTAGGAACACTTTACCTCCATTTCCTAGAACCTCTAATTTGCTTCAAGGCTCAGCCCCCGTGGCACCTGCTATGGGAAGTCTTCCCCATCTCCCTAGTTGTTAGTACTTTACCCCTCCCGAGTTACCTTGAATAATTACTTATCTAACTGTTATATTACTCAACCCTTCCCCACTCCCACCCCTTATAGCACCATCCAGTAGAATGCAAGATTTTCCAAGAGCAGGGACAAGATTTAAGTTTGTTATTTTGGCTTTGCTTTTGTATTCCCAGCTCTAAGAACAATGCCTCTCACATAGTAGGCTCTTAATGAATGCTTGGGCAGCTAAGTGGCACAGTGAATAGGGTGCCACACCTGGAGTCAGGAAGACCCATCTTCCTGAGTCAAATCTTGTCTCAGATTCTAGTCATGTAACCCTATTTGCCTCAATTTCCTCATCTGTGGGCTGGGGCAGGAAACAGAAAACTGCTCTGGTGTCTTTTCCAAGAAAATTCTAAATGGGGTCATGAAGAGTCGAACATGACTGAAACAAATGATCACCAACAACAATAAACGCTCATTGAAAGGAAGTAAATTGGACGATGAATGAAGACATTGAATTTTGTTTTTAAGCTTTGCAAAGTATCAAATTCTCTGGAGGAAGCACATTGAAAAATGACACTGCTTTGTGCACACAAATGTACACTGGCTTGTGAAAAGGCCACTAAGGGCTTTTTTGCTTGACTTGTTCATGCAAAGATTAAATATGTAGACAGTATCTGTGGTACAATCACATAGGGGAGCCTTGAAAATAGCCTCTTGACAAAAGAAATAAGGAATGCTCATTTCTTTTATTTTCCTTACTGTGTGTCTCTGTCTCTTTCTGTCTCTGTCTCTTTCACACACTTACACACACACACACACACACACACATACACACACGCAATATTTCTAATATCCTTTTTAAAAAAAGGTAGCATTGTGCACGGTCCATGAGTATTCAAGGAATCAGAGAACTGGAAAAGACCTTCGATATCATAAGATAGATTTAGAAGTGGAAGGGACCTCTTTTAGATATCCCATGAAGCAGGTAGATTATATAATGGATAGAGTGCTGCACATAAGGAAGTTAGAAAGAGCTCTGTTCAAATCCTGCCCTCAAATACTTCCTGCCGTTGTGACTCTGAGCAAATGACTTCATCTTTCTGAAGTTCTATTTCCTTATCCACAAAGAGGGGATAATGATAGCACCTAATTCCCAAAATCGATGGGAAGATAAAATGAGGTAACAGACATGAAACACTTTGCAAATCTTGAAGTGCTATAAAAATGCTGGCACAATTGTTATTATTATTTTTATTATTATATAGTCCAAATCACTCATTTTATAGGGGAAGAGACTGAGGTCTAGAGGCATTAAGGGATTTGTTTAAAGTTGTTCAGTGGCAAAGCAATGATTTCAGCGATCATTTAGTCCAATCTCCTTGTTTTACAGATGGGGAGACTGACACTCAGGAAGAGATTTATCAATAAATATATCTGTTTCATATAAAATTCCAAGGAGCCTCTGCCACTGGCCAGTTGGACCTTCGAAGTTCCCCTGATTCTCTGTGGCTCAGTTTTCTTATGTATAAAATAAGGAGGCTAGAATACATAGCCTGTAATGTACCTTCCGACTCTGAATCTATGGTCCTTTTATCCGTCCAATTCTAACATCCTAAATGTCTACACCTCAGGTAGAAAAACAAATAATTCAAATAGGACTAAGGAAGGAAGGGAATGGGTAATGAGTTACTAGGAAAAAAGTGGGGAAAGAACAGTATTATAGAAAGATCAACATCAAAAGGGGTCATGCAGGACCTATATAAATTCAACATGGTGACTACTGACAGTTGACGAATGGATAATATTAACTATAGATGGAGTTTTTATTTTTAATCTCCGAAAAAATAAATGGATATGATATCTCTCATTTTCCTCTATGCATTTTTGTTTTGCTTTGTTTCAGCATTGTATCATTATTTTTACACTCAAAATTGAAATATAGAGGGAAAAATCCTCATGTCAAGACAGGCTCACTTGAGAGCAATGTTACTAAGAAGTAGTATTTTCTCCTAATCTTATAGTCCTGACAGTTAAAATATAGTTAACCTAGCTTTCAGATGGAGATCTGATGGGCTTTTTCATTTCTGATTTTTTAAACCATCTTCTTTTAATCAGGCAGAGTTCTATTCTTTAAAGGAATTTGTGATGAGCCCATATGCTTAAAAATGGATGGGCAGTTTTGTAGCAGGCATTGAGAATCGTACAGTTTATTTCTAATTTACTAAGATCAAGCTCAAAAAGGGAGCTATGTGTTGAAATGAGGATACTCAGAAGGGTTCTCTCATCCAAGAATGGCAGTAGGAAAACTCTTTGTTCAATCCCATAGGGATCTGCCTTTATTTTCTTTGGAAATTCTAGCAGACATCTCAGACTACTTGCTTTGTTTCATAATTTTGTTTGCTTGTTTGTTCTTATCAAGAAATATAAAAGCTCACCTTTCTCAAACAACAGAGCAGGTCAAAGAAGTATAAAGAGAACCTGGACAGATGATTTAAATCAATCAACCTGTCTGGATAGATAGATAGATAGATAGATAGACAGATTTCTATATATATACATATAGGTATTTCTTGATAACCTTTGTTATTATATCACAGTATTCTTTAAAGAAAAAAAAAGAAAAAAATTTCCTTCCTCCCTTTCTGCAGACTGAGCCCCCATTTGTAAGAAAGAAAAACAATTAAGCAAAAACAGTGAGATATAGTAAACACATCTGACAAAGTCTACAGCAGCAGCAGGGAACCTGTGGCAAGAGGCCACATGTGGCCCTCTAGGTCCTCAAGTGGGACCCTTTGACTGACCCCAAACTTCAAAGACAAATCCCCTTAAATAAAGGGATTTGTTCTGTAAACAGTGGACTGTTTCTGGACTCAGTCAAAAGGCCATACCCAAGGATCTAGAAGGCTACATGTGGTTTCAAGGCTGCAGGTTCCCCACCCCCTGTCTATGGCATTCTATCCTTGTAGTAACCTGCTTCTCCAGGCTAAGAAGGTCAGAATAACATACTGTTTCTTAATGTGTATTTAATTAATACCTCTGGTCTTCACATAATAATCATTCTCTATTTTAGTGACAAAGAAAAGCATTTAAGTAAAAAAATATCCCATATATGAAAGTACCATTCTTTATCACGTTAGCTGTTTTTCAAGAGCCAGAGATCATATAAACTCCAAAGTGAGATTTTTACATTTCTTGAGGGCAGGGACTAAACATTCATCCACTTGGCATTGCTAAAGAATTTTGCACATAGTCGTCATTCAATAAGTATTTATTGAGTTGAATTGAAAACAATCCACAGGACAGTACTTTAATGTCTCAAAAGGTCATTTATTCTTTTTATTCAATAAAATATGGTGGAATAAAATGAGCCCTAGATAAACTATCAAAAGCTCTGGTTCTGAGTTCTACTTTCCCACATTTATGTGTTGCATGACCCTGGGCAAACTATTTGATCTTTCTCTGAATATCCATTTCCTCATCTGTAAAATGAAGAGACTGGACAAGAAGATCTCTAAGATTTTAGGTAGTTCTATGATTTTGTGGACACCCAACAAGCTTATTAACTAGAAGAGATGAGAAAAATTGATGACAATGATGATGATGATGATGATGATGATGATGATAGCACTTACAGAGCGCTTCGAGGTTTGCAAATTACTTTAGATATGTTCATTTATTTGATCCTCATAACAACCCTTTGAGGTAAGCCCTATCATTATTGTCATTATACAGATAAGGAAACTGAGGCACAAAGAGGTTAAGTATCTTATCAATTGTTGTATAGTTGAGTGTCTAAAGCAGGGTTTGAATTCAGATGTTCCTGAATCCAAGTCTTGGGCTCTAGCCGCTGTGCCACCGATATGCCGTTGTCATCTACTGACCCCTAGTTCACATTTCCTACCTTGCTCAATGATATTAGTACTGGGTTCAGAGTTTTCCATTCCATTCCATCTTCTGCCTGAACATTACAAAATTTTGAGAACTTCAGCTTTCACATTGGCAACCCCTGCATATCTGTCAACGCTTTCAACTCTGATGACCTCTTCTACTCTACCTAAAACTAATAACAAGATGGATAAATCATAGACTTTGACATCTCTTGAAACTGCACCATATCAAAAATCTATTAAACAACCCTCTGATCCTTCTATCTCTCCCACTCACACTAAACATACTCTTTTCTCTTATTATTACATTTGATCCATTTAAAACAACCCTATTCCTTCAAATCATTCATCCATTTCCCCTACGCTTACCTCCATAGCCTGGATCATCGTTTCTACTACCTTAAAATTTCTTGCCCCCTTCACCTTCTGGCATTTCTGACCTATGAATTCCCCTGTCTGAATCCATCATTCTGGGTCACTGTTCATGGAATGAGGCAGTTGAGTAGAACCACAGTATCTTAGTGCTGGAAGGGAACTAATCCATGCCATGGGAATAGGGGCTGGACCTATGATTTAAACAGCACAGGGAAATGTCAGAGGAAATTACCCTGGATGAGGATATGGCTTCTCATAATGAACCTTGGCACTTTTCTCTGCAACTTAGAGATTCTTAGAGAGTTGCCAGTGTCATTGAAAAATTAAGCTTTCTCAGAGTCATACCGGTCCAGGTCTTTCTGGATCAGAGACAAGCTCTCTGTCCGTGATGGCATGCTGCTTCTCTGTTCTAGTTCAATCCATCCCTAAACAAGAATCTAGTCCCCTCACCGTTCAGGCCACTTTTTTCTGGATGTACTCCTATTTTTCAATGTCCTTCCTAAAATATGCTATTCAGAATCGAAAAGAATACTCCACTTGTGGTCTGAGTAGGGTAGGTACAGAAGAACCGTCATCTCTCTGATTCTGAATCAACATATCCACTAACAGAGACTGATGTTTTAATGGATAGAGTGAGGGACCTGGAGTCATCTTCCTGCAAATCTGGACTTAGACATTTACTAGCTCTGTGACCCTGGGCAAGTCATTTAATCCTGTTTGCCTCAGTTTTCTCACCTGTAAAATGAGCTAGAGAAGGAAATGGCAAAACACCCCACCATCTTTACCAAGAAAACCTTAAATGTAGTCACAAAGAGTTGGACAATGACTCAACAACAACCTGTAACCATAGAAGAAAAGATATCTCTACTACTCACTGAGTTGATCCCTCTATACCAACACTGATCCCATCTGCTCCCAAATCTTTTAGAACAGGGGTGGGGAACCTGCAGCCTCTAGGCCACATGTGGCCTTCTAGGCCCTCAGGTGCAGCCTTTTGAGTGAGTCTAAGTTTTACAGAACAAATCCTTTTATTAAGGGGATTTGTTCTGTGAAGTTTGGATTCAGTCAGAGGGTCATACTTGAGGACCTAGAAGGCCACATGTGGCCTCGAGGCTGGAAGCTCCCCACTCCTGTCCTAGAATCTTGATTTAACAATTAGCCTTTTTCCTAATTCACGTTAAATCTCTCTATCTTCATCTTTAAAATGAGAGAATTTGACTAGATGGCCTTTGAGGTTCCTTTCGGCTCTAAATCTATGATCTTTTGACACTATCCATTTTCCTATAACTGCCTCCATCTTTGACTCTAAGGAATAATTGACATGAGGAATTCAAAGAAATATGCAAAGACTTCTTTGAACTGATGTAGAATGAGGAAAGCGGATCCCAAAAAACAGTACACACAGTTACTACAACCACATAAGTGAAGACAACTTTAAGTGGCAATACAACTCAGAGAAAAAATAAAATCTTGGACAAGATATTGATCTATGCCAAATTTCTTCTAGACTGCTTTCCAATTTCCTAATTTTTGTCAAATAATGAATTCTCATCCCCAAAACTTAAGTCCTTACACTTGTCAAATACACGATTACTATACTTATTTGCTGCTTTAAATTGTATGTCTACTGTGTTCCACTAATCTACCTTTCTATTTCTTAGCCAGTACCACATAGTTTTGATAATTACTTCCTTAAGTACTAACCTATAAAGAGCATACATAGCCCTACTATTAAAAATGAAAAACTGCCAAAATTCAAGATTACATATGTTACTGATCACAATCGTCCTTTTAAACACCACAGAGTGATTATACATTGTGGTCAAATCTATTAATGAATAATTTGGGGTCTCTCCTTTTCAAGAATAAATAATATACTTTGCTGGTTTTCCTGTTATCTCTCTATTGTTTCTTCTCTGTCTCCGTCACTGACTCATCATCTTCTACTTGACCCTGGAGCCTGGGCTTCTAATTGGTAAGAAGTCATCATTTCCAGTCCTCCACAGATATTCCACACTGCTACCAGATGGTGTCCTTTCTTTTAATGAACAAATGGAATTCACCGAAGCTCTAATAATTTTCCTACCATGCTCTTGAGCTCTAGTAATTCTACCTTTTATTTCAGACCTGGCAATTCACCTCTGCCCTGAGAAACACTGGGTTTCTGATTGGTGAGACCTCGTGATTTCCAGCCCAATGCAGATCCACCATGCTGCTGCTCTCCAGTAATCTTCATGCCATACTATTTCACTATCCCCCCATTCTTTCCACTACAGCTTTGGAAATAAGCAATTATATTATCATTACCATTCTGAGAAATGATGTTTCAATCAATTGCTCAGCACCCCTGTGATTTCCCAACCTGCCTAACCACCACTCCCCTGTATGTACTTGAATGTAAGTTCTTGCAGAATGGGAATAATATTGCTCTTTAAATTTATATCCCCAGCACTTAGTGCCTGGAACATAGCAAGTACTTTATAAATGCTTTTGCATTCATTCATTCATTGAAGAGGGAAGGAATAGTACAGAAGAAGAAGAAGCGGAGGAAGATGAAGAAGAAGAGGAGGAGGCGAAGGAGGGGGAGGGGGAAGATCAAAGAGGACAAAGGGAGAAAGGAAGTAACTCAAGAGGGTAGAAAGAGTCTAGTATCAGAAAGGCTCAAGAATTGAAGTTCTGGGGTTAGATATTATCTCTGACCTTTAGTCAAAATGGCAGGGCTTCAGGAAATGAAAAGTTCCCAATAAAATGATCAGATAATATAGGGCCTGAGGCTGTCAAGTGGACAGAGACAAGGAAAGGAAGTGAAGGGATTGGGACTGGGATTGGGAATCTTTCTGTTTTGACATAGTAGGATGCAATTATGCATTAAGCCATAAAGGTGAGTCGAGGGTGACCCCTCCAATGCTTCTGACTTCCCCAACTTCACCAACATAACTCAGCTGCCTTCTTACCTAGAACTTTCCTCTGCCATGCCAATTCCTTTCCCCTTTTGGTGAGTTCTTTCCCAGGCCCCCATTTTAGGGAGAGTCCAGGTCAGCTTTGTCTCATTCCCCTCCAGGCTGTGAGTCTTACTCTCAAGATTTTACCACTATGCTTCTGGGCAGTTATCTCTTTTCCCTCCTTCAGCCTCCTTATATGCATTGTCTTCCCTAATCTGAATCTAATCTTCTCAAGGGCAGGGACTGTCTTTCTTTGTGCTCCAATCAGAAACCCCCACGTCCGGCACTCAGTAAGTGCTTAATAAAGGAGAAAGGAAGGGAACAAGCATTTATATAACACTTACTATGTGCCAGATGCTATGCTAAGGATCATTCCATCCTCTCAACAAGACTGGAGGTAAGTACTGTTATTAACTCCATTTTAGAGTGGAAGAAATTGAGGCAAACAGCATTTAAGTGACTTGCCTGGGTCATACAGAGAGTAAGTGTCCAAGGCCAGATTTGAACTCGGGTCTTCCTGACTTCAGGCTTGGCGCTCTAATCACTGCACCACAAAGCTGAATGAATAAAAGCACATTGCCTTCCTGATTTCCTGCCTGCCTGTGTGCCTGAAGTCAAATCCTGGGTCTGTGACGCACTTCTTGTGTGATCTTGGTCAAGTCACTTAACTTCTTGGAACCCTAGTCTCGTCATCTATACAAACAGGGGACTGAAGTAGGTGATGTCCATATACTATGCCCCATATACTATGATTGTGCAGACTGAGTACCCTTTGTGTTTATAAAAGGAAATGTATTTAATTCCTAAGGCAAAACAAGAAAAATAGAAGGGAAATGCCACCAGAGTCTAAGGATAATAAAGTCAATAGAAGAGCGGGGAAAGAAATAGAACTACTCTCCCCTTAAGGAATTCTGCAGTAGAGAATGTTTAAAACATGCATTAGGAGCCATAGGCAATAGCAGAGTCAGGACCAGATGACCTGCACCAATGCTTGGGTTCCTAATAAGGCTCTAGACACAATGAATGTACAATAAAGCTCTCATTTCTGTCTCTGCGTCCTGAGAGCCTGAAACCATGCCTTGCCATAGGAGCTGCTTCATAGAAGTATCTCTTCTTAAATTTGTCCAATGTGTCTATCTCAGCTTTGCAAATAACCTCAAAGGTTTTTTAGGGGGTTGTATTTTCATCCCCACCACACGTTGTCAGTATGCCTTGACCTCAAGAGGAACACAGATAACAATATTAAGGAACTCAATCTTCTCTGCAACACGTCACTGTGGCTACTGACTCTCCTCTGATCAGTCCGCTAGGTGGCAGACTAGACCTAGAGTCAAGAAGACCTGAATTCAAATCTAGCCTCGGACATTTAATACTTATGTGACTCCCAAGCAAGTTGTTTAACTTAACTGTGTGCCACTGTTTCCTCAACCGAAAAATGGGGGTAATAACAGCCCTAACCTCCCAAGGCTGTTTTGAGGATCAAATAAGATAGATATTTGAAAAATGTTTCACAAACCTTAAAGCACTATATAAATACTGGCTATATAAAATGATGATGATGATGATGATGATGATGATGATGATGATGATGATGATGATGCTCTTTTGGGAAGACTCCGCTTTACAAAATCTTATTTAGTTTCCAAATTTTGTTATACCTAAGAGAGGCCTCTTTTTATGTCAATTCTTAAACCACCATTGCCTCTAATTACAAATGCTGGGGGTGACAATGCATGGAAAAGAAAAGTAAAATTCAGCATTGGTGGGCAGAGCAAAAGCTTACCTCGTAGAGACTAGCATTGTTTTAAATCATAAGATGCAAACTGGAAATGATCATAGGATCATAGATTTTGCACTGAAAGGAATGTTGGAGGGTCCTGAGTTCCACACCCATATTTCACAGATGAAGACACTGAGGCGTTTAAAACGTTCAGTGATCTGTCCAGAATTAGAGGCAGGGTCTGAATCCAAGTTTTCTTGATGGTGCGACCAGTGACCTATCCACTATCAAATAGATAATTTAATCCAGTTTCCTGATTTCACAGATGTGCAAAGTGAGGTTCCATGTTGTAACTATCTTCAGCTCATACAGATAGTAGGCAACAAAGTCATGATTCGAATCACCATCAGCTGCTCTTTTTGCCATATGATATGTATGTGACAGGTTTCCTGGACTTCAGCAAATGTTTCTTCTCTGTTCTGTCTACTGTTACCCTGGCTATCTTCAGATCCATAGTATATTCTGACCATATTGTCCCACTTTCTCCTGCACCATTTCCTCCTGGCCTCCACAGCCTCATATCCAATTTGACTCAGTACGACGTCACTTGGGATCCACCTCCCCTTTCCCCCTGAGTGCATAGCTCCCAAAAGCTATCCCCCACGCTTATAATTCATTTCTTCCTACGCCTCACCTCTGCCTCTTAGAATTCCTGGTTTCCCTCAAGCCTCATTTGAAGTGCCACCTTCTAAATAAAGCCTTTCTTGACCCTCACAATTGCGAGTACCCCTCCCTCTCCCACACTGTCTTGTACTTATTTTACATGGATCTATGTCAACCTATAGATATTGATGTAAATATAGATATGAATATAGATGAATATGGATATTACAAATGTATATGTTTATGTATGTATACATGTATATGTGTATAGATATATAGATAAAACATATATTTTCCGCATCTATAGATACATATCTATATATACAATAGATTACATAATATATTTCATATATATGTGTGTGTGTATATATGTGTATATGTGTGTATATATGTATGTGTGTGTATATATGTATACGTACATATATATATGCACAAACACATATACATGCTATGTTTTTCAGCAAAATATTAGCTCCTTGGGGGCAGGGACTGTTTCACTTTTGTACCTGGCACACAGCAGGCATTTAATAAATGCTTGTTGATTAAGTTGACAGAAATAATTACTGTTGATCCTCCTGCCTACTTGAATTATATGGATCCGTTCATAGTACAAATATCCTTCACTACATAATGTCCCATTCTTCGCTCACCATTTTTTTAATCTTCCTCATGCACACTTTTCTCCTTTGACCTTTTACATCATTCTATGCCTCATTTTTCTTGTTCTTTCTCATTTGTCTTTTCCTTCCTTGTCCATGTCCATTTAAATATTTTTTCTCTCTCTCTATCATCTCAGCTTCTGCCCCTCTATATCCCTTCTTTTCCTTCTCAGTTCTGTCCTCTCCCTCTCCTTCACCTTCTATAGAAGGTTATCCCACCCCCATCTTATATCTAATTAATCAGTCTGCAGGCAAGATTGCCTATGGTTCCAACAAAGAGGATTGGCTCTTTTACATTAAAATACAGAGTTGAAAATGTTATTACAGTCATATGTTTATGGTATCCCTGAATATTTTCCTGATTAGCAAGTTCTCCTTATAAATCAACACTAAATTTTAAATAACTGGAAAATTGATGCAAATAAGTAGATGGAAATTATTGTAGAATGTGAAGGTCATTAAAAGAGATTAGCATCCCATTTGCAGATTTAATTGCACCAAGTGCATAAGAAAGCTATGGCCAATTTTTAATCTGCAAAAGAAAAAAAAAATGCCTGTACCTGACCAGGAAAAAATTAAGGACTTTGATCCTGGTCATTCCACATGTCAAGTGTCAGTTAGTTGTCTTCTGGTTCTAACTATTACCAAAGAAAGTGAGCCCTTGATGGAGGGAAAGGAAACTGAAGCAGAAGAGGAAGAGTGGGCTTAGGTGGATATTAGCTAGCATTGGGCAGGTAAACAGATGATTGGTGACCTGGTATTGGAAAGAAATTGACTCTTGTCAAAAGAGCCACTCTTTTCCATGTGGTCTATAAAAGTAAACTATAAAACTGTGTTCCCCTTTGGGGGAAGCTAGGTGATAAAGTGGATAAAACACTAGCCCTGGACTCAGTAGGACCTGAGTTCAAATGTGACCTCAGATACTTAACACTTACTAGCTATGTGACCACTTCACCCTGACTTCCTCACTAAAAATATAAAAACGAAAAAAAAAACTGTGTTTCCTCCCCAGCTTTTTGGAAGGTTCTCTCCTTCTTGGACGTACAGTCTAGAGAGGGAAAATGTAAATTTTCAGAAGCACATGATATGCTTAAGAGACAAATTCCTGGGCATTCAGTTCCTGGCTGTCTTCTTTTCTAAGCACGAATCAATCCCAAACTCCCAAGAATTGATTTTCTCAGCTTTGAGGGCTACCTGACTGGTATTCCCACTTAGGAGAGATTCAACATTCTCAAGTTTGAGTGCTCAGGCACCAGATGTAGAGGGAGAAGAGGATCTTAACAGTGCTCCTTGGAGATGAACAAAAAATACCCAAGTAGCCTCAGAAGCTAGAGAACTGGAGCCATGTCATGGGAGAGCATGCTACCCTTCTCTCTACTACTGTCATGACTTGCTCCAACATTTCAGGTTAGAGGTAAATGGGGAAAGTTTGTTCAACAGCCTAAAAAAGTGTTATTACCTTCCAGGAAGAGTCTAGAGTACTTTTTGTTTCATTATTTGTTCGTGAGATCCCGTGAGTCCTTTGCACCTCATACATTTTCTGCTGAGGATTACTGTATATTACTGTACATTCAGTAACTTTGTGGGTTTTAGGAACCCTGTTACTGACTTTGGGGAAAATCTAGACTTGAATAACACCTAAATATATTTTTGGAAATTTCCCCAGAGTAAAACTCCAAGTTGGAGATATGAGACAAAGAGAAAAAAATGACTCTTAGGTTAGTGTAAAGTCCATGGGGAGGTCCTCGACCATGGCACCATGTGTACCTAACCATCAACATCATTCTTTCTTCATTTTTACCTACTTTTCATTTTGCTATCATTTTCCCTTTTCCTAGAAATTGTGCAGCAAAGTCCTCTCTTTTAATCCTAAACCAAAAGTGACGTCTTCTCCATCTAGCCCCCTAGCCTTACAAATACTGGTCAGCTTCACAAACAAGTGCCAGACAGCATCTTATGAAAACTTTCGTGTTTAAACACTCAGTAAAGCCCGATAAGGAGCGTGTCCAAGACTTAAATCTAATCTCTAGTTCAAGGTGGCCGCAAAAAGCTTCTTGAGGTTGAATAATAAAACAGCAACCAAGAACTTGAGCATTTTTTTAAAGTCTTAACTTACAGGGCAAGTCCTCAGGCTCTCTGCACTCCAGTTTCTCGAAGCATAAAATAGAGATAATATAAACCACTCCCAGAATTCTACAGCAAACAATGAAAGAAACTGGGAACGACGTGAAACACTCTAAAGTAGAATGGTGTGCATCAATTAAGTTCAACGGGCCTTGATCCTAGAGTCAGCTCACCTAGGTAAGATTACATGTTTGTTCTGAAAGAATCATGACAGTCTTTATTTCTCCTTTTTTTTGGACCTGATCTGTGATTTCACTGGTGTACAGAACTACCAGTGTGGAAATTTCCTCTGCCAGTACAATAGTCTGAAATTTCAAGTTTTAGAGAGTTGCCTAGACATTAAACAATTTGTCCAGTCACACTGACAGAATATGAAAAAGGCACGGCTTGAACTCATATTTTCTTGACTTTGTCAAGATTTGGGGTGTGTCTAGATATCTTTGCTTACAGCTAGAATGCCCTCTATTCCTCATAGTGTTACTACCTGTTTACTTCCTACCTATCCTGGGCCTGGAGTCAGGAAGACTCATCTTTCTGAGTTCAAATCTAGCCACAGATACTTACTAGCTGTGTTACCCTGGACAAGTCACTTGTGCCTGTTTGCCTCACTTTCCTCATCTGTAAAATGAGCTGGAGAAGGAAATGGCAAACCACTCCAGTACCCCAATGGGGTTGCAAAGAGTCATACATTACTGAAAAACAACTGAATATCCTATCAAACATGGTAGCACAACTCTGTAATCTCACCTACTTGCAGATATCCTGAGCTCAGGAATTCTGAGCTGCAGGGGGCTATACCAATCAGGCATCTGCACCAAGTTCAGCATTAATATGGTTAGCCCCTGCGATTGAAGGGCCATCAAGCTGTCTAAGGTGGGATGAACTGGCCAAGGTCAGAAACAGAGGGAGTCAGAGATTCAATGCCAATCAGTAGCAGGATCAGGGTTATGAAAAGCCCCTGTACTTTCTGACTGAGTGCGATGGAGAGACACATTCTTAAACAAACAAATCTAAAAAATACATACACGAAAAATACAAACAAATGAATGAATAATGGCAAGACATAGATGATAGATGGATGGATCAACAGACAGACAGACAGATAGAAAGAAAAATGGACAGGTGGACAGGCAGACAGAGGAAGAATAAATCCTACCTATTCATACCTAGTATGAAGATACTTCATCTGAAATACCTCCTCTAAGAAGCATTTCTTGATCTCTCAAAAGGAAATTATCTTTCCTTCCTCATTACTTTATTGCATTTCATTGGCACTCCTTTTAACCATATATTTTTAACCAGAGTTATTTGTGAATATACTATATGTCCCCAACTAGACCATAAGCTCCATCAAAGCAGAAATTAAGTCCTATTCATCTCAGTATCTACCTCAAGGCCTAACATAATACTTTTTGCAGTATGATCCTATTCAGTAAGTCAGGATCTCAGAGTTGGAAGCAATCTTGGGGGCTACCTAACTCAGCCTATAGACAAACATTAATTCCTTCTACAATATCTGTAAAAGTGTTCACTCAGTGTCTTCTGAAGACTTTCCCCTAAGGGTTGGGGTGGAGATAATCTTGCAAGGTCACCTATTCCACTTTGGGACCAGTCTAATTCTGAAGATGGATTTCCTTACTTCAAAATCAATCAATCAAAATCAATCTCTCACTCTTGCTCTCTTGGTCTCTCACTCTCTCACTCTCGCTCTCCTACTTATTGCTACCAGTTCTGTCCTATGAAGCCAAGCAGGACAAGTCTTCCACATGACAGCCAATCAAGGACTTGGAGACAGTTATCATGATTCTCTTCCCCTACACCATACCCCCAGTCTTCTCTTCTCAAGGCTCTACATCCCCATCTCATCAACCCATCCTCATATAAAATAGTTTCCAGTCTTCTCAATACTCTAGTGTTTCCTTTCTATATGCCAACTTGTCTATATCCTTCCTAACGTGTGGCAGCTAGGATTTGATACAATACTCCAAATATGGCCTGGTCTGATGAAACCTAGGTATGCTGTATCTAACACAAAGGTGTCAAATTCAAGGGCTAGAGGCCTCCCAAGTACAGATCACAGAGCAAAGAAGACTGAAATGTAATTAGGTAACGTTTAAAAAAAATAAAATACAATATAACATAGGTAATGTTAATTTCTTGTTTTCTAAGTCAATATGCCACTGAGAGAAATCAGTTTCTATGTGAGTTTTGCACTACTGGTCTTATAGCATGGCACTGATCCATCAGTCCCATTACTCAATCCAAAACAGGAAATGAGGTCAGATTGGAAAGACATAATCTTCATGAGGCCATGATGGATTTTAGAAGTTCTCTATTTCCCTTTCTAAAGTCTCAAAAACCATCCTTTAATAGCATGTTCTAGAACTTTTCCAGGAATACAGGTCAAGCTTACTGGCCTTTAGTTTACAGATTCTAGCCTCTTTCTCTCTCCAGTTCTATAGCATTGCTCCAGGATCTTTCAAAGAGTAACTAGTAATTGCTAGGACTAACCTAGCAATCATGACTTTCTTACAGTTTTATTTGTACTCTTATTGAAATGTCTTAAGTTTAGACATATATGAAGAAGTAAATACTTCAGTCTCGTTTAATGCAGGTATACTTGTAAATGGTAAATGCATCCTCAGTTTTACACACACACATACACACACACACACACACACACACAGTGAAAGAGTGAATGAGAGAGAGAGGAAGGGAGGGAGGGGGACAGAGAGAGACAAAGGAGAGAGAAAATGAGAGAGAGAGATTCTCATTCACTCACTTATCTAGAGATACTGAGACACAGCCAGTCACTGAAGGTCTCAAATCTTGCCCGGTGACTGTGAGTTCCCATCAGAACACGGCACTAGCAATCCAGGGCAGCAAAGGAGACCTCTTGTGACCTATTTATTTTCTCCTTTCATACTCTGACCAATTAGGTCCATCAAATAGAATTTACCAGGGGTAATACAGCTAACTTCTGCTTAGGAGACATGAACAAAGAAAAGGTGCCTTGAGGTGAAGGAAGCTTTATCATCTCTTCCACCTCATACGTATGTGTATGCGTGTATATGTACATATGCACGCATACATATACATATGTCAGTATATGTATGCATCTGTGTGTATAGTAAGCATAGCTATATGTATATGCAAGTATGTAGGTATGTGTATAGGAATATACATATATGACACGTGTGTGTGTGCATATACATAGCCATATATTTATATATACATAAATATATGCACATAGTACATAACATAAATATACATTGATGCTTGTGTAGATAGACAGATATATAAACAGATAGATAGACAGATAGATAGATAGATAGATGGATGGATATGAGAAAACAGTCTAAGAAGTGGAATAACATATCACTGAAAAAGGAAATGGGCAAGTCATGTAGCAAGAATAAAAGATGGGCAGTCCAAGGGGTCTCAATTGGTACATTAATTATGTGCCTGAAATATTGAATGAGAACTGCAAAGGATCTCTTGCCATCTTCATGGCATACCTTCTCATTTCTTCTGCCTTTGATTGGCCATTTCAGCACTTGCCCTAGGATCAGGATGGGTAACAGTCCTCCTTAATCTGCCTAAACCCACACCCAGCACACTGCTCTCTGGTTTTCTTCATTCCATACAACTAGTCATCTTCCAAAGCCATGTTTTCTTATACCTGACCCCAGCTCCAAAAATACTAATCAAATCAACACTTCCATTTCTGTGAATGATACATCAATGAACTCCCCTATGGCTCCATCCCTGTGATATTCCAGACCAAAATACTTCTGTTTGAACATTACTCCCTTATATGTGTTGTCTTCTCTTATTAGAATGTAAGCTTCTGGAGGGCCAAGATTGTCTCCCTTTGTATATTTGTATTCCCAGCATTTAGGATAATGCTGATACACTGTAAGCCTTTAACAAATATTCTCATTCATATCTTCTCTCTCTCTCTCTCGCTCTCGCTCTCTCTCCCCCCCATCTCTCTCTCTGCCACTTATTCTTTCTCCTTCCTTTTTATTCTTTCTTCTTTGCTCATTCCCTTTCTTTGATTCTTTTCCTCTTCCATCCTTTCTCCCTTTTTTCCAGTCACAGTATTTTGGGAGAATCTACTATGGAGGATTTAAGAGAAAAGACAGATAGATAGTAAGAGACACACTGACCTCAGTAATCTCACTATGAAATACGGACTATGTGACCCTAGGCAAGTCACTCAGTCACAAGTCACTTAAATGCTCAAGGCCCCAAACCACCCTCTAGGATTGTAAATTGCATAACAGTGGTAGAGGATGTTTCCTCATCAGTACTTCCCTATAACAATGAAACCATGGTTGAAACCAAATTTTAAAAAAAAGATAAGAGTCATCTGTGGCTTAGTGAACAAAGCATGGGGACTGGAGTTGGGAAGACTCATGTTCCAATCCTGCTTCTGATATTTGGTAGCTTTTCAGTAAGGATATATACCTCTGAGAAAAGAACCAGACTTGGGGAAGCTAGCTTTCAGCAAGGACTCAGCTTTCTAGAATTTATTTTCCATCTGGAACCTTTTTCAGAGAGCGGAAAAGGGGAAGATTTCTCCCTCCCCAAATGTCATCTTGCAGCCCTGAAAAGTCACAACAACCTCTCAGGGACTCACACAACTTCCTAGGCCTTTTCTACTAAGTCACAGAAATATTTCAATGAGTCAAATATGATAAAATCATAGGTCCTGCATTCTCAAATCTGTACAATGATAAAAGTGAACTATCTATGAAGACAAAGAAGGACTGGTGGTTTCATCAAAATATGAGACAGAGGTGGAGCCAAGATGGCAGCTGGAAAGCAGGGACTCACTTAAGCTCTCCCCCAGGTCCCTCCAAACACCTGTAAAAACGGCTCTGAACAAATTCAAGAGCTGCAGAACCCACAAAATAGCAGAGGGAAGGAGGGCTCCAGCCCAGGACAGCCTGGATGGTCACTGGGAAGAGTCTATTAGACAGTGCTGGGAGCAGAGCACAGCCTATCATGGGCCACACCCAGACCAGGATCTGGGCAAAACAGGCCCTAGTGCCCTGAATCAGTGAGCTGTGGCAGTCACCAGACTTCTCAACCCACAAACACCAAAGACAACAAAGAAGGTTAGTGGGAAAAACTGCTGCATCAGAGTGAAAGGAATTCAGGGTGGGCTACCGCCCCAGGGGCAGCAGAGGTGGTGCAGTGCTGTGGCTGCTTCCAGAGCTCCAGTGGCAGTTGCTTCTGGCCCCAAGCCCACCTGTTAGGAGGAATCAAGTGGTGGATCAGAATGGGAGTGCAGAGCTTGCTTTGCCCTGCTTGGAACTGGGTCATGGTCCTGGTAGGGGGTTCTTGGGGAGGAGGAGTGCTGCTGTGGCAGAGCTTTCAGTGACAGTGAAGTAGAAGTAGCTCTGAAAACAGCAATGCAGCCCGTAAAGCTTGGGACAAAGCACTCTCTACTCTATAAGCAGTCATACCCTGACAAAAAGCTCAAAGGTCAAGTAGTTGGCTGGGAATATGAACAGGCAGCAAAAATGGATGCAGACTCAGATTCAGACTCAGACTCTTGAATCTTTCTTCGGTGACAAAGAAGACCAAAACATACAGCCAGAAGAAGTCAACAAAGTCAAAGAGCCTACATCGAAAGCCTCCAAGAAAAATATGAATTGGTCTCAGGCCATGGAAGAGCTCAAAAAGGATTTGGAAAAGAAAGTAAAAGAAGTAGAGGAAAAACTGGGAAGAGAAATGAGAGTGATGTGAGAAAACCATGAAAAACAAGTCAATGACTTGCTAAAGGAGACCCAAAAAAATACTGAAGGAAATAACACCTTAAAAAATAAACTAACTCAAATGGTAAAAGAACTCCAAAAAGCCAATGAGGAAAAGAATGCCTTGAAAGGCAGAATTAGCCAAATGGAAAAGGAGGTCCAAAAGACCACTGAAGAAAATACCACCTTAAAAATTAGATTGGAGCAAGTGGAAGTTAGTGACTTTAGGAAAATTCAAGATATTATAAAATAGAAACAAAGGAATGAAAAAATGGAAAACAATGTGAAATATCTCATTGGAAAAACCACTGACCTGGAGAATAGATTCAGGAGAGATAATTTAAAAATTATTGGACTACCTGAAAGCCATGATCAAAAAAAGAGCTTAGACATCATCTTTCAAGAAATTATCAAGGAAAACTGCCCTGATATTCTAGAATCAGAGGGTAAAATAGAAATTGAAAGAATCCACTGATTGCCTCTTGAAAAAGACCCCAAAAAGAAAACTCCTAGCAATATTGTTGCCAAATTCCAGAGTTCCCAGGTCAAGGAGAAAATACTGCAAGCAGCCAGAAAGAAACAATGTGAATACTGTGGAAACACAATCAGAATAATACAAGATCTAGCAGCTTCTACATTAAGGGACTGAAGGGCTTGGAATATGATATTCCGGAGGTCAAAGGAGCTAGGATGAAAACCAAGAATCACTTACCCAGCAAAACTGAGTATAATGCTCCAAGGCAAAATATGGATTTTCAATAAAATAGTGGACTTTCAAGCTTTCTTGACGAAAAGACCAGAGCTGAATAGAAAATTTGACTTTCAAATACAAGAATCAAGAGAAGCATGAAAAGGTAAACAAGAAAGAGAAATCATAAGGGACTTACTAAAGTTGAACTGTTTTGTTTACATTCCTACATGGAAAGATGATGTGTGTAATTCATGACACCCTTCTCAGCATTAGGGTACTTGAAGGGAATATACACACACACACATATATGTGTGTATATATATATATATGTGTGTGTGTATGTGTGCGTGTATGTGTGTGTGTGTGTGTGTGTGTGTATATATGCAGAGGGCACAGGGTGAGTTGAATATGAAAGGCTGATATCTAAAAAATTAAATTAAATTAAGGAGTGGGAGAGGAATATATTGAGAGAGGGAGAAAGGGAGAGATAGAATGGGGTAAATTATCTCACATAAAATTGGCATGAAAAAGCAGTTCTATTGGAAGGGAAGAGGGGGCAGGTGAGGGGGAATGACTGAATCTTGCTCTCATCTGATTTGACTTGAGGAGGGCATATCATACACACTCAATTGGGTATCTTACCCCACCGGAATGTAGGGGGAAGAGGATAAAAAAGTGGGGATGATAGAAGGGAGGGCAGATGGGGGAGGAGGTAATCAAAAGCAAACACTTTTGAAAAGGGACAGGGTCAGGGGGAAAATTCAATAAAATGGGACAGGATAAGATGGAGGGAAATATAGTTAGTCTTTCACAACATGACTATTATGGAAGTGTTTTGCATAATGATACAAGTGTGGCCTATGTTGAACTACTTGCCTTCTTAGGGAGGGTAGGTGGGAAAGGAAGAGGGGAGAGAATTTGGAACTCAAAGTTTTAAAAGCAGATGCTCAAAAAAAAGTTGTTTTTGCATGCAACTGGGAAATAAGATATACAAGCAATGGGGCATACAAATCTATCTTGTCCTACAAGAAAATAAGGGGAAAGGGAATTGGGGGGAGTGGGGTGACAGAAGGAAGGGCTGATTGGGGAACGTGGCAATCAGAATATATGCCATCTTGGAGTGGGGGGATGCAGAGTAGAAATGGGGAGAAAATTTGTAACTCAATATCTTGTGGAAATCAATGCTGAAAACTAAAAAATATTAAATAATGAAATATGGAATTAAAAAAAAATGAGGAGACAGAGTATCAGAAAGGTTAAGTGACTTGTTCATTCACATTATATGGCTCATTCTTATTAGAGTTGAGATATACTCAGAACTTTTCGACTCCCGGACTCTATCATTTTTCTATCTGAAAAAAAAATCCTGGAATTCTATTGTCTAAAGATAATACAGACTTCACTAATAAACTAAGCATTATATTAATTGTACTAAGCAAGCTAATTTCTCTTTTAGCTTTCATTCATCATAGAAGACTTTGTTCTTAAATGCAATTTATTTTCAAAGTACTGTAAAGACAAAGGTGCTATTGACTCTATTATAATCTTGATCAAACAAAAATGATGATGTATAAGTTTTTTCATATCAATAAACAAAATAATCTTTTGTTATCACCTTGCTTTGTTGCAAATGGTATTTATTGAAATGAAATGATAATAGGATCATTTCTGTGTGAAATATATAGGATCTTAATTCTCTCTAACCAACATGCAGTAACAAGATCCAGCCTCAAGATGGTGGTAAATTACCATTTCTATCAGGCTTTGGTTTGCTAGAAACCTCTATATTGTCTTTGCCCCCAAGGACTCAAAACTTCTCTGTATGAAAGAGGAAAGTATTTGCTTTAGGGTAATTAAGGTTCTTATTGACTAACCTTGAGCAATGTTCTTGGCATGAATAAGAAATACCATTCCAGCAAATTAATTGGAAATTTGAATTGATATTTTTTGCATCCTATAAGATAGGTTATTAGCATCAAAAAAGACCTTTGTAATTTTATGTAAAAGCCGCATCTCTATTGATTTAGATTCTTTCAACTGTGATCTTGGTCACAGTCTTTCTACACATGATGACCTTTATCTTTTCCCTGTTAATTTTTTAAAAGTCTTAATTCCTCTCATTTGTCCTCCTGGTAGAGTTTATATTTAATAATAATGATAACCGTAGCTAGAATGTATGTAGTATTTTAATGTTTTTTGACCCTCACAACAACAGTGTGACACTAATACTATTATTTTCCTCATTTTACAGATGAAGAAACTGAGGTTAAGAGTAGTTCAGTGACTTGACCAGGATAATACAGCTAGTAACCATGTGAGTTGAAATTTGAACTCAGATCTTCCTGATTCCAAGTCTAACATTCTACTCACTGTCTGTTAGTCAAAAAACATTTATTAAACACCTAGTACATGTCAGGTCCTATGCTAAGCTCTAGGTATATCAAGAAAGGTAAAAGATAGTCCTTGTTTCAAGGAGTTCATAATTTAGTGAGGGAAACAACGTGCAAATAACTAGGTATCATTTAGCTATATACACAATAAATTGGAAATAATCTGTTGATTATTGAAAGAAGATACTAGAATTAAGGGGGATAGGGAAATCCTTCCTGGGAAAGGTAGGATTTTAGTTGAGATTTGAAGGAAGCCAGGAGGCAAAGATGAAAAGGAGAGAATTTCAGGCAAGGGGGACAGAAAAAGAAAGTGTCTGGAGTCAGGAGATGGAGTTGCTTGTGTGAGGGCCAACAAGGAGGTCACTGTCACTAGATCACAGAGCACGTGGTAGTGTGTAAGGTATAAGAAGATTGAAAAAGTATGGGAGGGCATGGGAAGGGAAGGAGAAGGGTATGAAAGGCTTTAAATGCCAAATCGAGGATTTTGTATTTGATCCTAGTCATTAGAGTTTATTGAGTAGAGAGGTGAGATCATCATACTTATGCTTTAGGAAGATTTTGACAGCTGGGTGGAGAATGGACAGGAATGAGGAGAGACTCATGGTAGACAGACCAACCAGCAGGCTGTTGCAATAGTTTAGGCATGAAGTGATGCGGAGAGTGTGGTAGTGTCAGAAGAGAAAAGGAGATCTATGCAAAAGATGTTACAAAGGTGAAATCAATAACTCTTGGCATCAAACAGGATAGGGGGAGGAGGTGAGAGAGTAAACAATAAAAAATGACACATAGGTTATGAACCTGGTGGACAGGGGAAATGTTGATGTACTTGACAGCAATAGTAAAATTTAGAAGGGTGGGTTTAAAGGATGGGGGGTGGGGAAGAGATAATGAGTTCAGTTTTGGACATTTTGAGTTTAAGATTTCTACAAGGATATCCATTTCAAAATGTCCAATAGGCAGCTGAAAATGCAAAACCAGATGTCAGCAAAGTGGGTTAGGGTTGGATAAGTAGATTTGAGAATCACCAGCATAGAAATGATCATTGAATCCATGGGAGTTTCACCGAGTGAAATAGCATAGAGGGACAAGAGAAGAGGTCCCAGGACTGAGCTTTGCAGGGCACCCATAGTGAAGCAGGAGTGGTCAGTGAGATAGGTAGGAGAAGCAGAAGACAGTGCTGACATCTAGTGGCCTAAATTATTTTCTACAGTCTCCAGGCTTGAAAGCTCAGCCATCTCTGATTCTGTCCCCTCCTTTGACCTTCCCATCTAATCAATCACAGCCTTGTCTAGTCTTCCTTTATGCTGTCTCCTGCATCTGTCTCTTTGTCCTTACTCCCACTGCCAGCAGATTACTTCAATCCTTTTTGCTTCTAACTTAGACTAAAAGAACAGCTTTCTAATTGTTCTGCTTGCCTCCAATCCATCTCCTGTGGCCCCCTTTGTGTGTGTAGGTAAGAATTTGTGATTTCATTGGTGTAGAAATTCACTCCACTTGAGCAGATATCATCATCATTCATGTCTCTAACTTGAAATCTTAGAGACTGCCTGAGTTCGGTGAGAGATTGAGACTTGTCCAGGTCACAAAGATAGTATGTGTCGGAGACAAGATTTAAACCCAAATCTTCTTGTTTGAATCCATTGTGTCCCAAGGCTTCATCTCTTAATCTTACTAATTGTTCACCTTTGCGTATGGCACAAAATTCAAAATCACACATTACTTCATTCAACAAACATTTATAAACACATGCAGGACACTACACTGGTAACCCGTTCAATAGGCATTCACTTTCCTACAAAACATTCGAGGATTTTATAAACACTTTTGTTATTGGGAGGCAGCATTATCAAGTGGATTGAGAGCCAGGGTTGAAGCCGAGAAGATCTGGGTCTAAATCCCACATATGTTTCCTGTGTAATACTGGACTGATCACTTATCAGTGCTTTGGGTAGGTTGTATCAAGCTCAAATAGAAATGGATCCCTGTGGCAGCATATCGACTTGGAAAAACACAAATTAATATTAACTAGTTTTATCATATTTGTCTTTATTTTGTTAAACATTGCCCAATTGTGTTTTAGTCTGGTTCTGGTTGCACTTGGGAGTGTTCCCAGTCTGCTGTACCTCTGGTTTTGGCAACTCTTTAAAACTATAAGTGGCAGAGAAGGTGCTGACCTTCATTGGTGGAGGGAGTTTTCTCACCTGGACTCTCACTAAAGCAAAAAAATCACAGGTCCAGTTTTTATCCCCCATTGTTATTCTGAGTTGTTGTTATGCAATCTCAGCCAAACATTTTCTCCAACTATTCCCTTCAGGAAATATTTGTTCCCAGAAGATTTGTCATAGAATCATAGATTTAGAGTTTAAGGGACCTTAGAGACCATGAAATTCAACCCTTTCATTTAACAGATGAAGAAAATGAGGCACAGGGAAGTTAAGTGACTTGCCCAGGATTACTCAACATGTAAATCTCTGAGGTAGAATTTGAACCTAGGTCATCTGTCCAAGCCCACTGTGCTTCCTCTAGTGGTCAAAGAGAGAAGAAGGAAAAGGAGGAAGGAGGAGGAAGAGGAGGAGGAAGAGGAGGAGGAGGAGAAGATCAGGTTGTTAGAGAACAATCCATATTCTGCTTAGTCCTTTTCAAAAAATAATTAATCCGGTTTCTCTCAAGATGGTCTGGCTACAACTCCGAAAGGAAAAAATTGGGGTGACATCCCACCCTGTGAGAAGAACAGGTCAGTCCAAAGTCAGAAATGGGCCACCTGAAACATAAGAGGAAAAATTCTAGAGAAAGACATATCAAGAAAACATTTTCCTGAATAACTAACACCACTAGAATGCTTAAAACAAGACAAAAAAAGGGGAAAATATATAAATATGTCTGGTACGAATAAGCTTTCTTTGCTGCAAAACTTAGATGTCAGATTTTCAACTAATCCTGGGGTATTTTGAATGTTGTTGAGTAGTCATGACACCCTACTGTTGGAAAGAATGTTGATGAAGGGTGGAGTTGGTGTGAGAGCTTTGGAGAGGATACTCATGGTGCCAGACTCTTTTGGGGACTGATTGTAGATGAGGACTGCACAACATATGGCCCCCAGGCCGCTTGCAACCTGATGAAGGATTTTGGGCAGCCTGCAAAAAATGTAGGGTTGCCCCTGCATACTCTTCTGTTTGTCATGTGAAATGCAGCAACCAACCATGTCAGTCTGTCTTTAGTCTAAACTATCTGTGGCCCACAGAAATTATTTTGGCCCCCACCTACTGCCAAGTTGTGCAGGTCTGCTGTAGATGGAGGTAAAGGGTGGGGAGATGGAGAGGGACAGGGAGAAGAGGAGCGGGAGAGAAAGAGAGAAAGAGAGAGAGAGAGAGAGAGAGAGAGAGAGAGAGAGAGAGAGAGAGAGAGAGATTGAGAGGTGCACTTCAGGGAATTTCTCTTAGTTAAGCTGCTCTCATCTAAAGAGTTCATTTACTCTGCACATTGTCTGGTATATTCTAATCTATATAACTTCTCTGATTTCTGTTTACTATTTGCCTTGGGAAAATGGGTGAACCTGCTCTTCACTATTTGCAATAGTTTTTTGTGTAACTAGAATTTAATGACAGGGAATCTAACTGGCAAGTGTAAGCTCAGGGTAAACCCTCCCTCTTAAAAGGACCAGGGAAGTAGATTTTGTTTGGAGTCCATGGCACCCTTAGACTACATTTAGGGGACAGATAGGTATAATTTTAGTCTAGTTTTCCCTTGGAAACCAGAGGAAAGAGTGTCTAATATGACTGTGCCCAGGGGCTTGCCTGCCCCTAAACTTTAGTGATCTTGTTAGTTTCCCTCCCTTCCTCCAGTCTTCAGGTCCTACCTACCAATAACTCACACAAGCTATATTTAGACAACTCAGGTTGACATACATATCTTTCATGGGCATACACTTTAAAAAAATATGAACTGCAATTTAAGAACATTTTTGGTTCTAGACCTGTAATTTCAGCTGCATGATGAACAACGGGCATCAGAACTCCTTCCACAGATGCAGATAAATTGCTGAATTCATCTAAAACTCAGTCTTAGTGCCCGGGGCACTGAGAATTTAAATAACTAGCCCAAGGTTACACAATCAGATGCCTCAAAGCCAGATTGTGAACTCAGGTCTCTTGACTCTATGGTTACCAACTATCACTAAGCCACATTGCCTCTTTAAGATGCTAAAAGAAACTTAAACATTGCTCATGGGGCAGGCTAGATTTCAAAGCCTAAGGCATTCAAGACAGTGTGGTAAGAAATTAATTCAGTATGTGAGCAAGTTTAGTATAAATAGCATGACATCTGAACAAATTTGTTATAAATATCAGTCAAGATACAGAAACCAATCTTAAAGTCCTGACAAATATCAAAGGGCTCCAGACCCCAGGCCAAACAACAGGGTCCAGAAAAAGACTGTTGATAATTAATCAACTCTGTGACACTGGATACATTCTTGTCTGAATACCACGCCAAAATAACCCTAGGGCAAAAGATTCTCTACTTAAACTATCCACCTGGTGTTAGAAACTGATGGATGCCCAAGCACAAACATTACCTTCATTCTTCTTTAAGCGATCAAACCTGCAATAACAAAATCAGTACTTGACTTAACCAAAATTTTACTTTATCCATGCTATAAAGGAAGGGCTTTCTCTTGAGCATTTGCTATCACTGAAACGGAAATAACTGATGTCCATGGGTGGCATTTAGTTGGCCTTAAGGAAGCGTTAAATCTGGTCAGAGACTTACTTAGGATAAAAATGCCACCAGCAGCTGACTCCCTGACTTACACCTAAGATGCTGTAATCAAGCATTTATAAAGATATTTAGAATTCTTCTAAAAGGAATACCATTTTTCACCTTTTTGATTGTTAGTTGAACCAATTGTTAGCAGGATACCAACATGTATGAGTTAACAAAGCATATTCTCTATGGGATGTGTTTTTAGATTTTAGCATGACTAGAAAATATGTGACGTGAGGTAGCGGGACAATGAGATGTCCAAAAGGATATTTTTTCTAATACTACCCAAACATACTGAAGTCAAAGGTGACACTTGTAGTTCCCTTTACCTGTATGATTTCATGATACATGGGTCTTCAGCAAAATGAGATTTCATCTGGAAAAAAGGAGCTTTTTTTTTTTAATGGGACTTGAAAGTACCCCATTTAAAGCTTGGAGATTGTTATTTCTATTTAAGTATTTAGTGCGTGATATAAAGTTCCATTTTTTGAAAAAAAAAAGCTTAGAAAATGGTTTGAATTTTCATCTCCCTTTTTCTGTGTTGAAAAAAGGAAATCTAGTTTCTAAAAAAAAAAGATATAAAAACAATTTTCTGGAATTTTTTTAAAGCCAGCCTTCTTTAATGACCCCAGCCCACAAAGACATCATTCTTCTCTGAGTTAACATAGCACTTGTCTGTATCGTTCACTTTGCATTTATTCAAACTCATTCAAACATTCACAAAACATTTGCTAAGCATCTACTAGGGACAAGGTATTGTGCTAAACGCTGGAGATACAAAGGTGAAGTTGGGTACAATCCAACTCACAAAGAACTTAGAAAATGTAGACTTGTGGGATAGCTTTACTTTTGCGATATATATGGCATTCCTCCTACCTTAACTATAAACCTCATAAGGGCAAAGACCATGTATCACAATTTTTTGTATGTGTTCCAATGTTTTGTATAAGTCATTACTCAATATGTGTATATTAATTTTCCCATACTCTCTAAGGAGGTACATTTTCTAATCACTCACCTGTTGGCCTGGCATCCCTGATTACTTTTGCTGAGTTGATTTTTTTGCCAACCTACATAATTCATTCCTTTTTGTGTTATGACAGAACTCCTGTAGACTGTTTACTAATTTAATAGCATTTTACTGATTTTTAATATCCATCAAAATGTTAAATATTCATCAAAATGCCTATTTAGTAGAACTATGACTTAAGTAATCAACTCTAAATCCATTCTGTTGCTTTTTTCAGGACAAAGAAAATCCAAATGCATCTGAGGGTGGGTGCAAGGGCCTGAGATTCCATGTGCTATTCCCAGTGGATTAATTTTAGGATTCCCTTGATTCATTTATTCCAATTTATTTTAAGACTTAAGAAAGCTGTGGAGGAGAGGACAGAGTCCTGGCACACTTAACCTATCTATAGAACAAGTTCTGGGCAAGAAGATATCAACAATGGAAAAATATACAACTTACTTGGTTAATCATTGGACTGGTCCATTACCAACCTATTAATGACACCAATAGTTATGGTCATGGAGGGGCTGGTTTGTTATATATGGATTTTTGGCCTCTTCAAAATGAGACACTGAAAATTGACCCACAGTTTTTTTTCAAATAAAATCATTAAAAACAACCAAAACAGGAACCCAATCTAAGAGTTTCAAAAACCTTGATGGATGATGAAAGAAAGGGGAGTTAGCAGAGACCTATCTACTAAGTACTGAAGAATGCATAGGATCACTCTGTCTCCTCATGGATATTCTCTTCTCTCCAGGTTCTCCTCTTTCTTACTCTGCTCTCTTAGTCTATTTCTCCATATCATACCTAACCAATATGGGCATCCCCCCAGGCTCTGTCCTAGACCCTCTTCTCTTCTTCCTCTATATTATCTCACTTGGTGATTGCATCAGCTCCCATGGTTTCAACGATCATCTCTATGCAGAGATGTTAAAAAAAAGATGATATAGCGAATGTCAACAACTATCAATGCCTCCACTTCCTCTCCTCTCACACTCTTCTAAATTCTCTGCTATCTATTTTCCCATCTGAAAAAGTTGGAAATATATTGAAATTACACAAATCATGTATGAAATTAACTTCATAGTCACCCTAAGGCAACTGGTCATAGTAAAAAAAGGTAGAAGATCTGGGTTCCAGTCCCAACTCTGTCACTTAGTAGCCATGGGATCTTGGGCAAGATTTTTTACCTTTCCAAGGCTCTATTTCTTCATCTGTAAAATATGGAGATAAAAATATCCCCCTTGCCCACCTCACTGGATTATAAATGAGAATTATCAAATGATATGTCGTATGGGTACATAAAAGCACTTTGGGAACTGCAGAGACCTAAAACCAATATAAGGTATCTTTATTAACCTGTGTTAACAGCTCTTAATTCTTATAGTAATAGAGGAAAGATCTTTGATTTCCTAAGTGAGGGGAATTCCAAGTGTGAGAATTCTTTCTACCAACCCCATAGATCACAATTCACCTATGAATATTACTCTTTATCATCTACTTAAGTAGATAAATCCTAGGTGTGAGCCACATAAGGGTTAAGTGAATTTCCCAGGTTATGCAATTAGTAAGTATCAGAGGTGGGATGTCAACCAGGCCTTCTGGACTTCAAGTCCAACATACTGTCTACCATACCATGTTGTGATCAGCAAATGAATTAGAAGTATTTTTGGATAACCCTCTATTTAAGCAAAGACCATGACTACAGCAGTAACTAATCTTTAGGGGCAGGACTATTTATCCCCAAAAGAAAAAAGTCATATGATACTGTATCCATATTAGAAACTTTGTCCTGAGAATTCTGATTCCCTACACTTGGGTGAATGAGAACCATACGGAAACAGAGTTTTTGTCAGTTCTGATTTAATGACACTAAAATCTTATTCTTAGAGCAAATTTATATATCACAGTTGTCATTCCCACGTTCTAGAGATGTCTATCTATACTGTAAACTTCTCAAGGGCAATGATGCTTTCCTTTTCTATGTAGGTATTCCCAGCACCTAGGACAGAACTTTGCACATATTAGATGTTTTAGAAAGTGTGTGTTAATTGAGTTGAACTGGATTACAACGACTGTTAGCCAACAGCATGATGATATATAGAGATGAAAAAGAGGCATGTTCACAGTGAATTGAATTGGCCTCTGTTGTTTCTGTCTAGAACAGAGGTATCTGTTCTGGGTTGGGATGAGCAGACTGAGCTTGAAAGTATTGGGAAGAAAAAGGAATGATTTCATTCTCATATAGCTGAGATACCGGCACACTCAATTAATTAAGCTCAAAAACTATTTGCTGTCTGATGTATTATTTCTTTTGTGCTATCCATTTGATTAGGACCTCACTTCTGTTCAAGCAATATTGACTGCAAAGAGCTTTGCCAAACACAAGTGTATTGATTCAAGTGTGATCAACGTGATGAAGGACTGATGAGCAGTTACTCTTCACATATACATTGGCCCAACGTAATGAACATTGTTCTTTTTTCCACTTCATAACAGTTTAAGACAGGGCTGCCCAACTTTAGGCTTTTATTGAAACAACAGACAATATATTTTGATTTGCCATTTTAGTGAGAGCTCTGTGGTAGCTCGGCTTCACTTACTAAAGCATTTATGTAAATTTCTATGCTTATAGTCAGGCCGCATAATTCAAACTGCGGGCTGCATCTTGGACAGCCCTGGTTTAAGAGAACAAAAGCTAGGCCTATCAAAATAGCAACAATTATTTCCAATTTTTTTTAAAAAGCTTTTTCATTGAACTTGGGCCTTAGGTCCTCCATCTCTACACTGGGGATAACAGGATTAGTGTATTGTAACTAGCAATCAACCAATAAGCTTTTACTAAGTACCTATGCTGTGCCAACTACTGTAGCTATAGTTCTTGATTTCTGAAAGGACCTTACCTCAATTTTTTCCCAGATTGCTTCATAGTTGTCTTGGTGTTGGATATCTTCCATCAACTGCTGAATTAAAGCGGTTTTACTGGATGCAGAGCTCTCATTGTTTTTAGAGGTTGGAGCTATCTCTGACTTTTCGGCTCTATATTTTTTGATGCCAGATGTAGGCATACACAACTCTTCATCAGAAAGAATATCACTAAGAGGCCCAGATTCAATGCTTTCCCCCAGGGAAGATGCAATATCACTTGAAGAACTAGGGGATATTCTGCCTAACCTTTTGTGCTTTGTTTTAATCTGGTAGGCCGGATAGATTTCAGAATCTGAATTCATTTCTGACAGCTCCCAATCATCAATATTCTGAATAGTTTCTCCTCTGGGTTTCTGAGGCAGAAGCTTTGTCAGATTTTCCAGCTTTAACGCTAACACTTCAGTTTGTTTAAGGTGAGATGGAAGAGCTAAGTATTCATCAGAACCATACCAGGCCTCCACAACTTGGCCATTTCTAGCAACATGACTTGGAGAAGAGGAATAGCATTTTTTGCTTTTGTTTTTTGAAAGAATGGGTAATGGGGAGATGATGGAGTCTGAGCCAGATACAGAGTCATTTCCTTGGGAAACAGGTGGTAAACTGGTTGGAATCAACTTCGGGGACAATTTGGCATTCAGGTCTCCTGGACTGCAAAGATCAGCTGAGGATGTGGAAGCAGAATCTGTCTCTGGCCTTTCTCTGGACTTGAAAGTACAAGAAGGAATTCCATTTGGCACCACTGAGTTTTCCATATTTTCAGCTGGTTTGGCTGCCTCAGCACCAGATCCCCCTTTAGGTGGTTGACATGGAATTGTAATCTCAGAGGTTTCATCATGTTTTCTTCGAGGGGCTTTTTCTTTACGATTGTACTCATTAAGTCTTTCTAGGCTACAAGAAATTTCTTTAAAGTGGCCCGTGACTGGGTTTTCAAGATTCCCTTCACCTGCTTTGTGCAAACACTCATAAGACTGGCTAACTGCCGATGGGCTGTTTGCATAAGAGGATTGTAACACCAGACATAGCTTGGACCGGTCAGGTGGATCCAAAAGGGAGGGTGTACTTCTACTCATTTCTGCCTTTAAGAGAATCATCTGTTTTTTCCCATCACTGTCTTTGAGTTCATTTTTTAGAGCATCTTCCTTAAGAAAAAGTCCCCGTTTGGGTAGAGTAGGTTGTGTGGGAGAATCTTCATTATAATTAAAACAGTCTCTTATTGACCTCTTGGGGGTTGGATTTTCAGAGACAGGAGGATGTGTTTTTGCACCGGGTTTGGATGAGGAATGGTTTTCCTTTGTCCCTGCATCAGAAGAACGAGGCCTGTCCTTCCTTTGCCCTGAGCCCGTAGAACCAAGAGGAGACAAGACCTGAGGCTCTTTGGCTACAGGTATTTCTTTGCCCTCATCATTTCCACCTTCATCTCCTGCTGAAAGTGTCGAGTGAGTACCCTCCTCACTAATGGCTTCACTGTCCTGGGAAGGGATCGAGTCAGCAGCTACTGTAAGGAGACCAACACTTCTAATAAGTTCTGGGAAGTCTTTTTCCATTTTACTCCAGGAGTCAAAGGACTTGGTTTTAACCTGGCCAGAGGTCATATCACCCAAGGCACCAAGCAAATCCTCACTGGGGCTGTAGTCAGATAGTTCAAAAGCTGTAATGCCACAATCCAGGGACAGGTAATTCTGGGAGCATTTGATGGTTAACTGTCCAGAATCATCCACTTCGGTTAAAGAGTCCAGACGACCCTGGAACAGACAATGGAAATGGTTTGAGGAAATGCAACATCAATTACAGTTAATCATTCTACATCACAGCTTTCTCCATCACAGTTTTGATAAATACTGGGTTGGCATAAGAAATTAAATAGTAATATTTGCGGAGTTTTGTGGAAGCTTCAGACAACATGTGAAGGCCAGCAGATGACAGTCTATGAGCAAATACTTAACCCAAATTTTACAATAAGGTACTGTAAATATCCTATAAAAGAGAAAAAGAAAAAATCCAAACTTCTGGGTCAAAAAATTTTACCCAGATATTTTGGTTCACAAGAATGCGGCACCACCTGAGATGTGGAAGGGATAACTGCATAATATTTCACTCCTGTTCAGATGAATTGTTAGCACACACTAGAGAAAAGTTTAGAAATGCAATCAGTGTAAATGGTTTCTAGAGGGACATATATAGAAGGATAACATTCAATCACCACATGGTTTTGTACAATCAACTTCTTAAACACTGGGGAATTTTTTTTAATATGGTAGACACAGTCTTAATAGAAATGTTTTCATTCTGACCCAAATATATTCATTTCTTCCTGAATATTTTCTATTTTAGAAAAGCTAGAAATATATTCTACCTTTGTTAATTTACCTCGATTAAAAAATTCCCTGGGGTCCATCCTCTTTTAGATAAATCAGATATTTTGATCTTTACAAATGTCACCTATATAACAAAAATATTTCCTATTTTATTTTTTATTTATCCTGTAGATAATCTGTGTGTAGGCATTTGCATGTTGTCTACCCCTTCAGCCTGTGGGCTCCTTGAGAGCAGGGACTGTCTTTTGCCTTTCTTTGTATCCTGGCACTTAGATTAGATGTAATCTGTATCCCAAAAGCTTGATTTTTTTGGTTTTTTTTTTTTTTTTTTTTTTTTTTGGTGAGAATCAGTCTCACAATTTCTGCTTATTCTAAGAAAACATTTTCATTAGGTGACACTGAAAGAGAAAATAAACCTAACATGGAATCAGAGCCATATGCAGGAAATTATTTCTTTATCATGGAATCCCAGAAATAGTTACAGGTCATGGAAAAAATGTGGGAGTGGAGAATGCTCCCTCTAGAATTTCTACTTGTGTTACTGGTTCCCTGTGCTAATTACCACCATTAATTTAGCCTGCAATGGTTTTCAGTAGTTATCACATCATTTCTAACTGGCCTGCTGGATTTAGAGTCAGAGGTCTTAAATTCAAAGTCAGAGTCTAGCGATCACCAGACTGGACAGGCCACTGCACTTTTCTGGGCCTTCAGTTTTCTTTTCTGAAAAATAAAATATTTGAATTTGATGAATTTGAGGTCCCTTTTAGCCCTCAAGCTAAGATTCTATGAAGCTATAATGCAGAATGATCATCCAATCAACTAATGGCAGTGGAGAGGAGCACTCTGAAGGCCTTGAGACCCTCATCAACATCAGTGCCTACTGGTGCTATGGAATTAATAGTAGGGAATACTTAGACTATAGCTTAGAATATCTTTATTACCTTGCCATTGCTTGGAGGGGATCCAGCTGAGTCCTAGACTTGCCCCAGCAAGGCTGTGCTCCCTAATGCCCCACATGGAATCACAGAGAAGCAGCTGAAAGCTTTCTTTTTTAAAAGTATTTTGATAAAAAGTATTTCAATATAATTGGCTTCCTTTGTATTGTGTATATTTTATGTATTTAAAAACATTATTCAGAAAAGAGGTCCAGGATGAGGAAAAATATAGAACTCAAAATTTTATAAAAAGTGAATGTTGAAAATTAAAAGTAAATAAATTTTTTTTAAAAAAAAAAGAGGGTCATAAGCCTCTCCAGACTGTTAAAGGAGTCCACAGCACATAAAAATATTAAGAGCCCCTAGATTAATCATCAGGACTTATGGATAACCCTTGTCCCCAGCTCTAAAGAGGGGCAACATCCAAAGGTACAGAAACCAGGCCAGATCAGAAATCAGCAATGGGAGCTTCCTATTACATCAAATTCAAGAGAGCAGTATAGGAAGAAAAAGTTAGTAATCAAACTGGAGGTCTGTAGCCAGAGAGATATGTATGGAAGTCGGGAGGCATGTTAGCACAAGTATCAGAAAAATAGTTATTCATTCTTCTATTAATTTCTCTCTGATGGTAAAAATAACACTCTCAAACCTTTCCCTTAATACTGTTTTGTCAGGTGGTTACAAGCAGTGGAAGCGCTAGGCCAAGGATGAGTCTGTGCATTCAAAGAGCCTAAAGGTAGCTATTACAAAATACCATGGTGCCCCGAGTTAAAGAGCACTGAATTTGGAGTCAGGGAGTCTGGGACCAAATCAGGGTTCCACCACCTACAAGTCTGTGTTACCTTGGGCAGCTCACTCAGTCTCTGAGTCTGTTTTCTCATATGTACAATGAGAGCTTTAGACTAGATAATCCTCCCTTCCATCACTAAGACTGTGATGCTTTAATTGTATTACTTCTTTTGTGTAGTTGCTCAGGAATACCTTTCAATAAAGGGACAGCATTCCAATGTCACCCATATTATTTCTACCCTTAACTATGGAGTTTCTGATAAATAAGCATACTCTTTGAATGTGACCTTTTTTTTTAATAGCAGTATCACTGTATAAAATTACATGTCCTCCATGGGGGATCAATCAATTTTCATTGGTAATCAAGGTGACAAGGATCTAAGGGGAATTTCACACTTAACTCAGATCTATCTTTAGATCAGTACTTTTTATAGGAAAGTCAGATGCTAGGGGTGGAGCCAAGATGGCAGCTGGAAAGCAGGGACTTGCCTAAAGCTCTCCTTCAAGACCCTCCAAACACCTATTAAAAATGGCTCAGAACAAATTTTAGAACTGCAGAACCCACAAATAGCAGAAGGAAGCAGGGCTCCAGCCCAGGACAGCCTGGAGGGTCACTAAGTAGGGTCTATTGCACGAAACTGGGAATGGAGCAGAGGAGAGCCCAGCATGAGTGGTGCCTGGACCAACCAGACTGGGAGCCAGGCAGAAGAGGCCCTAGTGCCCTGAATCAGTGAGCTGTGGCAGTTACCAGACTTCTCAACCCACAAACACCAAAGACAACAGAGAAGGTTAGTGGGAAAAGCTGCGGGGGATAGACTGAAAAGAGTTCATGGTTGGCTACCACCCAGGGGCGGCGGAGGTGGTGCAGCCATGAGGCTGCTTGCAGAGCTAGAGCCTCAGTTGCTTCTGGTCCCAGCCCACCTGGTGGGAGGAATCAAGTGGCAGATCAGAGCAGGAGTGCAGAGCCTGTTTAGATCTGAGTTGTGGTCCGGGTTGGCAGTTCTTATGGGGGGAGTAGCACTGGTGTGGCAGAGCTTGCTGTGTAAAAATAGCTCTGAAAACAACAGCAGCACCTCAAGCTTGGAACAAAGTACTCTCTACTCTACAAGCAGTCATACCCCGATGAAAGACTCAAGGGTCAACTAAATTGGCTGGGAACATGGCCAGGCAGTGAAAACAGACTCAGATTCAGACTCAGACTTTGGAATCTTTCTTTGCTGACAAGAAAGACCAAAACATACAGCCAGAAGAAGTCAACAAAGTCAAAGAGCCTACATCAAAAGCCTCCAAGAAAAACATGAACTGGTCTCAGGCCATGGAAGAGCTCAAAAAGGATTTGGAAAAGCAACTTAGAGAAGTAGAGGAAAAACTGGGAAGAGAAATGAGAGTGATGCAAGAAAACCATGAAAAACAAGCCAATGACTGGCTAAAGGAGACCCAAAAAATACTGAAGAAAATAACACCTGAAAAAATAAACTCACTCAAATGGCAAAAGAGCTCCAAAAGGCCAATGAGGAGAAGAATGCCTTGAAAGGCAGAATTAGCAAAATGGAAAAGGAGGTCCAAAAGACCACTGAAGAAAATACCACCTTACAAATTAGATTGGAGCAAGTGGAAGCTAGTGACTTTATGAGAAATCAAGATATTATAAAACAGAACCAAAGGAATGAAAAAATGGAAGACAATGTGAAATATCTCACTGGGAAAACCACTGACCTGGAAAATAGATCCAGGAGAGGGAATTTAAAAATTATTGGACTACCTGAAATCCATGCTCAAAAAAAGAGCCTAGATATCATCTTTCAATAAATTATCAAGAAGAACTGCCCTGATATTCTAGAGCCAGAGGGTAAAATGGAAATGGAAAGAATCCACTGATCGCCTCCTGACAAAGATCCAGAAAAGAAAACTCCTATGGATATTGTCGCCAAATTCCAGAGCTCCCAGGTCAAGGAGAAAATACTGCAAGCAGCGAGAAAGAAACAATTTGAGTATTGGGCAAACACAATCAGGGTAACACAAGATCTAGGAGCTTCGATATTAAGGGATTGAAGGGCTTGGAATATGATATTCCGGAGGTCAACGGAGCTGGGATTAAAACCAAGAATCACCTACCCAACAAAATTGAGTATCATGCTCCAAGGCAAAATACAGATTTTCAATAAAATAGAGGACTTTCGAGCTTTCTCAGTGAAAAAACCAGAGCTGAATAGAAAATTTGACTTTCAAATACAAGAATCAAGAGAAGCATGAAAAGGTAAACAAGAAAGAGAAATCATAAGGGACTTACTAAAGTGGAACTGTTCTGTTTACATTCCTACATGGAAAGATGATGTGTATAATTCATGATACCTCAGTATTAGGGTAGCTGAAGGGAATATACATATATAGAGAGACAGAGGGCACAGGGAGAGCTGAATATGAAGGGATGATAATCTAAAAAAGTAAAATCAAATTAAGGGATGAGAGAGGAATATATTGAGAGAGGGGAAAAGGGAGAGATAGAATGGGGTAAATTATCTCACATAAAAGCGGTAAGAAAAAGCAGTTCTGTAGGAAGGGAAGAGGGGACAGGTAAGGGGGAATGAGTGAATCTTGCTCTCATCAGATTGGACCTGAGGAAGGAATATCATACACACTCAATGGGGTATCTTACCCCATAGGAAAGAAGGAGGAAGGAAATAAAAAAGGGGGAATGATAGAAGGGAGGACAGATGGGGAGGAGGTAATCAAAAGCAAACACATTCAAAAAGGGAAAGGGTCAAGGAAGAAAGTTGAATAAAGGGGAACAGGATAGGAAGGAGCAAAATATAGTTAGTCTCTCACAACATGAGTATTGTGGAAGGGTTTTACATAATGATACACTTGTGGCCTATGTTGAATTGCTTGCCTTCTTAGGGAGTGTGGGTGGGGAGGGAAGAGGGGAGAGAATTTGGAACTAAAATGTTTTAAAAACAGATGTTCAAAAAGAATTTTTGCATGCAATTAGGAAATAAGATATACAGGCAATGGGGCATAGAAATTTATCTTGCCCTACAAGAAAGTAAGGGAAAAGGGGATGGGAGGGAGTGGGGTGACAAAAGGGAGGGCTGACTGAGGAACAGGCAACCAGAATATATGCCATCTTGGAGTGAAGGGGAGGGTAGAAATGGGAAGAAAATTTGTAATTCGAACTCTTGTGAAAATCAATGCTGAAAATTAAAAATATTAAATAAATTGAAAAAAAAAGTCAGATGCCAGCAAATCACAGCAAAAGTCAACTCTGACAATCAAACAAAAACAAAGACACAAAACAAACACACCATACATTTTAAATAAGTAATATTGTGAATTGGCAGCTAGGTGGCACAATGGATAGAGCACCGGGCTTCAAGTCAAGAAGACCCGAATACAAATCCAGCCTCAGAACCTTCCTAGCTATATGACCTTGGGTAAGTCACTTAACTTCTGTTTGCCACTGGAGAAGGAAATGGCAAACCGCTCCAGCATCTTTACCAAGAAAACCGATGGACAGTATGGTCCATGGGGTCGTGAAGAGTTGGACATGACCAAAGTCCCCAAACTTCCATATGGGTCATCTTCCAAAAGCAGATTTATAAATTTCTTAGGTGATGAAGTAGTCTAGTAGCAAAGTGGATTTGGAGACAGAAAGCTTAGATATGAATCCTCAGTTCTGCAACCTAACTACCTCTGTGGCTGTGAATGAGAGATTTCACACCCTCTGTGCCTCCCTGAACTCACCAATAAAATGATCACATTGGACTAGGTAATGTCAATATCCTTTCCAGCTTTAAATGTAGTGATTTTCAGAACTTCAAGCATATTTTTCCACAGAAAGAAAACTTAAAGTGACACCTAGGTGTGATGGTTTATACACAAAGTAGCTGAAATATCACGCTGCAATGAGATCTTCTACCCGCTTTCTGCCTGAGAGGCAATGGACTTAAAATGCAGAAGACAACGTACATTTTGAGACGACGCCCAACATGGGAATGTGTTTTGCTGCACTATGCATATTTGTTATGAGGGTTTTCTTTTTGTCTTTTTAAAATTATTCACTGAGGAGGTTGTGGGGGGAGAGATAAAGCATACTTGTAAGTAAATAAATCTTTTAAAATATATGTTTATCATAAAAATAAATGATATACATCATAAATAAATGATACACATAGTAAAAAATATGACAGCTATATGCTGTCGATGGTTTTGTGTTTTATTGCTCAAATATAGGGTTTAAGCTACAAAATCAGTGAAATAGGATTTTGTGAGATAATCTTGGAACCTAACCACAACCACCATTTCTGTGGGCCATAGGAGCTGGAAAAGATCTCAAGTATAATCCTCTAATTTTATATATGAAAAAATGAGGCTTAGAAAGGTTCACATGCTTTCCCGGGATGTACACATAGATGAGCATGATGCATGTATTGCCAGGGCTAGCTCAGTTTTTATGAGGCTCTGAAGGAAAGTGTGGGAGAGAAGAGGTGTTAGACTAACTACCAAACTGATGGTTTACAGAACCTTTGTGCTGACCTCATTGTTGTATGTCTATGAAACCTGGACATTATAACAGCACCATGCCAAGAAATGGAATCGCTTCCATTTGAATTGCCTTAGGAAAATTTTTGCCATTCATCTGGCAGGATAAGGTACCAGACACTGAGGTTCTTTCTTGAACTAAGCTGCCAAGCATTAGAACTCTACTGCAGAGAGTGCAACTTGGATGGGCTGGCCATGTTGTTTGAATGCCAAACACATGTTTGCTTAAAAGACTATATTAGAGAGAACTCACACACAGCAAGCGCTCACATGGAAGTCAGAAGAAGCAATACACAAACACCCTCAAGATCTCTTTGAAGAATTTTGGAATTGATTGTGAGACATGGGAGACACTGGCACAGGATCACCCAGCATGGTGTGCCCTCATCAGGGAAGGCTCTGTGCTCTATGAGCAAAGTAAAATTGTAGTAGCTCGAAAGAAAGGTGAGATGCACAAATTTGAGACAACTCTACTCCAAAAGTTCATATGGACGATTTGTGCCCGACCTGTGGTACAGCCTTCCAAGCCAGACACATTTTATCTTGACCCCCAACATAGCGATGTTATTTTGGTCCTCTTTGAGCAGGAAGGACAACAACCAAATGTCAAAAGCAAGATCTGAACCCAAGTCTTCCTTTTTCAAGTCAGCTCTTTAAACACTACTAAATCAGGAGAATTTGTACCCCAGGATGAACTGATCAATAAAAGAATGTGATAGCTTGAGAAATACTTCTGCTCCTGCCTAAAGAAATAGAGTCTTCCCATTTCCACAGTGGCCAATAATGGTCTGCAGTGAGAAAAGACTATAGCAGTTTCTGCCCACCATCCACAGATATCTCTAAGCAACACTGGTACGCAATGCCATAGCTCAACAAATACTTCTTTAATCTCCCATAAAAATCCCCTCCCATTCCTAGCATGACACAAGCCAGATATCTATATATGCCAAAGTTGGCAGCTCAGGGGAGGCATGCCTTCCATTTCTGTAGGAAAGCAGACTGGAACTGTAGTTCCTTTTCATTGCTCAAGAATGATCACCAGAAGGATTCATCTAATTGTCACCAAGGAAATAATAAAAGAAAGGTCTCTGAGTTTCTCAGAGCAAGTGATTAATGAGTTCCATTCTTCTATTCCTTAAAAGAAGTTACTTTGAAATATTAATAAATACCTAGTCTTTAAACCTTCTTCTTGATAAGCCTCCAGGTTAGCTGCCTAATGTTTGCAAGAAGTAGAATCCCAAGTGGATATGGAGGTAAGAGGGTATGATTTTTATTGCCTTTTTTATTGTAGAAAACATAGAATTTAATTGTGCTCAGCCACCAGTACTGTCAGAGCAGCCAAGCAATATCTCAATCCAAAATATGCCTCCTCGTAATACATTAACGCAGCAGCTTTTCTGATGAAGGTTATATTTTACAGAGGAGGATAATTTATTCATTTTATTATAGGCTTCAATCTTCACACAGATATTAAAGGAAACCTTTTCTTCTAGCTAGAAGCAAGAAATTTTGGTTGCTTCCTTACTCATTATTAAGCCACTGAAGTTCTATTTTCAACCCCCTGTCTGGATCCTTTTTTTTTTAAACTAAATTTCATGAACATAAAGGAGAAGCACTATTATTGGGGGCTTTACATAGCTTCCCCTCAGACCTGCATAATACTTTATCAGTGCCTACACACTGCTACTCCTGTGTCAAGTTTCATGCTGTCCTAATTAAGTTCTCTCCTGGTTCCCTCCCACACCCTGCTCCATTCTTTGTATATTTTTCTTCTAAAGTAGGATCCAAGATGTTAGCAAATGTTTATGCCAAGATTATCATGCTGGCTTTCTAGTGAGAAAACCCCACCACTTAAAGTGAGGATGCAACAAAAAGATGTAACAAAAACAGGAATTCAATGCAATGCCAGTCAATCCAAAAATCAGCCAACCAACAAGCATGAATTAAATACCAACTGGATGCCAGGAACTATAGTAGGCTCTAGAGATACGATAACAAAAATTAAACAGTCCTTACCCTTAGTGATCTTATATTCTACCAGAGGAGATATGTACAAAAATAAACATATACCAAAGAAATGTGAGCTAAGTTTTTTGGGGGGAAGAACTAGCATTTGGGGAAATTAGAAAAGATTTCATATAGAAATTGTCAGTGGAGGAGAGTTTTGAAGAAAGCAAGGCACTCTAAAAGAGGAAGCTCAAGTGGGAATACATTCTAGGCATAGAGGAAAGCCAGTACAAAGGCACCTAACCATCAACAACCATTTGCTAATAAACAAGCATTTATTAAGTGCCTACTGTGTGCTGGATTCTGGGGATACCAAGATAAAAAACTAAAATCATCTCTGTCTTTAAGGATCAATTGGGAGTAGTAGAGTAAGAGGGAAAAGACTCCCATTATAGCTTTGGCTTTACCAGTGCCTTACTCTATGACCTCATAAAAGTCAGGATTCTGAAAGATTCTGATCACTTCCAGCTTTGAAACTACTAACTCCAGTTTTAAAGTAAAGATATATGAAAATAAAATAGGGCACCACATATAAAAAAAACTGACATGACTCAATTTTTTTTTAAATTACCAAATTTTTCCAGTCATCCTTCCCCCATCCACCCCCCATGATAATGCAGTAATTCTTACAGGGGAAATTTTTGTATCCTCTCACTAGTGATAATAAACACAGTGAGAACATTTGAATACTATTGCTGAATGATAATGGTTCTTTGTTAAGTATCTAAAGCCTTCTTAGAGATGGAAACCAAAACCAAAAGGCACTCCTGACCCTACCTGCGCTCCCTAATTAATCTTGAGACAAGTCTCTCAACCTGTCTGAGCCTCTATTTCTTCATCTGTAAAGTAGGGATGAAAAATACCTCTTTTGTTTACCTCAAAGTGATATTAGAGATTGAGCTTTACCTGTGATTTTTCTGATGGGGGGAACTCCTAGAATAAAATAGAATAGGACCCAGTTTGCCTCTTTTTTTTTGACTCCTACAAACCCTCCCTCCCCACGACAGACCTTCAAATACTTGAGTAGCTATTGTATCTCACAACTCCCCTTGAACCTTCTCTTTTTCAGGTGAAACATCCCAAGCTCCTTCAAGTGAACCTCATGATGTAAACTGAAATCCTTTTAATCATATTGACTGCCTTCCTCTCCAGCTTATCATTATCCTTCTTAAAATGCGGTACCCAGAACTGAAAAAAAATACTCCAGATGAGTTCTCCTGAAGGCAGAGTACAGTGGGACTATCAGCTCCCTATTCCTGTAAGTTATGCTTCTTTCAACGCACCCCAAAATTGAATTTGCTCTTTTGACTGCCACCTCACAGTACTGACTCATATCAGGAAAATAATCATTTAATGCCCCCATTCATCTCGCAGAATTCTTAGCATCACAGATGTAAAATTAGAAGGGCACCCAGTCTCCCTCTTTCATTTCATCAGCAAGGGAAGTGAGGTCCAGAGAAATTAAGTGACTTTGCTCAGGATTACAAGTGGCAGAACTGGGATTTGAACCCGGAGCCCTGACTCCAAAGTCAGTAATCTTTCTACCAGCCATGCTCTCTCCCAGTTTTGACAAATGATTACATATAGCAGGTGCTTAATAAATGCTTGTTGACCGAGGTAATATATGCAAAAGTGCTTTATAAACTACAAAGCATTATGTAAACAAAGGATTGTTTTTTCAGAACCAGTCTGAATCTTTTTATATGGAAATGGAATAAATAACCCCTCGTGTTTTGTTTCCTTCAGGTCTGAACACCTAAATTTTTCCCTAGGCCTAAAATAGCTACCTCACTGGCCCCAGAAGACAGAACTAAGAGAAACAGAAATGATAAAAGGGGTATATTAGACTTGGTAGCAGGCAGAACGTTCTAACAACTTGAAATGATCCCTCAGTGGAATGGGTCACTCAGGGGATGAGGGGTGCGCTAGAAGTGGTACTATTATTTCAGAGATTCTTTTGGGGGAAGTAAGTAGTAGGGATAAATGGTGACTGAAGTCCTTTCATTTCTGAGCTTCTGTGGTTCTGTGAAATGACCATGGATTTCATGGAGGATTCCCTGTTGGGTTTCAGGACTTAATGGAATCAGCACAATGTGATTTGTGGCGTTCTTCCCCATCAATAGGGAGTCCCTCTTCTTTTTAGATTCTACAGCAAGACATTGTCCATGAACTGACAGCTCCAGTCATCTGAATATCTCTTTGCTCCATGCCATGAGTGTAATAGCAATGCTGCTTCCAGCTGCTGTGGAGGTGTAAGACCAATAACACAACACACAGGAGGGCTGCTAGCACAGGTTCTTCAATTTGCTTTTCTACAGGAAAGCAACTTCAAAGGGGTCAACAATCTTACTTTAATCAAACATATATATCATTCACTTTGTTCAGGGGAAAAGTCAGCAGCCTGAACTTCAGAGAAAATACAAACAGAAATTACAAGCAGAGAAAATGCAAACAGCAAAGACCAACAGACAGGGCTTCCAACTGTCTGAGAAATTAGCACAGATCAACAGACAGATCCAACTGTCTGACTAAAACTATACATATATATATATATATATATATATATATATATATGTGTGTATGTATATATAGTTATCAGAGAGAGAAGCACCAACATCTGGCTTTTCAACGACTAGCCAGAGTCTCATCTGGCCAAATCACACAAACACTTCTTCCAATGAGTGAGCCCCAAAGCAAAATGCTAACCTCAAAGTATATATACACTTCTCAAAGCCAGAGGGCATCAAAATCCTCATCTAATTAGAAATTAGCAAAAGATGTGGACCTTCCTACGAACAAGCCTCTCCTAATCAAGCTTCCTTTCATGGGATCCATGTGAGGCCTATTAATGGGGCAGGAAGATCTTCAATCACATTAACATTACAATGTGGCATAGCCACAGGTAATCTGGGGTTACCCCCACACAATGAGGAAGAAGAGGACTTCTGTGGATAAAGATTCTGTAATTATCATTTCAACCTGCAGAAAATGGAAACTGACTAGAAAACAGCATTACAAGCACAAAGGAGCTCCAAGGGAGTGGTGATCTCATCAGTGTGGACATTTGCTCCAATAATGCATATAACCCATACACGGCTGCCCATATTCTCCCTTAAGTACACCACTAAGTGACTGAGGATATCTTGGGCCAATAAAGGTGGTGGATTAATTCTGTAGGATAAAAATAACAGATAGTTCAAATGGCACATTGGCACCCCTGAGAAAATAAAAGAATAGGAAGGACCTTTGCATGATGAGTAGATTATGAAAAATGGATAGAATAACATACAGTTATAGGATAAGCATAAAAGTAAGTCTATATATTGTGCTTTGGGGGTTACAAAGTGCTTTCCGTATATCATTTCATTTGAGCCTCACAATAACCCTGTAAGATAAGTACTATTATTTTTTCCATTTTGTGGCTAAGAAACCTAAGGCTCATAAAGGTGAAGTCATTTGTCCGGAGACAGATTCAAACTCAGGTCTTTCTAGCACTCTATCCATCATAGTAGATGGGATATGGAATCACTCTTTCATCTTCCCCCTCACCATAAAACCACAGTACTTCAAAGAATCAAAGTCAAATCAGAAATGCTGAGAGAGGAATAATTTTATGAGTTTTCTCCAACCCTACTAACTCATAGTGACTTCTTCCTCCTCTAAACTTATCATTTGTACCATCAAGTTGTATACTGCTGTGCATTTGCATTCACATTTTCATAAACCCTGTCTCCTCCACTAGAATTAAATGCTCCTTAAGGCTAAGGAATAGATCTTCTGTGCCTTTTTTAGGCCACATAATTTCTAAGTAAGTAAGTAAATGCTCAAGGTATTTGTTGAATTAAAAATGAATAAATGGGGGTGGAGTCAAGATGGCAGCTGGAAAGCAGGGACTTGCTTAAGCTCTCCCCAAATCCCTCCAAATACCTGTTAAAAATGGCTCTGAATAAATTCTAGAGCTGTGGAACCCACGAAATAGCAGAGGGAAGCAGGTCTCCAGCCCAGGAGAGTCTGGATGGTCACTGGGAAGAGTCTATTAGAGATTGCTGGGAACGAATGGCAGCCCAGCATGTGCTGTGCCAGGACAGAACCGACTGGGAGTCGGCAGGAGCAGGCTTTAGGGCCATGAATCATTGAGCTGTGGCAGTTACCAGACTTCTCAACCCACAAACGCCAAAGGCCACGGAGCAGGTTAGTGGGAAAACTTCTAGATTGGATTAGAAAGCTGTTCGGCACCAGCCCTGGGGGTGGTGGAGGTGGCTCGGTGCTGGCAGCAGCAGCAGCAGAAGGAAGTTCCTGTGGCTGCTTCCAGAGCTCCAGCATCAGCTGTGTCCGGGGTCCCTGGCTCATACGGTGGGAGCAATCAAGTGGTAGATCAGAGTGGGAGTGCAGGGTCTGCTTTGCCCTGCTTGGATCAGGATCTCAATCCTGGTTAGTGGTTCTTGGGGGAGGAGGAGTGCTGGTATGGCAGAGCTTGCAGTGACAGTGGAGTAGAAGTAGCTCTGAAAACAGCAGCACAGCCCCTAAAGCTTGGGACAAAGCCCTCTCTACTCTACAAGCAGTCATAAACTGACACAAAGCTCAAAGGTCAAGTAGTTGGCTAGGAACATGGCCAGGCACTGAAAAAGGGTGCAGACTAAGACTCAGACTCTAGAATCTTTCTTTGTTGACAAAGAAGATCCAAACATACAGCCAGAAGAAGTCAACAAAGTCAAAGAGCCTACATCAAAAGCCTCCAAAGAAAAATATGAATTGGTCTCAGGCCATGGAGGAGCTCAAAAAGGATTTGGAAAAGCAAGTGAGAGAAGTAGAGGAAAAAATAGGAAGAGAAATGAGAGTGATACCAGAAAACCATGAAAATCAAGTCAATGACTGGCTAAAGGAGACCCAAAAAAATACTGAAGAAAATAATACCTTAAAAAATAGACTAACCCAAATGGCAAAAGAGCTGCAGAAGGCCAACGAGGAAAAGAATGCCTTGAAAGGCAGAATAAGCCAAATGGTAAAGGAGCTCCAAAAGACCACTGAAGAAAATACCACCTTACAAATTAGATTGGAGCAAGTGGAAGCTAGTGACTTTATGAAAAATCAAGAAATTATAAAACAGAACCAAAGGAATGAAAAAATGGAACACAATGTGAAATATCTCACTGGAACAACCACTGACCTGGAGAATAGATGCAGGAGAGGGAATTTAAAAATTATTGGACTGCCTGAAAGCCATGATCAAAAAAAAAAGAACCTAGAAATCATCTTTCAAGAAATTATGAAGTAAAACTACCCTGATATTCTAGAGCCAGAGGGTAAAATAGAAATTAAAAGAATCCAGCAATCACCTCTTGAAAAAGATCCCAAAAAGAAAACTCCTAGGAATATTGTCACCAAATTCCAGAGCTCCCAGATCAAGAAGAAAATAGTACAAGCAGCCAGAAAGAAACAATGTGAATATTGTGGAAACATAATCAGGATAACACAAGATCTAGCAGCTTCTACATTAAGGGATCAAAGGGCTTGGAATACGATATCCCGGGGGTCAAAGGAGCTAGGATTAAAACCAAGAATCACCTATCCAGCAAAACTGAGTACAATGCTCCAAGGCATAATATGGATTTTGAATAAAATAGAGGACTTTCAAGCTTTCTCAATTAAAATACCAGAGCGGAATAGAAAATTTGACTTTCAAATACAAGAATCAATGGAAGCACCAAAAGGCAAACAAGGAAGAGAAATCATAAGGGACTTACTAAAGTTGAACCATTTTGTTTACATTCCTACACGGACAGATGATGTATGTAATTCATGAGACCTTTCTTAGTATTAGGGTAGTTGAAGGAAATAAATAAATATATAGATAGATAGACAGATAGATAGATAGATGGATAGATAGATAGATAGATAGATAGACAGATAGATAGATAGATGGAGGGTACAGGATGAGTTGAATATGAAGGGATGATATCTAAAAATGTAAAATAAAATTAAGGGGTGAGAGAGGAATATATTGAGAGAAGGAGCAAGGGAAAGATAGAATGGGGTAAATTATCTCACATAAAAGTGGCTAGAAAAATCAGTTCTGTTTGGAAGTGAAGAGGTGGCAGGTGAGGGGGAATCACTAAATATTGCTCTCATCGGATTTGACTTGAGGAGGGAATAGCATACACACTCAATTGGGTATCTTACTACACAGGAAAATAGGGGGAAGGGGATAAAATTGGGGAATGATAGAGGGGTAGGCAGATAGGAGGAGGAGGAAATCAAAAGCAAACACTTTTGAAAAGGGACAGGGTAAGGGGGCAGAGCCAAGATGGCAGCTGGAAAGCAGGGACTTGCCTAAAGCTCTCCCCCAGGACCCTCCAAACACCTATAAAAATGGCTCTGAACAAATTCTAGAACTGCAGAACCCATGAATTAGCAGAGGGAAGCAAGGCTCCAACCCAGGACAGCCTGGATGTTCCCTGGGTAAGGTCTATTGCACTGTGATGACAGCAGAGCAGAGCAGAGCACAGCTCAGTATGGGCCACACCAGGACCAACCAGACCAGGAGTCAGGTAGAACAGGCTATGGCACCCTGAATCAGGGAGCTGTAGCAGTTACCAGACTTCACAACTCACAAACACCAAAGACAGCAGAGAAGGTTAGTGGGAAAAACTGAGGGGACTGAGTAAAAGGAGTTCACAGTTCGGCCACCACCCCGGGGGTGGCAGAGGTGGTGTAGCTCAGAGGCTGCTTACAGAGCTACACCTGCAGTTGCTTCTGTCCCCTGACCCACCTGGTGGGAGGAATTACGTGGCAGATCAGAGAGTGAGTGCAGAGCCTACTTGGATCTGAGTCGCAGTCCAGGCTGGTGGTTCTTGGGGGAGGAGTACCGCTGCTGTGGCACAGCTTATTGTGTAGAAATAGCTCTGAAAACAACAGTGCAGCCCCTCAAGCTTGGGACAAAGTACTCTATACTCTACAAGCAGTTATACCCCGACAAAAAGCTCAAGTGTCAAGTAGTTGGCTGGGAACATGAACTGTGGGTGAAAATGGAGTCAGATTCACACTCAGACTTTGGAATCTTTCTTTGGTGACAAAGAAGACCAAAACATACAGCCAGAAGAAGTCAACAAAGTCAAAGAGCCTACATCAAAAAAACAAGAAAACAAAAAAACAAGAAAAACATGAACTGGCCTCAGGCCATGGAAGATCTCAAAAAGGATTTGGAAAAGCAACTAAGTAGAGGAAAAATGGGGAAGAGAAATGAGAGTGATGTGAGAAAACCATGAAAAACAAGTCCAGGACTGGCTAAAGGAGACCCAAAAAATACTGAAGAAAATAACACCTGAAAAAATAGACTAACCCAAATGGCAAAAGAGCTCGAAAAAGCCAATGAGGAGAAGAATGCCTTGAAAGGCAGAATGAGACAAATAGAAAAGGAGGTCCAAAGGACCACTGAAGAAAATACTACCTTAAAAATTAGATGGAACAAATGGAAGCTAGTGACTTTATGAGAAATCAAGATATTATAAAACAGAACCAAAGGAATGAAAAAATGGAAGACAATGTGAAATATCTCATTGGAAAAACCACTGACCTGGAAAATAGATCCAGGAGAGAGAATTTTAAAATTACTGGATCACCTGAAAGCCATGATCAAAAAAGGAACCTAGATATCATCTTTTAAGGAATTATCAAGAAAAACTGCCCTGATATTCAAGAACCAGAGGGTAAAATAGAAATTGAAAGAATCCACCGATTGCCTCCTCAAAAAGATTCCAAAAAGAAAACTCCTAGGAACATTGACGCCAAATTCAAGAGCTCCCAGATCAAGAACAAAATATGGCAAGCAGCCAGAAAGAAACAATTTGAGTATTGTGGAAACACAATCAGAATAACACAAGATCTAGCAGCTTCTATATTAAGGAATCAAAGGGCTTGGAATATGATATTCCGGAGGTCAATGGGGCTAGGATTAAAACCAAGAATCGCCTACCCAGCAAAACTGAATATCATGCTCCAAGGCAAAATATGGACTTTCAATAAAATGGAGGACTTTCAAGCTTTCTCAGTGAAAAGACCACAGCTGAATAGAAAATTTGACTTTCAAACACAAGAATCAAAAGAAGCATGAAAAAGTAAACAAGAAAGAGAAATCATAGGGGACTTACTAAAGTTGAACTGTTTTGTTTACATTCCTACATGGAAAGATGATGTGTATAATTCATGAGACCTCAGCATTAGGGTAGCTGAAAGGAATATATATACATACGTATACAGATAGATAGATATAGATATACACATATATATATGCATATAGACAAAGGTCACAGGGTGAGTTGAATATGAAAGGATGATATCTAAAAAAATGAAATAAAATCAAAGAGGAATACATTGAGAGAGGGAGAAAGGGAGAGATAGAATGGGGTAAATTATCTCACATAAGGGGGCATGAGTGAATCTTGCTCTCATCGGATTTGACCTGAGGAGGGAATAACATACACACTCAATTGGGTATCTTACCCCATAGGAAAGAAGGAGAAAAGAGATTAAAAAAGGGGGATGATAGAAGGGAGGGCAGATAGGAGGAGGAGGTAATCAAAAGCAAACACTTTTGAAAAGGGAAAGGGTCAAGGGAGAAAATTGAATAAAGGGGGATAGGATGGGAAAGAGCAAAATATAGTTAGTCTTTCACAACATGAGTATTGTGGAAGGGTTTTGCATAATGATACACATGTGGCCTATGTTGAATTGCTTGCCTTCTTAGGGAGGGTGGGTGGGGAGGGAAGAGGGGAGAGAATTTGGAACTCAAAGTTTTAAAAGCAGATGTTCAAAAAAAATTTTTTTTTGCATGCAATTAGGAAATAAGATATACAGGCAATGGGGCATAGAAATTTATCTTGCCCTACAAGATAGTAAGGGAAAAGGGGATGGGGGGAGTGGGGTGACATTAGGGAGGGCTCACCGGGGAATGGGGCAACCAGAATTTATGCCATCTTGGAGTGGGGAGGAGGGTAGAAATGGGGAGAAAATTTGTAACTCAAAATCTTGTGGAAATCAATGTTGAAAATTAAAATATTAAATCATAAAATAATTGTTAACAGAAAACAAATGAATGAATGCATCAAGAAAATAAGGTCTGCAAGCAAAGAACCAATAAATGTTCGTAACTTTCAAGAGAAAATCAAAAAGCCTTCATAATTATTAATTATTTTACATGGAACAGTTGGAGCTTCCTGGAGAGCAAAGCATTTTGTGGAAGAAATATTTGAGTATATACAATATTTACATTTCAGTAGTGCTGCTGAACTCATAGATGAAAGAGATAGCTGCTGGAGAGAAACAAGTCCTAATTACAGTACACATTTTACATTTAATCATGCTGGTGTGTATTAATTTTTAAAAGTTAACTGTCAGTGGAATGCATTCACTTCTGCTGCACAATGACCATTTCTCATTTAAAAGGGTTTTTTTAAGCATTTGTCTGACAGCTATGTGCCTGACACCGCAATGGAGAAAATATTTTTTTTTAATTATGTACTTTTTTGGCAGGGAGATGATATACATCAACAGTTTTAGGCCCAAATATATAATTTAATGCAAGGAGAAAAGTACTTTACTAAACAAAAGAACTCTGATGTTCTAAAACAATCCATATATGCCTAAAAAATGTATTCTTTCTTTTTCTGGGGTTTTCAGGTCCCACTATTCCAAACTAAATCATGCATGTTAACTATTCTTGTTTGACAGCATGTTTTATTCCATTTCCTCCTTCATTTGTCTGCAAATCTTTGCCAGCTGAATTTATTTAGACTTGGTTGAATGTTTCATCCCAATTTCCTCCCTTATTTCCCCTAATTTTAGTGTGGTGACAGGTATGATTGACTTAGAGCAAATAAGACAAAGAACTCAAGAAGCTGCCCTTTGTCTCGTATTAATCATTCGCTGAGCGACCTGCACTACTTAGGAGTCCACTCACTGCTGTGTACACTGATGGAGGGCAGACAAGGCCCAGATAACACAAAAACAATGGAGAAAGCATAATATCAAAGACAATTATAATTTGACAAGGATTCATGTAAGAGCTGCACGTTGATATGTACATACACACATATGTAATACATACATGTGTATAGATACATAGGTGTACATGTGTATGTATATATGTCCATATCTTCACATTCAAACAATCTTACTTTACAATCAGCCTACTACTGCGCTACATTCTAATTGACTTCTTTGTTGGTGTTCAGTAGTTTTTTACTTTTTGTGACTTTGTATGGGGTTTTCTCTAAAAAGATACTAGAATAGTCTGCCATTTCCTTTTCCAGCTCATTTTCACAGATGAGAAAACTGAGGCAAACAGAGGTTAAGTGACTTTCCCAGGGTCACACAGCTAGTGAGTGTCTGAGGTCACATTTGAACTCAAGTCTTCCTGACTTTAGGCCCAGCACTCTATTCACTGAGCCCCCTAGCTGCTATATTGCCTTCTAGCTCAATCCTATCATTTGGATTCCTGCCTTCCTATCTTTCTTTTCTTTTTCTTCTCTCCCTCCCTTCCTTCCTTCCTTCCTAACCCATTTCACTCTGAAGCTCATAGACTGGACCACAATAGGTCCCTGCCCAAGCTCCACTTAATGGCTATATTTTGGGACCTCCTGTCTCAGAGTGAATGTCAATGGTAACTGTTTCTCTTTTGAATAGCAACCTTGAGGGTCTTCCCCTCCCCATTTTTTTTTCTTTTTTCTAATTAAAGGGGCCATCCCTGGACTCACTTCTTAAAGAGGCCTATTGACTGAATGGCTATTAGCTCACTCAAAGTGAAAACCTGAAAAGGCCTTAGCCTAAAAGGGCCAGGGTCTCCCATTGCATCCTGGGCCATCTCCAGTCGCCCTGGTGAATATCAGGCCATTGGACCCAGATGACTCTGGAGGAGAAAGTGAGGCTGGTGACCTTGCACAGCCCTCCCTCACTCAAATCAAAGTCAACTCCAAGTCATGTAATCATTTTCCTGATGTCATGGTCCTCTTTGAAAACAAAGGAGAAACACAATATTGGAGGATATTTCAATATATTTGTGGATGTTCCTTGACCTTCCAGTTTATCATCTTCAGTACTCATGATCTACATTTTCAATCTACCTTGGCCACCCACAGGAATGGTCACATAATAGATTTCACCATTACTCATAATTATGCCACCTTCATGACTGTAAATTCTGAAATCTCTTTTTGTGATCATAATCTCCTATTCTTCCATCTATCACCTCACCTTATACCTCCTAAACCAATTCTTCATCCTCACCATGACCTTTATTCCATCTCTCCTCCCATGTTCCTCCAATACATCATATTATCTGGCCTTATTTTCCTCTATTAACCCTATAATTGAGCAATTCAACTATATAGACTGCTCTATCCACCTCTGCCTGGCATTGCAAGACCTCAACAACCTATGGCCCTCCCAACCTCTCTATCTTTGGTCTATCCAATACAAGCATTTAGTAAACTACATACAAAGCATTGTGCTAGATGCTGGGGATGAAAAGATAAAATAGCCTCTTCCCTCACGGAACTTATATTCTACTATGGGAATATAAAACACCTAAATATATACATTATAATTTGAGACAAGAGATAGTATCCCCATTACACCATATTGGTCTCCTCTGTGTACTCTACCCTTTAGACAACATGGACTATTCCCTAGCCTTGGAATAAACCATGCCCTTTCCTGTCTCCATGACTTTGCTTATACTATTGCTTAGATGAGGAATGTCCCACCTCTTCTTCTCTCACCTTGTGAATTTTAAGCTATGCTTCAGATCCCAACTCAAATGCCATTCCCTCCTCAAAGCCTTCCCTGGTATTCATCAGGAACAACCACCTCCTTAGATTTCACTTAGCTCTTGGCTTTTTATTTCTCTACTGCATTTGTCATGTAATATTGTGTATTAAAGCTACCTGGATTTATTTCTTATTCTCTTACTAAACCAAAAATTCCAAAGAGGACTACGTATTCTTTAAATCTTACTTCCCCACCCCACTTCCATTGGATGTAGGTATCCAACATGCTTAGCTGCCAAATACACACATATATATGTACATATGTACATACACACACACACACACACATACACACACGCCCCACAGTTGCTAAAGTATCCTCTGGGCTATGCCTTTTGCCACAAAGCAACCAAAACAATATGCATTTACTGAAGAATTTTCCATAAATATGGAACTTTAGTTCCTACTACTAATGCTATATGTGTGTGAACACACACACACATACACACACACACAAAATCTATCACTTTTCACCTAGATTTCAAAATCCTTTATGATAATTAACTTATTTTTCATCATTTTCCTAAATTTCATCTAGATAAAAGACTGCTGAGGTTGAAATTCCCTCCACTAGTACAGACTGCCAACTTGTCTGTAATTTATAGCCTTAGAAAGTCACCTAGGGCCCTGACTTGCCCACTGTCACATAGTGTGTATGTCAGAAACAGGACTTGAACACAGGTCATTTTGACCCCAAGGCTGAGTCCTCAATCCGGTACCCTAGGCTACCTCTCTGATGTCTGTATCACCTTTAAAATCACCAAACTCTTTCCTCACCTTATCCATTTTGTGGAATGGGGAAATCAAGATAGTAAGGTTTATAAGGAATTTAGGGCAGCTAAGTGGCACAGTAGATAAAGCACTAGGCTTGGAATCAGAAGACTCATCTTCCTGAGTTCATCAACCTCAGACACTTCCTAGCTATGTGATCCTGGGCAAGTCACTTAACCCTGTTTGCCTCAGTTCCTCACCTGTAAAATGGGCTGGACAAGGAAATGGTAAAGCACTCTGGTATCTTTGCCAAGAAAACCCAGAATGGGGTCAACAAGAGTCAAAGACAACTGAAATGACTCAACACAACAAAATAAGGAGTTTGCCCGAAGTTATATATAACAATCAACTGGGGAAAAAATGTTTTTCATGGCATTAAATTTAAAAATGCTTCCCAACAGGGAACAATACTTCTCCCTATCAAAGAGCCATACACACCTCCGTTGTCTCTTCAGAGAAGGCCTGAAGAATATCAGTCTGCCTGGTGTAGTTTCCATTGGCGTCCTGTAATCCTTGGAGAATGCGCTCTCTCAGAACCAGAACAGAGACCCGCAGCTGGTGCCAGAGAAGCTGGACTGTGTGGATGTCAACTATCACATTGACAGAGTAGGACAGAAGCTTCAGGGAAAACTCGGTTTCTAGGAGGGCGTGAATTTGTTCGACGTGATCAGAAATGTCTTCACATATGTCCTATGAGAGAGAGAGAGAGACAGAGAGAATATGAGATTAATTTGGGTTCAATGGACAAGACACCACTTATCAAGACTTAGGTCAACCCAGGTCTCAGGCTATTGCAGATCTGGTATTTGGCCTTTTGTTACTGCCTTGGGTAGGATACGTATTTGCCTCAGTGCCCCACTGATGAATCTGTGCCCTCAGCAGGCATGCAGGTAAATGGATCTCTTCCTTAAACCACAAAAGTCTTGCTAGCTATTGTTTCTTGTGGGCAAAATGAAGGGTCAGCTGAGGTGAAGGGCTGGCTCTATGAATGCCTTTGCTGTTTTCTTTCTACTGCTTGGGCATTTGTCAAGGAAGCCAGTAACTGTGCTCTTTGCCAGGCTGTTTGCAGTGAGGTGGCTAAACTGGGCACCATATGTGCCAACATAGGAAGATCATCATCCAAAGACCTTTTGCCATTAGGAAGTCAATTGGGAATGAGCGCTCAATTCATCCATGAAAGATTCACCCTACTGTCTCTCAGAGAGATACTTCTTAAAAATTAGATTCATGGCAGGTAGCCAAAATTGCAAGCATGATTTGCAAGATGAAATGTGATTTTTTTAAAGCAATAAAATTCTCTCCAAAAGCACTCAGAAGTGGCAGAAGAACTAGGAGATGCCATTCTAAAAATGTTGCTGTAGGGGCATTGGATTTTTTTCCCATATAACCAGCACCACATTTTCAATCAGTGCCTACCCATGAGCATCATAAATTTAAACATACCCTCCCTCCTTCCGTCCCTCCCATCCCAATAGATAGATGAGTTAGGTCTACCAAATTTCCATAGTACTAACAGGGGCCAGTGACATCAGCTATTCAATTTGTCAAAGGAATTAGTTTAAAGTTTGTGTGTATATGTGTGTGTGTGTGCATGTATATGTGTGTGTCAAAGGAGTTAAAGTGTGTGTGTGTGTGTGTGTGTGTGTGTGTAGTTGGGGGAGGAGTCTAGAAGAATTTGTGATTACATTAATATAAGGAACTCTCAGTATGGAAATTCCATTTCTGTGTTTTGGAAATGACTGTCTCCCACTCCTAGATTGTACTACCTCTTCACTTTTATCGCTTAGAATCTCTATTTTCCTTCAAAAATTTAATTGAATTTAAATTTTGGCATCCCCTCTGTGAAACCTGTTCTAATCACTCCCCTGCTGTTCATACCTCTCCCTATAAATTACTGTATAGTTATTTTGTATAGACATATACATGCACACAATGTCTCCCCCTATAAGATGTTAAGCCACCTTGAGGGTAAATATATGTTTCGCTTTTGTTTCTATATTCCCAGTACCTAGAACATAGTAGGCACAGAATAAATGATTGGTTGACTAAAGTATGGAGTTATCTGGGGCCGTGAGACTTGGAGTGACTTGCCCATGGTCACATTTGAGCCCAGGATCTTCTTAACTCCAAGGTTAGTCCTTTACCACTTTTGCAAGCTACTGTTGATAGCTAAAAGCTTCAAGTGCCTTGAAAACATTCCCAGGTAGAAAATAATCCCTTTTTTAGCTGGGTATTATACATAACAGGCATTTAATAACTGTTTTAAATTTAATTGGAATGCTTCCATGATAAAAGAAAAGATTTTTTCATTTTTTAATATAAGCCTAAGATCTCTAAGATTTGATTGACTTCACCATCACAAATGGCAAAGTAGCTCTCTTAACCAAGCCAGAGAGCCCTTCTTAGATTATAAATTAAAACTCTGTTACTAATGATATAACGCTAAAATAAATATAGATATTGCCTAATAACTGGAAAAATAACAAGTGAAAACCATAAATTTGAGGGGAAACCCCTGTGACAAATGCCTGGGATATTAAGAAACAATAACTGCATTATACCTTCAATTAAGACTGCAAAAATGGCTCTTGAGAAGAAATAATAATTGTTTAAAACTACAATATTAAGTACGTTAACAAATTCGATGAAATAAAATTTTGAAACCCCTTAGGAAAGCTAGGGTACTAGTTGTTCTGACCTAAAGAAAATGGTCTAATTAAAGTGTAAATGTCATTTTCTCCATCCTCAGAGAATAGCTTATAATAATTTTGGAGAGAAAAACGAAACAAATACATCACCAATTCTAAAATGTTACTGATGGAGGAGACTATAAATCAAATGTTCCTGCCCTTTGTTTTACAGATGAAGACATTAAGGCCAAAGGAAGTTAAGATGTCTTGCCACCAAAGTTCACACACCAGTTTAATTGTGGAGGCAGGTCTACAACTGAGGTTTTCTTGACTTCAATTCTATGGTCTTTCTAATATGCCACAAAAAATCAAAACATTCACATCAGCCATCCTGTCCAAAGGCAAGAAAGCCAGCAAGTCTGGACCATAGCATGCTTGAAGGAGAATAACGTATACTAAACTTGGATAGGCAGATTGGAGCCAGGGTATGACAAGACTTTAAAAGTTAAACAGGTAAATTTGTATTTTATCCAAGAGATAAGGTGCCACTGTACTAGAGCTGGGCAGCTAGATGGCTCAGTGGATAGAACACTAAGCCTGGAGTCAGGAACACTCATCGTTCTGAATTCAAATTTGGCTTCAGATACTTAGTAGCTGTGTGACCCTGAGCAAGTCACTTAACCTGCTTGCCTCAATTTCCTTATCTGTAAAAATGAGCTGGAGAAGGAAATGGCAAACCACTCTAGTATACTTGCCCTACCCATTCCTGGATCCCCTCCCTCTCTCTGGTTGAAGGAGGTGGGAGGTAGACATCTGGGAGCTCCTCCCTCATCCTCCTGCATTTAAGGATGGGAATCGTGGAATCTTCCCCATCATTTCTCATCCAGCTGCATTCCTGGACTTCACCATCTCCAGAAACTCATCATTCTGAAAGATGAAATCAACTCTTTCTCCCGACTATGCTACTCTATATACTACCTGAGAAAATGGCCATGAGAAAATATGTCAAAAGAAAAATACGAGAGATTTGAAGAGATTTTTATACACCCAATGTGTATTTAAGAATTTCAATTCCACAACTAATATTCGGGAAAATTTTTGGAACCATGTGCCAAATTTTAATCCTAGTGTGATCTAGACTCCTGATCTTCAGGGCCTCATTGGATCACATCTCTCCTGAAAAGCCCGAAGCCTGAAATTGTCTATTCCAAAGGCATTTCGAGTTGTATTGCCATATTTCTTGGCTTAACTCCCTCTTATTTATTCCTTTCTTCATAGAATCACAGAGTTGGAAGGGTCATTATTGGTCATCTAATCCAATAAAATTATTTTGAAGAAAAGTAAAGTTATTTGCTCAAAGGTATATAACTAATGAATGGGAAATACAAGCACTCAAACCCAAATCTCCTGGCTCTGAACTCAGTTCTTTATCTACTCCTTCAGGATGCCTTGCAGCCCTTTCCTCTAGCTGACCTAAGAACAAGGTCCAGCCCAGTTTGGTTTTTTTCCAGTCATTCTTGCATGTCCTCACTTAACATTAAGTGCTTCTCTGAAAGCACAGAAGTAAGTGATGTGTCATGGGGGCCTGTTAGTTCTAGAAGAACAACATTAAAAATGGACAGCTTGCTGAATGAAGAAGTTCCACAATGGTGGCAAATGGTGAAGTTCCACAAAATTAATACTTGTTTATATTGTTTGCTTATGTATTAATGACATTCATATTACTGATAGTTTGGAAAATAGTGATGGTCAGAGCAATAGTATGTGAGATATTAGAATACATAATAATGAGCCACCTATCTGCCATAAATTTCATATTGTCTTTACAATGCTGAAACACACAGATAAGAGGCTAGGCTCCTACAGACCTGTAAAGAAAACACCTTTCAGCAGGTTTACATTAGAAAAAAATTCTCTCTTTATTAACTTTCTCCACTCACATTTTCATCTGATTCAGGCCACCAGTTTGGCTGGCCCCATGTGACCCATCTCAAGTTTAATACCACTGATATAAAGGATATCATCACAGAAGCATCAGACCAGAAAGAGAGATGGGTTTATAATGTCACAAGAACAAGAAATAAATGAGGACATGGACTGTGTGTGCCAGTGGTACACAGGCAACAAGAGATCTCGAGCAAGCATTCTTTACTTTTTGGGGGGTGAGAGGCCTATTGGACAATCTGGTGAAGCTTTCTGAAAAATAACATTTTAAATGCATAAAATACATAGAAATAGAAGTGAAACTAATCATATTGAAATACAGTTTTTGAAAAAAAATTTAAACAAGTTGTCAGACCTCAGTTTAAGAACCACTGATCTAAAGGAAGATCTTCGGCATGTAGAATCAGTGAAAGATTTGTGGGAGAACATGGACCAGGGCAGTGGAGAATAAGAAAGTGTGGCTGACCTCTGGGAATGCCTACATTGAAAAGTCATAGATCCACAGAAGGATTAAAAGCCATTCCTAAAATTCCCAACCACTCTTCTTGATGCCTCTTTCAGAGGCAGGTTGAAGACATTGGAAACCATGTCACCTGTAAGCTTAGAGATAGCAATTCTCAGTCTGGTGCCTAATATGGGTAGGGTTTAGGAAATAAAAGCAAAAAGAAGACCTGGTGAAGGATCTCCAGGGCACTTCTCAAATCAGTTTCTCATTGATCTTTGAATTATAAACGTGCAGTTTTAAAGCAGCAGCATGACCAAAACCTTATCCGACACAGTATATTCAAATGCAAATATTACTTATGTATGACCCTTGTGCTTAATAAAACATGTTAAGATATTTGGGAGACAATATATGTTTTCAGAACGGTACAGGTGACTGCTTTGTCCTCAGATTGTTGTAAACGCTCGACATCTCTATTTTCTCAGAAATTGCAAGTCGCAATTTTGTAAGGGCATAACACTAATAAAACTATAATAATCAGTTGTAATTTTATAACTTTGGGGCTATTATCTTGCAAGCATAAAAGAAAATGAGGCTATCCAGAGACTATTTCAGAATGAATTAAAGAAAATGGTGACACATAGAAATGCCATTTCACTGTTATGTAAGGTTCCCCGCTCCTCCACAACTGCCAAGGTATTCAAGGGTGACTAGAATGACTTCAGATCTTTTTTTAAATTGCATATACACACATAAATACACACACACACACACACACACACACACACACACACACACACACACACACATACTCACTCATATATCATCAACTGTACTGAAGCGTCTTGAGATCAGAACTGTTTACAGGAAAAGTACTACATAGGCCAAGCTGCCAAATGGCCACATCACTCAAGCTTTCAGACACCTTCTGAGCCTCAACTGAACAGCTGCTCTTGTCTGTCAGGGAGGCAAGAGTTCTTCCATGGTTACTAAAGTAGTCCTGTTACAAACATTGATGGGAACCAAGATATAAACATTCCCTACAAGGGCCTGCCTGGATTTTGCTTGTTGTTAGGCTGTTGTTGTTCTTGTTGGGGTGTATATGTGTGCTTTATATTGAGGATTCAAGTTCTTTGAAATAGGAATGTGCATGTATGTGTGTGTTTGTACATTGGTGACAAATATATGCATACAAACAGGCACGCATATATATATATACACATATATGTGTGTTATATATGTATTTGTGGGTATATACACAATACACATATACATATATATATATATACACACATACATATGCTTTTTATCCCATTTTTCTAGAAAAAACATGAGGTTCTTAAGATAACGGTGCTATTTTAGATATTGGTCTATAGCCAAGGTGGAAATACCATAACTCTTATGTAGAGCGGTAGTCAGGATGGTTGCCAAGAAAACACCAAATTTCTTGGCAACACCAAATGTGTTCATGAAAAGATCACTACTGAAACAACTAAACAACAACAAAACCAAGATGAGGCTATCGGGACTTTACTGAAGGACAGATTGTTGTTCAAAGGTAGAAAACAGGGAGGCAGAGCCAAGATGGCGGCTGGAAAGCAGGGACTTGCTTGAACTTCCCCCCAGGTTACTCCAAATACCTATAAAAAAAGGCTCTGAACAAATTCTAGAACTGCAGAATCCACAAAATAGAAGAGGGAAGCAGGGCTCCAGCCCAGGACAGCCTGGATGGTCGCAGGGGAAGGTCTATCACATGGAACTGGGAGCAGAGCTGAGCAGAGTCCAGCATGAGCTGTGCCTGGACCAACCAGACCAGGAGCCGGGCAGAAGAGGCCCTAGTGCCCTGAATCAGTGAGCTGTGGCAGTTACCAGACTTTTCAACCCACAAATACCAAAGACAACAGAGAAGGTTAGTGGGTAAAACTGCAGGGACTGCGTGAAAGGAGTTCATGGTTCGGCCACCACACTGGGGGGCAGCAGAGGTGGTGCAACTCTGAGGCTGCTTACAGAGCTACAGCTGCAGTTGCTTCTGGGCCCAGGACTACCTGGTGGGAGGAATTAAGTGGTGAATCAGAGCAGGAGTGAAGAGCCAGCTGAGATCTGAGTCCGGTCCAGGTTGGTGGTTCTTGGGGGAGGAGTAGCACTGGTGTGGCAGAGCTTGCTGTGTAAAAATAGCTCTAAAAACAACAGCGCAGCCCCTCAAGCTTGGGAAAAAGTACTCTCTGCTCTACAAGCAGTCATACCCCAACAAAAAACTCAAGGGTCAAGTAAGTTGGCTGGGAACACAGCGAGGCAGCAAAAACAGAATGAGATTCAGACTCAGATTTTGGAATCTTTCTTTGGTGAAAAAGAAGACCAAAACATACAACCAGAAGAAGTTAACAAAGTCAAAGAGCCTACATCGAAAGCCTCCAAGAAAAACATGAACTGGTCTCAGGCCATAGAAGAGCTCAAAAAGGATTTGGAAAAGCAAGTTAGAGAAGTGGTGGAAAAATTGGGAAGAGAAATGAGAGTGATGTGATAAAACCATGGGAAACAAGTGAATGACTGGCTAAAGGAGACCCAAAAAATACTGAAGAAAATAACACCTGAAAAAAATAGATTAACTCAAATGGCAAAAGAGTTCCAAAAAGCCAAGGAGGAGTAGAATGCCTTGAAAGGCAGAATTAGCCAAATGGAAAAGGAGGTCCAAAAGACCACTGAAGAAAATATTACCTTAAAAATTAGATTGGAGAAGTGGAAGCTAGTGACTTTATGAGAAATCAAGATATTATAAAACAGAACCAAAGGAATGAAAAAATGGAAGACAATATGAAATATCTCATTGGAAAAACCTGGAAAATAGATCCAGGAGAGATAAAAATTATTGGACTACCTGAAATCCATGATCAAAAAAGAACCCAGATATCATCTTTCAAGAAATTATCAAGGAGAACTGCCCTGATGTTCTAGAGCCAGAGGCTAAAATAGAAATTGAAAGAATCCACTGATCATCTTCTGTAAAAGATCCCAAAAAGAAAACTCCTAGGAATATTGTCGCCAAATTCTAGAGCTCCCAGATCAAGGAGAAAATACTGCAAGCAGTCAGAAAGAAACAATTTGAGTACTGTGGAAACACAATCAGGATAACACAAGATCTAGCAGCTTCTACATTAAGGGATCAAAGGGCTTGGAATATGATATTCCAGAAGTCAATGGAGTTAGGATTAAGACCAAGAATAACCTACCCAGCAAAACTCAATATCATACTCCAAGGCATGAAGGGGTGATATCTAAAAAAAAAAATCAAATTAAGGGATGAGAGAGGAATATATTGAGAGAGGGAGAAAGAGAGAGATAGAATGGGGTAAATTATCTCACATAAAAGTGGCAAGAAAAAGCAGTTCTGTAGGAAGGGAAGAGGGGACAGGTGAGAGGGAATGAGTGAATCTTGTTCTCATTGGATTTGACCTGAGGAGGGAATAACATACACACTCAAATGGGTATCTTACTCCACAGGAAAGAAGGAGGAAGGAGATAAAAAAAGGGGGATGATAGAACGGAGGGCAGATAGCAGGAGGGAGGTAATCAAAAGCAAACACTTTCAAAAAGGGACAGGGTCAAGGGAGAAAATTGAATAAAGGGGGATAGGATAGGAAGGAGTAAAACATAGTTACTCTTTCACAACATGAGTATTGTGGAAGGGTTTTACATAATGATACACATATGGCCTATGTTGAATTGCTTGCCTTCTTAGGGAGGGTGAGTGGGGAGGGAAGAAGGGAGAGAACTTGGAACTCAAAATTTTAGAAACAGATGTTCAAAAAAAAAGTTTTTGCATGCAACTAGGAAATAAGATACACAGGCAACGGGCATAGAAATTTATCTTGCCCTAAAAGTAAGGGAAAAGGGGGTGGGGGGAGTGGGGTGACAGAAGGGAGGGCTGACTGGGGAACGGGGCAACCTGAATATATGCCATCTTGGAGTTGGGGGGGAGGGTAGAAATGGGGAGAAAATTTGTAATTCAAACTCTTGTGAAAATCAATGCTGAAAACTAACAATATTAAATAAATTAAATCAAATAAAAAGAAACAAAAGTAGAAAACCTGCATAGAGATTGTATTCCTCTAAACCAGAACGATGTGAACTTGTTTGTATTTATTAATATTTGGACAACTTATTTAAACATAACTGGTTTGTTTTGTGTTTCTGTGTATTGTATTTTATGCATTTTAAAACATTGTTCCAAGAAGGGGTCCATAGGCTTCACCAGACTGCCAAAGGGGTCCCTGACACAAGAGTAGCAAAGAATCCCTACTGTGTGCTAAGGAAGGGAGGTGTGGCTCAGTGCCTAGTCGTGGGGCTGGGGAGGGAGTAATGGCCACCATAGGATGATCAGAGTTCAAGATGAGGAGCTTGAGTGACTCATGAGATATCTGAACAAATGGCAATTTTTCATCTGCCTTACAGTTAGAAAGGGAGATGGGCCATGACCCAGCAAACTTTTACCTTCATCTAAGGAGCCCATATTGTTGTCCAGCCAGCAGATCTTCTCAGTGCCAAGAGTGATGGCCCAGGGGCTGCCTCCTAGAGGTCTTGCTGACTGGAGTGGGGGGCAGGGAGAGACAACGACTGTTCCATAAAAAATGGAAGCCTTGGAGAAGGGGAAAGCAGGGGAAAAGAGGCTGTCATTCCTGCCAGAGGACCATGCTTTCCCAGTATCACCTCTGCTCCACTAACACTGGGGACCTTATCTTTTCATGAATCGACTCCCTCCTAGTCTTCTCAAACTCTTTTGAGGCTCAGAACCCAGGGCTTGGCAGCAGGACCAGTATGAAAGTGTAGTGGGGCTTTGTGAAGGGTAAGGCAGGAAACATTAGGAATCTCAAGCCCTTGTAGAGATGCAAGTGAAGAATCCTGCCCCCCAGAAAACCTATTAGAAAGACATACCACTGCCTCTGCTTCTATCCCCTTCCCTAAGTGACTTGCTCTGAATCATGAAACTAATGACTACTACCCAGAAAAAAAATAACAGATGATCTTGTGCTCCCCAAAGAGATTAAATATTAGCAACCTGTCTGTAAAAGTACTAGACTAAGGAGTCAGGAGCACTAGAGTCCCTACTTTGCCATTCACTCTAACCCTGTTTTTTCCTCTATATAATGTTGGATAAGGTCATTTTTAAGGTTCCTTCCAGGTTTAACTAAGAAATCTAGTTTCTACTTCACTGGATCCCTCAAATCCTTCCCTTACTTCTTCTTTCACTTCCTGCCTCAAATTCAGTCAGAGTTGAATAAGCCTTCCTCTATGATCTTGGGCAGGTCACTTTCCTATAGCACCTTAGTTCACACCTTTGTAAAATCAAGAGTTGGAATTGATAACTTCTAAGGCCCCTTCCAGGGGTTGCACCCAACTCCACTTCACATAATTTATAAAGTTCTTTTGCTCTTTTAAGAAAGTTTGCCTTAAAAGACAAACAAAACCAGATTTCTTTATAAAGGAGTTTTTATCCCAGAAGATCTGTTAATTGAATCACTGCAAATCCCCAGTTAAAACCTGAAACTCATGTCTAAGAAGAAAAACCTATCAGGGCCTAGAGAATAACTCCGGCATGGTAGGGAGAAGTATTTCTCTAATTAATAATACTCATAATAATCAATACTCATTTGCATTCTAGACTCTGAGTTCTACTTAAGGAAAGGAAGCTTAAAGAAAATTCACTGGAGGAATCCCAGGCAGCTACTGCCACAACTGCAGGCATCCTGCCTGGAAGTTGGCAGAGGAATTTCCTCAGAAGGTGTATGCAACCCTACCCATGCACAGTTCAAAAGCTACCTACTATTCAAATCAATCCTTGCAGCTGGCTCAAAGTCAACCTGACTTGCTCTTCTCTTCAAAGAGTACTGTTTTATCCACATGAGAATTTATAGTGAATGACGGTTACAGACAAGACAGACCTACAGGAGCTGAGTCAGAATGAATAAAGCGGACCCAAGAAAATGAAATAAACAATGACCACAACAACGTTCATGGAAAGAACAATCACAGAATAACTGAAAATGAATGTTACAGAATGATAAGAGCCACAAAGAAGAAATACGAGAAGACACTCCCCTTTTACCTCCTTCTTTCTGACCACTGCTTGCCTCAATCTGCCCTCCCTTCTATCAGTTCCCTCCCTTTTTATTACCCATTTTCCCTCCTACTTCCTATAGCGTAAGATAGATTTCTATTATACCTCCTTCTTTGCACGACTTCATCCGTGGGTGTGGAACATTGATTATATTTTTAGACTTTTCAGACGTATTGATTGCCTTTGTTGATTTTTTCTCTTTTTCCTCATTTTATTTTTTTTAAATATTTTTTATATGGGATAGTACTCTGGTAAGAGAAAGGGGGAGGATAATAGGAGAAATTTAGGTGATATAAAACCAAAAGATATCAGCAAACTTTTATTTTTCTCAGAGGCAAAATTGTCGTAATCAATTCAATCAGTTATATAAGCACCTATTCTATATAAATGCTGGATTGAGTCAGGAAGAGCAGAGTTCAAATATAGTGCAAGAAACTTCTTAGCCGTATGATCATGGATAAATCACTTCACCTATGTGTGCCTTAATTTCCTCATCTATAAAATGGGTAAAATGGGACCTACCTCACGGGGTTATTGATAATGTACATAAAATGTATAATATACATAATTAAATAATATACATAAAATGCTTTGTAAACCTGTAAGTGTTATATAAATATGGCGGTGGTGGTGGTGGTGGTGGAAGAAGAAGTATGGCACAGTAGATAAAGAGCTTGCCTTGAAGCCAGGAAACCCAGGTTCAAGTGCTGCCCCTGATGCATGCTGGCTCCCTGACCTTGGAGAAGTCAATGAACCCCTCAGTGCTCCAGTGGACTCTCTAAGATTACAAGTTACAGAGAAGGTGCCAATCTACATTGTTAGAGAAAGTGTCTTCACTTGAAAGTTCCCTATACCAATGAATCACAGGTACATTTCCTATGCGTATCCCTATCAGGGACTATGTTAGGAAGGTTGTGGAGCAAGGCACAAAGATAATTAAGATATGATCCTCACTCTCGTGAAGGTAAAAGCAAGTGAAGAAAATACAATGCATCCAAAATTAACAATAATACTTCACAAAAGGTGTACATATCCGTGTAATATCTGAAGAAGGAAATATTATTTCTGACTAGGTAAATGAGGGAAAGTTCAACCAAGAGTAATATTCAAGCCAGATTTTTAAAGATAGTTTGCAATTTGACCAAGGAAAGGCATCCCATGCATAGGTAATGGAACAAAGGGAAGAAAGTAGGAAAACATGGAACACATATGGAATGATCATAGGATCATAGATTTAGAGCTGAAAGAGACTAGTGTTCATTTAATCCAACCAACCAGAGGCCGAGAAAGTATAAGGGAGTTGCTCAAAGTAGTGAGGTACTCTAGGTACTATTCACAGGTACTAAAGTAACAAGTTAGGGTTTGAACTCTGGACCTCTCTTTTTAAATCTCCTTCTACTACATCATTCTGTTGCCACTATAACTACCTAGTCTAGTTTGCCATAGATTACACAGTACAGAATAGTGTGACATAAAGCTGGCAAGTTAGGGCCATATTTTATTATGGAGGGCTTTAAATGCCAAACAAGGATTTTGTCTTTGATTATGGAAGCAATCAAGGGGCCACTTAAAAGAGTTAAGCAGAGGCATGGTTCAAACAGATCCTTGTACAAAGAGAATTAATATTATATTGATTGAAGGATAGATTGAACCATCCAAAAGTATAAAGATTATCTCCAGAGTTTGGTGGAATACCACTTTTTGGATATGTTGTAGAAGGCAGTTATTTAGTCAACAAGCATTGGCTAAGCATTTTCTATCTTCTTCTATCCTCAGGATTTTAAGAAAGGTAAAAACGTGGTCACTACTCTCAAAAGCTCATGTTCTAATGGGGGAGACAATATAGACTATAGACCTTATCTTTGCAAGTCATGGCAAAAAAATGGTCAACCATAGAATATTTTTTCCAGACATGATAATTCTGAAAGTAGTAACCAAATGTTTTCAATGGTGTCATATCATCTAAAAAGCAACAGTATAATAAAGCATTTATTTAGTATTAGAGAAAATGGGGTTCATTTTTGTTGATCTCTATCAGAAATAAATAATGCAGGTATTGTTTTCAAGGTATCTGAAAATTTCTTCCCCTTGATGATTATGTTTTGATGATATATCAGCATTTGTAAATTTTAAAGACTCAAAAGGTTAACATAACAATATTTCTATATAAATTACTCACAATGTTTCTTAAATAAGAATAGTTTCAGGTGTAAGAACATTTTCTGTTCTTAGGTTATCATGGCCTAAATAACTTAATATTGGTGCTTTGATTTTGATTAAAACCTGGGCAAAAGATAAGTGTATTTCAGTTTAAATAAAAGAGGTTTTTTTTTAAAAAAATGTATCTACAAGATAAATATAGTATTTTGTTGTTGTTGAGTCGTTTCAGTTGTGTTCAACTCTTAGTGACCCTTTCTGGGGTTTTCTAGGCAAAGATACTGGAGTGGTTTGCCATTTCCTTTTCCAGCTCATTTTTCAGAAGAGTAACTGAGGCAAACAGGGTTAAGTGACTTATCCAGGGTCACAGAGCTAATGGGGGTCTGAGGCCGCATTTGAACTCAGGTCTTCCTAACTCCAGGCCCAGCGCTCTATCCACTATGACACGTAGCTACCCTATATGTAGTATTGGTGGAAATTATCCCAGAAAGAAGGGACTCTTAGCTGGAAGAACCCCAAAAGGCCTCCTGTAGAAACTGATATTTGAGCTGAATTTTGAACAAGTCCAAGGAAGTCAGAAGATGAAGATGAGGAGGAAATATATTCTAGGCATGAGGCATGGCAAAGGCAGATGGCATGTGTGGGGAACAGCAAAACACTTCTTAGGGCTTACAAAGGGGAGTAAAGTATAACAAGACCCAAAGGGATTCCTGTTCAGGTATGTGTTTCTTCTAATTCTAAGATTCTGTATTAGGAAAGGAAATAAACTGGAAATGAAGAGATCAGTAAAACAAAACAAAACAAAAAACTGCACCAATGGTTTAGCCTGATGGTGATAAGCTCTTGCACTTGGGTGAGGGCAGAGAAAATAGAAAAGAAGGATTTAATCAGAAAGATCTTTAAGGTCAAATCAGAGAAAATTAACAACTAAATGGATCTCGAAAATGAGAAGAGAAAAAAGAATCAAAGATTCCAAGGGTTCTAGCATGGGTGACTGGGTTTCTGGTGCTGTGTTAATAAAAATAAGGAAATCAAACAGTGGGATAAATTTTGCAGAAAGATAATTAATTTGGCTTGGGACACAGAGAGTCTGAAGTGGTAATGTTAAGACAGGCTACAGAGTATCAACAGGGCTGTAAGGCTCTCAAAAGTATTTTCCTACCATTAAAATACTGTAAGGAAAAGCATTAGCATATTTGTGTAAAATGATTTCTCTTTCATTAGTTTAGAGAGATGATACAGGAACAGTGACTCCAAGTTGACCTTGAATATATTAATATCTATGTAGACATTTCCAGAATTAGATATTACTGTAACTTACCTAGTTCAAAGAACTTTTGTTTTGTTTTATTTGGATGTTAAAACTATTCACCTTTCCATATTTTCATACCTTTATTAATCCACTTTTTACAATCATTTTAAATAGCATGCTATAAGCTCACAAATAATAGCCCATTTATAAAAATTAGAAAGGCTTTAAAATGAAGGTCACTAAAAATCGTTACAAAGCTAAGCATTATTAATACAAACTGCTCTGTTACATCATAAGTAATAGAGTCTTCCTTCATATACAAAGATGACATTAGAGACCTCCTGTCAGTAGCATACAAACTTTGAGTGGCACAGTGACAGACCGGGCTAATTCAGTTTTGCTTGGTCTCCCTTATGGACGTGGCAGGAATTTTTATGCAAGATAGATGGTCAGGGTTAAAGGTACAACATGTGGCTTTGGAATAGAATGAGTCTTTTCTGCATTATGCTAAGTGCCCTGTAAGGGAATTTAGCACTGGTCTCATAAGTCAGAATGACCCAGGGCTCATTTAAAAGTTTTAGGAGTTTTCTTTTTTTTCCCTCTCCTTTTTTACTCTACAAGTTCAACCTAGATGGAGAAGAGGCAAAAAGTCCAAAGAAAAGTATGACTACCACCTACTTCTGCATCCTTGCTCTACACAATTACAGAAAGAATCCTCAAAAGGCATGCACAAAGACACTTTCATTCTTCATGAATCATTCTAGCCTTCATAAAATGGGTGCATCACAATATATTGAAAAGAACAGAGAAAATGAAGTTGGTGGACAAAAGAGAGAAAGGTAAATTCCATCATTCCCTAGGATGGAAAGCACTTTTTTTCCTTAGCATGGCAAAGAAAGTACAAAAAACTTCACTTTGTAGTCTAATAATGATAACTATAGCACTTCAAGTTTTTCAGAGTTATCTGTACATGCAATCTCAGTTAAGCCTCCAAACAACCCTGTGAGGTCGGTTCTAAAGGCGCCATTATACTCCATTCTATAGATGAGGACACTGAGGTTCTGAGAAACTGTGACTTTTCTAGGTTCACACGGACAGTAATTGTCAAAGGTAGGATTTAAAACAAAGTTGTTCCTGACTCTAGAGATAATATAAGTAAATGCTGCAAACTTTAAAGCACTGAATAAATGTGAGGTATCATTATTATTATTATTTTCCATACTGTTTCTCTACCAATGATGTTGTTACTCATCCTTCGTTTCTGAAGAGGACCAATGACATCAAACTGTGACGAGTGATGTCTTGACTTGAGCATGAATTGGATTGAAGGGAGGCAAAGCTGTGCAAAGTCATCAGGCTCACTCTCTCTTCCACAGTCAGTGAAGTCCAGTGGCAGGACAAAAGTCAAAAGCACTGGTGATTGCCCAGGATGCAGTGGGTGACCTTGGTATCTTCTATATCTGACCAAGCTCGAAGCATTCCACAGCACCTGCTTCAGCTACCTTCATGGCCTCTGGAACAAACTGTTCTTGTCTGCCCATTCCACCAGGGGAAGTCTTCACATGCTTGGGATAGATACCCCCTAACTCATTGATGGGTTTGAGGTCTGTAGGTTACTCTCAAACTGGTTTTGCCTGTTTGTCAAGACGATTTTACTAGAGTGTGACCCCTGCAAATGCTGCAGCTTCTTGGAGCCACCTGAAGTGAAGGTGATAACATCATGGACACACAGATTTAGAGGTCACCTGTACTCCAACCTCATTGAGCAGATGAAGGACCCTGAAGCACAAGAAGTTAAGGGACTAATCCAGTCACACAAGTACTAAGTAGCTGAGCCAGGAGGCAAGCTTAGGTCCTGTAAATCCAGTATCAGCGCCCTCTCCACCTCACCAAGAAACTCAAGTAGAAGGTGTCCCAAAGTTTTAGGCTAAGCAGCTAGGTGGTGCAATGGAGAGAGTTCTGGACTTAAGAGTCAGGAAGATCTGAGTTCAAATCCAATCTCAGATCCTTTGTTAGCCAGGCAAATCACTTACCCTCCCTAAGTTTAAATTTCCTCATCTCCAAAATGGAGCTAATAATTCAACCTACTTTCCCAGGGTTATTGTAAAGATAAAATGGGATAATATTGTAAAACACTTAAAAACCTTAAGAAACTACATAAACACCTGTTATTATTACTAAAAATAATACCACTGCACTAATACTTTGGGGACAGCTGGTATCTTCTTATATACAATACGTGAAATTATGTTTATTCTCCACCCCTACAGAATGCATTTATATCTTTGCTTACATAGGTTATACCAAAAGTCTTAATGCAGTTTTAGGCTTTAATACCTATTAAAGCTCACACAGTCTTTATACTATGTGGATGTATATAGCATGAATGCTGTTTAATCCATATACTGTATTTGTTGTTTGCTCAATTGACTATAAGACCTCCCTGCCCATATCAACATTATCTGTATTCAGACAAGCCTAGCCATTACACAGCCCACTCTATTTGTTTTATACAAGGAGGGCCCAGCATATACCACAGATAGGCATTTAATAAAAGCCTCTAATGATGAAATAAACAATGAAAATGGAGGTTTGAAGATAAACACAGAAATATTTATCCACTGAGATATTTACCTAGAAAATTTAGATCTACTTCACGGCATTCAGAATTTTGGCAGAAGCCCTCTGGAAATTTTGATGTGCCCCATCACCATACTGAAACAGCTAATATAATAGATAAGTAGGCTAGATTTGAGAGTCAGGAAGACCTGAGTTCAAATTCTGTCTTAAATACTAATGAGCTGTGTGATGCATGGTGAGTCACTTACCCTTTCTTATCCTCATTTCTTCATTTGTAAAACAGAGATAATAATAGCACCTATCACACAGGGTCCTCTTGATGATCAAAAAACATAAAATACACAAAACACTTTGCAAACTTTAAATGTTAATATATATGTATTAATATTAACTAGCTATTAGAATGGCAATTTTTTAAAATTGGATTTTAAAATACATGATAGCTTGCTTATTATATTGAGCTAGACCAGGGGTGGGGAACCTGCCACCTCAAGGCCACATGTGGCCTTCTACGTCCTTGGGTATAGCAGTTTGGCTGAGTTTAAGTTTTACAGAACAAATCCTTTTATTAAGGGGATTTGTTCTGTGAAGTTTGGATTCAAAGGGCCACACTTGAGGACCTAGAGGGCCATGTGCGGCCTCGAGGCTGCAGCTTCTGCACCCCTGGGCTTGACTTTGGGTTATGAGTAAGTTAAGGAGTCAGATGATTCTATTTGTAACTTTGCTGCTGATTCATAGTGTGACCTTGAGCAAGCACAGTCTCTCTATTTGATACACTCTTTGACTGCCATAAATATTTTGAAAGGTAGCCTGCCAAGAGCCTGGCACAAGCTCTTCCGCCTTATTCCTCCACCGAGCAATGGGAATACTCCAAGCATCTTGGTATGCTGTTGATGTGTGTTTAATTAATGGATTACAGCATGTCTTTGAGGTATCATATTATCTATATTATAAGCTCAGTTCTGACATAACATACAGGCAGGTTTTCAGGGATCAAGGTTAAGCAGTAAGAAGAGGAAATGGAACCTGATAGGAGGCAGGAATCAAGAACCAATATTAGTATCCAAGCCTTGGGGTCAAGGACAAGAACTTGAACCAGGGTCCTCAAGTAAAAGTGAAAAGAATGAGAAAAAAAATTTCAGAAGGAAGTTTAAACCAAGAGATGACAAGCTAACTAGAGTTTAATAATGTCAAAATCAGGGTCAGAAGTCAGGACACAAAAGGAATGAGATTTAGAAAGGTAAGCAGTATAATTCAAAAGAGGTAACATCTGCACAGGAGAAAAGAACCTTGGTATGACAATGGAAAACTCCCTTAACTCCTCTGTTCTATTTCCTTATCAGCAAAATGAGGGGGTTGGACCAAATAGTCTCTAAGATCCCATTAGGTTCTACATCAAGATTACTAAAAGTTACCACTGTTAGAATAGTAAGATACTGCCTTTCTCCCTATACTTTTCCTTTTGCAGAGAGAGCTGAACACAATTGCTTAAAAGCATGGGTGATGCTAGACTGGCAGATTGCTATGAGTCAGCAGGTGTTCTTTCTTCATCTTGTCAAAGGTTATATTTGTATACTATTCTACAGTTTTCAGAATGTTTTCATGACTTTCAACATCTCACTTGATTCTCACAACAACTTTATGAGGAGGTATTATTATTTCATTTTTAAGAATAATACAACTAAAACTGATTTGATTTCCAAGTTTAGTGAGTCCTATTTTCAGCATTCTTTCCACTAACAATCCATGACCTCCCTAGCCAGACCTTGTCAGCAAGAACCTGACATATATAAAATAACAACACCACAGAGTCTAGACACTTCTTATGGTACATGTGAGACTCCTTATCCTGCTTTTGGATTTTTAAATATTTCCTCTTTTCCAAGTTAGTAAAATCACAACTCCCATTCCTTAAGATCTTGCTCTCAGCTACTTGTGATGGGGAAAAAAAAATCATAAAACCATGAAATCAATGACTGATTAGTTTAACATCTTGTTTTATTACTCCACGGGTACTAGTGCAACAATCAAGCTGTTCATGCATGTTGCCACTACATGACCAACCTATCTCCTTTTCCAGTCATATACTATTTCCTGAATGATATGAATGCTGCTTCTTGCACATAGGTTATTATTGGGAAGAGGCTGCAAGTCTTTCTATTGATCACTGCATTACCATCAATATTTATTCTTTAGAGATTATGGTGTTCAGAGATCTACAAACACAGCATACCTGGGAACAGGTTGGTGTTAAAATGATGTATTTTGGTGGCATGTAGATGGTGTAGGGTGTAGGTGGTTGGATAGAGCACTGGTCATGGCATCGGGAGGACCTGAGTTCAAATAAGGCCCCAGCACTTACTAGTTGTATGACCCGAGGCAAGTTACTTAATTGCATTTTTGTTTTGTACTGTTTTGTTTGATGCAAGGCAGGGCAGTTTCCCAAAGGTGATCCAGATCTCTTCCACCTATTCAAGCATGGCTCAGTCTGCAATATTTGCTATCCTATCCTAGATACGTGGACTAACTCAATGACTTGGCCTTCCAGCTTCAGGTTGGACATTGCAAACAGCGTATGCAGTTTACCAACATAAATAATCTGAAGGTAAAGGTTAGTTTTGATCTATAGAGAGACAAACTCTCTTTCATCCCTGAAAATTCTCACAAACAAAATCCCATCCATTCAATGGAAAAGTATGGACTTTGGAGAATGGAAGACATAAATCATGCTTTTAGCATCAAGCCTCTATCTAAGTCACAGAGATGAAGCAACGGCAATTAGAATATTCCTCCCAATTATTCAAATCTACCTCATTGCTATTTCACTTGCTAAATGCTTGACCAGCTCCTCTGTATTAGAACGGCACATGTAAACACTGAACAGTAAGCACTCAAACAAGCCACTCACTAAAAGCATTGGATTCCAATAGGGAGGCTTACGATCCACCTTTTGCTGCCCTTTTTAGAGTCCCCTCTGGGAGTTAAAAATCAATCCTGATAATATATCTAAGAGTCAAGTTCAATGGCCATGCATCATTAATGCCCCAATCACCCCAAAACGGAGGATATAGATCCACTGAAATAATTCTTCATTATATCAGTCCTCTCAAACAACATTTACTCTTCTTTTCATAGTAGTGGTCAGAGATTTTTCTGAAAAAATCCCAATTGAATTTGAGATGGTACCTGCTTGTTTCTTCTATGAATTATAGTCATAAAAATCTGTGCTATAAATGTCAAATAAGGACAGGACTTTAAAAATCCATTCTAAATATAACATAGAATAGGGGCTAGATAACCCAGAAAAAGAAGAATCTCAAAGGAAGAAGACACAATCCTCTAATAGGCCCCAAGCCCTATTTCTTATAAGGTCAGCCCTGCCAACATTTTAGTCTGTGATAAATACCTCCTTTCCTCAATTTCATGTGTTACCAAGACTTCAAACCTATTTGCATAAGACTCTTTCTGTTTGTCTTAGTAGATGATAAGATGATGACTAGAAGCTGGATGCCTGCCTGAGGGGGTGGAGTTGGTGAAGGAGTTTGGGAGAAGAGAGATCTCCTGTTTCCTGCTTTTCAGAGCACCCATTTTTCTGGGGGAGGGGGAAGCAACTTTCCCCCCATGTCTACCTTCCAAAATTCATTCTCTGGTTCTAGTTCTCTAGTTCACGTTCTCATTCTTTCTCTCTCTCTCTCTCTCTCTCTCTCTCTCTCTCTCTCTCTCTCTCTCTCTCTCTCTCCACACCCTGCCCTGTCCATCTCTGTCTCCCCCCCCCGGACCTCCAACCAAGAACAAGAAACAAGAAGACAGTCTCTCTTCTCTGAAGTTCCTCTGCCAACTCAATCTCTCAGCCAGGCACCCAGCATCCAATCATCATCCTCTGCACCAACAATAAGTGTCTTAATGAAAACAGACTTAAATCTAGGGCTATAGCATAAGACAAGATTAAATCATGAGACTTAGGCAGAAGGGGTCTATGAATTATCTAGTCTATCTCCCCAATTACCACTGCTTTCTTTATGAGGAAACTGAAAAATAAAGAAGCTTAGTGACTTGTCTGAGGTCATCCAAACCAAGGACCCATTAGTAAGAACTAGCACTTGAAATCAAACCTAATTATATGATCACAGGAGCAGAATATTTCAAATTTAGAGGGATCTTAGGGGTCATCTAGTACAGTCCCTCCACTTAAAGATAAGGATGATGTAGCCCAAAGATTTGTTACTCTTGTTGCTTGTCCACCATTTTCGAAGAGGACCACAACATGTAAGTGAATTGGACTTAAGTGAGGGAGGGCTGTGCAAATTAACCAACCTCACTTTCTCCTCTGCAGCCATCTGGGTCTGATGAGGTTTTGGGGTGCTGGGACCCCAAGAATGCCAAGGCAGAGTTGCCTGGAAGGAATTCACACACTCAAGCCTTCTCTGAATCAAGAGGCAGAGTTTATCGTAATGCTTTAGCAAAAGCGGGCAAGGGTCCTTATGAGAACCTGCTAGAGACTGAGTTGGTGCTGGGATTTATATGGAGAAGGAGAATAGGAAAGGAACACCAGGGATACTAATTAGGTAATCTAAGGGTCCAGGTGTCTTTGGGAGCTATGGATAGGAAAGTGCAGGGAGTATACCAGACATTGAGGTAGTTGTCAGAGGCATGGACCTTGGGGATCTGGCAAGAGGAGGAAGAGTCCTTGGCCCAGCCAGGGACAAAATTCCTTGGGCCAGGCACCCCTCTGTCTGTTCCAATAAGAGAATGTGTTCTGCAACAAGGAAACATTTTCTCACAGCACAGGGGCCTACTGAGAAATAGGGATGCTTCTAGAGACATGATCTTAGGGCGGGGTCTGAACACCCCATCAGGTCCAGTGGCAAGACACAGATAGATCAGGATGACTGGAGATGGCCCCCAGAGTGGAAGTGAAAGGCCTTTAGGGATTTGCCCAAAGTCACACACATAGCAAACAGCAGTCAGGATCTGAATCAGGTCCTTCGCCTCTAATCCCAATGCAAGGCTCTTAAATTTATACACAAAGCTCCAGAGGAGGAGGCAAGGATGAACACATCCATGAACACAGAGATAAGGAGATAGAATAAACTTCATGGGGGAAATGAAAATAAAAAGAATGTCTCTGTAGAATAACCCTGAACTGTTAGTAACTGAGGTCAAATTTCCCTTTTATTCTCTAAACCACAAAGATTTTGCAACCAAGGGATCTCACCCCCAAAGCTTCCCTCAGTTACCATGTTTAATATATGCAGGGTAAGTTTTGCTTTTCAAATCGTGGGAGGTCAGCTGCCCAGCTGGGGTGGGTGCTGGGGCTTATGGAATGCAAACGATTTCCGGGACAGCAATCTTTAGCTGGGAAAGAAAGCAGAGTCAAGTGTCATGCGTCTAAAGTCTAAAAGAAACCTAAGCCAAGGCGGGAAGGGCAGGCCAGTTAAGAGAAAACTCCTGAAATGAAGCCTGTAATGAGAAAGCAAAACCTAGTTTTGCATCAGCACGAACTTATTGGCCTTTAAATAAAAGCAGGTCTGAGAATTCTGACCATGTAGTAGACCATTTTTTATGTGCTGCCTTCCCCCTCTAGGGACATCTAGGTGGAAGAGTGGATAGGGGAACACTCGTCTTCATGAACTTTGATCTAGCTTAAGACACTTACTAGCTGTGTGACCCTGGGCACATCACTAAACCCTGTTTGCCTCAGTTTCCTAATCTGTAAAATGAGCTAGAGAAGATGATGGCAAAGCATTCCAGTATCTTTGTCAAGAAGACCCCAAAAGGGGTCAGGAAGAGTTGAACGCAACTGAAATGACTCAACAACAACACTCCCCTTGAGAGTAGGGACTGGTGAATAACTGAAGCTGCCTCTGTCTCTCTTATCTCTAATCCCATTATTCCTTTGTCTGCCCAGTTCCTGACCAGTGCTCTGGTTTCCTGATGTCTACCTTGGCTGGGCATTCTCTACCTCTCTTTTCCCCACTACTAAAGCAGGGGAAGGTTCAATCAGCACAATGGGCCCTACTCTCTGCCACTGGTATTTGCTGGATCAAATTCTTGTCTAAATACAATACTCATCTTGCATTCTAATTAGTCAGTCAACAAGTGTTTATTAAGCACTTACTATGTGCCAGGCACTGGGCCAAGAGCTGAAGGCTTCCACACCCTGGTACAGAGAACTGGCAGCTATGGTAAGCTGCGGTTCTGGGATCCAAACTACTGTACTAACCCAGGACTTGGCCCATGTTACATAAATGAGAATGTGAAATTTGGGGGCAGGGAAGCTACTTTGCAAGAATAAAATGCCTGGCTGTGAGTTCATCTGGATGCCTTTGTGGGGGGAGCTGGCAACCCTGTGAGTGCTGCTGAGAAGACATTTAGATGGACTTTGGATCTTCATGGATACACTCTCCAAATAAAGCTATCCCTTGACCTCTGGCCCAGGGATTATGTTCTGAGTGTGCCCAGTAGCCTTAAAAAAAAAAAACTTTTTTGTGTATTGGACATGATTTCATTGATATAGTGAACTCATGTTGAGAAAACTCCTTTCAATGCAGGCTCTGAAGTTATTGTCATAGAAAGTTACTGGAGAATGTAAGTGATTTGTCCAGGGTCACACAGTCAGAATGTAGCAGAGAAGGGACTTGAACTCAGCTTTCTCTTGCAGGCTAGTTATCTAACTACAATGCCAAAATGGAGGCTGGAGCCTCCATTGAGCCTTTTTTAATATTATTCCTGGCAGGGAATGTCACCCCCTGGCCCACATCCCAGCAGGTGACCACCCCCACTAATATTTCAAGGGCTTCCTTCAGGAACAATAGGAGAATTTCCCTGGGTTACTAATTGTCAACACCACCGCTTCTCACAATCCATTCTAAGCAGAAGGTGACTTCTTTGTAGAGCACACCAGCAGTTTCTGGGTGTCATCCCAGGACCTCTAATAGAACTAGGCTTATATATCTAGAGCTGGAGGTAACCACAAAGGCCATGAAGTATCACTCCTTCCTTTTAAGCCTGAGTAAACTAAGACACGATGAGGCAAGTGATTTGCCCAAGGTCACACAGGTACTGTTAGTATTGATGGGAGCTTCTGACAGATCCAGTTAAGGATGAGCGATTGCCTAGAATTGGACAAATCCTGAGGAAGTCTGATCCCTACTGACACTAGCAGAACAGAAGTGGCTTTTGAAAAAGAGGTTTTGATTAAGTTGCAGTTTGGGTATAACTCGGTAACATTCCAGGCCCACCCAAGGGTGAAGGAAAATAGTAGCATTCTAGAGTGGGCAAGTCATTTAACCCTGTGTGCCTCAGTTTCCTCATCTGTAAAATGATCCCGAGAAGAAAATAGCGAACTACTCCCATATCTTTGCCAAGAAAACCCCAGATTGGGTCACAGAGAATAGGACAGGACTGAAAACAACTGAACACAGTAAGGGAGTTCATGGGGGAAGCAAATTATCTACGCATCTCTCACCCACACATCAAGCAAGCCTACTTACTCCTGTCTTCCCCCTAAATCCTGACCAGGAACTTGATGCCTAAGTTTAGATAGACTGGGGAGAGGAGGCACTTCTCCAGCTCATTTAAAATTTACAGAGGCTTTACAAACATCATCTCATTCTGTCCTCACAACAAAAATGAGAAATAGTTGTTTTTATTATCCCCACTTTATAGGTCAGGAAACTGAGGCAGACAGAGGTATTAAGTGACTTGCCCAGGGTCACACAGCTAGTAAGTGTTTAAGGTATGATTTGAACTCAGGATTTCCTGACTCCAGGCCCTCCACTGTGCCACGTAGCTACCTCTAAATCTGGTACAGTGGTGCCATTATAACATGGAACAGCCCCGTAGCAGAGGAGACTAACAATGGTTAGTCCTTGCAAGAAGAATCCCTAAACTCAAGAAGCCAGATCTCTATAGGTCAGAATGAGTAACTTTGGGGTTTACCATCCATTACATTTCCAGTGGTCCTGGGTTCAAGAAGGCTGACTTGGCAAAACTGAGGCAATGCTTGAAACACAAGATCAACCAATTTCTGTACTTCCTACAACCAGTAGAACTGAGGAATGTGAGTAAAAGGCCATATGACAAGGTGCCTCTCTGGCATCAGGGACCACAGCACTCACATTGTATTGGCAGTGACAGGCCATCTTCTCGGGCCTCTCCTCCTTTACCTGTCTCAGGAATTGTGCATTTTATTTGGACCTAATTCTTTGAAACATATCTGTTTCCTAAACAGGCCTAAGAAATAAGAACTCCGAGAATTCCTGGAGAAAAATTTGTAAAGGGAGTTTGCTCATCTCCCTCCCCTCCCCAGAGGGATGCTCCTGCTCCCATGTGCAGGTCCTGGGGGAAAAAAAGGAAAGAGGAGCTGAGAATCTGCAGTGACTATCAGACTTTCAGTACCACCGTAGTATGGCCGAACTCTTGGGACCTGTAACAGGTGACCCTGTGCATTAAACTGACTCTGCAGAGATCCTATAACCTTGCTGCAATTCAATCAAAGAACCAACAAGGATTTTTATTAAGCTCTCATTGTGTTCCAGACACTTTGATAATAGCTGTTTGCCCTTCATTATCAAAGAAGATTATGACATTAGGAAGGTAATACCATGACTCACGAGTGCATTGGATTTAAGTGAGGCAGGGCTGTGCAAAGTCACCAGCCTCACTTTCTCCTCCAGAGTCATCTAGGTCAAGAAGTCAGATATAGATTGAGATGACTAGAGATAGCCCTGGATACAGTGGGAGACCTTGGCCTTTTTAAGGAAGGTCTTTCCCAGGTCTCAGTTTGACACAAGGCCCATCCAGTGATTGAGGCTAGGTAAGAAATGAGGCAAAGAATGGCCTCTTTTATCTAGTCAAAAAATAATAATCAATCTGGAAGGGGAAGACCCTCACAGGGTTTCTGGCCAAAAGAGAAAGAATTGCTATTTAAACTCAGTCTGAGCCATCAGATCCTTAGTATGAATACAAAGGAAATGCAAAAACTAGTCCCTGCCCTCAAGGAGTTTACATTCTAATGGAGGAGAATGCACGTACATACACACATTTATGCATACATGTTCACATAGAGAGATTTATATATAGATATCAACCTATGTAGACAGGTATAGATATTGATGTGTCTATATTGGTAAAGATATTTAAGTGACTTGCCCAAGGCAACACAGCTAATAAGTGTTTGAGGCATGATGGGAACTCTGTTTTCCTACTCCAGGCGCTCTACTGTGCCGCCTAGCTACCTCTAAATCTGGTCCATTGGCAACATTATAATAGCAACAGATGTAGTGGAGACTAAGAATGGTGTGTATATGTAGACAGATATAGATACACACACACACACACACACATATAAACAATGTGTGTATATATATGCACACATAAACATATATATATACATATATACATTTTTTATACACACACACACAGACACATTTATATACACACACATACACATGTGCATGCCCGTGCACACAGACACTCACACACACACACAATTATCCTTTCCACATTGCAAATTTCCACCTCATGGTTTGAATATGCTGACACTTCGTGGATCAGCATAAGAAATAAAATGGGAATTTTTGTGGAAGCCACAGATGACATGTGAAGGCCAGCAAATGATACAGAAAAAGTTTAGAAACTCACAAGTGTATAAAATATATGTATAGCGTAGCAAAATATCAACATATTTTTCAACACCATAATAATTTAGACCTTCTTTACTATGAATGATTTTATGCAGATTTTCCAGATTGCTGAGGTGTCATGCCCTTAACGTGTGATGTGGAAGGGACAAATGTGTGTGTATGTATGCATATGCAGACGCCCACATATATGCACATGGGTGCAATACTTTCACCGTCGATGGAAGGACACCTGACCTCATGCCTAGAAGACTCCCTCTTCTCATCTCTGCCTCCTCATTTCCTTAAAATTCAGCAAAAACCTTACCTTCTAAAGGAAAACATCCAATACCTCTCAATTCTAGTGTCTTCCTTTGGTTAATTAGATCCCATTTGTTTTGTATATAGCTTGTTTGGATGTAATTGTTTTCATGTTTTCTCCCTGTCATACTGTGAGCTCTTTAAGGGCTGGGTCTCCCTTTTGCCTTTTTGTACCTCCAGTACTTAGCACAGTGCCTGGCCCTTAACAAATGCTTACTGACTAGCTGAGTTAAAGCCCTCTCAAACGTTTTGTATCTTTCTGACTTTGACCTGGCTTTCTGTTTTCACACTCATCTGGCCCTACTCTACCTGCTGACATGTGTATTTATATTCTGATATTGTCTCGATACTCCAAAGTCTTGACCTTTACCTGGGCTGCTCTGCTACCCTTTTCCCCACTCCTCAAACAAAGGATTTAATCAGCATGAGTCTAACTGCTCAGTCGTGGTCCTTGCCAGACCAGGGGCCTCCACCCAACCCAAGGCCAGAGCCTTCCCTACTCTAATCTATCCTGCACACCACAGGCAGATTAATCTTCCTAAAATACTCCTTTCATCAGGTTACTCTCAGTTATACTTGAAAAACTTTAAGTGGCTCCTCAGTGTCTGCAGGACAAAGTCCAAATCCATTCCTTATTCTGAATTTCAAGGTTCTTTGCAATAGAATCCAACGATTAGAAATATTTTACCTTTAAAGGAAATATATACCACCTAAGAAATGAGTTTCAATAGTAGATATTGATACTTCTGCATTACAGTCACACATGTATAGCTTGTTCATTGTGGTTTAGTCATTTTTCAGTTGTCTCCAACTCTCCGTGACCCCATCTGGGGTTTTCTTGGCAGAGATACTGGAGCGATTCGCCATTTCCTTCTGCAGCAGAGAACTGAGGCAAACGGGGTTAAGTGACTTGCAGGGGCTCACACAGCTAGTGAGCGTCTGAGGTTGGATTTGAACTGAGGAAGAGGAGTCTTTCCGATTCCAGGCCCAGTGCTCTAACCACTGGGTCACCTGGCTGCCCTATTATAGTTTGTTTACCTACTCTATTTATCAGACTCAGCCACAAAATCAAATTCACCCTCAAAAAATTATAATTTACCTCAATCAAGTCTATTCCAAAGAAATGATCTCAAGTTCTAAAAGAAATTGCAAAATAATATGTATTCCCCAAAATGATTTGAACAATGGTAGAACCTTTGGAACATGTATATAGCTTCCCAAAGTGACCAGCACTCATTTTGCTGAATGAACTCTAGAATATGTGTTACAAACAAATTGGTAAGATTAATTAGTAATCATGCTTTATAAGCATATAATAATTACGGTTACATGGCCATTATACATCTAACATGTACAGCTGCCTTGACTATTTTAGACACTTGTTAGGCAGCTTGGGGACATAGTAGATGGAGTGCTTGACTTGGAATCAGGAAGACACGAGTTCAAATCCAACCTGAGCAACTGGAAAATCAAGTTAACCTTTATCTGCCTCGGTTTCCTTATCTTCAAAATGGGGGCGATAATAGCACCTATCTCCCACAGTGGCCATGAGGATAAAATGAGGTATTTGTACAGCTCTTTCCAGACATTAAAGTGCTACATAAATGTGAGCTGTTTTTATTATTACTTGTTTAATGTATTAGTATGTACCTATATACTCTCTTATAGCATTTATTATTATTATTTATTTAATGTATTGATACACACCTAAATATTCTTACACAGCAGCAAGTAGATGGGATAGAAGATTAAAACCCTTCACTTAGAGTCAGTAGGAGCCAAATTAAAATCCTACTTCAAACTCACTACTTGTGTGTCTCTGGGCAAGTGGCTTAACCATGCCTGGTGCAGTTTCCCCATCCCATAAAATGTTAGGGTTAGACTCACCGGCTTCTAAGATCCCTTCCAGCCCTGTCTCTAGGATCTTTTGATCAAATGCTAGTCATCTATACATTTATTCAATCACTACAATGACTTCATCTATATATTCAAAAGGAAATCAGAACTGGATCTATGAAACTTAAAAATTAAATTTAAAATTGAATTAAATTAAATGATGCAGTCAGCGTTCTAAAATATGTAGTTATATGAACAGTCTGTAGAGGAGCTTCAAGGATTCCATGAATAGTGGCCCCAGACCACCATGCATGTGCCACAACAATGCTACTTGCCACTACTGTGGCTATGTAAGGCCAATAACACCAGCACACAGGAGGGCTGCCAGCACAGGTTCTTTTATGTGCTTTTCTAAGGAAACCACTTAAAGGGGTTAACAATCTCACTTTAATTAAACATACATATATCATTTACTTAGTTCAGGGGGAAAAGCCAGCACCCTGAACTTCAGAGAGAAGACAAACAGAAATTACAAGCAGAAATTATGTAAACAGAGCAAATAACACAAACCAGCAGACAGGCTTCTAGCTGTCTGTCCAACATCTTAATACATAGTTACCAGAGAAGCACCAACATCTGGATTTGTCAAAGTCACGGGGGCTGCTTCAATGGCTACCCAGAGTCTCCTCACCAACATTCTTTCAATGAGTGTGCCCCCAAAGGCAAAATGCTAACCTCTGAGTTTATATATACTTCTTCAGGGTCAAAGGGCATCACAACCATTTGACTCATACCCACATGACTTAGGCCTTCCCTTGATGTAAGCAGGTCATCAAAGACTCCAGATTCAGTTAAAGATTCCTTAGTGCCTGGATGCACTCCAAAGCAAAGACAACAAAAGTCTACTTTGCTGGCCATTACATTTGAAAGACAAAACTCATCAAAGGTACTTGATTACCTCAGCAATCCAAAAGAGAAAACAGTAAAAAAAAAAAAGTCCCACCTTAATTACCATAACAGTATGTGATAATCAATATTCACCTGAACTTTATTATTCATCACAAAGGTACTTGGGACATTATTCATGAGGTTCTATAGCTAGACTAACTTCTTTCATTTGGGAACCAATATAGGGTATTTAGACCCTTTAATTTGATCATTTCAACAGTAATTTTATTTACACTGCTGTTCTCATAAGCATCTTCAAGAAAAAACTGACTTGAGAAAAGCAGACTACTTGTGATATAAAATTCAACTTATATGTTTATTTGATAAAACTCAATGTGGGGTTTTTATTCTACCTTGTTCAATGTACGACTTTAGCACGTTGGAGGAAATGAGACCTATAAGGTGATAAAGCCCTACCTTAAATAGCAATAATAATAGAACCATTCCAGAATAAGGAATATTTGCTTCAAGAGGCGGTATAAGAGCATTTTTTTTCAAGAAAACAACAATGAGATATACTTATTACTTTATGGAGTCACCTAATAAACTCAAGATATAAAGTCCTGGGCCACCAGAGGTTGGCATTTGAACAGAACCTTGGAAATAGGTTGTATCAGGAAGTCAAGGGGTCAACAAAGGAGGGGCAATAGAAGCAAAAAATGTGGTGCAGTGGAGACATCCTCTCCTGGAGATGTGGACAACTAGACTTTAGTTCTCCATTTCTTGTTTTCCTTTGAAAATAATTAGCTGTGTGACGAAGGCAAATCACTTAGCCTCTCTTGGTCTCGGTCACTTTACAAAAAAAATGAGGATAGTGATAACTCACCACAGAAGATAGAGGGCCAGGCCTGGAATCAGGAAAATCTGAGTTCAAATATGGCCTTAGACACTTACTAGCTCTGTAACCCTGGGCAAGTCACTATCACTTAACCTTATTGCTTCAGTTTCTTCACCTGTAAAAATGAGCTGGAGAAAAAAAAGGGCTAACCACGGCAACATCTTTGCCCAGAAAACCCCAAATGGAGATTCAGGCACAACAGAAATGACTGAACAGCAACATTTTTGTGAAGGTAAAGGGTTTAATTAGGTGATTTCTTGAGGTCCCTTTCCCGTTGTAAAAACTTACGAGCAATTATTTATATTAAAGGTTCAAATTTGTGGTTTCCTAGTTTTTCCATTTTAGCTTTTGTAATGATATTTAGCTAATGAAACAATTCTAGAAAGCCTAGAAAATCCATTGCTAACAAGATAAAGTGAAATTGGTACTGTTTTTAAAATAATTATTAAAAGTCTGGGGCAGCGAGGTGGTGCAGCGAGTAGAACACCTGCCCTGGAGTCAGGAGGACCTGAGTTCAAATCCAGCCTCAGACACTTGACACACTTACTAGCTATGTGACCTTGGGCAAGTCACTTAACCGCAACTGCCCTGCCTTCCCCCCCCTCCAAAAAAAAAAAAAAAGAAAAGACCATAGTCAAATAAGGTAAAAATGTTGATAGTAAAGAAAAGATATCTTTTCAAGTAGTTAATCTTTATTTTGTATTATCAGAATGATGTGTAGTACATATAGAAGTATATGTGGTCCAGAGATGATAAGCCCACCCCACTCTGCACTGGGCAGAGCACATTGGATGTATTTTGTTAAACTCTGGGCAGTGAATTTTAAAAGGGATACAGACAAAATGAAGCAAGTCCATTACAGGGGAATTAGAATGCTAGGAGACTTGAAACAATAACAGAGGAGGAAAGATCAAAGAAAATGAGGATATAAGGCGCAGAGATAGGACCAGTGGCAGGAAGAAGGGAAAGAGCCAAAAAACAAGGTAAGATTGTTGTTTTAAAGACAGATTAAACTTTTTCTGAACTTACTTTATGTAGCTTTAGAGGGTAAAACTAGGGCTGAGAGTACAATGAGGCAGATTTCAGCCAATGTAAGAGATGTCTGAACAGAAAATGAACTCCTCATAACTGAAAGTGTTCAAGAAGACGATATAAAATCATTTATCAGGGATATTGTAGAAGGGATTCATGTATCCCCTAGGGATTGGATGAGACTTCTGAGGTCCATTCTGACCCTAAGATCATAGAACAGGCTATGAATTTTATGAGTTAGACAACTTTAAAAATAATTTCATTATCATCAAAAGATTTCTACTTGAGAGTAACTTGGTGGGGGGGGGGGCAATGGTACCCTATTAAAAGGACAAAAACCATAAAATCCTCCTTAGCCTTCTGTGGTACCCTTCTGCAGTGATGGAGAACAGTATAAATGAGAGGAAAGTAGACTAAGAATCACACTGATTCTAAGACGCTACATGACATCAGTGGAATAAGCGATGGCATTGGAATCAGAAAACCAGGGCTTAAATCTTACCTATGTGACTCCTATGCCTACCCAGCCTTAGCCCATGTTTTATATCCTACCAAACTATCTGGCAGGAAATCAGGGCCTACTTGGACATCTTACCTTCTGTGTTGCTGCATCATGCCTTAATATGAAAGTAATTACTGACGCAAACTAGTGAGATACTTATTGCCAATAAACTTTTTAACAGTTATCAAAATAAGTCTAAAGAAGTGAATTCTCTAACAAATATTATCAACTAGAATGTTTTCTGTTTAAAGAACCAATTTCTCGCCTGTATTCTCAATTTTGTTTCAGTCTAGTAAATTCTGAAGAAGAATAAAGAGGAGAAGGAGAAGGAGGTAGGGAAGAAAAAAGAGGAGGAGAAAAAAGAGAAGGAAATGAAAAAAAAAGCAGATGTATGATGACAAAGCAGAACGAGAAAGGAGAAGAAAGAAAGAAGAGGAAGAAGATTAAAAAAGCAAAAAAAAATAGCAAAATTGCATGACTGTAAAATTGGTTATTATACCATAATTATGAATATTCAGCCACACATCAAATTTAAAGAAGATTAATAATTTCAAAATAAGACTTGGAAGATGACAGATGGCTATAGGACCCCTGGAATTTTGAATATGGAATTTCTCATGCATATCTCAGGACTTTTATGACATTTCAAAGAGAGAATGTACAAACATGAAAGAGTAAGTAATCAATCAACTAGCATTTATTAAGCAGTGACCAACACTGTGCTAGGCAGTGTGGATTAAAAAGCCAAAGGGAAGGAGTCCTTCCCCTCAAGAAACGTACATTCTGTAAGAGGAGACACCATCACGTGTCTTGGTGTTCAGTTGTTGTTCGGTCATATCCAACTCCTCATGACCCTATTTCAGGTTTTCTTGACAGAGATACTGGAATGGTTTGCCATTTCCTTTTCCACCTCATTTTATTGATGAGGAAACTGAGGCAAACAGAGTTAAATGACTTGCCCAGGGTCACACAGCTGGTGTCTGACTCCAAATCTGTACCACCTAGCTGCCCCTCTTTGTATGTGTGTAGGGATGTAGGTTGTGTATATGTGTGTGTATACACACACATATATGTACATATGTGTATATGTGTATATATATATGTATGTATATGTACATATATGTATTTGTGTATATATAATTGTATATATATAACACATACACATACCCTCTAGAAGTGAGTTAATTAGGTATGCGTATGAGAAATTGCAGGTTCAGTTCCAGACCACTGCAATAAAGCTAATACAGCCATAAAGAAAGTCTCACAAACTCTGGGGGTTCTTAGTATATATAAAAGTTAAGCTTACTGTAGTTCATTAAGTATGTAATAGTATCATGTCTAAAAAAGGCCAACGTACATACCATAACTAAAAAATATTGCTAAAAAATGTTAACCATCATACGAGCCTTCAAAGAGTCTTATTAACCTTTTTGCTGGTGGAGGGCCTTGCCTCCATGTTCATGGCTGCTAACTGATAAGAGAGGTGGTTGCTGAAGGTTGGAGTGGCTGTGGCAATTTCTTAAAAAAAGACAATGACATTTGCTACATTGATTGACTCTTCTTTTCACAAAAGATTTCTCTGTAGCAGGCAAAGCTGTTTGACAGCATTTTACCCAAAATAGAACTTCTTTCAAAATTGGAGTCAATCCTCTCAAACCCTGCCACTGCTTTATCAACTAAGTTTATGTAAGTCTTCAATATTTGTGTGTCTCAGGGAATAGGGAGGCTCGAGGAGAGGGAAAGAGAAGAACTGGTCATTGGAGCAGTCAGAACATACGCAATTACATTCACTACCTTATATAGGTGCAGTTTGTGGCACCCCAAAACAATTACAACAGTAACACCTAAGATCACTGATCCAGATCACCATAACAGATGTAATAAGAAGGAAAAAGTTTGAAACATTGCAGGAATTACCAAAATATGACAAAGAGATACAATGTGAGCACATGCTGTTGGAAAAATGGAGCCGATGCAAGGTTTCTACAAACCTTCAATTTGTAAAAAACAAAGAACTCTCGCAGTATCTGTGAAGTGCAACAAAGTGCAATAAAAGGACGTATGCCTATGTGTGTGTGTATGCATATGTATGTGTGTCTGCATGTGCATGAACACACACACGGAGACACACACATACATATATGCATTTTTAAAAGCAATTTCATAGACTCCAAGGAGACCTCCATGTAGAAGCTGGCATTTAAGCTCATCTCTGAAGGAAGCTAGGAATTCTAAGGGGTAGAGGTAGAGGGATGTCATTCCAGGCATGAGAGACAATCAATGGGAAAACACAGAGTTGAGGAATGGACTGCAGTATATGGGGAAGAATAAGTAGAATGACAACTGCAGGGTACTGTAAAGGGCAGCTAGGTGGTGCAGTGGAGAGAGCACCAGGCCTGCTTTGTGAGTTCAAATCTGGCCTCAGACACTGACTAGCTGTGTGACCCTGGGCAAGTCACTTCACCCTGTTTGCCTCGGTTTCCTCATCTGTAAAATGAGCTGGAGAAGGAAATAACAGTCCACTCCAGTATCTTTGCCAAGAAGACCCCAAACAGGGTCACGAAGGGTCAGACATGACTGAAAACGACTGAACAAGAAGAAGCTGTAAATATGGGCATGGGCTGGGGGTTAATGTGCAACAAATCTCATGTTGATTCAAGGTTGTAGGGGGCTCTAAATGACAAACACAGGAGTTTATGTTTGCTGCTAAAGGTAACAGAGTCACTAGAGTTGACAACAAACAAAAAATCTCATATGCATTTTTCTCAACTGCTTAGAATGTAAACTCCCTAAATTCAGTTTTAGATGGTCTGCAATCTAAAACTGAATGAAAAGAATTGAGATTTCATGGAGGGACTCTTACAAAATTTACTCTGTTCTGCAAAGTGATTCATTTAATATTAACAGAGGAAGAGGATGAAGCAATTGTCTCATTTATTGTATTAAATACTCTGGGTGTAATATACTCTCCTTTGTGTTTGAAGATGAGGGTCAGTAGGCTGTTTTTCTAGGAGTGGTGAGGAATTTGTACTAACCCACTCATAGACTCTCACCCATTCACCCTTGTGACAAAGAGCACACATTTGTGAGACAGCTGGCAGGGCTTAAGGCTAGGGGTTCAGTCCTTCATGGCCACAGACCCAAGGAAGCTAGCTGGCACAAAAGTTATGGTCGCAGTTTCACTAGCCTGGTTTTCTAACCAACTGATCTAAATGGATTGATTTCTTTCAATTAAACGAAATATCTCAGAGTTGAACAATTTGCTGTATATTCTTCCCTTTGTTTCCTGAGCGTACAAATGCAAATTATGTTAGTAGTGAAATGGGTTTTTTAAATATTATTACTGGAGTAGAAGATAAGGAATCACAAATGCAAAAGACACATAATCTTTCCTTTCCATTTGATTCCCTTCAAATCTCATCCTCTCCCTAACCCCCCAAGAAAACGAAAACAAAAGCTCTGCTCTTAAGAACTGGGAAATTATATATAACCAGGCTCCCAGAGTTGCTGTGGGGATCAAATGAGATAATATATCTAAAAATGTTTTTCAAACTTTAAAGCACTTTATAAATATTAGCTGCTATCATTATCATCATCATCACCGCTATAAGACAGCAGAAAAATGGCTGGATCTAATACTGTGGCACCACAGAGCTGTTAACTTTCTAAAGGATTTAAAGGGGCCTAGGATGATTGAATCATGGATTCAGAACTGGGAGGTGGGGAGGGATGCCTCAGAAACCATCCAGTCCAACCCACTCATTTCATAGACCAGAAAATTGAAGGCCCAAGAGGTTAAATGATTTGCCCAAGATTACAGAGGTGTTAAGTGGCAGAGCAATTAAGACGGGGTTAAAATCCTCATCCTCTGAATCCAAATACAGTTCTCAGTCCACTATACCATGGTTATCTAGACCGAGGCCACCTCTTAAGAAATAATAATAATAACTAGCATTTACATAGGACCTACTATGTGACAGGCTCAGTGCTAAGTGCTTTGCAAATAATACCTCATTTGATCCTCATAACAACCCTGGGAGTTATGTGCTATTATTTATTTCTATTTTACAGATGAGGAAACTGAGGCAAATAGAAGTTAAGTGATTTGTCCAGGGTAACATGCTAGTAAGTGTCTTGGGCCAGATAACAACTCAAGTCATCCTGACTCCAGGCCTGGCTCTCAAGGCCACAGCACCACCTAGCTGTCCTTATGATGAGGAAACTGAGGTCCAGAGACATGAAATAATTAGTCTGAAATCACAAAGCATTTAAATTGAAGAGCTAAGACTTCTGGTTCCAAGGCAAGTAATCACTCCTTCAAAAAATAATATTTTATGGTAATGACTCACCTGCAAGAGCTTTGGGGTGGTTTCTAGTAGTACAGATCAGGGGAGAGAATCTGGCCAACAGTTCCAGAGAACTGCCTCATGTCTAAAAGAAAATCTTTCTAACACTATAAAGGGACATAAGAGGTACGGAGATACCCTTGAAAGAGGAGGTACGTTTGGTCACTGGTCAGCTAGCCAAAAACATAAACCCACTTGGAAACACAACAAATACTTCTGAATATCATTTCTCAGCCTCGGGGGATGCGTGCCCATGATCACCGGATCTAGTAAATACCGTGGGTGGCATTTGGCAGAAAAGCTAAGTAACTGAGTAAGATAGCACAGAAAGTTAAAAATTGAAATAAGGGCATTAACAGCTGCTTACTGGATTTCCTCTCAGGATATGAGTCTCAAGTAGGAGGTTTTAAACTTGATGTCTGTCCTATTTAAACTAACAATATTAGCTCCTACTTATTTCCTATGAAATGAAATAGTAGGTGAAATACTAAAGGCTACAATTTCAACCTGAGAATCAGCACTTAGACTTTGTTTTAAGGGTCAGACTATTAGTTTCCCCAAATACATCTTTCTTGCCTTTGAGATTTTAACCCTTATTTCTAGGACTTCCTCACCAATGAATACTAACCATGCTCAGCCTCAGGTGCTGGACAGCACATCCCCCAGATCTCTCAATAAAGCTATTTCCTACAGGCAGGCCAAAGTGCTTGTTATTTGTATTGCACTGAAGAATCCCTAAATAATCACCACTAATAATGACAAAATGCAACTTCTTGCTCTTGAGGTCCTACATCATAGCATATAATACCATTCATTAGGTACAATGCACTAGGTATGGCATTGTAATGAAAAGCAAGGAGGGAATATCATTACCTGAAAAAGAGGTATTTCTCAATTCAAGGAAGCTTGCTATTTCCCCTCCCCTCTCAAATGAATAAAATTAAAATGAACTGATTTGCTTCACAAAACATATAATATTTTATATATAATGCTTATAATGATATATCTTTGTGAAAGGAAATGTCACATGTTATCTATGGTAATTTCCCCGAATGCACTTAAAATGTGATTTAATTTAAACATTTTTAAAAATTTTTAATAAATCATTATTCTTCCAAACTGGTTGGATTCTGCAGTTTGACACCTTATTGTTATTATAATCATGACACTATAGAATCTCATTTTGATTAGACTGATAGATCACAAAATCAGTTGAACATACTCCAGAAAGGTTTAGAAAAGAAGGAAGATCTAAATGCTAGCTTAGAAAAAATATGAATATCACATATTATGGAAATAGGGCACTGGTAAGTGTTAATGTTTTCTCTCAATCCTTTCTGCAAAGATAGCCACTTATACATTTTCCCCCTTAGATGAGGCCGTAAGCAAGGTGAATGAAGGTGAGGGAGGCAAATTATAAAAAAGAACTTTAATGGCAAATAATCTACATATAGGTGAGTTTTATTGATTTTCTTGCCATAATAATTAACATAATAATATTGTATTATATAATTGTTTTATTATGTTGTTATACTGTTGTGTTATAATATATAACGATGCATTGATACAATATAACAATATGTCATAATAATATGATGTACCAAATATATTATTTATTTTTATTAAATATTCGGGCTCCCTATATTGCCCTGGTTTATTCACAGGCTTAACTTCACTCCAACTGGCATGAGAGTTTTGCTTTGTTTCCAACCTAGGCTGACTCAAACCTCCATAGGCAACCTGGTGGACTCCAGATGCTGGGGGTTCACCATGTTGGTGCCATACAGTGCAGATGCTCAACTGGCATAACCCACTACAGTTCAGAACTATAGAACCCAACAGATCTACTAACCTCAGCTTCCCCACTAGCTGGGTTGATTGGCATACTCTACCACGTATGGTTAAACATGTTTTTTTAATTGATTTATTGTATGAAATAAACTACACCTGTATGTTTAAACAGCCACTTAATAAAATAATCTGCCCAAGCGGATGTTCTAAGGATGTCATCTTACACAACACCCACAGTTATTTTTAGATGACAGACTTTTTAAAGCCGTAATTAAATTTGCTACCCAACAACGTAGGGCCAAGTTTGAGCTGGAGAAACAATACCAGTATAGCATCTCATGTTGATTACATCAATATATCACATGGTCAGTTGAACATTTTCCAGAAGTGTTTAGAAAAGAAGGAAGTAAGATTCAAACTCTGATTGAGAAAAAAAAATATGAGAATCACATATTCTGAAAATCAGACTCAGGAAAAGTCTTAATATTTTCTCTAAATCCTTTCTGCAAAGATAAACCACTTACACATTTGTTTTTCTTAGATGAGGGTGGGGGAGGAGGCAAATTATAAAAAAAAAGACGTTTACTGTCAGATAAACTACAACTAAGTGAGTTTTATTGGTCCTCTTGCCATCTTAGACTGTAAGAAACCATTTATAGATTCACAGACCTTCAGAGCTGGAGGCATCTAAGAGATCATCTATACTAATCAAGCCATTTTTACAAAGGAGTAAACCAAGATCTAGCCAGCTGAAGTGGCTTAACCACACAGTTTCACATGTTTATAAGACTTATGACATGAAATACAATCTAACTTATAAAGAAGGGCTGCTTGAGAGAGGCCCTTATAGAATTTGCTGTCAAACTCTGCAGGATTCAAAGGCCAATTTTTAAAATCCTTCTACAATTCATACAGAATTTCAAAGCAAACTGAGTCCTACCTGAGTGGTGCAGGGGGGAAAAGGGGGCTCCAACCACAGCTTTGTTCTAAATGAGTTGCCTCAAGTTCTTTTCCCTCAACAAAGCTACTCCACAAACCGATGGTATATTAAAAGCAAGAGAGAAGAGCCCCAGATAGGGTGACCCAACTCAGGTCCAGTGCTGAGTCAGCTGCCATCATTTCAGAGACAAAGAATCGAATCCCTAATGTCTTTATCTAACACGCAGACTTAGAGGCTCATCAGGTTTCGACCCAAAGGCCCTTCTGCGTATTGAAAACTGCCATAATGTTTCAGCTCCTCAGGCACAAGGATCACAGACAGGGACTGGAATTTCACTCAACATCTGCCCCCTCACAACTAGCCGGGTTATTTTAGGCACTGACCTAAGTTCCTGGAGAATGTGAGCTGAACCACCAGCATGGCAAAGGAGGGGTCTAAATGGGACAGTCTCTTAGTAATGCTGTAAAATTCAGGGAGAGTCCTGAGCTTCCTTAAATGCCAGGGGAAGTGGTTCCATCTCCACTTTAGCGGGGGAGAAAATACAGAGATTGTTCGTGGCATCTTTTAACAGCTAGGTGGTGCAGCAAACAGAGAGTGCTGCGTTTGGAAGTCAGGAAGATCCCCATTCAAATTCTGCCTCAGACGATTACAATCTATGTAACCCTGGGCAGGTCACTTAACTGCTCCAAGCCTCAGTTCCCCATCTGTAAAATGGGGATAATATTACCTATCTCATAAGGTTGTTGTGAGGATCCAATGAGATAACATGTAAAGTTCTCTGCAAATCTTAAAGCACTACATAAATGCTAGTTAATATTGTTGTTGTTGTAATATCCTCCCCTGGCAGCTAGACTCAGAAGAAATTATGACTGTCAGAAGTATGACTCATGAAGCAGTACATACAGACATCTGGGTGACAGCGGAAGTTTTTTCTTTTAATAATTCTTAACCCTGATGGCACATGGAGTCACCCTATGTTTTGTTTGTTTTTTTTTTAAAAACGGCATTAAACAGCATATCTAAACACTACTGACCACTTAAAGAGGCAAAATTCATTTCAAGCTTCCTTCGAGGAAACAGAGAAAAAAGAAAATTATACTTGAAACAATTTCATAAGTATCCAACTCAAATACTTGCACACCTTTTGCACACTAATAACTACTTTCTAGGCTGCTTCTATCCCTTGTAAATAAGTTCCTCAGTACCCTCAGAGTCAGTCTTCCCTCCAGGATGGATGTTTTATAGGTATGTGTGTGTACACACTATACATACACACACACACACACACACACACACACACACATATATACACACATACACACACATGCAGTGTCCCAAAAGTCACCAAGACTACAAGTCACACTTTTCTTTGCAAAGATACTGGAGTGGTTTGCCATTTCCTTCTCCAGCTCATTTTACAGACGAGAGAACTGAGGCAAACAGGGTGAAGTAATTTGCCCCAGGGTCACACAGCTAGTAAGTGTCTGAGGCCAGATGGGAACTGTGGATGACTGCAGGTAGAACAATACAGAAGACCTATACATTTGGAGAAGAGTAGGTAGCATAACAATCAATTCCGGTGCTTGGGTACTGTAAAGAGGTAGGCAGCAACACTGGAGAACTACAGAGAAGCAACATCACAGGTGTCACTGATGAGTATCAATATATTTTCCATAAGCTCTGATAAGAGGCCCATCTGTTTTCTGCAACCTGTAAGTAAGTTTTTCATTCTTTGAGCTTTGTGAACATGGTACTTGAAAGGGGAGTTGATAATAACATACAGCATTGTGTCAAATGCGAAGTTCCCAGATTTTCCAGATGAGGGCAATAAGCTAGATATGTGAGAAACCCCTTATAGGAGGGGTGTCATAAGAGAATAGAAGATACATGGGAAAAAATACATGGACTAGATAATTTCTAAAGTCCCTTCCAGGTCATAAACTACGATTTTAAGATTTATCCTACAGTTAAAATAAATGCACACATCTTATTGATGGGGAAAGTATTAATCACAGATGATAATCACAGGGCAAAGTGATGATACAATTTCAAATTCTTTGAAGTTCCATCCAAGGGGGAAAAAGAGAATATTTTGTATTAGGAATGATGAAAATTCCTTATGGTACTCTATCTCCTACAAGCCTTCTTTTCCTCAGAGATAACGGCCAGTCTATTCTTTATCTAGGACTTAATAGCAAAGCCTGTGGCAAATTTAAGAGAGATATCAAAACCAGGCTCTGTGGGCAGCCCTACCCTGGCAGAATAAAGAAGCATGCACTTCAGAGGATCCTATTTTTAATTCTCATTTAAGTAACTGTCATGCAAGGGGAAAAATAGAATTCTGAAGTTTCAAGCAAAATTATTTAACAAAACCCAAGTACAAGTTCTAGCTCTAGTTTGGAATGTAAATGCTTATTTGAGATTTTGCATGTTACTGGGGGAGTCCGTGATTAGGAAATTGGGAGTTCAAATTCTTTTCTCATTGCTTCTATAAGTGCATCACATAGATAGAAAGTTAATATATGCACAAGCATTCTTCACTGTACAGAACAGATGTATGTCAGTAAAGTTAGCTACAACATTTTCTTCAGTTGAGTTAGCCAATTTCCCCAGTAAATTCTTTCATGTAAATGAAGATGCTTCAATGGAAAAAAGTCCTTTAACATTTTAGTTGAGGAAGGGGATAAGATAGTGGTTGGAACAATGGCATACTGGGTACCTTGGTACTAAAGGTAATTTTGACCTAAAACAACTAGGTCCTGATTAGTTTGGATAATTAATTCCCCTTAAAGAACCTAATTACTCAAGTTTGCATTGTCTATTTCCATTGGGCAAGAACCAATTATCATATTTTACATAATTATAACTTTGAAGAATGTGAATTTGAATAAGCGTGGCCATTTCAGGAGAGTCACCATTTCCACTCAATGGGACCTAGCTGTACTTTTAGTCAGGTCATTTGATTTCAGGTAAATCTACCTAAGTCATGCTCTAAATTCTCATTTAAATGACTAATTAGAAAGCCTATATTTTATTATTACTTTTTTAATTCTACAAAAAAAATACTCTTCTTGTCTTCTAGGACTTGGATTTTTTACAACTCAGATAACAGTGATGATACACTTCTATATTTTATTCTGATAGGAAATCACAATATATCTTAAACAATGATTTAGAATCACAAAATAGCAGAAGCAGAAGTCACCTAAAGATAAGACTACCCCTTGATTTTTCAGAGAAGAAAACTGACACCCAGAGAAAGAAGTGGTTTGGGATCTCCTACATTCCCCAGCATGTTACTCTGCTGCTTAAAAACTTCTGGTGATTCCACAGTTTTCTATCGAATAAAGACCATATTTGCTAGCCTGTCCTTCAGGGCCCTTCATAAGATGAGCCCAACTTTTCATACATCATACCCTTCACATATGCCACTAAGGCTACCACTCTCTATGCCTGGAAAGCACTAACTCAGTTCCATCTGCAAAATTTTTCCTATCTCACAAAACCAAGATTGGGGAGCACCCTATTCAAGGAGCCTCGCTGATCTGACATCCATTTGCTTCCTCTTGGAAACCCTCAGAGAGATGTGTATGCTTTTCCTGTGCTTTGACTTTGATAGGCCAAAGGATCTGAGACCTCGCTAAAGCAAATGATCCCTCCAAAGACGCAGATTGCAATTTGTCTACAGGCTTATCATCTAATTCTTAGCAAAAATAACTTGCAAAAGTTATTCAAGTATAGATCTTATCCATTAGACAATTAACTCCTTAAATTAACCACATCCTATTCACCTTTGCATCCTCAGTGCCTAACACAGGGCCAGAACATAGTAGGTCATCAGTGACTGCAACAATTATTATCCTATGTCATACAGTCAGTTGGTGTTAGCTGGCCCTTTAAACACAGTCTACAGAGTTGCTCTTTTTCCCTACTTGAAAAATTAAAATTGTGGCTAGTAAATATTCCCATACACTTTTTCAGCTTTTGGATTATAAATAACTTTTAAAGTTAAAAAGTTGCTGATCACTTGTTGTCTCTTGCCAAGACATTTCTTTTGTATTTTGTATTGTTGATTCACTGTTCATTTATTTTCACTTATTCATTTAAGATTCCAAATATTTTGCATCTGTTGGGTTGGTATCCCTTGTAAAATGTTCTGGTAATTAAGATACTTCAATCCTTCTGCACATCACAATATCAAGCACCTTTATTCTGAGTTTATTCCCATCATCTCCCAAATGTATTATTTCTATAATATAATGATTTTCTTAAGAGAGAAATTCAGGTGAGTATAGTTCTTCATGACCTTCCAAGTTATGAAAAAGCTTATGATTAGCTTCTGGCAGATAAGAGATCCATCAGGCTTTGAGATATGAAGAGAATAAACATTACAGTCATCAATGTTCCAGATTCCATAACACCTCATATTCCATATAGAATGAGTTTTGCCAATATCAAAACAGAGTTTACCAGAGCTCATCCATCATTAACTTGAAAGGGGGTTTGCTCATTTGACCTCACAGCAACCAAACTCTAACCTTTACATCTCTTTGCCACAGAAGCTCCTGAATTTTCCACAGCTGGGAGCAGGAGAGTTATAACAAGATTCCTTCTTAGACAGATGCTGACATTGTCAGAGAAACAAGTGATCAAAGGAAGCCCACAGAAGCAAAATGTCAGGGGTTGTCAGAAGGTTGAAGAGGTGAGGTTAAATGCTTGCTCTGAATGGAGCAAGACTAGAAAAACCACAGTTTGGAAAAGTCAGGATAGGATAGAGGTATGCAGAGTACTGCGTAACTACAACACTGTGATCCCCTTCCGGAGGGTATGTGAGCTCAAAACTATTTTCATAACAGGATCAAGACATTTTACCTTCTAATACAGTCAATACTGAGAGCTAGAATCTATGTAAATAAAAGGTCTGAGGGTGATGGGTCCTCAATAACTTTTAAGAGTGTAAAAAGGGTCCTGAGACCAAAAAGTTTGGAACTGTTGATCTAGAGGAATCAGCATAATACATAGAGTGCTGGACTTGGGGTCAGGAGGATCTGAGTTCAAATCTTGCCCCAGACATTTTACTAGCTGTGTGACCCTGGGCAAGTCACTTAACTCTATGTGCCTTGGTTTCCTCATCTGGAAACTAGGGATCATAAAAGCACCTACCTCCCCAGCATGTTATGAGGCTCAGTTTCACAAACGTGTAAACAAACTCCTGTAAAGTGACAGATAAATATTAGCTACCATTATTATTATTATTACCATTATTACTATCATTATTTTTATGGGAGCCTTAAGCTAACCATACTCTTCCTCATTTACCTGAAGGCCATGTAACTGCAGGCTCAGATAGGTATGTGACAAATCAAATCACGTCTCTAAAAACATGACAAGTCCATACAAAAAAAGTTTGTTTTCTTGTTGTTCAGTCATGTTCAACTCTTTGTGACCCTATTTGGGGTTTTCTTGGCAAAGATACTAGAGTGCTTTGCTATTTCCCTCTCCAGCTCATTTTTCAGATGAGGAAACTGAGGCAAACCGGGTTAAATGACTTGCCCAGGGTTACTCAGCTAGGAAGTGTCTGAGGCTGGGTTTGAACTCAGCAAGAGGAGACTCTAGGACCTGGGGCTCTATTCACTGTGCCATCTAGTTGCCCTATTTACAAAAGTAGCCTGCTATAAAACATTTAGCATATAACAATAGAGCAAATACCAGTCTTCTTCTTCAGTACCAGTGCTATAAAGTCTTTCCACCACACAAGAACTTAAGAACCATCATTCACTTTCTCTTCATTAAAGTGATTTACCAACCCATCACTCTAACCCCTCTCTTCCTATATCAGCAAGGCAATAATCACAATATAGATGATAATTGTCAAAATGCCTACGTGCTTCTGTATCACAAAATATAAGAGACTCTCCATATAGAAGATAGAAGAAGTGAACCATTTATTCAGACACCAGAGGACCAAATCCCAAAACCAATAAGCCCAATCTATCGCAGCAGCAAAGAATTCAATACACAATATCACAGCAGAGAACCTCTCCATCTCAAAGCCATCTGCCTCCCTGCTGGGGCCTTGCCAACAACAAACACTCACAGCACAGCTAGCACACCTGCCTCTGCTCTCTCCCTCAGTTCTAACTTGCTCTCTCAGCATTTCCTGTGGCACACTTCTAGTTCCACTGTTCAGCAAGCTCTTCCCACCATGTGACTTAGGCTTCCTGTGATGTAAGCAGGTCACATGGCCTATTAATGGGTAGGAAAGATCTTCAAATCTAAATTGTCATTATACTTCCTAAGCACTAGAATCTTGAAGTCATTATCCAAGCCAAGAAGATAGAGAATTTCTCCAGATGCATTCATTGACATTGAATTTTGAGGTCTTCAAGGATAGGAATTATATCTTGTCTCGTGAAAATTCGATCTGTGTAGCATCTAGCAGAGTGACTTGCACAACCAATCAAAGGATATTTGAGGGAGGTGGGCACACTGCTAGGCTGGTCTTTAAATACCTTTTTTCATCCACTTATTTTGCTATTGAACAGTTCATATGAAATCACAATACTGTTTGTTGTGCTGTGTTTTTTCCCCCCTGGAAGAGCCATGTGATTCATTTTATACAACACATGCACAGTGCATGGAAAAAAAATGCAAAAGAAGAAAGCATGACTATGAGAAGTTTTCTTTAAAATATAATACAAATGTGTAATAAGGAAGTCTTTGGAAACCCAGTGTCAATTCATTTTATTTTTCATCCTGACCTTAACAACAACCACAAAAAGAAAAATGAACATTGTTATCTAGACAATAGACTATGAAAAAAAGTATTTTATCTGGGAACTGTGAATTTCCATTATAATAAAGATTATTTTTTAAAGTACATAATAAATTCTACAAATTTCTTTCAAAATTATCTTGCCTGACTGTGGTTCCTTCCCAATTGCCTTCACTTCTTTTCTTTGCGTATTTTAAAAAATTTCAATGATCCTTTATTTTTCCAAGAGTGGGGTGGGATTTACCAGTACTTTATAATTAATATAGGGTTTTTTCATGGAAGTCCTCTGTTCTTCTGGCTCTGGACATAAAGGTTTATAGTTTATATGTGTCTCTGGTATAGTTCTGATCACGCAAGCTGCTTGGGCTTACTTGTCTACACTGGTATTGACTTTACCAGCAACCCTGTTTCTGATTGTCCATGGGCTTCTGGTTGACTTTTGTGCAGTTCTGGAACGAAAGAAGTCACTTAATGAAGTTTCTCCTTGGATTTCTTGATGAATTTCAGGTTTCTTTTAGCATAGGTATGTGGGAGCTCATTTGGTGACCTCTATTCAGATAGTCATCTTTGGCTAATATTACTGTTTCATTTTTCTACTCCTTCAATTATAGAATGTTTGGAAAAACTCACATCACAAATCCATTATAACATAGAGGATCCGAGGAAATATGTTAAATAATAGAACTTGAACTAATGAAAATCAGCAATGTAATTGGCAAATAGCCAAACAAACTGTGGCACAACAATGTAACTGAATATTACCGTGCAATAATAAACTATAAACACAAATACAGAGAAACATGGGAACACATATGAACTGGTGCAAAGTAAAGCAAGAAATAAAATACACAATGACTACAACAGTGTAAATGAAAAAAAAAAAACCACCAAAACAATTGAAACTAAATCCTGAGAAATTATAACAACTAAATTTGATCCCAAAGAAGAGATACACGAAGGTGGAGGCTGTGGGACCGATTGTGTTAGAGTTTTTTCATTTTGTTGGTTAGTTTTACTGAACTGTTTTTCCCCCTTCTTTCTTTTTTTAATTTGTTCTTGTAAAATATGTCTCTCTGGGAAAGTGAAAAGGTACATTGGTAAATGTTGGTGATGGAAAATCAAAAAATATCAATAAATGTTATTTTTTTAAGATAAAAGGAAAACATATTCCCAAGATCACCAGTAACCGGTTCAAAGAACTAACTAACTCAACAACAATCCAACAAGGTATTGTTTGCCATCCCCCCAGCATTCTTAAAGACCTGATTGTTTTCTACTTTGGACATGTAGTCACAAAAATTTTGGAGCTGGACCGAACTCAGTAAATATATATACATATATACATATATACACACACACACACACACACGCACACACATATATATATACATATAGTTCCACTTATTCTGATTTAACAATTTAAATTTTTCGCACTTGCAACTGTATATATATCATGAGAATTTCATGTATAGATCACATATATTTTTCTTCTTGTTATATAGATCACCCTACTTTTCAATGACCTATGGGCATAATGACTCTTCAATATCTTGATGAATTATAGACATACCCCATTTTATTGTGCTTCACAGATACTGCATTTTTTTTTTACAAATTGAAAGTTTGTGGTGACCATTCATCAAGCAAGTCTATTGGTGCCATTTTTTCCAATGGCATGTGCTCACATTGTGTCTCTATGTTGGATTTTGGTAATTCTCATAATATTTCAAACTTTTTCATTATTATTATATCTGGTATGGTGATCTTGTAATTTGGTTCAGATGATGGCCAGTATTTTTTAGCAATCAAGTATTTTTAATTAAGATATGTACATTTTTTAGACATAATACTATTGTACACTTAATAGACTGCAGTATAGTGTAAATATAAGTTTTATATGCACTAGGAAACCAAAAAAATTTGAGTGACTTACTTTATTGTGATATTTGTTTTATTGTGCTAGTCTGAAACCAAACCAGCAATATCTCTGATTATATTCCTTATTTTAACTGTTGCTTCCTTTTAAATTTTTTATGCCATTAATATCTTATCTTTCTCTGCTAGTAGTCTGCCTATAATTTAAATTTTAACTATCAAATATATTGTAATGGAAATGACTCTGCTACTCATTAAGGGAAAAAAGACTATATATAAATACACTTTACAATTATTTTATGTTTGTGAAGGGAATTTTCTCTTAGCTCACAGAATTCTGCAAAGCCTAAGAAGCTGCAAAATGTCTTAATCCACATAACATCCTAATGAGGGAGCTAAATAACTTGATAAACTTCCCACTAGTTAATTACCTTATTAGAGATTTTCTCAGTATGAATATGGTAGAAAAAAAAACAGTGAGAAGTGGCTATTTTATTGGGATAAGATGCCTGCTCCAAGAGCTGGGTCTCCAATGTCAAGGTTTGTTTGTTGCTTTGGGAAATATCCTCTAATAGCCCCAGATGCCTATAGAACATTGTAAATTTCAATAGAAAGAGCCAAGGAGATTCCCATTCCACTATCCAATAAATTCTCTGTCTTCCTCATGACTTGGACCAAACTTTTCCTAGATCCATAATTCATGAAGTTTGGAATCAGTCAAAGGGTCACACTTGAGCACCTAGAGGGCCACATATGACCTCGAGGCCACAGGTTCCCCACCCCTGCACTATACCATCATAGTCTGACAACCTACAACAAGAACAGGCTCAGTTCCCTTGATGACTTAAACACTCCCCTCCACTCTTACCACCAGCCCCCATTCTTCATTGACAGCAGCCTCCAACCTCACATGCAGCGATCAAAACTGCTTCCACATTCCCCCACTGCTCATTCCCAACTATCAGTCATCACCACTCTGCTCTCTTCTTTTGCTTCTGTAAAACGAATGGATTGGATCGGGAGGCCTCTAAGGCCTCTTCCAGTTCGATCCCATGAAGTGGTCATCTGGCTTACGAATGTCTTTCTGCAGACTGAGTAGACACAGACTTCAAGCTTAATCTCATTTTCCAGTTTCTTGATACATCTCTCTAGAACAAAATTACATTGATAAGTGTTTCAGCAAAGGGAGAGGTCCCTTACGATCTGTCTTTTACCTCGTTTAGCTTTCCCCCTAAGGCCATTCACTTTTTTCTTCTTGAACCCCCTTAAGTCAGTTATCTAAGCTGCTGCTGTTGTTCTCAGACCTTGATTTCAGTGGGGACCTGGAATTTCTCCCTTCACTGTTCACTTAATTAATTGTTCAGACATCTGCTAAGCAGAAGGGGCTTCGTCTCCCTGGCACCAACCTCATGGCTCTGTAGACCTGGGGAAGCCAAAGCTGGCAGCAGTATCTCATTGTACACACTGATGATGGCTCAGAGACATCATTTTAGATTCTCGCTGCCCCCCACCCCCACTTTGCAATGATAACTCACTGGTGTTTGGCTCTTAATCACCAGACGGAATTTTCAAATGGGATTTAAAATACCATACATGGCAAAGCTTACCATATACCTTTGCCCTGAGTCTCAGAGTTTTTCTTTCACATTCAATGCTGATGCTTGTTAGTTTGATCTGACTACTCTGGAGACTCCCTGTGTGGCGCCAGTATGATTATTTAATCTCTCTATCACAGCAGTTTTTAAACTCTTTGGTATCATGGACCCCTTAGGCAGGCTAGGGAAGCCTATGGACCCCTCAGAATAATGTTAAAATGTTATAAAAGAAAATATACAGGATTACAGGTAATAAATTACATACATATATACACATGTGTTATATATGTACATACATGTATGTGTATAAATATGTACATGCATATATGTACACATACATCGGCATGTACATGTATGTGCGTGGACACATGTATGTATGTGTATGCACATGTATATTTGTGTATCTGCATATGTGTGTACTTGTATGTGCATATACATATGTATATATAATATATACATACATACACACATATAGATTTAAGTTTCCAGACCCTTGGTTAAACATTTCTGCTCTATGCCTCAAAGTGAGAGCCAAAGTCACTAATAACTAAATCATGACTAGAAGTGTTAATGAAAATGTTGAACTACTGAAAAATATCAAAATCAGGGTTTCAGGACCAAAAAATGCAATTTACCAGGAGGCCTCTTTTCCAAAATTATGATAGTACATAAATGAGCTTGTGGTAAGAAAACAGAATTAGAATCATGTATCCTAAATTGATTGTATGTAGACACATTCACAATGAAAAGAATGTGCCTCGAGGCTGAGCTCAGAGCAGGAAGCCGTTCTTTATCTTTGGCCTTAACTCCCAGTCCCACCCAGAGCTTTCTGCTTCAGCTGCTTCTGGCTATGAATCTCACACTCTATTATTTTTATCTATGTGATTCAGAAAGGCCTTCAAACTTGGGACAAGCACAGAAGTATCAACTCAGGTGCTTAAATTGGGGACCAAGAGCTCAAGCCACTAATTTTTGTTCTGGTTAGAAATAGAATAATAAACATTTAAGGCTAAATCCAGCAGGAGAAGCAGAGATACTCATTGAAAAGGGATCAGTACTCTTCTTCTTCCTACCTATGTGGTCTTGGACCAGTCACTTATAGACCCAGGCATTAAATATGGGCCAGTGGAGTCTATGCAGTCTATGGAGTCCACCACATAGACTGTAGTCGCTCTGGGCCTTATAGTTCTCCTTTGTAAAACAAGAGGATTGGGCTGGGGACCTCCAAGTTTCCTTCAAGTTCCAAATCTATGATCCTATTATCCTAATTAGTGACTCTGACTAGTGTATAAATACAATAACTTAGCTCAGTTTTGTGGATGACCCCATACTCGTGCAGAACAGTTCCATGCTTTTCAACACACTGACAAGGTATAAATGTACGTAGATCCTGTCAGATCAGGACCGAAGGAGAATTTGGAGATTGTGGGGAGTAGAATCTCTGAATCTCTCTAAAGCAACTTCATCCCCCTCAATCCTTCCCTTGGAAGCTAACCCATGGCTACTATGACCTAGTCTCCCTTCTCCTGAATCTTATTTTTTGGAACAATAATAAGAAATTTTAGAATGCCACAATGTGTTGGGAAACTATGTCTGTAATGACAACAACATCAGCTTTATAGCACCTACTATAAACTAGGCCTCTGTTATGCGCTTAACAATTAGCTTCTCACAACCGGGGAGGTAGGTGCTATTATCATCTCCACTTTATAGGTGAAGAAATTGAGGCAAATAGAGGACTGCCCAAGGTCATACAGCTAGTAAGTGCCTGAAGTTGGATTTGAACTCAGGTCTCCTTGAAACCAAGGCCAGTACTTTATATATGGTCCCACTGAGCTGCCTATAAAGAAAACACCGGGCCACTGTTTTAGCTAAAACATCTGGAAATTTCAAAATCATTAACAATGTCTAAAAGTGTCAGCTAATTCTGTAGTGCAATGGAAAGAAAACCAACAAATTATAACGGACCTGTAGTCGGACGTGACTACAGGTGATGGAATCTAGCCACTGGCCCCAACCCCAATATCCCAACTTCCTCACATGCCTCACTGCCTCACTAAAACAGCAGGTATGCCCATGATCTCAACCACATTAGGCAGCCCACCCATCTAGTCTCAGAGAGTACCACAATAGCGAGCCAATAAGAAAGCAGACCAATAGGATACTAAGCAGGATGTCTGACCACTAAATCACAGCCTAAGTGGATGCCTGTGCAGTAATAGCAAAGAATTGTCCTCATGTGAACTTAGGATATATAGAGGCTTATTGTAATATCATCATCATACATTAATAGTACCACCCCCATCACCACACCACACCCCCCAGTATACTTTTCTAGATGCATTCTGGCTGACCACATGCACAGCTCCACCAAGGCTAGAACACCTCCCCATATAAATAAACCTCTACTATATTTTAACATTCATATATTCTGTAATGATGAAATTGCATTTGTGCTCTATAAATATTCCTGTCTTTGCTTTGCTAAGTTGCTGGTTCCTTTAAGGAACCTAACCTGCTAAGGGCATAACCCTCAATAAATGCCTTTACTTGGTTTGAAGATGGTCTGAGTTTGTGAATTCTTTCGACATAACCCCGCAATACACCTTAACACAGCAAATGAGGGTCAACAAATGAATATATCTAAATGAGCTCATGATGGTTTTCATGAAGCATCTAGGTACAGCAGATAGAACACTGGACCTGGGGCCAGTAAGAGCTGAATTTAAATCCCTTCTCAGATAGCTGTGTATTGCTGGGCAACCAACTTAACCCCTTAAAACCACCATTTTCTCACCTGAAAATCAAAATAATAACAGCACCTATCTTACAGGGTTGTTCTGAGGCTCCAGTGAGACGATCCATGCAAAACTACTTTGCAAAGCCTAAAGTGCTATATATAAATGTTACCTATTATTTTGCACCAGTGTCTCTGAGCAGGTAAACAACGATCTGCAAAGTTTGTGCTTAGCACTATCCTGGGGAAAATACTAATACAGGACTTTAAAGCTTGAAAAATTCTTTCATTGTGTTTTCTTACTTGACCTCATCATCTAAAGATCCTTCCAGGAAATAAACCTACAATCCTAGGATTCCCACAATAACCTTGGGAGGTAGGTGCTATTATTATACCCACCTTACAGAAAATGGGAGTGAAACTCAGACAAGTTCAGTGACTTGCCCAAGGACACACAGTTAGTAAGTGCCTGAGTTGACATTTGAACCTAGGGCTCTAAAGGATATATTAAAGACTCTGTAAATACTTCATGGCAGATCACACTTCTGGAGCCCAAATGTCAAGGAAATATCAAAATGCCACCATAATCAACAGTATTGTAGTACCTGAAACCTAAAGCACAACTTCAAAATGGAAAGCCACAGCAACATTTACAAAACATAACAAAGGTGGAGTCTGGATGGCTGCTGGAACCAGCAGATGGCATTGTACCCAAGCCAAGGAACTCACGCCAATCAGAGATGACAACTTTTACACTGCTTTCATCTTGCTCTCAAATACAAATTTAAGACTGATACACCATGGACGTATCAGCGAGTGAAATTGTGACAATTTCATCCTGAATTAATGGTGGGGGTGGAATGGGGAAGTGGGCTTTGACTAGAATGGGGGTGTAATCTCTAATTATCCTCCAAAGTGAATTATATTCCTGCCACAGAAGGATATAAAAATATTACCAGCCATGAATATTATCAGGAAGTTAAGCACTAGTGGCTCCCTATGGCCCACAGGATAAAATCTGCACTCCTCTGACGTTTAAAGCTCTTCACGGTCCGGCTCTAGCTGACCTGTAGAAATGTATTACACGTTACTCACTCTCCTTCGTTCAATCTATACTCCAGCTAAACTGACCTACTTGCATTTAATACATTCCATCTTCTGACTCACTCCCTTTGCAGAGGTGCTCCCCCAAAACCATGTATTCCCTCACCGCTGTCTCTTTGAATCCCTAGGTTCTTTCAGATCTTAGCTTGCGCCCCTCCTCTAAAGTAGAATTAATTAGCCCAGTTGCCAGCTTACCCCTATCCCCCCCACGATTTTATTTTTATTTTGTTTGTAGCTCTGTATACCAGCCACCATTGCCCCTGTCCCAGTACAACGTAAACCTGTTGAAGATAGGAATTTTTTCATTTTTATCTTTTTCTCTCTGGTGCCTATCATAATGCCTAATACAGTGATGTTACACTTTTTCCTGCTGCAGTACCTTAAGAACCACCAGGTCTTATCCTCTGCTCTTCAGCTAAATCCTCAGGCATCTGGCCCTTACCATTGACACTGCTACCACATCCTAATGACACCTGGTTATTTCCATTCTCCCTTCAGACAAACTCCCTTCCTTCCTGTATTTGCCATCTTTTTCTATTAGAATTTGAGCTAAGCTATCTTGATTTTTTTTTATTTGTATCGATAGCACTTAGCATGGTGATTTGGACTTAGTAAGTACTTAATAAACAATTTTCATTCATTCTTCATTCTTCATTTATGGGTAGGTGTTTAATAAATACTTGCTGAATGAATTAACCCACAAGTCTAAAATTGGCAAAAATCTTAGGGGATTCGATAAATAAAAACAGACAGAAATTACAAAACAAATACAACTCTAAATGATCTGAGAAAACAAAATGCAAAAGACCTTACATTCTTCCAAAGAGGGGAATGGTGCTTGACTGGAAAATACCAATGCCTTCTATTTCATGTATGATTATTATCATACGTGCATTACAAATTATACAACACTTGGGATTTCATATGTTTATGAGTAATTTGAATTTGTTTCTTTTTGAGGAAGTGTTTAATCCACTTGAGACTATAATCTCCAACAATAGAGGGAGTTCTTACAGTTCCTTAAACTGCTGAAGTAAAAGGCTTGTTCTATTTTTCTCTGCCCCACACCCCATCCCTCAAAGAAAGAGTTTGCCCAATTCAATTCTCCTTACAGAATTCTGAATAAAAGATTCATGGATGCTTGAACTTTTTTAATCCAGGTAATTTTCCCATATATATTGGCGGTGGTTGATTTTATTTTGAGAAGGTTGGGCCAGAAAGGGGAGTGTCATTATTTAGTTGAATGATACCTCCATGTCTTCTTTTCAAGATGTTTATGTCAGAGAACAAGACTGGTTGATGGACCATCTGTCTCCATCTTTTGTGGACAGAAATAGACTTTCTTAGTTCTGATGAACAGAGGAAGGGCTGCCAAGACAGAATTTTTCATTGTGTTAACACAGTAGGCCCATGGCCCACTAGGGTGAGAAGGCAGCATATAAGTATTCACATTAATGATGCTAAGAAAACAATGGCTTCCTGCCCACTGTGGGCTGATGGAAGCTGCATCTGGAGTGGATGAATGAGTTGTTCGAAGGAACAAGACAGGGCAGTTGCCTTCTATGAAAAGTCTCAGATTCACAGTCCCGTCCTCTGTAAACCACATGCTATCAGGCAAGCCCTATCTGGACAGGTTTGCCAAACAGTTGGAAAATGTCTGAGTTATGAATACACAAGAGTCCAAGTACCTTGCCACACAGGCAGACCTCATTATACACAAAAAGTTATTTTGTCTTGCCATTCCTAACTTCTCTGATCCCTCTGCTACTTCCTTTTCATTAGCCCTGTTGTAAACAACATAGCCAACCTTGGAATTTTCATTATTGGCACCATAACTCATATTTAAGAATAAGCATTTTAAGCTTGTTTAGTCTGAAGTCCTAAAAGGAAGAGAGAAATGTTACACGTCATGGGATCATAGATATAGAGTTAGAAGGGATATTAGAGTCCAACTCCCACATTTTTACAGATTAAGAAGCTGAGGCACAGTGAGGTTAAGTGACTTGCTCAGGGTCACACAGCTAGTGTTTCTTCTTTCTCATAGTCACAGCATTACAAGACATATCAATAGGTTATTTATTCCATTTCTCTGTTTCCAAGAATATTCCTAAAACTTTCCAGGCAGGAGAATACCCTGCTTTAAATATCCACTTGGATACAAGACTCTTACAAACCTCCACTGTGGTCTGTATTACAGCTACCTAACCTTTCAGAAAAGCTGTCAATTTGCACTGGTAGGAATAGTTTCCTCACTGAAGAATCCCTCAAATGATGAAATTATAGCTCCAAAGTAAAAACCTTTCAAGGTTGGATTTTGTGCCTATTTCAAGTTAAGGCCATTTGTTCTTGTTCTAGCCTCTTGCTTCTCCTTAAAAAAAAATCAACTATGAAGTTCAGAAATAACGCAATATCTATTATGGAAGTGTTTTGCATGACTACACATGTATAACCTACCTTCTCAATGAGGGTGGGTAGGGAGGGAGGAAGGGAGAGAATATGGAACTCAAAGTTTTCAAAAGAAATGTTAAAAAATGTTTTTCCATCCAACTGGGAAATAAGATATACAGGCAATGGGGTATAGAAATCTATCTTGCCCTACAGGAAAATAGAAGGAAAGGAGATAAGAGAAGGGGGGGGGGGACAAAAGGGAGGGCAGATTGGGGGAAGGGGTAATTAGAATGCTTGCTGGCTTGGGGTGGGGGAGGGGAGAGATGGGGAGAAAATTTGGAACTGAAAATCTTGTGGAAGTGAATGTTGGAAACTAAAAATGAATAAATTAATTTTAAAAAAGAAATAATGCAATATGCCTCATATGGAGAAATTTATAAGCAACCAGAAAATTTTCTGATGCTTCTCAAAAACCCCATCTCCCCTTGATGCTAAAACAGCATGGTTGGATGCACACATGCACAGACACAAACTCCCTGCATGTATTTCATATTCATTCTATGTATATTTTTCTCTATGTACTTATATATGTATGTGCTATCTCACCTGGTACAGTAGGAATTATTTTATTCTTTGGATTTGAATCTCTCAAACCTAATGCAGTGCCTGGCACATGGTCAGTGCTAAATAAATACTTTCTAATGATTGATTGATGTCATCACTATTCATTTGGAGGTGCTCTTTGAAAACTTATGAGCATGAAGATATAAGCAGCCCTCACATTGTTCTTTGTGGAAAACAAATGCTGAGTAACTCCTGAAAAGCAGGTCCTTTCCAAGTTGCATTTTTAATATTTCACAGAGATTTGACAAGCATGACTATGTGGGATTCTTCCCTAATGGCTAAATCCTTAGCCAACATCCATCTTTCTGAGAAAGGGGCAGTCTGGTTCAAACTAGTTTTCACTAGTTCTTGCCCATGTGACTGAGAGTCACATTCCAAACATTTCCAGCAATGGGATTACATCACCCTCAGTTGGGAGCCTTTTTTTTTCCCTTATGGAAACAGCTGTTACATTCAATTTTCATGACCTTTAAGTTCTTGCTATCAAATTATCCAGCTGTTAGTCCAGTCCATCCAAGTTGCTATGGGCTAGTGTCAATGCCAAACTAGACCAATTTTCTTCAACATAGAATTACAAGTTGACATAAGAAAGAACTAAATAGAGCCCGAACACAATGATCCAAACAGTTGGCAGTCAAGTTTGTGTGTCTTTTCACAGCTGCAGGAGACAGCTTGTTCTGAAGACCTCCTTCCCACCCCACCATTTCTTCATACATTTTCTCTTAGGGATTCATTGGCAATGTATGGATGACTTGCTCTGTATTATCTTTTCTTAGATGAGGTCCATGACGAAGGACTGGGTCTTTGTTTTTTTATATATCCATACTTTGTAGTAGAAAACAAAGCAACAAATGCACTACTAATCTTTCCCGATCAATTCACCAATTTCTTTATTTGGGGAAAATAAATCTAACAAAAGACAGTTTTGATGCATTATTTAATTCAGGATAATAATACCTCTACACCAATCCTAAAACAAAATGTCAGACATCAATTCGAATAACTGCATCCACTGAGTGTAACAGCAGTGGGCTTCTACGAAAGCTCCAGAGCATTTCATTCCTACTCACTCCTCCCCTTTCCTACCCCCAGTGACAAACAAAGGCTTCACATCTTATTATCTTTTCAAAGTCAACACTCTATATTTAGATTAGTGGCTCCAGCCACTGGAGTCCTCAACTCTTTGTTCCAGCTTGCAAAGAGTCCTTTCCATGCTCTAATCTTTCGGTGTTTATCATTTTCCTCCTTTCTTCTTCTCCAGTTTCTTTAATGGCCATCCAAATGAACTTCTCCAGAGACAAAGCTGATGGAGTCTCTTAAGGAAGGACTCCACATTCTTCTTTGTCTACTCTAGGGCAGTGTCCTGTAGGCTGGGGCCATATTCAACAACAGCTGCAATACAATTGAGATGACTTTTAAGGGATGAGTCAGAGACAAAAACCACATCCCTTTTATGAGAAAAATAGATAAGCTCCCATCAGTGAACGAAGCCAGAATTATACTGTGAGTGGTTGTTTTTATATTTAAAAGAAGTTGTCGGTAATGGCTGACTTTTATATAGCATTTTAAGGCTTGTAGAGTACCTTACATACAGTATCTCACTGAATCCTAACAACAATCCTATGAGATACATTTTATTATCTCCATTTTACTGCTAAGGAAACTAAGTCTCTAAAAAAGATTAAGAAATTGAGGCTCAAAGTTAAATGACTTATCCAAGGTCATATAGTTAATATTTAAGTCAGTATTCAAATTGGTTCCCTTGACTCCAAGTCTGACATTCTATCCTTTTTGACTTTATGCCTTTCACTTAAATGAAAGCACAAGTCTTAGCCTGACCTTCTCAGGGACAAACCTGAGACAATCTCAGAATTTATATCCTTCCTATACCCCAACTGATGGTTTGTTAACTTAGCAGATTTTTTTTCCCTCAACAGGGAGAAAGAAAAAGGGGAAATACAGCTTAAGAGTTCATCCTGGGACTAATGAATTACGTATTGCTCATCCTGTTGATGCTTTGTAATTCAGAGATATGTGGAAGGAAGTGGTAAAACTCAAATCAATAACTTTCCAACATCTCTGAGTTAATTCTTCTGTCGGGAAAGGAAAAATGAATCAGAGCTTAATAGTAATAAGTCCTGCCATATGTGTCTTTAAAAATGACATGTAAAATTCTATACCCAAAGACAAGAAAATCATGTGCTACTATAATCCTTCCTTCCAAAAGGAGAAATCATGGGATCTTCATTTCATTACAGAGAGCAATCTTTTGGCAGCACGAACATGGTTGGCAGACAAAGGACAAGATGATAACATGGCTCATGAATCTGTTTTCTGTTTGCCTAGTTTCCCTAAATGAAGAGTCACGTAGAATCCAGAAATAGATGGCAGGAGAATGCTTCTGCTCTCCTATGAACACTAGGTGGTGCCACGAGACAAATAAATCCTAAGTCAATGGAACCAAAATTGCTTTCTTTACCAAAATTCAAATAAATTCTTGATTGTATTCTCTTTAAGTATTACATGCAACTTCTCCTGAGCACAGTCTTATAATTAATAGACAATATTCCTTTGGCATTTCCCTTACAAATTACATATGTATTTGTTGTCGTTCAGCCATTTCATTAATGTCCAACTCTTTGTGACAGCATTTAGGTTTTCTTGGCAAAGATACAGAGTGGTTTGCCATTTCCTTCTTCATCTCATTTTGCAGATGAGGAAACAGAGGCAAACGAGGTTGAGTGACTTGTCCAGGGACACACAACTAGTATCTGAGGCTGATTTTGAACTCAGGAAGCTGAGACTTCCAGACTCTGAGCCAGGTACTCTATCCACTGTACCACCTACTGCCCTACATATGTATTGTCTATTACTTTTCTTTTTTTTAAGGAGGCAGATTGCTACAGGAGAAAGCTCATTGGCTTTAGTCAGAAGACCAATGTTCAAATCCCACTTCTGACACTTACTAGCTAAGTGAACTTAGACAATTTACTTCATTCATCTGGGCCTCAGTTTCCCATCTATAATTTTAGGGAATAAAAGGCCTCAAATGTCCCTTCAAAATCTAAATCTATAATCTCCTTAATAATTATCCCCTAACTATTATTTTCTATACTATGCGCAAAACATGTATTGATCACCTACTATAGATAAGGTCTTGGTCTTCCTCCCAAAATATCTGAACAGAAGAGACACAGTGACCTCTCAGTCACCCAGGACAGTGCCACTGGACTAGTGAAGTGATTGTCTTCTAACTGCTCACATTTCATTCAAAGGTTTATAAAGTACTTTCCTTACTACACCCCTTTTCCTCTATTTTACAGATGAGCAAAGTGATGCTAAGGGTCACAAATCTATTATATGAAGAAAAGGATGTGGAGAGATTGCTTTCTCTAGTGATGATTCTTCAGGAAGCAGTTAAATTCAACTACATGCTAGGAATGGAAATGTCAGTTAATGGTGAGGAGGAGGTCCTTGGGGGAATAAAAGAAAGTAAAGAAGAGACCTTTGACTTTCCTTTCCAGAGAGAGACTCTGCTTATTGGCCACTTTGTCTCACAGCATGATTGCAGAGACTAATGGATGTCCTCAAGGAGACTAAAGTGAAAATGGTGGAGGGGCGTAGTTCAATAACCAGAGGACATAAGTAACAGAGATTAGGAGATGAAGAACAGGGGCACATTATTCAGCAGAAAGAACAAAGAGATAACACTTGAGGGCAATGGTAGCTCCTCACAATCAGAAGTATGTCGCTCTGGACCTTCGTATGTACTTAACTCACTCTCTCTTCATACACACATACACACACACACATACACACACACACATACATACATATTTATATACACACACATATACACACGTGTGTATATGTGTGTGTATATAAATATGTATGTATGTGTGTGTGTGTGTGTATATTTACTTCAAACATATTCTTGGCCACAAACAGCACTCCATACATGATCCCTGGTCAGAAATGTCTTCTATGTGAGTGCCTACTCTCATTGTTGATGTGGTAACCTGTGGGAGTGTATTCTTCGTGTATTAACAGGCAAATCTTTCTTGTCACTTACCTTGCCATTCTGTTCATTTAAATTCATTTTGCTTTGAACTAAGGTGTTCTTTTTGGCTGCTGGTAAAAGTAAACACATCAGTGGGGGCTCCACAATTCACTTCGAACCTGGATTATTTTCTATGGGTTTATATGTGAAAAGGGACCCAAATACGACATCCACACTCCAGTGTAAGTACTATCTTTAATGGTGTACGTTAAGATGGATCATGCTATGCAAATCTTAAAGACATTCCTATAGTTTGTTGTGTTTTTTTTTTACATTCTCCATATTACGAGTCTACATCTTTTTCTAACGACATATTTTCTGAATTTTACATTTATTTATAAACATCACTTCCCTGCCAGTAGAATGACAGCTTTTTGAAAACAGCAATTTTTTTTTCATTTTTGACTTTGCATCTAGTTCAGCGCCTAGCCTACTGTTTGCTGCATTGAATTTGTTGGGTGTGTGTGTGTGTGTGTGTGTGTGTGTGTATACACATATATATACATGTACATGTATGTGTGTGTATAGTCACCTGACTAGTGGATATAACAGTAAAAATTCCACTGCCTGTGGTATTCAAACTCTACCCCTACACAACCCAGGGTAAAGCTATTTTGAGGCAAAAGACATACAGTTAGAACCCAGGCTTGTCTGGCACCCCAAATACTCCCAGGTCACCTTTCCCCTATATTTATCTACATATGCTTTAGAAGGCAGTGACTTTGGCAAGTCACTAAACCCTGTTTGCCTCAGTTTTCTCATGTGTAAAATGAGCTGGAAAAGAAAATGGCAAACCACTCCAATATTTTTGCCAAGAAAACCCCAAACGGGGTCACAAAGAATCAGACACAACTGAACAACAATAATCTACCTATTATAGACACCAAACATGAGAACTCATCTGCTTCATACAAGGAACCAAGATGAGAAATAAACCTTTTTTGTCTTGAGTTACTTGGGAAGGGGGACTCATTTTTGCATCACTGAAACATTTTTACTACGGGTTTAATTTCATTCTTGTTTTTAAGCTCTCAATGCCTTTTCCAACAATAGTACTATTACTCTGTAGTATCTTTTAAATTATATCTCACTATAAGCTATCAGACCATAAGGGTGCAGAGCATATTTGAAATTGAGGAAGACTGAGAGATACAGGCAATAAGGAGACCTCTGTCATTGGAAGGTACACTCACTGATTCATTCATGGAATGGCGCATTACTAAATATTTAATATGTTCCAGGTACTGGAAATACAAAAACAAAAAACAAATACTCACTTCCCCAAAGAGCGTGCTTTCTGCTGGAGCAAAATAACATGTATATCTGTACTAGCAAAGAGATATAAAGAAAGAGCACTACCATCTGGAGAGAGGGGAGATCAGTAGAGGCCTTATGTAGGGGGTGGCATGTGAGCAGAGTTTTGAAGGTATTTTTACAGGGGTAAGTCAGCAGTGAGAAGATTCCAGTAATGAGGGACAGGTGGCCTGTGCAAAGATTAGGAGAAGGAAAATGGAATGTGAAATACTGAAAAAGAGATGTCTGATCATCCTGCTAGTATTACAAGAGGACTAAAATCTCCCAAATAAATCCTGGTTTTTCCTACTCCTGCTTCCTTTTGTGAAAGTCATAAAGTGTACCGATGTGTTAAGGGTGCACTACGGGGAGCTGGGCAGAGCAGATAAAACTGGATCATCTCAACAGACAATTAGTTTGAAAGGGATACATTCTAACTTGGACGCTGTTCAAGTAAACAGATTAGATTTGTAGTTCAGCTCAAGGCAAAGTTTCAAGAAAATTCCCTGCTGGAGTTTCACACATGCTAATAAGTACTTATGAGACTGGGTTTCAAATGGCCGGGCTATTCTAAGTATGTGGTTACTCCGCATTCAATGCCTATCAAACATCCAACCATCTAACCAGGTTACCGGCAGAGCTTAAACTAGTTTGCAGATTGGTGGGGTGAGGATGAGGAGTGGGGAATGGGAGCGGGTGGGAGGGGTGGTATTGTCTTTGCTTTTGTCTTTGTATTTTAGCACCTAGCACAGTGCCTGGCACAGGGTAGACACCTAAAATTGTCTGCAATTTATTATACCGATTGCCTTCGATTTATTATACTGATTGATGACTAATAGCTTTGAGTAGTTTTCAATAGATACAGTAGAAAAGGCACTGTACCTCTGAGACCAGCTAGGCAGCAATGGTCTGGAGTCTGAGAGACCCAAGTCCAAATCCAATCCCAGATACCTACTAGCAGTAAGGATAGTCTCAGGATAGTCGCATAAGCTATTATTTGCCTCAGTTTCTTCAACTGTAAAATGACAATAATAAAATACCTACACCTCCTAGGGCTGTTGTGAGGATCATATGAGGAAATGTGCAGAAAGCGCTCATCGTGGCATTCGGGAGAAGGAAATGGCAAACCACTCCATGACCTTTGCGAAGAAAACCCCAAATGGGGTCACAAGGAGTTGGGCGTGACTAAAATGACTGAATGACAATAAAACAACACAGCATCCAGCACGCTGTAGGCACTATATAAATTTAGCTATTGCTTTTACTATTACCACTACTGAATTTTATTCTCAACTCTGCCACTAATTGACTGACCTTGGGAAATAAAATTTAATTCAAGAAACATTTATCAAATACGATTACATACAAGATACTACCCTAAAGGAATCATAGATAAATAAAGCAAAGATGTTTTTTTTTTCCTCATGGAGCTTATAACTGAGCAAAAGAGGAAAGACATTTGTACAGATACCATAATAAAAAATAGTTGAGTAGACATAGATGTAAGGGTGGGACTTAAGCCACTCCGTTGCTCCAGTGTCTTGATCAGAAAAATACTTTTGATTGAATGAAAAAATCAGAAATGAGTGTGGACAGGGTTTGCGCACCTCTCTGCATCAATCAAAGCCAGTGCGTTAGACTGGGTTTCTAGATTGGGTCCATCCTAAGCAATATGTATAAAAGGGAAGAGTTATCTCAGGATCCAGGGGAAAAGGTACAAGTTAAGGTCTGATTACAGTGGACCCTGAATATTTAAATGTTTGAATATTATTTGGTAGGCCTTGAGGAATCAATGAAGGCTTTTGAGTAGGAAAGTTACAAGAGAGAGCACTACATTAGGAAGGTAACTATCACAGTTATGTGGAAAACCACATAGGGGTGCTAGGAACTCCAAAACACAAGGGTACAGGGCAGGGATCTGCCTTGAAAGAATGTGACCACTCCAGCCTTCTTTCAGTCCAAGTAGCAAGCTTATTAAGACACCTGTAGGGATGGGCGAGACAAGACTGACACTTTTTAATTAAGATTTTTTATTTTTAGTTTACAACACTCAGTTCCACATGATTTTGAGTTCCAGATTTTCTTCCCCTCCCTTCCCCCCTCCCTCCCCAAGATAGCATGGAATCTGATAAGTCTTCTACACATTACTTCACATTGAACTTATTTACTCAATAGTAATACTTTTATAGGGAAAAGACTGTGGGAAGATCTGGATGTGATCTAGGAGTGGCAAGTAGCCTGGGATGGTCTGGAGGTAAGAGGGGGGGCAGTCTGGATGGGATTAAGGAGTGCCAATGGAGTGGTATGTAAAAGAGGTAAGAGAGAATGAAGGGCTGGCCTGGGTGGGTGGGTAAGCACAATGAAAGGAAAGTTGAAAGGATTATTGACTGGGATGGGTGATGCCTCAGGGGAACACCAGGGATATGGGCTGCTGAAATTTGTGGGAAAGTCAAGGACCCTTTTTAGAGGTTGAAGTCCCATATCCTGTCAGAAAGGAAATATTAAGAAGCAGTTAAATCACTTAGGAAACTACTGAGATAATCTGAGTTAGATGCAATGGAGGCCTCACCTAGTGGCAGCAGCAGAGATGGTGAAGATGGGGCATATTTGAGAGAAATATTGCGTAAGTCAAATGGATAGTACTTTGGTTAACTATAGGGGAGGGGTAGAGAGAAAAAAGGAGAAATCAGAGATAGATTTAAGCTAGGGTATGGAATAGGAGGATGGTGGTAACATTAATAGTAATGCATAAGGAAGGAAGAACAGATTTCAGGGGCAAATCACTCTTTTTCCTTCATTCCTTTATCTGTAAAAATGAAGAAGTTAAACTAAATTATGTCTAAGATCACAGTTATCTCTAATCTTCAACTATTCCATGAGTATACGCTATTTCTTACTGAATGGGATGGATGATTGTGAAGACTTCACAGGGTATGCCTAAGGGAGTAGAAGAGGTTTGGGATTTGGCCTTGTGATTCTGGAAGGTCAGGGCCTGGAGCTGTGGGCATGCCCTTCCCCCTCTCCCTCAGATGTTAGAAGATAATGAATTTCCTGTGAGATATTTGTTCTCTGCTCCAGGAAGGTCTCTCCTCCCGCCCCCACCCCATTTCTTCTCCTAGACTTTCAGACGCCACCCCGGCAGTTGAGTTCCGATAGGGAAAACCTGAATGGACTGGATCAACCTTGGTCCTCTGTCTAGTTTTTGTGCCTAGACTGTAAGCCCACCTTCCAGCCAATGGTGAGAAGGGATAGTGGTGGGTGGGAATCTTTTCATTAAGAGTATAAATTAAGGCAGGTTCCCTTTTACCTTGCCTCCTCCATTATGGAAGTGTGCCCAAATCTTGCAAGGTTTGTAAAATAAATTTACTTTGTTTCTCCTAAAGATGTCTCTCCTATTATTTCAAAATTATGTCCCACACACTACTAAGTTTCCTTGCTTGGAAAATGAAAATAATTTTGCCTGTCCCCACAGTAGGTAACTGGGGTCCCCAGTGCTGTGTGATGAGTAATAAGTGCACTGTCTCTGTAATCAGAAGACCTGGGTTCAAATACAACCTCTGATGCTTACTTACAACATGTGAACAGAGGCAAATCACTTAAAAGCCCTAGACCTCAGTTTTTCACCTACAAAATGAAGAACCCGAATTGGATAGCCTTTGTGGTCACTTCTGGTTCTAGATTTGTTATTCTATGAGATACTCTTCTATAAAAAAATATCAGTAGACCCTTTTGCCTTCTTTTTTTTGAGTGCTTTGGAGCATGATAGGTGATAGAGCTTAGGGCCTGGAGTCAGGAAGACCCCTCTTCTTCCTGAGTTCAAAAATCTCATCTCAGACCCTTACAAGCTTGGTTGGCCCTGGGCAAGTCACCTAACCCTGTTTACCTCAGTTTCCTCATCTGTAAAATGAGGTGGAGCAGGAAACAGCAAACCACTCCAATATTTTTGCCAAGAAAAACCCAAATAGGGTCACAAAGAGTCGGACGCAACTGAAATGACTGAACTTTGAGTGTCTTGTCCATGACTGTCAGTCTTTAGATTCCTTGGTTCCCCCTCCCCTTTTGCCTAATATGTACATTGAAAACACATAAATCGAGATTAGTAACAAGACTTCATTGTTAGGCGCTCAGCAGTGAGCTCAGACCAAATGTAATTTCAACATGGTCCACCAGAAGAAGCACTGAATTTGAAGCCAGAGGACCTGGATTCAAATGCTAGCTTTACTACTTATTGTCTGACCTTGCGGAAAAAATTACTTAGCTACTTTGACCTTAATTTCTCCTCTCTTCAAATGAAGGAATTGGACTAGATGACCTCTGAGGTCCCCCCCAGCTCTGAATCTGTGATTTGGAAGGTGATGCTATAGCACCTCCAACCTCGTACACTACTAAACTATAACCATGCTTTCGTATCTGTGGGCAAAGCTGTACTAATTTGCAGTCTTCTCTCCTTTTTTTACACACACGTACTCAGCAGCTTCAAGTGGAGAAGCTGTAACTTGGCAGACAGAAACAAAGAGAGAATGACAGACAAGCATGAGCAGTAAGACAAAAATGTAGCAGTAAGGGAAAGGAAAGGGTGGCAGCAAGAAACACCTAAATTGATCAGCAACAAGCATTCATTGTTATGCACATGACACAATATAGCTGGATTCATTTTTTAAAAGTATATTAAATGCTCCAAAACAATGCAAGCATCAGAAGTTACTAGGAAACTGCTATTTTCTTAGTCTTAAGGTTTGATTGCTTTTTTAGGGGGAGGTGGGAAGGCAGGGCAATTAGGGTTAAGTGACTCCCAAGGTCACACAGCTAGTAAGTGTCAAGTGTCTGAGGCCCAATTCGAACTCAGGTCCTTCTGACTCTAGCTTGGATTGTGCTTTATTCAGCTAGCTGCCCCTTGATAAAAAGAGCTAGAAAATAACATTATGATTTTTCTGTATAGGGAAGCCAGGTGGTACAGCAGGTAGGCTACTGGCTCTATGGGCAGGAAGACCTGAGTTCAATCCAGCCTCTGACACTTACTACCTATGTGACCCTGGGCAAATCACTTAACTTGGTTTGCTTGAGTTTCCTCATCTGTAAAATGAGCTGGAGCAGGAAATGGCAAACCACTTCAGTATCTCTGCTAAGAAAATCCCAAATTGGGGTCACAAAGAGATGGACACGACGGAAACTATGGAACAATTTTTTTTTTTTTATGTATCATCCTATATATAATCAGGGGTCAGGAAATAGTAGAGACTAAAGGTTAGTTGGCTTTTTTTACCAACCTTCTGTGGCAGGAAGGATATTTGTCTCCTAGCAGCTATTGCTGAGCTCCCATCTAGTTTGCAAATCTAATGCAAACATTTGTTCTTGGAGACAGCCAATTTACTGCAACATCAAAATGTCAAATAATGTATGAGTCTAGATTAATGTACCCAAGACATTCCGAGAGTAAGGTAAAACTAAACTAACCGAGCCTGATTAAAATGACATTACAGCAGACTGGAAAAGGCCTTATTAAGTACAAAAATTTCCCCAAGGTTTAGAGTAATCAAATTATAGTAAAATCTTCCCTACCCAGAAAACAACTAAACAGAATATTCAATTAATTACATTCTTTGCCCTCCTCCCTTTGTATTTTGAAGAGATGCAGACCACAGAAAAGTAAAATAAGAGAAGAGAATTAGTCAAAAAAGCAACTTTCAACATATATCCTAAAGTCATTGCAGATTATGGTCAATCTCCTATACCATCTATCTCTAAAATCTTCTGTGATATATAATTGAATATGATGATAATTTTAGGCACTGCAAAATCTTTAAATATCAAAGGAAAATTCAATTGTATTCAATATATTATACTTCCCAAGGCAAAATATTAATAACCATCCAAACAACTCATCCCAAACAGTTTACTAATATCCAATGTTATTCTTCCTTCATTTTCAAAGAGGACCAAGGACATCATGAGGGTGATGTTCTGACTTGTAGGCGAATTGGAATTAAGTGAGGAAGAGTGGCACAATACCTTTAGCTTCACTCTCTGTTCCAAAAACATTGAAGTCCAGTGGCAGGACAAAAGTCAAGACACCTGGTGATGGCCCCAGATGCAGTGTCACAGACATTGGTGTCTATGATGTCTGACCAAGCTCTAAGCACTCTACAATGCCTACTTTAGCTGCCTTCATGGCCATTGGAACAAATTGTTCTCATCTGCTCAGTCCACCACAGGAAGTCTTCACATGCTTGTGGTAGACATCCCACCCAAATCAACAATGGGTTTGAAGCCCTGCAGTTACCCTCAATCCAGTTTAGCCCATCTGTCAAAATGGTTTTACTGGGGTGTGGCCTCTGTGCATACTACAGCTGCTTAGAGCCACAGGTGAGAGGTTGAAACCCAAACCTAAGATCTATTTAGATCTTAGTAAGTGAGAAAACTCAATTCACTGGAATGCTCCACTTCTGGCTCCTTTCCAGGAGCATTTCTGCTCTATGTAAAGTAGGTAAGTTGTCCTGTAGATAGCGTGCTGGACCTGGAGTCAGGTAGACCTGAGTTCAAATCTGAAATCAGATGCTTACTAGCTGAATGATTCTGAACAAATCACTTCACCTATATCTGACTTCGTTTCCTCTCCTATAAAATGGAGGTATTAATAGCGTCCACCTTCTAGTAATAGCACGAGAATAAAATGAGAGAATATTTGCTGAGTGTTTTATAAACCTTAAAGAACTACAAAAATTCTAGCTAGGTATTCTCCTTAGCTGAGGTTTTCCTGTATTCCATTTTAAGAATAAAGTTAGTGACAAAGAGAGGCAATGTTCATGTCACGTCCAAAATCCTCATCTCATGCTGATGCTGGTCCTTGTAAGTTTTAATATTTATTGACCTTCAAGAAATGGGGGAGGGTAGCAAAGTCATACAATGCCCAGGGAAGAAAGGTGTGTTTGGGTGGGATAGGAAGTTTGCAGTTGGGCCATCGCCCCGGGGCAGCGGAGGTGGGGCAGCTACAGAACTACAGCTGCAGTTGCTTCCTGCCCCAGGCCCACCTGGTGGGAGGAATTAAGTGGAGAATCAGAGCAGGAGTGAAGAGCCTGCTGAAGATCTAAGTCCAGTCCGGGTTGGGGGTTCTTGGGGAAGGAGGAGTGCTGGTGTGGCAGAGCTGGTGCATCCCCCCAGGGGTGGAACATAGTTCTCTAAACTCTTCAAGCAGTCATACCCCACTGAAAAACTCAAGGGTCAAGTTAGTTGGCTGGGAATATGGCCAGGCAGCAAAAACGCACCCAGATTCAGTCTTGGACTTTGGATTCTTTCTTTGGTGACAAAGAAGACCAAAACATACAGACAGAAGAAGTCAACAAAGTCAAAGAGCCTACAACAAAAGCCTCCAAGAAAAACATGAACTGGTCCCAGCCCATGGAAGAGCTCAAAAAGGATTTGGAAAAGCAAGTTAGAGAAGTAGAGGAAAAATTGGGAAGAGAAATGAGAAGGATGCGAGAAAACCAAGAATTTGCTTTCAGTTATTTTTTCTAAGCAGAAATCAAAACTATATTTATTGTGTGATTTTGGACTAGTCCAAAGGAGGCAGTGTAATAGAGTGGAAACAGCACTGGCTCTAGGTTCAAATCCCTCCTTTGATATTATGGGAGAGTCACTTAAGTCTCCTGTACCTCAGTTTCCCTCATTTATTTTAAACAATTAAGGGTTGGACTAGATGGCCCCTGAGATCCTTCTCTGGGTCTATGAATTGATGCTCCTAAATTACTTAGTCTAACTGGGCCTCAATTTATCAATATATGAGATTAATCTTATATTTCTATATTAACTTTCAATTCTACATAATAAAAGTCTTCCCAATTGGCATGTTACTACAGGGTGTTTCTAAAGACTGGACTCATAGGAAATGTGGAGTTATTGCATCGAGTTCATGTGAATCTTGCAAAGCACATCAACCTTTGCATCACAAATGATGGAAATCATACTGAAGATGTTATTTGTTAATATTGCAAGTAAATAAAATGTTGTTGAAAATTTCATTTCTTGAAAATATGCATTTTTGCCTCTGTGTCCAGACTTTAGGAACATCCTACAGAATCAAAAGATGGCAGAATTGTAATTAGCAAGTACGGTTACCAGAACAAGCCTCACAAAAACAAGCCTGGGCACAAAACATTCCCCAAAACCTACTTTTTAAAAACAAATTCTCTATGAGGGTAAGAAGAAATAAACTCTAGAATAGCAGAATTTGTGAGGTTAGAGATCCCCAGACACTATTTAGTTGTGAACCAATCAAGACCCCAGGACACCGGCAGCCACAGAAAGAGACCCTGGGACACCATGAGGCTACTTTCGAGAAGACTATTGCCCAAGAGAGAGTAAGGTACAGCTCATTTTATAGATGAGGAAACTGAGGCAAATAAGGTTGAGTGACTTGCTGTTGCAACAATTCAGCTAGCAGCTGCTGTGGGTGTGAAAGACCAACACAAGCCCAACAATAAGAATGCTGCCAGCACAGGTTCTTTTGATCTGCTTTACTAGGGAAAGTAACATTAAGGGGTTAACAATTTTATTCAATCCAACATACAAATATCATTCACTTAGTACATTCACTTAGTTCAGGGGAAAAAGCCAGCACCCTGAACTTCAGAGCAAATACAAACAATTTACAAACACACACAATATAAACAGACCAGATCACAATTCATAGTTACCAAGAAACCATCAACATCTGGGTTAACGAGCAGGGAGGCTCTTAAAATGGCTGCCCAGGGTCCCACACCAACACTCCTCTAGGAGTGAGAGCCTCATGGGAGAACACCCGCCAACCTCTGGGTTTATATATCTTGTTCAGGGTCAAAGGTGAGTCACACATGAGACTCACCCATGTGAACTAAAAGCGTCACAAAAATGTGACTTAAACTCACGTGGTCTAAAAGCCTCTGATGTCACAAACATGTCACTCAAACCCATGTAAACTAGGCTTTCCCTTGAGGCAAGGAGGTCATTGAGGACTCCTAATTTAATCAAGGAAACAAAGGCCAAACTCTTCAAGAGCACTTGATTGAATAAGTGTTAAAAGCCCTCCTTAATTACCAATACACTTGCCCAGAGTCACACTGCTAGTAAAGCCAAGAAAAGCCAGATTTGAACTCAGGTCTTCCTTACCCCAGGCCCAGCACTATATCCACTGGTCCACTTAGCTGCCTCTTAGTAGGTGCCTAATAAATGCTTGTTGACTAAAAGTTCATTCTATTAGGAGGTAGTTTGCAAGAAAATTAATTATTTTTCTAATTAAAGGCTTTGTAATTATTTTACATCTTACAGGCATATATACTCTTAGAGCAGAGAGAGAAAGCATACCATTTGCTAGCTTTCTGTTTTAACTAATTACTCCTTCTAACAAGAGAGCTAAATTCAGTCGCTTCTATTCAATACCTTCAGGACCTGTCCCTTGGTACAAAGTTCTAGTCACCAGACCCAACTTGTCATTCTGGAAGATAGTAGCTGAATATTCTAAGAGAGACCACACTTCTTACCTCAGTCCTGAAGATAGGACTTGGGGTTTACCTAGATGCTGGGGAAAGGATGATAGCAGTTTCAATAGAATTCTTTTGGCCTTTCCATGTAAATGCATGGAGCAGCTAGGTGGTTCAGTAGATAGAGTGCTGGGCCTGGAGTCAGGAAGACCAGAGACCAAAGTTCTAATCTGGCCTCAGACATTTACTAGCTATGTGACCCTGGGCAAGTCACTCGACCCTGTTTGCTCAGTTTCCTCATTTGTAAAATGAGCTGGAGAAGGAAACAACAAACCACTCCAGGATCTCTGCCAAGAGGGTACCCCAAATGGGGTCATGAAGAATTGAACACAATTGATATGACTGAACAACGGAACACACAAAAGAGTGGAAAATGTAAAACCAAATTATCAGAGGAGAGAAGCTGGGGGTCCTTTTGGTTCCTCAGGCTTATCACAGAGTGGTAGCAGAAAAGGCACTGGACTAAGGAGAAAGGAGAGTGAGGTTCAAATCTCAGCTCTACCAACAAGTCACTGGGTAACCTTAAGAAAGTCGCTTCGACTCTGTGGGGCTGTTTCCTTGTCTTTAGAATGAGCTGGTAAATTAAATAATCTTCAAGGTCCTTTCTGACTCTAACATACTCTGAATCTGTGACTTCTCATTTGATCTCATTAAAGTGAATACATGTATGTATGCACACATGGAAGTATAATACACAATTCACCTACACATTACATACAGTATCTAAATCTATGAAAAGCTTTATCTAGAGGGCAAAGGCTAAGCACCTCCACATTAGTCACATATGAGCCTTGGAGCCATACTGTCTTGATGATGATAATGATGGATATGTATTTAAACACATACATATATGAATTTTTAACCATCTAGTGTCTATATAAATTTAATGTAAAATAATTACAAAGCCCTTAATTAAAAAATAATTAAATTTCTTGCAAATTACCTCCTAATAGGATGAACTGTTAGTCAACAAGCATTTATTAGGCACCTACTAAGAGGCAGCTAAGTGGACCAGTGGATATAGTTCTGGGCCTGGAGTAAGGAAGACCTGAGTTCAAATCTGGCCTTAGTTGGCCTTACTAGCTGTGTGACCCTGGGCAAGTTACTCAACTTTATTCGCTTCAGTTTCCTCATCTGTAAAATAAGCTGGAGAAGGAAATGGCAAACCCCTTCACTATCTTTGCCAAGAAAACGCCCAAAAGGGGTCATGAAGAGTCAGACATGACCAAAAAATGACCAAGCAACAGTTACAAAAAAAGGAGTCAGGTACTCTGCTAAATGCTAGAGATAGAAAGAAAAGCAAAAAAGACAGTTCTTTTTCTCCGGGAGGTCAGTGTCTAATGGAGGAGAAAATACCCATTCAACCACATGTATTTTGTACAAACAATACACATACATACACACACATATGATAAATTACACATAATCCACAGTGTTAAGGCACTGGTATAAATGTGGATAGAGAAAGGTTTTTTGCAGAAGATAGGATTTTAGCTAGGCCTGAAGGAAGCCAGGGAGGCAGAGATGAAGAAGGAGAGAATTCCAGGCATGGTACAGGGGACAGCCAGTGAAAACGCCCCAAGTCAGAAGATAGAATGTCTAGAGTGGGAAAAGGCAAGGAGGCCAATGGATTATAGAGTATTTGGGGGAGAGGGCAGTAGGTACAAGACGACTGGAAAGTTAAAGGTAGGGCCAGGCTATGAAGGGCTTTGAGTATCAAATAATTTTATATTTGATCCTGGGGGTAACAGGGAGCCAGTGGAGTTTATTGAATAGGGGATGGGGAAGAAGGTTTGACCCAATCAGATATGTAATTTAGAAATATCACTTTGACACGTGAGTGGAGGATAAACTGAAGAGGGGACTTGAGGCAGCCAGACCCATCAGCAGGCTAGTGCAATACTCCAGGTATGAGGTGATAAGGATCTACACCAGGTGGTGGCAATGTCACAGGAGAGAAGGGGGTATAGAGGAGAGATATTTCCAAGGTAAGATCAATAAAGCTTGGCAGAAGAATGGATGGGGCAGGGCGGAGGGGTGGGGTGTCAGAAAGAATGAGAAGCCAAGGACACCTAGGTTGCAAGTCTGGGTGACTAGGAAAGTGGTGGTACCCTCGACAATTACAGGAAGTTAGGAAGAATGGATGGTTCAGGTAGGGAAAGATAATAAGTCCAGTTTTGGTCATGAATACTTTTTTGTACATAACATTTTAGTCTTATATTATTTGTGAATAGTTATTATGACTGATCTGATCAGTACAGTATACTTCCCTAAAGGAATCTTCCTCTTAAAATGCAACCATTATACAATTTACAATTTTAGCAAATTATCTAGGGCAATAAGAGGTTAAGTGACTTGCCTACGGTCACATAATTAATATGACACAGAGATGGGACTGGAACCTAGCTCTTCCAGACTCAGAGGCTGCTCCCTCTCCACTAATATGACCCACAGTTTCTTTCTCAATGGTTACTGCTGTGCTATTTTCAAAAATACAAATGGAGAGGCTATAGTTTTGCTTTTCCAATTCATCACCATAAAATGCAAAACATTCAGGATATCCTATTGTACTGGTAATACAACATGATAAATATTTATGAAAAATAGATTTCCATAGTAAATCCTAAGGACAAACTCTGCTTAAAACAGGCTTTTCACTTCCCTGTATCTAAAGAATGACTCTCCATTTGAAAAAATAAATGCAGAAAATAATGAAACATCATAAATTTGGAGCTAGAAGAAATCCCAGAGGAAATCTCATCCAATTCTTTTATTTTATGGAAAAGGAAACTGACACTCAGGGACCTTAAGTGACTTTAATCTATTAGACTGTGAGCTGCACAAGAGCAAGGAAGGTGTTTTGATTGGGTTGGGTTTTTTGCCTTTCTTTGTATCCTCAGCCTTTTGCACAGGGTTTTTTGCCTTTCTTTGTATCCTCAGCCTTTTGCACAGGGTCTGGCACAGAGTAGGTACTTAATAAATCCTTGTCAACTTGATGACAAAAAAAATCATAAAAGTAATTAAGTAGCAGAGGTGAGATTTGAACCCAACGCCTCTAATTCAGAGCTACTACTCTTTTCACTCTACCAGCCTAAGATCTTTGATATCTTTTTTAGCCTTTCTTCTGCCATAATTTAAAAAAAAACTATATAAATATATTAACCGACCTATAATTATGGTGTTAAGTAATAGCAAGTCTCATAACTACTGAGTAATAGAGATCCAACCTCAATGTTGGACGAATCAAAGAAATTTAACCAAAAATTTCAGTAATGTAGCACTCCAGTTGTGACTAGAATTAATTAGACTGTCAGAGATAATCACAGATGCCCTGACTCTTAAGTTTTTTGTTGTTTCTGCTGTTGCTGCTGAGTTTTCCAGGACTTGACAAAGCAATTATTATACTCTAACCTTAGAAACCGCTGGCAATTAGCCACTGCTGCCAACCATGACATTTACTCAAGGGCAGAGAGCTGCAGGTGAGGTACAGGCAGTATGGTGAAGTGGATAGCGTACTGAGACTTGGATTCAAGGAGATCCATGTTCAAATGTGGCTTCTGAGACTAACCAGATACTTCGATATGGCCAAGCCACGAAACATGAGCCTCAGACAACTCTATGACCTATCCATCATTATAGGAAGATGTAGGCCTTAACACTGTTGTTCTGCAAATGCAGTAGGTTTGCTAATGCTCCCATTTCCCTGCACTCTGATGCAAACTCCACTTATCTGCATATGTCTCTTCTCTGGAAGAGAACTGCTTCTCAGCATGAAAGTTAAAGCAGGTTTCTACCTTCCTTTAATTTCTCCCAATTCTTAACATGTATGCAAATACCCTGCAGATTTCCATATAAGATAAAGTAATTACAGGTTCATCTTAAAGAGAAAAGTATTTTACCATGTCATTGTTCTGGACAAAGTGCCTGCCCACTTATTTTATAATGTTCTATACCTCAGAGCTATCTAATTGTTTGAACTACACTGGAGCTCATAATGCGCACCCCCTCCTTGTTCTTTTTCCTCCGGAGAAGCCCAGGGATGTGTTCACTAATTTCAGAATCTGGCTGCGAATTGCCTTCAGAGAACTCTGCCCTAGATTGTGAAGTCTGCTCAGAGTCAAATGAACTTTTATATTTAAAATTTGGAGGACAGGGGCCAAGGGGGAAGAACCACACAACTTGACCTAATAAATGGTCTTCGTATCCAGTGATTAAACTTTGTTATAGCATAAATAACAGTAAGTTATGTCTGTTACTGAACCAATATATGTGTGTATCTACTGGACACAAGCACACATATGGTATGTGCATTTGTGACAGAGAAAAGAGAAAGCAGAGAAAAAGAAAGAGGGAGGGGGGAAAGGGAAACAGAGAGAGAGTGAGAGAGAGAGAGAAAGAGACAGAGAGAAAGAGAGACACAGAGAGACAGAGACAGAGACAGAGGGAGAAGGAGAAGGAGAGGGAGAGAGAATTGTTTAGTCCATTTTCAGTCATTTCCAGTTCTTCATGAACCCATTTGAGATTTTCTTGGCAAAGATACTGGTGTGGTTTGCCATGTCCTTTTCCAGTTCATTTTACAGATGAGGAAATTGATGCAAGGTAGGTTAAGTGACTGGCCCAGGGTCTGAAGCCATATTTGAACCCGGGAAGATAAATCTTCCTGACTCCAGGCCTAGCACTCTAGAAATCCACCATGACCCCTAGCTACCCTTATGTGTATCTACACATACACACACATGTATATATGTGTATCTACACACATGTTTGTATCTACACACATATGTGCACATATACATATATATATACGTATGAATTATAATAATAGCTTCAATAAAAAAATCAATTCTGTATTTTCATTCTGTTCACTTTCTCTACCAATCCAGCTAGCAGCTGCTGTGGGGGTGAAAAACTAACACAAGCCCAACAACAAGAATGCTGCCAACACAGGTTCTTTTCATCTGCTTTACTAAAGAAAGCAACATCAAGGGGTTAACAATCTTACTTTAATCGAACATACAAATATCATTCACTTAGTTCAGGGCAAAAAGCCAGCACCCTGGAGGGCAGAGTAAAGATGGCAGCTGGAAAACAGGGACTTGCATGAGCTCCCCGCCAGGTCCCTCCAAACACCTATAAAAAATGGCTCTGAACAAATTCTAGAGCTGCACAACCCACAAAATAGCAGAGGGAAACAGGGCTCCAGCTCAGGACAGCCTGGATGGTCATGGGGGAAGGTCTATCGCCGGGAGCTGGGAGCGGAACAGAGCATAGCCCAGTGTGTGCCGCGCCTGGACCAACCAGACTGGGAGCTGGGCGGAATAGGCCCTAGCACCCTGAACCAGTGAGCTGTGGCAGTTACCAGACTTCTCAACCCACAAACACCAAAAACAACAGAGAAGGTTAGCGGGAAAAACTGCAGGGGACAAAGTGAAAGGTGCAGCTACAGAACTACAGCTGTACTTGCTTCCAGCCCCAGGCCATCTGGTGGGAGGAATTAAGTGGTGGATCTGAGCAGGAGTACAAAGACAGCTTAGATCTGAGTCTGGTACAGGTTGGCAGTTCTTGGGGGAGGAGTAGCACTGGTGTGGCAGAGCTTGTTGTGTAGTTCTGAAAACAACAGCACAACCCCTCAAGCTTGGGACAAAGTACTCTCTACTCTACAAGCAGTCATATCACTATGAAAAACTCAAGGGTCAAGTAAGTTGGCTGGGAACATGGCCAGGCAGTGAAAACAGACTCAGATTCAGACTCAGACTTTGGAATCTTTCTTTGGTGACAAAGAAGACCAAAACATACAGACAGAAGAAGTCAACAAAGTCAAACAGCCTATATCAAAAGCCTCCAAGAAAAACATGAACTGGTCTCAGGCCATGGAACAGTTCAAAAAGGATTTGGAAAAGCAAGTTAGAGAAGTAGAGGAAAAATTGGGAAGAGAAATGAGAGTGATGCGAGAAAACCATGAAAAACCAGTCCAGGACTGGCTAAAGGAGACCCAAAAAATACTGAAGAAAGTAACACCTGAAAAAATAGACTAACTCAAATGGCAAAAGAGCTCCAAAAAGCCAATGAGGAGAAGAATGCCCTGAAAGGCAGAATTGGCCAAATGGAAAAGGAGGTCCAAAAGACCACTGAAGAAAATACTACCTTAAAAATGAGATTGGAGCAAGTGGAAGCTAGTGACTTGATGAGAAATCAAGATATTATAAAACAGAACCAAAGGAATGAAAAAATGGAAGACAATGTCAAATATCTCATTGGAAAAACCACTGTCCTAGAAAATAGATTCAAGAGAGATAATTTAAAAATTATTGAACTACCTGAAAGCCATGATCAAAAAAAGAGCCTAGATATCATCTTTCAAGAAATTATCAAGGAGAACTGCCCTGATGCTCTAGAGCCAGAGGGTAAAATAGAAATTGAAAGAATCCACAGATCGCCTTCTCAAATAGATCCCTAAAAGAAAACTCCTAGGAACATTGTCACCAAATTCCAGAGCTCCCAGGTCAAGGAGAAAATGCTGCAAGCAGCCAGAAAGAAACAATTTGGATATTGTGGAAAAACAATCAGGATAACACAGGATCTGGCAGCTTCCATATTAAGGGACCGAAGGGCTTGGAATATTATTCCGGAGGTCAATGGAGCTAGGATTAAAACCAAGAATCACCTACCCAGCAAAACTGAGTATCATGCTCCAAGGCAAAATATTGATTTTCAATAAAATAGAGGACTTTCAAGGTTTCTCAGTGAAAAGACCAGAGCTGAATAGAAAATCTGACTTTCAAACACAAGAATCAAGAGAAGCATGAAAAGGTAAACAAGAAAGAGAAATCATAAGGGACTTACTAAAGTTGAACTGTTTTGTTTACATTCCTACATAGAAGGATGATGTGTATGATTCATAAGACCTCAATATCATAGTAGCTGAAAGGAATATGCATATATATATATATATATATATATATGTGTAGACATATATGTACATGTGTGTATCTATGTATGTATATATGTAGGTATATATATATATACACACACACACACAAAGGGCACAGGGTGAGTTGAATATGAAGGGATGATATCTAAAAAAATAAAAATCAATTTAAGGGATAAGAGAGGAATATATTGAGAGAGGGAGAAAGGGAGAGATAGAATGGGGTAAATTATCTCGCATAAAAGTGGCAAGAAAAAGTGGTTCTGTAGGAAGGGAAGAGGGGGCAGGTGAGGGGGAATGAGTAAATCTTGCTCTCATCAGATTTGACCTGAGGAGGGAATACCATACACACTCAATTGGGTATGTTAGCCCACAGGAAACAAGGAGGAAGAAGATAAAAAATGGGGGATGATAGAAGGGAGGGCAGACAGGGGGAAGAGGTAATCAAAAACAAACATTTTTGAAAAGGGACAGGGTCAAGGGAGAAAATTCAATAAAGGGGGACAGGTTAGGAAGTAGCAAAACATAGTTAATCTTTCACAACGTGAGTATTGTGGAAGGGTTTTACATAATGATACGCATGTGGTCTATGTTGAATTGCTTGCCTTCTTAGGGAGGGTGGGTGGGGAGGGAAGAGGGGAGAGAATTTGGAACTTAAAGTTTTAAAAACAGAAGTTCAAAAACAACAACAACAAAAAAGAGTTTTTGCATGCAACTAGGAAATAAGATACACAGGCAATGGGGCATAGAAATTTATCTTGCCCTACAAGAGAAGAAGGGAAAGGGGGATGGGAGGGGAGTGGGGTGACAGATGGGAGGGCTGACTGGGGAACAGGGCAACCAGAATATATGCCATCTTGGAGTGGGGGAGGGTAGAAACGGGGAAAAATTTGTAATTCAAACTATTGTGAAAATCAATGCTGAAAACTAAATATATTAAATAAATTTTAAAAAAAGAAATTAGACTAGTGAAGGTTACAAGGTGTCCCATGTTTGACAAGGTTCCTCAGGGTGGGTGATAAAGCACTGTGGTAGGAGTGATGAGAAGAGTCAAGGGAAGGAATAGTTACCAAGGAAATGATGGACCAAGATGGGTGAAAGCTCAAAGGGCTTCAACATGTTATCTTCCACTGGTATTTCTTATTTTCTAACTACTTCTTTGGTATCCTGAATGATACTGTTCTATTCTTTATCTAAACTGTTTATAAAACATGGGCTATATAACATAAATATATCATGTATGTCAGTTTAAGTCAATAAGTATTAAGTGTTATGCTTATCAAGTGCCAAACATTATACTGCGCGCTAGAAATACAAAGAAAGGCAATAAAGGTACCTGCCCTCAAAGGAGGGACATTAATGGGAGAGACATTATGCAACTTTGCACAAACAAGATACCTATGGAACAAAATGGAGGTAATCTTGGAGAAAAGACACTAGCAATAAGAGAGACTAGAAAAGGCTTCTTACAAAAGGTAAGATTTTAGCTGAGACTTGAAGGAAGCCAGGAGATGAGGAAGATGCTCATTCCAGGTATGGTGGACAGCCAGTGAAAAATGCATAAAGTTGGACATAGAGTGCTTTGCACAAAGCAAGGTGGCCTACTTCATTTGACTGTAGATTATGTAAAGTGGAGTAAAATCTAAGAAGATCAGAGAGGTTGGAAGAGGCCAGTTAACCAAGAGTTTTAAAATAGAAAGGGGATGGATCTTAAATATAAGCCATGGCACAGAACCCCAAGTTCTGGTTTCAATCTTTGGTGACTCTTTTTCTCCTATCCACATAGCCTCTCCTGAAAATTTCAGAATATTACTTATAACTAGGTCTCCAGAGATGGGGAAAAAGAGTCCTCAGCTCCTATGCAAATATCCAAACTATGTATGTGTGCGTATGTATATATATTATATATGTGTATATATGTATACACACATATACACATATATAGTTCAAATATATTGTATATGTGTATACATATACATGCATGCACACATGCATGTGTGTAGGTGCATATGCACATATGCATAGGTGCGTATACATACATTATATATAATTTATACTTAGAAAGAGAAAGAGAGAAAGTACACTTTTATTTCATCCCATAGAAAGAAAGCAAAAATCCCAAGTGACTTACAAGAATTCATCAACTGTCCTAACAACTTTCCTTCCTTCTAAGGAGTCCCCTTTCCCAGAAGAAACCTAGATCTGCCCTGTGGTTGAGGTTTCCAAAGACAAAAGTTTGCACTAAGAGCTGTTTGACAATCTAGTCCTTCCCGACTCAGTTCACCTAACTCAAAATAGTAAGAAAGTTGGGTTTTGTTTGTTTTGTGCACAAGAACCTTTATTGGTCAGGTAGGCTCATACTGCTGTGCATGTGTATGTGTATACACATGTATGTTTGTTTATGTGTATGAAGGTATGTATGTTGTGTGTACATCCACATGTGTATGTGCAGGTATTTCTGTGCACGTGTCCAGCTTAGTGCAAGGTTCAGACTTGTTATTCTACATCCTGGCTCATTCTCTTGTTGCTCCTTTAGCTCTGGCTCCATGTAAAAACTCAGAGTGATCTTAGAACTCCCTGGTCTTCTCCTCTCCTTGAACCACATGGTACATACCCAGAAACTCCTACTCTACCACAGCCTCTTCTCCACTACTGCTATCTCTAGGGTTGAAGAGGTTCCCTGGGGGATGACTGTTCTGATAAGCAAAGCTGCTCTTCCTGGGCACCCAAGACCAGTCAGTCTCTGGTCTCTGTCCACACTCTGCTCCGCCAAATTTGTTCATTACTTACTGTAGGTCAAGGTTGTGACTTCAGCTCTTCAACAGTCATGGCTCAATCTATCATTTTCAATATGACGTCAATGCATCAAAAATTCTCAACCCAAGAGTACTCCCATCGGGAGGATGTCATCAATCATCTCAATGTGCTACCAAGCTGGATGTCCACACCTTCCACAGGGAGATATATGTCTTTAAGGCAAGAACAAAGGCTTCATCCTTTTATCTTACGAAACTGACCAAGCTACTCCTTATCATTCTTCCTATCTCTAGAAACTAATCAAAAAAGGAAAACAAGCTGAACAGTCAATCGTTTTTTCTTGGCATGGGCAGCAATCATCATACGTACCCACATTCAATAGCCAGCTGATCATTAGGAAAGGTGAATCCTTCTTTTTCTTGCAATAATTCAGAAGGCCCAGAAGGAAAAAAAACTGGAAAATGTTAACCATGAGACAATTATAAACCTTTCTAACCTAGGAAAGGTGAAATGTTCTCTTAGGGAGCCTCATTTATAAATGGTCAGCCTCACCTTTAGCTACGCATTGAGAGGGCTTCCCATTCCAACAAAGTGCCAAAAGTAACTTTCGTTATAAGGATGGGCATCCAAACTGTGGAAGGGTGTCCTTGAGAGGAAGATCTACTAGCTAAAACTTTCCTCAACCTATGAGTCAACTTAACTTTAATTGTGACCATGAGTTGGGTTATTTTAATTATCACAACCCCACAGGGCTATTCAGTGTAGTTATTATCCTTCCCACTCAGCCACTTATTGCTGACTTCCTAGAAAATCCACAACAAAAGGTTTTACCCACTTCCTCAAGTTAAAAAAAAGAATATTCATCGGCAATGTTTCCCCAACATTAAAGAGATTACTACCCTATGGTCCAGTGAACATGATGGAAGGGACATGAGTCATACATAACCAGTTCTGACGCAACAGTCTTCCTAGAATTATGTTGTAATTAAATTCTATTAGACTACTGTATAATTGAAGAGTACAAATATTACATCATTACATTCCTAATACAGATTAAATCATATACTGACTTTTGTTCCTTCTTCCTTAGCCTCCTCTTGCATGTTTGGCCCTTGTTTCTCATTCTCACCGTTGTCACCTTAGGTCATGCTGTCAGCACTTATCTACTGCCCTTATTATTGCAATAGCCTTCTTGCTGATCTACATGACTCTAATCCCTCTTCTCTCTGTCGTGAACATCGCTGGCTGGTTCCATTGTCTAGAACACCAGTTTTACCTCATTTCTCCCTAAGAAGCCATAATAGTTCCCTGTCGCTTTTGTTTTTTTGATCAAGCGCACACTCCTCAAACTGGCATTCAGAGCTCCCCATCACCCGGCCTCATCTTATCCAGCCAAACAAGGTCTTCAATCACCCGGCCTCGCTTTGCCCAATACAGCTTCTCTTTTACTATACCCCACTACAGCCATGAAACCCAGCGCTGCAAGTCAATCAATCTCCTTTCTGTTTCTACGTACGTCGTAGGAATCCTGCTGACCGTGCCCTTGATGATGTTGTTTCCTTGACTTAGATTACTCTCTTTTCTTCTCATCATTAATCCAAATTCTGCACATCTTTCAGGCCTCGCTTGAGTTATCTTTCAGTCCACAATGTTCTCTGACCTTCTGTATCACTTACAGTCTAGAGGCTATACTTAGTAGTTAATACAATCAGCACTGCCCTCATAGCATTCACTCTCTCTGGTTCACACCAAGGTCCGCCTTTCCAGCTAAAGCCCAAACTTCTTGAGGACGAGAATTTTATCTTCTCTTAGCTCCTTTGCCACATTTAGCACATAGCCTCTCATGGCTCACATGCAAGGAAGTGATATCCACTGACGCCTCAGGATTACTCCTAGAATGCTGAAAGGGAGACGTGGGTAGTCCGTCTCTATGAACCCAACTCATCAATGAGACTAAGATGTGGGATGAGGATCCTCAAAGATTATATGGGCTACACTAAGTGAATAAATAAAAATTAGTTAAGTACAAGGTAGTTTGGGAGGGACTACATTCACAGGAAAGGTTGATTGCGAAAGATTGTGCCTAAACTACTTTTCTGAAGAAAGAAAAGGACTGTATGGTACAGAGTTATGGAATAAATGTATTCAAGACATGGGAGGTAGAGGATCCAGTGAAAAGGGTCAGAAATAGGAGATGGAATGTTGTGATTTTGGAGCAGAGAGAAGGCCAGTTTGGACGGATCACAGAGTGGAGGAGGGGGAATGATGTTCAATGACACAGGAAAGATAGGTTGAAGTCAGGTTGTATGGAGTTCTGAAAGCTAAATAGAAGAGTTTGTATTTATCCTACAGACAATAGGAAGTCACTAGAGTTGGTTGGACAGGGAGTCATATGGGGAGATCTACACTTAAAAAAAAATTACCTTGGCAAAAGCATGTAAGATGGAACAAAGTGAAGAGAAACTGACTCAAGGAAACCAATTAGGGAGCTATTGTAGTAATCTAAGTGAGAGGTGATGAGGGCTTGAACTAAACTGGTAGATAGGCAAATGGATGTTTCAACAATTCGGCTAGCAGCTGCTGTGTGGGTGTAAAACCAACAACAGCCAGCTCACAAAACACTACTGATCTGCTTTACTAAAGAAAGCAATGTTAAAGGGTAAACAATCTTACTTTAATCCAACATACCAATATCATTCACTTAGTTCAGGGGAAAAAGCCAGCACCCCGAACTTCAGAGCAAATACAAACAAATTACAAACATGCATTTATAAACAAACCAAATACAATTCATATTTACCAACATCTGAGTTCAGCCGGGAGCTCGACAATGGCTGGCTCAGAGTCACACGTCACTACTGCTGTAGCTCAGAGCTCCGAAAAAGGAAAGCCAACCCCTGGTTTTATATATTTTGTTCAGGGTCAAAGGTGAGTCACACATGCAACTCACCCACATGACCAAAAATGTGACTTAAACCCACGTGGTCTAAAAGCCTCTGATGTCACAAACATGTCACTCAAACCCATGTAAACTAGGCTTTCCCTTGAGGCAAGGAGGTCATCAAAGACTCCTAATTTAATCAAGGAAACAAAGGCCAAACTCTTCAAGGGCACTTGGTTGAATAAATGCTAAGAGCCCATCTTGATTCCCAATATAATGGAGATAAAGGGATGGATGGGATAAATATTGCAAAGGTAGAAATGGCAAGATTTGATAACCAATTGGTTATCTGGGATGAAAAAGAATAAAAATTCCATGATTGTACTAAGATTAAGAACTTAATACACTGGAAAGAGATCAACGATTTCTTTGAGAGAAATAGGGAACTCTAGAAATATACAGAGCTCAGTTTTAGACGTGTCTCCAGGATATCCAGTTTGAAATGACTAATAGGTAATTGTGTGATGTGGTAATGAAGCTCAGGGGAACAGACTAGTGCTGGATACCCTGTCCTCTCTGGAGGAGTGCTGGAGGTATAGCTCTTAGAGAACAAAGAGAAAAAGGCCCAAGATAGTACGTTAGGGAACATATACAGTTAGGGAACATCCTGTGGATGATGGGCCAGCAAAGCAGACTGAAAAGAAAGTGGTCAGACTCAGAGGAGGAGAACCAGGAAAGAAAAAGCAATCGACAACATCAAATGTGTCAGAAGGATTAAGACTGATAAAAGACTGTTATATTTGGCAATTAAGAAAGTATTGGTAACTTTGGAGAGATTAGATTCATCTGGGTGATGAAACTGAAAATCAGAATACAAGGGACTAAAGAGTAAGAGGAGAGAAAGAAGAAGCAATGAGTGTAGATGATTATTTGAAGGAGTTTGGCTAAGAAAGGAAGGAGAGCTATAGGATGGTCACATGAAGGACAGTAGTCTAGTCAAGGCTTTTTAAAGATGGGGAGATTTGGGCCTATTTGAAGGCAGGAGGAGAAGAACCGATTGAAAGACAGAGAAGTTTGAAGATTTGAGAGAAAGGGAGGGGTGGTGAATGACTGAGAATGAAATCTGCTAGAGAAGTCAGAAGTAGATGGAATCAAGTGTACATTTAGGGGGGTTGATCTTGGCAAGATGGATCAACTCTTTATTAAAAGACTGGGAAAAAGAAGAGAGTGGAAGGTAACATCAAGGAGTTTTTAAGATAAAGAAAATGGGAGAAGAGTGAGTTTACTCTAAGTAGCTTTAATTTTTTTCAGTAAAAAGTAGAAATAATCAAAAAATTTCAAAAATTAAAAAAATTCAGTAAAAAAAGAGAGACAAGGTCCTCAGGTGAGGGAGTGGGGGTGGGGGTGGGAGAGGTATGGGGGACTTTGGGGTGGACGAGAAAGTTTGGAAGAGCTTCTGTGAGAAGTGAGACAGAGAATACTTTAAGGAGGAATAAAAGGACTGCCTTCATGCAGCCAGGGCCCATTTGAAGTTGAATAACACTCTAAGTTGTCAAAAAGTTGCCAATTAGCATTGGTAAAGGGAGTTTCTCACTAGGAGAACCTCTACACTGTTAAAATCATATGTCTGAACAACCACAAAATGTCTTGAAGATATTCATTAAGAAAGCTTGACTGTTTACAGCCAGATCCAGAGAAAGAAGAAAATTAAAGAGAAAATTAGGCAGTAGAAATGTCATAAAAATCATGAGACCAGAATTTAATTAGCAGCCCATATCAGTGATAGGTCTTTCCTCAAAGGGTTTGGCAGCAATATCTCCTTGTCGTAAACAATCATTTTAATACTAAAATATGTGATATTCTTATCCTTTGAAAAATTCTAGAATATATTCATTTATAGTCACACATCTGAATTTCTGCCAGATTGTCTGGATCACTGAATCACTGACTGAGATCTTCTCAAAACAGTGTTACAAGACAAATAGCTACAACCATTTGGGTTTTGTATTTCATTAGGTTTCTGTATTTTGTGTATTTCTGTTTTACAAAAATTGAAGTTGTCACTTAGAGATTCAGAATGTCAAGGAGAAAGGAGAAAAAAAGAAAAATCTCTTTGAAAAAAGATTCCATAAACCAGACTCCCAGAAAGAATTTCCAAAATAACAAATAGCCCTGCTCCTTCCATAGAAAGGTGGAAATAATTGACCACCCTGGCCCACTCCACTACCAAACCTTAACTAGCATGGGAAAGCCCTGGCTTTGTCCCAGATAGCCAACGTCGTGCCGGGGGTGGCTTTCCTTCCTGTGCCCGCCTGAAATAGAGCAATATATAGAGTCCCCACACTGTGCGGGCTGAGCTGGTTCTTTTCCTTAAAAGGTACTGAAAACATACTTGAGATTTACTTGGCTCAGGCAACTGAAGGCTTGGGCCATCAACTTCGCTTCCTGATCACTTGAATACAGAAAAGCCACAAAAAGCATCAGCTCCAACCTGACACTCGGCTGGTAAACTCCCATGGGCAACTCAGAGGCAGGGGAGCTGTGTCATCCCTACTGTCTATCCCTATTGAAAATCCTTTCCTTGGTTTCTGGTTAACTATTAGATGGACTCCAAGTACCTGAGTGCTTTCCTGTCTTGAACCTACGCTACCTAGAGACTAGCCTGGTCAACACTGGCCTATAACACCTCCCCACAACTGAATTTGCCCCAGATACAAGAATTCCTAGTTAGAGTTCTCACTACCACCATATTCCTGACAAGTTAAGGGCCAAGTCAATTCCTATGGGGAAACCTAACCAAACCTAGTCAATTCCTATGGGGAAACCTAACCAAACAAGAATTTAACTTGAAGGCTGCATTCTGTTTAAAGTGTCCCAATAGCAGAGTGAGGTTGACAACTTGGAGAAATCCCAAGAAAAAAAGAAACAACAATGAATAACGGAAGCATAACATGATTGACTAATGAGGAAAGATTAGATTGCAAAAGAACATCTTCTCTAAATAATCACAGCTGCCCTCAGCGGCAACCTAGGGAGACATGATCACAGTTGGGGACTAGAGATGTGTCAACATCAAAAAGTGGGAGGAGACTTTCTATACCCAGAGTCCAAAAGAAAAAAAAAAAGAAAAAAAAATCAACAGATGAAGTTTCAATGAGATAAAAACAAAATTTAGGCTAAGCATCTAGGGGAAATTGTACAATTGTGCTTTGTAGTAAAACCCTCCCCAAAAAAGACAAGAAGAGTCAGAACCAGATTGTAAACTATTGCATCATTTTAAAAAATTCTTTAGCCTAACATTTAAGGTTCTCATATAGCACTTTGTACTCCTTTTATCTACTTGGGCTCTATTTTTATGCCATAGTTATTTTCATATTAAGTGTGTTCTACATGCTAGATTATAAATCCTATGAATGTCCTTACTAAGACCTCCCTTCCCTAAGCTGAACATTTCTACTGGCTTCAATCAGTCTTCATATGGCATAAACTTGAATACCTGTCACCATCCTGGTTACCCTCCTCTGGATGTTATCCAGCTTGTCAATGCCCTTCCTAAAATGTGGTATCCAGAACTGAACATAACGTTTTAGATGTAGTAAAACCAGAGCAAATTATGTAAAATTTTCACTCTTCCTCACTCCCTATCCTTCATTCTAGACATTCAGCTTGTCTTTGTGCACTCCCAAATCATACCAGCTTTTGTTGACTCCTGTCCCATCACATTGTTGACTCATATTGATATGCAAATTCCTAAAATTCCTAGGCTTTTTTCAGGTGTACAACTATCTAGCCACAAGTCCTCCACTGTGTACTAGAGTATAAATTCCTTGACAGCAGGATCTGTTTCATTTTTGTCTTTGTATCTCTAACACTTAGCACAGTGCCTGGCACATAGCAGATGCCTGAAAATGGCTTATTGATGGTGAAGCTCATTTTCATGTGTGTGCCTAAGTAAAAGACTGAAACAAATTTAAAAACCAGAAAGATAGAGTTTCTAGGTAATCATTAATCAGTTTATTAATTAGGGGGGCTAACAATCCATCAGTGATTTCTCCCGGTAACTAAAGACTCCCAATGGATACACCGAAAATTTTAAAAAACCCTTCTGAAAGAGAATTCCCTTGACAAGTGAAAATCAACCCTGAATGGTGGACATTAATGAGGAGGTGGGCTAAAAGTCTTCGGCTCTTCCTGCTGAGAACATGGCTTTATCATGACACTCAGCCATCTCCAACAATCTGGACAGGGGAATCCACCTCCACTCAAACCACTCTGATTGGTTTTCTCTTTCATGAACAGGGTCACCTAGACTCTAATGGAGGGGTACGAGGACAGAGGCTCCTTTCCTCAGAGTAAGGACTCTCTCACACTAGATTCTATTTATACTCTGAACAGAAGCTAGGTCTCTTGGGTGGGGTGGAACCCAAGATTGAGGAGCATGTTCCTTGAAGGCTAAGAGTAATTTCTTCAGTCACATCCTTCAGAGACTGACTTTAAGAGCAGGGCCTTCCTTAATGAGGAAATCGAGGAGAAAAGCCTGGATCCCAATTTAGTAATTGGTTATTAATATGATAGCACAGTAATAATCTCTCACAACTTTTTATCTATCTCAATTAAATTTTACTACATTCAACCTAATGTTACTTTTGTATCTCCTCTTCTTATTTAATTTGGTTCAATTTAACAAAGGCTTATGAAGCACCTACTATGTAAGAGCCCACTGGATTTGGACAAGTAAACTGTATTAGACACTTCCCTGACTTTTAAAATAGAGTCTACTAAACCTAATTTTACCTTACTTGATGACTAAGAATCATTATTATGTACATTGGTCACTGTAATGAGCTCTTACAGTGACATTCTCACAAGCTGCTTCATGAAGCATATAGGGATGCTTTATACTGTATCAAATGGTCCTAGAGAGCTGTATTTTTCCAGTTCTGCTTTTTACCTTTGTCTCCACCTTTGATGTCAAGCTGTCAGCTATCACTTTTCAAGGCTGCAAGTGTATCTTGACCTTGGGCAAACCAAAATCTCTAAATTGCAGATTCCTCATCCATAAAAGCAAGAGGTTTGGATGGCTCTAAGGTTCTTTTCAATTTGGAATCCATGATCCTACCTTTTTTCTAACACTGCCTTCCCATTGTACCACCACTCCCCTTTTCCTAACATACTGTCCTCATTTCCCTAACAAAAGAAAAGATCCTAGAGAGTCAGTATTTTTCCCCTTTTTTGTCTTTTTTATCTCTAGTGCCTAACATAGGATTTCGTATTTCATAGGATAATAGATTTAAAGCTGGAAGAGATTTTAAATGACAAGGAGTCCCACTTTCTTATTTTGCATATGGGGAAACTAAGGCTCAAAGAGGTTCTGTGACCCGCCCAACATCGCATAACTAGTAAGAATCTGAGGTAGAATTTGAACCCAGGTGTTCCTGAAGCCAAGTCCAATGCCCTATCCACTACACCACACTGTCTCTAATGTTTGCGGAATTGTTAGATTTTAATATGGTGAGAAGCCACATAACTAAGCAGATGGATAATTGAGATATTCATTCAGAGTCAAAGACGTTCAGCATGAGTGTCAAAAAGCCACTCTTAGAAAGGTAGTGCATGAGATTTCCCTGTAAGCTTCGTGGTGGCTGATTTGGACTCCAGAGATTTCCCCCATGACACAAACCTTTTCCTATATCTTTTTAAAAATTATTTATTTTATTTTTAATTTATGGAATAAAACAATCATTTCCATAACATAATACATTTTTTTAAAAATTGCACATAAAACTGCAAATCTATTAGGTACAACTTGCTATTCCTTTTAAATATATAATAATCATATAAATTTTTAATTCTTCCCCCCCCCCGAGATGGCTACCATTAGACACAAAAATACATACCTATACACACTTATATTTATCAGTTCTTTCTCTGGATGCAGACAGTATCTTCCTTCATGTGTCTTTTTAAGTTAATTTGGATATTTATAATAGTCAAGATTACTTATTCACTCAAAGTAGCTCTTATAACAATATTGCTGTTACTGTATACAATGTCCTCTTGGTTCTGCTCATACTGCTGTTCATTATTTCATGCAAGTCTATCTGTTTTTCTAAGATTATCGAGCTCATCATTTCTTTTAGCATAGTGGTATTCCATTACAATTACATACCACAACTTCTTTAGCCATTCTCCAATTAATGAGCATCCCCACAGTTTCTAGTTCTTTGCTACCACAAAGAGAGCTGTTGTAAATATTTTAGAACATATAGCTTCTTTTCCTATATCTTTTGAAATTTTGACATGAGCTTTATTCCCAGATAAGCAATATGTTACGGTATTGCTCCTGGATCAGCTTGCAATCCACTCTTAAGAAGAGACCCCTAACAATTAGATAACAAAATTCACCTACATTATTTGGTATTGACTATCGATATGATGAGAGCTGCAAACAAGAAAGAGAACTGGGGTGGTAGAGTCAAGGAAAGGTTCATGGGAAGGAGAAAGGAGTGTTGGAAAGTGAAGTGTACTGGGAGCCAAGAGACAAACATCAAAAGAAGAGCTATTATGTACCCAAGGTCAAAACATTAGCTTGCAATGTGATCACAGTCAAACAAATTAAGCCATTTGTGATGGAAAACAGACTACTGGAAAGAAACTTGGAATCAAGAAGATTTAAGGTTCAGCTTGGAAACATAGTGACTCTACATCTAGGCTTGGACACAACACAGATCACTGAGTTGACCTGCACCTGTCCAAGAAATCCCATTACCTCATACAAAAAAGAGGGGTCATTCAGCTTTTCCTTCAATGCTTCTGCTCTCTCCTGGGGCAAAATTTTCTCCTTTTGGTTGGCTTTAGTTATTAGAACAAGTTTCCTTACATTGAGCTGAAGTTAGTATTTACAACTTCACATCGTTAGTCATAATTCTCCTCTTCTGGGACCAAGGAGAAAGTCTTCTTCCATATGCTAGCCCTTCAAATATTTTAAGATACTTACCATGTCTCTTACAAGTCTCTTCTTCAGGCTAAACATCTCCAATGTGCCTTCAAACAATTTTCATACTGTGTGATCTCAAGATGCTTTACCATTCTGCTTGTCCTCATCTAGTCCCTCTTTAGGTTATCAATAACTTTTAAAAAAAAATAGCACCTAGAACTGAATAGCTCCAGCTCATTTAAAGCTAGAAGAGACCTTAAAAGACATGGAGGTTCCACGCTTTTATTTTGCATATGAGGAAACTGAGGTTCAATGAGGTTCTGTGACGTGCCCAGGGTCATGATCCTAGATATATGCTGATCAGAGCAGATTCTTATCTTCTCCAGGTCATACATCCCCTAGTCTTTCAAATGACTTTCACATTGTATCACGTCAAGACTATTTGCCTTTCTGGTTGCCCTCCTTTAGACCCTCTTTAGTTTATTAATGTCCTTTTAAAAATATGACACCAAGGGGGCAGCTAGGTGGCACAGTGAGTAGAGCACCAGCCCTATTTGACACACTTATAAGCTGTGTGACCTTGGGCAAGTCGCTTAACCCCAATTGCCCTGCCTTCCCCCCTCCAAAAAAAAATATGACACCAAGAACTAAACATAACCCAGATATATTCACTCAGAGCAGAATGCAGCAAGATTATCACTTCCCTGGTTTTAGATAGTATGCCAACAAGCATTTATTAAGCATCTACTACTTCAAGTAGGAGGCAGCTAGATGACTCACTGGATAGAGCACTGAACCTGGAGTCCGAAGACCTGAGTTCAAATCTGTCCTCAGACACTTACTAGCTATGTGACCCTGGATAAGTCACTTAACCCCTGTTTGCCTTAATCTACTGGAGAAAGAAATAGCAAACCACTCCAATATCTTTGCTAAGAAAATCCTCATGGTCCATGGGGTCATGAAGAGTCAAGACACAGCTGAACAATAAATTCCAAGTAGATATGTTTTATAAGATAATGGGTGTTCTATAAGGGGAAAAAACTAGTACAGGTGAAAACTCTGTGATGGAGGTATAGATTTGAAAGTCAGCCACAAAGAGGCAAGAGTTGAGGCAAGGGAGAACTAATGACCTCACCAAGGAAGTATGTTTAGAGTATAGAACAACAGGATAAATTTGGGTCAAAGACAGAATGTTGAAGGCATCTCCAGTAAGAGGATAAGAGAAAGAACATGTACCAAAAGAGAAGCCAGGAGAAGGACATTTAGGAAATCAAGAGGAAAATCAGTAAACACAGCGTCTTAGAAATAGAGGAAGAGGAGTTTCATAAAGCAAGTGCCCAAAAGACTCAAGTACAACAACGTTTTTACAAAACAAAGATAGAAAAATCCATTGGATTAAGCAAAAAGAATACGTTTAAACGTAGTTTCAATAGGAATGGAAAACAGACTACAGGAGGTTAAGAAGGGAATGGATGAAGAAGAAATGGGTAAAATGGGTAGAGCTCACATTTTCAAAAAGTTTGCCTGAGAAAGGAAGGAGAAGAAAGGGAAGACAACAGTCAAAAGGGGAAATGGGCAGACAAAGGGTTTTTTGTTTGTTTGTTCTGTGTTTCTGGTAAACATGAAAAGATGATATGATTGAAAGCAGAAGGGAAGACATAACCTAGCCTCTAGGATTCTACCAAATGTATTTACCTCCCTTGATAGCAATACTATTTCTTTGAATGTTCATCATATCATCGCACAGATGAGTAACTAGAGAACACTTTCTTGGAAGTTGAGAACCTGTTCAAAGAAATTTCCTGTCCTCTAATGCTTCTTTGCCATCTGTTCACGTGAAGTGTGGCAGATACCTCTAATATGCAGTTTCCTTCTCACAGAAAATACTGCCAGCCCCAACAATCTAAACGAAGGCCAGAGAAGTTATGAACAATTATCCTTTACCGCTTCAACCACTCCCTGTTACTTTTTACTACATGCCTGGCTGTTAGTTTGCAAATGGGTCTTTCCTAAGTGTTCAAAGAAAAAGCCCGTTAAATCAACTCTGTCCAGCACCTCCAGTGGGATGCTTATCATTCTGGGAGAAAAAAACTCGATTAATTTCTCAAGATTAAAATGCCAAGAATATAAAAATAATATTATTAGGGAGCTTGTTTCTTCTCATTCTCTGGTTTGACCTGTTGTTGTTTATTCATTCCTTCTCCATAGGATAAAGATGAAAGATAAAATTCAACTCAGATCACTGAATTCAATTCAAACAAACATCTATGAAGCACCTAAAAATGTCTTAGGTCCTAACGAGAAATCAAGTACGGAACATGTATAATACACATTACACAGTGTGTATTAGGAAAAAAAGTGTGTTTATAAACACAGTTTGTATTTATAAACAAAGGAGAGGAAGGAACAAAATATGGGTCCATTGAAATTGCTAAGAAAACAAAAGACAGATCATTCCCAACAAGGGGATAAAGGATAGCTTTGTGAAAGTGACTTTAGCATGGAAGGAAGTTATTACCAATCCTTTTGGTGAGAATAGAGAAAACCAAGAAAACTGGATTTCAAAGTGAGATTCAGGAAGTTTTTTTAATATATGAATGTCATTTGCCCATACTATATAATCTTTTTTTTTTAAATTAAAGAATAGGTCTCTTCATCTTGTTCTGGCTAGAACTGCTCAGCCTCCTCAGTAGCTGGGATTATAGGTGTATGCCACTATGCCACGTATATCTGTGTCTTCACTGGCATGGATAATCTATTCTGAACTCTCATTACCTTATAGGGCAAAACTTGCCTAGCCTATACAGCAAGGACTTTCTAGTATCAGTAAATGTTTCTCTGTATACCACAGAGAAGTTAATGACTGATACATAGTAGGTGCTCAATGAATGCTTGCTTATTAAGACACGCAAGTTATTATCTACCATAAGAGCTTCTAAAGTTTGTCTCCTTTCTTCCACAAAGCAGGGAAGGTTTATATTTTCCTCCCACATTTCTAAAAATAGGAACAATAACAAACTTCACTGAGAAAGAAATCAAGAAGTAAATTCACTATGTCTCATTTAGAAACAACACATTTCTCCCAGTCCAGAGGTCTGAGCTAAACTCCAAACCTTTTAAGGTTTAGGGTGGTTTCCTTGAACGGTGCAAGCTTCTGGGTTGAAAGAAAAAAATAACTTTCTTTAAAAAGGCCCAAAGGCTTGTCACATTTCTAACCAAAAAATATTTAGGCAAAAAAGAAACAAAAGTATTTGCATGATATTTCCAGTTTTTAAAATGAAGGGAGGAGGGGAAGTGGGAAAAAAGTTTCACAAAAATATATTTGTCATCTAGTTCTTTTGAAAAATTTATTCTCTTTGAGATTGTCTTTTCTCTTTTAAAAAATTGACTCTATAACATCCATGCCCTCAGGAGCTTGCACAACACCGGTGGCTATATGAAACCATAGGATTTATTGGAAAGTTTACATTTCATCAATGTCTTTGTTCTGGAGAACAAAAGAGTACCTGAAAATTTTAATAAGAAAAAAAATCAACTGGGAAGATCAAGAAACCAGACCCAGATAACTGCACTGGTCCCTGAAGCCCTAGGGGCAAGTCACTAACTTGGGAACAGATTATTTATTGACTTGAGTAAAAAGAACAACTAGCCATTGGACCACTTAGCCAAGGAGGCAGCATGGTATCTAAGGAACACTGAAAACAGAGTCAGAGACCTCAGTTCAAATCTTCTGTCGCTGGACACCTGAGTGACTGCACAAGCCACGTGACCGCTCTGGGCGTCAGCTTCCTCACCTGTAAAATGAGAAGGTTGGACATGATGCTCTAAGGTTCCTTCCAGTTCTAAATAGTTTGACCCCATAAAAACGGGCACTGACTCCACATTAAAAACAGTAATCTGGGCTTTAAAACTATGTAAGGTGAATTCAGCACCCCGAAAGTGGAGTGACCCTTATTGTCATCACACACCTCCAGGGGTGTGCTGGGGTCAGCTGATACTGACAGGTGAGAGCTGGTTGTTAAATTTTCCATGTGAGCATTTATACATCGGGAAGTGCTACAAGTCAGGGCTTAATTTATTGTTTTGTTGATTTTCTAGAATGAAGAAAGCAATAGAGAAACTGTTAATAAGCAGACTAAACTCAAAAGTACATCATGAAAACACCATTCCACCCCACCTACTCTGAGAGCCAGTTGTTAAACGTTTAGCAGGATACCCCTATACACAGGAGTAGAATTTCTTCAATCCCAAAAATCCTACTTAGAGCTTTATACTTATTATTCCTAGAACATGTTAGAAAGAGGGTATTGAAAAAATTCTGAGAACACTAAATACATACATAAATAAAGAAATATGCATCACGACTACAGACCAAATGCTGGCCAACGTTCTAAGCAGGGAAGAACATTCATAAATTATCCTTCTATTTATATTTCGGTTTGAAGAGGTAAGTGTTAGTGTAAGCCACATTTTCTATCTTGAAAAGAGGCATTTCCATATGAAACTGCTAGCTATGTGAGTTTGGCTCCTCGGTGTCACTTGGAAGGTGCTGGAAACTGAAGCCTACATGTGAGGTAAGCGTACAATTTCATTTTTAAATGAACAGTAGTAGCTGGGAGGAAAAAAAAGTAAAAGCTTGTACGTGGAGGAAAATGCTTGTATTTGCTCATTATTACTGTTTCAGCCATTAGTGTCATTATGTTCTTATAGTCTGTTTGTTTTAATTAACCTGTCCAATGTCATGCCAGTCAAAAATCAGTCAATAAACATTTATTAAGTGTCTACTATGTGCCAGGTAATGTGCTAAATGCTGGGGATACATAAAGAGGCAGAAGACGGTCCCTGCCCTCAAGGAGCCTACAGTCGGGGTTGGGGGGAGGAAGGATGAAGAGAGACAACATGCAAACAGATATATAACAAATATATACAAAGCAAGCCATGTAATTAAAAGGGAAGAGCCCAGAATGAAGACAGGTTAGAGAAGGCTTCCTATACAAGGCAGATTTTAGTTGGGACTTAAAGAAGGCCAAGCAGTTGTTCATCCTTCATTTTCAAAGAGGACTAATGACATCACGAAGTAACGGGTAATGCCTTGACTTGTGCGTGAACTGGATTTAAGTGAGGCAGAGTCGTATCCAGAGAAGTCAGCAGTCAGAGCAGAAGAGGGAGAGTACTGTAGGCATAGAGGACAGTCAGACAAAATGCTTGGAGCAGACAGATGGAGTTTCTTGGTGGAACAACCAGAAGGCCAGTGTCACTGGATCGGAATGGTAGGTCCAGAAGACTGGAAAGCTCTAGGGGGCTAGGTTATGAAGGGTTCTGAGTGCCAAGTGGTATTTTGTATTTGCCTCTGGAGGCAAAAGGAAACCACCAGAGTTCACCGCGTAGAGGGGTGGCATGATCAGACCTGTGCTTTATGAAAACCACTTTAGTGGCTGAATGGAGAATGGATTGGAACAGGGAGAGACTTGAGGCAGGCAGATCTATCTACCAGTGACTAGAATTTAAGAACATGAGACTGTAGATCGAGAAGACACTTTACAGGTTATCTAGCCTAGCCTTCTCATGTGTAGATGAGGAAACTGGGGCTTCTAGAAATCAAGCGACTTGTACCTGAAAAATCACTTTGAGGAAGAGAAAGGAAAAGAATGAAAATCATATAACTCTTCACATCAAGAGAATATTGACTCAGTCAATAATCTCCCTGGATGAGGTTTGTAATAAGGCCTAAGATCTTATTTAACCTAACAAATGATTACCCATGACTATACATCTTCAATTCTCGAATCTGCCTATTAATATTCTCTGCTGTGGAAATTGGCCTCAGTTGTGCCTTTATCCACAATATATGTGTGTATGTATAAATTCGTTTTTTTTTTTTGTTGAGGGCACAAAATATTGTTTCACAACAGTAGTTTTGTTCGATTTGTATCCAATTTGCTAACATAATGCCAATTAATTTTCTTTTCAAAGTGCACTAAATTGTCTCTTTAATAGAATATAATTAAAAGGAGCTTGCTCAATGAAAGTGTAGCTTATGACGTAGCTTCTATCCATACTGCCAGGACGGCCATATTGCTAGCATTGTCAATTGTCACAAAATTTTACCAGGGATATTCATTTTAAATATTAATATATGCCACAATTAGCTTAATTTTAAAAATTAAATGCATATTTTAACTCATCTTAGTATGTTTACCCCCAAAAGGACCACTATGTAAAAAGAAGAAATTCGTCGCTAAAATGTAAACTCTTGCCTTAAAACAGAAAAGTATATGGATAAGTCCAAAACACACAGAACAGAAAGAAATTATGTCTGATTACCCTTAGCAGGGACATTTAAAAAGACATAATTTTTAATATAGTCCATGAGAACAAGTACCCCTGCTTTCCTTCAAAGGGACCTTCTTGCCAATATGTTGACAAGCTTTTATTAAATCTTTATTATATACAAATAATGACAGAATAAAGTGTAAAAAAGCAGAGTGTTAGTTTAAGGACCGTAGTCTTCATAGAGGATTACTGAATACTGTATCTGCAAAGATGACCAAAAACTATGATGGGAACAATTGTTCAATCTAGGTCCTACCATCTCAATTCCTGAAAGCCAGGTGACTAATTCTAAGAAATTTTAGCTTTCTTCTAAAGTGGTTCTATTGGTCTAGTCTTATCTCAAGCAACCCATGAGTAGATTCCAAAAAACTTCAGGGGGAGGTAATTCCACAACAATTCTTTGAATTCTGGACCAAAATAGAGCAACATTCTAGTTTAGGTAAGACTAAAGATGATGCAGGAGTGGGCAACCTGTGGCCTCAAAGTCACTTGTAGCCCTGTAGTTCCTGAAGTGCAGCCTGTTAACCAATTTGAATTCTTTCAAAGGACTGTACTTGAGGACCTAGAGGGCCACATGTGGCTTCAAGACCTCAAGTTCCCTACCCCTGAGGTTTTCTAGGGACAACCTCAGGCTTCCAAAGAATGGGAAGCCTTCTCTTTCAAGCCTCTTGTCTTCCAGTATACAACTGAGGAGTTTTTTATACCAGCCTTCAGGGATTACTTCTCAATTGGGCCAAAGTCAGTCTTAGGCAAAATTGTGAAATTTATTTTTAGCAAATCCCTCCTCTCAGGGTTCATTTTCCCTTCCCTTCTGAGCCTCCAAGTGCACTTAGAGGCAGCTGGGCTGTGCAGGAGATAGAGCTGTAGGCCTCATGTTAGGGAGACTCGAGTCCAAATCCACCCTCAGACACTTACTGTCTCTGTGACCCTGGAACAAGTCACTTAACTTCCAGCCTCACTTTCCTCAACCTTAAAATGAAGATAACAACAGCGCCTACATCATGGGGCTATCGGGAAAATCAAATGAGATAATGATTGTTAAAAATTTAGGCAGCACCTGGCATGTAGGAGATGCTATGTAAATACTTATTCACTTCCCCTCTTCCCCCTCAGGGGTCTTAGGCTATTGCTTCTTCCTAGAAAGAGCCCCAATTCTAGCATTTTAAGTGACGAAGAAAAGATTTAAGGTGTATTTATAATTCCAATCTTCAGATATTTATAGGGTTATTATGTGGAAAAGAAATTCTATGTGTTTTGCTTGGAATCAGAAGGAAGAACTAAGATCATTATCAGAAGGTATAGGCAGACAGATTTTGGTTTAACATAAGGAAAAATTTACCCACAACGAGAGCAGCCCAAAAATGGAATTGGCAGCCTTGGCAGGTAGTGAGCTCCCTGTCACTAAGGATACTGAAATTGAGCTTGGATAAATACTGTTCTGGGATGTTCATAAATAAGCTTCATTATCTGGGTTAAACGTCAAAATAAATTACTTCTAATGTCACTTTCATTATTCAAGGGCAGATATAATTGAAGAAAAATCCCCTTCTAAGGAACACCCCACCACGATTCATTTTGTTCCATCTTCTTTATATCTTGTCTTTTCTTTCCTTTAAAATTGCGGAAGGTAGAAGAATGTTATAGGAGCTTAATGGAATGTTGTACCTAGTCTAGGTATTATAGCTCCATAGACCTATAGCATGGATCCTAACCTTTACTGAGAGGGAGAAAAGAAACCTTACTTTATGTTATCAAAGTTATGGAAAGTGACCTGTATTTTGGCCAGTCTCACATTATTTTTTTTAAAAAAGATTCCAGAAACCACAAGGTTAAATAATAACAAAAATAATAATGATGATTTATGTAGTACTCTAACATTTACAAAATGCTTTACAAATATTGCCGCATTTTATTCTCTCAACAACCCTAGGAAATAGGTGGTATTATTATCACCATTTAACAGATGAAGATATATCGAGGTAGGCAAACCTTAAACTGGTTAGTATGAAAGAACCTTCACTTTGAACCATAAAACTTCAAGAGCAGAAAATGACCTCAGGCCCGTATCTAAATAAGAATTCCCTCCAAAGTGGCCATTAGATTTTATTTATAGATTTCCCGTGATGAGGAAATTACTACTTCTTGAAATAGCTCTTTTAAATTTTTTTGATACATATAATAATTATGAAGTTTATCCTTAAATCAAACCTAAATTTAGCTCTTTGTAACTTGCATCCATTCATCCTAATTTTGCCATATGGGATGGAAGGGTACAAAGTATTTAGCTTTATTTAACCCTTTCAGCTCTAGCCTGTAAAGATCTTTTGGGATCTTGACCATGTCCACTTTGGTATCTTATCCTCCCAGTTTTATGTCCACTGCAAATCTGATAACCTTGCTCTCTGGGCCTTTATTCAGATCATTGATAAAATTAATGTTAAACATTTACATCATTATCTGCCCCATCTACACCAGGCCAGTTACCTTAAAATAAGACAGAAACTTCCACAAATGCACCCTACATATATACCCACATGCACACAATAAAAGCTCAAACTAATGTTTTTTTCCCATTACACATTTTTTCACTTTTTTGAGAAGTTATTATTTTTGTTTTCTTTCCATGACATTACATATATACCTTTAGTACCTCAGTTTTACTCCAGAATAACTGTATGTACACACACACACACACACACACACACACACACACACACACATGAATAATAGGAAATGTTTAATCTTATCTTCACCTGGCTGGTCTTAAGAGGAAAATAAAATCAGACCCATTTGTTTTTACCAGCTGGACTTCTATTTTTCCCCTTAGAGTTTTTCTCATTAGGATTTATAGGACTGAGCATGGTAGCCCATGCTCATAATGTCTATTAGAGGAAGCTGAAGCTGGTGGATCAAATGAATTTGGGAATTCTGAGGTGCAGTAAGGCTAGAATCAATATGGTAGCCAAACTAAGTCCAGCACCAATATGGTGAACCACCAGGAATCTGGGGCCACCAGGCTTACTAGAGAGGTACAAACCGGCATATACCAGAAACAAAGGAGTTCAAAGCTTCCTCAACAATCAGCATTAGGGTCAGCTATGATCATCTTCAGGACTTGCAACCAGGTTAAAAAGGAAACAAAGGGGGAGGAGAGGAGAGGAGAAGAGGAAGGAGGATTTGCAAGGTTTGTGACCTTGAAAACGTCTATAGACTTCAATCAATCGATCAGTCACCAAGCTATTAAATGTTTATCATACTCCAAGCACTGTATTAGGTATTGAAAGCAAAAGACAAAAATAAGACAGTTCTTGCCCTCATGGAGTTTACATTATACCAAATGATCTGAATGTATACAGTCCAAAGAATGTGCTTACTTTTAGTTGCACTAAATGTACATCCACATGCTTGCTCTCAGAGTCCTGCTGGACCGAGTAGGTCAAATCCCTGACCCTCTCTGAAGTCATGCGGAGCCATGTTTCAATTTCAGGTAGGTGGAGGACAATCTTCCAGTCTGCCCCTGTATGGAGTGGGGGTGGCTTCTCATATCGTTGGTCAGAATCCATTTCCTTCATCCCATCTTCTCCCTCACCCTGCTCCACTGTAGGGGTCATATTGATGACCATCGGAGAAGCGTCAGTAGCCATGGGATCCAATTCCTGTGACCTCATGGGGGACACGGTTACACTCATGGTTAACATGGAGAAATCTAAACCATACTCCTCTCCAAAAGAGCTAAAATGTAGAAAGAAAGGATAAGACATGAGTTAGATAAGACTGACAAATTAAGAAATCATAATTCATAGTGTAAATACATAAAAAGTAAGTTTTCATTTCTTTTCATGATAAATAAAAGTTTCAGCATATGAATTTAATATTATACACTCAGCTATCAATCTGAACAAGTTAGCTAGGCAGAGAGGAAGGCTGGTCCAGTTGCTTCAACTTTGGAACTGGTTACATATTTTTATTTCCTTTTCTCCCTCTTTGGGCACCAATTACTTCGTGATTCTAGGCCTTAGTTTACCTTTAAAAAGGGAATAATATACCAAGTTTTATTCTCAAAAATAAAATATTAGTTTCCAGTTGTTAAGTTTCTTTCTCAAGAGGCTTTTCGATTTCTAGTCCATTTTTTAAAAAAAGAAATATACACCCGCAATACATGGTGAGATTTGGCGAATTCTGAAGAAAACGCTGACCAACTTCTATTTCTTTCAGCAGAAAGTACCTGTAATTCTAAAATAGAATTCTAGTCCTTAGTGTCCTCTAGCTTAAAAAAAAAATACACTGCTTCCAGTTCTAAAAGAAGGTAATATAATGTAGAGGACAGGACACTGAGTTTGTAAGACCTGTTTTCCAATCCTATCTTCTTGGGCAAATTGCTTAACTATATTCTGTGTTTCAGTTACTTCATCTTTAAAATGGAGGGGCAAGGATTGGAGTCGATGACTTTTAAGGTCTCTTCCAGCTCTAAATCTATGAACTCATGAGAAGCTTTCCCTATTCAAGAAAATTCACTTCCCCCACCACACCCCAGTATGGCTTTTTTTTTTCTCCTTACTCTACAGATTCAAGTCATTTCAGATATGATATTCCACTCATTGCTCATGGGTTGCTCACTTAAATGATCACCGTTTCATGACAAGAATAGAATAAAAAGATAAAATAGTGTTTGATGCCAAAATGCTTTTCACTTACTAGGTCTGTATCATAAAAGAGATAATAAAAAACAGAAAGGAAATAGGACTATATGTACAGAAATATTAATAGCAGCTCTTTTCTGGTGGCAAACAATTGGAAATTGAGGGGATATTCATCAATTGGGTAATGGCTGAACAAGCTGTGGTATATGATTGTGATGGAGTACTATTGTGCTATCAGAAATGAGCTAGATGCTCTCAGAAAAATGTGGAAAGACATGAATTGATGCAAAGTGAAATGAGTAGAACCAGCAGAACGTACATAATAACAGCAATATTGTAAGATGATCAACTGTGAGTGACTTAGTTATTCTCAGTAATACAATGATCCAACACATTTCTGAAGGACTTATGATAAAAAAAAGCTATCCTCAGAGAAAGAACTGATGCTGTCTGAATACAGATAGAAGCATACTTTTTTTTTTACTTTATTTTTTCTTGGGGTATTTTTGGTCTACATTTTCCTTTACAACATGACTAATGTGGAAATATGACTACACATGTATAACCTATAACATATTGTCTGCCTTCTCGAAGAGGGGCAAAGGGAGGGAGAGATGGAGGAAGAGAATTTGGAACTCAAATTCTCAAAAATGAATGTTAAAAAAATGTTTTTACATGTAATTGGGGGAAAATAAAATACTAAATCATTTTTTTTTAATTTAGAAAACCAAGATGCTTTTCATTCATAAGATTCTGAATAAATCAGGAAACCTAACCACTTCCCCCCTCAAAGTAGGTCCAGATCTCCACTATGGTCCTTCTTTGACATTTCATTCTAGTGTAGAGATGTATCTGAGTTCTAGACCAGAAAAGGACAAGTGCTGGCAGGTTGTACATATTTAGAAAGACTCTGAATACAGGTTTAGCATTACATCGTATGTCTGTTGTCCAAGGACCAGCCTAACTATGTCTGGAGATGTTCATCACTAGGTGGACCCTGGAAGAGATCAGAATTTTGGCCACTGCAAGTATCAAAGACCATCTATGCCAGAGGAGGATTGTGCTCTGTGTCAGGGTAGAGAATACCAGGGCCAACCAAATTGCCACCTCTGGAGAAACAGAACAAGCAGCTTCCCTTAAGGACTAAAACAAAACTACCAGCAAAGGATACTTGAATTGGAAGAAACTTGGAGTAATTTTTTTCTTAAAGGCTTGTTATTATCTTAAATGGATTTCAAATATTGATGAAATTTTCTTTCTAATACTTGTGAAAAGTCTTTTTGAGTTTTACTTTTTTCTTCAAGGTCAAGAACATTCACAGATGAACTTCTGACACCACTATTTCTGTAGCAACATATTAGGATGTCAGAAGCATTGATTTACTGGGATCTTATTTTTAAAAAAAGATAATCAGTACCAAGGAGATATTGCAAAGGAAAGGTGATATAAATTTATTTTCAAGTGAGTCATCTCTACTTTATTATCTCTTTATATTCAGCTAGTATTGAATGGCCTTCTTGTGTCAAGTGAATGAAAACATACTAATCACATTTTAGCCTTTACCATTAAGTTAGAAACAACATAAGTGGACCTGGCTATTTATGAATGAGAAGATAATTATTATTTCATTTAGAAAGTTAAAAAAGTACCAAGCATCCACCATGCCATCTTCTTGGGAGTACAAATCCTAATACCTAACAAATCAATTAATCAACCAGTGCACATTTATTAAGATCCCTTATTGAAGAATTCCGTGATGATGTTTAGGCATTTCATACTTACTCCTAAATCTGGCTGTCGTCTCTAAGACAGACATGCTACTTACTATAGATACACCAAAAAAGCAAATAATTATTTTAATGACATTTTTGCTCAGGCTTTAGTGTTTCAACTAAATCCACTATTCTGTGGCCAGCACTCACAATAGAGCAGCATCTATTTAATAAGGTGACTTATCCAGAGATTTCAAAATCATTTTATCAGTCTCTGTTCATCCTATGACTTTAAGTGGATGATACGTATTATTTTCCCATTTTATAGATTTAGAGAAACAAGATTACAAAATTTTTGCCCAAGTTAGTGGACAAAGTCACATTTTTCATCAAAAGCAGGGCACCATGGGGGAAAACCCCACTGTATTTGGAATTGAGGGGGAAAAGGAGGATTTATTAAGTATCTACTATGTGCCAGACACTGTGGTAAGCACTTTACAAATATCTCAATTTATCTGAGTCATAGGAATTAAGGGGCTTTATCACTAGCTACCTGGGTAACTTTGCACAAGACACTTCTTCTCTCTAGGCTTCAGTTTCCTCATTTGTAAAGTGGAATTGGACTAAGGTCTCTCCCAGCTCTAAATCTTCTATCCTAATAATCTATACGCATGTGCTATTAGATTAATGGATTGCAGTGAGAATGATGCAGAGTCCCTGCCCTGTGACACTTTCTCTGCCTAAGGCAGAGAAGAGTAACAAGTGAAAAAGTAAAAAAAAAAAAAAAAAACATGAAGACAACAGAAAAAGAGCATCAGACCAGTAAGTACTTGATAAGTAAAGGTCTTTCATTATATACATAGCAAAGACAAATGAATGCTGGGAGCAGACAGAAAGAATCTCTTATCAGTACCCTTGTAGGTCAACCTATTAAATCTGACTCATCCTAATAAAATGTTAACCTGGACTTAAAGTTTCTCATACCTAGACATAAAACACAAAGCAAAGACAAAAAGCAGTGAAGCCCAAGAGGACGCTCCTTAATTATCTGCCCTCTGTTCAACTTTCTCTTTTCTACACCTCTACAACTTGAGAATTCATGCCACGTGTATTATTGCAGCTGAGCAATAAGGCACCAGAAATAACATTAAGTTCATTCATTAAACATTTTCAGCAGCAACACCAAAATTCCCAGTACAAGTGTCTCAAATCAAAAAATGGCACACACATGGCCAAGCTCCAGTGTTCCTGTAACATGTGCCCATTTGATAAGAAACATTTCACAACTAAAAGAAAACGCTTCTGAATATGGAGGTTTATAGAAACACCCATTCTATCTATCTATACATATATATATATATATACACACATATATATGCATATATATATGTGTGTATGTATATATATACATACATATTTTACAGTCATTACCAAGTTGAGATGCCTTCTGGGAAAGTTAATTACTCTTCTTTGATGTGATCAGAGTAGGAAATTCAGCCCTGGCCTATTGGCTGTACTAGGTTCAACAGACTCCCATCCAGACAGCCCAGCTTCTTACAGTACGACTCCTCTCCAGTCACAAAGCAACTGAAACATCCAGTAAATAAAAAGGCTTCTGCACAAGGAAACAATGGCATTAACCCAAGTTCACGCAGGATGCAGGCCAAATTATAGCTCTGGCTGTAAGGCAGCTGGTGGGTTGGTGCTCATCAGCTTGTAGGAACCCAATGACCCCCTTCTGTTATCAAATGCTTGAATCCGTAGGCTGCCTCTCCAGTATTAGCGATAATACCCACCTTTATCCCAGCTGCTGTTAAAAATAACATCCATTAAATCCCTTTCTTTCTACAAAGCCACAGCAAGATACAACATTTGGAGTACGAAAGCTGAAAAGCTTAAAGCACTAACAATTTTAAAAAGCTATATGGGGGTGGGGGGCAGCATGGGGAGGAGTCCCCAAAGCTCTCTTTTCGAGCTCTGGAGAAACAGAAGGAAAACATACCATGGATTGCTTACTGACAAGGAGCGGGTGTGCTATCACTGACAGCTTCCAAAGAAGGAGAAACTCATGCAGATAGAACTGACGGAAACTGAATAACATCGAATTGGCTCCAGGAGGCTGCCCTTTGGCCAAAGACAAAAGCATAAACCCCCGCTACAAGGTTAGAGAAACCACTCCGTTGCTCCTGCTTCCTGTTGTTTCGATCAGAAACAAACTGGAATCAGTGTTTGGTACTCACGGTGAGATCTTTTGTCCCTGACAGCCACCCAGGACCAAGAACTTCTTCCTACTCTTTCCTCTTCCTCCTCCTTTTCTCTTACTCTCCACCTCCAGCTCCAATTTTCTTTTGTGGGAAAACAAGATAACCTCCCGAGTCCATTCTGTGCCCTGCCAACAGGGCACTGTAAAGTCTTTGGGGGACTTGTTTCATATGCCCTTATTAGCTTGCAAATGGGATCGCTCAGCTACTGAATCCCCTATTTGGAGGAAAGTGAATAGTCACTGCAAATGTACAGTAAGGGGAAAACCTTTTGCAGACCAAACAGTGATAAGCGATTGGAAAATAAGGAGACAGTTGCCAAAACAAGGATCGCTATGGAAAACAGTGTTGGGGCAGACAGAGTACATCATTCAGAACGGGCAGAGAACAAGCCACGGCTGTATTAGTAAGGAAACCAAGCAGTTCCCATAACAGGGTAATTTCAGCCATACCATATTAAAAAGCAGCTGAGGGAGCCGATCAGAGCCAAGTACATTCAAGCCCTCTCGTTTCTTGGGAAGAAACCGTTCCTTCCAAATAAAAGTATTATCAGTTTGAGGACAAATATAATATAGCCATAATGTAAATCATCCCCAAACCAAAATAGAGCATTCTAATTCTCTCTGTTCTCTCCTTTTTTGCCTCCTCTATTAATTAAAAAAAGCTAGTAAAAGTGCTATCTTTAAAAAAAACCTGCTGTATCTTTTAAAAACCATCCTGCCTCAGACACTTGCTAGCTGGGGAGGTGACCCTGGGTAAGTCATGCAAGCTCTCTCTGCCTCAATTTCCTTATTTGTAAAATAAGAGTGATGATAATAGCACCTACTAACAGGGTTGTTATGAGAATCAAATAAGATAACAAGCCTTAAAACACTATGAAAATGCTAGCGATTATTACTATTCCTATTTAAGACAAAACTACAGTGGAAAAATAAAGCCAAATATCATTAGGGCTCTTTTGCTTCTCTCACACACACATACCCGTCAGCATCAGCAGCTGCTACTCGAAGAATGCCACCCTGCAAGCAGATCACTGCCAGGCTTACAAAGGGGGCCCCTGATTCAAAAATCTGATGAGGAAATTACTGGAAGTTTCCCTTAAATTCTAAATTTAGCTATAATGTCTTGCTTTTGTTGTGGAAAAGAATAAAAAAAAGTTAAAGAGGAACACCTGTTTCATTTGATGCTCCATCAATTAGGTTCTATAAAAGAAATTCAAATACAATACAGCCTCTCTAATAAATTGCCTAATTGAGCTCTATTACCAGTCCCAAGGATGAGGAGCCATTTACCTCCCTGATTTTAAATAAGTCAACCTGCCTATTTCACTGTATTGCCCTGAGGTCAAGAGAGCTTGTGAAATGGGGATGGCTGTCACTCTTAAGAGAAACATCAATAAGTAACTGCAAAGCATTATGTCAGTTACTGCCAAAGAAAGCTATTGCCTTTTAAGAAGAATCTAGGGAAATTTCTAGGACTCATTTCCAGAAATCTCTTCACCTCATACTCCCCTTCCCCCACTCTCCAGACACACACCTCTCTCTAGGTCTTAGTAAGGCCTACTCACTTTCTAATCCCTGGATAAAAAACCAATCTGGTACTATAAACCAATGATGAGGATTATTTCAAGGAAGCGAAAAGGAAAAAAAAAGGCACATAGGTGGTACAAGTTATATAGTTTTAAAGGACCCTTTTGGCATTACCTCTGATTTTTTTTTCTGTTCTCTTTTCCCACCATTTAATATCTCCATTGTGCATTGCTTATCCTCCGAGCAGATGGCTGATTGCCTTTCTACTAATCACATCGACCACTGGCCCACTCCCCTGGTTTCCCCACTCAATCACTTGCTAACTCCATCACACCAACCATAGAATCTGTGTCAGCCGGAGCACACTTCATCAATCATTTCCTGCCCTCAAAGCTGTCTCACACTGCTCTTTCCTTGTTGCCTTCAGATGATTTGGATTCCTCTTGTTTATTAGAAACAGCCGAGATTCAGATACCTAGTCATCACAATATCCATGTTTTCCCCACAACAGCAGTTGACTCCTGCCAAGCAAAGATTCATTAAGCAGTTTCACTCACTCATCCAACAAATGGTCCAAACATTGATTAGTGGTGCAGACACTGGACCGAGTGAATATTAATGAGACTTTCATATTCCTCACCCTTCTTCTGTCATATATTAGTAAAAAAAAAAAACCTCCAAGAATGAATTGGTTACTTCCCATTTAAGATGGTTTTCCAACTAAAAAAAAATTATCCAAAAAGGTTGGAGGCTTAGAAAACTTACTAAATAGCTAATAACATTTAATTGATGTAGGGAAAATATTTTAATTTACAGAAAAAGTGAGCAGATGGTAAGAAATCAACATTCCTCAGGAAAAGTTTCTATTTGACACAACCTCAGCTTTCAAGGCAAAGGATTCACTAACATGCAGTGTGGTATAGAAAAAAAATATTTATACTCTAGAAAAATGATTATCATTTTATAATTTACAGGTTCTATCCAATCTTAGCAGGGTTTCTTTTTGCCTCTAACTAAACCAATTTATTTGTATTCTACATAGGTTTTTTTTTGTCATTAAAGAGGAAAACCAGCCTCTATTTCTCTACTCTTCATTGACATTCTCAATATTACTGATCCTTCTACCAGATCCTAAAGTTCATCCTTCAAGAGTCTTCAATATCCTTCTAGTCACCATTTTCTATTTTGTTTGTATGTGTGAGGAAAATAATAAATTCTCCAAAAATCTATTCTGCTATGACCTCTTGATACACCCAACTTGGGAGGGAGGAAACATAGTACCAATGGAAAGAACACCATTTCAAGAGTCAAAGACCTGGATTCAAATCCTGCCTCTGCCTACTACTTGTGTGACATCGGGCACATCACTTAACCTCCCTAAGCCTTCAGCTTTCTTATCTGAGAAAAAGAAGGGGTTGGGCTAACTAGCCTCTGGCATCCCTTTGGCTCTGGACCCATGATCCTGTGATTCCCCTTGACTCCTATTACTTGAGTCTGTATGCCCTCGCTAAAACCCAACAGTATAGAAAAAAGGATCTGTGCTATTTGTCCTCTTTTAGGAGGCATTGATGTGTGCTAAATGTAAACTAATTTATCTGTTTTGGAAAGATGGAAAAAGACTTGCAGAATGCCTTTCTGTTCCCTGGATTACTGGAGAGAATGGAAAGGATGGAAAAAATTATCCATGAAGGAAGCCAGAAAGAAAAAGGTTACAAAGACTTTATATAAATACAATTAAAATTCACTCTTTACAGGAACAAAGGAAGACTTGAATAATTAGAGATATAATACTGCCTAAATTAATTTGTGGATTCAATGTAATACCAAATTAGCAGGGTGTTTACCTTACCAGGGTGTTGAACTGGACAAAACAATATACTGATCTGAAATAATAAAATGTCTGGAATTACAAAGGAAATAATATAAAAGTTTTAAAGGAAAACTAGCACTACTAAATCTCAAACTATTATAAAACAGTAAACTTCAAAATTATTTGGTATTTGTTTTAAAAAATAGGAAAGCAGATCAGTTGATTAGATTAAATAAAAAAGACCATTGTTGTTGTTCTGTCATTTTAGTCATGTCTGGCTCTTCATGAGGTTTGGGGTTTTCTTTGGCAAAGTTACTACAGTGGTTTGCCATTTCCTTCTCCAGTTCATTTTACAGATGAGGAAACTAAGGCAAACAGGGTTAAGTGATTTGCCCAGGATCGCACAACTAGTGTCTAGAGGCATGATTCAAACTCAGAAAGACGAGTTCCAGGCCCAGCACTATATCCACTGCGCCACCTAAATGCCCCCCAAAAGACCTAGAAGTTAATAAACATAGCAGTCAAGTAAGTGTTCAACAAGCCCAAGATGCAGCTGGTGCTGGCCATGGAGTCAGGAACACGTGGGTTCACATCTGGCCTCAGACACTTACTGGCTGTGTGACCCTGGGCAAGTCACTTAACTTCTACTTGTTTCAGTTTCCTCAACTGCAAAATGGAGACCTACCTTACAGGGTTGCTGTGAGGATCAAATGAGATAACACTTAAAAAAGTACCCCCCTCCTCCCAAAGAACACAAACTATTAGGAAGTCTCCTTCACTTACTAAAACTTCTGAGAAAACTGGAAAATAGTTTGGTAAAAATTAAGTTTAAACCAGTAGCTTGTACTATTTACCACAATAATCTCTAAATGGGTAGTAGAGCTAATTGTAATAGGTTACATCATCTAAAAAATTAGAGTACCAAAATATGTGCCTTTCAGATATATGATTAGGAAAAGAATTCGTAACCAATGGATAGAAGAGATCACAAGAGACAAAACTGACAATAGGAATAATATAAAATCTGAAAGCTTTTACCTTCATCAAAATCAATGCAACTATAATAAAAAGAGAAATTGCCAAGGGAAAATACTTGTAGTAAGATCTGTCATAAAAGTCTGATAGATAAGCTATATATGGAATGACACAAAGGCTGCGGTCAAAGATATTTTAAAACTATGTGTACTTTCAGCAACCATATGAAAAAATGACACAAATCATTTAAGAGAAATGTGAACTGAAACCATTCTGAAGTTTAACCTCACACCCATCGTATTAGCAAAGATGATAAAAGATGAAAATAGTCCACTTTGGAAGGCCTGTAAAAAAACAGTCACACCTCTGGTGGTGCTGGAATCAGTCCCACTATTCTGAGAAACAATTTAGAATTACATAAGAAAAGTCACTATATTTTCATGCCTTTGACCCAGTGATCCCATTCCTGAGCATATAGCCCAGTAGTTAAAGACAGAAAGAAATATCTCATATGTAACAAAATATTCATAGCAACTTTTTTCATAGTAGCCAACAACTGGCCACAAAGCATATACTCATCAACTGGGGAATAACAAAATATGCTGTGATACATGAATGTAACAGAACACTGTTGTACCATGAGATATTATGATTATGAGAATTCAGAAGAGCGTAGAAAGAACTGTATGAACTGATGCAAAGTGAAGAAAGTAGAACCATGAGAACAAAGCAAATAATGTCTACAATCACATGGACAAAACAACACTAGAACCTGGTGAAGTTAGATTGAACATAATAAGCAACGAAAAAAACATTCTGAAGAAGAATTACGGAACGAAAAGCAGTACTGAGCATTTGGCAAGTAGAAGAACATGGCAAAAAAGAAATAAGAAAGGAGAAGAAACGCTGAATCCATATCTCTCTTCCCTTTTGTAACTAAGATTCTTGAAAAGGCTGTCTATAATCAATGCCTCAACTTTCTTCTCTCTTCAAATTTTCAGCATCTAGTTTCCTACTTTATCATTCAACTGAGGCTGCCCTTTCCAAGTGATTTTTAATTGTCAAATCTAATGGCCTTTTCTCAGTCCTATAACTTTAAAAAACTGTGGCTCACCAAAGTTTCCTCAATACTCTCATTCTCTCCAGGATTCCATGCCACTGCTCTTTCCTGGTTCTCCTCCTACCTGTTTGACCTCTCCTTTTCAATTTCCTCTGCTGAATCTTTATCCAGGTTATGTCCACTAACCTTAAGCATAGTCTCTGTCCTAGGCCCTCTTATCTTCTCCCTCTATACTACTTCACTTGGTGGTGTCATTAACCCCTTGCTGTTTCTTGCACAGACACACCATCTCCCAACTTCTGGCATTTTCAGTGACTGTCTCCCATGGCTGGAATTCCCTCCCTCCTCATCTCTACTTCCTGGCTTCTCAGGCAAAAGTTCACCTTCTGCCAAAAGCCTTTCCTGATCCTGCTAAATGAGCATGTATACATATGTGTGTGTGTTCATATGTACATATGTATATGTGTGTATCTTGTTTGTACATAACTGCTTTGACATTATATATGAGGTTCTTGAGAGCACAGACTGTTTTCTCAGTATCTCTAGTACTTAGCACAGCACCTGGTATACCACAGGCACTTAATAAAACTCAGTGACTGACCATCACCGGAATTATAACATAGGATGAGCCTCTTCCCATAAAGGATGAATCTGGACCCTCTGATAAAGGGATGACATCCCTGGTCCACAGAACAATAAGCACACTTAGAAAGTATAGGGAAAAAGAAACATACCATGTTAGTTGGTGTCTCTAAGAGACCAAATGGAGAGGTGTTCTATTTACTTGGAGTGTGTATAGCGAGACACGATAGAACCTTCCAACACTCACCAAATCTGTAAAATATTACCCACCTCTGATTCATGAGTTACAAAATATATCTTCAGTGATTTTTAAGACTCTGGGCAGGAAAATGAGAAGCTGAGTTCAAATGCAGCCTCAGATATTTACTACCTTGGGCACATCACTTAACCCCAATTGCCTCCAAAAAAGCACATTATGCATAGTGAGTGAGATATGGGTCTTATACATCATTAGGAAAGCAGGTATCCAATTATTACCTCCATTTCACAGAGGAGGAATTTGAGGCAAAGAGCTAGTAAATCTCTAGGTTAGATTTGAATTCAAGTCTTCCTGACTCTAGACTGGGTGCTGCTGTATCCACTGCATGAAGGACAGAGATGTATAGTGTAGCTAACAACAGTCAGTTCTACTCACAGGATGGTGAGGAAGAAAGGAACAAAGAGAGAGTAGAGGAAATATTTAGTCTCTGTGGACAAAGTAGCATGAGGAGATCTTCAGATCACAAATCTAGAAGTAGAAGGATCTCAGAAGCCACATAGTCCAACCATTTCATTTTATAGATGAGGAAACAGACTCAGGGAATGTAAGTTACTCACTCATGGTTACGTAGGTAGCAATGATCAGGTTGCTGAGGTGAAGAAGATAATCTAAATATGGGAACAGCAAGGGCATTTGGGAGCCCCGGTGCCTAGTCCAAACCTGGAGCCAGCTAAGGGACTAAAGGTACCTGATCAAAGCAGAGCATGAGTGCTGAAACCATCTGGTACACCAGGCAGTCTGGATGCTGCAAAACCAAGACCTCAGATGGGTACAGCCAGGGCACACAGATGCCAGAGCAAGCAAATCAGCAAAATTCCCAGGGGAAGCAAGCATGAGGGAAATGTGGAAGCTGGCTCCCCAAAGTTTTCAACTCCACTTACGTTACTAGGATTTCTTCTATCAATGTTATGATTTTATGTTGGGACAGGGACTACCTGAGAAAGGAGTGGTTCATGCCTACTCCCTTGCTAACTGGAATTCAGATACAAGTCCCATTTTTGTTCTTTTGTGTGTGTGCGTGCATATGTGTGTGTGTGTGTGTGTGTGTGTGTGAAGTCAATAAGCATTTATTAAAGATTTACCATAGACAGCTAGGTGTGCGGTGGATAAAGCACAGGCCCTAGAGTCAGGAAGATTTGACTTCAAATCCAGCCTTAGATACTTACTAGAGGTATGACCCTGTCCAAGTCACTTAGTCCTGTTTGCCTCAGTTTCCTCATCTGTAAAATAAGCTGGAGAAGGAAATAGTAAACTACTCCAGTATCTTTGCTAAGAAAACCCCAAATGGGGTCACAGAGAATGGGACATGGCTGAAACAACTCAACAAAAAAGGAATATGCTGGGGCTGTGCTAAGTGCTAGGGATACCGAGAAAAGTAAAAAAACCAGTCCCAGCTCTCAAGAGCTCACAGTTTACTGCAGAGGCAACATGTAAACAGTCGTATAGAAACAAGATGTATACAGTGTAAATGGGAGGTGATCTCAGAGGGAAGATGCTAATTTTAAGGAGCACCAAGAAAGGCTTTTTGAAGAAGGTGAGACTTTTAGCTAGGACTTGAAGGGAGACAAGAAACTAGAAGGCAGAGATGAGAGGGAAATCCAGGCATAGAGGACAGCCAACGAAAGGGCCCAAGGTCAGGAGACAAAGTATCTTGGGAGAGGACCTACAGGAAGGTCACTGTTACGGTATCAGAGTGTGTTTGGCAGAAAGAAAGGAAGAGCATAGGGAAGGGGCAAGTGGCGCTAAGGGACTAAAGTGTAAAAATACTGGAAAGCTAGGAAGGAGCCAAGTTTTGAAAGGCATTAAGAAGATTCATGATTTTATAACTGATCCTGGAAGCAATTAAGAGCCACTGGAGTTTATTTAATGTGAGTGGAGAGGTAACATTATCAGAACTGCCCTTTAGGAAGATCACTTTGACAACCGAGAAGATGATGGACAGTAGCAAGGAGGGACAAGAGGCAAAGAGACTCTCTGGAATGCTACTGTAATAGTCCAGGTGTAGAATGATAAAAGCAGGGAAGGGAAGGGTATTCAAGGGAGGGGGGAGGTGGCAATATCAGAGGAAAGAAAGGGACTTATGAAGGACATTTTTGAAGGCAGAAACAGCAGGCCTTGGACAATACACATACTTAATTTTCAAAAGCTTTTGAGGTGCTTATTGCTTGGGACAGGGATGCTAAATACCCTTAGTGGAGACTTTTTAAAAAAATGAACCAAATTCAGATATTCCCAGAGGTGACTTCTGCGTCAAGACAAACCAAGAGAAGTTTCCCCAAGACTGAGCCTAGCGCACCCATCAAGAATAAAAGGGTCTAGGTTCCCTCTCTTGGCATAGGAATCATATTAAGAGTTAAGCAGTGTGTAACACAATCAGGAAGATCTGCATTCAAATCACACCTCTGATAGTCGCTAGCTGTGTGAGCATGAGCAAGTCACAACTTTTTTGACTCTCAACTGAAAAAAAAAATGAGATAATAATACCTGGTGGAACTAACTCTGAATGTGATAAAAGGCTCGAAGGAGACAATGCTTGTAAAGTGCTTTGCAAACTTTAAAGCACTATATAAAGGTTAGTTATGGCTGAAGACTATAAAATCATGCGAAACAATCAGGCTTATTCTCTTTACTCCTGAGCTTAAATCTGCTAGGGAAGCCGTTTATTTCCTTCTAAATGTCCCTTGCCCCCAGAAAAATGAAATAGACACTAAACCTCGGATAAAAGATGCATTTTTGAAAGTTGTGTAGATACTTAATGTTGCCTTATATTTAGGATACTGTTTGTGAACTTTGTCTTGAAATTTTGTTTGACTTCTTACCTTCTACCTCCCATCAATTGCTAAGGCCTGTGGATTCTATCTTTGCACTCTATCCTTTGGCCTCTCACTTTCTTTGCCTGCCACTACTATCCCAATACAACTCCACATTACTACCTGCCTGAGTAATTGTCATAGACTATTGACAAGCCTTCCTACCTCTCATTTCTCCCCTAACTTCCATCAAAGCTGACAGATTAAATTTCTCTATGCATGGGTTTGACTGTGTCTCTCCTTTGCCCCAGCTCTTCAGTGGATCCTATTGCTTAGGACATAGGAACAGAGACTTAATCTATGATTTATTGGTATAGGGAGTTCAGGTGAGAAAACTCCTATCTAAGCAAATTAATAAATTGTGGTCTTAGAAAGTTACTTAGAACATGGAGAGGTTAAGTAATTCATTCATGGTCGCACAACCAAGTATGTGTCAGAGGAGCTCAACCCCCAGGTCTTCCTGGCTTCCAGGCCATTTCTCTTGTTTATTAAGCCACATTGCCTCTGGATACTGTTTAAACTCCTTTGTGATAGGCAGCAAGTCCCACAGGAAAAGATTGTTGGAATTGGAATCCAAGGATCTGGGTTAACTATCCTGGTTCTACAATTTCCTTAGCCTGTGTGACTTTAGACAAATATCTTAGGCACTATTTTATAGTTGTTTGGAGGTGAATTTTGGGAGAGTTCAGGTGATGTCCTGCTTACTCCACCATCTTGGCTACTGGAAGTTGGATTTTTAGACAAATATCTTAACCTATCTGGAATTCAGTTTTATCATCTCTGAAGAATAGGATTGGACTGGTTGACCAGCCTCTAAGATCCTTTCCAGTTTTGAATCTATTATCTTAGACTGGCATTCAAGGCTCTCCACAATCTGCTACCAACCTAACTTTCTGGTCTTATTCAATGTAATACCCTGTATTTACTCTTTGCTCTAAGAAATCTGGATTATTTGTTGTCCCCTATAGAAATCCAAAATTCTTATCCTCCATGCTTTTTGATCACTCCATTCCATTTGCCTAGACTACTCTCCAAAGCTCCAACCGTCTTTCTGCTTATTAAAATCCTGTCCATTCTTAAAACCACAACTCACGTACTCCTTTTCCATGAAGCCTTCTCTGATACTTCCAGTCAGTAGTGATCTTTCCCTTCTCTTATACATTGAACATTATCTATTTTATATCATATTTATATGTATATTTCATAAATAAAATAAGGGCAGCTAGGTGGCACAGTGGATAGAATACTGGGCTTGAAGTCAGGAAGATTCCTCTTCCTGAGTTCAAATCTGGCCTCAGACACTTACTAGTTGTGACCTTGGGCAAGTCACTTAATCCTTTTTGCCTCCATTTCCTCATATGAAAAATGAGCTGGAGAAGGAAAAGGCAAACCACTCCAGTATCTTTGCCTAGAAAACCCCAAATGGGGTTGTGAAGAGTTAGACACAAATGAACCAACTCAACAACAACATAAATTGTATTGCTTTACTAGATTCTAAGTTTCATAAGGGCAAGGACTTATTCATTATTGTTGAGAAGCAACATGGTACAGAAAGAATATTGGAAGTCAGGACACCTGGATTCAATAGGTCTAGATTGTACGTGGGCCAGCTAGGTGGTACAATGGATAGCACCAGGCCTGGAGTCAGGAAGATCTGAGTTAAAATCTGGCTTCAGACAGTTACTAGCTGTGTGACCCTGGGCAACCCCTATTTGCCTCAGTTCCTTGTCTGAAAAATGGGGATGTATGGAGAAGAAAATGGCAAACCACTCCAGTATCTTTACCAAGAAAACTCCATGGACAAGAATTAGACAAAACTGAATAACAACTAAACAAGATTATTCCAAGTATGACTAGCTGTATATCTTTGGGCAAGTCACTTGTCATCTCTGGGCCTTAATTTTCTCTACAAAAGCATAAATAATACTTACTCTACTTGCTTCAAAGGATTGTTTACTTTGGGAACCGGAAAGCACTACGCAAATGCAGTCTGCTATCTAATCTTTGTCTCCCTACTGCCCCACTCACCCACACTTGCAAAGCACAGCGGTCTCCACTTTGTGTTTAATTAATAAAGACGTGTTGCATTGAACTGAATCATGTAATAGTAATCTGCATCCACCGCCACCCCACCTCCACTAAGGTCAAGTACTTGGGATGGCCCATTATTCCAAAATCTGGGCTATTTATTTACAGTGTTTGAAGTGGCAGGTTGTACAGATTTCCTTTTTCACATTTGCTAGCGGCAAAGTATTAAGCCTTTTAGAAAGATGAGTGAGTAGCAGTGCCCAAGCTATGCTCTCCCTCTTTTTCAAAAGAGCAAGAAATATAATAAAGTAACAGACCAACCTGAAAGGGGGAAAAATGCTCACTAGGAAATCCCTACAGAAAAACCACCTAAGATACTAAAGACATACATAAACAAAGAAAAGCTCCTAATAGAATGAAGCTATAATATAAAGTGAAAGAATACAAGGAGAAATCCTACCTCCCACAAAGGAACAATTTTGTGGAGAGAATGGAATACTCAGATTGGTGGGAAAGCCTAGCAAAATAATTTAAGTAACAAATAAGGACTATGTTTAGAGTTCTTCATGGAAAACTATCAGGCAGAATCAATCGTTTAGACTAGAAGCTGGAAAATCTTAACAAAGCCGTGGACACTATGAAAAAGAACAAAATTAAAAGAGAGCAAAATTGATCGAACCTGGAAGGTCTCTACTATCTAGGAAAACTGGCCTAGAAGCAAGAGCTTATAGAAAGTGTACAAAAATTACTATGTTCCCATAAAAGAGATGAAATGAAGAGCTTGAATGCCATGATACAAAACAGTAGCAAGGCATGGAGAAAGTAGAAGGCAGGAGTATTTCCAACCGATGACTATTTCATGAACAAGTGGGTGCCTGAAAAAAAGAAGTAATATTCCTGGTTACTCAAACCTCCCACCCCCGCCCTGTTTTCTAAGTGAATCGAGGCTTTTCTTTTGGAAGACAACAGGGTCAGGCTGAGAAAAAACATACACAATTATACTGTACTCCTTCAAACAACAGTACATCTGGTTTGCTATTTATGCGGCATCTTAAGAGGGAACAAAATGGTTATTCTCATTGCAGTTCTTTTGTAAACAAACAAGAAAAGGATCTGAAAGGTGATATACTAGCATGAAGGTCTGGATTTTCAGTACTGTTCCTTCCTACTTAGATCCTCTCATCCTACAAAGAGTGTTTGCTTTTCCAATACTTTGATGTCATAAAAAATAAATAAATACTAATGTCTCAGGCAGTGAAATTCATCTCTTAATGTATTCAATAGTTTATTATGAGCAAGCTTTCTTCCGAGTATTCCCTATTCCAAAGAGAATGAGAAAAGCTTCTGGCATTCCTATCTTTAAAAGACACAATGGACTCAAAGTGAGATCTTAAATCCTAAAGCATTTCATAATGGCTTAACTTAGAACAGATCAAGGCCAGATTACCAAGCATTTCTAGACAATTTATGAATACTCTAATAGAATGTTTGATGGAATATTGGAAGATGTTGTAACATTATGAGCAGAATAGCACAATGGGGCTGGGTGTGGTGGTGTATGAATGTAATCCTTCCTTCCTGTTACCAAGGGAGGCTGAGGCTAGCAGGTCTCTAGAACTCAGGAGATCTGAGGAGCTGCAGTGGGCTAGGCCAATTGGGAGTCTACAGGAAGTATGGCATGAACATGGTAAGCCCTGGGGGGATGAGGACTAAGAGGTTGCCTAAGGAGGACCAAACTAGCCCATGTCAGAAAACAGAGCAGGTCAAAGATCCGGTAAAAATCCAAGTGGGACCTGGTCTGTGAATTGCCCCAGCACTTCCCGCCTGGAGGAGACAGGAAGATCCTGTCTCAAGCAAATAAGCAAACAAAGAGTCCTTGAAGTGAAGACCTGAGTTCAAGGTCTATTTGTTATATACTGGCTATGACACTGAGCCATTCATTTAAACTCTCAGTGACCCAGATAATTCTTTAAGAATATAAGTTGTAGAATAGTTGCTGATTTGAATTAATCAGCATTAATCCGAATTAATTAAACTAGGAGTTTCCTAAATGAAATTACATGTTCAGATTCTTTAAAATTACATATACGTCTAGAGATCAATATGGTAACTAATTCCCCCTTCAGTTCAACTGAATTTGTCTTCTTATAATTAAGAATAGCTAGTGGATAAAAAAGAAAATTGACTTTGAAATTAGGAAGGCCTAGGTTCAAATTCTACTTCTGATACATAACCAATGTATGACCCTAGGTGAGCTATTTAACTTCTTGGGGTCCAAGATATTCTGTAAGGATATAAGTTACAGACAAGTGGTTGACCTGTATAGGTTGAGGGAGTTCTACCATAAAATCACAGGAATGAAGTGAAGAGGACAAGAGAGGAGAAGAGAAGGGAGGGGAAAGGAAGGAGAAAGGTGGGAGGAGAAAGCAATTAAATTAAAAGCAGGTGCTTAATTAAAAATGAGAACTGTTTCAGTTTTTGTCTTTGTACCACTATACCTAGTATACTAGGTGGCACATAGTAGATACTTGTCTGTTGGGTAACTAATTTGTCAACTGTGGCATGTGCTGAACACTTAATAAACCAATCCTAACACATTATTTTCATAAATAGTTTTTGGAAAGGAAAACACTTTTGTAGCATATGTGATTGAGGTTCAATGAAAAATAAAAAGTATATTTCTCACTTAAGAGGTTATAAATGGGACAAAACCCTGAGTTTTTTCTTTGTTCTATTTATGATTACAGATATTAAACTTAATGGAACATGAAAGACTTCAGCACAAACTCACCTTGCAATGCCTATATGTATACAGATATATACACACAAACATATACACACATGTGTGTATGTATGTATAGGTACACACAAACATATACATACGTGTATACATATGTAAACACAAACATACGTGTATGTACACATGCACACACTGCTTTATTGAATAGTAATGATAAGAAGTGCTGGGTAGTAACTAGTGATTCAACTGCCTTCAGGGAAAAGGCATAGGGGTGGGAGAAAGTAGCAGATCCTTCATCTGTAGATTAATTAATCATTTATTAAGTCCTCTCTGAAACCTTCCTAGATCTCCCTATCAGTGAGGTAGGGAATTTTTTTTAAATGCATCTTCTAAATCACAAAAAGCGCAAAACCCTTCACCAATTAACATGCTTGTCTCTTTTCACTTCTCCCCCATCCTTCCATGCTACAAAAAAATGCTGAAATGTCAGCTGGAAGGCACCTCTGAGTTGGAAGCTAATAAAAACTATGAATGGATGATGTGACCTCTCAAAGTCCTTTCTGGCCTTTTGATCCTATGACAAATCATGAATTCCAAGAGAACAGTAGTAACCACTTTCTCAGGGATCTCCCACTTTCCAAATCTTTGACTTCATGGCCTACTTAAAAGAATGCTCATCAATAGTCATTTTACCCACTCACCAAAATCTAGACATAGTCATACACAGCATGTGAGAAAAGTTGTAATCAACAAGTGATGATTCAGAGGGTTATAAACTGAAGAAGTAACTCGACATTTAAAAAAACAAACAACAATTCTTTATTTCTAAAAGTTACTCAGAGCTGCTCTGACATTCAGGAACAATAAACTATTTTTAATTGTTTCTAAAAAGTCCCCAGAATATAATGTCTTCAATTAAAGCTCCTTTGGGTGAAAAGGTCATTACCACTTCTTTCAAATGGCACAACAGCTCCTCTGTCTTAATGATTTCCATATTATTCTGAATCATTTATTAACAAAAGCAAGTAGATCAGACATATTTTGCTTATCCTAGACACTATTTATCCCACCATTTTAGCCAACTCTGTTTCTAAAGCTGACAATGGAGAAGAATGGTCCTGACTTGTACTTTGAAAAGTAGGGTGGATATTCTCTTGCCAACCTAAGGTATTTGTTAAATTGATTCACATTGAAAGAAGAATATCAGCCAGGCTACAAGGCAATAAAGAGATGCCACAGAGAACAGGCCAGTAGCATCACCAGCAGATGTCATCGTCTCTGGAGAGTCACAGGTGTGAATTGTTCCATCCCCAACCTGGCTGTCCCAGATGTAACTTCCCCACATATATTTGTCCCACATGAGATGCCTATCTATTCCTTCTACTGAAAGGGTATACATTTGTGGGAGAATGAGCCCTAGTTTTAGGGTGGGGGGAGTAGATGTTCTGCTAATACTTTCATAACTATTATAGTTTATTAAGTATTTTTAGGAAAAAGATAAAAGGAAAAATATACAAGTTCATTTTGCCTGAAAAAAAATATCGTATTTCACCACATAAACATTGCATCTTGGGATGGATGTTTTGGTTTGTTTTTCCAGTCTAAAACTTGGTTTATAACCTTTCATTTTGTAATCGTCACACGGTACAATTCTATTCATCACACTGCTTAAAAGGTAAACAAAAAAGCAACGTATTCTCCAGTCATAAATGGATACACATTTGTCTCCTGGGCACTGGGAACCTCGAGCCTAGAATTCTCAGCACACCCGCACTGTCAGTATACTTCTGAAAGCCAACTTGCATGGTTTGTTTAGAGCACTCCAGTACTAATGGTATGGTCACTCAACCCAATGAAGAGCTGTAGGTGAAAGGGAGAGGGCAGGCAGGCAAAGCTACCATGAGTAAGTCACGCGAGTCATCTTCCCATGCTAGCTAAACTGTACAGTTTGTCTGCCAGCAATACAGTTTAGTAATGTGATTTTTAAGTAATACTGGCACAATTTTTTAAAGCTTTACATAATGGCTTCATCCACATTTTTGCAAAAGTTGCTATAAGATCTGTGACGATTATGAGGTAAAATACAGTATCCAAGAATGCTGTTATTCATGAATGTGTGAGATAAAAAAAAATTTGGAAATAAGTATCAATTAAAATTGAGTCTATAATATGAAGTGACTTTAAAAAAAACACCCAAATAATAAGTAGGATGGACAATGGTTTTCCTTAGTTCCAAATACATTATGCAAGGGAGCATGGGAATTCAAAAGGAGAAACCTAATTTAGATAGGTTCATAGCTATCAAAAGATTAAATATTATAGTAGTAATATAGTCTAAACTAGATCATATATCATATCTTATTGACCTCTCATCTTTGTGATCCTCTGATTAAAAATGGTTCACTAGTGAGTTTCACCTGGTTTATTTTTCAAAATCTTGGCAAACTGTCCAAAAGTACTTTCTCAAGTACTCTCTCCCCTCATCGAGTCATTGTAGGCACTGTAGCATTGTAAAAAGGGTGTTAGATGGAAGTTAGAGGGTCTAAATGAGGCAGGAAAAGTAGTGCTGACTTTGGAGACAGAAGACTTGAGTTCAAATCCCAATTCTACCATTAACTACCTATGTGACTTTGAACAAGTCACTGGGCTTCATTCAGAGCTGTGCTGGTGGGGGCAGAGCCAAGATGGCAGCTAGAAAGCAGGGACGTGTGTGAGCTCCCATCCAGGTCCCTCCAAACACCTATAAAAATGGTTCTGAACAAATTCTAGAGCTGCAGAACCCACAAAATAGCAGAGGGAAGCAGGGCTCCAGCCCAGGACAGCCTGGATGGTCACAGGGTAAAGTCTATCGCAGGGACCTGGGAGTGGAGAGGAGCAGAGCAGAGCCCAGCCTGTGCCATGCAGACCAACCAGATTGGGAGCTGGGCAGAACAGGCCCTAGCATCCTGAATCAGTGAACTGTGGCAGTTACCAGACTTCTCAACCCACAAACACCAAAGACAACAGAGAAGGTTAGTGGGAAAAGATGCTGGGACAGAGTGAAAGGAGTTCGAGGTTCAGCCACCACCACAAGGGCAGTGGAGGAGGTGCAGCTACAGAACTACAGCTGCAGTTGCTTCCAGCCCCAGGCCCACCTGGTAGGAGGAATTAAGAGGTGGATCTGAGCAGCAGTGCAAAGACAGCTTAGATCTGAGTCTGGAACAGGTTGGCAGTTCTTGGGGGAGGAGTAGCACTGGTGTGGCAGAGCTTGTTGTGTACTTCTGAAAACAACAGCACAGCCCCTCAAGCTTGGGACAAAGTACTCTCTCCTCTACAAGCAGTCATATCCCTATGAAAAACTCAAGAGTCAACTAAGTTGGCTGGGAACATGGCCAGGCAGCAAAAATGGAGTCAGATTCAGACTCACTTTGGAATCTTTCTTTGGTGACAAAGAAGACCAAAACATACAGTCAGAAGTCAATAAAGTCAAAGAGCCTACATCAAAAGCCTCCAAGAAAAACATGAACTGGTCTCAGGCCATGGAAGAGCTCAAAAAGGATTTGGAAAAGCAAATAAGAGAAGTAGAGGAAAAATTGGGAAGAGAAATGAGAGTGATTTGAGGAAACCATGAAAAACAAGTCAATGACTGGCTAAAGGAGACCCAAAAAATACTGAAAAAATGACACCTTAAAAAATAGACTAACTCAAATGGCAAAAGAGATCCAAAAAGCCAATGAGGAGAAGAATGCCTTGAAAGGCAGAATTAGGCAAATGAAAAAGGAGGTCCAAAAGACCACTGAAGAAAATACCACCTTAAAAATTAGATTGGAGCAAGTGGAAACTAGTGACTTTATGAGAAATCAAGATATTATAAAACAGAACCAAAGGAATGAAAAAATGGAAGTCAATGTGAAACATCTGATTGGAAAAACCACTGACCCGGAAAATAGACCCAGGAGAGAGAATTTTAAAATTGTTGGACTACCTGAAATCCATAATCAAAAAAAGAGCCTAGATATATTCTTTCAAGAAATTATCAGGGAGAACTACCCTGATATTCTAGAGCCAGAGGGTAAACTAGAAATTGAAAGAATCCACCAATCGCCTCCTGAAAAAGATCCCAAAAAGAAAACTCCTAGGAATATTGTCACCAAATTCCAGAGCTTCCAGATCAAGGAGAAAATACTGCAAGCAACCAAAAAGAAACAATTTGAGTATTGTGGAAACATAATCAGGATAACACAAGATCTAGCAGCTTCTACATTAAGGGATCAAAGGGTTTGGAATATGATATTCCAAAAGTCAATGGAGCTAGGATTAAAACCAAGAATCACCTACCCAGCAAAACTGAGTATCATGCTCCAAGGCAAAATATGGACTTTCAATAAAATAGAGGATTTTCAAGCTTTCCCAGTGAAAAGACTAAAGCTGAATAGAAAATTTGACTTTCAAACACAAGAATCAAGAGAAGCATGAAAAGGTAAACAGGAAAGAGAAATCATTAGGGATTTACTAAAGTTGAACTGTTTTGTTTACATTCCTACATGGAAAGATGGTGTGTATAATTCATGAGACCTCAGTATTAGAGTAGTCGAAGGGAATATATAAATATACAAGGGAATATACAAATCAAATTAAGGAATCAGAGAGGAATGTATTGAGAGAGGGAGAAAGGGAGAGATAGAATGGGGTAAATTATCTCACATAAAAGTGGGAAGAAAAAGCAGTTCTGTAGGAAGGGAAGAGGGTACAGGTGAGGGGGAATGAGTGAATCTTGCTCTCATCGAAATTGACCTGAGGAGGGAATAACATACACATTCAATTGGGTATCTTACTCCATAGGAAAGAATGAGGAAGGAGATAAAAAAATGGAGGGCAGATGAGGGAGGAGGTAATCAAAAGCAAACACTTTCAAAAAGGGACAGGGTCAAGGGAGAAAGCTGAATAGAAGGGGACAGGACAGGAAGGGGCAAAATATAGTTAGTCTTTCACAACATGAGTATTGTGGAAGGGTTTTACATAATGATACCCATGTGGCCTATGTGGAATTGCTTGCCTTCTTAGGGAGGGTGGGTGGGGAGGGTAGAGGGGAGAGAATTTGGAACTCAAAGTTTTAAAAACAGATGTTCAAAAAAAAAGTTTTTGCATGCAACTAGGAAATAAGATATACAGGCAATGGGGCATAGAAATCCATCTTGCCCTACAAGAAAGTAAGGGGAAAAGGGAATGGGGGGGAGTGGGGTGACAGAAGGGAGGGCTGACTGGGGAACGGGGCAACCAGAATATATGCCATCTTGGAGTGGGGGGAGGGTAGAAATGGGAAGAAAATTTGTAATTCAAACTCTTGCGAAAAATCAATGTTGAAAATTAAAAATATTAAATAAATAAATAAATAAATAATCAGAGGTATGCTGGTAAATGTCTAAAAACTGACTCTAGGATGAAGGGAGAATGTGTGCATTATTAGCATTTTCTCTACCACCTTCTTAAGTCTAGATCATCAATAAAACAATAAATCAAGCCCTGAATTGTGCCTTTTTGTCTATTTCCAAGATGTAAATGTGCATACTGAAAATTTAATGATCTGCTTGCAAGTGGGTAAGCACACTTCTAGCATCAGTTTTCTTATCTACAAAATGAAGGAGTTGTAATAGATTATCTCTATGTAAAATTAAGAGTTGATCTAAATGGTCTCTAAGGTTCTCTCTAGGCCTAGAAATATGAATATATATGATCCTTAAGCGGGCCGTTTCATTTCTGTTTGCCTCAGAGTCTTCATCAAAAAAATAGAGGGGTTGGACTAGAATACCTCTAAGGTGCCTTCCATCTCTAAACATATGACTCAAACCAAACTATGATGCATACTTTAAATAAGTTACTTATGATCATTTAAAATATTTGTTAAATACTCAGATGCACTTGGGAATTGTTTGAAAATTTTGCACAATAAATCAACTAAGACTATCTCTGCCCTGTGGGCTATATCTATAATAGTATAGGTACAAATAAAGTATGTTTTTCTTTTTGTCTCAGTTTCTCTGGCTGTAAAACAAGGACAATGTAACTGTTTACCAACTTGCCTCACAGAGTCAGATAAAGTTTCTTATATATCCATTCCAGAATCCCAGAGCGCTGCTGTTATTTTAGAGTTTGGAATATTTGCAATGCTATGAAAGTAAAAATGAGAATTGGCCTATTTTTGTGAGGCATTATGGAGTGCCTGCCTTGAATTGTAAAGCATTATGTTTTAAAGGTCCGACAGTAAATTTAAAATCTTTTTTTTTTTTTTTTGCAGAGGAGAAGGCAGGGCAAGTAGGGTTAAGTGACTTGCCCAAGGTCACACAGCTAGTAAGGTCAAGTGTCTGAGGCCAGAGTTTTAAAATCTTAAAATAAGAAAAGGACACATACTGCATAATGTAAAAAAAAAAAAAACCTTGGAAAAATCAGCAAACACATAGGCATTTTGTGTAGTAGAAGTTGTGGAGAAATTACCATCATTAACTTGAACTTTGCCCTATGAAACCACAATGCAGGGAAGATGTGCTTTTTACTTACAGGGGTCCTTGAATCTGCCACCTCTTCCTCTCCTGATCTTCTGTGTCTCCAAGTCTCATAGTATAAAATTCATTGCTTCCTTGCCTAGACCTGCGTCACCATCTCCAGAGTTACATCACTGTGGTGGCCCTCTGCTGGCATCTGCTTCATCCCACTGCCACATCCTAGGCTTTCTCATGTGAGTTGGGATCAGAGGCTGTGTACCAACTCTCTGGCTCCAACTGCCCTTTCTCCACAACCCAGAGAAAACCATCCTCAGTGTCTGTCTGCCTGTCTCCCTTTCCCTCAAAACTCAAATAAATTAGCCCCCAGATGTAATAATTTGTTAATTATATAGTGTGTGTAATTTTTCTTAGTTATTGCTTTGCTTAGATAAACCACAGATTACCATCTATACTGATACCCTAAAGGATCTACCGTATTACCCCATGTATAAGATACACCCTTTTTCAAAATATTTGGGGTCTAAAAACTGGGTACGTCTTATATCATGGTTGTAGATTTTTTTACTTGCATTTCCCATTTTTTCACACTTGCTTTTGTGCTCATTGTTGTAGATTTTTTTACTTGCATTTCCCACTTTTTTGCACTTGTCTTTGCACTCATTGTTTCGCACTTGTTACCAGTATATTAGGTTACGTTTTGCCATGTTCTGCCCAGAAATGGCTCAGAAAAGATTTTCGTACAGTGCTGAATTCAAGTTAAAAGTGATCCAGTTTGCAAAAGTGAATGGAAATCGTGCTGCTGAAAGTAAGTTTGGTCCTCTTACAACTGAGAAAACAACCCAAGACTGGCTACGGGAAGAAGAAACCCTACTGAAAACATCACAGCAGAAGAAGGCCATGAGAGGCAAGTCAGCAAAATGGCCTGATTTACAGAGGAAATTGAAGATATGGATTGAAGAGCAAAGGGCAATTGGAATTCCTGTGTCCACAAAGATGGTTCAGCATGAGGCAAGAAGAATTGCTGATGAAAAAGAAGTTACTGATTTCAAAGGACACAATTGGTGCTTCAGGTTCATGAAACGGAATGGACTAAGCATGCTGACACACACCTGACTTGCCCAAAAGATGCCTGAAAGCTATGAGCAGATGAATAAAACTTGAGTTCAATAATTTTACGTAACACATTTTTTTCAAATTTTGGGCCCCAAAATTAAGGTGCATCTTATACATGGGAAATACGGCATATTTGAGCATATTTAGTCACACTCTCTTCCCTTTTCATTTTTTTCAGTATTTACCATTGTTTATGTGTTTCATGTCTTTAAAAAACCTCAAATTTGATTTCTATATTGTAATTAAATAAATGATCTTCCTGTCAAAAAAACTGACCTTAAGAGGCACTAAGGCTTCATATTAAAGACTATCTAAACTATTTTTCCTATTGATTTAAAATTTTTGTTTTTTATTATGAATTTGGCAAACATCAATCAGTATGAACATTATAATATACAAAGAATTGAAAGGGGTTTACATTTGAAACAACTATTATGATACAAATTTTTCCAATGTCCTTCTGAATCTACCCTTTTGTCATTTCTTATATAGCATTATTCTATTAAATTCATATTCAATAATTTTTTCATCCTTTCCCCAAATCATAGATACCCACTTTGTTTCCAATTTTACACTAAAACAAAAAGTACTGCTATTTTTTTCTACATCTGGATCCTTATTGCTTTCTTTTATCTCTTGGAGTATGTTGCTAGTACTAGTATCAGCTGGGTCAACCAAGTTCATGACAAGAGGTTGCTTACCTGCTCAAAAAAAAAAGGTTAGCTCAATGAATGGATTAACCTAGCAAGCTATTTATGGCCAGATTATCCATGAAGATGGAGAGAGACCTAACCTGGGCCAAAGTTTCAGTTCTGTCTTCCTGACCAGTTCAAATGGATTTCTTTTTTACTCCATTAAGGAATTTTAATAAATACCATCAGGCTTGTTGTTCAGTTGTTTTTCCAGTTCTGTCTGACTCTTTGTGACCCTATTTAGAGTTTTCTTGGCAAAGATATTGGAGTAGTTGGCCTTTTTCTTCTAAAGCTCATTTTACAGATGTGGAAACTCAAGCAAACACGGTTACGTGACTTGCTCAGGATCACACAGCTAGTAAGTGTCTAGGGCCAGATTTGAACTTAGGAAGAGTCTTTTGACTCCAGGCTTGGTGCTCTAATCATCATACCACTTAGCTGCAAACTATTAAGTTAAGAGAATGAAAAAAAAAAAAAAACCAGCAATGTTCCTGGGCATCTCTACAGTAAGCAACTAATTTCAATTTGACCTACCCCCGCCCCCCAACTCAATTGTAAACAAATCAGAAACACGCCTTTCCTCTTCCTGCAAAGCTCTACTTAATGTTGACTCAGCCACCCATCAGTCCAAGGTATTATGTTCACAAGAGAAGGAAATTCAATTTACGTTCCCCTTTAGAGACAAAGGCATTTCTAAATAATTCCAGAGCAGAATGTGTCCGCTGTAGGATCAAAAGCAGCTGGGGCTCTTTTCTTCACTGCCAGGCGCAAACTCTCATCTTTAGGCTAGCTCCACCCAAATAATTAATCTATTATGAATGCTGTTTGCTTCATTTAAAAAAAAAAAACCTATATCCCCCCCTCTCCTACCCCACCACTGGTTCAGCAGTAATCTCCGACTTCTTCCTACTGCCCTTCCCCACACTTTATTTAGGATTTTCAGATCTCAATCTCAGACACTAGTTTTGATAACTTCATATCCCTTCCCAATTTACTTTTAACTTCAGTTTCTGTTCTCTGCAGTCCTGACTCCAAATGGGTAACTAGATTAATTTCTTATTCTGGCTTCACTTTTATTTTATTTTTAATTTTATTTCAGCTTTAATACTGTGGCCCTATGTCTCACCCCAGCCTGGGGCTTTCTGATATCTGTGATATCTCCTTGAAAACATACCTGATAAAGCGGCTGGGGAGTGTTGGGCGGGGCGGGGAGGGGAGGTTTTAAGACAATTACAATTGTACTATGCAAATGGTGTGAGATGCTTTGGCTCACACCAAAATGACCCATTCTAGGATCACAAAGAGTACAAAACTGGTGACTCATTTACAACTCATAAAATGTCAAGAAGTATTGACAATGCATTGATCCTTTAGGAGACAGGAAGAAGTTCCTCCATTAATTTCATAGAAATAGAGGGTGGGTAGGGTGGGTTGCCATTGGCTAAAAGGTCAGTCACCCTCCTGAGGGCCTTTAAAGAGACTACCAACATTGTAGACACAAGAGGCTCTGAGGAATCAGGTAAAAGAATGAGTTCAAGTTGCTCCATTATACAAAAACCATCTTTTCAATATTAACATTTCCCAGCAATTACTGATACATGATTATAAATCATAAGGTGTCATTATTACCAAAGAATCGAAATGGTGGGTGAATCCAAGAAAGCAATTAAAAGTATATAAGTTGGCTACAGTGTAAGACTTGCATGAAAAAAAATGGAATAAAAGCAACCACTGAGGACATGTTGAGATGGAAATGTAGATGTATCAATCATACGCCAAGAGGAAGGGACCATGAAAGTGTTACAATGAAAACCATAAAAGTTTTAAAGTCTAAGAAGCAGGGCTCCAAGGTGTTAGTAGATCCTCTTAAGAGGAATTATGGAAGTATGTGGACAAGAATCTCACAGGATGAGAAGGCACAACAAATGGGTTGTGATCTGTACCAGGAGAGGAAGTGCATTCATGAATAAGATCCACTGAAGTGTTAAGATGCTGACATCATCATAATGATAACCTAATAAGAATTATGTGGCATAGTGGATAGAGCGCCAGGTCTGGAGTCAGTTCAAATCCACCCTCAGACAGTTTAATATTAGCTATGTGACCCTGAGCAAGTCATGTAACTTCTGCTTGCCTTAGTTTCCTCAACTATGAAATGGGATAGTAATAACACCTACCTCTCGGAGTTGTAAGGATCAAATGAAATAAAAATTGTGAAGTGTTTAGCATGTTTAGCATAGTTTCTGGCACATAGGAAGCACTATATAAATGTTAGCTATTATCAGTAATAACATTTATTAGTTTTGTGACCCTAAATAAGTCATTTAACTTATCTGGCCTCAGTTTCGTCTTCTGTCCCAGGGTTGTTGTGAGGAACAAATGAAATAAAATTTGTAAAGCTCTTTGCAAACCCTAAAGCACTTTAAAGTATTAGCTATTATGACTATGAGGCATATGCCATTATTATCGCCATTTTACAGATGATATAAGTTAGGCAGACACAGATTAAATGAGCTGCCCAGGGTCACAGAGCAGGTGAGTGTCTGAGGCTGAATTTGAACTTGAGACTTCCTGACTCTAAGCCAAGCACTCTTTCTTCTACCCTTTAAAAGAATATAAAACACAGCTATCTATCTGTGTAGTCTGACTGTTATGATTTCAGTTTCGCTGTTGTTGTTTAGTTGTGAGCAACTCTTTGTGAACCTTATTTCTATTTCTCAAATATATAGGGAGCTAAGTAAAATTTATAAAAATAAAAGCCATTCACCAATTAATAAATGGTCAAAAGACATGAACAGGTAGGTTTTTTTTTAATTTTATCATTTTATTTAATATTTTAATTTTCAATATTGATTTCCACAAGATTTTGAGGTCCAAACTTTCTCCCCATTTCCACCCTCCCCCCCATTCCAAAATGGCATATATTCTTATTGCCTTGTTCCCCAGTCAGCCCTCCCTTCTGTCACTGCTCTCCTGCCCCCATCCTCTTTCCCCTTACTTTCTGGTAGGGCAGGATAGATTTCTATGCCCCATTCCCTATATATCTTGTTTCCCAGCTGCATGCAAAAAAGAACCTTTTTTGAGCATCTGCTTTTAAGACTTTGAGTTTCAAATACTCTCCCCTCTTCCCTTCCCACCCACCCTCCCTAGGAAGGCAAGCAACTCAACATAGATCACACCTGTATGATATGTAAAACACTTCCACAATGCTCATGTTGTACAAGGCTAACTATATTTCCTTCCATCCTATCCTGTCCCCCTTTATTCAGTTTTCTCCCTTGACCCTGTCCCTTTTCAAAAGTGTTTGCTTTTGATTACCTCCTCCCCCTATCTGCCCTCCCTTCTATCGTCCCCCTTTTTTATCCCATTCCCCCTACTTTCCTGTGGAGTAAGATACCCATTTGAGTGTGTATGAACAGGTAGTTTTTTTAAAAAGAATCATAGCTATTTATAGTCATGAAAAAATGCTCTAAATCACAATTGCCTAGAAGAAGGCAAATTTAAAACGACTTAGAGGTACCACCTTACTCCTCTCGGAAAGAATAAATGCTGGAGGGGATGAGGGAAAATGTTGTTCTTATTTTTCAGTTGTTGTTAATCATGGCCGATTCTTTGTGACCCCATTTGGGATTTTCTTGGCAAAGATACTAGAGTGGTTTGCTATCTCCTTCTCTAGATCATTTTACATATGAGGAAACTGAGGCAAACAGGGTTAAGGTTCTTGCACAGGATCACACAGCTAATGAGTGTCTGAGACCATATTTGAATTCAGATCTTCCTAACTCCAGACCCAGAACTCTATCTACTGCACCACCTAGCCATCCAGAGTTACACAGGAGAAAATGAGGATTACAAAGGTTCAATGAACAAAAAGCTGAGACTCAAAACCAGGTCTTCCTGGTCCAGTGCATTTCTACTAAATTAGCTTGCCTTCTCTCATTGCTTTCTCATATTGGTAACTAAATCAATCAATCATTCATTATAGTGAGAGACTTTCAAGGACCGGGAAGGCAGTAACCAGATACAGGGAAAAGAAATAAGACAACTCCTCAGATGCTACAGATTTTGAGGGGTGGCAAGCCACTGTTTCTCTTTCACCTATGTATTTCTAAAGGTATAAAAGTATAGAGCATCTAAAAGATCTAAAAGAAAATGGCTGATTGGTCTACTATTCTATGGATTGTTCAGAATTTACTAACATAAGACACAGTCTCTGTCACCTAATTTCAAGAACATTTCTTCCTTAGTTTATTCTCCTCACAGATTTCGGTCAATGAAGCAATAATAATGAGGAAGAATCCAAGCTTCTCACAATACTAGCTATCATTTTGAGAAGAGGAAAAAATGAGAAGATAATATTCAAATCTGTTTGTGTAATGTTCTGAAAGGAGAGGACACATTTGGAAAACGCTTACATGTTTCAGTGATGATTGTCACTTCCCAGTGTATACTTAAAAGCTCAGCTGAGAATAACAACACAAAAAATGAAGATAGATAGAAAACAGCAGAACTACCGAAGGCACATTTCTAGTTGACACATGGCAGACCCCACAAAAAGTCTACCACCCAGAACAGGAAACCCAGAAAAAAATGACAAGCCCCAGAAAAAGCAGACTGAGGAGGTATAAACGAATGACTTCAGAAAATGGGCGTGAAGAATAGAGAATAGCTTTCCAACATTCTGAATCTAGATCACCTTTCACATTTTAATATTTTCTGCTTAGTGTTGTTTTTTTAATATATGAAAAGGAAACCCATCCTTTGTGTGAACAAACAAGATTGAGAGTTTCCCTTCCCAAAGACTTGGGCACTGATTTCATCTTTCAGAACAGTTAAAATGTGCATGATTTCTTTCCTCTCATTCATTTTGGGGGAGAATAGTAACCATTAGGCAGCTAAGTGGAACGGTGGGTACAGTGTTGGACTTGCAAGTAAGGAAGACCCAAGTTCAAATTTTGCCTCTGATCTGTGACACTGGCAAGTTAACTAATATATCTCAACCTCAGTTTCACGCATTGGCTTTGATGGTCTCCGAGGCCTTAGTCTGACTAGTTATCTTCCTCCCAGAACTGACTAGGCTCTTTGTTATTGTTGTTATTCGGTCATTTTCATTTGTATCTGACTCTTTGTGACCCCTATTTGGGGTTTTGTTGGCAGAAATACTGGAGTGGTTTGCCATTTCCTTCTCCAGGTCATTTTACATATGAGGAAACTGAGGCAAACAGGGTGAAGTGACCTGCCCAGGGCCACACAACTAGTAAAGGTCTGAGGCTTGATTTGAATTTTTTTTGAAGGGGGGGAAGGGAGGGCAATTGGGGTTAAGTGACTTGCCCAAGGTCACACAGCTAGTAAGTGAGTCAAGTGTCTGAGGCCAGATTTGAACTCAGGTCCTCTTACTCCAGGGCCGGTGCTCTACTTGCTGTGCCACATAGCTGCCCTGGGGTTTGAATTTATGAAGATGAATCTTCCTGTTTCCAAGCTGAGTGCTCTTATCCACTGCACCACCTTAAATGAGAACTTCATGAGCTTTAAAACACTACACAAGTGTCAGTTTTTGTTATACTGAAATTCAATCCGTCATTTGTTAAGCAGTTACTGTGGGCCGAGCAGTCTGTTAGATGGTAGGAATATGAAGATAAAAAAGTAACAGTCTCTGACCTAAAGGAGCTTACTTAAAAACAATCAGGAGAGATAATATGCATATAAAATTAATTTTAGAAATTGTAAAAAGGGTGGAAAATACTCATGTTTTTCCCAATACAAAATCCTCTTGCACAGCAGACCTTAAAATACAATGAAAATGAAACCCTAAGAAACAATCGATCACTTTGCCCAGTCAGGGAACTAGAAGGCACAGGCTCACAGCCTAATGAGGCAGTTGGTGGTACTGTGCTAGACTCGGAGTCAGGAAGATGTGGGTTCAAATTTGGCCCTGAGGTCACTTACTAGCTGTGTCATCCTGAACAAGTCACTTAACCTCTATTTGCCTCAGTTTCCTTAACTGTAAAATAGGGATAATAACACCACCTACCTCACAGGGATGTTTGAGGATCAGATGAGATCATATTTGTAGAAAGCACTCAGCACAGTGCCTGGCATATAATTAGTGCTACATAAATGCTTAGTCCTTTCTCTTCCCTAATGTATGAATCCTTCTCCTACCCCCAGAATATCTTGGATAGATAGCCAACCAGATTTTCCTTCAAAACCTCTAGTAATGGCAAATTAAGTACGTGTTAAAGCAGCCAATTCCATTTTTGGGTAGCTCTAAATATTAGAAAGTTCTTCCTTAAATTGAACCACAATTGGTCTCCTTCCTCTTCCCACCCAACAGGTTCAATTTTGCCTCCTAGAGCCACTCAGAACAAATCTATTGAATTTCAAGAGATCCTTGCCCTTACTCTATTTAGCATTTCCATAAACATCTGACTGTAGGGGAACCATCTCTAGGAAGGAAGGCCCAACTTTTTTGGAAATTAGTGGCAGAATACAAACATTGTTGTAACGTATCTTAGCCACTTAAAACAGGCACGTATGGCTGCTTACTTCCTCTAAATGAATTCAAGGTAATTCAAGACTTTGGCATTAAAAGGGGGTGGGCATCTGTACAATCTATAACCGCATCCCTTATTCATTCTACACAAGCCCAACGCCTTTCCGCCACAAGCATCCCCACTGCATGAGAGGTTATCCGAAGAGGCACGGTCAGAGCTGGAAATTAGCAATATTTTTCAATTAGGGCTAACAGAAGAAAGAGGTTCACTTACAATGTAGCCCAGGGGTAGGAAGTATGCCCCAGAATGGTTCTGCTGACACCAGGAAATTTCCTTCCTTGTGGCAAACCCCCAATGTCCCACACCCTGGTTATATTTCTGGTTATAGTGTTTTGGAGCTTCTGCCAATGCCAAATTATTCTTGTCCTAATCATATTTCTTTTCCAAGAACAAGAGATCATGGGCACAATACTCATCTTTCTTCCTCCCTGACATATTCTTGGAAATGTTTAAAAAACAACCCAACCTATAATTAATAGCTCTGATCAAGATAAAAGGCTGAGGATGAATCACACTAAATTAACACTCAAATCTAGGGAAACACTTCTACAGAAACACCCATATTCTTCTTGTTGTTGTAACTGCTAATCTGGAGACTATGTTTCATTAAAAAGGCTTCCAATAGCCACTAAGTCACATTGGAAAGTTTATCAAACCTTGTTGCTAATCTGAGGCTTATTCTTTCTTTTAACCAGTCTCTATTCTCCATCCTCATTCAAGTCAGTCACTTCAAGGATTAATTTGCGATGAGTCCTTCACCAGAAAATACAACATTTGAGGCCTCATTCATTTTTTAAATTATACTTCTCAAAAGACATTTCTTTATTCTTGGCCTATCTTGCCCTAATTATTTCCATTCAAATAATCCTGATTCCTTTCCAGTCAAAGGCTCTTCCCTACTCCAGAAGCCAAATGATGGTCCATGAGCCAAGGCTGCTGCTATTCCTCTCTTCTCTCCAGCTTGTCCTAACCTGTGTGTAGAATCAGTTCAGCAAAACTAAGACAGTTCCCCAAGCATTGGAGGGAACACAGACCGGTGAGCTAAGGGGACCAAAGCCTCACTTTCCAGGAGGTCCTTCATCTTCACTCACTGTCCCATCACAGTATCAGGAATTGCCTATACCCTGTAATCTCTTGTGAATTTCATTGACCTCATCTGGATGGGGGTTAGGGATAGGCATAGAAAAGAGACCCATGATGCTTCTGGAGTCTTCAAGGTTTCTAAAGGATTTGAGTCCAGGATGGGTTGTTCCCAAGGTAAGGTTATAACTACCCAGAGGGCTTCATTCATTGGCATTCTCTGACTTGAATGTCTAAGAATCCACTGAACCTTTGAGGAAAGAATTATAGGTTCATAGACTGAGTACTACAAGGGAATTTAATGGTCATCTAAATCCAATCCCCTAATTTTAAAAATGAGGAAACTGAGGCAAAGAGGAAACTGAAATAAAATTACCTCCACCAAAGTCACATAGATAGTAAGGAAAGAAGAAAGATTTTAACCCAGATTCTCTGATGCCAGATCTATTACTTTTTCACTAAACCTGCCATAGGTTCAAGTGCAAAGCCTAATCTCCTTAGATTTTACCCCAACCAGACCCCAAGTTAGGTTTTGGTCCAACTAGGAGTAATTTGTGTTGGAGAAATTACAAACCCAACCCACATCCAACTTGTGGCTGAAGATGTCAAGTGACCGCTATGCCAAATCACAATCATCCCAACCCAGAGCCCTGTAGCAGGCACGAGTGCCAAGCTAAAACAGAACCAAGTCATTGTTTACTCAGTATCGCTTGGCATACAAAGTCAGTTCCAGTATGAGAATAAGAGGAACACTGAAGATTCTGTGTAATTAGTTAGTCAGTCAGTAATAAGCATTATTTAAGCGCCTACCATGTATGAGGCACTGTGCTAAGTGCTGGGGATACAAAAAAGATAAAAGACAGCCCCTGCCCTCAAGAAGCTTACAATCTTATGGGAGAAAGGACAAAAAGCAAACACATACAATTTATATGAAGGATAAATAGGAAATAATTTACAGAAGGAACACACCAGAATTAAGAAGCATTGGGGAAAACTTCCTATAAAAGGTGGAGTTTTAATTGGGACTTAAAGTCAGCCAGGGAAGCTGGGAAATTGAGATGAGGAGGAAGAACACTCCAGGCATCGAGGACAGCCAGAGAAAATACCCAGACCTAAGGGATGGTGCGTCTTGTTTGAGGAACAGCAAGGAAGTCAACGACACTGGATTGAAGAGTGCGTGCTGAGCAGTAAGGTTTAAAGAAGACTAACAAGATAGGAGGGGCCTAGATCATGAAGGGCTTCAAACGCCAAACAGAGGATTTTTTATTTGATCCTGGGTGCTTCTAGAAGCCACTGGAGTTTATTCAATAGGGGAGTGATATGTAGGACTTGAACTTTAGGAAAATCACTTTGATGGCTGAGTGGAGGATGGATGGGAATGGGGAGAGACTTGTGGAAGGCAGACCAACCAGAAGGCTATTGCAATTGTCCAGGCATAAGGACATTGAAGGTATGCACCCAGGTGATGGCAGGGCCAGACAAGAAAAGGGAGATGTTGCAAAGGTAAAATAGACAGGCCTTGGCAACAGACTAGATATGAAGGGTGAAAGATAGTGATGAATCAAGGATAACACCTTGGTTGTAAGCCTGGGGGACTGGGAGGATGGTGGTGTCCTCAAAAGTAATAGGAAGTTTGGAATGAGAGAGGGGTTAGGGGAAAAGATGATGAGTTCAATTTTTTACATGTTGATTTTAAGATGTCTACTGGACACGTCATTCAAGATATGTGATAGGGGAGCCAAAATAGCAGAATATAGGCAGCAACCCAGCTGAACTCTCCCCAAATTCCCAAGCCTCTCAAATAACCCCTCAAAACAAACTTTGGAATGGGAGAGCCAATAAGAGTGGGATATTTTTCTATCCTAAGACAACTTAGGAGATCAGGAGGAGAGGTCTGTGACACCAGGGTAGGCACTGGCCTGGACTGAAGCACACGCACTGGCCTTGGATTTGGCTGCAAAAGCTGCAGTAGCAGCATCTTCAGGAGCTTTCAGCGCAGAAACAATAAGGGGAGGTCAGACAACTGGGCCGGAGGAGATTACTGGGGACCCTTTGCTAGTACTGGGTGCAGCTAGCACTGATGGTGACCTCTATTGCCCATAACCAGTTCTGGGTCACAGTTCTAGGGCAGAAATGAGTGCTTCTCATCTGTCAGAAGGGAACAGGGGCCCTGGTCTCAGTTCCAAGGCCAAGAGGAACACTAGCACTTATGACTGCAAGCAGGAAAGCTGGTCACAGTTCCAGGGTCAAGAGTAGTGGTATCACTGGCAGCTGCAGGGGAGCAGGGACCCTTCCTGGATGAAGACCAGGAGAATAGTGACCACACTGGATCATACCACTTTGGAAGCACCAAAAATCTGCAGACTCCTGGAACTAGCTCTGAAAACAGGAGGACAAAAAAGCCTAAAGTTTGGGACAGTGCCTCTTCTCCCCCAGGTGAGCAGAGCCCAACTTTAAAATAAAATTCAAAGTCAAGAAATAGGCTGGAAAAATGAACAAGTAACCAAAACGTAATAAGACTATTAAAATTACTATGATGGCAGGAAAGAGCAAGACTTAAACTCTGAAAAAAGGTAACAATGTGACAACATCTACAAGCAAAGCCTCAAAGAAAAATGCTAATTGAACCCAAGCCCAACAAGAATTTCTGGAAGAGTTAAAGAAAGAGAAGAGAGTGGTAGAGGGAAAAAATGGGAAAAGAAATGTCAGTGATATGAGAAAGCTATGGAAAGAGAATTAATAGCTTGGCAAAAGAGACACAAAAAATACTAGGGAAAATAACACCTTAAAAAAAACAGAATTGGCCTGAATAGCAAAAGAGACACAAAAATTCATAAAGAAAAGAACTCCTTAAAAAGCAGAATTGGCCAAATGGAAAAAAAGAGGTCACTGAAGAAGATAATTCCTTAAACATTAAAATTAGGCAAATAGAAACTAATGGCCCCATGAGACATCAAGAAACAATAAAAACAAAGTCAAAAGAATGAAAAAATAGAAGAAAATGTGATTGGAAAAACAACTGACCTGGAACATAGATCAAGGAGAGATAATTTAAGAATTATTGGACTACCTGATAACCATGATAAAAAAAAAGAGCCTGGATATCATATTTCAAGAAATTGTCAAGAAAAACTGCCCTGATATCTTAGATCCAGAGGGTAAAATAGAAATTTTCATTGATTACCTTCTTAAAGAGATCCCCAAATGAAAACTCCCAGGAATATTAGAGCCAAATTCAAGAGCTTCCAGGTCAAAGAGAAACTATGGCAAGCAGCCAAAAAGAAACAATTCAAATATCATTGTGACAGTCAGGAGCACACAAAATTTAGCAGCTTGTACACTGAAGAAGCAGAGGGCTTGGAATGTGATATCTGGAAAAGCAAAGGAGCTAGGATTACAACCAAGAATAACCAACCCAGAAAAACTGAGTATAATCTTTCAGGGGTAAAATGGATATTTAATGAAATAGAGAAGTCTCAAGCATTAGTGATAAAAAGACCAGAGCTGAATATAAAATTTGACATTCATACACAACTCAGGAGCAGCATAAAAAGATAAACATGAAAGAGTAATCATAAGAGACTCGATAAAGTCATACTGTTTGTATTCCTGTATGAGAAGATGATACATATAATGCCTAAGAACTTTATCATTATTAGGGCAGTTAAAAGGAGTCTACATAGACAAAGGTCATTATTACGAGTCAATTATGTTGGGATGAGAAGGAGGAGGAGGAGGAAAGGGAAGGTGGAGGAAAAAGAAGAAGGAGCAGGTATGAAGGAGGAGGAGGAAGAGAAGGGATGTACCAGGAAAGGGGAAAAGGAGAGGTAGAAGTGGGAAAAACTCACATAAAGGAGATGCACAAGGAAGAGCTTTTATGATAAAGGGGAAAATGAGGAATGGCAGGTAATGCTTGAACCTCACTATCATCAGAACTGATTCAAAGAGGAAAGAATAAATATCTACATCTAAATCTATATCTATACACACAATTACACAGTACCAATTGGGCATAGAAATCTATCTTATCCAATGGGGAAATAGGAAGAGAAGAGGATAAGAGATTGGGAGGTGGGGTAGGGAATGGTAAAAAGTAGGGAAGATTAAGCACAGCAGTAGTTAGAAGCAAAACAGATTTTTGAGGAGGGACAGGATAAAAAGAGAGAGAAGGATAAACAGAAGAAAATAGGATGGAGGAAAACACACAGAAATCATAACTGAGAATGTGAATGGGATAAGCTCACCCATAAAACAGAAGCAGATAGCAGAATGGATTAGAAACCAGAATCCAAAAATATGTTGTCTACAAGAGACGGTCTTGAAACAGAAATGCACACACAGAGTTAAAATAAAGGACTGAAGCAGAATTTATTATGCTTCCGCTGAAGTAAAAAAGGCAGGGGTAGCAATCACGGTCTTAGACAAAGCAATAGCAAAAAGAGACCTCATTAAAAGAGACAATCAGGGAAACTACATTTTGCTAAAAGGTACCACAGACAATGAAGCAATATAAAAAATGTATGGCAAGTTTCTCTGATAAAGGCCTTATTTCTCCAATATATAGATAATTAAGTAAAATGTATAAAAATAAGGGCCATTCCCCAATTAATAAATGTCAAAAGATATGAACAGGTAGTTTTACAAAAGAAATCATAGCTATCTACAGTTATAAAAATGCTCTAAATCACAATTGATTAGAAGAAGGCAAATTTAAACAACTCAGAGGTACTACCTTACCCATCTCAGAAATGACAAGTGCTGGAGGGGAGGAGGGAAAATGTTCTTACTTTTTCAGTCGCTTTCAATCTGACTTTTGTGACCCCATTTGGGGTTTTCTTGGCAAAGACACTGGAGTGGTTTACCATTTTCTTCTCCAGCTCATTTTACAGGTGAGGAAACTGAGGCAAATAAGGCAAGTTAAGTGCCTTGCTCAGGGTTACACAGCTAATAAGTGCCTGAGGCCAGATTTGAACTCAGGAAGTTGAGTCTTCCTGACTCCAGGCTTGACACTCTATCCACTGCTCCACCTAGTTAACCTGAGGGAAAATAGGTGTACTAATAAGCTGTTGGTGCAGTTGTGAATTGATTCAAAAATTCTGGAGAGCAATTTGGGACTAGTCCAAAGGGCTACAAAACTCTATACCCTTAGATCCAGCAATACCATTACTAGGTTTTATCCCAAAGAGAAAAAAGAAAAAGAAGGACATATGCGTACACAAGTATCTACAGCAGCTCTTTTTTGTAGTGGCAAAGATTTGGAAATTGAGGGGATGTTCATCAATTCGGGAATGACTGAAGAAGTTGTGGCATATAATTGTGATGGAGTACTACTGTACTATAAGAAATGGCAAGGGGAGTAGTTTCTGAATAAAAAAAAAAAAACATGGCAAGACCTATATGAAGTGATCCAAAGGGAAGTGAGAAGAATCAGAAGATCATTGTGCATAGTAACAACAATGTTGTAACAATGAACACCTGTGAAAGACTTGACTATTCAGATCAATACAGTGATCCAAGACAATTCCAAAGGACTCATGATGAAAAAAGCTATCTCCACAGAGAAAACTCATGCACTCTGAGTATAAATTGAAGTGTAATTCTCTAACTTTATTTTTTTTTGCTTTTTTTTTCAATATGGCAAATATGGAAATATGTTTTCATGATTTTACATGTATAATTGATACCATTTTTTGCCTTCTTGGTGGGTGGAGGAAGGGTGGGAAAGAAGGAGAGAATCCAGAACTCAAAATTAAAAAAGAAAAGAATGTTAAAGATAAATAAATAATAAATTTATTTTTTAAAGGATGTCTAATAGGCAGTTGGACACACGAGATTGGAGGTCGGCAGAGTGGTCAGGGCTCTACAGGTAGATTTGAGAATCATCAGCATAGAGATAAAAATTGAATCCATAGGAACCAATGAGATCACCAAGTGAAGTAGGACAGAGGAGAAGAGAAGGAGGCCCAGGACTGAAGCTTGTGGGGTACTCACAATTAGTGGGATGACCTGGAAGAGGATTCAGCAAAGGAAGCTGAGAAGGAACTTTAGATGGGTAAGAGGAGAATCGAGAGAGAGAGAGAGTGGTGTCCCAAAAACTTAAAGAAAAGAGAATATCCAGAGGAAGAGAGTGATCAATGCTTTCAAAGGCTACAGAGACATCACAAAGAATGAAGGTTGGGAAAAGGCCATTGGATTTGGCAATTAGGAGATCACTAGTAACTTTGGAGAGAGCAGTTTCAGTTTAATATGGAGGTCAGAATATCAATTGAAGGATGTTAAGAAGAAAGTGAGAGAAAAGGAAGTGGAGGTATCTGCTGTACCTGGTCTTCTCAAGAAGTTTAGCCACAAAAGACAGAAGAGATATGGGACAACATAGAGGAGGGAAGGATCAAGTTAATTTTTTTTCCTGGATGAGGGAGCCATGGACATGTTTATAGGCATTCTGGAAAGAGTCAATAAATAGGGAGAAACTGAAAATAAGAGAAAGGGTGGAGATGAAAGAAAGATAGAATAGATAGGATGGAATGGGATCACTGGTATAGGTAGAGGGATTTTTCTTGGCAAGGAGTAGGGACATCTCTGTGTGAGACAGAAGTGAAGAAGGAGATATTGGCAGAAGGCATCTAGGATGAGGAAGAGGGGAAAAAGGGGAGCTAAAACCCTTTCTAGATGCTTTTCTCTGGGAAAGCAGATAGAACAAAAACTAAGACCATTCTTAGGAAAATGGATTGAGTTATAATCAACTGTAACTCTTGTACCCATAATCTTGCAGTCTTCCTCTAAGACCTGGAATATCTGGTTCTAGGACCCACTTTTCTCCATTGAGAAAAGATCAAGATACGGATGAAAGGCAAAGACCCCAGTAGTGAGGGGAGTGATTCTGGAAACTTGGTTACTCAACATTCTAGATTATTAACTGAGATCGTATTTTAAGATATCTCTTCTCGTCCAAAATTCATATAAATGTTGCCTCAGATATTCTTGATGCACAGAGTAAGGTCAGAAGAAGTGTCAGACTATGCCATTTTGGATTTCTTTCTTTCCAAGTTAGAAATTCTCTGGTATTAGACTAATGTGAAATTAAATGAAATGGTTTCTGGTGGACTTGAGCCGAAAAACAGAGTAAATAGTAACACACACACACACACACACACACACACACACATACACACACACACACACATAGTTTCCTTCAACAGATGGTTTTTCTTAATAGGTTTTATGTGTATGTGTATGTTATCAGGGAAGGCTCGATGGGTATAAATAGGAGGGAAGGTAATATACAGAAGGAAGGCAAGGCAACAAGCATTTATTAAGTGCTTACTATGTGCCAGGTGCGGTAGCTAGTTGTCACAGTGGATAGAGCATTGGGCCTCGAGTCAGGAAGACATGAGTTCAAATCTGACCTCAGACACTTACTAGCTATGTGACATTGGACAAGGCACTTAACCCATTTGCTTAAGATACAGCTAGGTGGCTTGTGGATAGAGCACTAGGCCTAGAGTCAGGAAAATTTGAGTCCAAATTCGGCCTCAGACTCTTACTAGCTGTGTGTCCCTGGGCAAGTCATTTAACCTCTGTTTGCCTTAATCCACTGGAGAAGGAAGTGGCAAACCACTCCAGCATCTTTGCCAAGAAAAGCTCATGGCAGCCACATTGTACGAAGATTGACTTTGATGGACTTGGCGCTTCTGGGCAATGCAAGGCTCTAAGACAACTCCAAAAGGCTCATGATGGAAAACAGTATCCACATCCAGAGAAAGAATTACAGAGTCTGAATGCAGATGGAAGCATACCATTTGCTCTTTCTCTTTTTTGTTTTGTTTTGTTTCTTCATTCTCATGGTTCATTACATTGGTTATAATTCTTCTTTCCAATATGATTAAGGTGAAAATATGTTTGATGTGAATGTATGTGTAAAGCCGACACCAGATTACATGCTGTCTTCCAGGGGGAGGGAGAGAAAATTTGGAACTCAAAAGCTTGTGCAACTGAATGTTGTAAACTAAAAATAAATATTTTTTTAAAAAATTTACAAAAAAGAAATATTGAAAAAAAAAAAAGAAAAGCTCATGGACCCATGGGGTCCCAAAATGTCAGATACAACTGAATGACTGAACAACAACAATATGCCAGACACTTTGCTAAGAACTGGGGATGCAAATAAAAGCAAAAATAAAGACAATCTCTACCTTAAAGAAAGAACATTCTAGTGGGGGAAAACAATACATAAAAGGGAGCTGAAAAGCTTTGGAAAAAGGTAGGGGCTTAGGCTATAGAGTCAGAATAGAATCAGGAGAGGAATAACAGTGGGCTAGCCTAGGATCCTCTGCAAAATGGAGGGCCCAGAAGGAACTTGCCAAGGGAGCTGGAGTGTTAGAAGGATGTTCCACAAAGAGCAGGCACTAAGGGGAGTTCTGGGGTGAAAAGGCAGCTATGGCATGGTGTCAAAGTTCAGAAAGTCAGAAGCAGAACCAGGAGGAGAATGAAGGTTATCTTTTAAAAATTAATTTTTAAAAAGTTAAAGAGGTATTGACAGAAGGGGTAAAAATCTAAGTTTCTTCCAAAGAAATGCATGAAGAAAGGTATTTGACTGCAGAAGCTTTCATCAGATGCACAGACTGTCTTGGAATTTAATTAACTCATGTAATCAACAATATTTATTGTTGTAATATATAATCAGTATTTATCATATACCTACCATGCATCAGATATGCTATGCCAGATCCTGGAAATACAAAGACAAAAATGAAATAATTCTACTTTGATCACTTTTACCATACTCCAGACTCAGAAGATTCATTACAACAATAGTAATTTGCATCTGTCTTACATATTCTCCCGGGAGGAAAAAGAGGACAATAACAGTCTAGATCTCCATGAATTTTGCTTTGAGATGTTCCTCAGAACAATGGTTTTGGTCCCATGTGAAAATTTCTGTCTACCTAAGTTTTAACTTTAGATGCTTTCCAAACTTGTACATGACATGGCAGAGATTAACTTTCAGAGATGCCTCATTCCATTTCTCAGAATGGCACAGCTGAAAGAATTTAGAATTTGGGTTTGGCATCAGACAACTTAGGGTAGAATCCCAACCGTACCACTTACCAACTATGTGACCTTGTGTAAGTCTCTTAAACTCTCTGCCTCAGTTTCTTCATCTGTAAAATCTGGGAATGGGAGAAAATCAACTAGATAGCTGCTGAAGCCCCTCCCATCTCTTAATGTATGACCCTAAGACTTACTGTTTCACTTGATACATGGAACCAGTTCCTTTACCTTCTGCCCACAGTAATCAGGTAGTTTTTCGTGGAAAAAGGATGGGAGTTGAAGGCATGGGAATGGCAGCAGAGCAGAAGGAAGTCCATCTGGGTGGGAGTGAACCCTGTGCCCTTACCCTCCCCCACGGTCTCTACCAGCCTCCATCCCTTTTACCTCTTCCTCCCCTAGGTGTGTTTTGGGGGAGGACCTTGAAACACGGGAATGGTACCTAATGAAAGAGATGTAGCAAGTGTACCTCACTCACTGCCCCCCAAGATGTCAGTAAGCAGGGCAAAACTCTGACTTCACCACCCTAGTTACAGCTCTCCTGTTGCCCCCTGCAATATGCAGGGCATTTCCTTGCACATGGATGGAAAGCGTCCTCTGCCATTCTTGGGTTGGAAATCTGAAGCTGCACAGGCCTTCTGCGGAATTTGTAAGATTTGTCTAATTCTTTTGAACATAAAGTTGGCAGGGGTTTCTCTGTGTTACCAGGCAACTGAACACTCTGTCAAGAGAATTTTCATGAAGCCTTTAAAATCTTTTTTCCATAGATTACCATAAAAGTTCCCACCACAACTCTACGTCTGTCTCTGTGGAGAGAGCAGAAGGAAGCAATGCCAGCCAGGAAGGGGGAGGGGCAAAAGACATAGCTTTACTGATGCGAATCCAGGAAAAAGTGGGAGGCAGACTGTGTGGGACTCCCCAGGGGAGATGATCATCAGGATTATCTTCGAATGGCATTAAATCTCCTCAGCAAAATACTACTCTATGTATTTAATCCTTACCTCAAGTACTATGAAGTGGTATTTTGCAATAAAATGAAAATCATCTCTTAAAACCTTTATAGACAAATGCAGAAGTTCCATTTTATTCTGTTTTAGCCATTCTCCATTGGTTGTTCATCCCTGGTGTAGCTAGGACTACCAGGGGATAGGGAATTAATTTTGTTGTTCAGTCATTTCAGTCTTGTCCGACTCTTCGTGACATCTTTTGGGGATTTTCTTGGCAAAGAGACTAGAGTGGTTTGCCATTTCGTTCTCTAGCTCATTTTACAGATGAGGAAACTGAGGCAAATAGGGTTAAGTGACTTGCTCAGGGTCATGCAGCTAGTGTCTAAGGTTCACATTTGAACTCTGATCTTCCTGACCCCAGATTCAGCATTCTATCCACTGCACCACCTAGCTGTCATCAGGGAATTAATAGAGTCTTTAATGGTGGCATTACAGTCTCAGACAAATAAGAGTTACATGAAAAACATTGGGAGAGGAAGAGGACTACGGGGGAGCCATAGACTGGGAAATGTAAATAGTAAATGGTACATTTCTATTTATCATCTGTGATATACAGGGTCCCTTGACTTGTGGAGCTCTTTAATTTTTGCCTGTATCCTTACTCTATATGGCCTTGGATTTCTGTCATGGATGGTCACATTCCTGGATCTCCAAATGAAAAAAAAGGTTGTAATTACACTATGTCATTATAACATCCAGTCTTGGTGCTGGAGAAGAAATGACTGTCTCTTTTTCCATTTGTCAGAGAAATGGAGCACTATGAACACTGAGTGTGCGGTGGGGCATCTCCCTTTACCTTCTTTCCACAACCTGAAAACCACCTACTTTCAAGAGGGTACAGTCCACTGGAGGACCTCAAGGTACAGGGACAGGACCAGGTTGAAATATGGAATATGCCATTTATTGTCAAATGCAGTTGCTGTATTGGTTGGTATTGTTTAATTATTTTGCTTTGTTACAAGTAAGGTCTCAGGGGAGTGGAGAAAGAGGGGTATAACTGGAAATGACTGTGATGTGTAAACTACAGACATAAATAAAATGTTTAAAAATAAATATATTTATTTTTACTAGCATTTATAATTTGTCCCTCCCATTCCCTGCCCCCCCATTGAACAAGAATAAAATAAAATGAAAAATATATAAAATATTCATCATAAACATGCATAGTCCATAAAAACAAATTCTCATATTTGTCATGCCCCAGAAAGTATATTTCTCCCTGCATTTTCAAGTTCATCATCTTTTGGGCAGGAGGTGAGTGACATGTTTCATTTTCAGTTTTCTGGGCTTGTGACTCACTGAAACTTTTTTAAAGGTTACATTTAAATTCCCTGGGCTCAGGAAAATGAGTATTCCCAATTAGTTACTGCATAAAAATTTCAAAGCTTTCAGAACAGTCAAGGAAACCCACTGATCAGGACTCCTCTGAGGAATCTTGCCACAATATAACTTGCATTAGGCATGCAAGATTTTTCAGAAATTCAATTCTGCCAACCTGTAAAAAATCTTATTTGACAAATTACTTTGTTCAGAAAAAAAGCACTTCATTATTTTGTCCTTTTTCAAAAAAAAATATGAAAACCAAGAGCTCACCAGTCAACAGTTATACCATTTCTGCAAATTAAATGTATAAATTCTGGAATTAATCAAAATTTTTTATTGTCTTTAATGGGATTATCCTAATGCTAACAGAAAGTATAAATTCCAAATAGTAATGACTTTAACCTGCCCAAATCCCCCGAATTTCATATTCAAATTTTTATGTTATTGCCCCCAAAGTGTCCATGAGTTTATTAAAAGCTTTGTTTGAGAATGGGAAGTCATCATTGTGCATACATTTCGTGAAAATTTGGAAAAGAAAATCCAGATTCACTGGACTTTGCAACCCTGGGGATTTTGATTTTATGGCCATGAAATGCTGAAAACTATTGATCTGTGTTTTGCAAGATCTTAACCTCAGAGGGTTAGAGCAAACTCAAGGAAAAAAACACTGAGCCCCCACACAAGCAAACATTTGGTATTATACTGGTTGAAGAATGGAAGTACATAATCTCTATAGAAAACTCACCAACCTTGCATGTGATCCTAAGCTAGAAGAGAGTCTAATGCGGGAAAGGATGGAAAAAGAACCATAGCATGACTTATGTGTACTGGGAGAAATGGGAAAACCATAGGAGAACACGGGTATGCATATCATTTAATGATATTATCTAACTTACCTTAAAATGCTATTAGTAATTTAATTAATAAGCTATTAATAGCTTAATAGGAATGCATACATTCTATTTGGGTGAGGATTCCAAAATGTCATTTACATGTCATCTGAAATAATAGCTGGAGAGTCAGTCTTAAAGTCATCAATAACTAGGTCTAAGTCCCATTTCTGACATGCATCAACTTTGTGATCACAGGCAAGACATTTAATCCTTCAGTGCCCATCATGGTGGAGTGAATAGAACTCTTGGCCTAGAGTCAAGAAGACCTAAGTTCAGATACTTACTAGCTTTGTGACCCTGTACAAGTCACTTAACCTGTCTACTTCAGTTTCCTCAACTGTAAAATGGGGATCATAATAGCACCTATCTCCCAAGATTGTAGTGAGGATCAAATAAATTATCCTTGGCACATAGAAGGCACTTAAATGCTTTTTTCCTTCTTTCCTTCTAGGACTAAAAGCTGTAGAAGAGTTGTTCATTTGTACTGGTAGAATAAATTTCTTCAATGAGAATTCACTATACTGATAAATTACAGATTCAGATGAAAAATAATAGCTAATGTTTATAAAGGGCATACTAGTTTATACATTATTTCTTTTGATCCTCACCATAGTGAGGGAGGTAATATAGCTACTCTCCCCATTTTACAGATGAGGAAATTGAAAGACAGAGGGAACATAGAACCTTTAAGGTCCCTTCAGGGACAAAATTCTACAGTTATGACATTCCCCCATTCTGCCCTACCCTAAACTATGAAAGTTCCCAGCCTTCCCTCAACCACTGCATGGGCTCTCACAATGGCAGTTTTGTAGGTGCCTCTCCCCCCAGCATCACTACCCCCTTTCTTGCAGATCACCTTGAAGTTGTGGCAAGTACACCTCCCACAGGAAGCTCTGGGTCAACAAAGTGAACGGTAAGAATTCTGCCCTCCTGCTTTCATTCTGGGGTGGGGGGAGGGCGAGTCACAGGATGAACAGGCATGGCTGGGTTGCAATATCAACCACAGACTGTCACTGTTTACCTGATTGTCATCAATGACACCTTTGGTGCAACCTGAGTATCCTCCTTTATTTTTCACTCTCCCTCACCCCACATATACAATCAGTTGCCAAATTTTGATATCTCTTTCTTCACAACATCTCTCATACGGTCCCTTTCTCTGTACACAAAATGGCAGCACTGCCATTCAGCCTCTCATCACCTGCCATCGCCAACCCTTCCTCTATACAGCCACCAGAGGGATTTTCCTAAAGCACTATTCTGATCAGGTCACTCTCTTACTCAATATACTCCAGTGGGTTCCTGCTGATTCTTGGATCAAATATTTTTCCATCTTTATCTCATTCTTTTAAATTTCCATTTTGCTATAAGTCTTATGATATATAGAATTATTAGTATAGAATTATGTATTACATATTATATATAATTTATACATAAGTAGCTATATACACATTGGGAATCTGTGTGAGTTTTTTTCTAGCTAATGGGATACACATTCAGAAAACTGTGTAGACATCCGTATTAGATGATTTCATGAGTTGCTATGTTCTCCAAAAAAAAAGAAAAAAGCACTGGGTCATAAGTCTCTTTGAAGTTGCATGGTGCAATGGAAAAAAAAAATCAAGATTTGGAATCAGATAATCTGAGTTCAAATCCTGGTTCTTCCCCTTCTTACCAGACATCTTGAGCAATGCCATGTGATCCCACAGGGGCATCACGGAGTTATATGATATTTTATGTCCCTGCCCTTTTATCTACTTTTATCCCAACTCCAAATCTATATTCCTAATTCGGCTAGTCCGTGGCAAGTTCTATTCTGGAAGCCTTTCCATCTTGGTGAGATCTGACAAAGTTGTGCTCTTGTGGCACAGACTTCAAGAACCTTGATGCCTAAGGCAGACATCAGTAGAGATTGTATTTACTCAATAAAGCCAGTCAATCCATGAACAAACAATTGCTGAGTGCCTCCTGTATACAAAGCACCTTATTAGAGACTCAGAGGATATTCCTATCCTCAAGGATCTTAGGGGTAACTCAAGGAATCTGGGACGGGGGTTTGTTAGGATATGCAACTTCCCATAAGGAAACTCCTACAAATGCAGATTCTCTATCAATGAGGACACACCTGATTTCCAACTTATGTTCTTAAAGTATTGCCTGGGGGCACTGAGAAATCTCTGTTTTCAAGTGACTGGTCCAGGGTCACACAACTGGTATATTTTTGATGTGATCTCGCTGACACCTAGGCCAACTCTCTATTCACAACTCCGCAGCTGCATGCCATCACCTGGGGTAATAGCTTTCATTTGCTACACATTAAATGAGTGTTGTTTTATGCAGAACTTTATCCTAGGTACTGATGGTACTAAAATGAATAATAAATATGATAAAAATTCACAGAATGGAGAAATCACTTCCAGCTACGGGATGAGAAAAGGCTTTCCAGAAAGGCAGGATCCTTAAATATGACTCCTTTCTGTAGAGTTAAATATGGAAAGGACCTCAGGGGCCATCTAGTCTAACCAACTTATTTTGCAGCTAAGGAAACTGAGGCCCAGAGAGTCCAGAGTTACTCCAGTGGCAAGGGGCCAGGATGCATACCCTTTCCACTGTTCTTCCCACTATTCTGCACTGCCCTGTGAGAAACATTCAGGTCTTATCCTTAATTACTAAGCCCCTTATCTTCTTTCCAAAATGCCATGATACCAACATTCTTATCTCATTCCACAAAAATGGGTAAATGAAACTTTGGGAAGCCAGACCCACCACTTAAAGTCCTTGTCCTCTCTCCTGAGAAACCTAATCAAAATGTGACTTCTGTTTGTTAACTATGATAAAGATATCTGCCCACAGAAATTGGTTAGAGGCCCTTAACTCCTTTCATCCCCCACCCCCTGCCTTGCCCAGGAAAAGCCATCAGATAATTTACTTTCATTCAGTGGAGCTCAGAGATAAAAGCCTCTGACTCTCATTAGCAATCCCAGGAGCTCCTCCTCCAGCATCCTCTTGACTCTCCTGTCAACAATCCTGATGCTGGGAATAAAGAGACTGTCCAAAATGGAATTAAAGGGGGCAGAAAAGCAGCTCATTTTCTCCTGCTCTGCACAGAGATGCAATGCGGGCAGCTCCCTCCCTGGAGAGCTCTCCTTTCCATATCACTGCCTTGGCAGTCCTTCTTACATGACACAATTCAGGCATCCACTTTTAGCTGCCTGCCATTCTTTTGGGGGTTGGGGTGGGGAGGGACCTAATGGCAGGCAGACAGTGGCCCCATAGTAAACAGCTAGGCAGCTTCATAACCCTGGGAGAATCAAGCCTGACTTGAAGGGAAAATCTGGGAAATGGATTTGAAATGTGACTGGAAACAGATTAAGTTTCCTAGTGACCCTAAAAAGCACCAACTAGAGAAGCAAAAGCCTTTCAACAATGCATAAGATAACAGACTAAAAGCTTTCAGGCTGCAACCCCAGGAATGCAAATCAGGTGCAAATTTAGAGGAAATAAGATTTTCTTCTCTTGAGGTGGCTGTATTTTTGGCAATATGGTGCCATAGACTAAGGGGGGGAGGATCAGAGCAAGATAGACTTGAAATAATAATAATAATAATAATAATAATGATTATATACATATATGTACACATACATACATACACCTATCTCCCCATTTTCCAGATGAAGAAACTGAGGCTGGGAGAGGTTTAAATAAGTTGCCCAGAGTAACATAGCTAGTAAGCTTCTGAGTCAAAATTCGACCTCAGGTCTTCCTCATTCCAAATCTAGTGCTCTGCCAACCACGCCACCTTACATCCACAGATAGGCAATCAAAAATGGAAGTTTGAAACTTATCCTAAAGACTGGGCATTCTGATTGTCCAATGGGGTAGGCCGGTGAAGCATAAAATGACCAATAAGGTAGACTTCTTCTACAGAATGAGGGGATTAGGCTAGATGGTCTCAAAGTCGTCACTCAGTTCTACATTTGTGCTCCTATGATCTTTTCCTTCCAAGATTACCTCACATTGACACCATATGCATCTTGTATGCTTGCATGATGTCTCCCCCAATAGAATGTGAATTTCTTTCTCTTCTTCTTCTCCTCTTCCTCCTCCTCCTTCTTCTTCTTCTTCTCTCTCTCCTTCCCTCCCTCCCTCTCCCTCCCTCTCTCTCTCTCTCTCTCTCTCTCTCTCTCTCTCTCTCTCTCTCTCTCTCTCTCTGCAAGGCAATCAGGGTTAAGTATCTTGCCCAGGTCACACAGCTAAGTAGGTGTCAAGTGTCTGAGGCTGGATTTGAACTCAGGTCCACCTGAGGTAAGGGCGAGCGTTCTATCCACTGCCACCTAACTGCCCCTAGAACATGAATTTCTTGAGAGCAAGGACCATAATTTAACCTTTCTTTGTATCCCCAACACCTAGCATAGTATTGGTGCATAGTATGCATTTAGTAAATGCTTGATGACTGATTGAATTACCCAAAGTCCTGCCATGGGATATATTCTTCAGGACTTCAGGATAGACAGCTCTAGATTCCTTATAGTGTTCTATTGAGGGGGCAAGCTTAGACTAGAGTCTGATTAAATCAACCCTGGTGAATGGGCTTTATAGAGGGCTTGCTTCTAGTGGGTGCTTGAGGTATAAAGACTCATCAAAGTGAAATCTCTCCCATTTATTCTCTTCTTTCCACTCACATGATGACCACCTTTATTCAGGTCACTATCACCTCTCAGCTGGACTATTGCAAGAGCCTCCTAACTCAACTCTGTCCTCTGGAAGAGATCATAGAATCACAGAATGACAAATTTTAAGGTTAGAAGGGACCTCAGCAACCAGAGTCCAAGCCATACATGGAAGGGTTTCTCTATTCCTGCCCTCAACCCTTAACATGCTTGAAAAGCAAGGATTACAGATCCTGAGCTGGAAGGGACCTCAGAAACCATCGAGTCCAAACTCAGATGAGGAATTCTCCAATCCATCCACACAGCTCCCAAAATAATCTTCCTTGATGTAATTCTGGTCATGTCGCTCCACCTTGCAAGGACCTTCACTGGTTCCCTGCTGCATACAATAATATGCAATAATATGCACCTTAGGTCTTTCACAGTCTGGTTCCAGTCCGTCTCTTCAGACATTTCACATTACTCTCCTTCATCCAACTCTGCATTCCAGCCAAACCAGTCTACATTATGTTCCCTGATTTTGACATTCCAAATGCCCATTGTGTGCCTTTTCACAGGTGGTCCTAATTTGGAATAAACTCTCTCTTTACTTCTTTCTCCTTTTTAGAATCTTTAGCTTTTTCTAAGACTTATCTCAATCGCCATGTCCTATCGTGACATTTTCAGATTATTGTTCATTCCATTTCCCTCCTCAAATTATGCTGTATTTACTTACTGTAATGACAATTTAGATTTGAAGATCTTTCCCACCCATTAATAGGCCATGTGACCTGCTTATATCACAAGAAGCCTAAGTCGCATGTGGTGGGAGGAGCTTGCTGGGAGGAAAAGGAAAGTGTGTCACAGGAAATGCTCAGGAAGAGCAGTTAGAGCTGAGGGAGAGAGCAGATGTGTCCTAGCAGTGCTGTGAGTGATTGTTGGTGGCAAGGCCCCAGCAGGAGGCGGGGAAGGTTAGGGGGTGGAGTGGTTGTCTGCTGCGATATGATGTACTGAATTCTTTGCTGCCGTAATGGATTGAGCTTATAGGTTTGGGGATCTGGTTCTCTGGTGTCTACCTTCTACATGGAGAGTCTCATATTTTGTGATACAGAACCACATAGGCATTTTGACAATTATCATCTATATTGTGATTATTGCCTTGTTAATACACTTACATGCTGTATCCACCAATAGAATGTAAGCTCCTTGAGGGCAAGGGCTCATCCATTTTGCCTTTGTATCCCTAGCATCTTCTGGCATATAGCAGGTGCCTTACAATCAGTGAAGATAAGTTCCCTGAGGGCAGAGAAGATTTCATTTTTGTCTTTGTACCCCGCCTAGAGGCTAGCGTAATGTCTTGCATGCAATAAGCATTTAATTTTATTTGAATTGAATTGACTACACAGAGTTCCTAAGAGAGCCATATTTATAGAGCCTTCCCAAGGTCTGTACTATTCTATAGAGCCCAGGGTCAATCAGGAACTTTTATTTGCATGGTACAGGGAACATAATATGATATCTCTAAGAGAACCACCCTTGGGAGGAGCATCATTAGACTAGAAACAAATTGAAACCAAGAGTGACTTTCACCAAAGTGATTGCAGAACCAGGGGTTTCTAACCTGGGATCCATGAATTTGCTTAAAAATTATAATCCTATGTATTTTATCTTATACATTTAAAAACATTATTCTGAGAAGGGGTACATAGGCTTCCCCAGACTGCCATAGGAGTCCATCCATGATTAAAAAAAAAAAGTTAAGAACTCCTTTGCCAAGGCAGAATCACATTGGAAGGCTGAAGGCAATCTAGGACCACTAAGAGGTGTCCTAAAATTTGTGTATCTGGGCCAGAAACCCCCATAGTACAGCACCATCAGTATCATCACATGCCCCAGGTAGTGCCCAACAGCCACCAACACAGTATCTACCCCACTGTGCCATGACAGAAATAAAGCTTCTGAGTGCCCTCTGGTGGATACCCAGTAGACGACCCTGTTATTGAAGGGAAAGAAAAATAAACACCTCCAAAGAAACTCTTCATCTCTTACAAAGTCTAACAGCTCAATGTTTTCATTTCATGATATTTTAGCAGCATGGGCCAATTGTACTGAAAATGTTTCATTAATCAGCACATCTCCCCAGGATTTCTCCTCCTGATTCATTACAGCTTTTTACACAACTGTTCCCCTGAGTGAAGAATATTTTTTAAAGCTCATTTCTAATGAGTTGGACAAATGTTGAAAAATACTCTTCCCGCTAATCTTCCAGGAAAGCAGCCTGCCCGCTAATCTCCCACAACTTGCATCAAGTCACAATTCACTTCTATCGTGGGCGAGAGAGGGTGACTGGCTGCTGGACAATAATGAAAGGCTTCCAATGTGACCTCATGCTAATGGTGAACTCACTCATTCCCCAAGTCCAACTGACCCTTCCTGCTGGCTGTCAGAGCCCACAGCAGCTCCCTCAAGCTTGTGAATATGAAGAGCTGCGGGAGTAGCCTACATACAGTAGAGCTGTCTGGAAAGCACTAGAACTGCCATCAAACAATGCTTGTCAAATATACCAGCTCTTGGCAATCCATTCTGGACCAAGTAAAACAGTCCTCCTTCGGGTTCCACACTGCATGACCAGTGCCACCAAGTCACCTGACCTAGCACAACACCATAAGAAATGCAAAATGAATCAACCTAAACTGATCTTCAACGAGCAGACACATGGTAGAAAAGCAGAGGGTTTAGATAAATTAATCTTTGGCTGCTCATCATTCTTTTCCCCAAACCATTCTAGTTTGAGACTACCTGGCTAACCGTGAGAGACCACTTGGCTAGGTTCACCTTAAGTTTGCCATAGATAGTCTGCCCAACATCTTGGGAGCTTATTTTACTCCCCTTAACATCAAGAGGAAATGAAATGCACAGGGAAAACACAGATTTATTCCTCCCTCTTGCCATGTTATCAGTTCATATATTTTTGATGACATCCTTTATTCCACTTCTTTATACTTCCCTGTTTGTAATATGCTTCTGATTACTGATATCCACCATGTACCTCTTCTCCGCTACCCTCAGTCATTTGTTGTCGTTTCAGTCACGTCTGACTTTTGTGATTTCATTTGGGGTTTTCTTGACAAGGATACTAGAGTGGTTTGCCATTTCCTTCTCCAGAGGAGAAGAGGATGAGGAAATTGAGGCAACCAGGGTTAAGCGACTTTTCCAGGGTCACATAGCTAGTATCTGCAGTCATATCTGAACTCAGGAAGATGAGTCTGCCTGACCCCAAGCCTGGCTCTCTGTCCACTGTGCCACCTAGCTGCCCTGTCCTCAGAGTCAGACTCACTTTCAATCCTTTAGAGACCACAGAGTTCCAGGTCTAACAGCCCTAGAAAAAAGTCAGAAGAATATTGGAATTAAGACCTGAAAGTTAGGAATATTAATTTGGTAACAGTGTGGTGAATGAATGGAAAGGAAGACAAATCAAGAAGTTACAGTAACAGATCAGGAGAGTCGTTATAAGGGTCTTAGCTATGGTGGTGGATGTGTAAGTGAAAAGGAGATGCTTGTGAGTTATTAAAAGAACTGACGAGGCTTAGCAGTTGACTGGATATGAAGGTTCAAGGGAGAGAAGTATTGAGGATGACTCTGAGGTTGAAAACTTGGGTGAATTTAATACTCTCCTTGGAAATAGGAAGATTAGGGAGAAGGGAAAGTTTGAGGGGAAAGAGTGAATTCCAACTTGAACACATTGAATTTGAGATGACTATGGAATGTTGGAGATGTCTCCTGGACATATCATAATTGAACACATGAGGGTTGACAAGAACACTGAAAGAAGTTGGAAAGAGAGAACAGGGCTCAGGACAGAGCCCTGAGATACATTCATTAATGGAGGAGGTGGAGAGGAAAGGGGGGAATGGTAAGGGAGGGGGAATATGGATGATTATGCAACAAAGGAGACTGAGAAAGGGCCATAAAGGTAGGAAGAGAGTCAGAAAGAGCAGTGTCACAAAATCCCAGGAATGAAAAAGGATCTGGGAAAGTAGTTTCAAACTCAAATAGAAATAGGGAGCATTAATTTATATACACAGATCCCTGTAGGCTGCATACCGACTTAGTTTTAAAATGTAATATTATCTACGTTTTATTATATTTTCATTTATTTTGTTATTTATTTTCCGATGACATTTTAATCTGGTTCAGGCCTCACTCAGGAGTGCTGTGGGCCACCTACAGCCACTCTGTGTTTAACAGAGTCAATTGCTGCAAAAAGGTCAAGTATGAGGATTGAGAAAAGACTATATCAGATTTGACAATTAAAAAGAGATTGACAACCTTGGAGTGAGGAGTGTGAGCTGAGCAGTGGAGGTGAAGTCAAATCACAAGGGGTTCAGGAGTGAATCAGAGGTATCTCTCTAACTCAAAGAACATTGATCTATATCTTCACATATGTAATACGCATGTAATCTGATTTGCCCCACCAAGGACATGACAATCTTTGACATAAAAATAAACCTATAAGACTTTGACATATAAATAAGGAATTCATTATGGTTAGTAACTTCTCATCCAACTAAACTTTATAAAAGTAAGATTGAGACTGCCCTGACTTTCCTCCCTCTTTCTCTCCTGCTCTTAGCCTTTTCTGGTCAATGAGCTTCCTGTTGACACAGGTGATGGTGTAAAGATGACTACAACTTAGAACCTTACCACCCACAACCAATCACAAAAATGGTACAGAAATGGCATCAAGAAACCTAGGTCACAGAGATACAAGTGTCTAAAAGGGCAGACCCCCATTTCTGAGAAAGATGACATGCACTTTGCCAAGAAACACAGCTAGAAAGGGCTAAAGAAGATGCAGTCCAACAATCCCAAAGCCATAATGGCCCAAGTGGAGGCCATCAAGGTCCTGAGCACCAAGGCCTCCAAGGCCAAGCCCCAGAGGCCCAAGAACCCCAAGGCCAATACCCAGAGCACTGGCCACAAGATGGCCACCAAGTATCCAGGCCCTGGGGTCAGCACCAAATGCCCAGGTCCCAGGATCATGAAGCCCAACTCTAACATTGCCAGAACCACTGACCCAAGACTGTCAAGCCCAATGACTACAAGGTCACCGAGTCTGATCTCAAAGCTGTCATACCAAGGCAACCAAGTCTGAATCTCAGGTCACAAAGCCCAGTGATTCCAAGGCATACCAACTCAAATGATGCCAAGGCTGCTAAGCCTACTTACTCCAAGCCTGCTGAATCCACCAACCCTAAGAGTGCCAAACTGAAATATGCTAGAGCTAAAGCTACTAGTCCTAAGCCTTCAAAACAGATGCTTCAGGACAGAAGGACTTGTTTAAACCCTAAACCATTGTTTTTTTTTCTCAGCCAGGGTATGATTATTTACTATTTTGCACAAATAAAGAAAATGGTGAATCACATAAAAAAGAAAGATTAAAATAAAATTCCCGCAAATACTAAAATAAGTAGAAACAGAACTGCAAAAGCCATCCAGCTGAGAATATATATGAGTGTGTATGTAGAAAGAATATATCTATACACATATACATACACATGTATGTATGTACATACATATATTTATATGTAAATACATATACATGCACTGGGCATCTATAGTGGAGCGTATTTCAGGTGACATGGAATATGCTTGAGTTACTATGAGAACAAATGACCTTTACTGCCATTCAGTCACTTAGATCGAGCTGTATCAGAGATCTCATCTCCTTGGGCTCTAATTCCAATTTATTTTTATTCCTTTTCAAAGTTCTGGCCTTAACCTCTTCCATCTTAGTATGATACTTTTCCCAATCCAGAAACTGAAGAAACAGAGATAATTTTCTTCCACCTACCCACTATCTCCATCTGCCTCTTGCCTCTTTCCGCACTCTCACCATACATACTTGCTTGTATCCTGCAAATGACATTTTAATCCTAGGGAATTTTATTTAGAACGTTTGCTCCAAAAGGAGAGAAACTATGTCCCTTGTGAATGGCACAATATTAATTGATGGTAACGGTGGGGAAACTACTTAGGTGAAGGACAGTCAAAAGATCTGCATTGAATAATCACTCATCACATGACTTCACTTCCAAAATTACACCTCAAATGTTTTTCAATTTCATGCTCTGCTCAAGCCATACTTTTCTGAATGTTACTAGAATAATGAGCAATTTTATACTCTGGAAAGCAGAACTGCTTTACTTGTGTAAAGTATAATCAGCACCTAAAACATGACTGAGGATATGAGCATATTTACTACTGTATTTGACTATAGGGGCAGCCACATGGATAGAGTGCTGAGTCTGGAACCAGGAAGACTCATCTTCCTGCATTTAAATCTGGCCTCAGACACTCACTAGCTGTGTGACCCTGGACAAGTCACTTAACCCTGTTTGCCTCAATTTCCTCATCTGAAAAATGAGCTGAAGAAGGAAATGGCAAACCCCTCCAGTATCTCAGCCAAGAAAACTCCAAAGGGGGTCACGAAGAGCTGGACATGACTGAAATGAATGAACAACAAAACCTAATCTGTACATAAGGATGCCTGTAGCTTTGTTTTAAAGTGTAATGTTATCTGTTTTATTGCATTTTTATTTACTTTGATAAGTATTTCCCAATTACACTTTAATGTGGTTCTGGCTGCACTCAGGAGTGTTACAGGCCATCTCCAAGTGTTGGACATTTCTGCCCTGGCTTGTCAAAATGTTTTTGGATCCTGATTCTGTCATCCAGTGTGTTAACTCTCTTTCCCAGCTTTGTCTCAAATGCAATTTTGATGAACATGTTATCTATGTTTTTTAACAAATTCATTGACAAAAATGTTAAATAGTGCAGGATCTAGCACAGATCCTTTCATAACAGATGGAAAGGACCTACTATGTGTACCATACTAAGAGCTTTACAAATATCTCATTTTATCCTTATAACAAGCCTGTGAAATAGGTGCTATTATGATTCCCATTACACAGTTGGGGAAACTGAGACATACAAACATTAGGTGACTTGCCCAGGATCATCCACTCATAAGTGTCTGAGGTTAGATTTGAACTCTGTTTTTTGTTTGTTGTTGTTGTTCAGTTGTGTCCAACACTTGATGACCCCATTTGGGGCTTTCTTGGCAAAGATACTGGTTTGCCATTTCCTTCTTCAGTTCATTTTACAGATGAGGAAACTGAGGCAAAAAGGGTTAAATGACCTGCCCAGGTTCACACAGCTAGGAAGTGTCTGAGGCCAGATTTGAACTGAGGGAAATGAGTCTTCCTGACTTCAATCTCAACACTCTATCCACCGTGCCATCTAGCTGCCTGAAGATTTGAACTTGGGTCTTCATAACGCCACAGCCAGCTTGCCCTATATACTGTCCCGCATAGCTGATTAATGAATATATAAGTATATGTGTACACCACGTGTACTCTAAATTTTAGTACCCTGAGTAAAAGGCACACGAATCAGATTAATAATTTTGTAAAGTCTCTTTTCTTTGGCATTTGTTTTTCAATCTTATCTTGTTGGAATAAAGAAAGTCTCATACAGAATTGGGAAAAAGACAAGGAAAAACCATATAAGAGCTCACTCAAATTCTGGTCTATTATCACTAGTGTATTCTAATACAGAGCGGCAATGTCTTTGGTATCACATATCTACCTGAAGAAGATCCCATAGTCTAAGAATCCCCTTTCAGCTCTTAGGAGCATTACTTTGTCACATCCCTGTATGCCATCCCACAGCACCATGACATCAAATCATGTTCCAAACAAGAAGAAGTTAAGTTGTTTCTTTCAGTCCTTGAAGCTCTATCTTGGCCTGTATTTTATTTGTTGATTTAATCAACAATCAATATGTAAGGATCACCTACTGTATACAAAGTACTAGGTCCTGGGGGTGGGTAGAATAAGTATGCAAAATAAAAAAAGAAAAGAAACAAGAATTCCTTAACTATAGAAGTTTTTGATTGAGTTGGGGACAAAAATATATACATATATGAAATGCAATACTAGGTAATACATATGACAAATGTTTCAGGCAGCAACTATAGGTATGTGAGTAATGTTAGTAAAAACGTTATAGGCAGTAACACTCTGGGAGCCAAAGAAAGAGGGATTATTTCCATATGCAGTGGTTACGGAACATCACAAATTTGTTTTTGCTAACTGTAGTCTAGACTCTAGAGTCAATGGGTCCTATCATTCCTAATGAAGTCAACAACATAGCGATAACTAGTTATGATTTTTGGTTTTTTCATTAATTAGAACTGGTATCATAAGATCTAATTCCAGGCCAAGCAACAAGAAAGTCTCATGCAAATAAACTTAAGATAAATTCAATGGAAATGGGGTGAAATACTGAAAAACCTAAGAAAAGGCAAAGTTGCTCTACCCCTGGGGAGCAGTTCACCTTGGTTGTGGCAGGCAGACAAAGGAAGCATATCATTTCATCTTTTTTAAAGTTAGACTAACTATAATAGTTCAAAATTTGAGTGGGTCCATGTGTGGCTTCTCTCCATGTTGGCTTGGCCCATTTTAACTATCCTTGGTAACTAAGTGCTGATTTCAGAAGTCTCTATATAACTGAAGGACCACATGTGTACTCTAAATTTTAGTGCCCTGGGTATAAGTCCCAATTGCCCTACTCTAGTTATGGCTATGGTTAGCAGTACCCTCAAAATTAAACCAAAATGAAAAAGCATCAGTTTAAGGCACTTAATATGTTAGATACCTATAATTAACTTATGACTCTGCTTGCATTTTTTTTCATAGATGAAAATAAAGGAAAAATGGACAATGTTACTAGTCAATGGAAACTCAGAAGAATGTTCAAAAAGGAATAAAGTCAAATTAAAGACAGTTCCAAAATCTAGTCTTGCAGACTAAAAGAGGATTCATATTTTCCCATCTTTCTGCTGCCTTACAGAGTATTCAGCAGTAGCAGCAATAAACAGAGATAACAGAAGTAGTTTTCATCTTCAGCACTCTTTTAGTCAATTTGTTTGTTGCATTTTAGATACTTTTGCTTTCTAGACATTTTCTATAGGGTTCTTTCATTTTTAAATTTATGTAACAAAAAAGTTCTCCCTCATATCCACTCACCTCCCTCCAAAATAGCAAGAAATGGAAATAAATTAGCAAATTTCTCATTAACCAATAAGACGACAAAAACAGAACAGCAACAAAGCAAACAACTAAAGAAAAGGACTAAGGGCAGGAGCAGGGGGGGCCTGTGTTCACAAGGCCACATGTGGCTCTCTAGGTCCTCAAGGATGGCCCCTTGGCCACTCCTGTCTCTGCTAGGTTCCCCACCCCTGGATTAAGGAAACAAGTCACAAATCAAGGTAAGTTAAAAATAGAGCTGTACATTAAAAAGCCCTGCCAATGAGCATGTCTGGAAATAAAAGTGATAGCTTACTTTCATAAAGCAATCACATGGTCACAACATACTTTGAATACTCTAACTGGACCCTCCCAACAACCCTGTGAGGCAGATAATATAACCAGCATTTTCCCCTTTTTTTGGATGAGTAAACTGAGGTTGGGACCTGCCCAGGTTCACACCACTACCCTACTAAAAAGGTGACTGCATTTGGGTATTCGAAGTCTTATGCTATTCTAGTAGGGTAAAGGTCATCTGTCCCCCACACTCAACGCCTTTTGAATCTCTGACTCACACACAAGTGAGCTTCTTGTTAAGTTTACAAGTCCACCCCTCTCCACCCCCGCATCGGCATGTCACTGACTTACTCCAGCCCTGATAACAATGAACTTTCCTGTTTCAGAAGATACTTGGGACCTAAATGATGGAGCCTTATCACTGAAGTTCTGAAGAATGAAAAGGCCTTCATTTAAGGAGTATTCCTACAACCCAACAACAAAATGTGGAGAAGTTCATTGAGTCTAACGGAATTACAGGGCATCAGCAATTGGATGAAAACAGCTGAGGAACACATGGGAGTTTCTAGAAACCAGCTAGCTGAAGGACCTACCATATCACTGGTGGCTTTTTCAAAAATGAAAGTCAAGAAGAAGAAGAAAAAGGCTCCAGAAAAGAGCTAGCTCTGAAGGAAGAAATCAGCTGTTAAAGACTTGCTCTTCACTTTTTCTCTATCTTGGAGAAAGCAGAAAGGGTTTCTTTCTCCTCTTCCTTCCCCTCCCCCATTAGCAATGGTGTCTGGCAGTTAAAAGCACATAGTAGTGGGGACCAGCTGTGGAGCCAAGCTGTCATGGGAGGGAGAGAGGGAGACAGTGAGAGGGGGAGAGAGAAGGGGAGGGAGGGAGAGAGAGGGAAAGGGAGGGGGAGGGAGGAAGAGAGAGAGAGAGAGAGAGAAGAAGAAGAAGAAGAAGAAGAAGGAGGAGGAGGAGGAGGAGAGGGAAAAGAGGGGGACAGAGGGAGGGACAGAGCGGGGGAAGAGAGAGAGGGAAGGAGAGAAAGAGGAGAAGGAGGAGAGAAAGAGAAGGAAGAGGAGGAGAGGAGAGGGAAAAGAAGGGGACAGAGAGGGGAGAAAGAGAGAAGAAGAGAGGGAGGGAGGGGAGGGGGGGGGTCTAGAACCTGAAGGTTGGATCTTGCTACTTGAGAGGGAGTAGAGTCAAGACTACAAGGGAACAGTTCTGGGGAGGTTCCTGCTGATTCCTAGGGTAAGAGTTTTGGCTCTTTCTGGAAAAAAAAAAAGGCACAGCAGTACTCCAGGACAGGATTTCAGAAGAGGCAGAAACTGGAAACACTAGTGTCTTTAGACCAGCAGAATCCATCAGAGACTTTAATACCAAGGTCATGGGAGGAATCCAAGGAAATCAGCCATCCCACAGCATCAGATGTGGAAGCTCCCCTTCCTCACATGTGCCTTGGCCACAGAAGTTCCCTAATTGTGGGCCTCTCTACTTGTGAACTCTATGGCCATCCACTCTTGCTGCTGAAATGGAGTGAACTTGTAAGACAACATGCCCTAGATTTATGGAAAAGATGCTTTGCATGCCATTCCTTAACTGTGTCCTCTGGATTAACTAGAAATAAGGTACACATGCTGGTAAGCATTATTTAGGAGTAGAAATCCTCAGGATACTTTGAACCTGGGTAGTTATCACCCTGGGGCACCCAACTCAGAAGTGGGAGTTGAGGGAGTATCTCAGAGGTCATGCTACAATTGAGACACAGCAAAGAGAGTAGAAGGCAAATGAGCAGCAGTGCTGTAACTAGGGCAGGGCTTTGTACCAGAGCACTATCATTTAGAGGTCGGCATTTTTACACCTTTTACAGATTTAAAAAATAAAAAGGCAACATTTCTTAGAATTTTGTTAACAGGATTAGTTAAAATAGGAAGCTACCAGATGGCCCCCTCCCTCTCTTACCCCATAGCAGTTTCACTCCAAGTGAGCTCCTCCCTGCATCATCCTCCCTGGAAACAGTCTTGAAATATCCTGGGGCTTTCTACTCACAAGGGCTGGTATCCCAGGGTCTCTCTCTTCTACAGATGAATTTGTTTTTAAAAGTTGATTTGAGGAAGTGTTTTATCCTGCTTAGCCCAGACAGATTTTGTGACGTTTTCCCAAGGGGTCAAAATTGCTAATTTTGAAACATCCCTGATTATGAGTGACAAAGAAAATGGAAGATGAAAAAAAAAAGAAAATAGAAGATGGCATGATATGAGCTAGAACTAAGGGCATGCTCTTTTGATTAGTTTGAAGTCCCAGATTCTGGGCCAGTGAACCTAAATTCCCTTAGGTTGAAGTGCTAGAGGCTAGCTTCCCCAAAATCTGTGTTTTGAGTTTTGTTCATCGTCAGCACTAATCCAAATGAACCATCATGCCCTGACCTTGACCCCTCCCTCCCCCTCCCACCTCCCTTCATTTCAATTAAAGAAAAGCAGTGATAACACTGAAGAGGCACTTCCCTTAGTAGTAACACACCACGTGCTCCATGTCTTCACCCACTTTCCTCCACTGGAATAGTATCACAAGAGAAGACAAATTCAAGGGACGTTATGGTAGTAGAATTGACAGAACTGAGTCACTGTTAGAATACGTAGGAGGGAACAGAGAGAAGAAAGTCGAACATAACGCTGATTTTTCAGACCTGGGGGGACAAGGTGAATGAATTGGGGGTACCTTCAAGTGAAATGGGGAAATCAGGAGATGGACTGCTGGAGAGGTAGAGGAAGAAAGGGAGAAGATAAGTCCTGTTTGGGACATTGGGGGTTTGAAGGGCCAGCAGGATACCGTCTAGTGAGAACCGTGGATCTGGGACTTGGAAGAAAGGTTGGGAATAGAACAAAGACAGACTGAGGAGCCATCTGCACAGAGATGTTAGCTGAAGCTGTGGGAGGGGATGAGATTACCAAGGAGGAGAGTATAGAGGAAGAGAGCACTAATGAAGTTTCCTGTTTAGCATAAAGCCCAGAGAAGACCCTCCTCCCCATTGTTAGACTACATGGTATTTGATCTGAAATATACGCTTTGAAAAAATGGATGATTCACTTTCTTCACCAAGAAGAGGAGTGTTGGGCTTTCCCCTTTGAAGTGATAAGTTTAAAGAATGCCACATGGCATTATCCAGGCTAAATATGTGTAAAAGGCTAGGAAAGAATTCGTGTCAATATATTTGAAAAGTCTTATCATCCCTATATTAGGTATCTCACTTCCCCAGGAGCAGAGACAGAGAAGAAAATTAAGGTACTCAGCACTCTATCCTCAGTCATCTTTTCTCCAGATATGTTCTCTCCCTTAACAGTTTCCCTAACACCCAAGTCTTCAACTATCACCTTTATGAGGATGCTTCTCAAATTTGTATGTCTCTTCTGAGTTCTACACTGTATGCCACATGTTGTCTGTCCTTCATTCTTGAAGAAGACCATGACAGTGATGCCATGACATGCAAGTGAATTGGATTTAAGTGAAGAAGGGCTGTGCAAAGTCACCAGCCTCACTTTCTCCTCTGGAGCCATCTGGGGCCAGTGGCCAGATATAGATCAGGTCAACTGGAAATGGGCCTCACTGCACATAATAGGCACTTAATAAATATTTATTGATTGATTAAATTTTTTTCCAATTACCTATTAGACATCTCATTACAACTTGGGCACTGAAAACTTAAAATGTTTACATCTTCACTCCTTTGGGTCTCTGCTTGATGGTTCTTTCCCACCACCACCCCATTACTTCCAGGTTTGGAGTTATTCTAGACTCAGGGGCACTAGAAAGCTGGCCATTTGGTTTACTACACCATATAAGTCCCTCAAGGACAGAGACTGTTTTTTATGCTTTGGGTATTGTCTATTGTGCACACTGTAGTGCTAGACACCCAGGTGTCAAATAAACGCTTGGTGAATGAATGAATGGAAATATGCAGCTTACCTTGCTTTAAGGCAGCTAGTTAGCTCAATGGATAGAGAGCTGGGCCTGGAGTCAGGAAGATCTGTGTTCAAATGTGACCTCAGACACTTGGTAGCTGTGTAACCCTGGCAAATCATTTAATCTCTGTTTGCTTTTATCCATTGAAGAAGGAAATGGCAAACCACTCCAGTATCTTTGCCAAAAAAACCCCATGGACTTTATGGGCAACAGGATCACAAAGAGTCAGATACAACTGAACAGCTGAACAACACCGGCTTGCTTTAAGTCATACATTCATGAAAAGTGGTAGCCAAATTTTTATTAGTTAAATCACACTTTAAATAAAGCAGGTGAATTTGCTACATAAAAGAAATTTTCTATAAACTAATTGCTCCATAATTTGGATGTGTTCTAAGTTAAATTGCAATTATTTGGGTTTTCTCGAATTGGGGATGAGTTCTCCTTACCTCATCTATAATCTCAGCAGAAGCTCAACTTTATTCCTTCTTCATTACAAATAGGTTGCCCAGGCAGCCCAATTTATTATTTAAAACAAATTAAGAGATAAAATTTAAATTACAAATTAAGAGATTAAAAAAAAATCTGTCAAAAACTTTGCTCCTTGACTCTACACATTTAGATTCTGTGAATCACCACTGCCTGTTCTGAGGCCTATCTCCAGACCTTGGCTTCCAGTGAAGGGCCCTCTCCTGGTTTACCTTTCTTTTCCTTTTTAGGGGGCATCTTTCAGGTTTGTGCTGGTAAATGTTTAACAACCGGCTCTTGGGAGGTAGGTCGAGGAAGACTGTATACACGAAACTACCGTAAGTTTGATCTGGCCTATTAACGTTTTCTCCATCACTTTCCTCATTCAGACAATAAACAAAACAATAAAGCAATCCCTGATTTGTAGTATTTGTTGATTTCTGAAGTATAGCTGCTCATACTGACAATTTAACAATCGGTTCTTTTGAGACTAAAGGAACAGGTTCCAGCACACACCCTCTTTTTTAGTCCCACTGGTCATACAACACAGTACGCTCGCTTTTTATCCAAGTAACGACAATATTTGCAATTGATATTTAATAGGATGTTAAAGGCTGCTTAAACATGATCCCTTTTGAGCATCGCCACAACCCATCACAGTACCTGGCACATAACGGATGCTTAGTAAGTGCTAGCTGATTGACTGACTGTAAGATAGGTGATATAAATACTATTATTCCATTTTTCCGATGTGAAAACTGAAGCTCTGAGTGATTAAGTGATTTGCCCATAGTAAACGTGACAGCCAGAACTCCAATATATGTGTTTTCTAATTCCAAGTCTATTGTCCTTTCTACTATGCCTTAGGATTATAGAACCATAGGTTTAGAGCTGGAAGGAAACTTTTGTTGTTGTTCAGTTGTTTCAGTTGTGTCAACACTTTGTGATCCATTTTGGGGTTTTTCTTGGCAGAGATACTGGAGTGGTTCGCCATTTCCTTCTCCAGCTCATTTTACCGATGAGGAAACTGAGGCAAACAGGGTTAAGTGACTTGCTCAGGGTCACAAAGCTAGTAAGTGTCTCAGGCCAGAAAGAACCTTTGGAAGTAATCTAGTCCAACCCCCTAATTTTATGGATGAGTAAATGATGCTGTTAACATATTGTAAGACACTAAAACTCAATAGATATCTTAAAAATTGAAATTTAGGTTTATCTGGCTCCTCTAGTGTCCCTTTGCACAGAATACATATTACTGCTAATCACGTAATGAGCTGCCCCAAATATGTGTACAACTGTGTCAGGGTTCCATGACCTAGAAATACAAGTATCCTGTGTATGTTGCTATAGGTACATTATAAAGGAAGGGGATTAACTAGGAGAGAAGGATTCTGTGATTTTTTTTTTAATCACAGTTCCTCCACTCAGGTTCTTGGGAAGTATTTAGAAAGGATTATAAAAGAAAACTATGCCTCAGGGATACAGCCTCTCCAACTTTACTGACCTTTGCTCTCAAAGGAAGGGCAATCAGGAGAGCATAGGAATATATAAGATTATATACTTACAGAAGGTAGAAAGGAAGGAAGGAAGGAAACAAGCATTTATTAAGCACCAACTAGGTGTCAGACACTGTGCTAAGCCTTTACACATATTATCTCATTTAATCCTCACAACAATTCTGGGAGATAAGTGTTAAAAGACAGAGGTTAAGTGACTTACCCAGGATCACACAGCTAGTAAATGTCTGAGGGAAGCTAGATTTCAACTCAGGTCTTCCTGACTCCCAGTCTAGTGATCCATCCACTGTTTAATCTAACTGCCTCTATTGTGCTGCCCTGCCATTCCCATAAGTGTCCCCTCACTCTTCCCTCCTCACTCTTTATAATCTCTCTGCAAACCACAGAGTTGGTATGATGAGTTTTGTCTGAAGTGTCCACTTCCTTTAAATATCCTGGCTAGGGCAAGGGTAGAAGCACTGGTATAACTAGTGGGCATTGCCCCCACTTTTAGTTCTAGCATGGCAGAATTCTCCCAGGACAGTCTACGATTCACAGCTGCACCTTTCAATTCTTTCCTGGCTTCCTACCCCTACTACAATTCTTTCTCCCCAACAGGATGACAAAATGGATACAAAAGAGATCTTCAACTACAGGATATTAGAACAAAACTTAGCAAATTCAGGATCATGATAAGTTTTCTTCTTTTATTTAATTTCATTTTTCCAATTAAAAAACCCCTCTCCTTCCCATCTGCCCTATCCTCATCCAAATAAAAAACATAAGAAAACAAAACTCTTATAAATAAACATGCGAAGTCAAGAAAATACATTCTGGCATTGACCAAGACTATTTGTATATGTATATTTGTATGTATATATGTATGTGTATGTGTATATGCATATATATATGTATATGCATGTCTTGTTAATAAATAGTTGTTGAGGGAGTGTGTATATGAATGTGTGTATATATATATGTAGATATATATGTGTATGTGTGTGCATATATATAGTATAAATATGTGCATGTACAGGTATGTATATAGGTGTGTATATGTATACGTATACATGTTTCAGTTTGTACCTTGAGTCTATCACCTCTCTTTCAGAAAGTGAGTAGCATCCTTTATCATTGGTCCTCTGGAATCATATCTACTTTAGAGTTATGAATTATCTTGAAGTTGCCTTTACAATATTGTTATTATATAAATTATTCATCTGAAAAATGGCATTCTATAAAATTCATATACCATAATTTGTTCAGCCATTTCCCAATTTATTGATACCTGTTTAGTTTCCAGTTCTTTACCAAAGTTATAGATGTTTTCAAGGGAGTTTTCTGGTAATAGATATTTTAATCAGAATTATTTGATCATTTAGGACTAACATTTTTTGTTCAGAAACTTTTCAAAGGTTACTAAAATGAATATTTGATATCTATCCAAACCTTAAATGGCAATCACCATTATCATGCTCAATTTATGGAACAGGAAATTAAGACTCACCAGGACTAAGTTTTTTCCTTCCCAAACATCCCTAAAAAACAGTTCCCCTATTGATATATTTTTGGGTCCATATTCCCAGTCCTAATATCAGATCCCTGGAAAGTTCCACTACCCTCCTTCTCAACGTAAAGGTGTTTATAAATGTGGAGAAGAAATTAGGATCTTTAGAACCTATTACTGACTCAATGTGTTGCATCAGTTTGGACAAATCCCATTTCCAAGCACTCTGTAAAACCATGTCTCCTATGTGCTTTTCTCCGCATCTTGAGAATTCCAAATTGTGTTATCCTTGTTTGCAATTTCTAGGTTACATTCAGCCGAGAGCAAAATTTTTTCAACTACCATAATAGTCATTGGCAGTAACGTAAGTCACATCTACAAGCACTGTGAAACTGACTGAAAGCCTATGAGCTGCTCCAAGTCCTCTCAAAAAGAAAACACACACACAATATCTGTTTGGGGGAACATGTCAGTCTGTAGAAACTAGAGCCATTTGGCCAGCTCAGGCTTTCAGCTGGGTAAGCCATGTGGAATAAGTCTTGTATTTATTGCCGCATGTTGTAAAGCCAGGCCATCCCCACAACAGCTATTTGTTAACAAGACATACAGTACTTTTGATACACAAAAGAGATTTAAATCTGTTGACATCCCCTACAAAAACATGGGCAATGCATCCATTTTACTTGGCCATGATAGAAATCCTCTTTTTTAAAAAACTCAACTAAATCAACATAAACATTATGAACCTAGCCTTCCAATAAAGCACAGTCATCTTTATCTGACATGGAATGGAAAGTGCACATTGTACTAACCCCTCTGAGCGGAAAGAATTGGGGCTCCCATTACATAAAGAACTTGGGGGCTATCTTCTATTAATGCAGAGATGGAACAGAATTTTGAAATTGGCAAGGATCGGAGGAAGGAAGGCAGAGCTCTCAGAGAGTTGATTTAAAATGAAAAAACAATTCATTATGTACAAGATGTCTTAAATCCATTTCCTTGTCTGATTCAGAAGTAGTGCAGAGATACCGGAAGCACAGAGTAAAGTAGAAAAAGAAATAGAGCAAAGCACACAACGGGGGGAAATTTGTGCTTTTTTGGAAGTTCAGTTCATTGGAAAGGAAAAGACAAGTGTGTCAGATTATTCCTCGACGGGCTTTTATTTTAACAACTAGGCCCAGATATTTTTTCATTTGGTATTACTTATATTTCAGTCAAAAAAGAAAATGGAAAACTGTACAGTAGCATCTCAAAGACAGTAATTTTCATGATCCCCTCAATCTCTTAAAACCCCATTGTTTTGTTTTTGCAGCTATTCCAATGTCCCAGCATTTTATGCTATGCAGGCTTTAGCCCAGGCTTTATATTCAGGATTTGCACACACAAATCCAGCTAATAAATAACAAGAAATATTCAGCTAGACTGTCTACTAGCCACCTAATATAGTGCATCACTGGCTTTATGTCCTACACATCAAGAAGTTCAGATTTGGTAAACATTTATTAAGCGCCTGTGCACAGAGCAATATGTAAAGCGAAGAGAGACAGAGTTTAGATTAGACATGGTCACCAAGCCCTCGTCTCTCACCTGGGCCGTCTCAAGAGCCCCATAACAATTCTCTCCTCCACCATCTTCTCCCCACAATCTAGTCTCTTACCCCAATATCAGTTTCATCTTCTTCTTATAGATTTGGTCATGTTATTCCTCTGCTAAAATATCTTTGTCGTTGTTTATTCGTGTCTAACTCTTCGAGACCCCATTTGGGGTTTTCTTGAAAAGATATTGGAGTTGTTTGCCATTTCCTTCTCCAGCTCATTTTACAGATTGGGAAACTGAGATGAGCCAGGGTTAAGTGACTTGCCCAAGGTCACATAGGTAGTAAGTGTCTGAGGTCACATTTGAACTCAGGAAGATGAGTCTTTCTGCCTCCAGGCCCAGCACTCTATCCACTGTGCCACTTAGCTGCACCTATGAACCTCTAGGCCTCTTTTTATGCATTTGCAAAATGAGGGGGTTGGAATAGGTGATCTCTTACGTCTAACTCTAAAATCTTATGACTCCCTAGTGGCATCTTCCCTGCATAACAGCCCTACTTCTGGAACCCTAGAATGCTTCCTGAAGGTAGAGATAGAATCTAAACCTGTGATTTTATTTATGGAAAGAATTCTTAGGTGAGCAAACTCCCTCTCCCCATGCATGTCAGCAAATTGTCTGCATATTATAGTCTTTGAGAACTGCCTACAGAAAAAATTACTCAGAGGTATGACTTGAACTCATATCTTACTGCCTTCAAAGTGAGCTTCTGATCTAGTGGCACCACCCTATCTCTCATGAGTGAGTGGCCTTATGATTTCAATAGCATTTCTCCTCCAGATTACTAATTTCTATCAAAGAAGGCTAAGACTGTGATTGGAATACATTCCCTTTGTTGAAAAGGTACTGCTCATAGACTCATACATTCAATTGCTTAGGCAGCTGGCTTCCCTAGCCCTTCAGAGGGGCTTCCTTAGGATGACTCCTGGGACCCATTCCACAATCAAGGGATGCAGAACAATTGAGTTTCACTGGAAGGAAGGCAAAAATGCTGCCAACAGCTCTCTCTACCACACTCTATGTGCTTGCAGACAGCACAGAAAAAACTGTGAGAAGCCAGGGTTTCTTTGCTGCTATTGCAAAGTTAGCAGTCCTTGAAGGACGGATGAAGGGAAGGAGAAATAGAGCCAAATGAGATCTCCTCACAGCAAAGCAGCATGACTGCATGAGTCTGGTTACCTGCATGGCTTCCCCCCCCCGACCCCTACTCCTGTGTATGTATTTCTAGCTGTCCTGCATGCCCGGAATACTTTCCCTCCTCAGAGGCGGGATTCGCCTTCTGGCTTTCCAACAAGGCTCAGGTCACATCTCACTTTCTACAGGAGACCTTTCCCAATCTTCTTTAACATTAGTGTCTTCCCTTCGAAATTACCTTCTTCCCCTGCTAGGATTTTTTTTTATTAGGTAAAAGAGGTCATTCTTTGCTTCATTCTTACTTAATCACTAAAAGGGCATTGCCTCAGTCAAACTGAGACCTGAGAAAGACCTTAGTTTTAAAAGGCCATGATTTCCCACTGCATCTGGGCCCATCTCCGGTCATCCTGATCTATATCTTGACACTGGACTCAGATGGCTCCAGAGGAGAAAGTGAGTCTGGTGACTCTGCACAGCCCTCCCTCACTTAAATCCAAATCACCACAAGTCATGGCATCACCCTCCTGATGCCATGGTCCTCTTCAAGAATGAAGGACAAACAACAATCACCTTTCATTTACCCTGTATGTAGGTGGCCAAGTGGATAGAGTGGTGGGCCTGGAGTTAGGAAGACTCATTTTCCTAAGTTCAAATCTGACCTCAGACACTCACTAGCTGTGTGACCCTGGGTAAGTCACTTAACTCTGTTTGCTTCAGTTTCCTCATTTATAAAATAAGCTGGAAAAGGAAATGGCAAACCATTCTAGTATCTTTGCCAAGAAAATCCCAAATGTGGTCACAAAGAGTCGGACACAACGGAACAACAACATTTTGTGTATACATAGCTGTTTGCATGTTATTTCTCTCATTAGAATGTGAACTCTGCGGGGATGGAGACCAACTTGTTTTGTCTCTTTTTCAAATCCCTAGCAAAGGCTTAATAAATATTTGTTCACTTAATCTGACTTGCATTCTCTTGTATTGCATGTTGAGCAATGCTAATGAACTGACCAATCAATATTCAGGCACAAAGAACACTGATGAGTTTGGTGGTGATAAGTCTGTGTTACCAGGTGAACAAAAGCAGCTTCTTTCACAACAACTTCAGGGATGTTTCATCTTCTCTTTGACACATCTGTGTCAGGGTCCCCTAAACTTGTAAGTGGCAGAGCCATTGCAGAGGTTGTAGGACCTGCCCCACCTGGCCCCTGCCTTTCCTTCCATCTCCATCTCCCTATATTTTTTTTAATTAATTACAATTTTTTTAATCAATGAAAATCTTCCTTCTTGCCCTTCCAACCTATTCCTCCATAGGAAAATACACACACACACACACACACACACACACATATAGTGAAGTGGAACAAATTACCCCACTGGCCATGTCCAAAAAAAAAAAATCTTCTCACTCTGCAGCCTGAGACCATCGCCTTTCTTTCAGGAAGTAGGTGACATGTTTTATCACTAGTCCTCTATAATTGTGGCTGGCCATTCAATTGAACAGAGTTCCTAATCTTTCACAATGTTTGTCTTTAAAATATTGCTGTTATTGTATAAATTATTCTCTTGGTCCTGTGCATGTCCCTCTGCCTCAGTTCACACATAGCTTCCTAGGCTTCTCTGAAACTGCCCCCTTCAGCATTTGGGAGGTCACAATGGTATTCCATCACCTTCATCTAACACAAGTGGTTTGGCCATTCCTCAGCTGATAGGTTCCCTCCCCTAATTCCATATTCTTTGCCACCACAAAAAGAACTATTAGAAACCATGTCACTAAGATTTCAATCTAGCACGTGCATGAGAGTGTATACGAATGTGCGTGTGTGCACAGTCACAAAGTAAAGGAGCGGAGCAGCACTGCATAAAGTCAAAATATTTGTATATTCTCTGAGCTGGTGAGCTTTGTTTAAAGGTATAACCACAATGTGCTGGCTAAGCTTGCTAGCAACAACTCTAACATATGCACATATGTATAAAAAACCAGAAGCTCTGCTGCATATACAGAAAATATCAGGTGCAACTCTCCACTTGAATCAGAAATAACCTCCATTCCAAACAAACACACTTCAAAGGGGTGGTAAGCAGGGCAGATTCCTTCTTTCTATCACTGGGCACAGCACTTTACAACACATTCCAGGGCACTAAGGAGAAAATAAGGGAGTAAGCATTGTTGTTCCATTGTGTTCGACTCTTTGTGACCCCGTCTGGGGTCTTCTTGGCAAAAAATACTGGAGTGCTTTGCCATTTCCTTTCCTAGCTCATTTTACAGATGACGAAACTGATGCCAATAGGGTTAAAGATTTGCCCAGGGTCACACAACTAGTGCCTGAGGCCACATTTAAACTTGGGTCTTTCTGACTCCACTGTGCCACCTAGCTACCTGAATAAGCATTTATTAGGTGCCTATTGCATACCAGGTATTGTGCTAAGCACATTACAAATACTTCATAAAAGAGGAAATTATCAGGGCAAATATTTTCTCTAAATTCATGTATACCTTTATCCTGGGAGGCATTAGAGTAGAAACAAAACAATGTGCAAACATAAGACCTACATTTCAGTTATAGCTCAGACCATCAGCTGTGGGCAAGTCATTTATCCTGGTGGCAGAGTGGAATGCCAGCCTAAGACCCTTACTACCTATATGCATACTCAGCAAGTCACTGAACCTGTCTGCCTCAGTTTCCTCAACTGTTAAAGGGGTATAATAATGGCCCCTCCCTCCCAGAGCTGTTACAAAGATCAAATGAAATAATATTTGTAAAGTGCTTAGCACAGTGCCATTTAATAGGTACTTATAAATGTTCGTTGTGTTCCTTTCTCATCTGTACAATACGAACAATAATCCTTGTACTATCTAACGTGCAATTGTGAAGAAATTCACTTACAAATTTGAAGAAATTCTTTACAAATTGTAAAGAGCTCTATAAATTCTTTTTTTTATAATAGCTGCTCTTTTCCTTTAAAGAATAGGATAGTTAAACAGGGGTGAGAGCTCCTATTAATGATGCTTATACCCCACCTTTCTAGTCTCATCATTTTCACCTTCTCCCTCTCTAATGGTGTCAGGAAGGTGGGGGTGATTCTTGAAGAAAGAACATAATTTAGAGCCGGACTCATGACAGGCTGCCATGATGGGTGAAGCCCAGAAATACTAGACCCCAAACTGTTTATCATTTCTAATTTGTTTCCAGCAGCTCATTCTAATGTCAAACAGATCAAAGCACATGGAATATTCATGAGAAACCCATTAACTCCACATGCATCCATCACTGGAAGTTGAGTCAGTTGGTGCAGTTGTGCCTTCCATTATCATCACCATCATCATCATCATGCAAGTAATTTTTTCAAAAGAACATTGATTCCACATGCACACAACTCCATGTCAAGTGCTAGAAAAATTGAACTGACAGGCATGATACCAGCCCACTGCCCCTTGTGTCTCACAAGCCAAGACAGGAAACACTGATGCAGATAATGTTCTTTCCTTCTCTTCATTGTACAGGGGGCCACTAGCAATCCTAATTTATCCTCAGGCCACAGCAGGTCTCCCATGTAGCAAGCTGAGCAAATTCCCATGGTGCCAGGCAGGTTTCCCAGGAACACCAATTTTCTCAGTCCCTAAAAGTATAGGTGTTCTTGGGACTGAATAAAATATCATTGTACCATAATAAAAGATGAATACAGACGGTTCACCGAAGTGTGGAAAGCCTTGTGTGAACTGACTGTTGTTGTGTTTGTCCTTCATTCTCAGAGAGGACCATGACATCAGGGAAGTGATAACATGACTTGCGGTTGACTTTGATTTGAGTGAGGGAGGGCTGTACAAGGTCACCAGTCTCACTTTCTCCTCCAGAGTCATCTGGGTCCAGTGGCCTGATATTGATCAGGATGACTAGAGACAGCCCAGGATGCATTGCGAGACCCTGACTCTTTCAGGCTAAGGTCTTTGCAGGTTCTCACTTTGAGTGAGGTAACACCCATTCAGTGAATAGGCCTTCCTGAAGAAGTTGATCAAAGGATGGCCCCTTCAATCAAAACTCTAAAAAAAAAATCAAACTGGGAGGGGAAGACTTTTGGGTTCTTGGCCAAAAGAGAAACAGCTACAAAAAAGAATAAAGTAAAAAAAAAACTGGAAAACAATTTACACAATGACTATGATAATGTAAATGAAAAGAACATTAAAATGCTGGGTACCATGATGACCCATCTTGGCCCTACAAAAAGGATAAGGAGATGCATCTCCCTGCTTTTCTTGCACAGGTGAGAGACTGTGAGTGTAGAATGTTCCATGTGCTATCCAGCATGGTCTCTGTGCTGCTTGATTTTGCTTAACCATTTTTCTTTGTTTCAAGGGAAGGCTCACTGTGTTGAGTGACGGGGAGGGGCATAGTATATACAGAAATGACTGTAGTGTAACACCAAAAGGAAATAATAAAATTTTATTTTTTTTATAAAACTTAAAGTGGTAAAAGTGCAGGTATCCTATAGGTCAGTGATATTCAAAGGGTAATATGCAGAAACATTGACTGTTGCTCTAAAGTATAATAGGGTCAGTGCTATAGTAGCACAAGAGTGATAATTCTACTGCAGAAACCTCTAATATAATTTTAGAAATTATTATGGTACTTGGAGTAATTTTATTAATGAGATGAAGCCAAGCAAAGAAAGAAAAGAGGGAGGGAAAGAGGAAGAGAAAGTAGGGAGAGAGAAGAAGGAAAGAATTGAGAAAGGGCAAGAGGGAGAGAAAGGGAGGGGAGAGTGACAGACAGACAGAGATAGAAAGACAGACAGAGAGAGAAGAGAGAGAACTTGCTTGTTATGTGCTGATGATGTAAACAGAAAATCGAGACAATCTCTGATCTCAAGGCATTCACACTGAGGAAGATAATACATATAGAAGCGTTCAACTACAGGGCAGGAGTGGGGAACCGGTGGCCTCGAGGCCACATGTGGTCCTCTAGGTCCTCAAGTGCAGCCCTTTGACTGAATCCAGACTTCACAGAACAAATCCCCTTAATCAAAGGATTTGTTCAGTAAAACTTGCACTCATTCAAAAGGCCTCACCCGAGAACCTAGAAGTCCACATGCGGCCTCAAGAATGCAAGTTCTCCACCCCGGTCTAGTCCTTACATTGCAATTAAAGAATCTAAGGCCTATAGTACACTCACACTCACACAACTAGTATGCATTGTATTTGAACCTAGGTTAGCTGATTGCAGGACTAACATTCTTTTCACTACACATGCTGCCTTTGAACAGAAACAGCAAATTTCTGCCAAACTCAGTCATAATATTAAACAAGAAGGCTAAGAGGAAACATAGTATACTGCATAGAGGAATCATCTTGGAGACAGAAAAATATGGGTTCAATTCCTGACTCTGACGCATACTAGCCAGGAGACTGTGGGCATAGCATTTAACCTCTCGGACAATTGTCTAAGACAATAAGTAATAGATGAATCACCAATCTGCATGAGTGAAGGGAATTCCCACATTGGGAGTTCCCCTATACTGATGGATACATAGACCCCCAAAATGATGATAATAATAATAATAATAATAATAAACAACTTATTAACTAAAGCTTGAAAGGACCAGGAAGAGTCACCACAGTGTTGCTAGCACTGCTGTGTCATTACCTTCACCACTGGATCTAGGCTCAGAAACAAGACAATTCCAAAGGATAGCATGAAGCTATCTGCCTTCAGAGAAAGAACTGATATTGTCTGAATACAGATGGAATCAGGATATTTTCAGTTTTTCTTTCTTCCTTTTTTTCTTTCTTTTTTATTCAATTTTTCTTGTACAAAATGACTGATATGGAAATGTTTTACATAATTGCACACGTATAGCCTATATCAGATTGCTTACCATCTCAGGGAGGGAGAAGGAGAGGAAGGGATAGAATTTGGAACTTAAAACTTTAAAAAATGTTTAAAAGTTGTTTTAACACATAATTGGGGGGAATAAATAGGATATTATAAAAAAAACTTTAAAAAAAGAACCAAGATAAGGAAAGTCATCCTTTAACCTCCTACCACTCAGACACCATCCTCTAGGCCTGAGTACTCACACTACTTGGATGAGTTAGGAGTCACCAACTCTATTATTTCTAGTGAGATAGAGGAATACCAGGCCTTACCATCTCCCCTGTCACTGAATGCTAAGGTGCTCCAGATTTTGCCTGACTCTATTGCCTTCCAGATTCCCGGGCAAAGCCATCTGATACAATTTAAGGACCTCTGGGCTTTCATCAGGCCTGGTCCTCTTCCTAGTCCTTTCAAACTTTAGTTGATAAGTTATTATAATTAAGATTATTATTATTATAATTATTATTATTATTATTATTTTGGGGAATCTATGTGTTCATCAGTATAGGGGAACTCCTAATGTGGTGTTGCAACAATTTGGCTAGCAGTTGCTGTGAGGGTGAAAGACCAACACTAGCCCAACAACAAGAACGCTGCCAGCACAGGTTCTTTTGATCTACTTTACTAAGAAAAGTAATGTTAAGGAGCTGACAATCTTACTTTAATCCAACATATATGTATAAACCCACTTAGTTCAGGAGGAAAAGCAAACAGCCTGAATTTCAGAGCAAATACAAACAAATTACAAAGATACATTATAAACAGACCAAATGCAATTCATAGTTACCAAGAATGCATCAACATCTGAGTTCACAAGCTGGAGGTCTCTTAACCACAGCTGCCCAGAGTCTCCACATCAACACTCCTCCAAGACTGACAGCCCCCAGAAGAGAGAAAAAGTGAGAGAGTGAGAGAGAGAGAGAGAGAGAGAGAGAGAGAGATGGAAATACATAAAACAATGAGGTTTTTATTAAAGAAGAAAAATCTGGGTACATAAAATTTTTCAGAGTCTCTAAATCTTCAGGGGATTTATCCAAATTTACAATGCCATTTCCTCCACAGTTTTTTTATGTCCATTCCCCTCTAATAAAATAAGTCAGAAAATTAGAAGTAGAGAAAGTTTACTTACATCATGGAACAGTGATAGCTTAAAATAGAGGAAGATGACAGGTGAAATCTTTTAAAATAAGAAATCTGAGGTCATTTAGGATACCAGAGGGTCAAACATCTCTACCTACATCAATAGTCCTTGAGGATATCATGGTTTATGAGCTCATATTTATAATGGGGACTTAGAGTTATTAACTAAAAGGTCAATTTATCTATTAAACTCCACTTGGGGGTAAGGAAATGGGTAACACACTTTTGAAAGATTTCCATGCCATAGTTTTCTGGTGGCCCAGTTTTAAGTGTCTCAGGCTGACTTGTCCATAGCATACAATATTCTAATTTTTAGTAGAAGTGACCAGAAATGGGAGTGGTGACTGAGATGGTCGCAGAAAATTGCTTTTGCTTCTTCAAACTTGACTTCTGTGAAAAACCTATTGTTAAGTTACCCTGTCAGAAACTTAGTTTCCCCATCTGTAAAATGAGAGGGTTTGGGTAGATGACATCCAAATTACTTTCCATCTCTAAAATTCTATTATTATTTCTAAAAAGTTTCAGGCTTTTAAAAATCAGTCATATGAATGGCCGTTTTCCCTTTTTTGTTCTCATTGAATTCTATGAATTGATATTGCTAACTACCCCTCAAATCCCTTTCAATACTTTCTCCTAACTTCTATATTGACTTCTATAATAGTGCCCTCTCTGGATTCTCCTCCTGCCTCTCTGAAGACTATTTTTTGCCTCCTTTCATAGCTCCTTCTTTTCCTGGCCCAAGGCTCTATCCTTGACCCTCTTCTCTTCAAAGTCTCTTACTTATCTTCAATCAATCTATAAGAATTTAAGTCTGTAACATGTCAGGTTATTGTGTGTATGCTTATGTACATATGTACATACACATATGTTTATATATAATATAAACTGATGATGTGAACAGAAAATTGATTCAGTCTCTGATCTCAAGGAGTTCATATTAAGGAAGATAATACATACAGAAGAGTTCCACTGCAGGGCTGATGGCAAGATCTAGTGCAGGGGTGAGGAACCTCTGGCCTCAAGGCCGCAATTATATAATATATGGTATGCGCCAGGCATATATGTACACATATACATACATACATACACACATATATGGAGTATGTACCAGGCTGTTTTATTTATATATGGACTATTATATGTATTATGCATGCATGCATGCATGTATATACATATACATATATCGACTCTTTTATATATGGACTCTTTCTCTCTATATACATACATATACACATACACACACTGGTATATAAGTGCGTGTATGAGAGAGAGACATACAGAGAGGGAGACAGACTATTTATGCCCAACCTGTGGTGCCGCCTTCCAAGCTCTATTGGTCTGATCAGCCACAATAGGACACACTGTATGTACTTTGACCCCAACATAGTGATGTCATTTCAGTCCTCTTTGAGAACAAAGGACAACAGCCAACCAACATGTGCCAGGCACTATGCTAAGTGTTCAGGTTACAAGAAAAAAAACGAAACAATATCTCTTCTCCTTAAGCTTACCCTGGGGTATGCAACAAGAACACAAGTGAATAAATACAAAGCAATTTCAAGAGAGTGCTAAATGTTGGAAGAGGAAAGAAAGGCCTTGTGTAGGAAACAACATCTAACTTATGCTTGGAGTCATCTCCTCTTTCAGAATCATACCACTCTCTTTAGATACTTCTCTTACATATTTATTGAATAAATCAGATTTCAATAATTCATGTGTTTATCTTATTCTCCCTATTCTCTATTTTAAGGAAAGTACCAAGTGCCTTTCCACCCTTTTACAGCTTCCTTTCATTAATTAAAATTATTGCCTTCCCTTATTAGAATATAAGCTCCCTGTCTTATACTTCCAGGGCTTAGCACTGTGCCTAGAATAAATAGATAAATATATACTTGATAAATAAGTGCCTGTTGAATAATATAACAGCCTTAAGGGCACAGTCTATCCTTTTTCATTTTTCTAGCCCCAGCAACTAGTGCGGTACACAATATACAATACATGCTTTGTAAATGTGGATGTGCACAAATATAATCAGCAAAATTTAATTATGTATAGTAGTTATTCCCTGGCAATGCTAGGTAAATGAGGTCTTCAATATGTCACTAATTTTAATTTGATCAATAAGTATTTATTAATTATTACTCATCAAGCACTGTGCTAGGCACTAGGGATTTCTTTGTTGTTGTTCAGTCATTTCAGTTGTGTCCGACTCTTCATGACCCCATTTGGGATTTTCTTGGCAGAGATACTGGAGTGAGAGGCAAACAGGGTTAAGTGACTTGCGCAGGGTCACACAGCTAGTAAGTGTCTGAGGCCAGATTAGAACTCAGGAAGATGAGCTTTCCTGATTCAAAGCCCAGTGCTCTATCCAGTTAGTCCATCTAGTTGCCCCAGGCACCAGGGACACAAAGACAAAAACATGCTTGTCCTTGAGGGGCTTAAAATCCAAATAAGGATAGTTTTCCTAGAAGTGTTTGAAAAAAACTAAAACAATACTAGAGAGGAATATGTGAATATTTGCTACTTTGTCAACTTATTCTCAAATGGCATTAGACAACTGACCTGATTGGGAGATGTGTTTGTATGGAGCTGAATGAATCACACACGTTAGGGCATTCAATAAATACTAATTTTTCTCCAGTGATGAAGTCTGGCCCTCCTCCCCCAGCAGGCAGACAATCCTTAGCCCCCTTCTCATCTGCTAGCATAGAACTCCCATTGACTTCAAAGGAAGCTTTAAAAATGGATTAAGCAGAGACTGTGTATTGACTTCAAAGGAAACTCTTTATACAGAGAAGATATTACATGGGGGTGGGGTAAGAAATAGAAATCATGCCTCATTTTATTATTATTATTTCATGGATCACAAATACCATCCACATCCTGAATGCTGCCCAGATTCTAAGAATTCTTTCCCCTTTGCAATACTTTCCATCTGAATGATTGCATCAAAATTGGTGCAATTCCAGAAACAATTACTTGCTCTAAATATTTCAACACATTTATAATTATGCAAAATCTGTCATTCTCTCTCCACATGACAATAGGTGCTATGGTAAAAGGGGTGACGAGAATGTGTAATACGTTGCAACATGTCACCTTTCATATCCAAATTACCAGGTCTTATCAATTCTTCCTCTACCATACTACCCACATCGGTCCCCTCCTTTCTATTTCCAGGGCCACCATCTGAATACAGGCCCTCAGTACCACTGGGCTGGTCCACTGCAATAGCCTCTTACCAGGTCTTACCAGCTCTGTTCTCTCTCTTCCAATCCATCCATGATAACACTGTCAGAATAATCTTTCTTATGCACAGACATGGTCCTGTCACCCTTCTGCTCAAGAATTAGGGCTTTCAGAATGAATAATTTCTATCTCCAATGGCTCCCAGAATGCTCTAAACTATGTACCACTGCAAGACCTCAAATTCAAATAACATTTGTCATAGTAGCTTGAAGAAATTCCTCTGAAAATAAGGAAATCTATGTAAAGATAGATTTTCCTTCTAGGTAAATAGGCTCTGGGGCAATCATAAAGCAAAAATTAAATCAGTTTGGAGTTTAAATTAATCATGAGTTACTTTCTCTTCCATTGATTTTTATGATAGTACTCTTTCCTGGGTCTCTTTCTTCTTATCTAAGTGATTCTTAGTCTCTTTTACAAGGTCATCGCACATGTCCTTCTCTCTAACTATGGGTGTCTGTCTCCAAAGGCTCCAACTGTCCTACGTCTTCTTCAATTTTCTCTGTAGAGGTTCTTAACCTGGGGTTCATGAATTCATGTTTTTGTAATATGTTGGTGACTGGATTTTGATATAATTGATTTCCTTTAAGAGCCTATGTATTTTATATTTATGCATGGACAAGCATTGTAAAAAGGGGTCCATAGGCTTGCCCAGACTGCCAAAGTTGTCTATCATACAAACAAAGGTTTAGTATACCCTCCACTCCGACTGTATCTCTTTGTGAGGTTCTTAGTTTCCATCAGTTTACTTCTCATTTCTATGCAGGTTGATCCCAAATCTATCTATCCAGCCCTAAGTTGCCTCACCGAGCTTCAGCCCTGCATTACCAACTCCCTTGATGTCCCAATGACATCTTACACTCAACTTTTCTAAGAGTTGACTTTCCCCTTAAACTTGTCACTTTTGCAAATTTCCCCTTTTCAATAGAGGGCATCACCACTCTTTCAGTTGTCCAGGTCCACAACCTTAAAGTCATCCTTAACTTCACTCTCCTTTGGGTCCACCCCCTCCCCACCGCCCCGCACCCCCTGCCGGACACTCCCTCATCTGTTGGTTGTCGTCCTTTGTGCTCAAAAAGGACCAAAATGACATCACTATGTCAAGGTCAATGTATGGTGTGTCCGACTGTGGCTGATCAGACTAATGTGAGCTCCAAACACTGTAACCACAGGGGTACAGTACAAATACTCCATATGAACATTTGGAGTGGAGTTGTCTCTAAATTTGCATATCTCACATTTTTTTGTTGAGTTACAGCAATTCTGCTTCACTCATAGAGTGATTCTTTGATGCAATCTCTCATCCATCTCTCACACAATCATCATCCTATTTCAGGCATCATCTCACCTCAAAAACTGCAACAACCAATGATTAGTCTCTGTGTTTTCCATTTTTCATCTCTCCAACTCATCCTCTAGACAGCAGCCAAAACAATCCTCCTAAAGCACAGGTCCAATTATGTTATCCCTGATCAAGAAGCTTCACCGGCTCTCTACTGGATTCTCAGATAAAAGAAAATCTCCACCACTTGGCATTTAAAGCTCTTTACAGGCTATAGCTTGCTCCCAGACTCTTCACATTAGTCTTCTTTACCCATTCTACATCCATGCCCAACTGGCCAACTCACTCTTCTCTGAACTTGCTGTTCTATTTCCAGCCCCTCTACATCAATGCCCAACTGGCCAATTCACTCTTCTCTGAACTTGCTGTTCTATTTCCAGCCTCTACCAAGGCTGTCCTCCATGTCTGGAATGAACTGCTTCCTTATCTTTCCCTTGTTGAGTCCTTAGGTTTCTTCAGAAGCCATCTCCTTAAATTATATTGCATTTGACTGTTTGAATGCTGTATTCCCCAGGAAGATATAGGTTCCTGGACTTTTTATTTGTTCTTTGTATTCCAACACCTAGTACCATTTATTACATATAGCAAGTACTTAATAAATGTTGATCAAATTGGATTACCTACATATTGTATCTAACACACAAGGATAAATCCTTGACCATCACAGAAGAGATCAGATTAAGAAAGGAAATGGCAAACCACTCCAATATCTTTGCCAAGAAAACCCCAAATAGGGTCACAAAGAGTTGGACACAACTGAACAAGCAAGCTATCTGTGTGTGTATGTGTACATGTATATGCCAGCTATTATGATGATTAATAGTAATAACAATTGTTATTATTATTAATTATTATATACCATGGTACCCAACTGTGATGCCAATCAGTGATTAAAGAGCTTTCCCATCTATTCAATAGGCCTCAGGTGGGGCCAGTTAAGGGAAGCTTGAATAGAGGTTTGTTTATAGGCAGGCCTACACCCTTTGCTTAATAGGCACTAAGCCCCAGGCCTACATGCTTTACCTGATTGGGTGTGAAGCCCTCAGGGCCTAAAAAGAATATATATACTCAGAAAGTAGCCATTGAGAACTGAGAATTCAGAATTCAGCCCAAGGAGAAGGAGCAAGAACTCTGAGTTGACAGAGCTAAGAAAGAGTGCAGAACAGAGAGTGGAAACCAGGGAGATGCAGAGACCAGAGAACTGAAGGGGGAGAAAAAACAGGCAAGCAGACAGTTGGGATTCGTGAGTGTTTACAGAAAGGCCCCAGTGGGGGGTGAGGGGGTAGGGGGGTGGGAGGGAAGGTCACAGGATGACTTGGTTCCTCGCTGTAATACTGTGTTATAATTTCCCTGTTGTTACATTGAGGTGGACTTACTGGTTTTGGAATACAATTACTTCTATGTCAAATTGGAATTACAGGTTCTGGGATATGATCCTCTGCTGTCTAAATAAATGTTATACTTCCTCTGCCTTCCACCTAGAGAATCTCTTATACTTTGTGATTATGAACTATACAGGCATGTTCATGGTCATTTTCAAGGTCATGATTCTTGACTTATTAATACACCAGCACTGAAAAGAATACTCCACAAGTGGTTTAACAGAATGGAAGATAGCAGGGCTAAACACCACCTTTATTTTGTACATTATATTTACACACACATATTCTGCCACTTTTCTGCCCTTTAAGTAACAGAAATAATCAAATAAGTAGCTATGCTATTCAGGAAAGGATGTGGAAGAAAGATAGAAGGACACCACTCTTCTCATCCCATGATGATAAAAGACTGTATAACTGAATGTTTATGAGTACTTTCTGATCCAAAACAGAGAAATTCCAATGAGCCATATTATGTCAGAAAACTAGCATTTATTGAATGCAAAAAATGTGCAAGATACTATGCCAGGTGCTGAGGTTATAGCAAAAGGCCCAAAGCAGTCTCTACTCTCAAGGAGCTCAATCTAATGAGGGACATAATATGTAAACAACTACATACAAATAAGATATATTGGGAGTAGTCTCAAAGGGAAAGCATTAAGTGTAAGGAGAACTGGGAAAGACCTCGGGTGGAAGGTAAGACTTTAGCTGAGACTTGAGGGAAGCCAGGGAAGCTAGTAGGCTGAGATGAGGAGGCAGAGAGTTCCAGGCATCGAGGGACAGCCAGTGAAAATAAAAAGAATAAGGAGATGGAATGTCTTAAGTGACGAGCAGCAAAGGCAGTCAGTGTCACCGGGTCACAGAGTATAGGGAGGGGTGAAAGGTATAAGAGGGCAACTGGGGTGGTGCAGTGACTAGAGCAACAGACCTGGAGTCAGGAAGACTCATCTTCCTGAGTTCAAATCTGGCCTCAGACACTTACTACCTGTGTCTCACTTAACCCTGTTTGCCTCAGTTTCCTCATCTATAAAATGAGCTGGAGAAGGCGATGGGGAACCACTCCAGTATCTCTGCCAAGAAAACCCCAAATGGGGTCACAAAGAGTCAGACACGACTGAAAAAGACTGAAGACTGACTGGTAAGGTAGGAAGGAGCTAGGTTGTGAAGGGCTTTGAATGGCAAAGAGAAGATTCATAATAAGAGATAAAGTCTTCATAGCATTTTAAGGTTACCAAAGCAACGCACATGTATTTGATCTTCACAACAATTTTTCAAGACAGGTACCACAGGGGTCATTATCCCCATTTTATAGATAAGAAAACCAAGGCTCAGAAATGTTGAATCATAATCACATAACATTTGAACCCAGGTCTGTCCTGATTCCAGGTCTAGCACCCTCCAACACATTTCCTATCAACAGGAAGTGATATTGGAAAAGAATAATTATAACGTCAGACTGCAAAGATCAAAAGGTCTAGAAATTCATGTTTAGTAGGATATGAAATTCAAAACTGAATATTTATATGGGCCAAAATATCCCACAGGCCTTGAACTCACAAGAGAAACTTAGAAGTGCTGAGCTCAGAGAGCTGGACTGGGCTTCAGCAAAAGGCAGTTCAAATCGCAGCTCATCATGTGTGACCTTCAGCACATTATTTAACTTCCACAACCCCGACTTCATCATCTGTAAAAGGCGAGGGCTGGATAGTGTGATCTGCAAAGTCTCTTCCAGCTCTATGCCTATGATCCAAGCCCTTCTTTCATGAAGCATTTCCTGAGCACTCCTCTCCATAGTGATCTCTCCCTCATCCAAATTCTTACATGATTTATTTTCCATACCATCCTTTTTAGCCCTTAATCACACATAACTTTACATTGCCATTTAACCATTTCTATGACTTCTTTCTCCAAACTCCTTGCAAGAAGGGGCCCAATATTATTTTTTTTAAAAATCTCCTCAGTAAATATTTGTTGATTTGGATTCTTCTATAGGAGAGAACAAGTATTTATTAAGTTGCGTGCTATATATCAAAACCGTACTAAGCACTTTATAGATATTGCCTCATATATTTGACAGTACATTGTAAAAGAGACAACAACTAATTTTCATGATTTCTGTAGTATAGCTTCAGCTTCCTCAAGTAATATTTCTTTAGGTTAGCAGTTCTCAAAGTATGGTCTGGGGATCCGTGGGGGTCCCTAAGACTCTTTCAGGGGTTCACAGGGTTGAAACTATTTTTATAATAATACCAAGACATTTTAATTTCTAATACAGTAAAATTAAATTTCTACAATAAAAATACAATACAAAAATACAATTTCAAATATCAGATATAACCCACATAAGCAAAAGCTCTTTTGGAGGTTCTCAATAATTTGTAAGAGCATAAAGAGTTGCTGAAACCAAAAATTTTATAACTGCTGCTTTCAATGAATCAGAACCTGATCACTTACCAATGCTGTCATCTAGATTTGCAAATGTTTTCCCTCAAAAGGAATCATTAAGAGTATAGTAATGAAATACTCTCCCCTTCTATCAGTAGAGGGTAGGGACTACAGATGCAGAATGCTATGTATGTTGCCAGACACTGTGTTTAACTGTTTGTTTTTTCATTGGATGGGTTGGAAGGAGGGTATATCAAAGAAATGATCGTGGTATAAGAAAAAGGCATCAACATTTTTTTTTTCTTTTTAACAAGAAGATTCACTGACACTATTAGACTAATCTACTGGGACTAAATTGAAGAGTCATCATGAGTCACTTCCATATTCCTTACACAAAGGAAAAAGGATGCAATTACACACAAAAAGCTTAGACATGACACATCACCATTTAACAACTCTCCTGGTCCTTGCATGTGAGCTACTTTAGAAAGCACATGAACCAAAACAGTCTTGAGATGTTTATTTATTTACTTTTTTGAGGTTCTTTCTAAGGCTTGCTTTCCTCAGCTTTGGAAGCTTCCCAAAACTTCCTTGCAGCAAAAAGACAGGCCTTATGCAAGCAATCCAGACCTTGTTCTATTTCACTAGTGCTAATAGAGGTACTAGCTCCTTCTCAGATTAATCAATAGAAGTAATTTATTGCTAAACCCCACTGCTGCTGAGCATCATAAAAAACAGTCCTTATCTATGGGGAGTCAGGACCAGTAATTATTTTTATTCTTTTCTGGTTATTAAGCATTTATATAGCACTTTCCATTTGGGAAGTGTTTTGTATTCTCTTATTAGCATTTGTCATGGCAACCCCATCAAGTGCTGATTAATAAGCCACATTCCCCCCTGTTTTCATGAGGCTAAAAGGGCACAGTGTGATTGAGTGACCACCTTGTAAGGTGACAGTGGAACGATGCTAAAGAAAACATAAAAGACAAAAATGCTCTTTTGTTTGTGGAGATGATGTTACTGACCCACCATTAGTGGAGAATGTCCTTTAGAGTTGTTTTTCCAGGAGAGGTGATGGTTCTGTACTGGCTGGTCTATGTGATTGTTCCTCTCTACCCCAGCCCCATCTGCCTTGCAATCAATAATGTGCATTTACAGAATGGCTACCCAGGATTAGGGCCTTAGAACAGAGCAAAGCTAATTGGCCCTGAAATGGCTATCCCCTATAGACACTGATGGGAAGGTTGCACAAGGTCTGCATGATTTAAAGGGACCTGAGAAAGGGCTAATGGAGGGGGAAGCTGCACAGATTAATGGAGAACATAAAAACCAGGCTCCTGGACCCACTGAGGGAGCCCAGAAGGGAAATCATTAACCACACATAGTTACCCCTATGCCTCTCACTGGAAGCAAGTGCCTAGTGGTCCAGTTGTGCATCAATAGACCCAATTCCAAGTATTAAGTTAGTGTATGGATACAGTAGCCTTCTTTGGCATATTCTCTGAAAATAAGAAACTCCAAAACAATGTACCACAGGCTTCCAGGCAAAATTTTAAAAATAATTATAATTCAAAAAATCAGAGAATTGTAGATTTAGAGCAAGAAGAGATCTTAAAGATCACTATTGCTTAGCACGGAATATAAGCACGCAGTGCTAACATGTACATATGTATCCCTTGAACTATCCTCAGTGGAAAGAACATTGATTCTAGAGCCAGAGAACCCAGTTCAAATCCTACTTCTGGAGGCTTACTGCCTGAATGATCTTGAACAAGTCACTTAACTTCTCTGGGCCTCAGTTTCCCCATCTGTAAAATGAAGGGGCTAGACTAGATGGCCTCTGAGGTGCCTTCCAGACCTACACCTACGATCCTATGATTATATATCCCTAAGGGTCCTTTCCTGAGCAGCTAGGTGGCAGAATGGATCAAGCACCAGGCCTGGAGTCAGCAAGACTCCAAATGGGCCTCAGACACTTACTAGCTGTGTGACCCTAGGCAAGTCACTTAATCATGTTTGCTTCAATTTCCTCATATGAGAAAAGAGCTGGAGAAGAAAATGGCAAACCACTTCTGTATCTTTGCCAAAAAAGTCCAAATGTGGTCACGAAGAGTCAGTCAGACACAACTGAAACACTAAACAACAAAAGGTCCTTCCCCTCTGTAATTCTAGGATCCTATTGTGACATGAGATTATCTCTAAAGGCTCCTTCCTGCTCTAAAGCCCATGACTCTATGATTTATAAACATGGATTCCACAAATACAACCAGACCAGGCTTAACCATTTCTTTGTGTCAGATTCTTAATCCAAGTCTCAAATTACTTATGTCAAAAGACCCTTTTTTAAAAAAATAAGTCCCTTTGAAAAGACTTAGATGTCTCAAACCAGAGAGAAAAACCACAGAGCACTATAATGTGCTCTCTTGTCACAGTGACTCCAAGGTGCAGGGAAACAGATTTTTGACATTGTCTGGAGTATCCAGTAGGCCACCCTTCCTTCAGCAGATCTTGGAAAACAAAACCAAACCATGGTTGCTGCTTTCAGAAAGGGTCCCAACATTTGTGATGAATAATTCATGCACTAAGCTGGGGAAGCATGATACAATAGAGCCTGCAGTGAATATCATGGTACTCTTTATGTGGCTCTACAAAGCAGACTCCAACAGAACACACCCTTTAAATACCCTCCATTGAGTCAGAGCCTAGGGAAGGCTATCTAGCAAGTCAAGTAGAACACGTGCTTCAGGGACCTAACTCCCTTCAATATGACCTTGTATATAAGAGATTTCCTCTGTATGGGGAGACAAATCTAAAGACTGAGACCCTCAAAGCAAAAATGAAAAATAAATGCAAATGCTATTTATAGCTATTATGCCAGAAAAGCCCTTATTGCCTAATCCAAGTGTGAAATTGGATTTAGATTAAAAATTTTTAATAATAATAATCCTGGGCGAGTCACTTAACCCTTGTTTGCCTTAATCTGCTGGAGAAGGAAATGGCAAACCATTCCAGCATCTTTGCCAAGGAAACCCCATGGACAGTAGGGTCCACAAGATCATGAAGAGTTGGATACAACTGAACAAAGCAACAATAAATAATAATAATAATTTGCTCCTTAGTGAAGCAAGAAAACAAGGCATAGATAAGATGATAAAACAGTAAGGAACAAAGGGTGGCAAATAAATTCAACCTGAAATTATGGAATTTGATTCACAGGGGTAGTGTGTCTTCCCCTAGTAATGGTTGTCTAGATATTTAGAATCCAAGTGAAAACACTAACTGCAAAAGATAACCTTGTTATCCTATCCTCAACAATGGAAAACTCTAGGAAGTGGGCAAAGCCTCATTCCACTCTCAGTCAATTTCACAGGTGCGCTATTGTAAACATTCCCTGCCCTCGAGGAGTTTACGTTAGGCAGCATGGTTTGGAAATGGTGTGTACACATTATCTCCTCCTACATAATGAGAATGTTTCATCGTGCCTTTAGTTCCTGACATGGTCCCTGGCACACAGGTTGGTTTTTTGATAAGAAGGCAAAATGAGATGGGCAGCTACCACTGCTGGTACCCCAAACAGCTATTACCCCTAAAAATAAGCTCAAAAGAACCCTAAATATAAAGTTTCTCTTTATAGTCACGTCATGAGTATGGCAAGCATGAGAGAGATATCTCAAACATTTCGATCTCAGGTTGGTAAGATTTTTTCAGGTCAAATTCGATCTAGCCACATGTCAAAGACTCTTCTAAATAGTCCAGTAGGAGGTATATTTTCACTCTCTCTGAGTTCCAAGACTTTCTCCTAAAGTTCCTCAGTCAACGATGCCAACAAATAGTGAGGATCTGCTATCTACACGTTTATACTGGGCAAGAAGGGATATGAAGAATGGACACGCGTGAAATAAGTCAAGCCAGGAAAACAGCATATACAACGTCTACAACACCAATGTAAATGGAAAGAACCACCACAAAACAACTGCAAATGGATGTTGCAAAATTACAAATAACAAGCATAGTCTAAAAAAAGAAAAATGAGAAGATACCTCCCCCTGATCTTTTGCAGAGGGGGGAGGTTTACAGATATGGAACAATGTATATATATATTTTTTCAGTGTATTGATTAGTTATGCTGATATCTTTCTTTCCTTTTTTATTTTTCCTATAAAAATTATTTGTATATGGGATGGTTCTCTGGAAGGGCAATGGGTGAGATACAGAGGCAGAAATTTAGGCAATGTAAAGGCTACAGACAGTCCTTGCTATGCCAAGCACTGTGCGATAATATAAAAACAAAATATATAAATGTATTAATAATAACAATAATAATGACAAACAATGTTTACTTATCTATTTCAAGGCTCAATAAACTATAGCCCAAGGGTCAAATTTGGCTGGTCTGTTTTTGTACCACCTAACATTTTTGAATATCATAAAACTTTATTTAAAAATGTAAGAACTATTCTTAGTTCAAAGGGCCACATTTTGTCAGCCTCTACACTAATGCTTTGCAGTCTCAAAAAAAAAGTCTCATTTGATCCTCACAAGAATCCTAAAAGTTATGATTATAAATATGGAATGACACAGATATTACTATTCCCATTTTTTAAATGTAGAAACTAAAACTCAGAAAAGAGGCTTGTTCATGGTCACAAAGGTGGTATCAGGGCCAAGACTTTATCTACTACGCTGTGCTCCAGCTTTTAGTGAGCTCAACCATCAAAAAATCGAAGGGAGAAAAATAAAACAGGATTTGAGTTTAAAAGAGGAAAATAAGGGCCTGCAAGGTTAATCCTCGGCAGCCAAGTGGCACAGTAGATAAAACACTGGGCTTGGAAATAGGAAGACATCTTCCTGAGTTCAAATCTGGCCTCAGACATTTACTAGCTATATGACCCTGGACAAGTCACTTAACCCTGTTTGCTTCAGTTCCTCATATTTAAAATGAGCTGGAGAAGGAAATGGCAAACCATTACAGTATCTTTGCCAAGAAAACCCCAAATAAGGGTCACAAATTTGCAGTAAAGAAACATATTCTAGCCTAAAGAAAACCATTCTTGCATAAACATCTTGCCTTCCCATTCTATCAAGTAGTTACTTTTGGCCACCCTGTTCATTCCCTCAACTATTTTCAACCCAATGGCTAAATCAATCAACTAACAATGAATGGGTAAATGGATAGATGGAGAGATGGGTGAATAAATGAAAAAGGATTATTATGTACCAAGTATTTTATTAAGGGTTAGGGATACAAATACAAGCTAACAAAACATTCCCTGCCCTTACGGAGTTTACATTAGGTAGCATGGTTTGGAAAGGGCCAAGAAATGATGGAAGGCCTTGGTTCTAGGCAAGATGGGGTTAAAAAAATTCACCCATCAAAGCCCAGGGTCCAAGGGTCAGAGTCCAGAACTCTAGAAAGAGAATGATGAGGATGATTGGAGGCAACACAGTTTGGAAATAGCCATAAAGTGAAGTACCAAGCAAGACAAGGTGAACTCTCACTTCTCAGAGCCTCAGGTCCCAGGGCCAGGGTCCAGTTTCCAAGGGGAAGAGAACGAGGAAGATGAAGACAAAGGCCAGAGTGCAGATGGCAAGGTTTGGAAACATATTCCCTGAGCAGCTACTATAAGCCTGCTCATCTAAGGTGCAGAAATAGTATATGATAATATTCCTGACTTCAGAGAGCTTATACCCTCCATTTGGGGACGACAAAACTAGCGCACGTGAAACCATTATCAAAGAGCCGAGTCTCCGCTTTTCTAAGTGAGGAACATTCTTGCGAGTACATTCTTGTGAAAACAGGATTAGGAGTCAGGAGTCAGGAAAATAAGGGTTCTAATTTTAGCTCTGCCAATAACTCACTGAATGAACTTGGGCAAGGTAATTTAGCTCTCTGGACCTCAGTTGTCTTATCTGTAAGACAAATGGGGGTGGGGGAGGGAATGAGCTAGGCAATCTCTAGGGTCACTTGGTAGCTCCAATATTCTATGATTCTATCAATTAACTGCAAAATTATGTCATCATCATGAATCCTACCAATGGAAGAAATATGCCAAATAATTCTTAAATCAAAGGTTCTCCAGCAGCCTAAACCTGCTGGTTAGTAACCACTAAAAATGAGATGTTGGTTGGGGAATTGCTAGAAATGTCATATTTTGCTTATCATTATGTTATCCTCAAAGCTGACTAGGGAGAGAAACAACTTGTGGAAATAGGTGTTCCCCAAGGCCTTCTCCTTGCTGGGTATTCCTTTGCAACACCCACATTCCCCATTTCTGTGAAAATCTCATTTACTGAATCCTGAATTTTTTGCATAGCCAATGGGGTGCAGAAAATGGGAAATATCAAACAATCAAAGGAGAGAGAAAATATGTCACGTGAGGAAAGGATTTAACATAGTTTAAAGACAAGGATAAGAAGTGACTTTCTATTTACTCAAATAATTTGTTCTCTTTTCTATACACAGATTTTTTTTTTCTGATAAGAGGAAAAGGAGGGTAGAATTATGCTATGATGCAGATTCAACAGCTGTGAATCAGGCTAATCTCAACCATAATTTCCCCCTGCTGAGCAGCCTGTTTATCAGTATCAACAGTCCTCTGGTTAATCAGAATTTCAAAGGCTCCTGCTATTCATTTAAATTTAAGAGGATTTTACCTAAAATTGCTGTCTTAATAACTAGTCCATTTCCCACAACAGAGATATGCAGTAGTTTTAGACTTTATTCTCATTCCTAAAGAAGAGAAAAAACAAATTTCTTCCAATTAGGAAGAAAATTACGAAGATATACTCTGCCTGTTCAATTGCTTCAAACCAGACTCAGGAGAGAAAGGAAAAGAAAAGGAGGGGGAAGGAGAAGGAAAAAAGATGGGGGGGGAGGAAAAGGAAAGGGAGATAGAAGGGGAAGAGGAGGAAAAAGGAAGAAGCATTGAAAAAATCAGGGAAAATATGTTGTGTGTCACTAACATCCACTGAAGAAACATGTTGGTAGCTGGACTTGGTTCCAGGAAAGGCCAGATTTCTTTTATCATCTTTGATACTTTACTAGCTCATATGTGTGATCATGGGCAATTCACTTGACCTCTGAGGTAGGGCTTCAGTTTCCATCATCCATAAACTGGAGATAAAAATGTATCTGTATGTAGTCCTACACAAGGCCACTGTGAGAATTAAACAAGATAAAATATCATTATTCACTCAAACTGCACCTTGAAAGCAAGCAGAACGGGGCCTTTCTATATCAATAGCTGTAAAGCTATTATCATTGTTTGTGGAAGTCCTGGGGTGCGGAAACCTCAACTTTTCTGCTGTAGTCTATCATTATTATTGTAATCACAAGTTTGATGTTCAGATTTTTTTTCAGCTGTACCTGGCTCTTCAAGACCCCATTTGGGATTTTCTTGGTAGAGATACTGGAGCAGTTTACCATTTCCTTCTCTAGCTCACTTTTATAGATGAGAAACTGAGGTAAAAAAGGTTAAAGTGACTTGCCCAGGGTCACACAGCTAGTAAGTGTCTGAGGCTGAATTTAAATTCATGAAGATGAGTCTTCCTGATTCCAAGCACAGTGCTCTATCCACTGTGCCACCAAGCTGAGTGAGATAATAATAAATGCCTCACATTTATGTAGCCTTTACAGTCATTATGGTATTTGACCTTTACTAGACGGTGAGATGTGTGTTATTATCTCCACTCAGAGGGGGTTACATAGCAAACAGGAGAAAGAAGAATCAAACCCAGGTCTTCCAGACCCTAAATCCAGACCGCTACTCTATCAACTGTTGCCACAATAAATAACAATCCTCTAGAAAATTCAAAGGGATAAATAAACAACCAGCTATTATTGTCATTTTTATCCTAACCAGCTCATGGGACTGTTGCCCAAATGTGCTTTATAAACTTGAAATGCTCTAGAAGTGAGCGGTATCCCCAAGATCTTATTTGTTAAATAAATGGGGGAGAGGGGTGGAGGGTGTGAGCTAGGTAATCTCTAAGGTCCTTTTCTAGCTCCAATGTTCTATGATTCTATCAATTAACTGCAAATTTATGTGATCATCATTAACCCCACCAATGGAAGGAATGTGCCAAATAATTCTTAATTCAACAGTCCTCTGGCAACCTAAACCTGCTGGTTTGTTGTTACTGACCTGTTTTTCAGTGCTGTCCGACTCTTTGTAACCCCATTTGTGGTTTTCTCCGCAGAGACACTGGAGTGGTTTGCCATTTCCTTGTCCAGCTCATTTTATAGCAAACAGGGTTAAGTGAATTGCCTAGGGTTCCACAGCTAGTAAATGACTGAGATCAGATTTGAACTGAGGAAGATGAGTCCTCCTGACTCCAGGCCAGGTACTCTATCTACCATGAGACCTAGCTGCCCCAAACTCGCTGATTAATAACCACTAAAAATACAACATTTGTTGGGGAAATGCTATGAATGTCACATTTTGACGGTGACTCTATTAACCAGAAGCGATCCCCAAAACACCAGACACAGGACCACTTTCTCTCCAGGCTTCCTTTCTGTGGGATAGAAAACAAGCTTCTTGAGGGAAAGAATTGGGTACTTTTGTTTTTATGGGCCCAGCCCTTAAAAGTTCCTGAAACAGAGTAGGCAATGAGAGCATTGGCTTAGAGATCAGGGAAACTAAATTCAAATTCTGTCCCTGATGCTTAGATCTACATACGTGACCTTGGGCAAGACCCCTAACCTCCGCTGGCTTCAATTTTCTCATGTGTAATAATAATTAATAATAACAACAGAAACAGCAATGACACAGGGATTTAAGTTGGCAAAGCATTCTACATAACTCATCTGATCTGATGCTCACAGTAGCCCTGTGACTTCGGTGCTATTATTATGCCCATTTTAACAGACAAGAAAACTGAAGCCGAGCATTCCAGTGATTTGTCCAGGGTTACAAAGCCAGTAAAAGTGTCTGAGGCAGGATTCAAACTCAGGTCTTCCTGACCCAAAGCCCAGAATTCTATCCACCAGTTGATTAGAGCTGATGGCCTCTGAGATCCCTTTCAGTATCTGATCTGTGATCTCAGGAAATGGTGGTGCCTTGGCCCACCTGGAACTGGAATGAAACTCTGAGGCCATAGAGTACGATTTCCTTATTTTACAGATGAAGAAACTAAGGTCCACTGGCCTCATCAGTGTCACCTAATTACCGAAAGCAAGCCTTTATTTCCTTTTTGCGGGAGAAATCAATTGTGTCTTATTCTTTTTATTACAATTTTAACAGTTCCTATGATTATTGCAAAATTTTTGTGGAAAAAAATAGATTAAAACTGAAGAAGGGGAGGGAAGAGAGAGAGTGTGTGGAAGGAGATGTTATAGGGATGTTTGAAGCTAAGTCATTGTGAGTGTCAACAGCTAAATTTTCAGTGTGAGAATTTAACCCCCAGAAATTGGCAAAAGCTACAAAACAGGGCTTAATTGTTTCATCGTTTATCTAAACTTAAGAAAGTGATGGGGAAAATGCTAATAATGTAGATTAAACTTGAAAGGTTTCTTTTTTATTTTCAGAGAGCCAATTGTTAAATATGTATCACCTCTGGACCTATGAGTATATACGGCAGTTATAATTTTCATGTTTATTAAGGGCTTTTATAATGAAGATGCTGGAAAATGTCTCTCTTACGTCCTCATTAGACAAGACATGATAAAATGAACTTCAATAAAGCAGCAGATATACATATTTATATTCCCTCAAATTCCCTAACCTCCATCAGCACATGATGGACTCCTCCACTTCCCTCTCTACTACAAAAGATGGCCACACCCTTGATTTTGCCATGACTCAAAACTGCTCTACTTTCACAATTAAAAATTCTGAAGTTCCTTTATTAGGTCAATCTCCTGTCTCCTATCATTCCATCTCTCCCTATGACTCAGCTCTCCCGGACCCATTCTTTAGCATTCCCAGGATCTGGTAATATCTCTTCCCCTGAAAATTTTGCCAGGACACCAATCCCATTCAGTCAGTAATCTCCTTCCTTCTCAGTCTCAAACTGAGTTAACCATTTGAACTCTTCATGTTGCTCTGTTCTCAAATTCCTCTCTCTCTTATCCTGTCACCACAAACGCCTTACCAAATTCCAATTCTAGACTATTCCATCATCTACCTCTTTGCTCCAACTCAGGTGCTGATGAACAGACTTGAATAAAAAAAAATAGCCCTGCAAAAGAGCTAAATGGATCCACTGCAAATTTATGTTATGTAAGCTCAGTTGGGCCTACACTGAAACAAGGTAATCCTTTTTTGCCTCTAATAATTCCCTATTCTACTCTCCAAAATTGCTATGCTAAATCTTCTTTTATCTCCCCAAGCCTCCAACTGCATTCCTTCCCCCTACCTATTACCTAAGGCTGTAGATCCATGCTTCACTTTAAAAACTGAGGCTACATGCTGAGAATCCCCTACTGTCCCACCACCTCATCTCGTAACCTCAATGTCATCCTTTACATTTTCTCCCTTACTCCAGTCTTTGTTGAAAAGGTAGCTTTTAATATGACAAAAAAAGGGAAAATGTTGAATGTTGGAGGGGATGCGGGAAAACTGGGTTACTAATGCACCGCTGGAGTTGTGAACTGATCCAACCATTCTGGAGAGGAATTTGGAACTATACCACAAGGGCTATAAAACTCTGCATACCCTTTGACCCAGCAACACCACTGCTAAGTCTATATCCCAAAGATGTTAAAAAAAGGGAAAAGGACATATCTGTACAAAAGTATTTATAGCAGCTCTTTTTATGGTGGCTAAGAATTGGAAATCAAAGAGATGCCCATCAATTTGGGGAATGGCTAAACAAGTTGTGATATATAATTGTGATGGAATACTATTGTGCTATAAGAAATGACAAGCAGAATGATTTCAGAAAAACCTGGAAAGACTTACATGAACTGATGCACAGTGAAGTGAACAGAACTGGCGAGAACATGGTACACAGTAAGTACAATACTGTTTGATGAAGAATTGTGAATGGCTTAGCTATTCTCAGCAGCATAATGATCCAAGACAATTCCAGAGGACTAGTGATGAAGCATACCATCTAGCTCCAGAGAAAGAATCGATATTGATTGAATACAGACTGAAGCATGCTATTCCCACTTCCTTTCTTTCATTTTTTTCTTTTATTTGAGTCTTCTTGTTCAAAATGACTAATATGGAAATGTCTTACATAATTGCACATGTGTAACCTATATCTTATTGCTTACCATCTCAGGGAGGGGAAAGGGGAAGGAGGGAGGGAGGGATAGAATTTGGAACTCAAAACTTTAAATAAAAATGTTTAAAAATTGGAGAAAAATAAATGAAAAGGTGGCCTTGTCCTTAATAAGGTCAACCCCTCTACATGTATTCTTGATCCATTCCCTTCCGCCTTCTCCAAGTAAATGACCTCATTATCAATACCACCACTACCCCTCATCTTCAATCTTCCTTTTATCTACTAGTTCCTTTCTTGCTCCAAAAAATACATCCAATGTTGGTATTATCCTAAACTCCTAATTCTCACTCACTCATCCAATAACCTTTGCTGTTTCTGTTTCCATAATGTTTCTGGCATCCAACCCTTTCTCTCCACTTCCACATTTACCACCACAGGTCAGGCCCTTGTCACGTCTCACCTGAACTACCATAACAGCCTCCTCTTTATCTCCCTGACTCAGCCTCCACAGAACTCCTGTAACAGCAAGGCGGCTAGCAGCTGCTGTTGAGGTGTAAGAACCAACAAAACCAGCCACAAGAGCTGCTGCCAGCACAGGTTCTTTGATCTGCTTTTCTAAGGAAAGAAACTTCAAGGGGTTAACAATCTCACCCTAATCAAACATACATATATAACTCACTTAGTTCAGGAGGAAAAGCCAGCACTCTGAGCTTTTACAAATTTATGTTATTTATTATTAATTTATGTTACAAATAGAAATTTCAAACGTCAATAGACAGACCTCGTCTGATTCAAATCACAATTCATAGTTGCCAGGGAAGCATCAACATCTGGGTTTACAAGCCGGGGGCCTCTTAATAACGGCGGCCCAGAGTTTCTTCAAGTAACACAACACTCTTCCAGTGAGTGAGAGCCCCAAAGGAAAAATGCCAACCTCTGAGTTTATACACCCTGTTCAGGGTCAAAGGGCGTCACAACATGCGACTCAAACCCATGGGACCTAAAAGCTTCTACAGTCACAAACATGTGACTCAAACCCATGTAAACTAGGCTTTCCCTTGAGGTAAGGAGGTCATCAAAGACTCCTGATTTAATCAAAGAAACAAAGGCCGGATTCATCAAGAGCACTTGATTAAATAAGTGCTCCAAAAGAGAAAACAATAAAAAAAAAAGTCCCACCTTAATTACTGATACACTGCCAAAGTGATTTTCCTAAAATCTAGGTCCACCTATGTCAGCCCCTTACTCAACAAACTTCAGTGAACTCTTACTTCTTCTGGGATAAAAATATAAACTCTTCTGTGTCATTTAAAGCCCTTCACAATCTACCCCGTTCCTCTCTTACCTGTTCTATTTGCCTTCTTGAATGCTATGGTCTAGCCATACACACACACACACACACACACACACACACACACACACTCTCACTCACCCAAGGTTCCATCTTCCATCTCTGCGCTTTCACACTGGCTTTCTCCCATTACTGGAATGCATTCCCTCCTTACTTCTGCCTCTTGGAATCCTTGGTTTTCTTCAAAACTCAGCTCAGGCACCACCCCCAGATTCCTACACTCCCTCCCAAAACTACCTTGTATGTATTCTATTTATACCCACATGCACACACATTACCTCTCTCATCAAAATGTAAGGTAGTAAAGTCAGGGGCTATTTTACTTTTCTCGCCAACATTTATCATAGTGCTTTGAACATAGTAAGTATTTAATAATACTTTATCAATTGATTGACTAATTAATTGATTAATTCTTGACCACTTGGATGATAAAAGACTGAAGTGAACTACTAAAGATAGGGTTGTAAAGTCTCTTCCCCTGGAGATGTTTTACACACACACACACACACACACACACGCACACGCACACGCACACGCACACGCACACGCACACGCACACACACGCACACACACAAATACCCAACACCAGGGTCGTTTAAACATTGATTTACCTGCAAGTAGGGATGCTAGATCAAAAGCTCTCTCTGCGACCTGCCTAGTTCTGCCATCTTGGGGTCTCATTGTATAGATGCTATTGTTACAGATAACATTTACTTTCAGGTTTTCAGAGCCCTTCGTACAGGTCACTTTATCCGGTCCTCAAAACAATCCTGTGATGTATGTACTATATAATAATAAATAATAATATAATAGCTAACACTAGAAATAATAGTAACCAGTGTTAATAGGAAAGTCTTAGTCTCCAACTTTTGGGACCCCCGTACAGTGCTTTAAGGTTTGAAAAACACTGTACAAATACCATCTCATTTTATCCTAACAACCACGGGGGTGGGGGTGGGGTAGGTGCTATTATTATCTCCTTTTTACAGATGAGGAAACTGAGGCAGATAAAGGTTAAGTGACTTGCCCAGGGTCACACGGCAAGTGTCTGAGGCCAGATTTTATCTCAGGTCTTGCTGATTCTAGGTCCAACCCTCTAGCTACCGTACCATGTACCAGCCTCTAAGGTACTGCAGCTATCAATATTCCCATTTTACAGATGAGGAAACAGGATTGGAGGTTAAGGAATCTGACTATGATTTCACAAGCAGTAGGTTTCACAAGTCAGAAACAGAATTCAAATCCAAGTTTCTTTTGAAAACAGGTTTAGCATTCTTCCTAATATGCTTTAGTGCCTCTGTGATAACCACAGCGGACAGGAAGGCAACCTTCCCTCAGTTTTGAAAAACATGGCCAGATACACCGCCGGTTCTCAACAACTGCGAGAGAGCAATCCACTGATAATAAATTATTACACAGAAGTAAAATTACTTTAGCTCCAGCTTAAGTGGACTGGGGGTCTGTCGAGCATAATCCTTATGAAGTGTCAAGCAACTTTAATAAAACCAGTAAGTTATTAGATTCTTATCCCAGATGCTGCTGGAAACATTTCAAGGAATCCGTTTTCTCCAAAGGGAGAGAGAATTTGGAGGTAATGAAGAGAACTTTCATTTGTTGTTCCTACCACGCTTTCTTTAGCATTATCCAAAAGAGAAGAGTCTAACTAGGATATCACTTAGCCTATTAGTGATTCATGCAGTTACTGATATGTTCTACAGAAGCAACAAACTTCATCACGTGTATATGTGTGTGTTTACACTGCATCAAACTGAATCTTTCTAGTTCCAGACTGGAATAATCAGAAATTCAGGGAAATTCAGGAAGTTTGACTTCATCCAGTAATATTTCCCTACTGGAACCCAAAGAATAACAAACCGTTCCGACTATATCATGCAGAGTAGAATCTGTAGCAGTTTAAGGAAGAATAGTTGAAAAGTCGGGAATAGCAGCCTATCAGTCCATCAAAATTTCAAAACTGCCGAAAAGGCACCCTTGCCGCCTACACCTCAAACAAACGGCAGGTCTAAAACCTGACTAACAACTGCCTTTAAAGATATTGAAATGTTCTCCCTTCTGTTTTCTTCCTTTCCATAAAATCCAATACTTGACCATTTGGAAGAAACCTTCAGGGACCTCCACCCAAGAGCCTTGGGAATAGCAATGCTCCCAGCACAGTGCCTGCAGCTGTCATCCTGGAAAACATTAATCCCTGTGGAGATGAAGCCTGGTAAATTCTCCTGTAGGTGCTCCAGCCATAGCTACCAAAAACCCAGAAAAGGAAGTTCTTGTCACCAAGGTCCTTGGTCTTGTCAAATGGTTCAACATCACACACTGTATGATTCTGTCAGTAAAAACGGTATTCAAGAAGAGGTATTTCCACCTGCTTTGCTGCTGTACCCTAGGGATTATGACACTATTTCCATTATGGGACTATTCCCACTGACTCACAGCTGAAACCTTCCATATGTGTGGTTTCTTCTACTAGAAGATGATTTCCATAAGATCAGGAACTGTCTTACTTTTTTGTGTGTGTATGTCTGTAGTACTCAGTATAATGCTTTGAACACAGCAACACTTTTTTCATTCATTAATTCAATCAATCCAACCCCTACCTGAACAAGAATGCCCTCTCCAACATACCCAATAAGTAACCATCTAGCCTTTGCTTGAAAACTTCTAGTCTCTCCCTTTAGGTTTTAAGTTCCTTGAGGGTAGGGACTACCTTTGCCTGCTTTTTGTATCCCCAGCACTTAGCACAGTGCCTAGTACATAAGAGGGACATAATAAATGTTTACTGACTGACTAAACTGAAGGGATACCTGCTATTACTTCCTCAGAAAGTAACCCATCCCACTTTGAGATAGCTCTGCTTTTTTTTTTGAGAAAATTTTCCTCATATCAAATCTAAGTTTGTCTCATTGAAGTTTTTCCCCACTGCTCCTAGTTCTGTCCTCTAGGATCAAGCAGAAAAAAGCTAATCCCTCTTCTACGTGATAATCTGTCAAATCTTTCGAGATTGCTACCATGTGACCAACTTTGATAGACTTAGCTCTTCTCAGCAATGCAATGATCTAAGACAAATCCAAAAGACTCGTGGGTAGAAAATCCTATCCACATCCAGAGAAAGAACTATGGAGTCTGAATGCAGATCGAAGCTGACTATTTTTCCCTTTTTCGGGGGATGGGGTGGGGGGAGAAGTTCTTTCTCATAGGTTTTCCCTTTTTTTCTAATTCTTCTTAACAACATGACTAATGTGGAAATATGTTTAATATAATTGTACATGTAAGGCCTATATCAGATTACAAGCCATCTTGGGGAGGGGAGGAGGGGAAAGAGGGGGAGAAAACTTAAAACTCAAAATCTTATAAAAGTGAATGTTAAGGGCAGCTAGGTGGCACAGTTGGTAGAGCACCAGCCCTGGAGTCAGGAGGACCTGAGTTCAAATCCAGTCTCAGACACTTGACGCAATTACTAGCTGTGTGACCTTGGGCAAGTCACTTAACCCCAATTGCCTTGCCTTCCCCCTCCAAAAATAAAAATAAAATAAATGTTTAAAAGAGAATTTTGAAAACTAGAAATGAATAAGTAAGTAAAGATTGCTATCATGTCCCATAGAAATATTCCCTTCTCTAGGCTAATGATTCTTAGTTCCTTCAATTGGTCCCCATATGGCATGAGCTCAAGCACCTTCAATATTCTGGTTTTCCTCCTTTGGATGTTTTCTAGATTATCACCTTCCTTCCTAAAAGGTGACACCCAGAGCAGAAGACAAATTTCCAGTTGTCCTCTGACTAGGGCAGAGTACAGAGGGACAGTAACACTTCCCAGGTCTTGGACATTATGTCTCTCATAACTTAGCTTGAAACTGAATTAGCTTTCTGGACTGCAATGTCATACTGCTGACTCACAGTGAGCTTGCTATTCACAGAAACAAACAAAACAGTCACTTTCCAGATGAACTTCTATCTATCTACGCAGTTGACTTTGAGGCCTCAAGTGTAAAACTGTACATTTATCTCTAATTAATTTCTAATTAGATTTAGCCCTATGGTTGTCAAGATCACTTTGGAACTTGTCATCCAGTGTCTTGGCCACCCCTCCCAGCCCTGTGTCATTGGCACATTTGATAAGAATGTCACCTATGCTGTTATCCAAATCACTGATAAAAATGTTAAACAGCACAGGACCAAGCCAAAAATCCTTGGGGCATGCTTCCTCCTTCCAGTATGACAATCAGCCATTAATGATCATGGTTTAGAGGCTGCACCAGTTTTGAATCAACCTACTTGTATTATCATCTACCCCATATATCTCCATCCTTTCCACAAGGCTTTGTCAAGATACTTTGCTAAAATGTAGGCAAACTAAATCTCCATCACTCCCCCACTTTCCCAGGAGTTTTGTTTATTTCTATTCTTGATCTATAAGAAACTTCTGGTGCGGAACCTCGCTGAACCAATGCAGAATGATGCCTAAATTTCTCATCCGGAGCCAGTATGTGTCAGAAGTATGATTTGAACTCAAGTCTTCCTGACTCCAAAAATGAATCCACTATGCCACAGTCTGGTTCTTGAAATCCCTGATTTCCTTCAAGACTCAGTTTAAATACCATCTTCTGCATGAAATCTTTCATGGTCTCCCTAGCCCCCAGTCCAAGCCTCTGTGGCTCACTGTTTAGCTTTTGATGGCTTAGAATGAATATAAAGTAGCAATTGTTCTCTGTTCCAGCCAGAAACTTTAAGGGTCTTCCCCTCCCCCAGATTAATATTTTTGAGATGGTAAATTGGGCCAAGTTTTGTCTCAATTCTTACTAGCCCTTAGCCATTGAATGGGTGTTGCCTCAGACAAACTGAGACCTAGTAAAGAATTTAGAAATTAATTTAGAAAGGCCAAGGTCACCCACTGTATCCCAGGCCACTGCCAGTCATCTTGACTTTTGTCTTGCCACTAGACTTCGATGATTCTGGAGGAGAGAATGAGAGAATGACTTGGTGCAGCTCTGTCTCCCTCAAATCCAATTCACACACAAGTCAAGACATCCCCCTAGTGATGTCACTGGTCCTCTTTGAGAACAAAGGACCAACAATAACAACAGATGCTAGTGTCACCTCTCCTGGGTTATTTTATGTCTATTTTGAATGTTTTCTATATAACTGCAGGGACTAGCATGATTTTGTATGTTCAATGCCAAGCACATGGCTTAATAAATGCTTGTTGATGCAAAATAAAACAACCTTGAGATATCATTTTATACCTATCAGACTGTCTAAAATGATTGAAGGGCAAAGCAACAAATATCGGAGGGAATGTCATGACACTCACTGTTGGTGGAACTGTAAACTGGTCCAATCGTTTCAGAGAGCAATCTGGAATTATGCCCAGAGAGTTATTAAACTGCCTATATACCCTTTGACCCAGCAGAACCACTACTAGATCTGTTTCCCAACATGATTAGGGAAAAAGGAAAAGAGCCTATACGTTCGAAAATATTTATAGCAGCTCTCTTTGTGGTGGCAAAGAACTGGAAAATGCAGGGATGCCTGACAATTGGGGAATGGCTGAACAAGCTGTGGTATGTGATTGTGATGAAATACAACTGTGCTATAAGAAATGATGAGCTCGATGATCTTAGAAAAATATGGATAGACTTGCATCAAATAATGAAGAGCCAAATGAGCAGAACCAAGACAATGTTGTATACAATGATGACAACATTGTTTTAAGAACAACTTTGAGTGACTAAGCCATTTTGACTATTGTAAATACCTAAATTAACTACAAAGAGCATATAAATTAAGATGCTATCTGCATCCAGAGAAAGAACTGATAAATAGAAGCATATATAGAATGGTTTTATACACACACACACACACACACACACACACACATATTTGTGCCTGATGTTAGCCATATCTAGGGCAGAGGGAGAGGAGGGAAGGAAAAAAGGGGGAAAAAGAAGAAAGTTACATGATAACTTTATTATATATTTAAAAGGAATAGCAAGTTGTATATAATAGATTTGTGGTTTCATGTAAAAATCATCTTTTTTCTATTCAATTATGTTATGGAAATATTTGTTTTATTTCTTAAGTTCAGAATAAAATAAATAAAATTTTAAAAATAAATGTTGTTTACTGATAAGTCTCAACCTCTCAGTGGCCCAGGCAACTCTCTAAGACTAAGCATTCTATATCAAGGTTTCCACAGGTCCAAACTATTTTTTTTAAAGAATCAGGGAAAGAGAAAAGAAGCAAAGGAGAGAGGAGGGAAGGGGAGAGCCTATTTATGGCATAATTCTTGTAAATATTTAATAACATTTTATGCTTCCTCTTTTTATTTCTAAAAGCAAGCACTTTGCATTTTTCATAAGTTGATTTTTATATTTGGACCTTGTTTTCCCAACTTCCCCACCCACCTGGAGCCACTGGCCCTTTACAGAAAAAAAATAGGGTTTTTCTTCTTGATATTTAACTCATGTATGTCAACTCTCTTCTGCCTGTCTTCTAATACTTTCTAACTGGGAACATTTTGGAAGACTTCCATCGGCTACTTTCTCCTCTGTACATCTAAGGGCCATTAATAGGGCACCTTTAAGCTAACTCAAAGTCATTTTAGACATTCTGAAAACATGACATCTTCTTAAAATGCTACTTCTTGACACAGCCATTAGCATCCTACGGTTTGTATTCAACTATGCCATGCATTTATCTGTTCAGGTTCCACACAGTAGTTGTATTTTCTTGGTTTTATGTATTACCCACCACCAGTTACTCCATAAGCACTATGCACTGTCTCCAGACACTAAAGACAGTGTCCTCCACCCATTGGAACCTCATGGAGAATCCAATCCTATTCTACTTCATAGATCTGTACAGGATCTGTAATTTCATTATTTGGACCAGATCTGTGACTCCATTGGCAGAGGGAACTTGAGATAAGGAAATTCATTCTACCAATGGAGATAAGCATTTGTTCTAAAGTGCAAAGCCTTAAAAAGTCAATTGCAACACTGAGAATTTAAGTGACTTGCCCAGGGTCACTTAGCCAGTATACAGTCCGAAGTCCCACTTGAACCAAGGTTTTCCTGATACTAAAGTCAGTTCTCTCGCCACTATAACTCTCATAAATTACTTTATAGCACTTTGGACTCATTCATCAATTATCGCATATTATTTTTTTCAGTATATTATCTTCTAGAAATTGACTAAGTATCAACTTTCTGGCAGTAATAACGCATCTTAAGAAGAGTTTATTTTCATCCTAAAGAATAGTTTTCTTATTAAAAAGGAAACTTACATATAGACCTAGCCTTACAAGCCACTGGAGGAAAAATACCACAAAAATTTTAATAACAAAATTTAATTGACCTCATCTATACTTGTATTTTATACATTTAATTTATTAGGTTTTTTTTAAAATTTCCATACAGAGAAAAATTTAAAATACTCCACAATTAACTTGCTTTGTACACTAAAAATAGGGAACATAAAGCTTGGATCAATAAGCATGACAAATACTGAATATGTTCAGTCCAACACTTTGGGCAATACCTTAGGTAAACATGTAAGAGTATATGTTGCAGAGAAGATTCCAATATCACAGACATATGAGTTTGTCCATCAGTGTATATGTATATGTGTGTATGTGTGTAATCAATACATATATGTATGTATATATGCATATACATACATATATACATGCATGTATGTGTGTATATATATTTATATTTATCTTGCATAGATACTTCAGGTGGACAATAAGTTGGGCCCTGAATTAAAGAGGAAGAGATCAGAGTGGTTTCCATTTGGAAAACTGAGTAGCAGAATGATCTCAATTGGCTCCCTGTTGTAAAAGCCCATCTTTACAACACCAATAATCTCCTCGAGATAATAGCATTTTGTTGCAAATCATGGAAGAGTAAGATCTCATTAGAAATGAAATGACAGGTGACCTGAAGGTCAATGGAAAGACTCTTGTTGGGTGTAAATAGTCTATTTAACACACTATCAGTGAGGACATACATGCAAAAAGAGGCATAAAATATGGCATCATGAGATCACAGAGAGCTAGAAAAAGGCTTGTAAACCATCTAGTCCAAATATGTGTGTACGTATGTGTGTATATACATATCTATATATACATATATACATACATATACATATACACGTGTGTGTGTGCATTTTTTCTCTACTGAGGAACTGAGCTCCAGGGAGGTTGGATGACTTGCCCAAAGACACATAGGTAATACATAGCATAACGGAGATTCAAACTCAGGTTCTCTGATTCCAAATACAACCCTATTTCCACTGTATGACGCTGCCTTAAGGTCATTTTTGACCAGAAAAGGAGGCAGACCATTAAATATAGAAGAAACAAGAGATGGAAGATGGATGGCTACAATGGCATCCAAATAATATTAAAAACACAGAAGAAGACATTTAGCCTATCATCCCTCTAGAGGACTTAGGAAAGGTCAAAGGTAAGAATCAGACTGGAAGAGAAGGAATGGATAGGTATCTACAGCTCTACTTACAGAGAGAGTACCTCCACCCATAAGGCTACAGATCCATAAAGGTAAATAACCATATTTACTAATTGCTTTCCCCCTTACTCCTATTCATGAGAGCACAGTATTCAGAGCAAGAAGCAAAGTTAATGATCATCTTCTCCAACCTCTCCAATTTACAGATGAAGAAATTAAGTCTTAGAGAGTTTCCTGGAGTAGTAGAGTCAAGAGAGTAGTAGGATCAAGTAGTAGGATCAGAGAGTTGTCAGAGTAGTAGGGTTGAACTCAAATAGAAAAAGAAGCCACTAACGTGTACGTAAGGATTGCTATAGGCTGCCTATTGACTAAAAAAATCACAAATTAATATTATCTGTTTTATTGAATTATTATTTATTTTTAAGTCTCTCCAAGTATGTTTTAAGTTGGTTCCACTGGATTGAGAAAGTTGCAGAATACATGCAGCAGTCTGACACCTCTGGCCTAGAACACTGGGAAATTAAGTGACTTTCCCAAGGTCATGCAGGCAATGAACAACAGGCTTCGGATTTGAACCCAGATCCTTTGATTCCAAACATAGACTATACCTTAATGTATCTTCTACCTCACAACCATGTGACAATGTGGGATCCAAGGAAAGACAGAGATTATCTGACCTGTAAACCCAAAATATAGACAATTTTCTATAGTTGATATGCTCACAAAGAAGCAACATGGTATGGTGAAGAGAGAGTTGCTTCAGAATCAGGAAGGTCAAGGTTCAAATCCTGTCTCTGACATGCTATATGACCCTGGTCAAGTCATCTAACTTCTCAATACTTTAGGCAAACGTATAAGACTATTCATTGCAGAGAAGATGCCAATTAATTTGGTAGAGGAAGGTTCCTTGACCCCCTCATTTTCCCCAATGAAATCGTAGGTCCAGGGGCAGCTAGATGGATAGAGCACCAGCCCTTGAGTCAGGAGGACCTGAGTTCAAATCCAGCCTCAAACACTTACTAGCTGTGTGACCCTGGGCAAGTCATTTAACCCTGATTGCCTTTTTAAAAAAAGACTCGGGTCTAGTCCCTATCCTAGCCCCTAATATATTCACAAACATGCAGCATCACGTGGCACATAAAGCTCTAGAGTTGGAGAGATCTGTGTTTAAGTCCTATCCCTGACACGCGCTAGCTGGGTGACCCTAGCAAGTCGCTGAATTCTCAGGGACTCAGATGATTTTCTAAGACTGTAAGTTGCCAAGAAGATGTCAATTTGCTTTGGTAGAAAGAGTTCTTTCATTGGGGAGGGAGTTTCATGCACTAGGGAAATCACATAACTGATAATACATATACACAGATATACGTGAATACACATTATACACAAATACACACACATGTTCTCTGAATAGCAGTGAAATCACTTCTGGTTATATGTTTATGTGTATATGCATATACACATGCACATATACGTACAAATATATGAATTACAGCCACTATTAACATATTTATAACACTATTGCCTTCCTGTACTCACTGAAATCCCCAATTATTTAATTATGGTCTTTTTCTTTTAACTAATTTTTTAATATTGGGGGGAAAATCAGCCCCACAGGAGTTTCAGATTACTCATTATGCACATAATATTTTCTTAAACTCTTGTTTCTCCATATAATTCTCATTAAATAATTTCCACTTTCAGAAATATTCCCTTCTCTATTCTACTTCATTCACCCTCATCTACAAATAAGTTCATTCCCCTAATCCTGCCCTTCATTGACAAATTTTTTGAGAAAAACTTATATTCTTTATTGATACCTTCCCACCATCTTGTTGCCTCATCAAGATACTATCACATTTCCATTCTTTTTTTTAATTCCAAGTTTTTTAAGAAGTAGTTTGTACTCACTGTCAGAACCTTCTCACTACCCATTAATTTATTACACAACCACTTTCAGGTTAGCTTCTATCCGCATCCCCATACACCACTGCAACTAAAACTAATGACCTCTTAATGACCAAATTCAATGGCATTTTCTCAGTCCTCCATTTTTCACATCTCCATGGTTTTTGACACCATTAACCACTTCTTCCTTCTTGAAACCCTCCACCCACACATATTCTGATTTCTATGACACATCATTCTCCTAATTCCCCACCTTATCTCCCTTCTACTTTCTCCTCTTTTATTGGTTTTTTCTTGCTACTCTTCATTTTCCAGCTTCAAACATCAGTGCTTCTCAGAATTATGTTCTTGCACCTCTTTTCTCTCTACAATCATTCCCTTGGTGATTTCATCCACTCCTGTGCCTTCCTCTATATGTTTTAATGCAAGTGACTTCCTAGTCCATACCTTTATCCCTGACCTCTCTCCCAAGCTTTGGTCCTTACCACAAGAGCCCAACTGAACTCCCACAACCCCACCCTTCCAGAGCAGCAGCCTTGAGGCATAAATGGCTATTAAGAAGAAAAAAACAAAGATATTCTCTTTGAACGAGAGCTGAAGAAGGCCATTTTCACTCAAGAGTAGAGCCAGGCTGAATGTGGCATTAGTGACTACAGATCAGGAAAACTGAACAGGCCATAATAACATAGGATAGGAGGGAGTACAAGAGTTACTGGGTCGCATAGATATCAGGCTTCAGGACAGGAACGAAGGAGGCAAAATTCAGATCAGTATGGTCTGAAGCTCAGAGGAGGATTCTTTGGAACCTGGGTAGGTAAGAACCTACCACCTCATGGAGGGTCAAGGCAGGTTATGATAAACTTGGGAGGGGGTGCTCAGCTTGGTTTTAAATGGAAAACACAATGAAAACCTGACTCCAAGAACAGAGGGGACAATGTGATTGTGGGTTTGGGGGGTTGGAATACCCATAGATGGGTCTATAAAGCAGGTTGTAGATGTAGATTGGGCCTAAAAATCTTAGTCTGAGCATATTTGTTCAGTATTTAATTCTAAAAGGTATAAGAAGTTAAAGTGGGGAGAGAGATAGGGCTCAGGCTCCCAAAAGGCTGTTCCATAAAAACTAATCTTTCAAGAATTAAAGTCAGAAATATGCACTCAATTTATTGGGGGCAGGGGAGGGGCAATGTTTAATGGGTAATAGAAGAAGCAATTTGTGATTTTCCCCTAATTCCTAAGAAAAAATTAATTTAAAAAAAAATCTAACTTTGCCTCAACTGAATTAAGAGATTTTTCTCCCCATTGGAAAAAAGAGAGGTCAGTGTGCCTCTAGACAAGCAGGCCTACTGGTGGCAATCATGGACCAGCTCTAGAACCTGGGAAAATCAGGACTGGAGGAGTCTTTTCTTACCTGGGCTAGTCCCCAGTAGGCTGGTTTTACTTTCTTTTTGTTTGTTTTATTGTTCCATTTTGTTTTGTTTTTCTTGAGGGAGGGAGGTTGATCCTGACCTGTCCAACATACCAGCATGGAAACTGCCTCCACTAATGCGTGTGAACCACTTCTCTATAACAACTTGTCTGTAATCTATAGTCTTAAAAAAGCATTACCTGGGGCACTGAGTGATTAAGTGATCTGCTCATAACATAATTAGAACTCAGGTCTCCCTGATTCCAAGACTGGCCCTCTATCCATTAGATCACAGATGCCCCTGTCAATACCTTGGGGATAATTTAAAAGGCAGGACTTCTTCACACAATTCACATATACAGCTTCTTACCTAAGGGGTTTCACAGGCCAAAAATATAAATACCGGCAAAAAATTTAGACAGACAGAGCACAGTTGCTGGATTGATGAAGGACGTAGAATGTTCCACTTATATCCCTAATCCTTGAGGTGATCAAAATCCCCCACTAACAAAGATGGAACCCGGGGCTAAATGGGCTCTGGGCCTGACCCACAATGTTCTTTTCTCAGCAATTAGAGTCAACTTTTTTTCCTAATATCTTTGCATTCACTAAGTAACAAACATGAAATCAAGACAGAGAGTTCAAAAATTAGGTTTACTCTCTGAACTGAAACATAATATGTCCCCTTAGAGCGGACACATTACTGTGCTAAAATCCCTGAAAAATACTGAGTATCATCAAAGAGTTACTTCTACAGCTTAGGGGAGGAGTCTTACATATGCAAAATCATCAAATCTGATCCATAGGAAGGAAAGGAAGAGGGAGAATGCTGCATTATTCTTTTAAAGGGATATCATTTAATGTCAGCAGGGAAAAACGATTTAAAATTGCATTTACCATGAATCTGTTTACACCTCTGTGAAGGGTAATCACTTTCTGATTTAGGCTGAATCTTGTGATGACTATGGGCAGTGGTGTGCAGGTAAATGTTTAACAACTGGCTTGCTGAAAAAACTATTATGGGACACCCTTTTAAATTTTATGTGCCTTCTTAACATTTTCTCCATCACTTGCACAAAAGGCCAGTCAACCAACACAATGGTCGATCAAGTTCAGATATGTAGTGTTGGCTGATTTCTGAGGTGTAAATATTCCCTATGAAAATTTAACAATCATTTCTTCAGTTTAAGCTGGCTCCAACATAGCCCCAAAAGTCTATAGGGGTCAGCACATGAAAATACTGACTCCTCCTAGAACTCAAATGTGAAATACAAAAGAAATAGAAATACATGATATGAATTTAAATACATTTGATTTACTTATGAGCATTAATTGATTTAATCTTAGCACAACTCTCTTAAGACGAATGATTAGACTTAACAATACCAATATTAACAAGACCCTAAGTTTCTCATTTACTGATTGTTCATCCCTCCCACAAATAGTTATGACATGCTCCAGATGTGAGCAAATCCACAGAGGCCATAATAACATCAAATGATTATCATCACCATAAGGATTTTTTTTAAAGTGCCTTTTAAAATGCCTTTTAGCATTTTCAGGCACTTACAGGAAAATGTACTAAAGACATTTCATGGCTCAGAGCCTTGTCAAATAAGTGCATGCTAAATAAGTAAAAATATATTCAACAAGATTATAAATGGATTCTTAAATATCTTTATTTGTACCAAATCTGGCATTATTTTGATGTATTCTAACAACTAACATATCCCAGGATGCACAGGTCTGATTTTCTAATTGCCTAAGGTTTTTGTTTTGCTTTATAAAGAGGAGAGAATTCTAAAAATAGAGTGCTGTCAATATGGTTTAAATTTCAGGAAAAGAGCACTCCCACCTGCTCCCTGAGCTCAGTTCCTTACTAAAAGCTCCCTCCCTGGTTCCAATGTACATTTAGACTGTCCCATGGGAAGGAGAACAGCTACAGATATCCCCAGTTAGAGGACACTTTACCTCTAAGTCAGGATAGTCACAGTCAGATGCCCTGTTGAGAAGGCACTTGAGTCATCTGGCCAAACAAATTCATCTTTTCGAGGCAGGGCTTTGTTTTATTTCTCATCAGAACATTTTTAAGACAGGGACGAAGCTAACAGTCATTGCTTTTGCTTTTATTCTTCCCCTCTGATGCTTTTATCGGAGATTCTTTCAGAAACCTATCCCATCTATCAAACTGAGATATAAAGCTAAGGATTTGTGGCTTAAAAGGATAGGAGATGTAGTTCTTTAAGGAAACCTAAATTCACTTAAGAATTGTAAAAAAAAAAAAAAAAAAAAAAAAAAAAAAGGAATGGGCAATATATGGATCAATATATTTCAGTTGACCTGTGAAGACCTCAGAACCCTAAAAGCCTGTACTTAGGAAAGGGATATTCAGAATTGCCTAGGCAATATTATATATCTTAATAAAGTCATTTAAAATCTTCCAAGTTCATCTAATATCCTAACCCTAACAAGAGTTTTTGCACAAGGAATAATTAAGGTACCAAGAATTGTGAAAGCTTCTTAGTACAGAGCAAAATCAATGCAAAGATGGAAAAAAGACCTAAAATTCATTTTCTAAACATTGACCACATCCCCAAATTATAACTATAAATATATCTTTATTTATGCTGCCAGAGGTTTCCCGGTTTATAGGATGTAAGCTGGAATGGCATTCTGATCCACCTTTGGAGGTCTTTACTTTCATCCCATTCTAGAGTGTGGCCTGTTTTGTTTACCCTATTCCCCTTTGGAATAATGAAAAGGAGCAAATGAGACAGACAGGCAAAGAGAAGGGGGTGTAGGGTGTGGACTCCTTTATCTCTTACCTCAAGCCCCAGGGGGGAGCAGACCTCATCTGCCCACATGTTTAAATCAAGCAGTCTCTATTCACTAGACCCTAGGGGTTCTAATGCCCATTCAGATTTGGAGCAAACTATAGAGGCAGGGGAAAAATATAATAGCCCCCATAATGGTACGAATTTGGAGATGTGATATTTTTATCACTGTTTGAAGTGCTAGGGACACATTTATAGTGCTTTGCACATTGTAGGCCCTTAATAAATGGAATCTGAATAAATGGCTGTGCTGAAGTCACCTCGTATCTTCTGTTTCCTGATGTGTCCTTGTCTCCCCCTTCGCTGCCTTCAGGTACTTTGGTGCCTCATAATTGGGGAACAGAGCATATATCGCTGTTTAGGCATAAAAAGCTTCAGAAATAGATAGTAATAAACAATAATAATAACAGCTCATTCTTATGTAGCCCTTTAAAGAACCCGAGGGAAATATGCACCAGTGATATGAACATGTAATTGTTCAGCTGTGAACACATAAATTGCTCACTTATGAAACATTATCCAAACAATACCAAGCAGAGCAAAGAACCAGTAGGAAAAAAAAAAAGTAAAGCCATGTATATTGTGTTCTTTAACTTGAACATGATAATTCTACCAGAATTCCCCCTAGCTCACTTGTTCTCATTGATTGCTAAAATCTAGTGTTTTAAAGAAATCACACTGATGCTGCTTTGTTATTCACCAAAGTAATAAAAACTAGGATATCTTTAGCATAGCTTTTCTGATCACATCTAGTCGTTTCTAAGTTCTGTCCTTTTTAGAATAATCTCCCTTTCAGACAAACCTCAAAGCCTCTCCTGCGTGAATTTCAGGAAACATCTGAAACCACCTTCCTTTTCTCTCAGGCTACTCGCATCCTTGCAAAGTAAAGGCACGTGCCATCACTGCATCAGCTGTTTTCTATTAGCCCCACACACACTGTGTCTCTCAGAGAATGACTCAACAACCTGACTTTTAAAAGGGACCAGACAAGCTATTTTGATACGCCATCAAAAGTTAATCATTTAACACAACTATTATTAGTTAGCTATAAACAGACTTCTTCATGGGTGCCTGTGTGCACTTTGGCTGGAAAGAGAGAAAATGAAGGGTATTTGAGTTGTAAACAAGTCCTAGCTGTTTTTTGTTTTGTTGTTTTTTTTTACTAAAGTTCTAGCAGAAGAAACAACAGTGGAGAGTTGAGAGCCCCGAAATGTTCCCCACGCGGAGGGGGGTTGTTGTAAAATGTGATGGAAGGTTTAGAACCTTGGACTATGGGGAAAAAAGTTTGGTCTACAAGTGAAATCTAGAAGAGGAAAGATCCCAAAATGAGTTGATAATGGTGGGAGTAGATAGTCAATCTTTTAGAAAAGTATTTCAAGTAAGGATGGGAAAAAAAGAAAATTGGTAGGAATCCAAAATATACTAACAAATGCTTGAGGCTGAGTAAAATATATGTGCCTCCCACCCCTATCCCCCAAAATGGAGGGCTAGTCATGAAATTTATGTAGGCAGAATTCAAGGGATACCTGCTGAACTGGCATTTGGATGATTGCAAGGAGAGTCATTTTGACCTGAAGCCACAAATAAACCTCAAGGGCTTGGTCATAAAAAACAGGTTGTTCTTGCAGGAAAAGAGGATGTAAGAGAGCTCAATCTGGAGATGAGTATGGAGTATAAGAAGAAAAATAATCCCAAAAGTTTGGAATAGAGTTAGAAGGGAGCCTGAAGACTGGAAGAAGGAGGGAGAAAGAGAAAGGGGGAGTGGGGGGAGGGGCAGTGGAAGGGGAGAAATACAGAGACAGAGACACAGAGACAATGGGGGGAAAGAGGGAGAGGGAGGAGGGGAGAGAGAGAGAGAAAAGGGGGGAAGAGACAGAGAGAGAGGGAGGGAGACAAGGAGAGAGGGAAGACGGGGAGGGAGCAGGGGGGGAGAGACAGAGAGAGAGAGAGATTAGAAGAGATTCAATAAACATTTATTAAGAGCCTAATAATACAGAGATTACTGTGGATATAACAATCTATAAGATACAGCCCCAGCCCTCAGTGACTTTACAATATCCACAAAAAAGATAATACAAAATAAAGGAAGCTAAATATATAAAAGGGAGAGAGCACAGTAGAGGAGATGAATGGAGAGCTGAACTTGGAGTCCGAAAGACAGAAAGATCTGGGTTTAAGTTCTACCATTGACACATACTAACTGGTGACCAGGGGCAAATCACTTAACCTCTCATTGTCACTTAATGTTCTCATTTTCAGAGCATCCCTCCAAGATGCTAAGTTGCCTGTTGGCGTTAGTAGTAGAGGGAGTTTCCACACTGACAGATGACACCAATGACATCATAGGTCCAGACTTTAAGAAGAAGAAGAAAAAAATACAAGTGAAATGTTATTTGAGGTCCAAGGAACCAAGGACAATTCCTAGGGAAATCAGGAAAGCCTTCTACATCTCAAAGGATGGGTAGGAATATAATAGTTATAAATGGGTACAGTGTTCAAAGGATAGGAAAAAGCACAATCAAATTCATAGAGTGGGAAAGCACAGGAATATCCAGGTCAGCTAGAAGATGAAGTGGGTGAAGTGAGAAATGGTGCAAAGCGATGAGGAGGGCCTTGAATACCAGGCCATGGAGTCTGAATATTTCCTATAGATTTTAGAGAATGACTGAAGGGTTTTTTGAGCAAAGGAAGGACATAATATTCACAGACATGCATAGACCATGGGCCTGGATGGGCCAGCACACCCTAGAAAGAGCATAATCCTTCTCTTTCCCCTCCCCCTTAGAAAGGTACACTAGTACCTTAACCTATGCTCTATGCATGCCTATCATAGGTATAACTGAAATTTATAAGTTATAAACTTCACCTATATTATACATTTGTAAATTGTATAAACACACAATATATGTATATGGTTCTTTAAAGTCTGCAAAGTCCTGTATATAGATTATCTCATCTGAGCCTCACAGCCCATGCTATACGGTCAGTATGACAGATTCCTGTTTTACAGATAAGGTCCAGGGAAGTTACAGGATTTACCTAGGTTCACGTAACTTCTAAGCATCAAAGTCAGGATCTGAACCCTGGTCTTCCTGGCTCCAAATCCAGGACTTTATTACTCTGTCTCAAGAACAGCTCAATGTATAGAGAAGATTAATCTGGTGAGAGTCCACAGAATGACTTTACAGGTGGAACTAAAGCAGAGGGGAGAGGAGAGACTGAAAAAGAGGGATATTAAAAAAATTGAGATTTGTATTAAAAGGTAGTGATTGGATTAAAGAGAGAAATAAAACAAAGAGACTGCAGAGAAAGGAAGAAGGGTCCAAGACGACTCAGAGGTTTGAGTTGTTCAGTAAGCTGGTACAAAGTGCCATACTTGTAAATAACCTGAGTTTGAATCCTGCCTCGTACACTTACTAGCTGTGTGACTATGGGCACGTCACTTAACTTCTCCCAGCCTCAATTTCCTCAGCTGTAAAATGTGGATAGCATCGCTCTCCCATAATCATTATGAGAACCAAACGAGATAACAAACGTGAAGCGCCTTGTAAACTTTAAAGAGCCATGTAACTACCAGCTCTTATTACTGCTAGCCCGTTGATAGCTACAGGCAAGGAGGATGAGGTTCTGAGGGAAAGACGACATGCTCCATTCTGGCCATGTTGTGCTTGAGGTGCTAGCAGGGCACCCTGGTGTTCGGTGGGTGTTTGGTAGGTCATTGGCAATATAAGGTGGAGACCTGGATCCAAGCAGAGAATCAGGACTGGAGGTTTAAGTCTGGGGGTCTGACGATGGCAGCTGTAGACGTGAATGAAACTGACCGTGGAGAACGAGGAAAGAGAAGGGCCTGAGGTTGGGAAGACAGAGTAAAACCAGTGAAGGAGACAGAAAAGACAGAGCTGGAGAAATCAGATGGTATATTAAGCAGGACATCTCAAAAACCAAGCCTTAAACCCAATCCACTCTGGAGCTGACAGATTGGACCATAGGTCCCCGCCCTCCTAGCACAGAGTGAATGTAAATACTAAATAATAACTGTTTCTCTTTTGGCCAGGAACCCTGAGCGTCTTCCCCTCCCAGTTTGAGTTGTTTTTTTTTTGAGTTTTGATTAAAGGGGCCATCCCTTGATTAACTTCTTAAAGAGGCCTATTCACAGTGAGAACCTGAAAAGGCCTGAGCCTGAAAGGGCCATGGTCCTACAATGCATCCTGGGCCATCTCTAGTCTTCCTGTTGAATATCAGGCCACTGGACCCAGATGGCTCTGGAGGAGAAAGTGAGGCTGGTGACCTTGCATGGCCCTCCTTCACTCATCAAAGTCAACTGCAAGTCATGTCACCATTTCCCTAACATCATGGTCCTCTTTGAGAATGAAGGACAAACACAACCCGCAACAATGAAGCTAGAAGATTTCTCTTTGAGTTCCAACTCTAATACTTCTTAGTCATGTGATTCTTGGCTATAACCTTGGCTTTCTCATTTGCAAAATGAAGGAAATAATGATTATACTATCACACAAGGTTGTTAGTAAGGAAAGCACATTGTAATCTTTGAAATACTATATAAATGTGCATTATTTATTATTAGAAGGCAGCAAAGTGGAGCAATATAGATAGAGCAACATAGATAAAGAAAGAGAGAGAGGCAGCAATATAGATAGAGGGCCTGGAAGGAAGCTTATCTTTCTGAGTCCAAATCTGCCCTCAGACACTTACTAGCTATGTGACCCTGGGCAAATCATTTAACTTGCCCTGTTTGCCTTAGTTTCTTCATTTGTAAAATGAGCAGGAGAAGGAAATGGCAAACCACTCTAGTCTCTTTCCCAAGAAAACCCCAAATGGGATCACAAAGACTCAGACATGACTGAAAAAGAATGAAAAATATTTATTATTAAAGATAGGAGGAGGGCAAGTGTGACTCTGGGCAAGTCCCTGAATCTCTCAGTGTCTCCAGGCAATTCTCTAAGGCAAATCTGATAGAAGGAATTTCTTCACTGAGATTGGACATACCAGTGTCACAAAACGCAAAAAAAAGAAAATAAGAAAAAAGAAGAAATATATATATCCAGCTGTCTATCCAAATGTAAAGAGTGAAAAACCACAGAGAGACCATAGAGAGGGGTTTTTGATTCGAGGGATGCTGTTTACAGAAGCCAAAGAGTAAAATTTCGCTTTCCGATCCGAGTCCCATGCATCCCCTATAATAAAAAGTTTGCTTCTGGTTTTCTCAGTCAAGAAGGGGGAAGAATTCCATTTGATGGTGCTAAGGGTCATGCTCTTGGTCTACAGTAAGAACATAGATAAGATCAGAGAGAAGAGTGGGAATTAGGAATCATCACAAGCAGAAGATTTTTGATGTTTTTGTTTTGTTTTTTCTCTAGGCCAGAAAATCATCACTACACTTTTCTGCCACTCCCTCAAATACTTCATATGTCTGATTCATACTCCTAAAGTTAGGAGAGCTGCTTTGGGCCCTGCGTTGGGGTCCTTCGTTGTCCTTTGGGCAGAAGATCATTGCTCAGAGGTAAAAGATGCCTCATCTGATGAACAGGCCAGGAGTCAACGATGCTGCTTCTGGGTAATCAACCAGAAAGAGCCCAGCCATATTAACTAAAATCGGATGACTTCTCGTGGAGCTCAACTTGGCATGGGTTTAAATTTTAGCACACAGGCTAGAATTACACATTTCCCTGAAAGAGATATGAACCGTTCCACTTACAATCTCAAGCTACTAGCGTCTTCCCACCTTGAAGATGAAGAGGCAGTAAGCTCACAGTCCACGAAGATAAGATTTCATCTCTTCCCCAGCAAGAAATGCTGGCAACAAATTCTCAGAGTTTACTAGATTCCTTCAGGTTGAAAAGTAATTTGCCATTGTTGGTATACAAAATTGTATTCATTCATGTCTGTCATTAGTGGTTCAAATCCTTTAAGGTGATTTTCTATGATGATCTATAAGTTCCAGACTATTTCCAAAAAATAAAAATATTCTCTATGATCCTACTAGCATTTGGGGTTTTATTTCAACATGGCTTCTCTCTTTCTTCTAGTCCTTCTTAGCACCAAAGGCAAGTGTTTTTTAAGCCAACCACCAGGGTTCAAGAATAATAATAGCTAACATTTTATAAAAGCACTTTATAAATATTATCTCATTTTATCCTCACGGCAGCCCTATGAGGTAGGTGTTATTATTATCTTCCACTTTGAACATGAGGAAATGAAGGCTGAGAAATGTTGTGACTTGCACTTGCACAGGGTCACATAGCTAGTAAGAGTGTGAGGCTGAATTTGAATTCAGATCAACATGACCTGGACCAAGTCTCTATCCATTGTACCATCTAACTGCCCAAACAGACAGAACAGTGCAAAACTTACGAGTATGCATGAAAACTGGATTCATTTACCTTGTTCCCATTAGCAGTGTGCTGTAACCAATAAGATATCCAGCCCCAGGTATCTTTTTGTCTTAAAGGAGAACCATCTGCATGATGGAATTTCTCTGCTGCTTAGAATATCTAGTTTCCTTCAAAGCTCAGCTACAGTAACATTTCCTATAAAGAAGCCTTTACCTCCAGCTGCTAGTGACTTCCCAAGTTATTTGGTATTTATTTCATATATTATTTATTTATATATTTTGTATATATGTGTGTATACATATGTACATGTGTGTATATAGTATATATTTATATGTACATGCTGTATATGTTTTACATGCATGTATATATTTATATGAACATGTATGTATTTCTATACATATATGTGTATGTATAACACACATATACATGTATACATAAATGTTGGTATTATGGTATATGTATATACACATATATGCATAAGTGTATATCCATGTGTAGGTATGCATACATATAAACACATAGACATATATTCACACACTTACATGTACATGTGTTTTCTCCCAGTGGAATATATAGTCCTTGATAGCAGGACCTGTTTTATTCTTGTCTTTGTACCCTCAGGGATGAGTACAGTGCTTGGCACATAGTAGATGTTTAATAAATGCTTATTTAATTCTCTGAAATTCTGATTGTTGTGATTTCAGATCATGAACAGCATGGTATACTAGAAAGGATGAGGTATTTACTATCCGAAGATCTGTACGTGAATCTCAGCTCTGTTACTTGCTGTCTGTGTGACTCCTGAGCAAGTAGGCAACCCTCAATTTCCTCATATGCAAAATAGTTGAATTGGATGATACCTATGGTCCCTTTCAACTCTAAATATAAACATGAAATATTTTTAATGTCATAAGGGACAAAGAGCTATATCATCATAGACTCTTAAGCCTGGAAGGAGCCTGAGAGATCCTATCATCCAGCTCCCTCATTTTACTGAAGTTTCAAGAGGTAACTTCTTGACAATATCCAATAGTGAATCCCTTTTAAAATGGAGAATTGTCTTTTGCAAATAACCACCATTTGATTTATATTATATAAATCCAGATGGTCTTATGTGCCATTTAAACTGAAGTATCATTGTTGCTTTTTACTATAATTGTACATGTAAGTAATATACTGTTTACTGAATTTAAAATTATCCTTCACTCATCAGGATCCCAATCTTGAGACAGACAAGTATAGAGAAAAAAGATATCATACAAGGCAGTATGTTGATATACATGTTATCAACATGCAGAACTACAAAGCACTTATTAAACACTTCCTAGGCACTAGGCTAAGGGTTGGGGATACATATACAAGCAAGCAAGACAACCCCTGCGCTTCAGGAGTATACACCTTAATGACTGAAGATAAAACAATGAGGAGATACATGCGCTGGAGATGGTAATTCCCCTGAGAGGCTTGGTTTCAGGCAAGATAAGGCCAAAGCACACCTATTAGAGTGAGACATCCCATGAGCAGAGTCCAAGGCTCTGGAAGGATAAGGAAGATGAATATGGTATCACAAATACAGGCAAAATGATAGGAAGATGGTATTGTATTTGTCTACTGATGCATATACAATACAAAACCATTACAGGATGGGAGAAATCAACTGACTACTGAGATTCAAAATAAACTTCCATTCACCTGCTCTAGAGTTTAAACAAAACAAAGTGACTTTCCCTCCAATAATACAGCCCAAAATACATTTCCACAAAACTACCAATTTTAACGTGTTGTTGCTAACTTTTTTTTTCCTGCCTCCTTGGGAGCCAACTTCGGTTAAGCTGATTTCTGAGAATCTCATCATTTTCCCCATCAGACGTCTCCTCTTCCAGTCCTAGGCAAAAAGTTTGAGGGTTTCCTTAGGGCAAAGCTGAACTGCCACCCCATCTGAATCACCTCCCCCCTCCCCAAGGGGTTTTGGAACTCAATTTTAAAATGCAAGTAATGCTGGAGGCAGTATCAGATGATCTGTGTGTCCATTACTCTTACAAAAGGAAGATGCCAAAATTCCCACAGAATGACACCAGAGGCAGAGACTGCAGGAGGTAAATAAGGAAGATGATGCAAAGATGACTATCAATTCATATTAGACACATAGCTTCCCAGAGGGGGCATGAGATAATCATTCTGATAACTCTATCTGGGGTAAGCAAAATTGGAATTCTCTACTAAACAAGGGCAACAGTCAATCCTTTATTGAACAGAGATTGCTCCTCTTTCAACCCAAGTCTCTGAAATGGACCCTCACATCTGAACAACCAGCCTCTTGGGGATAGAAGAAAGCAGTACCCACTTCTTTTCCTTACAAGTGACTTGTGGATGAATGGAAACAACATAACAAATTCAAGGTTTGGAGAAAAGGGTAATTCTGGACTTGGGCACCTTAAAACCTGAGATCAAATCCCAGATCTTTTTTAGTGATCTTTGGGCAAGTCACTTTACCACTTTGCTTATCTAAACCTCAGTTTCCTCATCTGTAAAATGAAGGTCTTCGATCAAGTGAACTCCTTCCAGCTCCAATATTCTAAGAGTCTAACTGTAAGTATCATATCTGAGGAAGCAGAGCTTGGTTCAACAAGTTTTAATCAGGGATGGCTCTAGTATGAACTCACCATCTATACCAATTTCATTTAGTTTTTCCAGGGATCCCATATCCTAATAAAAGATGTCAGGAAAGGCTAGCATGGTGGTTTAAGACTCAGTTTGGGGAAACTTACACCTTCTGGAGCAATACATGCATTCAGATCTCCCTAAGATGAACAGCCTGTCAGGGCCTTTGGCTACATCTTGGTGTAAGAGATGACATTTCATTCCCATTTGTGGGCCATTTTTTTTTTATTAGACTGTATGGATCAGTGTGGAATGGGGTGGAGCAGGTATGATTTTGAAGGCCTAACACTTACGGACAATTAAGATTTCACACACACACACACACACACACACACACGCACGCATGCACACACACACGCACACACACTCACGCTCCACAGGCAGCTAACAATGCAGCATATCCCCATATTTAAGGAGTGACCCTAAGCCTCACCTCCTCCTCCGAAGAGTTCTGTGTCCTCTGAGACCCAGGAATGAACCAAACCACATATACTCTACAGAAAGGTTTCTTAACTATTCTGTGTCATGGACCCCTTTGGCAGCCTGGTACACCCTATGAACCCCTTCTCAAAATAATGTTTATTATATTCATAATTGAAGGAAACGATAAATTTCAATTACAGGTTAGTGAATATAAAGATGCAATTTTTTTCACATCCAATTTCATTTCTTCCCCCCTCTCCCTTCCATAGTATCCTGGTTAAGAACTCCAGCTCATCAGGCTCTTTGGTGTTTTTTTTTTTTTAATCATCAACAGAACTACATGAGTCCTAGAAAAGTTTCCAGGATGCAACAGTATTGAAAAGGAGACAAATGCTTGTTTGCCCTTCCTTTGGGTTCTCCCCTCCTTTTCCTCCTCCTCTTTTTCGGCCCCCTCCTCCCTCTCACAGATACACCCTTTCCATCCCTTGGGGATACATTAAAGCTTAAGAAACTGAAATAGTCCCAGCCCCAGTAATTAAAACAAGCAGCAGCAGAGTTGTATGTGCTACCATCCTCCGCAAAGAAAACTAGGATCCTGATGGCCACTCCCATTAGGAGAGTTTTGTTCTCGGGGGGCAAAAGGAAGGCACACAACCCTACGTATTTGACGAAATGTTAAGCTCTATTTCAAACGTTACGGGAAAGGGGGGAATCAGATGCTCAACCGGCCCGGAAGTACCTTTTTTTTTTTTTTTTTTTTTTTTGCTAAGTAACTGCATCAGTCCACACCCATCAGCGCCCTTCCCCCACACTTAGCATTAGCCCTCACTTTCTCTATCATAGTCCTAGAAGGTCTGTTTTCTGCAACTTCCAGCAACTACAAATCATCATGGGAAGGGAGTGGCTGAAAAAACGACTCACTGATATACTTATTACCTTTGGTTACTCTACATTCCTTCCTTACACTGAAAATTATCAAGCAAAATCTATCCTAGCTACTCATCCCCTGAGTGGCAAGTTCGTTTTTTGTTTTTTTGTTTTTGTTTTTATGGAGTCAATGGATTATTTTCGCCAGACTCATAATTCAGTCACTTTGGTAGATACCTGCCCTTCCCCCATTCCTATCTACCACTTCCCTCACCCACCCCCACCCCTCCCCTCTGTCCCCAGTCACCTTATCACTTAAGATCCTGCTCTGCTCACACCCAGCAGTCCCAGAAGAGCTTTCTACTCCCATCATACAGTATGAGAAAGCAAGAGATGTTGTTACACTCCTAAGTGCTTGAAATGAAGCAAAACTGCACTGACGCCTGCTATATCTTATAGCTTTCAAGTCACTAATATAAGCTTGGCTATAAAGGAAATAGATGATGCAGCTCATATAAACTAACTGTTGGCTAAGGACTTTCTTAGTGCCAGATCAGGCCATCATGCTTTTCTTAGTGTGTGTGTGGGGTAGGGGGTGGGGAGGCTTTTAAAGTTAGTTATTTTCTCCTCATAAGTCTTACTAATTATATTAAAATCTGTTTTTAAAAATATATATCTCTGACAGAAGAGAGGCTTGGGGGATGCCATCCTGTCTTTCTACAAGACTTTCCTCCAATATAAACTAACAACTCTGCAGCCCTGAGCCAAAAGACCGACCACTCCCTAATTCCAAGTGCACACATTGATCACTTGAACTGACACATGCCTCCTCCTTTCTCCCCTTTCAGCAGGGATCAGCTCCCCTGGGAAAATCCATTTCTATGTACATTCCCCCAAAACAAAGAACAGCACACCTCTGATTTTCTCTGTTCCCGTCAGATAAGAGTAACAACAACCACAACCACAGCATTAGAATCAAGACTTCTAGAACAACCTAAGCCCAGAGAAATAGAAACCAAGAGCTGTTTACCCAGAGTTGCAGAATTTGGGTGAGGTTATATCTGGGCCAATGACATTCCAGAGAGATAGACATTTGCCACAAAAATTGAGGAAACTGGTACAAGTCAGCATCCTGGACTTTGGTTAAGGTGAAACAAGGGACACCAGCAACACCATCCCTTACGACATGCCATCCCAGGGGTTACACCTTTCCCTGAAATAGCCGCACAGAAGAGACTTGTTTCTTTCTCAGCTAAAAGTCAGTCTGCAAATAATTTCTATAACATTTTTCAGAGTAACTTGAACAGAAATGGACAGGAATGAACAATATTGTGAGAGTCTTTCACCTATCTGAATGTCTATAAAGATGACTCTTTGAGAAACTACTTCATGAACCATGATGCCTTTATCGTTTAATTCAAATTCGGTCTTCCTTATAAAAATAAAAAAGCTGTCTAGAACACTGTACAAGATCATATTTCACATCAGTGCTGTGTGAAATGCTTATTCAGCACTGCTTCATTACAATGTGAGTGAAATAAGGGAACTGAAACCCAACAGAGGTAAATAACAAATTTCATGCTGCAAACCTTAGAATGTTTCTTAAGTCATAACAGCAAAGAACTTGTTAGTGAGTCAACATTTTAAAAAGAGATACGTATCTCTTATTCCATTCAAATACAGGGAAACACTTATTTCTAAGAATGTTTTTACTGCCATAGTAAATTATCTTATACATCTGAGCCAGTCTATGGAGGATACCAAAAATAACAGGCAGAGATGAAACAAGAACAATTATAAATATTTTGGTTCATATGTGGCTCTTGTAGGCCTTTGTCTCAGCCTAGCTGCCTGAAAAACAGATTTAGGTAAAGCAGTCGCTTCCTTCCCAGTCCATTTTAAGGAGGCAGCCTTCCCATATCTCTGCCTTGGGAAAGACAGGAACTAACCAACAAAACAGCCGTGCAATTAAGACACAGACATTTAACACTTACCATCTCCTGCTCTAACCATCCTCTTTTGATGTTTACGGCACATCTGTAGGATGCAATACTAGGAGATGCCTTGTTTGACCTGCTGCATGATGCTGTGACATCAGTTCAGATGATGCAGCTCATTATGGGAAAGACTGCTGTTGCCATGGCAACTGGGATGTGCTAGGAATCCTTACTGCATTTCCAGTGGAGCCCGAGACAATACGGAAGCTCTGTAAGAAACAGACGATGTGCAAGATTTAAACCAAAGGAAAAGAATTCCTCCTTAGCCAAAAATCTATGGGTTTAAAGAGATTTCCGTAAGAGCACTCTTACCTCTATGGTTTAGAAAAATGAAAGACCAAAATTGTCTCATACTTTGTTGTCACATTCATTAAAAGAAAAAAACAAATCCGGGGTGTGAAATTAGTATTAAGAAAAAAAGAAAAACAAATGCAAAAAAAATATTTTCTTGTTAAGAATTTTCATTGTGTCCTCTGAAACCCCACCCCACCCCCTCCAAATTATAATTATATAGTACTTTTAGCTCTTGAGAAGAGTTTTTTCCTGGATTGCCTAAGAGCCTTCAAAATAGGTATTGGTGAGGTGAGAAGGTGGGAAAGCAGAGAAATCTTTTAAAGTGGACTTTAAGCTGCTGAACAAATAATTGCAATTCTAAAGCAAATAGGTTCTTATTCTTAAAATGTGGGCAAGTCACTAGCCAATGAAAACCTTCCCTTATCATTTCCTGCTGTAGACCGACCTACCATACCTTCTGCATGCAGAGTAGCCCTGGCTTTCATCTGACTGACGGGCACATAAATGAAGGTTTAGAAATCTCTAGGGACCATCCACTAGCTTGTTGGGGGGAGAGCAGGGAACCTTATGTTGGCTTTGTGATGAACCTTATCTTGTGTAACCAAAATGATGAGACAGGAAGCAAGAAACCCTCTTCTGGGCCCAAACCTAATGTCTGGGACAAGTGGACCAAGGCTATTAGAAAGAACCCAGTTTATGGCATCTGTTCTCCTGCTTCTCATCTCTCTCTCTCTCTACTATTGCTATCTTTCCGTTTTCTCTTCTCTTCTCTTCTCTCTCTCTCTCTGTCTCTCTCTGTCTCTGTCTCTCTCTCTCCCTGTCTCTTGCTCTCTCCCTCTCTCCTCTTTCCTCTCTTACCCACCTCCCTATAATAACTATACCAGATGAAATTGCTCCAAGAAAAACTAAGTTACATGAAAAAAATCACATCTAAATTAAGACCTTTTACCTTTCATTATCATGACCAGTTGGTTAAAAAAAAAAAAAACAACCTAAACCAACTGCTTTCACCCACCACACCCCCCAAGTACAATAACCCTCCTTTGCTGTGTGGGGAAAAGAGTGGTGAGTAGAACACAGCAACCCATCTCCTGAATATTTAATAGTCTCAGTCCATAAGTAGAGATGGAAGAAATCAAGCTGACCTAAATCAGTTATATCTCTACAGCTGAGCTTATTTTGAGCTCTTAAAAGAAAAGCTATGCATAAATCCAATATATTATTATGATTATGTTATTCTCTTCTAGGCAAGATTGTAAATAGCTGTGTTAACCAATAGCCCAAGGGGTAGATGGGTCAAAGGAGCTCATGCAGCATTTCTATAACTGATTAAAAAAAAAAGTCTATGTGGTACCAAAAGTGCTGGAAGGTTATAAGAAACAGCTGCACTCAGAGCCATATCCCAGGGGGCATGAAGCAGGAGTCATTTTCGTTTTACCTAATGAGGACTTGGGAGGGAAGAGTGAAGGAAGGAGAAAGGGTGACAACTTATAGACGGAAGAGAGAAATAGAGAGCATTTGACATGCCCAGGATCAGATGATTTATTACTGGAAGTCTAAACTGTGTTATCCTGACTTCTCACTGTGTATTGTAGATCAAAGACTTCAAAAGCTGAGAAAGAAAGCAGAGTTCACAGGAAAGAATCACAGAAACTCATAAAAGGGAGGGACCTCAGAGCCTACCGACCTGTACTGCCACAAGAGCCCAGTATTGTTTGGCCATCTAGCTGATGCCTGAATACTTGAAGTGAGAAGGGACCCATTATTTCCTGAGATGGTTCATTTCACCATTGGATAGCTTTAATTGTTAAGAAGACTTTTATTATATAGAACCTGTTTGCCTCTCTGCAAATTTTACCTATTGTTGCTAAAAACTAGACTGGGTGGTCCAAAATTCTATCACTAATTTACTGCTTGGCCTTGAGCAAGTTACGGAAGCTTGGTGGGCCTACTTCCTCATTTGAAAAGTGATGGGAGTATATATGATGATCTCAAGGTGGAGGGTGAGCTACAATCCAGCTCTAAAATTCTGTGATTCTATGAAAAAGTTAAGTAAGGGCTTAAATTAGAAGTCGAAAAACTGGCTCAAAAGTCCCTGGGCTAGAGAGAACAAATGAAGTCTCTTCCTTTGCCAGCTCCAAGTTATTTCTTTGATGGTAAGGAACAATGGTGGGATTCAAATTAATTAACAACTGGTTCTCCAAGGAACTGAACTGAGGTGCCAGTCCCCCGCCGCTGACGTGGAGGGCGCAGGCCCGGCCCCCCCACCCCCCACTAACAACCGGTACACTGAACTCAACCTAAAATTAGGTACCAGTTCAGAACCTGTGCGAACTGGCTGAATCCCACCCTGGTAAGAAATTGGTGAAATCACTTAATCATGAGACAGTCTTATTTTTTGAGATCCTGTCTTAATTGGGTAAACAGGTATTCCCTGGCACAAATTTCTCCCCACTCCAGCCCATCTTTTACAAAAACATCAAAATGACCTTTCTGTAAGTGTAGTCCTGACCATATCACTAGCCTTCCCCTTCAATAAATTCCAATGGTTCCCTAACACATCTAGGATCAAATGCACAATCCTCTGATGTTCAAAGCCCTTCCTACACTGCCTCCCCACCTCCCACCATAAGATGTAGCGACACATGCCTCCTGCTTGCTCTTTGAACGAATCATTTCATCTCACGATATGAGGCTTTTTCACTGGTTGTCCCCTATGCTTGGAATGTTCTCCTTCCTCATTTCTGTCTCCTGGCTTCCTTCAAGACTCAGCTCATGTCCCACCTTCTCCAAGAAGCCTTTCCTGATTCCTTTTAATACCAGTGCCACACCTCTATTGGGGATTTCCAATTCATCCTATATAAGTTTGTTTGTACATAGTTGTTTGTGTGTTGCTTCTTTATTAAAATGTGAGCTCCTTAAGGGTAGGAACCATTTTTTAGCTTTCTTTGTATCCCCAGCACTCAGCACAATGCCTGGAACACAGTGTTTAATACACGTTTATTGACTGACTGACTCCAAATTATGAAAACTATCCACAGAAAATAGGAGACCAACAGTGAAGTGTATTTGTTGTATTGTAAATGACCATAAGGGACTCACAAAGTAATTCTAGGGTATGGCAGCCTAGAACCTAGCTCTAGGAAAGGGACATTCGCACACAAGCTCAACAGCTATTGTTTACTAGTTTTTCATTGTTGTTCAGTCACGTTCAACTCTTCATGAATCCATTTTGGTGTTTTCCAAGGCAAAGGTACTGAAGTGATTTGCCATTTCTTTCTCCTCCTCCTCATTTTACAGATGAGGAGCTGAGGTAAAGAGTGTTGCCCAGGTTCACACAGGGTCAGATTTGAACTCCTAAAAATGAGTATTCCTGATTCCAAGCCCTGTGCTCTATCCTCTGAGTCACCTAGCTGCCCCACTATTCACTAGCTCGATAGCCTAAATCACTCGAGCTCCTTTTATCCTAATATCCCAGTTACTCAATTTGGGTTTCTGTTTCAGTCTCTAATTCCCAGGGGCTGAGATTGTTCATTCCTCAGCTTCCCAGGGGCTAGACTCATATTATTTAATCCAGTCCCTAGTTCCCTCCTTAATACCCTGGTTCTTCCATAACTAGATATTAGCTTTGTTCTTCAGCCCTCAAATGACTTCATTTCCTGTCTATCACACCAGTCTTACCCCTCTGACATTCCCACGTCATAAGACTGGGAGAGTGAAGGGTAGGGAAATGCAAAGGAGCACCAGTTCAAAGGTCTAAAGGGAAAACTCAACGTACAGATCTCGCCACTGTAGAATCAGCTGAGGAAGAGAGCGATGGAGTAAAACTGCATGGAAATATGCAAGTTATTGCTAACGGTGGTGGGTGAATAAAACTGTTCATGGTACAGAAAGGATGGTAAAGAGAGCACTGTAGCTGAGTCAAGTGATATGTGGTAAGTGGGGCCTATTTCCTTTTCGTCCTGTCTCCAGCAACAAGCACAGTCCTTGGCCCATAGCGGGCATTTAAATTCTCATTGATTGCTTGATTGTATCACCTCCACTACAAATTTCCTAGGCCTTTAAAAAAATAAAGTTCTATTGATGCCTTTTGTCTTTTATATCAATCATTTCCCTCTACCATGTAATCTTCCTTCATAATCAAGTGTTTAAACAAAACCAACCAACAGAGCAACCACATCAACATATGCACCATTCCACTCCTCTAGTCCTTTTATCCCTCTTCTAGAGAAGAAAAAGGTATGTTTAATCATCTCTTCTTACGGTGTTGTTTTTATTTACATTCTTGTTTTTGTTGTTGTTCAGTTGCATCTGACTCTTTGTGACCCCGTTTGGGGTTTTCTTGGCAAAGATACTTCAGTGGTTTGTCATTTCCTTCTCCAGCTCATTTCACACATGAGGAAAATGAGACCTATAGGGTTAGATGACTTGCCCAGGGTCACATAGCTAGTAAGTATCTGAGGCTGGGTTTGAACTCAAGAAGATGAGTCTTCCTGACCCCTAAATATACATACATACATACATACATATATATATATATATATATATATACATATATATATATACACACATACATACATACATGAAATCCCACCTCTGATAATTACTACCTGGAGGGCCTTGGGGCAAGTCACTTAATTTCCATGAACCTCTATTTCCCGATTTGTAAAATGAGGCAGTCATACTAAACAGCTTCTGAGATCCCTTTCACCTCTGGAGCTATGATCCATCCTCCCATGTTTCTCTAAATTCTTTACGTTCATCGTGTTCTATGAATGCACAATATCACTAATGGGTATGAATTTTATTTATACTTTGAGGAGAGAAAGAGGGAGGAAAGGAGGGAGGAGGAGAGAGAGAAAGAGAGAGAAAGAGAGAGACAGTGTTTGAGGGTGTTGATTTTGGGGTTTGGTTTTGTTTGCTTGTTTGTTTTGCTACCACAAAGAAGTATAACTATGAATATTTTGGCACATATGGGACCTTTTCCTGCTCCGTGGTTAACCTCCTTGGGCCATATGCCCAGTAGTGGGATCACTGTGGTTTAGTGACTTTTTCTTGCATGACTCAAGAGAGTGATCCAGATCTAGTCCATCTACATTTCCTGACTATCTCCCTATCATGCCATTACTGCTTTTTTTCAAAGAGCTACTCTGATATCAAAGTATTGGGGTCCAAATGTCAGGGTTCCTCTGTCACTGATGATGAAAATAAATCATTGTAAAAATGCTGACATATCTGTTTCATTTTCTATTTGTCGTTCTCCTGCCTGTTTTGTCTGTGAATGCCCTTGAGATGATGTGGCTCACTTGGATCTCATGCCAAGCTTTACTTTAGACTTGTTTCTCATTCCATTACTTTTCATTATTTTATAAGACAACACTTCTAGTGATCGGTTTCCACCATCCTTCTCTACAGTGTTTAATAAATGAGATTATACTATAAACAACCCTTGCCCGTTAGCTAGCATCTCCCTCCAAGGGCAAGGGAATCAAGCCTGTGACGTTGGGTAGATCAAATTCCCTCAGCAAGCCTCCTTTCCCAAAACATTCTTGTTTTTTTGGGGTTTTTTTGAAGGGGGAAGGCAGGGAAATTGGGGTTAAGTGATTTGCCCAAGGTCACACAGTCAGTGTGTCAAGTGTCTGAGGCCACATTTGAACTCAGGTCCTCCTGACTGCTGGGCTGGTGCTCTACTTACTGCGCCACCTAGATGCCCCCTCCCAAACCATTTTTAACTGTGATTACATAAGATCAATAATCATGAAAACTAAAAAGAAACAGAAGAAATTTACTCCATGTAGACCAAAATTGCACAAGAAGTTATCTAGAACCAGGCAGAGGGAATGAGAAAGGTCTTGGCAAGGAAGCCAACACCAATATAGTCGAACTTCTGCTACAGTTTGTTTTTATGAAATATAAATGTAGATATAGAGTTTATCAAAAGTCTTAGAGCAGTTTTAAGCCTTACTGGCTTTAAATTTCACTATGACTTTCAGACGCCATGTATATACATATATGTACATGTATACTTACATATACACATATAGATACTCATATATACATATACATACATATATATATAATAAGGTAGTAACAAAATTATATCATTTGTTTGAGTCTTCCCTGCTTTTGTGCCCTTTTTTTGGGAGGCAATTGAGATTAAGTTACTTGCCCAGGGTAACACAGCTAGTGAGTGTCTGAGGCTGCATTTGATCTCAAGACCTTCTGATTCTAGGACCAGTCATTTATCCACTGCACCACCTAGCTCCCCCAACTTTTGTGCCCTCTTAGAAAAAAAAATATTAAACGGTTATCCCTTCCATATCATGACTTTTCCCATTGCAGTTTCAATATATCGTGGGTCACCATAAGAATTTAAATGGGAATTTTGGGGGAGTTTTGCAGAAGCTACAGATGACACGTGAAGGCCAGCGGACAATACAGAATCTATGACTAAATACTTAACCCAAATTTTACAATAAAGTACTGTAAACATCCCACAAAAGAAAAAGAAAAAAATTTTCTGGTATGAAAGGAGGGCCAAAAAAAATTTATGCAGATTATGAGGGCACAGTGCCCCAACCCCCATGGTGTGGAAAGGATAACTGCATTACTTTTTTCCACATTATTTCTCAGTGCCCACTAACCTACTACATGGAAATCCTCTCTTGTAACAAATATGTACTTATGGCCCCACAAAACAAATTAACACTCTGGCCACATCTGACAAGACATATCTCATTCATCATCTTTTGTCCATCATCTCTCTGCAAAGAGGTAGAAAGCATGTTTCATTGTCAATTTTCTAAAGTATTATTGTTCATAGTTTGATCAAAATTGTTTTCCTTTACATTATTATTGTTATCATTAAGCACATGATCATCCTGGTTCTACTCATTTCATTGCACATCAGTTTGTCTTAATCACCCTAAATTTCAGAGTCAATAAACATTTAGAGGTGGATTCTGCTATAGGATAGATCAGGGGTGGGGGACCTGTGGCCCTCTAGATCTTCAAGTACCGTCCTTTGACTGAATCCAAACTTCACACAACAAATTCCCTTAATAAAAGAATTTGCTCTGTCAAACTTAGACTCAGTCAAAAGGCTGCACCTGAGGACTTAGAAGGCCACAAGTGGCCTTGGAGCCACAGGTTCCCCACCCCTGGGACAGACACTGTGCTAAATACTGGGGGTACAAAGAAAGGCATAAGGCTGTCCCTGCCATCAGGTGCTCACAATCTAATGGGAGAAGACAACACATTTTAAAAAGTTGAAAAGGAAAAAGGGAAAAGGGAAAGGGAAAGAGATTACTCCACTTGGGGTTGTGATGAAGTCCTGCAGCTGGGGTAGGAAGTGATCTGAGGAGGTGAGAATTCCAGAATTGATTTCATCTTTGCAGAATGATGGTTTTTCAAGGTCATGAAGTCCATGAAAGCAGCCAGGTGGGGAATGTTTCTCTTAATCTGCCATATTACCACTATTATACACATATGAATCAACTTAAAAATTCTCCTCTGAAGTGTCATAATGCAGATAATCACCCAAAGAATACATAACTTAAAACTGCCACAATACTTGTAGCTCTCACAATTTTCAAAACTTCTAGGATCTGTGATTTTGCTAATACGGGTTTCCTCTCCAGGAGAGAAATCACAGCCTTTCATGCCTTAGTAGTTTCTGTCAGGGAAAAGAAATCGCCCACCTTGTTGGTAAACTCTCTGGTGATGAATTTCTCTGTTCTTAGCAGGGCTGGTCCTCAGACCACAAACACACACCCTGTCATTACAACAATATTCAAAGCTAGTCCTGCTGTGTGGAACCTCCCAGAACTCACAGTCAGCTGGCATTGCTTTCAAGAACCCAAGGTCACAAAAGATGAAACATGATAAAAAGACTTCAACTGGGATCGTTCTATTTTTGTTTACTGATATTTTTAGCAAAATTGATTCTTTTTTTATTGGTGCCCTACTTCTGAAGCTGTTAAAGAGAAGCGTACACTTTCATGGCTTTTTAAAAAATATATTAAAAGATGTAACAGTCTAGATCCCGAATAATCTAAGAATCTCAGAGGTTAGAGGCATATATAATTAGTATTTCCTAGCTTTCTGGGTAGGAGTGAGAAGAGGAGGCATAATTCACACAATGATTCCATTTCCTCAGCAACAAAATTTCCTTCAAAGAGGACGTTGTCATGGCCAGAGGTGGTAAAAATTGTTTCACAAGTGCAAGATATTAACTGTCCTTTCTTTAAAGGTTCCATAATTTATAATTTGAGATCACACAGCAAAGCCAGCATGGGCCTGATATCACTATCCTTTCCCAAGCAAAATTCTGATCTACTAAAACAACAACAGTAAGCTCAGGCAGTAATGATGAAGGCCTGGATGAATGCCTAGATTTGGGCCTCTCTATGGGGTAGCTGAATGGCTCAGTGGCTAGAACACCCAGCCTGGAATCAGGAAGACCTGAGTTCAAATTTAACCTTAGACACTAACTAGCTGTGTGGCTCCGGGCAAGTCACTAAACCCTGTTTGCCTCAGTTTCCTCATCTGTAAAATGATCTGGAGAAGGAAATGGCAAGCCACTCCAGTATCTTTGCCAAGAAAACAAACAGGAAAATAAAAAGTCAGAAACAACTGAAACCACTGAACAACAAGGTTTTGTCCAGATGTGCCAACCAGTCAGGACGTTCCTACTCTTGTCTGGGAAGAGAAAAGCATTTCAAAATAACCAAGACATAGATTTCCAAATGACATTTAAACTACATTCGAACATACTTTAGCATTTAATAGTTTTCTAATCATCTTAAACTCAAATCAATCCCACAAGCGTTTATTAAGCACCTACATATGCTGGGCTCTGCGCTGGGTGCTAGGGACACAAAGACAAAACAAGCAAAAACAGTCCCCACTGTCAAGGAGCTAAATGAATTACTTTAATGAAATGGGATATTATTTGTACCGTAGAAATTATGAAAAGGATGATTTCAGAGAAACCTGGGAAGATTTGTGTGAGCCGGTACAAAGTAAAGTGAGCAGAAGCAGGACAGCAAAGTAACAACAACACTATAAAGAAAAACAACTTCGAAAGACTTAAGAATTGTGATCAATGCAACGACCAATCCAGAGTCTAGAGGGCTGATGAGGAAGCACGCTACCCATTCCCTGAAAGAGCCATGATGGATTCAGGATGCAGGATGAGACATTTTTGGACTTGACAAGTGTGTAGATTTGTTTACCTTGAGTATGATTATTTGTTAGGGAGAATGTTTTCCTTTTTTATTTGAGAGGAAGATGGTAGCTACTTACAGGGATGCAGAAAAAGAAAGAAAAGAGAATCATTGAAGGATATAAGGACATTCAGAGGACACATAGACAAGCAGGGCTACTTTGGAAGCAATATATACTATTCTACACATAATAGAAATCCACATTTTCACATATATTCTTGGTATATATATATATATATATATATATATATATATACACACACATATATAGTTGGTAAATTCATTAAATTGAGAATAAAAATAAAATTTTTAAAAATGTTTTGAAAACATTAAAAAATACTCTCTACAGGGTAAAATGTCAAAAAAATGAATGAAATCAACAATCATGTTTACTCACCCCAGGCAAATCATAAAATAATTCTTTTTTTCAGTTCCTTATTTGCTAGTAATTAGACGAGAGGCCTACAGCCGGCCTCATAGACAGTATAAGTCCAGTTGGACACATGCTGGCTATGTGAACCTAGGTAAGTCATTTAACTGACTCAGTGGCCCTGGTCAATTCTCTAAGACTGTAAGTTTTGAGGATACATCAGCAACAATAACGATTATGATTATATATTTGATATATTAGAGAGGTCATATATAGTAACAACAGTATCTAGTACTTATATAGCGCCTTGAGGTTTCCAAAGCACTTTACACATGTTAATCCAGTTGATGCTCACAATAACCCTGGGAAATTGGTGCTAGTGTTACAGCCGTTGTACAGATGAGGACGCTGAGGCTGAGAGCAGCGAAGCGACTTGCCCAGCATCACATAGCTAGTAAGTGTCTGTCAGAATTTGAACTCTGGTCTTTCTGGCTCCAAGTTCAGCACTCTGCCCACTGCATTACCTTGTTGCCTCTACAGAGGGAATGCAGAGAGTGAAGGGAGCTCTCACTGCTAATGATATCACCAAAAATAAAAAAAATCAATGTCACAGCAGAGAGATTTTGTATTACATTGTGCAAATATACATACATACATACATACATACATACACACACATGCACACACACACATATATGTATTTAGAGATGGAGAGATAGAGACAGAATCCTCCCATGTGATGGTTATTGCTGTAATGAGCATGGAGAGAGAGAGAGAGAGAGAGAGAGGGAAAGATGGATAGATAGATAGATGGATGGAGGGATGGAGGGATGAATCAACAGATGGATAGATGGATGGATGGATAGATGGATACATGGATGGATGGAGGGAGGGAGGGAGGGAGGGAGGGATGGATGGATGGAGGGAGGGAGGGATGGATGGAGTGATGGATGGACAGATAGACAGATGGATAGAAAGATGGATGGATGGAGATATATATGTGTGTTTATCCTCATAACATGGAAGGATTCTATATAACAAAGCTCCGTGTGAAATCAGATGACCCAAATTAACTGTTTTATTGTTAGGGCAGCTAAGTGACACAGTGGATAGAACTCTGGGCCTGGAGTCAGGAAGACCTAGGTTCAATTAAGCATCAGATATCTACTCAGCTGTGAGACACTGGGAAAGTCATTTAACCCTTGCTTGCTTCAGTCTCCTCTATTGTAAAATAGGGTTAATAATTGAGCCTCTCTCTGGGTTGTTGTAAGACTCAAACGAGATACTATTTGTACAAAGAACTTACTTAGTATCTGGTACATAGCAGACACTATGTAAATACTTATTTCTTTCTCTTTCCCTTGTTGACTGGGGACAATAATTTTCTGGAAATGATCATCCTTACACCAAATGTTCCCTTCAGTTCTTGTCTGTGCAACACCATTTTTTATATAAAGAAAGTATCTGGTTATATACAGTTATAGTCACAGAATTTCTGAGTGTAAGGGCCCTCGGTGGCCACCTAGTACAGTCAATATCTGAAAGGGGAAAAAGCCCCCTCTAACATAGGAAACAAGTAACCATCCAGCCTTAGCTTGGTGGAGAAACCAATACCTCCCAAAGCTCCGGATGGCTCTGCTTGTTAGGAAGTTTTACCCGACATCAAGCTTAAGTTTGTCTTTTTACAACTTTCACTTCTTGCCACTACTTCTGCTTTCTAGTTCCAAAGAGAATGTAACCAAAGTCCCATGGCCCATTGGTGTAGCATTTTCTCCCCATTGGTGGTAATCAATGCCTTGTGCCCCAGTGAGAGGCAGGGCACTGCTGCCAGGACCTCCAATAGAAGAGGAGAGAGTACTACACCAATGGACTTTGGAACTCAGGTTACAAGAACAAATCTAATCCCTCTTCTATCAGTCTTTTGAGAGAAATAATTATTTCTCTCCTATATCAATAGCCAATTATTGAATTAGGACCAAAGTTTTCCCCCTTCCTTTTCCTCATTTGGAAATCAGCCCCTGTGGGTTATTCAGGCAGCCTTTGAAGGGCAGGGCTTATAATGAGATGAAATCTTGGGCAGAATGGACACAACTGGAAAACTCAGATTTGATCAAAAGGTAAAGAAATTTTAGTTTAGGTGAACTGATAGATTCCAGCCCATTTGTTTTACTCAGATAGGTCTGGGTAAAAGTGGATTTCTCCTTTTGTCTAGGGTAACCTAGACAGGGTGATCAGAAGCATGTCCCCCAGCCCCTCCTTAGAATAAGTCCACCTCTTGTAATATTCATTCTCTGGTTACTTGTTAATCAATCAGGGTTGACTATCACCCTCAGGAACACCTACTTTTCCAAGGGCATATAAGTGTTGAGCGGCTTCCATGAGGGGCTTCTGGCATTCCAGAGTGCCAGTGACCCTTTTATTAATTATATGCTAGCATGGTTAATAAACAGTCTCTTGAACTTTTTTACATCACACTTTTAAATTCTTGAAGACAGCTATCATCTTTCTTCCTGGTTAAATATTTCCAGTTCCTTCCACTGATCCTCATGAAACATGAACTTTGTTTCTACTTTAACATAATCACACACACACACACACACACACACACACACACGTATGCAATATATATTATTATCATATATTTCCCCTCTTTTCACTCATATTGCCCTAAATCAAATCTTCATCACCTGTTGTCTGGGATAATAATGATAACAACAGAAGCTAGCATTTATCTAACACTTTAAGATTTCGTGCATTTTCTATATGTATATATATATATATATATACATATATATATATATATATTACATTTGATCTTCACAACAATCTTTTGAGGTATTATCACCACTTTACAGATGGGAAAACTGAGGCTGAGAAAGGTTAAGTGATTTGTCCACGGTGACACTATGGATGAATGATAACATTTATAAAGATGAACAAAGTGTAAGAAGACTGGAAGGTAGGAAGAGATCAGGTTCTAAAGAATGTTAAATACTAGAGGACTTTGTGTTTGATCCTGGAGGTAATAGGAAACCACTGGAGCTTTGGTCAGACATGTTTTAGACAAATCAGTGAGTGGAATGGGGAGAGACTTGAGACTGGGAGACCAATAGGAAGGCCATTGTACTATTAAGCAACTCGATGGCCCACGTATTCGAGTTCCATATGTCCCATGGAAGTCATACATCATATTGAGTTTAAAAAAGAGGAGAAAGGATAGTAACAGCACATTTTGATAATGCTTTAAAGTTTATAAAATACTTCGGCACCATAATCCTGTGAGATAAATAGTCTACAAGCATTTATTAGGCACCTACTATAGGCACTGTACTAAGCGCTAGGGATACAAAGAAAGGCAAAAATAATTCCTGCCCTCAGAGACCTTACAAGAGACCTTATCCCCATTTTACAAAAAGGGAAACTGAGATTTGGAAGACTGCCCATGGCCACGTAGCAATTAAATATCGGAAGCTAGATTCAAACTCAGGACTCCCAAATTCAAATCTAGTGGTCCTTCCACCAGGTCACATTCTTCTACAAGAGATACATGGTTCAATTACTTAGCAATGTGATTATAATGCTTACGTGATACTTCCTCTAACACGGTGCTGCTCTGATGCCTCATCACAATGTGAAGCTAACTGTGGCCTCTTAAAAGTTATGCCAGAAGAGCACAGTCTCTAGCAAGTCCAGCCAAGATGGGAAGATTCCAAGTACTGGCCCGGTGACAGACAGTATGTCTGTCTTCTAAGTACAAACTTCACTGGGTTCAAAGAAGCTAATCAGCACAGGGCAATGTTGCCAGGTGAAGTTCATCATACCATCTGCTTCAGGAATGGAGGGGCAGTGATCTCCATTGGTTGATAGATGAAAAGAGGGATTCTTAAAACATTATACTACTTCGACGGAAAGTGATGGCTTTCTTTTAATATAAGATTAAAATACTTTAGGACCTACTTTAGGATAAGCCTGGGCATATTTATTATACAAAGCCCTTGCCTTATGCCCTAAACCATCCAAAAAGTATTGTAATAACCCACAAAGAACACTCTGTGGCATGTAAACATCATAATAATGTGTGGTTTGAGTTTTAAACTTAATGACAGGGGGAAAACCACTTTAACAAGTACTTGGTTTTCATATTTTATTTAAAAAAAACTCGATCATATCAAGCAAGTTATAGAGGGGGAGAAAATAAGACTATCCCTAAGTGAAAAACAAAAAGCAGCCTCATCTCAATATGTTTTAAAAATATGTATCTAAGATCTTTTACTCACCAAAAGTTGCAATGGTGAATATATGCGATCTCCCTGGGTGCTGGTGTTCTCTGGATGCTTCTCAAATCATTATTTCTGTTACTTATTTGTTTATGCATTACTTCCCCTCAGAATAATGCAAGCTCCTTGAGGGCAAAAACTGTTTTTCAATTTATCTGTGTATCCCCCAGCATTTAGCATAGTCCCTTGCACACAGTAGGTGCTTGATAAATGCTGGATTAGAGTCTAATTGTGTTCACTTCTTTTAATTTTTTGTTATATTTATCCCTACCTCTGGTACCCTTATTAATCAATAATTACTCCACTAACATTTATTAAATGCATACCATGTGCCAAGCCTAGTGCTAAGAGCTGGAACATTCATTGCCTTCAGGGAGCTCACATTAGAACCAGGAAGACAACATGCACATATACAAGTTTATGTAGGATATATACGACATGAATATTAGGTATTTTGCTGTGGGGAGTCACTAGGAGGCTGAGTGATGAGGAAATGCCTCTTGCTTAAGATTGCATCTGAGCTGAGTTTTGAAGGAACTAGGGATTCTAAGAGGTAGAGGTGAGGAAGAAGAGCATTCCAGGAATGGGGAAAATGTATAGAATACTGTATGCAAGCAACGGCAAGAAGACCAGTTTAGCTAAACCACAGAACGCATGAAGCAAAAGCCTGGAAAGGTAGGTTGGAGCCAGGTTGTGACTAGCTTTAAATGCCAAACTGAGTTTATATTTGACTCTAGAGGTAATATGAATCAATATTTAACAAGCATTTATTAAGTTCTAACTTTGTGCCTCAAACACTGCAGTTCATTGAACAAGGGAGTGACATGGACAGAGCTGCATTAAAGGAAAATCATTTTGGCGATTGTATGGAGAATAAATTGGAGGGAGGAGAAACTTGAGGGAGACACCAATTAGGATTTTGAAATAGTCAAGGTGAAAGGTGAGGCATGCTTAAATTAAGGCAATAATCGCAGGAGGAAAGAGAAGTCAAGAGGACTGAAAAATGTTATGGAGGTAAAAATCTAAAGGACTTGGCTAAGTGATGGGCTATGTAGGGTGAGGAAAATCAAGGAGTCAAGGACAATTCTCAGGTTACAAATCTGGGTAACCAGCAGAACAGTGGTGCCCTCAAAAGTAATAGAGAAATTCAGAAGAGGCATGGGCTCTGAGAGAGATAATGAGTTCTGTTTTGGACATGCTGCTTTGGGGACGCCTAGAGGACTGCCAGTTCAGACCAATAAGTGGTTGGTAGTATGCTCAAGAGAAAAATTAGGATGAGAGTCTTCTGCATAAAGATAATTAAACCCAGAAGAACTGATTAAGTCACAAAGGAAGGGAAAACAGAGAAAATGTGCCAGGGTGTAACCGTGGGGTAGGAACCATGGGTAGGGGGTACAATATGGATGAAGATTAATAAAAGGAGAGTGAGATAGACTAATCAGACCCATAGAGGAGAACCAAAAGAGAAGCCTCAAAAATACCAGGAAAGGAGAGAGTATTCAGGAGGAAAGGGTGGTCCACAATTTCAAGAGCTGCAACAAGGTCAAGAAGAATGAAGACTGGGGGTGGAGCCAAGATGGCAGCAGGAAAACAGGGACTTGTTTAGGCTTTCCCCCAAATCCCTCCAAATACCTGTAAAAAATGGCTCTGAAAAAATTCTAGAGCTACAGAACCCATGAAATAACAGAGGGAAGCAGGTCTCCAGCCCAAGACAGCCTGGATGGTTGCTGGGAAGGGCCTATCGCACAGTGCTGGGAGCAGAGCACAGCCCAGCGTGGGCCACACCAGGACAGACCAGGCACTGAGGAAATCAGGCAGAGCAGGCCATAGGGCCCTGAATCACTGAGCTGTAGTAGTTACCAGATTTCTTAACCCACAAACACCAAAAACAACATAGCAGGTCAGTGGGAAACCTGCTGGATCAGAGGGAGAAAAAGGCATGGTCCAGCCCCAGCCCCAAGGACAGTAGAGGTGGTTCAGCATGGTGGCTGCAGCAGCAGGAAGTTCCTGCGGCTGCTTCTAGAGCTCCAGCTGTGGCTGCTTCCAGCCCAGACCTGGTGGTAGAAATCAAGTGGCAGATCAAAGCAGAAGTGCAGGGAGCACTTTGCTGGCATGGAGGCAAGGTTCTTTTGCTTTGCCCTGCTTGGATCTGGGCTGTGGTCCTGGTTGTCAGTTCTTGGGGGAGGAAGAGCGCTGCTGTGGCAGAGTTTGCCATGTAGAAGGAGCTCTGAAAACAGTAGTGCAATGCTCTGAAGCTTGAGATAAAGTACTCGACATTCTGAAACCAGTCATACCCTGACAAAAAGCTCAAGGGTCAAGTAGTTGGCTGGGAACATGTCCAGGCAGCGCAAAAAGGACTCAGACTATTGAATCTTTTTTTGGTGACAAAGAAGAGCAAAACATATAGCCAGAAGAAGTCAACAAAGTTAAAGAGCCCACATCAAAAGCCTCCAAGAAAAATATGAATTGGTCTCAGGCCATGGAAGAGCTCAAAAAGGATTTGGAAAGGCAAGTGAGTAAGAGAAGTAAAGAAAAAATTGGGAAGAGAAATGAGTGTGATGCAAGAAAATCATGAAAAAAAGTCAATGACTTGCTAAAGGAGACCCAAAAAATACTGAAGAAAATAACATCTTAAAAAACAGACTAACCCAAACGGCAAAAGAGCTCCAAAAAGTCAATGAGGAGAAGAATGCCTTAAAAGGCGAATTAGCCAAATAGAAAAGGAGGTCCAAAATACCACTGAAGAAAATACTACCTTAAAAATTAGGGTGGATTAAGTGGAAGCTAGTGACTTTATAAGGAATCAAGAAATTATAAAACAGTACCAAAAGAATAAAAAAATGGAAGACAATGTGAAATATCTCACTGGAAAAACCACTGACCTGGAGAACAGATCCAGAAGAGATAATTTAAAAATTATTGGACTACCTGAAAGCTATGATCAAAAAAAGCGCCTAGACATCATTTTTCAAGAAATTATCAAGGAAAACTGCCCTAAAATTCTAGAACCAGAGGGTAAAACAGAAATTGAAATAGCCTCTTGAAAAAGATCCTAAGAAGAAAACTCCTAGGAATACTATAGCCAAATTCCAGAGTTCCCAGGTCAAGGAGAAAATATTGCAAGCAGCCAGAAAGAAACAATTCGAGTAGTTTGGAAAGGCAATCAGGATAACACAATATCTAGCAGCTTCTACATTAAGAGATCAAAGGGCTTGGAATATGATATTCCAGAGGTCAAAGGAGCTAGGATTAAAACCAGGAATCACCTACCCAGCAAAAATGAGTACAACGCTCCAGCACAAAATATGGATTTTCAATAAAATAGAGGACTTCCAAGCATTCTTGAAAAAGAAAAGACCAGAGCTGAAGAGAAAATTTGACTTTCAAATACAAGAATCAAGAGAAGCATGAAAAGGTAAATAGGAAAGAGAAATCGTAAGGGACTTACTAAAGTTGAACTGTTTTGGTTACATTCCTACAAGAAAAGATGATACTTGTACTCATGAAACTTTTCTAAGTATAAGGGTAGTTGAAGGGAATATACATATATATATATGTAGATAAAAGGAACAAGGTGAGTTGAATATGAAGGGATTGTATCTAAAAATAAATAAATAAATACAATTAAGGGGTGAGAGAGAAATATATTGGGAGAAGGAGAAAGGGAGACATAGAATGGGATAAATTATCTCACATAAAAGTGACAAGGAAAAGCAGTTCTATTGGAATGGAAGAGGGGGGAGGGGAAAGGGAATGAATGAATCTTGCTGTCATCAGACTTGACTTAAGGTGGGAATAACATACACACTCAATTGGGCATCTTACCCTACAGGAAAGTAGGGGGAAAGGGGATAAGAGAGAGGGGATGACAGAAGGGAGGGCAGAGTGGGGAAGGAGGTAATCAAAAGCAAACACTTTTGAAAAGGGCCAGGGTCAAGGGGATAAAATTGAATAAAGGGGGACAGGATAGGATGGACGGAGATATAGTTGGTCTTTCACAACATGACCGCTATGGAAGTGTTTTGCATAATGATACATGTGTGGCCTATGTTGAATTGCTTGCCTTCTCAAAGAGGGTGAGTGGGGAGGGAAGAAGGGAGAAAATTTGGAACTCAAAGTTCCAAAAACAAATGCTCAAAAAAAAAGTTGTGTTTTTTTTTTTACATGCAACTGGGAAATAAACAAGCAATGGGGTATAGAAATCTATCTTGCCTTACAAGAAAGTAAGCATCAAGGAGATGGGTGGGGGGAGTGGGGTGACAGAAGGGAGGGCAGACTGGGGAAAAGGGCAACCAGAATATAAGCCATCTTGGCGTGGAGGGAGGGTAGAAATGGGGCGAAAACTTGTAACTCAAATCTAGTGGAAATTAATGTTGAAAACTAAAAAATATTAAATAAAGAAATAGAAAGAGAAAAAAAAAGAATGAGGACTGAGAAAAACCATCAGATTTAGCAATTAAAAATCAGTAAAAATTTGAAGAGAGTAGTTTCACTTGAATGACAAGTTCATAAACCAGATTGCAAAGGGTTGAAAACAGAATGAGAAGAGACAAAGAGGAAGCAATGAGAGCATACAGCTTCCTCTAGTAAATTCACTGTGAGATCCAGGAGAAATTGATGTGATATGACGCGATATGATATGATATGATATGATATAATGTCTTGAGGGGATGGTTGGGTCAAATGAAACCAGTAGATATAGATGAAAGATTAGTAGCAGGGAAAGTTTGTGAAGGAAAGAAATGAAAAATCTTGTCTTTATCAGCATGACCTTTAAATTCAAATGAAGTAGTGGGGTATAATGGGTACAATGCTAAGCTTAGGGGTTAATTCCTCCTATGTAACAAGAGCTATACAAAGTTGTGGAGCAGAAAGAAAAAAAAAATTCCTGCTCTTAAGGGCCTTACATTCTAATGGGGAGACAGTGTGTGTATATGTGTGTGTGTGTGTGTATACATATGTACACATACATATACATACATATTTGCAGGTATATGTGTACACATATATACACATATATGTGCATATACATGCATGTACATGTGTATATACACACATACACATGTGTGTATATGTATGTATTACAGGTATATGTATGTACATGTGTACACCTACGTAAATACACATATAAAAGAAATTGTTTTGATTGTCCTTCGTTTTCAAAGAGGCATATGACATCAGGGAAATTATGACATGACTTCCAGTTGACTTGGATTTGAGTGAGGGAGGGCTGTGCAAGGTCACTAGCTTCACTTCCTCCTCCAGAGCCATTTGGGTCCAGTGACCAGATATTCATCAAGTTGACTGGACATGACCCAGGAAGCAATGGGAGATGCTGGCCCTTTTAGGCTAAGGACATAGAAGGTAACCTTGGAAGGGAAAGGCATTATTAGAAGCTGGGAGGACAAGGAAAGGCCTCCTGCAGAAAATCTCATTTGAGCTGAGACCTGAAGGAATACAGGGAAATTAAGTAGAAGTGAGGAGGGAGAGCATTCTAGACATGGGGAACAGAAACTGCAAAGGCACATAAATGGGACATCAGACATTTATGTGAAGAACAGCAAATTGGTCAATATGCCTGAACTACAGAGGATGTGGAGGATTGTAAAGGACTAGAAAGTAGGAAGAGGTGTCTCCCCAAAAAGCAGTTTGTATTTGTTCCTAAAGGTAATAGGGAACCACTGGAGTTTATTGAATAAGGTAAGGGACATGGTCAGACCTATGACAGACCTCTCTTTTGGTTCTCCCTTATAGGTCTCATTACTCCATTTCAGTCTCCATTTATTGATCATCATTCATATTGCACCCCCTAGCCATGGATTATACCCCATGGCTACATCCTGGCACCTCTTCTCACTCTATATTCTCTCTTTGTGATCTAATCAGTTTTTTGTATGTTTAACCATTACCTCTATGCAAAAATCACTTTGGGTAGCTGTGTGAGAGACAGCCTGAAATAGGTAAAGTCTAATTAGGCAAGGAGACTAATTAGACGGTTATTGTACAGTCAAGGGGAGAGGTGATGAGGGCTTGAACTACAAACTGGAAGTAGAGGGATGTGCACAAAAGACTTTGGGAAGGCAAAATGATAAAATTTGACAAAATGAAAGGATGTATGGAGTAAGACTGAGGAGATGAGGATGACGTGCTAGTTGTGAATCTTCCTAATTGGGAGATGGTGGTTCTCTCATTAGTAACAGGGAGGTTCAGGATAGGGTGGGTTTGGGGGTAAAAGATAATAAAAGTAATGATTTCTGCTTCAGATATGTTGAGTTTGAGATACCTACAGGGCATCCAGTTGAAATTCCAGTGGAGGGGTGGGAGGGGGCAGAAGCTGAGTGGCACAGCAGATAGTGCACTGGCCCTGGAGTTAGGAGGACTTGAGTTCAAATCTAGCCTCAGAAACTTACTAGCTGTGGTGACCCTGGGCAAGTCACTTAATTCCGATTGCCCTCAAAAAAAAAGAAGAAAAGAAATGTCCAATGGGACTGAACAGAGGAGAGAGACTGGGGAAATAGAAGGGACTAATCAGGACTGACCTGGGTTTAAATCCTTGTTTTAACAATTTGGCTAGCAGCTGCTGTGTGGGGTGTAAACCCAACAACAACCAGCTCACAGAAAGCAGTAAAGCCTACAATCTTTTGATCTGCTTTACTAAGGAAAGCAACGTTAAGGGGTTCACAATCTTACTTTAATCAGTATACAAATATCATTCACTCAGCTCAAGGGAAAAAGGCAGCACCCTGAGCTTCAGAGCAAGTACAAACAAATTACAAACATCACAGACAGACCTTGTCTGATTCAAATCTCAATGCATGGTTACCAGAGTTTAACAAGTCCAACATCTGGATTTACAAGCTGGAGGGCTCTTAACTACAGCTGCCCAGAGTCTCCACATCAGCTCACTGCCAAGAGTAAGATCTCTAAGCAATAGCTCTGTCTTCCCTTTTATTGCACCCTTTAGCCATCATCAAATGTCATCTGAGCGACCAGAACTTAAGCTCTTATTGTTTGCCCTGGTCTTCGCACCTCCCTTCATTGGCCCCACCTGGAGTCCCACCTTAGTTACCATTCACACACACATAGGCTTAGCACCTAATAGATAGGGGTTTGGGCCTGGGGCTTAGCACCTAATAAGACTCAATCAAAGACACTGAATTAATCAAAGGAAGCAAAGGCCAAACTCTTCAAGGGCACTTGGTTGAATAAGTGCTAAGAGCCCATCTTGATCTCCAATACACTCCACCCCTTTCCAGGTTCCATGGCCTAACAAAAATCTAAATTAAATGGCCATGGATCCTGGAACAAATAGAAGCAGTATTCAACATAGAAACCTTGCTGTATTCTCAAACCATACTCCAGATGAGCTTAATCCTACCTCCTCCATTCTTTTCCTTATTCCTGTTGCCCTATATACAAAAATTCCTAGTCATTCTGCATATGGTATAAGCATGGTCTAGGGAAGATGTATTCCTTAGTAACAAAAAGTGCTTGGCAAAAAAGCAGCTATTTGATAAATATTTATTAATTAATTCATCAATATATAGGATTTTTCACAGAAATCTTCAGGACCCCCAAAACTGTTTATCAGCCAGTTCAATTCTCACTAACCTCTTTTTTCTACAGCCATCATCTTATTAGTATATTGGGTTAATTTATAGTAATAATACTTTGCAACAAGTATAGCATTTAGGCTGTTAGGTACGATTTCCATATTTGCTTAAAACCTTGCCCATGGTTAGACTATATTTAAGCTTAACCCAACTTTCAGGCAGTAGGCCTGCACTAATCAGCAGGGCTGATTTAAATCAATATGTTGGCAACATGATTTATTAGACAGAACAAAGAAGAGTCAGTAGAAGAAATGTTTCTTCGTTCATGTGATCACTTGAGCTCTCTTTCTGCCTAGGCGATGGAGTGGATAGAGCACTGGACCTCAAGTCAGAAAGGTCTAAGTTCAGATCGAGCCTTACACACTTATTAGCTATGTGGCCTTGGGCAAGTCATTTTATTTCCATTTGCCCCAGTTTCCTCACCTGTAAAATGTGTTGTTATTCGGTCATTTTTCAGCCATGTCCAACTTTTCATGGGGTTTTCTTGGCAGAGATACTGGAGTGGTTTGCCATTTCCTTCTCCAGCTTATTTTACAGATGAGGAAATTGAGGCAAAGAAAGTTAAATGACTTGTCCAGGGTCACACAGCTAGTAAGTGTCTGAGGCCACATTTGAACTCAGGAAGATGAGTCTTCCAGGGACTCCAGGCCAGGCATTCCGCGCACTATGGCGCCACCTACCTGCCCTAACCTATAAAATAGGGACAATAACATCTACCCCTCAGGTTTATTCTGAAGATAAAATGAGATTGTATTTGTGGAGTACTTTGAGAAGTTTAAAGCATTATGCTATTATTATATATCATTATCCTTATATTACTATGTGTTATCCTTATATCATTATTATCCTTATATATTACACTATTATTATCTATTATTATCTGTATTTATTATTATTACCTCAATTTCTTCATTTCTGAACTAAAGCATCATAGTATAGAGGAAAGAATACTTGAGGTGAAGTCACGGGTTTAAATGTTGCTTGTGCACCTTTCTGACCTGTGTGATCTTGGACAAAGTATTTAATCTCTCCCTGGGCTTCGGTGGTCTCATCGGACAAATGAAAAAGGTGTCAGGACCCCTTTAAACTCTTAAAAATTATTAAAGACTCCAAAGAGCTTTTTTTGAATGTGGATTACAGATTTCATATTTACTATGTCAGAATTAAATATTTTAGCATATTATGGAAAGGTTTGGACTTTTGGACCTCCTAAAGGACCCCAGGCATCCCCAGACCACACTGTGAGGAGCTCTGGACTAGACAGATAATCCTCCGAGGCCCTTTGCAACTTCAGTCTATAATCCTATAAAATAAATAAATAATAATAATAATAATACCTGCTGTAGAAGCATTTGGATTCGAAGCTCTTTCCCCACCCATTAATAGGCGTGTGACCTGCTTACATCACAGGAAGCCTAAGTGTGGTGGAGGGAGTTTGTTCTGGGAAGATCAGAACCACGTAGGCATTCTGACAATTATCATCTACGTTATTATAGTGCCTTAATGTTATACTGTCCTTCTACACCTGAGGCATCAATGATACAGTGAACAGAGAGATGACCTCCAACCTAGGAAGGCCTGAGTTCATGTTTTTGCCCTGACACATACTGTGGTGCTCCCTTCCAGGGCTTCTTTATTTTTTTTTCTCTTGCGACCTCTTTTCAGTTTTTCACAACGTTCCTTGGTGCTATGTGGCCCGAGGGCATGCCCAGTGCAAAATGTGCTTGCTTATGCTCAGAACGCAGGCTTCAGGGAAGTTGTGCAACGCAACTCAGGCAAGCGCTGCCCAGAATGCCTCAGGTTCATTACACATTTGCTTTTTAATTAATTTTTGGTCATTGTGCATTCAAAAACCTTTTACCGTCACCAATTTTTCACAACCCCATATAGGATCGCAAGCCACAGTTTAAGAAGCACTGCTTAGGCAACTCATTTAACCTTTCAGTGACAGACTGTGAGCTCGCTGAGAACAGTGACTGTTAATTGCCTTCTTTGCATCCCTCATGCTTAGTACAGTGCCTGGCACATAATTAATACTTAATAAGTACTTGCTGACTCAGTGTTACAAAAATTATTCTAATATGAGAAGTGCAAAGAAGATGCCAATCTGCCTCAGAGAGTTCTTTACCCTGAAGTTCCTGGGCCTGCCTACATCACATGACTAAAGGGAATATTGATTACATAGATGTGGAGACTCTTTGATAAGTTAACTGTAAGATGCAAATGTAAAATCATTATTATTCGTCCAACCTACTTAACGTCTCTATGCTCTGGCTTTTAAAGCCGAGCCTAAACATGAATGTAAGGAAATCAATGAAAATTCAATTCCGGTCTATTCAACAAACGTTTCTTAAATGTCTACGGTGTGCCAAGCACTGTGCTAGGTGAGAAATACAATGACAGAAATTAAAATGGAAAACATGCTTTTCAGCATTGCTCATGTTATGTTTTCACTGCGGCTGGCATCATACGCAGATCCACCACCATACTACGACATGTGGGAAGGACTAATTTTTTAAAAAATAACAAATACTTTTGGATGGAATTTCAAATCCATCTTCAAGACTGATTTTTTTTGCTACCTTTCCTACAATAAAAACAACTCCTAAGGGAATCATAGGAACTGGTATCTGAAATCCCATATCAGGGAGATTCCTCTTTCCCTTGCTGCCCTTCAAGGCCATAAACCCTGATTACCTCCTCTCTACCTCCTAGTTAAAAGTCATTTTCGATCCCTTAGTAGATTAGAAAAAATGGATAAAAGAAGGAGGAAGGGTCTTAGGTGATGTCCCAGACTTGGTTCCTACTCTATTGAAGAAAATAAGGAAGGAGGAAAAACAGGTAAATAAATCTAAAGGAAGGAACTCACACAAAGAGGTTATCACGCAGGACGTTTTCTTCGTTATTTGAGGAAATCCTCGCCAGGCTGACTTTTAGTTTTATTGGAATATTCTCTTTATTTATACAAAGCTTCCCGTAAGAAACAAATATGTGAACATATGTATACGATGTCTGGTATATAATGGGTGATTAAAAATGATTGTTGATGAATATAAATACACATATATGTATATTTACAAAGTGATATGTGTATGGTGGGTTAGTTGCAGGTTTGTTTTTTAGCAATTGCAAATAATTTAAAGAGTGTACAACAATCCACGTACAGCAGTCAAAAAAAAATATTCTCTCAAAGGGAAAATCCCAAAGGAAAAACATTCTCTGCTGTCATGTATGCCCTGAGGTGAGTGAAACAGACAAAAATAGACACTCAGTATATTTAAAGAACTATACCTATAGTTTCAACAAAACTCAACAAACAAGGAAATAAACACTGAAATGGAAAAATCCCAGCTGTGGTGGGGCAGAGATCATGATCAAGAAGGTCCTACTTAACAGATGGATTTTCTTCAAAAACAAAAAAGGGTGTGGGGGAACACCACAGACCATAATTCTGAAGCATTCTTAAGTAAAAAGTTATGATTTCTGTGGAATACACAGGCCTAATGTGGCCTCCATAGTCTAGCACCTTCCTCAGCAACAGGAAATTAGAGGTCATGAAGGGGAAAAAAAATTTTTGGTTGAGTCTTTAGGAAGTGCAGTTAATAAGCTTTAGGTCTTTCTGATCATACATCATGTATATTACTGAAGTTTTAGTTCTCTTGTGTTGGAAAGAAACTTTGTAGGTGTTAAACTGTTGAACCAATAGTGTTTAGATAAATTACTCATAGCCTCACTATTTTGGCATCTCTTTTTCATCATCAATACCCTCTCTATCACGGATCACTGTTGTTAAACCTTCCATTTTGAAACTTTCTATGACCCACATACGAATACATTTCTTGTTTGGAGCTTCTTAATATGAAACCACAATCAACATTCACTAGAAATGTGTTTCAACTAAGTGGTAGAAAAATACAGAGTTCAACTGGCATCTGCTTCAGAGATGTGTGTTATAGGGTGGGGGGGGGGTGTAGAGAGACAGAGCTATAAAGAAGGGGAGGAGATAGACTAGACTGTGTCCCATCCCCTCAGGTACGTATTCATCATTATCTCCTTGTGTCCCTAATCCTGCCCTTTGAATCATGTCTAGAATGAAAAATTTTTTTTTACAAATTTATCCCTTTGGAAAATTATCGTTTATTCCCCACACCAATCCGTCCTCCTCCATTCAGCCACTAAAATGATTTTCCTAAAGCACAGGTCTGATTATGTCTCACACACACACACACACACACACACACACACACACACAAGCACGCACGCATGCTTCTCTCTCTCTCTCTCTTTCTCTCTCAAACTCCAGTGACTTCTTATTGCCCATGAACAAATACAAAATAATCTTTTTGGTATTCAAAAGCCTTCACAATCTATTCCCTCTTATCTGATACAGTAGTACTGGATTTCTGGCTGTTCCTTGAGCAAGACACTCCATCTCTCTGCTCGGGACTATCTCCCATGCCTGGAACTCGATCTCTCCTTCACACAGACTACTAACCTCCCTGACTTCCTTTAAATACAAACTAAAATCCCACTTTTTGCAACTGGGATGGTAGAGTCAATGCCTTCTACCTTCCAGTAAACCCTCAAAGTTCTACCTTAGTTATGACTCTGAATTGCTCTATTCCAGTCTGTTATAGAACAGTTAACTAATAAAAAAAATTGTTTTGGAATATATCAAGTACACTAGTTTCTAGGCTTTTACGCTGGTTAAAAAACAGATAAAAACTTTTGTTGTATTCTGTTACGTTTTGGATACGTCAAATAGAATGAGCAGGGCCTTCCAGACTTTAAAGCATAGCCAAGTTGTAGTAACTGCTCATGTTTCCACAAGAATAGTCATTCTGAGAAAGATTCCCTTTGCCTGTTATAGATTAAAATTGTACCATATGTGCTTCCTAGAGCGCATATTGCCCAGCAGTACAGGTGTATGGGGGAAACCGCCAGATTTCAGGATCAAGGTCTGATTAATTACTCAAACTTTGAATTTCTGTTCTTTCTTCTATTATTTCTAACCTCAAACTCTAACCTTAATGCTGAAGGGTGCATGTGTGTGCATGTGTTTGCATGGGGGTGTGGGAAAAGGAAGGCATCCCAGAATCCAACTCTGCTTTCAATTGGTCAGCCCGTATCCCCACTGATCTCTTTCCTCCCTGGTAAACTCAAAGCTTTTAAACAGAACTTAAAATTCTAGGGGCTTTCCTGCCTTCCCTGACTGGCTCTAATATGCAGCTTCACATTCTTACTTGAACAAACAGGGACACCCCACTGGCCTGTATATCAAAATCATATCCCTGTTTAAGAAAATCTTGCTAATACAAGTATAGTTGTTGTTAGTTTCAGTTGTGTTAGACTCTCCATGACTCCAGTTGGGGTTTTCTTGGCAAAGATACTGGAGTTGTTTGCCATTTCCTTCTCCAGTTCATTTTACAGATAAGGAAACAGAGGCAAACAAGGTTAAGCAACTTGCCCAGGGTCATTTCTGCTAGCAAGTGTCTGAGGCCAGATTTGAACTCAGGAAGCTGTCTTCCTGATGCCAGGCCCAGCACTATCTACTGTGTCACCAAGCCACGAATACAAGCATAATATCCAGAATGAGGAAGGTGATGGTCCTACCACACTCTTCCCTAGTGAGAGCACATTAGAAATTAATATGTTCACTTTTAATACAGGCAGCAACCACGATGTCACCATTTGGGCCTCTAGATCATGCAAAAAGGGGATCAGTTCAAGGAACAAGGAATGTTTAGCCTGGTAAAGAGATGTAGGAGGGACAGGATGGCAGCTTTGGGCAGAACTAGTTAACAAGGAGGCTGATTTTAGCTCACCAAAATTAGAATTATGAGAATGGAGCTTCTCTATTCTTTGCAGAGGTTCCGCTATGAATATGGGGCACTAAGTACAGTTTGTTTTGCTGAACTGCATTTTTTTTCTTTTTCATTTCATTATTAGGGTTGGCTCTCTGTACAGAGAAAGAGGGATATAGTGGGAAATGAATAAAAACAGGGACCCAATTTTTAAGGAGTAGCAACTCAATGAAGCAAATGTTTTATGGGAAATGAGCGGACTTGGTACTGCCTTTGATTTGGATGGTGCAAATGACCAAAGACCAAAAGATGAGTCCAGAATAGAAGGATTAGGGAAGAAATAAAAGCCCATAGTATGAAGCTGGTGAAGACAGGGGGAAGAAGCACTGATCTGAATTCCAAGAACCCGAGTTCATCTTCTCACCCCTGTTGCTGTGTGACCTTGGACAAGTTTGCAATTTATTAGCTACATGACTTTGTTCTAACTTTTTTTCTTCTTTTTATAGTGAAGTTAGCAATCATCAACAAATGCAAACATTCCAATATACAAAAAGACAAGAAGAAAGAATTGATGAGAAACTGCACTTTCTTATGAGAAACAAATTATATGTATCTGTGTTTTTATAAATATACTAGGAAGCTCAGTTTCCTCATCTGTAAGATGGGAATAATACTTATGCTACACACATCAAAGGGATATCATGAGGAAAGTGTTTTGTAAACCTTAAGATTATATTTAAATATGAATTATGTACTTAATTCAACAAACATGTATGAAGTGGCTTTGAGAATTGTGTACTAGATTTTCAGGAAGATATCAGGATGAAACTAAATTCAGTTTCCATATGTTAATCACTGATTGTTCCCAGTGCACTATCCTAGAGGAGTAGAGAAGACAGGAGGTTTAAATAAGACCAAACTTAGGAGTTTACTGCCTAAGACAGGGATAGATTCACAAAGTAACAAAACCTTCACATTAAAGAGAACCTAGGAGACCAACTAGTCCAACTCACATCTGGATGGATATATTAAATATAAATAGATAATAAATACAAACATAATCATATTTATATATAATAAATATAAATATAAACACAAATAAATAATATACTTGACACATGGTTTTTGTTTAAAGATTTTAAGAGGTTTAACCGTTACATAAAACAAATCTGGAACTATACTCAGAAGTTCAGTAAACTGTATATATTCTTTGACCCAGTGTTAGTAATATTGTGGATATGTGCCCAAGAAGATCAAGGAGAGAGAAAAGGATTCATATTTACAAGAATAATGTATAGCAGCACTTTTTGTTGTGGCAAAGAACTGGAAACAAATAGGTGCCTATCCATTGGGGAATGGGTAGACAAATGCAGCACATGAATGTAGTAGCACAGCGCTGTGCCAAAAGAAATTATGAACATGACATATTCTCAGAAATATGGAAAGATTTTTAAGAATGTAAAACAAAATAAACCAAACCAGGAGAGTAATTTATACAATGTCCACAATAGTAACACGAGAGGAAACAATTTAAACTCCCAGAACTCTGACCCAAGCAGAAACCAATCACGGTATCACAAGACTGATAATGAAACACACTTGTCACCTTGGCAGAGAAATAATGAACCAGAGGTACATAAGAAGACATACGTTCTCAGACACGACCAATATGTTGATTTGCTTTGCCTGAGTATAAAAATTTGATATGAGAGTGCTTCTGTTTGGGAAGCGGGGTGGGGAAAAGTAAGTTAATGCGTAATGATATAAATGAAGAAAAGAGCATCAATTAAATGTTTTTTAATTCACAGAAGAAAACAAAAAAGTACAAAAGGAAAAAACAGAGTGATTTTGTTATTGCCTTGTAAAACTAACACACAGTTTCTCTCTCCATACATGTATGTATATATACATACATTCAAACATGTGCATAATATATGTATATATGTATGTGCGTATACGATGGAGCCAATGGAGAAGGAGAAATTGAAGTTGCAAATGGTGACATCATTGCCCATTTATTCTGGACTCATCCTTTGGTCTCTGGTCATTTGCACCATCCATATCGAAGGCAACACCAAGTCCTGCTCATTTCCCCATGAAAGATAATGCATAATCCATAGGATTGAAGTTGCATATGTGTGTGTATACAATGGAGCCAATGGAGAGGAAGAGATTGCAGTTGCATAAGAGAGATGAGCAGAGCAAGGTCCTAGAAGAATCAGGAGGTGATGTCACCACAATAATAACATCTTTAACTTAAAACCAATCAATCAGCAAGTTTGTAATAAGCCTACTGAATTGGGAGATCAAGGGAATTCCAGAGACACAGAATCGCAGCATGTCAGAGCTAGAAGACTGGGTACATGGGAAGATGCCTAGAGCCTATAGAATGCCATATATGAGGAAGTTTGGGGGAGCCTGGAGCCCTAGAGAATTTGTGAGAGTGATTCAGAGACCATTTGTAGGAGGAAAGAGGAAGTCAAGAATATGAGATTAAAAAGCATGACTCTCTGCACAGGAGACTGAGCGAGTGAAACACTCAGTACATGTTTAGGCTGAGAGAATAAGCGTGAGTTAAGGCTGGAGGAGGCATTAACATTATGTTCTCATAATTTTATGTGATCTTATGGTTAAATTTTATAGGTACAAGAACGAAATTGTGTATCTATGCCAAATATATAACTACAAAAGGAAAGAAGATTTGGTTGGCAGTGAGACATATTGAAAAAAACCCAGAGAGTTCTGGTTAATCACAAACTAAACAGGAGACCAACAACTGTATTGAGTATTCTTTTTAAAAAACTAATGCAAACTTAGATTGTATTAATAGAAACATAATATCTAGAACCTTGGGTAGCTAAAATAATACCACTGTATTATTTGTCCCAAGAGAGAGCCTAGAGTGCTTGAGTTCAGGCAGTTCATTTTCCCCCTGAGCTTTCCCTGGGCCTCAACAATTCACACGGAGGCCTGGGTAGGGAAGAGGGGAAAAGGGAATGGGGAAAAGAAGGCAGGCAGCAGAGGCCAGACCCCTCAGCCTACTTCATGCCTGGTAACTTTAAGAACCTGTCACCTCCACTCATCTTCATGAGAAATCAAGGCCACAGAACAACCCATTTGGAAGGAAACCTGTAGGAATGAACCAGTTTTCATGAATGTTCCCTAGGGAGTCAGAGATGGATGAACCAAAATGGTTTCTTCTCTGCTTTTCTAAAGAGTTTTGGTGATCTGTCAATCTTATTTCAACGGGTTTCTTGCACAGGGGATGCCCCTTGGACTCCAGCTGTCTACCAGCAGGAGAGTCTTCAAGTCACTTGACTATCTCACCAGAGATATCCTAGTCCATCTAGGAAAGAGGAAACAAGGGGATTGGGGGACCTGGCTGGGACTTACAGGTTTTTTCCTTCTTCCCCTCATCACTCTCTGATGCTCCCAAAAGGGTGAAAATTATTCCAGTTTGGGAATGCACACCCACCACAGTAACTACTATCAGGCCAGACCCTTCCATCACACGGGTCCTTGGAAAGAGTAAGAGATGGTGATAGTTCTCTACCCCTAGCCTTGCTCTATGTAGCAATCTAACACTGAGACTCCACAGGACCCAGCTCTCTTCAATAGTCTTGCTCTTAGAGGGCAAAAAGAAGCTAATCCCAGGGTCCATCTTTGGCCTCCACAGGAATCTTTTTAGAAAATAGTCAAGTCCATCTTAGGGCCAGAGCTAAAGGTGAATGTGAAGCCATAAGAGAGCAAAGAGAACTCAGTTACCTGTAGAGTGGCCCCAAAAGAACCTTAAGTGAAATTGAATCCATCTGAATTCCCCTCACAGAAGAAGAGAACAACATACTCATGTACTGAATTTTCCTCTGAGCATATCATTACTCATCCCTGGAACTCCCTCACTTTAAAACAAAAGTGAATCAGCCCTAGTGTTTCTCTAGCACAGCAGAGATAGAGGGATCAGAAAAAAAAAATGTAGGACTCCAGAACACAGAGTTTTATATTAAGAGGACACCCAATCCAATTCCTTCATTGTAAAAATGTAAAAAAAAAACTAAGGCCCCCAAAGATTCCTGCTGAATGTAGACGACCCCACTCCATCTCTAACTCCCACTCTACCATCTCCATCATAAGTCACCTAGAGTTTCTACTTTAAAGAACCTAAGTGGGTAGCAGCTAGGTGGCGTAGTGAATAGAGCACTGGCCCTGGAGTCAGGAGGACCTGAGTTCAAATCTGGACTCAGACACTTGATACTACTAGCTGTGTGACCTTGAGCAAGTCACTTAACCCCGATTACCTAGCCTGCCTACTCCTCCAAAAAAAAAAAAATAAACCTAAATGGATTTTCCAGGTGCCAGTATACTCAGTAGCAGGGAGAAGAAAGCTGAATTCAGGGTAAGCTGCCCTGCATAACTCCCAGGGCTTGGCTTCTGGGTACCATGAAAAGAAAGATTACTAAACCATGCCACCCTCCCACCCCAGGCCCAGTCTTTCTTTTTTTTTTTGCTTTGAGACCTTGAACAGATCGCCTCTTTTCTTCATCTTAACTGACAAAGGCAGTCATTGAGCCCAAAACTCCTTATCATTAGTATTAAAATGGAGGTGCCAGCATGTGAAAGGTTCCTTGAAACTTTCAAGCAAAGAACTAGGATGACATCTGGTTATTATCTAATTCCAGGTGCTGAATATACTTTGTCAAGGGGCAGCTACGTGGTGGCAGTGGATAGAGCTTTGGCCCTGGATTCAGGCTAAGCTGAGTTCAAATATGGCCTCAGACACTAGCTGTGTGACCCTTGGCAAGTCACTTAAGCCTGATTGCTTCCTAAAAAACAAAAAAAAAAACAACTATATTTCCCTCAGTGGTAGATCTTAGGATTTGGTCTTTTCCTACCTTCCCAAAAAAGACTAAGTTGAAACCATCTTAGAGACCTTTCTTAAATCCCCAGTAGAAAAGATGCCATTGTCTCCCTTGCTAAGGCCATCTAAAATTCTCTAACTCAGAGAGCTGGAAGTGCCTCATGTACCTATACTTACACTGCCACTGCTGGTGGCCTAGCCAGTGTGAGTGGGTTATCTCTGCAGCTTGTTTTTTGAGAGGCAAGAGGAGGGAGGGAGCGTAGCCTTTGCCTGAGGGGGATGGGCCACTTAGGGCTGAGCTCCAGCCTTTCCTTCCCATCTTTAGGTCCCAATAAAGCAGACACAGATATTATAATGGTTGCTCTAGTTTTCTTTCAGTTCATCAGGGACCTACCCAAGGGCTGTGGACTCCCCAGCATGGGGTGGGTGAGATGACTTCACAGCTGACATATTTTCTTTGTCTCTCTCAGCCTATGTGCTCAGCCTGAGTCTCACAGCCAGTGGCATTTCTGATCCAGACCTAGGGCTCTTTATCCAAAGGTTTTAGGAGTGAGATTTTCCTTCTCTCTTTATTTCAGGGTTCCTCCAGGGGTAATCCTTTCCCTGTGGAAAAAGACCCTGGAAAAGTCCCTTCCTTACTCTCTAGGAGCATGCGTGCATGTGTGTGCGCGCGCACATGCACACATTTATTTTGCAGCTGCTGAGATCAGAAACTAAAATCTGCTCCTGGTTAGAGTGTATATGAAATTACAGCTGTTGTGATGAGAGACTGAAAACCTTCTCTGGCACAGGAAGAATTAAAATGGAAAGTTCAAAGTCAGAGACTAACCAAGCTCCTGGTCCCACATGGTTCCCCTTCCTATTTCACAAATCAGAGAGAGAGGACTCCCAGGTCAGCAGTCGCCACAGCATCAGGGTCTCCACCGCCACTTTTTTCTTCTTGCTCAAACAGGTTAAAAACAAGGAGCCCCTGAAAACTGGAGCAAAGGTAACCTTTTCCACCTGACCATCTACCCACCTCCCCCCAAACCAGACCTCCCAGGCTGTCCACCATTCTTCCTTCTTTTTCCTTCCCATGAGTCTGTTCTTTGCTGAGCTGGTTGGAGGCTTCTGGATGGTGCACTGACTAGACTTTTTGGTCCACTTTCCCCTTCCCGACCTGAGCTGAGGCCATAGCACCCTCTGCTGTCAATTTAGGGAAGCCAGGACCTAGCTTCTAGAATACTGTGGAAGACTTATCTGTTCTATCCCAATGGCCTTTTCCCAAGTTTGATATTGGGTGTTCTGTGCTCTACAGCCTGGGGTGTTCCATTCCCAGGAGAGGACAGTCCCCTTATCTCTGCGGGGATTGTGTATTCACTGCACCCGCCTGCCTTCTCCTGGCCTGGCTCCATCCTTATTCTCTCCTGATGTGGGCTGCCCTCTTCACTATTCTTCCCAGGTGGTATATGGAGAAGCTCATCTTTGCACTTCTCTCCCCATATCTCTCTCACTCTCTCTCTCCTTTTCCCAGTTTGTTTTTCTCCTCTTTATAGGAAGTGTGTTTTCTTTCTGGTGTCTGCGTTTTCGTTCTTTCTCTGTCCTGTCTATCTATGTCTGATAGCAGAAGCAGCCTCTCCTAAGGGACACTATGTACATAGACCCTGGAGTAGAGCCTTAAGAAAGGGAGGGACCAGATACCTCTAAATAATGAATATGAACAGCTTTGAGAGTCAGAAGCCACTAGTAGACTGTGGCAAATTTACAAGCCAAGAGAGCACCCAGTGCGCTGAGCTGCACCAAACCACACCAAAGCTGAAGCAGCTGAGGAAATCAGCCAGCAATCCAGGCTGGGAGAACGCTGGGTGAGCGAAACTGGTAGTGATCCCCAGGCTTCCCAGCCCAGGATGGGAATCTGTCAGAGCTACAGGAGGAAACAGCACAGCACCTGAGGCTGCGAGAACAACTACTCCAGAGGCTTGCAACCAACATTCTAAAGGTTTGAAATAGACCTTCTTGAGCTTCAGAGTCATAATGGCCAGCTAAAACGGCTCTCATCCCTTCCACACTCCCTCCCTAACCCAGATAATACTCCTTTGGGAAAAACTTTGAAATAGAAGAGCCAGAAGGGGGGCTTCAATATCCTTTTAGACTGAGGAGTTGGGGACAGGGCCCATATCGTGGTGGTGGAAGGAGAACAGTGCAGGAAGAGAGGTGTTCCAGCAAGCTTCACCTCTGCAGAACAGTGGGAGTTCCCAACCCTCAGGAGGGCAAAGCCAGTAATAGTCAATACCAGGACCCCACACCTGCCTTTGCACAGCAAAGGGAAGTGGCAGACATCAGACATCAGCACAGAAAAATGCTGTACCACAAGCACTAAGGGAAGAGGAGACTTCCAGCAGTCAAAACACCCTTCCCCCACACCTCACAAAGCCAATAACTATGCCCACAATTCCCAGAGCAAGAAGCCTGGGACAGAGCCCCCTGAACCCAGAAGCAGAAATCCACTTCAAAGCCGGGAAAAAGTTAACCAACATGAAGAACTCTAGGAAACTGAGGACTATTGATTCTTTTTATGGAGACAAGGAAGATCAAAATACCAATTTGGAAGAGGGTAGCATGGATATTAGACAGACATCTAAAACCTCAAAAGGGAGTGTGAAACTGTTCTCGAGCCCAAAATGCATTCCTGGAAGAGCTCAAGGACGATTTTGAAAATCAAATTGGAGAGGTTAAAAGAAAAAATGGAAAAAATTCACTGATGCAAACAGAAATTTGAAAGAGTAAAATTGGCGAAATGGCTAAGGAGATTCAGAATCTATTTAGAGAAAATGAGTGCCCGAAAAGTAAAATAAACCAAATGGAAAAGGAGGCCCAGAAGCAAAATGAAGACAACTCAGTAAAAATTAGAATTGAGCAAGTAGAAGCTAATGAGTCTATGAGGCCTCAAGAGTCAGTCAAACAAAATCTAAAGAATGAAAAAAATAGAAAACGTGAAATACCTAATTGGAAAACAACTGACCTGAAAAATAGATTCAGGAGAGAAAATCTTAGAATTATTGGTCTACCGGAATGCCATGATTAAAAAAAAAAGAGCCTGGGCAGTATCTTCCAAGAAATTGTCAAGGACAACTGCCCCAAGGTGCTAGAACCAGAGGACACAATAGTCATCGAAAGAATCCACCGATCACCCCCTGAAAGAGATCCCAGATTGAAAACTCCAAGAAATATTATAGTCAAATTCCAGAATTATCAGGTCAAGGATAAAATACTGCCGGCAGCCAGAATGAAACAATTTAAATGTCATGGAACAGGATCATGTAGGATCTTGCAGCATCTACATTAAATGACAGGACAAATGGAATATGATATTCTGAAAGGCAGAGGATACTACAACTAAGTATCAAGTACCCAGCTAAACTGAGCATAATAATTGAGGCAAGGAGATGGATATTCAATGAAATAAGAGAATTTCAGATCTTCCTGATGAAAAGGCCAGAGCTCAATGGAAAATTTGATCTTCAAATATAAAACTCAAGAGAGAGATAAAAAGGTACACAGTGGGGAAAAACCTTGTTAATCAATAAGGGCAAACTGTTTATATGCATATATAGGATATTGTTTTATATAAGTTATATATATATGTCAATCTTGAGAATAATACAGTTATGACAATTGAAAGGGATACACATAGACTGTGGATGTCAGTATGAAACAACTGATATGATAAAAACATAATTAAGGGAAGTAAAGGGATGGATCTGGGAGAAGAGGTAAAGAGGTACTAGAAAAGGGTAAATTACATCACATGAAGAGGGAAAGAAGGGAGGGAGAAGAGCTATATTTGAGTTTTACTCTGATCAGATTTGGTTCAAGAAGGGAATAACATACTCTGAGAAGCATAGAAATCAAACTTGTCCTACAGGCAGTAGGAGGGGTAAGGGGAAAGAAGGGGGGGGTCAGAAGGGAGGGTAGAAGTAGAAAGGGGAAAAGGGTAAGATAAAGGAGGGAAATCAATAGAAAGCTTAAACTGAGGAAGGCAGCAGTCAAAAGCAAAACTCTTGTGAGGAGTGGAAGGGAGAGGGGAGAAATAAAAGCATAAGCAGGGGTAGAAATAAGATGGAGGAAAAAGACACAGATAGTAATCATAACTGTGAATGTGAATTGGATAAACTCTCCCATAAAATGTAAGTGGATAGCAGAATGGATTAAAACCCATAATTCCAGGGGGATACACATAGTGGTAAAGGTAAAAGGCTTAAGTAGAATATATTTGTGGTTCATCTAAAGTAAAAGAAAGCAGGGATTGCAATCCTAATCTCAGACAAAGCAAAAGCAAAGATAGATCTAATTAAAAGAGTGAAGGAAGGACACTATATCCTCCTAAAAGGCACCATAGAAATGAAGAAATATCATTACTTAACACATATGCTCCAAGTGGTATAGCATGCAAATCTTAGAGGATAAGTTAAGGGGAATACAGAAAGAAATAGACAGCAATACAATACTAGTGGGGGACCTCAGCTTCCCCCTTTCTGAACTTGACAAATCTAACCTCAAAATAAATAAGAAAAAAGTTAAGAAGGTGAATAGAATTTTAGAAAAGGTAAATATGATAGACCTCTAGAGAAAACTAAATGGGGAGAAAAAGGAATATACTTTTTTCTCAGCGGTACATGGCACCTACTCAAAAGATGACCATGTACTAGGGCATAAAAACCTCACAATCCAGTGCAGAAAGGCAGAAATAGTCAATGCATCCTTTTCAGATCGTAATGCAATAAAAATCACTTGTAATAAAGGACCATGGAAAGATGAACTAAAAATTAATTGGAGACTAAATAATCTAATCCTAAAGAAGGAGTAAGTCAAAGAACAAATCATAGAAACAATTAATAATGTCATTCAAGATATGACAATAATGAAACAACATACCAAAATTCATGGGATGAAGCAAAAAACTGTTCTTAGGGGAAGTTTTATATCTCTAAATTCTTACATGAATAAAATACATAAAAAGGTGATCAATGAATTGGGCGTGCAACTGAAAAAAACTAGAAAAAGAACAAATTGAAAATCTCCAATTAAATACCAAATTAGAATAGTAAAAACCAAAGGAGAGATAAATAAAATTGAAATCAAGAAAAACTATTGAACTAATAAATAAAACTAAGAACTGGTTTTATGAAAAAAACCAATGAAATGATAAACCTTAGGTCAATTTGATTAAAAAAAGAAGAAGAAAACCAAATTAAAGGTATCAAAAATGAAAAGGGTGAATTCACCTCCAATGAAGAGGAAATTAAAACAATAATTAGGAATTATTTTGCCCAACTGTATACCCACAAATTTTCCAACCTTAGGGAAGCAGATGGATATTTACAAAAATATAAATTGCCAAGGCTAACAGAAGAGGAAGTAAAATAACTAAATAACCCCATCTCAGAAAAAGAAATTGAGCAAGCCATCAATGAACTCCCTAGGAAAAAAATCTCCAGGACCACACGGTTTTACATGTGAATTCTATCAAACATTTAAAGAACAACTAATTCCCATACTTTATAGACTATTTGGGAAAATAGGTGAAGAAGGAGTCCTACCAAATTCTTTTTAGGACACAAATATGGTAGTAATACCCAAACCAGGAAGAGTCAAACCAGAGAAAAAAGAACTAGACACCAATTTCCCTAATGAATATTGATGCAAAAATTTTAAATAAAATATTACGAAAAATATTGCAGCAACTTATCATGAGAATAATACACTATGACCAGGTAGGATTTATTCCAGGAGTGCAAGGCTGGTTCAATATTAGGAAAACTATCATCATATCAACAACAAAACTAGCCGAAACCATATGATTATCTCAATAGATGCAGAAAAAGCTTCTGACAAAATACAATATCCATTCCTATTAAAGACACTAGAAGCATAGGAATAATGGAGTTTTCCTTAAAATTATAAGCAGCATCTACCTAAAACCATCAACAAGCATTATATGTAATGGGCATAAGCTAGATCCATTCCCGATAAGATCAGGGGTAAAACAAGGATGTCCAGTATCACCCCTATTATTCAATTTGGTACTAGAAATGTTAGCTCTAGCAGTAAGAAAAGAGAAAGCAATTGAAGGAATTAGAATAGGCAAAGCAGAAACTAAGTTAACACTCTTTGCGGGTGATATGATGATTTACTTAGAGAATCCTAGAGAAAACAAGTAAAAAACTACTTGAAATTAAAAAAAAAAACTTTAGCAAAGTTACAGGATATAAAATATCCGACATAAATCCTCTGCATTCCTATACATTACTAACTAAGCCCAACAGCAAGAAACAGAAAGAGCAATTCCATTTAAAATTACTCTAGATACGATAAAATATTTGGGAGGCTACCTGCCAAAACAAACTCAGGGCCTATATGAACAAAATTACAAAACACTTTCACACAAATAAAGTCAGATCTAAACAAATGGAAAAACATAAGTTGCTCATGGTTAGGCCAAGCTAATATTATAAAAATGACAATTTTACCCAAATTAATTACTTTTTGAGTGCCATACCAATTGAACTACCAAAAATTATTTTACAGAGCTGGATAAAATAATAACAAAATTCATCTGGAAGAACAAAAGGTCCAGAATATCAAGGGAATTATGGTAATGAATTGCTAGGGAAGGGGGTCTAGCCACACAGATGTTAAACTGTAAAATAAAGCAGCAATTATCAAAACTACTTGGTACTGGCTAAGAAAGAGAGTGGTGAATGAGTGGAATAGTTTAGGTACACAAGTTGCGATAGTCAACAATCATAGCAATCTACTCTTTGATAAACCCAAAGAATTCACCTTCTGGAATAAAAATTCACTACTGTACAAAAACTGCTGGGGAAATTGGAAAATGGTATGGCAGAAAATGTGCATAGAACAATATCTTACACTAGATACCAAAATAAAGTCAAAATGGGTTCATGATTTAGGAATAAAGGCTGATATTATAAGTAATTTGGGAGAGCAAGGAATAGTTTACCTGTCAGATTTATGGGAGAGGGAAGAATTCATGATCCAGCAAAAGAGAGAGCATTACAAAATGCAAAATGGATAATTTTGATTATCTTATATTGAAAAGTTTTTGCATAAACAAAGCCAATGAAACAAAGATTAGGTGGGAAGCAGAAAATTGGGAGGAAAACCTTTACAACTAGTGTCTCTGACAAAGACCTCATATCTAAAATATACAGGGAACTGAGCCAAGTTTATAGAAATAAAAGCCATTCCCCAATTGAGAAATGATCAAAGGATATGGACAAGGAGTTTTCAGAGGAAGAAATTAAAGATATCTATAGGCATATGAAAAAATGCTCTAAATCACTATTGATTAGAGAAAGCAAATCAAAACAATGCTTAGGTACCACATCTCTCCTGTCAGATTGCTAACATGACAAAACAGGAACATGACAAATGCTGGAGAAGATGTGGGAAAATTGGAACGTTGTTACATTGTTGGTGCAGTTGTGAACAGATCCAGCCATTTTGGACAGCAATTTGGAACTATGCCCAAAGGGCTATAAAAATGTGCACACACTTTGATCCAGCAATACCACTTCTAGGGCTATATTCCAAAGAGATCACACAAAAGGGAAATGTACAAAAATATTTATAGCGGCTCTTTTTGTGGTGGCAAAGAATTGGAAATCAAGGGGATGCCCATCAATTGGGGAATGGCTGAAAAAGTTGTGGTATATGAACATAATGGAATACTATTGTGCTATAAGAAATGGGGAAGATATGGACTTCATAATAATCTGGAGAGACCTACATGATATGATGCTGAGTGAGAGGAGCAGAACCAGGAGAACATTAGTACACGGCCATATACATATTGATTCTGTGACAACAAACTTTGATGGACTTGGCTCTCCTCAGTAATACAAGGCTCAAAGACAGCTCCAAAGGACTCATGATGGAAAAAGCTAGCTACATCCAGAGAAAGAACTGTGGAGTCTGAATGCAGCGTGAGGCAAACTATTTGCTCTTTTTTTCTCTTCTTTTTTGGTTTTGTTTCTTCTCTCTCATGATTCATTCCATTGGTCATAATTCTTCTTTGCAATTTGACTATTGTGTAAATAAGTTCAATGTGAAGGTTTATGTAGAATCTATATCGTACTGCAGGCTTTTGGGGAGGGCAAGGGGGGAGGGGAGGGAAGGAAAGAAAATTTAGACTCAAGAACATGCAGAACTAAGTACTGTAAACTAAAAATAAAAAATCTAACTAAAATAAAAAAAATTTTTAAAATAGCTAAGTCTTTAAAAAAAATAAAAATAAAATATACAGGGAAGTGAGCCAATTTTATAGGAATACAAGTCACTCCCCAATTGAGAAATGGTCAAAGGATATGAACACAGAGTTTTCAGAGAAAGAAATTAAAGATATCTATAGGCATATGAAAAAATGCTCTAAATCACTATTGATCCGAGAAATGCATATCGAAACAACTCTTAGGTACCACATCTCTCCCGTCAGATTGGCTAACATGACAAAACAGGAAAATGATAAATTTTGGAGACGATGTGGGAAAATTGGAACACTGTAACATTGCTGGTGGAGTTGTGAACTGATCCAGCCATTTTGGAGAGCAATTTGGAACTATGGCCAAAGGGCTATAAAAATGTTCATACCCTTTGACCCAGAAATAGCACTTCTAGGGCTGTATCCCAAGAGATCACACAAGTGGGAAAAGGACCCGTATATACAAAAATATTTATAGCAGCTCTTTTGTAGTAGCAAAGAACTGGAAATCAAGGGGATGCCCATCAACTGGAGAATGGCTGAATAAGTTGTGGTATAGGAAAGTAATGGAATACTATTGTGCTATAAGAAATGGGGAAGATACAGACTTCATAATAACCTGGAAAAGCTTACACAATATAATCCTGAGTGAGCGGAGCAGAACTAGGAGAACATTACACACAGCCACAGATAAATGGATTCTGTGATGACTAACCTTGATAGACTTGGCTCTTCTCAGCAATACAAGGTTCAAAGACACTCCAAAGGACTCGTGATGGAGAGAGCTATCTACATCCAGAGAAAAGAACTATGGAGTCTGAATGCAGATTGAAGGAAACTATCTGCTTTCTCTCTCTTTTTTTCTATATCTTTTTTTTCATTTTGTTTCTTCTTTCTCGTGATTCGCTCCATTGATCATGGTTCTTCTTTATGACTTGACTACTGTGTAAATATGTTTAATGCGAAGGTATATATAGACATATATCGGATTCCATGCTGTTTTGGGGGAGAGGGGGGAAGGGGAGGGAGGGGAAGAAAATTTGGAACTGAAAACCTGTGTAACTGAGTGATGTAAACTAAAAAAAAAAAAAGAAATTTTAATAAAAGAACAACAAAAAAGGGAAGGACCATGAGAATGATTCTACTGGAAGACAAGACAGCACACAAAGATCCCTTCCTTTCCAGCACAGATAACATTGCTATCTAAAAGTAAAGCTGTCATTTTGTTAGAGAACCAGGGCTGCTCAAAGGAAGCGATTATCTTTATTTTTAGGCTTGTTATAAAACTGTTTTTCAAAATGAATAAAACAAATTGGTCTATATGTATTTTTTCCTCTCTCTTTATCGCCCTTACGCTTTTCCAGTGGAAGCCTCATAGCAACTGCCTTGTAATGGGATTTGGCTCCAGGGTTCCTTCTATGTTTCTTTTCCCTCATGGGGTGCTAACCAAGGATTCTGAGCCCAAACCTACATTGGAGGGGGATGGAGATACCCACCTTTATGATCTTTCTTTTTTTTTAATGGTATCATATATGTGGGGAGAGAGGGGGGCATTTCAAAACAGAATCCAAATTTCAATGTCCCTGGCATGTTTGCCTACTGCCCTACTATCTCAGCCTTATTCCGCATTTCCAGAGTTCATCCATCCTAAACCCAGGCTTCTTGGAAGGATGGTTTGAAATTTATACTGCATTAATGTGTGTAAACATCTATACATATATATGTATATATATAGTATATTAAAAATTAATAGAGTACCACGCTACAATAAATCCAATTCTGGATGCTGAGCAAGTGATGGGAAGCTGACAGTAGAGAAAAGGAGGAGGAGGAGGAGGAGGAGGAGGCCCTTTGAATTGACATCACATCCCCTGAGATGGAATCATCACCAAAAGAAGGTTCTGGAGTGCATCTGAGTCCTCAAAACCAAACCTGAGAGCTAAGGAATGTGACCTCTGAAGAAAAGTGAAAGTTCACAGTTCATAGAACTTCAGCCAGAAGAAGGCTGATGGAACCCTCAGTAATTATCCAGCCTTATCTTCACATTCTCATGTGATAGAGAAATCACTGTGTCCCAAAGCAGCCCATTCTGCACTGATAGAGTTCTGTGGGTTCAGAAATATCCTCCCCTGTTGTGAGCTGAAGTCAGAGGGATTTAGGCTAACATGAAGTTTTTAAAATATTACTTATATCTTGTCAGCACTGGACTAGAAATTAGGAACACTTGAGTTCAAATCTAGCCTTAGACACTTAGTAGCTGAGTGACCCTGGGTGAAATCACTCAACCTATTGTTAACTTCAGTTTCCTCAACTGTCAAACGTGGATGATAACAGCACCTGCCTCCCTGGGTGGCTGTAAGGATCAAACCATATAATATTTGTAAAGCCCTTAGCACAGTGCGCTGGCACATAGTAGGCATTTAATAAATACTTCCTTCTCTCCTCTTTCTCTTTCTCTGACCATTCTCCTTCCTTTTGGGGGGTGGAGGGAGTCCTCCTGACTCCAGGGTGGGTGCTCTATGCACTGTACCACCCAGCTGCCCCCATATGCCTTTCTTTACCTCACCCAGTCTAGTCAAGAGTCAGCAAAACTGAAGAGACAGAAGGAACGCCTTGGCACTGGCTTGGAAAGCACTAGCTCCTCCCCCCGGCTGGACTTGAACTCAGGTATTCTTGAGTCCAGTTTAACAAATGTGTGTTGATTGATTGACCTGAAACATCTAGTCCAGCCTTGTACTGCAACAGAGTCCCACCTATGGCATTCTCAACAAGTGATCATCCAGCTGCCAGTTAAGGATCCCATTGTAATGGGGAACTCATCACCTCCTAAAGTGCCGCATTCCACTTTTACATAGCTCTAGTTGTTACACAGTTTTTCTTTGGGGCAGCTGGCCCTGGAGTCAGGAGGACCTGAGCTCAAATCCGGCCTCAGACACTTGCGCGCGTGGCGCGTCGTGCGTGGCGCGTCGTGCGTGGCGCGTCGTGCGTGGCGCGTCGTGCGTGGCGCGTCGTGCGTGGCGCGTCGTGCGTGGGCGCGTCGTGCGTGGCGCGTCGTGCGTGGCGCGTCGTGCGTGGCGCGTCGTGCGTGGCGCGTCGTGCGTGGCGCGTCGTGCGTCCAGCGTTTTTGTTTTGTTTTGTTTTTTTTTTTAGCTTCAGACACCGGAAATCTGCTGTAGTGAAATTAGTTTTCTGGGGAGGGAAGAATTAAAAGGAAAAGTCCAAAGTCAACCATGGGCTCCAGCTTTCCCCTCCCTGGTACGCTAGGCATTTTGGGAACTGGAAAAATCCACTTCTTTTCTTTAAGGTCGAACTGTATGGAGTTAGAGATGTCCGATCTTGAGCCTGGGGACTTTCATGTAACATTTCTACGCTGACAGAATTGGGTCAGGTGGCCTCTAACGTCTGTTATAAGACTGGTCTAGAGTTCTACGTTTTTTTTTCTGATCTCTCCATCTCTATTATACTCGAGAAACTTCAGGGCTGATTCCACTATGCTTAGAGAAAAATCAGTCCGTCGTTCTCTTCTCCTATGAGGGGAGTTCAGATGTTCAGTTTCCCTTAAGTTTCTTCTGTCGCTTTGCTACAACCATGTACTTCCTCCTTCAGTGGTGGTCTGTTAAAACTTATCTGTGAGTGTCACTCACTTCCCTTTATCATCAGAAGGGCTTCAGATCCCTGCTGGGAAACACCAGTGAGTCACTCTGTGCCCATGCTTCTTGAACTGAGGCAATATAGAATTTATAATAGCTAGCATTTCTGTTGAGTTATTGTGAGAATAAAATGAGATAACAAATCATAAAGATTATTACGCTAGTGCTGTTTTTATTATTTTATTATTAACTTTTCTCACTACTCATTGGCGCTAGGCTTCCGCTGTCATAAAGCCAAATTGGATTTAATCTAGTTTATGATAGTGCTTGATCTATATTATTTCATTTGACCCTCATAATTCTGTGATGTATTATCATCATCCTCATTTTACAGATGAAGAAACCGAGACAGAGAGTCTTGACAGACATATTAACTATGCTTGTGCAGAATGACTATATTGCTAAAGTTAACTTGTGAGCTTATGTTGGCAAGATGCTTCTTTGTACAGTGCCCTATGAGTGAGTCAGGGAATCTATGGGAAAATCCATGGGGAATGCACAGGAAACCCATAGGGGAAACCCATAGGGGAAATCCTGTGTGCACCTTGACGCAGCCCCCATCAAGGCTTGAGGGATTTAGGTGATGCAACGTTGTAACCCATTGAAGTCAAGGGTGGACGAAACAAATCAACCTTGCAAATTTCCTGAAAGAGAAAAATTCTTAACTCCATCACCAAATTCAATGCATTGAAACAAAGAAAACCAAACAAGTTAATCAACATATCTCTTATCTACTATTTTACTTTGGCCATAGGCTCTTGTGGAAGGTTACTTCAGTGGACCTCGACAGAAATCATCAATAGCTTCATGTATCTCAGGATACTGCTTTACCTGCCTCCTTTCAATACAATCAAATGCATTATCTGTGTTTCTTGAGCTTTCTGTTGGATTTATCTTCAGATATATGTTTTATCCAATTGAAGTCAACAGGGGACCAAACAAATCACCTTTTAAAAATTCCCTGAAGAGAAAATTCATAACTTCACCACCAAATGCAGAAAGCTCCAGACTCTGTAGGTATAGTAATGCATTGAATACAAGGAAACAAAGCAAGTAATAAGAAAATCCCATATCTAACATATTATCTTATCCCATAGGATTATATAGAATGCGTACTCAACAGAAATCATCAGTAGCTTCAAGTTGCTCAGGATGCAGCTTCACCTGCTTCCTTTCTATTCATCTAATGCGTTGTCCTGTGTTTATTGAGCTTTCTGCTGCATTTAACTTCAAATATACTTTTATCATGTTGAAGCCAAGGGTGGAGAAAACAAATCAACTTTGCAAATTCCCCCTGAAAGAGAAACTCAGAACTTCACCACCAAATGCAGAAAGCTCCATACTCTCTACATATAGCTATGCATTGAATCTAAAGAAACCAAGCAACTAATGAGCAAATCCCATATGTAACACTTGGCCCTAGCATCCTATGGAAGGTGTACTTCAATGGAACTCAATAGAAATCACCAATCAAGTAGCTCAGGATACAGATTTACTTACCTTCTTTCTCTTCATCTAATTCATCATGTTCTATTTTTTGAACTTTCTATTGGATTTATCTTCAAATACAGGTTTTATCACATTGAAGTCAAGGGTGGACCAAGCAAAACAACTTTGGAAATTCTCTGAAAGAGAAAAGTCTTTTAACCTCACAACCAAATATGGAAAGTTCCAGACTCTCTAGGTATTGCAATGCATTGACTCCAAGGAAAGCAAGTAATTGGCAAATCCTATATTCTAACATATTATCTTGGCCCATAGATTATATGGAAGGTATACTTCAGTGGAAATCAAAGGGATTTATCAATAGTCCAAGTTGCTCAGGACACTGCTTTACCTACCTACATGCTTTTCATATAATGCATTATCCTGTGTTTCGTGAACTTTCTGTTGGATATATCTTCAGATATATGTATTATCACATTGATGTCAAGGGTGGACCAAACAAATCAACTGTGCAAAATCCCTGAAAGAGAAAGTCTTAACTTCACCAACAAATGCAGAAAGCTCCAGAATAGAGATGGAGATAGGTATCGCAATGCATTGAGTCCAAGGAAACCAAGCAAGTAATGGGCAAAACAAGTATCTAACGTTTTACCAGCACATAGGATTATATGGAAAGTGTACTTCGATAGAATACAACAGATGCCATCAATAGGTTCAAGTTGCTCTGAGTGCAGCTTTACCCATCTCCTTTCTATTCATCTAATTCATTGTCCCATGTTTCTGGAGCTTCTGTTGGATGTATCTTCACATATACTTTATCCCTTTGAATCAACAAAACAACTTTGCAAATTCCCTGAAAGAAAAAAAAGTCTTAGCTTCACCACCAAATGCAGAAAGCTCCAAATTCTCTAGTATATAGCCAGGCATTGAATCCAAGGAAATCAAGCAAGTAATGAACAAATCCCATATCTAACTTGGTGCATAGGATTATATTTATGTGTACTTCAAGGAACTCAGCAGAAATAATAGCTTCAATTTGCTCAGGATGCTCCTTTAACTATTCTACTTTCTCTCATGTGACTGCATTATCTTGGTGTTTCTTGAGCTTTCTGGTGGATTAAGTCAATTGTGAACCAAACCAATCAACTTTGCAAATCCCTGAAAGAGAAAAGTCTTAACTTCACCACCAAAGGCAGAAAGCTCGAGACTCTCTCTATATAGCAAATCATTGAATCCAAGAAAATCAGGAAAGTAAGAGGAGAAATCCCACATCTAACATTTTGCCTTGGCCTCAGGAACACTTCAATGGAACTTAACAGAAAATCATCAATAGCTTCAGTTCCTCAGGGTACAGCTTTATGTACCTATATTTTCTTCATCCAATGCATTATCTTGTGTTTCTTGAATTTCTTAGATTTTTTCAGATATTTTTTTATCCCATTGAAGTAAATGGTGAACCAATGGAATCAAATATGCCAATTCCCTGAAAGAGAAAAGTCTTAACTTCACCACCAAATGCAGAAAGTTCCAGACCCTCTGCTTATAGCAATACATTGAATCCAAGGAAATGAAGCAAGTAATGAGCAAATCCCAAATCCCATAGGATTACCTGGAACATGTACTTCTTTGGAACTCAATAGGAATTAGCTTCAAGTTGTTCAGGATACAGCTTTATCTACCTAACTTCTCTTCACCTATTACATTATCTCGCATTTCTTTAACCTTCTTTTGGATTTATCTCCAGGCTTACATTTTAACCCATTGAAGTCAAGTGGACGAGAGAAATCAATGTTGTGAATTTCCTGAAAGAGAAATTTCTTAACTCCATCACTAAATGCAGTAAGCTGCAGACTCTGTAGCTGTAGCAATGCATTGAATACAAGAAAGCCAAAACAATAATGAACATATCCCTTATCTAATATTTTACTTTGGCCCATATGCTTATGTGGAAGGTTTACTTCAATGGAACTAAACAGAAATTATCAATAGCCTCATGTTTCTCAGCATACAGCTTTCCCTGCCTCCTTTCTATAAATCAAATGCATCATCTTGTGTTTCTTGAGCTTTCTGTTGGATTATCATTGCATATAAATTTTTTGTCTGATTGAAGTCAAGAGTGGATCAAAGAAATCATCTTTGGAAATTTGCTGAAAAAGAAAAGTCTTCACTTCAATACCAAATGCAGAAACCAACAGACCCTCTAGCTATAGCAATGCTTGGAATCCAAAATCCAGGCAATTAATGAGGAAATCCCATATCTATTATTTTATCTTGGCCCATAGTATTATAGGGAATGTGTCTTGACTTTCTTGAACTTTCTGTTTGATTTAACTTCACATATACATTTTATCTGATAGAAGTCTAGGGTGGACCAAAGAAACCAACTTTTCAAATTCCCTGAAAGAGAATAGACTTAACTTCACTGCTAAGTGAAGAAAGCTCCAGAATCTCTAGATATGGCAATGGATTGAATCCAAGGACACCAAGCAAGCAATGAACAAATCCCATTTCTAACATTTTACCTTAGCCCATAGGATTATATAGGTGTACTTCAACAGAAGTTATCAATAGCTTCAACTTTATCAGGATACGGCTTCTCCTGCCTCCTTTCTATTTATCAAATGCTTTATCCTGTATTTCTTGATCTTTCTGTTGGATTTATCATCAGATATGCATTTTATCCCATTGAAGTCAAGGGTGCACAATACAAATCAACTTTGCAAATTCCCTGAAAGAGAAAACTCTTAACTTCCCCACCAAATGCAGAAAGCTTCTTATACTCTACACATAGCAATTCATTCCATCGAAATAAACCAAGCAAGTAAAGAGCAAATCCCATATCCAAAGTTTAAGACAATATGGAAAGGATAACTCCATGAAACTAAACAGTAGTCATGACAACATGGAAGCTGCTCTGCATACAGCTTTATGTGCCTGCTTTCCCTTCATCTAATGCATTAGCTTCTGTTTCCTGAGTTTTCTCTTGGATTTATCTTCAGATATATCTTTTATCCCATGTAAGTCAATGGGGGATGAAACAAATCAACTTTGCAAATTCCCTGAAAGAGAAAACTCTTAACTTCACCACCAAATACAGAAACTCCATATACTCTATACATAGCAATGCCTTCCATTCAAGTAAAACAAGCAAGCAAAGAGCAAATCCCATATCTAACATTGTGCCTTTTCCCCTTGGGTAATATGGAAGGCTTAATTCAATGAAACTCAACCATAATCATGACTATATCGAAGCTACTCTGCATACAGCTATATCTACCTGCTTTCTCTTCATTTTATGCATTCTTTAGTGTTTCCTGAGTTTTCTCTTGGATTTATCTTCAGATATAACTTTTTTCCAGTGAAGTCAATGGGAGATGAAAAAAATCAACTTTGCAATTTCCCTGAAAGAGAAAATTCTTAACTTCACCACCAAATGCAGAAAGCTCTATGTATTGTAGAAATAGACGTGCATTCCATCCAAGTAAACCAAGTAAGTAAAGAACTAATCCTATATCTAACATTGTGCCTTTTCCCTTAGGATAATGTTTAATTCAATGAAACAACTGTAGTCATGGCTAACTTGAGGTTGCTCTGAACACAGCTTTATCTACCTCCTTTCTCTTCATCTAATGCATTAGCTTCCGTTTCCCGAGTTTTCTCTTGGATTTATCTTCAGATATATCTTTTATCCCATGTAAGTCAATGGGGGATGAAACAAATCAACTTTGCAAATTCCCTGAAAGGGAAAACTCTTAACTTCCCCACCAAATGCAGAAACACCACATACACTTTACACATAGCAATGACTTCCATTCAAGTAAAACAAGCAAGTAAAGAGCAAATCCTATATCTAGTATTGTGCCTTTTCCCCTTGGATAATATGGAAGGTTTAATTCCATGAAACACAACAGTAATCATGACTACATGGAAGCTACCCTGAATGCAGCTTGATCTGCCTGCTTTTTTTTCATCTTATGCATTCTTTCGTGTTTCCTGAGTTTTCTCTTGGATTTATCTTCAGGCATAACGTTTTTCCCATATAAGTCCATGGGGGATGAAATAAATCAACTTTGCAAATTCCCTGAAAGAGAAAACTCTTAACTTCACCAGCAAATGCAGAAAGCTCCATATATTCTAGAAATAGCCATGCATTCCATCCAAGTAAACCAAGTAAGTAAAGAGCTATTCCCATATCTAACATTGCGCCTTTTCCCTTAGGATAATATGGAAGGTTTAATTCAATGAAACTCAGCAGTAATCATGACGAGCTTGAAATGCTCTGCATACAGCTTTATCTGCCTGCTTTCTCTTCACCTAATGAATTTGCTTGTGTTTCTTGAGTTTTCTGTTGGATTTATATTGAGATATACATTTTATCGCATCGAAGTCAATGGGGGATGAAACATATTAAATATGCAAATTCCTTGAAAGAGAAAATGCTTAACTTCACCACAAAAAGCAGAATGCTCCTTATACTCTATGCATAGCAGTTTATTCCATTTAAGTTAACCAAGCAAGTAAAGAGCAAATCCCATATCTCACATAGTGCCTTTTTCCATAGGATAATATTGAAAGTTTAACTCAATGAATCTCAACAGTAATGACAACTATCTTGACGCCGCTCTGCATACAGCTTTATCTACCTACTATCACTTCATCTAATGCAATATCTTGTGTTTCCTTAGTTTTCTCTTGGATTTATCTACAGATATACCTTTTATCCCATTGAAGTCAATGGGGGATGAAACAAATCAACTTTGCAAATTTTCTGAAAGAGAAAACTTTTAACTTCAGCACCAAATGCAGGAAGCCCCTTATACTCTACAAATAACAATGCACTCCATCAAAGTAAACTAAGCAAACAAAGAGCAAATCCCATATCTAATATTGTGCCTTTTCCCATAGAACATGGAAAGTTTATTTCAATGAAACTCAACAGTAATCATGACTAGCTGTAAGCTGCTCTGCATACAGATTTATCTATCTACTATCTCTTTGTCTATTGCATTATCTTGTGTTTCCTTAGTTTTCTCTTGGATTTATGCACAGATATACCTTTTATCCCATTGAAGGCGATGGGGGATGAAAGAAATCAACTTTGCAAACTCTCTAAAAGAGAAAACTCTTAACTTCACCACCAAGTGCACAAAGCTCAATATCTTCCACACAGAGCAATGCATTCTATTTTAGTAAACCAAAGAAGTACAGAGCAGTATCAGGAGAGTTAAGTTTTTTGCTAAGGCATGCTGCCCTTGAACTGGAGAGGAACTGCCTCAGGCAGTATTTTGAAGCTAGGGAGAGATGTGATTTTAGAACTGGATGTGATTTTGGAATTGGGGTCCAGGCACAGGCACCCAAGCAGAGGCTAAGGAGAAATGTTAGAATTAGGGTCCAAGCACAAGCACCCAAGCATCCCATCAGAACCATCTGAATTCCCTTTGTAGGAGAAGAGAACAACAGTACTGATTTTTCCTCTAAGCATAGTAGAATCAGCCTTAAAGTTTCTCTAGCATAATAGAGATGGAGAGATCAGGGGAAAAAAAAGGGGGAAATGTTAGAATAGTCTTGTAAGAGACTTAAGAGATCATCTGACCCAATTCTTTCAGTGTGGAAATGTTACATAAAAGTCCCCATGCTCAAGATCTAGACATCTCTAACTCCTTATGTTTCTACCCTAAAGAAAATAACTGGATTTTCCAGTTCCCAGAATGCCTAGTGTAGCAGGGAGGGGAAAGCTGGAGTCCATCGTTGACTTTTCTGATATCTGCAGCTTCCAAAAAAAAACCGGAACCATAGGGCACTGGGTACGTGGCATGCAGCGAGGGACAACTGGACCCAAAGGCTGGATAGAAAACCTGGAGCCCAGCTTCATCAGGGAAAAGCTATTCTCCCTCTCCTTCTTAAACTGGAGAGATAAGCCATTCGCACAGGCTAGCACCCCACCCCAACCCCAGCAAAGATGGTAGATATCATGACATCAGATCATGATGGAAATTCTATTCCGTCTTATTTAAGACTGAAACTGAGCAAAGTATTTTCCGGTTTTGGTTTGTTGGTTTTTGCTTTTTAGGGTGAAATGACTTGTCCAGGGTCATTTTTAAATTCAGGTTCTCCTGAATCCAGGGCCAGGGCTCTACCCACTGCACCACCTTGCTGCCCCTTGGCAAAGTATATTCCAAACCTGGAAGTAGGTAATAGTCAGATGGTTCCTAGTGCCTCATTTGAAAGTATCAAGGGACCTTTCCCATGCAGGAATGATAAGCCCAGTTAAGAAGCAGAAAGGAGGTAATCTGTTCAAAGTCATACAGCAAAAAGTGGCTGGGGCAGGGTGGAGGTGGGGGTGGTTTCTTTTCACAGTGCCCAGAAACCAAGCTCTGCCAGTTACACAGAACAACGTAACCTGAATTTTCCCTTTACCTCTTTCTACCACTACTTCCTAAAACCCTGAACAGTGCCTCAAGAAGGAAAGGGTTTCTTCTCCCTGGAGGTCTTCAAGTAGAAGCCAGATGGATAGAGCGTGTCATTGGGGAAGCTGTGGAGAGTCTTGGTTAGGTGGTGGGTGGGAGGGTTGGACTCACTGGAGGACCTCTGGAGTGACTTCCAGATCTGACATTCTGTGAATGTATGGGGAAGCTTCTGCATGTTCATGGACACTGAGACCAGCCGAGTTTTGTAAAGCTGTATTTTTCTTGGCAAAGATACTGGAGCAGTTTGTCATTTCCTTCTCCAGCTCATTTTACACATAAGGGAACTGAGGAAAACGGGTAAGTGATTTGCCCAGGATCACACAGCTCTTAAGTGTTTGAGGCTGGATTTGAACTTAGGAAGATGTCTTCCTGACTTCAGGCCCAAAACTTCTATCCACCGCACCACCTAGTTATTTCCTCCCCCTCCAAAATAAAATAAATGAAGAGGTACAGATAGATAGCTACCATGCTGATGACATAGTCATGCTCAAGACCCCAAAGGGTATAAAGGTTCGAGTGACAATAATGTGGATTTAAGAAGTAAGAATGTAACCAGGATAAACATAAAAAGTCTTACGTCTGAGTTTAAGAAAAACACATACAACTTGGTGAGGTTATTTAAAACCATGCCGTTATAATGATCAGCTGCAGGAATAGGGCTAACATGTGGAAAAAACAGTGGCAGGCAGAAGCGCATATCAGTTGCCCAAAGATATTTGGACAGGTTACATTCCTGCTATCTGGCCCTAGAAAGTGGAACTAGTAGCCATGGGTAGAAGCTAAAGGGAAGCAGATGTTGGCTTGATAGAAAGGAACAGCTTTTTTGGTGGGGGGAAAGCAAGGTTATTGGAGTTAAGTGACTTGCCCAAGGTCACACAGCTAGTAAGTGTGTCAAGTGTCTGAGGCCGGATTTGAGCTCAGGTCCTCCTGACTCCAGGGCCAGCTGCCCCAAGGAAAAACTGTGTAACAACTAGAGCTATGTAAAAGTGGAATTCGGCACTTTAGGAGGTGATGAGTTCCCCATTACAATGGGATCCTTAACTGGCAGCTGCATGATCACTTGTTGAAAATGTCATAGATGGGATTCTGTTGCAGTACAAGGCTGGGCTGGATGTTTCAGGTCAATCAATCAACAAACCTTTGTTAAATTGGACTCAAGAAGACCTGAGTTCAAGTCCAACCTAGTTGTGTGACCCTGGGCACGGCACTACATCTCTCAGTTCCCGTTTCCTCGTCTGTAAAAATGGGGATAATAATAGCACTTACCTCTCACAGTTGTTTTGGGGATCCAATGAGGTATTTGGAAAGCACTTTTTCGCCTTACAATGTCATGTAAAGGCTAGCTATAATTACTATAAAAACAATAATAATAAAAACAAGTTAATTTTCAGATGGAGGTATTAGTAGCTGGGAGAACAGGAAAGATGTCATGTGGAAGGGGTCCCTGGACTAAGACTCAGTAGAAACTAGGGATTCTAAGAGGCAGGGGGGAGGAGCTAGTGCTTTCCAAGCCAGTGCCAAGGCATTCCTTCTGTCTCTTCAGTTTTGTTGACTCTTTGACTAGACTGGATGAGGTAAAGAAAGGAATATGGGGGCAACTGGGTGGTACAGTGCATAGAGCACCAACCCTGGAGTCAGGAGGACCTGAGGTCAAATCCGGCCCCAGATACAACACTTACTAGCTGTGAGACCCTGGGCAAGTCACTTAACCCCAATTGTCTTGCCCTCCTCCCCTCCCCCCAAAAGGAAGGAGTATGGTCAGAGAAGGAAGAAGAGGAGAGAAGGAAGTATTTATTAAATGCCTTCTATGTGCCACGCACTGTGCTAAGGGCTTCACAAATATTATCTGATTTGATCCTTACAACAACCCAGGGAGGTAGGTGCTGTTATTATCCACGTTTGACAGTTGAGGAAACTGAAGTTAACATAGGTTGAGTGATTTACCCAGGGTCACTCAGCTACTAAGTGTCTAAGGCTAGATTTGAACTCAGGTGTTCCTAATTTCTAGTCCAGTGCTCTGCCCGCTGCACTACCTAAGCTCCTTCCAGGCAGAGAGAGAAGTGGGAGGAAAAGTCATGAATCTAGGGTCAGTTCTTTGAAGGAGAAATGTCCTTCCTTTCGATACACAGGGAGGCCGCAGCAGAAAGTCCACCAAAGTAATGGAAAGCCAGCGGAGAAACCTTCTCCTTGGGTGCTATCCCAAACTCTGCTGCAGACAATTTGGTAAAAATATTCTCTAGAAATCTCTCTCCAAGTCCCCTGTCATCTCCCTCTACTCATGATCATTTACTAACCCAAAGGGTCAAATCTGCTAATTCTTCACTTTTGTGATTAGAATTTGCTGACTGAAGAGTGAACTTTATCTTCAAGGACTTTACAAGCTAGATCCAATGGTACCGACAAGATATAAGTAATATTTTAAAAACTTCATGCTAGCCTAAATCCCTGTGACTTCAGCTCACAACAGGGGAGATATTTTGAATCTTTTTTTTTATTTGAGGGGGAAAGGCAGGGCAAGGTCACACAGCTAGTAAGTGTGTCAAGTGTCTGAGGTCACATTTGAACTCAGGTCCTCCTGATTCTAGGGCTGGCGCTCTACCCACTGCACCACCTAGCTGCCCCCAGGGGAGATATTTTAAATACACAGAACTCTACCAGTGCAGAATGGGCTGCTTTGGGACATAGTGACTTCCCTATCACATAAGAATGTGAAGTTAAGGCTGGATATTTACCGAGGGTTCCATCAGTCTTCTTCTGGCTGAAGTTCTATGAACTGTGAACTTTCACTTTTCTTCAGAGGTCATATTCTTTAGCTCTCAGGTTTGGCTTTGAGAACTCAGATGCACTCCAGAACCTTCTTTATAGGTTATGATTCCAAGGAACCCTGGAGCCAAGTGATGTCAATTCAAAAGGGCATTGGTGGTGAAGCCAGAATCGAATTGCCTTGTTTACACCAGACACTCAAATTTATGGTCATAATTGTCCTGTCTGTGGTATGTGGGTGGGGAGAGTGATAGAAGAGAGACTCATGTGATTTCCTACCGTTTGTTTTCCTTTTCTTGCCCTTCCACCCTAGCTGGCTCCCAACCAACTCAACCTACTCACTGGCTTTCTCAATTTGAACAGCAAAGCCTGTCAGCTTGCCTTGTAGCATGGACTTTTCCTTGGGAGGCTCCTCCTCCTCCTCCTCCTCCTCCTCCTCTCCTCCTCCTCCTCTTCCTCCTCCTTCTCTTCTCCTCCTCCTCCTCATTCTCTTTCTTCTCCCTCTTCTTCTCCTCCTTCTTCTCTTCTTCTATCCTTTCTTGGCTCTGCAGGGGCTGGATCTCTAGAGGCACACCATCTTCAGTCTTAGCTGGAGCGCACATAAATAGCAGGTGAACCAGAGGCTGAGGAGCACAGATGACTAGGCAGATTAGGGCCAAGAAAGCAAGATGCCCTTCTGCCTGTTTCCTTGAACCACAGGTTGGTGCTTTACAGCCAGCACTAGCTTTGGGACCTTCAGCAATACCCTGAGCCCAGCCTGCCCAATCCACCTTGATTTCTCATAAAGTCACTAGCTTCCACTTGCTCCAATCTAATTTTTAAGCTGGTATTTTCTTCAGTGGTCTTTTGGACCTCCTTTTCCATTTGGCTAATTCTGCCTTTCAAGGCATCCTTCTCCTCATTGGCTTTCTGGAGCTTTTGCCACTTGGGTTAGTCTTTTTGAGTTGTTATTTTCTTCAGTATTTTTGCTTCTCCTTTAGCAAGTCATTGACTTGTTTTTCACAATTTTCTTGCATCACTGTCATTCTCTTCCCAATGTTTCTTCTACTTCTCTTACTTGCTTTTCCAAATTATTTTCGAGCTATTCCACGGCCTGAGACCAATTCACATTTTTCCTGGAGGTTTTTTATGTAGGCTCTTTGACTTTGTTGACTTCTTCTGGCTGTATGTTTTGGTCTTCTTTTTCACCAAAAAAAAGATTCTGAAGTCTGAGTCTGAGTCTGAGTCTGAGTCCATTTTCGCTGCCTGTTCATGTTCCCAGCCAACTACTTGACCCTTGAGCTTTTTGTCAGTTTATGACTGCTTGTAGAGTAGAGAGTATTTTGTCCTGAGCTTTTGGAGCTGGGCTGCTATTTTTAGAGCTACTTTTACACAGCAAGGTCTGCCACACCAGTGCTCCTCCTTCCCCAAGAAATGCCCATCAGGACCACGACACCAATTCAAGCGGGGCAAAGCAAGCTCTGCACTCCTGCTCTGATCTGCTGCTTAATTCCTCCCACTGGTTGGCCTGGAACCAGAAGCAACAGCAAGCTGGAGCTCTGGAAGCAGCCACAGCACTGCACCACCTCCATTGCCCTGGCACTGGCACCAACCATGCACTCCTCTCACTCTGATCCAGCAGTTTTTTCCACTAAACTGCTTGTAACTGCCACAGCTCAATGATTCAGAGCCCTACGGCCTGTTCTGCCAGTTCCTGGTCTGGTTGGTCCTGGCGTGGCCCATGCTGGGCTGAGCTCCGCTCCTAGCACCGTGCGATAGACCCTTCCCAGCAACCATCCAAGTGTTCTAGGCTGAAAACCTGCTTCCCTTTTCTTTTATGGGTTCTGAAGCTCTAGAATTTGTTCAGGAGCCATATTTTACAGGTGTTTTGGAGGGACCTGGGGGAGAGCTTAAGCCAGTCCCTGCTTTCCAGTCACCATCTTGGCTCTGCCCCCCTCACCCCCCAGGGATTTTTATCAGATTTTTGGAGCAAGCACAGGGCAGGGTTTAAGTTTTCTCTACTGTCAACCTCCCATCACTTGCTCGGCATCCAGAATTGGATTTATTGTAGCATGTTACTCTATTAATTTTTTTCAATATATATATATACATATAATATACATATATGTTTATACACATTAATGTAATATAAAATATCAAATCATCCTTCCAAGAAGCCCAGGGTTTAGGATGAATGAACCTCTGGAAATACAGAATATGGCTGAGATAGTAGGTAGTAGGCAAACATGCCAGGTGCATTGGAATTTGGATTTTGGTTTGAAATGCCTCCCTCCCTCCCCACGTATATGATATCATTAAAAAAAACAAGAAAGATAATAAAGTTGGGCATCTCCAGCCCCCTCCAATATACGTTGGGATTGAGAATGCTTGGTTAGCACCCCATGAGGAAAGCAAAACATGGGAGAGAACCCTGGAGCCAAGTACCTTACAAGGCAGTGCTATGAGGCTTCCACTGGAAAAGTGTAAGGGAGATAAAGAGAGAGGAAAAAATACATACAGACCAATTTGTTTTATTCATTTTTAAAACAGGTTTATAATAAGCCCCAAAATAAAGATAATCACTTCCTTGAGCAGTCCTCGTCTCTAACAAGATGACAGCTTTACTATTAGATTTTCAAGGTCATCTGGGCTGCAAAGGAAGGGATCTTTGTGAACTGTCTTGTCTTCCGGTAGAATCACCCCTATGGTCCCTCCCTTTCTTAAGGCTCTACTCCAGGGTCTATGTATATCGTGTCTCCTTGGGAGAAGCTGCTTCTGCCATCAGAACATAGACAGGACAGAGAAAGAATGAAAACACAGACACCAGAAAGAAAACACACTTCCAGTAACGAGGAGAAAAACAAATGTGGAAAGGAGAGAGAGAGTGAGAGAGATATGGGGAGAGAAGTGCAAAGATGAGATTCTCACATATACCACCTGGGAAGAATAGTGAAGAGGGCAGCCCACATCAGGGGAGATATGGACAGAGCCAGGTCAGAGAAGGGAGGAGGGTGCAGTGAATACACAATCTCTGCAGGAATAAGGGGACTGTCCTCTCCTGGGAATGGAGCACCCCGGGATGTAGAACATAGAACACCCAATATCAAACTGGGAAAAGGCCATTGGGATAGAACAGATAAGTCTCCCACACTGTTCTAGAAGCTAGGTCCTGGCTTCCCTAAATTGACAGCAGAGGGTGCTATGGCCTCAGCTCAGGTTGGGAAGGGGAAAGTGGACCAAAAAGTCTTAGTGCACCATCCAGATGCCTCCTCCAGCTCAGCAAAGAACAGATTCATGGGAAGGAAAGAGGAGGAAGAATGGTGGGCAGCCTGGTAGGTCTGGTTTGGGGGGAGGTGGGTGGATGGTCAGGTGGAGAAGGTTACCTTTTTTCCAGTTTTCAGGATCTCCTGTTTTTTGCCTGTTTGAGCAAGAAAGAAAAAAGTGAAGGCGGAGACCCTCCAATTGTGTCACTGAGGGACCAAAAGTGCCCTCAATATGGTGAAGGCTCTGCCTGGGCCCAGGAGCACAGCAAGGGTTGGGCAGAACATTCTCTCCAGATTATCAGTGTTGGGGAAGGGGGCAGGGAAGCCAGAGGAAAAGAAACATACTACATACCCTGGGATACAGAGCAGGTATGTGTGCATTCACACATGCACACACGCGCGTGCGCGCGCACACACACACACACACATACACCCAGCCAATCCCTCTTCATTAATAAGGCTATTGGTAATAAGGGATTTCTGGCATTCAAATGGAAGGGTAGGACTGGCAAGGCAGCCCTGCCCTCCCCACCCCTCAAAGGGATAAAATTTTCTAAGTTGGACCAAATGACCTGGAAGCCTTTCTAACTCGGGTTATTCTCTGTGATTTGCATTGATGGTTATTACAGGAATATTTGCTTAGCCCCACAGAGTCCCAGCCCATGAATTCCTGCTTCCTTGCTCAGTTGTAGGTGTCATCAGAAGAAAGCACATTGGGTTCTGAGATACATCCCTGCAGTGTGAAAATGGCTCCCAGGATGTTAGGCTGTTTCCCCTTCACATCCAGACTCTAAAGGATCCTGTCCAAAACCAACCAGAAATAGCCTTGAAACTCTGGAACCTCTAATACCATACCACCCTGGAAACCACCTCCCCTCCCTCCATGGTCTTAAACATCTCCAAGCAGAGCCTTTTCCAATATGTTGAGTGCGAATGGGATTTCTAAAGAGACATGTGAAATTTGGTTTCAGTGCATTTTGAAATGCCCTCCCCCTGCCTGACTTTTTCCCCTTTGGAGTTAAGTGAACTCCAGAGAGAGAAGTGGGTCTTGCTATAGGGATAAAGACCACATTGCCTTGGTCCCCTGCTTCCAATCTGGCCCAAGAGCCTAGAGCGCTTGAGTGCAGGCAGTTCCTTTTCCCCCTGAGCTTTCCCTAGGCCTAAACAGGTCAGGCTGAGGCCTGGGTAGGGAAGAGGGACAAAAGGAATGGGGGAAAAGAAGGCAGGCCAGAGAGGCTGGACCACCCAACCTATTTCATGCCTGGTAACTTTAAGAACCTGTCACCTCCATCATCTGCATGAGAAATCAAGGCCACAAAACAAGCTGTTTGGAAGGAAACCTGTAGGTTTGATCCAGTTTTCATGAATGTTTCCTAAGGAGTCAGAGATGGCTGTACTCTGCTTTTCTAAAGAGTTTTGGTGATCTGTTAATCTTATTTCAATGGGCTTCTGGGCAGGGGTTGCCCCTTGGACTCCGGATGTCCACCAGCAGAGAATCACTTGACTCTCTCACCAGAGATATCCTAGTCCATCTAGGGAAGAGGCAACAAGGGGATTGGGGGACCTGGATGGAAACTTACTGGTTTTTTTCTTCTTCCTCTCATCACTCTCTGATGCCCCCAAAAGGGTTTGGGAATGCACACCCACTACAGTCACTACTATCAGGTCAACCCTTCCATCACACAGGTCCTTGGAAAGAGTGAGAGAAGGTTATATTTCTCTACTTCCAGCCTTGCTCTATGAAGCAATCTAACACTGAGACTCCACAGGACCCAGCTCTCTTCAATAGTCTTGCTCTTAGAGGGCAAAAGAAGTTAATCCCAGGGTCCATCTTTGGACTCCACAGGAATCTTTTTAGAAAGTAGTCGAGTCAATCTTAGGACCAGAGCTGAAGGTGAATGTGAAGCCATAAGACAGCAAAGAGAACTCAGTTACCTGTAGAGTGGCCCCCAAAAGAACCTTAAGTGAAATTGAACCCATCTGAATTCCCCTCATAGGAGACAAGACCAACACTCTCATGTACTGAATTTTCCTCTAAGCATACCATTACCCATCTCTGGGACTCCTTCACTTTAAAACAAAAGTGAATCAGCTCTACTGTTTCTCTAGCAGAGCAGAGATGGAGGCATCAGAAAAAATGTAGGACTCTAGAACACAGAGTTTTATAGGAGATTTAAGAGGTCACCCAATTCAATTCCTTCATTGTTAAAATGTAAAAAAAAACTAAGGCCCCAAAGATTCCTGCTGAATGTAGACAACCCCAGTCCACCTCTAACTTCCACTCTACCATCTCCATCATAAGTCACCTAGGGTTTCTGCTTTAAAGAACCTAAGTGGGTGGCAGCTAGGTGGTGTAGTGAATAGAGCACTGGCCCTGGAGTCAGGAGGACCTGAGTTCAAATCTGGCCTCAGACACTTGACACTTACTAGTTGTATGACCTTGGGCAAGTCACTTAACCCTAATTACCTCACCTGCCTCCTCCTCCAAAAAAAAAAGAGCCTAAGTGGATTTTCCAGGTCCCAGCATGCTCGATAGCAGGGAGGGGAAAGCTGATGCCGACTGCTGACCTGGGAGTCCTCTCTCTCTGATTTGTGAAATAGGAAGGGGAACCATGAGGACCAGGAGCTTGGTTGGTCTCTGACTTTGAACTTCCCATTTTAATTCTTCCTGTGCCAGAGCAGGTTTTCAGTCTCTCATCACAACAGCTGTAATTTCATGCACACTCTAACCAGGAGCAGGTTTTAGCTTCTGATCTCAGCAGCTGCAAAATAAATGTGTGCATATGCTCGCGCATACACACACACACACACACACACATACACACACACACAAACACACACACACACACACACACACACACACACACACATACACACACACATGCTCCTAGAGAGTAAAGGAAGGGAGTTTTCCAGGCTCTTTTTCCACAGGGAAAGGATTTCCTCTGGAGAAACCCAGAAGGAAAGAGAGAAGGAAAATCTCACTCTTAAGAACCTATGGAGAAAGAGCCCTAGCTCTTGATCAGAAATGCCACTGGCTCTGAGAGTCAGACTGACCACATAGGCTGAAAGAGACAAAAATAATATGCCAGCTGTGAAGTCATCTCACCCACCCCATTCTGGTGAGTGCACAGCCCTTGCCTAGGTCCCTGATGAAACTGGAGAATACTAAAGTACCAATATAATAACTGTGTCTGCCTTGTTGGGACCCAAAAATGGGAAGGAAAAGCTGGAGCTCAGCCCTAAGTGGCCCATCCCCATCAGGCAAAGGCTACTCTCCTTCCCTCCTCATGCCTCCCAAGAACAAGCGGCACAGATAACCCACTTACACTGGCCAGGTCACCAGCAGTGATGGTGTTAGCATAGATATCATGAGGCACTTCCAGCTCTCTGAGTTAGAGCATTGTAGATGGCATTAGCAAGGGAGGCAATGGCATCTTTTCCCCTGGGGGTTTAAGGAAGGTCCTTAAGGTGGTTTCAATTCAGTCTTATTTGGGAAGGCAGGGAACACCAAATCCCAACATCTATCACTGAATGAAATATATTGTTTTTTGTTTTTTAGGAAGCAATCAGGCTTAAGTGACTTGCCAAGGGTCACACAGCTAGTGTCTGAGGCCAGATTTGAACTCAGCTTCTCCTGAATCCAGGGCCAAAGCACCACATAGCTTCCCCTTGGCAAAGTAGATTCCAGACCTGGAAGTAGATAATTACCATAGTAGTGCCTTGCTTGAAAGGTTCAAGGGACCTTTCACATGCTGGAACCTCCATTTTAATACTAATGATAAGCTGTTCTGGCCTCAATGTCTGCCCTTGTCTGTTAAGATGCAGAAAGGAGGTGATCTGTTCAAGGTCACATAGCAAAAATAAAATGACTGGGGCCTGGGGTGGGAGGGTGGCATGGTTTAGTAATCTTTCTTTTCATAGTGCCCAGAAGCCAAGCCCTGGGAGTTGTGCAAGGCCGCTTATCCTGAATTCATAGCAAACCTCTTTCTATCCCTATTTCCTAAAACTCCAAATGGTACCTCAAGAAGGCAAAGGTCTTCTCTCCTGGAGGTCTTCATGTAGAAGTCAGATGGATAGAGCAAATTGTTGGGGAAGCTGTGCAGAGATTCTCAGTCAGGTGGTGGGTGGGAGGGTTGGACTCACTGGAGGACCTCCAGAGTGCCTTCCAGATCTGACATTCTGAGAATATGTGGTAAAGCTTCTGCATGTTCATGGGCACTGAGACCAGACACATTTTATAAAGCTGTATGTGTATATATGTGTGTGTACATGTCAATTCAGAGAGCCACAAGGAACAGAAACCCTGTTTATATAACATTATCATTTTTCTACCTTCAGTCAGTAGCAGTCATGAAAAACACTTGTGCCAGTGAGGTTTTTAGTTTCCTGCTTTAGCTTCTGTTTCTATTTCTCAGATAAATCATTAGTAATTCTGTGGATGCAACAAAAAGAATAATCTGGCTCAAGTTCCTAGAATTGGTTGCTTTTATTCCTCATTCTTGATTTTAGGCAATATGACTACAGTTAGCAAGATTAATTTTGCTAGTTTCCTATAGCTTGGTTGTATAGTAAAATTCTGGACTTGGAGTCAAGACTCATCTTAGTGAACTCAAATCTGCCCTCAGACACCTACTATTTCTAAGACCCTGGACAAATCATTTAACCTTGTTTGCCTCAGTTTCCTCTGCAAAATGAGCTGGAGAAGGGAATGTCATAAGTTGGGTCATGCTGTTTCAACAATTCAGGAAATAGTTTTTTAATTTATAAATTCCTCTAGTCTCAGTTTACACTACTGTAATCTGAGAGTATGTTAAATGAACTTAATATGAGTATTCACTTTGAGACAATTATATTTCTTTCTCCTTACTGACCTCAGGAACCTCTCATTCAATTAGATTTGAGATTAATAAAGAGATTTTGAATTCTAATATGTCAGGTGTATACATTAGATGATAAAATGTTTATGTAGTTCTACATAATTTTCAGCATACATTCATTGGTAATATTTCATTGTCCTTCATGCCACAACTCTTTTATATGAATTAGGTCAATATGGGATTTGTTCTTTACTTCCTTGGTATACTTGGATGGAATGCATAGCTATGTGTAGAGAATATAGAGCTTTCTGCATTTGGTGGTGAAGTTAAAAGTTTTCCCTTTCAGGAATTTGCAGAGGTGATTTGTATGTTCCCCAAATGACTTCAATGAGATAAAGGTATATCTGAAGTTAAATGCAACAGAAAACTGAAGAAACACAAACTAATTCAGCAGATGCAGAGAAAGTAGGTATAGAGAAAGTAGGTAGAGAAAGCTATATCCAGAGCAGCTTCAAGATAGTCATGATTACTCTTTAGTTTCACTGAATTAAACCTTCCACATTATCCTATGGCAAAAGGCAAAATGTTAGATATGGTGTTTGCTCTTTACTTCATGGATGGACTGCATTGCTATGTGCATTTGGTGTAGAGTTTAAGAGTTTTCTCTTTCAGGGAATTGATTTGTTGGATACGGTGTTTGCTCCTTACCTTCTTGGTTTTCTTGGATGGACTGCATTGCTATGTGTAGAGAATCAAGAGCTTTCTGCTCTGGATGGGGATGTTACGCCTTTTCTCATAATGGGAATTGGCAAAGTTGTTTTTTTGTCCCCCATTGACTTGAATGGCATAAAAGGTATATCTGAAAATAAATCCAAGAGAAAACTTAGGAAACACAAGCTAATGGTTTAGATGCCGAGATAGTAGGTAGATAAAGCTGTATGCAGAGCAGCTTCCAGGTAGTCATGATTACTCTTGAGTTTCCTTGAATTAAACCTTCCATATTATCCTAGGGGAAAAGGCCCTCTGGTGTATATGGTGTTTACTCTATACTTGCTGGGTTTATCTGGATGGACTGCATTGCTGTGTGTAGAGAATTAGGAGCTTTCTGCATTTGCTTTGGAAGTTAAGGGTTTTCTCTTTCAAGGAACTGGCAAAGTTGATTTGTTTTTCGTTCCCCATTGACTTGAATGGGAGAAAAGGCATATCTGAAAATAAATCCAAGAAAAAAACTCAGGAACACAAGCTAATGCATTAGATGCAGATATGGTAGGTAAACAGAGCTGTATTAAGAGCAGCTAGGAGCTGGTAATGATTACTGGTGAGTTTCATTGAATTAAACCTTCCACGTTATCGTATGGGAAAACTCACTCTGTTAGATACGGTGTTTGCTGTCTACGTGCTTTGTTTCCTTGGTGGACTAAATTTTTATGTGCAGAGTATCAGGAGCTTTCTGCACTTGGTGGGGAAGTTAAGAGTTTTCTCAGTCAGGGAATTTGCAGAGTTGATTTGTTTCATCTTCCATTGACATGAGGGGAATAAAAGGTATATCTGAAAATAAATCCAAGAGAAAACGCAGGAATTACAGCCTAATGCATTAGATGCAGAGATAGTAGGTATATAAAGCTATTTACAGAGCAGCTTCCACCTAGTCAGGATAACTATTGAGTTTCAGTTAATTAAACCTTCCATATTTTCCTACGAGTAAAGACACAATGTAAGATCTGGGATTTGCTCTTTACTCGCTTGGTTTACTTGAGTGGAATACATTGCTATGTGTAGAATATATGGAACATTCTTCATTTGATGGTGAAGTTAAGAGTTTTCTCATTCAGGGATTTTCAGAATTGATTTCTTTCATCACACAATGGCTTCTATGGGATAAAAGTTATATCTGGAGATAAATGCAAGAGAAAATTCAGGATACACAACCTAATGCATTAGATGAATAGAAAGGAAATTAATAAAGCTTTATCCAGAGTGACTTCGAGCTAATCATGAATACTGTTAAGTTTAATTGAATTAAAAATTCCATGTTATCCTATGGGAAAAGGCACTGTGGCATGTATGGTATTTGCTCTTGACTTGCTTGGTTTACTTGGATGGAATGCATTGCTACGTAGAGAGTATACGGATCTTTCTACATGTGTTGGTGAAGTTAAGATTTTTTTTCAGGGAATCTGCAAAGTTGATTTGTTTCTTCCCCCACTCACTTGGATGGGAGAAAAGGTATATCTGAAAATAAATGCAAGAGGAAACTCAGGAAAGACAACATAAAGCATTAGATGCAGAGACAGTAGGTAGATAAAACTGTATGGAGAGCAGATTCCAGCTAGTCATGATTACTGTTGAGTTTCATTGAAATAAACCTTCCATGTTATCCTAGGGGAAAAGGCACTCTGGTAGATATGGTGTTTGCTTTTTACTTGCTTGGTTTATTTGGATGGACTGCATTGCTGTGTGTAGAGAATCAAGAGCTTTCTACATTTGGTGGGGACGTTACGCCTTTTGTCTTAATGGGAATTGGCAAAGTTGACTTGTTTTTCATCCCCCATTGACCTGAATTTGAGAAAAGGTATATATGAAAATAAATCCAAGAGAAAACTCAGGAAACACAAGCTAATGCATTACATGCAGAGATAGTAAGTAGATAAAAGTGTATGTGAAGCAGCTTCCATCTAGTCCTTATTACTCTTCAGTGTCATTAAATTAACCTTCCATGTTATCCTAGGGGCATAGGCACTCTGCTAGATATAGTGATTGTTGTTTACTAATTTGGTTTACTTGGATGGACTTCATTGCTATGTGTAGAGAATGAGGAGCTTTCTCTTAGCTTCCCCAACAGAGGTAGAAAGGTCCTGATACTCTCCACATACCAATGCAGTTCATCGAAGTAAACCAAGCTACTAAAGAACAAAAACCATACCTAACAGAGTACATGTTCCCATAGGATAACATGGAATATTTATTTCAACGTTACTCCCAAGAAATCATCACTAGCTGCTAGCTGCTCTGCATATATCTTTATCTACATAATATATCTGCAGCTAATGCATTAGCCTGTGTTTCCTGAGTTTTCTCTTGGATTTATTTGCATACATATCTTTTCTCCCATTCGAGTCAATGGGGCAAGAAACAAATCAACTTCGCAAATTCCCTGAAAGAGAAAACTCTTAACTTCCCTACCAAATGTAGAAAGGTCCTGATACACTCCACATACCAATGCAGTCCATCCAAGTAAACCAAGCAAGTAAAGACCAAAGACCATATCTAACAAAGTGACTTTTTACATAAAAGAATATAGATGATTTAATTCAATGAAACTCCACATTAATCATGACTAGCTGATAGCAGCTCTACATACAGCGTTATCTACCTATTATCTCTGGAGTGAATTCGTTAGCTTGTGTTTCCTCAGTTTTCTCTTGGATTGTTTTCAGATAGACCATTTCTCCCATTTAAATCAAAGGGGCCAGAAACAATTCAAATTTGCAAATTCTCTGAAAGAGAAAAGACTTATCTTCCCAACCAAATGCAATAAGGTCCTGATACGCTCCACATAGTAATGCAGTCCATCTAGATAAACCAAGCAAAGAAAGACCAAACACCGTATCTAACAGAGTGACTTTTCCCATAGGATAACATGAAATGTTTAATTCAATGAAACTCCTCAGTAATCATAAGTAGCTGGTAGGAAGTCTGCATACTTCTGTATCTACCTACTATCTCTGCAGCTCATGCATTACCCTTTGTTTCCTGATTTTTCTCTTGGATTTATTTTCAGGTATACCTTTTCTCCCATTCAAGTCAATGGGGCAAGAAACAAATCAACGTTGCAAATTCCCTGAAAGAGATGACTCTTAACTTCCCCACCAAATTCGGATTGCTCCTGATACTCTCCATGTAGCAATGCAGTCCATCCCAGTAAACCAAGCATGTAAACAGCAAACATCATATCTACCAGAGTGACTTTTCCCACAGGATAACATCAATGTTTAATTCAATGAAACTCCACAGTAATTAGAACTAGCTGGTAGCTACTCTGCATACAGCTTTATCTTACTACTATCTTTGCAGCAAAGGCATTAGCTGGTGTTTCCTGAGTTTTGTCTTTGATTTATTTTCAGATATGCCTTTTCTCCCATTCAATCAAGGGGCAAGAAACAAATCAACTTTTCAAATTCCATGAAATTGAAAACTTCTAACTTTCCCACCAAAGGTAGAAAGGCCGTGATACCCTCCATATACCAATGCAATTCATCCCAGTAATCCAAGCAAGTAAATAGCAAACACCATGTCTAACAGAGTACCTTTTCCCATAGGATAACATGGAAAATTTCTTTTCAACATAACTCCATAGAAATCATGACTAGCTGGTAACTGCTCTGCATACAGCCTTATGTTCCCACTATCTCTGCAGCTAAAGCATTAGCTCGTGTTACCTGAGTTCTCTCTTGGATTTATTTTCAGATATACCTTTTCTTCCATTCAACTCAATGGGGTAAGAAACAAAGCAACTTTGCAAATTCCCTGAAAGAGAAAACTGTTAACTATACAAACATATGTAGAAAGGTCCTGATACACTCAACATACCAATGCAGTCCATCCAAGTAAACCAAGAAAGCAAACACCAAACACCCTATCTAACAAAGTGACTTTTCCTATAGAATAACACAGAAGATTTAATTCAATGAAACTCTGCAGTAATCATGACTGGCTGTTACCTGCTCTACATACAGCTTTATCCACCTATTATCTCTGCAGTGAAAGCATTACCTTGTGTTTCCTCTGTTTAATCTTGGATTTATTTTCAGATATACCTTTTCTCCCATTCAAGTCAATGGGGCAAGAAACAAATCAACTTATCAAATTCCCTGAAAGAGATAACTCTTAACTTCCCCAACAAAGGTAGAAAGGTCCTGATACACTCCACATACCTATGCATTTCATCCAAGTAAACCAAACTAGTGAAGAACAAACACCATACCTAACAGAGTACATGTTCCCATAGGATAACATGGAATATTTATTTCAACATTACTCCCCAGAAATCATCACTAGCTGCTAGCTACTCTCCATATTGCTTTATAAACCTAGTATCTTTGCAGCTAATGCATTAGCCTGCGTTTCCTGTTTTTTCTCTTGGATTTATTTTCATACTTACAGTTTCTCCAATTCAAGTCAATGGGGCAAGAAACAAATCAACTTTGAAAATTCCCTGAAATAGAAAACTCTTAACAGCTTGACCAAAGGTAGAAAGGTCCTGTTATGCTCCCCATACCAATGCAGTCCATCCAAGTAAACCAAGCAAACAAAGACCAAACACCATATCAAAAGAGTGAATTTTCCCATAGAAGAACACAGAAGATTTAATTCAGTGAAACTCCACGGTAATCATGACTAGTTGTTAGCTACTCTACATACAGCTTTATGTACCTATTATCTCTGCAGCTAACACCTTAGCTTGTGTTTCCTCAGTTTTCTCTTGGATTTATTTTCAGAAAGACCATTTCTCCTATTTAAATCAATGGGGCAAGAAACAATTCAACTTTGCAAATTCCTTGAAATCTAACAAATCTAACATATCTAACAAAGTGACTTTTCCCTTAGGATATCATGGAAGGTTTTTTTCAATGTAACTCCTCAGTAATCTTACCTAGCTGGTAGCAACTCTACACACAGCTTTATGTACCTATTATCTCTGCAGCTAACGCCTTAGCTTGTGTTTCCTCAGTTTTCTCTTGGATTTATTTTCAGAAAGACCATTTCTCCTATTTAAATCAATGGGGCAAGAAACAATTCAACTTTTCAAATTCCTTGAAATCTAACAAATCTAACATATCTAACAAAGTGACTTTTCCCTTAGGATATCATGGAAGGTTTTTTTCAATGTAACTCCTCAGTAATCTTACCTAGCTGGTAGCAACTCTACACACAGCTTTATGTACCTATTATCTCTGCAGCTAACGCCTTAGCTTGTGTTTCCTCAGTTTTCTCTTGGATTTATTTTCAGAAAGACCTTTTCTCCCATTTAAATCAATGGGGCAAGAAACAATTCAACTTTGCAAATTCGTTGAAATGGAAACATATCTAACAGAGTGACTTTTCCCTTACGATATCATGGAAGGTTTATTTCAATGTAAATCCTCAGTAATCATAACTGGCTGGTAGCAACTCTGCATGCAGCTTTATCTACCTAATATCTCTGTAGCTCAAGCATTAGCATGTGTTTCTTGAGTTTTCTCTTGGATTTATTTTCAGATGTAACTTTTCTTCCACTGAAAGCAATGGGGTAAGAAACAATGCAACTTTGCAAATTCCCTGAAAGGGAAATTTTTTAACTTCCCCACCAAATGCCAAAAGGTCTTGTTAGTCCCCACATACCAATGCAGTCCACACAAGCAAAAAAATCAAGTAAACAGTAAACAACATACATAACGGAGTGTCTTTTCCCATCAGATAACATTGAACATTTAATGTAACATAACTCCCCAGAAACCATGTCTACCTGGTAGCTACTCTGCATACGTCTTTATCTACCTCCTATCTCTGCAGCTAAAGCATTAGCCTTCGTTTCCTGAGTTTTCTCTTGGAATTATTTTCACATGTACCTTTTCTCCTATTCAAGTCAAAGGACAACAAAGAAATCAACTCTGCAAATTCCCTGAAAGAGAAAACTCTTAACTTCCCCACCAAAGGTAGAAAGATCCTGATACACTCCAGATACCAATTAAGCCCATCCAAGTAAAGCAAACAAATAAAGACCAAACACCATATCTAATAGAGTGACTTTTCCCATAGTATAACATAGATTTAATTCAATGAAGCTCCACAGTAATCATGACTAGCTGTTAGCTACTCTGCGCACATCTTTATCTAACTACTATTTCTGCAGCTAATGCATTAGCTTATGTTTCCTCAATTTTTTTCTTTTACTTGTTTTCAGATAGACAATTTCTCCCATTTAAGACAATGGGCCAAGAAACAACTCAACTTCCCTGAAAGAGAAATCTTTTAACTTCCCCACCAAATGCCAAAAGATCCTATTAGTCTCCACACAGCAATGCAGCCCACGCAAACAAACAAATCATGTAAACAGCAAACAACATATCTAACAGAGTGTCTTTTCCCATCAGAGTACATGGATCATTTAATTCAACGTAACTCCCAGAAACCAGGCCTACCTGCTAGCTACTCTGCATACATCTTTTATACACCTACTATCTCTGCAGCTAATGCATTAGCCTGTGTTTCCTGAGTTTTTTCTTGGATTTATTTTCAGATAGACCATTTCTCCCATTTAAGTCTATCGGGCAAGAAAAACAATTCAAATTTGCAAATTCCTTGAAAGAGAAGACTCTTACCTTCCCAACCAAATGCAGAAGGCTCCTGATACTCTCCACATAGTAATGCAGTCCAGCCAGATAAAGCAAGCAAATAAAGACTAAACACTGTATCTAACCGAGTGACTTTTCCCTTAGGATATCATGGAAGGTTTATTTCAATATAGTTCCTCAGTAATCATAACTAGCTGGTAGCAACTCTGCATACAGCTTGATCGCCCTACTATCTCTGCAGCTAAAGCATCGGCTTATGCTTCCTGAGTTTTCTCTTGGATTTCTTTTCAGATATACCTTTTCTCCAATTCAAGTCAATGGGGCAAGAAATAAATCAACTTTGCAAATTCCCTGAAATAGAAAGCTCCTAACGTCCCCACCAAATGCAAAAAGGTCCTGTTATGCTCCAAATAGCAATGCAGTGCACCCAAGTAAACAAATCAAGTAAACAGCAAACACCATATCTAACAGAGTGCCTTTTCCCATAAGATAACTTGGAATATTTATTTCAACTTAACTACCGAGAAATTACGACTAGCTGGTAGCTACTCTGCATACATCTTTACCTAACTACTATCTCTGCAGTGAATGCATTAGCCTGTGTTACCTCAGTTTTCTCTTGGATTAATTTTCAGATATACCTTTTCTACCACTCAAGTCCATGGGGCAAGAAAAAGACCAACTTTGCAAATTCCCTGAAAGACAAAACTCTTAACTTCCCCACCAAATATGGAAAGGTCCTGATAGGCTCCACATACCAATGCAGTCCATCCAAATAAACCAAGAAAATAAAGACCAAACACCATGTCTAACAGAGTGACTTTTCCCATAGGATAACACAGAAGATTTAACTCAATGAAACTCCACAGTAATCATGACTAGCTGTTAGCTACTATACATGCAGCTTTATCTACTTATTATTTCTGCAGCTAATGCATTGGCTTGGGTTTCCTGAGTTTTCTCTTGGATTTCTTTTCTGATATACCTTTTCTCCTATTCAAATCAATGGGGCAAGAAACACATCAACTTTACAAATTCCCTGAAATAGACCCTGTTAATGTCACAATCAAAAGCAAAAAGGTCCCGTTACTCTCCACATAGCAATGCAGTTCACCCAATAAACAAATCAAGTAAACAGGAAGCAACATATCTAAAAGAGGGCCTTTTCCCACGGGATAACATGGAATATTTATTTCAACTTAACTACCGAGAAACCATGTCTACCTGGTAGCTACTCTGCATACATCTTTATCTATCTATTATCTCTGCAGCTAATGCATTAGCCTGCGTTTCCTGAGTTTTCTCTTGGATGTATTTTCAGATGCACTTTTTCTCCCATTCAAGTCAATGGGGCAAGAAACAAATCAACCTTGCAAATTTCCTGGAAGAGAAAACTCTTACCTTCCCTACCAAATGTAGAAAGGTCCTGATACACTCCACGTACCAATGCAGTCCATCCAAGTAAATCAAACAAATAAAGACCAAAGACCATATTTAACAGAGTGACTTTTGCCATATGATAACACAGAAGATTTAATTCAATGAAACTCCACAGTAATCATGACTAGTTGTTAGCTACTCTACATACAGCATTATCTTCCAACTGTCTCCGTAGCTAATCCATTGGCTTGTGTTTGCTGAGTTTGTCTTTGATTTATTTTCAGATATACCTTTTCTCCCTTTGAAGTCAATGTGGCAGGAAACAAAACAACTTTGCAAATTACATGGAAGAGAAAACTATTAACTTCCCCACCAAAGGCAGAAAGTTCCTCATATGAATACCTCATAGCATACTCCACATACCAATGCAGTCCATCCAAGTAAACCTAGTTAGTAAAGGCCAAACTCCATATCTAACAGAGTACCTTTTCCCATAGGATAACAAGGAACATTTATTTCAACATAACTCCCCAGAAATCATGACTAGCTGGTAACTGCTCTGCATAGAGATTTATCTTCCTACTGTCTCTGGAGCAAATGCATTAGCTTGTGGGACCTCACTTTTCTCTTGGATTTATTTTCAAATATATCTTTTCTTCCATTCAACTCAATGGGGCAAGAAACAAAGCAACTTTGCAAATTCCCCAAAATAGAAAACTACGAACGACCCCAGCAAATGCAAAATGTCCTGTTACTTAAAACATAGCAATGGAGTCCACCGTAGTAAACAAATCAAGTAAACAGCAAACACCATATCTAACAGAGTGCCTTTTCCCATAAGAGAACATGGAACATTTATTTCAAAGTAAATGCCCACAATCATGACTACCTGGTAGCTACTCTGCATACATCTTTATCTACCTACTATTTCTGCAGCTATTGCATTAGCCAGCGTTGCCTGAGTTTTCGCTTGGATTTATTTTCAGATATGCCTTTTCTCCCATTCAAGTCCATGGGGCAAGAAACAAATCAACTTCGCAAATTCCCTGAAAGAGAAACTCTTAACTTCCTCACCAAATGCAGGAGGTTCGTGATACTCCCCATATAGCAATGCAGTCCATCCCATTAAACCAAGCATGACAACTGAAAATACCATATCTAACAGACTGCCTTTTCTCACAGGATAACATCAAGGTTTAATTCAAGAAAATTCCAAAGTAATCATGATTAGCCGTTAGCTACTCAGCATAGAGCTTTATCCACCTACTATCTCTGCAGTAAATGCATTAGTTTGTGTTTTTTGAGTTTTATCTTTGATTTATTTTCAGATATGCCTTTTCTCCCATTCAAGTCAATGGGGCAAGAAATAAATCAACTTTGCAAATTCCCTGAAAGAGAAATCTCTGAATTTCCCCACCAAATGCAGAAAGAACCTGATAGCTCCGTATATCAGTGCAGTCCATACAACTAAACCAAGCTAGTAAAGGCCAAAGACCATATCCAACAGACTGACTTTTCCCATAGTATAATATAGAATATTTAATTCAATGAAACTCCACAAAATCATGATACCTATTAGCTACTCTACATACAGCTTATCTACCTACTATCTCTGCGGCAAATTCATTAGCTTATGGTTCCTCAGTTTCTCTTGGATTTCTTTTCAGATAGACCATTTTTCCCATTTAAGTCAATGGGCAAGAAACAATTCAACTTTGTAAATTCCTTGAAATAGAAAACACTTACGTTCCCAACCAAATGCAAATAGCTCCTGATACACTCCACATAATAATGCAGTCCATCCAGATAAACCAAGCAAATAAAGAACAAACACCATGTCTAACAGAGTGACTTTCCCTAGGATATTATGGAAGGTTTAATGCAATATAACTACTCAGTAATCTTACCTAGGTGGTAGCAACTCTCTTGGAGGCTTTTGTTGTAGGCTCTTTGACTTTGTTGACTTCTTCTGGCTGTATGTTTGGTCTTCTTTGTCACCAAAGAAAGATTCGAAAGCCTGAGACTAAATCTGGGTGCGTTTTCGCTGCTGGCCAGGTTCCCAGCCGACTTACTTGACCTTGAGTTTTTCAGCGGGGTATGACTGCTTGTAAAGAGTTTGATGTTCCAAGCTTGGGGGGATGCGCTGTTGATTTCAGAGCTATTACAGTTGCATGCAAAAACATTTTTTTGTTGTTTTTGAACATCCATTTTTAAAATTCCAAATTCTCTCCCCTCTTCCCTTCCCACCCACCTCCTAAGAAGTCAAGCAATTCAACATAGGCCACATGCGTATCATTATGTAAACCCGTCCACAATACTCATGTTGTGAAAGACTAAGTATATTTTGCTTCTTCCTAACCTATCCCCCTTTATCCAATTTCTCCCTTGACCCTGTCCCTTTTCAAAAGTGTTTGTTTTTGATTACCCTCCCCCATCTGCCCTCCCTTCTATCATCCCCCTTTTTATCTTCTTCCTCCTTCTTTCCTATGAGGTAAGATACCCAGTTGAGTGTGTATGGTATTCCCTCCTCAGGTCAAATCTGATGAGAGCAAGATTCACTCATTCCCCCTCACCTGCCTTTCTTCTCTTCCTACAGAACTGCTTTTTCTTGCCACTTTTATGTGAGATAATTCACCCCATTCTATCTCCCTTTCTCCCTCTCTCAATATATCCCTCTCTCATCCTTAATTTGATTTTATTTCTTTTAGATATCATCCCTTCATCTTCAACTCACCTTATGCCCCCCCTCTCTTCTCCATATATATGTGTGTGTGTGTGTGTATTTATATAACATATATATGTATATATACACACATATATACACGCATACACCCACATATACACATATGTATACATACACATATTTATATGCATATTCCCTTCAACTGCCCTAATACTGAGGTCTCATGAATCATACACGTCATCTTTCCATGTAGGAATGTGAACAAAACAGTTCAACTTTAGTAAGTCCCTTATGATTTCTCTTTCTTGTTTACCTTTTCATGCTTTTCTTGATTCTTGTGTTTGAAAGTCAAATCTTCTATTCAGCTCTGATCTTTTCACTGAGAAAGCTTGAAAGTCCTCTATTTTATTGAAAATCCATATTTTGCCTTGGAACATGATACTCAGTTTTGCTGGGTAGGTGATTCTTGGTTTTAATCCTAGCTCCATTGACCTCTGGAATATCATATTCCAAGCCCTTCAATCCCTTAATGTAGAAGCTGCTAGATTCTGTGTTATCCTGATTGTGTTTCCACAATACTTAAATTGTTTCTTTCTGGCTGCTTGCAGTATTTTCTCCTTGATCTGGGAGCTCTGGAATTTGGCAACAATATTCCTAGGAGCTTTCTTTTTGGGATCTATTTGAGGAGGCAATCGGTGGATTCTTCCAATTTCTATTTTACCCTCTGGCTCTAGAATATCAGGGCAGTTCTCCTTGATAATTTCTTGAAAGATGATATCTAGGTTCTTTTTTTGATCATGGTTTTCAAGTAGTCCAATAATTTTAAATCTCTCCTGGATCTATTTCCAGGTCAGTGGTCTTTCCGATGAGATATTTCACATTGTCTTCCACTTTTTCATTCCTTTGCTTTGTTTTGATAATATCTTGATTTCTCATAAAGTTCCTTCCACTTGCTCCAGTCTAATTTTTAAGGTAGTATTTTCTTCAGTGGTCTTTTGGACCTCCTTTTCCATTTGACTAATTCTGCCTTTCAAGGCATTCTTCTCCTCATTGGCTTTTTGGAGCTCTTTTGCCATTTGAGTTACTCTATTTTTAAGGTGTTATTTTCTTCAGTATTTTTTGGGTCTCCTTTAGCAAGTCCTTGACTTGTTTTTCATGGTTTTCTCACAATACTCTCATTTCTTTTCCCAATTTTTCCACTACTTCTCTAACTTACCTTTCCAAATCCTTTTGGAGCTCTTCCATGGCCTGAGACCAGTTCATGTTTTTCTTGGAGGCTTTTGATGTAGGCTCTTTGACTTTGTTGACTTCTTCTGGCTGTATGTTTTGGTCTTCTTTGTCACCAAAGAAAGATTCCAAAGTCTGAGACTGAATCTGAGCCTGTTTTCACTGCCTGGCCATGTTCCCAGCCAACTACTTGACCCTTGAGTTTTTCGTCCGGGGTATGACTGCTTGTAGAGAGTACTTTGTCCCAAGCTTGAGAGGTTGTGTTGTTTCAGAGCTATTTCTACACAGCAAGCTCTGCCACACCAGTGCTTCGCCTCCCCCAAGAACCGCCAACCCAGACCAGACTCAGATCTTAAGCAGGCTCTGCACTCGTGCTCTGATCTGTCATTTAATTCCTCCCACCAGGTGGGCCTGGGGCCGGAAGCAACTGCAGCTGTAGTTCTGTCCTCAGTGCTGCACTACCTCTGCTGTCCCCGGGGTGGTGGCCGAACCACGAACTCCTTACACTCTGTCCTCGCAGCTTTTCCCACTAACCTTCTCTGTTGTCTTTGGTGTTTGTGGGTTGAGAAGTCTGGTAACTGCCGCAGCTCACTGATTCAGGGCACTAGGGCCTGTTGCACTGGGCTGCCACTCTGGTTGCTCCTGGTGCAACCTACGCTGGGCTCTGCTCCCAGCTCTGTGGGATAGACCTTACCCAGCAACCATCCAGGCTGTCCTGGGCTGGAGCCCTGCTTCCTTCTGCTATTCTGTGGGCTGTGCAGCTCCAGAATTTGTTCAGAGTCCTTTTTTAAAGATTTTTGGAGGGACCTGGGGGGAGCTCACGCAAGTCCCTGCTTTCCAGCCACCATCTTGGCTCCTCCCCGCCCCCCTGTACCTCCAAACACCTTATCTAACAGAGTGCCTTTTCCCATATGATAAAATGGTACTTTTATTTCAACATAACTCCCAGAAATCATGACTAGCTCGTAGCTACTCTGCTACATCTTTATCTATCTATCTCTGCAGCTAAAGCATTAGCCTGTGTTTCCTGAATTTTCTCTTGGATTTATTTTCAGATATACCTTTTCTCCCATTAAAGTCAATGGTGCAAGAAATAAATCAACTTTGCAATTTCCCTAAAAGAGAAAACTCTTAAATTCCCCACCAAATGCAGCAGGCTCCTGATACTCTCCATATAGCAATTCAGTCCATCCCAGTAAACCAAGCATGTAAATAGCAAACACCATATCTAACAGACTGCCTTATCCCACAGGATAACATCAATGTTTAATTCAATAAAACTACACAATAATCATGACTAGCTGGTAGCCACTCTGCATACAGCTTTAACTACCTACTGTCTCTGCAGCAAATGCATTAGTTTGTGTTTCCTGAGTTTTGTCTTTGATTTATTTTCAGATACACATTTTTTCCCATTTAAGTCAACGTGGCAGGAAACAAACCAACTTTGCAAATTCCCGTGGCATAGTTCCCCCTCCTATTCAAACCACCATGATTTCCAAGAGCATTTCTTCTAAAGTTTCCACCATATATGTTAAATCCTCCATGACCTCTATGACCACCTCCTTTATAAACTGGTCTTTGCCACTCAAAAACAGGGTCATTTAAAAACACCCGAAGAGAATAGAAAGAAGGTCAGCAGGAAACAGATGAACAGGACACCTTTGAAAAGAGCATGTTGAATTTAACATGTACTTTAAAAGAAAAGCAACCTGTACACCATGTGGGGTTGTAGCTTCCCAGACAGTTCCTTTTCTCCTATTTTTAATCTGGAAATTTTCATTTTATTTGGGGTTGTCTAAGTTCAGAATTAAAAAAATAAAAATATAAACTAAGCACAGTGTATTTGGAAATGAATGTGATGTAAAACCAGTTATAAATAAATAAATTTAAAAAATAAAATAAAGCTATTTTACAAATGAATTGTGCTGGTAGCAGCTGTTTTTGGTACTTAGGTAGGTAATTTTAAATCCTGGGACTTCTGTGTGCCAAAACTGTACCTGATGTAGAAGAACCTGATGTGGGGCAACTAGGTGGCCACTGGGCCTGGAATCAGAAGGACCTGAGTTCAAAATTGGCCTCAGACACTCACTAGCTGGGTGACCTTGGGCAAGTCACTGAACCCTGTTCTGTTCAATTTCTTCATCTGTAAATGAGCTAGAGAAATGGCAAAGCACTCCAGAATCCTCATCAAGAAAACACTAAACAGGGTCAAGAAGAGTTGGACACAATTGAACAAAAAGAACTGCAATTTAGCCAAATCTGTTAGATACACATTTTTATTAATGTGCAAGTATTCTGTTTGGAGAAAGAGCAAGAATTCCACTTGCTAATCAGAAAGTGCTGTCTAAGCAATTTTTCCAACTCACATTTTATAATCATGGTGAAAGATGATGCAATTAGATAACAAGGATAAGACAATCATTTTTAATAATAGAATTTGAATTATTTCTCAAAGAGAACAATAATAGTGTGGGAATACCTTCAGGTGAAGGTCAGCCTAACAGGGGTGGGGAACCTGTGGCCTCGAGGCCACACCTGGCCTTCTAGGTCCTCAAGTGCAACCCTTTGACTGAATTTAAACTTCACAGAACAAATAACCGCTGGAGAAATAAGGCTAGAAAACAAAGCACTCAATCTCCCTTAGTTTGATGAAAGGGAGGATACTCCCATTCATAACAATAGATGTCTCTCCAATTCAGTTTAATCAACAGTCAACAAAACACTTTTCCCATTTTATTAGTCATCAATAAATTCTGTCTACTGTTCTAGTCATAGGGTTCCAGGTTTTGTCTTCTCCTGGAATTGAGATTACTCCCTGAATTGAAAGTCATGTTCTTAAGGGAGATTGCTTAGATCAGAGGTTCTCAAACTTATTTGGCCTACCACTCTCTTTAAAAAAAAAAATCCTCAGCACCCCTCTGGAAATCTACTTCCTTTAACCCTTTAGTTTTAAAAAACAATTTGCATCATTTCAATATATAATAAAATTTTTTGAAATGACATCTTAAATTTAATAATTTATTGTAAATTTGTGGGTTTTTTCCTGTGTTGAAATTTTGATGATGCAATATTTCACCATGTAACCAAACAGTATCGTATTGTAAACAAGTCATTACACGTACATATTCCTGCCAATGCATGCCGGACTTTCCGACAATATGTGACACGCTGGCCTGACAACACTTGATTGTTAAGACTTGTCAGAGGACTTCACCACTGATCAGTTATAACTTGTATTTTGCATGTTTATTTGGAAAATAATGTAATCCCTATGACTTTAACTCTGTTATACAAGAGAGGAAACATATACGAATGGTTTTTCAAATTTTTTTCTCTTCTTCCTTATGCTTCCACCACTGCCTTATTTTTATTCAATACTACTATCACCCACTCCCCCACTTCAATCATTCCAGCACCCCTAAGGTGGCAGTATGGCCCATTTTGGGAACCTGTGTTCCCAAAGTGAAAACATTCAAGTGAAAACAAGGGCTTTACCAAGGACACTGTCATACCATTAATTCTTAACTTTTATAATATGGTGAAAGTTTTATGCTACAAACACTAAGGGAGGTAGTACTGCATAGTAGAAAGAACAATGTCTCTGGAGGCTAAATTCACTACAAATTTGTTATAGAACAACAAATGACTGGGCCCTTCCTGTAGCAAGGTATATTGGCGATCAAGATGGGCTCTTAGCACTTAATCAACCAAGTGCCCTTGGAGAGTTTGGCCTTTGTTTCCTTGATTAAGTTAGGAGTCTTCGATGACCTCCTTGCCTCAAGGGAAAGCCTAGTTTACATGGGTTTGAGTGCTATGTTTGTGACATCAGAGGCTTTTAGACCATGTGGGTTTAAGTTGCATTTTTTTTGACGATTTTAGGTCATGTGGGTGAGTCACATGTGTGACTCACCTTTGACCCTGAACAAGATATATAAAACCAGAGGCTGGCTTTCTTTTTTCGGAGCTCTCAGCTACAGCAGGAGTGATGCGTGATTCTGGCCCAGCTGTTGTCGAGCTCCCGGCTGACCTCAGATGTTGGTAACTGTGAATTGTATTTGGTCTGTTTACAAGTGTATGTTTGTAAGTTATTTGTATTTGCTCTGAAGTTCAGGGTGCTGGCTTTTTCCCCTCAACTAAGTGAATGATATTTGTATGCTGGATTAAATTGAGATTGTTAACCCCTTAACATTGCTTTCCTTAGTAAAGCAGATCAAAAGAACCTGGGCTTGCAGCGTTCTTGTTGTCAGGCTTATGTTGGTTTTTCACCCCCCACAGTAGCTGCTAGTGGATTATTGAAACACAAGGCAAGCCTTTTACATCTCCCTCATGGAGTCATTACCCCACCTACCACAGGAACCATTCCAAACCTTTCCATTCATCCAGCCTCCCACAGCACCCTCTTCTACTGCCCTCTCATTGGAGGACCATGCCTCATAATTCACTGAAAAACTTAGGCCATTCACTCTTCACCTGCTGCCCTATCATCTCACATCACTCAGTTATTTCCTTCTTCACTTCTGTCTCACAAAGAATGGGCCCTTCTGGGTAAGGCAAACTGCTCCTCCACAGGCACCTTTGATCCTATTCCATTCTGTCTTTTCCAAAAGATTGCTCTCTTTGACCATCCCCCCTCAATCACTAATCTCCATCCTTCCTATCCTTACAGCCTCCAAGCACACCTCCCAGAATCCTTAAATAAGCAAACAGCAAAAACAACAAAATTACTTGTTCCTACTACTTATAGTCCCATGTTTCTCCTACTTTTGTAGCTAAAAGCTTCTAGAAAGCCATCTACAATCAGTGCCTCTGCTTCCTCTCCTCAAAGCTTTCTATGGTTTGGCTTCTGACCTCATCATTCAACTGGGACTGCTCTCTACCAAGTACAGTTGCTCTCCTAATCACCAAAGCTAATGGCCTCTTCTCAGTCATGGCCCTTCTTGACCTCTCTGCAGTCTCTGATGCTGGGGCTCACTCTCTTATCCTGGTTATTCCAGACTCTCTAGGTTTTCATGACACTGTTCTCTCCTGGTTCTCCCCAAATCCATCTAACTTTGCCTCTCAGTCTTCTTGGCTGGATATTCCTCTAGGTAATACACACTAACTTTGTTTGTCCCCAGGGGTCTTCCTAGGCCCTCTTCTTTTGCCTCTCTACTATTATGGCTAGTGGGCTCACCAGCTTCCATGGGTTCAATGATTGTTTCTATGTAGATACTTCTTACTCAGGTCTATTTATCCAGCCCTCACCTTTCTCCTGACCTCTAGTCTCTTACCTCCGATTTCCTTCTGAACACGACAAAACAAATGTTTTGGAGACATCTCAAACTCAACACATCCAAAACTGACCTCATTTTCTTCTGTTCCACCCTCAAACTCTCCCTTCTTTCCAACTTCGGAGCTAAGGACAATGCCATCCTCCCAATCATTCACACTCACAATCTTGAGATCATCCTTGATTCCTCACTCAAATTCACTCCTTATCCAATTGTAGCAACAATCTTGCTAGCAGCTACTGTGGTGGTGTAAAACCAACAACAACCAGCACACAGAGGGCTGCTAACTGATCTGCTTTACTAAGGAAAGTAACTTTAAGGGGTTAACAATCTCACTTTACTCCAACACACGAATATCATTCACTTAGTTCAGGAGGAAAAGCCAGCACCCTGAACTTCAGAGCAAATACAAATTACGAACTTATACAATATAAACAGACCAGAACACAATTCATAGTTACCAGGAAAGTATGAACATCTGGGTTTACAAGCCAGGGGCTCTTAAAATGGCTGCCCAGAGTCCCACGCCACTCTTCCAGTGACTGAGAGCCCCAAAAAATCAAATGCCAACCTTGGATCTTACATACCCCTCTCAGGGCCCTGGGGCACTTGATTACCTCAGTGCTGAAAAGCATTCAAAACAAAGAACAGTGAAAAATCCCATTTAGGGTGTAGGAAAGTTAATCCCTAGTACCACCATATAGTCAATGATTCTTAATTTAATCAGAGCAACAAAAGCCAGACTCTTCAAGGGCACTTGATTAAATAAGTGCTAAAAGAGAAAACAGTAAAAGAGAATCCCACCTTAATTACCAATACACCAATCTACTGCCATCTTATCACATTGATCTTCACTTCTTTGCAAAACCCCCCTGGCGCAGGCCCTCATCTCCTCACACAGACTGTTGAAATAGCCTTTTGGTTGATTTCCCTGATTTGTCTCTCCCCACTCTAACTCATCCTCTGCTCAGGTGCCAAACTGATCTTCCTAAAGCTTAGGCCTGACTGTGTCACTGTTATGTTCATAGAAGTAGGAAGATCTTTCCCATCCATTAATAGGCCTATATGACCAGCTTGAGCCATAAGTCTGTGAAGTCTGTGGTGGGAGGAGCCTGCTGAATGGGTGAAGCAGGAGGTTGGAGAGTCAGAGCTGGGAGACGGAGGGAGTTGGAGCTTGAAGAGAGAGAGCAGAGAAGCTAGCGTGAGTGAGAGGGAGGGATTTTGCTTAATGGAGCTTGTTTGTGGGGAGGCCATAACAGAGGGAAGGCTTGGAGGGGTGAAGGTGCTCCTGCATTGATAATGTGTATGGATTTCTTTGTTGCTATGATGGATTTGGCTTTCTGGTGTTGGAATAAATATCTTGGTTTCATTTTCCATAGAGAGTCTGTTTTATCTTTCAATTCCAACCTGGAAATACACCTGCATATTCATAGCAGCCATGTATCACATTGGTGATATAGTCAGCCCTAGTCAATAAATTCCAGTTGTTCTCTATTATTTCCAGGATCAAATACAAAATCCTTTGCTTGGTTTTTAAATGCCTTTACTACTTACCCTTCCAGTTCTTGTTACACTTTCTATGATCTAGCAACACTTGCCTTCTTGCTGTGTTTTATAGATCTCCTGAGTGCCTTTTCACTGACAATCCCCCATGACTGTGAGTGGAATGCTGAAACAGTGAAGCCCCCTCAGTGTGGGACAAGACCTTACCTCTCCTACCATCCACCCCCACCCTGCACCCCTTCTATATTTTTAGAAACTGCTCTGCTGAGAAAGTAGAGTTAAAAAATTATATCAGTAGACAGACACCTGCAAGGTCCTGTTTATCTGGCCTTTACTCCCTTTTTGCTGAATTAGTCCCTGGTTTCACATCTTTTGTTTTTGTTCTCTGTTGCTGAGAAAAGATTCCGCGTTTAGAATGTGAGCTCCAAACCTAGTCAATGGGAAGAGGAGCCAGTGGGGAGGGTGGGGAGAACTCTCTGCATTAGGGTCTATATAACTTGCTTTGAGCTGTATGCAAGACACACACACTGCTGGCATCATCTTGGGCCACGCTGGGAGTGTTCTGATGAGAAAGCAATAAACTGCTTTTTGCCTTTTCTCAGCAAGTCTCTGTTTTAATGTGAGTAGTGGTCTCAGACCCAAACAAGTAGAATGAGCTTCTTTCTCACTTCTACTTCTTAGCTTCCCAGAAGGCTCAGCTCAAATCTCACTTTCTGCAAAGAAGCCTTCTTGGTCGTCCACCTATACTGCTTGTCTTCTGAGATTACCTCCCATTTACAATATACAGTACATGACCATATACTGCAGCAAAATACAGGGCTGTCCAACCTTAGGTTTTTATTGAAACAAGACAACATATTTTGATTTGCCATTTTAGTGAGAGCTCTGCAGTAGCTCAGCTTCTTTACTAAAGCATTTATGTAAATTTCTATGCTTATAGGCAGCCGCATAAATCACACTGCAGGTCGCATGCCTGCAGGTCGCATTTTGGACAGCCCTGGCATAATATATGAATATTGTTTATATAAAAATTAGGTCAGTCAGCAAGAATTCTCAGAGAGAATGCAAATAACTAGGTATACATAAGATAGATTTAACTGACCTCATTTCAGAAACGCCCTGTTTACTGCATACATGATTGTCGTTAACCAACCTGGGCCCAAATTTCATCTGAAAATCGTTAAGAGTTGCCTTTGATGGCCTCAGGTCTCTAATTCTGGAGCTCTGATTCTTTGGCTTCCACAACCCTCCTCCAATTTGTGCTCAGAAATACAACATATTCATTAATTCCAGGATCTTACCTTGTATAAACTGTTCTAGTTCCTCAGGTTGTATGTAACTAGCAGTAAGATCCATTACTTCATTTGGTCAGTACAAACATGAGAGTCTGATATCAGTTGATGGGGTTCTTTGATGCTAATTTGGTTTCTACAAAACCCAGGTGGACTCCCAGTGGTCCAAGCAGAACCAGACATATACTAGTTAGGGCTAGCTCTAAAGGCTTAATTAGTGCACTCTTTTTATCCCTGAAGCTATAGACCTCGGGGCATAGCAAATACTGTTGGTTGTGTTTGTTACAAGCAGTTGCCAAGGCAAAGCACTGTCATTATGTCCTCCTGTTAACTATTAGCCTCCAGAAAAGGATAAAGTTCTTTCACAGTGTGGTGCTCAGATCCAAGATTGAAGAAGTTATCATTTGACAGAATTGTTTTAGTGGTTAGTGACACCTGACAGGTTCCCTCTCAGCAAGGTACAAAAGCGGTCTTTCCTGGATGGGCTTTAAGGTAGACCCAATCTTCAGGTAGTAGTCACATGGTCCAGAGGGAGCTCTTGGCAGTACCTCAGGAACCTGTGAAAGGAAAGCCTTAAAACACCTTATCTAAGTCTGGCAATAATTCAGATTGTCATCAGTCAAATGGACAGTTGCATACATAGTGTGGTCCTTCCATGCGTACCTCACATTCATGTGGGTCAAGACCAATTTTTCTGTTTAGGCTCCAAACAGGAGCTAAAAGCACCTGCCCATTTCAGACTGGTTTTGTTATCTATTCTGACCAGCTAATTTTTCAGAACACCAATATAACTTTCTACTGCTCTTACTGAGTAAGAGTGGTGAAGGGACTATTGAACTTGGAAAGCTTTAGACTCCCTTTGTTACCTGGTTTGCGAAATGACTCTCTGGATCACTGTTGATGACGACAATCTAAATCGTGGGCTAAGTTGTCTTGATCATCTTTCTGTAAGACAGGGAGTCTGATACTTAATCAGTAGGTTAACCCATCTCAAATACGTACATCTAACAAGAACATTATTAGTAATTATAACATTTAGTCATTTGAACGCTCAACTCGAAAGTTAACAAAGGGTCCCAAAAGGATGGGTGTGCCATTCTCCTTGTTTTGATTAGTTTTCCAACATCTGCCTGGCAAATGGGTAAGTACAGCAATATTACCGGGAAATTCTGGAGTGTGCAAATAAATCTGGAACATAGTGACAGTGCTCTCTTTACCCTTTGGAGCTAGTATTAGTCTGATCAGTCACAGCAGAAATACTGTAGCTTGACTCCAAACATAATGATGTCATTTTGGTCCTCTTGAAGTTGTTCTTGAAGGAAAGACAACAGCCAACGAACCAACTGCACTTTTTACAAAATCTTATCATTTGCTATCTCATTAGATCATCACAATTCTTTAGGAGGTAGGTGCTACTATTTTCCCATTTTACAGTTGAGGAAAGTGTAACAGAGGTTAAATAACTTACCCAGGGTCACACAGTTGAGTATCTGAGGCTGCATTTGAACTCATCTTCCTGAATCAAGGTCCATAGTACTATCTACTAGGCCACTAGCTGCTTCGCTTTCATAAGCCTCTTCATCAGAACGGTAAGGGAGTAAGTCGAATGAGGGACAGCATATCTAGTTAATGTGACATTTCCTGAGGATAAGGGCAATATTTTGCATTTGGTCAGCTAGGTGTTTGATAATATATTGGGAACCTGATTTTTGGAAAAGCAATCACAGAGTGGTCATTTTACATTCAAATTCCTCCTCCTGATTTCACTACTGATCTAGGATCTTCTCAGGGAATTAATCCTCCCCATAGCTTCCCAATTTTGAAATTAAGTTTGTTCTCTTCCCCTTCATCCACTCTTGGGTGATTATATTTTACTGCTCTGCACAGTACCCCAAAATGTCAAGAACTTAGGTACTTAGTGACTGATATAACACAGAAGGTGACACTTAAAAAATCTTTTCTTTCATTGGTTCAGAAAGTGCCTAGAAAATATACATCACATGGCTTAAGACATCATGAAAGTTTTCCTCTAAGTTGAAACTGCATTAAACCTACATACTGGCAAACCTTAAGGAACACAAAATTGTCAAAGGTTCAGTATCTGACTTTGTCCTACTTTATCCGCATAGCTGCTTCTGTGATCTTTTCATTTGCTTATGGAATCTAACACAATACCATCAGTAATTTGGAACAAACTAATACATTGTGTGCTTTCTTTACTTATGCTAAGTGGGAGGAAGGGGCCTGAGCTCCAGAAAAGACAATAAGCTTATGTCAGAAAGGAGAGTCATACAGCATTGATCCTAAGTTTTTCTTGGTGAAACAAAAAGATCAGCTGCCAGGAAATGAGGAAGAAAACAGAAAATCACAACTCTTTCCAAACTACCCCTCCTCCCCCACATCTCAGTTCTCATAAATCATACAGGCAACTCTCACCTCTGCCTCAAAAGATTGAATAAGTAACACTTTCTTTAAAAATAAATACTTTATATACTATACACTAATAATACACACATATACAAGCAGCTCTGAAGGCCAGGGCTGTTATCCTTGCATTTTGGAACTTTGGGGCTAAAGTCAATATCCTAGTCTCCAGGCAACTGGTTCTGAGGCAATAGTCTGGGGAGCTTGAAAACTTTCCACTTAACTATGAGACCAAGTGTTACATGGGATGTTCTTGGAGGCATGTTGATGTTGACAAAGAAAACTAAACATTGTGATATAGACTGAAAGGATATGGAACTCCAGGGCTGGGGAACAGGAAATTGATCAAGTAATATAGCAATAGAGAAAACCCTGTAAGTCTATGGTTCTCAAGAATCCGAAGTTGGAGTAAGAAGGCAGTCTCCCAGTCATTCGTCATCTCACACGTTATAGTTTGACAGAGAATGAAGTCCCACATGAACATCCCTGCTCTGCCTGAGGGTTGTTCAACACCTGAAATGAACTTCGGATCAATTCTTGGCTGAAGTCCACCAGGGCCCCTTTCACGAAGGCCAAGCTATCAATGTCAACCACGACTCGAGCCCCGCCCTGTTCAAACACCCTGGGGAAACATGAAAAAGTGATTAATTAAAAAGCAGTCACCAAAGACATCAGATACTCTCTCTCTCCCGGTACACTTATACTGACACATATTCATTCCTAGTTCCCAGGTATAGTATTTTAAATACTATAGTCTCTAACTCTCCCTAGTATGCCATCTTAGTTGAATGAAATAACAGCATAATGAGGGACTTTATCATAAACCTTTACACATTGCAGAAATGTGAATAAACATTGAGTACTCTGCTGAAGAATGACGTTATTCAAATTCAAAATATCATCACCCCCATATCCCCATCCCTGAAATGATATTGTTTTTGAAGGTGCCTGATGGAATCATAATTTTAGAGCTGGATGGGACCTTAAAGGCTAAGGTGTCCAACCTTCTCATTTTTATAGATGAGAAAACCGAGGCACAGAGAGGTTAGGAGGCACAGAGAGAGAGATTAAGTGACTTGTCCCAGCTAGTAAATGTCTGAGGCAGATTTCTAACTTGGGTCTTCCTGACTCCAAGTCCATCGCCCTCTTCACTATGCCACCTAGCTCCCCCTTTTTTCTTGCCTGTCATCAGGATTGATAACTGTGTCCAGAGAGAATTTGTATTGGAATCCGGAGCATCCACCTCCCTCCACTTGTAGCCTGAGGAACTCTGCCCCTTCTGTGATCTCCAGAAGCCTCTGGGGGGGAAAAGGCAAAAAGGGGAATCCATGACCGTCCAGTATAAGCTCCTTGAGAATAAGGATTGGGGTTTTTTCCCCCTTTTCCTGTATTCTCATCACTTAGTACAGTGCTTGGTACACAGTAGGCACTTAAAATGCTTCTTGACTGCTTTCGGTCCATAGGCAATTATTAAACGCCTACTATGTGCCAGGCACTGTACTAGGGGACAGAGACGTGAAGGAAAAAAACCAGTCCCTGCTTTTAAGGAGCTCCCAGTCTAATGGGTAGCTAACATGCAAATAATTAAATGCAAACAAGATATAGACAGGGTAAATTGGAGATTATCTCAGAGGGGACGCACTAAGATCAGGGAGGTCTTGGGAAGGTGACTTTAGCTGGGACTTCAAGGAAGCCTTGATGGGGGAGGAACATACCGGGCGAAAGGGGCGCCCACCACCCCCAGACCTACCTTAACGCAGCTCTCAGTGAGACGAATCTGACCTTCATTTGACTCGGAGCCCGGAGTCTGGGAGCGAGCGGAGGAGGAAGAGGAGGTGGCGGACGATTCCCAGCGCAAGGAGATGCCCACCTGCGGGGGCGCCCCGGGTGGCATCAGCGGCGGGCGCCAGGAGGTGCGGAGGGGCCTGCTGGGGGGCAGAGAGAGGGTGAGCGCAGGCGCACAGACAGGAAGAGCCCCCGGGCTGGGGGTTGAGGGAAGGGCTCCCGGAGTCCTCTCGGCCCGCGTCCCTCCCTCGTCCGCCCCGCTGCGGTCACGGCATGCGGGGCGTCCTCCTCCCTGCCAGGTACCTGCCCTTCAGCCGGGAGTTCACCGTCCTCAGGCCCAGGGCCGTCAGAGCCCATCCCCGGGGCGCTATACCCAACGCCGCCATTGTGCCTTCTCCACCAACCCTGCACTCGGGTAGGGAGCCCCGGAGAGCGGAGACTCCGCCTCCTCAACTCCTCTCGGGGCAGGAAGGGAGAGGCGAGAATGCCATTGGTCAGCAGGCCGGAAGCGAGGCGGGACAAAGAGAAGCGGGCGGGGGAGTGCTTTCAAAACCTGAGAAACTTTATTAGTCACGAGGCGAAGTTGGGAAAAGTAAAGGTTCGCGCCCCCCCCCCGCCGGGGCGGGGCCAGGCACATGACCCCGGAGCCGAGGGGGTGTTGCGGGCTCGGCCCACGTGGGCTGGCTCTCCGGCCTGGGCCCCGCCCCAGTGGCTTTATCTGGTGACGGTCCTGCCTCCTTCTGAGCTGCTCCCTCACCGCCGCGATGGCCTTCTGCTCCTCTGCCTCGGTGCTGCTGCTCCTGACCCTCGGGGTCGTCGCCCTGGCCGAGCCGGTTCACTTTTTGGACTGTGGTGAGCACTGGGCTGGGCCCCTGACACCCGCCCCTTCCCTAAACTTTCACAACGTGGCGCACAGTAGGTGCTTTGATTTACTGGCTTCAGTTCAAGTCCTTCTCCCCCCCCCACACCCCCCATTTTTGTTGGTGAGTCGTTTCCAACTCTCCGTGACTCATTTAGAGTTTTCTTGGCAGAGATCCTGAAGTGATTCGCCATTTCCTTCCCCAGCTTATTTTAAAGATGAGGAAAATTGAGGCAAACGAGGTGAAATGCCTTGCCGCAGGGTCACATAGTCTGAGGTCAAATTCGAACCCAGGTCTCCCTGACTCCAGACCTGGTGCTTTATCTCACCTAACCGCCACCTCCGTTTCCTCGTCTGTAAAATGGATATAATACTCGCCCAGGGTTACTGTGAGAAAACTACTTTGTAAGCTTGAAGTAGTCATGGTGATGATGAGCACGTCTATAGCGCTTGTAGGTTTTCTCATTTGTTTCTCACAAGCACCTTGGGAGGTAGATGGTGTTCTCCACATTTTGCAGGTGAGGACACTGAGCCCGAGAGCGTGGCTTGCCCGGGGATACAGGAGCTAGTGTCTGCAAGTACAGAATTTGAACTCTGGCTTTCCGTGACTGCAAGTTAAACATTGTATCTCTCACTCTGTCTCTGCCTATCTCATCTCTCACTGTCTGGTGGGGCAGAGCGGGTAGCTTCCGTTGATGCCTGGTTGCCTCCATGCCTCCCTCCCCTCTGAGATCTCGAGCCCCACCACCCCTCATGTGCTTGACCTGGCCGGCAGCTGGACCCCTACCAGCCGCGCCCCATTCCCCCCCCCATTCAGAGATATACACACACCCCCAGCTCCCCTTCCCTCCCCCACCCCAGCCGAGGTGGGTAGTCCTGCCTTATCTTTGGTGTGTCATCCCCCCGGCCTGGGACAATGGAACGAAAGAACTCATGAATTTTCAATCCGAAGATCCTGGCGGCTGCTTCCTTGACTTTTCCTTAGTCTCCTTTATAAAATGCCGGTGTTGGATCAGGAGGACCCCTGAAATCTTTTCCAGCTTTAACTGTGATCATATGATCCCGTGACTAATTTTATTCTCCATTTATGCTCCGTTGTTTGCCCAGGATCTTATTTGGCTTTCTAGATTTTGCTAGCATGTGGAAGTAAAAGCTAAAAACAGAATTCTTTCTAACCTACTTGGCGCTTGCTGGTTCTTTCTTTCTTGGCACGTGTTATCTTCTGTGCCTGACTCAGTCCCTGATTAATAAGCTCCTGGAGGGCAGGGACTGCTTTTTGCCTTTTGTATCCCCAGGGCTATAAATTTTTGTGCATGTAGGGCCTTTCCCCTTTTTTGTGGTCTTTTTGGGATGCAGACCCAGTAGTGGTATGACTGGGTCAAAGAGTAATAAGCACAGTATGACTGATTTTGGGGCACAATTCCAAGTTGCTCTCCAGAATGATTAGATCAGTTCACAACTCCAACATTGCCAAAGGTTCTTTTTAAAAAGCAAAAGGTGGATCATAGTTTTTTTAAATGTTGCCTTTAGCATGTTATTTACTAGTTTTAACTTTTTCGTGTGTATACAATTTTCAAATCATTCCCTGTTAACGGAGTTTCACGTGAATCTAATCACAGGAGCAGTACATTTCATTCTATTGTCCAGTAAATCATTAGGTCTTGACTAAAGGGAAGAATTCTGGAAATCTATGGTGTTAATTCCCCTTCTAAACCTGACAGAAGACAGACAGACAGGTACACGCACATAATATAGAAAGACCTGTTACTGTGGTGTGTGTGTGTGTTTATGTTTTTGTATATAGACACCTAGCAGTGGTTTCTGAATCATCTTCAGCTAGATCAACAGTTCCTTGTCCAGCCACGTTAGTTCGTCTTGCCCTCAATGGTCAGCACACAAAGATTCTCCTTACTAGTAGCACCTCTGCTTCCTTTTCATTCTCGAGGTCCTAAGCAGTTGACTTCTTCCAGGCATAGGACAGATGTTTTTGTTAAAATTACTCTTTTCTTCTCTCATAGAAAGTAGAGGGAAGAAGCTTGCATTTTCTAGTTATATGATGAGACAGCATGCTTTATAATACTTTCCCTATAAATGAAGTTTCATGCTGGATTTTAAAAGTTTCTTAAAACTAGATCTCTTTCCAAAGAGTGTAATTTCTACCTCATATTCACGATTAACATGTAATTAGTCATAGACTGGATACTCTTTCACCCCCTCCTTTCCCTCTGACCGCAGAGTATGGGTACTCTGTCCAAAGGAATGTTAAATTTCGATTGCTGAAACCTCACTAGGGTTTACCTGCTAGATTCTTTCTTAAGGACCATGCCTTAAACCATCGTCCTGACTCTCTTTAATTGGCCAACTATAATAGGTCCCAGCCCAAGTAGGCTCAGAGTGAGTGTAAATAGCAATTGTTTCTGTTTTGACCAGATACCCTGAGAGTCTTCCCCTGAGATTGATTTTTTTTTTAAACTTGGTAACAGAGGCCATTCTTTGCCTCATTTCTTACCTAGTCTTAATCAGTCACTGAATGCATGTTGCCTCAGCCAACTGAGACCTTAGCTTTAAAAAGGCCAAGTCTCCCACTGCATCCTGGGACCATCTCCAGTAGTCCTGATCTGTATCTTGCCACTGCACCCAGGTGGCTCCAGAGGAGAGAGTGAGGCTGGTGACTTTGCACAGACCTCTGTCACTTAAACCAATTCCCTTGCAAGTCAAGGAAGGACAAACAAGAAGTATCCGCAGCACTTAAGCCCCATGCCTGGCATACAGTAGGTGCTTAATAAATGTTGTTTGGTTGGTCAGTGGCTTAGTGAATAGAGGATTGGATCTGGACTCAAGACCTGAATTTGAATACTGCCTCTAATAGAGACACTTAGTAACTGTGTGATCCAGGACAAATTTAACCTCTGCCTCAGTTTCCCCATCTGTGAAATAGAGTTTAATAGTAGTGCTACTTCCCCAGTTACTTGAGAGAATTTTGCTTTGCAAACCTTAAATAGTCGTAGAAATCCTAGCTATTACTACTATTACTAGTTTGGGAATACTCTGGGAATACTCTGTGCAATCTTTGACTTAAGATATAGGTCAGTTTTATTCGGTCAGTTCTCTGGCCACATTGATTTCACATTTCCAAGGTGAAGAGCTGGATGGTGATAGCAGTGAAACAGGATAAGGACACTAAAGAATAAAGATTAGGACACAAGGCTCTCTCTTTGCCAAACTTTCATTTCATTACACACCTCATAGAGGGAAGGAGGTATCTAAACCATAAGTGGTCTAGCTCCTAGACTACCCTAACTTTGTTTCATTAGTAATGTAAAAGAATTTAAAGAAACTATTCTGACTTGGTTGAAGAAACCTGCAAATAGGAGGAGGGCTTTTTCTTACAAATAGCTAACTAAGGTGTAGGATTGTTTCTGGCTAGGGTAAATATTTAATGGGATTTACTTTCGAATTGGGAAACTAGAATTCTTTCCCCCACTCAACTTATTTTGTGTTCATTCAATTAGGGGTTCCTGCCCTTCCTTTCCTACTTCTACATTTTTTTTGTGTGCCTCATTTCTGTACCTATTTTCCCTCCCCCTACATCAAAAGGATTTTTGAGGACTCTTCCAACCCTTCTGAAGTATTTTTTCCCTTTAAAGGGAAAAGTTAAGCAAACTACCTCGGTTTTGCAATATTTACAAATTCTACAAGTTTTTTTTTTTTTTTAATCTTGAAAAAAAAACAAGTAGGGGGGCGGAGCCAAGATGGCGGCTGGTAAGCAGGGACTAGAGTGAGCTCCGTTACCGAGTCCCTCCAAAAACCTATAAAAAATGGCTCTGAACCAATTCTAGAATGGCAGAACCCACAGAACAGCAGAGGGAAGCAGGGCTCCAGCCCAGGACAGCCTGGATGGTCTCTGGGTGAGGTCTATTCCACACGGAGCTGCGAGCTGGGAACGGAGTGGAGCACAGCCCAGCCTGAGCGGCGTGGAACAACCAAACTTGGAGTCGGGCGGATGGGGCCCCTAGCGCCCTGAATATGTGAGCTGCGGCAGTTACCAGACCCCTCGACCCACAAACACCAAAGACTGCGGAGAAGGTTAGTGGGAAATGCTGCGGGAGTGGAAGGAGTTCGCGGTTAGGCTTCCAGCCCCAGCGGCAGCGGAGGTGGGGCAGCTACAGCTGTTGTTACTTCCGGCTCCAGGCCCACCTGGTGGGAGGAATTAAGTGGCGGATCAGAGCAGGAGTGCACAGCCTGCTGAAGATCTAAGCCCAGTTCGGGTTGGGGGTTCTTGGGGAAGGAGCAGTGGCGGGTCTGACTGAGCTGGCACCTCCCCCCCAAACGTGGAACATAGAACTCTGTAATCTACAAGCAGTCATACCCACTGAAAAACTCAAGGGTCAAGTTAGTTGGTTGGGAATATGGCCAGGCAGCGAAAACGGGCCCAGATTCAGTCTCAGACTTTGGATTCTTTCTTGGTGACAAAGAAGACCAAACATACAGCCTAAGAAGACACAAAGTCATAGAGCCTATAACAAAAGCCTCCAGGAAAAACATGAACTGGCCCCAGGCCATAGAAGAACTCAAAAAAGGATTTGGAAAAGCAAGTTAGAGAAGTAGAAGAAAAATTGGGAAGAGAAATGAGAAGGATGCAAGAAAACATGAAAAACAAGTCAATGACTTGCTAAAGGAGACCCAAAAAAATACTGAAAAATACACTGAAGAAAACAACACCTTAAAAAACAGACTAACTCAGATGGCAAAAGAGCTCCAAAAAGCCAATGAGGAGAAGAATGCCTTGAAAGGCAGAATTAGCCAAATGGAAAAGAATCCACCGATCGCTCCTCAAATAGATCCCAAAAAGAAATCTCCTAGGAATATTGTCGCCAAATTCCAGAGCTCCCAGATCAAGGAGGAAAATACTGCAAGCAGCCAGAAAGAAACAATTGAGTATTGTGGAAACCCGATCAGAATAACCAAGATCTGGCAGCTTCTACATTAAGAGATCGAAGGGCTTGGAATGCGATATTCCGAAGGTCAATGGAGCTAGGATTAAAACCTAGAATCACCTACCCAGCAAAACTGAGTATCATGTTCCAAGGCCAAAATATGGATTTTCAATAAAATAGAGGACTTTCAAGCTTTCTCAGTGAAAAGACAGAACTGAATAGAAAATTTGACTTTCAAACACAAGAATCAAGAGAAGCATGAAAGGTAATCAAGAAACGGAAATTGCAAGGGACTTACTAAAGTTGAACTGTTTTGTTTACATTCCTACATGGAAAGATGATGTGTATGATTCATGAGACCTCAGTATTAGGGTAGTTGAAGGGATATGCATATATATATATATGTATATGTATATGTTTATGTATATATGTAGGTGAATGTGCATGTATGTGTATATCTATGTGTATATGTATGTATGTGTGTATATATATATGTGTGTGTTTTTATATATATGTATATGTGTATATATATATATATGTAAAAGAGAGAGAGCAGACACAGGGTGAGTTGAAGATGAAGGGAAGATATGTAAAAGAAATAAAATGAAATTAAGGGATGAGAGAGCAACATACTGAGAGAGGGAGATAGGGAGAGATAGAATGGGGTGGATTATCTCGCATAAAGGTGGCAAGAGGAAGCAGTTCTGTGGGAGGAGGGGAGAGGGCAGGTGAGGGGGGAATGAGTGAACCTTGCTCTCATCAGATTTGGCCTGAGGGGGAATACCATACATACTCAGTTGGGTATCTTACCCCACAGGAAAGAAGAGGGAGGAAGATTAAAAAAATAAATAAATAAAATAAAAGGGGGGGGATGATGGAGGGGAGGGCAGATGGGGGTGGAGGTAATCAAAACAAACACTTTGGAAAGGGGACAGGGTCAAGGGAGAAAATTCAATAAAGCAGGATGGGTTGGGAAGGAGCAAAATGTAGTTAGCCTTTCACAACATGAGTATTGTGGAAGGGTATACATAATGATACATGTGTGGCCTAGGTTGAATTGCTCGACTTCTTAGGGAGGGTGGGTGGGAAGGGAAGAGGGGAGAGAATTTGGAACTCTAAAGTTTTAAAATCAGATGTTCAAAAAAAAAAAGTTATTGCATGCAACTAAAAAATAAGATACACAGGCAATGGGGCGTAGAAATTTATCTTGCCCTACAAGAAAGGAAGGGAAAAGGGGATGAGAGGGGAGGGGGGTGATAGAGGGGAGGGCTGACTGGGGAACAGGCAACCAGAATATAAGCCACCTTGGAGTGGGGGGGGAGGGTAGAAATGGGGAGAAAATTTGTAATTCAAACTGTTGTGAAAATCAATGCTGAAAACCAAATATGTTAAATAAATTTAAATTAAAAAAGAAAAGAAAAGAAAAAAAACAAGTAGATACAGCAGAAAGTGTTCGCACATTGTTTTAAACTATTGCTTTTATAAGAATTAAAATACTTCAGACATCTGATTTCTTTAGTGCTGCCACTACTCTCACCAATATCAAGCTTCTCCATGTCTTAGACAGTTTTAAGGCTTGCCGTGCCCTCAAATAATTTCTCACCAGGTGTGCAGCCCTTCTGGTGACAAACGTCTGCATATGTAGTCCTAGTAAAAATAGTTCTTTGTGCAGCATGTACTTACGGCCTTTCCAGCCCCGTACAACTTGCCAGAAATTACTTTGACACTAGGTGAACCCCATCCCTGTAACCTCTGACATGATTGCCCCAAGACAATTTCAGGTTAAGAAAATAAAGGAATCTCCAAGGAAAAGATCATATGTAAAAATACAATTTGAGTTAATATTCCAGAATTTTTGAGTAGCCAAATTCCATTTCCTCCAGAACCATGAACCATTCCCCTCACTTTTGAAGATAAAGTATTCTTAAACCCCAACCCTTCCCATCTTAATACATTCTCTGTGGAAAAGGTGGGTCCTAGCACCAACCACTACAGATGAGCAGTTTGAATGAGATTAAGTTAGTTGTTACCGTCATCAGTTCAGTCCTGGAAAAACTATCACCCACCTTTCCCAGAGGCTCTTTCCTGAAGTCTGTTAGGAATGGGTTTTAAGAGAATGTTATTTCTTTAGCATTTTCTAGAGAAAATAAAGGAGGGCTTTTTTCCCTTAATATGCTTCCATAGTATGCATCTTATGTCCCAAACTATTAGTAGCCCTGCAAGAAGAGGAACTGATCTTAGGCTCTGTTTCCCTTCAGGTAGCACGGTGCCGTGAACACTCTATTTTATGAATAAGTTCACCAAGCCATTCAATAAGTATAGTAGGTGCTCTATAAATACATGTTAAATGAATAAACCTTTTTCAAAACAATTGCCTTTCATTTTTATTGTGAATTTAATTATTAACAGACATTTCATCACATAAAGAAAAAGAAAAAGAGCTTATAGAAGAAACTGAGCCTCTTAGGTAGAGTTTGTTTTTCCCCCCAATTTCCTAGTTCCCTCCCCAGGAATTCCCTATACAAATTAATGTCAAAGGTCCAGTTCATATCTTTAATCTGTCTTAAATTTAACAAGGTAGTAATAAAACTACTCTGTTTATCCTTTTCCCTATAAATGAATAAACCTTCAGTACTCTATTTGATCCAGATACTGGGATGGAGAGGGAGAACCAAAGCAGCAGTAACAATATTAGTCTGTTTAGTGGTGGAGCTAGTTCTTGAAATGAAACTCTTTCTTCCCACCCCACCTCCCCAACCTTATATTGAAAAGGTAAAAATACTCCTGTTAGGCACACATACCCCACTGCTAAGCACCTCTGTAAACAGGACATCTCTTCCAAACTTCATTTTGCTAACATTCTTCATAACTCTTATCTTGTTTATGATGTCATAATTCTGTATCATTGGCTGGTTCTGTTTTAGAGATAGGTGATTATTTTTAGCCACAGGGTAGATTTGGAGTGATTTCCTCAGGAAATTTACCTGGCTGTTATCTGTTATTATGGGGAACTAGATGACTCCTAGGACATTTTCCTTATATACCACCCGAATTCAGACCCTTGCGTGGGCTACTTGTGTATAAATGATGTTGCAAAGAATAGTATGTCCTTCCCTTCTGTCCCCTTGAGGGATAACTATCTAAGCTAATATGGGTCAAAAACATAGTTTTCTACGCTTTGCTAGCTAGGAGTAATGCCAGCAGGGCAATCAGTTCATACTTTTGGCCATTTCTCTATGATCCCTCCTCTCCATGACACCTAAATATGCATTTAGTACATTTTTTTTTCCCTATGCAGGTGTCATACATACTAGTGGTTAGCTAAAGGGCTGCTAGGTGGTACTGTGGATAGAGTGCCTTGGCCTGGAGTCAGGAAGACTCATCTTCCTAAGTTCAATTCTGGTCTCAGATGCTTCCTAGATGTATAACCCTGGACCAGTCACTTAACTTTCTTGGCCTCCATTTCCTCATGTGTAAAATGATCTGGAGAAGGAAATGGCAAACCACTCTAGTATCTCTGCCAAGAAAACTCCAGATGGGGTTGTGAAATGAAATGACAAAAAAACTGCCTTAGATTGTGTAGACTTGTACAAAGTGAAAATGGCATTTGAGACAAAGAGATATACAGTGATCACCGTAGACTGATACCCTTATTGAGTTTGATGTCAGATGTAGTTCATGTCCATATGAGAAAAAGGGAATTAGCTTTTAACTTGTCAGCTAAACAAAAATGAAAGGTAAAGCAACAGAAACAGACTCAGGCCAGAGCTTATTGCTTGTCCATCTTCCCTCCCACTAGCTAGGGAACCCTTTCAGTCCTTGGAAATCATGAGGTTATCAACTATACTTGGAAAGATTAATGTCCTACTGTCTGATCTGATTTGGAGACATTGGCAGCCGGTTTTTTTCCAGCTCAGCCATAATAGGGTCTCATAAGTAAGTCTCTCCGATGTATTTTCCACCTGGAACACTTATTTTAGCTGACTGAAGTAAACTCATTTGAGAAGTGTGAGCTTGGTGGCAGAGGTCCAAAGCAAATAGACCTCTGTGGATGGTCTTCGTCCACTCCCATCCCAGCCACACTCTGGAGTCAGCTTTAGGACCTTGAAAAGCCAGGGCAATGATTACAGGCAATCTTAGCTGTTTTCTTTCTGTATTATTAGTACTGCTACTTGATACCATAGGAAATGTTGAGGCTTACTAATGGGCTGATAGTGGGCATGGATTTTGCCCAAGGGTCTAAATGCAAATAGCTTGGATTTCTCTCCCAGTATACTTCCTATCACAAAGGAAATCTGACTGAACATTTCTTTGTTTCACTTTCATTTAGGTTCTTGTGCAGCTCTTTTTAGGGACATCCTTCCCAGGGATGTCATAGTATAGGTCCTTTTGGTTCCCTAATCAGCATTAGCCTGGCATCAGGAAGACCTTAAATTCAGATTTAGCCTCAGACCTTTTATTTAATCTCTTGTCTGCCTCAATTTCCTCATCTTTAGAATGGAGATTATAATAGCATTGACTTTCTAGGGTTGTTGTGAGAATAAAATGAGATAATTCTAAAATGCTTTACAAATCTTAAAGTGCTATATAAGTGTTAGATATTATTATTATTATTATTGCTATTACTTCCAGGAGTTTCCTCTTGTCCTGACTTGCAAAAGCCATAAAATCTATCAGTTCTAAAATGCATGATTCCTTATTAGCCTTAGGAAACATGGGTGCCTAAGTTCTACTCTCTGCTCAGGGATCTGGTGAAATTGCCAATAAATGTCATGTAGGCATTCTTAAAACACATTTTTAAGAACCTTTCTAATTTAGGAAGTTGATTCCTTTTTCTGCCCCAGCTTATTGAAGGATCTGTTTTGTCATCTTAGATGACTTGACGTTTTTCACCAGGTGATAACTTAGCAATTTTTAATGTTCAATTTGGAATCATGTCCAAAGAGCTATAAAATGGCATACTCTGACACACAGAAATACCACTAATATGTCTATAGTCCAGAGAGTTTTTTTAAAAAAGGACCCATATGTACAAAAATATTTATAGCAGCTCTTTTGTGGTGGCAAAGAACAAGTTAATGGCATTTTATTGTGATGAGGAGGAGGATGTTTCAGAAAAACCTGGGAAGACTTACATAAGCTGATACAAAGTGAAGTAGGCAGAACCAGGAGAACAATGTATACAATAACAGCAATATTGTAACAATAATCAGTTATGAAAGACTTAGCTACTCTAATTAATACAACGACCTACCACAAATCAACAGACTCTTGATAAAAAATGCTAGCCCCCTCCAGAGAGAGAACTATGGAGTCTTGGTATAGATTGAAGCATTTTTCATTTCCTTTTTAAATTTTTATTGCTTTTTTTCCCATCACAGAGTGGCTGATTTAGAAACATACTTTGCATTAGTTCATATGTATGTCTTTTTCCCCCCCAGTTGTGTTCAATGGGAACCCCTTTTGGGGGTTTTCTTGGCCATTGAAATGGTTTTGCGATTTTCTTCAGCTCATTTTACAGATGAAAAAATTGAGACAAACAGGGTCACACAGCTGGTAAGTGTCAGAGGCTAGATTTGAACTCGGGAAGATGAGTCTCCCTGACTCTCGACCTGGCACTCTGACATCTTGCTGCCCATTCATACGTGTAATGGTGAGGGGGAGCACTCAGAACTGGAAATAACATTTTGCAATTTTTAAAAATTCAGCTAAAAGGACATTTGAGGCCAAAACCAAAAAAAGTTTCAAATATTGGAGGAGTGGTTGTTCACACAAACTAGTTTCTTATCATTTAGCTGAGACTGGAGGTGTGGAGAGGAGGCTTCTGCAGTGGGAGCTTTCTACTTTGTTAGGGGTGTGTGTGTGTGTGTGTGTGTGTGTGTGTGTGTGTGTGTGTTTTCCTTCCTGTTTGGTTACCCTATACTTCCTCCCCAGGCTCTGCGGTTGGAAAAGTTCAGGTGGTGGAAGTGATCCCCTGCTCTGTTCAGCCCTGCAAATTGCACAAAGGAGAATCCTACAGTGTCAATGTCACCTTCATCAGTGGTAAGTCTGAAGAGTTCTTGGCCTACCTCACACTTGAAGCTTGATGACGATAGTATTTACTCTCCTTTGTCTAGTTCCTTACTATGACAAAATGCTTTCACACTTAATTAATTCTCCAAGCAACCTTATAAGTTAGGTAGAACACGTATTATCATCTTCCATTTTGTAGATGAAGAAACTGCAGCTCAAACATGGTTGAGACTTCAAGACCCTGAGGTCACTGGGAAAGGAACTTGACTCTGTAACCAAGGGGGTGCCCTCCGCCCCTTGTTTCCCTTCATTTATCCATTTCCTAGAGAGTACCTTGAGGGAAAGGAGTCCAGTCATATCTTATTTTTTAATTCAAACTGTTTTAACTTTGTGTCTCACCATACACATTCAGATCATTCAGATACAGGAACACTCTCCAAAAGCTAGTGTTTGTTATTTACTGACGAGGAAGAAATGAGCCATACCTGTTAACATTGACAAGGTTATAACTAAGTCTGGTGGATGTTGCTGTAGGTCACTGTCTATTTAATTACATGATTGTGGCCAGTGTATATTATTTTGGTTCTGCTTTCTTGATATTGTATAATTTCATATCTATCTGAATCCTTCATGGTTGTCATTTCCATAGTCCCCACAATTCTCCATTGCTTTTGTGTACCATGATTTATTCAATCATTTTACCCAATAGTTGGGCATGTAGGTTATTTCTTGCTTTTAAATCTAAATGTTCTTTCCACAACAACATTCTGCCTCTCCTTTATAGGAACAGGTTCAGAAAATGGGCAGGAAGAATGTAATTGACCTAATCATGCAGTGGAACATGCCAGTCTAAGCAGGGCTCCATCTTCCAGAATATCCATGTTCCTTTTGAAAGTTGGAAGAGACCGTACAAATCCCTGAGTCCAGTACATGGTCCTCTTTATTATATAGAGCATCACTAACCTTCTTGAACTCTTCCAGTGATGACTTAGCAGCCAGGGCATTTCATTTTATAATGGCACCAATTAGAGTAGGCTAAAACCTGCTGCTTTCTAACTTTTGCCAGTTCCTCCTAGTTTTGCCCTCTGGAACCTGACAGGATAAGTCTAATCCCCCTTTTCCATGACAGCCCTTCAAAAAAATGGAGACAGTATTGCATGTGTTGTTTTGGATGGATGAATGAATGAATGAATGAATGAATGAATGAATGAATGAATGAATGAATGAAAAAGCATTTATTAAGTGCAGAGCACTGAGGATAAAAATAGAGGAGTAAAACAATCTGCTGCCAGAGAGCTCAAATTTATATAGGAGGTTTCCTGTGTAAATCAAATGGAAAGATTCTGTCCTCAGGGTTCAGTGGTAAAGCAGATTGTGACGCACTGGCTTTAATGTTGTCCCACTGAAGATCGTGTCACCTTCTGATGTTCAGCCACTGGATAATGCCAAGGACTGTGGTGGTGAGAATTTTCTCCTCTGAGTGTTTCAGAGCTGTGGCTACAGGGCCTGGACTAAAAACTGCCTATTCCCAGGGCTGTGGAGTTCAGGGGCCCGGGCTTTCTCTCTCCAGGTCTGAAGGGAGGTGACGGTCCATGTAGGAGTAGTGGTTTGATTTCCTGTCTCTCAGTATACCCTGTTGCTTCAGGTAGATAAACCAGTCTTCCTCTGGGCCTCAGTTTCCTAATCTGGAAAAGGAGTGGGTTAGACTAAATGACCTAAGATTTATTCCAGTTCTAAACTTGTGATAACTATGTAGACTATAATGATTCCAATTCTGTAGAGTAGAGATCTTCCAGAAATCTGGCTTCTCTGAAGCCAAGTTCCTTGAGGGCAGAGACTGTTTATTTTTGTAAATTTAAGTTCATGGAACTAGGGCTAGAAGGAATCCCAAGAGCCATCTAGGCCAATCCCTTCATTTCACAGATGAGAAACTGATGCCCAGGAAGGTAAGTGAGTTGCTGAAGATCAGACAGGTAGGTGGTGGCAGAAGGGAATATTCCCCAGCAGAGTGCCTTGCCCATAGTATGTGCTTTATAAATATTGTATTGAATTATGGTACTTGGAGCAGTGACCTGCCTGAGAACCAAGGGTTTTTGCTTTAGCAGTCTCAGCAAGGCTTAAGAATCCAAAGGGTCCAGAAGACTTGAATTGGTAAAAACTCAGCAGAATTTGACAAGGGTTGTTTACCAAGCTTTATCAGAGACCCCTTGGGACTCCTTTAAAAACCATATGTACATATCCTCAGTTCAGTTAAATCCTCTGAGCTTTGGGGATGTACCTAGAATTGGAAATTAGGCATTAGGTTAAAGGTTAATTAATTGTGCCTCTCATCTTTTCTGGAAAAAATGCATCTATGTAACAAACAATAAGCTACGGTCAAAGCACAAAATGATGGAGTAGCTTATGCTGCTTAGCTGTGGCTGTCTGCAGCCCTGAATAAATGTAATTTGCCCCCACATTTGGGGAGTGCTGTAGTTTTAACAAAGAACATGGAAATTCTTCTTTAAAGGAGCTGAGGAAGATGGGAAGGCATATCCTCACCAAAATATGCCACTGCATTGATTCCCTAAAGGCTACTGGTGATAACCACTGGTTTGGTCACTAAGGGCGAGCAAAGTGGAACTTTTTGCTGTTTTTTCTTTTGGAGTTGTAGTTCTTCTCAGCACTAAGGCAGTCAAGTGCCTTTGATTGAATCAAGAGTCTTTGACCTGCTTAAGTCACAAGGAAGCCTAAGTCACATGAGTTTGAGTCACATGGTTGTGATGCCCTCTAGTGTGTATGTGTATATATATATATATACACTTGGAGGTTAGTGTTTTGCTTTGGGGCTCATTCATTGGAAGAATGTTCATGTGATGTAGCCAGATGAGACTTGAGGTAGCCGTTAAGGAACCTCTGGCTTTGAAAACCAAGATGTTGGTGTTTCTCTCTCTGGTAACTATGTATGTATGTAATGGTCAGACATCTGGAAGCCCTGTCTGTTCATTTGTGTTATTTTCTCTGCTTGTATTTTCTCTGACGTTCAGGGTGCCGACTTTTCCCTTGAACTGTGTGAATGATACACATTCATACATATGTACATATGTATATACGTTTGATTAAAATAAGATTGTTGACCCCTTTTGAGTTGCTTTCCTTTAGAAAAGCAGATCAAAGAACCTGTGCTCGCAGCCCTCCTGTGTGCTGGTGTTATTGGCCTCTCACCTCCACAGCAGCTGCAAGCTGTGTTGTTACAGTCACGTGGCTGTCACTTTCAATCTGGTTTTGTTTCCTCTACAGGTGTCTGGTCTCAGAACACCACAGCTTCAGTGCATGGCATTATATTTGGGGTTGAAGTACCTTTCCCTATCCCTCAGCCTGATGGATGTAAGTGTGGCATTAACTGTCCCATTGAAAAAGGCAAGACCTATAACTACTTGAACAAGTTTCCAGTGAAGAGCGAATACCCAAATGTAAGTGACATTCCTGTCTCAGGCCTTAGGGATCGATCCTGTTAAGGCAGTGGGTGGGTTTCTTATGTATATGTATAGTAATGCTGTAGCAAGACCCTGAAGAAAGAAGAACTTTTTTGATACTTAATGATGGTGGTGATGGGTGTAAGTTAGTCCTCATTTATCCATTTACACAATATCCTAGTGAGTAGGCTGAGCCTAATGATACTTCTGTGTTTTTGTCTTTGTGAGAATTCCGTCTGCTGCTGCTGCTGAAACTCATAAGCCTTCTACAAGTTGGTAGCTGGTTTTTAAGAATTGTTGTGATCAAAACATTAATCGCCCTGCCCCAGCCTAGTGAGGAACTTCTCTGAACTTATCTGGGTGGGTCCACATGGCCCTTGGGGTGCAAATGACACTTTCTAAGCCAAGATTGTGCTTTTCATTTCTATATAAACCAGCAAACTTTATTCTGTGTTATGGGCACAGACTGTACCCCAACTCTTGTATATGCCGTTGGGTATGTATCAAGCCACATGAGAGTGCATGGGCCAGCCAGTCCGAGTCCATTGCCCCTTTTGAAAAAGCACTTAAAACAAAGCACATCCTCTCCTCATAGTGAGTCTTGCGTCTTTGTATGCAGATGCTTGATTCAAAAATGAAAGGGTCGGGGCAGGTAGGCTGTGATGTTCCTATGGAAACAGCTTCGTGGCGAATTGGGACAGCTGGGTGGTGCAATGTATAGAGCACTGGGCCTGGAGTCATGAAGACCTCTGTTCAAATCCTGCCCTAGACACTTGATAGCTGTGTGACCCTGGGCAAGCCACATGACCAATTGATTGCCTCAGTTTTCTTATCTGTAAAATGGGAGTGATAATAATAGCACCTCCCAGGGTTGTGAGGATCAAATGAAATAATTTAAAAGTGCTTAGCACAGTGCCTGGCATCATCATCATTGTCCTCATGTCTAAAGTGGGAGAGGAGCGAAGGGGTGCAGGGCCCCTGGAAGGGGTTGAGTTCCGGTCACCATTTCATCTTCCCTTATCCTGTTCTTTTCTCTAGATAAAGTTGGTGGTGGAATGGAAGCTTTTGGATGACAAGTCAAATATTCTGTTCTGCTGGAAGATCCCAGTAGAAATCATGTAAGCCGATGAGCTACACTCACCAATGTTTGTCTCAGGATGAGAGGGGGTGAGGGTGGGGAGTCGGGTTATTGGGAAAGGTTGAAACCTGAAACAAGCTCAGTGCCATAAGAAGAAGGGGATTTCCAGTGTGCTGCTCTATACATCCAGACCCCACTCTCTGCAAGATCAGGAGTTGTGCAGTTACACCATGTGAGCCCAGAGAGTGCCAGTGTGGACTGTTGTCTGCATTCTCTGCAGCTGGCATGGGGAGGGCCCAAGCCATCCCCCTCAGGGGTGGCTGTTTTGAGATGTCTTGGAAGTTGGCTTTGGGTCATGGGACTCAATTCCAAACTGTGGTGATGCCGGGTGGGATATTAAATCTCTAAGCTTTTCAACCCAAGTGCCTCATTGTGAGTCTAACATTCCTGTCTTAACATTTTGTGTGACCACTCCCTGACCCCGGTTCCTACATCTGTCAGTGCTTGAGTGTCATCTGCTTCCTTCCACCAAAGAACTCAGTTGCCAGGAGCTCTGGATGGATGAATGGCTATTGGTCTTAGTTGGTGGCAGATGTTTCTGCTTTAATTCTGCCTTTTGTGGCTTTTACTGAACAAATGGATGATTTTTTTTTGCACTAGTTTGTGGTGAATACACAGCAGCACATATCAGCTGAATCTGTCTTTTTTTAACCTCATTAACTTGCAAATTCTTAATGTACCTGGAAATTCCTTTGAATAAAGTCTTTATGAATCTTGCCTCTTCTGTTTAGGATCTCGCCAGTGGCTGCTTTTCAGATAAAACTCCATCTGGAGGCTGTGGTTGCACTGGGGTCATAGAGGAAAGCTTAGAACCTCCAGGGGAAAAATAAATAGGGTGGTGAATGACTTTGAGAATGTGCCCTATAAGGACTAGTTGGGAACAATGGGATTTTTTGATAGAAGACGAAGGAAACATGATAGGTCTCTTTGAATTTTTGAAGGACTGTTTTGTGTAAGAGAGATGAGACCAGGAGTAGGGACCTGTGACCTTGTAGGTCCTTGGATTCAGCCTTTTGACTGAATGCAAGTTTCACAGAACAGATCCTTTAATTGTGGGGATTTGTTCTGTGAAGTTTGCATTCAGTCAAAGGGCCTCTGTTGAGGACCTAGAGGGCCACATGTGGCCTTGAGGCCCCAGGTTCAAGACTTCACCTGTTTGGCCCTAAAGGGAAAAATCAAGGGCAATGGGTATAAATTTAAAAGAAGAAAATTCAGGATCATGTCAGAAAGTTTTCTTATTAATTAATAGTCCCAAGAGGTGGCAGGGTTCCCCAATTTATGGTGGAGGAAACTGAGGCAAATAGAAGTTAAGTTTCTGGCCCAGGGTAAATACCACAAGTAAGTGTCTGAGGCTGGATTTGAACTCTGGTCTTCCTGACTCCAGGGCCAGAGTTTTATCCTCTGTGCCACTAGCTTCTCCAAAAGTACTCGAGAAATACTATAGAAGTCATTATCCTTTCTTTCCAAATGAGGAAATTGAGCCAAAGCATTTGTCAAGTACCTACTTACTATCTGCCAGGCTCTGTGATAAATGTTGGGGATACAGAGAAAGGCAGAATAGTCTGCCTTCAAGGAGCTCACAACATACTGGGGAGACGTCTAACAAACTAATGTACAAACAAGCTGTATACAAGATAAGGAGGAAGTAATAGAGGGAAAGCGCTAGAACTGAGGTATTGAAAAAGGCTTCCTGTAGAAGGTGGCAGGGAAGCCAGAAGGCAGAGACGAAGAGCATCCCAGGTGTTGGGGACAGCCAGAGAAAACACCCAGTTAGGCAATAGTGTGCCTTGTTAAAGAAAGGCCAGTGTTACTAGATCAAAGAATATTGGGGAGGGAGGGGGTGCAGAATAGTGAGGTGTAAGAGGCCTGGCCTGTCTTTTGGAGTTTAACCAGAACAATCCAAATTTGTTATGTTAGTGCCTGAAAAGGAAATTTCATTGGCCCTCTTCCTTTCCTATCAGTGATTCCCAGCCTTTGGGTTTGGATGCCCTGTAAGATTCCAGTTAAGACCACCAGGGGACAGCAACGTGTCAAAAGTAGAGTTCCAACAGTCCTGAGGTTTGAAAGCAGAGGAGAGTCTTTACCAGGAGTTCTTTTAGCCACTTAACTCATTAAAGGAAATCTTTTGATGATATTGGTTCTAGTCTGCCTCTCTCCTGTGGCTGTACTGTCACATGTAGATACCATCACATTTTATTCCATTTGAAAACGAAGCCAGAAAACCATCAGTTCCAGATTCTCTCCAGTAACCACACTCAGAGGATCAAGGTTGAGAATGAGCAGTGTTAAGAGTCTTTGGAAGACTGAGACATCAGATCACTCTGAAAGGAAGAATAGTTACAATGACACCATCTTATTGGGAGAAACCCCCAGCATTTTTGATGTGTATGCTTCTATGAAATTCTGGATCTTTGGTTAAGCCACATGAATCTGCCAAATTATTCTGTTCTTTGCCTTCTTCCTGTACAGAAGGCAGTCTGTGTCATTTTAACCCCCTTTGAGGCCCAAGGCTGTCCCTTTGTACTCCTTTGTTGATCTTTTTCTCCACCTCTACCCTCAGTAGAAAGGGAGGGGAAGGAAATTAATAATCGCTTATTAAGAGTCTACTATGTGTTAAGCACTTGGAATACAGGGGTGGGGGGGGTGGAGGGGGAACATTCCCTTCTTTAAAGAGATTGAAATCTTATCGGGGAAGACAACACAAAAGGAAGTTTAAAATGGGAGGTGGGGTGGGGACTAGGGCTCGGGCCCATGATAAAGTAGTCCAGAGAAATGCAGGCAGATTCGAAATGAAGAGATGACTGCCCAGATGCCCTCCTTTTGGAGGTTCTGGAAGGAGGTCTCCGTATCTACCCTTTTCAGTCAGAGGGAGGGGTTGCTGAGGCAGAGGCTACCGGTGAAGGAAGACTTAATCACTGATTTTGGAAAATAGTTCAAGTGCCTTCAAGAGGCAGGGTGCTAGTACAATAGAAAGACTATTGGTTTTGGAGTCAGAGAATGTGGGTTCAAATCCTGCCTTTGATACTAACTAGCTGTGTGCAGTGTGTTTTGGATGAGTAATCCAAACCACTTTGGGCTTCCATTTCCCCATCTCTAAAAGGAGGGGGTTGGGCAAGGTGGCCTCTGAATTACCTTCCTCATGATTCTGTGCTCTTTACTGTTTACTAAGCTTCCTAGGCTATTTACTGTGAGGCAAGCTGCAGTGAGCTAAGGGACTATCTAAGAGTAAGATTTGTCAGAAAGGTCTCCCTCTGGACAGAAAGTTCATTGAAACCCCTCTGAGTCATTGAAGCAGTAAGAAACGAAGATTCTTGGTCTATTTGGATTTAAAAAAAAAGGTCAGTCTCTTTCTGAGTCAGAGTTGCTCATCCTCTGCTTCTGTACCAAGCCATGAGAGCAAGCTTCTTAGATACAGTCATTTTTCTCCCTCCTCCCGCACAAATCCTATCCCAAAGAAAGCAGGATCTCCCCTGTTTTCAAAGAAAATAACCTGAGCCACCCCCTCCCCCCTCCCCGAAGTGTCCGAGATTTATATAGGCAGAGAATATGATGGAACATCTCTTCTATCTGCAATATGAAAGATGGACACCAGCTGCAAGATACAGGAGAATCTGGCCTGGGGCTGAGCTGATGATGATGATGATGACAGCGATGCAGGTAATTGTTTTCTTTTTACAGGGTCATCATAAATAGTAGTAGTAGTAGTGATAATTGACATCACTTTAAGGTTTGCAAAGCAATTTACCTATGTGCTATCATTAGAGGCTCACAACAACCCTGCAAGAAGTGCTACATTTATTATGTCCACATTGTACAGACTCACTGGTTAAATGATGTATCCATGGTCATGCAGCTAGGAGTTGTATGAAATGGGATTCCAAGTCCAGCACTGCATCTGCCATGTACTTCAAAAGAGTAACTAATGTTTATGTATCACTTCAGAGTTTGCAAAATACTTTACGTATAGCATTGAATTGGAGTCTTGTAATAGCCCTGTGAGGTAGGTGTGACAGGTATGATTAACTCTATTTTACAGGAAACAGATTCAAACGTTAAGTGACTTACCATGATCTTATAGCTAGTCAGCATCAGAATCCTCACTCCAAAATCAGCTAACTCACTAACTCTAGCTGGCCCCAGATCACTACGTCAGACCGTGTTTCATATCCCATCCAGCAGTCCATTCCAGTCATTTTGGCAGTCCTCACTTCCACGTTTTGCTCTAGGCATAGTAATCAAAATCTAGTAATGGTATATACACATACACATACATATATATATACATATATGTGTGTGTGTGTGTGTGTATATTTTTTTTTAATAGAGGGGGGAAGGCAGGGCAATTGGGGTTAAGTGACTTACCCAAAGTCACTCAGCTAGTAAGTGTGTCAAGTGTCTGAGGTTGGATTTGAACTCAGGTCCTCCTGACCACAAGGCCAGTGCTCTACTCACTCCGCCATCTAGCTGCCCCCAATAGTATTTCTTAAAAGGGGAAAAAAAAAAACTCAGAACAATTGATACAATGAAAAAGTCAGAAAACCGTATGCAATGCGTAATACCTGTGGACCTCTCACTTTCATGAAGGGGAGGGTGGGGGTGTTTTCTCTTACCTTTTCATTCAAATCATACTTGTCCTTTATAATTTTTGTCGTATTCACTTGTCATTGTTGGTGTGTAACTGCTCCTCCATTTACATTGTTGTAGTTATTAGATATGTTGTTTTCTTGGCTCTGCTTACTTCACTCTTTATCAATTCATGTAGATGTTTCCATGCTTCTCTGCTTTCATCACACGCATTATTTCTTATAGCACAGTAATAATCCATTACATTCACGTGCCTTAATTTGTATAGCTATTCCTCGTTGTCGGGCATCTACTCTTAGCTATCACAAAAAGTGCTGCTATAAATATTTTGGTGTATATAGGGACTTTCTTCTTATCAGTGGTTTCCTTGGGGTATAAGCCCAGTAATGGAGACTTGGATTCGAAGGCTATGAATGTTTTAGTTACTTTATTTACATAATTCCAAATTGCTTTCCAAAGTGGTCGTACCACTTCACAGTTCCACCAGCAAGGTATTAGTGTGCTCATCTTTTCACAACTCTTCCAACATTCAGTATTACCATTTTTTATCATTTTTGCCAATTTGCAAGGTGTGAGTTAAAACCTCAGTATTATATTGATTTGCATTCTCATATTAGTGATTTAGAAAGTGGTTGCAAATACTTTCCAACTCTTGAGAACTGTTCATATCCTTTGACTATGTATTGGCAAATGGCATATATGCGTATATGTATTTATATGTATGTATACACATTATATATAATGTATATGTATTATTGATTTATGTTATATATATACAATTAATTATTTATATACCATGGATAACAACTTATCATAACAACTTAGAAAAATTTCATATAAAGATTTTTTCCCATTTGACCACTTCCCTTCTATCTTAGGTACATTAATTTTGTCTGTGCTTTTATCTTTTGTAATTGCCTTTAACTCTTTTTTGGTTAAGAATACAAGTCCTACTCATAGCTGTAAGAGGTATATGATCTTCTTCTCTTCTAATTTTTTAATAGGCTGATCATTAATATTAAGGATATATATCCAGTTAGGATGTATTATGGAGTATGGTGTAATGGAATGTTGGTCTAAGCCCAGGGTCTGCCAGACTGCTGTCCAACTTTTCCAGCAGTTTTTATCAAATTGGGAGCTTTTTCTAGAGTAATACATGTTTTCCATTTGATCAAACAATGGGTTATTGATTTCCATTTTTTTCCGATTCTGTTCCCATTGCTATATATATATATATATATATATATACATATATATATATATATTTCTCTATTTTTTAACCAATACCAGATGTTTTGATGAGTGCTGCTTCATAATATAGTTTGAAGTCTGAAAGTATTATTCCCCCTCAACTCTGCTTCTTTTCATCATTTCCCCTAATATTCTAGATGTTTTGGTTGTCCAATTGAATTTTGTTATTATCTTTATCAAATTCTATAAAGTATGCCTTGGTAATTTGATTGCTATAGCACTGATAGCACAAGTTTATTTTGGAAGTATTTTAATTTTTATTATATTGGCATGGCCTAGCAATGAGCACCGAATATTCCTCCAGCTACTTAAGTTATTCTTTATTTTTTTAAGGAGAACTTGGTAGTTTAATCTATGCAACCTTTTTGCTTTCAATATATAGATATTTTATGCATTTTTTTTGTTATTCGATGTAAGATTTCCCTTTCTATCATCACTTCTTGGGTTTTGTTATTATATAAAATACTGTTGGGTTTTGAGATTTATTTTGTAGCCTGTAACTTGCTAAAGTAATTATCTCAATTAGTATCTTTACTGATTCTCTAGGATTTTCCAAGTATACCATCAAATTATCAGCAAATAGGGATAGTTTTGTTTCCTCTTTATCTAACTTTATGCCTTTAATTTCTTTCTCTTATCGTTGCTGTTACTAGCATTTCCAGAGCTATATCAAATAATAGTAGGGAGAGTGGGTATTCTTGCTTTGCTCCTATATTTATTGGAGAAGTTTCTAATGTATCCCCATTACATATGATGTTTGCTTTGGGTTTTAGACAGATTTTTTTATGTACTAAACAAGGTCTCTCTATCCTTATACTTTGTATGGTTTTTAGTATAAAAGAGTGCTTTACTATGTCAAAGGCTTTTTCTACATCTATTGAGATAATCATGTGGTTTTGGATGTTATGTTTTTTAATATAATTAATTATATTGATTATTTTCCTAATGTTGAACCATCCTTGCATCTCTGGTATAAATCCCAATTAGTCATAATGAGTGATTTCTTGGATAAATGAATCACAGTAGTCCATTTGACAGAATTTTATTTAAAACTTTTTGAGTCAATATTCTTTAATGATATTAGCCTATAGTTTTCCTCTTGTGTTATATCTTTCCCTGGTTTAGATATTAGGATTATATTTGTCTCATAAAAGGATTCCGGTAGGATGCTTGCTTTTTCAGTTTTTGAGGCTAATTTGTAAAGTACAGGTACTAATTGTCCTTTAAAAGCTTAATAGAATTCCCCTGTGTAAGAAGGCTAAGAAGAGGTTTTTTTAAAATTTGTTTCACTTTTGTTCCATTATAGTTAGATTTATTCTATTTGAGACTGGGTTATTTGAAATCTCTGTCTGGTCTTCTGATATTTTATATTTTTGAAAGTTTCCTCTTTTTTGTGTGTTCTCAGTTTTGTTAGCATATGACTATGCATAATATGATCTGATTATTCACATTATTTGCTCTAGTTTTGTTTTAATTTCATCTTGTTCATTTGCTATTCTATTAATTTGGGTTTTTGCTCTGTTAATGTGTGAAAGTTAGGGTAAACTGAGAGACAATGTCTGAGCACGATCAATTTATTAATTAGGTTAGCAGTAACCAATAAACTGGTGCTATGGACTCTCAATAACCCAAAACTCCGAGGTAGGGTTTACTAACCTTCATATAGTTTTGGGAAGTACAGAGTTGGGTAGGTGGGGAAGACAATGTGACTGATTATAAGGTAGATGGCATCATGGGAGTAGGGACCACATGACTGGTTATATCAAAGAAAAAGGGCCAGTACCCACATGGGGCTAGTAACCACCCTTCTGACAATTAAATAATGTTACTTGTTTTATGGGATCCACCTGCATCTTGTAATTTTTGCTAGTGGATCAAAGCTATCAGACTTGCTATCTCCTTGGAAGAGATAATAACTCCCCTTATTATACAAAGACAGACAAGGATGGACAATGTATCTTTTGGGCATGGTAACAAGTTAACGTGTTGGACTTAACAAACCAATATCCAGGAAGTATCCTGGGGGTCCCGATATGAGAGATAACAACTTTTTTTTTTCCTTTACTTTAAAAAAATATGTGTTTTTTCCAATTACATGTAAATTTTTTTTAACATTTGTTTTTTAAAATTTTGAGTTCCAAATTCTCTTCCTCCCTCCCTAACCTCCATCCTTATTGAGAAGGCAAGCAATTTTATATAAATTATACATGTGCAGTCATGCAAAACATATTTCCATATTAGCTATGTTGCATAAGAAAACATCCCCCCCCAAAAAACAACCCTAAGAATAATAAAAGTTGTTCAGACTGCTATTTTATCATTATCATTTTCTTTCATATAATTGTTTCTACAATTTGTTCTTGGCCCATTCATTATTAGGATTTCATTGTTAGATCTCCATTTGGGTTCATTATTTGTGGTCCCTGAACCAATTACTATTTTTATTGTGTTATTGTCCATAAAACACACATTAGCTATTTCTGCTTTTTTTACATTTGTTTGCAATCTCTCTCTGCCCTACTACATGTTATTCCATTCCCTCCTGCATTTTCTGGTTGGTGCAGAATAGTCTTGTATTATTCAAATTTACTTTCCTTTGAATTTGAATTGAATTCCTTTGAATCCTTCCCTCCCCCACCTCTCCCCATATGAGGAACTTTTCCCGTGTCCTTTCCTACTCCCTGTGTTCCCTTTTTCTCTGGCCTAGTACCAGGAGTTTAGAGAGCTACTAAGCTGGCACAGGGGAGTCATTTCTGTAGTTTGGGGTCTCCAGGGCCCAAGGAGTAGGGTGAGGTGGGGTGGAGTATTGAGCTCTTTTTAAGCCTAGATACATATGTCTGACCCCTTTCCTCCTGTTCCTAGCTCCCCTGCAGAGATCTTTCGCAGCACAGACCACTGACCCCCAAGCAAGCTTCTGCCCCTGGAGCACTGCCACAGCACTGAATATCTGTTGTAGCCACAACAAACTTCTACATGTTAGAGCCAAGATTTCCTTGGCACTGGAAGGAGAAATCAGGGACTGAAGTGTGAGGAGAGGATGGGTGTGTGGTGGAATTGTACTTGCACTTTGGGGACCTTGGATCTGGTCTTTGGGAGGTGGCAGAGGGGTGCTGAATGAGCTCGGCAGAGAAGTTAGTTTGTGGTTGGTTTGGGTTTTTTCCTCTTCTGTTGGAATATGAGTGCTCTAAATCATGGTGACAGCTGAAGTTGCTTTATCTTTGGCACATAATTTCTGTTTTGGAGAGATCTGAGAGGTGGGAGGGAGATCAGAGAAAATGTTTAGTGCTGCTTTTTGTTGATCATCCCACATACCTTATCTCATGTAAGCATCACAACAACCCAGGAAGTAAGTTCTCCATTTATTATCATTCCTCATTTACAGATGAGGAAACTAGAGCTCAGGGACTATAAGTGACTGTCCCCAGGGTCACATGGCTAGCATATACTGAAGACAGAGCCTGTGAAGAGAGGCAGTAGCCAGTGAGAAGGGCACCTTGGGAGAGCAGAGAAATCTGGTTCCTGAGGGTCCAGCAGGGGAAGAAGACATCAACCACTCAGAGTTCATCCTCTATCAGATACAGCAGCCTCGGCAGTCAGAGGCTTTTGGTCTTTCTACTACCACATCCTCAACCAGGTAGAACCAAAGCTGACTGAAAAGCGAGGCCCCTCCACAATCACCTAGCAAATCGTCAGACCGTATTTTTCGGGCACCATTTATGAAATGGGAGTTGATGGGCACTAGACTGGCTGACATGCCAAGCCCTGCGGAAAAACAGCACTGCATAATCTGCTAAATTGATAGTTACAGGACTTATTTGGTCAAGATACTCCCTTGCTATTTAAAACTAGAAGTCCAGTTTTATCAGTGCCTCAGAAGGTTCTCAGCTCTTTCATAGATAAAGAACAGAAACCAAAAGCTAAGCAAACCATTTAAAGGACCCCTGATCTACTGAACAAATTCAGAAGCAGAATTTATCACTAAAGGGACATGGTTCAATTAATTTTGTTATTTGTTTTTCAAAAAGCTAATGCTAGCAAAAACTCATATTCTGAAGATGAGTCTGAAGCCATAACCATTATACAGGTTCTTTTCCCCCAAAGACCATACTGCACTGACTTTCTTAATTCTCTTTTGCATAGACTAATACTAAGAAATGAATATATATTCCCTAACCTCACACCTGCTGACTGTAGGGAGAAGCAGTCTGGAAATGTCCTGGGTAGCTGAGGGCACCTGGGCTAGAATTTAAAATTTACTTCACATAATCCGAAAAGTGATTAATCCATATGCAGATAACAGATCTGAGTAAATTGGTCTGGGGATAGGACTGTGGTGGATAGCACAGGGTTGGGGATAACTGTGGATGAGGAATCAGCGTGAGGTTAGGGCTGATCCAAGAATGAGAGTCCGATGAATCTCCCCAGATTTTTCAAGGGAAGGGCCCTTGGGGGAAGGGAGTGGTGGGGAAGAGACGAGCAAGAGGTAGAGCTGGGGTTATTGTTCAGAGACCAGGCACACCCAAATAAGCTGTTTGGCATTATGTTATTCTGGCCTGGGAATGAGAACAGGCTCTAAAGCCTCCTGCCCACGACTTGTTACTGTTACAAATCATTCCCTTCAAAAGAATTTTTAGGGTATTGGGGTCTTTTAGGAGGCATATTTTTTTTTCTTAAAGGAGAAAAAGAATTTCTGCATTGAGAACAGCTTCAGGGCTCCATCTTTATAGCCAATTTGAGTTCTGGATTGAGCCTTGTTCATTTACCACTGTCGTTTGACAAGGAGCTGAATGGTCTGACTGTTTGTTGCCATGGAAACAGGAAGATGAAAGGCCCATTGCTATGGGAACCTGTCATGATCTCTAAGCCTGGGTTCCAACTCCTAAAGGGGAGGGTTGGGAGTTAGAAAATGGGGGTTGTGACAACACGAAGAGGGACATTACCTTTAATTATGGGAGTGAGGGCCAAGCCACCCAGATACGTGTGACTCGGAGGGTAGAAACCACACAGGGCCTGGGCTCTGAGTAAGCTGGCCACAGCATCATTAAGCAGGATAGAGGATCATGGCATCGTAGACTTAGACCAGGAAGAGAACCTTTGCAATTAATTATCTAGTCCAGTTTAGAGTGAGGAGAAAATTGGGATAGTCCTGCCTACCCTGGTCTGCAAGAACTCTGAGGAGACTGATAGGTTGCAGATACCACTTACGTATGTCCCAGACAACCAATTAGAGGGAGAAAGGATAGGCTTAGCCAAGTAAACCAGGCCAATAGCTTTTTGCCTGCACTCTCTAGTCATCTCCATCCTAATGGAAACTAGGATTGTACCCCTGGCTCTGATAGGTGAGCTTACACTTGATCTAGCCATGAAACAGGACACCAGAACACTTCCTGCAGTCTCTGCCTCCCCCATACCAGCTTTCTCTTCACTATTGTCTTCCTCCATTAGAATTTAAATTCCTTGCACGCAGGATCTGTATTGTTTCCTTTTTATATATCCCTACTGGTTGGCAAGTGTCTGGCACATAGTAAGCACTTAATAAATGCACTGTCTTTTTGTCAATCTGTCTTATCCATCATCTATCCTCTATCAACTAAATGAGAGCTAGTCAGAGAGGGTCATGAGGCTTTGAGAGTCTCAGGATTGCTATGTGCAAGAGGAGGAGGGTAGAATTAGCCAACTACCCCCCGGTAGTCTAGGGAGATACAGAATCACACATCTGGATATGCTGTACATAGCACAAAAGGGCATAGAGCTATCTTCAGGCCAAAGATTTTAACTTTCTTATTTGTTGTTGTTTAGCTGTTTTTCAGTCATGTCTGACTCTTTGTGACCCCATTTGGGGTTTTCTTCACAAAGATACTGGAGTGGTTTGCCATTTCCTTCTTCAGCTCATTTTACAGATGAGGAAACTGAGGCAAACAAGGTTGAGTGACTTGCCCAGGGTCACACAGCTAGTATCTGAGGCCAGATTTGAACTCAGGTTTTCCTGACTTCAGGCCCAGTGCTATATCCACTGAGCCACCTATCTGCCTCTAACTTTCTTATAAACCATGCCAAATATCAGTGGAGTAGAATATCAGATCTGAAGCTTATTATCATGCCATCACTCTCATTTATTCATCCAGCATTCCTCACCTTTGTCTTGACCTCTTCTCTATGTTGGAGTCCTTGGTCTCATCCATTCCTAGGTGGCTAGCAGCGTTCCTAGGCTGTTGAGGCTAACATTGGGGATGCCACTAAGAATTTGGATCACAGAAGAAAGCAATCCATTGCTTTCATAAGTCCTTCAGAGGTAGCATGCTTTTTACATATTTAATTTAATGGAGGAAATAGCCATGCCTGTTGTACCTTTAATTCTCTCTGGAAATTACTTCCCGGCCTGATGTGATAGGAATTTACATTAGGTTGTTTATCTAACTTAATGCCACCTGCCTTTCAAGGAATAACTCATATTTCTATAGCTTTCAGGTTTACAAAGTATTTTTCTTCACCACAACCCTGTGAAATAATAATAACTTAGAGATCATTTGTTCCTATTTTGCTGATGAACAAATAAATAGGGGTTCAGAGGGGTGGCTTGCTCAAGGTCACAGAATTAGAGTAATTGTTAGTAAGATCTGGACAAGAGTTCTTAATCTAAGGTCCATGAGCTTGTTTTGAAAATGTTTTAATAAATATATTCCAACATAATCAGGTTTTTTTGTAATCTTATCTATTTTATTTTTTTCATTAAAAACACAATTCTGAAAAGGGGTTCATAGGCTTTACCAGACTGCCAAAGGGGTCCCTGACACAATAAAGGTTAAGAACCCCCCCAAGTAGGATTCAAACCTAGGTTTCCTATCTTCAAGTCCATATCTATTTCTACTATAGCACCCTCCTTAATTCATCTATCTCTGGTGGTCCTTCCTCCGCTTAATTTCTCTTCATCTAGGCCCAGGGCTCCGTCAAATGGATCACTAATCCTAAAGATTCTGGGCCTTCCCAACTGTCCCTTATTATAACCCCTGACTCCAAAGTAGAGGGCACAGTACCTCTTGGATTAGTGACACTGTTTTGTAGAAGGGCATGGTGCTCCTCTATTCCAGGTAGGCAGCTTTTAGCTAACAGGAATCCAGCCTCTTGGCTCCCAGAACCCAGCTGTCACAAATGTCCACAGCTCATCAGCAAAACTGGCATGTCTCCAGCCTGGAGGCTCGTTGGCTCTGGACTCTGGAGGAAATAAGTATCCTCCCCCCTGCCTCTGGCTGCTGTCTCTCTCTTCAGTTCAGTGAGTCTCCCAGCCGCCCAAGGCTGTCTCTGGCTCCCACTTCAGATGGCTCTGCAGCCTTGGTTTGCATCAGGTTGCCTTGCTAGCTACCAGAAAAGGAAGACAATCTTATTTTCCTCACCCATCCCCTCCTCCTTCTTGCTGGTGCAATGGATCTTTGAAAACACTAACAGATATCCCCGTGACCCCTGGCTGCTGGCCACAGCTTGCCAGCCCTGTCCTAGCCCAGCAGGAATGGGACAAGGCTCTGAGGGGAACCTCCATCTTTCTGCTTAATCCTTTTTTAAAATTTCCTCTTTATTTTGTTTTCTCAATCATATGTAAAAAAATTTTAACATTCATTTTTTAACATTTGGAGTTCCAAATTCTCTCCTTGAGAAGGCAAGCAATTTGATACATGTGTGGGCAACTAGGTGGTGCAGTGACAGAGCACCAGGCCTGGAGTCAGGAAGACTCATTTTCCTGAGTTCAAATCTGGCCTCAGACACTTACTAACTGTGTGACTCTGGGCAAGTCACTTAACCTTGTTTATCTCAGTTTCCTCATGTGTAAAATAAGCTGGAGAAGGAAATGTCAGACCACTCCAGTATCTTTGCCAAGAAAACTCCAAATAGGGTCTATCTCAGAGTAGGATATGACTAAAAAACAACTGAACTGAAATACATGTGCAATGATGCCAGACATATCTCCATATTAGCCATGTTGCAAAAGAAGACAGAAGACTGAAAAAATAAAAAAATGTTAAAAAATGCTTCTATCTGCATTCCATCTCCTTCAGTTCTTTCTTTGGAAGTAGGTAGCTTAAAAATTGTTTTGGACCGTTGTATTGCTGAGGATAGCTAAGTCATTCATAGTTGATCATGGGGGTGGGCAGAGTCAAGACAGTGGAGTAGAAAAACATTTCCCTCCAAACAACTTTAAAAATAATGCCTCAACTCAGATTCTAGAGTGGCAGAGCCAACAAAAGTTCAGACTGACACTTTCTTCCAGCCCAAGACAGCTTAGGAGTTCAGAAAGAGAGATCTGAGACAAGGGGGTGGAAGCTGGCCTTGAGTCCATAGGGATGAAACACCAGTGGCAACAGAAGCAGCAGCAGCTTTAGGAGCTCCCAAGACAGATAATAAGATACTGACCTGGTAAATGGTCAGAAAGGGGACACAGAAAGGGTCACAGGGGACTCCTTTTCTAACTTTTTGCAGGACCAGATGCTGTTTGGCAACTCCATTGTCTGTACCCATTTTCTGGGTGAGTTCAAGGGCAGAGAAGAGCACTTTTGGTCAAGAAGGAGTGGAAGATCTAAGGGGCAATATCAGTTTTGGTCCCAAGGGATCAGGGGCCCTTCCTGGGTAAGTAGCAGATTGCACACCAAGAGAGCAGTGACCATAGCTCTCCCCAGATCATACCACTTTGGAAGCACCAAAAACTTCCAAACTCCCAGAAATAGCTCTAAAAACAGCGGTGAAAAAACCCTGAAACTTGAAACAATGCCCCTCCACTCCCCCATCGCCATTCAAGTAATAGAGTACATCATTAACATAACATTCCAAATCAAGAAATAGGGTGGAAAAACAAGCAAACATCAACAACAAAAGAACCTGGCCACAAAAAGCTACTATGATGACAGGGAAGATCAAGACACAAACTCAGAAGAAGACAATGAAGTCAAACATCTACAAGCAAAGCCCAGAAGAAGAATGTGAATTGGATACAAGCCCAACAAGAATTCCTGGTAGAGCTTAAAAATATTTTCAAAAGCAAATAAGAGTGTAAAAATTAGTCAAAGAAATGAAAGCAAAGGAAGAAAATTATGAAAAGATAATTAATAGCTTGGTTGGTAAAGAGGCACCAAAAATACTTAAGAAAACAATACCTTAAAATAAAGAATTGACCAATACCTTAAAATAAAGAATTGACCAAATGGAAAAAGAGGTACAAAAGCTCCCTGAAGAAAATAATTCCTTAAAAGTTAGAATTGGGCAATGAAGGTAATGAGCCCAATATCTCATTGGAAAAAACAATTGACCTGGAAAATAGATCAAGGGGACATAATTTTAAAAATTATTGGATTATCTGAAAGCCATAATCAAAGAAAGAGCCTAGAAGTCATATTTCAAGAAATTATCAAGGAACACTGTCCTGATATCCTTGAATGAGAGGGTAAAATAGAAATTGAAAGAAAAATTCCACTGATCACCTCCTGAAAAAGATCCCAAAATGAAAATTCCCAGGAATGTTATAGTCAAATTCCAGAGCTCCCAGATCAAGGAGAAAATATTGCAAGCAGCCAGAAGGAAACCATTCAAATGTTGTGGAACAGCAGTAAGGATCACACAAGATTTGGCACCTACCACATCAAAGGAGTGGAGGACTTGATGTAATATAAATATTAACAAAGCAACATATATATATGTATACATATATATATACACACACATATATATATATATAACACTATAAATATAACAAATATAACAAAAGGCAAAGGAGCTAGGATTGCAACCAATAATAACTTACCTGGCAAAACTGAATATAATCCTTCAGGGGGAAAAACAGATAGTTAATGAAATAGAGGACTTTCAAGCATTCTTGATGAAAAGACCAGAGACCAGGACTTTCAAATATAAGACTCAAGAGAAGTATAAAAAAAGGTAAACATGAAAGAATATTCATAAAGAACTTTTCCTATATGGGAAAATGATACATCTAACTCCTAAGAACTTTATCATTATTAGGGCAGTTAGAAGTATACATACATAGAGGACATAGGTGTGAGTTGACTATGGTGGCATACTATAAAAAAATAAAATTAAGGAGAGAGAGGCAAGCACTAGGAGAAAGGAGAAGTGAAACAAAGAATGGAGTAAATTATCTCACATAAGAGAGATGTAAAAGGAAAAGTTTACAGTGGTAGAGAAAATGGGGGTGCCTGGGCAATGCTTGAACCTCAGTCACATCTAAATTGATTCAAAGAGGGAAACGATAGATACATAGATGGGTGGATAGATAGAAATAGAGTAATAAAGTTATGAGTAATAGAGACCTAAAAACTAGTTGAAATAATTAACAACTTCAGCAAAGTTGCAGGATATAAAATAAACCCACCTAAGTCATCAGTATTTCTATATATTACTAACAAAACTCAGCAGGAAGAAATAGAAAGGAGAAATTCCATTTAAAATAATGCAGAAAATATAAAATATTTAGGAGCCTACCTACCAAGACTTCCCCTTGATTTCTAATTCTTTGCCATCAAAAAAAAGAGCTACTATAAATATTTTTATACAGATAGGCCCTCTTTCCTTTCCTTTCCTTTGATCCCTTTGGGAATCAGATCAAGTAGTGGTATTGCTGAATCCATGGATACGTACAGTTTTATAGCCTTTTGGGCATAGTTCCAAATTGTTCCTCAGAATAACTGGACTACTTCACAACTGCACCAGCAGCGCATTAATGTCTCAATTTTTCCACATCCCCTCCAGCATTTGCCATTTTCCCTTTTTGTCATGTAAGCCAATCTGATAGGTGTGAGGTGGTATCTCAGAGTGGTTGTAATTTGCATTTCTCTGATCAGTAGTGATTTAGAGCATTTTTTCATATGGCTATCTATAGCTTTAATTTCTTCTTCTGAAAACTGCCTGTTCATATCCTACGACCATTTATCAAGTGGGAGAATGGCTCTTATTTTTATAAATTTGGCCCAATTCCCTATATATTTGAGAAATTAGGCCTTCATCAGAGAAACTTGCTATAAAAAATTTCCCTCAGTTTTCTGTTTTCCTTTTAATCTTGGCTGCATTAGTTTTGTCTGTGCAAAAGCTTTTTAATTTCATGTAATCAAAATTATTTACTTTACTTCCCATAATCCTCTGTATCTCCTGTTTTGTCATAAGTTCTTCCCTTATCCACAGATCTGACAGGTAAGATATTCCATGCTCCCCTAATGTGCTTACGGTGTCACCCTTTATGTTTAATCACGTACCCATTTTGACCTTATCTCTGGTATACAGCGGGAGATATTGGTCTATGCCTAGTTTCTGCCAAATTGCTTTCCAGTTTCCCCAGCAATTTTTATCAAATGGTGAATTCTTACCCCAAAATGTTGAATCTTCATGTTTTTCGAACACTTGATTACTTTGGTTATGTACTATTGTGTATTATGTACTTAATCTTTTCCACCGATCCACCACTCTATTTCTTAGCCAGCATCAGATGGTTTCGATGACTACCACTTTGTAATATGGTTTGAAATCTGCAACTGCTAGGCCACCTTCTTTAACCTTTTTTTATTGATTCCCTTGATATTCTTGACTTTTTGATCTTCCAGATTAATTATTACTATTTTTTCTAGCTCCATAAAATAATCCTTTGGTAGTTTAATTGGTGTGGCGCTGAATAAGTAGATTAATTTAGGTAGCATTGTTATCTTCATTATACTGACTGAGCCTTGTTGTTGTTGAATTGTTTCAGTCACGATTCAAATTTTCTTGGCAAAGATGCTAGAATGGCGTGCCATTTCATTCTTCAGTTCATATTATATATGAGGAAACTGAGGCAAATAAGGTTAAGTGACTTGCCCAGGGTCACACATTCTATCCGCTGTACCACCTAGTTGCCCTTGAGCAATTAATATTTCTCCAATTGTTTAGGTCCGTCTTTATTTGTGTGAAATGTGTTTTCTAATTGTGTTCATATAATCCCTGGGTTTGCCTTGGAGGGCAGATTCCCACATATTTTATATTGTCTGCAGTTATTGTAAATGGAATTTCCCTTTCTATATCTTCCTACTGTGTTTTATTGATAGTATATAGAAATGCCGATGAATTATATGGGTTTGTTTTATATCCTGCAACTTTGTTGGAGTGGTTAATTATTTCAACTAGCTTTTCAGTTGATTCTCTCAGATTCTGTAAGTATTTCATCGTATCATCAGCAAAGAGTGATCATTTTGTTTCTTCATTGCCTATTCTAATTCTTTCCATTTCTTTTTCTTCTCTTATTGCTATAGTCAGTATTTCTAGTACAATATTAAATAATAGTGGTGATAATGGGCACCCTTTCTTCACCCCTGATCTTTTTGGGAGGGCTTCAAATTTATCCCCATTCCAGATAATACTTGTTCTTGGTTTTTAGATAGATACTACTTTTCATTTTAAGGAAAGCTCCATTTATTCCTCAGCTTTCTGGTGTTCTTAATAGGAATGAGTACTGTATTTTGCCAAAAGCTTTTTCTGCATCTATTGAGATAATCATTAATTTTTGTTGTTCTTGTTATTTATATGGTCAATTATCCTAATAGTTTTCCTAATATTGAACCAGCCCTGAATTCCCAGTATAAATCCTATCTGGTCATGGTGTATAGTTTTTATGATAGATTGCTATAATTTCCTTGCTAGAATTTTATTTAATATTTTTACATCTTCCAAAGAACTCATGATGGAAAATTCTGTCCATATCCAGAGAGAGAACTAATGGAGTCTGAATGCATATCAAAACATATTACTTTTACTTTAGTTTTTGTGGGTTTTTTATCCATTTTTTTCAGAGTCAACAAGTATTTATTAAGTGCTTACTATGTGCAAGAAAAAAATAAGGAAAAGAAGATTAATTTTAGATATACCTCCAATTAGCCATAAAGAGCTAGATTTTATCCACAGTGAAAAAAACATCTCTTTTACATACCTAGTGGCCTCTGTGATATGTTAATGTCTACTGTATGAGGTGGGACCTATGAAAAACTTGGGCCCCATTGTGTGTGTGTGTGTATGTGTGTGTGTGTGTGCATGGTGCATGGGTGTATGTAACAGAAGACCTCCCATCTGGCAAGACTAACAATAAGAGGAGCAAGCCTTCACAGCCTCAGCACCAAACACCCTCTAAAGCCAGGAGAACAGCAGTAACAGAAAGCCTCAGATGTTTTGGCAATGTCAAGGTGCCTTCAGGCAAAAACTGCACCAATTCCCCTCTCCCTCTGCTCCCCCTATATACATACCCACAATACATGTACACACCTACATACATACACATATACATAGATATACATACACACATGTATGTACATACACATGCACATACACACACACACACAGACTTTTTTGCTCATCTACCTTATCAGACTTTTCATCTCTCTGGATTAAGAAGGTAATGGTGCAAAGGTGTGATTTGAACTTGAGCTTCAGCTCAAAATGGCACTTAGACTTTGGAAACACTGAATATATACTCTGAAAAATTATTATTTTTAACAAATGTGCTCTCTCATATCAACTCTGTCCCCACCTCAGTTTAAGCTAAAGAAAACACTTACTAGTAGTGTGATCCTGGGCAAGTCACTTAAACTCTGTCTTCCCTAGTTTCCTCAACTATAAATGGGGATAATAAGGTTTTAGTATTAAATTTTCCTTATTCAATCCCACCCTGCACCCTCATAAGCAAACTGATCAAACATGGCCTTCTTATTTGTAATAATATCTTCAAATACCATGAAAATGAAAATAATTAATAGAATAATGATTACAAAATGCTGACTACTTTGGCTGACTACCATGAAGGGGGCAAAATGTTTTCCCCCCTCCCCTGTTATTCCTAATGTTTTCCTCCACTATACTGGAAGAGAAAATACAAAATGGATCATGAACAGATAACTCCAGAAACGGAGGAAGAAGTAAAGAGGCTACAAATAAGGACTAGAATTCATTTCCCCAATAGCTGTCTGCTGCCTCAGCTCAATCCTCTCTCTGCTCTTCATGCTCATCCTAGCTAGTCTACCTCTAATTCATTGCTGGTCAATCATTCTGCTCTGCTTCTAATCTGACTGCTACCATTCACAGCCATCACATGAGCAACATCCATTGATCATCACTCTACTCCACACTCAGACATTGCAGTCCGGGAGGTACTTCATGTTGACCCTTGATTGGGTTGGGTTTTTATGTTTGCTTGTTTGGTTTTTGCTACCTCTTCTCTGCATAAGTCCTTCAAAGTCAAATCCACAGGAACTTGGATAAACCTAAGTGATACTCGCCTATTTGTAGCCAACCTTTGATAGGAGGAATCTCTAAGGAAGGAATAATTTATCCCCAAGACAAGGCTACAAATTTATTTCTATAACTTCTTGGCAAAACAAAGTATTTAAGTAGACAAAACATCTATGCCATCTCAAATCAATGAGACTTTTGGATTCTAGAGCTTGTCACTATATATTTTCTCAGAATAAAAATTTAGCTAAAATTATTTAAAACTCAATAAGTACAAGGAAGTAGAGAGCTAACAATACTATTGCCAATATCCCAAGTGTGTTTCTGAATACTCATCAGGTCTGATAAAATACTCTTGAAGCCAGACTTTAAAACCTTTTGGTCCAGAAAAAAAATATTTCATTAGACAGTATTTCTTTTTTGAGCCCTTCATTTGCCCACAGAAAGTTAGCTGCCATTGTGAGGAACTAGGTCAGAGTTATGTGAGTTAAGATTTAACACTGTGAAAATGCATGCCCATATCATCCCATTTCTCTTCATCTAGTTGTCCTAATGTGTCAAGTGAGAATAAAAATATATCACCTATCTTACAGGGTTGTTATGAGGAATTAAATGATAAAGTACTTGATGATATTTTTAAAATTTCAAAACACTATATAGATATTAGGCATATATTTGTTAGATTGCGAGTTCCTAAAAGGCAAGGAATGAGTTTTGCCACTTTTTGTATCTCCAGTGCTTAGCATAGTGCCTGGCACAAAACAGGTACTTAATAAATGTTTATTGATCAATTATTATGTCAGCATTATATGCTGATCTAATATATAGTTGATAGAGTATATATAGCTGATGATGTCTTATTATTGATATTATGTTATTAATTTAACAAGCAATTCTATAATTCCATGTTCTTCCACTAAAGTCTTACTCTGATGGCCTCTTGTGGCATAAAGGTGACTATGGCTTCTTTTTTTTTTCTCTAGGTGTATTTTTTTAATTTACTATATTTAGTTTTCAGCATTGATTTTCACAAGAGTTTAAATTACAAATTTTCTCCCCATTTCTACCCTCCCACTCACTCCAAGATGGTGTATATTCTGGTTGCCCTGTTCCCCAGTCAGCCCTCCCTTCTGTCACCCCACTCCCCTCCCATCCCCTTTTCTCTTCCTTTCTTGTAGGGCAAGATAAATTTCTACGCCCCATTGCCTGTGTATCTTATTTCCTAGTTGCATGCAAAAACTTTTTTTGTTGTTTTTCAATGTCTGTTTTTAAAACTTTGAGTTCCAAATTCTCTCCCCTCTTCCCGTCCCACCCACTCTCCCTAAGAAGGCAAGCAATTCAACATAGGCCACATGTGTATCATTATGTAAAACCCTTCCACAATATTCATGTTGTGAAAGACTAACTATATTTTGCTCCTTCCTAACCTATCTCCCTTTGTTGAATTTTCTCCCTTGACCCTGTCACTTTTCGAAAGTGTTTGTTTTTAATTACCTCCTCCCCCTATCTGCCCTCCCTTCTATCATCCCCCCCTTTTTATCTTCTTCCTCCTTCTTTCCTGTGGGGTAAGATAACCTACTGAGTGTGTATGGTATTCCTACCTCAGGTCAAATCCGATGAGAGCAAGATTCACTCATTCCCCCTCATCTGCCCCCTGTTCCCTTCCTGCAGAACTGCTTTTTCTTGCCACTTTTAGGCGAGATAATTTACCCCATTCTATCTCTCCCTATCTCCCTCTCTCAATATATTCCTCTCTCATCTTTTAATTTGATTTTTTTTTTAGATATCATCACTTCATATTCGACTAACCCTGTGTCCTGTCGATATATATACACACATATATATACATACATACACACATATTGATATGTATATGTGTGTGTGTATATATATATATATGCATATTCCCCTCAGCTACCCTAATACTGAGGTCCCATGAATCATACACATCATCTTTCCATGTAGGAATGTAAACAAAACAGTTCAACTTTAGTAAGTCTCTTGTGATTTCTCTTTCTTGTTTACCTTTTCATGCTTCTCCTGATTCTTGTGTTTGAAAGTCACATTTTCTATTCAGCTCTGATCTTTTCACTGAGAAAGCTTGAAAGTCCTCTATTTTATTGAAAATCCATATTTTGCCTTGGAGCATGATACTCAGTTTTGCTGGGTAGGTGATTCTTGGTTTTAATCCTAGCTCCATTGACCTCTGGAATATCATATTCCAAGCCCTTCGATCCCTTAATGCAGAAGCTGCTAAATCTTTGGTTATTCTGATTGTGTTTCCACAATACTCAAATTGTTTCTTTCTGGCTGCTTGCAGTATTTTCTCCTTGATCTGGGAGCTCTGGAATTTGGCGACAATATTCCTAGGAGTTTTCTTTTTGGGATCTTTTTGAGGAGGCAATTGGTGGATTCTTTCAATTTCTATTTTACCCTCTAGCTCTAGAATATCAGGGCAATTTTCCTTGATAATTTCTTGAAAGGTGATATCTAGGCTCTTGTTTTGATCATGGCTTTCAGGTAGTCCAATAATTTTAAAATTCTCTCTCCTGGATCTATTTTCCAGGTCAGTGGTTTTTCCAATGAGATATTTCACATTGTCTTCCTCTTTTTCATTCCTTTGGTTCTGTTTTATAATCTCTTGATTTCTCATCAAGTCACTAGCTTCCACTTGCTCCAATCCAATTTTCAAGGTAGTATTTTCTTCAGTGGTCTTTCAAACCTCCTCTTCCACTTGGCCAATTCTGCCTTTCAAGGCATTCTTCTCCTCATTGGCTTTTTGGAGCTCTTTTGCCATTTGAGTTAGTCTAGTTTTTAAGGTGTTGTTTTCTTCAGTATCTTTTTCAGTATTTTTTTTGTGTCTCCTTTAGCAAGTCCTTGACTAGTTTTTCATAGTTTTCTCGCATCATTCTTATTTCTCTTCCCAATTTTTCCTCTACTTCTCTAACTTGCTTTTCCAAATCCTTTTTGAGCTCTTCCATGGCCTGAGATCAGTTCATGTTTTTCTTGGAGGCTTTTGATGTAGGCTCTTTGACTTTGTTGACTTCTTCTGGCTGTATGTTTTGGTCTTCTTTGTCACCAAAGAAAGATTCCAAAGTCTGAAACTGAATCTGAGTGCATTTTCACTGCCTGTCCACGTTCCCAGCCAACTTACTTGACCCTTGAGTTCTTCGTAAGGGTATGACTGCTTGTAGATGTAACCAGAATGGCCTTTGTTTTCTTTGAATGACTCAGCTTACCTCATTGAGCCTCTGGATGCTGTGGCTTGCTCTTCCAGGGCAGGAAGCCCAGAGAGCATGTCAGGAAGCAGAAAACTTCCTGTGTGATGAGTCATGGGGCTGGCTGAGGGGAGGTGTTAACGTCTACGCTAGGGGGAAGGGCCAAGTCAAGAACCAATCGGCCCTGGTCATTCAGGCGGTGCTTGATGATGTCAAAAACCCTATAAGAGGGGAGAGGACAGCTTGAAGAGCTCTCTCTTTCCTCTTCCGGTTGGTGTGGGAGCAGCGGCAAGCAAGCGTGACTGTGGGCCAGCCCTTGCTCTCGGGCTCTTGGGTCTGTCTGTTGATATTTGTAACTTGTTTGTATTTTGGTTTTGAGGTTTGGGGTGCTGGTTTGTTTTTCCCCCGAACTAAATGAATGTTTTGAACCTCAGGGTGCTGGTTTTTTCCCCTGAAGTAAGTCAATGAATCTGTATTTGGTCTGTCTCTTGATGCTTGTCTATGTGCTCCCCTGAACTAACTGAATGCTAACTGAATGCTGGCATTTTCCCCTGAGCTAAATGAATGTTGTTTGTATGCTAAGTGAATGCTGGATTAAAGTAAGCTGGTCAACCCCTTCACCGTGCTTTCCTTGTTTAAGCAGATAAAAAGAACCTGTGCTTTCCTGGCCTCCCGGCAGCCTCCTGGGTTCCAGCAGGCCCCTGGGTGCTGGCTGTGGGTGCATCTTACGCCCCCACAGAAGCTGCTAGCTGGGTTGTTAAAACAGTAGAGTAAAGAGTACTTTGTTCCAAGCTTGAGGGGATGTGCTGTTGTTTTCAAGGTATTTCTATACAGCCAGCTCTGCCACACCAGCACTCCTCCTTCCCCAAGAACCGCCAACCTGGACCTGATGCAAATCTTAAGCAGGCTCTGCACTCCTGCTCTGATCCACCACTTAATTCCTCCCACCAGGTAGGCCTGGGGCCAGAAGCAACAGCAGCTGTAGTTCTGTACCTGCACCTCCTCCGCTGCCTCCGGAGCGGTGGCCTAACTTTGAACTCCTTCTTTCACTCTGTCCCCTGCAGCTTTTTCCACTAACTTTCTCTGTTGTCTTTGGTGTTTGTGGGTTGAGAAGTCTGGTAACTGCCACAGCTCACTGATTCAGGGTGCTAGGGCCTGTTCTGCCTGGCTCCTGGTCTGGTTAGTCCTGCTGCTGCCCATGCTGGGCTCCGCTCCCCTCTACTCCTCTCCGCTCCCAGCTCTGTTTGTGATAGACCTCACCCAGTGACTATCCAGACTGTCCTGGGCTGGAGCCCTGCTTCCCTCTGCTACTTCATGGGTTCTGCAGTTCTAGAATTTGTTCAGAGCCATTTTTTATAGGTTTTTGGAGGGACCCGGTGGGGAGTTCACGCAAATTCCTGCTTTAGAGCCGCCATCTTGGCTCCACCCCCCCCCCCCATTTCTTTTACAACATGACATATGGAAACATGTTTTATATGATTGCACATGTATAACCCATATCAAATTGCTTACTGTTTTGGGGAGGAGGGAAGGAAGGGAGGAAAGGAGAAAAATTTGGAACTCAATTTTTAAAAAAACTAATGTTAAAAATTGTCTTTACATGTCATTGGAAAAAATAAAATAAAAATTTAAAAATTTTGCATGAATATTCATTAGGGAAATTGGTCTATAATTTTCTTTCTCTGTTTTTGCTTTTCCTGGTTTAGGTATCAGCACCATATTTGTATCATGAAGGGAATATGGTAGGACTCCTTTGCCTATTTTCCCAGATAGTTTACATAGTATTAGAATTAATTGCTCTCTAAATGTTTGGCAGAATTCACCTGTGAATCCATCTGGTCCTGAAGATTTTTTCTTAGGGAACTCCTTGATAGACTGTTAATTTTCTTTTTTCTAAGATAGGGTTAATTTAGTATTCTATTTTCTCTTCTGTTAATATGGGCAATTAACATTTTTGTAATTTCACTTAGATTGTCAGTTTTATTGGCACATGATTGGGCAAAATAGCTCTTAATAATTGCTTTAATTTTATCTTCATTGGTGGTGAATTCACTCTTTTCATTTTTGATACTGGTAATTTGGTTTTCCTCTTTCTTTTTATAAAAATCAAATTAACCAATGTTTATCAATTTTATTGGCTTCTTCATAAAACCAGCTTCTAGTTTTATTTATTAGTTCAATGGTTTTATTACTTTCAGTTTTACTAATCTCTCCTTTGATTTTTGGGATTTCCAGTTTGGTGTTTAATTGGGGATTTTTAATTTGTTCTTTTCCTAGTTTTTTTCTTTTTAATTGCAGGTCCAATTCATTGATCATCTATTTTATTGATGTATGCATTAAGAGATATAAATATCCCCTCAGTACTGCTTTGGCTGCATCCCACAAATTTTGGGATGTTGTCTTATTGTTGTCATTCTCTTTTATTGCCTTATGATCTAAAAAGAGATGTATTTAATATTTCTACTTTTCTGAATTTGATTGTGAGATTTTTATGGCCTAATACAGGGTCAATTTTTTTGAAGATGGCCATCTACAGCTAAGAAAAAGGTATGCTCCTTTCTGTTCCCATTCGGTTTTCTCCAGAGGTCTATCATATCTAACTTTTCTAAGATCCTATTCATCTCCTTGACTTCTTTCTTACCTCTTTTATGGTTAGATTTATCTAGTTCCGAGAGGGGAAATTTGAGGTCTCCCTCTAGTACAGTTTTACCACCTATTTCCTCCTGTAATTAATTTAACTTTTCCTTTTAGAATTTGGTGCTCTGCCATTTACTACATATATGTCTAGTATTACTTCGTTATTTATGGTTCCTTTTAGCAAGATGTAGTTTCTCTGCTTATCTCTTTCAGTTAGGTCTATTTCTGTTTTGCTTTGTCAGAGGTCATGATTGCTGCCCCTCCCTTTTTTTTTACTTCAGCTGAAGCATAATAGAGTCTGCTCCACTTCCTTATTTTTCTCTGTGTGTCTCTCTGCTTCAATTGTTTCTCTTGTGAATGACATATTTTTGGATTTTAATTTCTAATCCATTCTGCTATCATCTTCCATTTTATGGGTGAGTTCATCTCATTCATATTCACAGTTATTATAACTAACTGTCCATTTCCTTCCATCCTATTTTCTTCTATTTATCCTTCTCTCTTTTTGTCCTGTCCCTCCTCTAAAGTCTATTTTGCTTCTGATCACAGCCTTCTTTTATCTGCCCTCTCTTTTATCACCATTACCCCCCTCCATCTCTTTCCTCTCCTATTTCCCTGTTGGGTAAGATAGATTTCTATACCCAACTGAATATATATTTTATTCCCTTTCTGAGCCAATTCCTATGACAGTAAGATTCAAGAATTGCCCATCTCCCTCATTTCCCCCTCCACTGTAAAAGCTCTTCCTTTCGTACCTCTTTTATGTGAGATAATATTCTCCATTCTACCTCTCCCTTCTGCCTTTTCCTAGTGCATCCCTATTTCTCACCCCTTAATGTTATTTTTTGGATATCATCCTATCATAGTCAACTCCCACATGCCTTATGTCTATGCATACCTCTGACTGCCCTAATAATGATAAAATTGTTAGGAGTTAATGGAGGGAGGGAGGCATGAAGAGGAATGTGCACCTGTGGAGGTTGAGGACAAAGAAGCAAGAACAGGAGGAGGAATACTCAGGGCTGGGGACAGGCATGTAGTACCAGAACACAGAGCGCTGAAAACAGAAACATGGGGGCTGGACCCACAGGCATGTGGAAGGAGCAAAGAAAAGGTATCATCTTCCCATATAGGAACATGCAGACAATTCTCATTTTATATAAATTCCCATTAAACAAATTTAACTTTACATAAAGAATTTTGAAATTAATCTGTACTCCTCCCCCTCCCAAAAAAGAATCTCCACTTCTGCTCAGAGCTCCACGGCCTCCCATCAGCCACCAAAAAAAACCTCCTAAAAGTAAAAAAAAAAAACCTTGAAGTAAAAGCAGAAGAACCTATTTGGACAGACCTCTGCCACCAGCACCAGATGGGGGCTTAGCTTGAGACCTCTGGTGCCAAGAAAGGAGACCTTTGCTTTGCTCCTTCCACCTGCCTATAGGTCTAGCCCCCATGTTTCTGTTTTCAGTTCTCTGTGTTCTGGTACTATATGCCTGTCCCCAGCCCTGAGTATTTTCCTGTTCTTGCTTCTCTATCCCCAACTTCCACAGGTGCACGTTCCTCTTCACGCCTCCCTCCCTCCATTTCATCCCTATGTCAGCAGGCAAATTTGCTTTACATAAAAACAATTTTACTTAGAAGTCCATAGAATGGTCTACTTACATAAAGTGAGAGTGGTCTGGAAAGAGATTAACCTTTTAGAATCCCTTATGATTTCTCTTTCATGTTTACCTTTTTATGCTTTTCTTGAGTCTTGTATTTGAAAGTCAAATTTTCTATTCAGCTTTGGTCTTTTCATCAGGAATGCTTGAAAGTCCTCCATTTCATTAAATATCTATTTTCATCAGGAATACTTACTTGTAAGTCCTCTATTTCATTAAATATCCATTCCCCACCCACTCCTTCCCCGCCCCCAACCCCTCCAGGATTATACTCAGTTTTGCTGGGTAGGTTATTCAAGGTAACAGGGGAAAAGCCCTTGCCTCAGAGGGGAGTGAGGCAGTATGATCTAGTGAAAGAGCACTGGTCTATGAGCCAGCCAGGAGGTTTGGCCTGACCTAATTTGATTGCTAATGTCACCTCTGTGATATTACTCTGACTTGCTAGTGCCCAGCAAAAACAATTTGTCCTATACTTCGCATTCTGTTATATGGACATGGTTGGCTTCAGCCAGATGTGAAGCAGACCAAGGTCATGATCGCCCTGAGACCAGAGGTGCTTAGCAGAACCTACTTAGCTCAGTTCTTAGGCAACAGGCTACCTCTCTAACACAGCCCCCAGTCTTTCAGCATAGCAGGGTGGAAAGAATACTGGCATTGGAGCCAGGGAATCTAGGCTCGAATCCCAACTCTGCCACTTCCTATGTGTGTGACCTTGGGCAGATCTCTTTGGGCTATAGTTTCCTCATCTGTAAAATGAGGAAGCCAGACTGGATCCCTTTTAGCTAAATCCATGATCCTTCGAATCATCTCCCTAGTCCACTTAAGGGGACTGGCTGGAACTCCATCTAAGAGAAAGGGTACAGTTCAGTACAAATCCTTCCTTGCTACTGAGGGGAAAAAAAGACAAAAGTTTGTGTCGTACGGTCTACTAGTAATGATGTTTTTGAGCAGTAATGACTATCCTGCCTTTGGAGCAGTGTCATGATGGATATGCCCCAGCAGGGGGAGCTCTGAGAGAGCTTGCATATGAATCAAGACTAAGATGGAGAGGGTGATAGGATTTTTTTTAGGATTTTGATCTGGAAGGAACCTAGGAGATTATCTACTACAACCCCCCACCCCCACCCCCATTTTGCAAATGATAAAACTGAGGTCCAGAAATGTGAAGCGACTTGCCCCAGTTTTCGCAGGAAGTAACTGGACTTGTTCATTTTCAGTTGTGTCTTCATGACTTCATTTGAGGTTTTCTTGGCAAAGATCATAGAGTGATTTCCTTCTCCAACTCATTTTACAGATGACAAAACTGAGGCAAACAAGGTTAAGTGACTTGCCTGGGGTCACACAGCCAGTAAGTGTCTGAGGGCAGATTTGAACTCAGAAAGATGAGTATTCTTGACTCCAAGTCTGGCACTCTATCCACTGTGCCACCTAGCTGCCCCAAGTAACTGGAGAGCAAGGATTCAATTCTATTTAATTCAACAAACATTTGCAAGGTGCCTACTACGTGTAAGGCAACATGCTAGATATATATGGAGACAAAAATGGAAGTCCCTTCTCCCATCCAAGGAACTTACATCCTCACTTGTAGGCAATATGTATGCAACATGTAAGTGAATACAAGATAATTTGGAGAGGGAGGGAGGGGGAGAGAGGGAGGCAGAGAGAGAGAGAGACAGAGACAGAGAGAATGCCAACAACTGGACAAATCAGCTCCAACCCCAGTCCTGGGACTGTGCTTCTTCACCCTTGCCATCTTCTTCCCTGTTCCCTCTCCATCCTCCATACTGGATCTTCAGAGACCACATCCAAGAGGAACTAAGTCACTCCATTCTAATTCCCGCCCTAAGACTATGCATCTTGACCCCAGGCATTTTCTACCCTGCTGATTCCACTTCTTGCCCTAGTTCTGGAAACCTATGTCAAGTCAATACTACTATTGCTTCTAAAGAAAGGGAATGCCAATCAATTGCCTTATTGCTCTACTCACCATCCGCAAAACTTCCCAGACCAAAACACCCTTCTGGCAACTGTTCATATTAAGCTTTCTCCCTCTACTAGAATGTTTTTGATGGCAGGAAATTTCTGGATTTTGAATTGATTTCTGTAACACTTAGGGTGAGTCAAAGCTAACATCAAGGATGGGAGGACTACAGAGATAGTATGGTATCATTAGCGGAAATAGGGAATTTCAGAAAGGTAGTGGGCTTAATGGCATGCTGAGGGGTTATCCAATTTGAAATGTCCAATAAGCAGTTGGAAATCCAAGACTGGAGCTCATGAGACAGACTAGAGATATAGTTCTGGGAATCATCTGCATAGCGATGATAATTAAGCCCATAGAAGAGGATGAGATCATCAAGTGAGAGAGTGTATATAAAGAGAAGAGTACCAGAGGGACACAAGATAGACCCTGGGGAAACACACATGGCTAAGGGATGTCTGCCAGCAAAGGAGACTGAGGAGTGCTCAGACAGGTAGAAGGAGAGCCATGAGAAAGCAATGGCATGGAAGTCCAGGAAGGAGAGATGATGGAGGGAGAGAGTGTGGTCAACAGTGTCAAAAGCTATGGAGAGGTCAAGAAGAATGAGGGTTGGGAAAGGGCCATGAAAAGACCACCAGTAACTTTGGAAAGAGCATTTTGAGCTGAGTGATGCAGTCTGGAGCCGGATTACAAAGCACTGAGGATAAGGAGAAATGGTATAGACAATGGGCATAGGTAACTTTGTTAGGCATTTGGCTGTGAAAGAGAGGAGAGTTCATAGGATGATAGCTTGAGAGGATGGCAGGTTTAAATGAGGGTTTTGGAAGAATGGGGGAGACTTAGGCTGAAGGGAAGGAACCGGTATCTGGGGAATGACTAGATAAATGAAAGAATAAATTGTGGAGAAGATGGGAGGAGATGAAATCAAGTGTATATGTAGAGGAAAGGAGGGAGTATATCCCAGGCGTGGGAGACTGTTGTAAAAAGGCACAGAGACAAGTGTGAATTCAGGTAATATTGGTTCAGTCATTTTTGTGACCCCATTTGGATTTTCTTGGCAAAGATACTGGAATTGTTTGCCATTTCCTTCTCTAGCTCATTTTACAGATGAGAAAACTGAAGCAAACAGGGTTTAATGACTTGCCAATGGTCACACAGTTTATAAGTGTCTATGACTGGATTTGAATTCAGGAAGATGAGTCTTTCTGATTCCAAGCCCAGTGCTCTATCCACTGCAACAACTAGATGCCCTCAGGTAATATCTAGTAGGCCAATTTGGTTGGAACACAGAATATATGAAGGGGAGAAATCTGAAAAAAAAAAAAAGTCTGGAAAGATAGGTCGAAGTCAAACTGTAGAGACCATTAAATGCCAGGCTGAGGAATTCGCATATTATCCTAGAGGCAATAGAGAATTATTAAAGATTTTTGAGCAGAGAAGTGACATGGTTATACTTCCTCTCCTTAGGAAGATCATTTTGGCAGCTATGTGGGGCACAGATTGGAAAGGGAGAGCCCAAAAGCAGAGGATTGTTACAATAATCCAGGTGACAGGTGATGAGTACATGAATTAGGTATAATTGTGAGGTGGGTAGAGATAAGGAGAGGAAGGCAAGAGATGTTATGAAGGTTGAATAATAAACAAGACTTGGTAAATAATTGAATATAGCAGGTGGGGGAGAGGGAAGAGTCAAAAATGACCCTAAAGTTGTGAACTTGAGTGACTAGGAGGATGGTGGCACCTTTACTAAAAGTAGGGAAGCTTAGAAGAAGACTAGGTTTAGGACAAAGATCACGAGTTGTTTTGAACATGAGGAGTTTGAGATTCTGACAGTACATGCAGGTGAATGTCTTTCCTGGGTTTTCATAAGACTGTTCTCTCCTGGTTCTCTTCCTACCCATCTGATCACTCCCTCTCAGTTACCTTTGCTAGCTTATGTCTATATCACATCCTCTAACTGTGAATGTATCCCAAGGTTTTATCTGGGCACACTTCTCATCTTTCTTCACTCTCCTACTTGACCTCACCAGCCCCTACTCATCCCTCACTAGAATTACATCCTGCCACCAAGAGAAGTGCCAGCCAAAAACTTTCTCACTCTCTTTTTTTTAGGTAGTACTGCTTTTTTATTTTTTTTGAAAATTTTTATATTTTATTTTTTCCAATTACATGTAAAAATTTTTAACATTCAAAAAAAATTTGAGTTCTGAATTCTTTCCCTCCCTTCACTCCCTCCTCCTTGGGAAGGCAAGTCATGCAAAACATAATTCCATATTAACCAGGCTGTAAAAGAAAACACAGACAAAAAAAAACAAGAAAAAAATTTTTAAAGTGTGCTTTGATCTGCATTCAGACTCCTTCAGTTTTTTCTCTGAAGTTGGATAGTATTTTTCATCATAAATCCTTTGGAATTGTCTTAGAACATTGTTGCTGAGAATAGCCAAGTCATTCATATACAATATGCTGTTGTTGTTCTCCTGGTTCTGTTCATTTCACTTTGCATCAGTTCATATAAGTCTTCCCAGGTTTTTCTGAAACCATCCTAACTTTCTCTTTTAATAAATGGGACACCACGGTGCCATCAATTATTCTGACTCAGCAACCAGTCAGAGGACTATTAGCGATGAGTCGTAGATGGCCAGAAGCTGGCCTCTCAAATCTCCCACATTGTCTACCAGACGCTGGCAGAGAATATCTGCACATTTTCTATGTGTGGTAGCGGGGTTGTGGTGCATAAAGGGACCCACTACACTTGTCTCCCCTGATAGGATGTAAGCTCCTTGAGGGCAGGGACTGTCTTTTGTCTGTCTTTGCATCCTCAGCTCTTAGCACAGTGACTGGCACATAGTTGGTGCTTAATAAATGCTTCTTGGCTAATTGCTTGAGCTAAGATATGATTATTCTTCTAGATGACTGAGGTGGATCAAAGATTTAAGTGATGAGAGTTCTGGGGTGTTGACAAACTGAGAGGCCAGTATGTTCAAAGGTATATCAGCCTGCATATAGATGATCTGAAGTATGAATATAGTTTTAGGGGTGAAGAGGAAGACATAACTGAATTCTGAGAAATTAAGGAGAATGGCTTCAATTTATATAAATGACTATGTTAAGTAGCTTGACTAGTTGATATTAGATGGAGTGAACCTCAAAGAAGGAAGAGTTTGGTGAATGATAATGGTAAGGGAAATGGGCAGTTAGGTGGTACAGCGGATAGAGGACCAGGCCTAGAGTTAGGAAGACTCATCTTCCTGAGTTTAAATCTGGCCTCAGACACTTACTGGCTGGGTGACCCTGGGCAAGTCACTTAGTCCTGTTTGCCTCAGTTTCCTCATCTGTGAAATGAATTGGAAAAGGAAATGGCAAGCCACTCCAGTATCTTTGCCAAGAAATTCCCATACAGGGTCACAAAGAGTCAGACACGTTGAAAACAAGATGGTCTTGAAGTGACATTGAAGATCAAGGAATAGGCTGACTCCACTTCCTGGCACAGGGTGTCAGGGAGCTCGAGAGAAGGATCTCCTAGCACTGGAGAGGATGACCAGGGATACAGTGTCTTCCAGAGAGAGCCCATGACCACCACAAGATAAAAAGACTGTGTGGGATGAAAGACCCTCACCAATTAAAAGTTAATAAGGAGCCATCTCAGGATGGGACCAGAAATAAATTTTATTCAATTCTCGAAAATTGGGCATCCCCTGCTAGAACAAATCCGGCAAGGGAGGTGCTTTACAAGGGGCAAAACACCCATAATTATACCTAACACAAGAGAAATCCTGCCCACCTCTGACCCTTCTCACCATTGGCTGGAAGGCGGGCTTACAATCTGAGCACGAAAGCTAGACAAAGAACCGGGAAATCGAGGCACAGAAACTCCAATTCCCATTCCCTTAGTTAATGATTACAACTGAGGTGACATCTATAAATCTAAAGAAGGTGAATAGTATAAGGGGAGGGGGAAACCCTCTCCATTTTTTTACAGTACTTTTACAGTAAAGGAAAGCAGGTCACAGTGACCCTATCCTTACTGAACAAATCTTTAAACCAGAACCAGAAGAAAGAACAAAAAGTTTCAGGATCAACTTTCCCAGAGGCTGAGCCATCAGACTCTCACAGCCTCAGAATTTCTTTTTTCACTTCCCTATTTCTTGATTTTTAAACATTTCTTAGTATAGATATAGATATATATTTATACATATCTTCCCTGGGAAGTCTTCACATTTTATTTACCTCACACAAGACCGTGAGATGAAGCAGCCTACAATAAAGGGGAGTTTGTTAGTGACAGACATAATTAGTGTTCTAAAAAGGCAATGGAACAGGGAGGCAGAGGACACTTTGGACTGTGGGGAAGTGAGTCTGAGGTGGATAAGGATGAATACTGGGAGAGGTAACATTAGGAAAAAGGTTTTTGCCTCAGCAGATGGTGATTCTGAATCATGGAGGTATGGGGAGACAGGGAAGAACCAGTTATCTCCATCCTTGAGGGTCCTGTGATGATTGAGCATGGTGTTGGTACAGACATGGTAGTAATCACATTTCATACCTTGTCATCTCAAACCCTGCAGACTGAGGAGTATAAGTACAGGGAGTTCTGGCTGAGCATCAGAGTCACTAAATATTTGACTAAGTCTTTGGAGGCTAAAGTCATGCCCAGGGCCAACCTTGTCTCTAGATCGCAAGGGACCAAGCACAACCAGAAGATACTCTAGGTGTGTATCAAACATTTCAATCCCTAACTCCAATCTATCTTTCTGACCTCCTACATTACTCCTCCCCACCCCACCCTCATTGTCCCATACAGTTTGTGGCCCACACATGACATTTCATCTCCTACCTATCCCCCCTGGTGGCCCTCCTCCATTGCTGGGATACACTCAGACCTGTTAGAATTCCTCGCTTCCTTCAAAATGCTGCTTAATTATCACCATCTCCATGAACCCCTCCTGACCCCCTAGCTGCTTGCCTTGAATTTATTTTGTATACATGTATTTATGTGTATGTGGTTTGTCCCAGAAGAATATACACTCCTTGAAGGCAGGGACCGTTACATTTTTATCTGTATTCCCGATGCCTAGGATAGTGCCTGGGGCATGGTAAGCATTTAATAAATGTTTGATGCCTGATGGTTGATTGGAATTCTTTGCTCTGGGGCTGTTTGTTAAGTTCTTTCCCCCCTTCTGTATTCTTCCATCCCCTTAACATCACATTTTTTGCCCAAATCTCTAATAAAGAAGTGGCCCTTATCTAGGCCAAGGTTAACCCTTCTACCAGTATACTTGATCGAATCCCTTCCCATCTCCTCTGGTAGCTTCTCTTCCCTGCCCCTGCCCCTCCGCCACTCCACACACCCCTGCTTTAATCTTCGATCTCTCCTTATCTATACATTATTCCTCCCACCTACAAATATGCCCAGGCCTCCCTTATCCTTAAAAAAAAATCAAAGCCTTTACTTAACCACACCATCCACTCAAGATATTGTCTTTCTTTTCATAACTATATTCCTAGTCATCTACTCTCCTTGCCGTCACTTCCTCTTCTCTTCCTTAAAATAAAGCTTTTTGACCTCATCACACAACTGAAACCACTCACTCCGAGGTACAGTCTCCATGACCTTTTAACTGCTAAACTCCATGTCCTCATCCTTCTTGACCTCTCTGCAGCACTTAACACTCTAGAACTCTCCCCAAGAAAGAGAATGTCCAGGAGGGGATTCTCATAACATTGCTTGGTTCTGGGTCTTCCTGACAATGCATTCTCTTGGTTCTTTTCCCTGACCTCTTCTTCTTGGACTTGTTTACTGGTTCGTCATTTATCTTGCAAGGATCCGTCCTAGACCCTCTTCTCTCTATGTAGCCTCTTTCTCTGTGACATTTCATCAGCTCCCATGGGTTCAATGCAGATAACTCCTAGATCTATATAGATCTGGGTCTAGTCTCTCTTGTAAACTATGGCCCCACATTGCTGTTTATTAGACATTTCTAACTGGGTGCCAAATAGGTATCATGATCACAGAACATCCAAAACAAAACTTATTTCTTCTCCCCTCCCCCAAATCCCACCCCTTTTCCTATTTTTATTGAGGTAGCCACCATCTTTCCATTAATTCAGGTTGGTGACCTTGGAGTCATCATCTACTCTTCCCTTTTCTTCACCAAACCCTCCCCTCATCACATTGGTCTTATTCATTTTTGTCTCCATATCTCAGTCCCCTTTATTCCATTCACATGGTCACTACCCTCATTATCTCTGGGCTGGCTTATGGCAGTAGCCTTCCAATTGGTCTTCCTCCCTCCAGTTTCTTCCCTCTCTAGTCCATCTTCCGTACAACTGCCCCATCAATATTTCTGAAGCATAAGTCTGTCCATGTTACTCCAGGATACAATATAAATTACCTCTTGGATAAAATATAAATTCTCTGACTTGTTACCTAGAACCTCTCACAATCTGACTCTGGCCTGATTTATTTCATATTATTCTCCTTCACGTCCTCTGTTTCAGCCCAGATCGGCTTATTTTCTTATTATTCCTCATAGCAGACATTCTGTCCCTTATAACTGTCCCTTTGCACAAACTGTCCCCCATGCAAAGAATGACTCGCTATTCCCTTCAACCTCTTAACCTCAGACACTCCTGTCAAGACTCCTGCATCACTTCCTACATCAAGCCCTTCCAAATGTTAATCCTCTCTCTTTCTCCATATCACCATGTACATATTCGTACATATTCATCTATTTACTCATCTGTGTACATGTTGTTCCTGTCCTCCAAGTAGAACCAGGGGCTATTTCATTTTTTTAATGTATGTCTTCATATGTCCAACTCCTAATTCAGAGCCAGGAAAATATTAATAAAGGCTTATAAAATGAATGAATGTATGGCTCCTCCCTCCCTTCTTGGGGCCATGTGGGTTCCTTGGAAGAGTCAGCAACTTTACTTCCAAGAAATCAAACCTTCTCTGGGGGTAGCCCCTCTCCTATCAGTGTGTCTCACTCAGAATTCTGGTGCATTTGTCTACTATCTTCGTTAAAGTTCAAGCCTAAAGGCATAGCTCAGTTATTAAGTGTTCTTGAACCTTGTCAAGGTGGGGTTAGCTATGGAGAGTTAAGTTCATTATCATTGACAGAAAAAAAAAAGACCTTCTCTGAGTTAACGTTGTCAGCAAGAATTTAACCTTGTAAAGTGGAAACAAGTAGCAGGGTCTTCCTGGGCTCACTCACTACACATATTTTTGTCTCGTTTGTTGACATTCACAAAAGGGGCAGCAAAAAGAAAGCACTCTGGACATGGGAGTGAGAGGAGCTATCTTAAAATCCTTTCTATGATAGTTACTATGTGTGTGATTTGGGGCAAATCATTCAATCTGCCTGGGCCTCAGTTTTCTCATTTGTAAAATGAAAGGATTAGGCTAGATGATTTGTAAGATTCCCCCTAGTTGTCATTCTTTGATCTTTCTGTGCCTCAGTTTCCACATCTGTAAAACAACTAAATGTCCTTTAAGGATGCAGCAGAAAACCTGTTGGCATGTACCGCTCAGTGGGTAACTTCTGTGCTCAGGACAGTGCCATGAAGTGAGCCTTAACCTCCTCTCCTATACACACACACACACACACACACACACACACACACACACACACACACACACTTTTCATTTTTTAGTGGGAAGGAATGAGTAGCACAGGATGAGAATATATGGTGAGCATACATGGTTGGGCTTTATTTACACTGTCTTTCCTCCCAAATGATATTAAAGAAGAGATATTATGATATATTTTGTTCCTGCACCCTAAGGACCAATGGATTTTTCCATCTGACCTGAGGCTGAAACCTTCCGTATGTATTGTCTCCCCCCCAGTAGAATGTAAGACCCCAGGGGCAGCTAGGTGGTACAGAGGATAGAGCACCAGAACTGTGGGGACTATTTCCAGTTGTCCCGATCTATATCTCACCACTGGACCCAGATGGCGCCAGAGAAGAGAGTGAGGCTGGTGACTTTGCACAGTCCTCCCTCACTTAAATCCAATTCACTTGCAAGTCATGGCATCACCTTTCTGATGTCATGGTCCTGTTTGAGAATGAAGGACAAACAACAGCTGGCCCTGGAGTCAGGAGGACCCAAGTTCAAATCCTGTCTCAGATGTTTACTAGCTGTGTGACCCTGGGCAAGTCACTTAATCCTGATTGCTCTTTAAAAAAAAGGAAAAAAAGAATGTAAGCTCCTTGAGAGCGGAAACTGTCTTACTTTTCTACTTGTATACCTAGCACTTAGCACAGTGCTTTGCACATCGTAAACACATAATAAATGTTTATTTATTTGTTCGTTCAGTCTTATCATGTGTACCTCCATAGTATCCCCCTCATCTGTTTCCTTATCCAGCATTTTTAAATCCCATGTCATTACTTCTCACCCAGATTAAAGTAGCCTCTTCATTGATTTTCCTGCCTCATCTCTTCCTCTTCGATTGCGCCTCCACATAGATGCCAAAGTGATTTTCCTAAAGCCGGGTCTTATCATGCCATTTCCCTACTCAACAGATTCCAGTGGTTCCCTGCTAACTATAAGATCAAATATTATTTCATTCTTATCTCTTCCTTTTGAAATTTCTATTTCGTATGTACACAATTAGTAAGGCAGCTAGGTGGTACCAATGGATGGAGTGCTGGGCCTGCACGAGGTCATCATTCCAAAACCCATCTCCCATCCTCCTCAATATTCCCAACCCAAAGTTCCAACCAAATGCCACCTACCCCTTCTATGGTGCCATCTTGAATGCTTGTCCATAGGCAACAAACTTCCCTTCATCCTAAATCTTTTCCTCTCCCATTCCTTCCCTCTTCTAGCTATCATTGACCTCTGGCTTCTCTCTCCCTGGCAACCCTTCTCAGTACTGGCTGCACCTTCACTCCAACTCCTCAGCTCACTGCCCCCTGAGGCAGGGGAGCTGTAATCCTGCTTGTTCTCCATTTCCACTCCTAGGTTCTCCCCTTACCTCCATCACTCTGTAACTCTTCCTTTCAGATCTATGCATCTGCCACCCAATCGAAATCCTGGTAGCTGTTGTCTTACAGACCTCCAGACCTTTCATTCCTCAATGTGTTTGGTATCTGGCTCACATTTTTTCTCTCCTCAACTCCTGCCCTCATAATAGGGGACTTCAACATACATTTTGACTCTCCTCCAAACACCCGACCCACTCGGTTCCTTGATCTATTCATTTACCAAGACCTTCTCCCCATTCCCCATCTCAGCCACGCACAAAGATAGGCATGTCCTTGAAGTTGCCGACATCCACAAATACACTACCTCCCTGTTCAAAAATTCTGAAATCCCCTTATCTGAACAAAATCTATTGGCTTTCCTTTTCCCTCTGCCTTTCCTTACCAAACCCTACCCTTTTCCCACACTATGACCTCCCATCTCTTGACTTCTCAGTTCTTTCCTAGACCATCTCCTCTAGACTGGCAACTCTCTCCTCCTTTCCCCATCTTGACTTATGGTGAATCCGTTACACCATCCTCTTCTCTTGAATCTCTAGCTCCCTTATCATATCACTGATTGAGCCCTGCCAAACCTCAACCTTAGATCACTCCCACCATCCACTACTTTTGTCCTACACAAGTGCTGCTGAATGAAGGAGAAGAAAAATCACACAACTGTTCTGATTAGGTCTACAACCAATCTCTATTACACAACTTTAACTGAGCCCTCCTTGATGCTAGGTAATCCTATTATATCTCCCTTATCAACTCACTCTCCACTCTCCACAGTGGCTCTTCCAAACCTTTTCATCTCTCCTCAAACCTCCCATTCTCTCCTTCTACACCACCTCCACCTTTTCAGCTGGGAGCCTTGCTTCATATTTTAAAGAAAAAAAAATTAGGCCATTGCTGAGAGCTTCCTCTTCTCTTCCTTCAACCCTCTTTCAAATGAAGATGGGCCCCTTCAAGCCAGACCTCTCTACATTCACAAGTGATTCCATTCCAACCCTTCTTCAGTAGATTGCCTCCTCTGTCATTCCCATTTACTTGTTTTCAATTTCTCCCTGTCTACCGACTTATTCCCTGCTGCCAACAAACATGCCTATGTTTCTCATCCTCAAAAAACCCTCATTTGATCCATCCATTCCCTCTGGTATAGACCCATATCTCTCTTCATTTCTGTGGCTAAATTCCTTGAGAAAGCTGCCTACGATAAGTAGGCCCTTTCTTTCCCCTTGCTCTCTTCTTAACCCTCTATAGTCTGGCTTCCAACCTCGTCATATTCAGCAGAAACTGTTTTCTCCAAAGTTACTAATGATCGCTTACTTGCCAAACCCAAAGGCCTTTTTCCAGTCCTCATCCTTCTTGACTTTTCAGCAGTCTTTGGCACTATTGATGACCCTTTTCTCTCTAGGTTTTCAGGACACCATTCTCTCCTGGTTCTCCTCTTATCTATCACACTGCTCCTTCTCAATCTCCTATGCTGGATCCTCATCCAGGTCATAGGTGTCTCATGGGGTTCTATCCTGGGCCTTCACTTCTCATTCTGTCATACTTTACTTGGTGATCTCATCAGCTTCCATGTATTTAATTCCCATCTCTAAGCTGTTCCTAATTTTCCTTTACTGGATCTTCATCCAGGTCATACCCACTAACTGTAGGTCCTGTCCTGGGCTCTCTTCTCCCTCTATTTGACTTGGTGATCTCATCAGCTCTCATGGATTTAATTATCATCTATGCTGATAATTCTCAAATCTACCTATCCTGCCTAATCTCTCTACTGACCTCCAATCTCACATCTGCAATTACCTTTTAGACATCTTGAACTGAATGTCCAGTAGACATCTTAAACTCAACATATCCAGAACTGAACCCATTATCTTTCCCTCGGTTAAAATTATCTGAGATAAAATGGAAACTGAGGACAAAGTTACTGAGCCATCTGAGATTTAATTTGCAAAGCTAGCATTTGCATATCAAACCAGGTCACCTAACTCCTCAGAGGTCGGAGACAAGGAGTGATTTACAGAGATGGTTTTTACAACAAAAAAGAGGAATTGGAAAAATGACAGAAACTTGTTTTGAACATAATTCAGTTGGACAAGGCAGGTCACCTGACTAGTTAGTTTCTCCCAGACTTTCATAACCCTATGCTAGACTTCCTTTCCTCCAGGTAATAATTTTTGTAACTAGAAAGTATAGTGGGAAAGAGGAACTTGTGGTCAGTGGTTAGCAGTCATCCCCTACCCCGTATTTTCCTTAGAAGAGTCCATTGCTCAGCTTAGACTCTAGCTCAAGGCAAGAAGGGACTTACCCACTAAGACTAGAAAGCGGAACTTGACCTCTGGCTAACTTTTCTCCATCTGCCAGAAAGCGGGACTTAGCCTCTGGCCAACTCACCTTTCTGCCAGAAAGGAAAACGTAGATTTTAAAAAGCATAAACCTATGATTATTTTATTATCTTATTACAATTATAATTTATTCTAAATTATCTGCTACTAAATGATAAAGTCTTAATCTGTTCACTAAATCTATAGGTAAACTAGACTTAAGAGACCATCTATGTTAGTCTGGCTTAGGGTTAGGTCTTCCTAAAGAAGAGAGCCTACTTCTATAATCAAACTAAAAATAAATCAAAGTAATCAACAATAGCTGATTTCTTTTTCGCTCCTAAATCTTCTCTCTGTCTTAATTTGCTTATTAGTGAAGAAAATAACAACATCCTCCTAATCCCTCAGGCTTGAAACCTGTCTGTCATCCTGGATTCCTCATTATCTCTCACCTCCCAAATCTAATCTATTGCCAAGGCCTGTTCATTTCACCTTTGTGATCTCTCTCAAATATACCCCTTTTCCTCCTCCGACACTGCCACCATTCTAGTGTGGGTCCTCATCACCTCACTCCTAGACTGTTACAATAGCCTGCTGTGGGTCTGCCTGCCTCAAGTCTCTCCCCACTCCAATTTATACACCATTCAGCCACCAAAGTGATTTTCCCAAAACACAGGTGTGACCTTGTCACTGCCCTACTCCACAAACTCCAGGATCAAATACAAAATCCTCACTTTGGTCTTGAAAGCCCTTCATAACCTAGCCTACCTTCTAGTCTTCTTAAACCTTTCTTTTCTCCATGCCGCATACTCTTCCATCCAGTGGCATTGACCTTCTGGACGGTTCATGAACAAGGCACTCATCTTTGAGCTCCAGGCATTTTCTCTGGCTGTCCCTCAAGCCTAGAATGCTCCCCTTCTTCATCTCCATCTACTGCTTTCCCTGACTTTCTTAAAGTCCAAACTAAAATCCCATCTTCCACAGGAAGGCTTTCCCAACACCTCTTAATCTAGCACCTTCCCTCGGTTAATTATTTCCTATTTATCACATGTATAGCTTGTTTGCCCCTAGTTGTTATTGTGTCATCTCTACCATAGTGGTTATTGTCAACACCATCATATTGTGAGCTTCTCAAGGGCAGGAAGTATCTTTTATCTCTTTTTGTACCTTCAGCTTTTCTCTGCCTCAATTCTTATTAAGCCTTAATCACTGAATGGGTGTTGCCTCAGTCAAACTGAGACTTGTAAAGACCTTAGCGTGAGAAGGCAGAGGTCCCCCACTGCATCCTGGGCCATCTCCAGTTGTCCTGGACCACTGATGGACCCAGCAACTGGACCCAGATGGCTCTGGAGGAGAGAGTGAGGCTGGTGACTTTGCACAGCCCTCCCTCACTTAAATACAATTCACTTGAATGTCATGGCATCACCTCCCTGATGTCATGGTCTTCTAAGAGAACGAAGAACAAACAACGACTTAGCACAGTGGCTGACATATAGGAGGTGATTAATAAATGTTTATTGACTGATTGAAGAACTTGAGTTCAAATCCAGCTACAGACACTTAGTAATTGTGTTACTGTAGGTAAATCACTTGACCTTTATCTGCCTCACTTTCCTCATCTGTAAAGTGGAAATAATAGCCCCTACCTCCCAGGGTTGTTGTGAGGATAAAATGAGATGTTTGTGAAGCACTTTGCAAAATCTTAAATCACTATATAAATCCTAGTTATTATTAGTAGTATGATACTATGTCATTTATAATTAGAGAAATATACTTAAATTGGTCATGTTGTCTCGATTTTTTTTTTTTTTACTGATGAGGGTACACAATAAAGAAAAATTTGGAGATCGTTGCTTTTTTGCTGCTTCTCTTTGTAATTCCTCCCTTGTTTGTAATGGGTTGTAGCCTGTTTACTAATACAATATGAATCAAATAGAAGGTAAATTGAGTTAGAAGTGCAAAGTCAAGAAGAGCGCACAGGTGGGAGCAAGGGGATTGGACATCTAATGAGAGTCTGGCAGAACCCCCTGTCTAGTAAGCAGAAATGAGTGAGCTGTGCTTTGCAGAGTGTCGGCAGAGAGTGTTGTGGTGATAACAGGGATTAATTTTCAGCAAGGCTGAGATGAAAAGGATGATGTTCTTAAGCTTAATCACTGCTTCCAGGCTCCTGGCACTGTCTTGAATGACTCCTATCCGGTGAAGCATTGTGCCTTGGCCCTCGGATGTCTTGTTCTTCATTTGCCTCTATGGTTGAGACCCCAGATGAGTCACTTACAGGATCATAGGAAGGTAATTTGACAGCTGGAAGGGACCTTAGAAGCTATTGGATTCACCCCCTACAATTGTACAAGCAAGAAAATTGGTTGTCCAAGGTCACATAGCTAGGAAGTGTCTGAGACGGAGATTGAACCTAGATTTTCCTGACTTGAATTCCAGTTCTCTGTCCACTACTGCATGTTGTCTCCAAAGAGCTGATGCTGATGGTGGAGAGATTACTCTTCCATCAATGTATTATTGTTAAGCACAGTAGTGGTTTTAGTGACTGGAGGAACCTCAGGACTCAGGGGCCAAAAACCGCAATTCTGCTTAAAGAAAGAATGGAAACTAAGAGCTTGCACCCGAGACTCAGTCTACTGGTGACTGAGCAATGCCCAGGACAAATGACAGAAGGCCTGTCACCATGGATCAGACAACACAGAGTCCTGGATACAGAGCTGGAATTGCAGTTAGCAAAAGCTGGGTTCAAATTCTGTCTCAGATATTTCCTAGCTCTGTGACCTTGGGCAACCTCTGTGTGCCTCAGTTTTCTTGCTTGTAAAATTGTAAGGGGTAGATTCAGTGCTCCCTTCCAGCTATTAAATTGTGTTCCAATGATTCAAGAAGAACAAGACACCTGAGGACCAAGGCACTTGATTAGTGCTATTCCTGGGTCTCCAAAGGAGGCCAGTTGTTGGTCCTTCATTCTCAAAGATGACCAATAACCTCAGGAAGGTGATGACTTGCGAGTGAATTGGATCTAAGTGAGGCAGAGCTGTGCAAAATCACCAGCCTCACTCTCTCCAGACTCATCGGAGTCCCAAAGGAGGCCAGTGAAGACTAGGTAAGGAAGTTAGATTCATCTATAACAGAGGAGATCATCCCCAAAGCTGTGAAAGACAAGAGAGGAAAAGTTAGAGGCCAACATCCCCAGGCTCTCTTACCTTATTCTTGGTGAAGTTTCTTCTTCTCTCTCCACAAACTCCCAGACTAATCACTTGAACCAGACAAGCTCTTTCTGTTTGCACATTACAATCTGGCAGCCCTAAGAGCAGCATTTGAAGCTGTTGTTTGTCACGAGAAGCAGAATTCTTGTTTATTTTGGTAAATTAATTGCTGGCAAGAGGGCCTTTCCACTATCCCACCAAAATGAGAATGAAAGGAAGTGGCAGGTGGTGGGCAAGTGAGGGAGTAATCTTAGCTAAACTGCCTTGCTAGCAAAAAAAACGGACAATTACTGATGCCCACGGGGTCCAAAAATGTGAAAAGGACCTGCATGTCTGGCTGAGCACCTGAACAATAAACTCCCTGCCTGATGTTTGCAAAGATTTAAACAGCCCCTTATAGAAATGTTCATACCCTTTGACCCAGTAATACCACTTCTAGGGTTGTATCCCAAAGAAATCACGCAAGCGGGAAAAGGACCCATATGTACAAGAATATTTATAGCAGCTCTCTTTGTGGTAGCCAAGAATTGGAAAGCAAAGGGATGCCCATCAATTGGGGAATGGCTGAACAAGCTGTGGTATATGAAGGTGATGGAATACTATTGTGCCATAAGAAATGGGGATGATGCAGACTTCATAACAACCTGGAAAAACCTACACGACATAATGCTGAGTGAGCGGAGCAGAGCCAGGAGAACGTTGTGCACAGCCACAGATATGTGGATTCCGTGAGGACCAACCCTGACATACTGCGCTTCTCTCAGCAACCTAAAGGGGCAAGGACAACTCCAGGGGACTCACGATGGAGAATGCTATCTTCATTCAGAGAAAGAACTGCGAAGTTTGAATACAGACTGAGGCACACTACATGCTCGCCTTTTCTGCTTCTCTTTTGTTTTTGTTTTTTTTTTTTTGTTTTGTTTTGTTTTTTTTTTTTGGTTCTGTTTCTTCTTTCTCATGATTCATTCCATTGGTCAAAATTCTTCTCCACGACTTGACTAGAGCATAAATTAATTCAATGAGAAGTTATACATGACAGTTATAAGAGACTTCATGCCGTCTTGGGGAGGGAGGGGAGAGGGAGGGGAGAAAAACTGGAACTCAAAACTATGTAGAACCGTGTGTGGTAAACTAAAAATAAATAAAGAAAAAAAAAAAAGATTTAAACAGCCCTTAATGTAGAAGCTGCTAGATCTTGTGTTATCCTGATTGTGTTTGCACGGTACTCAGATTGTTTCTTTCTGGTTGCTTGCAGTACAAAGGTTCAAACAGCCAATCAAAACAAACATTCATCGGTGTGATCTGTGACAATCTCTAAACCCCCTCTCCAAGGACCCCAACTATCTTCTCTGAAGCCCTGAGTTAGGAATCAGAAGATTTGACTTCTAGTTTTGCTACTTTCTCACTGTATGACCCCCAAGTAACTAACTTCCATTCTCTGAATCTGTTTCCTCATCTGTGGCTCAGCGGACAGAGCACCAGCCGTGGAGTCTGGAAGACCCAAGCTCAAATCTGACCTCAGACACTTACTAGCTGTGTGACCCTGGGCATGTCACTTAACTTTGCCTCAGTTTCCTCATCTGTAAAATGAGCTGGAGAAGGAAATGGCAAACCATTCCAATATCTTTGCCAAGAAAACTCCAAATGGGGTCACAAAGAGTTGGACACAGCTGAAAAACAACCAAACAACAAAATGAAAATAACAGCCTAGCTCCAAGACTTGTGAAAAAAGCATTTCAGAAACTAAGTGCAAATCAGATCAGCACATAGCACCCCAAATGAAAAGATCCTGGAAGCTCCCCCATCATCCTTATTCCTTTACCAGAAGCTGCCCCAAGTGGTACTCTGTTCCCAAAGGGGACCTTTCTGTCCTGAGTGTTCAGATGCAGGGCTGGTTGACAAGCTGAGCACGCCTCCTACCAAGTAAATTTCCATGAGGCCTAGCTCATTAGGCAGCTTCCTTCTACAATTCTTCTACAGTTACTTGGGACAAGCAATAATTTTGACATAGTTTTATCTTGTGACAGTCATGGTCATATACATGTGCTTCCACTGACACTAGATTGACCTAAAATGACCTTGACCACGGGAAACTGGATTCAGCTGGTTTCCTATTTTTGGTTAGTTCCCTGTGAGCTGAACACTGGGTTTCATGTGCATGTTTCATTTCTCTCTTTAGTTGTGTTTTGGATTCTACAGTTTTCAAGAATGGGTGTCAGTTACTCCAAGGAAACCTGTAAAAGTGGTACCTCTCAAAGAACACCTTTGAAGGATTTAGTGACACTGCAGCAAATGTTGGTAGGGGAGTTGAGCTTCAAGAATTAGTCAAGCCAACGATGGATCAGGATATGGTTGCATTGAAAAAATTTGGTCAACACCCAAAAACAGTGCCAAGAACTGAAAAGCTCAGCAGCTTCTTCTTATTGTTTAGTCATTTTCAGTCATATCTGACTTTGTGACCCTATTTGGGGTTTTCTTGGCAAAGATACTGGAGTGGTTTGCCATTTCCTTCTCCAGCTAATTTGACAAATGAATAAATAAAAGCAAACAGAGTTAACTGACTTGCCTAGGGTCACACAGCTAGTAAGTGTCTGAGGTCAGATTTGAACTCAGGAACATGAGTCTTCCTGACTTCAGGCCCGGCACTCTATCCACTGTGCCACCTAACTGCCCTGTCAGCAGCTAGAGTAGTGGTTAATTGATTCCTCTAAAATGTGGCATAGGCTTCTTAAAGTTGGGAGAATAGCAAGAGAAGTTAAAAAAAACAAAAAACCTCGCATTTACATAATGCTTTAAGGTTTGCAGAATGCCTTACAAATATTGATTCTCAGGATACCTTTTTTTTTTTTGTCAAGGCAATCGGGATTAAGTGACTTGCCCAGGGTCACGTAGCTAGGAAGTGGCAAGTGTCTGAGGCTAGATTTTACCATTTTACAGAAGTGGAAGGTGGATGAGTAGCCTTGAAAAGGGCTTGACAAGTTCTCACACCAGAGGTGCTATTCTACTTACGTGCAGGGGATATAAAAATACTCAAAAAGGCATGTGAAGACTTCCCCTGGTGGAAGGAGCAGATATGGACATTTTGTTCCAATAGCCATGAAGGTGGCTGTGGAACACTTATAGCTTGGTAAGACATTGAAGACACCAAGGTCATTCACTGCATCCCAGGCATTCATCAGTTGTCCTGACTTTTGTCTTGCCACTGGACTTTGGTGGTTCTGGAAGAGAGAGTGAGGCTCGTGACTTTGTGAAACTCTGCCTCACTTAACTGCCATTCATGAGCAAGTCAAGACATCATCCATTATCCACTATTTACCACAACATCATGATGTCATTAGTCTTCTTAGATGAAAAGAAAGGATGGACAACCACAGATGAGGAAACTGAGTCAAACAGAGGTTAAGTGATTGATCCAGGGTCACACAGTGTATCAGTAAGGCAATAAACACAACATCAATGATAATGGTGAATATGCCTATGTAGTTCTGTATCACAAAATATGAGAGACTCTCCATATAGAAGGTAGAAGAAGTAAAACATTTATTCAGACACCAGAGAACCATATCCCATAACCAAATGTTCAGCTCCCACAACTAGTTGGCCCACTTTATCATAATAGCAAGGAACTTAAAACACAATATCACAACATGGAGCCTCGCCATCCCAAAAGCTCTCTGACCCCCTGCTGGGGTCTTCCCAAAAACAAACTGACAGTACATCTATCACAGTCTGCTCTGCTATCACAGGTCGACTTTCTTTACCTCAGCTCTATCACTATGGCCATTAACAGCCATAACAGCTCTCTCTCAGCATTTCCTGTGACATAACTTCCTTTTCCTCTCACTAAGCTCCTCCTACCACATGTGACTTAGGCTTCCTGTCACATAAGCAAGTCACATGGCCTATTAATGAGTGGGAAAGATCTTCAAATCTAAATTGCTATTACTTACAGCTAGTAAGTATCTGGGGCAAAATTCAAACTCAAGTGTTCCTGATTCCAAATGCAGAGCTCTATCCACTGTACCATGTAGCTGCCTCAAAAAATAAAAAAAGCTGTTAACTATTGTTCAAGAGCAACTAGGTGGCACAGTGGATAGAGTGCCAACCCTTGAGTCAGGAAGACTCATCTTCCTAAGTTTAAATCTGGCCTTAGATACTGGGTGACCCTGGGTCATTTAACCTTGTTTGCCTCAGTTTCTTCATGTGTAAAATGATCTGGAGAAGGAAATAGCAAACCACTTCAGGGTCTCTGCCAAGAAAACCCCAAATGGGGTCACAAAGAGTTGGAGACAACTGAACCAACAGAACAATAGCAATAAAAACTATTTCTCTTAAAAAAAAAAATTCTTGTCATAGGCAAGCCTGGGGGTAGGGAACCTGCAGCCTAGAGGCCACATGGGGCCGAATTCACTCAAAGGGCTACACTTGAGGACCTAGAGGGCCACATGTGGCCTCCAGGCCACAGGTTCCCCACCCCTGGGCAAGACCGTACAAAGACTGGAGTACTCAAGTTTGGAAAACTTGATGAAACTCACTTTTTCATTCAAGGTAATACCAAAATCTTTATCAGAAGGAGCTCAGGCAAGCCTATAAGATCTGCATCTGACAGTAAAACATCTACCTAGAGATCTTTGGGGGGGATTTTTTTCCCCTTCCTTTGGGCCTGGAAGTGTTGTCCCCATTGAGGGAATGGTAAATTGTTAAATATATGAATATACTGAGAAAGTGCAATTGTTCTAGTATTATAGAAATTCCCAAATAGAGAAGACTGCAACATGGACTTGTATCCCTACTACATGTCAGGAAAGACTAAGAAATTTATCCAAGAGATAGAAGTAAACATACTCCAATAGCTTGGGAGCACATTTGATTTAAACTCCACTGAAAAACCTATGGGCTACATTCAAGGCTACATGGAAAAATGAACTGTTACTGAAAGAAATGCTAAATGTGATAAATCTGGTTTTGTGATGAAATAAGAAATATGTTTCAAAATCTTGGGAACTCAGTGCAAATTCAGGTAAAACAAGTGATTTCACTAAAAGGACACATTGCATATTAGAAGTTTTAATGATAGATGTAAAAAGTTGTAAAGTTTTTATAAAAGTCAATAGATTTGAGTATTTTACTTTGTTGGACTCATGATAAAAAATGCTATCTACCTCCAGAGAAAGAACTGATGGAATCTGAATGCAGACTGAAGCATACTTTTTTGCTTTGTGTGTGTGTGTGTGTGTGTGTGTGTGTGTGTGTGTTTGGTTTGTGTTTTCTCTCACAACATGATTAATATGGAAATATGTTTTGCATGATTGTACACGTATAAACTACATTAAATTGCTTACTTTCTCAAGGGAGGGGCAGGGAGGGAAGGAGGGAGAGAATTTGAAACTCAAAATTTTTTAAAATGAATGCTAAAAATTGTAATTGGGGAAAAGATAAAATGTCATGCAAAAATATATTTTACTTTGTCCCAAGTAATTTGAACACTTATAGGCAAAGTCTATTGCTACTCTCTATCCTTCCCCAGAAAAAAGGCGCTTTTTTTGTTTGCAAAGCTCTTTCCTCATAACAGTCCTTCAGGGTTGTTGTTGTTATTTGTCCTTCACACTCAGGATCAGTGACATCATGGGGGTGAGGTCTTGATTTGCTCATGAATTAGATTTAAGTGAGGCAAAGCCACACAAAGTTGGCAGCCTCCTTCTTTCCTCCAGAGACATCAAAATCCAGTGGCAAGACATGAGTCAAGATGACCCAGGACGTGTTGGGTGACCTTGGCCTTTCTAAGTTAAGGTCTTTCCCAGTTTGTCTGAGGCAACACCCATTCAATGCCTATTGTGTTAGGCACTGTGCTAAGCACCCAGGATATAAAGAAAGGAAAGAAACAATTCCCGCTCCCAGTGTAGTGGAATTCATGCTGCACTTGGAGATAGTAGCCCTGGGTTCAAGTACCGATCTTGATATTAGTCATGTGACCGTGGGCAAGTTACCACAATTTCCGTAGACACCTCTGACTTCTATTCAGTAAAACTTTCTTCAAACAAGCTTGAGTATCTTATGGTTTAATGGACCTTTTTTTTTAACCCTTTTTTAATTCATAGAGTTTTTTCACTCTTCTTAATCACAGAATCATAGAACCTCAGAGTTGGAAGGGATGTCACAGGCCATATAGTTCAACCCTTACCCAAATAAGAATCCCCTCAAAAACTCATCCAACAAGGGGTCATCCAACTAGAAGTCTTCCACTGAAAAGGAATTCAGTATCTCCCCCTCCCCCCTCCGCCGCCCCAAGGTGGCCCATTCCAATTTGGGACCATCCTAATTATTAGGAAATTTTTCCTTACCTTAAGCCTAAGTATATTTCATTCAAATTTTCCCCTAGTGGTCTTGATTTTCTGTGAGTCCAAGTAGAATAAGCCTATTCCTTCATCTCTATAATAGCCCTTTAAACATTTGAAAACAGCTCTTATGCTCCTTAACCCCACCCCCAGTCTTCTCTTCTCCAAGCTCCACCATCTTCTTTTCCTTCACCTTCCTGCTTGCCCTCCTCTGGACACCATCCAGGGTCACTTCTATGACATTTAGTTTCTTAACTGTAAGATGGGAATGATGATTATAATAGTTTTACTACCCTAACTCACAAAGTTGTTGTGGGAGAAACTATCTGAGAGCTTTAAAGTTGTACAGAAATGTCAACAATTACTACGTTACGGGATAGACAGTGTGGCACAGTGAATAGAGAGCCAGCTGCTGAGTCAAGCCCTGCCTCTAATCTGGTCGCACTGATTGTGTGACCCTGGGTAAGTCATTTAACCACTCAGTGCTGCAGGTGGCTCTCTTGGATTGTAAATGGCAGAACAGGGGCTGGGCAGCTTTGGTAGAAGGAGTTTCACACTGGGAGTTCCTTTTAACAATGAAACTACAGGTCCTGTCCAAAAGAAATTTTTATAGATGAAGAAACTGAGGCTCAGAAAGATGAAGTGATTTGCTTGGGACCACATAGCTAAAAGGATGGCATTCAAACCTTGGTCTTCTGACTCCAAGATCAGAGCCCTTGCCCCCTCCCTGGAGATGCTACTCCTTCCTGGCATCTGAGGCCATCTCCAATCATCCTGATCTATATTTTGCCACTGGACCCAGATGACTCCAGAGGAGAAAGGGAAGCTGGTGACTTTGCACAGCCCTCCCTCACTTACATCCAATTCACTTGCAAGTCATGGCATCACCTTCCTGATGTCACGATCCTCTACAAGAACAAAGGACAAACGACAGCCAAAAAACTAAATCCTCATTCTGGAAAAATCCCATCTGAGGGTGGGTTATCCTGCGCTTGGGATTTGATCACTTTAGAGGGCACAGGTTATTTCTGTACCTTCCCCTAATCATCTTCTGCCTAGCTTTCATGGGCCAGGCACAGGTCAGGGTAGTGCCTGTGTGTTCCTAGCTAAGGCAGCTGCCAGCTAGGTCAGGTGCAGCTCCTGCTTTAATCAGGTCTCCTTCCCTCCAGCTGGCTGCCTCCGCTCAGTCCCTACCTCCCCTTCTCAACAGGATACTTCATTTTCTCTTATTGGAAAAAAAATAATTGGCTATATGAGAGCATGCCGGCATTTTATGTAACAGATATGAAATTCCTTATCTGCCCTGATTAGAAGCAGTCCACTCACAAGCATATCCAGAAGCAAGAGACAAATTCATTTGGCTTCTGATGTTCCAAGGAACTTGGTCAACTGATGAGCTTCACTGTTAGGTGTTATAATTAATAGCAGAGCCTTCTACCCGGCTCCTCCCAGCAGACATCAGGCTCTGCCCTTTTCCCCTTAGAGGAAAGAGGGCAGGGACAGCATAGGCTAGGAGCAGATTGAAACAGACTTTTTTCACTTTATATTTCTTGCTCTTTATTATTTGTTTTGCACCATGGCTTATATGGAAATATGTTTTTACATAACTTCACATGTGTAATTAATATTATATTGCTTGCTTTCTCAATGGGTGGGGAAGAAGCAGGAAGGAGGGAAAGAATTTGGAACTCAAAAACAATTTTAAATGAGTGTTAAAAATAAATAAATAAAATGCAAAAAATTAACTGCTAAAAAATAAAAATAAATAAATACTGCTAATCTAGGGGTACATGGGTTCAGAACAAAACTACTTTCCTGGCTGCTATCCCTTAAATGGGGAGAGATATTCCATATTTATACCCACAGGATTAACTCCTTCCCACCAAATGCTAATTGCGCAAAGACCAATCCCAAATAGTGCAAACAGAAAATGGAAAGGTTCTACCTGTTAGAATATACCAGGAAATATACAGAGTGAATGAGCTCTTTAGCAGGGATCATGTATCTTCTTTCTAAGAAGAAAAAGAGAATGTCTCTCCTCTCCAAAGCTGGAGCGTTAATTTGACCCCTTATGTGTCACGTCACACTCAGTAGTCTCTCCCCAGATCCAGAGTCGTGATTATGCAGAAACATCTCAGGTTTGACTTAAAACCCAAGTTACTCGCAGTCTCTCTGGGCCTCAGTTTCCCAGTCTGTAAAATGGGAGGGTTAGACCAGGTGGCTTCTGAGATCCTTTCCAGCTCTAAATCTATTATTCTATGAATGGGGGTAAAGGGTTGAGGAGATCTTGGAGTGAGAAAGATTCATTCATGAGGTGCCTCTTAAGTCTCTGAGGGAAGTAGACTTTGAGTGGGCAGACCAGGCACCTTGCTGGCTATGTGAGTTTGGACCAGTCAACTTGTATTTCCTCTCTCCCTCACAAGGAGTTGTTCTGAGGATCAGATGCTGTAAAAAAAAAAAAAAACAATGCTTAATAACCATGAGGTGTTATGTAAATGTGAGCTTTTACTAATAACAACTTACTTCAGACTAGTGAGAGGGGAAAACATCTGTTTAATATTAACCTGAGGAAAATGATCTGTTGGTACATGACATTATGCACTCCCCTCCCCCCACCACTTCCACTTTACAGTTGGTGAGACTGAGGTAGGCCATGATGGGTTAGGTCCAGTGTGTTCCCCGAAGCATTCTGGCCTACCCAGGCCTGGCAGCAATCATGTCGGCCCAAACAGGCCAAAACATCAACCTGCTCCACATTTCCATGTTCTCTAATGAATCAGAGGATACACCTGAGCCTTACTACCACCACTAGGGGTCTCTAGTGACCTCTGGTACCCAAAGCAGATACAAAGCAGATCCTATTCCTCTCCCTTTCTCCTATCCCTAGACCTCCAAATAAAGAGGGCCAACATTTCACTCTGTCCTGGGCAAGTCCTGCCATCCATTTGGGGGTCAGAATTTGTACTTAGAGGCGGGAAGACATGAATTCAAATCTTGTTTGAGACAGTTACTGGGTCATCTTGGGCTAGTTACTTGAGTTTCATGAGTCTCAGCTTCCTCACCTGTAAAATGGTAGTGCTAGCACCGACCTCACAGAGTTGTTCTGAGGATCAAAGGGGGTTATATATGTTAAAGCATTCTGAAAATCTTATAGAACCATATAAATGTGAGCTGTTATTATCTCAGCAAGAACAGACTTCTCAATAGACCAATAACCACAAAATTCTTCCCACTTTCCCCACTCTCTTCCTGCAATATCTCTTACTCAGGCACCTAGCAGACAAAGCTAAAGATAGAATTGAGGGCAGGACTGTAGATCAGCAGCAAACAGCCCGGTCAGCCGATGTACTGAGGAGGAGGAATCCTAAGCAGGGTCAAGCTACTTCCATAAAGCAGCCAGGATGAATTCTTGTGATCTCTAGAGAGTCTCCAGAAATCATTCTGAACCACTACTTCTACTCTTTTCTCTCCAATTTCAGGATGTTCATGACAGATACTCATCCTGGATCAGAACCCCAAGCTGTCCTCAGCCTCTGCCCCCAGTGCCACTTCTGGGCCACTGGTGTATTGATCATAGAAGCCATAAGGGACCTCAGGGGACACCGAGTCCAACTCTTTCACTTAACAGAAGAGGAAACTGAGGAACTGATTAGAGAAGGGACTTGCCCAAAGTCAGTGAACATCCCACCTCCACAGGAATGGTCTACCCTGATTCAGATGCATGAGTGGTAATAACAGCTAATATTTATGCAGCATTTTAAGGTTCATAAAGATATTTATATATACACATGTGCACATGTATTTATAAATATATGCACATATATGTATGTGTGTACACACACATACATATGTGTCTATACGCATACATGTATATATGTGTGTATATATTTGCAAATACATGTGTATATATACATATGTATATGTATATCTATAAATCTCATTGAATCCTTCCAATACCCATGTGAGGTAGAGACTATTATTACGTCCATTTTGCAGACAAGGAAACTGAATCACATAGAGGTTAGATGAATTGCCCAGGGTCTTTCAGCTAAGAAACATCCAAGGCACAATCAGGAATGAGGTCTTTGTTACTCCAAGTCTAGCATTCTATTCACTGTCCTACTTAGCTGCCTCTAATAGGGAACAGAATTGAAAGCAGAGTAACAGAAATCTCTTAACCTCTCTGATCTTTAATTTCCTCAACTGTAAAATGAGGGGATTGAATTAGACAGTCTTTAAACTCGAAATCCTACAGTTTAGTAACTTCAGGTTTATGCCCCTTCCTTCCTAAATTGCCTTACTGACCCCACTGCAACTTCTGTTTGTCCTGGCTGGGCTGAGAATGGAGTCTTCATATGATATGATTCTGGCATAACTTCCAGAATGAAGGAGGCAATAGATCTACCATATTTTTCCCTGGACGGATAATATCTAGAGTATCAGGTTTAGTTAAGTATGTCGCATTTCAGGAAGGATATTGATGAAGTGAAGAGGGCAATCGGGCTTGGTAACCTTTCCTTGTGGGGTATGAGCCATATCTATTAAATTCCACACCTAACAGGCTGGGCCAGTTTTTCCCTAAAAAGCAAGGAAGCTATTTCCAATAGCTGATTGGTCAAGGGAATTAGGGATAGAACCACTGACTAGGCTTCCTGGTCACCAAGGACATAAAAAACTCAACCCATGAACAGTCAGTGCCCCTTACACTTCATGGATGTCCCACTGCTCTGTGTCAACATACCTTTCTTATCCAGTATACCCTTCTGACGACATAGTGAGAAGTGGATCTGAACCTTACTAGAGATTAGAGCAAGGTCCCAGAGAGATTCTGTGCCCTCTGTTGTATGTTTCTGAAGCTTATCTTAATGTAATAATAATTATTAATTATAATGATTCTCCTATTTTCCATATAGAGACCAGCAGAGTTGTGTCTACCTGAACCATGGCTGTATCCTTTCAGAGTCGTCTTTCCATGCTATTATAAATGTCGTTTTGTTCAATGTTGGAAGTGTCTCATGTCTTTCCAATCCTGAGACTGCACCAACTCCCTGACTTGAGTCACACCTAGCCCAGAAGCCCACAGGAGAGTCAGTTGAAGGAACTGGGAATATTTAACCTGGAGAAGGAAACATTTAGGTGGGATATGATAGGTATCTCCACGTATCTGAGGGGCTGTCATAAAAATGGGGGGTTTGACATCTTCTTGGCACCAGAGGGAAGACCTAGGAACAACGAAGGGGAGCTCAAATGAGGCAGATATAAGCTCCGTGTAAAGGAAAACTTCCTATCAGTTATAACTGTCTGAAGTGGAATGAGCTGCTTCTAAAGCGGGTTTCCCATGACTGAGACACCCCAAGTTGCTTCAGCTGATTGGAGCTTCCTTGCCTGATCTGCCCACTGTACCCGACCAGCCAAACATCAGAGAACATCTGGAGCAATTTGATACTCGGTTAACCAGAAAGGGATGTCGTGAAGGAGATCGATATGTCCATGAATTGACTAGCTAGCCTGCAAAGTCCCTCCCAACTCTGAGATTCTGTGACACTATTTATCTGATCCCTATTTCCTTAGTGAAGAAAATTTCTCTCCTCCATTGAAAGGTTTGCAGAAGTGATGTTATGGGCTCGGCCTGCCTCTGGCCAGTCACCTGGTAGTTTATGTTCCATATCAGAACAAAATGAGACACCTGTAGGTCATTCGGCAATTAACAAAAGGAGATTTACTTGGCCGTAGCCAGAGCAGGATATTAAACAAGGATAGCCACTGAAGATATCACAAGTTCTTTTAGCCGAGTGGATCTCCCTTGCCTGAGTCGTCCGTTAAGGTCTACCAGTCAAATCAAAACTTGGAGCTTTGTATGGCTGTTTTGTACTTAGATAACCAGGAAATGATATCAACAATCCAAGTCTTTTGTATTCTTAGACAATCAAGTCCCATGGGTGGACTTAATACCTTTTAAGAAAAAAACAGGCTAACTTGCTTGGAAGAGAGGTGGGTGGCAGTCTGGTGAAGCCTATTAGACACCCTCACAGAATAATATTTTTAATGCATGAAATATGTCAAATTACAAGGTAAACTATAGGTTAGTAAAAAATTAAAGTGTAATTTTTTTCCAATCTAAGCTCATGAACCCCCTGAAATCTATGGGTTCCTGGACTCCAGGTGAAGAACGCTTGCTCTGGGGTGTGTCTCCAAATCACACTCTTTTTTGTTTTCCTCTCCATATCTTGGCACTGTCTACTTCCCTTTTCTAAGGTGGGTGCAGCCAGGAACCCTGGCTCAGCTGTCAGTCACTTTTTCCTAGTAGCTTTCTAGCTGCAATTCCCAGGAATACCTCCTACTTTATGGCACTAATCTCAAACAGGTTAAAACACAACTTGAAGGTCAGGCCTAAAGAAACCTCAACTAAGACCTACTGCCTAGTTGCTTCCATGGTATTGTGGTAAAAAGGAAGTGATGAAGCCAGGAAGGGGAGGAGAGACAGCATGCTGGGATTGTTTGTTCTTGTTCAAGGTAAGGGAACAAAACATCCAAAGCAGGACTAGGTTGCTGTTTCTTTGCTATTCCCCCAACCCACCTGCAACAAAGGATTAGGTGGATTCAGTGAAAAATAGACCAGAAAGAGGGGCCAAGTGAAAGAAGTATCAGTAGATCTCAACGACCATGGGGGTCCCAGGGAGCCTGGCAAGGTAGTTTTACTCCAGTTTTGAGCCCAACCTGGTAGATTTGGGAGGGTAGGTGGCACAGTGGATAGAGCACTGGGCCTGGAGTCCGGAAATGAATCTTCCTGAGTTCAAATCTGGCCTCAGATACTTACTAACTGGATGACCCTGGGCAAGTCATTTAACCCCCATTTGCCTCAGTTTCCTCATCTGTAAAACGAGCTGAAGAAGGAAGTGGCAAACCACTCCAGTATCTCTGCCAAGAACACCCCAAATGGGGTCCCCAAGAGTTGGACACCACTGAAAAACCACTGAACACCAACTAGTAGATTTAGCCCAGCTTCCCTGGGAAGAGACGTTATGGTATTATTAGATATTATGGTCAACCTCAGGTCAAAAGACCTAAGGTTGAGTCTCATAGATTTAATCTAGGTGTATATGATAGATGCAGAGTTGGAAAGAGCCATCCACTCCATCCTCTTCATCTTACAGGTGAGGAAATGGAGGCCCAGAGAGGTAAAGTAGATTTACAAGTAGTAAATGAAAGTCATGATTTGAACCCAAGTCTTCCAACTTAAAATCCAAGCACTCTTCCCATTGCCCTATTGCATGCTGTCTTTGGCGCTTACTCTGTGACCTCAGGCAAGTCAAAACTCAGATGAGCTAGCATGTGGAAAAAGCTGTCTAATCAGAAAGTTCTATCTGAGTGGAAGGTTTTATGTTATATGTTGTGCTGTGTTATGTCGTTATATGTTACATTACGTTAACTGCCCCCCATGCCTTGCCATCTTCCTCACCCCTGTGTCCTCCTTTATATATCCTTCCCTTGTTAAAATATAAGTTCCCTGAGGGTAGGGACTGTCTCCATTTTGTACTCAAATCGCCAGCACTTAGCACTGTGTTCACCAGATAAGTACTTTGTTGTAGTTTTCACGTCTGACTCTTTGTGGCCCCATTTGGGGTTTTCTTGGCAAAGATACTGGAGGGTTTGCCATTTTCCTCTCCAGCTCATTTTACAAATGAGGAAACTGAGGCCAACAGGATTAAGTGATTTGCCCAGGGTCACGCGGACAGATTTGAATTCAGGTCTTTCTGACTCCAGGACTGGCACTCTGTCCACTGAGTCACAGATAAGGAGGCAGATTCAAAGAATGCAAGTGAGTTGCTTGGGGGTCCACATCGCTACCCATAAAGTACTCCATAAATGCTTTTTATTCCTTCATCCATTATTTTATTACTGTTCAACCACTCATTAGTCCACTCCACAGCCTGTCTCATCATCCCTGTGAGATGTGAGATGAAATGAAAAGATGCAGATGAGCGTGCTGCCATTTGTGTTTCCCAGAGCTCGGATGCTTCCAATTGTGGTTGATAAGCAAGTACTAGGAAGTGATCTCAACTTTGAGCATCGTGTTAAAATTGACCTTTCTGAGTCAGAGGTCTCAGTGACTGCTCATTAGCTGATAAGTATGTGACAGTCCTGAGAGGGAGGAAGGTAGGAGCAAGCAAAGAGGGAGGGTGGGGAAGGGACGTGCCCTCTGGCCACAGAAGTCACACGGCAGGCAGGGTGCAGTAGGGGTTAGAACACTCTGTTCCTCCATGGACGTTCTGGACGAGAAGAATTATGACGAACGTAACAATTTCTAACATCTGCATGTTACTTTAAAAACCACACAGTTTATCAAAGTCCTTCCACATTGTCTCACTGGGATCTCTAAACAGCCCTGTGAATTAGACTCCACCTGGATGAGGAAACCGAAGTACAAGGAAGTAAAACCTTGGCTAAGGCCGCACGAACACCAGGTGACAGATTTGGTAACTGGCCAATCATAACATGTTATTGTTAATCTTTACCTTTACAGTTTGCAAAGTGCTTTTCACCCCCTTCATCTTCTCTGATCCTTACAACAACCCAGAGTATGGCTTAGTGGAAGGAGCTCTGGACCAGCAGTGAGGGGACCCGGGCTCCAGTTCACAGCCACAATACCGGGTAGCATTTGTATAGGAGGTTTAAGGTTTGCAAAGCGCATCATCTGTATTATCTTATTTGATCCTCATAAAACCTTGAGGGTAGGGGATATTATTATGCCTGTTTTACAGATGAGGAAACTGAGGCCAGAATGACCTGCCCAAGATCACACAGCTAGCAAGTGTCTGAGACAGGATGTGATCTCAGATCTTGCCGACTCCAGGCCCAGCACTCTCTCAGCTGATGCCGCTTGGCTGTTCCCAGAGTATTGGCTGTGCGTCTTGTCCAAGTCATTTCATTTTTCAAAGCTTTAAATTTCCTGATCCATCAAATTGTCATCTGTCAAACTCCATGCTCAGGGCGCAGCTAGGTGGCCCAGTGGACTGGAGTCAGGAGGACCCGAACTCAAATCTGGCCTCAGACTCTTCCTAGCTGTGGACCCAGGGCAAGAACCTCAATGTCTCAAAAAAAAAAAAGACTCTATGTTCAGCCTATCTTCTTGCTTGTGGGCCCTCAACAACACGCCTAGGGATCATGGTTCAGTAAAGAATGATGGATTTGGAGGTATGTAATGTTAATGGGATATGAAGATCTTCCCCACCCATTAATAGGCCTCATGCAGGGCCCATTAAGGGAAGCTTGCTTAGAGGAGGTTTGCTTGTAGGAAGGCTTTCACTCCTTTTGGTACTAAGTTAATTAGGCACTGAGTCACAGGGGTTGTGAGAAGTGGCTCTGAGAAGTGTATGTATACTCTGAGTTGGTATTTGACTTTGGGGGTTCACTTATGAGAAGGACCTTGGGATTCTGTGGCTGAGACTCTGAGTAGCTGTATGTTCAGAACTCCCCGACTGCTCAGATGTAAAGGCTCTCTCTATCCAGTGGTGTATGTAAAGTGTATAGCAATATTGCTTTGGTTCAGGCAGTCAGAAGCCTGTCTATTGGTCTAATTTCTCTGCTTATATTTTCTCTGAGGGTCAGGGTGCTGACTTTTCCCCTGCACTAGTGAATGTAATTAAAAGTGGGATTGTTAAGCCCTCTTTGAGCAGTCTTTCCTAGAAAAGCAGATCTAAGAGCCTGTGCTAGCAGCCACCCTGGGTGTGCCAGTGTGGTTGCTGTTACCAGGTAGAAGACCCAAGCTCGAGTCACCCTCTGCTTCTTACCACAAAGACAGCTAGGAAGCCCAGTGTCTAGAGCCAGTGTCTTAGAGTCAGGAAGACCTGAGTTTAAGTCTTCCATCAGTCACCTACTAGCCATGTAAACCTGGACAAGTCACTCAATCTCTCTGGGTCTCAGTTTCCTCGTCTGTTAAAAAATATCTCACAGGGCTATCGTGAAGATCAAATGAAATCATATTCCTAAAATGCTTTGCAAAATTAAAGTGCTGCATTATTTCTGTGACCTTCAGTAAGTCACTTTACTTTTTCTGGGCTTTAGCTCACTCGTTTGTAAAAATGAGGAGATTGGATTAGAGTATCGCTAAGGTTCTTTCCAGCTCTGAATCTTTGACTAAATGAGATTTTGGTTGCTCAGTCATGTCTGACTCTTTGTGACCCCATTCGGGGTTTTCTTGGCAGAGATACTGGAACGATTTGCCATTTCCTTCTCCAGCTCATTTTACACATGAGGAAACTGAGGCAAGCAATGCTAAGTGGCCAGATTTAAACTCAGGAGGATGAGTCTTCCTGACTCCAAGGCCAGCAGGCACTCTATCCACAATGCCACCTAGATTACATGTTTGAAAATATTCTGAAACATAATATAAATGTAAAGAAGTTGTATTATCCAGATGTGAAGGAGGGCACCTCTCCTTATCTATGCCTCCCAATAGTTCATTATAGCATTGGGGTAATTGTGGGTTCTTAGGGTTGCACAAGGAGGACCCAGGCTCTGGACCCAGGCCCTACCAAGCAGGAAAGGCTTTGAGCGCAAGCCCAGTAATGGACTCTCCTAGTCAGACTGAGGCAGCTTATCAAGGTGGGCAAAGTGCTGGTCTCAGGGTGACAAGGATTTGGGTTTAAATCTTGCCTTCACCTCTACCACAGATTAGTCAGTTAACCCTAATGAGCCTCAAACAACTCCCTACATATCAATCCTGAAGAAATCCATTCACCAAAATTTTATTAAATTATAACCAGCTTGCATCTGCACAGATCCTTGCCAAAAAATACCTGGGATGAAGCAGGGGGCCTGGGCAAGCTTTTGAGCTCCTCTTTCTCCTATTCTGCAAAATGGTCCCTGCCCCATCACCTACAGACAAGAACAAGTAGAAAAAGACAAGAGAAGCCAGAAATAAATGCTGAGAGTGATGGGAAGAGAAAGAAGCAATGGATGGTGACTCTTCCGGAGGAGGAAAATGAGGAGGGAGCCCAAGTGAAATCGAAGGCGGGAGGGTGAGGGAGAGTTCCGGTGAGGTGGGGGGAGAAACTCTCTGAATCAGCCGGGCCAGGCAGCTGCTTGTTCCACTTCAATGCAGGATTATTGATGGCATATTGACCAAGGGAATGAAATGAGGCAGATTGGAGAAGCTCTATGCTTCCCTGGGACTGCCACAGAGGGGAGGTGGGTATCAAGGGAGTGGAGGAAAGGGAGAAGAAAAAACGGGATGGAGCTCGGGGAGGAGGAGGAGCTGGAAGTGGAGAGTGCGGAGAAATGATAGAGGAGAGGTGGGGATGGGAGGTAAGAGTCAAGGAGAGGGATGGGAAGGTGGACAAGGAGGAAGAGTAGGATGGTGTTGGGAGGAGAGAGAGGAGGGAGAAGATGGGGGCTTTAAGGGGATGGCGAAGGTAATTTGCTTGCTCCACTCACTGACATGGGGAGGGAAAAAGGGTACCAGGTCAGATTGGCTCCCCTGGTACATACACACACACACACACACACACACATGCACGCACACACACACAACTGCATTGTTCCCAAAGGTACTTCCTTCCTGACTAGAAACCTTCTGAGCCCTGGCAATGTCCCAGGTGCTTAGTATGCATTAGACAACATACAAACTGTTGTGAAATTAGCCAATTTCCAAAATCCATTAAATACGCCTCCTGATAACATCTCTCAGTACTGCTCTGGGGAAACATAAAACACACTAGGAGGCTTCATTGCCGCTGGGTCTTCCCAGCTCTGTCCTCTGTTATCTGCCTTAGAGTTTACTCCATTTGGAAAGGTCTTCATCTTTTCTAAAGGAAAAGGAGGGAATACTTAAGTGGCCTGAGATCCCCTGAATACCTGCCCTTTGACCTCCATCACAAGTGGCCTTGTAGAGTGCATCTAACCCTGAGGTTTTCTCCCCCCTTCACCAAGGCCTGCATGGCTTCTAACAGAAGGTGCCTGATAGAGGAAGGCAGCCCACTACAATGGAAAGCTCTGGAGTCTGAGGAACTGGGTTCAAATCCCACCTCAGGTTCTTACTACCTATGTGACCTTGAGTAAATCACTTGATCTCCTTGGCCTTGGTTTACACATCTGTAAAATGGGGAGGTTGGCCCATCTGGCCTCTGAGGTTCCCTCTAGACCAATGATCTGTTTTAATCTCACCATTTTTCTGTTTCTCAGTTATCTCCAGTTGTAAAGTGGTACAAGGGTGGTACCCAGGGACCAAGCCAGGTCTGAAGTGTTGAAAAATACCTCCATGGAGTGGAGTCAGAGTCTTCAGTCCTCTGCAGGAGCCAGATAAAAAAGTCCCACTCTGCCACCTCCAAGACTCATTCTGAGTGAAGTGTTCCAGGACAGCAGACTTCTCACCGACCAGGATGGTGATATCTGACGCTGTAAAGGCTCCTTACTCAGCCGTCTGAAGATCGGCACCTTCCGCCCACTGGGATTGAGGCAGCAGCTCCCTACGTCTGACGGTTTTCTTGGTGTGTTGTTGTTGTTGTTCAGTCTTTTCAGTCACGTCTGACTCTTTGCAACCCCATTTTGGGGTTTTCTTGGCAAAGATACTGTTGTGGCTTGCCATTTCATTCTCCGGCTCGTTTTACAGAGAGGAAGCTGAGGCCAACGGCGTCCCCCAGCTAGTGAGTGTCTGAGGCTGAGTTTTAACTCAGGAAGATGAGTCTTCCTGACTCTAGGCCTGGAACTCTAACCACCGTGGCACCTAACTGCCCCTGTCTTGGTACGGCATCAGTCATTTTCATGGAAAGGGTTTGAGATGCTAGATCATAGACTTAGAGCCACTTAGTACAGGAAACTGAGGCCCAGAGAGAATAAGAGGCCTGCTCAAAGTCATCCGGATGGTAAGTGTCAGAGGCAGGATTTGAACCCGTGTCCTCTGACTCTAAGAACCAATGTTCTTTCCTCTGAACCATACTCAATCTGATTCCATATCAGACGGGGGCCACCCAGACCTCTGAGATGCCGAGAAAGGATGTGGGGAAAAGGAAACCAGAAACGAAACATCAGCGGGAAGAAGGGAAGATTCAGAAGGGAGGAGCAAAGCGCGGAGAACAGTCGTCTGAAGGCAATGGGCAGAGAAGGTCCCTGGGAAGGAGACATTCAGCTTGGTGGCCGAGCTGACACTGACAGAAGGGAACAGCATGCGGTGAGCCAGATTCCAGGGCAGGGCAGGGTCAGACGAATGCTGTTCATTCCGCTTGGCCTCCCTGCCTCTCCCCATCACTCTTTCATCCCCATCTAGCCAGAGTACAAAATGATTTAAAAACGAAAGTGAAGCCGTTAGATCATTATGAGACTCTGTCTGTCCCTGGTCCATAGCAAATCAGGAGAAGTGTTGAACGCAAGCATGATTTACCAATAATTTATATAGTGTTTTAAAGTTTGCAAAGAACTTTTCATATGTTATCTCATTTGATTGTCACTACAACCCTAGGAGGTAGGTGTTAATTATTAATCCACATTTTACAGATAAGGAAACTGAACCTAAGAAAGGTTAAATGATTTGCCTAGGGTCACGCAGTAAGTATCCGAGGTGGAGTTGGAACTCAGGTTTCCTGAATCCAAGTCCAAGGCTCTATCCATTCTACCACCTACCTAAACTAGTAATACTGACTAGGTAGAACTGAAAATCCTTTACAACCAAACTCACGAGTCCCAACTCATCACTAACTAGCTATGTGACATTGGGCAATTCTGGGCCTCTGTTTCCTCATCTAAAATGAGGCAATTTTAGATAATCTCTAAGTTCCCTTCCAGCCCCTATAACCTTAAAAGGAGGGGATTAGATGAGGCCCTTTCCAGTTCTGAAATTACACGGCTCATTATTTGCCTTTAAGGAGTTTATAATCTGGTTGGGCAACAAGGCCGACTTCATTCTTTATAAACACATTTCCACATCAGTCATGTTGTGAAAGAAGAATCAGAACAAAAAGGAAAAACCACAAGAAAGAAAAAAGAAAAAAAAAAGAGCAAATAGAGTGCCTTGATCTGCATTCAGACTCCATAGTTCTTTCTCTGAATGTGGATAGCACTTTCCATCATGAGTCTTTCGGAACTGCAAGACCAACTTTAAAGATAAGAATAAGAAGCAGGACTGGTTGTAGTTAAACACTGTTTTTTCACAATATGGCAGAAACTAAGTATGGGCCAATATCTCATACCTAATACCATGATAAGGTCAAAATGGGTACATGATTTATACATAAAGGGTGATACCATAATTTAATTAAGAGAGTGTAGAATAATTTATCTGTCAGATTTATGGTTAAGGGAAGAATTTAAGACCGAAGAAGTTATGGAGAGCATTACAAAGTATAAGATAGATAATTATGATTATATAAAATTAAAAAATTTTTGCACAAACAAAACCAATGCAGCCAAAATTATAAGGGAAGCAGAAAACTTTGGTGGGGGGGGGGGTTGCAATAAATATTTCTGATAAAGGCCTCATTTCTCAAATATATAGAGAACTGAGTCAAATTTATAAAAATACAAGTCATTCTCCAGTTGATAATTGGTCAAAATATATAGACAGTTTTCAGACAAAGAAGTCAAAGCTATCTATAGTCATATGAAAAAATGTTCTAAATCACTCTTGATCAGAGAAATGAAAATTAAAACAACTCTGAGATGCCACCTCACACCTATCAGAGTGGTTAATGTGACAAAAAAGGAAAATGTTGGATGTTGGAGGGGATGTGGGAAAACTGGGACACTAATGCACTGTTGGTGGAGTTGTGAACTGATCCAACCATTCTGGAGAGCAATTTGACAAAGAACTATAAAACTGTATATGCCCTTTGATCCACCAATACCAGTACTAGGTCTATATTCCAAAGACATCCAAAAAAGGATGGGGGCAGGGAGGGAAAGCACCTATTTGAACAAAAATATTTATAGCAGCTCTTTTTGTGGTGGCTAAGAATTGGAAATTGAGGAGATGCCTATCAATTGGGAAATGGCTAAACAAGCTGTGGTATAGGATTATAATGGAATATTATCGTGCTATAAGAAATGACAAGCAGCACGATTTCAGAAAAACCTGGAAAGATTTATATGAACTGAGGCATAGTGAAGTGAACAGAACCAAGAGAACATTGTACACAGTAACAGAAATATTGTATGGTGAAAAACTGTGAATGACTTCACTGTTCTCAACAGTACAATGATCCAAGATAACCCCAAAGGACTAATGATAATGCATGCTATCTGCCTCCAGAGAAAGAACTGATACTGTCTGAATACAGACTGAAGCACGCCATTTTTCGCTTTCTTTCTTTTATTCAAATCTCCTTATACAAAATGACTAAAATGGAAATGTTTTATATAACTGAAAAAAAAAGTGTTTTTTATCTTTCCCACCTGGACCTGGAAAAGTGCAGTGACCATAGGGAAGATGCCTGGTTGCATGTCCCTGGGACAGGACTCTCCCAGAGAGCCACTGGGCAGTTATCTATAGCCTGGCCTTTTGCTATTTTCTTGGGCATGGGGTGGAGGGTGGGGGGTGGGTGGAAGTAGCTTTCTGCTTCTTGGCCTATAATGATGAAAATTTGTGGAAGTATTCTGACTCTTTCAGCTGCCCCCTCACTAATGCAGAGTCATTCCAAAGTGACCTCATGTTTTAAACTTGCTTGACTTTGGCTAAATGCAGCTGGCCTGCAAGAGAGGGGGATCCAAATGCATTAACCAATCTCATCTCCTCATAAGGAGTACATAGTGTAACATCAATGCTGCTAGCAGCTGCTGTGGAGGTGAAAGACCAACAAGAGCACACAGGAGGGCTGCTGGCACAGGTTCTTTGATCTGCTTTTCTAAGGAAAGCAACTTTAAGGGGTTAACAATCTTACTTTAATTAAAAATACATACACCATTCACTTAGCTCAGGGGGATGTATCAGGAGGGCAGAGTTTATAATCTCAAAGAGGATCATAAACATGTCTGAAAGGTTCGGAATCGCCGGATATAAGAAACTCTCAAAGTAGAAGGCAGAAGAATCAAAACATTTATTTAGGCTCCACAGTAACCAACCCATGAACCAGCAGCCCCATTTTGATATGTTGATCAAAATCTTCCAGGCCCAATAAGTACGCCTTGCAAGAGTAACCAGGAGGCTACAGAGAAGCATGATTGCGTAAAGCAAAATCATGCTTCCCCCTCGATGGTAATAAGATTACCCACTGGCCTGAAGTCTTTGTTCAGCTTCCTCCCGTAGATCAGCTCTGCTACTGGCAGCTCCTGCCTCAGCTGTGTCTGTGGCTGAAACTGACGTAACTGTCGTAACTGCCTCTGTAACTGCCTCTGGCTCCAACTGTCGCTGTAACTGTCGCTGTAATGGCCTGAAGTCTTTGTTCAGCTTTCTCCCGTAGGTTAGCTCTGCTACTGGCAGCTCCTGCTTCAGCTGTGTCTGTCGCTGTGGCTGTAACTGACGTAACTGTCGTAACTGCCTCTGTAACTGTCGTTGTAACTGTCGCTGGCTCCAACCGGAAAAGGAAGAGAAGAATCTCTTCGAGCTGTCCTCTCCCCTCTTATAGGGTCTCTGACATCATCAAGCTCCGCCCGAATGACCAGGGCCGATTGGTTCCTGAGTTGGCCCCTCCCCCTAGCATAGCCGTTAACACCTCCCCTCAGCCAGCCCCATGACTCATCACACAGGAAGTTGTCTGCTTCCCGGCATGCTCCCCGGGCCTCCTGCCCCGGAAGAGCAAGCCACAGTGTCCAGAGGCTCAATGAGGTAAGCTGAGTCATTCAAAGAAAACAAAGGCCATTCTGGTTACACTCCACCCCTTGTTATAGGATACATAATCTAATCAGCCATGTATCCTAGAACATACATTGTGATCCAATTACAAAGGAAACTAAAACATATCATTCATTATAAAGCAAAACATATCATTCAGTGACATTCCTAAATATTGGTTTACGATTCAAATGTGATCCACCCCTAGATCCCAGCAAAACAATCTCTTCAATCAATCATCCCCAAAACAATTATCAACAATTCAAATGTCCACCCCTAAATCCTTGTATCCATTACATAGGATCAATAATATCATAACAATAAAACAACACAGCAAGGATAACACAAAATAAGTAAACAGAACACTATCATCATTTCCACCCCCCTTGAACGATTGGGGCTCAAAATCTTGGGGTGAGGGGTGAAGGTCTCATTTTCCATAGCTTCTTCATGCTGAAATTGGATGTAGAGATGGCCCTGCCCCCAAAAAGTCCCATTCCAGAGGTCATTTCTTTAACAAGCTGGCAGGAATTCCAAGAATGCTACATGCTTAGGCAGTCACCGGAAAGTGCAGGGTGCTTAAGCCTGAAGGAAACAAAACTAGCAACAAGGTTAGCCAAAACAAAGGACAAAAAGAATAGTCTGTGAATCTATTATTATAACCTATTCACGGTAAAATATATGGTTCAGGGGTACGATTTGGTAATTATTTTCCCCTGAATAGACAACTGTTACAGTGTTGTCCTTCCCATGGGCTATAACTTCTGCAGCCTTTGGAATATCATCTGGCTTCCGTTTTACCCATACCTTAGCTCCTGACTTTATTCTATCAATGGAGCAAGACCCTTTTGCCCCTCTAGTAGTTATTTTGGGAGGAGGGTCAGTTTTCACAAAGGGTATTTTTTCACAGGGGATAATAATGACTTGAACCATCCTATCATTTCTACAAAATTGTACAGGTTTTTTACCCATATTCTGGAGTGTCACAACAATTTCTTTTTGATAATTAGAATCTATCACTCCAGCCAATACATGTATTCCTTGAGCCGCTAATCCTGGTTTAGGTAATATCCGTCCAAGATGATTCTTGGGGATTCTCATACATACTCCAGTAGGGGTTTTTCTTATCTCTTTCCTATTTAACCTAAAATTCTCTATGCAATGTAAATCATATCCTGCTGAACCAGGTGTTCCTGGACTTGGTAGTGGGACATCTTCCCTCACAGTCCAAAATTCAATGTTTTGGATCTCACATGTTTGCTGTTCTCTGATCTGTAGATTTGGGGTCATCATTCTGGCTAGAGGTGTACTCCCCTCTAAGGGCCTATTATTCAAATTACGTAAGGCAATAGACAAATTATCCTTCCAATGTCGATATGAATTATTGCAGCTTAATTTTCTCAGCTGTTCTTTCAACAATCCATTCATTCTTTCAATTAGCCCAGATGCTTGTGGGTAATATGGAATATGATATATCCATTCTATATTATTCAACACACAATATCTTTTCACTTCTTTGCCCTTGAAATGTGACCCATTGTCACTTTGAATCTGCATTGGGGTTCCATAATATAAACTTACAATATCTAAAGTTTTACAGGTGTTTTTCTGAGTTGCGTCTTTATAAGGACAAGCCACTAGTACACCTGAATAGGTGTCAACACACGTACATACATATTTACATCCTTTATCCTGGGGTAGTGGGCCAATATAATCTATCTGCCAAATTTGGGCTGGAACTTTTCCCCTTGCTATTTCTCCAGTAACTATCCTAGGAAGAGTTCGTTCTTTTTCTAATTGGCATATACAACACTCCTCTGTTATTTGTTTTAACAACGCATGAGAAATACTGATACCTCGATCCTGTGCCCATCGATGGGTGGCCTGGACCCCTAAATGGCCAGCAGTCTGGTGGACCCATCTTGCTAAGGCTAGGTCATCAGTTGGAGTCGGAGTAGGGACAATACATTCAGTAGCAATCTTTGCTAGTCGATCCGCATGTGCATTGTACTCACGTTCTGGTGTGGTCAGGGTTGCATGAGCATCAACATGAAAAACTGACAGATCTGTAACCAAAGACATGTCCCATATATTTTCCCATAACTCTTTACCCCAAACTTGTTTACCATGAATCTCCCAATTCTGATTCCTCCATATAGGCATCCACGTAGCTAATCCATTAGCTACCGCCCACGAGTCAGTAAATATATGACATTGTCCTCCTTTCTCTGCTCTGATGGCCTGATGCACTGCCATCAGTTCAGCATATTGGCTACTTCCACCTATCCCAGAACTTTCCAGAGTTCTCCTTGTACAGGGGTTATAGGCTACTGCTTTCCAATGTCTCTTCTGTCCTAAATATTTTGCTGTCCCATCAGTAAACCAAGCATGTTTCTTCTGTTCTTCATTTAGTCCGTCATATCCATTATTCCATTTCACTAAGGATGGTACCATCTGTTGCTTAGATTCAAGGGGCTTTTCATTGCTCTCAGTATCAATGTTCGCCACAGATTCATGTAGAGCAGAAACTCCATTTTTGCCTGCTCTGGACCTATTCTGAATATACCACTTCCATTTGATTATGCTTGCCTCTTGTGCATGTCCAATTCTGTGAGAAGCTGGGGTACTCATTACCCAAGTCATAATTGGAATTCCAGGCCTTAATACCACTTCATGACCCAGAGTTAGTTGCTCAGTTTCTACTAAAGCCCAATATGCAGCTAACAGCTGCTTCTCAAAAGGTGTATATTGCACTCCAGATGAGGGCAGTTTCCTTGACCAAAAGCCTAAAGGTACACTTCGGCTTTGTTGTTTTTGCCACAGACTCCAATTTGCATAGTCATCTTGTACAGTCACTTGTAACTCCACTGGCCCATTTTGCATAGGCCATAAGTCTAGAGCTAATTGAATAGCAGCCTTTGCTTCCTCAAAAGCTCTACTTTGTTCAAGTCCCCAGTCAAATTCATATTTCTTTCTGGTGACTTTATACAAGGGTTTTAAAATCTGTCCCAAATGTGGGATGTGGTGTCTCCAATAACCAAACAGCCCTATGAACTTTTGGGCCTCTTTCTTATTGGTAGGGGTGGGAAAATCCTGGATTTTTTGTCGAGCTTGTGGGAGAATTTCTCGCAGTCCTCTATTCCACTGTATCCCCAAGAATTTTACAGTTTGAGCTGGCCCTTGAACCTTTGCGGGGTTGATTTCCCATCCTTTGCTTTTCATATGGTCAATTAATAATGCTAAACTCTCCTCCACCTCCTTTATATTCTTTCCCTGTATCATGATGTCATCTATGTAATGTGTAAGCTGTACACCAGGTAACTTTAATTCATCCAAATGTTCAGCTACAATCCTGTGGCAAATAGTTGGGCTATGAATATATCCTTGTGGCAGGCGTGTAAATGTATACTGTCGGCCTTGCCAAGTAAAAGCAAACTGATTCCATTGCTTGGGGTCTATTGGGATTGTAAAGAAGGCATTGGCCAAATCAATAACTGCATACCAAGTCCCTTCATGTTTTTGTATTCTCTCTATTAAAGTAACAGTGTCTGGGACAGCAGCATACAAGGGAGGAGTCACTTTGTTCAGCTGTCTATAATCTACTGTCATCCTCCATGTTCCATCTGATTTTCGGACTGGCCAGACAGGGTTGTTCCATTGAGTAGTTGTAGGGACTAACACTCCTGCCTCAACACATTCTCTTATAGTGTTGGCAATTTCATCTTGCCCACCTGGCACACGATATTGCCTCAAAGTAATTACTTCAGAAGGTTCGGGCAAAGTGATTGGATCCATCTTGATTTTCCCCACTAAGACTGCATTAATGCCTATTTTCCTCACAGCAAATTGGTATTTCCCTTCAGGTAAATTTAAGGTCATACCCTTCAAAATGTCTATTCCAATGATGTATTCAGGAATAGGCACAATAACCACACTATATTCTTTCTTGGGCAACTGTCCAATTTTCATCATCAATTTAACTTGTCTGGCTGATATTTCAGTCCCTCCTAGTCCTGTAATGGTAATAGGAGTTCCATGGCTGAACTTGTCTGGATTTCCATAAATAAGGGTGGCCTCGGCCCCAGTATCTATTAATGCCTCAGTTACCGTACTTGACCCATTTTTCCAATATATGGTCAAGTTAATGTGAGGTCTACAATCCAGCCTGTGTATTTCCTTAATTTGGGCTGGGGCCTGGCCTGTTCCCTAGTATTCCCTTTCATGTGATTCACTTGGGTATGAAGGTTCAACATCTGTAGCATTTGCAGGAGCAGTTCTGATTTCCCTATCTCTCCTGTTATCAAGGCCTTTATCTCTGTACATTCTATATAATTCATTGGTTGGAATTCCATCTATCATTTCAAAACCTACTCCTGCTCTCAATAAAGCAGTAAACATTTCTTTCCTTGTTACTCTCCTTTGGCGCCAAGTTTGCTGGTTATTCACCCTTCTCTCTTGAGGAGATCTATCCCTTCCCCAGTCACCTAAGTCATATAACTGTAAAATCTTATTTATCACTGTTGTAAGACGGCTCCCTACTTCTCCAAGTAATAAATTCAAAATTAGTTGTTTATAAGCAGGGGGAGCTGTCCTAATTATTAAATTCCTATGAGGCAGTTCCATTGAATCATTGTAATATTTGTCTGCAGTTCCTGTCATAATGGCAGTCTTCATTACCTCCTCCTTTAGTTTCATGATACAATCTCTAAGTGAATACCAGGGTCTGTGCTCAGTGGGCCACATAGAATCAGTAGCATATCTCTTATTGCATCCCACAGCGGCTAATGCCAACAGAGTAGTCCTGCTATCACCATCTCCTTGCTGATGATGTTCCCTAAAAGCTTGTTGAACTAGAGGATCATGGCTGATACCTATGAATCTCATGCAGTCTGTCCCATCTACTGATATTCCACCGGCCCCTTGATCACTGAGTCTTACCATCCAAGATATCAATGGTTCTCCTATTCTTTGGCTGAATCTACTCAAAATATCTGTGACCTCTTGCGGTGAGAAATCTTCCTGAATTTCCCTTGTAACTGAATCTTCACCTCGGGTTTCTGTCTTCCTCCTTTGTATGGGTCGAGCCCTTGTCTGATCATTTAACCATCTCCTATTCTCTGTGTGAGGCACATCCTGAACCCCAGTAGTGTTTTGTGCCTCAGCCCCTAACATTGTCTCATTCTCTCCCCACTCACTTCCTCTGCCACCATGGCTAGGACGAAGCAGGCAGTCAGGCTCTTTCTGGGCTGGGTTGAAATGCACTCTGGGCTTTTTTGGTCTCCTGTTGCTCTTAGCCACATTAATAGAAAAGTTCTCATTTGAGTCAGTTTGGTCTTCTGCTATCTGAGATTCCTCTTCTTCCTGTGGGGTAGGAGTGCCCCCATGTCTTTCACTTAATCTCAATCTTTCGTATACTAGCCGGTAGGCTGATAACACTATCCAGCTTTGCCTAGATAGTGATGCCCCTGACTGAATCCCAACTTCTCGTAAACACTTTTCCAAATCCCTAGGATCTCCTCTCCGTAGCCTTGGTTCCCAGTTTTCACAGGGTCCAGCTTTTTTAGCCAATTCTTTTGCTAGGGAGGAATAAAATGGATCCTCCCATCCTGGGATATTCATCTCTTCCTCTGAAATTGTTCTGCTTCTAAATAGAGATCTTATACCTAGCGATCCTGTTCGTGACGCCAAATGTATCAGGAGGGCAGAGTTTATAATCTCAAAGAGGATCATAAACATGTCTGAAAGGTTCGGAATCGCCGGATATAAGAAACTCTCAAAGTAGAAGGCAGAAGAATCAAAACATTTATTTAGGCTCCACAGTAACCAACCCATGAACCAGCAGCCCCATTTTGATATGTTGATCAAAATCTTCCAGGCCCAATAAGTACGCCTTGCAAGAGTAACCAGGAGGCTACAGAGAAGCATGATTGCGTAAAGCAAAATCATGCTTCCCCCTCGATGGTAATAAGATTACCCACTGGCCTGAAGTCTTTGTTCAGCTTCCTCCCGTAGATCAGCTCTGCTACTGGCAGCTCCTGCCTCAGCTGTGTCTGTGGCTGAAACTGACGTAACTGTCGTAACTGCCTCTGTAACTGCCTCTGGCTCCAACTGTCGCTGTAACTGTCGCTGTAATGGCCTGAAGTCTTTGTTCAGCTTTCTCCCGTAGGTTAGCTCTGCTACTGGCAGCTCCTGCTTCAGCTGTGTCTGTCGCTGTGGCTGTAACTGACGTAACTGTCGTAACTGCCTCTGTAACTGTCGTTGTAACTGTCGCTGGCTCCAACCGGAAAAGGAAGAGAAGAATCTCTTCGAGCTGTCCTCTCCCCTCTTATAGGGTCTCTGACATCATCAAGCTCCGCCCGAATGACCAGGGCCGATTGGTTCCTGAGTTGGCCCCTCCCCCTAGCATAGCCGTTAACACCTCCCCTCAGCCAGCCCCATGACTCATCACACAGGAAGTTGTCTGCTTCCCGGCATGCTCCCCGGGCCTCCTGCCCCGGAAGAGCAAGCCACAGTGTCCAGAGGCTCAATGAGGTAAGCTGAGTCATTCAAAGAAAACAAAGGCCATTCTGGTTACAGGGGAAAAGCCAGCACCTTGAACTTCAGAGCAAATACAAACAGAAATAGCAAACAGATCAACAGACAGGCTTTCATCTGTCTGACCAAATCAAAATACATACATAGTTACCAGAGAGAAGTACCAACATCTGGATTTTCAAAGTTGGGGGTGGGGGGGGCTGCTTCAATGACTACCCAGAGTCTTGTCACCAACACTCTTTCAATGAGTGTGCCCCAAAACAAAATGCCAGATCTTATATACAAGTCTCAGGGCCTTGGGGCATTTGATTACCTCAGTGCTGAGAAGCACTCAAACAAAAAAAAAAATAGCAAAAAGTCCCATTTTGCTTGCCATTGCATTTGAAAGGCAAGACTCATCAAAGGTACCTGATTACCTCAGTGCTGAGAAGCACTCCAAAACAAAAGACAAAAGGGTCCCACTTTACCTACCCCATTCAAACAAAGGCAAGATTCATTAAAGGCACTTGATGGCCTTAGCATTCCAAAAGAGAAAAACAGCAAAAAATGTCCCACCCTAATTACCACAATACATAGCAGTGGCTGCCCCCCACTCTCACTTACCCCCATCTCCTCATTTGAAATATGGACCAATCAAAATACCTAGGGAGAAGCTGAGGGCAGTAGTAATGCCACCTCCTGATGATTGTGTGATCCAATCAAAATATCTTTACCTTATATGGTAGGCTTCCTCCTGTCTATAAAAACAATTCTCGTTTGAATCCCAGCATCAGTATACCAACTCTAGATGCTTTGGTGTGTTAATAAACTCTTTCACTTTCTCATCCTGTGTTTTAGCTCTTTAATCAGGGTGAAGGCACTTTCCTTTTAACAATCCACACACACTCATATACACACACACACACACACACAATATATATATGTGTATATATATATATCTACATATATGTATGTATATGTGTATATATATGCAGTTACGTGTGTATAGATGTATACATTTTTTTCAAATAAGTATTAATTTTCTCTCCCTCCTGCCTCCCTATTAGGGAGAAAAAGAAGAGAAAAAAGAAAAATGCTGTAAGAAATATGAATAGTCAAGTAAATTAAATTCCCACATTGTTCATGTCCAAAAATGTGTCTCGTTTTGCACTATTAGCCTATCACTTCTCTGTCAGGAGGTGGGTAGCAAAGTTCATCTTGGATCCTCTGGGATTACACTTGATCGTTACATTGATCAAAGTTCTTAAGTGTTTTGGAGTTGTTTGCATAATGTTAGTGTTATTGTAGAAGTGTTTCTCTTGGTTCTGCTTACTTCCCTCTGCACCACTAACTGCCCCCCTTTTTTTCCACCTCCCCTCACCAACCCCACAAAAATCCCTGAAAATGTTGAGGTTGTCTGCTATATTATTCTGGAGAATTTAAACACATTTTCCTCAGACTGTTACAATTCCACTTCCCAGAGAGCTGATGTTGGGCACTGTTGGAGCAAGAGGTTGTTCTTATTCATTTGTTCAGTTGTGTCCAACTCTCAGTGACCCCATGGACCATAGCACGCCAGGCCCTTCTGTCCTCCATTCTCTCTTGAAGTCTGTCCAAGCTCTTGCTTGTTGCTTCCATGACACTGTCTATCCACCTCTGTCTCCTTTTGCCTTCAATCTTTCCCAACATCAGGGTCTTTTCCAGTGAGTCTCTTCTTCTCATTATGTGGCCAAAGTATTTAAGTTTCAGTTTCATTATTTGTCCTTCCAATGAATAGTCTGAATTAATTTCTTTAAGTATTGACTGATTTGACCTCCTTGCTGTCCAAGGGACTCTCAAAAATCTTCTCCAGCACCACAATTCTGCAGTGCTCAGCTTTTCTCATTGTCCAACTCTCATAGCCATACATTGCTACTGGAAAAACCATAGCTTTGACTATATGGACCTTGGTCAGCAAGGTGATGACTCTGCTTTTTAATATGCTGTCCAGATTTGCCATAGCTTTCCTTCCAAGGAACAAGCATCTTTTAATTTCACGGCTGCAGTCGCCCAATCCATCTTCTAATTTCATGGCTCCAGTTGCCATTTGCAGTAATCTTTGAGCCCAAGAATATGAAATCTGACACCATTTCCATTTCTTCTCCCTCTATTTGCCAGGAAATGATGGGACCAGTTGCCTTAGTCTTAGTTTTTTTATGTTAAGTTTCAAGCCAGCTTTTATATTCTCATCTTTCACTCTCATCAAGAGGTTTCTTAATTCTTCTTCACTTTTTGCCATCAGAATGGTATCATCTGAATATCTGAAGTTGTTGAGATTTCTCCTGACAACCTTAATTCTGACTTTTAAGTGATCCCACTCGACATTTAACATGATGTGCTCTACATATAAGTTAAATAAATAAGGCAACAATATTCAGCCTTGTTGTACTCCTTTCCCAATCTTGAACCAATCAGTTGTTCTGTGTTTGGTTCTAACTGTTGCTTCTTGATCTGCATATAGGTTCCTCAGGGACAGGTAAGATGATCTGGTACTCCCATCAATTTGAAGACTTGCCATATTTTGTTCTGATTCACAGTCAAAGCTCTAGTGTAGTCAATGAAACAGAAGTAGACGTTTTTCTGGAGCTCCCTTGCTTTTTTTCATAATCTGGTGAATGTTGGCAATTTGGTCTCTAGTTCCTCTACTCCTTTGAAAACCAGCCTGCACTTCCGGTAATTCTTGGTTTACATATTGCTGAAGCCTAGCTTGCAGAATCTTAAGCATAACCTTGCTGGTATGTGAAATGAGTATAATTGTTCAGTACTTTGAACATTCTTTGGCATTTCCCTTCTTTAGGATTGAAACACAATCTGATCTTTTCCAATCTGTTGGCTACTGTTCAGTTTTCCAAATTTGCTGGCAAATTGAGTACAGCACTTTAACAGCATCATCTTTTAGGATTTAAAAATATAATATTTTATTTTTCCCCAATTATGTGTTAAAACAATTTTTTAAGCTTTGAATTTCAAAATCTACCCTTCCCTCCTTCCTTCCTTCCCTTCTCCCCTCCTTGAGATGGCAAACTATCTGATATAGGTTATGCATGTGCAATCATGTAAAACATTTCCATATTAGTCCTTTTGTACAAGAAGACTTGAACAAAAAAAATGAAAAAAGAAAGTGAAAAATAGTATGCTTCAGTCTGTATACAGGCAATATCAGTTCTATCTCTGAAGATGGATAGCATGTTTCATCATGAGTCCTTCGGGATTGTCTTAGATCATTGTATTGCTGAGAATAGCTAGGTCATTCACAGTCACCATTACTGTGTATAGCATTCTTCTGGTTCTGCTCACTTCACTTGGCATTGGTTCATCTAAGTCTTTCCAGCTTTTTCTGAAATCATGCTGCTTGTCATTTATTATAGCACAATAATATTCCATTATAATAATATACCACAACTTGTTCAGCCATTGATGGGCATGTCAATTTCCAATTCTCAGCCACCACAAAAAGAACTGCTATGAATATTTTTGTACAAATAGGTCCTTTTCCCTTTTAAAAAAAAAACCTCTTGGGATATAGACCTAGCAGTGGTATTACTGGATCAAAGGGAATGTGGTTTTATAGTCCTTTGGGCATAGTTCCAAATTGTTCTTCAGAATGGTTGAATCAGTTCATAACTCCACCAACAGTGCTTTATTGCCCCAATTTTCCAACATTTATCATTTTTCTTTTTTTCATCATTTTCACCAATCTGATAGGTGTGAAGTGGTACTTCAGAATTGTTTTAATATGCATTTCTCTGATCAAGAGTGATTTAGAACTTTTTATCATATGACTATAGATAGATTTGATTTCTTTGTCTGAAAACTGCCTATTTGGGGGTTGCGAGGTGGCACAGTGAATAGAGCACTGGACCTGGTGTCAGGAGAACCGGAGTTCAAATCCAGCCTCAGACACTTGACACACTTACTACCTGTGTGACCTTGGGCAAGTCACTTAACCCCAATTGCCCTGCCTTCCCCCCTCCAAAAAAAAAAAAAAGATAACTGCCTATTCTCATACTTTGACCATTTATCAATTGGGGAATGACTTATAGTCTTATAAATTTGACTCAGTTGTCTATATATTTGAGAAATGAGGCCTTTATCAGAGATATTTGCTGCAAAATCCCCTCCGCCCCCCAATTTTCTGCTTTCCTTATAATTTTGGTTACATTGGTTTTGTTTGTGCAAAAACTTTAATTTTATATAATCAAAATTATCCATTTTATATCTGGCAATGCTCTCTATATCTTGTTTGGTCCTACATTCTTCCCTTATCCATAAATCTTACCGATAAGCTATACCATGCTCTCTTAATTTGCTTACGGTATCACCCTTTATATGTAAATCATGTACCTTTTTTGAACTTATCTTAGCATGCAGTGTGAGATGTTGGTCTGTACTTAGTTTCTTCCATACTGTTTTCCAGTTTTCCCAGCAGTTTTTGTCAAACAATGAGTTTTGGTCCTAAAAGCTTGGATCTTTGGGTTTATCATAACCTAGATTACTATGGTCATTTACTACAATGTATTGTGTACCTAATCTATTCCACTGGTCCACCACTCTATTTCTTAGCCAATACCATATTGTTTTGATCATTTCTGGACCTCACCAGATGGTCAATATCAAAATCAGATTGATTATATGCTTTGCAGCCAAAGGTGGAGAAGCGCTATCCAGTTATTTAAACCAAGACCTGGAGCTAACTGTAGCTGAGATCATGAGCTTCTTATTACAAAATTCAGACTTAAAGAAGAAAGTAGGGAAAACCATCAGACCATACAGTATGACCTAAATAACATCCCTTATGAATATGAATGTGAATAGAAGTTATGAATATATTTAAGGGATTAGAGTGCCTGATGACTTGTGGACAGAGGTTTGCAATATTGTACAGGAGGAAGCAACAAAAAAACATCCCAAAGAAATAGAAGAGCAAGAAAGCAAAATGGTCCTTCAGCCATCCCCTTAACTTCCAACTTTATAGTCATTCTCATCTAATATAGCAGAGCCCCATTTTGGTGACATCAAGACCATGAAGTTGAGAACAATAAGGGAGCTGCCTCATGATTTATGCACATGGCAGATGTCCATATCAGTGCTCTACAAAGTTGGGTCCCTCACAACCAAGGGGTCATGGTATAACCTTGAGGGAGCTGTAGCATCATCCTAAGGGGTATATGATCAAACAGAGATGTTACACATACCTCCTGAAGTTCCAACAGTCAATTGTTGACTCATCTCCAATATTACCCCTTTAACAATCCTTGCCCACCATGCTCCCACTCCATTCCATCCCCCAGCTAGCATCCTATGACTTTGAAGAGGTACCCAGTCATCTGCAGCAGCTATAGTTAAAATTTCCCACCTCCCACTTTACCGTTCTCTATAGTATTCCTATACTCTCCCCTCAGAGGGAGAGCTCTGTGCTCCGGGGCAGCATCCAGAAGTAGGAGCCAATCTCCCTTTTCATTTTGGGTGGGAAAAATTGAGTCCCAACAGCTGGACTGGCCTGGATGGGTTGCAACCTGCACCACAGATCTGCCTCTTCTGAACCTCTCTCCTTTTGGGGAAGGCAATAACATCATTCCAGTCATCTAGGCTCTCAACCTCAGGGTAATCTTCAACTCCTCACTCTCTAGATCTCACACTGTGGTTTCCACCTACATAATACTCTCTCAAATACATTTCCCTCCTTTCATAGTCATTCTGGCCCTTATCACCTCTTACCTGTATTATTGTAATAGCCTTCTCATTGAGCTCCCTGCCTCAAACTTCTCTCCTTTCTTTCCAATAAATCCTCCACACCCCAATCAAACTTATATTCTTAAAGCACACAATCTACATTGTAGACTACAGTGGCTTCCTATTGACTTTAGCAGGAAATATTAAAGATAAGAACTGCACCCGTGATTTTACTGGTATAGGAGACCCCCAGGATAGGCACTTCTCCCCACTAATGCAGGTCAATATCTGCTCCGCAATTTATAGGAGAGTTGCCTAGAAAATGGAAAGTTTAAGTGACCTGTCCAAGGTCACAGTTTATGTCAGAGGTAGGATCGAATTCAGGCCTTCCTGTTCTAGGGGCCAGCTCTCTATTCACTATGTCACATCATTGTTGTTCAGTCATTTCACTCATGTCCAACTTTTTGTGATCCCATTTGGGGTTTTCTTGGCAAAGATACTGGAGTGATTTGCCATTTCTTTCTCCAGCTCAATTTACAGATGAGGAAACTGAGGCAAACAGGGTTAAGTGGCTGGCCCAGGGTTCAACAGCTACTAAGTGTCTGAGGCCAGATTTGAACTCAGGAAGATGAGTCTTCCTGACTCCAGGCCCAGACATCCACTGCACCACCTAGTTGCCCCCATGTCTTTAATCAAATGCCCCCATTGCCTTTAATCAAATAATATTTTATCTGTGTCTTATCCCTTTTAAATTTCTTTTTTATATAAACTTTATAATGTGCATAATTATTAGTAATAGTAATATACATAATTTTAGTTGTACATGTATATACTTTATAAATATATATATATATGTCGTAGATATATTCACAAATATTTTTTACTGATAAGGCACACAATTAGAAAAGTTTGGAAACCCCTGGTTTAGATAATAGATATGTAGAATAACCAATTCTATGCTTTAAGGAAATGCTTCCTAGCCACCTCCTCACTAAACTTTTTGTAGTACAAGCAACATCATCTTCTAGAAGCAGCTGCAACCTTGGACTCTGTCCCAGGGTCCCACAGCTTTGATAGGTGACCTTGTGTCTTGTCTTGCCCAGAACCAGGTCTCCATACTATTTCCTCACCATCTATTTGTCAATCTCCCTGTACCTTTCTTTCTATTAATTTTTATTTTTAATTAAAATTTTATTTTCTTCAATCGATTCCAATCCGCCTTCTCTTCCTTTCATCTTTCCCCTTCTCCTCCCTCCCATTGAGAAAGAAGAAAAGACAAAATCCCTGTTGGAAACATGTACAGTCAAGCAATGTAATATGTCTTAATCTGCACTATGAGTCTATCCCTTCTTTGGCAGGAGGTGGGCAGTATGTTTTATCTTGAGTCCTCTGAAATCGTGATTGGTCACTGTGTTGATCAGAGTTCTCAAGTCTCTCAGAGTTATTTGTCTTTACAATAATATTATGTAGAAATTGTTCTATTTCTGGTCACTTCCCTCTGTATCAGTTCATGCAAATCTTCCCAAGTTTCCCTGAAACCATCCCTTTCATCATTTCTTACAGCATAACAGTATTCCATCACATTCATATACCATAACTTGCTCAGCCACTCCATTATTGCTAGGCACTCTCTCAGTTCCTGATTCTTTGTCACCACAAAAAGAGCTGCTATAAATACTTTTGTACATGTGGGTCCTCTTCCTCTTTCTTTGATCTCTTTCCCATTCCCTTTCTAACTTCCCCTTATGTGTTGTCACCTCAGTAAAGTGAGATTTGTCAACAAGCATTTATTAAGTACTTACTATATGCCTGGTATTGTGTTAATTTCAGGGAACACAAATATAAGCAGAAAAACAGCCCTTGCCCTCAAGAAGCTTACATTCTAATGGAGGCAGACAGTACATAAAAGGAAACTGAGAAGGGGCAGGGGTGGTGGGGTGGGAAGAGTCAGAAGTCCTGTAGATGAATGAAGACAAGGTTGGCCTGTGTGTCTTCCTTAAAATGGAAGGAATCGGCCATTGAGAGAGACTCCAGGGCAGAAAATACTTCCAATGTGTGAAGTCCAGGAGTGGAGAGAGCTTCCTGGGTGAAGAAGTTTTTATGTGATGTGATGTCCCAGTTGTAGCACACGTGTTCATCATGCTGTCATTCACAATTTTTGTATCACTCCTTATCCGTCCCCTCCCACAAATAAGTGTGTTCCTAAAGAAGCTTCCTTCTTGGGCTTTTCAATCTTTTAGAGGGAAGAAAGGTTAACCGTATTGATTTTTTGAGGCTTGCTGCCCTGCTCCCCTATCCTGGGGATTTAGAGAGATAGATGGGGCTAGAGAGACAAAGAATGAATCCCATTAGGGGATTTTTGGGTCTGCCTTATAGCTGAAGGGTTTTGACTCAGGGAGCTGAACGCAGGAGAGAAAAGGAAGAGAAGAAGCATTTAGTAAGTGTATACAATTGACTAGGTAACACGTGAAGTGCTTTACAAATATCATCTTATTTGATCCCCACAATGATCCTGGGAGGTAGGTGCTATTATTAATGTCCCCATTTTATGGTTGAGGAAACTGAGGCAGACTAAGTAAATTGCCCAGGGTCACATAGCTAGTGAGTGTCTTCCTTGAACTGAGGTTTTTCCGACTCAAGTCCAGTGCTCCATATCCACTGTGCTCCCTATGTGCTATGTAGTAGAAGAGAACTATGGGAGCACAGTCATGATTTTCTCTAGGTGCTGGATATTCCACTATGTTCCAGTTCCCCTTCTAGGTTCCCAGTTTCACTCATGGAAACATGTTTTCTTTCCCAAGGCTATGGCCTTACCAGTTCTGTGGAGTTCTGACTATTCCCTAGGGCATAGGATTTACCTAGGGGGCAGCTGAGATCTTGGCTGTTAGCCCACAAGAACAGTCATTCAACATCCATTCAACTCTATACAAATCAGCCTGCAGTTCCCCATCTATTCTCACTTGGCCTTCCCCATTCATCATACCCCAAATTGTGCAAAGAATGTGGTGAATTTAGATTGGCCATGGGTTAGATGCCCTGGAAAGGGAGGGAGGGAGTATCACTGGCTTGCAGTTGGGTGGGTTGTGGAGATCGTTGAGTCTGGGAAGTGGCCAGGGAGTGTAATTAGAGAGCTAAAACACAGTCTTGTTACAAGCTCAAAAATCCTTAGGCATTAGTCAACCCACAGTGGGGTCCTACCAGAAGATGGAAGAAGTACAGGGACCAGAACCCCTTGAGGTTGTCTCTGATTCCCTTTCTGGCTCAACATGAACTCAACCAGAGTTGCCAAATAGAGCCTGGGAAAGAGTCCTGAATCTGTACCCTGAGCCCTGAGATGGTGTGGAGATTATATTCTACATGGTGTAGCCCTTATGCCTAAAAGATAAGCAAGAAGGAGAGCTTGGAACTGTAAAATTTTAGCCCTAGAATGAACTTTGGAGATCATCGAGTCCCAATCCACTGTTTTATAGAAGAGAAAAATGAGGCCTTTCACAGTAAAGCCGACTGTTTAAGGTCATACAAGTTAGTGGCAAAACCTGGACTCCCAACTTCAGATAGTTTTTTCCACTGCTCCATGCTGTCTTTCTTTGTGTTTTGCCTCCAGGCAATAACATATAATTATCATCATTAGCATTTGAAATTTTATCTGGTTTTTACTTCACTGAGTTTTTTATAATCTGTATAATTATTTATATTAGTAACTCTCTAAGAAGATAAAGGTAGAGATGAATTGCCAATCTGTATCGGTAGAGGGAGTTTCTTCATGAGAAGCTCTGTATACTGATGAAATTGAAGTTCCAGATTAAAAATCTGTATACTGATGAAATTGAAGTTCCAGATTAAAAAAAAAATAGTAACTCAACACATGGCCCAACTATGAAGATAGATGCTGAAGTGGGCAATACAAAAGTAGAAAATTACCTGGAGAACCAAGTCCTCTTGTGACATTGGTTAGATTGGGGAATGGGGAAGGGGAGAAAAGCCTAGTCCTACTACAACAGTATTCATCGATCAGATACTTAAGGAGTATTGAGTTCAGCTCTGCCATGGCCTTGGAAGGAGTCTTTAAGACTAAAAGAAAACCTTCCTGTGCTTGAGGGGCTTATAGTCTAATGCAGGGATGAGAAAAACATGCACATTTTACACACATAATATTTGGATGGATCTGTTATCTTTTGTATCCCGAAAAACTTGTGTGGATTCTCAACCACCATTCAGGTATTCATTCACCTTCACCTTCTCATCTATGTAATTGTTGTCAATATCTTTCCACGGAGTCTTCATGGAAGATCTATCTAACAGGCTGGAGGCCTTCTTTTGCTTCCTTTAATATCCCCGGGATATCAGTGGAAGATTTAAGCTACCTATGTCTTATCTCTATTTCCCACTGTGACCTGCTTTTCTTGTTTTGCATGTCATCAATGACACCTTTTATATCACTACTCATGCTCCAGTAATCATTGGCCAATAGATAGCCAACTTACAGTCACCCTGAATCCTTCTGTCACCTCCTCAGGTTACTTACAATTTTGAGTTTTCTCAGACCATCGCAGTCATATAGCATTACCTGGTACAATTTAGAGTTCAAGAGACATGCCTTTAGCACTAATACAAGTGATAGAGACACAGTCAACCACAGATATGCTGAAATGTATGTGGAGAACTACATATGTGCCGAATGAGTACGAATATGGTTGGGGGTAGGAGAAAGCAAGAGAGAAATACAGGGCATTCAGTATGGCTTACATGTCACAGTCATGGCTCAAGTCTCTGATCTGGAGAGGAAGGAGCTAGAGGGTGGCTAGGTTCAAGAATGTGGGCAACTAAGGCCTCCTCAATGATGTATCCCTAGGGATCAATTGTTGAGCTGAGATCACTTTAAAATGCTTTTATTCTTGTAGTTGAAGGGCAGTGTCCAGAGCTAGGAAAGCCACTCCTACTAAAAATTCCAGAATCATTGGTCACAGACCAAGGGATCAGAAATGTAGGAGGGCCTGAGTCCATTAGTTGTGGTTCTTAACTTGCTACCCAATAATTCATTTTGAGCTTGCTCTAGAGCCTATTCTCAGCCATAGCATTTCCATTTCTGCCATAAATTTAGAACTGGAAGGGAATTTAGAGAGTATTTCATCCAGCCTTCTCATTTAATAGATGAGGCAACTGAGACCCACATAGGTTAGCTGACCTAAAGCATCAAATAGAAGAGCTAGGATTTGAATTCCCATCCCAGGGTCACAGATTGAGAGTTGAAAAGGGGGCCTTAGAAATCATCTAGTGACTATATTCTAGTTCAATACCCCCATGTTATAGATGAGGAAACTGAGGCCCAGAGAGGGCAAGTGAATTGTCCAAGGCCAAAGAAGTAGTAAGTGGTGGTAATGGGATTTGTACCTCGGTCCTCTAAATGGCTAATTTAGTACTACTTCTGTTACTGTGCAGCACCTCATCAAAAGAGTAATCTCACCTTACCACCTTTTGGAATGTTTAGCAGATTTAGGGGGAAAAAAGAAGTCCCTACTATCTAAAGCATTTTCTTTCACTTCAGTGTTTTTCAAACTATAAAGCAATGAATAAATATTTATAAGGTATTATTAGTAATTGTGTCCCCATGGTACAGATGAGGAAGCTGAGTCAAAAAAGGGGCAAGGACAGGGGCAAGATTAGGAGCAGGACCACTCCCTGGTCTTCAGCACTCCAAGGCACAGAATCACAGCATTTCAGAGTTGGATGTGAACCATCTAACTCAACACTTACTGGAAAGGAATATGCACTATAACATACCTGACAAATAGTATCCTAGTTTTTGCTTGTGTGAACCACACACCTCCTGAGGCAGCCCATTCCCCTTTTGGATACCTCCCATCAGGATTCTGCTGGTAAAAAAAAAAAATTAAGGCAATCAGGGGTAAATGACTTGCCCAGGGTCACACAGCTCATTAGTGTCTGAGACTGGATTTGAACTCAAGTGTCTTCCTGACTTCAGAGGTAGTAATCTATCCACTTAGCTGCCCTGTGCTGGTAAATGTTAAACAACCATCTCTCTGAGGGGAAATGTGCCCAAGACACACTTTTAATTTCAATTTTAATCTGCATTAACATTTTCTCCATCACTTTAAGTCTAGACAATGAACAAATCAATAAATCAAGCCCTGATGTATAGAATTTGCCAATTTCCAAGGTGTAAATGCTCACACTGAAAATTTAACAATTGGCTCATGGGGTCAAGCTGGCTTCAGCACACCTCTCTCATTGTTAGGAATTGTTTCTTGATATCAAAACTCTTTACAATTTCTACCTCACTGCCCCAGGTTCCACTTCCTCATATCCAATGAAACAAATCTAATCTCTTTTTCATATCACAGCCCTTCAAACACTTGAACAAGGCTGTTGGGTTTTTTGCCCTTTGTCTTCCCTTCTCCATTTCCTTCAACTGATCCTCAAGGACCTTTCACTCTCCTAGTTACCCTCCTCTGGAAGCTATCCAGTGTCTTTTAACTCAGAGTCCAGAGCTGAACATGCTATTCCACATGTGATCTGACCAGAGGAGAAGAGATTATCATCTTCTTATTCTGGAAGCTATGCCTCTCTTAATATAGCCCAAGGTCACATTAGCTTTATTTGGCTATCGCATCATACTGCTGACTCATAATTGAGCTTGTAGTCTACTAACCTCCCCCCCGCAAAACCAGATCTTCTTCAGACAAGCTACTTTATAACCATCCGTCCCCCATCCTCTACTTTTGAAGTTAATTTTTGAACCCAAGACTAAGAATTTACATTTATTGAATTTTATCTTATTAGATTCAGGCCAATATTCTAAACTGTCATGATCTTTCCGTATTCTGACTGCCATTCAAAGTATTAACTATCCCTCCCAGCTTTGCGTCATCTGCAAAGATGATAATGATGCCATCCATGCCTTTATCCAAGTCATTGATAATATATACGTGCACACATAGTATATTAAGTAGCACAGGGCCAGACACAGATCCCTGGGGCACACAACTAGAGGCTTCCTGCCAAGTAAACGTTGAACAATTAACAATTTTACTCTTTGAGTCAGACAATTCATCCAATGCTGAATCCATCATGTAGGCCACATCTCTGTCTCTTCTACAAGAACAGTTTAAGATATTACATGAAACTCTTCGTTGACATCAAAGTAAACTACATCTACGGCATCCCCTGATCTATTCATTTAGTAACCCTGTCAGAAAAGAAAATGAGGTTAGTCCGGCATGACTTGTTCTGGATGAAACCAGACTGCCTCTTTGTAAACACCACTTTCCTTTGGCTCGATAACCATCTTTATAATCATCTCTTTAATGATCCATTCTCAAATTTTCCCAGGAATGGAGTCAAGCTCACTGGCTTACAGTTTGCAGACTTTATTAGCTTCTCCCCACCTTTTTTTTTTTCTCAAATTTGGACATTTTTCCGGTCCTGCAGTACTTTCTCCCATTGCCCATGACCTTTCAGATATCCCTGACAGAGACTCAGCAGTAATATTTGCCAGTTCTTTCAGGACCCAAGGTGGTAGTTTATTTGGGCCAAGTGACTTGAATTTATCGGAGGCAACTAGGCGCTCTCTTCCTGGGTCCCTCTGCCCCCTCCCTACAAGCCTGATGTATTGGGAGGAAAAAAAAAACAACACAACACAGGCATTTGCTTCGTGGTCCCATGGGGAGTTTTGCTATCTCCCTCTCCTCTGGAGAAGGGTCCGGCCAACTCTAACCCTGACAGCCTGCACCCCCAATCCCTTCCTGTGGGGGAGGGCACTTCAGTGACTTCCCAGACTCAGAATTGCGCCTTTCCCTGTGATTCCCTCAGGATTACAACCTGGGGGGCGGGGGCGGGGTGGTTTGGGGAAAACACAGGAGAGACAGCGCAGTAGAGAGAGGGAGGGAGGAAGCAGGGGAGGAGGAGGAGGGACCCTTCTCGGCTGCGCCTATAAGTCGGAGAGAGCGCGGGCTGTGAGCTGAACAGTCTCCCAGCCCGGGCCCTGAGGGTGGATCATTGGGGAGAGGACTGGTAAGGCAGCGGCCCCGGAGGCAGTAATGCGGGACTCCCGAGACCTGGCTGGGAAGAGCCGGCGTCGATTAAGGCGGGTGACTGGGCCAGGGGAGCTCCGGGCAGCCTGCTGGGGGGAGCTGTCCGCGGTGCTGGAGCGTGCGGCGGCGGCGCCGAGCTGAGCCTGAAGGCAGAGAGCTCTAGCCCACTGGGGAGAGGCGGGGGCACCCGGAGACGAGAGGACCATGCCTGGATTGCGGCTCCTGAGTCCTGTGGAGGCGGGAACCTACGCCACCCGCCAGGTAAGGGACTGTCCTGGGGCGGGGCGGCTAGCTGGACTGGGAGACACGCATGAGGTGAGCGGCTTCGCTTGGGGGCGGCGGCGCGGCAGGGCGGGACAGCGCTCGGGACCAGGGGAGACTCTTGCGGTTCCACACGGTCCTCTTTGCTTTCTGGATCCCTTACCCACCCCCAACCCGTTGGGAGCAAGATAGTCAGGCCAGGGAGCGGTCGAGGGGGGAGCGGAGACACACATGGAGCCAAGATCTGGCACCGCGTCCTCAGTCCAGGACTCACCTAGTGACCCGAGTAGGAATGCCTCCTAATCCAGACCCAGTCCCAGACCCGGCTAGGCTCACTGGCAGACATTTAGACAGGTCAGATATAGACCCCAGCCCTTATCGCTCCTTCCCACCTCCCCCTTTTCTATCATTTTGGAGTAGGCGGTGGGAAACTAGAGGGAGAGACAAGAGAAGCAACGACAGAGAGAGAGAGAGAGAGAGAGAGAGAGAGAGAGAGAGAGAGAGAGCTCCCCACACTCTGAATCTCTTCCCCTTTTCTGACCTCCCCGTGCATACCTTCAGAATCATAGTCTCCGGCTCCCTTAGAGCCCTCTGGGACCGCTGTCCCCTCTTTTGCTCTCCCAAACCCGGAATAGCTAAGTACTCCCCAATCATGTCACCTTTCACCCCAACCTGACCCAGCTGGTCAGGAAAAAAAAATCAGGACTTGGTGCCTTTCTCCTGGAGTGTGATTTACATATATCCCCAAATGTCACCTGCAGGAGCAAAGCAGGAGATCGGTCTGATTAAGATTTACTCATTTCTCAGTAGAAGAACTAAGGCATGGAGAGGTCTGACCTTAACCTTTTTGTCTTCAAGACTCCACAATCGTCCTTCCCTTGCAAGAAAACTAACTAAACCATGAAGGAATATGGAATCAGGATAGCTGTTAACAACTAGACATCTAGATGCTGTGTGATGCTGGGCAAATCACTCAACCTCTCTGTGCCACAATTTTTCCCTTTAAGTAATGAAGAAGGAATATCTAACTCTTCCTCTTTCCTTCAGGTGTGATAAAGTTGAATGAACATATGCTTGCAAAATGCTTTGAGTTCTTCAGACAGACTCACTGTGTACAAAAAAGGTGGATTGTCAGAATGCTAATTACCCCTCTCATAGAACAATTGCACCTCTTCTTTGGCCTGGTAACTTTTAGAACTCTTCACCCTCTTCCAATACAAATCAAGATTACCTCCTTTACCCCCAAGAGTTGAACAGCATCTCCCATGTTTTTGCTCCTCCCTTCATAGAACGCTCCTTTTTGGTCTACAAGTGAATGCAAGGGGAAAGCATGGTCCAGGTAGGATATTTGGAACTTGGGGGGATGGGGAGTACTGTCTGAGATTAAATTTGTGCTCCTGAAGCAGAAAAGCTCTATCTGTCCAATGTAGTAATTCACTTCCTACATAACCTTGGAGGACAAGAGGGCTTTGTTTTAACTGTGGTCACAGAAAATGTGGTCCCAGTACACATTCTGTGTACTGAAATATGATGATATTCTTTATCTTAACACTGTCTAGGATCACTTTATAGCTCTGACACATTTATATGACCAGGCCAGCAGCCTAAGTCTAACTAAATTTAGGAGAAACAGTAATATAGTGGGAAGAGTACTGAAGCTAAAAGATGAAAAAGACTGTCTTCAATTACTAGCCCTGCCACTTACTTGTGTGACTGTGGGCAAGTCACTTTAGCTCTTTGACCACCTACCCTGTCCCTGTTATCAGCTCCATTCACTTTGATTTGTTCACAAAGGGATAAATCATTTGCAGGTTGACACCAGTGTTCCCAAGAAAACCATCCATCTGAAGCCCTTTCTTCAAATTGTGAGATATCAGACATATTTTAAACATTGGATCAATAGCAACATGGACAATTCCCAGGCAAGGTCAGTGGTCAGGCCAGGGAGCAGTAGTCAGTCCAGGCAAGGTGTTCTGGTCAGTACCCACCTTGCCATCTCCTCACTTAGATTATTATTGATCCCTCTGGTTTAGCGAGAATCTGTAAAACCAAAATTTCAAGGGGGGAGCAGATTATAGGGAAAAATTAGCCCTGGAAACCCTGTGTTAGTGAATTGATGAGGCCTGGTCCCTGGCTCTGTTCTCTGCCACTAACTACACATATAACCTTGGGCAAGTCACAATAGTAGACTTCTCTGAGCCTCAGTTTCTTCATTTGTAAAGAGAAGGAGTTGGATTAGATGGTCCATCAGGTGCCTTTGAAGTCTAGCACTCCAAGATTCTCTTTGAGGTTCCTCTGACTCTATAGATCCCAAGCCTACCCTGCCTATAGAAATTAAACATAGATTAAGAGTAGCTTTTTAAACTCATTCTTAAGAATTAGTTGATATTGAGTAATCGGGTTGTCTAAAAAAGAACAGAAAGGAATTATGGGCTATAGAGAAGTAAATTATATTCCTACTGTTTTCCTCTACTTCCTTAGAGTGACTTTCCAAGAAAACCATCAACGTCTTGCAAGAAGCTCAGAGATAAATTCTGGGTTCTGACTTGGAGAAATTAGAGGGAAGAAGGACCCAGTACTTAGACATCCTCTCTTCCCTTGCTCCTAAAGCAATGGAATTAGGAGCCAAATAAACCCCCCAACCTCAGCACATCTAGAAGCCAAAGGCTGACCTCGAAGCAATTAGCTTCATTCTCATAGGGACCTCATCTCAGTCTCAGGCTAGATAGGGTCCATTTTTCCAGGCAGAGAGGGCAGGAAGAATGGGGAAAGGGGAAGAAGGAATTGTTCCGTAGAGAGCTCTCCTCTTGAAAAAAAATGAGCTTCTTCGATAATGATTCCATAAGATAGTGGCAGGCCTTGCCAGTCACTCAAACTGTCATTAATTGGTACTTGGGTAGAGCTGAATAAGCCACATAGTTGACCTACCCATGTTGTCCTGCCAGAACACATCCAGCACTGGGGAACCAGCTTCCCCCACCCTTTCCCAGTATCAGCCCTTTCTGATTTACAGCTGTCTGTGTAGAGCTGTTGAGAATAAGATTTCCCCCAGTTAATGGAGAGTCACTAACCCTTTGCAACAAAGCAGCAGCAAGAGAAAGCCAAGGGTGCTGGGCCTTATTTTCCACATGGTCAGTCTTTAGGAGAGATTGCTTGCGGCTGGCAATAAGAGAGTGGGATGCTCCCTATACTTCTTCCTGCAGGCAAGGCAGAGAGAGCACCAGTTGGCAGGATGAGGGGCACCTGCAATGACTGCCCCAGATCCCAACCTGCTCATTTCCTAACCATCAACAATGGAAAGCTTAGCATTTCTACGGAGAGAAAAAGACAGTGGCAGAGATCATCTAAGGACAACTGCACATTACTAAGGCCTTACATTTGTCTAACACTTTACATTTTACAAAGTGTTTTCACACCCCCTTATGTAATTTGATCCTTGGTATAAAACTGTGAGATAGGCAGGGCAGATGTTATCCTTCCCATTTTACAGATGAAAAACATGAGGTTCAGAGGGGTTTTTTGAGAAGGGAAGGCAGGACAATTGGGGTTAAGTGACTTGCCCAAAGTCAGACAGTTAGTAAGTGTGTCAAATGTCTGAGGCTGGATTTAAACTCAGCTCCTCCTGACTCCAGGGCCAGTGCTCTCCTCGCTGTGCCGCATAGCTGCCCCTGGGTTGTTTTTTTTTAATGGCATGCCCAAAGTCCCTCAGAATGACATCAGATCTTAAGTCTTCTAATTCTTAGCCCAGTACTCTTTCCCCTAAACAACGCCGAGAGAAAGAGCTGGTACGTGTACATTATTGGAGGGACACACCATGTCCTCTTTCAGAGGAGGGAAAGCATCATTATCTGGACAAAGACACTGCTTCTGTCTCTGCGTGAAAGAAGGTTGCTGAATTCCTTAATCCTGCTACTCCTTCTATTTTCCTTCCTTTGCAAAGAACTTAGTTATCACCCCACCTAGGACATAGGCCTCTGGCCTCACAGAAAATTGTTTTCCTGACCCTACTACAGGCACTGGGATTCTCTCTATCCCTCTTTCTGTTTTCCTTTCTCTCTTTTTCTCCCCTCCTCCCGTTCCTCCCTCTGTCAGATCCTCTCCCTTACCCTATGGGCCTGATGTGCTATTTCCCACCATTAGATGCGCCGCTCTCCCTTTAAGTGGTTGAGAAGGAACTGCTTCAGTGGAAAAACAAGGTTTTTATCAGTGAGAATAAAGATTTGGTGACTGCCTGGAAATTGACCAATTTGGCTAGTGAGTGTACATGGTGCCATTTTTCCAAAGCTCCAAGCAATTTTACCCCTGTCAATTCCAGGGCTCATCTGGGAAGCAGCCTTAGCTCCCCTCCCCCAATTGGAGAGAGAAGTCCTGTCTACGAACGGTTACTCCCTATTCCCCAGCATTGATCATAGGGGTAGGAACATAGGAATTTCAGTTAAAGAGGACTTTAAAAACAGTCTAGCAAAGGGGCTCTTAACTTGGTATCCATAGACTCCCCAAGAGGTCTATGAATAGATTTCAAGGAGTCCATGAACGTGGATGGGGTGGGAGGGAGTCACATGTAAAATCAAAAAGCATTTATTAAGCACCAGACACTGTGCTAAGTTGTTGCTATTTGTCCTTCATGCTTGAAGAGGCCAAGATGACATCACGATGTTGGGGTCAATACAGAGTGTGTCTGGCTGTGGCTGATCATATCAATATGAGCTCAGGAGTCACTACCACAGACTGGGCACAAATGTTCAGGCTGGAGATATGAAGAAAAACACCTCCCCAACAAGAGGAAATAAAAGCAGCCCCTGTTCTCAAAAAGCTCACAATCTATTGGAAGAAATGCATACAATTATGTACAAACAAAACATGTTGGGGAGGGGGGAGGAGCTCACAGAGTGAAGGTTCTAAGATTAAGGATGACTGGAAAAGGCATCTTTCAAAAGATGGGACTAGTTAAGATTTGAAAGATGACAGGGAAGCCAGGAGTTGGAGATGAGGAGGAAGAGATTCCAGACAAAGGGAGCAGCCAGTGAAATGTTTAGTTGAGAGATGGAGTGTCCTTTTTGAGGAATAACAAGGAGGCTGGTATCCCTGGAATGTAGAGAATGTGGGAGGGAGTAAAGTACCAGAACACTGGAAAAGTCACTAATGTCCAATTGTAATTAAGCATTTCCTTCAATTATTTAAAACCATTATTTTGAGAAGAGGTCCATAGGCTTCATCATAATGCCAAAGGGGCACGTGACAGAGAAATAGGTTAAGCACCCCTGGTCTAGCATAGCCCCTTTTTGTACAAATGAGAAACCTGAGGACCAGAAAGATAAGTTGACTTTCTCCAAGGTCACAAGACTAATAAGTGGCAAATCTGGGATTCAAACCCAGGTGCTCTAGTTCCTAATCCAGCACTCTTTTGACCACTCTGTGAAAATGTTCCCTGGCAGGTTGCTGTGGAGATGGCACCTTGGAATCACTAATTGCTGAGTTATTAGACAGATATATTCTTGCCAGAGCCAGGCAGTGCAAGCTATATTTTCTGAGACCTTCTCAGGTGTGGAATTGTTTAAAATAGGAGGCTATGCTCTTAACACCTTTTTCTCTTTCATAGCCAAACTCCTAGAAAAAACCATCTACATTTATTGCTTTTACATCTTCTTCAACTCACTTCTCAATCACTAGCAATCTGGCTTCTGACATCCTCATTTAACTAAAATGGTTCTCTCCAAGGTTATCAAACACTTCTGTATCGTTAAATTTAATAACTTTCTCCATCTTCATCCTTTTTGATTTCTCTTTTGCCCTGATGACTAACCTTTCCTCCTGGCTTCTAAGTGTCACCTAAATTTTGGTGACACTTAACCTTTTGTCCAAGCTAGTTCTTATGGATTAAGTCAGTTCTTACTCTTTCCTTCCCATCTGACTAGGCTTCAGGGGGAGCCTGACCTATAAATCTCTAAGAGAAGACAATGGCCCTCATTTGGGAGAAAGCATTTAGGTGGCTATTCATTTGAGGCTAGCTACTGCCACCTTGTTTTGTGACTGCATTTAGTGTGAGTCTGTATACTATATGCATCCCTCATCACCCTCCTCCCCACCCAAGAGTGTGCTGGAGTCTGCACATGAGAGCCAATTGTTCAATCTTCAGTGTGAGGATTTATTTACACTTCGGAAAGTGACAAATGCTCAAATCAGGGCTTGATTTATTATTCTATTGATTGTCTAGACTTAAGAAAGCAAGGAGAAATTGTTAATGCAGATTCATCTTAAAAGTGTGTTGTGCCTACATTTTCCCTTCTGAGAGCCAGTTGTTAAACATTTACCAGCACATCTCTGTACCCACCTGACTCATACGCATATACTGTATACTCATATACACAAAAATACATCAAAAAGTAGTATAATATAGTGGGTGGGAAACACTGGACATGTGTGTGTGTGTATGTATGTAGCATGGATCTTACTTCTTTCATTCACCAGCATCAGCAAAACCACTTTGAACCTCAGTTTTCATATCTGAAAGATAATAAATAGCATTTATTTATTAATTAGTAATTAATTAATGGCATTCGTTTATTTTAAGAATTGCAAAGCACTTAACATAGTCTGTCTCACTAGATTCTCATAATGACCCCATGAGGTAGTTGCTGTTATTATCTCTATTTTACAGATGAGAAAACTGAGGGCAAGAGAGGTTTAGTGACTGACTTGTCCAGGGTCACCCTGAACACGTCTGAGGCAGAATTCAAATGCCAGGTTTCTAACTTGGAGACCAAAACTCTATCTAAAAATGAGGGCTAGATGACTTCTGCTGTCATTTTGTTTGGTCATTTTTTCAGTCGTGTCTGACTCTTTGTGACCCCATTTGGTGTTTTCTTGTCCAAGATGCTGGAGTGGTTTGCCATTTCCTTCTGCAGCTCATTTTACAGTTGAGGAAACTGAGGCAAACAGGGTTAAGTGACTTACCCAGGGTCACATAGCTAGTAAGTGTCTGAAGCCGGATTTAAACTCAGGAAGATGAGTCTTCCTGACTCCAGTCCCTACACTTTATTCACTGTGATACCTAGCTGCACAGATGACTTCTAAAATACCTCATAATTCTACCTCCATAATACCATATTTCTCCTCTCAAAAAAATCATCTTTTTAATGCTTAATCTCCCTTCTTTTTCTCCCCTGCGTAAGCATTGTCATGGAACCTAGGGTTGATGTGTTTAGGTTGCAGTCTGAATGGTTCCTTGGTCAGTTTATTATGAGGGAGGCCTTTCTCTTTCAAGAAAAATCTGGACCAAAATATTAAAACCTAAGGACACTCAATGTGGAAGATAAATGTTTCAGGATGCCAAGAGGCATAGTGGATAGAGCATTGGACCCAGAGTCAGAAGGACCAAGTTTGAATCCTGCCTTAGACACAAGCTGTATGACCCTGGACAAGTCCACTTTAATCTTTCTCCAGCTCAATTTCCTCATCTATAAAATGGCCGTAATGGTAAGCACCTACCTCCCAGGAGTGTTATACAGATTCAGAGTACAAAATAATGAGATTACACGTATAAAGCAATTTATAAACCTTAAAGAGCTATATAAATGCTTTGGATTATTAAGAGTCACATTATCACTGTTTGCTCTCATTAAATATTACAAAAACATCACTGAAAATCAACTTTTCATTGACCATGTTTGCTCCTCATTTCTGATATTATAATAAAGGTTAATTGGAAATTGTTCTAAGCTTCCCTAGCAGACAGAGTAAACTGTATCATTTAGTCTCTTTCCCTGTAACTGCTTGGAATGCGCATAAGAGCATTTCTGACAGGCTTTAGTCAACATGCCGAGAGAAGCTTGTTTCTTCCACAAAAGGCAGCCTGAGCTTGTGGCTGGCCTGGATGCCTGGACTGACTGTCTCTCACTCTCTCTCTCTCTCTCTCTCTCTCTCTCTCTCTCTCACACACACACACACACACACACACACACACACACACACACACCACACTCCTAGAGCTAATGAACACATCTCTTCTCTTTTAAAGCTTCCAGACTTCCCCAACAATCCATGACAGTTGCTGTGATGACTGCACACAGGGCAACTTTGACCTCAGGAAACAGCCCGATATGGTGGACAAGACATTGTCAAGGGAGCTGGGTTCCAGTCCCCATTGTGACATTAAGCCATTATATGGCCTTGGGCAAGGCATTGCATTTATATTATACCTCAGTTACCCCTCCTCTAAAGTTAGGAGGTTTCACTGGGCCTCAGAGTCAAACATCATCTAGTCCAACCTGTACCTAAAAATGAATATCCTTTTACAATATGTTTGACAATGGCGCTGAGGCCCTGCCCGGTCTGAGATATTTATATTGGGGTTCCTGGGGTGCTCAGGGAAGACCAGTACCTCTGATGTGAAGGATTGCCAAAGCCGTTTCAGGGCTGCTCATCCACATTTGGACTCCACCTTCTCCCAACTCTCACCTGTGGCATGAACAGTGTCCATACCTGGTAAACTGTCTCGGCAGACAGATTGAGGGTAACCAAGAGGTATCAAGCCTATTAGTGAGTTAAAGGGAATAGCATGTGAAGACTTCCCCTGGTGGAGTGGGCAAGTGAAAACAATTTGTTCCAATGGCCCTAAAGGCAGCTGAAGCAGGCACTATGGAGCACTTGGAACTTGGTTAGACACCAAAGACCACGAGGTCTTCCAGTGCATCCCCGGCCATCTCAGGTCATCTGGACTTTTGTCCTGCCACTGGACTTTGATGACTCAGGGAAAGAGTGAGGCCGATGACTTTATTCAACTCTGCCTCACTTAAATCTAATTCACTGGAAAGTCAAGACATCAACCATGATGTCATTGGTCTTCTTGGTTCTCTTTGAAGACCTCCAATGAAGAACTCACTGACTCCAGAACTGACCCATGTCACTTTTGGACAGCTATAGTAATAACAGTGATAACAAAAATATTTCTGTTGACACCAAGATCTGCAAAGTGCTTTACATATGCTCTCTCCTTTGATTTCAATTATTAGAAGTTTTCTATTATATCCAGCTGAATTCTAAGTCCCTGCAATTTCTACCCATTGTTCCTCCTTCTGCTCAATAGGGCCAAATAGAATTAATCTAATCTTCCACATTACAGCCCTTCAAATACTTTTAGATCTTTCTCATTTCTACCTAAGCCATTTTTTCCCTAAGGCTAAACAATTCCAGTTCCTTTCCCTGATCCTGGAACTGTTCTAAACTCTGCTCAGCATTCTGGATGGCATGCTCTGGAGATTCCTCACTGTCTTTTCTCATATGAGGCACCTAGAACTGAGCAACAGTCCTCTAGCGGAAGCTTTACCAGGACAGGGTATGGCAGGACCAGCACTTACATGATGAATGAAGGTATAGGGTCCAGAACAACACAGTATATCCATGAGGTTGGATTAGATAATCTCTCAGGCCTCTTTCAGCTGCTGGAGAAGTTAGGACGGCACAATAGAAAGAGCCCTGTCTTGGAGTCGGAAGATCTAGGTGCCCACCTATGACTTTGGCTAGCTAATTTAATATTTTACTGATGAGGCCATCTGAAAAATGAACACATTATCCTAGATGCAGGCACCTAAAAGGCAGCTAGGTGGCATAGTGGATAGAGTGCTGGGACTGAAATCAGGAAATCATGAGTTTCTGGGGCTTCCATCGCTGTATGACCCTGGGCAAGTCATTTAACTTCTATCTGCCTCTATTTCCTCATCTGAAACATAGGAATAATAAGAGTACCTACCTTCTGGAGTTTTATTTCAGGGTTAAAAATAGATGTTTGCAAACCTAAAAGCATTGTAGAAATGATGGTTGTTATTATGTTCTCTGAGATGCCTTCTAGCACGAAATCCTAGCATTTGGGGCATTTCAAGGGCCCTACCTCTTGCTCCCATCTCTGGGGTAACTCTAATGCTGCGGGTGTCCAGAGAAAGATATTAAGGCCCAGACTCTGGTTTTGTGAAATAGCCAATACCATGGAGCCCTTCCACTCCACACCCCAACAACAGAACAGAAAAGAGGTCCAATGCAGGTCTGATGTGGCTGCAGCTCAAGGGGATGCTTTCATCCGTACAAGAAGCTAGGCTATGGAGTAAAGCGTCTGATCAGAGTCAGGAAGACCTGAATTCAAATCCTAATCAGACACTTACTAGCCGTAGGACCCTGTGAAAATCACTTAACGTCTCTCAGGTTCCGTTTCCTCATTGGAAAAATAGGGTTGTTGGGAGGATCAAAATGAGACAATATAAAGTGATAGATAGAGAGATAGACAGACAGACAGACAGATAGGCAGACAGACAGACAGGCAGGCAGACAGACAGACAGATAGATAGATAGATAGATAAATAGATAGACAGACAGGCAGACAGACAGATAGATAGGCAGACAGACAGCTAGGCAGACAGACAGGCAGACAGACAGACAGACAGACAGACAGATAGATAGATAGATAGATAGATAGAAAGATAGATATAGATATATAAAATGAGATATGTAAAGTGCTTTTTCAGGTGGCACATTGGATAGAGTTCTGGACTTGGAATCAGGAAGACTCACCTTCCTGAGTTTAAATCTGGCCTCAGACACTTACTAGCCATGTGACCCTGGGCAGGTCACTTAGCCCCATTTGCCTCAGTTTCTTCATCTGTAAAATGAGCTGGAGAAGACAATGGCAACCCCCCCCAGTATCTCTTCTTGAGCCTGTTTCCTCGTCTATAAGATGGGGACAATAATACTTGCACTGCCTACCTCACAGGGTTGTTTTAAGGCTTGAATTAAAATTTGAGTTGTCATTTATGGGCTTATAGATCTAGAGTCGGAAGAGACCTTAGAGGCCGTCTAATCCATCCCCCCTTCATTTTAAAGATGAGGAAACTGGGGCCCAGAGAAGTGATTTGCCCAAGGTCACACAGATAGTGAATGTCAGAGGCAGGATCCAAACCTAGGTCTTTTGACTCCAGAAACAGTCATCAACAAGCATTTATTAAGCACCTGCTATGTGCCAGGTATGGTAGTTGTTCAGTCGTGTCCAACTCTTTGCAACCACATTTGGGATTTTCTTGGCAAAGATACCGGAATGGCTTGACATTTCCTTCTCCAGCTTATTTTACAGATAAGGAAACTGAGACCAACAAGGTTAAATGACTTGTCCAGGGCCACACGGCTAGTCTTAGGTCATCTTTGAACTCAAGAAGATGAGTCTTCCTGACTCTAGGCCCGGCACTCTATCCCTTGTGCCACCTAGCGGCCCTCCAGGGATAGTACTAAGCCCAATGTGGATACAAAAAAAGGCAAAAGACAGCGTCTGCTCTCCACGAGGTCACAGTCTAGTGGGGGGACAAAAAGCAAACAACTGTGAACAAATAAGACATGCTCAGGATAAATGCCTCAAACTGCTGTTGTTCAGTCATTCTCAGTCATATCCAACTCTTTGTGACCCCCCCCACCCACCTTGGGGTTTTCTTGGCAGAGATACTGGAGGGGTTTGCCATTTCCTTCTCCAGCTTGTTTTACAGATGAGGAAACTGAGGCAAACAAGGTGCAGTGACTTACCCAGGGTCCCAAAACTAGTAAGTGTCTGAGGCCGGATTTGAACTCAGGAAGGTGGGAGTCTTCCTGACTCCAGGCCCAACACTCTATATCCACTGCACCACCTAGCAGCCAAATGCCTCAGAGGGGAGGTAACAAGGGTAAGAAAGACTCGGGAGAGTGTTTTTGTAGAAGGTGAGACTTTAGCTGAGACTTGAAGGAATCCAGGGAAGCCAGGACACGGAGATGAGAAGAGAGAGACTACCTGGCATGGAGGACAGCCAGTGAAAATGTTTTGAGTCAGGATGTGGTGTTCTGAGTGAGGATCAGCCAGGAGACCGGTGTCGCTGGATCACAGAGTACAAGGAGGGAATTAAGGTACAAAAGCCTGGAAAGGTAAGAAGGGACCAGGTTATGAAGGGCTTTTTTTTTGAGGGGGGAAGGCAAGGCAATTGGGGTTAAATGACTTGCCCAAGGTCACACAGCTAGTAAGTGTGTCAAGTGTCTGAGGCTGGATTTGAACTCAAGTCCTCCTGACTCCAGGACCAGGGCTCTACTCACTGCACCACCTAGCTGCCCCCTATGAAGGACTTTTGAAAGAAAAAGGGAAGGTTTTATATTTGCTCCTGGAGGTGATAGGAAGCCAGTGGAACTTATTGAATAGCGGGAGGGTGCTATGATCAGACCTGTACTTTAGAAAGATCACTGATGGCTAAATGTTGAGGGGAGAGACTTGAGGCAGGGAGACTTAAGAAGCAGGCTATTGCAACAGTGCAGTTGTGAGACGACAAGGGCGTCTCCGCCAGGGTGGTTACAGGGTTCAAAGAGAGAAGGGGACATATATGAGAGACATTACCAAAGATGCGAATGGCAGGACAGGACTGGCCCATCAAGGAGTGAGGAGTTGAGGATGACACCTAGTTGTAAGCCTAGGTAACGGAGAGGATGATGCTTTTTTAAAAATTGTGTCAGGTACCTTACAAGTCCTAGGCCTAGGAAAGGGGAGACTTGGGGCAGCTAGGTGGCACAGCAGATAGAGCACCAGCCCTGGAGTGAGGAAGGCCTGAATTCAAACCCAGCCTCAGACACTTACTAACTGTGTGACCCTGGGTAAGTCACTTAACCCCAAATGCCCCCCCCCGCCAAAAAAAAAGGAAAGAGAAGACTTTTTTCAGAGAGCAATTTAGATGTTTGAAGAGGAAGATGAAGGAACTTGGCCACTCCTAAAAATCCTGGCAGCATGGACGCTGGCCCAGCTTGCATTTGTGGAGGTTATCTGACTCTCCATCCAGAGTCCCTGGACTTTCCTCAGTTCCTCAATTCAGATTGAATATGCCAGGACAAGGGATCAATGATCTCCCTCTACATATCACTCCTGTGCCATCCCCACTTAAAACCAAGTCAGAGCTCCTGCCCAACCCCTCCTTGCTCAGAGAGTAAAATGCTCTCTGCAAACTGGTGTGAAACCCCTGCTAATTCCCCACACGTTCTGCTGGTTTATGGCAGCCACTGCCACCTCGGCTCTCCTCCAGCTCCATCTGTCACCTCTTGTAGCAGAAGAAACTCAGCCCCTCACCAGCAGGAGCCATGCAGGGGGGCAATGATTCATTACCTCCAGGGATCCCAACAGCATCCCTCCCTGAGTCAGGAGCCATACACACCAATTGCTGGCTGGCCCCAACATTATCACCCAGATCAAACTGGAATAGGTCTGCCTTTCTGTCTCAATCTGGCTGCTGCTGCCTCTCCAGAGTGATTTCCTTGCTAGGGAATGCTACAGTTTGCCCTCATCTCTTCCACAATGCCATAACTAAGTCAGGGTACTGGATACACCTGTGTCAGGTACACCCTCACTTAATGCCTTCCACTACTCAGGCTTTTGCAGCCAAAAGTCACTCTGCTTCTCTCTCGGTGTAGGGTAACAGTCTTGGAATCAAAGGACCTGGGTTCAAATCCCAATTTTTTTCATTCCTAGCTGTGTGATTTGGGTAAGTCAATGAAAGAAAGAATGAATGAATGACAATGCATATATTAAACACCTACTAAGTGCTAAGCACTGGGGATACAAATACAAAAAGCAAAAACAGTTCCTCCTTCAAAAAGCTTATGTTTTCTTTTTTAAATTTTTAGTTTTTTCCTTAATAGTAAGTAGTTTTTCCCAATTACATGTAAAGATAGTTTTCAACACTCATTTTCATAAAATTTTAGTTCCAAATTTTTCTCCTTCCCTCCACCCGCCAAAAACAGCAAGCAATCTGATATATGTTATACATGTACAATCGTGTTAAACATATTTCTACTTTAGTCACGTTGTGAAAGGAGAATCAGAACAAAAGGGAAAAACCACAAGAAAGACAAAACAACAAAAAACTAAAAATAGTATGGAGCTCACATTTTAAAAGGGAAGGCAATATACAAGAGAGAATGGTGGCCATAGAAGGGTGCTTTAGGCTATAAAATTACAGAGATGGTGACTGGGGTTTGGGGGAGTGGGCTGAGCCATCCCATCCAGGAATAATGGCAGAGCTGATCTGAGCATGCTTCATAGTTTTAGAATTGTAGAGACAGAGGGAGAACAAGGAAATGGTACCCACTGGGATTGTGGGATGGGGAGGCAAGGAAGTTGTTAAGGTTACAGAGGAGATGGCTGAGGAGTCAGGAGTGAAGTGAAGCGTACCTGGAGTTTTCCTTGGAATGATGGTCTGGGAGAGGCCATTACCAATTAGGAAAGCAGAGACCACAGGGCAGAAGTTTCTCCCGTGTGGGAAGGAGGATGGCAAGGCTGTGGAGATGCCCAAGAGGAGAGAGTGATTACCTTCGAGGTGTCTTCCAGCTTGAAATCCATGGTTGTCATAGCCTGTATCCATCCTCTAACTCCCTCAAGGGGAAGACTGACTCATTCATTTCTCCTTTCTCCTACACCTTGTGCCCTGCACACTGTAGATGTTCAGAAATGTAGATTAACCAGAAGTTTGGCTCACTCCTCTATTCTTGGTGGAGAAAATGGACAGGGAACTTGCCCAAACTTTGGTTGTATAAATATGGGTGGTACATCCAGAAAAAGAAATATGGAGCCTGAATGCAGATCAAAACAGATCATTTTCTTTTTTCATTTTATGTTTTTCTTTCTCATGGTTACTCCTATTCATTCTAATTCTTCTATACAACATGACTAATAGGAAAATATATTTAATAGGACCGTATATGTCTTGGGGAGGGGAAGGGGAGGGAGAGGGAGAAAAATTTAAAACTTATGGAAGTGAATGTTGAAAACTAAAAATAAATAAATTAACTATTAAAAAATAAAGATGGGTGGTAGTAGGACAGAGGAAGGGGAAAGGGATAGCTCTTGGATCTGGCACTGGGCATAGAAATTTCTATTTTCTGTTCCCTAGTGCTTCTCCTCTCTCCCCAACCCTCTTACTGAGAAGTTAGGGAAAAGAAATAGAGAAGTGACATTGAATTTGGGCCAGCCTTGAAGCACAGAGAAAGAAGGCACAGAGGGATGTGTTCCTTCCAGAGGACCTCACAGGGATTGTTGCTATTGTCTCATAAGCTCAGGCAAAAGAAATAGGAACCAACCATGTTCCATAGGTCACTGATACCTCCTTGGCTCTGTCCCAGTGGTGGGATTCAAACAAATTAACAACCGGTTCTCCATGGAATGGAGCCCCCACTAACAACTGGTTCTCGAAACTCAACCTAAAATTAGGTACCAGTTCTACCAAACTGGTACGAACCAGCTGAATCCCACCATTGCTCTGTCCTATGTCTTTCTGTTCACAAAGGTTCATGGATCTAGAGCTGGACATTACATGAGAAGACATCTAGTCCAATTCTCCTCCTACCTCTGAGGATGCTGAGGCCCCAGGGGAAGTCAGGGTACTTGCCCAAAGTCATACATGTCAGAGGCAATGTGATGCAATGTAAAGAGTATTGAACGTTCCTAGTGAACTTTGAGTCATGGCACCTGTGTTCACATCTCAGTTCTGCCATTTACTACCATCTATGATGCTGAACAAATCTTTGAATCTCTTGGAGCCTGTTTCCTTTTCTAGAAATTGGTTGGGTTAAGAGGCCTGTTAAGTCCCTCCTGGTCCTAGACTGATAATCCTAAGAACCCAAGTTCTTGAATCCATTGTACCACAATTATCCCTCAGCCATCTTTGTCCCTAGAATCAGGAAAGGCTTACCCTCTTCTTTTCCCTCGCCGAATCCCTGAAGTCAGAGCAGTGTGAAATTTACCCAAATTCATTCCTTGATTCAACAAGCATTACTAAATACCTACTACGTACTCTGTCCTGATCCTATCACCATCTTTGGCTAACCAAGCTTAGGACCCTGAGCCCAGGAAGCCTGGTCTTCTCCCTAATAGGACTTCTTATAAGGCAGAAATCAGCCTATGCCAAGTCAACAAATAGGGTCCCATCCAAAGATTTCTGTTCAGTCATTTCAGTCATATCCGACTCTTCATGACCCCATTTGGGGTTTTCTCAGCAAAGATGCTGGAGTGGTTTGCCGTTTCCTTCTTCAGCTCATTTTACAGATGAGGAAACTGAGGCAAACAAGGTTAAATGGCCAGGGTCACACCACTAGTGAATGTCTGGGGCCAGATTTGAACTCAAAAAGACAAGTCTTCCTGACTCTAGGTCCAGTGCTTGATCTGCCCCTAAGGGCATGAGTAACCAAAGCACCAAAAAGCCCTTGTTATTAAGCCCAGGACATGCATGGTCTTCACCATATTCCTGAAGCCAGGTTTTCTTCTTTACTGATAATTGGATGATCCCTCAACCCACCTACTGTGTCTGTGTCTTACTCTTCCAGCAGGCTCCTTGAAAGCGCCACTTCCATCCCCAGTTGCGGCTCAGCCAAACACCTGCATCACCAACCCACCTACTCCCACCCTTGGAAACATGGAGAGCCTGAATGACGTGCACAATCCACTGTTGGCCAGAAGTAATGGTCACCTCCCCAACACGTATCCCTTCCATGAGGACTCTCCAACCTGGGACTGCCAGGAGAAGTTCTACTCCTACTTCTTTGGCAGTGCTGGCCAGACCAGAACCCACCAACTGTTAGATGCAGGGTCCCTACAGCTGGCTGTAGAGGCACTGTATGGGTCCAACTTTCTCCTCATGAAGGACAAAGCTAAAGAGTGGAAAGGAGATAGCTGCGAGACTACCTTCACAGAAGGCAAGGAACCCCAGGCCAGCACCCTTGAAGGAGACCAGAGACCTGGCCAGACTGAGGAAGATGCCAAGATTCAGACAGTGTCCTTTGAAGTAGAAGATGAGCTTCTGGAGGTGGAGGAAGAAGAAGATGATGAGGTGAGTAGAATGGAAAGCTGTAGGGTGAGGGAAGAAGGCTGTAGCATCACTGGACCTGAACCAAGTCAAGAGAACAGAGTTCTCCTGTCTCAGCCTCTGTCTATCATTGTGTAACCTTGGGGAAGTGATTTAAACTCTCTAGGCTTTCATTTCTAAACCAGTTGCTATTCATATCTGTAGCTTCACACCCTTTTGCTTTTCATGTGTACTCATGAGAAATATTAGACTATTTGCATACTATGCCATATCTCAATTTCCCTTTAGAAAATGCTGCTATCCCCTGCACTAAGACAACAGTCTTAGATTCATAAAAGCTGTCATTCAACCAGACACACCCCTGAACCCGGACCAGAGGCAGCCAAAGTGCTACGGTATAGATTGTGATTGGCCCAGCCCAGGTTGACTCCTGTTAGGCCTTATGTAGAAGAAGGGATTCTTGTCCTTTAGGAGAAGGCAGAAGTTCTAACCTTTAAGAGACTTGTGGATAGCCTTCAGGGGAACTCTGACCTGGTTTTTTTTTTAAATTACTATTTTGGTAACTGTATTTCAATATAATTGGGTACTATGTATTTTATTTGTTTAAAAACATTTTTGTATTTCCTGTCCTCTGGGACAGTCCTTCTTAAACTGTGGGTCATAACCCCATTGCGAAAAATTTGGCAACAGTAAAAGATTTCTGAACGGGCAATAACCAAAAATTAATTAAAAATAAAACACGTAATGAATCTGAGGAGTTTCTGGTAGCACTTGCACATGTTGCATCAGCAACCTCACTGGAGCCTTGGTTCTGAACACAAAGCTTGTGAACTTGCAGCATGTGCCCTCAGGCCATGTAATGCCAAGATACTGCCAAAACTCGAAAAAGGGTAAACAGATGGACAAAGTTTAAGAAGCACTGCCCCATGGGATCTGAAGAAGCTATTCGTGGACCAGGAGTGGAATCAGCCCCTGGTTGTTTCTGGGTCCAGGGACCTGGAGTGAGGAGCACCCCCTTCCCAGATTCTTACTTTCCTGGACTGATATAACCTAGAACATTCTTGACTCCAATAGGAATTGTGCTCCCTGAGTATCCTATGTGGTAGAGATCTAAGATAGGAATTTGTTTTCTTAGGCCATTCCTCTCTGGGTTATATATGTTAGCAGTTAGGGGGCCATTGGCCCAGCCTTCCACAGAGCCCCTCCAGAGCCCCAGACTGGGGGGGGGGCCAGCCTCATGGGTATTCACTGAATCTTCCTGTACTACTGTCATCATCATTATCAGTCAAGATTATGCAACTCGATTTCTTCACAATCAAACAGTGAGTATTTATTAAGCACCTACTATATGCCAGGCACTGAGAGTAAAAGTACAAAGAACAAAGCAATGCCTACTTGCAATGAGCTTACATTCTAATGGGGGTGACAAGTCCATATAGATAGATAGATAGATATACAGCATAAATGTAAAATAAACAATGCAAATGTATAGGAGTTAAACACAATGTAGTTTAGGAAGAAAGGGTACTAGCCATTGTAGGAAATCAGGAAAGGCTCTATGCAAAAGATGGAGCCTGAGCTGCATCTTAAACCAAGAGAGACTCTATGAGGGAGGGGTAAAAGGAAGGAGTGCATTCCAGGCATGGTCACCCCATTAGCATATATTAAGAGCTGAGGGCCAGTCATCCTGACCTATGTCTTGCCACTGGACTCCAATGACTTTGGAGGAGAGAGTGGGGCTGATGACTTTGCACAGCTCTGCCTCACTTAAATCCAATTCAGTTGCAAGTGAAGACATCATCCTCCTGATGTCATTGGTCCTCTTCCAGAAGGAAGGAGAAACAATGAGAGCTGAGATTTAAACCCAGGCCTTTCAATAGCCCAGGCTGACTCCTGTTAGGCCTTGTGTAGAAGATGAGATTCCTGTCCCTTAGGAGAATGCACTAAGGCAGAAGTTCTAACCACTAAGGGTACCGAGGACAACCTTCACAGGATCTCTGACCTGGCTTTGTTTTCTTTTTTAATTATTTTGGTAACTGTATTTCTTTTTTTAAGTACTTTTTTTTAATTAGATTTTTTTATCTTTAGTTTACAACACTCAGCTCCCCAAGTTTTTGAGTTCCAAATTTTCTTCCCCTCCCTTCCCTCTCCCTTACCCCCCAAGACGGTATGGGATCTGTTATATGTTCTACATACACCTTCGCATTAAACTTATTTACACAATAGTCAAGTTGTAAAGAAGAATTATGACCAATGGAATGAATCATGAGAAAGAAGAAAGAAACCCAAAAAAGAAGGAAAAAAAGAGAGAGCAAATAGTTTGTCTCAATGTGCATTCAGACTTGGTAGTTCTTTCTCTGGATGTAGATAGCTCTTTCCATCATGAGTCCTTTGGAGCTGTCTTTGGTAACTGCATTTCAATATAATTAGGTCCTATGTATTTTATGCATTTAACATATTTTTCTATTTCCTGCCTTCTCAATGGGTGGGGGAAGGGAGGGAATTGGAAATTAGGGGAAAATAAAATCGAATAAATGTTTCAGAGAAGGGGTTCATAAGCTTCATCAGACTGCCAGAGGGGTCCATAACACACAAAAATTAAGAACCCCTGTTCTAAAGAGAGGGCAGGGCAAACACTAAAAGCCAGACATCTCAGATCTGGGACCCAGTATCAAAGGTATTCTCACTCTCAGGCTTAGTTTAGATTCCGGGACCCCCTCCTTTCCTTCCCGCCTCCCAAGGCAGGCACTCCTTCTTAGATAGCCTAACCCTGTTCCCTCTATCTTCCAGAGTGACTCCTCCAGTGTCAGTGAGAGTGAAGATGGTTTTCTCACTCTACCACCCCGGGACCACCTTGGCCTTGCCATCTTCTCCATGCTCTGCTGTTTCTGGCCTCTGGGTATTGCTGCCTTCTACTTCTCGCAAAGGGTAAGGTTCACTGTGGGGCATCTGTAGGCGGGGTGTAGGATGCAAGATGGAGCGTGACTTTTCTTTCAAAGGAAAGGACCATCCTGGCTGTGCTTTACATAGTAAAGGGAAGTCTGGTTTTTAAATCCTAGTGCCTTCTACCCATAAGCAATCAGGCCTCAGGAAGGCTGTGAATTGGGCAGTAACTCCTGGCGCTGGGAAGGGGTACTTGAGAAATAACTAACTAAATATAAAGATAGATAGATAGACAGACAGACAGATAGATGGATCGATGGATGGATGGATGGACGGACAGACAGGTAGACAGACAGACACAGACAGATAGATAGATAGGTAGACAGATAGGCGGATGGACGGATAGACGGACAGACGGACGGACAGGTAGATAGATAGATAGATAGATAGATAGATAGATAGATAGATAGATAGATAGATAGATAGATAGATAGATGGATGGATAGATAAATGGATAGATAGATGGATAGATGGATAGATGGATGGATAGATGGATGGATGGATGGATGGATGGATGGATGGATGGATGGATGGATGGAAGGACAGACGGATGAATGGACAGATGGATGGACAGACAGACAGATAGAGCGACAGATATACAGATGTATACAGCCAGCCTTTCAGCAGCCCCCATACTGACTTTGTGGCACATGGGACTATACTCTGATTTTCTCAAAGTCTGCTCCTCCCCACCACACGACACAGTTGTTTTTAAGGTATTCTTTTCCCATTCAAAGCTATCTTTGATAGTTTAGGGTGTTTTTATTTTTCAAACATGATTTCACTTGGGTAACTTTTGGGGGTGAAGTGGGTGGCTATATAAGTTGTCCAAGACATCATGCCTACGGGGACAAATAGAAGTGGCTCTGCCCTGCCTTTCCCCCAAGACAGCTTCATCCCATTTTTAATGGTGCCCATTTAGTGAAATGATCCATTCCTGTCCTTTTGGCTCACGTAAGTCAGGGGTTTCTAGAGAATGGCCAAAAAGAAGGAAGAATCAAGTTAAATTGAATCCCTGGGGAGTTACATTCTTTCCCTCATTGGCCTGTACCACCCTCATCCTCAACCTCAAGTAGCCTATGAAGGATGGATCCAGAGTTACAAGGTCCTGCTTATGTGGCTTCTCTTTTCCTAGACCAGCAAGGCCATCTCCAAAGGGGACTTTCACCTGGCCAGCACAACTTCTCGACGGGCCCTCTTCCTGGCCATCCTCTCCATCACCCTTGGCACCGGTGTCTATATTGCAGTGGTAGTGGCACTGGTGGCTTATTTGTCCAAAAGCAGCCAGGACTAGTGGGACCCACGTTGTCTCCCTTGAGCAGCACTCAGTCCTTCCCTCACCAGTGGTTCAGGGGAGCCCTGAATCTCTTTATCCATGGGTACTAATACCCTAGGTATCCTGGTGTTTGCAGACGAGCTGGAGCCAAGAACCCTAGACTCTCACTTTCCAACATGAACCCATTTCTGTCTCCCAAAAGGAGCTGGGGAAGAAAATGTTATCTGGCCCACATCTGTCTAGCCTCAGAGACTCTTGATCTCATCTTGTTATGTTTAGTTCTCCCCTCAGGTAGGCCCCCACCCAAATGAGGGGTACAGGGAGCTTATTTCACTGGCTCCCTTTTCCTGTCCTCCCTCAATTCTCTCCAACCTGTTTCATTCCCTCTGTGGAAGGGGGCACAGTGGTCAATGCTATGATCAAGGTATGCCAGGCCTAGTACCAGCTGCTGGCCTGAGACAGGCCGAAGACACAAACCCACCTCATTCCCACCATGTTCTGCCCCTTTCCTGGAGACAGCTCCATAGACGTTGCAAGTAGCTAACTCCTTCACCCTCCCAAGTCTCAAGGGAAGGGACAGGAGCATGGAAGAAGGTTGGGACTGCTTGATATTTAGGTTGCTGATCGAGAAAGGGACAAGAGGTGACCTGATCAAAACCACATCAGAGGCACTTGCTGAGAGTCAACCAAGCTGGAAACAGACCTGGTCCCCTGAACATGGATCTTGGACTTGCTATCTGGCCGATGACCAAAATGGATCAATTCGAATTTGCTTTTCTCTCACCAAATATGGGAAATATCCATTTCAATTCAATTAAACAAATATTTATTAAATGCCTGCCCTGTGCTTTGCACAGGACTAGATACTGAGGGAGATACAAAATTTACAGAAGGTGAATCTTTTACCTTCATGGAATTTTTACACTCTAGTGATCTTCTTTGATACATCATGAGATGTTTCCTTTTGCCACCTGGTGGACATGGTTGAGCTGTGAACAGAAAATGAATGATGATTGGTCATTAAAAACCTTTAAAAAATGTTTCCTTCCATTTTCTCTAAAGCGGTAACGTCAAGAACCCAACCAGCGCATGGGCAGACATAGAGGGGCAAACAGACAGATTGGCTGTTGAAATCTTAGGGTCATGAGGTCCCTTCTCTCCGAGGAGACATAGAGGATCACAGGATCCTTGTTGTTTATCTTTCATTCTCAAAGAGGACCATGACATTGGGAAGATGATGTCATGACTTGCAAGTGAATTGGATTTAAGTGAGGCAGGGCTGTGCAAAGTCACCAGCCTCACTCTTTCCTCTGGAGCCATCTGGGGTCAGTGGTAAGATACAGATCAGGATGACTGGAGATGGCCCGGAATGCAGTGGGAGACCTTGGCCTTTTTAACTAAGGTTTTTCCCAGCTCTCAGTTTGTCTAAGGCAATGCCTAGTCAATGATTAAGGAGGTAAGAATGAGGCAAAGAATGGCCTTTTTTACCTAGTCAAAAAAAGAAATCAATCTAGGAGGGGAAATCCATCAGGGTTTTTTGGCCAAAATGGAAACAATCGCTATTTACACTCACTCTGAACCATCAGAGTCCAAATGAGGCTTGGACTGGAACCTATTGTTGGCCAGCCAAGAGCCAGAGTGATTTAGGTTTAAGGCATGGTCTGCAAAAAAGAAATAAACCCCAGGATAGCTTGTGAGGTTTTAGCACTCAAAATTTATAGTACTTTGGGCAGAGCACCTGCAGGTAAAGGTATGATTCCCTATAGAAGACAAGAAGGCAGGAAAGAAGGAAGGAAGGTAGGAATGGAGGGAGGAAGGATGGATGGAAGGAATGAAGGAAGGATGGAAGGAAGAAAGGAAGGGAGGGAGGAGGAAGCAAGGAATGAAGGAAGGAACAAAGGAATGAAGGAAGGAAGGAACAAAGGAAGGATGGAAGGAAGAAAGGAAGGGAGGGAGGGAAGGAAGGGAGGAAAGAAAAAAAGAAGGAAGGAAGGAAGGGAGGGAGGAAAGAAAGAAGGAAGGAAGGAAGGAAGGAAGGAAGGAAGGAAGGAAGGAAGGAAGGAAGGAAGGAAGGAAGGAAGGAAGGAAGTGGAGAGGGAGGGAAGGAAGGAAGGAAGGAAGGGGCTGTGTGGGTCAACTGAAACTGTCCAGTGTGGGTCTCCAGTGGGACAACCACTAATACTCACAAACTGCTGATTGCTGTTTGTCCTTTGTTCTCAGAGAGGACCGTGACTAAGCCAGAAGGAACCTTAGAAGTCATCTTGTCTAACTGCCTCATTTTAAAAAGGATGAAATTGAGGCTTAGAGAAATTATATGACTTTCCCAAGGTCTTTTTGTTGTTATTGTTGCTCAGGCATTTTCAATTGTGTCTGATTCTTTGTGACCCCTTTTGGGGTTTTCTTGGCAAAGATCCTGGAGTGTTTGGCATTTCCTTCTCCAACTCATTTTACAGATGAGGAAACTGAGGCAAACAGGGTGAAGTGACTTGCCCAGGGTCACACAGCTAGCAAGTGTCTGAGGTCAAATTTTAACTCAGGAAGACTCGTCTTCCTGACTCTGGGCCTGGTCCTCTATCCACTGTGCCACTTTGCTGCCCCTCCCCTAGCTGCTTCTGTCATTTTCCCAAGGTATTAAAGGTAATAAATGACAGAAACAGGTTTGACCTAATGACTTCTGACTCCAAATCCAATGTTCTTCCCACTGTCCCATCATGCCTTTCCCCCACATTGCCTTGGTAGTTCCCTGAGTATGGGATCCCTTGAGATTCCCAAAGCCTCAGATACCACGAGATAAGGAAAGTATAAGCCATATCCTGAGGTGTGGTATCAGGAAGACAGGCCTCTGAATGGCCAAGAGAAATGTCACCACATAATCAATCAACAAATATTTATATTGTGCCCTATGCTGTGCTAGAAACCAAGAGTATGGAGGCATATAAGTATGGTCCCTGTGCTCATCAAACCTTCAGGCTAGATGAGGATGGGGAGACAGGATAGATTTGGCTCATTGTGTGGTACAGACAATAGCGGATAGAAGAGATAGCTGTGGGCTGCAAATCTTCAAGGGGGCAGGGCAAGCCAGCTTGAACTGGCTCAGACCTGGCTGCTAAATTTTCAGCGTGAGTCTTTGCACCTCAAAAATTGGCAAACACTACAAATCAGGGCTGGATCTGTTGTTGGTCTATTGTTTAGACTTGAGAGTCGTAGAGAAAAATGTTAATGAAGCAGACTAAATTTAAAACTTTGCCCTGCACATATTTTCCCAGAGAGCTGATCGTTAAACATTTACCAGCGCACCTCTGGAGATGTCGTTTGATCTGGAGCTTAGAAGGGAAGGTAGCATTGAATATATGATGAAAATTTATATAATCCTTTATATTCATCAAACAGCCAAAGGTGGCAGCAGGAACTGTGCAAAGATGAATTTTCCAAGCTGTTTGCGACCAGTTTTGCTACTTATAGGATCACAGATTTAAAGCTGGAAGGGACCTTAGAGGTCACTGAGTTCAACTCTTTCTTTCTTTCTTTCTCTCTTTCTTTCTTTCTTTCTTTCTTTATTAGGAGGGAAGGCAGGGCAATTGGGGTTAAGTGACTTGCCCAAGGGCACACAACTAGTAAGTGTTTCAAGTGTCTGAGGCTGGATTTGAACTCAGGTCTTCCTGACTCCAAGGCTGGTGTGCCATTTTTTCTTTATAACTTGCTTTATACAGATGAGGAAACTGAAGCACACAGAATTTAAGTGACTTGCCCACAGTCACACAGCGAGTCTCTGAGGCAGGATTTGAACCGAGCTCTTCCTGACTCCAAGTCCAATTCTAGTGACTTCACGCATTGTCTGAGGGTCCTAAACTGGAGCACCAATCCATCCTATCCTCTTAGGGCTGTTCTGGCTTTCTGACACCACCCATTCCAATTTAATTCAATAAGTATTTGCTAAGTACCTACCTGTGCCAAGTCTTGGGATCAAATGACACAATTCCTGCCCTCAAGGAGTTTACAGACTAATAGAAGAGCTGTTGACATAGACATAAAATTAACATGACATAAGGTAGAATGTGATAGGAATAAATGAGAGGTTCAGACAAAGAACTACACGAAGTTTAAGGAGGGAGCGGTTGAACTATTTCTGTGGTGTCCTACCCTCCGTGATCTCATTTGGGGTTTTCTTGGCAGATATACTGAAGTGGTTTGCCATTTCCCTCTCCAGCCCATTTTACAGATGAGGAAACTGAGTTAAGTGACTTGGCCAGAGTTACCCAGCTAATGTCTGAGTCTGGATTTGAACTCAGGAAGATGAGTCTTCCTGATTCCAAGTCCGGTGCTTTATCTACTGTGCCACCTAGCTGCCATCGAGGTAGGGTGGACCATTTTCAAATAGTATATGGCAGCCATCAGAGAGGGCTTTATGGAAGAGGTGACCCCTAAGCTGGACCTTGAAGGAAGAGAAGGATTTCAATAAGCAGAAATATGGAGGAAGTGCATTCCAGCTATAAATTCATGCAAGTGGGAAAAGGTCAGATGAAAAAATGAGAGAGCAGCCAGTTTGGCTTGAGCGTGGAGTATATGAGGAGTGAAACAATGCTGGAAATGCTTCCATGTTCTCTCTCCTGTTAGACTGTAAGTTCCTTGAGGGCAGGGACCATCCTTTACCTTTCTTTGTGTCCCCTGGGTTTAGCACAGTCCCTGGCACGTAGTAGATGTTTAATAAATGCATGTTGACTGAAAAGTAAACTGAAGCCAGCTTATGGAGAGTCTTACGTGCCAGGCGAAGGATCTTGTATTTCATCCCATGGGTAATGGTGAGCCACTGAGGGTTCTTTGAGGAGGGAAGTAAAGCAGTTAGATCCATGCATTAAGAAGATTTTTTCATCTAAGCAGAGCAGGCATTGAAAAGGGGAAAGATGAGAGTCAGTGAGATGAGTCAAGGCTATTTCAGTAACCTAGAGAAGAGATAATGAGGAGGAAAAAAAACTAAGCTTGTAGATTTAGAGCTAAGAAGGATCTTAGAGATTGTAGAGTCCTACCCCCTCATTTTACAGATGAGAAAACTGAGGCACAGAGAGGTTAAGCAGCTTACCCTGGGTTACATAACTAGAAGTGTCTGAGGTGGGATGTGAACCCAGGTCTTCCTGACTCCAGGTCCAGAGCCTTATCCACTACACAACAGTGTCTGGGACTGGGGAAGGATTCCAAAAAGTATTTGGCAGGTAGATTCTACCCTTGGCAACAGATTGCTAGGAAACTAAAGGATGGCCAGTGTCAAACAGGAAAGCCTGGCTGGAATCTAACCTGTGCTTGGCCATGGAGAGAAGCAAGACAGACATGCCTTGGCCCCAGGGGCAAATTCCATCCTTCCTCAGACACCCTGGGGATGAGGGATAGCTACTCTGGCATCAATCAGATTGTCCCAGGACTATGCCTAAATCAATCCCAGACAAGGCCTGTGGTAGAGTCTCTCTCATTCCCTCCACTGAAGCCTTGGGCTATGCGGCTCTAACCACCCTTCAATGCTGATTTCTTGGATAGACCACACTACCTGTCTGACCACAGTGATTGAGACTGGACAAGAGGGGAGCCTTGGACAGAGGGGCAGGCCCCAATACACTGATTTCTTCACCTCCTGCCTTGGGGTTCTCAGAATTTTCCCTTGCCATTTTTGCAGTCAACTCCATATTCTTCCTTCCCTCCACTGTGGACAATTCTCCCGGTGGTTGTCAGCCTAAAAGCGGCTGTGTTATTTCCCTGCTATCTGAGGGTATAGGGTTAAGGGAATTAGGACCCCTTCACTTGCAGGCCCTCTCAGGCATCTAGGCTGGATGTAGCAGCTCAGGGGCTGAGACTTAAGAAAGCCCAAATTGTTCTCTGTTGACAGCTAACAACAGCATATTACATTTGTAACCTTGATGCTCAGGCCTCTTGGGGGTCACTCACTGTCTCCTCCACTTATCCCGAGGCAGAATTTGAGGCCGGCACTTAGTCAAGATGTCACTGGATATTTTTTGGACATGACCAATGTGGGAATTTGTTCTTCTTGACTTTGCTTATTTTTACAAGGGTTTTGTTTTTCTTTTTTTTCCAATGAGAAAGAGGATGGAAGGGGGAGAAAAGAGATTTTTGTCCATTCAAAAAATGAAATTAACTTTTTAAAAAGTATTCTACTGGATAAGCTCAGATAGGCTTGGTGGTTGAGAGACACATGCCTTACCTTTAGAATGTTTTGGTATTGGTGATATGGTGGATAGAGTGCCGGGCCTGGAGTCAGAAAGATGTCGTCCTAAATTGAAATCCAGTCTCAGATACTAGCTGTGTGACCCTGGGCAAGTCACTTCACCCTGTTTGCCTCAGTTTCCTCATCTGTAAAATGAGCTGGAGAAGGAAATGGCAAGCCATTCCAGTGTCTCTGCCAAGAAAACCCGAAAAGGGGTCACAGAGTCAGACACAACTGAAAATGACTGAACAACAAAACACCTGTACCATGAGCCAAACCCTTATATGTAACAAACTCTCCTTCCCCCCTCACTGTTATAACTATGAAGGCCTTCAGGTGGAATCCCTGCCTCACCTGTCCTTGACCTTTAAAGGTAAGCAAAGGAGAAGAGTATGAGACATAGAACCTGAGTTCAAATTTCCTATCTGGTACTTACTACCTGTGTGACCTTGGGTAAGTCACTTAACCTCTGCAATTCCTCATTTCTTAAAAGGAGAGGGGAGTGTCAGGGTCTCTGACCCCTCTAGATCTACAACCCCTAAGTTCTCTCTCTTTTCCTCTCCCTCCCTCCCTTCTCTCTTTCCCTTTCTCTCCCTCCCCAACTTCCTACCAGTTTACATGACGCCATGGCATCTTTTCACCCACTTTTCAAGTGAGGCTTTGTAGAGCTCTTCCATCCTTTTATGCTACTGCTTCAAGGTGAGAAAGAGATGAAAAGAAAACAAAACAAACAAAAAAATCCTCTTCAGATGTTTTCTTCTCTCAGCATGAGTGTCTTTCATCTCTTTCCCTCTACACCATCTTTCCCCTGAATGCCAGCCTCGACCATCACCACGCTTGTCATTTGGGTTGGACATTTCGTTTTCCCAGTTACTAGAATGGGAAAGCAGGATCAGGGGTGGGGGTGGGATGGGAGGGAGGAGAAGGAAGTATCTGTTCATACAAATTTAGAGGTGGAAGAGACCTAGAGATCATATCCAACGGCACCTGCTAATTCTGGCTTTAGAAGATAAGAGGGAGGAGAATGAAGGAAAAGAGAATGGAAGAGGCATCAGGATAAGAGGAGATGCTCCAATCTTGACCTCCAAACTCTCTTGCTCACCTGAAGTTGATATTGGAGGTTGGGACGCTGGATAGACCAGCTGGCCCATTGAGAGGCTCAGGCTTCATAAAAGAACGTGGAGGTTCATCAGAAAAGAGAGAATGATGTGTCCTAGACCTGATAGGCCATGCCAGGGAAAAAAGCACCAGATTCAGCTGGACTGGGAATCAGGAGACCTGGCTTCTAGTTCCCATTCCACCTATTTTCTGTGTGACTTTAGACATATTTCTCTAGGCCTCAGCTTCCTCATATATAAAATGGGGGCAGCTAGGTGGCATGATGGATAGAGTGCCAGAGCCTGAAATCAGGAAGACCTGAGTTCAAATTTGACCTCCGATGCTTATTATCTGGGCAAGTCACTTCACCCTGTTTGCCTCAGTTTCCTCATCTGTAAAATGAGCTGGAGAGGGAAATGACAAACCATTCCAGGATCTTTGTCAAGAAAAACCCCAATGGGACCACAAAGAGTCAGACACAATTGAAATGACTGAACAACAACTACAAAAAAAGAACTTAAATCTAGATCATCTCCAGAGTCCCTTCTAGTTCTAACATTTTAGGGCTCCAGGAGAGTGATAGGGTGCTTCTAAATTGTCCATAACTACTCAGAAGCAGAGGATGGTCATTTAATCATAAATAGAGAGTTATAGCCCTAGGTTTTCATGCCACTTATCTCTCCTGGGACTCCTTTTACCTGTCTGATGTGCCTTTTCAGGTTTTGTCACAGAGCTTCACCCAAATTGTGCCTGCTAACTGTGGGGAGCCCCCCACGGTTCTGTCCTGGACCTTTTCATACTCAAGATATGTGGCTTGAGTAATCACACAAAATGGAGCAGTAAGACAGAACAGGATCCACTACAGAATAGAATCAATCTGTACCAGGGCTGTCCAACCTTAGGTTTTTATTGAAACAATAGACAATATATTTTGATTTGCCATTTTAGTGAGAGCTCTGCAGTAGCTCACCTTCATTTACCAAAGCATTTATGTACATTTCTATGCTTGTAGGTGGGCACATAAATTATACTGTGGGCACATGCAGCCTGAGGGCCACATTTTGTACAGCCCTGTTTTATACTATTTCACTTGGTGATCCTGTCAGATCCATGTCTATGCAGGTGATTTCCATATCCAGCTCTAATCTCCTTCCTGAGTTCCAGTTTGGCCTCCCCTTTGGACATCAAACTCAACATGTCTAAAACAGAACTCATTATCTCACATACCTGTTCCCAACCTTGCTGTTACTAATGAGGGAAGCATCATCTTCTAAATCATTAAGGCTTGAGGCTTGACATCTTGGGGTCATTGTTACATTAGAAAATTAAGGTAAACTTAAAAAACAAAAAAAAAAGAAAATTAAGGTAAACTGAGAGACAATGGTCTGAGCACAGTTAGGCTATCAATAACCAATAAATTGGGTCAATGGCCTCTTTCGATCACCAAGGACCCCAAGGTGGGGCTTACTAGCCTCCACAGAGTTTTGGGAAATACAAGAGAACAAAGAACAGAATTGAGTGGGTGGGGAAAACAATGCAATTGACTACAGGGATGGTAGCATGATGGGGCAGGGTGTGAGGACATCATGATTGGTAGAAAACTGGGAATGATGGGCTATCAGCAACCCCTTCCTTCCCTCCTGTGACTAAGGAATGTTCATTGTTTGAGTCTGCTGCCAAGTTAGAGATAGTGGACCAGACTTCTTTGGATAACAAACCAGACATCCTTGAAGAACAGTTTGGTGGTGTAAAGATACCAGACCAGACTCCCTGCCGTCTACCTGTATCCCTCAAGGATAACAGACTTTCTTGAGGCAAGAATAGAATGGTGATTAGCAGGAGAACTGAACTTCTAAACTTAGCTCACAAGCAAAGAGACAAAGATATGTGGCTTGAGTAATCACACAAAATGGAGCAGTAAGACAGAACAGGATCCACTACAGAATAGAATCAGTTATCAAATAATGCAGAATTAATTTAATTTCTTCATCATCCTTGACTCTTCACACTCACCCTGAATATCCAATCTGTTGTCAAATTCTGTTCATTCTACTTTCCCAAATGTCTCTCCTATGTAATCCCTTCTCTCCCCTCAGAGCAACCACCCAAGCTTCAGACCCTCCTCCCTTCAGTTACCTCCTGACTGGATTATTTCGATAGTCAGCTAATTGGTATGCCTGCTCAAGTTTCTCCCCAGTCTATTCTCCACTCAGTTGATGTTTCTAATGCCTAGGTCTGACTGTGTTGCCATCCTAGCCCCCCTACTCAACAAACTCCAGTGGCTCCCTATGGAACCAGAGGCAGCTGGGTGGCTCAGTGGATAGGGTTCTGTGCCTGGAGTTAGGAAAGCCTGAGTTCAACTCCAGCTTCAGACTCTTACAAGCTGTGTGACCCTGGGCAAGTCACTTAGCTTCTGTTTGCCTTAATCCACAGGAGAAAGAAATAGCAAACCATTCCAGTATCTATTGCCAAGAAAACCCCCACAGGGTCACAAAGAATTGAACATGACTGAACAATCACAACTGCTCCCTATGATTTCCAGGATAGAATATAGAATCCTCCATTTGGCCTTAAAGTCTTTGATAACCCAGCCTGTTCTTACCTTTCTGGTCTTCTTACAATTTACGACCTCCACACTCCATGGTGGGACCCCACCTCCTTAGGGGTGCCTCACATGAGAAACATCATCTATCTACTTGTACCTTTGTCCTGGCCTAAGGGTTGGACAATAGAATACCAGGCCTAGAGTCAGGAGGACCTGAGTTCAAATGTGACTCTGTCACTTACTAGCTTTGTGACCTTGGGCAAGTCACTTAACCCTGCTTGCCTCAGTTTCCTCATCTGTAAAATTAGCTGGAAAAGGAAATGGCAAACCACTCTGGTATCTTTGCCAAAAAATGAAGAGTAGGATATGACCGAACAACAATAACACCTCACCTCCCCTTGGCTTTCCTGGCTTCCTTCAAGAGCCTAGACGTTCTATAGGATGCCCTTCCCCATTTTCTCCCTCCACCCCACTTCCCCCTTCATTCTTCTGAGATTCCCATATATTTATACTGTACGCATCCCAGATGTAAATAGTTATTTGCACATTGTCTCTCCTTTTAGGATGGAAGTTCCTTGAGGACTGGGGTTGTTTTTGTCTTTCTTTGTATCCCCAGCATTTAGCACAGTGCCTGGTGGACAGTAAATGGTTGTTAACTGCCATTCAACAAAATCCTTCTCCCCTCTCAACCAGAAGTATGCTTGGTGACCCAAGCTCCTAGGGTTTATCATATTCCGTATTGTCTTGGAACATCGCAGTGGTGGCCTAGGTGAGGGTATCGCCCAGCATCTTTTACCCTGACCATCCAGTGCATGCCCCCTAGGTCTTTACCAGCCAGACCTGGGATGTTTGGCTCATCTACCCAGGCTCCTGACCTTTCCATGCAGCTCAAGACTCCCTGGGGACCCAGGAGGGTCTGTACAATTACCATATTTCCCAGCTCCTAAGAAAAGGCAGATAGTTTGAGGGCAAGAAGATGCCACCCCCAATATAACATGGCTCAAATGGAGCCAATAATAGGATTCAGTCTCTCTACATCTGTGCAAATATTACCAATTATTTTAGCCACTACAAACACCCAGCAGGAAGGCAGAGAGGAAAGCAAACTGAACCGTTTAAAATAGAAACTAATATTGCCACACGGGAGAAGACAGGGCTGTTAACAAATAGACTAGGAGCTGGGGGGAATTGCAGAACTCTTGGGTTCCCGTTCAACCACCGGTCCCTCCAGGACCCTCTGTCTCTTCATCTAAAGATCAAGAATGATCTCACAAATGGCTTTTTCCCCCAGGGAGTACCAGTGGAGGGGACTATTTAAAAAAAAAAGAAAGAGGGAACATTGGTGCTTTAATCACAACCTTCTGGAACTGAAAGGAGGAGCTGGCCAACTGCTGGAGCTGTTGATCATTAAAATGAAAGGCAGAGTTGGCAGCCCCTTTCTAAGGGCAGCAGGTTAGGCCCTGGTCTCAGCCCTACCTCTGTCATTCGTGCTGAGAGTAGAGACAGCAGGGGGAAGGAAAACATTTTTTCTCCTGCACTTCAGGAAATACACTCTCTCCTGCAGTTCTTACCCAGCTGTGAGGGAGGGAAAGAAACTTGAGGGGGTGGCAAGCTAGTGAGTCTTGACTGTGAAGAGGGAGAGAGATAAGCTCAGAGTCACTCTGCCTGTCTCGAGCTGAGGCAGGTTTTCCCATTTAAAAGCAAGAATTTTCAATAAGATGAAACAGCTAGAAAACCTCCCTGGGAATACTCACTCCCCCAGTTTTTCCTGTTGCATGCTGGATCTCTCCCCCAGATTATTATCTCTGCCTCGCCTCCCTCCTAGCACCTCGAAAAGATTGCTCTCTTGGGAGGAAAAAAAAAAGCCCTGCTTTTTTACAATCTAAGAGCCCACTCTGGAGAAGCGGGTTTGAAGTGTTGGGCTGGTCTTGTCAGGGCTGGGTTCTACTGATGGATGGGCAAAAGACAGGCTCCCGAAAACCTGGCTCGAGCTGCAATTGTGTGTCATGGGACCATGGCATCTGAGTTCAAATACTGAATCTGCCACTTACTGTGTGATTGCTGTGATGGCCTCAGCCCTAAGGATCATCAGATCTTGGACTGCCAAAGCTCAGGGGGACTCAAAGATCATCTAATCCAGCCACCACCACCACCCATTTTAACAGAGAAGGAAATGGACCCATGAAGCTAAAGTAACCACATGCACAAATCCTACAGTAACTCAGTGGCAGTCTGGATTAACTCCCATTTCTGTAAGGCTCTAAGGGCTATAAAGTGCTTTCCTCCTGACAGCCCTACAGATTTTATTCATTCTATCCATCTTACAGATGGGGAAACTGAGGCACAGAGCAACGATATGACCTGTCAGGGCCGTACAACTAATAAGCGTCTGAGTTTGATCTGGGGCTCTCTCAGGTTCACCCCCAGATCCTTTAATGCCAAGACCAAGGCTCTTTCAATTACATCACGCTGTCTCCCCCACGGGAGCCCTGGCCATGGCAGAAGGAGGCATTTCTGTTTATCATAAAAACACAGAGAGGGATTTAGGGAAAGCCACAGCTGCTGCTGCTGTGAATACTGATGAAGCAAGTTGGAAACCACTTTAAAAAGTGCTTCACTCAGCCCCTCCCTCGACAATTCCTTAAACTGGCCCTAGAGGTTTCTCTCTCCCACCTGGGCTGCCATTGTTCAATCCCTTCTGGTTTTGAGGGGAGGGGGTGCAGTGAGATTGGTTCAAGGTGCTGTTTATAACTGATCTGATCCCTGGATGCCATTTCACACTAGCCTGGCTCTAGGTGACAGGGGAGGCACTCGTCTAGGTCTAGGATCATGGATGGGGACCGGAAAGAGGAAAACTCAGATGTTCCGTATAAAAATAAAAGGTGACTGTGCAGCCCATCTGCATTTCTAAATACTCAGCAACCTACATTCCTTGAACTGCTTTTAGCTCTTTTCCCTCTACAGAGGTAGAGAGGCTTCAAAGCCATTACCAGCCTCTGGAGAAAGAGACAATGAAAGCCACTCCTGGCAAACAGAAACCTTTTAACCACAGCCCTAGGACAAAGAAAGCCTCCAGGGGACAGGGGGCAGTTTCAATCTGGAGAGAGCGGACTGACTCTTTCTTAGATCCACAGAGAAGGATAAAGACAGAGGTTTTTCTCCCAAATTTCTGCAGGAGGTTTGTGATGGGTCCTCTTATCAATCAATCAATTTTTATTAAGTGTCTACTATTGGCAGCTGGGGTAGCTAGGTGGCGAAGTGCATAGAGTACAGGGCCTGGAGTCAGGAGGACCTGAGTTCAAATCTGGCCTCAGACACTTACTGTGTGACCCTAGGCAAGTCACTTAACCTTGTTGGCCTCAGTTTCCTCATCTGTAAAATGAGCTAGAGAAGGAAATGGCAAACCACTCTAATTATCCTTGCCAAGAAAACCCTAAAATCAGGTCATGGAGAGTGGGACAGGAGTGAGCACTGGGCTTGGAACCAGGGAGTCTCATCTTCCTGAGTTCAAATCCAGCCTTAGACACTTACTAGCTGTGTCCAAGTCACTTAACCTGTTTGCCTCAGTTTCCTCATCTGTAAATTGAACTGGAAAAGAAAATGGCAAACCACTCCAGTATCTTTGCTGAGAAAACCCTAAACAGGGTCATGAAAAGTTAGACATGACTGAACAATGACACCATGAGCCAGATGCAGCCCTAATAGACGGGAATAGAAAAGGAGGCAAAGGACAATCCCTGCCCTCAAGGAGCTGACAATCTAATTGGGGGAGACAACATGCAAACAAGCTAGATACAGGATAAACAAGAAATGATTAATAAAGGGAAGGCACTAGAATTAAGAGGGATGGGGAAAGGTTTCTGGATTTTAGCTGAGATTCAAAAGCAGCAGGGGGAAGTCAGTAGGCCTGAGTTGAAAAGGGAAAGCTTTCCATGCATCAAGAGACCCAGAGAGAGTATCCAGAGTGGAGAGATGTAACTAGCACCTTTCTTGTGGAGCAGCCAGTAGGCCAATGTCACTGGTTCAAAGAGTATGTGGAACCCTGGAAAGGTAGGAAGGGGCTAGGTTATGAAAGGCTTTGAATGCCAAACAGAGGATTTTGTTTTTTATTCTGGAGGTGCTAGGGAACAGTTACTGGAGTTTATTTGGGAGGTAGTGGAGTGACATGGTCAGAGCCAGCTTGGTTCTAGCTTCTATTCTTGTTTCCATTATAAATGAGGTTTTCTGGGTGGGAGAGACTTTTTCACAGGATGGGCATTGGTCATGCTTGATAACAGCCCAATCTATCCTGGTAGTAAGAATCAAAAGAAGGCCAAAGATGAGAAAGAGACTGCCTGGTCACTCAACACGTAAGTGATGGTAATCTATGTGAGGACTTGTTATCTCTGTATTTCTATTCACTGACTCAGTCAGGAATATCCAAAAAGGCTCATCTAGGCCAGGAAACTTCTGGATTTTCCCTGGGGTCCTTTGGGAAGGTAGGATAAGAAATGAGAGAAGCTTCAAGTAACTGCCCCCTCCTCATACCCTCCAGGTGTCCTCAAGATTACCAGGTAGAAATGGGGCTAATTCAGAATCAAAGGACCTGAGTTCAAACCCTGACTCGGAATTCGGTGTGACCTGGGCAAGTTATTTAAAGTCTCTGAGGCTCAGTTTCTTTATCTGTAAAATAAGGGAGCTGGCCTAGATGACCTCTAGGGTACTATCCAGCCCTAGATTGATGATCCTAAGAGCAAAGACAGTGCTTGCTTTTCTGCAGGGGCAGCCTGGGGTCAACTAGCTCATTCTGGCTCCAGAACTGATGGGAAATTTTAAATCTATAAACACTACAAATCAGGTCTTGGTTTATTGTTTTATCTTAAGCAATAGAGAAAATGTTAATAATGCAGATTAAACATAAAAAGTGTCCTTCAGTTAACCTTCCATTCCCCCTCCCCAGTAAATTTCTACCCCCACTGCCCCACCCCCGCCTCACCACAGCTGGTTGTTAAATATTTAACAGAACAATTCTGGCTCAATGGGACCAAGGAAGGAGGCTTGTTTCACCTGCCCCAGCTCATAGCTTAGCTCCTTGGGTCCTGGCTTCTGTGAAAGATGCCATAGTGATATGGAAAGGAACGCCCCCAGTAGCCAGGAGGACAGTTCACAAACCTACATGCTCCAGGTACCCCTCTCCACTCCAGTCTCCCCAGGAGTATGGATTACACTCTCATCATCTATGGGGATTCAAGGCAGGCTGGAGAGGAACTGGAAAGCTAAGCTCAACCCTGTGAAATCAGTAAGGCCAACTAATTTTCTCTGCACAAGATGCGTATGCTCTGAAACGCTTTAATTCTGTTCTCTGCCAGTTTGCACGTTACCTTATTTCCCGTAAAATTCAAGTAAAGATCTTTGGAAAAATCCAGCCTTGGTCTTGGGCTGCCTTGGGGAAAGAAAAATGGTGAGGCACTAGGTTAATGCCAGAGGGAAGTGAAAGGGACCATACTCCAACAGCTTTATGGTGCTGAAGAGGGAAAGCCAAGTGGCAAAGTACACATCTTGGGGGTTAGGGGCGCAGCACCCCCTCCATCTGGAACATCTGCATAAAATGTTTGGCCCTCCCTTTCTACAAGAGAATAAGCCTGAATTATTATAGTATTAAAAGATAAGATATATTGATATTATATAATACTATACGTGTATTTTATGCATTTCTGAGTTTCTAAACTTTTTCCGAGTCATCTGCTGGCCTTCATGTGCTGTCTGCGGCTTCCATGAAACGCCCCAAAATTCCCATTTAATTTTTCATGCCGACCCACGATATATCAATATATTGAAACTGTGATGGGGAAAGTCTCAATGTGGAAGGGATAACTGTAGTAGGAAATAAAGTAGAAAAAGAAGAGAATTTAAAGTCTAAGAGGAAGTTGGTGCTATGTGGCACACTGGACCCAGAGTCAGGAAGACTTGAGTTCATATCCAGCCTCAGACATTTACTGGCTGTGTGGCCCTGGGCAAGTCTGCCTCAGTTTCTTTATCTGTAAAATGGGGATAATAATCACACCTACGTCCCAGGGTTGTTGAGCTAATAATAACAACCTTTTCGGGGTCATTGTGAGGATCGAATGACATAACATTTGTAAAGTACTTTGTGAACTTTAAAATATTATGTAAATGTTAGCTGTTATTATTATTATTTAGGTCAGTTTGCCTCTGGTCTATACTTTTTCTGCCTGAGGTATGGATGATCATAGGAAGACAGAATCTTCTACGCACTTATCAAACGGATATTCCTAAAGCACAGATCTGACCGTGTCAGTAGCCTACTTGCCTGTAAACTATAATCCATTTCCCACCTCCTTACTTTTCCATAAGCTATCTCCTCTACCCATAATGCTTTGCTTCTTAGAACCCCTCAGTATATCCAAAGTTCAACTCAAGTGCCATCTCCTGAAAGTTGGCCTTTATTTTTATTTTTGAGGCAATCAGGAGTTAATTGATGGCCTTTATTAATGTCTCCCAATTATTACTGGCTTACTGCCCAGCCCCCACACCCCCATAGAATATAAGCTGTTTTAGGGAATGAAATATTTCATTTTATATTTTTAAACCTAGCACCTAGTACAGCACCTGGTATATAATAGGTGACTAATAAATCCTTGAATAGAAGAGGATTGTAGCAGGAAGGGATTTGAAAGAGTACTTAGTCCAGTTGTCGAATCATTTCAGTAATGTCTAATTCTCCATGACCCCATTTGGGGTTTCTTAACATAGATCGTAGAGGGGTTTGCCAATTCCTTCTCCAGTTCATTTTACAGATAAGGAACTGAGGCAAACAGGGTTGAGTGACTTGCCCAGGGTCACAAAGCTAGTGAGTGACTGAGTCACATTTGAACTCAGGGCCAATGCTCTATCCACTGCACCACCTGACTTTCTGAGTCACTAATTATCGAAGCACAGATTTAGAGCTGGTAGGAATATTAGACGTCATCTAGTACAATCCATTCATTTTACAGACGAGTAAACTGAGACCCACAGAGTTTAAGCGGCTTGCCCAAGGCTCACACTGGGAGCGAATTACAAAGTCAGGATCTGAATCCAGGCTCTCTGACTCCAAAACAAGCGTGTTTTCCCGAGGTATCACTTTGCCTTTAAATTAAGAGAGAGTTCCGTCCCTCTCTGAGCCAGGTGTGGGTAGTGAGGCGTCACCTCCAGGGCTCTCCTCACCCAAGCAGAGGTGAGAGAAGAGGCGAAGAGAGATTTCCAAATTTAAGCAGTAACTCGGTCTAATTATTCAAGCAGGAACGTCTCCAAGAGCTCAGGTGCGGCTTTCCCTACATACTCTCACGCCCTCTTGCCCCTTTCACGCACTCTCTCCTCTTCTCCTCCATTCTCTCTCCCACCACCAGCCTCCTCTCTTCCAAATTCCTCCTGCCCTTTTGCAGCATAGCCTGCAGGGGAGCTGAAGGGGGAAATCAATTCTACCTCTGACAGTTCCCCCAGAGGCTAGAGATAGAGGATTTATACTCTCCGAGAAGCCAATTAAGGACCATCATTCCGACACCTGCACTGGTAGAAGACCCGTTCCCCTTGGGAGCCCTGCCATGGAGTCCCTGGGGTAAGCTGTACACAGGCAGAATGGTGCAGAGCCCGGAGTGAGGAGGATCTGGGTTCAAATGTGGCCTCAGACTCTTTCTAGCTAGATGATCCTGGGCAAGTCACTTCACCCTCATTGTGAAGAAAGAAAGGAAGGAAAAGAAAGAAAGAAAAAGAAGGAAGAAAAAGGAAAAGAAAGAAAGAGAGGAAGGAAGGAAAAGAAAGAAAAAGAGAAAGGAATGAAGGAAGAATGAAAAAGGGAAAGGAAGGAAGGAAAGAGAGAGAAAGAAAGAAAGAGAAGTTTCATTTGGAGTGATGGGGATGGAAGTCTGCCTCCTGCCTACCTGCTTCGTAAGTGAATTGGGCAATGAATGAATGATAGAGCCTTTATTAAGGATTTATTATGTGCCAGGAACTGTGCTAAATGCTGCAAAAAAGCAAGACAGGCCCTGCCCTCAAAGAGCTTACCTTCTAATGGGGGAATATAACACAAAAAGAAGCTAGAAAGAGGGTAGGGGAGCAACATGGTTTGAACAGGTCTGGGAAGAGGAAGGTCTACATTTGGGCAAGATAAAGTGAAGGTTCCCCAGAATTTAAGATAGTCTCTTGGTAGGAGTTCCAGGGGAAGAGGGATAAGTAATTGGTGATGGTGGCTGGACATTTGTTGAGTGCTAGGGGGAAAAACACCTAATTTTTTTTTTTTTTTGTAAAATGCTTAGCATAGTGCCTAGCACATAGCAGGTACTTAATAAATTTCCCTTCCCTTCTCTTCCAGATGTGGCTGAAGAGTTTGCTATCCCCACTAGCCTAGTCCCTGCTTCCCATTAATCCCCATTATCAATCTGTTCACCAGAGATTAAATACTGAGCACCTTGAAGGTACCAGAAGCAGAAGGCACTTGTCTTTGTCCACACAAAAGTTGGAGAGATAGAAGGAAGTAATGAGACTAATTCCATAAGCCACATAGGAAAATTGTTTTTGTTCAATCGTATCTGACTTTTCATGGCCCCATTTGGGGTTTTCTTGGCAAAGATACTAGAGTGATTTGCCATTTCCTTCTCCAGCTCATTTTACAGATGAGGAAACTGAGGCAAATACAGTTTAGTGACTTGCCCAGGGTCATACAGCTAGTGTCTAAGGTTGCATTTGAACTCGGGTCTTCCTGACTCTACACCCAGCACTCTATCTAGCTATCCATAGGAAAACTAGCTTCATTCAGAACCATAACTCTCATGGGATGAATGGGGCTTTATCCCAGGGTGCCAACATGGGGGTTTGGTGAGAGATAAGAGGTGTAATTTCTCCTCCAAACAACGAATATCCCTGCCTCTTGAGTTCTGTTGGTCCTAGCTCCCACATGGGTCCCACTGCCAGGGCACCCCCTTCATGCTTTCTGCTAACCTTCTTCCCAGCCTCCCTGGGATTGGATTGGCCCCTCTCCTGGTGTAACTACACCCTTGGTCAAACTCTTCTCTGTGTAAGTGCCACCACCTCCACTCCCAAGCTATTTTTGCCCCAAGTGAAATTATTCCTATTTATTGCTCCAGTTTCATTGTACCACAGGCTGATCACAAATTCATGAAAAAAGCAACTTCCAAAAGATGGCCATGCAATATAGGTTATAAGTGGTGCAATGCAGAGAGTTCTGGGCATAGAGTCAGGAAGACCTGAGCTCAAATCCAGCCTCAGACACTTATTAGCTGGGTGATCCTAGGCAAGTCACTTAACCCCAACTGCAAAAATGAGAGAGAGAGAGAGAGAGAGAGAGAGAGAGAGAGAGAGAGAGAGAGAGAGAGAGAGGGAGGGAGGGAGGGAGGGAGGGAGGGAGGGGGAGGGAGGGAGGGAGGAAGGAAGGAAGAGAAAACCTTTGGAGTGGTGGGGATGAAGTCAGTTTGCAGGAGGTTAAGGAGGGAGTCTTGAGGGCATCAGGTATAGCATATCTTGGAGAGGCAATGTGGCATAGTGCTGGACATGAAGCTTGGAATACCTGGGTTTGAATCCTGCCTCTGACAACTAAAGAGCTGTGTGACAGTAGACAAGTCATTTAACTCCTCTGAGCCAATTTCTTCATCTGTAAAATATACATTACCTCACAGGGTTAAAAGAAAGTACAGATTTGAATCTCATTCCTTCCACTTACTATCCCGTGACTCTGGGCATATCACAAAATCTGTCTGGGACTCCTCTGTTTCTTCTTCTGTGAAATGAAAAGGTTAGACAAGGGGAAGGACTTCCTTTCCTCTCATTCATTTCTCAACTCCTTGCAATTTGACTTCTGATCTCAACACTCAGCAGAAACTATTCTCTCCATACCAATAATCTTTTAATTGCCAAATGCTTTGGTCTTTTCTAGATGGTTATTATCCTTGGCTCCTCTGTAGCGTTTGAATTTGTTAAACACTCATCCTGGATATTCTCTTTTGCCTGGGTTTTCATATTGCTTTTCCTGCTCTCTCTCTCCCTGCCCCCCTCATATCTCTTTCTCCTCCTCCTTCCCATCTCTCTCCCCCTCCTCCCTCTCCTCTCCCTTCCTCTTCTCCCTTCCCTCCCATCTCTCTCTCCCTCTCTCTCCCTCTTCCCTCCCCCCTTCCCCCTCTCCTATCTCCTCCTTTTCTGTTTCTTTTGCTGGATTATCATCCTCCACATTGTGCCCCCAAATTATGGGTGTACCCCAAGGCTCTGCCCTAGATTCTCTTCCCTTCTAACTCTATGTTCTCTATCTCAGTGACCTCATTAGATCTCCTGGGTTTAGTTATTTTCAGTTGACTCCCCCACCTATATATTTAGCCTTAGTCTCTCTCCTGAGCTTCAGTCCCACACATTACCACCTGCCTATTAGACATTTTGAATTAGATCTGTACAAAACAGAACACAGTAATTTTCCCTGAAACCTCTCTCCCTTCTGAGCTTCCCTATTTTTGCCAAGGGCACCAACCACCATCCTTCTAGTCATGGGCTTCCCAATCTCAGGTTCCCAACACCTTTGACTCCGCCCTTTCCATCACCCTATAGATTCACTAAGTTGTCAGATCTTGTGTCTACCTCCTCTTCCCACTCCCATGGCCACCACCCTAGTTCATCCTGGACTATTGCCGCAACTTCCCAAATGGTCTCCCCATCTCAAGTCTCTCATTTTTCCAATCCATCCTCCACCCCACAAAATGATACATTTTAAAATATTATTTTATTTTTTCCAATTATACATAAAGACAATTTTTGAGCTCTAAATTTTCTCCCTTCCTCCTCTCTAAGAGGGTAAGCCATTTGATACAGGTTGTACATGTGCAATCATGTAAAAGACATTTCCATATTGGTCATATTGTGAAAGAAGAAACAGAACAAAAGGAAAAAGAACACCAAAAAAAGTGAAAATAGTATCCTTCGGCTCAGATTCAATCTAGCTCAGCAGATTGAATTTGGCCTGCTTGTCAAATCCAAGCGTCACAAAATGGTGAGATTTCTTAAGATTCTACCCAATATGGTGAACCTTTAATAAACTTTGTTTTTCTTTAAAAAAGAAAAAGAAAAGAAAATAGTATCCTTCAATCTTCATTCAGACTCCATCAGTTCTTTCTCTGGAGGTGGATAGCATTTTTCACCATGAGTCCTTTAGAATTGTCTTGGATCTTTGTGTTGCTGAGAAGAGTGAAGTCTATCATAGTTGATCATTGCACAACGTTGCTGTTACTGTGTACAATGTTCTCCTGCTTCTGCTCACTCCACACAAAATAATATTCTCAAAGCACAGGCCTGATTATATCACTCACCAACTCAAAAAATTCCAGTAGTTTCCTTTTTTTTTTCTTTAGGAAGAAATATAAACTCCTTGGTTTGGCATTTCAAGTCTTTTACAATTAGACTCCAATCCACCTTTCTAGCCTTATGCAAGATTCCCCTTCACTAGCCAGCCCCAGATTGTGTTTTACATCCCACCTAGCCATCCAACAGGAAAGGAGACCCTACCCAGCTCCTGTATCTTGCTAGCTACCATCTTGTTGAACCATGAAGCTCATGTCCACCTCTTTCAACCTCTAGCTCATGCTCAATAAGCGAATCAATTCCACCATTGCTCCTGGAAAAGAGGTGCATGTGGCTCAACTCGTAATCACTCTGACTTCTGTAACAGCAAACACCCTGGCACACCCAGGATGGCCTACTACCTCAGGTTCTTTGATCTGCTTTTAAAGGAAAGGCATCTTTTTAAATGGGTCAACAATCTTACTTTAATTACATTCGCTAGTTCAGGGGAAAGGTCAGCACCCTGAATGAGGAGAAAATACAAGCAGAGAAATTAGCACAAAGACCAACAGACAGGGCTCCAGCTGTCTGATAAAAGTAATACAACCACCTACATATACCGCTGGATTGGGGGAACACAGATCCATCTGAGTAGTCAGGGGGCTCTGAACAAACAGCTACTCAGAGTCCCTTTCAGGGAATCAAAAGGTCCTTCTCATAGGCAAACCCCCAAAGCAAAATACCAACTTCAGAATGTGTATACACTTCTCAGAGCCAGAAGACATCACAACCCTCATAACTCAGTGCCTAATCAACTTAGTACCAAAAGGTGTGAAAGCCTTCCTGCAAGCAAGCCCTTCCCCCAATGGGCTCTATGTGACTCAGGACATATCACAGCTGTGATTGAACACATGTGGACAGGGAAAATCTTCCTATTCCATTAACATCACAACTTGCCAAATAAAAACTCTCTTCCCTGGTTCCCATTGCTCCTTAGGTGTATTATGTAAGGTATCAGTTGATCAGATGGGATGTAGACTCCCTGAAGGCAGGGACTATCTCATTTTTGTCGCTGTCTCTCCATTACCTAGCACAGTGCCTAGCTCACAGTAGGCATTTAATAAACATTTGTTGATTTATTGATAGATGACCAATGAGGTCTGTTCTCACTCTAAATTTGTGATCTTATGTGAAACTTAGATGCGATAATGGTATGTAAAGTATTTTGCAAGCTTTAAAGCATCTTATGTATGTATATACACACACGTCAGTTGTTATATCTTTATATATAATCATTAGGTAGATAACCAAGTAATGCAATAGATAGATTGTTAGATTTGGGGTCAGGAAGACTTGATTTTGAATCCTCTCTGATATTCGTTAACTATGTGAGCCTGAGTAAATCACCTTCTCTCAGCCTCAGTTTCTTCATCTGCAATATTGGTGATAACCTATCCCATAGGATCCACATGTGGATCAAATGAGATAACACGTAAAACACTTTGCAAGCCTTAAACCTCTTATGCTAATGCTATTAATATAATATTAAGTATTAAGAATGAAATTTAAATATTTTAATTATTCACAATTAATAAATAATTGTTAATATTAACATAATATTAATGATTCAAGAAGTTTGACAGTGAATGGAAAGAAGGAATGTTGTCAATTTTATGATTAAAAATCTATATCTAAATGTATAAAGGGCAGTTAGGTGGCACAGTGGACAGAGCCCTGGACCTGGAGTCAGGAAGACTTGAGTTCCAATCAGGCCTCAGACACTTACTAGCTGTGTGACCTTTGGCAAGTCACTTCACCCTGTTTGCCTCAGTTTCCTCATCTGTAAAATGAGCTGGAGAAGGAAATGGCAAACCACTCCAGGATCTTTGCCAAGAAAACCCCAAATGGGGTCACAAAAAGTTGAACACTTCTGAAACAACTGAACAACAAATTTTACAATCTATAATCTAGCCCTGACTTCACTGATTAGAGCCCCAGAGAATTGGGGTTTTTATCTTTGGACTGTGTTCCCTGCTCTGTGGCTTTTCCCTTTATCTTCTCCCTAGCTCCTCAGGCACAATTCAGGTACACACATGCTACTACATGCAGTAGAGAAGGCGTTTGCTGTCCTTGTCCGGGGCGTGCCTTGGGTAGTTCTTCATTCCATTTTTATCTACTTGGTTTTATCTCTCTCCTCCACTATTGGGCCCATGGTCTCTCTTCCCATTTCTGAAGTGGCCTCTTTTTCCAGCACCAGGTTTCCCTCACTTCCTGTTAGTCCTCAGTCTGGGGACAATGAACTCAAGTCTTTTCATTTCATGTTGAAACCATAGTAAACCTTAAGGCTGCTACAGTATCGCAGAGTATTCTGTGATACAGTACAGCATCGGAATCGTAGAGCTGAAAGGAACCCTAGAGATCATCTGTTTCCAACCTGTCCCTAAAGAGAAATACCTTTTACAGACATCCCTGACCAGGAATTGTTTCCACCTGAACACTGTACAGAAGGAAAGAATGATTTAGTAAGCATCTATTACATGCTAAGCTTTTTACATATATTATCTCATTTGATACTCACAACAACCGCGGAAGGTAGGTGCTATTATTAACCCCATTTTACAGGTGAGGAAACTGAGGTAAATAGCGGTTAAGTGACTCACCCAAGGTCACATAGCTTATAAGTATCGGAGGCTGGACTTGAAGTCTGGTCTTTCTGGCTCCAGGCCCCTGGCGCTCTAACCGTTGTACCATCTAGTCACCTCAAGAGAAAGGAACCCAGCATCTCATAGGACAGACCATTCTACCTTCCTATCAAGATGAAATCTGCCTTTGAAATTTTGACTCATTGACCCTAGTCCTTCTCCCTCTAGGGTCAAGGAGAATAAGTCTAAATCTTCTTTGGTGGGAATGGTACTGCAAATACTTCACTCTGTTACTCCACCCCAACCCTTTTCTCCAGGCTAAACACTCTCAGTTCATAGGATCATAGAGAGGGATATGCTAGTAAATGTTTAACAACCAGCTCTTCAGGAAAATATGTACATATGGCATACTTTTAAGTTTAATTTGTATTAACATTTTATCCATTGCTTTCTTGAGTCTGGGCAGCCAGGTGGCACAGTGGATAGAATTCCAGGCTTGGAGTCAGGAAGACTCCTCTTCCTGAGTTCAAATCCAGCCTCAGATACTTGCTAGCTGGGTGACCCTGGGCAGTGCCATTTAACCCTGTTAGCTTCAATTTCCCCATCTATAAAATGAGCTGGAGAAGAAAATGGTAAACCACTCCAGTATCTCTATCAAAAAAACACCAGATGGGGTCAAGAAGATTCAGACATGACTGAAAATGACTTAAATTCTTGAGTCTAGACAATCAGCAAAACAGTAAACCCAGCCATGGTTTCGGAGATGGCAATGCTCATGCTGAAAGTTTAACAATCCTGAGAATATGTTTGAGTCAACTCCAGCAAACCCTGGAATAGATATAGAACTCGAAGTCTTCAGAGGTCATCTAGTCCAACTCCCTCATTTTACAGAGGAGAAACCAGGCTGTGGAGAGGTTAACAACATGCCCGACGCTATCCAGGTAGTATGTAGCAGAATCAGGATTTGAACCCAGGTCCTGACTCCAAATCTAGTGGTTTTTCCACTGTACTTTTCAATAGATCCTCATATGGCGTGAATGGAAGGCCCTTCACTGTTCTGGTGGCCCCATCCTGGATGTCAGCGCCCTTGACAATGCTTGTCACTATCTTTCCTAAAATATGGTTCCTCAAGGTGACATGATGCTACAGATGCAGTCCAGTTAGGGAAAAGTATATTGAGACTGTCCACTTTTTCCATTCTGGACCCTATGCCTCTCAATGTTAGGTGTTTTTCCCTCTGCTATGCAATATTACTATTGACCTTGTACTCCACCAGTGTCCTGTGCTCATGTAGGTGGTTTCTTTTAAACTCAAGCACAAAACTTTACAATTGAGCCCTCTTAAATTTAGTGTTATTGGACCAAGCCCATCATTCTAGCCTACTGGGAGTTTTTTTTGGATCCTGACAGCCCATTCGTTGTTTTAACTATCCCTCCCAGCTTCCCATTCTCCAGAAAGTTGATGTCACTTATGCTTGTATTCGTTTCATTGATAAAAAAAAAAGATTGAACAAAACAGAGTCAATGAAAGATTGCTGAGATACTCCACCAGGAGTGTTTCTCTAACTTGGCATTGTAGAAGGAAAGGGGGAGGGAAAGGGAGGCACATAGGACCTACTATGTGCCAAGTACTGTGCTAAGCGCGTTACAAATATCTCGTTTGAGCCTAGCAACAACCCTGGGAAGTAGCTGTTGTTATTCTCCCTATTTTAGAGTTGAGGAAACTGAGGCAAATAGAGGTTAAGTGATTTGCCCAGGGTTGCATAGCTTGTGTGACTTGACATTGTACTATTCATCACTATTGGGGTCCAGACATCTGAACTCTTCAGACGTCTCCTAATGTCCCTCCATTTTGTCCACAAAGATAGCATGAGAGACTTTTCAAATGTCTTGCCTATATCTAGATACCTGTATCTAGGACATTCCCCTGGTCCACCAATCTAGTAACCTGTAAAAAAGGAAATGAGAGGTGGCTAGGTGGCAGTGAATAGAGTACTGGCCCTGGAGTCAGGAGGAACTGGGTTCACATCTGGCCTCAGACACTTGATACTTACTAGCTGTGTGACCTTGGGTAAGTCACTTAACCCCAACTGCCTCACCTCCCCCCACCCCCCAAAAAAAGGAAATGAGATTAGTTTGGAATGGCCAGACCAATCTTGATAAAGCCATATTGGTTCTAAGGGATCATGGCTTCCTTTTCTAAAGGGTAACAAACTATATGTTTTAGATTTTTCCAGTAACTGAAGCTCACCAGCCAAAAATTTGAAAACTCATTCCTTTTTTAACATGAAAGAGATTTCGAGCTAGAAACGGCCTTAGAAGCAACCTGCCTCAGTTGACTGAAAAGGAAAGTAAGGCCCGGTGAGTTTAAGTGACTTGTTACCATAGTAAGCACCAGGGGTAGAATTCTAACTGAGACCCTCTGACTCCAGAGTTCCCATGATGGTTCCTGAGCATTTGACCATGTCAGCCCATTTCAACTCTTTGTCAAGGATGTTGCAGAGGAGAATTTTTTCTTAGATACAGGTTCCATGAGCTGACCCTTCTGGTCAACACAATTTAAACATATATTGAGTACCTGCCATATACAAGAAACTATGCTGGGAGCTGGTGATACAAAGACCAAAAAAAAAATGAAAACAGTCACTGTCTTGCAGAAGATTACATGTTACTAGTAGTCTCTTCTAACTCTGAGATGCTAAGATTCTAGGACTTCTCTGTGCCTTTTTCCTCATCTTTAAAATGTAAGCATTGGTACAGATGATCTTTTAGGTCCTTCCTAGCTCTGTGTGTTGAGAGAACTATGATATTATCTCACGGTCTGTATTTTGGGAGAAAGGAAGATTATATGGGGCCTAGTGCAATGCTCATCTCTGATGTAAATGTGACAAATCACTCAACCTTCCTGGGCTTCTTATCCTCTGTAGGATAAGACAGTTGAACTAGATGGACTTCCAACTCTAAACTTATGACTATTATGACCCTATAGATTTTGGGTCCCTGTTGGATCTTTCTGTTGGTTTTGTTTGTAGTTGAGACAGGGTCTCCCTATCTCAACCAGGCTAAAAGTGAAGCAACTGCTCATGGGCCCGATCCCAATCCTGATTAGCTTGGAGGCTTTAACCTGCTCCGTTTTTCCAGCCTGGGTCAGTTCATCCCTTCTTAGGCAGCCTGTTGGGCCTCCGCTCTCAGTGGTTGAGCACGTTAGGGCCAGAATTAGTACAGATGCCTGACTGGCAGCTTCTAAGTTGGAGTCTTCATTGCATCTCAGAACTCTAGAACTCAGCCTCCCCCAGCAGCAGGGATTTATAGACCTGCACTACCGCCCCCAGCTGCAGTGTGCCACCAAGCCTGGTTCCATTGGATCTTTGGGATTCCACTCATCTTATCCAGGGTTGGGTAGGGATGAGTATGGTTACGGTTCAATTGCAAGGGTTCTTAATCTTTTCTTTTGTGTCGTGTCCCCATTTGGTATTCTGGTGAAATTTAGGAATGCCTTTTAAGTATATAAAATAAAATACATAGTATTACGGAAGAAACTACTTCTATAAATATGGCTGGCAAACTTTTTTTAAAACAAGATCATAGACTCCCAAGTTAAGAGCCAAGGAACCTATATTTGGGGTATTAGTCAATAAACATTTATTCATCGTCTGCAATCTACCCAGCACTGTGCTAAACACCTCTGTTTGAATCATCCTGGTTCTTCCAATAACTACCTTTTGACACTGGAGATGTGGTCATAGATTTAGAGTTGGAAGGAACTTTGGAGTTAATGAAGTCCAATATCCTCAAATTACAGATGAGAAAACTGAGGCATAGGAAGGCTTAGTAATTTATCCAAGGTCACACACTCAGCAAGTAAATGCCTGAGTGTGGAATTTGAACTCAGGTCTTCCTGACTCCAAGTCCAGTATTCTATCCACTTATACCACCCTGTCTCAAGTCCCTTCACCTATCGGCCCCTGAATCCTTCATCTCTAAAATGAGCAGCTTGGACTAGGTAATCTCTAAAGTCTCTCCTAGCTCTAAATCAAGTCAGTGGGTTCCAGAAGCACTACTCTCTGCCCCTCACCCAGAGACCCCAACCCCTGCATTTCCAATGGCTGATGCTTGAGGAGCTCTGCAAGCCAGAGGATCCCAATAAAGAAGAGCGACCTGGGGCAAAGTTCCCCAGGAAGCCTGAGCGGGCCCATCCTGTGTGTCCTTCAATTGGAGCATGGTGAGACTGATTACCCCTCTCAAACATTAGTATCTCCTTCCTCCTCGGCAGGCTGCAGCAGGAGCAGGAGCAAAGAGAACCTGATGTTCTCACGGCTGGTAGACCAGATAGCTCACATCTAAATTGGAATGGGAAAAAGAAATTGGTGCTTGAGGGGAAGAGAGATGCAAATAAGCTAGGCATCATTAAGGTCTTCTAGTCACCTCAGCCTCCCATTGGCTCACTCCTTATATCTACATTCTTCCACATGCCCACCAGCATGTACCACCATCCCTCACACTCACTGATTTTACCCAACCCTCCACTACACACACACACATACACACACACACACACACACACACACCCTACTAGCATTTACTGAATACTTACTAAGTGATACACTCTTCACTAAATGAGTAAGGAAGAGATCCATCAGCTGTTAACAACAAGAAAGAGATATAAGGTCAGGACCTTGGGCATCAATGGGTATAAGACAGTATATAAGCCAGGTGTTCTTAGCCCAGTGTTCCTTGAACTTTTTTTAAAAAGTATTTTGATAATTGCATTTCAATATAATTGACTTCTTTTCTAATCCTGTGTGTTATTTTATGCCCTTAAAAACATGATTCTGAGAAGGGTCCATAGGCTTCTCCAGATTGCCAAAGGACTCTGTGACACAGACAAGGTTAAGGACACTTCTGTGACATAAATCATAAGTGCTCTAGTCACAGGATCATAGATTTAGAGCTGGAAAGGACTTTAGAAGCCATCAAGCCCACCCCCAGTGACTCACAGATCCACGTCCCCCATGCTTTTGTCCCACATCGCCAGCTGCCTATTGGCCGTGTCTTGGAGACATCTCAACCTCAACATATCCAGAGCAGAATTCATTATCTGTCCACCCACCTGCAGACTATTCCTGTCAAAGACAACACCATTCTTCCAGTCCCTCAGGTTCATAACTGTAGTGTTAACCTTGACTCCTCACCCTATGTATCCAACCAGTTGCCAAATCTGGCTGCTTCTCCTTCCACAACATCTCTTCCATTTGACTCCTTCTCTATTCACAATAGCCACCAACTTCATATAGTCTCTCATCATCTCTCGTCCAGACTGTTACAACAGTCTCTGAATTGGTTCTCCCCGCCCCAGGCCTCTCCCTTTTCCAATCTGTCTTCTACACAGATACCAAACCGATTTCCCTTAATCACAGATCTGACTGTACCATTCCTCTACTCAATAAATTCTAGATGCTTCTATTACCTCTACGATAAAATATAAAATATAAATACTGCCTTTCAAGGCTCTCTACAACCTCATCTCCACCTAGCTTTCCAGTCTTATTCATTATCCATAACTACTCATCCTGCACTCTACAATCCAGCCAAACTAACTCTGTTTTTCTCATTTTGTACTCTATCTTCTATCTCCATATGCTGGCCCTGGCTGACCCCAAGCTTGGAATGCATTCCCTCTTCACTTCCGCCTCATCAAGTTTCTCTCTTCCTACAAGATGCAGCTCAAGTACCACCTAACACAGCAGGCCTTTCCCAATTCCCACTGCCACCCCCAAACGTTAGTCTGACGCTCCATTCCCAAGAACTGTGAATTTATTTGGTATATACTGTATACACTCACTCTGTAGTGCAGTTGTCTCTCTAGTTAGAGATATGTGTGCTTTTTGAGTAGAGATTGCTTCATTCTCTGTATTTGTATCATTAGTATTGTATTTGATTGGCAGGGAGGTAGGGCATGACCATATTTGTATTTGTGTCATCAGTGCCTGACACTGCAGTGCTTAGCATATAGTAGGTACCAAATAAATGCTTGTTGATTGATTTGTATTTCCAGCCCTTATCTCAGGACCGGGCTTCCAAGGTGCTTAATAAATGTTTGAACTGAATAATGAAAATGGATTCATTGCTTCCTGGGGGATTCTTTGCACTTGTTTCCTCAGTGTAAGGCTGTCCCACCTAGTAGGCACAACTGAATAACAACAAATAAATGAGTTAACCATTAGCTACTTCCTGATACAATGCGCTCTAGTACAAGTCAAACGGGTTGGGAAGGAACTCCTGTCTCCCAGGCCAGTAGGCATCTCCATCTCTCCTCTCTCTCTCCCTCTCTCTCTCATATCTGGGACACTCCGAAACCTTAAAGACTTCTTTCTTATTCATATTGGCCAGAGCTATAACTAACAAATCTGACAAATAGTATGTGATACAGGACGGGCAGGGGGAAAAATGGTGCCTCCAAGTAGACTTTTAAAATAAATTCACTTGTGGAAGGGGGAAGAGACCTTGATGTGGTCCAAGTCTCTCCAGAATGCTAACAAGAAAGGGAGAAAGTCAGAGATAGGCCAAGGAAAAAGCTTGATCTAGGCAGGGAAGGAGGGCAATGGAGAAAGGGGGAGGAAGTAGGCCATCTGGTAGCTTCCTATTTTAACTCATTTTCTTGCTAAATGCGATGCTCAGTTGTTTCTACCTACTAAAAAAGTATAAGTGCTATTAGCTCCCTCTAAATTTTGTCACCTGGGGGAAAGCCCCACTGGCCATGCCCTAGTTGTAACTCTGATGTCCATCCAGAGATCATTTGACTTTGTTCTCTCAGACTCTTAGAAAGAGGTCTGGTGTAGGATATGCATGGTGGCTCTGAACCCTGGCTCTGAAGTCAGAAGACCTAAATCCAAATTCCTCTTTCAGTGTTTCTATATGACATTTAATAAGTCACTTAATGTCCTAGGGCTTTAGTAAAATGGGGGGGGGGGTGGATTAGATGACCTCTGAGGTTCCTTCCATCTCTAGATTTATTTATCCCAAGTAATTTCTTGAGCATAAGGAACAAAACAAGGAAAGAACTAGGAAATACCTCTAGAGCTGGGCTCTGAGAGCAGATTTGGGCACATCTGCTGTGTCATGGCAGTCATGCCCTACCTCCCTACCAATCATCCTTTTGGCCAGGGTTGGTCACTTCAGTGGGGGAGCCCTGCCACTGGGAAAGAAAAATACAAGAAAAGCGAGCAGCACACATCACACCTATAATTTTTTCACAGAGGTAAAAAGAGAAATTTATGGGGGGCCCCCACAGGGCACAAGCGACTGAGCAGAGGTGCCAACCTAGAACAAAAACACATATATTACCTACACTCTGTAGTGCTCTGGATGCCTGGAACACCTGTAGGTTCTGTCTTCTGCCTTCAGTTCTATCAAGCCTTCAGTTTGGAGGGGTGGGGTGGGCAGAAGAGGTGAGAGCTGATCCCTAATCATGACTGCTAACAGGAACTGGGCCAGAGGAAGGAGGGCATCATGGAACCCATGATGAGCAGAGGACTCCCTCAACCTACGTAAAGCGCTTGGCTTCTCCTTATTGATTTGGGGTCTGTCAGAACCAATGAAGGAGACAGACTTGACAGCTGTGGGAGAAACCAGAGCATCTGTGCGGCAGAGGCCAGGCCAGAAGTCCCAGAGACCTTCGGGGCTCTTGCTGGTCCGTGCCTATTAACTCTCTAAACAGCCCTAGGGCCTGACATACTCTTGCATAAATAGCTAGGCCCCCTCCAGAATCCTAATTATCAGGAGTGGGGGGCCAGCTGGGAATGCAGCCAATAGCAGCCTGTTCTGTGCTTTGACCTTCCCCAACACGAGTCGCTTTGAAGGTTTCTCCTGGGACCCCTCCCTCCCCGCTCCCCACCAGCTCAGCTTTTCTTTGGTAAGTAGAAAAGCGGACCACCTGAATCTAATTCTGGAGAAGCTCAGGATGAGTCACACACCTCCTCCGCTCCCCTCTCCCACCTTTCCTCCAGCTTCCCCCTTCCCCCGCCTCTGCCAATCCTCACCCCAGACCCCCTCCTTTTCCCTCGCTTCTCCTCTCTCTTAACGACTTGAGTACCTGTTTCTCCTATTGCCTCCATCCCGGTTCAGAGAGGAGGGTGAGTGCTAGGTGGCCCATGAGATGGAGGGGTTGGGGATGGGGGTGGAGAGGACAGGTTGGATCCAGATAGCACCTGGGCGTAATAAATCAGGAATCTCTGGATGACTAATGCCATTATTTAACATAGGAGGTTGGCAACCTCTTGTGAGTAGCTTGCCAAGGTTCAGACCTCTTTCCCTCTGGCACACTAGTAGTGGGAATGACAAACAGGCTGTTTCTCAATGCTGGGGGGCGGGGAGGAGAAGGGAAGGATTAATATCCAACTTCACCATCAGGATGAGGGGGATTGGGGATTGACTATGTGCCAGCTCCCAGGCCTCAGTAGAAAAGTCCCTACAGGCTCACAAGAGATATCAGTCAGCCTGAATGCCTCTAGAAATCATACCCATCACTTTCTCTGGCCCATGAGGCAGTACTTCTCCAGGGCGTCTAGCCTATGGGTGAGGTCTACCCTGACCCCATTCTTGGTACAACCAATTTCTCCTGGGACCCCCAACTCACTCTTTTTCCTATTATGCTCATTTCTTACAGCTCTGCAGATCATTCCTAATATGGAAGAGGAGGGAAGGGTGCCTAGTCCTGATAATATACTCCAATACCCACCTCTCTGGGGACAGTCCTTAAGCAGATAAACTCTGGGAAGTTGTGGCTACCCTTATGGCTTGGAGGTCTGGGAGGCCATCAGGATTCTCTTCCCATCTCCCACCTACTCATTCTTCTGTCTAAATACCCCCCTGCCTTAATAGGGCTGGCTTGAAAATCCAAACCTATGAAGTAAAGGTTCCAGGCATATATCCAGGTGAAGGATAGAAAGTGCTCCTTATTGTATGGGAGAGGGGGAGGCAGTGTGTCCTATGTTTCCTAGGAAATGGTGGAGTACTCTGGCTCAGCACGAGGGCTGAGAGACATCAGACATGGGACTCCAGTGACCACTAAAGGGCTCTTCCCACCTTCGAGCCAAGCAGTCAATCAACACGAATTTATTAAGTACTTATAATGTGCTAGGCACAAGGGAAGACTTGAAGGATGGCAGAATCTTTACCTGCTGCAGCCCTGTGAGCGAACCACACAGCCTGACTACTGGATGCAGAACCAGTACCCCGGAGGAAGCTGTACTGGTTCTGAGTAAAGGAAATAGAGGGGAAATAAGCAGGGATCACTAGCATAGTCCAAGAGGACAATTGAAAGGGAGATGGTAGAGCTACCACCTACATAGAGGTGGGAAGAAGTGGAGTCACCAGCCCTGAATGAACAGTGTGTGGACAATCATGGGGAGCAATACTAGCACAGAATCGCAGATTTACGGCTGAAAGCGCCCTGAGAGGCCATGTAGTTCAGCTTCCTCATTTTATAGTTGAGGAACTAAGGCACAGAGGAGTTAAGTGACTTGCCCAAGGTCCCACAGGTAATGACAGTCAGGATTTGAATCCAGGGCCATTGACGCCAAATCCAGCCTTCTTTTCACTGCACTTTGTGTTTGGGTTCCCTTACTGGTCCCCAACCTGAATGGCTCAAGGAGATGAAGACTTATGATTAGCCCTGACTTTGACCCACTTGATGCCTTGATGTCAAAAGCTGATCGTGAGTTGCCTCAGTCTGTGTAGCAACCCAGCTCCCTGAGAGGGCTGTCAGCCTCCTCCTGCCCCTTTCAGTTGCTATTCCTGGTCTCCTTTCCTGCTCTGAGCACATGACAGAGGATAGCTGGTAACTCCAGCCGTCTTTCTCCCCAGGAACCAGGGAGAGATTAACTAGCCAGGGCTTTGCAGTCCAGCTGGGAGCAGTTGGGGCCTGTTTGAATGGAAGAAGCCACTCCAGGAGATAAGCTTCCAGCGGTTCTTTTCTTCTCCCCCTCCCCGCCCCCCACCTCTGCAAGTGTGGCTTTGGACTCTCCGAGAGCAGGACTAGAGACTCCTGCTCCAAAATATCGTCCAAATCCCCATGTTCCCACCATTCAAGTTCCTGGGCTGTACACTTGGAATGCACAATGTAGGTTCTTTGAATGAAGGAATCATTTTATTTGTCTTCATCTCCAATACACGATGCAGTTGTTGGTGTTGTTCACTCTTCGTGAACCCATTTGGGGTTTTTTGTGGTTTTTTTTTTTTTGGCAGATACTTAAGCGGTTTGCCATTCCTTTCTCCAGCTCATTTTACAGATGAGGAAACTGAGGCAAACAGGATAAAGTGACTTGCCCAGGGTCACACAAGTAGTACCTGAGGCCAGACTTGAACTAAGGAAGATTAGTCTTCCTGAGTCCAGGCCAGGTACCCTATCCACTGCGCCACCTAGCTGCCCTTTGGGGTTAGACTGAGGCAAAGAACTCTTGCCAAGGATTTCTCTACGTCATCTAGGGGAGTCACTTAGGATGAAATGGGTCAACACACCCTGTTTGGGGGAAGCCAGGAACCATAAACCTAGGTGGAAATGGGGAAGATGCTATTGAAAACCCCAATGCCTCCCCAAGTAGTGCAGAGGAAAGACAGCTGAACTTGAAAGCCAGAGGATCTGGGTTCAAATCCTGATACAACCTATGTGACCTCGGATAAGTCACTTAGCCTCGATGGATCTGTTTTCATCTGTAACATGAAACATCTCTAAATGATGCTAACCTGGGCCATTTCCAAACTCGACTCCTTTCTGCCTTACCAGCCACTAGTTCAAGGTCTGGTAGGTACCTCTGGCACATTCCCTGCCTCTTCCCAGGGCCATGGTAGGGGACGGGGTTTCCTCTACTCCCTACTCTAAGGAATGTGCCACATTTCCATCTATGCAACCAGGTGCTTACATATAGCAGAGTGAGGGAATTAATAATAAACCTAGTTTTGCTGAATATCAAGCACACCAATTGTTGTTCTTGGCTTGAGGGATGGCCAAGAACCTCCCCCGACAGGCTGGGAGAGAAAAAAATTAAGGGGCAAAAGAACAGAAAGGACCAGCTCTTTCCTCTTCACATACAAAACACTCAGATCAAAAATCAGGACCAGGAGAACCCTCCACCCAAACCCCTCCAGTTATACACACCCCTTACCTCCTTATCTCCATCTACCTAGGTCCTCTTGGCATTCCACTGAGTGCTTCTCCAGTATCAGCTAGACTTATCGAGATCTAAGTTCAAATGTTATCTTATGCACTTACTAGCAGTATGACCCCAATCCACTTACTTAACTTTCTCTGTCTCAGTTTCTTCATCTGTAAAGTGCAGATAAACAGCAGCACCTGCCTCAGGGTTTGTAACAAGGACCATCTGAAAATATATCTAAATGCTAGCTTTTGGTACTATTATTCTCAGATAAGAGTGAAGTCATGGCTCAGTTGGAGAGACTGCCACCAGAGCTGACGACCCCCTAGGCTGAGTGGTATTTTGCCTATCTCCTTCCTCCCAGCTCTCCCAGCCTAGCAGGAAAGAGCTGCTGGAGTTAAGCAGATTTCATGCTATTTTCAAAGCCATTTTCTGTGAGGGGAAAAAAGTATTTCCCCTAATGTTAAGCCTACTTACAGCTGCTCATTTCCCTAAAGGCTGTTCTCTCTCCTCCACCATACATTTGTGCAACACTGTCACATATACACCACCACCCCCTTTTGTTCCTCACATCAGCCCTGTGAGGTAAATGGGGGCAGGTACTTTTTTTTTTTTTGACAGGGAAGCCAAGCTAGAGATATCCATTAATGGTGCTGCCCAAGACCATGCAATTAGTAAGAAGCAGATTTAGGATGAAAAACCCAGATTTTTTTTTTATTCCAAGTCAAAAGATATCCATTTTAGAGCTAGAACTTTAGAGGTCTGAGTCCAGACCCTTCATTTTACAAAGAGGAAATATGTCCTCCCCTTCACCCCCACATAAGGTGACTTGCCTAAGGCGATACAGCTTTTCCCAAAACAAGAGCCCACCTTGAGGAAAAAATTGTATAGAATTTCCCCATCATCCACGACAGTGGGACAAGAGAAGATTCTGACTATGGAGAACAGAAGGGTTAGAGCATCTCTCACCCTGGAGCCCTCCATTCCCAGCTGAATCTCAACACCCAGACACCTGAAATTCTCATTGTCCCAGTATAAGCAAAGGGGCAGACACAAATTCAGAGTCAGACTACAAAAGGGGAGGAAATCTAGCAAGAGGTGACACACACTCCTTGCACTTGTAGAGAAGTGTGCCAAGCTGGGCAGCACGGAAATTCCCCCGGCCTTCTTACATAGGTGCAGGCACAGGAACAGGTAGATGGGTTTTGAGTCAGGAAGACTCCAGTTCAAATGCTGCCACAGCATCTTACTAGTTGTGGGACCCTGGGAATATTTTTCACATCTCGTTCAGTTTCCTCATCCGTGTGACACAAAGGAGATGGACTCAAGGGCCTCTAAGCCTGATTCAAAATTTTTCCCCAAAGATGCTCAAGCAGCTGCCATTTTTCTGATATTACCAGAGCTAGTGCTTGGGGCTCCAAAGTCTAGCCCTCAATGTAAACATGGGGAAGGCTTCTCTCCAAGCAGAAGAGAATGGGGGACATTGGACCAAGGGTGGGGGAGATTCCACTAATGGTACCCCTTATGCCGCTTTCCCTCTTATGGCATTAGAGTGCCACCTGCTGGCCTTGTACAGGTAGCAAGAGTATGGAACCAAGGAAAACCAGACTAGACAACAAGCCTCCTTTGCACCACAAAGGATCTCAGGAAGCCATCCAGTCCAACTCTCATTTTGAAGATTAGGCAAGAGGAGGCCCTGAGAATAAGGGTATCCAGGTGGCAGAGCCAGATTTTGAACCCAGGTTCTCCCATTCCAAATCTAACACTACAGCATGACTGTAAGCCTGGCTATCCTTCATACCCACATTGATCAGGGTGAGAGGCCAAGATGACATCCCCCAAATTGTCCTTGGGTTCCCTATGGAGAACCTCAGAGGTGAGAGCTCTGCAGATGAAGGAAGCTGGGGCCTTGCTGACTTAAAACATGGTTCAGGTACCAGAGCAATTGTTTCCCATCCTGCTGCGTTGATCAGTCACTGGGAAAAGCCTTAACCCCTTCATTCTTCATAAGCCAGCCAGATGATAGGAGTGAATGAGGCATAGTGGTATTTAAGCCAAAAGGGATGCTTCAGCCATCTAAAGCCTTCATTTCACAGGTGAGGAAAAAGGCCTATCTAGGGTCAAACAACTTGTCTAATGTTCTCAGAACACACAGGTTCAACAAAAGGGAGCAGAGACAACAGACTGAGGGCAAAAAACCTACTTTTTATTGCTTTACAATTCACCAGTCAGACAAGCAATTTTAAACAGTTTCCCCTCCCCCCAACCTACTCGTCATTCATACAATGGAGCAGTTGGATACCTTCACCTGGAAGAGCCCACCTCTGGCCTGGTGGCCTACTGCTGTGTGAGCCAAGGGCAAAGCTGGGGGACTTTGCTGAGAGATAGGAGGAAAGGAGGAAGAGGAGGGCCAGGAGAACAAACACCAAGGTATTATACCTGTAGCATCACTGGGTGGCAACCCAGATGTGACCTCTTGGAAACATATCTAGTTAAAGAAGGCAAACGTCCAACTTTGCTGCTGAGAGAATGGATGGAACCTTTTCCCCAGGAAGAGTTTGGCTCCCTGGACACCCTCCCACCCTCCGCAAAGGTGGTGAGGTGGGAAAAGGAAGCTAAGAGGCTAGAGCCAAGCTGCTATCTCTACAGGGCCAGCTTTCAGCACCTCTGAGCTAATCCCCCAAAACACACACAAGCTCCCTGGATCACACTGACCCCATAGGAGTGAACCAGCCTCCAGACATGCAAGAATTCAGATCCCAGCCTGATGCTTTCACCCTCAAGAGCCAAGCCACAGTAGCAATAGCCTCTAACTACTCTTTATCCCCACCCCCACCCCCCAAAATAAACCAAATATATTCTTGCTGTAGCTTGACTGAGCTTAATGAGATGCCAGGGGATCAGGGCACTTTGAGCCTGGCAGAGTTCTCCCAAGTTCAGGAGTCCATGTTGGGGAAATAGATTAGGCTTGGGTACACAAAACCAGACTATAGAAGCTGCTGTGCCCAGGGAGGCATATACATTCCAGTTCTCTGTCCAGACTCCACCACTGCTGCCAACATACCCTCTATCTCTTTCAATCCTGCTCATACCAACAGGGTATGTCTGAGCAGGAAAGTCTAGAGGGGACAACTAATAAAAAAAAAAATTCCTCAAACTGCAGAAGTGGAGGTACACAAGTCTTTCCTACCATCCAGGTCAAGCAACCCACCTCCTCCCCACCTCCACAAGTCCCTGAGACAGTGGGCATCCATTTCAATGGGCCCCTCCCCAGCAGTTTCATTCTCCTCTATTCCAGGAGAGCTAACAGAACCTGAAAATAAAAAATAAGAATAACAAAGACTACAAAATGGAGAAGGCATCTTACATCTCACAACAATTAAGTATGGGCAAAGCAGCCAGCCACCTCCTGGGACTTTGTACCAGAGCCAGAGGGGGAAAGAAGTAGAGCCAATATTCTCTTGGGAGGGGAGGAAAGATAATCATTGCCAGACTGAAGGGGTCCTGGTAGGGCGACAGGACAGGTCGGTTAACCTCCAAGCTAGCTCCTCTTCTCCTAGCTTACTTCCCAGGTATGGGCCACTTCTTCCCTTCATTCTTAGGCATCAACCAGAGTGAGGCCATCATGGAGGGCTCGCTTCCACATGTAGTATGTTGATCGTGCTGTGAAAGGGAAGTGGGTGCTGAACTCCTTATATGAGGGGAAAGTCTTTGACTCAAAACGTCGTTGTAAGAAGAGCTTAGCTTGGGCTTTGAATTGGGTCGTGGCAATTACATCCATGACAAATACCCGGCCGTTGCTAGTACTACTACCACCTCCGTTAACCCCACCGCCTGCCACCGCATAACCAGACAGGGTGCCGTGATAGGGCCCCAGAGAGCGATCCTCCCTGGGGGTTCCCTCCTTCTGGATTGTTGGCACCACTGGCTTCTCTCCCACCTCTGCCTTCCCCATGGCTCCCAGGACACCCCTGCTAGGGATCTGGGAGGGGAGGCTGTATCGAGAGTTAGGCTTCCCTTTGGCTATACTCTTCCAGAACCAGAAGGAGCTGGGTGACAGACTGGGATAGCGGAGGCGGAATCGACAGAAAGGAAGGTGCCCACCCTGGACTTGCCTCCTGGCAGCCCGGCGTAGTCGCTTCTGCCACCTAGCTAGGGAGGGCTTCAGAGCCAAGAGCCCCCGAGAGCTCGGTTGTACTCCAGCCAGCCCCTTCCTGATGGGAATGCCCTTTCCGGGCTGCAAGATATCCCCAGTGGGAGGATGAAGGCTCCCCACTGGGAGGGGTGGTGGGATCTTGAAGTTGGGGTTTCCCTTGATAGCCTTCCTGCGCCAGTTATAGTAGGTTGATCGAGAGATACCGGGGAAACTGCGTTTGAAGCATCGGTAGGGTACCAGTGTGTTCATGGAGATGCAGCGCTCCAGGTAGCTCTTTGCTCCCTGCATGAAGATGCCTGTCGGGCCAGGGTCCAGAGGATAACTCTTCTTCCCCTCTGCTGACAGCTTTTCCAGCTCCTCCACCTCCAGGGATGTCCCAGACACGGGATCCTTACTCGTACCACCATCAGAGGTACCCTGAAGCTCATGCTTCCAGGCATAGTAAGTAGACCTCGAGATTTCAGGGAACATCTGTCGGAAGCGCTGCAAAGGTATTACATTGCCATCCTGGAAACACGACTGGAGGAAGTGCTTAGCGACAAAGCGAGTCGCTGCCTTCTGGCGGTGTTCACGTGACTGGCGTTTCCAGCGGTAAAAGGTGCTCTTGGTGATGCTGTACCGCTCTCGGAGATGAGAGTAGGTGAGCTGAGGGTCTTGGTTCAGCAACTCCAGCGTCTCTGCCGGGGGGACTGGAGGAGGAGGAGGAGGGCTGGCTACCTCTGACTCTACTTCCTCTAATCCCACCACTGCAGAAAAATATTCTGGTTTGAACACCTGGCTAGCCAGCAGCTGGCCTGCCAGCAGCTGCCCGGACCACATGATGTGCAGAGTCGAGGGGGGCTGGTTACAGCAGCGGGGCCTGATCAGCCGGTGGAAATAGGGCCGGATCTTGAGGTTCCACATGGGATAGATGGAATAGATGTTGTGTTGGAGAACTGACGCCAGGGCATAAAGGTGCCACACATTGGCAAAGCTGTCAGGGAAGCAGGTAGCTTTAACATCCACATCGAAGATGGCCTCCAGGGTAGCAGGGGGAAGGCTGGTCATCTCTGGAGTCTCCTCTGAGCAGAGAGAATAGCGGACAGCCTGTAGCATCACCTTGGAATCAATCATGCCTTTGAGATAGTAGTGTTTGTTCAGCAGCATCTCCACCACAGTCCGGGCCCGGAGTTCTGGGCTCAGGCCAGGCCCACCCCACAGCAACACGCTGGCCGCCTCAAACAGACGGCTCCCCTTCCCTTTGCATGCCAAGGGAAGCATATTCTTGGGGGCATCTTCTGGATACAGACTGAGAGCCACTGAATCCACATCCATCTCACCTTGGAATTGTTCCCCACTGCGGCAACTGGGTAGAGAGAAGGAAGACAGTGTCTTCTTGGCTTCCAGGGCTGCATTGGTCAGACCCTCCAGGCCAAAGCATTCAGCCGCTTCCTGGAGCTCCTGGAGCACACTTTGCACCAGCTGGGTCCGTGAGATCATTCTGCAGAGAAGGACAAGGCAAAGGTCAGAGAAGATGTGGTGAATGGAGGCCTAGAGGTAATTTCTATCTCCTGCTGACACCACCAACCCCCTTTCTTCCTCTCTTAGGGAAAGTACAAATGCTCAACACCTGGGATTCAAGAGGCCAGTTCTTGAAAAGGCCTCATTATCAAAACAGATCCGGGACCCCACAGAACCTACAGGTTCTTATTCACCTTTTTCAAGTCTTGGACCCCTTCTTCTCAAAATAATGTTTTTAAATGCATTTATGAAAAAAGGCATAGGATCCCAAAGAAAACCGATTACATGGAAATACAGGATGTAAGCCTATGTTACCATTTTTTAAAACAGGTTCACAAACCTCAGATTTAAGCACTCCTTGCCAGAGAATCCCAGAGCTAGACAGGACCTTACCTCTTAATCATTTAGTCTAATCCCCTCACTTTCTAGAATAGGAAAGTAAGGCCTAAAGAGTAAGTGACTTGCCCAAGGTGACTTAAGCTTTAAGCAGCAGAACCTGAATTCATACCAGGTCTTCTGACTCAAACTTCCCCATACTGCCACAAACCCTCTCATTCTACAGAGAAGTAAGCTAAGTCCCGGTGAAGTGATATAATTTATCCCTTAGGTCATAAAGTTAGGAAGCGTTGATCAGGATTCTAGCCCAGATCTTCTGGCTCCTGGGCCAGGGCTATTTTTAGGAATGCCCACATCGTACCCCTTCCCCCTTCCTGCTTTAAAAAGATTCAAAAGACAGACCTATGCAGAGGGCAGTGAAGCTTCCCTGTTGCCCCCAAAAGCTGGCTCCAAAAAAGGGACAACTTGTCCCACTTCCTCCCAAAGAAACTCTGGGTCCTAACTGAGCCAAGAACACAATTGGGAACGGGAATGAAGCTTGGGTGGAAGGGACAGAGGCAAGGGGGGAGGGTGCATCTCAACACTCTTAAGCAGAGATAATTGCTAATATAATTCAGGTGAAACACAGAGGCTTGATAACTGCCTTCCCAAAGAGACAAAAGCAGGGGCTAGCCAAGTGGTTTGGGAAATAGAGGGGGTATGTAACCCATAGTAAGAGAGAAAGGGAAAAAGGGAAAAGAGGGAGAGAGGTAGATGACAGCTATTCATTTTTCCAGTAGTGTCCTATATTTTCAGCCCTCTCCCCCTCCTAAAAGTGTCCATACTAATAGGCCACAGGACTTTCTCCTCTTACCTATTAGTAGGTTCAGATGTGGAAGATCCAATAATGGCCTCAACCCCCTTACAAATGTATCTTCCACACAGGACTTCCCAGGTGGGCTGACACATAACAAGTGAGGTGGAAGACCTAGTTGTGTTATTTTCTAGTTCTAGATTTATGATCCTCCAGACCCTGTCTGAGAAGCACCACTATTACTTCCACTTTATAGATGAAGAAGCAGAGGCTCAGAAAAGTTATCTCACTTGCTCAGGCTCATATACATTCTGTGAGATGGGCTTTGAATTGAGGTTTTTCGGTCCTGAAATCCAGGTGCCTATCCATTTTAACATGCTGCCCAAAGGATGATACACCCCACATCAGTAGAGCGCTTTACCATGTACTGTCACGTACACCATAGCATTTCAGTTGAAGAGTGGAAGCAGGGCTGGCTGCCATTCTCCAGAATCAAGTGCCCCCGAAAGGAAGGACGGCTCCATCCTCAATAGTTAATCTCCTACCACGTGTTAGGGACTGTGTGAGGTGTTTGGAACACAAAGGCAAAAATAAAATGGTCTCTGCCCTCACAAAGCTTATATTCTAGGATCCAAGAAACTCTAAGTATATAAACACATGCAAAATATATGCGGAATTAACACGGTGATTTCAACGGAAGGAAAAGGTGTCAGGGGCCAGAGGGATGAGGAAAGGCCTCATATATGAGCTGGTGTTTTAGATGAACTTTGAAGGAAACTAGAGATTCTAAGAGATGGGTGAGAACCTCTGTAAGGTGTCTTCCAGCTAGAGATCTACGGTCCTGAAACTAAATGATCTGGGGTGAGTGGATGATGGCACCCTTAATAGTAACGGGGAAGCTTGGACAAAGGGAATGAGTTGGCACGATGGATAAACCGCTAAGCCTGGAGTGAGTGAGGAAGAGCTGAGTTCAAATTTAGCCTCTCACATTTACTAGCCAGATAACCTTGGGCAAGTCACCTGTTTGGCTCAATTTCCTCAACTGTAAAAAACTGGGAAAAATTGTAGCTCGTACAGTTACACCTACTTCCCAGGGTTGTTGTGAAAACTAAATGAGATAATAATTGTAAAGGGATTAGCGCAGTGCCTGGTATGTAGTAAGCACTATATAAAAGCTAGCTATTTATTATGATTATTATTATTATGGGAGGGTTTGGGTGGATGAAGTTAAGATAATAAATTCTGTTTCAGACATTCTGAGTTTGAGATACCTCCAAGACTGAAACTCAGGGAAAAGATCAAGATCTGAAAGTCACCTGCATAAACATTGAAGCAGATGAAATCACCTGGAGACTGGATACCATATAGAAAGGACAGCCTTGGCCTTGGGGCACAGTCATGCAAAGGGGTCAGAAGATGAATGATCCCATGAGAGATTGTAAAGGATCAAAAAGGTGGGAGAACAAGGAGAGGGCAGCATTGCTAAAGCCAAGGAGAGAGGGAGGGAGGGGGTGAGGGGAAGAGATAAACAGAGAAAGAGAGAGGGGGGTGGGGAGAGAGGGAGAGAGAGACCAAGCACCTAGGAAGACTGAGTGGTCGACAGTGTCAAAAGCTACAGAGAAGGTCAAGGAAAAAAGACCATGGGGGTTAGTGCCTTAGATCAGTTTTCAGTAGGGTGGTAAAAGTCAAAAGTCAGCTGGCAAAAGCTTGATAAGGGAATAGGTACTGGGATGAACATAAAAATTGGGAGGTGGAAGAAACCTTAAAAGATCATGGAATCCAAATTTCCCACCCTGGAGAGAAAGAAACTGAGGCTCGTAAAAAGCTTTTCCAAGGTCACACAAAGCAGTTGAGTAGTAGAACCAAGATGCCGGCCCAGGTTCTTGGACCTCAAATCAGTCTCCTGCACTGTTCCAACGTGCCCAGGAGCCACATCACAAGCTCCTCCTAGTCCTTCTAAGACACTACGGAAAGTCAGAGTATTAAGTGGGCACTTACTAGATGCTAACTTGCAAATATTTAGGTGCCTTTAGGCACATAACCTTCACATCAAACACTGCAGTTCACAAAGAAAGGTAACAGCCCAGCTCAAGGAGTTCACATTTCCATGCCAGAGGCAGCATGCAAATAATTATGTGCATACAAGGTATATCCAGTGTAAATGGAAGGTGAGCTCAGAGGAAAGGCACTACTAGTGTGTGCTGGGAGGGTGGGTACGGGGCAGGGGGAACAACCCAGAAAGGCCTCCTGCAGAATGTAGGGTTTGAGTAGAGTCCTTGGAGTTGGAATTTTCCTGAATGTATAGGAGGAGTTGGGAGGAATCCAGAGTAGAAATTTCATTAAGCTTAACCTTAAATATAATATTTTGTCTCCAAAAAATGCTTAATGAGTGTTAACTGAACTGAATTGACTACAAGGGTGGATTTCATATCACCTGGTTTCCCTGAGGCTACTACAGCTGAGGAGTGTGGGTGGTAAATGCAAAGTCAGGATCCAAGCCTTGTTGCGGTTATGACACTGCATCTCCAACATTATCACTCTGTCCCCCAAATCTGCAGTGGTCTTCCTCCTCATGTCCACTTCCCAGCTCTCTTATTGTCCTTCAAGTCCCAGCTAAAAACCCACCTTTTCTGATCCTCCTTAATTCTAGTGCCTTCCCTCCATTGGTTATTTTCAATTATCGTTTGCTTGTTATCTCCCATCCCCCTTTAGATCGTGAGCTCCTCAAGGGTAGGGACTATCTTTGGCCTTTCTTTGTAAACCCAGTGTTTTAGCCTGACACGTAGTAGGCACTTTAGAAATGCTAGTTGACTGACTGGGTCAGCCATGCTGGATCTCTAATAAAATGCTCTCCATTACAAAGACAAATTTGTCATCTCTTTCCCTCCCCTTTCAGTTCTTGCTGGAGCCTGTGTGCATTTTCCCTCCCAGGTTCTTCAGAAGTGAGAAATTATTACTGCTGACTGAAGCAACATCCCGCCTTAACTCACCAACACCTCCCCCCAACCCAATGATGGTGTCAACAGAACCAGAAGGTGAAAAAGGAGAATATAGGATTTCAAGGAATCTATGTTGTCATCATTTAGTACAACCCCTTTTCAAAGAATCTGCCAAGAGGTACCAGGGTTAATATACTAGGTCCCAGGAGCCCGAAAAGCTAAGGCCAGCTGGGCCAGCTTACCCCTATCCCATGCCAGTGTGCTAAACCCTGGAAGCTGGGCCTACATTGGTATCTCCCTTCCTGGCCCTGCCTCCCCCATGCCTTGTACAGTCTGTCCTATGTAGCTCAGCAGCTATCATATTCCCTCGGTCTCTAATATCCCCAAAGTCTTAGTGATTTTTAGCTACAATAAGCTGAATAATATCCTGTATAGTTGGATTAAAAAAGAATTTATTAATGTACAAAAACAGCCCCTGCCCTCAAGGAACTTACATTCTGCTAAGTCTATTTCTTTTCTGTTATGTCCTATCTTCCCAGCTCACTGGGGGAAAGGATAGAGGCTAAGTGTCTAGCTCCCACAGTACTGAGCCCATAGTAATGATGTGTACTGCTCTTCATTCTCCAGACTGACCGGCAGCTTAACAAATCAAATCCATAGAGAGACTCAACCAACACCTCCTCAACTGTTCCCACTCCCCATCATTAAGTTACTCCAGTTCTGACCCTTGTTCAAGTCTCATCCTCAGCCCCAAGGAGAAGAAATAACTGCCATATTGAGGAAGTTACTCTTTCTCCCTCCAATGGTAGCTAGCAGGTTCTACACCGAGCCCAAGAAAATGTGGGCACCTTGACTTGAGCGGCTCTACAGTGGGGAAGGGAGTGTCGAGGTGGAAGAAAGACAGTGACCTCCGCTCTCAAATGGATACCTCCCACACAGTACAACTGAAACCTAGCACCGAGATCCAGTACACCTTTCTTTAACCCTGAGGCCACAACTAGGACAGGGCAAAGCCACCAGCAGGCCTAAGGCATGGATGGGAAAGGGGAGTTATAGGGTGAGAAAAAAAGAGGAAGAAAGAAGGAAAACAAGTTGAAAGAAAAAGTAGAATGCCATTATCAGTTGTCCCTCAACACCAGCTGCAGGGAACTGGACGTAACAGGCTTGAGGAATAAGAAGAAGAGACAGCAAGTCACTCAGTGAGTTTCTTCATCTAGAAAAAGCGAAGGGTTGAGGAGATGACCTCTAAGGTCCTACAATCCTAAGACATTAAGTCCAGGGAAGAGAAATTCCAGAAACTGGGGAGGGGCCAAGCTTAGGTTCATTGTGTTGGCTGGTGAAGGGATTTGCTTAGTGTGGGGGTTGGGAAGAGAGAGAAAAGCTTTATAAAACAACCTCTTCCCTTTCTTCTCTCTCCCCTTTCTTCAATCTCTCTCTTCAAAATTTCTCTCTCTCTCTCTTTCTCTTTCTCTCTCCCCCCATCCCAAAAGCAGTCAGGGGTAGTGGCTCCCTGACCCAAGGACATGACCCACCCCCCCATACTGCATTTGGACTCCTCTTTCTCCCACAGCATAGGCTCCAGACACCCCAAGCTGCAGGAGTTGACTCAGCAGCAGCATGAACCCAACAAAAACATACCCTTTTCCACCCAGATTGGGCCACTGGGGAACCTCACCCTACTGACCTTGTAGCCTGAAGCCCTGCAGGGCTCCCAGTACCTGGTCCCAGTGTCCACTTTCTCGCTCTGTACTTCTCAGCCTTGGACATTTAAATCCCAGGGCGGGAATCCCACCAAGTCTGTCTTCCCCAGCTGGGCACCATATTCACACTGGATCTGGTTTCAGATCTGGAGTGAGCCATTTTACACTGAACCAAACCATCCACAGCCAACTGGTGAGTGTGTGAAAAGATTTAAGCTCCTCCCCTCCCCCCACCAGGAAATAGTCCATCCTCAAGTACTCTTGTCTCAAGATGAAAGAAGTGTAGATTCGGGGGGTCACTTCCAAAGCTAAAGTGATAATAGCTATTGTCCTGGGACCCTCAAATCAGCAGGACTTCTTAAAGTGGCAGTTCTGCAACTGATCCTAAACTCTTCAGGAAACCTACCCAAGTTGGAAGGTCCCAATTCCTAATTTTTAAAAAGGTTTCTAAAATGCAGAGGTGGGGGTGGGTTAAATCAGGAAGGGGAGAAATTCTGAGACCAAGACTGTCTCCCAGGGGAAATTACACAGAGCAAAGCATGGGGTCTAGCAACCAGACAACTTGATTGACTGTCCTGGGACCTTGGGGGCTCTTTAGTTTTCCCCAAAATCCACCCCCACCCTTTCCAATTGATTGCCCAGTCTCTTCCAAAGAGGACGGTAGGAGGCTGGAGTTCTTAGCTTCAGGAGCTAAGGAAAGAAGTCACCCCTCGAGGAGCTAAGTCCCCATCTCATCCCCTGAACTCCCCAGTTACCAGTACCATCTCTGTGCAAGAGTCCTCACCCTGTATGCCTTCAGTTGGGCCTCCGAACCCTATCATTACTTCCCAGGATGGCCCCAGTCTCCTCAAAGGTCATTGACTGGACAGCCCCTGTGAACCTTCCGAGTGTCTAGGCCAGGGCTAAAGAAATCAGAAGCGTGAGTGTGTGTGTCCATATGTGTGTTTACGTGTGTACATTGGGGGAGGGGTTACTTTGGGAAGAAAGTGGTCAGGAGAATAAAGAACCAAGCAACCAGAAGTATGGGGGTGGGGTGAGAGTCAAACCTCTGCCCCCTCCCCCTTTGATTCACCTTAGTAGGCTTACCAACAGAACACCAGAGAGGGAAAAGCCTTCAATCGAGTCCTATCTAGCCCTTCCCGGTGGGGGAGGTCGGACTGGATTGTTCCCTGCAGTGTCTTTTCCCCAGGGCTTTTTCCTGTCTAGTTTTAACCCTTTGCGTGCCCCAAATTACCTAGCTACCCAGCTTCCGATCCCATTCCTCAGTAAATTTTCACCTGTACCACCACCACCACCTTTCTTTCTCTTCCCTCCCAGCCAGATCCCCCCTCCCCCAGGTACCATATTCTTCAGATGCCAATCCCTCACCTTTTAAGTAACTGACTTCTTACCTTGGGCAGCTACTGTAAAATGCCCCTCCATGTCACTCTTCCAACTTCTTCAAATCAGGGGATCCATCTTCCCAACTCTCTTCTTACTCTTCCAGAGGTCATCTACACCTAAGATTTCAATTGTCTGTGTAAATGTCTCTGAAACCTCTCTTCAGCCCCAACTTCTTCCTTTAAGGTTCTTTTGATTTCTGAATCTACGATCTTGATGTGGTCCAGTCCTGAAACATCCAACTGTCTTCTGTACATGGCTCAAGCTACTAGCTCCTAAGAATCCTGGGGTCCCAAAACAAAATCCCACTTCAGGGAAATTAAAGCTTGCTGCCACTCCAGACTTTCAGATGTCTGGGGATGACCATCAGCCCCATTCAATTCAATTCAACCGAAGTAAGTACAGCCTAAAGGCCAAGCACCTAGGTGGACCAAGAGAATACAAAAACCAGTCCCTGCCCTCAGGGAATATACATTCTACTGGGAATTTACTTACCTCACATTTGGGTGTCATCTTCTTCTCCTCCCTCCAATTTCACATGCAATCAACCAATCTCTAAATCCTAATCTCAAACTGTTTTCTTTAGTTTAGTTCCCAAGGTCATCGATACCTAGCTCAAGCCTTTCTACTGGATTACTACAATGCCCCTTAAAAAAAAAACCCTGCAATACCATCTTAACTGGACTTGCTTTCTGTCTCTGCCCTCTATACCGACTCGGTATTCAGATGCACAACTCTGAAGAGACTCACCTTCTTAAAAGCCTCTCATGGCTCCCCATTGCTTGTGTGCTACATCCCAAACTTCTTAACTGGTGCTTCCAATCTACCTTTTTACCTTAATCTCATATTGTTTCCCTTTAAGTACTCTAGGTAGTAGCTAACCTTAATTCCCCAACTTGTCCCTCCCTTTCCTAGCCCCACTGCCATTGTTCTTCCTATCTCTAACATTACCCCCACCGCCCACTCTCTACCGGTTGAAAATAAACTCTTGGGTACTTCTTCTATGAACTGCCCTGAACTCCCCCACCCCACTCCAGAACTAACTCCCCGCGTGCGTATTATACGGTTTGACTTTTAAAGCTCCTTCTACCTTCCCAGTCTTACACCTTGCCTTTATTCTAGTCCTACATCCAGTGATTCTGGCTTCCTTACTATTCTTTGAAAAAGACTCTCCCTCTCGTGACTCCTCAAATTTTCTTCCTTTTTTTTTTTGTTTGTTTTTTCGAGGCAGTTGGCATTAAGTGATTTGCCCAGGTTCACACAGCTAATGTGTCAAGTGTCTGAGGCCGCATTTGAACTCAGATCCTCCTGACTCCAGGGCCAGCGTTCTATCCATTGTGCCACTAAACTGCCCTTTTTAAAAAAAAAAATTATTGACATCTTTTGCGGTTTTTTTTTACAGCACCAAAATCTGTCCCAATACACCTCTCCCAGAAAGCCATTCCATATAATGAATATCATTTTTAAAGAATAAGATTTTTAAAAATCAGCAAAACTGATCAAAAGTCTGAAAATATACACAGCGTAACACAGAGTGGACCTTCCACCTCTGCAAAGGAGTGGGATGGGGATACCTGCTCATTTTTATTCTTTGGTGATATGCTCGTTTGGTTGGTTTTTTTTTAGTTTTGCAAGTCGGATTTGATTTTTTTGTGATCGTTCTTTCGATTTACATCATTGCAGTGATTGTATATATTGTTTTCTTGGCTCTGTTTACTTCTCTGCACTTCCTGTCAATCTTTCCATCTTCCTCTGTATCCATCATATTCATCATATCTTACAGCATAGCAGTACCTCATTATCATGGGGTTGCCCCCCATACCTAGAATTGCCTCCCTCCTCACCTTAACCTGCTAGCTTCCCTGGCTTCCCTTCAAATCTCAATTAAAATCCCACCTTCTGCAAAAAGCTTTTCCTAATCCCTCTTAAAGGTAGTGTCTTCCCTCTGAGATTATCTCCCATTTTATCCTGACCATATCTTGTTTGTACGTAGTTGTTTGCATGTCGTCGTTCAATTATGAGATCCTTGAGGACAGTGACTGTCTTTTGCCTTTCTTTGTATCCCCAGCATTTAGCATACTGTCTGACTCGTAGTAGGCAGTATTGACTTGACATATCGCATTCTAATTTGTGTTACAGTTCTATTTGTAAATATCTTATCTACACCATGAGATTATGAGCTCCTAGAGAACTGGCTTACCTTGTTTATCAATTGAGGTCCCATAGGACCATACTTACCACTTAATACATTTTCTTAGAATTAAATTTAAATGAAGTCTTCCCTATCATCATCAAAAAGCATTTATTTCAGAACCAGTACAAAGAAATTGACTCAGACTGGATTGTTAAGTACCAGCTTACACCATGGTGGATAACACTGACACAGATAAACAGTGAAGGGATTCAGCTAGATGGCTGTGAGGTCTCTTCCACCTCTGGAATCATGATCCTTTGTTCTTAGGTGTGGGACAGATGAATGGTCTTGTGTGTCTTGTAGGAATCAATCTCTTCATTTGAAAGTCAGAAAATTCAGCCAAAATTCCAATTTTTATACACACACATCAGAAAACACTATACCACGAAACCAAGATTCTTCCAGGGCAGCTCCAGTTATCCAGAGGAGTGGGGAGGAAGGAAGGAAGGAAGGAAGGAAGGAAGGAAGGAAGGAAGGAAGGAAGGAAGGGGAGAGAGAGAGAGAGAGAGAGAGAGAGAGAGAGAGAGAGAAAGGAAGGAAGGAAGAAAGAAAGAGGAAGGAAGGGAGAGATGAAGGAAAGAATGGAGGAAGGAAGGAAAGAAAGAAAGAGAGACAGAAAGAAAGCAAGAAAGGAAGAAAGAAAGGAAGGAAGGAGAGAGAGAGAGACAGAAAGAGAAAGGAAGGAAGAAAGAAAGAAAGAGGAAGGAAGGAAGAGATGAAGGGAGGGAGGAAGGAAAGAAAGAGAGAGAAAGAAAGAAAGAAAGGAAGTAAGGGAAGGAGGGAAGGAAAGGGAGGAGAGAAGGAAAGGGAAAGAGAATAGGAAGGAAGGAGAAGAAGGGAGGGAAGGAAGGGAGGAAGCAGAAGGAAGGAAAGAAGGCAAGAAGGAAAGAAAGAAGGAAAGAAGGATACCTATTAAGTACTTACTGTTTGCCCAGCAGTGTGCTAAATTCAAGGGATATGAATTTTTTAAGACAGCTCCTTCCTTTAAGTAGCTAACATAAAGGAAGACAACATATACATATAAGGGAGTGGTGACCAGGGAAGAAAGGAGTGTTTTGAACAGGGTAGTTTCAAGGACGGTGATGGGATGCATAGAGCAAATTGATTGACATGATCCTTCCAGGAATGAATTAATATTCCCAAAGTTAAATGTGGACATGTGGGGAGGGTTGTGTGTGTGAGGAGCACTGGTGCATGGGGAGGCAAAGAAAGGATGTTCTGGCTGTAGCAGAGAGCAGCACTCTCTGTGCTCAATCTGGATTCAGCCATGTCATTCTCAGAAGCAGTGGAGATTAGTTCACTGTCATAGAAACACATAGTCAAACACAAATGATGTACACATGCTGGACAGTATTGTTAAGAGGACAGAGTTTGTCACAAAATCAAAGGAATGGTAATAGGGTCAGTGACCCAACACCAAAAAGGTTGGGGTTTCCTGAACGTAACGAAAGGAATGCATACAGGGAGATGGTTTGAGTTGCATGGTGTAGACAACTCTGAAAGATGAAAATTCAGATTTACAAAAAAACGGAGGTGAGTATTTGGATATAGTGTATTAGATTTAGAGCTGGAAGGGAAATTGGTTATTAGATAACAGGTTGCTAGTTCTTTGGACCATGAACAGCACTGGAAAGGACATTAAAAGTCTTCTAGTCCAATGCCCTTATTTTACAAATGACAAAATTAAGGCTTGTAGAGGTTAAGTGACTTGCCCAAGGTTACACAGGTAAAGCCCGAATTTGAATCCAGGTACTTTAACATTAGGTCCCAGGTACCATACTTGCAGCTTAAAACAAGAATTCACTGGGCGCAGTGAGTAGAGCACTAGCCCTGGAGTCAGGAGGACCTGAGTTCAAACGCGGGCTCAGACATTTGATACATGTGCTAGCTGTGTGACCTTGGACAAGTCACTTAACCCCAACTGACCTGCCAAAAAAACAAACAAAAAAAGAATTCATAACTGACATATGTGCTTAAAATAATTTCTCTTTTTCAGAGAAGAAAAATTACAGCATATGAATGTAGAAGAATATTATTATGACATAAGAAAGGAAGAAAGGGACAGATTCAGAGATACCTGAGAAGACTTGGATGAACTGATACAGAATGAAGTGAGAAGAATCAGTGTCCCTGGAGAACAATTTATATAACTATAAAGAAAAATAACTTTTGAATATTTAAGAACTCTGATCAATGCAATGGTCAACCAGCAGAAGACTGATGATTAGGCATTGAACATTCCCACATACAAAGCACAGAAAAAGAAGACTGAACAGGAAACCTCAAATGTATGTTCTATACAGCTCGGGTTTTTTTTTTTATCTTTTTTAATTTTAGACTTGAATACTAAAACTTAAATACATAATAAGAAAAGAAAAATGTATTATAAACTTAAATATTAAAACTTAAATCTGAAATAAGAAAAAATGTACATAGCAGAACATAAGGGAGGATTCAAAAAAGAGCAATAAATTTCCATTTCAAGAAAGCCTATATATTAAATATTACACACTGTGTTGAAAGCTGGAAGTCATCTTTTCTTTGCTTCCTTGTAGGTTTTCCTTTGTTCTTTGCTGTACACTTTTTCTTTGCTCTTTTTTCTCCCTTCATTCCCCCTCCCCCTACAATTAAGCATGGATATATTTATATATGTGGATACTGATGGGGGGGCAGAGCCAAGATGGCGGCTGGTAAGCAGGAACTAGTGTGAGCTCCGTACTGAGTCCCTCCAAAAACCTATAAAAAATGGCTCTGAACCAATTCTAGAACGGCAGAACCCACAAAACACAGCAGAGGGAAGCAGGGTTCCAGCCCAGGACAGCCTGGATGGTCTCTGGGTGAGGTCTATCCCACGCGGAGCTGGGAGCTGGGAACGGAGTGGAGCAGAACCCAGCCTGAATGGCGTGGACCATCCGAGCGGAGGGGGCCCTAGCGCCCTGAATCAGTGAGCTGCGGCAGTTACCAGACTCCTTAACCCACAAACACCAAAGACTTTGGAGAAGGTTAGTGGGAAAAGCTGTGGGAGTAGAAGGAGTTCGGCTTCCAGCCCGTGGGGCAGCGGAGGTGTGGCAGCTACAGCTGTTGGCCCACCTGGTGGGAGGAATTAAGTGGCGGATCAGAGCAGGAGTGCTCAGCCTGCTGAAGATCAAGGCCTATCCGGGTTTGGGGTTGGGGAAGCAGCAGTGCTGGTGTGGCAGAGCTGGCACCTCCCCCCCAAACGTGGAACATAGAACTCTCTAGTCTACAAGCAGTCATACCCCACTGAAAAACTCAAAGGTCAAGTTAGTTGGCTGGGAATATGGCCAGGCAGCGAAAACGCACCGAGATTCAGTCTCAGACTTTGCATTCTTTCTTTGCTGACAAAGAAGACCAAAACATACAGCCTAAAGAAGTCAATAAAGTGCAAGAGCCTACACCAAAAGCCTCCAAGAAAAACAGGAACCGGTCCCAGGCCATGGAAGAGCTCAAAAAGGATTTGAAAAAGCAAATTAGAGAAGTAGAGGAAAAATTGGGAAGAGAAATGAGAAGGATGCGAGAAAACCATGAAAAACAAGTCAATGACTTGCTAAAGGAGACCCAAAAAAATACTGAAAAATACACTGAAGAAAACAACACCTTAAAAAACAGACTAACTCAAATGGCAAAAGAGCTCCAAAAAGCCAATGAGGAGAAGAATGCCTTGAAAGGCAGAATTAGCCAAATGGAAAAGGAGGTCCAAAAGACCACTGAAGAAAATACTACTTTAAAAATTAGATAGGGATACTGATGTATACATACACATATACATATATACACATACATACATAGATATATTCATAAACATATACTTTCTCTAAGAGATTCTACTCCTAATCTTTGTTTTTATGTTTGTACATTAACAGCTTGGGTTTTTAAAAGTATGTGACAGATTGAACACATTCACCCCAAAGCTATTCTGTTTGGCTATCTCCCTTGGAACTGTCTTCTGATATATTCTGAGGATGATATAAAAATGTTTTACTGGTGTTCTTTTATTTTTTTTTCTTTTGCCAATACTGTCATAAGTCTCTTCCCGCCCTCCCATTATTTTCCCTCCCCCTTCAAAAGAGCTCTCCTTTATATGATGTTATAACAAATGAGCAGAGTCAAGCAAAACAGACACATTACCCATGTTTGAACAAATAAATGTCTCATTCTGTACCTACAGTTACCCCTCTGTCAGGAGGTGGGAAGCTTGCTTCATTAGTCTTCTGATGATTAGCCATTGTACTGATCAGAGTTCCTAATTCTTTAAAAGTTATTTCTCTTTATAATTTTGCAGTTATTCTATCACTGGTAAATTGTTTTCCAAGACCAGCCCACTTCATTCTGTATCACTCTATCCAGGTCTCCTCAGGTTTTCCTGAATCTATCCCTTTCTTTACTTCTTTTGACGTAATAATATTTTTACATTCATATGCCATAATTTGTTCACCCATTTCCCAACAGATAGGTACCTAGTTTGTTTCCAGTTCATTGCTACAACAAAATAATAACAGTAGCATAGAGTGCTTACTATGTGCCAGGCACTGTGCTGAACACTTTGCAGTTAACATCTCATTTGGTCCTCACAACAACCTTGGTTGCTATTATTACACCCATTTTAGAGATGAGATTGAAGCAACTAGTGGTTAAATGACTTGTCTGGGGTCATACAGCTAGCAAGTATCTGAGTTCAAATTTGCACCCAGGTCTTCCTGCCTCCAGCCCCAGCACTGCACCACCTACCTAGCCACCTATAACAAAAAGGGCTGCTATAAATATTTCTGTACATCTGAACCTTTTCCCTCTTTCCTTATCTTTGGGGAGTAGGAGCCTCGTAGTGGTGTTATTGAGTCAAAGGTAATGTACATTTTAGTGACTTTTTAGGTAGAATACCAAATTGCTTTCCAGAATGGGTGGACCCATCCTCAGCACTACCAGCAATGAGCACGTCAACGTGCCTGTTCTTCCACAGCTCCTCCAACAGATGTCATTTTAATTTTTTTGGCCATTTTTGTCAGTTTGATGGGTTTGAGATGCAACCTGTTTTAACATGCATTTCTCTTGTTAGTAATTTCGAACATCTTTCTAATGGTTATTGATAACTTTCATTTGTTCATTTGGGAACTGCTTGTTTACATCCTTTGGTTAATAACTCTTATTCTTATATATTTGTATCAGTTTTTATGCATTTTTGGTTATTGTTTTTCATAGAGATTTATTGTAAAGGTTCATTCTCAGTTAACTATTTTCCTTCTAATATTAATAGCATTGATTTTTCTTTGTACGAAACTTTTTTCAACTTTACATAGTCAGAGTTGTTTGTTACAGCTTTTGTGATATTTTCTATCGCCTTGTTTGATCAAGAAGTCTTTCCTTATCCATCATTTTGAAAAGTATTTTCTTTTTTCCTCCTCTAATTTGTTCATGAAGTTATCTTTTACACCTAGGTCACGTCAATTTAGAGATTATTGTAGGATTCGGTATGTAATATCGTAACCCAATTTCTGCCATACACCTTACCAATTTTATTGGTATTTTATTGGAAATTTTATTGATGATGGGTCCTCATCCCAGTAGTTGGGGGCTTTGGGCTTATTGAACATTATGTTACTATAAGGGTGGGGGCTATCAGATGATCCTTAAACCATTCATTGGATTCATGATCCACTCCCCCACCCCAATTACTAACAAGGTGGGCTATGTACCCTAATACCTTTATCAGACACAAACACCTATATTGAATCATTTAGCAAAAGCATTAAACTTGGTATAGAAAGTCCTTAGTCAATTTGGAAGGAGTGAAAACTGTTGGCTAAAATGAAATATTTCCACACAGGAAGTGTAATCATGCCCTATGGGTCTTTTAATAAAATAGCAAGTCAGTTCAGAATCTGGAAGTAAAGTGATTGGCTAGCCAAGTGGCAGAAATTATTCCAGAGGAAATCCTTTAAGGGAGAGAGGGGAGGAAAGACCCTTTGTCTCCTCCTTTACCCTTTGACTGGAGGATGACATTGTATACTTGAAAATGTCAGAAGATTTTGGATTTCCAGACCCATTGGCGTCCCCAGAAAAGCAATGGCTGATGGGACCATGTACATCGAGAGTTGACAAACTAGACACAATGAGATAAAACAGTATTAGGATTCTATAAGGACTCCATAAAAGGGAGACAATTCCTTCCAGTAATCAGGAGCTATCACCCCTTTACCACATTTGCTCTCTAACTTTCTCTTGGATTTTGGGTATATTTGTGGGAGGGATTATGTCTCAGACTTCAAAAGGGATGTCTTATACCAACCTTTTTTTACTGTACCACCTTAATAAACACCTGTTTCTTAAAGCTAATTAACCCTGGCTGGCTAATTGATGTCAACAGATAATGAAGTGAATGTATTAGTTGGGGATTTGCAAGCTATATAGGGTGTCCCTAAAGTCTGGACACATAGGCAAAAATGCATATTTTGAAATATTTGGAATATTAACAGACCTTAGCCCCCTTGACTTCTTTTTCTGCTAGAGGAGAAGGTGTACTCAATGGAAATCATAGATGCAACACACTTGATTGAACGCATAAAGAGTGAACGTGCTAAAATTGACGACATTGTGGAGTTATTGCATCGAGTTCATGTGAATCTTGCAAAGTGCATCAACCTTTGCATCACAAATGATGGAAATCACATTGAAGATGTTATTTGTTAATATTCCAATTAAATAAAATGTTGAGAATTTCATTCATTTCATTTATTGAAAATATGCATTTTTGCCTATGTGTCCAGACTTTAGGAACACCCTGTAGTACTAAGAAACTACCTCTAACTCCTTAGGGTTACCCCTAAAACCTTGAGGGGACAAGCAGAAAGACAACCTTCTGGGGACCCCACCTGCCAATGTCGGGGGGCGGGGTTGGAAGAATGAACTCCTGAGTCTTATATGCCTAATCTGTTCCACTGATTAGCTTTTCTATATTCTAACCATCACCAAATAGTTTAGATAATTGTTGCTTTAGTTTAAGATCTGATACTACTAGATTCCCTTTTTTCTCACATTTTTCACTGTTTTCCTTGAGATTCTTGATCTTTTATTCCTCCAGATTAATATTGCTAATATTTTCCCCCCAACACTATATAAAGCAACTTTTTGATAGTTTGATATGATATCAAATAAGTAAGTTTATATTTAGGTACTATTGTCATTTTCACAAAATTGTCATAGCCCAAGCATGAACAATTAATCTCTCCTTATTTTGATCTGTCATCATTATTATTATTACAAACCGTGTTTTGTAGTTATAATTCCTATGTAATTCCTGTGAATGTCTTGGTACTATACTGCCAAATATTTTATATACTCTAGTTTTTTAAAAGACATTTCTCTTTCATCTTTTGCTAATTATGTTCAGAAAGGTTGGCAATTTTGTGAATTTATTGCATATCCTGCTACTTTGCTAAAGTTATTAGTTTCAATTAATTGTTCAGTTGAATCTGTAGAGGTCTTTCAGTAAATCATCATGTAATCTAGAAAAAGCAATTATCTTCTTCCTTCTCTGCCTATGCTTATTACTTCAATTTCTTTTTGTTTTATTGCTACAGATATTGTTTCTTAAACTATAACAAATAATGATGATAAGGAACATCTTTGCCTCATCACTGATCTTTTTGGAAAGGATTCTAATATTTCTAGATTACAGATAATAGTGCTTATTGGTTTTAGACCTCATTTGCCATATTAAGGAAGGTCCATTTATGCCTATTCTTTTTATGGTTTTTAGCATATTTTGTATTTTTCCAAAACTTTTTATATATAATTATGTGGGGGGTTTTCTATGATTTTTTTGTTGTTACTGTGGTCTATTACGTTTATAGTTATCTTAATATTGAACCAACCCTGCATCCCTGGCATAAATTGAACTTGGTGATTACTGTATAGTCTTTTAAAATCTGTTGCTGTAGCCTCTTTGCTAATATATTATTCCATATTTTTTCTTAAATATTCACTAGGGATATTGATCTACAGTTTTATTTCTGTTTTGCTTTCACTTTGTTTAGGTATCAAGACCACATTTGTTTCATAGAAGGAATTTGGTAGGTTCTTTTCTTTTCATCTTTTTGCAAATAGTTTATGTAAAATTGGAATTAATTGGTTTTTACATGTTTGATAGAATTCACTTGTAAACCTATCTGGTCCTAAGTTGTTGTGTTTTGGGGGTGGGGGGGGCAGGGCAGAGTACAAAGCTCATTTGCGGCTTATGTGAAGACTGGGTTATATAAAATCTCTTTCTCATTTAGTTAATTTGAATATTTTATATATTTGTAAACATCCATCCGGTTTACTTGTTAACAGTTTTTTGGTATAAAATTGGATAAAATTGTTTCTAATAATTTGCTTTATTTCCTCTTCACTTGTAAATTCTCCTTTTTCAATTTTGATACTAGCAATTTGGTTTTTCTTTTTGTTTGAAAAATCAGATTAACTATTGTTTTGTCTATTTTATTAGTTTTTCCCAAAAAGCTCTTAATTTTTTTTATCAGTTTAATTTTTTTGTGTTTAATTTTTTTCATCCTTCTGATTTTCAGAATTTCTATTCTACTTTTGTGTTTACTTTTAAAAAATGTATTATTTTTCTATTTTTTTTAGTTCATGGTCAAGTCATCAATCTATTCTTTCTTTCTTTTGCTGCTGATGGTGTCTAGAGACATAAATTTCCTTCTAGGAAGCCAAAGCTGTTTCCATCTGAGAGAATTGACTCTTTAGTTGCTTTTCTGGGAGCCTGTTGATGAGACGAAAGGAATTACTTTATTGGTTGGTTAGAGAAAGGCAGGATCAGCAGAGAGAGCTAGTTAGCTCTTCAGATGCTATGCTGATTGGAGGAGAGCTGAATCCTGCTGCTGATCTAGAACTAATCTGACTTATTGCTCTTTAGTACCATTTACAATCCAAGAGAGGGGAAAACCTCTCAGGAGGGCCTGGTTTCCCTTTACTGCCCTCTGTGGCTTTAAAGGGAGAAAAACAGATGGAAAATAATGGCTTTACTTCTATTTTGCTGTAAGCCATGCTTATTGTAGAAGGGGTTTGGCTTTGCTAGAAATTGATTTCAGATAGTAGAACCCAACTGAGTTCTGGTTGGGCTTGTCTGCATTACCCAGAGATACTCTACAGTTCTCTGACTTAAGGGAATAAATAGTTTGTCACTAAACAAGTACAATGTTGACAATATTTTTGCTTTTAAAAAAAAGCATAACATTTTGTCAGTACACTGTTAAATGTGGCTACAAGATTTTTTTAAGTTTATCACTACTTCACTGGCTCAAGAGTGAAGACCAGCTTTGCTCAGCAGGAGATTGCTGAGGAAAGGAAGGGGAACAGCTAACAGGGAAGAGGTTTCCTCTGGTGTAGATTGTTCCTGAAGGCACCAAGACTATCAAGACCTGCAGATCTAGGGTTTTGAGTTACCTCTAGGCATAGAGGTTTCTCCAATTTTGCACCTGTTTGCTAGTTTTCTATGTGTGGATGTACTTTCCCCCAGGGACATTTCATGCATTGGTGGGACAGTGACACTTCATGAGTGAACCCTGATCCTTTGATTATCATAGCTTTGCCTTCTATTGAGTAAATATGATTATTGTTGCTTTTGCCTTATCAGTAAGTGTTTTATACTTAAGAGTTAGTGGTATCACAATGTACAGATATGAGAAGACACCTCCCCCCTCACTATTTTGTAGAGGTGGGGTAGGAAGAGGTGTGGAACATTTCATATATTGTCAGATTTCTTCCTAAATATTGATACGCTAATTTGATTTTTTTCCCTTTTTCTTTTTTATAAAGAGTATTCATTATACGAAATGGCTCTCTGGGATGGAGAGGAATACAAGGGGAAATTTAAGCTATGTAAAAACAGAAGATATCAATAAAATTATTTTTTAAAAGTCAATGGTATCTGTGAGAAACGTGGTTTTAGGGATCACTGGACTTCCTAGGCAGGGCCAAAGTCCTGAGGAAGAAACATATTATAATCCTTAGGGAAGGCTGTACAGACCACAGGACTTCCAGAGGAAGACCAAGTGGTAGCCATCCCTTAACCTGTGGGGATCACAGGACACCCCAAGACAAGATCCAGGAGTAAGCCTGGCGAGCTTCCGCTGCCTGTTACTTCCCTTCACTTGACCTTAGGAAAATCCATGTGATTTGCCCATTCTCACCCAAAGAACTCAAGACCAGAGTGGGCAGAGGAAGGCATTTTATTACGCTCCTTGAGGGAGCCGGTGTAGTGCTCACAGGAACACTCACACTGATACAGCTGCAGGAGCAGGGGTAACCATTCCCTCCACTCCTGTTAGAGTCATGGTTAGTTTACAGTCTTTGTTTTTTACATAGTTTTCCTAGGTTATACAGTTTATATAAATAGGATAATAAGGATACAGAAGCAAAAGTGAAGTTAATTAGATTTTCCTTGTCTTAGTTTAGGATTAAACTATAATTCTTTTACTTCCCCTACTTTCCTTCTTTAACATATGCAAATCAGTAGGCCTGGATTCTTGACCAAGACCAGACCCTAGATAAGCTTGAACAGGTTCAAGTGGGTTTGGCCTCTCTAATTCCTTAGACTGCCTTCTCAAAAAGTATACACATATGTACAAGCCTCTGACCTCTTATCTGACTGACCTTGAGGCCTGGTCTCTGCTAAAGCTGGGGTGGGGGAGGGTGGGGAAGCACACCTTTAGTTCTGTGGAAACAAAACTCCTCCTCCCATTTCTTACAGTATCATAATGTTTTGTGTAAATAGGAAGCACACTACTATGTGCTCAGGAGAATAAACTGGAAAGTAATAGAAGCATACCCCAAAAATGTATACACCTAGGTTAATCCCTAAAGAGGTTGAGTAACAGTAGTGACTAGCCCTCCAATCTGAGAAAACCCATCATAATTGTTATATGAGGGTAGGTTAAGAATAAATCAGTTCACGTGCATACCTTTTGACCCAGCAATACCACTTCTAGGACTGTATCCCAAAGAGATCATGAAAATGGGAAAAGGACCCACATGTACAAAAATATTTATAGCAGCTGTTTTTGTGGTGGCAAAGAACTGGAAATTGAGGGGATGCCCATCAATTGGGGAATGACTGAACAAGTGGTGGTATATGAATGTAATGGAACACTGTTGTGCTATAAGAAATGATGAACAGACCGACTTCAGAAAGACCTGGAAAGACTTATATGAACTGATGCTGAGTGAAGTGAGCAGAACCAGGAGAACATTGTACACAGTAACAGCCATAGTGTGTGATGACTGACTTTGATAGACTTAGCTCTTCTCAGCAATGCAAGGACCTAAAACAATTCCAAAAGACTCATGATGGATAATACCATCCACATCCAGAAAAAGAAATATGGAGTTTGAATGCCGTTCGAAGCAGATTATTTCATTTTTTTGTTTTGTTTTGTTTTATGTTTTTCTTTCTCATGATTATTCCCATTCATTCTAATTCTTCTATACAACATGACTAATGTGAAAATACGTTTAATAGGAATGTATATGTAGAGCCTATATCAGATTGCATGCTGCCTCGGGGAGAGGAAGGGGAGGGAGGGTAAAAAAATGTAAAACTTGTAGAAGTGAAAGTTGAAAACTAAAAATAAATAAATTAACTTATTTTAAAAAAAGAAAAAATCAGTTCAGAGAGAGAAAGAAAGGAGGTGCAGGTGCTATATCAGCTGCCATGCCAGTAGTTGACACTACCCAAATGGATGGGGTTTTAGCCACACCTAGGCTACAGCTGGTTTTGCTAAACCAATTTTTTTTCTTTCTTTTTAAACCTTTATTATAAGGGATGGCTTGCTGGATAAGGGAGAAGATGGAGGGACATATTGAACTGAATATGATATAAAAAACAAAAGGCATCAATAAAAATAATATTCCCTTTCTGGGAGGAGCCATTCAAGCAAAGGAAAAGACCTCTGGGGCAGAAGGTACTTTTGAGGTGAGAATTCCAAGTGGAACAGATCTTTCAAGATGAAAAGTTTTATGGGGCATGATGGAGGAGAACAGAATGAAGGCTGGCGAGAAATGGAGAGGAACTGGACTTGGAGTCAGGAATATCTAGATTTAAATTCTGTCTGATACTTTCTGACTATGTGACCTTAGGCAATGCATTTGACCTTACTGTAACTCAGTTTTTTCATCTGCAAAATGGACTTTAAGTTCCCTTTCCTTTCTAGATCTTTGATCCTATGAACCCAGGCTCAATTCCACGACTTTCAATGAGGTATCCACACTTTGCGGATAATAATATTTTACGTATATGCCAGGCACATCAGCCAGATGCCCCTTTCTTCATAATGTCCTTGAGAAGTAGCGAGAATATCGATATCCCCATTTTATAGATAGGGAAACTGTGACTCAGGGGAAGGAACTTCCCCGATGTATCAGAAACGGGATTCAAATCCCAATCTCCTTGTTCCAAATCCAAGGATATTTCAATTATACCACACTGACTCTCAGGGGAAACCAAAGTTCAGTGAAGTTGGGACTTGCTGAGATTCTCACCTAGGTCTCAACTGTAAGTTTAAGAATTTTCAGCACTTCTTATGTTGCTGGAGAACAGTGATAAGACTTAAAGATCCTGAAATAGAAGACAGTGGGTTTCGGCCCTCAAGGAACAATCAAATTTAAGAGTGTGTGTGTGTGTGTGTGTGTGTGTGTGTGTGCACGTGCGCGCATGTATAAAACAGTTAAAGAACAATTAAATGCTAAATGTAATATGTGTGTATAACAATTAACATTAAATGTTAAATTATTCTCCAAAAAAAATGTTAAATTATTTGGTAGTCACTAAGAGTGATTAGGAAATCAAAGAATGGTTGAGCTGGGAGAAATCTTAGAAATGATCTGGTCTAACATCTTCTTTTAAAAATAAGTTTAAAAAGCACCTACTTGACAAATATGATGTACAAAGAACAGAAAAGGGTGATTGTATATTAAATTCCATACAATTTTCTTTTTTAAATATGTATTAAATGTAACATAGTGGTACCAACCCTATCCTCTTTGCATCCCCCCCTGAACTTCCTCCTTCTCTCATCTGTATATTTTAATAACATTTCATTGATAAACTTTTCTCTTCTTCTTCATCTTCTTTTTCTTCTTCCTCTTCCTCTTCCTTTTCTCCTCCTCCTCCTTCTTCATCTTCTTCTCCTTCTTCTCCTCCTCCTCCTCCTTCTTCTTCCTTTTCCTCCTCTTCCTCTTCTCTTTCTCCTCCTCCTTCTACTATCACTAGTATTATCTCCCCACAGCTCTTCTCAACAAAAATAATAGCCTTCTCTTGTGACAAATAAATAAAGTCCAACAAAACTAATTCACACATTGCCCATAACAGAAAGTGTATGTTTGCTTCTGTGCCTACAGTCCATCACCTCTCTGTCAGGTGACGGAAAGCATGCTCCATCAGCTTTCTGGAGTCATGTTGACCATTGCATTGATGAGAATTCTTTATTCCTTCAAAGTTGTTTTTCTTTATGATTTTGTAATCATTGTATAAATTGTTCTCTAGAATCTGCTCACTCCATCCATGTCTTCTCAGCTTTCCCTGAATCCATACCTTTCTTCATTTCTTATAACATAATAGTATTCTTCTACATTCATATACCATACTTGGTTCACTCATTTCTCAACTGATAGGCACCCACTTTGTTTCCAGGTCTTTACTACAATAAAAAGTGCTGTTATAAATATTTCTGTGCCTCTGAAAACTTTCCTTCTTCCCTTGATCTCTCTGGGGGAGTAGGACCCTAGTAATGGTATTACTGGGTCAAAAGTAATGTATAGTTTAGTGATTTTTTGGATATAGTACCAAATTACTTTCCAGAATGTTTGGGCCTATTCTCAGCTCTACCAATAGTGAACACATCTATATGCCTGCCTGTTCTCCCACACCTCCACCAACAAATGCAATTTTTCTTCTTCTTCTCCTTCTCCTTCTCCTTCTCCTTCTCCTTCTTCTTCTTCTTCTTCTTCTTCTTCTTCTTCTTCTTCTTCTTCTTCTTCTTCTTCTTCTTCTTCTTCTTCTTCTTCTTCTTCTTCTTCTTCTTCTTTTCTTCTTCTTCTTCTTCTTCTTCTTCTTCTTCTTCTTCTTCTTCTTCTTCTTCTTCTTTTCTTCTTCTTCTTCTTCTTCTTCTTCTTCTTCTTCTTCTTCTTCTTCTTCTTCTTCTTCTTCTTCTTCTTCTTCTTCTTCTTTTCTTCTTCTTCTCTTCTTCTTCCTCTTCTTCCTCTTCCCCGCCTCCCTTCCTCCTCCTTTTGTCATCTTTTCCTATTTGATGTATTCACGATGAACCCTGTTTTAATATGCATTTCTCATGTTAGTAATTTGGAATTTGTTCATAGGTTATTGATAACTTTTATTTCTTCATTTGAGAATTGCCTGTTCATATTCATTGAACAATCATTTGTAGTTAATGCCTCTTATTCTTACATATTTATATCCATTTAAAAACATAGTTTAGATATTAGACATTTATCAGAGAATTTTTATGAAGATTTTTTTCTAGATTCCCTTTTGATTCTAACCGTATTTATTTTGCTTGAAAAAAGATAGGAATTCTAACAGATGAAAGTAAGGAGGGAAGTAATTGCAGACCTTGGGGAGAGCTTGGGCAAGGGCCCAATACCCATGACAAATGGAATGGGGTGTGCAGGCAATAACAAATCTGGATGAGAAATTCAAAAATTCATATGATCAGAATTGTTCATTTTATCTTTTATGATCACATCTGTCCCTTATCTAGGTGGGAATTCTATGTCTTGCTATGGTTGGGAAAGAAATCTCTCCTTTGGCCTCTAGTTTTTTTTTTTTTATGATATGGCCATTTATACTTAGGTCACGTGTGCATTTGATCATTATATGTTATTTGAACTAAGGTATTGGTCTAAATTTAATTTGTGCTAGATTGGTTTCAAGTTTTCCTAGCCATTTATATGAAATGTATATAAAAACGTATGAAATATCCTTACTCCAGTGGTTAGTATCCCTAAATGTATCAAAAGCTACACAACGCCCAATTGTTTCTAGGCCTTGTTTCCTTAGTACGTTCTATTGACAAATTTTTCTTTTTTTAGGATAGAGATAACGCCAGGCTGGTCTAGAGCTCTAATTTCACAGGTATAAGAAACTCCCTGGTGAGGAAACTGCCCCTATTGATTCAGGTTGGCATCTTCTTTGCAACTAATTTTTTTTTTTGCTAATATCATATTGTTTTATTGAATTCTATTTATAGCATAATTTGAGATCCTATACTAGGCTCTCTTCATTCCTACTTTTTTTATAGCTTCCCTTGAATTTCTTAACATTTTATTCCTCTAGATTAATTTTATTATTATATGCTATACTATTATTATTATAACATTTGAAATTATATTAATATATAGTAACATAATTTTGTTCAATCATTTCAGTCATGTTCAATTCTCCATGGCCTCATTTAGTTTTCTTGGCAAAAGTACAGGAGTGGTTTGCCATTTCCTTCTCCAGTTCATTTTACAGGTGAGGAAACTGAGGCAAACAAGGTGAAGTGACTAGCTTGGGGTCACACAACTAGTAAGTGTCTGAGGCCATATTTGAACTCATGAAGATGAGTCTTCCTAACTCTAGGCCAGGCAATCTATCCACTGAACCACCTAGCTGTCCTATTATAAATTACATATTTAAAATTGTAATATATGTTATATCATATGACATACGCTATAATTATTTTGTTTAGATCTACATAGATCTAACTTTAATTCCAAATCCTTGACAGCGTGATTGGTATATCAATAAATCTGTAAATTCATTTAGACAATATTGTCATATTTATTCTATATTAACAAGTATTTATCAAGTACCTACAATGTGCTTGGCACTGTAGATACTAATACAAAAAGGGAACTAAGGTAAATGCTGAAGAGGATGTGGGAAAATTGGAACATTATTACATTGTTGGTGAAGTTGCGAACTGATCCAGTCATTCTGGAGAGCAATTTGGAACTATGCCCAAAGGGCTATAAAAATGTGCATACCCTTTGACCCAGCAATACCACTTCCAGGGCTGTATCCCAAAGAGATCATAAAAATGGGAAAAGGACCAGTATGTACAAAAATATTTATAGCAGCTTTTTGTGGTAGCAAAGAATTGGAAATCAAGGGGATGCCCATCAACTGGGGAATGGCTGAACACATTGCGGTATATGAATGTCATGGAATACTATTGTGCTATAAGAAATGAGGGGCAGATGGACTTCATCATAACCTGTAAAGACATATATGAACTGATCCTGAGTGAGGGGAGCAGAACCAGGAGAACATTATACAATTACAGACGCATGGTATCTGTAAGGACTAACTTTGATAGACTTGGCTCTTCTCATCAATGCAAGGTTCAAAGACAGCTCCAGAAGACTCATGATGGAAAAAGCTATGCACATCCAGAGAAAGAATTATGGAGTCTGAATGCAGATGGAGGCAAACTATTTGGTCTCTTTTTTTCCCTTCTTTTTTTCCCTTCTTTTTTGGTTTCGTTTCTTCTTTCCCAAGATTTATTTCATTGGTTATAATTCTTTACAACTGGATCATTGTGTGAATAAGTTCAACGTGAAGGTATATGTAGAACCTATATTGGATTACATGTTGTCTTGCGGGGGAAGGGGAGGAGAGAGAGAGAAAATTTGGAACTCAAAAACTTGTGGAACTGAGTGTTGTAAACAAAAAATAAAAAATAAATTAAAAACAAAAAGAGAACTAATCTCTATTCTCCATGACCTTCATGTTGAAGTCATTAAATATTAAAATATATGTTGATTCTTCATAGAATTTTTCTGTCTGTTCATCCAGATTTGTTATTGCCTGCACCCCATTCCATTTGTGATGGGTATTGAGCCCTTGCCCGCTCTCCCCCAGGTCTGTAATTAATTCCCTCCTCACTTTCATCTCTTAGAATTCCCAGCTTTTTTTCAAAGCTCAGCTCAATTGCCACCTCCTACATGAAGCCTTTCTTGATCTTCCAGATGTCTCCCACCTACTCCCCCGAATTACTTCATCTATATTTTATGTTGGGGGCAGATAGGTGACACAGTAGATAGAGTGCTGGGCCTGGAATCAGGAAGACTCATCTTCCTGAGCTCAAATCAAACTGTGTGAGCTTGGGCAAATCACTTAACCCTGTTTGCCTCAGTTTCTTCATCTGCAAAATGAACTGGAGAAGGAAATGGCAAACCACTCCGGGATCTTTGCTAAGAAAACCCCAAGTGGGGTCACAAAGAGTCAGGCATGACTGAAATCACTGAACAAAAAATATTTTTTATCTCCTTATATGTCTAAATATTGTTTCCCCCTAAAGAATATAAGCTCCTTGAGGGCAGGAACATCTTTGTCTTTGAATCCCCAGCACTTACTACAGTACCTGGCATATAGTAAGCACTTAATAAATGCTTGTTGACTGGTCGATTGACAGTGCGTAAGCTACAATTATTTCCATATCTGAAGTGAATAGAGCCCTGTACCTGGAACCAGGGAGACCTAAGTTCAAATCTAGTCCTGGACCTTTACTGACTGTATGACCCTGGGCAAGTCATTTCACTCCTCTTATGCTGAGTTTCCTCAGCTGTAAAATGGGGATAATTATAGTACATAATGTAATATAGTATATAACTCCTAGAGTTGTTGTTAGGATAAATGAGATAATACCTGTAAAGCACTTTACAAGTCTTAGAGCACTACATACAGTTATCCCTTCCACATCACAACTCTTCCCCATGATACTTTTGATATAACACAGGTTGGCATAAGAAATTAAATGGCAATTTTTGGGGAGTTTTGAGGAAACCACAGACAACACATGAAAGCCAGCAGACAACACAGAAAAAAAGTTTAGAAACTCAGAAATGCATAAAATATGTGTGCAGTATTGCATAATATCAACATATTTTATCTTTCGATGCCATAATAATTCAGACTTCTTCTCTGGTATGAAGGGAGGACCCAGACTTTTTATGTGGATCTTCCAGATCGTAGGGGGGCGGGGAAGGCATTATGCTCCTAACCCCCACAATGTAGAAGAGATGACTGTAAATGTCAGCTATTGTTATTGTTACAAATGTTTATTGTTTTGTCTTTTTATCTCCAGAACCCTCATTACTGTGGTTATGACATAGAAGGAACTTAAGAAATGCTTAGATTGAATTGGATTATCATGAGCATTGAAATATGGGATGACCAAGCATCTCATGATGCCCTTTAACACAGAATAAAACCAACTCTACCGACCCTTTTTTCTTGTTTTTTTAACCTCTCCAGAGAGAACAGGGTGCAACCTTTAACTACAAAGTGTTTTTATCTTAGTTTCACTTATAGAGAGAAGCTTAGTGGCACAGTGTTGGGCTCACAGTCATGAAGATCTGAGTTAAAATCATGCCTCAGGCACTCATTAGCTATCTGATCCCTGGGGGAACCATTTAACCTCCCAGTTCAAGCTTGCTTATCTGTAAAATCCGAGGGTTAGACTTGGTGTGCTCTAAGGTCTGTTCCAGCCCTAAATAGATCTACATCTAAGATACTAGGAGAATGTCAAGACTGATGGACTTCCACACATTCTTACTCTGATGTCTTATGTGGCCTGATCCTTGGAATCTCAAAGGCTGTGTCCAAAAATCCCAAGTTCTGGCAGCTTCTACATTGGCGGGGTGGGGGGGTGGGGTGGGGGGTGGGGCGGGGTGGTAACAGCCACAGCAACAGACCATGTTTGCTTTCTGCGAACTAGCCCAGCTAAGTAAAGAGAGGGTCATCACCAGCCGGCTGTCCATTCAGTGACAAATTCTTATCTATCTATGGCAAACCACGAGACAAAGAAAGATATAAAATGGCTTGTAGTCCAATTACGTGTGTCCCCAGGGGGTCCCATCTCTGATGAGGAACTCTTTTTCTGGATTTGTACCCTTTTTGGTTCAATTCTGGGGCAGCCTCACCTCTATAAGGGAGTATCAGACTTCTCTTATCTAGGAGACAGCGTGATACAGCAGGAGTGCTGACTCTGTATCCAGAGGACCTGGGTTCAAATCCTGCCTACCCTTACTACCTTGGGCAATTCACTTAACCACTCTAGGTTTCAGTCTCTCATTTGTAAACTACAGGGTTGGACTAGGTGACCTCTGAGGCCCCTTTTAGCTCTAAATCTATGATCTCTCTCTGGCTTGTTACAACCCTTCCCCTCAACCTGAGTAGAACTGCAGAGAAAATTTCTAAAGCAAAGCTTTATATATAACTTGTATCTAGGGTCTCTCCTAAAAAGGACCCTGACCTAACAGGGTCCTTTCCAGAAAAGGTACAGAATAGATATCAGGTATGGGGCAAGAATTTATTCACCATAAAACAAACACGAAAGACTCATAAGCACAAATGAAAAAATACTTAAAACAATTACCCATCACACCTATTAAACTCTCCCAAGAAGTAAAGACAACTTTGTGGGACTGCTGAATAGATATTTCACATTCAGCTCACATCTGTTCTGCTGGAGCAACTCACAGATTCCTTATCTCTGGGCTAGTCACACATGGTTCTTTAGTCCGTTAGGGTACATGGTAATACTATGAGTGGTTATCTTGTCTGAGAAGCAGTACAGTCACAGGCAACATCTTCCTTTGGGCAAATGGCACCAACCTAGGAATTCAAAATCTCATAGAGGCTGGTGCCAAGATTGGAAATGCCCTTTCCTCTGGATCAGTATTTGGTGACCTGAGCCCATGAAAAGAAAAGATAAAGCAAAAAGGGTAGCCAGAGATCTGCAGTCCAATCTTGAGGTCTTCTAAGCAAGAATATGTTCTTGCTGGCATGTGCTCATAGCCTCCCTTGGTAATGAAAATGAAACAGAGAATAGAAATTCCCTTCCCATCCATCTAGAAGTCAAAGAGAGAACCGGTGCTAAATTGTCCCAAAGAGACACACTAAAAAGTATGAGAGTTAGAGTCTTTCTATAATTCTTGTAAATTAATTAGGTGGGTGACTATTCTTGGCCCAGTGACATAATCACAAGGGACCAATCAGAAATTGCTGTTATATTCCAAATCACATGTCCTTCATCAAAGGACCTGAGTATATATCCCCCAAAAAGAAGTCAACACATATGTTCATTCCCATGGGAAGTACTCTAGGCCCACAGATTAAGAAGTTTCCATGATCGCTCCCATGAAAACTCCTTTTACCTTCTCCTCTTCAGTAACTATGGGAGAGGGGCAGAAAGGAGGGCTTAAGGCATATCATTTTTAAGATCTTAAACAAATATTAATTTGACTATGGGTACTCTGGATATGAGATACTTGGTCAGTGATGAATAAATGGATGTACTACCATCAGTCAGTCAGTCACCAAGCATATATTAAGAACTTACTATGTGCCAAGCATTGTACTAAGCACTGGGGATACAGAGAAAGGTCAAAATACAGCCCCTGCCCTGGAGGAACTCACTTTCTAATGGAGGAAATAATAAGCAAGCCAGTATGTACATCAAGATACAGACAGGGTAAGTGGGAGGTAATCTTAGACCTCCACATATTCTTGTTCTGATGTCTTATGGGACACGGTCCTTTCGAATTAATATTGACTAATAATCATGAGGGAATTACTCTGGTGGTGGCTTATGAGCTGCAGCATTGAACCCCAGTCCTCTATCCCTAACCCTATTCTCTTTCCCCTAAGCCAACAAATTGGAAATGCCACATGTGACAATTTCAATCAATCAACATTTATTAAGCACCTACTATATGCAAGGCATTGTGCTAAGCTAGGGATACAAAAAAGAGGCAGATGAGAGTCCCTGCCTTTAAGGAGCGTATAATCTAACGGGGGAGACAAAATGCAAACAAGTATATACAGAGCAAGCTATATATGGGATAAAAAGGAAATAATTAGGAGAGGGAAGATACCAGAATTAACAGGGGATTGGTGCACTCTCAGTGGACCTATGAATGAGTATAAGCATTCTGGAAAGCAATTTGTTATTATATACACACACACACAAAATCACTAAACAGCACACAAATACCCTTTGACTCAGCTATACTATACCATTGTTAGACTTATACCCAAAAGAGATCAAAAGAAAAGATCCTGTATTTGCAAAAAAAAGTTTTATAGCATTTTTGTAGTAAAAAAAATGAATTGTAAACTAAGCAACTGGAGAAGGGCTGAACAAGTTGGAGCATATGAATGTGATAGAATACTCTTGGGCTAAAAGAAGTGAGGAAATATATCATTTGAAAGAGATATGGGAAGACTTGTATGCACTGATGCAAAGTCAAGTAAGCAGAACTAGAAGAAACATTTATACTAAAGCATCAACATTATAAAAAATTAATGATTTTGACGACTTTTATAAATTGATGAACCATGAGATGAGCAGAACCAAGAGAGCAGTGCGTACAATGACGACATTGTAAAGGCAAACAATTTTGAAAGCTGCAAGAACTCTCATCAATATAACGGTCATCCATGACTACGAGAATTGATGATAAAGTATGCTATCTACTTCCTGACAGGGGAGGGATTTCAGAGTGCCAAATGAGATACATACAGACATATACATACACATGTATGTGTATACATATACACATATGTATGTATATATGGCAACCAAATTATTATTATTTTTGCTTATCTATGCATTTTTGTTAAAAAAGAATTTGTTTTTCAGTGGGGTAAGGGAGGGAGAGAATATAGATTTCTATTAATTAAAAAAAACTTTAAAATAAAAAAAAGAGGGAATGGGGACGGCTTCCAGAAAAAGATGGAATTTCATTTGGGACTTAAAGGAAGTCAGGGAAGTCAGTAGTTAGAGGGGAGGAAAGAAAGCGTTCCAAGCATAGGGGACAGCCAGAGAAAATGCCCACAGCTGAGAGGTGGATTGTCTTGTTCATGGAGCAGGAGGCCAGTGTTGCCAGCCTGGCCAAGCTTGGAAAGACTCATAAACAAAAGGCTGGCCACTAGGTAATGACTTTTTCTGTGTATGGGAAGACCTTTTATTACTGCTGAGGCATGACAGAAGGAGTTCAAGTATACACCTGGATGAACATCCCAGTGTTTTGACCTCACTTCATGATTAAGCCAATAATATAAGGTATGTGAAGATTTAGAAATGTAAAGGATTATTATCACTGGTAGCACTATTGATGGGGCCATCAGCCTACTCCCAGGCACACTTAGCAGAGCTAAGCTAGGGATAGATATAAGGTCAGCTGCCACTGTGCCGCATTACTCTGGCTTACGCTGATACAAATTCTAGCTAGCTCATTTCTGGCTTTGCTCTCAGCATGCAGGGAAATCTCTTCCTCTTCTCAGTCTTATCAGTCAGTGCAGTGACCAGAGTCTATCTCCTTCCCTTCTCACAGGGGGGTTTCCTTTTGATATGTTGGTTATAATGGAGAAGACTGGGAAGAGCCCAGCATTACCGTGTCTGGACAGGAGAGGTGAGATGTTTTACCCAGCACAAACACACAAGACTGAGAACTATGCAGAAAAGGGGCCAGTCTAAAGACTCGACCAAGATTTCTTTTGTCCTGAAATGCTAAAAACAAAACAAAATAAAATGGGGTAAGACAATAACAGCATGCTGGGCTTGAGAAAGAGAGGATGTATCTAATTCTACAAGTCTTTATTTACCAGCAAAGCAATAAACACCATCACTGCAATAATGAAGAATGAAAATCAAAAATCAAAACCGAAAACTATATAATTGTACTAACCAATCTTGGCCCTGAAGAAAAGGTATGAGGATGCACTTCCTTTTTAAGATGTTGTTTATTTTTATTTTCTTTAAAAGGATTTTTTAACACTCACTTAAAAATGTTTTTTGAGTTCCAAATTCTTTCCCTTCCAATTCTGCCCTTCCCCCACCCATTGAGAAGACAAGCCACATGATATCAATTATACATGTGAAGTGATGCAAAACATATTTCCACATTAGCCATGTTAGGGAAGGAGGAGCAAAAAAGGGAAGAAAATTAAAAAGTGAAAAAAAGTGTGCTTCAATCAAAGTTTAGTTCTCTCTCTGGAAGTGGATAGCATTTTTCATCATGGGTCCTTTGTCTTGGACCATTGTCTTGATCAGAGTAGCTAAGCCTTTCACAGTTCATCAAGGAAGCACTTCCCTCCTTTGCAGAGGTGGAGGACTATGAGTGTGTGAAATACTTCATCCACTGTTGGTTTCCGTTGGTTAGTTTTGTTGAGTTACTTTTTCCCTCTCTATTTTTTTATTCTTTATTATAAGGGATGGCCATCTGGATGACGAATTGGGGGACTAGGGGGATGGGAAAGGAAATACTAGGAAATAAAGATGATAAAGAATAAAGATGATAAAAACAAAACATATAAATAAATTCTTAAAATTATGAATGGACGACCAAGAGCCAGCAAACGTGAAATATATGTTCTAGAAACAATCACTATAAGCCATTTTAAATCAAATTAATATTTAACTGACTTTCTCACAATATGTTCATTTCGAGGAAATGGGGCAGGGAGAGGAGATAAGGTAGAGAAGGATTTGTTTTAGGCTGTACCTATGTTGAATTATGTCTATGTTTTAGTAACACTCATTCTCAGTTTGACATCTGCCCCCAATCAAATATTTATTAATTACCTATTAAGTATAAGGCAGTGTGCTAGGAGCTGGAAGGCAAAGACAAAAACGAAAATGATCTCTGACCTCAAGAAAATTACATTCTATTACAATGACTGCTTCCATTTAAACAATACTACCTTATAGACTTTCCAGCTTCATGGCAATCTGAGTAGGCAAATATGATATTATTATTACATCTTATAAATGAACAAACTCAGGGTGAAAGGTTTAGAACATGAGCTTCTTGCAAGAAGAGATTGTTTCATTCTTTGCTCTTATAGCTCCAGCCACCTAGCGTAGTAGGTGCTTGGAGCATAGTAGGTGCTTAATAAATTCTTGTTATTTATTATCATTCTCCCAACCCCTGCATTTTACAGATAAATTGAGACTCAACTACATTTAAAAACTGGGCCATGGACACCATCTAGTAAGCCACAGAACTGAGAACGGAGGTCTTTGGGCTCCAAGTCCAGTGCACTCTCTACTAAGAAATACAGTATCAGTCCATACCGATAAGGATGGTAATAGCAGCTGCTGAAATAATCCAAACCAATACAAATGAGCAATATACTCTCTGTAGGAAGAGGATTAAGAACTGTGCAGAGGGCTAAACGTGGAAAGGGTGGAAAGAAATACATCTCTAAAGGCAACAAGGCAGGCCTCTAGAGTAGGCCAAGGAAGCACCCCAATGGTCAGTGGCTCCCCTGGAAGCTCTGCAGTGATGGCTCCCTCTGGACACCTGAGAGAGACTCACCGGGTGGGGACAAAAATCGGTCAAAGAAAGGGAGGGATGGAGTTGAAACAATTATCAGTCCAGGCAGACTGCAAACAACACAGAGAGATTGTGCAAGGGGGTTGGTTTCGGGAATGATGAGCTGAAACCAATGTAGGTTAGGGGCGATTAGGAGAAAGGAGTTAAGAAATGTTAACGTTACGGAGAATTCAAGAAGGGTTATTTTTTCAAAGCCTACCTGGCAGGTCACCCCAGGCATTTAAACCCTGGACTTGGCGAGGTAGCTAGTCTGCCCCAAGGGCCCCAGGAACGCACAAAAGGATTTTTGTTTGCACTTCAACACACAATAGGAAATTTAGCAGGCTAGAAGGTAGCTCACTGGACAGAGAAGGGGCAACATTCAAGGGATCTGACCGCTCATTTGTAGACTTTAGAATTGAGAAGTCCAGGACGTAAGACCCTGTTCTTGCTTTGTCTGGACAGCCCCTTTACATCTGGGGAAGTGTGAGAAGGTGGTGTATGTATGAGTGTTTGAATGTATATGTGTTGGGGGTGGAGTGAGAGGGGCCTGGAAGGAAAGGTTGTAAAAAATGTAAATGGTGCTGGGTTAAGAGTGGCTCCGGCTGTCTAGCACACCCGGAGGGGGGAAGGGCTCAGGGAGTGGATCACCAGACCCGGCTCTCCTTTTGTCCTAGATCTTGGCTGTGTAGGGGGGTGGGGGTGGGGGTTGGGGTGAGAAGGGAGGAAGGGCACATTCTTGGAACTTGCCCATTCAATGGAGACCCCAGCAGGTGCTAGAATGGTGGGAGAGTTGTGGGGGTGGGTATGAAAAGTTTCGAAATAAGAATTGCAGCCCAGCATGCAAAGAGATCCATCTTCTACCACCCTTAGGGCTGTTCCAGTCAAATCAAACCTGTGTCTGTGTGTAATGCAGTAATGAGTCCTCTTCTTTACTTGAAAAAGAATTCTTAATTCTAGGAAGAGAGCACCTCATGGACACACTCTGTTCCCCAGAGTCCAAGAACACTTTCCCACACTAGGCAAAGCCCCTCACCTCCAGTCTTGCTCACTAGCTCTCTCTCTTTCTTTTTTCTTTCTTTCTCTTTCTTTCTCTCTTTCCCTCTTTCTCTCTTCCTTTCTTCCCTCCCTTTCTTCTTTCTTTCCTTCTTTCTTTCGTGCTTCCTTTTTCTTTCTTTCTCTTTCACTCTTTCTTCTTTCCTTTTTTCTCTTTATTTCTTCCTTCCTTTTTCTTTCCTTCTTCCTTTCTTTCTGTCCCTTTCTTTCTTCCTTTCTTTTTTTCCTTCTTTCCTCTCTCTCTCTCTCTCTCTCTCTCTCTCTCTCTCTCTCTCTCTCTCTCTCTTTCTCCTCCCCCCCCCCCCTTATTTCTTTCTTTTTCTTTTGTTCCCTGTCCAATACACAGTTTCCAGAAAATCCACCACACTAGATGTTGGATACTTCACATTCAGTAGAAATGTTTGTTTTTTTTTTCCTAGACCCTAGAACCTTCATTAGATCCTATGGAAACCAAGAGGCATTCCTATTGGAAAATGACTAGTTTTACACCACCTCAGAACAGTGCCTTTTATCAATTCTAGACTTACCTCACTGATTCCCGCCCCCAACCCCCAGAAAGGAGGAGGTAAGCAATTTATCCTTAATCAATCAAGGGTAAAGACTCACTAAGGACTCTAGCAAAAGTGGTGCTGGGACAAATTTCTAACCCTCATCTTCATAAACCATTCCCTCACACAATGGAAGACCTGTATTGACCTCTAAAAAACCCTTTTCACTCATTGGTCTGTACTGACCATTCAGTCTGACCACATGCTCTATATTCTCTCAGTTTTCACTAGGTGGCTCAGTGGATAGTGTGAGTACTGGACCTTGGAGTCAGGGAGACCCAATTTTGAATCTTGCCTCAAACACTAGGTGACCTCGGATAAGTCCTTTAAGTACTTTTAGCCTCCTCCTTTGTCAAACGGGAATAATAGTAGGGCTTTTGTGAGGATCAAATGAGGTAATTTGTGTCAAGGTTTGCTTTGCAAACCTTAAGGCATCATTTGAATACCAGTTATTCTTAGTGCAGAAAAGAATCACATAGTCCAGTCCTTGCACCCGATGTGATGTAGTAGAAGGGGCATTAGATGAATTATTACTCACTATTTAGCCTGAGTTTTTATATACATTATGTTACTACTTAGGTGTTTCTAGGGGAGTTGTTTGACAGGCCTCAGTTTCCCCATCTGTAAAATGAAAGGGTCAGACAAGACAAATCCATATGGGACAGATAGGACTGACCTGGAAGCATCTCTGATGAGTTTTGAAAAACTTGATTGAATCTGCCTAGACCTCTAGCCAGAGCAATACGATTTTGATATTTAACAAACAGCGCTAGAAGATAAATAATAATGATAGCTATATTTACACGGCACTTTAAGGTTTGCAAAGTGCTTTGCAAACATTAGCTCGTTTTGTTCTCACAACAACCCTGAGAGGTAGGTGTTATTTTTGTCTTCATTTTGCAAATGAGGAAACTTGAGGCAGTCAGACTTGTCCAGGTCTGTGACTTGCCCAAGATCATATAAGTAGTAAATGTTTGAGGTCAAATTTGAACTCAGGTCTTTCTGAGTCTAGGTCCATCATTCCAGCTCTATCCACTGCACCACTGCTTCTAATAAATGAACGAAAGAGCCTTAAGTCAACAAGCATTTATTAAACACCTACTATGTGCCAGATACTGTGCTAAGCACTTAATCTAAAGTCAAATATAGGAGTGAGAAAGTCTCCTTTCTAAGAGGAAGAGGCAATAAATATAAGAGAATGGCAGCCAGGGATGCCTGTTTAAATTTGGGACATTACGGGGATAGTGAGAAAAATAGGAGATTTGACTGATAAGCCCTTTTTGGTACTATTTGAAATATTGATTTGATTATGATTTGGGTAGAGTGGAGGGTATGTATAGGAAAAAGGCAAGAAGGTGGTTGGAGGTGGAATGTGAAGACTGGCTGGAACCAGCTAAATATAGTGGGGCATGGTAGTCATTGGCAGCTAGGTGGCACAATGGATAGAGTGCCAGGCCAGAGTCAAGAAGACTTATCTTCCTGAGTTCAAATCTGGCCTCAGACACTTGTTAGCTGGGTGACCCTAGGCAAGTCGCTTAACCTTGTTTACCTCAGTTTCCTCATCTGTAAAATGAGCTGGAGAAGGAAATGGCAAACCGCTCCAGTGTCTTTGCCAAGGAAACCCCAAATGGGGTTACAAAGAGTCAGACACAAATATAGAAGACTAAACATGGTACTCATTAATTAGGACTACAGGACATTAGGGTGGGATTTCTAGAACTGAGACTATTAAAGTGGCCCAGGACAAGTCTGTGGAGGTCCGGAGGTCTTGAAGGTACAGGGACAGGCAGGGGAAAACAGATGTTTTGTAGTGATCATTGTTACTTTGAAAGAGGTTTTTAAAAGCCCTCATCAGTATTATAGCCTCTCTAACTCAGTTTGCTTATCTATATAATGGAGAGGCTGTACCTGATAACCTCACAGGTCCCTTCCAGATCTAAATCTATGAGTTCTATTCAGTTAACTAGAGACTTTTGTTCAGTCATTTTAGTCATGTCCTACTTATAGTGACCCCATTTGGGGTTTTCTTGGGAAAGAGAATGGAGCGGTTTGCCATTTCCCACTCTAGCTCATTTTACAGATGAGGAAACTGAGGCAAACAGGGTTAAATGACTTGCATGGGGTCACATGGCTAGTAAGAGTCTGAAACCAGATTAGAATGAGTGTTCCTGACTCCAGGTCCAGCACCATATCCACTGCGCCACCTAGCTACCCCAACTAGAAACTAGAAACCACACACACATGAGGGATGCACACGCATGCGTGCACATGAGGGATAGACACATATATATACATACACACGAGGGATACACACACACACACACATTAATTCAAATACTTCGTATCTGTTAAACATAGAACACTGGTGCATTTCAATTAATATGATATAGCCCTGATAATTAGAGTGGAGGTCCAACTTCAGTCAAAGGGACTTCTGGACTTTCACAACAATATTTAAAACTGAAGCTATTTGCTGAGATTTTCCTTTTCCTCCCTCCTCTCCTTACCTCTCCCAGGTGCCATCTGCTGCCACCTTTTATGTCACCCCTGTTTCACATAAAGAGATGGCTCTTCTCCTTGCCTTCTTCTTTTCTCCTTCTCTACATTCCCAAATGATCCCATTCCATTTCTCCTCCTCCTCCTCCTCCTCCTCCTCCTCCTCCTCCTCCTCCTCCTTCTCCTTCTCCTTCTCCTTCTCCTTCTCCTTCTTCTCCTTCTCCTTCTCCTTCTCCTTCTTCTTCTTCTTCTTCTTCTTCTTCTTCTTCTTCTTCTTCTTCTTCTTCTTCTTCTTCTTCTTCTTCTTCTTCTTCTTCTTCTTCTCCTCCTTCTTCTTCCTCTTCTTCTTCTTCTTCCCCCTCTATCATCCCTACTCTTTTACTTGTCTTCAATCTCTCATTTTCTGCTGGCTGTTTCCCTACTGTGTTACCTCCATACTCAAAAACCTCTCTCTTAGTCCATCCATCCCTTCTAGCTATAGACCCACATCCTTCCTCCCTTTTGTGGTCTTTGAGACAGCTACTTACAATAGGTATCTCCACTTCTTTTCCTCTCACTCTCTTCTTAACTCTCTACAATGTAGCTCCATTTAGCAGAAACTACTCTCTCCAAAGTTACTAACGATCTCTTAACTGACAAACACAATGGCCTTTTCTCCATCTTCATTCTTCTCAATCTCCCTGCAGCCTTTGACACTGTTGGTCATCCTCTCTTCTTTCTAGGTTTTTGTGACACTACTTACTCATGGTTCTCCTCTCTATCTAACTGCACCATCTTAGTCGCTTTTGTTGAATCTTCATCCAGCTCATGTCTGTGAACCACAGGCATCCCACAGAGCTCTATCCTGGGCCCACTTCTCTTTATCCTATTTCACTTGGTGATCTCATCAGCTCCTATGGATTTAATTATCATCTTTATGCTAATGATTCTCCCATCTACTTATCCAGACTTAACTTCTCTGCTCACTTCTAGTCTCCCATTTCTAACTACCCAATGGATATCTTGAATTGGATGTCTTATAGCCATCTTAAACTGAGCACATTATCTTCCCCTTCCCCCAAACTCTCTCCTCTTCCTAATTTCCTGTTACTGTCAAAGGTAACATCCTCCCAGTCTCCTATGGTTGCAACCCAGGTATTATCGTCCACTCCTTAATCTTCTCTCCCGCCCCCCCCCATCCCTCCCACATCCAATCCATTGCCAAGGCCTGTTGATTTTTACCTTGTAACATCTCTTGTAACATGTCCTCTTTTCTCCTCTATTACTATAAGTACCCTGGTGCAGACTTTCATCACCTCACACCTGGACCTGTTAGTGGGTCTGCCTGTCACAAGTCTCTTCCCATTCTAGTCCATCCTCAATTCAGCTGACAGAGTGATTTTCCTAAAGATCAGGTCTGACCAGGTCACCACACCTCAGTAAACTACAGTGGCTCCTTATCCCCTCCAAGGTCGAATATAAAATCCTCTGTTTGGTATTCAAAGCCCTTCATTACCTGCCCCTACCTTGCCCTCCTTCCCCATCTTCTTACATCTAATCCTCCCACCTCCACATACTCTATGAACCAGTGACACTTAGTGTTCCTTAAACAAGGTATTCCATTTCCTGACTCTAGACATTTTCCCTGGATGAAATGCTCTCCCTCCTCATCTTCTACCTCCTGGATTCCCTGGCTTCCTCCAAGTCCTAGCTAAAATCCCACCTTATATAGGAAGTCATTCCTGATCCCCCTTAATTCAAGCGCTTTCTCTCTGTTGATTTTTTTTCCAATTTATCCTGTATACAGCTTGTTTGCATATAGTTGTTTGCATGTTGTCTCTCCCATCAGACTACAAGCTTCTTGACAGCAGGGGCTGACCTTTGCCTTTCTTTGTATCTCCAGTACTTAACATAGTGCCTGACACATAGTATGTACTTAGTAAGTCTATTGACTAACAGTCTCCTGAAAGAAATCCTGAACTGAAAATATCCAGGAATACCTTAGCCAAAAATCAATAACATAACATAACATAATCTATAATCTAAGTAAAATAAAAATGCTTCAAGCAGCCAGAAAGAATGAGTTCACATGCAATGAAGCAACAAACAGGATTACATAATATTTTGCAGCAACTACTACATAGGAAAAAAAATATTGGAATACAATACACAATACAGCAAAAGGTAAAGCCTTACAATAAGGAACAACTTACCTATACCATCATTATAATCCTATAGAGGGGAAATGGGTATTTAATAAAGGATTTCTAAGCATTTTTGATGAAAAGACCACCTCTGAGTAGAAACATTAAAACAAACATAAAAATCAAGAGAAATATAGAAAGGTAAATACATTTGAACAATTGGAAGGAGCTTAATGAAGATGAACTGCTTAGCTCCTAATAGAAAGACAAAAAACCCACAGGTTTCTTTTAGAAATTTCCTCTTTTCAAGGGTCACAGAGAGCGTTAAGTAAGAAAAACACAGTACCTGAATATGGTTCAGTTTTCTCCAGTTTAAAAAAGGAAGGGGGAAAAGGAAGGAAAAAGAAACTCAGTCAGGGAGAAAGGACAGAGAAGAGGGAAGATCATACTATTTCTCATAAATGGATTATAGTACTCAAGAGAGAGAATATATGAACATGGAGGAAAATGAAGGGGAATGAGCATCTCATGGCATTAATATTATCTAAACCAGAGTAAGGAGGATCGAACATAGACCTGCATACACACAGAATTTGATGTGGAAATAGAGCAAGCTCAACAGGGAAACATTTGGAGGCAAGGAAATGGAGAAGGTGGGGTAAAAGAGGGTAGAATTAGGTAGGAAATCCAGTAAAAACAAACTTCAGTTTTGGAGAGCTGAAAGGAAAAAGAAAAAGGAAGTATAAGAACCCACAATCTAAGAAAGAGTGGATATGAAGAATTCAGAGAAGCATGGGCACTGATGTATATTGAAGCAAGCATGAACTCAATATCTACAATGACCAAAATGTTGTGAATGATAAAAATACCAACATGCTAACCCATGGCCAAATGCTGTATAATTATGACCAAGCTTGGCCACCAAGAAGAGATGAGAAAATATACTTCTCTCACCTTTTTTAGCTGAATAGGAAAAGAGGAGGGGTCTGCAAATATGGAACATAGCATATACTATTGGGATTTGGCTAGTTTTGTTGACTTGCTTTTTTTTTCATTCTTTCTCATTATCATAAATGTTAGCTCACTGGGTAAGGCAGGGGAAAGGACATATTTGGAAATGAAATAAAAACAAAATTTATTGCCTAAAACTTAAATAATTTTGTAAAGGATTAAATGGCTAGTTAGTAGAGGCAAAAAGAGGTGAAGACAGATTTCCTGGCTCCCAACTCAGTATTCCTTCCAATGATTACCTAGGCTTCTATGTAGTAAACCTCTGGCCAGAACGTTAATAATGACTTGTAGAAGGAAGAAAAGAAAAGCTGGGTAGCTTTGAAAACAATATGTAGTATTTATTATATAGGTTTTCTTGAAATAGAAATTTATTGTACTATATTGAATCCTCTGTTATGCTCTGCTGTGTGTACATAGAAATGCTCTTTTATTTTCTTGTTTTGTATTTAAGTTTAAAATGAATCAAAAAATTTATGAAAGAAAAAGAATAATAATTTGTGAATTCTTCCTGAACTCCCTCAATAGCTCGAAGTTCAGAGGGGTTAAATAATTTGCTCATGGCAACCCACTAGGTAGGTGTGTGGGTGAGTGGGTGGGGAATTTGTTCCTTGGTCTTCTGGATTCCAAGGCCAGCATTTAGTACTACTACACCACATTGCCTTTGGTAAAAAGGAAGACTTCTCTTATAATGGGAAAAAAATCATCTTTGTAATTTACCTAGCTCTTCTATATATTTTACATTCTATTTTAAAAGCAGGCAATATTGCATTGCTCGATATTAGCCTTTCTCAAAGCTTCTTGGGTTTTTTCCCCCTTCTTCAAAGGAGGGAGCATGGGCCAGGGAGCATGAAAGATGAACAGATGATCAGCCCTTAAAGAGAAACGGCAGGGATGGGATCATCAGTGAGATAAAGCAGGAGGAAGGAGAAGCCCTTCTGAGCCTGCACTGAAGCAAGAATCTTTCTAAAATGATTTATCTCTGGAATGGGGTCCATGAGGCATGAGTCATTTCAGCCCTTGCAAAATTTACTGTGGCATCTCAATGCTGCCCTTTGTTCGCTCAAAGACCTGACCTCCCTGGCTGGTTTCCACATAGATAAAAGCAAGGGCTTCACATGGATAAACTGCAATTTTCCTTTGTACTAGGTATATTGTAGGCTTTTTTTTTCCAATCTGGGCAACTCAATGAATAAATCCAAGCTTAAAAATTTGTTTTTATTAAGTATCAGTGTCACGCAACAGAAAACCTGCTGACTTTGGTGCCAGAGATTTTGTTCAGTCGTTTTTTAACTCATGTCTGCCTCTCTGTGGCCCCATTTGGGGTTTTCCTGGCAAAGATGCTGAAGCAGCTTGTCATTTCCTTCTCTAGATCATTTTACACATGAGGAAACTGAGGCAGTTTTAGTTAAGTGACTCGTCCAGGGTCACACAGCTAGTAAGTGTCTGAGGTTGGATTTGAACTCAAGAAGATGAGTCTTGCTGACTTCAGGCCCAGTGCTCTGTGCACTATGTCACCACCTAGCTGTCCTTGGTGCCAGAGAACCAGCCTTCATATCCTATCTCTTTCACTTATTATCTGCATGACTTTGGGTAAATCACATAAGCTCTTGATTTTTTCACCTATGATAATAATAGCTAACATATAGCTTATTAGAGAGCTTCACAACAACTCTATGAGGTAAGTACTATCACCCCCTTTTTATAGCGGAGGAAACTGAAGCCCACAGAGGTTAAATGACTTGCCCAGAGTCTCACATCTAATAAGAGTCTGAGGCTGAATTTGAACTCAGGTCTTTCTGACTCCAGCAAGTGCACCAAATACCTGCTTCTGTAAATTAAGGGATTAGACAAAAGGAAGCTCCACTTCCAGACCTGTCATCTTCTGAGAGCACTTTATTTTGTCATATGGAAGGATCTCCAAATCATTACCAAGCAAGCTTGGGCCATTTGTTAGGGGTATTTTCTTCATTTCACACATCAGGAGGCAACTGAGTTCTGCCACTGGAGTGGAGAAGACTGGGTTTAAATCCTATCTCAGATACATATTCTTTTGATTAGAGTTGGCAAGACGCTCAATCCCTCACTGCCCTGGCAACTCTTTTTCTGATATTTAAAATTTTTATATTACTTCATCTCACAATATATTCCTTGCACCTCCTCTTCCCGAAGGACCATCTCATATAAGAACAAAAAAGAAGAGGGGAAAAAACCGTACAGCAAAACTCACCAACAGATCAATAAAGGCCAATATTGGATACATCAATTCATGCTCTCAGAGCTCCATCTTGGCAGAGAAGGTGCGTTCTCTTATCTTTTCTCTGGGGCCAGACTTGAGCATTATAATTTTATAGCACTCTTTTTAATTGTTTGATGATTATTCTTTGCATTAACATTGTGGGTTTGCCTCTTCCTGTTTATTTCGTTTTTTGTCAGTTTATATCTCCCCATGCTTTTCTGCAGTCACCACACTCATTGTTTCTCATACCACATTCCACAACATTCATATACCCCCATTTGTTTAGCCAAAGTCATGCAGATGGTAAGTAGGATATGAAGGCTGGTTCTCTGGCACCAAGGACAGCTAGGTGGCGACATAGTGCACAGAGCACTGGGCCTGAAGTCAGCAAGACTCATCTTCCTGAGTTCAAATCCAACCTCAGACACTTACTAGCTGTGTGACCCCGGACAAGTCACTTAACCAAAACTGTTTGTCTCAGTTTCCTCATGTGTAAAATGAGCTAGAGAAGGAAATGGCAAACTGCTTCGGCATCTTTGCCAGGAAAACCCCAAATGGGGCCACAGAGAGGCAGACATGAGTAAAAAAACGACTGAACAAAATCTCTGGCACCAAAGTCAACAGATTTTCTATTGAATGATACTGATATTTAATAAAAAACAAATTTTTAAGCCTGGATTTATTCACTGAGTTGCCCAGGTTGGTAAAAAAAAAAAGCCTTGCAGTATACCTAGTACAAAGGAAAATAGCAGTTTATCCATGTGAAGCCCTGGCTTTTATCTATGTGGAAACCAGCCAGGGAGGTCAAGACATTTCTTTTTATTTTTAATTCAATTTTATTTTATTTTATTTTCAGTTTCACATTTTTCTCTGTCCTGCATTTCCTTTTCCTCCCCACTGAGAAATCAAGAAAAACAAAATTTGTTACAAACATGTATAGGCAAGCAAAATAAATTCCTGCACTAGCCATGTCCAAAAAATAATTTAAAAAAATGCCTCAATCTGCACCCGGAGTCCATTACCTGTCTCTCTGGAGGTGGTTGGCATGTTTCATCTGAGTGTTTTGGAATTGTGGTTTGTCATTGTGTTGGTCAAGTTTCCCAAGTCTTTCAAAGTTCAAACACAGTTGTTTTGATATAAAAACCAAAAGTATTATATAAGAAATTGTGAATTGCTAGATCCAGATTACTTTTTCATGAGAACTGTATGCATGTCTAGTTCAAGATGGTAGTAACAATACTACTGTTCCCCCTTCTGTACTCCTTTTTGTTCTCTTGTGCATTTAATGTTATTTATTTATGCTTTTTTCATATCCATGTGTCTACTCACCCACCATCCTTCCCTCCAGATAGAAACCCTTTCTTGTAATAAATAAATGCATATTTGTATGTTATTTTGCATTTGTCAAGTAGAATGCATCAATACTTTGGTGGTATCCTAGAATGCATGTTTTATTCCATACCTTTGGTCAATCATTTCTCTGCCAAGAAGTAGAAGCTTTATTTTCTTATCAGTCTTTCAAAATCATGATTGGTCACTGCTTCAGTCAGAGTTCTGAGATCTTTCAAAGTTGTTTACCTTCACATTATTTTTGGGTCAGCATATAAATCATCCTGGTTCTGCTCATTCACTCTGTATCAGTTCATGCAAGTCTTCTTATATTTCTCTGAAGCTGTCATTCATTATTTCTTATGGTGAAATAATATTCAATCACATTCTTATACCCCAAATGACGTTCAACCATCCCTCAATTGATTGTCCCCAGTTGTTTGTCACGATAAAAAATGTTGCTACATATTTTTAAATATAAACAGTATTTTGTTTTTACAATTACATGTAAAGATAGTTTTCAGCATTCATTTGCATACATGTTCTTGTACATATGGATCCTTTCCCTTCCACCTTTACCTCCTTGAGAATATGCCTAATGGATGTATATTGCAGGATCAAAAAGTATGCACAGTTTAGTGACGTTTTGGAGGATTGTTCCAAACTGTCTTTCAGAGTAGCTGGGCCAATTCACAGCACCACAAATGGTTGTGTCTGTTTGTCCACAACCTCTCAATCACTGATTACTGCCATCATTTGTTATCTTCCCAGGAAACTCTTGAAGACTATAGATTACAGACAAGTTGCTGATCTACATCGTAAGCCTGCAAGGTTATAGATTTAGAAGTGGATGGGATTTTGGAGCATATCTAGTTCATCTTTCTTCTCTTCTCCCCCCATTTTACCGATAAGGAAACTAAGGTACAGAGAGGTATAATGATTTGCTCTCAGGGTCACATACTGAAAGACCCAGGATATAAGCTCTGGTTCTATGACTCCTTTGTCTCCGAATCCAGGGCTGTTGCTACCCCTGATGAAATCACAGACATGCTACTTCTCTCTCTCTCTCAGTCCCAAATTCTCATGAGAACAAGGAACACAGAAGTATTAAGGCAAGATTGCTACCTAAAAATAATAAGCACATACATATGCATGGTGTCACAAAATGCTGTTTTCAGTACCAATTAAGCCTAAGAAGTAGTCCCTTCTCTAGTTGCTTATAATCTAAAATATTGTGGACCTCACCATATTAAAAGTGTATATGCATGAACAGGAGAGGGAGAAAAAACTGGCTTAGACTTCAAAGTCCCTTTGTCCCAGTCCTTTAATTAGGCCTATGGTGAAATTATTATGCTTGCAGAGCATGTATATTTCTAGATTAATAAAGGAAACTATAGCATCGTCCTTTCTTTTTTTGTAAACTGCTGACAGGGTTGTTTCATGGATGGGCAAATGAGGCTGAATGTAAATACTGCCTGATGGCTATTTCTGTTCCACAGAGAGTCTACAGAGACTGTTCAAGATGAACCTGCCAACATCTACAACTCAAGTAAACAGCTGAAGATGTTTTCTGCTGGGCTTCTTATTCCTCCTGGTGGTCCCACTATAGTCAAATGAGTTGTCTTGCTGGGAAAATAAAAAATAAAAAAAAAATCCAGGCTATTTTACTAGAGGTCGCTAGGTGGCGCGGTGGATAGAGTCCTGGTTGTTTGCTTTCCCAGAGGACCAATGACATCATGATGTCTGGACGTCTGTGGATTGGATTGAAGCGAGGCAGAATTGCACAAAGTCATCGGCCTCACTTTCTCTTCCTGAGTCACCAAAGGCCAAGACAAAAGTCAGGATGATTGGTGATGGCCCAGGAAGCAGTGGATGACTGGCATTTTTGATGCCTGACCAAGCTCGAGGCGCTGCACGGGGCAGGCCTGCTTCAGCTGCCTTTATGGCCACTGGAGCAAAATGTTCTCATCTGCCCATTCCACTGGAAGAAACAATATGCACATGTTACAGAGAGACAGATTTAGGCTCAAGATAGAAAGAGTAAATTCCTAATAAATCCTTTTTTGTTGCTGTTGAGTTGTTTCAGTCACGTCCGACTCTTGGTGACCCCGTTTGGGGTTTTCTTGGCGAAGATACGGGAGTGGTTTGCCATTTTCTTCCTCAGCTTATTTTATAGATTCACTGGACCATAAACCTCCAAGAGTCCACAGCTGACACTTCTCTCTGACATGAGGGATCTACTTCCCGTCCCTGTCGCTGTCTTTCCACACTCCTTTTCAGGTATTTCCTTTGCTATTGCTCCACCTCCAGTCCCTGGTAAAACCACAGCTGTAATCTCTGGCTCTCCCAGTCTCACAAAGGTGATGCCTAGACTTGTCCACCTTGGAGTTACTCATTCACCTAGGAATAAATGCAAAAGAAACAGTCACCAAGTGATCGCAGACACCTGGCTACCAGGTAGGGGAATGTAACCAGCTGACCCTCCTCCCCCTAGCAATTCAACAAGAAGCCTTTCCTGATACCCTTTAATACTAGTGCCTTCCCTCTGTTGATCAACCCCAAATTATCTTGAATCTATCTCATTTGTACATAGTCATTTGTATATTGTCTCCTTGGTTAGACTGTGAACTCTTTTAGGTCAGGGACTGTCCTTTGCCTTTTTTTGTGTCCCCAGCCCTTAGCACAATACCTAGCACATAGTAGGTACTTAATATAGTCTTTGACTTGAAGCTGCCAAGGAAAAAGACAGAGAAATGCGTGTATTGAATTTTTTCTATGCACACTTAGTTCTATCTGGGCCCCTCCTAAAATCATTGATTCTTCTCTCTAGCCATTTAAAATACTCTTTATTATCACACAGTAACAACCACTGGGTCATCATGGAAACTGTCCCACCAAAGTTTCCACATGGATGAAATGGAAGCAGGCAGGGAATATCTGTACATGCTTCAAAGTTCCTCAATTACATAAATATATTTATTTGTTGTTCACCCTTGTTCTCTAAAAGGATCAGCTTACGTGTTATCTCCCCTAATAGTATGTGGACTCCTTGGGGGCAGACACTTTAATTTCGGACTTTGCATCTTCCACATGTAACACAGTGCCTGGCACATAAATGGTACTTAGTATATATTTGTCACTGATCCAATGTCTCCTCCGATCTTATCTTTTCCAGGGTAACATTCTCAGTTCCTTCAACCTAATCTCATGTGACATGGGCTCAAGGCCCTTCCCGATCCTGACTGTCCTTTTGTGGACATTCTCTAGCTTATCAATGTCATTCTTAACCTGATGTGCCCAAAACTGAACATAATATGCCACATATGGTCTGATCAGGGCAGGGTAAAATGGGGTGGTTTATTACCTCCCTGGACAGGGACACTATGCCTTTGTTAATTGCAGCCTAAGATTGCATTAATATTTTTAACTCTCGTATAAGATTTTTTATTCATATTGAGCTTCTGGTACATTAAAACCCTCAGATTCTTTTCAGCCTCAACTCCCCTATTTTGAACTTGTGAAGTTGATTTAAAAAAAAAAATAATTTATTTTTAATTTAATGATTTAAAAACATAATTTAATAATAAATACAAATAATAAAATAGAAATAATAAATATAAAATATAATTTAATAAATACAACTTAATAATTTAATAAAATAAGCATTTCCATAACATGTGTAAAATCATTCTATATATGCTTCTGTTTATTGGTTCTTTCTCTGGATGCAAACAGCATCTTCCTTCATATGTCCTTTGTAGTTAATGTGAAGTTGATTTTTAAATGCCCAAGTATAAAACTTTATATTTATGCCTATTGAATTTCATCTTAGTAGATTCAGCCCAATATTCTAGCCCATTAACAACTTTTTTGGATTCTAACTCTGGCATCCAATGTGTTAACTATCCCTCCAAGTTTTATCATTTATATATTTGATAAGTATGCCATCTTAAGGAAGGGAGTGTATTCAGTGAAAAAAGCAGTGGCTCTGGAGGCGGAAATACTGGCTTCAGATCTAATCTCTGCCATGTTACTTGCGTGACCTTGGACAAGTCACTTAACTTCCTTGGGTCTTGGTTTTTTCATCTGTCAAATGAGGAGGCTGGACTAGATGCCTCAGAAATCCCAAATAGCTGAGATCTACAATCCTCTGAGCTATGCCTTTATTCAAGTAATTGATAAAAATACTAAACAGCACATATCCCTGGGGTTCTCTATTGAAGACTTTCAAATGAGGAAAATAGCATTTTAACCCTGGAAGAGACTTTGAAGGCAATCTAATTCAATCATTAATTTTATAGATAAAAAAAATCCATACCACTTTTCCTATCATTTCTTTCCTGGTAAGCCTTCTATATCCTCCCCCATTCCTCAATTCCTATAGGATAAAGTCCAAACTGCACAGCTTTGTATTCGAGGCCTTCCATAATACAGCTCCAAATTTTCAGCTTTTTGCTGAACTACTTATCTAGAAAAGCACTACTGTCCGGTCAATAGTTGATGCTCCTTGACCTAACTTGCACCTTCTGATCTTTATAAATTTGTTCATGGAATACAGTTTTGTTCCATCTGCCACAGTTTGTTTATCTATGGAAATCCTACTCGTCTTCGTAAACCTCAGTTCAAATGTCACCTCCTCCACGACCATGTTTAGAAGTGATCTTTCTCTAAACTCTAAATATACTTTACTTTGCTTATATCACTTATGTAATACTTTCCACATCCTACCCTCCATTGTTACTTGTGCACATATCTCTTCTACCAGACTATAAGCTCTTTTTTTTTTGTTTTTTGGCTGGGCAATTGGGATTAAGTGACTTGCCCAAGGTCACACAGCTAGTACATGTGTCAAGTGTCTGAAGCTGGATTTGAACTTGGGTCCTCTTGACTCCAGGGCCGGTGCTCTACTCACTGCGCCACCTAGGCCCTTGTCTTACACATTTTGGCCGACTGCCACACATAGGGCTGTCAAGTCAACTAAGCTGAACCAGCAAGACCCCCTGGGAGGTGATGTGTGCCAAGCAAATCAAACCACAACCACCATTTTCTCTCAAACCCTGAGTGAGATAGGCCAGGATCCTGAGCCTAAGAGCCTTGGGATGGTAGTGCTCCTCTCTGAGACCACCAGACCTGCTTACAGCCCAGCCTCCACAGTCATTATTAAGGGCATAAATCCATGGTGGAGAGGGGCTCACCTTCTTTATTACCACCATTGACAGCTACCAACAGTCAGATAGGCAGTGGAGCCCTGGGAGGCACAGCTCCTCCCAGACCACAGTACCTGCTTCTGACACAGCCCTCACAGCTTTCATCAAGGGAAGCAACTTATGTGGATAAGGGTCCGGCTATCCCCATCAAATGCCAACCAACTGCTACCCACAGGACAGACTGAAACAGCAAAGCACCCTGAGAGAGACAAGAGGTAGCATGTACCAGGCAAATCAGATCATTACCACCACCACTTTTACCACCATCTCCCTTCAAATCCTGATGGAGACAGTCCACAGCCCGAACCCAAGAGCCTTGGCAATACCAATGTTTCCAGCTCAGTGCCCTCAGCCCTCATCCAGGGAGATAACTCCCATGTAAATGAATCCTAGAAGGCATTCTTGAAGGGGCTATGACTACAGCTCCTGAAGACCCAGAGAAGAGAGTTCTTGCCACCAAAGTTACTGTCACGGTCAAATGGTTCTAACTCAGAAATTGGCATGATATTATCAGTGGAAATAACATTAAAGAAAAGGCATGACTATCTACTTCACCTCCATCTCCTAAGAACCAAGGGACTTTTCCATCTGACTTGTAGTTGAAACCTTCCATGTATGTTGTCTTCCCCATTAGAATGGGAGTTCCTTGAGAGCAGGGACTGTCTCACTCTTCTATATTTATCCTCAGTAATTTGCACACAGCAAGCACTTAATAAATGCTTTATCCATTAATTCATTTATCTTCATATCCTCCACTTCATCTAGTACACAGTAGCCTCACTGCCTAAGAATTAGGAGGTATTGTGGAGATCATTTAGTCCAACCTTCTCATTTGACAGATGAGAAAATTGATTAGATGTTCAGAATCTGTTAATTTAATGAATTAACTCAATGATCCTGTGATCATGAGTTCATTCTTCAGGTTTGGATTTGAAACTTGGGAATTGAAGGCATGTGGTATGACTGGAGAAGGAAATGACAAACCACTCCAGTATCTTTGCCAAGAAAACCTGAAATGGATCACAAAGTTGGACATGACTGAGAAATGACTGAACAAATGATGGTAGCCTTTTCTGCACTATTTAAATATTCAAATGGATCTTTCATCTCATTGTTTGGGATGTTCCCTTCAGTAACACAGATCACAAGCCATCCATGCCTGTCAATCCTACTGATTCTTTCTGTCTGTATCAGGGGTGGGGAACCTGCAGCCTCCAGGCTGCATGTGGCCCTCTAGGTCCTCAAGTGCAGCCCTTTGACTTAATTCAAACTTCACAGAAAAAGATCTCCTTAATAAAAGGATTTTTCCTGTAAAACTTGGACTCAATCAAAAGACCACACCCAAGGACCTAGAAGGCCACATGTGGCCTGGAAGCCACAGGTTCCCTACCCATGGTCTATGTCTTTCCACAGAGGTCTATTCAACGTGCTGGAGTCTTTTTCTCCATTTCTCTGATATAGCAAGAATACAAATGGAAGACTATGCTTGTTTGCCTATCATCCTTTACCATTATCTCAAGTCCAGTTCATCTTATATACTTCTCTGATGCCATCTTTCACTCCTCTTCTTCAAAGTTCTTCATTTGTTATATGTTTCAGTCTCCTTACCCACTTTGCACTTCTCTATTGCTTCTCCTGTTGTTATTCAGTTGTTCAGTCATATCTGACTCTTTGTCATCCTGTGAACCATACTGTCCATGGGGTTTTCTTGGCAAAGATACTGGAGTGGTTTGCCATTTTCTTCTCCAGTGGGTTATGGCAAACTGAGGTTAAATGAGTTGTCCAGGGTCACACAGGTAGTAAGTATCTGAAGCCTGATTTGAACTCAGATCTTCCTGACTCCAGGCCCAGTACTCTAACCACTGTACCACCTAGCTGCCTCATTGCTTCTCTATATGATATTAATTTTCAATTTTTCAGAGAGTATTCCATGTATCATGGCCATATAACAGCACTATTAGAATATTGGTATTAAAAATATGGACCTTTGTTTCTGGGAAAAGTTTGAGGTCATTAAAAGAACTTTATAATATTCCTGAAGGCAATATAGCCTATTCTTCTCCGGTTTAATTCTGAGCCAAACTTGTCTATTGGTACTGTCTGTGCCAGATATACATGCTGATGGGCATGTTTTATAGGTTTTCTCTCCAGTTTCATGTCATATTCTGGGCAAAAGATATTCTTCATCCACTTGGTTTTCCCCGTGTGGATAATCAGGACAGATTCTTCTGCTAGGAACCTTTGCAATATTTCAGGTCTGGATGCAACCAGCATAATATCATCTGCAAAGAGGAGCATCTGGACAACCACTAAACCCTCTGGAGAGCATATATCTCCTTGTTTTGCGCCTTACCTGATGTATATAGATGATTGAATAAGGTTATTCCTATCGTTATGTCTTTCAAGGAGTCTTAAATGATTTTGAAATATGAATAGGAGACAACTTGTTGTAAAAGAGCCATACTTAACTACTAAATCAAATGCTTTTTCATAATCAACAAACAATAAGCATGATGGACTTAATATTCTCTATAACTTTTAGTCAGTCGTGTGATGGTGAAGATGTGGTCCACTGTGGAATGCTATTTGCCAAAGCCTGCCTGTTCCCTACTAATATTTTCATTCTGAAGAGATAATTCTCATAAAATTTTAATGTAGATGGATAAGAAGGCATAACGGTCAGTAATTATGTTCTATGTTGCCTTTTTAAATATTAATAAAGTCTATTTTTTATATCTTTTTTATATCCCCTCATTCGAATCCCTAAACAACCTTATAACTGTGCTGCCACCAGCACAGATCTCTCTTATGTGCAATTGGCTACTTTTCCCTTTATTGTTCCCTTTAGAGGAGGGAGGTGGTAGTCAAGGGAGTGATGGTGGTGGTTTGGCTTTCTATCTCCTTTTCAGGTATATCTGGGAGTGTAATATTAGAGTCCAAATGTGAAGGGTCTACTACCCCAGATGATGAAGAGTTTGTTAAAAAAATCTTTGCAGGTTTTTCCACTTTTATTCTATTTATCATTCCCCACTCTCCTTCCCATTTTCATCCATAAATGCCCTTGGGATGATTTTGGTTGGTGGGATCTCTTGACAAGCTCTTTTAAACCTGATTTTACCCTCCACTATGTCAATCTGCTTAATGAGACAATACCGTTCATAATCTTCCATCATCCTTCCTATTTTGTGTAGCTGTTGTTCAGTTGTTTCAGACTCTTTGTGACCCCATTTGGGGTTTTCTTGGCAAAGATCTTGGAGTGTTTGCCATTTCCTTCTCTAGCTCATTTTACAGATGAGGAACTGGGGCAAGCAGAGTGAAATGATTTGCCCAGGGTCACAAGCTAGTAAGCGTTTGAGATTGCATTCCAACTCATGGAGATGCCTCTTCCTGATTCCAAGCCTAGTGCTTTGTCCACTGCGCCACCTAGATGCCCATAAGCTCTTGAAATCACCCAAAATAATAGGCAGATAATAAGGCATTAAACTAACTATAAAGGGGCAGCCATATTTGTCTAACCCCTTAGAAGTGTGAAGAGGTTTCTGCATGACTAAATTGGAAGAGGATCCTGCCTAGCCATTGACCAGAGGCCATATTTGCCATGGCCCTTAAAAGGACAAGGTCATCACTCTGCAGTCACTCCAAGGTGGAGGAAATATAGGGCAGATAGGAAAAATTTTGTGAAATACGACCTCTAGTTTTGCTGTTGTTTGTCCCTTATTCTCAAAGAGGACCAATGACATCATGAGGGAGATATCTTGATCTGCCCATGAATTGGATTTAAGTGAGGCAGAGCTGAGCAAAGTCATCAGCCTCACTCTCTCCTTCAGAGTTACTAGAGTCCAGTGGCAAGACAAAAGCCAGGATGACTGGCAATGGCCCAGGATGCAGTGGATGACCTTGGCCTTTTAAAATTAAGGTCTTTCCCAGGTCTCAGTTTGTCTGAGGTAAGCCCATTTAATGACTAAGGGATAGGTAAGAATTGAGACAAAAGATGGCACCTATACTAAAATGTATCTGGGGAGGTGGACCAGCATTTTCTCTCTTCTATTCCTCACCTACATTCCACAGGCAGAACTTATTGCTTCACAATCAACATTTTGTAACAAGAGAAGGGATATGTGGGCACATAAGCCCATCTGGCACCCAGAAAGGGATGAGTTGCAGTCCCAGAGATAAGATGGCACAGCCAATAAATACAAAAACAATTATGAAGGTGGCAGAACGTAGAAGTTGACTGCACTATTTGGTACAGGGTAATTTCTAACATATAGTCCTGCTTCTATCCAATATTACTTCTTTCACAAACTGATATTTCTAAGAATAAGGAGAGAGACAGAGAGAGAGAGAGATACAGAAACAGAGACAGAGACAGAGAAAACGAGGCAAGATCTATAAAAGAATATACAAATTGGTTAGAAGAGGAAGTTCAAACCTAATCCTTCAGAAGCTTTAATTCCATGAGGAACACAGAGATATTAAAGGAATAAATGAAGGTATAGACCATGAATCAGAGGGTGAAACTTCAGAATTGGAAGGGAAAAGGATTGATGAAGAGAACAAAGCAAAGAAAAACTACTTAGGGAAAAAGAGCACAAAAAAGTGAGAGGCAGCTTGAATGGTGATACCAACACCCCTGTAATGTTGCATTTTAGGTCCCAAAGGGATAATTAGGCAGAGATGTCCTGAAAATAGTTGGAAATTCAAGACCAGAGTTCAAAAGGGTTGGAAGCAAAGAGAGGGTGGTCAGAAATGAAGACTGCAATTTGTGAATCACCTGAATCTTGACTACTTTGAGTGGCGTTGATATCATTCATACTGCTTTTGAGACCATGGTTATGTTTGACTTTTTCTTTTTCTTTTTTCTTATCTGATTAGTTTTTTAAAACATATTTTAAAATTTTATTTATTTATTTTTAACTTTTTTGTTTGTTTGTTTTTGGAGGCAATCAGGGTTAAGTGACTTGCCCAGGGTCACATAGCTAGCAAGTGTCTGAGCCTGGATTTGAACTCAGATTCTCCTGATTCCAGGGTTGATGCTCTATCCACTAAACCACCTAGCTGACCCTTTAACATTAATTTTTTAAAAATTTGAGTTCCAAGTTCTTTCCCTCCCTCCAGTCCCTTCTTACCCATTAATTACCCAATAATATCTAATTAGTTAGCAAATATCATTGACACTGAAGCAATGTACCTAGTTCATCCATCCTTTCCCTCATACTCCCTTAGCCATCCCACATAGTAGTTATATGAACCTAGAAGGTCTCTTAATCTTTTTGGGTTTTAGTTTTCTCATCTGTAAAATGGTGATAATGCCCCCAGCCAAACACACCTTTGTTTTGGAGGCAATCGGGATTAAGCCACTTGCCCAAAATAAAAAATTAGCTTTGTTTGGTGTATTCTATCCCTAACCTATAGCCTATCATCTCTATATTTTAAACCCTGTCCAAAAAAAAAATCCAAATCCATTCTTGCCAGCTGTTCACTTTCTAAATCTTTTTCCTCTTTTAAATCTCTTGCCTTTGTTTGTCAGCAATAATAAAAACACTGCCACAAAGGCAACATCTTCCAGTACAAAAAGGATTTTGAATTAGACTGCCTGGGTTCAAATTCTCATTCTATAATTTACTACATATGACTATGGGTAAGTTACTCAATGTCCTCAAGTGTTTGTTTCCTTATTTCTAAGATAAGTTGTAATTGATGACCTCTAGGTCCCTTTCAGTTCTAAATCTATGATTCTGTGAATGTTCACTATGCTTGGCACATAGTAAGCACTTAATAAATGCATGTCAACTGAATGAAAAGACATTTATTTATCACCTACTATATGGTACTATGCTACACACTGGGACACTGCCCTCAAGGAGCTTACTTTCTATTGGGGAAGACTATATATACCTAGGAGAATAGTGAGCAGGGAAGTCTAGGTTGTCACAAAGATAAACTGTAGGACAATACATTTCGAGGACCAGTGGTAGTATTGATTTGATTACTGTACTCAGAGCAAGAAGCACCATGGAGGTTCAGCAAGGCAAATGGCAAAGGGCTAGATGAGCTGTGAAACATGTTCTAATGGGGCTAGTTAAGATTGCTGTTCCGTCACGCACTAATCAAGGCAACCCAGTACCAGAGCAGGAGTTCCAAAGCTGGGTAGATTATCTCCCTCAGCAATGAAAGAAGGGATCGCTGTTGTTCATCCTTTTTCTGGAAGAGGACCAATGACATCATGAGGGTGACGTCTTGTGAATTGGCTTGTGAATTGGATTTAAGTGAGGCAGAGCTGCACAAAGTCATGAGCCTCATTCTCTTCTACAGAATCATTGGAGTTCAGTGGTAAGAGTCAAGATGACTGGCAATGGTCTAGGGAAGAAGTGGTAATATTAAGAGGAGAGGAGAGGAAAGGGGGAATGAGAGAGCAGGTAAGGGTAGGGGATAGATCCTTTGGGCAACATCCACCTTCAGAACTAGGGAAGGGGGCAAGGAGATCCATTACAGAAGGTGAAGAAAGATAAGTTTAAAGAGGTAGAAAAATTAGGAGTATATGTGGAATTCCAAGGCTGCTGGAGGAAAAAAACCTACTGGGGTGGGGAACCTGCAGCCTTAAGGCTGCACATGGCCCTCTAGGTCCTCAAGTGCAGCCCTTTAACTGAATCCAAACTTCACAGAACAAATCCCCTTAATAAAAGGACTTGTTCTGTAAAACCTGGACTCAGTAAAAAGGCTGTACCCAAGGACCTAGAAGGCCACATGTGGCCATAGGTTCCCCACCCCTGATAGCCCTTTCTCCATCTCACCAAGATGCCCACGTAGGCATGCTAGCAGGGTACTTCAGACTCTGCCTGTCTTCCTGTCCTTCTCAGTTTTGCCTTTTGTGAGGAAAAGGAGCAGGAGGAGCAGGAATGAAATCAGGGCTGTCTGGAAGAAACACAAGTCACTGGTACACCTTAGCAGTCTGGGGTGGGGAACCTGGCAGCCTCGAGGCCACACATGGCCCTCTAGGTCCTCAAGTGCAGCCCTGTGACGGAATCTAAATAGCTCAGAACAAATCCTTTTGTTAAGGGGGTCTTAGAGTCTTATTTTGTCCGTGTGTGTGTGTGTGTGTGTGTGTGTGTGTGTGTGTGTGTGTGTGAAATCTCATCACATGGAAAAAGTTATTCACTTCCAGAGAGAGAATTGATGAACACTAAGTGCAAATTGAAGCATTCCTCTCCCCGCCAATTTTCTTTTTTTTTCTTGCCTTTTCCCCGCCTCTAGCATGATTAATATGGAAATTTCTTAAGGAAAATGTTTTGGGAGACTTCAAATGTATGAGTATCATTTTGCTTGCCTTCTCAATGGTTAGGGGAGGATCTGGAGAGACTTTGGAACTCAAAATTTAAAAATAAATTAAAAAAATAAAAACGTTAAAAATAAAAATAAATCTCATCACACATATCTTGTCCTCGTTTTTGATGTTTTAGATCTTATCTCACACACACCCCCTTTGTCCTTGTTTTTGATGTTTTAAATCACATCACATGAAAAGTGTCATCCACCGATGAACTCTGAACTCTGAGGGAAGCCTGAAGCTTTTTTTTTTTTTCCACTTTGTTTTTCTTGCCTTTTCCTCCCTCGCGTCCAGGTTTTCTAGACCGCCACAACAGCATCTCTATGACCCAAAGACCCTCCTCTCTAGCCTGCAGCGCCTTCTCTATGGTCACGCCTCAGGCCCCGCCTCCCACCCTAGCCACGCCCCGGTCACGCCCCCTCCCCGTCCCCTCCAGTCCCTTCCCCCCTCTCTAGCTCCTCCCCCTCCCGCCCAGTCCCGAGAGCCGGGTTGCGCGTGCTCCGAGGGGAGGCCGGGACTCTGCCCCGGGAGGAGCCGGCGCGGGCTCCGCTGCTACACAGGCTTCATGACGCCCCCGGGGGCAGCGCGGGGGAACACGGACCCAGCCGCCCGGTGAGCTGCTCCCCCTCCCCTCCCGGGCTCCCGGGGAGTGCGGGCCTTAAAGGAGGGGCGGCCCGGGGGTACGGGATCAGGGCAGCTCGGGACGCGGGAGGTTAGGCAGTGAGGAGGGTCTGCTCCGCCGGGGAGGGGTGGAAGCCCCCGAGAAACAACCCCCAGACCCCGGGAGCTGAAGACACGTCAGAGTCCAGTCCCTGCATTTTACAGATGAGGAAACTGAGGCTCGGGGAGTTGGGGAGCTTGACCAAGGTCATCCATAATAACACTTTACTATCGGACTTTCGGGTAAGTCCAGAGTTATACCATGATCTCTTCCGAGCCTCGAAACAACCCTGGAAGGAGGCGCTAGTACCGCCTCCATTTTATGGATGGGGAAACTGAGGCACGGAGAGGTGAATTGGCTGTGCCAGGGTCACACAGTTAAGGAAGTGTCCGAGGTGGAATTCGGACGCAGTAGCCGCTGCCCTCTGCGCACTGCACCCTGCACTCAGTTACCCTTACAGTAGTTAAAGTGCAGAGCCGACACTCGAACCCAAGTCCAAGCAATATCCTTTCCAGTGTTCCTAGACTTGGGTCAGCTTCCAGCAAAACGTCGAAGAATGCTCCGGGCGTAGCGTGCGGGATTAACTGAGTGTCACCCAGAAACGATCTCAACCCTCGCTAAAAAGAACAATTAAAAAAAAACCCTTAATTACCTTAATGAGCTTACTAAAAGTTTTACAAACCCGTAAGTACCCCGGGGTCAGCGGTCCTTGTGAAGGATTTTGGTCGTTATAACGCCTGTAGATACAGAAGCGGAAAGGAGATGGGGCGGACTGTCTCCGGACCCCGGGGTGTTCCTTAAACTATCGTCATCCTTCAGAAATAAATTCATGATGGGAGATTGCTTTCTTGTGGCTGTCTCACAGCAGAGTGCCGAGAAAAAATTCGTGTTAATCGAAGGGGAATCTCAGATAGATTTGTTGAACACCAAGCGTTTCCATTCACAGGGTGCCAACTGCGTGCTAGGCACTCTTAGGCCCGGGGGAAATGGGTCAGTCGGGTTCTTGCCCTTGAGGAGCTAACCTTTTAATAAAGGAGTACACCGTATTTAGGGGGTCAGTGGCCAGGGAAGGAAAATTCTGGTCTAGGCCGGAGGTTCTTACCCTAGCACCCTTTCAGCAGTCTAGTGGAATCTATTACGACCCCTTCTCCAAATAATGGATTTTTTTGGGGGTGGGAGTGCCTTTGTTTTTGGTTTTGGAGGCAGTTGGGGTTAAGTGACTTGCCCAAGGTCACTCAGCTAGTAGGTGTGTTAAGTGTCTGAGGCTGGATTTGAACTCAGGTCCTCCTGACTCCAGGGCTGGTGCTCCACTCACTGCACCACCTAGCTGCTCCGGCTCCTGTCTTCCTGACTCCGGAGCCAGCTCTCTATCCACCTCTCCACCTAGCTGCCCTAGAATAATGTTTTTAAATGCATAAATTAAAATGACAAAATTACATAGGATTACAAAGGAAACTTACTATGTCTAAATACGTTTATTACAATACATTTTAAAAGTCCTCAGATCTGAGGATAAGAACCTCCGACGCAGAATCACTAGTCAGATCCTAGATCAGATTCTAGTCTGATCGAGGAACTGTGAGTGGAGGTTTAGGGTGGGAGACTATCTAGCCCAGATGTGGGGAACTTGTGGCCTTCTAGATCCTTAAGTGTGGCCTTTCGACTGGATCCCTGGGCTAGCCCTTTTCATCTATTATCCTTACCTATTCTAGGAATATGTAACTAATAAGGAAGGGGCCTTGGGGAAGGCTCCACCAGCCAAGGCAGAGCAGATATTGAAATGCGCCTGGAATCCAGGTGGATGAGACCTGTCAAGCCCTGCCGGCAAATAGCTTACGGTGTAGCCTTTTGGGAATGTGTAGACACACAAAAAAGATCTTAGGATAGGAACCGTCACGACACAGTATACGACTGGAAGCAGCCTGGTCTGTAGTGACAAGGACTCTAGGCTTTACTCACTTAACCTGTAACATTAGACAGTCACTTATTATTATTATCATATGTGCCAGAGGTATAAAATACTGTAAGTCATGAGTTCATAGGAATAATCAGTATTTTATTACATCAAGTACAGGGTATATGTATGTCCTGAAGCAGATTTTTAAACCCTAAAATTCAATTCAGCCCACATTTATTATGGTCCTACTATGTGCCTTCATGCACTGGATACACAGAGCCCACAGTGAAGTAATTACTGCCCTCAAGGAACTTATATTCTACTAGGGAAGAGGAGGAAGGTGAGATATATATACACACACACATACATGTATGCTTATGTGTGTGTATGTATGTATGTGTATATATACATATATATATATGTATATATATGTGTATATATATATATATATATATATATATATATATATATATATATATATATATATATAAAATACCTACTATGTGCCAGGTACTAGAACAGTTATTATCTCAGTTGATCCTCACAATAACCCTGCAAGGTGCTATTGGTATCCCCATTTTACAGTTAGGGAAACTGAGGCAGAAAGAAGTTAAGTGACTTGCCAAGAGTTATAGAACTAGTAAGGAACTAAGGTCAAATTTGAACTCAGGTCTTCCTGAGTTCCTTCCTGCCCACCCAGCACGCTATTCTCTGCACCACCCAGCTGCCCCTGTATATAGAAATTCCTTTCACAGGCCCCATAATGATGTCACTTAAGTGGATTTATTATAACACCGAGGTATACTCCCTCCACTGGTATGGATTGCATACGCTCTATGCCTTCTCATGGACTTAGAATCAGAAAAATCTGTTTTCAAATCCTACCTCTGTCACCAGCAGTGTGACCATGAGCAAGGCAGGAAAATTTTTGAATTTGCTTCTTCCTTTGTAAAATGAGGGTGAGAATACCTGTATCACCCCCACCTCACAGGTGCGTTGTGAGGATCCAATGAGATGGGTATAAAATGGCTTTGTAAACTTTAAAAATATATATAAGTGCCTGCTGTTATTAATATATATGTGTGTGTTTAATATATATGTGTGTGTATTTTTAATTGATGTAAGGAGTGTGATGAGGAAACTCCCTCTACCCGTGCAGATCGATAATTTGCAGTACTTTATCATTTTTAATTTATAGTTCGAGCTTCCTGGGACTCTGAGAGGTTCAACAAATCTCCCAGAATCACAGGACCAGTAAGTGTCCGAGGCAGGGCCAGCTGTAGGTCTGGAGCTGGAAGGAGCCTCTGAGCACATCTGATCCAGCCCAGGTGTTCCTTACTCCTTATTAATATTATCCATGCTGCTATTCTTGCCTATGTTCTCCTGTTACTTCCCCATAAAGGACCACCCAGTCCACCGGAGACCCCTGGGTAACATTGTAGCTGTAGTGATCGTCCCCCAAATATGGCACATCCTTCACCTCCCCATAGAGCATAGAAAACCTTACAAATATCGCAGTGCTTTGTGGCAAGTAAGCATTTAATAAGTGTTCTCTCTCTGTGTGCCTCTCCCCCTCTCCCCATTTCCTTCTTCCTTCCTCTTTCCCTACCTTTCTTCCTTTCCTCCCTATGTCTGTTATTCCTTCCTTCCTCCCTTCCTTCTTTCCTTCCTTCTTTCCTTTCTTCTTCCCTCCTTCTCTCTCTCCCTCTCTCTTTCTTCCTTTTTTCCTTCCATCCTCTCTCATTCTCTCTCCCTCTCACTTTCTTTCTTACTTCCTCTCTTCCTTTCTCCTTCTCTTTCTTCCTCCCTCCCTCTCTCCCTCTTCCTTCCCTCCCTCTTTTCTTCATTTCTTCCTTCCTCTCTCATTCTCTCCTTTTCCTTTCTTTCCTTCTTCCTTTCTATTTCTTCCTTTCTCTCCTCTCCTTTCTTCTTTCTTTCCTTCCTTCCTTTCTCTTTCTTTCCTTCCTCCCTCCCTCCCTTCCCTCCTCCCTCTTTCCTTTCCTTCCCTCCTTTCTTTTTTCCTTCCTTCCTTCCTTGCTTCCTTCCTCCATTCCTCCCTCCCTCCTTTCTTTTTTTCCTTTCTTTGTTTCTTGCTTGCATGCTTGCTTTCTCCCCCAGAAACACAGTAGACTACCTTGATTTAGATTTGGGCTTATAGAGGTTGGTGACATTTAATTCACAAGTTGTAGGTTACCCAAGTGCCTCGCTACTTCTGCCTTTCTCCTATGTCTTCTGGGCATTTTTTTAATGTTCAGTAACTGATTCCTGGGAGGCTGAGGGACAGCCAAGGAAGGAGAAGTGACACTTAGCTGGAAGAGACCTCAGAGATTGTCTTAGTCCAACTCCTTCATTTTATGAGTGAGGAAACTGAGACCCAGAGAGGAGTTTTAATTTTGCCCAAGGTCATGGAGGTGGTGAGCAGCATCTTAAGGATTCCAACCCTGGTTCTCTGCCACCAAATTCAACACTGTACCAATTTGCACCATACCAAGCTGGAGCCCTCAAACTAGGTTGGCAATGAATGCCTCTAAAAACCAAGAGCAGCCCCTGTCTCCTCCTGGGACTGACAGCTCCAGTTTGGGACTTGGAAGGGATAGTCAGATAACCTGGACTGTCACCAGTGAGTTTGAGAAAAATGATTTTTCAGGCTGCCCTCAGGAGGAGGGTGTACCAAGGACTTGGCAGGCTGAAAGTGTCGACTAAAATGAATTATTTGGGGGTTTCAGTTGTCTTTGTTAATACTTGCTCTGCCTTCCCCAACTCTAAACTAGAGATGGAAGTATAAACGTAACAGATAATATAACATAATATAAACTAGAACAAACAAAAGGGAAGTAGGAACAGAGAAAGGCCAATTAGATAGTAAAGTAGGGACCGTCTGGCTGTTCACCGTGTCTGCTCTCTACTTCCTAAGCCTCCACATGCTTCCAAAATGAAGGAGGGATTTTGGCCATAGAACGGCAGAGCACACAATAATAATAGCTGGCATTTATATAGTACCTACTGTGTGCCAGGCACTGCAAATATTTTCTCATTTGAGCCTCACCACAACCCTGGGAGGTAGGTATGATTTTTATTCCAGTTTACAGAAAAGGAAACTGAGGCAAATAGGTGTTAAGTGACTTGCCCAGGGACCTTCAGCTGGGGAATCGTTTGAGGATGGATTTGAACTCAGGTCCTCCTGACTCCAGGCCCAGCTCTGTATCCACTTTGCCACCAGGTACACATGTCCTAAACCTTCTTAAGTGACAACTTTTGAGATTTGGAGGGAGAAGCACAGCACCTACTTTGGCAGAAGGAAGAAATCTCTCAGAGAAAAAAGAAATGTATGATAGAGATTCAGGGTTTCATATATAATCCTCTTTTTAAAAAAACCGGGTTGTTTTTATCAAAATATTCACATTTGTTGATGTTTAAAAAAAATAAAATTAAGGAAAAAAGACAGAGGGCAGGGGCCATCTGCAGACTTTGGTACTGACAGTCGCTGATGCTGAATCAGCAGAAAATTGGTACCAGCAGCTGACGCTGAATCAGCAGAGTATTCAACCCAGGACAAGACTTGCTTCATACAGTGATTTCATTAGTTTAGCAAACTCCCAGTTAGGAAAGCTTCCTCTTCCAATGTTGATTGGCACCTGTTCTCTGAGAGGCTTCGAGAGATGCCTGGATCACTGAGAAATTGAAGCGACTTGCCCCTAATCACCAAGCCAGTCCTTGTGTAGAGTATAAAGCAGAAAGCGTTGGAGTGGGGTGGATGAGGAGCATTTGGGGTTGAAGGAGATTAGAAGACTGGAGTTGGGCTCTGGGAGGTTGCAGGGGCATGTTTGGGGTTTTGCCATTGGTCTTGAACTTGAGGCTTCTTCAGATCTCCCTTCCTAGATCCTTTAGCTCTCGTCCTCTTATAGCAGTTTTTCCAGTTTTTTTTTTTCCTTTTCTTATTTGTGACACAGGACAAAAAAAATTAGACCCATGGAAGATAGCCAGGGGCCAGATGATCAATTTCTACTGCTTTCATCAAGGCCTAAGATCAAAGGCTATCCTATCCCAGAGGTCACTTGGCAGCATAAAGAGGTTCTCTTTTCTGGTTTTCAAAGACGGTAGGTAAGGAATACGTGAAATGAGTAATGAAGGAAGGAACGCAATTTCAGTCTCAGGTTTGTTCCAGGAAGGACTTATGGCTCCTCTTCTTATTCTCTCTGCCAAACCCTGAAACTCATGGGATTCTAGGTCATAAAATCACAGATTTCAGAGCTTGAGGGGACCTCGGAAGGCATCATTATAAGAAGGTGAAAAGGAACTCAGATGGTGGCGTTTCATGGTAATGAATATCATTGTGCTGTAAGAAGCAGCGTGTGTGAGGACTACAGATGGAGAAGCTGTCATGAGCTGATGAGGAGCAAAGTAAGCAGAGCCAAGGAAACAGCCTTATTTAAGAAAAAAAGAAAAGGAACTAGGAACAGAAGAATACAGTTTTCGTGACTTTAAAGGCAGCTATGAGAAGCAGCATTACATAGTGGATAAAGAACCAGCCTCAGAGTCAGGAAAACCTGGGCTCAGGCCCTGCTCCTGACACATGCTACCTGTGTGACCATGGGTGACAGTCTCTCAGTAATCCAGGCGTCTCTCAGCCTCTTAAACTGTAGAACAGGTGCCAGTCTGCCCTGGTAGAGGGCACAGATTTTGTCCAAAAATATCGTTGCTTTTTCACTTAAAAATTGGTAGAGGAGAATCCGTGGGTACAGATTTTTGTGTGGTCCTTACTTTGCTGTATTTTATATACCTGGAGCAGGTCGTCGGGAGAAGCCTAGCGAGGTGCTGCTGACCTAAGCTTTCACAAGAAGAAAGACAGCTAGGTAGGCCGGTGGAGAGAGTGCTGGGCCTGGAATCAGGATCAATTAAGTTGAAATCCAGCCCCAGACACAGCTGTGTGACCCTGGGCAAGTTACCTAACCTCTGCCTGCCTCAGTTTACTCATCTGTAAAATGCAGCACCTATCTCTAAGAGTTGTTATAAGGTTCGAATGATATAGTAATTGTAGAACGCTTAGCACAGTGCCTGGCACACAGTAGGCGCTATATAATTGCTTATTCCTTCCCCTCCCTCCCTCTTTCATTTTAGCCTGATCAACATCAGTAATTCCCTGCATGGGGTCCTGAACATTACAATCTAGACAGACTTTGTCCGATCTCCCCCCGGGCGGGTTTCCAGTCTAAACTTGGTGGGGACGCTCTAGCTCGCTAACCTTTGTTCTGCGTCTTCCTTCTCTTCAGGCCCCGACTGGACCTCCACTTTCTCCGACGCTTCCTAAAGATACAGTCCATCTTGTTTCCACATTTTTCATCACAGAATGTCTTGATGTTCCTGACCCTCCTCTGTGTCACCCTGCTGGGTAAGAGAGTGTGTGTAGAGGACAGAGCACTTCCCTAGGCCCCGCCCGTCCCCATGAACTTTCTTCTTTCTTCTCTTGTTCAAATAATAAATAATAGATATAATAATAAACAACAATTAGGATTTATAATGCTTTAAGGTTTGTACAGCACCATAAATTTTGTCTCATTTAATCCTCACAAAAACTCTGAGAGATAGCTGCTGTTAGTAGCCCCATTTTACAGATGGAGAAACTGAGGCAGGCAGATGTTAAGTGACTTGCCCAGGGTCACACAGCTAGTAAGTGTCTGGGGCCATGTTTGAACTCAGAAATATGAGTCTTCCTGACTCCAAGCCCAATGCTGTATTCATTGTGCCACCTACCTATCTCTGTAAAGGGTGTCCAAAGAATCTTTTGGGACTAAGACTTTTGGGACGCGCCTCGGCATTAAAGCCCTTTACCACCTGGCCTCTTTCTATTTTTCTACTTTTTAAATCTATTACTCTCCTTCTTGAACTCTGTGGTCTGTCTGTACTGGCCTCCACGTTCTTCATCTAAAACTCTACATTTGCCGTCTTGTTGTTTTTGTCCTGTCATCTCCCCTCTCCCCACCCATCCCACCCCCCATATCTGGAATGCTCTCCCTGTCCACATCAGAATCTTAGAATCCCTGGCTTCTTTTAAGACTCAGCTAAAGCAAATAATGCTTTCCCTCTAAGGCAAAGGTTTTTTTGACGTGGGGTCCATGGACCCCCAGGGGATCTGTAGATATCATGAAATTGGACAGGGGAAAAAATTACCTCTTTATTTTCACTCACCTTTAACTGAAATGTAGCATTTCTTTCAACTGTTTTGCTAAATATTTCCCAATTACATGTAAAAAAATTTTGACACACATTTTTTAAAATTTTGAGTTCCACATTTTCTCCTCCTCTCTCCTTCCCCCCTCAAGAAGGCAAGCAATTTTTATTTCATTTATACATGTGAGGTCATGTGAAACATTTCCGTATTAGCCATGTTGCAAAAGAAAACACAAACAAAATAAAACAATAAAAATAGAGGAAGTAAAGAAAATATGCTTCAATCTGCATTCAGAGTTCATCAGTTCTCTCTCTGGAGATGGATTGGATCTTTCATCATGGGGCCTTTGGAATTGTCTTGGTCATTGTTTTGGTCAGAGTAGCTAAGTCTTTCACAGTTGATCATTATTACGACATTGCTGTTACTGTGAACAATGATTTTCTGGTTGTGTTCACTTCATTTTGCATGAGTTCATGTAAGTCTTCCCAGGTTTTTTCTGAAACCATCCTGCTCATCATTTCTTTTTTTCTAAATAATATTTTATTTTTCCCCCAATTACATGTGAAAACAGTTTTTAACATTTAAAAAAAAAATTGTGTTCCAAATTCTTTCCCTCCCTCCCTTCCCCATCCCAGAGATAGTAAGCAATCTGATATAGGTTATACATGTGCAATCATGTAAAACACATTTCTGTATTAGCCATTTTGTGGAAGAAAACTCAAACCCCCCAAAAGAAAGTGAAAAATAGTTTGACACAGTCTGCCTTCAGACTGCTCACCATTTCTGATTGCACAATAGTATTCTATCACAATGCCGTGGCTTGTTAAGTCATTCCCCAATCAGTGTGTATCCCCTCAATTTCCAGTTCTTTGCCACCACAAAAAGAGCTACTATAAATATTTTTGTGCAAATAGGTTCCTTTCCCTTTTCTTTGATCTCTTTGGGATACAGACCTAGTAGTGGCATTGCTGCATCTAAGGGTACGCATAGTTTTATAGCCCTTTGGTCATAGTTCCAAATTGTTCTCCAGAATGGTTGGACCAGTTTACAACTCCACCAACAATTTATTATCGTCCTTATTTTTCCACATCCCCTTCAGCCTTTGTCATTTTCCTTTCTGTCATGTTAGCCAATCCGATAGATGTGAGGTGGTATTTCAGAGTTTTTAAATTTGCATTTGTCTAATCTGTAGTAATTTAAAGCATTTTTTCATGTAACTATTGATAGCTTTGATTTCTTCCTCTCAAAACTGCCCGTTCATGTTCTTTGACCATTTATCAACTAGAGAATGGCTTTTATTTTTATAAATTTGGCTCACTTGCCTATATATTTGAGAAATGAGGCCTTTATCAGAGAAACTTGCTGTAAATTCCTCCCCTCCCCCAGTTTCCTGTTTTCCTTCTAATTTTGGCTGCATTAGTTTTGTTTGTGCAAAAGCTTTTTAATTTCATGGAATCAGAATTATCTATTTTACTTCTTGTTTATCTCTGTCTCTTGTTTAGTAATAAACTCTTCCCTTATACATAGATCTGACAGGTATATTTTTCTGAGCTTCCATAATTTACTTATAGTGTCATCCTAAAGTATGTCTAAATAATTTATCCATTTTAACCTAATCTTGCCATACTGTGTGAGATGTTGGTCTATGGCTCGTTTCTGCCAAACTGCTTTCCAGTTTTCCTAGCGATTTTTGTCAAATGTTGAGTTCTTATCCCAAAAGCCTAGATCTTTGGGTTTATCAAATAGTAGATTACTGTTGTTATTTATCACTGTATATTGTATACCTAATCCATTCTACTGACCCACCCCTCTATTTCTTAGCCAATACCGGATTGTTTTGATGATTACTGCTTTGTTGAAATCTGGAACGGCTAGGCTGCCTTCATTAACATTTTTTTTTCATTGATTCCTTTGATATTCTTAGCTTTTTGTTCTTCCAGATGAATTTTGTTACTCTTTTTTTCTAACTCTGTAAAATAATTCTTTAGTAGTATGATTGGTATGGCACTGAATAAGTAAAAAAGGTGGAATTGTCATTTTTATTATAGTGGCTCAGCCTACCCATGAGCAACTAATATTTCTCCGGGTATTTAGGTCTGTCTTCATCTTTGTGAAAAGTATTTTGTAATCATGTTCATATAGTCCCTGAGTTTGTCTTGGCAGGTAGACTCTCAAGTAATATATATTTTCTGCACATATTTTAAATGGAATTTCTCTTTTTCTCTCTTCATATTGAGTTGGTAACTGTTACGGGCTCCCGAAGCCTCGCAACTATACTCGGGGTTCTCCCCAAGCCCCAGGCCTTTGCCTAAGCAAAGGACCTGATCTCGCGGACAATGAATGGGGCGGGAGCCGAAAGATGGTGAGTGACTCCGAATTTTATTTCAGCAAGCAGCACCCTTATATCTTTAGTGACGTAGGTACATTCTTTGGTTATGTGGGTGAAGGACAGGTAAAAATCAATACACTTGGGTACTAGGACCGCCCCGACTCCACCTACTCTCCTCCCCTTCTCTTCCCGCACTTAACCGGAAGCTCCCTGCGGGCAGGCAGTCCAGGCAAAGAACCAGAAACTCCACGTGCTCTGGCAAGCCCAGACAGAGAGCCGGAAGTTCCATGTGGTCAGGCAGGTCCAGGCAAAGACCTGGAATCGCTAGAGAGGCAATAAAGGCAAGACCCCTCCTCCTGGCTCCACCCACTATCCCAAAGCCCTGAGTCTATCTCAGCAGGCCCCTGGGCCTGGAGGTCTGAGGAGGGCAGGGCTCAGCTCTAACTCGGCCTGCAACAGGTAACATATAGAAGTACTGATAATTTATGTGGGTATATTTTATATCCTGCAACTTTGCTGAAGTTGTTAATTGTTTCATTTAGTTTTTTAGGTGATTCCCTAGGGTTTTCTAAGTATACCATCATATCATCTGCAAAAAATGATAGTTATATTTCTTCATTGCCTATTTTTATTCCTTCAATTTTTTTCTTGTCTTACTGCTATAGCTAGCATTTCTAGTACGATATTGAATAGTAGTGATGATGATGGACATCCTTATTTCACTCCTGATCTTATTGGGAAGACTTCAAGTTTGTCCCCGTTACAGATAATGCTTGCTCTTGGTTTTAGATTGATACTGCTTATTTTAAGAAATTGATTCTTATTCTTTCTAGTTTTTTAATAGGAATAAGTGTTACATTTTGCCAAAGGCTTTCTTTGATTCTTATTCTTTCTAGTTTTTTAATAGGAATAAGTGTTACATTTTGCCAAAGGCTTTTTCTGCATCTATTGATATAATCGTATGGTTTTTGTTGTTACTGTTCTTGATATGGTCAGTTATACTGATAGTTTTCCTCATTTTGAACCAGACCTGCATGATCATAGTGTGATCTTTCTGATACATTGCTGTAATCTCTTTGCTAGTGTCTTATATAAATTTTTTGCATCAATATTCATTAAGGAAATGGGTCTATAATTTTCTTTCTCCGTTTTTGCTGTCTCTGGTTTAGCTATAAAAACCATATTTGTGTCATTAAAGGAATTTGGTAGGACTCCCTTACCTGTTTTTTCAAATAGTTCATATATGGTGTTGGGATTGAGTGTTCCTTAAATGTTTGGTAGAATCCACTTGAGAATCCATCTGGTTCTGGGGATTTTTTTCTTAGGGTTTGTATTAGCAAGGCAATAATCACAATATAGACGATAATTGTCAATATGCCTATATGGTTCTATATCGCAAAATATAAGAGACTCTGCATGTAGAAGGCAGAAGAAGTAAACCATTTATTCAGACACCAGAGAACCAGATCCCAAAACCAATAAGCCCAATCCATCATAGCAGCAAAGAACTCAATACACTATCACAGCAGAGAACCACTCTGTCCCATTAGCCTTCCTCCTGCCTCCTGGGGCCTTGCCACAAACACACTCACAGCACAGGTAGCATGCCTCTGTCTGCTCTCTCCCTCAGCTCTAACTGCTCTCTCAGCATTTCCTGTAACATACTTTTCTTTTTCTCTCAGCAAGTTCCTCCTACCACATATGACTTAGGCTTCCTGTGATGTAAGCAGGTCACATGGGCCTATTAATGGGTGGTAAAGATCTTCAAATTTAAATTATCATTACAGGGTTAATTATGAATTTTTTTAAAAAAAATTATTCTGAGATGGGGCTTCATAGGCTGTTTCACCAGACTATCTAAGGGTCCATGACCCACAAAAAAAGAACCTCTGCTCTAAGAATACCTTCCTTCTCTTCTATCTATCTTGTGTATATTAATTTAGATGTTAACTCCTCCACTAGAATGTACACTCCTTGAGGACAGGGTTTGGATTTGCTCTTTTTTTTTCTCCCCAGCACTTAGCTTAGTGCCTGGCATTCAGTTAGCACTTAATAAATTTGATTGATTGGTTGGTTGATGGGGGCTTGAAGAAGCCAAAGACTTGGAAGAGATCCTTACCTGTGTTGTCTGTTATTTGCATTCCCCCTGTCTTTCTTCCCACAGAACAGCTGGTCATCTACCAGGTGGGGCTAATACCCAGTCAGTACTATGGTGTCCTAGGAAATAAGGATCTGGATGGATTCAAGACCCTGACATGTCTAGCCCTTGTTCTCATCGTGGTCAACTCCACAGTAAGAGGTTCCTTGGTCCTGTTCCTGTTTCCTTCCTCCCTTCCCTCTTTCCCCACTTCTGCCTTTGTGTTTGGAGCTGGGTGCCCTCAGGGGATTAAATTGACTCAGGCAAGGGGAAGGGGTTAGGATGTGGTCAGGCTCCCTCCTTTTAGGGGGAAGATCAAAAACCTCTGTGCCCCGGCCTGCTTCTGCCTGAAGAATTGGGTGTTGTAACTCCTCCCTTATTTAATCCTCTTCAACCGGAGCACAAAGTAGCTGGGTGGGCATCAAGGTGCTTATGACCCTATGGGAGCTTGTAAGTAAGCACAACTCGGTGGTATAGGGTATGGAGCTACAGGTCTGCAGTCAGGAAGACCTAATTCAAGTGTCCAGCACACAGTAGGTGCTATAAACACATTAGTGATAATGGTAATTATAATGGCTTATTTCAGTGTCAGTTAAGAGGAAAGACAGTTATACTGTTTATCTTTCACTCTGGGTTGCTCAGAACACTTTAAAGCTACACTCTTCCTTCCTTCCCCCTCACCATATCCCTAGGATGCAGGGAGGGGGCAGGGCTGCTTCTCTCCATTCTGTAAAAACTAACACAAAGTGACATATCCCATGTTCCACTGAAAGTCAGCCTGTTTCCCTGGTACTTCTTTGGTCATCATCATTCATTGGCCAATAAACGTTTTGTTATGAAATACTTCTATTATACTGAGACCTTTACTAAGCTCAGGAGGAGGGGCTGAGGGTGGGAAGAGGGGATAAATCAAAAAGGAATTAGATAATGATCCCTGTCCTCAATGAACTTAGAGGCACACGTATATTAAATTTGCTTTTGAACACTTCCAAAGTGACCTCTCCCCTTCCCACAGGGGCATTTTTAAAAACTGCAATTTTGAGATTCCATTGATTTAAGGGGACTCCTGATAAGAAAACTCCCTCTCCTGACTTAAAAGCCCCAGTTGTGCAATTTGTGGTGTTGGAGTGTTGCTTGGGGGTACTGAGTGGTTAAGGGATTTGTCTGGGCTCATACAGCCACTGTGTCACAAGGCTGACTCTGAGGCTGGCTCTTCAGGTATTTTGTATTTACTTATCTGTGTGTACTTTATTTTCTCCCCATTAGAATGTAAGTTCCTTCAGGAAAGTGATTTTTTTTCTTTGTTATCTTGGTGGTCCCAGCCCATAGCATAACTTGATCTGCCACTTGATATGATATAGGGGGAAAGTTCCCAGTGGACACGGAACAAGGAATGATCCAAGTGGGTTGAGATTAAAACAAGGGAGGCTTCTTGCTGGAGTTGTGGTTTGAGCTGCCTCTCTAAGGAAATGATCTTCCTCATAATATTCACTCAAAAGAGGTACTTTAATAAAAGTGCTTAGTATAGTACCCAGCAAATAGTAGGCGCTTAATACATGCTTATTCCCTTTCCTTCTCTTCTCCTTCCCGGACAGCTGAAGAGCTTTGACCAGTTTATCTGTAACCTGTTGTATGTGAGCTGGAGGAAGGACCTTACTGAGCACCTTCATTGCCTTTACTTCCGTGGCCGAATCTACTACACCCTCAATGTGATTCGTGATGACATCGATAATCCGTAGGCTTCTCCCACTGCCTCTTACCTAGGCTGGTCTCCCTTTTATCCTCTGCCTTTCTGGGTGTTTGGTTTTTCTCATTGGGATTGGGAAGAAGTCATGTGGCTGTGAGAGTCTAATTACCTTCAGGGAAGTTTTCTTTCAAAGTCCCCTTGCTTGCTACTCTCCAGCCAGGCACTTTGGGGTTCATATAGGAATTACCACCCAATGCCAGGTGGAACTCCATGAGGAAGGCTTTTAGTGGGTGTACTTTCAATCTCTTTACTTCCTCTTCTTACCGTTCTTCCCCTTCCTCCTCTGCTCCGGGGGTTAACCCAGATTTTAAGTCCTGTGGTTATATGTGTACTTGTGAGGGACTGAGACATACGGGACGCTTCTTTCTTGACTCAAATAACCCAACAGACTCTTGGTTAGTAGATATTGTTTCCCTCATGTCTTGTTTCTCAAACTTTGTCAGGACAAACTGAGGCCCCAAAGGAGCAGCTGCCAAGTAGGGCCTTATTTTAAACTCAGTGTAAACTTCTCTGAGAGTCCTAGATTCCCAGGATTGATGGTGTGCCACTTTCAGAAACCAGTCTAAGCTATACCTGGCTTCCATCTGATCTTGAGCTCATTTCTACTAACAGTCCAGGATAAACAGCTGTGGATCAGGATGAGGGGGGAGAAATTGGCTTATCTGTCCTTTTGTCCCTGTGATCTCCACTCACAAAGTTGCCTGGTTCACACTGCTCTCTCTTCTCTCTTTGGATGCAGGGACCAGCGCATTAGTCAAGACGTAGAGAGGTTTTGTCGGCAGCTCAGCACCATGGCCAGCAAGCTGATCATCTCCCCTTTCACCATTACCTACTACACGTATCAGTGCTTTCAAAGGTAGGGCCTCTGGGGAGGGTTGGCTCTAAATGGTCTTTCCCCAATATTCCCTCTTTTCCAGCCGATGCTTTCCAAGGTGTCCAATTCCTGAATGTTAAGGGTTCCAACTTAAAGTATTTTCCTGTGCCATGGTCAGGAAATGCTTCTTGGGTTCTTTAAGACCACCCATCCTAGAGTGTTTCCTGGCTTTCCATATTTGGGATTCCAAGTCTCCTTTTTGCCAGAAAATTAACCCAAGAATTCCCATAGCCTGGAAAGGAGGGAATGACCTATGTTAATAACTTTTTCTTTTTCCTTCTTTTTCTACTTTTTAAAAGTAGAAGTATTCTACTTTTAAATTATTTTTATTGATATCCTTTGGTTTTTACATCATCTTTCTTTCTAAATATATACTTCCCTTTCTTATCCCTACCAAGGCATTCCTTGTAAGAAAAAAAAAATTTAGTTCAGCAAAACCAACCAATCTACATGTCAGCAAGTCAGTATTCCCAGTCAAAGTCACTCATCTCTGAAATGAAGGAAGAGGGAGGTTTTCTCAACTTTTCTCCAGGGCCAAGCTTCTTGACCAATGCCATTTAATTTTTTTTTTCTTACTTTTTGCTCTTTCAGCACGAGCTGGCTTGGGCCAGTGAGTATCTTTGGTTACTTTGTCCTGGGGACCATAGTGAACAAAGTCCTGATGGGCCCTATTGTTTCAAAACTGGTGCAGCAGGAGAAGCTGGAAGGAGATTTCAGGTAGATGCTCTTTGCTATCTTTCCTTTCCCTTGCCATCTTAAAAGACTCAGCATCTCACCCAACCCAGCTTAAGGACATCATTTTACCCATCCATTCCTGTTTGTCTTTTTTTTTTTTTTGGAGGGGGGAAGGCAGGGTAATTGGGGTTAAGTGACTTGTCCAAGGTCACACAGCTAGTAAGTGTGTCAAAGTGTCTGAGGCCAGATTTGAACTCAGGTCCTCCTGACTCCAGGGCTGGTGCTCCTCTTTGTCTTTTAGCCCCAGTTGGGATGCTCCACTACCTGTTTGTCCTTTCCAGTGTACCTTTGCAGAACTCATTACTGGTGGAGTAAACAGTTCAGCAAAACTAACCGACAAATTTTAAAAGTCTGAAATTATATGGAGCAGAAATATTGTGCAGAGAATAGAGCACTGACTGGAAATCAGGAAGACCTGAGTTCCAATCCAGCTCCAGACACTTCGTAGCCCTGTGACTCAGGGCAAATCACTTAAACACTGTTTGCCTCTGTTTCCTCATCTGTAAAGCAGGGATAATAACACCCACCTCTCAGGGTTGTTTTGAGGATAGAATGAGGTAATATTTGTAAAAGGGTTTTGTGAACCTTAAAGTGCTATATAAATACTAGCTGTACTCCTTATCCCTATCCACAGCCCTGCAAAGAAGGTGAGGAGGTATCTTCTCATATTTGTGGGGGTTGGGGGAGGGGAGCGCTTTGCATGGTTATTAAAATTTTGTATTGTTTGGCATTGGTTAATTGTTCTCCCCCGCTTCCTTCTCTTTTTCCTCTTCTTTCTCTTTATTTTTTTCATTCTTTTCTTCCTTTCTCCTCCTCCTCCCTTCTTTTCTTTTTCTTCTCCTTCTTTTCCTTTTCCTCCTTCTCCTTTTCTTCTCCTCCTCTTCTTCTTCTGTTTCCTCTTTGTTCTCTTCCTTCTCTTCCTTTTCCTCCTGTTCCTCCTTTTACTTCTCCCTCTCTTCCTTCTCCTCTTCCCCTTCTTCCTTTCTCTCTTTCCTCTCCTCTTCCTTCTTCCCAGTTATGTGCTGCCATCCTACATATTGGTTCTTACTTCCCTTTGCATCATTTCATATAAGTCTTCCTTCAGCATAGCCTTTAAGAAACCTGGGCCACTGCCATGCCACGATGTTCAGCACCAGAGTAGAACTTTAGTGGATGTTCCCTTCTGTTACTTTTTTCTAAAGTGAGGAACATAAAACAGTGCCTTATAACGTACTTCTCATTGTTGTGAGAATAAAGTGTCAGGAGTTACGTATGGAATTGTGTTTTGGCGAGGAGGTCACTTGGGCCTCTCATCTTACACTTCTTCTGTGGCTCAGAAAGGGGAGTAGACAGCGGACTCAAGGATAATGACCCACGTGTTATCAGGAGTTTTGTTCACTGACCTTTGTCTCCTTTGGTTCATCCAGGTTTAAGCACGTGCAGCTTCGGGTGAATGCTGAGCCAGCAGCTTTCTATAGGTAATAACAACGGGTAGGTTTGTGTTTCTTTAGGTGCTCAGGGTAGCGTACGCTGCCGTGAGTTGAGAGTTGATCTGGGTAAGTTTCCTGGCTGATTCCATCCTGCCAGAGTCTCCCCCTTCAGGGAACTGAAGCAGCCTCATGAGCCGCCTTCATTCTACTCTGCTTTATCTGTTAAGCCGTAAAGACCTGTGCTGTTTGGTGCTGCCATTCCATATTGAATGTGAATGAGTGTGACTCTCTTGTGACTTAGCTTCCAGTGCCTGCTGTCCAGTGTTGGTTTTGTCAGGAGTTCTTTGGAAGAGTCATGCCGTGAGTCATTCCTAATATGGTGGGAGCCACCTGGTGGCCTGTTTTTACGAAAGACTCACATTGCTAAGCCACTTTTGTAGTACTCTGAAGAAATAGGCATAAAACCCACTGTTGCGTAATAACTCATAGAGCTTCCTGCTCCTTTAAAATTGTTATTTCTAAAAATATTTTTCTTGTTAGATTATATATTTAGAGCTGGAAGAGATCATCCGGTCTAACCCTCTCATTTTACAGAAAGGGGTATGGGAGCCCAAATTATTAAGTAAGTAGCAGAGTCTGAATTTGAGCCCAAGTTCTCCGATTCCAAATCCAGAGGTCTTTCCGCTGTACGAAGCTGCCTCCCAGGTCTTCCTGGGCTGCACAGATCTTCACCCAGGATGGAACCATTATGGCTCCCAAAGCACTTAACTCCAGCTGCAGGTGGGGAGATCTCTACCTTGGGGGAAGTGTTTTTGATGAAAAACTTAGAAGTGGTCAGTGTAGTTTAGGGGCTAGACTGAGCATTCTGGTGACTTTGACGGCCCATAAAGCGTTGCCCTATTGTTTCTGTTTTTCTGCCTGTAAGCTGGAGAGAGTAAGTGTTTGTGATGCAGTAGCTAAACCCCTGAAGTCTGCAGCCGGTTACTCGCTTTTGCTGCTTTAGAATGTCATAGGTTGGGAGCCCAATTTATCAGAGACCTGGCTCCAGCAAAAATGTCACAAGTTGAACAACAAGGGTGTGTGTGTGTGTGTGTGTGTGTGTGTGTGTGTGTGTGTGGTCCATGGTTTCTGGACTCACCCTTGAGAGGCACTATGGTATGGTAGATGTCTGGAAGATCTGAGTTCTAATCCCATATTAGCTGCGTGACCCTCTTTCAGCCTCATTTGCTTCATCTGTAAAATGGACTACTTAGTTCATAGGGTTGTTGGGAGGATCAAATGGCTCAGTGTAGGCAAAGTTCTTTCCAAACCTTAAATCCTACATAAATGCCTATTCCTGTTGTTAGGAAATCACCTCCTTGAAGGTTCCTAAAGGGCCAGCTTGATATCCTGCCTCCATGACCTGTTTAAACTCCATATTAGGCTCAGGGTCTAGTCTTTGGACAGGGTTACATACATTATAGAAGTTTATTCTCAAAGAAAAAAGGAGCTATTCTTCCTTACTCTTTGCCTTGTTTGGGCCAGGATGATAGGTCTGTCTCAAGGCCCAGAACTTTTATTCTTAAAGTGTTCTCTGCCTCTTTCTTTAATACCCCGTGGGGCTACCAAGAAGCTTAGAAATCTGTTTGAACCATCCCCAGCCCTATGTGGTAGAGTCGGCTTTGGTCTAGGCCTGCACTCCCCCTGCTGGTGGTTGGTGGAGAAATAAAGTTTCCAAGCTCTTAGGAAAGGTCATTTGATTCTTTCAGGCCCTCCATCCCCCAGCTACAGGAAGGTAGAAGCTTCCTGTTATTTTCCTCTGACCACCTTTGGTATGGCCTTTTGTTGCCACAGTCTCACATGTTGAGAAACCTCTCTAGGGGAAGGGCCAGTCGGTCAATAAACATTAAGCACCTACTGTGTGCCGGGCACTGTGCTAAGCAACAAAAGCCCCAGATGCTGAGGTCCCTCTGGTGAACTTGGGCCCCGAAGGATGGAGTAGGATAGAGTAAAGAAGGGAGAAGGCACCCAGTTAAATTATAAGAGATTCCTCAAGTCTCGGGTAGCCTGGTAAAACCTAACTGGGACCCATAATGCATCATAGCTTTGCTTTTTCAGAGCTGGGCATGTGGAACACGTGAGGACAAATTATAGGCTGCAGAAACTCCTGAAGACTCAGAAGGAGCTCATGTCCAAGGAACTTTGGCTCTATAGTAAGTGGAGAGGGCCCTGCTTTCTGGGATACCGTGGGCTCCAGGGTACATTATTGGGGTGTTCTGTCCCTTTTGCAGTTTTCCTGAAATGGTGAAAGGAGATGGCCATTTCCCAGGTGGGCTGCTGGCTTCTTGCTTGGGCTCCAGGACAGCTGGGAATCAGCTTCTGCCTTTCTGTCCTGGGGCAATGGAGCTGTTCTCACTAAGTACAGGGATTGGTTGTAGTCTTTTTAACCCGGTCTGTAATGCGCAGTTGGCATCAACACCTTCGACTACCTGGGCAGCATCCTGAGTTATGTGATTATCGCGATCCCCATCTTCAGCGGTGTCTATGGAGACTTGACCCCGGCAGAGCTAAGTGCTCTGGTTAGCAAGGTGAGTTGTTAAAGACCCCACGAGGGCTCCCCACCCTTGTAGGGGATATATAGTGACTTGGAGAACACAGTCCCATCCAGAACCTCTCTTTCCTTTTTTTTTTTTCTGGCTTGGCTTTGGGTTATTATGGGACCTGTTGAGGGTGGTCTGTCTGGTGCCCAGAAAGAAAGAAGAGAACCCCAAGCCCAGGAAATGTATGTCTGGAAGGGAGCTAAAATGAGGGTTAGGAATTGTATATAAGGGGAAGCAGACAGTGGAGGAAGGAGTGGGCTTTGTGTCATCTCAAGTCATACCTGTGCCAAGACTGCCTGGCATTTCACCAAGACCTTCATGGGATAAGCTCCCTAGTCACAGGGCCACCCCGCTGATTCAGCACTCAGTCACTTAACAAGCATTCATTAAGCCCCTACTGTTTGCTGGACATTGTGATCAGATTTTCCTCTGTGTCCTCCTCCAGAATGCCTTTGTGTCCATTTATCTCATCAGTTGCTTCAGTCAACTCATCGACCTCTCAACAACCCTCTCTGACGTGGCTGGCTATACACACAGGTGAGGCTCAGTCCAGCTTCCCTTTGACTGGGGTCCAGGAAGAGAGCTACAGGCCAGGGAAATGCGTGTCTAGAAGGGAGCTGAAAGGCTTGCTCTTCATGATGCGGACGACTTCCAGAGTTCCAGGCCCCCCTCACCAAGCGCCCACCTATGGAGCATTTTATATTGGATTTCCCATAAATATCTCAAACTCAACACGCTCGACATCCCCAAAGCCTGCTTCAGCTTTTATTGACACACACTGTCCCGTCACCTTGGTTCCTGACTCCCATTACCCTCACTCACACTACCCCACATGTCCGATTCTGTATTAAATCATCTTGCTTGTATTTCCATAATAACTCTCAGATCCGTTTTCCTCTCTCCAGTCACACGGCCGCTGCTGTCTAATTGAGGCCCTCCTAATTGGTCTTCCGGCCTCGAGTCTGTCCCCTCTCCAGTCCATTCTCCACGTAGACACCAGGATGACTTTCCAAAAGGAAAGGATCTGACTGAGTCACTTGTCATGTCTAGAGTCATGTCTGACTCTCAATGACCCCATTTGAGGTTTTCTTGGCAGAGATCCTGGAGTGGTTTGTTATTTCCTTCTCTAGCTCATTTTATGGATGAGGAAACTGAGGCAAACTTACCTATGGTCACACAGCTATCTATCCATGTATCTAACTACACACATATGCACACATGTATACATATGTGTGCATATATATATATATATACACATGTATATATAGTATATGTGCATGTTTATGTGTGATATATACACATAACTATTTCATGTGTTTTTGAGTCTTCCCTGATAGAATATAAACTCCTTCAGGGTAGCTAGAAGCACTTTTGTCTTTGTATGCCCAGTGCCTGGCATATAATAGCTAGGCACGTCATTTATTGAGCACCTACTATGTGCCAGGCACTAGTATAAGTATTGGAGATAAAAAGAAAGGCAAAAAACAGAATCTACTCTCAAGGAACTCAGTTTAATGCGGGGGGAGGGAGCACCATGGAAGCAACTATGTACAAACAAGCTATGTATAAGATCATTTGGAAATAATCAATAGAAGGAAGGTAGCATCAGGAAAGGCTTCTTGCCAAAAAGGTGGAATTTTAGCCCAGACTTGAGGGAAGCCAGAAAATGGAGATCAGCCGGGAGATAATTCCAGGCATGGGGAACAGATAGTGAAAACACCTCTAGTTGGGAGATGAGTATCTTGTGTGAACAACATCAAGAAAGCTAGGGTCACTGGACTGCAGAGAATGTGCAGGAGAGTAAGGTGTAAAAAGCCTGGAAAGATAGGAAGGGGTCAGGTAATAACCTGGGCTTTAAAGGCCAAAAAGAGGGTCTTATATTTGATTCTGGAGATAAATAGTCACTGGAATTTATTGAATGGGGAAGGGGTGACACGGTCAGACCTGCACTTTAGGAAAATAAATTTGATGGCTACGTGGAGAATGGGCTGTAGTGGAGAGAGACTTGAGGCAGGAAGACCAACCAGCAGGCTATTTTCATAGTCTAGGTGTGAGATAATGAGAGAGTCTGCGTAGTGGCAGCATCAGAGGAGAGATGGGGACATATTCAAGAAACGGAATCAACAGGCTTTGGCACCAGATTAGGTACGGGGGTAAGAGAGTCGAGGAATCAAGGACAGTCCCCATGTTGAGAGCCTGTGTGACTGGGAGGATGGTTGTCCCCTATAGTAATAGGGGACTTAGGAAGAGGGAAGGATTTGGGGGAAAAGATAATGAGTTCAGTTTTGAGGATGTTGAGTTTAAAATGCCTGTGGAACACCCAGTTTGAGATGTCTGATAGTCAGTCAGATATGCATATTGAGGTTAGGACTAGATAAATAGATCTGAGAATCGTCTGCCTAGACATGATAATTATATCTGGAGAATGGATGAAATCACCTAATGAAATAGGATATAGGAAGAAGAGAAGAGGACCCAGGCTAGCCTTGTCTGTGACACAAGAGAAAAGGGATGTCGCAGCTCGTTTGTCGCCCCTCTAGGCAGAGAGAACCCCAGGGTTTCCTCTCTTTTCTAGAATTGGGGAATTGCAAGAGACCCTGGTGGACATGTCTTTAAGGCCTCGAGACTGTGATTCAGAAGACCCGGATGAATGGGATTTTAATGAGTGAGTAATGGCCATGAGCACTTACATTACCCACAAACATTTACAAATGGCGTATATGACACCTTGGATTAGAGTGACATCCAGGCCACAGGTTCAGCTGCATCTCAGGTATATACATGCTGAAATGCTAGTCCTCAGGGAGAATTGTCTTCCTCGTGTTGAAAGTTCACTGTTACCAACCAAGGTCCCTCCAATACTCCCCAAAGAACTCTTCGGGGCTGACATGGCACACCTCACTGATTTCAGAGGAAGCCTAACAATCCCCTTCCAGTACTCCCAGTAGTGAGATTGGGAAGCCCTGAAAAGAGTGACTGTCTTCAAAACAATGCGGATTAATTGTCAGTAAACAAGAGGCAGTGCCCACAAACCTGCGGCTGCCTCATGGGAGCGTGGTATCATTGTTCCTTTTCTTCTTTCTACCTGTGTTTGACTTCAGGGCCTCAGGATCAAAGGCAACAGACACAGCCTTTCTTCTGGACCGGGTCTCCATTTCGGTCCCCTACTCTGACAAGCCTCTGATCAAGGATCTGAGCCTGAGAGTTTCCGAGGGGCAGAGCCTGCTGATCACAGGGAACACAGGCACCGGCAAGACTTCTCTGCTCAGGGTCCTGGCCGGCTTGTGGGAGAGCATGCGTGGTGAGGACTGAGCCTTTTTGCAGCTCAAAATCTCTGAGTTGAAGGTGGGAAGGCCCTAGGCTACCCATCAGGTAATCCTGATACTAGGGTCCCCAAATTCTTCAAATTAAGGACACTGGGAGATAGGAGGACAGAAGAGACAGGGGAAAGGCAGAATAGCAGGTGGTTTTTTTGTTTGTTTGTTTTCATATTAAATCTATTTTCACATTAGTCATGTTGTAGAGAAGAATTAGAACTAATGGAAGAAACCACAAGAAAGAAGAAACAAAAATAAAAGAGAGAGCAAATAATATGCTTCAATCTGCCTTCAGATTCCATAGTTCTTTCTCTGGAGGTGGACAGCATTTTCCATCATGAGACTTTTGGAGTTGTCTTAGATCCTTGCATTGCTAAGAAGAGATAAGTCTATCAAAGTCAGTCATCACACACTGTGGCTGTTACTGTGTACAAGGTTCTCCTGGTTCTGCTCACTTCACTCAGCATCAGTTCATAAAAGTCTTTCTAGGTTTTTCTGAAATCCACCTGCTCATCATTTCTTATAGCACAACAGTATTCTGTCACATTCATATACTATAGCTTATTCAGCCATTCCCCAACTGTTGGGCATTCCCTCAATTTTCAGTACTTTGCCACCACAAAAAGAGCTGCTGTAAATATTTTTGTTCATGTAGGTCCTTTTCCTATTTGTATGATGTCTTTGGGATACAGACCTAGAAGTGGCATTTCTGGGTTAAAGGGTATGCACATTTTTATAGCCCTTTAGCCGTAGTTCCAAATTGCACTCCAGAATGGTTGGATTAGTTCACAACTCCACCAACAATGCAGTAATGTTCCAATTTTCCCACATCTTCTCCAGCATTTATCATTTTCCTAGAAGGCGGTTTTTGTCCCACTTGAAGCAAGGACCTTAGAAACTCTGTGACTCATCCTTCAGCTAAATCAGCATGCAGATTGAGGCCCGGTGTTTCCTTTGGGTCTGAAAGTGATGATAGGGGTGTCTCTTTTGGGCTTTTGCAGGTACTGTACAGATGCTGACATACTTTGGTCCTCACGGAGTGCTGTTTCTGCCACAGAGACCTTTCTTCACAGATGGGACCTTGCGTGAGCAGGTCAGTCTTGCTAATACTCACCTACTCCCTACCCCTACCTCACTGGTTGGGGAAGCTGGTGACTGTATCAGAGGGGAGATTCAGACAACAAGAAGTCGGTTGGTGGTGTGCTCCCATAGCTCTACCTTTCAGGTCCCAGGGGCTTCTTGGGAAATCTCATTCAATTTTCATTCAACACACATTTATTAGGTATCTGCTAAGTGTTCACTATGTTGGGCGCTGAGTGGAATATAAAATGCGATGCATGGTCCATGCCTTCAGAGGGCTTTCAGTCTGTCCCTCTTCACCCTGGAGCTAAGGGAAAATAATAATAATGTTGTGTTCCAGGGACTCAAAAATGCTTTATGCCTTGTGATAGCTCTGTGCTGAGTGCTACAGGTGTTGTTATCTCCGTGTTTTACAAATAAGAATACAGATTCAGAGAAATTAAGCCATATGGTTGCAGGTAGCCAGGTACTGTCGGGTCTTTCTGACTTCAGGGCCTGGACACTGTCCACTGTGCACACACAGCTCTTCTGTGACCTTGTCCCTGTGTTGCTTCACCCCTGCGCTAGAACATCTGACCTATCCCACTTTTTAAACTGTTCATACAATGAACTGGTAAGGCTTGCTATAAGAAAAGATTTACAAACCCTTGGTGCTGTCCTAAAGCAGAATGGACTGCCTTGGGCATAGTGGATGCCCCTTCACCAAGAGGTCTTTGATCAAAAGCCGATTGTCCACTTGTCATGAGTTTAGAGGTTACCTAGTCCAAACAGCTCATTTTACATATGAAGAAGCTGTGGCCTAAAGTGATTAAATGGTTCGCCCAATGTTGCAGATGTATTCTTACTTCAAATACAGGGGTTTCTTCCCACAAACCCAGACCATTGTGATAGAGATGCCTATACATGGACAGCTAGGTGGTGCAGCGGATAGAATGTTAGGCGTAGAGTCAGAGTCATCTTCCTGAGTTCAAATCCAGCTTCAGACACTAGCTGTGTGACCCTGGGCGAGTCACTTAACCCATTTGCCTCAGTTTCCTCATCTGTAAAGTGGGCTGCAGAAGGAAATGGCAAGCCACTCCAGTGTCTTTGCCAAGAAAACCCCAAATGGGGTCACGAAGAGTTGGACACAACTGGAAAATGACTAAACCAAAACACCTCCCAGTTGGACTAGATAACTTCAGAGGTCCCTTCCAACTCCGAAATCCCATCCACTTCCCCTGGGAACCAGGACTCTCCTCCAGTGTATGTAAAACATGATTGTGTTTCTCAGGTGATTTATCCTTTGAAAGAAGTCTACCCCGTGTCAGGTAAGCCAAAGATGACGCATCACCTCAGACCTCCCTGTCCCCCTGCTCTCTGTCTTCTCCATCCTTTCTTGTCCCAGTGTCTCACGTTTGTCTTTTACGATGGAGTCACCCGTCGGGCTTTCTTGTTAAAGCTCGGGTTCCTTCCTGCCATTCCGTGCTGGGTGTGATATGCGTCTTGGCCTCTCTGGAGTCTGACTTTCCCTTCCAGGGCAGAGGTTCCCACTCACAAGGCATGGAACGGTTATCCTTCTCCTGATGATAGTTAATTATTGATAATAGCTTGCATTTATACAGTGCTTCACAGTTCACAAAGTGCTTCACGTGGTTCCACATTCAGTTCAGTGGAGGGTTTCTGCCTTCCCAAGAGTCTCTGTCTGTCTTGGGTCCTGAGTAGACCTGTCCTCCTCCTAGTCTGCCTGGAACAAGCTTAGGTAATAGCTAGTAATAATAGCTGACACTTTAAGGTTTGCAAAGCGATTTACATATATTATCTCACAAGAGCTTTGTGAGGTAGCTGCTATCCTTATCCCCATTCTACAGGTGAGGAAGGGAAGCTAGGCGGTGCCATAGTGCACAGAGCTCTGGGCCTGGAGTCAGGAAGACTCATCTTCCTGAGTTCAAATCTGGCCTCAAATACTTACCAGCTGTGTGACCCTGGACAAGTCACTCAACCCTGTTTGCCTCAGTTTCCTCATCTGTAAAGTGAGCTTGAGGAGGAAATGGCAGTATCAAAGATACCTCCAGTATCTTTGCCAAGAAGACCCCAAATGGGGTCAGGAAGAGTCACACATGACTGAACAACAACAACAACAACATGGGAAGAAACTGAGGGCTGGAGAGGTTGAGTGACTTGTCCTGGGCCACACAACTAGGAAGTGTCTAAGGCTGGATTCAAACTCAGGTCTTCCCGACTACGAGTCTCGTAGTACTCTATCCCCCTGTTTCCACAATCCGGCTAGCAGCTTCTGTGGGGGTGCAAGATCCACCCACAGCCAGCACCCAGAAAATTGCCAACAGCACAATTTCTTTTGATCTGCTTAACTAAGGAAAGCAAGGTGAAGGGGTTGACAAGCTTACTTTAATTCAGCACACAAATATTATTCACTTAGTTCAGGGGAAAAAGCCAGCACCCTGAACTTCAGAGCAAAATACAAACAAATTACAAATGTCAACAGACAGACCCAATACAATTCATAGTTACCAACATCTAGGTTCAGCCCAGGAGCTCAGAACCTCAGGGCTGGCCACCACTGCTGTGGCAAAGAGGTCCAAAGAACAGACAGCCAACCCCTGGTTTTTATATCTTTTTCAGCATCAGGGGTGAGTCCCACATGCGACTCACCCACGTGACCTAGAATTGTCACAAAGAGGCAGACTTAAACCCAGTGGTCTAAAAGCCTCTGCTCTCCCAGACATGTAACCTAGGCCCTCCCTGGAGTTAGCCCCACCTTGGGCCCCACCTTAGTTTTACACCTATTAGGGGTTTGGGCCTGGGGCTTAGCACCTAGTAAGGCTCAACGAATTACTCAGAGGGAACAAAAGCCAAACTATTCAAAGGCACTGGTTGAACTAAGTGCTAAGGAGCCCATTTTTGGTTACCAACCTCCCCCCCCATTTCACCTTTGTTCAGTCGTTTTTCAGTCGTGTCTGATTCTTCATGACCCCATTTGGGTTTTTCTTGACAAAGACACTGGAGTGGTTTGCCATTTCTTTCTCCAGGTCATTTTACAGATGAGGAAACTGAGGCAAACAGGGCAAAATGACTTGCCCAGGGCCACACAGCTAATAAGTATCTGAAGCTGGATTTGAACTAGGGAGGATGAGTCTTCCTAACTCGAGGCCTAGCATTCTCTCCACTGCACCGTCTAGCTGCCCTGCTTTGTCACCTAGTTGCCTGTAACTTGGGGGGAAATCTATTTTCTAGGTTCTGCCGATGATGAGAGAATCATGAGATTCTTGGAATTAGCTGGCCTGGTGAGTCACTGCCAAAATTCCTATGAAAGTCAGCTCCAGGTCATTTCCTCTTCCCTGAGAAGTCCCAGAACAATAGAATTGGTCCCAATAGCTAACCTTTACATAGGCTCTTAAGGTTTGCAAGGTGCTTTACATAGGCTTTCTCATTTGACCCTCACAAGTCTATGAAGAAGGGGTTGTTATTATCCCCATTTTGCAGAGAAGGAAACTGAGGCAGAGGGAAATTAAGTGACTTGCCCAGGGGGTCACACAGCTAGCAAATGTCTTAGGCCACATTTAAACACAGGTCTTCCTGAATCCAGGTCCAGATCTGTCCACTGCCACCTAAATGCCTCCCAGTGAACAGTGTCTGCTTTGCAGATTATTGCTTCTGGGTAGCAGAGTCGCATGAGCCTGACCCTACTGCCTTTGCAACGTGACTGGTAGTGTCCTGTATGTCTGCTGTGAAAGACAGGGATGCAGGCAGCTGAGACTTCCAGGTGCACATCTATTTCTGGAGGGGAAATGAGAAATGAGAATGCCGGTAGGATAGGTGATGGTTAATGGTGGACTCGTTTAGTCAGTCATGAGAAATTTATTAAGCACTTACTGTATGCCAGGTGCTAAGCACCATTTACTGACATCTTCCCATCTCTGTGTGTGTTTCAGTCGAGTCTGGTGGCAAGGACAGGGGGACTGGACCAACAGGTAGACTGGAACTGGTAAGGAAGGATGGGTTAAAAAAAAACCTACGTCCTTTACGAACATGAGTCATTGTCACAGATACCAGCTCTGAGGAGTTTCCTAATTATAGAACATCTAGAGCCCACGATCTAAGCTGGCAGAATGTCCCTGGACTCTGCCAAATTAGGATGGGCAATTACCTTCAGGCTGTTACCTCCTATGTAGGCCTACACAGCATGATATTTCACCAAACAATGTAATTTTGCAATAAAATTGTGTATACAGTATAGTCACACATCACCTTAATATCATGAGATCCCTCTGTTAATTTATCATTTGGTTAACTGACCATTTACAACATCATTCCTGTGGAAATAAGTACCCAGGTGTGTCCCCATCTCATCTAACTTCAAGTTTTTTGGAGCTAGTTTTTAAGATTAGGACAGATGTGCCTAGACTTTCTGGGTCTGCTTAGCCCGCAGGTTTCATTCAAGGTGGAGAAATGGGCTCTTTTTCAAAAGTGTGACCCCTGGAGCAGTCTCTGAAGTTGTCTCTTGGATGCCTGTAATGAAGAGAAGAAAGTGTTTGACTTTTCTCCTTTAGCCACATCTGCCATCTTTCTGCCCCCCAGGTATGATGTTTTGTCCCCTGGAGAGATGCAAAGACTGTCTTTTGCCCGGCTCTTCTATCTGCAACCTAAATATGCAGGTAAGAAATAACCCACAGCAGAAGTGGTGTCAGACCATGTAGTTGTGTGTGTGTGTGTTTGTGTGTGTCCTTGAGTATGATACGTGTCCCGTGGTAGGAAACAGCATTTCACCTCATCTCCCTCACCTTCAGAGGATGAGAAGTAACACCCGAGGCCCTTTCATAGGCTTCCGCCCACGTGGTAGTATTTCATTTTCTTAGAGGAGCTCAGAACATTTTACAAATTCAGTCTTGTCATCTTTGTATGGTTTGTGACAGCTGGAGCCAGGGGAGGTGGGGTGTTGAACCCTTAAAGCAGGCAAGGATTTTTATTCCAGGCTTCTACATCCAAGGAGGGCAGCTGGACATGCCCATTGGGACAATACAAAGGATATGACAAATGGGGAATTTTAGCATCATAGAATTTTAAAACTGGAAGAGAAACCTTAGAAAAATCATGGGTCAAACCCTCACATTTTATGGATGAGGAAGCTGTCAAAAGAGAGACAAAAGGGCTCGTCCAAGGTCTAAGTGCCCGCATCCTTTGGCATGAGATAACTTCCCTGGGGATAGTACCCATTACTGGATTGTGGTGTTCCAGGGCTTGGACCTTGAGGGCTCTTAAGGGGCCTTCAAAGTATAGTATAGTCTTGTAACTGGCTAAAGGATGCCTAGAAATGGCCCTGGTCTTTTGTCACTGAACTCAGCCTGTTATTAACATTTCTACTTCTTTTTATCATCAAACGCAAATATCTAAAATATTTTTTATTTACAAGTTGTTTTTATTTTAAAGTTATTTGTTATTGTATTTATAATTTCATTTCATTATTTAATGTGTATATTGTGTAATATAGCCTATATAAACATCTATATATGTTTGTTTAACTCAATAATGTAATATATTATTATTTATTAACTCTATAATGTAACACATTATTTATTTATTAAATCTAAAGATGAATATTCATCTTTACCCTTTCCACGAGGCCCTGCATCCTGGGATAGGTAATGCAGTGAATGGGTTAGTCTTGGAATTAAGAGAGACTGAACTGAGGGTTCCATTGGCACTCCCTCTAGTGAGGCGGGCCTGTCAACTTCCCTTATTCTAAACCTTTCTCCTCCTGGAGTTACTACCCTCCATTCTACCAGAAACAGGACTGGCCAAACAGCACTTGACCCTGGGTACTTGCGGTTAGATGACATCAGTTAGCGATGAGGAAACTGGGAAGTAGGGGAGAAATCCAGAGAGGAGCTATATTCTTCATTAAAACACGGTGCAGATAATCCTACCATCTCTTCATATAATTCTTATATCATTTATCTCATAGAGTTATTTTGAGGGGACAAAAAAGGAAGAGAAAAAAAGTTCAGCAAAAGCAATCTAATCCAATTATTTTAAAATGTATTGCTATCTTGCTTTTTTATATTACATATTGAATATATGGAATATATTTACATATTCCATATATAAGTATTTTCTATCAATTCGTAATCTGTATTTACCTAGAAATGTCATATAGACGTTTATAGATTTTGGTTCTCTATATTTAGATAAATATACAGATATTCCATATCATATATTAAATATGCATATATTCCATATAGGCATAAATATATGTGTTTGATATAAATATATATTCTGTATTATATACCTGACATTTACCATAATATAACATATTTATAAAAATTTAATATATTTAAATGTAAATATATTTAATATAGCTTTAATATTTATAAAATATATAAGATACTAAAAACATATAAATATATTCCTCATTCCCAACCCAGTGACCATCTCTTGTATCATTAATAAGAAAGAGAAAGCAGTTCAGCAAATCTAATCCTTCAGCTGATGCTCATAGGATGTACGATGTTTGCACACACATAATCCCCCGCATTGGCAAAGAAGGAAGGGAAGGACATTTATCTTTTATTCTACAGAGCTGAGCTTGGTCATTATAATCAAACAGCATTCAGTTGCATCTTTTTGGTTCTTTTCATTTCCATTTTGTCATCATTTTATATTTCTTTGTCCAGGTTCTGCTTAGAGTAGCTAGGTAACTCAGTGGAAAGAATGCTAGGCTTGCATCAGGAAGAACAGAGTTCCAGTTCTGTCTCAGACAATGACCAGCTGTGTGACCCTAAAAGCATCTGCCTCACAGAGGATCAAATGAGAGAACATATGTAAAGAAAGCACTTTGAAAAGCTCAAAGCAGTATGTAAATGCTGGTGGATATTACTACTACTTCAAGCTTCCTAAAAGCCTTCCTACGCTTTTCTGAATTCTTGAGGAGAGTGCCTTGTAAACGTCTAAGTACTCTATATTTAAAAATGCATTTTTATTGCTATCTTTTGTTTTGATATTACCTAGATTTTCCCTTGTATCTCTCCTCTCCCTTCTTCTGGAAAGTCATCTCTTATAACAAAAAATTTTTTTAAAAAAAGGAAGAAAAAAAAGGTTTAGCAAAAACAATTCAAAAATAAAACTGGTATTATGATGCAATATGCTGCATTCGTGGAGCCTCACCAGCCCTTTCTTTCTGCAGAAAAGCCAGGGGAGCGGTCTTCTCAGATTTCTTCTTCGGAACTGAGCTTATGCTTTTTAACTTCAGAACATTCAATCTCTTGGTCCGTGGTAGTTGGTTCTCTCCACGTATGCTGTTGTAGTCATTTCGTAGATTGTTTTCCTGGCTGCTCACTTTTCCTGAGCTCATATAAGAGTCTCTTCCTTTTAAAAAATATTTTCATTTGTTTCATTAAATATTTCCTAATTACATTTTTAAAAAAAATTTAACCTTTTTTTTTAATTTTGATTTCCAAATTCTCTTCCTCCTTCCCCCAACCCTTGAGAAGGCAAGCAACATGATACCGATTATACATGTGAAGTCATACGAAACATATTTCCACATTAGCCATGTTGCAAAAGAAAACACACCATATAAGTCTTTTAAGTCGTATGTGGATGAGTTATTTTTACTGTTAGAAAATCGAGCTGCTACCAATTAAGGGAAGAAGTTTCCCTCCACTCTCAGCACCATGCAATAGACCCTTCCCAGTGACCATCCAGGCTCTCCTGGGCTGGAGATCTGTTTCCCTCTGCTATTTCTTGGGTTCCGCAGCTCTAGGACTTGTTCAGAGCCATTTTTTACAGGTGTTTGGAGGGATTTGGGGGAGAGCTTAAGCAAGTCCCTCCTTTCCTGCCGCCATCCTGGCTCTGCCCACCTCAGAAGTTTTCCCATCATGTAAAGCAACTTGCAGCCTCTCTCAAGGCTGTCTGAGGGGCAGTTGGGTGGTCCCACAGGTAGGGCAGAGCACTGGCCATGAAGTCAGGAAGATCCGAATTAAAATCTGGCCTCAGACATTTACTAGCAGTGTGACCCAGGGCAAGTCACTTACCCTGTTTGCCTCAGTTTCCTCATCTGTAAAATGCAGATAATAAGTAGCCCCCTACCTCCTAAGGTTATTATGAGGATAAAATGAGAGAATGTTTGTAAATTGTTTTGCAAATCTTTAAGCGATACATAAATGATAGCTATTATCTATCATTAGTGGATCGAGCACTGGACCCAGAGTCAGGAAGACTCAAGTTAAGGTTCTCCTTCAGACCCTTACAGCTGTGGGATCCTGGGGAAGTTACTAAACCTCTGCCTGCCCCAGTTTCATCATCTGCAGAATTGGGGTTATTATGGGGATCAAATAAGAATATTTATAAAGCCATGTAGCAAAAGAAAACACGCCACGTAAGTCTCTTAAATCCTATGGGGATGAATTACAGTTAGAAAATTGAGCTGCCACCGATTAAGGGAGGAAGTTTCCTATTGTGTAAAGCAGCTTGTGGTTTCTGCAAACCTTAAAGCAATGAATATAATTAATTAAATTATTACTGTTATTAATGCTAGCTATTATTGCCTGCCTGCCTTTGACACAGATAGTGTAGGAACAAAACGTGTTGAGCAGGGCTAAGTCTATCGTGGTTGGTCATCGCACAGCGCTTTTGTTACTGTGTACAGTGTGCTCCTGGCGCTTACTCTGTCCTGAACACTTCACAGATGCGATCCTCACAACAGCCCTCTGAGCTCGATGCTGTTATTATGTCCCCCTTTTACAGTAGAGGAAACTGAGGCAAACGGAGGCTAAGCAGCTTGCAGGGTCACTCAACTAGTAAGTGATTGGGACTGGATTTGAACTCGGGTCTTCCTGACTGCAGGACCAGGGCTCTATCTACTGCACCACTTAGTCTTTGGTGTAAGAGAAGAATTGTAGTCTTGACTTCTTGATTTCTTCCCATTTCTCCTTAGTGTTGGATGAAGCCACAAGTGCCCTGACCGAAGAGGTAGAGAGTGAGCTGTACCGAATCTGCCAGCAACTGGGCATGACGCTCATCAGCGTGGGCCATCGACAGAGTCTAGAAAAGGTGAGGGGTCAGGCCCCTCCGCACCAGGGGCTCGTACTGACCAGGCTTCTGTGTCCACAGTTTGAATGTGGGGCGGGAAACACGAAGAGCAGGGACCCGAGAGCTGTGGAGTGGGAGGAAGGGGTGGCCGGACGGGGCGGCTGGACGGGGCAGAAGCCTGACGTCACACCACAGGCATCCTAAGATCCGGTCTCTCTGCCGTGCTGGTGGCGTCTGTTTTCTTGTAGTTCCATTCTTCGGTTTTGAAACTTTGTGGAGGAGGAAAATGGGAATTGACCCTCACCAAAGAAGAATGAAGCAGCCGAGGAGTCGGGCAACTTCAGGAAGGAGCCAAGCCCCAGACAGCTCGTTTATGAAAACGGATTGAGTAAGATAGGACTAAGCCCCCGAGTAGGCTTCCTGCCGCTGCTGTTGCTGCCTTAACCTTGGCAGAATCTACTTGGTGCTCAGTGCCTTTGGGGGGAAATCCCCCAGCCTCAGCCCAGACCCTGCACCCTTGAAATGCGTAGCTGTGCAAGTCCCTGAGATCATGTTTGCTGGAGACACCACTTTCCAATTCTCAGATAAGGTTCTCAAAGAGCACTGAATCGGGCCTTGTCTGGTCCTGGCTCTGCTGCCGACTGAGCCTCAGATTTCTCATGTGTAAAATGAAAGGGCTGGATTAGATGGGGGGAGGGAAAGAGAGGGAGGGGGCTAACATTTTTATATAGCACCTGCTGTGTGCCAGGCCCTGTGCTAGGTGGTTTTTACAAACATCTTCCCATTTGATGCTCCCAACAACCCTCATTTTACAGTCGAGGAGACTGTGGACAATGGAGGTTTAAGGGACTTGTCCAGGGTCACATAGCTAGTAAAAGTCTGAGGCTGGATTTGAACTCAGGTCTTCCTGATTCCGGGCCTGGATTCCAAGCACTGCAACACTGTTTGAACTTCCCAGATTACTAGAGTCCAGAAATGGGAACTAACAAGGTGGTGATTTAATAAAAGGTTTTAAATGTTAAATTTTTAACACTTCACTTTACTCTTATAACCACTTAAAATTTCAACTAGTCTTTTTTTAAGTTACTCATTTAATGGTTTTAAAGTGTGAAATTCAAAGCCTAAGAACTTTCTTAGCTGGTTCTCTGCAGATTTTTAATAGTCAGCCTTTAATGAACAATAACAGCAGGACTTTTTGTGCCCTTTTATTTCTTGGGAACTACAGTCCTAAAGTCCCTTAGGCCCTGTGTTAGAAATCACTCTCATTTTGTTGGGGGTTATGAGTGGCAGTGGTCCGGGGAAGACTTCTGCCTTCTAAGCATCCATTTTCTCTGGTGGTCAGCTGAGACCAAAAGAAAGAAACGAGCAATGCCGCATTATTTGGTCACAAGTCAGGTAATTTCCCATTTTAACTTAGACAGTATGTTTTGTATTTGTATTTGCATAATCCTTAAAGGATTAGAAATTTCTCTTCTCTCTTTGCTCACCTAGACTCTTAACTCCATTCAGATTTTAATCATCTTTTTGCTGGGACAATTTTTTTATTAAGGACCTGAAAAATGTCAACAAATAAGACAAAGAGGTTGTATGTGTGAAACTGTGAATTGCTATTACATATATGTGACTATTTCTTTTGACTAATAATATATTAAATATATATTAAATTTTACGTGAGTGTGCCTTGCTTGTCTGTGTCCCTCTTCTGAACTTCTGTCTGATCTCTTCTGTGTATTTTTAAATACTTAAATATTTCATTGAGAGTCTTTTTTTTTTTTACATCTCTGTCCCTCCCTTCCCATACCACTTGCTCCCCTCCCCAAAATAAAAGCCTTCTCTTATAACAAATAAGTATAACCAAGCAAATTAGATCTATACTTGGTTGCATTTGAAAATGTCTTATTCTGAAACCATAGTCCTTTACCTCTCTGCCAAAAGGTAGGAGGTCATTCCATTGATCCAGATTCATAGGTCTTCCAAACATTCCTTTGCTTCCTTTACATTGCCTGAAATATTTCAAAAGCCTCTTTTTGTGTAAACAGTATCTTATTTTTTCCAATTACGTGTAAAGATAGTTTTCAACGTTTATTTTTTATAAGATTTTGAGTTCCAGATTTTTCTTCCTCCCCAAGACAGCAAGCAATCTGATACAGCTTATACATGTGCAATCATGTTAAAGATATTTCCACATTAGCCATATTGTGAAAGGAGAAACAACAAAAGGGGAAAAAACCACACAAAAAAGTGAAAATAGTATGCTTTGATCTGCATTCAGACTCCACAGTTCTTTCTTTGGATGTGGATAGCATTTTCCATCATGAGTCTTTTGGATTTGTCTTGGATCATTGTATTGCTGAGACGGACTACATCAGTCATAGGTGGATCATAACACAATATTACTGTTACTGTATACAATGTTCTCTTGGTTCTGCTCACTTCTCTCAGCATCAGTTCATATAAGTCTTTGCAGGTTTTTCTTGAAATCCACCTGCTCATCATTTCTTATAGCACAGTAGTATTCCATTACATTTGTATACCACAACTTGTTCAGCCGTTCCCCAGTAGAGGGGCATTCTCTCAGTTTCCAGTTCTTAGTCACCACAAAAAGAGCTAAACAGCCTCTTTTTAAAAATTAAAGTTTTATTGATATTTTTAGTTGTCATTTCCCAGTGACTCTCCCCTGTAAGAACCCTTCCTCGTAATAAAACAGTACAATTTAGCCAGACAAATCAACAGAATGTCTCATGCAGCACCTATAGTTGACCGGCTCTCTTCTGAGAGGAGTCATTCGGTCTCCACTATCAGTCTTCCAAAGTTGTTCACCGCGCTGGCCAGAGTTCTCATGGCTTTCACTCGGACAGAGGTCTCTCCTGACTATCTATCCAGTACTCTTTTCACCAAACTGTGATGCCTATTACCAATGCATTCTATCATCATGACACACAAATAAAATGTTACTTCTCTGCTCAGAAATCTTTAGCAACTTCCAGATCAAATTCAAAACCCTAAGAAGTGCTCAAAAATGTATTTAAGTGAATAGAACACAAATATCTGACCAGTGTGCTTTTAACAAGAAAGTACACTCTGAGCATATACTTACAAGAGGCATCATTTATGAGTTTTAAAACATGTGTATTCATATATGTTTGTATGCAGTGTGTATATCTATATAGAATATTCCATATAATTACATATACATATATAATGATATATAGATAGCCAGGTGTTTTATTATAAAAGATAATTCATAATTTAAAAGACATCATAAAATATTCCACAGTAATCACTAATATTACTCAGAATTGAATGTATTCTTTCCCAATACTTTAATCTACTTTTGAAAACAGTTTAACACACCAAAAGCATCTGTTATCTTTTTTCCAACATTATCCTGAGATTGTCCTGCTCAGGACTTATCATTGTAGTCAGCTGCTTATCTAGCCCAAGAAAACTGTGATTTTCCATAATATACCAAAATATTAAAGGCACTGGCATTTCCTTTTTCTATGCAAGTTGCTTTTATCTTCAGTAGCTTTTTAATAGGTCTCCCTGCTTCTGCTCTTAACCTCTCCTATTCAACCTTCTCACAGCTTCCCAGTTGATAATTTCTAATATACAGATCTGCTCTGTCATCTAATCTATAATATCAGATCTAATGTAGCGAAGAGCTCACCCCTGAACTCTGAAATCTTCATTGGCTCCCTATTACCTCTGGAATAAAAGACAAAATCCTCAACCTGAGGATTAAAGTCTTCCTACCTTTCTGGTCTCATTTCATGTTACTCTACTCAGTCTTTTCCATTTTAGTCAGCTGTTCCCTGAATACAACATTCTGTATACTGCCTCTTGTTGCGTTCTATGTCAGGAATGTATTTCTTCTCTCCCTCTGCCTCTTAGAATCCTTAGCTTCAAAGCACAGCTCAGGTGCAGCCTTGTACCTGAAACCCTTTCTGATAGCCCTAGTTATCACTGCTCTTTTCCTCTTAATTACTTTATTACTTTGGATGTGCTCTCTGTTCTCTTATCTCTGTATATGTTGAAACTGCTCCTCATAGAGAGGAAATGGCTTTGGATCTCCAGCTATGTGCCTTTGCACATAGTAGGTGCTTAATTGATGAATGGAACTGAATTGACTGGAAGTTTCAAATTGAAACTTTCTGCCAATTTTTCATTGAAATTCATCTATCCCATGATATGTGTAATTAAGTCACGAATGACCCAAACTGAACTTGTTACAATTAGTTAAACAAAAGAATTAGCTCTGCCTAAGGACAAAAGGCTTCTTAGTCCCTCCATATTATTTCACCAAACATGGAGAAACCACTGCCAAAAAACCATCTGTTCTTTACCACTCTCCTTTCAGAATGAGTAGGAATAAAAGAAACCTTTTGTCCTCCAGCAGTTACCTCTAACAGTGGTCACAGAGCTCCTTGGATTTTACATGTGGTCTCTCTTCCTACCATGGTATGTCAAAAGAGTACTATTCAGAGAGAACTGAACACTAGGCCCAACTCTGTCTCCCAGTTGGTGCTATCCTCTCCTCCCCTTTGAAACCCACACCTGCTTGCTGAACTCTTGACCAAGAAGATCAGATAATGAGCATAAGCTTCTCTGAAAAACCAATGTATTTCTGGAGCTTCACCTTCCCCCTTTCATCTTTTTTTGTGTCCCATCAAGGAAGCTAATGATTTTATCTGTCTTTGAGTTCTACAGTAAAATTATGCAAAAGTATAAAGTTCCTCGTGATCAGCCACATATGCCTTGTCTCTATTCCCTCCTCCCCAGAAGGCCAACAAGAAACCTTCAACTCTCCCATTTTTTAATAAGCCATGACTAAGTGCAAAGAACTAGGTTCCAGTCTCACTCTGACTAGCTCTGTGACCCTGATAAAGTCCCTTAATTTCTCAGTGTCTGACAACTCAGAAACATAGAATTTCAGCATTTGAAAGGAACCTTAATAATTATCTAGTCTATATATTGTCTATTAGATTAGATAATCTGTAGATTATCTAATCTAATCTATATTTGAAAAGGAATCCCTATTTATAACATCTCCAACAAGTGGTCATCCAGCTTCTTTTCAAAGACCTCCAATGAGGAATGACTCTGCCACCTCCCATTCCACTTATGAATTGCTCTAATTGGAAGTTTTTTCCCTTGTGTTAAGCCTAACTTTATTATCTCTTTACAGTTTCTACCCATTGTTCCTAGTTCTATCTCTTGGGGCTAAACAGAATAAATCCAATCTCTTTTCAGGTTCTTGGAGACGGCCATTATGTGCCCCCCCCCCCAACGTTCTCTTCTCCAAGGCTAGAGGTCCCCTGTTCCTAGGACGTATCTACCAAGTTAAGGAGTTAGCAAACTATGGCCCAAATGCCAAATCTGGCCTGCCAACTTTATTTTAAAATGTAAAAACCATTCTTAGCTCACTGGCCACACAGAAGCAGGTAATGGGCCAGATTTGGCCCACGTATCATCATTGCCTATCCCTGTACTGTTACAGATATATTGGTATTTAAGTGGTAGAAGAAATTCCCCACTTTGATTTAATCATCTACTCTTCACTTTGTGTAATAAATACCATTGAGTCTTATCTCACCTCTTACCTTCCACATCAGTGTTAATTGATGTTGAAAGCAATGCAGTAGTTGCTTTCTTACTGGGCTAAATTGTGAAAATATTTTACTGCAATATCTTTATTTTTCATTGTTCTTCCTATTGTTAAAATAAATCCTTCTCACTCCCCACACTGGCAGATAAATGTTGACTATTGGGTTGCTTTATAAACATGTCCCAGCCGGTCCTTCCACATCAGTCTGTTTTGGTGTACAGGGTCCTGTGGAAACATGCCTATGCTAGCAGTACATGCCAACATAGTCTCTCAGCTTGCAGTAGTTGGTAGGGCAGCCAGATGTTTCTAAGAAAGAGAATAAATTTGTGGAAGTAGAGTCATCACCATTGCTAAAATCTCTAGACCCTTGAAAATAGATAGGGAAGTAGCTTAGCTTTAATTGACACAGGTTGCATATTCAGAAGGTGCCTTGTAGAGAATCAGACCCATTGGCTCGCATAGTTCAGGACTGCTGATTGGCATTTCTTCGTGTTTCATGCATAAACTTTGGAGCCAGCTTTTCTGTCTCGTTAACAAGGTGTCACACTGGACAGAGTGCTGGAGTCTGGAAAGCCTGAGTGCAAATACCTTCTCAGATACTTACTAGTTTTGTGACCTTGAGCAAGTCCCTTAACTTCTGTCTGACTCAATTTCCTCAACTTTGAAATGAGGAGGGTTGTGAAGATAAATGTTGTTCGGTTATTTCAGTTGTGTCCAACTCTTTGTGACCCCATTGGGGGTTTTCTTGGCAAAGAAATCGGCAAAAATTCCTTCTCCAGCTCATTTTCTAGATGAGGAAATGGAGGCCAACGGGGTTAAGTGACTTGTCCAGGGTGACACAGCTAGTAAGTGTCTAGAGAACAGATCTGAACTCCGGTCTTCTGATTCTAGGCCCAGCGCTCTATCCACTATGCCATCAGACTCCCCTCGAAGATAAATGAGATCATTGGAAAACACTCAGGACAGTGCCTGGCACATAGTAGGTGCTTAATAAATGCTTGTTCCCCCTTCTTCATTTACTTTAACTTTAATTTTTAAATATTTCCCCAAACAGCTGTAGTTCCTTCCAGCTTAAAATTTTGAATATATATATATATATTATACAGACATATGTGTGTGAATATGATATACATGTATATATATACATATGTATCTATAAGTATATAGATACATAGCTTTAAATTTAGCACTTTGGAAATTGCCAGGTGAGGACTGAAGTGATCCCTCTTTTGGTCTATATCCAAATTCCAGCTTTGTTGAGGTTCCTCAGTACTTCAATGACAAGGCCATCATTTCTGTACTTTAAGCTCTTTTGTGTCTAGAATTATCAGACATTATGAGAATGACCCCATTTTTAGACATAATCTTACTTAGTGCAGTGTCTCCCGTTTTCACATGGCTGCCAAAGTGATATACTCAAAGAATGGGTTTGGTCATGCTACCACCCTGCTCAATAACCCCTAGTGGCTCCCTATTGCCCTATGATCAAATACGAATTAAGTCATTTAAAACCCTTCACAACATGGCTTCATCCTGTCTTTCTAGGTTTTTTGTTTTTTTGTTTTTTTTTTTTACATTACTTCTCTTCCCTCGCTTTGTGGTCCAGGCAAACCGACCTATTTGCTATCCTTCATGTATGACATTCTGTCTCTCATTTCTGAGCCTTCATGTATCCTGGGCAAGTCACTTAAACCCCCTGGACTTCTCTGTAAAACCAGAAGATTGGACTCAACGGGAAGGACTTTCCTAAATCCATCATCCTACAAGTTAGTTCTCATGAAGCCACAGTCTCAGGATAGCTTTGCTCAGAAGTCAGCCTGTATATGTGTGCTGCTGGTCTTAGGGAACCTCCCATGGGTTTGATGGGCCAGATACACCTAACACTTCTAACTGGAGAAAACTGGTAATCTCATCATGATGCAGCTTGACCTGGCTTCGGATACTCAACACCTCCTTAGCATTGGCATTTTCGCTTCTCTCTGATTGGAGGGCTGGAGGCCAGAGCACTAAACTCCTCCCAAAACCTCCCTTTATAGAGGGCTCAGCATTTTCCAAGTAACTCTGTTCTCCATTAGCAACTCTGCTTGGTTTCAACTGAATCCCGGTGGCCTCTCCCCTTTTCAGTTTTCTTTTGTGTATGGGCTTTCTCTATTAGATTGTAAGCTCCTGGAGGGCAGTGATTGGGTCTTTCTTTTTCTTATTCATCTCCCCAGTGCTTGGCACTTAGTAGGTACTTAATAAATGTTTGATGACTGTTCTAGATCAGGGCTTCCTAAACCATTGGTCCAAACCCCACCCACAGTTTAAGAAAAAGCACTGATTCTTCCAAACTACCCCAACATCTCCCCAAAGTGGTCGTTTCAGCTTCTTAATGGAATGCCTCCAAGAATGGGGAAGTCACAGAATGGCAAAGTAGGCCATTCTATTTGCACACAGCTCTGATGGTTAGGAAATTCTTCACTGTCTAGGACAAATCTGCCTCCTGATAACATGCATTCCCTCAGCACAACAGATCAGAATTTGTTCAAGGCCCCCTTGGGCCTTGGGATCAGTGTCAGAGAACAAGGCCTAAATACTTGTTTCTCTGTTCTCTATATCAGCAAAGCAAGTTAAACTACCCAAATGTAAACTTTCATTCTACATTACACATACAGACCTAGGGAGACAATGAAAAATAAACAAAAATACCAATCCAACATTTAAAAAAAAATCCTTTACCCTGTCATTGTTTTCCTAAACAGATCATTTGCCAAGAAAATTGCTATCACCATCACTCCTGGAAGCGTCTGAAGTTCAGGTCAGGGCAAGAAAACAATCTTTAACCAACCTAGACAGATACCAAAGATGATAAGAAATAATCCACAAAAAAAAGAAAAAGAAAAGTTAAATGGGTCAAAGTCCTCTTCTACCCAACCAGATGCACAGGCTTGGCCTGCAGCTCCTTTCTTTGTCTCTGAATTACATGGGCTGATCCACTAATAGAGAGACAGGGCCCTTCAGGATAGAATTATAAAACTTTGGAGCAGGAAGCAACCTTGGAGATCATCCAGAGCTTCTTAACCTTTTTTTCAGTCACGAATCCCTTTGCCAGTTGGTGAAATCTACGGACCCTTTTGCAGATTAATGTTCATTTAAATGCATGAAAATAAAATGCATAGAACGACAAATCAAATCAACAAGCATTTATCAAGTACCTCCTAAAAAGGCAAAAAATAGTCCTTATTCTCAAGAAACTGTAAGTCTTATCGGGGAGACAACATGCAAACAGCTATGTGCAAACAAGATGCATATGGGATAAACTGGCATCTCAGAGGGAAGGCAGTGAGTTTAAGGAGGCCTGGCTTTAAGTTTGACTTTAGTTGAGACTTGAAGGAGGCCAGGGAAGCCAGGAGGCAGAAATGAGGACATAGGGCATTCTAGGTACAGGCCAGCCAGTGAGAATGCTCAGTTTGGGAGGTGGAGTCTTGTTCGAGGACTGTATGAGGAGGCCTGTGTCACTGGTGGAAGAGAATGAAAGGTGGAAGGAGACTGGAGGCTGGGAGAGGTTCTTAGATTAGATAATTATTCAGGTCCCTTTCAAATACTGAAATTGCATGATTCTGAGTCATCAGGCACTAAGAGATTAAGGGACTTGATCAGGGTCACAGAGCTAGTCAGACTGAGACTGGAACCTAGATCTTTTACACTTAGCCATAGCTAAGACTGGACACAAGATGGCTTAAAGTACAGAAATGATGGCCTTGTCACTGAAATACTGAAGGACCTCAACAAAGCTGGAATTTGGATATAGGGCAAAAGAGGGATCACTTCAGTCCTCTCCTGGCAATTTCCAAAGTGTTAAGTTTAAAGCTATATATCTATATGCTTATAAATACATATGCATATATACATATACATCATATTAACACACATATATGTCTGGCTTTGAAAGCCAGAGGATTTTCTATTTCATCCTGTAGGTGATAAAGAGTCATTAGAGCTTATTGAATGGGGGTTGGGGTAGAGGAAGGGGTTAGCATGGTTGGCCATGAACTTTAGGAAGGTTAATTTGACAGCTGAGAGGAGGATGCACTGTTAGTGAGGAGAGGCTTAAGGCAGGGAGAACAACTGGCAGGCCATGGTCATAGTCCAAGAGTGAGGGGATGAGGGCCTGCACCAGGCTGGTGGCAATGTCAGAGGAGAGAAGAGGTTGTATAGAAGAGATGTTGCCAAAGTAGAATCAATGGGACTTGGCAACTAATTGGATATGGGATAAGAATTCCTTAGGGGGCACCTAGGTGGCTCAGTGCATAGAGCATTAGGTCTGGAATCAGGAAGATCTGAGTTCAAATCCAAACTCAGATATTTACTAGTTGTGTGACCCTGGGCAAGTCACTTAACCCTGTTTACCTTAGTCCACTGGAGAAGACCATGGTAGCCCACTCCAGTATCTTTGCCAAGAAAACCCCATGGACAATACGGTCCACAGAGTCACGAAGAGTCTGACGTGACCAAACAACTCAACGATAAGTAAGAATCCTTGATCTATTCTGAAGGAATTTTGATGAAAAATCCCATCCACCCCCAGAAAAAGAGCTGATGGAGTCTGAATGCGGTTTGGAGCATGCTTTTGTTACTTTCTTATTCTTGGGGTTTTGCGTTGTTGTTATTGTTTTAGTCTTCATTTTGTTTTGCAGCATTGGCTAATATGGAAATGTTTTGCATGACTATACATGCGTAATCTATATCAAATTTCTTGCCTTCTCAAGGAGTGGGGAGGAGACAGGGATGAATTTGGAACTCAAAATTTTGAAAACAAATGTTAAAGTTTTCATTTACATGTAATTGAGAAAAAAAGATAAAAATACATTAAATATACGAAAATTTAAAAAAAAAAAAAAAAAAACCCTGATCTAGAACAACCCCCTCATTTTACAGGATCCTAGGAAAGAAGCCCAGAGGGATTAAGGGACGGGCTCAGGCATGGAGTGAGTTGCAGAGACCTGCTTCTTAGTTCAGTATTTAAGCAGCACTGTTCCGGTAAGGGAAGAGGTCACGAGTATTTTTTTTTTTATTTCTTATTGATGTTCTATTTACCCTATTGTCATTTTCCAAAGACTCCTCCCTACTGTCCACTGAACCCTCCCTTGTAACAATTACACATCAACAAGACATTGGCTTTGTCTGACTATGCATGCCTTATTCTTATACCTTTAGGCAGAAACTGTCTATACTTTAGTGACCAGATCTCCGAGCTGCCTCTCACAACACGACAGCCACAAAAAGAAAAGTGGATGACAGAGGGTGATGTGGGATTTTAAATGACACAGATTCTCCTAAGAGTGGTAGGGGTAATATGACCCTACCAGATTATTCTGAGGGGTTATCTCCTTTGGTACTGTGAACTTAGGATTCCTTTTAGTGTGAGGGAAAGAAAGACGAAACAGAAATAGATGATTCTTGAAGTAGTAGGATCATCACTTTAGAGTAAGAAGGAACCTCAGATTTCATCAGGTCAACCCCCTCTTTTTACAAATGACTGAACTGAGGTCCATAGAGGCTAAGTTACTTAAGGTCACACATGTAGGAAGTGTTGGAGATAAGATTTGAATCCAAGTGAGTACTGGAGTCTTTGAATATTTCATAGTTTTTAAAAAGTTACCAACCCAAACCCCTTGGGCAAGTTGACCAGTTTGAACCATTGGGGCTTCCAGAGGGTAGATTTTCCCTCAGATCTTAGTAAAATATCCTTCCTGAGACTTCCTTAAGTTTTCCTTAAGATTTCTTAAGTCTCAAGACTGGAATTGGTTCCAAATAATATGAAGGACATACAATCAAGTCTTACAAAGATGCCAGCAAGAATTATTTAAGAGGTTTCAAGAGAGACTGACAATAGATCCATAAAGGAACACACACACACACACACACACACACAATGGGTTCTGAGCCAGAAACACAGCAGGAAATCTCTTGATCTGGACTGAGGCTATTAGTGATGCTAAGATTTGGTTCAGTGAGGTTCTTAGCCATCACAGCTGCTTCTCCTGGTGTAAGTAGACCTGACGGTCCTGTTTTTATCAGAACCCACATTCCCTTCTTCACCTGACATTCTATAGATAGCTCAACCTATATCAGTTATATCCTTTCCCATTATCTTTCAGGTCCCGCATGGATAGCATCTGAAATGAAGATAGTTTCCCCAGCACATCAATGAATCAGTCACTCAATGAGAATTTATTAATTGCTTGTTAAGTGTCAGGCACTGTCCTAAGCACTGGAGAAACAAATACAAAGAGTGAAACAATCCCTCCTCTACAGGAGACAATACACATAAATATAAGTGCAGAGAACAAATACAAGGTAGTTTAGGGAGGATAGTAGTAACTGAGGGAATGGGGAAAGACTTCTTATAGAAGGTAATGCTTGTTGCTGTTGTTTGTCCTTCGTTCTTGAAGAGGACCATGACATCAGGAAGGTGATGCCGTGACTTGCGGTTGACTTGGATTTGAGTGAGGGAGGGCTGTGCAAAGTCACGAACCTCACTTTCACCTCCAGAGCCATCTGGGTCCAGTGGCCAGTTATCTATCAGGATGATTGGAGATGGCCCCTAGGTAGTGCTTGAGCTGAGTCTGGAAGAAAGTAAGGAATTCATCAGGTGGAGGTGAGAATGGAAAGTATTCCAAGTTTGGGGTGTGGTCAATGCAAAGATAGGAACTGGAGGGACAAGTATGAAAAACATGGAGTTTAGCTAAATGGTGGTAGGAGGTGGGAAGGGTGGTAATGTATAATAATCTGAAAAGGGAGGTTGGGCCAGGTTTTAAAAGGCTTTAGAAACCAATCATTAGAATTTATACATTTCATCCTAGAGGCCATAGTGAGCCACTGGAGTTTATTAAGTACTGGAGTGACATACTGTAAGCCTGTGCTTAAGGAATATTACTTTGCCAGCAGGGCCATCTCCAGTTGTCCTGATCTATATCTTGCCCCTTGACCCAGATGACTCCAGAGGACAGAGTGAGGCTGGTGACCTTGCACAGCCCTCCCTCACTTAAATCCAATTCACTTGCAAGTCATCACGTCATCTTCCTGATGTCACAGTCTTCTTCAAGGACAAGCAGCCACAAACAACAGTTACTTTGACAACAGTGTGGATGATGTGGGGGGAAACTTGAAACGGGGAGAGCAATTAGGAGGCCACTGTAATAATCCGGACTAGAGGTAATGATCAAAAAATATTTTTAGACCTGTATTACAATATAATTGGTTTTCTTTATATTTACTTTACGCATTTAAAAACACTACTTTAAGAGGGGGTCCATGGGTTTTACCAGACCGTCAAAGGAGCATATGATGCCAAAAAAAGAAAAAGTTAAGAATTCGTGATCTAGACAGGATCCCAGTGGAGAAAAGAGGTAAGGACATGCTTCTTTTTCCATTACAAGGGACTTATTGAGACCAGAAAACATATTCTCCTTCTGCACCCTTTCCCTGTCCCCATGGAGCCCTCTACTGGTCCAAAGATAGGGCTGCAGGCACTGACTCAAATTCTCAACTACGTTCTGCATCTCGGTTCTGCATCTCGGCTCTGCCCAGCCAGTGGTTTCTCACATTAGTCCCACCATCAAGCCTCAGCCTCCTGGGAGTGATGAGCACCATTTCCAGTGAAATAGAAATTCCCAACTTAAGGAAGGAACAGAGCCAGAAAAACCTACAGACCAAAGAGACTCAAATTGGTCTCCTGTGATAGGCTTCTCATGTACTCTTTTCCCCTGATAAACCATTATCTGCCTTTATTCTTCTATTTTAATTCATTCATTAAGCAAACAATTTTTATGTGCAGAACTCTGCTTAGCTTTAAGGATTAAAAAAAAGACAAGATAGGCCTTCCATTAAGGAAATTACATTCTATTGGGAGAAATATTATCTACACAGATATAGCCTCCACCCCAGCATGCAAGCACTTATTACACCAATAAGTGAATACAAAGTTTATTCAAAGTAATTTTGGATAGTCAGATGAGTGCCTGGGGGCCAGCTTTTATTCCCTTTTTTAAAAATTAAATATATGTTTTTATTATATTTTGAGGTCTAAGTTGTCCCTCTCTCCTTCCCTCTCTCCCAACCCTGCATTAGAGAAGACCAACACTGGACATAGATATATGTGTGGAACCATACAATACATACTTCCATGTATCAGTTCTTTCTCTGGAGGTGGATGGCATCCTCCTTCATAAGTCCTTCATAGCTGATTTGAATATTCATATTACTCAAAATAGCTTAGCCATTCACAGTTACTCTTTGAACAATATTGCTGTTACTGTACATTCAACATTTTCTTGGTTCTGCTCATTTTCCTCCATCATTTCATGCAAGTTTTCTATGTTTTGGTAAAATCAACCTTCTCATCATTTCTTTTTTATTTAATATTTTATTTTTCCCCAATTACATGCAAAAACAATTTTAACATTCTTTTTTCAAATTTCGAGTACTTAAACATGAGCTTCCCCCACCCCCAAGACCAGAATTGAGCTGTCTCAGAGAACAATTGTACATAGGCTTGGTAACCTATGGAGAAGGCTGTATTTTTAAAATTTAACAATACTAGATGACAATCAATCATTAAAACATTTATTAAGTGCCTCCTTGTGTCAGGCATTATGCTAAGTACTAGGGAATACAAAAAGAGGCAAAAGACAGTTTCTGCCCTCAAATAGATTACAATCTAATGGGGGAGACAACATGCAAACAAATATAGACAAAGCAAGCTATATGCAGGATAAATAGGGAATAGTTAACGGAGGAAAAGCACTAGGGGATCCTGTAGAAGATGAGATTTTACTTGGGATCTGAAGAAAACCAGGGAGGTCGGTAGTCAGAGCAGAGGAGGGAGAGAGTTCCAAGCATGAGGGTTGCTACTGTTTGTCCTTCCTTCTCAAAGAGGACCATGACATCAGGGAGGTGATATAGCATGCAAGTGGATTGGATTTAAGTGAGGGAGGGCTGTGCAAAGTCACCAGCCTCACTTTCTCCTCTGAAGCTATCTGGGTCCAGTGGCCAGATGTGGATCAGGATGACTGGAGATGGCCCAGGATGCCATAGGGGAGGGACCTTGGCCTTTTCAAGCTAAGGTCTTTAATGGGTCTTAGTTTGACTGAGGCATGAGGGACAGGCAGAGAGAATACCCAGAGCTAAGAGACAGAGTGTCTCATTCTTGGAACCACTAGGAGGCCAGTGTCACTGGATCAAAGAGTATATGTCAGAGAGTAAGGTGTAAGAAGAATGGGAAGGTAGGAGGGAACTAGGTTATAAAAGGCTTTGAATGACAAAGAGAGCATTTCGTATTTGATCCGGAAGGCTATAGAGGCCACTGGAGTTTATTGAATGGGATGGAGTTTGGACATGATCCAGACCTGGGCTTTAAGAAAATCATTTTAGTGACTGAATGAGGATGGATTGGAGGGAGGCAGGTAGACCCATCAGCAGGCTATTACTATAGACAGGCAACAGTGAAACCCCTCAAGGTGGGGAAGGAGCAGTCCAAAAAGATGGAAGAGCCTCTCCTCTTAACCTGTTTGTTACCACATGCCTATGGGAGTGGCACCTTGAAGTGTCATTCCCAGGCCACTTATACGACAAGAAATGGAAACGAATCTAGATTAAGGGAGAGAAAGGAGGAGCATAGGGGGTGGACTGTTTACAGGAGAAGTAGAAACCATGACTTTTGGCATTTATTGTTATTTATTTCATTATATTATTAAAACACATTTATTACATATTAATAAAATTAATAATAAATAAGCATAATTATTATTTTAATAAGATGATAATGTAACAGCCAGATGATTACATTTCATCCTCCCTCATAGTTTTCTGATACTCTTGTTGTGGTGTTGTTTGTCCTTCATTTTTGGAAAGGATCATGACCTCAGTGAGGTGATACCATGACATGCAAGTGAATTGGATATAAGTGAGGGAGGGCTGTGCAAAGTCACCAGCCTCACTGTCTCCTCTGGAGCCATTTTTTTTGACTGGGTAAAGAGGCCAGTCTTTGCCTCATTTCTTACCTAGCCTTAATCACTTAATCACATTGCCTCAGTCAAACTGAGACCTGTTAAAGATGTTAGCTTGAAAAGGCCAAGGTCCCCCACTGCATCCTGGGCCATCTCCAATTGTCCTGACTATAGGGTTGTTATGAGGATCAATGAGCTAACACAATATTACTATTCTCCTTTTTAAAAACAAAGAAACTCAGGCTGAGAGAAGTAAAATGATTTGCCCAAGGTCACACAGCTTGTAAATGTGTGAGGCAAAATTCAAAACTCAACTTATCTTGACTCCCAAGTCTCCCATCTCCCAGGCCTTTACACTGCCTATCCCTCATGCCTAGAATGCACCTCTTCTTTACCTCTGCCTCATAGAGACCCTCTCTTCCTTTAAAATATATCTTGTGCACCATCTTCTACATGAAGGATTTCCTTATCTCCCCAATTGCTAGTGGCCTTCTTCCCAAGTTACTTCATGTGTGTATATACATATTCATACAAATGGAGAAACTGAGCTTCAGTTTCCTTGTAGTTCATATTTTTGCAATACATACATACATACATACATACATATATATGGTCATGGACCTCCTTCACATTTGTTGGATCAAATGTCACATTTTTTAATTTGCAATTTAGGGAGTATTTTGTTAATAAAAATATTTGCTTTAACATTGAATAAATAGTTAATGCTCTAGCAACTGTTAATGGTATAAATCAGTCCTTGAAAAGATATTGTTGGGGTGGAGCCAAGATGGCAGAATAAAAGCAGGGACTTGCTTGAGCTCTTCCCCAAACCCCTCCAAATACCTGTAAAAAATGATTCTAAACAAATTCTAGAGCTACAGAACCTACAAAATGACAGCGTGAAACAAATATCCAGCTCAAGACAATCTAGAAGGCTGACAGGAAGGGTCTATCACACAGGCTGGGAGTGGAACACAGTTTAGCATGGGCTACGCCAGCACAGACCAGGCCAGAGCAGGCCTCAGGGGATTGAATCACTGGCAGCTGTGGTGGTTTCCAGACTTCTCAACCCACAAATGCCAAAGACAAAGTAGAAGGTCAGTAGGAAAGGTCTGTCGGATGTGAGTGAGAGAAGAGAGTGGTCCAGCCTCAGCCCCGGAGTGGTGGAGGTGGTGGTGGCAGCAGCAGCTTCCAGAGCTCCAGGCCCAAAGACAGTGGGGGGATCAAGCAACTAATCAGAGGGGGATTGCAGGGATCTCTTTGCTGGTGCTGAGGCAGGATTCTCTTGCGCTGCCCTGCTTGGATCTGGGTCTCAGTCCTAAGTGGTGGGTGGTCTTAGGGTGAAAAGGAGTGCTGGCATGGCAGAACGTGTGGCAGCTGCAGAGAGGGAATCCTCTTCACAGTTCCAAGGCAGAAAAGAGTGCTTGTGGTCACTTACAGACCTGAGCACAGGCCAGGAGAGGAATAAACACCTCTCCTTTGATCATACCACCTTAGAAGAACTGAAAATTTACAGGTGCCTTGAAGAATCTCTGACAACAGCTGCGCAAAATCCTTGAAACCTGGGACAGAGCACTCTCCACTCTGGAAGCAGAGTCCTACTTTGACAAAGAGCTCAAAAGTCAAGTAATTGGCTGGGAAAATGAGCAAACATAAAACAGCATAAAAAAATCGGAATACAGAATCTTACTCTGGTGACACAGAAGATCAAAACATACAACCAGAAGAAGACAACAAAGTCAAAGCTCCTACATCTAAAGCCTCCAAGAGAAATATGAATTGGTCTCAGGCCATGGAAGAGATCAAAAAGGAGTTTGAAAATCAAGTGACAGAAGTAGAGGAAAAATTGGGAAGAGAAATGAGAGTGATGCAAGAAAATCATGAAAAATGAGTCAACAGCTTGCTAAAGGAGACCCAAAAAAATACAGAGAAAAATAACACCTTAAAAATAGACCAACCCAAATATCAAAAGAGTCCTAAAAAGTCAATGAGGAGAAGAATGCCTTAAAAAGCAGAAATGACCAAATGCAAAAGGAGGTCCAAAATCTCCCTGAAGAAAATCATTCCTTAAAAATTAGAATGGAGCAAATGGAGGCTATTGACTTTATGAGAAATCAAGAAATTATAAAACAGAACCAAAAGAATGAAAAAATAGAAGACAATGTGAAATATCTCATTGGAAAAACCACTGACCTGGAGAATAGATCCAGGAGAGATCGTTTTAAAATTATTGGACTACCTGAAAGCCATGATCAAAAAAAGAGCCTAGATATCATCTTTCAAGAAATTATCAAGGAAAACTTCCCTGATATTGTAGAGCCAGAGGGTAAAATAGAAATTGAAAGAAAAGACATTTTTAATGGTTTGGAGCTAATATGTCACCTCATTTTTAGCCAGATTTTTAATCCTAAGTTCACTTGCTATAGTGGTTGCTTTTCTTGTCCTCTGGCAGTAGGAAGGTTGATTCATATATTTTGGTTTCTTTCTGATGTCACATCTGCAGGTATCAGGAATTTAATTTTTCCTGAACGACTGAGTATAAGTTGAGATCATCCACTTTGTATAACAGAGGTGGCATTAAATATGAGATTTTTGTTTCACTTTATGTGCTGATCCTTAGCTTGTGGCTTTTTAAAACTGCGCATACATATATTCATTTCATTTTTCTTATTGGTAAAAAAAAGATACATATATACATATGTATATGTATGTGTGTATATACATTTACATATATATGTATATAAATTGGTGGGGGGGAATTGGGGTTAACTGACTTGCCTGGGGTCACCCAGCTAGTAAGTGTCTAAGGCCAGATTTGAACTCAGGTCCTCCTGGCTCCGGGGCCGGTGCTCGATCCACTGCACCACAATATATATTTTTACGTGTATTTATTGTTTCCCTCATTAGGATATAAGCTCATTGTGAGTAGAGATTTTTTAATTCTTTGTGCTTATGTCCCCACCTCCCACTACAATGCCTAGCACGTAGTAGATGATTCATATTTATTGACTGATGCGCCAACTAGATGCCAAGAAGAGGATTATGTTTGGACAGGATTTGTTCAACGCTGGCTGCAAAATCTTCTCTTATTTTTTTGTCTTCTTACATATAGACCAAAGAGCAAAAGGACATTGGCTTCCTCCATGAAGGCCATTTCAACAGTCTGGGAGTAACTTTAGATGGACTCGGGGGTTGTTTTCCCTGGACTATGCTTTGGTCAGAGTTCCCCTTACCCCCTATTCCAACCTTGTCCTAACCCTGTCTTTACTCAATAAGGCTCAGCCATTCAATCCAGGATTTCCCATGTGGGGAGGTCCCTATTCTAAAGATGTCACCAATCCTTCACATATTGGTGAATTAGAAAAGGTGACAGAGACAGAGTTCAACAGAATCTTGAGTTAGCAGCAGGGTATATAGAGAAACAGTATGGTTTAGTGACAGGAATTGGGAGACCTTGGATGGAAGTCCCGGTTCTGACACTTTTTACTTTGTTATTTGCTGATGCTCAAACTATCCAAGACTCAGTTTCCTCATCTTTAAAATGGAAATAATATTTGGTTCTACCTAACTCATCATGGGGCGATTGTGAGGAAAACCCTCTGTCATCTTAAAGCACCGAAGAGATGTGAATTTGTATTATTTAAATTTTGGGTCCCCAAACAAAAATGTTAGAAGATGATTCTTTGCCTTTTAAAAATTGCACATTAAGAAATTATGAAGAGGGTGGTGTCAGAGAAATCTGGGAAGACATCGATACTGATAGAGAGTGAAATGAACAGAACCACAAGAATGATTTTTATGATATTAGCAGTATTGTAAAGACAAACAATTTTGAGACTTTGGAACTGATTGATGATTGATCAATGCAGAAGATTCATGGTGAGATATCGGGAGGCAATGGACACATAGCACAGATGGAGGACTATTTTGGCAGGGAGGGAGGAACATGGCCCGTTAAGGAACTTGTTTTGCATGACTATCCATGTTTGGAAAAGAGATTTTGTTTTTCTTTCTTTCCCAATGTGCGAAGGAGGGAAGTGAGGCGGTGGGAGAGAGAAAGGTAGATTTTTGTTGATTGAAAGAAATAAATTTTAATTTAAAAAATAAATACAAAGGTACAATGAACAGGCCTCCAGCAGAGAGGCACCTTCTCTTTTCATAGACCCCCTGCAATTCAGGCGCTGCTTGGGGGCAGCTAAGTGCCTCAGTAGATTCAACACAGCCTGCGCACAGGAAAACATGAGTTCGGATGTGACCTCAGATACTTACTAGCTGTGTGACTCTGGGCAAGTCACTTAACTTTTGTTTGCCTTGGTTTCCTCATGTGTAAAATGGGGATAATAAAAGCACTTACCTCCTAGGGTTGTTCTGAGGATCAATGAGATAATACTTGTAAAGAACTCAGTATAGTGTCTGACACACAATAAGTGCTACATAAATTAGCTATTATCTTTATTATCATTAGCCACGTGACCCTGGCCTAGTCACTTAACTTCAGTTTGCCTCAGTTTCCTTATCTGTAAAGGTCGACAATAGTGGCATCTATCTCCCAAGGTTGTTGTGAGGTTCAAATCGAATGAGACCATAATAGTAGAGTGCTTAGAACAGTGGCTGGCACATAGCAGGCATTATAGAAATGTTAGTTACTACTAGCAGGTAGACCTCTGCCCTCCAGGAAGGTCACTGGAGAGCGGTTGGCTCTTCCTTCTCGGTCTTCTTCCCTCTTCCCTGATCCTCTTCTGGCGGATTCTTTTCTGAGAAATTGAGAAAGATGGGGACAAAGCCGCAGGGAGCCCTGTTATACAAGGGGATGTTCCTCTTTTCCACCCACCACTAAATTGTTTTCTTTTCCCTGGGAAGAGAAGCTAGGAAGTGGGCTCGGATGGGGAGCTCATCCAGTTTAGAGAGGGAGCTGAAATAAGAAGGGGGTGGTTTCACGTACTAGTCGCATTCAGCTGGTGGCTCCAAGGAAGCAGCTCACCTAGCCCTGTTGGAGATCTTGGTTGAAGGTGGTTCCTGCCCAGAAGGCGTCACTTTGTTCATAGTTACTTTATGTTGTCATTGGGAGTATTCAGAATGGTCCAGTGGAATGATTACTAATTACTTTTGGAGTCACAAGATCTGGGTTTCAGTCCCACTTCTCACTTATTACCTGTGTGACATTGGCCAAGTCACCTGGGCTGCAATCTCTGTATCTATAAAAGAGGGGCTTGAACTTCATGGCTTCTAAAGTCTTTTCCAGCTCCAAATATACGACCCTGTGGTCCTATCCACTGAAGAACTTTTCATTCTTCATTTTAGGGTAAGGGTGTGATGGTGAACAGGTGTTCACTGGTTCCCCAGAGATAATCCAGTCTCAACATCCTATCTCTGTATCTGAGGACAGTGTGTACTAAAGTTCGGGATGGGCAGCGTAGGAAGGAAGCAATCTGAAGTGGAGAAAGAATCGCCGAGGTAGGAAAGAAGAGTTTGTAAGCTTTTTGAAGGCATGGGACAATGCCTTATGTTTATCTTGTGTCATCCATAGCACGTTGGCCCAGTGGGGTCATAAATTAGGAACTAGAATCAACCTGAAAGATCGAGTCCCACCCTCCCATTTTACAGATTGGAAAGCTGGGACTTAGAGACGTTCAGTAATTGGCCCAAGGTGGCACAGAGTAAAATGACGGTAGCAGAGTGAGGATTCTGACTATAAGCCCAGCATCCCTTCAAGTGTACCAATCAATAATATGTATTGAATTCGATTGCAATGTGAAGCGAGATTTCTTGGCCTGGGAAGAGACTTCTAGGCAGGAGGAAAACTCAGAAGAAGTAGGTGGAGACCAGCTGGACTATAGCCATGGCTTTTAACCGGAGGCAGCTAGGTGACAGCGGTAGATGGAGCTGGACCTGGAGGTGGAAAGTTAAACCTGGAGTTTAAATCCAGCCTGCGACATTTACTAACTGTGTGACCTTGGGTAAATAATTTGCCTCAAGTTTCCTCAACAGTAAAACCTTCCTCCCAAGGTTGTTGTGATGCTCAAATGAGAGCGAGTATGTTTGCTTAGCACAGTGCCTGGCACATTCGTTGTTGTTCAGCCACGTTGGACTCTTCATAACCCTGTGGACCATATTGGGCCAATACTATCCACAGGGTTTTCTTGGCAAGGATGTTGGAGTGGAGTTGGAGATAAACAGAGATTAAGCGCCTTGACCAAGGTCACACAGCTAGGCTGAAGTCAGATTTGAACCCAGATCTTCCTGACTCCAGGCCCAATGCTCTATCCACTGAGTCACCTAGCTACCTCCTGCCTGACACGTAGTAGGTGCTTAATGCTTGTCCAAGGGTCACACAGCTAGAAAGTATCTGAGGCCATATTTAAACTCAGATCTTCCTGACTCCAGGCCCAATGCTCTATCCACTGAGTCACCTAGCTACCTCCTGCCTGACACGTAGTAGGTGCTTAATGCTTATCTAAGGGTCACACAGCTAGTGTATGAGGCCAGATTTAAACTCAGATCTTCCTGACTCCAGGCCCGATGCTCTATCCACTGAATCACCTAGCTGCCTCCTACCTGGCACACAGTAGGTGCTTAATGCTTGTTTCCTTACTTCCTTTACCTCATACCACGGCAAATATCAGAAAATATCTGGGGAGTTTGGGCACATAGGTGAAGGGAGCCAGCACTGACTCAGACAGGGTAAAACTGGCACCATTACTGTCCTGGAGGAGTTTAGTTCTAGTACAGGAGGCAAAGTCAATTAATAAACTGTCAGCCCAAATATTGATAGCTCCCCAATCTGTCACAATAGCTTATATTTATATACAGCTTTAAGGTTTGCCAAGCACTTTACATCTATTACAATCTCAACCTCAATATGGTTATGGGAAGATGCTTATTAATACTAATATTGGTTTTGACATTTAATATCTTATGGCCTTAGGTAGGCTTCTCTCTTGTTATAAGCAGAGGGATCCCTGCAAATGAATTCATTTCCCATTAATTTTGTGACTGTGAGTTTTCTGACCGTCCATCTGTCTGTCTGACTAAAAATCCACTCCTTAAGTGGATTTACTCACTCAAACTCAGAATTTTAGAGCTGGAAGCAAGGGTGTGCTGGTAAACGTTTAACAACCAGCTCCTTAGGAAAAAAAATGTACACAGCACACACTTTTAAGTTTAATCTGTATAATTACCATTTTCTCCATTTCTTTCTTAAGTCTAGAATAATAAATCAAGCCCTGGCTTGCAGCATTTGCTCATTTCTGAGGTATAAATGCTCATGCTGAAAATTCAGCAATCTCATCCAAAGCCGGTAGGAACCTGTGGCCTCAAGGCCACAGTGAGGCCCTTTGACCGAATCCAAACTTCACAGAACATAACCCCTTAATAAAAGGATTTGTTCTGGAAAACTTGGACTCAGTCAAAAGGCCTCACCCGAGGACCTAGAAGGCCACATGTGGCCTCGAGGTCACAGGTTCCTCACCCCTGAAGTAGGAGCTGGCTCTAGCATTAACAAGTCCAACCAACCACCTCAATCCAACCCTACAAGCATTTAAGTGAATATATTATTTGCAAGTCAGTGATCTGAATTAGTTCATAGGAGCTTTCCCAGGTTTTTCTTAACCCTCCCTTTCATCATTTCTTATGGGACAATAATATTCCATTATTTTCCTATGACATAATTTGTTCAGCCATTCCCCAATTTTGAGGCACCCATTTTGTTAGCATTTCCTTACTACGACAAGAAGTGCTGCTATGAATATTTTTGTACAAATGTATCCTTTCCTACTTTCTTTTATTTCTTTGGAGTATATGCCTGATAGTAGCAAATGTACGGTTTAGTACATATACAAAGTATATCTACAGTTTAGTGGTTTTTTGGTACGATTCCTAATTGCTTTCTATAACAGTATAAGTAAGGAGGATTTTGTTACCCTTTTTCGAGTTTAGTTTCTCTGGATCCATGGCCGTGGTAATGTCTAGTTTCCAGGTGTTAGACAATAACTCCCCAGAAAAGCCCCAAGGATCCTGGATAGTAGTTCCTAGAAATCACAGTGACAGACAGTCCTACTGAGGCTGTGCCATGAGATGTGGGGTGACATAATGTAATATTTACTACATTTGTGCAGATTGATAACATTTACAAAGTTAACCTGTGCCCTTAATGTTGGCAAGATACCTTCTTTGTCTGTTGCCCTATAAAGCAGTTGAGCACTGGTCAGTGAGTGGGGAAACCACAGGGTACCAAATAGGGGAATCCATAGGGGAACCCATGGGGGAACCCATTTGGGATTTAGGTAATGCATAGAGGAATGCATGCACCTGCCTCAACCGGACCCCACTGAGGCTTGAGGGGACTTAGGGGAGAACATAAGCTGTGCCTGTCTCAATTGACCCCATGGAGACATAGGGGTAGTTGCCCCCCCTTGCCCACCTTATGAGAAGGGTGATTAGGGAATGCTGTAGGATCTGGTGTTTCCGTTATCAGCAACTCCCTCTTGAGAAGACTAGACTAGAATAAAGTAAGGCTATTAACCCCTCCAAAGCTGTCTTCCTGGTCTTTCCTGTCTGACCAGATCAAGAGTGAACCTGTTAAAGGCTAGAGTCTAGAAACTCTAGTGCCTCCTGTGTATTATCTGTGAAACAAACAATTAGACCCCTTCACCAATCCACCAATAATGCCTGTTTTCTGACAGCCTTTCCAATAATTGTCATTTTCCATTTTTATCATCTTTGTTAGTCTAATGTTTGTGAGAAAAAAAATCTTAGAACTGATTTAATTTGAATTTTTCTTTTAGTTATTCAGAGCATTTTTAATACAGTTGTTATGGTTCGCATTTCTTCTTTTATGAAGTGCCTGTTCATATCTTTTGACCGTTTATTTCTTTGGGAATTATTCTTATTCTTATATATATATTTTTTTCTTTATTTATTTTTAGTTTACCACACACAGTTCTACATAGTTTTGAGTTCCAGTTTTTCTCCCCTCCCTCCCCCCTCCCTCCCCAAGACGGCATGAAGTCTCATATAACTGTCATGTATAACTTCGCATTGAATTAATTTATGCTCTAGTCAAGTCGTGGAGAAGAATTTTGACCAATTGAATGAATCATGAGAAAGAAGAAACAGAACCAAAAAAAACAAAAAAAAAACCCCCCCAAAAAATATGGAACGCTTCACGAATTTGCGTGTCATCCTTGCGCAGGGGCCATGCTAATCTTCTCTGTATCGTTCCAATTTTAGTATATGTGCTGCCGAAGCGAGCACCTTATTCTTATATATTTGCATCATTTCCCTAAATATCTCAGATATCAGACTTTAGTCAAAGAAATATGTGGCCAATATTTTCCCTAGCATACTGCTTCGTTTCTAATTCTAACTGCATTGATTTTGTTTATACAGAATGATCAGCTGGTTATTAATTATTCCCTGGAGGGGGAATGATAACACAACCCCAAACCAGTGAAAAATACTTGATTTGCTTCTACCTGGCTCTGAAGGCTTATGTTAAGATTTGTTGGCATGCCTTGGGCAAACTCATAGCCTCCTGAGGGTGCCTGCCTGCAAACTGATTGGGAAACCATAGACAAGAGCGGAAAGTCTGCGGATTATTTAGAACAGTGAACTGGTAATGAGAAGTGCCAACTCGCATTTCTTTGTCATTACTACTGCTGGGGAAGAGTTCTGTCTGCTCTTTGTCACCATTAAATTAATTCAGCAGGCGTTTATTAAATGTCTGATATGTGCTTATGCCCTGGAGGATATAAAGACAAAATGAAAAAAACCATGACAAAATGATCTTTTCCCCCAAGGAGCTTTTATTCTAGGGGAAGGGAATAAGCACTTATAAAGCACCTACTGTATGCTAGGCACTATGCTAAGTGCTTTTTACAAATATTATCTCATTTGATTCTCATAATAACCCTGCAAGGTAAGTGCTATTATTATCCCCATTTTACAGTTGAGAAAATTGAGGGATACAGAGGTGAGGCGACTTGTCTAGGGTCACACAGCAGGTGGAAATTGTCTTAGGTTGGATTAGAACTCCAGTATTCCTGATTCCAGGCTGGGTGTTTTATCTACTATACTGTCCAGTTACCTATTTTACTGCATATCAGGTAGAATTTCTTTTTTTTTTAATTTGATAGTATATTATGTAAAGATAATTTTTATCATTCTTTTTTTTATAAGTTTTGAGTTCCAAATTTTCTCCCTTCTTCCCTTCCCTCTCCCCTCCCTAAGATGGAAAACAATTTGATATAGGTTATATATGTGCAATCACGTAAAATGTATTTTCACATTACTCATGTTGTGAAAGAAGAAACAGTGTACAAAAACATTACAGTTTGCAAAAAAAAAAAACAAAACATGAAAAAATAAAGAAAGTGAAAATCATATGCTTCGATCTGCATTCTGACTCCATCAGTTCTTTCTCTGGATGTGGATAGCATTTTCTATCATGAATCTTTTGGAGTTGTCTTGGATCATTGTATTGCTGAGAAGAGCTAAACCATTCATAGTTGATCATCCCACAATGTTGTTGTTACTGTATACAATGTTCTCCTGCTTTTGCTCCCTTCACTTTGCATCAATTCATGCAAGTCTTTTTAGGTTTTTCTGAAATCTGCCTATTGGTCATTTCTTATAGCACAATTACATTATATTTGTATACCACAACTTGTTCAGCCATTCCCCAATTAATGGGCATCCCCCTCAATTTCCAATTCTTTGTCACCACAAAAAGAGCTGCTATAAATATTTTTGTACGTGTGGATCCTTTGCCCTTTTTTAATGATCTCTTTGGGTAGCAGGTAGAATTTCCCAAACTAATTTGGCCACAGAACACTTTGGGGCTGGCAATAGGTTGATGGAACCCATAAATCCTGGGCCAGTTTGGCTAGAATGTAGGGCATGTGAGTGTGTCTGGAGATATGGGATTGGGATAATGTAGCCAGAATGGCCTTTGTTTTCTTTGAATGACTCAGCTTACCTCATTGAGCTTCCCTGGATGCTGGGGCTTGCTCTTCCGGGGCAGGACCAGACAACTTCCTGTGTGATGAGTCATGGGGCTGGCTGAGGGGAGGTGTTAGCTCCAGAACCTGGTCTACCCTAGGGGGAGGAGCCAACTCAAGAACCAATCAGCCCTGGTCATTCAGGCGGAGCTTGATGATGTCAAAAACCCTATAAGAGGGGAGAGGACAGCTTGAAGATCCTCTCTTTCCTTTTTTCGGTTGGAGCCAGCGACAGTTACATCGTCAGTTACAGCGACCGTTACATCGTCAGTTTCAGTTGCAGCTTCAGTTACAGACACAGACACAGCTGAGGCAGGAGCTGCCAGTAGCAGAGCTGATCTACGGGAGGAAGCTGAACAAAGACTTCAGGCCAGTGGGTAATCTTATTACCATCGAGGGGGAAGCATGATTTTGCTTTACGCAATCATGCTTCTCTGTAGCCTCCTGGTTACTCTTGCAAGGCGTACTTATTGGGCCTGGAAGCTTTTGATCAATATATCAAAATGGGGTTGCTGGTTCATGGGTTGGTTACTGTGGAGCCTAAATAAATGTTTTGATTCTTCTGCCTTCTACTTTGAGAGTTTCTTATATCCGGCGGTTCCGAACCTTTCAGACATGTTTATGATCCTCTTTGAGATTATAAACTCTGCCCTCCTGATACATTTGGCGTCACGAACAGGATCGCTAGGTATAAGATCTCTATTTAGAAGCAGAACAATTTCAGAGGAAGAGATGAATATCCCAGGATGGGAGGATCCATTTTATTCCTCCCTAGCAAAAGAATTGGCTAAAAAAGCTGGACCCTGTGAAAACTGGGAACCAAGGCTACGGAGAGGAGATCCTAGGGATTTGGAAAAGTGTTTACGAGAAGTTGGGATTCAGTCAGGGGTATCACTATCTAGGCAAAGCTGGATAGTGTTATCAGCCTACCGGCTAGTATACGAAAGATTGAGATTAAGTGAAAGACATGGGGGCACTCCTACCCCACAGGAAGAAGGGGAATCTCAGATAGCAGAAGACCAAACTGACTCAAATGAGAACTTTTCTATTAATGTGGCTAAGAGCAACAGGAGACCAAAAAAGCCCAGAGTGCATTTCAACCCAGCCCAGAAAGAGCCTGACTGCCTGCTTCGTCCTAGCCATGGTGGCAGAGGAAGTGAGTGGGGAGAGAATGAGACAATGTTAGGGGTTGAGGCACAAAACACTACTGGGGTTCAGGATGTGCCTCACACAGAGAATAGGAGATGGTTAAATGATCAGACAAGGGCTCGACCCATACAAAGGAGGAAGACAGAAACCCGAGGTGAAGATTCAGTTACAAGGGAAATTCAGGAAGATTTCTCACCGCAAGAGGTCACAGATATTTTGAGTAGATTCAGCCAAAGAATAGGAGAACCATTGATATCTTGGATGGTAAGACTCAGTGATCAAGGGGCCGGTGGAATATCAGTAGATGGGACAGACTGCATGAGATTCATAGGTATCAGCCATGATCCTCTAGTTCAACAAGCTTTTAGGGAACATCATCAGCAAGGAGATGGTGATAGCAGGACTACTCTGTTGGCATTAGCCGCTGTGGGATGCAATAAGAGATATGCTACTGATTCTATGTGGCCCACTGAGCACAGACCCTGGTATTCACTTAGAGATTGTATCATGAGACTAAAGGAGGAGGTAATGAAGACTGCCATTATGACAGGAACTGCAGACAAATATTACAATGATTCAATGGAACTGCCTCATAGGAATTTAATAATTAGGACAGCTCCCCCTGCTTATAAACAACTAATTTTGAATTTATTACTTGGAGAAGTAGGGAGCCGTCTTACAACAGTGATAAATAAGATTTTACAGTTACATGACTTAGGTGACTGGGGAAGGGATAGATCTCCTCAAGAGAGAAGGGTGAATAACCAGCAAACTTGGCGCCAAAGGAGAGTAACAAGGAAAGAAATGTTTACTGCTTTATTGAGAGCAGGGGTAGGTTTTGAAATGATAGATGGAATTCCAACCAATGAATTATATAGAATGTACAGAGATAAAGGCCTTGATAACAGGAGAAATAGGGAAATAAGAACTGCTCCTGCAAATACTACAGATGTTGAACCTTCAAACCCAAGTGAATCACATGAAAGGGAATACTAGGGAACAGGCCGAGCCCCAGTCCAAATTAAGGAAATACACAGGCTGGATTGCAGACCTCACATTAACTTGACCATATATTGGAAAAATGGGTCAAGTACGGTAACTGAGGCATTAATAGATACTGGGGCCGAGGCCACCCTTATTTATGGAAATCCAGACAAGTTCAGCCATGGAACTCCTATTACCATCACAGGACTAGGAGGGACTGAAATATCAGCCAGACAAGTTAAATTAATGATGAAAATTGGACAGTTGCCCAAGAAAGAATATAGTGTGGTTATTGTGCCTATTCCTGAATACATCATTGGAATAGACATTTTGAAGGGTATGACCTTAAATTTACCTGAAGGGAAATACCAATTTGCTGTGAGGAAAATAGGCATTAATGCAGTCTTAGTGGGGAAAATCAAGATGGATCCAATCACTTTGCCCGAACCTTCTGAAGTAATTACTTTGAGGCAATATCGTGTGCCAGGTGGGCAAGATGAAATTGCCAACACTATAAGAGAATGTGTTGAGGCAGGAGTGTTAGTCCCTACAACTACTCAATGGAACAACCCTGTCTGGCCAGTCCGAAAATCAGATGGAACATGGAGGATGACAGTAGATTATAGACAGCTGAACAAAGTGACTCCTCCCTTGTATGCTGCTGTCCCAGACACGGTTACTTTAATAGAGAGAATACAAAAACGTGAAGGGACTTGGTATGCAGTTATTGATTTGGCCAATGCCTTCTTTACAATCCCAATAGACCCCAAGCAATGGAATCAGTTTGCTTTTACTTGGCAAGGCCGACAGTATACATTTACACGCCTGCCGCAAGGATATATTCATAGCCCAACTATTTGCCACAGGATTGTAGCTGAACATTTGGATGAATTAAAGTTACCTGGTGTACAGCTTACACATTACATAGATGACATCATGATACAGGGAAAGAATATAAAGGAGGTGGAGGAGAGTTTAGCATTATTAATTGACCATATGAAAAGCAAAGGATGGGAAATCAACCCCGCAAAGGTTCAAGGGCCAGCTCAAACTGTAAAATTCTTGGGGATACAGTGGAATAGAGGACTGCGAGAAATTCTCCCACAAGCTCGACAAAAAATCCAGGATTTTCCCACCCCTACCAATAAGAAAGAGGCCCAAAAGTTCATAGGGCTGTTTGGTTATTGGAGACACCACATCCCACATTTGGGACAGATTTTAAAACCCTTGTATAAAGTCACCAGAAAGAAATATGAATTTGACTGGGGACTTGAACAAAGTAGAGCTTTTGAGGAAGCAAAGGCTGCTATTCAATTAGCTCTAGACTTGTGGCCTATGCAAAATGGGCCAGTGGAGTTACAAGTGACTGTACAAGATGACTATGCAAATTGGAGTCTGTGGCAAAAACAACAAAGCCGAAGTGTACCTTTAGGCTTTTGGTCAAGGAAACTGCCCTCATCTGGAGTACAATATACACCTTTTGAGAAGCAGCTGTTAGCTGCATATTGGGCTTTAGTAGAAACTGAGCAACTAACTCTGGGTCATGAAGTGGTATTAAGGCCTGGAATTCCAATTATGACTTGGGTAATGAGTACCCCAGCTTCTCACAGAATTGGACATGCACAAGAGGCAAGCATAATCAAATGGAAGTGGTATATTCAGAATAGGTCCAGAGCAGGCAAAAATGGAGTTTCTGCTCTACATGAATCTGTGGCGAACATTGATACTGAGAGCAATGAAAAGCCCCTTGAATCTAAGCAACAGATGGTACCATCCTTAGTGAAATGGAATAATGGATATGATGGACTAAATGAAGAACAGAAGAAACATGCTTGGTTTACTGATGGGACAGCAAAATATTTAGGACAGAAGAGACATTGGAAAGCAGTAGCCTATAACCCCTGTACAAGGAGAACTCTGGAAAGTTCTGGGATAGGTGGAAGTAGCCAATATGCTGAACTGATGGCAGTGCATCAGGCCATCAGAGCAGAGAAAGGAGGACAATGTCATATATTTACTGACTCGTGGGCGGTAGCTAATGGATTAGCTACGTGGATGCCTATATGGAGGAATCAGAATTGGGAGATTCATGGCAAACAAGTTTGGGGTAAAGAGTTATGGGAAAATATATGGGACATGTCTTTGGTTACAGATCTGTCAGTTTTTCATGTTGATGCTCATGCAACCCTGACCACACCAGAACGTGAGTACAATGCACATGCGGATCGACTAGCAAAGATTGCTACTGAATGTATTGTCCCTACTCCGACTCCAACTGATGACCCAGCCTTAGCAAGATGGGTCCACCAGACTGCTGGCCATTTAGGGGTCCAGGCCACCCATCGATGGGCACAGGATCGAGGTATCAGTATTTCTCATGCGTTGTTAAAACAAATAACAGAGGAGTGTTGTATATGCCAATTAGAAAAAGAACGAACTCTTCCTAGGATAGTTACTGGAGAAATAGCAAGGGGAAAAGTTCCAGCCCAAATTTGGCAGATAGATTATATTGGCCCACTACCCCAGGATAAAGGATGTAAATATGTATGTACGTGTGTTGACACCTATTCAGGTGTACTAGTGGCTTGTCCTTATAAAGACGCAACTCAGAAAAACACCTGTAAAACTCTAGATATTGTAAGTTTATATTATGGAACCCCAATGCAGATTCAAAGTGACAATGGATCACATTTCAAGGGCAAAGAAGTGAAAAGATATTGTGTGTTGAATAATATAGAATGGATATATCATATTCCATATTACCCACAAGCATCTGGGCTAATTGAAAGAATGAATGGATTGTTGAAAGAACAGCTGAGAAAATTAAGCTCAAATAATTCATATCGACATTGGAAGGATAATTTGTCTATTGCCTTACGTAATTTGAATAATAGGCCCTTAGGGGGAAGTACACCTCTAGCCAGAATGATGACCCCAAATCTGCAGATCAGAGAACAGCAAACATGTGAGATCCAAAACATTGAATTTTGGACTGTGAGGGAAGATGTCCCACTACCAAGTCCAGGAACACCTGGTTCAGCAGGATATGATTTACATTGTATAGAGAATTTTAGGTTAAATAGGAAAGAGATAAGAAAAAACCCCTACTGGAGTATGTATGAGAATCCCCAAGAATCATCTTGGATGGATATTACCTAAACCAGGATTAGCGGCTCAAGGAATACATGTATTGGCTGGAGTGATAGATTCTAATTATCAAAAAGAAATTGTTGTGACACTCCAGAATATGGGTAAAAAACCTGTACAATTTTGTAGAAATGATAGGATGGTTCAAGTCATTATTATCCCCTGTGAAAAAATACCCTTTGTGAAAACTGACCCTCCTCCCAAAATAACTACTAGAGGGGCAAAAGGGTCTTGCTCCATTGATAGAATAAAGTCAGGAGCTAAGGTATGGGTAAAACGGAAGCCAGATGATATTCCAAAGGCTGCAGAAGTTATAGCCCATGGGAAGGACAACACTGTAACAGTTGTCTATTCAGGGGAAAATAATTACCAAATCGTACCCCTGAACCATATATTTTACCGTGAATAGGTTATAATAATAGATTCACAGACTATTCTTTTTGTCCTTTGTTTTGGCTAACCTTGTTGCTAGTTTTGTTTCCTTCAGGCTTAAGCACCCTGCACTTTCCGGTGACTGCCTAAGCATGTAGCATTCTTGGAATTCCTCCCAGCTTCTTAAAGAAATGACCTCTGGAATGGGACTTTTTGGGGGCAGGGCCATCTCTACATCCAATTTCAGCATGAAGAAGCTATGGAAAATGAGACCTTCACCCCTCACCCCAAGATTTTGAGCCCCAATCGTTCAAGGGGGGTGGAAATGATGATAGTGTTCTGTTTACTTATTTTGTGTTATCCTTGCTGTGTTGTTTTATTGTTATGATATTATTGATCCTATGTAATGGATACAAGGATTTAGGGGTGGACATTTGAATTATTAATAATTATTTTGGGGATGATTGATTGAAGAGATTATTTTGCTGGGATCTAGGGGTGGATCGCATTTGAATCGTTAACCAATGTTTGGGAATGTCACTGAATGATATGTTTTGCTTTATTGTGAATGATATGTTTTAGTTTCCTTTGTAATTGGATCACAATGTATGTTCTAGGATACATGGCTGATTAGATTATGTATCCTATAACAAGGGGTGGAGTGTAGCCAGAATGGCCTTTGTTTTCTTTGAATGACTCAGCTTACCTCATTGAGCTTCCCTGGATGCTGGGGCTTGCTCTTCCGGGGCAGGACCAGACAACTTCCTGTGTGATGAGTCATGGGGCTGGCTGAGGGGAGGTGTTAGCTCCAGAACCTGGTCTACCCTAGGGGGAGGAGCCAACTCAAGAACCAATCAGCCCTGGTCATTCAGGCGGAGCTTGATGATGTCAAAAACCCTATAAGAGGGGAGAGGACAGCTTGAAGATCCTCTCTTTCCTTTTTCGGTTGGAGCCAGCGACAGTTACATCGTCAGTTACAGCGACCGTTACATCGTCAGTTTCAGTTGCAGCTTCAGTTACAGACACAGACACAGCTGAGGCAGGAGCTGCCAGTAGCAGAGCTGATCTACGGGAGGAAGCTGAACAAAGACTTCAGGCCAGTGGGTAATCTTATTACCATCGAGGGGGAAGCATGATTTTGCTTTACGCAATCATGCTTCTCTGTAGCCTCCTGGTTACTCTTGCAAGGCGTACTTATTGGGCCTGGAAGCTTTTGATCAATATATCAAAATGGGGTTGCTGGTTCATGGGTTGGTTACTGTGGAGCCTAAATAAATGTTTTGATTCTTCTGCCTTCTACTTTGAGAGTTTCTTATATCCGGCGGTTCCGAACCTTTCAGACATGTTTATGATCCTCTTTGAGATTATAAACTCTGCCCTCCTGATACAGATAACTAGGTGGAGCATTGGAGCTGAGCCTAGAGTCAGGAAGACCCATCTCCCTGAGCTCAAGTCTGTGACCCTGGGTAAGTCACTTAACCCTGTTTGCCTCAGTTTCCTCATCTATCAAATGAGCTAGAGAAGGAAATGGCAAACCACTCCAGTATCTTTGCTAAGAAAACCCCAGAGTTGGCCGTGACTGAAGGGACTGACCAACAACAACAGGGGATGTGGAATAATCTTAGAGATAAAGCATGTCAGAAAAAAATGAGAAATTAAGCCTAGTTTCTTACCACAAAGTTACCATGCATAGTAAGGATTTTTAATTGGGTAAATACAAAGATGCAAAATGAGAAAGCTTCTATATACTTGCACTACCTACCTTAAACGGTAGCTGGGAGGAAAGAATTTTCTAAACCTTAAGGCGCTATATTAATGTGAATTATTTTGTGTTTTAGATGGAAAATGCCATTAGCATCAATTTTTTTCCATCTTTATTCATTTACTGATTTTAATTAAACATGTATAGGTTAATAAACAGTCCAGAGTTAGTAGGTTGGTATTATAACATTTATTAAAATAATGTTATGGGTTAATAGAGCATCAATTTTTTTTAATTGTGGAACCCATCTTCATACTAAGAAGAACCCGGCTTGGAAAATACTCATAGAAGCATAGGACTCTATCCAGTTTTCCAGTTAATAAAGTATATGCGGGGTGTCCCAAAAGTCTTAGTTCAACTTTAAGTTATCGAAACTTAAAATCGTTTCTGTGGCTAAATGATTTTGGAAAATTCTACCCGGTACGCAGAATAGGCAGCTGGGTAACGCAGCTAGATAGAACACCCGGCTTGGAGTCAGGAAGACCGGAGTTTAAATCCTGCCTCAGACACTTGCTAGCAGTACGACCCTGCATAGGTCACTTAACCTCTGCCTCAGTTTCCTTACCTGTAAAATGGGGATAATAATCAGCAGCTACCGCCCAGGGTTGTTTCGAGGATCAGATAAGACACAGCTTTGTAGAGCACTTTGCAAACCTTAAAGTGCCGCATCCATGTTAGTATGTCTCCACGGGGAGAGCTAACGGTAATGCCGGAGGAGGCAGTTACCCTCTGTGGAGGTGGAGGTGCAGGTAGGAGGAGAACAACAGTAGTACAACAACGCACATGTATATCGTGCTTTCAGGGTTTTTTGTTGTTGTCATTGAGCTGCTTCAGTCCTGTACAACTTGTTTGGGGGTTCAGGAAGATCTGAGTTCAAATCCAGCCTCAGGCGCTTACTAGCTGCGTGACCCTGGGCGAGTCACTTAGCCTTGTGTGCCTCAGCTTTCTCATCTGTCAAATGAGCCGGAGAAGAAAATGGAAAATGATTTCTCTGCCAAGAAAACCCCAGAATGGGGTCAAGAAGAGGTGGACACAACCGTGACAACTCAACCACAAGACAGAAGAACCAGACCATCCTTTACATGGCCTACAATTTTTTACAATGCACAACTCAGAACTTTAGCTTCAGGGGCCGTTTCGTTTAACCCTTCCACTTTACAGATGAGGAAACTAAAGCCCGGATAGAACGGACTGAGGCCCCGGGTACAGTGACTTGCCCAAGGTCACAGAAGTAGTCTGCGGGGAAAGTCAGGCTCTGACCTCCGGCCCTCTCTCTCACTCCAGAGGCAGGGTTTCTTCCGCTGCAAATTGGCTTATCCACAGATTACTTAACATAAGACTTATCTCTCCTGACTATTTTATGAGGTCCTGGTGGGCAGAGACAGTGTTTTCTTAATCTTCTGTATCTCCCACAGCAGCCCAGCGTTGGGCCGGACGCCTAGTACTCAATAACCCCTTGATCGATAGGAAGATGATACATGATGCTATTGACTCGCATTACAACGTGAGTTTTGAATATCTTCCCAATAGTGGTCAAGGGCTGTCCCAAGTCATCTTCGATCCATCTACTCTGTCTCCCTCACTCCCCTCACAGCCAAAGGCACAGAGTAAGGCCAAAGGCTTAGAGGGGGCAAGCAGAGGGGCCCTAGGCAAGACCGCTTTCCTTCAAAGACCCACCCTCCCCCACCCCCAGCCCCACTCCCTCTCCACCGTCCTCCCCTCTCCTATGACAAGCTTCCTGGAATCCTGGGATTTGTTTGAGGCACCCTGGGAGCCACGAGATGTAGATTAATTGAAGGGTGGGAGGGAATGTGGGAAGAGCGGTGAGAATAATTAGGGAGGGGAGGGATTGATCTGTGATGAAAAATTAAGGAAGCAAAACACTCTGGGGCTGGCTCAGCTGTGACTGAACTGAGACATGATCACTTTCTGAAGGGAGAGAGGACCTAACGGGGCGGGGGGAAGGAGGGGATTGTGATTAAAGAAACAGGGAGAAAAGAAAGACAAAGAAATTGGGGAGTGATGGCAAGAAAGGCAATGGGCCCAGTTTGAGGGGAGGGAGAAGCGGAGAAGTCCAGCAGCTTCTCAGGACACTTCAGACTGGGCTGAGCTGGGGGATCAGAGGAGTGCTAGGAATGATTGTGTTCTAGCTCCTGGTGTAAATCAGCCGGGTGAGGGCATTGAAGGAGGACTAGAGCCGGAGTCAGGAAGACCCCAATTCAAATCTTGCCTCAGACATATACTAGCTTTGTGATCGCAACCTGTTTTCTCATCCGTAAGAGGGGGATAATAATCACCTCTGCTTCACAGGATTGTTGTGAGGCTCGGATGAGATAATTTGCAGGCCATGAAGTGCTATAAGAAATGTTAGTTGTGGCAGCTAGGTGGCGCAGTGAGTAGAGCACCAGCCCTGGAGTCAGGAGGACCTGAGTTCAAATCCAGCCTCAGATACTTGACACACTAGCTGTGTGACCTTGGGCAAGTCACTTAACCCCAATTGCCTTGCCTTCCCCCCTCCAACAAAAAATTGTTAGTGATGATTAAGAACTGGAAAGGGGTAAGCTCTCACCCAAAACCTCTTTATATCCTAGAATCTTAAGATCATGAGATTTTGAACTGGAAGGAATCCTACTCTAGTGCAACCCTCTCATGTTACTGATCAGTAGAGGGGTCACGGCTGGGGTTCAGATCCCTGAATCCAAATTTAGTCTTCCTTCCTTTATATCATATTAAGGCAACATTGCCCATAAATGCATTAACCAATATTCACTTAATAGCTAGCTACCAGTTTGGAGAGCATGACCTTGAGGAAGTGGGGCTCAGGCCAGATAATCGTTGCTGGAAGGATATAATTGGAGGAGAGGGGGAGAATAGGCCACAATATTTTTTTCTGCCCTGCAATGGGAAGTCCTGGGCATCGAAATCAGTATGAGGAAATATGAGGGTGGGAGAGAAGGCGTAGGGAACTCCAACAGCAAACTTTGCCTGCTTGTCAGTTTGGCCTAGGTAGGTCTGGGTAGTGGAGACAAGAGGAAGAGAAGAGGAAGGAGAAACAAGGATGATATTATTACTCTGACAGATGGAGCCAGTGAGAAAGAAGGGGGAACCTGTCCCCACAATGAACACGGAGAGCCTATGGAAGATGACAGGCCTATCATAGAGAGAGGAAGCTAAAAGGAAAATGAACAGGGAGGGAGTAGAAGAGGACACGTGTGGCACCTATAAATGATAGGACGAGAGCCAAAGATGGAGGGGGTATATAAAAGTGTAGGAGAATGAGGGGATGAGTCATAGAAGAAGTAGAAGCTGGTGCATGTTAGGGAACTCACTGGCCCTGTAAATGGTATAAAGTAGTGAGTTCTCTCCACCCCCCCATCCCTCCCATCCCCGCCATTCACGAGATCTCAGGATAGGACTTTACAATTTATCTGGGCTAATGAATAGATGAACAGTAATCTCTAATTAGTCATCCAGACTCCACTGGAAGACTTTCACTTAATGAGGACTCGATACCTTTTGAAGTAGCCCATTCCACTGTGGAACAGCCCTAATTTGTTAGGAATATTTTCCTGATATCAAACTGAAATCTGCCTTTCTACAGTTCTATCCATTGCTTCTAGTCCTGTTATGTCCCCTGAGGCCACGTAGAATGAGTCTAATCCATCTTCCATAGTCAATAAATAAACATTTATTAAGAACCTGCTATGGGTCAGGTATTGTTATGATTAGGGAAGCAGTGAGATACCCTGGAAAGGGTCTTGGGAATCAGAGGACCTGGGTTGCATTGGGACTTTTTTGGTGTTTTCTCTTTTAGAATGCTAAAGTAATCAAGTGCCTTTGATTAAGTCTTACTGGGTGCAAAGCCCCAGGCCCACACCCTTTTGCTGATTAGCCATGAAGCCTTTGGGCCCTAAGAAGGGTATATAAACTCAGAGGTTAGCATTTTGTTTGGGCCTCTCGCTCCCTGGAAGAGTGTTATGTGATTTGGCCACACAAGACTCTGGGCAGCCGCTAGAGCCCCTTGGCTTTGAAAACCCAGATGTTGGTGCCTCTCTCTCTGGTAATTATGTAATTCTTTGATCAGACAGCTAGAGGCCTGTCTGTTGATAACTCTGTGTGTTTGCTCTATTTATATTGTCTCTGTTTGTAATTTCTGTTTGTATTTGCTCTGAAGTTCAGGGTGCTGGCTTTTTTCCCTGAACTAAGTGAATGATATATGTATGTTTAATTGAAGTGAGATTGTAAACCCCTTAAAGTTGCTTTCCTTAGAAAAGCAGATCAAAAGACCTGTGCTAGCAGCCTTCCTGTGTGCTGGTGTTGTTGGGTCTTTTACCCCCATAACAGCTGCTAGCAACATTGTTGTTACATGGGTTCAAATCCTGACTCATACCTCTATGTAACTCTGTGTGAATTTGGGCAAGTCCTTTGTAAAATGAGGGGGTTAGACTGGTTGGCTTCTAAAGTCTAAATCTACAGTGTCTAGGGAAGTTATCCTTGGCCCTTCATCCTATTACTGTGCCTAAGGCAGGTATTGCTTGTCCTCCTTGCGGTTATAAAGAGTTTCCATTGGGTTAGTAACTGAATGCATGAGTACATTCAAAGAATGAGGAATGATCCAAGTGGGAGGGTGTTAATCAGGGAAGGAGGTGAGGAATTTTGAAAGAAGAAAAGATAGCAATAAATGTTGGTACCCCATCCATGGTCAATTCTATTCCCTGAAACTGAAGGGACCATGCACAACCATGGACATTGCCTTTCCAGATGAAGGACTTTATGATCTCCCTAGAGCATGGCCCTGCACCTGCCTAAATATCTTCTTGACTTTTGTTGTATTTTTGGCTTTGGATCTGGTTTTCCTCTTGTCTCTCCTCTTCCCTGCACGCCCATTCCTACCTCCATGAGGGGCTTGGAAGTAAAACTTGCCCAGTCTTTTTATGCTTCCTTCTGCCAACTCCATAGTCTAACAATGTTTTTGTTCAGTTGTTTCAGTCGTGTTCTTCATAACTCCAGTTGGGGTTTTCTTTGCAAAGATACTGGAATGGTTTGCAATTTCCTTCTCCAGGTCATTTTATAGATGAGGAAACTGAGGCAAACAGGGTTAAGTGACTTGCCCAGGATCACACAGCTAGTACCTTGAAGCCAAATTTGAACTCACAAAAATGAGTCTTCCTGATTCCAAGCCCAGAGCCCTACTGGCTTTGCCACTAGTAAGGGGTGACCAGGGCTTTGCCTCAGGGCAGTGACATCTAGGGAATTACTCTTCCTCCCCTTAGAAGATTTCTGGGGATGGGAAGATATTCTTATATTTCTCTCCACCCCGCCCCCCATCAACCTTCCCCTCAGCCCCTGAAGGGTATAGGTAGGACAATCTGCAGGCTTAATTATACCTACAATTGAATTGTCTTCCATACCTCTGTCCCTCTTAACATCCTAGTTACAGCTCTTCTGGGAAGTATGCCCTCAGATGGTGCAGTGGGAACCACTCATTCTTTGTTTATGCCTATTTAATCTGATGTGAAAACCAAACATGCTGAGGATTTAAGCCTGAGTTAGCTGAAAGAAGAAAGACTTCGCTGCAGTGGTTTGGCAGGAGAGTTAGGGCAAGAAATGAAAAATGGGAGCGGGGAGCAGGACTCAAAAGTAACCATAGCAGAGAGCCCCATGGTGGCTTCTCCAGATAGAAAACGTTCCTCTATTTAGCCTCTTCAGTCCCCAGCCCAAGGGAATCTGTAGTGTCATCTCACTCACCTGGCCAGGCCTCTTTCGAGCTTCAGGATCTACACACCTTCCCTTCATTTGTTTGCACCAGGCATATTCAGCAACTTTAAGCAGCCCTCATAAATCAGTCCCTCCAGCTATTTTATCATTCTCCTTGTTCTTCTCTAAGGAACTAACAATCTGCTGCCTCTCAAGCTTAAGCCCACAATAAAACCAGCTTTCTTGGTGCCACGTCGCCCTCATCAGCAAGGGATAAGCTTCTGTATGGGATGCTTCCAGGGGCACAGGTCACCCTCCCTCACAGCCTGCTTCTTTGTCTGATTCAGGCCTATTGCCAGATGACAACTGGCCTACTTTCTCCGGCTGCAAGTTTCCTTTGGTTTCTGTGGCCTCCCAGAGCTCTCCCCTCATTGATTATCTGTGAACCTAATTACATATTTCTCTACAGAGGGTGGCTTGTCTTTTCCCTGGATTGAAATCCTACCAGGTTATTTTTCTCTTCTAATTTCTAGCATAGCAGGTTGGTAGATGGTTGAAGCAGTGTTTGTCTTAGATCCCTGTGTATCATTTTCTTTTTTCTTGCTCTGTCAACCTTTCTTGAGGTAGGGGAAAATCTCCCAAGTGAATGGGGCTGTGGGAACCCTTGCTCCAAATCTGAACTGTTCCCCTCAAATAGCTGATCCATGCAAAATCTTGTTTCTACCTTCATAATATCTCTTTTAAGCCTCTGTCTCTCCATTCACACAGCTAACCCCCAAGGTCAGGCACTTAGTACCTCTCACCTGCGTGACTGAGATAGCTTTCTAATTGGTCTACCTGCCTCAAGCCTCTCCCCACTCCAATTCACCTTCCACTCAGCTGCCAAAGTAATTTTCTTAAAATGTACACCTAAACATGTCTCTCTCTATCTCTGTCTCTCTATATACATCTGTCTCTCTCTGTCCCTCTCTGTCTCTCTATCTCTGTCTGTCTGTCTCTATCTCTGTCTGTCCCTCTCTGTCTCTTGTCTGTCTCTCTATGTCTGTCTGTCTCTGTCTGTCCCTCTCTGTTTGTCTCTGTGTTTCTCTGTTTCTATTTCCGTCTCTCTGTTTGTCCCTCTCTGTCTCTGTCTGTCTCTCTGGATGTCTGTCTCTGTGTCTGTCTGTCCGTCTCTGTCTGTCTGTCCCTCTCCATCTGTCTCTCTATCTCTGTCTATCTGTTTCTGTGTTTGTCTGTTTCTATTTCTGTCTCTCTGTCTGTTTGTCCCTCTCTGTCTCTCTGTGTCTGTCTGTCTCTTCCTCTGTCTCTGTCTGTCTGTCCCTCTCTGAGTCTATCTGTCTGTCTCTCTTTGTGTCTGTCTCTCTGTCTCTGTCTGTCTGTCTGTCTGTCTCTGCCTCTGTCCATCAGGCTTGGTCCCTACTAGGACAGCACAGGAGTTCCATCAGCATGTTGTTTAAGCCGGAGTAAGGACTCTATTCTCCCAAGCAGGAGACATAAAGAACACTCAGAAGAACCATTTTACTTTGCCCTATATAGAATATATCCAAACCTAAAACTGTGTTCCAGGTTATTCCTCTTTCACTATGGGCTGCCAGCCCCTTAACTTTTTGTCAGATGCTTCCATCTCCCAGCCAGTCTGAAAGAGTCTTAAGAGATTCCCTGAGCCCAAAGGCCAAGCGTAATCTATCTACTCTGCTCGTTTCCCTCTCTTGTTTTATAATTCTGTCCCACAGACCATCAGGTTGCTGGGTCACTGTTGTCCTTTAGACAACTCAGTGGGTGATAGCTTTTCTGGTTTTATATTAGCCCTTCCATAGTCTCAATCTCTTGGAAATATACTTCATTCCTCTTTGGCTAGGATTTTGCGTAGATTTATCTGGCAATCATTTCTGGGGATACTTTTACATTTTTCAAAAGCAATTCTCTATCTTTGTTTCATGGGTATATTTCAAAGATATGTATGGCTGAAATAGGAGATAGGCTGGCTGTGCAGTGAGAGTAAGGGACAGATGATCCGGGTATTATGCTGGTACCTGGGGAATGTTAAAAGGCTCAAGGAAGGCTTTCAGCAAAGGGGGGTAATCACGATGATAATAATAATCGGGGCACAGTGGCTAGAGTGCTGGGCCTGGACTCTGGAAGACTCCTCTTCCTGAGTTCAAATCTGGCCTCAGACATTTACTAGCTGTATGACTCTGGGTAAGTCACTTCACCCTATTTGCCTCAGTTTCCTCCTCTGTAAAATGAGCCAGAGAAGGAAGTGGCAAGCCACTCCCGTATCTCTGCTAAGAAAACCCCAAACGGGGTCATGGAGAGTTAGACACAACTGAACAACACAGAACGATAATAGCTAACATTTATACAGCGCTGTATGTGTCAACTCATTTTATCCTCAACAGTCCTGTGAAGGTGAGCACTGTGACCGCTCCCCTTTCACAGGTGAAGAAACCGAAGCACAGAAAGGTTAGGTGAGTTGCCCAGGGTCACACATCCAGTGTTGAAATGGGATTTGAACTTGGGTCTTTCTAATTCCAAGAGCACTCTACCCACCGAGCTGCCTCTACTTCATTATACAGATGGAGGCATCATCGACTGCCATGCTCAGTGGCACCCGAGACATACTGAGCCTAGTGACAGCTCTTTGAAGGGGGAGCATAACCCCTTTGGCCCATAAAGTACTTTTGCTGATGATGCTGTCACGTGGTACAAACACAACTCTGTCTGTGTGCTGGACCTCACACCATCTCCATGAATAGATGCTGACCCCTCCTCCAACTCCCTGTTGTCTTTACTTGAATTTTATTCTTGTTTTCGTCTTTACAGAAAATGACACAGAAATCACAGATTCAGAATTACTAGCGGTTGGTACAGTTCCATATCTCAAACACTTCAATATCAAGTGGTTTCCTCACTGTATGTACAGTATTTACATAGGGGGTGGGGGTGGGCTATAATCTAACACAAACAGAGACAAAGACAAGGGTGGGGGGCGACAGCTGGAAAGGTGGGAGAGAAGAACAAATCAACTTTTTGATACAGAGTAAAAACAGTACTCCAGAAAAGACACACCAAGGACCCTTCTCTCAGGACCTTGTTTTCAGGGAGTATTGTCTGGAAGAGACAGATGGGGTGGGGAAAGGAGTGGCTCTTATAGGGAGCTGAGTTCTTCTTGTTAAGTTTTGTGTGGGTGGGTAAGTGTGTTTGGGGTTGGTGACGTCCGGCATGCCAAATCTGTTAAGGCTAGGGCTGTATTAGTAGTTGAATAAAAGAAGCATGTATCAGAGCCCATCAATGTTAGGAGCACACCCTATCTTAATAAGCACAGGTGCAGGGATGCCCTACTAATTAACGGGCTCCACTAGAACTGCTTTACTTTTTTTTTTTGGTTATTCAGATTTCTGATTTCACCTGTGCAAGGAATTTCCAGTGTGGAAACTCCCTCTATCAATACGAATTGGCAATTTAGATCTTAAGTCTTTAGAGCTCTCTTAAAATCTTAGAAAATTTCCTGGGGCACCAAGAAGTTAAGAGGCAAATTTTTCAGAGACAGAATTTGAACCTGGGTCTTCCTAACTCCAAGGCCAGACCTCTATCCAGCTCTCCAGTGTCTTACTACAGCGTAGTTAGAAAGGATATGTATGGATGTATACTCCTATGCTCATGTGTTTGTGGGATAAGTAACTACATACATGTGGGCTGTACTAGTTTCTAGAGGTCAAGGTAAGAAGACTCAGTTGACACTGGTTTCCTGCCTTACTCTCAGAGATCGCTTCCATTCTCTGGTTGTGACTGACCCCTGGTATATATTTTGTTGATGCCAATTCCAGTAGTCTTGTCTGACTCTGGCCTTTGGGGAATAATATAGAACACCCACCCATAAGGTCTACAGCTTCCTTGTCTTCCACTGGAATGGTATAAATTAATAATAATAATAGAAAGCACAAATGTTGCATGAATTGCATGGTAAGTGACTCTCCTGAAAAACAAAGACAAAAACCAAAAAACAGGTGTTAGGCACCTGAGAAGGCCAGGGTCTAGATGTGCCCCATCAGAGTAGGGAGCCACAGGCACCTGTGAGAGGTGAGGCTTGGAACAGTAACGCCCTCCTCAACCCAGGTGGCAGGGTCTAGACTTGGGGGCTTCGAATGAACCTAATCAAAGGTGGATGCTAGCACCTGTGATAAACAGAATCAGGTGAGATGAAGAAGCTTCGAAATGGATGTGTCTCAGACCCTTTGGGCAAGCAGACACAGGCCCTGAAGGACTGCTAGAAGAGGAGAGAAGGGTGTGAGTGTCCACAGTAGCGGCTGGGGCATGGACACTGTGTGCCTGTAAAGGGATTTTGAGTGGTCAAGAGGGTACCGTGGTTGGGAAACAGGACCACATGTCTAATACCAGTGAGAGGTAGGTCTTGAGTAGGAATCAATGTGTCAGAAATGGGAAAAGCATGTGAGCTTCAGGTCCTTCAATGATTAGAAAATGAACAGACTTAATGGCCGATCCTCCCATGGGAGGGTGGGGATGGATACGAAGGAAAGAAGACTTCGAGTGAGGTGACTAGGTGTTATAGTGTGGAGGATACTGGGGGTGGGTTTGTGTCTTCTGTCTTTCTGAGAGCAGTAACCACACAGGTCTTCAGAAAGGAGTAGGATGGGTCTGAAAAGGGGCTGGAATGGGGGGTTGGGTGATGTTGGAGGATGCTTTGGAATCAAGACTACAAAAGAGTCCACGAAGAACGGCTCTGAAGGGATGGGATAGGACAGCAAAGTGTTGCTAGAAATAGGGAGGCAAAGGGGGTTTAAGGGTAGTTAGGGAGTCTTCTGAGGGCAGGAGATACAAGACAGGAGAGAGTATGGTCCAAAGCCTCTGTCCAGGACTAAGATAGTAACTGTTCAGTGCCACTTAACAGGGGATACTGAAGGGCCTATGGAGTGCAGGGTGAGTTTAGGAAGAGTCTCTGGAGGAGCCACGTGGACCAGGCCCCTTTGCACTACCCAGAGGCTCGGGGCCCTGCCTCTGGGGTACTCCTACCCACAAAACACCAAGGGCTACCATTCCCTGGGGAGAAGAGTCCTGCAGAGGCCCCATCAAGGGATGCCCTTGGTTTAAACCATCTTTTCATCTGGCTGCATTGGGTTGGGTCTCTCCGTTTGCCTCTTCTCTTCAATGGTCGCCTCCTCCTCCTCCTCTTCCTCCTCCTCCATAGCTTCCTCTTGCTTCTCTGCTTTCCGAGCCAGGGCTTCCCCCCCAGATATGGTCCCCAGCACTTTGGTGCTGTGTTCCTGAGCTTTGGCCCTGAGGGCGGCGATGCTGTTTTCCCTCAGTTCCTCTTGAGAGATGGTGGCTGACTGGGGGTCAGGGCCCCGCTCTTCCTTCTCACTCTTGTCAAGCTTGGGCAAGGCCTGACGCTCCACCTCCGGCTTCCTCCCGGTCTCCGCAGCTGCCTCCAGAGACTTTTTGTGCATCCCTAAAAAGAATTGTTGGTATTCGGGTTTAGAAAAGCGCCTGGGCATGGGAAAGCCATCTTGAACTGAAAACAGCAAAGATAAAAGAGAGGCCAGAATTAAAGGATGAGCAGAAAGCCTTGCTTCACACAGAAGTCACCCCAAGGCCTAAGGGCTGTGGGCATTAGGGAAAGGGATGAAAAAATAAAGCTACAGAAGTGAAACCTAGAGCCAGGGACCGGGACAGATCAAGGATAAAGCTTCAGGGCACCCAGCCTGAGGTGGTGGCTGGGGGCCTATTTATTCAAAGCATCTGTCAGTCAGTCATTCAATGAGCATTTATTAAACTCTTTCTGTGTTCCAGGCATGGAGAGTGGGGTAAAAGCTGGGGATACAAAGAAAGACAAAAATATAGTCTCTGCCCTCAAGGTGCTCTTGTTAGAGAAATTCACCCAGAGAGTAGGGAAGAGAATGAGATTTATGGAGGGGAGAGAGGAAAGGAAGGCCATCAACCTTTAGAGAAAGGGTTCTCAAAGTGGGGTCTGTAAACTGTAAAAAATATATAAACTTTAAAAAAATTAGAACTGTATTTCAATATAATTGGTTTCCTTTGTAATGAATTCTATTTATGTATTTGAAGATATAATTCTGAAAAGGGATACACAGGTTTCACTAGACTGCCAGAGAGGAACATAGCACATATGGAGTGTGATTAAACCCCTGTTTTAGAGGGTTTCTGGAGACCCAGGAGGCAGATCAAAGGAACTTTGATTCACATCAGGCCTCCAGACCTAGACTATCTCATTCAGGAGCACTAAAGCTTGGGGCAGAGACAAGAGATGGAAAAATCCTAGAGCAGTGGGAGAAACTATACCCCCCATATTTATTGAAAGGGGGAAGGGTTCCTCATAGCAGCCATTGAGACAGATGAGTTATCAGATATGAAGGCATAGCTCCCCAGTAGAAGAGGATGAGTTTAGGTAATATTAACTGTAACAAGCTCTCGAAGACACTTATTATCTGAGCTCCCATATCTAGACAGCAATATACATTTTCTCGGATTCTGAGCTCTGGATAGAGATGCTTTCTCTAAGGGCAGGGCATGGGAAAGATGGGATGGCAGGTCCCTAATAGGGTCTCCAGGGCAGGATTTTTCTTAGGGAATAGAAACACTTGATTTTCAGAATTTCAGGTCTCTTTTTCAGTCACTTCCTTTTCCTCCCCATCCCCTCATCCCATCTGGTTGGAAGTCATCCATCTTCCCAATACTTAGTACAGGACCTGCAAGGAAGGTCCAGACCTTTTTTAGCCCAAGGACAATTGCTTCCCTAGAGGGCCCTAGTACCCTGGTAAGGGAGCTGGTATCTTACCAAGTAGCCATGGGGCACAGGACTCCATGATGCCATCCTTGGCAGATTTGAGGATGGACTCTGGCAATGGAATAGAGTGGCGAACCATAGCTCCATATAAGCCATATTCTGCCATAACACTGCTCCGACCCCAGCACTTCTCCCGTTTCCTCCATTTGGCTCGGCGGTTTTGGAACCAGACCTATGGAGGAAGAAAGCAAAGAGTGGTGTAATGTAGTGAATAGGATGCTGGATGGTCACAGAGCTAATCCGTTTCAAGTCCCTACTCAGACACTTATTAGCTATGGGACCATGAGCAACTCATTTAACTCTCTGGGTCTTATTTTCCTTGTCTGTAAAACAAGAGATTTGGACCAGATGACCTCTGAGACTCCTTCTAGTTGTAAATCTATGATCCCATGATCTAAGTCACATGTATTAAAGGTAAGGCTCAAAGCCTTCTGGAAACACTAACTCATACATTTAAAAAAAAAAAACCAAAAACATGATGAGGTCCCAACTCTGTCCATCACAGAATTCGGTGTTTCCCAAGGTGGGGGTGGATATGGTGATTGTCCAGATAAGGTTATCCAGAGTCATTAAGCCCCTATGCTGTAGTCCACAACATCTTGTTTCTCAGTAGGATCTAAAAGCAGACCTCTACAACAAGGGAATAGTTGGAAAAAGTATTTGGAATCAGAAAACATGGTTTTGAAGCCTTGCTGGTGCGGTGTTGGACTTTATTCTCTGTCTGCAAAATGGGGATCATAACTATTACCCACCTCACTGGGCTGTAAGGATAATAATGTGTCAATAAGTGACATAATGTATGTAAAGCCAAATGTAAATGTCAGTTGAGATCATTACCCGCTACCTCCCCCATCTCTGAATCACTGGTACAGTCGAACTTGCCAAGTAGGCAAATTATAGGATTATAGCAAGGTTAGGTGATCCAGGTAGTAAGCCTCAGAGATAATTGGAACTCTCTTGTCCTCTAGTTCCAGATCTGTGCACTTTCCACTGTAATCTAAAAAGGAGAAGAATCTAAGAAGGGGAAAGCGGAGAACTAGGAAGGGAAAACAGGACCAGGCAGAAGGCGATATTCAGATCTTGGGGCCACCCAAGACTGTTACCACCATCATCAAGAGAGAAAAGGCACTTGGGATGTAGCTTTTCCTCAATCTGTCAGGCAGCTAGGTGATTAAGTAGATAGAGTCAAGGACCTGAAGTCCAGAAGACCTGAGATCCTAATCCTCCCTCACCCACTCACTAGCCAGGTGACCTTCTCTCTGTCTGCCTCAGTCCCCTCCTCTGTGAAGTGGAGTTAATCATCCCAACTGCTTGCTGTGGGGATAAAGTGAGATCGTATTTGTAAGATGCTTTACGAGCCTTAATTTAGCCGTATATAAATGCTAGTTAATATTGTCATTATCGTTGGCCTGAGACTGAGTGTAGGTCCCTTCAGTTTTACATGGCCTCTCAATTTTATCTCCCCAAACTAAATCGATCTCACCTCATAGGGGTAGGAAGGGGCTTACAGCTTAGACTCTTTCAGGAGCCCCAGGAGATCCCAGCCTAAGGGGAGATGGGCGATCGTCGGGCCCCAGGGTAACCGTGGAACAGCGTTTAGGAGAGAAGAAAGAACCCTGCCTTGTAGTCATGCTGGGAAGATTGAGGCTTGGGTGGGGGCGCGTCGCGGAGAAGGGGGAAGGCGACCGCCTCTCATCTCCTGGACGCAGGCAAGAAAAGACCCTCATCTCTTCAGGAAATTGGAGGCTGCTTCTCTTCTCTTTGACCCCGGGGGGCAGCGAGTACCGAACCAGAGAAGGGAAAGGATGGGGACGAGGATGCGGATGGAGATGGAGATGGAGATGAGGGTTGGGGGAGGGAGACGGAGGGGGTTAGAGATCGGCTGGGGAAAATCTATTAGTTTTCTCTCTCTGATTTCCATTCTTCTCCTGTCGCCTCTTTCTTCCTCTCCCGCCCTCCATCCATCCTCCCCACCCTCCTCTCCCCCTCCCGCTCCACGGCCCCCCGCCTCCTCCCCCACCAGCCTTTCCCTTGCCCGTGGAGGTATCAGCTTTTGATGAAAAATTGCTCGAGCTCTATTCAGGAGGCGGCAAAAGAAGAGTCACCCCCAGGGGCAGCCCTGGGCTGATTGAAAAATAAGTTAATTTCAGTTTGAATCGATGGGCCTCAGGCACTGAAATATCACGGGAAATTAAAGCGGTGGCTCTCCCGGGAGCCTCACCATTGACCCGCACTAATTAATGCCGGGGAGTTAGCGCACGCTTCTCCGGGAGCCGAGCTTCCCCCTTCCCGGGGGACCCCCAAACACTTCTCATTTAACTAATTAGACGGGGAAAATTGGGTGTTAATTTGTTTAGGACTTTTTTTTTCCTCTCCCCCCCCCCCCCGGTAGCGCCCCCCCGCCGCCTCGTCCCTTCCCGGGGAGGTGCGGGCAGGGCTAGAGATGAATGCATGGGGTTCGCTGGCAGATGGATGCCCGGGTCACTCTGCAATCTTCTCCGAGTTGATTGCTTGATTAGGTCGTTAGCACATTAAAAAAAAAATTGCTTGCCGTCTGGTGCTGGCGTGATGAGTGGGACGCGGCGGCAGCGCCTGGGTAATTTATCTTTTTATACGGCAAAGAATTTGATTTCCATCTGCAGATATATGGAGGCGCCTTTGACACCTGTTTAACACCGCCGGAGCTGACAGTTTAACTCTTTGCTGTCACCCTGGCGGGGGTGAGGTGGGGTGGGAGAGGTAGAAGGGGGAAGACAGGCAGCTGTAGCACCCACGCACCAGTCCCAGGCCCTGGGGCATGTTTGCATGCAAACACTGGATTTCCTCCCCAGTCCCGCGCCACCCCTACTTCGCTGCTGGGGATGCGGAGCCGACGTAGAGTGAGCCAGTAGAGGGCTCTGCCCCACTGAGCACCAGGGGGAACGCGAGTGGGTTGTGGACGCCGCTGGTGCAACCATCACGAGCACTCCATTTCCTGCCAACGCCAGCAGGTGGAGGAGTAAGACCACTGACAACACCGGCATCTCTCCCCGCACCGCGCCCCCCGCCCCCCCCCCCCCCCCAAGCCGGTGGGATGAATGGAAGAATGCTTTTGGCTTTTCCCGGGCGGTCTGAAGGGGATGAGGGTGGCGGAGGAAAGAAAATTACTCCCCCTCCCTGACTTTTCATCCCCCAGCCCAGACTACTCTTCCCCACAATGAGGAGAGAACGCCATACTGAGGCGCCCCTGACCAGGGTTCACAAAAGTCAATCTTGTTTCCTTGAAGGACTTGCCTGAAATCACCCCCAAACAGATCGTAGGCTAAAGAAGGAGTGGATAAAACCTTGGCCACGACCTGGGTCTGCATTCCAGCAAGTGACTGCACCCCACTGGGTGGTCCATCTCCCCTTGAGGGTGGGGAGTTTATTCATTCGAGGAGCCTCTGGATCCAGCCGCTGTGTGCCTCCCCACTCCCCTCAGGTATCGGGTACTCAGACTACCAGTAAAGTGAAATCACAGGATCCTAGATAGTTACCCTGGAAAGGATTTAAGAGACCATCCAGTCCAAATCCAACATTTGACAATTGAGGCTCAATGAGGTAAAGTGACTAGATCACCCAGGTAAGTACATTTCAGAGACAGGATATGATCTTCCTGCTCCCTGGACTCTAAATACAGGACTCTTCCCAATACACCCAGCTGCTCCTCAAATTTACTTCTGAGTGAATTAATCTTCCAAGTCCCCAGTGGCTCCCCGGGGTTCTGCTCTCATCCAGCTCCTTCTTGCTCTGTGGGGTGGTCTAGGAAAGGGTTAGGCACCAAGATATTAAATAGTTGCCAAAGGTGCCTCCCTGGGTGCCCCCACTTCAGCTTCTTTGTGGGCCTGGACTCCCTTTATCTCCCAGCCTCTTCACTTTCTGCCCCATATTTCCACTAGATGGTCCCACAAAATACTCAGTTCTGCAAAAGGGGAAGTTATCATTTGAAACCCAGCATAGCTTCACACCCATCGCCTCTGTCAGTCTCCTGATAAGCACCAATGTGAGAAAGAACTAGATATACATTATAAAATCCAAATGTTCTTTGACCAGTGTGGCTCGAATAAGCCACTGTATCATGATCTCCTTGGGGGCCCGTAAAGAGATTTCAGGGAGTCTGGGAATTTGGGGGAAATATATATGTGTGTGTGTATGTGTGTGTGTGTGTGTGTATTTATATACACACGTATACATATATACATACACACTACATGTCTTCATTAACTTCAAACTGAATAGCATTTCCTTCAATTATTTTAAAACATTATTCTGAGAAGGTGTGTGTGGGCCAAAGGGGTCTTAACAGACTCCTGGATCAGATGGAGGCCAGGCCATTTCTGGGTTTCTAACTAGAAATATACTTGCAGTGCTCCCTCATATCATCTTTCTTTGACTCTCCCCCCACCACTTTTATGTGCCCCATCCACAGCTTAAGACAGCCGATGTTCTTATCTCCTCTGTTCTCTCCCCTGCCCCCATAAAAACCAATATATGTTAAGATAGGGGGTGGGGCATGATGGGAAGAGCCCTGGACTGGGAGACAGAAGGCCTGGGTTTGAATCACAACTCTGACACTACCTGTGTGATTGCGAGCAAATCATTTCATATTTCTGAGTCTTAGTATCTTATATGTAACGCAGTACTAATAATTGCATGGGAAGTAGCCTTGTTTAGTAGACAGGATGCTAAATTTGGAGGGAAGACAATCTGGGTTTGAGTCCTGCTTTTGGTCACACATTCTAGCTGTGTAACCAGGTAAATTACTTAAGGTCCCTGAGCTTCCCTCAACTCTTTGAGACTATAAGTGGTAGACCGGTCCTGATCTGCTTCAGTGAAAGGAGTTCCCACACCAAGGTTTCTGATGCATAGACCTAATACTCACACTGGGTTAGAGGGAAGAAGGCACGTTGTGAAAAAGTAAAGCATTAAGTAAACTAGATCTATTAAGGAGCGACTGATGTATGTGAGAACTCTTTATGGAGGGAACCCCCACTTCGGAGCCCCTCAAATCATACCACATAAGCAACAACACAGGAGGCATTATGGTGGAGAGAACTGGGCATGAGCCCTGGAATCAGCTAGGCTTGAGTTCATAGCTCATCTCTGATACTTACTACCTCTATGACCTTGGATAAGCCTTTTCAGACCTTAGCTTCTTCTGTAAAAATAAGCAGACTGCGCTCGATGCCTCTGCATGCTCCTTCTACCTCAAAATCAATATGTATTATGGGCCCTTTGATGAATATTTCTTATTCACTACATCAACTGGTTAAAAAAAAGCAGATTCCTCTTCACGAACCCAGTGTTAGCTAAAATCACATTTCCATCATAGTGGCTAGGGAAGATGGGTTGTCTCTCTTCTTCAAGCTGCAAACTGAGGCTTGACACTCCTCTCTCTGAAGTCTCTTTTCATTTCTGACTCATTACACTTAGCTATGCCTCAGGACAGGCCCATCACCTGAGAAGCTGGGGGCTGACTGTGGAGTTTAGAAGGGGAAGAAAATTACAACAACATGTATGTGTAAATATATATATATGTGTGTGTGTGTGTATACACATATATATGCATACACGTATATATGCATCTGTGTAGATATGTGTATATAATGTGCTATTACATATACGATATTATATACATATATATACGTACATATACACATTAATGTTTGCAAAGCTCTGGGAGGTAGATGCTATTTTGTCATTGTGGTCATTCAGTTGTTTCAGTTATGTCTGACTCTCTGTGACCCCATTTGGGGTTTTCTTTTCTTTTTTTATTAGATTTTTTATTTTTAGTTTACAACACTCAGTTCTACACGTTCCTGAGTTTCAAATTTTATTCCCTTCCCTTCCCTGCCATTTGGGGTTTTCTTGGCAGAGACACCAGAGTAGTTTGCCATTTCCTTTTCCAGCTCATTTTTTACAGATGAAGAAACTGAGGCCAACAGGGGTAAGTGACTTTCCCAGAGTCACACAGCTAGTCTGAGGCCCCATTTGAACTCAGGTGTTCCTGACTCCAGGGCTGACGTTCTATCCACTGAGCCACCTAGCTGCCCCATTCCCATTTTACAGATGTAGAGATGAATAAATTGAGGTAGACAGAGGCTAAGTGGCCTGCCTAGGGTCTAGTATTCTAGTCACTGTGCAACCTAAAATAGAATAATGAGAGAACCCTTCTGTTGGGGACCTCTCCATCTCCTTGTTCTGTTCCCTAGACTGTAGATAAATTGATATGGTTACACCGACGGAGGTAGATTTGGCTAAATGTCGATGTTTAGGGTATCCTGTATACCTCAGGTAACAGTTCTTCCCCAGCCCGTTTCCTTCCCCCATCAGCTCTCCCCAGGTAGGCAGCAGAGGTCCCATCCTTAGACACTAGTGGCATCTCAGCTTCTCCCCATGTGCTCTGGGGACAAAGATGGCGGGAGAGACAACTGCCCAAATACTGACATGTAAGCCAAATAGAGGCACAACAGTTGCTCTGAAACTCAGATGAGTTGCTATCCCTCCTAGGTAAAATCAGGTCCCCTGCCTGGATCAATGATGTTTTTATAATAGGGGTAAAGGCTCAGGATTTCCTCAGGGGCCTGAAAATTCTGGCTTTAGGAGAAGCCTGGGTAATGTGTACAGGAAACATTTAGAACCGAGTTATCCTCTTGGGTCTCATAACTTTAGATAGAATAAGACCAGGCCTTCAGGGCAAGATTCTATTTTGCCCAGAGATGTTTTCCTGAGGAACTCAGTGCCAGCTGGAGCTTCAACCTGGGAGCCATCCAGAGCCTTGTAAGCCCCTCGAGAGGAGAGACTGTGCCATATCTATCTTTGTATCCCCAATGCCTAGCACAGTGCCCTGCATGGAGTAAGTGCTTAATATATGTTTGCTCAACTGAATGGATTTGGCTTCTATGATGCCAAGCTCCCCACTTGGGCCAGATGATGCTTAGATACAGGGAAGAAATCTAGGTGGCCCAATGGTGTCCTTTTGGCCAAGAAGAGAGGATATGGAAGCAAAGGCCTTGGAGCGGAGTTGCCAAGGGAACAGATATCAACTCCAAGCACTTTTAAAGTTTTCCTTTCCCAGCAGATTAGGTTTTTAAATGTGGAGTGACTCTGACTCTGGAGAGACACTGTTTGTGTGTGAGTGTATACAAAGAAGTGGGTGGTTAATGAAGGCACTTACCTGTTTCCCCTCCTCAATCTCTGCTCTATTCCTCTGGACCAGCATAGGGGTGACACACAGTATGGGCACCCTGGGAGCAACAGCCAGTTGTAATAAGGAGGACCACATAATGGATTAACCAGAGACAGTAGTGGCAGGTACTTTTCTCCTCCAAGATACTGCCTGTGGCTAAATTCTTCTATCTCCTTGAGGATCTCCTCAAAGGACCCTGGATGAGTACCACCATATTCTGCTATGGGATTTCAAACATTCCAATTTCAACTCCTCCTCCTCCTCCTCCTCCTCCTCCTCCTCCTCCTCCTCCTCCTCCTCCTCCTAATTCCAAAAATTGGAATGTTTGAAATCCCATAGCAGAATATGGTGGTACTCATCCAGGGTCCTTTGAGGAGATCCTCAAGGAGATAGAAGAATTTAGCCACAGGCAGTATCTTGGAGGAGAAAAGTACCTGCCACTACTGTCTCTGGTTAATCTGGTTAATCAATTAGGAGCCTAAGCATAAACATGTCCATGTGTAATGTGCCCAACACATGCCCACAAGGCCCTGTGCGCACCTAATATTGAGAGGTTTGCTTCCAAGCTCCCAGATGCAGAGAGCCTATAAAGTTTTAATTTAATTTTCTTTAGGCAGTTGGGGTTAAGTGACTTGGCCATGGTCACACAGCTAGTAAGTGTCTGGGGCCGGGTTTGAACTCAGGTCCTCCCAATTCCACGGCCAGTGCTCAATCCACTGTGCCACCCAGCTGCCCCCTCCTTAAAGTTTTAATTTAAAACAAAAACAAAATAACCTACTTTTCTCTCTCTTCCTAGAACCTTCTTACCTTTCCTAACTTTCCAAACTGATTTCATGATACTCCCTTCATGCACTCTAAAATACAACCAAAATCAACTTTCTCTTTTTCTCTCATCTCATCTTTTCCCACCTTCACACTTTCACACAGACTATCCTTCTCCCTGGAATGGGTTGATTTTCTCCCATTTCTTCCTGGTGACATCCTTCTTCTTTAAGGCCTAGTTGCCGCCTCTGCCACGAAGCCTCCTTTCTTGCCTGGGATTCAGTATCAGCGATAGGTATAGAACTCAGGTGTCTGGCCTCCCCATTCCCTAGTGGAGGGAACCCTTTTCACTAGACATGTTTTTCTAAGTGAGAAAGTCTAAATTAGGCACTAATCGCATCTGTGGTCTGCAGTCCATGCGCTACAACTCTTGAAGAACACTCTGGACGAGTTCACACCCAGGCCGCATTTAGGTCAAGAGCTATGGTCACCTCCAGCTAAGAGAGGGTTAAGAAGAATTTCCAGTGGAAGGAAGGAAAGAGGGAAGCTTTACCAATATCATTTCATTTGAGCCTTACAACAAACCCTGGGAGGTAAGCACTATTTTATTTTCATTTTACAGCTGAGGAAATAAAGGAAGACCCAGAAGTTCAGTGATTTGCCCAGGGACACTCAGATAGTAAGTGTCTGAGGCTAGATTTGAACTCAGGTCTACCTGACTCCAGGCCCAGTGCTCTAGCCACTGAACCACCTGGCTACTTAGTTTTAGGCAACAGGACTATTTCTACCTAGCATGATATAATATAAAGTGCCCTGCACTTGGAATTGGGAGACTTGGGTCATGAGGGGCAGAGCCAAGATGGCAGCATGAAAACAGGAGACTTGGGTCTTAATCCCAGCTGTGACATTGACTATCTCTGTGATCTTAGGTGAGACAGTCAACCTCTAAACCTCAGTTTTCCCGTCTGTAAAATGGGGATAGTGTTATTCATACCACCTACCTCTCAGGATTGTTATGGGAAAAGCTCTCAAGCCTTGTCAATGTAAGTTATTATCACCCAAATGTGATTAATATTCCATTATTTCCAGTAAGGAGTCTCTCTTCTGCCTGCAAATACCAATAGTCCATCACAGAGATATATCCTCAGGCACAAAAGAAGACATTCATACTTCCAACAGAAAACACAGTAGGCCGATCCAACAGTAGCTCTCACTTTTCTTCAATCTCTCTCTCTTCCTCAGTTTCTCTCTCTGTCTCTGTCCGTTTGTCTGTCTCTCCTCTCAGTTTCTCTCTCTCTTTGTCCCTGCCTCTACCTCTGTTTCTCCTCTCTCTCCTCTCTTTCTCTCCCTCTCTCCCCCCTTGTCTTTCCTCCTTTCTTTCTCCCTCTCTATCTATATCTGTCTCTCTTTCTCTCTCTGTCTCTCTATCTCTGTCTTTGTCTGTCTGTCTGTCTCTATTTTGCTTTTCTTTCCTTCCCTGGAAAATCAAGTACCTTCCATTGTGGGCATCCAATGTGACCACTACGGGCTATACCTTCATGGCCTGGTCCTGACTTGGAAATCCTGGGCACCATATCAATCACCGCATGCTGTGCTTTGTGTCTCTTAAGCCCCTCCTGGCGGTCAATACCCGCCGGTCGACAAAATTCAACAATTTTCCCAAGAATAACCTTGGAGGCCTTGCTGGAGTTTCTTCCTTTAACAAAAAGCCACTAAACACAGATGCTTTTACAACCCACCCAAAGCCAGCCTTCCTTTCGGAGACACTACCTCCTGTCTCTCTACAGTCTCTTGCCCACATCCCACAGCCAGCCTTAGCTCTCGGGCCCTCAGTGAGACAAGGCATCGGCAGCCATTTTGCCTCTCCATTAGTCAGGCTTCCTCACTCTCAGGCAGCCACTTTCCTCTCTTCGGGCTGGAAGCTGATTAATTTAAGCTTATTGTTGGCATGATTTAGTACCTTGACACACCAAACCCCACTCAGCACTTCTAACGCCATATTTCAGCAAAGCACTTTGCAGGCCTAGACCCTTTGGCAGTGTGGGCTCCAGTGGCCACCAGGTGGTAGCTTTGTACAGTAAAGTTTCTTATCATTACACTCATGTCCAGGTGAATCATAGGAATGGACAGGATCTTAGAATTCATTTGGTCTCTCCCCTACTCAGCTCAAGCCCCTTTTCTTTCGTGTAATTCTCTCCGACAGACACATATGTTACATCCCCTCCAGAGAACAGAAATTCCTTAAGGTCAAGAGCTATCTTTGTTTTTGTCTTTGGATCTTCAAGTAGCGCAGAGGCTGACCCAGTAGGCTCTCAGTATATGGTTGCCAAATTGCTAAAGGTGGATAGAAGGCTGGCTTTAGCCTCGGGAAGACAAAGAACAAAAATTCAAGTCTGGTCTCTGACATCTAACAACTGTGTCATTTAATATCCGAATACCAAAGACAATTCTCTGACTGCAAGTTACAGATGAGTTGCTGGTAGGATACAATTTTTTTTTTAAATATTCCTATCACTTTTCTCCCCATAAAGGCCAGAAACATTTAAAAGGCGAATCTACTGGTAGAACCAAAGGAAGACCACCAAACTCAAAAGTACTAGGAAGATCAAGGGTCCAAAGGAGATAATTAGCTATATAAAATATAATATAATATTAATCATTATTATTATCACCTCTTCACCCTTCAATACATTGAAGATTATTATGACTGTCACAATGGAAATTCATTTCCCATCCCCTAGACTTTATAACCGGCAGGAGCTCTCAGGATTACAGATCCTGGACTTTTTTTAAGGAGATAAAAGACCTGGGAAATGTGACTGTGGCTGACAAGGGACCCCAGGATTTCTGATATCCTGATTAAGATTGTGTGTTCAGCTCTCCCCAGACCCCAGACCCAGAGATATGGAGAAGTGTGAAGGGCATCCTTCCCCTGGCACACACAAAAAGACTTAATAAGAAGGAGGAAATAAGAGTCAGTCCAACAGGGGTACAGTTGGCCTCTATGCTATCCTTAACACTTGTAGCCGCATCACAGTTAGGGACCCGTAGCAAAGATCCAGGCCTTAGATGTACCTTAACACATTAGCCCTCAAGAGATTCAGATCTAGCCGGCCTGCTAAGTTCTGGCCAGTTATACCCCTCTCATTCTGAGGCCAATTCTGGAAGCTGGCTCTGCCACCATCACAATCAGGGAGTCCTCTGATTACCCTCTATTCAGGGTTATTGTTAGTCTTAACAGTGACAGCTCTTTCTATGAGGTATATAAAAAGGAGATGAAGGAAGATGAGAACCATAAAAGGTGAGACCCGGGCTGCATAGCTAATCACAGCGTTTTCTTCTGATAAAGGTCAGGGACTTTTAGAACTAGCTGGCACCTTACAGATCATATAATCCGACCCCCTCGCTTTGTGGCTGAGAACCCTATGTCAGTTGACTTGTTCCATTTCTTACAGCTAGTTAGTGGCAGGGCTAGGAGTCAAGGCTAGGTCTCCTAATGTGCAATCCAGTGATACCACAGTGCTTCCTCATTCCAAAGGTGGGAACCTCTAAGAGTGGCTCCCCTCACACCCCCAAAACTCCACCCCAGCTTAGACAAACACACACACACACACACACACACACACACACACACGCAAACACGTCTCTAAATATTGGGTAGGTTCAGAAACTCCTCCCTTTCACTCTGGGTAATCCTACCATACCCGTTGCCCCCATTCAAATAGAAAGATGTTAAGTAACTAAGAAAAGATTTGACCTTTCTTTAATTAATCTCTTTCTCTGAGCCCAGCTTAGAGTTAAAACTAGGCTTGGCTTCAAACCCTGGGTAGCCTTAGACCCCAAAATATCCCTTATCTTTCAATCTCAGCAGAGCTTTCCTGGGACACTTTGTAGAAACAGGGCTGGGCTAAGGCTCAGATAACTCAATGGTTAGCATCTACATAGGTTATTTCATTGGATCATCACAACAACCCTGGGAGGGAGGGGCTATTACTAGCCCCATTTTACAGAAGAGGAAACTGCCTTGCCCAGGAACACTCAGATAGTAAGTGTCTGAGACAGGATTTGAACTCGGATCTTCCTGTCTCCAGGTCCAGCACTCAATCCGCCGTGCCACCGATAAGGGAACAGCTAGTAAGATAATGTCTGTCGTGTAACAGGCACGGAGTAAGTGAATCTGGAGTCTGAAGACGTCGGTCCAAATCTCCGGACCTCCAATGAGAGGGATTTCAAAGGTCCCTTCCCAGCTCACACTCTGTGGATAAATCCTGTTCTACCCTTTAGACCTTCCCATCATTGCCCCTTACCCAGTCTCCTCCCCTTCCATTTCCCCGTCACCCAGACTGAAGAGCTAGATGTAGAAGACAGTAGTGATCATACCTACCAGGCTCCCAAAAGTCCCTTCTAGGAGGTTCTGGAGCCCTCTGCCTGCCCCAGGAGGGAGCAAGGTCTCCTTCAAGGTCTCCCGGCTCTGCTCCCTGGTCCGATCGTTAGAGAGTTATTGTGTAGTCATGTCCGACTCTCCGTGACCCCATTTGGGATTTTCTTGGCAAAGACACTGGAGTGATTTGCCATGTCCTTCTCCGGCTCATTTTCCAGATGAGGAAACTGAGGCCAACAGAGGTAAGTGACTTGCCCAGGGTCACACAGCTAGAAAGTGTCTGAGGTCAAATTTGAACTCAGATCTTCTGACTCCAGGCTCACCACCGAGCTTCCCGCCCTTTAGAGGATCAGTAAGGAATGAGTACATCAGTCTAGTCTCAGCTTCTCCATGCAGGGGGTGCACAGTAGCTGACCCTGGGCTTGATAATTATTTATCAGGCTGGCGGAGCCTTAAACCATTTTATCCAGGGCTGCTGCTTATACTGCTTCCCTAGTCATCCCTCCACACTAATAATGAGTCACCACTGATCTCTGATTAGAGATGCAGGCGTTCAAGGACTCTGGAATGTCATGGAGATTACTCTGGCAGGATCCGCTAGGTCTTGAGAAACCCCTCTGTTGAGGTGGATGTGGCTTTTAACCACACAGTCCATCTCTGGTGCCCTTTAACAAATGGCTTCCCCCACCCTCTCGATGGGCTGAGTTAAATGGCAGGAGATCCACTCTGCTCCAAGCCCTTATTCAGCTACAATAGAAAGCAGGAAGGCAAAACCCCATTCCCTCCCTCTCTCCTTCTCAATCCCTCTGGCGCCTCTCACATCCTAACTGATCTCTGGTCTCTCATCTCCCACCTAACCCTCATTTCAAATCCCAGCCTTCTCATTAAAAAACAAAACAAAACAAAAAACCTCTTTCATATTCCCCTCCTATGCCAATAACTTTCTGCAAAAATCCCCAAAGCTTTTTGAAATCTTGTGTTAGTCTTTATAACATCCCAGAGAGTTGGGTTAGATGTTGCATGATCCTTCCTCTTTCAAAACTCAGAAAAAATGAATGAGTTACTGAAGCCCCTGACTATTATCCAGACTCCTGGCCACAGCTCACTCAAGAGCTGGATTTTCCCGTGATTACCTATCTCAGAGAAGCACGGCATGAGACTGGTGGTCCTTGTTCTCCCCTATGTAAAAATGCTCTTAACTTCTTAGCACGCCAGGGAAATAGAGGATGAAATTTGAACTCAAGCGTGTCACAGTGAGCTAAAGTCACTGTGTTGTATAATCACTTATATTCTAAGGGTTAAAGAAAATCTTAGCTCAACTCAAACAGCTGCACGAGTCTCCCTCTCCCCTCTTCCCCTCAACTCCACGTGACTCCCTGGTTTGGGAAAGAATTCATATGGAGAGGATAACAATGCCAGGCCCTGAGTTAGGAAGACCCATCTGCCTGAATTCAAATCTGACCTCAGATATTTACTAGCTGTGTGACCTTGGTCAAGTCACTTAACCCCGTTTGCCTCAGTTTCCTCATCTGTAAAATGAGCTGGAGAAGGAAATGATGAACCGTTCCAGCATCTCTGCCAAGAAAGCCTCAAATGGGTCTGAAGATTTGGGCATGATTGATATGACTGAACAACAATGAAGGCCCCAAACTCACTCCCTACCATCTCTGAAATCCTCCCATTCAAGGGCTGGCAAGCCCTCCTTGTCTAACCACATGTAGTAATAATAGCGTTTACAGAATAAGGTTTGCAGAATGCTTTACAACTGTGATATCATTTGATCCTTACAAGTCATTTTTTTCAGATGAGGAAGCTGATATATGCAGAGAGCTCAGGTGACTTGCTCAAGGTCACACTGCTAGTAAGTGTCTAAGTATGAATTTGAATTCAGGTCTCCCTGACGCTAGGCCCAGGACTCTGTGCCACCTAGCTGCACTTTTAGTATGGCTTTTAGTCCTAGGAGAGGAGAGGGCCATTTTTACATTCAGGAGAATTCACCTAACTCAAGTTCTAGAGCATTATCCTAGCCATCCCAAACATTTATTTAGGGCACTGTCCCAGATACTAGTGCGACAGTCAGCCAACTGTCTACTATATTCAAGTGCTATAGAAGGAGAGGCTATATGTGATTGGTGGGAGGTGGGAGGCAGGCACTCAAACCCCATATCAGTGTAGGTTTATGCCCTGATGTCACCAATGCCACCACTACAAAATAGGGTAGCCGAGCTTCATAGTACAGAGTCCCTGCTGTCCATCAAACCCCATCCCCACCACTGTGATCATGATGCCTGGAGTGCAACAGGACAGACACACTCCTTCCATCCTCCATGAGTTCAGTATCTGGCTCGCCATCTTTTTCTCTTCCCCAACTTCTGTCTTCTTACTATCGGACTTTAAGATACACACTGATACTCTCTCAAACACCCGACCTCCCAATTCTTCGATTCACTTATTTCCCAGGACCCACTCCTCTATCTTACCACAGCTACATATGATGGCACACTTAGACCTTAACCATCACCCACAAGTGTTCTACATCCATGATGATGACCTCTCAAATTCCTTTATTTGATTATCATCTTTTCTTCTCTCCCTCGTCCTTGCGAGTCCAAACCCTGTTCTTCATCGTCACCTTAGTTCTTTCACAGACCATCATCCCTGCACTGGCCACGGTCTCTTCCCTTCCCCATCTTGACCCCTTGGTGAACCAGTTCAGTTCTACATTGTCCTCTAATCCATTTAAATCTTCCTCTTCTACTCTGTTCCTCATCTCACATCACTCAGATACCTTCTGCCAATATCTCTTCAGTCCCTCCATGTCTACCAGCTGTTTCTCTACTATCTATAAATATGCCAGTGTCTTCCCATCCTCCAAAAAGTCTAGTCTCCAATCTCTAATTACCTGTATCTCAAAGACATCTTAATCTCCGCATGTCCTGACTAAACTCACTATCATTTCCTCTCCCATCCTCCCCTCTTCCTAACTTCCCTATTACCATCTAGGGTACCACCATCTTCCCAGGCAGTCATGGTTACAACCTAGGTCTCATCCTTGAATGTTTTCTCTTTGTCACTACCTCCCCCCGCCCTGCCATATTCGACTAGTTGTCAAGTCTTATCCTTTTGACCCATGTTATACCTCTTCTTTCCTGACACTGCCATCTCCCTAGTGTAGGACCCCACCTCCTCATGCCTGGACTATTGCAATAATGTTCTACTTGGTCTCTCTGCCTCTTCTTTCCCTACACCAATAAATCCTCCCTTCAGCTGTGAAATTGATCTTCCTAAAGGTGGGTCTGACCATATCTGTCCCACTCCCCATTCAATAAACACCAGCAGCTCTTTGTTACCTCTAGGATAAAATATAAAATTCTTATTTGACTCTTAAAGCCCTTCCTAACCTGGCCTCTTCCTATTTTTCCAGTTTTCCTATAGCTTACTCCGTTTCACTGGCTCTGTGATCCTCAGAATTAGGGTTAGTCCTGGCCCTTGGTATAGAGTATCTTATTTCCAGTGAGTACTTAATGAATATTAGCTGAATTGAATTGACTCCAAGGGTTATTTTTCAGACTACCTCATTTCCCTGGAGCTGCTACAGCTAAGGAGTGTAGCTGGTAAATGTTGGGAGTAAGCCCACAAAACACTCCATCTTTGAGCATTTTCACTGGTTATCCCCCGTACCTAGGATCCACTCTCCTCAGCTCTACCTTCTAATTTCCCAGGCTTCCTTCAAGTTTCAGATTAAGTTTCCTCTTGTACAAGAAATCTTTCCCGATCCTCCTTAATGCTAGTGCCTTTTCTCTGAGACTCCCTCCAATTTATCCAATCTATAGTTTGTTTGTACATCGTTATATAACCTTACTCACAAAGTCTATTGGTATGGTACTGTCTTCTCATTGGTGGAGATGCATGAATGCCCTGCCCTACATGAAGGCGAGTCAGGGTGAAGTTGACCAAAGAAGACCGAGGAAAGAGCTTCAGTCTTCTCAAGTTTTCCTTGAGTCTTCTCTCATGCTCTGACCCTCATGAAGAGTGGGATGGTCATCTCCACCAATGAGGAGGCAGTCCTATACCAATGAGCTTTGGAATTGGGCTTACAGTTTGCATATTGACCCCATTAGACTTTGAGGTCTCTGAATGGAGAGACTTTTTTTTTGCCTTTTTTCTTTTTGTATCCCTAGCATTTAGCACAATGCCTGATACATAGTAGATACTTAAATTCTAATTATCTGATAATAGCCAAGGTTATATGATCCGACTACAGGTATGTATGAGGCCAATGCCAGACAAACAAACAAACGAAAAACCCAAAACCAGTTGACCAGGCTTTAGGAATCAACTCTTCCATGAAGCCTTTCCTGATTCCTCCCCCCAGCTGAAAGGAAACTCTACCTCTTCAAATTTCTTTTTTTTTCCTTTTGGAATTTCTTTATGGAGACTTCTCCTTTGCCCTCAATCACATTCTAGCCTGTATCATACTTAGTTGAGTATTTGTTTTATCCTTCCTATCAGACAGTAGACTCCCTGAGGACAAGAATGATGTAATTTTCCATCTTTATATGCCTAGTCCCCACTTGTATTGGATCAGACGGGTCATTCAAGTGGCAAAGGGAAGGAACAGCAACTGAGAGTTGTTTGTAACCTTTCCTCAAATCCTTGAGCTCAGGACTTCCTCAAGTCTCCCCTGCAGCCTCTAAGATTTTAGAGTCATCTATGCAATGAGCAAGTTGCTAACCCACAGATCAGTGGTACCAAACAGAGACTCTGAGCAGCAATCACAGGAACCTGTCAATCATCCCTATAAACCTGTATGATTCACTCTCAAATAACGCTTCTCCCTGACAGAAAAGTCAAGCTGTGTATGGTAGCAAGAAGTGAGCTGGCAATGGCACACTGGTAAATGCTTAACGATTGGCTCTCCAGAAGAAAAAAAATGTACACAAAACACACTTTTTAGTTTAATCTGCATAATTAACATTTTATAACTTTCATAAGTCTAAATAACACTTTCATAAATCTAAGTAATCAACAAAACAAGAACTCAAGCCCTAATCTGTAACATGGGCTGATTTATGAGTAAACGTTCACACTGAAAATTTCATACAGAAAATTTAACAATAAGCTTTCGAAAGCCACCAGAGCTGACTCCAGCACACACCCCTGAGGGACCATCTCTCTCCCTATACATCTTACCTCTGGAAACAACATGGTCCTTTTTGGTAATTCTCTCCTCATTTTTAGGTGACAGCTTTAAAGAAATTGACCTACCTTACTTAGTTCTTATCACCTCCTCTAGCTACCTGTATGAGGCAGGGGATAAAATTATTTTTAAAATAAAATATAATCGGGAAAGCTAGGTGGCACAGGGTACCGGCTCTGGAGTCAGGAGGACCTGAGTTCAAATCCAGCCTCAGACACTTGACGCACTTACTAGCTGTGTGACCTTGGGCAAGTCACTTAACCCCAATTGCCCTGCCTTCCCCCCTCCAAAATAAAATAAAATATAATTAGGAGACTAATAATAATAGTAGTAGCATTTACAGGATGCTTTAAGATTTGCAGAGTGCTTTACAAATATTATCTCATTTTCTCCTCACAACCATCTTGGGAAATTAGTGCTATTATTATAATACCCATTTTACAGATGAGAAAACTGAGACAGACAAAGGTTGAGTGACATGCCCAAGGTCACACAGCTCATGAGTGTCTGAGGTCGGATTTGAACCCAGGCTTCTCCTGACTCCAAATCCTGCTCTCTGTTTGCCATGTCACATAAATGAAAATTTGATCTACAGAGAATGACTCCTAGAGAAGTCATTTGTTTCCAAGTTGGGACCTGGCCATACCGAACAACGGGCGCAGGAACAAAACATCACAATGGCAGTCCCTTGGGAGTAGCCACTAAATCACTATGGAGACAATTGGGAGGATAAGGGTCGTTTCCATTCAAGGTTGAAATCCATCCAAGGCAACTCCAAGACTGCTAGAAATGCAAATACACACGCCATCTATCCCTTTCATTGATACTTCACCTGGAGTGAGGGTAGGGGGTGGAATGGAGGGAATGGGGCATGATCTGATTCTTTATCCAGGGAATTATCAGGCACTACATCTGCACCCTACCCCCATTTGTACTCCACCCCCAACTAGGGTGGATTTTGTACTGTAGGGGAACCCCGCATCCATACTAACAGGATCCCTATTCCATCCATGCTAAAGGGATCCCTATTCCATCCCTGCTAAAGGGATCTCTATTCCATCAAGGCTAAAGGGATCTCCATTCCATCCATGCTAAAGGGATCCCTATTCCATCCATGCTAAAGGGATCTCTATTCCATCCATGCTAAAGGGATCCCTATTCCATCCATGCTAAAGGAATCTCTATTCCATCCATGCTTAATAGATTCCTATTCCATCAATGCTAAAGGGATCTCTATTCCATCAATGCTAAAGGGACCTCTATTCCATCAAGGCTAAAGGGATCCCTATTCCATCCATGCTTAAGGGATCCCTATTCCATCAATGCTAAAGGGACCTCTATTCCATCAAGACTAAAGGGATCCCTATTCCATCCATGCTAAAGGGATCTCTGTTCCATCAAGGCTAAAGGGGTCACTATTTCAGCTTGGTCGGAATGGCCCAGAACATTTGGGTCCATATAGCTGCCTAAAAGAGGAACAGACACCAGGGCAGATGATCACCTCCAAGTTTCCTGAGTGGGAACAAGAAACCTGGAGAACCAGAAGCCTGGGCTGACTTGAGAGACAATGTGATGATCTGCCTGGCTGGGAGAGGCAGAAAAGAAACTTTTCCCTTTCTCAAAAGGATAGGAGCTGTAAGAAGGGGCAGGAGCACAGCTCTGTTCTCAGCAGGAGATTCAATAACCGTGAGATGAATTCCATGAGCCACAATTCCCAGCCCTTTTTCACCTGTGATCTAGCGCGCATCCAGTCAGTGTATCCTGTGGCTGTCACAGGCCACCAGGTAGGAATAGGGAAGGTCCCTGTCACCATAGATCATAAGTAGAGCCAAGAACCCACATGGATTTCTCCCTTCTCAAGTTACTCTTGCCATCTCTTTCACAAAATGTGTTTCTCGATGTCTATGAGTATTAGTCTTGCCTCCTCAACTATACTGTACGCTCTCAGAGAGCAGAGGTCATGTCTTTTATATCTCTTATATTCCCCACTGCACTTGCCACAATATATCACCAGTGTTTAAAAATGCTTGCTAGGGGCAACTAGGTGGCTTAGTGGATAGAGGACAGTCCCTGGAGTCAGGAGGACCCGAGTTCAAAACCATCCTCAGATGATTATTAACTGTGTAACCCTGGACAAGTCACTTAACCCCAATTGCCTCAAAAATCAAACCCAACCCAAACAACCAAAACCCAAAATAAAATGAATGCTTGGAAACTTTAATAAAATGTCCCTCAATGATAATGGTTCATATGAGGGCATCACCCATTGGGACCACATGTTCTTGCTGGTGAGCTTTCACCTTGCCCTGATCCAGGCCTTGAATGTCTCTTCCCAAACATATCTGTGCCATGCCATGCCATTACTCTTGAAGACCTCACTCCCCTCCCCAGTCCAAGTGTGTGTAAGCTTCCCCTATTAGAATGTCAGCTCCTTAAGGAAAAGGACTGCTTTTTCATTCATTCATTCATTTATTAAACCACTTGAAGTATGCAAACTACAGTATCTCATTTGACCCTCACCACAACCCTGTAAAGAAGGTGGAAAAATGGACGTGTTTCCATTTTACAGATGAGAAAACTGAGACTCAGAAAGGTAAGTGACCAGCTGAGGGCACACAGGTAGTATCTACTGTAGTACATTGGAAAGAGGCCTGGCTCTAGAATCAGGGCCTGAGTTCAGATTCCACTTCTGCCACTTACTAGCTTGGACAAGTCACAACCTCCCTGGGCCTCAGTTTCCTCATCCCTGAAATGAGAGAACTAAACTAATTTCCATCTCGGAGGTCTGAGTTTCTATGAGGTGGGCTTGCCAACGCAAGCCCTGTGTGCTATCCACTATGCAAGCCACCTGGCTTCCTAAGACATTCATCGACCAATTACATCCATATTGACCACCTTGGATGTGGATACAGAAAGCAAAGAGGGAGTTCTGGGAGTAGAAGATGGGAAAATGCGAACAAGCCCTGCATCCTGACCCTGAGGAATGGGTACATTATAGGGAAGGAAGGGACGAGGTCTGGGAGGTGGGTTACCTGTATTCTGTCTTCAGGAAGCTCTGTTTTCATGGCCAGCATCTCCCTGGCGTAGACATCTGGGTAGTGGGCTTCATTGAATGCCTTTTCTAGCTCCTCCAGTTGATAGGATGTAAAGATCGTCCTGAGAGAGACAAAACTTATTGACGATTATGGAAGCAGAGGAAACTATGATCTGTTATCAGTTGTCAATTAAACAGATGACCCCTCCCTTCCTGTTACTCCTCCCCCCACCAAAGGAACACAAAACAACTTCAGCAATAATATGATAATAATAATAGTGAGGATAACTAACATTTATGTAGAATTTTAAGTTAGACTGTCAACTCCCCTCTGGCTTCCCCTTTCCCCCTACAAAGGAACACAAAAGCAACTTTAGTAATAAAGCTAATAACACATAGCATTTATATGGTACTTTAAGTTAGGCTGATGACTCTCCCCAGCCCTTCCCCTCCCTCTTACCTCACACAAAGGAACACGAAAGCACCATCAGTAATAACAATAATTATGAAAATAATAGCTAGAATTTATAGAGCACCTTAAGTTTTGCAAAGTGCTTCGCACATATTATCTCAATCTCACAGCAACCCTGTGAGGTAGGTGCTTGTATTATCCCCATTTTATGGATGGGGAAACTGAGGCAGACAGAAGTTAAATTACTTGCCTAGGGTCACAAGTTAATTAATGTCAGAGGAAAGATTTGAATTCATGTTTTCCTGACTCTAGTTCCAGCACTCATGTACTGTTCCACCTAGCTCCCCCTCAGAGGGGGATTGCCTTGCCTAGGGTTGGGGCCATCCAGCGTACATCTATTATAGTTCTGGATGGGTCCAATATAGCCTGGACCTTATAGTGATGCACCACTCTGAGGGATAAGGACTGGGCCCCTTCCGTTCCTTCTACCCAGAAAGAATTAATGTATAGAATTATGCACACACAGAAAGGCATGCAAACAGTTTATTTCTTTGATTAGACCCCAACATCTCCCTTCAGTATAGTGTGTGTTTTAGTTGAACCTGCCAATGACATTTCATTTAGAAGTCATTCTATGTTTGATCTAGAAAGGGTATCTTCAAGATGTGTAGCAGAGAGAATTCCTACATCCTACAGAAATGTTTTTCCAAAAAGTCCTCCACATGTTGAGGCAGGTGAATGAATCCATTAATCTATATCCCCTTATGGATATCAATCATTCATTCACTCAACAAGCATTTCCATCAATCCTTCCAAAGCTCAGAGGTTCCTTATATTCCCGCTGTAGCTACAACCCAAGAAATACATCCTGCAAAGTTTCTCACCTACTGTCTTCCCTCTCCTCTTACCCCAGTCAATTGTACCTTAAGGCATCAACCCTATAACATTATCTTCTTAACCTTCTCCTCTTCTTTCCCCTCACTGGGCTCCCTAAAATGTCAAATGGACAACACTGTACTACCAATTCCCCCACTACCTGAATCAGAGGGTATGCTACCTGAATCAGAGGGTATACTCCCCCCATATACTCCATCTCCCCTCTTTTCCAAGACAAACCACCTCCTGGAATTTCCATCCAGACTCTTCCACCACCCCAACATCCAATTCTTTGCAGCATCCTCAAGCACTCATAGTACAGATGGGGCATATTGTGATCTCCCAGGAAAGCACTTCAACCTGCTTTTGCCAGTCCAATGACAGGCACAACCTCGTCCTTCTCCAGGTACTGATATCAAGACTGTTTCCAGGTCACATTTACCTGGATACTGTTCAACCATGAAAACTGAAATCCAAGCTAGGCTTCAAAACTGTTTTAAAGATACTCTATAGCTGATCCTATTAGGATTCCATTGGATCACCATAGATCTTCTACAGGACCTTAAGAATGCTTAGAATTTCTCATGTTCTTCTCTTCAAACAAGGAAATAACATTAACCAAAGTGTCTCTCAAAAGGAAATCACAAATGTAGTATCTATTTTCAGTTCAATTCAGTAAGTACTTATTAATGGATATTACATGCAAGACAGTGGACAGTGGGCCAGGGATTGACTTAATATTGTTGGGGAATGGGATCAATAAGGAAAGGAAAAAAATCAGTTTATTTATTGTACAAAGTTCCTGGTTTGACCCTAAATTGTTCTTCCTGGCTTTGAAATGCTTAAGTAGAAAAAAAAAAGTAAATTCTTTGGCATTTTGAAAGTCTTCCCCTTTCTACTCTGATTCTCTTGACTGCCTGTTGTTCATAACTGGAGGGTCTCACCAATATAAATCACCCCAATCACAATTCCTTTTTGTAATTACTGAAATGGATAAGCACAGGTCATGCCATTTGGCCAAGGTCAAAGAGAGGATCAGAGGTAGATAGGGCTGTCCAAGAATCCTAACTCCCAGTCCATTTGGTTTTGGTTCATTACATTCAAGGCTAGTCTCCACTAACATTAATCCCAATTCTTCCTTTAGTCTGGACCCAAGTCCTGCTCCTGCCCAGTCTATAGTGATCCCAACCCCAGAAGTGAACTCAGATCCTATGTTTATAAAGTGGATCCTTGTCTCATTCAAAATCTGTAAAATAATTCAGTTTGCATTTTTAAAGAAATCGAAGAATCTTCTGGCATCTGAAGGAACCTGCGTTGGGAGGATCTAGCCCCTATATCTGGCTTTGATTGTTCCCTATCCATCCTGCCTCACCCCTAGTCAAGAGAGGTATCTGGTTTGAACCTGGATTATCTCCAACAGATAAAGATCTAACTGCCGCCCATTTTCTTTTGTTGAACATCCCTAAATCAGAGGAGCATGGGAAAATCTACTTCAATTAATAAAAAACAAAAGTGTCAGCAATTAGCAATCCTTCCCTGTTCTCTAATCTCCACTACCCCCAGGTCCCTATGCTTTTGAAATAACTTGCGGGGAAAGGGGAGGGGGAGGGGAAGAGGGAGGCAAGGGGGAAATCTTAAGGAAAATCGCATAATTGAAGTCCTCCAATGATAGGGAACCCACTACCTTCTGAGGGAGATCATTTCTGCACAGCTCTAATTGTGTAGTTTAATTTCCATGTTCATGAGTTTTTCAAAACATGTATAATGATGACCCATCTCAGAGCTCATAATTTTAAATCAGATTTCTTGGAATTTCTGTACTTTAAGACTAAGAAAAAAGGGCATGAAAGACTCCGTAATGATCTCCCACAAGACTCTCATTTTGATCTAGCTGGATCAAATATATGAGTGAGAAAGAGAGAAAGAAAGAGAAGGAAAAAGGAAGGAAGGGAGAGAGGGAGGAAGTGATGAAACTGCAATATAAGGAACATTACAGAGGCATCCAAGACTTTAAGGAATAAACTTTTTTTTTGAAAATGCTAAGATACTGGGTTCAGGAGCTTGCAAAACATTGATGGCATTTATCCAGCAATAGTTAGGTTTGACTCTGATCTAGGACCCTTACCTCTTTATCCCTCTCATCCTAAAGAGACACAGGAGTGGGAATAGGGAGGGAGTGTTAGGTGGGTAAGATCTTGGAGAAACTTGTAATTCTGACAGAAAACAGGAGCGGACTGGATTAGGACAGATTTAGAAAATGGTTTGGTTCTAAAGGAGAAGCCACTTGAAAGGAGCCGATATGGTCAATTTAGGGACAGACTCCAGGGTTATGTTCATTCAAGGGTCTATTAGAGAGGGTTCAGTTTAGGAATAACTTTTTAAGAAGAAATAGGAGTACCTTCTCCTACACGGCAGAGAGGTAAGGAATAATCACGACAAAATACTGTATGTATCAGGGTGGTTTATTTTATTTTTTCTTAATTTGTACCAAGTCGGGGTTAGTTTAGAGTAGATGGTAGCGGGGGATGGTTGTGGTATTAAGACAAAAGGCGTCTATAAAATGATTCTTTAAAAAGAGAGATGGGAATAGAAAGTAGAATTTCCAAAGGGCAAAAGATAAGGGGACAGTAGGATAGAGGTTAGAGACAGCATGAAAATGAAATCGAGTAGAAAGGGGAGAAAGGGATTGCTAGGATGAAGTGGAGAGGAAGAAAGAATGGAATCAGGAATAATCTAGAGGTGTAACGAGCAGCGGGAAGACAGGCATAGTGCTAAAGGTGATAAGGAGAGTGGAGAAGGAGGGAGAAAGAAAGAATTAAGGTTGAAAGGAGATTGGGAGGACAGAGGAGGAACATCCAGTGACGGGGTACGGTTAAAGGAAAAGATAGTACGCATCCTGGAAGACTACAAGCTGGGATACAGTCGCCTTACGGGTAGAAGGAAACCCCTGCTGTGTTGTGGTAGCTGGGAGGCAGAGGAAGGAGGTTCAGTTGAAAGCGGGAGTGGATTTGGAGGGAGCAGAGGAATTGGTGCACATCTGAGGAATATGCTGACGCACTGAAAACTAGGTGGCCGCTTTCCTCGTTTCCACTTTGTCTAGGACTCGGATTTATGCCAATTTCGTTTCGGATTAAAGAAAAAAGGAAAACATGGGAAGGGAATAGTTCCCACCATGGCCAGCCGCTCCTCATGCCCCTGAATCTGACCCGCACTCCTGAGGGTCAGAACACCATATTTCTCCCAACAAACCCAGACTGCTCCTCCTCTCCACTCACAGAGCCTTTGCCCAAGGAGCAGTGGTACAGACCTTGGGGTGAGGTTGAGGATAGACTAGGGACTGAGGGAAAAGAGAGCTAGAAAGTGGCTCCCACAGGGGTCTGGCCTGAGCCATAGACGTAGGTGACTAGCGAGCGAGTGGCCCTTACCTGTGTCTCCTCTTCTTGCGTTTCTTGGTCTGGTTTAAGGAAGATTTGGTCATTTTTCTGTCGCTGGAAGAAACATCTTCAGAATCTGAAAAGGCCAAGGAGGGACATGCAGCACTATGGGGAATCACGTTTCCTTGCTCTGGTTGAGCAGTGGTTGTTGGGTGGGGGTCAAACTTGGGCGCCCGAGGGCTACTGTCCACCTTGGAATCACCCCTGTCCCTACCGCTGTCCCCACCACTGTTTGAGGGCTGCGCCACATCCTCCCGTTCCCAACGCAGACTCTAAGAAAGATTTTTGTAGATTTGGTTGTGATAGAAAAGGGACGGAAAGATAGAAGCTCAGGGTGTCTTGAAAAGCTCGGAGGAGGGAGTGACATAGGGAGTAAAGGGAGAAGCAGGGGTGGGTGAGTAGGGAAAGAGGGCTTGTGCCCCGAGTCCCCGGGGACACCCAGAGGGAGCGCCCTGACACTGTGTCCTCCCCCTTCCCTCTTCAACACACACACACACACACACACACACACACACACACACACACACGCAGGAAAGTTGGACCAAAAGATCCAGGAGCCGCTGGCAAGAAAAGCTGGCTTGGACAGGTGGAAGAGGAGGGGAGAGAGGAGAGGAGAACAGGAATGGGCAGAAATCGGGGAAAGAGGGTCACCCTCCCAGGGTCACCTCTACCGGGAGGTGCGTTGAAGGCCCGACATTTTGTAGCAGGAAAAAAAGAAAGAAAACGAAAAATAAGAGAAAAAGCAAAGAGACTGGAGGGGAGACTAGAAATGAAAACTGGGGGTCTGCACCCCGCTTGTTGGAGGGGAGAGGAAGGAGAAGAACGGAAGGGGTGGGGAAGAGTAGCTGCGGCCAAGATTTGAGCAGAGCTGAGATGCATCACAGTCCAGGAGCCAGAAATGGTTCATTGAGAATAAATATATTAAACATATTAATTCATTAAGATATGGGTTGTTACCGAGGGTTAGATGCTATTCCCATTCAAGGGTTGGTTCGTTTGTTTGTTTGGAGGATGGAGGATGGAAGGAGGTGACATTTCTGGCCAGTTTTCGTTGGCTTTTATTTTTTCGAAAGAGATTTTTTTTGGTCATTTGAACTAACAGCAACAACCAAAAAAGGCAGGGTGCGATAGAGCGGAATAAGAACTTCGGACGCGGGCAGCCGGTCAGGGCTGCTGCGCTGGGGAGCCGCGGATTCTAGCAAAGCCTGCGGCGGCTTGGGCTCCGCAGTCCCCGGAGTGGCCGCGGCCGGGCCCGCTCCCCTATCGGAAAACGAATAGGACTCTCTCCCAGCCCGTCTCTCGTCCCCGGCCTGCCTGGCCCTCGGCGGCCAGGCTGCAGGGGACGTGGACGTGGAATGAACGGGGACTTCTGGGAGCTGCCCCAAGAGATCCGAGCTTCTCGCGCGTCTGCCTACGTCCCCCAGAAACACACAACGGGCTCTGGCACCCAGGGCCCCCTCTCTTTCTCCGGCCCTGCAGCCTAGGATGCCCCCCAGGTTCTCAACGAATGGCCGCGTCCCGGGCTGAGGGGGCCTATCCCGAGACCCCGAAAAATCGTGAAGCTGTTCCTACCGGCGGGCGGTTGGAGGGGAGCCAGACTGAGCCGAGGCGGACCGCCAGGGCGGGGGTCGGGTGGATTAAGGGTGGGAGATGATGGGAACCGGGATCCTTGGGATCCCCTGATAGAAGCGGGGGCTTTCTGTTCCCCCCAGCTTCGGCCACTTTGTGGGCCACTAACTTTTTTTCTCCTGTCTGTCCTGGGGAGGGACTCCAAGGGCGGGGAATGGGCAGCTCTCCAGGCTCTCCCCCTTTCCACCCAGCCACCATCCATCCCTTCTTGCTCGACTCCTACCTGAGCTGGCCGTCTGGCTGGTATCGAGCTGCCCCGAGGCTCTGCCCAAGGGCTGCAGGTGGACGTTCTGGGGGTCTGACAGGACTTCCAGGAAGGTTGGTTGCGTGTAGAAGCCTGGGAGCCCCCCTGTCCCCAGGAGCCCCATGCCCCCCACACCAGCCGGGCTGAGTACCGAGCGGGCGGTCAGCAGGTGCCCCGTAGGCAAGCTGTCCAGGGCGGCCCGCGGATGTGAGCTGGGTGGCTCCTTGTTCAAGCCCAGAATCTCCTGGATGCCGAAACCGGTGCACCTGGGCGGGTTCCCCCCCGAGTTACTCTTGGCCACAGTCTCGGCTTTGGGTTTGCTCAGCGCTTCCCCGGCTTTCCCTGTCATCTCCGGGTGCTTTGGAGGGGCAGAGCCCGAGCCGATTTTTCCTCCCCCCCACCCCCCTCCTCTCTCCCCTCCTCTTGAAGTTGGTCCCAGGTGCCCCCTCTGGTGTCTAATGCTCTGGAGCCCCAAGGAGATTCCCCTTTTATCCAACCAGGCAGCAGCCCAAGTGGGGTCAGAGCTGAGCAGCCAATCACTGGGGCCAGGAGCGATTAGGAATTCCAAAAAATTCCTACAGGCTACAGGCGGCAGGCGGCACAGAGGGCCCCAGGGGCACCAGGACAGAGACCAAGAGGCCAAAGAGGGCTCCTGATCAGGGTGAGAAAGGCTTTGGTCAGAGAGATCCAGAGAGTTTCCAGGGACAAGACCTGGAAAACAGGCCCCTGTTTCCAGTGCACAGCATGGCAAAGAGATGTGGGGCCCAAAGGAGAGAGCAGAAAGACTGGGGAAAGGGGACAGAGGTTCAACTAGGACAGATGAGAAGAAGGGATAAGGTGTCCGGGATAAGGTGTCTGGGATAAGACAAGAAGGATGCTTGGGAGGTTCAGAGAAAGAGAAGGAAAATATGGTAAAGACAGGTCAGAAAAAAGAGTCCTGGCAAAAAAAAAAAAAACCCAAAAAAACAAAACCAAATCAAAACCAAACAAAACCCAAATGTCTAGAAAACAGCCAAGGAATCTCAGGCCCAAAGAATAGGTCCGTGGAGCAGTGCTGAAGGGAAAGGGACCAGTTGAAAAAAAAAAGGCAGGACGAACAGTCCCAACAGAGGAGGAGAGAGCTATCCATATAGTCAGTACAGGGAAAGGGAACAAGATGATCAGCTAGAAAACCAACCCTCCAGTTTCACAGATGAGCAAAGTAAGGCAGTGAGGTTACAGTGGTCAGAGCCTCAACAGGAAACAAAGTCATCTGAATCCAAATCGAAGAGTTTTGTCGTTGGTTTTTTTTTTTGGTGGGGGTGAGAAGAAGTAGGCGACTAGAAATAAGGAGATATGGAAGAAAAAAGAAATTGGTTTTGTATTGAGTTGGGGAGAGAAGAAGGGGGTATTCCAGGGGGAAGCTGAAAGGATTTATAGAGTCCCTAGCAGAATAAAGGACAGTTAGGGAATTGTCTAGGAGAGGCCATCCTGGTGGAAAGAGGAGGGTGATCTCTCTTGAAAAGGATGACCCTTTCTCAGGATTTATATGAGGGAACATGTAAGGTATATGCTTGTGTATACGTGTGGGGGTGGGGTGGGAAGTGTTACAGTGAACATACCTTCCAGCAAGAAACTAGGAAGCTAACTATTTAACTAATGGCTCTTTGGGGGAGGGTTCTGGGATGGAGTTTGGGGTTGGAGAGGAGCAAATTGTTGGAACTGTGATTTTAATGGAAATCTGGGATTACTTGAAAGGTCAAAAATAGCATATTGTACCAAGTAGGAGAAGGAGGTAACTCAAACATAGCCTCACCTCTCCAGGAAGAGGCTAAAACTGAAAAGGCATCATTCTGATGCAAAGGTTGGGTCTGGTGCCACTGGCATGAAGAAGATGGAGCTCTGAGAAAAAATAGCTCAGGGTTCCTGACAGAGTCATCTCAGGAGTGCGGCAAGAGGCTCTCTTCTCCACCCACCCCCCTCCAATCCCTAGTCTATTAATCAAGAAAGACAGTCTCCAGCTCCCAGGGAATGGGTGGGTCCCTGTGTCCTTGACAGACATTAGCTATTTACCTTTTAAGGAGCCAGCTACCTCTAGTCCCAGTGAGATGGATGTAGGGACAGTGAAGACTATTGGGGGGGCAGGGATTGATCTAGGAAATGACTCACTTAAGGTCGTCCTAGTGGTCAGCAGCAGCGCCTCAAATGACACCTTTGTATGTCCCTTCGTATTGCACATGGCCCTTTCACACACATTATCTCATATAATCTATGAAACCGCTCTTTGAGGTAGGTACGGCAACTCTCATTGTCCACATTTTAAAGAAGATAAAACTAAAATTCAGAGAGCTTGCACAATTTGTTAATGGTCCAGGAGCTAATTAGTAATGGACCAACACTAAGATCCAGGAATCCTGACTCTAAGTCAGGGGTGGGGAACTTGGTGCCCCGTGTGGCCGAAGGTTCCCTAGCCCTGCTCTAAGTCCTGGGCTTTTGCCATTACTCCATAAGCATAGATTAACTTGAATCTTATTCTAGAGGCTTTGATTCTCCTGTTAAAAAATATTTTGGAGTCTTTGTTGTTCTTCAGTTGTGTCCAAATCTCCATGGTTCCATTTGGGTTTGTTTGTTTGTTTGGCACACTTCATTTTCTTTTCCATTTCATTTTTACAGATGTGGAAACTGAGGCAGAGGTAAATGACTTGCCCGAGGTGATACAGCAAGGAAGAGTCTGAGGCCAGATCTGAACCCAGGAAGATGAGTCTTCCTGACTCCAGGTCTGGTACTTCATCTACTTTGACACCTAGTTGCCCCATAAGCCTTTTGTATACATCCCTTAATCTCTATTCACACAGCCACCATCCTGGTGAAGAACTTCATCATCTCATACCTAGACTACTGCTATAGACCATTGCAATTGGTCTCCCTATCTCAAGTCTCTCCCATTCCAAATCATTCTTCACTTGGCTCTCAAAGTGGTTTTCCTAAAGTGAAGATCTTGATCACCGTACTCCCTGACAGTAAACTCGATCGGCTCCCTATGACCTCCAGGATCAAATACAAAACCCTCTGCTTGGCACTTAGTGTCCTTCACTACCTGGCTCCTTCTTACCTTTCCAATTTTTTTATTCTCTACTCCCTCCCACATATCTTACAATTCCAATACACTGGTCTGCTTACTCATCTTCATCACTCCACTCCATGCCTCTTCACTGGCTGCTCTCCATGCCTGCAATACTCTCCCTTCTTACTTCCTCCTCTTGGCTGGTTTCCTGAGCTTCCTTTAAGACAGCTCAAATCTCACTTTCTGTAGGAGGCCTTTCCTGGCCTCCCTCTTCTTCTCACTCCCAACTGTTCATGCCTTCCTACTGAGATTAAATATCTTGTATATAATCTTGAGGCTATTTGGGTATGTATTTTATCCCTCCGAGATGTATATATCTTGTATGTACATAGTTTTTCACATGTTATCTCTCTCATTAGAATGTGAATTCTTTGAAGGCGAAGACCATGTTTTTGTCTTTATTTGTATCCCCAGTGCTTAACACAGTGCCCCGCATGAAGCAAGTGCTTAATAAATGCTTATTGATTAACTGTCTTCCTTGGAGCCAGGGTGGACAGGGGAAAGGACCACACTATAGAACTTCATAAGTCTCCATCTCAACTAGTTTAATTCATGCCAACAAATGGATTAAGTGACCAGAAGGAAAAGAGTTTTAGATAAATTAAATGAAAGATAGTTCAATCCAATTGAGGAAAGCTAAGAAGAGATCCAATGACCAAATAGAATAGATGTAGTTACTTTTGACAAGAGTCACAGAAAGAAGAATGCTGTTCTGGGGACCCGGCCCATCATTCTCCATAGTGATGCTAATAGGAGAGTTGGAGATCTATGGAGGATGTGGAGTCCTCTGATAGTCTGGGACCTAAATCAGTCAATCTATTGGGTTATATACCCACTGGGGATTTTAGCATTCAATATAATCCAAGTAGAGATGAGCCCAACTGAAAAATGTGAATTTCTCATATATAAAAGAGGAGCATTGCAGAACTGCACTTTAGGACAAGAGAAAATGGACCCATGAGCTGACCATTCAAGATGGCTGGGACATAGTGGAAAGAATACTGGGTTCAAGTCCTGTTTCTGACACATGCTGGCTGAGTGCCCCTGGGAAAGTCACTTAACCTCTCCCCGCTTAGGAATGTAGACAACTCTTTGAGACTCTGAGTTGCACAAAAGATGCCAACTTGCATTGATAAAGGGAATTTCCTCACCCCAGAGTTCCTTGTGCCAATGAAATCACAGATCCTGCCTTTATCTCTATGTTTGTTGTTGTTGTTCAGTTATTTTCAGTCATGTCTGAACCCCCCTTATTTGGGGGTTTTCTTGGCAAAGATGCTGGAGTAGTTTGCCATTTCCGTCTCCAAGTTATTTTACAGATGAGGAAACTGAGGCAAATAGGGTTAAGTGACTTGCCCAGAATGACAAGCTATTAAGTCTCTGAGGATTTGAACTCAGGAAGATGAATCTTCCTGATTCCAGGCCCAGTGTTCTTCCACTGTACCACCTTGAGATATATATGTACATGAGATATAGATATATATATATGTATATATATATACACATACACATATATATGTGCATGAATATAAACTCCTTGAGGGCAGGGATTGTTCATTTCACTTTTATCTTTGTATCCCACAGTGCCTGCCACAAAATTGGTGCTTAATAAACGCTTGTTGATTGTTCAAATGAGATAACATCTAAAATGCTTTGTAATCTATAAATCACCATAGAAATGGTAGCCCCAGTTATTATTAGCCCATCTCCTTGTGATTTCAAAGCAAGTGGAAAAACACAAAAAGAATTTAGAATGTTTCTAGAAAGTAACTAGAGCAAGGGTGGTCTCTAAGGGGAATAAAACCTGCCTGTTTCAAAGGCTCTCACTCTTACAGCTGGGGATGAATGTCTATGTTATGTTAATGGCATTTGGCATGTCACTGACATCACATGACAACCAAGATGAGCTGGATGAAACACTACGAGGAGGGACATGAGTGATGGAAAACAAAAGATTTGAATGATGGAAAACACAGATCTTGTCAGGAAACGAGGATGAAAAATTCCTTGTCCAACTCCTGGGCTTGAAGGTGCCATATTTCCAATTCCAGTGAGACAATAACCCCTAAACGGGGTTCACAAGCTCTCTGGTGGGTCATTGTTCCAATGAGAATGAATGTGGGTTCCAAAACTGAAGGAATAGAAGCAGAGAGGAAGAGACTTCCATGTGTCCATTCACAACCCATGAATTTTACAGATGAGATTTTGGTAATTCATCTGGGGGGCCACACTGCAGATTGTCTGTGGAGCGAATAGTATGTGTGTGCAGATTAAGTATATGTTGGTTGCAACTGCTCTGTAACTCTCATCATAATATGAGAATTGCCATTCTGCATCAGACCCAGGGTCAGAGTTATTCCTAGAAAGGGGAAGAATGCTATATCTAGACCCATCCCTGGAGAGTGTGGGACCCTGTGATAATCACACTATGTGATCCTCTATTGGAACTGAGTTAAAAGAAATATCAAAGGTAATCTTTAAAATATTTTTATTAATACCTTTTGTTTTTACAATATCTTTATTTTTTAATCACCTAATTTGAATATTGGAAGGGACCTCAGTGCTCATCTAGTCAACCCATGTGAAATGCTGAGGGTCTTCCCCTCCAAGGTTGAATTTTTTTTTAACTAAGTATAAGAGGCCATTTTTTTTCATTTCTTACCTAGCCTTAATCACTGAATGAGTGCTGCATCAGTCAAACTGAGACCTGAGAAAGACTTTAGTTTAAAAAGGCCAAGGTCTCCCACTGCATTCAGGGCCATCTCCAGTCACCCTGATCTATATGTTGCCACTGGACCCAGATGATGACTTGGTACAGCCCCCCCTCACTTAAATCCAATTCACTTGCAAGTCATGGCATCACCTTCCTGATGTTACGGTCCTCTTCAAGAACGAAGGACAAACAACAACAACCCATGAGACAAAGTAATATCCCTTCTTCTTCTCCTATCCAGCAAGCTTTCCCAAAAACAGTCTTGTAGGAGAAAAGGAGTCACAAATGTGTATTGAATAATAGTACCTCAGTGTTTGTGAGAGAACTCAAAGCCATTCTAGTCTACATCATCCATATCTGCAGAGCCAAAACTATGGCAGAATGACTGTGGCTTTGCCTCAGGTTGCTGAAACTTAGAAGGCACTGGGCACCTTTTCAGTTCTTCAGCAGGTATAAACAATCAAACTTAGCACCCAGTTAGCAAGAAGAATCTGTTGAAACCTCACCAGAAACCTTGCCCCTTTGTGGGTACTCTCCCCTCCTCCTGCCCCATTTTCCTTCTTTCCTTTATATGTCTTCCTCATTTTTAGAATGTGATCTCCTTGAGGATAGGTACTATCTAATTCACTTGCATTTGTATCCCCAGAGCCTAACACAGTGCCTGGCACATAGTAAGAACTCTCTCTTTCTTTCTCTCTCTGTCTCTCTCTCTCCTTCCCACTCTCTTATTCTCTCTCTCTCTCTCTCTCTCTCTCTCTCTCTCTCTCTCTCTCTCTCTCTCACTCACTCTCCAAGAAATATCAGATATCATGCCTTCTACCCCTTAGCTGCACCCCAGGGAAACTCTCCCACCCTACCTCCAGACCTAACCAACCCTACACACTCCCCCTTCTCCCCACCTATGACCTCAGAAGGATTAGGGTCTTTCCCATCTCAAAAGAATTTGTCTCACAAAGTTGACTTAAGGGAACATGGCCATGATGCTTGGTCCAAGTATGTTTTGTACTGCTTGTCTTGGGCACAAGAATTTCTAGTTATGGCTCTGAATTCCAGAGCCAGAACCCTCTCTCTACAACATCCCCTACAAGTCCTCATCTAGCTTCTCAAGTGATGGGGAATTCCATTTTGGGACAGGTGAGGGAATATTGTTATTAAGGTTTTCCTTTACATGTAGCTGAAACCCTCGTCTAAGCAGTCTCCACCTATTGCTCATGGTTCTGCCCTTTGGAGCCAAGGAGAACAAGGCCTGATCCCCCTTCCACACAGCAGTCTTTCAGATCCTTGAAAATAGCTATCATGTTCCTCTTATGTCTTCTTTCTTTTTTCCCCAGAGATCGGATTTTTTTTTTGGTATTTCTCCTCTTTTATCTTTAAAAATTCTGAACTTCACAAACACCAAATAGCATTTCTACATACGTTGTAGAACAAAAGGAGGGGAGCATGCATGAAACTGTAAATCTCTATTATGCAGAACTTGCTTTTTAAAAAAATATATAAAAAATTCAGCCTGTATCTTTTGTAGCTGTTCTACCTGTGGGTCATTCCTTCTAGTTTCTCTTCTCTTCTATTTAAAAAAAAATTTGGAGGAGCCCTATCTCAACCTTTTCCTCCTACTCACACCTCAATTAAGTCATTTTTCTATGCTAAAACTCCCCATTCTTTTCAATGAATCTTCGGATATTGTAGGTTTTAGTTTCCTCACATCCTGGCTTCCCTCCTTTAGATGAACCCCTGGTGTCAATGTCCTTCAAAAAATATAGCTCATAGAATTGAATACTATACTCCGGATGTGGTCTGATCAGAACAGCTTGAGGGGTGTGTGTGAGTGTGTATGTGTGTGTATGAACAAGGAAAGACAGTACCACATTTTATCTTGTTTATGTACAGAGGGGAGAAAGAAGGTTATAAGCTGATTTTTTAAAATTTCCGAATTCTGTTCTTTTAAAGCATCACTTGGTTAGAGCCACACATCTCCACAGCTAGTTGACTCCCTCCCTGAGTTACTGGCCCACTCATCAGTGCTATGAGTGTTAGAGCCAGGCTGGTACAAGGGGACCCAAAATTCAGGACTTAGGCCTCTAAGTCAGTATATTTTAAGGATATTGCTGTTCAGGGTACACCCAGCCCAGAATTTGTTTCTGACAAGAGGACTGCATTATGTATGTTTGTCCTCCCCAACAGCTTCAAAAGTTAGATACAGCAACAAACATTCTTACTTTAACATTTCATAAGATCTGGTATTTTTCACCTAGGCAACTAGGTACCTCAGTAGATAGAGCACTGGACCTAGAATCGGGAAGTTGTTATTCAGTTGTGTCCAATTCTTTGTGACCCCATTTTGGACTTTTCTTATCAAGATACTGGAGCAGTTTGCCATTTCCTTCTCCAGCTCATTTGACAGATGAGGAAACTGAGGCAAAGCAGGTGATGTGACTTGCCCAGGGTTACACAGCTAGTAAGTGCCTGATGTCACTGAATTCAGGTCTTCCTGATTCCAGACCTTGGGATCTATCCACTGCACCAGCTAGCTACCCCAGAATCAGGAAGACTCAAGTTCAAATGTAGCATCAGACACTTCTAGCTGTGTGACCCTGGGCAAGTCACTTCACTTCTATCTGCCTCAGTTTCCTCTTCTGTAAAATGGAGACAATAATAGCTCCTATCTCCCAGGGTTGTGATGAGGATCAAATGAGATAATGTTTGTAAAATGCTTTGCAAACCTTAAAATGTTATATTAAATGCTAGCTGTCATATCTACAGTGAGGACATTTCAACAACATAGAACAAAAACCTCTCCATGCCTTGGCAGATGTCTTTCTTTCTTCCTTCCTTCCTTCCTTTCATTTTCTTTTTCTTTCTTTCTTTTTTCTTTCTTCTTTCCTTCCTTCCTCCTCCTCCTCCTTTTCTTCTTCTTCTTCTTCTTCTTCTTCTTCTTCTTCTTCTTCTTCTTCTTCTTCTTCTTCTTCTTCTTCTTCTTCTTCTTCTTCTTCTTCTTCTTCTTCTTCTTCTTCTTCTTCTTTTTCCAATTGAACCAGCCTCTGCTCTTATGTTTTTTGAAGAAATGTCAATAACTACCTCCCAGAGACCTCCAAATTTCCATGTTTTCCCTTTCATCTTTGTTCCTTTGGGTTTACCTACACCAAAGTTCATTGCAGAAGCTAGAAACACATAGGAAAAAGAAATGTGTGTCTTAGAAAATCAGAGGAATTGCTTGGAATCCTTCTGGTATCTCTGTGTATGGGCATCAAGATACTCAATGCTGAGGACCCCAGGGATTTTCAGCTTTTTAATTTTAATAAATCAATAAACTTGTTCATTTTTTGGCTAACAAAACTATTCCTTTATTTGGACAACAAAATCAATTCTTCTTTTGTTCCTTTTTTTAGTATCATTATCTCAATCCCCTCAACTCTGCCCACACACAAATAAAAGATAAATATAGTCAGTGGCCAGGTAGGTAGAGAAGTAGATAGAGTTCTGGGTTTGGAGTCAAGAAAACCTGAATTCAAATCCAGCCTCAGAAACTTTCTAGTTGTATGACCTTGACCCAAGAAGGCAGTTGTTTACCTGTCAAATAATCTTCTCACTACTGTGCTTTTGCTCAAACTGTTACTTACCCTCCCTTCCTCTGCATAACCTCTGCCTTTTGAAATCCTTCCTATTCTTGAGCAAATCACTTAACTTGTATTTACCGCTGGAGAAAGAAATGAAAAACCACTCCAGCATCTTTCCCAAGGAAGTCCCACGAACAGAGGTCTATGGGGTCATGAAAAGTCAGACAGGACTGGAACAACTCAACAACAACAACAGCAATGAAAATAGTCAATACAATTGGCTGTATCTCACTCCACACCTGCAGTCCATTGTTTCTCTGCCCAGAAGTAGGAACCATGCGTCCACACTGGTCTTGTTCAGTTCGCAGTGGTAATTGCATTGAACAAAGTGCTTAAGTCTTTCAAAATTGTTTTCCTTTACAATGTTGTAGTCATTGTAAAAATTGTTCTGGTTCTACTCACTGCATTCTGTATCAGTTCATGGAGGTCTTTCCAACTTCCTCTGAAAACACTCCATTTGTAATTTCTTATAGCACAATAATATTCCATTATATTAATATTCCACAATCCATTCAGTCATTCTCTAGCTGACGGGCACCCACTTTGTTTCCACTTCTTTGCTACAACAAAAAGGGCTGCCATACATTTTTTTATGCACATAGATCTTTTCCATCTGTCTTTGATCTCTTTGGGAGTACAAGATGTTTGGATAAAGTTGTATTGCCTGGTCCAAGGGCATGTGTAGTTGAACGACATTTTTGCTATGGTTCCAAATTGCTTTTCAGAATGGTTGACCCACCTCACAGTTCTGCTAACGTTAGTGCACCTGTCCTCCCACAATCCACCTAAAGATTGTCATCTTCCTTTTTTGTCATCTTTGTCAATTTGATGGCTGTGAGGTAGAATCTAATTCTCTATTCTCAGCAGAAGGATTGAGGACTAAAGGAGGAGGCAAAGAAGGAGGGGACTATGATTAAGAGGCATGATGGGAAAGAGATGGACCTGAATAAAAAAAGGGCTTTAGGATTTTCATCTAGAAGCAGAAAGGTAAGGAATGCCTACAAGTTGTTTGTGCTATACAGCAGAGGTGAGAGAAGACCTATAAGGAAAGAGAAGAGATAAAAAACAAACAAACGAAAACAATAAACAACACCAAAACCCAAGAAGGCAGTTGTTTACCTGTCAAATAATCTTCTCACCACTGTGTTTTTGCTCAAACTGTTACTTACTCTCCCTTCCTCTCCATAACCTCTGCCTTTTGAAATCCTTCCTATTCTTCAGGACCCACATCAAATTTCATTTCCTCCACAGAACTGATTCCCTGTAGTCAGAAATTATCCACCTCAATTAGATAGTAAGCTTCTTGAGGGGGGCAGATTGCTTTGTTATTCATCTGTGTCTCCCTAGTACGTAGCACAGTGCTTTGCACATATGTAGCAGGAATCTAGTGGATGTTTGTTGAATTAGGGTTGAATTCCCTTTCTTAGACATCGAATTGCAATTTGTTGGTACCTCCCTTCTGCATTTATCATGCTCTATTCTATTTGCTTTTTTCAAAAATATAAATTTTAGTTTGACTTCCATTGATAAGTACAGACATTCAAATATCTGAACAAGAGCATAAGTAAAGAAACTGTGAAAAATGAGTGTATAACCTGAAACTGGATAACAAGAGATTGTAAATGATTGTACATTCCCTAAGCTTCCATTATCTATTAGCCATTAACCCTGCCCTCAAAAGATGTGTATATTGACTTTAACCTGGTGATTCCCTTATCAGACTTGTTTCCTGATTCTTTTTTACTTTCTTGACTCAGTGAATAATATAAATTTGTCATGCTATTGCCATCTTTACATGTGAACTTCTAGACTTCACTTTCTTCACTTAAGATCACAGGGTCTAGGGGCAGGTAGGTGGCACAATGAATAGAGCACTGGCCCTGGACTCAGGAGGACCTGAGTTCAAGTCTGACACTTACTAGCTGTGTGACCTTGGGCAAGTCACTTAACCCCAATTGCCCTGCCTTCCCCACTTCAAAAAGAAAAAAAGATCACAGGGTGTGAGATTTACTCCAGACAGAGACCTTAGGTGCCATCTAGTTCAAAGCCCTCATCTTACAGAGGAGGAAACCGAAGTTCACAGAGGTAAAATGACTCATCCAAAGTGGCAGAACCAAGATTCGAACCCAGGGCTTCTGATTCCAAGGCCAGCATTCCTTCCTCTGCCTTGTATTGTCCCTTGGACTCACTTGAGTTTTCATATGCTACTTGAGAGTAGAAGCTCTACATATAACCAGCAACTAGCGCAGTGCTTTGCACACAGTGGGTGCTTAATAAATGATTCTTGTATTGAGTTGATTTGGAATTTTTTTTAAATCCACCATTTTCTTATGGAACAATACTATTCCATTATATTAACATGTATGATTTGTCTAGGCATTGCTCAATTGGTGGATATTTAGGTTATTCCCAGTTTTCTGTTCTTGTCTTTTTTGATATTATAGATGTGAAGGGGGGCTCACACAGACTGCCTCAGTCAATGTAATAGGAGCAGTGTAGATTGTGAGTTCCTTGAGAGCAAGAACTATCTTTTTCCTTTCTTTGTATCTCCAGGCTTAACACAGTGCCTGACATTTGGTAGGTGCTTAATAAATGCTTATTGACCGGGTTACTAAATTTTTTAAATGTATAAACATGATTTACACGTGCTCTCGCCTCTTTACAAGGTGTGAAGTCCTCTTTAATTGGGTCAAGAAGGGAAAAGCTGATTAGCTGACGAATCAAGGTAATCAAGCCCCTGGGGGGTGGGGGGGGGGGAGGAGCGTTAAATAGCCAAGGAATTGTCGTGGTTCACTCAGTATAGCAGGGAGCCCGTTATGTGATGGATGATTCCGAGCTCTCGGCACTTTGAGGCAGACTTTTGTGCCTATGCCAGAGGGCAGCGAAGGGAAAAAGGAAGTGATCCTAAAAAGAGGGGTCCGTTCCCTCCCACTCACTGACTCTGTTCTTTGAGAGAATGGGACAGCAGCAGCAAAACATCCAGGAGACACATCGAGGCAAGACAAATGCGGACTCGGATACAGAAAAAGAGCCTTCAAAGGAGGAAGCAGCTTCAATGAACGTGATCCCCTTGCTCCAAAGAAGAAAGCCAGAGATGGACTCAAGGAAAGACTTTCAGGAATCAGGAATCGTGAGTTAGCCCTTTGCCATAAGTATTCTCTAAGAGTATACTTTACTACCATAATACTTTAGATTTAAGCCCACTCTCCCCAGAGAACTTGGATGGGGGATCAGGGGAGGGGAGGGGCCAGCAGCCTGCCAGGCACTGAAGTACAGGGGCTGCAGTCTTCTCACTTAATACCAAACATTCTTATTATACTACCTGAGTATTTCTACAAAGCCAGCTGAGGATACGGGCTGAAGATCAATTAAAGGACACCAGTGGGGGTTTATGAATGACAACACTGGAGACTCATGCCCTCTGAGTTACTCCTAGAGCTCTGAAGAGAGTAAGGAGCAGAAGTCTTCCACGGACCCAACTCGCTGATGCTTGTGGGAGCTGGAGAAGCATTCTGGGGAGTGGGTGAGGCAGCTCCACAGATAATGCTGGTAAGAATATTTTTGATCAGATACAGCTTTTCTCTCTACCCTTTCCTCTATTGGTAGTCTCATCAGTTGCCGTAGGTCCATTTATCATCTCTTTACAGATGATTCCCATTCAGGTGACTGCCCAAAAAGCCAGGACCTAATGATGTAGCCTGGTCATAGTGGTGGGGGGCAGGGTGCAAAGGGTCCTTGGCAGAAAGGAACAGAGGGGCAGCATAAATCCAGACTTCCAAACTCTTTTAGGAATTTCATTCCCTCCTTTGCTGACTCCCATCAGGAAACTGGATGCAGAGGGAATTCGTATTCATGGGGTCAGGTATGCAGAACTCATCTTAGCTATATAAAAAAGGAACAAAGAATAATCATCATCTGAGGCATCTAATTAATTTAACTGACTGCATAAAAATCTTCTGAGGGCTTCCCAAACCAATGGGAACTCTATCTGGGAGAAGCACTTCATAGGAATCATTGAAACATACTGTAATTAACTACTGCTCTAATGACTCATTACATTACTTTTGTAGCCTCCCAAGTTCCTTGGAGGTAGAAGCTTATCCACCCCCACCCTCACCCCACCCCAGGAAGAAATCACCCCCTGGGTGGCAGTAAGGGAATAAACCCAAGGTCCTCCTACCATTGGCGCTGCCAATGCTCACTTCCACTCCCATTCTCTTTCCTTACGAGGGAAAAGATTATAGTGCTATTAATTTTCCCTAGGGGAAGATTAAGCTATACCCCCATCTTAATGGAATTAAACACATTCTCCAGTAAGACCTCTGAGTCAGAGACCATGTTTCCCATCTTTAGCTTAATGACTCCTACACCCATCAGCACTGCCCCTTTCACCTGTGCTTTAGTTAGGTTCATAAACTAGCCTCTGACTTGGAAGTATGATCATAGCTGTCCCTAGTCACTGAATGTAAAAAGACAATTTATCTTCATTTTCCTTATTCAGGCAATCCAGCTTTTCTAAAACCATTAGTAAGAGCCAGGGAATACTAGCTTTTTGCAATACTTTTGCTCTCCCCATCGGGTGCCTTAAGCACCCATTGGGCTAATTCTATGGGATCTATAGGGGCTCCTTCCTTATTCCATTGAGAGGGCTCCCCATATGTGCCTAGAAGGGTGCCAAACTACTATATCTGACCACAAAATCTCAAAGTTCCTTTTTCTTCACAAGGCTCTTACCCCACATCAACCAAAAGATCAGCTATGAAATCACTCTTATCCAGGCTTGCAGAGAGATGCCAAATGTCCTGGGCTAGGCCTAGAGGTCAAAGCAGTTGAGAAATTCAGGCCAGGCCTAGAGGTCAAGGTAGTTCAGAAATTCAGGGTCAGGATTACAAGACAATTTTATATGTGTGTGTGTGTGTGTGTGTGTGTGTGTGTGTGTGTATGCAATTATAAAACTCACAAACCATAAAATTCAATAAAAATAAATTTACTTATAATGAGATTAAAGGGATACATTTTATTAGAAACCAATGCTGCTCCCTTTGCTTCCACATTCATCAGGGTAGCAACAACAGGTCAGAAAGAAGCCCTACAGGGCAAGGGGAATTCCACAAATCTCAGCTTCCTAGAGTCCAGGCTCTTTATGTCTTAGCCAACAAAGAAAGCACACCAATGCTTTAAGCCATAGTCCTTGGACTGGCCAAATCCCTGGGATGACCTCCTTACCTCCTTAAAGACAAACTAGCCCGGACTACATAAGACAAATATCATTCCTATCGCCTTGCGTGGGAATATGAACATTGATGAGATCATAGCTTTATTGGAGTACGTTATTTTTAGTTTAGCTGGGTAGAATATTCAGAAGCAAAGTCTAATTCCTCTTGACTCTTCTGAGGATGTTCAGTGAAATCTATCAACCTGTAGTTAGTCCCTTGGTTTTAAGAGTTCTGGGGAATTTTCTTTAGTGCTATCCTGAAAAAAGGTGGGCAGACTCTTCCCATTTTTCAGGTGATTGGGTGACTGATATTATGTCTCTGGGCTCCATCTTCCAGTTCTACCAAATTTGCAACGTTTCCAATACTTTTTTCCAGTTGAGTTGTCTTATGATTATCATTCAACCTCTCTGGGACTCGGTTTCTTTATCTGCATGAAGGAGTTGGACTGGACCTCCAAGGTCCCTTTCAGTTTTAAATTTATGATCTAGGATTTTGTTTGCTGCATTTTCTGCCACCTGTGCCAACTAGTTTTGCTTGAGGAAGAAGAGGAGATGAGGGTGTGGCTGTTCCCTTAAACTCTGTTGTTGGCCTGGTATCACAGGAGTTTGTCTGGATTCTTCCTTTACAATTGTCTACCTTGCCTCAGGCAGCAGGGTCAATGGCTTGAGGAATCCCTCTTCTTGGTCACATCCACATAGCTTCATGGAGAAGCCATGTGGTATAGTGGAAGGAGTGTGGACATGGTGTCAGCAAAATACTAGTTTAATCCCAGATGACTTTTACAAGCCATGTGATCTGAAGTGGTGTGGTATATAGCAGAGAGAGTGACAGAGCGGGTGTCAGGAAGGTCTGGGTTCAAATACCACCTCTGACACTTAGCTGTTTATCACTTGGAAAAAGTCACTTAACCTCTCCATTTATAAAATGAAGAAGGTTGGACAAGAGGGTCTCTGAGGTCCCTTCCAGCTCTAAATCTGTGATCCCCCAAATTAACCTTTCTGAGTCTCTATTTCTTTATCTGTAAAAGTGAGAGAGTAATATTTATGCTGCCCACCTTGAAAGATTATCATGAGGGAAGTCCTTAAACATGAACAGTTGTCATCAGTCTGACTTAGTTACTGTTTAGCCATTTCAGTCATATCCAACTCCCCGTGACCTCCTTTGGGCTTTTCTTGGCAAAGATACTCGAGCATGTATATGTATATGTATGTGTGTGTGTGTGTGTGTGTGTGTGTGTGTGTGGTTAGTGAATAAATGGTAATTAGAATAAAAATGTGAGCTCTGGCCTCTTGCATTCTTGGAATAAGTTCATTTTGCAAGAAGGAACCCTTCAAAAAAAGAATCATTTCATTTGCCAAAATGTTCTTGTTGTTTACTAAATAAACCCTAGAAATCAAAATTAAGTCTATAAAAAAGATACTGGAGTGGTTTGCCACTTCCTTCTCCAGCTCATTTGACAGATGAGGAAACTGAGGCAAACAGAGTTAAGTGAATTGCCCAGGGTCACACAGCTAGTAAGTATCTAAGGCTGGATTTGAACTCATAAAGATGAATCTGATTTTAAGCCCACTGCTCTATCCAATGCACTGCTTAGCTGCCCTTCTGCCCACAAAGACAACAAAGAACCAGACTACAGGCCCCGATCCATACTGCCCTGCTGTGTGACCATGAGCAAGTGTACTACTCTCTCTGTGTCTCAACTTTCTGTCTGCCAAATAATGGTAAAAATACTTCTTGGTACAGGGTTGTAAGAATCCAGAATGATGTAGATGACACTTTGAATCCAATCTAAGCCAATGAGCATCTATTAAATGTCTGCTGTGTGCAAGGCAGTGAAAATACAAAGACCAAAAAAAAAGGTGTCTTCAAACTTGCATTGGAGCAGGTTAGAGTTAGTACATCCCTAGGGCAAGGTGGAGATGCGTAGAAATAAATCCATCCACTTAGCACTCTCTTTTTGGACTCTTACCTAGCGCTCATTTCCAGAGACCATCAATTACCTCTACTCTTGGGACTTGCAGTGCTCCCTGGAACTGCCACTTTCATTGGGTGACTGTTTCTGCTTCTCCTCCAGGTACTTTTACTGCCATCAACCGCTAACATCTCCAGGAGCTATTGCCACTAGGCTCCAACCACTGATGATGACCCAGGTTGTTGCCTGGACATATCCAACTGGAGTTTATTGCTTGGCCACCTTCTTAGAGAAATGAATCGAACACCTCCACTGCTTTGGTGGGGCAGTGGATAGAGTGCCAGGCCTGAAGTCAGGAAGACTCATCTTTCTGAGTTCAAATCCAGCCTCAGACACTTACTATCTGTGTGACCCTGGGCAAGTCACTTCACCCTGTTTGCCTCAGTTTCCTCATCTGTAAAATGAGCCAGTGAAGGAAATGGCAGATCAGTCCGGTATCTTTGCTAAGAAAACTCCAAATGGGGTCACGAAGAGTCGGACACAACCGAAACAACTGAACAACTGCCTCAGTGGTTGGTATGTTAAAGAATAGGCATGCTTCAATGTAGCATGTTGTGCTGCATTGCATGTATGTAAAGGAACTTCTCTCCTGAATGGTTGAGAGAAAGCTGATCTAAAAAGCTAGATACCTGCATAAGTAGAAAAGGAAGTCCTTCAGAGATCAATAGAGAATACTCTGAGGAGAAGTAGTTTGAAAGAGGGTTAGAGAGAGGCAAGTACACATTTTGGCTATTGGGAGTCATAGACATGTAGGGAGTAGTATCAGGCCCACCCCCATATGCTGTGACTCCAGAATCTGCAACCCTCAGGCTGCTGAGTGAAGACTTCCTTCTCCTCAGTGAGTTGATGGTTCTCACCTGGTTTGAACTGAAATATTATTCCCAGCTGAAGAGTTCATTTACTCTTGTTTATTCTTTGGTCTGTTCTAATCTGCATAACTTTCCCAATTTCTGTTGCCTTCTTACTTTGATAAAACGGTTCAGCAGGTGTTGTAATGATCTTTTGAGTAAACTGCCTTTGGTGGGAGGAAGCTAAGCTCGCATTATTAAATATCACCCTCTCTTTGACATCAAGCAAGGAAAGTACCCTTTTATTCTGAACTTGTTGTTGTATGCCTATACCATAAATATTGGATGTATTATAGATATAATTCTAGCCCTATAGCTCTCTGGGAGATAGGAGACTGGAGAAAAGATTGGTCAGCCACAGCTGCTCTGGATCCTGTCTCCCACCCACAAGACTGTTGGGAGCATCCAGCCATGGCTCTCTTCCTACTCCCCACAAAAGTGGAAATCACAGTCTTCTTTTGGAGAAAGGGTCAAATACTATTTCAGATATCTATCCATGCCGTACATGCCATCTTTATATTTAATACACCCACATATATCCTACTGTAATGGCAAGCAAAGTCGGGCTTTTTGCTGTTTTGTCTTTTGGAGTGCTTCTCAGCACTAAGGCAGTCAAGTGCCTTTGACTGAGTCTTGTCTTTGTTTGAATCAAGAGTTTTTGATGACCTGCTTAAGTCACAAGAAAGCCCAAGTCACATGAGTTTGAGTCACATGGTTGTGATGCCCTCTGACCCTGAAGAATCCTATATCAACTCAGAGGTTAGCCTTTTGCTTGGGGGCTCACTCATTGGAAGAGTGTTTGTGTGATTTGGCCACATGAGACTCTGGGTAGCCATTAAGGAGACCCCTGGTTTTGAAAACCCAGATGTTGGTGCTTTTCTCTCTGATAACTATGTATGTATTGCTATGGACAGATAGAAGCCCTGTCTGATGATTTGTGTTATTTGCTCTGTTTATATAATTTCTGCTTATAATTTCTGTTTGTGTTTTCTGTGAAATTCAGGGTGCTGACTTTTTCCTCTGAGCTAAGTGAATGATATATGTATGTTTAATTAAAGCAAGATTGTAAACCCCTTAAAGTTGTTTTCCTTAGAAAAAATCAGCTTTCCTGTGCACTGGTATTATTGGATTTACACCTACACAGCAGCTACTAGTAACAATGTTGTTACACCTACCTAAGTAAAAAAGAAACAGAAATGACTATGATAGAAATGGCTTCCATTGACCAGGGGAGAGATGGGGCTGCCCTTGCCGCCCATGCTATGGAGAGGCAGTTCAGAGTAGCTCTGACTCCGCATCCACTGAGTCATCAGTTCTACTAGCTTCCACAGCCAATTTAGGACTGCTTTATCATCACTCTGCACTAGCTCCTGAGTCATCATGGCTAGAACTAGGAGTACCCCAAGTTTCCACATGGCCACTTGCACTGAAACCAGGTGGAAAATATCTGCACAAACTTCAAGGACTGCTTCTCGTAGGCCAATCCACCTCCACTACATATTGATAATTTGAAACGACGGGGTACTAACAACTGTAGAAATAAGGATATTGGAGATGGCACATAAGTTGAGTCTTTGAACAAGTGTAAAGCACTAATATGAATCAATATTAGTAAAGAAATCAGAATTTTAGACCTAGAAGAGATCTTAGATCATCTTGTCCAGCCCCTTCATTTTACAGAGGAGAAAAGTGAGATCCACAAGGCTGAAGTGCTCTGTCCAAGGTTAAAGAGCTGGAACTAGAACTCTTGATCTCCTGGCTCAGTCCAGTGCTTTTCCTACCATGGTAGGCTGACCTCCCTGGGAGAGAAGTCTTAAGAAGTCTCTATCTTCATCCTTCTTCCAAAAGCTTAAGTTCCAAATCAGGCCCTGTCTTCAGATCTCCCCCACAGTATCTGCGTGAGACCAGTCAGTAAGCATCTATTTAGCACCTGCTGTGTGCCAGGTGCTGTGCTAAGTGCCAAAATACAAAGATAAGCAGAAGGAGCCTTTAAGGAGCTGACAACCCAGTAGGAGAGACAATACGCAAACAACCATGAACAAATGAGCTCTATATTAGATGAATAGGAAATGATCAACAGACAGAAGGTACTGTTCCAAGAAGTATGTCTGTTTGTATAGGCTGTTCTCTCTCCTTAGTTTTAGGTTATGTATCATCTAGTCAGGGCATGGCTCAGATCCAAGCCATTTTAATTAACTCCTGAACAGGTACCACATTTAGGGAGGACATTGATAAGTCATTTTATCTAGAAAAAGGCAACCGGGATGAGAAGGGCATTAAAAAACATACCATAAAAGAATAGTTTGAAGGCATATTTATCCTGGAAAGGAGTGAACTTAGGGATATGGAAACATATTAAGCTCTGCTCACCCATTCTAAGATAACTCTTCTCTCTTTTGAGAAATATTAACAAATCAGATTTTCTGTGTCTTGTCTAAAGTCCTCGTTCTTGCCTGAAGATAAAACCTAGCCAGCACTTTATCAATGTCCTAGTGTGAGATCTTTTTTAACATCCTTTACAAAGGCTAACCCATTTCTTCATATATGTTGCTGTTCAGTTGTTTCAGTTGTATCTGACTCTTTGTGACCCCATTTGGGGTTTTCTTGGTAAAGATACCTGAGTGGTTTTCCATTCCTTCTCCAGCTCATTTTACAAATGAGGAAACTGAGGCAAACAGGGTGAGGTGACTTGCTCAGGGTTGGACATCTAGTAAGTGTCTGAGGCTGGATTTGAACTGGGGAAGATGAGTCTTCTTAACTTCAAGCCTGGCACTCTGTCCACTGTGCCACCTAACTGCCTTTCTTTATATATACATATAATTTTCAAATTAACAAGTTCTTATTTTCTCTCCTTCAACTCCTTCCTGCCCCTGCCAATGGAAAAAAAAAAAGAAAAAAGATACCCTAGTAAATATATATATATGTATATACATATATATACATATATGCATAGTTAAGCAAAACAAATCCCCACTTTGGTCATATCTGAAAAAATGTGGTTAATCAATCTCTAAAGGGTAAGGAAAATTATCTACAGTAAATTATCTGCACCACAAAAATTGTTCCTATGGTTCTGCTTGTTGAATCAAAATTGTTGCACAGACCAAAGGTGGGGAACAGCAACCTCGAGGCCACATATGGCCTTCTAGGTGCTTGGATGTAGCCTTTTGACTGAGTCCAACTTTTACAGAACAACTCTTTTATTAAGGGGATTTGTTCTGTGAAGTTAGGCTGCAGGTTCCCCACCCTTGGTCTAGACTTTGTCCCCTTGTTTAATTTTGATAATGGAATTTTGCCTTTGGGGCAGAAGTATTATAAATTATGAATGGAAATAGCCAGTTGCAGACAGTCTTCCTCCTGTCTATCCATCACACAACTAGTAAGTATCTGAGACTGAACTTAAACTCAGGTCCTCCTGACTCCAAAGCTGGTGCTCCAACCCCTGCTCCACCTCACTGCCCCCAGGCAGAATTTTCTTTTTTTTAAATTTATTTATTTATTTTTAGTTTACCACACACAGTTCTACATAATTTTGAGTTCCAGATTTTCTCCCCTCCCTCCCCCCTCCCTCCCCACAGACGGCATGGAATCTCATATAACTACCATGTATAACTTCGCATTGAATTAATTTATACACTAGTCAAGTTGTGGAGAAGAATTATGACCAATGGAATGAATCATGAGAAAGAAGAAACAGAACCAAAAAAAAAAACCCAAAAACAAAAGAGAAGCAAAAAAGGCGAGCATGTGGTGCGCCTCAATCTGTATTCAAACTTCACAGTTCTTTCTCTGGATGGAGATAGCATTCTCCATCGTAAGTCCCCTGGAGTTGTCCTTGCACCTTAGGTTGCTGAGAAGAGCGAAGTCTGTCAGGGTTGTTCCTCACGGAAACCATATATCTGTGGTTGTGTACAATGTTCTCCTGGCTCTGCTCCGCTCACTCAGCATTATGTCGTGTAGGTTTTTCCAGGTTGTTATGAAGTCCGTATCATCCCCATTTCTTATGGCACAATAGTATTCTGTTACCTTCATATACCACAGCTTGTTCAGTCATTCCCCAATTGATGGGCATCCCTTTGATTTCCAATTCTTGGCTACCACAAAAAGATCCGCTATAAATATCCTTGTACATATGGGTCCTTTTCCCGCTTGTGTGATTTCTTTGGGATACAACCCTAGAAGTGATATTGCTGGGTCAAAGGGTATGAACCTTTTTATAGCCCTTTGGGCATAGTTCCAAATTGCTCTCCAAAATGGCTGGATCAGCTCACAACTCCACCAGCAATGTAACAATGTTCCAATTTCCCCACATCCTTTCCAGCATTTATCATTTTCCTGTTTTGTTATTTTAGCCAATCTGACAGGAGAGATGTGGTATCTAAGAGTTGTTTTGATTTGCATTTCTCTAATCAGTAGTGATCCAGAGCATTTTTTCATATGCCTACAGATAGCTTTAATTTCTTTCTCTGAAAACTCCCAGGCAGAATTTTCAAAGGCAGGTTAAACCTTGTCCCTTTGCATTTTCTTTCTCTCTAAGTGGAGATGCTTAAAAATTATATTTACCTCTGTCCAATCCAGAGCACCGAATTTTTTTTTTCACAAATGGGATAGGGTAGCAGTCTTCAAGCATTCTAAGAATATGGCATGAAAGAGAATTAGATTTGTTCTGTTTCATCCCAGGGAACAGAATTTAAAGCAATAGGTAGAAGTCACAAAAATGTACATTTATTTTGATATAAACGAAATCTCCCAGTAATTAGAGCTTTCCTAGGGGGAATGGGCTATCTAAGGTAATGAGTCTCTTATCAGTAGGGATTTTCAGGTGGCTGCTGAATCATCACTTATTGGAGAATGTTGTAGAGGAGATTTCTATTCAGGAAAGTTGGGTTATATAATATTGGACTTCTTTCCAATTTAGGGATTTGATGATTCTTTGAGAAGGACTGAGAGGATAATTATGAGGAAATCTACAGAGGATACATAGTTATTTGGAAACGGGCATGCAGTGGATGGTAGACAGAGACTAGCTTCATGTGGCTATTCCACTCAGACTAATAAGGTAAAGAACCCCTCTCCCCACTCTCAGTTTACCATTGGTGACAAGGTAAAGGTGCCCTTTGTGGACAATGGGATAGATAGTGGTCTCTTTGGCATATTTTTGCTAAGGACCCCCAAAGTGTACAGAAATAGCCCTTATGTGAGGCAGGACAAAGCAGTGGGACAAACACTAGATTCAGTGTCAGAAGGTCTGGGTTTGAATCCTGGCTATTAAGTGTCCTGAATCCTCAGTAGTTGTGAGGCCTTTGGTGAATTATACCATGAGCTTCCTCACCTGTAAAATGAAGGAGTTAGACTAGAGTGATCACAGATTTAGAACTGGAGTGGACCTTAGAGAGATGTAAGGTGATACCCCCAAGATTGGGGAGATAATAAGCGTCGGAGGTGGAATGTAAACAGTGAAGAGTAAAATCTGAAATGACTGAGAAAACAAAGGTTTGAGTTTCCATAAATATCAGTTTATTAAGCACTGCATGCTTATTGCCTAACTGCCTAACAAATCAGGACCATACCTCTTCAGCTTGGTGCTGGACCTGAACAGAAGGGGAGACAGATTTTTATATATTAAAGGATAACAATAAGCAGAATACAAAACAGGTTGTATAATTAGGTAATATGTCTTGTGAGAAAACTATTCAATTTTTAATTGGAGCAAAGATTAGGGGTTTTCCAAGGTGGGAGAAGGGAGGACAAATAGGTGCAATTCCCTAAAATAAGGGGAAAAATGGTGTCCCACTCTGCCCCACCCTGCCATGTCTTTATTCGATCAAAGGAACATGGAAACCACTTACCAGCAAGGGCCAGTTTTTAGATAATACATATGGGTTGCTTGAGATGTATAGTTGTCAGAAAATGCCTTGCATCAGTCTTCAGATCTGACGGGGTTTCTAATCAGCATAACCTTAGTTAAGAGTCTCTAAGCAGCAGATGGAGGTGATCCACTTTGTCAGCCGTGTAAAGCTAGGTTCAAACAACACAATAAAGTTTTCTCACAATGCCCTGTAACAACAATGTTGCTAGCAGCTACACTAGCACACAGGAGGGCTTCTAGCACAGGTTCTTTGATCTGCTTTTCTAAGGAAAGCAACTTTAAAGGGTTCACAATCTCACTTTAATTAAACATACATATATCATTCACTTAGTTCAGGGTGAAAAGTCAGCACCCTAAATTTCAGAGAAAACACAAACAGAAATTACAAGTAGAAATTATATAAACAGAGCAAATAAACACAAATCAACAGACAGGCTTTTAGCTGTCTGACCAAGACATTACATACATTAACTCCAGAGGGAGGAGCAACGACATCTTGGTTTTTCAAAGCCAGGGGGCTCCCTAACAGCTACCCAGAGTCTCCACATGAACACTATTCCAATGAGTGAGCCCCAAAAGCAAAATGCTAACCTCAGAAGATATATGCCCTGTTTAGGGCCCTGGGGTTTAGCACCTGCTTAGCAAAAGGGTGTAGGCCTGAGGCTTAGAATTTACTTGCAAAAGGGTGTGGGAAAGATCTTTAATCACTAGCTCGCATCATATATATTGTTTCTAATCTTAGTGCTGAGAAGCACTCCAAAACAAAAGACAATAAAAGTCCCACTTTATTTGCCATTACATACCCATAATCGAATAAAGTTTTCTCACAAGGCAGCAATTGGACTAGACCCATAGCTGAATAGAAAGGGAACTGAGTCAGATCCATTATTGAGTCACAAGATGGAATCAGTGTGGTTCACTTAACTCTTCCTCCTCACTTTGATTTCTGTGGGAGGGGGCTGCCCCCTCCTCTATAAAGCACTCATCTATAAGGTTTTTCCATATATTCATAATCAGAGTTATGTAAGTAAGGCTATAGATCAAACTACTTAGAGGGCTCACAATGGACTAATTTTGAGAGGGGAAATTTACACGTCACCAAGGTAATCAAGGTATCTCCGTAAATAAACACCATGAAAAAAAAGGCCTAAGCAATACAATCATCAATATTAAATAACATCACGTCTCCTTGTATCCTAGTAACCCCCTTCCAATGCCCATTTAATCATCACATTTTGTCTTGAGTCCCAGGTGTCCCGTGTAGTCATCTGGTCCTTGGAAATAGCTTCTCTTGGATGTTCTGGAATAGGCCTTATTCTCAGAAGAGTTCTGATGCGGGCTCTGCTTCTCTGGTTCCAAATCACTTGCAGAGATTCCTAAGTAATTCTGACAAAATCTGCCAGTAACAAGACTTAACATAATTTAGTACAACTTCCTAAATTTGGTTTTCCAAACCTGTCACTTCGGAGAATTTCAGTTTTTACATACCACTTGCTGTTTTTATTTTTACCTAAACCCTGTACCAATATAAGAATCTAAATATAAATTATTAATTATATAGTATATAATATATATACTATATAATAATATATAATAAATTACGAGAGTCTGACTTGTAAAATGAACCCTTCTGTCTGAACCGAAGCCCTCTGACTCTACAATGGGTCTCTCTCCTCTGTCCTACGATGACTTTTGTAGCCATAGAATATGTTCAGGCAATATGGAACAGTCTAATTTGACCAGCCTTGTGAAGGAGAAAAAGTAGGGGATGAAGCTGGAAAGGGGGTGGGGGCTTTAACGTCAAGCTAAGCAGTTTATACTGTATCTGATGAACAACAGAAGTAAAAATGAAATGGCCTTTTCTTATTGTGGTTGAAAATATTCTACTATGACTGTCTTGGGTAAATTACTGGCATATTATAGTAAGATGGGATTCTAGGAAAGGGTAAGTCCTCTGTGGGAGGGAAGAAGTAGCCTTAAAAGTAACTTGTCACTTTGAGAGCATCCCAGAGGGAGTGGAGCCAGCCTGAGCTTGGGACTGGCACAGAGTTCTGATGGGGTGTGGCGGATGCCAGCCTTACCTGCTGCTAGGTGGGAAGAGTCATAAAGGATGTTGGCTTTGGTAGGGGAAAAGACGGAGGCAGTCGGTATTGAGCCCTAGAGAGGTAACAGCTAAGGGCTAGCCCTTAAGAATGGGGCTTTTTATCTGCACAGGTGGGAGGGGGGAACCATGTCTATGAAATATTGTAAATACTGCTAGACAGTCAATGTGTTGTTTGGCTTTGCTGAATTGTTTTTCCCCCCTTCTTTAAAATTTATTTTTGTTACAAGGGATGCCCTCTGGGGTAGGATACGAAAAGGAATGAAGGTGATGTAAGAACAAAACTTATAAATAAAAATTTTAAGTGGCATAGTCATTTTGAGCCATGTTAGCAAAAAACAGATACTACTCAATAAGGAAAGTACTGAGCTTCACGAACAGGAGAAGCTTGCCTTTTGTATGCCTGGGGAACTTGCAGGAAGGCTGGTCTGAACATGGGCGATGGGTCAAGGGCAGAAATGGGAACCTAGAGTCGGGGTCAGATGAGGTTAGGTGGAAGGAAATCTCTAAGCCCATGTGAACTTCTATGATAGGATTTAGAGCCAGAAGGGAAATAGAGATCATCTCATTGAAACTTTTCACTTCACACAGATAATTATAACACTTTCCTCCCAGGGTTGGTGTGAGGATCAAATTTATACATATATACACATACACTATATATGTTCAGTTGTGTCCAACTCTTCGTGACTCCATTTGAGGTTTTCTTGGCAAAGATACTAGAATGATTTTCTAGAACTAGATTTTCTTGATCACTGACTAGACAAAGGAGTGGGATGTTTTGGACCTCTGTAATGTTAATAGAATGGAATTTGAAGATCTTCCCTGCCCATTGATAGGGCTCACGTGGAGCCCATTAAAAGGAAGCTTGATTAGGGGAGGCTTGTTTGTAGGAAAGCCCATACCTATTTCTAATTTCTAATTAGGCACTGGGTCATGAGGGTTGTGATGCCCTCTGGCTCTGAGAAGTGTATATATACTCTAGGGCTAGAATTTTGCTTTGAGGCTCACTCATTGGAAGTGTTCATGTGATTTGACCAGACAAGTCTCTGAGTAGCTATTAAGGAGCCTCCCCCACCCCACCAGCTTTGAAAACCCAGATGTTGGTGCTTCTCTCTCTCTGGTAGCTATGTATGTATTGCTATGGTCAGAAAGTTGGAAGCCCTGTCTGTTGATCTGTGCTAATTTCTCAGACAGAAGCTCTCTCTGTTGGTCTTTGCTATTTGTGTTTGCTCTGCTTGTAATTTCTGTTTGTATTTTCTCTGAAGTTCAGGATGCTAACTTTTCCCCTGAACTAAGTAAATGATATATATGTTTAGTTAAAGTAAGATTGTTGACTCCTTTAAAGTTGCTTTCCTTTAGAAAAGCAGATCAAAGAACCTGTGCTAGCAGCCCTCCTGTGTGCTGGTGTTATTGGTCTTACACCTCCACAACAGCTGCAAGTAGCATTGCTGTTACAACCTCCAGATCTATGGGGGATACAAAGACATTTGAGACTCAGTCTCTGCTTTTAAGGAGTCTATCTGAATAGAGAAGAGGATTTATACCAACAAAAACATAACTAACAATAAGTATGTGCCAAGTCCTAAGGGAATGACCTAGGCAATAACTGTCATAGAAGCTCTGAGGAAGGCTTAAGTGGTCAGTTAGGGCTTTGTGAAGAAGGTGGGATTTGAGCTGGTAGCTGGCTCCGGTTGTGATTGGCTTCCACAACTGGGCTTCAACATCCAACCAGCGTGGACTAGTCCAATGCTCCTCATAAAAGGGGGCATGGTGTAGTGGACAGAGAGTGCTGGACTTTGACTCCAGAAGACCTGAATTCAAATCCAGACTCGGGCACTTATAGGCTGTGTGACTCTGCACAAGTCACTTGACCTTTCTAAGCCTGTTTTCTCATTTGTAAAAATAAGAATGTTGAACCTCTGAGGTCCCTCCAAGTTCTAAATCAATGATCCTATAATATTTTCAGCTCACTTGAGTCTTAGATAATCACCTGTCCTACCTCCCTTCACCAAGTCCCATCAAACACCCTCTCCTTTCCTTCTATAGGATTCTTTCCCCAATCAGAGTCCCTTTTATCCATCCCCAGGGACTCAAAGTTTTAAGGACACAGCAGCACCTTGCCTCAGTGCTGCCTAATGGAGGTAAGTAAGCTTAGTACCCAAGAATTCTCTATAGCTTCTGAACCCAAAAGATAAGGCCCTGGGGATCTACACAGTGGAAGGGTTTGTGAAAAAAATGCCAACTTGGCTAGTTTTGCTGGATTCTGATCCTTGCTCTACCTCTAATTAGTTACCTTTGACTAGTCACTGGGCCTCAGTTTCTCGTCTGTAGAATGTGTAGAATGTAACACCCCTTTGACAGTACTTGGGCTGGCTGCAAAGATCTTGGGAGTTACGTTTTTCCCCAGCCTGGGGAGAGACGATACTTATGGGAGATCAGGACAGGAGTGAAAGGTGTTTTCCACATGCTGAGGGAATTTTGAGAAGCTAGAGGGTCTTTGTGGCCAGCCAGAGCCTTATCCAGGGGCTTCTACAACAATAATGATAGACTTTAGGACTGTTGTGAGAACTAAGTGAAAGACTTGTAAAAGTCTGGATTATTTTGTGAAATGCTTCGTGGAAGCTGTTGGAACTTAGAAATGGGGGAATTCCAGGCCAAGAGGGGAGGGAGAAAGGGTTTGAGAGATAACCCAGGGTCCATTCAATGCTCTCCCTCCCATCTTTAAGGGTTGGAGTGGGGGGTGGTAGATAGGAGGTTGACTTATAGCCAAAATCAGGCCAGGGAGAGGTTTAGCCTCAAAATCCAATTCCATTTTATATCCCATAATAAAATGCTGTCAACATGAGCTGCCTGTTCAAATAGATTTGTTAAGAGGGCTGAGAGGAGCTTTGCTGGGCATAGGGGTGGGGATGGGTGAGGGACTGGGCTCTGTCTGTCCCAGGAGAAGAGTCTAGCAGGGCCCTCAAGTCTAGTGCATCTAGGCAGGGCAGGCCATAGGAGATTTTGTTGTTTCTCCTTCCCCATCAAACACCATGTACAACAGAGGTATGGAGCTAGGCTAAGGCAAAACTATGAGGCTGGAGAAGTTTATCATCCTTTTACCTTCTTTTATCCTTCTTCCCTGATGCCTCTTCCTTAATATTCTGGAGCATCCAATGCCCTCATGTTCTCTTCCCCTCTGCCTACCAAAACATAGTCACAGGAAAGGATCTGATGAGTTCATTCTCCCCCAGGCATAAGGTACTGACAAAGATGTATTAACCCCCAGACCATGTTTCCATTTTAAAAAAGAATCAAAGTCTAATGCTAACTATCTAAACTCTAATTATGACATTTCAAGCATCTACCAATATTGGGGGGGGAGGAGTAAAGGGTAGAGGAAGAAAAAGAACCTTCCAGGGATCCCCTGAAGTTCAAAGATGGTTACCTTCTAATTTATTTATGCGGAAGATTACTCCTAGAACAAGTTAAAGGCATTGGGAGCAAGTCTTTGGGAGCACGTGGGAGACATAGAGTATGAGGCAGTAGGGGTGATCACAAATGCCCTTTGGCATCAGGCTACAGGTTCATTCTCACAAAGTTGATCTTGTTAATTAGAGTAGCCTCCCAACAATAGCTTCTTTTGGCCTCTGTCTCCTTCAGGCCTCTTTTTGCCCCCAGCAAAGACCTTCATTCGTTATTGAGCACCCACAAAAACCTCGTTATTGTTGAGCCATTTCAGGTGTGTCTGACTCTTCATGACCCCATTTGGGGTTTTCTTGGCCAAGATAACTGGAGTGGTTTGCCATTTCTTTCTCCAGCTCATTTTATAGATGAGGAAACTGAGGCAAACAGGGCTAAGCGACTTGTCCAGGATCACACAGCTAGTAAGGGTCTGAGGCCAGATTTGAACTCAGGAAGATGAGTCTTCCTGACTCTAGGCCTGGCTCTCTATCCGCTGTACCACATAGCTGCTCAAGAACCTAGATGCTACCAATTGACCCAGTCAACCACAAGTACCTAATCTCCCTCCCAACACTCATCAGACAGTCCTGTACCCCCAAGAGCCATTTCTCCATTTGGACACAAATGGAGTCAAGCAAGTTATCTCAGGTTTCCTGGATCCTCACTTCAGGATAGCGTTAGCTTGTCTCTGGAATGAGAGTCCTGCTACATTCTGCCTCAATCAGACCACACCTGGAATATTGTCCTAGGACCATACAGTGATAGATCCAGAATGGGAAGGGACCTCAGACACAGTCTAGGACAACCCTTCTCAGTTTATGGATGAGGAAACTGAGGCCCGGGGAAGTTAAAGGAGCTGTCCAAGGTCATGTAGATGTTAAGCCTCAAAGGTAGGATTTATACTCAAGTTGGTTGTTTTTTTGTTTTTTACTCCTCCAGTCAGTGATCTTGGTTTATTTTGGGATGCCCCATTTTAAGAAGGGGAAAGAGCAAGCAGAATGGTGATGAGAAGCCAAATAGAATATATGATCAAGTGAATGAATTAGGGAATATTTGCCATGAAGAATAGACTTAGAAGGGGGCATCATAGTGTTTGTTGGGCTGTCTTGTGGAAGAGGGATTATTAGACTTAGAATTATAGGGCCTTAGACTACCGCTGAAAGGGGCCTCCAAGGCCATCTTGTTCAACTTACTCATTTTGTAGAGGAGGAACAAAACAAGTTGTTCGTCTTTGTTTTCGAAGAGGACCCATGACATCATGGTTGCTGTCTTGACTTTCAAGTAAATTGGATTTAAATGAGTCAGAGTTGTACAAAGTCATCAGCTCTCTCTTCCAGAGTCATCCAAATCCAGTGGCAGGAAAAAAGTCAAGAGGACTGGCGATGGTCCGGGACTTAGTGGATGAGTAGTGCTGAGACACTCAAGTGATAGTTGACTTTCTGATGGAGCTACAGAGGGTAAGTGACTTTCTCAAAGTTCACATAGGCAACAAGTGGCAGACCTGGAATTTGAACCCACGCCCTCTATCTCCAAATTCCATGTCCTTTCCATTGTACCACAATGCCTTGTTTTTTTGCCCCACCCCCCAGAAAAGAACTAGGAGCAAAGAAGAAAAATTGATGAGAGACTGATTTAAAATGACTCACAAGATCACCTGTTGGATATAGAGGTCTTCCTTCCTAGGGATGAAAACCTTTAGGGAAGGACATCCCAAGTTGGGGGAGGCTAGATGGCTCAGTGGATAAGCAAACTGGGCTTCAAATCAGGAAGACTCATCCAAGCAAGTCTTTTAGCCCTGCTTGCCTCAGTTTCCTCATCCATAAAATGAGCTGTTTCTTTGCCAAGAAACCCCCAAATGAGGTCACAAATAATCAGACATAACTGAAATGACCCAACAGCAACAATTCCAAGTTAAAGTGAATCAGAGCGAGGAGAAGGAAGGGAATGTATGCCTTAGGAGATCTGCAGATTGGAGCTATTGGGATGGGCCAGGTAAGGTTTGGTGCCTTGGTTTTCCTGCTTGATCAAAAATGGGCAGGGAAGGGAGTGAAGGGGGAACAAGGAGGATAGTTGGAGGGTTAGGAATTGGACCCTTTATGAGCCATTTTAATTCATGTAAATGAGGATTTTTAATTTGTTATGCTGGGTTTTAAATCTATTACCATCTCATTTGCTTCTAAACCCTGTTTTGCCCCAGCCTGAACTGAATTCCATTTGATGCATTAGGAGTAATTCTCCTCCCAAAGGGTTAGATGTTTTCTCTCTGCACAAAAGTCGCTTATTTTGGATAAAGAGACGATTAGATTTATCTTTAATATTTTAATGGCAGCTCGGATTAGCAAGCAAACAGTCTCTACTGGGCTTGTTCTCGGAGGATTAGACTCTAATAAACTCTTCAGATGGGGATCCCCCCTCCTTCTCTGTTTTCCACAAAGTACTTTTATTATTCAAAAAAATTCCCTCCTCTTTTTTGAGAGCCATAAATTCCATTTGCTGTTTTCTATTAAATCAAATTGATTAAATTCATTGTGGCTATTTGCTCATAGATATTTTTAATTTTAACATCCCCTACATAAAATCTTTAATGGTGCAATTTGAAATACCAGCTATATACAGTATAGCTCCTATTAAAACAGATGGAAATGAAAATCTGGGAGGAGGGAGGGAAAGGGGATGTGTAGTATGTCTTAAGGGGAGGGGATGACTTCATGGGAGAGAGGTGGGAATCATGGACTGACCTACTCTCCCTTTATCTATCCTGGCACAATTCCCCCCTGCCCCATAAAGTTTAAAGTCAAAGGTTCCTTCCAGGAAAGGATAGGGTTTAAACTTCAGTCTTTCACCTCTCTCCCATGCCATGGAAAACCATCTCCCCAAAGACAGTACTATAACAATAACAAGAGTCAGGTGACCAGGACTTGGATGATATTGGGGAGATGCCATGTGCTATTTCCTTATGGCTGTTCTTTAGCTTGCTATCTCAGGGTTACTTGTGGTCTGGTCCCATATACTACCCTACACCACATCATAATTAACCCACTGCGATCCTCACAGGTTGCTTATATTGTCACATCACTCTCCTGAGGTCCATTTTTTCCCTATCACTGCACACCATACTTGCTACCTCATCCACTTGGGTTTGGCAGGTCAGGGGTCATCAGATGAAATATAGACATGCAGACTAGATTCTCTTAGGGCCCTACTGCCCAAATAACTGCAGCTGGCTGGAGCAGGCTTTCACTGTCCTACGCCCCTTCCACCTAATACAACTTAAATGTGCCTCTAGTGCCAGAACTGCTAGTTACGGCTCTGCCTGAAGAGACCCATCTCTTTATCAAAACCCTCTTTTGGGTTCTATCAACAACTTCCCTGACTTCCATTCCACCCCAAATCCTAATCTCAGTTCAGCCTAATGAATGGAGCTCTCCACAGAACTCAACAAACTATTCTTAGTCCCTTTTACCCCTCAAAGATCAATCAGTGCGTATTTATGTGCTCAGCACTGGTCTAGGTACTGGGAGGGAGATCAGAAGTATATGTGGAAGTATGATACTGAGACTTCCTAGCAGAAGTATCAACTTGAGGCCAGTAAAGTGCAACGTGAATCAGATTAAAATGCAATTGGAAAATAGTAATAATAACTTACATTTATGGAAAGCTTACTACATATCTATCTATCTATATATCTATATATATGTCAGGCACCACACTAAGAACTTTATAATTATCTCATTTGATCCTCATTACAACCCTTGGAAGGTAGCTAGGTGGCACGGTGGATAGAGTTCTGGGCTTAGAGTCAGGAAGACCTGAATTCAAATCCGTTCTCAGAAACTTCCTAGCTTTGGGACTTTGGGCAAGTCACTTAACCTCTCTGTTTGCCACTGGAGAAGGAAAAGGCAAACCACTCCAGTGTCTTTGCCAAGAAAACTCTGTGGACAGAGGTCCAAGAGGTCACAAAGAGTTGAACATGACTGATACAACTCAGCCACCACCACTGCCATGATGTGCTGTCATTATCCCCATTTTACAGTTGAGGAAACTGAGGCAAACAGAAGTTAAGTAACTTGCCCAGGGTCACACAGCTAGTTAGTGTCTGAGGCAGGATTCAAACTTGGCTCTTCCTGACTCAGGCTTAGCACTCTATCAGCTGTGCCACCTAGTTTCCTTTAAGCATTCACAAGAAGAGTTTTATGGAAATGGTAGGTTTTGAGCTGGGTGCAAGGATGAAAACATTTAGTTAGGTGGGAGAGAGAGGGAACAGGCATCCCTGACACAGCATGAATGAAGGCATTGAGGTAGGAATGAATATGGATGTTGGAAGGAATAGTAAGAAGTTTGTCCTGTCTAAGATAGAAGATGGCTGTTGAGAAGTAATGATAATGGTTCACTGAACAAAGAAATAAACATTTTTTAAATCCTTTGAGATTTACAAAGTGCTTTCCTTCGCTGCATCCCATAAGTTTGGGTATGTTGTCTCATTATTGTCATTCTCTTGGATAAAGTTATTGATGTTTCTATGACTTGTTGTTTGACTCACTCATTCTTTAGGATTAGGTTATTTAGTTTCCAATTAATTTTTAGTCTATCTTTCCATGGCCCTTTATTACATGTAATTTTAATTGAATCATGATCTAAAAAGGATGCAATATTTCTGCCTTTCTGTATCAGATTGTGACATTTTTATGCCCTAATATATGGTCAGTTTTTGTGCAGGTGCCATGTACTGCTGAGAAAAAGGTATATTACTTTCAACACCACTCAATTTTCTCCAGAGGCCAACCACATCTAACTTTTCTAAAATTCTATTCATCTCCTTGACTTCTTTCTTCTTCATTTTGTGGTTAGATTTATCTAGTTCTGAGAGGTGGAAGTTGAGGTTCCCCACTAGTATAGTTTTATTATCTATTTGTCCTTGTAACTCCCTTAACTTCTACTCTAACAATTGAGATTCTATACCACTCGGTGCATATATGTTTAGTATTGATATTACTTCATTGTCTATGGTATCTTTTAGCAGAATGTAGTCTCCTTCCTTATCTCTTTTACTTAGATCTATTTTTGCTTTGTCTGAGATCAGGATTGCTACCCCTGCTTTTTTTTTTTTTTTTTTTTTTTTTTTTTTTTTTTTTACTTCAGCATAATGTATTCCGCTACAGCCTTTTACAATTACTCTGTGTGTATCCCTCCGCTTCAAATGTGTTTCTTGTAAACAACATATTGTAGGATTATAGTTCTTAATCCACTCTGCTATCTGATTCCATTTTATGGGAGAGTTCATCCCATTCCCATTCACAATTATGATTACTATCCATGTTTTTCTCTCCATCCTATTTTCCTCACTGTTTATACTTTTCTCTCTCCTTTCTCCTTTTCCCTCCTCACTAGAGTTTTGCCTTCGACTGCCACCTCCCTCAGTCTGCCCTCTCTTCTATCAGCCCTGCTACTTTCCTCCCCTTTACCCTTACTATTTCTTTACAAAGCAATTTCTTTAAAACAACCCTATGAATGTGTAATGCAAAAATTATCCTCCATGTTTTTTACTCTTGGGTTCAGAGGGGTTTTGGGCCCTGTCCGTGATCACATAACTAGTAGGTGACAGAACCAGGATTTGCACTCAAGGCAGCTAGGTGGTACAGTGGTTAAAGAACTAGGTCTGAAGTCAGGAGTCAGCAAGTGCAAATCTGGCCCCAGATACTGAGTAGTTGGGTGATCCTGGGCAAGTCACTTAACCTCTGTGTGCCTCAGTTTCCTCACCTGTAAAATGGGATAACAATAGCTCCTACTCCCCAGGGTGGTTGTAAGGATTAAATGTGAGAATATTGACAAAGTATTTTACAAACTTTAAAGCACTATGTAAATGCTTTTATATACAATGCTTTTACCCCACTTAGGGTTTTCTTGGCAAAGATACTGGAGTGGTTTGCCATTCCTTTCTCCAGCCCATTTACAGATGAGGAAAGAGAGGCAGACAGGGTGAAGTGACTTGCCCAGGGTCACACAGCTAGTAAGTGTCTAAGGCCAGATCTGAACTCAGGGAGATGGGTCTTCCTGACTCTAGGTTCAGCACTCAATCCATTGCTTCACCTATTCCAAACTCAACACTTTCACTGTTCTATGCTGCCCCTCAAGGGATAAACAGAAAATAAAAACTTTCAAGTAGTATGAGATAAGATTTTAAAGATTCCTATGCCCAGTCAATAATTTTTAAAGCACCCACTACTGTGCCTGGTACATGCTAGCAGCCTGGAACACAAAGACAAAAATATGACAATCACTGCCCTCAAGGAATTTATATTCTATTAAGGGAGACAATTTGTTCACATAAACATATGCAAAAAAAAAACCACAAGGGGATCACAAGTGGGGATCACTGGGAGCTAGGGAGGATCTGGAAAGGCTTGTTGAAGGAGGCAGCTTGAGCTGAGCTCTGAATGAGGCAGAGGTGAGGAGAGACCTTCAAGCACAGGATACAACCTGTGCAAAAGCCCAGACAAGGTGGGGGGGTGGGGAGATGGGATGCAATGTTATGTATGAGGTTTGATCTGGCCCAAACATAGAGTGTGTGATGGGGCCTGGAAATAAATGTTTGAGCCAAGTTGCAAAGGGTTTTAAAAGCCTAAGATGAGTTTGTATTTGATTTTAGAAATTGCTTTTGGTGTTGTTCATCCTTCATTCTCAAAGAAGACCGATGACATCATGAGGGTTATGTCTTGGATTGCATGTGAATTGGGTTTTGTCTTGCCATTTTTAGAAGTAGAAGGAAACCTCTAGCATTTATTAGGGCAGCTAGGTAGATATATGCCAGACCCGGAGTCAGGAAGACTCATTTACATGAGTTCAAATCTGGCCTCAGATATTAGTTGTGTGACCCTGGGCAAGTCACTTCATTCTTTTAGCCTCAGTTTCTTCATCTGTCAAATGACCTGGAGAAGGAAATGGCAAACCACTCCAGTATCTTTGCCAAGAAAATCCCAAATGGGGTCATGGAGGGTCAGACATGACTAAAACAATTGAACAACAATGCCCTAACCCCTTCTCTTCTTCAGGATAAATATCCTCAGTTCCCTTAATCCAAAATTTTTCCCCTGGGGGGTCCATGGGACTCTAAGGGTACCATCTATAGACTTAGGGAAAAAATACATCTTTATTTCCACTAATTTACCATTTCCTTCAATTATGAATGTAGGCAACAAACTACAGTAATATTAGGCTTCCCCAGTCTGCTAAAAGGATCCATTACCCATAAAAATAAGTTAAGAACCCCCGATGTCACCAATCTTCTGTGACATGGTTCTCCACCTATGTTTTAAGTTTATTGACCTTACCTCTTACCAGTCTGGAGGTTTTTTCTGGATATTCCGCAGCAAGCTAGTGAGTTTTCTAAAATGTGGTCCCCCAAACTGAGACTTGTGAATCACAAAGTCAGGACTAGAGCCTGCGTCTCCTACTCTACGCATTCCAATGTTCTTTCTGTCACAAGGTCCCCTGATTATGGAGAAGAGGCTTTTTTGGCTTTTCCTGTGACTCTCTTTGAAAACCACTGGTAAATTTGACTCTAGATACAAAGTCAGCAAAATTACAACATTAGTGAAATTTTAGGTTCCTAGCAGTCTCTTTCAGATTGTTCTTTCTCCCTCTGTATATGTTCCTTCTTAAGAGCAATCCTTCTCCTCCCCCCCTCCCCTTTTTTTGGTCCCTCCTTCTCTAATCCCAACCTCATCAACTCCAGGGAAGAGCTGATCTGCAGGAGAAAATCCTTCATTCAGGGACAAAATCAGCTTAATTTGCCGCAATTTGTAGCAGGTCTTTGCCAGGATTTGAATATCAAATTATCCTGAATCTGGGGATGGGGGAGGCCTCCCCTCAAGCAATATGGACAAACATTTCACTTAGGCTCCATTCTGGAAGATCAGTTTGCAGAGTAATTATGACTGAAATAGGCCTCTGGGGGCCTGGGGGGCCACCTGGATCTGCCCTGGCAGGGACACTCAAAGGAGGAAGGGCAGGAGGAGGAGGAGGCTGAGGTCCCTAGCTGAGGATTAACTAGACTGACAGCAAATGAATACTTGGATAATTAATAATTTCCGGGCAGTGCCCAGCTAAAAGTGGGCTGGTTTACAGGAGGCCAGATTCACAGTAGAAGGATATGAAGGCAGGCAAGGGGAAAAGATCTTGGGCTGGGGTGAAGTGTTGGAGAAGGGGAAGGGAAATAGGGTCTGGGCTATATCTGGGTAAGGAGTCATCCCTCCCCCTGACTGTGTAGGAGAGACGGCAACCAAGAAACCAGAGTTTTTAGCTTATTTTGATGCCTAGATGACTTGGAGACCTGAGTAACGGGGTTTAGAATGAAGTAAATCCTGTGCCACAATTTCCATAGGGAAATCATAGACCCAAAGAAGCCCATTAGGAAGATCATCCCCTCCTAGGGCCCAGGTAGAGCTGAGAGGATGCACTCTTTCTAAAGCCCCCCACCTTCAAATGACACTCCATAGCTCCCTGCCTGTATCCCCGTCAGCCTCTCTTCTGGTAGCCATCCCATTCTCTCTAATAATAATAATATAATTGAATATATAAATTAATATAATTTAATATATAATCAAATTTAAGTTTCACAGAGTACTTTCTTCACAATTACCTCATAAGGTGGGTAGTGCAAATATTGTTAGTCCCATTTTAAAGATGAGAAAATTGGGGTGTAGGGAAGTTAGGTGATTTGCCCACAATACAATGGCTGGTGATAGAGCTGGTATTTCCCTGATCGTTGTAGCCTACTCTCACTCTCCCTTTAGCTTTCTTCCGTATGCTTCCCATTAGTAGATAGTCGACCTGAAGGAAAGGGGACAAAAGTGGGGAACAGGTGGGGTTGAAGGTAATATGGAATCAGAGCTGGGATGAGTGGCAGGGGAAGTAGAAAAACATTCTAATTTCTTTTTTTTTTTTGAGGCAATTGTGGTTAAGTGACTTGTCCAGGGTCACACAGCTAGTATCTGAGGTCAAATTTGAACTCAGGTCCTTCTGATTCCAGAGCTGGTACTCTATCCACTGCACCACCTAGCTGTTCCTAATTTTCTCATTTGCTGAGGAACAGTAAGTGATCCGGATGACCTAAGGTTGGCAGTGAGTCTCAGATGTTCCAATTCTGTTCTGCTTTCTTCCTCTGTCCTTCCTCCTCCTACTTCAACCTAACAACATCCAACTCTGCCTCAAGCAAGTCCCATAACTCCTTTAGGCTTCAGTTTCCTCAACTATAGAGTGAAACAACCCTAGATGACCTTAAAGGTCTCTTCTAGATCTCCCTCTCTGATCACATGATCCCGTGGTCTGTCTGGCCTTGAATTCCAGGTCTGATGATGGTACTAAGAAGAAAGCTATGAGTTACCAGGGCTGTCCCACCTTAAAGGTCCAAGATGTGCGCTAAACACACGTGGTTTCTCTTATAATTCTCTCATCCAGGAATTTATTCTAATCCTTCCCAAACTGGCTTCTTTTTTTCAATCCATATCACATTAAAGAGAGCAGTGAGTCCCACAAGCTTACTGGCTATTGTGTAAAAGCAAAACCTTTTTATTTGTCTAGAACCTACCTTTTTCAAGCACTACAGGAGAAGGAAAGCACGACTCTAGAACTAGTATAATGGAGAGAGTTCTAGAATTAGTCAACAACAATTCAATTACCACAGATAACACTACATTGTAACCCAAACCCCAAAACCCATCGGTAAAGACAGGACTCTTTTCTCCTTGGTGGAAATCAATGCCTCATCCCTACATGAGGAGCAGGGCAGAGTTGGTGAGAGGGGGAGAGGAGTGATTTGGTCTTTTGGTCTCTTCAGATTCTTTTAGCTTCCAGCTTTGAGGAAGAAGATGCACCATTCCAACCTCTCTTCCAGCTACCAAGGGGAGGTAGACTCTGGAGAGAAGCTGATATGTAGTACTTCAATCATGTGCCTTATTCCCAGCTCACTACACTATGCACTTCAGAGAATTTTCCCTTTGGTGAGATCTGTGACTCTCTTAGTTGAGCTATTACCTCACTCCCAATGGGAGGGCTCATTTACTCTGAATATTGTCTGGTTATGTGTTCTCTATGTATACTTTCTCTAGTTTCTGTTTTTCTATCAACCTAGGTAAGTGGGTTTCTTTGCTATTTGTTATGTGTGTTCTTTGTGGAGCTGGTGTTTGTTGGGAAGGATTCAAGCCTTAGATATAAAGCTTGAGGTTCCCGTTCCCCCATTAATGAATAGTGATCAGGAGTTTAGCTTGGACCTAAACATCGCGTCCCCTAGAGGTTCCCAAACTTATTTGGCCCTTTTCAAAAAAGAAATTACTCCATGTCCCCCTGGGGTTAGGTTAGGGTAACCTTTATTTTTATTCAACACCGCCTCCCAATTGCACCAGAGGCTACTACTGCCCCCTGGATCATTCCAGTGCCCCCGGGGGCCGGTATCACCCACTTTGGTAACCTATGTAGTTTTTCTTTTTGTAATAGCATTTTGCTTTTCCAATTAGATTTAATAACAATTTTAACATTCTTTTTTAGTAAAGTTTTAAATTCCAAATTTTCTCTCTCCCTCCTCCCTTAGTAAGCAATTCATTATAGGTTACTTATGTGCAATATTATAAAACATGTTTCCATATTAGTTGTGTTGTTAAAGAAAAAAACAGAACAAAAGGAAAAAACCATGAAAAAAATAAAGTGAAAAATAGTATGCTTTGATTTGCATTCAGACTCCCATGAGTTCTTTCTTTGGATGTGGATAGCATTTTCCATCATGAGTGTTTGGGAATTGTCCTGAAGCATTGTATTGCTGAAAAGGTCTAAGTCAATCATAGTTGATCATCACATGATGTTGCTGTTACTGTGCATATTGTTCTCCTGGTTCTACTTACTTCACTTTGTATCAGTCCATATAAGTCTTTACTGGTTTTTCTGAAATCCACCTACTCGTCATTTCTTATTGCACAATAGTATTCCATTACATTCATATGTCACAACTTGTTCAGCCATTCCCTGATTGATGACCATCTCCTCAGTTTCTAGTTCTTTACTACCACAAAAAGAGTTGATAAAAATTTTTTGTACAGGTAGGCCTAGACCAATAATATACAAGAGAGTAGATAGTACTGCTTCTCTCTGAGGAGAGCAGAGTAGCAGCCAGACGCCGATCCCAAACTCCTGCTATCCCTCTTGGCAGAAACCAAAGTCTCCCTTGGAGAAGGGGAGGAGGGACATGCTAGAGATGCTTATTCTTGCCTCCCTTTGAGCCACACTGAGACAACCACATTACAACATTGAATGTCAGCTCTTTGAAAACAAAGACTATTTCATTTTTGTCATTGTATCTCCAGGGTCTGGCATATAGTAAATGCTTAATAAATACTTATTGATTGTGTTCCCAGGGGCCTCAATGTTTTCTTCTCTCAGACTCAATTTTCTTATCTACAAATTTTCCCTGGCCCAAGAATGGTATAAATAAATATTGGATTATCTTTTGGAGGTAGGCTGACCCTCCTTATCCCATGTCTTCAGTCTTCCCTTTCTGAAATGGGAGTTAGGCAAGAGATTCTCATTGTTTAGGACAAGGGGATACAGAGGTGCATGGATTGGTCCAAGGAGGAGGATGGTAGCCATGTTTTCCATAATTACTGTGGGATTGGCTCAGATTAAGGACAAGTAGCTATCTCTTGCTTTTCCTTTTTTCCGCAACAACTAATCTCCCTCTAATCAGCCATTATTAAATTATATTCCATTTTAAATTTAGCCACAGATCACCATTTGGACAGCTGGATGGATAATTGGGAAGAGATAATTTATGTAAATGAGAAACAGCAGAAGGTGTACAGAGAGAGAAAGGACGATGGCCAAACTGAGCTCCTCTGAGAGTTGAGAGAAGTGACCCAACATTGGCTCAGGGCAGCTAGAGATCTTTCTGAGAAGGCAGGGCTGTGTGGGGATTTTCAGAGTAAAAGTGAAATAGTCATAGGATCCAGGATTTAGAGCTGAAAGGAACCTCAAAGGTCAACTAGTCCAAGCTCCTCATTTTCTAGGCAAAGGAATTGGAATCCAGAGAAAGTAAGTGGGATTATAGCATTATAGCTCTAGAATTGGAAGAGATGCCATAGCCCATATAGTCCAACCTCCTCATTTTACATGAGAGGAAACTGAGACCCAGAAAAGTTAAATAACTTGTCCAAGGTCACACAGTGGGAGAACAGGGATCTTTCCATGTCAGTCTCAGGTATGGTTATTCTCCCACCACACACACATCTGGGAGGGCTATAAAACAGATCTAAGAGTACATTTCAGGTCACACAGACATCTTCTACTTATGGTGCTGGTGTCCCTGACATGTTTTTCTCTGCCCACAAAATAGTGGCAGTGTAGTACAATATTCTAGAGTGAGAGGTCACCACCAACTCACAGGGTAGGTCCTTTAGGGAAGAGATACCCCAGGTACTCTGTTGTTCTTCAATCCCTAAAACCATAGTTCATGAGCCCCCATCAATGTGTCTACTTTCTTTTTTTATTATTATTATTCATTTATTTAATATTTTTCTTTTTCAGCTTCGATTTCCACAAGATTTTGAATTACAGATTTTCTCCCCATTTCTACCCTCCCCCCACTCCAAGATGGCATATATTCTGATTGCCCCATTTCCCAGTCAACCCTCCCTTCTGTCACCCCACTCCCCCCCATCCCCTTTTCCCTTACTTTCTTATAGGGCAAGATGGATTTCTATGCCCCATTGCCTATATATCTTATTTCCCAGTTGCACGCAAAAACAATTTTTTTGAACATCTGCTTTTAAAACTTTGAGTTCCAAATTCTCTCCCCTCGTCTCTCCCCACCCACCCTCCCTAAAAAGGCAAGCAATTCAACATAGGCCACATGTGTATCATTATGCAAAACCCTTCCACAATACTCATGTTGTGAAAGACTAACTATACTTTGCTCTTTCCTATCCTATCCCATCCCCCTTTATTCAATTTTCTCCCTTGACCCTGTCCCTTTTCAAAAGTGTTTGCTTTTGATTACCTCCTTCCCCCTATCTGCCCTCTCTTCTATCATCCCCCCTTTTTTATCTCCTTCCTCCTTCTTTCCTGTGGGGTACGATACCCAACTGAGTGTGTATGTTATTCCCTCCTCAGGTCAAATCTGATGAGAGCAAGATTCACTCATTCCCCCTCATTTTCCCCCTCTTCCCTTCCAATGAACTGCTTTTTCTTGCCACTTTTATGTGAGATAATTTACCCCATTCTATCTCTCCCTTTCTCCCTCTCTCAATATATCTCTCATCCCTTAATATGATTTTGTTTTTTTAGTATCATCCCTTCATATTCAACTCACCATGTGCCCTATGTCTATATGTATATATATATATATATATAGATAGATAGATACACATATGTATACATATATATGTGTGTATATATATGTGTATATATATATGTATGTATGTATATTCCCTTCGGCTACCCTAATATTGATGTATCATGAATTATACACATCATCTTTCCACATAGAAATGTAAACAAAACACTTCAACTTTAGTAAGTCCCTTATGATTTCTCTTTCCTGTTTACCTTTTCATGCTTCTCTTGATTCTTGTGTTTGAAAGTCACATTTTCTATTCAGCTCTGGTCTTTTCACTGAGAAAGCTTGAAAGTCCTCTATTTTATTGAAAGTCTATATTTTGCCTTGGAGCATGATACTCAGTTTTGCTGGATAGGTGATTCTTGGTTTTAATCCTAGCTCCATTGACCTCCAGAATATCATATTCTGAGCCCTTTGATCCCTTAATGTAGAGGCTGCTAGATCTTGTATTATCCTGATTGTGTTTCCACAATACTCATTGTTTCTTTCTGGCTGCTTGCAGTATTTTCTCCTTGATCTGGGAGCTCTGGAATTTGGCAACAATATTCCTAGGAGATTTCTTTTTGCGATCCTTTTCAGGAGGTGATCAGTGGATTCTTTCAATTTCTATTTGACCATCTGGCTGTAGAATATCAGGGCAGTTCTCCTTGATAATTTCTTGAAAGACGATGTCTGGGCTCTTTTTTTGATCATGACTTTCAGGTAGTCCAGTAATTTTTAAATTATCTCTCCTGGATCTATTTTGCAGGACAGTGGTTTTTCCAATGAGATATTTCACCTTGTCTTCCATTTTTTCATTCCTTTGATTCTATTTTATAATATCTTGATTTCTCATAAAGTCACTAGCTTCCACTTGCTCCAGTCTAATTTTTAAGGTAGTATTTTCTTCAGTGGTCTTTTGGACCTCCTTTTCCATTTGGCTAATTCTGCCTTTGAAGGCATTCTTCTCCTCATTGGCTTTTTGGAGCTCTTTTGCCATTTGAGTTAGTCTATTTTTTAAAGTGTTATTTTCTTCAGTATTTTTGGGGGTCTCCTTTAGCAAGTCATTGACTTGTTTTTCATGGTTTTGTCACATCACTCTCATTTCTCTTCCCAAATTTTCCTCTACTTCTCTAACTTGCTTTTCCAAATCCTTTTTGAGCTCTTCCATGGCCTGAGACCAATTCATGTTTTTCTTGGAGGCTTTTTATATAGGCTCTTTGACTTTGTTGACTTCTTCTGGCTGTCTGTTTTGGTCTTCTTTGTCACCAAAGTAAGATTCCAAAGTCTGAGTCTGAATCTGAGTCCATTTTTGCTGCCTATTCATATTCCCGGCCAACTACTTGACCCTTGAGCTTTTCATCGGGGTATGACTGCTTGTAGAGTAAAGAGTACTTTGTCCCAAACTTGAGGGGCTGCACTGTTGTTTTCAGAGCTATTTCTACACAGCAAGCTCTGCCACACCAGTGTTCCTCCTCCTGCAAGAGCCACCAACCCAGACCACAACTCAGATCTAAGCAGGCTCTGCACTCCTGCTCTGATCCATGGCTTAATTCCTCCCACCAGGTGGGCCTGGGGCCAGAAACAACTGCAGCTGTAGCTCTGGAAGCAGCCTCAGAGCTGCACCACCTCCGCCGCCCCAGGGCTGTGGCCAACCTCAAACTCCTTTCACTCAATCCCCGAAGTTTTTCCCACTAACCTTCTCTGTTGTCTTTGGCGTTTGTGGGTTGAGAAGTCTGGTAACTGCCACAGCTCACTGATTCAGGGCGCTATGACTTGTTCCGCCCAACTCCCAGTCTGGTTGTTCCAGGCACGGCCCATGCTGGGCTCCGCTCCCAGCACAGTGCAATAGACCTTACCCAGCGACCATTCAGGCTGTCCTGGGTTGGAGCCCTGCTTCCCCCTGCTATTTTGTGGGTTCTGCAGTTCTAGAATTTGTTCAGAGCCATTTTTATAGGTGTTTGGAGGGTCCTGGGGGAGAGCTTTAGGCAAGTCCCTGTTTTCTAGCCACCATCTTGGCTCTGCCCCACAATGTGTCTACTTTCAATAGTCAGAGGACATAATTCTTAAATTTAATATTTTATTTTTTCCTCCAATTACATGTAAAAACAATTTTAACACTTTAAAAATTTTTTGAGTTCCAAATTCTCTCCCTCCCTTCTTTCCTCCCCCTCTTATTGAGAAGGCAAGCAATTTGATATGGGTTATACATGTGCAGCCATACAAAACATATTTCCATGTTAGTTATGTTGTGAAAAAAGACACAGACTCATATTGGTCTGATCAGCCACAGTAGGACACATTGAAACTTGACTCTAGCATAATGATGTCATTTTGGTCTTCTTCAACAATGAAGGACAACGACCAGCCAAATATATATACATATACATATCATGTAACTAAATATAATACTTTGGCTGTGCACAGTGTTGCCACCAGTCATTCAGACCCTTAAAGTAACGGTAGTTGATGCCTCTTCACTTTAATATTAAAACTTAATATTATTCTCTGTCTCTCAAAATATTAAATAAAGCCTCTTAAATCTTATTCATAAGATAAAGTTGAAAGGAGCTTCCTCAGAAGAGAAGACTTTCTTTTTCCCGTATTTTTCCTATCTCTGTCTTACCCAGTTTGTCTCCACCAATGATAGGAAACATCTCTCCAGTTCCTCTCAACCGAACCATTTAATTGCCTCTCTCCCCAGTAGGCCAAGTCGACCCTCATAGACAAAAAAATCCAAAGTACATGCCCTCTCCCTGCCTCCATAGGGAAAAGGGACTCAATATAAATTCTTCATAGAGCTTCATGGATCACGGGCAAAAAAATACATGTTCCCTCTGACTCCATTGGAAGAGGAGTTTGGCATGTAGCCATTTATTAATTGTCATTCCCAAATGCCAGGATCAATGGTCATTCTTTCCATATTCTATCTTAATCTCAAAAGAAGATTCATAGAAGAGTCTGAGCCATGAGGCTCTTAAAGAGAGTATGACAGGCTCCATATTCTTTGCAAGACAGAATTTGTCCTTAATTGCCTAAGTCTGAAAGAGCCACTCCCTTACATGTTGGTTGGTTGTTGTCCTTCATTCTCGAAGAGGTCCAAAATGACATCACTCTGCTAGAGCCAAGTTTCAATGTGTCCAGCTATAGCTGATCAGACCAATACAAGCTAGGAATGCTCTACTACAGGTCAGGCACAAATATCCATGTGGGCATTCGCGGTAGATTCTCTAAATTTGGGCATCCTGCGTTTCCTTTGAGCTACTTCAATTCTGCTTTGCTCATAGAGCACAACACCTTCTCTGAGGTGGGCATGCCATGCTGAGAGATCCTGTGCCAGTGTCTTCTATGTCACATAATCAATTCCAAAGTTCTTGAGAGAGACCTTGAGAATGTCTTTGTACCTCTTCTTCTGACCACCATGTGAACGCCTGCCCCATCTGAGTTCTCCATAAAATTTGGCAAGTGTACATTTTGTATTCAAACAACATGGCCAGCCCATCAGAGTTGTGCTCTCTGAAGCAGAGTTTGAATGCTTGGCAATTTAGTTTGAGAAAGGACCTCAGTGTCTGGTACCTTGTCCTGCCAGGTGATCTTCAGAATCTTCGTAAGACAATTCAAATGGAAGTGATTCAGTTTCCTGGCATGGTGCTGGTAGACTGTCCAGGTTTCACGGGCATACAACGAGGCCAGTGCCCCAGCTCTGTAGACCTTCAGTTTGGTAGTCAGTCTAATACCTTGTCTCTCCCATACTTTCCTTTGGGGCCTCCCAAACACTGAGCTAGCTCTGGCAGTTTGTGCATCAACCTCATTATCAATGTGTACATCCCTGGAAAGTGCACTACCAAGGTAAATGAACTTATTATTTACATGTAAACTAAAGGCGTTGGGCTAAATCAGGCCTGCACAACATACGGCCCCTGAGCTTATGGCCCACCAAAGGATTTTAGGCAGCTGGCAAAAAATGTAGGGTTGCCATTGCACATGCTCCAGTTTGTCACGTGAACCGAGGCAACCAACCGTCATCAGTCTGTCTCTCGTCTGACCTATCTGCGGCCCAAAGTTTAGCCTGTTTTAATTTTGGTCCCTATCTACTGCCAAATCGTGCAGATCTGGATTAAATGATTCTTAAGGCACTTTCCATTCTATGATCACCATGCCATGGACTAAGGCTTGTCTGAGGCAGAGGCAGAAGGAAGGGAGAATGGCCTACTTTGTCTCCAGGTAAATGAGGCCTAACAAAGCATTCGTAGGCATACTGGCCCTGATCCACCCATTCTTGGTAGGCCTACCTGAGAGTGTAGGTGGGGGAGGGGTCGTGGATTTAAAGATGGAGAAGGACTTTGGAGGCCCTCGAGTACAATCTCCCCATTTGCAGCTGAGGAAACGGAGGCATAATGTTTAAGTGACATGTCAATGGTCACAAGCTAGTAAGTTCTGAGGCAGAATTCAAACTTGGGTCTTCCTGACTCCAAGTCACTTTGGTGCCTACAATCTGATGCCGTGATGGTTGGAGAAGAGATTGAATAAGGTACGGGGTGGGGGATGGGGGGGGGGGGGAAGGACTAAGAAATCTGAGTTTCAATGTTGTCTCTGACAAATCACTTTCCTTCTAGAAACTTCAACTTTCTCATATGTAAAATGAATACTGGTGTGATGTGGAGAAAAGTGCCTGGTAAATCTTAAAAGCACTATAAAAAGATGAGCTGTTATTATTATACGGGACAGGCAGGGGAGATACGCACTAATTCCCTCCAGTTAGCTGAGGGAGGCTAGGAAAATTAGGCACGGTAATCTTGGAGGCGGATAGCAGGGGAAGGGTTACCACTAAGAGTAACAGGATTACTTACAAGGCCAGGAATTGAAAGGGTATAATAGGCTTCCCCTTCATTCCCAAGGTAACAAGAAACAGTTAACCGCATTGCTCCAGAAACCAGACCCTGCATTGATGAGTTGCATCCCCAGTAGGATTTTTGCTCTTGAACAGTGATGGTCCCTCTGTTATTAGGGTTGGCATTCTATGATCCCTAAGAGGTCACCACTGAGAGGCTGAACCACCTCTAGTTACCTCCTTCTTTGTGCGTCGGGATTGGTTTTTGTGTGTGTGTGTTTTTATCTTGAATACTAAGACTACTTCTCCCCTAGCTGTGCCCAAGCAATATTCTAAGGATTTATGGGAGGGCATCTTATTGGGGGTAAAAGTGGTGTTTGCTATTCCCAGGGGAAAAGGAAGAGCTTTGGATTTGGAATTAGAAGACATGGGTTCGAGTCCTACCTCTTCCATGAAATAGCTGTGTGACCTTGGCCGAATAACTTAACCTCTCTGGGCCTCAGTTTCCTCATCTGTAACATGAGGAGGTTGGGTTAGATGACCTCTAAGGTCCTTTTCAGCTTTAATGGTTCGTGATCCTACGAAGTCAAAGGTCCGTGGGCAAAGGGTGGCCTGGTGGCCTGTGGAAACCATTCCACATTCACCGCTGGTTTTTGCTGATTTTTGTAAGGATTTGGGAAGAGGAGGAAAAATAGAGGCTGAAAAGGATATAGAACTATAGGGAGCATTTATGTTGGATACTGTCATACGGTATGTGAAGGCTTAGAGAGTGCTGTCCATATGTTATCTAATTTGAGCCTCCTCACGATAACCTTGGAAAGTAGGTGTTTTTATTATCCCCATTTTACAGATAAGGAAACCGAGGCTGAGAGAAGTAAAGACATCTAGGTGTGGCAATACGTAAGTCAGGAAGACCTGAGTTCAAATCCTCCTTCAGACATTTATCAGCTATGTGACCCTGAACAAGTCATTTAACCTCTGCCTCAGTTTCCCTATCTGTAAAATAGGGATAATAGGAGCATCTATTTCCCAGGACTGTTGTGAGGCTCAAATGAAATAATATTTGTGAAGTGCTCTTCAAACTTATACATATTGTATAAATGCTAGCTGTTATAATTGTTGTTGTGTGTCTTGCCACAGCCGGTAAGTGTCTGAGGCAGCATTTGAACTCGGGTCTTCTTGACTCCAAGACTAGCACTGTTATCCACTATCTTGCCTAGCTGCCTGACCCACCTTCAGCTGCCTAATTTGGCCTCACCCCTTTCATCTTCACAGCTGCTTTCAAAAGGAAAGTAGAGGAGGGGGCTGCTGGTTACCTCCATTTGTTGTTGTGTTTTGTCCTTCGTTTTTGAAGAGGACCCTGGCATCAGGGAATGATGGCATGACTTGCAGTTGACTTGGATTTGAGTGAGGGAGGGCTGTGCAGGGTCACCAGCCTCACTTTCTCCTCCAGAGCCACCTGGGTCCAGTGATGGAAGAATGGCCGACTTGCCACCAAACATCTTCTAGGTTGGGAGATGCTGGCTTACTCCCCCCTCCAAGTCTGGCACTTGGGAGTGATGCCAGTCCATCTCCTGAGCATTCTCTGGACCCGACCTGTCAGGCTATCTGTTCTCTGATCAAGACCAAAGGAAAGATTGACATGCATCCCACTCAGATCGATTTCCAGCTCCCTCTAGTGGCAAATGTTAAGGAAGAATGAAGAAGGCGAGATGGGCCAGGGAGTCTGGGCCTGGGCCTTGGCTGTGGCAAGAGGCGGAAGCTGAGGGTAAGAAAATCTCCTAGCATCTAAAAACAGAGCTTAACTTGGCCTCCCAATCCAGAGGTAGCTATAGGATGGGAATGATGGTTCCTTAAGGAATAGGAACCTAGACACACTTATTCACATGTCTAAGGATCATAGGATCATTGATTTAGAGCTGGCATGGACCTTAGAGCCCATCTATCTAGTCCAGCCCCTCTCATTTTGCAGATGAAGAAACTGAGGCCCCAAAAGGTTAAATGACTTATCCAATGTCATACAGCTACTAAATGGCAGAGCTGGGATTTGAATCCAGGTCCCCTGACTTCAAATTCAGAACACCTTCCACTGTACCACCCTGCCCCTCAAGGTCAGAGAGAGTACTAGGAGCTTTTTACATGATGTGATTTCAGGAGCTAAAGATGCTTCAGTTTTCCCAAGACATTCTCCACTTATTGACATCATGATGCCTGAAATTCTACTGTAATAGCTTTATTCCTCTGGCTAAAGGTCTTTATACCTCAGGATGGATAAACATTTTTTTAAGCTCTTATTAGGTTTATGTCTACTCACAAGCTCTTTTAATACTTCCTCACTTCAAGTGTGGCTGGAGGAGAAAGTGGAGCTGGTGACCTTGCACAGCCCCCCCTCGTTCAAATCAAAGTCAACTGCAAGTCATGTCATCATTTCCCTGATGTCATGGTCCTCTTTGGAAATGAGGGACAAACACAATCTGTGAGTAGACCGAGCTGCCTGAAAGGGGACCCAGCTAGTTGGGTAACTCAGCTCTTCTCTCTCTCTCCTTCTTCTCCTCTCCAAAGGAAGGTAAATTTTGATGGCCAGAAGTTGCCCTCTTAACTTGGGGTTTACTGGCTAGATTTTTCCTTTCTTTCTTTCTTTCCCTCTTTCTTTCTCTCTTTCTCTCTCTCTCTCTCTCTCTCTCTCTCTCCCTTTCCTTTCTCTCTCTCTCTATCTCTCTCTCTCTCTCCCCCTCTCTCCCTCTCTCCCTCTTTCTCTCTCTATCTCTCCCCCTCTCTCTTTCTCTCTCTCTCTCTCTCTCTCTCTCTCTCTCTCTCTCCCCCTGTCTCTCCCTCCCTCCTTCTCTCTCTCTCTCTCCCCCCTTCCCTCCTTCCCTCCTTCTCTCTCTCTCTCTCTCTCTCTCTCTCTCCCTTTCTCTCTCTCTCTCTTTCCTTCTTTCCTTCTCTCTTTCACAAAACCTCAAACCCAGTTCACTCTGAAGCTCATAGATTAGACCACAATAGGTCCCTGCCCAAGCTCCTCTTAATGGCTGTATTTTGGGCCCTTCTGGTTTAGAGTGAATGTCAATGGTAATTCTCTTTGGAACCCTGAGGGTCTTCCCCTCCTAGTTTGATTTTTTTCTAATTAAAGGGGTCATCCCTTGACTCACTTCTTAAAGAGGCCTATTCACTGAATGGGTATTACCTCACTCTAAGTGAGTACCTGAAAAGGCCTGAGCCTAAAAGGTCCAGGGTCTCCTATTGCATCCTGGGTCATCTCCAGTCATCCTGATGAATATCAGGTAGCTGGATCCAGGTGGTTCTGGAGGAGAAAGTGAGGCTGGTGACCTTGCACAGCCCTCCCTCACTCAAATCAAAGTCAACTGTGACTCGTGTCATCATTTCCCTGATGTCACAGTCCCCTTTCTAAAACGAAGGACAAACAGAACAACAATAATTTCATGTATGAAGGTAACTCTGGGTTCTCTAAAAGTATTCAGCAAACCACAAACCAAACAAGCTGGAAAGGCTTCATAAATGGGCCTGAAGATGGATGGATTGATGGACCAGCCCAGCTCGACTCAAAAGGAAGCCAGCCACCAGACAATGACAGTCTTTGGCCACCACAACTCACGCAACTATCTAAACGGCTAGAGACACAGGGGTTAGAGCAATGGAGTTTGGAGTTGGAAAGATCCAAGTTCAAATCTGGCCTCAGACACTAGCTAGGTGACCCTGGGCAAACCATTTAACCTCTGCCTCAGTTTCCTCATCTGTAAAATTAAGATATATGTAAAATGTCATTCATCATTCATTTTCAAAGAGGACCAGTGGCATCATGGGTGATATCTTGACTTGCACATGAACTGGATTTAAGCGAGGCAGAGTTGCACAGAATTGACAGCCTCACTCTCTCTTCCAAAGTCATCGAAGTCCAGGAGTAAGACAAAAGTCAGGAGAATTGACAATGGCCCGGGATGTAGTGGTTGATCTTGACATCTTCAATGTCTTACCAAGCTCTAAGTGCTCCACAGTGCCTGTTTCAACTGCCTTCATGGCCATTAGAACAAACTGTTCTCATCCATCCATTCCACTGGGGGAAGTCTTCACGTGCTTGGGGTGAACATCTCCCTAAGTCACCGATGGCTTTGAGGCCTGTTGGTTCCTCTCGACGTGGTTTAGCCCATCTGCCGAGATGGTTTTATCTAGATGTGGCCACTGTGCATGCTACAGTTTCTTGGAGCCACAGTTGGGTGGCAGGTAGGCACCAAAGGTGAATGAGTAACCCTGAGAAAGGGCTCAGCAGCTGCCCTCCGGAGGTCCTAGTCTTCTCTGAACACCCCATACACCTCTGATATCAAATAGCACCTATATCGCAGAGTTATTTCTAGAATGAGACAATACTTGTAAAGTGCTTAGCACAGGATCTGGCACTTAGTAGGTGCTTAATAAATGCTTATTTCCTTCCTTCCTGCTACACTATGGAGGGCATGTGATCAATACCACTGGTGAAAAGACTTATATGTATCTTTTGAAGTTTTAAAGTTATTAGTTTTTACCCCTAGGCTTGGGTCTACAAGATCCAAAGCACAAGAGAAGTTTATTTAGGCTGTACCCATGGCCTAGTCCAGCCTTCTTTGTTGATGAGAAAAGCACTGACTGGGGATCATGAGACCCAGGTTTTAGTCCCAGCCCTGTTTGCATGTTGGCTCCCTCATTAGATTGTGAGCTCCTTGAGGGCAGGGACTATCGTTTGCCTCTTTTTGTATCCCCAGTGCTTAGCGCAGTGCCTTGCACATAGTAGGTGCTTAATAAATGTTTATTGATTGATAGATCGTAGCTAAGTCCTTTCTCTAAATCTATTTCCTTCTCTGTAAAATAGGTTAGAATAGAGAATATCTAAGTCTTTGCAGCTCCAGCATTCTAGAATTCTAGTGGGTTAAAGGTTATTCTGTGCATCTGTGTTTATCATTAGCCCAAGCATTTATGTTCCATGAGTGTAAATATGACCCAATTTATTCAGCAGGTATTTGTTTAGTCGTTTTCAGTTTGTGACCCCTTCTGGGGTTTTCTTGGCAAAGATACTAGAGTGGTTTGACATTTTCTTCTCTAGCTCATTTTACAGATGAGGAAACTGAGGAAAATAGTTGAAGTGACTTGCCCAGGGTCACATAACTAGTAAGTATCTGAGGCCAGATTTGAACTCACAAAGATGAGTCATCCTGACTCCAGGCCTGGCACTCTGTCCACTGCACAACCCAGCTGCTCAAAGCAGATATTTAAGTTCCTACTGTGGACCAGGTGCTGTCCAAGGTTCTGGATACACAAGGGCAAAAATGAAACTCCCTTTCCTAAGAGAGCTTACCTTCTATTGGGAGAAATGGTATGTTCACATATAAATAAATACAGAATATATATATAGGAAAGGCCTTGTAGAGGAAGTGACCCTTTAGCTGAAGGAAACCTGAGGGATGAAGATAAGGAGAGAGGGCATTCCAGGCAAGAAGAATGGCTTGTGCATGTAACATCATGTACAACAAGAACAGCAAGTAGGCCAGTTTGGCTGCAACATAGTGTGTGAATAGAATGAAAAAGCATTAAGCACCTACTGCATGCAAATCACTGTGCCAAGCTCTGAGGATATGAAGAGAAATTCAAGCAGATTCCCTGCTCTGAAGGAGCTGACCTTCTAATTGGAAAGTCAGTACTTAGAAAAGGGTTTGTGTTTATGCTCACGGAAGATGAGAAAAGTAGGTAGTACTTAGGAAGGGAAAGTAGCAGGTGGGTGGCAAGGCCCAGAGGATCTTGAGGAATAATGGGTTGGTTTCCTACCAAGAAGATAGCTATTCAGTTTTAATTTTCTGTTTTCTTTGCCAAAGAGAATGACCTATGCCCTAGAAATGACAGAACAAAGATAAAATGACTAAAAGGGAATTGTTACCCATGATAAGTAAGGAGACTTCTAGGTGTCGATGGTCCAGATGAACCATATACCTGGGTAAAAGACAGACAAGGAAGAGCCAGACAAATAGGAAGAGAACCAAGAGAAGAACAATGTCACGAAAATTCAAGAGAAGAGAGCACATTCCTGAGAGAGAATTGGAGTCAACATGGTCCAATACTGGAAAGGAATCAGGAAAGATAAGAAATGAGAAGAGGCTTTTGGATTTCACAGCGAAGAGACCAATGGTAGCTTTGGTTTCAGTTGAATGATGGAGTCAGAAGTCAAAGTACAAAAGGTTGACAGGTGAGCAATAGGAGTCAACGTAGAGTCAAGGAGTGTAAACAGATTTTTTTTTTCTAGGAGTTTAGCTGTGAGAAGGAGGAAAGATATAGGACAACAGTTAGATGGCAAATGAAAGGTCTTTTTTAATAATGGGAATGTTTGAAGGTAGCAGGGAAAGACAGAGGGAGAAATTGAAAGTTAGAGAGGAGATGGCTGAAGAGGGATGCTGCTGGTGGAGGTGAGAGGAGATGGGATCAAGGGTTTAAGGAAAGGACTGGTCCTCGTAAGAGGGGCTGTCCCTTCATCAGAGATTGGAGCAAAGGAGGAGAGGATGGAAGATGATGTCATGGGGTTTTGTGATATAAAATGAGAGAAGTCAGAGCTCACAACAAATAGCCTTTTTTTCTCATCAAGACCTGAGGCAAGGTCTTCTGGGAGGGCCTCAAACTAATAATCACAACTGATGCATTAGGGTTTGCAAAGTGCTTTTCACACATAATCTCATTTGCTCCCCACAATAGCTTGTAAGGTAAGAGCTACAGGTATTATCATTTCCAGTTTACAGATGAGGAAACAGAGGTTCAGAAGGAATAGGTGACCTCCCAAAGGTCATAGTTGGTAATTTGGGACAGAATTTCACATCTGACCCCAAGTCCAGAATTCAATCCATTCTGCTCTGCTGCATTGCAGGGTGGGGCCCTGTAAGCTGTAGATTTGTTTCCTGTGCAATAACCAAAGGGTCAGAGGGCCCTTTTGAACACTGCCAAAGGGGCTCAGAATTTCTCCTTGCACCAGAGCTGTGGTTGTCCATCCTTAGTACTCAAAGAGGACCTATGACATCAAGATGTTGGGGTCAAAGTATGCTATGTTCCACTGTGGACGATCAGTCCAGTATGAGCTCTGAAGGTTCTACTGCAGCTCAGGCACAAAAGTCCATTTAAATATTGGGGATGGAGGTGTCTCTGGATTCGCACAACTCACGGTTCCTTTGTGTACCAGAGAACTCACTCATTGTAGGCTGGCAGGGTACTGGAGTACACTCACTGCCCATTAGAGTCCCACAGGCAGACAAGGGTAATGAATAACTAATTGCTCCTTTTACCCCCCTTTACCAAGTGGAGGCCCCATCTAAATAGGAGGGCCAGCTAACTCAGGATCTTAACGGCTGAATAATGTAGCCACTTCTTGATGGACTAAGTCAACACAAGCATATGCAGGTGTTAAACTGGAAATTATTCAATTCAGTAATTATATTGGTATAGTAGAGAGAACACTGGAGTCAGGAAATCTGGATTTGAATCCCCGCTCTAGTACATATTTTCTATCATGTACGTATTAACCTCAAAACCTCAGTTTCCTCATCTATAAAATGGAATTAATAATGTTTGCAATGAGAGGCAGCTAGATGGCGCAGTGGATAGAGCACCAGCCCTGGAGTCAGGAGGACCTGTGTTCAAATCTAGCTTCAGACACTTACTTACTAGATGTGTGACCCTGGGCAGATCACTTACTCCCAATTGCGTCTAAAAAAAAAATAACATTTGCAATGGGAGGGAGGGAGTGTTAAAGAGCTGATCTCAGGAAGACTTGGATTCAGGTTCTGCCTCTGAAATCTGTGTGAAGGTGGGCAAGTCATTTAATCTCTCAATGCTCTAGGCAACTCTAAAACTACAAATTGAAGAACAGTTACTGATCTGCATTGGTACAGGAAGGTCTCTAGGCAAGTAAAACCACAGCTCTGTCCCTCTCCTCTTCTTCCCCGCTCCTGCACCCCCCCCCGAAAAAATCCTTGCCCCACTTGCACCAGAAAATCAGTTTGTAAAATGTAAAATTCTTTGGTAAGGTGGGGTCACGAAGAGTCAGACCCAACTGAACGACAACACTAATGTGGTATACAACTTTCATTTTGAATTAGCGACCTTGGAGGTTAAAAAATAAATGGGACTCAAATCAAATTAGATTCATGTGTGGTGATGGGAAGCTGAGTATGAAGGAGAGCAAACAATGTGGGACCATAGATTAGAACTGAAATCCCAGATTGTAACTAATCCAATGCCTTGACTCTTATGGAGGAGAAAACAAGCCTAAAGAGGAAAACTGACTTGCCCAAAATCACGTGTGTAAAAAATGGAAGCGCTGGGATTTGAATTCAGGGCCTCTGACTCTAAGTTAAGGACTCTCTTCATCTTCACGTGGTCAGGCTAGGCCATTGCCTACAAGAGATGATTTTAAGGACTTTGGGACATCCCCACACGCCCCCAGGCAGCTGTTCTACCTGCCATCATTTGCCTAAATTTCATCCTCCCAAATTTATTTCTTTAGAGTAAGGGTGAAGGAGAGAGAATGCTTTAAGCTATTATCACTCTGAAAAAGGGCCACTGTTTCTAAATGTAGAGACGTTTCCCTTTTCTACTTTAGACCCAGAATTCCCCATCCCCAGTTTGTTTTGTCTCTCACCTATCCTTGGTGTTCACTCACGGCACTGGCCACCAGAGGGAGCAGAACATATAGCTCAGTGAAGGCCTGGAGAGATTTATAGGATCATAGGAGTTGAAGCTGGATGGTTTCTTGGAGATTATCCAGTCGCAGGATCGTAGATCCAGGATTGGGAGAGACCCGAGAAGTTCTTTAATCCAAGCTCCTCATTTTGCAGATAGGGAAACTGAGGGCTGGGGACCTGCCCAAGATCACCCGGATGGTGAGTAGTGGAACCAAGATCCAGAGTGAGGCCGTTCCTGCGGCTTTGTGTTCAGTTCTCCTTCCACTGTACCACACTGCCCCACTCCATTTTACAGGTGAGTGAGGCCCAGAGACAAGAGACTAGCTACATAGCTAGTCCAACTATTAGAACCCTGGCCCTCTTCATGCAAATCCAATCTTTTCTCACTACACCAGGCTATCCTTTCAAGTATCTAGCAATTTCATTGTGAAGCCATTTCATATATTGAAGAAATATTACTTGAAATAAATCTGTTGACTCTGCCTTTCCTGCTCACACAAAGGAAACAACAGAGGTAAAAGATTTTGTAGGCATCTAGGGATGGTGGGTGGGGAACTCGCGGCTTCAAGGCCACATGTGGCTGCAGGTTCTCCCACCCCTAGAATATAGTGGATAAAGAATTGGATCCGGAGCCGGAAGACCTGATTTCAAATCCTGCCCCAGATACTTCATGACTGTCACATGTGACGCTGGAAAAACTGCTTGACCTTTGTCAGCTTTGTTTCCCTTATCTATAAAGTGGGGATAATAATGGCCCCTACTTCTTTGGGGTGTAAGGATCAAAGGGGATAATACACACGTGTAAGGGCTTTGCATACCCAAAAGGACTGTATAAAGGCTGGCTGTTGTCAGCAGGATGATGCACTGGACAGACAGAATCCCTTAAGGGTGGGCTGCAGAAGGGACGTCAGTGGGGGGTCCTTGGGCATCTCAGCCGACGCTGTCCATGTGTTGGAGGGAGGGAGGGAGGGAGGAAGGAAGGAGGAATAATGAAAGGAACTGAAAAAAAGAAGAGAGAGGGAGAGAGGAAGGAAGGTGCGACTACCAATAGCAGCCCCTGTACGTCCGGTGCCGGATGAATGGACAGAGCTAAGGGCCACAGTAGTTCTGACAAGGAGTGATCAATCACTGGGGAGCCAAGCAGTTGGGAAAGGCTTTCAGGAAGAGGCTGGGTGAGCTGAGCCTTGAAGGATTTTGACAGGCAGAGAGGAGGGATGTTTTAGGCTAAGAAACAGCATGAACAGGAGTACAGAGGGAGCAGCGAATGGTGCATTTATCATAGGATACAACTAGCCTGGAAGGAGCAAACAGTTCATGCCAGGGAGTAGTGGGAGATAAGATTGGCCATGCAGGATGGGCCCAAATTGTGGGATGTCAAGCTAAGCAGCCTGAATTTTTCTTGCAAGCAATAGGCAGCTACCGAAAGTTTTTAAGGAGGGAAATAGCACGATGATAAGAATAGTTTTAGAAAGATTATTCTGAAGGCAGCATCCAGAGTGGACTAGAGGAGGGAGGGTCTAGATAGAGCCTGTTACAATCGCTCATGTGGGTAATAATAAGGGCCTGGGTGGTGGCAGTGAGGAAACAGAGGAAGGGACGGGTACATTCTGAAGGAAAAAAATCACACTTGGTGAACATGGAAGTGAGAAAGGGCTATGACAGTCTGTAATGGTGTAATAGACCAGGCTGGATTTGGTACCTCATGTTTAAGATGGAAACCAAATGAAAAACTCATAGAACAGAAAAAGGTTTTAGTTAGCATTAGGGGGAAAACATTCAGAACAGAGAAAGGACAATCAGCTAGAATACAGAATTGATTCAGCCAAGTACCACTTCTAGTGCCAATCAATGTTGGTTACGCTGCTTAGTTGGCCGAGGGAGGCCAGGCGTGGTGAAGCGTCCTATAGTGCTTGCTATCACAGAGGCAGAGGCTGGCAGACTTTTTTAAGCTCTGAGCTATATATAGATGGCTAAGTTGATGAAGCATCCACACAAGGTTGGGCATTAATATGGCAAACCCCTGGGAGTGGGGACCACTAGCTTTCATAAGGAGGAGGGGATGAGCCCAGGTCGGATATGGAGCTTTAAGTGCCCCAATGATCAGAGTGGGATCAGCCATGAGCAACCCCTGTGCTCTGTGCTTAACTCTGGGAGAGTTAAGGAGAACCAGTCTTTAAAAAAACAAACAAACAAAAACCCAAGGGAGGAGCCCCATGGTTATGTGTGTTCTGGCTTTTGTTGTTGTTAATCCTTCATTTTCCAAGAAGACCAATGACCAAGAGGACCAATGACATCACGAGGTAATATCTTGACATGCTTGTAAATCGGATTTAAGTGAGGCAGAGTTTTGAAAAGTAGGTAACAGGAAACTACCTTAATGGACTGAGTCTTTAGTCATCTGCATTAATTAAACCTACAGTGTGGTTTCAAAACCTTTTTAAGGAAAACCTAGCTTATCCTGGGTAAGGCAGGGCCTTAGGATATCATTCCCACTGAAAATGGCAATGGCGATAAAGAAATGAGATTTATTATAAACCATCATTACAAGATGCTAACTTTTGACTCCTGCTATTATTGACTATTTTGCTCCAGGACTCAAGACCATTTTCATAAGTCTGTCCTCACCTGGTAGAGAAAGATGACTCAGTCCTTGGTGGCAGAGTTAGCAAGAGTTTGGGAAAGGAGAGATCTTAGTTCTCTTGGCTTTGAGAGGACACACACGGTCCCAGGACCTCCCCAGGCAGAGGTCCCTAGATGAGGACAAAGACTCCAAGAAGAAGCTGTCATGTAAAGGGCTTCAGGCATGATTCTGTACCCAAGCTTGCCTCTCTAGAGATTTCAGGGAACTTCCCATTGGGTGATTGTCTCTCTAAGCTTTTGCCACCTTTAGGAACCATAGAACATCATTCTCCACCAAAGAGGAGAAGAGTGTGCAAATAGGCTTGAGCTCTGGGTTACATTTTACCACCGAGCAATGAAAGCTTCACCAGCTCTTAGGGCACTACATGGCAAATTCGGTGCTCCTCTTTCTTGCTTCTCTCCTAAACTTCCATGACTTTTCAGAAATTGAAACATAAAACACAGTTCTTCTCAGCATGAGATAAATAAAATGGAAAGGCTTTTATTATGAAATTCTATTTGCTACATCTCCCCCGAACCAACCCATCTGCATTCACATCCTTTTCTTAGCCTAAAGCTCACCTTTTACACCCAACGAAACTTTATCTTCCAAGTTCCTTTCTCTTCTTCTTGCAGTTTTTCAAAATCATTACTCCTGCCTCAGTAAACTGGCCAGTTCTTTCCTTTTGCCTTCCAATCAGTCAGCATATATTTACTGAGCACCTACTATGTGTGTAGGCTATAGGCGCCATGTTAGACACCATGGGAGATATGTAGTCCCTGCCTCAAGAACCTCACATTCTAATTGAAAGTATTCTCTGTGAACTACTCGCCATGAATTTCTTCCCTGGCTTTGGTCTCTGAGGCCTCATAAAGAATCCGAGAGTGGGTTTTAATACCATTCTGCTCCTTCCCCTCTGCTTCCACTCCTGCGCTTGGTCATTTTGCTGATTCAACTACCAAAAAAGTGCTTTGCATTTTATAACTGGGACCCTTCACTCTATTTTTTTTTCTTTCTCTTCTCACCCCAACCCCCACCCCAGGCCAAGAATACGCTTGTTATTCAGTAAAGTCCTACTTTTCATGACCCCATATGGAATTTTCTCAGCAAAGATACTGAAGTGGTTTGCCATTTTCTTCTCCAGCTCATTTTCCAGATGAGGAAACTGAGGCAAATGGGTTAAGTCACCCAGCTAATAAGTGTCTGAGGCTGGATTAGAACTCCTGGAGATGTCTTTCTGGTTCCAAGCTGGATGCTCTATGCACCACCTAGCTACCCCAGTACTCTTTCCTCTAGTAGTCACTTTGCTTCTTTATCTGCTGCAAATTGGATCATGGGATTAAGAGCTAGAAGGGACCCTAGGAGTCAAGAATATCTATTGATCTCTGTGCTACATAGCCTTTGAGAGGATTTGTTTTGCTTGATCATGCATATTTGTTACAAGAAATTTGTTTTTCTTATCCTTTTCCCCCTGCCAGTGAAATAGAAGGTAGAAGAGGGAAGAAATAGATTTGTTTGTTCGTTTTTTTTAACTAGAAAGGTTGAGGGGGTCGGGAGCAGGGGAGGGGGGTGGAGTTCTCCAGGTGTGAAATGTTGCATGCACTTTGAGATGAAGTCATTGTATTTTTAGTTTTACTTAGCCACTTGTGAGAGATAAATGCTTGTACTGTAAAAAATAAATACATCGATAAAACTTTTAAAAAACGTGAAACAAAGATTTCTCTGTCCAAAAACAGGGGTCATGTAGGCCAACTGCTTCACAAGGAAACTGACACCCTAAGAGGACATGCCTAGGGTCATAAGAGTTGTAAGTAGGAGAGGTAGGATTGGAACCAAGGCTTTCAGTTCAGATTAAGTGATCTTTCTACTACACCATAAGTGAGAACTTGAAAAGGCCTTAGCCTAAAACGTCTAAGATCTCCCATTGTGTCCTGGGCCATCTCTTCAGTCATCCTGATGAATATCTGGTCAGTGGACCCAGACGGCTCTGGAGGAGAAAGCGATGGTGGTGACCTTGCACAGCCCTCCCTCACTCAAATTAAAGTCAACTACAAGTCATGTCATCATTTTCCTGATGTTATGGTCCTCGTCGAAAACGAAGGAGAAACACAATGCTTTTGTCATTCCTGTGTCTGTCTTGTACTAGTTCCCCCCCCCCATCCACAATTACTTGCCACCCTCTTCTTACCCATCTTCAAGTTCTTCCTTTTCCACAAAATCTTCCCTGATCCGGAGCCATAACTAAGGCTGGTGAAGGGAAATTTGTCCCAGGATGCCTATGTTGGGTGGGGGTGTGCACTTCTTCCCCCTTTTTAAGTATTCAGCATAAGTCATATTGTAAGAAATTAGATTTAGATTTCTTCATTGTTTACCTTTCCTACTGACAACCTATTAAGTTTATTCTGCTTTCCTAATTCAAGGCAAGAAAGGGTTGGGAGGATAAGTAACAGTACAGACAGTGTAGCTCCTGCTAAGCTATGCTCAGTGTAAACAGCGTATGGCCTTCCGCTCCTTGTGCCAATGATGTGACACAGATACCACCCCTCCTACCCCGAGTTGCTAGTTCCTGGGTCCAGTTGCCAGGGCCAACCTTCCCCTGAACACGCATGGAAGCTAAAAGCCAAACTGGCACAATTACATGTACGGTCAGATTATCTTCTGTGAAGCCTCTGACATCTTCCCACCAGCTGAATTTGCTTGATGAGTAAGAGGAAGTCATAGTTAGAGCTTGGCTCCAACTTCTCCCACCCATGCTGATCTGCCCCTTCTCTGAATACCTACAGTAGTACTCTTTGTCTCCATCACATAGTCTCGGGCTATCTGGAATTGTTAAATAAATGTTTGATAGGCATTCGTGTTGGCTTCCCAAGCAAAATGTTGATTCTCTGGGGGACAAGGACAAAGTCATACTTTCAGCATCATCATTATTATTGATAATATTAATAACAATTCATACTTATGCCTTTAGCCTTTCCAAAGTACCTTTTCACAACCAAACTGTGAGGTAGGTAGTATAGGCGTCATTATCCCTGTTTTCCAGAAGAAATAGAGATTTGTAGAGGTTAAATGACATATCCATGGTCATATAGTCCTCAAACCTAGGTCTTGTGATTCCAAGACTGTAGTTCTTTCACATGATCTCAGCACTATCAACACCAAAAGAAAAAGCAAAATGGGACACTTGTTCATTCACATCACAACCACAGAATCAGAAAGACTTGGGAAGTCATTAGGAAGGTTTTCTAACAGAAATAGCCCCCAAGACCCATGTTCTATGGCTTTCTCTTGACCCTCAGATGAAAAGAGGGGTAACTAAATCTTTAGAGCACAATAGGGAGGAAAGAGGGGCAGCCAGGCAGCCCAGTGGATAGAGCACATGGTATGGACTCAGGAGGACCTGAGTTTAAATCTGACCTCAGACTCTTACTAGCTGCGTGACCCTGGGCAAGTCACTTAATCCTGTTTGCCTCTATTTCCTCATCTGTAGAATGAGCCAGAAAAGGAAATGGCACACCACTCCAGTATCTTTGCCAAGAAAACCTCAAATGGAGTCATGAGAAGTCAGACTGAAAGACTGAACAATAACAGGGAGAAAAAGAAAGGAATCAACCATTCTCCTTCTGGCCCTTAACACTCCAGTCCTATTTCCACATTGCTTGGATTTAAAACCTGGAACGTTTGCTGACCACAAACGCATATATGAAAGGTCAAAGATTCATTTAGGCCTGGGAAAGACGATTAGCCTGGTTTAGTTTTGTTCCTATGTGTTTCCCCCTTCCCACTCATTTGCATGGGAGATCAGCAGAGTTTTGAAGTTGAGAATGTGGGTTGGGAGGAAAGAAATGAACTTGAAGGCTAGTCCCCAAATGAATGCAGTTTAGCAATTGGAAGTTAAGCAGAGGGTTGAATGGACTTTCTGATCTAAGATAAATATGTGACCCTTAGTGATTAGGAATTACAGTTCAAAAAATAGAATTAAAATCAAGTTTAGCTGGGGCAGCTCTGATCTGTTTTTCAAAGCACTTGGTCCTTGAAGAAGAAATCGCCTTCTGGAGAGAAAAACCCCAGGCCTGCTAAGGAATAAAGTATGTTATCTTTTCTAAAAGAGTTACAGCAGAAAAAGTCTCTGGACCTTAAGCTAAAAGAACAATGGTAGAATGCATCCTTCCTATAGGGAAGAGGTAGGTGATACCTCATCTGAGAATTCCAGTTGAAATCAGAAGCCAAGAGATGTCCTACCTATAACTTCATGCCTAGTGGAGTCACACCTGGCAGTGATCAGCATTGACCCCAGGACCATCAAAGCAACATCAAGGAACAGATAGATGAGACAAGCAGGGAGATACTATGCCCACCAGATACTATACACTTGGCAGAAGCTGAATGCCATTGGAGACCAATGAGGAAGTGGGCCTTTCAACAAAACAGTACTATCACCAGAAGATACTTGGTGACCCTGCAGCACTGGAAGTGTGAGTTGCCTTACTGTACACGTGCCACCTATATGGCACCATCGTGCCCCCTCCATGCATGTACATACCCTGGCTGTACATGATCCCTACATGTGTGCCCTATGCTAAGCATATATTCCCTACTTGTTCGCTCATCCCGCTGACAATAAGTGTGTCCTAAGAATATGGGAGAAATATTTGTTAATTTTCTTATTTCATTAAATGCCTTTGATTTATATATTCAACCCTAATCTCATACTTGAACTTCAGATCCGCATCTCCAGCTGCCTAATGGACCTCTCTACAGAGGGGTCCCTCATTCTTCTCAAACTCAATTGTGTCTACCACAAAATTTATTATCTTTCCCTGTAAAACTGTCCTTCCTTATAATTTTCCTACTTCCTCTGTTCTTCCAAGGTTTACAACCTAGGACTCATCTTCAACTCTTCCCTTTCACTCACCCCTCCCCCCGCCCCAGGTGCAACATCTCTCACATCCATCCTGTTCTCTCTGCTCACATCACAACCACCAGGGTGTCCAGGGCCTTACTCTTCTCACATGAACTGTTGCACTGGCCTCCTAACTGGACTCCCTGAAATCAGTTTTTCCCTACTCCAGTCTATCTTTTACACAGCCTCAATGCTGATATTCCTAAAACACAGTTCTGACCATGGCATTTCCCTGCTCAGAAAAGCTTCTGGGCATCCCCATTGCCTTAGAATATGAAATAAACTCTGTTTGGCATCCGTAACCCTTCACAGCCTATCTTTTTAGCTTGATTATGTATTTTTTTCCTTTACACATTCCACACTCCAGCCAAACTAGCCTAATGGCTTTCCTCTATACGCTACACCTCCATTTCCCCCCTCTTTGTCTTTGCACAGGCTGTCCCGCACCCTCAGAATGCCCTCACTCTTCACCTATGTTTCTTGGAATCCCTTGATCCCTTCAGAGCTGAGTTCAAGGGCCACCTCCCTGAAGAGACCTTTCCTGTTGACCCTAATTATTGCCCCATCCTTTTCCCTACCTCCCCTTAATCACTTTATAATTATTTTTCAAATATCTTGTATTTACTTATCTGTGAACATATTGTGTGCCCCCCCCCATTAGAATGTAAGCTACTTGAGGCAGGACTATTTCAACTTTCCCATTTATTTTCCCAGAGCCTGGCATATTACTAAGCAGATAGGCATTTAATAAATTCTTATTTTTTAAGAAATGAAATTTTATTGATATCTTCTGATTTTATATTTTCTCCATTTCCCAAGGCATCCCTTCCTCCCTCCCACTCCTTGAAAGCCATGTCTTGTAACAGAATTGTAAAAAGGCTGGGGGTGGGGGGAGCGGGGAGCAGGGAGTGGGGCGGCTGTGGTGCTGATGAGCGTCAGGGGGAGGGTCGTTTAATAAAACCAATCAATACATAAAAGCACCTGACACTAAATGGAATGTTCCACGTCCATGGTCTCACTCCTCTGAAAAGAAGTGGGAGTAGTACCTTCTTATATTTCTTCATGGGGTCCAAGACTGGCCATTTTAATTTCAAAATATTAAATTTTGATTGTTTTGTTGCTGTTCCATATATATATATATACACATACACGTACATATGTGTGCATGCATATATGCATATATGTGTGTAATTGCCATGTATATTATTTTCCTGATTTGGTTTACTTCACTTTGGATTGGTTCATAAAAATCTTCTCACACTTCACTGTAGCCACATATTAGTCATTTTTTGCATCATAGTAATATTTCATTATAGTCATGTTTTGTAATTTGTTTATCCATTGCCCAATAGATGGGCATCTACTTTATTTTCAGTTCTTCAATATTACGAAAGTGCTGCCATAAAATTTTGGTATATGTGAGAACTTTCTTTTTGGCCTTGACCTCTTGCCTTGCAGTGAATCTCTGGATCAAAGTGTACAGACGTTACGCTCTCTTCACATTAATTACAAATTGCTTTCTAGAATGACTGGACCAACTCGGTTTTACCAACAATATATTAGTATGCTTGTCTTTCTACAACCCTTCCAAAAATGATTAATCTCATCTTTTGTTAACTACAAATTTCTTGGGTTTGAGCTGAAACCACAGAGTTTACATTTCTTTTATTAGTGATTTCGAGCATTCTTTCAGGGTTTGCAGGGTTTGTTTTTTGTTGGGTTTTTTTTTGAGAGCTGTTTATTCATATCCTTCAATCTCTTATCAATGGGGAACAGTTTTTGGTCTTATATATTATTCTTATATTTGGTCTTACATATTACTCTTGAATATCAGTCAGAGGTATTTGATACAAAGGTTTTTTCCCCCAGGAAATAGCTTATCTTCTTATTCTACTCACATTAATATTATTCTTGCGAAAGTTTTTTAAGTTCATGTAATTGAAATCACTTGATTTAATATCTTGTTTTTGTTTTGTTTTGCTGGAGAAGCAATGAAAATTACCTAATTACCTGTTTTATCTTTTAATCCCTCTTTGGGTTAAAAGTTCATTCTCTACTCACAGCTGTGAAAGGTATACAGTCTGTCCCTCCTAATTTTTAATGATACAATCTTTAATATTTTTATCACATATCAATTTTGAATTTATTGCAGCGTATTGTGTAAGATGTAGTTCTAAACCCAATTTCTACCAGACTGCTTTCTTGTCAGAGAGGGTGTTCTTTTCTAGGTAATTTATATTTTCAGTCTTATAAAACCCTGGGTTGTGTTAATTAGTTCTGATTCTTCTTTTGTCTGGTCTGTTCCATTGATCTACATTTCTATTTTTAACCAGTACCAATAATTTTGAAGGTTACTACTTCATAACATAGTTTGAAGTCTAGAACGCTAATCCATCTTCATGCTTATCTTTTAAAATTATTTCTCTTGACATCTTTTTTTCTTCTAAATATTTTTGCTGCTTTTTTTGTCTAGCCCTAAAATGTGGTTTTATTGATATAGCACCAATTTATAAATTAATTTTGGTACCGTTATAATTTGCGTCATATTGTCATATGTACTGAACATCCCTCCAGTTATTTCAGCTTTTTGTTACTTCTTTAAGGAGTATTTTGTAATCATATATCTATTCACATATTGATTATACTTTGGTAGATGGACTCCCAGGTATTTCATATACTTTTGTAGTTATTTCCAATGGAATTTTCCTTTCCATCACTGCTTCCTAGATTTCACTATTGCTATGTAGCAGTGCTATTGATCACTGTGGATTTAGTTTGTGGCCTACAACTTTACTTAATCTAATGATTTCAATTCATTTTTGCTGAATCTATAGGATTTTTAAAAAGTAAACCATAGTGTCATCCATAAATAAGCATAGATTTCTCACTTATCAGCCTATATTTATGACTATGACTTTAATTTCATTTTCTTGTATTACTGCTGTAACTATGTCAAATAATAGCAAGGAAAAAAGACATCCTTGTTTTGTGCCATTTATTGGAAAAGCTTCTATTATACTCTGCTTGGGAGGCTGATACTTAAACCTCATCAGAACATACGAGAGTTTGCAGGGCTACTTGATAGGCATTTTACATTTTACTTTGGGTCTGCACTGTCCAAACAAGTACTGAAATGTGTCTTCTGGTAAAAGAGACAGATTTGGGCCCATCTTCTTATTAGTGACTGTCCTCTCCAAGAGTACTTTCTGGGAACCCTTCCTCTGTTGCAATTCATCCCTGACTCAGTGAAACCCAGGACCTCCAGACCTATAAAACTCAGAAGATCATCTCCAAGCGTGGACATTTCCATCTTAGGACAGCTAGTCATTTGTCTGAGTTTAGAAAAAAATCAAACACAAAAGAGGCAGGTTGAGCCCAGGTTATAGCATGCCTAGGCAGAGTATGTGCTCTAGATACCATGTGTTCAAAGCTAACTGGAAACTGGGGTGGGGATAGGAGTGAGCTACTCTTTCCCCCATCCCCTCTTGGGAAGCAACTTGAAACAGTTCTGACATAATTTACAGCCCAAAAGGAAGAGATAGTTGAAGGAGGGGTCATTCACTCTCTTTCAAATATCCACTGAGTCACCAGTTATTGGCTTTGCTGTCAATAAAGGGACTCTTCATTATCTCACATATGGTCAGAAGTTGGCCCCATAGCTCACACCTGGTCAATTAAAACCAAAAATGGCAATTTGGAGCATGCCTCTTAGGATGGCCCCTGTTGGCCAATTCAACTTTGATGTGTGTGTGCGTGTGTGTGTGTGTGTGTGTGTGTGTGTGTGTGTGTATGTATGTGTATGTGAGAAAGAGAGAGAGAGACAGAAATAGACACAGAGTTGTTGTTCAGTTGTGCCCAACTCTTCATGACCCCATTTGAGGTTTTTGTGGTAAAGATACTGGAATGGTTTACCATTTCCTTCTCCAGCATACAAAAATACACACACACACACCCCTAGGTGGTACAGTGGATGGAGTGTCAGGCCTAGAATCAAGAAGATTCATCTTCCTGAGTTCAAATACAGCCGCAAATACTTACTAGCTGTGTGACTCTGGGCAAGTCACTTAACCCTGTTGGCCTCAGTTTCCTCATCTGTAAAATGAGCTGGAGAAGGAAATGGAAAGCCACTCCAATATCCTTGCCAAGAAAACCCCCAACGGAGTCAGGAAAAGCTGGACACAACTAAAAGGACTCAACAGTAACATATATACACATATATGTGGATTTTTAAAAATATAGACATTTTGCCAAACCTGAGATTTCATCGGTATAAGGAGTTCTCAGTGAGGAATTCCCTCCCCTGTTGCAGATTCGTAATTAAATCTTGTCATTTTCATCTCTATGGCATACGTCCCCTTCTCTCAATTCACAAGGCGCCATCCTAATTCATACCCTCTCACCTCATACTTGTGTATGCCTATGGTACAGCTGTGCTTGTGTATATATATCTATATCTATATATCTATATATATACCTACTTGTCCATCTGAGTACGTACACCTTGTGTGCATAACATGTTGAGTATTTATGGATAGTCATGTATAAATATGCATGTACATTCATGAGTATCTGTGCACGTATTAGTGTGCGTGTATAATATACTGCTTATATCCCCACGATACGTATGTGTGCATGGTTGTGTTTATACACATGTGGGTACATAGAAAACCACTTGAAAAGCTAAACAATTGTTGTTGCTCAGTTGTTTCAGTAGCGTCTGACTCTCCGTGACCCCATTTGGGGTTTTCTTGGCAAAGACACTGGAGTGGTTTGCCATCTCCTTCTCCAGCCCGTTTTCCAGATGAGGAAACTGAGGCAAACAGGGGGAAGAGACTTGTCCAGGGTCACACAGCTAGTAATCAAACTGGATTTGAACTGACTCCAGGCCCGATGCTCAGTAAATGATTGTTACCTTATGAGCGTGTGGCAGGGGACTCTCCAAGGAGGGTTCAGCCCTGGAAGCACGCATATTTGGTGAACCTGCTTCTCGCGATACAGAACGGAAGGGCTCTGCTCTTCTGAGCTGGGAGCTGAAGCACTATAGATTCCACAGGATCATAGATGTTGAGCTAGAAGGGACCTCAGAAATCATCTAGTCCAACCTCATTTTACAGTTGAGGAAACTGAGTCACAGAAAGGGAAAGTGACAGCGGTGATCACACCCCTAGTAAGTGGAGGAAGCAGCCCAGCAGGAAGCGCTGGTTCTTCAGTTAGAGCACCCAAGTTCAAACACTGCCTTTGATGCTTCCTTTCTGTGCGACCCTGGGCAAGTGGCTTCACCTCCCTGGGCCTCAGTTTACCCATCTGTAAAACGAGGGAGCTGTGCCAGATGATCTCTGAAGACCCTTCCAGCTCTAGACCTATGGCCCTCTAAGTGTCAGAGCAGGATTTGAACTCAGGTCTTTCTGAATCCAAGTCCAGCGCCCCATCTACTACCCTGATTTAAAGGAGGGAGAGCTCATTTGGAATGGGACACTCAGAATGCTTCGTAGAGGAGATGGGTTTTGATCTGCAGCTTAAAGAATAGATTTATTTAAAATAGGGAATTTTACACATTTAAAAAATTTTAAATTTTAAATTTTTTTTAAAATTAAAAATAGGGAAAGTTGGGGAAAGGAAGCGGGAGGAACCTATTTCTTACTCACACAGCCATCACCCTCATTACCACCAATAGTATAGGTCCAGTACTGAGGACAGATTCATTCCCGTGTTTGCTTGGTCAATATCAAGGGCCCAGAATGCTGTCAGCCATGGCCATGTGTCAGCTCATTTTGTCTAACTGTACTTCTTTGTTAGGCAAGTAGGTGGCATAGTGGAAAAAGCACTGGACCTGAGTCCAGAAGACCTGTGTTCAAATCTAGCTGTAGACACTTACTAGCCGTGTGACCCTGGACAAGTCATTTAACCTCTGTCTCATCTGAAAAATGAGGATAATAACAGCACCTAGGACATCTAGGTGGCGCCATAGTGCACAGAGTTCTGGGCCTGGAGTCGGGAAGACTCCTCTTCCTGAGTTCGAATCCAGCCTCAGACACTTCCTAGCTGTGTGACCCTGGGCAAGTCACTTAACCCTGTTGGCCTCAGTTTCCTCAACTGGAGAAGGAAATGGCAAACGGCTCCAGTACCTTTGCCAAGAAAGCCCCAAATGGGGTCACAAAGAGTCACACACAACTGAACAGCATTAACGAAAGAGAGCACCTACGCCACCCCCTTCACTCCAGGTTGTTGTAAAGACCAAATGAGGTAACATCTGTAAAATGCTTTATAAACCTTAAAGCTCTGTGTCAATGCTAGCTATCGTTATTTTCACGAGAGTGGACTCTATCAGTGGGTCAATCAGGAGCAGCAACGTTTAAGAAAAAGCATCAATAAAACCTCTTTTAAAATTATCAGCACCCGGTAGCCCTCCCCCCTCAAGATTACTCCTAATGACAATTCCCATTTGTATCATCCTTTACAATTCACAAGGAGCTTTCTTCTCGACGGCCTTGCAGAGTAGGCAGCATAAATCACACCATCCTTCTCTTATGACTGAGACCTTGCTTAAAGCTCAGACAGTTGTGACTTGCCCATGGTCACACACCAGGACTCCGATGCTGTTCTATTGACCCCCAAATCAACCTTCTTTCCACTCTTAAATGCCACCTTTACTAACATGATGCTAAAAAAAATTCCAGATCCATTTACCTGAACATACAGCTCTTCTGCCCCAGACCCGTCCTTTACAAGGCTAATTTCTGTGACTATCCCTCATCAAAACTAACCTATTTCTGTAAAGTCACCACCATCCATCGTTACAGTTTTCCAGGATTGTAATCTTGGCGTCATCCTTGACTTTGCACCTGCTTCATGCCAATATCCAATCATTTCTACCTTTTAGATTCAACCTATTTCTTACTCACACAGCCATCACCCCCATTACATTGTGCCTAGATTATAGCAATAGGCTCTTGGTCTGGGTCTCCCTGCCTCAAGTCTCTCCCCAGTCCAGTTCTTCCTATACATTGCTTCTAAAGTGATTTCTCCTTAAGCGTGGATCTCTTGATGTGACTCCCCTATTCAAACAACTGCACAGGCTCCCTACTGTCTCTAGGGTGAAATATAAACTCCTTTGTTTCATTTCTAAAGCCCTTCTTCACCTGGCCCCTCAACTTATCTTTCTACCCTCACTGGCCAGATGTTTACTCTCCCCTTTCCACTCATCGATCCACTTACTGGCCTTCTCTCTCTTCCTCACCCATGGCATTCCATCTCCTATCCCCAGGACCTTGTGGTAACTGTCTCACATGCCGAGAACGTATTGCTCCCTTACTCGCACCTCACAGTCTCCCTGTTCCTTCAAAGGCACTCTCAAGAACCCTCTTCTTCATGATCCTCCCGCCACAACTGCTACTACTCTCCCTCCCAAACTGCCTTGTATTTAACAACCTTGTTTATATTTTTATTTACTAACTTTGTATTTATGCCACTTACATTTTTCATATGTAGTCGTTTTCCCCAATTAAGATGTAGGTGCTTTGTGAGGAGGGGTTGTTTCATTCTTTATGCTTGTATCACCAGTGGTTTGCACAGTGCCTGGAATATATTAGACATCTAATAAATACCCATCAATTATTAATTGATTCTCTTCCAGCTCTCCATAATCTTACTAAGATGTAGAATCCAAAGTATGCCACGTGCCCAGAAAGTCCCGGAGAAAATGGAAAAAATGGGATGGTACAGTGCCAATTCAGGCTAGGGATGGGTCCCACTGAGGTCCCTGGGTGAGAGGGATTGGGGAAAGAGGCCTGTGTACCTTTAAGACCTGTCTGGCCAGCCCGGTGGCTGTGGAGCAGTGGGTCAGGGAATGAACTGTTGATCCTAACCAAGTTTGCCAGCCATGCTTTTCTCATGGCTCCCACACAATGGCCCGTTTTTTGCCCACCTGCCGATAATGCTTAATTAGGCGAGGAGTTGATTAATTTGAGGTAATTGACAGCTAATTACAGGCCTGAGGGCTCATTAACTTGACATCTTGTCTCAGTGAATTGGCTGAAGAGAGTCAGGTGATGGGCAACCTTCCCTACTCCTTCCCAGCTCCCTCCCTGTGTGCCACCCCCTGCGCCCTAGCCAGCTGCGGGCAAGCAAGATCTTGACCAGGGCACACTCAGTAGTGGCAGCAGCAGCAGCAATGGCAGAGAGCTAGGAACACACGGGGTGGGCTCCAGACATCCCTACCAGGTTCTCTCAAAGCTACATGGGAATGATAGTGACACATCCTGGTCAGTCAATCAACAAGCATTTATTAAGTGTTTACCACATGCCAGATACTGGCACAAGCACTGAGGGATACAAAGAAAGAGAAGACCGTAGTCCCTGCCTTCAAAAGACTCACATTCCAATACGGAAGACAAAATACAAATAAATGTATATACAATGTAAATGTGGGGACTGGAAGGAGAAGCAAATGGCGGGCTAGTTATGTTTATCCAGGTGGCCTGAGCAAGTTCCTAGCTACCTGCTGCCCTTCTTTTCCTTTTCTTGGCACCAGTAGGAGATTCTTGGGCTCAAGAATGAAGCACAGGTCTTGTAGAACATTTCCCTAAGAGCATGCTTTTTGGGATAACGAAAAAGATCCTCATCAGAAGACAGATTTACAGCTGAAGAGCTAAAGCCCTGCAGTTGGGAAGGGGAGTTGAGAAGTGAAATGCAGGCAGAAGAACTGGATCTTGCTTGAGAAATAGGGGCAGCTAGGTGGCGCAGTGAGTAGAGCACCAGCCCTGGAGTCAGGAGGACCTGAGTTCAAATCTGACCTCAGACACTTGAGTTTACTAGCTGTGTGACCTTGGGGAAGTCACTTAACCCCAATTGCCCTGCCTTTCCCCCTCCAAAAAAATGAAAAAGTAAAAGAGAAATAGCATGGTACAGTAGAAAAAAATACAGGACCAGGGTTCAATTCCTGACTCTCTGTCACCACCTGCATGACCTCTACAAATCATTTAACCTTTCTGGGCTTCAGGTTGCTCAACTAAAAATGAGGTGTTCGTCTACAAGATTCCAGCTCTAAACCTATGACCCTATGGCAGGCCTACACAATATAAAAGAAAGTAAAGATGTAATGACAGCTTTGTCCATGCCCCACTTAACCCACCTTCCACTAGTTGCTATCGTGCCCATCATGTAACCTGGCGGGTGGGTTGCCATTGCGCATTCTCTCAATGGTGGGATTCAAATGAATTAACAAGTGGTTCTCCACGGAACCAACCAAGGCACTGCCCCTGCCACTGACCTGGCGGGCACAGGCCCTGCCCATGCTAACAGCTGGTTTGCAGAATTAAACCTAAAAGTAGGTGCCGTTGCTGTGAACTGGCTGAATCCCACCACTGCCCTCTCTCCTGTTTATTATGTGACCTGCAGCAACCAACCATCTGTCTCTAGTGACTAAACTGTCTGTGACCCAAAGAAGTTTAGCCTGTTTTAATTTTGGCACCTACCTACTGCCAAGTTGTGCGGGTCTGCCCTGTGGTATTGCTTGATTTGCTTGAGTAGTACAGGTGGAAGGTGAATGGAGAGGGATAAACACCCCGAAAGTGTCTTTACCTTCCAGAATTTGGGGGAGAAGGAAGGAGTCTAATTGGCTATTTGAGTCCTTTATTGGTCTGTATTTGCTTATCGCCTCCAACGAGGCCCCTCTGTCACACATTTTCTGTAATGGAGGAAATAAAGATGCTTCCGTGACTGGTATTTATAATTGTGTGTTTCTGCAAGAGTTGAGGGACCAGTCTTCTCTTTTCCCTGAAAGGTTTTCCGATCTATAGAGGCTCCTTCCCTTTCTTCAGCCTGCCCCCAGTCTCCCTGAAAGACAAAGTTCTCATACTATCATGATCCTAGTCTGTACAAAGGGAAAATGAGGCTGGACCATTCAAGGCAGATCCAGTATTCTCATCCCTCGGAGCATCAGGGCTCAGCTTCTTCTCTTACCCCAAATAGCAACTAACGATGAGCTCAGGATGCTGGAAAACAAGATATGATCCCACCACCACCATCTGACAAGCTAAAGAATCCCAGACTCTAAGAGTTGTAACAGACCTCGGAGGTCACCCAATCTATGCCTTAGATCAATAGGAATCCCCTCTATTGCATCCCAGTAATTGATTATCCAACTTCTGCTCAAAGACCTGATGTATCCAGGAACCCACTACCTCAGAGGCAACATATTTCACTTTTGAACAATTCTAATTTGGGGAAATTTTTTTCCTTATGTGAAGCTGAAATCTGCCTTTCTGCTACTTGCACCCATTCTACTCTTTAAAGCCAAGCAGAATCAATCTTAGAATTTCATATGACTGTCCTTCAAATACTTGAAGACAAGTGTCATAACCCCACTAAGTCTTATCTTCCCCAGGCCAAAATTCCCATCCTTCCACCAATACTTACATAGGATAGACTCCTTTCTTCTCATCACTTTTGACATGCATATATCATTTATTTCATTCACCACAGACAATATATGAGTAGCAAAGGACTCACAAGAACCTGTGAACGAATACGGAAACATAAAGCACTTGCAAAGCTCATTAGATTCCCACTGGAAAGAAGACACTTTGAGGGATTACTGAACAAATATTTCCAGTTCATCTTGGACCTGCACCATTCCCACAACTCACAGCAGTAGCAAGGCTGGAAAGGTTCAGGCCTCACATTCCTCCCTGTGGCATGGTGTTAGTCCTGCAACTGCAGGGCGATCTGGTGGTGGCCCTTTTCCTCATCCAAAAACATGATGTTGAAGAAATTTGTTCCATCTTGGAGGCTGGTGTCTGGCTCTTGAACTCACAAGGTAACCCTTTTCTTGCTTCTCTTGATTCTTGTGTTTGAAAGTCCAATTTTCTATTCAGTTCTGGTCTTTTCACTGAGAAAGCTTGAAAGTCCTCTATTTTATTGAAATTCCATATTTTGCCTTGGAGCATGATACTCAGTTTTGCTGGGTAGGTGATTCTTGGTTTTAATCCTAGCTCCATTGACCTCTGGAATATCATATTCCAAGCCCTTCGATCCTTTAATGTAGAAGCTGCTAGATCTTGTATTATTCTGATTGTGTTTCCACAATACTCAAATTGTTTCTTTCTGACTTCTTGTAGTATTTTCTCCTTGCTCTGGGAGTCTCATCACTTTTGTAACCATCCATTTCACTTGAAGAAAAAATTTAAATAATATATTTTATTCATTTAAATCAACCAATATCTACTTTTTCACCTTCTCTTCCCAAGCCTCCCCCTGCCTTCCCATGTTGAGGATAAAAGAAACACCACATAGAGTATAGTTAATCAAAGCAAATTTCCACACTGGCTACGTCCAAAAAATATTTGTCTCATTTCGCATTCTGGGTCCTTCATCTCTCTATCAGGAAGTGGGTAGCATGTTGCAACATAAGTCCTCTGGATTCTTGGTTGGTCATCACACTGATAAGAGTTCAGCACGATAGGATCCCACCACATTTATATGCCATCACTTGTTCAGCCGTTTCTTAATTGGTGGGTACCCTCTCAAATGCCCATTTTCTACCACCTCAAAAAATAAAACCCTATAAATATTTTTGTATGTCCTTAGTTTGTTTTGCTTAGGATCAATCTCTCCCTTATTCTACCCTCTCTTAGTTTCCCCTCCTCCCCTCCCCTTCTTCTTCTATTTCCTTGTTGAGTGAAATGTATTTCTGTACCAATCTCTCTCTCTCTCTCTCTCTCTCTCTCTCTCTCTCTCTCTCTCTCTCTCTCTCCCTCTCTCCCTCTCTCCCTCCCTCCCTCCCTCCCTCCCTCTGTGTGTGTGTGTGTGTGTGTGTGCGTTCTTCCTTCTTTTGATTGGTTCCGTCATTCAAATCAAAGTCAACCACAAGTCATGTCATCATTTCCCTGATGTCATGGTCCTCTTCCAAAACGAAAGACAAACGCAACCGCAACAACAATCAGATGAGAGCCTGGTTCAAGTATCATCCACTCTTCCCCAATCCCTCCTCCTTGTTTATTTAAATGTTTTGTGCACTCTAATTATGAAGTAATTTTCCCTGACCTTCCTCCCCCCGCCAAAAAAATATCCCTCTTCCCCTCTCTTTCCATTCTTCAGATCATCAAAGCACGAGAACAACTCCCAGGCCTTGTCCAATTAGACTCCCTCTATGAACCCTGATTATGATAGGGTTCAAAGGGAACACATGTACCATCTCTTCTATTTGAATATAAGCAGTCTATCCTTGTTTAATCTTTTATCATTGTTCATTCATGTTTACCTTGTTATATTTAGCTTTGCTCTTGTGTTTGAACTTCAAAGTTTCTCCACAGCTCTGTTCATTTGCATCAGGACATGCTTGGAAATGCTCTATATCTTTAAAAATCCACCCCCCCCCCAGCAGCATTATACCCAGTTTTGCTGGGTAAGTTACTTTGGGTTGTAAACCTATATCATTTGCCTTCTGGAATATTGCATTCCAAGCTCTTCACTCCTTTATAGTGTTGAGGGTTAAGTTGCATGTGATCTTGACTGTGGCTCCTTGGTACTTGAATTCTTTCTGTCTGTTTGCAGCATTTTTTTCTTTGACCTGGAAACTTTAGATTTTGACTATGATGTTCCTGGGAGTTTTCATTTTAGGGTTTCTTTCAGAAGGTGATTGGTGGATTCTTTTTCCAGTTTGTCCTCTGGTTCTAGGAGATCTAGGCAGTTTTAAGATTTACTTTTTAAAAAATATTATACTTAGACTCTTTTTTGGTTAACATTCTTAATTTTTTTCCCTCTGTTTTCCAGGTCAGGTTTTGTTCTAGGTTTTTTTTTTGGGGGGGGGTATTTTGGTTTTGCCATCTTACATTTTCTTCTATTTTTTCCCCAGCCTTTTGACTTTGTTTAAATATCTCCTGTTTCATGGAATCATTAGATTCTATTTAATCCATTTTAACTTTTAGGGAGTTTGTTGCTTTAACAAGGTTTTAAACTCTTATGCCAAGCTGTTAATTACCTCATGTAGACATAGAGCAACCACCAAACCCGCCAGGAGGGAATCACTAACCAACATCATAGGATCAGAGACTTAGAGGTGGAAGGGTCTTTAGAGATCTTCCAGGCCAACCTGCTTCTTTATAGGAAACTGAGACCCAGAAGAGTTCAGTGACTTGCCTAAGCTCAAACATGTAAGTGGCAGACATGGGATTTGAATTCAGATCTTTTAGCTCCAAACCAAGTGCTCTTTCCACTAAATCATGATACCCCTCATCTCTTCTTCTGACCAGTAATGGATATTCTTTCTCCTGGTGGTACCTGGAGGAGCTTCTGTAGAAAAAGGCTTAAATCTATCTCATAGTTCCAAAGGTTCAGTAGACTTTCTTCCCTTCTTTTTTCTGCATCACGTTTTTTCACCCTCCAAATTCCTCATACAGGTTGGAATTTCACTCTACCTCCTCAATCCTCCCCCCTCCACTTCATTTTTAACTCAAAACACTCCATCGATTCTTTCAAGGAACACTTCTTTCTCTCAGATAAACTGGAGAATAGACATGTGTTCCTCCAGTCTTTTCCTCTAGAACAGGGCTGTCCAACCTTAGGTTTTTATTGAAATAATAAACAATATATTTTGATTTGCCATTTTAGTGAGAGCTCTCCGGCAGCTCAGCTTCATTTACTAAAGCATTTATATAAATATAAATTTTATAATATAATATATATTATATATATAATATAATATGATTATAATGACATAATATATAATATAAAATAAATATAAATTATATAAATTTCTATGCTTGTAGGCGGGCACATAAATCGCACTGCAGGTGGCATAGCCCTCTGCATTTTGGACAGCCTTGCTCCAGAATCGAAGCCAACTTTCACTTTATGCATCTATAGGCACTAATTGACTCTGGGAGTATTTGTTAAGCACCTACTATGTGCCAGACATTGTGCTAAGCACTTTATAAATATTACATTTAACCCTCATAATGGCCCTGAGAGGTAGGTGCTACTATGATCCCTACTGTGATTTTACAGTTGCAGAAACTGAGGCAGACCAGGAACACAAAGCTAGTAAGTGTCTGAGGCTAGATTTGAACTTAGAGTTCTGAGCCTGGAGTTAAAAGGCCTATCTGCTTCACCACCCAAGCTATGCAAGATTTGTCTCACCTGTGGCACTTGTTTGAAGTAATAGCCTCAAATCTTTGTCTTCTTTTGGGGAGTAGCTCTCTTGGCTAACTTTATAGCTAAGAGCTAGGACAAACTACCTATCTACCTATTCCCTGCTCTGAAAATTATGTTGCCAGGAATTCATAAATAAGGCTTTTTTTAGAGTGGGTTTTTTGGCTATATGTTCAGCTGCCTTTAATCCACAGCAACTTCCTTCCATGAGCTAACATTGATAAACACAAGCAAAAGCTAATCCATAAAGAGAAATTCAATTATCTAATTAGATCTAGCACCTTGTTTCTCCTTTTCACTGACCTGTAGATAGCTCCAGGCATTTCCCTGGCTACTAATCTCTCTGGTCCCAGGGACCAAGAGGAGAAAAACTTAAGTTAATTCTAGTACCCTCCTTCTGTTGACTATTTTCAATTTATTCTATATATAACTTGTTTATACAGAATTTTTTTCCATGGAATTGGAAAAATAAAATGTGAAAGAAATAGTACGTGTGGTTAAGGAAAAAATAAAACTGGAGGAGGAAAAAGGAAATGTAGAACGTCAAGTGCTTTGCTTTTCGCCATGCTTTCTCTCTCTTCCCCTTTCCAGAACGCATAGATTAGGATACCCATTCTCCCTGTGAGGTCAGGCAAAACACATTTCCACCTCATCCATGGCTGCCTCCAAGAAAAGAAACACCTTCGTCATAAAACTGCCCATTCTGTTTTTGATTACCTCCAACCCCATCTGCCCTCCCCTCCATCATCCCCCCCCTTTTATTTTTTTTTATCTTCCTCTCTCTTCTATCCTGTGGGGTAAGATACCCAACTGAGTATGTATGGTATTCCCTCCTCAGGCCAAATCTGATGAGCGCAAGGTTTACTCATTCCCCCCTCACCTGCCCTCTCACTTTGGAAAGGGGACAGGGTCAAGGGAGAAAATTCAATAAAGCGGGATGGGTTGGGAAGGAGCAAAATGTAGTTAGCCTTCCACAACATGAGTATGGTGGAAGGGTTATACATAATGATACACATGTGGCCTAGGTTGAATTGCTCGACTTCTTAGGGAGGGTGGGTGGGAAGGGAAGAGGGGAGAGAATTTGGAACTCAAAGGTTTAAAATCAGATGTTCAAAAACAAAAAAAAAAGTTTTTGCATGCAACTAAAAAATAAGATACACAGGCAATGGGGCGTAGAAATTTATCTTGCCCTACAAGAAAGGAAGGGAAAAGGGGATGAGAGGGGAGGGGAGTGATAGAGGGGAGGGCTGACTGGGGAACAGGGCAACCAGAATATATGCCATCTTGGAGTGGGGGAGAGGGTAGAAATGGGGAGAAAATTTGTAATTCAAACTATTGTGAAAATCAATGCTGAAAACTAAATATGTTAATTAAATAAATAAATTTAAATTAAATTAATAAAACTGCCCATTCATATCCTTTGTCCATTTATCAACAGCAGAATGTCTTATATTCTTATAAATTTCACAAAGTTCTGTATATATTTTAGATACCAGACCTTTATCTGAAAAAAAAACTGTTCATAAAAGGTTTTTTCTCCATTTTCTGCTTTCCTTCTTATCTTGTTTACATTTTTTTTTACAAAAGCTTTTTAATTTAATTCAGTGAAAATAATCTCCTTCACACTGTTCCTCTATCCATAAGTCTATACAGAATTATTAGTAGGTTATCTCCCCCATTAGACCATAAGCTCCTTGAGGGCAGGGACCTATCTTTTGCCTTTCTTTGCATCTGTAGCACTTAGCACAGTGCCTGGCATATAGCAGGCATTTAATAAATGTTTACTGACTTGTTTAGAAGACAGAAGCACCACAAGAGACAAGTACAGACCCTAAAACAGTCCAATTCATGAGTAAAACTCCAGACAGAATCTAATTCTGTCTATGACATTTTTCTTTATCTCTTATTCCTCCTTCTACTTACCCGACTGCTTGACTCTCACTCATGCTAAAGTAAGAATTGAAATAGAAAATGCCGGAAACAGAGAAAATTCTTCCTTCAGTGGAAAAAAAGAGAACAAGCCAACGTTGAGAGAAGCTGATAAGTTAAAATTAGTGTAAAAAAAAAGTATCCCATTTACATTTAATATTTTTTGTTTCTTTTCCTCACATTCTTAATTAATTTATTTAACTATCCCAATATCTTTTATTTTGTAAGAAAGTACAAACCTCCACAAAGGTCCAAGTATTTCACCTCCAATTGGGAAGGAGGTGATCTCAAGTTCTTGAAGTCTATATCCATAGAAAGAGCTAGGTGGCCCTGTGGACTTCGAATAAGGAGGACCTGAGTTCCGATCTAGTCTCAGACACTTCCTAGCTGTATGATCCTAGGCAAGTTGCTCAACATCTATCTGCCTCAGTTTCCTCATCTGAGAAGTAGGAATCTTAATAATAGCACCCACTCCCCAGGGCAGTTGTGAGGGATGAAATGAGATAATATTTGTAAAGTGCTAGGCAAACCTCAAAATGCCATGTAAATGCTATTATTATATTATTAAGCACAAATGCTGGTATTTTCTACCTAGCCAAAACTTTATATGCCAGACAGTGTGCTAGGAGCACAGGAAGCCAAAACTGAAATATTCCCTGCCCTTAAGAAGCTTACATCTTACTGGGAGAACACAATATTTATGAAGATTAATGAATAAAGAATAATTTAGAGAGGAATAGAGAACGAATAACTAGACATAGATGTGAAGAGGGAGTACATTTCAGGTACAGAGAATAGCTTTTGCAAAGGCCCGGAGGTTGGAAATGGAATGATAAATTTGGAGAATAACAACTAGGCCAATTTGACCGATGCATCAAATAATGTGAAATAAGCCTGAAAACGTAGACTTGAGCTAAATTATGAAGGTTTTCTATGCCAAGTTGAGGAGTTTGTATTATAACGTAAAGGTAATAATGGGGAGCTAGTGAATGTTCTTGAGCAAAGCAGAGCCATGACCAGACCTGTGCTTTAGCAAGATTATTTTGGCAGCTATGTGGATGATGGGTTGGAAGGAAGAGACTAGAACCTAGGAGTCCAGCTAGGAATAGCTCAGGCAAGAAGGGATTAATCTATGAGAGAGTGCAGAGAGAAGGACAGTGAACACCTAGAGTAGGCCTGCACAACATGTGGCCTGCCAAAGGATTTCCAGTAGCCTGCAAAACATATAAAGGATGTAACTACACCTCAGGTCATCCTCAGGCCCCAAGCTGTCCTCAGACAGAGCTAATAGGGCTCCCTGGTCCTTTACTGTATATTGTACAGGCCCGATCTCAAGAGAGTACAGAGAAAGAAATGAAGAGGGCCCAGGGACAGAGCTTTGGGGAATACCCATAGTTAGGGGACAGGACACGAATAATGATGTAGCAGAAGAGACCACGAAGGAAGAAGCAGATGCACAGGAGAACCGAAAGAGAACATCTGTCATGAAAGCAAAAGGAACAGAGTATGGATGAAGAGAGGGTGGCCAACATTGCCAAATGCCGCAGAGAGGTCAAGAATGATGGCAGGCTGACAAGAGACTATTGGATTTAGCACTTGAAGATCAACGGTCACCTTGCAGAGAGCAGTGATGGGGTTGGAAGCCAGATTGCAAAATACTGAGAAGAGATTTGGAGGGTAGGAAATGAAGGTAATAGGTTTAGGCAGCTTTTATGAGAAGTTTGGCTGTGGAATGGTGCAATCTACAGCAAGAAAAGCCTGATGAGAGGTGGGAGGGTCAAGTGAAGGGGGTTTTTTAATTTGTTTTTTAAGAATGGATGACTAGGTTGGATTTATAGCGGAAATGCAAGGTTGGTTCAATATTAGGAAAACTATAATCATAATAGACCATATTAATAATAGTTATAATGAGAAGAGTAGATAGCCTTTAAGGTTTGCAAAATGCTTTACAAATATTATTTCATTTAATCCTCACAACCACCCTGGAAGGCAAGTGCTATTATTTTCCCCGCTCTACAGATGTGGAAACTGAGGCAGATAGTGGTCAAGTGACTTGCCTGGGGTCACACAGCTGATAAGTGTTTGAGACTGCATTTGAAACTGGTCTCCCTGAGTCCAGGCCAAAATCGTATGATTATAATCAATAGATTCGGGAGGGGAAAAACTTTTGACAAAATGCAACACCCAAGCTTGTTTAAAAAAAACACAGAAAATAGAGAAATGGGCATGTTTGTTGGCTGGGGGAAGGAGCAGATTAGGATACATTAAATATTACAGAGTTAATGATTGATGGAATAAACTCCTGGAGAAGATAGGAGGTAGAGCAATTGTTCATGACAAGAGAAAGGACTAGCTCTTAGCTCTGTACAGACTGAAGTGAAGGGGAAAATGAGAGATAATGTCAAAAAGTTGGGAGTGCTCCTTGCCTTTTTTCTCAGTAAAGTAGAAGGTGAGATCCTCTGGTGAGAGGGAGAGGGGCTGGGATGGCATAGGAGAGAGGGGAAGGCTTGAAACAATGACTCTGAGAAGTGAGAGAGTCGACAAAGGAAGAATAACAGGTTTGCCATGCAGCAGTTTATACCTAGTTCAGATTAGATAACAAAAATTCACAGCGGACCTAGCCACCATGATTATTAACCATCATCCATATTAGCCATTGTCCCCAATGGCATAGAAGAGGTGAAAGATTTCTGCAGAGAACACATGGTGACAGAAGAAGCTATCAAGAGATTCAAAAGTAGAGGACAGTGTATATGGCTGAGCTGGTCAAGATAGTGAAAAGAGAAAACAAAGACCAGACCAGGAGTGATTGACCAGATGAGCAGAAGATGTCTGGAGTTCATGAAGAGGACCATGAATAATGTTAGAGGAGCGAGAGGGAGGGAAAGATGAAAGGACAGAAGGTTGTGGTCAGGAGAGTTCTGGATCATAGAAGACAGTTTTGGGTTACAGTAAAACCAAAAGTATGGCATTTTCTGTGTATTGAAAAGATGGAGTATAAATGAATCAATGAAGTACTTATTAAGTGCTTACCATGTACAAAGCACTGGGGATACAAACAGAGAAGTAAGATAGCCCTTACTCTCAAGGCACTCAAATTCCAATGAAGGGATGACATATGGAAGATTACAGCTGCAAGTCAGAAGGAAAAGTCCCATGGTCCTTATGGTACAATAGCAAAGCAGAAGTTAATGCCTCTCCTTTAATGTCGTTTCCACTGATAAAGTCACTTCAGCTTCTGATGTCCAACTATTTGATGGTGCCAAGGACTTTGGTGGCTAGATCTTTTTTTTTTTGAGTCTTCAGTACCTGTGACTTCAGCACCTGCAGAAACAGTCATCAGTCTACAGGGTGTTCCTAAAGTCTGGACACATAAGAAATGTGGAGTTGTTTCATCGAGTTCATGTGAATCTTGCAAAGCGCATCAACCTTTGCATCACAAATGATAGAAATCATATTGAAGATGTTATTTGTTAATATTCCAGTTAAATAAAATGTTGAAAATTTCATTCATTTCATTTCTTGAAAATATGCATTTTTGCCTATGTGTCCAGACTTTAGGAACACCCTGTATCTCTCCACTGGGGTTACTTCCTGAGATGATGGTGGCAGGCACTGGCCATTGTTATTCCCAAGGCTCTTGGGTTCAGGGTCCTGGGCTTTCTCCATCAGGGTCAGAGTGGAGATGGCAGTCAAGGCAGTGATGATGATTTGATTTGCTTGGTGCATGCTGCCCCCTGTCAATCCTTCAGGGTGCCTTGCTGCATCATCTAGGCTGGAGTTCGTGTCCTGTGTGTGGTGTTTAGTTGGCATTTGGTGAGGATGGCTGAACCCTTCTCCATAGGAGTTGCTTCCTTGGATGATACTTGTGAAAACTGGGCTAGGAAAAACTCCAATGGTCTGGAGGTGCTGCCACTTGTAGGGCTTCTTGCTAGTCTGTCTGATGGTGACAAGTGATCAGCAGTTGTTGCTGTTGGTGGTAAGGAAGGTGGCCCCTTCTTCACAAGAATTTCTCCTCTCAATGATGCCAGATAATGAAAGTAAATGAAATGGGAAGCCAGGGTATTTGAGGGGACATCAATACGTATATGTATATGGAAATCTCCAGGTAAGAGACAAAGGTTGGAGTAGAGACTGGGTAGTAAAATCTTAAAAGAGGAAAAAGAAGGTCCCAGAAGCTGATAAATTATAGCAATCGGGATTTGGATAGAGTCATTTAGACTAGATGATAGAATGAACCTCAAGGGAAGAAGTTGTTCAATGGGGAAGGCAGAGGGAGGATCTCTGGGAGTATAAGGGAAGGATTTGAGGAGAAGTGGTCAATAGCTGGTTCTCCAAAAAAAAAAAATGTACATAGCACACTTAAGTGTAATCCGCAATATTATAATGTTCTTCATCACTTTCTTTAGTCTGGAAGATCAACAAAATAATAAATCAAGCCCTTATTTGTAGGGTTTGCTGATTTCTGAGGTGTAAATGCTCACATTGAAATTTTAACAATAGGCTCTCATAAACCCAGTTAGCTCAAGCACACCCCTGGTAGTAGTATGCCCGTTCCTCATCCTAACCCACTGAGTCAGGAGACATGTTCACAGAACCAGAGATCCAGAGTTGGAAGGGACCTCAGGCGCTTTATTGTCTAACCTTCTCATTTTATAGTTAAGAGGCCAAGGGAGGTTGTGACCTGTCCAAAGTCAAATGGGCAGCGTCAGAAGCAGGATTTGGACCTAGGCCCTCTGACTTCAGAACCAGTGCTCTATCACATTGAGGGAAGGTACTCCAAGTACTAGAAAAGGTGGCTCAGGATACAACATCTTCCGGGAGGAAGCAGGGGCTTTTGACACAGAAAGATGAAAAGAGTCTAAGTAGAAGAGGAATAAGGCAAAGGGAAGTTTGTTAACAATAGAACGAGTTTTCAGAGGGCACAAGGAAAAGAGAGAAGAATAAGGCAGGGACTTAGTAGGGATAGGACTGAGGAGGTAAGAAAGAGTGGCAGCCCGGGAAGAGTTTTTTCCTAAGCAGCAGATGACTCTAAATCACAGGGATTAGGAGAGAAGGAGAGAGTTTGTTAGCCACGGGAAAGGGGAATCTGATTTGACTGGGTCTCTCACCTTCAAAGATCCTGTGATGACAGAAGCAGTGGCATCAGTGTGTTCTCTCTCAAACTTCAAGTATGAAGAGAGATCAGACAACACACACCCGGAATAATCATTGTCTGGTGAATTCACATCCCAACCCAATTTCTTTGTCTCATCCCAAGATAGCATGGGAGATGATTGATAATGGCTGTTGTTTGGTCGTTTCAGTCCCATCCGACTCTTCATGACCCCATTTAGGGTTTTCTTGGCATAGATTGGTTATACACATCTTCAATAATGTCTTTCCTGGCACTTCTTGTACACGTCACTGTTGGTGACTTGCTATAGCCTATTAATACCCAACATGCATTTTTCTGTTGCCCCCCCTTAGAAGGCAGAACTAGGAAAAATGTTGGTACAAAAAATTCAAAGCTACCAAAAAAAAAACCATTAAAACGTGATATAAGGAAAACTTCTAAGCAATTAGAGCTATCCAAGAATAGAGCCAGTTTCCTCAGGAGGCAGTAATTAATCCTCACTGCCCCTCCACTATCCCCTTTCTAGTGATTTATAAGAAAAAATCTACACAACTATTTATTAGTTATATTATAGAGAGAATTCTTGTTTGGGTATAGGTTAGACTGGATGGATTCTGAAATCTCTTCCAATTCTGAAATTATGTGATTTAGTTACACCTAGCTGGAAACAGCGAGGTGGCTTGGTGGATAGCGCACTGGGCTTGGAGTCAGGAAGACTCATCTTCCCTGAATTCAAATTCAGCTTTAGATACTTACTAGTTATGTGACCCTGGGCAAGTTACTTCACCCTGTTTGCCTTTGTTTCCTCCTCTGTAAAGTGAGCTGGAAAAGGAAAGGGTAATCCACTCCAGTATCTTTGCCAAGAAAACCCCAAATGGGGTGGTCGTGGAGAGTCAGACGCAACTGAAATGACTAAAACAACAGTTGTTTAGTTAGCTTTTCAGGTGGCTTTATATGTACTCACACACATGTAAACACCTCCATGCACACACACATATTATATATGTTATATACCATTATACCATATTATAACACACTAAAATGTGCACAGATACTTACAAATGTACATGCACATACAACTAAAACACAACATAGGGTCCTGGTGCCCTGTTTGGGTCCTTCACCCAGATCCATAGATCTGAGACTCATGAATCTACTATGCCAATTGGGAATGCCGTTAGGCCGGGCTTCTGGATGCCCCTAAGACATAGCAACAGTTTCTGTCTCTAGGCCCAGCTTCCAGAAGCTCCTTGGGAACACCACAGCACCCGATCCTTAAACCTTTTAATCATCTACCTTCATCAGCATCTACAATCTGTGTCTAAACCCATTCCTGAGTGTCCCCCCCCTCTACTGTCCCCATGCCAGTGGCACTGAAGAACAAACCCTAACTTTCCAGTCACAGCTGCTTAGTCCTTCCTTCCCACCCATCTCAATCATACTGTGCCGATGGGCCATATTGGCCGTTCCAGAGCCGTCTACCCCTTCTGCTGTGACATCTGGATCTTCTGCTCTGTATTTGGAGCATTTCATTTTAGGACTCTTCATCTCTTATTCCTCCCACATTCTGAGACTAGATGGCAGCTAAGTGTGGCAATGGTTAGAGCACTGTGTCTAATGTCAGGAAGATCTGAGTTGTGTGGGCTGTGTGACTCTGGCAAGGGTCACTTAATCTCTGCCTCAGTTTCCTCCACTGGGATAATAATAGCACCTTCCTCCCTAAACTTTGCACAGCCCCACCTCACTTAAATCTAATTCACTTGTGTGTCATGGCATCACCTCCCTGAAGTCATGGTCCTCTTGGAGAACAAAGGACAAACAACATCTTCCTCCCACAATTGTTGTGATGATTAAATGAGATAGTTGTAGAGTGCATGGCACAAAGAAGATATTTTTAAAATGCTGCTTCTCTCCCTCCCATTCTCCCTTCCTTCCAACCTTGCTCCCCTTGGAAGCCACTAGGTCCCGAGCCACCCTTTCTTGTATTGGTTGTAGTCTTTCATACCTCCCCACTCCAAATTGCTCCCAGTTGCTAATTCCAGACTCCCCCTCGATCCTCCTTTTAAGATTTACTCTATCCAAATTTTGCATTCAATCTAGATCTTGGTGGCCATTAGCTAATACTGACCATCTTGTTATTCTCCCTTTCTCAATGGTTCACAGTCCCTCTACCTAGCCCAACTCCTGCCCTCATACGAGAGGACTTCAAAGTATGTGTCGATGTTCCCTCAAATACTGTAATTTCTCAGTTCTTCAATCTATTCAGTTACCACGACTTATTTTACTCCTGTAGCAGTTGGATGGTGCAGTGGATAGAGCACTGAGCATGGAGTTAGGAAGATATGAGTTCAAATCTGACCTCAGATAGTTACTAGTTATGTGACTCTGGGCAAGCCACTTAACCCCTATTTGTCTCAGTTCCTCATCTGTAAAATGGGGACATATTGGAGAAGGAAATGGCAAGCCACTCCAGTATCTTTGCCAAGAAAACCCCTTGGACAAGCCTCAAGGTCATTGTAAGGTAATTAGCTCAAATGAGCTAATATTTTTAAAGCACTTTGCAAACCTTAAGGGATATAGAAACGTTAGCTAGTGTTATTCTGAGTCTCAACTCCTCGGTGAATCAGTTCAATGCTACATTATTCTTTACTCTCAAATCCATCGGTCCTTGGGCCTATCACTACACACACCTAGCCAAACCTGAACTCTAGATCACCCCCATCATCCACTTTCTTTGCTTCCAATCATATACTGCTGAAAGGAGATAGGGAAAGTACTACAAGTGGGCTGACTGGGTTCACTGGTACTAGGTCCTCTACAAAGTTATATTATCTAATCTCGACTGGGCCCTCAATGCAGTATGGAAATCCTTCAAATGGACTCCAATTGAATCTCTATCTCACCACAGCCTTTTCTAAACTTTTTCTTCTCAAGCTTAAGTTTGTCATGACACCCCTTTCCTTCACCCTCTCAACTGAGGACCTCTACTTATGCTACATTTTTAAATTTTAAATTACATTTTAAAATGGAGGTTATTCATTGTAAATTTCCTTTTCTCACTCTTTTCCTTGCCTTCACATCCCTTGACACCCACTGTTTCCCCCTTTACTCTGATCCTCTGTTGAAGACATGACCCTTTAGTGGCCATTGCCAAGGCTGACCCTTCTACATGCTCCTTTGAGCCCATCCCCTCTTGGCTTCTCCAGCATATTACTCCATCTAACATCTCCACTCTCTCTAATCTTCAGCTTCTCCTTATCTATTGACTGCTTCCTGGCTGCTAACAGACAAATTCAAGTCACCCCCATTCTTATTTTTCCTTTAAATAACATTTTATTTTTTCCAATTACATGTAAAGACAATTTCAACATTCATTTTTTATATAAAATTTTGAGTTCCAAATTTTCTCCCTCCCTCCTTAAGATGGTAAACAATTTGATATAGGTTATACATGTGCAATCCTGTAAAACATATTTCCATATTAGTCATGTTGTGAAGAAAGAAACAGAACAGAAGGATAAAACCATGAAAAAGATAAAGAAAGTGAAAATAGAATGGTTCAATCTGAGTTCAGACTCCATCAGGTCTTTCTCTGGAGATGGATAGCATTTTCCATCATGAGTCTTTTGGACTTGTCTTTGTCTCCCCCATTCTTAAGAACTCTTACTTGACCCTAGCATTCTTATTAGCTATCATCCTACACCCCATAACTCTCCTTCCCTTCTCTGCTAAACTCTTTGAAAGACCATCCACACGCAGTGCCTACACTTCTCCTCTCACTCTTATAATTATTTTGCAATTGAAACATCATTCAACTGAAACTGCTCTCTCCAAAATTACCAGTGATCTAAAGTCATAAAGTCTCTTAATTGCCAAATCCAACAGCCTTTTCTCAGGCCTCGTCTTGAATTCTCTACTGCATTTGACACTGTTGACTGCTTCCTCCTCCTGGATACTCTCTTCTCTTTAATATTTTGTAACATTATGATATTTTTCTGGAATGGCTTGCTCTTGATATGATGGATCTTCAGTGTTTCTTTTTGTTAATGTTTATTCATCATCCCTTTGGTATTTGCTACTACTTTTTTCTGAGAATCAAAGTCAAATTCACTGGCCTATAGCTTGCATACTCTAATCACTACCTTTTTTGAAAACTGGGACAATATTTATCCTGCTGAAGCCCTACAGTGCTTCTCCCACTGTCAGCAGCCTTTCAAATATCTTTTTAACCATACCTCCTTCATCCTGACACTAGAATAGTGACTGATCAAGGACAAAGTCCCCTGAGAGGAGATCCTCCAGCATGAGTTCGTTGGAAGAGTAAGTCACGAGTATTTTCAGTTCACTTTCAATAAGGAACAAAGTAAAGAATCTTATCCAATCCATGAACGCTATATGTAGATTTGGCTTTTCAAATTGGGGTAGGTTCTTGCCTTTAAAGAATCCACATGGTATAATGACTGTTACCATTAAAATTTGGAGGCTGAAGTCCTGAGTTTAAAGTCTAGTTTTTCCCCTTATGACCTCTATGACTTTGAACAAATAAGTCACTTCCAGAGCTCTCTGAGCCCTGTTTCTTCATTTGTAACATGAGGGCACTGGACCAGATGACCTCCAAGGTCCCTTTGAGGTCTAAAACCCAAGATCTTATGAAAACTTGTCAATGTCCAGATGCCAAATCCACTTTGACATTGCTTTGGATTCCAGAATGATGGTTTTTGAATATTGGGTAAGTCAACAGGCCATTCAGGACTTTCTAGAGTCTTTCCATGTCTTGGGGAGAGCAGAAGTGAATTTTTTTGAGGGCTGGTTACGTGCATGGTGTCTAATTAGGGAATCAAAATGCCACCTACTGGTAGTGATATGGAAAATAGCTACTATTTATCCAAAGCAGTAGAGGTGGGGGAGGCCCTCAAAATGTCAAAGGTGGAAGGATATTTCCCCCTAGTCCAGATGAGGGAATTAAGACCCAGAGAATTTAAGGCAGTCTAATTTTGGCAAAGGCAAGACTCACTTAAGCATCTCCCAGGGCTTCTAAGTGAATAAGGATAAATGTAGAGTCTATGCTTCATTTAAAAAAAATCAGCTTCATGAATATATATGGGAAAGGTATTTACTGGGGCTTTTTGGTGGACTGCGAACAGTATGAGTCAATGGCACGGCAAGAGGCAAGAAAGAACTACTATGACTTTGACTATGTTCAGACAGGAATAGTGCGCAGGAATAAGGAGGCGATAGTCCCACCGTCCTCCACCCTGGTCGGCATATAGTTGGAATATTGCATTCAGTTCTGGGCATCACATTTTGGAAAGATGTCGATAAGCTGGAGAGCATCCAGAGAAGGACAGCCCGGATGATGAAGGGAGACATGAGAGCTGTCTTCATGCGTTAGAAGGACTGTCATGTGGAAGAGGGATTAGTTTTGTTCTGCTTGGCCTCACAGGGCAGACTCCGGAGTGATGGGTAGGAGTTACAAAGAGACAACTTTAGGCTTCATGTAAGGAAATACTCCCTAATAATTAGAGTTATCCAAAAGTGAAATGGGTTGCCCTGGGAGGCGGTGGGTTTGTCTTCAACCAACCAATCATTTGTTTAGTGCTTATTATGTGCCAGGTGCCGGGATTCAAAGCTTAAAGAAGAAACAAACCTTTCCCTTAAGGACTTTCCATTATATCAGAAGAGATTATACACACACACACACACACACACACACACACATATACACATATGCGTGTGCATATATATATATACATATACATATACATATATATATATATATATATATATATATATATATAAATGTAACCCAGGGCTCAAGCTCATTTGCATAAGACTCTCCTCATAAGCAGACAGACTTCACAATAATCTGGAAAGACATGATCTGATGCTGAGTGAGGGGAGCAGAACCAGGAGAACATTGTACACAATTACAGACATATGGTATCTGTGATGACTAACTTTGATAGACTCAGTTCTTCACAGCAATAAAAAATAGTCAGCTCCAAAAGACTCATGATGGAAAAAGCCATCCATAACCAGAGAAAGAATTACGGAGTCTGGATGCAGATTGAGGCAAACTATTTATTCTCTCTTGTTTTTTCTTCTTTTTTGGTTTTGTTTCTTCTTTCTCATGGTTCATTCCATTGGTTATAATTCTTTACAACTTGGCTATTGTGTAAATAAGTTTAATGTGAAGGTATATATGTAGAACCTATATTGGATTACATGCCATCTTGGGTGGAAGTGGGAGGGGGAGAAAATTTGGAACTCAAAAACTTGTGGACCTGAGTATTGTAAACTAAAAATAAAAAACAAATTTAAAACAAACAGACAAAAAACCCAAGACTCTCCTCATTAGTGGAGAAAGAATGCTCTATGCATCCTCCTCACTGCTCCATGTCTGCTTAAGGGACAGAGTGGATTCTTATCCACTTGAGAAAGAAGAGATCCCAGTTCTCCAGGCTTCAGAAGATAATCCACATGGTTCTGGGTTTTCTTCAGGGAGAGGTCCTTGGAGAAAGACTCTGGGAAGAAGCCAACATGTAGAGGAGCTGGCACCTCAATCATATCCCTGTTCCCAGTTTACCACACTAGAGACTCCCAGGAATTTCCTCTTGGATGAGATGAGGGACTCTTTCCTTCTTAGGCTGAGCTGAGCTATCTCACTCCAAATGGAAGAGCTCATTCACTCTGAGTATTATCTAGTGTTCTTTATTCTGTGCATTATCTATTATAGTCTAATCTGCATAACTTCTCCGATTTTTGTTTGCTACAAATTTGGATAAATAGCTTTATTTATTATTCACTCTGTGTGATGGTCATTTGGGGTGAAGGGAGTCAAGTCTTTGAATATAAAGCTTGGGACACTCCTTTCTTGTTAAATGGACAGTGACCAGGAGCATAGCTTGAACCCAGAAATTATTACCCCTAGAATAACAATAATTAGGGGAGGGTGGATAGGTATAATTCTAGTCTAGTACCTCCTCTCTGAAAAGAGCAGAACATTTGGCTTCATGGCCTCAATATTCTGCCCTCCTCCAGGCAGGAAACAGTCTCCCTTGGAGAATGGTGGGTAGAAACTGTAGAGATATTTATTCATGCCTCTGCAAGCAGTATCTGGACAAACCAATGTGAACACACAAAAAACATGGACAGCAGACACACTTTACATAAGTACATACAGAATACAAAAAACAAGATAATTTTGGAGAGACCACTAGCAGCTGGGGGAACAGAAAAGACATTTTGTAGAAGAGGGTGTCTGAGATGAGCTTTTGATGGGAACCTAAGTATTCTAGTCTTCAGACAAAGGTTGAATGACCACTTTTCCAATAGGTTGTCAATAAGATTCTTGTTTAGGTGTGGGTTGGACTAGATTGCCCCTGAGGTTCCTTTCAAATCCTTCTACTAAATCACTACAGAATGGAATTCTATAAAAGGTAGGAAGGACCACCATAGGCCCAAACCACTGAAGCAATAAAGGACATCTCTTTCTCAACCACAAGACAGACTCATAACAAAGTGTTACAGTGGAGGTTGAGTGTTTTTTCATGAAATTAATGGAGACCTGTGGATAGTTAAAAGTCAGGAATCTTGAATAAACCTACTCATTGGAAACCACCATCATTGTCTGCCTCAACTGGTTGTCAGGAGTAGACTTTAAGTAAGAGGAAACTAGAATATGGTTTTTCCAAACCCTGGGAGTTACAGACAATGTCAGATTTAAAAAAACAAAACAAAACACCAGACATTTAGGTTTAAAAAAGAGAAGCCAAGGATAACCAAATCAAAATCACATCACCAAGTATTAATTAGTCCCAATCACAAGTCATTTACCCAGGAACTCCAGTTCCCTCTATAAATTATAATAATATATGTTGAGATGCTCGGAAGGATAATACTGAAAAATACAAACTCTTACTGTAAATATGATGCTTTCTTAGAACCCTCTGGCAAGTCCTCATTGTTACTGCTTTTGAACATGAGCCAAGGCCACAATCACCCCAGTAACTAAGGCCAAAAACTCTTGCATTTTGATTTGATTTGTTGATGTAGGTCCTCTCTCCCTCCAATGATGCAGATGACAAGCTACGACATACCCATACACCTCTCATCCATATTCTCCTACAATTCCACCACTCAGAGGCATTCATCCTACATGCTGTGGACCTTTGGTTCTCTTGACATGGGTCCTATAGAAAACTGATTTAATTAAACAGACATTTATTTCACACAACAGAAAATCAGAGGTCCCTGCTTTGGAAAGGAGCCTAGAAGCCAAGCCCAGTCCAACTGGAGAGTATAACTTGCTCTTTTGCCATGCTCTACAGACAAGGGTCTGCCCCCCATTCACTACCACTCTGATCATTAGTTGAGGCCCAGTGCAGTTCCATAAGGTCTATTTAGTCCTCCCACTGCCTCGGCTCTACAAAGCAACATAAACTCCCAATCTTTCTTTACTGAACCTTCGGTCCTACTTCTGCCCACTGCTGCTTTCTAGGTTCACGGTTCTACCCAATAACAGTCTTGATCATTCCACCCCAATGCATTAGCTTTCATTTTTCCTGGGACGAATCTCATTTGACAATCGCCTGCTCATATTTCTATGCTCTCTAGGTCCCTCTGTGCTATTTCTCTGTCCTCTCTGGGGTTTGCAACACCAATCATCTGCAGATTTCATTAGCATGCTGTTTACCCCTGTCTTTCAGATCATTAATGAAGATGTGAAGCTAAATGCCAATCCGCGCAGTCCCTACCACCCCACCCCCCAGCTCCTGACACTGCTGGAATCATTCTCCTTTTTGATGTGACAGGGTCAGAGCCAAACCAATTTGAATCCATCATCAGAAATATTGTGAACTGTCACCTTCCCTACAATCCAGATGTTAGAACAATTGTATTATTTACTAACCTGGTGCTATTTCCTTCTCCCTTGCAGACAGATGATCAGATTTGGCTACGAGATCCGGGCTACGTTGGGACTGAACATTGGCCGGGTTTGGGTACTCCAAAAGGATGTGAGCTTTCCGGGAATCTGTTGTTCACTATTTTCTCTTCCTTTACAAGGATTAGAGTAATGACATCAATCCAGTGCCCGCAGATTACTGGGACCCTGATATAGAGGAAGCAGCCGTGGCCTTTAGGTAGCAACTATTCCGACAGCGAGGGGCAGACAGGTGGATATAGTCTCCAGTCCACCAGGTAGTGCTCTCCTTGGGTCATCAGCCATGAGCCACGTTAGTTCTTCTCTGTTGCAAGCCTGGAAAAGCCACCTCAAAGATCACAGCACCTATCCCCCAGTCCTCACCCCCAGCCACCAGGGGGGCAATTAGACTGCAAAAGCTTAGGTTGCCCCCACCCCAACCCTGTACCCACCAGGACACACGGCTTCAAGGGGTGGTACTGGGCAGATTAAAACCCACCCTGATTGGGTTAGATTTTAGCTAGTAAATGATACAAAATAATCTTCCTCATCTCCACCTTGTAGAGTCTCTAGCTTCCTTCAAATCTAGGTCTTTTCTTATTTCCCCTAGCTTCTACTGCCCTCCCCTGCCCCCTCCCCCCAATTACCTTGTATTTGTCTGGTATATATTTTATATATGTTTATATGCATACACGTTTTCCCCAATAGAACATTAACTCCTTGCTTGTCTATCGAGGTGTTTCACAGTCCCTTCTATTTTTTCTAGTTTCATTATTTCCTGGTGACTTATAACATCATTCGATTCCGCTTGCCCAATTCTAGTTTTCAAGGAGTTACTTTCTTCCTTAAGATTTTGAATCTCTTCTTCCAGTCGGTTAACTTTCTCTTCATTACATCCAGCACAGTGCCTGGCACATAGTAATTGCTTAATCCTCATTTCTTTATTCATTCACCCCACATTGCCGATCAGTTGCCAAGTCTTGTCAATACTAACCTCGAAATGTATCTCAAATCTGTCTCCTCTCCAGACGTACCCAGCCACTCATCACCACTTATCCGGACTATTACAATAGCCTCCTACCTGGTCTCCTAGGCTTCAGTCTCTCCCCTCTCCGACCCACCCTCCACACAGCTGACACTGATATATCTAAAGCCAAAGAGAGGTCCAGGGGCTGACTCTTGCCTTTAATATAAAATAAAGACTCCTCTGTTTGGCTTTTCAAGCCCTTCACAATCTGGCCCTGCTTGCTCTTCTTGGCACATTGGTTTCCTTTACTTTGTATACTAGCCAAATGGACCTGCTTTGTGTTATTCCCCATATATTGCATTCCAACCCCACCCCACCCCCCCCCGTCTTGTGTCCCATACCTAAAATACACTGCCTCCTGACCTCTTCTTTATAGAATTTTTAGCTTCCTTTAAGTTCAGTTGAAGTGTCAATATGAAACCTCTCTGGATCTCTCCCACCCCATTTCTAGTGCCCTCCCTCCAGAAATCTGAAATTATCTTGTATTTAATTTTCCATGGACATACTGTTTTTCAATAGAATAGAAGCTCCTTGAAGGCAAGCACTGTTTCCTTTTATTTTTTTGTATCCTCATTGCCCTGCACAATGTAGGTTTTCAGGGAGGAATAGTTGAGAGAGTAGTGTCTAGGTAGAGGTGGAAGGAGATGTCACAGTGCAGTTGGGATGATTTCTCTAATTTTTCTATCCAGAGTCTAAATTGCCAATAAGTAACTCTACTTGAGGTTCTGTGACCTTAAGCAAAACCCTTCCCCTTACCAGTTTCTACATCTGTAAAATGAAGTAGGATTAGATAACACTTTAAGTCACCTCTGGCTCTAAATCCGATGATCCCATGGTAAGGTTGAAATGGTTATTGGGGTGCTGAGGTCACTTTTCAACTGGTCACCTCAGCCATCAGGGCTGGCATAACCAGAGACTGATTATTCACATGTAAATAAAGGTCAAGCTAAAGCCAATACAGACATATACGTAGGGAAGTGAGGGGGTGAGAGATGTCACTGTATTTCTTGGAAGAACACTTCATTTTGAGGATCAAATATAAAATTCTCTGTCTTGTGTAAGGAATAGAAAGGGGGGTATATCATTAAGGCAGAATTCATGACTTCAGAGATAACCATGAATATGCCTGAATGGTCCAGAAACACAGGATATAAGGAATTCTCTAAGTAGAAGGCAGAGGAATTAAAGCATTTATTGAAACTCAAAAGTAGCAGACCCACGAACCGGTGTTCCCAATTTGACATCCTGGCAAGAACCTCCCAAAACCAGTATGCCCATCTCACAATAGTGACCAGGAGGCCACAGAAAAACATTATGGCAGCAAGCCAAGCCACACTGGTGCTCCCCACCACCAATACCAGGGCTCTCCAGCAAGAAGACCACCCACAGGCCTCAAGCCGCTGATCAGCACTCTCCAGTCTCCACTAGGGTCAGTCCTGCTTTTTTATAGTGCTTGCCACCGTCGCCGGCGCTTCTGCCGCAATCTCCAAGCTGTTTTCCAGCTAGCTGACTGCTTCCTCTCTCCTTCAGCTCTTAACTTCTCTCACCAACTGCCTCTTAGCTCTGCTCTAACCGTTCAGCAAGCTCCTCCCACCACAGGCTTCATATTAACACGTGGACCAGAACTCAGGCGCCTACCACTAGCTCCAGTCCTAGCCACTCTTCCCAGGACCCTGAGAGCCCCGCCCCCAAAGCCCACTCAAATGGGCAGGAAAGATCTTCCCATTCACTGATTGCCTTTACAGGGGGCAGTGTCACTGGGTCAATGAGCATGTTGGGTATATGTATATGTGTACATATGAGTATGTGTATACATGTGTATGTATTAAATATGTATTGTATGTATCTGTGTGTACACACATGTATATGTGTGTGTGCATACATATACCATCTATATCTATATATATCCTGTTACACGTAGAGCATTATATGAGCTTCTGTAGATACAAAGACAAAAACAGTCCATGACCTTGAGGAGTTTATATTCTCTTGGGATGATACAACACACAATGAATAAGTATGTGAAGTCTGAGGAGGAGGGAGATAATACCAACCAGACTGGTGGTTCCTATTTACTGGTTTGAGAGAATGGTCTAAAAGATGTGTGCTAAAAATTATTTAATGGTGCCTTAATCAGCAAGTAATTGCAGAAGAATTGAGAAATATACTAAATAACCCATGGGTTCACAATATATTTTTTATTGTTGTTGAAAGGAGCTTTTGGAACAAAAAACATTGAGAAGCACTGAGCGAGATTTTATAGTTTAAGTCCTATGAGCTTCTAAAGCCCCAGGAGCTTCTCACTGAACCACAGCCGTCAAAGTCACCATTTTCAGACTTGACTTTTCTCCTTGACCTCCTTTGTGCTGATCTGCTGAGTTGAGACAGCTGGTGTCCTTGAGAATGGCCATTTACCCTGAGGGCTTGGGTTGCTGACCTCTAGCTCCCATGCTGATACTAATTAGGCAGATAGCTGCCTATGGAGGTCAGATTGCATGAGGAGGGACTATACTTATTCAGAAAATTCCGGTAAAAATGAAAAGCAAAAATGGTGGGAAGGGGGTTGACTCACCTTCTGGAGCTTTCATCAGACCAGAAAAGGCAGTTTAAAAAAAATGATAGGAAGTTTACACCACAGAAAAAATTTTTGATGAGAGGAAAAAAGGAGGAAGAAAAGTGGGAGGAAGAAGGCAGGGAAGTGAGGGGGTGAGGGGTATCACTGTGTTTCTTGGAAAGAACACTTCATTTTGAGGATCAAATATAAAATTCTCTGCCTTGGGCAAGGAATAGAAAGGAGGCCAGGGTCACTGGATCAATGAGTATGTTGGGTGGAAGTGTGTGTGTGTGTGTGTGTGTATAAAATGTAAGAAGACTGGAAAGGTGGGGAGGGATGTCAGATTGTGAAGGGTTTTACTGCCAAAGAGAGGATTTGATATTTGATCCTCGAGGTAAACTGTTCTTCCTTTAAAAATGCTTCCTCCCCTTGGCTGAGCATCTTCTCCCCTCTGCCTGGAAGGCTCTTCTTCCTCATCTCTACCTCCTGGCTTATCTCAAGTCTTAGAAGGCACTGGGCACCTTTTCAGTTCTTCAGTAGGTAGAAACAATCAAACTTAGCACCCAGTTAGCAAGAAGAATCTGTTGAAACCTCACCAGAAACCTTGCCCCTTTGTGGGTACTCTCCCTTCCTCCTGCCCCCTTTTCCTTCTTTCCTTTATGTGTGTTCCTCATTTTTAGAATGTGATCTCCTTGAGAGTAGGTACTATTTAATTCACTCGTATTTGTATCCCCAGAGCCTAACACAGTGTCTGGCACATAGTAAGAACTCTCTCTCTCTCTCTCTGTCTGTCTCTGTCTGTCTCTGTCTCCCCCAAGTTAAGAATTTCTGCCCAGATGGTCTCTAAAGTCATTTCTGGCTCTAAACTCCTATGATCCTAGGAGTTCATTTGATAGAAGGTGTTCATGTACAAGGTTTTGAGACTTCTGCAGCTAGAATCTTAGCTTATCACCTCTGAGGATTTGGTAAGCTCTGCCTTCAGTCTCTACTTAGCTTAAAAAGGCTAACATCTACCACTGCATCCAGGGCCATCTCCAGTTGTCCTGACCTATGTCTTGCCACTGGACTCAGATGACCCTGGAGGAGAGGGTGAGACTGCTAACTTTGCACAGCCCTGCCTCACTTAAATCCAATTCACTTTCAAGTCAAGACATCACCTTCTTGATGTCATTGGTCCTCTTTGAGAATGAAGGATGAATAATAACATGCCTTTAGTCTCCTCCAATAAATATTTATTAAGCACCTACTGTATGCCTAGTTATAACATTCACAGATTCCTATAGGCAAAGCACAGAACTCAATTTATAGAAAAAAGAAGACGATATTATTTATGTAGGAAATGAAGGTCACCAATTTTTAAAGAACTAAATCACAGTAAAGTATACAACATTAAAAATTGTGCTAAACCTAATTTAACAGTTTTAAATGATGCGGGATAATAACAATAATGGCATTTACACAGTACTTCAAGATCTACAAAGCACTTCATATATATTATTTCACTGGACCCTCACAACAACCCTGTGAGGCGTGTGCCATTATGATCTCCATTTTACAGATGAGAGAACTGAGGCAAACAGAAGTTAAGCAACCTGCCCAGGGTCTCACAGCTTATAAGTGTCTCAGGCTAGATTTAAACTCAAGTTTTTCTTACATTGTATCCACTGGGAATCACTTAGCCCTCCAGGATTTTACAGGGCTTCCAAATCATCTAGCCACTATATCAGGGACCACTATAAGAGTCTGTCAATGCAGAAGCTTTGGGGGATGGGGCCAAATCTATGGTAAGTTTTGGACATTGCTTTAGTGACTAGATTCTCAATCACAGCTTAATGCTTATCTCTCATAAAAGCAAAATATGAAACAAAAATCAGTTATTTGAGCTCTCTAGTTATCTGGATTCTGGATAATTGTGAGTTTCCTAAATACAGCATAGCATTATAAATTCAGAGCTAGAAGTTATCTCGCAGATCAGCCAGTCCAAAAAGTGAGTCATTCGAGGGCACACTTGAATAACTTATTCAAATTATTTAAGGGTGGCAGGGAACAGAGCCAGAATCTGAACCCACTTTCCCTGGTTCCAATTTCCACACTCTTTACTCTGTGCCATACTCAAGAACACAATACTGGAGGGTCACCTTCTTTGTGGAAGTCAGCTAGAGGTCATAGTGGAAGAAAGGATGTGGATTTTAAAAAAATATTCATCTAGTTTAACCCAGAGCTTGGTTTTTTACACTTTCTATCTCCTCCCTCAGATTCCTAAACTCCTCTATTCTGGCTACAAACATAATCCATGATTGGCTTGCATCTTGCTCATCTTGGAATTCAGGCCGTTAACCCTAAGTGACTCCCCTGATGTAGAAGGCCATGTTCCCAAAACGATAATGAGGAAAATGCTGGGTACAGTTATTTTTCAGAAATGATTTGCTACTACACCTGTTGTTGCTATGGTGGGGAGGACAGCCTGGTGGTTTCTTTGGTTGTATCTGTATCTCTCCCCATTGCTTAGAACAGTGCCTGGTACACAGTAGGTATTGGATAAAAAGCTTGTTGATTGATTGGCATTGGCGAGCCTACTGGGGTAGAGGTAGGAGTTGGGGAATGCAGTATATGTGCAAAGAAAGATCCTTGGAATCTCTAATGGGGAGAAAAAGAGGGGAATTTGTAGGCTTAGAGAGAGCAGGGAAATTGAGGTGGCTAGTTGCTAGAGGAAAGAATTTTATTCTGAGGCATTCTTTGGTGAAGGCTCTTCTTCCTCTTCCTCTTCCTCTTGTTGTTGTTGTTGTTGTTATATTAGGAGGAAGCCACTGACAGAGGAGATGAGGACTCTGCTTCCTGGACAGGCCGGTGGAGTACCAGTGCTAATGAAGAGAATAAGGATAGATGGGAATTAGCTCTCCCTTTTAGATTAAGCAAGCAAACATTTATTAAAGTATTTACTACGTGCCAAACACTATGCTAAGTGGGGAAGGTACAAAGACAGGCATAAACAATCTCTGCCCTCAAAGAACTTACATTCTAATGGGAAAAATGGGATAAATAGGTACTTACAAATTACATAAGATCATATTTGTTTTGGGCAACATAATAAGTATGCTTGAGATATTTCCTTTCTTAGTGTGGGCAAACTCCAAGTATTTACATAGCATTACCTCACAAAAACAAGAAACAATAAATGAGCAAATTCCCTTTACTAAGGCCTTTGTGCACGAACATGTGTGTACAGGCACATGTATGCACATAGTACCATGTAACACATATGTGCAATGTACATGTGCATACACATATTTGCGATATATAAATATACTTGTATGTAACAAATATGCACACATGTATGCACAACAAATGTGCACCTAGGTCTTAGTACAAAACAATGTGTATATTTGTATGTTATACATGCATGCAAAACACAATGGATGTAATAACTGATATGTATAGTGTGTGCTATGTGTACTGTACACATATGTGGCATGTCTTTATATGTGTAATATGTACATGCATGTATGCACTTACTAATGTCTTAGTGGAGGGAATTTGCTCATTTATTACGACTTGTATTTTGTGAAATGATACTTGGAATTTGCTCACATTAAGAAAATATCTCCATCATTCACACACACCATTTTTAATATTTTATTTTGTATCTGAAGTGCTTACTTTAGAAGAAATCTTTTTTTAAAAACCCTCTAATATTAAACACAAACAGATTTTTCCTTTAGACTCAACCCCAGGACATGCATATTGTTGTCCTTTGGGTCTGAAGTAGGACTCTTTTGTGTGTGAGAGTAAAAAGACCCATGAGCACCCTTTCCCCTACGGAATACATGCTAAATTCCCTCCTCTGGTGTTCAGCTGCAGCCACCGTGGTAGGATACCACATTGTGAACCTGCGTGTCAGAGAGCCTACTCTCCACAGGCCTTGTAGGCCTGAGTGCCTCTGTTTCCACAACAGAGCTGAGATCCCTTCAGTAGTGTTTCCACGAAACTGGTTTTTGACCTTAGTGTCTGGTACTACCCTAGTAGAAACCTGCAAGGGGAATTTTCTGTAAATTTCTAGCACTTCAGCACAGTGCCTGGTACACAGTAGGTACTTAACAAAAGTTTATTCACTAAATGGGCATGAAGGAGGATATCAGTTTCTCACATGCTACTCTGTACACCTACCAACAGTTTGTCCCACCAAGGAAATCATATATCTATATCTATACCTATATCTATATCTATATCTATATCTATATCTATATCTATATCTATATCTATATCTATATATGTGTGTGTGTATGTGTATATATATATATGTATATACATACATATGTATACACACACATATATATTTTATAGATGTGTATATATATACACATATACATATAAAATAGGTTTAATAAACACCCACAATAATGAACATTTTAATATACAAAGAAAAAAGTGAATTATATATGAAACTATGGACTTATTTTTTCCCTCAGAGGCTTTTTGTTTTTCGTTTGTCTTTGCATAATTCAAATTTAGTATGGTAGTTCCAACACTACCCTGCTTGTCCACATTCACTATGGAACTTCCTTCATCATTCTTCTGTTTTTTAAATAATTCATTGATTCTTTTTTCTTTTTTCCCTTCTTTCCCTCCTCTTCTCTTCCTTCCTCCCCCCACCAATCTCTCTTCCTCCTCTTCCTCTTCTTCTTGTATGACTATGGTTACTCCCCTCTCCCTCCCCTCCATCATAAGTTGGTTGAGTGCAGCGATTGTATCTATTCTACTGGCACATTAGCATTTCATGTAGCTGCAGGAACTGGTGTGATGGATGCAATGGATCTAATCCAGTAAGCATTTATTAAGTGCCTACCGTGTGCAAAACACTGTGGCTATAGACAACAAAAACCACAATCCACCAGTGTTCAACAAATAATTTACAAATGATATGAATTCAAATCTGTGAGCTTTTATTAAGTGCCCGCTGTTTGCATGACACTGTCCCAGGTGCTGGAGATACAAAATTTTAAAAAGGCAATTGTCCCTGCCCACTACATTCTACTGGAGAAAGGAGGAAATAGTGCGTAAAAACACACATATAAGTAAATACAAAGTATATGAAGAAGGAGAAGGCAGCTCATCAGTAGCTTGTTAAGAAACAGGTGAATCAGTGAGGGGAAGCATACGGGAACAAGAGGTAAAAACAACTAATATAGTCAACGGGGCAAACATCGGGGACTTGACCTCTTGTAGGTAACAGACATTCTAGCTCTCTAGAATTCTGGCCCTTGTCATACACAAGTGACAGAGGGCCCAGTCCCAGAGCCTTCAGTCCCCCTGTTTCCTCCTTCTCTGGCCCAATGGCTACAACTCTTGATTCTCAGTGGCTGGCTGCTTGCGACAGAGAGAAGCACTTGGACCTCCTCGTTAGTCAAGTTTTCCCCAAGTCAGACGTCTGGCTTGAGCTGTGTGAAGCGGGAAGACAATTTGGGGCTTATTAGTGTCCCAGGGAGGCATGGAACTTGTGTTGCTGGGACCAAAACAGCAAGAGCTTTAGTGGCAAACTCCAGCCGAGAAAAGACTGAGCAATTGTCTCACCTAATTACCGGGAATGGACCTCTTTGTGTTTGCAATTCCGTACGGTTGTCCGATCGCTTTTCTCTGTTTGTTGGCTCAGACCGTGCTGGAAGTGTGCTAATTAGAAGAGAAATGTCCGGAGTGATCCTGTCAGCTCTCGTTATTCGTAGGGACAAAGCCCAATATTATTCTGAGGCACTGTTTTGTGAGGGTCCCTCTTCCAACTCTCATTAGGGGGAAAACACTGATGGGAGGAGAGAAGATTCTACTGCCTTTGCTGGCTGATGGAGCACTGGTGATGTTGTTGCTGTGCTAATTAACAAGCTTGGGCCAGCACTTCTTCCACCAACAATCTCAGTCCATCTGGTGCCCGGAAGCCTGACCATCTTCTTGCACAAGTAGAGAAAACATTGTGAAAAGAGTAGAGAAAGTTGGCAGCTGGTCTTTTAGGAGAGTCTGTCTGATATTCCAGGGTGTAAATAAAGCATAACCTTGCTGAACTCCCATATGAAGACAGGGGTTTAGGCAAAGCACAATTCATTGGTTGGGCAATATAACAATTTATGTCCTCCAGAGGGAGATGAAAGAACACCTGTTGAACTGAAATGCTGTGAACTTGACTAATACTCGTAATTATGAAGAGAAACTGAAAAATACATGCCAAATCCTCCATACTGATACAAAGCATAAATCTGAACATGTCACTCTCTTTCTCAAAAACCTTCAGTGGCTCCCCATTTCCTATAAGGTAAAATACAAACTCCTTAGCCTGGCATTTAAGGCTTCTATAATCTGGATCTCCCCTGCCTTTCTACCCTTATTTCATACTACTGCCCTTCATGAATTCAACATTCCAATCAAACTGGACTCCTAGCTATAGCATGAACTTAATATTCCATCTCCTGCCTTTAAGAATTTGTACAAGGAGCAGCTAGGTGACGCAGAGAGTAGAGCACTGGCCCTGGAGTCAGGAGGACCTGAGTTCAAATCCAGCCTCACACACTTGACACACTAGCTGTGTGACCTTGGGCAAATCACTTAACCCCAATTGCCCTGCCTTCCCCCCTCCAAAAAGAAAAAAAAAAAGAATTTGTACAAGCCAATTCTCATTCCTAGAATGTACTCCATCCTAATCTCTGTCTCTCAAAATCTTTGTCTTCCTTCAGAGGCCCAGCCCATGTGTTATCTCTTCTGTGAAACCTTTAATGATCCTCTCTCACTCAATTTTCCTTGGAATATATTCTTTTAATACAGGCTGTATCTCCACAACAAAGTATAAGTTCCTTGAGGGCAAGAATGCTTTCATTTTTGGTTCTGGGTCTCTAGAACCTAGCACAACTGTGCATAAATGCTTAACAAATATTTATTAAATGAAATTAGGACATGGAAATTGGGGATTATTTAAGAGGAACAGGATGGAAAGATAAATCACTGTGGGAGGGAATGAGGGATTTCTTGACTAGAAACCTAAAATATCACTTTGGTTCCTTCATTTTGATCTATCCAAACTTCCTACAACCTGCTGTAGCTGTTAACCTTCTAATAATTAGAAGTCCTAAAGTAATATGATAAGCAGCACTTTGCTGGAAATAAAATTTGTGGAGCTCATTCTGTGTTTTCTGTGAAACTATCTATGTCCTTATGAAGTCACAGGGGTAATGCATGAAATTAATTCAGCACTACTCTAACTCTCCACTGAAAGCACAAGAATAAAAAGGGTCTGTCATAAGAAGTAACTGAGCAAGAAAAGAACAATAATAAAGTATCCATAAAAAAGATCAATGGGTAATAAGGAAGATAAGAAAAACAGAAGATGAAGCCTTGACATCATCATTAGTTTATACTCATTTATACTCATTGAGCACTCATAATATCCTAGCCATCCAAAGAAGCAGAAGGCCAAGATCTGAAATCTTAGTCTCAGTTGAAAAATAATCAGGCCTTTGATAGTAAAGATTTTGATTAAAATTGAAAATCTGATTCTCGGTATTAGAATCATACTTCTGCAGGACATCAATGCTCATAGCTAGGTTAGGGTTAGGGTTTAGGGTTTAGGGGTAGGGTTAGGTGTATTACCAGGGTGGTGGTTAGCACGCTAAAGGCTAAGGAAAATGTTTGGGGCTGGAAAATTGAAAAAGAAATCTATTAACATGTAGAAGAATGCTCAATATGGTCACCATTGTCTTTGAACAAAAGTGGTTCTCCATGCAAATATTATTCTAAAAAGCAATGAAAAGCTCTTGAAGATAAGTATATTTGTGTCTTAGAAGAAGTGTTCCATTGCACAAAACTTATCAATTAAATTCCATTCAAAAGTTTGTCTTTCTTTCACACATCTCAGTGTGGGACTCAACGTTGACAGGGCAGTGTGGTAAGAGCAATTCCTACTCCATAGAGGCTAGGTTAATTTCCCTACAAGGCAATGAAGCTCTCTTTGTGACTTAATTAGTCAAATGCTAAGGCTTGAACATTTGATGAAGTTTTTTGGTTGTATGGCTGTACTTAAGTCTTGAGTCTTAGAACATTCCAAGTCAAACCAAGTCGATAAGTATTAAGTGTTTACTATATGCACGGCACTGTGCTAAGCACTGGGGATACAAAGAGAGGCAAATAAATTAAAAAGAAATCTCTGTTCTCAAGGAGCTTATAGTCTAACGAGGGAGATATATGAACAACTATGTACCATGAAAATAAAGACAGTGTAAATTGGAGTTAATCTTAGAAGGAAGGCATCAGAATTAAGGGGAAACAGGAAAGGTTTCTCCTAATTTCAATTTTTTTCTTTTTTGGATTTCTGCAAAAATGGCTAGAATTCTAGAAACCTACACTGGAGAAATCCAGCATTACCATGAGGAAACTAGACATTTAACCAGGAATCATGTCATTTCAATACGATATGTAGTTAAATGCCCAGCTAGTTTTTTTTTTTCAAGTTGTTTTGCATTGTTTGAAATGTTGAAATGTTCTATTTCAAGATAATGGAGTGAAATAGTATTATCAGCAAATAAACTACTAAAATATAACCCAGATGCAAAATTATATTGCATAAATATAAAGACTTCTAATGGATTTGGGTAATGGTGAATAGCTAGACTACTAGAAACCCATGTGAGGAAACTTAACATTACTATATGGAAGCTAGGCAGCTAACAAGAATTCATGTCTATCACATAAGTATAACAAAGACATGCATAGGGGCTGGACTAGTGATTTCATTAATACAAGGAACTCCCAGGTAAGGAAATTTCCTCTGCCAGGTTGACACTTTCTGTGCAACTTAGTCTTAAAGAGTTGCTTAGCACCCTGAGGGCTTAAGTGACTTGCCCAAGGTCACACAACCAGTATATGTGAGAGGCGGAACTTGAAACCAGGCCTTTGTTGTGTCAAGGCTAGCTCTCTATCCATTACATCATGCTGTCTATAGCCTTAGTATAAATGCATTTTTAAAAGTCCAACTCGATTTCTCCAATTTATTTTATATCGCTTGAAGTAATAGCAAGATAGCTCTTTAAAGTAAAGGAGTAAATTGTTATTACTAGGAAACAAAATACTAGTCATTATAGTTATATGATGATTCGGCAGCTGGTCCTACTAGCAGATTGATAACCCACAGACCCTGTCCCACATGGGGAGTCATCTTCCTGCTCTGCTACATATGCTAACTTTTGTCTGGGATTTTTTTAGGTGTTTCTTTTTTCCTTTCCCAAAGCTGTTGTTTTATAGAATCACATATAATTTTTCCTCTTTGCACCCTGCCTCAACCCTGCTTTCCAAAGAAGGCAGAGAAAGAATAAAACTGTAATCAACACTAAAAATCTGTAACTGAAGTGTTTTGATTCAACTCCTTTGCTCCTTACCTAACCTAGATCGTGATCACAGGTTTTTACCAGTTCACTCCTTCCCCTTCTCCTTTGAATCCCTGCTTTATGATCTATCAGTCCTAGCTGAAATTTGTTTTGCTTGTGACTATTTTCTGTCTTCTGTCTTAAACCCCTTCTCTGCCCTCTGCATATTTCTGCTTAATTCCATTGAGTTCAATGTATTTCTATACCAAACTCAGTGTATGTGTACAAAGCCTTTTGGGGTTCAGCTAAGAGTAAAGTTCACGAAATACCTGCTTCTCCACCCTCTCGTCAGTTTCTGTACATTTTTCTCCCACACTTGAGTTATGAGAAATAGTTTCTTCCCCTTCCATATTTCTTCCCAACTATGCCCCCTTTTCCCCTCCTGGTCTTTCAAAAACAATACAACAGAACAACACCCCCTCTTCCTACCCCTCTTTCCCACTCCCACGCCCCACACACACCCAGGCCTTTGCATTTGTCTTTATCCTATCGTTTGAAAGAACACCTGTTTCTTGTTCCCCATTAAAGTTCTTCATCATCATTTAGCCACCCCGCCCCCCACCCCCGCAATTGCTCAAATGCATTTCTCTTTTTAGGTTTCTGTTGTCTCCTGTGTTTATGTATCAAAGATTCTACCCAATTCTAGTCTTTTCAGCAGGAAAATTAAAGTTTTCTTTTCTGATAAAAGTCCATTTTCCCCCTATAGAGTAATACTCAGTGTTGCAGGGTGTTACTTTTGATTGCGAGCCTTTTTGCTTTCACCTTTTGCGATACTGATTTCCAAGATTTCTTATTCATATTAGTTGAAGCATGCTCTTTTGTGATCCTGAATTCAGTTCTCTGGTATTTGAGCTCTTTTTTTTTTTCCTGGATATTTGCAGTGTCTCTGAGTCTTTGCCCTGAGAGCTCTAGATTCAGCCTATAGCATAATCACAAGTTTTCAATTTTGGTTTTTCACTTAAAGGACTGGATTCGATTTCCTTTTGCCATTGGTTCTAGTAAATCTGGGCAGTTTTAAAATGATTTCTTAAAATGTTATCCAGATTTTTGTTTTGTTTTCATAGTTTTCTGAGTTTGATGATTCTTAAATCTCTTTAACCTCATAGTAGTTATACTTATTCCTCTAGTTTTTCAGTCTTTTGAATGTAGAATTTTTTTTTTTGTCTAATGTAATCATTGAACTATTCATTCTATTTTTCAGGGAGCCCATTCCCATTACTTGGATTGTTTTTCACCTCCTATCTTAAGCTCTTTACTTTCCTTCTAAGTTTTTCTTCAAAGATTCTGATTTTATAGTTTATCTCTTGCTTCATTTGTTGCAACCTTAGAATCCTTATGGGTGGGGCAGTGGAAAGAGCACTGGCCCTGGAATCAGGAGGACCTGAGTTAAAATGTTGCCTCAGATGCTTGACATTTATTAGCTGTGTGACTCTGGGCAAGTCATTTAACCCTGATTGCCTCAAAATTAAAAAAAAAAAAGAATCCTTATGGGTAAGACTTTTTTTCCCCTGTATTTATACATATGAAATTTATCTCTTCTTTTATCTCTTGGGCTTCCTTTCACTGATAGTGTTTCTTCATTATATTGTTTTCTTCTGTTTATTTCTACTACCAGTCTCATTTCTTGGATTGATTCTCTATGTTAGAGTCAGTCTCTGTTTTCTTCTACAATCTTGGTTGGGGTGGGCAGGCCCTGTTTGGTCTTTTTCTGTATTCTGGATAACACTGCCACTCTAGTACTGGATGAGAAGCTGGGACTAGGCCCCATCCTCTGCTATGATGTTTAGCTTCTTCCCTCATTTCCTGGTAACCAAATTCAAGTGTTGATCTTAACTCATCTTGGTCTCCTCCTTGCACAATCTCCAGTTGGGAGGTTGTTCTGTCCATCTCTTTGACAGGTCATCTGGAGGTCAGAAATGGTGCTGGTCTTAGACCTCCTGTAAAGTTGCATGGTACAGGCATCTTGGCGTTGCACTGGCTTTATCATCTCGCTGTGTCTCTGGGTGCTGTTCCACAGTATTCAGGGTTAAAAGCTTGGAAACAGTAGTATAATGTAGTAGTGATGGGACTGAAGTTATCCAGAAATCTCCTGGCATTCTCTTTCTGCTTCAAACAGAACAGTTAAGAGTTTCTTGACTTAATCATGTGCCAGGCACTGTGCTAGGTGCTGGTGTACAAGCACAAAGAATGGCATGGGAGCTCTGCATTTTAGCTATAACATTCCTGGCACTTTTCCTTTGGGGGATTTCTTTCAGGAAGTGACCAATGGATTCTTTCTATATTTTGCCCTCCAGTTCTTAGAGATTTGGGTAGTTTTCACTTATGATTTCTTGAAATACAGCATCTAAGATTTTTTTTTAAATCACATCTTTCAGTGAATCATTATGATTTAATCATGATTAAATCATTTAATCATGGTTTTCAGTGACCCCAATACTTCTTAAATTCTCTCTGCTTGACCTGTTTTCTTAGGTTAGTTGTTTTTGAACCCTATATTTTTTCAGTCTTTTGATTTTATTTAAATATTTCTTGCTATCTCAAGTAACTATTGATTTATGTATTCTAGTTTTCATCTAAGAGGCTATTACTCAGGGAAGGTTTGCCAGTTTCTATTCTGTTATTTGTTCTCCTTCCAGTTCTTTCCTCCAGAGCTTTCTTTCTTTTTTTCTTTTAATTCCTTCCTTCCTGTCATCTAGGTATTGCTGTAGTCTTTTCGGAAAATCCATTTTTTCCCTGAGTTTCTGTTTTCACTTGTCTTTAGACAGCTACAATAATTTTTTTATGCTGGTTGATATCACTTTACATAAAATTTCTCGTTTGAAGGAGTAAAGCACTTTGCAAACCCTACAGCATTATATGAAGATCAGTGATTATGATGATGCCTCTAGCTCTGATTATTAAATTAGATCTTTGTGCAAAAGCTAGGCTCTGCCCCATGTTGTGCTTTTGGGTGGGCTGGTCAGCCCAACATAATTTCACCTAGGGTCACCCAGATTCCTATGCTGACCTCCTCCTCCTCCAACTGGATGTTTGACGTTTTGAGATCTGAGTTTTCAGGGCTCTTTATGAAATCTCAGGACAGTGTTAGGCTCTCAGAACCTCTAGATACCTAATCTGTGCTGCTCTAATAGCTGCCCCAATACACCAGCAACTGCCATTATCTGCAGACTAACTTCCCAGTGTGGAAGCCCAACTATCCAGATTTCTCAGAGCAGGCTTGCCCTTGCTCCATACAGTCAATCAGTTCATGAACATTTATTAAGCACCTACTGTGTACCAGCCATTGTGCTAAGCACTGGGGATACAAATAGCCTTGCAGCCACATGTGTCTCCTGACCCCTCTGTGCTCCCATTGCGAGACTACTGGCTTATCTGGCTGCACTGGCAAGGGCTTTGCTGGCAGCCCCCATTTCTAGTGGCCCATGGACTGCTAGATGACTTTTTGTGCAGTTTCAGGGTGTAAGGAATCACTTGTTATAGTTTCTCTTTGCATTCTGTGATCATTATTCAGTTCCAGGTTTTTGCTGAAGTAGGTGTGTAAGAGCTGGACAGTCTGCCTCCATTCAGGAATCCACCTTAGCTCCAAGTCTCTTTCTTATGATTTAAAGTCTCTCAGGCCCCCAATATTTTTTAAATGGCCTGTAACTGTTCCTGAAATACCCCAGCAGTGATTCATTTCTTTGAATTAAGGATTTACACATCCAGGAATTGTTAAAACACAGATGTCCCACGCAGGGGTACCACACAAGCAGATGTTAGTAATAGCTTTGGCTGGATTTGGTTCACAGAGTTGTTTTCCAGTAACACAGCTGGCTGAGATAGAATATAGTAAGAGGTAAATTCTGATTGGGGGCTAGAGAGAAGAGAAGAATGGTAGGGAGAAGAAAAGATCAAGAGCGGGGAGTATCATTCAGTTCAATAAACATTTATTAAACACTTCTTACATTTGGTGCACTGTGCTAGGCATTTGGGTACAAAGATGAAAGACAATATAATCCCTGACCTCAAGGAGTTTTACAGTCTCATAAGGGCAATGACAAGTCCACAAATGACAACTATAATGTGGACGCTTGAAGAGGGCAGGCCTACGGGGGACACAGTAATCAGACAGGGCTCTTTGGGTGGCCAGGGAACAGTAGGATAGCACTTGGGGGAAACAAAAGGTGCCGAAAAGGGAAGGGTTTATGCATGCCAAAGACAAATCATCCACTTTACAATTTCGCCTAGGGCAAGACCTAGGTACTAATGTTGAGAAGGGTCCACAAAAATACTACAGGGGCCCCCTGTGCAAGTCTACACTAATCCAGACTGAACAAGCAGGGTTCAATTTCGATTTGCCATTGACCATTGTTTAGCAGTATGCTAACTAATGAGGATACCCATCCCTGGATTATTTATTTTAAAATAGAGTCTATTTAAAATTCCACTATATTATAGTAGTACCTTGTATTTAAAGAACAGCTGAATTCTCCAAGGAGGTTACAGCCATTTCTAGATACTTAATATACCCCAATACAATAACTGGGTTCTTTAATATTAAATGCAGAGCTTTCCAATGATGTCTAGGGTTTAAATATGTAACTTGAAACCTTTTGGAAAAACTCCATGCCCTGCTATAAAGTGAGATACATTTGTTATGACAGCAACCACCATATACAAATTATAATCTGCCCACATATAAAGTACATACATACATACACTGTACATAGACTTATATTATCAATATAAAAATACATCATTAACACGTCTAAGGATGACAAAACCAATAAATATTGCAATTTTAAAGCATCTACTCTGCTGCACTGCTGAGGACAATTAAGTGCTGTGAACAAGAAACTAAGACAAAAAGAACAAAAGTGGCCCAAGAAACCAATGACATAGTTTCAGCGTTTCAGATTATAGACATGAGTTCCAGGCATATGTTCCAATATCACTCAAATTTTTTAAGCACTGAATGTGCCTAGGTTATCAATTTTCCAAAATACACAGCAAAAAAAAGAATGTAATATTAGGACAATTATTTGGGGGCCACACACACACACACACATGCACACACACGCGAGCTAGGTTGCATATACATAATATGTACAGAGTTCAACCGCATTTAGTGAGATAAAGGAATGTCAGTAATATATTTAACTTAAAAATGAAACTTCAAAAGTTTTAGTTTCTAAGCCAAATCTGGCAACCAAACAGAGCATTCTCCTCATCCCTCATTTTTCTTTAATTTTCTTTCTCTTCTCACTAGGTGGAATTATTTTAAGTAATTTGATCTTATTGGGGAGAAGACCCAATAGTAATTCTACTACAGGAAATAGGGCACCAGCATCAAAAAAGGGTTAATCAAAAAGTTTTTAACACGGAGCTAAGAACATTTTGCTCACCACTACCGACAATGAAGACCAAAGAATGCTGGCGAGTCCTTCTGAGCTCCAAGAAAGACAGCTTGCTACCACCAAACACATGTTCTGGCTCGTGATACCCCACTGGAGTTCAGGATTACTAATTCTAACATGGCAACTGGCAAAATGCAGACTTGGGGGGGGGGGGAATTTGATACTGAATCCATTATATGGGGTTTTAACCTGTCCTCTCTAACACATGCAGTTACAGAGCTTTGGAATAGTTGCATCTGCACCAGGAAATCTTTCCTCCGTCAGACAGCCAAAAAGTCTTCATGCAGATGAAGTAACATGGATACAAGGATAATGCTACTGCCCCTCAATTCAGGGACACTTCTTTAAGCTATTCTCTGCTTCTGACTCTCCCAAACTGTTCTCTTTTCATAGCACCACTTTCTCCCACCTTTGGGCTACTCATTGAATGAGGCTGGGCCAGAACTGCCTGCCATGGCTAAACATAAACTAGGAGGAATCTTTCTCTTTGCCTCTTACGGTAGTTTGATATTGGGAGACTATCACGGAGCTGTGAAATCTATATGATATGATAGCTTATGATATAGGCTCCCATCGTGGAGCTTTCACATTACAAACTAACTCTAGAAGGACCAATCCATCACTCCCTCCTATCCCTCTACCCCTTACCAGAAAACAGAGCTGGAAGGAACAGTAAATGCCATGATAGCAAATGAAACTATAATGAGAGGTAAGGAATTTTTACAATCAGATGATGTGTTAGGAAGTTCCTATTTCTCAGGATATGGATCCTTAGGACCTACAACAAAGTAGGCTACTTCAGGATAGATATAATATCCTAGATGGGCCCATTCCAAATCCCCAATCAGTCATCTTTTCTCATCATAGACAGCCTAAGAGATCAATATGACTAAAGAGCCCACCTAATATGTAACAAATTCAAATAGTATGATTTAGACCAGATATACCACTAAATCAGACCAATGAAGGGATCATAAGGAGGCAGAGCAAGATCCCACATAGATTCTAAATCATTTCTGTAAATACAGAAGTGAGACTTCACTCTTTAGAATAAAGCAAGAATTTCTGGTGATCTAGTCTTAGAATGCCAAAGTCTCAATGCTTATGGAACAACAGTAAGTGATGATCCTTATGGAGAGCAGATCCTTTTCTCCCAACCAGTGTCCTCAACAAGAAGCGGAGCCACAGAAGCAGTAGCGAAGTGCATTCTTGATGGCGTACCCCAGGCCTGAGGAAGCAGTGGGGGTAAGCTGTCAGGTCTATACTGGAAGAAAGGAAGAACATTCGTTGTCCACTGAATATCTTATTCACAAGCTGTGGCTTATTTCTTGGGTTTCTCCAGAATGTTGAGAAATTTTCCCCGAGTCATCTCTCTAGCTGAAATTATAAAAGAAAAGAAGGGTCAATGTAAACATTACACTTGGTAATGGGATCAGAGAAGACAAACTAATTAAAAATGACCTCAGTTCTGATACCAAGCATATCTATGATAACAGTTAAAAAACCAAGAGCGATCCAAAACTTGGCAAAGTTATTCTAAAGTTGTTTGCATGGATCCAGTTTGTAGCCCAACTACTTGGGGCTTTATAAAGTCAGAAAAAATTCCTACAGGCTATCATTCCCCATTCTACGCTTAAAAGATCACAATGGAATTCTCAATCATAGTAGAAAATGGTCTTTTTTATTCAGTATTATCAACTTGTGAATGGCATAATCTAACATGTTCTCTCTATCTCAAGGGACTTGCTTATGATACAACTGAAATCAGAGGGCCCTCTCCACACTTTGGGCCTCTGGATGTTTATAATCTCACACTGAAATTAGAGCTCATTTGCCCTCGTCTCTCAGGAGTGGTAGTCCCTGGGTGCTATAATATAACACAGTTTATACTCCCTCAGTGCAGTTCATCTATGGATGCTATAATAAAGCAGAGTTTATAGAGCTTTGGTCTTCTCTCTCTTGGCATTGTCAGTTCCTAGATATTTAATATAGCCAGGCAGGGTTTATGTGTCTCTCTGACTTTCGGCACTATCAATCTCTGGTGCTGTAGTCACAACAGGGTTTATACAGCTACTTTCTTACACATGAGGCTTTGGAATCAAAGTGTAACATTTCTCAATTACAAGACCCACTACTTAGAAGCCCTCTGTTGTGCTCGTTTTGCCCAAAGTAGCATGAAAGGGCCCCCATGTGGTTTAACTGTCATTTTATTCTCTCAGCCATTTTCAGGACTGATGAAAAGTATGAAGTGATAGTCCCAGAAGCCAGAATGGGCAGCCTGGTACAGTATGAACAGCAATTGCTCTGGAGTCAGAGGAGCTGGGTTCAAGTCCTACCCATGCTCGCTACATGTGATCTTGGCAAGTAATCTCCCAGGGCCTCCGCTGCCTCCTTTTTAAAATGAGGGGGTTAAAGCAGAAGACCTTTGAGTCCCTGATGCTCCTAATGGTGTTTTGGCTCTGTCTAGGGGAATGAGAAGGAATTAGAATTATCTGAAAGAATAATGCAGCTGTCAGTATTAGCCACCCTACTGAGTCTCTACATACAAAACAGATCCTGAAAGAATGCATTTTCACTTCCACTCCTAGATTTACGGCTGGCTGGCATTCGTATAGGATTTGCAAAATACTTCACACATATTCTCACATCTGATCTTCACAACTCTGTGAAGTAATACAATCATTATTTCCATCTTACAGATGAGGAAACCAAGGTTCAGAGATGAAGTAACTTGTCCATGGTCAATGACTGGTTACACAGCTAAGAAGAGATTCAAACGCTTCTGTAGGCAAGAGAACATAACAACAAAACCCCCTACCAAAGAGGAGACAAGAGGCCCCACCACCACCACCCGGAGTGTAATCCTTGTATAATGCTCAGTCCATATCTATTTAACCAGGTTCTTAGAACTTACAATGGCACTCTTTTCCTTGGGATGGAAATCCCATAAAGTTTCAGGAAGCAGAAGGCTCAGAGAGTTAGTTCCTTTTTGTGGCCTAGAAATGTGGACACTCCAAAGACAACAGCCACTTCCAACCACCTTAACTCTTTCGGGTTAATAATGTAGCAGTAACAACAAACACTGATTTAAATGTAGCAGTAACAACAAACACCAATCTAAAGGACCTTTAAGGTTTACAAGGCACTTTCTTCACAACCCTGTGAGGTAAAGTAATACAAATATTATTAACTCTATTTCTCACTTATAGATGAGAAAACAGCCCCAAAGCTCACAGTAACAATGAGTTCCTGAAGTTCCAGCAGCTTCTGAACAGAATGCTGGATCTCTCAAACTGGCCATGGCTTTTTTCTGCTTTCTCTGATTATAGACTTTATAAGGGGCAAAATTATAGTTCAGGGTCCTCATTTGCTTTAGCAAAGTTCCCATAACTAAAGGGAAAAAAGAAAAGGGCCCTGGGGCTCCATCCTCCAGACCAGCTGACGACTTTGCACTAAGATCATGGGATCACAACCTTAGAAATAAATGGAAGTGACTTTAGAGATTGGCTGGCCTAACTTCCCTCACCAGACAGAGAGGGAAATCAGAGGCTCAGAGAGGTCAAAACAGCTTCAGGAGATCTTCAAGAGCCTCAGTTTTTGACATATTTTGATGGAAATGGATGGGAAGTAGAAGAGGCCTTTAACCCAGACTTGAAGCAGCACATGACATGAGATCATCAGTTTCCAAAAGTTCCAAATAAACTCCTTCCTCTAGCTTGGCATCATCATATAAACCTGTCTCCGGCTTTTTTGCAGACAGTCTAATCCAATTTGTGGAATGAAAAAATCTGGCCCAGTCTACTGGGCCACCTGCCTTAGGGTGCTTGTTGCCTGGGGACTTTCAAAAAGCATGTAGAATGAATGATTCTAGAACACAGCTGGTTCAACTGCTCTTCAAAGTTGTCATAGGGCAATGCAGAAATTCAGAGTTGGCGAGGATCCCTGCAACCAAAAGCATTTGGGCCTGGAGCACTGCCACTGGTCTCGCTAATTACACACTCACCCTGCTGCACTTTTTGCTTCAATGTCCCTTTGGATCTCTGCCTATTTTCCAATGTCTTTCCAAAATGAAAGGTTGTCAATATTTTAAGAAGCCACAATGAGCAAAGATTTAATCTAATTGAGAGATCAAAAGAGTTTAAAAGAAAAATATGAACTTTCCAATCTCTCCCAGTGACTTGTACTTCTTGAATTTAACAGATCCTTTCCCCTTCAATCATTCCTCCCCCTTCCACCTAATCCAATTGCAGAAGTGGCAGACACCACTGTAAAAGTAGAAGCAATTCGAAAGACATCATCATCTACTTGGGAGAGGAGAAAGTTTCCTCTCCTGCCAGTCCCATATAGGAGATATACGAATGCATGACACCTCCGCTCCCCAAAAGAGGGCTGTGCCCTATAAATCAGATTGCAAGCACCAGCCCCTTCTGTGCAGAGAGAGAAATTACTGTGGGTTGGGGGTTGCTCCAGAGCACGTGCCCTCCTGTTCACTTGTCATCAGAGATGTTAACATTTCTGATTAATTCACAGACCTCTCCTTTTATTCCTCATTTCTTTATCCACGCTATCGTGCTCTGCTGCAGCTTAAAGATTCTTACCGACCTGCTACAATAATCACCACCCGCTAAATGCCACCCCCCAACCTGGGGAAATTGTTTAGTGATGCCAACCGCGCTTTTAATTTGCAAGACATCAGACACAGAGGTAATTTATACCAACATCTGTTCATTTCTGACTTCTGAAACAAACACACATGCTGCTACAAAATCCCATTAGGAACAGGAGACAGCCTTCTGCTATTCTGTATTCTTCTTCTACACACACACACACACACACACACACACACGCTTTTATTTTTAAATGTATATCACTAAAAATCTCCCAACAAGGACCCCAAATTTCTTTTTCCATGTAGAAATGGAAACAGTACAGAAATTTTACAAAATGTTTCTATTATTCTTGTTTCACTCCTACTCCTCTTTCAGGTTTTCAACAATTGCAGCTAAAATGTATTCCTGGTTCTCTATGAGGGGGCAAGGTTACTTCCTCATAAGCTTGTGATTTGGTTTTTTTTTTTCCAGTTCTCCCTTAATCTCTACATTTCCTTTTTTGCTATGGGGGGGGGAGGGGAGGGGAGGGAGGGTGGGGGCGGGGAGTGGGGGTGGGGAGAAGCAAGACAAACTACCACAATACTCCTAAACAAAACTAGTCTTGTCTCAAGCCGGTACCATTTATTGACCTTTTAAAGCAGACATTTATGATTCTAGGCTTTTTGTTCAGAGAAATAAAACTAAGAAGAAATGCTACCACCACATGGTAATGCCTGTGGACGGAGGATGTGTCAATCTGCAGATGCTACAATCTGTGCTGTGAAGAACAGAAACATGACCCTTCCATGTCAAATCATGATTTACAGAACTTTGTAGCTGCAGTACACACATTGCAAAATGACAAATAAAAGATATAGTCACCACAGGGTCAATAAATAAATTATTCCAGTTAGTATGGGAAAGAGGCTTCTGGCTATATACTATTTTAAGATGTTGAATGGGTAAATTACAATGAAACTTTAAATTTAGATTAATTTTATTACTTCCTTATCAGTTGTCCCAGAACTTCCACATACACAAAGACTTGGAATCATTATAGCTATAAATAATTGAGATCCTTATGCCAGTTGAATGATGGGACCATGATCTCTAAACCCAATTTCTCAGGTATCTACCTAAAAAGGTCAGGGCCAAAGGGAGGACTCTATCTCTTCTTGCTGAGAGGGAGGAACAAGGTTTAATATAGCCTCTTCTTTAGAACTTCCAATCCTGCAATCCTGCATTTAGCCTTGCCTTTGGCTCCTTTTCCATGATGACTGTCCCCAAACTGCTTTCTGCAGTAAATTTTGTGGTGGCTGGTTGAAAAAGATTCAGTGGTATAGATTGATTTCCTACAAGTGAGGGAATGAGGGATTACCAGCAGTCGCCCTGGTTAACAAGATTGGGTACAGAATCTCTTGTAAGATCAGCCCACTCTGCCAGGGCTTTGCATCCTTTCCCCATGACATATGGGTTTCATTACAAAGATTTTCCAGATTTTAACTTCTAGGCAGCTGCATAGCATAATTCCACTGGATCTTTATGTAGGGAACAATTTAAAGGTTAAGTAACTTTTTAATCAAATAGAGACATGACATTTGGTTTTCAATCCCAAATGAAAACTACTGGTGCTGATACTCCTTCCAGTGTTACAAAATAAAAAGAAAAATGCAATGAGGATAAAAGGGATCATTACCAATGGTTCTCCCACATCTCTGAGAACACCACAACCAAATGCACTAGAAGACATGTGGACGGTCAGGAAAAAATAATGCAAAGAGCAATGTGAATGACTTGTATCTGTGAAACCTTATTTGTAATAGAAGATCAAATACCATGTCATAAGGCCAGCAGTTGGAAGTCATCCTCAGCTGAGCTATACTGGACAGCAATTTATGGCTGGAAGTCAGAAAGGAGATTTAGAAATCCTATTCAATTCAAATCTGGGTCCTGAAATGATGCCTTAGTGACCAGTCACAGAGAAGGCTTCTTTGGAGTAGTAATGGAATTTGTCAATTTTATGGCATTTGGCTACTCTTTTAAAAACCTTTTGCATCTTTGAAGACTCAACCGTAACAGGAAAAGGAAGGTAGCCACTAAGTGTCAAGTATATACTAGGCAATGAGTAGATACAAAAGAATTAGGAGAAATGTTCTGAATATTGGGGGCGGGGAGGGTTGCGCTTCCTTTATCATCACAGACTGTCCCTCCTTCTAGCTGGTGGCAATAAAGACAACTTACTTAGAAATAGCTGTGTATAAAGGCTTCTTCATGGAGTAACGAATGGTGGAAGTATATTCTTTAAAATGTTAATGCCTTTCAGATAGTGATACTGCCTATCCAAGACAGAGATATACAGAAAGTTCAGCTCTCTAAAACTGTGTATCATAATCTGGGCAATAGGCATTCTTCATCCATTTTGGTTTTTCCATGTGAAAACTCAGAATTTTTTTGAGTGTTTATGTATTTCATTTGTTGTTTGTCCTGTTTTTGAAGAGGGCCAATGACATCATAGGTGATGTCTTAGCTTGTGTGTGAATTAGATTTAAGTGATAGAGTTGTGCGAAGTCATCAGCCTTACTCTCTCTTCCTGAGTCACCAAAGTCCAGTGGCAAGCCAAAGTCAGGATGACTGGTGATGGTCCGGGACGCTGTGGATAACCTTGTCGTCTTTGATGTCTGACCAAGCTCTAAGTGCTCCACAGCGCCTGCTTTAGTCACTTTCATGGCAGTTGGAACAAACTGTTCTCATCTGCCCATTCTGCCAGGGAAAGTTTCTGCATACTTGGGGTAGATGCCCCTCCCCCAACTCACCAATGCATTTGAGGCCTGTCAGTTACTCTCAACCTGGTTTAGCTGTCTGATGAGATGGTTTACCAGGCTGTGGCCACTGTGCAAGCTACAGCTTTTTGGAGCCACAGGTGAGAGTTGGGTGAAGGTGGACACCAAAGCTGGATACGCAGCCCTAAAAAGGGCCCAGCGAACCCCTACACCAGAGTTGTGAATACTTCATACATCTCATGACGTTATGGGGGCTTCATAGTAATTGGTATATCACCTACCAATAGAAGCATATGGAGAACTTCACTATCTATAGTCAATCAATGAATGCTTATTAAGTGCCTCTGTGTACCAGGACTGCTAAACACTGGTGATACAAGTAAGGCATACAATGGTCTCTTCTGTCAAGAAGTTCACAATCTAACAGCGGAGACAACTTGCAAACACAACTACATACAAACAAGCTCTTTACAGGCTAAAGTGGAAATAATCAACAGAAGAAAGATCCTAGAATTAAGAGGGATCAGGAAAGGCTTTGTGTAGAAGGTAGGATTTTTGCTGGAACTTGAAGAAGCCAGGGAAACTTAGAAGGAATCTCATTTCAGTTTTGGCCTCTGTATTGGATGTTGGCGAATACCTTTGGCAAACCCATGTTTTCCAACTTTATACCTGCTTGATATTAACAGTGTCATTTATCTTTGCTGGACATCTTCATGCCATGGTGCTACACCTCATCCCTTGGTGCTCTATATTCCTTACTGGTAGGAGTTAGCATCATCTAAACCCAAACCCACCATCCTGCTCTCTGGACACCTTCCTGCAATGTTGCTGTGCCGGCTCCATCCACCACCAAGACCCAGCACTTTAGCCTCCTCCTGGGGCCCTGCTCCTAGCAGTTTCACCAGATCTAGCCCAGCCCAGATCTACTATGCTATTCTCCAGCCAACTGTATGCATAATCTTCCCTCCTTCCCAACTCACTTTTCCATTTCTGGCTTAGGGAAAAGTAACCAAATCAAAACTACCATTTCTGGAAAAAGCATCCCAATTAATTGCCCGATGACTCCATTCATTATCCCTGCAACTTCCATGGCCACCACTCCCCTATATGTGTTGTCTACCCCATTAGAATATAAGCTCCCTGAAGCCCAAGACTCACTGGCTTTGGTATTTGTATTCCCAGTACTTAGCTGGATCCATGACTGGGAAACCACTTAACCTATTTTAAGCCTGAGCTTCCTTATCTGTAAAACAGAGATAATAACAGGAAATACTGCACAGGGCTATTGTGAAAATCAAATGAGACAATATAAATAAAGCAATCTGCAAACCTTATTAAAGTGCTACATAAATGTTATTATTTCATTCATTCAGTTCAAATAACCTATACACAGATCTCTGAACCAAATACAATTCAAAGAAAAAGCAAAGTGATGATTGCATCAAGCCTATGTATACTGCAAAACTTCCTAAATGAGATCCATAAGCACTAAAGGAATTCAGTCTACCTGTCCAAGTCAACGAAGATGCCTGTTGTCAAGACAAGTTATACAGCCCATGGACTTGGTCCATCAACATAAATACCTTGGACAGACAATGTATGTGGACCATAAGCTGGGCTATAGCGAGAATATTCCATTACCTCAAAAAGAGAGTAGAAATATTTGTCAACTTAGCAAAACTAACACCACTTTGTGACTGAGCTGTTTTGAGCAAGTTGTTTTTCAATAGGAAGATATGTACTTGTGAGGTCTTAGATAACTGATAAGCAAGTTAATGGACCCTCTCTTTGATAGAATAGACCACCAAGAGAAAAATATCATAAACTACTAATCAAGTTATATGGAAAACAAATTAGGAACACTGATAGCTAGAACTATAAGAAATCCACCAGAAGAGCTAGCCATTAGCTTATTTCTGGGTCATGACTGGGACAGGTTCCTGCACTCCCTGAACTTAAGACTCAAGTAACCACTCAATTTTCAAGTAGGGGCATTGTTGATTTAGGGACTTGCCAGATCACCACTGTGGGGGAAAAAACAACACACACACATGGTCTCCAGTGGGGCAGAGAGGAAGCCTAATCATGGTTACCAGCATGAAAGACACTTATCAGGACCAACAAGACTCAGGTTAGTGATTTGTTCTTAGAGGGGGCTGATATTTGTGTTGTTTGCACATACTGATTGATGAAGTTTGATTGCATGCATTGAGAAGTGTAAGTCTAATTAGTGTTTCCATCACATTAGTTAGCATATGTAATGGTAAATCAAGCTATAAGTGTGCACTGTGCATCACACAGGCTCATAAACGAAAAGAAAGAGAACAGGCCAAACTGCCTTTGGGAAACCTCACAGTGCTTTTAATCACCCCAAGCTTCTCCCTGAACTAAAAGCCCATCTTTTAAAAACAATAATATTGATGCTGCTACAGAATAACATCGTCTCTAAAAAAAAAGTTTCTAGTCATACAGAGAATAATGGAGGCAATAGAGGGCATGAGAAGGCTGCAACACATTATCAACAAGAACTGTGCAAAAGAACTAGAATGAGTTGCTTAAGACTCAAAGAAGTTAAGAGATTTGCCCATGGTCAGGAAATGGACAAGTGAAAAAAGCACAATTTGAACCCTGGTCTTCCTAACTCCAAGTCCAAGACCCCTATGTGATGCTGCTTCTCAGAAAGTTTGATATCTAAGATAAATAGGGAGTTGATATAAATAAGATTCAGGGTCATTCCTCAATAGATAAGTGGTCAATCATATGAACAGATTTCAAAAGAAGAAATTCAAACCATCAACAACCACTTTCATGAAAAAAGCTCCAAATCACTAAAAATAAGAAAAATGTAAAATAAAATTTCTCTGAAGAAATTACAACCTTACAACCAAACTGCCAATGATATTAAGAGTCAGAAACAGCTAATGTTGGAGGAGCAGTAAGAAGTTAGTCATGTAGTGGTGGTAGAGCTGGAAAATAGTACAGAAGACAACTTGAAATTATGTGAAAGAAATTTAATATGTTCCAGTAGTGTAGTGGTACCACTACTTTTTTGAGTAGCCAAACAGTGAAAAAAAAGTGGTCAATGGTTAAACAAATTGTAGCACACAAAAAATATTATTGTGACATAGTAATGACAAGTATGAGGAACTAAGAAATATACAGAGACTTGTATAAATAGATAGAGAATGAAGAAAATCAAACTAGGAGAATATATCCAACTACAATAATGAAAATGAAAATTTTCAGAAATCAGAGTAGATGTAACAACCAATCTTCATTCAAGGGAAGTGGTGATAAAACACACTTCTCTCCTCAGAGGAGATTCTCTCATCTTTGTATTCCTAGCACCTGGCATGGTGTCTTGCACATAGCAAGAGCTTAAATGTTGAATTAAATTTCTTCTAAAAGGTAGATAAGGGAAGGGTATTTTCTTAGCGAATCAGGAAACTAAATCCACATTCAAAGATTTTCCTTAAATTCAACATATGGCCCACTCCCAGGGAATGTAGCATGTTCATCTGTGCAGTTAGACAAATTTGTGCTGCACCAATATTGAAAAATCTTCTAACTGGCCTTTTACAACAGAGAGAATAAGACAAAGATATCCCTCCAATAGGATTTATTCTTAAAACATCAAGCTGGAATGTGAAATGTCAACCATGATACTTTAACACAGAAGGTAGAAAAGGAAAATTCTTAATTGTCAGGTATCCAAAATTTTTTTTACATTCAGATGAAAGCCTGTGTTTTTCTATCAGCTCTGCTTCTTATGCCCTCTTACGTGCAAAATAAGACTAGTTTTCAAATTCACAATCACCATCCCATTCCCTCCAAATACATATAAGACTTGTGTTCAAGGAGTAAGAGTTAAGTTCACAATTTTATTTATTTCTCACTTTATCTCAGAGCTTGCTTCACAGATGTATCCATTTCCTTTTTTCAAGGATAGAAATTAACTGAATAAAGAGCAATGTGAATCAGTGATCCAAGCAATGTATTCCTATCATTCTCCGGACTAGAATATTTATTAAATACCCACAGATCTGTCAGGAACTGCCCATGCCCTTATATGGTAGTAAATCTCAGAGACATATTCATTATATGACCTTGAACTAATCAAATTCTCAGGGCTTCAATTTCCTCATCTATAAAGTGGGATAATATCCCACTAGAATAATCCATTTTGTGGGGTTTAGACAAAAGAATAGTGACAATGACTTTACAAACAAAAGTGTATAAAACAACAGATACCAGTAATGCCACTTTACCACAGGTTAGATATCAATTCCTAATATAGCTACAGACTTATTTTTTAAGGACCACTTCGAGCCAAAGAAAAACAAGAGTAGTACAATATAGACCATTTTAGGTGACTTGGATATTAGGAGAAGATACTTTTTTGGTGTCTCCTATTTCAAAGAGCTGGTGCTAGACAGAGTCCTAGAAAAACGAAGGCCCGATCTCTTGACCCCTAGGCTGGGAAAGAGTTACATCTCCTCTCTGTGAAGCCAATAAAAACCTCTCTTGATTATAATTTAGATAAGAGCCACTGGATTGAATAATAATGTCTGAAACTCCCCTGGCTGTTTCACCTTGAGACGTCCATCACTGGGTTAAACATGATGCTAATTGCATTTGGATTGATTAATTTCTCTCACTCCTGTCTATTCGAATAACGCTTAACAAAATAATCATAGCACCCAGAGCCAAATCTTCTCTGTCAAAGGAATGAAGCCATCAGAACCAGCAGAGATGAAAGAAATGAAGATGACCCGTAATTACTGCTACGGTGATATCATTACCATATTATACAAAATGAGTGCACAGGGGGAGGAAGTATAGAGGAAGGAGGGGCTGAGATTATTATTATTTTTTAATGGAACTTTATATCCTAAGAATCTTAGATATGACACCAAGTAGAACACACAGAAATACTGACCTTAAAAAAATACAAATCTTACACATGAAATCACAAAATCTAATGAACACTGAGGCCTGGCATACAACAAGTGTGTAGAGTTGTGAACAGGGATTATTCTCTCCACATTTTTTCATTGCAATAATACTTTGTATATTGACTTGCTTGGAGATTTAAGAAGCCTTTCTCTATGCCACAAACATCCCCCACAGCCACTGCACAACTTTCCTCTAAGCCCACGGAATAAACTTAGTTTATTTGTTTATTTGAATAGAAGTGGCTTTCTTTATATAATTGAGGTATAGGTTTTTAATTTGAAGCTGAATTCTTGCTGAGAATTAAAAATATAAATTTGCAAATCCTTAAGGTTCATTATAGATCTATCTTCTGGCATATGATGGACTTAATTTAAATCATGATCTGAAACACTAGTAAGGAAGAACTGATTTAATAAATGCCCTCTAGTCATTTGATATAACTTATTAATACATATTCTTTGAAAAAAAAAGGAGCTAAATATATAGTTTCATTCTTAGAAGAGTTAAAAGCAAAGATTTACTTTGGAATTTTTCATTTTAGTTTTCTAAGTGTATTAGTCCACCAAATAAGTTGCTTACTTTATGTGCCAAAGTTACTTGAATCAGAAACATGTGAAGTACCTTGTACATATTTTTCAAAAATTTTGTTGAATGGATGGACGAATGCCTGAAGACTTTGGAGAGTAAATCAATTCAATAGGTTGGGGTGGGGATTAACATTGCGACACTCTATTAAAGGAACAAACATCACCAAAAACAAACCAGTACCATTTAATGGCTCCCTCTTACCTACTAAAAAATTCAGATTCCTTCATTTGACATTAAAGGTTCTCTATAGTCTGGGACCACTTTATCTTTCCATCCTTACATGAAACTTATATTCTTTGTCTGCATTATGTGTTAACCAACTGAGTTACTCGGCATCCACTACATCCAATGATTTCTGCCCTTATACATTGGCTCACACTGTTGCCTGTATCTAGAGCGCTGTCTCTTTTCTTGGTGGAATCCTTCCCATTATTAATGTTATTTCCATGAGGAGTCTGCCCTCTAACTTCCTTCAAATTCAGCCCAGGTGATACCTTCTGTCCCCCTCATCCTTAGTGCTCTCTCCCTCTTGAAATCACTTGCATTTTGCATATATGTTATTTTTACTTATCTGTGTACAAATTGTATCCCTATCCCCTTTGCTCTCTAGTACAGTATATGCTTCTTGAGGGTAATGACTATTTAGTTTTATTCTCTGCATCCATAGCACTTAGCACAGTGTGACACATAGTAATCCCTAAATAAATGTTTGCTGAATCGAACTGAGATGTAATAGTCAATAAACATTTATTAAGCTCCTACTACATGCCAGGCACTGTACTGAGGATACAAAACAAAAGAAAGATAGTCCTATCCCTCAAGAAGCTCATAGTCTGAAGGAGGAAGACAACCTGAAAGGAGCTGAAGGAGGGAGCAGGAGTGGGGAGGGGGGGGAAGCTACCCACAGCTAGAGATTTCTGAGCAGGCAAGTGACACAGATGGACTTCCTCTTTAGGATCATTATTTTGGCGGCTATATGGAGAGTGGATTAAAGAGGGAGATATAGGTAACAGAGACTAATCAAATTACAAGAGTCCAGATGAGATGCAATGAGGGCCTGTACTATGTTAATGTTTCCATAAGTAGACAGAGATTGTAGATAGATGCAAAAAAAATGTTATGGGGACAGAAATTAACTAGACTTGCCACTAGAATGGATAACGAAGTGCTTCAAGGCTCAGAACTTAGGTAACCAGAAGGACAATGGAAATCATAAGAATCAAGACGTTTGAAAGAAGGGTGGGCTGTTTGATGAACCTATAGTAAGCTTTGTTTCGGACATGTCTGAGATGCCGACGGGACACACAGTTAAGAGATTTCCAGCAAGCAGACAGTGTTAAAGAACTTATGTTCATAAGAGACTAAAGGCTGGATACACAGATTAGGGAGTCATTTGCACAATTCAGCTGGTAGGAACTGATGAGATCTGTAGAAAGAGAAGAAAAATTTCAGGGAGCATCCCCAGTAGGAGACAGATGACGATTCAGCAGAGCACATAAAATGAACAGCAGAATATCCAGGAGGAAGGTGAGGTAAACAACGTCAGAAGCTTCCAAGAAATCAGGGAGGATAAGGAAATGTAATTGGATTTATCAATTAAAAGATCATTGGTAAAATAGTTGTAGCAGCACTTTTTGTGATATCAAAAAACTGAAAACAAAGTATATGCTCATTGATTGGGGAGTGGATAAACAAACTGTGGTACATGAATGTGATAGAATATTATTGTGCTGTAAGAAATAATGTAGGTGATGGATGACAGAGAAGCATGGAAAGATCTAAATGCAGAGTAAAACAAACAGCAAAGAAAACAATATACAAAATGATAACAATGTAGATGGAAAAAACCATCACACACACACACAAAATCAATCAATCAAAAGCAAATGCTACAAAAAGAGGTTCTAAATAGGAGATATGAAGATATCCGTACCCGACCTTTGCAGCAGTAGGAGGTATACAAGTGTGGTACATTGCATATATTTTCAGAATTTTTGTTATATTAATCAATTATGATGATCTGTCTTTCTTGTACATTGTAATGGTAATGTAAATTTGAAGATCTTCCGCATCCATTAATAGGCCCTTGTGACCTGCTTATGTCACAGGAAGCCTAAGTCTCATTGGTGGGAGGAGCTTGCTGAATGGGTGGGGTAGGAAATGCTAAGAGCAGAGGAGAGAACAGCAGGCAAAGGAGACAGCTAGGATTTGTGAGTATTTGATAGTGGGAAGGTCCCAGAACGGGGGACAGTTACAGGATGGCATGGCTCCCCGCTGTGATAATGCACGCTAACTTCTTTACTGCTATGATGGATTGGACTTACTGGTTTTGGGATCTGATGTTTTGCTTCTATCTTCTATATGGAGAGTCTATTTTGTTGATACAGAACCAAGTCAACATATTCATAGCAATAGTAACTATTATGAATATTGCCTTGGCAATATATACATTTAAAAATTTTTGTTATATGGGACAGTTCTCTAGGAGAGGGAGAAGGAAAGAAAGACATACTAGAGGAAATTATGGTGATATAAAAAAAGGGGAGGGATAAATAAAAACTTACTGACAAAATTGTCTGGCAGTTGTTGGCAAATCTAGAAGGTTTCTAGTCTCTTGGAGGGGGCTTCCAGATTAAAAGACTTTGAGAACTGAATGGAAGGTGAGGAAGTATAGGTAACAAGTACAGACTGAGTTTTCTAGATGTGCTATAAAATGGAGCTAAGATAAAGGATGAAAGCTTGAGGACTGCAGGTCAAATGAACTTTTTTTGCTTAAATGATAGAACAGCAGAGGCATGGAAGACCAGGGAATGGTTGTAGGCAACAGAGAAGTAGTTAGAGAATGATCAAAAATAAAAGAGAGGAGGATGAAAGGGACATGCACCTGGAAGAGATCATAGGAATAGAGATTTAGAACTGAAAGGAAAAAGCCACAAAGGCGGTCAAATCCAATGCCCTCATTACACTGAAGAGGAAACCAAATCTCAAAGAGACTAAGCAGGGAAACAATGGCGTCAAGGACGCAAGTAGAGAAGCTGGTCTGGGCAAGGAAGCCTTTGTTAAAGACTAGAGCAAAGGCAAAGAGGTTGGGGCATGATGAAGGTTTCTGAAGTACTGAATGGGGGAGAAGAGGGAAATTACAAAGGATGGCTTTTACTGCGTCAGTAAAGCAGGAGGTGAGGAACTTTGCTAAGAGAGAGAAGACACAAGATTGTTCTGAGGGAAAAGAAAATTTGGAACAGCTGATGTGTATTGTGAGAGGGAATCAAGGAGCAAGATGGAATGATAATATGACTTCTTTTATTGGCATTCAGTGAAATTTGGGTTATTTAACTCTATTTCTTGTGTTGTGAATCTGCGTATTTTAGAATTTGTAAATATTCCTTTCATTGATCAGTTGTGTTACCATAGAGTTTCTAATAATTTCCTTTACTTCCTCTTCATTTTGAACAGTCTTATTTTTCATTTTTCATACTTTTCATTTTTCCTTTAAAAAACCAGATTAGGTAAAGGTCTATGTTAGTTAAATTACTTAGTCTCCATATTAATTGGCATACTTTTCTTCAAAAGTCCTCTGTTATAAATTCTATTGTGTTATGTTTATTAAAGTATGTGCTTAAAATTTCTGCTTTTCTGCATTTGCTTACATGAGACTTTTATGTTCTAGTCCAGGGGTGGAGAATCTGCAGCCTCGAGGCCACATGTGGCCCTCTAGCTCCTCAAGTGCAGCCCTTTGACTGAGTCTAAACTTCACAGAACAAATCCTTTTAATAAAATCCTTTTAATAAAAGGATTTGTTCTGTAAAACCTGGACTCAGTCAAAAGGCCACACCCAAGGACCTAGAAGGCCACACGTGGCTTCAAGGCAGCAGGTTCCTCACCCCTTTTCTAGTCAATGGTTAATTTTTGTAAAGGTGCCACAAATAGCTCAGAATACATAAACTTTTTCTATTGCCATTCAGTAACTACCAGAGAGCTATTATAGCTAAATTTTCTAAAATTCTATTTAGGACATATCATTTTGTTAGATTTGTTTAGGTCTGAAAGAGGTACATTAAGATCCCCAACATTTATACTTTTGGCATCTATTTCTGCTGCTTAATTCAATTAACTTTTCCTTCAAGTATTTAGATGCTATGCTATTAAGTGCCTCTGTAGTAAATACTGCTATTATTTATTTATATTTGGTGCCTCTACATATAATGAAATTTTCTTATGTCTTTTATTAATGTCTTTTTATTGCTACCTTTCCTATGATCATGACTGCTACCTTTGGTTTTTTAAAGTTCACTTGAATGACTGGGGAATGTAAAAAACAAACTGTGGCATATGAATGCAGTGTAACGTTACTGTAAGAAACAACACAGGGGTGGAGCCAAGATGGCGGCTGGAAAGTACGGACTTGCTTAAGCTCTCTCCCAGGTTCCTCCAAACACCTGTAAAAAATGGCTCTGAACAAATTCTAGAGCTGCAGAACCAACAAAATAGCAGAGGGAAGCAGGGCTCTAGCCCAGGAAAGCCTGGGTGGTCCCTGGGAAGGGTCTATTGCATGGAGTTGGGAGCGGAGCGGAGCACAGTCCAGCGTGGGCCGAGCCAGGCCCAACCAGACCGGGAGCCAGGCGGAACAGGCCATAGCCCCCGGAATCAGTGAGCTCTGGCAGTTACCATACTTCTCAACCCACAAACACCAAAGACAACAGAGCAGGTTACTGGGAAAAACTGCTGGATCTGCTGGATCTGAGTGAAAGGAGGGCGTGGTCGGCCCCAGCCCTGGGGATATGGAAGCAGTGTAGCTCTGGGGCTGCTCCCAAAGCTCCGGCTGTGGTTGCTTCTGGCCCCAGGCCCACCTGGTGGGAGGAATTAAGCAGGGATCAGAGCACAAGTGCAGAGACTGCTTGGATCTGGGTTGCGGTCTGGGTTGGTGGCTCTTGCAGGAGGAAGAGCGCTAGTGTGGCAGAGCTTGCTGTGTAGAAGAAGCTCTGAAAACAGCAGTGCAGCCCCTCAAGCTTGGGACAAAGTACTTTCTACAAGCAGTCATACACTGACAAAAAGCTCAAGGTTCAAGTAGTTGGTTGGGAACATCAACACGCAGCGAAAACGGACTCAGATTCAGACTCAAGTTTTGGAATCTTTCTTTGGCGACAAAGAAGATCCAAACATACAGCCAGAAGAAGTCAACAAAGTCAAAGAGCCTACATCAAAAGCCTCCAAGAAAAATATGAATTGGTCTCAGGCCATGGAAGAGCTCAAAAAGGATTTGGAAAAGCAAGTAAGAGAAGTAGGAGAAAATTTGGGAAGAGAAATGAAAGTGATGCAAGAAAATCATGAAAAACAAGTCAATGACTTGCTAAAGGAGACCCCAAAAAATACTGAAGAAAATAACACCTTAAAAATAGACTAAGTCAAATGGCAAAAGAGCTCCAAAAAGCCAATGAGGAGAAGAATGCCTTGAAAGGCAGAATTACCCAAATGGAAAAGGAGGTCCAAAAGACCACTGAAGAAAATACCACCTTAAAAATCAGACTGGAGCAAGTGGAAGCTAGTGACTTTATGAGAAATCAAGAGATTATAAAACAGAACCAAAGGAATGAAAAAATGGAAGACAATGTGAAATATCTCATTGGAAAAACCACTGACCTGGAAAATAGATCCAGGAGAGAAGATTTAAAAATTATTGGATTACCTGAAAGCCATGATCAAAAAAAGGGCCTAGACATCATCTTTCAAGAAATTATCAAGGAAAGCTGCCCTGATATTCTAGAGCCAGAGGGTAATATAGAAATTGAAAGAATCCACTGATTGCCTCCTCAAAAAGATCCCAAAAAGAAAGCTCCTAGGAATACTGTTGCCAAATTCCAGAGCTCCCAGGTCAAAGAGAAAATACTGCCCGCAGCCAGAAAGAAACAATTTGAGTATTGTGGAAATACAATCAGGATAACACAAGATCTAGCAGTTTCTACATTAAGGGATAGAAGGGCCTGGAATATATTCTGGAAGTCAAAGGAGTTAGGATTAAAAACCAAGAATCACCTACCCAGCAAAACTGAGTATAATGCTCCAAGGCAAAATACGGACTTTCAATAAAATAGAGGACTTTCAAGCTTTCTCAGTGAAAAGACCAGAGCTGAACAGAAAATTTGACTTTCAAATACAAGAATCAAGAGAAACATGAAAAGGTAAACAAGAAAGAGAAATCATAAGGGACTTACTAAAGTTAAACTATTTTGCTTACATTCCTACATGGAAAGATGATGTGTGTAATTCATGAGACTTCAGTATCCTATACAATAGCTGAAGGGAATATACATACATACATACATACATACATACATACATACATACATACATATATATACATACACACACACACACACACACACATATATATAAATATATATATAGACAGAGGGCACAGGGTAAGTTGAATATGAAGGGATGATATCTAAAAAAATAAAATCATATTAAGGGATGAGAGAGGAATATATTGAGAGAGGGAGAAAGGGAGAGATAGAATGGGGTAAATTATCTCACATAAAAGTGGCAAGAAAAAGCAGTTCTGTAGGGAGGGAAGAGGGGGCAGGTGAGGTGGAATGAATGAATCTTGCTCTCACCAGATTTGACCTGAGGAGGGAATAACATACACACTCACTTGGGTATCTTACCCCACATGAAAGTAGGGGGAAGGGGATAAAAAAGGAGGGATGATAGAAGGGAAGGTAGATGGGGAAAGAAGTAATCAAAAGCAAACACTTTTGAAAAGGGACAGGGTCAAGGGAGAAAATTGAATAAAGGGGGACAAGATAGGAGGGAGGGAAATATAGTTAAGTCTTTCACAACATGACTACTTATGGGAGTGTTTTGCATAATAATACATGTGTGGCCTATGTTGAATTGCTTGCCTTCTTAGAGAGAGTGGGTGGGGAGGGAAGAGGGGAGAGAATTTGGAACTCAAAGTTTTAAAAGCAGATGCTCAAAAAAAACAAGTTGTTTTTGCATGCAACTGGGAAATAAGATATACAGGCAACGGGGCATAGAAACCTATCTTGCCCTACAAGAAAGTAAGGGGGAAAGGGATGGGGGAGGAGGGGGAGAGGGGTGACAGAAGGGAGGGCTGACTGGGGAAAAGAGCAATCAGAATATATGCCATTTTGGAATGGGGGGAGGGTAGAAATGGGGAGAAAATTTGTAACTCGAAATCTTGTGGAAATCAATGCTGAAAACTAAAAAATATTAAATAATAAAGCATGGAATTAAAAAAAAAAGAAAACACATATGCTTAATGCAGAGAAGCACAGAAAGAATTATATAAGCTGATGCAAAGTTAAGTAAGCAGTGCCAAGCCACTACACACAATCACTGTAACAATTAAAATGGAAAGAACCACAAAATAATAAAAAATGATTGCAGCAAAATTATAAAGTATAGGTCTGGCCCCAAAGAAGAGGTATGAGAAGATGATTTCCTCTTCTCTTTTATAAAAGGAAGAGGAGGGTTCCCCGAAAGTATGGAACACTGCCTATGTAATATTTTTTTTCTACGTGCTTGGCTAATTTTTTTTTCTCTTCTTCCTCTTTTGCTATTATTCTTTAAAAAATTTTTTTTCTTGTAAGGGATGGCTCCCTAAGAGGGGGAAGGAGAACAGGGGAAATTTAGGTGATATAAAACAAAATATATCAATAAAATCTGTTAAAAAAATAAATTTCCCTTTACCCTAAAACCTTTTCTCTTAAGTTGTTTGTATCTTCTTTTTAAAAAATGTTACACTCATTGAAACATAGCTTCTTTCCAAAAACAATGCATTACTAGGTACCTTTACAAACACTGATTGCACCTGTGCTAGTGCTCCCCAATACAACAGGCCAGGAGGAGGAGGAGGAGGTACATTCTTTGCTTCTCACTGGAACATCAAAACTACCCTTCTGCCATCATCGCTCAAGAGCCATTTTTCCTTCCTCTGTGGTTTACTCATTCATATATCATCTTATCTACACCCACCATCACAAGTCCTCAAGTCATTCTCCAACCTTCCTTTGCTCTCATACTTAGAAGACCTTAAACCTATATTTAGGTGTATAGCTTGTCTTCAAAAACAACTTTGATTTCCAGTTTATCAACCTCTTATACTCCCATAAGCAACCTTTACTCCACTTGAGCCACACATTAAGCATTTTAATTCAATTCAGCAGTCACTTAATAAGGGCCTATTAGGTGCCAAGCACTGTGCTAAAATTTCAAAAACAAAACAATCCCTGACATCAAGTAACTTATAATATTGGGAAGAGGATATAACATGTACACAGATAGTAAATACAAAGTTTATACAAAGTAATTTTAAGAAGGAAAGAGTACTAACAGTAAGGAGTGACGAGAGTGGGCCAGTAAAGGCCCAATATAGAAGGTACACTGAAGGAAGTTTGGCATTATATAAGGGACACAGTACAAAGTACTGGAGATGTAGTATTTTGTGTAAGGAACAGTGAAAATACAAGTTTGTATCACCTTCATTTTTTTAATATATTCCTTCCTCCTATCCACTGAATCAACTCTTATAACAAAGATTTTTAAAACGGAAAAAAAAAAATTACCACAGCAAAATCAACCACCACAAAGAAGTTGATATTATAGTCAATATTCTATAGCAGGGGTGAGGAACCTGCAGCCTTGCCCTCATGGTTCCCCACCCGTCTATTCCCACAGTTCGTCACCTTGGCAAAGAAGGGAGGGAGACATTTTCTCAACTCTTCTCCAGATGCCAAGTTTGGGTCAGTATAATACGTTTTTAGTAAAGTCTTAAAAATAGAAATACAGATAGAAACTAAAAGAGATTATAGGTAAATGCTGCCATGTAAATAATGGAAATATGCAAATAAATTCTTTCATATTCATTTTGGATACATTTTTAAAGGGTGAGCTGGAAAGAATAGGTTAGGACCTATTAATAGTAATGCTTGAAAAAAAATTGTGGAAGATGAGTAGGCAAGACCCAAGGGTTTTTAAAAGGGCACTCCTGCTGTAACCTTCCTTAATTTTACCTAAAATGAGTTAGTTTAACTTCAATACCCAGGAAATTATAAGTACTATTAATTATGCTGTCAATTTATAAGTGCATCTAAAGACTAGATAACTGTTAAGAAAAAAAAACTATCAATGACATTATGCCATTATTTTCTTTGGAAGGAAACTTGGCTAGGCCTTCGAATATAACCTGCCTTAGCTGAGCTTACTGTTTATCCGATAATGATTCAAGCAGCACTATCATGGAAAACCTGAGGAATTTCAGCGCCACCGAAGGCATTTCCAGGGCCTTCTGAGGCCCGGTTTCCCTTTGCGCCCACAAATCCGGCATGCCCCACAATCCTCCTTGGTTTGACAGGCAGAACCAGAGCCCACAGCCGAAGCTCCTATTGAAGATACGGAGGCAGCGGCGCCAGGCATACCTGCTTTGGGGGGGCCAGGGAGGCTGCACCAAACAGGCGGTGCAGACGCCACAGTCCTCGGTCACGCGGCAGGCCGCGCGGTCCCCAGAGCCCACGCGCTGGAACATTCTCTGTTCCCAGTTGAAGGCACTTCTCCGGGTTCGGAGTCGCCAACGCCCAGCGCCGCACCCCGCCCCAAGCTGGCACCGAGGTTTTCACACCATTTCGCCAGAGCGCCCCAGGGGGCGGGCAGGCCCAGCTGAGGCTCCGGGGATGGCGGGATGGCGCAGCCTTCCTGGGCCGAGCTCGTCTCTTCTTTTGAGAAGATGCCTTGGCCAGCCAACAGAGTAGAACGTCCCGTTTGAAATCAAAGCAACTGAGGTCGCCATCAGGCCCCAAGAGGCAGGTCGGCTTGCCCTTACTCCGGATCAGCTCCCCACCGCGGCTCTGATAATAGGTGTCTGAACGACCAAAGGTGGCTCCCGATTTGCGGAAGGATTCCCGGCGCTTCCAGCCAGGACCCAACAAGGGGCAATCCAGCCATTCCTCAGCCATGGAGGACCGGGATCAGGGGAGGGGAGAGAGCGGTGGGCACAGAGTGGTGGGCACCGGCTCCCTCTGGCCCAGCCCGCCCCACGATCCTCGCTAGCTCCAGAAGGCTTGCCCGCCCCGGCTGCAAGCCCATGGTCCGTTAAACAGGGAACCGGAAATCCGGCCCCGCCCCCCGCCTCCCCATTCATTACTTTCAGTTAGGATGGCAAGGGATATGAACTTAGGGCCGGAACAGTTCATGAACAAGCGACTTTTTCTTTCGATAATTCACTGCCAAAACAGAGGAAAGTGGCATTTGAGGACTCTCGGGTCTTTCATGGGTTATTTAGAGGACTGCATATGGATCTCACTAATATAGACCCAAGTGCTCTCTTCTCCAATCCAAAGTGACTACAACAGTATCTCAAAAGAGATATGTGTTTGATCTTTTGGTATATCTAGGTATCTATCTTTGCACCTAAATATCAAGATAACACTAGAAAATCAAATACAGATAGATTACCTTTGAAATTCTGATGTCATAATTTAAGGGGATCCTAAAATTCAAACATTTTAATATACAACATAAAGCCACTGAAATCCAGGCTACTTGATGGACAGAAATACATACCTGCAGACAGTAAGCTGCAAGGTACCACAATGAACTACAACTATTAAATACAGAGAAAAGAAACCTTGCCTATAGAAGCTACAGTGGAAAGCTGGGAGGTAAGAGATCAGATATTTTATTCCTGATTCTACCACCAATTTACTCATGATTGAGGACAAATCACTTAACCTGAAGAAAGGTAGTGTCTACCTTTACCCAAGAAGACAAAAACATTTTCTAATGGGATTTGAAAAGTGTGGGTCAAAGGCACGGTGGAACTGCCAAGTGATATGGGTGATACTTTCAGGTAGGCAGGGAGTTTCAGGATCTAGGTTCAAATCTTACCTCTGCCACTTGACTTTGGTCAAGCATTAACCTGGCTCAGCCAGTTTATCCTCATCTGCAAAAGGAGGGAGAAGCCTCCAGTCTCCCAAAAGAGAAGGCAAGCTACCCAGCTATCATACACCTACTCCCTAAAAATAGTACTAGCCCAAACAACGATCAAGAAATAACTGAGAAATTACAGTAAGCAACTACTTCCCCCACCCTGGAACATCACTAAAAGTCACTCAGAAGACCATGGGCAAATGGAAAGGGGACTTCCTAAAAATAATAATAATGATAATTAATAGAGCTCATATTGCTACATCTAGACAGATAGCTATTACTAGGTTTTAAATTATATTATATCCCATTTTACAGAGGTGGAAACTGAAGCCCAGAGACATTAAGTGACTTGCCCAGAGTCACAAGGAACTGAAATCTTCCTGACTCCAAATCTAGCAATCTACCTATTATGCCACCTAAGGAACTTAGAAAAGCCAACAGTAAGCACAGGCAAATAAGAAGGAAACCTATAGTCTGCAAGGCTCTGTAGGCAGAGGGAGCAAGAGCAGAAGAAGGCTCCATAAGACCCCAATGTGGTCTGAAACCCACAGCTTAGACCTGGAAGCAACGTGGAAGGGAGCAAACAGTGCAGTGGCTGTGGCATAATTCCACAATTTGTGGGTAAAAGAGGAGGGACAAAGAAACATTTTTGTTAACTGCAAGAAGAAAAGTTCTTAACCAGAAAAACAGGGCAGTTATGAAAGTGATGTACTGAATCAATTAAATTTTTTTAAAGGCAAAAACTATGGAACAGAGATTCACAGTTTCATATACAATCAATCCTCTTTTTTTGAATTCTACTTGGTATATAGAAATGCTCTTTTTTTGATGTTTAAGTTCAGAATAAAAATAAAGAGATATGAATAATCAGACAAATTAGTCTCTTGAAGTCCCTTCTACCTCTAAATCTATGATTCTATCGTAAGTTTATACTAAGGAAATCTTAGAACATACATCATAAAGAAGTCTGAGGAAATAACATAATACAGTCATCTAGCTTTACTGATACCTATGACAGCCACAGCACCGCAAAGTACTGTGAAGAATACAAAAAAAAATCCTTTCCCCCACCTCACCCACCCCAAAAACTTACAAACTAGAATGTGAAACATGTAAATAAAAATAAGACAGTATAAAATTAAGTGCCAAAAACAGTGGTAGAGACAGAAGAGTGTCACAGCAGAGAGGAAAAGAGAAATCCTCACAGGAAAAAAGCTCCTAGAAAAACTAAGAGAAAGATGCAAGATATGAGGAAGAATAAATGTTAAAATAAAAGACAAGGAGGAGAAAAAACTTCCAGAAGGAAAGAACAACACAAACCCCTTCAAGAACAATTTAAAAATCATAAAAGGAGATACAAAGGAAGATAATATTGGAAACAAGATTAAGGAAGGATTCAAGGAGTTCAAGATGAACAATGAAAATAAACATTTCAACAACTAGGTGAAAATGATGATGATGATAGAAATGCCAATTCAAACAACTATGAAGCTGTTTTACACCCACCAGATTGGCAAATATGACAAAAAAGAAAAACGGCAATTCTTAGAGGAAAGACACACTATTACTTGATGTTGGAACTGAACTGACCAAACCAATCTGGAAAGTATTTAGCACTATAACCAAAAAGCCACAAATGTGAATACTCTTTGATTCAGCAATTATCATTACTAGGTGATCAGTTTTTTGAGTACACCCAAAGAGATCAACGACAGAAGAAAAGGAACAACAGGTACAAAAACATTTACAGCATCACTTTTTGTTGTAACCAGTAATTGGAAACACAACAAGGTATCCATTAATTGGGGAATAGATAAACAAATTATGGCATAACAATGTAATGCAGTATTATTGTGCTACAAGAAATTAATATGGGAAGAATTATATAAGATAATGTAGGGTGAATTGAATAGAACCAAAAGCTCAATTTTAGGGGCAGCTTAGATGGTGCAGTGGATGGAGTGCTAGGCCTGGAGTCAGAAGACTCCTCTTCCTGTGTTCAAATCTGGCCTCAGACCCTGAAGTGACTAACAAGTCACTTCACCCTATTTGCCTTGGTTTCCTCATCTGTAAAATGAGTTGGAGAAGGAAATGGCGAACTGCTCCAGTATCTTTTTGCCAAAAGGATATGGCAGAAAAACAACTCTACAAAAAGCTCAGTCTGTCTATGATGATGTAAACAAAAACAACTCTGAGAGACTTCAGAACACCAATAAATGTTATGACCAAACATGACTTCAGAAGACCAATGATGAAGAACATTTCCTATCTCTTGGCAGAGAACTGATGTATAGGAGGTACAGAATAAAACACTGTCAGACATAGCTAATGTGTTGGTTTGTTTTGTTTGACTATCCATATTGGTTACAAGGAGGGACTTCCACTTGGGAGTAGGGGAGCTGGTAGGTAGTGGTAGTAAAGCAAGTAAATAAGAGAGAAAAGAAAATCAATGAAAAATTTTAAAAGAACAAAAAGTTCAGGAGGGACACAAGCAGGGCAGTTTTGTTAGTATCATGTTAAATTTAACAAAAACTATATGTGACAAGTTCACTGTTTCATATACAGCTCTATTCTTTGTATGTATAGTGAAATATCCATGTTTGTTGATGTTCATTAAGTTCATAGCAAAAAAGATGTCATGTTTTTAAAAGGAAGAAAGAATTAATAACATATTAATTATGCTGAATGACGGGCGATACCCATGTTAGAACTTGGTTAAATCTGACAGCAGGGAAGGTTCAGGGGATAGGAGTGAAGGGAAAAAGATGTGTTCTGTTTCGGACACCCTATATCACTTCACAGAGATCTTCCCACCCTTCTATGAATTATTCATGTTTGTAGATCCTTATGGTAAGTACAGTAACATTCCATTACATTCATATGCCCCAAATTGGTCAGCCATTTCCCCAATGTTGGCCACATGATTTGTTTACAACTTTCTGCTATTACAAATAGTGCTGCTATGCAAAGTTTTGTACAGATAGGTGTCTTCTTGTCATTAAGCCCTGAGTTGCCTAAAAATGGAATTTCTGGATCAAAAGATATGAAAAGTTTTCTAACTGTTCTTGCATAATTCCAAACTGTTTCCTAAAAAGAACTTAAGAGGGGGAAAGGACCTATTTGTACAAAAATATTTATAGCAGCTCTTTTTGTGGTGGCAAAGAATTGGAAATTGAGGAGCTGCCCATCAACTGGGGAATGGTTGAACAAGTTGTGGTATATGATTGTAATAGAACATTACTGTGCTGTAAGAAATGATGAGCAGGTTGATTTTAGAAAAACTTGGAAAGATTTATATGAACTGATGCAAAGTGAAGTGAGCAGAACCAGGAATACACAGAAACAGCAATACTGTACAATGATCAACTTTGAATGACTTAGCTATTTTCAGCAATACAATGATCTAAAACAATTCAAAAGGACTCACAATGAAAAATGTTGTCCACCTCCAAAAAAAGAACTGATGGAGTCTGAATGCAGACAGAAGCATTTTTTTTTCACGTTCTGTATTTTTTTGTGTGTTTTTTTTCTTTTGGGTCTGTCTTCTTTCATAACATGACTAATATGGTAACATAACTGAACATGTATAACCTATATCAAATTGCTTACTGACTTAGGGTATGGGGAGGTAAAGGAGGGAGAGAGAAAATTTCGAACTAAAAATTTTTTTAAATGAATGTTAAGTGGGGCAGCTAGGTGACACAGTAGATAGAGTACAGGCCATGGAGTCCGGAGGACCTGAGTTCAAATATGGCCTTAGACACTTACTAGCTATGGGACCCCGGGCAAGTCACTTAACCCCAAATGCCTTTCTTGCCCCACCCCCACCCCCCGCCAAAAAACAATATTAAAAATTGTCTTTATATGTAAATGGGGATAAAGTAAAATATTATTTCAAATAAATAAATACAAACAACTGGACCAATTTAGAGCTCCACATGTATAGGAAGTTCTCCTTGATCCTTCAAGTTATCAGTGGCCTCTTCAAATTCTTTTGTATTTATTTACTTACCTTCATTCTTTTAAAAAAAGCAACAACATTATTTCCTTAATTATTCTTGAACCTTTTGTTCTTCCACATTGGTCTATTTTTATCTCATTCTATTAAAAATACTTCCTTGGTAATGTTCAGTATACCTTTAAGATATGCAGACTGATTTGAGTTACCTAGCAATTTAACATAGTGATATAGTCAATTTTTAAAATAATTTAGATGTCCCTTCATATTTCCATATAGTTGTCATTAACTAGACATGTGTGTTAATATTTAATATCCAAACAGTTAATTTATTTTGTTATTTTAAATGCTATTTATTTTTTCCTTGAAGTTTCTATTCCTACCATACAGAAACAATAAACATTTGGGGGGATTTATTTTGCTAATGTGATTAATTATCTCTATTTTTGGTAATTACCTAGCATTTGCCAAGTAAATTATATCAACAAAAAGAAATAAATTTGCCTCCTCTTAGCCAATACTAATTCCCTTAATTTCTTTTTCCTATCTAGTTGCTATAGCTAACATGTGTAAGTACTATGGCAAATAATAATGTTAACAGTAGGGTATTCGTGCTTGACTCCTAATCATACTGGGAAAGCATCCAAGGTATCTCCATTACAAACAATCCTAGTTCTTTGTTTTAGATAAATGATCATCTCAAGGAAAGTTTCTTTCACCTCTATGCTTTATAGTGTTTTTACCATAAATGAATGCTTTATCAAAGTCTGTTCTGCAATTATTAGCAGAATATTATACAGAATTATTATTGAGGGTTATCTTCATTCCCTTCCTGGCTCTACCTTTGACTTTCTGGACTGTGCCACTATGATATCTCAGATTTCAGTCTCACTCACCCTGCAAGTTTCCTCAGAATCCACAGCCTTCTTATCCTCAGAAAAATCTCTTTGTCATGCCACGCCCCTTCTCAGTCTTCCAGGGGCCAGCCTTCAATCCCATCCCAACTCTGCCTGTGATTTTTTGCACTTTGATACCACGCAGTAGCTCCTTTTCCTGCTTTTCTGTTCCCTTTTGTGTGGTCTTCTAACATTAGAATGTTCCCTTAAGGGTAGGGACTGTCTTTCTTTTTGCTTGTGTTTGCATCCCAGGTGCTTAGCAAGGTACTTGGCAAATACTAAATGCTTAGTGAAAGCTTGTTGCCTTCCCCATTAACTTACTTTTGTGGATTTGTGCTGCTCTTTGTTATTAATACCCCATTGGCGCTCAGATTTTTTCAGTCATGTCCAACTCTTCATTACCTCTTTTGGGGTTTTCTTGGCAAAGATACTGGAGTCATCTACCATTTCCTTCTCTAGCTCATTTTACAGATGAGGAAACTGAGGCAAACAGGGGTAAGTGACTTATCCAGAGTCACACAGCTTGTGTCTGAGGCCAGATTTGAAATCTGGAAGATGAATCTTCCTGACTCCAGGCCTGGCGCTCTACCCACTGTGACATTATTATTCTGGATATTCTTTTCCTAATGCTGAACTCTCCTTGCTTTCTCTTTAACAGTATTTTAGTATTTTGCATCCATGTTTATTAGTGATATAGATCTATACTTTTCTTTCCCTGCTTTACACTTGCTCGATTTAGGAATCAAGACATGTTTATTTCACAGAAATCGTTTGGTAGAGTAACAGAATGGGCACACCCGAGATTTCCTGTTCTGGAGGGACGAAAATAAAAAGAATTAATTCTAATACCTAGGAAGTGGATAGTAGTACTACTCAAACAACAACAGTAGAATCGCTAAAAAATCCCATTTGTTTACTTCTCACATGTTCTAGTACCACCACCACAACTACTCCAGATGCTTTCCTTAAGCTCCCAATCTTCATGTCAACTCTCTCCTTCCCAACTCTTAGCAGATGACCTTAACTTTACATGTACACAAGAGCCTTTTTTAATTCTCCTTGTCCTAGTTTCTGAAATATCTTAGCCATCATTATCACTCCCTTTCTTCTTAAAACTCTTCCCTTTCATTGCAGACTTTGACAGATGTGTATCTAAGTTTTTCATAGTCTGCAGTAAATCTATTCCATTTTAGTCTTAATGTAGTTCAAAGATAATTAGTCAATGTTTTCTCTATTTCCTCTTTCTGTGCTTTTGCCCAGAATCCTCTCTCTCCTCACTGATACTGTTTATATTCCATGGCTTCCTTAAAGACTTAGTTGGAAACCTACTTCAGGCAAGAGAGGTTTCCAATTCCCCCTAGTTGTTTATACCTCCCCTTTCAGATTACTTTCCATATATTCTGCATATGTCTTGTGTATATATATATATATATATATATATATATAGTTATTTATTCCCCCATTGAAGGAAAGGACTGTATTTTCCCTTTGTTTTTATCTCCTCTCCTGGCTCCATGCCTGACTCTTCAGGCTTCTCCACCTCTCCATCAACAGCTTTTTCACCCTCAGGATGTCTTTGCCTTGTGACTCCCTCCTTTGATTAATTAGTTCCTGCCTGGGACCACCATTTTAGGAAGTGTCAAGCCCATCCATGTTCACTCCTTTCCTGGCTCCACTCCTGATTTTCTCATCCATGTGCCCCCGCATAGGTACATCTCCCCTTTCCTAATCTTCAAGCTCCTTTTTGTATACTGTCTTCTCCCATTAGAATGTAAGCTCCTTCAAAATAGGGACTATTTTTTTTTGTTTTAGATTTGCATTCACAGCACTTAGCACAGTGCATGGCACATAGTAAACACCTAATTAATGTTTGCTGACTGTATCTTACCACTTATAAAATCAAGGGAAATATTAACTATATTACCTATCTAAATAAATGCAAATGACAGAGCTGTAAGTCCAGGAGAAAGCAGAAAAGTTTTAAAAACTGAATTCAAACTGAAGATAAGAAGGTGAAATTTTAACCTAGCTTTTACAGCTTTTTTAATGAAAGGATATCATGGAATAAGAATCATGAATCATGGAGTAAGAGTTGGAAGGGATCTAACAGGCCATCTAATCCAAATTCTTGCTCAGTGATGGCAACTCTGAGGAGCATATGTTCATCTAGCCTCTGTTTAATAATTACCACAAGTGACAGGAAGTTGACTACCTTAACAAGGCAGTCCACTCCATTTGCCTGACAGTTGTAGTGGTTAGAAAGTTCTTCCAAACATCGAGTTGAAATCTACCTCCTAGGAACCACCACTAGGTTCTATCTTCTTAACTAGGGGGAGAAAACCAAACAGAATAAAATATATTGAATATAATCAAATTCTCACCTCTAAAGTAACATAATAAAGAAAAATAAGTCATGGGGAGCTATTAATCATAGATGCTTTAAGATCTATCAAACAAGATAGGTGTGGTGAAGCACACCTGTAATCTCTGCCACTGAAGAAGCTGAAGCTAGTAGATTATATAGGCCATTGGCTAAAGCATGGCCATATACGTGTCTGCACTAGAGCAGGTCAAAGGTTCCAAGATAATCAGGACGGGGGTCAAGTTTGTAAGTGGTTGCTGGACTTCTAGCCTATCTAGAGATAGGAGGAAGGGCACTCCCCACCCCCCAAAAAATCCAAGATCCATCTAATTTCCTAGTGGCTTCATATGATCCACCAAAAAGAACCTTTTAGATTTTTGAAAATCTAATTCACTTTTTTTCTTCTTTGAGTATTTGTTCAGGTGAACCAGACAATAAGGAATATAGTATGAATGTCTATACCTACATATACACAATCCATTAAAAAGTCAAGTGACAGCTCAGCCTTTACCCTTGGAACATTCGTCACCTATACCTTATCCTAGAGGGATTTGGGCTAAATGAAATTTGGTTGTAAGTTGATAATTAGATTTTTAGCATAGACAGCCAATGATGGCATCTTCCCCAAGAGAGATGCTAGCCTGAGTGATTTTTAGAATTTAAGCCCTGATCAGAGGTACATGCTTGACTCCCCAAATGCTAGTGCCATACAAGCAACACCTGCGTTCCAAAGATGCCATAAGAGACTGGCAGAAAAGAAGATCCATCAACCTAACTCTCCCCAGACAGACCACCCAGGGTTAAGGCTGAATGCACAGTCCCATATCAAAAAATAAAATCATATCTGCCAAATTAGCACCAGCTAATAATCAATGGTCTACTTAGGCTTTTGTCTTCCTAAAACTTTAAACTACCAGGTAAGTAAATATTGGAATAATTCTAACTTTCTGAAAATTGCTTCACTAAAAAAAGACTATATATTTTTTAAAATTCACTATAATAATTGGAGAATGATCAAATAAATGGCTGCATGTTAACATAATGGAAAATGCAACCCAAGCAATAATGGAACCTATGCATGCAGATTGAACTATATACACATTCAAGACAACAGTGGAGGGGAAAGGATGAGGTAGGGAGGAAAAAAAGGAAGGAAACACCATCCAAGGTGGCAGAATTACCTAGAAGGGGATGTAGACAAAAATATTTTATTTGTTTCCTATTTGTTAATTTTTTTGTCACTGCTTTGTTGGGGTGGGGGGGGGGCAGTGAAGTGTAAGGTGCTGCTTCTTATCTAATATGTTTGCTTCTTTTTGCAGTGATTAAGTTTACTACTAATTTTTTTTTTAAGTCAGGAAAAGTAAGTGAACTTCTCTGGAAAAATCTAAATGCAAAACAATGAAGTTTTATGAAGGATGAATAACAACAAAGCAGGGCACACCTATATGCCATTGATACTAATAAACTGACATACTGGGCAATATCATGTGAATTGTTAATTGGCTTATACTCCTAAATACTGGAAACGACCATCTTACATATTTTTTTATTCTGAACTTCAACATTTAACAAAATGGAATTTCCAAATACATAGTAGAAGAGAAAAAGATTATATGTGAAATTCTGGATCTCAAGTGTGTATGGCTTGCTTTTCTTTTAAAATACATAATAAATTAAACTTGTAAGTTTCAAAGCTGTCTTACTTCTCTGTGATTCCTTCTGGGCATCTTTTTTAAAGAACAAGTCAATAACTCTTTTTTTCTGGCTCCTTTATCCCTCTTCTGCCTCCCATTTCAAACCAAAATTGGGGAAACAAACAAACAAACAAAAACAAAGAAAACCAAGCTTTTATCTTATAACGAATATGCAGTGAAGCAACACAAATGCCCACGGTCAAGTCTGTAAATATATATCTTATTTTGCATTTTGTGTTCAATCACCTCTTTTAGTATGTGAGTAGCATGTTTCATCTTCATTCTTCTGGATGGCTGATGGTTACTGAATTGATCTTAAGTCTTTCAAAATATTTTTTTTAAATAATGGTTTTGTTATCTTATAAATTGTTCTCTTGATTTTGCTTACTGCATTGTCTTCCTAAGTTTCTTGGAAACAGTGTATTTCATCACTTCTTATGGCAAATCATGTACTACATGCATATACCACAATTTGTTAAGCCATACTTCCCTAGCTTCCAGTTCTTTGTTATGACAAAAAGAGCTGCTATAAATATTTTTGTATATGAGTCCTTTTGCTTTGATCTCCTTGAGGTATAGGCATAGGAGTGGTATAGTTGGGTCAAAGAGTATGATTCCAAACTGCTTTCCAGAACAGCTAGACCCAATTCACAGCTCCAAAAACAGTACATTACTATGCACATTTTTTCTGTAGCCCCTCCAACAAGAGTTCTTTTCTATTTTTGCCAATCTGATGTGTGTAAGTAAAGCATTAGAGTTGCTTTAATTTGCATTTCTTCAATTATTAGTGATTTGGCTCACTGGATTTCTTTCTTTGAGAAGTACCTATTTTTTTCTATTAAGGAATAACTACAAAGATTTTTTTTCTAGTTATACATTTCCTTTCCAATTTTAGTTGCATTGATTTTGTTCGTGCAAACACTTCTTCATTTTATGTAATTAAAATAGTCCATTTTATTTTCTGTGATCCTCTCTACCCCTATCAGTAGCTGCAAAAGGTAATTTCTTCCTTGCTCCTTCAAATTTTTTTTATTTTGCCAACTTTTACATCTAAGTCATATATCCTTTCAGAATCTATCTTGGTAAGACCGCCTTTTTTTTTTTAACAACAGTGTTCTCCAGGTGATGGTTGATGGCTATGAATCAGTGGAATACCATGATCTTGGAAGAAGGTTACAGGCAAAGCAAGAGCAATATAGAAAGACATAAGATGAGTAAAAGTTGGCTGTAGGAAATGTGATTGGCATCTACTTGCAAGTGAGAAGTGGCTAAAAGGCATCATCAAGTACCTGGAGGATCAGACAAGAAGATAGGACTGTTCTGGAACAAGAGCAAGGGACATTGCCCAAACATTGCAAGGGCAGTTATAAAAAGACCGAAAGGAAAGCCTCCAGGCCTCTACTAAATATGTAGATCCTCTGTCAATCAGTCAATCAATAAGCATTTATTAAGTGTCTATTATTTGTGCTTGGAGTTGGGGTAAAAGGAAAAAAAAATCCCTCACTGTAAGGAACTTACATTCTAAGGTAAGAAATAACTGTCAAGTTCAGGTTAGTATCCACATTGGATGAGATCATGAACACATCCAATTCATCCCTATTGAAGTACAAGTCAGGTGATACTGCCTGGTCTGTTACATTTACCAGCAGCATCAAATATGTATGTCCTGCTTTAAGGAAAAAATGGCATTAAAATACAAGTTAATGGAGAAAGATAAATCAGAAAATATATAAACATAAAAAAATTAGCTGGACCACACACACTAAGAATCCATAAGCATGGTTAAAGAACCAATCATGCTAAAGAAACTTTTGTGCTTTGCTGTGACAGAATACCAAGATTAGTGGGCAAAGAAAACCTAATAGATGAAAATAATTTGATTATAGGAAAGCATGTGATAGTTCCTCCTGACATCTTCCTTGCAAAATTAATTAAAACTGGCTAGGATATATGAGTCACATGAATTGAAAACTGGCCTCAAGACTGCAAAGAGTGATTATAAACTGCCTTAAATCACTTTGAAAAAAAGATGTCTGGTAAAATATCACAGCAGAAGTGTTAGATTGAGTATAACTTAACTTTTCCAAATGATAACAGAAATGCTAAGAATAAGTTAATTAAGTGCTTAGAAGACAATAAATAAAAGGATATGGGAAAAACATGTGGGACCCTACCCCCCCAAAAAAGACAACATGTCTATTAAGACAAAGAATATATATAAAAGAACTTTTCAGAAGTGAAGTTCTCCCCATTTATTGTGAACAACTACAATTAAAAGTAATTTTTATCTGATAACCTCAAAACTATAATATGTAACAACACTGTAGAACCTTCTTGAAGCAGGCAAATCATGAACTATAAGTCCTTTGAGCATTTTACACACCCAACCTGCAAACAGTTACTAAGTTAAAAAACATTACTGTAGGTTGAAGAGTACAACACAATCTAACTAGCAGGATCTTAAGAAATATTTGTGGAACAAAGGTAATATCAGGTGAAAAGGAAGCATTTCAAGTGAGCACTGGTCTAGTGAATCTGAATGAGTAGTTCTGACCATACAGGAGGGAACTGTTTGGTAATTTGTAGGACATGTGTGCATGCGTGCGTGCGTGCGTGCGTGCGTGTGTGTGTATGTGTGTTTCATCTATGAGAAGCAGCCTGAAAGAATGAGCAGAAAATCAGGAAGAACTAGATTTTAGTTTTGACTCTGACGCACATTAGCTATGTGTCCCCGGACCAGTCACTTAACTTTTCACTATCTCATGCCAATGCTCTCCAAACTTTTTTGAGCACACAACTGTGTTGGTAAAAAAAAAAAAAAATTGAGCATATCCTCCTTCCTAAAGTATATATTTACTTATTAATTTATATAAGCAACTAGTGGAGCAGTGTATAGAGTGCCAGGCCCAGTCAGGAAGATCTGAGTTCAAATATGACTTCAGACACTTACTAGCTGAGTAGCTTGACGTTGGACAAGTTAGCAATTCAATAAACTCCAGTGGTTTTTTTCTTGCCCCTAGGATCAAACTCCTCAGTCTGGCGTTTAATGCCCTTCACCATCCAGCTTCGGCCTATCTGGTCAGGCTTACCACACACATCACTCACCTCTGCACACTCTGGGTACAGACAGCCTGGCTTTCTTGCTGCTCCTCACACACGACATTCCATCATCTGTCATCTCACTGCTTTGTACAGGCTGTATCCCCCTGGAATATATTCCCTCATTACCTCTACCTCTTAGAACTCTTTAAGTTTCCTTCAAAGTTCAGCCCAAATACCATCCTTTACCTGAGGTTTTTCTTCCCTTTCCCGCTCCCCTCCACTGGTAGTACTCCCCAGTGACTTTATCTTACAGATATCACATTTTGTATATGTTTATATATGTACATCTTATCTCCCCCAATATGAAGTAAAGCCTCTTGTGGGCTGGAACTGATTTATTTTTGTCTTTGAATCCCCAGCTAGCACAGTTCCTGGCACACAGTAAGTGCTTACTAAATGTCCGTTGCGCTTCAGTGATTAAATCCTGGATAAGAATGGGAATGTTGGTAGTCTTCTATCACTGCGGATTGTACATAAGGGGCTTCGGGAGAAAAAGGACTATTGGGGAAGTTAAAAGGGGATATAGAAAATGGTTTATGAGAATGGGAGCCAAATCTCAAGACCACAGCTTAAAACCCAAGAATGATATGTTTTGAGACAGAAGTACATTTAATAAGAGCTAATAAAACATATTTGCCTGGACTGTCGAGAATCTGATCAACAGGGCTTTAAACTGAGAATAAAGAGAGAGAGAGAAAACTGACTGCATATATTTTCTAAGCCAGATACCACAAAGAGTAGCAGGCACAACACAGGAAGGTTATCAGGAGAAAAAACAAATAATTCACAAGATATAATAACAAGTAAGAGGGAGATATCTGTGTACAAACTGAAGATAGTATAAGTAATAAATAAGGTGAACTAGAGATTTCAAGGCAAGGATGTAAATGAGACCTCACTGACCATCAGTGAAACTTAGAGGAATGAACACATCTATGGAAGGGGTAAATCTTATGCAAAAAAAGAAGAGGAAAAAAAGGTAGGGGTGTGTGTGTGTGTGTGTGAGAGAGAGAGAGAGAGAGAGAGAGAGATGGAATAGCACTGTATTCTAAAACCATATAATCATTTGAAGAAATCTAGAAACCAGGGTGAAAAGCACAGTGATGAGCACTTGGGTAAGAACGGAAGCAGAAAAAAATGATGTTTTGCTGGAAATAAACTACAGATCACCTGGCAAAAGAAGGAAATGTGACAAACTTGGCACTGTAGCATCATATAAAAGTGATAAGGAATTATCATTTGCACTGGAAAAACAAAGTGTAAAAAAAATGTCGAGCAGGTGAACTCTCAAGACTATGAAGTCAGTCTGTCACAATAAACATGAAAATATCTTAGACAAAGGCTGGGTGTAGAACTGGTAAAAGACTAGATTGAAATGCACTTTTTAAATGGTACTATGCTTTCTCTCAATGATTATGAACTTCTCACTATAATAAAAAGCGATCCCTTTAATACCAATATTATGCTGCTGATGTTGGATGGCTACAAATTATGGACTATCACTATTTCAGAAGAAATCAAAACTACAAAAAATCTCAAGGATAATGGAAAGACACGGTGCATTTCTAGTCTTACTTTATATAAGTAAATGAAAAAGTATTTATTAAGTGCTTACTATGTGCCAAGGACAGTCCCTGCTCTCATCTCAAGGAGCTTACATTCTAATTGGGGGAGACAACACAAAAGAAAGCATGGCCATGGAGTGGATGGAAAGGCCTGGAAGTGCTAAAGGTACTGAGGTCAGGCTGACAGCAAGGAGCAGGGGTCCACAGGTTGCTTCAGCAGGTGAGACGAGAGTACTTGGGAGTCCTGAGGGCATAAAAGCTGGGCAGATGGTAAAGCCTGGATGACCTTAGGGACACTGTGGCTACGCAGTGGGAAAGGCCTGGTGGTCTTCCATTTCACCAGAACAAACAGAGCTGGTAACTCCTATCTCATCTAAAGGTTATGAGCCATCAAGTGGACCAGATGCGGTCTGTGAGGCCTGGGGATAGGTCATAGGAGGAAAAAGGAAGAGGGGATGGGCCTTTGGTGGTGGTAGTGACAGAGGGTCTTAACCTTTATGCATTCTGTGTTTCAGCCAAATGGCACTACAAAGTCGATCATCTCTCCTACTTTGATGTATTCACAGAGGCTGCTTCTATGATTAGGATGTGTTTCCCTCTCATCTCCACCTGCTGAAATCTTCCCATTCCTTCAAAGACCCAGCTCAGGTGCCACATCCACAAGGAAGTCTTCCTTAAGGCCCCCAGCAAACAGTGCTCCCTCCATCCTCAAACTTTTTAAAAATACATTGCATTAATCTTTCCTTTGATCCTATCACATTCTACCTTGTATTATATTTACATATTCATATGTTGTTCTCCATACTCCCCATTATATCCTGGAGATCAAAGGCAGTGTTGTTTTTCATTTTTCTAGCCCCAGTACAGTGCCTAGAAAATAATAAGTGGGTACTTAATAACTATTTGTTGAACTGAATTTGTTAAGTAGGCTGCAGCCCCATTACCAATGACAACTTGTGTTTAAAAAGTGGCAATTAAAGACACTATTAAATATATGCATGATTAGGAATTGGGGCAGCTAGAGAGTGCCAGGCCTGGAAGTTAAGAAGATTCATCTTTCTGAGTTCAAATCTGGCCTCAGACATTTCCCAGCTGTGTTACCCTGGGGAAGTAACTTATCCCTGTTTGCCTCAGTTTCTTCACCTGTAAAATGAGCTGGAAAAGGAAATGGCAATCCACTCCATTATTTTTGCCAAGAAAATCCCATATGGAGCCAAGAAGAGTCAGACACAACTAAGACAACTGAATAACAACAACAAAATGATTAGAAAAGAAAGGAGTCATGTAAAAAGAATGAAACACAACAAACGTATAGCTTGAGTGATACACCGATCCCCATAAGATTGTTTTTAAAGGAAGCAGGGGAAGACATGAACAAAAATTGTGACGTACATTGGTGTAGAGAGCAGTTATAGCAACAGATCCAGGAAAGAGTTAAAGTGACTCAGGTACATCCCAAAAGAGGTGTTTTCTAAAGTGGTACAGTAGAAAGAGTAATGGTGCTGGAGTAAAAATGGGTTGAAATCCCATTTCTGACCTGTGTGTCCTTGGGAAAGTGATTTAACTTCCCTGGGCTTCAGTTTCCTCAATTGCAAAATAAAGAAATTGAACTAGATGGCCTCGGAGGTCTCTTCTAGGTCTAGAACTATGATTCTGTGTGAATTTCACCTACACAACATGAGTGGAAACAGCTGGATGCCTGTCTGACTGTTGGCAGGACACTTCACCTCATGGTCTCTACTTCGACATCTGAAAAGTGAAGGATCAGGTGAGATGACCTCCCAGGTCCCTTCTGGACTCACTTCTATGATGCTTCCTACTTTGATCTTACAACTGGGATTCAATTTGATTCTTCTATATCACCTGTGCAAAGTACTGGCCCTCATCCCCCATGTCTCCTGTCATCTTTAAACAGAAAGGCACAAGATATGAGGTGAATACAAACCCTTAGGTCCCTCCCCTTCCTCCCTTCCTCAATGATTTCAGTACCTGGTTCACAATTTTCTTCTCCTCCCCAACTCCTGCCTTCATGCTAAGGGGCTTCAACATATTTAATGACTCTCTCCCTTAAATACACTAATCACTCAATTCCTCAAGCTACTCACTTCCCATGACCTTCTCCTCTACCTCAACTCAACCACAAATGAGGATGGTCATACTCCTGATCCTGCCACCACCCACAAATGTACCACCTCTACATTTAAGAATTCCAAAATCCCCTTATCTGACCATAACTTATTGACTTTTCACCTGTCTCTCTCCCTTCCCTTATAAAACTCAACTTTTCATTGGCACCATGACATCTAATCCCTTTATCTTTCAATTCTCTCCCAAGCCATTTACCCTGCACTAGCCACTCTCATCTCTTTCCCCCATCTGGACCCTTTGGTGAACCAATTCAACTCCACACTGTCCTCTTTTGAATCCCTAGCCCCCTAATCATATCACTGATCATATCCTGCCCTGAATCACTCCCACCATTTGATGCCTTTGCTCCTACACGTGTGCTGCTGAACAAAGGTGGAGAAAATCACACAACTGTTCTGACTGAGTCCACTACAAATTTATATTACATAACCTGAGCTGGGTCCTCCCTCCTGTTTGGCAATCCTACTATATACCTCTCTTATCAACTCACTATGCCAATCTCCACAGTGGCTCTTCCAAACTTTTTCATCCCTCCTCAAACCTCTCATAGCTCCCCCTTCTCCCACTCTCTTAGTGAGATCCTTATTTCATATTTTACAGAAAAAAAATGAGGCCATTCACTATGAACTCCCTCTTCTCCCCTCTTCCTTATCTATCACTTAGATGCCTCCTGCCACTTTTTCCTCCTTCACCAGTTTCACATGATGAAGTGGTCTTACTCCTTACCAAAGCTAACCAACCCCTTTACTTGTTCAAGAAACCCCATTCTATCCCATCTCTGCCAATAGATTGATTCCTCTATGTAGCCAGAATGGACTTTGTTTTCTTTGAATGACTCAGCTCGCCTCATTGAGCTTCCCTGGACGCTGGGGGCTTGCTCTTCCGGGGCAGGACCAGAGCTTCCTGTGTGATGAGTCGTGGCGCTGGCTGAGGGGAGGTGTGTTAACGTGGTCTACGCTGGGGGAGGGGCCAAGTCAAGAACCAATCGGCCCTGGTCGTTCAGGCGGCGCTTGATGATGTCAAAAACTCTATAAGAGGGGAGAGGCCAGCTTGAAGATCCTCCTTTCCTTTTCCGGTTGGAGCCAGAGACACCTACAGCCGAAGCTGAGCTGCCGGTAGCAGAGCTGACTAGAGGCTAGTGGGTAATCTTCTTACCGTAGAGGGGAAGCATGTATACAATTTTGCCTTATACCATCTCGCTTCTCTGTGGCCTTCTGATTACCCTTGTAAGGCGGACTTATTGGTCCTGGAAGCTTTTGATGAAAATATCAAAATGGGGACGCTGGTTTGTGGGCTTGTTATTGTGGAGTGTAAATACATGCTTTAGTTCTCCTGCCTTCTGCCTAGAGAATTCCTTATATCCTGCGGTTCCGGACCTTTTAGGCACATATGAGATTCTCTTTGAAATCATAAATTCTGCCTTCCTAATATACTCTATCACCTCTACTCTTTTACTAGTCTACAATCCCTCCCTGTCTATTGACTCCTCTACTGACTACAAACATGCCCATGTCTCCCCCATCCTCAAGAACCCCTGTCTTAATAACATATTTCATACCTTCTTAATGGATAGGGAAGGGAGGGAATTTGGAACTTAAAAAATAAAACAAAAATTGAAAATACCCTGCTAAGTATCATCATATATCTCTTCTGCCCTTTCTAGATAAACTCCTCAAAAAGGCCATCCACAACAGACAACTCCACTTTCTCTCCTCTCTCTTCTTAACTCCTTATAATACAGCTTCTGACTTTATCATTACACTGAAAATGCTATCTCCACAGTTACCAGTAATCTTAGTTGCCAAATCCAATGTTCTTTTCTTAGTCTTAATTCTTCTTGATCTCTCTGAAGCTTTTGACACTACTGATCACAATCCCCTCCTTGATATTCTCTTCCTTCTAGGTTTTTGGGATACTACTCTCCTACCTGACTGCCTCCTCTCCCTCTCAGTCTCATTTGCTGTATGCTCATCTAGATCATGCCTTCTAACCCACAGGGTTCTATCCTGAGTCCTCTTCTCTTCTTCCTCTATACTCCTATGGATTTAATCACTATCTCTATGTTCAAGTCTACCTATCCTGCCCCAATCTCTCTGCTGACCTCCAATCTTGTATCTCCAACTGCCTTTCAGACACCTCAAACTAAATGTCCAAGTAGACATCTTAAACTCAACACGGCTAAACCTTCCCTACCTCCTACTTTCGCTATTACTATAGAGAAATATATTATCCTCCCAGTGACTCAGGTTTGAAACCTAGAAGTCACCCTTGATTCCTCACTATTTCTCACCCCTCACCCCCATATCTAATCTATTGTCAAGGCCTGTTGCTTTCACATTTGCAACATCTAATATACTGCCTTCTCTTCTCTGACACTGCCACTATACTAAAGCAGGCCCTCATCACCTCACACCTGGATTATTGTAATAGCCTGATGGTGGGTCTGCCTGCCTCAAGTCTCTCCACACTCTAATTCATCATTATTTAGCCACTAAAGTTATTTTCCTAAAAAACAGGTCCAACCATATCACACTCCTACTCAATAAACTCTAGTGGCTCCCTATGGCCTCCAGGAACAAGTACAAAATGCTCTGTTGGCATTCAAAGCCCTTTGTAACCTAGCACCTTCCTACCTTTCCAGTCTTCTTAAAGAAATCCTTACTCTCTGCCACATACTCTTAGATCCAGTGACACTGGCCTCCTGGCTGTTCCACAAACAAGACACTCCATCCCTTTGCTCCAGGCATTTTCTCTGACCGTCCCCCACACCTGGAATGCTCTTTCTCAATTTCACCTACTGACTTCTTTTAAGTTCCAACTAAAATCTCATCCTTTACACACATATATAAGCTTGTTTGTATATACTTGATTGCATATTGTTTCCTCCATAGATGGTAAGCTCTTTGAGGATAGGGACTATCTTTGGCCTCTTTTTGTAACCCCAGTTCTAACTACAGTACTTAGACCACCTAATGTCTATTGATTGAAGGAATAGCTTTATAGTTGCTTTCATTTTTGTAAATGGACTCTTATTTAACAGCTCATAAGCACAAAAATGGTCTATTATCTTCCAATCACTAGAGGTAAGGTAGGTTATGGATTTCCTATGCACAAGCTTTGATGCTTTTAAAACGGTAGTTTTATATTCTAGACTTAGAACTAAAATCATCATCCACTCTAGAAAAATAGGGCCCCAACCCAACTTTCTCATCAATGCCACCACCACTCTCTAAATTATTCAGACTTGAGATCTTAGTGATGAATATGGCAAAGCTCATTTTACCTACTATATCTACCTAGTCACCAAATCCAACTGGTTATTTTTTTAAATCTCTCATATTCATCCCATTCTCTCCATGGCACCACCCTAGCTCATATGATTTCATTTCTGGATTACTATAATAGATTCCTAGAGTCTAGGCCCAACCTATCTAACCTATACTGCATATTGCTGCCAGACTAATATTCTTTAAACACCACCTTCAATATACCATTGGTCTCTTTTAAAAATCTTTAATAGCAAACTGTTTTCAAATTCATTAAATTTAAATTTTTGTGCCTGGCTCTTAAGGCCCTTCATAAGTTGGCCCTACTTACTCAACTCTATTTCCTAATACTGCTGCCATGGAAGGCTAATGAAGCCTAAGCTCTATCTCCTCTAGACAAGGGAATCTCCTGACTTTCAAAGAATATGCCATGTTCAATCCCATCTCCATGCCTTCAATTATTTTACTGTGGCATTTCCTGGCTTGTTTTATATTGTTAATTCGGTTTTTTCCTCCTCCTTGCCCCCCACCAAGCTTGTAAGTTCCTTTAAGCTGGGAGCTAATCTTTGGCTTTTCTGCATAGCTACCACAGCACAGGACAATACTGAGCACATGGTAGTTATTCAAGACGTAGAATTTAAAGAATTTCAGAGCCGGAAGTGGATTTATAGACCTCGTCATAGATTTGGAGCTGGAAGGGAGAGCAGAGGTTAACTAATCCTTGCCCACTTTTTTACAGATAAGGAAACTGAGGTCCAGAAAGGTGATGTGACTTGCCCAAGGTCACACAAGAAGTGGCAAAGCTGAGACTCAACATGGAACCTGTGACTTCAGGGCTTCCTCCTCTACACCAAAGATTCCTCTAGTCCAATTCCTCACTTTGCAATAAGGAAACAAGGCTGATTAATTGGAGGTTAAAGAAAAAGTCAAAGGAAAGAGCATTAGAACCCTGAAGATTCTAAGGGCGAGTCCATCACTATGGCTATTGGGTATTCACACAGGCCACAATAATATCTGATGTTACCTTTTGATTACTGTCCCTAAAGGGGACCAGCATTATGATCAGCGAATATACAAGGCCAATTCTTCTCTTCCTATATTACTATGAGTCACCTGGCTTAAAACAGAGGGATGAAATAGAAAATTAATAGCTTTATCTGGAAGAAATAAAACCAAGTAAAATTATATCCAATACATCAACATTTATTTCTGTTCTTAATCCTTACTCTTGTCCCCCTGTACAGCCTCCAATCACCCATGAAATACAAGTGATGGGGCTCTCCTAGACTCACCACTTAGGAGGAAAGAACATTTATCTACCTTCAATTCATGGGAAACTAATCTCCTTCCCATTCCTGTGATTAGAGGCAAGCTTGATGCCAGAGAAAAGGCCTGGATAGAAGCTTTAAAAATAAATAAATAAAACTAGCCGTCTGCTCTAGGAATACAGGGAAGACTGGCATTAATAAGGGAAAGTGATCCACCCAAACAACGCTGGTTTGAAGGAAGAGCAAATCCCACAAGCTGGCCAGGCATTATTGCCAGGGACAGAGCACCCTTGTTAAAAATGTATATTTTAATTTTCTGTATTGCGACAGGTCCCAATTTGCCCAGGGATCTGGCTAAGCTGCCATTTTCTACTACGACAGAGTCTAATCTTTATTTAATGGATTTAGCATCTATCTTCACTAGAGTGGTCTCCGAGGAAGAGGGGAGGGGAGAATGAAGGGGCAGAGAAGAGAGGATCAGCTCCCCCCATCCCCCTTTCATCCATCCGGCACTCATGTTTGTGTTCAAAATTCAATTACCTCCTTATTGATACTTCACAGAGATATTTAAGCTGCAAACATGAAGCCCTGATTTCCCAGGGGGCCGTGCCCCTCTCTATTTCACTGCTCTGCTTCCCCCAGGGTGAATTCCTGAGGCGTCCATATTAATAGGTAATCAGTCACAATTCATTTATTAAACAGCTAGCAAGGTTTATCAGCCTGCCCTGATTAGCCCGAAGAAGCCACTGAATTCCTAATTTATTTATGGAAATTTAAGTGTCTTTTTGAATTCCATTCAGGAGCATCAGGAAAGGCAGCAGCAGCAAGAAAGCTTTCAGGGACAGGAGCAGGCTTGTTTGCCACTTGAAGGCAAGGAACCAGGGAAATACACTGCTGAGATCCTTCCTCCAGCCACTGGATTTAGAGCCACATAATCCCTAGGATTAGTACTCATTGATTGCTTTCTGTTTACATAAAAGAGTTTGAAATGTTGTCATGAGGCAGGTATTACTACTCATTTGAACAAAAATCAATCTCAGGGATGCTGTCTTTTGATTGGCAGAAAAGTGGTCCTTAATGGAGTACAGCTGAGAACCTTAGTGTGTTAAAAGACAATAATTCTTAGCAGAACTAACACCAATGGCATACTGGAACAAGAAGCAAAATTATTTAAACAATTGCTTCTCAAATGAAAATGTCAGAATAGCAACTGGGTACCATTTTAAATCTTCAGACTGTTATGGACCAGCTTTGCCTTATAATTTCAATGGTTCCATTCAATTAACAATTCACCATGAAGGTCCCAGGTACAGACCACTGCTGATTAAAAGGCCGATACAGATTAAATAAAGGCCCTTGAGGGTAACATTAAAACCCAAGCTAACCACCCCAATAGGCACAACGAGTAAAGAACATGTTTTAGGGACACAAGCAGACCATAAAACCTGGAATCATGATTCTGGCAGTAATTAGAAGCGAATTCTTCTGAGAAAAGAGAAAATATACAACCCATAAAGACCTTAGCCAATATTTCAATACTATATGAAGAACAAAGTCAATTTCTAGTTATACTTTTGTAGATTACATCCTTGGCCAATGTTTTTTTAAATCTCAGACTGGCTTCTCCTTGCCAGTCAGTGAGATGCTGGGCTACCTCCTTCTCATTAGCCAGTATATGCTGAGAATATGAACTAACTTTATTATTAGGCTAAGAAAAAACATAATTAGGAAGAGAAATCTGCTGCTTTAGGGAAAAAAAAATCAAATAATGTATTCCACAAGCCAAATATGAGCAGCTTTAAATAATCTACTGGTTTTTGACTTATTTATGTAACTGTTTCCCTCCATCAGCAAGAACAGGCAAGAATAATTTTATATTGTCTAGCTAAAAACCTGACATAGAAGCTAATGTTAAGATCTAGAGGGGGAAAAGTTAGAAGATTATTAAGAGTCCTGGTAATAATTCCGTTATGAAAGATAATTATGTTAGCCTAAGACTGCACCTCCACCTTGATTTTCAAACATCAACAGGTGTTTCTTCTCTAAAAAGTACTATTTGTTATGAGGAATGTGGTGTGGGGGCTGTGTGGGAAGAAGATACTTGGGATATCTATGATGTTATAAGAAGAAGATATAAAAAAAAAAACCTTATTTTTTTAAAAATCAACTGAAAAAAAAAATCAATTGACAAAGTATAGTTCTCCTGGCACTAAAATGCAAGATACATAAAATGCTAACTACACACAGAATTTCAAACATGTTATCATTCCCTAATAGACATTAATGACCAAAGGTAAAAGATCTGTTATGAAAGCAAAAAGTAAATCAATGCCTAGAATAGAAGCACAAACTAAAACACAAACAGAACACTAACTACTGGATTTGCTGTTCTTCTCTATTAAGAAAATAGGAAAAAGAACACAAAGAGTCTTCTGTGGAGGCTCACCCTCCTCTAGCAGGGGATGTTCTTTGAATCTTTAGGTCAAAGTCCCTTACAAGAAAAATGTCTGCACCACAAACATTTCCAGACCCCAAATAATGGCCCACTGGCTATGCAGTCAGAGAACCACTCATTTAAGAAACAGTTCTGGATAGTCCAGAAAGGATTTTTGTTTAAAGAAGTGCTACTAGGCCCTGTGACTCACCAGCACCAAAAGTGCTTCAGTGCTGAATCCTAAACTGTCTCAGGCAATCACAGCCTCTTGTCATAAACCATTAACATTTAGCAGTTCACAAACCAAAAACTACCATAATCCAAGAGTCAAGTATTTTTCCAAGGCTCTGGTGAATGATAATACATTTAATACAGAAAATAGGCATCATCAAAATCACAGCAGACCTTGAGAGGCACCATGGGATGTATTCTGAATAACGTGCTGGACTCTGAGTCCAGAGACTCAAATTCAAATCCCATGTTAGCTATTCACCCCTTAACCTATGAGCAATTGTTTCTTCATCTGTAGAGAAGGGATAATAAAATCGCCACTGAGAGACGGGCTCTTTGAAATATCTAAAAAGTGCTAAAGTGAATGCGAATTATTAGCATTAGATTAAACACGTCCTAGAAAACACAAGATAAGGCTATGGTTGCTTTTGCTTCTCCCACTTGCCCCTTGTGTCAATTAACAAACATTTATTAAGGTCCTACTAGGTGTCAGACCCTGTGTTAAGTGCTAGGGATATAAAAAAGGCAAAAACCAGTCTTTGCTCTTAATTAAGCAGCTCACAGTCCAATGGGGAAGACAACTCTGCAAACAGCTATTTGCAAAAAAGAGACATCCAGGATAAATTGGAGATACTGTAATTAGCAGAGAGAAAGCACTAAAATTAAGAGGGATGGGAAAGGCTTCCTCTAGAAGATGGGATTTTATCTGGGACCTGAAAGAAACCAGGGAAGCTAGAGGTGGATATGAGGAGGGAGAGCATTCTAGGCATTAGGGACTTATACCTGATAGGGACAAACTACTGCACATCTCTCCTCTTAGATCCCTGCCTTGTTGTGGCAGAGGGGCTTGCCCAGCTCAATGAAATCAACGAAACCCAAGATGGACAGGTCACAGTGGAGAGTCCTGACAAAAGATGATCCACTGGAGAAGGAAATGGCAAACCACTCCAGTATCTTTGCTAAGAAAACCCCATAGACATTATATGGTCTGGGGGATCACAAAGAGTTGGATACAGCTGAACAACTAAGCAACAACTGCATATCTCCACTGCCATATTGCCCTGTATATGGCCCTTTCCCTCTCAACTGAAGGGCCAAAACTTTTAAAATTTGTGAATCTTTATTCATTAATGGTATAGGCCCATACCTAAGGGTTTTTTAAACTTTATCATTTTTTTGGTTTAGATATTTGTTCCAACAATCCAGATAGCAGCTGCTGTGGGGGTAAAAGAGCAACACAAGCCCAACAACAAGAACGTGCCAGCAGAGGTTCTTTGATCTGCTTTACTAAGGAAAGCAACATTAAGGGGTTAACAAGCTTATTTCAATCCAACATACAAATATCATTCACTTAGTTCAGGGAAAGCCAGCACCCTGAACTTTAGAGCAAATACAAACAAATTACAAACACACATTATAAACAGACCAAATACAATTCATAGTTACCAAGAAACCATCAACATCTGGGTGAGCTGGGAGACTCTTAGAGCTGCTGCTCAGAGTCCTGCGCCTCCAGGAGTGAGAGCCTCAAGCAGATAGCTTTGTTCTCTCTTTTTATACAGTCTTTGGACGTCATCAAATGTCATCTGAGCCACCAGAACTTAGGCTCCTACTATTGGCTCTGGTCTTAGCAACTCCCCTCAGGACCTTGAGGGCTTCATGCCCACATAGGCTTAGCACCTATAGATAGGGGTTTGGGTCTGGGGCTTTGCACCTAGTAAGGCTCATCGAAGAATTAATTTATCATTCTAAAACAGTAAAAAAGTCCCAACTTAATTGGTATTATAATATTATAAGTATATTTGTCTCATAAGAGTATGGTAGGGTGTTTTCTTTTTCAATTTTTGAAAACAATGTGTGTAGCAAAGGTATTAACAGTATTAAAAATCTAACAGAATCCTGCAAATCCATCTGGGCTAGATTTGGTTTTTTACCCTCTTTAGTAGTTCCTTTATAGCTAGTTAAATTTTCTTTTTAAAAGTTGGATTCTTTAAGATCTCTACTTCATATTTTGCTAATTTGGATGTTTTACATTTGCATAATGCTCTATTTCTTCTAAATTCTGTTTTGCTGGCATATAACTCTGTCTATAGTAGGTTCTAACCTAAGAATTATTTTTACTTCTCTGTTGAGTTCACCTTGGTTGTTTTCTATTTTGTTAATTTGATTTTTTAATTGGGCTAAGTAAAGGCTTATCAATTTTGTTAGTCTCAAAGAATCAGCTTTCAGCATTGTTAATTCTAAAGTCTTTTTGTTTTCCAACTTATTTATTTCTCCTCAAATTTTCAAGATTTCTTCTTTGGGGTTTATTTGCTTATTTTCTAAATTCAATATTCAGTTTACTAATTCTCTCTTTTCCTATTTAATTAATATATATTTCCACACAAATATTTCTTAGACCACAGTGACCTCTTCCTTCTCTAAATGCCACCATACTTCCTGACATTACTATTACTACTACTACTACTACCACCACCACCACCACCACCACCACTATCTAGCATTTATATAGCACTTTAAAGTTTACCAAGGGCTTTACAAATGTTATTTCATTTAATCCTCTCAACAACCCTGGAAGGTAGATGCTATTAATATCCCCACTTTAGGGAAAGAAACTGAGGTAGATGGAAGTCAAGTGATTTACGCAGTGTCACAAAGACAAGAATTGTGGAGCCACAGAAAATGTGCCAGGGAGTTTTTTTTGTCCAACCTTGTGGTTTCATTGATGTAGGGAACTCGAGGTGAGGTAATTCCCTTCACCTATGAAGACCAGCAACTGTTCTGCAACTTTAAAAGTCTGAAAGTTGCCTGAGGCGCTGCAAAAAAAAAAAGGTTAAATGACTTACCCAGGCTCACAGAGTCTGTGTTAAAAGCAGAACTTGAAAGTGGAAAATAGTATGGCAGAAACTAGGCATAAATCAACATCTTACACTCTATACCAAGATAAGTCAAAACAGGTACATGATTTAGATATAAAGGCTGATACTATAAATAAACTTGGAGAGCAAGGAATAGTTTACCTGTCAGATCTATGGAAAAGGGAAGAATTTATGACCAAACAAGAGATAGAGAACATTATGAAATGCAAAATGGATAATTTTGATTACATTAAATTGAAAAGTTTTTGTACAAACAAAGCCAATGCAACCAAATTAGGAGGGAAGCAGAAAATTAGGAAAGAATTTTTACAACCAGTATCTCTGATAAAGGCCTCACTTCTAAAATATACAGAGAACTGAGTCAAATTTATAAGAATACAAGTCATTCCCCAATTGATAAATGGTCAAAGGATACGAATAGGCAGTTTTCTGAGGAAGAAATTAAAGATATTTACAATCATGAAAAAATGCTCTAAATCATTATTGATTAGAGAAATGCAAATCAAAATGATCTGAAGTACCACATCACCCCTTATCAGAATGGCTAACATGCTAAAACAGGAAAATGATAAATGTTGGAGAACATAGGAAAATTGGAACACTAATGCATTGTTGGTGAAGTTGTGAACTGATCCAACCATTTGGAACTATGCCCAAAGGGCTATAAAAATATTCATACCCTTTGATCTAGCAATACCACTTCTAGGGGTGTATCCCAAAAAGATCATAAAAACAGCAAAAAGACCCACATGTACAAAAATATTTATAGAAGCTCTTTTTGTGGCAGCAAAGAATTGGAAATTGAGGGCATGCCCGTCAATTGGGGAATGGCTGAACAAATTGTGGTATATGAATGTAATGGAATACTACTGTGCTATAAGAAATGATGAGCAGGTAGACTTCAGAAAAACCTGGAAAGACCTATATGAACTGACGTTGAGTGAAATGAGCAGAACCAGGAGAACATTGTACACAGTAACAGCTACATTGTACAATGACTTTGATAGACTAAGCTCCTCTCAGCAATGCAAGAACCTAAGACAACTCCAAAAGACTGACGATAGGAAATGCTGTCTACGTTTAGTGAAAGAACTTTGGAGCCTGAATGCAGATGGAAGCATACTATTTGTGCTCCTTTTCTTTTGCTGTTTTGTTTTGTTTCTTCTTTCTTGTGGTCCCTCGCATTAGTTCTAATTCTTCTTTATGTCATGATTAATATGAAAATATGTTTAATGTGCCTGTATAAGTACAGTCTACATCAGATTCCATACCATATTAGGGAGAGGGGAGGACAGGAAGGGGGAGAAAGTTTAAAACTCAAAATCTTGCGGAAGTAAATGCTGAAAGCTAAAAATAAATAAATAAATAAATAGTGTATTAAAACAAAACAAAAGCAGAACTTGAAACCAAGTCTTGCAGACTGTTGAAGCCAGCTCTTCACCAACTACACCAAACTGCCCATCTCATATCAGTTAGAAGATTTAAAATTTGAGAAGACAAAACCATATCAAACTTCATCTCAAGTGGTACCGCAAAATCTTTTAAAATGGAGAGGCATCTAAATTTCCCAGGATTATATGCAGTGAGAGACAGCTCTGACAATCTACGATTTACTTAAGTATCAAGAAAGCAACAAGTTTAAGTTTTAAATTGCCACAAAATATCAGATGTTTATTACATAGGAAGTTTTGGGTTTTTTTACATGAATGAAAAAAACTATTTGGATACGATACGGCAAGTGCAGGTTAGCCCTGTATGATTTTGAGAATTCCACTGAAGAAATCTTATTGCTTAACTCTCCCCAGAGGATCTAACTGAAATAATTATGTAAAAGAAATTATGAATTTGGGAGAGAGGGGGGAATTTAATTTCTGTAGCACATTCTGCTAAAAGGCATCTGCCAAAATGCAGTCATTCTTTCCTTAGCAGAACAAGAAACCAAGTACGGTAACTAGAAGATACAAAAGCAATGCTTGATCCAATTAAAGTTCCATGCATTACACGTATAGACACTGCAGGTTCTGACTAAAGCAAAAGAATTTTTACTGCAGATTCACCCTCCTGTTCATTTGTTTGAATGCTACAGGAAATGACTGGGTAGGTTCTAAATTCATCCAATCTCTGTCATCAGTCCCTGAATCTGCCCGACTCACTTATGAGATGGGCAATCTTCAGACTGGTTCAAGGAACCAAATTTGCTAATCTGTGGCTAAGGAATAGCAGCACTTCATCAAGAGGCCTTGGGCATGGCCTAGAGAGACAGACTGTAGAGGGTGTTAGCTTGGGGCCTGTGAACTTTTTTTAGTTTGTTTAATATTTATTTAATAATTGAAACCTTCATTTCAATATAATTGGTTACTATAGAATTTATTGTACACATTTAAAAACATTATTTGAGAAGTGGTCCACAGGCTTTACCAGACTGCCAAAGGGGTCTCTGACAGGAGAGGAACTCCATTTATAGTCTTTCTTCCCAAAGACACGCTCTCCCCGAGACAATGACCCCAATTAAAACAATCACTGCCACCAAGCCCAACAAAGTCAAATGGAGGCTAAAAGTTTTGGTGTAAGAATTAGTATAGGAAGACTACAAGGACTATTAAAATAACATTTAATCACTGAATTTGGCATAGAACTTAAGATGAGGCTAATAAGTAGTATTATATAAAATATGACTCACCACTTTTATCAGTGGCAGGGGACTGTGTTGAGCAGGATTTTTCAGCCACCTCTACATGCAGCTACTCTACTGCTGACTCACTGACTACATTAGGGGTTCTTAACTTGGAGTTCATGGATAGAATTCAGGGAATTCATGAACTTCAATGAGAAAAAATTTATTTTCACTAATCTCTAACTGAAATTTAGCATTTCCTTCAAATACGAATTTTTTTTAAAAGAAATCATTATTGTGAGAAGGGGTCCATAGGCTTTTTCCAGACTGACTACCAAAGGTATTCATGACAATAAATGAATTCTTCTTCCTCTCCCTCTCAGCTCCAAGTTCCCACACAAAGACAGCACTCTGAAAAACCCTGCAGTTTTATGCCTACCTCTGTCTTCTCAACTGGGAAGCTCCCCTCCAATGAAACGCTTCCTCCCAACTGCATTCCCAGTAAGTCCACAGTTTAAGAGGCAAATTAAATATTTAAAATAAAGATAAACAAAATTTTTAGAAACAGACTTTTCCTATATTTGAGGAAAAGTGCCCATGAGGGAGTCCAACAGGAAAAAAGAAAAACTGAATAAATGCCTTGGGGCCCACAGTTGGAGGAAGAGGGGAGCAGGAGCTGGTTTCAACAGCATCCTCATATGTATGCCCCGCCCTGTTGCTCTCCCCTTCCCAGTTATAGCACTCATTCTTTGTAAGTGGTAACCTCTGTTCACCCATCCTCCCAGCTCTACATAGCTTCTCATGGCCTACTTTCCTCTAGTTTCAGGTGTTTTCCATACGTTTTGTTAGGAGCTGGGTCCCTGTTTCATTCCCTAGAGGATGGATATCTTCTAAAGCTGCCAAGTTTTGACCAATTTCATGAGGCTAATGACTACCTGCCCTTTCAATTCCATCAGATAAAAGGGCTGATAGGCACTTCTTGGCACTTTGAGAGCATGTCTATGTATATAGGAATTTTTTTTTCAATCTTTATATTTCCTACAGAAAACAGATGCAATTAACAGATGCATTTTAGTTTGCCTGAGGGTAAATTCCTTTTATGTTGACCTGAAATGCCCTTGGAAATCCAGTTTGCTGGGTCACTCTGCTATTCCTAGGAAGGCCATCAAAGTTCATGATGAATACAACTACTGAGGCCCAAGATGGCTTTGTGAGCCAAGTTATTATACAAGTAACATGATTCCTCATTTCCACTGTCTGACAAATCATTTTCCAAGTCCACTAATGCGTTCATAACTTGATTCTTGGCACTTCTGAAGTAGAAAATTAGCAAAAAACATTCAGCTTCGGAGGAAGCGGCCAGACAGTACTCTGGACCTTGTCTATCTTCAGCGACTTGTTTTCCCCCAGCTATCTGGGACACAAATGTTCCTTATTTAACTGTCTGAAAGCTTAAAAAACAGCAAGATGCAAATTACTATGACTGTGCAATTCTGAATTTATGGTGTCAAAAAATAAGTTTTGATTCCAATTTCCTAATTTCTATTTTTAAATAATTCTAGCAGAATTAAAGGTTAACATTTCAGAAGAGCAGAAAAATCACCTCCTGTGGAATAAAAGTGCACACAATTAATAAAATTAAATCTGGTAATAAGCATTTACATCCATCTGCACCAATTGAGGTAGCAAGAACAGAGGTGGACAGATATACAATTAAGGACTACTAAAAATTTATAATGAAGCAGTCCTACCCCACACACACACACACACACACACACACACACACACACACACCCATATCTCCTTCTATGAGGTTGGATTCTGAAGTTCTGAGAAGAAAATTCCTCTTTGCTTTTGAAAAATCAATAACTTTAATTATGGAAAAGAGGGCATTATCTCTAACCTCAAAGCCACTACTGAACACCTAAAAACAAAGTTTTCCCCATCCTGTGGTTTCACTGATGTAAAGAACTCCTAGTGAAGACCTACCTACGCTGATCAGAATCTGCTCTGCAGTTTAAAATTTTATACATTTGCCCAAGTCACACGCAGTCTGTGACAAACAGGACTTGGCCCAGGTCTTCCAGATCCTAAGGTCAACTTTTTATTCACTAAACCATGTTCAGTGTCTTTCCTAAAGATTACTTCTTTAAATCTCCATGGATGTCTATAAAAGAGAGACACAAAAATCACTAACACAGGCCATATTATGAAAGAGAAGCAATTAAAGCACATTTCTAGTCAGGTCTTCGTAAGACAGGACAATCCACAAGTGCCTGACAGCCCTGGGGCTGCCCGGGTCCCAGGAGAGCCATCACATTTCAATTACTACCACTAACATTACTTCTGATCAGGCCTGTGTCTGTCCCCAAGGAAGGCAGCTTGTGATGACAATATCCAGCCTCTTCTTGTAAAACAATTCATTAGGCAAAGCAGAACAGCTGGGGCAGCCACGTGCAGGTTCTCAGAGTGCCCGCCCCGCTGGGACCTCCGGCCTTATTTCCCTCTTGGTGAGGGACAGCCACCACCCCCCCAACAGCTGCAGGGGCCTCTAGGGAGACTTCAGGTTTAATCAGCACTTCCTGCGCTGGAGAGGGGCATTTGACTTCCAATGTAAACTAATGGCACTCCAGCTTTCAGCAGGTTACACCAGACATCAGATAAGAGGCTTCAGGCCATTTTTATCTTGTTCTAATGCTCAAGAGTTAATGAGGCAGTAAAGATAGTGTCACAGAAGATAGGTGTAGCTATATTATCCAATAAGTGGACTCATTCCCAGGCAGCCCTAGTATGAATAGAGGTAGTGAGGAAGGCTGCTTTAATGCTGATTCTGTTAAGACTATACAAACTCACTTATCCATAAGAAGGGTTATCTTCTGCTAGGAACAAAGCACTGCAAAGAAATTTAGGGAATCCCTTCAAAGCCTAAATAGTAAAATGTTTGTTTTAACCCTTTTAAAACAGCATAAACTATCTCCTCTAGTAATTTCATCTACTTCTATGGACCAGGTTTTCAAAAACTGCTTCTAAATGAAGCCATCTGCCTAGTTTTACTTCACGGTGTTCTTAAGAGCTGGATTTTAAAATGCACATATGGTAACAGAAAGTAAATTTAATTATGACAGAAAATAGGTCTTTTTTTTGGCCTAAAAGGTCACCTAAGGACTCTCATCATACAGGGCTCTGAGGACCAACATTAATATCCTGCATTTACTCTCATCAAAACCAAATAAATAACAAAAGGCTTCGTATCAACAATCCATGTATATAGGGTGGCCTATCTGGACAGGAATGTAAAATAGGATGGGAACCCAAAATATAGAAGTATCTATGAATACATTTCAATATACATATATGAACTACACATCCAGGCAGCTAGGTGGCACAGCAGATAGATCCCTGGATCTGGAGTCAGAAAGACCTGGGTTCAAATCCTGCCTCAGACCTTTATAAGCTGTGTGACCCTGGGCAAGTCACCTAACCTTTCTCAGTCTCAGTTTCCTCATCAGTAAAATGGGGCTAATAATAGCACCTACCTTCCAAGGTTGTTTTCAGGATCAAATGAGTTAACACATGTAAACTGCTTTGTAAAACTTAAACTGCTATATAAATGCTAGCTATTATTAATATTAAATATGAATTTTATTGCAGATCATTTAAAGACAGTTTAATACTTCTACATTCGTGATTACTTCCTCCAACACTGATAAGAACTTAGTAGATGTAGAGAAAGATATATCACCTTGTGAGGAGACTCCAGATTTGCCTAAGCTAATTCTGAGGTCAATCAACCCAGCATTCATTATGCACTTTTTATGTGTGAGACATTCTGTAAAGTGCTGGGAATACAAAAAGAAAACAAAAACGGTGCCTATCCTCAAGAAGTATACATGGTAATGGGGAGAGCATGTGCATATAATGTATACACAAGGTACATACAGAGTAAAAGGAAGATAAGCTTTACAGAACAAGGCACTAGCAGCTGGCTGGGAGAACTGGGAAGCCAGGTGGAGGTGAGGAGGGAGAATGGAGGAGACGGCCCGTACAAAGGCAAATTGAGGGGAAATGGAGCTTCAGTGTGAAGGAAAACAAGGAAGCCAGTATGGCTGGACCATAAAGTACGAGGAAGTACGTTAGAAAGACAAGAAGTAGAAAACTTGCGGCAGGCTTTTTTATTTTAAGGAGAAAAAAAAGCTTTATTAATAATTTTTGTTTTTCATATCACCAAAATTTCTCCCAATATCCTGCCCCCTCCTAGAGAGCCATTCATTCCATGTAATAAATAATACTTTAAAAGAAGAAAAAAATAGGAAGAGGAAAAAAAATCAGCAAAATCAATTTTTTGAGAAAGTATGAAAATGTATGCACTGTTCTATACCAATGGAATCACCTCTACAAAGAAAGGGGATTAAGGTATCTTCTCATAGTCTTTCTTTGGAGTCATGTTTGCTCTTTACAATTTTGTAACATTCAATTTAAGTTGTTTTGTGATTGTTATTTCCATTTATTTGGTTGTAGTAAATGTGTATATTGTTGTCTTGGCTCTGTTTACTTCACTGTGCATCAGGTCATGCAAATCTTTCCATGCTTCTTCGTATTCATCATAACATTGTTTCTTACAAGAAAGTAATATCCATGTACTACATGGAACATTTGTGTAGCATGTAAAATTCATGTACCACACTTCATTTAACCACTCTCCAATCACTGGGTATGCACTTTGCTTCCCATTCTTTGCCATCCTAAAATATGCTGCTTTAATTATTTTGGTGTATACAAGCAAGATTTCTTCTGGGCAACTAAGATTGCAAATTGCAGAGAAGGTTATAGTCTGTACTGGTAGAAAGACTTTCCTCTGAGAGTTCCAAGGAAATTACAGGTACATTTCCTATCCCTATATGTCTTCTAACAACGTTTAGAATCCCTGAGGCAGGTCACAAAATTACTGTGATTCTTTGAGTTAGGTTTATTATTTCATCAGTGGGGATACTCCCTTTACAAATGTAGGTAATAGTCCTTCCTTCCACATCACGTTATCCTGTATAATTTTGAGTTCTACTAAACATTTTCACCATCCAACCTAAGCTAGCTCCTCAATTCTGCTGAGAAATCCTTTATTCATCTATTGTTGGCCCCTATCTAATTTAATTTTCCATATTGGCCATTGCAAACCTCTTCAACTCTCTTTAATACTCAACTCCAAGTGGCCCTTTTCATTCTTCTTATTTTTACATATTCTTATTTTTGATAGGATTTTGCCAAACATCAATGTTTCATTATGTAAAATAAGAACAGAAAAAGATTATATATGAAATCAAACTTCTAGCAAATAGTCTGGGGGGTTGGGCATCAGTATGACTACTCACCCATTCATTCTCTCTTACAGTTCCCCCCACTATATAAAAATCCTCCCCTTGTAACAAATAGAGTCAAACAAAACAAACCCACACATTGGATATTTCTGAAAATATATGCTTCATTCTGTACCTCTAATCCTTAACATACATCTTTGCCAAGAAGTGGGAAGCATGTTCCATCATTAGTCTTGGGGAGTCATAATTGGTCACTGCATTGATCAGAAAGAACTCAAGTCTTTTAAAGTCTTTTATTATTAATGATTTGGAACTTTTTTTCATACAGCTATTGATAGCTTGCATTTCTTTTGGAAATTATCAGTTCACCTGCTCTGATCAGTTTCTGTTTACTTTTATTTATTCTGTACATTCTCAGACAGCATGATAGTCAGTAGAAAGAATGCTGACCTTGGTTCAAATGCTATTTCTGTCATTTACTGTTTGTGTGACCCTTGGCAAGGCACTTAATTCACCTGGGATTCAATTTTCTCATGTTTAAAACAAGGGATGGCTTCTAAGGTCCCTTCTAGCTCTATATCCATGAAGGTACCATGGCTGAGAGCACAGATTCTTTCGCTTTTTTTGTCTTTGCATTCTCAGCACAGTGCCTAGCACATAGTAGATGCTTATGGTTTGAGCAACACTCAAATTACACAAGCTGGGATGGTTTCCTTTTAAGGACATCTTCACTGGCTGACCTGAAGAATGAGAGGTGCAAAAAGCCCAGAATATGAGTTAGCATTCCTGAGGTTTGGCAGAGTTCCCACTGCTCTGTGGGATGTCTTTCTGTCCTAGCACTTCTGTCCTGGTGAACGTGGAAGCTAAGGAGACCAGTGTCAGTTTTTAGTAATTATATTCTTTTAATATTTTGTTAAAAGTTAAGTCATTTTTACTTAATTTTATGGGCCATACATGTTTCATTGCATTCCAATCAGGACTTGCCTGAGTGAAGCTGGGCCTAGAATAGGGCTTTAACAAAAATGCTTTCAGACCAACTGATCAATTACTTGGTGGTCACTTTCACTCTTTGCCACACGGCCTTGCTCCATCTTAGGTCATCCAACACGAGCTCATCCACAACTACCTTTCTGTGTAATAAAAATGCATGTGAGTCTTTAGCCCACTCTTGATCTCATCATTTCCTGAACTTCTGGAACCTTCTTCCTTTCCTTCTTCAATCTCTCCCTCTCTGATTGCTCCTCTCCCTCTCACTATTTTAAACATGCTTGCATCACCTCAATCATTAAAAACTTTCTTAAATTAGTTATAGTTATAGCTCTGATCATATCACTCCCTCACTCAAAAACCTTCAACAACTCCCTACTATGAAGTGAATAAAGTTCAAACTCTTTAGTCTGGCATTCAAGGACCTAAATAATCTCACTTCAACTTGCCTTTTCAGTCTTTTATTTCCCACTACTCTTGCACTCATATTTTAGACCACAGACAATGCATGAACTCACAACTCTCATAATGAACTCTGCTTTCATACCTTCAGTATTCTGTCTGTGACTACAGCACCAGGACTCAGTTTGTGGGAAGGTATGGCTGTCTTCCATAAACATCTGGTCCTCCAGAATACACTGCATGCATGACTGACCTTTACAGTACTGATTATATATTCTGTCATGCTTCTCAACACTTCCTGCTCTCCATCACTATTTCCAGATTCTCCCTCTGTTGCCATCACTCAGCAATGTCTAGCATTGTATTCTAAGATACATATGTATATGTAAATATACCTTTATGTACATATGTTGATAAGTATGTGCCATGTCTATGTATGCACATGCGTACATGTGCACACATGTACATGCATATATGTGCCATACACAGAGCATTAGTCCCATCATAACCTGTAGTATGGAGGGGTGGATAGGTCAGAGTTTGGAGTCAGGAAGACAAGATTCACACATTTACTAGCTTTGAAATTCTGGGTAAATCAAGCAATTTCTATGTAGCTCACAAAACTCTTTAATACTTAAGTACTAAGTCATAGGCTACAAATTTACACAACTCAAGGGAGTTCCCCTGCCAGGATTTCCTCATCCTGCAAAAGTACTTGTGAATATGCATGTGCTTCTATTATCAAAGTATTCATTAAACACCTATGTGCCATGCTAAATGCTACACAAGGTAAGATGAACAGTCATGAACACTGTGCCTTTAGGACACTATAATCTAAAATACATGACATGTCTACAAAGAAAAAGGAACAAATCAAGCAGTATCCACACAACAGTATAGATACTGAATGCACACAAAGAGTGACAGAATTTGTATCAATTAGTTAGCCAGCCAATAAACATTTATTAGGCACCAATCATGTGCCAGGCACTGTGCTAAGCACTGGGGATACAATAGGAGGAATAAAACAGTCCCTGCTCTCAAGGAGCTCACAATCCAATGTGGAAGACAATAAGCAAATAAATATTTATACTAAGTAAACAAGCTACATACAGGATAAACAGAAAATAATTAGCAAAGGAAACACACTAGAATTACGAGATGTTGGGAAAGATTTCAAGCAAATGAGATTTAGGATTTAAAGGAAGCCTGGGAAAGATAGCAGGTACAGAGGAGGAGGGAGAATATTCCACGATAAGGAGCAGCCAGAGAGAATCCCCAGAGACAACAGACTGTATAAGTAAAACTGACAGGCCTTGGCAACAGACTGGATCATAAGGGGATGAGAGATAGTGAGGAAGTGAGGATAACAACTAAGGTTTCAAACCTGAGGGTCTGGGAGGATGGCATTGTCCTCTACGATAATAGGGAAAGCAGGAGGTGGGAAGGGTCTAAAGAAAGAGATAATGAGTTCAGTTTTGGATATATTGAGTTTAAGATGTCTAATGGACATGCAAAGGTAGTTGGAGACATGAGACTGGAGGTCAGCAGAGAGGCTGGGGCAGGATAGATAGTTTTGAGAATCATCAATATAGAAATGATAATAATTAGATGCATGGAAGGCGACGACATTACCTAATAAATTAGTACAGAGGGAGAAGGGAAGAGGGCCCAGGACAGAACCTTGCATTATTTCAGAGAACTGTTTAATGTTGAATGTCATCAGGAGAGCTAAATAATACTAATAAATGAATTAAGGCACAGGCAAGATAGAAGGGAAAGAAAGGAAAAGACAGCACGAGAAGATGAAGGGAAGATAGGGAGAAAAAGGAGAAAAAAAGGGCTAGTTTGTCACCAAAAGGTGCCTCCAGGTACGCTGAATTCTGTCTTACGTATTGATACTGGTGAGAAGCACCTCCTTCTGAGGTGAAGAATTTAGTCAAATTGCACAGAGAAGAGGAAGAATCATACTTCTGACCACCATATCAAACTCAACATGTTCTACATCAAACCCATCCCCTGCCCCTCTCTCTCATCAAAGGATTTCCCTTCTCAACTTCTTTGTCTGTCAATGGCCCCAACATTTTCCCGGTCACGTTGGCACAAGACCTTGGAGACCTACTTCCTTCTTCCCTCTTTCATGTCCTTTATCCAGGCAGCTGCCATGGCTTATCAAGTCTGCCTTTCTTCTTCACTGTCTTAATCCACAGGCCTCCTAAATAGATGCCTATAACAGGAACCTAGTTGGCCTCTCTGAACACAGTTTTTCTATCCTCTAATCCATCTTTTGGAATAAACACAAATATCAGACTCATTTTTCTTAAACATTACTTTCATCATGTCACTTGTATGTTCCTCTTGGCTATCCCATCTTCATATGCTTCTCGAGACTAGAAATTGTGTCATTTCTTTTTAATATCTCCAGGACCTGAGAGGGAAGAAGACCTGGGTTCAAGTCCTTCCTCTGACATGTAGTAGTTCTACTATCCTGGGAGTCGCTTAACCTTTCAATGCCACCAGCAATTCATTAAGATTATAAATTACAAAATAACTGCCAATATGCATCAGTAGAGGGAGTTCCGGCTATCAATGAAATTGCAGGTCCATTCCAAAGAAGGATTTTATTATCATTTATAACTTTCCCCTAACCTAACTTGCATTCCACATCATGTTTATTGTTTCTCCTACACAACAGGAGGAACTAAAAAGAAACTAAAATTAGTATTTCCATTTGATACCCAAAACATTTTCCATATATCTAATAATTCAAGGTCATCAGCAGTTAACTTAAAAAGCAAAACAAAACAAAACAGAAAGCACTACTGTCCATGTTTATCAGGAGCAAAAACTGTCATGTCTAAGCTCTTTGGAACTAAGTTTAATTTCTATGCATCTAAATATTACAATCACTATTTCCACCTACTATGCCTCCTTGATGCTCTGAGATGCTATGTTCCAAGTGAAAAATTACCAGTCCCATGTCTGAACTGACAGAGGGAATATACCATTTCTTTCATTTCTCAACCAAGGGAAAATATAGCAGCTGCTCCTCTCAAGACCTACAGGTGACAAAAGTCACAAGTTCTCTACTTGTGACTAGCTGTTGCTCAGAGTTCACTTTTCTACATATGCCAGGGAAAAAACCAGAAAATGGAGTGTGACAATGTCTTTGACAACCTCTGCTCATGAAACAAACAAAATGATCTTTTGTTATACAGCTGTGAATAACTTAGTATACCTCTCCTTTTAAAATCTGTATTTCTGTTAGGAAAACATACCACTAACAAATAAGGATTTTAGGGAAAAAAAGATGGAAATGATGAACTTTCTTTTTACTAATCATTATTAACCAGAATGTAAGTTCCTTGAGAGAACTGTCTCACCTTTGTATTTGTATCTCTAGCATGTGAGCAAAGTGCCTGGTGCTTAATAAATTCTTGTTGAGTCATTTAAACTATCTGAGCCTCAGTCTCCCTTTGAGGTTCCTTTAAGCTCTAAATTAATGATTCTCTAATGAAACTATGATTGATTATTTATGATTTACTCTGAATAAATTGACCAAAGATTATAAAGCCATTTTTATTGAAACAAAAAAACAAAAACACACCGAAGAATAGAGGTTTAAAATGAAAGGATGTTCCTTGGACTATGTACAACTACTATGCTATCTTTTAGCTACATGAAACAATACAAAATGCTATATAAGTAGTGGCTACATGGTTTGTGTAATTGTTGTGTTTTATCCTTCTTTCTCAAAGAAAACCATCACATCAGGATGATGATGACATGACTTGAAACTGAATTGGATTTAAGTGAGGCAAGGCTGTGCAAAGTCACCTGCCTCACTTTCCCCTTCAGAGCCACCTGAATCCAGCGGCCAGATATAGAGCAGGACTAGCGATGGCCCAGCAGTTGCATGGTTTAGTGAGTAGAAGAGGAGCTGGCCTCCCAGGATTTAAGTCCTGCTGTGACACATACTGGCTGTGTGACTGACCAAATCAATGAACCTCCAAGTTCCAAGCAAAGCTTCTAAAAAGTATAAAATCTCTCTGTAGTGGTAAAGAGAGTTCCCTCTCTGGGAGCTGACAGGGCAGAAACCCTCAGCCAACTAACACAATGCCTTGCAAATAGCCAATTCTTCTAACAAATGTTTGCAGAACTGAATTAAGTTCTGGATCTGCTTTTCAAGGCTTTTTTAATAATCTGGTTCCTGCCCTCTTCACTAACACATCCTCCTTTCTTACTGGCTATACTACTTTGGGACTTCTCTAATTTCTCTACCGTGTCCCAGAAAGTTCATTATCGGGAAAACCCCATCATTCTGCAAGTTCTCATCAGCCTTGGTATTCTACCTTATTACCACTTTCTCTGTCTAACTGGAAGGTTGGAGCCATGAACTCCAAAACCTCCACTTAAGAAAGACACTCAGCTCAGAATATCTACTCAATACTCAAGTGGCTGCACTACCGTGGGAATTCTCAGACTTCACCAGTACCTTCCACCACTCCCATACCCCCTACTTTTCAACTTCTTTTTGCTACCATCTGAGGGCAGAAACTGTCTTTCTTTTTTGTATTTGTATCTCTACCACTTATTATGGTGCCTGGCACACAGTAGGTGTTTAATAAATGTTTATTGACTATTAATGTCATTTCTCACATATTCTAGTCCACATTTTCAAATTTTTCCACTTTCCACCTCTTCAATGAAGCGTCACCTGGCTGCTCCAGGATTTATTACTTTCTTTCTTTTCTAACTTTTATAGTAGGTTGCATTTAATGATACATCATCTTGCATTGGTCTCTTATTGTTCCAGATTTGTTAGTCTTAGTTTTCAAAAAAAAGGTCTTAAGCTCCTCTAAGGCAATAATTACTTCTTTCGTATTCTCCTAAGCATGTAATAATAAATATCTTATTAATTGCTAGAGATAGAATTTCTGGAGAAACGAATTCTCTGAATGAAGGCTGAGAGGGAGCTTGTTGAATTTTTCTTTCTTTGGAAGAAAAGCAGGATAACTAGAGTAGAGCAAACCAGTGAAGAGCAAGTGAGGAGGAGATGAGACAGAGGAGCCTAACGCTTAAGGAAAGTCTCTGAGGTCAAACGGGCAGTCTCCAGGCTTTTGTGTGTCGTGGATCCTTTTATCAGTTGGATAAAGCCTATGGCCCAATGCCCAGAATCATGCGTTTCAATGCATAATACAAAATAGATGGGCTTACAAAGGAAACACTGAATACAGTGGGGTTTTTTCTTTTAAGTTCACAGACCCCAAGGGAAGAAGCCCAAATTCAAGATCTTGTAGTTCACCATCAACCAATAAGCATTTTTGAGTGTTTTCTACATGCTGGGCACTGATAGGCCCTGGTGATCCAAAGACAAAAAAAGGGGGGAAAATTCATGCCTTATAAGGAGCTAACATCAAATAACATGTACATATATAAGTCTGTACAAAACATAGGAAAACTAAACGCAAGTCAACTGGTAGAGGGGCAAGGAGGAGGACAGGAGGCTCAAGCAGCTAGAGGCCTAGAAAAGGTATCATGTTCGAGGTAGCAAGTGAGATGAGCTAACCCTTCCTATCCTTTCAGTTTTCTTACATATTACTCCTTTCCTTACACCACTACTGGTCTACCTGGTGCTCTGCATACCTGATGCTTCATCTTCCATCTCTGTGCCATTATACCGTTATGTTCCCCATGCCTGGTAGGGATTCCTGTCTCTCCCTCCTGAAATCCCTGGTTTCCCCAAAGATGTCAGCTCAGTGCTACCTACTATACCCTTCCTGATTCCCTGGCTGCTAGTACCCTCCTTCTCAAAACTACCTTGTTTTGGCATTTATCCTGTATATCCTTATATATGTACATGTTTTCTCCTCATTAAAATGGAAACTTCTTTGTATTACTAGTGCTCAACTTAGTGTAAGAGCTTAATAAATGCTGTATCATGGTATTTGAAACGATGGCATGATGGATAGAGGATCATTAGGTGATATACTCAAAAATACAGGTGATGTAAAAACAAAAGCTATCAGTCAAAAATTTTTTAAAATGTCTCCCCTTATAGTTATGAAAAGTACCTGATCACCTTCTCTTCTAACTTTTTTAAACGGTGTAACAGCTGATGTTGAGGCCATCTGTTTGTTAACTTACTGTGGTATGTGGTATATGCCACTGGTATAATCCTAATTTCTGCCAAATGGTTTTCCAGTTTTTTCAATCAAAAAAGGGAGTCCTTACCCCAAGAATTTATATTTTAGGGTTTATCCAGGATTGAACTATTTCCAACAGCCTTGCATGAGTTTTAAAAAGCCAAAAAGAGAAGTTTATATTTGGTCCACAGGTAAAACTCATAATGACACGATCAGGCTTATGCTTTGGGAAAATCACTTTGGCAGCTGAATGGAGGATGAATTGGTGAAGTGGAGATTTCAGAGAAGGAGAACAAACAGGAGGCCACTGCAAAAGTCCAGGCAAGGGGTTATGAGGACGAACTAGGGTAGTAGCTGTGTGAGTGAAGAGAAGAGGACATTACAAGAGACATTACAGACCAACAATGAACATTATTTGGCAATTGACTGGATACATGGGATGAGGGAGAGTGAGGGCTTGTGAATGACACAGGTTGTGAACCTGGGTAACTAGAAGGATGGTGGTATCCTCAACAGTAATAGTCAAGTTTAGAAGACAGTCAGGTTTTGGGGAAAAAGAGCTTTGTTTTAGAAATGTTGTTCTGATGTGTCTACAGAATATACAGATCAGGGAGTCAATTTCATTGGGAAGATAATTTAACCCACTAAAGCTGAAGATGTCACCAAATAAGAAGTGTAGAGAGAAAAGAGAAGCAAGACCAGGCAGTGGTCAGGATGCAGATGGTAATTTAGCAAAAGAGAGCCAAGAATTACACAAATCCAGAGAGGAGAGGTCATCCAGAAGGCAAAGGTGGTCAAGAGTGTTTAATACAGATATGAGGGTTGAGAAGAGGCCATCAGATTTGGCATTTATAAAATCATTGGAAACTTTGGAGAGAGCAGCTTCAGTTGAGTGATGAGGTCAAGAAGCTAGACAACAGAGAAGTAGAAGCAGAGAAAGTAAATGTACCGAGGAGAAATGGCTTTTTCAAGTAGTTTGGCTAAGAAAGGAATGAGATATATAGAATGATAGCTAGCAGGGGGGAGGGGTCTAATTAGAATTTTTAAAGATGGGGGAGCATTTTTAAAAAGACAAAAAAATCAGGCCAGCCAAATCAATAAACATATTAACGAAGTCTAACAGTATTCCACACCCCACATCAGAGAGAGAATTCTTAGAAAGACAGATAGAGATTATTTATTTAGTACTTACTATGTGTGAGCACTGTGCTAAATGCTAAATATACAAAAACAAGTAAGCACGGTAGTCCCTTCCCTCACAAAGTGGACACTCTAATGAGGATGGTAACACATAAAGGGGAGTTAGAAGAGGTAAGGAGGTAAGAGGCTATTCATGCAATGGCATGGTTTGGAGAGCTAGAGGACAGGAAGAGAGATGAAATCCTGATTCTGTGCAAGTTAAGAAAGCTCACCCATCAGCTTCTGGTGGCAAGGAGGCGGGGTTGACCGATGGATTAGAGATGGGCATGGTTTGGAGCTGGTGGCCAGGAAGTTAAGATGGAGACCTATTCTGGTTCCTGGCAATATAAAAGACCAAAGCTCACCTATCAGACCCCCAGGGTGATTACAAGGGTGGAGTACAAAGCTCCTATAGGGAGAAAGTGAGAATGACATCTGGAGCTGAGGTGGTATGGAGCTAGAGACTGGATTCTTATTTGTCTATTTTTAAAAATTATTAGTTTTTATTGATATATTTTGTTTTCACATCGCATTCATTCCAAATATGTCCTCCTTTTCCCCAACCAGCAAACTATATTTTGTAAGAAATTAAAAAAAAAAAGCAGTTCATAAAGAACTAACAAATACATCAACTGAGTCTGATAGTATTCTATACCCACAGTTCCAGGGAGAAAATTCTTAACCAAACAAGGGATAGAAGAGATCATTTTTAAAAATAGACAATAAGAAGCATTAAAGAGAAACATTACAGAAGGAATTTTTAAAAATATTCTCAATAAAAGTCTGATAAAATATACAAGGAATTTATGTAACACTGAGAGTCATTCTCCCAATAGATAAGTGAGTGAAAGGATAAGAATAATTTTGGGGAACAAATTGCGAACTATAAGAGACCACATGAAAATGTTCTCCAAATCAGTAATAACAAGAAAATGCAAATTAATATACCTCTGTGGCTTAACCTCATTCCACACAAACTGGCCAAGATGACAAACAGTGAAAACCAGGAAGTAGCAAGATTATGAGAAAAAATATATACTAATGTGTTAGTAATGTGGAATGGATCAAGGGTTTTGGATTTTGAATTATAATTATGCAAGAGAAAAGATCAAATTGTCCATACCCTCTGACCCAATGATCTGTCTACTGAGCATATACAGCACAAGGAAGGGAAGATAGAAACAAAGCCCCAATATATATGAGACTATTCAAAGCAACACATTTTATGGTAGCAAAAGAGTGGAAACATAGTGGATGCCCATTAACTGGGGAATGGCTAAAAGCATTATACATAATAGAAAATAGTTAAGTGTAGTAAGAAACAATAACTATGAATAATTCAGAGAAATATGTAAAGATATAAGTTAACTGATAAAGAACAAAATAGGGAGAACCAGGAGAACAATGTACATAATGACTACAACAATGTAAATGAAAAGATAAGTAAAAGGAAGTAGAATTCTGCATCATGGATAACCAATGAAGGTCCAGGAGAAAAGACAGTTAAACTTATCTTTCTCTTCCTCTGCCTCAGTAGAAAGGTAGGGAGGGTACTGTTAGGAGAGAATATTGTACAAATTGCTGGTCAATCAGCTGTTTTTGCTTATAGTTTTTCTGTCATTAGGCAGGATTCAGTCTTTGGCAGGGGAGAGGACTTGCTACAGAGACAAAAATTATCAATAAAATGTATTCTTAAAAAAGATTTAATGGTATTTTAAAGCTGATCATAAGTAAGTATCCCCTCAACTCCTAAATATCATCAATATTCATTTGAACATCTGAAATTGTTAATAATTATTGCACTGGTCAGAAGAATGAATAAATGAAAAGACATTTATTAAGTGTTTACTACACAAGAAGCACCGCGCAGTGAGGATGCAAACAAAAAGCCAATACGTTTACATTCTGGTACTCTTTCATTCAAAAAAAAAAATGGTGGTCCTTTTCTAAAAGGAGACTTCTTTCTCTACAAGTTCAATACTTACATGGGAAAAATTAGATCAATATTCCAGATGTGCTTTCAGTTTCAAGCCTGACTACCCATGGATTAAATTCTCAGCTTGACTGACTAGGAAGCATGGGTGAGGCTGAGACTAGTAAAGCTGGCCTCCTTCAAGAAGGTAACACAGGACTGAGGCAGGCTCTTTGGTCCAAATATTGGACCCATAATACAAAGTTACAAACAAATCTGTTGCCTGGAACGGTTTCTGAGAGGAGCAGACAGATTATTTAGCATTCACATGACTTTTTATTTTTAGTTTTTTAAATAACACTTCCGTTTCACATTAAAGAAAGGTTGGCTAAATTAAATCCCTGTTTCTATGGATCTTGACAAGTGGTAGTGGCAGAAACAGAAGCAGATGGGCATAAACTGTTTTATTCCAACCAGGAAACCCCTCCTCCCCCAGTCAGAGTATACAACTACTTCCTTGGAGATTCTTGGTGGTAATAAACTTTTCATCCTGAGTAATCAGAAGGCATTATTTCTCTGGTTAGACTTGACTAGGAATCCTACTCACTATTAATTTAATATAGAAAGCAGACACCTTGCAAATACAAACTCTGTATTGCTTAGGATGAAATCAAAGGGATAAAGTTTCAACATAAAAGGATTCTGAAAAATTTTAAATGTACAAATAAAGTCTTTCATCAAAATGGTTGTCACCAGAATTTTTACCTACAAGAGTCACCAAAGGTATACTGAAGAAAAATGGCAGGTTTAGCAGTAATATTTATATAAACAAAACCAGTGGACAGTTATTTATTTTTTAATCTGACATGGTAAGATATGTTTTGGAAGCTAATACTGGGACTGTGGGATTGAAGTATTATTCTAACTGCTGCCAAGATCATACTTCAATTCCTCATTGGGGTATGGAAATAACCCTGAGCTTTCAAAGACTCTGACAAGTTTTAACCTAACTGGAAAGCTTCCCATTAAGTAATACAGTTATCTGAGGACCAGTCTAGGGAAATGTGAAGTGGCTTATCATTTTTTTTTTACCACAACCAATCATGAAACCATTTGGCAGGGTACAGAGGGACTACAACTTTTATTAGTGCAAGGAGGCCCCCCCATGACCACAGTTTGCAACTTGGGCGACTGGGAAGATGGTGGTGTTCTTAAAAGTTGGAAAGAGTTGAGGGTATGGGGTAGAAAAATAATGAGTTTTGTTTTGTTTTGTACATGCTGAGTTCAAGATATCACAGGACATCAAGTTGTCCAACAGAGTTGGAGATGACAGGCTGGAGGTCAGTAGAAAGATAAGGGCTAGATAAATTGATTGGAGAATCATCAGCATAGAGATGATAACTGAACCCATGAAAGCTGATGAGGTGATCATCAAGTGAGATAGTATAAAGAAAAAAGAGAAGAGGACCCAGGATAGAGCCTTTGCAGACACCTACAAGATATATATTAATAATATGCTTGATAGCTAAAACTATGAAATTGGCAAAAGGAGAGAGCATACATCCTTGAAATTCACAGATAACTACAAAAGTTTAATTTAGTTATAGCTCTTTTACCACCAAACTTTTCACTACTGTTACAGGCAAAGCAAGTTGTGAAAGTTCTTGAGTCTAATGTCCTTTAATCTTCTCTGTCCACTCACTGGTAGAGGTGCTAATGATCAGTAAATGTACAAAAGGCCGGAGAAGGAAGTAAAGGGATGATGACTCTCCAAATAATCAAAAGTTGATGAGTTTGAGATTTACAGTGCTTCCTGTATTCAATTCAGCAAACATTTATTAGACATTTACTACCTACAGGACATTCTGTTAAGTCCAAGAGGAGATATAAGGTTAAGGTAAGCCACAATTCATCCCCTCATGGAGCTGACACTCTAGTAAGAGGATATAGTATACACGCAAACAATTTTTAATACAAAATTACACATGATAAATGCATGAGAGATGCAAAAAAGTTCTATATGATGTGAGGGTGGGAGGGAGGTTTGAGGGAAAGAAGAAGAGAAGAGACTTGGTAAGATAAAGCAACTAAATACAGAAGGAGACTGTGGTTATTCCAAGAATTAGGAATACTGTGAGTAAAGGCATGAAGTTAGGGAAACACAAGACATGAATGGAAATGGATTAGACTGGGTGAAACATTGCATACATAAAATGGCATAATATAAAGCTGGAAAAGTAGAGTGGCAATAGATTGGCTTTAAATGCAAGGCTAAGGTTCTTATTATAGTCTTATCATATATTTAATTTCTATAACTATTATTCTTATTAGGTTTAACAAATATTCTCATTATATATTTAACTACTGTAATAGCTGTTAATAACTCATTTATTTAAACAGTACTTTAAGGATTACAAAGTGTTTTATTCACAATAATTTTGTGAACTTCTCTAACAATAACCATCATGAACTACTAAATGTTTGGTAAAATAGCGAACTAATAAAGATTTTAGAGTTATGACATGGGTCTCTATGCATAAGGAAGATAAAACTGGCAGCAGTGTGAAGGATGGGGAGGGACTGGAAGCAGGAAGATCTGTTAGAAAGGGGCTGCAACAATGCCAGTATTTAATAATGAAGGCCTGTGCTAGAGCTGCCATAACGGAAATGAGAAAGATTGTGGACAGGGTTTTGTAAATGATTGGGTACTAAAGGTGGAAGAGAAGAAAAAGTCAAAAGAAAATATCAACATTTTCAAACATAGGAGACTAGGTAAATAGTAATGTCAAAGATAGAAATAGTGAAACTGGGGAGAAGAATGTTCAGATGGAAAAACATTAAGTTCAGTGTTGAATATGTTGATGCAACATCCGGATGTTGGTGTTCTCTAGGCAGGTGGAGATGTGGGTCAGATGCCCAGTAGAGTAGTCAGGACCAGAGACGTAGAAGTAGGAGTCATTAGCCTACAGGTAGCTTATGAAGTTATGGTAATGAAGGACATTGCCAAGGGATAATAAAGAGAGCCAAGGACAGAAACTTGGGGAACATTCATTTTAAGGGGAACTATTATCGTCCATCTTAAAGGAAGCCAGTATAGGAGACCAAAGAAAGAACAGGAATAAAAAATCATTTAAATAACTGAAAATGCTTTCCTTTTTCTCTACCAAAAATCACATGAATACACATTTTCTTGCAGGAAGGTGAGAGTCATTGATAATTAGAATTTAAAATGTGGCGAACTTGGCACTCATAGTCTTCGTCCAACCTTAAGACAGTACCATTCTGGAGAAAGTGAGTTCTCTGGTTGCATATGAAGGAAGAATTCATGCACTTGAACCCTAAGATAAAATAATATTGGTCAACATGATCCAAATCTAATTATTTACAAGGGTAGAACAGAGAAGAAACCAAAGTCGTGTACTTCGAAATAAAAAAGCTTTTACAAGCATGTCAATAATAACAGCAGCACTCCCATTTTAGGAGGCTGTGAACATAGTTTGAACTTGCTATCTTTTCTCCCAAAACTTGGCTATTCTAGCCAGTCATTCATCCAGAAAAAACAAGAGGCCAAGGTCCAGTCTCAATTTCTGTCCCAACCATTCCAACCTAATCTCCTGGAAAGTTAATGCAAATAAAAGCAAGCTCTCCATTGCTACTGGTAGTGAAGCCTGTTCCTTTCCCAAGAGAGGCCTGTAAAACAGGACAGTCACTGACAGCAGTACAATTACTGACACAGATACAGACTTTATGGACATGTTTATCTCCGCTGTAAATCCACACACTCTCTCCACTCCGATTCACGAGTCATAAAGAAATTGCAGATAATGAAAAAGTTGGGGAAATTTACAGCATGTCGGAAACCTCAGACAGCCAGAAGAAATTAAAGAGCTGACTAGGGATAAATCACACAGGTACAATTAAAACTTCCCCTATACCTTCTTCATTTCCAAACTGAGGCACAATCCAATGGAGCTGATGAAAAGTTGAGGTCATGACTCCTCAGGCTGTAATCATTTCTTAACTAACTGCACATCAAAATTAGCCAATTCACAGGTCATGTGTGAATGCTGTTTCTGGTTGCTGCTCTGACTCTAGACACACACCCCTCCACTGGGAAACGCTCACAGAGCAATCGTGTGGGTAAACAAGCCAAATTGCAACAAGCAATAAACAGAAAGGTGATGTCCTACACCTACAGAGATGGCAGTAGGTGAAGGGACATTTTTTACCATCACCACTGCGGATGGGGGCATTAAAATGAGAAAGTAGGGCTACAATGGCTGAATGAAATTCGAGGTTTCGTGTTCCCTAATAAATAACCATTCTCAAAGTTTCATTTTACCTCTTGTCACCATTCCAAAGGAGATTTCAAAGGACTACTATATTTGTAACTAGAAAAAGAATTACTTCTCTGTGATACTTGTTTTTCAACAGTGAATTGGATTAATAAGTGGTGTAGATACCTGCATAAAGTTACAGGAAGCATGATGTCTTCAGGTGCTATTAAAAATCAACCTCACCCAACAAGCCTTACCATCATATCCAAATAATCTCTTTTCTACAAATCCATATCTCACTGACGCTCTGTCTTTACAGCACAATCATTTCAATTCTTTCTCGCCCCATGATTGAATCCTTATTTGTGACAAATTAAAAGTTACTGCAAAAAAAGGCCAAGTATAGTGACCTCATTTGAGAATGCACACAATATTCTGCCCTAATAAGGCCCCACTTCTCTTTCATGAGGGAGAAAATATGTTTCAGTATTTGTTCTCCAAGTTCTTCACTGGATTTTCTATTACCAAAGAGTTAGTTCAATTCACATTTATTAACCTTTTCATTTAGATTAGTTATTGTGTATATCATTCCAATAGCTCTCACTTCACTTTGTAGTAGTTTGCATACATCTTTCCATATTTTTCTGTATTTCTCTTATTGCCTCATTGGTTACTGCATAATAACATCACATTACATGCATATACCATAGTCTTTTTCAGTCGCTCCCTAATCAGTGGCTCTGATATTGTTTCCAGTTCTTTGCTATGAAGAATGCTGCTGTGAATATTCCGGTACATACTAGACCTTCAGTTTCTGGTTCTCATTTCTTTAGGCTATCCACTTATTCTAGAGATAAAAGGGTGGAGGCAGTTCTTGCATAATTCCAAGTTGAAATAAAGGACCCTGGAGCCATGAACTATACATTATCTGTATATATTCTCACAATTCTCCCCAACAGAGACACAAAATCCTCTTGCAATTTCCCCCCAAAAGAGTTCTCACCTTTTGCTATCTTCGCCAATTTGTTTGGAGTGAGATAAAACCTCAGGCTCATCTTAATTTGCATTTATCTTACCAATTACGATTTGGACTAGGTTTGTCATGTGGTGATAGGACAACACCCATGATGCCTTCTACCGATGCACACCAGCAGCTTCTCTAAGTTACAGTCTTAACAGCAAATTGCCTAGAACACTGAGAGTTACTGATGGTCAGATAGTCAGTGGATATGAGAGACAGATCTTGAACCCAGGTATTCCTGGATTTGAGACTGGCTCTCTATTCATCAGTTTAAAAATCTTTTTGAAAACTGTTCATATCCTTTGACAACTTATCTCCTGGGGAATGGTACTTGGTTTCTATTTGTGCCAAGTCCCTGTATATTTTAGATATCAGAGTTTTATCAGTATTTTATGCAAACTATCTTTTGCACTATAATGTTTCTTTTCTAATTATGTTCACCAATTTTATTCATGCAAATGCTTTTTAATTTTGAGTATCCAAAACTTTTCTTTTTAATCTTTTATAATCTCCTCTACCTCACATTTGGCTAGGAATTTTTCTCCCATACACAGTTGTGAAAGATATCCAATCCAATGTTCTAATGATAAGGGCTTTTATGTTTAGGCTGTATATTTGTTTTTAATTTATTGAGATTATTAAAATGTTTACCTAATCCCAGGGTTTATAAATTTGTTTCTTTATGGTTTTAGAACTGTATTTCAATATAATTGGTTTCCTTTGGAATCCTATGCATTTTATTCTATTCATAAACAACATTACTCTGAGAAGGGGTCCATAGGCTTCACTAGACTGCCAAAGGGATACACAACACAAAAAGGTTAAGAAGCCAGATCTAATCCTAATTTCTGCCAAACTGTTTTCCGGTTCTCCCAGCAGTTCTTATCAAAAAGCAAGTCCTTCCCCTAATAATTTATGTTTGGGGGTATATCATTACCTTATACTTTCAAGGGCACCACCATTCTTCCCAACCTAGGTGTTATCCTCAACTCCTTACTCTTACTCACCCCACATATCAAATCTGTTGCCAGATCCTGTCATTTCTACCTTCAAAACACCTCTTGTATATGTCGCCCTGTCTTCTCTGACAAAATTACAACCCTAGTGCAGGCCTTCATCGCATCACACCTGGATTACTGGAATAGCCTTCTGGTTAGTCTCCCTGCCTCAAGTCTCTCCCCACCCTGGTCCATCAAATTGACAAAGATATCTTTCTAAAGCAGAGGTCTGATCATGTCATACCCTACCCAATATACTACAATGGCTCCCTATTGCCTCCAGGATCAAATACAAAATCCTCTAGTTGGCTTTTAAAGTCCTTCACACTTGGCCCCTCTGCTTCACTTTCCTGGCTTCTTACGCTTTACTCCCTCTACATATATTCTACAATCCAGTGACACTTCTTTCTCACTGTTCCTTCCATACAACACTCCATCTTCTGATTTTGTCCCAAAGTCTGGAATGCTCTCCTTCCTCACTTCACTAATTTCCTTCAGAAGTCACCTCAAATCTGCAAAGGCCCCTCCCTCCCTTCCACTCCCCGCAATGTTAATGGCTTGCCATGGGTTTATCCTGCATAAATCTTGTATGTATAAAGTTATTTGCATGTTGTTTTCAAGTGATTAAAAATGCTTACTAACTGGACTTATCAAACTCCAAACTCACTGTTCTCAAATATCCTATGTTCCTTGCTTATCAAGTATGTTCCACAGATCTGCTTTCTGGTGGATTGGTTTATTTGTTATTTTACCAGTACCAAATAGTTTTGATGAATTCTACTTTCGTTTATAATCCTGGTAATGCTATATCTCTTTCGTTTGTACTTTTTTTCTTTTACCCTTGATATTCCAGACTTTTCAGTTCTTGGTTACTTAATCTTGATCTGCCTCAGTTACTCCTCATCTGAGTTGGGGATTATAATGATGTCCACCTCACAGAGTTGTGAGGACCAAATGAGATCCTATTTGTAAAGTGCTTTGCAAACCTTAAAATGCTGTGCAAATGTGCTTTGTTACTTTATTTTAAATAACTTTTATTTTTATTACTTCTAATCTGATTAGCCCTAAATCTTGTGATTTTATGATTTGATCAGCACTAAGTACTTTAGACAGCATTATCATTTTTATCATATTGGCACAGTCTAACCTTAAGCAGTGAATATCTTCCAATTATTTATGTCTCCCTTTATTGCTATAAAGTATATTTGTAGTTACAGTTATATAAATCATACTATGTCTCAGTAAGCTAACTCCCAAGTACTTTGTGCATTTTGTAATTATTTTGGATAGACTTTATCTTATTGGCTTTTCCCCCTGGTTTTTGTTGGTACTAGGTAGAAATACTGATGATTTTTGTTGATCTATTTTCCTGCAACTTTGCTGTAGCTATTGTCTCAAATATTACCAATGTTTATACCTGTGGCTTTGTTTTCTAGTCTCAATGCTATAACTATCATATCTAGAACTATGCCAAATAACAAGTGGGGGAAAGTTCATCCTTGTATCAAATCCCTACCTGATTTAATGACAAAGTTTTAGCATTTCTCTGTTGTAAACAATGCTAGTGTTTAGTTTTAAATATTTTTGATCATATTAAAGAAGGGTCTTTATGTCTATGCTTTTTAAGATTAACATAAATAAGTGCTGACTTCTCAATGAGGGGAAGAGGAGGAAGAGTGAGAGATAATTTGGAACTCAAAATTGTAAAAAATGAAGGTTAAAATTTGTTTTACATGTAATTGGAAAAATATTAAAACTTTTTTCAAAAAATTCAATAAAATACAAAAAAAGGATGCTGAATCTTGTCAAAGGTTTTACTCAATCTGTGAAAAAAAATCTTGTTTGTCCTTCATTCCTAGTAAAAATCCAACTTGGTCACATTGAATTATTTTCTGAACATAATGAATGAATATGAATGAATCAGTTGAAAAGTATTTATTAAGCACTTATATGCCAAGCACCATGCTAAGAACTAGGGATACACATAGAAAAGCAAGACAATCTCTGAACTCACTGAGGGACATAATACTATCTTCCCAGCTACTGAAAGAACTGGTGGATAGGCTTACTGAGCCCATCAGTGGTCTCTAAAAGTCCAGATGAAGGGGACAGGTGCTGTAGAACACGAAACTGAAAAGTACTTGATTTTCAAAATGGAAATGAGGATGAGGTTTTGAAAATGTTGGCCAGAGAGTTGATTTTGATTGCTGACAAAATTCTAGAATGTATTAATGAAAGGTATATGCTCATGAGCATTGAGAAAGTAAAATGATTATCATGGAAAGCTAATATGGCTTCATCAAGAACAGTTTTGTGTTATCCCAAACTGTGGCACACTAGCATTTCCTTTTTCACCTGTGTAACTAGATTGGTACACATAGGATCCAACAATTAAGCTTGAAGGAACCTCAAAGATCACCTACCCTAACCCCTTCATTTGACAAACGAGCCCCACAGAATGAAATCAACTTGCTTAATACACAAGTACTAACTGGCAGAGATAGGATTTGAACCCAGGACCTCTGAGTCCAAATCCAGTACTCGTCTCTCTGTACCATGCTGCTACAATAGAGTGTATACATATTTCGACAGAGATTTTGACAAGTTTTTTATGCTAACCTTATGAACAAGGTGAGGTGTGAGCTACAAGATAGTACAACTTAGTACGTATGGACCTGGTTGAATTACTAGACTCAAATAGTAAACATTAAAAGAAATCTCTCAAGATTTGGGATTTTACTTAAAATTTTTGCATCAACATTCATTAATAAAATGAGTGTGAAATTCACCTTCTGCTTTGTCTCTCCCTTGTTTGGGTACCCAAACCATATCTGTCTCATAGAAACAGTTTGTTCAAGTACTTTATTTATCCTTGAGAATAATTATTTGTAGTATAGGTGTTCATAGCTCTTTAAATGTTTGACAGCATTCTTTGTAAAACAATTTGGCAGCGTAATTTTTTTCCCTTTGGCAATTTATTTATGGCTTATTCAATGTTTTTCCAAGATTGGGTTTAAGATTAATATTTCTTATTTTGTTAGTTTAGATATTTTATTTTTATAGATATTCATCAAATTCTTTTTGAATTCTCAGTTTTACTAGCATATATTTGCAAACAGTAATATCTAATAATTATTTGTATCCTTCAATTGTTGATTCACCTCACTCAGTTGTTGTTTTGGTAATGATTTTCTTCTCTCTCCTTGTTCTGGTAGTTTTGGTTTTTTGGTTCTATGATCTTTTTAGCTTTTCTATTTTGTATTCCTTTAGGATAGCTAATTTTTTCATTTTCTTATATCCTTAAATTGCACACTTGGCTCACTGATCTTCTCTTTTTCTATTTCATTCACATAAAATTTCCTGTGAGGATTACTTTAGCTGCATCTTAAAATCTTTGGTATATTGTTTCACTGTTATCATTACCTCTGACATAATTATTGTTTCTATACTTTGTTCTCGGATCTGATTATTACTTAGTATATCATTAATTGGTTTCCTTTTAGTTCTGTACCTTTTGTTCATATTTTCTTTATTCTTTACTGTTACAGTCTACAAGGGATGTATTTATTATATCTGCCTTTTTCCATTTATCATTCCTTTATGCCCTAGAACATGCTCATTTTTATAGAGGTACTATGGCATGCTTAGATATAAATGTATTCTTTAGTATTCCCATTCAGAAGGTACCTTTGGGTAGTCAAATCTAGTTTAACCAATAATTCATTCAGCTTTATATATTCCTTCTCATTTTCTCTTTTAGCTTTATCCAGCTCTAAAGTTTTCTACTGTTAGTGCTACTGTCTTTTACAATTACACTTTACTTAGTTTTTTGTGCCATTTGTTGACACCAGTTCTTAATAATGTTTTCCAAATTGTCTATGAAAAAAATGAAATTGTCTATGGTATCTTTAAGTCAAATATAATTTCCTAATTTGTCTTTGCTTAATCATTAATTTTTATTGCAGCTCCTGCTTTTTTGAAATGCCTTAAAGCATTTCATAGTTTGCTCTAGACCCTCATTTTTACTACATTATGTGTTTTAATGTATTAAATGTTTCTTATATGCATCAAATTGTTGGGTTTTGTTTTCTTACCCATTTCTACATTCTTTTTCTTAGGGAATTCAATCCCTTCACATTAAGGTTATAATTATTAAGTTTGCATTTTCTTCTAACAACCACTTAATATATATCATATATATATATATAATATGTGTGTATATATATATATATATATATATATAAATATGTAATTTCCTTCTTTCTAATGGCTGCCCATCTTCTGTGTTGTATTGATTACTTTTAATGAGCAAGGTATTTTTCTGGTCTCCTCTCTCCTCCACTTTCTTGATCTCCATGTTTCATACACTCTATAGCCACCTCATTTTCTTCTTCTTGGGACTAAGAGATGGTCAGATTCATGGGTCTCAACCTTCCCTGCTAGCACAGTCCCCCTGACTTTTAACTCCAAGAGTTGAGTGCTTTTAATTTTAAGGGAAGGGGTCAGTTCTAAGATTATGGGAGCAGGGGGGAAGCACAGGAAGTAGTTGGTGGTAGAGCTTCCACTTACTTTGGAAAAGGAGACCATCCACATTTGAAAACTGAAAAGGAAATAACTTTTAAACCTTTGTGCCTCAAACTGCAATCACTGGGCTGTGGGAATACTGGGGGTGGGGGAAGAGGAAGGTTATCTTATTCTTATCATTGGTGAGTTTGCCGAATTTGAGAACTTTAAACTTTTATTATTTTCTATGGGGAGGATGAGGTAGGGGAGTACAGGAAGCTGCCCATAGGAAACTTCCCACTCCAATTCCCCCCTTAACCAAGGTATCCTTTCCATGTGTGAAGGTGGAAGGAAGGAAGACTAATAAACACAAGGGACAAACTGTTGGGTATGCTGTTACAAATTTTTTGTGGAAAAAAAAATCTAAGGCTTTTTTCTTTTTATTGAAACAAGAAATATAACAGGCTCAACACAAACACTATCAATAATCATTCCAAAACCAATCTGGGAAGCAGGAAAACTGAAAACAGAATCTGCTAATTCCACACAACTGAGTCCAACATAACAATGCAATAAGGCTGTACATGAGTCAGCACAGCTTTTCATAGATATCTGGGGAAGAGCAAAGAAAACTGACAACTCTTAACATTTTACCTCCATATGGTCTTGAAACCTGAGACCAATGAAGAACTACAGTGATCAGCTGTGGATACAGACAGTAAAGTGACTTTGTTTATTTTTATCAGTTGGTAATTCAATTTCAAATAATATTTATTAAATAATAGTGAAAAACATTTTGCTAGGCTCTGGGGCAAAACCAAATATTATATAACATTTGGTCCCTACCTTCACAGAGTTTACAAACTAGTAAAAGGATGTGACACAAATAATTCTGATACACAACAGAAAATAAATGCATAATATATGCAAAGTGAGAACTAAGAAAGGAAAAATGATTTCTGGATAAAGGGGATCAAGGAAGACTTGATTTTGCAGCCACCACAATAAAGGAGTAGAGAACTTACATTATGATATTCCAGAAGGCAAAGTTCATAGGTTCACAACAACAAGAATAACTTATTCAGCAAAACTGAGTATAATCCTATAGGCAAAAAAATGGACCTCTAACAAAATGGAGGACTTCAAGGATTCCTGACAAAAAGACCAGAGTTGCAGAGAAACTTTGAAGTTCAAACACCAGAATGAAGAGAAACATAAAAAGGTAAATGCGAATAAACAATAAAAGGGACTAAACATGGATAAAATGCTTGCATCAAATAGCCAAAATAGCATATAACCAGTATATGAAGGTTATATTTATTAAGGAAAGAATATCAAGGAAATGACAGCAACTACAACACTGATACCACCATCGATACCACTGGCATTCCAGGATCATGAGATGAGCAATTTGTATTAAAAAAACCAAAAAAAACAAAAAAACCCACTTTTCTGTCAATTACATCAGGTCAAAGAAAACAGCATTGTACTTGGGGCCTCTGACACATCACAGTCGTATGACCATGGGCAAGTCATTTAACCTGCTGGTGACCCCAGGAAACTCTAAGACTATAAATTACAACCTAGCTGCCAGTCTGCATGTGTAGAGGGAATTAAGATGACGCTAGGATCACAGATCTAAAATTGGAAGACACCTTGAAGAACATGGAGTTTAACTCCCGTATTTTTCAAATGAGGAAACTGAGGTCCAGGGAGAGTAATGACTTGCCCAAAGTCCCACAAGGAGTTAGGATAGAAGTTAGTTTTTGAACCTGAGTCCTCTGATTCCAGCACCCAGGCTCTTTCCAGTGTACTACGCAGGGTCTCCTTCACACTGGAAGTTCTCAATAACTAATGAATTCATTTTTGTTATTCAGTCATCTCAGTTATGTCCAATTCTTCATGACCCCATATGGGATTTTCTTGGCAAAGATACTAGAATGGTTTGCCACTTCCTTCTCGAGCTCATTTTACAGATGAGGAAGGTTAAGTGGCTTGCCTAGGATCACACAGCTAGCAATTGTCTGAGTCCAGACTTACTCAGGAAGATGAATCTTCCTGATCCCAAGCCCATGGTTCTATCTACTGTGCCACCAGCTGTCCAATGAATTCACAGGATTGGACAAAAAAAATTCATAGTACTGAACAGGGAAAAAAAAAGCTGACAATGATTGAATAAGGGTACTAAAAATGTGCCTTCCTGAAGTTTCTGATGTGTGTGCACACACAAAATTAAATGAGAAAGAAGCAAAAAGGTGTTTAGTAATAATTCTGTCTTCAAATGAGGGAGCATTTTGAGCCAGGAAGTAACTTTTAAAAAGGATGGGTTTATCTAACAGTTAGACTCTAACCCAACCCTGAATTTTACAGATGAGAAAACTGAGGCCCAGAGGAGTAGACTGAGTTGCCCAAGGTCACACGGGAAGTTAGTGGTAGAAATGGGACTAGAACCCAGCCCTCAAGCAATCAATCCCAAGATTGATTTACTGGAAAAGACTCACACCAACAACAGTAAAACACCACATCAATGGCAGAAAGAACATCAGAATGGAAGTCTTCCAAGACTCTTCCTTGATCTTGTGCGCTTGACAGAATATTACACTTGTATTTCAATGCTTGTAGAATCCATAGTTGCATCACTGTTGGGCTCTCCCTCCAGCAAGGGGAGAGAATCACAACTCCTCTGTGCTTTGCAGAGTTTTCCTGAGTTACAGCATTCGACACAATTCATCACCTAGTCATCAACTTCCTGAATGTAATTCTCCAAACCTAATTAGACTGGCCATCAGACAAAAGACATCTAAATCTGTCACTTGGTCCTTACTGCACTAAAGCCCCATTCTGATATTATTATGTTGATTATAACAATAACTATAAAGATATTATGTTAAATAAAAACTTTTCAAAGGACTTTTATAATTTTCTTACATAGGACGTTATTTTATAGATTAGGAAACTGAGGCACAGAAAAGTGATAAGCCTTAAGTCACATAGGAAGTAGAAGAGTCAAGACGAGAACCTAGATCTTCTAACTTCTGGATCCGTGGTTGTTTTGGGGGTTGTTTCCCCAATAGATCATACCTAGGAAATCATATCTCTAGGATTTATTTTCCTCAATTATTAAAAAAATGGAAATAGCATTGAGCTATCATATGGGCACTTCTACAGATTAATTTTTACAAAAAAAGTCTAAAAATGTAAAACTATGGATCTTTTAACCATCATAATAAAATATTCCATCCTCTCAGAAATGTCTTCTGCTCCAAAGTAGATAAATTTTAAGTTCTTTGTTTTCTCATATAGCTAAGATTCCCTGCCTCAGAGCTTTTCAGAAATCTCTTTTTAGAAAATTGTGTTCTGACTCACTCTCAAAATGTGCACAATGATTCCAACAATCACACAGGTGACATGTTTTGCATCTAGACACTAGCCATATGCCTGACATTAATCATGGTTACATTCCTAAAGAAAAGTCCATAACTCAAAACAGAAGCAGTTTTTCAGAAGTTGCCACTAAAAATTTATGTATTAATACAAAAAAAAAGTTTTCCTATAAACACACTCAGAAAGGTATACCCAGTCAAAATTCCCCATTCAGATACCTTCAGGAACTATATTTTTCTTTCTTTTTGCAATAGCTAACCTAATGACTATTCCTATTGATTTGGTCCAGCCTTATTTCAGAAATTGAAGCGCCAAATAGCATTTTATATTTTTTTGTGTTGAAAAACCATTATTTCTTTCAAAGATACTTCTTTTAATGGGTTCAAATATTTCTAAGGAAAAAAATCTACTTAAAATATCAATGTTTGCAATTCTGGTTTCATCAAACTGTGTAGCCCTATGAGGATAAGTCTGATCTAAGTCATTAATAACCCAAATGAAATCAATGGCTTTGGAAACAATCCCAAGTCTTCCCACTAGTAACTGCTTCCTACTAATGACCTTTTGCTTATATGTGTTGTTCCCTTTTTCTCCTATTTACTCCATGTGTAAGGACAGATAAAAATGGAGTAGTACCATTTAGATCAGAAGGTGCCAAAAATATTCATTCCAAGCATACAGACTCTATGATGAAGACAAGGCATTATCCATTAAAATTATCCAACTTCCTTTACTCTTTATTCTAGGATCACTAAATAGCCTTTCATTACAAATTTAGTTTTTGAAATAGGCTTTTCAATTGGAAAGAAGATACACTGTCCAGCTCACAGGAGAATCTAGGTCCATTCAGCAGTCAAATTCGTCTTTGTAAATTTCAAAACTCACTTTGAGGTTTAACAGTCTTGTGGGTTTGGCTAGCACAGCTTCTCCAAGTCTAGACACTTCTGAGTGTACTGATAAAACAGAATTTCTGAGCCACTTTGTGGAGGACCAACCTAAATAGCCAGCCAGCCTCTTTGACAAGACTCTTTTTGATTTAACAATGGCTTCCTTTCCTCTTCTTACCTCAAAGCTAAAGTAAATAAGTGCTCTACTGGATTGCTAGATCCAGCTTCTATGGTTTGGTATACTTTCATTTTGTAAACCAAATGAAAGTCCCTGTGTACTCATCTGACACCTTCTAGTCAAAGTTACAGAGGTCACTTAAAGATGATTCTGCCCCCTACTAATTTGACCATCTATAAACAAGAAAAAACTTACAAAGAGAAAGTATATTTTAAAAAAATTTATTTTATTCAATAAATCAATGAGCTTGTGGACTTATTGCTCCAGGAAATGGAGAGGATGAATTTATTCAGCCTAAGTCCTGCCAGTAGATATTTATGTAAGAAGTTATAGTATTGGTAGGTACCCTCACTAGGACAAAAATGACAAAGACCACTGATCATTTTAAGTGCTGAATGAGAAATGTCACTTTCGCTCTTCCCCCTTTGCATCCTTATCACCAAGTCATCAATTGATTTCTCAAGCTCAGTTATTACTTTTACATGGGCAATTCTCAAGCTGAATCCTTCACTCATATTCTCCCTTTCCTAACTACCAATGCTAGGTTTAAATATATCAAACTCAACAGTTCTTTCTAAAACATTTCTTTTCTTTTTCTTTCTACTGTACTCTTCAAATTACTCTCTTTCACATTCACCACTGGCTCTTATTAGACCTTGACCAATTACATTTAATCAAAACATTTATTAAGTGCCTATTACACGAAAAAATACTGAGCTGGGCACTGAATCTTTACATAGATATTTGCCAACTAAGGACACTTCTCTAGAATTTCCTAAATCTGTCTGTTCTTCCTTGCAGAATGTTAAATTTAATAATAAGGCACCCATCATGTTTTACCAGAAAAAGACTTTGCTGGAGGTACTTTATCATCATTTACAACCTTTCCATCTCCTTACTTACATTCCAGATCATATTTATAGTCTCTCCTATGCAGTAGAGAGAACTGGGAAGAAATGAGAGTTGGTATTTCCATTTGACATCCAAAATACTTTCCATGTATCTGACAACTCAAGGTTATCAGCAGCCAATTTAAAAAAAACCCACAAGGTTTCTCGCACAACCTTTGCTTATGAAAGAGTATTTTGCTAATCAACAAAATGATCTTTGGTCATATAGTTGCGACTAGCTTAGCATTCCTTTTTTTTTAAAAAATCTGTATTCTGTTAGGAAACTGTTATCACCATTCGAAGAAGATACAAAGAGGAAAAGAACGGAAATGATGAGCCACCATTCACTTCCATTTTACCCGTCATTATTAAAATGCAAGCTCCTTGAGGGCAGGGCCAATCTCACTTTTGAATTTGTATTCCCAGTACCTAACACAGTGCCTGAAACAGTGGGCACTTAGTGCTTACTGACATATTACTAATGATTTGCTCTTGAGTAAACTGATTAATTATTCATAAAGATTATTAAGTCGTTCTCATTAAATATAGATCATTAAAGAGTAAAGAGGTTTAAAGTAAAAACAAAGATACAGTGTTAAAATCTCTAAAATAACTCCTTGTTCCTCGGGCTGTATTACTACTACTTCACTATTACGTATTTAAGTGAACTAATACAGAATACTGCATATGCATCATTAACATGACTGAGCAGGTAGAGATCTGATCTCTGAGTCAGAGAAACCTGAGTTCAAGTCCTACCTGTGACAAATACTAGCTATGTGAACCTAGGCAAATGCTTAACTTTTCAGTTCCCCAGGCAACTCTCTAAGGTCCTAAGTTTCAGATCTGCATGGGCAAAGTAAGCTTCCTCCCTAGGAGTACCCCATACTGGTAAATCACAGGGCCAGACTCAAAAGACTATGCAAATTTAGGCATTGAAAAGTGAACAATTTATCAATTAACCAAACCTAACTCAAATGATTTTACATTCTTCTTCCTTCTCCCCCTCCAAAACTACAAATAAGAATTTAAAACTGAAGCTACTTTATGCAGTCTGTTAAAAACCTTGCTTTCATATAATATGTTTTTTTTCCCCAGAGTTCTTTCTATGAAAATGAAACTGACCAGTATATTAAGAACCGAATGTTTCCTTTGAGCTCTGAAAAACTAATCAGTTTGTATATATCTTACTTTATTAATAATAGGGGAAAGGAAGAATCCTGGCATACTAATTTTCCATTATTATAAAATTTTACAAAATAAAATTCCTAGAGTAAAATGCTAATTTCCAGCTTTACAGAATTACCTAGACATCTTAGAAATTATCTAATCCAATCTTCACCTCTATCCTCACTTGCACACCAACTTCATTTTATAAATGAGGAAATTGGGAGTAAGTCCTGTTCAAGGTCACAATGGTAATTAAACTATATTTCATTGAGGTTTTTTTAAACACTTCCACATGAAAATAAGGGGAATTCTGGATTTTTATAATATTTCAGTTGTATTACTTCCAAAATAGTATGCCACATCACTGACTATAGTATGAATACCTACCATAGTTTAACACATCACTGACTATAGTATGAATACCTACCACAGTCTAAGGTAATGATTATAAGAGAGGAAAAGCATATCATTGGATATTTGGGTAACACAGATCACAACAACAAAGTACAGTTCTTTTGAACTAACCTTCTCTGGCTTGGTGATTTTTTTTAAAACAAGTAAAGTAATAACAATTTATACCTACCCACCCCCCTCCACCCTCTCCCCTTGCAATGTTCAATCTCTGGAAATGGATAAATTAAATTTCCTTCAAATTAAGCCAAAATACTAAAAACTACCTCTAGTTAAAGTCCAAACAACAGCTATATACCAATTCTGAAGGTAACCATTTCAAGTTCTGCGCCAACGAAAACAGGATCTCAATACGAAGATGCCATCTTGATTATAACTCTAAGTGTACCCTAGCAAGAATAAATAAAAGCTTAGAAAGCTAGACATAGACAGGACATAATGAACAAAGGAGTCTTCAAAGTCAGTAAATATCAATGGCCATGCTATGGTTTGTGAAGAAATGAACCAGAGGCAGCCTAAAGCAAAAACCCTGCCTAGCAACTTACGGGCAGAATTGTTTTTCTCCTCTCGATCACCAGTTCCCAAAGTCCTAAAATATACCTAAGCACAGTCTTCATTCCAGTGGAGGCCTTCTCCTCCAGTGCTGATCAGGCCCAATTCTGGTTAACACTAGATTGGTCTGGTCATAAACTCCCAACAACACAGGTTTTTAACGAGTCAGTCACCTGCCTTTCAAACCCAATTTTTTACAATGCTTATTCAAGCAGCAAATATTTAATACCTACTCTGCAGAAGACAGTTATGCTTAACAACTTCAGGTAACCAATCAAAGGAACAGGAAAGAATTACCACAGACAAAAAAGATACAGAGCACATTTTTTTTTAAATTAAGAAGTCTTGGTACATGTCAAAGTATGACAACAACCCTCAAATTCACATCTGAAATGGAGAGAGTGCTGGACCTGGAGTCAAGAAGACTCGAGTTCAAATCCTCCCTCAGATACACACTAGCTGTATGACCCTAGCAGGTCACATAACCTTTGCCCGTCTCAACTTCTTCTTTGTAAAGTAGAGATGGTATCAGCACCTACCTCCCAGGGCTACAGTGAGGATCAAATGAGAGGCAATAATTGTAAAGTGCTCTGCAAACCTTAAAGAGCCATATGAGTGCTAGTTATTATAATTCTTTATCATTTACTCACTTCCTTTCCCTGGTGATCAAGTCACTCAATATTCACTGTTTGAACACTTTTATAGCATCAACTGTTTTGCTCATGAGACCTGACTGAACTCAGAAAGATTACTGCTTTTTCCTTATCAACAACTCCAACCTTCACAATACCTACCATGTTTTTTAAATTAAAAAAAAAGTGAGGGTAAGGATACCAAATAAAAGAACATGGGGGATTTTTTTAAAGACAGATAGGTAGTTTTTATAAACCACAGTACTTCTCGGTTAGCATCTAATGAAGGTACAACGGAGAGAATATTGGACTGGGTATGGCCTCTGCCACTTACCAGCTATGCTAGCTGAAGCAAGTCTCCACCCACTGACCCAGGGTCCTCCTTCATCTATACAACTTGAATTACCTGCTTTCCAAGGCTACTACAAAGTTCCAGTAAGGATCTAAGTGAAAGGACCTGGTAAACTGCCCAGGGCTATAGAGATTATTTATTACTACTCTTTCCCCACAGTCTCATGACTCAGAAATGTGAACAGATATTTGCCCTTCATTAAAAATGCTAGAAAATTATTTTATCCCAAACTGAAGTCACCACCTTTTTCAAAAGTTCACTGCTTTAGCTCCTAAGTGTTTTCTACGATGTGGCACTAAATGAAATGACCAACGATGATAGTGTTGAAAGGTAACAAAGACAGGGCAGGCCCCGGGTAGAGTGGGCACATTTTCAAGGACCCTTCCTTTTCCTGGAGTAGTTCCACCAGCAGAGGCGCCGCAGGTGCATCTCTACGCTGAAGGGCTCTGACCTGGCCATGGAAGCTCATAAATAAAACTGTCACTTCCACCTGCCTGAACATCGCTGCTGGCCTCCTCCTCCAAAAACTAAATACTATTTTTCTAACGCTAGCAAGACTAAAGGAATATTGTTCACCACAGAACTAGACATTGTTTAAACACAGCAATTCTTTGCCTAAGATAGAGAGATGAAGTAAAAGGTAATGCTGAAGAGTGGGCTGAAGATGGGAGTTGTGCAAAGGCTCTGGAGAAGCCAGAGGGCCTTATTCACATCTTGGTAGGGATCTTTAAAGAGAAAGATGAAACAAGCAAATGGCCGAGAGCCAGGCTAATGCTGCCATCTAGAGGTTGTTCCCTGGAAGACGTCTGTCCCCATTTTTGGCACCTAGGCCTATTCAGCCATGCCAGGTCAGCTATGACTTTCCTTTCTTCCTATGTTGATTAAGTTCAAAAAAGCTCAAGTTACCAAACAAGCCACCAGGAAAATGCCTGATTGTCTCCTAAGAACATCTAGTCCTAATCAGAGGTTAGGAAATCAATATTAAAAGTAGAAGATGCAAATTTCAGGAGAAAACTGTGGTACAACTTGAAATGCTCGTGTCCTGAAGCAGAAATGTTTATTGCTATGCCTACCATCCCTCACAGTGCAGGAAACAAGAAGTCAAGGGCCTGTAATTTTCTTGGTGTGGGAGTGGTGAAGGTCCTTCCACCAACAGATCGTAACCAATCGATAGTTTATAGGTTTGGAAAGCTTGAATGAGAATAGAGATTAACTGGCATATCCCCAATTACAAAATGAGTAAGTACATGCTAGAGGTAAGATTTGAGTCCAGGTGTTACTGACTTCAAGTCTACCTGTTAGGCCAGACCTCTTATACCATTCTCAATATAATACGTTCCATTCCACAGCATTTCAGCACAAACTAATACAAAAGTCAGTCAAATTAACACAGACCTTGAGTTTGTGGTCCAAATTTCTTTAGTAGATCTATACAATGCGGGCATTCCTTCCTCCAGTGCAGGTCAGAACCCAATCACACCTCCTGTGTCATCCATAATCTCCTCAAAATCTTCCCCAAAGGATTGACCCAAGACAGTGGAGGTTGTCCAGGAAAGCTCTCGGGTTGTCCATCTGTTCTCCCTAGCCCCTCACTATGTGGCTAGCCCACCTTCTTTTTCAATTACATGCTTCTGCTTTAATGGTACCTCTTCTCTTCCCAAACAATGAGGCGCACAGTACAAACAAATGACGTTTGTATTTCACAACTCAGTCTGGTAAAGCATATTGCCTTAAATAAAGAAAAAAAGTAGTCAGGTCCAGGCCTAATATACTCCATGAAAATACCTATTCTAAATGCTAGTGTGGAAGTAGTTCTTCCAAAGGCTGCAATGTGCATCCTTCACAGGTAAGGGGAAAAAAACCAGTATAAGGATAAAATTCCTGGATCCCACAGAATCAACAAATTTCTGTTCACCTTGTGAGAGTGAAAAGAACCTGAACTTGAAGTAAAAAAAATCTAGGTTCAAGTCCTAGTTCTGCTACTTACAATGTTATCTTCAGTGAGTCATCTAACCTCTCTGAGACTCAATTGTCTCATCTGTAAAATGTATATATACTATTGGTCTTGCCTGCCTCACTGGGTTATTACGAGGGCTATGGACACAGAGCCTATTATCAAGTGGAAGTCTAGCATGGCAGAAAGAAGATGTGACCAGGAGTGAGGAGATCACTATTCCAATATAAGTTCTGTCACAGTCAGATGCAGGATTCTGAATCACCTAAGTTCTCCAGACCTTAGGATCTCAGTGTCAGAACCTTAGAGATCATCTGGTCTAGCCTTCTCATTTTACAGAAGGAAACACAATTATTCTATTATAATCATCACCATTATTATTATTAAATCTATAAAACCAAGAAATATTTTTCTTCTTAAAACTAGACAACTTACAAAAGATTGCATCAGCATCACACTTCAGAGCACAATTCCATAACAGGCTAAAGCCAGAACAAAAATGATTAACAGGAAGCTGTATATTAACTTATCTCTTGCCCAAGTCTGTCCACCTACTCCGGGCCAAGTATACAGAGACATCACTTTCTTCTTACAGATAACTTTCATTTTTGTGTCATTTTCATTTCCAAACATATCCCTCCTTGCCTCCCTACCCAGTAAGTTATCCCTTATAAGAAAGATTTTAAAAGAAAGCAAAAAAGAGTACATCAGTAAAACCAGACAAGACAGCTTGGAGGACCTGGGTGCAAATCTCACCTCTGTCACCTTATATCTCCAGGATCTGGGGTAGTAGCTATAACTAATATTCACATAATCCTTTCAGTTTTATAAAGCAGTTTACATAATTACCTCATTTGGTCTTCACAACCCCATTTTACAGAAGAGGAAACTGGGGATTAAGAGAGATGAAATGACTTGCCCAACATCACTGTTTGTCTTCTGCTCTGGAAGAGGAACATGACATCAGGAAGGTGATGCCATGACTTGCAAGTGAGTTGGATCAAAGTGGGGGAGGGCTGTGCAAGGTCACCAGCCTCACTTTCTTCTCTGGAGCCATGTGGGTCCAGTGACAAGATACAGATCAGGATGACTGGAGATGACCCCAGATGCAGTGACAGACCTTGACCTTTCCCAGGTCTTTCCCAGGTCTCCCTCTGACTAAGGCAATCAGTGATTAAGGCTAGGTAAGAAATGAGGCAAAGAATCACTTAGCATCACTTAGCTAGTAAATACCCGAGGTGGGATGTGAACTCAGGCCTTCCTGACTCTCAAGTGTTCCTCACTCTAACCATTAAATCAAGCTGCCTTCTCCCTTGGGCAAGCCACTTAAACTTCTCTGGGCCCTGGTTTTCCTAACTGTGAAAGGAAAGGGTTAGACGAAAATGGCCTCTAAAGTCTCTTCTAGTTCTAAATCTATGATTCAATGCTCAATAGTGTCTGGAAGTATATATAATATTACACATCCATAGCCTCCCTCCACTGCAAGGAAAGAAGAAAAGATCTTTTCCTCAATTCTTCTCTGGGATCATGCTTAATCATTAGAATGAAAAAAATTCAGTGTCATTTTTTGCTCTTTTCATTTACATTTTTGTAGTCATCATACATTGTATATCGTATGTTGTATAATACTACGTATTGTTTTTCTACTTCAGCTTTCTTCAGTTCATAAGCATTCCCACACTTCTCTGAATTCTTTGTTATTTGTCATTTCTTACAGTATAGTAATATTCAATTAAGATCATGTGCCACAACTTATTTAGCCATTTCCCAGCTGATAAGCCCCGACTTTGTTTCTGTTTTTCCACTTCCACCATGAATATCTGGGAGTGTATGGCACTTTTCTTTCTGTCTCTGATTCCCTTGGTGTATATGACTAAGAATGGGAGTTCTGGGTCAAAGAGTGGACATTTTAGTCATCCTTTTTTTTAAAAGCCCAATTCCAAATTACTTTACAAAATGGTTAGACTACCTCATAGCTCCACCAACCATGTATTAGTGTGCCTAGCTCTACCATAAATCACTTTTAACAAATACAGAACCAATAAGCTAACATTTATTGAGAGCCTAAGTACTATTCTAGGCTCTAGTGGGAGATATAAAATGTAGATTAGATACACCTTCTTTCTCCATGAAGCTTAGTCTATAAGAGTAATATGATACCCAGATAACTAACTAAAATAAATAGTAAACAAATGCGTTAGAGAGTTTAATACAAAACAAACTGCCATGGGAGGTCCAAAGGAGAAGATCATTAGCAATGAGAGTGATGGGTCATCAGTAAAGTTTTTATGGAGGAAATAATGCTATAAAAGGAAAGGGGGGTGGGTGGGGCATGTAGGTGGCGCAGCTAGGTGGCACAGTGAGTAGAGCACTGGCCCTGGAGTCAGGAGAACCTGAGTTCAAATTTGGCCTCATACACTTGACACACTTACTAGCTGTGTGACCTTGGGCAAGTCGCTTAACCCCAATTGCCCTGCTCTCCCCCTGCAAAAACAAAAACAAAACAAAACAAAAGGAAAGGGGGAGAGGACGGGAATATTTTTTATTAAGTTATTGACATAGTCAAAGAAAATTTATCAGGCAATAATGTGAAGGATCTGTTTGAGTTCACAAATCCCAGAGGCAAGAAGACTACTGGCAAGAAGAGATAAGAGACTAAGCACAGTGGGAAAAGAACTAACCTGCAGACAAAGGATTTGTAAAGTAGTTTCAAAATGTGCCATTAATATACATATGCTTTTCAGAGATTAGAGGCACCCTTCAATAATCAATAATCAATAAATATTTATTAAGCACCTACTATGTGCTAAGCACTGGGAATACAAAAAAAGTCAAAAGCTTGTGGGATTTTATGCTTAACATGGGAGACAAAAAGCAAACAAATATGTACAAACCAACTATATGCAGGATAAATAAGAAAGGGAAAGCACTATAATTAAGAGGAGGTAAGAAATATTTCCTGTTGAAGGTGGGATTTTAGTTGGGACTTAAAAGCTAGGGAAAGTAGCAGGTGGAGATGAGGAGGTTTCAAGAGTCTTTCTCACATAAGGGGCCATAAATATTTAACAAGTTAGCAAGAAAAAAAAATCCAATGTTTCCTGAGACTAAATGTACTTGGGAAGCTATCTGAAGCATGTTTTGGAACTCAAGAACCACCAAAAAAGGAAAAAGCTCTCCCAAGAAAGCCAATCTTGTCAGTGCCAACTCAAAAAGGTCCACATTATTCCTAAACTAACATCATACAATGCCTCCTTGAAAGCAACAATAAGCAATTCTGCTTCTTGGGTAGATATTTTCTGTGGGGCTTTTTTTTTCCTTCTCATTATCTTTATCAGCAAGGACATTTGCATAAAAACAAGATCATTGGTCTCTGGGGATTCATCAGCTCCTGCTGCTTATTTTTCATCCATGTCATCCTCTCAATTAATATTAGGGAGAGGATTGAGACATCGAAACACCAGATTAGGGTGTCAAATGAAAAACCAACCCCTAGAGCAGATGAATATCCATAAGGAACAAAAATCTTGTTTTTATGCAAATACACCATGGACAAGAAAATAAAAGAAGACATTTTCCAGAAAATCTGATACACATCAGTGAAATTATTTCTAAATTAGCAACTGTGTTCCACATGGCACCAAAATGTTTCTAACAAAAAGCATAATGGTCAATTAAAGTGGCAATCTACCACTAAACACAAGTATAGAAGTTGAAATAAAACTGAATTTCCAAAAAGACCACTGTAGTTCTGATCCCTGGACTTACTGGCTGGCAATAAAGATCACTTCTATTGCAGTAAGTGTAGGTTCAGTTTTATTCCTTTCAGGAAGCAGAGATCTCTTCTCTCAAGGTCCCTTCCAGTTTGTGTTTCTATAAACACACCTCCTCTTTGATACTCCAAAGTAACACTCATACTAAAAATATGGATTTAGAACAGTAAATACCAATTCTAATTTTTATTTAGAGGAAGTCCATCAATTAAATCAGGATAATGGCATCTACCTCATATGGTTGATATGAGGATAAAATAATGTACGTAAAGCACTTTTTAATAAACCTTAAAGCACAATATAAATGTAAGCTGTTATAAGATTGAGCCTCTATTACTATCTTGAGCCAAATAGATTTGAGTACAACAAAGAAAAATAAACAAACTGAGAGCTTGACAGTTTCAGAGGCAGAAGGGCTCTAATCTGAACACCAATAATGTTTCACTCTGTCACCAAAAATGTATCTGGGAGCTACCAAAAAATTTGTTTTGCAAAGAAATGGACTCACAAAGATAAAAGAACTGGTCATCATAAGACATTAACAACCAAAGGAAGATTTAACTTAAGGTGTTCAATTATTTCAACCTCTATCACCCTCTGCTTGATATATCAAAGATTATCACAGAAATTTTATACCAGAAAGGAACTGTAGCAATCATTTAATCTATCCTTCTCTTTTAACAGATGAGAAAACTGAGGCCCATAGAAAAGTGATATAATAAAGATTCTGACCTCAAGAAACAATCTAGTTGGAGAGATAAGTCAAATACAGGCAAGATAAACATTCATACAAGCTAGTACGGAACTTAGTGCCAGATGAGTTTTAAAGACAAATAATTAACGCTAAAAGAATTAAAAGGAGAGTGAGATCCCTGTAGATAGGAATTAGGGTTGTACTAATCGTTGTACTTTCATTGTGAGCACTTATACCTCAGAAATTAGCAAATGCTACAAATCAGAGTTTGAGTTATTATTTTGTTGATGGCATAGGCTTAACAAAGTGATGGAGAAAATGTTAACAGAGCAGATGAAACTTAGAAGCATTTCCTGTATACAGTTTTCTTCTCCCGCAGAGCCAGCTGTTAAACATTTTTATCAGCACACCTCCCAACTAAATGGTCAGCAAAGGCTTTATAGAAAAGGTGAATCTCTAACATATGCTAGTTTACATCACTAGCAAGCTTTTTCTCTTAATTACAAAGTATGAATTTTCCACAATCCATTTTCCAATTTTATAATAGAGGAAAGAAGCATAATGATAGCTTTTAAATTGGCAAGGAATTCAGAATAGCATATAATTTTAAAAAGAGAAACACCCCCAACATAAAATAAGATTTTCTCACCCATACTGCAAGGCAAAGCCATTCTGGAGTCTAACACGTTAACCAGTCAGCTCAGCAGTCTAATATGCTGATTACCAACAGAAAGGTTTCTCATTTTGTCTTACCTCTAACATACTTACCATTCTAATTTCTAATAAAAATACTGTCTTAATTATAAAAAAGAGAGACCTTGAAAGAACCACTACATTTCAAAATACTACATGTAGCATGAACAAACGTGGCCTGGGTACTTACACTCATCCAACCCCAGTTGATAGGCTAGATTTTGTAGGCCTCGTACTTTCTCCATCAGGTTAGCTGTGGTGAGGCTGCCCAGCTCTGAAAATAGAATAAGTGTGAACTTCAATACTGTTTCTATTTTCCCCACGTCTATCCCCATTAGATACAAGATTTTAAGTTACCTTGCCTAGACCCTACTAGTCAAAATAGAGCACATGTTCCCAGTTCTTGTCAAACTGAGAAAAAGGTGATTAAGAGTTTATTTGTTCCCTTTTGCAACATGCCTTAGCTAAGCCCATCCACTTGAAAGAGAAATGAGTCAGTATGTAAATGGTCTTATACTACCTGCACATTCTACACTTACATTTCATACGCTTTAAATAGCATAAAACTTATTTTGCTATTTCTGCCTTCTTCAGTCCATCCTGTAAAATGAATATGATGGAGTGACCATTTTACAAAACATAAAGGAGGCATTGCAGGTATATGTTGTTCTTACTTCAAAAAAACCTATGATTTAATTGGTGTTCGTACTTCCTTCACTGAAAGATGGCCACTTGTCCACACCTTAGTAGACAGTTTCAGGAACTGCCTCACCTGATATCCAACTGTCTGGTGGTGAGCCTCTTTGAACTTAGCGATGTTCGTCCTATGACAACAGTCTGCTGCCAGGCCCATAGGCAGAGTTTTTCCAGCTGTAGGATTTGTCACACTTTGTATTGCACTGGCCAAAACTTCTAAGAACCAGTGTTCCTATTATGCCCTAAGAAGGCACTGCTATAATCCTGCTAATTAATCAGTGATGCCTCTGATGACAAAGTATATAATCTGCAAATAAAAGTTCCCAACTTTTCTAAATTAGGCATAGTGGATAGAAAGCCAAACTTTAAGTAAGGGAGACTTGGCTTCAAATTCACAATCACAGAATTTGAGAGTGGGAAGAGGGCTCAGTAACCGTTCTAGATCAACCCACATCCCAAAGGAATCCCTAGCATAAAGAGAAACCCGCCGCCTCTCCAAACAACTGACTCAAGTTTTGCACAGCTCCAATTGTGAGGTTTTTCTTGGCATCTGACCTAAATTGGCTTCTCTGCAACATGTACCACTGCTCCTGTCTGGTTCTGCCCTCTGGGGCAGAATCAGCCTAGCCCCTTCTCTTCATGACAGCCCTTCAAATACTTCGTTGTTGTTCCGTCATTTCAGTTGCATCTGACCCTTCAAGAACCCATTTGGGAGGTTTTCTTGACAATGGAGTGGTTTGCTAATCTCCTTCTCCAGCTCATTTTACAGATGAGGAAACTGAAGGAAACAGGGTTGAGTGACTTGCCCAGGGTCACACAATTAGTACATGTCTGAAACAGGATTTGAACTCAGATCTTCCTGACTGCAGGCCCAGTGCTCTATCCACTGCACCACCTAGCTGCCTTGCATCAAATACCTTAAGACAGCTATATTATGTGCCCTAGTCTTCTCTTCTCCAGGTTAAATATCCACAGTTACTTAAAGTGATCTTACTATGGCATGAACTCAGACCCTTCACCAGCCTGGATGCCCTCATCTAGACACTATGCAGCTTGTCAAAATTCCAGACAAAGTGCGAGAAGGGCAGAGTACAGGAGGATTATCACTCCCTCATTCTTGGAAGCCATGCCCCTCCTTAATGTAGCCCACCATGACATCATCATCATAGCATTTATATAGTGCCTTAAGGCTTACAAAATGCTGTACATGTTATCGTGTTTGACATGAGCTTTTGTGACTGTCATATCATACTACTGAGCTTGCAGTCTACTAAACCCCCAGATTATTTTCAGAACAATTACTGTCTATCTAACCATGCCTCTTCCATCTTACACTTGAGAAGATGATGTTGTTGTATCCAATTGCAAGACTTTACATCTATCCCCACAGAATTTTATCTTAACAGATTGAGACAAATCCTCTAGCGTGTCAAGATCCTTTGGGTCCTTACTTTGTCATTCACCATGTTAGCTATTTCTCCCACCCAGTTTGTTGTTCTCTGCAAATCTGATGAGCATATCATTTATACCATTATCCAAGTCAATGACAAAAAATGTTCAACAGTCCAGGTCTAAGCACAGACTTCCTGCTATGCTGACACTGAGCAACTGCTCTGAGTCTGGCCACATGGACTGTTCTGAGTCCAGCCAACTGAATTATCCACAGTTCTCCATCTTTTGCACAAGAAGAGTCTAATATACTTTCTTTGATCTCTTTAATGATCTTTTCTAGATTTTTCTCAGGAAAAGAAGTCAAGCCTCTAGTCTGCAGACTCTTCAGGCATCTGCCCTTCTCCATTGTTTTGATATCTCTATTTCCTTTTTTTCTACTATCCTAGGTGCTCTCGTACTCTTTCCTTATCTTGGGATAGTATTCTCTGATTTTTGTTCTGCTACTTTCAGTGTAAAGTTCATTCTCCTAACCATTTTTCTCCATGGAATCTTACATCTTTCTTCTGAACTTTATGAAATCTGCTTTCCCAAAATCTAGGGCATATACCCAGACTTCTTCTCCTCTGTCACAAATTCTAAGAAGCAGTGATCACTGGCCTCTAAGGTTCCCATCATTTCCACCTCAGCAACCCATTCCTTCCTGTTAGTGAGACTCAGATCCAAAAAGAATATCCCTTTTTGATTTCTATACGTTTTGGAGGATGAAAATATAATAAATCAAGCTAAGAAGTTATTAGCTACTCTGTATGGCAGAGAGACAGCTCCAGCACCTTTACAGAATAACTGAAATACCCCATCAATATATATCACATTTCTCTGCTAGACTTGTGATCTGCTCTCCAGCGCCTTATCTATTTCCTTTTTCTGTTCCAATGGTTTGTAGTATACTCCAATAACAAAATTATTTGTTCTTCCCTACTTTGCCCTTACCCAAATACTCTTGGTCATGCTTCCTAAATTTCCTCACAAGTACACCTTTTTAATATGCCATGCTCAACTGTTGTCTTCCCTATTTCACTTATCCTGCTTCTTTTCTAGAAAGTATTTCCATCCTGGACCATAGCTGAGTCATAGGTTTCATCCCACCCAATCTCAAAGACACGTACAAAGTACAATTGGCCTCCTTATATTAGAGCCTCTAAACTTCTCTTGTCTGTTGCCTAAATTTAGAGTATTTTTATATAGACGTTTGAGGCCATGGGTTTTATTACTATTCCTTTCTTCGGTTGTGCTCCTGTGAATTTGTGGGTGTCCCAGTTACTAACCCTAATTCCTTTACCATGGCTACTCTTTCTATACATACAGTCTTCTCTTTCCCTCTCCTTTTTAGTTTAAAACCCTTCTGATTAGTTTTGCAAGACACCTGGCAAATACTTACCAACCTTTGTTAAAGGAGTCTCACTTTCACATACCACTTATTGTTCAACTATTCATTTCTCAAATTAAATTTTCTTTCCTGCATGCCTTGCAGTCAATGGATACAAGTAATTAAAAATACAACCTACCCTAAGGTCTCCAGTTTCTTGCCCAGGACTTTATAATTACTGACTCTAAAAATGCCTAGGCGAATCATCAAAAGTGAGTAGCTGTCAACAGTTTTGATAAGTCTTAAAAGTTTCTGTTATGTCTTGGATATATGCCCCAGGAAGACAACATACCTTCTGTATCGTTGCCAAGTTAACCCAAAGGAATCACCAATTACTATCACTCTTTTCTTCCTCCTCTGACTCTTCCTAAACGAACATCTCTCATCTGATGGCTTCTATGTCTGTCCTATGTCATTTTTAAGTGGAGAAGCAGCTTCTTCCTCCTCAGACCATATACAGTTCTCTCTTCTCTGGGAAAAGCCTCAAATCATAGGTGCCTTTTTTCCTTCCCTTCTCCTGGATTTCATTCTCTATCATCCTGAAACATCCCCCCATGAAGCCTTGCTTATTTCTACCCTTCATCGTCCCTAACAACACGGAATATGGAAAGACATTCTTCTAGGTCTTTCTAGTTCCTTCGCCTCCTCCTTCAAGAGGGATATCAGCCTACACTGGGAAAACAGGTAACAACAGTCAACTGATTGTGGCAGAAACACAAACATCACACACCCTCAATGCAAGGCACTGAACAATTTCTCCTCCCAAAACTATTTCTAGTGTTTGTACCTTAACCATGGGGCAGCTAGGTAGCACACTGTATAGAGTGCCAGGCCTGGAGTCCGGAGCTCATTTTCCTGAGTTCAAATCTGGCTTCAGATACTTCTTAGTTGTGTGATCCTGGGCAAGTCACTTAACCCTATTAGCCTCAGTTTCTTTTTCTATAAAATGAGCGGGAGAAGGAAATGGCAAACCACTCCAATATCTTTGCCAAAATAACCTCAACTGGAGTCACAGTGTCAGACACGACTGAACAGCAACAAACACCTTAACTCTAAGCACTCAAAACTTTTGAGAAGTTTTTAAAGTTAAAAGATTTTACAACCAATTCGCCCCACCTACCAACCTATCCTATCAATTAGTTTAACCCTTTGTTTCCTTTAAATTTTCTTGTTTATTTTGTCTTACCAACTACTTTTTCCTCTTCCTTCTCTAGTCTACCTCTTGTAATTCCATTCCTTCCATCTTTTATATCCTCCTTCATTGTTCTCGATCTGGCTTCTCTTATGTCCTGGAAGCAGAATGGGGGCTGGAGATTGTTCTCCAAATTTTCTTCAATTTCTCCCAAATTTTGCCAAATTTCTCTTCCCCAAATTCAGCTCTGCCCTATTTCACAAATCCAAATGCTTTCAAGTTACCTGAGTGATTTTATCCTCCTTTTACAGTTCAAAACCTTCTCTCTTCTCCCATGGAAACTAGAACTAAAAGACCTCTGTTACATACTGTTACCAAGGGCAAATCTTTCATCTTCTCAAGGTTCTTTAGTACTTTAAGTACTAAAGTACTTTGAGTACTTTAAGACTATAATGTGAACTTGTTTCTCCCTATCCTTGCCACTCATGAAATCACATGTCCAGATCAAAAAAAAAAAAAAAAAGAGAAAAGAGAAGTGGTGGCAGAAAATAATACTTCTCCCTAAATCCAAATACTATGAAAAATTTAACAGGCAATCAAGAAGAAAAAAGGCAACGCTTTCAAAAAATGTTCTCATGAGTACGTAAAAAGGTAAGCTTCCCTTTCAGATCACCTTTACACCTGGCCTTGTTTCTACCAATTTCAAGTCACAGACTTGGTTCATAAATGCTTGTTGTACTTCAACAGACTCTCTTCAGCAATGTAGACAGCAACCCAGCCATAACTTTTCATTCTGCAGGGGGATTCTCAAACCTATCTTCTCATATATTCTCCACAGGAGATCCTTTCAATATTCGGGGGACGGACCTTCCTGTAGATCCCTTAAGATTGCAGGGATACCAAAGCAGTTCATAGCTGTCCATCATTCCCTTCTGCCATGACTAGGCTCTCTTTTCCTCCTCATCCATTCTACTCTCTGAAGTCATTTGTGTTGCCTTTCCTGCACAATTCTTTCTAGTCCAGGCAGCTTGTTCACACCAATCCTTCTTGCCCTGTGATTGGCACTAAATCTTCTCAGAAGGTAGTAGTCAATGACTTGCAGTCACACATCATCATTAGAAGAATACTGGTGTTAAACCTATTTTTAAAAAATTGAGCCTAATTCTTACACAAGGAAAAAAGATAACTGAGAGAATCTCAATACTAACCCAGAGTACTTTCCCATGCCTACCACATTTTTATGTGACTTATTTATACATGAACTGAAGGCATCCTTGATGAAAGTTTTAAGAAAACTTTTTAAATGATATCCCAAAAAGCTGATTCCACTGCAAATGTCAAAATCATATAAGATTTTTTAAAAGGACAGTAGGCATAATTTTGTTCAATATTTACTAGTTTAAAATAAAGTATAAACCTGGGGAAATTGTATGCTCACCAAAGGAGTTTGCTACTGCCTTTGATGATTTCTAGTGCAGAGTTCAAATTGAACAGGGATTCAGCTTGGGAGGATGAGGTCTTTTAGATATTCCTGTTTGCAGATGATATTTTGCATATTATATTAAGCCCTAGAACATTTCAGTTCCATGTAAGTGAAATCCATGATCTCAAAAGAGATCAAAAAAGCTAAACCTATTTCTCCACATGGAAAAAATGAAATAATTGAAGAATGCCTGTTGACCAAACCATGATATGCCATTGAATGGCCAACTCCGCATAACTGGTCCGTCAATACTATCTTAGAGACTTAGACAGACACTGCAGATGAGCAATGAACCGGACCTAGAGTTGAATAGGAGGAGAGTAGGTTAGATTGCGCAGTGCTTTTATTGGAGCATCCCTCCTCCCCACGTTCCCCCAGCTCTTTTGGTGAGCATACATTTTCCCCAGGTTTATACTTTTTTCCTTGTGTAAGCATTAGGCTCAATTTTTTCCAATCCTTTAGGGTATCTCTCTCTCTTATTTACAGCTACATACCCCCCTGAGAAGCAAAACCTCAATATCCTCAAAATTGCCTTGCCTACTCCTTGTCTCATCTGGCTACTTCTCCCAGGTTTGTTTTTAGTGCTATTTTTACTCTCTAACACAGCTAGGTCTGGGAATCCAAATGTGGAGACTTTACTGTCATTTACAGTGAAAAGGGTGTGTTATTAACATGGGTTTAGAGAATTCTTCCATATGTTCCTCTATTTACTCACCTATTTCCAATTTCATCCTTAAAATTCTTTCAGAATAATTTGGTTTAATTGGGTCTCTCAAACTCATTTCTCTTCTATTGCTTCTCATTGTTTCATAAGGGGATGTTCAAAAGCACTTATTTCTTCTAGTTTGGTATCATTTTGGTCCTGATCTAGTACCTGCTGATTACTTTCTCAAGACCGGTACTAATAACGTGTAAGAATGAGGCTTCTGTGCTGTCTACTACTGTCACTCACTTCTTAGCTCTGAACCATATTTTCTAACATTTTTTATCCTCTTCAATGCCCACTTCTGCGACGAAGTCACTGATGACTAAAGTGTGTACATTGAATTTGGAGGGTCTTTTTAAGATTTTTGTAGGATTTCTCCATCTCCTCATCCTCTACATCAGAAGTTGGCGTATAAGCTGCAATCATGTTCATCGTCCTCTTTTTGTAGATACTTATCATGGGAATGAGAGGCAGTATGGTAAAATGGACTAAAAAGCTGGCTATGAAGATGTGGATTCCAGTCCTGCCTCTGACACACACTGACTACGTGACCCTGGTTCCAATCCTGTCATAACCTAGCATATAAAATGGCTCTACGCCAAATGGCACAGGGCATGAAGACTTCTTGTTGCCTCTGGATATATGATAGAAACAACCCAGCCAAATTCTTTATTTGACTTGCCAAGGAAAGGTTGTGAATGATCCTTCCTCTATTTAGCAACATTTAACGATTTTCTGTTCTGGTTTTACTTACAGCATAAATATTAAGACTGAGGCAATTCAGTTCTTCTATTAGCAGGTCCACTCACTGGTCACTGGATGCGGATCTCAAATTAAATGTGTCCATAGCTAACTTAATGTCTATAAAGGGATATAAGATTCTCATGAATCATGAGATTCTCAGCCACTTTGACCCTTCCTTCAGCCACTCTGCCTACATCACTGCACAATCAGAAGTGGACAGCACTAGACTTACGCTACTTCATATAGCACTCCTCTGTTTCACGGACTGCCACAGCCAAAGAATTCATCACCAAGTGGCCAGCCTATTGATGATTCGTTTTCTATATTCAGTAGAGCTGGTGGTCAGAAAGCAAACAGCGTGTTGTTAAGATCGTACTCAAAGTTTTTCCACCATAGGAGAACCTCCCAGATATGCAGCCTGGTGCCACAGCCTTTAATTTCCCAGGAACACCCCCGTGCCAAGGTAAGGCATCAGAGCTAGGCTTTGATTCTTAATATGTATAACCATTAATGTTTGTAATGAAAGACCCAAACACACCAGAAGAAATTAAGCAAATGTCTATTTGCAAATATCAGAAAAGTTAATCTAAGATAGTCTTAGATTCTGCCTATTCCGATGGAAGGGGAAAAGTGAAGCATTTTGCATTTAAGTATTTTATCCAGAAGAACACACTGGTTGGCAGTCAGATACTTAAAAGTGCTTTGTTTCCTCCATTAAGCCTTCCAAAGTAACTGTCCAAATCTAGCATAAGTTGAAATAATAATAATAATGACAGTAGTCATAATCTACAATTATTTAGTGCCAAGTAATTACAAAGGACTTTTCCCACAACCATCCCGTACAGTAAGTCAGTAGTATCATTACCACTCCCATTTTGCATGTGAGGAATCTGAGGTTCAAAGATGAAGGGACTTGCAAGGTCCCATACCTAATAATTGGCAGATATGAACCCAGGTTTGAGTCCAGGTGTAGTCCTCTTTCCACTATGCTAGAAAACCTGTAGTGTCCATTCCATTTTCAATTCTTAAAGAGCAGATTTTTATATCAATCTCAGGGTCATATTTCAATTTTATTCTAAGATTTCCTAACAACCATGCAATGTTTATTGCCAAAAGAATCACCAAGGGGAAGACATAAATAATAAAAAGATCTGGCTTGATTAAAATTTTCTAACTAAAATTTCCATTCTGTGTTTGGGACTCAAACAATCACAACCAATAAATACGTACTGACCACCTATGTGCAAGGTTTGGTAATGGATACAAAATGTAAAATACAAAATATTAGCTCCTGCATTCAAAAAACCTAAAATCTAATTTTCTACCAACTAACAGCGCACACATAAAAGGTGCTGAGTAATAAAGAAAATGAGTATTATAGAAGTTTGAGGGAGAAATCACTTCCATTTGGTGTGGTCTGTGAGCTTCATGGTATTCCACAATAAACCAAGAAGAATTTTTTTCAGTTGGGTCTTGAAGGGATTTAAATAGGTAGAACAAAGAGAGAGCACATTTTGGGCAAGGGAAACATAATACGGGCAAAAATCCAGAGGAAGAAAAGCATAAACTATATTCAGTGGACAAGTCTGAGGGTTCATATGAGAGAAAAGTGGGAAATGAGCCTAGAAAGACAAAGTAGGGTCATATTGTTGAGAACTTTGATTTGAAGTCCGTAGATTACAACCATTTCTTACCTTTCAGCATATCAATATCATCATGTTCTAATTCAGCCATCCATTTGGGTGGAGAGCTAGTGATGGGCTGCCAGAAAACAAGAACATATAGTTAAGATAAAGGGCTCACAGACAACATAAAAGGATCCTATTCTTTCATAACAAAATATATGTGGCTTACATACTAAATAATTATGAGCTAAATTATAGCTGAGAATAACTGAAACTGCTGGGAGAACTAACTTTAAAGATGCGAACTGAAAAACTATCCTTTACTTGGATAAAAACACCTACCATACAAAATAAGACTGGTCACCTTTAAACCAGGCTGTCAGCTTAAGGATAAAGCAGTATGGAACAGGTTACACTAGCAGTAAAAGAGTCCTGCCCCAGTTAAGCCTACTCAGCAGAAGCCAATTCCAGCCCTGAGTTCTATGAAAAGCTCAGCAAATGTTATTCTTTAACAGAGTTGAAGATTTAAAGAATATACCAAAATCAGAGAAGCCTGAACTTTTAGGGGAACGGGAAGAACTAAATAATCATCGACTTGTATTCCACAACCTTAGAAAAAATTCACAACTGTCTATGAAAAAATTGAGGATTTCAGTTTACTTTGTTTATTTTGCATGAGATATGTCCCTTGTCTAAATTCAGCATTTTTATCATTAGTTTAAAGTAAACATTCTGTATAAATAACAAAAGAGTAATGTGATACAGGTGATAAAAAACATCTTAGCTAAACATTTTACATGCATGAAAATGATAGGAGGCAAAAAACTCAATTACCACTGCATCAGATACACATTACAATAGTCTAAATAAATTACCTCATATCTAGTCTCATGCCAAGCACCCACATCCACTATTTGTATGTGAAATAATGCAGAATATCCATCATGTAGAACTCATCCCAAGTTAGTAGTCAAACACCCCCTAATCAATTGCTCTCTCATATGACCCTAAAGACAAGCCTCAAAGTTTCCCAATGATCCTTTCTGGCTGTAAAAAGAGGCAAAATCCGGCTTGCCAATAGCCCCTTTTAGCTCTAAACAGTGGCATTAACAGATGATTTCCTTTCTGAGGCCTTTTGATGCTTTACTGAGAAGAAAAAAAAGATTAAGTACCTACTATAGTAAAATGTCCTCAAGCATGGAAAACATTCCATGCTTGAGGACATTTTACTGTGCAGCATAAGAACATATCGAAAGTCTTTTCCAATGATAGTTGGAACAAAGAAGAACAAAGTTAAAGAAACAAGTAATAAAAACCTCCCTTCCAAATTCATTCTGATATAAGTGGAGAATAAATACTTTAAGAATATAATTTGCTGACCAATACATTTTTCCTTACTTCTATGAGATGTTGTTGTGTTTGTCCTTTTTTCTTGAAGAGGACCATGACATCAGGGAAATGATAAGATGACTTGCAGTTGACTTTGATTTGAGGGAGGGCTGTACAAGGTCACTGGCCTCACTTTCTCCTCCAAAGCCATCTGGGTCCAGTGGCCTGATATTCACCAGGAAGACTAGAGATGGCCCAGGATGCATTGGGAGACCCTGGCCCTTTCAGACTAAGGTCTTTTCAAGTTCTCAATTTGAGTGAGGTAACGCCCATTCAGTGAATAGGCCTCTTTAAAAGTTAAGCAAGGGATGGCCCCTTTAATCAAAACTCAAAAAAAAAAAAATCAAACTGGGAGTGGAAGACCTTCAGGGTTCCTGGCCAAAAGAGAAACAGATACTATTTGGTATTTACATTGACTCTGTGCTAGGAGGGCAGGGACCTATTGTCCAATCTAGGAGGGCAGGGACCTATTGTCCAATCTATGAGCTCCAGAGTGTATTGGGTTTAAGGCTTGGTTTTTGATAAGAGAAATCTGGCCAGTAAACCCGAAGTTAAGGAGGCAGTCTTCAGCCATCGAAATGGAGCACAGAAAGAAGGCATGGGCATGGGTATAGGCCGAGGCAGAGGCAACTTCTATAAGTAAGACTAATAGATCGTACTGTTCATTTCTGTTTTTCTATTGGTCTGTGTGAGCTAATATTAAAAGTATCTTTTTTATCCATCAAATAAAAGAACTAAAACGGAAGAAAAGAATTCCCAGACAAGATTATCTTTTCAAGGCAGAGTACACCAAAACAGAGACACAAAATCTTTACTATATCTGCCCGGAGTCAAGACAAACCAGCTTTGAAATAAGGGAGGAGAAAGAAGGGAAGAGGGAAAAAAAAATATTCAGATTTTTTTTTTTAATTTTTTTGTTGTTGTTTTTTTGGAGGGGAGAAGGCAGGGCAATTGGGGTTAAGTGACTTGCCCAAGGTCACACAGCTAGTAAGTATGTCAAGTGTCTGAGGTCACCTTTGAACTCAGGTCCTCCTGACTCTAGGGCTGGTGCTCTACTTACTGCGCCACCTAGCTGCCTCCCAACTCGGATTTTCTAATGCCAGTCTTGACTCAGACTTAGTCCCAAGTTTGTCCCAAGCTTGTCCCAATATTTTGAAACTTGTATTACTCCCCTTGCTTAAGCCTCTTAGGACTAAGGTAACATCCACTTTTATATGATTATCTTATCTATTAGCACTCCTGAGCAATGTCTTTAAAAACAAAAGGGCTTGGGAGATATAGTTCCTTTTTCCAATATGTGAATCTGATAAGTCTAAGCAATTTTGAGATTCCTTGTCCAAAGAATAAACGGAATTATCAGTTGGTACCTCTTACACTCACAGAATCATAGATTTGGAGTTAAACAGTGCCACCAAGTCATCTGGTACACTCTTCAGGCCCAGAAAGAGGAAGGGATTTGCCCAAAGACACAAAGGTTAAAGGATCAGTGAGAACCCTAGCCCTCTGATTCCAAAGATAAGATTCTTACTGATGGGGTGCTCGTGCTTGGACCCTAATTCTAACATCACATTTCTCCTTAGCCTCTGCTTGGGTGCTGTGCCGGAACTCCAGTTCTAAAATCACATTTCTCCCTAGCTTCAAAGCATTGGCCCAGGCAGCCTCTCTCCAGTTCAAGGGCAGCATACCTTACCAAAAGAACTAGTTCTCAAAATATATTCTTTCCCAGGCAGCCTCTCTCTAGCTAAAGGGCAGAATGCCCCCAAATTATCCCTGCTTCTTCCTCAGTAAGCAGCTATGCCCAATTATAGATTGATTTCCAGATGATAAACTGAGTCAAACATATATCCTAGACACAGTCAAACTTATACTCCCTTACATTAATCTTGTCTAACAAGACACGTGATGGAATCCATCTGGATATTCCCAGTCAGCCGTGAACTTTTGGTGACTTAGTGACGTTTCACAGCAAAAACCATACCCACAGGTAGCCCCCACTTGGGCTATTTCCCAGTGAACTCTGGGTAAGATACTTGCACATTAGATACAAAAAGTACATGCTCCTTTAAGAACTGACCATCCCTTAATCATGCCTAAACCACTCCCTAATCCCACCCCAAAACACCTAATTGACAGATTTCATCCCTAAATCTTGTACTTAAACTTAAACTTAGCCCTGTATGGTTGCAGGTTCCCTAAGAACTCTTGCCTGCTTTATTTATGTAAAACATAATAAATCTTTGCCTCCCTGACTTAAAGAATGCTTGGGTCCACAAATTCACTCCAGGTGGCCTTGCCTTGGGAACTTTTGTTTGGGATTTCTACATCCCTGGGTTCATTTCTCCCTCAACATTACCAAAAGCACTACAACAAAAAGGAACCACTGCAGTAATGCAGGCATTTTGACTTCTTGAACAGCCTACGTTACTAGTTTCTATACTTATACCCAAGAAAGGATGGAAATGGCTCTTATGATTTCATTGGTGAGGGGAAATTTCCTTTAATACAGGGGGCACCTTCTCTGAAACTTGCAGTCTTAGAGCACTGCTTAGGGCACTGCAAAAGTAAATAACTTGACCAAGGTCACAATACTACAAAGTCTACATTAAAAAAAGACTTGAAGGCCTTCCTGACTTTAAGGTTAGCTCTCTATACCATGCTGACTCTACCTGCAGAAGCACTGTAAAAAAGGAAGAAACAGAAAATGACCGGCATGGATGAAATCAATCTTTGTAAAAACAGGCAAAAAGATTTCCCAATACCCACACTATGCACTACTTGGAAGGTACCAAAGTTATGAAGAGTTAAAATCAGGTACATTTGAGTTATACAAACAAATATTCTACAGATAAGATTCTATAAATTCTGAAACAACTACTACACAGATAAATTTTTACTACCAAAGTAAGTGCTTACTTACACTTTTGAAGGAGGCTGCAAATTCAGCAACACCTGGTACTGAAAAGAGAAAGATTATTATAATTCCATACCACCTACCACCACCTTTTAACTTAAAACACAATGCTTCATCCCAAATTAGCAAAAATGCCAAAACAAAAAATTGATCTTTTCAGGTATTTCCCCCTCTCCCTCTGCATGCGTGTATATATATGTATGTATGTGTGTATATATGATGTACATATGCATGTGTGTATATATGCATGTATATACACACACACACAAATACATGTGAGCACACACAGAGCGCGCGCGAGCGCGTGTATATGTATACACAACAAACATGCTCTAAGGTCACCTAGTCCAACCCCTGTTCATTTTACAAATAAGGAAACTAAGGCCCAGAAAAGTTAAGTGACTGTCCCATGAGTTCATTTTCAAAGCCTCCCTGAAGGTAACAATGATCCTTCAAGTATCACATCTGATGAAAAGAAACAAATAACTTACATTGTTCTGGCCAGAGGTCTGGTGAGGCTCGATCAAGTTTTTCAAAACTCAGTAAAGATGCTTCCAGGTCAGTCCCTAGAACAGACATAAGCTACATTTGTGACACTTCCATTTTAAGAAACAGATCATATCACAGCACTGGCCCTCCACACCTAAGAATAATGGCATGGGCTGAATTAGAGATGGTACAACCTGAATTCCTACAGCTTCCTTTGCAAACAAAACCACGTCACAATTTAACACTAAAAGGATATGTGTAAATGGCATAAACCTGTTTTCAACTTAAACAATAAACATTTTTTTTCAACTGGGTTTTAAAAACAGATAGATGAAACACTTCAGAGAGCATGACTGTTGGATAGTTTAGGAGAAGACAACTTAATTCTTAAGAGGCATTGTCCAATGGATAAGTGGTCAAAGGATATGTATAGTTCTCAAAAGAACTGAAAACTGTTGACCATCATTTGCTAAATTGTTCTAAACCATCATTAAAAGAAATACAAATTAAAACAACTTTATCACACACACACCCAAATTGACAAAGACAACAAAATAAGGAAATGGCTCAATTTCAAGAGGCTGCGGGAACAATGATGGGCACACTAACATACCCCTGTTGGAACTGTGAATATGTCTAACCATTACAGAAAGCGATTTGTAATCATCCTAAAATGCCTAAAATGTCCATACCCTTTGACCCTGAGATCACACCACTAGAATATATATGTCAGGGAGGTCAAACATAGAAAGGTCCAATATACACCAAAATGTTTATAACAGCACTTTTTCTGGGAGCAATGAACTGGAAACAAAGTGGATATTCACCAAGTCAGAAATGGCTAAACAAATTATGATACATGTAATGGACAATTAGTGTCCTTTGAAGACAAACAGAAAAAATCCAGAAGCATGGAAAGACACACTAGGACCAATGCGAAGTAAAAAAAAGTCCAACCAAGAAAACAATCTATGCAAAAACTACAACAATGGAAAGAGAAAGACCAAAATAAAACAAAACAAAAGGAATGGGGCACAGAGTACAAGGACCAAGCTTGGCCTCAGAGAAAACCTTCACTGTAGAGGTAAGGGACAGATGTGTGACAGGTGTGACAGATACTATAACAGGTATGCTGTTAATGCTTTTTTTTCCCTCTTTTCATTCTTTGTTAACATTTGTTAGAAGAGATGGCTCTCTGGGTAGAGAAAGTGAGGAAGAATGTATTCAGAAATAAACAATATTTAAAATACGGCAAGTGTTTTTTTTTTAAACCAAGGCAGAGAGATCTTAAGTATAAGGCTGAGTTAAGTGCATGAAATTATTAATTTGAATGACTTTTTAAATCAAGACTAGAAGTTCAGTGAACATAGAGAGATGTTTTCCACTTTTTGATTAAGCAATACAGGGATCTGACAAAAAATACTGGGAGAAACAAAATCTAAGAAGATAATTTTGGAAAATTCAAGTTCTACGAGTGAGTGTAAAACTTATGTAGCAGTATACAAACAGTTTTAACAGCAAGATACTCAGGATTGTCAGTTTAAGTTACTTATATTTTTACCACTGGAGACAACAACTGCACTACAGAATTAAGAACATCAACATTTACAGCAGAAACTTCAGAAAGACTAAGATAAAGATTTCAATCCAATATTAAATGAGGTTAAAAAAGGGATAATAAGGATTTGAGCAAAAATCAAAGTAAATAATGGATTCCCAAATCTAAGTATTTAACCATTATATCTTCCCTGAGCTTCCATCCCATATGTGTGCCTACTCAACATCACCACCTGGATATACTACAGGCATCTCAATCCCAATATGTCCAAAACAGAACTCATGATCTTTTCACCTAAACCCAACCTTCCTCCCAATTTCCAGATTTCTTTTCAGAATACCACCACTCTTCTAGTCACCCAGAGTCATCCTCAACTGCAACCTCAGAGATATCCTCAATTCTTCATATTCAGTTACATTCAATCAGTTGTTAATTCTTGTGGATCCTACCTCCTTAACCTATCTCCTAGCACAGCAGATAGTGTGCCAGGCATAGAGTCAGGAAGACTCATCTCCCTGAGTTTAAATCTTAAATCTGGCTTCAAACACTTCCTAGCTGTGTGACAAGGGGCAAGCCATTTACCCCTGTTTGCCTCAGTTTAATGAATTGGAGAAGGAAACAGCAAAGTATTATCTCAGCCAAAAAACCACAAATAGGGTCACAAAGAGTCAGACGCGACTGAAGGACAATAAAAACCTCTCTCATACCCATCCCCTCTTTTTCTTCACATCCTAACTACCCCAGTCCAAGCCCTTATCATCATTTGCCTGGACCAATTTGTCTCCCTATTGCCTATTTCTCTCCTCTCCAATCAATCTTCCATAACGCTGACAAATTTATATTCCTAAGACACTGGTCTAACTATGTCATGCCACTGCTATAAAAGTACAGTGGCTCCCAATTTGCCTTTAGGATAAAGATCAAACACCTCTGTTCAGCATCCTACAACCTAGCTCCAGCTGACTTGGCCTACTTGCTATTCCTCATAAAGGGTATTTTATCTCCTGCTTCTGTACTTCTGCCTAGTCTATCCCCTTATGCCTAATATTTTCTTTCTTCACCTCTGTCTCTGGGAATCCCTAACCCTCTTCAAGACTTCAAGAGGCCAGGGAAACACAATTAGTGATTATACCTGTGAATGTGAATGGGATGAATTCATCCTCAAAACAGAAGCAGAGAGCAGGATGGGTTAGAAATATGAATCCAATAATATGTTGTTTATAAAAGACATTTAAAAGAGAAAGACACACAGAGTTAAAATGAGGGGCTTGAGTAGAATCTATTATGCTTCATATAAAAAAAACCTAGGATTAGCAAACACAATCTCAAAGTAAAAGCAAAAACAGACCTAATTAAAAGATATAATCAGGGAAACTGCATTTTGCTAAAAGGTATTATAGAAAATGAAGTAATATCAAAAGTTTTTACAGCAAGTTTCTCTGCTAAAGGCCTCATTTCTCAACCATGTGGGGAACTGAGCTAAATTTACAAAAATAAGAGCCATTCGGCCAAGTAGTTATCAGAATTAGAAATCAAAGCTGTCAAGTCACATGAAAAAAGTCCTAGATCACTATTCATTAGAGAAATGCAAATTAAAAGAACTCTGAGGTACCATTTTATATCTATCAGATTGGCTAACATGACAGAAAAGGAAAATGACAATGGCTGGAGGGAATGTAGAAAATTAGGGACAGTAACACACTGTTGGAGTATTTGTGAACTGCTCCAACTATTCTGGAGAACAATTTGCAACTATACACCCAAAAGACTATAAAACTGTGCATATTCTTTGACCCAGTACTACCACTACTAAGTCTGTAACCCAAAGAGATCAAAGATAAAGTCGGAAGACCTATAGGTACAAAAATATTTATAGCAGCTTTTTTTGTGTGGCAGCAAAGAATTGAAAATTGAAGAAATGCCCATAAATTGGGGAATGATTGAATAAGTTGTGGTATATGATTATAATGGAATGCTACTCTGCTATAAGAAATGACCAGCAGGATGGTTTCAGAAAAACCTGTGAAGACCTATATGAACTGATACAGAATGAAGTGAACAGAATCGGGAGATCATTGTACACAGTAATAGCAAAACTTTAATAATGATCAACCGCAGAAGACTTAATTCAGGGGTGGGGAACCTGTGGCCTTGAGGCAACTCTTATTTGCTACTCTGATCCAGACAACCTGAAGGCCTTGTGATGAAACATGCTATCCACCTCCAGAACCGATTAACTCTGAGTGCAAACTGAAGTACGTATTTTTTCCATTTTATTTTTCTTGGGTTTGGGCGATATGGCTAATACGGAAACGTCTTGCGAAATCTCACATGGATAATGGATGTCATATTGCTTAGGGAGCGAGCACTGGAGGAAGGAAAGAATTTAGAACTCAAAAAATATTTTGAAAAGAATGCTAAAAATAATTTAAAAAAAAAAGACTTCAAGAAGCCTTTCCTAATTCTCCCAGTTAACTCTCTCCCCTCGTAACCCGTGTATATTTATTTTGTATATATCCCGTGTTTATCTGTATGTTGCTTATGATAATGTATCCAGAGAAAGATTCCAGAATTCCAAGATATTCCTATGACCTACTAAAAAGAACTTCCCCTCCACCCTGTTCACAGGATCATTGCTATAAAGTTGTAAGGGACCTTGGAGATTAATCCTCGCCGAGGAAGAAGTTTTTGATTGTACTAAAAATGTGGGGGTGGGGGTAGAAGAGCAACAACAAAACAAGTTCTTATAAAAGCAATTCCCGTTCTCGTAGAGATGGAGCCCAGGGTCTCCACAGCTTCTCCTTCCACCAGTGAAATTAATGAACTGCTGGTGCCAAGGCAACCGAATCCAACTTAAGGAAGACTTTCAGTGGCGTCATTTTCTTCTATAAGTTAGCAACAGCTGGTTCTTAAATCATGTTAGGGCTGGAAGAAGAAAAGAATCCTGCCGGCGGGAGCCTCCTTTCCCCGCCCCCTCCACGCTCCACGCTCCACCCCACCCCCTCCGTCAAGCTTCTCTCCTTCCCATCCCCGGCACACCAGCATCATCCTCCCCAAGCCGAGGAGGACCATTCCGAGAATCCAAAAGGACGGACCTCCTCCGCCTCTTCGCCCCCGTCTCTCTTTCCCCATGAGTGTCTCCGTGGTCTGGCCCCCATTCCCCCGGCACCGCGGCTACTCCCTCCTCACCACCGCAAAGCCACCGCGGCGGGGGGCCGGAGAGCTGCAAGCAGGGAAGGAGTCGAGATAGCGAGGAAGAGGATGGACGAGAGTTGGCACTGAAGGTGGGAAAGGAAGCCCTAGATTGTAAGGAAAGGAGGTTCCCGGGAGAGGAGAGAAAAAAGCTGGGAAACCGTAAGCTCTTAGCCGGCTCCTACCGTCTGTGGGAGACGCCATCTTCCGACCCATGTCACGTGATACAGCTAACCGTCGGCGGGAAAGTGAGAGACAAGCCCCGCCCCTAGGACCTATCCAGTCCCCGCCCCATCTCCCCTGCCCCAATCAGTGAAGCCGATTGCCTAGCACCGCCCCATACCTTCCCCTCCCACGGGTTTCCTCCTCCACCCCCTTAGCCACACCCCCTGACTTAAGCCTACGGAGGCCAAAACAGCTTGTCCTTGTTTACGTTCCTCCTCCCCCCAGGAGGCGGGGCCAAGCTCTCGCCCGGTAGCCAATCCGCGCTCCCCGTGAGGGGGCGTCTTCTTTCCGTGCTCTTCTTGCTGGAGAACCGAAAACAAGGGGGCGTCTTCCCACCCTCGACCAATCGAAGTAGCGCTGAGGGACGGGAGGCTGGCGGGGCGGGGAACGGGGGCGCGGAACGAATTCTCCATTTGGGGCATATAGGATACTTTCCCAGATGATCTTCGGCGGGGGGGAAGAGGGAGGGGGAGGAAGGCCACGCTGAATGATTGGCCGTAACTAAGGGCCTCCTCCTCCTCGCCAATGGAAAGACGAGGGAGGAGGGGTCAGGCGGCGGTTGGGCTGGCAAAGAGATCCGGTGACTGAGACAGACTGCGATGGCCATGGCTGTGGTGACGGCGGCGGCGGCGGCGGCGGCGGCGGCGGGCTTACGAGCCCGGATGCTTCGGGTGAGAAAAAGGGGGAAACTTCGAGCGCCTGGAAAGATCCTGCTCGAATCGACTCCTCCGCCCCGTCCAGGCCGAGGAGATTTCCCAGCCCAGGGCCTGCGTCCCCGGGATCCAGTCCCGCCACCCCCTGACTCCCAGCCCAGGCCTTTGTCCCAGCTTTGTCACCCCCTTCCCGAGCTGAGCGACCCCCGGCCTGATCCCTGCCTATGGCCAGCCAACCTCTGGCGTACGAAACCTGATTTTTTTTTTTAACCCTGGCCTTGAACTTTTCTACCCGGGCTCGGCTGGTCCCCTGTTGACGCTCTTACCCGTCGCCCTGCCCTCTCTCCGCCCACTGCACTGCCCCTGTTACTCGCCTCTCAGCATAGAACCTGGGTTCCACCTGCGGGCGGCCCTGGAGAAATACTTTGTTAACCACATTTAAGTATTGGTTTCTTTTGTAATCCTGTGTATTTTATTGTATGCATTTTAAAAACATTCTTATGAGGAGTCTGTAGGCTGTATAAGACTGACCCTGAAACCAAAAACAGCTGCTGTGCAAAGTGCGCCTGCAGCTGAAGGAGAGCCCCTCACCTTCATCGCCCTGCCTTCCTCCACCCAGGTTGCCCTCTGCACTCTGGAGTTCTTGGTGGGGAAGGAGGTGGGGTGGGGAAAGAGAAGATGACTTGAGGGAACTTTGACTCTTCTAGATTTTAGCAACCAAAGAGAGCTCCTTCCTAATCTCATTTGGGGGGAGGGGGAGCGGTGCGAATAATGCTGGAGTCTGTGTTTTTGGGACAAGTCTGCCAGAAACATTTTATTAATTTAACATTCTGAATCCAAGCATCTCTAGCTTAAAGAAATGTCCAAAATAGACAAAGTTCTGCCATGCCTTTAAACATATCCCAATTCAGTTGAAGGATTTTTTTTTCCCTTTTTGTCATTTCCGAATGTAAACCAACCCTTCCAGCTAAATAAGCACTTCCTTGGTACAAAGAAAGACAATTAAGCAAAACTAACCAACACAATGACAAATTTAGTCAGATGGTACATTTTCTTCTTTTTTTGTCTCATAGGTTTCTTCCAAGATAACTTTACCTGGGTTATGTCATAATCTGCCCAGCTTTTCCCTCTATCAATCACAAATTTCAAGATGAAGTGGGTGATTCTCATAATTTCTAATTTGGCACCAAATCCTCCTTAATGGTCAAGATTGGATCCAGAATAGCATTTCCTTTCACTTCCTTCCATTTTTGAAAAATGAAATTATCTTTAAGGCAAGTCATTTTCTTAACAATTAGATTCAGAAAAACTGATGAGAACAAAGTAAGCAAACAAGGTGAATTGTAAACACAATAACCTCAGTAATGAGGTTCTACCAGGCATAGTTAAGTGAAAGGAAGTGAAAATATTTTTAAAAGCATCAATAAAAGTTTTTTTTTTTAATTTACCACCTGCTTTGCTTTTAGCTGACTTCTTTAGGATATGTCTAGACGAAGATAGTAACATAGTTAACATCTATATAACTCTAAAAGATCTGTCAATATCTTTACATATTTAGTCTCATTTGATAAGTGAAGTCTTCTATTACTACTATACCTTCATGCCATGTTTATGATCTCTTTCCCAAGTTTATCATCTATATCCTTCCACCTGAATATGTTCCCATCACAATGTTTTTTTTTTTAAATCCATTGATCTTCACCCAAATGTTCACCATTATTCCCCCTTGTCTCACTTATGGATTCCCTAACACAAATGTATACTCTTAATGTATAGCGCTTTCACAATTGCCTTTTAGTTAATATGTTCCTTCTGAATAAGGCATACCCGTCTGTTCCCGTATTCTAATCTTGAATATTGTGCTAAGTCTCAGTTATACTTATGACCTTAAATCTATCACTGCATTAAGAGCACTAGTTCCTCTGTTATACTTGATACTTTATGTGGTATTTGGCTTTGTGGATATAACTGGTCTGTTTTCTCCCCCTATTGAATTTCTACTCCAAAAATGATAGAATCTCTTTCTTTCTTTCTTTTTTGGTCTCATAGGTTTCTTCTAAGATAAACCCTACCTGGTACCCAGCATCCTTTTTTTCTTCATCTTCAGTGGTAAGTTCATGCTGGCATAAAGGCCAGTTTATGGTAGCTGATCTCTCTGATCCTTAGGAAAAGGGATTTCTTTTTCCTATGGTGTACTGTCTCTTAAAAGCTTTACCTGGATCTATACAAAAATATTTATAGCAGCTCCCTTTGTGGTGGCAAAGAATTGAAAATTGCAGGGATGTCCATCAATTGGGGAATGGCTGAACAAGTTGTAGTATGTGATTGTAATATACTGTTGTTCTATAAGAAATGACGAGCAGGATGATTTCAGAAAAATCTGGAAAGTCTTACACAAACTGATACAGAATGAAGTAAGCAGAATCAGGAGAACACTGTACATAGTAACAGCAATACTATAGATGAACAACTGAGCGGGTTGGGTTTTTTTGAGGGGGGGTACTGTTTTCTTTCACAACGTGACTAATATGGAAACGTTTTGCACAAATGCACATGTATGACCTATATCAGATTGCTTATCCTCTCAAGGACAAGGAAGGGAAGAAAGAGAATTTAGAACTCAAAATTTTTAAAAATGAATGTTAAAAATTGTTTTTTCATGTAAAAAGTAAAATACTACTCAAAAAAAATTTAAGCAGTATACTCCCAGTAGTATTTTGATTAACTTACAGAGCCTTGTCAGAGCCTGAGTACAAAATATAATTTCAAAGCATCTACCATTTCTGTCAGTTCATCAGAGGATTCCAAAGAACCTCTTGAATTAATACTTTTCTTATTTTATGGTGAGTATTACTGCCTGTCCCACAAGAGACTGGGGCTTGATTCTCTGACCAGGAGTATTCACAAGACTTTGTTTAAATCCATTCTCCAGATACTGTATAGCTATGTGACTTTGGGCAAGTCACTTAAGTTTTCTGTGCCTCAGTTTTTTCATATGTAAAATGAGTGGGCTAGATTAGATAAGACTCTTGACTCCTTTTAGCACTAAATATGATTCCATGATCCAATGATTTTTGTGTTCACTACAAAGATCTATCATATTCCTAACAATTTTTAGGAAAAGAGATTATATAGTATGTCAACCTAAGCCATTTCCAGTCTTAACAACTTAACGGGAATTGGTTAGTCTAAACTTTTCTCCCTACAATTGTGTCACTTTGAGCCTTATCAATTTTGATAGAACAATAATAATTTCAGAATATTCCAAGAGTTTTGAATTGTTACTGTTTGTCTAAGAGTCTGAGTTACCATTACTGGCTCCTTCAGTTCCTTCCCTTTCACTCCTTTCCCCATTTCCTTTTTGTGTCATTCCTTGCTTTACCACTATTGTTTTCAACTTGATAATACTAAAATTTTTTGAAGGAATATTCTAGGATTTATCATTATTCTGGCATATCATTTCTCATGTGTTTGTTCTTACAAGCAATATTGCAGGGGAGACAGAAAATATTTTACTTATCCAGTATCTAGGCGTCCTAAACATCTCATCCAGGATGATACAAAAAGTCAGCTGAACCAAGGCTTCATGATAACTAATGCCCTTTGCCAAAAGACTAATCTTTTGATTATTTTTGAGCTTCCTGTGGATGTATGTTTACTTTTACTGTTATTAGATTCTGCTGTGTATTAATGATTAATAATTCCACTGTCACAATAAGAACTGACATTTATATTGTGCTTTATGATTTACAAAGTGTTTCAGATGTCTTATTTTGCCCTCTCAGCAGCTATGTGAGGAAAATAATGACAGTATTTTACAGATAATATCTGAACCTGAGGCTTCCATAAGTAACTTGTCCAAGGTCATATATTAAGTGATAGTAATGGGACTCAGACTTGGGTGCCAAAGTTCAAATCTTCTTTTCATTATATCACTTCAGAATAAAGATATACCAGCTCTTAATGAGTTCACATAACATATACCAAACATTGATGGTATACCATTTCTTGTGATAAAATAATTTTAGCTTTTTCTCACTGGTAAACTGTATAGAGAACAGAAGTTTCTGGAATCATTTAGAATTCCTCACATTGTGGAAAAGACAGGGGGAATCCCAACTAAAATAATTGTTTTTATTTGTTCTTTTTCAGCCAAGAGTCAAACTTTTCATAGATGGGAAATTTGTTGAATCTAAAAGTGACGAGTGGATCGACATTCACAACCCAGTAAGAAAAGCTGCTTTGGAAGCCACGTTGACCAACTGCGAAAATTTTGAGAATATGTTGGGGAAATGTCATGAGACTATGTCAGGGGATAAAAAGTGACACAAAGGTAAAGTATGATATGCCATTCTATCTCATTAGGCTACCAATGAGTTGATTGGCCGAGTTCCCAAAGCCACAGAGGCTGAAATGAACGCAGCTGTGGAGGCCTGCAAACGTACTTTTCCCTCATGGTCCGAGACATCTGTACTGAGCCGCCAGCAGGTCCTGCTGCGGTATCAGCAGCTCATCAAGGAAAACTTGGTGAGAAAACCTAGATAATATATTTTCCCTGCTAATAAGACTTAGAGGACTCCCCATTTATCCTTGGTACTATCACATAGATAACATCCTTAAATTCCATGACTCCTTCTTTTGGTACCTACTCTGAAATCTATAGCACAGACACAAACCTAAAGTTTACTGTATTTGTTAGCTATATTTGCTATAAAGGTTTTCCCCAGTGGTATTTACCTAATTACTCATTTTCCTTGGCTATGTGGGGAATATACAGGGGAGGTGAGGTGGGAAAGGGTTTCTTCTCTTGCTTTGGTTTCATTTTGTTTTCTTTTTAGAAAGAAATTGCTAAGCTAATCACTTTGGAGCAAGGGAAGACCCTGGCTGATGCTGAGGGAGATGTGTTCCGTGGCCTTCGTAAGCTGACAGTCCCTCATAAGAATTTCAGGAGCTTCTGGGAGGGAGGGAGGAAGAGGATACTGAGAATGATCAGTTTCTTCACTATAGAATCAACGTTTGAAAATTTTCCTGGCCACTCACGAATATTGAGAGATACTGCATCTCACTGATATATGAAATTCATTTATTTCCAAAAGTTCATTGTTTATTTAACACTGGTGTTCCAGATCAGTCTGTTTCCCCTTTAGAGGATATCATTTTGTATGATCCCTTCACATAGACTGAGATACACTAAGGAGCAAGCAGTTCTCCACCACTGATAGGAGTCAGTGTTCTTTGGCCACGCCAATCAGACCAGGAAGAAGAGTTTAGCAAAGGCCCGTGCTGGAGAGGTGATGGCTTTGAATCTGAAAATGGTCTGATTTGTCCCTCTTTGTTGCAGAGGTAGTTGAACATGCCTGTAGTGTGACATCCCTCTTGCTGGGAGAGATCATGCCTTCCATTACCAAAGACATGGACATTTTCTCCTACCGTCTGCCTTTGGGTGTATGTGCAGGCATTGCTCCATTCAATTTTCCTGCCATGATTCCTCTCTGGATGTTCCCCATGGCCATGGTATGTGGAAACACCTACTTGCTGAAACCATCTGAGCGAGTACCTGGAGCAGCTATGTTTCTCGCCAAGTTGCTGCAAGACTCTGGTGCCCCAGAAGGGACGTTAAACATCATCCATGGGCAGCGTGAAGGTAAAGGTCTCTACAAAGGGATCTCAGTCTTGCTACCAATAGGGGAATGAAAAATTGGTATTAAGGTGATTGAAGTTTGAGATAAAGGCCTAAAGAATAACAGGGGAAAATGTTGTTAGCATAATCTCCAGTGTTTGAGGACGATGTTGCCGTGTATGTGTGTGTTAGTATGGCTGAAAAGATTGATAGATGATGACCAGCACTGTACACAGTGAAACTAGAAGTACTGGTTAAGGGCCAAAGAACCTGTTAAAAAGATATTTCCTTATTACTGAAAATGTTTTAAGAAAAAAGGTATATAGCTCACAAGTTATAGACTTAGGAAAAATTAAGATACTTATGTGTAATGGTGAAGTACAGTTGGCTTGTGTACAGTGTTATCTAAAACCTCTAATGCATAGGAGCATTAGATAAAATAAAATACCCTAAAAGATAAAAATGCCAAGAAAATGGAGTAATCGAAGGTGTTTGGAGGTAGGCAAGAGTACAAGAAGCAAGTTAAAGGTAGAAATTTCAAAGTCAGGGTGAGAGCAAAACAGAAGAAAAATAGAAATTGAGTCTTGAAATTAAAAAATTAGAAAAGAATGAGAATCAAGTTAGAAATGGGAATCTGGAAAGGAAAGGCTAAAGTAGGAACAGATTAAACTTGTGGCAATGGGGATGTGGACAGCCAAGACGTTTGCTAGGTTGAGAAGACAGAATCTATTAGGTCTTTTGTTATAATAACTTATTTTCTCCTTAAAGCTGTGAATTTTATTTGTGATCATCCGGATATAAAAGCAATCAGCTTTGTGGGCTCCAACCAGGCTGGAGAGTACATCTTCGAGAGAGGGTCAAGAAATGGCAAGAGAGTTCAAGCAAATATGGTGAACTTCCTTTTCCCTTTCTCCCCAGATCCCATCAGCTTTAAAAATAAGAACCAAGACTTCGATAGAAAGCCCACTCATCGTGCATTAATACTGTAGTTTCTTAATGAAAACTTCACCCTCTGCCCTGAAACTTGCTAGTAAGGAGTAGGGGGTACATGCCTCCTCATCTATATATAGACTTTTGGTGGCATCAACAGTGAGTGTTCTGGTTTGGATCCTTCCCCCCCCCCCCGCCATCCCCTTCTTCCTGCCTTTCGCCTATCTTTCCAGCCCTATTCCTGGCCATTTTTCCAGTGTTTATTTGAGAGACAAGTTCTTGCCCCAGGTTCAGGAGTCAGGTTACTTAAAGTACTATGTCCTCTTTGGAAAGTGGCGTGCATGCAATGAAGTATAAATGTGTTATGTTTTATTGCACAGCTTGTATGAACTGACTTTTCATTCTGACCATGTAAGTCTCAGTGTCTACCTCCACTTCCTCCAAACAACTTTGCCAAGATTATTTATAACAATATACCTGCTTGCAGTAGTCTTGGGAATAGCCACATTTGGAAACCCCATTTGTTTTGGCCAGTTTAACTGAAGCTATTCTCAGTTTTGTTCAACAAGATTATCAAGTATCTCGTGTCCAGAATTACGGAAATTTTTCAGTTTTGGAGTATGATAGAGCTATATATAATTAGAAAGAAATGTGGGTATCCCAAAAATCTTAGTGCAGTTTTAAGCTTGTTAAAGCTTAGACTTTTCAGGATGTCCTGATTTATAGAATGATTTAGATCAGAGAGAGACTGGAGGTAGGGAGACTTTTTAGGAAGATATTGCATTAGCTTAAGTGAAAGGAAGTCAGGGCCTAAACTATCGTGGTGGTAGAGAAATTTCACTTTGGGAAAAAAAAACTGCTGGAAGGTAGTACAAAAAAATGGACTTCTAGCTGGATACCAGCCTAGAAAACTTTGTCCTCTAAACAAGGCAACATGGTATGTTGAATAGACAGCCTCAGAGTCAGTAAAACCTAAGTTCCAGTTCTTCCTTTGACACATATTCAACTGTATACCCTAGGTGAGTCACTTAACCTCTCAGTTCTCTTAAGATTATAAGTTGTAAAGCAGGTGCCATCCTGCATTGGTACAGAGAGTTTTCTCACCAGGAATTTACTATAGTAATGAAATCAGGTCTGGTTAAAAAAAAATAGTCCCATCCCCCCACCCAAAAATGAATAAATAAAGAACGAACGAACAATCCCCACAGTGGCTGTTACAAACATTCTCTTCCCTCAAGATCCCTTTCTCCCCTTTGTCTCAGAAGATGTCACCTCCTACTTGATGTAAAAAAATCTCTACTAGAGGTCATCCATCATGTCTCTTCCCATCTTCTGTACTTCAGAATTCCATTTCATCATCCCAAGTTCTTTTCCTTTGCTTTCATCTCTTATGAAAAGATGTGGTTCTTCTCCTTTCTAAGGCCAACTCTTCCTCTACTTATGCTCTTAAATTTTTTTTTTGGAGGGGGGATGGCAGGGCAATTGGGGTTAAGTGACTTGCCTAAGGCCTTACAGCTAGTAAGTGTGTCAAATGTCTGAGGCCAAATTTGAACTCAGGTCCTCCTGACTCCAGGGCTACTCCTTGCGCCACCTAACTGCTCCACTACTTACGCTCTTTATCCTATCTTCTGTCTTTGGGAGCTTATCCCCTGAATCATTTTCTCTCTCATCTGCAGTCTGTCACTCTTTTCCAGCTGCCCACAAACCTTTATCCTTTAAAAAAAACGTTATTTGGCCCCACAGTCCCCTCAAACTGTCATCCTGTAGTTTTCCCTTTCACTGCCAAACTCCTGCCTGCCTCCACTTCCTCCACCTTCACTTCTTCACTACTCAGTCCCTTGCTGTATATCTGCTAACCCCACTTACTTGACTGAAACTGCCCTAAGGTAGCCAATGATCTGTTGAAAATGAGTATGAAATATGATGCCTGTTTCTTACCTGTCACTCTTGACATCTCTTCCACTTTTCACACTGTTAACCACCTCTTCTGTTCTGATAATCTCTTCTCCCAAGGCTTTGGTGACACCATGTTTTTCAGGTTCTTCTTTCTATCAGCCTGTTGTACTGTATTCTTTGCTGGATAATCATCATAACCGTGGGTATATCCCCCAAACTTTTATACAGAATCCTCTTCTTTTCTCTAAAGCCTTGCTTTTGGTGATCTCTTCAGATTCCACTAGCTCAATTATCTCTATGCAAGTGATTCCTAAATTTTTATTTCCAACCCTAATTACTTTCCTGAATTCTACATCCCTGCGTACTTGCTGGACTTCTCATCATACATATCCCATAGGTATCTCAAACTCAACATGTCCAAAATACCCTTCCTGCAACTTTCCCAATTTCAGGTTCAAAACCTAGAAGTCATTCTTTACCCTTAACCTCCCTTACTCTTCCATAGCCAATCAGTTACCAGATTTTGTTGATTCTCCTTCTACAATATATTTCCACTCACATTCCCTAGTTAAGGTCCTCATCCCCTTTTGTCTGGACTATTGAGTATTCCAAAAGGTCTCTCTCTGTTTTTTATTGTCTGCTCTCCAATCCATCCTCCACATGGCTGACAAAAAAATGTCACTAAAATACAGCTCGGATCCTATCATTCCCTATTCAGCCATATTCAGTGGCTCCCTTTTGCTTCAAGAATAAAATATGAACTTCTCAGCATGTCATTTAAAGCTCTCCACAATCTGGCACCAGCCTACCTTTCCACATACTTTATGTATTCTGCATGTGAGCCAAACAATCCTATTTTGTTTCCTAAAACTTAACATTTCCTCTTCTACCTGGTTGCCATTATATAAGCTATCCCCTATGCATGAAATGTATGCCTCAATCATGATTTTTAGAGCCTTTGTCTTCCTTCAAGGCTCATCTCGGGTCCTATTTCCTACATGAAACCTTTCGTCTCTAGTACATTTTCCTTCAAATTATTTTATATTGACTTGTCTGTTTGCATGTTGTATCTGCTAGTAGATTGTAAGCATCTCCAGAGAAGGGTTGTTGTGTCTTCACAGTGTTTAGCTCAGTAGTAGGTATGATGCTTAATAATGCTTGTGGAATGGAATGGAATGAAATTGTCCTACTGCCTTCATGAGAGGCCAAGTGATGTAGGCGAGCTAGGGTCACATCCCATTTGGTATGCTGAACTCTGGGACCATGACAAGCTACATAAACCTCTCACAGCCTTTTTATCTGTAAACCTGAGGATAACATTTGTGGTTTCTGTCTTAACTGGTTTATTTTGTGTACAGCGCTTCACACGCGTCACAGCACCAAACAGACAGGAGTTATTATGGGTTTTCACACAGATGTTACCAAGGTTTTAATGATATCAAAAATGAGATGATATAGTTGATCTCCCACGACTGAGTGTGCTTTTCCAGGCCTCCCCCCCACTATATTTGCTTGAAATAGGGATGAGATCTGAGATCCTATGTCCCCCTAATTTAATTACCACTCTTTGCTGGTTTCCATTTCCTAATTTAAGATCTAAATATGGCTTTATTGTTCCTTTTGACTATCACTTTATGAAGTGTCAGTTTCCATTAAGTCAACCATTTTGACACCCTCAGGAAGAATGTGGTTTGCTTTCTTTGTTTCCTTAGGGAGCAAAGAACCATGGGGTGGTCATGCCAGATGCCAATAAGGAAAACACCCTGAACCAACTGGTAGGAGCAGCTTTTGGAGCCGCAGGGCAACGCTGCATGGCCCTGTCCACAGCCATCTTGGTAGGGGAAGCAAAGAATTGGCTGCCAGAACTTGTGGAGCGTGCCAAAAAGCTTCGGGTTAATGCTGGTAACTATTTGTGATCATCTTTGGAGTCAACGTCCAAGGCAGTGGCTGTGGATTAGAGAATGTTTGGCTCAGTGACTTAGACCATGCCTGTTAAAGATTAAACCATTCTCTTTCCATCATGCCTCTGGTTCTAGTTTAATCTTTTGCTACTGTCATGATTTCTGTGTTATCCTCATAGTAAAACTCTTAAATGATTCAAATGTTGTTTTTCAGGGGACCAGGCTGGAGCTGATTTGGGCCCTCTAATCTCCCCACAGGCCAAAGAACGAGTTTGTCATCTCATTGAGAGTGGAACAAAGGAGGGAGCCTCGATTCTTCTAGATGGAAGAAAAATTAAAATTAAAGGCTACGAAAATGGCAACTTTGTTGGACCAACCATCATCTCAAAGGTCAAGGTAACTAAGCAGAGATAATCATCTTAACCATCTAATAAAATTTTGCTGAGTTACAGATGCACAGAATTTAAATCTTAGAAGTGGATTTAGGATCATATACAATATATTGAAACTTAAAACCCCTCTAGGACAGTCTATATAATCCCAGGATCTCCAGCCCAACAACACCTGGCTGCTTACAACCATGTAGGCTCTATTTAACCTTTTGTCCCTTTGTTTAGACAAAATGGGATTAGCAGAGTCATAAACCAACAAAAAAGATGCATTAGTAATGGTGCTTGAGTGCTGTGAAACCACTGACTAGTCCAGCCTTTAGCTTTACATTTATTATTAACAAGTGAACAACAAAAATCAAAAATAGTGATAAGGCAGTTTTATGGTTGGTGGGTTGGGTCATACTCAAGTATTAAGCACCACTCTCCCATGTGCTAGGTACTGAGGATACCATTACAAAGAATGACACAATCCCTGCTCACAACAAGCTTACATTCTATTCTAATAGGGGAGACAACAAGTACATATAAATATATGTACAGCATAAATATAAAGTCAGTGAATACACATACATGTATATACATAAAATAGTTAAATACAAGGTAGTTTGAGAGGGCACTAGCAGTGGGGGGGTGGGGTCAGGATGTCGTACCGAAGGTAGTGCTGAGCTGCATCTTAAAGGAAGGGATTCTGTGGGGCAGAGGTAAAGAAGGAGTGAAGGGGGACGAGCAGTGCAAAGTTATGGGTGGATATAGGAGAGGAGGGTGACCTGAGTGAGGAACAGAGAGAAGGCCAGTTTGGCTGGATCACAGTGTCAGGAGGGAGAGTAATGTCCATTAAGGATAGAAAAGTAGTGTGGTGCCAGGTTGTGTATAGAGCTTTAAAAGCTAAACAGCTTTGGGGGTTGGGGTTTTTTCCTAGAAGAAATAGGAAGCCATTCCTTTGGTTGAGTAGGGGAGTCACAAGGTCAGATCTGTACTTAAAATTACTTAGGCAGTTATGTCGATGAATTGGGAGTGGGGAAAGGGAATTCATATAGGAGGTAATTGAAATATTCTAGTCTAAAGGTGATGTGGCTGAACTAAAGTGAAGAATACTGAGCAAGGTTAATTTTTAAATTTTTTTTATTTTTTTGTTACATTTTAAGTTCCTAACTGCCTTCCTCCCTCCCTACCCCACACTAAAGAAGGCCGCCATCTCTCTCTCTCTCTCTCTCTCTCTCTCTCTCTCTCTCTCTCACTCTCACACACACACACACACACACACACACACACACACACAATTTATCAGTTCTTTCTCTAGAGATGGATAGCATCTTCCTTCATAGGTTCTTTGTAGATCATTCGAGTGTTTATAATACTCAGAATAACTTAGTTGTTCACAGTTACTCTTCAAACACTATTACTGTTAGGTATCCAACATTCCCTTGGTTCTGCTCATTTCATTCTTCATTATCTCATGTAAGTCTTAATAGCACAGTTTAATAGCATAGTAGTATTCCATCACAATCATACACCACTACTTATTCAACTATTGCCCAGTTGATGGGCATTCCCTCAATTTCTGGTTCTTTGCCACCACCAAGAGAGCTGCTGTAAATATTTGAGAGCATATAGGTTCTCTTCCTTTTTTTCTGATCACCTTGGGAAACAGACCTAATAGTAGTATTGCTGGGCCAAAAGGTATACAAACTCTTTGGGCATAATATAAATTGCTTTCCAAAATGGCTGTATCATTTCACAGTTCTACCAACAGTGTATTAGTTTCCCAATTTTTCCACATCCCCTCCAACACTTGTCACTTTCCCCTTCTATCATTTTAGCCAGTCTGATAGGTATGAGATATCTCAAAGTTGTTTTAATTTGCATTTCTCTAATCAGTAATAATTTAGAGCATTTTTTCATACAACTATATATAGCTTTGATTTCTTTATCAAAAACCTCCCTGTTCATATCCTTTGACCAATTTTTTGATCAATTGGAGGATGACTCATTCTTATAAATTTGACAAAGTTCTCTATGTATTTGACATATGAAACCTTTATCCAAGAAACTCTATAAAATTTTCCCCTAGTTTTCTGCTTTTCTTCTAATCTTGACAACATTGGTTTTTGTACAAAAACTTGTACAAAATCTCTTGTTTATTAATAAATTCTTCTCCTATCCATAAGTGATATGTTCCATGTTCTTCTGATTTTCTTATAATATCTCCCTTTATATCTAGGTCATGTATCCATTTTAACTGTACCTTGGTAAATGGTATAAGATATTGGTCAGCACCAAAGGTTCCCAAACTTATTTGGCCTATCACCCCCTTTTCAAAAAAAAAATTATTCGGCATCCCCCTGGAAATCTACTTTCTTTAACCCTTTGATGGTTTTTTCTGAAATTTGCATCATTTAAAAAATATATAAAATGTTTTTAAAATGATGCATCTTAAATTTAATTATTGTAAATTTGTGGATTTTTTCCTGCACTGAAATTTTGATGACACAATATTGTGTCACGTTAACCACTTAGTATCATATCGTCAGCAAGTCATTACATGCACATATTCCTGCTGATTCATGCTGGACTTCCTGACAATGCGTGACACACTCACCTGCCAACACTTACCTGTTAAGACCTATCGGCAGACTTGACCACTGATCGGTTATAACTTGCATTTTGTGTTTTTATTTGGAAAATAATGTAATCACTATGATTTTAACTCTTAACAGATGAAACATGTACAAATGGATTTTCAAAATTTTCTTGTTTTCTTTATGCTTCTACCACCCCCTTATTTTTATTCAACACCCCCCAGTTGCACCTGAGGCTACTACCTCGATCATTCCAGCACTCCCCAGGGGGCAGTACTCCTCCCTTTGGGAACCTATGGACAGTGTAGGCTCTACACCCAATATCTGTCAGACTGCTTTCTAGTTTTCCCAACAGTTTTTTTTATTTTTTTTTTTTAATTTTTAACCAAATAATGAATTCTTAACCCAAAAGCTTAAATCTTTACTTATCAAACCCAAGGTTACTATAATCACTTACTACCGTGTACTGTTAATGTTTCTGACTTTATTTTTATAAAAACTGTTTTATAATTATGTTCGTGTAGTTCCTGAGTTTGTCTATCATACTCTATACTAATCTCTAAGATATTCCAAGTATATCATTGTATTTTTTGTAAAAAGAGATAGTTTTATTACCTCAATGCCCAATTCTGTTTCCTTCAGTTTCTTTTTCTTCTCTCATTGCTATTGCTAGCATTTCTAATACAATATTGAATGATATTGGTAATAATGGGCATCCTTGTTTGACTCCTGAGCTTACTGGGAAGGTTTCTAGCTTATCCCCATTGCAAATAGTGCTTGTTGATGGTTTTAAGAGCTTCTTATTGTTTTAAGGAAAAATCCATTTATAACCATGCTTTCAAGTGTTTTTATTAGGAATGAGTGTTGTTTTTTGTCAAAAGCTTTTTCTGCATCTTTTGATATAATCATATGATTTCTGTTCCTTTTGTTACTGATATAATCTATTATGTTAATAGTTTTCCTTATGTTAAGCCATTCCTTTATTCCTGGTATAAATCAAGTAATATAATTTTTGACAAGTTGTCTGGGCTAAAATAGGCAAAGATCATATTAGTTCAGATGCATGAGAAAAAGTGGTAAATGAGAATTGTGAATGATGAGCATTTTATACAGTGTTCACTGGGGAAGAATTATTGATGTGAGGGCAGTATGTGAAAAGGAATTATAGTATGATAGTAAAGTATGCAGTATCCCATATCATTCTTTTTCCAATTCATTTGTCTTATCAGCCAAATATGACCTGTTACAAAGAGGAGATTTTTGGTCCAGTTCTAGTGGTTATGGAGGCAGACAGTTTGGATGAAGCCATCAAGCTGGTAAATGACAATCCATATGGAAATGGAACTGCCATCTTTACTACCAATGGAGCTGTTGCTCGAAAATACTCTCACTTGGTGGATGTGGGGCAGGTTTGTGAAATATATTTTAGATGGGTCTCATAAACAGTTTTTGTTTTCTATCCAAGATTTGGCAGCCAACAAAGGGAACAGTCAGTGGAACCTACTTAAAAGAGTGGGATATGCCACTTTAGTCCTACATCTGATCTTCTCTCTTCCATCATGAAATAGGGATTCATTGTGGGTTTCACAGTTTTCACTAGATAGAAATTTTAGTTGCTGTATTTCCTGGCTTAATGATTAACCATTTGCTCTATGTTAGGTGGGTGTGAATGTCCCTATTCCAGTGCCTTTGCCAATGTTCTCATTTACGGGCTCCCGCTCTTCCTTCAGAGGAGAAACCAATTTTTATGGCAAACAGGTAAATAACTTAAGTATTACAAATGGTTGCTATATTTTTGCTTGATGAACCTCCTCTTGGATATATGGAAGAGGAAGAATGACATACTTGTCAGGCTACTGCAAAGAGATTTTCTACCAACAGTTGATGTGAAGTAAGGTTAAGTTCAAAGTTACTACCTGTGAGTCCCCTAGAAAGAACTTAAATGTAGTTAGCATGGATTTTGCCATGGCAAGCTATGTGACTTTCCCTGTACTTGGGTGTGACCCAAGAGATAAGAATCATAGTCTGATAATCTCCTGTGTGTCATTAGGCATAATTAGTATAATTTTATGGAAAAAGCACTGACAGCCTAGAGTTTAGACTGTAGCACAGATTAAACTAAAGTAAAAGGTCAGAACCTCTGTTTTCAGTTTCCTCTTCTATAAAATGAAGAACCTCCCACCTGCTTGATAGGAATGTTCTTAAAATGAAATTAATAATTACATGATAGTACCTTGAAAATGAAAATCCTACATTAATGTTAGGTTGTATTTATAGTTTTTTTATTACTGCTACGACTTCTAGGCCTTAGTAACTTAATCCTTTCTAAAGAGAGGTACCATTCTGTAAATTCATTCTTAAATTGCACATTCTTTGCTGGTTTCCATTTCTGTAGCAAATAGAATCATTACTTTGTAGTGATTATGTTTCCCCTTTGACAAGCCAAATGTAATTCTGAAATGAAAACCCAGTTTTTTCGCTTGATGTTGTATTGGCTTTTGGTTAAGTACCTCTGAGAAGTCAGTCTTGGTTATTTAAGGAATGTTTATTGCTTTAATACAGGGCTGTCCAACCTTAGGTTTTTATTGAAACAATAGACAATATATTTTGATTTGTCATTTTAGTGAGAGCTCTGCAGCAGTTCGACTTCATTTAATAAAGCATTTATGTAAATTTCTATGCTTGTAAGTAGGCTGCATAAATCACATTGCGCCTGCATTTTGGACAGCCCTGTTTTAATATATCATGCAGATCTAATTGATTCTTTTTTCCTGCCTTGTTGCACTGCTCATTCATAGGCTACAGGCAGGAGAAATATGTTACTAAAACATTACTTTAAAGGAGCTGTGAGTTCAGCATTATTGGGCACTTGCTCTACCAACAGACATCAAAATCCCTCTGTACTTTAGGAGATGATTTCTGTAGCCAGTGTCACCTGGTGTTTCTGTTCATTAGCAGCTTTAGAAACACTTTAAGAGATGGGAGATTTGAAACCATAATCTAAAGGTTTGGGAATCATGTGTGATTTTCAGTTATACTTGCCATCTTCCCCTCTAGTTCATGCTTAAATTTGACTGCTAAAGAAACTTCACAGTATGGGTTGACTTCCCAAGTTAAGAGTTATAATCAAGCAAAGATCATTATTGCTTAGGGATCAGTTTTTTTGAGGAAAAAAGGATTCTGATTTTTATCTTTGTCATCTTTAAGCAGATTGGGTATAGTTGCTTATAAAAGATAACACTTTAAATGTAGCAATAGAATGCGTATATTTTCTTTTTTTTTTTTTTTTTGGAGGGGGAAGGCAGAGCAATTGGGGTTAAGTGACTTGCCCAAGGTCACATAGCTAGTAAGTGTGTCAAGTGTCTGAGGCTGGATTTGAACTCGGGTCCTCCTGAATCCAGGGCCAGTGCTCTACTTCACTGCGCCACCTAGCTGCCCCAGAATGCATATGTTTTCAAGCCAGTAGTGCTCATTTGAATCCATCCCTTTAAGAGAATCTAATACGGTGGAGGGAGCCCTGGATTTAGAGACAGAGGATCTGAATTTGAATCCCAATTCTGCCGCTTGCTACCTGTGTGATATTGTTGAAGTTATATAATCTCTCTAGACCTTGGTTTCCTCATCTATGAAATGGAAGGGCTAAGACTAGAGTCTCACTAAGGTCCCTTCTAGTTCTGATCCCATATGTTGATTTGATTCAGATACTAGCAAAACCATATTGCAAATCAATAAACCTTAGCAATATATGAAAAACTTTGTCCAGAAGAGTAAATATTCTGCCACAAGTACCACAGATAGACATATTAAACATCTGGATTGCATGCTTCTATACCTATACTACTTCCCTTGTTAATAATAAAGAAAAATGAGGCTAGAAAGACAAGGCAGGATTTTAAAATCATATTGGTTATTACCCTAAGGAAATTGTTACTCTTATGTTGTATGGAAACTGCAGGTGTATTCATCTTATTTCTATAGTTTCAAAAAGTATAGTTTTATACCTTATATAGAATAACGTTTAATTAGCTCAAATTTAAATTTTCTTAGATTAGTGGCTCAGGTTTTACCAAATCATATTAGAAGGGGATTTATCAAGGTACAATTCATTTTTAATATCTAAGAATCTCAGGCAGGACTGAAGCCAGTTCTTGCATGGTTCTAGGTCCAGCACTCTATAGCAGGCTGCTTGTTACTTCAGATGGAAGTTGGATAGAGTACATTCCAGAAAGGGGCCCAGATTATATAATTTTATCTCCTAAATGGATTCAATATAGTATTATAATGAATTATAGATTATATTCCATTAGACACACATTACCGTAAGTTTCACCTGAAGCATGATGAGGAACAATTTTGTGGTACTTTAACAGATAAACACTAACTGGCTTTTTTGCAGGGGTGAAGGGGGGACAAGTTAGAGGGGAAAAAAGTTCATTTGGCTTGGTTAGAGTTATCATCCATCAGCTATTTTATTTTCAATTAAGAAAAATTTCATTTATGCAAATGTTAACAAAGTTGCTGCTTACTCTTATAGTTTAAATTGAGGGCTCCAACTTTATCAAAAAAGATATTCCCTTGGTCATTCACTGAGAAATGGCTGAAAAGAGTGTTCAGATTATACCACTTTGGCAAGCATATGTGGATAGACTGATTAACAATTTTAGATCTCATTTTCCAGGTTATCAGGGCCTTAAAACAATTAAGGTTCAGAGGATTTTGTTTTGTTTTTTCGTGAAAATTAGGGGCTGGTCTCATAACATTTGATAGGAGATTTATCAGGGGTATCTTAAGGTTGCTTAAAATAGGTTCTTTTTAAGGGTGTTGGACTCATGACCCAAGTATTCAAAAGTGCTCTTGGGTTTCGATGGCCAGTGATATTCTTTACAATTATTCTGGCTGTTCTACACAAATATTTCACAATTTTGCAGCATCTAGTACAATGAGTTTTAATTATAGATGTTACTTAATTCATGGGAACCACTTGAACGGATGCTAATTTTTTCTCTTGTTCCTTTTAGGGCATCCAATTCTATACACAGCTAAAGACCATTACTTCTCAATGGAAAGAAGAAGACTCCATGCTAACTGCGCCTGCTGTAGTGATGCCAACTATGGGACATTAAAAAGAACTTTTAGTAGACTTTTTCTATCCTGAATAACTGCTCTCTCTACTTAACCATGTCTCCCATAGATCTTTCCAACTGTGCTTAGATAGTTCACACACAATGCACTGGGAATGGAGTACTCTGGCCACATGGCCCTTGGGCCTCCTTTTCCTATATTGTGCTTTTGTTACTACACCTGGTGGCCAAAATGTCAATCTAGGGTTTTTAGTTGCTTAGTACTTCCATTTGTGAAGTAACTATTTTAACTGTGAAATTCGTATATAAAGGGAGAACCCGGGGCGGGGAGGAGAATGGAGCCAGGGAGACATTAGTGTCTCCAAAGAAGACTTCCAACAATTGGTAGAAAAAGTCTTAAAACACAAAATAAGACTGGATGTTATCTATTTTTTGCTCCCCAAAATATAACCTTCCATAACAGTATTAGTGATTCACTGACCATGTTTTATTTTCATGGTTCAGTCTTCTTCTACTTCAAACTGCCACTGCTAAGAGTACTTTTCCCCCAGAGTACTCTAGAAAAATAACATTTTTGTTCAACTATTGTGTTTAGAAGAGTGACCACAAACACACAGCACTATTTCAGCAAACTATTCCAAGAGTTTTATCAGTCTTAGAAATAGAGAGATCTTCCTATTGTGAAATGGGGAAGGTTTTGTCATCATATTTCTTGATTTCTTATAGGGATGAATTCTGTCATGCATATGCTCTTATGTTCTCTCTGCATTTTTCAGTTAGCTCATTTGATTAGAGGGAAATTCCTTTAAAGAAATCTCTTGGCATAAGAGAAATTTCAATTCTTTTCATGACACAAAGATACTATAAAGCCTGGACTGCATTATTAGGACAGCAATGTGACTGGTATGCCTTGTTTCAAGTGACCTTATGCCTCACTTTCCTTCATTTTAGTGTTAGCTAAGCTACATTGGTCAAAATGGAACTAAAAGATGAAGATGTTGACTTTGAGTAGGTAATCTCTTTTTTGCTGATGCCAAATGTCTTATATATACTTTCAATGTGGTATATATCATCAGCCAGTGAACAAGTTTCAGGGCCCAAAAGAGCAAGCTCTAGTACTCATCCCATATGAGACTTTGAATTGATAGGAGCTGGATCACTTATAGGATAACCAGATTTAAAGCAAATCAAGGGACCTTAAAGATGATCTAGTCTAACCCTCTCATTTTAAAGATAAGAAACTTATTTCTCTGTTACTCCAATTAAACTGTCTTGACGAAAATCATTGGGGTAAATTAAAGATTGGCAGATACTGTAAAATGCCAAGTATCATGTATATAGTAGGCTTATTGCTGACTTAACCAAATAGAACATCAGACCAAATGAGATCACTTTAAATCATCTAGAGCCTTAATTTTAAAAAACACATATGGCACAATAGGAACATCTCTTCTGAAGTGCTATCTTTTAATCAGGGTAATGAAGATCTATATTTGGAAAGGTGGACTGCCACTTGTTTTATCCTCTTATAAAATTGTGTGGTTTGATTGGCAATGTGCATAAATCTAGGTGTGTATATGTTTCATTCCAACAGCTCATAGGCCGGGTAATAATAGAAGGTTATACTGTATAAATTTCATGTGAAATTAAATAAAAAGTCACAGGGACTCTTGAGATTGCACTAACTCAACCAATTGTAGTTTATATTTACTACCACATAAGGATGTGTGCATTTGTGTCTTTTAAAATAAACAGCCAAGCCAAAACTACATGTCACACCAAGGGAGGTATAATTTATCTTATGTAAACAGTGTTCCTTTTTTAGTGTGGCCATACCTTAAAAAAATTTCCCTGCTCCCATAAATGAGCTATTATTTCTCAGCATAGGTTCATAAGAGCTCCCTGTCCAGAAAAAGAAGAAATGTATGTGAGTGCCTCCACCAGGAAAGGTTAAAAGGATATGAAATTGATCAGATTACAGACACCTTATTATGATACACTATGATCTGGTCCTTTTTGAATATCAGGAAGGACAAGGCCACTAGATTTTGTGAGCGGAACTTGCTGGGTGATGAAGGTCTGATCCTGGACATTGCAGTCATCCCTGAAATAAAGTTAAACTCAAGTCAGCAAACACAGCAGAATTTAGTTCAAATACGAACACAGTTGAATATTTCACTATTTTCTTCATCCAATCCAGCACCCAGTTTAAACAAATCCTTGCTAACTGGCATCGAAGATCTTACCCCAAAGTGTCTTTGTTTTCAGTGGTGAGAGTAACATAGTCTGGAACTGGAGGGACTGATGATTTTGTGTGTTTCCTACAAAGGGAAAAAAAAAACAGATGGTATTCATTGTCTTTTTCCATGCTCTGTATTTCAGCTACATTCGCAAACTGCTAGATGAAGCACGATTTTCAGACAGCCAGACTACTAGAGTTATGAATCACAAGTAGCTGGGTTTTTGTTCTTGTTTTTTTTTTTAACCAGACCTGCCTGTGATTTCACTGGAGCTGATGGTGAGGGATGTAGTGCATTCCAGACACCGGGTACAGCCTGGGCAAAGGTAGAGATTAGAGATAGAATGTTAACGTGTGAGGAGCAATAAGAAGCCTAGTTTGACTAGAATGCAGAGTGTGTGAAGTAGAGTAAGAAATAAATAAGACTGGTCGGCCAGACTACAGACAGGTTATATAGGGTTTTAAAGGTCAAACAGGAGTTTTGTGTTTGATTTTTAGACATAGGGAGCGACTGGAGTTTATTGTGCAAAGAACTGACATGGTTCAACTTGTGCTTTGGTAATATCCCCCCAGTAACTATTTGGAGGATGAAGTGAAAGACTGAAGGCAGGGAGATCAATAAAGAAGGCTATTGTAAAAGCCCACATAAGAGGTAATAAGAGTCTGAACTAGGATAATGGCCATATGAGTGAAGAGAAGGGGTCAGATTGTGGATGAAGAATAAACAAGGTGTGGCAACTAATTGGATATATGGAATGAGAATAGAGTCAAGGAAGACTGAGGTTACAAATCTCAGTGATTGGAAGGAAATAGAGAAAGTCAGAAGAGATGTGGGCTGGGAAGAAGATGATGAGTTCTCTTTTAGACATGGTTTGAGATGCCTATGGGACACTGAAATGTCTAATAGACTATTGGCGAAATAAGACTGAAGCTCGGGGGGGTCATCTATGTAACCACAAGATGATTAAACCCTGGAGAGTTGATGAGGTCCCGGAGAGAGCTTAGAAATAAGAAAGTGTCCCAACACTGTGCCTTCAGGACACAGCCATTGTTAAGAGAGTAGGATGTGGAAGGTGGTCCAGCAAAGGACCCTAAGTAGGAGTCAGACAAACAAGAACAAAGGGAAACAAATACCACAAAAAACTAGCAGATGTTAAAGTGTCAAATGGAGCACAGAGGATAAAGACTGGGAAAATAGCATCCATTTGAAACTGGGGCGGGGGCGGGGTGGCAGTGCCCATCAGTTGGGAAATGGCTGAACAAAAATAGTGTACATGAATGTAACAGAATACTATTGGTGCTGTAAGAAATTATTAAAAAGATGTTTTCAGAGAAACCTGGGAAGGCCTGGATGATGCACAATGGAATAGAACAAAGAGAATAATACATCGACACTAAAAATAAACGACTTTGAAAGGCTCAAGAACTCTGATCGACTCAATAAACAATCATAATTCCAAGGGACTGATATTGAAGAATGCTGCCCACTTCCCAACAAAGAGGTGATGGACAAATGAGACATACATATGTTTTCTAGCATGGGCAATGTGGAAATTTATTTTGTTTGACAATGCATATGTTTCAATGTTTTTGGTTTTTATTGTTACTGTTCATGGCAGGGAGATGTGGGGGAGAAAATAAATTCTTGTTAATTGAAAAAATTAATTAAAAAAAAAGATGTCATTAGTAATTCTGGAAAGCAGTTTCAGTTGAATGATAAGCTTGAGCCAGACTGCTGGGTGTTGAGAAGTGATTGAGAAGACAGCAAGTTGAGGCAACAAGAGCAGATAACTTTTTCTGAGAGATTGCCTCTGAATGGGAGGAGAGAAGATCTTAGAAGACAAGAGCTTGAAAATATGGAAGGATCTACTGAGGTGTGAGATTTTTTTTAAGGATAGGGAGGCAGATGGATTTTTAGGCAAAAGAGGAGGCTCTGTAGATTAAGAGAAACTATAAATTAGAGAGAAGTTCTGTGATTTCTTCTAACACTTCAGCAAAAGCAAGTGTGTAGGTGGATGGTAGGAATAATCCATGGTTGGGGTTTATCAAGAACAAGCCATTGAAAGTGTTTAATATGAATGTATATGTATACCCTATATCAGATTGCACACCTTCTTGGGGAGGGACCAGGGGAGGGAGGGGGAGAAAATTTAGAACTCAAAAGTTTATGGAAGTGAATGTTCAAAACTAAAAATAATTTTAAAAAATAAGCTATGATAGGAAAAGGGACAAGCAATTCAAGTGTAGTAGTTGAACTGGTTAATTATACAATTGAACTTGGGAAGGTAGGAAAAGTGAAACTAGAGCCTGGGAGATGAGAGGGAAGGATGGATTAGAAATCACTGAGGCCAAAAAAAATACATTTAGGGTGATTCCACATAAGGGAACAGAGACAGTAAGTTCAAAGAATAGCTAATAGGCCACTTTGGCTAAAATAAAGAGGGTATAAAGGGAAATAACATGAAAGAAGTCTGAAGCTAGATCAAGCATGGGAGGTGGGTATGAGCATGCTGGGAACCCCCTGGAAAAGCAGGGGTTTACACCAGGGCCCAAGCGCTGGATCAGGAGTAGCACAGACAGGAGGGCAAGCTGGCAACACCACAATGTATACACTCAAGCAAAGGCTGAGAGCGAAGACAAAGACAACAGACAAATTGTAGAAGCCACACAAAACAGATACAGAACTGGAGCCATTCAAGCTATTAACAACAGCACTGGGAAACAGACTCCCATCCTTTGCTACTCTCCCACTCTCACTTTCTTCCTAAAGAGAAAAATGTTTTTCTTCAGAGTTTGTTTTGCTTTTTGTTTCACTGGTTTTTGTTTTGTTTTCCCCAAAATGTTATCTAAAAAAAATTAAAGTCAATAATTCCATTACTGATCTTTGTGTTTAATTACTAAATGCAAGTAGTTCCCTCCTCAGCAGCAAAGTAACTGCCCACTCAATGATCAGATGGGTACAGACTGCATCCCTCAAGTGGAACTTAAGTTCCTTGGGGGAAATGACCATCCTATGTCTTCCTATCCCCAGTACCTAGCTTAGTGTCTTAGACAGACTAGGTGCTTAATGTTGAGCTGAACTGAACTGGATTTAGATATGTGTTGTTGGGCTACTGGCCTCACTGTCGCAAGGTAATCTTTTTATTACTCCCCAACTGATTACCTATCTCACACTCTATTGCCGTTCCAAATCTCTCATCCATGCTTCCACATCTCGCTTTCACCTTCATTTTCTCAGCTGAGGAGGCTGCCTCTGATATAAGTTATACAGGTGCAACCATGTAAAACATTTCCATATTAGTCATTTTGGCTGCAGCATATTATTATAGCTCTAATTTTTTCTTTTGGAGGGGGGAAGGGCAATTGGGTTTAAGTGACTTGCCCAAGGTCACACAGCTAGTAAGTGTCAATCGTCTGAGGCCGGATTTGAACTCAGGTCTTCCTGACTCCAGGGCCGGTGCTCTATTCACTGCACCACCTAGCTGCCCCATGCAGCATATTATTAATAACAATTTGCACCTAAGAAGTAGTCTAAAACAGTGGTGTCAAATTCAAACAGAAATGGTCCAGGTCACATAATGACTTAGAAAACCACAAATCAACATTATCTATGTTATATTGAATTTTTATTTATTTTGTTAAACATTTCCCAACTACATTTTATTCTGACTTGGGCCTGAAAGACATCATCAAAGATGACTGGAAAATGAGGTAGTCCCATAGTCAGATTCAAGACTAAGGAAGAATAAGAAATGGACAGCCCCACTGCTACTTTGGTGCCACCAAATTGTTAAATACCTAGAGGGGAAGTCCTTAGTGATTGTATAGTTTATCCGTAGGAGATATATGAGAAGACAGTGGTAAGCACCACGTAGGATAGGAAGATATGTATGGCTTGTAAATCACACTAGTAGGGTTACCACTTGTAACAACAATGCTGCTAGCAGCTGCTATAGACTTGTAAGGCCAATAACACCAGCACACAGGAGGGCTGCTGGCACAGGTTCTTTGATCTGCTTTTCTAAGGAAAGCAACTTTAAAGGTTTGCAATCTCACTTCAATTAAACATACATATATCATTCACTTAGTTCAGGGGAAAAAGTCAGCACCCTGAACTTCAGAGAAAATATAAACAGAAATTACAAGCAGAAATTGTATAAACAGAGCAAGTAACACAAATCAGCAGACAAGGCTTCTGTCTGTCCATAGCAATACATACAGAGTTGACAGAAAGAGAAGCACCAACATCTGGGTTTTCAAAGCAGGGGGCTCCTTAACAGCTACCCAGAGTCTCATCTGGCCAAATCAAACCAATACTCTTCCAATGAGTGGCCCCCAAAGCAAAATGCTAACCTTCTAGTATATATAGGCTTCTTCAGGGTCAGAGGGTGTCACAATCATGTGATTTAGGCTTTCTTGTGACTTAAGCAGGTCAAAGACATGCCTCAATCAAAGGCACTCCTTAGTGCTGAGAAGAACTAGAACTCCAAAAGAAAAAACAGCAAAAAGTCCCACTTTGCTTGCCATTACACCACTACATAAATAAGGTCAGAGATCCATTGAAGAACTGAAGAAATGTTTGATTATTAAGCCTCAGAATCGTATGATTTAAGTGATACGCTGGAAGAAACTAAATTTGTGAAAATTAAGGATACAAAGTACCCATACTAAAACTTAATTTTTCTTGTCTATTTAAAAAATAAACACACACGCACACACACACACACGCACACACAAAATTAAGGTTATTTTGCGTCTTTTATCTTTATTACCAACTGGGCAAAAATCCTGACTTACTACACACACACAGACACAGACACACACACACACACACACACACACACACACACACACACACACGTATAAAAGAAAGAAAAATATATAAGAAAGGTTATTACCTTTCTTATTAAAGTTACATCTTTAGATATTTAGATATTTGGAATATCTAAACTTAAGTTTTCTCTTAATTTTTAATTTTTCTGTACATTTACTCTGTCTCCCTGATTTGGGGGGCGGGGAGGGGGCGTTAAAAGTTGTTACAGTTCTTTCAAGCCTCCTGAATACAACCCAGATACTTTATCCCCAACTTCACCCCTAAATGACAGTACACAGCTCATGCTCCCTACTCTTGTTTGGTTTCCAGGGGCTGACATAACTTGATCTTGAACTATTACCATTATCTGAAGCATTAGGGACTTACCTTGCAGAAAAACCATTCATTTTTGCAAAGAGTAACCTCAACACTTTTTCCTTCTGTTCCCACGTCAAGTCTCCAATATCCACATCCATTCCTTTTTTAATGTTTGTCCTGAATAATTACAAATAAAAACATTAGTGCAAGGTAAAACCAGCTAAAGGAAGCTTCTGAAGAAAAATGTAAAAATCTCTAAAAATACTGAGGCAGTAGAAAATAAGGATTTCATAACCATTGTGCTAAATGTATTTATTATGAGGTGTACACAAATCAACAGATGTTTTAAACAGAATCATTGGGCTGGAAATGACCTCAAAAAATTATCTAACCTCGTTAAGAGACTCACTGTCAAAGACATAAAGAACAATTTAAATAGCTTAAGGAATGAGAAGGAATGGCTGAGCTATGCCAACATAAGAAAAGTGATAATACAACCAAAGTTAGTTTATACTTTTAATTTTGTACCAACAAAATTATCAAAGGGACACTTTATAAAACTCATAAAATAACAAAATTAATTTGTAAAAAATAAAGATCTAGAATATCAAAGGAAACAACAAAAAGAGGTAGGGAACAAAGCAGGAATGGCACACTTCCAGACATCAAATTATATTATAAAACAATAGTCATCAAAACCATCCAATCTTGGATTTAAAAAATACAGGCAGAACAATGGAACGGGCTAGACAAGGGAGAATCAGAAATAATTCAACTCAATATCCCAGGGTTTGCTAAACCAGAAAACTTAAATTACTTAGGAAAGAGCTACCTATTTGATGAAAACTGCTGGGAAAACTGGAAAGCAGTTGCACAGAATTAAGCTTAGACCAGCACCTTACACTATATTCCACAATACATATATGTGACCTTAATATCAAAGATCATGCTAAAAAAAAAATTGGGCAACTAGGTGGCAAAGTGAATACAGTGCTGGGCCTGAAGTCAGAAAAACTCATCTTCCTGAGTTCCAATCTGGCCTCAAGTACTTATTAGCTGTGTGACCCTGAGCAAGTCACTTAACCCTGTTTGCCTCAGTTTTCTCATCTGTAAAATGTGCTGGAGAAGGAAACAGCAAGCCACTCCAGTATCTCTGCCAAAAAAAAAAACCAAATGGGGTCACAAAGCACGGACAGGACTGAAAACAACTCAACAACAAATAAATAATTAGAAGAGAAGATCACATACCTCTCATGTATTCATTAATTTCTTTTTTTATTTTTTGGAGGGGGGAAGGCAGGGCAATTGGGGTTAAGTGACTTGCCCAAGGTCACACAGCTGGTAAGCTTGTCAAGTGTCTGAGGCCAGATGTGAACTCAGGTCCTCCTGACTCCAGGGCCAGTGCTCTACGCACTGCGCCATCTAGCTGCCCCCCTCTCATGTATTCTTAAGTAAATGGAGGCAACTGGAGAAGATAAAACAGATAAAATTGATTATATTAGACTGAAAAACTTCTGCACAAACAAAATTGCTTGGGATAACAAGTGAAACAATCAAATGGAAAAATCTTAAAAATTATAAAATATCCAAGATAATAAACAATTAACAGATATTATAAGACCAAAAGACATTCCTCAATAGCTAAGTAGTCACCCCCTCTACTCAATAAACTCCAGAGGCTCCTTATTGCCTCCAGGACCAAATACAAAATGCTCTGTTTCGCATTTAAAGCCTTTCATAAGGGGTGCCCTCCTACCTTTCCAGTCTTCTTACACCTTACTTCCAAACACATACTCTTGGATCCAGTGAGACTGGCCTCCTGGCTATTCCACAAGCAACACAATCCATCTTTGGGCTCTGGGCATTTTCTCTGGTTGCCCCCCAAGCCTGGAATGTTGTCCCTCTTCAACTCTGCCTATTGCCTTCCTTGGCTTCCTTGAAGTGCCAACTAAAATCTCATCTTTTACAAGAAGCCTTTCCTAATCCCTCTTAACCCTAGTGTCTTCCCTCTGTTAATTATCTCCTCTTCATCCTGTACATACCTTGGTGGTATATTTTTGTTTGCATGTAGTTTCCTCCATTACATTATAAGCTCCTTGAGGATAGGGACTGTCTGTTGCCTCTCTTTGTAGCCTTAGCTCTTTACTGTGGTGTTTGGCACATTAACAGAGGTTCACTGATTGAATGACTGAGGATTCAGTCTCTACCCTTCCCCCTCAATGACCATGCCATCAAAGAGAGAGAATAGCAGACAGTATATCCAGCTGGGATGAGAGACTGGACCAGTAGGGAACAACATACTCAGCTTGGAGCAAGAGTAGTCACTGGAGAAGATACAGCTTTGAGGGAAGTGGAAGTGTAGGGGGAGAAAAACATCAAGGGAGGAAAAAATTCTCTAACTTGAGCATAATTCCCTCTTTAGGGCATGGCTCCGGACCGATTTTACAGATTGATCATTCAGCATCTTTGGTCATTTTTTCAGTTGTGTCCAACTTCTCATGACCCCATATGGAGTTTTATTGGCAAAGATACTGGAGCAGTTTGCCATTTCCTTCTCTACCTCACTTCGCAGATGAGGAACAAGATGACTTGCCCAAGGTCACATGGCTAGTAAGTGAGGCTGGGTTTGAACTTAGGTCTTCCTAATTCCAGGACCAGCGCTCTAAGCATTGCACCACCTAGTTGCCCCTAACATCGTAAGTTGTTCAATTGTGTTTGACTCATCATGCCAAATTTGGGGTTTTGTTGGCAAAGATATTGGAGTGGCTTGCCTTTTCCTTCTCCAGCTCATTTTACAGATGAGGAACTGAGGCAAACAGGGTTTAGTGACTTGCCCAGAGTCACTTAACTAGTAAGCATCTGAGGCCAGATTTGACCTCAAGATGAGTCTTCCTGCAGAAAATTGGGAAAGAATTTTTACAGCCAATGTCTCTGATAAAGGCCTTATCTCTAAAATATGCAGGGAAATGAGTCAAATTTATAGGAATACAAGTCACTTCCCAACTGAAAAATGGTCAAATGATATGAACAGGCAGTTTTCAGAGGAAGAAATTAAAGCTCTCTATAGTCATATAAAAATTCTCTAAATCACCATTGATTAAAGAAATACAAATCAAAAAAACTCTTAGGTACCACATCTCTCCTGTCAGGTTGGCTAACGTGACAAAACAGGAAAATGATAAATGCTGCAGAGGATGTGGGAAAATTGGAACACTGTTACATTGCTGGTGGAGTTGTGAACTGATGCAGCCATTCTGGACAGCAATTTGGAACTATGCCCAAAGGGCTATAAAAATGTGCACACCCTTTAACCCAGCAATACCACTTCTAAGGCTGTTTCCCAAAGAGATCACTCAAGTGGGAAAGGGACCCATAAGTACAAAAATATTTATAGCAGCCCTTTTTGTGGTGGCAAAGAATTGGAAATCAAGGGGATGCCCATCAATTGGGGAATGGCTAAACAAATTGTGGTATATGAATGTAATGGAATACTATTGTGCTGTAAGAAATGAGAAACAGATGGACTTCACAATAACCTGGAAAGACTTAACGTGATCTGATGCTGAGTGAGGGAAGCAGAACCAGGAGAACATTATACATGATTACAGACACACAGTATCTGTGATGACTAATTTTGTTAGACTTGGCTCTTCTCAGCAACGCAAGGTTCTAAAAGAGCTCTAAAAGACTCATGATGGAAAAAGCTGTGCACATCCAGAAAAAGAATTATGGAGTCTGAATGCAGATTGAGGCACACTATTTGCTCTCTTTTTTCCTTGTTTTTTGGTTTTGTTTCTTCTTTCTTGTGATCCATTCCATTGGTTATAATTCTTCTTTACAACTTGACTATTGTGTAAATAAGTTTAATGTGAAAGTATATGGAGAACCTATATTGGATTACATGCTGCCTTGGGGGGGAGGGAGGAGGAGGAGAAAATTTGGAACTCAAAAACTTGTGGAACTGAGTGTTATATACTAAAAATAAAAAAAAATAATTAAAAAAAGATGAGTCTTCCCCACTTCTAGTCCAGCACTCTATCTAGCTGCCCACCTCACAGCTTAACTGCTATTTTTACATATATAGGCCCAGTCTTTCAGCCGATCACAAATTTGAATCTTTCAGCCAATCACAAATGTTTCCTCTGTGGCATCATCTGTCTTTATCCAAAGGTTGAAACTATATAACCTATTGCAAAATCTTGAAGGACTTATTCACATATTAATAGGAAAATTTTTAACAAATAGTACTCCACTGATTAACTGATTCAATTGAGGACTCTGGGCCATTAATGGGGGAAATGGTGGAAACCCCACTCTTATGCTGGTAATACAAGATGACAGACATAACTGGTGATCGCAGTGGATGTGAAGAGGAGGGAACAGGTAGATGTAAGAGATGTTACAGAGGTAGAAATGTCAGTATTTGGTGCCTGATCATAGATGTGTATGGAAAAGAAGAGGAAAGAATCCAAGTTGATGTCAATGTTATCAGCCTGAAGAACTGCATGAACAGTGATATCATCAACATATAAGGATGTTAGGGGAGAACTATATGTTGTAGACAAAGTGACCACCTATATGATTTTCCTCATGTGGGAGCTCCCTATATTAAGGAAATCCCAGGTCCAGTTTCTACTGCTATCCTGATCCCTAGGAAAAGCAAGTTTCAGGAATAAAGTGATAAGCTCACTTATGGACATATTAAATTTGAAATTCAAATGAGATACCCAATTGGAGAAACTTAACGGGGAAATGGAAATATTGTTAGGAATAGACTTGGGGGTCACTGGAGATCACCAAGAGAGAAAGACAACGGAACCTTGGGGGGAACCATCATTTAAGGAATGGGAAGATAAGGCTAAAGAACCATAAAAAAGCAGTATTACAGAAACCAAGAGAGGAGTGAGGATCATGAAGAAAGGAGTGTTCCACAGTGTCAAATGCAGGAAGAAGGTTAATGTCTAAAAAAACATAAGACCAGATCTTGGTCACTAGTTACCTTGGAGAAAGCAATGTCAGTACAATGGTGAAGACAAAAGCCAGGAGTGCAAAGGCTGATAAAGTAAGTAGGTGGTAACAGAAGCAATCAATAAAAACCACTCCTCTTAGACGTTTACCATCTTGAGTTAGGGAAGGGGGAGTAAGGGCAATAATTTGAGGGGCTATCAAGACTAAGGATAGGGCTTTTTTGGTTTTTGTTAGATTAAGAGAAACCTGGAAGCCTCACTGTTGATACAGAGGAAGGAAGAAGGTAAGAGAGGGGAAACGGAAGATAAGAGAGGGATAGGAATGATTGATGGTGCAAAGTCCCAGAGGAAATAGGTGGTAAGGAGGTAAGGTTAGCCTGGAGAGGATGAGTGAAGTCTTAACGTCTGTTAAAAAAGCAGTGGGCAGAAATGTGGACTGGTTTAATCTGTCAGCAACATACAGAAGCATATACTGAGAAATCAAGGTAGAAAAGGGCATCAGCTATTAGGATACTTTGCTTTTAGAAAAGATGTTTTTAACTTTAAAATGTCAATTTATACAATGTAGGCAAAAGATTTAAAGAAGGTAGGGATTACTCTTACTTTCTAATGAGCAGATTTCCTATTATGACTTGTATCCTTTGTCTCAGGGAAACAAAGGGGCAAGGCTGAGACGCACACCTGTACGTAAAATCTCACCCTCACTCTTGACCTCTCCCGTAGTTTCATAAGGGTCTCAAATTTACACCTGAGTGATCACTGTCAATCCCATTACTCCTGGAATGCACTCCCTCCTCACATTTGTCCTGTACAATCCCTAGCTGCCTTCAGAGTTCAGCTCAACTCCACATTCTATGGAAGTTCATCCAATCCTGTAGTTGCTCATTGGGTCATCGATTTAAAGACAGATTTAAAGAGGAAATGGAAAAAAAAAACTCTATGTGCTATAAGTTTGAAGGAAATGTTTTCTCCCCAGAATAAGAAGTCTTGGAGGTCAAAGAAAAGGAATAATAGGGTTGTATAAATAGACTCTGGGCAGCTAGGTGGCGCCGTGGATAGAGCGCTGGGCCTGAAGTCATCTTCCTAAATTCAAATCTGGCCTCAGACACGCAGTAGCTGACCCTGGGCAAGTCACGTAACTGTTTGCCTCAGTTTCCTCATCTGTTGTTTGTCCTTTGTTCTTGAAGAGGATGATGACTTCAGGAAAGTGATGCCATGATTTGCAAGTGAATTAGATTTAAGTGAGGGAGGGCTGTGCAAAGTCACCAACCTCACTCCATCTGAGTCCAGCAGCAATATATAGATCAGGAGACAGACCTGGATGCAGGGGGAGACCTTGGTCTTTTTTAAGCTAAGGTCTTTAACAGGTCGAGGCCTGTCTGAGCACATGGCAGAGGAGGAGGGGGAGAGGAGGGGATGACTAATAGGCAGAATGAGATACAAATTTTTGACATGGTCAATGCAAAACGTTTTGCTTGAGGAGGCTTATTTGCTACAAGAATATAGTTTTTCTTTTTCTTTTCCTAATGGGGGGAGGGGACAAGGGTGAGAAGGAGAAAAAATAAACATTTCTAATTGAAAAAATAAAGTTTATTTTCAAAAAATGTATTACACTAATTCTGACTCTGTCACACTTCTGCTCAAGTCATTTGCTTTTGTTCTCATTGATTTATTATAAGCATGATTCACAGGTGAGGAAAAAGAGGGATATATATGCTGTTGTTGTTGTTCAGTCGTGTCTGACTCTTTATGACCCCATTTTGGGGATTTTCTTGGCAAAGACACTGCAGTGGTTTGCCATGACTTGGCCTAGAGTCACAAAGCTAGTGTCTGAGGCCAGATTTGAACTCATGAAGAGGAGTTTTTCTGATTCCAAAACCAGATGGTCTATCCACAGCAAAAATAATACTCGGTTAGAATAACTGGCTGGCTTTAATCCTAAAGGCAATTTAAAGGTCCCTCAGGTCGAAGTGCTCTCATCCTAATAATAATAACCAGTATTTATGTAGACATTTACAAAATTATCTCAAATGATCCTTATAACAACCCTGGGAGGTATATGTTTATTAACCTAATTTTACAGTTGAGGAAACTGAGGTAAACAAGGTTAAGTGACTTGCCTAGGGTCATATAGCTAGTAAATGTCTGAGAATGGATTTGAAATCAGGTTCTCCTGACTCCAGACTCAGTATTCTATCCATTGCTACTTAGCTGTTTCTGCTATGCTTTGCTAATTTACAGAGTTTATATTACATGAAAAATCAGGAATAAATCACTATCATTCTGAACCCCTAGTTGGCAAATTTCTAACATTCAGGCAAAGGTTTGGCTCTTCACCTTAATTTACAATTATATTATCTCTAGCACACCTGACTTCTTTGTGATTAAGGCAAAATCCAGGTTACCTGAAACATTTACATAAAGAAACAGCCTTGAGATGCTTACACTGGTCCTCCTCAATCTTTCCTTCCCTTCTCTATTTCTCTCTCTCTCTTCTCCCCCCTTCCGCGCCCCCCCCCCCCACCTTTTTACCTGTTGCCCTGGGCCAAAGACTTTCCATTTGCGCTCTTGGAGTCTCATTCCTTACTCTCTATTGCCAGAACCTAGAAATCTCCTCCCTCACCTGTAAAATGAGCTGGAGAAGGAAATGGCAAACCACTGGTGTATCTTTGCCAAGAAATCCCCAAATAGGGTCAAGGATAGTGGAACATGACTAAACAAAGACAACTATTTTTTATTCAGCAACAAGATAAACCCACTGATTCTATCATCTATCTTGAAGGAGTCCTTCAAGTCCTACCTGGATATTCTGATGGGATCAACTAAAGAAAACATCCTCACCAGAATTAACCTGAACTTTGACAACAAGGTTAACAAGTTGGACTCTAACCCTAATCCTTTTAGATAAATATATAGATACGTGTGTATATATCTCCCCTAGTTCTGCTGGAGTTCCTAACCGCTAGGCAAATGCCCATCAACTGATGCTAATTAAGCTTTTAAATCTTCTAGCCTTGCCTTTTAATTTACTGACCTTCAATCAAACAGACCAAGATGAAGAAATTACTCTCCAGGAGGATTTCAGGACCTCTGGGTTTGAGGAATTCCCCAATACTCTACAGATGAAGAAATAAGGCCAGGAGAAGTTAACCAGGATTTGATCCCTGGATTTCCCAACTCCAAAGCCTGAGCTTTTTCCTCCTTACTAGACAGTCTCTCCATTATCCCCAGCTGTTAATGCCCTCCTTGGAAATTATTTTGTATTTAATTTTCTATGTACATAATGTTTTCCCCAATATAGTGTAAATTCTTCAGGGCCAGAGATTACTCCATTTGAGTCAATCAGTCAAAAACTATTGTTGTTCAGTTGTGTCTAACTCTTTGTGAACCCATTTGGCGTTTTCCTGAGAAAGATGCCAGAGTGGTTTGCCATTTGTTTCTCCAGCTCATATTACAGATGAGGAAACTGAGGCAAAAAGGGTGAAGTGACTTGCCCAGGGTCACACAGCTAGTGTCTGAGGTCAGTTGTGAACTCAGGAAGAGGAGTCTCCCTGACTCCAGGCCTGGGACTCTATCCACTATGTCATGTAGCTACCTCAAGGTTAAAGTGTAATCACTAGAAATAGTTTCAAGAGGAGAAATTATAATTTGTTCATACATAGTTATTTGCAGAATTAAACAGCAAAGGCAGGATTGTAACCCAGGTTCTATGACTCCAGGGACAGTTCTCTTTCTATTGTACCACATAAATGATCTTATTCTGATGGGGTGCTTGTGCTTGGACCCTAATTCTAACATCACATTTCTCCTTAGCCTCTGCTTGGGTGCCTGTGCCTGAACTCCAGTTCTAAAATTACATCTCTCCCTAGCTTCAAAGCATTGGTCCTAGCAGTCTCTCTCCAGTTCAAGGGCAACATGCCTTAGCAAATAACAGCTAGTTCTCAAAATATATTCTCTCCCAGGCAGTCTCTCTCTAGCTAAAGGGCAGCGTGCCCCAACTAACTTATCTGTGCTTCTTCCTCAGTGAGCAGCTATGCCCAATTATAGATTGATTCCAGATGTTGATAACTGACTGTACTCTGAGTCATAACCATATTTACTATTTACTGACCTTTCTAACATGTATCCCAGACATAGTATTTTGTCTAACAAGATACTAGATGAGAAACTATGTAGAGATTCCTCTTTAGCCCCAACCAACAGTGAACTCAGTGACGTTTCACAGTAAAAATCATGCCCTTAGTTACCCCATTGTGGGCTATTTCCTAGAGAACTCTGGGTAATATGTCTTCGCAGTAGATACTAAATGTGCATGTTCCTTTAAGAACCAAACACTCCTTAACCATGCCTTAACCACTCCCTAATCCCACCCCAAAACACCCAACTGACATGTTCCCCTCTTTAATCCCCTAAAAGCTTCTATAAAAATTCCCCCTGAACCTCTTTATAGTTTCAGGTTCCCTAAGAACTCTTGCCCACTGTAAAGCGTAATAAATCTTTGCCTCCTTGACTTAAAGAATGCTTGGGTCCTCGAATTCATTCTAGGCGGTCTGGCCCTGGGAACTTTGGTTTGGGATCCCTGCAGCCCTGGGTTTCTTTTCCCCCTCAACAATTCCTTAAAAAAGAGGGGGAAAAGAACTAGAAGGGATTAACAAGCAAATTGTATCAAACAGCTGAAGAACAAAGGATTCCTATGCTATATAAACTTTTTTCAAAAACTGAGAAGCATTCTAATCCACTTCTTTTTATAAGAAAAATACAGCCCTGATGCCCAAAATGGAAAAGCATCAGCTAAAGAATATCACTAATGAATATTGATATAAAAATATCAAATAAAATACTGACAGAATACAGCCATATAGTTTTAAAATTCATTACACTTCAAGTTGCAGTTATAAAGAAACTGAAAAATGGGTCAAAATTAGGAAAAATAATTTAGCATAATAGAGAGGAAGAAAAAGCCTCTGATTAAATAAACTACTTATTTACCATAAAAACACTTAAAAGGATAAGAATGGCAGGATTCTACTTAACATATTTGAAAAAATCATTTATTAGAAACCAAAAGCAATGTTAGCTTTCCAACAAAAAACACAATATAAAGCCTTCTCTCACCACTGCTATTTAATATGGTTCTTGAAATGTTAGTTACAAAAATAAGACAAGAAAAATAAATTAAAAGAATAATCACCGGAAAAGAGAAGACTAAAACATTATCTTGTGAAAGAGAAGCTGTTTTGTATAGAAAACTCAAGGAAATCAAACAAATTAATTGAGAAAATGAGTAAAATAGTACAATATAAAACCAACTCACAAAATTTATCAGCATTTTCATATATCATTAACAAAAGCCAGGAAAAGGGACAGAAAGAGTAGTACCATTTAAAATAAACAATATCTATTATCTGGGAATTAACTTACCAAAATACGCATATACTTATATATGTACATGTATATAAGTACAAAACAACTTTCACAGAAACAAAGGAAACCTAAATTACTGGAGAAGTATTTAGTGTCCATGGTTGTATTATAGTAATATAATAAAAATGACAGTAAAAATTTAATATATAGATTTAAGATTTTTAGGAATCAAAATACCAGTAGAATATTTCACAAAATGAGATTAAAAACCCACCAAAATTCACATCAAAGAACAAAAGGTAAAGAATATCTATCAATAATGGCTGGGAAAGGGGGTGGGAGTGGGAAGGTAAGAAAGGATGGAGATGCATTGCCAGAGCTAAAATTACACTCTAAAGTCCTAATTATCAAAATTATCCAATGTTTGATTTAAAACAACAAATAAACAGAAAAGCGGCTGAATAGAACAGATTACATAAACAAGATTTAGAACAAAATGTTTATGATAAACTTCAAAACATGAAAATCTCTGGTGAAAGAATTATTCATTATCTTATTTCACATGCCATAATAAATTCTAAATACATCAATGATCTCAATATAAAGAAAAATCAATGACAAGCACATTTACAGAGTAGCTCTTTAAGGTTACAAGACTCTTAACAGATATATTCTCTCATTTGATCCTCACAACAACTTTGTGAAGGAGGTGTTGTCATCCCCATTTTACAAATGAGGAAACTGAGGCAAAAGGCAGGTTAAATGATTTGCCCAAGGTCACACAGCTAGAAAGTGTAGAGAGCCAGATTTAAATTTTGGTCTTCCAGACTCCAGGCCTTAGGCTCTATCCATTGCGCCACCTAGCTGCCTCAATGTAAAGTTACACGATAAAACATTTAAAATGGAAATGCAGTGTTATATCTTTCATAACTGTGAATTATGAGGCTAATTCTTGATAAGGCTAATGCTTAGCTAGCTTTTATCTAAAGGAAATCATGAGACAAAACCTGATAAATCTGAATAGATTAAATAAAATGCTTCTGCATATTTAAAAGCAATACTTCCAGAATAAGAATCAAAGGTAGAGATTAGATAAAAAATCTTTACATTAAAAAATGTTGCTGATAAAATTCTGAGAACTAGAATCTCTAAGGAATTGGCACAAATTTACAAAAGATCCAATCTCCAAAAGATAAGAATGAACAGGCAGTTTTCAAAAGAAGAAATTAGACTATCAAGCTACTTTTAAAAGTATTGAAAATCACTAATAATCATAGAAATGCAAAACATCCCTGAGATATCCCCTTAAACCCATTAACTTGGCAAAGACAGTATGAAACGATCAATTCAATGTTGGTATGGTTAGGAAAAAAACAAACAATTCACTCTCTAATAGGCTGCCTGTGGAGCTGTGAACTGTTTTGATCTTTTGGGGAACGAAATGAAATTATTATTACAGTAATAGTTATGAAAATGTTCATGTCCTTTGATCCACTGCTTAAACCAGAAGGGACTGTTGATAAGAGAAAAAGGTCCTGTCTACACAAAAATATTCCTAGTAGTACTATTTGTAATAGCAAAAAACTGGAAACTGGTAAGTCCAATGATTGCAAAATTGTTTAATACATGAATGTGACAGAATGTTAATGTGCTATATACTCAAGCATTGATATGGACCTGTGATCTCTTCAACGTGGATATTTTCTCCACCAAAACAGACCACAAACTATCACAAGCCTACTCATCTATTTCCCTTACGTTTACCACTGGGGTTTTATTCAACACGCTTGTGGGGGGAGGGGAGGGAGGAAGGGTCTTCTTGACTGCTTTTTTTCTTTAAAAAAATAAAAGACTAGATTTCCCTATCTTACGCAGGCTGGAAGCACAGGGGCTACTCATGGTCCAATTCTACCATCGTCAGCACAGGAGCTCTGGCCTGCTCCGTTTCTGACCTGAGCCTCTCCATCATTTTTTGGGCTACCTAGTCACCTCCAGCTCCCAGGTGCACATCCTGTCAAGGCTGAACTTAGGGCACACACCAGACTAGAAAAGCCCATTGCAGCTCAAAATTACAGAGCTCAAAAGATTCCCTAGTCTCAGCCTCCCATGGGAGTTGATTTTTCTTTCATAAGGATTCTATTGGATCATAGTAGCTGTTCTTTGAGGATGAAAAATATGTAGAATAAAAAGAAATATGGTCAGACTTATGTGAAAGTGATAAAGAGAGAAGAAAACAGAATGAAGAGAATAATATATACACTGACTAAAAGGTAAATAAAAACACTAAACAGGAAAAAAAATTCATGTTAAATACATAGGATAATTTTGCTACTGTCTTGTTAAAATTAATCTGGCTTTTGCTTTTGGGTAAATAAAAGAAGCATACAATTGATTACATGTATAATCATTTACAGTCACAGTTATTTTCTGCTTTCAGTATCTTCTTTCTTGTTCATATATCTGAACAGTTTTGGAAACAGAATCAAAATATGTTCATTTTAAAAAGAGGTAATAGTTGACATGCCATAATAAAAATTTTAAAGCAGTATAAAAAGCAAACATTACAACATGAAAATCAAAATTAATTACCCAAGACTTCTTCCTCTGGCACCCTAGCCTGCCTCTGATATCTTGTAACATGTGTTGCTATCTTACCTTGCTGTTTATTTTTGTTTATATTTAGCTGGGAAGCCAACTAAATTGTAAGGTCCTTGAGACACGGACCATTTCATATTGCTGTTTCAATAAAAGGGAAGGCATATATAACCATGAATCTGTTGTGTAATAATAGTACCATCACAAATTCCTACGTATTAGAAGGTGGTAAAAGAATTATATAATGTTTGGGATCCTGGATCTCCACCTTATCTTTAAGACAAAGTGACAGAACAGTGCTGTTTTTCACTTGAAGCAGATATAAAATATGAAAGGACATTTGGTTAAGAAGTTTGGCATATACTAGTAACTAACTAAAAAGTTAGGCTCATGATTACTGATAGCCTCTAAAGCTTTCTCTTACAATTAGTGTTGGAACACTTAGAGTCTTTTAAAGACCATCCTCCAAGAAAATTCATTCTAATAAACTGGCGTACAGATCACAAAGGGAAGGGAGCATAAGGATTTAAATTTTCAACCAAGAAGATAACTAATCCTGCTACATGATTCACAACAGGCTTCAGTATTCACATATTTCCTACTCTGGCATGTTCTTAAATTAGATATAATTAAAGAGGACTTTTAAGAATTCTAATCTTTTAACTATAGTACGCAAATATATAATAGCACATAGGATGTTATATTAAAGAATTATTCATACCATTTCTCTGCCTCCCTAAGATCTTGGTTTACACTATTGGTGCTGTGGACTCTGCCATCAAATGTCCGGATTCTGGGATACTCCGTTCTTCCTGCATAAGCCTCTCTCATTTTCAGATTAAAAGCTGCTTGTGCCATCTGCTTGTAATCCTTCCTGCTAAGACTGATTTGTTGCTTCACTTGGTACAAAGCATCAAGGAAGAACCTCTCCACTTCGGTTCGCTCATCCAGGATGTTCTTGGCCAACTTCTTCACTCGATTCATCTCTCTGTCCTTCATCTGAAGAACCTGTTCCAGTTTGTCGATTTCCACCCGGCCTGCCTGGTTCTCTATAAATGCTTGCTCCTGAATTTTTTTAATTTCAGTCTCAAATTCAGCAGTCATGTAACCCAGGGTTGTCTCCAGTTTTTCCACTTTCTTCTGAAGACACTGAATCTGGTCTCTGTGCTCAGTAATTTGCATAATCTTTTCCCTAACCAACAGTTCGTTGGTTTCCTAAAGCAGAATGAAAAACAGTTCAGGTTTTTTATTTTCCCTGAATTAGTCCAAAACTCAAAAATACTTTCATTAGTTACCACAAAAATGCTTTCATTAGTTACCATCACTTCATAAGGTTGGGGCTTTGGAGTTAAAATCTTTGTACTCTTAACTACTGGGCACAATGACAAACATCCCTGGGTATGTATGCCCCACAAGCAACTGAAACCTTCCCTGCTCCTTTCCCTTCAATTCTTACTGTGAATTAAGTAATGGCTATCTAGATATATTAAGTTCTTGACAACTCCTGAGCTGGCCTGCCGGCAAAGGAAAACATATTCATTTAAATAAATACTTGCTAAGTACCTACTAAGTACATGGCCAACATTGAAAAAGAAATTACTAGAAAGAGGCACTGTATTTCCTTACATCCCATTTTAGAACATTAATACCAGAAAAGACCTTCAAAGTTTTATAGGCCAGCTGTCTTATTGTGCAACTTACCCAATACATCAGAAAATAGAGATTTTCCCTCCCCTTCCTAATCTAGAATTCTTCCCCTTTCTCTGTGTAACCTTGACCCAGATTATGAGTAATTTTTTCATCATGTTTATGAAAATTCAAGAACCTATACCCACATTACAAGTTGCTAAGACTTATTTAAGCTCTATAATGATGAACAAGAGCTAGTCTCATGTACTGTGTAAGGTCGGGTGAGTCCTTGATGGTGGTCCGTAACCAGGAAGGTGGAGTGATCAAGAGCCATCGGAAAGCTAAAAGACCCTTCTGTAGATCCTATGTTGGCAACTCCTAGTCTCATAACTTTCCCAACTGGAAATGCCTGTACCTAGAAGCAATCCTACCATAATAAACAGGGCACAAAGATACTAAAAATAGGAGAGGGGAAATGGCATCTAGATTTACAAATCAATATTAAATTTAAGAGAACTGAATGCGTTACACTATGGTGGAAAGGCTGCGAGATTTGGTTTCAGAGGGCCTAAGTTCACATTCCTGCTTTGTCAATCATAAGCTGTGTGATCCTAGGCAAATCACTTAACCACTCAAGGTTCCTAAATCAGTAAAATGAAAGAGTTGGACTGGCCTCCTTCCAGTTCTAAATCTATGATCCTGTGATAGTATATTCAAAGTGTCATGGAAGTAGACAAACATACTGACCTTCAGGTCAGTTCAGGTTTTAGCTTTTACATGTTCAAGAGTCAATAGACTGGTGTGACCTTATATTGCTATCTTCCCCATAACAACATAAGCCTCCTCAGTATTTCTGAAGCCACTACCAATAATGCTGCCCCAGTCTCAGGTATTTAGGGTTCACTGGGACAAAGTGACAAAACCAGAGTTGGGACTGGCTAGCACAGCTAGACATTCCTGTATTCTATGTTACATGAATCCCTTTCAAACTTCCTAGTCTTGTAATCCAGGCTTATCACCTGGCTTAACACCTTCTTCTAGAGAACTGAAATTTGATATTTCCAACTTGCTTTGTGCAATTCCTAGCACAGCAAATTGCAGTTTGATCATTGTTTTCTGATTATCATGAAGATGGAGCTGAATAACCAAGATAATGTTATGGAATCCTTGTGTAACATAAACCCATTATTAATAAAAGGTGAAGTTGAGATATAAATAGGAGCAAGAACCTTCTGTTGTAGGAGCAAAGTTTGATTCTCTTGCAACTTTTTTGCGTTCATCTGTAGTTCGTTGGCTTCCTTCACATGGAAAGCAAGAGCCTTCTGAAGACGAACATTCTCTTTAAATACAGCTCTCCCAGCATTGTTCAACTGACTGCAACAGATCGATAGGCATGAGATCAAATCCAGGACTGCTCTGACATCACCATTCGGAGGCAGTAGCTTAAGAAAATTTCCATAAAAGTCCTGCACTAACACCTCATTGTGGAGCAGAATTAGCCTCGGGGACACAGAGACTATGCCAGGGCAGTATAAACTCTGACTTCCTCTTCACTTGTATTTGTAAACCCAGTATAATTTATCATAGTGCCCTGCTCACAGTAAGCACTTAATCAATGCTTGCTGATTGAAGCTCTCCCTACTGAGCTGGAAAGGATGAGAGGAAGTCTGGCACCTGTCCTCTGAGCACCAACCTAACAAGCTTGAAGAATCATATCACTGGTAGACTGACTATAAGATGATGAGGCTTTGGGGGTGGGGAGAGGGAGGGAGAGGCACAAGAACAGAATATTACATAGACCACTGAATCTGCAATCAGTGGGCCTTAATTCTAACCCTGACTGCCACTTTCTAGTGGTATGCCCTTGGGTAAGTCACTCTGAGCCTAATTTCCTCATCTATGAAATAACTAGGTTGGACTAGAAGGCCTCTAAGATCCAGTCCACCTCTAAACCTATGAACCTTAAACATGAAGGGTTTTAATCTCTATTGGTAGTGGGAATACTGATGAAATCATGAATCTTTTGATATCTTTAAGTATAAATTTAAGAAAAGCCAGAAGCACACAAAGGGGCTACCAAACTAGGCCAATGATTGCTTCACCTCTGACATCAGTGCAGACAAAGCGAAGAGAAGAATATCAAGAAAACGTTTAAGTCTTTACAAATACTAAATAGCTGAAGACCTTAAAACTCCTTACGAGTTGACCTAGTCCTTATAAATGACTGTCATAGGCAAAAATGAGAGAGAAATAGCAAAAGAAATTAACAGATAGAAAAATGCATGCAGAAAGTCAAGTATAAAGAATGAGAAAGTGACAGACCTAGAAAAAAAAACGAAACTAAAATAAAAGATAAGAAGCAACTGGAAAAGAGAGAGAAAAATCAGCTGGACAAAAACAATCTCTTACACAATGGCTTCCTGGTGGGCTCTCTCTGCCAGCATGACTACCTTCTTCTCAGCCTCTTTTTCTAATCGCACTAACAGAAAGAAAGAGTTGGTTACATACTAAGCTGTAGGTAAAAATGCTAACATACATTAAGGTTTTAGATTTTGGGGGGGAAAAAATTTCAGAGTACAACAAAATTAGCAGCTGAATTAGTCTAGCCATTCTGTGGGAGAGGAGAAAAAAACAGTCCTAATCAGGTCAAGAGTACTCTTACCTATTGAATAACTTAATAGCAGGTGAGAAGAGAAGGCAGGAAGACCTCTATCATTAACCAAATAATTTTCAAAAAAGAGAAATGCAGGGAAAGGAACAGAGAAAAGAAAAGAGAGCAGTAGCTCTCTACAGGACACATCAACCGGACATATTTATTTACTAAATTTATATGATATTAGATATAATTTATACAAAGATATTAAAACAAAACAGTTACCTAAGTACATACACAGGGAGCAGGAATTTGTTCTACTTTAATTTCTTAAACAGATGCTAATATTCTATACCTTTTCTTCAAAAAATCTGCCTTCTAACCTTCGAAGAGCCTCTTGATGTTTCTTCTCTGAATTTCTTAAAGTGTCCTTTAGCTACAATTGAACAAAATTAATAGTCAATTTTGAAACAGGATTGGTTTCTGTATAGTATCTGTAAAATTCTTACTCAAGAAGTTAAAACATTCTCCAAAATTTCTTGATCCTGAATATGAAAGGGGAAAGATTCATTTATATCCTTTTACAACTTCTGGGATTTCACAAATCTCACTTTGGGATAAAAAAGATATAGAATATGCCCTTGAATGTTGAGTATTAAACATGTACATAATTTAAAAATCAGGTACTGCAACTGTGTTCAACCTGAGATAGCATTCAATGATGATATTCAAAGAACTTTTGAGTCATTCATTCATTTTTTTTCTCTAGATTTCATTACATAGACTGGCTTGAGCTATCAGCTTTAGAGACTAAAAGTAACTTTTAGCCATGGTAAGATTTTCAGATCATTCAGATGGCCTGATGTTATTATATTCATCTTTTTAAACTGCTTCTTTGAAATAAACTGAATCACAGAATCTTACTTAGAATTTGAAAGAGACCTAAGAAATCACAAAATCAGAGAAAGTACGAGTTCAAAATGAACTCAGAGTTATTTAAATCCAAATCATACCTAGCCAAGAATGCCGTCTACAAGATCAAGTGGTAGTCCGGCCTTGTCTCCCGAGGGAAACCATTCCACATTTGGACAGCTTTGATTGTTAGCATGTTATCCCTTACATCAAGCCTAAATCCACCTCTGCAAATGCCACACATTGCTCCTAGTGCTCCCCTCTGAAGGTAAGTAAAAGTTTAAGTTTAATCTCTCATCCACATGAGTGGCCTTCAACTGACTGGTTACTAAGGCAGGAGTCCTGTCCAAATCAGCTGTCTGTACAGAGTCAGACCACTGACTTGCTAGAAAACAAGCATCAAAATCAGCATCATAACAGAAGAATAAAAATAAAAAGATGTGTCATACAAATGAGGCAATTCCAGCATGACCTATTTTTAAAAGCTCTTAAGGCCAAAAAACAAGAAAATGGATAAAAGAATACAGAAACATAGACTATTACCACTTCCTAGAGAAGTTTAATTCACGTAAATTAATCTCCATAATAATGAGATGAAAAAAAAAACCTAAAACCTACTTATCCAGCAAATACTTGGATCTCCTTGATAAAGGAGACATGGCAGCCAAGGTAATATTGGTTTGGAATAAAGACTCACTTCTAAAATTTTAAGAAAAGGAGAATTACTGGGGAAAAAAAACTATAGTATGTAATTGTGTACAGTACAAGTTAATTAGCATACAGGAAGAAATGACAAATTGAGAGAAACAGGGGGTGATTTAATGAAATGATGCAGAACAAAATAAGCAGGACCAAGAGAAGAACGTATACAACTATGACAAAATAAATGAAATATCCCTGAAAGGAAGTTCAACTCTAAATATTGCGGGGAGGGGAGGAGAAGTTCCAGAAGAAATAACAAAACATATGTCCTCTACCACAACCAAGAAGCGAGAGAATTCTAGGATGAAATATTATACAAACTATCTTACAAAACTTCTGCATTGATGTTTTTACTTGGTTTTCTTTGTCCTAATGGAGGGTTCAGTCTGGAGGGCATGGGCATGAAATGGATGTGATTTCAAAGACAAAAGGCATCAGCAAAGTTAATTTTTGAAAAATTTTGTGGAGGAGGCTTGTAGGAAAACATAAGCAGTATCTCATCTTAAAAGGAAAGTGGAGAATATCTGGAAGATATTTAAAGATGAAATGAGAACAAAGAAAGATGAAAAAGACCTAAAAAAAACATAACAGCCTTTTTCCACTGCCAAATGACTTTTAGAACTTTTATTGACCTTTTGTTTTTATGTCACTTTCATTCCCCAATATAACCCTCGCTTACCTTCCAAGAGGTTCAACCATATAACAAAGAAAAACGGAAAATAGTGATCAATTTAGCTCAACTACCTAATGTATCATCCAAATGTGATATCACATGCAGTGTTTCACACCTATAAAGAAGGGATGGAGGGGCATTTTCATGTCTCTCCCTCAGTCACCATCATTCCTTAGAGTTCAGGTTTGATTTTTTTGTCATTTTAATTTCCATTGTGGTAGTCATTAAATATGCTGTCTTCCTGATTCTGCTTACTTCACTTTGGGTCAATTCAGATATTTACTAGGGCTGTGACCCTGGGTCACCTAACCAATGTCTGTCTTGGTTTTCTCAACCATAATATGGGGATAATAATAGCCCCTACCTCCCAGGGTTACTGTGGAGATCAAATGAGAAAATACTTACAAGGTGCTTGGTACCATGGGCTAGCACAGAGCAGGCACTTAATAAATACTTGTTTTCTTCCATATAGGTCTTCTCATGTTTCTCTGTATTCTTCATAGTCGTAATTTTTTTTATAGACAATAATATTCCATTATAGTCAAGTAACACAATTTGTTTTTCCATTCACCAACTAATGTGTATCTCTACCTTGTCTCCATTTTTTTTGGCCACTATAAGTATTTTGGTGTATACAGCACTTTCATTTTTATCTTTTACCTAGCTGGGTATATGACTATCAGTGGAATCTCTGGGTCAAAATATATGGATATTTTAATCACTTTCTTCAAATAATTACTAACTGCCTTCAAGCATGGTTAGAATGAATATAACTCCACAAACAGTGGGAATTTAGCGAGCGTGGCTTTCCACAATCCCTCCAATATTGATTATTCCTATCTTTTACCATCTTTGTTGATTTTGAGGATGATGCGATAAAATAAAATATTTGAAAGGTCCAGGGAGAAGAGAGGAAGGAAGGAGGCAGGAACAAAAAGCAGTTAAACTGTATCAAATACAAAGAGAATCCAAGCTGGAGCAAGCACAGTTTCAAGGCCAATGAGAGACTCATTATCATGTTATTTTTAACAGGGGAAGATATCAAAGACTTGGGGAATAAAAAAGCTTGGGCCTTATTTGTACACCCCTCCCACAAAAAATAGACAACTGAAAGAATATCAGTGGCTACTAACTGATATATCTACTTTCTCATCTCTACAATATTTTTATGAAAATGATCTGTACCTTCATTGATAACATTCTTGATAAAGGAAATAGGAAGGATTTCGGAAATAATATACAACAGACTACATCTGAATAGTCATACAACTGACTGAAAGAGGTAGAGAATACAAGATCTCACTGTGGTTGTTATCTATAAAGAAACATTTGATTGAGTTAAAAAAAATTTAAGGGGCTCATTTTGGCATGTGCCAAAATCATATAAGATTCCTTAACATAACAAAAGATAACTTTGTCTGACCCTCTAATTACAAATATCAAGGCGCAAAATGGAGCTATGTACTCACTGAAGACATTTGCCAACATCATGAAAGGAATCCAGAGTAGATTCCAAATTGAAGATGGATCCCCCATACAGAGTGAGGTCCCATTTGCACATGATAACATTGCTAATATCCTGGGACTGATATGCTGGAGCATCAAGCCCCAGATCAATGTGGCATCTCCTAAATGGGATCTATGATTACTCAGTACAGTTCAACCTTATTATTACGCACACTGGAAAATAACAAAGAACACCTGCTGTCCACACTATGATACTTGGTTGAGCAGACAATCTATAGAGTTGGTCCATCAGTTCATATATCTTAGACAAATACTTGACATGAGCAATGGCCTATATTCTGAATTGGACAAGATATAAAGTGGGCTTGGTGACTTTTGGAAATTGTGTATAGCTTTTGAGGACCCCAAGCTTCTACCTGAAAGGCTTGTTATTTTGCTTTTTTAAAGTATTCTTCTGGCAATGCTATATGACAACAAGATGTATAATGCCACAGTCTTTGAAGAATAAAAGGTAAAGGGCAACAAAATGACACAGGGGTAGGCATCACCAGCTTTCAACACATTACCAACCAAGAATGATGCCAAGAAGAGGCATAAAAAATGTCATCAGATGAATACACTAATGCATGATGGTGGAGCTGTGAATAGGTCCAACCATTTGGAAAGCAATTTGTAATTATACAAAGACAGGAAACTAACTTGACTCTGAGACTACTGTTAGGCATATACCCTAAAGCAGTTAATGACAAAAAGAAAGGTCAAATATACCAACATATTTATAGCATATTATTTTGTAGTAGCAAAGAACTAGAAGAAAAGTTATTGACTGGATAATAAATTGTGGGACATGAACATAATGAAGCATTAAGATCATAGATTTAGACCTGGAAGGTCATAAGGTCCTGGGTCATCTTTCCAACCCTCTTATTTTATAGGTGAAGAAACTGAGCCTCAGAGAAATTAAATTATTTGCCCCGAGTCACACAGTAAGTGACAGAAGCAGGATCTGATCCCAGGTCTTCCTAGTTCCAAGTCCAGCAGTCTATACACTATGCTTTATTGCCCCTCTACTCTGCTATATTGATGAATAGAGAAGTCTTTGAAGAAATATATGAACTGATGCAAAGTGAAATAAATAGCACCAAGGAAATAATATATATGATGACAACCAAGGAAAGGGTAAGAACAGCAACAACAGATCAAAACTGAATCACTGTTAATTTAATGACTACGCTTGCCCCAAAGAAACTAGAAGTTACCTCCCTTGCTTCTTTGCAAAGGTGGGGGACCATGGATGTAGGACACTCCCTAATGTCAGACTTTTTTCAATATTCTGGTTAGTTTTGTTTAAACCAATTTTGTCTCTCCTTTATTCTTTGTTATAAGGCATGGCTCTGGGGAGAAATATATTGAGAAAAATAGATGATATAAAAACAAAATATATCAGAAACAATTTATTTTTTATAAAGAATGTCATCACAGAGATGCATGACCAGAAAAAGAGGTAGCCAGTTATGGAGGCAGAATGAGAGATAAACGTGGACAGTCTGCATGCTCTATATGAGATGCACAAGGGAACTCAGAGAATCCCCTTGTATACTGAGTGGACTCCTGGGAGGAAATTTATGGAAAGACCATGGACAAGAATTGCACAGGGTAAGGGGACATAGGTGAACTACAATCTGAAACATTAGGAGTACCCACATTGATAAGCTTACAGATCCACTGACATATGCAGTAGAAGCAAGAGAAGGGAACAGAAAATGAATATAAAACTGTGGCATGGTTCCATAAAAAAGGCAGGACACAGTCAGTCTCAGTATGTTAGTTTTGCTGAACTGTTTCATTTTTATTTTTCTTTGTTAATCTTCGTTGCAAAGGAAGGCTCAATGGATAGGAGAGAAGTTATAGGCACAGTCAGAAAAAAAATGTGATATAAAAACAAAAGGCAATCAATTAAAGAAAACATTGACAAAATATTAAAGCTTTGTAATGAATAAAAACTGGTAAGGAAAGCTAAGGATAACAAAAGATGGGAGGGGAGGTGGGGTTTTAAGCTATATTGGGGAAAACTGCTACATAGATGGAATAATGACAGGTAATAAAGGCAGAGATGTTCAAATCTTATTGAACCTCTGTTTTCTCTTGAGAGGAAGAATTGAGATGGGGATAAGAGAGCAAATATCTAAGATAAGAGCGCCCAGTCGTCCTTGATAAATTTGAGTCACTTGGTCCGGATGAACTTGAACCTTGGACACTAAAATGACTGGTAGATGTAATTGCTGAGCCAGTCACTGTCAGTGATCTTTGAGGAAACTGCAAAGTGGGAGAGATGCCACATGACTAGAGGACAAATATTGTCTAAATTTTCAAAAAAGAGAACAGACTGGGCTGGTGAGTTCTGCTTCAATTCCCAGCACAATTCACATACCGTTTTTTAAAAAAAGATCTGGGGGCAGCTAGGTGGCACAGTGAGTAGAGCACCGGCCCTGGAGTCAGGAGGACCTGAGTTCAAATCCGGCCTTAGACACTTGACACATGTACCAGCTGTGTGACCTTGGGCAAGTCACTTAACCCCAATTGCCTTGCCAAAAAGCAAAAAAAAAAAAAAAGATTTGGTCAGTTTTAACTGTCTCTAGTTAGACACACACTACTCTCCACTAGTTCTTCCTTCACAGAGCTTCATCAAAACTGACTTACTTTGCACATTCTGTAAGTTTTATTGATGCTTTTCATAATTGTATATTAGTCATTTATAAATGCATGAGATACTGACAAAAGGTTCAGACTTGGAATCAGAAAGTCACTTACCCTTGCTGAGCCTTGGGTCTTCACCTATAAAAGCGAGGGAGTCGGACTAGACAGTTTCTAAGGTCCTTTCAAGCTCTTAAATCTATCCCCCTATTAACACATCCCTCCCTGCCGGTGAGCAAACCCTCGGAATGGAAGGTAAGCAGTCCAACAAGGCCACTGGACATACATATCAAGTATATGTGACAACATCTTCAACATTCCAAACCAACACCTCTTCTTCAACAATAGGAAGGGACTACATCTCCTTATCTCTGAGACCAAAATTTAAACCTTGAAGGCTACAGCATCAGAATGCAAATGCTGGCAAGGCCCTACTGAGTCCAACAGGGCTGGAAAGGACTAGGCCCAGCGATTTACGGGGGCTCTCATAACCCACCGCACTTTTTAGAGAGCTTCATCATCAGGTCATCAGTATTTTTGGTTACAGCTTTTCAGGAAACTAAAACACAAAAGGAATGTGTATACTGTATCAGGGAGGTACCTATATATATAAAACAGATAATGGATCTTACAGAGTGCCAAAGAGAGGTTTTATGTGTGTGCGTGTGTGTATACGTATATACATACACATATACATAATCTCTGATTTCTTTGGTGTGGGAACTCCTTCCACCTATGCTGATTGCAACCATTCACTAAAGAATTACCCTAAAGTTCAAGGGGTTTAGATGAGGCTCAGAGTCACAAAAGTGGAATCAGAGGCAGGATTTAAACTCAGTCCAGCAAATTATCTTGACTCTGTGAGCCTGGGAAACGAGGGACAGGATAGGTGAGGGACGATGGTGATGTATGATAGGCCTATAATGCTAAACAGGTAAGAATAGTACAGTTTACCCTCCTTAATGAAGTCTTTTTATCAAAAACATGTTTGTGATGATCTGGGTAACAGAAAGACACCAAGATATGGCAAGTCATATGACAATATTCTTCCTTTCAAAGACCATCCAGTGCATTGTTGTGCTCCACCAGTATATCAGGTTAACTCTAAGCAGGTTATATTTACGTCATTCCAGACACTATTCTAGTTAATACTGTATTGTCTATGGGAGTCTGAACAGTTCTGGGGACAGAAAACATGACTGTAAACAGCTTTGTATATTAATATCTGGGGCAGGCACTCTATGTGGTGTGTGTCAGCACACGTGAGATATACAAGGAAAAGACATTCTGCCTTAGAGGTACATACTATTAACTAGGGAGACAAGATGTGAAATAACAATAAAAAAGATGAGACAAGTACTGTTAAATTATACCTATACCATCCATCATCAGAAAGCTACCAGGGAGACAAATCAATAAATCAAGAAGCATTTATTAACCCCTAGTTACCTAGTGCCAGGTACTGTAATAGGCTCCAGAGATACGAAGACAGAAATAAAACAATCCCTTATCTACAGGAAGCTGACATTCTATGGAGGGTGGGGGAGAAGTAATACAATATATTCATATATAAGTAAACACAAATATATGTAAAAATATAAATTATTCGTGTTTTAACAACTAGAGGAATCAGAAAAGGATCCTTGAAGAAAGTGACACTTGAGCTGAGCCTTGCAAGAAGCTAGAGGTTCCAACAGGTTGGAAGTGGGGTAGGGGGAGCATTTCAGGCATGGGAGATAGCCAGGGCAAAGGTCTGGATAGAGAAGATAGAATGCAATGTGCACAAACCAAACAAAAGCCAGTCTGGATGGAGCCCAGTAGGCATGAAAGGGAATGAGATATAATCAGCTGGGAAATATACCCTAGAGGCAGACTGGGAAGGGATCTAAATGCTTAAGAGTCCAATGTTCAAACTTGGAATTTAGGAATATCAGTCAGGTAGCTGCGTGGAAGACTAAGTAGAAAGAAGGGGCTGGATGCAGAGAGACCAATTAGAAGACTATCTTAATAGTTGAGTTGAGGTGGTGACATCGAAGAACTAGGGTAGTTGTGATTTAAGCAGATACAAGGGGGATGGATACAAAAAACGTTGTGGAGATAGAATCAATTTGGCAAGTGACTGGATGTGAGGCATAAGTTAAGAGGGGAGAAGGACTCCTAGGTTGTGAATCTGGGTGACTAGAAGGAGGATGGCACCCTCAACTGAATGGAAATAATGGGGGAGGTTAGGAAGCAAATGGTTTTGAAAAGTGCTTACTGAAATACCAGTTTGTCCAACATTAGTCATTCATTATTCTGGAAAAGTGGCTATAGTCAACTATACCTGCTTTCATTCCTTGATGACAGTTTGAAAAACCTTGCCTCATATCTAAAGGCTTTACGCTCTCATTCCAATCCAGAAGTAGCAGTCAAGTCCTAAGAGCTCTGTGAAAGCCCCTTAGCTTCTGCCGTTCTTCTCACTGTGCTTCCATACAGTCCCTTTGAAAAACCTGGTTTCTATTTGAGCTCTTCCATTTTTAGGAACAAAGTTATCATTCAATTGTTCCTACCCCAATGGTATTTCTCTATTTGTTGCCTCTTTGATGTCTCCACTATCTTCTTAGAAGTGGTCAATGACTTGGTGATAGCTTTGAGCTCCTGGTCACAGCGGGCCAGTTTGGTACACAGACTGGAATAATAGGCCACAGGGGTTGACACAGGGGGCTATGTGGTAGCACTGCCCTGACAGTTCATCCTCATAGGCCTGTAAAAAGGCAGTGACCAATGGATGGAAATCTGAGAGGGTCAGACAGAAGTTGCAACCTAAGTTACTGCTGCTTTTGCTGGCCATTTTCCCAGAAATGACCAGAACACTCTTCCTCAAGCTCTGTCAGTATCGCAGTGACTTTATTCAATTTCTTTGAAAGCTTTTCCAGTATACACTCCTTAGACTTCAGAGGCAGGCTGACTGGTCTGTGAATGTTTTCCTCTGCCCCAAGGATAGGCTCTATGTTTGGGAGCAAAGGGCTTAACTCAAGTTCTAGGATCTCCTGAAGATGTGAACTGGGAGAAGAACGACAGCATCTCATTCTTCTTTACACAGTCATGGAAAATTCTCCTCCATACTGAAGAAATTATTGTCTCTATGAGGCAAACTTCTAATGAGATTCATTGACTGATGAGAGAAGTAAGAGTTGCTTCTTTACATTGGGTACAGCGCTTCATGAGATTCTACTCTCCTGGCCCACACAACATCAGTTTATGACCTAGTTTTTCCCTCTCTCTTATTGTTTTCCTGTAAAGTGGGTGAATGAACTCCTTAAAGGAAGGCTATATTTGTGTGAACATTCATTCCACAATATCTAACAGTAAATTGAGGGGGTACATGGGAGCTGCTTGATCGTCTTTGGTCCAACAATTTAAAAGGCCTTCAAGTAAGTGGCAGTCTATTGTCCTTAAGTCTCTCAAACACAGCCATAGCCTCCTGGGTAGGTAATAATCTTCATCTTCCTCCTTTTCTTCATACTCCTCTTCTCTTCTTATGTTTCTCTTCTACTTCCTCTTCCCTCCCCTCTTCTTTCTCTGTCTCCTCTCTAGCATCATCATCACAGCAACGACCAACCCAGAAAGCACTGGCCATATTCCCAGCCTAGAATGCATTATTAAAGGGATAGTTAGTGAGCACATTAAGAAAGAACAGTGATCACAAAGAAGCAACGTAACTTCATCAGGGTCAGGATGTGCCAGACTAATCTTAATTCATTTTTCCTGACAGAGTTTCTGAGCTAAGTAAATAAGAGGAATTCTATAAATATAGTTTATTTAGATTTCAGTAAAGTGTTTGATAAAGTCTCTCCTGCTATTCTTGTGGACAAAATAGAGAGACAGGACCTAGATGATATTGCAATTAGGAAGATACAGAACTGACCGAATAGCCAAATCCAAAGAATGCTATTAAATGATTATTGGTAACAATAAACAATAAAGTTAATGTTAACTTGGAAGGATGTCTCCAGTAAATGTTCCTAGGGAATCTATGCTTGGCTCTGAGAAGTTTAACATTTTTGACAATAACCTAGATACAGGTATAGAAGGCAAGCTTGTCAAAATACGCAGATGCTACAAAGCTACGAGGTAAAGCTAATACCAGATGACAGAATCAAGATTCAAAAATATTTCGACAGGGCAGAATGTTGGGTCAAACTGTTTACTCAGTTAATGAAATTCAATGAGAATAAATACAAGTGTAAAACAAGTTTAAAAAAACAATTCACAAGTACAAGATTAAGGATGCATGGCTAGAGAGCAGATCACGTAAAGAACAAACAGCGGACGGCAAGGGTAGGAAAAAATTAACAGTATGATACCGTAGCCAAGAAAAACTAATATGGTCTTGAATAATATCAAACAGTGAAGAATATTACAAAAACTGAAATTGACTCTACCTTAGCAAAAAGAAAGCAGTTTCAGATGTGAGAATCAATCCAAACCATCCATCTGTATGCAGTCCATAGGTTAGTTAAAGCAAAGTTCAAAATCAATACTGAATTAAAAGGATAAATATGAGGAAACAATGGATGGCCATTACAAGAACACCAATCTGACCTATTCAAACAAAAAAAAGGGAGGGGAATGGCTAAAAGCCATTGTCTGATTATTATTACCTAGAAAAGTTCACAGGAGCTTGCAATATTGATCTATAGCTAGCAATAGCCTCAAAAGCCATTTAATCCCACTCTCTCATGTATTTATAACAGAGACCCAGGAGACTGACTTGCCCAAGGTCATACAAAGAATCAAAACTGAGGTTAGAACCAAGTCCTTTGACTCCAGATCTAGGGCTCCTTTTACTATACCATTCTGCCTCTCCTCTGCCTTTAAGATAGGTGCAAAGAAATGTTGAGACAGGCAAATTGTGAAGTCTCTAAAACATGATTAAGAAAAACAAAACAAAACAATATGACTTGCATGCATTAGTGAAGGCCCAGCTGAGATTACACTGCATTAATCTGCAGTGGTCCCAATTAACAATGCTTTGTGATTTGCTGTAAGATCTAGAGTTGAAAGAGACCTCAGAGGCTGTCTAATCCAACCTCCACATTTTATGTGGGAAAAACTTAAGCTCAGGTTAAGCAACTGGTCCAACGTTACATAGTGGGAAGCATCGGAGGCAAATTTGAACCCAGGTCCTGTGACTTCAGAGCTAATACTCTTTGCACTTTATCACACCACCTTTAATGCAGAGCAGGTGACACAAGAAGGAAGCCAAAGAGTCCAGAAATGACTTCATCCAGTAAACACTTATTTCCTTACCAGGTTGAAAGACAAGCATGGATAGCCCTGTCTCTGCAAACTTATTTGCAAAGCTTTATGGGAAAGGAGGACAGAAGAACATAAGAGTATGAGCAACACTTCCAAATCTCAATATCTCAGTGAATACATGATCTTGATGACACAGATATTCCCTCGACTATTATCTATCATAACCAGGAAGAGTTGAGTTCAAATCCAACCTCAGATCTGTGTGATCCTAGGCAAGTCAGTTTCTGCATCTGTAAAATGGGAATAATGTGCACCTCCCTTCCAGGGTTGTGGCAAGGATAAAATGAGATTTTGCAATATTTGCAAAGTACTTTAAAAAATGTACAAAGCACTATATAAATGTCAGCTGTTAGTAATAATTATTATTATTATAATTGTTGTTCATGTACTCCTACAGATCCTGGAGAGAGGTATACCCAGTGTGTTGGAGACCTTCCTCCAGGCCCATTTACCTTTCCTGGATACCCATGCAGCATTGTCTCTATCCATCTGTTAATCCTTGCTACATGACCAATCTACTGCTTTTTCAATAATACATTTCCTCAACACGTCAGTATTTATCTCACAAAGTAGCAACAAACAATGGAAAGGAAAATGAGTCTACAGAAAGCCTAATATAAGATCCACTTAAGTTAGGGAATCTCAAGAACATTTATGGATAAAACAGAAAGAAAGAAGACAACTGGATAGAAAATGTAATAGATCTGCCAGTGTTTCTAAAGTGATCTGTTCTCATCATCTATGAGAATGGAACAATCACATTTAGACTCAATATCTCAGTACTACATATACCATATTAAGGAAGGGAAAATTGCACTTAATAAAATCAAGCTCGAAAGAGTGGCTGGATGGAACCGCCTAAACACAGAAGAGAACTTGGTTGAAGGTGGCACAATTCTGAAAGCACTAATGGGTCTATTTTCTTTTCGTTACCTTTTTTTTTTTTTTACATTTCAAATTCGTTATTTATTTATAATCATTCTTTTTTTTTAAAAAAATTTGAGTTCCAAATTCTCTCTCTCCCTCCAACCTCTCCCTCACCCACTGAGAAGGCAAGCAATATGGTATCAACTATACATATGAAATCATGCAAAACATTTCCATATTAGCCACATTAACCCCCAAAAAGGCAAGAAAAACAGAGGGAGTTTAAAAATTATGCTTTAATCTGCACTCAAAAGTTCATGCATTCTCTTTCTGGCAGTGGACAATACTTGTCATCATGAGTCCTTTGGAATTGTCACTTTGATCAGTCCTTTCACAGTTGTTCATCATTATAATGTTGCTGTGTTCAACAGTTTTTCAGTCATGTCCAACCCTTCATGACTGCATTTGGGGTTTTCTTGGTGAAGATACTAGAGTGATTTGCTATTTCCTTCTCTAGCTCATTTTACAGATGAGGAAACTGAGACAAAACCGGGCTAAGTGACTTGCCCAGAGTGTCTAAGGCCAGATTTGAATTCAGGAAGATGAGTCTTCCTTACTCCAGGCCAGCACTCTATCCATGGTACCTCCTAGCTTGCCCCCACAATATTGCTGTTCTTGTGCACAATGTTCTCCTGGTTCTGCTCACTTAACTTTGTATCAGTTCACATATGTCTTCCCGGGTTTTCCTGAAACTAATGGATCTATTTGTATGATATCTCCAAAAAGGGAAAATATTAAACTATTGGAAAAAAATCAAATGTTATTTTCACCAAAAAAGGCAACTGCAAGGACACTAGCTATACTAATTAATATTAAGTTTCTTTCATGTCTATAAATTCTTTATGAGACCTCAAGTATTGAAGCTGTCCTTGATGACATGAAAGGAAAACAGGAAGACTTTTACAAATGATTTTCTATAACAGATCACCATCTTAGCAGTAATACAAGTGACTAAAAATACAGAAAATACAAAATCCTTTTGTTTATTATTTATTTATAATGAAAAATTATTTGACTCAATAAATGAATCCTTATAGATTCCTCCTCCTTCACACACCTCCCATCACATTCTAAGATCACACACAATTCCTTGATAAGATATAATGACTGAAGTAACTTTATTCAGTGAGCCTCTAAATTTCCAATGCTGAGTCAAGCATTAAACAGAGATAAGCTATGTATTCATTAATAATGCTCACTACTGCCATGAAGAATGAGCTGCACAGAGTCCAAATGGAAAAAGGATTCCATATAAATTGTGAGATTTTCCATACTTTCAGAAGGCACTGTACTTACAGGGCCTCCTCAGTGAGACCAGGGACAATCACACAGATCAACCTAACAAAATAGGAAGTAAAAAGCAAACGGATTAAAAAAAACTATTATCCAATGTATGACATGACATATGACATATGGCCACTACTGGGTAAAAAGGCATTTATCAATGCACTGACCAATCATGACTTAAGAAGACTAATAAAAGGTATGTGCCCTATCTCGTCAGATAGCTAATTAACTAGAGGCAGAATGAGTAAACATCACAGACCCAGTATTTACTTTGTTTGTGATTAGTGGTTACAGGGTAAAGGTCTGATGGTTAGAGACAGGGATAAAAAAGGAAAGAAGAACATCAATGTAATGTTTTTATACCTAAGAAAATAAAAAGAATTTCAGAAAGGGACACAGAAAAAAGCAGGACAATTTTGTTAACTCGTGTTAAATTTAACACAAACTTTTTTAAAATGGTAGGTAACAAATAGTCAAAGGATATGAACAGGCAATTTTCAGAAGAAGAAATCAAAGCTATCGATAGTCATATGACCAATTAGGATTGAATTTTTGTTGGTGGTATGAGTGGAGAGGAGGCAGTTACAAGAGATGCTGTGGAAGAAAAATCAATAAATCTTACCAACTGAGCTTTGAAGGGAAAGTCATCTATTCCAATCTCTTATTTTACAGATGAGAAAACTGAGGCTTAGAGCCTTACTTGCCCAAGGTTACACACCAATAACATGGGGCAGGGTGGGGAACCTGTGGCTCAACACCACATGTGGCCCTCTAGGTCCTCAAGTGCAGGCTTGACTGAATCCAAATCTCACAGAAACAAATCCCCTTAATAAAAGGATTTGTTCTGTAAAATTTGGACTCAGTCAAAACCTCATGACCAACAACCTAGAAGGCCACGTGTGCTCTCAAGGCTGCAGGTTCCCCACCCCTGTGATGGGGGCTCAAACCCAGGTCATCTATCTCTAAATTGTCTATCCTTCCACTGCACCATGCTGCCTACTGACACGGGGAATGAAGACAGTGAAAAGTCAAGAATGAGTCTAAGGTTGTGATCTAAGTGCCTGGAAGAATGGTGGTAACCCTTGACAAAACTAGAGAAGTTAGGAAAAGGGGTGGATTTTGGGAGAAAGATGGTAATTTTATTTTGGATACGTTGTTTGAGGTGCCTATAGGTCATGCAACTGAAAATGTCTAGTAAGCTGTTGCTGATATCAGACTGGAGCTCAGAAGAGAGACTAGAGCTAGATACATACAATCTTAGAATTAGCTTCATAGAGATGGCTACTAAGCCCAAGAAAGCTGAAGGAAATCAAGAGAAGAAGTGTAATGAGTTCTAGATTTAGTTTTCTATGAGTCAACTGTGCACTATAACAATCAAAAGAACTTGTATTAAGTGAGAGATCTTAGCTCATAGTAAGTGAGTGTCACATATGGAGCTCCGGTTACCGCATTTTAGGAGAGACACTGGAGAAAAAAGGCTAAGAAGAAACTAAACCTCCCTGGCACTGCCCCCCCCCCCCCACTTACCTAGCCTTAATCACTGAATAAGGCATTACCTCAAACTGAGACCTGTTAAAGACCTTAGCTTTAAAAGGCCAAGATTTCCCACTGCAGCCAGGGCCATCTCCAGTCATGCTGGTGACTTTGCACAGCCCTCCCTCACTTAAATCTAATTCACTTGCAGTCATGCATCACCTCCCTGATGTCATGGTCCTCCTTCGAGAATGAAGGACAAACAACAAGCAGCACAATAATTTAAAAGTTCTTGGTACGTCTGAATAGAAAATCTTTCAGTACTTATTCAGTACCCAAGTCCAAAATCTTTCTGGAAGAACTCTGTTCTCTCCTAAAGAGAATTAGAGTGGTGATTGGATTTGGCAAGAGGTCCTAGCCTAGATTATTTCATTTAAGAGCAGTAACTCCCTTCTACTAAATAGATTAGGGTAATATCAGATTAAGGGGGGGGGAAGAAGTCTTTGATTGCTAATTCAATTAACAGAAGTATCCCTAGAGTAATCTTTGAGTGGGCAGAAAGAAGAATCCTTGGAAGGAGTAGTTAAAGGACTGAATATTTTTGGAAAATATTTTCATCTCTCCTCAGATTTCCTATGGCTTTCTCTCCTTCCCTCTCCCTCACCCCCACCCCCGCTCCACCCCATTCTCTCCACTGAAAACCTTGCTTCATATTTTACAGAAAAAAAATTTGGCCATTCGCTGTGAGCTCCTTCTCCTCCCCTCTTTCTCATCTCCCATCATTCATGCCTTCTGCCACAATCTCCTCTTTCACCCCTGTCTCACAAGATGAGGAGGTCCTACTCCTTATCAAGGTTAGCCCAGCTACCTGCTCAAACGATCCCATTCCATCCCATCTCCTCCAACAGACTGGCCCTTGTCATCCCCACTCTATAATCCCTTATTTTCAACTCTCCCTGTCTACAGCTCATTCCCATTAAGGCTCATGTGAAAACTCGCCAATTGATCCTTCAATGTCTGTTGACAATCATCCTATATCTCTTCTGCCCTTTGTGGCTAAACTGTATGAAAAGGCTGCCTACAATCAGTGCCTCCACTTACCTCTTCTCTCACTCTCTTCTTAACCTCTTACAATCTGCCTTCAGAAATTTTCATTGCACTGAATCTGCTCTGTCCAGTTACCAATGGCATTTGTCTCACTCGCCAAATCCAATGGCTTTTTCTCAATACTCATTCTTCTTGACCTCTCAGCAGCCTTTGACAATGACTATCCTCTCCTCCTTGATACTTCTATCTCTCTAGGTTTTCAGGACACCATTCTCTCCTGGTTCTCCTTCTCCCCATCTGATCACTCCTTCTAGACTCCTTTGTTAGACCATAGATGGTTCTGTTCTGGGCCCTCTGCTCTCCTCCCCTCTAAATTACTTTACTTAGTTGTCCAATCAGTTCCATGGATTTAATTACTACCTCTATGATAATAATTATCAAATCTACCTGATGCTCAAATCTACCTATCTTGCCCTGACCTCTCTGCTGTCTTCCAATTTCCCATCTCCAACTGACTGGACATCTCAAACTGGACATCCAGTAGACATCTTAAACTTAATATGTCCAAAACTGAACTTCTTATCTTTTCCCCTAAAGCCTGCCCTCCTCCTACTTTTCCTAATACTGTAGAAGGCAATCCAACCTCCCAGATCCTCAGGCTCCTAATTTAGGAGTCATACTGGATTCCTCACTATGTCTCACTTCCCATATCCAATATCTTGCCAAGGCCTGCCAATTTCACCTTTGCAACATCTCTCAAATATGTCCCTTTTCTACTCTGACACTGACATAACTCTGGTGCAGGCTCTCATCATCTCATGCCTAGACTACAATAGGCTGCTGGTGGGTCTGCCTGCCTCAAGGCTCTTCCCACTCCAATCCATCCTCCATTCAGCCACTAAAGTGATTTTCCTGGAATGAATGAACCTGAAAAAAGGAGAAATTCTGAGTGATGGTGGTAGAGGAAGGTCTAGAAGTATCAATGGGTTCATTGAATAAATAGGCTGACTCATTTCAAATTTATCACTCCATCAATTACCTACTGCCCTCCATGACACTCTACTTCTTTCCTCGGTGAATCCAGTGTGTGACTCACAATCTTTCTCTCCACCCCAACTCCTGCTCTCATACTAGGAGACTTCAATACATAGGCTACTATGGCCTTATAAACCCTATCTTCCTAGTTCCTCAGTCTACTCAGATTTCACGACCTACATATCCATTCTACCCAGTTACACACAAAAATGGACATCACTCACAAGTGTCCTGCTTCCACATTCATGAATTCCAAAATCCCGATATTTGACCATAATATCTTTTCATTACATCATTCCTTTTGCTTACAATGCCTAACCTTCTTCTTCATCCTCACCATGACCTCTAATCCCTCTACCCTTTAGTTCTCTCGAGGCTAACACCCCTGCACTGCTGCACTCTCCTCCTTTCTCGACTTAATGCTTTGGTGAACCAGTTCCATTCTACACTCAGTCCCTTGCCACCTGATCCTCTTGCCACTCCTACCTTTCCAATCTCTAACCCTGAATCACCCCCACCACCCAGTGCCTGGTCTACTGCTATAGCCTTCTGGTAGTTTTCCCTGCATCAAATCTCTCCCTGCTCCAGGCCATCTTTCATTCGGCTGCCAGAGTGACCTTCTCAAAACCCACATTTCACCTTCATACTCCGTAGACTCTCGTGGTTCCCTGTTATCTCGGGTTCAAATAAAAAAAAATCCTCAGCTTGGCATTAGAAGCTCTTAATACCTTCCCTATTTGCATAGGAAAAAACTCCTTCTAGAAGGAATTAGGCTTAGACCAACACCATGTTGCACAATACAGTCTAAATGGTACACAACCTTATTATTAATGATTATAATTAGAAGAGAAATAGATCATAGCTCTGGGTAAGAGCTATGGGTAAGAGACATATATTCTTTTTAAATTTTATTTTTTCAAATTATTTAGAACTTAAATATGTAAAGACCAAAAAAAGAACATTTCCATGTACACAGCACAATATAAAAAGATTCACTATAAAACCATAAATTTACATTTCACACTATTTATTGTGAAAAGTTATATAATAAGTATGACACATTGTTTTCAAAGCTACTCTGCTTTCTATGCTTCCTTCTAAATTATCTTTTGTTCTCTGCTTTTCACTTTTTATATTTTTTCTTCCCTCCCTCCCCACCTAGCCTAGAGATGGCTACCATTAAACACAAATATTATATGTATGTAGAATCATATTCTACATCTATTTATCAGTTCTTTCTCTGGAGGCAGATAGCATCTTCCTTCATAGGTCCTTTGTAGTTAATCTGAGTATTTATAATACTCAAAATGACTTAGTTGCTCACAGTTGTTCTTAAAGAAATACCACTGTTACTGTATGCAGTGTTCTCTTGGTTCTGCTCATTTGTTGTTCATTATTTCATGCAAGTCTTCCCATGTTTTTCTAAATCAACGAGTTCATCATTTCTTAGAGCATAGTCCACCACAATCAAATACCATGACTTATTCAGCCATTCCCCAGTTGACCGGTATCCCTGCAATTTCCAATTCTTTGCCACCACAAAGGGAGCTGCTACAAATATTTTAAAACATAGCAGTTCTTTCTCTTTTTCCCTAATCATCTTGGGAAACAGACCTAATAGTGCTATTGTTGGGTCAAGAGTATAAACAATTTAATAACTCTTTGAGCATATTCCAGATTGCTCTCAAAAAAATGGTTGGATTAGTTCACAGTTCCACCAACAGTGAATTAGTATTCCAATTTTTCCATACCCCTTCCAACATTTGTTGCTTTCCCCTTGTATCATTTTAGCCCGTATGATAGGTGTAAAGGTTGTTTTAATTTGCATTTCTTTAATTAATAATGATTTAGAGCATTTTTTCATATGACTATATTTAGTTTGGTTTCTTCATCAGAAAACTACCTTTTCACGGCCTTTGACCATTTATCAACTGGGGAATAACTTGTATCTTCCGTATTTGACAAAGTTCTATATATATTGAGATGAGACCTTTATCTGAGAAACTGTCTATAAAAATCTCTTCCCAATTTTCAGCTTTCCTTCTGATGTCAGCTACATTGATTTTATCTGTACAAAACCCTTTTAATTTAATGCAAACCAAAATTATCCATTTTATACCTTGCAATGCTCTCTATCTCTTGTTTATTCATAATCTGGTACTGCTAAACTTTTTACCTTTTGTTCTTCCAAATGAATTTTTTTTTATTATTTCTAACTCAACAAAATAATTTTTTGGTAATTGGGATGGCATTGAATAAATAGATCAGTTTAGGTAAAATTGCCATTTTTATTATATTGGCCCTGCTTGCCCACAACTATTGATATTTCTCCAATTATTTAAATCTGATTTTATTTGTATGAAAAGTTTTTGAATAATTTTGTTTATATAATTCCTGGGTTTATTTTGGCAGTTGTACTCCTAGCTATTTTATACTGCCTACAGTTATTTTAAATGGGGCACCTCTTATTATCTCTCTTGTATGGTTTTGTTGGTGATATATAGAAATGGTGATGATTTATGTGGGTTTCCTTTTGTCCTGCTACTTTGCTAAAATTATTGTTTCAACATTCTTAGTTGAGACTTCAGGGGTTTTCCAAATATATCATCATACTGTCTACAAAAAGAGATATTTTTATTACCTCATTGCCCATTCTGATTCCACTTCCAGGGCTATATCTCAAAGAGATCATACAAATGGGAAAAGGACCCATTGTCTAAAAATATTTATAGCAGCTCTTTTTGGTGGTGGCAAAGAATTGGAAATTGAGGGGATGTCCATCAACCGGAGAATGGCTGAACAATTTGTGGTAAATGAATGCAATGGAATACTACTGTGGCTATAAGAAATGATGAGGCAGGCAGACTCAGAAAAACCTGGAAAGACTTATATGAACTGATGCTGATGAGGGGAGCAAAACCAGGAGAACACTGTATACAGTTACAGGCACATTGTGTGATGACTAATTTTGATGGACTTGGCTCTTCTCAGCAATGCAAGATTGTAAGATAATTCCAAAGGCTCATTATGGAAAATGCTAACCATATCCAGAGAAAGAATTACAGAGTTTGAATGCAGATCACAGCATACTATTTGCTCTCTCTCTTTTTTGTTTTCTTTTGTTTTCTTCTTTCTCCTGGTTCATTCCATTGGTTATAATTCTTCTTTACAACATGACTAATGTGAAAATATGTTTGATATGAATGTATATGTAGAGCCTATATCTGATTGCATGCCATCTTGGGGAGGAGGAGAGAGGGAGGAGGAGAAAATTTAAAACTCAAAATCTTGTGGAACTCTGAATGCTGTAAACTAAAAAAAATAAATAATTAAAACTCTCATTCTTTAAAATTAAGGTGTTGCAGTCCCCAATTAGTTTTTATTCTGTATTTCCATGGTCCTTTATTCAATATAATTGTTATTGCAATGTGACCCAAAAAGGATACATTTGATATTTCTGCTTTTCTACATTTAATTATAAAATTTGCAAGACCTAATATATGGTCAGTCTTCATAAAGGTACCATGTATCCTGAGAAAAAGATGTATTCCTTGTCTATTCCCATTCAGTTCTCTCCAGATATCTATCATAACCTAGCTTACCTAAAATTCTATTCACTTCCTTGACGTCTTATTTATTTTTTGGTTAGGATTATTCTAATTCTAAGAGGAGAAGAGTAAAGTCTCTCACTATTACAGTACTGTTATCTATTTCTACCTATAATTCATTTAACTTTCCTTTAAAAAAGTTAGATGTTCAGGTCTCTACAGCCAGATGGTGGAGTAAAGGCAAGGGCCTCTCCTGAGCTCTCCCCCAACCCCTCCAAATACCTTTAAAAATGACTCTAAACAAATCCTAGAGCAGCAGAAGCCACAAAAAGACAGAGTGAAACAAACTTCTAGCCCAAGACCACTTGGAGGTCTGTAGGAAAGGTCTGTTGCACTGGGGTGACAGAGGAATGCAATCCAGCATAGGCTACGCCAGTGCAGACCTGGCTCCAGCAAACCTGGGGCAAGCCTTTAGGGTGACTGAATCACTGGATGAAAAGACACTCAGGAGGTCAGCAGGAAGGTCTGTCACACCAGGTGAGAGGGAGCACCATTTCAGCACAGGACACATAACCACAGCCCAAGCCACAGCAAACCAGTAGCAGGCCTTGGGAGTGACTAAATCAGCAACAGCAGATGATGCTTCCAGAGCTCTCAGCCCACAAACAGTAAGGTGTTGTATTGGTCAGAAGAGATTTATAGGGGTCTTTTTGCTAGCACTGAGGCAAGACTTTGTTCCTTTGTCCATTACTTAGATCTGGGTCACAGTCCTAGGTGGCAGTCCTAGTGTGAGGAGAAGCACTAGCATAGCAAAACTTGTGGCCACAGTGCAGAGGGGATCGTGCTCACAGTTTCGGGCAAAAAAGAGTGCTTCTGGTCACTCACCAGGCCAGAGCACAGGCCAGGAGAACAGTAAACTTTGAGAAGGGACAGGGAGAAAGTAGAGAATTGAATAAATGGGGTAGGAGGAATAGGATAGAGGAAAATACAGTTAGCAACAGTAACTGTGAAAAAAAAATCTGAGTAAGTTTCTCTGATAAATGCTTCATTCTCAAGCATATAGAGAACTGACTCAAATTTATAAAAATAAGGGTCATTCCCCAATTGATAAATGATCAAAAGATGCAATCAACTTTCAGATGAGTAATCAGGGCTATCTGTAGTTATATAAAAAAAATTCTAACTCACTATTGATTGGAGAAATGCAAATTAAAACAATTCTGAGGTATTACTTCATACCTATTAGATTGGCTAATAGGACAGAAAAGGTAAATGACAAATGTTGGAGGGTTACGGGAAAAAGAAGACATTAATGCACTGTCGGTAGAGTTATATACTGACTCAATCATTCTATAGAGCACTTTGGAACTATGCCCAAAGGGCTATAAAACTACTAGGTCTGTATCCCAAAATAAATAAAAAACAAAAAGGAAAAGGACTTACACGTGTGAAAATATGTATAGCAGCTCTTTTCTGAGTGTAAAAAATTGTAAATTGAGGAGATGGCCCATCAATTCGGAATGGCTGAATAAGTTGTGGTACATGATTATGATGGAATACTATTGTACTATAAGAAATAATGAGCGGGACGCTCTCAGAAAAAACCTGGAAAGACTTGCATGGGTTGATACAAAGTGAAATGTGCTGTGTACAGAGTAAGAGTAATATTGTAAGATGATCACTTGTGAATAACTTAGTTATTCTCAGCAATACAACCATCCAAAAAAATTCTGAAGGACTTATGATGGAAAATTCTATCCATCCCAGAGAAAGAACTGATTGTGTCTGAATGAATATAGATTGAAGCATAATTTTTTTACTTTCTTGCACTTTTCTTGAGTTTTTTTGTCTATGTTTTCTTTCACAACATGACTGTTACAGATATGTTTTGCATGATTCCACATGCGTAACCTATATAGAATTGCTTGCCTTCTCAATGGCGGGGTGAGGGAAGGTGAGGAGGGGAGGAAGAGAGAGAATTTGGAACTCAAAAGTTTTAAAAACAAATGTTAAAAAGTGTTTTTACATGTAACTGGAGAAAAATAAAATACTAAATAAATCCCCCCCCAAACTTAAGATAATATATTTTGGGTGCATGTAGGTTTAGCATTAACATTGCTTCAGTGCCTATAGTATCTTTATCATAGTATCATTTCCTTGTTTATCTCTTTTAATTAAATCTGTTTTAGCTTTAATTTTGTCTGAGATCATGATTGCTATCCCTGCTTTTTTTTTTTTCGCATCAGCTGAAACACAAACTAACATACTGTTGCGGAACTGTGAAATGGTAAAACCATTTTGAAAGAAATTTGAAATTATGTAAATAAAATGACAAAATGTCTATACTCTTTGAACCAAAGAATCCATTACTGGGCTATATCCCAAGGAACCAAGCCATTGATAAGAAGAAAGTTCCCATATGCTTGAATATATTTATAGCAGTACATTTCGTGATAGCTAAGAATTGGAAACCAAGTAGAACCCATCCCATCAATTGTGGAATACCAACCAACTGTGGAAGTACCAACAATTGTGGTACATGAATGTAATGGAATATTACTATGCTATAAGAAATTATGTATGTGATGAACAGAGAAGCATGGGAAAGATCTACATAAACTGATGCAGAATGAAGTAAGCAGAAGCAAGAAAATAATATACATAGTAACTACAACAATGTAAATAGAAAGAACAACACACTTAAAAATCAAAATAAATGTAACAAAATTGTAAAGATGAAGACCCAAATAAAAAGACACCCCAAACTATATCTTCATGGAGATGGGAAGTCCACAAGTATTAGACATTGCACATGTTTTTAGACTTTGCAATGTATCTATCTGTTATACTAACTTTTTTTTTCCTCTCTAAAAAATATTGTCATATGGAATGGCCTTTTAGAAGGGGGGGAGGAGCCTTATTTGAGATAACTATGGTGATGCTATGATGAAACAGAAAGTATAAAAAAAAACCTTATTTTAAAAAAAGGAAAAAAATAACAAGAAATGGCAACTGCCTAGATATACAAGGTGAATGAGAAGTGAGAAATCAAGATGACACCAGTTTCAAACCCAGATAATCAGATGGTGGCGCCCTCAACAAAAATAGGAAAATTCAGGAAAGGGGCAGGATTGGATCAAAAATAATGAGTTCTTTTGGGGCATACTGATATATTCAATAGACAGTTACCGATGTGGGACTGGAGCTCAGGAGAGAAATTAAATCTGGATATATAGATCTTAGAGTCATTTGCACAGAAATGATAATGAGGTCAGTAAGTAAGAAAGTGTGAAATAAGAAAGAGGAGGATCTAGTTTGATAAAGCCTTGGAGTAAATTCATAATTAGGATGAGTGGATGATGACCCAAGAGAACAATTTACACAATAACCACAATGCTTTTAAAGACTAACTTTGAAAGACTTAGAAATTCTGGACACAATGACCAACCACAATTCCAGAAGATCACAATGAAATAGGGACTCAAAGTGTAGATTGAGACAAGGAGAATGAAAACAGTTGTTTACAATGGCAAACTCAAAGGTCTGACCTGCATGTAGCTAAAGTAAAGTAGAGGTCATGAGACTGGATTAGCTTGGACCTGGAAGGTTAGGGTGCTTATGAGAATATCAACATGTATGTGGATGTTCCCTAGTATAAGGGTAAGAATTGGGATTGAGAGGGAGATTTAAGCCAGGCCCTGAATTCATTAAGAAAGGTAAGAGAATGTCCAGGCTGTAGATACAATTACCAGGATCTAGACTAGGTGATAAATTTGGATCATGTGAAGCTCAAAGGAGAAAAGACTGCTGAGTGATGGCAGTAGAGAGAGAGTCTGGAAGTGGCACTGGGGAGGAGAAAGGCATATTTCACCTTTCCCTCTGGAACCAACAAGTCAAAAGTATGAGAGAAGGGTGCAATTATAACTGGAAAGAATGGGAAGACTCAGATGTCAAAGGATATCAATATATAATTTACTTAAGAAAGTACCTAAATTATTAACAATCACAAAAAATATTTACCCCACTAATAATTAGATAAACGTAAAACTATACTGAAATACCATTCCAATCTAAAATCTACAAACATACTTAAAAGTGATACAATTTAATTTGGCCTCAGACACTTGACACACTTACTAGCTGAATGACCTTGTGCAAGTCACTTAACCCCAACTGCCCTGCCTTCCTCCCTCCAAAAAAAAAAAAGTTATATGATTCAATGCTGGTGTGATTGTAGGCTAAGCCCCATTCATACACTGCCATGATCGTACTCCAACAAGAACCACAAAAATAAACACATCCTTTTACTGACTATATCTTACAATTGTCATTATAGAGGAAAAAAAAGATTTTAAAAATACAGTATTACTTGTATTGCAAAAAAAAATGGTAACAACATAACATCCAACACTTGGAGGATGGCTGAATAAAATGTTATATCAATATATACAAAGTTCTGCCTTAGTGCTTCATTATGACATGGAGGTTACCCTTTGTTTTTAAAGGCTATGTTAATGGAGTTCTATCTCTTAGAGGTTGTACCATGCTAGAGAGACTCTAAGAATGGCAATAAACCAACTCTGTTTTCTGCAAACCAAATTAGCCATCTTGGCCATGGGAAACCCTAAAACAAAGACAAATTTAAAAATCATGCTCAGCATTGTGTGACACCTCCCACCTTCTCCATCAATTAGAGTAGAAACTGAAAAGCTCTTTTACTTACCTAAGGCTTTCCATGAAAGTAATGGTCCATCTTTTCTATACTAACATTTTACTGGTATTGCTATATGGCAGTAAGACTTGAACACCCCTGTCTCTGAAAAATTGAAGATAAGAATCAAACAGGGGGATGGAGAGGTAGACATGAGTAGGCTGCAACATATAATTGACAAGGAACTCAAATGGATTAGATATCTTATCAAGGATAGTTGTGAGAATGAAATGAGATATTTGCAAAGTGTTTAGCACGGAACCTGGCACACAGTAGGGAATAAATGTCTGTTTCCTTCTCCTTCCCATATCAGGGAAATCATATGACAGCAAAAGAAGATGGGCTAGTCACATAGTATGAGATATGATGAGTGGATAGTCATAGTGTACCACTGGTACTCTAACAATATCAAGAGAAAGTGAGAAGGCTTCTACTATAGTACTGGGTGAATTTGGGGGGAAAACATAGTCTATGAGTCTCATAAAACACTTGCAATTCGCATAATTGTAAGGAATTACCAAACTGATGAGCTCACAAATCCCTTTGAGCATATCAATATAATGGAATGTAACTGTGCTATTAAAATATGAAGAATATAAAGACATTTGGAAAGAGAAAAACTTGAAAGAAGTAGAATCAGAACTGTCTCTATACTATGACTACGCAAAATGAAAACTATATAACAATACATAAATTAACAAAGAGGATGAAAATTGATACAAAGAGTAACCAGTATACCTTTAGGTAAAAATTGTATGGAGAAATTAATTTTTAGTGTAAACAGTTGTACTTTGACAAGGTATATCATAAATTATTTTTAAAAGAGGGAGTACCTAGCTGCCTTCAAGGAGTTTAAGTCATTGAACTATATCTCAAAATGCTGAAAGGAGTCAACAAGTAAACAGGCAAATATTTATTAAGCACTTACTATGAGCCAGGATCTATGCTAAGCACCGGAGAATACAAAAAAATGCAAAATAGCCCCTGACTTCAAAGAGCTCCCATTCTATTGGGAAAGACAACATGCAAACAACCATGTACAAACAAGATAGATACAAGATTGGACTATTGTGAAAATATGTTTAGTGTGAAGGTATATGTAAAACCATATCAGATTGCATGCCGCTTGGGTGGGGAGGAGGAAAGAGAGGGAGGAAGAGAAAATCTGAACTCAAAAACTTGAGGAACTGAATGTTGTAAACTAAAACTAAAAATTAATTAATTAATTAAAAATCATTTCCAGCACATAACAACAACAAAAAAGATAGATACAAGATAGGATAACTGGAGACAATCATAGAAGACACCAGGCATTAATGGCGACTGGGACAAGCACCTTGAGGAAGACAGGATTTTAGCTGAGACTTGAAAGAAACTAGGGAAGCCAGGAGAAGAGGGAGAGAATTCCAGGCCTGTAGGGGGCAGCTAATGAAAATGCATGGAGCAGAGATGGAGTCTCTTCTGAGAAGAACAGCAAGGAGGCCAGCTGTAGAGTATGTGGAGGGGAGGAGTAAGTAGTAAAAAAAAATTAGAAAGATAAGAAGGGCCAGGTTATGAAGGGCTTTAAAAGTCAAACAGAAATTTTTATTTTTGATGCTGAAGGTAAAAGGAGCCACTAGACAGAGTTTACAGAATGGGGGGGGGGGGTGCTGAAGGGCAAAGGGAAGGTGACATGATCACTTTGATAGCTCGATGGAGGACAGACTGGAGTGAGGAAAGACCCAAGGCAGAAAGACTAACCAGAAGGCTATTGCAATAGTCCGGTCGTGAAGTTTGTTACCAGGGTGTAGTGATGTCAGAGAAGAGAAGGGGACATTTACGAGAGATGTTGGAAAGGTAGAAATCAACAGAACGTGGCAAACTGATTGGCTATGAGGTGAGCCTGGGTGACTAGGACAATGGTGGTGTGCTCGACAGCAATGGGGAAGATCAAAATGAAGGAGGGCTTCAGGGCGGAAGGTTGGGGAGATACCGAGTTCAGTTTTGGACATGTTGAGTTTAAGATGTTTACAGGAAGACTGAGAAAAGGTCATTAGACCTGTCAATTAAGAGATCATTGTTACTTTAGAGAGGGAAGTTTCAGTTGAATGATGACACTTGAAGCCAGGCTATAGAGAGAAGAGAATGGGAGGGGAGAAATGGAGGCATAGCTTACAGGGGTTGTGTTTTTTTTTTTTTTGAGGGGAGAAGGGAAGTGATTTGCCCAAGGTCACACAGCTAGTAAGTACGTCAAGTGTCTGAGACTGGATTTGAACTCAGGTCCTCCTGACTCCAGGGCTGCTGCTCTACTCACTGTGCCACCTAGCTGCCCCTATAGAGGACTTTCAAAGGGAGTTTAGCTATGAAAAAGAAGAAAAATATAGGATGATAGTAGGGGATGAACAGATAAAGTGAGGGTTTTTCAAGGATGGGGGGGATATGGGAATGTTCATAGGCAATAGGAAAGCAGCCAATCAACAGGGAGAGATTGAAGATTAATGAGAGAATGGAGATGACAGAGGGGGCAATATTCTGAGAAATGGGATCACTTATGCATGTAGAGGGGTCAGCCCTGAGAAAGACCACTTCTTCATGTAAAATAGGCCATGGAGGAGATAGTAGGAGAAGGCATCTGAGTGATATAAGAAAGGAGAAGAGGAAGCTCTCAACAAATAGCCTCTTTTTAGTGAAATATAAAGAAGATTCTCAGCTGAGAGCATGGGAGAAGGAGAAACCAAGGGAAGTATGAGGAGAGATGAAAAGGTTTAAAGCTGTTATGAAGAGTCTGATAATGAATCAATTACAGAGATGCAAAAAAAAAGACTGCTTTACTACAATGAGGGTCCAAGTAGAGACTATGAAATATAAATTAGCACTACTTTCTGATCTCTCATTCAACAGCACATAAAAAAGAACAAAAATACCGGATGGTGGGAGTAGTCTAAGGCCCCAGCTTGGCAGGGAACGACTGATAACAGGATAAGAGGGCAAGAGATTCACGCATAGAGGACAATATAGAATTAAGCTGGTTCCAAACAGGTCTTGACAGGGAAGAGAGGAGAGTGTAGCCAGTGCAGGGGTGATGGCCTAGGATTAGGCTTCATTAAGAGAAAGGGAAATGTATGTCCAAAAATATTTATAGCGGCTCTTTTTGTGGCAGCAAAGAATTGGAAATCAAGGGGATGCCTATCAATTGGGGAATAGCTGAACAAGTTGTGGTATATGAATGTAATGAGTACCATTGGGCTATAAGAAATGGGAAGATATGGACTTCATAATAACCTGAAAAGACCTATGTGATATAATGCTGAGTGAGCAGAGCAGAACCAGGAGAACATTATATACAACCACAGACATATTGAGTCTATGATGACTAACTTTGACAGACTTGCTCTTCTCAGCAACACAAGGTTCCAAAGACAACTCCAAGGGACTCATGATGGAAAGAGCTACCTACTTCCAGAGAAAGAACTATGTAGTGTGAATATGGATTGAGGCAAACTATTTGCTCTCTTTTGGTTTTTTTTTGGTTTTGTTTCTCCTTTCTCATGATTCATTCCATTGGTCATAATTCTTCTTTACAACTTGACTATTATGTAAATAAGTTTAATGCAAAGGTATATGTAGAAGATATATCAGATTCCATGTCGTCTTGGGAGGAGGGGAAGGAGGGGGAAGAAAATCTGGAACTCAAAAACATGTGGAACTGAGTGTTGTAAACTAAAAAATAAAAAATCTTAATAAAAAAGATAGGGAAAGATGGAACAATAAAAGATTATAATCAAAGGAATTCAGAGTTCAAGAATATGGAAATAGAATACTTGTGGGTGATGGTAAGATCAAGGGTAAGCTCATTTCTATCCAGCAGCTGAGGTAGAGTGGAAACAGTAGGTCATGAGAGATGAGTAAGTTGAGGAACTAGGAGTTAGGGTGTTTGAGGAAGTATCAATATGTACGTTGAAGGGGAAGGAGTTGGGAAGGAAAGAAAGACTGTGAGCCAGCAATGCACTAACTCAGGGCCTGTCCAACTTTAGGTTTGTATTGAAACAACAGACAATGTATTTTGATTTGCCATTTTAGTGAAAGCTCTGTGGTAGCTAGGATTTCTTTACTAAAGCATTTATGTAAATTTCTATGCTTGTAGGTGGGTCACATAAATCGCAGAGCCGCATTTTGGACAGCCCTGCACTAACTCACTGAGGAAGGAAAATGGTGGTGGTGGGGGGAGCCAAGATGGCTACGAGAAAGCAGCATCTTACAGGAGCTCTCACACAAATTCTGTCAGATACCTCTAAAAAAGTGAATCTGAGCAGCTTTGAGAGAGTTAGAAGCCATTAGTAGACTGAGTGTGGCAAATTTCCAAGCCAGGAGAGTTCTCAGGGTCGACAGGAGGATCTGTAGGCTGAGCGCCCAGCACATGAACCTGCACCAGACCACACCAAAGCTGAAGCAGCTGCGGAAATCGGCCAGCCATCCACGCTGGGAGAACCCTGGGCACAAAACTGGTGGTGATCCCCAGGTCTCCCAGCCCAGGATGGGAGTCTGTCCGAGCTACAGGAGGAAGCAGCACAGCACCTGAGGCTGCAAGAACAACTACTCCTGAGGCTTGCAACCAGCAGTCTAAAGCTTTGAAACATGCCTTCTTGAACTTCCAGGAGCCGTAATGGCCAGGTAAACAGCTCTCATAGCTCCCTTCCTCCCTAACCCAGATAATACATACTCCTTTGGGAAAAACTTTGAAACAGAAGAGCCAGAAGTGGGGCTTCAGTAGTCTTTTAGCTTGAGAAGTTAGGGAGAGGGCCCTAATCGTGATGGGGGAAGGAGACTAGTACAGAAGAGAGGCATCCAGAAGGCCCAACCTCAGTAGAACAGTGGAAGTTCCTGAGCTCAGGGGGCAGAGCCAGCAATCATCCACACCAGGACCCCAGAGGTGCCTTCACCCAGCCAGGGGAGGTGGCAGACATTAGACATCAGTGCAGAAAAGGGTATACCACAGCACTAAGGGAAGAGGAGACTTCCAGCAGCCAAACCACCCCTCCCCCACACCTCATGAAGCCAGAGGCCGTAACAACACACAAGCTAATAACTACGCCCACAATTCCTAGAACAAGAAGCCTGGGACAGAGCCCCTGAACCCCAGAAGCAGAAATCCACTTTAAAGCCAGGAAAAAGTTAACCAACATGAAGAAGAACTCTAGGAAACTGAGGACTAGGAAGATCAAAATACTAATTTGGAAGAGGACAGCATAGATACTATACCCACCTCTGAAACCTAAAAGGGAATGTAAACTGGTTTCAAGCCCAAAAAGCATTCCTGGAAGAGCTCAAGGAGGATTTTAAAATCAAATTAGAGAGGTAAAAGAAAAAATGGAAAAAAAAAAAAACAATTCACCGATGAAAACCTTTAAAGAATAAAATTGGTGAAATGGCAAAGGAGATTCAGAATCTAATTAGAGAAAATGACAGCCTGAAAAGTAAAATAAACCAAATGGAAAAGGAGGCCTAGAAGCAAAATGAAGACAATGATTCATTAAAAATGAGAATTGAGCAAGTAGAAGCTAATGACTCTCATGAGGCATCAAGAGTCTGTCAAACAAAATCTAAAGAATGAAAAAATAAAAGAAATGTGAAATATCTAACTGGAAAAACAACTGACCTGGAAAACAGATCCAGGAGAGACAATCTAAGATTATTGGTCTACTGGAATGCCATGGTGAAAAAAGAGCCTGGACAGTATGTTCCAAGAAATCATTAAGGACAAATTCCCGGAGGTCCTGGAACCAGAGGGCAAAATAGTCATCGAAATAATCCACCAATCAACCCCTTGAAAGAGATCCCAAATTGAAAACTCCCAAGAAATATTACAGCCAAATTCCAGAATTATCAAGTCAAGGAGAAAATACTGCAGGCAGCCAGAAAGAAACAACTCAAATATCGTAGAAATACAGTCAGGATCACGCAGGATCTTTCAGCTTCTACATTAAATGACAGGAGAAATTGGAATATGATATTCCGAAAGGCAAAGGAGCTTAGACTACAACCAAGGATCAACTACCCAGCTAAATTGAGCATAATTTTTCAGGTAAGGAGATGGACACTCAATGAAATAAGAGAATTCCAGACCTTCCTGATGAAAAGGCCAGAGCTCAATGGAAAATTTGATCTTCAAATACAAAACTCAAGAGAGACATAAAAGGTAAACGGGGGGAAAACCTTGTTAATCAATAAGAGCAAATGTGTTTATATCCATATATAGGATTATATTGTTTTATATATGTTATATATGTCAATCTTGAGAATAGAACAGTTATTATGACAATTGAAAGGAATATACATAGACTGTGGATGTCAGTATAAAATAACTGATATAATGATAAAAAACATAATTAAGGGAGGTAAAGGGATGGATCTGGGAGAAGAGGTAAGGAGGTAGTAGAAAATGGTCAATTACATCACACGAAGAGGCACAAAAACATAGTATAGTAGAGGGAAAGAAGGGAAGGAGAAGAGCTATATTTGAGCTTTACTCTCATCAGATTTTGTTCAAGAAAGGAATAACATACTCTGAGAAGTATAGAAATCAAATTGTTCTCCAGGCAGTAGGAGGGATAAGGGGAAAGAAGGGGGGGGGTCAGAAGGGAGGGAAGAAGTAGCAAACAGAAAAGAGTAAAATAAGGGAGGGAAATCAACAGAAAGGGTAAACTGAGGAAGGCAGTAGTCAAAAGCAAACTCTTGTGAGGAGTGGAAGGGAGAAGAGAGAAATAAAAGCAATAAAGGGGGAGGAACTAAGATGAAGAAAAAGACACAAATAGTAATCATAACTGTGAATGTGAACAGGATGAACTCTCCCATAAAATGGAGGAGGACAGCTGAATGGATTAAAAACCATAATCCTGCAATATGTTGTTTACAAGAAACACATTTGAAACAGGAGGATACACATAGGGTAAAGGTTCTCATTGAGAAAAAAAGTGGCTTTTTTAAGCTCCAGTCACAATGTCCCACAAATGATCCTGCTTCCTGTGGTCCCTTCCAGTGGCTGCAAACTACAGCCATCCTCTCTGCCTCAGAACTGGAGCTAGGGACTCTGCTCTCCTTCAAGTGCCCACAGTCAACAGAGTGTGGGTATATAAAATGTGAAGACTTCACAGGGAAGATATGTATAAATATATATCTATATCTATACTAAGAAATATTTAAAATCAAGAAATAGGGAAATAGGGAAGTGGAAAAATTCTGAGGCCATGAGAGTCTGATGGCTCAGCCTCTGGCAAAGTGTACCCTGAAACTTTTGTTTCTTTCTTATGGTTCTGGTTTAAAGATTTGCTCAGCAAGAATAGGGTCATTGTGACCTGCTTTCCTTTACTGTAAAAGTACTGTAAAAGAATGGAGAGGGTCTCCCCCTCCCCTTATCCTATTCTCCTTCTTTAGATTTATAGATGTCACCTCAGTTGTAATCATTAACTAAGGGAATGGGAATTGGACTTTCTGTGCCTCGATCTCCTGGTTCTTTGTCTAGTTTTTTGTGCTCAGATTGTAAGCCTGCCTCCCAGCCAATGGTGAGAAGGGTCAGAAGTGGGCGGGAATTCTCTTGTGTTAGGTATAATTATTGGTGCTTTGTCCCTTGCACTTTGCCTCCTTTGCTGGTTCCGCTCTGTGCTAGCAGAGGACACCCTATTCTCGAGAATGGAATAAAATTCATTTCTGTTCCCACCCTGAGATGGCTCCTTATTATAAATTAACTTTTAATTGGTGAGGGTCTTTCATCCCACACAACAGGTTCTTTGCTCCTCACTACCACCAAACGTGTGCTAATAACTCCCTCTCCCCCCAGCCTTAGTCTGACATATCCAGTCAATAATCTGGTTAGCAGTCTGGTCAGCACAGCTGTGTTTGACTTCCCTTGATAGTGAAAGGTTGCTCAATCTTCTCCCACTTAGCCATCAGACCCCCTTCCCCGCCTCCCCCAACACAGTCTGCAAAAGGAAAGTTCTTAAGGCTGAGGTTGCCTCTCTACCCAGTTGCCCCTAGGGCTTGATGTTTGTTGATTCTCCAGAGTCAGCCTGGAGGTATTTGCACTTCACACAGGCCTAGCTGCTCTGAGGTGATGTTCTGTCTTTTTTTGTGGAGAAACTTCAAAGAAACCAGAAAAAAAGATGTAAAGGAAGTAGATTGAGCAGTGTCAGACCTTAAACTACATTATAAGGGAGAGCACTGCTGAGGTACAAAAAGAATAATTTTGATTATTTTAAATTAAAATTTTCTCATATAAATAAAACCTATGTAGCCAAGAACAGAAGGAATGCAGAAAAAATAGGAAAAAACTTTCATGGATAATCTCTCAGGTAGGATGTGATTGGGTGGGAATGTTGCTGCAGTGTAGTAAATGAGGAGCTGGTTGATGTAGAAAAACATGAAAAGACTCAGACCTATGAAGGAAGATGCTCTCTGCCTTCAGAGAAACAGATGACAGGTGGAAATGAGCACAGTACAGTCTTACATATACGTATATAAGCATATAAGTGTACATAAGTCTGCTTAGATATCTAAGTCTATGTGTGTATATATACATTATATATATGTATATCGATGCCTTCTTTAGGGTAGGAGGGGAAGGGAGGTGGAAAAAAATAAAGTAAAAGTGCATAGCAGAGGACAAAAGAAAACCAACAAGGAAGCAAAGAAAAGCCAGGCAACTTTGAAAACAATGTACAGTATTTATTATATAGGTTTTCTTGAAGTGGAAATTTATTGTTTTATATTGAATCGTTTCTTATGGTCTGTTGTGTACCTGGCAATTTTTTTTTTCTTTTCTTATTTTTTATTTAAGATTAAAATTAAAAAAAAACTTACCAAAAAAATAGAACAGGTCTCCCTAGCTTACCCAGCCTTGAAGCATAAGGGCTACTCACAGGTTCCACCTCACCAACCAATCAGCACTAGAGCTTTGACTTCCTCTATTTCCCACCTATGCTGCTTCTCTCCTCCTTTGACAACCTGGTTCTCCACCCCAACATCCTGGGGACTGACCCTATTAATGCCAAACTGAGAGTGGACACCCCACCAGTATAGCCCACCACAGCTCACAACTCTAGTACTCAAGATCCACCAGTCTCAGCAATCTGGTAGCTGGGATGATAGGGGTGCCACAATTCCCCCCTCAGAAATAGCCTCTTCTATGAAATTTTCAAGAATTGTGCAACTTCTGACTGAGATTAAACCATGATTTTTACTGTACAGATATATGGAAAGGTATGGACTTTAAATTTTTTTTATAAATTATATTAGTTATTACAAAATATATGGCCCATCAATCTGTGCAAAATAGTAGCAAGAGCTTTTCCATCCAGCACTAAGCTCTACGTAGAAACAATGATGCTTTCATTTTTGTCTTTATGTCTCTAAAACCTAGCACAGTCCTTGAGACTTGATAAATGCTTGCTAAATGATAAATCAGTTGATTGCTCTCTTTCTTTCAATCTGATGGCCTCTAAGGTGACAAAGACAGTCATTTGCTCCCTTATAAAATCAAACTTTTAAAACAATGATGAAAATACGGTTATGATTTTAAAAAGGAAATCTTACCTCTTCTAATTCTCTCTCTATTTGAGTTTTCCTCCTTTGGAACTGCTTTATTGTTTTCAGTTCTATCTGAATTAAGCCAATTTCTTTGTTTTTTTGATTGTATTGCCCCTCCAACTCATTAATTTTCACAGAGTAGCGTTCTTGCTGCAAATAAGAAATTAAGAAAAAATTAGTGTAAAGTGTTAGTGTTTAGTATTAAGAAAGATCAGTGGGTTCACACATCATATTTTATTGAAGCTCAGTATAATAAGAACTTCTAAAAAATGGCACATGAGGTAATTTTTGCACCTGAAAAAGCTGAACCTAGGCCTGGAGGCTGGGACAGAGATTGAATGTCTAACGGGAGAGAATATCTATCAAGATATTATAATTCAGTTAGATGGAGAAAATCCTTCTAATTTTCCAGTTAACTGAGAGTTAAAACTGAAAGTCTCTTCTGTTTTAGCCTTTGTGCTGAAAATCTTTTCTACTAAATTTTAAGCTCTATGAGGGTGGCATATATTGTCTTATTTAATTTTTTTGGTCTCCCTCAGAGTTTAGCAGAGTTCAACTGTACTGTGCAGGTACTTAATGTTTGAGTAAGTTAAAATAAAATATATTTTTATGTCTCATTAAGTACAGCAGAGTCACTCTTTTCTTGACCATCAGTATTCTCATAGGGTTTTTATTAATTCTCATTATGTAGGATTACTAATAGAGATTAGTAGGAGATTGGATTAAATCTATACTAAATTTAGAATATACTGCAGAAATCTCTGGGGTTTTTCATTAAAATTTTGAAATTTTTCAACTACATCTCTAATATTAGTTTGTGTTATCATACTGCATGTTTGATTAGGCAAAGTATAGTTCAAAAAAAACAATCATACTTAAGTGTGAGTACTGCTTGAGATGTTGCTTCCAGTGATTTTTCCAGACAAATGGAGTTTGCTTCTACATGCACTGACATTTTTAAAAATGTTAACTATTTTCGCTGGAAATTTTTCTAAAATGTACTATGTTTTAGAATACTTGTCTTGTGAATCAGTGCACATTATGCATCAAGGATTATTAATCTTCTTGTGAGGAAGTGGTGAGATTACCAAGGACAGGGGTGAGAGGTATAAAGGAGATAACAAGCTACTGATAGTGAAGGAATCTCTATATACTGGTTCTTACGGTATTTGTTAGGTGTATGGACAGGCATTCACCCATTCTGATCACCGAGCTAATCAGTAAGCTCTCCATGGCTAGATGCAGTCTCACTGGTTAAGGCCTACAAGCATTATTTCTACACTGTCAGAAATTCCAGTGCTGACAAAAAACCATTAGAAGAGGAGGAATGGGATGGTGCTAACAATCAGCTTACAGCTTACATGGAGGTCTTTGAAAACAACTGGTAGATTCTGATTTGCAGGTTAGGGACCCCTGATATACATAATTTAACCCTTTCTGGATATATTCAATTATCATTATGCATATTATTTTATATTTTACTATACAGCAATAAAGTAATACACTCAAGGGTTATAGAAATATTTAGGGTTATTTTTGTCCTGTTCTTAGGAATGCATGTTTCTTTGCTCTTTCATAGTTCATGTTTATTTTTTCTAGTTTTTCTTTTATTTTGCTTCTAGCTGCCGCTTGTTTATTTCTGCCTTTTTTGGCATACTCTTAGTCTCCTACTTTTTCACTTCTTATCTGTTCTGTTGCAGGGTCACAAACTAAATAAACGTTATCAGAAGTCCCTGTAGAATAAGACGGGACAGAGAGGCGGCATTGTGGATAGAGCACTGGACTTGAAATCAGAAGATGAACTTTCACTAGTTCAAATCTGGCCTCAGACACTCTGGCTGTGTGACCTTGGGCAAGTCACTTGACCCTGTTTGCCTCAGTTCCCTCATTTATAAAATGACCTGGAGACGGAAATGGCAAACTACCCTCAGCATCTTTGCTAAGAAAACCCCAAATGGGGTCACAAAGAGTCAGACATAACTGAAATGAATGAACAACAACAACAAAGTAGAATAAGAGTCACAGGACCCTAGACTTAGAGATGGGATTGTGGAGGTCATCTAGCCCAATGTTCTCATTTCACAGATTAGGAAACCAAAGCTCCAAGAGGTTAAATGACTTTGCTAAAGTCACAGAGGTAAAAAGTAGAAGAGCATGGATTTAAAAGTAAACCCTTTTATCCAAAATCAGGATCCTTTCCACTGATATACACTGCCTCCATCTAAATGAAGGTTTTCTGAATGCATAAAATACATGAATTTGATTTAATGCATAGCCTTTGTGACAATCATTTGAGTTGTTCCATGTCCTCTTTGTTTTTTTTTTTTACCATTTCAGGTTCTCAACTGTGCTCTGGACTGCGGAGACTATCAGAAACATTACCACTAGAGAAATACAGTCACTGGGTACAAATTACTCACCAGAATTTCCTTATCAATCTCAGATTTGTCCTTTGCATCTAATAACTGTTGTTTCAGTTTTTCAATCTATATTAAAATAGAAATGGAGAATTATGAAAGTGAAGAAAATGCTCTATACTGTATCCTGACTAAGTAGTCTAACTTTCAAGTGCAATTAAAGCCACTAAGTCATTGGAAGAGGACCAACAAATGTCTTAGTTAAAAGAAGTCAACTGGATTCTCAAATCTGCTTCTACATTAATCTATTGCATTATCTTGTTTTGGTTGAAGTATATGATGAAAATCCAGTTTTCTAAAGATATGTATTTGGAAAAAGGATCAGCATTTTAGTAGGAGAGTTTCTCCAATAAAAGTCTCATTTCCAAGATATATAAGGAATTGATTCAAATTTATAAGAAAAAGAGCCATTTTCTTAATTGACAAATGGTCAAAGGATATCAAAAGGTAATACCCAAAGGTAGATATATTCAAGCTATTTAACAGTGATATAAAAACATTCAAAATAACTAATAATCAGAGAAATTCAAATTAAAGCAACTCTGAGGTTGCTCACATCCATCAAATGACCAAAACCAGAAAATAACACATATTGCAAGGGCTAACTGAAAAAAAAAATTGGAAGAAAATACCACCTTTCCCAATGATTCAGTTATCCTTTATTTTATATTTTACTACATGGTAATACAGTGATATACTGAAGGGTTACAGAAATATTTAGTGTGGGGTTGTTGTTTTTTTTTTTCCTACCCTTAAGGAAGATATATTTCTTTCTTGTCATAGTTCATATCTAACTCTTAGAACCTAACTCTTGGGAAAAGTTCCTAATTTTCTCTGGATTATTTAAAAGCTGTCTCTGGGATATAATGGGACCACCAATAAGACTAGACAAAAGTTAGTTAATCTTGATGAATGCAATACACTATGCTGTGCTTTTTCTTTCTAGTCTTTGTTTCTTCTGTCTTCATGGAAATCTATGTTTGTGGGAAAGGTCGGTAATCTGCTAAAGATATTTATGTTTCTAAGGCTATTGATACAGAAAAGAAAATGGGAATGTGGCTGGCACTGATAAGTATAAACTAATATCCAATTATTACTGGTAAATGTATACAAATAAAGGTTTTGTAGGACACAGAGTGTTCGCAAGAATTTTAGAAATTATTTTATGGCTGATCTAAAATGTCACTTTAAAATCGAACAGTACAAGTTCTGCATTCGTTGAAGATGTCCTATATGGTTGCTACCTAAATAATTTGTCAATATTTAATCTCAGTTTTATAATTCTTCTAACTTCTTCACCTCTACTAATACTTTTATAATAAATTGACTTTACTAACAATGGGAATTGGCTGAGGACATTGCAGCACTCAGGCACAAAAAAGGCTTCTTTTCCCAACATCCAACAACAGCATTGATGTGGTTAATATTTATCCCTACATTTTCAAGGTGTTTTTAGGCTTTGTGATCTTTCCCCAAAAACATCAAAAGATGCCCTCAAAAGTGCAGAACTGAGACCTGGTTCTTGATTTTGAGAGCTTTTTCTCTAACTTATGCAAAACATAAATGTACACTCACAAATTTATGTAAACAAAGAATAACAGGAAGCAAATTTGTATTTTATATTTAAAAATAAAGAATTTTAAAGGATTTATCAATTTCACCAGCCAGAGTGGAGTGGAGAACGGCTAACGTACAGACAGATTCAGGCAAAATACATTAAAAATTTCATAACTTTCACTGCAAACTATCAAATAAATGCTTATGGCATACTGGAGAAGAAGGGAGAAAGCCCTAACAACTAAGGAGATCAGGAAAGGGCTATCCAGTAGATGGCATTTAAGCTGTGTTTGTATATCCTGGGAAGAGTTCTTTAGCAAATGCAAGTTAAGTCCACCAGCAAAAGTACTACGTATATCCAGTAAAATAAGATTCAAGAGGTTTTCTACGTACCATAAGGTCTTTGTCTAAATCTTGCCTCTTTATGTAGCTTAATACAGCCATTGTATCTTTCTCCATTTTGTACTGCTGCCTCTTCAAGTCCTCATTACATTGTGCCAATCTCCGAACAGCCTCACGATATCCATCCCGGGATATTTCGGAGACTTCCAGTCTGGCCTCCCAAAGGGCAGCATTAGCCCTGGCTCTCTCTAATTCTATTTCATCCCTTTTTGCCGGCTTCCTGAATGAGAATGGTATATTCATAATTAGTATATTTTCTCTGTAGGTCATAATTTTTTAAAAATCTCACTTGGCAAATATAATCCAGTAACGCGTAGTTGTAACATCAATTGAGTTGGGACTTTCTTACTGTTTTAAAATGATTAATTAAGTGTCTTTGAGTCTTACTAGGTGCTAAGCCCCAGGCCCAAACCCCTAATTACTAGGTGCTAAGCCTATGTGGGTGTGAAGCTTCCAGGGTCCTAAGGCGAGGTGCCAACTCCAGAGCCAATCATAGAAGCCTAAGTTTTGGTCATTCAGATGACATTTAATGACTCTGAAACGGTATAAGAGAAGATAGAGCTCTTTGCTCGGGGGCTCTCACTCTTGGTGGTGTGTTGATGCGGAGACTCCGGCAGCTGTAGCGAAGGGCCCTCCAGCTGGTAAACCCGGATGCTGGGACTTTGTTAAACTCTGATAACTATGTAATGGGATTTGAATCAGACAAGGTCTGTCTGTCAATGTTTGTAATTTGTTTGTATTTGTTCCGAAGTTCAGGGTGCTGGATTTTTCCCCTGAACTAAGTGAATGGTATTTGTATGCTGAATTAAACTTGTTAACCCCTTAAAATTGCTTTCCTTAGTAAAGCAGATCAAAAGAACCTGGACTTTGGCAGCGTGCTGGCAGCACTCTTGTTGTTGTGCTTGTGTTGGTTTTTCACCCCCACAGCAGCTGCTAGCCGGATTGTTGAAAGAGTAGGTTAAGTATCAAAAAGCTCAAAAGTTCCCTAGATGGCCCAAGATGCAGAAATAATGTGGTCTGATGTTTTTTTGACTCTATCCCTTTCTGAATGGGAGGAGTGGGAGTAAGGCAGAGAGCAGCACTCTATTTGAACTGGGGGGAACTACAGAAGGAAAGTTACAGAGCATGGTGGTTTTAGGAGGCAGCAGAAATGGCCTAACAGGGAAGAGTCTGTGAAATTGCTTTTTAAAAATATTTTTAAAACTATTTCAATATAATTGTTCATTAGGTCATTAGATTTTGAAAAATGTCTGAAAAGAGCATGTATTCACAGAGAGAGAAAAATTAAAGAAACAAGTAAGAAGTTTATTTGTAAAAAGAAGAAATTAAAAGGGAAAGCCTCTGGTTCCAGTCAGCCAGCTCACTGATTCCCTTGTATCTCTTGTCCCTTTCCCTTCTTACTAATTCATAACCCTGGACAAGCTTCTGTAACTACTTTCTCCAATCCAAATTCAGGATTTCTGGAGAAAGTAGGAAAAAATGGGCAGCTGAGTCTACTACAAACTCATTCTAAACCAGGCATTTTTAAGTGTAATGGAAAGTAAAGTGGGGCTTTTTGCTATTTTTTTTTCTTTTGGAATGCTTCTTAGCATTAAGGCAATCAAGTGCTTTTGATGGAGTCTTGCCTTTGTTTGAATCAAGAGTCTTTGAATCAAGAGTCTTTGATGACCTGCTTAAGTCACAAGAAAGCCTAAGTCACACGAGTTTGAGTCACATGGTTGTGATGCCCTCTGTGGGCTGACCCTGAAGAAGTGTATATATACTTAGAGGTTAGCATTTTGCTTTGGGGCTCACTCACTGAAAGAGTGTTCACATGATTTGGGCAGACAAGACGTTGGGTAGCCATTAAAGAGCTCCCCTCCTTTCCCCCGGCTTTGAAAACCCAGATGCTGGTGCTTCTCTCTCTGGTAACTATGTATGTATTGCTATGGACAGACAGAAGCCCTGTCTGCTGATTTGTGTTATTTGCTCTGTGTATATAATCTCTGCTTGTAATTTCTGTTTGTATTTGCTACGAAGTTCAGGGTGTTGAATTTTTCCCCTGAACTAAGCGAATGATATACGTATGTTTAATCAAAGAGAGATTGTAAATGCCTTTATGTTGCTTTCCTTCAGAAAAGCAGATCAAAGAGCCTGTGCTAACAGCCTTCCTGTGTGCTGGTGTTGTTGGTCTTACACCTCCACTGCAGCTACTAGTAACATTGGTGTTACATTAAATATCTTAAGTGTTATGAATCTCTGGCAATCTGGTGAAACCCATGGACCTCTTCCCAAAATAATGTTTTTATTATTTGGAGCAGCTAGGTGACACAGTGGATAGAATGCTGGGCCTGGAGTCAGGAAGACCTGAATCCAAAGCCATCTTGAGACATTGATAGCTGTGAAATAAAAAAGGCTTTCATAGAATTATCTCCCCTCCTACCCCACCCCCAAGTCTTTAGCACACTTAGCCATCATTTCCAGTCATACGTAACAAATCAACGGAGAAGAGACTATCTAAACAAATCAGACCTTGACATTGAAAGAGTTGCAAAAAGGAAGCAGAGAACTCTAGGGGGGAAATCTCCACTTCAGCAGAGAGAAAGGAGGAACATGAGAAGGAAAAAGAAAGACATCTTCAAAGGCCCACCTTCTCAGCCAAGGGAGGGCATATCTACTACTGTTCTCTGGGGGCTACTCTCTGGTTTCAGGTATACCACCTGTAGTCTTAGTCTCTGCCCATCTCAGTGCCTCCAAACTTTGTTCAGCTGAAAGATCTCATCCTCTCATTCCAAAACTAACTTGATCTGTCAACTCTTTCTCTCCAAAGAATTTCTCATTAGTCCCTGGAAGCTCGTGAGAGGAGCTACACTTCAATTTTCCACTCACCCATTTCCTTAATCCTTTACTTCTACCCCATCATCTAACTGAAATTGCTCTCTTGAAGGTGACCTGCTAATACTAATTACCAAAGCCTTTTACTTAGTCCCCATCTTTTGTGATTTATTGACATAGCTACAATATTTGATAAGTTTGCCTCCCTTCCTTGAAGTCTGTTAAGTGGTGTAGCACATTGGGTATTAGACTTATAGTCAGGAAGATTTCTTCCTCTGTAAAATGGGGATAAAAATAGTACCTACTTCCCAAAGTTGCTTTGAGGATCAAACAAGGTAACCTTAAAGCATTATAAATACTATTAGTTATTATTGTTAAGACTCCTCCTTTGATTTCCAGGAACTACCTAATTTTCCTACATATTAAGCCCTGTATTTTGAATTCCAATCCAATATCTCCAAGTGCCTATGTGATATTTCAAATCGAATATCCCATGGGCATCTCAGACTCAGTATGTCCAAAAGAGAACTCATCATACTGTCACTACCCCTTCTTATTTCTATTCAGAACACTACTATCTTTCTAGTCATACAGGTTTGCAATTTCAATGTCATCCTTGACTCCTCACTCTTGCCCTACTATATAATCAGTTGTCAGATATTGTCATTTCTACCTCCACATTATCCCTCATATCCACCCAACTACTCTAGTTATTTGGCTACTAAAATCATCTCTTCATGACTGACCTACTGCCATAGTAGTTCTTATGGTCAAATCAGTCAATAATGAAAAGAAATTAATTCAGGCTATTCACTAGAAGGTTAAATACTAAAGTTGAAGCTTAAATACTTTGGACACATTATGAGAAGATGGGACTCATTGGAAAAGACCCTGATGTTGGGAAATTCCAAAGGTAAAAGGAAAAAGGGTCCTTTCCATGGACATCTTAATCCTTTCTCAGTGGAAAAGAGTAGCTAGCCAATCACTTCAGGAGACTGCACTTACTTGGATCAAACAAAAGCATTTCAAGGAACTGCAGAACGCACAAAATAACAGAGGGAAGCAGGGATCCAGCCCAGGACAGCCTGGATGGTCGCTAGATGAGGTTTATCGTGCATGGAGATGGGAGTGGAGGGGAGCAGAACCCAGCGTGGGCGGCGGCACGACCAACCAGACCAGGAGCCGGGCAGAACAGGCCCTAGGACCCTGAATCAGTCACCTGTGGCAGTTACCAGACTTCTCAACCCACAAACACCAAAGACAACACAGAAGGTTAGTGAGAAAAGCTGCAGGGACAGAGTGAAAAGAGTTCACAGTTCGGCCACCACCCCAGGAGCACGGGGGATGGTGCAGCCACAGAACTACAGCTGCAGTTGCTTACAGCCCCAGGCCCACCTGGTGGGAGGAATTATGTGGCGGATCAGAGTGGGAGCGCAGAGCCTGCTTAAGATGTGAGTCAGGTCCAGATTGGTGGTTCTTAGGGAAGAAGGAGGGCTGGTGTGGCAGAGCTGGCTGTATAGAAATAGCTCTGAAAACAACAGCGCATCCCCTGAAGCTTGGAACAAAGTACTCTTTACTCTACAAGCAGTCATACCCCGCTGAAAAAACTCAAGGGTCAAGTAAATTGGCTGGGAACATGGCCAGGCAGCGAAAACACATTCAGATTCAGTCTCAGACTTTGGAATCTTTCTTTGGTGACAAAGAAGACCAAAACATACAGCCAGAAGAAGTCAACAAAGTCAAAGAGCCTACATAAAAAGCCTCCAAGAAAAACATGAACTGGTCTCAGGCCATGGAAGAGCTCAAAAAGGATTTGGAAAAGCAAGTTAGAGAAGTGGAGGAAGAACTGGGAAGAGAAATGAGAATGATGGGAGAAAACAATAAAAAACAAGTCAATGACTTGCTAAAGGAGATGCAAAAAAAAATACTGAAAAAAATATTGAAGAAAACAACACCTTAAAAAACAGACTAACTCAAACGGCAAAAAAGCTGCAAAAAGCCAATGAGGAGAAGAATGCCTTGAAAGGCAGAATTACCCAAATGGAAAAGGAGGTCCAAAAGAACACTGAAGAAAATACTACCTTAAAAATTAGATTGGAGCAAGTGGAAGCTAGTGACTTGATGAGAAATCAAGATATTATAAAATAGAACCAAAGGAATGAAAAAGTGGAAAACAATGTGAAATATCTCATTTGGAAAAACCACTGACCTGGAAAATAGATCCAGGAAAGAGAATTTAAAAATTATTGGACTCCCTGAAAGCCATGATCAAAAAAAGAGCCTAGATATCATCTTTCAAGAAATGATCAAGGAGAACTGCCCTGATATTCTAGAGCCACAGGGTAAAACAGAAATTGAAAGAATCCACAGATCGCCTCCTCCAAAGGATCCCAAAAAGAAAACTCCTAGGAATATTGTCACCAAATTCCAGAGCTCCTAGGTCAAGGAGAAAATACTGCAAGCAGCCAGAAAGAAACAATTTGAGTATTGTGGAAACACAATCAGGATAATACAAGATCTAGCAGCTTCTACATTAAGAGATTGAAGGGCCTGGAATATGATATTCTGGAGGTCAATGGAGCTAGGATTAAAACCAAGAATCACCTACTCAGCAAAACTGAGTATCATGCTCCAAGGCAAAATATGGATTTTCAACAAAATAGAGGACTTTCAAGCTCTCTCAGTGAAAAGACCAGAGCTGAATAGAAAATCTGACTTTCAAACACAAGAATCAAGAGAAGCATGAAAAGGTAAACAAGAAAGAGAAATCACAAGGGACTTACTAAAGTTGAACTGTTTTGTTTACATTCCTACATGGAAAGATGATGTGTATGATTCATGAGACCTCAGTATTAGAGTAGCTGAAAGGAATATGCATATATATGTGTATGTATATATGTACATATATATGTATATATATATATAAAAATGTGTGTGTATGTATGTATATATGTAGGTGTGTGTATATATGTATAGACAGAGGGCACAGGGTGAGTTGAATTTGAAGGGATGTTATCTAAAAAAATAAAATCAAATTAAGGGATGAGAGAGGAACATATTGAGAGAGGGAGAAAGGGAGAGATAGAATGGGGTAAATTATCTCACATAAAAGTGGGAAGAAAAAGCAGTTCTGTAAGAAGGGAAGAAGGGGCAGGTAAGGGGGAATGAGTGAATCTTGCTCTCATCGGATTTGACCTGAGGAGGGAATACCATACACATTCAATTGGGTATCTTACCCCACAGGAAAGGAGGAGGAAGAAGACAAAAAAGGGGGGATGATAGAAGGGAGGGCTGATAGGGGGAGGAGGTAATCAAAAACAAACACTTTGAAAAAGGGACAGGGTCAAGGGAGAAAATTCAATAAAGGGGGATAGGTTAGGAAGGAGCAAAACATAGTCTTTCACAACATGAGTATTGTGGAAGGGTTTTACATAATGATACACATGTAGCCTATGTTGAATTGCTGGCCTTCTTGGGGGGGGGGCAGGGAAGAGAGGAGAGAATTTGGAACTCAAAGTTTTAAAAACAGACGTTCAAAAAAAAAGTTTTTGCATGCAACTAGGAAATAAGATACACAGGCAATGGGACATAGAAATTTATCTTGCCCTACAGGAGAAGAAGGGAAAAGGGGATGGGAGGGGAATGGGGTGACAGAACGGAGGGCTGACTGGGGAACGAGGCAACCAGAATATACGCCATCTTGGAGTGGGCAGGAGGGTAGAAATGGGGAGAAAATTTGTAATTCAAACTCTTGTGAAAATCAATGCTGAAAACTAAATATATTAAATAAATAAAATTAAATTAAAAAAAAAAGAAACCATAGTGGGGGGAAAAAAGGAAAAGGGGATGGCAGAGGAGGAGATAGATAGATAGCATCGTTGTGGAAATAAGGAACATTAACTTGGACACCCTAGCTGAATTGATCATCTTGCTGCTTCTCACCCATGACACTTCCCAATCTGTTCCCAAGCTTTTGCCCTGGTCTCTTTCCCCATGCCTGAAATGCTCTCTTATGTAAACTCCATCCCTCATATTTCCTCATTTCCTTCAAAACTGCTCAAGAGAGATTTTCCAGGTGAAGCTTTTCCTGAATACCCCAGCAACTAATGCCCTTCTTCCAAAAGCTGACATTTATTTTGTATACATCTTGTATATACTTATTTATGTTATGTGTCGTGCATTATCACTGTCACCTAGATAGAATATAAGCTTATTAAGGGTATTAAGGTAAGGTGTGTCATTTTTCATCATTGTGTCCCCAGATAGCGCTTGGCACAAGGCTTAATGACTGAATGATATATGCAAGATTCCATAACCAGTAAAGAGAAAAGCAGCAGCCCCCTGTTGCTCTGACCCAAACCCAGGTCAAGATTTTGCAGAGTCGAGGTGGGAAAGGTGGGTGGTGTGGGGAGCTGGTATGGGGACTTTGTTCTCAATCAGACGAAATTCCCAACCTGATCTGTCTCTGAGAGTCTGGAATAATACAATACTCAAGAAAACAGCAACAGGACCAGTCTGGTTCTTCCCTCCAAAAGTGCACAGAACCTGGCCCTAACATCAAGTCTGAAATCAGAAAGAAGACTGGGAGAATGAGCATGAATGAATGAATGAATGAAAAAGAATGCTACCACAAAAAGCTGTTATGGCAATAGGCATACTGAAGATACAAACTCAGAAGAGAATGACTCTAAAACACCTACAAATATTGCCTTGGGAAAACACAACTTAGGAACAAATTCAACTACACGTCATGGAAGAAATGAAGAGTTTAAAATAAAAAGTTAAAAATGTCTTTTATCAATGAAATAAGAGCACTAGAGGAAAAAAAACCTTGGAAAAGATAAAAGAGTTAGGCAAGAAAGGGAATTAACAGCTTGGCACAAAGCCTTGACCAAGCGATAGACTCCCTGAAAATTCAAATAGACCAAAGAGAAAACAATGACTCCATGGGACATTAAGATATATTAAAACAAAGTCAAAGGGCTAAAAAAAAAAAAAACAGAAGAAAAATTAAAGAAATCCATAGTAAAAACACCTGATCTGGAAAACTGATCAAGGAGAAAAAAAATTTAAGAAAACTATGTTCAAAAAAAAGGGAGCTAGACAAAAAGGGGCTAAGCTTAGAACTAGAGGGCAAAGTAGGGGGAAAATTCACTGGTCACCTCCTGAAAGAAACCCTCAAATGAAAATTCCCAAGAACACCATAGCCAAGATCTAGCACTTCCAGGTCAAAAAAAAAAATACTTCAAATAGTCATAAAAAAAGAATTCAAATACTGAGCAAAGCCACAGTCAGAATCACATACAATTTAGCAGCCACCTCAATAAAGGATCAGAGAGCTTAGAATATGATATTCCAGAAGGCAAAGAACATTGGTTTCCAGCCAAGAATAACTTACCCAGCAAAACTGAATGTAATCAATCCTACAGGCCAAAAAACAAAACAAAAAACAACTGAGAACTTCCAAGAATTCCATAAAAAAAAAAAGTTGTGTAGAAACTTTGAAATTGCAACGCAAGAGTTAAGAAAAACACAAATGATCAACGCAAGATAAATGGTTTGCATTCTAATATGGGGAAATATGAAATCTACCATCATAACAGTCATAGAAGAAGTCTAATTAGGCAGAAGGCCTAGCAGTGTTTTAGTTATGTCTTGGTAATCTTAAATGAAGAAAGGAAAGGGGGGGCTGTAAGAGGGATACACTAAGGGAATAAGGGAAAGGAAGGTTTGGGGAAATTATCTCCTGTAATCAGGATGCACTGGTAGAAGTCCATACAAATAAGAAAGAAGCAATGGGGGAAGCAGCTGACACTAGAACCTCACTCTCCTATCAAGTGGTCAAAGGATGAAAGAATACACACATAACACTCATTTGTGTATCTATTTTACTCAGTAGAGAAACAGGAGGGAATCTGAGGAAAGGGGAATTGGAGAAAGAGTCTATTAAGGGAGGGACCAGACCTAAGTAGAACAAACTCTCAAGTATCTACAAAAATAATGGTAGCTTTTTTTGAGATGACAAAGAACTGAAATCCGAGGGGGTTTTCATCAATTGGGGAATGACTGAATAAGTTATGGTATACAAATGTGATGAAATACTATTGTGTCATAAGGAATAACGAAGGGATGTGAATGCAATGCTGAAATAGTGAAGCCCCCTCATCAGTGTGGGACAAGACCTTACCTCTCCTACCATCCACCCTCACCCTGCACCCCTTCTATATTTTTAGAAACTGCTCTGCTCAGAAAGTAGAGATAAGAAATTACATCAGTAGACAGACACCTGCAAGGTCCTGTTTATCTAGCTTTTACTCCCTTTTCCCTGGCCTCATGCCTGCCTTTTTGTTTTTTGTTCTCTGTTGCTGGGAAAAGATTCCATGTTTAGAATGTGAGCTCCAAATCCAGTCAATAGGAAGAGGAGCCAGTAGGGGGTAGGGGAACTCTACATCAGGTCTATGTAACTTGCTTTGAGCTGTATGCAAGACACACACACTTGCTGGCATCATCTTGGGCCACATTGGGGTGTGTCCTTTCTCATGAGAAAGCGATAAACTCCTTTTTGCCTTTTCTCAAGAACAATCTCTATTTACTTTTAATGTGAGTAGTGGTCTCTGACCCACACAGGCGGTTCAGAGAAACCTGAGAAGATATGCATGAACTGATATAGACTAAAATGAACAGAACCAGAACAGTTTATACAATGACAATTTCTAAAAACAAACAACTTTCCGAGACTTAGGACCTATGATCAGAGTAGTAACAACAGACTACAATTCTAAGGAACGAATGATGAAATATACTACCCATCTCATGATAAAGAGGTAAAAGGCTGAGCATAGAATGAGGTATGTATATGCATGAATGTGTGTGTGTACACACACATATCAATACATATACATACATGTAAGTCACTTAACTGTTTGCCTTAGTTTCCTCAAATGTAAGATGGGAATAATAATAGAACCTACCTCGCGCAGAGTTGCTCTGAATATCAAATGTGATATTATTTATAAAGGGATTAATAGTGTCTGGCATAGGAGGCATTTAAGAAATGCTTATTTCATCCACCTATGTTTGTGAGAATGTGTGTATATACATATATCACATACATGTGTGTATGACATATATGTGATCTGGCCAATTCAGAAATTTGTTTTTATTTTAAAATAAATCAATAAACAAATGTCGTCATATGACATGGAAGCTCCTGGTTTGGGAAGGTAAGACTGGCAGAGCAGATAAAGTCCTACACTCAAACTCTTTGAATCCTCTACTATTTACTAGCCCTGTGACCTTAGGTGAGTCATTTAACAAGCACTTTCAAGCCTCTAATAGCACCTATCCCACAGGACTAATGTAAGGATTAAATGTGATAATGCAAACCTTAAAGAGATATAATTGTAAACTCTTATTAGATCATATCAAATGCGTGTTGCTATGGCCTACAAGCAGAAATTTGCAGATTTGTAAATAAGTACCCAATCTACAAATGGCCAGATAATCCTCGTCCAAATGGAAAAATTGTTTTAGGATCCTTTAAAATCATTTGAACAATTACCTCTTCACTCAGTTTGGATAACAAGAGGAGGGTTTCTTAACCTGGAGGATATAAGCTTTTTTTAAAAAATATTTTGATAACTTTTTAAAAAACATTTGGTTTCCTTTTGTAATTCTATGTGTTTTACAGTATGTGTTTAGAAATAATATTTTGAGGGTCTATAGGCTTTGCAAAGCTGCCAAAATGGCACCCCTCAAAAAAGTTAAGGACCCTGGCAAATGACTTCGCAGGACTGAGTGTCAAGACGTCTCACCAGTTCAAAATTCGGGTTCTGAATTGTCCCATTCAACTATGTGACCTTAGGTAAGTCACTTCTTCATCTGTAACAATAATTAAAAACAGCTAGCATTGTAGTGCTCTGAGGTTTGCAAAGCACTTTACAAACATTATTTGATCCTCACAACAAGCTCGTGAGGTAGGTGCTGTTATTATCCCTACTTTACAAGTGAGGAAACTGAGGCAAGGAGAGGTGGAAGTGACCGGGCCAGGGTCACACAGCTAGCAAGTGTCAGAGACTGAACTTGAACACCAGCGAATGTGAACTCCACCACCTAGCTGCCTAAGTAAAAAACCTGGGCTTGGGTTTTTATCTCTGTCTTTTCCGGTTCTAACGTTTTGTGATTTGTAATCCCTTACACCCCAATACCTTCTGAAGAGTCGTTTCTGAATATAGAAAACATTAGAGACCACCCCTCCTCTAACTTCCTGCTTCTTTAGGAGTGTGCCGGTAAATATTTAACAACTAGCTCTACCCCTCCCCCGCCACAAAGGGCAGCACTTTTAAGTTTTATTCGCACTATGAACATTTTCTCCATCACCTTTTTAAGTCTACACAATCGACAAAACGATAAATCAAGCGCTGATTGGTAGCGGTCTGTCGATTTCGAGGTGTAAATGCTCTCACTGAAAATTTAACGATCGGCTCCGAGCGGGCTCCAGGTCCTCCCCACTACCTGAAGCGGGTGCCCAGGTCCCCAGGGTGGGAACTTCCCCCCACCTCGGAATCCCTGGAGAGACAAGCAGAACTCAAAGCGAAGCTTCCCCTCCTCAGCCCCTACCTCCTGTCACTACTCCCACCCCAAGAAAGGCAGGGCCCAGAGTCGGGCGGGCCTCGCGGGTGCCTCCTTACTTCTCTTTCTTTTCTTTGCCTTTTTTCCCTCTGCCTCTCTGCTTCCCTCTCCCCTTCGCCATGTTGGTCGACTTGGCTCTTCTCCAAATATAGCCTCACAAGGCCTCCGAGGAGAGCCTCCACCAGGACCTCTCTTAACGTCGCCGACTCTAGTCTGTCGCTAAGGAAGCCAAACGGCGCTTAGCCTAGAGCAGTTGCCCAGGACGCGCCGAACGCAGGCGCGCACGCGCACGCACACGCACACACGGACGCACGTGCACGCGCTCGGCGCGGGCGAGGAGGGCGGGGGGGATGACGCAGCGCTCGGACGCCGCCGCTGCCGCCTCGCCTCCGCCTCCGCCGCCCGTGGTGGGGGTGGGGGTCGGTGTCTCCGGGGGCGGGGCCGGCGAGATCTGGGGGAGGGAGGGAGGGGAAGAAAGGGGAAAGAGGGGGGGCACCGGGGTGGGGGGGGGGTGGGCGCCTGGCTAGCGCTGAGCTGGAGGTTGCCTGGCGGGAAGAGCCTGGGACGCGGTGAGTGACTGCGGCCGCCGAGGAGGGGAAGGGGGCTGAGAGCCTTGGAGAGGGGGAGGTCGCTCCTCGCGGGGCCCGGACTCCAGGCCTGCCGGTGCGGGGGTGACGGGAAGTGGGGTCGGCGGCCCGAGGTGGGGCTGGGGGTGGTCCTTCGGGAGACCCAGCTTGTACTTGGGATGTGGACAGCGCCCGACCCGGGCTCTGAGGCAGCGGATTCCGCTATTTGAGCGTATGTGTGTGTGTGTCCCAGTCCCTGTCCGTTAGTCCACCTGAACTGTCATTTGCCAGGTCCCCAAGCAGAAGCCCCTGCCTGCCTCCTTGCTTCCTCCCCCCGCTTCCCGCTTAATCAGTGTGCCCCGGCTTTGCATTTAGGGGCGTCTTTGCAGTGCCCTTCTCCCCATAGCTCCGGCCTCTCCGCAAGGCTGCGGTGCTTCCTGGATAACTCACTCCCTGCCTCCCCATTCATTCTGCCCAAACGTGGTCCAGATCGAGGCATTTGTGAGCAAGAGGCTGCGTGCCTGTGTGCCGGGCAGCTTGTGCAGAGGGTGCTGCTCAATCGATAAGTAGTTTCTTAAGCCCCGACCGTGTCCCGATCCCCGGGAACACCAGCACAAAGAATGAAACAATCCCTGCGTGCCCTGAGCCTACGTTCTAACGAGGGAGACAAGTTCACATAAGATCCTATAAAGCGTAAATACTTTTGCATAACAAACATACCAAAGTTGAGTACAAGGAGAAGGAAGGTACTGGAAATTGAGGGGATCAGGAAAGGCTTCCTGCGGAAGATAGTTTCTGAGTCGCACCTTTTTTTTTCTTTTTAAAATAAATTTATTGTTGATTTATTTTTAACATTCTTTTTTTTTAAAATGTGAGCTCTGAATTCTCTCCTTCCTGCCCCTCCCCCGCCCACTGAGAAGATAAGAAATGTGCTCTCAATTATATGTGTGAAATCATTGCATCTTTTTTTTTTCCTGGGAGCACCTTCTCTCTCCCTTTCCCCTCGCCTTGAAAAAGAAAGAAAAACAAGACTCTTGTAGCAGAAACGTATAGTCCAGCTAAATAAATTTTTGCACGTTGGCTAGATGCAAAAAAATATGAGTCTGAACTATGTCTTAAGGGAAGAAAGGGAGCCTCTGAGACAGAGGCAAGAAGAGACACACAGCCAGATGTTTGGTGAGTGCCTCTCAATACCACTTTCTCTCCCTTGAGTTGATTGATTTAATCTCAACATACAGCTGAAGAACAGAATTTCCTGACTAATCCAGAGGGTTGTTGCAAGGGCTCCCGCTTTTATCAAAATCGAGAACAAGAGTAGGGACCTGAATCAGCAGAAGTAAGATCACAATTCTGAAGGCAGGCCTGGGCTTGCTGAGACATGGAGCTTGAGCCAAATTCAGTATAAAGTTATTAAACTTCCTGAGGTGATCTATAAGATGAGGTGGTTCAACTAAGTGATCTCCAAGGCCACTTCTAGTTAAGTCCTGTGCGCCTATGACCTAGGGAGTCCTAGTAGCTGTTTCTGGTCAAATGAATATTCCAGACATTTGCATTTGAACAGAATGCTGGACACTCAACACATAGAACCCACAGATTTTCAATATAAAGGCTTTGTTCGTGCTTAAACAATACTACTTTGTGCTTATATAAGCCCTTTCTTTCACAAGTTGTAAAAAATTCTTACAGATTGTATATTCATTTCCTTATGTCTCTGAAATATAGTTCATAGGAGGACTACATATGTATCCCAAAAACATGGCACAGACTAAGAATCCAAATTTTTGAGCGAAGGTACTTAAGGAAGGCAAAGACATACCTAATGTCATTTAGTTAGTCATTAATGGACCTATCATATTATGACTTCCAGTCCAATATTTATTAGACTAAAAAATTGAAACACTGTTCTAGCTTAAGTCTTGATTTCAAATAAAATTTCATTTTTCTTTATATCCCCAGCACATAATAATGATAACTAGTATTTATATTGCACTTTGTGGTTTATAAGTCACTTTACAAATGTTATCTCATTTGATACAACAGCCTTGTGAGGTCATCGCTGCCGTCATTTTACAGATAAGAAAACTGAGAGGGAGAGACAGTGGCTTGTCCAGGGTCGTACAGCTAAGTGTCTGAGGCAGAATATGAACTCAGGTCTTCCTGATTTCAAGTCCATTATTCCATCCACTTTGCCTGGCATGTAGTGGGGACGTAATAAATGCTCATGCCTCTAGGCCAGTGACCTCCATAGTGGGGAACAAGGCATGATCCCGAAGGAGCCATATTATGACTAATTAACTAATCGTATACTTCTAATCAGAGGGTAGAGACATGGTTCAGCCACATCCCACCTTCCCTGCCAGAACTAGTGGTAATATATCGCCAACACAACACCGACCCTTAACCCACAACACTCCTTCACTTCCCCAGAGCAATAAACCAGCCTACCCACTTATGAACCTGGCTTCAGATCCCTCAGGGTGATTATAACCCAGCCTCTATCAGTGCTGTTGCCACAGCACGTCAGCCATACAAGTGCCATTTCAAAACTTCAGATGCTATTTCCCTCCCCCACCCCCACACAAGCATACTCACTCTTTTCCCTCAGCTCTTAGCCCACCTTCCAGGTCAGCAACTACTAAGTAGGATCTCCCCCACTCCTTTGTTCTTTTGGATGAAACCTCATGAATTTCATAACATACGCAGGTGACAAATCAGTTGTAACTTCCCTGTTATTGGCATGGGCACCCCTATCCAGTCACTCAATTTTATGATCTTGGTGTTATCTTTGACTTTTTATCTTTGCTACCTCCGTAGCTCTTGCATGTTTTCTCCACTGCCACAGTTCAGCCCTCATACTCTCTCATCTAGACTATTTTAAAATTCAGTTTAATTTTTTTAATTCCAAATTTTCTCCCTCCTTCCTCCTACTCTGAGAAGAAATAAAACCCATTACAAATGTGTATAGTCGTGCAAAACAAATTCCTGCATTTGTCAAGGAAGGAAAGAAATATGATTTGAGTTGTACTCTTGAGTCCATTAGCTCTCCATCTGGAGGTAGGTGGCATGTTTCATCTTGAGTCCTTTGGAATTGTCTCACCTAGACTGTTGTAAATCACCTCCTTATTAGTCTCTTTACCTCACCCTTCTCCACTCTAATGGAGGGGTGGGGAACCTACAGCCTCAAAGCCACATGTGGCCCTCTAAGCCCTCTAGTGAGGCCCTCTGAATCCAAACTTCACAGAACAAATCCCCTTAATAAAAGGATTTGTTCTGTAAAACTTGGACTCAGTCAAAAGGCTGCACCTGAGGACCTAGAAGGCCGCAGGTTCACAGGTGTCAATGATTTTTCCCAAATTCAGGTCTGCTCATGTCATTTTCCTGCTCAATAAACTCCCGTGGCTCCTATTGACTCTAGAATCAAATATTATTTCACCCTCATATGATCCTTTTTAAATTTAAATTTTAAGTTTTATGATTATATTTAATTATTGGGTGGTACTCACAAATTTTTTTTATGGATGGGGTGCGTGATCAAAAAAGTTTGGAGATCTGGTCTTCTAAACAGATCTAATCTATGTCTCCAACCTGCTCACTTTGACTTTGAACCACCTCCTATTTCCTTTTTAACATATATATTTTTATCTTTCAATTTTTGCATTTAGAGAAATATATTAATGACTACATTTCCCCCTGAGAAACCTGTCAATTGTGTCTTATGTTACCCTGATTAGCTCCCATTCTGACTTTCCAGAGTTCGTTTTTCTGTATTTTATCAGGCATTCCTATGGACCTATGGGTTGAACCAGGGGTGGGGAACTTGTAGCCTCAAGGCCACATGAAGCCATCCAGGTCCTTTGGGTGCAACCTTTTGACTGAGTCCAAGGTTTAGAGAACAAATCCTTTTATTAAGGGGATTTGTTCTGTGAAGTTTGGATTCAGCCAAAGGGCATTTTCAACCATTGAACCATCCAACTTGCCCCAAAGAACCCCACAACCTTTTGCCTGGAATTAGTCAAATTAGGATGTACTTTTGTTATTTCTAGAGCATTGTAACAGAAAAGAAGGACATCTCCATATAGAATCCATGCCTTTGGAATTTCTGTGTATGTATCTGTTTCTGTATGTTTGTCTGTATGTGTGTGGAAGCTAAGGGTCATAATATATAAAGCAGAATAGTGAACTTGAAGTCAGGAAGACCTCGGTTTGAATCCTACGGCAGATATTTTCTAGCCACGTGACCCTGGGCAAGTCATGTAATTTCTCTCAGTCTTAGTTTTATCTGTAAATGAATTGGACATAATAATAGCGCCTGCCTCACAGGCTGTTGTGCAGATCAAATAAGACAACGTATGTAAAGTGCTTTGTAAACCTTAATGCTGCTAGCTCTTATTGCCCTGTGCAGTGACAGTGTTTTACACTATTTATCATGCTTCACAGAATTCTTGTGATTATTATTTTGACAAGGAAGCTCAGCTATAACTATGTAGAAATGTGCCCAGTTTAAAAAGTGCCCCAAACCCAAAGTCTTCCATATCTCTGCCGTAGAACCAAATGGTGCAAACAACACCACTGAACAAAACAGTACACTCTTGTAGTACTTTAAAGTTTGCGTGTGCGTGTGTGTGTGTGTGTGTGTGTGTGTGTGTATACACACGTCTAATACAAGTCTCACAACATCCCTGGGAGATAGATACTATTGGTATCACTGTCCTTGTCTTATAGATGAGGAAGTGGAGGCTCAGATTAAGCGGCTTGCCTAACTCTTTAAGTGTCAAAGGCAGAATTTGGACCCAAGGCTTCCATGCTCCAGTGCAGCACTCTTTCCACAATGACGTGGTTCCTCTCCAGCAGGAGAAGGAAATCAGTAGACCGTATTTATTTAGTAAGTAGTAATTTCAGGAGTTACTATGTTTATTTGAAGTCTTTTTTTAGTGAAATTTTCGTTTCATTGTACACATTGTTAAGACTTCAAAACATACCCAATGTGGTATTGACTCCTCTATGTAACTTTCTTTCTGCACAATCTGTGTAGCTCCTGAGCAAGATAATGTGAATGACAGACTAGGGGGGCAAAATCTCCAGGCAGACAAGTTCTACTTCAGTGGTATATTAAGTCCCTTGAGAGCAAGGCCCATTTCACATTCCCTCCCCACAATGTTACATGTTTTTATTATGGTGCTTATAGCAAGTGCTTAATAAATGTTGGGTGAAGTGAAATGGATCATGATCACAGCAGGAACTAAACTTACTTCACGGATTTGTTGTGATCGGTAACCATAAAAATAACTGTAAGTCACATTATAAATACAAAATGCCAAACAAGTTATATGGCTAGTACCTGAGTGTGAAATGGCCTCACTACTAACTAATTTAAAGGAATATAGTGTACGCACTCCTGTGCTCTCTGGATGTCTGGATTCTGTGCGTGTTACATATTATGCCAGTTTCTTAAATATACGCTTTAGTATTTACCCATGCCCATTTGGCCTCTAAATTACATTAGCACAAGGTACCATAGTGGTCAGCGAGCTGGTACAGGTAGCTAGTTCTTGCATGTTAAAATGTGTGCCTAATTATGAATTGCTTTTTGAGCGTTTCATGGTGTTAGGTTTCCTATATAAGGTTTTCCATGGCTTCCTTTCGATTTATCTCAGAGACTTTGGTCTCACCTAATGTATCATCCCTGAATTCAGTCTGTTAGCAGTCTTTAAAGTTATATAGGCAGATGGGGCTAGGAGATATTTCAGGTGATTTTGCCTTTTGATTTTTCCTTTCTTTCAGCCTTGATGCACCCTTCAGACATATGAGTCGATGCTTCTTAATACTGGTCTCATCAAGGATTTTATGGGTAGGACCAGGGATAATCCCACCAGTCCTTGACTCTAACAGCACAAAGGAAGCTTTATTGATTCTAAGATTCCACTGTCTTCTTAGCCAGGTTAATCCAAATAGAATAAGTAGCACCATCTGTGTGTTATGTGAAGTCACTCTTTGCAATGTCACATTTGCAATGTGCCTTAAAGTTATTTTTGTCATTGATTACCTTACAGATTTATGTTACATAATCTCAACTAGGATCTCACCCTAGCAAGGCAACCTCTTTATTCTTCTCTAATTGACTCTCTATACCTCTCACCACAGCATCCTTTCCAAAGCTCCCTTAAGCTGAGGACTTTGCCTCATATTTCACTGAAAAACCTGAGACCATTTGACAAGAGTTCTCCCTTCTGCCATCCTCCTCATCTCATCACTCAGATGCCTTCCCCCACTATCTCCTTGTTCACCCCTGTCTTACATGAAGAGGTGGCCTTGCCAAGGCAAACCCCTCTACCTGTACACATGATCCATTCCATTCCATCTCCTTCAGCAGATTACCCCCTCTCTCTTCCTCACTCCTTCACTTATCTTCAGTCTCTTCCTGTCTTCTGGCTGCTTCTCCACAGCCTACAAACATGCCCATGTCTCCCCAATCCTCAAAAAACCCTCACTTAACCTGGTCATACTTACTAGCTATCATTCCTTATCTCTCCTGCCTTTTGTGACTAAACTCTTTGAGAAAACTCACTATAATGGTTGTCTCCACTTCCTTTCCTCTCACTTTCTTCTCATTTTCTGGAGCCTCATCCAAACAAAATTGCTTTCTCCAAAGTTACCAGTGATTTCTGTTTCAACAATCTGGCTAGCAGCTTCTGTGGGGGTGTAAGATCCACCCACAGCCAGCACCCAGAAAACTGCCAACAGCACAGGTTCTTTTGATCTGCTTAACTAAGGAAAGCAAGGTGAAGGGGTTGGCAAGCTTACTTTAATTCAGCATACAAATATCATTCACTTAGTTCAGGGGAAAAAGCCAGCACCCTGAACTTCAGAGCAAATTACAAACAAATTACAAACATCAACAAACAGACCCAATACAGATTCATAGTTACCAACATCTAGGTTCAGCCCGGGAGCTCAGAACAAGGTCTGGCCCAGAGTCACTCGAGCCACCACTGCTGCGTCACCACTGCTGCGCCAAAGAGCTCCAAAGAACAGACAGCCAACCCCTGGTTTTTATATCTTTTTCAGCGTCAGGGGTGAGTCACACATGCAACTCACCCACGTGATCTAGAATCATCACAAAGAGGCGGACTTAAACCCACGTGGTCTAAAAGCCTCTGCTCTCCCAGACGTGTAGACTAGGCCCTCCCTGGAGTTGGCCCCACCTTAGGCCCCACCTTAGTTGCCAATCCACACCCACTAAGGTTTTACACCTAATAGGGGTTTGGACCTGGGGCTTAGCACCTAGTAAGGCTCAATGAATTACTCAAAGGAAACAAAAGCCAAACCATTCAAGGGCATTTGTTGAACTAAGTGCTAAGGAGCCCAGTTTTGGTTACCAACACAATTTTTTAATTGCCAAATCAAATGTCCTTTTCTCACTCATCCTCCTTGACCTCTCTAGCCTGTGACTGTCAATCATCCTCTTCTGGACACTCTCTTCTCTCTAGGTTTTTGTCATGATAAGCACTAAGTGACTGATACTTACCAAAAAGCGCAGTAAAGGGAGGAAGAAGACTAGACTTAGAGTCAGGGTCAGAGTACTGAAGGAAGCCAGACTCTACATAAAAACATCAGACAGAAACACAAACAGCCAAGATTTAGGTTTGAAAACAGAATAGTGGTACAATAAATATTTTAAAATTTTAATTGTAGAGTGTGGGCAAATTAGCTACAGTTCCAGAAGCAATGGAGATGGAAAAAGAAACTATGCAAAATATCATGAGAGGCACGCTCAAATGTATAGAAAACACATTCAAAGAAATTGAACAAGAGGAAATAATGGCCAATGGAAAAACCTCACAGAAATCCAAAGAAGCAACGAACAATAGATAATACAGTGGAAGGTGAAATTGTACACAAAGCCAGAGCAAGATACTCAGACCCGGTTTACAGCACTGAAGGGGTAGATTGTGATATTCTAGAAAACTTAAAAAAAATATTTCAGGAAGTTGTCAAAGAAAAACATAATAGAAAGGATACACACAATTAAAAGGAAAAAAAACATGATTTAACACCTGTAGACATATCAAAGGTAAATAAATTCAATGCTACAACAATCAGATTACCCCAACTCCTAGCAGGAGAATAGAGTGTTGGTCCTCAAACTGAACAAAGCTAAAAAAAGGAATTATTGCTTATTATCATTAATGTTAGTGGCATACAAATATTAAAAGAATTGCAAATGAAATACAGCATTATTTTTTTTAAATAATTTTTAAATGAAAATTCACTTTTTTTTTCCCTCTCCCTATTGAGAAAGCAAGAAAAACAATACTCCTGTTACAATCTTTACAATGTTGTTATTTTATAAATTGCACTACGGGTTCTGCTCTCTTTATTCAGCATCAGTTCATATAAGTCTTCCCAGATTTCTCTGAAAACATCCCCTTTATCATTTCTTATAATACAGTAGTATTTCATCATATTCATATGCCATAACTAATTTAGCCATTAGCCCAGTTGATGGGTAGTCTCTCAGTTTCCAGTTCTTTACCACCTCAAAAAGAGCCGCTATGAGTATTTTTGTACATATGCATCCTTTTCCTCTTTCTTTGATCTTTTTGGGGTATATACCCAATAGCAGTGTCACTGAATCAAAAAGTATGCACAGTTTAATAGCTTCTGGAGGCATAGTTCCAAATTTATTTCTGGAATGGAAGATACAGCAATATTTATAAAAAGAGCAATTGTGACCAAGTAGAATGTATAAATGCAATGAAAAGGTAGTTTAATATCACAAAAACTATAAATTTGTTAACAAGAAAAAATAAAGACACGATTTTATTATATAAAATGACCTTCAATAAAACGCAATACAAAGTTATGTTTTTAAATGTCGATATAGGAGTAGAAGGAATTTTCCATGATATGATAAAATACATATTTGAAACCATAAGCTAATAACATATATGATGGAGAAAAAGTAGAAGAATTCTCATTAAGTATGTATTTTAAACATGGATTTCTACTCTTGCCACTTCTATTAAACATAGCAAAAAAGATGAAAAGGGATTAAAAATAAACCACGGCAGTGAAAAAGTTAAAATAACTATTTTAAATTCAAAGAAGGCTTTGCAAAGGAAGTGGGTAGCAACATGGTCATTGGAAAGAGCGCTAAGTTTAGAGGTAAAGAACCTAGATTTGAATGCCAGCCTTGTTGCTACCTATTTAACCTTGGACAAATCACTTTGGCTTTCTGGGCCTCAGTTTCCTCATTTGTAAATAAAGAGGAGGATGGGCTAGATAGTCCTTAAGATCACTTCCAACCTTAAATCTAAGATTCTGTTATCCCTTGGGGTGTGGTAGAACTGGGTAACATACAGAATTTCAGTAAAATTGGGGAAGATTTTCCTCGTAGGGAAACCTATTGAGCAAAATGTTCATGTGAGCATACCAGTTTGCAGCAGAGGGATTGTGTGAGGAAACTGAGGAAGAAAAGCTAAAGGGTAGGATAAGATCTTTAATGTGAGGCTAAAGACTTTATACTTTATGAAGGAGGTATTGAGGATCCGTTCAGAGTATGGGGGGAGTGAGGAAGTGATGTGATCAAAATGACATCTTTAGGAGGATTAATGTTTGTGAAGCTCAGAACTGATTGGAGGGAGCAAGAAACTGGGATTGGACAGGTTGTAATTTGCCCAAGGTTTCAGACGGTGGATAGCAGAACCGGGATCTGAACGAAGGTCATCTAACTCTAAATAACACTCTTTTCTCTGGGTCATGTTGCCTCCCTCTATGTCCATCACCTCCTAGAGCCAAGTCATTTGCCAATTCTCGTCAGTTCTCCCTCCACAATTCTCACATCCCCTTCTATTCCCTCAAATATACACAGCTCTAGTTCAGACTTTCCTCGCCTCCCCCAGAACTAGTGTAATGGCTATGTTATGACAGTAATTCCAATCAGTCTTTTTCATTTGCCCACATTTTTCTGATTAAGCATAAAATTTCAAAACAGTGTATATTTTTCAGTATAAAAACATTATGATTTCCTTCAGTTTTTTTTTTGGCCTTAACTTGTGATTTCACCATTGTGAGTACTCCCCAGCAATGAAAATGAGCATCTCACCTGTAGTTTAGAGTCTAAGAACAGTTTGCTTGGTCACAGAAATTAAGCGACTGACATACAGTTTGCCCATTAGTCATCTAACTAATGTGTGTCAGAGGCAAGACTTGAACCTGATTCTTTCAGGTTCACATTCAGACATGCCATGAGAAATGGTACCAACTTAGGGGTACAGGCAGTATCATCATTTGACACATGTCTTGTATTTTTATGATCCTCTTCTATAGAATCTGTGTAGGAGATTTTGCGCAGGCAGTGTAAAGACTTGAGAGAAGGCTATGGAACCTGTGAAGAAACAAGCGAAATTCTGGAGCAGCCTCCTCCTGCCTAGCGGTGGTGGCTGCTGCTGCTGCTGCTGCTACTGAGTCAAGCCAAGAACAATGGGGAATGAGGTCACGTGTTCTTAGATCTCATTCCAACGGTGCTGCACACAGATATTCTCAGGACCCAGGAAATTGCTCTTTAACATTTGTCCAACCATGGTTTTAATTGATGTGAACTGAAGGAAATACTTTTAATTGTAGGAAAGAGCTTGACCTTCGGTGATAATGCATCCTGTATTGTGCAGTGAAAAAAGCACTGGATCTGGAACTCAGAGACTGGGGTGGAATCCTTGCTTGGCCATTGATTACCCATAGGACTTCAGGCAAGTCATTTCACCTTTGGAGGCTTTTTGTCATCTGTAAATTGGAGGTATTGTACTAGGTGACTAATAAAGTCACTTTCACCTCTAAATCTCTGATTTTTGTGCTCCTATTTTTGATTCCCTCCTCACCCCCATACCTAGCCGTTCCCACAGTTAGGTTTTCGGGTTTGTTGGCATTTGAAACATGTTTATATTGATGAATTTCTCAATTATTTTTAAAACCATCTTAAGGTGCAGAAGGAGTCAAAAGTAATTTTTTACTGTCTGGTTAAACTGATATATGTTGAAAAACTTAAAAGACTGTATGTGATAGAACTTAACAGTTTCTTGAAGTCTTCTCTGTTCTTCCCCTCTTGAGATGTTTGTGATTATTGATTAGTATTGAATTCACCATAAAAAGAAAAAAATTTAAAATTATATCAACTTGTAAAACTCAGTGGCAACTGTGTAGTGCTCTTTTGCCCTTTTCTAAAAATGCCTTTAGTACCAAGTTATTAATGCAACTATTGTAATTAGAAATGTGTTCTAGAAATGGAGTGATTTTTAAAATTTCAGTTTAGTTTTTTACCTAAAGTATCATATCAATTCCTGTTCTGTTGTCATAGAAATTTCCGACTGATTTATTTTACTTGCTCTAGCTAAACCTCTTCTCAGTATTTAATTTTTTCATTAGATTTCTATGTATTATTTCCTAAAGGTATTGACCCAAGAAATGTGCTTATTTTCCTTCTAACTATCCCCAAATATGTCTAACTTTACCAGAAACAAGTGAGTTTGTGCTCATATTTGCCCAAGAGGGATGTTTCTTGAGTTTCAGTTTTTATGACTTCAACTCAAGCAACTAAAACCTTGAGAAGTTGATAGAAAATAGAAAACCACAAGTGATTCCATGTTTCAGGACATTTAAGAGAAGAAGTTAACAATTTTTATGATTGACTTAATATTCACTAGGTAGTTCTTTTCAAAATTTTGACTTAAGTGTGTGTCAAGATGCCCCAGTTTGCCATGTTTCACTCATAACTTACCCACGCCATGGACTTCCATTTTACCATGACTGTAGCTTTAGTACCTGTGATGTACATAAAGTGAACGTGCTGTCTCCTGCCACTCCTTCCCTCCGTTAAATGCAGTTCCTTAGGGGAAGAATTTTCATTTTTATCTTTTTATCCCTAGCACCTAGCACATAGTAGGTATTTAATAAGTGCTAGTTGCTTGATGACTGCAGTTTCAATATTGTCTGAAGAATAGAGAAACAGCACCATAATGATATCTCACATTTATTTATTCAGAAACAGCATGGTATAGTAGATGGAAAGAAGGACTTAAGAAGAGTCTTGCCACTGAAATGTGGTGGCAGTATGACCCTGGGCAAATCACTTGTCATTATTCTGGGCAACTCTCCAAGATTAAAGGTGCCCATATGCATCGGTAGAAGGAGTTTCCACACCTGGAAATTCTCTACAATAACGAAATTGTAGGTCTAACCCTAATCCCATTTATACATCTGTTGATGATTAACCTAAGGTCTACAAAGAATATGTGTGACTTACTCAAAATGATGCAACTAGTAGGTGTCAGAACTGGGACTCAAATCTAGTGATCTTTCCATTATGCTTCTGTGTAAAGTAAAAGTAGAATGGTAATGCTTAGAAATAGTGCTTCCCTAGAAATAGGCTTCTAGCTAAGATGGTTCAGAGAAACAACATCGACTGAGTTAAGCTCCAAATGGATATCCAAATGGATAATACATGACTTACATAAAATACATGACCTCATAGAGGAGCAGGAAAAAAATTACCTTTCAAATATATGGATAGGAAAAAGAGGCCATGACCAAACAAGGGATAGAGAGAATCACAGAAGATAAAATGGACAAATTTTATGACATAAAATTATAAAGCTTTTTACCCAGAAAACTCAGTGCAGCTAAAATTATAAGGAAAATGAGCAACTAGGGAAAAATCTTTGCAGCAGGTTTCTCTCATGAAGGTCTCATTTCCAAGATATATATGGAATGGATTCAAATTTATAAGAATAAGAGCCATTTTCCCAGTTAATAGTCAAAGGATACTAAACAGGCAGTTTTCTGATGAAGAAATCCAAGGTATCAATAACCATATGAAAAAATGCCCCAAATCACTAATAATTAGATATATTCAAATGAAAACAGCTGAGATTATATCTCACACCCATCACATTGACAAAGTTGACCCCCAAAAAAGTAAAGGACAAATGTTGGAGGGGCTGTGGGAAAAACAGGTATATTAAGTATATTGGTAGAGGTATAAATTTGTTCATCTATTCTAGAAAGCAGTTTGGAACTACACCCCAGAAGTTTCTAAACTTTTCATACCCTTTGACTCTGCAATACCACTACTAGGCCTGAATGATCTGTGAAAGAAGAATAGAACCCATGTGTACAAAAATATTTATATCAGCTCTTATATGTTGGAAAATAGGGAAATGTCCATTAATTGTGGAATGGCTGAACAAATTATGGCATAGGAATATAGTGAATATTTGCTTTGCCATAAGAAATGGTGAAAAGTACAGTTTCAGAGAAACCTAGCAAGACTTGTATGAGCTGATGCAGACTGAAGTGAGCACAAGCAGGAAAACAACGTAGGCAATAACAACTTTGTAAAGACAAACTTCTTTGAAAGACTTAAGAACTCTGACCAATGCATTGACCAACCAGAGGTCTTATGAGGAAAGCATGCTTCTCAACTATCAAGAGAGATGATGGACACAGGGTACAGGTAAAGACACATATTTTTAACAAGGACAGTGCAGGAATTTATTTAGGGTTGTGTGTATTTGTTACAACAGTTTTCTTTTACTTTTTCAATGGAGGTAAGTATGATAGGAGGGAAAGATATTATATTTTTGGTCATTGAAGAAGACTAAATAAAATATTTTTAAAAGGTCTCCAAGTAAAGGGTAGCAGAGGAACCCAGCTTTCTCAAAAGTACTCCAACACCTAAAACAGCACCAGACTGAACACTGAGAAATCCAAAGAGACACTACAGTAAATGCCTTCATCTCTCTCAGCATTATACAGAGGGCCAGCCGGTATTGGAAAAGGGCCTTTCCAGAAAGGCCTGAATAAACACAGAGAAAAAAGAGAAAGAAGCCTCTCAATTTGGACTAGAAATGTTCCAGGGACACCTAGACTAGAAGACAGACAAAGGTGGTTGGAATCCTTTAGCTTGGACTAGAGTCCAGGAGCACCCAGACCAGGATAGCCTAACTCAGACTGGGACTCTGATCTGAAATGCACCAAAGAGCCCTGAAAATCTAGTTCTGAAGCCCTATGATCCAAGGTGAAACCTACCAACACTCTGAGGATAGACACAACAGTCGTTATGGAAGCTGGCAGCAATAACCCATGTAATCAATATCAGAACCAAACTAGGCCCAACCACTCCACCAAAGAGAGCAGGAAGGGAAAAATCCCGGCCCTGACCTGACATTCCAATTCAGGAACTTAGGTAGGAGATGAATAAACAGGAGACATAGATACTGATAAAAGAATATTAGGGATCTAAAGATGTCCAGGAGTCCAATCCAGAAGAAGAGAATAACTCCATAATAATGGTAAGCAGAGTCTGAGAAAAAGAAATGAGTGAAAAGATAAAAAATGAAAGAGCACTGGAAGAAAAAAATCAGTAGAATATATATCCTAGAAGAGAATATAGTAAATCTTGACTCCCTAAAAATCAAAGTGGACCAAACAGTTCTACTAGATAACAAGGAACATTAGAACAAAAAAAAAAAAGACTTGAAAAATAGAAGAAAATGTTAGGTACCTAAAATAAAAAACAACTGGCCTAGAAAATAGAATAAGGAGAGAGAACATAAGAATCATTGGGCTCCGTGAAAACCATGACAGTCAGCAAGGTGGGGGGCATAAATACAGCACTGGATCTGGAGTAAAGAAGATCTGAGTTCAAATCCCACCTCAGACACTTGCTTTATAATCCTGGGCTTTACAACCTCTGTCTGCCTCAGTTTCCTCATCTGTAAAATGGGGATAATAATAGTATCTACTTCCCAGGGTTGTTTGTAAGAATAAAATGACATAATATCTATAAAGCAGGCCTTGAAGTGCTGCTTATTTAGATGCTAGCTATATATCACTCCTTTCTCCTTGCCAAAAAAAGGCCTGGATTACCTATTTCAAGAAAAAGTACAGTGGAAAATACTAAAGCATTCTTGCCTCTTCCATTTGCGTATGAGATTTCCTGCAGGCTTTTTTGCTTCTTTTAAGTTTTTATTTATATTTTGTTTTTTACCTCATCTTCATTTCCCAATATATCCCTCTTCTTTCCACTGTAACTTGCTATAACTCCAGATATAGCTTGTAATAAAGAGTTTTTTTAAAAGCAATTTTTAATTGGTTGCACAACCAACCTATGTATGTATTGAGCCTGGCAGGATATGCAATATTCCACACCTATAGATCCTCAATAATAAGGTTAACTTTGGGTGTAACCACAGACTTAGTCTAAAGATAAATTTGTCCTGATTTTCCAGGACTGTCCATTCCATTGTGGTTCTTACAGATTTAGAACTGGAAGAGACCTGAAAGGTCATCTAGTTCAATATTCTTCTTTTATAAAAGAGGAACCTGAGACCTAGAGAGGTCAAGTAAGTTGCCCAGGGTCATCCAGGTAGTAAGTGGGAAGCTGTAAATTGAACCCAGATCACATGACTCCAAATCTAGTGCCCTATACCAACCTGTCTCTATTCCCTGGGACTCTGGCAAAAATTGTTCCCTATTAAAGGTCCTAAATTATTTTTTCCTACATCTAATGATTTTGATAGCTTCTTTGGGGTAGATCTAAATAGAAAGGGCTTCCCTATAAATCCATGAAGTAGCTAATATAGCAACAGCTGAAGCAGGCACTAACTGGTTTGGGGTGACTCCTAAGTATAAGCTAGTTTTTCATTGGGCAAGAGGACCTGCCTCCAATTCTGGACTACCAGGCCAGAAAGACATAACCCAGGCACCATTGCAGCACTGATTTGGGCCTTCTTCAGTGCTTGAAGAATCACAAGGCTTTGGAAATCTTGTGTGCTAGAATTATAAGTTAGACTAGAGGTAGTGACTTGTTCCTTTGTGCTGGGATCTGCCTTAAATTTACCTTATTAGAATCGTTTCCGCTTTTGTTTGATTATGTTATCCCTTAGTAAACATTTGGCTAACTTTTATTCCCATGTTTTAACTTAAAATTTAGTTACATTTTAACTTAACTGTTTAATTTTTAATTTTTGCTCTATTAAAACCAGCTTTCTTTGGTATTCAGGGATATATGCCAAGTAGTATGTGCTTTTAGGTTTCATTATGTGGAGAAGCCTTCACTTGTGGCAGGACCTATTGTTCCACATGTAGATGGGAGTGTTGTGTGGCTCAAAGGGAGGCAGCATTGACATCTCTAACCTCTTTTCCCCCCATCTCTCTCCAAGGGAGACTTTTAATTTCTAATGAAGCAGGAGGTTAGGGCCAGAGGATGACCACTCTCCTCAGAGAAAGGTGGTACCAGCCTAGAATTATATCTGTCTGTTTCCTTAAATATTATTAGTCCAGGGGAGATGATCAAGCTCAGTCTAACTTCTGATACTGTTTCAATAAATGCGGGGAAGATGGACCTCAGGCTTTATATCCAAGGTTTGACTCCCCATCAAATACCTGTTCCACAGTGAACACACATAGCCAATGGCAAAGAAACTCATTTATCCAAATCATAGCAAAACAAATCGAAAAACATACACAGAGGAGAATATATACTAAATAATACAGAATGAAGGAGCTCTCTCATTGGGAGTCAGGTAACTGCTCAACCAAGGGAGAGAATCCTAGGTCTTCTCTAAGTGTCTTCTAGTGTAGCAGACTGGGGATAGAAACATGATAAAACCACCAACCCCACTTATGGCAGCTTCTTCCCAGAGTCTTTTCCTTCAGCAACCAGAAGTGGGATTGGTATCTTCCACCTACCCTCTCCAAGGTTTTAGCCAGGAGTACTGAAAGCAACTCAGGTGTGAAGAGTCCCAGAGAAGACTGAAGAAGGCTGAAGCTCTCTCTCGTGCTCACCAACTCTGCCCCACCAATCATGCAAAGCAAGGTATTCATCTCCCCCAGAGAGGAAAGCATCCCATACCAATGGGCTTTGGGACTGGGGTTTCAGATAGTTTCAGCATTAATGCCTTTGGAATTTTGTGGCCAATTTGATGTTAATTAACCTAAATATTTTTATTTTGTTTCTTTTTTATTCTGCATTTAATAGCCATCAATAAACACTTAATACAAAAGAATTTAACCATTAAACCATAATAATGGTTAAAAGTTGTTTATTGACTAGTGACCATAAGTTTCTGTTGTCGTTTATTTTTAGATGTATGTGTAGTATTAACTTCAACAAGCTGGTAACAAGGTTGTCCTATTTGTTTCTGTGTTTTTTTTTCTAAACTCTTCCCCATTTTGTTGAAAATTTTTTAAAGTTTTGTTGCTATTATTGTTATCTACATAGTTGTAAGTGTAAATATTGTTTTGATTTTACCTTCATTGAGCATCATTTTCATCTAAATCTTCCCTTTTTTCTATCATTCCTGTTTCTCATTTTTATGGGTATAACAGTATTCCATTACATTGTTATACCACAATTTGTTTATCCATTCCCTAATTGTTTGACAAATGTAACTTCAACATTTTGAAATACAGTACAATATTGTGTTTATCCTTTGTTTTAGAAGAGGACCCTGGCATTAGGGAAATGATGACGTGAGGGATTTAAGTGAGGGAGGGCTGTGCAAGGTCACCAGCCTCATTTTCACCTCCAGAGCCATCTGGATCCAGTGACCAGATTTTTTCTTTTTTAGTTTACAACACTGAGTTCCACAAGTTTTCGAGTTCCAAATTTTCTAAGACAGCATGTAATCCAACATAGGTTCTATATATGCCTTCCCATTAAACTTATTTACATAATAGTTAAATTGTAAAGAAGAATCATAACCAATGGAATGAATCATGAGAAAGAAGAAATGAAACTAAAAAGGAGGGGGAAAAAAAAGAGAGCAAATACTTTGCCTCAATCTGCATTCAGACTCCGTGATTCTTTCTCTGGATATGCACAGCTTTTTCCATCATGAGTCTTTTGGAGCTGTCTGTGAACCTTGCACGGATGAGAAGAGCCAAATCTATCAAAGTCAGTCCTTACAGATACCATGTGTCTAATCATATATAATGTTTTGCTGGTTCTGCCCCCCTCACTCAGCATCAGTTCATATAAGTCTTTCCAGGTTATAATGAAGTGACCAGATATTCATCAGGATGACTGAAGATGGCCTAGGATGCAATGGGAGACCCTGGCCCTTTTAGGCTAAGGCCTTTTGAGGTACTCACTTAAAGAGAGGTAATGGCCATTCAGTGAATTAAGTGACTCAAGGGATGGCCCTTTTAATTAGAAAAAAGAAAAAAAAATATCAAGCTAGGAGGGGAAGACCCTCAGGGTTGCAGTTCCAAAGAGAAATAGTTACCATTGATATTCATTGTAAGCCAGGAGGGCACAAAATACAGCCATTAAGTGGAGCTTGTGCAGAGGCCTATTGTGGCCCCATCTATGAGCTTCAGAGTGAACTGGGTTTGGGGAAAGGAGAGAGAGAGAGAGATCTAGAGATCTAGGCAGTAAATCCCAAGTTAAATGGGCAGCTTCTCAGTCTTCTCACAGGTTGTGTTTGTCCTTTGTTTTTGAAGAGGACCATGGCACGAGGGAAATGCTGACATGACTTGCAGTTGATTCGGATTTGAGTGACAGAGGGCTGTGCAAAGTCACCAGCCTCTTTCTCCTCCAAAGCCATCTAGCTCCAGGGACCAGATATTCATCAGGACAGTACAATATTATATCTTTTCTGGAAGTGGTGGGCTTTGCTTATAACAATTAGGAAGATGAATAGATCACAACCAAATGCTTGTCTAGAGCTATGTTGGAGGTTTGGCCCACACTGTGATTTCATTGGTGTTTTCATCTCCCAGTTTGCCAACTCCCTCTACTAATGAAGGTGGCAAATTCTTGCACAGTTTATAAGATCATCTTCTGAGGCATTGAGAGATAAAGTGACTTACCCATGGTCACATAGCTAATATGTTAGAAGCAAGACTTGAATCCAGATCTCCCTGATTCCAAGGCTGGCTTTCTATTATTCCATGTTGCTTTTCATGGGATTATATAAATGTGGAGTAGGGATTGGAGACAGCACTGGTCAGATAACTCTTAAGTAGTACAGGATAAATAGGGCTTTGCCCAAGGGTGCCAACGTGGAGAAATGAGGTGGAGCATGTTTTTCTTCTAGGAGACTGTAACAACAGTCCTGCTTGCAGCTACTGTGGCTGTGTAAGGCGAATAACACCAGCATGCAGGAAGGCTACTAGCACAGGTTCTCGATCTGCTTTTGTAAGGAAAGCAACTTAAAGGGGTTTACAATCTACTTTAATTAAATATACAAAGATCATTCACTTAGTTCAGGGGAAAAGTCAGCATCCTGAACTTCAGAGAAAATATAAACAGATACTACAAGCAGAGAAAATATAAACAGAGCAAGTAACACAAATCAACAGACAGGCTTCTAGCTGTCTGACCCAAGTTATACATACATAGTTACCAGAGAGAGAAGCACCAACATCTGGGTTTTCAAAGCCATGGAGCTCCTTAATGGCTACCCAGAGTCTCCACACCAACACTCTTCCAATGATTGAGCCCCCAAAGGCAAAAAACACCAATCTCAGAGCTCCTATACCCGGTTCAGAGCCCTGAGGGCTCAGAGCCTACTTAGCAAAAATGTATGGGGCCTGGGGCCTCACAGCTAGTTAGTTAAAAGGGTGTGGGACTGCTTCTAATCAGGCCTCCCTTTGTTGGCCCCACCTGAGGTCTATTGAGGGAGTGGAAAGAGTCTTTAATCCCTGATCACCATCACAAGGTGTGGGCTTTCCTCTAATCACGCCTCCCTTTGTTGGCCCCACCTGAGGCCTATTCAGTGGGCAGGAAAGATCTTTCACTTACATATTGGCCTTACGGAGACACCTTTCGTCCCTGGAAGAACATAATTTCACACTTCTCCCATCCTCCCCGTTTGACCTCTTTACCAATATGCCCTCTCTGATCTCCCATTGTCCTCTCGACTGCATGGGGCAACCTCCTCACCCCACCCGCAAACTGAATTTGCCTCAGATGTAGTTTCAGGAAGTTACAACTCTGGCTTCAGTTAATGCTACACCCTTGCTCCCACCTACTTCTCCTGCTTATTGCACAGCTCTCTGAATTCATGTTACAGAAAATGAAAAGAATTCAGCTCCTAGGCTTAAGCTTCTTTTGTTCCATAGGCCAAAATGTTATTAGTTGCACATATATAAATATGGCAAAGATACCTGAACTGGACTTAGGGAAAGGGTAGGTAAAGAAGGAGGAAAGGTGGAAGAAAGAGAGAAGGAGAGAGGAGGAAAACTTAAAGACAGGATGAGTTAGCAAAATGCCAGTACTGAATTGCAAACAAGCCCAAAGGTGAATGTGATTGGGGAACAGAAGTACAGCAGGAGCAAAGGGCAACAGCATAGAAGAGAGAAGTTCTGAAAGACACAGACGTACAGAGTGGGTGAGTAGCTCCTAATTGTAAAGATTGTGCTTTTGGGTCCTCTGGGCCTTGGGAGAGATTGGCAAGAGACAAGGGCATGTCAGGATCTTGAGCAATCTGAGTGCAGAGAAATCTTCTAGAGAAGTATAAATACTTGAGACTCGGTAAGCATTTCTATTAAGTGATATATATATATATATATATATATATATATATATATATATATATATATATATATACACATACATATATACATATATATCTATACACACACACACACACACACACATATATATATGTATATATATATATCAGGCACTGTGCTACAGGTACAGAAATGAGAGTTCCTTACCTCAAGGAGCTTACACTAAGAAGACTTTAGAAGGAGAGACAAAAGAGGCCTGAGTATGTGCCAGTTTGAAGTAAAATGAATTGAAGCAAAGGAAGTTCCTGATGTAAACAGGAGACTGGGAGAGAAAGACTATTGAAAAGAATGTCAGGTTAGAAGTCTGAATTTATGTGTTCTAATAGAAACTGTTTCATAAAAGCAAACAAGATTATCCTTTGTGGTGCTTACAAAATTTTTAACAAATACATTAATTCAAATTAATTGTTACTGTCAACAGTACTATATGACTACCAGAAAATCATAATTATGTTTGGAATAGATAAAGTTCAGCGTTTAATTATCTCCTGTAAGCAGATGTTTCATGATCAAGTCATCACCTCAGCTTATTATTAGGATTGACGTTTGATGGAGCATGCCTTTCCTTGACATTTTTGTAATAAGTATTTAAATGTCATAGATGGTTAATCTGTCATTCTCTGAGGTGGGGGGGGGCAGGGAATCAGCTCATAATACTACCAAATGGGTAGAAAATTCTATGAGTTACTTAGTTACATGAGTTTCTTCTCTAAAGATCAGTAAACTTTTCAAAGCACTCCCCAGTAGCTATTTATTCTTTAAAATAAAACAGCATTGGAGAATGGAGTTTAGGATATAGAGCAAGAAAAGAGAAGGGACATGGAAATTCTGTCACAAAAGTTCCTCACTTTTGCTAGCTGTGTTGTTTGATTTTAAACTGAACACCTGGTGAATGACTGTGCAATTTTCATTACTTGATACCTGATACCTGGAATGCATTTGCTTTTATTGGAGCATTTTGAGAACGAAAGGAAATGTTTGTTTAAAGCCAGAAAGGCTTTTCAGAAGCCAGAATGAGCTGCAAACATGACTGATACCTTATGAAGAATGGGTGTGTGCACTAATTTTCCCTCTTCACATCCAAGCACCCCCAGGGTGCTTAAAAAATGTTGGTTGAGTAGGTGAATGGAAGACGCCCGGTGGCTTTTTTTTAAACCTATTTTCTAAGAGGAGAAAAGTGACTCAATTTAATCATTTTGGCAGTCACTGACTAAGGCCCAAGTTGATGAAAAATCAGATATAAAATAAACCTAATAGACTCTGAAAATGAAATTTCTGTTTTCAGCCGTTTCTCAGTTTGAACAATCAAAGGAAAAAGGGAGTTGGGAATGATAAGAGAGTGAAGAAACAAAACATGGATGGAAGAGGGAGAGGAGTTAAATGTTAGATGTTCAGCATCTCCTGTTATCAGTATTTCCAAGCTGCTAATAGATTTCAGTTGCATATTTCCTAAGAGGAAATTTTCTTTATAAAAGTGAACTGTGGCCCTTATTCATGATTTCGTGATAGAAATCCATAATAGAAGTCATAGATTTCTTGGTTTACATCAATGATTTTCAATCCCTGGTGAAGGGTTTAGATACCTCAAAATACCTCCACTTATCAAGTGTGATGTGAATTAAATTCAAAAACAAAATTTCCTTTAACTCAATTCAGTTTTAAAAATATGCAGAAACCATGGTGTGCATAAATTTTAAGTTGGGAATATTAAAAAACTAATATTAAATATAAAAAGTAGGGTGTCAAACTTCAAAAAAGGTTGAAAAATCAGTGGGCTAGACTCAGATTGTATATCGTAGTAATAGCCGTAGTAGAAAGAAAAGAGATCTGTGTAGCAGAAAATATGGAATTGGAATTCAAATCATAACCTTGATTCTCACAGGAGAGAAATATAAAAAGCAATTTGTACATTAAACCAGAATCAGGTGCTGTGACAGTGTATTACTAGTAGAATAAACGTGTAAATAACAAGAGTGGAATCCTTAAGTCTTAAATAAGAAATCTGACTTTCATCAACTGTACTAGGCGTAAAGATCACCAATAATAGGCCCCATCCTCCTTTAGAGACTGAATAAATGACATACTAAATCTTGCAATGGGGCAGCTAGGTGACAGTGGATACAAGCCGTGAGTCAGAAAGACTCGTTTTCATGAGTTCAAATCTAGCCTTGGATACTGGTTGTGTGACCCTGGGCAAGTCATTTAACCCTGTTTGCCTCAGTTTCCTCATCTGTAAAATGAACTGGAGAAGTAAATGGCAAAACATTCCAGTATCTTTGCCAAGAAAACCCCACTGGGCTCACAAAAAGTCAGACCTGACTAAAAACTACTGAAAAACAAAAAACAAAAACGATCTTGCAGCAAACAAGCTATAACACCTCACTTGAAAAGTTGTGGGTCCTTTGATACTCGCTTATTGTATTCAGTCCTACCAATAAGAAAAATTACTAGTAAATTCCCAGGTAGAACAGATTACATTATTCCAAGAACTATGACAAAGTTTTAACCCCACGTTTCAAAGATGCAAATTCAATGTCCTAGCTTCCTTCCAGATCTGTGTTCTACATGTCAAAAGATATATTCATGGTATCATCAGGGTGGTAGTACAGTAATAGTGTGACTAGCTAATACTGTGTGACTAACAATATTTTGTGATTCTGTGATCCACCTTATGCTATATCTTTCTGGAGCTGTAATTATAGCAAAATGACCCTATGTCATATCACTCCAGGATTTTGGCAGCATTTTCATCCAGTCAGGCATTGTGCTGTATGCTCAGGATACAGATTAAAAAAAGGAAACCATCCCTACCCCCAAGGAGCTTGCTTTCTAACACAATGGAAACAAATACAGAAACAATGAATAAAAAATAAATATTTCTGAGAATATTAACAAGTTATTTTTAAAACATAGTCTTTTGCCTTCTGGAAAAACACATGAAAAGCTAGAGGGAGCTTTTAGTCAGTGATGAACTGAGGCAGTGTGAATCATGGAAAGTGTGCCTGACAGGAATCCAGGTAGTTGTCTTTCAGCCTTGAATTTGTCACCTACTTGTTGAGGGTGCTTTTGGCATAGCAATAAATCTGCATCTGTTTACCCATCTGTAAAATAATGCCTCCTTGGCTACTGGTAAAAATAAAATGAAGTATATTATGTCAAAGTGCTTTGGAAATTATAAAAGTATGTGCAAATGTAGGTTGTTTTTATGCTAAACATAGGCAGTCTCTGATTCCGGGTCAATACAGTGTGATGGCCCTATTTTAAGATCATTGAAAGTCAAATGAGTTTACCATTGAAAAATTAAACATTTATCTCTACCAACCCACAAGAAGTCCAATTTAAAAATTCATTTGGGATCATAAAAAGAAATAATAAAAGTTATTGCCAGAATGCCAAGTACAACTCTACTTGACCCAGGAAGAAAAGAGCATGGTAGCAGAGACAACCTCCAATTAAAACCAAAAAAGGAAGCAATTTAAGCTTCCTTTCCCTTTCAGAATCAGCTGTCATTAAGGAAAGGTACAAAAGCCTTCACTGGCCCTAGTCCAGCTTGCTCTGCCAGTTATTAGAATCTGAGAAGTATAAGCTGTACTCCTTCCTCCAGCCACACCTTAGGTACCAAAGGCAGGGCTTCTATTATGGGCTTGCTTTTTCTGCACAGCTATAAAAAATAAGGTTAACTGCTAACCATGTATATCTTTGTCCCTATGATTTGCTGAAGGTCTCTTTTCCATCTAGATCCTGAAGAGAAAATGGCCACGTCCCTGATTGCAGCCTTTTCCGTATTAGTTTCCTGTGTTTGCGGCACTATCTTCCACAGAGACCAGACTTGGTTTGAAGGTGTCTTTTTGTCCTCCATGTGTCCCCTCGACGTTGGCATGGACACCATGTATGGTATCATGTTTGATGCAGGAAGCACTGGAACTCGAATTCATGTTTACACCTTTGTGCAGAAAATATCAGGTGAGTGGAGCTACTGTCTGCTGAAAGAGTCTATAAATCTAGATTGGCATTGCTCTTGCCAGGAATTTAAATTAAGGTATGAATGAGACTTAATTATATCTTACGGCTACTGCAGGATGGTATCTTCAGGGAATGTTTTAGATTATAGCTCTATATCTAGTGCTAATTTCATTGTGATATTCAGAGGGAGAGAGCTGGACCACCTGAATCTGAAACATGTCCAGAAAGCACAGTTATAATCTGGTGGTCCCTTCACTGGAAGCATATTACACTCCAGGGCTCATAGTATCTAGAAGGAAATGCTTTGTCTTAAAGCTTAAGGATTTCTTCTGAGTAGTCATGCTATTACTGTACTACCACCCTGAGGGAAGTAGGTTATACTGTTACATTTGAAATGGGAGCCTAGTGCTTAATGAGAGAAATAGAAGCTGGAGAAGCCAGTTGAGGGAATGACAGGTTAGTCAGAGGCTAGTCAGGATGATTGTAAGAAGGGAGAGAGAGTCTCTGAAAATGGGTGGGAAGGTGAGATTATACGATGGTCCACAAACTGAACCGAAGGAGGCATTCATTTCTTTTGGGATCAACCATGTCTCACCTAATTTGTGTTTTTATAGAACATCTTCCAACACTGGAAGGGGAAGTCTTTGAGTCAGTGAAGCCAGGCCTTTCTGCCTTTGCAGATCAACCAAAGCAGGTGAGGCCTTTTTCCCTGAATATGTGGAGTCTGAATTCTTCCCAGCTTTACAACCACCACTGCTGCTTTAATATTTCCTGCTATTCGTTGCTGAGATTGGATCCCACATATACTTGGTTTTCATTTCTCACTTAATCTCTTAGGATGTTATTTCCCCACTGCAAATTCCATAGGATTTAGGCACGGTTTACATGAGAGGCTAGGGGGAAAAAGTCCTCTGAAAGTCAAAGCTGCTTCCTATATTACTACTATTTGATATATTAAGATCAAAGTCACTGATTTAATTTTAGTAGCTAAAAATAGACATACTTATCAAAGACATAAAGACGTGTTTAAACATGGATTACCATGCAACCTAAAGTAAATGAAGCTCAACTGAATCAACAAAATGTTAGAGCTTGAAGAGCCCATGAAGACCAGCTCGTCCAACTCTTTCATTTTATGAATGAGGAAACTAAAGGCCAAAAAAGTGAAACCACTTACCCCCAGTCACTGAGCTGGTTAATGGCAGAGCAAGGGTGAGAATTCAGATCTCCTGACTGACTGTTCCCATCTAGTGTTAACCCATTGATCCCCCTGAACCATGGAAGGAGCTGGGGCGGGGGGGGAATAGAGAAGTTTGCGTTGGTTACATTTTCATATTTGAAGGCAGGGACACAAGTGTCAGGGTCTGCACTGAAATCAAGTACAGCAAGACAAGAGTTAAAGTTTTAGTAGTAGAAATAAACATTTAAGTAGCCTCCAAATGCCATGTAAAGAAAAATCTAATATTAAAGATCTTTGAATTTGGAGAAGTCATATCTCAGATGACAAGCTTAGGGCAGAAGTTCACTTTTCATGGTTCAGTTGAAATAATACTGGACTCAGGTCCCTGTTTCAGCTCTACCACTCTCTTATCTCCATGACTTAACCTCTCTGGTCCAAAGTTTCATAATCTGTAAAACAGAAGAGTGGACCGAAATAGATTTATTTCTTAGGTCCTTCCCTTTGTGGTTCTGAGTAAGAAGAGTCTACTTTTTCTAGTTCACTGTCGTCAAGAAGAGGTAGCCAGAGTCAAAGGAAGGTGTTTGGGAAAAATGTGTGGACCAGCAATGCTGAACTAGAGAAGGTACCAGAAAATTAGGATGTATTGAAAGCCACTATGTCAGAAGTGATCTTAGTAGCAGAAAAACAGATTCATGTTGTTGCTAATAATAACAAAAGTAATGATGATAATGGAGGTTGGTTAAAGTATAGCACCCTGGCAGAGTATAGGAGCTTTATTTTCCTTTTGTGTTCTCCCTCTCAAAGTGGTCCCAGTTCTGCATTTCGTTCTACTTCTTTAGCCCATATTCTCAAACCAGAGCCGTATCGGTGCCCCAACTCTAGTGCCTAGAGAAGAAGCCAGTCCCAGCCAATCCATCTGCACATTCTGTTGACTGAGTTTCTCTTTTGCAGGGTGCTGAGACTGTTCAAAGACTCTTAGAGATAGCCAAAGAATCCGTCCCCCGGAGTCACTGGAGGAGGACCCCAGTGGTGTTAAAAGCTACCGCAGGCCTTCGTCTCCTGCCTGATCACAAGGCCCAGGCTCTGCTCTGGGAAGTAATTTCTGAAACCCTTTTTTCTTAAGCAATTGTTTTCCCTCCATGTTATGTTTTCTTTATTGTTTTATTGTTGCTCTTTTTGCAATACGTTTGCAAACAAACTTGACAATCTTTCCATTGTTCAATTCTGTACTTGTTAATAGTACTTAATACTTCAGGAATCTCTAAATTTGTTACTGTGAGTACTTGCTCCTCCATTGATATAGATTGCAGTACCTCTATAGACTAGTCAATGATCAAGCCTCTAAACAGTACAGTCTGTCTCAGATTATAAAGGACCTTCATGAAATGGGCCTTTTTTTCACCCAAGGAGATGGTGTTGGTTTATCTAGCTCATCCTCCTGGGGAGAATAAGTCTCATTAAATTGGAAAAATAGAGGGGGTATTTTTCTGAGCCTATTAATAATACACATGATAAGGGGATCGGTTTAACTGGTTCAGGAAATACAAATTACTGTCCTCCTAGGTAAAGGAGATCTTCAAAAAATCACCTTTCCTGGTCCCAGAAGACAGTGTTAGCATCATGGATGGAGCCTATGAAGGTGCGGAGAAGTGTGGGTGCATATTCTAGGAAAAGAGAAAAGAATATGATTGGAAAGAAGAGCGATAGGGATTTAATAGAGGAGAAAATGAGTTAATTGGAAAAACTTGAAAAAATGGAATATAGGGAAGGGGAAATGGGGGAGAGTGGGAGGTGAGGTATGTGGTTCGGAAAGTGAAATTGGCATAGAAATGGTAGTGGTAGGGAAAGGGGGAAAATAAAATGTGTTCTAGAGTCTAATCATCTTGTTTTGTTTTAGGAATATTAGCCTGGGTCACTGTGAATTTTCTGACAGGTAATAAGTTCCACAGCTCACCCTAAGGTTCCAACTGGTTTCCCACCTTGGTTCCCACCAATCTGGTCGCAGGTGAAAGCTACTTCCTTTGTCTTGTCTGCATTTGCAGTCTACAGATTAGTGTCAGTGATGGTTTTGACAAGAAACCCCCTTTTTTCCCCTATGCTTAATTACTGTTTTCTATCTACATCACGCACTAAAATATAGGTATTTTTCCATTACTACTTCCAAGGTTCCATACTTCCTTATCAAGAGAGCAGGTTTTAGTACCAAGAAGAGAAGGTTCATTAGTTAATTAACTATACAAGTGCTTGTCAGATAGAGAAAGCAGGATGGAAGATGCAAGCAGTTTTAGGGGCCAGCTGGGATTAGTTGTTCAGAGTAAGTTGTCATCCGCAGGTCAACTATATGGTCAAAACCCAAAGACTGTTGGGACTCTGGACTTGGGAGGTGCTTCCACCCAAATCACATTCCTGCCTCAACTTAAGGTGAGTAGCTTTTATTATGGCTCTTTTTTATTAGCACCTCTTATAGATTTGCTTTGGGATCAAGTAGGTAAAGGCCTGTTCTTAGCAGCTTAACTTTCAGGTGTCCCTAACTCAGAAGAAGGTGGGTCCCTAGAGGAACTGATTGAGTTAGACCTGGATGAGCTTGCCATAATCACAGTCCCTCTTCAGGACATTTAGCTGCTCTCATGCCTTCATCATAGAATACATAGTTTAACCTGTGACTGCCGTCTGATTGGAGGGAGAAAGTTAGTGACCCTACTTAGTCAATACTGAACAATGATTTTTTTTTTTTACTTTTTTGATTTGTAGAAAACCCTGGAACAAACCCCCAGTGACTATCTCACATCCTTTGAGATGTTCAACAGCACGTATGAGCTCTACACACATAGGTGAAGAAGGTGACAGGGTAGAATAGTTATATGTATCTCACATTTGTATAATGTCCTTAAATTTTCAAAATGCTTTCATATCTATTATTTCATTTGATCAGCTTCAAGACATGTGTTGGTGGGTTTTTTCCTTTATTCATTCTCTCCTTGCTTGATGTATTGTGAGGTCTTCATACAGCCTATGAGCTGTAATTCAAGAAGCTTCTTAGCAAAACCAGAGGGTCCTAAGAGGATAATTGTTTCTTGTCCTCATGCATACATAACAGTGTGTGTATCTGGGAAGAAATAAAGTTTTTAGAGAATGATATTTCCAGTATTTACAGCCCAGTAGTATGAGCTGGCCATCCAGTAAAGCATTCAACTTGGTTAAGAAACTGGAATTATAGGACGTAGTAAGGTAAGAGCTAAAATAATAAAAAAAAATTCTGAGTCATAAATGAGATTTGAAGAATCATTATCATCTTTTGACTGGCATATGAATGGTATTTTTAAGAGAAAGAAAAAAAAGAAAAGTTCTTGCTGCATATCCCTAAGTACGAATCACACAGGAACTCTCATCCTATGTCACCATCACTGGCTAACTGTCTCAAAGACTGATTGTCCAGAAATGATCCATCGGCCACAGAAACCAAACTTCTCTCTTTTTCCGAAAGGAAAGATCCAGAAAACATGTTGACAGGGAAGAATACCTTCTTCTCTTTGTTATATAGTGTGAGAGAAAACAGTTCTGCAGAGAGAGACACAGGACAATACAGAGAAGAAATTGTTTCATCTTTCATTTTCATTTCTTTGGCAGTTACTTAGGATTTGGACTAAAAGCTGCTAGACTTGCAACCTTGGGAGCCCTGGACACGGAAGGTTTGATTTGATCCCATTGCTGTGTTGGGGCTGGTTTAGAATGATACACATTTAACTTCCTTGATATTGGCCCTCCCCTATCTTGGCAATCGTCTGTCCCAAATGGATAATGTTGGGTTGGCATTTGAAAGTCTGTGTAGAATACATCGTATACTATTGCCCTGACTGGTGCTGTTTCACAATAGTCATTAATATAATTAAACCCAGTTATAATGTCTTAAAGTCCTAGTTTAATATTGTTTGACTGTTGCCCAAGATAAAAATCAGATGAGTGGTGAATGTACAACTTGGCTTTGCCTAATATCATGGTTTGATGGAAATAATTAACAACAAATAGGTGAGGTTTTCTTATGCGTACATAGTAAAACTAGGGGCTGATTTGTGATGGAGGAAAGGTAGAAAGATTGGAGAATGAATGGGTGGTGCTTTGTATATGGAATTCATCAAAGCTTTTAGCAGGGAAAGAATAAGCGTTTATATAGCACTTACTGCGAGCCGGACACCTTACATGCTTTACAGTCATCATCTCATTTGATCCTCACAACAACCCTGGGCGAGGTAGGTGTTGTTATGACACCTTTTATAGATGAGGAAACTGAGGCAGATAGAGGTTAAGGGATGTCCTCAGGGTCACGTTGTTGTCCATGTGCTCCAAGAGGACCCAAATGACATCACAATGCTGAGATCGATGTACGGTGTGTCCAGCTGTGGCTGATCATACCAATACAAACTCAGAAAGTTCTGCCGTAGGTTGGACACAAGTAGTAAAATGTTGTGGGTGATGCCTTTCAACTGCAGCATAAATTGGATTTAAGTGAGGCAGAGGGGCATGAAATTGTCAGCCCCCAGGGCCACATAGTTAATAAGTATCTGAGGCCAGAGTTGAACACAGATCTTTTTGCGTCCAGGCCTTGTGTTCTACCCACTGTACCACTAGCTGCCACGGTCCTTTGTTAATTTAACTCAGAAATACTTAGTTCCTTCAGAGAGTCTTAAAAGACTCAGCCATACTGAATCTGATTCTCTTGAAACAGGACTTATCTTGCAACCACTTTTTGTTAAACCTGATGGCCGTTCGCCGTCCCATCTTTTCCTGTCCTGTCTCACTCAGAACTCCTTTGGTTTCCTTTTAGCCACTGATGGACAGACGTTCCGAAGTTCCTGTCTACCCAGGTGGCTGGAGGCCGAATGGGATTTTGGGGGAGTGAAATATAAATATGGTGGCAGACGAGAAGGTGAGCATGGCTTTTGTGTTAAGCCATCCAGGACTTAGATTTGTCTTTCCTATAAGAACCAATCTCCCGTCCTGTAGAGAGACATGTTAAAGCAGAGGACCTCACTCTAGACACATCTTGGTGTGCCTAACCCGTGGCCTCATTCTGTGGCCCATTCTATTTCTAGGGCCAAGTGTTCTATATCTCTCAGGGATGGTGTCATCGCAAGGTCTCTGCGCTCAGCAAAATGAAACCTTACTATTGCCTCCTGATGCAGTCAGTGCTGAACTACATAAATCATGGTCGCATGTCAGATTGAAAGCGTAGGAAGGATGATTCATATTAAGTGTTTTCTTAGAGCTGGGGCTTAAAGTTAATTGAATACCTGGAATGAGCAACAGTCAAGACCTTGGATCTATCAAAGAAGAGTTACAGATCTTCTAGTTTTAAGGGTGACAGGATTCAGTGGGGAAGTACTCTGAGTACTTAAGTATAAATACTATGAAATATGGTTCTAGAAACAACAGTTGGAATTTAGTTGTGTCTGTTCCACAGTTCTGGATTATGGAACAAGCACGTACCATAAAGAACCTTTCTTTGGAAGGCAGCTCCAAAATCCCCTTGCACTCTCTGCTGTGACAAAATGGGACTATTTACTGTTCCCCCAAACATAGCCCACACTTCACTGCCTCTACGTCTTTGCTGTTACCTTTTCCCTTGACATTTCTTTCAAATGCCACCACCTTCTGGAAACATTTCCCGATTCCTCCTCCATCATACCTGTCTGAAAGTACTTTCCTATTCTGCCTTGTAGTTATTCCTCCTTACTGGATTATAAGCTCCTTGAGAGCAGGAACTCTCTTACTCATCTTCTCATCCTTGGAACCTCCCAGCACAGCACCTTGTATGCAGACATTGAATAGACTGATGGATGTCAAATTGGACTTTGGCTGCCCTGCTGTCATCTTCCACCTTCTTTCTGCTTGTCTTGACTGCTTCCTCCCCATCAGCTTCTGCAGATCTCTCTACGCTAATGTCCCTTCTTCATCATCTCTCTAAGCTTACTCCTTTGTGTCTTTTATCTTGGCAGGGGAGACAGGGTTTGAGGCCTGCTATTCTGAAGTGCTTCAGGTGGTTCAAGGAAAACTTCACCAGCCAGATGAGATCCGCAAAAGCTCCTTCTATGCCTTTTCTTATTATTATGATAGAGCTGTTGACACAGGCATGATTGGTAAGTCCATTCAAAATATTACCCCTGAGAGAAGATTGTGGGGAGGCAAGGAGAAAGAGAGAAATTCTTCCCAATGCTTTTGTCAGGGTATGCGTGTTTCATTTTTCTCACGCTGACCACTTGACTACATATGGGAGCATGATCAGAAGACCTTTGGGAGCCTCACAGGAGCCTATGCCAATATAGGAAGTCTCTTTGTCCTCAATTACATTTCTCTTCCATTTCAGATTATGAAAAGGGAGGCATTTTAAAAGTGAAAGACTTTGAAAAAAAAGCCAGGGAAGGTAAGTGTCATCATAGGACACCTTAAACAAACCTTAGAGAAAAGACAAACCCAGTTCCCAAATATTATAGAGCATTTCAGCTCTTTTTTCACCAGAAGACTGATTTTCTCTTTGTATATGAGTTTTTTCAAAGGTTTATAAGACATTTATAAGCTGCAAGGAAATCTGGGGAAACATGATTTTGTGGAAGAAAAACATTTTTAGTCATCTGTGCTGCCTTGGGCACGTTGCTTAACCTCCTTCCTTCATGTGTCAGAGGGAGGAGGCCGAGCTGGATGATCTACCAGGTCCCTTCTAGCTCTAAAATGTTGGGCCCACAATCTACTAAAAAAAACTCTTAACCCTTCTTGTGAGGAATGTCAGTGTTGTTATTGTACCACCATGCTTGATACTAAACATGGGCCTTGTCATGCCAGGCTCCTTCTTAACAACTAAAAATATCCATCCTCTTCAAATGGTTCCAAAATAGAACCTTTAAGAAGCTGCCTGGTTGTTTGCGCCAGAAGCCAACCAGCATTAGTAACAAACGAGGAACTTAGAACTAAGTCTGCGAGATGCATCAAACTAGGATCTATGGGGGATAGGGTATAGTGGTGTGATTAACAGCAGATAGGCCTGGTTCACTGAGATGTCACAGGTTTGCTCAGTCAATCAGGATAGAATTCTAGCTGAGCAGGAGGAGATTCCAGTTTCAGTGAATTTTGATTTTATATGGGAGGGGGAGGTTGGGGGAGGGGAGTGACCCTTTGAATGTGGGTTTTATGGAATATGTAGAACTCCCATCTTTGCTTTAATTTCAAGTGAAGCATTAAGAAGTTTCATTAGGAGCGCTTTGCTAAATGCAATAAAAACGTACCCTTGCAATGTTAAAAGCGAACTTACATTGCCTATCAACTAGTCTAGTAATATTAATAGCCCCCTTTTTCTTGCTAGTGTGTGATAACCAGGAACACTTTATCTCGGGCAGTCCATTCCTGTGTATGGATCTCAGTTACATAACAGCCTTATTAAAAGATGGCTTTGGCTTCATGGACAGCACTGTCTTACAGGTGAGAGCCCCCCAGATGGCGAAGGACTAGTAGAGAGAAGTAGGGAGCCAAAAACTTTCTGGTAGTCAGAACTGGCCACAGGTAAGCTGTGTATCAGCTTAAATGATCTCTTCCATGCTCTCAGTCTCCCCTTTGCTCCCCGCCTTTCCTCCCGTGAATGCCCCAGCTGCCGACTCACTAAGAGTGCCATATCTATTGTGTCATGGAATAAAGTTAATATAATTATTCATACTAAAGTTCTAGTGACTTAATGTGTTTCCCTTTAAGGAGTTAGTTGCATTTGATATGCTTAACACAAATTTAATACTTAAATTAACAAAAGTTCTTTAATGGTGAAATTTCAGGCATCTGTAAGGATATTTTGGAGAAGGGGTCCTCTCCTGGACTCTTTAAATCATGTCATATAAGTAACAACAAGAACATACGACTGGTTCTCTAATAGGAATGTTATCATGGCCAATAGCATTTGAGCCCGACTACACATACGTCAGATCTTTCTACTTTATCCCACGACTGTCTCAATAAAGAGAGACAACTGTAGCATAGCAGAGTTAGAAAACCCGGGTTTGGGTTCCAGCGATTAATTTTTCAGCAATAGCATCTGAGGAAGATCATCTACTAAGGGGTTTAAATTTGTATCATTACAGGAAGTACCCACGCTGACAAAACCCTTAAACTATTGAACTGTTAATAACTAATACATTAATTATTTTCATAAGTAAGAACATAGTATTAATATTAATGGATCATTAATATAAGAACTTTACCCATTCCTACCTGTGCTGGGATCCATTTTTCTTTACAGATTATACTATGGGCAGAATTTGGACTGGGTACAATGAATACTTATTCCCAGAGGCCATTTTAATTCTGAAACAGCCCCTAGGGTATAAATCCAAGCCAATTGTAGATAATCTCATTACAGGATGACTCGAGGGGCTGGTTGGTTTTAGGACCTCTCTGGAGTTTTGGGGCTATTCCAGGTTTGCCTTTTATGGATTCCAAAAAGAACCACAGCCCTGCCTTTACTAAGAAGTGAATTCAAACCCTAGGACAGCCTCAGAATTGGCATCTGTATATCACTAGGACAGCCTCAGAAACAAAGCAGTTTCTAAAGGTAGAGAGACAGTGGCTATTTGTTCTGGCTTTCAGCATACTATAATTCAACTGGATTTCCTTAGCTGAGAATTAGCACTTTACTTAAGTGTTAAATTTACCAATTGAAAATGAGGGGAAAATGCTTAGATTTTTTTTCTTCTTTCCACAGCTCACAAAGAAAGTGAATAACATAGAGACTGGCTGGTCCCTGGGTGCTACCTTTCATCTACTACAGTCTCTGGACCTTTCCCACTGAGGCCCAGTACTGCCTACAGGGTCTACAAATGCCAATCAGTGACCTTTACAGGAGGATTGATGGCCCATTCATGTTGCTCAATGAGTCTAGAATACCATGGACCAAAGCCAAGCAGCCACCTCCATGAGGAGCTAGCGAAATTAGTAGATGAGATTTGACCTGGATCCTTATGATTTGTTTAATTAATTATACACATTTAATGTGAGCTGTCACCTGACCTCTCTGATTGTTTGGAGCCATTACCAGAGTCTTAAGCATTTGAACCTCTTTCTGTGTTGTGAAAAGCCCCATCAGACAAAAAAGGTAGATTAGGAATTTTACCCTTGGGTTGGGATCCCAGGAACAAACCCTAAGAGTCAACTCTGCATCCCTAGCACTAGTCTTCAGAATCAAATTCTGGAGAACCGTGTGGGACCAAAGAAAACTAAAAGAAAAACCAACCTTTGGAATTCTCGTCTTTATTGAAAAGCTCCAATTATTCTGTATGTTAAAATGATTTATTTATAATCCCATAACATGTTTAACAACAATTGGGGGGTTTTGGTTTGTTTTGTTTTTGCTTGGGGGGGAGTGGGGTAGAACCTTAGGCCTTTAAAAAAAAATCTCTTTACCATCATATCTGAAATCATGTATAGTCCTGACCATTATAACTCTGGTCAGTAACCTCTATCCAAGCAGAGTACTTTGGGTTGGCCATTCTGAATCTTAGTGAGGAGAATGGGGAATTCCTGTGATAAAACAGTCTCATGGGCAGTCTCATGATTTTCTCCAGTACATGCAAAGTGCAATATTTAGGAACACAGAAATTATCTTCCCTCTGGCTGAGCCCATCCACCTGATTATTCATGGATGCTGATTGTTCGTTCCAAAGAAAAGCTTAGCGGTGCACCAAGGATAGATTGTTCTTTTGTCTCATCACATCTTTTAAGCTAGGGTACTTCCTAATGGCTATATTTGGTCCATCCAACATAATATTTTGTTGGCAACAGCAGTCTTGAGGGACATGCTGTCAGACGTCATTCTCTTCCTTAAAGTTAATCTTGAAGACTAGGGATGCTTCAGTTACTCTTAGTAGATATTTATGGCTCTTATGATGCACACGTTGGAGCAAACCTTTTTTTGGGGGGGGGCATTCTTTTTTTTTTTTGAGATTTTTTATTTTTAGTTTACAAACACTCGGTTCTACATAATTTTGAGTTCCAGATTTTCTTCCCCCTCCCCCTCTCCCTCCCCAAGACAGCATGGAATCCAATATATCTTCTACATTTAATTTTGCATTGAACTTATTTACACAATAGTCAAGTTGTAAAGAATTATGACCAATGGAATGAATCATGAGAAAGAAGAGACAGAACTAAAAAAAACCCCAAAAAACTAAAGAAAAAAAAACAGGGGAAAAAAAAAGGCAGGCATAAAGTGTGCCTCAATCTGCATTCAGACTCCATAGTTCTTTCTCTGGATGTAGATGACATTCTCCATCATGAGTCCTTTGGAGCTGTCTTTGCACCTTGTGTTGCTGAGAAGAGCAAAGTCTATCAGGGTTAGTCATCACAGTGGAGCAAACCTTTTTAAAAATCTGTATTTTCTATTTGGGGTAAGTAATGAGTCATAATCTCTCTCCTGTCTCAGCTCTAAAATTCTGATTCTATATGCTTGTTACCTAAACTTACCTCACAAAAGTTTTAAAAGATAGCACCCTATCCTAGTATTTCCATATATGGTGAACAAGCTTGTGTATTCACCTCATCCACAGCATTTCATAATTTTTATAGATTTTAATCATGTCTTCCAGTCTTTTAGTCTTTCACATGCCACTTATTTTGGTTGCTATTCTCCAGTTCTTCTATAGTTTTACCAGGTCTTTCTTGAGGCGGCAGCCAGAATTGCCTATGGTGTTACCAGAATGGATTTTCTAGTGGAAGGATAGGACAGTCTGTTGTTTGATTTTCAGTACCTTTATGAATGATTCTCGACATCGTTTGCCTTGTTGGCTACAGCAACACATTGGGGTCAGCATTCTCAGGGAGCAATCTTTATGGTCTCCCAAGTCATTACAGCCCACTTACGGGTAGTAATCCAGTCGCTAAGACTTCTTAATTTTTTGTATGTTTGAACTGTTTATCCAAAAGTGCACTACCTTATACTTGTCCACATTAAAACCTATCAGCTACATCTCTGTCCACTAATGTCTTCATGTATGATTAACAATAGCTACCTTTGTAAGGTCTGCAGACTGCTTCCCATATATTATCTCATTTGCTCTACAGTTGCTTCCTTTTCTTTTGCAAACTTAGAGATTACACTGTGTACTTCTCTGAATCACTTACAAAGATGCTAAAACCAATACTATCACCAATCCCTAATTCCTCCCCTTTTCTTTCTCCCCCCCCCCATTTCTGCATTTAGAAAAGTGCCCATTTTCTCTCTCTCTATTCCAATTTTCAAGTCAGAAAATCACTTCTAAATCTTAGAATGATTCGTTTGGCATGGAGCTTTGTCTAAGTCTTTTTGAAAGATGACTCAAATTCACTGGTTCCCCTTTATGTCTTGGTACTTGATGTATCTTTGAGGGGAGTTTTATTGTTCAGTCATTCAGTCATGTCTGACTCTTCATGACCTCCTGCACCATACTCTTCATGAGGTTTTCTTGGCAAAGATACTGGAGTGGTCATTTCCTTCTCCAGTGGATTAAGGCAAGCAGGGGTTAAGTGACTTACCCAAGGTCACACAGCTACTATGTATCTGAGGCTGGATTTGAATTCAGGAGTTCTTGACTCCAAGCCCAGCACTCTATCCACTAAAGCCATTTAGCTGCCATTGAGGGGGATAAATGAGCAAATAAAGGGGAACCCATGGGTACAATCTGTTAGATTTAACATGACTTCTTTCCATAGAAACCAAGTTGCCTTCCCCCTCAATTCATTCTGTTTAGTGATCCATCCTTTACCAATTTCCCCAGGGTAGAAGTGAGTCTCACTGGTCTTCCTTATGTTCTCTCTAGCATCCTTATGAACAGAGGTCACACTCTCAATCATCCAGTACAATGGCAGAAGTCGTCTGTAACAACAGATTACACATTTTGGCCAACATTGTCATTTTCAAAATTCAGAATGACGCCACCAGATCCCAGTGCTTCATACCTACATTGATTTTTGTCATTTTTAGAACATGCTGAGCTATAGAATCTAGCACACTTAACCTATTCATTTCAGAGAGCAGTTTAGGAGTAGCAATTTTCCTAATACCTCAAAAAAATTCAACCAGTCTTTCATCCATCCTCCCTCATCCAACAAGCATTTATTATACATCTGCTGTGTACTGCTGATGTAATGCATCAAGAAAGGTGCTAAGGGAGATATAAAGGTAAGAGAGTCTGTGCCCTTACAGAGCTTATATATAGTAGGGGTGATAAGATGTATATTAAAGTAAATATAGTGCAAATTAGAACATAATGAGTTTAGTGTGGAGGTGAAAGAATCTTTTTTTTTCATTCTATAGTGGTATACTCTTTAAGCCCTACAGTCATTAAGAGAGTCCCGTTGATTCTTACCTGGTTTCTTCCATTCATATATTTAAACAATTCCTTTTTTGCTCTTAGAAAACTATTCCCCAATCTCTTTTCTGGATCACCTAATTTTCTAATTATATCAGCTTTATAGGTGGTCCATTTTCACACTGGCTCTTCCCTTAAAAAACAATGCTAAGGGGCAGCTACATGGCACAGAGAGTAGAGCACCAGCCCTAGAGTCAGGAGGACCCAAGTTCAAATCCAGCCTCAGACACCTGACACACTTACTAGCTGTGTGACCTTGGGCAAGTCACTTAACCCCAATTGCCCTGCCTTCCCCCTTACAAAAAACAAAAAAAACCCGTAAAAATAAAAAATTCTCCTTTTTTTCCTTGCAACAACTCTCTACTGACTAATTTTGACCTTGGCACATTTTAGACCTCCTATAATGTTAATTAGGCATATGGTTCTGTTGCATGCATTACTAAAACACAACTAAAGCATTTTTCCAGGAATTTGTTTTCTGTATCTCTCATAATGGGCTTTTGGATAAAAGTAAATTGGTTTCATATCAGAACGTGGACTAAAGATTTGAATTTAAACCTAATGAAAGGCTTTCCTGTAAGATTGTTTTTGATGTTTCATTGATCTTTCCTCAAAGGCTAAGCTCATCCACTTAGCTTTTCACAAATATTGGTCATTTCAAAGAAAAATTTAGCACTTGCCAACATACCTTTCTCTTTTCTCTTAAAATCTTTTCATCAGACAATTTTACTATAACAGGCAAGATGACTTGGAGAGACAAAATGATGGTCCTTTAAAAATCTGAAGTGATGTGGCAACTTAGTCCTTTGACTCTCAAAATCTTGGATACTATCATTAGGTTTTAAAGTGATTACTTGACTCTCTGTCATGGTTTCCCAAAACACTTTGTGCCAGTCCTTCAATCAACCCTTTAAATGTCTTCAATCTATAAAGCTTGATAGAAAAGTTTTCTAATTCTAAGGAATTATGGCTACTAATTGGGTCTTGCTTTGAATAGCACCCCCTAGGAAAAAGAGAACTAAAGAACTACATCAGTTGCTTCCTTATAAATTCTTCAGTGATTTTAACCCTTGACTTGGGGTCTAAGCAGGGTGGAAGTAGTTACCTGGGCCTAGGGCTACAAAAGATGCATTTTTTTCATTCTTGCTATTCTCAGGAGCTTTAGACTCTAATACTTGCACATGAGATGCTGAGGGAGTGTTGTACGTCAACATGAGTGTAACTTTTGCTGCTAATCATAATTTCCTTTTGACCTGGTTCTAAGAGGTCCTCCAACCCGTGCAATGAGATTATTTATTGTTTTGATGTGGTTTCCCAGAGAGGGAACCATAAATAAAGCTGTAATTTGATGTGACGTGATAACCAACATTAACAAGAATTGGCTTTCTCTTTAGAAAGTTCAGCACAACCAGAGCAAAATTTAAAATAATTTATATGTAATTTTAATGTTAATTTTCAAATTCCTAATTTTATTAAAAATGTCAACTGGATGTATGCACTTCTCAACTCAAGCTGAAATATGGTGTGAAAAACAGAAATACTGCCCGTGGCTAATGATTATCAGAAAAAACAAAGCTACTTGGGCAGCACTCTGGTGTCTATTTTAATAATAAAAGGCTATTTTCCACCAGTCTTCATTTGATTTTGACATTTTTTTCTTCTACTAATTCATTCTGCTCATAGCAACTTACCAGTACTCCCAATTGGATTAACAGGACCACTATTAAGACAGCTGCCATCACACAGAAACATTCCTTGCACTTAAAATTATTTTCATCAAAGAAAGAAAAAGCCCAACAACTATAATTCTAGTAAAAAGCAAGTTTATTACATTTTGAAAATAATTTATTTGATTGATGCAGTCTGTCTGGTCTATGTCTGCTTTATTCCTCCAAACAGGGACCAGGAGGTAGGGTATTCATTTGCTTGCAAAGGCCATAATCTGTTCCTGGTGTGCAGAAAAAAACAAAAAGATGCTCTTAAGGGACACTTCTATAACCCTGCAGGAGCTAAAGAGAACACACCCACTGTGCTGAAACCAAAGCTATGATGTAACCACATGAGGAAAGCAGACCAAAGGGCCAGCGTGGATTCTTTCATCGTTCAGCCTCTTGTTTATGCAGGGGTGCACATAGGGGCCAGAGGGATACAAAGGCTTTCCAGCCCATTCAGTCCTGCCTCCAGGTCACCATGAAGAGCTTTATACAATGGCCAATTCACCTCTCCTAAGCAGTAGCTAGGTAGCAAAGTGGAGAGGAGAAAGCTTGAGCTCAAGTGGGGCTGTGGAACGCTTCCTAGCTATGTGACCTTGGGCAAATCACTTAACCTGTGTCTGCCTCAGTTTCCTTATCTGTAAAATAGGAATAATAACAGCACCTACCTCCCAGAGTCAAGGTGAGGATAAAATGAGACACCTGTGTCTTTCAACCCTTAAAGCACCATATAAATACTGCCCAGTGTTACTGTTCTCTAAGGCGTAGCTGATCGTGTGTTTGGCCTAAATAAGACTGAGCAGAAGAAAGGGACACATTTTCTCTCTCCTAATCTGCTCCCACTAACAGCACAGCATCCTTACCCAATTTATGGAAGTGGCTCCTTCCCGTTGTACAAATGGGAAAATGGGTCCGGGTCAGTTAGATGACCCAGCCCTCTAGGTCTACCCAAGTCCCCAGAGAGTTAGAGCTTTGTGTGCGAGCAGTGGCACTTCTTACCTTGAGTGGAGGAATAGCATTTGTTGCCTGCAGGCCCCACGTCCTCAGAAGCACCAGAGGAGAAAGAGTGGTGGAGTAAAGCCTCTTTAACAAGTCTGTGGCAGCAATAAGAGGGACATTGTGCCGCTGTCTCTCTGTTTCATATTCTGTGAGGTGGCTCAAGGAACCTAAGGGGAAAAAGGAATGAGTGGAATGGAATGCTCTATACTGTCCCACAGTAAACCCAATTCACACCAGTGGGCTTACCTGCCCTCCCGCCCTTTCTTAACACCAGAGGAGACCACTTTGAATCCTTACCTAGATCTTTTCCATTAAATGCTGCTGTACTGAGGTGATGGACCAAGCTGGAAATATCCCCAAATCCCATGTTGACCCCCTGCCCCGCTAGGGGATGGACTTTGTGCGCTGCATCCCTACACAGAAAGCAGAAAGCAGGTTCAGTATCTCATTCAGCGAGAGGGAGAGCTTCAGTTCCGTTCTTTCTATCCTTACCCAATGAGTGCCACTCGGGGTCGGACGTACTCAACAGCATGTCCCATCCCAAGTGGAAATAGTGCTCGGCTTTTTGGTTCCACTTTAGCAACACTTGGGGGCAGTTGTCGGGCTGAGGAGTTAGTGGGCTGCAGAAGTGTGAAAGCATACTGTAGCACAGATCCAGCAGTGTCGATGAAATCTGTGTGATTGGCATCACTCCACTGAACAGCAGCAAAAAGCAAAATAAACACAGGTTGGAATTTGGTCAGCGAGTGTCAAGGCATTAAAATTCCATGGCCATTTGACGAGATCTTTAGGCACAGAGGCCAATACAACCTAACAAAGGCCCAAACTGGTCATTATCCCAAACGCCACACTTAGAAGGTAAAGACAGTGAAATGACCCTAGACCTAGTACAAGAATAACTCCTTCTGAAAGAAAAAGCAAGGTGCCCTAGAGGTCATCTTGAAATGTATTCCAACTTCTCTCTGCTTTTATTACGTGATACTTCATTGTTAAACTGGTTTGAATTCATTAGTGGGTTCAGTTTGGAATCTCAGACGCCAGGAAAACCTGCCTTCTCACGGCTGTCACATGCTATCCAATGCCAATACCCTTATAGGGTCTAGAAGATAATGGGCAATCAGGGTAACCCCTTAAGACACATTCAGGTGATTTAGCTTCGGGGACTCAGGTACCCAGATAACCACAGTAATGTTCAAAACTGTGGTAAGATGGTATAGCCTTAAATGAGAATAGGCTAGTGCTGAAATCTTCTCAGATTAGACGATCCTAACACAATACACTAGAACCACTAAGCTGATGCCAATCAGCTACTAGGGAAGTTGCCTTGAGTTTCCATTTCTGCCTCTCCATCAAGTAAAGAGACAGAAAACATCCAAGCTGAAAGAGTCCTTGGAGATCGTCTGGTCCAATTAACAACCTTCGGACAGATTAAAAGACTGAAGCCCTGAGGAGAAGTGAAATGATTTAACCAAGGCCACAGCCCCAGGAGACTGCAAAGTCATGACTAGAATTCAAAGTTTCTTAAGTTCCACAAATGAACAGAGGTCCCCTACATACTACACCAGAACACACAGAAGAGAAATGGGGAACTATGGGTCCTCCTTTTCTCATGACCAAAATCTATCTCATTACCAGGTGTCACTACAACCAAAAGTAAAAAATCAAAAAACCAGTACTCACAAAGGCAGAATTAATGGCATCTAGAAAATGTTCCTCCTCCATGCTGACCAGTTCTGTCGCATGCTCATGGGATGTGGACCACACCAAGGAGCTCAAAGTGTCTGAGAGCTGATTCAAATACAACAAGACTTAACATAAAAGCTTAGGAACAGGTCGATCAATCAATCCCTGGGGGTTCTCAAGCATAAGTTGGGACGTCAAGGGAAAATACAGACAGGAAAAGGGAAAAAAAGTGTTATCTCTTGCTCATTTCCTGGAGTTTCAGAAAAAGGCTAAGGACACATGTAAGGGAGAGGGGAGTTACAGCAAAGTTAGGAGGCAAAATTTTGAAAGATACTGAAGAAATGAGGACTCTTACCGGCAGTAAGGCAATGGGCCCAGAAGGAAGAAATCTTTGCCATGCTACGTTGTTGTCAGTGGGCTGTAACAGGAAGTAAAAAGACCTCATAAGGACTTTTCATACTGCTCAAGTTCAAGCAGTTCCCAGAAAACAGCTCGGAAACTTTACCTCACTTAAGTGCAAAGTAGCCACCACAGCTGACTGATTGTAGGGCCAACACACATTCTGGATTCCAGCAGCACGCCGCACCCCTGAGTTTTGACCATCTGCACCAATCTGCATGGGAACAAGAGTCAACCGAGTCATTTTCAAGGGTGTCTGCGCTGATCTTACATAATGGGTCACTCAGAATCCAAGAGTTCCAACAAAGGTTACATTTAATACAAATATAGTCAAATACCCTCAGGTAAAAGCAATGCAGGAAGAAGTCACAACTGCTAACCTTGGTCCTCTTTTCTCCCTCTACATTATTTTCCTTGATCTCATCAGCTCCAAAGATTCAACTATCATCTCTATGCACATGATTTTCAGATTGCTTTGAGTAGCCCTAACCTCTTTCCTGACCTCTAATCTTGCATCTCAAAGCGCCTAATACACAATTCAAACTTCACGTCTCATACAAACCTTAAAATCAAATTGAACTCATTATCTTTCTCCTCCAAACCCTCTGCTCTTCCTAACTTCTCTATTACGTTCAAAGGGCACCACCCAGTGCCCCAGGCTCCCAATGTAGGTGTCATGCTGGACTTCTCAGTCTCTTCCCCCACATCCGATCATGTGCCAATTTCTATCATATTTACCTCCTATCATCACTCCTATATGCCCCCTTCTCTTTGCTGATGCTGCCACCACACAGGTGCAGGCTCTTATCACCTCATTCCTGGACTACTGCAATGGCCTGCTTGTTGGTCTCCCCACCTCAAAAATCTCCCCACTCCAATCCATCATCCAAGGGGCTATCAAAGTGATCTTCCTAAAGATCAGGTCCAATCATGTCACCTTCCCATTCAGTCAACTCCAGGGACTCCCTATTACCTCCAGGATCAAATATAAAATCCTTTGTTTGGCTTTTAAGCCTTCAAAACCTGGCCCCTTCCCATCTTTCTGGGTCCTGTACTCCATCTCCTTCCTTGTAGAGCTGGGGAAGCACAAGCTTCCCAGCCTTCTGACATTTCCTCTTCAGTTCTAATCCTTGGCAACCCAATTTAATCCACAGTAAGCAGCTTAGAACCAAAACCACAGGGTAAGGTACGGACAAGTACAAATCCTACAGAAAAATACAGCTTTAGTTACCAACAACTTGGTCTGGAGCTGGCGGCCATCAGCTAAAGTAATTTGAACCCACGGACTGGTTTCTTCATCAAAGAACGGACCAGGCCAGGTATAGCTGATTACTTTGCTTCTGTAGATAACCTCCACCTGATCTGAAAGAGAGAAAAAAGAGAAATAAAAAACACCAGGAGAGCAGCACACAGTGATCTCAACAAACATGTTAAGCATTTCTGCTGCGTACACAAAGACTGAAATGAAAGAGCCCCTGCCCTCGAGGGAAGGGAAACAGATAATATACACAGACAAATAAATACAAGGTAATGTGAGGAGAAAAACAACATTCACAGCCCTCTCAGTGGTTGTGAAGATTTGAGGAGGAAAGCAGATAAAAACCACAATTAAAATAAAAGTAATGTTCTAAGATATCAGAATCATGATATTTAACTCTTAGCTATAGGCAAGAAAAGAGGGAATGAGGGGACATAGGCATCAACAACATTACAGAAGTCATTGAAACTATGGACCAGGAAAGACACATGCCTGAGAGCTACCAGATGACAGCACAGCAACACAAGGGCCAGGTAGAGGGAAAGAGGCAAGAGCCAAAGGTTTACACTGCCACCTATAAGGACTAAAGCAAGGGGCTAGCATCCGTGTCATATAATGGAGCCTAAGGCTAATCTGGGCCAGACCAAGTTTCCTAGTGCCATTGGCAGCCAGACCCTTCTCTGACACATCCAATAAAACCAGGGAGCAGAAGCTGATGGACACAGCATCACCAAAAATGTCCACAAAGTTGCCTTCAGTTGGGAAGTACCAGAGAAAGAAAGGGAGAGAGGAAAAAAAGGCTGAAGAAAAACCAATGCCACCAAGAATAAAGAAAATACAGAAGGAAAAAAAATTCCAAGTAGTGAATTCAAAGACACCTTGGAAGACAAGTAAAAGGACTTGAAAGGTATTCTCACCCAGTTTGGGGAAGTGACTTGATTACAAAGTGAAGATGGATCCTAACAGGAAGACTGAGAGACGTGGGACTTGTTGATAAGGTTTTTAGAAAAAATATCTTATGGATTAATGACTGACCCCATAAAGGCTATGGTCATGAAAAGAGTCTGGTCACACAAAAAAATCACCGTTGGAGGATTTAATTCAGAGGTAACAGAAAACAAGACCAGGAATATTCTGAGTTGTGAAGGCACTGAATCAAACTACCAAATGGATATAAAGATAATGAAAAGAGAATTTGGATTCACAATGGTTTTGTTGTTTTTTTTTAAACCTATTAAGATTTTTTTTAAAAAGAAAGTCCATTAAGTGTATCACAGTAAGTTGGAAATTAAGGTAATACAGCCCAAAAAAAGTATCCATTGGCACTGTACAGCTTTGAGGATAGCTGAGGATGCTAAAACAGAGAGAACTGAGGAGCAGCAGTGTGGCAAAGGCCTTCCTCTGACAAATTCATCTAAAAAGCACTGTTATGCTCAGAGGGATCACACACATTTTATATGTAAATACTCTAGACTAGTGGTGTCAAGAAAACCCCAAATGAGATCATGACATCAAACTCAAATAGAAATGAAGGCCACTAAACCATACATAAGGATTCCTGCAGACTTAGAAAATTGATTTAGAAAACAACATAGTTGGGGCAGCTACGTGGCGCAGTGAGTAGAGCACCAGTCCTGGAGTCAGGAGGACCTGAGTTCAAATCCAGCTTCAGACACTTGACACACTTACTAGCTGTGTGACCTTGGTCAAGTCACTTAACCCTAATTGCCCTACTCCACCCCCAAAAAAGCCAAAAAAAAAAAAAAAAGAAAAGAAAACAACATAATTTCTATATATAATAATGTTTTATATGTACATGTATATGTCTGTAGGTATGCATGTGTGCATGGTAACTCTCTGGTCATTCAAGCAGTGTGAGTAGCCACGTTCCTGGCCAATAACTATTTTGAAGGAGACAGTAGTTCAGGGAGTCAGAGTACAGTACAGTGGGTATGACCTAGACAGAAGGGAGGTCATCATTCAACTGACTGGGGATGTTCAGCCCCGGTGGGGTTTGGGCAATGAGGGCTGAGTCCTTAGGATCTGGGTGGCTGTGAGATGCAGAAAATGTCCTTAGTGGGGTCCCCCCAGTTTGGCTGGGCCCTTGGCCCATCTACTGGGATCACAAATTCCCAAAGTTTGAGTAACACACGAGACAAACCAGAGATATTAATACAAGAAGGCAAATATGACCTCAAAAGTATCACCAAGAATTGATGAGAACCATGACAATACTGCAGGTTCTGGAAGAGTACACCTTATTCAACAGTAGTTAACAAAGGTAAAAAGGATGGGGGATAGATAGGAAGAGGAGTTTTATACATTAAGAAAATATAATCATGGAATGAAATACAAAAAACAGATGTCAGCAGTATGTAGGCAACTGTATGAGTATAGCTGAATGAAGTGAGAAATAAAGACTGTTACCATCAATATACTATAAACCGTATGGACAGAAAAAAAGAGAACAGACAAATTCAGAAGAGATGACAAGCCTGGCATGAAGGCATTATATGGTAGCCATAGAAGATTACAATTAGACAGACAGTGGTCACAACCCAAGCTAATCACTTCTTAGCTTGCCTTAGTAATAATTTCTTCCTTCCAAAGGCCAATCAATAAAGGAAACTGCCTCTCTAGAAATAACTAAAAGAGAAGTAACTGGTTAGTGAAGTAAAAATGATGGGAACCTTGGGTGGAAATGACTGCTCCATCTTATAACTATTGTAAAGAATAAGAAAATCAAAGTCTAATTTGCACTCTAAATTTCCAGAGAAATTTCAAAAGATTAAGAGAAAGGATATATCAGATCCCATGGACTAAAATCCTAAAGGGGGAGTCAGCTCAGGAGGTATAGAAGCTCTTGGGAATGAAACTCTAGAGAGCCAAAGAGAAATTAATTCCAATGAGAAAAAGCAAGAGTTGGCTAAAAAGTCCAATCTGGATACAGCAGGAAATCTTCAACCAAATGGATGTAAAGACATATGCACAGCAGATGCAAGCAAAGCGAAGTAACTGAGGATGAATACAAAAACATGGCATCGCCCCATAAGAACAACATCGGAAGCACTGAGGCACAAAGCAAGTTCATGATGGCAAAGAAAGCTAGGGGTTTTTTGGTTTTTTTTTTTTTAGCTAACTAGAAAAAAGAGGAAGATTAGAGTAGAGAAAGGACAACTGCTGGCGGCAGATACAACGAAGAACTGTACAGAAGGAAGAACACACAACAACCCAACTCTTGTTCTGCAAATGAAAATAACCTTTTGGAGAAGATAAAAATGGCTAGTAAGGCTTTGATACTCCATGTATGAAGGAAGAAAGTAAGAAAGCACTTAGCTGCCCTAGATGGGTCCAAGTCTTTAAGTCCACTGGAACTATATCCAAGGGTACTGAACTGGCATATGGGGTCAATGAACCACTGTCAGTGATATTCAAAAGATCACATAAAATGGAAGGGCTGCAGAACTAAAGAACAGCAAATATTTTATGGATTTTCCAAAGTGGGGAGAGAGAGGAGCCTGCAAATTCTAGGCCAGGAAGCCTAACTTTGATTTCTGATAAAATCCTAGGATGTATTATTAAAAGAATGTGGAGTAAACATCTAGAAAAAGTGACCAGTAAGAAGGATGCGTGACCCTGGAAAAGTCATCTACCTTCTCTGAACCTCAGTTTCCTCATCTATAAACAGGGATAATAAGAACACCTTCTTCACAAGGTTGTTACAAGCATCAAATGAAGTAATGGATGTCAGAACGATTCACTATCATTAAATAAGATGGCATGCTTATCAAAGCTGCAGATCATACAAAATTAGGCATGACAGTTCCATCAAGAAGCATTTATTAAGTACTCACTATATACCAGGCATTTTGCCAAGCTCTGGGTATACAAAAAAGGGCAAAAACAGTCCCTGCTCACAAGGTACTCGATTCCAATGAGGGAGACAGCCTGTAAATAACTATACAAGATATAGACAGACAGACAGATAGATAGATAGATAGTCCCCTACCAACAACCGTATCTTAGACATCTGAAATTGGAAGACTCACAGCTATCTCAAACTCACCATGATCAAAACAGGGCTCCTAGGATTGAGACTGGAGCTGAATATCCTGATGGAAGGCAGAGAAGCTATGAGTCATAGGTAAGGCAGGAGGGCATTCTAGGCCTAGAGGTGAGTCAAAGAATACAAAGAAGTGGGAAACGAGGTATGTGTTCTGTGTAAGGAATAGCAAGAAGGACCAATGTAGCTGGATTGTAGAGTACTTGGAATAAAATATAAGAAGACTGAAAAGGAGCAAAAAGCCAGGTTATGAAGGGCTTTAAACTGAAGACTTTATTTTTAGTCCTGGAAATGATAAGGAGCCAATGGATTTTTTTTGGCGGGGGGAGCAGTGGGGTATGACATGGTCAGATCTGTATTTTAGGAAAAACCACTCTGGCAGCCGAGTTGGGGAAGGCTTGGAGTGGGAAGAAGCACGAGGTGGGGAGACCAAGTAGAAGGCTGAAATAACAGGACTAATAAGACAGGTCATGAGATACTTTATCCTATTCCCATCACCTCTCAAATATCTCAATAGGAATTACATGCAAGAGATAAAGCAAATGTAGCACTCTCCAAGCTCAAAGACACTAAGAATCTTAATGGGGTAAAAACTCTGATGAACCAAGTGCAGAGAAAGCTAGTTGCTAACACTTCCCTCTCCCTTCCCCGCCACCAACACACTCTGGCTGCATGAGCTCACAACCTCTCCAGGGAAAACCAAAAGGCAGAAACTCACTCTGGATAGACCAGCAGTGTGGCCACACTCTGTACTGCCACAGAGCTCAGCTAAGAAGCTGAGGTAGAGAGGGAACAGATACCAGTCATCAGCACGGGCAGCTATGCTACTGCTGACCACACTAAAGAAAGGAATCCAGCATCCACAGCAGCAGGTCTGTCCAAGCTGTCACTTGTGGGCAGAGAAGGAAGCAGATGAGGGGAACTGCCCATTGTGGGGGAGGACTGAGAGGGCTCTGAGGTCCAGCCCCAAGAGAAGATGAAATAGGAGAAGTCAGAAAGTGAGCAAGAGAGGAACATGAGGAAAAGAGATTGAAATTGTCAGAGATCTCAGGAAGCAGAAAATTCAGTTAAAGACCTTGAGCATGAACAGACAAACCATCAGGGAAGTCATTAATAATGGAAGGGAATATGGCCTCCAGATCAGCTAAATGGATTTCAGACATCTATGAATAAATACTGCAAGCAAAGGAAAATGAATCAACGCCTGATGTGGCAGAGGACCCTGTGGATTCCCAAGAGAGCATAGAACGAGAGCAAGATGTTCCTGAATGGTGTAAAAAAAAAATAAGAATCGTGAAAGCAGAATTTATGGCCTTCGAGGCAGAAACAATTCGCAGACTAGAAAAATATGAATCCATGGTAGCAAGTATCATCAAAGAAATAAAAGAAACAATAATTGAGTGGGAATGCAAATGACCAGAAGGTGACTGCCAGAGTGCAGGCAGAAGATGATGAGGGCCTGTACAAGGACAGAGGCCATGGGAGTGGAGCAAACGGGACATGATCAAGAGATGCGGTGAAGATAAGATCTGATCACAGGTTGAATACAAAAAAGGAGTCGTCAAAGAGGACACCCAGGTTGTGAGCCTACGTGACTGGAAGGATGGTGGTGCCCTCCCCAGTAACAGGGAAGTTGAGATGAGAGGGTTGGGAAGGAAGATAGTAAGTTGTGTTTTAGACAAGTTGAGTCTGAGATAGCTTTGAGATACTCAATTGGAGAGTAGTATTTGCTAACAGGAAATCCTTTTCCACCAGGTGTTGGAGCAGTAACAGATAGTTCACCTTCCAGCAGACATAAGAAAATATGAAAGAAGCTAGTTCCTTACCAGGGACAGCATCTAATTGTTTGGTGAGAGCAGACATGATGACATCATTCTCCACTATATATCCCATATCATCCAAACCGTCTTTATCAAATATTATGAGAGCTTCTGAGCAGGCATCCCAAACCTAGAAAGGTAAAGGGAAAACGTTTACCAAAAAGCAAATATACAGAAAAAACAAAGCCAATAAAAATGAAGTTTTTCTCCCTAAGCAGAAATGCTAGATATAGTGCCTCAGTTCCACAGATACTTATCCCCACATGCACCTCTCAAAAGTCCTTCCTTAGTAAGGAAATACATAATGAGCTAGAAATTCCCCTGGAACTGCTTACCTTTGTGAGCCCACCTATACCACTGAAGGGTGCTAGACTTGGAGTGGGAATTCTACTTCTGGCACTTTCTAGCTGTGTAAGCACTGGCAAGTCACATGAGCTCTAAGTCTGTTTCCTCATCTGTAAAATAAGGATCCTATCTGTAGTACCCGCACGAGAGTTTTGTTGTGAAGATTAAATGAAATAATGTATGCAAAGCATTTTGCAAACCTTGAAGTACTGATTATTACTAACAGAATTATAATTAATAGCTGTTGTTAAGGTGTTTTACAGTTGCAGACAACTCTTCGTGACCCCATTTGGGGTTTTCTTGGCAAAGATACTGGAGGGGTTTGCTATTTCCTTCTCCAGCTTATTTTACGGATGAGAAAACTGAGGCAACCAGGGCTAAGTGACTTGCCTGGGGTCACATGGCTAATAAGTGTCTGAGGCCAGATTTGAATTTAGAAAGATAAATTTCCCTGACTCCAGGCCCAGCACTCTTCCCACTGCACCACCTAGCCACCCAATTAAAAGCTAACATTTATGTAATGTAGGAAGCAACAAAACTAGTTCATATTCCATTTGTTCCTCAATATACTAATACCATGAAAGACATATAGCCAGCTCACGGAGGCAGTGACTGAGGCACCTGCATCCGCCGAAAAGGTTTGTATCTCATGTTGCAGATGTGATCCCAGGCACCAAAACCTAGAAAAGAAAGGAAGATGTGAAGAACAGAGACATTCAATCAATGACCAGGTCCCATTCTCCTTCTGGTCTGCCCCTTTCCCTTCCTATTACCCATAGACATTTGTTGCCTTTTTTCTCCTATCCTTTCTTGATCTGACAACTAGATGGAATGTGTTTTCATCAGTGTCCCTCACATACTTCCAAACCCTGAAAAACATGAAAACAATCTTTTAGGGCTAGGCTACCTACCCTGCTGATTGCAGGATAAAAGACATTTTTTTAAAATTATGGAATAAACAAGAATGCTGAAGAAGAAGGAAAAAAACTCATTTTTTTCACCTTTCTTCACCATCTCCTTCAAACTATAAACCCGCTGGGAAAAGACTGTTTCGTAGGGGTTTAATAAATGTTTATTAACTGACTGATTCCTTTGAGGCATGAAGTATATAATTTGTTAATTAATTTCATGTGTGTGAATTACTTTCCATTTCAAAGTCTGAACAAAAGGCATTTTCTATCCATTTGTTTTTTTCCTCACTATTTTATTAGATCAACAGCTTTTGAGTATTCACCAGTACTACTGAGGAGGCTCCTAACGTTTCAAGATTTCACCCCAAAACAGGGGAGTTTGGAGTAAATTGCCATCTATAAGGAATCTCCCTTCCATTTGAACATAAGCCACTTTCTACAATGGCGAACACCTTTATCAAGAAAATATCTTTCTTTTTATGCCCAGTTTGATGTTAATAATGAAGATTCTCTGTTCAACAAACTGAAGAACCAAAGTTACATATGACCCAAAGGTCACCAGAAAGACTCAAGGACACAGAGGTACATTATTCCAGAAATGTATGATCAGAAAACTAACTGGGCCAGCTGTGTAGTGAGAGCGAGGGATAACAAATGGATTCCCAAATGTTGTACCAGTACCCACAAAATGTAGAAAAATTTAAGAGGCCTCTAGCACACTGGATAGAACCTCTATGGAAGAACAGGAGAATAAATGGACTATTTATGTTGTGCAGTGAAGATGGCAATGCCCACTGGTGAGAGCACAGCCACCGAAGTAAAAAGCTGCATATACACACATACACCTAGATTCTGATCTACACACACACACACACACACACACACACACACACACACACACACGGAGCTGAATTAAGATTTTGCTTATGACACTGACACCATAATTATTTCATAATCTTTTAGTATTACCCATTCAGAACAAGTTAAAGAAGCAATAAAATCTCTCTGATGATTCCAACGACGTGTCAGGACCCTGGCAAGGATGAGTTCACCACAATACCAAAGCACTAAAAGCATCTTGTACTCACTGCTAAGGAGAGTTGCTGAGCCAGGGGTGATGGAGCTGACCCTGTTTCTGTGAGTTTCCGGCAACTTCTCAAAAACTCTGTTTGGACCTGCTTCTAGTAACAGGATTTTCTTGTCATGAAAGTGAACGTTGTGTCCTGAAAAATGTCAACATTTTATTTCATGTAGGAAGATTAAGAATAATTACTTTCCTTCAAGACTAGACAAAAGTCCTAGTTGATTTCTATGCAGAAGTCATTCATGATGGCATTTATCCCCATCAGTAACAGGCATGTACATTTCAAATTTCAACCATTTGAACCACCCAGCCCACAATTGTAATGAACCTTCTAAGTCAGCAAATTCCTTTTTTTCCCCCATCTTCAAAGAAAACAATAGGAAATTCAATCTAGCAAATGGAATGCATTGAGAAAGAAAGAAGAAAGGAAAACTATTGAGACATCAGGTACTACAAGTCCTCAGAGAATTATTACCACCATTTATATTTAAGAATCAGATAAATAAGAAATATTCAATGTTTGACCACCAGGGACTGATTCAAATATAAGATATAGAGTGAATGAGAGCTATAATCTGAGGAAAGGAGAGAGAACAAAACAAGACTGTAAGGGATCAAGCTATGTGAAAAGTTAAGGAAAAATGCAAACTTGTTAATCCTAGAGTTTATAAAGTCACAATGTGAGTAAGAAATGTATTATCTATATATTATTGTATACATAATATAATATACATTATTTGTATGTAAATAGCCTTATGTAAACAAGCCTTACTTACCTTCTAAAAAACACTTTAAGAACTAGTTTACAAAAGGAATTATCTTTCCACACTCTCCCTCTTATCAGATAAAGAAGAAAACCCAAATTACTAAAATTAAAATGCCAGTGTTAAATATAAGATACCTAGCTCAAACACCAAAACATTAGTACTGAAATTTTACTTAAAGTCTGAAATTCTTCCAAAAGTTTTATAAAACCAGGATTTTTTTTTAAAGCACTTTAATATTGACAAGGCATTGTAGCTAAAGAGCTTTGGAACCAGACCCTAATTCAAATTCTGCCTTTGACTCTTAGTAGCTGTGTGACTCTGGGAAACTCTGTAAGATTACAATCCAGAAGATATATATGTGGGGGGAGTTTTCAAGTTACGAGCTGTCAAAATTGATGAAATCACAAGACTGACCCAAAAAACCCCAACACTACCACTAATAGAGTTGCCATTCCATAAGCAAATAAGCACACCAGAGTGCTGAGAGTAATTTCTTCTAATGTTTCCATAGCTTTGATTTCCATATATGTAAACAGTAAAAAAAGGCTTAAGATAGTTTACATCCAGGCCCTTTCCACTACAGGATAATGACGTGTCTCAGAGTAAAAGCAATCACTGTCACAAACGTTTCCCAAACTGTGCTTGAAACAATGTGACTAGGAGTTCATAGAAAATGTCAACATTATATTTCTCCAAAATACTATGAATTTTTTTCATTTTTGTCTATTAAGCACCTTGCATACAGTACACACTAAAATAGTGTACCAAAATGTACACTACGTACAAATATGATGAATGCAACAAAATATTTACTATGTATGGTAATTTCCTCTATGAAAAGAAGCAGCATTTTCAGTACTTTGCTCCAAAATTTCCCCTTCACTCTTTTATCTCAAGGATAATTTCATATGTCTAGAGACTGCAAGCCAGAACTTGTGTCCTGCCAACATATTTCAAGCACAAGTGCTCTGTGTCTAAAATAGTTGAGAAATTTTGCAACATATAAACCTAACAACTAACAGCTACACATGTAGAATGCTTACTATGGGCCAGGCACTGTGTTAAGCCTTTTATAACCATTAGCTCACTTGATCCTCACAAGAACCTTGGGAGGTAGGTCTATCATTGTCTCATTTTACATTAGAGGAAACTGAGGCAAACAGGGTCACACAGCTAGTGCCTGAATTTGAATTTGTGTTCCATACTCCAGGCCCAGCATATACTAGACCTCAGGATCATCCTCAACTCCTCCTTCCCATTTAACCCACAATAGCCAGCACTTGGATCTCCATCCATCAAGTCTCACCCCATTTCAAGCCATAGTCCTTACAGCAGCCCAAGTGATTTGCATTCTCTGATCAGCCCAATCAAACGCAGGTACATACCCATTCAGGTTAACTATGGAGGCTCTCAATTAATTTCCTAGAGGATCAAATATAAACTAGTCCAGCATTTAAAGCTCTTCACAACTCTGCTTCTCATCATTCCAGCCAGCTTCCTACTACATTACTCCCTTGCAGAAACTCTATGATCCAGCCAGACTGACCTCTTTGCTGTTTCTCAGTTTCTGTCTCCCTCGATATTCTTTGTGCTGTCTGTCCCCCATGACTAACATGCTTTTCCTTCTCATCTCCACCTCTTAGAATCCCTGACTTCCTTCAAGACACAGCTCATATGTCCTGCCTACAGGGCTCCTTTCCAGTACTAATCCCTTCCTCTCTAAAGTTACCTTCCACTGGGCCCAGATGGCTCTGGAGGAGTAAGTGAGGCTGGTGACCTTGCACAGCCCTCCCTCACTCAACAAAGTCAACTGCAAGTCATGTGATCATCTCCCTGATATCATGGTCCTCTTCCAGAACCAAGGACAAACACAACAGCCACCTTCCATCTACTCTGCATGTACCTTGTAAATACCTTTTATGTACAAGTTGTCTCCCCTTTTAGAATCTAAGCTCCTTGAAGGCAGGGAATGTGTTTCTTCATAATCCCAGGACAGGGGACACCTTGCACGCAGAAAGCACTTAATAAATGCTTGTTGGTTGGTTGAGTGACTAGATGCATAATAAATGTTTGTTAAACTTAATGTACATTAGTATTACAGAGAAATGTGAAATTAATTAGTGGAATGTAAAATACATATATACCAAGGTGATTAGTGTCACAGAAATGCAGAAATAAGGGAAAAGAGTAACAATGATCACTGAGATAGAGCTGGAAGAGATAATGGAAGTGACTCTGTCTAACCTCATTTTACAGATGAGGAAAATGAGGCCTACTGAGGTTCAGTGACTTGCTCAAGAGGTCCAGTGACTTGCACAAGTAGCCAAGTGGCAAGGTCATTCTTCAAACGCAGGTTCTCAAGCTCTATCTCATTTACAGGATCATAGGATTTAAAGCTGGAGGCTACCTTGGAGATTCCAGTCTAAGCCTTTCATTTTAGAAATAGGAAATAGGCTCAGAAAAGACCCTTGTTCCCCAAGTTTCCCAAAGTCACACATGACATAAGGAGGAAAGCTGAAATTTGAACTTAGATTTTTTCAAACAAGGTCTTTTGACCATAAATTCAGGATTCTTTCTACTATATCAATCCAAAGAATCACAAAGTGTCAAAACTAAAAACTGTCATTAAATTGGAAGACGAAATGAACTTCTCTAGAAGAATCATGAGACTCTTAACGGATAGGAAATATTCATTTGAACAGGATCAAAGTGGGAAGGGTTAGGAGAAAAATAAAAGAAAGTGTCAAGATATTTATGAAGGGACATTTTGCATAACTAAAAAAATGGTGGAACGGTGAAGTTAAAGTTCAGGTCTATATGTTATCCTTCAGAGGAAATCAGAGCTACAGAACTTCAAATACCTTTCAGATAGTAATGAAGTCTACAAAGCACATTTTTTTTCTTTTAAAGTGCTGGGGTTTTTTTGTTTTTTTTTTGTTTTTTTTTTTAGGAGGAGTGCAAGGAGACCACCATCTATCCCACCCATCATCTTTCAAGGATCACATGATGAAAAATATTGAGTACTGACCCAGCCAGTATGGCCAAACAGTGTGGTAGAGCAGAAGCAGCACTATATTTGGAGCTAAAAATTCTTTCTTCGAATCAGTGTTCTGCTATTTACCACCTGTGTGGTAAATGTGGGCAATCTCCTTCCCATTTCTGGAATTCAGAAGTTCCCTTATCTGTAAAATGAGGGGGTTAGACTAGACAGCCTCCAAGATTCCTTCCAGATCTAAACACAATCCCATAAGCCACAAGCTCAGGAGAGTTGTTTTCATTGGTTCAGTGGGATGTGATATTTTTTGCAAACTCTCCATTGGCAACATTCTCCAATTTTACTACTGTTAAAAGCTAAAGGGGATTTCAACTTGTTTCCCAGAAACTTGCTATTAACTGAGTCAGAGCTAAGGGGATAAACTAAGCAATGGATTTTTATTTTTGATTTTAAAAATGTATAACAGTGATGTTACTGAAACATTTACCAGCTCACCCTTAAACAAATCAATACATATTAAGCACCTACTGTTTGCCAGCTACCATCAAGAGTATAAAGAATGAAATATCTCAAACTGGTTGGAGCTTACATTCTTTAACACACTCTTGGTGGAAGCCTTTTAATTCCAGTTAATTGTAATTTATAGGCTACTTGGATAAAGGAGATGATGGGGAACTTAAGAGACTATCTATAGCAGGGGTGTCCCTCATGATCCTGTCCTGGGCCCTCTTAGTCTCCTACTGTACTACTTCACATGATGGTCTCAACTGCTCCCATGGATTTAATTACCACCTTTATACTAATGATTCTCAAATCTACCTTGCCTGCCCCAGTTTCTCTGCTCACCTCCAATCTCTCGTCTCCAAATGCCTTTCAGACACTTCATACTGGATGTCCAGTTGACATCTTAAATTCATTACATCCAATACAAAACTCATAAGTTAATCCCCCTAAATAGTCCCCACCTCCTACCGTCTCTATTCCTGTAGAGGGCAACACCATCCTCCCAGTCCCACAGGCTCCCAACCTAGGAGTCATCCTAGACTCCTCCGTATCTCTCACTACCACCCCCCTCCCCATCCAATCTGTTGCCAAGGCCTGTCCCTTTTACCTCTGAAAGATCTCTCAAATACACTGCCTTCTCTCCTCTGACACCACCACCATTCTGGTGCAGACCCTGATCAACTCCAACCTGGATTATTACAACAGCCTGCTAATGGAGAGCCTGCCTTAAGTTTCTTCCCCACTCCAACCTACTCTCCATTCTCTAAAGTGATTTTCCTAAAGTGTAGGTCTGTCATGACTCACTAAAATCCAGTGACTCTCAGGATCCGGGACCCAATACAAAATGCAGTATAGCATTCAAAGTCCTTCATAGCCTAGCCCCCTCCCATTTTTCCAGTCCTCTTACATCTCATTCCCCAACATGTACTCTTCTATCCAGTGAAACTAGCCTCCTGGCTGTTCAAGAGAACCTGGGAATTTTCTCTGGCTGTCCCCCATACCTGGAAAGTTCTCCCTCCTCTCTCTACTGACTTCCCTGATTTCCTTTTAAATCTCAACCAAAATCTAATTTTTTACAGGAAGTCTATCCCAACCACTCTTCATTCTAATGCCTTCCCTCTGTTAATTATTTCCAATTTATTCCGTATATAGCTTGCTTTCTATGTATGTTTGCATGTTGTCTCCCTCATTAGATCGTAAACTCCTGGAGGGCAGACTCTTTTGCCTTTTTTTGTATCCCCAGCACTTAGCATGTAGTAGGCGCTTAATAAATGTTTACAGAGGCACAGAGCACCGGCCTTGGAGTCAGGAGGACCTGAGTTCAAATCGGGACCTCAGACACACTTACTAGCTGTGTGACCTTGGGCAAGTCACTTAACCGCAACTGTCCTCCCTTGCCCCCTCAAAAAAATAAAAAATGTTTACTGATTGATTGGCTGATTGGAAATAGATATAATAGCACAGTGGAAAATATGCTGGATTTTAAATCATGGAGTCCTCCTTCAAAGCCCACTCTGCTACTTAACCGTATGTGTGACCAAGAACAAGTTCTAGGCCTTTGTGTCCTTATGTATAAAATGAGATCTAGCCGAACGAAAACCTCTAAGGTTCATTCCAGCTCTGAATAAGTATGACTTCATGACTCTGAAAAAGAGAGCGTTCCCAGGAAAGGCCTGAATGTTACTCTGCAACGCACACCGTAGGGGCAGGTGATGCAGCGAGATGGAAGAACAGCGATCGGGGGTGAAAGCTGGCTCTGAGTCTCTTGGGCAATTCACGTTGCAGCTCTCTGAAGCACAATGTCCTCATTGGCAAAATGGGGAAAAGGAAGCAGGAGACGTGGATTCTAATGCTGACTCTGACACTCGTCACTCTGGGCAGTTCGCCGAGTCTCGGTTTTCTAATCTGTAAAATAGGCATTGTAACGACTGCACCATCTACCTCGCAAGGCTCAAATGGGATAATGTACGTGGGGGGAGCGGGGGGGGGGGGAAGGGAATGCTTCAAAAACAATTCCTTGCTGAGCATTCCAATGGAAGGTATTTCCGATTCCCTGCCCGGGCTGCCCTGGCCCCCCCCCCCACCGCCCGGGGGTCTCTTACCCAAGGCACAGGCCATGGCGGTCCCGACCATGCCCCCGCCGGCCACCACCACATCGTAGAGGGCCTGGTCCGGCCCGACCGAGCCGCTCAACCATCTCAGCCCGGGTAGCCGCGGGCCCCCCAAGGTTGTTCCAGGGACAACCAAAGCCCGGGTCAAGCGAGTGCAGGCCGCCATTGCTGTGACCGTGGCGGTCACGCCCCTTCCGCCGTCCCAGAATGCTTCCGGGACACCACCCACCAATCGCTGAACTCTTTTCTGGAACTTAGCTTATAAAAATCTGCAAGAGAAAGAAGAGAGAAGAGTGGGGGAGAGCGGTAGCTTCTGCTCAACCAATCAGAAGGCAGCTCTGGTAATGCTCATTGGATGACACTAGGGTAACAAGTCGGACGGAGAAGGGAATTGGCTCTGAGGGACTTGACCAATGGGCTTTCAGTACCAAGCAGGGAGGGTGGACCCAGACCTTGGCGTAACTGGCACGGCGAGCCGCGCTGCTTGCTGTCCCTGTCGTCGCTGCCGTCTCGTTGAGAAGATGACCGTGGGGAGGTTTGCTGCAACCCGCGAATGCGGAGAGCGAGGCAGCCAGGTGAGGAAGAACAGCAGAGGGAGGAAGGAACCAGCATTGGGTAATGGAACTGGAACCTTGTGGGGAAGGAGACCAGCTTCATCGTTGCCATAGAGACCGGTGGGCGGGGCGGCCCGAGGAGAAGGGGCGGGGCCTGATAGGGCGGTGGGCGGGGTGTAACTGGATCCAGTTTGATTCATTTCATAGGTTGTCAAAACTGCCTGTGGGTCGTAGAATAGAATCATCTAACCCACTCCCCCTCATTTTTTTAATTAATTTTTTTTCAAATTAAACAGTCTATTTTGCTACTTCCTCCTTCCCCCTCCCCACTGGAAAAAAAAAACCCTATTTTTGATATAGGATGGCCTTTTGTGAGAAGGAGGGATGCTGGGGGAAATTATGGTGATGTAAAAAAAGATCCTAAAAACTCGTTAAAAAAAACAACAACCTGGGGGCAACTAGGTGGCGCAGTGTATATAGAGCACTGGCCCTTAAGTCAGAAGGACCTGAGGTTAAATTCGGCCTCAGATACTTGACACCTACTAGCTGTGTGACCCTGGGCATGTCACTTAACTCCAATTGTCTCGTAAAAAAAAAAACCAAAAACAAAAAACCCTGAAAGCAATTATTTAAAAAAAAAACCTGTTAATAAGTATGCATAGTCAAGCAAAAGCATCCTCCTTCATTTTACAGGGAAGAAAAAAAAAGGCCCATGGAGGGGAATTGTTGGGCAGGGGGAGTACTCTGCTTATCAGTGGCAAAGTTGGGGCTTCAATCCAGGTTGCCTAACTTACGGTCCCATCCAGTGCAGTCCAATCCGACAAGTATTTTAATATTAAATACTGTGTGAGAGGGATTGTGCTAAGTTCTAAGGATACAAAAACAAAAGGAAAAACAGTCTCTTCCCTCAAAAAGATTACATTCGACTTGGGGGAAGAAATATGAAGTAGTCAGATTCGTTTTCCACTGTAACACCTGCTTCCCATCTTTTACAAGAAGGCAGCCTGGAGTGGTAGAGGAAAGGTGTCTTGAAAAAAACACTGCTTATAGAATAATGATCTGGAGCCAAATACCGGCTTTGTTACTCCCTTTGTGTGTGACCTTGAGCAAATCATTCTCTCAGCTGGTTTTTAAATTAAATTTTTTAATTAACAACAATCTATTTTGTCTCTCTACCTCCATTTAAACAAAGAAAAAGAAAATTCTTGTAAAAAAATAGGCAGTGGTCAAGCAAAATATTTGAGCATGTCCAAAAAATATATCTCAGTCTGCTCCCTGAATTGCACCTATTTCCCACTACATAAATCAGCCAGCACAGGTTAGACACAGTTTATTCACTCACAAGTGTGACATAATTCATCTTTAAGTAATGGATATGTGTATCTCATGTGTATCAATTTCACAGATGGTGTGTGTGCGTATGTGTGTGGTAGCCTCCTGAGCTACATGACACAGAGTTGGGTAAAATCAGGTAGATCACAAGGAAGATTTACAAAGCAGGGAAGATAAGGTAGGGCACTTAGGAAAAGGTATGTTTTTAGCAAAAGAAAACTGTTACAAAGGTCTTGAGCATCAAAGCTCTTTACATTAGACCAAAGAAAACTGTATTTTCTTTATCAGTCAGTTAATTACAATGTGTTGAGTTCCTGCTGTGTGCTTTATTCACTAGAATAAAGAGAAATGGGTAGGTTCTTAGGAACTGTTCAAAGTCCTGTGAGTTTTATTTTGTAACTGTAAGAATGATTGGAGGAAAGTAGGTATTGAAGGAAACATTCAGTACATTCAATATCACATAGAAAAAGAAATATCATTAACAGCATAAAACGAAGTCAGGTTCTCCCAAAAATCCACTTTTGACAATGGTGATCTCGAAAGTCCTCTCCAGATATAAATATGGTGATTAAAAATCTTATCATGTTGTTAATAATCTTTCTATTCACATTTCCTAGATGTGAGAAAATTTGAAATGTTTGGAGGAAATAGAGGCAGTTAGGAGGCCACAATGACTTGGAGTCAAGAGGATCTGAGTTCAAATCTGGTCTCAGACTCGTAATCACTGGGTTACCCTGGGCAAGTCATTTAATCTGCCCTGTATTTCTCATCTATAAAATGGAGCTAGGGTTACTTAATAGCACCTACCTCCCAGAGCTGTTGTGAGAATAAAATGTAACAACATTTGTAAGCCACATTGCAAATCTTAAAGCACTCTATAAATACTAGTGATTTAATAGCTATTATTAAGTAGCTGGCATAAGAAGAGCAGGCATGCATCTTGGGGAGGGAGAGGGGAAGGGGGGAAAGAAAATCTGGAACTCAAAATTATGTGGAACTGAGCATTGTAAACTAAAAATAAAAAATCTTAATTATATAAAAAGAAGAGCAGGCATGTAAAACCGAAGGTCAGTGCCAAGGGCATGGCCTTAATAGGAAGGAAACCTGATAGGATGGAAAAAACACAAGGAACCAGATGCTAGAGGACCTGACCCTGTTACTCATTAGCCTTGTGACCCTGGACAACTCCCCTCACCTGTTAGAGGTCTGTGACAAATGAGGGGCTTGTAGGGCATTCACAGAGAAGAAGGATTAGGCTTGTTCAGCTTGGCTCTTGAGAATAGACCTCAGACAAAGGGGCAAAAATTTCAGAGGCACATTTAGACTTAGCATAAGGAAAAACTTTAATAATTAAAACTGTCCAAAAGTGCAGTGGGCTGCCTTGGGAGACCATGGGAAGTCTTCAAACAGAGAAGAATGTTGCAAAGGGAATTCCTGTTCAGGTAGAGGTAGGACAAGATCATTTTGGAGGTTCTCTCCAACTCCAAATGTCTACATGATTCTTTGGGTAAAATAATTAACCTGGTGGATTGGAAAGAATGCTGGGCTAGAAGTCAAGAGACCTGAATTCAAATCCTGCCTAAGGCACTTACTAGCTGTGAAACAGTGACCAAGTCTTTTAACCTCTCAAAGCCTCAGTTTTGCTATTTTAAAATGGGAATAGTACTTGTACTTTGGTGATTACTTTGAAACCTAAAATCATCATATAAAATGTTGATTATTACTGTTATCATATTATTTCTAAGGTCCATTCCAATTCTGGAAAGAGCATCAGAGTCATGAGAGACCAAGTTAGAATTTTACTTCCGTAGATTAGCCAAATGGTCCATGGTCCTCAGTTTCCTCATCTGTAAAGTGGAGGTAATAATACTTGCAGTAGTTGCCTCCTGGGGGAGTTGAGAAGATCAGATCCAATAAAGCATGTGAAGCCTTTTGTAGACTTTAAAGTGCTATATAAATGTCAGCTCTTAGGAGAGGCCAGGGGTACCCTTTGGGAGTTGTGAGTAGACCAGCTCATTCCTTAAGGGGGAATAAGTAGGTGAAGGGAATGGGGTGTTAAAGGTTTAGCCAAAGTTTATTCTCTATCTCAAACTGCTAAACTAAGATTTCACAATGCCCATGGCATTATATAGGTATAAGGCAAAGATTAAGGGCTAAATGGGCACGTTAACAGAGACAGAACTATAAAGAACAACAGAGTGGGCTGGACATCTGGACATCAGAGTGGCTTTGGAGACATTCTTTGGAGAGCATGCTAGGTCTGAATTAAGGTTATGGCTTTGCTAAACAGCCATCTTTGTGTCCCCTTAGGTCTTCCACCCCAAAGCATCCTCAGACACAGAGACAGAGGAAGAACCGCAGGAGAATGGAATTGCCTTGCACAGGGCAGGAAAACTGGAGGATTTCCTCCACAAAGAGGCTGAGACAGACGTGACTAGCTCCGACTTGGATGATTATTTTTATGAGATTTTGCAGGCACAGAAAGAAAAAAGCAGACGCTGTTCATTGAGAAGAAGCTCAGCATATCGGGCAAAGCTGGACGATGAATCCTCTGTAGAGGATAAAGACCTGGAGTGTTTTTTCCAAGACAATAACAGACGGAGACGACAGGCCAAGTGTCGTGAGCCTTTTATGTAAGTCAAGTAAGGCCTGCTCTTTAGAGTGGGGAGAGCAGTGCCGGGTAAGGGGGACCTCGTAGAGGCTCACCACACCAGGTCCTCTTCCCAGAGCTCATCTGCCAGTTCTTCAGCACGGCCCCATTTTGCTTGTGACACTTATGTGTGTTGGCCTCCCACATCGCAGACCTGTACTTCTAGGTAGATAGAAATGTGCCAATTCTCTACTAAAACCCCCTCCTATCCTCTCATTTTTTTTGGAGGGGGGAAGGCAGGGCAATTGAGGTTAAGGGACTTGCCCAAGGTCACGTAGCTGGTAAGCTTGTCAAGTGTCTGAGGCCAGGTTTGAACTCGGGTCTTCCTGACTCCAGGGCCGGTGCTCTATCCACTGCGCCACCCAGCTGCCCCCCATCTCCTCCTTATAGGCTGCACAGTAGGGCAGTGAGTAGAGCCTGGGCCTGGAGTCAGGAGGACCGGAGTTCAAATTCAGCCTTAGACCCTTATTAGCTATTTGACCCTGAGTGACTCATTTAACCCTGTTTGCCTCAGCTTCCTCATTTGTAAATGAGCTGAGGGAAATGGCAAACCACTCTGGTGTCTTTGCCAAGAAAACCCCAAAGGGGGTCACGAAGAGTTGTACACAACTAAAAAATTACTGAACTGAAACAAGTCATTTCCCTCTGTTTGCCCTAGTTTCCTCAGCTGTAAAATGGGAACAATGACGGCACTGACCTTGCAGGGTCATCGTGAGGATCCTGTGAGACACAGTTTGTAAAGTGCTTAATACATGGCCTGGCACACAGTAGGTACTCTGTAAATGCTTCCTTTCTTCCCTTCCTCCATTTGCCATGAGCTTCCTTTCCTCCATTCTCTTCCTTTTCTCCGTTCTCTTCATCCCAAGCCCTTAACATCATTTCCCACTGTCCCCTCTTTTCCTCCAGGCCCCGATGAAGAGCCGGCCCTTCTCTTCGCCAAGACCAGCTCCTCTGCACGTGCACCTGGCTCCATCCTCTGCTGTCATCTCCCGCAGATTAGATCTTCAGTTATCTTCTCTCTGTCTAATCTTCAGCCTCTCTGTATCAACTGGTTCCCTCCCTACTGCTTTCAAACGTGCCCAAGTCGCCACCCTTACAAAGCCTTCGCTAGACTGACTCTACTCTCCCCTCAATCCTGTATCTCCTTCCTTTCTCCGTCAGACTCAAGAAAGTTCTCCGTACTCATTGTCTCCACTTCCCCTGCTGTCACTCCTTCCCCCTTTGCAGTCTGGCTTTCCAACCTAATCATTCAACTCAAATCTCTCCCAAGTTGCCAATGATTTCTTAATTGCCAGTTCTGATGATTTTTCCCTCAGTCTTCCCGCATCCTTCTCTGCCTGTCTGCTGCATCTGGCACTGTTGACCACCCTCTCTCCCTAGATATTCTTTCCTTCCTGGGTTTTCATGACACAAATCTCTTCCTGGTTTGTTTCCTACTTGTATGACCATTCTTTCTTAATCTCCTTTGCTCACTCATCATCCACATCATACCCCTTAACTGTGAGTATTTCCCACAGTTCTTTCCTGGGCATCCTTCTCCGTAATACAATCTCACTCTTGGTAGCTCATAAACTCCCATGAATTTAACTGTCATCTTAATGCAGATGACTCCCATATTGACTGTCTGTCCCCTGAGCTTCAATCCTGTATCATGAATTACCTGTTCAACAATCCAAACTTGATGTCCCAGAAACATCTTAAACTCAACATATCTAAAACTGACTTGTGACCTTTCCCAAACTTCCCTGTTTCTGCACCACCATCTCTCCAATTTCTCAGGTTGATAATCCCAGCACTATCCTGGATTCCTCATTCTTACTCACATCACACATAGCCAACCACCATCTCTCCAGTGTCTCAGGTTTATAATCTCAGCGCTGTCTTGGACTCCTCATTCTTACTCACGTCACACATAGCCAACCACCATCTCTCCAGTATCTCAGGTTTATAATCTCAGTGCTGTCTTGGACTCCTCATTCTTACTCACGTCACACATAGCCAACCACCATCTCTCCAGTGTCTCAGGTTTATAATCTCAGCGCTGTCTTGGACTCCTCATTCTTACTCACGTCACACATAGCCAACCACCATCTCTCCAGTATCTCAGGTTTATAATCTCAGTGCTGTCTTGGACTCCTCATTCTTACTCATGTCACACATAGCCAACCACCATCTCTCCAATGTCTCAGGATGGTCATCTCAGCGCTATCCTGGCTTCCTCATTCTTGCTCATGTCACACATAGCCAACCACCATCTCTTCAGTGTCTCAGGTTTATAATCTCAGCGCTGTCTTGGACTCCTCATTCTTACTCACGTCACACATAGCCAACCACCATCTCTTCAGTGTCTCAGGTTTATAATCTCAGTGCTGTCTTGGACTCCTCATTCTTACTCACGTCACACATAGCCAACCACCATCTCTCCAGTGTCTCAGGTTTATAATCTCAGTGCTGTCTTGGACTCCTCATTCTTACTCACGTCACACATAGCCAACCACCATCTCTCCAGTGTCTCAGGTTTATAATCTCAGCGCTGTCTTGTACTCCTCATTCTTACTCACGTCACACATAGCCAACCACCATCTCTCCAGTATCTCAGGTTTATAATCTCAGTGCTGTCTTGGACTCCTCATTCTTACTCACGTCACACATAGCCAACCACCATCTTTCCAATGTCTCAGGATGATCATCTCAGCGCTATCCTGGATTCCTCATTCTTACTCACGTCACACATAGCCAACCACCATCTCTCCAGTGTCTCAGGTTTATAATCTCAGCGCTGTCTTGGACTCCTCATTCTTACTCACGTCACACATAGCCAACCACCATCTCTCCAGTATCTCAGGTTTATAATCTCAGTGCTGTCTTGGACTCCTCATTCTTACTCATGTCACACATAGCCAACCACCATCTCTCCAATGTCTCAGGATGGTCATCTCAGCGCTATCCTGGCTTCCTCATTCTTGCTCATGTCACACATAGCCAACCACCATCTCTTCAGTGTCTCAGGTTTATAATCTCAGCGCTGTCTTGGACTCCTCATTCTTACTCACGTCACACATAGCCAACCACCATCTCTTCAGTGTCTCAGGTTTATAATCTCAGTGCTGTCTTGGACTCCTCATTCTTACTCACGTCACACATAGCCAACCACCATCTCTCCAGTGTCTCAGGTTTATAATCTCAGCGCTGTCTTGGACTCCTCATTCTTACTCACGTCACACATAGCCAACCACCATCTCTCCAGTATCTCAGGTTTATAATCTCAGTGCTGTCTTGGACTCCTCATTCTTACTCACGTCACACATAGCCAACCACCATCTCTCCAGTGTCTCAGGTTTATAATCTCAGTGCTGTCTTTGACTCCTCATTCTTACTCACGTCACACATAGCCAACCACCATCTCTCCAGTGTCTCAGGTTTATAATCTCAGCGCTGTCTTGTACTCCTCATTCTTACTCACGTCACACATAGCCAACCACCATCTCTCCAGTATCTCAGGTTTATAATCTCAGTGCTGTCTTGGACTCCTCATTCTTACTCACGTCACACATAGCCAACCACCATCTTTCCAATGTCTCAGGATGATCATCTCAGCGCTATCCTGGATTCCTCATTCTTACTCACGTCACACATAGCCAACCACCATCTCTCCAGTGTCTCAGGTTTATAATCTCAGCGCTGTCTTGGACTCCTCATTCTTACTCACGTCACACATAGCCAACCACCATCTCTCCAGTATCTCAGGTTTATAATCTCAGTGCTGTCTTAGACTCCTCATTCTTACTCACATCACACATAGCCAACCACCATCTTTCCCGCGTCTTGGGTTGATAAGCTCAGCGCTATCCTGGATTCCTCATCCTTACTCACACTGCATATCCAGTCAGTAGTCAGACTTTGCTCTCTCTACCTTTACAGCATTTTCACATCCAGCTCCTTTTCTGCACTCATGTAGGTACCACCTCAATTCAGGCCATCATTGCCTCTTACCTAGATTGTTGCAGCTGCCTCCTCACTGGTCTCCCTGTCTCCAGTTTGTTCTCTCTCCAATCCATCATATACACTGCTGCCAACGTAATTTTCCTTAAGTGCAGACTTGACTGTGCAGCTCATCTGCTTAACCAGTTCTGATGGCTTCCTACTGCTTCCAAGATAAAACACAACCTTGGTAAACATTTATTAAATGCCTAATATGTGCCTAGTCACTGTGTTAAGCACTGAAATACAAAAATGAAAAAGGACAGTTTCTGCCCTCAAGGAGCTGACAATCTAATGGGGGAAGACAACACATAGAAGGAAGCTGAAAAGGAGAGGGCAGGGAGGGGAAAAGGCACTGGCACAGGGGCATGATGGAGTCTAGTCCAAACAAGTACAATTGGTAGGAAATGAAGAGAAGGCTGGCCTAGGAGCCCACTATAGAAGGAGGCATTGAGAGGCAGTCTTTGCTTCTCCCTCCAGCCCTCCAGTCAGAGGGCCAGAGGATACTCTGGGTACAGTTGAAGTGTGTGTCCCCGAGCTGATGACAAGTTTCCTGAAAGTGAGGTTTTCTAGAGACATAATGGAGTTCAGTCCAAGGAGGGGAAAATGTTTAGCTTTTAGAGTTCTCTACAGTCTGGCCCTAACCTCCATGGACATTACTCTTTCTCCTCTGCTCTCTGATCCAGCCAGACTGGCCTTTCATCTCCCAAATTCATGCCTTTGCACTGGCTGTCCCTAATGCCTGTAATGCACTCCTCCTTACCTTCTCTTCTTTTAGGATGTCATTCAGGCATCAGCTCCTATGTGAAGCCTTTCCTAATACCCTCCACTACCATTACCCTCCCAACTTTGTATTTAACTGTTGCGAGTGTGTATTTATACACATACACACAAAGTAGTTAAATATGTACGTATGCATGTATATATGCATATATGTATTTATTAGCTTTATTTTTATTCTACATATATTTTATATGTACCTATTGTCTTCCCTGTTGGAATGTAGATTCATGAGGAGGGACTGTTTCATTCTATATATTTGTATCTGGCACCTAGCACAGTGGCTGGCACATAGTCGTCATATTTTAATAACTCCTTGTTGATTGATTGCAGTCAATCCCAATAGGCATTGTAACAGCTTAGATAGACTTATCAACCTAGCCTCAATTGTCCAGAAAAGGACAAAGGTATCCCTTAATGAACTTAGAGATATAAAGCATATCGTGTCAAAGTACTTTTAAAATATTGCAATTTCAAGTAACTCAGTTCCTCACATGTTCTAGTTGGGTTTTGAATACATTATAATAACTTAAATGACTAGATATGAGAAAAGAATACCTCTCCCCAAACATAGCACATCTAAGCAGACTGCTACTTCCCCACCCCCCAAAAAGAGAAAACAGCATGGGTAAAAAATGGTAGCCATCAATTTTGTTGTGAGAGGATATTACGTACACCGAGATGGCCTGTATAACCCAAGAGAAGGGACCAGAAATTAAGGGGAAGAGTGTCCCTTGTCACTGATGCAGAGTGTAGAACCTAAGACTAGAAGTCTGGTGAAAAGAGAACATAGGGAAGCCTTCCACTCTGGGTCTTAGGCACTGACTCCAGGGTGGACAGAGACTCGCTTCCCTCTATCCCAAATTCTAAAAACAGACTGGTTAACCCTTGACTTTTCCCCCTCAGATGTGACAGCCTGAAGCAGTCCAGCTCCTTGAGTGACCTTACACAAGAAAACTTGTATGGTCAAGAAAGTTCCTTAGCTTCTGGCCACTGCCCACCACCCAAGAGCACCCTGGCCTGGGTCCCCTTCGTCACTACCCCCGAGCCCTTTCACATGACAGTGCGGGAGGCAAGTAAGAAGTCCCGGTGTCTGCCATCCTGTGCCTCATTTGAACTAAGAAAACAGCGAGCAGAGAAGCAGGAGCAGGAGGAAGCTGAGTGCCAGAAGCAGTTCCAGGCCCAGCCAGTGCCCGCTCATGTCCATCTGCCCCTCTATCAGGCAATCATGGAACGGAATGAGGCCCGCAGACGAGCAGGGATCCAGAAGAGGAAAGAACTGCTCCTGTCTTCCCTTAAGCCCTTTAGCTTCCTGGAGAAGGAAGAGCAGAAAAAAGAAGCCATTCGACAGAGAGCCTCAGCAGCAATGACTCAAGCAAAGACTTCAAAGCAAAAAGTCACCAAGAAGATCCCTAAGTCAGTCTTGGAGCCAGCCCTGGGTGACAAGCTCAAAGGTAAAACAGTATCTTCCAAGGGATCCTGCATCACCTCCTGATCCCCCAGCTTCTTGCTCTTTTCCTGCATGTAGAGGTCTTAGGAATAGAGCCTTACAGCACTATCAGGATTCAAAAGATCTGGGCACGCCCTCAGAGAAATAATTATAATGGATTTCAGTTATTTATGAGGTAGCAGCATCTTTGGCCTCCCCACTGTCAGAGGGAGCACAGTCCTCTGAGCTACTAGTGAGTACAAGCAGAATACCTCCTATAGTAAGCGTGGCTGTTTTACCTAGTCAGCATAATAATAGAAAATATGCTGCTAGAAAGTACTGTGAGAAGTAAAGAGGAATCTATATCAGGAACAGGTTTTTATAGTAATTGCTGTGCTCACTTAGCTGGTACTTTTCTCACAAAGCTATAGCTGAAGTTCTTGTGAACCAGAATATTTGAGTATATATATTTGCAATCCAGAAGTATGAAATCAAGCCCTGATTGTACTCCTCACTCATGGGGAAAGCCATCTGACATACTGCATCACAAGATTATGACAGTCAGCAAAATTACATAGGAAGTACTTTGAGCATTTTAGAAAGAGGATACTATACGTAAACTCAAGGAAATATTGTTTCCAATGGGTGAATATTTACCTTATTGGAGCAGGGTAACTAACTCGGCTTGGGGCCAGGGAATCCTGGGGGATTTATTAATCATTATCTCTGGTCTGAGCATTTAATATTCTAGTGCATAACTTGGGCATGGAAGCTCCTGTCCTGCCCCTTCCTGCACAAGCCTTTTTATTTGCTTTCCCCCCCTCCACAGAAGCTGAACTGTGCAGGAAACTCCGCATCCAGACAAGGGCTGCAGATCTCCTTCAGACAGCCTCATCCCCCATCACTTCTAATAGATACACTGATCCAAAGTCTCGAATATCCACTCGAACACGGCAAGAAAAACTCAGTTTCATGCAGACAGACTTCAATTTCCAACCAAGGGTGAATCCCAGTGTCCCTGACTTTGAGGGTCTTCACAGGGCATTCCAAAAAGAAGCTGCTCAAAAAAGGGAGACCCGAGAGGCTACACGAAATAAACCATTCCAGCTGAGAACTGCCAATCTCCACCACCGACAGAGGCCCAACAAAGAGGCAACAGAAGCCAAGGTGAAAGTGTAAGCACGTAGGAGAGAAGAGTGATGTGGAAGCTGATGTATCATGGCAACCACAGTCTGGACTGAGTGACACAGAAGACGTGAACCTCAAAGAGTTACACTGGGAAAGGGAGAGTCTGGAAATGTTAGCAGGGAGCAGATACTATTCCAGCTCTTCCTCATGGCCTATTATGTTAGGGGACAGGAGAGAAAATCTAACTAGAAGTGGAAACAGTTGGGAATTTAGGTCTTGTAGAAAAAGCCAGCTTTTTATAGGTGCCAGAAGATAGGAAAAGTGTGAGAAGAAGGCATGGAGAATGAAGGGAAGTTTAACATTATGCAGGATTCTAGGGGACTTAATAGAGATTAGAGAATGATAGGAGAGCCCTAGATGGTGGAACAGTATGGAAAGAGGTAGTAGAGGAAGAGAGCTTTCAGTCTGAGGACCGGTGATTCTGAATCATTAGAATTAGAAGAGCAGGATGTTCCAGGATACGTGATTTTACATAATCTAAATAGCCATGGATCCTGGGCTAGCAGCTGCTGTGGGGGTGAAAGACCAACACAAGCCCAACAACAAGTATGCTGCCAAAGCCCAGGTTCTTTTGATCTGCTTTACTAAGGAAAGCAACGTTAAGGGGTGACAAGTTTACTTTAATCCAGCATACAAATATCAATCACTCAGTTCAGGGGAAAAAGCCAGCACCCTGAACTTCAGAGCAAATACAAAGATACATTAGAAACAGGCCAAATCACAATTCATAGTTACCAAAAAGCATCAACATCTGAGTTCACGAGCCGGGGAGCTCGACAATGGCTGGCCCAGAGTCACGTGCCACTCCTCCTGTGGCTCAGAGCTCTGAGAAAGAGAAAGCCAACCCCTGGTTCTATATCTTTTTCAGGGTCAAGGGTGAGTCACACATGCAACTCACCCGTGTGACCTAAAATCATCACAAAGAAGCGACTTAAACCCACGTGGTCTAAAAGCTTCTGATGTCCCAAACATGCCACTCAAACCCATGTAAACTAGGCCCTCCCCTGAGGCAAGGAGGTCACCAAGGACTCTCAATTTAGTCAAGGAAACAAAGGCCAAACTCTTCAAGGGCACTTGGTTGAACTGAGTGCTAAGAGCCCATTTTGAATGCCAACACACAGGACTTGCAGATTTGCTAGCCACGGGTACCCATTGGTTGCATCTACTTTCCGGGGTTAGCAGTGACACCTAGAGGGAGGCAGGAAGGGGCATTAGGGAGGTAAAAGTCAAAGGTCTGGGCCCTAGAATCCTTACTAAACTCAAATGTGACACTGTTTCAGGAGTTTAATCCCAAAATAGTAGGAGATAGTAGGAAAATATCTTTTTGTGTCAGGCCTGGTGTCTGAGGCTCTGGTCTTTCTGGCATTTAGTCTAGTATTTAAGGCCCTGATTGGGGCAACTCTAGGCTTTACCTAGGGTCCTTGTCTTTCTAGCTCTAAGTACTATTGAAGACCTAACCCCAGGGCAGCCACTGTGCCTTTGCTTGAGGTCAGATATGTGCTTTAAGAAGCTTATTTTGACAGCTGTGCAAAGTGGGTAAGATTGTAAAGAGCCTAGCAATAGGGAAACTAGTTAGAAGGATTTACCAGTAGTCCTACAGGAGGTGATGAGGACATGAACTCGATTGAAGAGATACTATGGAGGTAGCATCAATTAGACTTCGCAACTGATTGGATGTGGAGGGTGAGGGAGAAGAAAGAGTCAGGACTCTTGAGATTTCAAAATTAGGTGGATGGAAGAAAGACAGAAACAGAGAAATGGAAAGAAAAATGGGTTTAGGGAGGAAGATGATGTTTGGGATACATTGAGTCTGATTCCTGAAGGATATCCACGTAGAGAGATACGAGATACAGCACTGGAGTTCAGGGAAGAGACCATGTCTAGAGATGCAGATTTAGAAGTCATCTGGATAGGGGTAATAATTCTACCCACAGGCATCCATGAGCTGGCTAAGTGCATTTAGAAAGAGAAGAGGGCCAACAACAGAGGCTTGAGAGACACTCATATTTAGGGGCAGCTAGGTGGTGCAGTGAGTAGAGCACCAGCCCTGGAGTCAGGAGGACCTGACTTTAAATCTGGCCTCAGACACTTGACATGCTTACTAGCTGTGTGACCTTGGGCAAGTCACTTAACCCCAATTGCCAGAGAGAGAGACCCTCATATTTAGCAGATAGGAGGAGGATGATAAACCTTTGAAAGAAGAAAAGGGATCAGAAAGGCAGAAAGAAAACCAGGAGGCAGTCGTGTCAGAGGTACTACAGGAGAAGAGAGTGCCCAGCAGGACTGGTGGGTCAGCAGTGTTGTGTGCTGAAGCAAAGGAAAGAAGCATCAGGACTGAGAGAGGGCCGTCAGATTTAGCAGTTAACTCCATCGTGTCTTACCAGGCACTAGAAATTAAGGGGCTCAGAAATTTGGGGATCTCGCTGTTCCCACCTTGATTCTGGTATCGAGGCCAGGGTCCTTCTGGCATTTAGCCTAGTGTTTAAGGCCCTGTTTAGAGTAGCTCTAGAGAGACTGAAGATACCAATTGGGAATTTGGACATCTTTGTTGAATGAATTTTGGGATGGATAGAGACAAATCCTGTACTATGTTCCAATCACATTTGTTTAATCTCTTCTAGAATCCTCCACAGTCACCCACGGCTCCATTACAAAGGAGCCGTTCTCTGAGTGCTCTTGCCTCCCTCTCTCCTAACACCCTTCCAATACACATCACAGATGCCACCCGGAAAAGGGAATCTGCTGTCAGGTGAGTAGTTAAGCCTTTGGCATTTGTGTGGGGCAGTGTAACATTCTAAGCCGGGTGAGAGGTAACATCCCATATGGCCCAAACTCCCCAGCCTGTACTGCTGGGGTACTTAGCCACAGTTAGCAAGATGAAATTTAGAAGGTTAGATAGAATTGGTAGAATTTTACTGTTCTCTATTCCGTGAGTCTTTGTACATGACTCTAAACTTGGCTTTATGGCAACATCAGATCCTCACGCCTTTGCTTCTGAGATACTGATACAGAAGAAAAATTAGTTTTACGCTGGGAAATTGATCAATGATTCCAGTGAACCCAGACTGTTCCTTGAAATAAAAACCCATCTTTCGGCTCTAGGCATATTCTCTGGCCATCCCCCGTACCCGGAATGCCTTCCCTCCTCACCTCTGCCTGCTGACTTCCCTGGCTTCTTTAAGTTCCAACTGAAATCTCATCTTCTACAGGAAGCCCATCCCAACCCCTCTGTGCCTCCCCTCTGTTAATTATTTCCTATTTCTTCTGTATGTATCTTGCTTTGTGTATAGTTGTTTGCATGTTGTCTTTCCTATTAGATTGTAAGCTCCTTGAGGACACGTACTGTCTTTTGCTTCTTTTTATCTCCTCACTTTTTAGCACAGTGCCTGGCACACAGTAAGTGTTTAATAAATGTTTACTGATTGATGAGTGTGAAGGTGAGTACAACTTAGGCATTCATCCAGTAAGTGTGGATAAGCTGGTAGGACCTGGAGTCAGCCGCAGACACTTAGTGGCTGTGTTACTCTGAAGAAGTCCCTTAACCTCTATTTAACTTTGTTTCTGAACCTTTAAAAGGGGAACGATAATAGCACCTGCCCTCTAGGATGTTGTAAGGGTCGAATGAGGTGTTGTTCCGAACATGGACTAGGAAGGACAGAGCTTGGTCAAGTTGGACATGTGCCGAGTCCGAAGGTACCTTTGTTGGCTCTGATCTTCCTCCTCCTGTGGTTCGAAGACCATTGCATTGAGGCTCTGGTGACTGCAAATCAGTTGTGTTCCCATCCCACCCCCTCACCCCGCTATGAGACTGAACGGACTGTATCCTTTTCCCTAATCCCTCTTGTTGCCCCTGCTCTCCCCTGTGTAGACTTTGAGCCTTCCTGCGTGAGTTAAAATGTGCCATGAGGAAAGACTTGATGCTTTATGCATCACTGGTCATCTGATAATTTTGTGATAATCCCTGTAAAGTACTATAAATCCTTATAAAAACTGGCTCAGACCGCGTGAAGATATTCGCAGCTTATATGACAACACGAGCTGCGGAAGGTGAAACTCGATGTGATCATCCAATCTGTGGCAACACTAAGTGCTTAATACTCAGTGACTTCAGTGCTAAGGTTGGCATAGAGGAGGACAGCAAAAATATGTTGGAAAATTTGGTTCAGGATTAAGGAACAAAAGGAGCCTCATCCCTATATATCTTGAATACTTTTTCCAAGAAGAGATTTGGAAAGTGTTAGATGTGAATGAATGGAAAAGCACTCATTAAGTACTTACCATATGCCCAATAACGTTGGGGATACAAATACAAAAGTTAGACAGTCTCTTTTGCTATTGTCGTTCTGCTGTTTCAGTCACGTCAGACTTTTTGTGACCCCATTTGTGGCAGAGATACTGGAGCAGTTTGCCATTTCCTTTATCCAGCTCATTTTACAGATGAGGAAACTGAGGCAAACAGGGTTAAGTGACTTGCCCAGGGTCACACAGCTCCTAAGTGTCTGAGGCCAGATTTGAGCTCAGGAAGATGAGTCTTCCTGACTCCAGGCCAGACCCTCTATCCAAAGCGCCACCTAGCTGCCTACCTTCAAGAAATTCACATTCTAAAAGGTGAAGACTAAGCATATAGAGAAGTGGCGGCCACAAAGGGGTGCCTTGGCTTAAAAAGTCACAGGGATGGTGACTGCAACCTTAGGGGAGTTGAATATATATTTGTTTGAATGTTTTCTCCCCCGTTAGATTATAAGCTCCTTGAGGGCAGAGACTGTCTTTTGCTCCTTTATGTATCCCCAGCACTTCCCACAGCACCTGGAGCATAGTAGATGGTTAATAAATGTTTATCGATTGATTGGTGTGAAGGTGAGTACAATTTAGGCAAGAATCCTGATAATACTATATAGCCATGAATCATAGAATGCCACAGCATACCTGAGGGCATAGGGGCAGCTGAATATGAAGGAATGATGCATAAAAAATACAAGTAAGTGTTGAGAGGAATGTACTGGGAGAAGCAGAAAGGGAGAGGTGGAATGGAGTAAATTATCTCATGTAAAAGAGGCAAGAAAGAGCTTTTACAATGGAGGGGAACAGGTGGGAGGTAAGAGGAAATAAGTGAGCCTTACTTTCATCGGATTTGGCTTAAGGAGGGAATAACACTCACTCGATTGGATATGGAAATCTATCTTACCTTGCAGGAAAGCAGAGGGGAAGGGGATAAGAGAAGGGGGATAATAGAAGGGAAGGCAGATTGGGGGGAAGGGATATTCAGAAGCAAACACTTTTGTTGGGGGACAGGTCAAGGGAGAGAATGGAATAAATGGAGGGAAGGACAGCATAGAGGGAAATGTGCTTAGTTTTTCACAACATGACTGTTATGGAAGTGTTTTGCATGGTTACCCATGTATGACCTGTATCAAATTGCTTGCTTTCTCAATGAGGGTGGGTGGGGAGGGAGGAAGGGAAAGAATGGAGAACTCAAAGCTTTAAAAAAAATGAATGTTAAAAAAAATTGTTTTTGTGTGCAACTGGGAAATAAGATGTACAGGCAATGGGGTACAGAAATCTATCTTGCCTTACAGGAAAATAGAGGGCAGGGGGATGGGAGAAGTGGGGTAGGGTGATAGAAGGGAGCACAGATTGGGGGAAGGGGTGATCGGGATGCATGCTGTCCTGGGGTGGGGTGAGGGGAGAGTTGGGGAGAACATTTGGAATTCAAAATCTTATGGAAGTGAATGTTGAAAACTGAAAACAAATTATATAAAATTAAAAAAAAAAAGAAGCGGGGTCAAAAATACCAACTAGGAAATAGAGTGGATAAGAAATAACCTGAGTGCTGCCTGGTGTCCACATAATGTTAAAAGACCTAAATGAAGCTCTCCAGTGTGTAGCTGAAGGGATGAAAGGCAGGCCTGTGCCCAGAGGCAGGCCTCCTTGGAGGCCTCATTTCTGTTTTCTTTAGGTGGGTACATTTGCATTTACAAAGTCCAGTGGACTCAACCCCATTCCTGTTTTGAATATTTTGAAGATAACACTTTTGCTTTCTAGTAGGCAAGAATCTTGGCAGGAATCTAGATTTGCTCCAAGTTTCTGCAGCCATGGGTATTACTTTAGAGTAACTGGCTCTGGTATCTCACAGCTATAAGTCAGTGTATTTGGTCCCAAAGGACCTTGTAACTCAGTCTACAAATGCCAGGGTTTGGCCAGTATATCTTTTCATAGGAGCCAGCGATTCATTTTCCTGTAAAGACCTTCAAAGATCTAGGCAAAAGCTGCATTTATATATACATACATTTATATTATAGAGGAAAGTTGCATTAAAGCTTAAAACTGCCCTAAGACTTCTGGGACATGGTGTGTATATCTATATGGCTGTGTATATATAAAATATATAGCAGATTGAAGTTGTCAGTCTTTGTCTCACTTTCTTCCTTGCTCTCTTTAGATGCTCCCTTGAAGAAAAGAAAGATAAAGACAATGAGAGTGCCCGCTGGCTGGAGCAACATAGGAAGAAATGTCAAGCTATGTATAAATCTGTGACCTCACGAGCGAAAGCCATGGATCCCCATAAAAGCTTAAAGGAGACGTACAAAGCAAAGCTGAAAGAGAATTGGTTAGTATCCCCCAGGAAGCACACAGGTGTCTTGGCAGTAATAGTCTCCACTGCACTTAGCACAGTGCCTGTCACATAGTAGGCATTTAATAAATGCTTATTGACTGACTGTCTGACTGACTACCAGCACTGGGAAACGTGCAACAGTAAGTCTTGAAAAAAGCCAGGTAGAATTAACAAGATGATTGAATATTTTATATAACAATCTAGTTATATCAGAAAATGAATTATTAAAAAATGAGTTATTTTGCTAAAGGTAGACAGAAACTTAGGGGTGATGGTTCTACCCAATTGTGTTGGTAATCAAAATGGGCTCCTTAGCACTTAGTTCAACAAGTGCCCTTGAAGAGTTTGGCCTTTGTTTCCTTTGATTAATTCAGTGTCTTTGAGTCTTACTAGGTGCTAAGCCCCAGGCCCAAACCCCTATTAGGTGTAAAACCTTAGTGGGTGTGGATTGGCAACTAAGGTGGGGCCCAAACTGGGGCTAACTCCAGGGAGGGCCTAGTTTACATGTCTGGGACAGCAGAGGCTTTTAGACCATGTGGGTTTAAGTCCACCTCTCTGTGACGATTCTAGGTCACATGGGTGAGTCACATGTGTGACTCACCCCTGACGCTGAAAAAGATATAAAAACCAGGGGTTGGCTGTCTGTTCTTTGGAGCTCCTCCTTACAGCAGTGGTGGCGCATGACTCTGGGCCAGCCCTTGTTCTGAGCTCCCGGGCTGAACCTAGATGTTGGTAACTATGAATCTGTATTGGGTCTGTCTGTTAATATTTGTAATTTGTTTGTATTTTGTTCTGAAGTTCAGCGTACTGGCTTTTTCCCCTGAACTAAGTGAATGCTGTCTGTATGCTGGATTAAAGTAAACTTGTCAACCCCTTCACCTTGCTTTCCTTACTTAAGCAGATCAAAAGAACCTGTGCTGTTGGCAGCTTTCTGGGTGCTGGCTGTGTGTGGATCTTACACCCCCACAGAAGCTGCTAGCCAGATTGTTGAAACACCAATTGGAATTAAGCATTTTCTAGTTTGCAAGAAAATGGAATGTTTTATAAAAACCTTGTTCATTTCAGGCTCAATGACCAAAAAAGAACAAAAGAATATAAGAAGGAACTGGAGGAAATGAAGAGGAGAGTTCAGAATAGACCTTATCTCTTTGAACAAGTGACTCAGGTAGAGTTCCTGTTTGACAAGAAGGAGATTGCCGTTTGTCTATCTGCTCGGATCAGATATTCTTCTGGGGGAATGTTTTTAAGTGATCCTCCAACGTTTAGGTGTCAGCAGTGAAATGATTAGCTCAAACCTCAGGGGGAAGATGTGAGTGGGAGGCCTTATTTTATTCCCGCTGTCATTCAAAAAATAATATCCCCATACCTTGTACAAGCATGCTTCTTAGTAATGGTGTCCCTCACAGAGGACTGTAAAAAGATACACTTTAAATAGTGACTTCTCTACTGGTGTTTTTATTACAGTCTAGAGTTCACGTTAAATGGCACCAAGGACATTTCACTTATTCCACAATGGTTATCTGCTCCCCATGTAGCTCCAAGATTCTTCTAGGATTAGGAGTTTTCCGGGATCAGTTCAAGCAGCCTGAGCACCAGAGCCATCTTGCAGAATCCTTCTCAGACAAGGCAATAACCATTTTAGGTGGTATGTGGATAGTCAAGACAGGATTGTTACAAGGCCCACTCTGCTGGTCTTGATTTGTTCCAAGCAATTTTGGAGAAGCCAGAGAGTTCAGCCCAGACTCTCTTGGGAAATCTAGGAATGATATTGGCCATCTTAAGATTATTAAAGGCTAGATCTTATCCAGATCTTAAGATTTCATTTTTGCCCAAGAAATTGAGATACGACCTGGGTTTCCCCAGTGGCCTGTTTCAGATTGCTGGGCACTCAGATGGTCCCACATGCCCCAAAGAGTATCTAATTGGCTAATTGAAACCTGGATAAAGTATATTATTATGGTCCCCAGCCCCCACCTGCTGTGCTAAAAATTACTGAAAACAATTTCAGATTTCTTAACTTCTTTAAATTAATTTTATTCTTCAAACCAATTCAGTAGCAATCCCCATTGTAGCCTTTAAATTCCATTTCTCCAAGAAAGGGGCAGAGCTCCCAAGTACGATTTTGCTCTTAAGGTCTAAGAGGCATTTTTTATCCACAAAATATCCCTGCCCATTACTCAGGGTGACTAGTATATGAAACACCAGGTGGAGAGGGAGGAGGGGCCACAAGTTACAAATATCTAATTTCTCCTTATACAGATCTGTGCCAGGAAAGAGGCAGAGCGCAGATACCGAGACATATTACGGAAGGTTGGTTTAGAGGAGGACTTTGTGAGGAACAAAGGACAAGATGCCAATGACTTGGAATGGAGTGAAGAAGAAGAGGAAGTAACTGATTCCCCCAGGTATCCATTTTCTAATCTTTCTTTATATTGAATTGTCACCTGGTGGCCCAGGAGGTTGACACTGTTAGGATACAGTATAAACTTCTGCTTGATAGTTCCTTAGTTACATTTTGAAATTAATAACCTTCATTTGTCTGGCATCGCTTCCAAGAATTTTAAACTATCTATCTGATGCCCTGTTTTTTAAAGTTCTGCCGTAAGTTCAGTGTCACCCTTTTAGGTTAGGTTCAACCAGTTAAAATTTGAGTCATGTTAACCAACTGACTACATCTAATTCCAAGATCAGCCAGTCAAGAAGCATTTATTAAGTGGTTGCTTCTGAGCTAGGCTCTGTGCCAAATGCTAGAGATACTAAGAAAAAGTAGATAGTCCCTACTCTCAAGAAGCTTCCATTCTAAAGGGAGAGAAAACCTATACACAAACAGGTATGCAGGAGGTATACCAAGGAGAGGGAAGGCGTCTTAGAGGGGAAGGTAGTAGGAGCCGGGGTGCTGGGAAAGACATGCACAAGGTAGAATTTGAGCTGAGTATTGAAGGAGGCTGGGGGCTTTAAGAGGTGGAAATGAAGAGGGAAAGCATTCCAGCATGAAGGCCCAGAGAGTAAAGATGGAGGATTGTGTACAAGGAGCAGCAGTTAGGCCAGTATGGCTGGATCATAAAATGTGTAGAGGAGAGTAATGTGTAAGATTGGAAAGCTAGGAAGGAGTCAAGTTGTGAAGAGCTGTAAATGTAAACGGAAGGGTTAAATTTGAATCTAGAGGTAATAGGGAGCCACTGTAATTTATTGACTGGGGCAAGAGTCTGTCTGTGTGTGTCTGTGTGTGTGAGGGAGAAGAGAGAGTGTGTGTGTGTATGTGTGAGAGTGTATGTATGTGAGAGTGTGTGCATGAGAGTGTGTGTGAGTGTGAGTGTGTTTGGGTGTGGGTGTGAGGGACAGACAGTGTGGGGGTGTGGGGGTGAGAGTGTGTGTGTATGTGTGAGTGTGTGTGTATGTGAGAGAGAGTATGTGTGTGTGTATGTGTGTGAGTGTTGAGAGAGAGACAGAGACATGGTCAGACCTGGAGCTTAGGAAAATTCCTTTGACAGCTGTGCAAAGGATAGATTAGCATGTGAAAAGACTCAAGGCAGGGGGCCCAGTTAGGAAGCAGTTGTAAGTTGTCTTAAGTGAGAGGCAATGAAGGCCTGATCCAGGGTATTGTCGGTTCGCATAAAAAAAGGAAGACTATCATGGAGAAAGAAATGCCAAGATTTGGCAACTGCTTATGTAGGGTGAATGAAAGGGAGGAATTGAAAATGACAGCAAGACTGCAGACATGCATGATTGCAAAGATGGCGGTGCCCTTGATCCAAAGAGAGAAATTCAGAAGAAGCGTGGGTTTTAGAGGCAAGATAATGAGCGTGCTGAATTTGAGATGATTAGAGGAAATCTAGTTCACAATGTCCAGTAGGCAGTTGGTGATGCAGGCCTGAATCTCAGGAGAAAGACTAGGGATAGAGATCTGTGAGTCATATGTACAAAGATTGTACTGGAACTCATGAGAAGTGAAGAGATCACCAAGTGAAAGGGTATAGAAAGAAAAGAGAAAAGGAATTACTTGTTTTAGAAAGGAAACTCCTTCAGACCAGTTTACTGTATGAGGTTACACAAGATAAATTATCTCCCTAGTACCTGTCTAGTTAGTTTCAGCCCCATTCCCCACTTGTCCTGAAGTTCACCTGAAATCAAAAAATTGTAGACTTTTTTTTTTGGGAGGGGAGCATTGTTGGTCTCTGTATCCCCAGTGTCGGACACTGGGGAGACATTTTAAAAAGGCTTGTTTTGATTGTTTGATTTCTGAATTAGCTGTAAAAGAGGAGGGGGAAGAGCAGTCTTCAAGCCCAGTTTTGCATGATATATTAAGCTATAATCTCTTTTCCATTTTTTCCCCTTGGGAATGGCTTTCCCCAACCCCTTCAAAATAAGAAACATCCCAAACCCAACTAAATGCTAACATTTATTCTGCAGCCACCAGGAAAGCAAGGAGCTGTCTAGTAGTAGTTCACAGCAAGATTCAGAAGACTCCCTGGAAGAAATGAAACACACTCCCTTGGAGGAAGATTTGATGGACCTGCCCTTTGAATCGCCAGATACTTCCGAACAACGTGCCTGATCATTCTAAGCTGCTAGGTTGGTGTTTTGTGAGAGGACAGGCTAGGAAGAGACTGAGCCCTCTTGGAGCATTGTTTTACTTGTGGGCCTGTGGGTTGATATTTAAAATCATATGGTTGTGGGGCACCTTAGAAAGCACCTATTCTAACCCTTTTTTCAACATGTGAACCTCTGCTTTTCATTATTAGTGATGACTTACTCGTCTTCCTGGACTTTGAGCCATCATCTTCTTTCTTTCTTGCGTCCTTTATCTTTTCCTCTCCATCAGATCAGCCCTTTCTACCTTCACACATTCTCAGATCTCTCCTAGCCTGAACAAAACCTCCACACCTTTCCACTTCACTCCACACCCCCCCATTCTACCTTTTTCCTCTTTTCTCACTGCTTGGCTTACTGAAAATCACAGAATCACAGAATTTTAGAATTGGAAGGGATTGCAGTGATCCCTCAGTTCAACCTATTCTTGGAGGGAAAATCCCCACTATAAGCTTTGCTTGAAAACTTCCAGGGAGGGGTCACTCACTGCCTTTTGAAGCAGCCCATTCTAATTTGGGGCAGCTCTAATTTTAAGGAAATTTTTCCTTACATCATACCCAAATTTGTATCTTTCCTGCTTCTACCCATTGCTCGTAGTTTTGCCTTCTGGGGCCAAACAGAAAAAGGCTACTCTCTCAAATGACTGCCTTTTAGATGATTGGAAAATAGCTATCTTCTTGTCTCCCGGAGCCTTCTCTTCTCCAGGCTAAACGTCCCTACTTCCTTGAACACTCAAGGCTCAAAGACCCTCACCACTTTGCTTACTGTCTACCTTTCTTAAAATGTGGGGCCTAGACCTGAGCACAGGACAGTGGAATTCTCATCTTCTTATTCCTGGAAGCTATGCTTCTGTTTATACCTCCACTTCCTTGCTACTCACTCATTCCTCTGTCCCTTCTAATCTTGTTTCTGTTCCCACAATTATTCTGAACGTCATCTTTCAAAATGGCAAATCCATTAACCCTTTCTTAGTCTCATCCTTTTTGGCTGAATTTAGTCAGATCAAATTCTCCTTGAACTCTACATTTTATATTGTTGACACACTCCCTTCCCCTTCTCCAGACCATTTGACACTTTAACCTCCTGGTTTTGCTCCAATCCCACTAACCTTGACTGTGTCTCCTTTTATCTGGTATATGGGAGTGTTCCCTAGGTTTCTGTCTTCAACCCATGTCTGTCCGTAACATACTCTCCCTTCACCAACTCAGCTACTACTGTGGCTTTAATTATTACTCTTCTCCTAAAATTAGCCCCAACCTTTCTCCAAACTCCAAACTCTTATCTCTAACTTCGTTGAACATGTCTGTCTCCGGGACTTCAGTGATGTGTGATCTCATTGGTACAAGTGCTCTTGCAGTCCATCTGTGCATGGCCTTCCTGTTCACACGTCATCAGGCTCCTCCTGTTAATTCTCCACTGAGGGTCTGCCCAATGTACTTGAACTTTCTTTGAGTGCTTCTGATTCTGTGAAGATACTGGGGGAGCACACAGGTCTGCCTATGAACTATCCTTCATTTTTACCATGCAGCCCCGCCTTCTCCTTTTGTAACCATGTGTTTCTTTGATCATATCCTTTAGAATGCTTTGCCTTGATAACTCTGCATTTTAGCATGCTGCTGCATGTTGTTGCCTACCATGCACGTCTCTGCTGCCTTTTGGGTCATCCCACCTTCAGTTCTGTGGAGAGCCTAGTTTTCCATATTCCATTAATCACAGCCATACAAAATCACCAGAAGAATATTGGTATTAAAAAGATGGGCTTTTGTTTTAGGTTGAAGCTTGAGATCATTAAAACTTACTTATTTCCCAAAGGTCTCTTCCTTCTCCTGGCCAGTTTTGGGCAAATCTCATCCATTTGCAGTATCTAATATATATATATCCCCCTCCCACCCTCTGTGATCTGGCCAACTTGGCCTCTTCTCTGTAACCTCACGTGACACTCCATCTCCTATCTCTGTGCCGTTTTTTCTGACCATCTCACACACCTGAAATATACTCCCTCTTCGGCACCTCACCGCCCATGTCTTCCATTCGTACAGACCTCAAACACCATCTTGAGCCTAAAGCCTTTCCTGACACCCTCAAATGCTCATGCCCTTCCTCCCAAACTCCCTTGCATTTAACTGTTCAGTCACCTTATGTTTATGCTCTATATATATGTGCTTGTGTCCTCCATTAGAATGTAAACTCCTTGTGATTAGGGATCGCTTCATTCTTTTTACTTACATCTCCAGCACCAAGTACAACATGGCACATAATATGCGCTTAATAAATACTTGATTGTCTAAGTAAAAGTCATTCTTCAACCACTTGGCTTTTCCCGTATGCATAATAGGCCAAACTCCTTAGTGATTACAGATCTCCTTTAGAAGACTGCAATGTTCTGGAACTTGATACAATCAGTACAATGTCATATGCAAACAGACACTTATAGCATCTCTGTAGGAAATCCTTCCTTGTTTTGGTCTGCACTAGACCTTCATGCCAGTGGTGAAGGCTTTTGGTCAGTACACATCTCCCTTTTATCATTTGTTATGATAATTGGGGCAGATAGATGGTGCAGTGGTTAGAATGCCAGGCCTGGAGTCAGCAAAACTCATCTTTGAGTTAAAATCTGGCTTTAGACACTTACTAGGTCGGTGACCCTGGGCAGGTCACTTAACTCTGTTTGCCTCAGTTCCTCATCTGTAAAATGAGCTGGAGAAGGAAATGGCAAACCTCTCCAGGATCTCTGCCAAGAAAACCCCAAATGGGGTCACCAAGAGTTAGATATGACTGAAACGACTGAACAAAAATTATTGGAGAATCATTACCTGCGATTCTCTCTGTTGCTGTAAGGAATCTTGTGAAATCCTGACATATGCTTAGGAGGGCACCTTGTTGGAGAGCCTTTAAGGTGTTTCGATCTGCCAAATCAAGTGGTTTTTGTTTTTTATAAAAGACAACAAACAGTGATGGTGTGTCATTCACTGCCTCGTTGAGTTGCATGACGGCAAAGATAGTCTACTGTGAAATATTGTTTATAAAAGCCAACTTATGGCTTTCCGAGAGCCTCAACAAGGATGTCTTTGATGTACCTGATTAAGAAATTTTGTATAGAACGGAAAGGCACATGGGCTGGTAGTTCTCTTGGACACCTTTTAATAGTAGAAAGGCCTGAGTCTTCTTCAGATACCTTGAGAATAACTCCCTCAATTCCCTCAAAGCTGTTGCCTCTGTGGCACAGATGTCTTCTGTATATACTTACTTGGTCCAGGCCAGCTGTTTTTTAATGACATGTTTCTTAAGTTCCATTTCCTCCATGAGCATAATGTAACTTTAGATAGGCCTGCGATGTTAGAATTCATAGTGATGGCTCCATCATCCCTGACAGTGGAAAGACTTTGTTATAAAAAATCTTTGTCTTGTCCAGCCTTTGGCTGTTTGTTGCCCTCTTTCATCCTTAAATGCCCTTGGAAAAACTTTGCTTAGTTGGCTCTCTTGCCATGTTTTTTAAATTAGGTTTTCTATATTGTAGAGTACAAGGCCTTGGCCTGGGGGAGGAAGTGAAGGAATGGACATCCACGTTTTTCAGTGAGAATAAAGTTTGAGTCAAAGTCAGAAGGCAAGAGTAACAGCAAATTTGTTCAAAGTGACTAAATGTAGTGCAGTAATCATTAAATCCTTCATGCACAAATGAGGCAAATTTGAGTTATTGTGTATCATTGATAGCAGCACTGTCAGTGTATGCTCATGACACAGTTGAGTTCTGTTTCCATACTGTTTGTTTCATTTAAATATAAAATATGTAAAATTGAAGTTTAATAGTCTTTATGTGGAAATTGAAACATACCATAATAATAACTATATTTCTCATCATTCATTTTGGCAAGTAAGCTCGTTTCAATAAACAAACACCCGAGCCTCTGCAACTTAAAAACAAATTGAAGTAATTCAAGAATGATTATAATCATTTGAAAATTTCAGTATTTAAATCTATCAATTTTTATTGTCTTTAATTTCTGAAGTGTAAACATCCCTTCATGATGAATAAATGCATAACCAATTTGAAGGGAAAATTAGCTAGAGCAGCTGAAACTAGTATGAGTGAGGACAACAAAGACAAATAGTCAAAATACAGAAAAACAAAGTAAAAAAGGTCGAATTCAGAAAATCTAATCCACACTCCTTATCACTGGGATTCACAAGTACTGTTACTGATGGGGAAGAGCACCATTTGCTTTTCGCACGAATGTTTTGACTACAAAGTGAATGAAATCTAATAAACTGAAATATCTTGAAAACGGATATACCAAGTATATTAGCAAGATTATTTTCCAGAGAAAAAATTAGATGCTTTTAATAAGCAAAAACAAACTTTTTAAAAAGCCAGATAAGTTTGCTTCCAGAATTAGAGAGTATAAAAATACTTCCTTGAGTAGGAGAAATATTGGTACTATCTGCAGCTGTTGAAATGATATTTGGCATATTATATGCTGAATAGCTTTGAATGGTTCTTGCAGAGAATATGGGTCAGAAGAATAATTGCCTCTATTTTTGAAGACCTTTGTCATCAATTATTTGAGAAACCAAAGTCTGTTTTGCATTGGAAGTAAAGGATGTAGTTAATGTCATTTAATTGGAGATTATGTACACACACACACACAGACACAGACACACACACATAAGTCTCCCAAACGTTTTAGTACAGTTTTTAAAACTATTAAGAGTTTAAAAACTGCACTGAGACACTTTGGGGGCACCCTATATTGTTGAAACTGATATTAGAGAAGATTTGCAACTTGACAAATCTACAGATAGCACTGTCACAACAAGATAAAATTTCAATATAACTCTGTGTTTTAAATGGAAAAAAAAAAGGTTGGGGCAGCTAGGTGGCACAGTGAGTAGAGCACTGGCCCTGGAGTCAGGAGGACCTGAGTTCAAATCTGGTCTCAGACACTTGACACACTTAGTAGCTGTGTGACCTTGGGCAAGTCACTTAACCCCAATTGCCCTGCCTTCCCCCCCTCCAAAAAAAAAAGTATAGCAAAAGGATGGCTTTTTGTAAAATCATGTGATGATATGAAATCAGATAATAGGGCATTTATGTGTTATCATAAAGCATGGTGGCTTTCTCATTACAAAGTATACTTAGAAGACTTTTTGAGCTAATATAAGAAATTGCCATTTTTCCTTAGGGATAATAATAAAGATTAAAGAAATTCATTTTATAACAAAAATTTCCACCTGAAACTTGAATATTTGATGGACACTGCTGAAAAACTGTACTCTAAATATTAGAGCACAGTCCTTAAATTCATACTCTCAAAAAGAAAAAATTTTTGAATGTTAACATTATTTCTCAGTTTTTAAAAATTAAGACCTGCTTACTACTTGACCAATCTACAAGAAGTGAATCATTTTGTTTCTAAATATAAATTGATAAGGAATCCGTATGCCCATGGACAAATAGGATGATTCATTTGGTCTTTCTTCACCTGAACCCAAAATGGTTAAGACTTCTCTTACAGTAGTTCTGAATGTTGAAATTAAGTGGTTTTTATCTGAAAACCATAGTAAGTTTTGGCTATGCTGAATAAAGAATCCTTTGGCTTATCAAGCAAAGCAATATAAATTCTACTGCAGTTCCTAACTTTTTATTTGTATAAGTTTTCTGCTGTAGCTGCTAAAAATGTCTTGATTGTTGGTTGAAAAATAATTGCGTAATAATACCCATCAATATACCACTGTTGGAAAAATTTTACAGATAAACAAGCCCATCTATCATATATTATTTTAATGTTCTGCAAAAATCGTAAATGATTTTATCAATGTTACATTATTAGTATGCTTGAGATTCGTTATAAAAATGAATAAATTCTTAACTTTATTTGACAAAATATGAGCCAAGAAAATTATTTGCATAGAGTGCTATGAAAAGGGGCATGTATCTATAGTCATATGAAGAAATGCTCTAAGTCACTTTTGATTAGAGAAATGCACATTATAACAACTCTGAAGTACCACCTCACAACTATCAGATTGACTAATATGACAGAAAAGGAAAATGCTAAATGTTGGAGGGGATATGGGAAAATTGGGACACTAATGCAGTGCTGGTGGAGTTGTGAACTAATCCAACCATTCTAGAGAGCAATTTGGAACTATGCCCAAAGGGCAATCAAACTGTGCATACCCTTTGATCCAGTAATACCACTAGGTCTGTATCCTAAAGAGATCATTAAAAAAGGGAAAAGGACCTACATGTAAAAAATATTTATAGCAGCTCTTTTTGTGGTGGCAAAGAACTGGAAACTGAGGGGATGCCCATCAATTGGGAAATGACTGAATAAGCTGTGGTATATGAATACAGTGGAATCAAGAAATGATGAGCAGTATGCTTTCAGAAAAACCTGGAAAGATTTACATGAATTGATGAAAAGTGAAATGAGCGGAACCAGGGCACTATACATAGTATATGCAACATTTTGTGATGATCAACTATGAATGACTTAGCTCCTTTCAGCTATACAGTGATCCAAGACAATTCCAAAGGAAAATGGTATTCACATCCAGAGAAAGAACTGATGGAGTTTTGTGGTTTTTTCCTTTTGGTCTATTTCTTCTTTCACAATATGACTAATATGGAAATGTTTTATATGATTGCACATAACCTATATCAAATTGTTTACCATTTTAGGAAGAGGGGAGGAAGAAAAATGTGGAACTCAAAATTTTGTAAAAGTTTATGTTAAAAAATTGTTTTTACATATAATTGGAAAAAATAAAATACTATCTTTCAAAAGGGTAGGGGCAGGAAAATTTTTTTTGTATAAAAAAGGTGTTGCTGACTGTTGGAAACTTTTGCTCCTTTTTCTACCAATGCCACCATCACTGCAAAAGCAGAAGGAAACTGCAGCATGAGACTGAGGGCCATTTTGAATTCTGACCAGCCTACTAGTGGTAAGCTGCTGTGTACTTAGACTGGGCCTCAGAAATACAAAGTATGCTGCCAGGATCATATCTGAAGCCCTTCCAACATGGCAGCACTTTCCAGACTTATATTCTCTTGGCACAGCCATTGAGAACCCAAGGTCACCTCCATGACACAAGAAGGATTTATGAAAGACACCTCTAGCAATACCAGAAAATTAACATATCCAAAACATTTTCTCCTAAAACCTTTCCTGATTTTACTTCTACCAAGAGCAGCACTATTGCCTACACTCAAAACCTATGATCGTTATCTGCTCAACTTCAATCTAGCCCTCATTTACAGATTAATCTTCTTAACGCATAGATCTTATCCCGCTCCTCCACCAAAAACTTTTAATGGCTGTCCTGTATTGCCAACAGGTGATGCCTAAACCCTGTAAGACTGATATTCAAGGTCCTTCACCTCTTGACTGTAACATCCATTTCCAGCTTCAAATAATTTTCTTAAACAGGTACTCTAATGCTTCAACCAAACAAGAGTACATTGCATCTTTGAATACATATTACTTTTCCTGTCTTGGAGTCTTAGTTCATACCATTCCAAATGCAATAATCTCCCCACCATTTCAACCTGCTGAACGTTACTTCCTTTTCCCAGCTAGAAGTGCTCTCTCCTCCCCAAATGTTCAGTGTGCTTTGTGCCCCTCTTATGCAGTTAAACAACTAAAAATCAATGTCTTAGTTCTCCAACTTGATTGCTAGCTCAAGGGGACAAATTGTCTTGCTTATCTTTGCAGCGGCCTAGAGCTTTACACATAATGGATACCTATTAAAAAGGAAATGGGAAAAGAGCCTGCATGGGCACTGTATGAGAAAAGTTGGGGCAGTAGGTAAGTAGCGGGCATGGATGTCTTCACAAACTCATGGCTCCCAGGATTAGCAAAGGAGGTAATTTGAAACAGATCAAAGAGGCAATTTTTCCTATGGAAGTGTGAAGGACAATTTCAACCTTCATCAGCCTAAAGGTTTGCAATCTTACACTTGCAGCAGATGTAACAGAAAAAAGAGAGCAAACTTTAGGAATGGTGCAGGTTAGATCTGTAACCTAAACCTTCTCTAGGCAGGCTGCTGAGAGCTTAAGGCTAAAAATACAGATATGGAAATCACCTGAAGAGAAATTGGAATGATTATGTTTGCCAAGGGAACTGGGGAAGGGGGAAAGAAAGGTTGGAGACCCATCTTTGGCTAGACACCTGGCCCAAAACCAGGTCTTAATATGCACAACTCCCAAGTGCCCTCTCTTTTCGGGGAGCTAGAATATCAGAAATATCCACAACTATATGCCCAAGACAGCAGGGAGGTACTTCTTTTCCATCCTTATGCCCTTCCAGGCACAGGAGAGACCTGGTCTTCAGCTCCATGCTATCAAAGTGGGAGAATATGAATACTATGGCTGATTTTTTAGAAGCCATCTCTGAAGAACTTCAGAAATTCCCTGAATTGATACTGTGAACAAATCATTCCAAGCCTCTTTCCCTACATCTTCCAAGGGAAGTAGTGATTCAGCAGAAAAAGGGCTGGAATTGGAGTCAAGAGTACCTGGGTTCAAATTCTGGCTCTGCTACTTACTACCTGGGTAAGCAAAGGCAAGTCATCTTGTATCTCTGGGCCCATTTCCCCAGCTGTAAAATGAGAGTTGGACTAGATAACCTTTAAGGTCCCCTCCAATTCTCCTTCTACAACCCAAGTTCAGAGACTGTTGGGTTATCTTATCCAGTTTCCTTGTTTTACAGATTAGAAACCTAAGATGCAGACCTCACAAACAAGTCTCAGCGCTCAAAGATTCTACTTGGTTGAACTGCTCCCTGAGGATAAATTAAGTGTGTGCCCTTCCAAAAGGGAAGTTAGATTATGGCATTTATTCCCATGCGAAGGAAGATAAGTATCATCCCGAACAAGGAGACAAAAAAGAACTAGGCTGTTGGTTTGTTTATTTAAAGATAAAACAAATGAAGCTCATCATCTGATTTTTAAATTAAAAATCTTCAACATGCTACCATAAGTTTTAGAAACTAAGAAAACAGTATGGGGCAAAGTGACCAAGTGGAGGTGGGTAGGAGAAGATGGCATCTCAGCCCTAGGGCCAAGGGGGATTCAAGTAAATTTTATATTTGCAGCCCAGCAGGGGGAAAACTCCTGCTAAGTGACCAAAAGGAAGGTCACTTAGAATTGATAACACCCCTTCCCCCAAAGCAACAAGGCATCTCGAAATCTCAGCTTCCTGGAGAAGTTTTGTCGTCTCATAGGCAGAACTGTATTCATTCATCCATGTGAAATAGATAGCTGAGGCAGGATGGGAAAAAAAAAAGTCTTCCTCCAATCAACAGTAACAGCCCATGTTAACTGATGCTTCTAAATCAAATTCACCTTCAGGAGAAGTCAGCCCCAAAATGCAATGGGAGGACAGACAGTTACCCAGTTCACCAGTTCACATTCAGTGCTTTATTCCTCCTCTGCAACAGATGGTAAGTGTGAAGAGGCCCCAAAGCAATCATCACTCCCACATTCATTCTGTGTGCAAGGGGAAGATGAATGAGGGCCAGAATCATAGCCTGCATCGCAGTTTCATTTTGGTTCTGTCAGACCATAAGCTAAAAGCATCCTGTACTCCAATGTGTGCACTTGGGACTCAAGCATATAGCTAGTTTTTCCAAGAATCAACACTCGTTCTGATGTCCATTTTTCTGATATACCACCTTGCTTTAGTAACTGTGAAAAAAAAAAAGAAGAAAATGAAAATGAACTAAAACCACCTCCCTAATAAACTCATCTCTTACTTTGAGTAACAGCTACCCATTTAACCAGTCAGAATATGTCCCCAAATATACACTTCTGGGTACCCTCCAATAAAATCTTGACCAATTCTGGTTATTCTGAATTACTGCCTTCTATTCCTATCCTGCTCCCTGGAGGTATGTATAAATCAACTTCTCCCTGGATATTTTCTCTTGTACAAAGTAAAACATTCACAACATACGGAATTGTGAGAGGACAAGAGAACTGAAATACTAAATTCAAAGAATGAAAAATGCCAATTCTGATAATGCTGCTTGGCCAAACCTTCCACTTCAGGAAACACTGCCTCTTAGATGGACAGGCAGAGTCTATTCAAAGCTAGGCTGTTGCTTAGCCAAAGATAGAAAAGACTGTCCAGTGTGCCACGCTCTCCAGGGCTGAAGTTTAAAAATATCAAGGTTCTCCCCACTTTTTTGTACCTCTGTGGTGGTACCAAGTCAGAGTTCCAACTAATATCCATATCTATCAGACAAGATACTAAGAAATTAGGTAAATAGGTACCACACACTTCTCAGCAGTCTTACCTCCTGTAGATTTACTGTAATAAGGCAGAAACCTCATATGACTGTCTCCCAGTAGACATGGGCACCAAGTGATGTGACTGTGGCAGAACCACTTCTGGTGCTGAAGACAAGGAACGTGGAGCTCCTTCTGCAAGCACCTCTGTGAACAACAGAATGTATTATTAGAGAAAGAATGGAACCCACACATAAACCTGATTCAGAAAAGGACTGAGGAAAAGCCAGGAAGGACGCCTACCTTAAAAAAAAAAGAATTGAGTCTTGGCAGGTGCTTAAATGAAAACTGAACCCTTAAGTTCTGGAATTATATACAAATGTCAAAGTAGCAGCAGGGCATGGTGCATAGAGCGGGGGACTTGGAGTAAAGGCAGACCCTGAACCTCTCTTTAGGCCTCAGTTCCTCATCGGTAAAATGAAGCAGCTGGTATGACATCCCAATTCTAGATCAATGTTAATTATAAACCAAATAGAAAAGATAGGAAATCTAGGTAACAGACGGATACATTTTTAAAATGCAAATTGATACAGCTGAGCATAAAGCATATGCCAAGAGCAGACTGTGGAAAGCTGCCCAGATAAGCACTATCAGCATCAGAAATGGCCCTTTAAGAAAGTCACCTAAGATACCACTAAATATCCTCTATTAAAGGGCTATGTAGGAGTGAAAACTTCACTTAAAAAGATTCAGAGGGACCCTAAGCAGACCTCAATACTTGTGCTGTATTTTCTCCACTTCCTTGAATCTTTTGCCTTTTTTGTGGTTGGTAAACTGATATCCACACAATTTCCATGTTTTGTGCTTTAATTATCCATCAGCCTCATTTGTGGAAACCAAAAACCTTTTTGTTCATCATGGAACCGAACCTGCCAGGCACAATGTATGCCCTGCAGATTCATGAGAGACCTCACCTAAGTGCTATCTTTTACATAAAATGGTAGCTAAAGCTTGTCAGACACAAAGATTCTCAGCTAATGTTCTTGCAATTCACACCAACCTCCCACTCCTGACCTGTACCCAGACTCATAACCTGTACCACACAATTTAATATGGCTCAAAACCATTTTATCTATGTAAGTCTTGCTCTCTCCAGCTACACTGTAAGTGTTTTGACTAGGTCTTCTACATTTTGTAAGCAGCCATCAGGCACTTAATGCTTGTTGGCAGCTGGATAAATTTTTCAAGGAGTGGAGAAACTGGCTTTTGACCTTAGGTAAAATTTCTATATGAAAGAAGAGTACTTAGGGGGTGGAGCCAAGATGGCAGCTGGAAAGCAGGGACTTGCTTAAGCTCTCCCCCAAATCCCTCCAAACACCTGTAAAAAATGGCTCTGAACAAATTCTAGAGGTGTGGAACCCACGAAGTAGCAGAGGGAAGCAGGTCTCCAGCCCAGGACAGCCTAGATGGTTGCTGGGAAGGGTCTCTCACAAAGTGCTGGGAGTGAAGCGCAGCCCAGTGTGGGCCACGCCATGGCAGAACAGATCGGGAGTGGGCCAGAGGAGGCCTGAGGGCCCTGCAACATTGAGCTGTGGCAGTTACCGGACTTCTCAACTATAAACGCCAAAGACCACAGAGAGCAGGTTAGTGGAAAAAAAGTTGGATCTGGGTGAGGGGGTCTGGCCCCAGCCCTGGGGGTGGCAGAGGTGGTGCAGTGGTGGCAGAGCAGCAGCAACAGCAGGAAGCTCCTGAGGCTGCTTCCAGAGTCCCTGGTTCACACGGTGGGAGGAATCAAGCGGTGGATCAGAGCGGGAGTGCAAGGAGTGCTTTGCTGGGGCAGAGGCAGGTTCTCTTGCTTTGCCCTGCTTGGATCTGGGTCACAATCCCAGTTGGTGGTTCTTGGGGGAGGAGGAGCGCTGGTGAGGCAGAGCTTACAGTGACAGTGGAGCAGAAGTAGTTTCGAAAACAGCAGCACAGCCCCTAAAGTTTAGGACAAAGTACTCTCTACTCTACAAGCAGTCATACCCTGACAAAAACCTCAAAGGTCAAGTGACTGGCTGGGAACATGAACAGGCAGCAAAAACGGACTCAGTCTCAGGCTATAGAATCTTTTTTTGGTGACAAAGAAGATCAAAACATACAGCCAAAAGAAGTCAACAAAGTCAAAGAGCCTACATCAAAAGCCTCCAAGAAAAATATGAATTGGTCTCAGGCCATGGAAGAGCTCAAAATGGATTTGGAAAAGCAAGCAAGAGAAGTACAGGAACAGTTGGGAAGAGAAATGAGAGATGCAAGAAAACTATGAAAAACAAGTCAACAACTTGCTAAAGGAGACCCAAAAAAATACTGAAGGAAAAACACCTTAAAAAAATAGACTAACTCAAATGGCAAAAGAGCTCCAAAAAGCCAATGAGGAGAAGAATGCCTTAAAAAGGCAGAATCAGCCGAACAGAAAAAGAGGTCCAAAAGACCACTGAAGAAAATACCACCTTAAAAATTAGACTGGAGCAAGTGGAAGCTAGTGACTTTATGAGAAATTAAGACATAAAACAGAACCAAAGGAATGAAAAAATGGAAGACAATGTGAAATATCTCATTGGAAAAACCACTGACCTGGAGAACAGATCCAGGAGAGATAATTAGAAAATTACTGGACTACCTGAAAGCTATGATCAAAAAAAGAGCCTAGACATCATTTCAAGAAATTATCAAGGAAAAGTTCCCTGATATTCTAGAGCCAGAGGGTAAAATAGAAATTGAAAGAATGCACTGATCGCCTCCTGAAAAAGATCCCAAAAATAAAACTCCTAGGAATATTGTCACCAAATTCCAGAGTTTTCAGGTCAGGGAGAAAATACTGCAAGCAGCCAGAAAGAAACAATTGGAGTATTGAAAATAACACAAGATCTAGCAGCTTCCACATTAAAGGATCGAAGGGCTTGGAATTTGACATTCTGAAGGTCAATGGAGCTAAGATTAAAATCAAGAATCACCTACCCAGCAAAACTGAGTGTAATGCTCCAAGGCAAAATATGGACTTTCAATAAAATAGAGGACTTTCAAGCTTTCTCAATGAAAGGAACAGAGCCGAATAGAAAATTTGACTTTCAAATACAAGAATCAAGAGAAGCATGAAAAGGTAAACAAGAAAGAGACTTTATAAGGGACTTACTAAAAAGTTGAACTGTTCTGTTTACATTCCTACATGGAAAGATGATGTGTGTAATTCATGAGACCTTTCTCAGTATTAGGGTAGTTGAAGGGGAATATACATATATATAGACAGAGGGCACAGGGTGAGTTGAATATGAAGGGATGATATCTAAAAAAATAAAATCATATTAAGGGATGAGAGAGGAATATATGAGAGAGGGAGAAAAGGAGAGATAGAATGGGGTAAATTATCTCACATAAAAGTGGCAAGAAAACCAGTTCTGTTGGAAGGGAAGAAGGGGCAGGTGAGGGGGAATGAGTGAATCTGCTCTCATTGGATTTGACCTGAGGAGGGAATAATATACACCTCAATTGGGTATCTTACCCACAAGAAAGTAGGGGGAAAGGGATAAAAAAAGGAGGGACAATAAAAGGGAGGGCAGATAGGGAAGGAGGTAATCAGAAGCAAACACTTTGGAAAAGGGACAGGGTCAAGGGAGAAAACTGAATAAAGGGACAGGAGAGGATGGAAGGAAATATAGTCAGTCTTTCACAACATGATTATTGTGGAATTGTTTTGCATAATGATACATGTGTGGCCTATGTTGAATTACTTGCCTTTTTAGGGAGGGTGGGTGGGAAGGGAAGAGGGGAGAGAATTTGGAACTCAAAGTTTTAAAAGCAGATGCTCAAAAAAAAAGTTCTTTTTGCATACAACTGGGAAATAAGATATACAGGGAATGGGGCATAGAAATCTATCCTGCCCTACAAGAAATTAAGGGGAAAGGGGATGGGGTGGGGTGACAGAAGGGAGGGCTGACTGGGGAATGGGGCAATCAGAATATATGCCATTTTGGAGTGCGGGGGGGAGGGTAGAAATGGGGAGAAAATTTGTAACTCAAAATACTGTAGAAATCAATGTTGAAAACTAAAATATTAAATAATAAAACATGAAAAAAATAAAATTAGAAGAGTACTTGACTAAAAAACATAATGCTAAGATCAAAGGGAATGTTTTCTTTAGCAGAGTGGCAAGGAATATATCATTTTACATCGTAGGAAGCTTTGAAAACAGATGTCAAATAGAGAGAAAGCCATGTATAAGACTGTGTGATAAGCCTTTGGGGAGATGGAAAAAGATTTTCTTTGGATCTGATATAAGAGATCAAGAAATCACAGAAGAGAAGACGGTCCAAGGCAGAGCATTCTATAAATATCCAAAAAGAGAAGGCAGGAACTTGGCAAACGTGAAGGGATTATATTCCTGAAAAGGTGGGAAGGCAGCCACTTCATTAGAAGCACAATACTGCTATAAGAAAAATACTTTGTAAGCTATGAAGTGCTATATATTTGTGAGCTATTATTAGTGATAATGTTATGACCTAAAACTACTCAGAAAATCATAAAGAGGAAAATCACTGACCACAGAAAGGACTATACCTTCTACACACACAACAGGCTGAAGATGGGAATACTAGCTAGCCTAAAATGTAGGAGCATTTAGGGCTATGTGAAATTCACTTCAATTCCACAGGCCCCAAAGCTGATCCACTTCCAAGTCAACCCTGAGGAGGCAGAGCACTAGGTTGAAAGGATCACAAGTTTTAAGCTATAAAGCATTTTAAAAGATCTAGTCCAATGGCTACATTTTATGAATGAGGAAAATGGAGACTCAGAGAGGGGTGCAGACTTGTTTATAATTGCACGGGTAAGTGGCAGAGCCAGGATTTAAATAAAGCCAGGTACTAATTCCAGATCCAGAGCTCTTGTCACTGCACCAAAAGGGAAAGAGGTAAAGTTTACATAGAACTTTATTTCAAGAGTACACTAAGGTCTGAAATCATTCTAGGGCAGAGAAATGATGAATAATCTATTCTAGCCTATAGTATCCTTCCATGCCACCCTCTGAAGAACACCTACACATCCTAGTCTCACAGTCTGCTTAGCTTTATTCCTAAATAAAATTCGTGAAATGCCTAACCAAAAAGAACAGGTCCAGATGCCCGGAATACACATCCTACTTCAGTGGTTTTCATCCATGGCACAGGAGAAGCAAAAAGCCTTCTGTGACACTGTCAATGGCAGACCTTGCATCAGGCTCAAGATCTACACCTGCCCCCAAATCTCACACATCCTAAGTGTGAAGAGTATATACTGTTCAGCTGTTTCACAACAGCCTCCAATACACAGAACAGACTTTTCACTTTGGACACAACTCCATTCGGCCTTCTCTCCCCTAAAAGACACAAGAAAGTTCATTGTCTTACCTTCCTCTACTCCCAGGATGGTGTTAGTATCTGGCAGGTGCAAAGACTCTACCCCAAGGTTGGGCTGTGAGTTTAAAGACACCAGGTTTTTACTATGTACTGAAGCTTCCTCAAGCAAACTGCTACCCATTAGCGGCTCAGCTGCAGGGAGAGAGAAGGCTGTAAGACCAGTGGGAAATGGATCAAGTCCCTCAAGGCTATGTCCATTCCTCATTTCCTCTGGGGAAGAAAGAGCTTCTGTTCTCATGTGGACAGACAAGCTGATCTACCTCAAGAATGTCAATCCTCCTTTCATCCAGTCAGTGGAAACAAGGATGAAAAGTTTGGGCAAACGGTAACCACAGAGGAATATACCTGTTAGTGTTAACTGTATGAAGGATAAGACGTGTTGCCCAGTTATTGATAAGAGAAAAGTCATGAAAAGGAATAGCAAATTTAAAGGACAGAAAAGGAACCTGACCCCAGAGTAAAATGAGAGCCATAAAGTGGATTCCAGTCATACTACCAAATATGAGACCAGCCTGCTATAACCAAAAGAGAATCAGAAACACAAAATCAGTTAGACATGTGCAAGCATCTTAGCTCTTTAAACATTAATGACTTTGCTCCTTCACACCCATTGCCCTCACCTGTTTGCTCTCGCTCTCGATTTCCTGTTGCTCCCATCCTTGAGTGATGTTTCCTCACATGCACATTCCGGCTCCCACTCTGAGAGAAGGTTTTTCCGCAAACTTGGCACTGATGGGGTTTCATGCCTGAAACAGGGACCAGGTAAAGCATGTGGGACAGTGAAAGGAGTTATGTTTTTGACAGCAGGAGAGACTCTAGAGTAGAGACCAATGAATGAAGGCCCAGAGAAAAAGGGTTAAATAAACTAAGTTCACTGGCAATGAAACTCTGGTAAAAGAAGTTACAATATAGGAATATTATTCCCGCTAATGAGAGAAAACTTTTTTCCCTTGGGTTGTACCTGATTTTCAGTTATTTAGAGATCTTTTCTGGGGTGGGGGGAAAAAATCATCATTTCTGCCTGTATGCTGTAGAGTATTTCCATATACTGTGAAAGATGTCTTTAGCAGGGAGAACTAGATCATCTGCACGGAAGGAGCAAATTGACAAGGTTAGAGGGAACTTAAGCTCCAGAACAAGAGACAGTTTATTGGTTTATGGTCAATAAAATTGGTTCTAGACTTGTCTCCTGTGGGAGACAACTGAGTAGCAAATTTATCATCTTACACCTCCTGGAATATGGCCTGTAGACCCATTTGTGAGAGGCACAAGAATCTGTGGCAATCGAGAATGCTGACAGGCTAGCACATCACACTGCTCCTTACCAGGAAGTAACATTGCTGTTGCTACTGATCACATCAGTCTGTGCATGTGTGCAAGCACTGGAAGAATGAGAACACCAGCCCCTTCAGGGCAGGACTCAGGCCTAACTGGGTATGAACAAATAGCACACCAATTGAATAAATGCCAACTAGTGCTGTTCCTCTTCCCACTGAGTAGTCTGGAGCAGATGGCCAGGCCCAATAATTTCAGCCAAATTTCTGGAAATATGTTTCATCCTGATTGACAAATCCAAGACATCTTAAGAAGCCTTTCTTTACTTCATCATGGCAAGATCAAAGACTTATTCACATTAAAAACATTCGCTGTTTTTCTGGCAGATTTCCCTCTTAACCTCCACCTGTTCTTTTGATTTTCCACCTGTTCTTAAGGTTTTGTACTGCTACACAAAATACAAAAGACAACCCTACCTGAGTGAACCAAGAGATGCTTCCGAAGGCTGGAGTACTCAGCAAAAGAACGGCCACAGCCTTCAGCCTCACATAGGAATGGCTTCTCACCTACAGAAAGGAAAGGAAAGGAAATTCAAACATTGAAAACACACACAACAAACGCACATTTATCCATGTTTCTTTTCTCTAAGCCATTCAGTGTTGCCAGGTGACTCGCTCCATTTTTAAGCCTTTCTTCATGCTACTTAGTTTCAATTCATTCCTCAAAGCTACTCAGCTTTCAGTATTTTCTTTTAGGGAATTCATTATTATACTACTTAAAGTGACTTTACCAAACATCTTCCCTTCTCTTCAGGGCCTCTACTTCCGTCTTAATCCCATAATTTGAAGAAATTACATCATCTCCCAGCAGCTCCCTTATCCACCTTCCTTACCTAATTCAAAAGCATGGGTTTTTGTTTTTTTTTTTACTTTTTTGTAGTTATTTTATTTTTTAAAAATAGTATTTTTTCCCCAATTACATGTCAGGATAATCTTTAGCACTCATTTTTACAAAAGTTTGAGTTCCAAATTTTTCTCTCTCTCTCCCTTCCCCTAAAATGGTAGGCTATTTGACAGAGGTTATACATTATGCTACCATGTAAAATGCATTTCCATACTAGTCACAATTGTGAAAGAATAGATCAAAAGGAAAAAAACAACCATGAAAATTTTTTTCACATAAAGTAAAAAAAGTGCTTCAATCACATCACATGTACTATCAGACTGGCTAACATGACAAAATGGGAAAATGATAAATGTTGGAGAAGATGTGGGAAAACTGGGACACTAATGCTCTGTTGGTGGAATTGTGAACTGATTCAACCATTCTGGAGAGCAATTTGGAACTATGCCCAAAGGGCTATAAAAATGAGCATACTCTTCGACCTAGCAATGCCACTTCTAGGTCTATATTCCAAAGAGATCACAAAAAAGGGAAAAGAATCCACATGCACAAAAATATTTATAGCAGCTCTTTTTGTGGTGGCTAAGAACTGGAAATTGAGGAGATGCCCATCAATTGGGGAATTAGCTGTGGTATATAAATGATAAAATACTACTGTCCCATAAGAAATGATGATCAGAGAAATTTCAGATAAACCCGGAAAGACTTACATGAACTGATACTGAGTGAAATGAGTAGAGCCAGGAGAACAGTATACACAGTAACAGCAATATTATGCAATGACTAACTTTGATAGACTTAGTTCTTCTAAACAATGCAACAATCTAAGACAATTCTAAAAGACTCACAATGGAAAATTTTATCCACATCCAGAGAAAGAACTATGGAATCTGAATGCAGATCGAAGCATACTGGGTTTTTTGTTTTTTCACTTTTGTTCTGATTCTTCTTTGACTAATGTGGAAATATGTTTACAAATTTCTATACCTATGTAGCCCAGATAAGATTGCATACTGTCTTCAGGAGAGGGAAGAGGAGGGAGGGAGGAAAATTTAGAACTCAAAATCTTATAAAAAGTTGAAAACTAAAAATAATAAATAAAATTTAAAAAATATGCTTCTATCTGCATTCAGAATCCATCAATTCTTTATATGGATGTGGATAGCTTTTTTCCTTCCTTTGTACCTTTGTACAAAGTCCTTTGTACCTGTCTTGGATCACTGTGTTGCTGAGAAGAGCTGAGTCATTCATTGTTGATCATCATACAATGTTGCTTATATTGTGTACAATATTCTCCTCGTTCTGCTCATTTTACTTTGCATCAGTTCATACAAGTCTTTCCAAGTTTTCCTGAAATCTGCTTGTTCTTCATTTCTGACTGCACAATAGTATTCCAATAGCATAGCTTGTTCAGCCATTCCCAACTAATGGGCATCCCCTCAATTTACAATATTTTGCCAACACAAAAAGGGCTGCTATAAATATTTTTGCACATATGGGTCCTTTTCCATTTTTTTATGATTTCTTTGGGATACAGACCTAGTAGTGGTATTGAGGTATACAGAGTTTCGTTGCCCTTTGGGCATACTTCCAAATTGCTCTCCGGAATGGTTAGATCACTTCACAACTCCACCAACAGAGCATTTGTCTCCCCATTTTCCCACACCCTATCCAACATTTTATCATTTTCCTTTTTTGTCATATTAGCAAATCTGATAGGTGTGAAGTGGTACCTCAGAGTTGTTGTCATTTAAATAAATTTATTTATTTATTTTTAGTTTTCAATATTCACTTCCATAGGATTTTGAGTTGCAAATTTTCTCCCCATCTCTCCTCGCCCCCAAGACAGCATGTAATTTGATATAGGCTCTACACATACACTCTTATTAAACCTATTTTCACATTAGTCATGTTATAAAGAATTAGAATCAACGGGAGAAACCACAAGAAAGAAGAAACAAAAAAAGAGAGCAAATAATATGCTTCGATCTACATTCGGACTCCATAGTTCTGTTCTCTGGATGTGGACAGCATTTTCCACCATGAACCTTTTGGAGTTGTCTTAGATCCTTGAGTTGTAAGAGATTATAGTCTACCAAAGTCTTCAAACAATGTGGCTGTTACTGTGTACAGTGTTCTCCTGGTTCTGCTCACTTTACTCATCAGGTCATAAAAAGTCTTTCCAGGTTTTTCTGAGGACTGCCTGATCATCATTTCTTATGGAACAGCAGTATTCCATTACATTCATATGTCACAACTTGATGGGCATCCCCTCAATTTCTAGTTCTTGGCCACCACAAAAAGAGCTGCTATAGGTATTTTTGTACATGTGGGTTCTTTTCCCTTTTTTATGATCTCTTTGGGACACAGACCTAAAAGTGATATCGCTAGGTCAAAGGGTATGCACATTTTTATAGCCCTTTGGGCACAGTTCCAAATTGCTCTACAGAATGGTTGGATCCCTTCACAACTCCACTAACAGGGCATTAGTGTCCCAATTTTCCCACATCCTCTCCAACATTTATCATTTTCCTTTTTTCTCATATTAGCCAATCTGATAGGTGTGAGGTGGTACCTCAAAGTTGTTTTAATGTGCATTTTCCTAATCAAAAATTATTTAAAGCACTTCTTTGTGTGAAAAAGCCGCAGATACCTTTGATTTCTTCATCTCCTTTGACATTTATCAACTGGGGAATGGCTTACATTCTTATAAATTTGACTCTGTTCTCTATATATTTGGGAAATAAGGCCTTTATCAGAGACACTTGCTGTAAAAACTGCTTCCCAGCTTTCTGCTTTCCTTCTAATCTTGGTTGCATTGGTTTTGTTTGTGCAAAAGCTTTTTAATATTATCAAAATTATCTACTTTATATTTCATAATAATTCTCTCCATCTGTTTGGTCATGAACCTGTAACATACTTAACTTCTCCTTTAAGAATATGGATGCTACACTACTTGCATATGTTTAGTATTGATATTACTTAATTGTCTATGGTACCTTTTAGCAAGATGTAGTTTCCTTATCTCTTAATTAGGTCTAATTTTGCTTTTGCTTTGTTTGAGATCAAGATTGCTATCCCTTTTTTACTTCAGCTAAAAAATGATATATTCTTCTCTAGCTCCTTACCTTTACTTTGTGTCTCTGTCTCTGCTTCAAGTGTGTTTCTTGAAAACATATTGTAGGATTTTGGGTTTTGATCCACTCTATCAGCTTCCATTTTATGGAAGATTTCAGTTATGATTACTGCGTATTTCCCTCCATCCTATTTTTCTTCCTATTTGTCCTCTCTCCTTTCACCCTTTTCCTCCTCTACAATGTTTGGCTTCTGTCTATGGTGTAAGGGCAAGCAAAGTGCAGTTTTTTGCTGTTTTTGTATTTGTGTTGTTCAGTTTCCCAGCCTCAATCTCAAGGGCTTCTGCCTTGAGCCAATCAGACATGTGGGCTCTAGCCAATTAGATGGCGACTAGAACTGTATATAGAGAGCCCAGAGTGTGAGAAAGCTTCTGCACCAAGTATACTCATGTTTCTCATCCCTTGTTTTTTATGCAATTCCCTCAAATTCACCCATCCCCTCTATGTGTATTCCTTCTAGTTGTACTATCAGTGGTACAATTTTTAAGAATTATAGTATCATCTTCCCATGCAGGAATGTAAACAATTCGGCTCCACTGAATCCCTTATGTTTTCTTTTCCCTTTTTACTTTTTTAGGCATCTCCTGGGTCTTGATATTGGAGATCAATTTTTTTGGCTTAATTCTGGTCTTCTCCTTACAAAGGCTTAAAATCCTTCTATTTCATTAAATGACCATTTTTTCCCTCACAGTATTATGCTTAATTTTGCCAGGAAAGTGATTCTTGGTTGTATTCCTAGCTCCTTTGCCTTCCAGAATATCATGTTCTATGACCTCCGATCCTTTAATGTTGCAGCTGCTAAGTCCTGTGCAATCCTGACTGTGGCTCCCCAATATTTGATCTAAGTAGGAATGTTAAAATATAAGGCAAACTTATTTTGCCATCGGGGTGGGCAACCTGCAGCCTCGAGGCCACATGTGGCCTTCTTAGGTCCTCAAGTGAAGCCCTTTGACTGAATCCAAACTTCACAGAACAAATCCCCTTAATAAAAAGATTTGTTCTGTAAAACTTGGATTCAGTCAAAAGGCTGCACTCAAGGACCTAGAAGGCTGTAATAGTAATGTAAATCTGAAGATCTTCCCATCCATTAATAGGCCCAAGTGACCTGCTTAAGTCACATGAAGCCTGTGGTGGGAGGAGCTTGCTGACTGGGTGGAACAGGAAGGGGGGAGCAGAGCTGAGAGGAAGTTGGTCAGAGCAGTTAGAGAGGAGGGAAGACTTGGGGATGGTGGGGCTCCCTGCAGTGATAATGTGTATACGCTTCTTTGCTGCTTTGATGGATCTGGCTTTCTGGTGTTTGAATAAACGTCCTGGTTGGGTTCTGTCTTCCACGGAGAGAGTCTGTTATATTTCATGATTCAGACTATGCCTCCACTGGCACTGTGAATACTGCCTTGACCATACAAAAGCTACAAGTGGCACTGAGGACCCAGGTTCCCCACCCCTGTGCCAAATGAAGGAACTGCATGATGATGTAATACTAACATTCTAAAGGGGAGAACAAGTGTTCTTTCAGAAGTTTAATGTATTCAAAGATAGTTAAATAAAGAAAACAAAGGTTATGGGAATGGACTGATTCTATTCTGAGGCTCTGATGAGGGGAAAGAGACGGGAGGGTAGAAGAATACACTAGACAATAAGGGGAAAGCAATAAGTATACTGTTTAGCACGTAACTACCTTGGTATTATAATTTAATTTTCAATACGTATATGATTTCTACCCCAAGCTAGTTAACAGAATTCTTCAAATACCAGAATACCATATTTCTCTGTAACCCCCCCCAAACACCCAGGGTAATACTCTATATAGCCATACTAAATATTTTCCTTAAGGATCAGGATTTATAACTGCCAATACCTAGCACAATGCCATGCACATTGCAGTCACTCAATAACTAAATTTATCAAGGAATGCTAATAATTAGATGCCAATACTTACTACATTTATAGAGAACATAACTCTAAATATTTTGGTTTAAAGAACTTATTTCCAAGGTGGTAAGTCTGAACTGCCCTCAGAAAATATCAATTATCTTTTCTGAATTGCCATGCTGAACCAAAACGAAGCAAAGGGAGACTGGGAAGCCAACTGGAGTGGCAACAGTAGCCACAATTCAGTTTTTAAAGTGCTCCTTAACTTTTCTCTCTGCTGTTTACCAGATGCAACAGCAACTCTTACAGGAGAACCAAAGTGAAAGCAAGCTGTAAGGGGGAGAGAAGCAATCTCACTGAGATGACAATGGCACCTGTGGTCAAGGTGCAGTGAGAAGATGGTATGTTGAGCCAGATGGCTTGAGATGTCACCCTCTAAGCAAGGGGCAGGTCAACCTTTGACCTAACTCTGGCTATCCTGTACTTGGCCCCATCACTTCTCTTCTCTGGGCCTTACTTTCCATGCTTATATCTAACTTCTCTTCTTGTGCCCTTGGGGAAGTTGTGAGGAGCGCATCAAAGTGGATATTCCTCACACAGGTAATACAGACATTTGATTTACATGATCATTCATACATGGTGATGGATACTCTGTGTACCTCAGTGAGTGGGAGAGGGGTAAGGGAAGGGAGAGAACTTAGAACTGAAAATAAAAATAAAACGAATAAAGAACTAGAGGAGGAAAAAGGATAAATTCCCCAAAGGCACGGCCTATGTATTCTATTTCTGCACATGCAAGACAAGCTTGCTCAATGAATTCTGTTGCTTGACTCAAATAGTGCCTGTTAGTTTTTCCCAACCAGCTCCCAGTACATAATGATAACATCGCTTTGTATCTGCCACATGGCCTTGCACACAGAAAATGCACAGTAAATATTTGCTGAACTGTTGCCTGAATATATTCAGTTGCCTAAATGGAAGGGGCCCCATAGATTTCAATGGCCTCATTCAGGAGGTGACCCGTGGGCCAATTAAGGGGCAGGTGCACACACCTGTGTGGATCCGAAGGTGGTTCTTCAGATTTCCAGCAGTGGTGAACTGCTTGCCACATCCCAGCTCAGGACACACAAAGGGCTTCTCCCCATTGTGAGTTCTCATGTGCACTTTCAGTCTCTGAAGCACATAAAAGCTTTTCCCACAGCCTTCAGCAGGGCAAATAAAAGAACGGTCATTTCTGGAAAAAAAAAAAAAAAGAAAAAAAAAAATTAGAAATAATCACCCAAAGAAGTTTTTCTCTTGGAGAAGTCCAATGGAAGTTCCCCAGCACCTCAGCACTTGGTCTGTACTTATTTTCCATCTGGGGTTGGTGTCTTATGCTACTTTTATGTATATGTCTGTAGTCTGGAAGCAGTATCTTTGGTACCATTGTGGCTCTAAGAGGACTCTAAAGCCAATGGGTGCTCAATCACTGTGAATGCCAAGCCAACTAGTCTTCCCCTTTTTAAAATGGAAAAAAGAACTGAACCATTTAAGTCTTCTACCCTAGTACAATCCACAGAGAAAAGGACTAGAAAAAGGACCAAGATTTCCATTCCTATTTAGAAGGAAACAAGTGGGTTCATCTGCTAGAATCAGGAAATGGAAGTTCTGTTCTCTGCCACTTACTGAGTTATCAGTTCTCTTTGCCTTTCCTAGTCAGCTTGAAATAGATACTCAAAGTAAAATACACTGAATTCCATAACCAAAATTTATGCACCATACATAACGAGTAAGAAATCCCTTCCACTGGAAAGCAAAACAAATTTAGCAAGAAGCAGCTAGCGCCCATATTTGCTTGTAACATATTGTGCTGAGCACATCCACTCAAAATCTTCTGTTTCCTTGGCCTCAGGTGAATTATCTAAATTTACTTACCTATGGGTTTTTAGGTGGTATTGAATGTGCTGGCCACACAAATGTCCGCTCACAGCCTTCAACTGTGCATTGGAGCCTTTTCTCCTCTTGAGGAAGGTGAGGAAGGGACCCAGATTCTTTAGACTGCCCATCACCTGAACCAAGGTGAACATTTTCCCCTACAACAGGGAAACAAATGACAGAACCAGAGAAGAAAAGTAAATATAACAGGACTTCTCTTAGATGCTTTAATCCCTGATACCCCTTAAATACTATCTCTCTACATATAGTTTACACTATTACCAAGGAAACACTTCAAATCACACCTCCATCTTTTTTTCCCCACCTGTCCACCAACATCAGAAATAAGAGTACCATTCTGCCACCTCTTTCCCAAGACTACTATAAACTAGTGCAAAGTAAACTACTAAAAAACAAACAAAAAAGCAGACTACAGTCAGTTTTCTTTCTTTTGCAGGCTCAATACCTATGTTTGCTCATGACATAAAACAGATTACGCATAATCTGACCATAATCTGTCTCTATAGAAGCCTGAAGACTCAATGACAACAGAAGTGTACGAAAAAAGAAAAGGTAGAGCTGTCTTTTTTTTTTAATAGCAGTCAACAATGTTCAATAGCAAAAGTCACGAATAAGAAGCAATAATAATCCTACTGTAATATACATTGGTCAAATAACATCTGAAATATACTACAGTCAGTTTTAGGTGCCAAATTTTAAGAGGAACACTGACAAACTGGAACACATTCAGAGAAAGGTAACCAGGATAGTCATGGGTCTAGAAATTATATAAAGAACAGCTGAGGAACTAGGAGAAAGTGATGTTAAAAAAAAAAAGACTTGGGAGGGGCTCAAGGACTGAAAGGTAGAAGTTGCTGGGAGGTGAATTTCAGTTCAAAATAAAATAGCTTTCTAATAATTAGAACTATTCTTTTTTAATGTACGAAGTTGCTTTATGGGAAAGTAAATTCCTAGCTAGTGGAGGCATTCAGGGAGAGATTAGAAAAAAAAACACTTCTATTTTTTCTTAAAATTTTTTCTTTCCTCATGGCGGTTTTTTTTTTTAAGATTTTGAGTTTCAAATTCTCTCCCTCTCTCCAGTTCCTTCCCTACACAGAGAAAACACACAATATGATATCAATTATACATGTGAAATAATACAAAAACTATTTCCATATTAGCCATGTCACCAAAAAAAATTAAAGTGAGAAAATTATACAACAATTTCCACTCATTCATCAGTTCTCTCTCTGGAAGTAGATAGCATTTTTTATCATGAGTTCTTCGGAATTGTCTTGGATCATTGCATTGATCAGAGTAGCTAAGTCTTTCACATTTGATTACCATTACAACATAATTGTTACTGTGTACAATGATCTCCTGGTTCTGTTGTTCATATAAGTCTTCTCAGGTTTTTCTGAAAACATCACTCTCATCATTTCTTATGACACAAGAATATTCCATCCCAATCATCTACCACAATTAGTTCAGTCATTTCCCAATTTATGAGGAATTTCCAATTCTTTGGCACCATAAAAAGAACTGCTATAAATACTTTTATACATATAGGTACACTCCTTTTTTTTTAATCTCTTTGGGATACAGACCTAGTAGTGGTATTGCTGGATCAAAGAGTATATGCACTATAGCCCCCTTTGGGTATAGTTCCAAATTGTTCTCCAGAATGGTTGCACCAGTTCACAACTCCACCAACAGTTCATTAGTATATCTATTTTTCCTCATCTCCTCCAGCATTTGTCATTTCTGATAGGTGTGAGGTAGTACCTCAGAGTGGCTTTAATTTGCATTTCTCTAATCAATAGTGATTTGGAGCATTTTTTCATGACAGTAGATAGTTTTGATTTCTTCTGAAAGAAGCCTGTTCAAATCCCTTGACCATTTATCAATTGTCCCTTTCTACTCCTATCGATTTCTATACCCGACTGTGTGTATATATTCTTCTCTCTTTGAACCAGTTCTGATAAGAGTTCAAGTTCAAGCATTACCCAACCTCTGCATTTTCCCCTCCACTGTATAACTCTTCCTTACATGCCTCTTTTATGTGAGATAATTTTCCCCATTCTTCCTCTCCCTTCCCCTTTCCCCAGTACATTCCTCTTTCTCACTCTTTAATTTTTTTTGAGATCATCTGCAAATAATCAACTCATACTCATTCAGTCTACATACTCCTTTTAACTGTCTTGAATAACGAGAAAACAATCAACTGTGAGAAACTAAGCTACTCTGATCAAGACAATAATGCAAGATAATTCCAAAGGACCCAAGAAGAACAATGCCATACACCTCCAGAGAGAGAGAACTTATAAACTCTAAATGCAGACTGAAGCATGCTTTTTTTATTTCTTTTATTTTTATTGTTTTATTTTCCTTGAGTTTTCTTTGGCAACATGGATAATATGGAAATATTTTGCCCGATCTCTTATGTATCATCAACACCAAAATTATTTGTCTTCGCAAGATGGGGGAAGAGCTGGGAGTAAGAGAGAGAATTTGGAAATCGAAACTTTTAAAAAATTATTTCAAACAAATTATTTTTATATGTAATTGGGAAATATTTAACAAATAAAATTAAATTAATTTTTAAAAATTATCTCTCCTCAATCTATTTTTCAGGTCAGTTGTTCTTTAAAAAGATATTTTGCATTTTCCTTTTTTTAATTATTAATTTTTAAATTTTTTTGACTTTGTTTTATTGTTTCTTGACATCTCATGGAGTCATTAGCTTACACTTATCCATCTAATTTTTAAGGAATCATTTTCTTAAATAAGTTACACCTCAAATAAGACCATTTTTTAATACCTCTTTTCCCACTTGGCCAGTTCTGCTAAGGAGTTCTTTTCTTCAGTGAATTTTTGAACCTCCTTTTCCATCTGGCCAATGTGCTTTTTAAGGAGTTCTTTTCATCAGGAAGTTTCTGTGTCTTTTACCATTAGGATAATTCTGTTTTTTAAGATGTCACGTCATTTTTGTCAGTATTTTTTTGTGCCTCTTTTACCAAGGGTTAATTCTCTTTTCATAATTTTCTTGCCTCACTCTCATTTCTCTTCCCATTTTTTCCTCTACCATACTAATCTTTTTCTTTAAGTCTTCCAAGAATTCTTATTGGGCTTGTGTCTAATTAACATTTTTTTCCTTTAAGGTTTTGGTTGTAGCTGTTTTCACATTGCTGTCTTCTGAGTTTGTGTCTTGGTCTTCCCTACCACCATAGTAGCTTTTAATAGTCAAATTCTTTTTTTTTGGTGTTTGCTCATTTTCCCAGCCTATTTCTTGACTTTGAACTTTCTGTAAAGTTGGACTCTGTTCACATGGGGGTAGGGAGGCAATGTACCAAGCTTTAGGCTTTTTTGAGCTGTTGTTTTCAAAGCTAGCTGGGGTGGGGGGGGGTGGGGGGTCCTTTAAGTTTTCAGTGCTTCGAAGGTGGTATGATATGCAGAGGTGTGGCCCCTGTACTTCTGGTCTACATTCTGGTCTTTACCCAGGTAGGGCCCTTGCTTCCCTATAAGCCCAAGTGCTAGCACTCCTCTTGGCTTTGAATTGTCAACAGGTCCCCTGCTCTCCTACAGCCTCAAGCACTACTGCTCCTCTCTGCCTTGGAATGGCAACCATGGACACTGCTCCCTTGTAATGAACCAGAAGTGCTCTTTTCCACCCTACAACTGTGACCCAGACCTATGTATTGGCGCTGCAACAAGGTCTTGCTCCCAATGTCAGCTCAGGGTCACCCATGATCGCTTTTTGATCAGTTTGATCAATTTTCTGACCCCTCATTGTCTCTGGGCTGAGAACTCCTGAAGCTTCTGCTACCACTGTTGAAACCACCTCCCAGGACTGACTACTATGAGAAATGCTATAGATATGATTCTGATTTTAGATAAGAGGTTGGACTAGATACTTCCATAGTCTCATCTAATTCAAAACAGCTGTGGAAACAGATTAACTATTAACAGATTCACGTCTCATGCTCATGCTACCAATTTCCTTACCTCACTCAAAAGTATATAGTCTGAATCTGATAGCTGACGACTGTTATTCTTCCTTTAGCCTGTATTCTTTATTCACAAAATACAACCCTGTACCAAAATGCTTCAGGATTAGTGCAAAACCCATGTAATTTTCTACAGAGTACAACTAATAACAACAATGTAGAAGGTGAGAGCAGAGCTTTCAGGCATTTAATTCTGCAGCTGTAATGAAAGCACTGACCAAAATTACATAAAAAAGGAAGATGAAAACACTGGAGGTCAAAACTAATAGGAATTCAACTGTCTCCCCATTCCTATTTTTCATGTAAAGTTAGTTTCTTTGGTTGGAAAGAAACTATTTTTTTTCAGGATAAATATGGCATTTCTTCCTCAGAGAAATATATAACCACCAAGTCTTCCCATTAACAACTATCTTAATAAGAGTCTGAACCCACAAACTGTTCTTATATATAGTTCCTAATAAGTAGAACCATATCACTTTTTACTATCGATAGCTTTGAAATTTGGAATTCACTTTGGAGAAAACATTTACTTGACTTGGCAAATAAGCCTGTCACAATGAATGTACTCATAGAAGACAGGATTAAAATAATAAAAAACATTCTCTCTCTCTCTCTTTTTCTCTCTCTCACACACACACATGCAATACACACACTCCACCCTAACCCCCAAACCATCTATCTGACAAATACAATAATTTGGTTTATAGGTCCATTGATATTAAGAAAGCACAAGTCAAAACCCCTGTATGTAGTATAATGGAGCCAGAAACAAAAAATTCTCACCATTGCTGCTGGCTTTGGCACTCTTTGCTAGCTGTGCCCGAGTAGCAGCAATCAGACTGTCATGGGCCAACTCCTGAACCCGGATGAACCATGGCATGCTGCTGTCAGCACTATCACTGGAGAGAAAGTCATTCCCAGAGTCCTCTGCTTCATCCTGAACAAATACTAAGTGCTCAGCTGAGGAGCCCAGGCCTAGAAAAGACAAAAGTGTTAGAAGCACAGTGAGGAAATACAAACTTCACTTTTTTTTATATCAAGTCAAATTCTCTTGTTTAGGTAATAAGAACATCCTTCCTTTAAAAAACTTGAGGGCCTGAGATGTATTTTTAACAAAGGACATAACCACTGGACTCCTTACTAAGGAAAAATGCAGAATTTTTCTGTAGGTTTAGGGTGATTCACATGAAGCTTTAACTAGAATTAGAGGATAGGCTAAGATAATCTCTTGAAATCTTTCCCATTTTGATTGAAACAGTTATTAACCAGTTGACCAAAACTACATGAAAATCAGCGTTGAGGCTAAGATTAAATGCTAAGTCAGTGGGCCATAAATCAGATTATGCTTTCTCAGATACAAAGTAGGAATAAAGTTTTCCTTCATTGTGGCATCTGACACATATTCAAAATTCACAAAACTTTTTGTTTTTGTTAGAAGCACAGCCTAGGAAAGAGTAAAGAGTACCTGCTCTTGTTAGGTTAAGAAGGATAAAAGAAGTACTGTCACTGGGCTGAAGGTCTTGCAACAAGCTAGGAGACTCTGGAGTTGACAGAAGTTCAGGGGACTTCTGTACAGTGTGTGCCCTTGTTTCCTCTCCGTCAGGGCCCAGGTTCACTTGGAGGCTTCTCAACACAGCAGAGGAAGGGACCTCCTTACAGGAGCTGGAAGGATTTGGAGTATCATCTAGTAAAGAGAAAATACTACCACTTTACATAGAATCTATTTCCAAGGAGCTCAGGACTGTAATACACTTAATTCTTATCTAACATTCTCTAATCACTCCTCTGGAATAGGCCAGGAACAGGAACCATCTCTGTCACAAAATGAGAAAATTGGCTCAAAAAGGAAAGACATGATGCTACAAACACGAATGGCTAACAGAATGAGTAGACTAAATGGCACTTACAGAGTCCCTAACTATGACAAAACGTGATTATTACAGAATGTAGTCAATTAAAGTTCCAAATTAAACAGTGCTGCTCATTCCCCCACAAAACACATTCAGTCCAATGAGTATCAACTTATCAAAAGGCCGTTTCATAAAAAGTCTCATCTCCCAAAAAATCTCAACCAAGTTTTTAAAAAGGAGGTAATAAACTTCTGCTAGATGGAAGCCAGAAAAGGCAGTGGTAGCTTAGGAAATAAATGGAAGTTTATGAAATCGAGACACCCTGTTAAAACCTGAATTCACTAAACCTATACAAGTAAATAAAAGCTATAGACATCACTACTCTTGGGGCATCTTTTTGGTGGCAGGAAATGGATTTCCACAACAGCCACCTGTCGCATAACATACTTTCCTCAGGGTTTATCTTTATTAAATGCTGGAAAGAACTTTTTCCTCTTCTAAGAGGAAAAAACCGAGTGCTTATAAGAATCAAAACAAAAACTTAGGCAATAGTCCTGACACTTCAAAATACAATCAATACTTATTAATGCTTGGAAATTTTCAGGTATCAGAAACACAAAAGTTCATAGGCTCAGTTGAGCAGGGCCTTAAAAGATCAGCCTCCCCAAATAACAGAGGAACCCCCTCCACGACATCTCTTAACAGTTATCCAGTGTCTGTGTAAAACATGCACTGACTTGGAGTTTCCATCAGTGTTTCCTTCCATGTCTGCAAATTCTTTACACTAGGCTGAATCTGCTTTCCTGGAAGTTGCTAGTCACTGATCCTAAAGCTACAAAGAATAAATCTAATCCATACTTTACATTGTAGCCTTCAGTTATTTGAAGACAGCTATCAGAAGCCTTTTCCAGTCTAAAATACTTCAAATCCTTCAACCATGAATCACATGACCAGGGTTCCTGACCTTTACCTTCCTAGTCACCCTCTAACCTACTCAGTTTGTCAATGTCTCTCTTAAAATGTGGTGCCCAGACTGAATATAATGACTCAAGTGTGATCTGACCAATGCATAGTATAATGAAATTATTACTTCCCTTTTTCTAAATGTAGTCACACAGGCCCAAGTTTGACAGTCACATCTCACATTGCTCATTTATGATAAAAAACAACAAAGCATAGTATTTGTCTGGTGCTTTAAGGTTGCAAGTTACTTTATGAATTATTTATATTAAACTTACTGTCAACTAAAGCCCCCTAAAACACCTGCTAAGAAGCCAAGGAGTACAAGAATTAACATTTACTCCCTATTACCATTTTATCCACTTAGTTTGAGCTGATTAATTTAGTTCGTAGAGTTCTCTCTGAATCTTCACTGTGTCAACCAATATATTCAGCTATTCCTCTTGGTCTATGTAATACATACATTTAATCAACGCCGTCTCCAATGGTCAGGTTTGTACCACAGAGGTCAGCCAACAACAACTACTAACATTTATATAGCATTTTAGAGTTTATCTGGTATATACAGTCATTTGAGTGTTGTCACCCCCATTAAAATGTGAGCTCCCTGAGGGCAGGGAATGTTTTTTGCCTTTCTTCATATCCTTAATGCTTAAGCACAGATCCTAGCATATATTAGGTGCTTAATAATGCTTGACTCAGTATAAGTAAGCAAACTTATCTTCTATAGACTACATAAATGTCTTCATACATATTACTATTTTTAAAGTATGCAGATGTGATTAATAAACTACAAATTCATTTAAAAGCATTATTGAATTCATACTACCTTTTTTTGGTAATGTAATGTAATGTCAACAAATAGTAATGCTACAACTATTATCATGTAATTTTCTTAATGTTAAAAAGAAGTTCTTCTGCTCCAAAAGGCTGGGAATCCCTTGAGTACATGTTCTCTGAGGACTCCTACAGCTCTAACATTCTATGATTCCAAGGAGGTATTTCCTGTGTCAAACATGAAATAGCTACCAAATGTATTTCCCTTCATCCTATTCCCCCACCCCCATTTATTATTTTATTCTCTCTCCTTTCACCCTGTCCCTCTTCAAAAGTGTTTAACTTCTGACTACTCCCTCCTCTAATCTGCCCTCCTTTCTATCACACCCCACCCTCCCACCCTTCTCTTCTCTACTTCCCCTCCTACTTTCCTGTAGGGTAGAATGGATTTCCATACCCAGTTGTGTATGTTACTTCCTCTTTGAGCCAATTTGGATGACAGTGGGGTTCACTCATTTCCCCTCACCTCCCTCCACTATAATTTGGAGGAGTTTGGGGGTGAGTTATCAAATGCTTCTCTCCCTTGTCCATTTATCTGCCTCCTCCCCCTTCGTGTCATAGGCAGAGTCCAAAAGCAAGTAGATGGTATCTAGAAAAAGCTTGGAGAGCTCCCAGGTAGATTCTGTATCACACGGCACTATCTAATGCTATAAGATTTCTTCTTCCTCATGGGCAGAAAGAACAAGCATACTTCTGTACGTGTGATCAAAGTGCCATGTGCCAAGGCAAAAAAAAAAGATCTAAATATCAAGTCCAGACTTAAAAGGTCCAAATTGCTTCTTCATCTTTCTTCATTTTCCCCTATCTATCCATCATTTACATAGAGATAGGTTTTGCACTATACCCATTCAGTCCATGAGCACTCTGGAACAGTACAAGCCCATTCCAATGCCCAGTCCTCAACACGAGCACTAGGCATATGCTAAGGACTTAAAACATGCTTATAGATCAGTTGATTCTGTCATCCCAATGGCCATTTTGTTCATCCATTTCTGATGGTAAATTTACCTGGTAACACGAGCCGGCTGCATTCTGAGGTCTCAGTAACAGGCAGCAGGGACAGACAAGTGATGTCTTTAGGTTCAGATTCCACCAGACTCTGTCCCAATGGTATGGATGTGTTCTGAACAACTGGACCAGCAGCTAGAAGGGGAAGAAGAGAGAGGAAGCATTCAATGAAGGGGTACTGAAAATGAATACCTGTTAGGGAACAATTTATGTATAAAAAAGAGATAGAGAGCATTGTGAGGTGTAAAATGGATAATTTCGATTATATTAAATTTAAAAAGTTTTGTCCAAATAAAACCAATGTAGCTAAGATTAGAAGGAAAGCAGAAAATTAGGAAAAAATTTTCAGATAGTGGCTCATTGATAAAGATCTTAATCCTCAAATATATAAAGAACTTCGTCAAATTTATAAGAATAGGAATTAAATTAATAAATGGTCAAGGATATGAACCAGGCAGCTTTTCAATGAAGATATCTGGAAGAACAAAAGGTCAAATATTTCAAAGAAACTAATAAAAACTAATCAAAACTATATAAAGTCATGTGAAAAAATGCTCTAAATCATTACTAATTAGAGAAACACAAATTAAAACAACTTTAAGGTATCATCTTACACCTATCAGATTGGCTAAAATAACCAATGCTCTTCCATTGGGGAATGGCTAAACAAGTTGTAGTATATGGTTATAATGGAATACTGCTCTGCTATAAACAGTGATGAGCTGGCTGATTTTAGCATAACATGGACTTACATAAAATAACAAAAAGTGAAATAAGGAGGATCAAGAGAACGATGTACACAGTAACAGAAATAGTGTCCTAAGAACCAAACTGAATGATTAATTCATCTTGAACGTCACAAACACTACAAAGGACTAATGAAAGAAGATGCTATACACTCCAGAGAAGAACTGATTAAAAGTAGTATGTATAGTATGGTGTACAGGTGTGTGTGTGTGTGTGTGTGTGTGGTGTATGTGTGTTTAATTGTAGCCTTCTTGGGTGGGAAGAGAGAAAAAAGTATACAGCAAAAAACAAAAGAAAACTTAGAAGGAACCACAAAAAGCAGGGTACCATTGAAAATAATGTGTAGTATTTATTACATAGTTTTTACTAAAAAGGTTGCAGTGGCTGCCCCAGGTTTCCCCTTATTTGCAGTCTTCAAAGAAAAGCTGGTAGGTTGTAGAAAAGATCTTATTGGGGTGGGGCAAAAATGGCAGAGTAAAAAGCAGGGAGTCACCTAAGCTCTCCCCCAAACTCCTCCAATTATAGTGGAGGGGAAGACGAGGGAGATGAGGGGAAATGAGTGAACCTCACTCTCATCCAATTGGCTCAAAGAGGAAGTAACATACACACTCAACTGGGTATGGAAATCCATCTTACCCTACAGGAAAGTAGAAGGGGAAGTAGAGAAGAGAAGGGTGGGAGGGGGGATGTGATAGAAAGGAGGGCAGAATTAGAGGAGGGAGTAGTCAGAAGTTAAACACTTTGAAGAGGGACAGGGTGAAAGGGAGAGAGAGAAAAAGAATAATGGAGGCAGGGGAATAAGATGGAGGGAAATATAGTGAGCAATAGTAACTGTGAAAAAATTTTGAAACAAGTTTCTCTGATAAAGTCCTCATTTCTCACACATGTAGAGAACTGAGTCAAATTTATAAAAATAAGAGCCATTCTCTAATTGATAAATGATCAAAAGATATAATCAGTTTTCAGATCAAGTAATCAAAGCTATCTACAGCTATATGGAAAAATATTCTACCTCACTAGTGAATGGAGAAATGCAAACTGAAACAATTCTGAGGTACTACCTCATACCTATTAGATTGTCTAATAGGACAGAAATGGCAAATGACAAATGTTGAAGAGGATGTTGGAAAATGAGGACATTAATGAACTGTTGGTGAAGTTGTGAACTGATTCAACCATTCTATAGTGCAATTTAGAACTATGCCCAGAGAGCTATAAAACCATGCATACCCTTTGACCCCAACTATACCCCTACTAGGGTCTGTATCCCAAAGAGACTAAAAACAAAAAGGAAAGGACCTATATGAAAAAATATTTACAGGAGCTCTTTTCTGGAAGGTAGAGATTTAGAATTGAGGGGATGCCCATCAACTGGGGAATGTCTGAACAAATTGTTGAATGTGATTACAATGGAATACTACTGTACTTAAGAAATGATGAGCAGATGCTCTCAGAAAAACCCTAGGAAGACTTGCATGGGCTGATGTAAAGTGAAATGTACTATATACAAAGTAAACAGCAATATTATAAGATGCTCAGCTGTGAATGACTTAGCTATTCTCAGCAATACAATGATCCAAGACAATTATGATGGAAAATGCTATCCATCCCCAGAGAAAGAACTGATGGTAGTGTGAATACAGATTGAAGCATATTTCTTTTACTTTATTTTTCTTCAGTTTGCTTTTGTCTGTTTTCTTTCACAACAGACTATTATGGATATGTTTTTGCATGACTACACACATATAACCTATATCAAATTGCTTGCCGTTCTCAATGGGGGCGAGAAAAAATTTGCACTCAAAATTTTAAAAACAAACGTAAAAATTGTTTTTATATGTACCTGGGGGAAAATAAAATACTAAATTTAAAAAGAAAGGATCTTATTAAGTACGGGGTTAGAAGGGATGGCAGCCGCAACAACAGGTCCATGCCCATCAATAAAAAACAAAGAAAAATGGTACATTTCTGTAGTACCTGAAATATTTTTGGAATACAGAAGGTATGGTATGTTCCTGGCAACATGATTACTTCTTAACAATGTAAATTTTGTCATCATAAATTACCTACAATAATTTCCAATCTATACAAATATAAACATACTTTGAGAAGGAGACATGACCAGAGCACTAATTCAGAATTCCTAAAGAAATCCTCTTGTAACAAAAAAAGCAAATAAACTGAGATTAATTGTAAGTCATGGTCCACAGAAGGAAGATAAACCCAGTCGATTACGCTCACCTCTGGTTGGACTCTAACTCATCCGATAACATTGATTCAGCTTCCAAATCCTATAACCATTAAGGGGAGTTACAAAGCTCAACTCAGAGTCAACGACCACCTCCTGTTATTCTCATATTTCCCAACAGAGGTATAACAATCTTCTTGTAGTTAAGCTAAGTTTCGCCAGGCAGTTAATCAATTTAACCTAAAATAGAAAAGAAAAACATAATCAGCTCAGAATTCCTGGTAAATAACAACGCTCAAAATCACAATTTCTCAACCAAACTCAACAAAGCAAACAAGCTTTTGAAAAATCTCCCCACTTTTTCTAAAGTCACACAAACTTTCATTAGTGCTTCCCACATTTACCCACTATCATGATGATGAGGGCATAGCAGTAAACACTGATCACCTGACAGAGTACAGTACGAGTGTTATATGCGGTATCTCCAATTTATTATTTTAAATTCTTACTTTCTTACAGGCTAAATTCTTTCAGAGACTGGGCCTGTGAGTCCATATTGGTTTGAATGGCCTGTCACTACGCAGGATGAAAAAAGGTGTGAATTAGCCGCAAAAGCGAAATGTTCAGTGTATATAAATCCCAAGGGAGAACTCGAATAAAAGTACTTTATTTTATGAAATCAGCTTATTTTTCCCACCTGTAGAAATAACAATTTACAAGATGGATATGAAAAACACACTTTTAATTTTTTCCTCACATAAATTAACCATGATTCCCTGAGTTTGCCTTTCACAACACTCTCACTCTCTTTCACATTCTTCCCCCCATCTTACCTTTGCATGCAATATCTAAACAAAAATTAATCCAAAGAAGTAAAAATCCACCTTGGCAACATACCTTTCAGTTGCTTCTTCTATCTTACCTTGTCCTCTTTCTCCTGTACTTACTTCCTATCCTATGTATTACCTGACATACTGCCAAGTTCCTTCTTTCATTAGCTACCACTAAAATAAAGTCTGCTCCTGAGACCACTGAGTGGTTCTACCAATACAGCTGAACACGTCCCTACTTGGCAGCAATAGGCAGTTGTGCTTTTCTAGACTTCATCTTGAGTCTCCAGGTATTTAAGCATGCCTGTCTGCCTGCCTACTTCCTATTATCAGCCCTTCTAAATAAATCAAGGGAGTAAGTCCCAAACCTAAAAGAACTCAGAAAATGGGCCAAAAGATACTTAAGAAGCACTTCCTACCCTTTCTGTTCATTAGGTTTTAATGGAAACTGATTTTGGGGCTTCTAGGACAGGCTTCTACTCTCTGCACCTAGTGAAAACTGAACACTGGGGAGGAATGGCCAGTATATTGTATAATGTTAATGGAATAGGAAGATCTTTCCCATCCATTAATAGGCTTTTGTGACCTGCTTTGAACTCTGGCCCAGCTCACAGCTGTGATAACACCTAAGTCACATGGAGCCTGAGTCAAGGGGAGGCCCATGGTGGGAGGAGCTTGTCCAACTGGAAAAGAGAGTGGGAAGGAAGAACGAGGCAGAACTGAGGGAGAGAAGCTAGTGTGAGTGAGAGAGGGAGGAATTTTCCTGGGGAAACTTGTTTGTGGGGAGGTTCTAACAGAAAGAATGCTTGAGATGTCAGTGCTCCCGGATTGTGATGTGTACAACTTTTTTGTTACCATGGTAAATTTTGCCTTCTGGTATCTGAATAAATATTTTGGTTTTGCCTGTAATGAAGAGAGTTTTATTATATTTTGCAAATCTACCCTGGAAATACGTATGCATATTCATAGCAGCTGCTATAAGTATAGCATTGGCGTTAATTTGGCAATGAGGATGGGATCGCAAAATATAAAACCTCTGCTTGGAGACAGGAAGGCTCTAGGGAAGGAAATCGGTATCCTGGGATGGGAGGATTTACTTTATTCCTCCCTGGTGAGAGAATGGGCTAAAAGCACAGGACTTTGTGAAAACGGGGAACCGAGGCTACAGAAGGGAGAACCCATAAATTTAGAAAGATGTTTGCAAGGAATAGAACGGGGAAAGAAATGGCAGGGATATGTAGAAGAGGATGGGTGTTATTAACAAGTTACTGTGTTATACGTAAAAGTAGAGACAAATTGCTAGAGGAAAAAGTTCAGACGGAAAAGGAGTTAGCTGATTTGCATGAGAAGCTTTATATGCTACAGTGTCAGAACTTTCCTTTAGAAGAGCAAGCTAGAAAGTATCAGATGGTAGCAGAAAAGGCAGCTGTGAGTTTAGCTCTGGAAAAACAAAAGTTAACAAGAGGAAGGTGTATGCAAGCTTTGCACCTGCAGGGCCTGATTGGGACCCAGATACCTGGGAGGAAGACAAAGCGAGGAAGATGAAGCCAATTCAGATAAGGAGGCTTCTAGAAATTGGACACTCCTCCAATACTCTAGAAATTGGACATCCTCCCCCGCCCCCCCCCCCCCCCCCCCCCCCAGTATTTAAGGAAGTTACTAAGGATTTTACTCAGTAGGAAGTTACAGACATATTAAGTTGATTCACCCTAAAAATTGGAGACTCAGTATCTTGGATGGCCAGAATCAGGGAAGGGGCTAGAAGAGTGTGGATAGATAACACAGATTGTTTGACATTCATAGGTATTAGTCGGAATCCTTTATATAAGAAGCTTTTAGGAATTACCATATTCAAGGAGATAACAATGGGACTAATTTGTTAGTTAGCTGCCTGAGGGATGCAATACTAAATGTACCGCACAGACTCTATGTGTGGCCTAGTGGAGACAGACTCTGATATTCACTTAGAGACTTTTTGAGAAAGTTAAAGGAAGAGGTAATGAAACTGTAATAATGGTGGGGGATGCAGACACATATACAGCACTCCCTTAGCAGTTCTTCATAGAAATATAATAGTGAAGGCTGCTCCTCCCACTTATAAACACATAATTCTGACTCTACTAATTAGGGAAATAGGGCACCCCTCTTTCAGAGGTGCTGAGTAAGATTTCACAGTTAGGTGACTTAGAGGAATGGGGAAAAGATAAATTTCCTCAAGAGAGAAGAGCAAATAGCCAGCAGATTCAAAGTCAGAATAGATTAACAAGGAGAGAATGTTTACTGCTTTAATTGAGAGCAGGGATAGATTATGGAAGAATAGATGGTATTCTAATTAATGAACTATATAAAATGTCATGGAAAAGGGATTTTAATATTAGACCGGAAAAGGGACTCACTATTAGGCAGAATAGGGAAGTAAGAACTGCCCTACAGATCCTCCTGAACCATTGTATCCAAGTTGTCCCAACTGCAGGGAGAATAGGAAACTGCCCAAGCCCCAGCTCAGATTAAAGAAGTACACAGAGGGGATTACAGATCCCATATCAGTTTAACCATACACTGGAAAAATAGATCAACAGTGTAACTAGGGCATTAATAGACACGGGCAGGACCTCTTCTATACAGAAACCCTGAAATTTAAACAGGGAACCCTATTACTATCACAGAACTGGGAGGGGCTGAATATACCAGCAGAAAGTAAACTAAGAAAGAATATACAGTGGTAATTGCACCTATTCCTGAATACATCGTTGGGATAGATATATTGAGAGGTATGACTTTAAATTTGCCTGAGGGGAGATATCAATTGCAGTAAGGAAGACAGGAATTAATGCAGTTTTAGTGGATAAAATAAAAATGGACCCAGTCACTTTACCTGAACCTTCTGAATTACTTTAAAGCAGTATCGCAGGCCAGGTGGACAAGATGGAATCACCAATACTGTAAAAGAATATGTTGAGGCAGGAGTATTAGTCCCTACAACCACTTGATGGAATAATCCTGTCTGGCTAGTCTAAAAGTCAGATGGGATGTGGAGAATGACAGTGGATTATAAATAATCAAATAAAGTGACTCCTCCCTTGTATGCTGCTGTTCCAGATACTGTTACCCTAATAGAAAGGATCCAGAAATATGATGGGACTTGGTATGCAGTTACCAATTTAGCCAATGCTTTCTTTACTATCCCAACAGATTCTAAACAGTGGGACCAGTTTGCTTTCACTTGGCAGGGCAGACAATACACTTTCACCGCTTGCCACAAGGATATCTGCAACCCTACTATCTGTCACAGGATTGTGGCTGGGCTGAGCATTTGGATGAATTAGAACTGCCTGGTATACAGCTTATCCACTACACAGATGATATTATAATACAGGGGAAAAATGTAGAAGTGGAGAAGAGTTTGATGCTTTTAATTGAGCATATGAAAAGCAAAGGGTGGGAAGTTAACCCTGCAAAGATTCAAGGACCAGCTCAAAGAGTAGAATTCTTAGGCATACAATGGAATAAGGCACTGCGAGAGATTCTCCCACAAGCCCAACAAAAGATTCAGGATTCTCTCCTATCCTATACTCCTCACCAAATGTAACTCCAATGCGATACCCATAGCAGCTGCTATGAATATGCATACGTATTTCCAGGGTAGATTTGCAAAATATAATAAAACTCTCTTCATTACAGGCAAAACCAAAATATTTATTCAGATACCAGAAGGCAAAATTTACCATGGTAACAAAAAAGTTTGTACACAACACCAATCCAGGGAGCACTGACATCTCAAGCATTTCTTTCTGTTAGACCTCCCCACAAAACAAGTTTCCCCCAGGAAATTCCTCCCTCTCTCACTCACACTAGCTTCACTCCCTCAGTTCTGCCTCGTTCTTCCTTCCTACTCTCTTTTCCATGGACAAGCTCCTCCCACCATGGGCTCCCCTTGACTCAGGCTCCATGTGACTTAGGTGTTATCACAGCTGTGAGCTGGGCCAGAGTTCAAAGCAGGTCACAAAAGCCTAGTAATGGATGGGAAAGATTCGTCCTATTCCATTAACATTACATATGCATCCTAAAGTTAAAAAGTTAACTCTTTTAATATAAAAATATAATATAATATAATATATATATAAATATAATTTTAATATAAAAATATAATATAAAAAAGATGTATAAACTAGGCCCATTGGATAACGATTTTTAAAATTACTGTTTTAACGTTATTCAATGAACCATAATAAACTTTTTAGGGAGATTTACATTTAAATTAATAACGAGATAATTATTTCTAACTTCTCAGTTCCCTTTAAGTTCATCAGCTTTCTGTCTTCTATATTCTTGTTTGCGTTTTATTTTTGGAGGGGGGGAAGGCACGGCGATTGGAGTTAAGTGACTTGTCCAAGGTCACACAGCTAGTAAGTGTGTCAAGTGTCTGAGGCCACATTTGAACTCAGATCCTCCTGACTCCAGGGCTGGTGCTCTACTCACTGTGCACCTAGCTGCCCCTTCTATATTCATTTTTTGCTCTTCTACTTGTATGATCACAATGCATATCTGTCATGGTAGTTAGTTTTTTTTTCCTCTGCATGATTTCATAAAGGTCTTCCTAACTTTCTTTATATTCTTCATACTTACCTATCTTAGATGTATTATGGCTTCCCATTATGGTAATGTACAATATAGTTAATCAATGCCTTAATTTTAGAAGTACAAGTCTATATTCACTGGCTTTTTGTACCTCCTCCATGAACCCCCTAAAAATCTTAACCAAGTTTTTCTGTGTACAATTGTTGTCACATATTATCCAATCTCTATGAAGAATCATTGCTATTTTGCTTGATATTACCTTAAATACATTAATGTTTTACAAGTTGTGTCTTGTTCAGTCACACATAATTATAAGGTGTCCCCAAAAGTCTCATTTCTGTGTTCGCTAGCTGTGCCAAATTAACGAGGGTAAAATGAACTGATTTTCAAATTAACAATACTATTATCTTCATTATTATTAATTTGAGTTTTAGATTAATAAGCTTTAAAATGCACTGACTACACTGTGTGTATGTGTACTTAATTCCCAGATATTTAAATTAGATTTTTAAAAATTATCTTAACCTGTACTGAAAGTATTTTCTCAGGGTCAACAGGAAATGCAAGCATGTATGGGTATAATCTGCATCACTGCAGCTAATATCCACAACAACAGACATCACAGATCCCAACATATAACATCAGTATATCTATTAAAGCCTGCAACTTTATTGAACACATTTTTGATTAATTTGTTGTTTTGGGATAGTTGGGTTTTCTATCATGTCATCTGCAAATAATGATATTTCTGACCTCTTCATTTTGTTGTTTATCATTCTATTTTCTTTTCCTGTCTTATTCCAACTGCTAGCATTTGATATTGCGTCAGATGGAAGAGTTCAAAATACTCTTGCTATAATTTATACCTTTTCCAGATTCCAAAGTTGTCAGTGTTCTCCTCCCTATTCAAATTATCATACTCAGTAAAATCTAAGTCCCTCAAAGTCAGGGATTATTTCATTTTGTCTTTATATCTCTGCTACACAGTAGTTGGCTTAATATACGCTGAACTGAATCTCAAAGAAGAATAAAACAGCAGAAATAGAAACCCATTGGATTATTCAATCCTAACTTCCAAAATCTTTAAGTCAACTTAATTTAGTTTTCCCTACATCTATGAATATATTTTTTTTAAAAATGAGAGAGAACTTAAGAAAAATTAAAGCATACATCTGCTGATCAGATAACTGAAGGCCATATGGCAGCCCTTTCACTATGAAATCTACTCCTCCAAAAACATCTGCTGAGCTAGGCACAACCAACTCTAATGCCCTTAGTCAGCAGGATTCCAACCCTCCATGCTCTCCCTTTCTGTCTGATACAATGATAACACAACAATGAATTTTTAATCTATTGTTCGAGTTACAAAATAACAAAATCTTCACTTATTAATGAATCTAAACCAGACATAGTAGTCAATTTTATGTACAATATGATTCTTAACAAGGAGAGTTGAACTTACAACATTCTCCCTCCTTTTTCACTTTCTATGACTAAAACATAGCTGTTTTTCACCTACTGCTTAGTTCTCAAGAGTAGCTATTAATAGCTTGCTGACAGGTACTACCTATAAACTTCTTTCCTACCACCTGAGCCTAATTCCAATACCTGTCCTACTTTCTACCTTTACACCCACCCAAAAAGGCCATAATAGCTATAAACACAATAGAAACATGGTGAAGGCCAATAAATTATACCAGTACTGCTAGAGATATAAGACCAAAGCTATGCATATTCTAACTTAACTTTTTTCTGTTCTCTTAAAGGCCAGTAACTAAAGTTTGATAACTTGATCCTTTTCCTACAATATAATTCTGCTTCTTGTTCATTTTAATCAATATTATCATCAAGTAACAGTAAACTGAAAAAAAAATAGTACTTTGCCAAAAAATCTAAGGTCTCTTACCAGAATCTGACCTGGGACCTGAACAAATTATTTCTCTATGCGGCACTCAGTACCTTTGGAAAATGGTAATATGTATCATATCGTAACTTTGAAGTTATACTGAATTTAAAAAAAAGTATAAAATACTGCAGAATCCAATTAGTTAATAAAATAAAATTAGAACCAGGTCAAATAAAGTGAGCACATTTCTTATTTAAAATGATCCAAATAACCAAGGTTACAAACTGAGTCCAATAGCCATGGAAAGCACTACATCTAGATTAAGATTCTACTTGCAATAAGCTATGTGACCTTTACATCTATATCCCCCTCTATAAAACTGGGATAACACCTGGCTACCTTTCACTATCATTCTCTCAAGCTACTGTCCCTTTCACACGCAAACTTCAGAAAATAACAGTTTACACTTATTGCTCTACCTTCTTATACTTTCACTCATTTCTCAATCCCTTTGCAATTCTGTTCTGGCCTCATTGCTCAACTGGAACTCCAATTACTAACTATATCTCCAAAGTTACCAATCATCATTAATTACCAAACTCAAAGGCTTTTCCTCCTTTTTTCTCAATAATTCCTCAATATCACCCCTGCTTGATGTCTCCACAGCATTACTCACTAGTCTCCCTGCATTTCTGTAAAAATGTTCTGTTACGTTTCTCTTCCTATCTGTCCAATGGATCTTTCTAGGGTCTTCTTACGCATCATGTCCAATTACCTTTATGTTGGACACACCTGTGGGTCGTCCTGGACTTCTTCCTTTCTATCTTTGCACTCACTGTGATCTCAAACAGCTTCCAAGGATTCAACAATCTATCTTCCCGATACCTATGACTCCCAAATCTATACATGCAGCCTTCATATTTCTCCTTTCTCCAATTGTCAAACATTAGATGTCAACAGCCATCACAAATTCAACATGTCCAAAACAGAATCTTTCCCTTTAAACCCACTTCTGTCTTAATTTCCTTCTTTCTGTTGAGAGCACATTCTTCAATCACCCTGGCTTACAAGATATAGGAATCATTCTTAGCTTTTCCAATTCTACTCACACATATCCTTCCCCCATATCCAAGTAGTTGCTAGGTCTTGTTGATTTTATCCTTAATTCTTTTTACCTCTTGCTCTCATTTCCCCTCATCCCATCCCTTACACCACAACCATCTTAGTCTCAGCTGTGATCAGCTGTGGATGATTTTAGCTTCTTAATTGGTGTTCTCACATCTAATCTCTTTCCTCTTCATTTTCCAAATAGCTTGCCACGCTGATATTCCTAAAGCACAGGTCAACCTAAAGAGCAAGTCATTCCTTCTGGCTCAAGAAGTTTCGTAGCTCTCCACTGCCATTTTATTTTCTGTATTTTTTGTATTTGTTCACTTTTTCCACCAAGTTCCTTGACTATCCGGCTCCAGTCTCTTCCTAGATTGATATTCTACTCCCTCCCACAGTCTACTTTTCAGACTAAGAGTCCTATTTGATCATCCTATATATAGCATGCACACTCCTGTCCCTGTGCCTTATACCAGGAGCAGCCCCCTCTCCCTGGGATATTCTTCTGCTTCCCTACTTTTTGGGTTGCCATTTGCTTCCTTCAAGACTTCCAGTTCAAGGGCCACCTCCATCAAGAACTCTCCTAATTATCCCAGTGTTAGTGCTCCCCCATTGTGTTCTATATTTATTGTGTATATACATCGTATTCACTTGTGTGTGAAATGTACCTCACCAAAGTAGGGCTCCTGAGGACAGGAAACTGCCTCAATCTTCTATTCACCAATGCCTACCAGAACACATTAGGCATTAAAATAATATATAAGTCAACAATGGTCCTCAACATAAAAAATAAATTTCAACATTTGCTTAAGTCACATATTAATATACAGCAATGTGTTTCTTAAATTACTAACATAAAATCTGAAGCTATACCAGTAGTTTGCCCCCTGATTTAAGAGGACACTTGGACTATTCTCCAACACTACAACCAGTCTGTATCTTTGCTCCTTTCACCCTTCTCTGTACACTGTTGGCCCACACGAATGTAGCAACGGTTTATTAACAGATTAAGACACAAATCCTACTGATGGTAGTGCACGTTGCAGGCAAAATATTTTCAAAAGCAAGAAAACACGATAATATAGCAAATTGATAATATCTGAATCTTTCTATGGAGTAGTACTTTAAAGATTAATAAATTCTACTGATAATTATGGAGTACTTGATCCTCCCATGTTGTCAGAATCACTAAATTTCAAAGTTGCAAAGGCTCTCATAAAGTCCACCTATCCTGTTTTGTCCAACAAACCTAGAATTGGGGAGACGGATCAATCATCATCTTTTAATAGGATCTTTTACGGATAAGAAAATTAAGACTCGAAATGATTAAGCAGCTGCCTATCAAATGTCACCCAGCAATCTAGAGGCAAACTAGGACTAGAATTTAGCTCTCCTGAGTCCAAGAACATTGACCCTTCCTTTAAACTGCAGAATAGCACTAGAGTGGTCTCTTTCAACAACAAATGTCCCTATTCAATAATATTTTAAAATTTTTAAAACTGAAGAAATTAAAATTTAATCTCTATACTTATGAAATAGGTAAAACAACACAGATATTTATGGGATCATCAATTTAGAGCAGAAAACGTACCTTCAAGGTCATCAGCCCCCTCGTTTACAGGTGAGGAAACAAGCACTGAAGACTAAGTGACTTGCCCACCAGTTAATGTACGTTGGAGCTGGTGCCCTAATCCAATGCTGTGACCACTGCACCAAGGGATTACTTCATTGAATTTTAAGAGAAACCACCTCTATCAAAAAAAAAAGGACCAACTACTCAGCTCAAGCATTCCTAATTTAAACTGTCCAAGATTAGCTTCCAGCCCTAAAGTAGGAAACTGATAAAATGGGCTGAATTTTTAGTGCCTTGGAATCTATGGGGACCTTTCTTCAAAAAACAAAATTACAGTACCTCTCTATTTTTTTCTTGTTGGGGGTGGAACAAAACGCACTAAGGGGCTGTGGGGGCGATGAGTCCAAAAGGCAGGCAGGAAGGTTAAGCCTCCAGCCACCCTTGCCCCTTCCTTTCCCGTCCCCGGAATGACTGAGATAGGGCCCGCCCTCCCTCTCGCACCCGTTTCCCCTCGCTGGACCCCCACCCGGGGCGGGGAAGCCAAGGACAGCCTGGGATGACACGTCCAGATTGGACCCAGCCTCTGCCAGGCGGGGACGGCCACCCGCCTCCATGTTTTCCAGGGCCCTTGGACCAGGAGCTCAGTCCGGGGAGGGGGAGGCCGGGTGAGCACCCGGTTAATACGGAAAGCGTCGCGCAAGAGACCCCGCCGGAGGACCTCGGACATCTTGGGGCTCCTTGGCGCGCCCCGGCCCTCCGGGGGAAGAGGCCCGAGGCCTAAGGCTGCGGCCCCCGCGGCCTGGACAAGAGGTCCACACAGCGGGGCTGACTCCCGGGAAAGGAGTCTCGGGGGGCAAGTTCCCTCTCCTCTCCTACTTTCCCTTCAGAGACCCGGAGCGGCGCCGCCCGCCTCCGCAAGTGCTGTGCCGGAGCGCGCGGCCGTCACCCGGTACTGACCTGGAGCGGACGCAAACAAACCCCGCTCCCACCTTCTCGTCCTGGGCGGCCAGCAGTACCCAGTCCCTGAGTCTGTCCAGAAGCGGGGCTTCCGGCTCCCGCCGGAAGCTCTTCGAGAGCGGGACAGGAAGTTTGAGCCTCCTCCGCCACTCCTCGTTCCCCCAGCGAACAACATCACGACATGGAGGGGAGGAGACGGGGAAGAGGCCGTGACAGTCGTCCTCCAAAGGAGCTGGGTCATTGGTTGGAGGCGGGCGGCGGGGGGCGGGCTCTAAACCCCCTCATCCAATCAGAAGCCAGGTCTTGTGTTTTCTACCCATTCCTTACCTCTGTACTCAAAGCAACAAGATCTTGGAGTCTGGCATGTTGCGGTACCAAGGATTTCCTTAAAGGAGAAACTGACGCTGCAGAGGTCATGTGACTTACTTAACATCACACAGCCAATAAGTGTCTGAGGCAGAACGTGAATTTAAGTCTTAATCTACCAAGTACAATATTTTTATTCACTGCGTCACGTGGCATCACCGACTACCTACTAAGCACTGGAGGTACAAAAAGAACAGTCCCCCTCCTCAAGGAGCTCCCATTTTAACGGGGGAGACCAAGCATAGGTTTCACCTGCAAGTCAATTGTATGAAACTTATTCAGCAGCAATAATCACCGACGCTTATAAAGTGATCTGTAGTACCTTCTTTTTCTATATATTTGGTGTTGTTACTCTTTCCACAAGAAACCTGCAAACTAGGAAAGTCAGATAGTTCATACACATTTGACAGATGAAGAAACAGACTGAGATTAAACGACATGTGCAGGATTGCACAAGCTATTAAGTATTTACAGCAGAAATGAACCTAAGGTCTCAACTGCAGATACAGTTCAGAACTTTGTGAATATGGTTTCCTACAAATCACAGTGTGTTAGAGCTTGAAAGGTATTAAAGCTCATCCAGGTGAACTCCCTCATTCTGATGGAATCCTAATAAAGCTGCCCCCAGCCCCAATATTCTGTCCTCCTCATAGGCCCCACCGAACAGCAGGCTCACTGCCCCTACCTATTCCACTCCTCCCCCTACTCAATATCCTAAATTCTTCAAGTGTGCCTCACTGCTCACTACAACAATGGGTGTGTCCATAAACTCCTATTCTCCCAGAAACAGTAAATGTGTCCATGTGATAGGATCCGGGCCACTGCCTCTAGCTAGCCAATGCCTCTAGCTACACACCAGCCCCCACACCCATTTCTCATATTTGCTACAGAATGTAGCATGTACTCAACCACAATCACATCCCTCAGACAGGACCACAACACTCAGCCAATCAGAAAGCAGCACCACCAGGAATGCCCAAGCAAGATGGGATCCAAAAACACTAGAAGGGACTTTCCCTAAGTAGGCACTTTCCCAGTAATACCAAAAGCTGTCCTTTAGGTGAACTTGTGACTTAGAGAGGCTTATTATACTATCATTATGTAATGGCAAGCAAAGTGGGACTTTTGTTGTCTTTGATTTTGCAGTGCTTCTCAGCACTGAGACAATCAAATGCCTTTTAATTGAGTCTGCCTTTGTTTGTAGGAAGGCCCACACCCTTTGCTAATTAGGTCATGAGAGGTGTGAAGCTCTCCAGCCCTGGAAAGGGTGTATGTATACTCTAAGGTTAGCATTTGCTTTGGGGACACACTCATTGGAAGACTGTTGGTGTGGAGTCTCTGGGTAGCCATCTAGGAGCCCCAACCACCCCCCACCCCAATTAAAAAACCCAGATGTTGGTGCTTCTCTCTCTGCTAACTGTGTATATAATATCTTGGGTAGATGGCTAGAAGCCAGTCTGCTGATTTGTGTTATTTTGCTCTGTTTATATAATTTCTGCTCGTAATTTCTGTTTGTGCTTTCTTTTGAAGTTCAGGATGCTCACTTTTTTCCCCTGAACTAAGTGAATGATATATGTATGTTTAAAGTAACATTGTAAACCACTTAAAGTTGTTTCCTTAGAAAAGCAGATCAAATAACCTGTGCAAGCAGCCCTCCTGTGTGCTGGTGTTGATGGGTGCTGTGCTTGAACCCTAATTCTAATAGCCTCTGCTTGGGTGCCTGTGCCTGAACCCCAATTCCAAAACCACATCCAGTTCTAAAATTACATCTCTCCCTAGCTTCAAAGCATTGGCCCCTAGCAGTTTCTCTCTAGCAAAGCAGGGCAGCATGCCCTAGCAAAATACTTATCTCTCCCACTGATACTATAGGCAGCTGTGCCTATCTGCATCCTGTGTACTGATAGTTGGCTGTGTACTGGGTCATGACGATATTCACTACTTACTGACCTTACTGATATGTATCCTAGATATAGGATACTCTCTTACATTTATTTTGTCTAACAAGACATTGTGATGAAGCCACCTAGATATTCCTAGTCGAGCCCTAACCACTAGTTAACTTAGTGATGTTTCACAGTCAAAACCACATCCCCAATTGCCCCCAACCTTGGGCTATTTCCCAGTGAACTCTGCGTAATATGACTGTGCAGTAGATATAGAAAGTGCATGTTCCTTTAAGAACTGAACACATCCTTAACCACTCCCTAATCCCACCCCAAAACAACTAATTAACGTGTTTCACCCCCAAATCTCATATTAAGCTCTCCTTATATCCCTCTAAGGTTTCAAGATCCCTAAGAACTCTGAACGCTGTAAAGCATAACAAATCTTTGTGAACTTAACTTAAAGAATGCTTGAGATCATGAATTCATTGCACACAGCCCTACCCTCTCTATACTCGGGTCCTTGAGGGCCGCTCCCCATCAAGTGCGAACTCCAGTCCTGGGAATTTAGTTTTGGGAATCCTGAATCCTGCTTTTTTTTACCCTCAACAGTGTTATTGGTCTTGCACCCCACAGCAGCTGATAGCAACATTGTTGTTACATATTATCATATGTACATACCTACCCAAATGGGGTTTCTGTATGCATTGTGAGTAATTGCATGCACAGTTCCACTGTAGCTGGGATCCCTCTCCTATTACTAATCCCTTAAACAAACTCCTCCTGCCTTTTTAATATTCATAATTTCTTTTATGTAATTACATCTTTACCAATAAAAATCTATCTTCCTTTCTCTGAAGTCGCTGGTCCCTCTTGGAACTTAGCCCACTTCATTCAGAGGCAGCAATCTCAATAAATGCCTGCCTGACTCTGAATTCTGTGAGACAGTTCCTACCACAAAGCATCATGAAACCTCAAGAATTTACAGATGAGAAAATAGGTACTAAAAGATTTAAGTGAATTGCTCAAGGTCATGAACATCTTAAATACTGAAACTAAGCTCCAGTTCTAGATCTGCTGACAAGCTAATTGTTTTTCCTTCTACACTTTTCTGAGAACATTAATAATTTATTTGAATTCCATAAAGTAACTAGTAGCCCAACTTATACGTCCTATGTTTAGTTTATTTTAAATAGTAGACACTGGACTTGGAGTCAAAATAACTGAGTTTAAGTTCTGTTGCTATCAGCTCTGTGGGGGTATAAGACCAATAATAACAGTACACAGGAGGGCTGCTAGCATAGGTTCTTTAATCTGCTTTTCTAAGGAAAGCACCTTAAAGCATTTTACAATCTCACTTTAATCAAACCTGCATATATCATGCACTTAGTTCAGAGGAAAAAGCAAATACAAACAAATTACAAGCAGAAATTATATAAACAGAACAAAATAACACAAATCAACAGACAGGATTCTATCTGTCTGACCATAGCAATACATATACAGTTACCAGAGAGAGAGAGAGAGAGGCACCAAAGTCTGGGTTTTCAAAGCAATGGGGCTCCTTAATGGCTACCCACAGTCTCCACACCAACACCCTTCCAATGAGTGAGCCCCAAACAAAATGCTAAACTCAGAGTATGTACACACTTCTTCAGGGTCAGAGCACTTCACAACTCTCGAGGGCCTCACACCTCTCCAGGTTTTCATATGTCTCATGATCTAATTAGCAAAAGGGTGTGGGCCATTCTACAAACAAAGGCAAGATGCAATCAGAGGCATTCCATTGCCTTAGTGCTGAGAAGCACTCCAAAACAAAAGACAACAAAAAGTCTCACTTTGCTTGCCCTTTCATTCCACCCCTCCAGAATCCTTGGCGTTACAATCTAAATAGCCATGGATCCTGGAACAAATACGGGCACTATACTTTGTGATCACAATCAGGACACTAAAGCATAACATTCACAACATAACAAAACATATTCAGTATATCTTATAGCATTTCTGAGAATACCCATACAGTTTTATATCATTGTTCAGTAAAACTAAACCATAACATTCCTGGCAACATCATTAAGAAAAACAAATTCCTTAGCCTTCCTTTTTACCTGGGACAAAAAAAGTAGTTAGAATACTGGCCTAGCACATTTAAAGCTGACCTTATTATAACAGGTGATTCCAAACTGTAAAACTTTCCCAAGAAAAATGTGAATGTGAGTGGGGTACTGGAATGTATATACTGAATTTGTGGATAATATTCCTTTTTAAAGGGCTAAGGGTATTGAACTTAGAAATGTATATTTGTATACTTCTAAAAGCCCATATTGTTATTTGACATTAAGAAATTTATTAACTATGTAGTCTGAAAAAAAGTTCTACTTACTTTAGTTTACTGTTCAGTAAGGGAATGGTGGTGGAATTCATTCCCAGGGATATTCATGAAGATCACATGATTGTAAAAGTGCTTGGCACAATGCTTGGCATAAAACAAATGCTATGTGAATGTAAACTGTTTTAAGTTGAATTGCTTCATATTCATTAACTTTATGTGGATTTTCTTTGATGTGAAGTTTATGTCAATGGTGAGAAGATGAATGATTCTCTGTGTAAGGCAATTTGGGAACACATCTGACTAAGGTAAAGCCACCGGAATAGTAATTAACTGGTTTTGGTTTTGAAGTTTAAATAGATGATAATTGTTTATGTCATTGTTGTGTTTCTAAAATTTTCCTTTATTGCATGATTTGGTAAAAAAACTGTATCATCTATGCTGTCAGAAAAGCAATTTCTCTTATAATCTAAATGTTGTTAGGTTAAGAATTCCCCTGTAAAAATGGTGAATGAATTAGGAAATTTTTAAGTCATTCTATTTGAACATATATTATAATATTTTGAATTATTGTAATTTAAGGAATCATAAATTACCAAATTCTGTCTTTATTTAAAGGAAATTCTCAGTTAAAATTGTTTTGCTATCATTTGGGAAATTTGTGAGGTTGTTATTTAAGTTGGGGTTAATGCTTAAATCAAGTATTTACAAAAGTATGTTTAGTTTTCTTTTCCTTCTCCTCAATTGTGCGGAAAGGGTTTGGTGATCAAATTTAAGAATTGTTAGTTTTTAGGAATTAATAATAATATCAGGATAGATTGTAAGCTGTTTTGAGAAAAGGAAATATGTTTCTGAAGAAATATTTTGTAAAATCTTTGCATGATTTTTAGGCCTACTAAATTTCCATTTGTAAGCAAATCTGTTGCAGCAATTTGATATTGCTGACATTATGTCCAGACCCACTGTGAATTTTTTAAAATTTTATTTAAGTTTCATTCCTAGGTTTGGCAAAGGATAGCAAACAGGCCCAAGGTTTTCTAATAAGTCCTTTAGTCGCAGATGAGATAGAGAGAGACAGATTTATTTTCCCCCACCAGGCAAAAGGATGAAAATTTAAAAAAAAGAATAAGTGGGGGAAGTGATGTAAGCCATTGGTGTTCCTCCGCAAAGTATTACATTCAGTGTCACATGGGGCTGGCCAGAATGTGTTACAGGCAGTGGCAGCTAGTGCCATTCTGGTAGAGGAATGCAGGAAGTAGAGGAAGAGGCCAAAGGTAGAGAAGCCTGCTAGTCAGTGTCTATACTTAGGGTAAGACAGCCCATCCTTTTATAAATAATTCTTATTATTTTTTAAAGATCTAGAAATTTATTATTTTTATTACAGTTCAGAGCAGTTTGGTTATTTGTTGATTATTGTTTTAATGCTAAAACCAAAAATGGTTAATTGATTACTGTATGTGGAAAGAAGGAGACCTGGGTAAAGCCTTATCAAGTTAGTTCTGCCAATTCAGAACAGTCCTCCTGTATGCTTGGGAGTCAGCAGGCAAAGGGCATCAGTATTAACCCCTTCCTGGGGTCCATCTTAATTCTCCTTATTTTGTAAAACTACCAAGGCCCCTGGAAACCTATCTGTATGAGCAAGGTCACCCATCTCAGGAAAAGAACTTGTTTGATTTACGTAGATCCTAAACAATGAAGTTAGCTTGCTGAGAAGTTGCAAGTGTATGTACAATAGATACAAAGGATCTAACAATTGGCATTTACACCAGGACAAGTAAAATTTAAGAAGGGAAAGATGTTAATGGAGTCCCTTATATATGTAACTCCCGGGGAATCTTTATTGCTTATTGCAACTCCATGAAAGTAAAAGTAACTGTATCTGGCTTTAAACCTGTGATTAGTGAGACTTGCTGTTTAAGGTCAAAGGCACGTGGGGACCATATCTAATTTGTTTGAGCTTAAATTTGGGTATAGTTGTCTGCATTAAATCAGTATCTGAGAGAAATGCCACAAAGATAAGCTACTCAGAGGGAATGTGATCCTGTACTGTTAACAGGTGGAGGGTCTGCATTTGGAAAAGCTGAGGTGACAATCTTAGCCTCCTACTAGGATGGGATCCTCCTGGCTCAGCTTCCCCATTGTGTTCCTTTGGAAAGGAATGTTTCCCACCTGATTATTCCTGAGTCTGGCTATGAGGAGAAATAGGTACTGCAAGATTGGAGAAGTGTGAATCTATCTGAATTTAAACGAAGCTAAGGATACTTTATCCTGTCATATTTGGTAAGTCACATGTCCCTGCCCTTTTTCCTTCTATAGTAGGTTTCTATGGTCAGAGCAAGTAGTAAAAGATATGAGCTCTTTTGTGTTATCTTACTGGGAAATCTAATAATATTTTTATCTAAAACTAGAACATGTGCAGAAATTTATGCAAACTACTTAAGACTCACCTGAAGATGTCCCTTCATTTAAAAGGATTCTAAAAGCAGTGGTATTTTTTCCTGTAATCAGTCTCTTCCTGTCACCAATGTGAGATTCTATTACAACACTTTTCACTATGGAACTTTGTGATATTTAGGGGATTCTGTGATACTAGGAATTTAGTTTTTTGATAATACTCTGGAATTTGTGTTACTTAAGGACTTTTGCACCAACTCAGCAAGGTCTTATGAACAAGGGTGAAATGCATGACAGGTAGTTAGGGCTCACCTGGAGGTGCTCCTTAAGCAATGTGAGACTATGGTCATATCTTACACTGATTACTGGAATTTGCTATTCAAAGACCTAATGGGACTGATAACTGACTGTGTCTGAGTCTAACTCCAGGAGTGAATATCAAGGAAGGCTGTCTGAGCCACTGATCCATGATGCCAGCAGCCATGTGAGGGGCAAGTATGAACTGCAGGTATGATTTATGCGAAGGCTGAGAGAGCCATTGTTCTGCATGTGGGGAGGTGGGACTCTATTGTCTCGATTCCTTAAGTGAAACCTGGCAGAGTATCAGCCTGGCTAAATGCAGTTTGCAGTTTCACATAATTTCTGCCTGGATTGACAGGAAATTGGGGAAATATTGTTCCCTTACTGTAAGTCTCTAAACTCTTAGTGGAAAATTTCTATAGTCGAAAGATTTTGTAACAAATTTACACAAATAACTGATTATAGAACATCTCAGGTTACTATAGGACTGGGACTAGTGTTCCTGTGTGTGTTCCTGTATGAGTTAGGGTCCTTTAATTCTTGGTAATGGTATGGAGACAATTAGGTCAAGGGCTTGTGGGAATGGTATTTTATTGTTTGATTAATGTCATGCTTGTCTAAAGTTTTATTACATTTAATAATTCTAAAAAAGAATAATGCCTTGTGGTTTACTAGTAATGCCATCAAAGAAACATGGCATGACTAAAAGTTTAAGATTTTATATGTACTATGTTAAAAATTGATTAATGTATTTATGTGTGTACTGGAGCCTTTTATTAATTCCTTAAGTGAAATCTCATCCTTCTGGTGAGGAAATTAATAATAGATTAATGTAAAGTGTAAGAGACTGGGTTCTGATGTGAATTTCTTAAACATGACAATTGGCCAAGGTTCCAATTTGAGTTTGTAACAATGATCAGGGTTATGAGGATTACAAATGGTAGTCTAAAATTGTGCTAAAGTCACTTTTGTTGGAGAATGGACAGAAAACTGGTTCCTATAAGAAGACAAGAAGAAGATGTTGAGATGCTGTGCAGGAGATGGCTGGAACAAATATCAAGGACCAGAGGACTTCATTGACGATGTTCCCTGCCAGACAGCTGTATAGGAAAAACTTTTTGAATCTTAAAGGGACAATTGCATTATTGTTTGCTTTTGGGCCTTTATATATAAGGGGACTGCCCCTTTGATTTGTCAATGCATCAAGCAATCCTTCCCATATTTACTTAAAGGGATGATGATTAAGGGGGAGAATTCAGTTGAGAAAGAGAGTAGGGGAGTGAAGGAGGCGACAAGGAAACATGATAGAAGAAGTTTATCAATAATGTTGTGAGGGGTCTTCAGAAGGTTAAAGAGGAGAGGAGGAATTGAATGGAATGCTGAAATAGTGAAGCCCCTTCAGCATGGGATAAGACTTTACCTCTCCTACCATTCATCCTCACCCTGCACCCCTTCTATGTTTTTAGAAACTGCTCTACTGAGAAAGTGGAGATAAGAAATTACATCAGGGGACAGACACCTGCAAGGTCCCATTTATCTAGCCTGTACTCCTTTTTTGCTAAATACCAGTCCCTGGTCTCATGCCTGCCTTTTTGTTCTTTGTTCTCTGTTGCTGGGGAGGAAATTCCATGTTTAGAATGTGAGCTCCAAACCTAGTCAATGGCAAGAGGAGCCAGTAGGGGGTAGGGGAACTTTGCCTTAGGGTCTATATAACTTGCTTTGAACTGTATGCAACACACATACTTGCTGTCCTTTCTCATGAGAAAGTAATAAACTCCTTTTTGACTTTTCTCAAGAACGGTCTCTATTTTAATGTGAGTAGTGGTCTCAGACCCACACATGTCTGTATCTGTGTCTGACCCCCACTGTCTGCTATGCCCCCATGTGACCTTTGACTATGTGCCAAACCCTTTCCTCCATGGGCCTGAGGCCCAGGACAAATTTGAATTACAGTAGAGGTCTGCCAGGGTAAAAAAACTGTCCATACTCTTCAGGTAATGGGATTAGTCTAAAGGAGACCTCACCTTCTCCTGCAGTCTGGCTGAATACAGTACCCTAAGGTCAAGTAAGATTAAAGTATTAGGTCACTCAGAATGTATTTTGCTCAGTGGCCTGACTTCGTGGATCTCCACCTGAATGTTAATCTCTCCCAGTATCAGTTTCCTCATCTATAAAACTGATGTTAAGCCAGATTTTTGCTAAAGTTCCCTTCAGCATTAAATCCAAAACAAAGGTTATCATTCTCCCAGAACTTCTACTTCCTCCTAACTTATGTATTTCTCTTGTTAGCATCAACATCCTCCCAGGCACCTATATTTGAAGCCTCAGTCATCTTAGATTTGTACTTCTCTTACTGCTCCTTTTTCATTTAATACATATCAAGTGTATTTCTGACCTCAAACAACAACCTGGGGGAGTAGAAAATGAACTGCCTACTGGGTACCAAACTGGAACTTCCTTCTTTCCTTCCCCTTCTCTCTATCCACATAAGGTATCAATCATACCCTTACCTGTGGGTGCCCTGCCCAAAGGGAATGTCAATTTTAATCTCTGAAACTTTTTTTTTCCTTAAAGACCAGCCTTAGCGGCCAATCATTCTGGCTATCATAGATTGTCCAACACTAGGTCCCAGGCTAAACCCTACTTGATCATTGCTTGGGCCCTGATTGGCCGATAATGAATGTAAATAGCTATTATATCTTTTTTTGTGTGCAAGTACATGTTGGGGTTTATATTCAACAATAATAAGCATTTACCAATAGCCTACTACATTGCAGGAATTATGCTTCTTAGATACTGACAAAAACAGAAATATTGGAACTGCCCAAAAGCTTACACTTTCTTGGTAATTATGTAAATTAGTAATTCAATGTGAAAATTATTCACCATTTTACATGGTGACTTAAAAGTTGAATTTTGAGGTTTAGTACCTCTTATTCATGAATAAGCTGTTTGAGTAAGAGTGTTATATTACATAAGAGTGCGGCACTTCTACTGCATTGTAAAATGATATATTTAAGATAGGTGTTTATTAAATATTCACCATATAATCCATTAAATTATTTCAGAAATATTGTGCAATAATTGCTTGCTGAATACTCAATAGCAATGTGGATCTTGGGTTTCTCAACCCAAGTTAGAGATGAGTCACTATTGCTGAGGGAATCTTGATTTGGGAGGCACCAGGAAGGGGAAGGGGGAAGAGAGATAAGAGAGGGAAAGATATAAGAATGAGAAGACAACATCCACCTGAAGAGATAAGCTGACAATAGAAAGAAAAACAGAAGCAGGGCAGAGAGTGCCTACCTATACATGAAAGCAGCTGCAGGAGTGGCATCAGAAAATAAAAACAGCAGCTTCAGGCTGACAGAAGTCAAACAGCACCTCAAGGTGTCACTGATTGCTGACTGGAGACAGGAGAATCCAGCTGTATGAAGAGCTGGCTGGGTTTGTCTGAATTACTCTTTAGCATGGAGCCCAGACAGCACCATAGGGAGCACATCAGGAAAGCTGAAGACTATAGTGTTTCACTGAGAGAGTGTAATGCACCTGTTTGGAGGAAAAGCTTAGTGTTGCTTTTGCTGCCTAAGAGTAACAGAGTAGTGGCTTCATCCAGCAGGAGGGTCGAGAGACCCAGAAAAGGAGTAGGCATAGCAGGTGAAGTACAGACTGTTTAAGATCTGCAGTCCAGAGTCCTAAGTTGCTCTGGGAACATGAGTTTTTTTATAACGCTTCACTGCTAGGCTTGTGTGCCCACTTTCCCCCATGGACACTGTATGCATTGGTGGAAGAATGTGTCCCAGTTTAAAGGTATACTGTTATATTTTGACTATTCATGATTTTTCCTTCTCTTGAAAATGTTATTTTATGATTTTTTTTTAGTGCTTTGCTTTCTTGATTAGTAAGTATTTGGTGTTGAAGATTCAACTGTGTCATTTTGACTACTTTGTACAAATGAGAAGCAAAGCAAGCTGTAGGAGTGTCCCCCCTCCCCATGAGAAGGACTATTGTTAGGACCTTAAAAATGAGCAGTAACAGTATGGCCATCCCTTTGGAAGGAGCACCCCAACCTGCTGGAATGGGTAGGAATAGGAGGAGTGAACCAGCTCCAGCCTAGGAAGAGAGCGTAGAGAGAATTGGGGGAACAATGCCACACCTGTGCATCTGTAATTATTTTAATTAACTATTTCCATTTTCTAAAAATTGTAAATGGATTAGATACAGATTTATATGTGTGTTACATAAAGACTTGTGTATACCACTTCACTACATTTTATAGACGTTCCTGTGAAGATTCTGTCCCCCTTCCAAAAGCCCTTTTACTTCTTTTCAAACTGGTGGAGAGGTGAAAGAAAATATAAGTATTTCTGCTTTCCCTTTATCTTCTTAATACTTGTCATTTCATTAGTTTTGAAGAAGGCACTAGATAGTTCTTGAGTGACCTGTAGCCAAATCACAAAAACCTTAGCTTGACTTTAGCATACATTAAAAATATAAGCTCTATTATCCACAGATGCAGTTCTGTGTCTTGTTTCCAAAAGTAACCAAGAAGAAGTATTGATAATTCCTGAACTTTTCCTAATTTCAAACACTTTGGAAACCCCTCAGCTCAAGATGATTGCTAAAGAGACATAGCAGAGCAATTAGTGTCATAAATCTTAGTCTAAAATTAATGTGCATTGTCAGACTTTTTTTCTTTTTTAATGACAGTATAGGCACAATGTGGCTTTCTGTAAGCAGAATGGCCTTTGTTTTCTTTGAGTGACTCAGTTTATCTCATTGAGCCTTCCTGGGTGCTTGGTGGGGTAGGGCTAACTCCAGGGAGGGCCTATGTTGGATTAAAGTAAGCTTGTCAACCCTTTTACCTTGCTTCCCTTGGTTAAGCAGATTGAAAGAACCTGTGCTTTCCCAGCATGCCTGCAGAAGCTGTGGGCAGATCTTATACCCACACAGAAGCTCCTAGCCGGACTGTTAAAAACAGCTTCAGTTGGAGCCAGAGACAGCTACAGCCGCAGCTGAAGCAGGAGCTGCCGGTAGCAGAGCTGACCTACGTGTGCATCAAGGAGTGCTGAGAAAGGACTTGACGCCAGTGGGTAATCTTTTTACTATAGAGGGGAAGCATGTATATGATTTTGCTTTATACCATCATGCTTCTCTGTGGCCTCCTAGTTACTCTTGTGAGGCGGACTTATTGGGCCTGGAGGCTTTTGATCCAAATATCAAAATGGGGATGCTGGTTTGTGGGTCTGTTACTCTGGAGCTTAAATACATGCTTTAATTCTTCTGCCTCCTACCTTGAGAATTCTTTATATCCTGTGGTTCTGAACCTTTCAGACATATATATGATTCTCTTTGAAATTATAAATTCTGCCTTCATAATACACTTCCCTAATTTCTCAGCGGCCCAGCTAAAGTATACTTAGTGAGATGCAACTGTTACAAAACATAATCAGGCTCAAAAGGAAAGTATCTTTATTTATTCTCCTATCAGACCTTCATACAGTTCTTAAAGGACTTAAAAGACTTGAGGCTGTTTATTTTCTTTAAGACAAAACACAGATGAACAGTCTAAATACAGTCAAGGTAGACGTTTTCAGGAAGTCTAAATGATAATGTTATAAGGTAGCAAGAACTTTGTTCCCAACAGATGCAAAAGTCAATAATTAGAGCTGAATAAAAAATTGCCTGAGAAGGATGTCCAAAAGGTTCTAATACAAAGTAATTTCTCAACTATTATTTTATTCTGAATATTAAAAAATAGTACTAAAATTTTCTGTGGATTCAAAATACTTAATACAAACATGATATATAATGCTAACTCCTGAAAGAAAATGAAAAATGGATCATGGTGATCTTTTGTTACACTATAATTAGTTACATATAAGGTATATTAAGTTGGAAGAAATAAGTATCATTAAAGCTTCTAAAAAGCTATCACCAATGCTGCAGATTATGAATTATAATGAGACAAAATAAAAGTTTAGGTTAATTAATCTTATAAATCTATTAACAGATTTTTGAAATCTCTCTTGTTAAAGTTGAAAAGAAATCTGCTAGATGTTCTTGGTCATGTGTAATCCAATGAAAGGACCGAGATATTTATTCAGAAACACGAACGATTTGCTTCCCAATATTGCCACCTGTCATCATAGACTGGAAGGCAACTAAAAAAGAAAAAATGAATTATCTTGAAGAATTAGTATCAGTTGTATAATAGCCATAAATAACTGTGGTAATTGCTCGAAAAAACAGTATATATCTATACAGCGAAATGAAGTTTTATAATTCTGAATGATGTCCTAAATGATTATATCAGTTTTGAAGCACACAGATTAGTGCAAATCAAGGTGTGAAACATTAAACATTAGTACCTGAACTGAAAATGTCCATCTGTGACTAACTATATTATTCACTCTAAGTTCAGGGAAAATAAGTGAAAAAAAGTTTTGAAATAATCCCTTATAAAGAATATATATAACAATGATTACATAAGATGAGTAAATGAAACAAAAATCTGTTAACTTAAAAGACTAAGGGCATTTGGGTAAATGTGGTATTCAGAAGAGTAATTGTTTTTGGAATCCTGACAACATGGATTTCTTCTAAGGTAAATATAATTCATTTTTTATACTGGAAAATAAAAGATTTTCAAAAATAAAAACTGTTTAAGTTAATGCAACTCTAAAATAAAATTCTAATGGCTAAGTACATACGGACATATTCACCAAAGAAAGGCCCAAGAGAATTTTGAAAACGATGCAAATGGGGACCAAAAATTCTATTTTCATGGGAATAAATATTAAAAATCTTCGTCAGTCTTTGTAATATATAAATTGGGAAAAGCACTCCCAATTCATTCTGTAAAATGTGTAAGCTGTGCACAAACTATTTGACAAACTCAAGAAAGATCATAAAATGAGACACAGTAAAGAAAGATGTTCCTCTAAAGTATCCTCAAATCGAATCTTTGGTAGAGGTTGGATAAGCTCATGGTTTGTTCAAATTACTGTAACATTTCCCCCCCGCCAAAAAAAATAACATATAGCACAGAAAAAGAAAGGAATGCCTGTAAAGGTACTGTTTCAGAGCAAGAACTTACACTTGAGTTATTAAGGAATTTCTGATCATCTTACCTCCCATGTTTTCCAAGCCATCGATCACTGTCTCTCTGACCTACAAATCAAAATAACTGGAATTAATTTTCTTTCTTACTTTGCAAGGGTAAACTATTTAGCACTTTCACCTTTGGAAAAAAAAGGCATACTTCTAATATGCAACATATGATCTATAAAAGCATGATAAAAGCTCACACTGGGCTCTGCTCCACTCTGCTCCCAGTTCCGTGCGATAGACCTTACCCAGCGACCATCCAGGCTGTCCTGGGCTGGAGCCCTGCTTCCCTCTGCTATTTTGTGGGTTCTTCAGTTCTAGAATTTGTTCAGAGCCATTTTTATAGGTTTTTGGAGGGACCTGGGGGGGAGCTCACACAAGTCTCTGCTTTCCAGCTGCCATCTTGGCTCTACCCCCCTCTGCTTGTAATTTCTGTTTGTGCTTTCTCTGAAGTTCAGGGTGCTGACTTTTCCCCCTGAGTTAATGTATATCTAATTAAAGTGAGATTGTAAACCCCTTAAAGTTGCCTTCCTTAAAAAAGCAGATCAAAGAACCTATGCTAGCCCCCTTCCTGTGTGCTGGTGTTATTGATCTTACACAGCCAAAGTACTGGAAAGTAGCATTGTTGTAACATACTTGAACCTCACTTTCATCTGTATTGATTGATCAGAGGAGGGAAGGCTACACATGCATACTCACATAGTCGAGTACTGCATTGCACTAAATAGTAAAGAAGAAGGAAAAGGAAGAAGAGGAAACAGAGGAAAGGTTGATTAAGAAAGAAACTAGTACTAAGAAAAACAAACTACAAATTTACGCAAACATATTTATAGCTCTTTTTGCAGTGGCAAAGATAGGAACCTGAGAAGTTGTCTATCAAATGCAAGAATTGCTGAATGAGTTATGGTATATAAATGGTGATCCATACTACTGTGCTGTAAGAAATGATGAACGGGATGGTCTAGATCAGAGTTGTCAAACTTGTGGTCCACAACAATTCCAACACTTCACCTGAACCAGATTAAAATGTAATTGGGAAAGACTTAACAAAATGGAAAAATATAACACAACATGGATATATTAATTTTTGGTTTTCTAAGCAAAAATGTAGCCTGTAGAGATCAGCTTCTATTTGAGTTTGAGAACACTGGTTCTCAAACTTTTTGGTCTCAGGGCCTCTTTACACTCTTAAAAATTGCAGAGGACCCCAAATAGCTTTTCTTTACATGGGCTGTAGTTATTAATATTTTCCAGTTAGAAATAAAATAGGTATTTAAAAATATTTATTCATCCAAAAATCACAATAAAGCTGTTACATGACCTTTTTTATGAAAAATAACTATTTTTCCAAAGGAAAAAACTTGAGAGTAATACAGCATTGTTTTACATATTTTTGCAAATCTCTTTACTATCTGTCTTAACAGAAAACAGATTGACTCTCCTCTGTGCTTCCACATTCAATCCGTTGTGATACATTGTTTGGGTTAAAGTATATGAAGAAAATCTGGCCTCAAAAGGATGTATGGTTGGGAAATGGAGGAGCATTTTAATAGTTAAATAATATTTTAGTATCATTATGAAAATAATTTTGACCTCAAGGACCCTCTAAAAGGGTTTTGGTGATCCCTAGAGATCCATGGACTGTGGTTTGAGAGTCCATGAGCTACAGATTTTTATTCCAATCCTATCTCAGCACTGTGGAATTCCCTCGGAAACAAAGTAGTATAATCTTCATATCAAACTGGTTTTTATTTAAATTAACTGTAGCAAGCAACTAGACACTTATCCCAGCTATATAATCTGAACTAACTATACCCACGATAATAATCTGATTTTTCCAACTACACGGAAATTTAGGATCACTACATTTGAGGAATAAGATAGAAAGAATCAATTGATAAGGACACAGGATCAAGTCCTACCTTTAATTTTCCTTCTTTAAACCACTGACTCAGTTGTGCAATTCCAGACTCAAATTTGTCTGTATAAGCAAACAACAGAAATCTTTCCCTATAGAAAAATAAAAGAGAGCAATCTATAACAGGAGAAAAGCAAAATCAGATAATTTCACAAGTCTCTCAAATCTTTTCATCTAACAAATGTCATGGCTTAATCATACTGAGTTCAGCCAGATGTGGTTTAGACAAATGTTATGCAAATAAAAGACATCAGGTGATCAATGCCAAAATCATTATCTGAGTTAACAAAACCTATTTGCTAGGCTTCATGTAGTTTTAAACGCATACCATTACTCTGTTGGGTTTCAACTCCAAGGAACAAGATACCCTTCCCAAGATAAAGTCATTGCATCTAATCTCATTACCATGATGCTAAATCAAGCTCTGATAGACATGACCTGCCTCAGTCTGCTCTCCCCTTTGATAGGAGGGCTGGCAGGTGAAGTACCAAATGCTTCCCCATGCCTTCCCTGATAGAGGGCAGAAGCTAGGCTCTCAGCTCTTCTCTCCACTTTGCCTCTGCTTCTCAGCCTAGTCTCAACTCCAGGGAACAAGATGCTCCCTGGTGTTCCCCACAGGGCCCCCTCCCCCACCTTTCCTACCTCCTTTTGTATGCTGTCTACCACCTATTAGAGTGTAAGCTCCGGGAAGGAAAGAACTATCTTTCTTTTTATTAACTGTATTCCCAGCACTTAGCACAATGCCTGGCACATAGTAGGCACTTAATAAATGTTTACTGGATTGCACTGGCATGGGGGAACATCTCTGGGTAAAGAAGCATATCTATGTGTGTATATACTTATACACACACATAGTATATGCATAGATGGTTTGAATATGGTAGTAAACAAAGAAAACAAAGAATACCTTGTGATGTTTCTTTTTTTCAGAATTGACTCTACTTCAGGCGGCAATGGGGGAGGATGAAGCATATCATTGTTGTACTGAGAAATCTGGCCACACAGGATAACATGGCTGTTCCGATTCATCTATTTGGAGAAAATTGATTACTATCCTGACAAAGAAACAGATTTTTCTCTATAGTCACTACATACAGAGCTGCTTTATGAAAAGTATGAATGTTTTCATAGAATAAGGGTCAATGAAAGAATCCTTGGAAGCCAAAAGAAAACAAAACCATTAATGGTAACTTAGAGATTTTTTGGGGCGGGGAGGGAGAGACATGACATGTATTTAAGAATATAAAAGACAAGAAAAGCTTACTGCTTATGATGAAACAACTTTAATTCATTAACTTGGAAGAATTAATGTGAAAAGGATGAGATTATCTCATTTCATAGAATGCCTCCCTTGAGGGCAAGGACTGTTTCATTTTTGTCATTGTATCCCTAGCTCTGCATGGTGTCTGGAACAAAGTAGGGCCTTAATAAATGCTTATTGATTAGCAAAAACCTAAATGTTCAACACTATCTACAAAACATCTAGCTCCATATCCTTTCACCTCTTTTATTCTGTCCTCTGGAATTCTTGTTCCATACAATTAACAAATCACTCTGATTCTTAGGTCTTCTTCTCTCATGCTGCTTCCATTTTCTGGCACTCACTGAGGCCTGACACTCAATGATACTTCATCACTTGCATTCTTTCTAGGATGGGTTGCACCTTCTCTCACACTCCCCAACTCACTGGGCCTAGAAGGAGAGATGGAATACTTCTTGTTCCCCATGGATGCTTTCATGCTATCCCTCTACCATCACTCAGCAAACTGTCTTCATTTGAGAGTCACTATCCATAGTTATCACTCAGATTCAGGTGTCTATTACCTACCAAGCCCTGGGACACTACTCCTCTCTCAATGTATTCAGTGCCTTGGCTCCTTTTCCATCCAAGTTCATGCTTTATATTAAGGAACTCAACATGCATATTGATATTCCCATAAATACTCTAACCTCCCAGTCCCTCAATCTACTTAACTCCCATGAGCCATTTCTTGACTCTACCTCAGCTATACAGACCTTGATACAAGACTTCATTTTGCCATTACCATAAATATTCCACTTCCATGATGAGTAACTCAGACATTTCCCTATTTTATTCTAATCTCTTATAATTCCATCTGTCTTTATGCTGTCAGGGCCCCCACCCTAAGACTATTTTTGCTGTTCTCTTTTCTTACTATTAGGAGACACCTTGTTTTCCAAAGGCAAGTCCCAGCAAGCAAGATGTGCCCTGTGCGTGGCATAGCAACAATCCTTTGCATTCACCCTCTGGATGAACTCTGCTGCAGCTAAATCACAGAACTGGCTTAAACCAGCTCCAGGTGGTCCCTGAGCTCAGGCAAGCACCTAAAGGAACCATATTCTGGTCATGAAGCTCTGCTATGAATAGACCTTTTGTCACTGGGCAAGCTCACCTCATTGTCACTCTCATACCTCACTACTGTGGTCGCATCTCACTGCTTCATTCTTTGTCTAGCCACAACTAGAGGTAAGGAGGCTAAGCCTTGCTGCCTTTGTCTTAGAGGAGACCCTGGCCCATGTGTCCAGTTTCCCTCCTCCACTGGAATAAAGAAAGCTTTTTGTCTATAACCTCTCTGAGCTCTTTGGTTTTATTTTATTTTGTTTTCCAGACTGATTCTTGGTATAAAGCTTTTGCTATAACCTTCTGTGGCTTTTTGGTCATAGTTCACAGTTGGTGTACAACCTCTGTGAGCTCTCTGGTATTTTCAGAGTGTGAACAGTTGGTGCATGATCTCTGTGGCTCTTTGGTCACTTATTTTCAGAGTCTGACAATGCCTTACTCTTCTTAAACCTATTCTTCATGTTCCTCATGACCTCCAAATTCCTCCACTCCCCAGTACTATCCCAGGCCATTAGCCTTGCTCTAATTACACGTTCCTCCTTCTCACTCAAACCCATATATCCAGTCAGTTGCAGATCTTGTCATTTCTACTTCTTTGATATTTCTTTCATTCATATTGCTACTATCCTAGTTCAAGCCATCAACACCTCCTGCCTAGACTATTGTAGCAGCCTCTCTTCCTCAAGTGTCTCTCTTCTCCATTCCAGTCTCCACAAAGCAGCCAAAGTAACTTTCCTAAAGCACCCACCTGACAACACCATATCTAAACTCAGTAACCTTCAGTGGCTCCATGTTACATCCAAGATCAAATAAAAACTCCTCTGTTTTTCACTTAATGATCTTCACAAAATGGCCCCTTCCTAGCTGTCCTGTCTTTTTTTTTGTTGTTGTTTTTGTTTTTTTGGCAGGGCAATTGGGGTTAAGTGACTTGCCCAAGGTCACACAGCTAGTACATATGTCAAGTGTCTGAGGCTGCATTTGAACTCAGGTCCTCCTGACTCCAGGGCCGATGCTCTACTCACTGCGCCACATAGCTGCCCCCATTCCTGTCTTCTTACATAGAGCTCTCTTCTATACACTCAGTGGTCCAGCCGTACCGGCCTCCCTGTGGCTCCTCACGCTCAATGCTCCATCTCCTGTTTCCATTACTTTGCATTATTGCTGTTCGGTCGTTTTCAGTCTTGTCCAACTCTCTGTGACCCCATTTGGGTTTTCTTGGTAAAGATACTGGAGGGGTTTGCTATGTCCTTCTCCAGCTCACTTTAGAGATGAGGAATTTTTTACATTTTTTACATTTTACATTTTATAGATGAGGCAAACACAATAAGTGATTTGCCCAGGGTCACATAGCTAATAACTGTCTGAGGCCTAATTTGAACTCAGGAAGGTGAAGAGTCTTCCTGGCTCCAAGCCTGGTGCTCTATCCACTGCCTTTGCATTGGCTGCCCCAAATGCCTGAAATGCATTCTCTTCTCCCCACTATCTCTTGGAATTCCCATTTTCCTTCAAGACTCAGCCAAAGTACAAGATTCACTAAATTGATTCTAGGAGCCATTAATGCCCTCCCTCTCCCAAAACTACCTTGTGTTTATTCTGTATATATTTATGAATGTATGCAATGTGGCCTTTACTAGGAGGGCAACATGTTTTACTTCTGTCTTTGTATCCCGAATGCCTGATACTTAGTAGGTGCTTAATCAGTGCTTCTTGACTGACTGTTACTGTAACTCTGTAAAGGACACAAATTAGATCCTAAGCATGACTACACTGCAGAATACAATAATAAACTATCAGATTGTTCTATTAGAGCACACACACAACTTCACAAAATTGTTTTTTGACTGCTGACTGAGTAACAAAGTAAGTGTGTAAGGGGCAGCTAGGTGGTGCAGTGAGTAGAGCACCAGCCCTGGAGTCAGGAGGACCTCAGTTCAAATACAGCCACAGACACTTGACACACTTACTAGCTGTGTGACCTTGGGCAAGTTACTTAACCCCAATTGCCCTGCCTTCCCCCCTCAAAAAACAAAACCAAAGTAAGTGTTTATATGTGTATCTATGTATATGTACATATATATATACATATGTATATATATATGTCTTTATATATATATATAAAACAAGAGCAGGAAGTCACCTATTACCTGGCGTATAACAGTATCAGTGATGTCACCACCAACATTGTCAAAGTAAACATCCACTCCAGAGGGGCAAACCTTACGGAGTTGTTCTGCCACATTCCCTTTCTTATAATTAATTGCAGCATCAAAGCCCAGTTCTGAGACCAAGAAGGAGCACTTCTCATCTGTTCCACAGATTCCCACCACTCTGGAACAGCCTTCCAAACGCCCAATCTATAAGAATAAAAGTTTGAAAATTAAATGGTTTGGTATTTTCTTTTTTCTTTTTTTTGGGATCCTTTTTTTTTTTTTTTTTTTGCTTTTTGGCAGGGCAATTGGGGTTAAGTGACTTGCCCAAGGTCACACAGCTAGTACATGTGTCAAGTGTCTGAGGCCGGATTTGAACTCCGGTCCTCCTGACTCCAGGGCCGGTGCTCTACTCACTGCGCCACCTAGCTGCCCCTGGTTTGGTATTTTTATAACAGTACCTAGAATGGTGGAAAAGCAGTAAGCTGCTACAAGAAGGTGCTGGCATTCACAACAGTTCAGGTCAGGTTAGAATTTTTAAACTTTTGCCCAAAGGCTACTGAAAGACTTAAAGAGATACAATGATACAGGATACAATGCGATGTTTAAAACAAATCATGAAGACAGAAATAGAACATGGAGTGTCTTTGAGTTTACAAGTAGACATCGTAGATAAGATTTTATAAAAGGAATCATCAGATGATTACCACATCATAGTGCTACATGTGAACCTGTGTTTCTGAACTTGAGAGATGCCAAAAAATATTCAGAAAAAATTACATCCAAGTTCTCATATTGAAGATATGTTTATTACATTCACCTGTGTAAACTACAAATACTGTGGAAATGTTTAAAAGCAAGCTCGAAGACCGTTCATTGGTTCTGAAAAAATATATCAGGTAAAACAACCAGGGAGCAGGTAGTTCCATAGAAATAATGCTTAGGAACCCAGAAATAACCCAACTGATGTTCAAAGGTTACAGCCAATGGGGACTAAAAAGGAGCTCAGATTGTTACCACCTATTTGATGTGTACCAAATTATGGTGTAACAGTTTCACAATGTTGTAATGTTGTTTGGTTACAATGTAGTAAGATGTTATTGTAAAATGACAACATTTAGAATAACATTAAAGTGAGTACGTCTGTACTAAATTCTATATTTTTGTCCCCAATGACTTACCTTTTATTTGGAATTTTTAAAAGTCAGATAAGTTATTTAACAGATTTATTCATTAGAATATGAAATTTCAGAGAGGTGGGGGTTTTTTGATTATTTCCACCAAATCATCCAGTCATTTACATCTAAGTCTTTTTTTTTTCTAAGTTTCTCATAAATGTAGAATTAGCCCCAAGGAAATTGCCAAATCGCAGTATATTTATGTTTAATAACAGAAGTAACATAGTTGACTACTGATACACCACACTTCTATCAGAAATATTTAGGCAAAACATTACATATGCTTCTCAATCTTATACTTGTGCCTGTCTAGTTTTAAATTGAAACTTCAGTTATAGATGTTTCTTTCTAAAAGTCAAAGAAGTAATCATGAGAAATGTTTACCTGGCCAGCCAATGATCCACAAGCACCTGCAGCTCCACTGACAACCATTGTCTGGTTGGAACCAACAGTTATGTGACCTTGTTCTTTAATTGCAATTAAAGAAGTCAATCCTGGCATACCAATAGCACCAAGAAAGTAAGAAAGGTGTCCATCTACAACTCGTGGGTCTACCTAAAATAAAATATACCCATAGTTTACGTCACACTGTGGATTTCTATTAAAGGTTAAACAGGAAACATTGACAGAAATTAACCCTGTGTAATTTTTGTTATGGTAAAGTGCCTATACGTTAAGGGAACTAAAGTATAAAGTTGGAATGAAAGCAGTATGGAGCATACTTGGGACCAGAAGTCAGGAAGACCTTGTTCTGCCTGTCACAATTGGCTGTGTAACTCTGGGGAAGTCACGTAACCTCTCAGTGACCACAAAAAACCCTCACATTCAGCAGCCAAACACTTGCCAATCTGCATTGGTAGAGAAAGTTTTCCTCATCGGAATACTCATACATTCTATCAAACAAAAATGGCAACATGAGAATATGGAATCTCTAATCAAAGCCTCAAGCCAAAGTCCAACCTCCAAAATATCAAAGGATGTGACTGTGGGAAAACAGGGACACTGACATGCCACTTGTAGAGCAAATGATACAGACATTTGGTGGAGCAATTGAGAACAATACCCAAAGAGTTATTAAACTGTAAACTCCCCTTAACCTAGCCATACCACTACTAGTGGCAGAGAAATCAAAGAAAAAGGAAAAGGTCCTACATGTATAAAAATATTTATAGTAGCACTTTCTGTAGAGGTAAAGAAATGAAATCTAAAGGGGTGCCCATCATTTGAATGGCTGAACCCATTAGAGCACATGAATATAATGAAATACTACTGTGCTACAAGAAATGATGAAAAAACGAATGTCAGAGAAACTTGGGACTGCTTGAACTCATGCAGAGTGAAGTGCTCAGAACCAGGATAATAATTTAAACTATAACAATATTGAAAAAAATTTTGGAGGACTGAAAAACTCTAATCAATGCAATGACCAATCATAATTCCAGAGGACCAATCATGAAAAATGCTATCTACCTCCTGACAGAAAGGTCAGGAAAAGAGTGCAGAGTGACACAGAGTGACACACATTGAGACACAGCGAAATACACAAGGCGGATATAGGAATTTCTTTCGTTTCACTATGCATATTTGTTACAAGGGTTTTGATTTTATTTTTTTGTGGGGAGAAAAGGAGAAGGGAAGGAAGGGAAACTACGATAATTTTTTCATCAACAAAATAGTGCCAGGAATGTGAAAGGTCTTGGTCTCTGCTTTAGCTGTTGAAGACTTTTTTTGTTTATCTGCTTTTCTATATGACTCTTCTACTAATTAGCTATGTGATCTTGGGAAAGTAACTCAGTCTTCCTTTGTTTCAGTGTTGTGATCTGTAAAAGTGGGGAGAGAACTGAATAACCTTCAAGGTTCCTTCCAACTAAGATCTGATTTGTAGATCAATCACCACAATGAAATAATAATACCTCCTCACATTTGTATAATGACACTTTAAGGTTTGGAAAGAAATTTCCTTACAACCCAGTAAGACAGGTAATGCAAAAATTGTTAGTGGCTATCATAAGGGCCAGCATTGGGCAAAACTGTGAAGTATGACTTTAAGACCTCTTCCTTGCTCTTTCTGCACCCTACTGCCCCTTAAACACCTTTCCTTCCTACAAATATTCATTGTCCCCATGCTGCCTCCCAGATGCTCAGCCCTCAACTGCAACATTCCTCCAGTCAGCAGCAGGCCAAGTTCTTGACCCTTTTTCCTGTATTCTCTTTTCAAAACTTAACTGTCTTCTAAATTAGTCCTTTAGAAATCTCCATCTGTTAGAAAAAATTCTAGTTGAGATGTGCCATACTAAGGCTTGTAAGCTGGTAGTAATAACACATATGTATATTTTAACAGCTGCTTTTAACTAATGATGAAAGTTTCAAGTCATAAAGCAGGCCAACTGGAGAGTGGGAAGTTAGGAGGAGGTGAGAATTTCCCCCAAAACCTTCAAATCATACCACCATAAAGCCCCTAGTTATTAGTATGAAGTAACAGATGTCCCTTGACTACAATTTTAAGCATAATTGTTTCACCTGTGATTTGGGCAGTAAATTAAAGTTATTAACTATACTTTCAGTGAAAACATAGTTAATTGTTATATAACGTATTCTTTTTTTTCAGTTTTTTTGTATTTAATAACATATTCTTTATATAAATTTTCAAGTAATAAAAAGGAATCTGGAAGACCAAATAATCAATTAACTGGTGGTATAGATTTTGCTACATTTAATGACTTAGTAGGCAAGAGGAAACTGGATGATTTCATTACCAAGATTTCATTATCAAGACAATCTTGATATTAAGCAGAATCAAATGCCAAGGAAAAAATGAATTGAGAATTATAGGAAATATATATATATGCACTATTTATTGCAGATTACCTTCTCAAGGGTATTTCCCTCTAAAATAGCCTTAGTCTGCCAGGGCCAATTAAAATATGTCACAAAATCGCCTTTAGCCAAATTTTCATATTGACTCTCTTCTATAACTCCAACACCTCCACCATCAGCCACTTCAGACAGCTGCCAAGGCTTCATAGCATCAACACCAGTCTCTTCATTCAATCTAATACGCTGGAAAAACAAAAACATTGATTAAGAGAATTCTGAAAATACTTCTCTCTATATATGTATATACCTAGAAATCATTAAAAAGAAATATATTGAATGGTGTTGAGCAAAAATAAAATAGTCTTAAGTATAAATCATTCCTCTGAGATAAAAAAGAGAACTTTATCTTCTTTCCTTTCTCTCCTATTAGCTAGTGCCTATTTAAAAATATCTCTCTTTAAAAGATGCTTAAAAAAATCCTGTTTAAAGAGATATTATAAACTGCCTGTTTAAAAGATACAGAGGATTTTTAGTATCCTTGTCACAACCCTAATGAAACCATGAAGCATTATTATCTAATAAATGCTTCCATTCCCCAAAAATGCAAAAAAAAATTTATTTTTCTCATATTTGTCCTTCTTCCCTATTACTCAGTCTTTTGCCTCTGACTAAGACATACTGTTTTCAATTCAGAACCCATTGCTAGTTCCACAGTTAGAAAGAGCTATGTTGAAGTGGATTACCTATGGCTATTTCCTGATATGTCATTCTTATTAAAGGGAAAGTCATCAATGTTAACAATGAACACCACAACTAAAGGGTGGCTTCAAGAGTCCCCAGAAGGAGGCAGAATCATATCCCCACCAGCTCTACCAACAAACTGAACAATTTCTAAAGAAGTTAAATACTAATAGAGAACACAATGTTCTGAAGTAGTTTTGAAATTTGTGATTTAAAAAAAAACTGTAAAGGATACAGGTAACCAAAGCCACAAGCTACAAGGGTTCTCTTTGCTTCTCTGAAATGTGACAAACCATAATACATAAACATAAAAGACTTGTTTTTCTCAAACAGACAGGAAAAGAATGTCAGCGACAATGGCTCAAAGCTGCATGATTTGTTCCATCAGGCAGTTCAACAGAAATCAATGAAGATCTTCCATTTTAGCAACATTACCAAAGGAGGCGTATAAAACATACCTAACTAGGAATTACTTAAGTTGTCTGTTGAGCTCAGTGCTATTTATCATAATGACCTCTGAGGAACAATTTTCATAAGATCATACAAGTTACGAGGTGGCTAATCAATGCAAACACATAAAACATTTAAGTATGAGAACACTAGAGACCACCTGGACAGAAAGAAGAGACAGATGAGGAGCCCGGGAAACATCACAAGCCTGGCATAGAAACGTGATATATTAGTGATGGAGGACTTCAATTATCAAGCAGAGAAGCTAAGAATAACTTTCTGCCTTAGTGCCAATTTCATTCTTCAAAAGGTGGGGGAACCAACAAGGAGAATTTTTATTGTGAATCTAATTCTTACTTACAGGGAGAAACTGGTTGCTGAGGTAGAAATGATGGCACCTCAGGTAGAAGTGACCACTTCCTATGAGAGTTTATGTTAGAGGAGAGGAAATCTGTACAGTATGTTTTATGTACCCTAAATTGGAACGTCAGAGTTTAAAGAGTTCACAGGAAACAAAGGTAAGATCTCATGGGGTTAAACGCTTCAGCCCAGGAGGACAGGGAGAGAGTTATGAATGAAATTCTCACAGCCCAAAGAGAAACGATTCTAAAATGGGATTTGTCCAAAAAGATTCAATTCAATTCAATAAAAATTTATTAAGCACCTACTAGGTGCCAGGCAGTGTGCTAAAGCACTAGTTATACAAAAAGAGCAAAAGACAGTACCTGTCCTCAAGGACCTTACAATAAAAAGACTGTTGTCTATGCACAGGAATTCACCTATAAACTTGGGTACTGAAAAGAAATGCTGAGTAGATGAAAACAAAGGCAGCTAACAGAGGATTATGGCAGGGAGGTCTTGTAAAAAGCAGGTTAAACAAACAAAAAAACCCTCAAAAAAAAAAACAAAAGAAAGAGATAGAAAGAGAAATTCTTTTAAAATATAACAAATAAATAAATGAAATGTGATTTTATGCAGCCTGCCTGTGGGTTTTAATTTTCACGAGCAACAAAATAAAATAATAATTTACATGGAATGTGTTTTAGATTTTTTAATTCCATCGCTAATATATAATGTTAATTTTCTTTGGTGTTTTAAAGCAGTTATTACAGATGGAACATATCACACGGAATTTTCAATTGATCTGTGGGATGCATTCCATCTGTACAATGCAGACTAATCAGTATGCACCTACCTTTATGCTATTGTGTTGTCTCTTTGTGTTCTGTATTTGCTTTAGCCCTTCCTGCCTTCGCCTGTCCTATTGATGAACTGCATTTCCCCACTTTCTATTAGTGCACTGTATTTTTTATTCTGGGTGCGGCCCTTGAATAATTATTTTATTTTACTGAGGCCCTAAGGCAACCTAAGGTTGGACAGCCCTGCCCTAGTGCACTATGCTAAGCAGTGGAGATACAAAGAATGGTAAGGCAGTCTCTGCTCTTATGGAGTTCACAGGCTCATGGGGGAGACGAAATGAAAACCAAATTGAACAAGCAAGAGACAAATTACGGATAATTACTAGAGGGAAGGCACTAGCAGTAAGGGGGATGAGGAAAGGCTTCCTGTAGAGGGTAGGGTGTTAGATGGAGTGTGAAGGAAGCCAGTGACACCAGGACGTGGAGGTAGGAGGGAATGCTTTCTTGGAATGAAGAACAGAGGAGCAAAATGAATAAAAAAAATAAAAAACAGAGGGCTTTATGTTTAATCCTGAAGGTGATGGAGAGCCACTGGAGTTGACTGAATAAAGGATCAGATCTGAGTGCTAGGAAGATTACTTTGATGCCTAAGTGAACAATGGACTGGAGTGAGGAGAGACTTTCAACTACTGCAATGGTCTAACCATGAGGGGATGAAGCCCTGTACCAGGGTTGTAGCTGTGTAAATGGGGGGAATGTGAGAGAGGTTGTACATTCAGAAATGACAAGATTTGACAACTTGATTGATGTGAGGTAAAAGAGAGTGAGGCATGTACAATGACACTGAGATTGTACACCTAAGTGAATGGAAGGATGGTTGTATCCTCAGCGGTATTTAAAAATATTGACCTTTTTCTCCTAGAAAACATTGGAGCCATTAAAAACAAAACTAAAAGGCAAAAAATACTGTGGGGTTTCTCAAAGGGAACATAGCATGTTATACCCTGTTCAATTTGCTGCTGATTTGCAGCATTTGTTCCAAACATATACCGATGGAAAATCTCTAGGCTGTATGTCCAGCTGCATATTACAATCTGGCCAGTAGGCCAAAACTTTTTAGAATAACTGTGGATTCTTTTTAAGAGGCTCTCTAATTAGAGACTTTTCTTGTAAGATCAGGGGTAAAGCAAAGATGTCCATTATCGAGACTATTTTATATACATCTAGAAATGCTAGCTATATCAATAGGAAAAAAGAAATTAAGGGAACAATCATAGGCAAAAGAAAGAAAATTGTCGCTTTTTGCTGATGACATAATAGTTTATTTAGAGAAGCTACACAGCCAATAATCAACAATTTCAAGATGTACAAGACTATTAAATAAATCCATAAAAATCATCAGCTTTCCTATACATTACCAACAAAACAAGAAAAGAGAAAAAGTCTATTAAAATAAGCATCAAATGAATAAAATATGAGAGCCCAGCTATCAAAAAACACTTTACAGTAATAAATATAGGCCTAAAGAATTGGAAAGATGGTTAGGTTAAGACAGGTAGGTTAGGGAAAGCTTGCAGTTAGGCTAAAATAACAAAAATCACAAGAATACTTAAATAACTAAAGTAACCAAAGAATTGCTTTTCAAAAGTAGAAAAAACAATAAAATCTGAAGGAACAAAAGGTTAAAAATCTCAAGGGAAAGAATGAAAACAGAAGGAATGAAAAGAGGTTAATAGCAGTGCCAGATCTTAAATTAAACTACAGACCAGTACTCATCAAAAGCTTTTAGTATTGGATGTAGGAAATAGAGAAGTTAATTAGTGGAACAGTTTAGACGTGCAAGACCCAGAAACAAGCAAACATCATAGCATAGTATTTGATAAACCCAAGGATACTCAACTACTACTTACCATATAAGGATCCACAGAGAGATAAAGAGTTCGGACTTTTACTTGTCCCTTATTCAATTTATCTGGTAAATTAGCCTCTTCCATACGGAAATTCTCTGCCACTGGGACACCATGTGTTCCTAAAATAATGTTGGATAAACAAAAGGGCAATAAAAATATTTTTGAATAATCGTTCTTTTAGCTATTATTTTCTAAAATAATTCCCTTTAGCCGTCATTCCCTTATTCACTTTAAATGTCCATTTCCCACTGCTGCTTTCCACTTCACAGGACATCATACCTCCCCCAGGAGAAGCTGATAAACTCGTATCTCACCACCATGCAAACTGACACAGTTTTGGAAAACACCTTCTCAACTCCCTCACTTGCCTCTCCCCTCTGCTTAGAGGGCTGGAGGGTAAAGCAATAATATCCTCCCAATGCGTTCCTTTTTAGAGAACTCAGAACTTTGAAGGTAACTCCATTTTCTACCAGCAGCTTTGCTTAATTTCCAATCCATGGAACATCATGATGCCTCCATGCTAAGTACCCCCTGGTGCTGCCCTGCTGCTCTCTCTGCCACCCCCATTATACTTCCTCCCCTCTGAATAGATAGATTAATTTAGGTAAAATTGTCATTTTTATTATATTAGCTCGGCCTAACCATGAGCAACTGATATTTTTCCATTTATTTAGATCTGATTTTATTCACGTGAAAAGTGTGTCATAGTTATGTTCATATAGGCCCTGGGTTTGTCTTGGCAAATAGACTCCCAAATATTTTGTAGTGTCTATAGTAACTTTGAATGGAATTTCTCTTTCTATCTCTTGCTGTTGGGCTTTGTTAGTAATGTATAGGAATGCTGAGGATTTATGTGGGTTTATTTTATATCTTGCAACTTTGCTAAAGTTGTTTATTATTTCAAGTAGTTTTTTACTTGATTCTCTAGGATTCTCTAAATAAATCATCATATCATCTGCAAAAAGTGATAATTTAGTTTCTTCTTTACCTATTCTAATTCCTTCAATTTCTTTTTCTCCTCTTATTGCTACAGCTAAAGTTTCTAGTACCAAATTGAATAATAGGGGTGATAATGGACATCCTTGTTTCACCCCTGATCTTATTGGGAATGCATCTAGCTTATCCCCATTACAGATAATGCTTGTTGATGGTTTTAGGTAGATGCTATTTATAATTTTAAGGAAGATTCCATTTATTCCTATGCTTTCTAGTGTTTTTAATAGGAATGGGTGTTGTATTTTGTCAAAGGCTTTTTCTGCGTCTATTGAGATGATCATATGGTTTCTGCTAGTTTTGGTGTCGATATGGTCAATTATGCTAATAGTTTTCCTAATATTGAACCAGCCTTGCATTCCTGGAATAAATCCTACCTGGTCATAGTGTATTATTCTCGTGATGAGTTGCTGCAATCTTTTTGCTAATATTTTATTTAAAATTTTTGCATCAATATTCATTAGAGAAATTGGTCTATAATTTTCTTTCTCTGTTTTGACTCTACCTGGTTTGGGTATTAGTACCATATTTGTGTCATAAAAAGAATTTGGCAGGACTCCTTCTTCACCTATTTCCCAAATAGGCTACAAAGTATAGGAATTAGTTGTTCTTTAAATGTTTGATAGAATTCACATGTAAAACCATCTGGACCTGGAGATTTTTTCCTAGGGAGTTCATTGATGGCATGCTCAATTTCTTTTTCTGAGATGGGGTTATTAAGAAATTTTACTTCCTTTTCTGTTAACCTGGGCAGTTTATGTTTTTGTAGATATTCATCCATATCTCTAAGGTTGTCAAATTTATGGGCATACAGTTGGGCAAAATAATTCCTAATTATTGTTTTGATTTCCTCTTCATTAGAGGTGACCTCACCCTTTTCATTTTTGATACTAGTAATTTGATTTTCATCTTTCTTTTTTTAAATCAAATTTGCCAAAGGTTTATCAATTTTATTGGTTTTTTCATAAAACCAGCTCTTTGTTTTATTTATTAATTCAATAGTTTTCTTGGTTTCAATTTTATTAATCTCTCCTTTGATTTTCAGTATTTCTAATTTGGTATTTAATTGGGGGTTTTCAATTTGCTCTTTTTCTAGCTTTTTCAGCTGTATGCCCAGATCATTGATCTCCTTTTTCCCTATTTTATTCATGTAGGCATTTAGGGATATAAAACTTCCCCTAAGAACTGCTTGTGCTGCATCCCACAAGTTTTGGTATGTTGTTTCATTATTGTCATTCTCTCGAATGAAGTTATTAATTGTTTCTCTGATTTGTTCTTTGGCCCACTCATTCTTTAGAATTAAATTATCTATCTATTCAGTGCCATACCAATTGAACTACCAAAAAATTATTTTACTGAGCTGGACAAAATAATAACAAAATTCATCTGGAAAAACAAGAGGTCTAGAATATCTAGGGTATTAATGAAAAGAAATGCTAGAGAAGGTGGCCTAGCCATACCAGATATTAAACTGTACTACAGAGCAGCAGTCATCAAAACTGCCTGGTACTAGTTAAGAAATAGGGGTGTGGATCAGTGGAATAGGATAGGTACACAAGTAGGAGAAATCAACAAGTTTAGCAATCTACTCTTTGATAAACCCAAAGAGGCCAGCTTCTGGGCTAATAATTCACTATTCCACAAAAACTGTTGGGAAAATTGGAAAATGGTAGGGCAGAAACTGGGCATAGACCAATATCTCACACCATATACCAAAATAAAGTCAAAATGGGTTCATGATTTAGGAGTGAAATCTGATACTATAAGTAATTTGGGAAAGCAAGGAATAGTTTACTTATCAGATTTATGGAAAGGTAAAGAATTCATGACCCAACAAGAGATAGAGAGCATTGCAAAATGCAAAATGGATAATTTTGATTATGTTAAATTGAAAGGTTTTTGTACAAAAAAAGCCAATGCAACAAGAATTAGGAGGGAAGCAGAAAATTGGGAGAAAATCTTTGCAACTAGTTTCTCTGATAAAGGCCTCATTTCTAAAATATACAGGGAACTGAGCCAAATATATAGGAATACAAGCCATTCCCCAATTGAGAAATGGTCAAAGGATATGAACAGGCAGTTTTCAGAGGAAGAAATTAAAGCTATCTATAGGCATATGAAAAAATGCTCTGGATCACTACTGATTAGAGAAATGCAAATCAAAACAACTCTCAGATACCACATCTCTCCTGTCAGATTGGCTAAAATAACAAAACAGGAGGATGACAAATGCTGGAAAGGATGTGGGAAAATTGGAACATTGTTACATTGCTGGTGGAGTTGTGAGCTGATCCAGCCATTTTGGAGAGCAATTTGGAACTATGCCCAAAGGGCTATAAAAATGTTCATACCCTTTGACCCAGCAATACCACTTCTAGGGTTGTATCCCAAAGAAATCACACAAGCGGGAAAAGGACCCATATGTACAAGGATATTTATAGCAGCTCTTTTTGTGGTAGCCAAGAAATGGAAATCAAAGGGATGCCCATCAATTGGGGAATGGCTGAACAAGCTGTGGTATATGAAGGTAATGGAATACTACTGTGCCATAAGAAATGGGGATGATACGGACATCATAACAACCTGGAAAAACCTACACGACATAATGCTGAGTGAGCGGAGCAGAGCCAGGAGAACATTGTACACAACCACAGATATATGGATTCTGTGAGGACCAACCCTGACATACTTCGCTCTTCTCAGCAACGTAAGGTGCAAGGACAACTCCAGGGGACTCACGAAGGAGAGAGCTATCTGCATCCAGAGAAAGAACTGTGAAGTTTGAATGCAGATTGAGGCACACTTCATGCTCGCCTTTTTTCTTCTCTTTTGTTTTTGTTTTTGGGTTTTTTGGTTTTTTTTTTTGGTTCTGTCTCTTCTTTCTCATGATTCACTCCATTGGTCATAATTCTTCTCCACAACTTCACTAGTATATAAATTAATTCAATGCAAAGTTATACATGGTAGTTATATGAGAGTCCATGCCGTCTTGGGGAGGAAGGGGGAGGGAGGGGAGAAAATCTAGATCTCAAAATTATGTAGAACCGTGTGTGGTAAACTAAAAAAAAATAAATAAATAGATAAATAAATAAATAAGTAAGCAAGTAAATAAATAAATAAATAAATACTTCCTCCCCTCCCCATTAAATTATAGGCAGTCCCTGAGGACAAGGACTCTTTTATTTAAAATCTGTATCCCCATTGTTTTAGAAGGCATTTAATAAGTGCATATTGAACCGAATAATGCCTGTTTTTGAGTTGCATTTCGTAATAATTTTAAGTGACCTACTTAGACTAAATTATTTTTGAATTGCTGCAGATTTTCTCAAAAATATTCCTTGAAACTACAGATTTTGCAACCAGTGTTACCCAGAAATATTTTGACCAAGTTTTTTAAAGTTTTACTGATACTTGTTGTATTTACCTCAGTCATTTCTTGGAATTCCCCCACCCCCTAACTCTCTTGTGTCACAAATATTTTTTAAATTTTTATTGATACTTATTGAATTTACCTCAAAGTCATTTCTTGGAAATCCCCCAGACCCCCACCTCCAACACTCCTGTGTTAAGCAAAAACATCTGATAGTGAGATTGCATCTGACAACATATAAAATTAGGCCCTCTTTACTGTGAGGAGGGTACTATGTTTCATTATCTATTTTCTGGAATTTTTATTGGTTTTTCAATTACTCACTGTCCAACTTCCTTTTAATTTTCTCATCTGTATCACTGTCGTCTTAGTTTATACCGTTGTTTTCATGCTGCATATTTTGTCCTGCATCAGTTCACATCGCTCATGAAATGAACGTTTCCATGTTTCTCTGAATTCCCCATTACCAGAATTTCCCTTGTAACACTCTGGATTTTATTTTATGCATTTATAAATAGCATTATCGGAAATGCTGAGTTAAAAGATCAAGAACCTAGGTATTGAGAGCTCCTTATCCTCACTCCACAACTTATAAACATGCCCAGAGACACACTCATCATTTCTTAACGCACAATAATATTGCATTACATTCTGACACCATTCTCCAATTGATGGGCACTCACTTTGTTTCTAATCTTTGAAATCCGCAGGGTGATGCAATTAATATTTTGGCACATACTAAACTTTTGTTTCTAAAGGATTATATAGGATATATGCCCAATTAGGATCACTGAGTCAAAGGGCATGGACAATATAGACAGTTTTCTTGCATAATTAAAAATTGTCACCCAGAATAGCTGGATGAATTCACAGCTCTAAAAACAGTATATTAGTGTGCCTGTTTTCCAAAGACCCAACACAAATCAACTGTTTCCAATTTTTTGGTCAGCTTTTCCAAGTCAATCAAACGATATATCTGTAAAGTGCTTAGCACAGTGCCAAGTACTATATAAATGCTTATCCCCTCCTTCCCTCAATTTGCAGGCTGTGAAATTCAGCCTCAGAGTTGCTTTCGTTTGAATTTCTCTGATTACTAAGTACATAACAATAAAGCTAATAATAATAAATAGCTACATTTATATTGTCATTTAAGGGTTGCAAAAAGCTATTTACACAGTATATCTCATTTTGTCCTCCCAACAACTTTGGGAGCAAGGTGTTATTATTTTCCCCATCTTACAGAAGAGCAAATTGAGGCTTTAAGAAGTTAAGTGACAGGCCCCAAGGGCAAACAGCTACTAAACATTCAAGGCACAATTAGAAATGAGGTCTTGCTGACTCTACCACCTGGGTTCCTTCTATGTTTATTTGGAGCATGTTTTCAAATGATCTATTATCCCTTGCAATACTTCTTCTGAAAATTATTTGTTTACATCTTTGACAACTGATCTAAGGGGGGAGTCGTTCTTGGTATTATATATCTGTGTCATTTTCCTACATAATTCAGCTATCAAACATTTATCATTAAACGTTTCATTGTTAAACCACCTAACCACCTGTTTTAAAATTATAGAATTATTTAGAAAGTTAAAAAAAAGGTTTGTGTTTCAGTTCTCAAGACTTAAAATTTAAGACTTAAACCCCGTTCTTCCTGACTCTGTGGCCCACCTTCTTTCTATTCACTATATCAATGCTGTCTCTCATATTGAACTGTGTGTAGGAAAAATTTCCTATCCTTATCTATAAGGATGATAATTGCTCATACAAACTATGAGAATTTAAATCCTTAAAAAGGAGGAATTCTAAAAGTAAACAAGAAGAACAGAAGAATTTGTGGTTGGGAAGCAGATGCTAAGAAACACAGTTTTAGCACACATGTAAACATTAATTTGTTAGCACTTAACATGTAAAATCCTTGTCCAGTGACTAAGTCATTTTACTACTGGAGGAAATGAATAGCACATCATCTTACACTATAGCAAGGAATTTCAGGTGGGTGAAGTGAGGGATGAAGGACGAAGACAACAAATGAAATTGAAAAGATAAAGTCGAATGCCAGATTATTGAGTTATTAAGAGACTGAGAGGAAAAAAGTTGGAGGCACCTATTGTAAACAGCCATCTCAAGGAGTTTAGATACAAAAGACAGGGGATATAGGAAATGAGAGTTGCTGGGGATAGGAGGATCACATGAGGATTTTTTAAGGATGGAGGAGACACAGGAGTGTTTGTAGACAGCAGGGAAAGAGCCAATAGACAGGGAGAAATTGAAGATAGAGATTGGGGAATGACAGAGGGGGCAATTTATTAGAGGACACTAGATGGAATGGCATTGCTTATACCTGCAGAGGTGTTTGCCTTGGCAAGGAGTAGGTTCAATTCTTCATGAGACAAGGGTGAAGAGGTAGTGGCAGAAGGCATCTGAGTAATACCAGGAGGAAGGGAGAAGAGGGAGCTCTCCACAAACAGCCTCAATTTTTTCAGTAAAGTGTGAGGAAAGGTTCTCAGCTAACAGTGTCTGGAGAGGGGAAGCCAGGAGAGGTTTAAGGCGGGATGGAAAGGTTTGGAAGAGTCACTGAGGAGAGTAGGATAGTGAGTTGATAAGAGAAGTGCAGAGGGATTGCCTAACAACAGCGATCAGCTGAAAAGGCGAATCCTTAAAGGCAATGGTCAAAGAGGGCTGAAATGATTTTAAGAACGTAATTCCTCAAGGATGTGCAGAAAATTACATAACACTTGTTCTGTTTCATGAAGCAAAATATTAACTGAACTTTACCTGAGCACTATAACATTGTTTTATCTCATTTTGGAGTTACATGTATTATCACAATAATGCTATAACTCCCAAATTGCTTGGCTGAGATTTTCAGAGTTGTAAGGTGGCTGTGTTTCCTTTTAAGTAGAAATACTAAATTAGGATAGTCTAAATTAATAAAAACTGTTTCTGAAAGGCTTTTGACTAAAATACAGAGTATGAAATTTATTCCTACAACTTGGTAAGATCTTCTAGTTAATTCTATTTATGGATGACATTTGTGCTGATTACATCAATTCCTGGAACACAGCAGGGTCTCCTACATGAGATCTATAATCGGGAAAGAGTTCACAGGAAGATCAAGCAAATAAAGAATGCCCCCTATGTTGATTTATTTTGTTTTGCTGCACTTTTCTGTACAAGTGAAGGAGGAAATGACCATTTTATTTTTTGAAAAGACTGCCTATTGTTAAGACTATGATATTTAGAAGAATGGAGAACCTACATAGCTGCTCTATCAGTACATATATCTTGGAAAGATACTGCAGATGGACAATGAAATGGGCCTGGAAATGAATAGAAGGAAGAGAGTATATCAGATTTCAATTGCAGTTTTTCCTCATTTTTTTTATTCTGACCTTTACAAACATCTTCTAAAATCAGCACTTCCATATATGCAGTAAAACAGGACTGTATGTGAAACTGAATCTCCATCATGTACAGATTGCTCATCTTTTTAAGTATATATTAAATTAAACATATTACTTTCAAAGCTAGCCAGGTTTTTGGTGATCCTTACAGCAACTACAAACCATGTTTTTAAATAAGTTGGCAACTCCAAAATAAAATCGTCTACAATGACTTCTGTTTTCTTGAGAAATTTAATGGATGTAAGATAATCCCATAACAGAAAAGTTGAAAAAGCCCAGAAAAGACACTGGTTAGCAAACCGTTAATTTTATTGTCAAGCAGAGAGTCAGGCTAGCTCATTGGTAAAATGCCACAGGAAGATGTCAGAAGAATTTGTGCAACAGCAAAAAGCAACTGAGGAAAAACTGAATTTATACAAAGCTTGGTGTGAGATGTAGACAGATAAATCCAATCATCCTCTGTGCATCTGCTGATGAAACACAAGGTATAATAACAGTAACAAGAACTCATAGTAAGCTTGTGAAGTAGGTAATGAAGGTATTGTCCTAATTTTCCAGATGAGGAAACAGAAATTCAGAAAAGTTAACTGACGTAACCAAGGTCATACAATTACTGTCACCACCAGGATTCAAACCCAGGTCTCCTGACTAGTCCATTTTTTCCCCTACTGTATTCTCTCTTCATTTTTAACTGAGGGAAAGGGGAGAAGTTGAAAGACATTGGGGCTAGGGGTGTTTAGCCATAATCATTCGCCCCAACAAAATGAGGCCCATTGAAGCATTTTTTTATGTGCACAAGAGGGAAAAGGAGGAAATTCAGAAAAAAGCACAAATAAGCAGACCAGTTTTGAAAGTTAATCAATGGAATTATTTATATGCTTTTTTTTTAAGGAAGTGGTAATGGAGATTCACAGTTTCGTATTCCAGTGCTTAGAACATTGCCTAGCAAATAGTAAGCACTTAGTATATGTTTAGTGACTGACATTTTGGAACTTGACAGATCTTTTTTGCGGGTTATATTTATGGGTTTTTACCATATGAGAAAATAACACATATCAGTACTATTATGGAAACTGTTTTGACCTGAAACCCTTCAGGGGGCCCCAAACCATACTTTGAGGATTTCTGGGGATTCTAGTCCAATCTCTTAATTTTATAGACACAGAGACTGAGGTCCCAAGAGGTGAGTGATTTGCCTAAGATCACAAAGTTATAAAAGTGGTAGAGCCAGGATTTGAACCCGGTCATCTAATTACAAATCTAATGCTCTTGACACTATGCAATAAGGAAGGCTATTACATGAAAGACAGTAGTGACTATCCTATAGTCAGGGTAGAATAGGAAAAATTGATCCATCAAGGAACCTAACCTTCTCTGAAGGTCTATAAGAATATGAATTGAAGTGAGTAGAGCACTGGCCCTGGAGTCAGGAGGAACTAAGTTCAAATCTGGCCTCAGACACTTGACACACTTAGTAGCTGTGTGACCTTGGGCCAGTCACTTAGCCCCAATTGCCCTGCCTTCCCTCCTCCACAAAGAGAACTCAATAAAAGAATATGAATTGATAGACAGCCTATAGAATACATAAAGCCTGTGAAGCGATGAATTAGATGACCTCTGGAACCCCTTCTAGGTCTAAGCTTCTGTGATTAAAGTTAGACAAACGGCATAGAAGTAGATTGATGCTTTCTGTGGGAAGTGGGAAAATACATTTTAAGTATCAATAATACATTTTAAAAAGAACAATTAAAAAGAATCTATTCTACTTGGCATCATTCTAATTATTGCAAATGATTCCAGGGCAAGGAATACAAGAAGAGTTTTGTGAATGTTTGCTCATGTGCTTCAGGCTCTGTACCACTGTGGACCATTTTCTAACATAACACTATTCTATATCACCTTTTTTTTTGAATTTTAAGTCAACTACTGTTATTATGACTTCTATCTCTTTAAGAAGTAAGCCAGAGCTGTGCATTAATCATAAGCAAATACATACCAGGTCGGGAATTCAGTACAACTCTATGAACACGCATCACTGCGTTCAGGCAGTAGACCTACAAAGATCTATCTTCAGAGCTTCCTAAAAATTTAAAACAAAAGAAGAGTTTCAAAAAATTGAATAATTAAAGGAATAAAAGAAATGCATTAAGAATGTGTCTGTGTTACCAACTGGATTTAAGTAGCATATGTATCATTTACTCAAACAGGTAGTGCAGCTCTTGGTCCTCTCAAAGCTTACTCAATTGAAAACCCCCAAATGATATTTTCTTCTGAAGCTGGTCCTGCTACCTGGTTAGAAAATTAATGTCTATAAAAATCATGCCTATGTACCATGAATACTTGCTTTGGGTATGGAGTCAGCAGGCACAGCACATCACAAAAGTGAAGCTTATATTAACAGATATGTAACAACTGGTTACAAATGTTGCATTCCTATCTGAATTAGCTGTCTGTGTAAAGTCAGCTTCACCTAACTTATTGGAGCAAAGATCAAAATAAATCTAAGACTAGAAAAAGAAAATAAAACAAAGATATTAGCATGCAATTAAAGAAACTCCGACTTGGTTTATTTGAGCAAACTGTTGATGCCAGGCCAAGGCAGGAAAGGAGTACATGGAGGACACAGGGGACAGCTCTGCTAAGGCATGACAATGGGTTCTTATGTATGAAGGACAACAAACAGGCCAGATTGGTTTGGTTGGGCCAGATAGTTCATGAAGAAGGATTAATGGAAGTCTGGAGAGGTAAACTGAACCTAGACGGTAAAGGATATTAAATGTCAAACAGAGGAGTTTGCTCTTGATTCTGGAGACAATAGGGAGCCACTGTCGTGTCTTGAGAGAGAAGTGGAATGATCACATTTGAACTTTTAAGGAATCAATTTGGCAGCTTTGTGGAGGTTGGACTGAGGAGACACTGCATGCAGAAAGACAAATTAGGAGTCTAAAGCAGACAGGTGGGGAGGGCCTAAATTAGAGTGCTACCTGTATGGACATTGAAAGGGATGAAGCAAGAAACACTATGGCAGAATCAACTTGATGATGACACTGATTTGGTTCAGAGGTATCCCCACACGAAAATCAACTCTGAGAATGTCAGAATGTCTTGTTTCTGGGTTCACATCATTTCCATCCAACCACCACAAGCAAGAGGAATGCCAAGTCACGGGCAATTGTCAAATACAAGAGGTAATAAACAGGAGTGGGGCTCACATGTGAGCCTCAGTTAGCATGGGGCTGCATAAAAGGAAACCCTGTCTTCCCAGAGGGTAAGTCCTCTTCCCTGCATAAACAAACTCAGATACCAGTATGGGAGATCCCAGTAGCATATGAGGAGAGTTAGAAACTTTGTTGAAGGCAGCATCCAAGTCTCCTTTGTGCTTCTTTTCCCTGGATTTGCTGCTTATTCCATTATTCCAAAACAGAATCACTTGGTCTCAGTGTCATTCTGTATGTCTCTCTCGCACATATACATGTATACATATTCATATATGTTATATCATATATTTACATATAATTAGCTTTCATTATTAAAGACTAACATTTGAGAATGAACATGTATAATCTCCAAAACTAAAAAAAAAGCATTGTTTTACATGCCCCCTCCTCTTCTCACCCCACAAATGTTCTGTTTCACATGAAAGTTTCTAAATATTTGTAGTACCTCTGGGGCTACTCCCTTGCCTCTGGTTGACGCTTACAGGTTGTACTCCCCACGATGCAATAAGGGCAATATCGGAAGGCCCACTCCCTGCGGGTAATGCTAGTTTCTTTTTTAAGGTATTGCAACTAATCTCAATTTTTAATTGGCTCAGGCCATTAATGAGGCACCCTGGTGTCCCCAGTATAAGGTGCTCCTGCTCTCTGATGCTTGGCTGGTGGACCAGCATGGACAACATAGATGTGTGTGGAGAGCCAGCTATATCCTGTTTAGGCCTATGCAAGGCAAGGCCATCTGAGCATAAGAGGACATGGCAAGGACCCACCCTTGCAGCTGCTATCTGCATGGAAAAGAACAAAAATGTTTCTATATGGTTAGCATTGAGGGAACAAGTGTTCCATATTCAGGAACAAGGAGAAAAAAATTTTTACTATGTTGATCCATTACTGCATTGTAGTTTTCTGAGAAGTCAGAATGACTCAGCAATTAACCTGTGTAAAAAGTTATCAGCATCTCCACATGGGTGAGTCTTCATTGCTTCATCCTACACTGGCACGGCTGCTGGCAGATGTGTTTGGTTAAATCAACACAGTGTCCTTCAAAATGTCCTCCCTTGCTAAGACTGAGTAAACCTCCTTTTGTTATCTTTCAGATTATCATGAGTGTTTCATGTTTTCCAATATCAGAAATGAGGTATAAGATCAATGTGTTAAGCTCTGGCCTTCAACACCAGGGCACAATTACACCAAGCTTCAGACACCATGCAGGTACACATTGCTGAAACTAGAGCTTCTGAGCTAAATGCATTCAACAAGGCATTTATCGCAATTAGGTCAAAGGCATTCACTATTCGGCATAGTAAAAACAGGAGCTACAAAACACTCCGCCACTAAACCTGGGGCACTAGTACAGAAGCACACATTGTCCAAGACAATTCACATCCTAACACTACTTTTCCTAGGATTCAACTATATAATATCCAGTGTGGTGGCACATTGTGATAATGGAAAGAACATTTGAGAAAGTCAAATTGGAAAAACAGGGTTTATTAGTTTTGAACAAGTCATTCAATGCCCAAGAGCCTATTTTCTAAGTTTTAAAATAGACTTAGTACTATTTACCCCACAGGGCTATTTTATAGGTTAAATGAGTGAATGTATGTAAAATGTTAATAAAAAATATAAGCTAGTAAGCCATAATTTTAGACATCTGGATTGCTTCTAATCTTTTACTGCTGCACCCTGTCTGGGCTACTTCCCCAACATGTTACTTGTAGGTTGGATTCCCCAAAAGGCAGCTGTTATTCCCATAGGTTCTAGGGTACCTAGACACTATACTTTATGAACCCCCAATGAATGTTCCCAGCAGTAAGCCAATAAACGTGATTGGCTCTAATGAAAGGCTTTTACATAAAGTCATAGGCAAATTAAAACTCTTTCAGTAGTATATGTGTTTGTGTGTGTGCGTGTGTATATGCACAGACATATATACACACACACACACACACAGACAGTCAATGGAAAGGATGGGCACCAAAGTCCAGGTACCATGTAAGGAGGCACACATGTAGGGAATACTTGTGGTTAGGTCAACTAACTCATAACTGCAGGTCCCTCTCTCTTTGTAGAGTTCCGCCATAGCTACGTAATGCATCTACATAGACAGTAATCACCCCCACTCCCCAATTCCCCTAACTGGTTTCCTCCTGAGGCAGTTTTAGGCTAGAACTCCAGATATGCTCAACTCTATTTAAAGCCCCCAGGGGCATGACCCATTTCCAGCCCAGCCAATCACATTTCCTTTCTGATTCACTCAGAGAAAGGTGTTCACACTTTGAAAAGGGAATGCTGAGCGCTGTTAGCAAGATAATATTTCATTATCTTTTATCCACTCCTTGCTCTCTATGACATTAACTACTATTATTACAAATAACACTATTCTGAACATTACTGTACTAATTATGGTTTTTTTTCCTCTCTGGTTATTTCCTTGAGATGTGTTCCTAAAGTAAAATTATTCAGTCAACTGTAGGAGAAAGTTTTGCAGCTCTTGTTACATACTGCCAGATTACATTCCTAACTTAACCATATTCTCACTAATATTGAGAGGTTTTTTTTTTTAACTGCTTTTGCTGATTTAATAGGTATATAATAATACTTTAGGGTGGAGTGGATTTGCATCTCTTTAATCCTAAGTGAAGTTATGCATTTTTCTGTGTGACTTATGGGTTATTTTTGAACAATGGTAAACCGGGTACACCACCTACCAAACAAGGCTCATTGTTCAGTCCTTTCAATGGCATCCAATTCTTTGTGACTCCATTTCAGGTTTTCGACATAGATATTGCAGATTTGCCATTTCTGTTTTCAGCCCATTTTACAGATGAGGAAACTAAGGCAAGCACTGTTAAGCGACTTGCCTAGGGTCACGCAGCTAGTAAGTGTCTAAGGCCAGATTTGAACTCAGGAAGTTGCATCTTCCTGACTCCAGGCCTGACACTGCTGGCACTCGATCCACTGTGGCATCTAGCTCCTACCAAACAGGGCTAATGTGGACTTAAAAAAACCATAATGCAAATATCAAGATTTAAAAGGTATATTTGAACACAAAGATTATCTGAAACATGGAAGGGCGACAGTAGCATCAACAAGAATACAACCATATTATCCCTTCCACATGAAATTTCAAATTTGCTTTCTGCTCTAGTTTCTCCTTCTTTCTTTTTCCAAGAACCATATTGATTATCTCCTCCAAGAAGACACAATACTCAACCTTTTTGTAATATTGCCTCATTGGTTAAAAAAAATATGCTCATACACTAGGTATATTTCCAGTATATGTATATTGGAAGTCTTTTTATTTCTTAGATCAGGTACAGTGGGTACTTGGTACTAAAAGTTCCCTGTTAGACATAGGATGGTACACTGGATACAGGACTGGGGCTGCAGTCAGGAAGAACTGAGTTCAGATGGGATCTCAGACACTAGCTGTGTGACCCTGGGCACTTAACTTCTCTCCCTCAGCTTCCTCAATTGTAAAATCATACATACTTGAAAGAAAAAGCCTGTTTCCTGGCTGGCATGAAGTCATTTACTGCCTGACAATGAAATATCCTAACATCATTAAGTTCCATAATTCTTGATTCCTAATTGGTGATAAATTGTTCTTCTCAAAGCTGTGTGACTCTAGACAAGTCACTTAACCCTGTTTGCCTCAATTTCCTCATTTGTAAAAGGAGGTGGAGAAGGAAATGGGAAACCACTCCAGTACTTTTCCCAAGAAAGCCCCAAATAGGGTCACTGAGAGTCAGACATGACTGAACAACAAAAGCTGTGCTAAACCCTACATATGTGTCTCTTGGATGGGCTGCAAATGATCAGCTGATGCTAATTAAACTTGTGATTCTCTAGCCTGGCCTCCCGTTTTGTCCACCAATCAAAGGCACCGAGGTGGGCAGAATTATTCTCTAGGAGGTTTTCAGGAGCCCTGGGGTTGAGGAATTCCCCATCACTGTCTTTCCAGTCTTCTTACCCTCTACTCCCTTCCCCACATCCAGTGACACTAGCCTGCTAGCAGTTCCTCTGATAGGACACTATCATCTCCCAACTGCATTTTGGGGGCTGTTCCCCCAAGCCCGGCACATCTCCAACTTCATCTCTGCCTCCTGATTTCCCTGGCTTCCTTCAAGTCTCAGCTAAAGGGCCACCTTTTGCAAGTCCTCCTAAATAGTACTGCTTTTGTCTGCAAAATTAGCTGTTAGTTGTCAGTTGTTTTGCATGCTGTCTCCCCCAAAACAACACTGTGAGCTCCTTAAGAGCAAGCACATAGCCCCAGCACTTAACACCTGGCACATGGTAAGCACTCTATGAATTCTTGTTGACTTGGTTTGCTGCAGGGCAAAGAACGAAGAATTTGGGATTCCTAAGGCATGAATTAAAATTCCAGTGTGATTCTGGGTAACCTCTCTGACGCTGGCAAGTTATTTAACCTCTGAGCCTCAGCGTCCTCCTCGGTAAAATGATGGGAAGGGTTGGATGCGATGGCCGTCTTAAAAAGGTCCCTTCAGCTCCAGTTCTAATCAGTTCCTAGGAGTATCATACCCACAGCCGACCCACGGAGGCAGACGAGTGCCCTGGGACCAGAGGGCAGACGGGGAAGTAGAGGTGGAGGCTCGGAGCGGGGGGCAGTATTTGGGCCCCCCAACCCCCCAGCGTTTTCCGGAGAGTGCACCTCCTCTAATACAGTTATTCAGTTCCCTCGCTCCCCTAAATTACCCGCAGGTCCTGGGCGACCCTTACTCCGAAGCTGAGGCGGTCACTCACCAGGAAGAAGGTCCACCAGGAAGAAGGTCCTCTTGGGAGGACAGTGGGGCGTTAGGGGGAGGATCTCGGAGGTCTCCAGCAGAAGTTGAAACCTCATGCGCATGACTCTTCGGGCCACCACACTTTCCCTACTTAGAAGGGGTCTGGTCGTGTCCTAAAAGATGCCGCCCTAGTAGCACCACTTAAAACTGTTACTCTTTCAAAGGCACCTTGGTGACAGTGGAAAAGAGCCCTGGACCTGGAGTCAGGAGGATCTTTATTGTAATATAACCTTTAACGCTTATGACTCAGGTCGAGTCTCCCTCTCTCTGCCCCAATTTTCTTACCTGTGAAATGGACGAGTAATTAACAGCGTTGAGGTCTAGCGGTGCTGGGACCCGAAATTCAACGGCAGGTGATGAAGATCGTCCCTCGAACGAATTCGAAGCCTTCTTTCAAGGTTTTATTAGAACACCGATTGGGTGGGGCGATTTTAAGAATTCGCCCTTTGGTGGGCAGGACCAACTCCTTTTATAGAAAAAAAGATTTGTGGAAAGATCTGGATTGGAGTGGCAATTAGGCTGGAGTGACCAGGGGTAACAGAGAAGGACCCGGAAGGTCAGAGAGCTGGACCGGGTGGAAAGGTTCTGCATGGAATTAAGGGTGGCAAGAGACCTTGAGCTAGTCAGATAATGAAGGGCTGAGCTAGGTTAGAGGTTTGACCTTAGACCACAAATAAATGCTTGTTGATTTAACTGGGAAGGGCTGGTTGTCCCACGCAACTCAGGAACTTGGCCCTATGGAGCGGTACAAGTAAGTTCAGGGTGGGAAGTTTCCCAGGGCTGAAGCATCATTAGCACCTACCAGCCAAGGTTTCTTTGTGTGTATCAAATGGGATAATATTTGAAAAGTACTTTGCAAACCCGAAAGTGTTTTTCTTTTTAGTTATTGTTTTTCCTTTTAGATTAAATTAAAGTGTCTGGGACAGAGGTTCTTAAACTTTTTGGGTGTCACAGAAATCTTTGGCAACCTAGTGAAGCCTATGGACCCTTTCTCAGAATATGTTAAAATGGAATAAATAAAATACATAGGGTTATAAAGGACACATATTAAATTGAAATAAAATTAATAGTTTGATTTAAATATCAAAATATTTTTAAAAACAGGTTTGAGGAGTCTGAGAAGCCCTAGTGGGGAGAATATGTACATGCCTTCTTCCCCACAGGCTCTCCTATTCAGTTCTTGTGATTTAGACCTGGAAGGAATCATAGAATGTAAACTACTTGAGTGTAGGGGCTGTCTTATTTACTTGTATTTGTATTTCCATCACTTAGCATGGTGCCTGGAATATACTAAACACATTTCATAAATCATCTACCTATATATCTCTGCCTCAGTTTTCTTATCTGAACAATGGGGATAATAGGTCCTACCTCCCAGGAATGGGAAGATAGCAGGAGATCAAAGTTATAAAGTGCTTTGCAAACCTTGAAACAGTACATATATGCTAGTTATCACGATCATCTACCTATCTATTCCAACCCCTGCATTTAACAGATTGGGAAAGTGAGGCCCATAAAAGACTTAACTAACATCACAGGTGCAGTGGCAAATAACACTGTGGAAGCTGGGTTTGATAAGTGGCTGTGCCACTTGCCGTCTGTGTCGTCTTGAACAAGTCACTTAGCCTTTCAGGTCTGAATCTATAATGCTATGAACCATTGCTCTCAGACCCCAAATTCAGGGCTTTTCCCACTATACCATGCTGCCTTTTGGCATCCCATTGTTCTTGAACTGAATCAAGGTTTTAAAGATGTCAAACTGTGCCCCATTCATGTTTGCACATCTCAGCCTAACATCATAACCAAAAAAATCTTAAGATACCATCATACCTCTCAGTAATACCTACTTAATTCTTCCTTCACCCAAACCCTGCCATCTCCATCCCCAAAACTGCAGAGAAAGTTCTACCTGATCATTTATTGTAACAAAGAAAAATGGTAAAGGAAAATGTACCAACCCAAAGGCCAATTCTAACAACATATTCCCAAGAGGAGAGGTTGGGAGGGGAGTACGTTTCATTGTCTCTTCTCAGGGACCAAAATTGTGCTTTACAATTAATCTGGACTCTGCTGCTTTTTATTGTATTAATTTACCCTTGTAGCAGCCAGTGAATTCAAGCACGTCCCCTGGGTTGATTGATGAAATTAGAGGATACAAGGGGCAGGTAACAGACAGTGAGATGTAAAGGTTATGTTTTTGGAGTGGTTGCATTTTCAAGTTCTAAGACTTTAGTCCTTTTCAGATCCGGAGTGGTCTAGTCACAGCTTAACAATATATTTGCTTGGGAAAGAGTCTGCAAACTCTGATAAGAACTGGCAAAGGAAATAGATATGCCAGTATCCTTTTGTCCACCCACTTACTAAACAGCAAGGACTGAGAGAAGAGGACAGAGTCTGCTAGCAATCAGGCTTCAGAATCAGTGTAAATGAAAGTCTGCTATGGAACAACTTACTCTTCACCTTTTCCTTTGTATTTCTTGGAGAGTACAGCAAGTGAGTAGAAGGTGTTTAGGAGGTATCTCTTTCTTCCTTTCACTTCTCCCCTCTGTCAGCATCCTCATGCCAAGACCACCCCTCTCTTTTTACTCCTTTCTTTTCACTATTAGGAGAGACCCTGTTTTCCAGAGCTAAGGCCCAGCAAGCAAGCTGTGCCCTGAGGTTGGCATAACAACAATCCTTCGTGCTCACCCTCTGGATAAACTCTGCTGCAGCACAATCCCAGAATTGTTTAACACCAGCCCCAAGTGGTCTCTGAGCTCAGACAACCACCTGCAGTACCCATGTTCCAGTGATGAAGCCCTGCTGTAAATCAAACTTCCTTCATTGTCGCTGTAACCTTTCATTGTCAGGGCTCCAGCTCCCTTTGTCACCATTGCTATATGTATTGAGAGTTGGCCTCAGAAAAGTGGGTCTCGTCCTATAGGACGTTGTGGCAGGTCTGTCTAGTTTCCCTCTTCCAACAGAATGAAGAAAGCATTTTTGATTATAAGCTGTGTAGATGCCTTTATATTTTTCAAAATTAACTGTGGTTGAGATAGCCTATGTGAACTCTTTGGTAGTTTCAGAATTAAAAGCAGTTACAGAACATCTGTGCCTCCTTTGGTCATTAGTTTTCATATTTGATTCCCCCATCAGCAATAGCTTATTTTAGAAGCAAGTAGACATGGGGAGTAAACACGATGTATAGCCTGTGAGAAGAGACCAGTTGCAAAATCAAGTCATGTTTGTGTGAAGAGCAGAGTTTGGCCTCTAGAGATCCTGGTCAGGAGATGACAATCCCCAAGACTCCCCTTGGGTTCCAGTTCTTTGCAAAAGTGCATAGCAATATGCAAGACAAAGATGTCAGCTGAGCCCCAAACTGAGGGCAGGGGTGACTATAGCCAAACATTGAAGCAATATCTAGCAGAGTCCAATGGAGACTGGCAGAGACTATGTGACTGAGATTGGCAAAAATGGTTTGAGGACATCAGTCCTCCTGTAGCCCTGAAGTTTCAGAAGCATGAGTGGCTGCCATATGTCTTAGCCACATGAGGTCCCTCTGTGTATCCTTTCTTCCTCTGATGCCAAGGGGATTTAGGGGACTGTATGCCCAGGTTTCTGGAAATATTTTGTCAAGTCATGGCATCACCTCCCTGATGTCATGGTCCACTTTGAGAATAAAGGACCAACAATCACAACCACAACCCTGGTGCAAGTCCCATAACCTGATGCCTGGACTGTTGTAATAGGTTTCTAGTTGGTCTCTCTGTCTCTCTCCATTCCAGTCCATCCATCTTTCAGTCAGCTCTTAAGTGGATCTTTCAAAAGTGCTGTTCTGATCATGTCACCTTCACCCCAATCACTAAATGTATACCAGAGGCTCCCTAGGACCTCCAGGATCAACTATAAAATCCCCTGTTTTGACTTTTAAAGTCTTTAATAATTTATCCCCCTCCTACCTTTCTAGCCTTCTTATACCTTACATACTCTAAGATCCAGTGACGCTGGCCTTTCTGTTGTTCTGGGAATCAGACATCCCATCTGGGGATTCTGGGCATTCTGTCTGACTGTCCCCCAAGTCCGGAATGCTGCTCCTCCTCCCCTCCCCATCCTGGTTTCCATAGTGTCCTTCAGGTCTCAGCTAAAATCCCTCCATCTACAAGGAGCCTTCCCTGAATCCCCTTATTAGTAGTGTTTTCCCTCAGTGATTATCTCCAGTTTATCCTACCTGTATCTTATTTGTTTGTGCTTTTGTTCTCTCCCATTAGACTGTGAGCTCCTTGAGGGCAGGAACTGGTTTTTGCACAGTCTGCCACCTAGTAAGCCCTTAATAACTCCTTGTTGACTGATGGCTTAGGTAGCTTCCTATACAGAATGCCTTGAGTAGTTGTCCCCCACTGACCCAACCTTTCAATTTAACCTCAGACACTAGGTCTGTGACTCTGGGCAAGTTACTGCCTCACCTTCCTCATCTGTAAAATGGGAATGCGAGTAATTCTTACCTCACAGGATTCTTGTGAAGATAAAATGAGATATTTTAAATCATTTTGCAAAGTATAAAGTGCTATATAAATGCTGGTCATTATTATAAACATTAATAATACAGTGATTTCATCTGAAAATTCATGGAACATTTCACATTGATGAAACAATACCTGTATGTTTTTAAAGTAACAGAAATCTATATTCTCCCTCTCCCACTGGGGGGGGGGGGGAGGATGGAGTCGCACAAGGGGTTACTATTCATCATTACAGTAATTATACATATATATGTGCATACGTACATATAAAATTCTCCTGTTAATCAATTTGCTCTGCATCGTTTCATACGAATCTGTTGAAGACATCCAATAACAGTTCCAACCAACAAATTCTCTTCACACTTAGAACGAATATTATATTCTGGTTCCCTCAACCAATAAATTTAGTTCAATATTTAATTTCTCAAAGGTGATTTCATTCAACAAACATTTGTTAAGCACCTACTTACTATATCCAAGGAACTTCTCTAGTTCTGCTAATAGAAAGACAAAAATAAAATAATACCTGCCCACAAGAAGCTTATATTCTACTAAGGGGATGCAGCAAATATACAAAGTACAGCATGAGGTCAATTGAGGACAAAGAATTGACTGACAACCATGAAGGTGTCACTGAGATTGAAACACCTGAACTAAATGCCAAGCTGAGAAGTTTGTATATTATCCTAGAAGCAATAGGGAGCCATTGAAGATTTTTAAGAAAAGTTTTACTGATGTGTTTTGTTTTTACATTACATTTACAGCTTACTCCCACTTCATGAGAGGTCTTTGTAACAAAGTAAAACAAGTATATTAAGTAAAAATAATAGAAGTTTTACTTAATTTACTTAAAGAGCATCTAGTTAATACAGTGGACAGAGTACTGGACCTGAAGGCAAGCAGATTCAAGTTCAAGTTCAAATTCAGCCTCAGACACTAGCCCTGTGACTCTGGGCAAGTTACTTAATTTCTGTCTGCCCCAGCTTCCTCATTTGTAAAATGAGAATGAGAGTAGCACCTCACAGGGTTGTTGTGCAGATAAAATGAGATATTTGTAAATCATTTTGGAAACTATAAAGCACTATAAAGTACTACTTATTATAACCATTAATAATACAGTGATTTCGCCTGAAAGTGCATGCAACATTTCACATCTGTGAAATGGCATCTGTATTTAAAAAAAATAACAGAAATCTATTTTCTCACATTCTCATCTACCATTCCATTGAAGAAAAATAATTCCTAAATCCACTTTTACCTTTTCCCCCATTACTATCTGTATCTCTGTTGAGTTGAATGTATTTCTGTACCAAATTATTTGTGCATTTACTCTGCCCCTTTGGACCAGTTTAGGTAAACGTGAAGGCCTGCTCCCCCGTCTCTTCTATGGCTGTATGTGGTTCTACTTAAGCAACCCAATTAGGTGTCAACACATTCCCCCATCTTTTCTCTATTTTCCTTTAATATATCCCTTCTATTCCCCTCCCTTTTCTTTTTTCTTGCATCTTCTAAACACAAGACTATATCTGGCAACCTCTATGATTCCTTGGGACTGACGTGATCAGACTCGTCTCTGTCCTCCCTCTTTGAATCTCCACTCCTACATCTAAGTCTGCATATCTCAGCTCCTTCCTCTTTGCTACTCCAAAGAATCCCAAGGCCTCTTGGACCAGCCCTGCCTCTAAGTTCACTTGATCCTGATTCAAACCACACCCCTATTTCTGTTGGAACATATTTGTCCCTTTCTCTAGCACACAATTCCAACCTTATCTCCCCCACTTTACGTGATTGCTTCAGTCAAAGGTGTGTGGCCTCCCCTCCATGGGAGGCTCCAACAGTTTGGTATGACTCCCAAAGAGACTGCCTGTCTTTGAGCTTAGTGGAATAACTAGCCATGTTGAAAGCCCCCCAGTAGAGGGCGCCATAGACCTTAGTGCTGCCGCAATAGCCAGAAAGATCTGGGACAAAATGCTTCTTTGTTTCTTAAGAGAATTTCCTGCTTTGTGCTAAACAACCTTTTGAGCTAGGCATCTGGGGCTCATCTCTCTGACCCCTGACAGCGCCTGGAATCCTTCTGGACTCTTTTGCTGACCGTGGCCTAGCAGAGATTGTTCATGGGACTCTATTCCCAGAGATGCAGAGATGCACTGCAGCCTAGGCAGGTGGTGTCCTCATCTTTAAAATGGGGTTGATAATATAGGAAGTCCCAAAAGTCTTAGTTCATTTTAAAGCTTATTTAAAACCACACTAAGACTTTTGGGATGTACAGGTACATAGTACCTATATCGCAAGGCTGTTGTGGTGCTTAAATGAGATCATATATGCTTAGAAAGAGGAGAGTTGATCAGGACACCTGATTTCCCCTAAGCCCAGGTGATGAAATCATAGACAATACAGGGAAAGTATAAGGTGTTAAGATCTTGTGTGAGACAAAAGACCACTGGCTCAAGTGAAAAAAACAGAGATATCTCGGTTTCTCAAGGCAGAAAACAAACAGAAGCTTTATTTGATCAGGTCTCGAGAATTGGGTATCTCTCACTACCAGGGCAGAGATAGCAGTGAAGAGAGGCAAGGGTAGGGGGAGGCAAGCAGGGAGATATTTCCCTTGTACAAACAATTCTAAGAAATCCCACCCGAGAGGCTGGACCCCTGTCCCCATTTGCGGAGACGAGTGGCCTCACAATCTAGCCAGGAATAAGTTTTTACCCAATAGAAGCACAGAAACTACAGAATTACTTTATAGGAAAACTTTAATGCTAAGATGGCCATTTGTAAGTAGGCTAGGGGAGGGGGGGAGGGGAATATCATCTGGTTTCCCCGAAATCATATGATTTACAGGAAAATGAAACTTAGGCCCGGTGAGGTTCACATCCTAGCTAAATTTATACTATCTCTATGTGAATATTGCCTTGCATGAGTTATTCATAGGGAAGCTTTCACAATCTTGTATTCCATTCACAGCTGAGGTGACTTCTATAAATCTAAAGAAGAAGGGGGAGAAAGACATTCCTAAAGGCTAAATAATCAGACTCCCACAGACTCAAATTTATCCCATTTCCCCCTTCTCTAAATATTGATTCTCAAACATTTTAGATATATATATATATATATATATATACACATATACATATACCCTGTGAAGTCTTCACACTTTATTCTCTCACTACCTCACACAATCTTAAATGAAATATAAAGCAGGACTTATAATTTCTTACCCCTTTAGGGGTTTGAAGAAGTTTTCTAATCATTGTTGATGGAATTAGAGGGGAGCGAAACCATTGGGCTAGCCAACAATCAGCCACATTCCTAGTGACCATTTTTAAAAATCAAGATATATTTTAATTAAGCAATCAAGAGAAGAGAAGGCTTTGAGGAATGTGAACCCTTGAGAAGATATCATTTCTGTGGAGAGCCAGCTATATCCTATTTAGACCTCTTGGACCTCTGCAAGGCATCCTTTTAGGCCTCTGCAAGGCAAGGCCATTTGAGGATACGTCTATGCAAGGCAAGTCCATCTAAGGATAACAAGACATGGCAAGAACACCTGCCTTTGCCTTTGCAGCTGCAGTATGCGAAAGAACAGAAATGTTTCAATATGGTCAGCATTTAGGGAACTAGTGTTTCATACCCAGGAACAGAGAGATAAAAACTTTTACTCTTGTTAACACATTACATCATAGTAGTTTTCTGAGAAGTTAGAATGACTCAGCAATTAACCTGTGTAAAAGGCTGTCAGTGTCCCTATTTAAACTCAGTCTATGGCCAGACTGTATGACTCCCCTAGCCTGATGTGTGTGTGTGTGTGTGTGTGTGTGTGTGTGAATTACTTCATCCTACACCATGCACCACTGCTGGCATATTTCTGCTCTGGGAGGAGAGGAAGTGGATTTCTCTCCCTGTGGGGAGAATCCCTTCAGACATGAAATCTTACAGCAGAGCTATTCTATTTCGTTTTCTTTTTATTAATTAACTTATTTTTAGTTTTCAATATTAACTTCCACAAGATTTTGAGTTCCAGAGTTTCTCGCCTTCTCTCCCCTCCCCTGTCCCCAAGACTGAGTGCATCCTAATTACCCCAGTCTCCCTTCCTTTTTTATCAATACCACCCCTTCTCTTATCTCCTTCCCTTCTATTTTCCTGTAGGGCAAGATAGATTTCTATACCCCATTGCCCAGCAGAGCTATTCTAACAGTTGATATCACATGATGCAGGGAAGGAGCCCAGGTAGTAGAGGCAGAAGAGAGCTCTGATGAGCATGAACTTTGTGCATTAAGCTTCAGAGAAGCACAAGCCCAGTGAGTCTCACTGAGTGACCTGATCAGTAAGAGACACTGAGCACAAGAAGAGCAGCATCAGAAGGGCAGCCCTGTAGTTTTGTAAGTGTTAGTTGCCAGGGCCACATGTATTTTCTAAGCTTGTGCCTCTCTAGTAGTATACTCTCCCTATATGCTCATTTTTCCAAAAACCACAGGTTCTCTTTAAGAGAGTTGGACACATTCTACTCATGACCAAGTATTCAAAAGTGCTCTTGGGTTTGGATGGCCAGTTATATGCTTAACATATTTTCAGAAGGAGGAAGTAGATATCACTTTTTAATAACTTTCTCTCAATTATTCTGATTATTCTATACAAACATTTCATAATTTTGCAGCATCTAGTACAATGAGGTTTAGTTACACATGTTACTTAACACATACGAACCACTTGAACTGATGCTAATTTTTTTTCCCTCTTGTTCCTTTTAGGGCATCCAATTCTACACACAGCTAAAGACCATTACTTCTCAGTGGAAAGAAGAAAACTCCGTGCTGACTGCACCCCCTGCAGTTATAGCCTACTATGGCACATTAAAAAGAACTTTTAGTAGACTTTCTAATCTTGAATAACTGCTCTCTCTACTTAACCATATCACCCACAGATCTTGCCAACTCTGTTTAGATCACTCACACACAATGCACTGGGAATGGAGTACTCTAGGCACATTGTCCTTGGGCCTCCTTTTCCTATATTGTGCTTTAGTTACTACACTTAGTGGTCAAAATTTCAACCTAGGGTTTTCAGTCGCTTAGTACTTCCATTTGTGGAGTAACTATTTTAACTGAAATTCTTATAAAAAGGGAGAACCCAGGGGAGAGGCAGGGTGGAGGGGAAATGGGGCCAGGGAAGACATTAGTGTCTCCAAAGAAGACCTTTCAATAGTTGGTGGAAAAGGTCTTAAAACACAAAATAGGACTGGATGTCACCTGTTTTTGGTCCCCAAAATATAACCTTCCATAAGAGTATTAGTGATTCACTAATGATGTTTTATTTTCATGGTTCTGTCAGTCTTCTTCTCCTACTTCAAACTGCCACTGCTAAGAGTACTTTTCCCCCGGAGTACTCTGGAAAAATATCTTTTTTTTGTTCAACTATTGTGTTTAGAAGAGTGACCACAAACACACAGCACTGTTTCAGCAAACTATTCCAAGAGTTGTATCAGCCTTAGAAATAAAGAGATCTTCCTATTGTGAAATGGGGAAGGTTTTGTCATCATATTTCTTGATTTCTTATAGGGATGAATTCTGTCATGCATATGCTCTTGTGTTCTCTCTGCATTTTTCAGTTAGGTCATTTGATTAGAGGGAAATTCCCTTAAAGAAATCCCTTGGTATGGGCAGCTAGGTGGTGCAGTGAGTAGAGCACTGGCCCTGGAGTCAGGAGAACCTGAGTTCAAATCTGGCCTCAGATGCTTGATACACTTACTGTGTGACCTTGGGCAAGTCACTTAACCCCAATTACCCTGCCTACCCCCCTGCAAAAATCAAAACAAAAACAAGAAATCCCTTGGCATAAGAGAAATTTGAATTCTTTTCATGACACAAAGATACGATAAAGCCTGGACTGCATTATTAGGACAGCAATGTGACTGGTATGCCTTGTTTCAAGTGACCTTATGCCTCACTTTCCTTCCTTGATTTTAGTGTTAACTAAGCTATATTGGTCAGAATGGAATGAAAGATGAACATGTTGACTTTGAGTAGGTAATCTCTTTTTTGCTGATTCCAAATATCTTATGTAAGAAACAGGGGGGACAGTTTTGTTTCCACACAGTTGAAGGTGTCCCTCTCCCCCTTCCTCCCCCAGGTTTAGCAGAATGTAAGTCAGGTTACTGATTGGAACTACTTCGAATCAGAGCTCTGATCTAGCAGAAACCAGGCTTCACGTTGGTCGGGTGAAAGGTCAGAGGCTTGTACACATGCTTAAACAAGCCATTTGAGGAGGCATGATGTAAGCAGTCAGGGGGTTGTATGTGGCCAATGAAGAGCTTGGCAAAAGATTCGAAGGGCAGGTCTATAAAAGAATAGGCGTCCATCTGAGTCCTTTGTACTCTGCTGTAATCTATTCAGGGGATGAACCCATTTATTTAGACCGAATAAATGTAAAAATATAATTAAAGCGCTCCCAACCTCTACCCTTTGGGTGGCGTCCTTTCTCATGAGAAAGAATAATAAATGCCTTTTCTGATTTTGGGCTCGGACTCCAAGCTCTTTATTGTGTTGTTGCACACACTTACACATATTTTTAATGTGGTATATATCATCAGCCAGTGAACAAGTTTCTGGGCCCAAAACAGCAAGCTGTAGTATTCATCTCATATGAGACTTTGCCTCTCTGATAGAGGCTGGATCACTTATAGGATGCCAGATTTAAAGCAAATCAAGGGACCTTAAAGATGATTATAACGGTAATCAGGTCAGGTAATCTCTTTGGGGATGCTAAGGCTATCAAGTGCCCTTAATGAGTCTCTTCTTTGTTTGAATGGAGCAGGTAAAGTGGATCCCTTTTTGTTTTGGAGTGTTTCTCAGCACTAAGGCAATCTGGAGTCATTGATTGGAAACAATGTATATGTGGTGCTAGTGATTGAGGAACTTTCCTAGACCCTGGTGCTGGTGGTTGAGGACCTTTCCCACACCCTGGATGGTAGGATCCTAGCCCTCAGGGTCCTGAACAGAGTATATGTACTGGAAGATTACTGTTTCACTTTTGGGGGTACACTGATTGAAAGAGTGTTGGTGACAAGACTCTGGGTAAGTCATTGAAGCAACACCCCCATGTCCCTGCCCTGGCTTTGAAAAGCCCAGCTGTTGGTGTTTCTCTGGTAACCATTGTGATTTGATCAGACAGAAATCTGTCTGTTAATCTGCTTATAATGCATGCTTGTAATTTGTTGGTGTTTGCTCTGAAGTTTGCTCTGATATATGTATGTTTAATTAAAGTGAGATTGTAAACCCCTTAAAGCTGCTTTCCTTAGAAAAGCAGATCAAAGGACCTGTTCCAGTAGCCCTCCTGTGTGCTCTTGTTGGTCTTTCACCTCCACAACAGCTGCTAGCAACAGTTGTTACATCCATCTTCCCCCTTCCAAATTAAACCTTCCCTTTTAACAAAGAATAAGTTCAGCTGAAATACCTACAAAAATGCCCATTCTGACCATGTGTATAATATTGTCTTCTTGTCATCTCCTGCCTCTCCTTGAAAGAGAGGCTTGTATTTCATTATCTATTCTCTGGGAACATTTTGGTTTTTCAGTTACTTTTTATACTTCCTCTTAGTGGCCTTTGTATTAACATCATTTCTGACTCTAGGCCCAGCCCTGCATCCACTGTGACACCTGCCTTATTCTTTACAGTATGATCTTTGATATTAAGGTAACATATATGTATTGTGGAATACAGTGTAAGGTACTGGTCTAACATTAATTCTGTGCAACTGCTTTCCAGTTTTCCCAGCAGTTTTCATCAAATAAGAAGCTCTTTCCTAAGTAATTTAAGTTTTCTGGTTTAGCAAACCCTGGGATATTGAGTTCCATTTTTTTCTGATTCTCCCTTGTCTAGCCAGTTCCCTTGTTCTGCCTCTCTATTTTTTAGTCCAAGATCAACATTCGATGAGCACGCACTTTTGTTTCTAGTTCTTTGCCACTATAGAGTGCTATATTTGAGAACTTTGTTTCTATAGTTGATAGTGTCCAGTGAGACTTGCCTCTTGGCTATTTCACAAGCAAGACATTCCATCTTTGGGCTCTGGGCATTTTCTCTGCTTGACCCCCAAGCCTGGAATGCTCTCCCTCTTCAACTGTGCCTATTGCCTTCCTTGGCTTCCTTGAAGTGCCAACCAAAATCTCATCTTTTAGAGGAAGCCTTTCCTAACCCCTCTTAATCCTAGTGTCTTCCCTCTGTTAATTGTCTCCTCTTTATCCTGTATATACCTTGGTGGTATGTTTTTGTTTGCATGTAGTTTCCTCCATTCGATTGTAAGCTCCTTGAGGACAGGGACTGTCTTTTCCCTCTCTTTGTAGCCTTAGCTCTTTAGTGTGGTGTTTGGCACATAACAAATGTTTACTGATTGAATGACTGAGGATTCAGTCTCTACCCTTCCCCCTCAATGACCATGCCATCAAAGAGAGAGACTAGAACAATAGCAGACAGTACATCCAGCTGGGATGAGAGACTGGACCAGTAGGGAACAACATACTCAGCTTGGAGCAAGAGTAGTCACTGAAGATGCAGCTTTGAGGGAAGTGGAGGGGTCGGGGGAGAAAAACATCAAGGGAGGAAAAAACTCTCTAACTTGCCCAGCATAATTCCCTCTTTAGGGCATGGCTCCAACTTCCACCTCTGGACTGATTTTACAGATTGGTCATTGAGCATCTTTGGGCATTTTTTTCAGTTGTGTCCAACTCTTCTTTACCCCATAGGAGTTTTCTTGGCAAAGATACTAGAGCGGTTTGCGATTCATTTCCTTTTCCAGCTCATTTTATAGATGAGGTACTGAGGCAAACAGGGTTGAGTGACTTGCCCAGGCTCACACAGCTAGTAAATGTCTGAGGCTGGGTTTGAACTCAGATCTTTCTAATTCCAGGAACAGTGCTTTACCTATTGCACCAGCTAGCTGCCCCTAAATTTGTAAGTTGTTCAATTGTGTTTGACTCTTCATGCCGAATTTCGAGTTTTGTTGACAAAGATATTGGAGTGGTTTGCCTTCTCCTTCTCCAGCTCATTTTATGGATGAGGAACTGAGGCAAACAAGGCTTAGTGACTTGCCCAGAGTCACTTAGCTAGTAACCATCTGAGGCCAGATTTGAACTCAAGATGAGTCTTCCTGACTTCTGGTCCAGCACTCTATCTACTGTGCCACCTATCTGCCCTTCTCACAGCTTAACCGCTATTTTTATATATAGGCCCAAGGTGTGCCTGAGTCTTTCAGCCAAATGTTTCCTATTTCAAAATATTAATGGACTTGTTCACATATTAATAGAAAAATTTATTAACCAGCACTCCACTGATTAACTAATTCAATTGAGGTCTCTGGGCCATTAATTGTGGAAAGGGTAGAAACCCCACCCTTATGCTGGTAATACAAGATTACAGACATAACTGGTGGTTGCAGTGCATATGAAGAGGAGGGAACAGATAGATGTAACAAATATTACAGAGGTAGAAATGTCAGTATTTGGTGCCTGATCATAGACATGTATGGTAAAGAAGAGGAAAGAGTCCAAGTTAGTGTCAGTGCTAACAGGCTGAAGAACTGGATGAACAGTGGCATCAACAAATATAAGGATGTTAGGGGGAGAAATACATGTTGTAGATAAAGTTACCACCCAGAAGGATTTTCCTCATGTGGGAGCTCCCTATATTAAGGAAATCACAGGTCCAGTTTCTACTGCTATCCTGATCCCTAGAAAAGGCAAGTTTCAGAAATAAAGTGATAAGTTCACTTCTGGACACATTAAATTTGATGAGATTACGTTTAATGAGCTACCCAGTTGGAGATACTTGACATGGAAATATTGTCAGGAATAGAGAGATGTAGACTTGGGAGTCACTGAAGATTACCGAGAGAGGGTGTAGAAAGACATTAGGTGTATGCACAGAAACTTGGAGGAAAGCACCATTTAAGGTATGGGAAGATAAAGCTAAAGAACCATAAAAATGCAGTATTACAGAAACCAAGACAGGAGAGAGTATCATGAAAAAGAGAGTTTTCCAAAGTGTCAAATGCAGGAAGAAGGTTAATGCCAAAAAAATAATAAAATAATTTGACGGGCTATCAGAGCTAAGGCTAGGGCTTTTTTTTTTTTTTAGATTGAGAAACCTGGAAGTATCATTGTTGATATAGAGGAAAGAAGAAGGGAAAATTGAAGATGAGAGGGATGGGAATGATTAATGGAGCAAGGAACCAGAGAAAATAGGTGGTAAGGAGGTAAGGTTAGCCTGTGAGAAGATAAGTGAAGACTTAATATGTGTTAAAACAGAAGTGGGTAGAAATGTCAACAGCATGCAGAAGCATACACAGAGAAATCAAGGTAGAAAAAGGCAGCAGCTATTAGATACTTTGATTTTAGAAAAGAGGTTTTTAACTTTAAAATGTCAATTTATACAATGTAGGCAAAAGATTTAAAGAAGGTGGAGATTACTCTTACTTTCTAATGAGCAGATTTCCTATTATGACTTGTATCCTTTGTCTTAGGGGAACAAGCAAACCCAGAACAAAGGGGCAAGGCTGAGACGCACACCTGTACCCAAAATCTCATCCTCACTCTTGACCTCTCCCAGTTTCATACGGGTCTCAAATTTACACCTGAGTGATCACTGTCGACTCCATTACTCCTGGAATGTACTCCCTCCTCACATTTGTCTTGTATAATCCCTAACTGCCTTCAAAGTTCAGCTCAACTCCATATTCTGTGGAAGTTCTTCCAGTCCTGTAGTTGCATCCCTCGCTCTCATAGAGAAAATGGAAAAAAAAACAACCCTATGTGCTGTTAAGTTTGGAGTAAATGTTTTCTCTCCAGAATAAGTCTTAAGAGGTTAAAGAAAAGGAGTAACAGGGTCATGTAAATACTCTGGGCAGCTAGGTGGTGCCATGGATAGAGCCCTGGGTCTGAAGTCAGGAAAACACATCTTCCTGAGTTCAAATTTGGCCTCAGACACCCATTAGCTGTGTGACCCTGGGCAAGTCACTTCACTGTTTGACTTAGTTTCCTCATCTGCTGTTGGTCCTTTGTTCTTGAAGAGGACAATGACATTAGGAAGGTGATGCCATGATTTGCAAGTGAATTAGATCTAAGGGGGGGAGGCCTCACTTTCTCTTCTGGAACCATCTGGGTCCAGCGGCCAGATAAAGATCAGGATGGCTGGAGATGGCCTTGGATGCAGTGGGAGACCTTGGCCTTTCCAACAGGTCTTCATTTGGCTGAACACATAAATGCTATCTACCTCCGGACAAGGAGGTGGGGGGGATGACTTAATATGCAGCAGAATGAGACACGTAGTTTTGACAAGGCCAGTGCAAAACTGTGTTTTGCTTGACTAGGCTTACTTGCTGCAATCAGGTTGTTTTTCCTTTTTCTAATGGGGGCGGGGATAAGTGAGAAGGAAAAAAATGAATACTTCTGATTGACAAAATAAAAAAAAATTTTAAATTTATTTTTAGTTTTCAACATTCACTTCCACATTTTGAGTCCCAAATTTTCTCCCCATCTCTCCCCTCCCCCCACCCCAAGATAGAGTACATTGACTACCCCTTCCCCCAATCAGCCCTCCCTTCTATCACCCCACCCCTTCTCTTATCTTCTTCCCTTGTATTTTCCTGTAAGGCAAGATAGATTTCCATACCCCATTACCTGTATATCTTATTTCACAGTGGCATGTAAAAACAATTTTTAACATCCATTTTTAAAACTTTGAGTTCCAAATTCTCTCCCTTCCTCCTTCTTGTTAGGGTAATTAGAGTGGGACTTCTTTGTTTTCTCTTTTAGGATGCTAAGGCTATCAAGTGCCTTTCATGAGCCCTGCCTTTGTTTGAATGGGGCAGGTAAAGTGGGATCTTTTTGTTTTGAAGTATTCTCAGCACTAAGGAAATGAGGAGTCATTGATTTGAAATAATGTACATGATATGGTGCTAGTGATTGAAGAACTTTCACATATTGTAAATCCTAAGATAGCTCCAGCCCTCCTGAACAAGGTATATGTACTGGAAAGTTGGCATTTGACTTTTGGGGCACACTCAATATTTGTTTGGGTTCTTTTTGAGGGGGAAGGCAGGGCAATTGGGGCTAAGTGACTTGCCCAAGGTCACACAGCTAGTAAGTGTATGAAGTGTCTAAGGCTGGATTTGAACTCAGGACCTCTTGACTCCAGGGCTGGTGCTCTACTCACTGTACCACCTAGCTGCCCCTTCGGGCACACTCATTGAAAGAGTGTTGCTGAAAAGACTCTGGACAAGCCATTAAAATAGCGCCACCCCCCCCCCACTTTGATAACCCAGATGTTGGTACTTCTCTGGTAACTATGTATTGCTATGGATAGACTGGTTTGTGTTATTTGCTGTTTAAAGAACGTATGCTTGTAATTTCTGTTTGTATTTCCCTTGAAGTTCAGAAGGCTGATCTTTTCCCCCTGAACTAAGTGAATTATATATGTATATTTCATTAAACTGAGATCGTAAACTCAATGTTGCTTTCCTTAGAAAAAAAGATCAAAGAACTTGTGCTGGCAGCCCTTCTGTGTGCTAGTGTTATTGGTCTTGCACAGCCACAGTAGCTGCTAACAACATTGTTGTTATAAAAATGGTGTAGTCGGCACGATCTGCAGATTAAAAGGAAAGTATGGAGTTTTAGGGGATTGAGATAGTGGTTGGATGTGTCCCAGTTACTGAGCTGCTCTTTATATTTGTGGTGGCTATGGTTCTGTGGAGCACCAGAAGCAGCAGAGGCCTGAAAGAGAATAGGTGGGTGGCAGTGAGGGGAGTGGTTTCCTGGGAGCCCAGAGCAGGGGCTCTGCAACATAACCTCTCCTTCCCCCTCCCTACCCCACTAGCACTCTGGAGGAGACAGGCCAGACTAGAGGTTGTGGGAGGAAAACAAGAGGCTTGAGGGAAGTGGAGATGGCCAGAGCTAGGGCTTGAGTAGATTAGCCTGGCTCCTGAATGTTCCCGAAGGGTAAATGTTCTGAGATTGTATATGGAGCCTTGAAACAGGTGCAGAGAACTGCCTTTATACAGGAGTGATGGGTGAAGAAAAAAAGCAGACAGCTGCCGACACACTGACCCAGCCAGAGTGGAGGACTGCCTGCGTGAGAACTTCAGAAAGGTGAGAGCAGGGAGCTGCCTGCATCAGGATTTGGGCAGAAGCCAGGAATGGTCAGCAGGATGTGGACAACCAGGAACCCAGGAGCTTGGAGTTCAGCCCTGGGGCAAGACTTTGCAGCCAAGTTGCTGGGTGTGCTTTTTTGCTGCCTTCTCCTGGGATGGTTTGGGACCCAGGGGGAGGGTGGAGTTGTCTATGGTGGGTGGGGGGAAGTGCCTTGGACCCCCCAAGGACCCCACCCTGTTGGCTTTGTTGCCCAGCTACCCTTCAAGACTTGGAAGCGGTGTGCTGGGACGGTGTGGGGAGAACACACCACTAAGAGAACTTTATTTTTGGTTTCCTTTGGAACTTTGCTAATTAAAGCATGCAAGTACCTGAGGATGCCAGGAGGAAACCTGGAGCAGTGTGGGGAAGACACACCTTGTTTATATAATGTATGCTTGTAATTTCTGTTTGTATTTGCCCTGCCGATCCCACAGGGATCTCCCCTGGCTTGACCTCCTTTTCCATTTGGAAACTCTAGTTTTTATGGCATTCTTCTCCTCATTGGCTTTTTGGACCTCTTTTGCCATTTGGTCTAGTCTATTTTTTAAGGTTTTATTTTTTTTCCAGTATTTTTGGGGGTCTGTTTTAGCAAGCTGTCGACTCACTTTTCATGATTTTCTTGTGTCACTCTCATTTCTCTTCCCAAGTCTTCCTCTACTTCACTTGATTTTCAAACTCCTTTTTGAGCTCTTCCCTGGCCCAAGACCAATTCATATTTTTCTTGGAGGCTTTGGATATAGGAGCTTTGACTTTGTTGTCTTCTTCTGGTTGTATGTTTTGATCTTCTGTGTCACCAAAGTAATATTCTATGGTCTGAATTTTTCCCACTGTTTGCTCATTTTGCCAGCGTATTACTTGACTTTTTAATTCTTCATTAAGGTAGGACTCTGCTTACAATGTGGAGGGTGTACTGTCCCAAGCTTCAGGGGTTTTATGCAGCTGTTTTCAGAGATACTTCTAGGAACTTGTAAGTTTACAGTTCTTCCAAGGTTGGATGATCTAAGGAGAGATGTTTACTCTAATCCTGGCCTGTGCTCAGGTCTGAGTGACTATAAGCACTCTTTTCTGCCCTGCAACCGTGAGGAGGGTGCCCTCTCCACTGCTGTCACAAGCTCTGTTATAACAGTGCTCCTCCTTGCCCCAGGACTGCCACCCAGATCTGAGTATGGGCAAAGCAACAGAATCCTGCCCTAGCCCCAGTAAAGAGACCATCGTACTCTCCTTCTAATCAGTTGTTCAAGTTCCTTGCCATCTGTAGGCTGAGAGCTCTGGAAGCAGCCGCCACCTCAGCTACCACCCCAGCACCACTGCTCCACAGCTGTTGTGGGGCCTGGGTAAACTGTGCTCTTCTCTCACCCAGGTCTGACAGATCTTTCCTAAAGACCTTCTAAGTTGTCTTTGGCATCTGTGGGTGGAGATGTCTGGAAATTGGCACAGCTTCCTTCGATTCAGTCCTCTGAGGTCTGCTCTGGGTTTGCTGGGGCCTGGCCTGTGCTGGCTTGGCTTGAGCTCCTCTCTTAGTCTAGTTCAATAGATCTTTCCTATTGACCTTCCAGGTTGTCTTGGGCTGGAAATTTCTTTCACTCTGTCTTTTTGCAAGTACCACTGCTGTAGAATTTTTTTAGAGTCATGTTTTACAGGTATTTAGGGAGGTTTGGGCGAAAGATCAAGGGAGTCCTTTTCATTACTCCACCATCTTGGCTCCATCCCTGAATGACTCCTTATAGGAAGGATATATTTGTGTGAATATTCATTCCACAATATCTGACAGTAAATTGAAGGGGAACACAAGAGCTGCTTGATTGTCTCTGGTGCAGCAATATAAAGGCCCTCTAGGAAGGGGTAATCTATGTCCTTAAGTATCTGAAACACAGCCATAGCCTCCTCAGTAAGGTAGTTATCCTCATTTTCCTCCTTTTCTTCATAGTCCTCTTTACCTCCCTTTTCTTCCTCTGTCTCCTCTCTAGCATCATTATCATAGCAATGGTCAACCAGAAAGCATTCCACCATATTTCTGGCCTAGAATGTATTATTAATGGGATAGTCAGTGAATATATTAAAAAAGAACATTGAACACAAAAAACCAATATGCCTTTGTCAAGGACAGGATGTGCCAGATTAACCTTAATTCATCTATTCTGACAGAGTTTCTAAGCTAGTAGATGAAGGTAATTCTACCAACATAGTTCATTTACATTTCAGTCAAGTATAAAGTCTCTCCTGCTATTATTGTGGACAAAATAGAGAGATAGGACCCAGATGATACTGCAATTAGGAAGATTCAGAACTGGCTGAACAGCCAAATCCAAAGAATGCTAATTAAATGTTTATTGTCAACAATAAACAATAAATTTAATGTTAACTTGGAAGGATGTCTCCAGTGAATGTTCTAGGGAATTTATACTTGACTCTGAGCAGTTTAACATATTTGACAGTGTGTTAATACGATTCAATGAGGTTCGGATTCGCTCCTATAAATGACACTCCCCAACACACCAGGAAAATAGAAAATGGAAATTTATTTAGAAAAGGCAAGGCACAGATAGCTTGAATTTGCATAGAAAACATACAATAATGAGAATAACCAATAACACAACACCAATCAAGATAATCGGTAAAGGAAGAGAATACATCACCAATTCAAGGGAACCTCCAAAGTCAATCAATGGCTGGGAGCCCCGTTACAGCCCATGCAAACTTGAATTGTGTAGAGAGTTTTCCCAGGCGAAGCGTCCTTCCCGCGGGTGAGGCTCAGCGGGCTTACAGGACGTAGATTTTTATACTGTTCTAAACAAAGAAGGCTTGGAGCCAAGAGGTTTTTGGCGCGTGCGCTATTCATGGTTTGTTCAGTACACATCTGGCCCAGTCATGTCCCATCCGCCTGAGGCTTGGTACTTGTTTTCTTTAATAACATCACGTTTCGCAGGGAGGGAAGCCAACCCTCCGGGTCGACGTGACCTAGGAATGGCTAGTTCCTGGAATGTTAAGCCAAGAACACTCAGGGGTTATAGAACGGTTATGGCCGGGAGTTGAACTGAACCTATTTATGTGGATGATCTTATTAATTTAAAGAGAATTTTCAATTTCCATTTCATTTGGCCTTAAGATCATGAGAATAATAGGTGAAGGGCAAAGGTGTGACATGAGTGTATATAGTGCGTATTTTGATATACATATAATAATTGCATATACAAAGACATAAAAAGAACAAAGCAAGTATTAGTATGGGAATAGCCAAGGAATTAAAATACATAGTAGCAGTAGAAGATTTAAAAAGAAAATCATACCAATGATGATTAGTATCTGAGGTCACTAAATGTGAAGCTTCGACTAGTCTTCCAGCGGTTATAAGAGTCCGTATTCGATGTTCATTTAACCCGCGTTGGTTGGACTCTAATAACTTTTTGATTTCAGCTGACTGATTCAAGATATTTATAAGGGGATATAAGGATAGAGACACATGGGGTAGAGGCAAAGATTGGGGTACCCAAGCAAAGTTTGTAACTATATCAGTGTCCGGTGAAAAATAGAAATTATTTCCTCGCCAACGTAGGAAGGACACATTAGATAGACAACCGGAAAATGGAATAGCAGTAACATCTACAGATAGAAGATCAGTGTGATTATTGGAGGCTATACAAATATGTTGGGTAGATACTTCACATATCATAGAAAAGTTATTCACTGGAAATAGAGTCAGATCGCACAGATTGGATGAATGTGAGAGAAGGCAGGGTTCCATCTGCCGAGTCATCATTCCACAAACCATCCCTCCATCAGTTACAATACAATCAGATAAAGTATGAGTTACATTATACCAATCTATATAGTTTCCATAGATATGAGGTAAAGCAAAATATTTGTATAAGACAAAAGGTATTACATGAAATTGACACATGACAGTCCAGGTTTTAACTCGGTAAAGTACAATGGTCCCAGTGCACCAATACGGGGTGCATTCGATATTTTCAGGTTTTGGCTTTCTCCATACTTTTGACAAGTCAAGTATATTGTTCCATATTTGAGTGTTACCTTCCTGTAGTAATCTTTGGGCATTTTCCTTTTGTATGAGGGTATATAGGTTTTGTAAGGAACATTCAGTCCAATCAAATAACATACTAATGTTTTCCATAAGGTCTAAATTAACAAGGGTACTATCATTGAAGACTTGCAAAAATTGGTTTTGATACTGTAGTGTATTTTGGTGTGGCAGGATCGTTGTGGGTAACCATTGTACATTTACAGCTTGAGAAACATCTTGTCCAGCACTGCGCAGTCTGCTGGCCAAGGCCTCAAGGTCTACAGAATTAACTATACCCAAACCAGTTCCCGCGCTACCAAGCAATGTATCATACCAGGCCCTCTTTCTTCTAACACAATTTGCTAAAGGGGGAAAAGTCACATTATAATGAAACACTATTTTGTGTTGTGAGATAGAAGCATTAATACATGATTTGGGAACACGAACTATTCCAGGGGACTCTGGAGCAGCTGGTCTGGTCCATATTAATTTATTATACCATTTCTTATTCCGCCGATCCAATATCGGGGTAGCATTATGACAATATAGGTACTTGTTGTTCATTTCTGGCATGTAAATAGTAAAGGTCCTGGCTTCAAAGTACACATTAGTCCAGTTGGTCGTGTCTAATGATGGCCATTGTTGATTAAAAGAGAGGTGAGTACTAAATGGCAAGTTCGTGATGGCGCAGGAGATATTTGCTCCTGGTGCTGGAATGACAGTTACATTGACAGTAGTCAAATTGGTCTTCATTAGCTGGAATATGGGGCTAGGAGCTGCCCAGACTTCTACGTTTCCTGGGTAGGACCAATTCATATAATTGCACCAAGATATGGGGGGACATTTAAAGCCATCCTGCATTGATGTCTCATTATAGTCATAATCCCAGGACATATAGGATATCGGCAAGACCACTGGCCCTTGAAGGCGATCGTGTACTTGGGTGCCCGGAGTCCATGTTTTGATCAACATACAGCAGGCGAGCACTGTAAAACACTTAATTTCGCAAAAACATTTGGGTTAGTGGGACATGATACCATTTATCATCACCAGGGTATACTATGATGGCAGTGTTAGTATTTCCTTGTGCTATAAGCTCAGCTGGCCTTGGTCTATCAAATTGATGTTTCTTGATCCAAACTTTAGTACCAGGAATTGCCTTTTCTGGTATCCAAGAAATGTCATTATTATTAGAACTCCCGAATCCCTGATCTCCTCTTCCTGTGGAGTCAGGAGATCCATTGACCATTTAAATAGGGTCACGAACCATTTAAATAGGGTAATATTACTAGCTGACAAATTCTTTCACCGGTTTTACATTCAAAAGGTTCGTTTTCATGAGAGTTATGTAAGCAAACTTTAATTTCACCTCTATAGTCACTGTCTATAACCCCACCCAAGACATGAACTTGGTTTTTTAGAGTTAAACCAGATCTGGAGGACAATTGTCCATAGTATCCTTCAGGGAGCTTAACTCCCACTCCTGTGGAACACAGTTGTTGACCCAAGGGGGGAATGTGGATGTCATGAGTTACATATACATACATATGTATGTATGTGTACATACATGAGTACATATACATACCCAGCGGAGCCTAAAGAGGCACGCCAGGGCTGTCTGGCATTCTCATCTAAGGCCCACCATTGAATAGTCAAAGGAGATGAAATCCTCCTTATCTGTAAGTTAGGAGTCATCATTCTTGAAAGAGGAGTCCCACCCTCATTCGTCAGAGGCCTGTTATTTAGTTGCTTTAAGGCCTCAAACAGATTTTCTTTCCATCTTTTCAAATCATAGTTCTCACTCAATTTCTTCAATTTTTCTTTTAATAATCCGTTCATCCTTTCTATCAAACCAGCAGCTTGGGGATAATATGGTATATGATAAATCCATTCTATATTATTATATCTGCAATACTCATCTATGTCTTTGCCTTTAAAATGTGTACCATTATCACTCTGTATTTGTAGGGGAGCCCCATAATAAAGGGAAATAATATCTAAAGTCTTGCAAGTATTTTTCTGGGTAGCCCATTTATAGGGGCAAGCAACTAATACCCCAGAGTAGGTGTCCACACAAGTGCAGGCATATTGACACCCTTGACTAACAGGTAATGGTCCAATATAGTCTATTTGCCAAATTTGAGCAGGTAAGGCCCCTCTAGCCAATTCTCCAGTGATCCTTTTCGGTACAGGCCGATGGGCGAATAATTGACATTGTATGCAATCTTGTACTATCTGCTTAAATAGGTCCAGAGGTATATTAATCCCTCTGTCTAATGCCCACCTGTAAGATGCAAGAGCGCCAAGATGTCCTGCGGTGATATGGACCCATTTTCCTAATTGTTTATCGCTTTCCTCCTCTCTGGGGGTAACCTTTAGAGCTTTTCCTTGAAGTTTGGACAATTCATCAGCGTGAGCATTATACTCACGTTCCACAGAATCTTGATTTACATGGGCATCTACATGAAACACAGATACGTTAGTACATTGACACCATTCCCATATTTGTTCCCATAGTTCCTTCCCCCATACATCTTTGTCTCTGATTTTCCATTCATGTTTTTTCCAAATTGGCATCCAAACTACTAGGCCATTGGCTACAGCCCAGGAATCAGTATATATATGACACTGACCACCTTGTTCCTTTTGAATTACTTGATGGACAGCTACTAACTCGGCCCATTGGCTACTCCGACCTTCACCAGAGCTTTCCAGAATAGTATTGCATGAAGGATTATAGGCTACAGCTTTCCAACACCTTTTGGATCCTATATATTTGGCCGACCCATCCGTAAACCAGGCATGATTCTTTTGTTCAGGGGATAGCAAATCATACCTGCTGTTCCAAGAGACAGGCGATTGTTCATAAGTTTTAGGTATGTTGATATCATTTGAATGTTTTGGTAATTCTAACACCTTCTCATGTAAGTCAGAAACACCTGGCCTGCCTGTCTTAACTCTATTTTGCAAATACCACTTCCATTTAATAATTGATGATTCTTGAGCATGTCCTATTTTATGTGAGGCAGGGGTCCCCATTATCCAACTCATAATGGGTACGGCTGGCCTCAATATAGCTTCATGATTTAAAGTTAAGTGTTCTGTTTCTACCAGTGCCCAATATGCGGCCAATAATTGTTGTTCAAAGGGAGTGTAATTTTGGCCAGCAGGTGGCAGTTTCCGTGACCAAAACCCTAAAGGAACATTCCTGCCCTGTTGTTTTTGCCATAAACTCCAATCAGCATATCCATGTAAGACTGTAACTTGCAACTCCATTGGCCCTGGCTGTACAGGCCAAAGATCCAGGGCAGTTTGAATGGCTATTTTGGCTTCCTCAAAAGCTTTCGATTCTGCTTCCCCCCATTCAAATGTATACTTCTTCCAGGTAACTTTATATAATGGCTTTAAAACCTGGCCTAAATGGGGAATATGATTTCTCCAAAAACCAAACAGCCCAATGAACTTTTGAGCTTCCCTCTTGTCTCTAGGAGGTGAAAAGTCTAATATTTTTTGCTTGGCCTTGGGGAGGATTTCCCTATGACCTTTATTCCAAATTATTCCTAAAAATTTCACACTTTGAGCTGGACCTTGAATTTTATCGGGATTAATTTCCCATCCCTTCTCCTTCATATGTTCTATTAGTTGGGTTAATCTTTCCTCTACCACTTCTTTATTCTTTGCCTGTATTAGGATATCATCAATATAATGAGTTATTTTCACATCGGACCATTTTAATTCATCTAAATGTTCAGCTACAATTCGGTGGCAAATAGTTGGGCTATGTACATAGCCTTGTGGGAGTCGTGTAAAGGTATATTGCCTGCCTTGCCATGTAAATGCAAACTGATCCCATTGTCTAGGGTCTATGGGTATAGTGAAAAAAGCATTAGCTAGATCTATTACCGCGTACCAGAAACCTTGATAGGCTTGTATGTTTTCAATTAAGGATATCGTATCTGGTACAGCAGCGTGTAAAGGTGGAGTAAATTTATTGAGTTGTCTATAATCCACCGTCATTCTCCATGAGCCATCAGATTTTCTGACTGGCCAAACTGGGTTATTCCATGCAGTGGTAGTGGGAATCACTACCCCAACCTGTATATATTCTCCTGTATAGTTTTACTAATCTCCTCCGTTCCTCCAGGAATTCTATATTGTTTTAGGTTTACTATTTGAGATGGAGTAGGAACTACAACAGGAGGTATCATCAATTTTCCTACAGTAACATATACTTTTAGGGTCCGGATAGCAAATCGGTACTGGCCATCAGGTAAATGTAGAGTCATCCCCTTCAAAATATCTATCCCCACGATGTATTCTGGAATAGGGACTATGACTACCGTGTACTCCTTTTTTGGAAAATTCCCTACTTTCATTTCCAATTGAACTTGTTTTGCTTGTACTTCATTGCCTCCCAATCCTGATATGGTTATAGGAATTCCTTTCTTAAATTTAGAGGGGTTTCCATAAATTAAAGTGGCCTCCGCCCCCGTGTCCACTAGGGCATTTGCTTTGGTGGTCGAACCATTCCTCCAGAAAATAGTTATTGGAACATGAGGCTGGTAATCGGTATGTAAAGCATGGACACGTAGGGTTTGGCCTTTCTCCTATTCCTCTTTAAAATGGTCCAATGAAGGGTATAGTGAGGGGGGGGGGGGCACTAGGAGTGACGGCATTCAGAGCTGAAACCTGACCAGCGTTTTTCACTTTTTTCTTGTACAACTGGGCTAATTCGGGAGTGGGAATTCCATCTATTTCTTCCCTGTTCACTCCAGCCTTTAGAAGAGCTAAAAATAGTTCTTTCTGGCTTAGCCTGTTCTGTGAACTGGATCAGGGCTTTCCCCAGTCCCTTGAAGCAGTTTCTCCCACGTCCCTAAATTCTCCAAGGTCTCCCAATTGGGACAGTTTGTCAATTACTTGTCCTAAAGACTCTCCCGTGGCAGCTACTAATAGAGTCAAAATCAGATGTTTATATGCTGGAGGGGCGGTTTTGACAATGGGAGCCCGATGTACAGCAATCACAGGGGTATCAGTATATGTGTCAGCTTCCCCCACTACAACAGCAGTTTTCATAACTTCCTCCTTTAATCTCTGGATCCCATCCTTAAGAGTATACCATGGGCGAGCTGCATTCGGCCACATGGAGGAATCAGGATATTGGGTCCTGAACCCTTGAGCTACCAGCTCTAAAATTGAGGTACTATCATTTTGGCCCAATGGCACCTGACTATGGTCATGTATTGCCTGTTGCACAAAAGGATTAGAGGTTAAACTCAAAAATTTTAAACAGTCTTTGGGGTCTAGCCACACTCCTCCAGCTCCCCCGTCACTCAGTCTCACAAGCCAAAAGATTGCAGGCTCTCCCGATCGCTGTGAAAATCTACTAAGCAAGTCAGTGATTTCTCTCTGGGAATAATCTTCTGTGATCTCAGTCACCCTAGGTGGATTAGCTCCCTCCTTTTTGGCTTTTCGCCTAACTATCGGTCGAGCTTCCCCATCCTTAACGTCTGGAATGTCCTCCTCTATCACCTCCTCCCACCTATCATCATCCTCATCCCAAATATCGCCGTCCCAAGTATCAGGGTCCCAATTCATATTTGCTGCGGCGATTACAGCATGCACTTTCTTGTTATTCACCTTTCCTCTTCTATTTTTATATTTATACTGTGCCACTCGGACAGCAGCCTTCTCGGCTACATTTTGATAATTCCTAGCTTGATCTCCCAATATAAAATTTTGGCACTGTAACATAGACAATCGACCCTGCAATTCAGACATTTCTTTTTCCATTTGTGCCTTCTCTTCTTCTTTCTTGTCTAATTCCAAACATACTATCCTATATGCAGTCAGAAGAGCCCACCCTCTTCTACATACCCCGCTCATTTCCTTCCCCTTTTCAATTGGAATACTAGATAAACATGCAGTCAATTGTGAGGGCCTTCCGTTCCTCACCCTGCTCCCCCAATCCTCACTAGGTCCTGTACATTGCGACCATGTTTTTGCGAGCGAGGAAAACGGAGGGTCTTCCCAACCTGGGACCTCTACCGGAGCCCGGGGCTCGACATTTCTTTTAAAAAGAGGCATTTATACAGCGAATCCTGTTCGTGACGCCAATTTTGTGTTAATACGATTCAATGAGGTTCGGATTCGCTCCTATAAATGACACTCCCCAACACACCAGGAAAATAGAAAATGGAAATTTATTTAGAAAAGGCAAGGCACAGATAGCTTGAATTTGCATAGAAAACATACAATAATGAGAATAACCAATAACACAACACCAATCAAGATAATCGGTAAAGGAAGAGAATACATCACCAATTCAAGGGAACCTCCAAAGTCAATCAATGGCTGGGAGCCCCGTTACAGCCCATGCAAACTTGAATTGTGTAGAGAGTTTTCCCAGGCGAAGCGTCCTTCCCGCGGGTGAGGCTCAGCGGGCTTACAGGACGTAGATTTTTATACTGTTCTAAACAAAGAAGGCTTGGAGCCAAGAGGTTTTTGGCGCGTGCGCTATTCATGGTTTGTTCAGTACACATCTGGCCCAGTCATGTCCCATCCGCCTGAGGCTTGGTACTTGTTTTCTTTAATAACATCACGTTTCGCAGGGAGGGAAGCCAACCCTCCGGGTCGACGTGACCTAGGAATGGCTAGTTCCTGGAATGTTAAGCCAAGAACACTCAGGGGTTATAGAACGGTTATGGCCGGGAGTTGAACTGAACCTATTTATGTGAATGATCTTATTAATTTAAAGGGAATTTTCAATTTCCATTTCAGACAGTAATCTAGATAAAGGAACAGAAGGCAAGCTTGTCAAATCTGCAGATGATACAAAGCTACAGAGATAAAGATAATATTGGATGACAAAGTCCAGATTCAAAAATATCTAGAAAGGGTACAACATTGGATCAAACTGTTTATTCAGTTAATGAAATTTAATTAGAATAAATTTAAGTGTTATACTTAGGTTTAAAAAACCCTACTCTATTTCACAAGTATAAGATTAAGCGTGCATGGCTAGAGAGCGGATCATCTAAGAAACAAATAGCGGACAGCAAGGTTAGACAAAAAATGAACAGCATGATATGATAGTCAAAAAGCTAAGATGGTCTTGAATTATATCAAACAGTGAAGAATATAACAAAAACTGAAATTGGCTCTATCTTAGCAAAAAGAAACTAGTTTCACATGTGAGAATCAGTCCAAATCATCCATCAGTATGCAGTCCATGGGATAGTGACAGCAAAGTTCAAAATCAATACCCAAATTAGAAGGATAAATGTGAAGAAACAATGCCTGCCATTACAAGAGCTCCAATCTGACCTATTCAAAAAAGCTATTGATGAAAAAAGGGAGGGGAATGGCTAAAAGCCATTGACTCTGATTATTACCTAGAAAAGTTCATAGGAGCTTGCATTTTGAGTCCAAAAACACTGAACTTCCATTATACTACGGACAGGCAGTAGAAAGGTCTCTTTCAATCACAAAACAAACGCCCCTTTTTTAAAACTAAAGAAATTACAATTTAATCTCCATTTTTATTACATAGGTAAACACAACACAGAGATTTTTAGGATCATCACTTTAGAGCAGAAAGGGACCTTGATATGCCCCCTCATTTTACAGGTGAGGAAACAAGCCCAGAAAGACTAAGTGACTTACCCACCCAGTTAATGTACTTTGGAGCTGGAGCCCTAATCCAATGCTGTGGCCACTGCACCAAGGGGATTATTCATTTGAATTTTAAGAAACCACCTGTATCAAAAAACAAAACAAAACAAAAACGACCAAAATACTTAACTTCAAGCATTCCTAATTTAAAACTGTCCAAGATTAGCTTCCAGCCCTAAAATAAGAAACAGATAAAATGGGCTGAAACTTTTAGTGCCTTGGAATCTATGGGGAACTTTCTTTAAAAAAAAAACAAATTAACGGCACCTCTCATTTTTTTCTTATTGGAGGTGGAACAAAAATTCACTAAGGGGCAGTGGATCAGCAGGGGCTTTGAGTCCAAAAGGAAGACAGGAAGGTTAAGCCTCCAGCCACCCTTGCCCCTTCCTTTGCTGTCCACGGAATGACTGCGTTGGACCCGCCCTCCCTCCAGCACGGATCTCCCGTCGCTGGACCTACTCCCGGGACTGGGAGGCAGAGGACAGCCTGGGATGACACGTCCAGATTGGACGCGGCCTCTGTCAGGCGGGGACGGCCACCCGCCTCCGTGTTTTCCAGGGCCCTCGGACCAGGAGCTCAGTCCGGGGAGGGGGAGGCCGGTTGTGCCCCAGGATAATAAGCCAGCGTCGCCCCAGAGACCCCGCCGGAGACCTCAGACATCTTGGGGCTCCTTGGCATTCCCCGGAGGCCCGAGGCCTAAGGCTGCGGCCCCCGCGGCCTGGACAAGAGGCCCTCCCACAGCGGGCCTCATTCCCGGGAAAGGGGTCGGGGGGGCGGGGGGACAGTTCCCTCTCCCTCCCACTTTCCCTTCAGAGATCCGGAGCGGCGCCGCCCGCCTCCGCAAGTGCTGTACCAGAGCGCGGGGCAGTCACCCGGTGCTGACCTGGAGCGGACGCAAACACCGCTCTCACCTTCTCGTCCTGGGCAGCCAGCAGTCCTCAGTGCCTAAGTCTGTCCAGACCGGAAGCTGTTCGAGCACGGGACAGAAAGTTTGAGCCTCCCCGCCCCCGCCATTCCTCGCCCCATCAAGACAACAACATCACCTCACAGAGGGGAGGAAAGGGGGAAGACGTCTTGGTAGTCATTCTCCAAAGGGGCTGGGTCATTGGTTGGAGGCGGGGCGCCGGGGGCGGGCTCTAACCCCCCTCATCCAATCAGTCGCCAGATCTTGTCTTTTCTACCCATTCACTACCTCTGTACTCAAAGCACATGATCTTGGAGTCTGGCATGTTGTGGGTACCAAGGGTTTCCTTAAATGAGGAAACTGACGCTGCCAGAGGTTAAGTGACTTAGCATCACACAGCCAATAAGTGTCTGAGGCAGAACGTGAATTTAAGTCTTAATCTACCAAGTACAATATTTTTATCCACTGCGTCACGTGGCATCACCGACTACCTACTAAGCACTGGAGGTACAAAAAGAACAGTCCCCCTCCTCAAGGAGCTCCCATTTTAACGGGGGAGACCAAGCATAGGTTTCAGCTGCAAGTCAATTGTATGAAACTTATTCAGCAGCAATAATTACCGACGCTTATAAAGTGATCTGTAGTACCTTGTTTTTCTATATATTTTGTGTTGTTACTCTTTCCACAAGAAACCTGCAAACTAGGAAAGTCAGATAGTTTCATACACATTTGACAGATGAAGAAACAGACTGAGAGATTAAACGACATGTGCAGGATTGCACAGCTATTAAGTATTTACAGCAGAAATGAACCCAAGGTCTCAATTGCAGATACAGTTCAGAACTTTGTGAATATGGTTTCCTACAAATCACAGTGTGTTAGAGCTTGCAAGGTATTAAAGCTCATCCAGGTGAACTCCCTCATTCTGATGGAATCTTAATAAAGCTGCCCCCAACCCCAATATTCTATCTTCCTTATAGGCCCCACTGAACAGCAGGCCCACTGCCCCTACCTAGCCACTCCTCCCCCTACCCAATATCCTAAATTCTTCAAGTGTGCCTCAATGGTCACTAGAAAAATGGATGTGTCCATAAACTCCTATTTCTCCCAGAAACAGTAAATGTGTCCATGTGATAGGATCCAGGCCATTGCCTCTACCTAGCCACTGCCTCTAGCTAGCCAATGCCTCTAGCTACCCACCAGCCCCACATCCATTCCTCATATTTGCTACAGAAACAGCAGGTGTGTCCATGTACTCAACCACAATCACATCCCTCAGACAGGATCACAACACTCAGCCAATCAGAAAGCAGCACCACCAGGATGCCCAAGCAAGATGTGGATCCAAAAACAATAGAAGGGACTTTCCCTAAGTAGGCACTTTCCCAGTAATACCAAAAGCTGTCCTTTAGGTGAACTTGTGACTTAGAGAGGCTTATTATAATATCATTATATAATGGCAAGCAAAGTGGGACTTTTTGTTGTCTTTGATTTTGGAGTGCTTCTCAGCACTGAGACAATCAAATGCCTTTGATTGAGTCTTGCCTTTGTTTGTAGGAAGGCCCACACCCTTTGGCTAATTAGGTCATGAGAGGTGTGAAGACCTGGGGCCCTGAAAAGGGTGTATATATACTCTAAGGTATATACTCTAAGGTTAGTATTTTGCACTGGGGACATACTCATTGGAAGAGTGTTGGTGTGGAGACTCTGGGTAGCCATTGAGGAGCCTCCCCACACCCACTTTAAAAAACCCAGATTTGGTGCTTCTCTCTCTGATAACTATGTATATAATATCTTGGGTAGATGGCTGGAAGCCAGTCTGCTGATTTCTGTTATTTTGCTCTGTTTATATAATTTCTGCTCCTAATTTCTGTTTTTGCTTTCTTTGAAGTTCAGGGTGCTCACTTTTCCCCCCTGAACTAAGTGAATGATATATATATGTTTAATTAAAGTAACATTGTAAACCACTTAAAGTTGCTTTCCTTAGAAAAGCAGATCAAATAACCTGTGCTAGCCCTCCTGTGTGCTGGTGTTGATGGGGTGCTTGTGCTTGAACCCTAATTCTAATAGCCTCTGCTTGGGTGCCTGTGCCTGAACCCCAATTTTAAAACCACATCCAGTTCTAAAATCACATCTCTCCCTAGCTTCAAAGCATTGGCCCTAGCAGTTTCTCTCTAGCAAAGAAGGGCAGCATACCCTAGCAAAATACTTATCTTTCCTCCTGATATTGTAGGCAGTTGTGCCTATCTGCTCCCTGTGTACTGATAATCGGCTGTGCACTGGGTCACGACAATATTCACTACTTACTGGCCTTACTGATATGTATCCTAGATATAATCAAATGTACACTGTCTTACATTTATTTTGTCTAACAAGACATTTGATGAAAGCCACTTAGATATTCCTGGTCAAGCCCTGACTGCTAGTTAACTTAGTGGTGTTTCACAGTCAAAACCACTCCCCCTAATTGCCCTCACTTGAACTACTTCCCAGTGAACTCTGGGTAATATGCCTACATAGTAGATATAGAAAGTGCATGTTCCTTTAAGAACTGACCACCCCATAACCATTCCCTAATCCTACAGCTAAACAACTAATTGACATGTTTCACCCCCAGTCTCATATTTAAGCTCTCCCTGCACTCCCCCTCAACTGGGAACTCCAGTCCTGGGAACTTTAGTTTTGGGATTCCTGAATCCCTGGTTTTTTTTTTACCCTCAACAGTATAATTGGTCTTGCACCCCCACAGCAGCTGATAGCAACATTGTTGTTACATATTATCATATGTACATACCTACCCAAATGGGGTTTTCTCTATGCATTGTGAGTAATTGCATACACAGTTCCACTGTGGCTGGGATCCTTCCCTTAATACTTAATCCCTTAACAAACTCTTCCTGCCTTTTTAACATTCATAATTTCTTTTATGTAATTACATCTTTACCCTATAAAAATCTGTCTTGCTTTCTCTGAAGTTGATGGTTCCTCTTGGAACTTAGCCCACTTCATTCAGAGGCAGCAATCTCCATAAAAGCCTGCCTGACTCTGAATTTGGTGAGACAGTTCCCATCACAACACATCATGAAACCTCAAGAATTTTTTTTTAAATTTGATTGCTTTTCATTTTATTTTAATACTGTAATTGAAATACTATTTTTTTTGTTTTTTTTTTCTTCTTTTGATGGAAATCTTTCTTTTTTTTCTATTTCTTTTTTTTTAATTTAAATTTATTTATTTAACATATTTGGTTTTCAGCATTGATTTTCACAACAGTTTGAATTACAAATTTTCTCCCCATTTCTACCCTCCCCCCCACTCCAAGATGGCTTATATTCTGGTTGCCTTGTTCCCCAGTCAGCCCTCCCCTCTATCACCCCCCCTCCCCTCTCATCCCCTTTTCCCTTCCTTTCTTGTAGGGCAAGATAAATTTCTACACCCCATTGCCTGTGTATCTTATTTTTTAGTTGCATGCAAAAACTTTTTTTGTTTTTGAACATCTGATTTTAAAACTTTGAGTTCCAAATTCTCTCCCCTCTTCCCTTCCCACCCACCCTCCCTAAGAAGTCGAGCAATTCAACCTAGGCCACACATGTATCTTTATGTATAGCCCTTCCACAATACTCATGTTGTGAAAGGCTAACTACATTTTGTTCCTTCCCAACCCATCCCGCTTTATTGAATTTTCTCTCTTAACCCTGTCCCCTTTCCAAAGTGTTTGTTTTGATTACCTCCACCCCCATCTGCCCTCCCCTCCATCATCCCCCCCCTTTTATTTTTTTTTTATCTTCCTCCCTCTTCTTTCCTGTGGGGTAAGATACCCAACTGAGTATGTATGGTATTCCCCCTCAGGCAAAATCTGATGAGAGCAAGGTTCACTCATTCCCCCCTCACCTGCCCTCTCCCCTCCTCCCACAGAACTGCTTCCTCTTGCCACCTTTATGCAAGATAATCCACCCCATTCTATCTCTCCCTATCTCCCTCTCTCACTATGTTGCTCTCTCATCCCTTAATTTCATTTTTTTCTTTTAGATATCTTCCCTTCATCTTCAACTCACCCTGTGTCTGCTCTCTCTCTCTTACACACACACACACACACACACACATATATATATATATATACACATACACATATATATATACACATACACATAAACACATATATATATAAAAAAACACACATATATATATACACATACATACACATACATGCATATACAAATAGATACATACATACATACACATTCACCTATATATATATATATACATAAACATACACACACACACACACACACACACACACACATATATATATATATATATGTATATGCATATGCATATTCCCTTCAACTGCCCTAATACTGAGGTCTCATGAATCATACACATCAACTTTCCATGTAGGAATGTAAACAAAACAGTTCAACTTTAGTAAGTCCCTTGCAATTTCCGTTTCTTGATTACCTTTTCATGCTTCTCTTGATTCTTGTGTTTGAAAGTCAAATTTTCTATTCAGTTCTGGTCTTTTCACTGAGAAAGCTTGAAAGTCCTCTATTTTATTGAAAATCCATATTTTGCCTTGGAAACATGATCCTCAGTTTTGCTGGGTAGGTGATTCTAGGTTTTAATCCTAGCTCCATTGACCTCTGGAATATCGCATTCCAAGCCCTTCGATCTCTTAATGTAGAAGCTGCCAGATCTTGGGTTATTCTGATTGGGTTTCCACAATACTCAAATTGTTTCTTTCTGGCTGCTTGCAGTATTTTCTCCTTGATCTGGGAGCTCTGGAATTTGGCAACAATATTCCTAGGAGATTTCTTTTTGGGATCTATTTGAGGAGGTGATCGATGGATTCTTTTAATTTCTATTTTGCCCTCTGGCTCTAGAATATCAGGGAAGTTCTCCTTGATAATTTCTTGAAAGATGGTATCTAGGCTCTTTTTTTGATCATGGCTTTCAGGTAGTCCAATAATTTTTAAATTATCTCTCCTGGATCTATTTTCCAGGTCAGTGGTTTTTCCAATGAGATATTTTACATTGTCTTCCATTTTTTCATTCCTTTGGTTCTGTTTTATAATATCCTGATTTCTCATCAAGTCACTAGCTTCCACTTGCTCCAATCTAATTTTTAAAGTAGTATTTTCTTCAGTGGTCTTTTGGACCTCCTTTTCCATTTGGCTAATTCTGCCTTTCAAGGCATTCTTCTCCTCATTGGCTTTTTGGAGCTCTTTTGCCATTTGAGTTAGTCTGTTTTTTTAAGGTGTTGTTTTCTTCAGTGTATTTTTCAGTATTTTTTTGAGTCTCCTTTAGCAAGTCATTGACTTGTTTTTCATGGTTTTCTCGCATCCTTCTCATTTCTCTTCCCAATTTTTCCTCTACTTCTCTAACTTGTTTTTCCAAATCCTTTTTGAGTTCTTCTATGGCCTGGGGCCAGTTCATGTTTTTCTTGGAGGCTTTTGTTGTAGGCTCTATGACTTTGTTGTCTTCTTTAGGCTGTATGTTTTGGTCTTCTTTGTCACCAAAGAAAGAATCCAAAGTCTGAGACTGAATCTGGGCGCGTTTTTGCTGCCTGGCCATATTCCCAACCAACTAACTTGACCCTTGAGTTTTTCAGTGGGGTATGACTGCTTGTAGACTAACGAGTTCTATGTTCTACGTTTGGGGGGGAGGTGCCAGCTCTGTCAGAGCCGCACTCCTCCTTCCCCAAGGACCCCCAGTCCAGACTAGGCTTAGATCTTCAGCAGGCTGTTGCACCCCTGCTCTGATCCGCCACTTAATTCCTCCCACCAGGTGGGCCTGGAGCCGGAAGTAACAACAGCTGTAGCTGCCCCACCTCCGCTGCCCCCGGGGCTGGAAGCCGAACTGCAAACTCCTTCCACTCCCGCAGCTTTTCCCACTAACCTTCTCCGCAGTCTTTGGTGTTTGTGGGTCGAGGGGTCTGGTAACTGCCGCAGCTCACATATTCAGGGCGCTAGGGCCCCCTCCGCCCGGCTTCTGGTCTGGATGGTCCACGCTGCTCAGGCTGGGCTCTGCTCCACTCCGTTCCCAGCTCCCAGCTCCCAGCTCCGTGTGGAATAGACCTCACCCAGAGACTATCCAGGCTCTCCTGGGCTGGAGCCCTGCTTCCCTCTGCTGTTCTGTGGGTTCTGCCGTTCTAGAATTGGTTCAGAGCCATTTTTTATAGGTTTTTGGAGGGACTCGGGTACTGAGCTCACTCTAGTCCCTGCTTACCAGCTGCCATCTTGGCTCCGCCCCCCCCTCAAGAATTTTACAGATGAGAAAATAGGCACTAAAAGATTTAAATGAATTGCTCACGGTCATGAACATCTTAAGTACTGAGAGTCAGCTCTGGTTCTAGATCTGCTGACAAGCTAATTGTTTTTCCTTCAACACTTTTCTGAGGGTGTTAATAACTTTTTTGGATTCCATAAAGTAACTAGTAGCCAAACTAATAAATCCAATGGTTAGTTTATTTTAACTAGTAGACACTGGACTTGGAGTCAAAATAACTGAGTTTAGGTCCTGTTGCTATCAGCTGCTGTGGGGGTATAAGACCAATAACACCAGTATACAGGAGGGATGCTAGCACAGCTTCTTTAATCTGCTTTTCTAAGGAAAGCCACTTAAAGGGTTTTACAATCTCACTTTAATCAAACATACATATATCATGCACTTAGTTCAGGGGGAAAAGTCAGCACCCTGAACCTCAAAACAAATACAAATTACAAACAGAAATTATATAAACAGAACAAAATAACACAAATCAAAAGACAGGCTTCTATCTGTCTGACCATAGCAACACATATACAGTTACCAGAGAGAGCGAGAGAGGCACCAATGTGGGTTTTCAAAGCCATGGGGCTCCTTAATGGCTACCCACAGTCTCCACACCAACACTCTTCCAATGAGTGAGCCCCAAACAAAATGCTGACCTCAGAGTATATATACACTTCTTCAATGTCAGAGCACTTCACATCTCTTGAGGGCTTCACACCTCTTGAGGGTTTCACACCTCTCATGATCTAATTAGCAAAAGGGTGTGGACCATGTTACAAACAAAGGTAAGATTCAATCAGAGGCATTCCATTGCCTTAGTGCTGAGAAGCACTCCAAAACAAAAAGATAACAAAATGTCTCACTTTGCTTGCCCTTACATTCCACCCCTCCAGGATCCTTGGCTTTAAAATCTAAATGGCCATGGATCCTGGAACAAATAGAGGCACTATACTTTGTGATCACAATCAGGATACTAAAGCATAACATTCACGACATAATAAAACATACTCAGTATATCTTACAGCATTTCTGAAAATACCCATACAGCTTACATCATTGTTCAATAAACTAAACCATAACATTCATAATAACATCCTTAAGAAAAACAAATTCCTTAGCCTTCCTTTTTACCTGGGACAAATGTAGTAGTTAGAATACTGGCCCAGCACATTTTAAACTGACCTTATTATAATAGCTGATTCCAAACTGTTTGTAAAACTTTCCCAGGAAAAATGTGAATGTGACTGGGGTATGGAAATATTGAAGAAATATATTAATTTGTGGAAAATATTCCTTTTTAAAGGGCCAAGGGTATTGAACTTAGAAATGTATATTTGTATAATTTTTAAAGTACATATTGTGATTTGGCATTAAGAAATTTATTAACTATATAGCCCAAAGAAAGTTCTATTTACTTTAGTTTACTGTTCAGTAGGGGGATGGTGGTAGAATTCATTCCTAGGGATATTATGAAGATCACATGATTGTAAAGGTGCTTGGCACAATACTTGGCATAAAACAAATGCTATTTGAATGTCAACTGTTTTAAGTTGAATTGCTTCATATTCATTAACTTTATGTGGATTTTCTTTGATGTGAAGTTTATGTCAATGGTGAGAAGATGAATGATTCTCTGTGTAAGGCAATTTGGGAACACATCTGACTAAGGTTGAAGCCCCCAGAACAGTAATTAACTGGTTTTGGTTTTAAAGTTTAAATAGATGATAATTGTTTATGGTATTGTTGTATTTCTAAAATTTTCCTTTATTGCATGATTTGGTAAAAAACTGTATCATCTGTGCTGTCAGAAAAGCAATTACTCTTATAATCTAAATGTTGTCAGGTTAAGAATTGCCCTGTAAAAAATGGTGAATGAGTTAGGAAACTTTTAAGTCATTCTATTTGACCATGTATTATAATATTTTGAAGTATTGTATTTTAAGAAATCATAAATTACCAAATTCTGTCTTTATTTAAAGGGAATTCTCAGTTAAAATTGTTTTGCTATCATTTAGGAAATTTGTGAGATTGTTAATTAAGGTGGGGTTATTGCTTAAATCAAGTATTTACAAAAGTATGTTTAGTTTTCTTTTTTTATCTTCATTTATGTGGAAAGGTTTTGGTGATCAAAAAATCTGATCTGGGATTAAAGGATTTATTAGATTAGAGAGAGAGAGATTTATTTTCCCTCACCTGGAAAAAGGATGAAAATTAAAAAAAAAAGAATAAGTGGGGGAAGTGATGGAAGCCAGTGGTGTTCCTCAGCAAAGTATTAGATTCAGTGTCACATGGGGCTGGCCAGAATGTGTACAGGCAGTGGAAGCTAGTGCCATTCTGGTAGAAGAATGTAGGAAGTAGAAGAAGAGGCCAAAGGTAGAGAAGCCTGCCAGGCAGTGTCTATACTTAGGGTAAGACAGCCCATCCTTTTATAAATAATTCTCATTATTTTTTAATGATCCAGAAATTTATTTTTTTTTTACAGTTAAGAGCAGTTTGTTTTTTTTGTTGATTATTGTTTTAATGCTAAAACCAAAAATGATTAATTGATTACTGTATGTGGAAAGAAGACTGGGTAAAGCCTTATCAAGTTGGTTCTGCCAATTCAGAACAGTCCTCCTGTATGCAAGGGAGTCAGCAGGCAAAGGGCATCAGTATTAACCCCTTCCTGGGGTCCATCTTAATTCTCCTTATTTTGTAAAACTGCCAAGGCCCCTGGAAACTATCTGTATGAGCAAGGTCACACATCTCAGGAGGAGAACTTGTTTGATTTACGTAGATCCTAAACAATGAACTTAGCTTGCTGAGAAGTTGCAAGTGTATGTACAATAGATAGCAAGGATTCTAACAATTGGCTTTTACACCAGGATAAGTTTAAGTTTAAGAAGGGAAAGATGTTTAATGGAGTGCCTCACATATGTAAGTCCTGGTAAATCTTTATTGCTTATTGCAACTCTATGAAAGTAAAAGCAACTGTATCTGGCTTTAAGCTGTGATTAGTGAGACTTATTGTGTAAGGTTGTGTTGGTAAGCAAAATGGGCTCTTAGTGTTTAGTTCAACCAAGTACCCTTGAAGAGTTTGGCTTTTGTTTCCTTTAAGTAATTCAGTGTATTTCATTGAGTCTTACTAGGTGCTAAGCCCCAGGCCCAAACCCCTATTAGGTGTAAAACCTGTGTGGGCGTGGATTGGTAACTGAAGTGGGGCCCAAGGTGGGGCTAACTGAGGGGAGGTGCTAACTCCAGAGCCAATCATAGGAGCCTAAGTTCTGGTCATTCAGATGACGTTTGATGAAGTCTGAAGTGCTTTAAGAAGAGAAGACAGAGCCATTTGCGCAGGGCTCACTCTCTTGGTGGTGTGTGGAGATTCTGGGCAGCTGTAGCTAAGGAGCCCTCCAGCTGGTAAACCCGGATTTTGAGACTTTGTTAAACTCTGGTAACTCTGTATTGGGATTTGGATCAGACAAGGTCTGTCGATGTTTGTACTTTGTAGTTTGCTCTGTAGTTCAGGGTGCAGGTTTTTCCCCCTGAACTAAGTGAATGATATTTGTATGCTGAATTAAAGTAAGCTTGTCAACCCCTTAACATTGCTTTCCTTACTAAAGCAGATCAAAAGAACCTGTGCTTTTGCAGTGTGCTGGCAACTTTCTGGGTGCTGGCTGTTAGTGGATCTTAGCCCCCTCCCCCGAGAAGCTGCTAGCTGGATTGTTGAAACAAAGGTGAAAGGCAGTTGGGACCATAACTAATCTGTTTTGAGCTTGAATTTGGGTATAGTTGTCTGCATTAAATCAGTATCTGAGAGAAATGCCACAAGATAAGCTACTCAGAGGGAATGTGATCCTGTACTGTTAACAGGTGGAGGTCTGCATTTGAAAAAGCTGAGGCAACAACCTTAGCCTTAAACCAGGATGGGATCCTCCTGGCTCAGTTTCCACATTGTGTTCCTTTGGAAAGCAATGTTTCCCACCTGACTATTCCTGAGTCTGGCTATGAGGAGAAACAGGTACTGCAAGATTGGAGAACTGTGACTCTATCTGAATTTAAATAAAGCGAAGGATGTTTTATCCTGTCATATTTGGTATGTCACATGTCCCTGCCCTTTTTCCTTCTATAGCAGGTTTCTATGGTCAGAGCAAGTAGTAAAAGATATGAGCTTTTTTGTGTTATCTTACTGGGAAATCTAATAATATTTTTGTCTAGAATTACAACATGTGCAGAAATTTATGCAAACTACTTAAGACTCACCTTAAGATGTTCCCTTCATTTAAAAGGATTCTAAGAGCAGTAGTATTTTTCTTGTAATCAGTCTCTTCCTGTCACTAATGTAAGATTCTATTACAACATCTTTTGACTAAGGAACTTTGTGATATTTAGGGATTCTCATAACTAGGAATTTAGTTTCTTGATAATACTCTGGAATTTGTGTTACTTAAGGACTTTTGCACCAACTCAGCAAAGCCTTATGAACAAGGTGGAAATGCATGAGAGCTAGTTAGGGCTCACTTTGGAGGTGTTCCTTAAGCAATGTGAGACTACAGTCATATCTTAAACTGATTATTGGAATTTGTTATTCAAAGACCTAATGGGACTGATAACTGTGTCTGAGTCTAACTCCAGGAGTGAATATCAAGAAAGGCTGTCTGAGCCACTGATCCATGATGCCAGCAGCCATGTGAGGGGCAAGTATGATTTATGCAGGTATGATTTATGGGAAGGCTGAGAGAGCCATTGTTCTGCATGTGCGGATGTGGGACTCTCTTGACTCTATTCCTTAACTGAAACCTGGCAGACTATAAGCCTGGCTAAATGCAGTTTGCAGTTTCACATAATTTCTGCCTGGATTTGACAGGAAATTGGGCAAATATTGTTCCCTTACTGTAAGTCCCTAATCTCATAGTGGAAATTATCTATAATCAAAGGTTTTGTAACAAATTTACTCAAATAATTGATTATAAAACATTTAGATTACTATAGGACTGGGACTAGTGTTCCTGTGTGTGTTCCTGTATGAGTTAGGGTCCTTTAATTCTTGGTAATGGTATGGAGACAATTAGGTCAAGGGCTTGTGGGAATGGTATTTTGTTATTTGATTAATGTCGTGCTTGTCTAAAGTTTTGTTACAATTAATAATGCTAAAAAAGAATAATAGCTTGTGGTTTATTTTGTAAATGCCATCAAAAGAATCATGGCATGACTAAAAGTTTAATGTTTTATATGTACTGTGTTAAAAATTGATTATTTAATATATTTATGTGTGTACTGGAGCTTGTTTTTAATTCTTTAAGTGAAATCTCATCCTTCTGGTGAGGAAATTAATAATAGATTAATGTAAAGTGTAAGAGACTGGGTTCTGATGTGAATTTCTTAAACATGACAATTGGCCAAGGTTCCAATTTTGTGTTTCTCTAAACGATCAGTGTTATGAGGATTAGAAATGGTAGTCTAAAATTGTGCTAAGGTCACTTTTGTAGGAGAATGAACAGAAAGCTTGTTCCTACAAGAAGACAAGAAGAAGATGTTGAGATGCTGTGCAGGAGATGGCTGGAACAAATAGCAAGGACCAGAGGACTTCATTGATGATGTTCCCTGCTAGACAGCTGTATAGGAAAAGACTTTTTGAATCTTAAAGGGACAATTGCATTATTGTTTTCTTCTGGGCCTTTGTACATAAAGGGGACTGCCCCTTTGATTTGTCAATGCATCAATCAATCCTTCCCATATTTACTTAAAGGGATGATGATTAAGGGGGAGAATTCAGTTGAGAAAGAGAGTAGGGGAGTGAAGGAGGCGACAAGGAAAACATGATAGAAGAAGTTTATCAATAATGTTGTGAGGGGTCTTCAGAAGGTTAAAGAGAAGAGGAAGGATTGAGTGGAATGCTGAAATAGTGAAGTCCCTTCAGCATGGGATAAGACCTTACCTCTCTTACCATTCACCCCCACCCTGCACCCCTTCTATGTTTTTAGAAGCTGCTCTGCTGAGAAAGTGGAGATAAGAAATAACATCAGGGTACAGACACCTGCAAGGTCCCATTTATCTAGCCTTTACTCCCTTTTTGCTGAATACCAGTCCCTGGTCTCATTCCTGCCTTTTTGTTCTTTGTTCTCTGTTGCTGGGGAGGAAATTCCATGTTTAGAATGTGAGCTCCAAACACAGTCAATGAGGAGGAGCCAGTAGGGGGTGGGGGAACTCTGCCTTAGGGTCTATGTAACTTGCTTTGAGCTGTATGCAACACACATAGTTGCTGGCATCATCTTGGGCCACGCTGGGGTGTGTCCTTTCTCATGAGAAAGTAATAAACTCTTTTTGCCTTTTCTCAAGAATGGTCTCTGTGTATTTTTAATGTGAGTAGTGGTCTCAGACCCACACATGTCTGTGTCTGTGTCTGACCCCCACTGTCTGCCTATGCCCCCATGTGCCCTTGGACCATGTGCCAGCCCCCTTCCTCCATGGGCCTAAGGCCCAGGACAAATTTGAATTGCACTAGAGGTCTGTCAGGGTAAAAGAACTGTCCATAGTCTTCAGGTAATGGGATTAGTCTAAAGGAGACCTCACCTTCTCCTGCAGTCTGGCTGAATACAGTACCCTAAGGTCAAGTAAGATTAAAATGTGGGATCACTGGGACTATATTTTGCCCAGTGGCCTGCCTTTGTGGATCTCCACCTGAATGTTAATCTCTCTCAGTATCAGTTTCCTCATCTATAAAACAGATGTGAAGCCAGATTTTTGCTAAAGTCCCTTTCAGCATTAAATCCAAAACAAAAGTTATCATTCTCCCAGAACTTCTACTTCCTCCTAACTTATGTATTTCCCTTGTTAGCATCAACACCCTCCTAGGCACCTGTATTTGAAACCTCAGTCATCTTAGATGTGTACTTCTCTTACTGCTCCTTTTTCATTTAATCCATATCAAGTCTATTTCTGGCCTCAAACAACAACCTGGGTGAGTAGAAAACGAGCTGCCTACTGGGTACTAAACTGGAACTTCCTTCTTTCCTTACCCATCCCTCTATCCACATAAGGTATCAATCACACCCTTACCTGTGGGTGCCCTGCCCAAAGGGAATGCCAATTTTAATCTCTGAAACTTGTTTTTTCTTAAAGACCAGCCTTAGCGGCCAATCACTCTGGCTATCATAGATTATCCAACAATAGGTCCCAGGCTAAACGCTACTTGGTCATTGTTTGGGCCCTGATTGGCACAGAATGAATCTCAATAGCTATTACTTCTTTTTTTTGTATTCAAGTACATGTTGGGGTTTATATTCAACAATAATAAGCATTTACCAATAGCCTACTACATTGCAGGAATCATGCCTTTTAGACACTGACAAAAACAGAGATATTGGAACTGCCCAAAAGCTTACACTTTCTTGGTAATTATGTAAGTTAGTAATTCAAAGTGAAAATTATTCACCATTTTACATGGTGACTTAAAAGTTGAATTTTGAGGTTTAGTACCTCTTATTCATGAATAAGCTGTTTGAGTAAGAGTGTAATATGACATAAGAGTATGGCACGCCTACTGCATTGTAAAATGATATGCTTAAGATAGGTGTTTATTAAATATTCACCATACAATCCATTAAATTATATCAGAAATATTGTGCAATAATTGCTTGCTGAATACTCAATAGCAATGTGGATCTTGGGTTTCCCAACCCAAGTTAGAGATGAGTCACTATTGCTGAGGGAATCTTGATTTGGGAGGCACCAGGCAGGGGAAGGGGGGAGGGAGATAAGAGAGGGAAAGATACAAGAATGAGAAGACAACATCCACCTGAAGAGATAAGCTGATAAAAGAAAGAGAAACAGAAGCAGGGCAGAGACTGCCTACTGATACATGAAAGCAGCTGCAGGAGGGGCATCAGAAAATAAAAGCAGCAGCTTCAGGCTGACAAGACAAACAGCCCCTGAAGGTGTCAGTGGGAGCTGATTGGAGATAGCAGAATCCAGCTGTATGAAGAGCTGGCTGGGTTTGTGTGAATTACTCTTTAGCATGGAGCCCAGACAGCAGCATAAGGGAGTACATCTAGAAAGCTGAAGACTATAGAGTTAGGGCTGCCATTTCACTGAGAGAGTGTAATGCACCTGTTCAGAAGAAAAGCTTAGTGCTGCTTTTACTGCCTAAGAGTAACAGAGTAGTGGCTTCATCCATCAGGAGGGTCGAGAGACCCAGAAGAGGAGTAGGCATAGCAGGTGAAGTACGGACTGTTTAAGATCTGCAGTCCAGAGGCCTAAGTTGCTCGGGGAACATGAGTTTCTTTACAACACTTCACTGTGAGGCTTGTGTGCCCACTTTCCCCCATGGACATCGTATGCATTGGTGGAAGAATGTGTCCCAGTTTATAGATATACTGTTATATTTTGATTTTTCATGAGTTTTTCTTCTGTTGAAAATATCATTTTATGATATTTTTATGCTTTGCTTTCTTGATTAGTAAATATTTGGTGTTGAACATTCAACTGTGTCATTTTGACGACTTTGTATAAATGAGAAGCAAAGCAAGCTGTAGGAGTGTATCCTCTCCCCATCAGAAGGACTATTGTTAGGACCTTGAAGATTAGCAGTAACAGTATGGTCAACCCTTTGGAAGGACCACCCCAACCTGCTGGAATGGGTAGGAATGGGAAGACTGAACCAGCTCCAGCCTAGGAAGAGAACCTAGAGAGAAACGGGGGAACAATGTCACACCTGTGCACCTGTAACTATTTTAATTAACTATTTCCAATTTGTAAAAATTATAAATGGATTAGATACAGATTTATATGTGTGTTACATAAAGACTTGTGTATACCACTTCACTACATTTTACAGACGTTCCTGTGAAGATTCTGTCCCCCTTCCAAAAGCCCTTTTAGTTCTTTTCAAACTGGGGGAGAAGTGAAAGAAAATGTAAGTATTTCTGCTTTCCCTTTATCTTCTCAATACCTGTCATTTCATTTGTTTTTGAAGAAGGCACTAGATAGTTCTTGAGTGACCTGTAGCCAAATCACAAAACCTTAGCTTGAGTTTAGCATGCATTAAAAATATAAGCTCTATTATCCACAGATGCAGTTTTGTGTCTTGTTCCCAAATGTAACCAAAGAAGAAGTATTGATAATTCATGTACTTTTCCTGATTTCAAACACTTTGAAAACCCCTCAGCTCAAGATGATTGCTAAAGAGATATAGCAGAGGAATTAGTGTCATAAATCTTAGTCTAAAATTAATGTGCACTGTCAGATTTTTTTTCTTTTTTAATGACAATACAGGCAAAATGTGGCTTCCCTAATTTCGTAGGGGCCCAGGTAAAGTATAGTTAGTGAGATGCAACTGTTACAAAACATAATCAGGCTCAAAAGGAAAGTATCTTTATTTATACTCCAATCACACCTTCATACAGTTCTTAAAGGACTTAAAGACTTGAGTTTGTTTCCCTTCCTTAAGACAAAACACAAATGAACCATCTAAATACCGTCAATGTTGACATTTTCAATAAGTCTAAATGATAATGTTATAAAGTAGCAAGAACTTTGTTCCCAACAGATGCAAAAATCAATAATTAGAGCTGAATAAAAAATTACCTGAGAAGGATGTTGATAAGGTTCTAATACAAAGTAATTTCTCAACTGTTATTTTGTTCTGAATATTAAAAAACAGTACTAAAATTTTCTGTGGATTCAAAATACCTAATACAAATATGATATATAATGCTAGCTCCTGAAAGAAAATGAAAAATGGATCATGGTGATCTTTTGTTACACTATAATCAGTTATATATAAGGTATATTAAGTTGAAAGAAACAATTACCATTAAAGCTTCTAAGAAGCTATCACCAATGCTGCAGATTATGAACTATAATGAGACAAAATAAAAGTTAGGTTAATTGATCTTATAAATCTATTAACAGATTTTTGAAATCCTTCTTGTTCAAGTTGAAAAGAAATCTGTTTGATGTTCTTGTTCATGTGTAATCCAATGAAAGGACAGAGATTTTTATTCAGAAACACGAACGATTTGCTTCCCAATATTGCCACCTGTCATCATAGATTGGAAGGCAACTAAAAAAGAAAAAATGAATCATATTGAAGAATTAGTGTAAGTTGTATAATAGCCCTAATTATATAAATAACTGTTGTAATAGCTCAAAATAACATTATATATCTATACAGCGAAATGAAGTTTTATAATTCTGAATGATGTCCTAAATGATTATATCAGTTTTGAAGCACACAGATTAGTGCAAATGAAGGTATGAAATGACTTAAACATTAGTACCTGAAGTAAAATGTTCATCTGTGAGTAACTATATTTATTCACTATAAGTTCAGGGAAAATAAGTGAAAAAAGTTTTGAAATAATCCCTTATAAAGAATATAAATAACAATAATTACACAAGATGAGTAAATGAAACAAAAATCTGTTAACTTAAAAGACTAAGGGCTTTTGGGTAAATGTGGTATTCAGAAGAGTAGCTGTTTTTAGAATACTGACAACATGGATTTCTTCTAAGGTAAATATAATTCATTTTTTATACTGGAAAATAAAAGATTTTCAAAAATAAAAACTGTTTAAGTAATGCAACTCTTAAATAAAATTCTAATGGCTACGTATGTGCGGGCATATTCACCAAAGAAAAGCCCAAGAGAATTTTGAAAACTATGCAAATGGGGACCAAAAAAATGTATTTTCATGGGAATAAATATTAAAAATCTTCACCAGTCTCTGCAATATATAAACTGGGAAAAGTACTCCCCATTCATTCTGTAAAATGTATAAGCTGTGCACAAACTATTTAAAGAACTCAAGAAAGATCATAAAATGAGACACAGTAAAGAAAGATATTCCTCTAAAGTATCCTTAAATCGAATCTTTGGTAGAGGTTGGATAAGCTCATATTTTGTTCCAATTACTGTAACATTTCCCAAAAAATAGAAACATGACATGTAGCACAGAGAAAGAAAGGAATGCCTGTAAAAGTACTGTTTCAGAGCAAGAACTTACACTTGAATTATTAAGGAATTTCTGATCATCTTACCTCCCATGTTTTCCAAGCCATCGATCACTGTCTCTCTGACCTACAAATCAAAATAACTGGAATTAATTTTCTTCCTTACTTTGCAAGGTATAACTATTTAGCACTTTCCCCTTGAAAAATAAAGGTATACTTCTAATATGCAACATATGATCTATAAAAGCAAGATCAATAAAATCATACGTTTATGAATGAAATCTGTCTTTCTCCATCAACTAACATTATGGTTTTGCTTCTTTCCCCCTCTCATACTCTGCCCCCAAGATTCTCTGCTAAATAAATAAATATAATTTAAAAATTTACTACCAAATCAAAGCAACTGCAAACAAAACATAATCTTTGTTGTTGTTCAGTCATTCTCAGCAGTGTCCCAACTTTTTGTGACCACATTTGGGGTTTTCTTGGTAAAGATACTGAAGTGATTTACCATTTCCTTCTCCAGTTCATTTTACAGACAAGGAAACTGAGGCAAACAGATTAAGTGACTTGTCCAGGATCACCCACCTAGTAAGTGTCAGAGGACAAATATGAACTCATGAAGATGAATCTCCCCAACTCCAGGCCTGGTCCTCTTATCTATTTTGCTACTTGGCTGCTCTATAACCTTGTAAGGATAACTTTTAGAAAGAATAATTATGTACTTATTTTCTATTGTATAATATAGGATTTTTACATTAAGTCATAATTTTTAAAAGTAGGGGTGTATCCACACTTTGAGTCAGCCATTTTTTCCCAAATGGCTAAGAAATTAACTGATTTATCTTTAACCCAGGTTCCTTCTAACGTCTGGCCTCTCTTCCCTCCTCTAGTTTGTTGAAAGTAAATTGTTGGACTAGATGATTATTAAGAAATCTTTTCTATCTAAAATACTTTCTTTGACACACCTGCCCCCTGTAACTATACAGATAGATACTATGGGAGTGGAACACTGTCTACACCACCATATTCACTGGGTCTTGAGTGGTTATATTGAACTGCTTTTCTCTTCTTCCCTCCTTATTCTTTGTTACAAGGCATGGCTCACTGGGTAGGAGAGTGGTAAATGGTATATTCAGAAATGATTTGATATTAAAACAAAAGAAATTTAAAAAAAGAAATCCTGCAATGAAATTAAGTTTTCTTTGAAATTTTTCTGGCACTCACTTCTTTCTCTCCTTTTCTACTGCCACCTGAAGGAATTCAGTATCAAGGTGGCAAAATATGAAGGAGAATAAAGATCAGAAATCCTAGGCTTTGCCTCCCTACTTTAGAAGGACCAAGTATCAGACTGGGTGATGGAAACATCTGGGCCACAGCACGGATGAGAACACTGCCAGAACGGTCACCAATCCACACTGAGTATCAGGGCTATCAGTATAGTAAGGTAACTAAAAGGTCATTACCAGAAGGAGAGGAAAGATGGTGGAGTAGGAGGAAGAAGTACAGTGAGCTCCCCAAGAACTCTCCTCTATCTCTTCTAAAGAGACATAGAAGATATACCAGACTTGACTATTTTATTTTTCTTTCCTCCTCAGTGGACAGAGAGGGGAAGAAGAAAATTTGGAACTAATAATAAAAATTTTTAAAAACAAAAGAAAAAGAAAATATACCAGACTGAATCCTGATTGGGACATTCAAGAAAAAAGTAAAGTGAGTCATTCTTCAAGCCCAGGTCAGACAGAGGTCTACAGACACTGGGGATCTGATCAGAAGCACACTACCTGGAACATTCCAGTGCAGAGAGGCTAAGAGTATTTTACTGAAACTCCATGTATATGTTGCTCAGGCCCACATCCAGGTAAGGAATGTGCAGAGCTTGGACAAGTGAAAGAGAGATCAAACTTTGCCCTGGATCATGATGATGACCCAGGAAACACTGAAAACTTGCAGGTCCCCAACCTGAGGTGTCCCTGAGACCCTAGAAAAACTTAGTCCCCAAAAAAGTAGCAGCAGGACTAGCCCAGACATTCCCTACAAAAGGAGGCAAAGCTGGCTCTAACATCAACTATAAAGTCAGGAAGCAACCTGGAAGAATGAGCAAACAATAAAAGAATCACAGTATAAAAAGCTATTATGACAACAGAGATGCTCAAGACATAAATCCAGAACAAAAGAATGACTCCAAAATGTCTATAAGCAGAGGTTCAAAGTAAAACACAGCTTGGGCAAAAATTCAATTAGAATTCCTGAAAAAACTAATTTACAGCTTTTAAAAAAAGGACAAAATATTTTTTTATAAATGAGAGCATTTGAAGAAAACAATTGGAAAAGAAATAAAATCTATGAAAGAAAAAATTGGAAAGAGAATGGGAAATCTTGGCACAAGTAGCATAAAATTTGTTGTCAATGCAACAGATTCCCAGTAAAAGAGAATGGACCAAATAGATGTTAATAACTCCATGAGTCAGTAACAAGTAATGAAACAAAGTCAAAAGACTAAAAAAAAAGAAGAAAATGAAAATTATCTCATAGCAAAGGGGTAGGAGCTTGAAAAGTGATATTCCAGAAGTCAAATGATACAGGCTTAGAAGCAAGAATAATTTGCCTGGCATAACTAATTATAATGTTGTGGGGGAAAAATCAACCTTCAAAAAATAGAGGATTTCCAAGCATTATGAAAAGACAAAGCTGTGAAGAAATGTTGAAGTGCAAACAGAGTCAAGATGATCTTAAAAGAACAATGGAAAGGAAGGAGAAAAGAAATATAGCATGTGGGGAAAAGGAGAAGGAGGATGGACAAATAGTCACATAATTGGGTTTGTGTAGAGCAGCTAATACTTTGTATTAGCAAATAAAGTGGGACTTTCTGTTGTCTTTTGTTTTGGAGTGCTTCTCAGCACTAAGGTAATCAAGTGCCTTTGATTGAGTCCTTTGTTTGAATCAAGAGTCTTTGATTGAATTGAGAGTCTTTGCTGACCTGCTTAAGTCACAAGAAAGCCTAAGTCACATGAGTTTGAGTCACATGGTTGTGAAGCCCTCTGATACTGAAGGAGTATCTATACATTCTGAGGTTAGCATTTTGCTTGGGGTACACTCATGTTGGCGCTTCTCTCTCTGGTAACTATGTATGTAATGTCTTGGACAGATAGCTAGAAGCCTGTCTGTTGATTTGTGTTATTTTGCTCTGTTTATATAATTTCTGCTTGTAATTTCTTTTTAAAAAATTTTATGTATTTATTTAATATATTTACTTCTCAGCATTGATTTTCACAAGAGTGAAATTTTACAATTTTTTGAAATTTTTACAATTTTACAAATTTTCTCCCTATTTCTACTCTTCTCCCCCACTCCAAGATGGCATATATTCTGATTGCCCCATTCCCCAGTTAGCCCTCCCTTCTGTCACTCCACTCCCTCCCATTCCCTTTTCCCTTATTTCCTTGTAGGACAAGATAAATTTCTATGCTCCATTGCCTGTGTATCTTATTTCCTAGTTGCATGCAAAAACTTTTTTTTGAGCATCTGCTTTTAAAATTTTGAGTTCCAAATTCTCTCCCCTCTTCCTTCCCTACACACCCTCCCTAATAAGGCAAGCATTTCAACATAGGCCACATATGTATCATTATGTAAAACCCTTCCACAATACGCATGATGTAAAAAACTAACTATATTTTGCTCCTTCCTAACCCATCCACCTTTATAAAATTTTCTCCCTTGACCCTGTCCCTTTTCAAAAGTGTTTGTTTTTGGTTACCTCCTCACCAATCTGCCCTCCCTTCTATTGTCCCCCCTTTTTTATCTTCTTGCTTCTTCTTTCCTCTGGGGTAAGATACCCAGTTGAGTGTGTATGTTATTCCCTCCTCAGATCAAATCTGACGAGAGCAAGATTCACTCATTCCCCCTCACCTGCCCTCTCTTCCCTTCCTACAAAACTGCTTTTTCTTGCCACTTTTATGTGAGATAATTTACCCCATTCTATCCCTCCCTTTCTCCCTCTCTCAATATATTCCTCTCTCATCCCTTAATTTTATTTTATTTCTTTAGATACCATCCCTTCATATTCAATTCACCCTGTGCCCTCTGTCTCTCTCTCTCTCTCTCTCTCTCTCTCTCTCTCTCTCTCTCTCTCTATATATATATATATATATATATATATATATATATATATATATATGTATGTATATATACACACACACACACACATATATATGCATATTCCCTTCAGCTACCCTAATAATGAGGTCTCATGAATCATACACATAATCTTTCCATGTAGGAATGTAAACAAAACAGTTCAACGTTAGTAAGTCCCTTGTGATTTCTCTTTCTTGTTTACCTTTTTATGCTTCTCTTGATTCTTGTGTTTGAAAGTCAAATTTTCTATTCAGCTATGGTCTTCTCACTGAGAAAGCTTGAAAGTCCTCTATTTCATTGAAAGTCTATATTTTGCCTTGAAGCATGATACTCAGTTTTGCTGGGTAGGTCATTCTTGGTTTTAATCCTAGCTCCACTGACCTCTGGAATATCATATTCCAAGCCCTTCAATCCCTTAAGGTAGAAGCTGCTAGATCTTGTATTATTTTGATTGTGTTTCCACAATACCCAGATTGCTTCTTTCTGGCTGCTTGCAATATTTTCTCCTTGGTCTGGGAGCTCTCGAATTTGGTGACAATATTCCTAGCAGTTTTCTTTTTTGGAATTTTTTCAAAAGGCGATCTGTGGATTCTTTCAATTTCTATTTTGCCCTGTGGCTCTAGAATATCAGGGAACTTCTCCTTGATAATTTCTTAAAAGATGATATCTAGGCTCTTTTTTGATCATGGCTTTCAGGTAGTCCAACAATTTTAAAATTCTCTCTCCTGGATCTATTTTCCAGGTCAGTGGTTTTTCCAATGAGATATTTTACATTGTCTTCCACTTTTTCACTCCATTGTTTCTATTTTATAATATCTTGGTTTCTCACAAAATCACTAGCTAACACTTGCTCCAATCTAATTTTTAAGGTAGTATTTTCTTCAGTGGTCTTTTGGACCTCCTTTTCCATTTGGCTAATTCTGCCTTTCAAGGCATTCTTCTCCTCATTGGCTTTTTGGAGTTCTTTTGCCATTTGAGTTATTCTATTTTTTAAGGTGTTTTCTTCAGTATTTTTTTGGGTCTCCTTTAGCAAGTCATTGACTTGTTTTCCATGGTTTTCTCACATCATTCACATTTCCCCATTTTTCCACTACTTCTCTAACTTGCTTTTCCAAATGCTTTTTGAGCTCTTCCATGGCCTGAGACCAGTTCATGTTTTTCTTGGAGGCTTTTGATGTAGGCTCTTTGACTTTGCTGACTTCTTCTGACTGTATGTTTTGGTCTTCTTTGTCACCAAAGAAAGATTCCAAATTCTGAGTCTGAATCTGAATCTGTTTTTGCTGCCTGGCCATGTTCCCAGCCAACTACTTGACCCTTGAGTTTTTCGTCAGGGTATGACTGCTTGTAGAATACATAGTACTTTGTTCCAAGCTTGAGGGGATGCGCTGCTGTTTTGAGAGCTATTTCAATACAGCCACCTCTGCCACACCACCACTCCACATCTGGTTGGTCCAGGCGCGACTCACACTGGGCTTTGCTTCACTCTGCTCCCAGTTCCGTGCACTAGACCTTGCCCAGAGGCCATCCAGGCTGTCCTGGGCTACAGCCCGGCTTCCCTGTGTTATTTTGTGGGTTCTACAGTTCTATAATTGGTTCAGAGTCATTTTTATAGGATTTTGGAGGGACCTGGTGGGGAGCTCACACAAGTCCCTGCTTTCCAGCTGCCATCTTGGCTCCACCCCCCTCTGCTTGTAATTTCTGTTTGTACTTTCTCTGAAGTTCAGGGTGCTGACTTCTCCCCCTGAACTAAGTAAATGATATATGTATGTTTAATTAAAGTGAGATTGTAAACCCCTTAAAGTTACTTTCCTTAGAAAAGCAGATCAAAGAACCTGTGCTAGTCCCCTTCCTGTGTGCTGGTGTTATTGGTCTTACACAGCCAAAGTACTGGAAAGTAGCATTGTTGTTACATACTTGAACCTCACTTTCATCTGTATTGATTGATCAGAGGAGGGAAGGCTACACATGCACACTCACATTGTCAGTACTGCTTTTCATTAAATTGTAAACAAGATGGAAAGGGAAGAAGAGGAAACAGAGGAAAGGTTGATTAAGAAAGAAATTAGTACTAAGAAAAACAAAGTATAAATTTCTGCAAACATATTTATAATTCCTTTTGCAGTGGCAAAGATAGGAACCTGAGAAGTTGTCTATCAAATGGGATAATTGCTGAATGAGTTGTGGTATATAAATGGTGATCCACAGCTACTGTGCTGTAAGAAATGATGAACGGGATGGTCTAGATCAGAGTTGTCAAACAGGTGGTCCACAACAATTCCAACACTTCACCTGAACCAGATTAAAATGTAATTGGGAAAGATTTAACAAAATGGAAAAATATAACACAACATGGATATATTAATTTTTGGTTTTCTAAGCGAAAATGTAGCCTGTAGGGATCAGCTTCTATTTGAGTTTGATAACACTGGTTCTCAAAATACCAGTTCTCAAATTTTTTGGTCTCAGGGCCTCTTTACACTCTTAAAAATTGCAAAGCTTTTCTTTACTTGGGCTGTAGTTATTAGTATTTTCCAGTTAGAAATAAAATGGGTATTTAAAAATATTTATTCATCCAAAAATCACAATAAAGCTCTTACATGACCTTTTTGATGAAAAATAACTATTTTTCCAAAGGAAAAAACTTAGAGTAACACAGCATTGTTTTACATATTTTTGCAAATCTCTTTACTATCTGTCTTAACAGAAAACAGCTTGACTCTCCTCTGTGCTTCCACATTCAATCCGTTGTGATACATTGTTTGGGTTAAAGTATATGAAGAAAATCTGGCCTCAAAAGGATGTATGGTTGGGAAATGGAGGAGCATTTTAATAGTTAAATAATATTTTAGTATCATTATGAAAATAATTTTGACCTGAAGGACACTCTAAAAGGGTTTTGCGATCCCTAGAGATCCATGGACTGTGGTTTGAGAGTCCATGAGCTATAGATCTTTATTCCAATCCTATCTCAGCACTGTGGAATCCCCTCAGAAACAAAGTAGTATAATCTTCATATCAAACTGGTTTTTATTTAAATTAACTGTGGCAAGCAACTAGACACTTATCACAGCTATATAATCTGAACTAACTATACCCAGGATAACAATCTGATTTTTCAAACTACACAGAAATTTAGGGTCACTACATTTGAGGAATGAGATAAAAAGAATCAATTGATAAGGACACAGGATCAAGTCCTACCTTCAATTTTCCTTCTTTAAACCACTGGCTCAGTTGTAGAACTCCAGACTCAAATTTGTCCTTGTAATCAAACACCATAAATGTTTCCCTATAAAAAAATAAAAGAGAGCAATCTAAAACAGGAGAAAAGTAGGATCAGATAATTTCACAAGTCTCTCAAATCTTTTCATCTAACAAATGTCATGGCTTAATCATACTAAGTTCAGCCAGATGTGGTTTAGACAAATGTTATGCAAATGAAAGACATCAGGGAGTCAATGCCAAAATCATTATCTGAGTTAACGAAACCTATTTACTGTAGTTTTAAACACATACCATTACTCTGCTGGGTTTCAACTCTAAGGAACAAAATACCCTTCCAAGGATAAAGTCATTGCATCTAATCTCACTACCATGATGCTAAATCAAGCTCTGATAGCTCCCTCAGTCTCCTCCCCTCTCTGATAGGAGGGCTGGCAGGTGAAGTACCAAATGCTTCCCCGTGCCTTCCTGATAGAGGGCAGAAGCTAGGCTCTCAGCTCTTCTCTTCATTTTGCCTCTGCTTCTTGGCCTAGTCTCAACTCCAGGGAACAAGATGCTCCCTGGCGTTCCATACAAGGCCCCCTCCCCCACCTTTCCTACCTCCTTTTGTCTGCTGTCTACCACCTATTAGATTGTATGCTCTATGAAGGAAAGAACTGTCTTTCTTTTTATTAACTGTATCCTCAGCACTTAGCACAATGCCTGGCACATAGTAGGTACTTAATAAATGTTTACTGGATTGCACTGAATGGGAGAACATCTCTAGGTAAAAAAGCGTATCTATATGTGTATATACTTATACACACACATAGTATACGCATAAATGGTTTTAATATGGTAGTAAATAAAGAAAAGAAAGAATACCTTGTGATGTTTCTTGTTTTCCGAATTGACTCTACTTCAGACAGCAGTAGGGGAGGATAAGTGACACCCTTGTTGTACTGAGAAATCTGGCCACACAGGATAACATGGCCGTTCTGATTCATCTATTTAGAGAAACTTGATTACTATCCCACCGAAGAAATAGATTTTTCTTTATGAGCTGCTTTATGAAAAGTATGAATGTTTTCATAGAATAAGTATCAATGAAATCATCCTTGGAAGCCAAAATGAAACAAAAGCCTTTACTATTCCATTAATAGTAACTCAGATATTTTTTCTGGGGCGGGGAAGACTCCATCCATGACATGTATTTATGAACTTAAAGTAGTAAGCAAGTGGATATATAGAGTGGAGGTGAAACTTGCTAAACAGGAAGAAAATGTCATATGAAATTCTGTAATTCTAAGGAAACAAGCTCATCTTCAAATATTCACTTAACTTGAAATTATGCTAAAGTATCTAGTAAAGTGATATTATGATAATGAATGATGAAATACTAAGGCTCTATAAATATAAAATGTTTATCCACTTATAGTCATTTCAGTTTACTCTCCTAGCTTTCCTACTGGAAATGTTGGGAGCAGTAAGTAGAAATTGGGTGATCGTAGGACAGAAAGAATCAAAGCCTAGCAAAGACAATTCTGTTTCTTTCTGAGAAACCTGGAGAACATCCCAAGATCAGTCATCATTTGATTGTACCTACCTCATGTATGCCTTTCTTTCTCTATGGCATGATTAAATGTAATTCTTTTTTCTTCCTACTATATCCTCCATATCCTTTATGACAAGCATGAGAGACAATAAAAGCTTACTGCTAATGATGAAACAACTTTAATTCATTAACTTGGAAGAATTAATGTGAAAAGGTTTAGATTATCTCATTTCATAGAATGCCTCCCTTGAGGGCAAGGACTGTTTCATTTTTGTCATTGTATCTCTAGCTCTGCATGGTGCCTGGAAGACAGTAGGGGCTTAATAAATGCTTGTTGATTGGCAAAAAGCTAAATGTTGAACACTATGTACAAAACATCTAGCTCCATATGCTCTTCTATTTCATCCTCTAGAATTCTTGTTCCATATAATTAACAAATCACTCTGTCTTAGGTCTTCTTCTCTCATGATGCTTCCGTCTTCTGGCACTCAGTGAGGCCTGACACTCAGTGATACTTCATCACTTGCATTCTTTCTAGGATGGGTTGCACCTTCTCTCACACTCCCCAACTCACTGGGCCCAGAAGGAGAGATGGAATACTTCTTGTTCCCCATGGATGCTTTCATACTCTCCCTCTACCATCACTCAGCAAACTGTCTTCATTTGAGAGTCACTATCCATAGTTATCACTCAGTTTCAGGTGTCTATTATGTACCAAGCCCTAGGACATGCCTCCTTTCTCAATGTATTCAGTGCCTTGGCTCCTTTTCCATCCAAGTTCATGCTTTATATTAAGGAATTCAACATGCATATTGATATTGAGTAACCTCCCAGTTCCTCAATCTACTTAACTCCCATGAGCCATTTCTTGACTCTACCTCAGCTATACAGACCTTGATACAAGACTTCATCTTGCCATTACCATAAATATTCCACTTCCATGGTGAGTAACTCTGACATTTCCCTATTTTATTCTAATCTCTTATAATTCCATCTGTCTGTATGCTGTCAGGGGCCCCACCCTAAGACTATTTTTGCTGTTCTCTTTTCTTACTATTAGGAGACACCTTGTTTTCCAGAGGCAAGTCCCAGCAAGTAAGATGTGCCCTGAGCTTGGCATAGCAACAATCCTTTGCATTCACCCTCTGGATGAACTCTGCTGCAGCTAAATCACAGAACTGGCTTAAACCAGCTCCAGGTGGTCCGTGAGCCCAGACAAGCACCTAAAGGAACCATGTTCTGGTCATGAAGCTCTGCTATGAATAGACTTTTTGTCACTGGGCAAGCTCACCTCATTGTCACTGGCACACTTCACTACTGTGGTCGCATCTCACTGCTTCATTCTTTGTCTAGCCACAACTATAGGTAAGCAGGCTAAGCCTTGCTGCCTTGGTCTTAGAGGAGACCCTGGCACATATGTCCACTTTCCCTCCTCCACTGGAATAAAGAAGGCTTTTTGTCTATAACCTCTGTGAGCTCTTTGGTTTTATTTTATTTTGTTTTCCAGACTGATTCTTGGTATAAAGCTTTTGCTATAACCTTCTGTGGCTTTTTGGTCAGAGTTCACAGTTGCTGTACAACCTCTGTGAGCTCTCTGGTATTTTCAGGGTGCGAACAGTTGGTGCATGATCCCTGTGGCCCTTTGGTCACTTATTTTCAGAGTCTGACAATGCCTTACTCTTCTTAAACCTATTCTTCGTGTTCCTCATGACCTCAAATTCCTCCACTCCCCAGTACTATCCCAGGCCATTAGCCTTGCTCTAATTACACGTTCCTCCTTCTCACTCAAACCCATATATCCAGTCAGTTTCAGATCTTGTCATTTTTACTTCTTAGAAATTTCTTTCATTCATATTGCTACTATCCTAGTTCAGGCCACCAACACCTCCTGCCTGGACTATTGTAGCAGCCTCTCTTCCTCATGTGTCTCTCTTCTCCACTCCAGTTTCCACAAAGCAGCCAAAGTGACTTTCCTAAAGCACCCACCTGACAACACCATATCTAAACTCAGTAACCTTCAGTGGCTCCATGTTACATCCAAGATCAAATAAAAACTCCTCAGTTTTTCACTTAATGATCTTCACAAAATGGCCCCTTCCTACCTTTCCTGTCTTCTTTTTTGTTGTTGTTTTTGTTTTTTTGGCAGGGGAATTGGGGTTAAGTGACTTGCCCAAGGTCACACAGCTAGTACATATGTCAAGTGTCTGAGGCTGCATTTGAACTCAGGTCCTCCTGACTCCAGGGCCGGTGCTGTACTCACTGTGCCACCTAGCTGCCCCCCCTTTCCTGTCTTCTACACACTCAATGGTCCAGCCATTTTGGCCTGCCTGTGGCTCCTCACACACAATGCTCCATCTCCTGTTTCCATGACTTTCCATCATTGTTGTTCAGTCGTTTTCAGTCTTGTCCAACTCTCTGTGACCTCATATGGGGTTTTCTTGGTAAAGATACTGGAGGGGTTTGCTATGTCCTTCTCCAGCTCACTTTACAGATGAGGATTTTATTTTACATTTTTTACATTTTACATTTTATAGACGAGGCAAACAGAATAAGTGATTTGCCCAGGGTCACATAGCTAATAACTGTCTGAGGCCTAATTTGAACTCAGGAAGGTGAAGAGTCTTCCTGGCTCCAAGCCTGGTGCTCTATCCACTGCCTTTGCATTGGCTGCCCCCAAATGCCTGAAATGCATTCTTTTCTCCCCACTATCTCTTGGAATTCCCATTTTCCTTCAAGACTCAGCCAAAGTACAAGATTCACTAAATTGATTCTAGGAGCCATTAATGCCCTCCCTCTCCCAAAACTACCTTGTGTTTATTCTGTGTATATTTATGAATGTATGCAATGTGGCCTCTACTAGGAGGGCAACATGTTTTACTTCTGTCTTTGTATCCCTAATGCCTGATACTTAGTAGGTGCTTAATCAGTGCTTCTTGACTGACTGTTGTTACTGTAACTCTGTAAAGGACACAAATTAGATCCTAAGCATGACTACACTGCAGAACACAATAATAAACTATCAGATTGTTCTATTAGAGCACACACACAACTTCACAAAATTGTTTTTTGACTGCTGACTGAGTAACAAAGTAAGTGTGTAAGGGGCAGCTAGGTGGTGCAGTGAGTAGAGCACCAGCCCTGGAGTCAGGAGGACCCGAGTTCAAATACAGCCATAGACACTTGACACACTTGTGTGACCTTGGGCAAGTTACTTAACCCCAATTGCCCTGCCTTCCCCCCTCAAGAAACAAAAGCAAAGTGTGTATGTATGTATGTATATATATGTACATTATACACACACACACACACACACACACACACACACACACACACACACACACACATATATATATATAAAACAAGAGCAGGAAGTCACCAATTACCTGGTGTATAACAGTATCACTGATGTCACCACCAACAAGAAATAACTCAACTGATGTTCAAAGGTTACAGCCAATGGGGACTAAACATCAGCACAGATTGTTACCAGCTATTTGATTTGTACCAAATTATGGTGTAACAGTTTCACAATGTTGTAATGTTGTTTGGTTATAATGTAGTAGGATGTTATTGTAAAATGACAATATTTAGAATAACATTAAACTGAGTATGTCTGTCCTAAATTCTATATTCTTGTCCCCAATGACTTACCTTTTATTTGGAATTTTTAAAAGTCAGATAAGTTATTTAACAGATTTTTTCATTAGGATATGAAATCTCAGAGAGGTGGTTTTTTTCTCATTATTTCCACGAAAGTATCTAGTCATTTACACCTAAGTCTTTTTCTCTAAGTTTTCATAAATGTAGAACTAGCCCCAAGCAAATTGCCAAATCGCAGTATATTTATTTTTAATAACAGCAGTAACATAGTTGACTACTGATACACCACACTTCTATCAGAAATATTTAGACAAAACATTACATATGCTTCTCAGTCTTATACTTGTGCCTGTCTAGTTTTATATTGAAACTTCAGTTACAGATGTTTCTTTCTAAAAATCAAATAAATAATCATGAGAAAAGTTTACCTGGCCAGCCAATGATCCACAAACACCTGCAGCTCCACTGACAACCATTGTCTGGTTGGAACCAATGGTTACGTGACCTTTTTCTCTAATTGCAATTAAAGAAGTCAATCCTGGTATACCAATAGCACCAAGAAAGTAAGAAAGGTGTCCATCTACAAGTCGTGGGTCTACCTAAAATAAAATATTCCCATAGTTTATATCACACTGTGGATTTCTATTAAAAGTTAAACAGGAAACATTGACAGAATTAACCCTGTGTAATTTTTGTTATGGTAAAGTACCTATACATTAAGGGAACTAAAGTATAAAGTTGGAATGAAAGTAGTATGGAAAAGAGTTGGGACCAGAAGTCAGGAAGACCTTGTTCTGCCTATCACAATTGGCTCTGTAACTGTGAGCAAGTCACGTAACCTCTCAGTGACCACAAAAACCTCTCACATTCAGCGGCCAAACAGTTGCCAATCTGCATCGGTAGAGGGAGTTTTCCTCATTGGAATACTCATACATTCTATCAAACAAAAATGGCAACATTAGAATACGGAATCTCTAATCAAAGCCTCAAGCCAAAGTTCAACCCCCAAAATATCAAAGGATGTGAATGTGGGAAAACAGGGACACTGACATGCCACTTGTAGAGCAAATGATACAGACATTTTGTAGAGCAATTGAGAACAATACCCAGAGTTATTAAACTGTAAACTCCCCTTAACCTAGCTATACCATTACTAGTGGCAGAGAAATCAAAGAAAAAGGAAAAGGCCCTACATGTATAAAAATATTTATAGTAACACTTTCTGTAGAGGTAAAGAAATGAAATCTAAAGGGGTGCCCATCATTTGAATGGCTGAACCCATTACAGCACATGAATATAATGAAATACTACTGTACTATAAGAAATGATAAAAAAACGAATGTCAGAGAAACTTGGGACTACTTGAACTCATGCGGAGTGAAGTGTTCAGAACCAGGATAATAATTTAAACTATAACAATATTGAAAAAAATTTTGGAGGACTTAAAAACTCTAATCAATGCAATGACCAATCATAATTCCAGAGGAACAATCATGAAAAATGCTATCTACCTCCTGACAGAAAGGTCAGGAAAAGAGTGCAGAGTGACACAGAGTGACACACATTGAGACACAGCGAAATACACAAGGCGGATATAGGAATTTCTTTCGTTTCACTATGCATATTTGTTACAAGGGTTTTGATTTTATTTTTTTGTGGGGAGAAAAAGAGGAGGGAAGGAAGGGAAACTACGATAATTCTTTCATCAACAAAATAGTGCCATGAATGTGAAAGGTCTTGGTCTCTGCTTTAGCTGTTGAAGACTTTTTTTGTTCATCTGCTTTTCTACATAACTCTTCTAGTAATTAGCTATGTGATCTTGGGAAAGTAACTCAGTCTTCCTTTGTTTCAGTGTTGTGATCTGTAAAAGTGGGGAGAGAACTGAATAACCTTCAAGGTTCCTTCCAACTAAGATCTGATTTGTAGATCAATCACCACAATGAAATAATAATACCTCCTCACATTTGTATAATGACACGTTAAGGTTTGGAAAGAAATTTCCTTACAACCCTGTAAGACAGGTAATGCAAAAATTGTTAGTGGCTATCATAAGGGCCAGCACTGGGCAAAACTGTGAAGTATGACTGTAAGACCTCTTCCTTGCTCTTTCTGCACCCTACTGCCCCTTAAACACCTTTCCTTACTATAAACATTCATTGTTTCCATGATGCCTTCCAGATGCTCAGCTCTCAGCGGCAACAATCCTCCAGTCAGCAGCAGGCCAAGTTCTTGACCCTTTTTCCTGTATTCTCTTTTCAAAACTTAACTGTCTTCTAAATTAGTCTTTTAGAAATCTCCACCTGTTAGAAAAAATTCTAGTTGAGATGTGCCACACTAATGCTTGTAAACTAGTAGTAATAACACATATGTATATTTTAACAGCTGCTTTTAACTAATGATGAAAGGTTCAAGTCGTAAAGCAGGCCAACTGGTGAGTGGGAAGTTAGGAGGAGGCGAGAATTTCCCCCAAACCTTCAAATCATACCACCATAAAGTCCCTAGTTATTACTATGAAGTGACAAAGGTCCCTTGACTACAATTTTAAGCATAATTCTTTTACCTGTGATTCAGATAGTAAATGAAAGTCATTAACTATACTTTCAGTGAAAACATGGTTAATTTTTATATAACTTATTCTTTATATAAATTTTCAGGTAATAAAAAGGAATCTGGAAGATAAAATAATCAATTAACTGGTGGTATGGATTTTGCTGCATTTAATGACTTAGTAGGCAGAAGAAACTGGATGATTTCAGTACCAAGATTTCATTATCAAGACAATCTTGCTATTAAGCAGAATCAAATGCCAAGGAAAAAATGAATTGAGAATTATAGGAAATATATATATGCAATATTTACTGCAAATTACCTTCTCAAGGGTATTTCCCTCTAAAATAGCCTTAGTCTACCACGGCCAATTAAAATATGTCACAAAATCGCCTTTAGCCAAATTTTCATATTGACTCTCTTCCATAATTCCAACACCTCTTCCAACAACCACTTCAGACAGCTGAAAAGGCTTCATAAAGTCAATAACAGTCTCTTCATTCAATTTAATACGCTGGAAAAACAAAAACAGTAGGAAAAAAACAATAAAATGTGAAGGAACAAAAGGTTAAAAATCTCAAGGGAAAGAATGAAAACAGAAGGAATGAAAAGAGGTTAATAGCAGTGCCAGATCTTAAACTACAGAGCAGTACTCATCCAAAGACTTTTAGTATTGGATGTAAAAAATAGAAAAGCTAATTAGTGGAACAGTTCAGACGTGCAAGACCTAGAAACAATCAAACATCATAACATAGTATTTGATAAACCCAAGGACACTCAAGCACTACTTACCATAGAAGGATCCACAGAGAGATAAAGAGTTCGGACTTTTACTTGTCCCTTATTCAATTTATCTGGTAAATTAGCCTCTTCCATACGGAAATTCTCTGCCACTGGGACACCATGTGTTCCTAAAATAATGATGGATAAAGAAAAGGCAATAAAAATATTTTTGAATAATCGTTCTTTTAGCTATTATTTTCTAAACAATTCCCTTTAGCAGTCATTCCCTTATTCACTTCAAATGTCCATTTCCCATTATCAGCTCTGCTGCTTTCCACTCCATAGGACATCATACCTCCCCCAGAAGAAGCTGATCAACTCATATCTCACCACCAGGCAAACTGACACAGTTTTGGAAAACACCTTCTCAACTCCCTCACTTGCCTCTCCCCTCTGATTACAGGGCTGGAGGGTAAAGCAATAATATCCTCCCAAAGCCTTCCTTTATAGAGAGCTCAGAACTTTGAAGCTAACTCCATTTTCTACCAGTAGCTTTGCTTAATTTCCAATCCATGGAACATCATGATGCCTCCACGCTAAGTACCCCCTGGTGCTGCCCTGTTGCTCACTCTGGCACCCCCATTATACTTCCTCCCCTCCCCATTAAATTATAGGCAGTCCCTGAGGACAAGAACTGTTTTATTTAAAATCTGTATCCCCAGTGTTTTAGAAGGCATTTAATAAGTGCATATTGAACTGAATAATGCCTGTTTTTGAGTTGCATTTCCTAACAATTTTAAAAGACCTACTTAGACTAAATTATTTTTGAATTGCTGCAGATATTCTCAAAAATATTCCTTTGAAACTACAGATTTTACAACCAGTGTGACCCAGAAATCTTTTGACAAATCTCTTTAAAGTTTTATTGATGCTTATTGTATTTACCTCAGTCATTTCTTGGAATTCCCCCACCCCATAACTCTCCTATGTCACAAATATTTTTCAAAGTTTTATTGATACTTATTGAATTTTCCTCAAAGTCTTTTCTTGGAAATCCCCCAGACCCCCACCTCCAACTCTCCTGTGTTAAGCAAAAACATCTGATAGAGAGATTGCATCTGAGAATATATAAAATTAGGCCCTCTTTACTGTGAGGAGGGTACTATGTTTCATTATCTGTTTTCTGGAATCTTTATTGGTTTTTCAATTACTCACTGTCCAACTTCCTTTTAATTTTTTCATCTATATCACTGTGGTCCTAGTTTATACTGTTCTTTTCATGCTGTATATTTTGTCCTGCATCAGTTCACATTGCTCATGAAATGAACGTTTCCATGTTTCTCTGAATTCCCCATTACCAGAGTTTCCCTTGTAACACTGTGGATTTTATTTTATGCATTTATAAATAGCATTCTCAGAAATGTTGAGTTAAAAGATCAAGAACCTACGTATTGAGAGCTCCTTATCCTCACTCCACAACTTATAAACGCGCCCAGAGACACACCAATCATTTCTTAATGCACAATAATATTTCATTATATTCCGACACCATTCTCCAATTGATGGGCCCTCACTGTTTCTGATCTTTGAAATCCGCAGGGTGATGCATTTAACATTTTGGGACATACTAAACTTTTGTTTCTAAAGGATTATATAGGATATATGCCCAATTAGGATCACTGAGTCAAAGGGCATGGACAATACAGACAGTTTTCTTGCAAAATTAAAAACTGTTATCCAGAATAGCTGGACAAATTCACAGCTCTAAAAACAGTATATTAGTGTGCCTGTCTTCCAAAGACCCAACACAAATCAACTGTTTCCCATTTTTTGGTCAGCTTTTCCAAGTCAATCAAATGATATATCTGTAAAGTGCTTAGCACAGTGCCAAGTACTATATAAATGCTTATCCCTTCCTTCCCCCAATTTGCAGGCTGTGAAATTCAGCCTCAGAGCTGCTTTCATTTGAATTTCTCTGATTACTAATTATATAATAATAAAGCTAGTAATAATAAATAACTACATTTATATTGTCATTTAAGGGTTGCAAAAAGCTATTTACACAGTATATCTCCTTTTGTCCTCCCAACAACTTTGGGAGCAAGGTGTTATTATTTTCCGCATGTTACAGAAGAGCAAGTTGAGGCTTTAAGAAGTTAAGTGACAGGCCCCAAGGTCAAACAGCTAATAAACATTCAAGGCACAATTAGAAATGAGGTCTTGCTGACTCTACCACCTGGGTTCCTTCTATGTTTATTTGGAGCATGTTTTCAAATGATCTATTATACCTTGCAATATTTCTTCTGAAAATTATTTGTTTACATCTTTGACCGCTGATCTATGGGGGAGTCGTTCTTGGTATTATATATCTGTGTCATTTTCCTACATAACTCAGCTATCAGACATTTATCATTAAACCTTTCATTGTTCAACCACCTAACCACCTGTTTTAGAATTATAGAAGGATTTAGAAAGTTAAAAAAAAGTTTGTGTTTCAGTTCTCAAGACTTAAAATTTAAGACTTAAACCGAATTCTTCCTGACTCTGTGGCCCGCCTTCTTTCTATTCATTATATCAGTGCTGTCTCTCATACTGAACTGTGTGTAGGAAAAATTTCCTATCCTTATCTATAAGGACGATAATTTCTCATACAAAATATGAGAGTTTAAATCCTTAAAAAGGAGGAATTCTAAAAGTAAACAAGAAGTACAGAAGAATTTGTGGTTGGGAAGCAGATGCTAAGAAACATGATTTTTAGCACACATGTCAATATTAATTTGTTAGCACTTAACATGTAAAATCCTTGTCCAGTGACTAAGTCATTTTACTACTGGAGGAAATGAATATCAATAATTCTATTGTAAGTATAAAAGAAACCAACAGCTATCAGGATATTAAACCTAAGTAGGATAGCTGGCAGGTTTTCAGAACTGAAAATTAGCGAGTTGGTTTCAATGTACCTCAAAAGGCAACCGGAAACATCATTTTGGGAGACATCTGGTCATCTTCCATTCCAGTGCTCAAGAGGAACATAACCCAAAAGACCACTGAGAAGATAATTGTACCTTTGCAACAACATCAGTTTCAAAAGGTTGAGAAATTCTACAAAGAACTTGATAAGACTCTCCATATTAAAGAAACGCAGCCACTCCAGTGCAAAGGTTCGGTATTGGGAAGATGGACAAAAAATATGTTGGAAAACATGACTCAGAATCAAGAAACAAGAGAGAGGTTTCAGCAACAGAGAATCTGTCCCTACATGCCTCATGATAAGCAGCCCAAATGCCTCTAGAATCCTTGTCCCCTTCTTTGTGGTGGCTGCTTCTGTTTCTGCTTCCATTCTCCTACCTCCATGTGGTTTCTCATAGCTTCCATCTCCAGCTCCATGTCTCCTAGGAACTGGGCTACTCTTCAAATCTATCTCCTGGACTCACTGAACTGAGTTTTAAGGTTACTCAGAGTTAAGGCCTGAATATGTCTGTTGCTTCCTTTCTGATTCACTCAAGGGACTAATTTGCAATTTATAAAGGGATCACCTTTTGACAATTTTAACACCTCATTATATAGCCTTTTCAGTGATAAGTTTTTCAGTATATCAACTCCCTTAAACTAGTGAAGTACAACAACATTCATAATGGGGGGATATCATGAGAGGTTTAAATCAAAGTAGAAAATTCAGCCTTCCAAGAAGTCAGGGATTCCATGCTTAACAAGGCTACATTTCATCAGGTCACCATCAGTCATTCTCAAAATACAATTTACTTTCTGACTCTTTCAATGACATTGCTAAAATAAAACTATTTTGCTAAGCCTTTGCAACTAAGATACTGCCCAACCATCTCACCTCTCTGAAGTGATATCAACTAAATTTCTCAGAGTCTGGAAACCATCCTTGGCTGCTACCATATCTGTAACACTGCCTATGTTTTGTATAACTACCCAAGTCACTTTCTTACTCTTCAAGCTCACAAGTTCATAGAATTAAAAGTTCAGTTTTCCCTTCTGAGTGAGTTTAAAAGTTCAGCTTTCCTGTAAATAACCTTAATTAAAAATAACCTATTATCTTTGTGCCTCTGGCAGTATTTGCAGGATGCAAGTACTGCTATCTCTCATTGCCCTTCTCTGAAGTTTGGTATCTGCAAACTACAAACTGCAAAGCATGGTATCTATAAACCTTTAGCTAGTCTTGCAGAATGCAGATGGACTTCAGAAGAAGGAGGGGTTGTTTCTAGACCTGCATTCCCAATCTCCAGCCAAGCATATTGTCCTCCATGCCTATGATGCTACAGGCTCCGTAGCCAATCATATTGTGTTCCCCATCTATGATGCCACCTTCTATTTCTGCGATGTTCCTCTTTTTCTCTATAAAAGAGGGCTGTCCCCCTCCTTCAGGGTCTTAGCTAGCTAAGGAGGCTTAGACTCTGTTTACTGACAAATTCAGGTTTCACTAATAAATCATGATCAGAACTTTGTCTCTCAGTTTACCACCTATGTCTCACTTTCTCAATAGGTGGAGTAGAGAGAAAATTTGGAATTGAAAATAAAAATAAAAAACAATGAAAAAGTAAACACTAAATTAGAAGAAAGGCCAAAAGTTAAAGGCCAATCAGTATATATGGTTACAGCAACTATGAACCATGTTTTTAAATAAGTTGGCAACTCCAAAATAAAATTGTCTACAATGACTTCTGTTTTGAGAAATTTAATGGAAGTAAAATAATCCTATAACACAAAGGTTGAAAAAGCCCAGAAAAGACACTGGTTAGCAAACCGTTAATTTTATTGTCAAGCAGAGAGTCAGGCTAACTCATGGGCAAAATGCCACAGGAAGATGTCAGAAGAATTTGTGCAACAGCAAAAAGCAACTGAGGAAAAACTGAATTTATACAAAGCTTGGTGTGAGATGTAGACAGATAAATCCAATCATCCTCTGTGCATCTGCTGATGAAACACAAAGTATAATAACAATAACAAGAACTCATAGTAAGCTTGTGAAGTAGGTAATGAAAGTATTGTCCTAATTTTCCAGATGAGAAAACAGAAATTCAGAAAAGTTAACTGACGTAACCAAGGTCACGCAATTACTGTCACCACCAAGACTCAAACCCAGGTCTCCTGACTAGTCCATTTTTTCCCCTACTGTATTCTCTCTTCATTTTGAACTGAGGGAAAGTGGAGAAGTTGAAAGACATTGGGGCTAGGGGTGTTTAGCCATAATCATTCGCCCCAACAAAAGGAGGCCCATTGAAGCATTTTTTTATGTGCACAAGAGGGAAAAGGAGGAAATTCAGAAAAAAGCACAAATAAGCAGACCAGTTTTGAAAGTTAATCAATGGAATTATTTACATGCTTTTTTTTTAAGGAAGTGGTAATGGAGATTCACAGTTTCGTATTCCAGTGCTTAGAACATTGCCTAGCAAATAGTAAGCACTTAGTATATGTTTAGTGACTGACATTTTGGAACTTGACAGATCTTTTTTGCGGGTTATATTTATGGGTTTTTACCATATGAGAAAATAACACATATCAGTACTATTATGGAAACTGTTTTGACCTGAAACCCTTCAAGGGGCCCCAAACCATACTTTGAGAATTTCTGGGGATTCTAGTCCAATCTCTTAATTTTATAGACACAGAGACTGAGGTCCCAAGAGGTGAGTGATTTGCCTGAGATCACAAAGTTATAAAAGTGGTAGAGCCAGGATTTGAACCCGGTCATCTAATTACAAATCTAATGCTCTTGACACTATGCAATAAGGAAGGCTATTACATGAAAGACTGTAGTGACTATTCTATAGTCAGTCAGGGTAGAATAGGAAAAATTGATCCATCAAGAGACCTAACCTTCTCTGAAGGTCTTTGAGAATATGAATTGAAGTGAGTAGAGCACTGGCCCTGGAGTCAGGAGGAACTGACCTCAGACACTTGACACACTTAGTAGCTGTGTGACCTTGGGCCAGTCACTTAGCCCCAATTGCCCTGCCTTCCCTCCTCCACAAAGAGAACTCAATAAAAGAATATGAATTGATAGACAGCCTATAGAATACATAAAGCCTGTGAAGGGATGAATTAGATGACCTCTGGAACCCCTTCTAGGCTTAAGCTTCTGTGATTAAAGTTAGACAAATGGTACAGAAGTAGATCGATACTTTCTATAGGAAGTGGGAAAACACACTTTAAGTATCAATGATAAATTTTAAAAAGAACAATTAAAAAGAATCTATTCTACTTAGTATCATTCTAATTACTGCAAATGATTCCAGGGCAAGGAATACAAAGAAGAGTTTTGTGGATGTTTGCTCATGTGCTTTGGGCTCTGTACCACTGTGGACAATTTTCTAACATAACACTATTCTCTATCACCTTTTTTTTTTGCATTTTAGGCCAATAACTGTTGTTATGACTTCTATCTCTTTAAGAAGTAACAAGTAGCCAGAGCTGTGCATTAATCATTAGCAAATACATACCAGGTCGGGAATTCAGTACAACTCTATGAACACGCATCACTGCGTTCAGGCAGTAGGCCTACAAAGATCTATCTTCAGAGCTTCCTAAAAATTTAAAACCAAAGAAGAGTTTGAAAAAATTGATTAATTAAAGGAATAAAAGAAATGCATTAAGAATGTGTCTATGTTACCAACTGGATTTAAGTAGCATATGTATCATTTACTCAAACAGGTACTGCAGCTCTTGGTCCTCTCAAAGCTTACTCAATTGAAAACCCCCAAATGATATTTTCTTCTGAAGCTGGTCCTGCTACCTGGTTAGAAAATTAATGTCTATAAAAATCATGCCTATGTACCACGAATACTTGCTTTGGGTACGGAGTCAGCAGGCACAGCACATCACAAAAGTGAAGCTTATTTTAACAGATATGTAACAACTGGTTACAAATGTTGCATTCCTATCTGAATTAGCTGTCTGTGTAAAGTCAGCTTCACCTAACTCGTTGGAGCAAAGATCAAAATAAATGTAAGTCTAGAAAAAGAAAATAAAACAAAGATATTGGCATGCAATTAAAGAAACTCCAACTTGGTTTATTTAAGCAAACTGTTGATGCCAGGCCAAGGCAGGAAAGGAGTACATGGAGGACACAGGGGACAGCTCTGCTAAGGCATGACAATGGGATCTCGTGTAGGAAGGACAACAAACAGGCCAGATTGGTTTGGTTGGGCCAGATAGTTCATGAAGAAGGATTAATGGAAGTCTGGAGAGGTAAACTGAACCTAGACAGTAAAGGATATTAAATGTCAAACAGAGGAGTTTGTTCTTGATTCTGGAGACAATAGGGAGCCACTGTCGTGTCTTCAGAGAGAAGTGGAATGATCACATTTGAACTTTTAAGGAATCAATTTGGCAGCTTTGTGGAGGTTGGACTGAGGAGACACTGCATGCAGAAAGACAAATTAGGAGTCTAAAGCAGACAGGTGGGGAGGGCCTAAATTAGAGTGCTACCTGTATGGACATTGAAAGGGATGAAGCAAGAAACACTATGGCAGAATCAACTTGATGATGACACTGATTTGGTTCAGAGGTATCCCCACACGAAAATCAACTCTGAGAATGTCAGAATGTCTTGTTTCTGGGTTCACATCATTTCCATCCAACCACCACAAGCAAGAGGAATGCCAAGTCACTGGCAATTGTCAAATACAAGAGGTAATAAACAGGAGTGGGGCTCACATGTGAGCCTCAGTTAGCATGGGGCTGCATAAAAGGAAATCCTGTCTTCCCAGAGGGTAAGTCCTCTTCCCTGCATAAACAAACTCAGATACCAGTATGGGAGATCCCAGTAGCATATGAGGAGAGTTAGAAACTTTGTTGAAGGCAGCATCCAAGTCTCCTTTGTGCTTCTTTTCCCTGGATTTGCTGCTTATTCCATTATTCCAAAACAGAATCACTTGGTCTCAGTGTCATTCTGTATGTCTCTCTCGCACATATACATGTATACATATTCATATATGTTATATCATATATTTACATATAATTAGCTTTCATTATTAAAGACTAACATTTGAGAATGAACATGTATAATCTCCAAAACTAAAAAAAAGCATTGTTTTACATGCCCCCTCCTCTTCTCACCCCACAAATGTTCTGTTTCACATGAAAGTTTCTAAATATTTGTAGTACCTCTGGGGCTACTCCCTTGCCTCTGGTTCACGCTTACAGGTTGTACTCCCCACGATGTGATAAGAGCAATATCGGAAGGCCCACTCCCTGTGGGTAATGCTAGTTTCTTTTTTAAGGTATTGCAACTAATCTGAATTTTTAATTGGCTCAGGCCATTAATGAGGCACCCTGGTGTCCCCAGTATAAGGTGCTCCCTGCTCTCTGATGCTTGGCTGGTGGACCAGCATGGACAACATAGATGTGTGTGGAGAGCCAGCTATATCCTGTTTAGGCCTATGCAAGGCAAGGCCATCTGAGCATAAGAGGACATGGCAAGGACCCACCCTTGCAGCTGCTATCTGCATGGAAAAGAACAAAAATGTGTCTATATGGTTAGCATTGAGGGAACAAGTGTTCCATATTCAGGAACAAGGAGAAAAAAATTTTTACTATGTTGATCCATTACTGCATTGTAGTTTTCTGAGAAGTCAGAATGACTCAGCAATTAACCTGTGTAAAAAGTTATCAGCATCTCCACATGGGTGAGTCTTCATTGCTTCATCCTACACTGGCACGGCTGCTGGCAGATGTGTTTGGTTAAATCAACACAGTGTCCTTCAAAATGTCCTCCCTTGCTAAGACTGAACTAAACCTCCTTTTGTTATCTTTCAGATTATCATGAATGTTTCATGTTTTCCAATATCAGAAATGAGGTATAAGATCAATGTGTTAAGCTCTGGCCTTCAACACCAGGGCACAATTACACCAAGCTTCAGACACCATGCAGGTACACATTGCTGAAATTAGAGCTTCTGAGCTAAATGCATTCAACAAGGCATTTATCACAATTAGGTCAAAGGCATTCACTATTTGGCATAGTAAAAACAGGAGCTACAAAACACTCCCCCACTAAACCTGGGGCACTAGTACAGAAGCACACATTGTCCAAGACAATTCACATCCTAACACTACTTTTCCTAGGATTCAACTATATAATATCCAGTGTGGTGGCACATTGTGATAATGGAAAGAACATTTGAGAAAGTCAAATTGGAAAAACAGGGTTTATTAGTTTTGAACAAGTCATTCAATGCCCAAGAGCCTATTTTCTAAGTTTTAAAATAGACTTAGTACTATTTACCCCACAGGGCTATTTTATAGGTTAAATGAGTGAATGTATGTAAAATGTTAATAAAAAGTATAAGCTAGTAAGCCATAATTTTGGACATCTGGATTGCTTCTAATCTTTTACTGCTGCACCCTGTCTGGGCTACTTCCCCAACATGTTACTTGTGGGTTGGATTCCCCAAAAGGCAGCTGTTATTCCCATAGGTTCTAGGGTACCTAGACACTATACTTTATGAACCCCCAATGAATGTTCCCAGCAGTAAGCCAATAAACGCTATTGGCTCTTAGCAAAGGCATTTACGTAAAGGTGTAGGCAAATTAAAACTCTTTCAGTAATATGTGTGTGTGTCTGTGTGTACACACACAGACATACATACACATGCATGCACAAACACACACACAGAGTCAACGGAAAGGGTGGGCAGAAATGTCCAAGTACAATGTAAGGAGGCACACATGTAGGAAATACTCGTGGTTAGGTCAACTAACTCACAACTGCAGGTCCCTGATACTGTCTCTCTTTGTAGAGTTCCCCCATAGCTATGTAATGCATCTACATAGACAGTAATCATCCCCACTCCCCAATTCCTCTAACTGGTTTCCTCTGGAGGAAGTTTTAGGCTAGAACTCCAGAAATGCCAACTCTATTTAAAGCCCCCAGGGGCATGACCCATTTCCAGCCCAGCCAATCACATTTCCTTTCTGATTCACTCAGAGAAAGGTGTTCACACTTTGAAAAGGGAATGCTGAGCGCTGTTAGCAAGATAATATTTCATTATCTTTTATCTAGTCCTCACTCTCTATGACATCAACTACTATTATTACAAATAACGCTATTCTGAACTTTATTGTACTAATTATGGTTTTTTTCCCCCTTTCTGGTTATTTCCTTGAGATGTGTTCCTAAAGGAAAATTATTGAGTCAACTATAGGAAAAAGTTTTACAGCTCTTGTTACATACTGCCAGATTACCTTCTGACTCAATGATATTCTCAATTACATTGAGTTTTTTAAAATTACTTTTGCTGATTTAATAGGTATATAATAATATTTTAGGGTTGAGTGGATTTGCATCTCTTTAATCCCAAGTGAAGTTATGCATTTTTTTGTGTGACTTATTGGTTATTTTTGAACAATGGTAAACCGGGTACACCACCTACCCAACAAGGCTCATTGTTCAGTCCTTTCAATGGCGTCCAATTCTTTGTGACTCCATTTCGGGTTTTTGACATAGATATTGGAGGTTTGCCATTTTTGTCTCCAGCCCATTTTACAGATGAGGAAACTAAGGCAAGCACTGTTAAGCAACTTGCCCAGGATCACACATCTACTAAGTGTCTAAGGCCAGATTTGAACTCAGGAAGATGCATCTTCCTGACTCCAGGCCTGACACTGCTGGCACTCGATCCACTGTGCCACCTAGTTCCTACCAAACAGGGCTAATGTGGACTTAAAAAACCATAATGCAAATATCAAGATTTAAAAGTTATATTTGAACACCAAGATTATCTGAATCATGGAAGGGCGACAGTAGCATCGACAAGAATACAACCATATTATCCCTTCCACATGAAATTTCAAATTTGCTTTCTGCTCTAGTTTCTCCTTCTTTCTTTTTCCAAGATGCATATTGATTATCTCCTCCAAGAAGACGCAATACTCAATCTTTTTGTAATATTGCCTCATTGGTTAAAGAAAAAGTATGCTGGTACACTTGGTATGCTTCCGGTATATGTATACTGGAAGTCTTTTTATTTCTTAGATCAGGTACAGTGGATGCTTGGTACTAAAAGGTCTCTGTTAGAGATAGGATGGCACAGTGGATACAGGATTGGGGCTGAAGTCAGGAAGAACTCAGTTCAGATGGGATCTCAGACACTAGCTGTGTGACCCTGGGCACTTAACTTGTCTCCCTCAGCTTCCTCAACTGTAAAATACAGATAATAACCGCACCTTATTTCACAAGATTTTTGAGAGGATCAGATGGGATAATATTAATTGAAACGCTTTTAGCATACTGCCTGACACATAGTACACACTTAATAGATACTTATTCCATTTTATTCCATCTCTGCCATTTGAATAAACTCACACTGGCAGAGGAATAAAATAATGTGTATATAACACAGGTGTCAAGATATTAAGAGACACCTTGTTTTCCAGAGCTAAGGCCCAGCAAGCAAGCTGTGCCCTGAGCTTGGCAGAACAACAATCCTTTGTGCTCACCCTCTGGATGATCTCAGAACTGTTTCTGGTCATGAAGCCCTGCTATGAATCAAACTTGTCACACTGTTGCTGTTATCCCACATTGTCAGGGCTACAGCTTACTGCTAAGCCACAGGTATAAGTATTAAGATCTCCACACACTGACTCAGGCTCGCCCCACTAGGGACAGGCTTGGACAATGTGTCACTGCTTGAAATCCACTTCTCTCACTTTGAAATTAAACTTTTGTTTGCTTCCTGACTCTTCTATCTCTAGCCTGCTTTCAGTTCCAGTGTGGTTGACACAGGAGATAACAGTTTTAAATGAAAAGTAAAAATCATTTTTTGTTGCTTCATAAACAATGTGATTCTGACCTACCAATGTCCAGCATGCCCAGTTATAGCAGCTTCTTGTGGGAGAGGAAGTGGAGAGTGAAGTTGGCAATCATACATACTTGAAAGAAAAAGCCTGTTTCCTGGCTGGCATGAAGTCATTTCCAGCCTGACAATGAAATATCCTAACATTATGAAGTTCCATAATTCTTGACTCCTAATTGGTGATAAATTGTTCTTCTCAGAGCTGTATGACTCTATACAAGTCACTTAACCCTGTTTGCTTCAGTTTCCTCATCTGTAAAATGAGCTGGAGAAGGAAATGGGAAACCACTACAGTACTTTTGCCAAGAAGCCCCAATTAGGGTCACCGAGAGTCAGACATGACTGAATAACAAAGGCTGTGGCAAGCCTTACATGAGTATCTCTTGGACGGGCTGCCGGCAAATGATCAGCTGATGCTAAACTTGTGATTCTCTAGCCTGGCCTCCTGTTTTGACCACCAATCAAAGGCATCAAGGTGGGCAGAATTATTCTCTAGGAGGTTTTCAGGAGCCCTGGGGTTGAGGAATTCCCCGTCACTGTCTTTCCAGTCTTCTTACACTCTACTCCCTTCCCTACATCCACTGACACTAGCCTCGTAGCAGTTCATCTGACAGGACACTATCATCACCCCACTGCATTTTGGGGCTGTTCCCCCAAGCCCGGCACATCTCCAACTTCATCTCTGCCTCCTGATTTCCCTGGCTTCCTTCAAGTCTCAGCTAAAGGGCCACCTTTTGCAAGTCCTCCTAAATAGTACTGCCTTTGGTCTGCAAAATTAGCTGTTAGTTGTCAGTTGTTTTGCATGCTGTCTCCCCCAAAACAACACTGTGAGCTCCTTAAGAGCAAGCACATAGCCCCAGCACTTAAGACATGGCACATGGTAAGCACTCTATGAATTCTTGTTGACTTGGTTTGCTGCAGGGCAAAGAACGAAGAATTTGGGATTCCTAAGGCCTGAATTAAATTCCAGTGTGATTCTGGGTAACCTCTCTGACGCTGGCAAGTTATTTAACCTCTGAGCCTCAGTGTCCTCCTCGGTAAAATGATGGGAAGGGTTAGATGCGATGGCCGTCTTTAGAAGGTCCCTTCAGCTCCAGTTCTAATCAGTTCCTAGGAGTATCATACCCACGGCAGACCTATAGAGGCAGACGAGTGACCTGGGACCAGAAGGCATGAGGGGGGTGGTGCCGACCTTAGGTTACACGGAGTGGGGGGGGGGAGTAGAGGAGCGGGGTGGGGAGCAGTATTGGCGCCCCCTCCTCCCCACAGCGTTTTTCGGGGTTTGCACCTCCTCTAATATAGTTATTTAGTTCCCTCGCTCCCCTAAATTACCCGCAGGTCCTGGGCGACCCTTACTCCGAAGCTGAGGCGGTCACTCACCAGGAAGAAGGTCCTCTTGGGAGGACAGTGGGGCGTTAGGGGGAGGACCTCGGAGGTCTCTAACAGAAGCTTAAACCTCCTGCGCATGCGCAAAAGTCCTCGGGCCACCACACTTTCCCTACTTAGAAGGGGTCTGGTTCTGTCCTAAAAGAAGCCGCTCTAGCAGCCCCACTTAAAGCTCTTACTCTTTCAAAGGCACCTTGGTGGCAGTGGAAAAGAGCCCTGGACCTGGAGTCAGGAAGATCTGAATTGAAATATAACCTTTAACGCTTATGACTCAGGTCGAGTCTCCATCTCTCTCTACCCGGATTTTCTTACCTGTGAAATGGACGAGTAATTAACACGATTGAGGTCTAGCGGTACTGGGACGTGAAATTCAAGGGCAGGTGATGCAGATCCTCCCTCCAATGAATTCAAAGCCTTCTTTCAGGTTTTATTAGAACACCGATTGGGTGGGGGCGATTATAAGAATCCGCCCTTTGGTGGGCAGGACCAACTCCGTTTATAGAAAAAAGATTTGTGGAAAGATCTGAATTGGAGGGGCCATTAGGCTCGAGTATGCAGGAGGTAACAGAGAAGGACCCGGAAGGTCAGAGACCTGGGCCGCGTGGAAAGGTTCTGCATGGAATTAAGGGTGGCAAGAGACCTTGAGCTAGTCAGATAATGAAGGACTGAGCTAGGTTAGAGGTTTGACCTTAGACCACAAACAAATGCTTGTTGACTTAACTGGGAAGGGCTGGTTGTCCCAAGCAACTCAGGGACTTGGCCCTATGGAGAGGTACAAGTAAATTCAGGGTGGGGAGTTTCCCAGGGCTGAAGCATCACTAGCACCTACCAGCCAGGGTTTCTTTGTGTGTATCAAATGGGATAATATTTGAAAAGTACTTTGCAAACCCAAAAGTTTTTCCTTTTTAGATATTAAAGTGTCTGGACAGAGGTTCTTAATCTTTTTGTGTGTCACAGAAACCTTTGGCAACCTAGTGAACCCTATGGACCCTTTCTCAGAATATGTTAAAAAGGATAAAATAAAATACATAGGGTTACAAAGAAAACATATTAAATTGAAATAAAGTTAATACAGTTTGATTTAAATATCAAAATATTTTAAAAAACAGGTTCGAGGATTCTAAGAAGCCCCAGTGGGGAGAATATGTACATACCTTCTTCCCCACAGGCTCTCCTATTCAGTTCTTATGATTTAGACCAGGAAGGAATCATAGAATATAAACTACTTGAGTGTAGGGGCTGTCTTATTTACTTGTATTTGTATTTCCATCACTTAGCACAGTGCCTGGAATATAGTAAACACACTTCATCAATCATCTACCTATATATCTCTGCCTCAGTTTTCTCACCTCAACAATGGGGATAATAGTTTCTACCTCCCAAGAATGGGAAGATAGCAGGAGATCAAAGTTATAAAGTGCTTTACAAACCTTGAAGCACTACATATATGCTAGTTATCACGATCATCTACCTATCTATTCCAACCCCTGCATTTAACAGACAGGGAAACTGAGGCCATAAAAGACTTAACTAACATCACAGGTGCAGTGGCAAATAACACTGTGGAAGCTGGGTTTGATAAGTGGCTGTGCCACTTGCCGTCTGTGTCGTCTTGAACAAGTCACTTAACCTTTCAGGTCTGAATCTATAATGCTATGAACCATGGCTCTCAGACCCCAAATTCAGGGCTTTTCCCACTCTACCATGCTGCCTTTTGGCATCTCATTGTTCTTGAACTGAGTCAAGGTTTTAAAGATGTCAAACTGTGCCCCATTCATGTTTGCAAACCTCAGCCTAACATCATAACAAAAACAATCTTAAGATACCTTCATACTTCTCAGTAAAACCGACTTAATTCTTCCTTCACCCAAACCCTGCCATCTCCATCCCCAAAACTGCAGGGAAAGTTCTAGCTGATCATTTATTGTAACAAAGAAAAATGGTAAAGGAAAACGTACCAACCCGAAGGCCAATTCTGACAACATACTGCCAAGAGGAGAGGTGGGGAGGGGAGTATGTTTCATTGTCTCTTCTCAGGGACCAAAATTGTGCTTTACAATTAATCTGGGCTCTGCTGCTTTTTATTGTATTAATTTACACTTGTAGCAGCCAGTGAATTCAAGCACGTCCCCTGGGTTGACTGATGAAATTAGAGGATGTAAGGAGCAGGTAACAGACAGTGAGATGTAAAGGTTACGTTTTTGGAGTGGTACCATTTCCAAGTTCTAAGACTTTAGTCCTTTTCAGATCCTGAGTCGTCTAGTCACAGCTTAACAATATATTTGCTTGGGAAAGAGTCTGCAAACTCTGATAAGGACTGGCAAAGGAAATAGATATGCCAGTATCCTTTTGTCCATCCACTTATTAAGCAGCAAGGACTGAGAGAAGAGGAGTGAATCTGCTAGCAATCAGGCTTCAGAATCAGTGTAAATGAAAGTCTGCTATGGAACAACTTAGTCTTACTCTTCACCTTTTCATTTGTATTTCTTGGAGAGTACAGCAAGTGAGTAAGAGGTGTTTAGGAGGTGTCTCTTTCTTCCTTTCACTTCTCCCCTCTCTCAGGATCCTCATGTCAAGATCACCCCTCTCTTTTTACTCCTTTCTTATCACTATTAGGAGAGACCCTCTTTTCCAGAGCTAAGGCCCAGCAAGCAAGCTGTGCCTTGAGGTTGGCATAACAACAATCCTTTGTTCTCACCCTCTGGATAAACTCTGCTGCAGCACAATCCCAGAATTGTTCCACACCAGCCCCAGGTGGTCTCTGAGCTCAGAAAACCACCTGCAGGACTCATGTTACAGTGATGAAGCCCTGCTGTAAATCAAACTTGCTTCATTGTGGCTGTTACCTCTCATTGTCAGGGCTCTTTTATATTTTTCAAAATTAACTGTGGTTGAGATAACCTATGTGAGCTCTTTGGTAGTTTCAGAATTAAAAGCAGTTACAGAACATCTGTGCCTCCTTTGGTCATTAGTTTTCATATTTGATTCCCCCAACAGCAATGGCTTATTTTAGAAGGAAGTAGACATAGGGAGTATACGCGATGTATAGCCTGTGAGAAGAGACCAGTTGCAAAATCAAGTCATGTTTGTGTGAGAAGCAGAGTTTGGCCTCTAGAGATCCTGGTCAGGAGATGACAATCCCCAAGACTCCCCTTGGGTTCCAGTTCTTTGCAAAAGTGCATAGCAATATGCAAGACCAAGACGTCTGCTCAGCCCCAAACTGAGGGCAGGGGTGACTATAGCCAAGCATTGAAGCAATGTCTAGCAGAGTCCAATGGAGACTGGCAGAGACTATGTGACTGAGATTGGCAAAAATGGTTTCAGGGCATCAGTCCTCCTATAAGCCTGAAGTTTCAGAAGCATGAGTGGCTGCCATATGTCTTAGCCACATGAGTTCCCTCTGTGTATCCTTTCTTCCTCTGATGCCAACTGTATTTAGGGGACTGTATGCCCCAGGTTTCTGGAAATATTTTGTCAAGTCATGGCATCACCTCCCTGATGTCATGGTCCTCTTTGAGAATAAAGGACCAACAATCACAACCACAACCCTGGTGCAAGCCCTCATAACCTGATGCCTGGACTGTTGTAATAGGTTTCTAGTTGGTCTCTCTGTCTCCCTCCATTCCAGGCCATCCATCTTTCACTCATATCTTAAGTGGTTCTTTCAAAAGTGCTATTCTGATCATGTCACCTTCACCCCAATCACTAAATGTACACCAGAGGCTCCCTAGGACCTCCAGGATCAACTATAAAATCTCCTGTTTTGACTTTTAAAGTCTTTGATAATTTATCCCTCTCCTACCTTTCTAGCCTTCTTATACCTTACATACTCTAAGATCCAGTGACACTGGCCTTTCTGCTGTTCCAGGAATCAGACATCCCATCTGGGGATTCTGGGCATTCTCTCTGACTGTCCCCCAAGCCTGGAATGCTGCTCCTCCTCCCCTCCCCCTCCTGGTTTCCATAGTGTCCTTCAGGTCTCAGCTAAAATCCCTCCATCTACAAGGAGTCTTCCCTGAATCCCCTTATTAGTAATGTTTTCCCTCGGTGATTATCTCCAGTTTATCCTGCCTGTATCTTATTTGTTTGTGCTTTTGTTCTCTCTCATTAGACTGTGAGCTTCTTGAGGGCAGGAACTGGTTTTTGCACAGACTCTGCCACCTAGTAAGCCCTTAATAACTCCTTGTTGATTGACTGCTTAGGTACCTTCGTATATGGAGTGCCTTGAGTAGTAGTCCCCCACGGACCCAACCTTTCAATTTAACCTCAGACACTAGCTCTGTGACTCTGGGCAAGTTATTGCCTCCCTTTCCTCATCTGTAAAATGGGAATGAGAGTAATTCTTACCTCACAGGATTCTTGTGATGATAAAATGAGATATTTGTAAATCATTTTGCAAAGTATAAAGTGCTATATAAATGCTGGTCATTATTATAAACATTAATAATACAGCGATTTCATCTGAAAATTCATGGAACAATTCATATCGATGAAACAATACCTCTATTTTTTTTAAAGTAACAGAAATCTATATTCTCCCTCTCCCACTGGGGGGAGGATGGAATCGTACAAGGGCTTGCTATTCATCATTACAGTAATTATACGTATATATGTGCATATGTACATATAAAATTCTCCTGTTTATCAATTTGCTCTGCATCACTTCATACAAATCTGTTGAAGACATCCAATAACAGTTCCAACCAACAAATTCTCTTTATACTTAGAACGAATATTATATTCTGGTTCCCTCAACCAATAAATTTAGTTCAATATTTAATTTCTCAAAGATGATTTCATTCAGCAAACATGTTAAGCACCTACTTACTATATCCAAGGAACTGCACTGGTTCTGCTAATAGAAAGACAAAATTAAAATAATACCTGCCCACAAGAAGCTTATATTCTACTAAGGGGATTCAGCAACTATACAAAGTACAACATGAGGTAAATTGAGCACAAAGAATTGACTGACAGCAGTGCAGGTGCCACTGAAATTGAGACACCTGAACTAAATGCCAAGCTGAGGAGTTTGTATATTATCCTAGAAGCAATAGGGAGTCATTGAAGCTTTTTAAGGAAAGTTTTACTGATGTGTTTTGTTTTTACATTAAATTTACAGCTTACTCCCACTTCATGAGAGGTCTTTGTAACAAAGTAAAACAAGTAAATTCAGTAAAAATAATAGATGTTTTACTTAATTTACTTAAAGGGCATCTGGTAAATACAGTGGAGAGAGTACTGGACCTGAAGGCAAGCAGACTCGAGTTCAAATTCAGCCTCAGATGCTAGCCCTGTGACTCTGTCTTCCTCACCTTCCTCATTTTTAAATAAGAATGAGAGTCGCACTTACCTCACAGGGTTGTTGTGAAGATAAAATGAGATATTTGTAAATTATTTTGCAAACTATAAAGCACTATAAAATACTACTTATTGTAAGCATTAATAATACAGTGATTTCACCTGAAAATGCATGGAACATTTTGCATCTGTGAAATGGCATCTCTATTTAAAAAAAACAACAGAAATCTATTTTCTCACATTCTCATCTACCATTCCATTGAAGAAAAATAATTCCTAAATCCACTTTTACCTTTTCCCCCATTACTATCTGTATCTCTGTTGAGTTGAATGTATTTCTGTACCAAATTATTTGTGCATTTACTCTGCCCCTTTGGACCAGTTTAGGTAAACGTGAAGGCCTGCTCCCCCGTCTCTTCTAAGGTTGTATGTGGTTCTACTTAAGCAACCCAATTAGGTGTCAACACATTCCTCCATCTTTTCCCTATTTTCCTTTAATATATCCCTTCTCTTCCCCTCCCTTTTCTTTTTTCTTGCATCTTCTAAACACAAGACTATAGAGAGTTTTTTGTCTCTTCTGACAACCTCTATGATTCCTTGGGACTGACATGATCAGACTCGTCTCTGTCCTCCCTCTTTGAATCTCCACTCCTACATCTAAGTCTGCATATCTCACCTCCTTCCTTTTTGCTACTCCAAAGAATCCCAAGGCCTCTTGGACCAGCCCTGCCCCTAAGTTCACTTGATCCTGATTCAAACCACACCCCTATTTCTGTTGGAACATATTTGTCCCTTTCTCCAGCACACAATTCCAACCTTATCTCCCCCACTTTACTTGATTGCTTCAGTCAAAGGTGTGTGGCCTCCCCTCCATGGGAGGCTCCAACAGTTTGGTATGACTCCCAAAGAGACTGCCTTTGAGCTTAGTGGAATAACTAGCCATGTTGAAAGCCCCCCAGTAGAGGGCGCCATAGACCTTAGTGCTACAGCAATAGCCAGAAAGATCTGGGACAAAATGCTTCTTTGTTTCTTAAGAGAATTTCCTGCTTTGTGCTAAGCAACCTTTTGAGCTAGGCATCTGGGGCTCATCTCTGTGACCCCTGACAACACCTGGAATCCTTCTGGACTCTTTTGCTGACCATGGCCTAGCAGAGATTGTTCATGGGACTCTATTCCCAGAGATGCAGAGATGCACTGCAGCCTAGGCAGGTGGCGTCCTCATCTTTAAAATGGGGTTGATAATGTAGGATGTCCCAAAAGTCTTAGTTCATTTTAAAGCTTATTTGAAACAGCACTAAGACTTTTGGGATGTACAGGTACATAGTACCTATATCACAAGGCTGTTGTGGTGCTTAAATGAGATCATATATGCTTAGAAAGGGGAGAGTTGATCAGGACACCTGATTTCCCCTAAGCCCAGGTGATGAAATCACAGACAATACAGGGAAAGTAGAAGGTGTTAAGATCTGAAATGAAATATAAAGCAGGACTTATACTTTCTTACCCCTTTAGGGGTTTGAAGAAGTTTTCTGATCATTGCTGATGGAATTAGAGGGGAGCTAAACCATTGGGCTAGCCAACAATCAGTCACATTCCTAGTGACCATTTTTAACAATCAAGATATATTCTAATTAAGCAATCAAGAGAAGAGAAAGCTTTGAGCAATGTGAGCCCTTGAGAGGAAATCATTTCTGTGGAGAGCCATGTGGAGAGCCAGCTATATCCTGTTTAGGCCTCTTAGACCTCTGCAAGGCAGCCTCTTAGGCCTCTGCAAGGCAAGGCCATTTGAGGATAGGTCTACGCAAGGCAAGACCATCTAAGGATAAGAAATCGTGGCAAGGAAAACCTGCCTTTGCATTTGCAGCTGCTGTCTGCATGGGAAAGAACAGAAATGTTTCAATATGGTTAGCATTTAGGGAACTAGTGTTTCATACCCAGGAACAGGGAGATAAAAAAACTTTAATCCATTGCATCATAGTAGTTTTCTGAGAAGTTAGGACTCAGCAATTAACCTGTGTAAAAGGCTGTCAGTGTCCCCATTAAAAGTCAGTCTATAGCCAGACTGTATGACTCCCCTAGCCCAGTGTGTGTGTGTGTGTGTGTGTGTGTGTGTGTGTGTGTGTGTTTATTACTTCATCGTACACCATGTGCTGCTGCTGGCATAGTTCTGCTCTGAGAGGAGAGGAAATGGATTTTTCTGCCTGTGGGGAGAATCCCTTCTGAACTCTTACAGCAGAGCTATTCTATTTCATTTTCTTTTTATTAATTAACTTTTTTTAGTTTTCAATATTAACTTCCACAAGATTTTGAGTTCCAGAGTTTCTCCCCTTCTCTCCCCTCCCCTGTCCCCAAGACTGAGTGCATTCTAATTACCCCAGTCACCCTTCCTTTTTTATCAACACCACCCCTTCTCTTATCTCCTTCCCTTCTATTTTCCTGTAGGGCAAGATGGATTTCTATACCCCATTGCCCAGCAGAGCTATTCTAACAGTTGATATCACATGATGCAGGGAAGGAGCCCAGGTAGTAGAGGCAGAAGAGAGCTCTGATGAGCATGAACTTTGTGCGTTAAGCTTCAGAGAAGCACAAGCCCAGTGAGTCTCACTGAGTGACCTGATCAGTAAGAGACACTGAGCACAAGAGCAGCATCAGAAGGGAAAGGACAAGGGAGCCCTATAGTTTCATAAGTGTTAGTTGCCAGGGCCACATGTATTTTCTAAGCTTGTGCCTCTCTAGTAGTATACTCTCCCTATATGCTCATTTTTCCAAAAAACACATTCTACCCATGACCAAGTATTCAAAAGTGCTCTTGGGTTTGGATGGCCAGTTACATGCTTAACAAATTTCCAGAAGGAGGAAGTAGATATCACTTTTTAATAACTTTCTCTCAATTGTTCTGATTATTTTATACAAACATTTCATAATTTTGCAGCATCTAGTACAATGAGGTTTAGTTACACATATTACTTAACACATACGAACCACTTGAACTGATGCTAATTTTTTTTCCCTCTTGTTCCTTTTAGGGCATCCAATTCTACTACACACAGCTAAAGACCATTACTTCTCAGTGGAAAGAAGAAAACTCCGTGCCGACTGCACCTCCTGCAGTTATAGCCAACTATGGCACATTAAAAAGAACTTTTAGTAGACTTTCTAATCTTGAATAACTGCTCTCTCTACTTAACCATATCACCCACAGATCTTGCCAACTCTGTTTAGATCACTCACACACAATGCACTGGGAATGGAGTACTCTAGGCACATTGTCCTTGGGCCTCCTTTTCCTATATTGTGCTTTAGTTACTGCACTTAGTGGTCAAAATTTCAATCTAGGGTTTTCAGTCGCTTAGTACTTCCATTTGTGGAGTAACTATTTTAACTGAAATTCTTATAAAAAGGGAGAACCCAGGGGAGAGGCAGGGTGGAGGGGAAATGGGGCCAGGGAAGACATTAGTGTCTCCAAAGAAGACCTTTCAATAGTTGGTGGAAAAAGTCTTAAAACACAAAATAGGACTGGATGTCACCTGTTTTTGGTCCCCAAAATATAGCCTTCCATAAGAGTATTAGTGATTCACTAACGATGTTTTATTTTCATGGTTCTGTCAGTCTTCTTCTTCTACTTCAAACTGCCGCTGCTAAGAGTACTTTTCCCCCGGAGTACTCTGGAAAACACACAGCACTATTTCAGCAAACTATTCCAAGAGTTTTATCAGCCTTAGAAATAAAGAGATCTTCCTATTGTGAAATGGGGAAGGAATATTTCAGGAAACAGGTTTTGTCATCATATTTCTTGATTTCTTATAGGGATGAATTCTGTCATGCATATGCTCTTGTGTGCTCTCTGCATTTTTCAGTTAGGTCATTTGATTAGAGGGAAATTCCCTTAAAGAAATCCCTTGGTACGGGGCAGTTAGGTGGTGCAGTCAGTAGAGCACCGGCCCTGGAGTCTGGAGGACCTGAGTTCAAATGCGACCTCAGACACATGAGACACTTACTAGCTGTGTGACCTTGGGCAAGTCACTTAACCCCAATTGCCCTGCCTTAACCCCTGCAAAAATCAAAACAAAAACAAGAAATCCCTTGGCATAAGAGAAATTTGAATTCTTTTCATGACACAAAGATACGATAAAGCCTGGACTGCATTATTAGGACAGCAATGTGACTGGTATGCCTTGTTTCAAGTGACCTTATGCCTCACTTTCCTTCCTTGATTTTAGTGTTAACTAAGCTATATTGGTCAGAATGGAATGAAAGATGAATGTGTTGACTTTGAGTAGGTAATCTCTTTTTTGCTGTTTCCAAATATCTTATGTAAGAAACAGGGGGGACAGTTTTGTTTCCACAGAGTTGAAGGTGTCCCTCTCCCCCTTCCTCCCCCAGCATTACCAGAATGTAAGTCAGGTTACTGATTGGAACTACTTCGAATCAGAGCTCTGATCTAGCAGAAACCAGGCTTCACGTTGGTCGGGTGAAAGGTCAGAGGCTTGTACACATGCTTAAACAAGCCATTTGAGGAGGGCATGATGTAAGCAGTCAGGGGGTTGTATGTGGCCAATGAAGAGCTTGGCAAAAGATTCGAAGGGCAGGTCTATAAAAGAACTGGTGTCCATCTGAGTCCTTTGTACTCTGCTGTAATCTATTCAGGGGATGAACCCATTTATTTAGACCGAATAAATGTAAAAATATAATTAAAGCGCCCCCAACCTCTACCCTTTGGGTGGCGTCCTTTCTCATGAGAAAGAATAATAAATGCCTTTTCTGATTTTGGGCTCGGACTCCAAGCTCTTTATTGTGTTGTTGCACACACACACATATTTTTAATGTGGTATATATCATCAGCCAGTGAACAAGTTTCTGGGCCCAAAACAGCAAGCTCTAGTATTCATCTCATATGAGACTTTGCCTCTCTGATAGAGCCTGGATCACTTATAGGATGCCAGATTTAAAGCAAATCAAGGCACCTTAAAGATGATTATAATGGTAATCAGGTCAGGTAATCTCTTTGGGGATGCTCAGGCTATCAAGTGCCCTTAATGAGTCTCTTCTTTGTTTGAATGGAGCAGGTAAAGTGGATTCCTTTTTGGTTTGGAGTGTTTCTCAGCACTAAGGCAATCTGGAGTCATTGACTGGAAACAATGTATATGTGGTGCTAGTGATTGAGGAACTTTCCTAGACCCTGGTGCTGGTGGTTGAGGACCTTTCCCACACCCTGGATGGTAGGACCCTAGCCCTCAGGGTCCTGAACACAGTATATGTACTGTGTTTCACTTTTGGGGGTACACTCATAGAAAGAGTGTTGGTGACAAGACTCTGGGTAAGTCATTGAAGCAACACCCCCATACCCCCGACCTAGCTTTGAAAAGCCCAGATGTTGGTGTTTCTCTGGTAACTATCGTGATTTGCTCAGACAGAAATCTGTCTGTTAATCTGTTTATAATGCATGCTTGTCATTTGTTTGTGTTTGCTCTGAAGTTCAGGGTGCTGGCTTTTTCTCTTGAACTAAGTGAATGATATATGTATGTTTAATTAAAGTGAGATTGTAAACCCTTTAAAGTTGCTTTCCTTAGAAAAGCAGATCAAGATATTGCGGAGCTGTCTGCGGTGGCGGCGGAGGAGCGTCTCCTCTCCGGCAGCCCAGCACTCATTTCAAACCCGGGACCGCCGCCCCCTCCGGGCTCTGGTGGCCAGGTCCCTCATCTGCGGGAAGGGGACAAAACCAGCAACTCCCTCGTCCAGCCTCGACTTTCTCGGGCCTCCCTCCCCCCGCCCCCAAGCAGCGAAGGGGGAGGGGAAAACGAAGTTGGTGTCAATCCCTTCCCAAGCCCCGCCGGCCCGGGGACCCGAACCGAGGGTGTCTGTGCCTAGCCTACGGAGCTTCGTGCCGAGCTTTGGCGGAGAAGTCCGGGCAGCGCTCCGCCTGCCCTCGCTTCCCTCGCGCTTCTTGCTCCCCTCGCGCCTCTGGCGCCGCCGGGCGCACCAGATCCATTGAACTTGGAAAGCTGCTAAAGACAAAAAGAAGATACAAAGAGAAGTAAAAATGCCGAAACCAATCAATGTAAGAGTAACTACTATGGATGCGGAGCTGGAATTTGCTATCCAGCCCAATACAACTGGCAAACAGCTATTTGACCAGGTGGTGAAAACAGTTGGCCTGCATGAAGTCTGGTTTTTTGGGCTGCAATATGTGGATAGTAAAGGCTATTCAACTTGGCTTAAGCTAAATAAAAAGGTAACACAGCAAGATGTAAGAAAAGAAAATCCTCTGCAGTTCAAGTTTCGAGCTAAATTTTTTCCTGAAGATGTGTCTGAAGAACTAATTCAAGAAATGACACAGAGACTTTTCTTCTTACAAGTTAAAGAAGCAATCTTAAATGATGAAATATATTGCCCCCCTGAAACTGCTGTTCTTTTGGCTTCCTATGCTGTCCAATCTAAATATGGAGATCATAATAAGGAAATTCATAAACCAGGCTACCTGGCTGATGACAGACTCCTACCTCAACAGGTGTTGGAACAGCACAAACTGACAAAAGAACAGTGGGAAGAAAGAATACAAAACTGGCATGAAGAGCGCAGAGGGATGTTAAGGGAAGATTCAATGATGGAATATCTAAAGATTGCACAAGATCTGGAAATGTATGGTGTAAACTATTTTGAAATAAAGAATAAAAAAGGAACAGAATTATGGCTAGGTGTTGATGCTCTGGGTCTGAACATTTATGAACATGATGACAAGTTGACGCCTAAAATTGGTTTTCCCTGGAGTGAAATCAGAAATATTTCATTTAATGACAAAAAGTTTGTCATAAAGCCAATCGATAAGAAGGCACCTGATTTTGTATTTTATGCACCTCGTCTGAGGATCAATAAACGGATTTTAGCTTTGTGCATGGGAAACCATGAGCTCTACATGCGAAGAAGAAAGCCTGATACAATCGAAGTACAACAGATGAAGGCTCAGGCTAGAGAGGAGAAACATCAGAAGCAGTTGGAAAGGGCACAACTAGAAAATGAAAAAAAGAAGAGGGAAATAGCAGAAAAAGAAAAGGAGAGAATAGAGTGAGAAAAGGAAGAGCTGATGGAATGTCTGAGACAAATTGAAGAACAGACAATGAAAGCTCAGAAAGAACTAGAAGAACAGACTAGAAGAGCCCTAGAATTGGACCAGGAACGAAAGCGAGCAAAAGAGGAAGCAGAATGGCTGGAGAAGGAGCGCCGAGCTGCGGAGGAAGCCAAGGCTGCTCTAGCCAAGCAGGCGGCTGACCAGATGAAAAATCAAGAGCAGCTAGCAGCAGAACTTGCTGAATTCACTGCCAAGATAGCACTTCTAGAAGAAGCCAAGAAGAAAAAAGAAGAGGAAGCTTCAGAATGGCAACACAAAGCTTTTGCAGCCCAAGAAGACTTGGAGAAGACCAAAGAAGAACTTAAAACTGTAATGTCTGCCCCTCCCCCACCTCCCCCACCTCCCCCACCACCAGTCATTCCTCCAACAGAGAATGAACATGATGAACATGATGAGAATAATGCTGAAGCTAGTGCTGAACTGTCTAATGATGGTGTTATGAACCATAGAAGTGAAGAAGAGCGTGTTACAGAAACACAGAAAAATGAACGTGTGAAGAAGCAGTTACAGGCTTTAAGTTCAGAATTAGCCCAAGCCAGAGATGAAACAAAGAAAACACAAAATGATGTACTTCATGCTGAGAATGTTAAAGCAGGCCGTGACAAATACAAGACTCTACGGCAGATTCGACAAGGCAATACAAAACAATGTATTGATGAATTTGAAGCAATGTGAGAGCTGTTATTTTTGCATATATGTTCTTCATAAGCTGAACCACCAACAGAGAAAAGCAGGCCTTTGCGGATTTGATGGATTGCATCCCACCTTGCTAAAGCGCTTATACCAGTTTGCGGTGGTTAAAAAGACAAATTTAAGAGAATCTATTCAACATTAAGGCAGTATGACATTATGCTTGGTATTTGTTTTCTTCTCTCTTTCTTTTTGGCTGAGGAATGAGGAAGCATGTTCCATCACCTGTCACATTTTCCATTTTCACTGTTTTTCCATCTGAAGATTAACACTAACAGTAATGACTGACAAATTTGTGTGTTTGATCTTAGCACTTTGAGAATTTAAAAAAATTCTGGCAGTGGGGACTTATGAATGTATAGGTAGGACACTCCATTTTCCTCTCTCCCTTTCACCTTACTGTCTGATGTATTTCAACATCCCTTCACTCATCTAGTCATTCATCTACTCACACTTTTCCTTTGATGCCTTTTACACCTCCTACTATACACATATCCAGAGTTCTGCCTTTATACAAATCATTGACCTTAAATCTTTTATGAATGAGGGCAGTTGACAAAGTGGGGAGCCTTGGCCCAAAGTATAAAGAATGCAAACAAGTCATATAAAAGACCATATCTGAGTGGTGTGCAGCTGTTTATTTTTTAAACAATTCCACTTTGTTCACATAATTAGAAGTTAGATATGCTTATTTTTTACTAAATTCTTCTTTCTTGCATAAATTGCGTGGTGTTTTATCTCCTGTCATTCTTTGATGGCTTTCCTTGCCTTCTAGTTCACAAAGGTCTACATAGTAGGTAGTATTTCTAAAAGAGAACTTATGGATGGAACACCACCTGCAAATAATAGACTACTGAAAGGCTTGAATAATATTGTTCTTCAGATATGGCTTACTAAAGAACAGTATATATTTACTAATAATTTATTTGCATTGACAAAAACTTGGACCTTTCTGGCAATGGAGCATATGAAAACATCAATCCCAAAGAAGGGGACAGTAGTATACTACCTCACCACTATATACATGATGACTGGTCTTTCAAACACCATATAAAGTTGAGTGTGGAAGCTGTAAGTTTAATAATTCATAGTGATTCTTTTAGATCACAAAAGAGGCTTCCTCAGAAAAAGGTTTCCTTTTTCTTTGGGAGATTTTGTACTGCTCATTGTGTAACTGCCTTTTTGTTGGTAAGCTCTTACTGGTATACTCTTACTGGAGGGGTGTTGCATGTTTGGGAAGAGAGTGTGTGTGTCTGCCTCTGTGTGTGTGTCTGTATCTGTGAGAGAAAGAGGGAGAGAGAATGAAGGGGAAATGCTGCCCTTGCATTAGATGAAGAAAATTTATAGTTCAATTTCTTGGCACAGTTATTTCATAATCATTTAGGCATACTTAGCATCTGAATCATTATGTTTGTTTTTCTAAGTCTGTTAATGAGATGACAACATTTGAATTGTTAATCATGTTTTTGTGTGTTATACTTAGTTTATATTAATTCCAATTACATCCTTTTGAAGTAATCTTAAAAACTAACATGTCTGAATTGTTTTTCTACATTGTAAAGTGCCCATATTTGGAGTTAAGGAGGGAAAAAAGCCTTATTTTCTCTGAGGGTGGTTCAACTACCTTCCATTTGGTATTATGCACTCAAACTTACATTTATCTGTTAATTTTGCCATTTTATTAAACATTTTTCCATGCACAGTAAGTTCAGCTTATATCTGAAAAGTTCTCTTGTGTTTTTTTAATTTATGCTGACTTCAAAAAGGAATAATTTGGGCAGGCATTGTGATAAGGAAAAGTTGTATTTAATATATTTCAGCTTTTGTGGGATTAAAGGTAGCTGGTTAACTTTGAAATGACTGGTGTGCAAACATGGTGCATATGCTTCAAAGCTTTGCTTTGTGGAAGAGAGTGTTCTTTCTACAGTGTGAACCGGAATACTTCAAAGGGACCTTGATAGATCCCAAATTTGGTGCACTGAAGCATGAGCATTCATTCCAGTTTTCCAAAATTTTGCCATAGCAGGTGAAATACTGTGCCTCCAGTGGATTCTGTTTCTTTTTCCCCCTTGAAATAAATGCACCAACATTGATGTGTCAGCTTAATATCAGTGTTGAAAAATTACTGGTTATAGTTGCAGTTAATAATCTATAATATATAGATTTGAATTAAAATGGATGGATCCAATCCATTTATAAAGCTGTCTGAATTTTTCTAACACAGGAACAACCATTTGTAATTTGAGTTTTCATAATGATCAAAGCAGTATAGCTTCTCATTTGCCATTGGGAGCACATGCTCATGCAGCCATGTTGAGAACACATTAATAATCATTTGGTAAAGTAAATTTACATTATGCTTTTTGCCCTTAGTGAGAGTCTAGCATCATGATTTTGTGTTGTTCAATTAAGCTACGATTACATATATTATTTTGGATAACATTCATTGGTTAACAATAAAGAGATTAAAAGTTAAAAAAAAAAAAGAAAAGCAGATCAAAGGACCTGTTCCAGCAGCCCTGCTGTGTGCTCTTGTTGGTCTTTCACCTCGACAATAGCTGCTAGCAACATTGTTGTTACATCCATCTTCCCCCTTCCAAATTAAACCTTCCCTTTTAACAAAGAATAAGTTCAGCGGAAACTCCTACAAAAATAACCATTCTGACCATGTGTACAATATTGTCTGCTTGTCATCTCCTGCCTCTCCTTGAAAGAGAGGCTTGTATTTCATTATTTATTCTCTGGGAACATTTTGGTTTTTCAGTTACTTTTTTATGCTTCCTCTTAGTGGCCTTTGTATTAACATCATTTATTATTCCAGGCCCAGCCCTGCATCCACTGTGACACCTGCCTTATTCTTTATACCATGATCTTTGATATTAAGGTCAGATGTATGTATTGTGGAATACAGTGTAAGGTGCTGGTCTAACCTTAATTCTGTGCAACTGCTTTCCAGTTTTCCCAGCAGTTTTTGTCAAATAGGTAGCTCTTTCCTAAGCAATTTAAGTTTTCTGGTTTAGCAAACCCTGGGATATTGAGTTCCATTTTTTCTGATTCTCCCTTGTCTAGCGAGTGCCCTTGTTGTTCCTCTCTATTTTTTAGTCCAAGATCATCATTCGATGAGCACGCACTTTTGTTTCCAGTTCTTTGCCACTATAGAGTGCTATATTTGAGAACTTTGTTTCTATAGTTGATAGTGTCCAGTGAGACTTGCCTCTTGGCTATTTCACAAGCAAGACATTCCATCTTTGGGCTCTGGACATTTTCTCTGCTTGACCCCCAAGCCTGGAATGCTCTCCCTCTTCAACTGTGCCTATTGCCTTCCTTGGCTTCCTTGAAGTGCCAACCAAAATCTCATCTTTTAGAGGAAGCCTTTCCTAACCCCTCTCAATCCTAGTGTCTTCCCTCTGTTAATTGTCTCCTCTTTATCTTGTATATACCTTGGTGGTATGTTTTTGTTTGCATGTAGTTTCCTCCATTCTATTGTAAGCTCCTTGAGGACAGGGACTGTCTTTTGCCTCTCTTTGTAGCCTTAGCTCTTTACTGTGGTGTTTGGCACATAACAAATGTTTACCGATTGAATGACTGAGGATTCAGTCTCTACTCTTCCCCCTCAATGACCATGCCATCAAAGAGAGAGACTACAACAATAGCAGACAGTACATCCAGCTGGGATGAGAGACTGGACCAGTAGGGAACAACATACTCAGCTTGGAGCAAGAGTAGTCACTGAAGATGCAGCTTTGAGGGAAGTGGAGGGGTCGGGGGAGAAAAACATCAAGGGAGGAAAAAACTCTCTAACTTGCTCAGCATAATTCCCTCTTTAGGGAAGAGTTGTGTCCAACTCTTCATTACCCCGTAGAGGCTTTCTTGGCAAAGATACTAGAGCAGTTTGCAATTCATTTCCTTTTCCAGCTCATTTTATAGATGAGGTACTGAGGCAAACAGGGTTGAGTGACTTGCCCAGGCTCACACAGCTAGTAAATGTCTGAGGCTGGGTTTGAACTCAGATCTTTCTAATTCCAGGAACAGTGCTTTACCTATTGCACCAGCTAGCTGCCCCTAAATTTGTAAGTTCTTGTTCAATTGTGTTTGACTCTTCATGCCGAATTTCAAGTTTTGTTGACAAAGATATTGGAGTGGTTTGCCTTTTCCTTCTCCAGATCATTTTATGGATGAGGAACTGAGGCAAACAAGGCTTAGTGACTTGCCCAGAGTCACTTAGCTAGTAACCATCTGAGGCCAGATTTGAACTCAAGATGAGTCTTCCTGACTTCTGGTCCAGCACTCTATCTACTGTGCCACCTATCTGCCCTTCTCACAGCTTAACTGCTATTTTTATATATAGGCCCAAGGTGTGCCTGAGTCTTTCAGCCAAATGTTCCTATTTCAAAATATTAATGCACTTGTTCACATATTAATAGGAAAATTTATTAACAACCAGCACTCCACTGACTAACTGATTCAATTGAGGTCTCTGGGCCATTAATTGGGGAAAGGGTGCAACCCCACCCTTATGCTGGTAATACAAGATGACAGATATAACTGGTGGTTGCAGTGTATATGAAGAGGAGGGAACAGATAGATGTAACAAATATTACAGAGGTAGAAATGTCAGTATTTGGTGCCTGATCATAGACGTGTATGGTAAAGAAGAGGAAAGAGTCCAAGTTAATGTCAGTGCTATCAGGCTGAAGAACTGGATGAATAGTGGCATCATCAGTATAAGGATGTTAGGGGGAGAAATACATGTTGTAGATAAAGTGACCACCTAGAAGGATTTTCCTCATGTGGGAACTCCCTATATTAAGGAAATCACAGGTCCACTTTCTACTGCCATCCTGATCCCTAGAAAAGGCAAGTTCCAGAAATAAAGTGATAAGTTCACTTCTGGACACATTAAATTTGATGAGATTAAGTTTAATGACTTACCCAATTGGAGATACTTAACAGGCAAATGGAAATATTGTTAGGAATAGAGACATGTAGACTTGGGAGTCACTGAAGATCACTGAGAGAGGGTGTAGAAAGACATTAGGTGCATGCACAGAAACTTGGAGGAAAACACCATTTAAGGTATGGGAAGATAAAGCTAGAGAACCATAAAAATGCAGTATTACAGAAACCGAGACAGGAGAGAGTATCATGAAAAAGGGAGTTTTCCAAAGTGTCAAATGCAGGAAGAAGGTTAATGCCAAAAAAATAATAATAATAATTTGACGGGCTATCAGAGCTAAGGCTAGGGCTTTTTTTTTTTTAGATTAAGAGAAACCTGGAAGCATCATTGTTGATATAGAGGAAAGAAGAAGGGGAAATTGAAGATGAGAGGGATGGGAATGATTGATGGAGCAAAGAACCAGAGAAAATAGGTAGTAAGGAGGTAAGCTTAGCCTGGAGAGGATAAGTGAAGACTTAATGTCTGTTAAAACAGAAGTGGGTAGAAATGTGGCCTGGTTTAATCTGTCAACAGCATACAGAACCATACACAAAGAAATCAAGGTAGAAAAAGGCAGCAGCTATTAGATACTTTGATTTTAGAAAAGAGGTTTTTAACTTTAAAATGTCAATTTATACAATGTAGGCAAAAGATTTAAAGAAGGTGGAGATTACTCTTACTTTCTAATGAGCAGATTTCCTATTATGACTTGTATCCTTTGTCTTAGGGGAACAAGCAAACCCAGAACAAAGGGGCAAGGCTGAGATGCACACCTGTACCCAAAATCTCATCCTCACTCTTGACCTCTCCCAGTTTCATAAGGGTCTCAAATTTACACCTGAGTGATCACTGTCGACTCCATTACTCCTGGAATGCACTCCCTCCTCACATTTGTCTTCTATAATCCCTAGCTGTCTTCAAAGTTCAGCTCAACTCCACATTCTATGGAAGTTCTTCCAGTCCTGTAGTTGCTCATTGGATCATCAATTTAGAGACAGGAGGTACTTTGGGGGTTGCTTAGTCCCATCCCTCACTCTCATAGAGAAAATGGAAAAAAAAAAACCCTATGAGCTGTTAAGTTTGGAGTAAATGTTTCTCTCCAGAATAAGTCTTAAGAGGTTAAAGAAAAGGAGTAACAGGGTCATGTAAATACTCTGGGCAGCTAGGTGGTGCCATGGATAGAGCACTGGGTCTGAAGTCAGGAAAACTCATCTTCCTGAGTTCAAATTTGGCCTCAGACACACACCAGCTGTGTGACCCTGGGCAAGTCACTTCACTGTTTGACTTAGTTTCCTCATCTGCTGTTTGTCCTTTGTTCTTGAAGAGGACAATGACATTAGGAAGGTGATGCCATGATTTGCAAGTGAAATGGATCTAAGGGGGGAGGTCTCACTTTCTCTTCTGGAACCATCTGGGTCCAGTGGCCAGATAAAGATCAGGATGACTGGAGATGGCCTTGGATGCAGTGGGAGACCTTGGCCTTTCCAACAGGTCTTCATTTGACTGAGCACATAAATGCTATCTACCTCCTGACAGGGGGTTAGGGGGGATGACTAATATGCAGCAGAATGAGACATGTAGTTTTGACAAGGCCAGCGCAAAACTGTGTTTTGCTTTACTAGGCTTACTTACTGCAAGCATGTTGTTTTTCCTTTTTCTAATGGGGGCGGGGATAAGTGAGAGGGAAAAAAATGAATACTTCTGATTGACAAAATAAAAAAAAATTTAAATTTATAGTTAGTTTTCAACATTCACTTCCACATTTTGAGTTCCAAATTTTCTCCCCATCTCTCTCCTCCCCCCACCCCAAGATAGAGTACATTGACTACCCCTTCCCCCAATCAGCCCTCCCTTCTCTCACCCCCCTCCCTTCTCTTATCTTCTTCCCTTCTATTTTCCTGTAAGGCAAGATAGATTTCTATACCCAATTGCCTGTATATCTTATTTCATAGTTGCATGTAAAAAAAATTTTTAACATCCATTTTTAAAACTTTGAGTTCCAAATTCTCTCCCTTCCTCCTTCTTGTTAGGGTAATTAGAGTGGGAGTTTTTTGTTCTCTCTTTTAGGATGCTAAGGCTATCAAGTGCCTTTCATGAGCCCTGCCTTTGTTTGAACGGGGCAGGTAAAGTGGGATCTTTTTGTGTTAGAGTATTTCTTAGCACTAAGGAAATCAGAAGTCATTGATTTGAAATAGTGTATATAATGTGGTGCTAGTGATTGAAGAACTTTCACATATTGTAAATCCTAAGATGGCCCCAGCTCCCCTGAACAAGGTATATGTACAGGAAAGTTGGCATTTGACTTTTGGGGCACACTCAATATTTGTTTGGGTTCTTTTTGGGGGGGAAGGCAGGGCAATTGGGGCTAAGTGACTTGCCCAAGGTCACACAGCTAGTAAGTGTATCAAGTGTCTGAGGCTGGATTTGAACTCAGGACCTCTTGACTCCAGGGCTGGTACTCTACACACTGTGCCACTTAGCTGCCCCTGGAGGCACACTCATTGAAAGAGTGTTGGTGAAAAGACTCTGGACATGCCATTGAAATAGTGTGCCCCCCCTTCGATAACCCAGATGTTGGTACTTCTCTGGTAACTATGTATTGCTATGGATAGACTAGTTTGTGTTATTTGCTGTTTATATAATGTATGCTTGTAATTTTTGTTTGTATTTCCCTTGAAGTTCAGAGGGCTGATCTTTTCCCCTTGAATCAACTGAATGATATATGTATGTTTCATTAAACTGAGATCATTAACTCAAAGTTGCTTTGCTTAGAAAAGCAGATCAAAGAACTTGTGCTGGCAGCCCTTCTGTGTGCTAGTGTTATTGGTCTTACACAGCCACAGTAGCTGCTAGCAACACTGTTGTTATAAAAATGGTATGGTCGGCATGATCTTCAGATTAAAAGGAAAGTATGGAGTTTTAGGGTACTAAGATAGTGGTTGGATGGGTCCCAGTTACTGAGTTGCTCTTTATATTTGTGGTGGCTATGGTTCCATGGATCCCCAGGAACAGCAGAGGCCTGAAAGAGAATAGGTGGGTGGCAGTGAGGGGAGCGGTTACCCAGGAGCCCAGAGCAGGGGCTCTGGGACATAACCTTCTCTTGCCCCTCCCTACCGCACTAGAACTCTGGAGGAGACAGGCCAGAGTAGAGGCTGTGGGAGGAAAACAAGAGGCTTGAGGAAGGTGGGGATGGCCAGAGCTAGGGCTTGAGCAGATTAGCCTGGCTCCTGAATGTTCCCGAAGGGTAAATGTTCTGAGATTGAATTGTATATGGAGCATTGAAACAGGTGCAGAGAACTGCCTTTACACAGCAGTGATTGGTGAAGAGAAAAAGCAGATGGCTGCTGACACACTGACCCAGCCAGAGTGGAGGACTGCCTGCGTGAGAACTTTGGAAAGGTGAGAGCAGGGAGCTGCCTGCATCAGCATTTGGTCAGAAGCCAGGAATGGGCAGCAGGACGAGGACCACCAGGAACCCAGGAGCTTGGAGTTCAGCCCTGGGGCAAGATGGAAACCTTGCAGCAAAGTTGCTGAGTGTGCTTTTTTGCTGCCTTCTCCTGGGATGGTTTGGTCTATGGTGGGTGGAAGGAAGTGCCTTGGACCCCCAAGGACCCCACCCTGTTGGCTTTGTTGCCAAGCTGCCCCTCAAGACTTGGAAGCGGGGTGCTGGGACAGTGTGGGGAGAACACACCCCTAAGAGAACTTTATTTTTTGTTTGCTTTGGAATTTTGCTAATTAAAGCATGCAGGTACCTGAGGGTGCCAGGAGGAAATCTGTAACAGCAGTGTGTGGAAGACATACCCTGTCTATATAATGCATACTTGTAATTTCTGTTTGTGTTTGCCCTGCAGATCCCGCAGGTATCTACCCTGGCTTGACCTCCTTTTCCATTTGGCCAACTCTACTTTTTATGGCATTCTTCTCCTCATTGGTTTTTTGGACCTGTTTTGCCATTTGGTCTAGTCTATTTTTTAAGGTTTTATTTTTTTTTTCAGTATTTTTGGGGTCTCTTTTAGCAATCTGTTGACTCATTTTTCATGATTTTCTTGCGTCACTCTCATTTCTCTTCCCAAGTTTTCCTCTATTTCTCTTACTTGATTTTCAAACTCCTTTTTGATCTCTTGACCAATTCATGTTTTTCTTGCAGGCTTTGGATATAGGAGCTTTGACTTTGTTGTCTTCTTCTGGTTGTATGTTTTGATCTTCTGTGTCACCAAAGTAATAGTCTCTGGTCTGAATTTTTTCCCACTGTTTGCTCATTTTCCCAGCATATTACTTGACCTTTTAATTCTTTGTTAAGGTAGAACTCTGCTTACAATGTGGAGGGTGTATTGTCCGAAGCTTCAGGGGTTTTGTGCAGCTGTTTTCAGAGATACTTCTAGGAACTTGTAAGTTTTCAGTTCTTCCAAGGTTGGATGATTTAAGGAGAGATGTTTACTCTAATCCTGGCCTGTGCTCAGGTCTGAGTGACCATAAGCACTCTTTTCTGCCCTGGAACTGTGAGGAGCGTTCCCTCTCCATTGCTGCCACAAGCTCTGGTATGGCAGTGCCCCTCCTTGCCCCAGGACTGCCACCCAGATCTGAGTATAGGCAAAGTAACAGAATCCTGCCCCAGTAAAGAGACCATTGCACTCTCCTTCTAATCAGTTGTTCAAGCTCCTTGCCATCTGTGGGCTGAGAACTTTGGAAGCAGCCACCACCGCTGTTACCACCCCACCACCACTGCCCCACAGCTGTAGTGGGGCCTGGCTAGACTGTGCTCTTCTCTCACCCAGGTCTGACAGACCTTTCCTAAAGACCTTCTAAGTTGTCTTTGGCATCTGTGGGTTGAGACATGTGGAAATCAGCACAGCTTCCTGCGATTCAGTCCACTGAGGTCTGCTCTGGGTTTGCTGGGGCCTGGCCTGTGCTCCTCTTTCAGTCTAGTGCAATAGATCTTTCCTGTTGACCTTCAAGGTTGTCTTCGGCTGGAAATTTCTTGGGCTGGAAATTTCTTTCACTCTGTCTTTTTGCATGTACCGCTGCTGTAGAATTTGTTTCGAGTCATTTTTTACAGGTATTTAGGGGGGTTTGGGCAAAAGTTCAAGGGAGTCCTTTTCTTTACTCCACCATCTTGGCTCCATCCCTGAATGACTCCTTATACGAAGGATATATTTGTGTGAACATTCATTCCACAATATCCAACAGTAATTTGAAGGGGAACACAAGAGCTGCTTGATTGTCTTTGGTGCAGCAATATAAAGGCCCTCTAGGAAGGGGTAATCTATGTCCTTAAGTATCTGAAACACAGCCATAGCCTCCTAGGTAAGGTAGTTATCCTCATCTTCCTCTTTTTCTTCATAGTCCTCTTCCCCTCCCTTTTCTTCCACTGTCTCCTCTCTAGCATCATTATTATAGCAACGGTCAACCAGAAAGCATTCTGCCATATTTCCAGCCTAGAATGTGTTATTAATGGGATGGTTAGTGAATATATTAAAAAAGAACAATGATCACAAAAAACCAATATGACTTTATCAAGGACAAGATGTGCCAGACTAACCTTAATTCATTTTTTCTGACAGAGTTTCTAAGCTAGTAGATGAAGGGAATTCTATCAATATAGTTTATTTACATTTCAGTCAAGTATAAAGTCTCTTCTGCTATTATTGTGGACAAAATAGAGATAGGACCTAGATAATACTGCAATTAGGAAGATTCAGAACTGGCTGAATAGCCAAATCCAAAGAATGCTAATTAAATGTTTATTGTTAACAATAAAAAATAAAGTTAATGTTAACTTGGAAGGATGTGTCCAGTGAATGTTCTAGGGAATTTATACTAGACTCTGAGCAGTTTAACATTTTTGACAATAATCTAGATAAAGGAAGAGAAGACAAGCTTGTCAATCTGCAGATGATATAAAACTACAGAGATAAAGATAATATTGGATGACACAGTCCAGATTCAAAAATATTGAAAAAGGGTAGAACACTGGATCAAACTGTTTATTCAGTTGATGAAATTTAATGAGAATAAATATAAGTGTTACACTTGGGTTTAAAAAACCCCTACTCTATTTCACAAGTATAAGATTAAGCATGCATGGCCAGATAGCAGCAGATCATTTAATAAACAAATAGTGGACAGCAAGGTTAGACAAAAAATGAACAGCATGATATGATAGCCAAGAAAGCTAATATGGTTTTGAATTATATCAAACAGTGAAGAATATAACAAAAACTGAAATTTATTCTATCTTAGCAAAAAGAAACTAGTTTCAGATGTGAGAATCAGTCCAAATCATCCATCTGTATGCAGTCCACAGGATAGTGACAGCAAAGTTCAAAATCAATACCCAAATTAGAAGGATAAATATGAGGAAACAATGGGTGCCATTACAAGAGCTCCAATCTGACCTACTCAAAAAAGCTATTGATGAAAAAAGGGAGGGGAATGGCTAAAAGCCATTGACTCTAATTATTACCTAGAAAAGTTCATAGGAGCTTGCATTTTGAGTCCAAAAACACTGACCTTCCATTATACTACAGAATGGCAGTAGAATGGTCTCTTTCAATCACAAAACAAAAGCCCCTTTTTTAAAACTAAAGAAATTATCTTTTATTCTCCGTATTTATTACATAGGTAAACATAACACAGATATTTTTAGGATCATCACTTTAGAGCAGAAAGGGACCTTGATCTGCCCCCTCATTTTACAGGTGAGGAAACAAGCCCAGAAAGACTAAGTGACTTACCCACCCAGTTAATGTACTTCGGAGCTGGAGCCCTAATCCAATGCTGTGGCCACTGCACCAAGGGGATTATTCATTTGAATTTTAAGAAACCACCTCTATCAAAAAAAAAAAAAGGACCAAGATACTCAACTTTCCTAATTTAAAACTGTCCAAGATTAGCTTCCAGCCCTAAAATAAGAAACTGATAAAATGGGCTGAAATTTTTAGTGCCTTGGAATCTATGGGGAACTTTCTTTAAAAAAACAAAATTAATAGTTCCTCTCATATTTTTTTCTTGTTGGAGGTGGAACAAAACGCACTAACGGGCTGTGGAGTTGGAATAAATTAAATATATCAGTGGGGGCGATGAGTCCAAAAGGTAGGAAGCAAGGTTAAGCCTCCAGCCACCCTTGCCCCTTCCTTTCCCGTTCCCGGAATGACTACGATGGGCCTGCCCTCCCTCCCGCATGGATCTCCCCTCGCTGGACCCCCACCCGGGGGGAGGTCGAGGACAGCCTGGGATGACACGTCCAGATTGGACGCGGCCCCTGCCAGGCGGGGACGGCCACCCGCCTCCATGTTTTCCAGGGCCCTCGGACCAGGAGCTCAGTCCAGGGAGGGGGACGCCGGGTGCGCATCAGGATAATAAGCCAGCGTCGCCCCAGAGACCTCGCCGGAGATTTCGGACATCTCGGGGCTCCATGGTGTTCCCCGGCCCTCCGGGGGAAGAGGCCCGAGGCCTAAGGCTGCGGCCCCCGCGGCCTGGACAAGAGGCCCCTCCACAGCGGGGCTGACTCCCGTGAAAGGGATCTCCAGGGCGGCAGTTTCCTCTCCTTTCCCACTTTCCCTTTAGAGACCCGGAGTGGCGCCGCCCGCTTCCGCAAGGGCTGGGCCGGCCGCGCGGCAGTCACCACTTGCTGACCTGGAGGGGACGCAGACAATCCCCGCTCTCAGCTTCTCGTCCTGGGCGGCCAGCAGTCCTCGGTCCCTGAGTCTGTCCAGAATCGGGCCTTCCGGTTCCAGCCCGAACCTGTTCGAGAGCAGGACAGGAAGTTTGAGTCTCCCCGCGCCACTCCTCGCCCCGCAAGCGAACATCACGCCACGCAGGGGAGGACACGGGGAAGAGGCCGTGACAGTTGTCCTCCAAAGGGGCTGGGTCATTGGTTGGAGGCGGGGCGGCGGGGGCGGGCTCTAACCCCCCTCATCCATTCAGAGGCCAGATCTTGTCTTTTCTACCCATTCACTACCTCTGTACTCAAAGCACAAGGTCTTGGAGTCTGGCATGTTGCGGGTACCAAGGGTTTCCTTAAAGGAGGAAACTGACGCTGCCAGAGGTTAGGTGACTTACTTAGCATCACACAGCCAATAAGTGTCTGAGGCAGAACGTGAATTTAAGTCTTAATCTACCAAGTACAATATTTTTATCCACTGCGTCACGTGGCATCACCGACTACCTACTAAGCACTGGAGGTACAAAAAGAACAGTCCCCCTCCTCAAGGAGCTCCCATTTTAACGGGGGAGACCAAGCATAGGTTTCAGCTGCAAGTCAATTGTATGAAACTTATTCAGCAGCAATAATTACCGACGCTTATAAAGTGATCTGTAGTACCTTCTTTTTCTATATATTTTGTGTTGTTACTCTTTCCACAAGAAACCTGTAAACTAGGAAAGTCAGATAGTTTCATACACATTTGACAGATGAAGAAACAGACTGAGAGATTAAACGACATGTCCAGGATTGCACAGCTATTATTTACAGCAGAAATGAACCCAAGGTCTCAATTGCAGATACAGTGCAGAACTTTGTAAATATGGTTTCCTACAAATCACAGTGTGTTAGAGCTTGCAAGGTATTAAAGCTCATCCAGGTGAACTCCCTGGTTTTATAGGTGAGAAAATATGTACTAAAGATTAAAGGGAATTGCCCAAGGTCAGGCATGTCTTAAGTACTGAAACTAAGATCTGGTTCTAAATATGCTGACAAGCTAATTGTTTTTCCTTCAATACTTTTCTGAGAGCACCAATATTTTTTTTTGAATTCCATAAAATAAAAGAAAAAGTTATAAATCCTATGTTTAGCTTATTTTAAGCAGTAGAGCACTGGACTTGGAGTCAAAATAACTGAGTTTAAGTCTTGGCTCTGTCACTTACTTGCAAACAAGGTAGTTTACCATCTGGGCTTCAATTTGGGCTAAATAATCCCCAACCTTTCATCTCTAACATTCTGTGTTTCATTCCTAGAAAAAATCAAATTCATTTCCAATCTTCAGAGCACTAGAAACAAAATATGTACTTGTATGTAAGATGGATTTTAGTGTGTGCAAGGTGGATTTTTGTTATTCTTTTCCAGATAATTTTTCCCAGGCTCCTGGCCTGAAAACAGTTTTTACTATGCTTGCACATCATTATGTAAGTCTGCAAAGTATAAACATTTGTGCTTATACTCATAAACATGTAATGCGCGTGTGCTATGTGACATTGATATGATAATGCTAAAACTCAACGTAACCTTATGAAGTTACTCCTTGGCAAAATGCCTTCTTTATAAATCAAGTGGGCACTGGCTAACGGGTTCGGGTGTCTTTCCTCACTTCTCCTTGCCGGCTGCTGCTTGGAGTAATAAACTGGTATGAATCCCCTGTCTGTTGCTCCACTGTCTTTCTTTGGTTTGGCTGATTCCAGTGTGAACCTGCCTGGAGCAGAGCTCCTGCGTTACAGTACTGCTTAATGAAAATACACCTAAATGCACAAGTTTCTGGTTTGTTTGTTTTTTTTTAAATAGGCTTTATTAATTGTTTTTATGCAACCCAAGCCCCAAAGCCCATTGGTGGAACTCTCCACACTGGTGGAAATCAATGCCTTGCCTATGTAAGAGGTGGTGGAATGCTGCCAGCGGCTGTGGTGCTGCAATGGCTGGAGATGGCCAAATATCTCGGAGAGTGAAAAGAAAAACACAAATAACAGGCCAGGCGGAAGAGTAAAGAACAGCTCCATTTATTAATCTGAGGGACAGGGCTTATATACTCTTTTAGGCAAGCAGAATCAACCAATCCACGTGTCATTTGCATAATGCATGACTTCCTTGTGCCTTTGTTCCCCTTTTGCTGTAAACAATATTGTGTTAATAGCTCACAGGTGGTATTTAGCATGTGTGTGCTGTAGGGGTTTTAGAGAGAGCATGTGTATACCGAGGAGGCTTGAAGAGCCTTCATCCTGAGCATGCTGAGGGAGGGATGGAGAGCCCATGTGCCGAGTTATCAGCCCAAGGGCAAGAACAGGCCTCTGGCCTGTATCTTATCCCAGAATGAACTTTCTCAGAGCTGGCCCTCTACAGTGGAACACCACTGATAGGGTCATGGGACCTGGACCCCTAAAAGGAAAAAACTATGTCTTTGAAAGCAACCCAATCCCTGAATTCTCCCATACATTTCAGCAGCCCAGATCACTGGCCTCTTCACCCAAGGAATCTGGCCCACTCCAGTCCACCTGGATCACTTAATTAGTTTACTTGACTGTCCTTTCATTGACAGTCCCACCCTGGACCACTTAATAGTCTTTGACTGTGGCTCTTGACCACCCCCAGTCCACTTAACTCCTTTCACTGTCACACCTGGGCTACCCCAGGCTATTTACCACTTCTCAATCTCATCCTTCCAGATCTTCTCCCTGTTTTGTTTTTTTATATAAGTATTAATCTCACCCCCATCAAGTCATAGATTCACTAGCAATCTTGCCAATCCTATTGGTGTTACCTTGACACTTTGACTGAGAGGTTTCAGTCTGTGAATTTTCTCCAGGCAGACCTCCTCTGTATCCTTATATTTCAGGGTTCCCAGCGCCCCAAACAGCATCACCACCGACCACCAAAGTTAGTGGAAGCAGTACAGAGGAAAGATTTCATAAATCTCTTTGGGCTCTCTAGTCCCTTCTGTCCTTCCAATCCAATCCAGTAAACATTTATTAAGTACCTATAATGCTGGGCATTATGCTAAGTACTGGGGACACAATTTATAAAAAAGATAGTCCCAGCCCTCAAGGAGTGCCAAATCCAAGCTCCAGCCTGCTTTTATAGACTATAGTGGAACAATTTACATATAAGGTTGTGGAATAAATGTCATCTCAGCTCCTCCCCATTATGGCACCATTGGGAGATTAGATAGTTCTCGGGTGATGGGAGTAGAGACAGTGCTTTGTTGTTGAGTCCTTTCAGTTGTGTCTGACTCTCTATGACCCCATTTAGAGTTTTCTTGGCAAAGATACTGGAGTGGTTTACCGTTTTCTTCTCCAGCTCATTTTACAGATGAGGAAACTGAGGCAGAGTTAAATAAGTAGCCCAGGGTCACACTAGTAAGTGTTTGTGTAACTTTACTATAGAATAACTATGCTGCTTCTTCCTGCTCTTGCCCCTCAGCTCAATGCTCCAAGGGCTCTCCATCCCCTCCAAAAAAAAAAAAGGCTCCCAGTGAAAAAAGGAGGCAGAGAGACAGTCACCACTGCTGCTACTGCTGAGACCTCTAGCCCCAAGAAAGGAGACCTTTGCCACACCTGCTGGAACATCTGGCTCTAAGGTGTCTGTCTTCCCCTTGGGTACTATGTATCTGTCCTCAGCTCTGCATGTCCCCTGTCCTCTCCTGTCTGTGTCCTTGTCTGATCCTCAGGTGCCTGCCTAGTCCCCATGTTTCCATGGACCATGTGCTAGCCCCCTTCCTCCACGGGCCTAAGGCCTAGGACAAATTCTAAATGCCAGGGTAAAAAACTGTCCAAAGTCCTTAAGTGATGGGATTAAGCTAAAGGAGACACTCTCTCCTGCAGTCTGGGTGTGCACAGTACCCAAAGGTCGAGTGAGATTAAAATATGTGGTCACTCAGACTATATTTTGCCCAGTGGCCTTGCTGCAGTTTGGGGTTGCTAGGAACCCTGAAATGTCAGGGTACAGGATGGCATCCACCTGGAACAGGTTATAGGGTGGCATACACCTGGAATGTCTTCCAGCCAAAGTAGAAAGGTTTATTTTAATGCCAATAGGAGCAAGATTCTCAGGGAATCTGCAGCTTATTAGGGGTGAGACTGATACACACAAAAACAGTGAAAAGATATGGATGGGATTAAGGAGTGGAAAATAGTCTGGGGTGGGCCAGGTGCAATAGTGAGAAGAATAGTCTGGGGTGGGTCAACTGGCCCCCTCTAATAAAGTGGACCCTCAACCTTCTTCATGTCCTGAGATAGCCCCTCCTTCCAGTACCTTATTTTTATAAGGCTTAATATCAAATTTGTTACCTGAGCATTCTAACTTGTTCTCCTTTGAAGTCCACTTCATCCATCTCTATTGCCCTATACAAATCCTAGCAAAGTGGTATACACAAGACTTTATGTAACACACACACACACACACACACACCTGTATATATTTCATTTAAAATTTAAAAAAATTCAAAATAGTTAATTAAAATAGTTACAGGTGCACAGGTGTGGCATTGTTCCCCTAATTCTCTCTAGGCTCTCTCCCTAGGCTGAAGCTGGTTCGCTCCTCCTATTCCTACCCACTCCAGCAAGTTGGGGTGTTCCTTCCAAAGGGATGGCCATACTGTTACTGCTCATCTTCAGGATCCTAACAATAGCCCTGAAGATGAGGGGATATACTCCTAGAACTTGCTTTGCTTCTCATTTATACAAAGTAGTCAAAATGACACAGTTGACTCTTAAACACCAAATATTTATTAAACAAGAAAGCACAGCACAAAAAAATCATAAAGTTATATTTTCAAGAGAAAGAAAAAACATGAATAGTCAAAATATAATAGTATATATGCGGTTCTGTGTCCTGTTCCCAAAACTCACCAAAGAATAAGTATCTATAATTCCTGTACTTTTCCTAATTTTAAACACTTTGAAAACCGCTCAGCTCAAGATGATTAATTCAAATATCACTTTCCCATCCACCTGAAGAGATAAACTGACAATAGAAAGAGAAACAGAAGCAGGGTAGACACTGCCTACTGATGATGCATGAAAGCAGCAGCAGGAGGGGCATGAGAAAATAAAAACAGCAGCTTCAGGCTGACAGAAGACTGGGAAGAGCTGTGTGATTGTGTGGATGGAATAATGAAACACAAAAAGACAAAGACATGGGGCTAGGCAAGTCGTATAGTCTGGCTATAGACTAATTTTAATGGAGTTACTGACAGTATTTTATACAGGTTAATTGCTGAGTCATCCTGACTTCTCAGAAGAGTACAATGAAGCATTGGTTAAGTTTTTTATCTCCTTGCTCCTGGGAGTGAGACACTATTTTCCCTCAATGCCAACCAAATAAAAATATTTCTGTCTTCTCCCACATAGATAACCAGACTGAAATATTTCTGTCCTCTCCCATTGGGTAATGAGCTTGGGTAATCAGGCAGGTTTTCTTTGCCACATCTTCTTATCCCAAACATGGCCTTTGCCGTGCATAGACCCATCCTCAATTGACCCTGCCTTGCAGAGATCTAAGAGGCCTAAACCGGATATAGCTAGCTCCCCATAGAAGACAAACAGCATCTGAAGGTGTCGCTGGGAGCTGATTGGAGAAGGCAGAATCCTGCTGTATGAAGAGCTGGCTGGGTTTATCTGAATTGTTCTTTAGCATGGAGCCCAGAGAGCAGCATAAGGGAGCATATCTAGAAAGCTGAAGACTGTAGAGTTAGAGCTGCCATTTCACTGAGTGTAATGCACATGTTTAAAAGTAGTGCTGCTTTTGTTGCCTAAGAGTAGCAGAGTAGTGGTTTCATCTAGCAGGAGGGTTAAGAGGCCCAGAAGAGGAGTAGGCCTGAATAGCAGCTGAAGTATAGACTGTTTAAGGTCTGCGGTCTAGAGTTGTAAGTTGCTCTGCTTCACTGGTAGGTTTCTTTGAGTGCCCACTTTCCCCCATGGACATTGTATGCATTGGTGGAAGAATGTGTCCCAGTTTTATAGGCATCCTGTTATATTTTGACTATTTGTACTTTTTATTTCTCTTGAAAATGTTAGAACCCTAAAGATAAGCAGTAACAGTAATGGCCATTCCCTTGGAGGGACCACCCCAACCTGCTGGAGTGGGTACAAATAGGATGAGCCAGCTCCAGCCTAGGGAGAGAGACTAGAGAGAATTAGGGGACCAATGGCCACACCTGTGAACCTGTAATTATTTTACTATTTTCAATTTTTTAAAATCTTAAATAGATTAGATATAGAATGTGTGTGTGTATGTGCACGCACATGCGTGCATGTGTGTATGCTACATAAAAACTTATGTATACTACTTTGCTACATTTTACAGATATTCCTATGAAGATTCTGTCCCCCTTCCAAAAGCCCTTTTAGTTATTTTCAAATTATGGTAGAAAAGTGAAAGAAAACATAAATATTTCTGCTTTCCCTTTATTCTTAATACTTCTCATTTCGTTTGTTTTTAAAGAAGGCACTAGACAGTTCTTGGGTAACCTGTAGCCAAACTACAATACTTTAGCTTTAGTATAACATAGATTAAAAATGTAAGCTCTATTGTCTACAGGTGCAGTTTTGTGTTCTGTTCCCGAAAGTAACCAAAGAATGAGTGTTCATAATTCCTGTACTTTTCCTAATTTTAAACACTTTGAAAACTCCTCAGCTCAAGATGATTGGTAAAGAGATATAGCAGAGAAATTAGCATCATAAATCTGAGTCTAAAATTAATTCAAATATCACTTTCCCATTCATTTCATCTTATGTTTCAATGCAGTTTAATATTTTCTACTAATTAAAAGGCTGTCTGCATTGTCAGCCTTTTTTTTTTCTTTTTTTAATGACAATACAGGCAAAATGTGGCTCCCATAATTTCTTAATGGCAAAGGTAAAGTATGCTTAATGAGATGCAATTGTTACAAAACATAATCAGGCTCAAAAGTGTCTTTATTTATGTTCCAATCAGACCTTTATACAGTTCTTAAAGTACTTAAAGACTTGAGTTTGTTTATCTTCTTTAAGACAAAACACAACTGAACAATCTGAATACAGTCAAGGTTGACGTTTTCAGGAAGTCTCAATGATAATGTTATAAAGTAGCAAGAAATCTGTTCCCAACAGATGCCAAAAGTCAATAATTAGCACTGAAGAAAAAATTACCTGAGAAGGATGTCTAAAAAGTTATAATACAAAGTACCTTCTCAACTATTATTTTATTCTGAATATTAAAAAGTAGTACTAAAATTTTCTGTGGATTCAAAATATCCAATAGAAACATCATACATAATGCTAGCTCCTGAAAGAAAATGAAAACTGGATCATGATGATCTTTTATTACACTATGATTAGTTATATATAGTGTAGATCAAGTTGTAAGAAATGATTATCATTAAAGCTTCTAAGAAGCTATCACCAATTCTGCAGAATATGAAATAAGACAAAATAAAAGTTTAATTAATCTTATAAATCTATTAACAGACTTTGAAATCTTTCTTGTTAAAATTGAAATATGTTTGGTGTTCTTTTTCATGTGTAATCCAATGAAAAGACAGAGATTTTTATTCAGAAACATGAACAATTTGCTTCCCAATATTGCCACCTGTCATCATAGATTGGAAGGCAACTAAAAAAGAAAAATAAATTATCTTGAAGAATTAATGTCAGCTATGTAGTATTACCAGTTATATAAATAATTGTTATAATAGCTCAAAATAACATTATACGTCCATATATTGAAATGAAGTTTTATAATTCTGAATGATGTCCTAAATGATTATATCAGTTTTGAAGCACACAAATTAGTCCAAATCAAGGTAAGAAATGACTTAAACATTAGTACCTGAACTGAAAATGTCCATCTGTTACTAACTATATTCATTCACTGTAAGCTCAGGAGAGAAAATAAGTGAAAAAAGTTTTGAAATAGTCCCTTACAAAGAATATAAATAACAATGATTATAAATGAAACTAACATCTGTTAACTTAAAAGACTTAGGGCTTTTGTGTAAATGTGGTATTCAGAAGAGTAGTTGCTTTTACAAAACTGACAATATAGATTTTTCTTAATGCAAATATAATTCATTTTTTCTAATGGAAAATGAAAGATTTTCAAAAATAAAAACTTTTTAAGTAATACAACTCCAAAATAAAATTCTATTGGCGAAGTACATGTGGACACATTCACCAAAGAGCCCAAGAGAATTTTGAAAACTATGCAAGTTGGAACAAAAAAAACCCCTATTTTCATGAGAACTAAATATTAAAAACTTTCCCCAATCTGTGAAAAGTACTCCCTATTCGTTCTGTAAAATGTATAAGCTGTGCACAAACTATTTGAGAAACTCAACAAAGAACATCATAAATTGAGACACACTAAAGAGAGATGTTCCTCTTAAATATTCTTAAGTTGAGTCTTTGGTAGAGGTTGGATAAGCTCATATTTCATTCAGATCATGGTAACATTTCCCAGAAAATAAAAACATGACAAATAGCACAGAGAAAGAAAGGAATGCCTGCAAAAGTACTGTTTCAGAATAAGAACTTACACTTGAATTATTAAAGAATTTCTGATCATCTTACCTCCCATGTTTTCCAAACCATTGATCACTGTCTCTCTGATCTACAAATCAAAAGAACTGGAATTAATTTTCTTCCTTTCCTTTGCAAGGGCAAACTATTTAGCACTTTCTCCTTTTAAAAAAGGTATACTTCTAATATGCAACATATGATCTCTAAAGGCATGGAAATCATATTTTTATGAATAAAATCTGTATTTCCCCATTAACTAACATTATGGTTTTGTTTCTATCCCCTTCTCATACTCTGTCCCCAAGCTTCTCTGCCAAATAAACAAATATGATTTAAAAAATTTCTACCAAATCAAAGCAGCAGCAAACAAAACATAGTCTTTGTTGTTGTTCAGTCATTTTCAGTAGTATCCAACTCTTTGTGACCCCATTTGGGGTTTTCTTGGCAAAGATACTTAAGTGATTTGCCATTTCCTTCTCCAGTTTGTTTTACAGACAAGGCAAACAGGGTTAAGTGACTTGTCCAGGATCACATACCTAGTAAATGTCAGAGGCCAAATTTGAACTCATGAAGATGAATCTCCCTGACTCCAGGCCCAGTACTCTATCTATTATGCTACTTAGCTGCCCTATAAGCTTTGTAAAGGAAAACTTTTACTAAGAATAATTATATATTTATTTCCTACTGTATAATTTAGAATTTTTACATTAGGTAATGATTTTTAAAAGTAGGAGTGTATGAGCATTTTGAATCAGCTATTCGTCCCCAAATGGCTTTGAAATTAACCAATTTATTCTTTTTTTCTTAAATTTTCTTAAAACAAAACATATCATAAACTTAAATACTGAAACTTAAATACAAAGAAAGAAAAAAAAAGCATGTTGTGTGCATAGCAGAACATAGAAGAGGATTCAAAATATGTAACAATAAATTTCAAGAAAGCCTGTATGATAAATAATACATGTGTTGAGAATTGTCCATCTTTTCTTTGCTTCCTTGTGAGTTTTCTGTTGTTCTCTGCTGTGTACTTTTACTTTGTTCTTTTTTTCCCTCACCACCCCACCCCCAGGAAGGCTACAATAAAGGTACATACCAAAGACTGATTATAAGGGACTCATAAGGATAGACTGTTTACCTTTTATATATGTAAAATCTGTGGCATGGAATGGCTGGAGATATAGCTATAGATATATACATATAGATACATATTTCCCAAACATACTCTGCTCCTGACCTTTTTTTTTATGTTTGTGCATATCTCTTGTTTCCTATCCCTCCTGACTCCTCTACTTTACTTTTACCCACTACCTTGCCCTCCTATTATTTGCCTACCCCCCTCCAAGGATCCCTCCCCTATCCTCCCATTCCCATAAATCTAAACACCTTTCTGTACCCCTCTCTTACCTATTCCCTCATTTCCCCCTCTAAAAATCCTTCCCTTGTCCTCTCCTCCTTCCCTATGCCCCTACCATTTTATTTCTTCTAAATTTAGAAGACTTTTATGCTCTTACATATATATATATATATGTATGCATATATATATGTGTGTGTGTGTGTGTGTGTGTGTATACATATATGTATTGTTCCCTCTTAAGGCCATTCCTGATGAAAGTAGGTTACCAGAACTACCAGCCCTCCTCCCCCATCTAATTCCTCTGTATCCTTTCTTCCTATTGCACCTCATTTGTATAAAATAATTACTCTTTTTAGCTGTTCCTAGCTGTTACTTTTAAAACTCGTATCATAGTCAGCTTTACCTCAATCTTTCTTATGAGCTCACTAATTATTAATAAGAATCTTAGCTATACATTTTGTAGAGGCCCAAGCTCTGCGAAAGTCCCCAACAGGATGAGTCCAGGCAAGGTTTTCAGTGAAGCCTGCTCTTGTCCTCGGGCTGATAATACTCAAGACTTGGGCTCTCCAACCCCCTTACATGTAAGTATATGTATAGAATATTTTGTTCCCAGAAAGGATACAGACGCAGTGCTGATAAAGCACAAGGAAACAAAGTACACAATGTGGTTAACAATTGCCAAATGTTTTCATGAGAAAGTTGTTATGTTTACTAGTTTGGAAAGTATATCTGCCCTTTCTTTCTGGTCAATAAACGGAGCTCTTCTTTATTCGTCCGCCTGGCCCGTGTCTTTCTTTCACTCTCTCCAGCATCGGCCATCTCCAGCCATTCCGTGCCACAGCTGCTGGTGGCAACATTTTATATTTTACATATATAAAAGGTAAACAGTTTATCCTTATGAGTCCCTTATAATCAGTCTTTGGTATGTACCTTGTGTTTCTCTTGGTTCTTGTATGTTGAATCTTCTATTAAGTTCAGGATTTTTTTAAACAAAGTCTTGAAAGTATGAGAGTTTGTCAAATGTCCATTTTTTTTTCATTCAGGATAATACTTAACTTTGCAGGGTATGATATTTTTGGGCAGAGTCCCAGGTCTTTTGTTCTTCAATATATTGTGTTCCAAGACCTGCGGTCCTTTAATGTTTCTGCTGCTAGGTCTTCTGTAATTCTAATTGTGGTACCGTCACATTTAAATCATTTTAATCTTGATACTTTTAATATTTTATCCTTGAGCTGGGCGTTTCAGAATATTCCTATGAGTTTTCTTCATGGGACCGCTTTAAAGTGGTGTTTGATGGATTTTTTTCTATTTCTACTTCCTGGCCTTGTTCTAATGCCTCAGGATAATTTTCTTTAATTATTTCTTGTATTATTTTATCAAGATTCTTTTTTTGAGCATAACTTTCAGTAAGTCTGATTACTTTTATATTTTCTTTTCTTGATCTATTCTCCAAATCTGTTGTTTTTCTTATAAGATGTTTTACTTTCTCTTCTATTTTTCATTATTCATATTTTGTTTAATTATTTCTTGATCTCTTACAATTTCACTGGCTTCACTTTGCCCAATTCTAATTTTCAAGGTGTCATTTTCCTCCTTGAGATTCTGGATCTCCTTTTCTAACTTGTTGAATTTCCTTTCATAACCTTCTTGTTTTTCTTGGATTTTTTTTTCAGTTTTTCCTCCATCTCTGTCATTTGATTTTTAAGGTCTTTTTAAAGACCTTCTATAAATTCTTTTTGGGCAGGTGACTATTTGATATTATTCTTTGGGGGTTTCTTTCCTTCAATATGCTGCTCTGAAGATGAAACCCAGTCATATCTATTCCTGTAATAGGTTTCTATGGTTGGAGTCTTTTTCCTTTGCCTATGCATTTTTTTGTGGTAATAGCTTGATTTTTTTAATCATCTCTAGCCCTGGGGTATGGGAAATGGTGCCTCTTGCCCCAGATCTTCAGTTCTGCCCTCCAGCCTGGAACCAAAGCCAAACCTCCAACCTCCTGTAAGTGCCCACAGCCAGGGGCTTTCTGTCCCACTGCTTCTCCACTCACCAGGTGAGTGCTCATTCCTTCTCACCCCCTCTGCTCTTTGCAGCACAGTTGGGTGTGGCATTCTTCATCAACAGACGTTCCCTCAATCTTCCTGGGCACAAATGCCCAACTCCCCTCACTATCCTGGGGTGAAAAGTTCCTGTGGCTGGGGTCAAAGCAGCCTCTCAAACCAACTAACCCCAGAACTTGCTGCTTGTTGTTTAAGAGGCTTGCTGCTTGTAGTCAAAATGGAACCTAGCCTGGAGGTGTTTACTCTTCAAACGACCAAAACTTATCCTGGGATATTTCTTCCAATCTTCTCAAATTGTCCCAGGAAGACCCAGGTTGTGCCCCTGTTCTTTGTCTCCACCCACACTTTGTTTGCCCTAAGGTGCCATTTTAGCTCTTTTGTGGGGGAAAATCTTGAGAGCTTGGAATTTTCTGACCTTCTCTGACATCTTCCCAGAATCCTCTCTGGCCTCCTTTCCCTCCTATACTTCGTTGAAAATAAACTTGGACTAGATGATCATTAAGAAAACTTTTCCATCTAAAATACTTTCTTTGATGCATCTGCCCCCTATAATTATACAGATAGAGACTATGGGAGTAGAATATTGTATATACCACCAGATTCACTGGGTCTTGAGTGGTTATACTGAACTGCTTTTCTCTTTCCCCCTGCCCCCTTATTCTTTGTCACAAGGCATGGCTCACTGGGTAGGAGAATGGTAAAAGGTATATTCAGAAATGATTTGATATTAAAACAAAAGAAATCTTTTTTTAAAAAAATCTTGCCATGAAAAAAGCTTTCTTTGAAATATTTCTGGCATTCACTTCTTCCTCTCCATTTCCACTGCCACCTGAAGGAATACAATACTAAGATGACAAAATATGGAGGAGAATAAAGATTAGAAATTCTAGGCTTTGCCTCCCTACTTCAGAAGGACTAAGTATCAGATTGGGTGACAGAAACATCCAGGCCACAGCACCAATCCACACTGAATATCAGGGCCAGTAACTAAAAGGTCATTACCAGAGGCGGAGTCAAGATGGTGGAGTAGCAGGAACAAATATAGTGAGCTCCCCAAGAACCTTACTCTAATTCCTCCAAAGAGATATGGAAAATGTACCATGCTTGACTATACATATTTGAACTGGATTTTATTTTTCTTTCTTCCTCAATGGGCAGAAGGAGGAGGAAGAAAACTTGGAACTAGAGATAAAATATTTTTGGTATATGCATGGTGATCTGATGGGGGTGCTTGTGCTTGGACCCTAATTCTAACATCACATTTCTCCTTAGCCTCTGCTTGGGTGCCTGTGCTTGGACCCCAATTCAAAAACCACATCCAGTTCTAAAACCACATCTCTCCCAAGCCTGAAAATACTGTCTCAGGCAAGTTCCTCTCCCATCAGTATGCCTTAGCAAAACACTTATCTCTCCTTCTGATACTGTGGCCAGCTGTACCTATAGAATTTATTGGACTCCCTGTGTACATGCTAATTGGCTATGCACTGGGCCATAAAGATATTTACTACTTATTGACCTTACTGATATGTATCCTAGACATAGTCAAATGTATGCTCCCTTACACTCATCTTGTCTAACAAGACATTGATGGAAGCAGCCTGGATATTTCCAGTCAGTCCTGACCCTTAGTTGACTTAGTGATGTTTCAGGGTTGAAACCACACCTCCATGTTGCCCCCCCCCCCGGGTTATTTCCCAGTGAACTCTGGGTAAGATACCTGGGCAGTAGACACAAAAAGTGCATGTTCCTTTAAGAACTGATCACCCCTTAACCACTGCCTAATCCCACCCCAAAACACTTAATTGACATGTTTCACCCCAAAATCACCTATAAAAACTTTTCCTGCACCCCTGTAAGGCTGCAGGTTCCCTAAGAACTCTTGCCCACTGTAAAGCATAATAAATCTTTGCCACCTTGACTTAAAGAATGCTTGAGATCATGAATTCATTCCAATTGGCCCAGACCCTCTTCAGTGCTAGGGCCCTTGAGGGGCACTCCCCCTCAATGACCCCATCTGGGAACTCCAGTCTTGGGGTTCCTGGACCTCGTCTCCCTCAACCCTCAACAGATCCACTACTACTGTGCTGTAAGAAATGATGAAGGGGATGGTTTCAGAGAAACCTAGGATCTGTATGGACTGATATAGAGTGAAATGAGCATAAATAGAATATTTTATGCAATTACATTAATATTATAAAGACAAACAACTTTCAAAAACATAGAAACTCATATCAGGGTAATAATGATAAACTATGATTCTACAGGACAAATGATAAAATGTTACTCACCTCTGTTGGAATGTATAGTGCCTGAATATGAATACGAATTAAGTTGGGAAAGATACGTGGGAGCCAAATTATGGAGTGATTTAGAGGCCTGCCTGAGGAATCTATATTTTAAATTAAAGGCAAATAGGGAATTATCAATATATGGAATTGAAAAATGATAGGTAGGCAAGTATAGGTAGCAAGTATGGGTAATCTTGTCTAGGAATTTAGATATGAAAAGGAGAAGAGATATAGGACAGTAGACTAAAGAAATGGAAGGGTCAAATGAAGGGTTTTTTTTTAATGGGGAGACTGAGGCTTCTTTGTAAGCAATGGGGAAAGAGCTAGTAAAAAGGAAAAGACTAAACTTGGGGAGAAGTGACTGATTCCAGAGCTGATAGGGAAGAAAGGTATCAGGTGCACAAGTAGAAGAACTAGCATTGGCAAAGAGCTACCTCTATCTCACACATCAGAGCAAAAGGGGGACTGGGGGAATGGTGTACAGGGGTTCTGAGATATGACATAGGAAAGAAGAAAGACTTCATGGCAGATAACCTTTATTTTCTCAGTAAAGTAAAACTTGAGATCCAATTCTAAGAGGGAAGAGTAGAAGATGGTTTAGAAGGCCTGATGAAAGAAGAGAAAATCTGGAACAGCCACTTCAGGGAGCAGAATAAAGATTCACCCAAGGCATGATTAAAAGATGGCCACATGGAAGTAAAGGCTCTTTGGAGGTAAGGCAGTATAAATTTTGGTGGGCCTGGTCAGTATTGCTGTGTGACTTCTTCCATCTGCACTCTTCAGTGTTCAAAGGAAGCGTAAATAGGCAAATGGCGGAGGGATAACTCAGAGTTCACATGTGGCAAAGCACGAGTGTCAGCAGGACAAGATTAGAGACATAACAGTGTATATAAAGTGTGGGTCAACTACAGGGTCCAAACTGAAGCGAGGAAAGTGAGGTCAGCACAGGGATGACAGCCTGGAAAAATAGGAAAGGGTAGGGAAGTTGTGCTGAGGACAAAGAATAAGTTTAGGAGAAGTGAGATAAGGAAACAGATGGAAGGATAGAGAAGGTTGTAATCAGAGAGAATTCCAGAAATCAAGATCAAGGAAGCAGCTAGCATAATGGTGAAGTTTGTGAGTTCTAAGATGTGACTGTTCCTGTGGGTAGCAGGAAGAAGTGACAGTTGATAAAGTTGGTGAATTGGGAGTTCCAGGGACATCAGTATGTATGCTAAAGTCCCTGAATATGTGGGTAGACCAGGGGTGGGTAACCTGCGGCCTCGAGGCTACATGTGGCCCTCTAGGTCCTCAAGTGAGGCCCTTTCACTGAATCTAAATTTCACAGGACTTAACAGAACAAATCCCCTTAATAAAAGGATTTGTTCTGTGAAGTTTGGATTCAGTCAAAGGGCTGCACTTGAAGACCTAGAAAGCCACATGTGGCCATGAGGTTGCAGGTTCTCCACCCCTGGGGGAAGACTATGAAATAGGTATTGAATTCCTTGAGAAAGAAAGGAGAATCACCTGGAAGTTGGGAGATGGATGACTAGGATTCGTATAAAGCAACAGAGATGGATGAAGTGGACTTCAAAGGAGAAAAAGTTGGTGAGTAATGGGGTAAAGGGACGATACAGATGTAGCAGTGCAGATCAAGGAGTATGCCAGCTTCTCTTCCCGGCCCAACTAGAAGGACCACCTAGTTCCAGAGAAGATGGTCAGGGACGTAGTATTTATGAGAGGGAGCCAGGTTTCCATGATTGTAAGAATACGGAAAGGATGCAAAAGGAAGGGATCTAGGAATTGGATTCACCATGAAGTGGGGGCTCCAGAAAGCATAATGGAATGGAAGGACAAGAAAACAATCTGTGGAGGGAAAGAAGTGAAGTAGATAGGTGTGAGAAAGTAAAGATTGTTAGCAGAGGTCAGTTTTCACCTCAGTAGATGGCAACCTCAATTACAGGGATACAGGGAGCAGGAGGTGGGAGTCTGTTAGCCACAAGATATTGGAAGGATTGGTTGACTGGGTCCCATTTTCTCTGCTCCCAATATAACTGAGAATTCTGGTGTGGGGCAGTTTCCATAGCTTCTCATTCCTCAGGCTGGGAAGCTGGGATTGTAGTCAAGAGGTGGCAGGGAGGTCTACCAGGGCAAATAAATATCTAGTCTTCTAGTCTACTGTACCAGAATGGACTCTTAACTTTTTACCAGCTCCAGAGCCTATCTAAAGATAGAGGTAGATGATGTCACCAAGAAGCTATCTTATGGGTGTTCAGCTCCAGGTAGATGAGTCCCTGGAAGTGACACTACTGATGGAAAGGAGTTACCTTTGGGTTAGGCCCTCTACTGAATGTCTTACCTCCCTAACTATATTGTAAGCCCATAGGCAAGGACTTTGTCTTTTAATTCTTTTGCATCCTCTTCAGTGTCTAGCAAGTACAGTGCTTTATTCACTGAACAGGCATTCAATACATCCTTGAACCAACAACTGAGAATGCATAATGAGACAGGATCAGATTTGTCCCGTTTATCATATGGACAGATCTGTTTATGGCCTCTATGTAGTGTCAGGTTAATTTTATTTTAGTTCTCTATCAAAATAATGATGACTCTTTAGAAAAAAAAAGGAAAATGGTTGTCCTGAAGAAAAAAGAGAAGCCAATAGAGGGCATTCAAGACTTTGTGATAACATGGAATTGTTGGAGAAACCTTAACTATAAAAACAACTGTAAATAAGCTGCGAGGGTATTACTTCAAGTAATTTCAAGTAATAAAAGATGACACAGTTCTCATATTTCATTTTTCTTTGACTTCATTGCCATTAACAATAAAACAGTAATAATAATAGGTATAGTAGATAGCCAGAGACACAACCTGTAATCCAGTCCTGCTGCTGACTGTGTGATGCTGGCCAAATCGCTTAACCTTTTAGTCTCTCCAGTGACTAAAACTATGAGTTCCAGAACACACAACATTCCTTCGAGTCTTTGCACAGGCAATCTCTCTCCTCAACTCTGCCTCTTAGAATCATTAATTTCCTTCAACTCTTAGGTCAAGTGCCACCCCTTACATGATGCTTTTCCTGATCCATCAAGATGCTAGTGCCTCCCTTACCTAATTACCTTTGTGTTTATTTGGTACACATTTGCATAAATTTATATTTTGTATGTATTGTCTCTACAGACAAAATGTACTTTTCAATGGCAGGGACAGTTTCATTTTTCTCTCTGTATCCCCAGTGTCTAGCACATAGTAGCTAGTTAAATGCTTGTTGCTTAATTAAGTTAATCAGCCAAGTCAACAATCTCCAACCAATCCAAAAAGGGTATTGGTCTCCTGAAGAGACAGTGCTCCAGAGAATATGGGAGAAGATGAAACGAAGTATACAAATAGAGGGGTAGACCTTAACAAGGATATGCTTTTTATTCAGAGATTGAGTGAAAAGAAGAGATAATGAGAGATAAGTTAAGCCAAGTTAATTAGCATTTATTAAGTGCCTACTATGTAACAGGTATTGTGCTAAATGATGGAGCTACAGAAAAGCAAAAGACGGTCCCTGCTCTCAAGAAGCTCAGTCTATCAGGGGTAGACAACATGGAAGGGAAGTCCAATGGCTTCTAATCATTAAGATGGTCTACAATTAAATAGTAATTGTCTAAGATCAGAGTTGTTGAACATGTGGCACACAACAATTCCAACACTTCCTCTGAACCATATTAAAATGTAATTGGGAAAGATTTAACAAAATAAATAGAAATATAACACAACACAACATGGATATGTTAATTTCTGGTTTTCTAAGTGAAGATGTAGCCTGCAGGGATCAGCTCCTATATGAGTTTGATACCACTGGTCTAAAATACTGGTTCTCAAACCTTTTGGTCTCAGGGCCCCTTTACACTCTTAAAAATTGCTTAGGGCCCCAAATAGCTTTTGTTTACATGGCCTGTAGTTAATAATGTTCTCCAGTTAGAAATAAAATGGATATTTAAAATATTTATTCATTCAAAAATAACAACAATAAATCTGTTACATATTTACATGACCTTTTTTATGAAAAATAACTTTTCCCAAAGGAAAAAAACTCAGAATAACACAGAATTGATTTACATATTTTTGCAAATATCTTTACTATCTGTCTTAACAGAAAACAGCTTCATTCTCCTATGTGCTTCTACATTCAATCTGTTGTGATGCATTGTTTTGGTTAAAGTATATGAAGAAAATCCGGCCTCAAAGGGACGTATACTTGGGAAATGGAGGAGCATTTTGATAGTTAAATAATTTTTTAGTATTATTATGAAAATAATTTTGACCTCAAGGACACTCTAAAAGGGTTTTGGTGATGCCTAGAGATCCATGGACTATCGTTTGAGAATCCATGAGCTACAAATTTTTATTCCAATCCTATCTCAGCACTGTTGAATCTGCTCAGAAAGAAAGTAGTATAATCGTCATATCAAACTGGTTTTTATTTAAATTAACTATAGCAAGCAACTGGACATCATCCCACCTATATAATCTGAACTAACTATACCCAGGATAACAATCTGATTTTTCAAACTACACAGAAATTCAGTTTCACTACATTTAAGGAATAAGATAAAAGGAATCAATTGATAAGGATACAGGATCAAGTCCTACCTTTAATTTTCCTTCTTTAAACCAGTGACTCAGTTGTACAATTCCAGACTCAAATTTGTCCTTATAATTCAACACCAGAAATCTTTCCCTATAGAAAATAAAAGAAATCAATCTGAAACAGGAAAAAGGCAAGATCAGATAATTTCACAAGTCTCTGAAATCTTTTCATGCAACAAATATCATAGCTTAATCATACTGAGTATAGCCAGATGTGGTTTAGACAAATGTTATGAAAATAAAAGATATTAAGGAGTCAATGTGAAAATCATTATCTAAGTCAAGAAAAACTATTTACTGGGCTTCATGTGGTTTAAAATGCCTATCACTACTCTGCTGGGTTTCAACTGCAAGGAACAAGATGCCCTTCTCAGGATAAACTCATTACATCTAATCTCATTACCATGATGCTAAATCAAGCCCTGATTGACACGACCTCCCTCAGCCTCCTCTCCGCTCTGATAGGAGGGCTGGCAGATGAAGTACCAAAGGCTTCCCAATGCCTTCCTTTATGGAGGGTAGAAGGTAGGCTCTCAGCTCTTCTCTCCACTTTGCATCTGTTTCTCTGCCTAGTCTCAACTCCAGGTAACAAGATGCTCCTACCCCCCTTTGTATGCTGGCTCCTCCATTAGATTGTAAGCTCCTTGAAGGGAAGAACTTTCTTTTTATTAATTGTATCCCCAGCTTAGCACAATGCCTGGTACATAGCAGGCACCTAATAAATATTTATTGGAATGGGAAGGGGGAACAGCTCAGGGCAAAAATAGCATACCTATGTGCATATCTATACATACATATGTTTTTTAATATACTAGTAAATAAAGAAGAGAAAGAATACCTTGTGATGTTTCTTGTTTTCAGAATTGACTCTACTTCAGGAAGCAATGGGGGAGGATAAGGGACATCCTTGTTGTATTGAGAAATCTGGCCACACAGGATAACATGGCCATTCTGATTCATCTATTCAGAGAAAATTGATTACTATCCCCCAAAGAAATAGATTTTTCTTTATAATTACTGAGCTGCTTTATGAAAAGTATGAAGTTTTTCATAGAATAAGTATCAATGAAAGCATCCTTGGAAGCCAAAAGGAAACAAAAACCTTTACTATTCCATCAATAGTAACTTAGATATTTTTTCTGGGGCAGGGAAGACTCCATCCATGACATGTATTTATGAACTTAAAGTAGTAAGCAAGTGGATATATAGAGCGGAAGTGAAACTTGCTAACCAGGAAGAAAATGTAATATTAAATTCTGTAATTCTAAGGAAACAAGCTCATCTTCAAATATTCACTTAACTTGAAATTATGCTAAACTATTATAATAATGAATGATGAAATACTAAGGCTCTATAAATATAAAATGTTTATCCACTTATAGTCATTTCAGTTTACTCTCCCAGCTTTTCTACTGGAAATGTTGGGAGCAGTAAGTAGAAATTGGATGATCGTAGGACAGGAAGAATCAAAGCCTAGCAAAGACAATTCTGTTTCTTTCTGAGAAACCTGAAGAACATCCCAAGATCAGTCAACATTTGGTTGCACCTACCTCATGTATGCCTTTGTTTCTCTATGGCATGATTAAATGTAATTCCTTTTTCTTCCTAATATATTCTCCACATTCTTTATGATAAGCATGAAAGACAATAAAAGCTTACTGCTTAAGATGAAACAACTTTAATTCATTAACTTGGAAGAATTAATGTGAAAAGGTTTAGATTATCTCATTTCATAGAATGCCTCCCTTGAGGGCAAAGACTGTTTCATTTTTGTCATTGTATCCCTAGCTCTGCATGGTAGGGGCTTAATAAATGCTTGTTGATTAGCAAAAAGCTAAATGTTCAACACTATCTACAAAACATCTAGCTCCATATCCTTTCACCTCTTTTATTCTGTCCTCTGGAATTCTTGTTCCATACAATTAACAAATCACTCTGTCTTAGGTCTTCTTCTCTCACGCTGCTTCCATTTTTTCACACTCACTGAGGCATTCTTTCTAGGATGGGTTGCACCTTCTCTCACACTCCCCAACTCACTGGACCCAGAAGGAGAGATGGAATACTTCTTGGTCCCCATGGAGGCTTTCATATTCTCCCTCTACCATCACTCAGCAAACTGTCTTCATTTGAGAGTCACTATCCATAGTTATCACTCAGATTCAGGTGTCTATTATCTACCAAAAGCCCTATGACATTCCTACTTTCTCAATGCATTCAGTGCCTTGGCTCCTTTTCCATCCAAGTTCATGCTTTATATTAAGGAACTCAACATGCATATTGATATTCCCATAAATACTCTAACCTCGCAGTCCCTCAATCTACTTAACTCCCATGAGCCATTTCTTGACTCTACCTCAGCTATACAGACCTTGATACAAGACTTCATCTTGCCATTACCATAAATATTCCACTTCCATGGTGAGTAACTCTGACATTTCCCTATTTTATTCTAATCTCTTATCATTCCATCTGTCTTTATGCTGTCAGGGGCCCCACCCTAAGACTATTTTTGCTGTTCTCTTTTCTTACTATTAGGAGACACCTTGTTTTCCAGAGGCAAGTCCCAGCAAGTAAGATGTGCCCTGGGCTTGGCATAGCAACAATCCTTTGCATTCACCCTCTGGATGAACTCTGCTGCAGCTAAATCACAGAACTGGCTTAAACCAGCTCCAGGTGGTCCATGAGCCCAGGCAAGCACCTAAAGGAACCATGTTCTGGTCATGAAGCTCTGCTATGAATAGACCTTTTGTCACCGGGCAAGCTCACCTCATTGTCACTGGCACACTTCACTACTGTGGTCGCATCTCACTGCTTCATTCTTTGTCTAGCCACAACTATAGGGAAGAAGGCTAAGCCTTGCTGCCTTGGTCTTAGAGGAGACCCTGGCACATATGTCCACTTTCCCTCCTCCACTGAAATAAAAAAGGCTTTTTGTCTATAACCTCTGTGAGCTCTTTGGTTTTATTTTATTTTGTTTTTCAGAGCTGATTCTTGGTATAAAGCTTTTGCTATAACCTCTGTGGCTTTTTGGTCAGAGTTAACAGTTGGTGTACAACCTCTGTGAGCTCTCTGGTATTTTCAGAGTGTGAACAGTTGGTACATGATCCCTGTGGCTCTTTGGTCACTTATTTTCAGAGTCTAACAATGCCTTACTCTTCTTAAACCTATTCTTTGTGTTCCTCATGACCTCCAAATTCCTCCACTCCCCAGTACTATCCCAGGCCATTAGCCTTGCTCTAATTATATGTTCCTCCTTCTCACTCAAACCCATATATCCAGTCAGTTGCAGATCTTGTCATTTTTACTTCTTTGAAATTTCTTTGAAAATTCTTTGGAATTCTTTCATTCACATTGATGCCACCCTAGTTTAGGCCATCAACACCTCCTTTCTGGACTATTGTAGCAGCCTCCCTTCCTCAAGTGTCTCTCTTCTCCACTCCAACCTCCACAAAGCTGCCAAAGTGATTTTCCTAAAGCACCCGTTTTACAACATCACACCTAAACTCAAATAAACTTCAGTGGCTCCGTTACCCTATTTTTCACTTAATGATCTTCACAAATTGGCCCCTTCCTACCTTTCCTATATTCTTACATAGAGCTCTCTTCTACACACTCAATGGTCCAGCCATACTGGCCTACCTGTGGCTCCTCACACACAATGCTCCATCTCCTGTTTCCATTACTTTGCATTGTTGTTGTTCAGTCGTCTTCAGTCTTGTTCAACTCTCTGTGACCCCATTTGGGGTTTTCTTGGTAAAGATACTGGCAGGGTTTCCCATTTCCTTCTCCAGCTCTAGGAACGTTTTGTATTTTATATTTTACATTTTACAGATGAAGCAAACAGAATAAATGACTGCCCAGGGTCACGTAACTAATAATTGTCTCAGGCCTAATTTGAACTTTCTGGCTCCAGGCCTCGTGCTCTATCCGCTGTGCCACCTAGCTGCCTTCGCATTGGCTGCCCCCAAACGCCTAAAATGCATTCTCTTCTTGCCACTATCTCTTAGAATTCTCATTTTCCTTCACAACTCAGCTCAAGTATAAGATTCACTATCTTGACTCCAGGAGCTACTAATGCCCTCCCTCTCCCAAAACTACCTTGTGTTTATTTTGTATATATTTATGAATGTATGCAATGTCTCATCTATTAGGAGGGCAACATCTGTTTTATTTCTGTCTTTGTATCCCTAGTGCCTGATACTTAGTAGGTACTTAATCAGTACTTCTTGATTGACTATTCTTACTATAACTCTGTAACGGACACAAATTAGATCCTAAGCATGATTACATTGCAGAATACAATAATAAACTATCAGGCTGTTCTATCAGAGCAAATGCAGAACTTGGCAAAATTTTTTTTGGGTGGTGGCTCAGAGTAACAAAGTAGGTATGTATGTGTGTGGTGTATATACATACATACATATACATACACACACACACACACACACACACATATATGTATATACCCCCCCCCACAAAACAACAGAAACAAAAATCATTAATTATTCAAATTTACAGCAGGAAGTCATCAATCACCTGGCGTATGACAGTATCACTGATGTCACCACCAACATTGTCAAAGTAAACATCTACTCCAGACGGGCAAAGCTCACGGAGTTGTTCTGCCACATTCCCTTTCTTATAATTAATTGCAGCATCAAAACCCAGTTCTGAGACCAAGATAGAACACTTCTCATCTGTTCCACAGATTCCCACCACTCTGGAACAGCCTTCTAAATGGCCAATCTATAAGAATAAAAGTCCGAAAATTAAATGGTTTTATATTTTTATAATAGTACCTAGATAGGTGGAAAGGATGCAACCTACTACAAGTACATGCTGGCATTTGCTACAGTTCAGATCCGGTCAGAATTTTTAAACTTTTGGCCAAAGGCTACTGAAAGACTTAGAGCAAAGCCAGGATACAATGTGATGTTTAAAACAAATCATAAACATAGAAATAGAACACTTTGACTTTGAGTTTACAAGTAGACATCTTAAATAAGATTTTATAAAAGGAATCATCAGATCCTTGAGACATCACAACACTACATGTGAATCTAACTTTCTGAGCTTGAGAGATGCCAAAAAAGTATTCAGAAAATTACACTTCTGTAAGTTCTCATTATGAAATATGTTTATTACATTCATCTGTGTAACTGTATACACCTTCTTTGGAAATGTTTCAAAGCATGCTTTAAGGGCTATTCGTTGGTTCTGAAAAAATATAAGGTAAAACAGCCAGGGAGCTGGCAGTTCCATAGAAATGTTTAAGAACACAGCAATAACCCAACTGAGGTTCAAATGTTATGGCCAATGGGGACTAAAGATGAGCTCAGATTGTTACCAGCTATTTGATTTGTACCAAATTATGGTGCAACAGTTTCACAATGTTGTAGTGTTGTTTGGTCATAATGTATTAAGATGATACCATAAAACGACATTATTTACAGTAACATTAAACTGAGTAAGTCTGTACTAAGTTCTATATTTTTGTCACTGGTGATTTATCTTTTATTTGGAATTTTTTAAAAAAATCAGATAAGTTATTTAGCAGATTTACTCATTAGAATATGAAATTTCAGAGAGGCGGTTTTTTTATGATTATTTCTATCACAGCATTCAGTCATTTACATCTCATTCTCGTTTTTTCTAAGTTTCTTATAACTGGAGAACTAGACCCCAAATAAATCCCCAAATCATAGTATGTTTATTTTTAATAATAGCAGTAATATAGTTGACTGTTTATACACAACACTTCTATCAGAAATATTTAGGCAAAACATTACATGTGCTTCTCAATATAATACTTCTGCCTGTCTAGTTTTATATTGAAACTTCATTTATAGATGTTTCTTTCTAAAAATCAAATAAGTAATCATGAGAAAAGTTTACCTGGCCAGCCAATGATCCACAAGCACCTGCAGCTCCACTGACAACCATTGTCTGGTTGGAACCAGCAGTTATGTGACCTTTTTCCTTAATTCCAAATAAAGAAGTCAATCCTGGCATACCAATAGCACCAAGAAAATAAGAAAGGTGTCCATCTACAAACTGTGGGTCTACCTAAAATAAAATATGCACATATTTTATATAGCACTATGGATTTCTATTAAAGTTTAAACAGGAAACATTGGTGGAAATTAACCCTGTATAATTTCTGGTACAGTAAAGTGCCTATATGTTAAGGGAACTAACGTATAAAGTTGTACTGAACGTAGTATGGCAAAGCAGATAAAGAGTTGGGACCAGAATTTAAGCTATAACAATACTGGGGGAAAAAACTAATTCAGAGGACTTAGGAACCCTAATCAATGCAATGAACAATCATAACTCCAGAGGACCAATGATGAAAAATGCTATCTATCTCCTTACAGAAAGGTGATAGACTCAGGGTGCAGAGTAAGATACACTGAGAGACAGTAAGACACAGACCTTCAATATGGGAATTTGTTTTGTTTGACTATGCATATTTGTTACAAAGGTTTTGTTCTTATTTTTTTAATGGGGAGGAAGGGAGATGGGAAAAAATGGAAAAGAATGCTTGATAATTGAAATTTAATTTAATTTCCAAGTAATATTGCAAACTACGATAATTCTTTCATCAACCAAAAAAATGCCATGAATGAAAAAGGTCATGATCTCTGTTTTAGCTGCTCAAGATTTTTTTGTTTATCTGCTCTTCTATATAACTCCTTCCACTATTAGCTATGTGATCTTGGCAAAGTAACTCCATCTTCCTCTGTTTCAGTTTCCTGATCTGTAAAATGAGGGGATAGAACTGGATAACCTTCAAGGTTCCTTCCAACTAAGATCTGATTTGTAGATCAATCACCACAATGAAATAATAGTAACTCCTCACATTTGTATAATAACACTTTAAGGTTTGGAAAGCAATTTCCTTACAATCCTGTAAGACAGGTAATGCAAAAATTGTTAGTGGCTATCATCAGGGCCAGCATTAGGCAAAACTGTGAAGTATGACTTTAAGACCTCTTTCTTGCTCTTTCTGCACCCTACTGACCCTTAAACATCTTTCCTTCCTTCAAGCATTCACTGTCCCCATGCTGCCTTCCAGGTGCTTAGCTCTCAGCTGCAACATTCCTCCAGTCAGCAGCAGGCCTAGTTCTTGACTCTTTTTCCTGTATTCTCCTTTCAAAACTTAACTGTCTTCTAAATTAGTCCTTTATAAACCTCCATCTGTTAGAAAAAATTCTAGCTGAAATGTGCCACACTAATGCTTGTAAGCTAGTAGTAATAACAAATATGTATATTTTAATAGCTGTTTTTAACTAATGATTAAAGTTTCAAGTCCTAAAGCAGGCTAACTGGTGAGTGGGAAGTTAGGAGGAGGTAAGATTTTCCCCCTAAACCTTCTAATCACACCACCATAAAGCCCCTTGTTATTACTATGAAGTGACAAAGGTCCCTTGACTACAATTTTAAGCACAATTGTTTCACCAATGATTCAGATAGTAAATGAAAGTCATTAACTATACTTTCAGTGAAAACACGGCTAATTTTTATATAACTTATTCTTTATATAAATTTTCTGGCAACAAAAAGGAATCTGGAAGACCAAATAATTAACTGTTGGTATAGATTTTGATACACTTAATGACTTAGTAGGCAGAAGAAACTGGATGATTTCATTAGGTTGTTGATATTGAGCAGAATCAAATGCCAAGGAAAAATGAATTGAGGATTATATGAGACACATATATGAAATATACACATATATGTATATATATATATATATGCACTGTTTATCAGAGATTACCTTCTCAAGGATATTTCCCTCTAAAATAGCCTTAGTCTGCCAGGGCCAAGTAAAAGAAGTCACAAAATCGCCTTTAGCCAGATTTGCATATTGACTCTCTTCTATAACTCCAACACCTCCACCATCAACCACTTCAGACAGCTGCCAAGGTTTTAGATAGTCAACACCAGTGTCCTCATTCATCCTAGAACGCTGAAAAACAAAAACATTGATTAGGAGAATTCTGAAAATACTTCTCTATATGTATATATCTAGAAACCATTAAAAAGGGATATACTGAATGGTGTTGAGAAAAAAATAAAATAGTGTTAAGTACAAAGCATTCCTCTGATATAAAACCCCAAAATTTCATCTTCCCCTTTCCCTTCTCTCCTCTTAGATATTGCCTATTTAAAGAATATCTCTCTTTTAAAAGATACTAAAAATGCCCGTTTAAAGGATATAGGGGATTTTTAATATCCTCATGATAATCCTAATGAAACCATCAAGTATCATCTCACAAATTCTTTCAATCCCCACACCTGAAAAAAATTATTTTTCTCATCATTGCCCTTCTTCCCAAAGCCCTATTACTCAGTCTTTTACCTCTAAAAGGTACTGTTTTCAATTCAAAACCCACTGCTAGTGCCACAGTTAGAAAGGCGCTATGTTAAAGTGTATTACCTATGGCTATTTCCAGATAGGTCATTCTTATTAAAGGGAAAGTCATCAATGTTAACAATGAAGACCACAACTAAAGGGTGGCTTCAAGAGTCCCCAGAAGGAGGCAGAATTATATCCTCACCAGCTCTACCAACAAACTGAACAATTCCTAAGGAAGTTAAATACTAATAGGGAACACAATGTTCTGAAGTATTTTTAAAATTTTGATTAAAAAAAACTTTAAAGGATTCAGGCAACCAGAGCTACAAGCTACCAGGCTTCTTTCTTGCTTCTCTGAAATGTGACAAGCCATAATACATAAATATAAAAGACTTGTTTCTCTCAGTCAGGAAAAAAATGTCATCAACAATGGCTCAAAGCTACATGATTTGTTCCATCAGGCAGTTCAACAGAAATCAATGAAGATCTTCCATTTTAGCAACATTACAAAATGAGGCATATGAAACATACCTAACTAGGAATTACTTAAGCTGTTTGTTGATCTCAGTGCTATTAATCGCAATGACCTCTGAGGAACAATTTTCATAAGATCATACAAGTTACGAGGTGGCTAATCAATGCAAATACATAAAACCTTTAAGTATGAGAATACAGAGACCACCTGGACAGAAAGGAGAGACAGATGAGGAGCCTGGGAAACATCACAAGCCTGGCACAGAAACATGATATATTAGTGATGGGGGACTTCAATTATCAAGCAGAGAAGCTAAGAATAACTTTCTGCCTTAGTGCCAATTTCATCCTTCAAAAGACGGAGGAACCAACAAGGAGAATTTTTATTTTGAATCTAATTCTTACTAGCAGGGAGAAACTGGTTGCTGAAATAGAAATGATAGAACCCCAGGTAGAAGTGACCACTTCCTATGAGAGTCTGTGGTAGAGGAGAGGAAATCTGGACAGTATGTATCACGTTCCCTTAATTGGAAAATCAGATTTTAAAGAGCTCAGAGGAAACAAAGATAAGATCCCATGGAGTAAAATGCTTCAGAGGATGTCAGCCCAGGAGGACAGGGAGATATTTAAGAATGAAATTCTCAGGGGGCGGAGCCAAGATGGCACCTGGAAAGCAGGGACTTGCGTGAGCTCCCCACCACGTCCCTCCATAAACCATAAATGGCTCTGAACAAATTCTAGAACTGCAGAACCCACAAAATAGCAAAGGGAAGCGGGGATCCAGCCCAGGACAGCATGGATGGTTGCTGGATAAGGTCTATTGTGCATGGAGCGGAGGGGAGTGGAGCTCAGTGTGGGCGGCAGCAGGACCAACCAGACAGGGAGCCAGGCAGAACAGGCCCTAGTGACTTGAATCAGTGAGCTGTGGCAGCTACTAGACTTCTCAACCCACAAACACCAAAGACAACACAGAAGGTCAGTGGGAAAAGCTGCAGGTGACAGAGTTTGTGGTTCAGCCACCACCCCAGGGGCAGCAGGGGAGGTGCAGCTACAGAACTACAGCTGCAGTTACTTCTGGCCCCAGGCCCATGTGCTGGGAGGAATTAAGTGGTGGATCAGAGCAGGAGTGCAGAGCCTGCTTAAGATTTGCATCAGGTCCGGGTTGGTGGTTCTTGAGGAAGGAGGAGTGCCGGTGTGGTAGAGCTGGCTGTGTAGAAATAGCTCTGAAATCAAAAGCACATCCCTTCAAGCTTGGAACAAAGTACTCTTTGCTCTACAAGCAGTCATACCCTGCTGAAAAACTCAAGGGTCAAGTAAGTTGGCTGGGAATGTGGCCAGGCAGCGAAAACACACTCAGATGCAGACCCAGACTTTGGAATCTTTCTTTGGTGACAAAGAAGACCAAAACATACAGACAGAAGAAGTCAACAAAATCAAAGAGCCTACAACAAAATCCTCCAAGAAAAACATGAACTGGTCTCAGGCCATGGAAGAGCTCAAAAAAGGATTTGGAAAAGCAAGTTAGAGAAGTAGAAGAAAAATTGGGAAAAGAAATGAGAAGGATGTGAGAAAACCATGAAAAACAAGTCAATGACTTGGCAAAGGAGACCCCCAAAAATACTGAAAAAAATATTGAGGAAAACAACACTTTAAAAAACAGACTAACTCAAATGGCAAAAGAGCTCCAAAAAGCCAATGAGGAGAAGAATGCCTTGAAAGGCAGAATTAGCCAAATGGAAAAGGAGGTCCAAAAGACTACTGAAGAAAATACTACTTTAAAAATGAGACTGGAGCAAGTGGAAGCTAGTGACTTTATGAGAAATCAGGATATTATAAAACAGAACCAAAGGAATGAAAAAATGGAAGACAATGTGAAATATCTCATTGGAAAAACCACTGACCTAGAAAATAGATCCAGGAGAGATAATTTAAAAATTATTGGACTACCTGAAAGCCATGATCAAAAAAAGAGCCTAGATATCTTTCAAGAAATCATCAGGGAGAACTGCCCTGATATTCTAGAGCCAGAGGGTAAAACAGAAATTGAAAGAATCCACAGATCACCTCCTTAAATAGATCCCAAAAAGAAAACTCCTAGGAACATTGTTGCCAAATTCCAGAGCTCCCAGGTCAAGGAGAAAATACTGCAAGCAGCCAGAAAGAAACAATTTGAGTATTGTGGAAAAACAATCAGGATAACACAGGATCTGGCAGCTTCCACATTAAGGGACCGAAGGGCTTGGAAAACAATATTCCGGAGGTCAATGGAGCTAGGATTAAAACCAAGAATCACCTACCCAGCAAAACTGAGTATCATGCTCCAAGGCAAAATATGGATTTTCAATAAAATAGAGGACTTTCAAGCTTTCTCAGTGAAAAGACCAGAGCTGAATAGAAAATCTGACTTTCAAACACAAGAATCAAGAGAAGCATGAAAAGGTAAACAAGAAAGAGAAATCATAAGGGACTTACTAAAGTTGAACTGTTTTGTTTACATTCCTACATGGAAAGATGATGTGTATGATTCATGAGACCTCAATATCATAGTAGCTGAAAGGAATATGCATATATATGTGTATACATATATATACATATGTGTGTCTATGTATGTATATATGTAGGCATATATATATATATATATACACACACACACACACACACACAGAGGGCACAGGGTGAGTTGAATATGAAGGGATGATATCTAAAAAAATAAAATCAAATTAAGGGATAAGAGAGGAATATATTGAGAGAGGGAGAAAGGGAGAGATAGAATGGGGTAAATTATCTTGCATAAAAGTGGCAAGAAAAAGCGGTTCTCTAGGAAGGGAAGAGGGGACAGGTGAGGAGGAATGAGTAAATCTTGCTCTCATCAGATTTGACCTGAGGAGGGAATACCATACACACTCAATTGGGTATCTTACCCCACAGGAAAGAAGAAGGAAGAAAATAAAAAGGGGGGATGATAGAAGGGAGGGCAGACGGGGGGAGGAGGTAATCAAAAACAAACACTTTCGAAAAGGGACAGGGTCAAGGGAGAAAATTCAATAAAAGGGAATAGGTTAGGAAGGAGCAAAATATAATTAATCTTTCACAACATGAGTACTGTGGAAGGGTTTTACATAATGATACTCATGTGGCCTATGTTGAATTGCTTGCCTTCCAAGGGAGGGTGGGTGGGGAGGGAAGAGGGGAGAGAATTTGGAACTCAAAGTTTTAAAAACAGAAGTTCAAAAACAACAACAACAAAAAAAAAGTTTTTGCATGCAACTAGGAAATAAGATACCCAGGCAATGGGGCATAGAAATTTATCTTGCCCTACAAGAGAAGAAGGGAAATGGGGATGGGAGGGGAGTGGGGTGACAGAAGGGAGGGCTGACTGGGGAATGGGGCAACCAGAATATACAACATCTTGGAATGGGCAGGAGGGTAGAAATGGGGAGAAAATTTGTAATTCAAACTTTTGTGAAAATCAATGCTGAAAACTAAATATATTAAATAAATTAAATTTAAAAAAAAGAATGAAATTCTCATAGCCCAAAGAGAAATGATTCTAAAATGGGATTTGTCCAAAAACATTTAATTCAATAAAAATTTATTAAACACCTACTAGGTGTCAGGCACTGTGCTAAAGCACTAGTTATACAAAAAGAGGCAAAAGACAGTACTTGTCCTCAAGGACCTTACAATGAAAAGACTGCTGTCTATGCACAGGAATTCACCAATAAACTTGGGTACTGAAAAGAAATATTGAGTAGATGGAAACAAAGGCAGCTAACAGAGGATAATGGCACAGTCTTGTAAAAACCATGTTAAACCAAAAAAAAAATCCCAACACAAAAAAAAACAGAAGAAAGAGACAGAAAGAGAAATTCCATTTAAAATCACTATGGGTGGTACAAAAAACTTGTGAGTCTGCCTGCCACAGGAACTATATGAACACAACATATATGAACAAACATATATGAACAAAACATATCACACAAATCAAGACATCTAAATAACTAGAGAGATATTAATTCCTCATGAGTCAGCTCAGTCAATTTAATAAAAATGACAATATTACCTAAATTAGCTTATTCAGTGCCATAACAATTAAATTACTAAAGAATTACTTTATAAAGCTAGAAAAATCATAACAAAATTCATGTAGGGGAACAAAAGGTTAAGGATATCAAGGGAACCAATGAAAAAAATGTAAGGAAGTAAGACTAATAGTGTCAGGTCTCAAACTATATTACAAAGCTGTTATTATCAAAACTATTTAGTACTTGGTTAGAAATAGAAAGGGTGATGAGTGGAACAGATTAAGTACACAAGATAGAGAAACAAATGAGCATAGCAACCTAGTGCTTGATAAATGCAAAGATGCCCATGAGTAGAGCAGGAGCTCAATATCTGACAAAAACCACTGGGAAAAATGGACAGTAGTCTGTCAGAAACTATGCACAGACCAACATCTCATACTGTATATAACATGATAAACTCAAAATAGGCACACAATTTAGACACAAAGGGTGATATCTTAAGCAAATTAGTGGCACATGTAAGAAATTACATGTCAGGTCTATGGAGAGGGTAAGAAGTCATACCAAATAAGAGAAAGAGGTTTACAGGAAGTAAAATGGATAATTTTGATGATATTAAATAAATATTTTTACACAAACAAAACCAATGCAGCTAAAATTAGAAGAAAAACAGGGAACTAGGAAAGAAATCTTTGCAGCAAGTTTCTGTGATAAAGGTCTCATTTCTAAAATATATAGGGAACTGAGTGAAATTTATGAGAATAAGAGTCATTCCCCAAATGGCAGTCAAAGGATATGAATAGGCAACTTTTGGAGGAAGAAACCAAAGCTACCATAGCCATATGAAAAAATTTGTATATGAATACCAAATTATATGTAATTATATAATATACATATATTATAAACATAAATAAATTCATGTATAAAACACTAACAACAATTCTAGGGAACAATTTGGAACTATACCCCAAAAACTATTAAACTGTACATATCCTTTGACCCAGGGATACTGCTAGTAGGCCTATTCCCCAAAGAGATAAAAGGAAAAGGACACATATATACAAAACTATTTATAGCAGTTCTTTATTTGTGGTGGCCAAGAATTGGAAACTGAGAGGATGCTCACCAGTTGGCAAATGGCTGAACAAATTATGATATATGAATGTGATGGAATACCGTTGTGCTATAAGAAATAATGAAGGGGATGGTTTCAGCAAAACCTGGGAAAACTTATACGAACCGATACAAGTTGAGGTAAGCAGAACCAGAAAAACAATGTACACAGTAACAGCAATATTGGAAAGATAATCAAGTGTGAAAGACTTAGTAACTCTGATTGACATAATGACCAATTGCAATTCTTAAGGACTCATGATGAAATTATGTTATCAATGTGTGGAAAGAGAACTGACAGACTCAGAGTACAGAATGAAATACTTCATTCTATTTCTTTCTTTTTTCTCACTTTTTTTCCTCTGGAACATAGCTAATGTAGAAAATTGTTTTGCATCTTAATACATATTTGTCATGGGTTTTATTTTTGTTGCCTTTTCAGTGGCGTGAGGTAGGAAGGAGAGAATTTGGAACTCAAAATAAAATTAAGATGAATTTAAATTTTTAAAAATAGTTAATCTTGTACTCTCAAAACAAAAAATAGTTAGGAATACTACAATTTAGAATTTGCAGCTGGCAAGGAAATCTCAAGACAACAAAAAAACCTCTTTTTAAAAAAAAATCCTACCTTGGGAGAAAAAGGAGAAACAAAGAAGAGATAATAACTTTGTTTGGGGTGGATGGGATAACTGACAACAGAGAGAAGACAGAACTGCTCAAATCTTATTTTATTGCTTCATTTCTCTCTGCAGAGGAGAATGACTTCTACTCTAAAAATGACAGAACAAAACTGATTGACAGGGAGTTGATACCCAAGACGTATAAGGAGACAATAAGAGAGCACCTAGCTTCTCTAGTTGAAGTCCAGTCACCTGGCCCAGATAATCTGAAAATACCGGCAGATGTGACTGTTGAGCCACTATCAGTGATATCTGAAAGACCTTTATGGAAAATGGGAGAGGTATCACAAGATTGGAGATGGACAAAAGTCTGGATTAAAAAAAAGGGAAGAGGAAATAGACTGCAAACTATTTAGGTCAGTTGGTGGGACTTTGATTCCTGGCAAAGTTACTCAAAGGATAATTAAAGAAATGATTTTGACAAATATTTACAAAAGATGAAATTATAGATATTTCAATAATCATCATGTGTTATTGCCTTTGTGACAAATTTATCATTGGGTGCCTTGCACACAGTAGGTGCTAGATAAATATTGATTTGGAAAAAGAAACAAAGATCTAGAAAGGGAAGCAGTTGTTGTCTGTCCTTCATTCTCAAAGAGGACCAATGACATCATGCGGGTTTTGTCTTGACTTGCTTGTGAATTGGATTTAAGTGTGGTACAGTTGCACAAAGTTGTCAGCCTCACTCTCTCCTCCAGAGTCAATGAAGTCCAGTGGCAAGATACAAAGAGATAGCATGGCTTCATCAAGAACAAGTCATAGCAGACTAACCGCATTTCCTTTTTGACAGGATTACTAATACAGTAGATGAGGGGAATGCCATGGATATAATTCACCTTTCAATGAATGCTTAGCTAGGTTGTACAGTGGATTAAGTACCAGGCCTGGAGTCAAGAAGACCTGTGTTCAAATTGGCCTCAGACACCTTCTAGCTATGTGAGTTAAGTGACAGGGTAAGTCATTTAACCACTGTTTGACTCATTTTCTTAACTGGCTTGTTTTGAGATTCAGCTTGAGGGCCACCTCCATCATGCTATTGTTGGTCCACACAAAGTAAGCACGCATCTTAGGTATGCTTTTAGGTATTCTAAGAACAAAAGCAAATTGTGTTAGACACTCAGTCAAAGGTGATGTTATAAATGTACCATTCTTTGAAAATCAGGTTATCCAGTTAAGATACTCCAATATCCTAGTGCACTGTGCAAGACAGTCCCTGATCTTATGAAGCTCATAGTCTCATGGAGAGATAAGATGAAAATCAAACTGAACAAACAAGAGATAAATTAGAAATAATTAATAGAGAGAAGGCACTAGCAATAAAGAAGATCAGGAAAGGCTTCCTGTAGAGGGTAGGGTGTTAGATGGGATCTGAAAGAAGCCAGGGACACCAGGAGGTGGAGATAGGAGGGAGAGCCTTCCAGGCATGGAGAATAGACCATGAAAATGCCTGGAGTCAGGAGATGGAATGTCTTGTTCAAGGAACAGGAGGCCAATGTCACTGGATTGTAGAGTCCATGGCAGGGAGAGTAAGGTGTAAGAAGACTGAAAGGTAGCAAAGTTGTGAAAGACTTTGGTTGCCAGAGGGTTTTATGTTCAGAGAGCCACTGGAGCTGAATGAGTAAGTGGTCAGACCTGAGTGCTAGGAAGATTAATTTGATGGCTGAGTGAACAATGGACTGGAGTGAGGAGAGACTTTCAACTACTGCAATAGTCTAACCATGAGGTGATGAAGCCCTGTACCAGCATTGTGGCTGTGTAAATGGGGGGAAAGTGAGAGAGGTTATCGATTCAGAAATGACAAGATCTGACAACTAATTGGATATGTGAGGTAAAGGAGAGTGAGGCATGTACAGTGGCACTGAGGATGTAAATCTAAGTGAATGGAAGGTGGTTGTGTCCTCAGTGGTAACAGAAATGTTTGAAATGGGGAGGTTTCAGAGAAAGATAATGTAATGTGGCCTTTCTATGCCTGTTCTACTTGTTTACTGCCCCATCCAAAGTAAAAAGGTAGGCTTTTACTCACCTGGTTCTGGTCCCAAGAAGCAAGCTTACCCTCTGAAGGGTATCTCCCAAATGGTGGGTATGCAGGGAAGAGGGATTTTCCCAGTCATCTTCACTACTATTGCTGTGGGTGCTTGTATCCCAGGCTAGGTTACCACCACTTTCCCCTCCAGGTCAGAGGTGGGGAACTTAGGAGCTTGCACAGCATAAGGAGGGGAAGGAATAGAGGATGGCAACGCATAGGGATAGATATAGTTGTGTTGGAGACAAGCCTTTTGATTAGCTATTATGGGCATGGTGAAATGTGATCCATCTTCCTACCCTCTGACTGACTGATCACAAACCATAATGCCAGTAATACCCTACTTTGGAGACTGGAAACTCTAACAGACATGTGATCTTCTCAACATTACTTACTCCAAGGGTGAAAACTACAGCACATTGATGCCTCCCCACCCTGTGTGATTCTCGTTCTGTGATGAACTTATAGGAGGTCCACCCATGATTCTAGGGGCATGCGTCATCTGGACATCATGGTGATACCACTAGAATAGAAATTCCTTTTGGGAATGAACTGGTTTTTGCTTTTTCCTTGGATTCTTAGCACAATGCCTTTAACATGGTAGTTCTAACATTGTCCTGTTTTTCTGTGTGCCGTTCTTATTTCTTCTCTCTTCTGTTTATTTTGGAAAAGAGTTTATTGACACTTTTTTCTTAATTTTCTTTCATTTTAAAAATCTAATGAATACTTAAATGAATGATCAAACTATACAGGCTGGCTAACTATTATCCTTTGCACACATTTTCTCCCTTAATAAAATGTTCTGTTGATATCATCTGTTCATACCTCAACTTCATTTCCAAATATACCACACCACACTTCCTTACACAGAACCATCTTTCATAACAAAGAATAAGGGGGTGGGGTGGGGAAAGCAGCACGAGAAAAACCAATAAACACATCAGCCCAGTTTGACATTTTATGAAGTATTCTATAACCATAGTCCCTCTACTACTGCAAGTAAAGAGGGAGGTATGTTTTCTCCTCACTTCTTCGGGACAAACTTGATCATTATAATTATATAGCATTCCTTTCTACTTTTTTGATCTTTCCATTTATATATATAGTGGGTGTATACATATATATTTGTTTCAACTTATTTCACTTTGCATCAATTTACATGTCTCATGTTGGTTTTCTCAATTCTTTTTCCCCCTCTCAATTCTTCACCTTAGTAGTTTCCTTATGGTACAATAGTATTCCATTACATTTTCGTATCTTGCAAATTTGCTGAATTGATTAATTGCTTCAATTAATAAAAGTTGATTGGGTTTTCTAAATTAATCACATAATCTGCAATATGCAATAATATTATTTCCTTCTTTGGCTGATTTTCAGTGTTAATTTTGCAGAGACTGCAGTATTCCATGGTTCAAATGCAGAATACTACCACTCAAAGAATATTGGTATTAAAAATATTGACCCTTGGAAATGTTTTGTGTCATTTCCCATGTATAATTGATATTGTATTGCTCTCTTTCTCAGTGGGTAGGGGAGTAAGAGAATTTGGAACTCAACATTTAAAAAGAAAAGAATATAAAAAAATAAATAGTAAATTAAAATGTTTTTAAAAAATTGACCTTTGTCTCAGGAGAGGTTAGAATCATTAAAAGTAAAACAAGAAAATAACTGTGTGGTTTCTTAAAGGGAATATAGCATGCTATCCCCTGTTCAATTTGGGGGTCAACTGATCCTGAATCCATACCTGGCCACTGTGCCACCTAGCTCTCTGTGGCACATATGCCTGGCACATAATACGCACTTAATAAAAATTTCATAATTGATTATTTTGCCATAAGAAATGAGCAAAGGAATAGACTTAAAGAAACCTGAGAAGACTTGTAACTTGAAACAGGGCCAAATGAGCAGAACCAAGAGATCAAATTAAATAGTGACTATAGATAGCATTATGAAAGATTAAATAACTAAAATCAATGCAAAGAACACCGATAAAGACTTGGCAGAGACATGAAGATCAACAGGTGCAGAATGAGACGTGTATTTTCAGAAATAGTCAATGAATGGCTTTGTTTTGAGTAACTATACTTATTTGTTACAAGGAAAGACTTTTGTTTTGGGTAGGAGAAGGGGCAGTACTAATAGCCATACTTAAAAAAAGAAAGAAAATTAAGAAAAAGCAGGCAACAAATTCTTTTCTAAAATAAACAGAAGAGAGGAGTAATAAGAACGGGACACAGAAAAACAGGACAATGTTAGAACGACCATGTTAAATCTGAATAATAAAAAAAGCCCAACTGTATGTACTAGAGGTTTCATAAGAAATCTTCCATTTCCTATTCTTTCTATAGAAAATGTTTGTTTTTCTTGATTTTTATTAAGTTCATAATAATGAAAATAAAATATTTTTAAAAGGAGGCTCTGCAATGTTCAGGGCTAAATGAATTCACTACAATGTCAGCCAAAAATCAGAAAATTTAGGGAACTTCACTCTCTGTAAGGAACCCCATTCTGACTTGAACTCTGTGCTGAAGCTCCTGCGTGACAAAGCCGAACATGTTAGATGAGCATATACGTTACCCAAAATTAAAGGCCACAGGATTGTAACAAAAGGTTATCTCTTATATCTCTCAAGGAATCTCATAATTTTGACATACATGGGGAGATATTCTATTAGAGGAAAGCTTGTAAGGCAGCATTTTGTTTGACTAAAAATCAAATGCTTTTTTTATAGTCAAACAATAAGCAGAGTGGAATTTTATATTCTCTATGCCTTTTAGCCAATGGTGTGACAGCTAAGGTATGGTTTATCCTCATAAAAGTCTAACTGTTCCCTTCTAATACCCTTTTCAATAATACCTTATATGCATATGTAGCTTATTCTCATAAAATTTATTATTATTATTTTAATCATAGCACCTTGCTACTTACCATATAAGGATCCACAGAGAGATAAAGAGTTCGGACTTTTACTTGTCCCCCATTTAATTTATCTGGTAAATTAGCCTCTTCCATACGGAAATTCTCTGCCACTGGGGTGCCATTTTTTCCTAAAATAATGTTGGATAAAGAAAAGGAGAATAAAAGTATTTTTGGATAATCATTCTTTTAGCTATTATTTTCTAAAATAATTCCATTTATCAGTCATTCCCTTAGTCACTTTAAATGTCCATTTCCCATCAGCAGCTCTGCTGCTTTCCACTCCACAGGCCATCATGCCTCCCTCAGGATAAGCAGATCAACTGATATCTCACCACCATGCAGACTGACACAGTTTTTTATAATCAGCACCTTCTCAGTTCCCTCACTTGCTCTGATTAGAGTGCTGGAGGGTAAGCAATAAGCTCCTCCCAAAGCCTTCCTTTATAGAGAGCTCAGAACTTAGCAGAGAACTCCATTTTCCACCAGCAGCTCGGCTTGGTTTCCCATCCATGGAACATCATGATGCCCCCATGCTAGGTAGTCCCTGGTGCCGCACTGCTGCTCTCTCTGCCCCGCCATCATACTTTCTTCCCTCCCCATTAGGTTATAAGCCATCCCTGAGGGCAAGAACTCTTTTCTTCCCTAAATTTGTATCTCCAGTGTTTTAGAAGGCATGTAATAAATGCTTATTGAATTGAACTGAATAATGACTGTTATTGAACTGCCTTTCCTGACAATTTTAAATGACCTACCTAGACTAAATTATTTTCCAATCGCTGCTGATTTTCTCAAAAATATTCCTTTGAAACTACAGATTTTACAATTGGTGTTACTCACAAATCTTTTAATAAATATTTTTTAAAGTTTTATTGATATTTATTGCATTCACCTCAAAGTCATTTCTTGGAATCCCCATCCCCACCCCCAAATCTCCTGTGTGACAAAGAAACACAGTTAAGCAAAAACATCTGATATAGAGATTGCATCTGACAACATATATAATATGAGGCCCTAGAAGTTCCCTACTTCTTTACTGTGAAGAGGGTACCCTGTTTCATTATCTGTCTTCTGGAATCTTTATTGGCTTTTCAATTATTCACTGTCCAACTTCCTTTTAATATTTTCATCTATATCATTGCGGTCCTAGTGTATATTGTTCTTTTAATGATGTATATTTTGTTCTGCATCCATTCACACTACCCTGAAATGAACATTTCCATGTTTCTCTGAATTCCCCATTATCATAGTTTCTTTTGTTTCAGATTTGACTGTATTTTAATAGAAATTGTTTCCTTTGTAATACTGTGCATTTTATTTTACTCATGTAATAAATAGCATTCTCAGAAATGTTCAGTAAAAAGATTAAGAACCCAGGTATTGACAGATCCTTACTCTACAACTTATGAACTTTCCTGCTTGCTTGGGCCACTGAGAGATTAAATGTCTTGTCCAGAGACACACTCATCATTTCTTAATGCACAATAACATTCCATTATATTCAGATATCATTCTCCAATTGATAGGTACTCATTTTGTTTCTAATCTCTGAAATCCCCAGGATGATACAATTAATATTTTGGCAAATATTAGACTTTTGCTTCTATAGGATTATATAGGATATATGCCCAATGGTAGGATCACTGAGTCAAAGGGCATGGACAATATCGACTATTTTCTTGCATAATTAAAAACTGTTATCCAGAATAGCTGGACCAATTCACAACTCTAAAAATTGTATATGAATGTGCCTGTCTTCCAAAGACCCAACAAAAATCAACTGTTTCCATTTTTTTGGTCAGCTTTTCCAATTCAATCAAATGAGACATTTGTAAAGTTCTTAGCACAGTACCAAGTGCTATATAAATGTTCATCCCCTCCTTCCCCCAATTTGCATGCTGTGAAATTCAGCCTAAGAGCTGAATAATAATAAAGAGCTACAGTTATATTGTCATTTAAGGGTTGCAAAAAGCTATTTACACAGTATATCTCATTTTGTCCTCCCAACGACTTTGGGAGGAAGGTGTTATTATTTTCCTCATGTTACAGAAGAGCAAATTGAGGCTTTAACAGGTTAAGTGATTTGGCTCAATGCAAACAGCTAATGAACATTCAAGGCACAATTAGAAACGAGGTCTTGCTGACGCTACTATGCTCTATTTGGAGCATATTTTCAAATGATCTATTATACTTTACAATTCTTCTCTTGAAAACTATTTGTTTACATCTTTGATCACTGATCTGTGGGGAAACAGTTCTTGGTATTATGTATTTGTGTCATTTTCCTACATAACTCAGCTATCAGACTTTCATCACTAAACCTTTTATTTTTAAACTACCTAACCACCAGTTTTAAAGTTATAGAAGGATTTAGAAAGTAAAAAACAAAAAGGTTTGTGTTTCAGTTCTGAAGATTTAAAATTTAAGACTTAAACCCAATTCTTCCTGACTCTGTGGTCCACCTTCCTTCCATTCACTATATCAATGCTGTCTCTCATATTGAACTGTGTGTAGGAAAAATTTCCCATCCTTATCCATAAGGATGATAATTTAATTCTCATCCAAAATTTGAGAATTTACATTAAAGAATTTACATTAAAGGAATTCTAAAAGTAGACAAGTAGAACAGAAGAATGTGTGGTTAGGAAGCCAATGCTAAGAAATACAGTTTTTAGCACACGTAAACATTAATTTGTTAACACTCAAAACGCAAAATCCCTGTCTAATAACTAAGTTATCATACTACTGGAGGAAATGAATATCAATAATTCTATTCTAACTATAAAGAAAACTGGAAGATATAAGGAAATTATAGTTAAATAGGATAGCTGACAAGTTTTCAGAACTGAAAATTAGGGATATACCTCAAAATATACCTCAAAAGACAACAAGAAACATCATTTTGGGAGACATTTGGTCATCTTCCATTGCAACGCTCAAGAGGAGCATAAACAAAGCATGAGAAAAAAATAATAGTACCTTTGCAACATCAGTTGCAAAAGGTTGAGAAATTCTACAAAGAACTTAAGACTCTCCATACTAAATAAACACAGTGAATTCAGTGCAAAGGTTCGGTATTGGGAAGATGACAAAAAATATGTTGGAAAACATAACTCAGAATCAAGGAACGATAGAGGGATTTCAGCAACAGAGAATCTGTGACCTAAAAGCGTTGCAAACATGCGACTCAAACCCAAATAAACTAGGCTTTCCCTTGAGGCAAGCAAGTCATCAAAGACTCCCTATCTAATCAAAGAAACAAAGGCCAGACTCATCAAGGGCACTTGATTAAATAAGTGCTAAAAGAGAAAACAGTAAAAGAAAGTCCCATCTTAATTACTGATACAGCCTGGAAACCATCCTTGGCTGCTGCCATTCCATAGCTACATCTTTGAGCATACAGTGTATATGTACATTGTATACATACGTGTAAAGTGCTACAATAGCACACCATCTTACACTAGAGCAAGGAATTTCAGGTGGATGAGGTGAGGGATAAAGGAAGAAGACAACAGATGAAATGGAAAAGATAAGGTCAAATGCCAGATTATTGCGTTATTAAGAGAGTGAGAGGAAAGAAGTTGGAGGCACCTATTGTAAACAGCCTTCTCAAGGAGTTTAGATACAAAAGACAGGGGAGATAGGAAATGAGAGTTGGTGGGATCAGAAGGATCACCTGAGGATTTTTTGAAGATGGAGGAGACACAGGAGTGTTTGTAGATAGCAGGAAAAGAGCCAACAGACAAGGAGAGTTTGAAGACGGAAAGTGGGAATGACAGAGACGGCAATTTATTAGAGAAGACTAGACGGAATGACATCACTTGAACATGCAGAGGTGCCTTGGCAAGGAGTTGGGCTAACTCTTTATAAAAAATTAATTCATTTTTATTTTTCAACATTCACTTCCATAAACTTTTGAGTTTTAAATTTTATCCTCCTCTCTCCTCCCGAGGATGACATGCAATCTGATATAGACTCTATATATACATTCATATTAAATGTATTTTCACATTAGTCATGTTGTAAAAAAGAATTTGAACCAATGGGAGGAACCACGAGAAAAAAGAAACAAGACAAAACAACAACAACAAAAAGACAGTAAATAGTTAAGCTTTGATCTGCATTCAGACTCCATAGTTCTTTCTCTGGATGTGGACAGCACTTTTCATTATAAGTCTTTTGGAGTTGTCTTAGATCCTTGCATTGCTGAGAAGAGCCAAGTCTATGAAAATTAGTCATCACATAAAGAGGCTGTTACTGTGTACAATGTTCTCCTGGCTCTGCTCATGTCACTCAGCATCAGTTCATATAAGCCCTTTCAGGTTTTTCTGAAGTTCACCTGCTCATCATTCCTTATAGCACAATAGTAATCCATTACATTCATATACCACAACTTCTTCAGCCATTCCCCAATTGATGGGCATCCCCTCAATTCCCATTCTTGGCCATCACAAAGAGAGCTGCTATAAATATTTTTGCACATGTGGCTCCTTTTCAGTAGGGCCAACTCTTCATGAGACAAGGGTGAAGAGATAATGGCAGAAGGTATCTGAGTGATAAGAGGAGGAAGGGAGAAGAGGGAACTCTATACAAACAACATCAATTTTTTCAGTAAAATATGAGAAAAGGTTGTCACCTAAGAGGGCTTGGAGAGGGCAAGCCAGGAGAGTTTTAAGGAAGGATGAAAAGGTTTGGAAGAGCCACTGAGAAGAACAAGATAGTGAGTTAATAAGAGAATTGTAGAGGGATTGCCTAGCAACAGCAAATCAGCTGGAAAGGAGAATCCTTAAAGGCAATGGTCAAAGAGGACTGACGTGATTTTAAGAAAATAATTCCTCAAGGATGCGCAGAAAATTAAATTATTATTGTTCTGTTTAATGAAGCAAAATATTAACTGAACTTTACCCTGAGCACCATAACAATGTTTTATCTCATTTTGGAATTTTATCTATTGTCACAATAATGCTTTAACTCCCAAATTGCTTGGTCAAAAGAGATTTTCAAGGTCATAAGGAGGCAGTGTTTCTTTCTAAGTAGGACTACTAAATTAGGATAGTATAAATTTTTTTAAAAATTGTTTTTTGCAGGCTTGTGACTAAACTACAGAGTATGAAATTTATTCCTACAACTTACTAAGATCTTTTAGGTAATCCTATTCATGGATGACATTTGTGCTGATTGTATCAATTCCTAGAACACAGCAGGGTCTCCTACATGAGATCCATAATCAGAAAAGAATTCACAGGAAGGGTGGGGGTGGAGCCAAGATGGTGGCTGAAAAGCAGGGACTAGTGTGAGCTCCCCGCTGAGTCCCTCCAAAAAACCTATAAAAATGGCTCTGAACCAATTCTAGAACTGCAGAACCCACAAAAGAGCAGAGGGAATCAGGGCTCCAGCCCAGGACAGCCTGGATGGTCTCTGGGTGAGGTCTATCCCTCATGGAGCTGGGAGCAGAGCAGAATGGAGCAGAGCCCCGCCTGGGCGGCGTAGAAAAACCAGACCAGGAGCCAGGTGGAGTGTGCCCTAGCGCCCTGAATCTGTCTGCTGCAGCAGTTACCAGACTTCTCAACCCACAAACACCAAAGACAACAGAGAAGGTTAGCGGGAAAAACTGCGGGAGAGGAATTAAGTGGCGGATCAGAGCAGGAGTGAAGATCTAAGTCCAGTCTGGGTTGGGGGTTCTTGGGGAAGGAGGAGTGCTGGTATGACAGAGCTGGCACATCCCCCCAAGCTTGGAACATAGAACTCTTTAGTCTCCAAGCAGTCATACCCTGCTGAAAAACTCAAGGGTCAAGTTAGTTGACTGGGAATATGACCAGGCAGCGAAAACACACCCAGATTCAGTCTCAGACTTTGGAATCTTACTTTGGTGACAAAGAAGACCAAAACATACAGACAGAAGAAGTCAACAAAGTCAAAGAGCCTACAACAAAAGCCTCCAAGAAAAACATGAACTGGTCTCAGGCCATGGAAGAGCTCAAAAAGGATTTGGAAAAGCAAGTTAGAGAAGTAGAGGAAAAATTGGGAAGAGAAATGAGAAGGATGCGAGAAAACCATGAAAAACAAGTCAATGACTTGCTAAAGGAGACCCAAAAAAATACTGAAAAATACACTGAAGAAAACAACACCTTGAAAAATAGACTAACTCAAATGGCAAAAGAGCTCCAAAAAGCCAATGAGGAGAAGAATGCCTTGAAAGGCAGAATTACCCAAATGGAAAAGGAGGTCCAAAAAACCACTGAAGAAAATACTACCTTAAAAGTGAGATTGGAGCAAGTGGAAGCTAGTGACTTTATGAGAAATCAGGATATTATAAAAGAGAACCAAAGGAATGAAAAAATGGAAGACAATGTGAAATATCTCATTGGAAAAACCACTGAACTGGAAAATAGATCCAGGAGAGATAATTTAAAAATTATTGGACTACCTGAAAGCCATGATCAAAAAAAGAGCCTAGATATCATCTTTCAAGAAATCATCAAGGAGAAATGTCCTGATATTCTAGAGCCACAGGGCAAAATAGAAATTGAAAGAATCCACCGATCACCTCCTCAAATAGATCCCAAAAAGAAATCTCCTAGGAATATTGTTGCCAAATTCCAGAGCTCCCAGATCAAGGAGAAAATACTGCAAGCAGCCAGAAAGAAACAATTTGAGTATTGTGGAAACACAATCAGAATAACCCAAGATCTAGCAGCTTCTACATTAAGAGATCGAAGGGTTTGGAATACGATATTCTGGAGGTCAATGGGGCTAGGATTAAAACCAAGAATCACCTACCCAGCAAAACTGAGTATCATGCTCCAAGGCAAAATATGGATTTTCAATAAAATAGAAGACTTTCAAGCTTTCTCAGTGAAAAGACCAGAGCTGAATAGAAAATTTGACTTTCAAACACAAGAATCAAGAGAAGCATGAAAAGGTAATCAAGAAAAAGAACAAGAAAAAGAAATTGCAAGGGACTTACCAAAGTTGAACTGTTTTGTTTACATTCCTACATGGAAAGATGATGTGTATGATTCATAAAACCTCTGTATTATGGTAGCTGAAGGGAATATTCATATATATATATATGTTTATGTGTATATATGTATATATGAGTGTGTATGTATGTATATACGTACATATATATATGGAGAGAGAGAGAGAGAGAGAGAGAGAGAGAGAGAGAGAGAGAGAGAGAGAGAGATAGCGGGCACAGGGTGAGTTGAAGATGAAGGGAAGATATCTAAAAGAAATAAAATCAAATTAAGGGATGAGAGAGGAATATATTGAGAGAGGGAGATAGGGAGAGATAGAATGGGGTAAATTATCTCGCATAAAAGTGGCAAGAAAAAGCAGTTCTGTAGGAAGAGAAGAGAAGTCAGGTGAGGGGGAATGAGTGAATCTTGCTCTCATCAGATTTGACCTGAGGAGGGAGTACTATACATACTCAATTTGGTATCTTATCCCACAAGAAAAAAGGAAGAAGAAGAAGATAAAAAAAGGGGGGATGATAGAAGGGAGGGCAGATGGGGGTGGAGGTAATCAAAGACAAACACTTTGGAAAGGGGACAGGGTCAAGGGAGAAAATTCAATAAAGAGGGACAGGTTAGGAAGGAGCAAAATATAGTGAGTCTTTCACAACATGAGTATTGTGGAAGGGTTATACATAATGATACGCATATGGCCTATGTTGAATTGCTTGACTTCTTAGGGAGGGTGGGTGGGAAGGGAAGAGGGGAGAGAATTTGGAACTCAAAGTTTTAAAAACAGATGTTCAAAAACAAAAAAAAAAAGTTTTTTGCATGCAACTAGAAAATAAGATACACAGGCAATGGGGCGTAGAAATTTATCTTGCCCTACAAGAAAGGAAGGGAAAAGGGGATGGGAGGGGAGTGGGGTGACAGAAGGGAGGGCTGACTGGGGAACAGAATACATGCCATCTTGGAGTGGGCGGGAGGGTAGAAATGGGGAGAAAATTTGTAATTCAAACTCTTGTGAAAATCAATGCTGAAAACTAAATATATTAAATAAAAAAAATGTGGAAGCAAAAAAAAATAAAAATAATAAATAATTAAATAAATGAATGAACGAATAAGTAAATTAATTAATTAATGAAATTAAAAAGAAATAAAAGAATTCACAGGAAGAATCAAGTAAATGAAGAATGCCCTCGTCTGGATTGATTTATGATGTTTAGCTGCAATTTTTGTTACAAGTGAGGGAGGAAATGACTATTTCATTCTTTAAAAAGAATGCCCATTGTTAAGTCAATGATATTTAGTAGAATGGACAACCTACATAGGTAGTCTATCAGTAGATGTATCTTGGAAAGATACTGCAGAGGGACAATGAATTGGGCCCAGAAATGAATAGAAGGAAGGGAGTAGATCAGATTTCAATCGGAGTTTTCCCCCCATTTTTTTATTCTGACTTTTACAAACATCAACTAAAATGAGCACTTCCATGTATGCAGTAGAACAGAGATGACTGTACAGGAAACTGAATCTCCATTATGTACAGATTGCTCTTCTTTTTAAGTATATATTAAACATATTACTTTCAAAGCTGTCCAGCTTTTTGTTGATCCTTTTGGCCTTTCTCTGTATTCCTTTCAAAAACATGTTTTAACGATCTTTTTTTTAATGGCATGGCTACCTTTAACTCCTCCCACTCAAATGAAGCAGAAAAAAACTTTTGCAACTAATATGAATAGTCAAGCAAAACAAATTCTCACAATAAGCTGTGTCCAAAAGTATAAGTCTCATCAGCAACTTGAATCCATTCCCTCTCTGTCAAGAGGCAAGTAGTATGCTTTATCACCAGTCCTCTAGAATTGTGGTTGGTCATTAATTAACCAAAGTTATTAGGTCTTTCAAAGTTGTTTGCTTTTACAATGTTGTCATTGTACCAATTGTTCTCCTTCTGTTCATTTCACTCTCCATCAGTTCATACAAGTCTTCCCAGGTTTCCCTAAAACCAGCCTGCTGGACCACATTTGAAAAAATAGATAGTGCTTTCTGTGACCCTCAAACTTTTCTATGAAACAAAGACTAATCTTCACATCATCAACATTCCATAATTTCTCAGAAGAGTATGTCCTAACTTTATGCACAGGAAGAATCTTGTGGATGGAGAAAGTTAACTGCCCAGACAACAATACGCAGCTGGATGGAAAACCAATAATGTGGTCCACCCATAAAATGACAGCACTACTCAGTGGAAAGAGCAGTAAATATGGAGGAAGACCTGGGCTTACCTTTGTTAAGTCACTTAACCTCTCTGGGCATCAGTTTCCTTACTGGCATAATAACAAAACTGGACTCAGTGACCTCTAAGATCCCTTTCCCCTCTAAATCTATGAACCTATGATCTTATATCTTGGACAGATCCTGCAGATGAACATGGGCTTGGCACAGTGAGCACAAGTAGGCTGCATTTATTTAAGTGGCATAAAAGATACCATCAGAGATTTGTGAGCAGAAAAGAAAATGTAGCAAGAGCAAAGAAATAACAATCCATGTGCTACACTAGCACCCATGTGATGTCAAGAGATCTAGAACAAGGCCCTGCTCTTTTGGCAGGAGAACCCACGTGAATGAGATCACAGCTCCACTGAAGTCTTAAAAGGGTATCTTAACATATTAATTTTCCCATAGATTCTATAATTAAAATAAATAATAACCATAGAATCACAGCATAGAATGATAAGCTCTTTCAAGTTAAAAATGCCTTTTAAAGGTCATCTGGTTCAAAACTCCCTAATTTTATAGGAATGGAGGTCCACAAAGGCTAAGTGATTTGCCCTCAATTATACAAAGAATTGGTGCCAGAGCCAGGACTAGTACTCCAAAGCTTCTGATTTCTAGTTAAATTATTCTTTCTACTACTGTTTTGATAGGGATCCCAAGTTTTGAATTCTATTAAATTTTCAGTCCTTTGCTATAATATTCTGTTGTTGTTCAATCATTTTCCACTGTGTCTGACTCTTCATGACCCCATTTGGGTCTTCTTGGCAAAGATACTGGAGTGGTTTGCCATTCCCTTCTCTAGCTCATTTTACAGATGAGGAAACTGAGACAAAAAGGGTTAAGTGACTTGCCCAGGGTCACACAACTAGTAAGTTTCTGAGACTGTACTTGAACTCACAAAGATGAGTCTTCCTGATTCCTGGCCTGGCACTCTATCAACTATCTCTAGCACTATGTCTGGCACTCTATCTCTATGGACACCTAGCTGCCCATTTGCCACGATATAGATGTAATAATAATGTAATGCCTTGAAGACCACGGCTATGATAATGGAGTTTGTGCTGGCAGTGCCCACCCAAGGTCACAAGGCTTGAATACGAGCTTACAATACAGACTTGGTCCCAGGACCAATGTATCTAAAGGCTGACTACCAGAAGATTGACTACCAAGTGAGGAATCATTTTTAGCCACAGTAACTCATTAAATATTTAAAAGTACTGAGAAAACCAAATGTACTTTAACCTTTAATGAACTGGCTTTATTTTGTAATTTATTTTATTGTGTAACACTGCTTACATTTTGTATAACTATCCAAGTCACTTTCTTACTCTTTAAGTTCAGAGGCAGTGGTGGGATTCAGCTGGTTTGCACTGGTTCAGGAGAACCCGTACCAAATTTTAGGTTGAGTTAAGTGAATCAGTTGTTAGTGGGGGCAGGGCTGGCACCTGCCATGTCAGCGGTGGTGGTGGCACCTCTTCTCGGTTCCATGGAGAACTGGTTCTTAATTCATTTGAATCCCACCACTGTTCAGAAGTTCATAGGTTCAGAAGTTCAGTTTTCCCTTCTAAATGAGTTTAAAAGTTCAGCTTTACTGTAGATCACCTTAATTAAAAGTAACCTATTATCTTTGTTCCTCTAGCAGTATTTGCAGGATGCAAGTACTGCTATCTCTAATTGCCCTTCTCTGAAATTTGGCCTGGTAACTACAAACCTTTAGCTAGTCTTGCAGAATGCAGGTGGACTTCATCAGTCAGAAGGGAAGGAGGGGTTGTTGCTAGTCCTGCATTCCCAATCTCCAGCCAAGCATATTGTCCCCCATGCCTATGATGCTACAGGCTCTGTAGCCAATCATATTGTGTTCTCCATCTATGATGATGCCTTCTATTTCTGGGATGTTCCTCTGTCTATAAAACAGGGCTGTTCCCCTCATTTGGGCATTTGGGGTCGTAGCTAGATGAGGAGGCTGGGATTCTGTTTACTGGCAAATTCAGGCTTCACTAATGAATTGATCATTATCAGAACTTTGTGTCTCGGTTTTCCTTAATGTAGATCATAACAGTACAGAAGTCCTCAATTCGAGGTGACTTCCTTTGGCTTCCACAGTGAGAGAAATTTTTAGATAGTTACGAAATATTTAACTCTTTGGATTCTTAGTGTAATCTCTAATAATAGAAATAACCCAGGAACATGGAGACATTCACATCATAAATGAAAATGGACAATATAAGGAAATCACAGATATTTTTAAGAACAGTTTTGAAGTTCACCTCAGAAAGAAAATAAAACAATTGGAGAGGTGGTTTTTTGTTAGGTTTTATTTTGTTTTTTGTTTTGTTTTACTCACAAGCCCAAAGGTAGAGGAAAGATAACCTTTGTGTGGGATACTTTGTCATGCAGATTTTCAGTACTCCAGACATAAGATTAAGCAAACATCATATCCCTATGAAGATAGCTGTGGCTTAATTAACATGGACTTTGATACTCAATAAATTCATTAAAAAATGCGTACCTTCAAAGAACAACAAAAACTGTTTTTGGAAATATGATTCATGAGCAAAGAATAAGAGATCAAAGGTTCATAGACTACTTAAAAAGCTTTATCATTGTACTTGGTGAGCACAAAACAAAAAAAAATTAAATCCACAATATTCTATTAGAGAGAAAACAACTGTCTGCATGCAATCAGATCTTTGACTGGTTAGAGCAAAGGTCAAAGTAAACACCAAATATATGACTGTGATAGAACACTATTGTGTGGTAAGAAATGATGAAGGGGATGGCTTCAGGACAACCTGAGAAGATATGTATGTTCTGATGCAAAGTGAAGTAAGCAGAACTAGAAGAACATTGTATACAGTAACAGCAACATTGTAACAATAATCAACTACAAAAGATTTAGCTCCTCTGAACAATCAAACAGCCAACCACAATTACAAAGAACTCACAACGAAAAATGCTATCCACCTCCAGAGAGAGAGGGAACCAATGAACTCAGTACAGATTGAAGCATATTTTTTTCACTTTATTTTTCTTGCCTTTTTTGTGGGGGGGGGGGCCAATATGGCTAATGTAGAAATATGTTTTGCAGAACTTCATATCTATAAGGGTATCCTATTTCTCACCTTCTCAATGGATGGGGGAAGGAGTAAAAGTGAAAGGCCAATCACTATATATGATTGCAGCAACTATAAACCATGTTTTAAAACAAGTTGTCAACTTGAAAATAAGAATGTTTACAAAGACTTCTGTTTTCTTGAGAAATTTAGCGGTTGTAAAATAGTTACCACAACACGGAGGCTGAAATAGTCCCCAAATCACACTGATTAGTAAGCACTTAATCTCCTTGTCAAGCAGACAGACAGGCTAGCTCATTGGAAAAATGGTACAGGAAGATGTCAGAAGAATTTGTGCAATATCAAAAAGCAACTGAGGAAAATATGAATTTATACAGAGCTTGGTGTCAGATGCAGATAGATAAATCTGTGCGTTTGCTGATGAAATACAAAGTATAATAATAATAATGATAATAGCAATAACTCAGAGCAAGCTTGTAAGGTAGTTAATGAAATTATTTGCCTAATTTTCCAGACAAGAAAAGAGAAACCTGGAAACGTTAAATGACATAACCAAGGTCATATAATTACTTTCAGAACAAGGATTCAAACCCAAGTCTCCTGACTAGTCCATTATTTTTTTTCCACTGCACTTTCTCTTCATTTTTAATTGAGGGAAAGGGGAGAGGTTGAAAGAAGGACTATTGAAGCACTTTTTTTTACATGCACATGAGGGAACACAAGGGAATTCAGAAGGAAGCACAAATAAGCAGGCCAGTTTTGAAAGTTAATATATAGAATATGCTTTTTTTTAAGGAAGTGGTATTACATGGAGGTTCACAGTTTCATATTCCAGTGCTTAGCACATTGCCTAGCAAATGGTAAGCCCTTAATAAATGTTTAGTGATTGACTGACACATACAATTTGAAACCAGACAGATTTTTTGTTTGTGTGGTGTATATTTGTGGGTTTTTACCATATTACAAATTAAAACATCTCTGCACTATTATGAAAACTGTTTTGACCTGGAACCCTTCAGGGGGCCCCAAACCATACTTCGAGAACTTTTGAGGATTCTAGTCCAATCTCTTAATTTTATAGACATAGAAACTGAGGACCCAAGAGGTGAGTGATTTGCCAGAGGTCACAAAGTTATAAGTGGTACAGCCAGGACTTGAACCCAGTCATCTAATTACAAATCTAATGCTCTTGACACTATGCGATAAGGAAGGCTATTACATGAAAGACAGTAGTGACTATTCTATAGTCAGTCAGGGTAGGACAGTAAAAATTGATCCATCAAGAGATCTTACCTATCGACAACCTATAGAATACATAAAGCTTGTGAAGGGATGAATTAGATGACCTCTGGAACCTCTTCTAGGTCTAAGCTTCTATGATTAAAGTTAGACAAATGGCATAGAAGTAGATCGATACTTTCTATAGGAAGTGGGAAAATACATTTTAAGTATCAATAATAAATTTTAAAAAGAACAATTAAAAAGAATCTATTCTACTTCATATCATTCTAATTATTGCAAACGATTCCAGGGTAAGGAATACAAAGAAGAGTTTTGTAGATGTTTGCTCATGTGCTTTGGGCTCTGTACCACTGTGGACAATTTTCTAACATAACACTATTTTCTATCACCTTTTTTTGCATTTTAGGCCAATAACTGTTGTTATGATTTCTATCTCTTTAAGAAGTAACAAGTAGCCACAGCTATATATTAATCATAAGCAAATACATACCAGGTCGGGAATTCAGTACAACTCTATGAACACGCATCACTACGTTCAGGCAGTAGACCTACAAAGATCTATCTTCAGAGCTTCCTAAAAATTCAAAACCAAAGAAGAGTTTCAAAAAATTGAATAATTAAAGGAATAAAAGAAATGCATTAAGATCATGTCTATGTTACCAACTGGATTAAAGCAGCATATGTATCATTTACTCAAACAGGTAGTGCAGCTCTTGGTCCTCTCAAAGCTTACTCAATTGAAAACTCCCAAATGACATTTTCTTCCAAAGCTGGTCCTGCTATCTGATTATAAAATTAATGCCTATAAAAATCATGTCCAAATATCATGAATACTTTCTTTGGGTAGGGAGTCAGCAGGCACAGGACATCATAAAAGTGAAGCTTATTTTAACAGATAGATAACAACTGGTTACTAATGTTGCATTCCTACCTGAATTAGCTGCCTGTGTAAAGTCAGCTTCACCTAACTTGTTGGAACAAAGATCAAAATAAATCTAAGACTAGAAAAAGAAAATAAAACAAAGATATTGGCATGCAATTAAAGAAACTCCAACTTGGTTTATTTAAGCAAACTGTTGATGTCAGGCCAAGGCAGGAAAGGAGTACATGGAGGACACAGGGGACAGCTCTGCTAAGGCATGACAATGGGTTCTTATGTATGAAGGACAACAAGCAGGCCAGATTGGTTTGGTTGGGCCAGATAGTTCATGAAGAAGGATTAATGGAAGTCTGGAGAGGTAAACTGAACCTAGACGGTAAAGGATATTAAATGTCAAACAGAGGAGTTTGTTCTTGATTCTGGAGACAATAGGGAGCCACTGTCATTTCTTGAGAGAGGAGTGGAATGGTCAGATTTGAACTTTTAAGGAATCAATTTGGCAGCTTTGTGGAGGTTGGAGACACTGCATGCAGAAAGACAAATTAGGAGACAAAAGCAGAGTGGTGGGGAGGGCCTAAATAAGAGTGGTAGCTGTATGAACATGAAAAGGGTTGGAAGCAAGAAACACTGTGATAGAATCAACACTGATTTGGTTCATATTTATCCCTACATGAAAATCAATATCAGAAAATATCAGAACGTCTTGTTTCTAGGTGCACATCACTTCCACCCCACCATCACAAGCAAAATGAATGCTAAGTCTATTACAACAGGTAATAAACAGAAGTGGAGCCCACATGTGAGTCTCAATTAGCATGGGGCTGCATAAAAGGAAACCCTTTCTCTTCCCAGAGGGTAAATCCTCTTCCCTCCATAAACAAACTCAGACACCAGACTGGGAGATCCCAATAGCATATGAGGAGAATTAGAAAGTTTGTTGAAGGTAGCATCCAAGTCTCCTCTGTGCTTCTTTTCCCTGGACATCCTGCTTGGTCCATCACTTGAAAACGTAATCATTTCTCTGTATTTTGTCTTCTAGTCAGTCTCTACAGCTTCATAATCTATACAAAGTACTAGCTAATTGTGGTGGTTTCCATACTCTGTTTGACTTAGGTATACTTTGCCTCAAGCATGGCAACCAGCTCAACTTGCCCAGCCAGTTCTGACATCACATCAACATAAAAGTCCCCTACCATTTCTGCAAGCAGTTTGTCTTCTCACTCCCAGCAGGGCTACCTTTCTTTCCCCACTCCATTCAATCCCAAGCTTTATTCAAGCTCACAAAAATAGTGAAAAATGAGTGCTTTCCTATCAGTTATGTCCACTACAATCTCAAAATCTCTCTCTCTCTCTCCCAAACACACATACATATTTATGTATGTTATAGTACAGATATTATATATCTATGTATAATCAACTTTCTTTATTAAAGACTAGCATTTGAGAATGATTGTAAATGATCTTTAAAACGAAAACAGCATTGTTTATTTTATACCTCCCCCTGCAAATATTCAGTTCCCCATGAAAGTTTCAAATATATGCAGTACCTCTGGGGCTACTCCTCTGGTTCACACTTATAGGTTTTACTCCCCAAGGTGTGATAAGAGCAATATCCAAAGGCTCCACTCCATGTAGGCAACGCTAGTTTTTCTTCAAAAGATATTGAAACTGATCTCGATTTTTAATTGGCTCAGGCCATTGATGTGGCACCCTGGTGTCCTTGCTCCCTGCTCTCTGATGCTTGACTGGTGGACCAGCATGGACAACATAGATGTGCTTAGCTAAATCAACAGTGTCCTTCAAAATATCCTCCCCTGCTACGACTGAGCAAATGTCCTTTTGTTAACTGTCAGATTATCCATGAGTGTTTCATGTTTTCCAAAATCAGACATGAAGTACAAGATCAGTCTGGTAAGCTCTGGCCTTCAACACCAGGGCACAATCACACTAGGTTTAAGACACCATGCAGGTACACATTGCTGAAATTACAGCTTCTGAGCTAAATGCATTCAACAAGGCATTTATCGAAATTAGGTCAAAGGCATTCACTGTTTGGCATAGTAAAAACAGGAGCTACAAAACACTCCCCCAATAAACCTGGGGCACTAGTAGAGAAGCACGCATGTCCAAGACAACTCACTTCTTACACTACTTTTCCTAGGATTCAACTATATAATATCCAGTGTGATGGGACACTGTGATAGTGGAAGGAACACTTGACAAAGTCAAATTAGAAAATCAGGGTTTATTAGTTTTGAAAAAGTCATTCAATCCCTAAGGGCATGTTTTCTAAATTTTAAAATAGACTTAATACTATTTACCACACATGGCTATTTTAAAGATTAAATGAATGTATATAAAATGTTGATAAAAAAATTTAACCTAGTAAACTATAATTTTGGACATATGGATTGTTTCTAATTTTTTTTACTGCTGCACCCTGTCTGGGCTTCTTCCCCAACATGTTACTTGTAGGTTGGATCCCCCAGAAGGCAGCTGTTATTCCCATAGGTTCTAGGGTACCTAGACACTATACTTCATGAACCTACAACTAATGTTCCCAGCAGTAAGCCAATAGACAGGATTGGCTCTTAGCAAAGGCATTTACTAAGTAGGCAAATTAAAACTCTCCCAGTAAAAATACATACATACATACATACATATACATACATACATATATACATATATATATAGAGAGAGTGTGTGTGTGTGTGTCTCAACAGAAAGGATGGGCACAAACTTTTAAGTACAATGTAAGGAGGTGTACATGTAGGAAATACTTGTGGTTAAGTCAACTAACTCACAACTGCAGGTCCCTCTCTCTTTGTAGAGTTCCCCCATAGCTATGTAATGCATCTACATAGACAGTAATCACCCCCACTCCCCAATTCCCCTAACTGGTTTCCTCCTGAGGCAGTTTTAGGCTAGAACTCCAGAAATGCCCAACTCTATTTAAAGCCCTCAGGTGCATGATCCATTTTCAGCCCAGCCAATCACATTCCCTTTCTGTTCACTCAGAGAAAGGTGTTCACACTTTGAAAGGGGAATGCTGAGCGCTGGTAGCAAAATAATATTTCATTATCTTTTATCTACTCACTCTCTATGACATCAACTACTACTATTGCAAATGACACTATTCTGAACATTACTGTACTAATTATGGTTTTTTTTCCTCTCTGGTTATTTCCTTGAGATTTGTTCCTAAAGTAAAATTACTAACTCAACCATATTCTCACTAATATTGAGAGGTTTTTTTTAACTGTTTTTGCTGATTTAATAGGTATATAATAATACTTTAGGGTGCGTTTGATTTGCATCTTTTTAATCCCGAGTGAAGTTATGCATTTTTCTGTGTGACTTATTGGTTATTTTTAAACAATGGTAAACCAGGTACATCACCTACCAAACAAGGCTCATTGTTGTTCAGTCCTTTCAGTGGTGTCTAATTCTTTGTGACTCCATTTTGGGTTTCCCTGACATAGATATTGGAGGTTTGCCATTTCTGTCTCCAGCCCATTTTACAGATGAGGAAACTAAGGCAAGCACTGTTAAGTGACTTGCCCAGGGTCACACAGCTAGTAAGTGTCTAAGGCCAGATTTGAACTCAGGAAGATGAGTCTTCCTGACTCCAGGCCTGGCACTCGATCCACTGTGCCACCTAGCTCCTACCAAACAGGGCAAATGTAGGCTTAAACAAACCATAATGCAAATATCAAGATTTAAAAGTTATATTTAAACACCAAGATTATCTGAATCATGGAAGGGCGACAGTAGCATCGACAAGAATACAACCATATTATCCCTTCCACGTGAAATTTGAAATTTGCTTTCTGCTCTAGTTTCTCCTTTCATTTTCCAAGAAGCATGTTAATTATCTCCTAAAAGAAAACAATCTTTTTGTAATATTACTTGCTTGGTAAAAAAAAAATATGCTGGTACACTTGGTATACTTCCAGTATATGTATACTGGAAATGTTTTTATTCTTTAGATTAAGTACAGTGGATACTTGGTACTAAAAGGTCTCTGTTAGAGATAGGATGGCACAGTGGATACAGGATTGGGTATGGAGTCAGGAAGAAATGAGTTCAGATGGGAGCTCAGACACTAGCTGTGTGACCCTGAGCAAGTCACTTGTTTACCTCAGTTTCCTCAATTGTAAAATGCAGATAATAATAGCAGCTTACTTCACAAGATTGTTGTGAAGATCATTTGAGATAATATTTGTAAAGCTACTGCCTGACATGTAGTACACACTTAATATTCCATTTCTGCCATTTGAATAAAATCACACATTGGCAGAGGAATAAAATAATGTGTATATAACACAGGTGTCAAAATATTAAGAGACATCTTGTTTTCCAGAGTTAAGGCCCAGCAAGCAAGCTGTGCCCTGAGCTTGGTGGAACAACAATCCTTTGTGCTCACCCTCCGGATGATCTCAGAACTGTTTCTGGTTATGAAGCCCTGCTATGAAGCAAACATCACATTGTTGCTGTTATCCCACATTGTTAGGGCTACAACTCACTTCTAAAACATAGGAATAAGTATTAAGATCTCCCCACACTGCCTCAGGCCCACCCTACTAGGGATGAGGTCCAGCAATGTGTCCTTGCTCAAAATCCATTTTCCTCACTTTGAAATTAAACTTCTGTTTGATTCCTGACTCTCCTGTCTTTAGCCAGTTTAGTCTGGCTTGAGTCACTCACAGGGTAGAGACCGGTTCCAGTCTGGCTGACCCAGGAGATAACAGTTTTAAAAGTAAAGTAAAAATCAATCACTTTTTGTTGCTTCATAAACAACTTGATTGTGATCCACTAATGTCCAGCATGCCCAGTTATTGCAACTTCTTCTGGGGAGAGGAAGTGGAGAGTGAAGATGGCAATCATATATACTTGAAAAAGAAAGCCTGTTTCCTGGCTGGCATGAAATCATTTCCTGCCTGACAATAAAATATCCTAACATTATGAAGTTCCATAATTGTTGATTTGCAATTGGTGATAAATAGTTCTTCTCCAAGCTGTGGGACTCTAGGCATGTCACTTAACCCTGTTTGCCTCAGTTTACTCATCTGCAAAATGAGCTCAAGAAGGAAATGCCAAACCACTCTAGTATTTTTGCCAAGAAAACACCAAATGGGGTCACAGACAGTCAGTCATGACTGAACAACAAAAGCTGTGGTAAACCCTACATGTGTATCTCTTGGATGGGCTTCTGGCAAATGATCAGCTGATGCTAATTAAACTTTTTATTTTCTAGCCTGGCCTCCTGTTTTGACCACCAACCAAAGGCACCGAAGTGGACAGGATTACTCTCTGGAGGATTTCAGGAGCTCTGGGGTTGAGGAATTCCCCATCACTGGCTTTCCAGTCTTCTTATACTCTACTCCCTTCCCTACATCCACTGACACTAGCCTCCCAGCAGTTCCTCTGACAGGACACTATCATCACCCAACTGCATTTTGCGGGCTGTTCCCCCAATCCGGGCACATCTCCAACTTCATCTCTGCCTCCTGATTTCCCTGGCTTCCTTCAAGTCTCAGCTAAAGGGCCACCTTTTGCAAGTCCTCCTAAATAGTACTGCCTTTGGTCTGCAAAATTAGCTGTTAGTTATCAGTTGTTTTGCATGCTGTCTCCCCCAAAACAACACTGTGAGCTCCTTAAGAGCAAGGACATAGCCCCAGCACTTAACACCTGGCACATGGTAAGCGCTCTGTAAATGCTTGACTTGGTTTGGTGCAGGCCAAAGAACGAAGAATTTGGGATTCCTAAGGCATGAATTAAAATTCCATTGTGATTCTGGGTAAATCATTTAACCTCTCTGACGCTGGCAAGTTAACCTCTGAGCCTCAGTGTCCTCCTTGGAAAATGAGGGTCAGATGCGATGGCCGTCTTTAAAAGGTCCCCTCAGCTCCAGTTCTAATCAGTTCCTAGGAGTATCATACCCACAGCAGACCCACTGAGGCATACGAGTGTCCTGGGACCAGAGGGCATGAGGGGGGTGGTGCCGACCTTAGGTTACACAGGAGGGGGAAGTAGAGGTGGAGGCGCGGGGTGGGGGGCAGTATTTGAGCCCACTCCCCCCCCAGCGTTTTCCGGAGTGTGCACCTCCTCTAATACAGTTATTCAGTTCCCTCGCTCCCCTAAATTACCCGCAGGTCCTGGGCGAAGACCCTTAGTCAGACACTGAGGCGGTCACTCACCTGGAAGAAGGTCCTCTTGGGAGCACAGTGGGGCGTTAAAGGCAGGAACTCCGAAGGGTTCTGCAGAGGCTGAAACAGCCTGCCCTGCGCATGCGCAGAGCTCCTTCTTCGCCTCTGGGTCCAGCCCAGAGTAGCCGAGCACATTTGCTCTAGTTGGAAGGCTGCCAGCTCTGTCCTACCAGAAGCCATCCCTGGTAGCCCAACTTGAAACTCTTACTCTTTCAAAGGCACCTTGGTAGCGAAATGGAAAAGAGCCATGGACCTGGAGTCAGGAAGATCTGATTTGAATATGACCTTTAGCGCTTATTAACTGGGTGACTCAGATCGAGTCTCAATCGCTTTGTACCCCGATTTTCTTACCTGGGAAATGGGAGAGCAATAGTACCCACTATACAGGTTTTCTTTGTGAGATCAAGTGGGATATTTGAAAAGTACTTTGCAAACCCTAATTTGTTTTTTTTTTTTTTAGCATTGTTTTTGGTTTTTAGATGTTAAAAAGTCTGGGACAGAAGTTTTCAGTCTTTTTGTGTGTCACAGATACTTTTGGCAACCTAGTCAAGCCTATGGACCCTTTCTCAGAATGATGTGTTAAAATGCATGAAATAAAATACATAGGGTTACAAAGGAAACCTATTACATTGAAATACAATTAATAGAGGTTAATAAAAATATCAAAATATTTTTAAAAACAGGTTCTAGGATTCTAAGTAAAGAAGCCCTAATGGGAAGAATGTGTAAATGCCTTCTTCCCCTATAGGCTCTCCTATTCAGTTCCTGTGATTTACACCTGGAAGGAATCATAGAACATAAACTACTTGAGTGTAGGGACTGTCTTATTTACTTGTATTTGTATTTCCATCACTTAGCACAGTGCCTGGAATATAGTAAACATTTAATAAATCATCTGCCTATATATCTCTGCCTCAGTTTTCTCTCTGAACAATGGGGATAATAGCTCTTACCTCCCAGGAATGGGAAGATAGCAGGAGATCAAAGTTATAAAGTGCTTTGTAAACCTTGAAGCACTACAAACATGCTAGTGATCATGATCATCTACCTATCTAATCCACCGCCTGCATTGAACAGATAGGGAAACTGAGGCCCATAAAAGACTTAACTAACATCACAGGTGCAGTGGCAAATAACACTGTGGAAGCTTGGTTTGATAAGCAGCTGTGCCACTTGCCATCTGTGTCATCTTGAACAAGTCACTTAACCTTTCAGGTCTGAATCTATAATGCTATGAACCATGGCTATCAGACCCCAAATTCAGGGCTTTTCCCACTGTACCATGCTGCCTTTTGGCATCCCATTGTTCTTGAACTGAGTCAAGGTTTTAAAGATGTCAACCTGTGCCCCATTCATGTTTACAGACCTCAGCCTAACATCATAACAAAAAAAGTCTTAAGACACCTTCGTACTTCTCAGTAAAACTCACTTAATTCTTCCTTTACCCAAACCCTGCCATCTCCATCCCCAAAACTGCAGGGAAAGTTCTAGCTGATCATTTATTGTAACAAAGAATAATGGTAAAGAAAAACGTAGCAACGCAAAGGCCAATTCTGACAACATACTGCCAAGAGGAGAGGTGGGGAGGGGAGTATGTTTCATTGTCTCTTCTCAAGGACCAGAATTGTGCTTTACAATTAATCCGGGCTTTTCTTCTTTTTATTGTATTAATTTACACTTGTAGCAGGCAGTGAATTCAAGCACATCCCCTAGGTTGATTGATGAAATTAGAGGATGTAAGGGGCAGGTAACAGACAGTGAGATGTAAAGGTTACGTTTTTGGAGTGGTACCATTTCCAAGTTCTAAGACTTTAGTCCTTTTCAGATCCTGAGTCGTCTAGTCACAGCTTAACAATATATTTGCTTGGGAAAGAGTCTGCAAACTCTGATAAGGACTGGCAAAGGAAATAGATATGCCAGTATCCTTTTGTGCACCCACTTACTAAACAGCAAGGACTGAGAGAAGAGGAGTGAATCTGCTAGCAATCAGACTTCAGAATCAGTGTAAATGAAAGTCTGCTATGGAATAACTTAGTCTTCACCTTTTTCCTTTGTATTTCTTGGAGAGTACAGCAAGTGTTTAGAAGATATCTCTTTCTTCCTTTCACTTCTTCCCTCTCTCAGGATCCTCATGCCAAGACCACCCCTCTCTTTTTACTCCTTTCTTTTCACTATTAGGAGAGACCCTGTTTGCTGGAGCTAAGGCCCAGCAAGCAAGCTGTGCCCTGAGGTTGGCATAACAACAATCCTTTGTGCTCACCCTCTGGATAAACTCTGCTGCAGCACAATCCCAGAATTGTTTCACATGAGCCCTAGGAGGTCTCTGATCTTGGACAACCACCTGCAGGACCCATGTTCCAGTGATGAAGCCCTGCTGTAAATCAAACTTGCTTCATTGTTGCTGTTACCTCTCATTGTCAGGGCTCCAGCTCACTTTGTAGCTATTGTCATATGTATCAAGAGTTGGCCTCAGTAAAATGGGTCTCCACCCAGAGGATGTCCTGGCACGTGTGTCTAGTTTCCCTCCTCCAATGCAACAAGGAAAGCTTTTTGCTTATAACCTGGATAAGTTATTTTATATTTTTCAGAATTAACTATGGTTGTAGTAACAGCCACATTGTGCTATGACTAACTTTGATAGACTTAGCTCTTGTCAGCAATGCAAGGATCTAAGACAACTCCAAATGATTCATGATGGAAAATGCTGTCCACATCCAGAGAAAGAAGTAGGGAGTCTGAATGCAGATCGAAGTATACGATTTGCTCTCTCTCTCTCTCTCTCTTTTTGTTTTGTTTTTTCTTTCTCATGGTTCCTTCCATTCCTTCTAGTTCTTCTTTACCACATGACTAATGTGGAAATATGTTTAATAAGAATATATAGGTATGTAGGGCCTTTATCAGAGTGTATACCATCTTGGGAAGGGGGGAAGGGGAGGGAAGAGGAGAAATTTTAAAACAAAAGCTTATGGAAGTAAATGTTGAAGACCAAAATTAAATTAATTAATTAAAAAACCAATCAAACAAACAAATGAACAAAAAGATTTAATTGTGGTTGTGATAACCTGTGTGAGCTCTTTGGTAGTTTCAGAATTAATAGTGGTTGCACAAACTCTGTGACCCCCTGGTCATTAGTTTTTGTATTGGATTCCCCCAACAGCAATGGCTTATTTTAGAAGCAAGTAGACATAGGAGGCATAGGCTATGTATGGCCTGTGAGAAGAGACCAGTTGCAAAATCAAGTCATATTAGTGTGAGGAGCAGAGTTTGGCCTCTAGAGATCCTGGTCAGGAGATGGCAATCCCCAAGACTCTCCTTGGGTTCCGGTTCTTTGCAAAAGTGCATAGCAATATGCTAGGCCAAGATGTCAGCTGAGCCCCAAACTGAGGGCAGGGGTGACTACAGCCAAGCATTGAAGCAATATCTAGCAGAGTCCAATGGAGACTGGCAGAGACTATGTGACTGAGATTGGAGAAAATGGTTCGAGGCCATCAGTCCTCCTGTAGCCCTGAAGTTTCAGAGGCATGAGTGGCTTCCATATGTCTTAGCCACATGAGTTCCCTCTGTGTATCCTTTCTTCCTCTGATGCCAAGGGGATTTAGGGGACTGTATGCCCCAGGTTTGTGGAAATATTTTGTTGTCACTGTTCCTACTATGCTATTTCAGTAAATACTTTGTGCTCCTTCCCTTCATTGTGCCTCTTTGACACAACCACAACCCTGGGGGCCATCTGCAGTCATCCTGCTCTACATCTGGCCACTGAACCCAGATGGCTCTGGAGGAGAAAGTGAGGCTGCTGACTTTGCACAGCCCTCCCTCACTCAAATCAAAGTCAATTGCAAGTCATGGCATCACCTCCCTGATGTCATGGTCCTCTTTGAGAATAAAGGACCAACAATCACAACCACAACCCTCGTGCCAGACCTCATAACCTGATGCCTGGACTGTTGTAATAGGTTTCTAGTTGGTCTCTCTGTGTCTCTCCATTCCAGTCCATCTATCCTTCACTCAACTCTTAAGTGGTTCTTTCAAAAGTGCTGTTCTGATCATGTCACCTTCACCCCAATCACTCAATGAACTCCAGAGGCTCCCTAGGACCTCCAGGATCAATTATAAAGTCCTCTGTTTTGACTTTTAAAGTCTTTGATAATTTATCCCTCTCCTACCTTTCTAGCCTTCTTATACCTTACATACTCTAAGATCCAGTGACACTGGTCTTTCTGCTGTTCTGGGAATCAGACATCCCATCTGGGGCTTCTGGGCATTCTCTCTGACTGTCCCCCAAGCCCGGAATGCTGCTCCTCCTCCCCTCCCCCTCCTGGTTTCCATAGTGTCCTTCAGGTCTCAGCTAAAATCCCTCCATCTACAAGGAGCCTTCCCTGAATCCCCTTATTAGTAGTGTTTTCCCTCAGTGATTATCTCCAGTTTATCCTGCCTGTATCTTATTTGTTTGTGCTTTTGTTCTCTCTCATTAGACTGTGAGCTCCTTGAGGGCAGGAACTGGTTTTTGCACAGAGTCTGCCACCTAGTAAGTCCTTAATAACTGTTTGTTGACTGACTGCTTTAGGTACCTTGATATACAGAATGCCTAGAATAGTTGTCCTCCATGGGACAAGACCTTTCAATTTAACCTCAGAGACTAGTTCTGTGACTCTGGGCAAGTTACTCCCTCACTTTCCTCATCTGTAAAATGGGAATGAGAGTGCCACTTACCTCACAGGATCCTTGTGAAGATAAAATGAGATATTTGTAAATCATTTTGCAAAGTATAAAGTGCTATATAAATGCTGGTCATTATTATAAACATTAATAAGACAGTGATTTCATCTGAAAATTCATGGAACATTTCACATCGATGAAACAGTACCTCTATTTTTTTTAAATAACAGAAATCTATTTTCTCCCTCTCCCACTGCGGGGAGGATGGAGTCGCACAAGGGGTTGCTATACATCATTATAATTATTATATATATATATTTGTTCCGCATCATTTCATACAAGTCTGTTGAAGACATCCAATAACAGTTCCAACCAACAAATTCTCTTCCTACTTAGAATGAATATTATATTCACCATATGGTTCCCTCAACCAATAAATTTAGTTAAACATTTAACTCTCTGATAGATGAATTCATTCAACAAACATTTGTTAAGCACCTACTTACTATATCCAAGGAACTGCACTGGTTCTGCTAATAGGAAGACAAAAATAAAATAATACTTGCCCACAAGAAGCTTATATTCTACTAAGGGGATGCAGCAAGTATACAAAGTACAACATGAGGTCAATTGAGGACAAAGAATTGACTGACAACAGTGAAGGTGTCACTGAGATTGAGACACCTGAACTAAATGCCAAGCTGAGAAGTTTGTATATTATCCTAGAAGCAATGGGGAGCCATTGAAGATTTTTAAGGAAAGTTTTACTGATGTGTTTTGTTTTTACATTACATTTACAGCTTAGTCCCACTTCATGAGAGGTCTTTGTAACAAAGTAAAACAAGTAAATTAAGTAAAAATAATAGATGTTATACTTAATTTACTTAAAGGGCATCTAGTTAATACAGTGGACAGAGTACTGGACCTGAAGGCAAGCAGACTCAAGTTCAAATTCAGCCTCAGACACTAGCCCTGTGACTCTGGGCAAGTTACTTAATTTCTGTCTGCCTCAGCTTCCTCATTTGTAAAATGAGAATGAGAGTCTCACGTACCTCACAGGGTTGTTGTGAAGATAAAATGACATATTTGTAAATCATTTTATAAACCATAAAGCGCTATAAAGTACTACTTATTATAACCATTAATAATACAGTGATTTCACCTGAAAGTGAATGGAACATTTTGCATCTGTGAAATGGCATCTCTATTTAAAAAAAATAACAGAAATCTATTTTCTCACATTCTCATCTACCATTCCATTGAAGAAAAATAATTCCTAAATCCACTTTTACCTTTTCCCCCATTACTATCTGTATCTCTGTTGAGTTGAATGTATTTCTGTACCAAATTATTTGTGCATTTACTCTGCCCCTTTGGACCAGTTTAGGTAAACGTGAAGGCCTGCTCCCCCGTCTCTTCCATGGTTGTATGTGGTTCTACTTAAGCAACCCAATTAGGTGTCAACACATTCCTCCATCTTTTCCCTATTTTCCTTTAATATACCCCTTCTCTTCCCCTCCCTTTTCTTTTTTCTTGCATCTTCTAAACACAAGACTATAGAGAGTTTTTTGTCTCTTCTGACAACCTCTATGATTCCTTGGGACTGACGTGATCAGACTCGCCTCTGTCCTCCCTCTTTGAATCTCCACTCCTACATCTAAGTCTGCATATCTCAGCTCCTTCCTTTTTGCTTCTCCAAAGAATCCCAAGGCCTCTTGGACCAGCCCTGCCTCTAAGTTCACTGGATCCTGATTCAAACCACACCCCTATTTCTGTTGGAACGTATTTGTCCCTTTCTCCAGCACACAATTCCAACCTTATCTCCCGCATCTTTACTTGATTGCTTCAATCAAAGGTGTGTGACCTCCCCTCCATGGGAGGCTCCAACAGTTTGGTATGACTCCCAAAGAGACTGCCTGTCTTTGAGCTTAGTGGAATAACTAGCCATGTTGAAAGCCCCCCAGTAGAGGGCGCCATAGACCTTAGTGCTGCCGCAATAGCCAGAAAGATCTGGGACAAAATGCTTCTTTGTTTTTTAAGAGAATTTCCTGCTTTGTGCTAAGCAACCTTTTGAGCTAGGCATCTGGGGCTCATCTCTCTGACCCCTGACAGCGCCTGGAATCCTTCTGGACTCTTTTGCTGACCATGGCCTAGCAGAGATTGTTCATGGGACTCTATTCCCAGAGATGCAGAGATGCACTGCAGCCTAGGCAGGTGGTGTCCTCCTCTTTAAAATGGGGTTGATAATATAGGATGTCCCAAAAGTCTTAGTTCATTTTAAAGCTTATTTAAAACCACACTAAGACTTTTGGGATGTACAGGTACATAGTACCTATATCACAAGGCTGTTGTGGTGCTTAAATGAGATCATATATGCTTAGAAAGAGGAGAGTTGATCAGGACACCTGATTTCCCCTAAGCCCAGGTGATGAAAGCACAGACAATACAGGGAAAGTAGAAGGTGTTAAGATCTGAAATGAAATATAAAGCAGGACTTATACTTTCTTACCCCTTTAGGAAATTTGAAGAAGTTTTCTGATCATTGCTGATGGAATTAGAGGGAAATTAAGCCATTGAGCTAGTCAACAATCAGCCAAATTCCCAGTGACCATTTTTAAAAAATCAAGATACATTCTAATTAAGTAGTCAAGACAGGGGAAAGCTCTGAGGAATGTGAGTCCTTGAGAAGAAATCATTTTTGCTCTGGGAGGAGAGGAAGTGGATTTCTCTGCCTACGGTGATATGGGGAGAGTCCCTTCACTCATGACATCTTATGGCAGAGCTATTCTAACAGTTGACGCCACATGTTACAGGGAATGAGTCCAGGTAGTAGAGGCAGAAGGGAGCTCTGATGAGTGTGAACTTTGTGAGTTAACCTTCAGAGAACCACAGGCCCAAGGGGTCTGACTGAGTGACCCTATCAGTAGAGACACTGAGCACAAGAGGAGCAGCACCAGAAGGGAAAAGACAAAGAAGGCCTGTAGTTTTGCAAGTGTTAGTTGCCAGGGACACATGTGTTTCCTAAGTTTGTGCCTCTCTAGTAGTATACTCAATATATATGCTCATTTTTCAGAAAAATACAACGGATGTTTATAGAAGAGTACACCGCAGGATTGTGGGGGAAATGCCTTGCTACTATTGTTCATATAATGCCATCTCAGTAAATGCCTTTGCTTTGCGTAAAGTGTAGCTACAGGCTGACTATTAAAGACAAGTATGCCAGTAGGGGCTTGTGAACTGTAATTTGGGGACTGTGGACCCACAAAGTACTTGAATACCAGTTAGTTACCCTCGTGGGGATCTAACCTATGAGTGTGAGTTTGGGGAGGGGGTTTACTCAAGAGCAGTCACTGTCCTGTATTTAAGGCATTTTTCAAACTTTACATGCTTTAAAATGTCAGTTATTATTGTTATAATTCATGGTGTCCAGCATAGAAAAACACTTTCTACTGATTCAGGCGTTCTGGAAGTTCTGCCTGGCAGCAAAAGATTCCGGGGAACTTTCAGCGCTATCAAGGGCTGTGTGGAGTATAGTCTAGAGATGGTAGAGATTGTAAACAAAAAGATAAGTCAGGAGGCAATTATAGAGTCCAGGCAAGAGGTCATAGGTGTGGTGGCTGATTGAGGTTAGTGCCAAATCAATAATAAGGAGACAGGGAGTATCCAGTAAGTGAGCTGACTATTTATATGATTCAACCTGTCTCCTTAAAGCTCTGACCTTTTATGACACCTACATATGTTTCCTGCTACTGCTTTTTACTATATAAGTATAGACACAAACTAGATCAATTTTACTCCCTCCTGACTCAGACATGATCATATAAAATGGTTTAATGTTTCTTACCAGAGGACCACCATGTTCCCACAAGGCTTTGGGAACGATGATCTCTGCTGGGGAAAGGCCTTTGAACATCTTGTACCACAGGTCATATTGTGAGCATGCAATTTAGGAATGTCACTGAGATGTGAAGTGTTTGTTTTTTTTTTTAAATTGGACAAGAAGGGCCCATTTTTTAAAAAGAGCTTTTAAAAATTATGAACTTAAACATCAAATAAAATGTACATTTCCATATATAGAATTGAACATAAGAGGGTTGTATGTGACACTGCAAGACTCTATTATATACATCTTGTTTTTCTTTTTGAATATATAATCAATTCAACCTGTAGCTTTTCAAAGCTATCCTTTCCTTTTTCTTTTTTTTCTGACCTTCCTTCTGTTATTTTCTCTCCATTTGTAAAAGATGCCTTGGTGATTTCTCTTTTCTTTTTTTCTCTTTTCGCTGTCCTCCCTATTCCTATCTTCCCTCACTCTCATGTCCCCCAAATGAAAAAGAAAAATAAAGCCCTTATATCAAATATGCAGAGTCAAACAAAACGAATTTCCACATTAGCTATTTCTGAAAACATTCGACTAATTCTGCATGTTAAGTCCCTTAAGATGTGAGTTTTCAAAAACAGCTCTGAGAAGAAGGGGAAGGAGGAAATATGGGGAGGGAACATGAAAAAGCACACTGGATTCAGACAATGAGGGCCTGAGATTAAATGAATGAATGAGTATTTATTAGGCATTTACTATGAACTAAATGCTGTAGTAAGGCTGGGCATACAATTAGAAAAACAACATAGCCCCTGCTCTTATTCTGATATGAGACATGTTGTTTGTTTTTCCTTTCAGAAGAGGACCAATGATATCACAGGTGACGCATGACTTCTGCGTCAATCAGATTTAAGCAAGGCAGAGCTACACAAAATTGTCAGCCTCACTCTCTCTTCCTGAGTCACTGCAGTCCAGTGGCAGACAAAAGTCAGCACAGTTGACAATGGCCCAGGATACAGTGGATGACCTTGGCTTCTTCAATAGCTGACCAGGCTCTAAGCCCTCCACAGTGTCTGCTTTAGTCCCTTTCATGGGCATTGAAACAAATTGTTCTCATCTGCCCATTCCACCAGGACAAGTCTTCACATGCTTGGGAAAGATATCTTCCTAACTGACCAATGGGTGTAAGGCCTGTCAGTTACCCTCAGCCAGGTTTGGCCTGTCAGTGAGATGGTTTTACTGGGGTGTGGCTGCAGGGTATGCTACAGCTTCTTGGAATCACAGGTGAGACTTGGGTGAAGGTGGACACCAAAGGTGGATGGGCAGCCCTGAAGAGGGTTTTGCAAGCTTTTACACCTCCCACATACATATGAGACAACATACATAAGGGGTTTCAGCTGCAAGTCAAATGGAAAGGCCAACTGATCCTTAAGGTGCAGTGGCAAAGCCAATGCATCTTTCTTAATGTCATTTACATTGATAAAATCTTATGTTTCTAATGTTGAACCATTTGACAATGCCAGGGAAGTCTGGTGGTAGGAATTTATTTATTGATAAATCCTGCCTCTATCACTTGCTACCCTATGTGACCTAGCTAGCCTTTCTGACTTTCAGTTTCCTCAAATGTAAATGAGGAACTACAGGACCTTGAGGTACCTTCCCACTCTAAAACTATAGTCTTATGAGCTTATAAGAAAATGCCTGATTTACTTGGGATTTTTGTATACCACACAGACATACCACTGAGGTATATACTGAGGTCACTGAGACATCATTTCCAAATGAAGAGAACAGAAGGAAGGCTAGAAAGGAACACACATACACAAAAAACAAGGATAGTTTGAAAGTTACAGGTCGAATGAATTCTATAATCAAAAAGAAAAGCAAGCTGTCTGTATTAGAGATCTGCAGTATCCTATTTGGAATTTTTTGTATGCCACCTCCCTAGGGTGTGAGAAATTGAAGTTTTTCCCTTCTCCTCCCATCAGAACAGACTTTTAAGTTGTGGCAATCTTGTTGTAGACATCAAGCATTCTCATGTTGCAAAAATTAAGACTTTGAACACTAGGCCGATGTGTCCTGCTTGCTCTCCACAGACAGACCTCAGCCTTTCTTCCCAAGAGCAACATCTCTAGGGCCTTGTGGTGAAATATGACAGCAACTTAAATAACAAAATATGAGGCCATTCCTGTATTCATCCATTGGGCAACCCATTACACCCAGGCTTACTCCCCAGCTCATGGAACTGTGAGGAATTCAGATGTCTCAAGTGTGAAAGTTGGATTGTTTGAGGAATGGAAATTTAAAGTGTTTCTTCCTAATGAGAACCAAAATCAAATTAATATTGCCATTGCTACTGGAAAGGGTGTGTCAATCAACTTCCCCTCTGGGGGCTTTCACTATCTGTGTGATTTCCATCCCCACTACTCTCCTGTATGTATCATCTACCTCCATTAAATGTAAGGTCCTTGAGGTCAGGGAATGCTTTTTCATTCATTCAATGTATTTTCCTAATTTTATCTCTTTGAAGTATATCATCTTTTTTTTCTCATCACTACAGTGTTATAGGTGGTTGGTACTAACTGATCATGGGAAATAAATTTAAAGGGACTGGGATTCAGAATTAAAAATTGGGCAGATATGAACCTGAAACAGGTTGTGAGACTATGAATATTGGGCTCTTATACCAATAAGGTCAGGAGTTCAGATACCTTCCAGCCACAGGATTCTATGAACTCTAATATGGCACTGCCCAGTCAGGTGTTTTTCTGGTCATGATACCTTATGGTGATATTAATCACCAAAGAGCAACATATCACAAAATAATATGTTGTGTTATGAAAAGGAAACCTTCATCCTAAAGATTAATTATATATCCATGATCTAACCTGATCATTCTGAACAGGAAGTTCTCTTTCAAAAGAGAAACTTAACTAGATTTTGATTTTTCAATAGATCGGTAACCTCATCTATGTAGGTGCTCTCTCCATGACAGCATGGGTTTGCAACCCATCCATGTCTTTTCTTCTTCTATAATTCTCCCTGATGTTCTTCCATAAATTCCCCTGACACATCAAAGGCTTTCCTCTATGCCTGTAAATATTTCACGAATACGAGTGCGGCACTCAGGCATTCTATCCTTCTCTATGAAACTGACCCATTTCCTTTGCTGATAATATATTTCCATGAAAATATCTTTTGTGCCACTTCTTGCAACCAAGCCATTCAATAAAAACATACTGCAGCCCGCCCATGCTTGCTATACCTTTTAGGTCACCCATAATTTTGTTTCTTCACAGTTGTTCTAGTATTCACATTTATATAACCTCTGTTTATGATCACTGAAATGAAGATGTGAAAGCTGAATTACAATATTCAGTGACTAAAAGCTAGCATGGATTCATCAAGAGTAGATCATGGGGAACTAACCCTATTTCCTTTTGTGATGGGTTTTCTAGACTGTTGGATCAGAGTATTTCAACAATATATTTGACACAGTCTCTTGGTGTATTATTACGGACAAGATGGAGAGATGAGGCTGAATGATTTATTACAGTTTGGTACATTTGAAATTGGCTAAATTACCAGGCCCAAAGAGTCATGATTAATGGATTAATGTCATCTTTGAAGGGAGTCTCTATTATAGTGCCCTAGAGAGCTGTCCTCTGTCCTATTTATTTCAATTTTTTTAATCAACGACTTACTTGGATGAAGGCACAGGTGACATCCCTATCAAATCTTCTAATGAAACAAAGTTTGGAGGTATGGGTAGCATCTGGGCACCTAGGTGGTGCAGTAAATAAAATGCCAGGCCTGGAGTCAGGAAGACTCATATTCATGAGTTCAAATTTGGCTTCAGACACTCTGCGATCCTGGGCAAATCACTTAAGGCTGTTTGCCTCAGTTTCCTCATCTGTAAAATGAGCTGGAGAAGGGAATGGCAAACCACTCCAGTATCTCTGCCAAGAAAATTCCAAATGGGGTTACAAAAAATCAGCCACAACTGAAACAACTGAACAACAACAAAATGGGTAACATGGTGAGTGACAGAACTGGCATTCAAAAAGTTCTCAAAGGGCAAGAAAAATAGGCTGAAGCTAATAGGATGAAATGTAATAGGAATGTCCTCTTTTAATATCTTCATTGAGAACACCCTTGACCTGTATATAGATCACTCTCATTAAGGTTTTGCACAGATGGGAAAATTTAGGGTAGTAACTGTCCTTATTTTTCTACTTTTCCTTTTTTGGGGGTGGGGTGGGGATGGAAGAATTAAATAATATCCAAGGTTTTTTTTCCATTCTTTTGATATCTTTCCCTCTCTCTCATACCTTGATTGTTAATTCTTCAATGTCCTCACAGTTGGGTTGCCTCCAGCATAGGCCCTCAGTATGTATATACTTGATCCAGTCTGCTTTTCTTGTTTTTGCTCTCTTTAGTGACATTTCTACCTCCACTTTTTGCACAACTGGGACTGTGATATTAGAGTTCAAATGTGGGGGTTCCACTGTCCTTGAGTATTTGAGTAATAGGAACATAAAGAAACCAATGATTTTGTTGCAGGAATACATAACAAAGGCAGAATTCGTAACCAAAAAAATTAGGGTGGCCACCAGCTCCCTGGGCTGCACATGGCCCTTTGTGCCTTGCCCCGAGTTGATTTTCATGGCAACTAGGGGAATTCCTAGTCTTATCTGTTCCTCGCCATACTTGTTCCTTGTGTGGGTCTTTTCTGCCATTGGTGATATGTTAACCCATGGGAGATTGTATCCCTGTGTGTATGGAAAAATCTTTGTTATCACATATATTGCTGTTTAATTAATGACTTTTGCTTTAAACTAATATATCCTCTGGTTGACTGACAAAAGAAACACATTGGTGGAGGCTCTTGAACTATGGTTTTGAGTGGATTCTGAGTGTGCAGACAGCCTCATCCTCCCAGCTCCTCATAGTTCCTTTGGAGTTTTGTGAAACTGAATCCCTGTGATGATTTTAAGGGATACAGCCAGACTAATAATGAGAGGCATACCAGGAGTTGGAAGGGATTTTCTAACTCCAAGTCAGATAGGACACTGGGATCAGGGAACTTGAGCCTGGCAAGAGGAAAAGCAATTAAAAGCAGAGACTTAATTTTAGTTCACAGCATCTGCTGACTTTTGCTTGCCATTTGGCTGGATTATGACTGAAAGAATTTAGCCCTTTGCTGTAAGGACAGACTACTTATCACTCACACTCCAGCAGAAGGTAGCAAAGAAGAGCAGGAAATCCAGTGAGGCTGCAAAGCTGAAGACCAGCAGAATCTTACTGGAGATGCCCCGTGTCAGCAGATGCATCCAGCAGTTGAGGAGTCCAGTAACAAAAGCATTCTGTAGTGGACATTGCCAGAACAGAGACCTATAGCAGAGATAACAGAGAAGCAAATGTCCCAAGTTCAGTGGAAAAAGGGCCTTATGTAATAACATTACCAGAGGGCATCAGCAGTTCTGCAGCACTGGAGCTATGGATTTCTCCTGGCTTCATGTGTACAGCAGCCCGCTGTCTGCATTCTTGGTCACACTTGTTTTCTGTATGAGTCCTCTCTACCATGGATGGTATGTTACCCTGTGGGAGACTGCATCTTTGCGAGTCTGGAGAAATCTTGGTTATCACATATATTACTATACTGTTTAATTAATGTCTTTTGCTTTGAACTAATATATCCTCCAGTTGACAAATACATTGATGGAGGATCGTGAACTGTGTACGATTTTGAGTGAATGCTGAACACACTCACAGCATGCCTCAAGTCTGAGGTAGCATTCAGGGACTCATTGTGAAGAAATGTTCCAAGTTCTGCTCAGATAAATGAATTTAAAAATAAATTGCAAATGGAATAGGCAAGGCTTGAGAATTTGTGTGAAAAACAAAGTAACTGAATAATAACTGAGGAGTCTAGTGTTCTTCAAGGTAAATATACATCAACAATGTGATGACAATTCCTCCAAAACTAATTTGATCTCAAGACTCATTAAGAGAAGCAATGAGAGGTGATGTTGCCATTGTACAGTACTTTGCCCTGGGTAAGCCACATCCAGAGTAAGATGTGCAATTCTATGTATCATATTTTAGGACAGACTTTGAGAAACGAAAATATTTCCAGACAGTTGGGTAGTCAGGATGGTAAGGGGGCTTGAAACTGTAATACTGTATGAGGTTAGATGGGGTGCGGCTGTACCCCAAAACTAGAAGTAGATTTGGTTTAGTAGTAGAAAAAAACTTCCTAATAATTTGAGCCATCCAAAAATCACATGGAAGGCTGCATTAGAGAGAAAAGCACCAGCAGGTAGGAGGATCAGAAAAGGCCTTCTGAAGACAGTAGCACTTAAGCTGAGTCGTTTTTCCCCCACTTAATAATATTTTATTTTTTTCCAATTTCATGTAAAGATAGTTTTCAACATTCACTTTTTTCTTTTTCTTTCTTTGTTTGTTTTTAGCTTTCCACCTTCACTTTTATTAGATTTTGAGTTCCAGTTGTTTTCTCCTTCTCTCTCCTCTCCCTTCCCCAAGGTGGCAACCAATCTGATATAGGCTATACATGTACGATCATATCAAATATACTTCCACATTAATCATATTGTGAAAGAAGAATCAGAACAAAAAGGAAAAACCATCAGAAAGAAAAAAGAGGGAGAAAATAGTATGCTTTGATCTGCATTCAGACTCCACAGTTCTTTCTCCGAATGTGGATAGCATTTTCCATCATGAGTCTTTTGGAGTTGTCTTAGATCATTGTATTGCTTAGAAGAGCTAACTAAGCCTATCAAAGTTCATCACAGTACAATGTTGTCCTTGCTGTGTATAACATTCTCCTTGTTCTGCTCACTTCACTCAGTATCAGTTCATCTTAAGTCTTTCCAGGTTTTTCTGAAATCTGTATGCTCATCATTTCTTATAGAATAATAATATTGTATTACGTACATATATCACAACGTGTTCAGCCATTCCCCAACTGATGGACATCCCCTCAATTTCCAATTCTTTGCTACCACAAAAAGAGCTGCTATAAATATTTTTGCACATTTAGGTCCTCTTCCCTTTTGTATGATCTCTTTGGGATATAGACCTAGTTGTGGTGTTGCTGCATCAAAGGGTATGCACAATTTCCTAGCCTTTTGGGCATAGTTCCAAATTGCTCTCCAGAATGGTTGAATCAGTTCACAACACCACTAACCATATGTTAGTGTTCCAATTTTCCCACATCTTCTCCAACATTTATCATTTGCCTGTTTTGTCATTGTTAGTCTGGTACCTCAGAGTTGTTTTAATTTGCATTTTTCTAATCGATAGTGATTTAGAGCATTTTTTAAATATGACTATAGATAGCTTTAATTTCTTCATCTGAAAACTGCCTGTTCATATCCTTTGACCATTTATCAATTGGGGAATGACTTGTATTCTTATAAATTAGACTCAGTTCTCTATATATTTTAGAAATGAGGCCTTTATAAGAGGCACTGGCTGTAAAAAAATGTTTCACAGCTTTCTATTTTCCTTCTAATCTTGGTTGCTTTGGCTTTGCTTATGCAAAACCTTTTTAATTTAATGTAATCAAAATTATCCATTTTGCATTTCATAATGTTCTCTGTCTTGTGCTTGGTCATAAATTCTTCACTTCTCCATAGATCTGACAGGTAAACTATTCCTTGCTCTCCTAATTTGCTTATGGTATCACCCTTTATGTTTAATTAAGCTGAATCTTAAAGGGAGCCAGAGATTCTAAGAGTCGGGGGTTAGGAAGAAGAGCATTTCAGGTGTGTGACAACCCCAGGACCCCATGGGAGATGGAGTGTTGTGTGTGAGGTAAAGCAAATAGGCCAGTATGGCTCAACCACAGTTCATGGAGGGGAGTAATATGTTGAAGGACTCTAAAGATAGAAAAAGGCCAAGCTGTACAGAGTTTAAACACCAAATGAATCAAATATTTGATCCTAGAATGAGTAGAATGCCCCCGGAATTTACTGAGAAAGAAAGTGACATGGAAAGATGAACAATAATTTTTAGTGTAGACTATGTTTTTATATTTTAATGTCCATCCAATAGGTACACATACACATAAGATTTTAAAATCTTCAAGAAGAAAATAATCTTTAGCAGATGAGAAGAGAGCTAGCTATTTAACTCTTAAGAGAGAATCATGACTTCTCAAATGACCAGCAAAATGGAGAACTAGACATTTTCTCTGATCCTCATGATCTCTCAAACCTCTCCAATATAGCAATTTTGTGCAAAAGATAAGGCATTTTCAGCTATCTCCATAGTCTACTATAGTGGTGTCAAACTCAAATAGAAATAGATCTCTGTGGGGCCACATGTTGACTCAGAAAACCACAAATTAACTATCTATAGTGAGTTGTACTTTTATTTATTTTGTCAAATATTTCCCAATTGCATTTTTAATGTGGTTAAGTTACATAGGAGTTTTGTAGGCTAATTGCCATAGGGCTTTGAGTTTGGTACCTCTGGCCTAGGACACCAGAGAACCCTAAAGAGATAACAATTCAATGAATTAACAGCAGAGAAGCTAATGCCTAATCCCTAAAATACTCACTCAGTATCCCTTCCCATACTGCAACAGGGCAACACATACAGGCCAACTCATGTATTTACAATAGTGCTCAACTCTATCCCACATCCTTATCACCTCCTTCCCCACCCCCACCCCCACCTCTTCCAAGTGCAAAGGAAACTAAAAGGCAGAAGCTTATTCTTTCTGGAAAAGCTTCAGAGCAGCATCGATGTTGCAACAGAGCTCAGCCAGAGAAATGAGGAAAAGAAGGAACTGCTTCAGGATTCCAGCATTTGTAAATATGTGGCTCTCCACTAAATTTATAGGAAAGAACCCAGCACCCAGCCAGTTCTGTCCCTCCCAAGTCCCTTAGGATAGAAACAGGCTAGTGAAATGTGAATTGCTTAGCAGGGAAGAAGGATGAGTTGGCTTTTAGGTCCCCAGGGAAATTGCAAATGGGAAGTGGTCAGAAAGTGAATGATAGGGTAATACAAGAAAGAAAAAGAAGATTGGAGTCACAAGAGTCTCAAGAAGAAGAAACCATTTAAAGGCTTTGAGCATAAGCAGACAAAAAAAGAAAGGGAAAATATTTATAACACAAGGTAATATGACCTCCAGAGTAGCTAAATGAGACCAGATATTTATGGATAAATATTGCAATTCAAAGGAAAATGAATCAACACTTAAGGGAGAGGACATGTGGATTCCAAAGAGAGCATGGAACCAAAATCAGGATGTTCCTGAATGATTTAAAGAGAAATAAGAATCATGAAAGCAAAATTTATATCCTACACAACAGAAAAAAATGGCAGAATAGTAAAACTTGAATGTGAAGCAGCAAATCTCACCAAGTGAGGAAAAGAGAGAATAACTGATTAGTAGAGAGAATCACTTTCCAACTTTTCCCTTGTGCTTCTTCCAGAGTGCAGCAGGGGCTTGAAAAGATTTCTCTCTCCTCCCCTCATCCTTAGCAACAGTATCTTATAGGGGAGCAAATCTCCTAGTAGGAGACTCTGCACTGGGGGAGTGCAGGCTCAGAGAGTTAAGCTGCAGAGAGGAGCAGTCCCAGGAAACTGAGTAGAGTAGCTTACCCAACAGAGTCACTGAACCTGGTGGCAGGCGAACAGCATGAGGATCCTGCAAGAGAAAAAACATCAGGACCCTGCAGTGCCAGAGGTATGAATTACTTTGACTACTTGTGTGCCTCTCTCTGTATGTTTTCCCACTCCTTCCACTAATACTGTGTGCATTTGTACAAGAGTGCCCTCCAGGTCTATGGTGGGAATGTTTTATAGTGACTGTTCATGCTAAATGCTAGCTAGTAGGGTTAGGAGCAGGAGTATAGTTATCCCTTCCACGTTGTGACTTTCCCCATCAAAGTTTTCATATACAGTGGGTCTGCATGAGAAATTAAATGGGATTTTTTGGGGAGTTTTGCAGAAGCCACAGACAATATATGAAGGCCAGCAGATAACACAGAAAAAGTTTAGAAACTCAGAAATGCATTAAATCTATGTATAGTATTACATAATATCAACATATTTTATCTTTAAATACTATAATAATTCAGATTTCTTCTCTGGTACAAAGGGAGGGCCAAAAATTTTTACATGGATTTTCTAGATCTCGGGAGCGCCATGCTCCTAACCCTCAAGTTGTGGAAGGGACAACTGTAGTATGCCATTTCAACAAGGGCTTTGCTTTCAGTCATTCATACCAACTGGCTTATATTAAAAGTGATGCATTGGTAAGGGCTTATAAGCTGTTATTTTAAAAGTACAAGCTCAGATAGTACCTTAAACCTGGAGTAATTGTCTTCAAAGGACTCAGCCTGTGAAATTCATTTCAGGGATATCACAAAGGTACTTAAAAAAATACACAGTGATGTCTGCACATTAAAAAGACAAGAAACTAAGAGGCTGGCTGGAGCTCTCTTGCCCCTTACATGGGATGAGGCATTCATATTAATGGGCTTTGGGACAGATATTACATGAATAATTCAGGTTAAACTTAAATTTGTAGTTAGGTACTTTTTTTTGAGAGTTGGTTGTTAAATGTTTATCAGTATACTCCTGTGTAGGTAGATAGATAGTAAATAAAACCAGCTCTGCTGAATTGGGGAGTTCTTGGGGGGAGAAGGGGAATAAGGAATAAGCAATCTGGGAAATTTGCCTCGACCCAGAATACAGAAGGCTTTAAATACAAAACAGAAGAGTATATATTTTACCCTAAAGGAAACAGGGAGCCACTGAATCTTCTTGATGAGAGGAGTGACATGGTAGGACCTGTACTTTGGGACTAACAGTTAGATAGCCTTCACTCCAGATTTCTCAACCACTCAGGAACCTCTTCATCCTGGAAGATCAAAGCCTTAGAATTTCTACCTTGGGAGAATCCTCTGTGCCTTTCCCCAGAATCTTCCATTCAAAGAGGGGTCCCAGGCCAGCAATGTCTTCGTTACTCACCAGGCTGTCTTGGTATTAGGTTCCTTAACCTAATATCATGTCTTAGTATTAAGTTCCTTAATCTCATGTCTCCCCTACCCTTAAAAAACCCTCATTTGATCCAACCATCACTCCTAGCTTACCCTACTATGCCTCTCCTTTTTTTGTGGTTAAACTCCTCGTGAAAACCTTTTATGGTCAGTGCCTATACTTCATCTCCTTTCACTTCATGCCCTCTGCAATCTGGCTCCAACCTCATCATTCAACTGAAACTGCTCTCTCTGAAGTCATTGATGATCTCTTACCTGCAAAATCTAATGACTTTTTCTCAATCTTCATCCTTCACCTTTCTTCAGACTGCCACTGTTGATCATCCTCTTTTCCTGGATGCTGTCTCCTCTATAGGTTTTTGTGACCCCTCTCTCCTGGTTCTTCTATCTCAGAATTCTTTATTCGTTCTTCATCTGTGTCATGCCCACTCAATGGGAGTATTCCCTAATGTTCTATCTTCAGCCATCTTCTCTTCTCTACTGTCTCACTTGGTAATCTCAACAGCTCCCAGGGGGTCAATTTTCATCTCTATACAACTGATTCTCAGATCTCTATATGCATTTTAAGCTCTATTTTGAGTTCTAGTCTTACATCACCAACCTCCTGGACATCTCAAACTGGATATCCTGTAGGCTTCTCAAACTAAAGATGACCAAAATGGAGCTCATAATCTTTCCTTCAAAACCCTTCCTCCTTCCCAACCTCCCCATTACTGTACCACCATCCTCTCAGTGACCTAGATTCACCACTTCAGTTTCATCTTCGATTTATCTCTTATATTCATTCCATATGTCCAATCCACTGCCAAATCCCGTTATTTCCATCTTCACAAAATCTCTTGAATACTTCCTCTTCTTTCCTCTGACATAGCCCTAGTTCAGCACCCTAGTTCAGGCTTGCCTTTAAAATAGTTTTCTGGTTTGTCTTTCTGCCTGAAAATTCTAAACCTCTCTTCACTTTGGTTGCTCTTTCATTCAGTTGCCAAAGTGATCTCCCAAGTGAAGATCTGACTATGTCAGCCTCTCCACCCTGTTAGAAATATACTTGGCACAGAGATTTAGGTGTCAAGGGCAATTTATTATTATTGAGGAATCCAAAGGAGTTGGGCTTACGTTTCTGGCTGGTAGCAGGCTTCACTCTTCTTTGAGAAGAGGAAGCCAGGAATGCAGGAGCGAGATCAGCTTTATTCTGTTAGACTGACGCAGCATCAGCACAGTACCTCCCTTCAAAGAACAGATTGGTCCATTCCCCATTACAATCTTCCCTATACGCCCCTTATATGCTGCTCCTCAGTGTGTCCCCACCCCCAACATACATCCCATGTTCAAAAATGGTAGAAAACTCCTCCCTGTGGGTATGTAAGGTAATATTCAATTAGCCAATTAAGCGTGTGTGATAGTAATTTGACCAGTTTCTCCTTTCAACCCCGACTCTTATCCAGCTGGTTTAGGCCAGTTTTGCCTATATCTTGAGTTTACAGTTTTCAGAAAACCACCAACTATTCTCTGATTGGCTGGGTCAACTTGCCTTAGTTAATTTTTATTCCCTTCTTTGTTCAAACTGACACCATTAATTATTCTGTGGAAACTTAATTTTCACTGATCTCTCACAACTCTGCCCCTCTCCTCCAATTATATAAACTCCAATGGTTCTCTAGTACCTCTAGATCAGATATAGAATCGTTTTTTATTTTTTTGGCATAAGAAGTCTTTTACAATCTGACCCCTTCCCACCTTTTCTAGTCTTCTTACACTTTACTCCCCTACACAGTATTCTCTGATCCAGTGACACTAGCTTTTGTGTGTGTGTGTGTGTGTTCCTTGCACATGAAACTCCATCTTTTCATTGGCTATCCCCCTTACTTGGAATGGTCTCCATCCTCACCTCCACTTCCTGGCTTCTCTGGTTTCCTTCGAGACTTGTTTCAAATCCCGCTTTCTTCGAGAGGCCTTTCCTCGTCCTTCCTCTCTGCCTTCCAGTGCCTTCCCTCTGAGATTACCTGACATGCATCTTGTATGTTTATAATTGTTTGCATGTTGTCTCCCCACTACAGTATTAACCACTGTTTTTTTTTTTCAACTTCATATTCCCAGTACTTCCCACAGTGACAAATAATAAGATTTCATTTATTTATTTCTGGGAGGGGGGAGGCCGGGCAATCAGGGCTAAGTGACTTGCCCAAAGTCACACAGCTAGTAAGTGTCAAGTGTCTGAGGCTGGATTTGAACTCAGGTCCTCCTAACTCCAGGGCTGATCTATACACTACGCCACCTAGCTGCCCCAGATAATAATATTTTAATAAACGTTATTGATAGATTCATTGCTATAGGACCTACCTGCCAGAGGTTGCCGGGTAATCTTATCTATTAATTATATGTTAAGCTATAACAGAACTATAAATATATTATTTTTCATTTGTCCATATGTTCTCTCTCCTCCACTGTAGCCTTTGATGCCTCATGATGACATGAATGTGATCCTGAGTTTGATGAGGTTATGCCAGTGAAGCCAAGCTCTGGTAGCTGGACAAGCTTTAAGAATGGCTCAGATGAATACTATGCCTCTGGCGGAGACCAGGCCAGATCAGTCATCGGATTGGTCAGAAGATGAGGACCTCTTTGGCCATGACCACTCCTGAAGTCTCTCTATGACCATCTCCACCCACATTGGGAATTTAGACTTCACCCTCAGCTCCTCTTGGCTCTGATAGGTGAGTCTCTTGCCTTATCTTACAGGAACCAGATAGCCACATCCCTTCCTGCAGTCTCCTCACCAAGGCCCCAGTCTCTGACCATCCCCACCCAACTGGAAACTTGGACTCTATCCCTGGCTCCATGCCCCACCCTCTCAGAGGTGAATCATTTGCCTTATCTTTCCAGAAGCCAGGCTACTTCCTGCATCCTCCCCATCATGTTTTCCATCCTTCTCACACTGCTTTGTGAACTATCCTCTCTTAGAATGTAAGTTCCTTGAAGTCAAGAACTGCTTTGTTTACTTGTATTTCTATCTCAGGAGCTTAACAGTGCCTGGCATATAGTAAATGCTGAATAATCCTTTATCTTTACTGTTGAGAGTCCAGATTCTGGAAGAATTGATATATAACTATAATAACTGACATTTTCATAGGGTGTTATGGCTTGCAAACAAACCATAACTTTCTAAAACATATATCATTTTATCTTATCTTCAAAATAGTCCTGTAAATACTATGAAAATTATTGTCCATCTTACAGATGAGGAAACTGAGGTTTAGAGAAATTAAAATTGGTTATGTATTATTGCTTCTATGATGACAAAAATAGAATAATATTTATACTTCACATGACTTGCCTAAGGTCCCTCATTTTTCATGGTTAAAATTATTTGAATGGGGCAGCTAGGTGGTGCAGTGAGTAGAGCACCGGCCCTGGAGTCTGGAGGACTTGGGTTCAAATGTGGCCTCAGACACTTGACATACTTACTAGCTTACTAACCCCAATTGCCCTGCTTTCCTCCCTCCAAAAAAAATAAAATTATTTGATTAAGAAAGATGATCTGATAAATTTTTCCCTAGAATTTCTTCCAGTACTAATCAACATAATTTATTTTATTAAAAGTTAATACAAAATTTGTTAATGTAAATATAATACACCTTATGCAGCATGCATAGGGTTGGGCTTTAGGGGTTTAAGTTGCCCTGGTCCCCTCTGGAGAAATATGTACTCCGCTCTGAAGAACTTGTAACTCTGGAAGATTGCAGCAAACCACATACGGTCTTGCTTTCTCACCCTGTTACTGTTGAAGGTGGAGAAAGCTGCATCAGATAGGATCCATTACTAAGCCAAGAGAAGTAGGCCACTCAATGGACCTTAAGAAGGGAGTAACTATGCATTCTATAACTTCAACTTTCTAAGACATGTGGGCAAAGCTTTCCTGTGAGAGGTGGAGGGAGGGGCTGCCTTTCTCTACAACCCTGCTGCATAGAGGCTTTGAGCGCATGGTACCTAACATGCATGTCTTACCTGGACAAACCTGAGGAGGAGTGCAAAATCCTAAGTGGCTTTTCTGCTTTGTGTTTCTTTGCCAATCACAGGGGGCCGAACAGCAATCATGAGATGGATATTTGTAGCCTGGGAAGCCATCTTTTGGGTTCAAGATATCTAGAGCTCCTGAGTCCTTAGTCATTACGGGTATTGCCCTCACTAAAACCCCTGTAGCATTTCTTAAAAGGGAAGGCAAACACCAGCCCCATTATGAGCCCAACTCCTGGCCTGGCTTTGCCAGGAAACATGGATATGGAGGGAATTCTCTGGACAGGACATTACTGAGGTGAAATATGAAATATCTATTCAGCAGTGCCATAAACTTTTTCATGTTCTGATGTTTTAAGTTGCATCCTCCACGGAGAGCATAAAAGTAGTTATATTATAGCTGATGCTGCTTGTTTTAATTTCTTATTACTTTTATCTTGTGAAAGTCTTTTGTATTTAGCATTTATTTTTATGAAGGAATAAATAGTTGTCCCATACCTGATATACATTGTACATCATCACTCTGGAGAAATAGAAGACATGAGATAAAAACTAAGCTTTAAGTAATTTTCCGTGGGGATCTAGGTTAAGGGTATAAAGAGCCAAAGAGTATGAGAAAAAAAAAAGCTGACCCTTATCGTAAGTGGTTTTGCTTTTTTTTATACCCTGTACTAAAGTATAGGTCCTGGCATATGGTAAACCAAGTAATAAATATTTATTGATTAATTGGTTGTTGAGTATTCCTTTATGGTTTCTTTCAAATTAAAAATCCAACATTCCTTCTTTTTTAAAAATAATATTTTATTTTTTTCCAATTACATGTAAAAACAATTTTTTAGCATTCTTTTTTTTTTAATTTTGAGTTCCAAATTCTCTCCCTCTTTCTCTCCCTAAGCAACTTGATATGGGTTGTACATGTGTAACATGCAGAACATATTTCCATATTAGTCAACAACATTCTTCTTAAACTAGAATTGTAAAATTCCATTTTAGTAATTTTGCAGGGGGGAGGGTAATGTTTTACTTTATTATAGAATTGTGACATAGACAAGGTTGCTGGTATATAAACCAATTACTGTTTAAATTTACTGTTTGGTTAAAGCCTTCAGTTTTACTGACTTGTCAAAATGTTTTCTTCTTCTTCTTGTGTAGGAGAGATAGGTTATATGAATTTTCAGATTTATTGGCATGGGGCTCAGGAATCAAACTATTTTACAATTTTGTGACATGTTTTACATTTATCAAATTGATGGCACTTTTTTATTCATTTAGCTTGCAATTATTTACATATTTGGCATTAAGCATGGCTTATTTTTAGCTTTTCATCAGTTTTCCACTGATAAACACTTCTGGACCACGTGCCTTCATTTATGTTCTAGCCTGCATGTTATCAGATGCTGTGAACCGACAAACAGGCTAAGAAAAATAAAATGAGAATGGTAAGGTTTTTTAAAATAAAACATTTAAAGTATTAAACTAGGGTTGGACGTCTTTACAACTACAAGACAGGGAAGGCATGAATCTGAAAAGGATCTAGAAGACTTTGTGACATAAGAGTTCACGATGAGTCAACAGAGAGATATGGCAGTCAGGGAGGGAGAAGGAAACGGTCTGCTGTAACCTGATTTGGTCAGACTACATCTGGACTATATATTGTATTTCAGTTGTTGATACTTATTATATTCTGCTGTGGAATGTGTATTATGTTCAGTTGTATTAGGAAGAACTTTGATCCACTGAATGAGTGGACATAAGAGGACATCAAGAGTGGTGAAGGGCCTCGAATTCATGCCATGTGAATATAGGGAAATACCCCTTTCTGAGTGGGACAATCTTATGCATTAAAAGGGACAGAATCAAAGGTAATTGTGTGAGAAACCCTGAACATCCCTAACTAAATAGGTTATAAGTGTCTCAAACTCAACATGTCCAAAATTAAACATTCTCTTTGTCTCAAAGCCCATTCTTCTTCCTACTTTCCCTGTGTAATAGAGGAATTGATCAGGGAAATCCTTAATTGATTTGATAAGTACAAGGTGTGGATTTTTTTTGTCAGAAGGGGTACCTCCCATGAAGGGAGATATGTTGTCAGTATAAGAAATGATTCATTTGGATCCCTCCTCTATTCCAATCAATATTAATCAGTTTGATACTTTACATAAATCATATAGGGATAATTAGTTAAAATAGGTGCTTAGAGTTGACCTTCATAATGGGCCTCAAACTTTAATGTAATGTTCACTATTTGTTTACCGATTATGAAGGTCATTTGCACAACCACAAGAATGCTGACAAAGATATCTCCATTCAGTTTTACTCAAATTCCACATCCAAACCCAGAATGGGTGGAGTGCCTTGATTCTTTGGGAAGTCCTCGAACTTTTTCTGTACCTCTGGATCACTCTCTCTTGTCCATCATATTCAGGTGACCATCTTATGATCACTTAGTCAGTGGAGATTCCCTGTGCTTTGCCCAACCTGTGACCCCCCCATCCCCCACCCCCCCACTAAAACATCATTTTTGGCCCTCAAGAACAAGGTCTATTAACCAATGAGAGTACATATTTTACCATGTTTCTTTTCCATATTTGGATATCAAGCCCTATAAAAACAAGGTCCTGGGGACTAAGGGCATCTCATACTATGAGGAAGGTCTGGGGTCCACTTCATTAGAGGGAACCGCAGACCCTTTAACAAAGTACCATTGGCTCAGAGCTCTGCCTCAGTGATTTTTCTTGCAGATGGGGCAATTATCATCCCCACATTATTCTCTTGCTTAGGGGACATGGATATCTCCTCTATATGGCCTCTAGTGATGACTGGTAACTGAGAGCTGGAGAGAATGTATTCCAATTGGTATAGCCAACCCTTCTGTGTGTTCTATAAGAGCTAGCAATGAAATGGCCCACCTCTTCAAATTTTCATGTGATTTGTTTCTCCCCTGGACTTCATACTGGAGTGTAGCAGGTGAGGAAGAAGGGATTTTTCCATTCTCCCTTGCCATGGAAGCAGAAAATTGTGACTTGTGGGAAGCTAGCACGTATCAAACAGCCTATGCTTTCCTTCCAGCCTGAGAGCAGAGTTTTTGTACCTTGAGCTCCTGGTTGCCTTCTTTTTATTGGCTATTTTCTCTCCTGAGTACACATCAGAAACTAGCAATACTAAGAACGGGTATTTCCAACCTTTGGGGTTACTACGTGAGTAATCCAAAGTCTGGAAGTTCCTAGGTAGGGTGTAGGTCACTCAGAGGAAGATTTCCTTATAGAAGTGGCTAGGTGATACAGTGCATACAATGCTAGGCTTGCAATCAGGAATCCCTGAGATCAAATCTTGCCTCAAGTACCTACTAGCTGTGTGATTCTGGGCAAGTCAAGACCTCTCTCAGCCTCAGTTTCCACATCTAAAACTAGAATAATAGTAGCACCTACCTCCCAAGGTTACTGTAAGGATGAAATGAAATAATTTATGTAAACTGCTTTGCAAGCCTTAAAGTGCTAGATAAATGTAAGCTATTATAGCATATCTCTCAGAAGAAAAGATTGTCAACAGGAGGATACTGTAAATGTAGAACTAAATAAAGCCATGCCATCCATGAAGGAGCCAGGAGTTCACCAACTTCCCATGTGATTGTTATGAATTTCTTAGGTCTAAGGTGAATGGAAAATATCTGTTCCAAAAAGGGTCTTTACCTTTCGGGGGGGAGTCTAATAAGTGTAATGGGCTATTTTCGTGTTTTGTATTTTCTGGTTTTGTCCATGTGTGCTTGTGAATATTTTGAATCTTACGCATTTTCCATAGTGGAGGAAATAAAAAATTATCTCATGCCAAACACCTATATTGTAGACTGTGTACCTTTATAGGAAGAGACACCGGTTTCCCCCAAATGGGGAAAGGAGCCAGCCCTACCTAAACTTTTGTTTTGTTTTGTTTGTTTTAGAGATTTCCTTGGTGTTTTCCTCCAGGGTAGAGCAGAAGCAAAGAATTAGGCCCTGAAATCAGGCAAAGAAAGAAACAAACACCTGGGAGGTGGGGCAAGCCCCTTGGGTTCCATATGAACCCAAGTCATTGGGAGATGAAGGAGGATGTTCCGCCACAAGTGATAAATTTCTGTCAAAGGCACCACCCTACTTCTACTCACCCAGGTTTGCAACCTAGGAATCATTCTTGACAGTCTCCTCATTCTTCCTCAGCTCCCATATCTAATCAGTTGTCAAGTCTTGATTACCCCTCCACAGCATCTTGTATCTGTCTCTCAGCATTCACATAGCAACAACCTAGCTCAGGGCCATGTCACCTCTTGCCAGCTGGACAGCTACGATAGCTTCCTAATTGGTTTTCCTACCTCTGCCTCTCCTTTCTCCAAACCATCTATGTAGCTGCAAAATTGATATTTCTGCACATCTCTGACCATATATATTCCTTACCTGCTCAAGAAACTTCAATAGCTCACCTTTGTCTCTGGGATAAAATGCAAGCTACTTTGTCATTTCAACCCCTTAATAATTTGGCTCCAACTTGTCTTTGTAGACTAATGTTACATTGCTTTCCTTTGTGTACTCCACGTTCCAGCCAAACTGGCCTATTTGCCATTCTAGTTTCTATTACCATGCCTTTCCCCAGCTATTCTTAGAATTGTGAGCTCCTTGAGGACAGGGACTGTCTTTTGCTTCTTTTTGTATCCCCAGGGCTTAGCACAGTGCCAGGCACTTATTAGGCACTTAATAAATATTTTTTGATTGATTATTACTGCCTCATCTTGGAATTCTTAACTTCATTTGGCATTCACCTCAAGTGCCTCCAGCAAGAGTTCTTTCTTGATACCCCAAGTTATTAGCAATTTTCTTCCTCCCTGAAATTATTTTGTATTTTCTTTAAACATATTTTGAATTTATTGAATATTGAATTTAACTGCATACATATTGCTTCCTCTAATACAAATTGTTTTTTTTTAACTTTGTATCCCTACAACCTAGTGCGCTGCCTGGTACACAGGTGGAACTTAATAATTGGATTGGGAGTTCTCTTTCCCTTCTCTCAAGATGGCAGACAAAAAGCCCCCAAAGGAACCAAAGAAAAAGAAGGTCAGAGAGAAAAAAAAGAACGAAAAGGATATGGTGGAAAAGGTGGTGAAAAAGCCTTGAAAGCATTGCAGTCGGAACCTAGTCCTGGCCCGAGGGATCAGCAGATATTCCAGATCTGCAATGTATGGTTGAGCCATGTACAAAGCGGAAATATGCTGCACCGAAAACCTGGATTGAAAGGAGAGAAAAAGAGAGAGAGAGAGAGAGAGAGAGAGAGAGAGAGAGAGAGAGAGAGAGAGACACACACACACACAGGCCTGCTATTATCTCAAAGCCAGTTGGCGGAGATAAGAATGGAAGAAGCCTGGGGCAGCTAGATGGTGCAGTGAGTAGAGCACCAGCCCTGGAGTCAGGAGTACCTGAGTTCAAATCCGACCTTGGACCCTTGACACATTTGCTAAGCTGTGTGACCTTGGGCGAGTCACTCAACCCCAATTGCCCTGCCTTTCCTCCTGAAGAAAAAAAAAAGAATGGAAGAACTCGTATAGTAAAAATTTGCAAAATGCATAGGTATTACCCTACCGAGTCTGTCAAAAACCCCTTCAACCAGCATGTGAGGACTTCCAGTTAGCAACACCCCAGATACCATTCTGATCACACTCACTGGCCACCACAGGAGCAAGTTAGTGGTTTTCCTGAAGCAGCTGGCTGGCTAGTGGCTTGCTACTGGTGACTGGGCCTCTGACTGCCAACCATGTTCCTCTGAGAAGGACCCATTTCTGATGGGTCCTTTTTGATGCCACCTTTACCAGAGTTAACCTCTTGGGTGTAAAAATTCCAAATCATCTTACTGATGCTTACTTCAAGAAGAAGAAACTCCGTAAAACTAGACACCAAGAAGGAGAGATTTTTGACACAGAAAAAGAGAAATACAAGATTACAGAGCAGTGCAAGGCTGATCAGAAAACAGTGGACTCTCAGATCCTACCCCAGTCAAGAAAATTCCTCAGCTCTGTGGCTACCTACATTCTGTATTCTCTCTCTCCAATGGAGTTCATCCTCACAAACTGGTGTTTTAAATACCTTGCCGAGAACTCTTATTAAAATATTTGGAATAGCTAAAAAAAAAAGTTGGATTGGAACAGTAGATTACAAATTCCTCAAGCTTAGCATTTATGTCTGTTTAATTTACAATGTGCGGCATTCCTAATTAGATGATTAATGTTTCTCGATGATGATGAGAATTGTTCATAATTATGCAAATGCCATACAAAATTCATGTTTTTAAGGCAATGGCATTATAGGAGTAGAATTAGCCAATGTATCTGGTACCTCTTACATTGTTGAAGTCATGGGAAGATGGAAAGAAATCTGTTAAAATCCCTAGCTTCCATCAAGACAGTTCAGGTACCATTTTCTGCAGGAGGCTTGAGGCATTAAAGCCTTTTCTAGTCCCTCTCTTGCCCTCTCCATAACTTTGTATTTATTTTGTATGTATTTTATATTCATTTGTCTGTGTGCACATGATATTTCCTCCCCCCACCCCAGCTGAATGTAAATTCCTTGGGGGACAGAGACTTTCATTTTTGTCTTTGTATCTTTTATACTTATCATAGTGTCATGTACATACTTAGGCATATCATAAATATTTGTCAAATGAATTAATACATAGATCTTACTACTGTAAAACCAGTTTCAATACCTTCTTGCCACAGAGATTATAGATATTGTTACTGCATCTTTAAGAGGCTTTGGATTTGTGAACACTAGTGTAAGTCCCATTCCCTGAGGAGTCAGTGGAGGGTGCAGGAGTTTTAACTTTGATCTATTAGGAGTCTGTGAGGATATGAAGAGTTTTCCCTGTCATCTGAAAAGAGATTGAGTTTAAATTGTCATCTAGAAAGGGTTTGAATTTAATTATCACTTGGGAGAGACTTTTAACTGATATGGCTTGAGAGAAACAGTGAGAAGACAAGGGGGAAAATAGAATAAAGAAAGCTTCTTCCCTAAGAGGACTGGATTTAGTAGTTATATTGTGAACAAATTAGAAGAAGATTCTTGGAAAAAACTTTGCCTGAAATTTTGAGAGCTGAATAGTGGGACTGTTCTCTAGAAGTGAGAAATTAACATTAACAGTTAATAGTTAGGGACATTTCTGGCTGCAAGCTTTCTTACTGCTAACATGTTATAAATAATTGTGTTATTATTGATTGTATTATTAATAAATTATCTGGCTAGTCCTTTGATTTTTATTTATACTTTGAGGTTTTGACATATAATGAGAGATAAGCTCTTCTAGTTTATTTAATAAGTAATATTTAATAACCTGGAATTCTGGCTCAGAACTAATTATTCAGCAGATAAGAAAATGTTGCAATTTAGTCATAAATAAGGAAATATGAAAACATACCCTTGGATTATCTTGGAATTTGAAATGATGAGAATGAATAATAAACATGGTAGTGAATCAAGTAATAGCTTGAGGAGCGATCACTGCTTTGGTTTACCTCAAATTCTGCTACATTACATTATTTTTCAATGGACAAGAGTTTAGTAACTAACATAGCTGTGTGTGTATATGCTAAAAATTAATGCTATATCAATGAATTGATGATGAATTATTGGCTTTCTATAGTTGAAGTAGCTTATAGAATTAATGGAACAAATAAGTAATTAAAATAGCAAGTCCTTTTGTAGTAAGAAGTTTGTGAGTGTGGTGTTAATGTTTGTTAGTCTGAATGAAAGCTAACTGAGAACCTTACTAAGTTTCCAGGAAATAGATAAAAGGTTTAAGGGTATACTCAGATAAGGAAAAGGACCATTCCCTCTCTCCTTCCCCCTCAAGATGCATCATAGAAATAAATCTATGCATCATAGAAATAAAATTTACCATCTGAAGGCACCTCTCCCCTCATCCCAGCTTGAAATCAGGATATTCTGGAATATTATACAAAGGGAGGAAGAGATAGCCACTTCAAACAAGACAGAAGTAGTTTAATAAAAATTTAACATTTGTTGGGACTTTTTTATTTAAAAAGATCCAATGAAAATCTTATTTTTGAGGAAAATTCTATTCTCATGCAAAATTTCACCTCCATCTTCCAGTGTGAATTCACCAAATGGCAACTATGAACTCTCTGAGTACAAATAATAAAAATATTTTGTAGGATTTCAAAGCTAGAAGGAATCTTTAAAATAAACTAATCCAATAGCATTGCATGAATATCTGTATTTAAGACTGCAGGTGTGTGTTTACCTGGATGGTTGGAGTTTGTGAAGCTTCTTAGATAACAGGCTTTTGTGCAAGGTCCTTGAAAATTGGAATTCCATGATTGTTGGTGGTTTGTCCTGATAATTTCCTAACTCCAGATTGTCTTGTGCATTTAGTAACATTGTCCACTTGGGGACACTGCTGAGCTGATATTTTATGATTTGAATTCCCCTTCAGTCAGAATATTACAACTGTAATCTGAGGCCTTATTCTTTTCATGCTTCACGTGGAAAAGGTTAGGACTTAGAATGATAGCATATTGTTGTTAATAATATGAAATTATACCTATTTGAAATGGCATGAGATGAGATAGTACCACATGGAATTCTTTGCCAAAAGACTTAATCACCTGTTACTGCAGAAGGAATTATATTACAACCAAAAAAGATGTGCAATTCATTTTACAAGCTATAAAAGGCAGGAGCAGGGAGGGTAGAGCAGAGCAAAACAACAAACTTTTTAGCTACAAAAACCTACTGTTAATCTAGGCAATAAATGGCCAGTTGTTTTGGGAAGGAAATATTAAAAACAATTAATGAAAACTTGTTTGTGTTGTCCCTCCTACATGGATGGGTTTTAGTGGAGTTGCATGAAAGTACAGGCTGAAGACCAATAAAGTTTTTTGATATTTTTTTTCTTTTGGGCACTTCATGCAATATGATTTTTGTAATAACAAAAACTTCTGTTAGACCCAGGGGGCTAGGGAGATTGTACCCTCTTCCACTAGTGGGCCCCTTTAGCTATGGATCCACATGTATGGACCAGTTTTAGACCTAGGGGAACCTGACCACCTAAAAAAAGTTCTTGCACTCTTTGCCTGCTTACATCTCCACCCCAGAGTCCCTGGAAAAATTTATTTACATCTTAGGTTTGGCTCATGTGTAGGGGCTTCCCAAAATGGAGAGTAAAAAGGTACTCTATATACAATGCAAATCATGTATAGGGCAGCTATTTATTTCCTCCACACAAAGATTCACAGGTTGACAGAAAAACTTAAACAAGTAGTAATGATAACACAGTTACTGATACACTCTCTTAAGAGGTTGACCCATAATGGATTGTGAGTTCCTCAAGGGCAAGGATTGTGTTCTGCCTTTCTTTTATCCCCAGAGCTTTACACAGAGCTTGGCACATGTTGAACGCTTAATAAATGTTTATTGACTGACTTAAATATCAAAACATGAAGCACTTTGTGGGACTACTGAATAAGCCATATTACATTTCACCCCATCCCTGTATTGTTTCACTCAAAGTACTCATCTTTTGCCAAGCCATGCCAAGGCTTGGGTCCATCCTCCTTTTGGTGATCATCTCCTCCCAGAAGTATTATGCTGGATGTAAAAAGAGCACATGTTGTGGTGCAGCTAGCAGCGACTGTGGCTCCAGGATTTTCTGACTTTTCAGACCCACAGGACTAATCACAAGACAAGTACATGTCAGGATTGTTTTTGTTCAACTATGATCAGGCAAAGGAACAAAAAGGCAGCCAGAACCTGAGGTATATGTCGGCTTAGCGGGGCCTCTGCTTTAGTTGTCGCATGGAAGTTAATAGACCTCCATCACTGCCAGGATAGAGAGGGTCACTGCTCCCTTCCATGGGAAGTCCCAGAATTACATAAAACCATCTGGAGAGACAAAGGAAGAGAGAGACAGAGCAGAATCCCTCTCTCTAAAGTCCACTGAATGGGTCACACCTCTTGGCTTACTGGCCAGTCCTCTCTGTTGCACCCTTTCCCCTCCCCACTTTAGCCATCGGGGTGAGGTTCCAAGGAACCACCTAGGGTTTACTGCATCATTCTAAATCAACAAGCTCTTTGTCACTGAGCCAAACTTCCCTGGAAGTGGCCAGGGTGAAGACTCAGCACTCAAAGGGGTGTGCTTGAATCCAACTCCTTAAACATTTTCTAAAACTGAAGGGAAAATGATGTTCGGAAACACATTATATGCCAGGAATGACTACTGTTGCTGGCAAAAATGATTTAAGTTCAATTCAGAAGGAAAATCCACCTCTCTCCACTTTCCATCAATTTCAGTTTCAACAGTAACCATGCAATGATATCTATACTGGCTTTTCAGTAGAGAGGGCAGGCAAATTTAGTGTTTTGTAAACTTTGAAGCACTTGATAAATATGAAATATCATTTGTTTTTCAGAGAAACCTGAGTTAATGACAGCAATTTTCTTTGCATAATTCTGGTGAGTAGAATACATCAGCAAAGTCCAAGGACATTTGAGTAACAGAACAGGTAACTCAATACTAACTTGGTACAAGCCATAACACCATACTGATCCACATTCCCAGGTCATGTGTCATGACTTAGGAAAGAAGTCTTGGAAAGTCGCATCCCGGTAGCACCCAAACTTAGGTCATATGTAAAGCTATTTACCAAGAACAAGTTAGTATAATCAGAAATGAGCAGCATTTAGGATTAAAAATGCAAATTGCCTTAATCTACATACCTAAATATAATAAGTCATTTCCTGGGATAAGCTTCTGTAAACACTTATCTTCATATTAAATGCAAAGTCAACCTAGAATTTACGCATTCTAAAATAGTGATATTTTCATCTATTTCTTGCCAACACAATCACCCCATGGTATTTCCCTTGTCTGCTTTCCTTTTATCCTCCCAGGATATTTCCCTCCCCCCAATTTTCCTCCCTCTGATAAAAAGGGAGGAAAAATAATATAATATTATGTTAAGACTTTGATAAAGCCTGGAAATTGGCTAATATCAAAACTGGAGAGGTGTGGTAACAAAAGGAAATGGAAGTGATTGTCATCTACTCCCTCTATCATTGACCTTGAGACAGTGACAAGAGTAGGATAGCAATCTCATCTCTCCATATTAGGACTGGAGGAAAGATACAAGAGGAGATCACAAGCTTTCCGCTTCCCTCCTTACTTTCATATTCTGCCTCTGAATGGATAAGTTGATCTCATTCCCTTTTCTCTCCTTTGAAGTCTTCAGACTAGAATAGGAGAGAGACTAATGAGGACAGAGATGGGAGTATAGAGGGTGATGAGAAGGGAAATGAAGCCAGCGTGTAACAATGGGGTTGTTGTGACAGCAGTATGTGCCCTCTATATCCTGTAATATAGGATCATTGAGCCTGTATTTCTCCATGAGGATGTCTTAAGAGACACAGTAACATCCAGTTTCGGTAATAGTAAGGGCTGACACATAGAGTTGTAGCCCCATCCCCCAGGCAGGTTTGGCAATCTCCTAAAGGACCGTCCTGTGGCACCGAGTGGTGATGTGACTCCTATTTAGGGGAAAGAGAAGCATAGGCAAAAAAGAGATAGATGGGTGGGATGGTAAACGTGAAGCGCACCCCTTTTTCCAGATACAGGCATGTGGGATGCTAGATTTTAGGAATTTACAGAAGTGCTTTCCATACATTATCATATTATTAGATCTTCACGACAATTCTCTGAGGTGTGCAGGGCAGGTATTTTTATCCCTAACTTGCTGATGAGGAAACAGGCACAGAAAAGTTGTGATTTGTCCGTGGTCACACAGCTAGTAGCCTCCGAGGCTGGATTTAAACCCCGGTCTCCTTCCTACAAATCCAGAAAAGATTCATATCCAATTCCTTAAGAGCTAGAAGAGAACTTGGAGATAATTTAGTGTAACTCCTTCATTTTCCAATGAGCAAAATTTAGGGCCCGTTTCAAGAACTCTAAGTCTTTCAGCAGTCATCCAAATTGTTACAAAAGATGTTTCTTCCCATTTTTTCCTTCTTTGAAGATCCAGTTCCTAGAAGGACCAAACTTGGGTTTGTTTGTTTTTAATTTCAGGTGGAACAGTCTAGCATATTTCCATTTTTTAGAAACCAAGAATTTAAGCACTAGAAGGGATCTTCTGGGTCATCTGGTCTACCTTTGTCAGTTTAGAGATGAAGAAACAGAGGTCCCAAGGGGAGAATTGACTTACTTGGTCATACAGCTAGTTAGTGGCAAAACTGAAACAAGAAATCCAGGTATCCTAATTACTTGTTTGGGCCTCTTTCCAGTACAATACTCTGTGCTCTCTTCTTTTTTGGGGGGGGGAGTGTTTTGGAGAGGGGAGGGGAGGCAATCAGGGTTAAGTGACTTGCCCAAAGCCACACAGCTAGTAAGTATCAAGTATCTGAGGCTGGATTTGAACTCCTGACTCCAGGGCTAGTGCTCTCTCTCTTCACTGAGCCACCTAGCTGCCTTATACCTTTTTCTAAAAGCTTGTTATATCAAGGCTGTGGCCAGCCTTAAGTATAATGACAAGATATATAATGTTTGCTGTCCCTAACTTACTGGTTTCATATTAAAATCAGTTCTCTAGGAAGGGATCAATATTCATTCACTTTGAAGGGTAATTAACTGTCATTGTTGCTGTTAATCAGTCATATCTGACTCTTGGTGACCCTATTTAGATTTTCTTGACAAAGATACCGGAGCATTTTGCCATTTCCTTCCCCAGCTCATTTTACAGATGAGGAAACTGAGGCAAACAAGGTGAAGTGACTTGCCCAGGGTCACACAGCTAGTAGGTGTCTGAGGCCAGATTTGAACTCATGGGGATGAGTCTTCCTGACTCCAGGTATGGCGCTCTATCCACTGCACCACCTGGTTGAGGAGGGCTTAAAATGTTACCTCAGCAACAAAGTTTACATGGTCAACCAAACTTGTAGGTCACCTTTCATCCTGCTACGTGACTCATTCCCATATTTAATCTTATTACTTTTACCTCTACAGTAATCCAGAGATCTATTTGAATTTTTTCTTTCTAATAAAAAATTGCAACATCTTTCTCATTAATTAGAGTTGACTCAACCTCCCACTCCAGTTCATTAAATACTATTTATTGAATAAACTGAAAATTGTAGTTATTATTTTCTCTAACAGTAGTTATTCATAGCTTTCTCTATATTAAATCTTTTAATCTCCTGTGATTAAATAAATATTAAAGTTCCTGAATATCCAATTTAGCAACGAAATCAAATAAGCACAGTGTATAGAGTACTGGGCTTGGCATTAGTAAGACCTGAGTTTCAATCCTGCCTTAGATACTTACTAGTTGTGTGACCCTGGGCAAGTCACTTAACCTTCATGTACCTCAATTTTCTCATCTAGAAAATGAAGGGTTTGACTTGATGGCATGCAAAGTCCCTTGCATATTGAAATCTATGATCAAAAATAAGGCAAAGACATAGATAATTATTTGCAACATTTTAGTTGTGAGAAATGTCAAATTCAGAGTCACCTCTGCTTCTGAAAATAAAATTCCTCCATTCAAGGGAGAGGTAGAGTAGTGATTCAGGTAAGAGTGAGATTCATCTAATGCCCACTCCCCCCGCCCCACTTCCTCTGTGTTTATATACTTTTCTCATGCATCCCAATTATGAGAAGTAGCAAATTCATTTTCCTCCTTCCTTCTTCCTCTTTTCTATATTGGTGTATCCCTCTCTTCTTTCTCCCCACTCTTGAAGCTCTAAGAACTGAACCAGTCCGTCCATCCACAGGATCTCTGTTTTGTTTTGTTTTTTTATTAAACTCCCTCACTACCCTTTAACGACATTTAATGACATATATTAATGACATATATTCTGAAGTGAGTTTTGATTCTTCTCTGCTATTAGAATGTCAGCCCTGCACCATCATACAGCAGTTGTTCCTAATTGCTCAGCAAATTTTACCTTTCTAGGTTTCTCTGTACTCTTGTATTTGTATTTCAAAGTTCCTATTTAGCTCTAGTCTTTTATGTAGAAATGCTTGAAAGTATTTTATTCTTTTCATGCTCCATTTGCTCCCTTGTAAGATTATGCTTAGCTTTGTGGGTTTAATTATTTTTGGTTTTAAGTCTATCTTTTGACCTTTTGGAATATTGTATTCTAGGATCTCCTTTGATTTTTAGTAGAAGTTGCCAGGTCTTACATGGTCCTTGAAGAGTTTCTTCCTGGACGCTGAAGTACTATAAATACTAATCTATGATTTTTTTCCCCCTCCACCATAGGAACACTAGATTTTGGCTGTATTTCTAAGACTTTTCCTTTGAGGTTCCTTTCAGGAAGTGAATTGGATTCTTTCTGTCTATACTTTTCCCTCTAGTTCTAACATATCTAGGAAGTTTTCATTTATGGTTAGAGTGCCCAGGCTTTTTTTTAATCGTAATTTTCAGAGGGTTCAATGATGCTTAAATTTGCTCTCCTTGAGTGGTTTTCAAGGTGAATATCTTATATTTTCTTCTAGGTTTTCAATCTTTGATTTTGTTCTAACATTTCTTCCTGCCTCTTGGAGTCATTGATTTCTTTTTTGGTCTGTTCTGGTTTTGAGGAAGTCCATTTCTTGGTTAAGGTTTACTAAATTCTCTTCTAAGTTACTTTTACTATTTCCATTTCTTTCCTCCAATGCTCTTGTTTTATTTATTTACTTATTATTTCATTTTTTGTAGGTATTTGTGTAGTCATTATGGAAAATTCATTTTTTCCTTTTATCTTTGCTTGTAGTTATTAGGGATTTACTGTCTTTAGATTTACAGTAATTTTTTATGCTGGTCAAAGTTTTCTTTGATTTACTCATCTCTCCAGCTTTAGTTACTGAATTGGGACTTTGTGACAAAGCCAGTCTAATATCCCAGTGATGTACTTTTGAGTGGGATGGTTGCTTTTGAGTCCATTGTACTGACTGCTACCTACTGGGGTTAGGCTCTCCTTAATCTTTGAGGTTCAGGATGATGAATTTTCAGGGGCCTCTTTGGCATCTCAACAGTGTTAGGAACCTCATAACCCCTGGGCCTGGGATGTCCAGGTCTAAGTGCTGAAACACTATGCTGGTTATTGATGTGACTGACCACCAGGGCTTCCAAGATCCCAACTCTGTGGTTTTATGAACACTGTGGGGATTTCTGAGCATGCTGGTGGTTTCTCAGGAAAGCCCTCTCTTCTCAATGCCCTCAGACACAGAGCTTTGCAGGTTATATGTGGGTGTTCTTTGGCTGAGTGCGCCTCACTTTGTTAGGGTGAAGGGGCTCCCCTTTTCTCTTATCTATGGGCTTCTGGCTAACTTTTTGTGCAGTTCTGGTATGGAAGAAGTATCTTTATTATATTTCCTGTTTGGATTTCTTGATCATTATTTGGGCTGATAAGAACTTTAGGGTCTTGTTGGAGTAGGTTTGTGGGAGCTGGACAGTCTGCATTCAGGTGGCCATCTTGGCAGGAAGTCAGGAAGGATCTCAAGATGGCCCCCATTTTTATGTGCCCCCATTTCTATTTCTACAGTGGCAGTAGTGGAAATGGCAGAAAAATAGGTCAGGGACTCTGAGAATCAGAGATTTTAGAGCACATGGAAATGTTAATTTAACTCTTGTCTCTTTAAATGGGAGATTTTTGTCCATTGACCATTTAGTTTATTACTCCTAAAGGAAATGAACCATTTCAATATTGACATCCTCTAGGTGAATGAATGAATGAAAAAGCATTTGTTAGTCTCCTGTTAGGTTCAAGGCATTGTGCTAAATGCTGGGTATACGACAACAAGCAAGAAAGTCAGTCCCTGCCCTAAAAGAGCTCACCTTCTAATAGTAGGTGACAATAATTATAAGAGACTTAGAAGGAAGTAGGGGAGGAAGTTAAATAGAGCCTTGGTTCTGTGCATGAAAAGATAAATGCTCACCTCTCAGAGTCCAGGGTGCCAGGGATAGAGCCCAGGTTCTAGTGTGAGGGGGGCAAGGAGGATGGTCAAAAAGAGACCAAAAACATAAAGAAGATGCAGCTAAATGAAAGTCCAGCTCATGGGTTTTCTTTGGAGAGATGATTAAGAGAGCTGATGAAATTGGTTTCATCTTGCACCCAAAGAAAACAAGAAGCTCAACTTAATAGGACATCTGATTATTTTGGCTCCTGATAATCATCAACAAAAAAACCACAATGAAAATAAGTTCAACTTATGTGCCAACTTCTGCTGAAGAGGAGAGAGGAAGATTCAGAAAAATCCTGTGAAGAAATTGACAATATCCTCCAAACCAGGCCAACATGTACCTTGATATGCCATGTTTTCAATGTAGCACAGGGGAAATAAACAAAAAATATTTTCAGAAAAATGGTTCAGGATCAAGAATTAACAGGCCAAAAGCTGGTAGACTCTGTAGAAGTCTCCCAGCTATATAACTTAAAAACTTTTTTTTCAAGAAGAGAGTTAGAAATAGTCGGATATGGTGAATAGCAAGTATCTTCACAGAGGAATGAAATTTTGGTTCATAGGATTATAAAGAAAGAGCTGGGAGAACCCAGAGTTCATCTCGTCCAATCGTCTTAATTTACAGATGAGGAAACTAAGCCTCAGAGAGGTTTAGTGACTTTCCCAAGTTCACACAGGTAGTAAGTTGCAGAGCAGGGAATCAAATTCAGGTCCTGTGACTTCAAATTCAGTGATCTTTCCACTTTACCTCACTGCATATAATCAGATCATTAGCTTGTTAGAATATTATTGATACTGACTTCATGTAATGATCCAAGATAATTTGAGCCAGAAAACATCTGTACTGGAATATTTATTCTCAAAGTTCAATGTTATCTCTACTGTGGTTTAAATAGGTTAAAACTACAATCTTTTCAGAAGTTGCCTGACCCCTAATTCCTTCTCCATGCATTCCTTTCAGCAATGGGCAGGAGGGTAGTTATCTCACGATTGTTTATCCATACAACATAAGTAATTCTCAGTTTTCTATGCTATCAGAAGAGACCATTAATGAATTTCAGTCATGTCCAACTCTTTGTGAACCCATTTCAGGTTTTCTTGGCAAAGATATTGGACTGGTTTGGCATTTCCTTCTCTAGCTCATTTTACAGATGAAGACAGAGATGAATGACTTGCCCAGGGTCACACAGCTAGTGTCTGAGGCCAAGATTTGAACTCAGGAAGAGTCTTCCTGACTCTAGACCCAGCACTCTCCACTGTACCACCTAGCATTTATTAAGTGCCTACAAATACAAGAACAAAGACAGTCTCTGCTCTCCAGAAGCTAACATTCTAAGGGGGTGTGTGTGTGTGTGTGTGTGTGTGTGTGTGTGTGTGTATGTGTATGACAGAGAGAGACAGAGAGAGAGAGAGAGAGAGAGAGAGAGAGAGAGAGAGGGAGAGAGGGAGAGAGGGAGAGACAGAGAAGAGAGAAGATAGTATTAAAAGGGCATGATAGAGGAAGTTCAGAGTGTAGTCTGGAAAGGAATGAGACTTGGCTGGCCTAGATTCCCTCCTTAAATGTAGGTTCTGGAGGAGCTATCCAGTTAGAAGGAGAGGACAAGGGGCAGAGAATACTTCCATGTGTGAATTCCAGGGCTGGAGTGAGGCTTCTGGATAAAGAGCTAGGGCATGATTGGTTGGTTGTTGTCCTTTGCTCTCAAAGAAGATCCAAATGACATCACTATGTTAGAGTCGAGTTACAGTGTGTCTGACTGTGGCTGATCAGACCAACATGAGCTTGGAATGCTCTACCACAGGTCGGGCACAAATAGCCCATGTGAACACTTGGGGTGGATCCTCTAAATTTGCACAACTAGCATGTCTTTTGAGCTATTGCAATTCTGTTTTGCTCATAGAGCATGTGTGAGGTAGTGAGAAAATAAAATGTGAAGACTTCAAGGGGAATATATATGTATAAGTATATATCTATGTCTATTCATAGCTATACTTAGAAATGTTTAAAAATCAAGAAATAGGGAAATAGGGAAGTGGAAAATTCTTCTGTGGCTGTGAGAGTCTGATTGCTCAGCCTCTGGGAAAGTTTACCATGAAACTTTTTGTTCTTTCTTCTGTTTCTGGTTTAACGATTTGCTCAGTAAGAATAGAGTCACTGTGACCTGCTTTCCTTTACTGTAAAAGTACTGTAGAAGAATGGAGAGGGTCTCCCCCTCCCCTTATCCTATTCTCCTCCTTCAGATTTATAGATGTCACCTCAGTTGTAATCATTAATTAAGGGAATGGGAATTGGAGTTTCTGTGCCTTGATTTCCTCGTTGTTTGTCTAGTTTTTCGTGCTCGGATTGTAAGCCCACCTCCCAGCCAATGGTGAGAGGGGTCAGGGGTGGGCAGGAATTCTCTTGCGTTAGGTATAATTATTGATGCTTTGCCCCTTGTATGGGGCCTCTCTTGCTAGATCTGTTCTGGCAGAGGACGCCCTATTCTCGCGAGAATTGAATAAAATTTTATTTCTGTTCCCACTCTGAGATGGCTCCTTATTAAAAATTAACTTTTTTAATCGGTGAGCATTTTTCATCCCACACAGAGCACAACACCTTCTCTGATAAGGGCACACCATGCTGGGTAGTCCTGTGCCAGTGTCTCCCATGTCACAAAATCATTTCCAAAGTTCTTAAGAGAGACCTTGAAAGCATCCTTGTATCCCTTCTTCTGATTGCCATGTGAGCACTTGCCCTGTATGTGTTCTCCACAAAAGTATTCTTGGCAGGTATACATTTGGCATTCTAAGAACGTGGCTAGCCTATCAGTGCTACACTCTCTGCTGTAGAGTTTGAATCCTTGGCAGTTTAGTTCAAGAAAGGATCTTAGTGTCTGGTACCTTATTCTGCCAGGTGATCTTCAGAATCTTCCTAAGACAATTCAAATGGAAGTGATTCAATTTCTTGGCATGGCGCTAGTATACTGTCCAGGTTTCATAGGCATACAACAATGAGGCCAGCACAATGGATCTGTAGACCTTCAGTTTGGTAGTCAGTCAGCTTATCCATAGCATTCAAAACTTCCCCATTTGCTGTAACTGATGGTTTTATGTATGGATGGTGTGGTGCTGGCTGTTGGAGCATCTGTGTTTTCTGGGTGTTAATTGTTAGGCCAAAATTAGCATAAGCAGCAGATAATCGATCAATACTTTGTTGCACCTCAGCTTTAGAGGCTGCATTGAGTGCACAATCATCTGCAAACAAAAAAAATCACACACCAACACTCCCTCCACTTTGGTCTGGGCTTGTAGCCTTTTCAGATTGAAGAATTTCCCATCGGTGCCATAGACGACTTTAATGTTTTGTTTGTCCTCATTGAAGGACTTTGAAGACATGGCTGAAAACATCATGCTTAAAAGCATGGGAGAAAGCACACAGTCTTGTTTCCCTCCATTGGTGACTGGGAAAGCATTATCTATTATCCAGAACCCAGGGAAGCATGCTGTTGTAAAATTGATAAGCTTCTCCAGGCAGCCAAATTTTAACATAATTTTCCATAAGCCCTTGTGACTGACAGTATCAAAGGCCATGGTCAAATCTACAAACATTGTGTGCAGCCCTCTGTTCTGCTCCTGGCATTTCTCCTGGAGTTGTTGGGTAGCAAATACCATATTGACCTTTCCTTGGTCCTTTCTGAAGCCACCCTGGCTCTCAGGTTGCTGACCATCTTCCAAGTGAAGGATCAGTCCATTAAGGAGGACTCTGACAAGAATCTTGCCATCAATGACTAACAAAGAGGACCCCCCTGACCCGTGATTGTCACAGGACAATGTTTACCTTTATAGAGGTACACAGTGGGGCCATCCTTGAACTCCTTGGGGATAACCTCCTCTTGCCATATAACCCAGAAAATTTCAGTCAGCTTTTTTATGAGCAATGGACTCCCCACCTTATAAATTTTATCTGGAATAGAGTTAGCACCAGGTGCTTTGTCACATGAAAGGAGCCTAATGGTGTTTAAAACCTCTTCTTCATTTGGAACTTCAGCTAGGGAGGGATTGACTTCAACCTGAGGTAAGCTGTCAATGGCTTCAGCATTGATTGATGACAGTCTGTTGAGAACACTATGGAAGTGTTTAGTCCATCTCTCTAGGATCATGTCCTTATCACTAATTAATGTGGCTCCATCAGCACTGAGTAGTTGAGATGCATTATAGGTCTTTGGTTTAAGAGCCTTTGGGCATCATAAAAGCACTTTGGATTGTTACTATCAGCATAAAACTGAATTTCATCTGTCTTTTTACTGAGCCAAGAATCCTGCATCTCTCCAAGCTTCGCTTGTACTTTACTTTTGATGGAATTAAATGCTGTCTTCTTAGAGATAGCGTCTGAATGTCCCCATCATTTTCATCAAACCAGTCTTGATGTTTGCAATTGTTCTGACCCAGATGAGCAAATGTAGTGCTTTACACCAAATCTCTGAAAGCTGCCCACTCCTTTTCTGTTCCACTGTTGCCAACTGTGTGTTGGCTCAACTTTCCCTCCAAGTTAGCAACAAACTGTTCCAGCTCAGAGAAGTGCTCTAATCAGTTGACATTAATTCTTCTGGTAGTCATTTTGCCTTGGGGCCACTGCTTTTGTTGAATGTGAATATTTATCAGTCCAGCGCTTGGCACCACATATTGCCTTCATCATGCTCACATCCTGTCTGTCTCTTCTCCTTACAGTCACATAGTCCATTAAGTGCCAATGTTTGCTACGAAGGTGCATCCACAAAGTTTTGTTGCATTCAGGAAAATAGAAGACAGTGTTGGTGATGAGGTCATAAGATGCCCAAATCTTCAGTAGTAAGTGATCATTGTTGTTGCTGTTTCCAACTCCATTCCTCCCAAGGACTCCCTGCCATGTCTGGCAGTCTGAGCTTATTCTAGCATTAAAGTCTCCCAGAATTATAAGCTTGTCCTCTTTTGGCACATCGATGATAAGAATCTCTAGGTCTTTCATAAAATTTTTCTTTGACCTCATCAGGGTCCATCATGGTAGGAGCATAGGCACTGGTGATGGTGGCATGGCGTTTTCCTGCAAGTGGCAATTGCATTGTCATAAGCCTGTCATTCACTCCTTTTGGCAGGCATACCAGCTTGTTGACTAGATTAGTTTTGATTGCAAAACCAACCCCAGCTTCATGGCACTCCCCTTCACTGTGGCCACTCCAGAAAAACGTATCCAGTACCGACTTCAGTAAGCTGGCCAAACCAGTCTTGTTTCACATAGGGCTGCTATTTGGATGAAATACCTGCTGAGTTCTCTTGCAACAAGAGCTATTCATCTTTCAGGCCTACTGGATTTTGTGTTGTCTATAAGCATGTACACATTCCATGTACTGGTAATGAGTGGAATCATCTTTGCAGAAGTTTTTGTATATTTTTTGTGTTTTGACCACAGGGTGGGACCCCTCTGCCTGCCATAGTAATCAAGCCAGGCTTGGGTAAGTAGACAATTTTTAGGGCACTTTTCTAGCCTCTTCCTCACACCAGGAGGTGAGGAGTGTGATCCTTAAAGGGCTGCTCAGACATGCAAGGGCTGCTGAAACCCCATTGCTGCTTCCAGTGAGAAGACAACCCTATGACCTGGGTCACCTGTGTGCAGGGTTGTGACTGCAGCTCCTAGTGTATGCACACCTGCTGCTTTGTCACTTGCCTGTCTCCGTAGGACGTTGAGATAGGTAAAAGTGATAAAATGGTATGGATCATGTCTTTTGATTCATGTGTAAATCGGATTTAAGTGAGGCAGAGTTGCAGGAAGTCAACGGCCTCACTTTCTCTTCAAGAGTCATCACAGTCCAGCGGCAGGACAGAGTCAAGACAGCTGGTGATGGCTCCAGATGCAGAGGATGACCTTGGTGTCTTCGATGTCTGACCAAGCTCTAAGCACTCTGTAGCTTCCTGCCTTTATGGGCATTAGAACAAATTGTAATTGTTCTCATCTGCTCATTCCACCAGGGGAAGTCTTCACATACTTGGGGTTGACACCCCCATAATTCACCGAGGGGCTTGGGACCCTCGGTTATGCTCAACATGGTTTAGCCATCAGCCTGAAACAGTTTACCAGAGTGTGGCAGCTGAGCATGCTACAGCTTCTTGGAGCCACAGGTGAGAGTTAGGTGAATCAGGTGGACACCAAAGGTAGAAAGCAGCCCTAAAAAGGGCATGGCAGCCCTCACACCAGAGGTACTAGCTTTCCCTGAATACACTCTATACCCCCTAGCATGTAGCCTGGAGAGGAAACATAAGGAAATATACTAAAGGCTCTGTAGTCAAACTCACTTATTCCCTAGATCAGACTGAAGGAAACATAACATAGGCTGTGATTACACTCACTTATTCCCTAGACCACCTTGTCCTCTGAAGAGTATTAATGACACTAACTTTTGACTTCTAAGAGCACCAAGCTCTGTTAGAGTAAGAGCAATGGGCTTGCAGTGGGCAAAAATGCAATGGGCAACTCTAGACTCCACCAAGGAGTCCAGGGAAATTCCCAGGATGCCAGACTGGAAGGCAGAACCTCCGAGGGTGGAAGCCAGCTAATGGTTTTCTTTCTTACCTCCTGGAAAAAGGTGAATGCTTGATTTTCTTCCTAAGTCCTTCCAGACACAGTCCACTTAATAGACATGGAGGAAAAGTATCCTGAGTTGGATACAGATTAGGGAAGGGGAGCAGCAGTGATGGAGAGAGATCTTGGATTGCCTTGAACACAGTCATGAAGTACTACCCCAAAGCTACCAGCGTTTCTCTAGGAGCAAGACAACCTAATTATGAACAGATAAGAGGAAAAGGTGGTTAATCCACTTTATATACTTGAAACATTGACTATATATCAGAAATTCAGGCCTAACCCTAGGAAAAATTGTAAAGGAGGGAAAGTCATTTTCTCAAGCCCCTAGCCTCACCTTTCTATGCTTTCCCCCCTCTCAGTTAACAATCCCTTTTTCAGAGGTACACTAGTAAATGTTTTATGATAGGCTCTTGGAGGAGGGAAATGTGTCTATGACACTTTTAATTTTAATCTGTATTATCAACATTTTCTCCATCACATTTTTTTTTGGTTTTTTGGTAGGGCAATTGGGGTTAAGTTGCTTGCCCAAAGTCACACAGCTAGTACATGTGTCAAGTGTCTGAGGCCAGATTTGAACTCAGGTCCTCCTGACTCCAGGGCCGGTGCTCTACTCATCTCCATCACTTTCTTAAGCATAAATGATCAATAAAATAATAAATCAACCTTGATTTGTAGCTGTTTGCGAATTATCGAGGCATAAATGCTCACTCTTTTTAAAAAATTTATTTACTTTATTCTGAACTTAAGAACTAAAACAAGCATTTCCATAGTGTAATAGAATAGAAAAAAGTTGTATATGAAACTGCAAATCTATTATGTATAACTTGCTCTTCCTTTTAAATATCTAATAAAGTTATCATGTAACTTTCTTTTTTTTCCTTTTCTTTCTTCCCTTACTCTTCCCCCTTCCTAGAGATGGCTACCATACAAATATGTGTGTGTATGTGAGCGTGTGTGTGTGTGTGTGTGTGTGTGTGTGTAAAACCATTCTATACATATGTCTACTTATCAGTTCTTTCTCTGGATGCAGATAGCATCTTCCTTCATACTTCCTTTATACTTAATTTGGATATTTATAATGGTCAAAATGACTAAGTCACTCAAAGTTGTTCTTAAAACAATACTGCTGTTACTGCATACAATGTTCTTTTGCTTCTGCTCATTTTGCTCTTCATTATTTCATGCAAGTCTATCCATGTTTTTCTAAAATCATTGAGCTCATCATTTCTTATGGCACAGTAGTATTTCATCACAATCATATACCACAACTTATTCAGCCATTCCCCAGTTGATGGGCATCCCAGCAATCTCCAGTTCTTTGCCACCACAAAGACTGATGTTGCAAATCTTTTAGAACATATAGGTTCTTTTCCTTTTTCCCAAAGCATCCTTGGGAAACAGATCTAGCAGTGGTACTGCTGAGTCAAAGGGCATAGGCAATTTAATAACTTTTTGGGCATTAGTCCATAATGCTCTTTAAATTTAACATTCTGCTCTCTAGCTCAAACTGGCTCCATCACACCACCACCTCCTTTCCTTCTCCAACCACTATCCCATCATGCCCTCTACCCAGTGGCATTATGTTCTTTACCTAGAGGTATAAAACTTGAGGCCCATGGGCCAAGTAGCTACAACCTCCTGAGTGTGGTGGAACTAGATTAAAATGTAATTGGGAAATGTTTAACAAAGTAAATAAAATACAATACAACATAAATAGTGTTAATTGTGAATTTTCTAAGTCAATAGGTGGACTACAGGTATCCATTTCTATTGCATTTTGAAGACCACTGCTCCTCACTATACCACCCATGTAAAACCTGCTTTTAGGGAAGACAGAGTGGAGAAAAAAATATGACCAACCCAGTGCAAGGGCGTCCCCTTACGGAGGGTCCACAGTCCAACTGATGGCCCAGAAGTCAGTGGAGCTTCAGATGCTGCTGGCAGTGTCTAGGCACTCCAGGGGTCCTGCTGCTAGGGAGACAGTAGAAGCAGAAAGGTCTGGGGAAGAGAACAAAGAAAAGGGTGCTTACCTGTTATCCCACTGGCTAGAAGAAGATCATTGGACTTCAATTAATATTTGGATTCCCTGTACAGGTTTCGGCACCAAAATATTGAGGTCAGAGTTGGGAGAGCTGGTTCAGAGATGAAAGAATTCACTTAGACCTTCTCTGTAGCCATTGGGAGCTTTATTGGCACAAAAGCACATGGACCTGAGATTTAGAAGGAGCTAAACAAAGGTTCCAATATAGGAAAAGAACTAGACTTACGTAGACAGAAAGTGATACAGCCAGTAGGATGATGATGTAATTTTAGGGTTTCTTATAGGGGTTGGAGATTTAGGGACAGGATAAGTCTTGCAAGATAAGGACACAGGATGAGGACCATGAATGACACAAGCTAAGGGAGACAAGGAAATCTTATGACCCAGGATGGGAGGAGACATGGAATTTTATGGTCCAGGATAAGGGGAAGTTTTGTGGTATTTCAAGATAAAGGGAAGAGATTTTAGGGTGCCTTCAGGTTAAAGAGTAAACCAGGGAAAGAGCAACTCAACCCTTAGGACGTCGTCTTTGTATCCACATCACCTTTATGCTAAGACATAAATAAGAGATAAGAAATTAATGAAAAATAGCATTGCATGATGGATGGAGAACCACCTTAAGAATCAGGAAAAACAGGGATCAAATCTTGCAGCTAATATATATTGGTTGTATGACCTTGGGGAATTATCTAGGACTATAATTGCAGAGCAGGTGCCCAACCACATTGATGGAGGGAATTTCCTTTCTGAGAGTTCCCTGTACTCATAAAATACATAGACAAAACATTTCTTAAGCACTTAGTGCTTACATTTATTAAGCATTTATGCTAAATGATATGGAGACACATATAAGTAAGCCAGACAGTCCCTGCCCTCAAGAAATTTTGGTTCTAATAAGGGAAGACAACACCTAAAGCAGGGATGGAACTAGGAAGGGGCGGGTAGGGTGGAATCCCACATGATAAGGTGATGGCCCAGGAAGTGGCAAGATAAGCTGAAATCCCACTATCAGACTCCAGCGTGGATCAAGGAGCAGAGTCCAAGTTTCCCACAGGAAGGAGAAGGGGGAATAATGACCAGAGTAGAGGTGTCATAGTGTGACAATGGCTGGAAAGCGACAAAAGTCTGGCCAAAAAATGGGAGGGGTATTAATGTTATGCTCTCAGGGCTATTTGTATTTCATATGATTTATAATCCTAGAATTTCAGGTATTAGCAATCTGGGTAGGACAATTTGTGGGGAGGGAAGTAGGAAGAACTACCTGTTATCCCTGAAATCAAATCACTCGAATGGTCAGCCCGTTCATCCTACTTTCACAGCTGGCTCTATGAAAAAAATATAACATGGCAATTAAACTTAGATGCAGTCAAACAAACCAAAAAGCCATTCATTGAAGGTAGTATATTTAATTGTATTGTATTTAATTTATTTTTCACACCTCCATTCTACCCCTCCAATATTCCTGTGATAATAAAAGGGATGTCTATTGTGAGAAACGTGGTTTTGGGGATCACTGGACTTCCTAGGCAGGGCCAAAGTCCTGAGGATGAACCCTGTGATAATCCCTAGGGAAGGCTGTACAGACCACAGGACTCCCAGAGGAAGACCAAATGCTAGCCATCCCTTAATCTATGGGGATCACAGGGCTTCCTAGGGGTCAGACCCTAAGGAGGACCCAAGTGATGGCCCCTTAGGACGGCGGTAAGATCACAAGGCTCGAGACAGGGCCAGAAGTCCCAAGTGATGTCCCCTTAAGAAGGCTGTGCAGACCACAGGGTTCCCCAAGGGAATCCGGAGTGGTAGCCCTCTTAACACTGCAGTGGGGAATCACAGGATACCCCAAGACAAGATCCAGGAGTAAGCCCAGCAAGCTTCCGCTGCCTGTTGCTTCCCTTTACTTGACCTTAAGAAAATCCATGTGATTTGCCCATTCTCACCCAAAGAACTCCAGACCAGAGTGGGCAGAGGAAGGCATTTTATTACGCTCCTTGAGAGAGCAGGTATAGTGCTCGCGGGAACACTCACACTGATACAGCTGCAGGAGCAGGGGTAACCATTCCCTCCACTCCTGCTAGAGTCATGGTTAGTTTACAATCTTTGTTTTTTACATAGTTTTCCTAGGTTATACAGTTTATATAAATAGGATAATAAGGATACAGAAGCAAAAGTGAAGTTAATTAGATTTTCCTTGTCTTAGTTTAGGATTAAACTATATTCTTTTACTTCCCCTACTTTCCCTCTTTAACATACGCAAATCATGCAAATCAGTAGGCCTGGATTCTTGACGAAAACCAGACCCTAGATAAGCTTGAACTGGTTCAAGTGGGTTTGGCCTCTCTAATTCCCTAGACTGCCTTCTCAAAAAGTATGCACATGCGTACAAGCCTCTGACCTCTCACCTGACCGACCTTGAGGCCTGGTCTCCACTAAAGCTGGGGTGGGGGAGGGTGGGGAAGCACACCTTTAGTTCTGTGGAAACAAAACTCCTCCTCCCATTTCTTACATCTATTATCCTCATTTTATAGGTAAAGGAACTTAGGTACAGAGAAGTAATCCACATTCAGTAAGTGAGTTGGTGGCAGTACTGTGTCTAGAACTGAGGCCTAATTTTCTGGATCAGTGCTCTTTCAATCAAACTAAATATAACCCATGTTTTGAAACATCTAAAATTCTCATCCCTGAAATTTCCTGGATATCTTGGCTCTAGCAAAAAACAGAACTGAAGGGAACCAAGAATAAATTATCTCCTTTTATTTTAATCATAAAGGTCAATAACCAATGCCATAAGTCAATCAACCAATCAGCATTTAATAAATATCTACTGTGGAGCCAAGCACTCTGCTAGTCTCTTGGGTTACAATGACAAAAGAAGTTTACATTCTAATAGGCAGTAGCAAAAAGGTATGTAATGAAACCTGATAATGGGGCATTCATTTATCTTTGATATTTACTCTGAAGATAAAGGAATAACTAAAGCACAAACTTTTCCCCCATCACCTTGGGGACACATTCTCTTCTATGCCATAGCAGGCTTTGGGAGCATGATCTCAAATTTAGCTCAGTTCCTACATAGCATTGGTGCCACAAAGTGCTTATCCAAATAGGTCATTGCTGCCTAGAGTCCTTGCTACTGCTAGGCTGGGTCCTGAAGGCCACTCCTTGCTGTTAGGGCATTGATACTGGTCAGGCTGCAAAACCCAGCATGGTATGGGATTCCTGGAATCCCTGACACTTGTTTTCCTGACATTTTATAATTCACAAGGTTGAGACTCCAGATTAATCTACCTCAATTTGAATGGAAAAATAAAAAGCAGAAGCAGGTAAAGAACCAAGGACTGTTTTCACAGAACCACTTGGACTAGGAGGAGATAAAGTTCAAGGCTTCCCCACTCAAAGCATTGCCTCAACATACACTATCACGGAAGGAGTCAAGCCATGTAACCAAAAGAGCAAAATTCTACAGTGGGGTATTTAAAACAAATTGAATGGGCTGCCTTAGGATAAGCATGGGAACACAGAATGGATAGAGAACCTACCATGTAGTGCAGGGCTGGTGTTGTTCTACCTTTTTAATCATTACACCCCTCCCCCCAACCCCTTAATTTCTCTCCTGGGTTTAGAGGTAAAGCTTTCAAGACTCTGATGAGGCCATTGCTACATCTATTGCGACCAAGCCAGGAGAGGCTGAGCAAGGGAAGGTCAAAATGGCGTAGCTGGGGGGTGGGGAGAGGGGTCTAATGAGGTGTGATGACTAACTTTTGGGGGAAGGCTGAGAGAAGACCAAAGCAACTTCTGATCTTGTATCCTCTGATTCTCTGCATATTGAAAAAACAGGAAAAAGGAATGCCAGGCCTTGGAGAGAGTTTCCCTCTTCTCCCCAAAGACTCTGAAAAGTCTTTTGTATAATCCCAAATTGAATTCCTAGCCACTTTTCTCCTTTCCTTTCCTCCCTTCCTCCTTCACCTCTCCCCCCTTTCCTTCCTTCTTTCCATCTTTTCTTCCTCCCTTCCTTCTTTCCTCCTCCTCTCCTTTTTTTCCTTTCCCTCTCTCTCTCTCTTTCCCTCTCTTTTTCTTTCTTCCTTCCATCCTTCCTTTTCCCCTCTTTTTCTCTTTTCCTCTTTTCTTTCTTTTTATATGGTGTAGGGGTTCTTAACCTTTCTTGTGTTAGGGACCCCTTTGGCAATCTGGTGAAACCTGTCAACTCCTTTTTCTTTCTTTCTTTCTTTTTAAAGTTGTACATCAAGGTATTTATTTTGTTTGTAAATAGTATTTAATTTTTTCCAATTACATGTAAAGATAGTTTTCAACATTCACTTTTCATAAGATTTTGAGTTCCAAATTTTTCTCCCTCCCTCCTTTCCCCCTCCTCAAGAGGGCAAGCAACCTGATATAGGCTACATAAGTGCAATCATGTTAAACATGTTTCCACATTATGGACTCTTTTTTTCTGAATATTTTTAAATACATAAAACAAAACATACACAATTGTAAAGGAAGCCAATAATACTGAAATATAGTTATTTAAATATTTTTTAAAAAGTCATGGACCCCATACTAAGAGCCTCTGGTATAGTGGGAAAGCCCTACTTTAACATAGATAGCAGGGCAGCTAAGTGGTACAGTGGATGGAATACCAGGCTTGGAGTCAGGAGACTCATCTTTGTGAATTCAATCTGGCCTCAGACACTTACTAGCTGTGTGACCCTGGACAAGTAACTTAAACCTGTTTGCCTCAGTTTCCTCATCTGTAAAATGAGCTGGAGAAGAAAATGGCAAACCACTCCAGTATCTTTGCCAAGAAAGCCGTCAAAATGAGGTCATAAAGAGTTGGATATGACTGAAACAACTCAATACCAACAACGGCAACAAACATAGATAGCAACAAATATGCCTTATTCCTGCCAATGGTACCCCTGGGTACTTGTCTAAACTCCTGTTTAAACGAGTATCCAAAGGTACCATTGGCAGGAATAAGGCATAAATAGGAAGAAAGATAAAAGAAGAAAAGTTAAAAGGAAATGGAGAAAGGAAAGAAACACAAAAGAAGCATGTGATGGTAAATAGTGGTAGAATATCAGGAATGACCACCTCACAGACTTCTCAATAAACCAGGTAATTGGAGTCAGATCAGATAACAGCAGCAGATCAGGAGTGGTAGATAAGGAGTCAAGAGTCAAACAAGCAGAAGGAAGGTTGTTTGAGGCAGGTAAGTCTTAGGGATCAGTGCAATAAATGGAGTCAAAATCAAATAGACAAGCCAGGGTTAAAGTATACATGAATGGTATCAGGATACATTGCAGTTCAGAAGCCAGGTAAAGAGAAACAAAATTCAGAAAGACACAAATAGGGCAGAGTGAGGCAGATGAAGTCCAAGCAAACAGTCAAGAACTCAGATCTATTTAAATGAAAAGAGCAAGAAAAATATCAAGACAAGAAAAGGCACTGATTATTAAGGCAAGAAGGCTACCTCCTTTCAGGAACCAAAATCCCCAAATATGGTGGGCCTGAGACTTTCCAGTAGAGAGAATTAAGAACACCTACTTGCCGAGGTGAATGGATGAATAAAAAGGCAGTTTCTGACTAAGTTTCCTGCTCTACATGATAAATCTTGTCTCTTCCAACTTTATTTTTCTAAATTCCAATGGAATTTGCATTTGGACAAAACTGTTGACATAGGATCATACAAACTGATGCTCAGAAAATCTATTTCAACCCTCTCTTTCTACTAATGAAGAAACTAAAGTTCACAAGAGGTTGTGACTTGCCATGTTCATATAGCTACTAATTATTGGAAGAGATTCAAACCTAGGTATTGCCAGACTTCAGGTCAGATATTCCTTCTATCAAGCCACGGTAGCATCAGTGTGATACCCACAGTGGCTGCTATGAATATGCCGGCATATTTCTGAATCATAAAATATAACAGACTCTTTCCATGGAAGACAAAACCAAAACATTTATTCAAACACCAGAAAGCCAAATCCATCATAGCAATAAAGAAATCCATCAGAGTAACCAAGAAGTCTATACATATTACCAATGCAGGGAGCATCGCCATCCCCAAGCCTTCCCTCCATTAGGGCCTTCCCACAAATAAACTCCCTTAAGCAAAATCACTCCCTCTCTCACTCACACTAGCTCCTCTGCCTGCTCTCTCTTTCCCAGCTCTGACTGTTCTGCTTCACTTCCTGCAACACCCCTTCCTGTTCTACCTGTTCAGCAAGCTCCTCCTACCACAAACTCCATGTGACTCAGACTCGTGTGACTCAGGCAGGTTACATGGGCCTATTAATGGATGGGAAAGATCTTCCTATTTCCATTAACAATATGCTAACAATGCAGCCACCATGATGCTTTTGTGTACTTTGATTTTTGTGTACTGGGGTATTTTGTTTTTTTTAAAAATAAGACACTTGTTTTAAACTATAAGAAAAAAAAGAATCTAATTTTATATCATAGCTAAGAATTTGACTGAAAAACAATTGCATGGACTTTACAAGTACAGGGTATTCCAAAAGTCTTTAGTTTAAACTTTAGCTGAAAATTGCACTAAGACTTTTGGAATACCCTGTATAGCCACCAACCTTGAATGGTTAATTTTCAGATAAGTTTGAGTGATCGGAACACAGGATTACAAGGGACATCTATATTTAACGGTAACTCTAGTCATATCATTATGAAAACAACCTAACGGCCAAATGTCTGACATCATGTAGCTCAGCCTTTTTTTAATTTGTTAAATCTATGGGCTTTGACCCAAAATGGAAAACTTGAACCCAAAGAGGATGTCAGAGTACTCTTTGAAAAAGTATGGACATAGTAGAGATGAGAAACAGCAGCTTGTCAACAAAAAACTTGAAGAGTGTGGACAGATTCCTGTGGGAACGAGTTGTTCTCATTGGTGACCCAGTTTTCAAGATCTGGGCTAGAAAATGAATGACTGTATTACCACTTAATTAGAAGCTCCTGACAGGACCTAATGCCTAGTTAGCTGTTACACACTTTAAAAAATTGTATTTGCATTGTGCTCTATAGGTTATGAAGCACTTTCACAGCCATTATCTTAATGAAACTTTGGTAAGTGAAACAGATCCTGCTTCTGATACATGTGGCATTAGGCAAGTCACTTAATATCTCTAAGCCGCAGTTTCCTCATCTATGTAAAAAGGGAGCTGAACTAGATGATCTTCAAAGTCTCTTCCAACTCTAAACCTGTGATCCTACATTGTTACCTCTATCTGACAGATGAGAAAACTGGGGCAACGAAAGGCTGTGACTTGCCAAAGGTTATGGACCTAGGACGTAGTAATAGCAATAGCTAACGTTTATATGGTACTTATTCTGTGCCAGTCGCTGTGCTAAGTACTTTATAATTATCTCATTTGGTCCTCACAACAACCCTGGGAGGTGGATGATGTTATTATCCCCATTTTACAGATGAGGAAACTGAGCCAAAAAAAGAGGTTAAATGGCTTTGCCAGGGTCACACAGACTGGATTTGAACTTAGGTCTTACTGATTCCAGGTCTAGTGTTCTTTCCATTGTGCCATCTAGCTACCAGGATAAAGGATCAGTGCTTTCTCTCCCTGTCCCTGTCCCTGTCCCTGTCCCTCTCCCCCTCTCCCTCTCCCTCTCCCCCTCCCTCTCCTTCTCCCTCTCCCTCTCCCTTTCCTTCTCCCTCTCCCTCTCCCCCTCTCCTTCTCCCTCTCCCTCTCCCCCTCTCCCTCTCCCTTTCCCCCTTTACCACTCCCCCTCCCCCCCTTCTCCTTCTCCCTCTCCCTCTCCCCCTCTCCCTCTCCCCGTCTCCCTCTCTCCCTCTCCCTCTCTCTCTTTCTTTCTCTCTTTTCTTTGCAGAGAGAACTTTAACTCTTAGAATGCAATCTCCCAGCAGCCTCAATGCCCCCAAGAAAGTAAGTACAAGAAAATTCACAGGTTTATGCCTGAGTCTTATCTTGGGATCTTCTGTTACTATAGTTTTTCTGCCTAAATACCCTTTAACCCCTCCCTCCATCCTTAAACAAGTGGCAGATGCTGATTCTGTAGAGGAAAGGAGGGGACTGGAGGTAGGAATTTGGCTATCAGTACAGGAGGCAGTGCCAGTATGAAAAAAAGGAGACTAGAGTTATCTGGGGTCAGTTTTACCCCCTAAGAAGTTACTTAAGATGGGGACCCAGGCCAGTAAATGTTGTATCCCCAAATCTTAGGAAGCTGAAACATCCTTGTAACCCAATCTCATTTGTAAAGGGAAAGGAGGAAGAAAGTGAGTTATAAGGAAGACAATAAAAAGGTTGAAACAGATCAGATCTCTTTGTAATTCAGTCAGTTTGTTTTTTCCTTATGCCCTGGCTTATAGGATCATAGCATTACAGAACTTAGAACTGGTTGTTTGTTGTTTTTGTTCAGTCATTTCAGAACTGTCTGACTCTTCAGAACCCCATCTGGGGTTTTTCTTGGCAAAGATCCTGGAGTAGCTTGCCATTTCCTTCTCCAGCTCATTTTTACAGATGAGAAAACTGAGGCAAACAGGGTTAAGTGACTTGTCCAGGGTCACACAGCTAAGACTAGATTTGAACTCAGAAAGATGAGTCTTTCTGACTCTAAGCCTAGTGCTCTGTGCACTATGGTGCCAACTACTTACCCATATAGAACTGGAACTTAGAACTGGAAGGAACCTTAAATATCAGCAACTCTTCTATTTTATAGAAGAGATAATTGACTGCTGAGAGGTGGCCCAAGGCCACCCGGTTACTGAAATTAGGGTTACATCCATGGCCTTTGGCTTCAAATTTAAGGCTCTTTCTACTGTACCACATCAAGCCAATATCACTTACGAATCAATCAGTCAACAAGAGTTTGTTAAACATCTATTGTGTGCCAGGCATGGTGCTAGGTTCTGAGTATATAAAAATAAAAATGAAACAGTACACAAAAGCTTACATTTTATAGGAGGAGACAATGTGTAAACATTTAAATACAGTTGATAAAAAATGAATACAAGGTAATCTTTATGGGGAGGCACTAGCTACTGGGGGGAATAGAAAAGGCTGCATGTAGGAAGTGCGGTGTGAGCTGAACTTTGAAGATAACTAGGAACTCTATGCTTTTATTTCTCTCTTCTCCCTTTCACTCCTCAAAATAGTTTTGCTTTTGACTACCGTCTTCCTCAATTTTCCCTCCTAAATGACATCCCTCCCTTATCTTACCCTTTTCCCCTTGCTACTTCTTCCCTCCCTTCTATCCACCTCCCTTTTTCTTTCCCCTTTTCTCTCCTACTGCCTGCAGGACAAATTTGATTTCTATACTTATCAGAGTATGTTATTCCCTCCTTGAACCAAATCTGATGAGAGGTAAACCTCAAACACTGCTTTTTCTCCCTCCTTTCTTTCCATCTATGTTTTTGTGCCTCTTCATGTGGCATAATTTACCCTTTTTTACCTCCTCCTTACCTCTTCTCCCAGAACAATCCCTTTGTATCCCTTAATTATGTTTTTTATTATCACATCAGTTAATTATACTCACACCCTCAGTCTACGTATATCCCTTTCAATTGTTGTAATAACTGTACCATTCTTAAGATTGACATATATATGTAACATATATAAATCAATGTTATCTTATATAAGAATGTAAACAATTTGCCCTTATTGAATAACATAGTTTTTCCCCCTGTTTACATTTTTATGTCTCTCTTGAGTTTTGCATTTGAAGATCAAATTTTCCACTAAGCTCTGGCCTTTTCATCAGGAAGGTCTGGAATTCCCTTATTTCATTGAATGTCCATCTCCTTGCCTGAAAAATTATGCTCAGTTTTGCTGGGTAATTGATTCTTGGTTGTAGCCCATACTCCTTTGCCTTTCAGAATATCATATTCCAATTCCTCCTTTCTTTTATTGTGGAAGCTGCAAGATCCTGGGTGATCCTGACTGTAGTTCCATGATATTTGAATTGTTTCTTTGTGGCCACTTGCAGTGTTTTCTCCCTGACCTGATAATTCTAGAATTTTGCTACAATATTCCTTGGAGTTTTCAATTTGGGATCTCTTTCAGGGGATGATTGGTGAATTCTTTCGATGACTATTTTACTCTCTGGTTCTAGGACCTCGGGGCAGTTTTCTTTGATGATTTCTTGGAAGATACTGTCCTGGCTCTTTTTTTCATCACGGTTTTCAGGTAGACCAATAATTCTTAGATTATCTCTCCTGGATCTATTTTCCAGGTCAGTTGTTTTTCCAATCAGATATTTCAGGTTTTCTTCTATTTTTTCATTCTTTAGATTTTGTTTGCTGATTCTTGATGTCTCATTGAGTCATTAGCTTCTACTTGCCCAATTCTAATTTTTAATGTATTGTTTTCTTCATTTAGCTTCTGTGCCTCCTTTTCCATTTGGTTAATTTTACCTTCCAATGAGGTATTCTCTCCAGTTATATTCTGAACCTCTGTAGTAGCAATTAGATTTGAAGATCTTTCCCACCCATTAATAGGCCATGTGACCTGCTTATGTCACAGGAAGCCTAAGGTACATGGTGGGAGGAGCTTCCCAGAAAAGGAAGTTATGTCACGGAAAATGCTGAGAGAGAAAGAGAAAGATATTATGGCTGCTAGTGACTGCTAGTGGTTGCCCTTGTGATTGTTAGAACTGAACAGGCCAACTTAGCTGTACTGTGAGTTTGTTTTGGAGAAGACCCTAGCAGGGGGTCAGAGAGGTTTGAGGATATTGAGGCTCCATGTTGTGATATTCTGTATTGAATGTTTTGGATTTCTTGTTATGATGAAGTGGACTGACTGGCTGTGGGAGCTGAGTGTTTGGTTGTGGGATATGGTTCTCTTGTGTCTGAATAAATGGTTTACTTCTTCTACCTTCTATGTGGAGAGTCTCGTACACTTTGCAATGCAGAACTACATAGGCATTTTGACAATTATCATCTATGTTGTTATTATTGCCTTACTGTTTCAACCTCCTTAACCATTTTGCCAATTTTACTTTTTAAAAATTTGTTCTCATCAGTGAGTTTTTTTTTCATTTTTTCTTTTACCTCTCTAATTTAGTTTTTAAAGTCCTCCTTGAGCTCTTCCAGGAATGCTTTTTGGGCTGGAGACCAGTTCACATTCTCTTTTGAGGTTTCAGATGTGGGTGTAGTGTCAAAGCTGTCCTCTTCTGAATCGGTATTTTGATCTTCCCTATCTCCATAATAGAAATCAATAGTCTTTGGTATTCTGGTCTGTTTTTTCATGGTGTTTGGTTTTTTTTCCCCTGGCTTCTAAAATGGATCTCTGCTTCTGGGGCTCAGGGGGGTCTGTCCCAAGCTTCTTGTGCTGAGAACTGTGGGCCTGCTTGCTGGCTTTGTGTACTGTGGCTTCTGGCTTCATGAGCTGTGGGGGAGGGGTTGTCTGGCTGCTGGAAGTCTCCTCTTCCCCTAGGGCTGCTCTACAGCATGGGTGGTCTCAGCTGTTGTCTGTGCTGGTGTCTGCTACTTCCCCTGGCTGCACAAAGGCACATCTGGGGTCCTGGTGTTGATGCTTGCTGGCTCCACCTCCCTGGGGCTCAGGAACTTCTGATGTTCTGCTGAGATGGGGCCTGCTGGGACACCTCTCTCCTGCACTAGTCTCCTTCCACCACCACAAAAAGGGTCTTCTCCCCAACTTCTTGAGCTAAAAGGCTACTGAACCCCACTTCTGGCTCCTCTATCTCAGGGTTTCTCCAGAGGGTGAGGAAGGGAGGGATAGAGCCATTTTACCTGGTCATCATGGCTCCTGAAGCTCAAGAAGGTGTTTCAAACCTTTAGACTGTGGGCTGGAGGCCTCAGGAGTAGCTGGGGCTTGGCTGCAGGCTCTGCGCTGGTATGTCCCATACCTCCAAAAGACTTCCGTCCTGGGCCAGTACTTCAGCCCTGAACTGTTCCTCCTTCCATGTTTCACATGCCCAGTGCTCTCCCAACCCAGCCCTTTTGGTGTGGTCTGGTTCCGTTCTGTGTACTTGGCGCTCCTGCCCCACTCAGTCTTCTAGTGGCTTCTAAGTCTCTCAAATCTGCTCAGATTCACTTTTTTAGAGGTATCTGACAGAATTTGTGAGAGAGCTCCCATAGGTCTCTCCTTTCACAGCACCATCTTGGCTCCACCTCTGGGATCTTTTTCCAACTAGGAACTCTAAAAGACAGAAATGAGTAATGTAGGGCATTCTAGGCTCCAGGGATCTCCTATGCAAAGACATCAAGATAGGAGATGATATGTCCTATGTGAGGAACAGCAAGAATGCCAGTTTGGATGGACTGAAGCTAAGAAAAGGGGAGTAATGCAAAATAATGAGTGAATGAAGTGTATTTTAGGTGCTTACTATGCACTGTGCTAAAACCACGGGGGACCATATCAACTCTCAAGGAGTCTGCATTCCAATAACCCACAAAAGGTTTCAGCAGCAAATCTGATGGAAAAGTCCCATGGTCCTTGGGGTGCATTGGCAAAGCTGATAGGAATGCCTCTAATGCCATTTCCATGAACAAAATCCTATCAGTTTCTGTGTTGAACCATTGAACAGTGCCAATGACTTTGGTGACAAGAATTTTCTTTTCTTGATCTTCTTTAGATGTGGCTGTTATACCCACAGGAGCAGTTTCTAGACTGCATTTCCACAGGCGTTGCTTCCCAAAAGGATGGCTTTAGGCACTGAGCTGGAAGCATTGTTAATCCAAAAGCTCCTAGGTCCAAGGTCCTGGCTGCTTCTCTCAGAGCCTGAGGGAAGATGGTGGCTGTGGTGAGTGAAAATAAAATTACTGAAGAAACAAAAATTAGACCTTCTGAGAATATCAATTTATTAAGCAATGCATGACAATGACCAACAAATGGGAGCAGACCTCCTTAGCTTAGACCTAGATGTCTATACAGGGGGAGATATTATACATTGTACATTAACAATTGATCAAAGAAAGTCAATTAATTAAAAGGAAACAATGCAACATTAAGTAATCTGATTTGTAATTTGATGAAAGATTAGGGACTTTTCAAGTTGGGAGGGGGAGAGAAAACAGGTAAACTCTGTGGGAAACAAAGAAGGAATTCTGTTTCCACAGGATTAACACTACTCCCAGCTTTGCAGGAGTGATAACAGGATGTAAGTCAGAAGTGACTATTTATAATAGGAGCTGTGACCTAGCAGAACCAGGTTTCTGATCAAGTAAAGGTCAGAAGTGTGTACTCACTCTTAACGAGTTGTTTAATATTATCCAACACACGCCCAGGCAAGAGTAAGATAATTTAAATGCACATGTGATACATGACAAGGAAGGAGGAACATATCAACGGGAAGAACATGGAAGAGATGGTTCAGGAAGTTGCATTCAGCCAACGGGTAACCAGCGGGGAAATTTGAATTGATAATGGAGCATAAATAGCCTTGCATTTGTCTGATCAAGTGTGCTCCTTTAAGGAGTTACCCATTTACACTGAATGTAAATAATATAAGAGCTTTCCTGGCTTCACAACAAGTATTTTTTTCTAAAGTGAGCACATTTGTCATAATTCCCTGAATTCAGAAAAAGAGGTGTCCCACTCCCTACCCCCTTCCCCACCAAGTATCTGAAAACAATCCAAGAAACATGGAAACAATAACTGATTGATCAGTATGCTGCCAGTTTTCAGAAAGACATAGGTTGCTTGAGATGTACAATTGTGAGAAAACTCCTGCATCAATATCTTTGGATCTGAATGAATCTGGTCAGCACAATCTAGGTCCTTCAATAAGTAGCAGGTAGAGGTGGTCCAGCTTCCAGCCATGCATAGTTAAGTTCAAACAATGCAATAAGATTTTCTCCCAATTCCCACAATTGAATAAAGTTTTCTTACAAGATGGAAGTTGGATTAGACCCATAAGTGAATAGAAAGGGAACCGAGCTAGCTCCAGAACTGAGTCATAAAATGGAGTCAGTGTGGTTTGCCCAATTCCTACCACCATTTGCTGTCCTATTCTCCTCCATTCCTTTGATTTCCTCATGGCAAGGTGGTGATGGTTCAACTTGCTTGGCACATGCCACCTCCTGTCTCTCCCTCAGGGTGTCCTGATGCTTCAGGTAGGCTTACATGCCTCCTTTGAGTGGCAGCAGGTTGGCAGTGGTGGAGATGACTAGCCCCTTCTTTTCTGGCATTGCCTCCATGGATGATGACTGTTAGGGCTAGGCTAGAAGCAAGACTAGTGGTCCAGGAGGTGTGGCCATTCTTAAGACTCCTATGCTTATCTGTCTGTGTGTGGCAATTGGTTAGCAGTTGTTGCTGGTGGTGACAAGGAAAGTGGCTCCCTTTTCTACAATGTTTCTCTCCTCAGAGATGGATTTGGGCTGGGCTAGAAGCAGGTCTGGTGGTTTGGGGACCTTCTATTCCAAAGTCTCTTGAGCTCAGGGTCCTAGGCTGTCTCCACCAGGGTCTGAAGGGAGATGGTGGTCAAGTTGGAAACAGTGGTTTGATTTGCCTGGCATGTGCGGTCTCTTACTGTCCTTCAGGGATTAATAAAACTAGAAATGCAGGTTGAAGCCAGGTTGTGAAGGCTAAACACATTAAGTAAAGTTGACCATGAAGGTGGATTTGGCTTCTTGATCTTACATAGGGCATTCTGAGGGAGAAGTTGTCTTTGCTCTTGTCATCAGAAAATAAAAAAGCTTTTTAAGAGACCCTGGCTTGCCTGTACTATGCAATACAAGAAGAGTCCTTATTTATTTGTTCTTTCCAGTATTGGCTACACCTTCACTGATTCATTCCCCTTGGCTGACAGGTCAAGACAAACAAATTGGAATAGTCTTTGCTTCCCATTGCCTTTCCCCTACCACCATCACTTAGTAACCTCTCCTTTAAGGTTTGTGCTGTTTATACTACCGTCCAATCAAGATCTCGGTAGCTGCTCTCTACAGATCTTGGGTCACTCCCTTTCCTTCAATGAGTTTGGTACTGGCTCACAATTTTTCTCTCCTCCTCAACTTTTGCCCTCATGATAGGGACACTTCAACATATATAATGAATTCCCTCAAACACTCATCACCATTGTTTGAGAATTCCAAATCTTATTTAAACATTATCTATTGGCTTTCTACCTTTTTTGTGTTGCCTTCCTTACCAAACCCCAGTCTTGTCTGCATTGTAAACTCTAATCCCTGGACCCTGACGTTTGTTCCTAGGCCATTTCCCTTGTACCAGCACTTGTCTTATTTTCCCCATCTTGATCCTATAGTGAGCCAGTTCAATCCTACACATCCTTTCCTCTGGGGTCCCTGGCCCCTTTATCATATCAGTGATTGCACCCCAGCCAAGCTCAGCCTTGGATGATTCCTATTATCTATTACCTTCATTCTTATATGTGTATTGCTGAATGGAAAGTGGAGAAAATCATGTAACACCCCTATTCTGACTAGGTCCACTATAAATTTGTGTTATACAACTTCAACTGGGCCCTCAGTGCCACTAGGCAATCTTTCTACATCTCTCTTTTCTTTTTTTTCTCTTTCTGTTTCATATTTTATTATTTAATATTTTAGTTTTCACATTGATTTCCACAAGATTTTGAGTTACAAATTTTCTCCCCATTTCTACCCTCCTCTCCATCCCAAGGTGGAATGTATTCTGATTGCCCCTTTCCCAGTCTGCCCTCCCTTCTGTTATCCCACTCCCCCCCCTTTTCCCCTTTCCCTTACTTTCTTGTAGGACAAGATAGATTTCTATACCCCATTGCCTGTATATCTTATTTTTTGGTTGCATGTAAAAAACAACTCTTTTTTGAGCATTTGTTTTTAGAACTTTGAGTTCCAAATTATCTCCCCTCTTCCCTCCCCACCCACCTCCTGAGAAGGCAGGCAATTCAACATAGGCCACACATGTATCATTATGCAAAACACTTCCATAATAGTCATGTTGTGAAAGACTAATTATATTTTCCTCCATCCTATCCTGTCCCCTTTATGCAATTTTCTCCCTTAACCCTGTCCCCTTTTCAAAAGTGTTTGCTTTTGATTACCTCCTCTCCCTATCTGCCCTCCTTCTATCATCCCCCTCTCTTATCCCCTTCCCCCCTACTTTCCCATAGGGTAAGATACCCAATTGAGTGTGTATGTTATTCCCAGTTAAGTCAAATCCTATGAGAGCAAGATTCACTCATTCTCTTTCACCTGCCTCCTCTTCCCTTCCATTACAATGCTTTTTCTTGCCACTTTTATGTGAGATAATTTACCCATTCTATCTCTCCCTTTCTCTTCTCAATATACTCCTCTATCACCACCCTTAATTTTATTTTTTAGATATCATCCCTTCATATTCAACTCACCCTGTGCCCTCTGTCTATATATGTGTATATTCCCTTCAACTACCCTAAGTTAGTTATTTATTAAGTTAGTATTCTAAGAAGGGTCTCTTGAGTTACAAATATCATCCTTCCATGGAGGAATGTAAACAAAATGGTTCAACTTTAATAAGTCCCTTATGATTTCTCTTTACCTTTTCATGCTTCTCTTGATTCTCGCATTTGAAAGTCGAATTTTCTATTCAGCTCCGGTCTTTTCATTGAGAAAGTTTGAAGGTCCTCTATTTTATTGAAAATCCATATTCTTCTTTGGAACATTATACTCAGTTTGCTGGGTAGGTGATTCTTGGTTTAATCCTAGCTCCTTTGACCTCCAGAATATCACATTGCAAGCCCTTCGATCCCTTAATGTAGAGAGCTGATAGATTTTGTATTATCCTGATTGTGTCTCCACAATACTCAAATTGTTTTCTTTCTGGCTGCTTGCAATATTTTCTCCTTGACCTTAGAACTCTGGAACTTGGTGACAACGTTCCTGAGAGTTTTCTTTTGGGATCTTTTTCAAGAGGCAATCAGTGGATTCTTTCAATTCTATTTTACCCTCTGGTTCTAGAATATCAGGGCAGTTTTCCTTGATAATTTCTTGAAAGATGACATCTAGGCTCTTTTTTTGATCATGGCTTCCAAGTAGTCCAACAATTTTAAAATTATCTCTCCTGGACCTATTCTCCAAGTCAGTAGTTTTTCCAGTGAGATATTTCACCTTGTCTTCCATTTTTTCATTGTTTTGGTTCTGTTTTATAATTTCTTGATTTCTCATAAAGTCACTAGCTTCCACTTGTTCCAATATAATTTTTAAGGTGATATTTTATTCAGTGGTCTTTTGGACCTCCTTTTCCATTTGGCTACTTCTACCTTTCAAGGCATTCTTCTCCTCACTGGCTTTTTGGAGCTCTTTTGACATTTGGGTTAGTCTATTTTTTAAGGTGTTATTTTCTTCAGTATTTTTTTGGGTCTCCTTTAGCAAGTTATTGACTTGTTTTTCATGGTTTTCTTGCATCACTCTCACTTCTCTTCCCAATTTTTCCTCTACTTCTCTTACTTGCTTTTCCAAATCCTTTTTGAGCTCTTCCATGGCCTAAGACCAATTTGTATTTTTCTTGGAGGCTTTTGAGGTAGGCTCTTTGACTTTGTTGACTTCTTCTGGCTGTATGTTTTGATCTTCTTTGTCACCAAGAAAAGATTCTAGAGTCTGAGTCTAAGTCTGGGTCCATTTTCACTGCCTGTTCATGTTCCCAGCCAGCTACTTGACCTTTGAGGTTTTTGTCAGGGTATGACTGCTTGTAGAATAGAGAGTGTTTTGTCCCAAGCTTTAGGGGCTGCACTGCTATTTTCAGAGCTACTTCTACTCCACAGTCACTGCAAGCTCTGCCACAGCAGCACTTCTCCTCCCCCAAGAGCCACCAGCTGGGATTGCGACCCAGATCCAAACATGGCAAAGCAAGAGAACCCTGCCTCTATGCCATCAAAGCAATCCCTGAACTCCCACTCTGATCTGCCTTTTGATTCCTCCCACCATGTGGGCCTGGAGCTCAAAGTAGCCACAGCTGGAGCTCTGGAAGCAGCTGCAGAAGCTTCCTGCTGCTGCAGCCTTGCCACCTCTGCTGCCCCTAGGGCTGGGGCTGGATCCTGCACTTCTCTCACCCAGATTCAGCAGTTTTCCCACTAACCTGCTCCATTGTCTTTGGCCTTTGTGGGGTGAGAAATCTGGTAACTCCTACAGCTCAGTTATTCATGGCCCTAAGGCCTGCTCCACCTGACTCCCAGTCTGATCTGTCCTGGCGTGGCCCATGCTGTGCTGTGCTCTGCCCCCATCATGGTATGATAGACCCTTCCTAGAGACCATCCAGGTCATCTTGGGCTGGAGACTTGTTTCTCTCTGCTATTTTGTGGGTTCTGTAGCTCTAGAATCTGTTCAGAGCCATTTTTACAGGTGTTTGGAGGGATTTGGGGGGAGCTTAAGCAAGTCCCTGTTTTCCAGCCACCATCTTGGCTCTGCCCTACATCTCCCTTTTCAACTCACTATCCTATTCTCCACAGCAGCTCTTCCAAATGTTTTTATCTTTCCTCAAACCTTCCCACACTTCCCCTCTCCCACACCTCTTCCCTGATAACGTTGCCTCATATTTAACAGGAAAAATTGAAGCCATTACAGTGAGCTCCCTCTTCTCCTCTTTTCCTCATCTCTTATTACTCATATACCTTCTGCCACTATCTCTTCCTTCATCCCTTTCTCACAAGAAGAAGAGGTCTTATTTCTTACCAAGGCCCACTCCTTCACCTGTTCAAGGAACCCCATACCATCCTGTCTCCTCCAACAAATTGCCCCCTCTGTCATCCCCACTCTATCATTTACCTTCAATTTCTCCTTATTGACTGGCTCTTTCCTTGCTGCTTACAAACATGCTGGTGTCTTCTCCACCCCCAAACACCTTCACTTAATCCTTCCATTCCCTCTAACCATCATCCTATATCTCTCCTGCCCTTTGTAGTCAAACTCCTTGAAAAGACCATCTTATAATAGGTGCCTCCACCTTCTTTCCTCTCATTTACTTCTTAGTCACTTACAATATGGCTTCCAACCTCATCATTTCATCAAAACTGCTCTCTTCAGAGTTACCAATTAGTTGCCAAATCCAGTTCTTTCCTCAATCTTCATTCTTCTTGATGTCTCTGCAGCCTTGAAACTGTTGATAATATTCACCTCGAGGTTCTTTTCTCTAGGTTTTTTGGAACACTGTTTCTCCTGGTTCTCCTTCTATCTATCAGACTGCTCTTTCTCAGTCTCCTTTGCTGGATCTTCATCCAGGTAATACCTGCTAACTGTAGATATACCAGAGAGATTTTTCCTGGGCCCTCTTCTCTTTTCCCTATTTACTATTTCACTTAGTAGTGAAGCTCCCATGGATTTAATTACCATGTCTATGAAAATCTGGCAATTCTCAAATCTACTTATCCTGACATAACCTCTCTGCTGACCTCTAATCTTCCATCACCAATTGCCTTTCAAAGACATCTCAGTGGACATCTTAAACTTAACATGCCCCAAACTGAACTTATCTTTCTCACTAAACTCTCCCCCACCCTCCTGTCTTCCTTATAAAACAATCAAAGGTACTACCATTTTCTCCAGTCTCTTAGACCCTAAACCTAGGTGTCACTTTCAACTCTTCATCATCTCTCACCTTCCATATCCAATCTGCTACCAAGGCCCATTGATTTCACCTTTGCAACATCTCTAAAATATGCTCCCTTCTCTCCTCTGAGACTATCACCACCCTGGTACAGGTTGTCATCAACTCATATTTGTACCATTGCAATAGCCTGCTGTTTCATCTGCGGACCTCAAGTTTCTCTCCACTCCAATTCATTCTCAGGTCAGTCACCAAAATGATTTTTCTAAAGTACAGATCTGACCACGTCACCCCTCCCTTTTCATACACTCCTGTGCTTCCCTATGATCTCTAGGGTCAAATGTAACATCCTCTATGTGATGTTTGAAGCCCTATGTAACCTCCCCACCCCCGACTTTTCCAAGCTTCTTACACCTTTCTCCTGCCACATACTCTTTAAACCAGTGACATTGGCTTTCTTGCTGTTCCAGGAACAAGATACTCGATCTCTTGGCTCCTGGCATCCTCTCTGACTGTCCGCCATGTCTGGCATGTTCCCTCTCCTCATCTCTACCTCCTGGCTTCTGACTTAGTTCAAGTCCCAACTAAAATCCCATCTTCTACAGGAAGCATTCACCAACCTCTCTTAATTCTAGTGCCTTCTTTCTTATAATTATTTTTAAATTTTTCTTGTGTATAGCTTATTTGTATATATTTGTTTGCTTGTTCTCCCTCATTAGATTGTGAGCTCCTCGAGGACAGGGACTGTCTTTTGCTCTTTTTTTATACCCCAGCACTTAGCACAACGCCTGGCATATGGTAAGTGCTTAATAAATGTTTATTGACAAACTATTATGTTCTGAGATTTGTCATCCTGCATCTCATAAACAATTTATGTTTTCTACAGTCAGTGGCTCTCAAGGTTTTATACATTGGTGACAGCCAGACTGTCATGATTACTCTCAATAACTTTTTCTCCTTACTCTGACTAAGGACACCTTCCCTGCCTACCATGGTTGACTAAGAACTAGAAGATAGACAGTGGAAAGGGTGGAAAGAGCAAGGATCCTAGAGTTAAGCTTTTTCTATGAAACTCACTGGTGCTTTGTGGTAGCAAAGAACAGAAATTAAGTGGTTGGCTTTGGTCAGGGAGAGTGAAACAAATTGTGGTATGTAAATAACATGTAAAAAATCATTATACTACATGTCATGATCAATGCAGTCAGGGCCTGATTGTGCAAACAACAAATCCCTGAAGTGGTCACATTATTTGGATTCACACTGTATATTTCCACTGGACTAGAAGTAATTGCCATATTTTATGTAGTTATAACTTTAAATAGTGCATATTCAAATACATATGGCTCTTTTAGTGAATTCATTATTTGTACTAATTCGGACCTAGCCATAAGAGGCATGCAGAGAATTAAGGGAAGATTGATGCAAAGTGAAGTAAGCCATACAAGGAAAACAAATACATAATGACTAAAATGACACAATTGGAAAGGATGATAAAATCAAACTGAAAATTGAATAATTATAATGACTGGGGAGGGGCAGAGCCAAGATGGTGCCTGGAAAGCAGGGACTTGCTTAAGCTCTCCCCAAATCCCTCCAAACACCTGTAAAAATGGCTCTGAACAAATTCTAGAGCTGCAGAACTCACAAAATAGCAGAGGAAAGCAGGTCTTCAACCCAGGAGAACCTGGATGGTTTCTGGGAAGGGTCTATTGCCTGGTGCTGGGAGTGGAGAACAGCCTATCATGGGCCTGCACCGGGAAAGATCAGACCTGGAGTTGGCTGGAGCAGGCTTGAGGGCCATGAATCACTGAGCTGTGGCAGTTACCAGACTTCTCAACCCACAAACGCCAAAGACCATGGATCAGGTTAATGGGAAAACTGCTGAATCAGGGTGAGAGTGGTCTGGCCCCTGCCTTGGGGGTGGCAGAGGTGGCATGGGGGTGGCAGAGGTGGCACGGCAGTGGAAGCTGCTTCCAGAGCTCGAGAGTCAGCTGCATCCAGAGTACCTGGCTCACACAGCGCAGGAATCAAGCAGAGGATCAGAGTGGGAGTGCAAGGAGGGCTTTGCTGGTGCAGAGGCAGCTTTGCCCTGCTTGGATCTGGGTCGCAATCCTGGTTGGCAGTTCTTGGAAGAGGAGGAGCGCTGCAGTTGCAGAGCTTGCTGTGTAGAAGTAGCTCTGAAAACAGCAGTGCAGCTCCTAAAGCTTGGGACAAAGTACTCTCTACTCTACAAGCAGCCATACTCTGACAAAAACCTCAAAGGTCAAGTAGTTGGCTGGGAACACGTCTAGGCAGTGAAAAAGGACACATACCTCCCTAGGAAAAAATCTCCAGGGCCAGATGGTTTTACATGCGAATTCTATCAAACATTTAAAGAACAATTAATTCCTATACTTGTAGACTATTTGGGAAAATAGGTGAAGGAGTCCTACCAAATTCTTTTTTATGACACAAATATGGTGCTAATACCCAAACCAGGTAGAGTCTAAACAAGGAAAGAAAATTATAGACCAATTTCACTAATGAATATTGGTGCAAAAATTTTAAATAAAATATCAGCAAAAAGATTGCAGCAACTTATCACAAGAATAATACACTATGACCAGGTAAGGATTTATTCCAGGAATGCAAGGCTGGTTCAATATTAGGAAAACTATTAGCATAATTGACCATATCAACAACAAAACTAGCAGAAACAATATGATCATCTCAATAGATGCAGAAAAAGCCTTTGACAAAATACAACACCCATTCCTATTAAAAACACTAGAAAGCATAGGAATAAATGGAGCCTTCCTTAAATTATAAATAGCATCTACCTAAAACCATCAACAAGCATTATTTGTAATGGGGATAAGCTAGATGAATTCCCAATAAGATCAGGGGTGAAACAAGGATGTCCATTATCACCCCTACTATTCAATTTGGTACTAGAAACGTTAGCTGTAGCAATAAGAGAAGAAAAAGAAATTGAAGGAATTAGACTAGGCAAAAAAGAAACTAAATTATCACTTTTTGCAGATGATATGATGATTTACTTAGAGAATCCTAGAGAATCAAGTAAAAAACTACTTGAAATAATAAACAACTTTAGCAAAGTTGCAGGATATAAAATAAACCCACATAAGTCCTCAGCATTCCTATACATTACTAACAAAACCCAACAGCAAGAGATAGAAAGAGAAATTCCATTCAAAGTTACTGTAGACACTATAAAATATTTGGGAGTCTATCTGCCAAGACAAACCCAGGGCCTATGTGAACATAATTATGAAACACTTTTCATGCAAATAAAGTCAGATCTAAATAAATGGAAAAATATCAATTGCTCGTGGTTAGGCTGAGCTAATATAATAAAAATGACAATTTAACCTAAATTAATCTATCTATTCAGTGCCATAGCAATTGAACTACCAAAAAATTATTTTACAGAGCTGGATAAAATAATAAAAAAATTCATCTGGAAGAACAAGAGGTCTAGAATATCTAGGGTATTAATGAAAAGAAATGCCAGAGAAGGTGGCCTAGCCATACCAGATATTAAACTGTACTATAGAGCAGCAGTCATCAAGACTACCTGGTACTGGCTAAGAAACAGAGTGGTGGATCAGTGGAATAGGATAGGTACACAAGATGGAGAAGTCAACAACTATAGCAGTATACTCTTTGATAAACCCAAAGAGGCCAGCTTCTGGGCTAAGAATTCACTATTTCACAAAAACTGCTGGAAAAATTGGAAAATGGTAGGGCAGAAACTGGATATAGACCAATATCTTACACCATATACCAAAATAAAGTCAAAATGGGTTCATGATTTAGGAATAAAGGCTGATACTACAAGCAATTTGGGAGAGCAAGGAATAGTTTACCTATCAGATTTATGGAAAGCAAAGAATTCATGACCCAACAAGAGACAGCATTACAAAATACAAAATGGATAATTTTGATTATGTTAAATTGAAATGTTTTGTACAAAAAAGCCAATGCAACAAAGATTAGGACGGAAGCAGAAAATTGAGAGAAAATCTTTACAACTAGTGTCGCTGATAAAAGCCTCATTTCTAAAATATACAGGGAACTGAACCAAATATATAGGAATACAAGTTATTCCCCAATTGAGAAACGGTCAAAGGATATGAACAGGAAGTTTTCAGAGGAAGAAATTAAAGATATCTATAGGCATATGAAAAAGTGCTCGAAATCACTACTGATTAGAAAAATATAAATCAAAACAACTCTTAGATACCACATCTCTCCTGTCAGATTGGCTAAAATAACAAAACAGGAAAATGATACATGCTGGAGAGGATGTGGGAAAATTGGAACATTGTTACATTGCTGGTGGAGTTGTGAACTGATCCAGTCATTTTGGAGAGCAATTTGGAACTACGCCCAAAGGGCTATAAAAATGTTCATACCCTTTGACCCAGCAATACCACTTCTAGGGTTGTATCCCAAAGAGATCACACAAGTGGAAAAAGGACCCATATGTACAAAAATATTTATAGCAGCTCTTTTTGTGGTAGCAAACAATTGGAAATCAAGGGGATGTCCATCAATTGGGGAATGGCTGAACAAATTGTGGTATATGAATGTAATGAAATACTATTGTGCTATAAAAATGATGAGCAGGGAGATTTCAGAAAAACCTGGAAAGACATATATGAACTGATGCTGAGTGAAGTGAGCAGAACCAGGAGAACATTGTATACAGTAATAGCCACATTGTATGATGACTGACTTTGATAGACTTAGCTCTTCTCAGCAATGCAAGGACCTAAGACAACTCCAAAAACTCATGATGGAAAATGCCATCCGCATCCAGAGAAAGAACTATGGAGTCTGAATGCAGATTGAAGCAGACTATATGCTCTCTTTTTTTGTTTTGTTTTGTTTTTTCTTTCTCATGGTCACTGCCATTCACTCTAATTTGTCTATACAACATGACTAACATGAAAATATATTTGATAAGAATGTGTATGTATACGAGATTGCACACCATCTTTGGAAAGGGGGAGGGGAGGGAGGTACAGAAAATTTAAAACTTATGGAAGTGAATGTTGAAAACTAAAAATAAATAAATAAATAGATTAATAAATAAGTAAATAGAAATTTCCTCCTACACAAAGTAACACTCCCTCGGCATTTTCCTGGCACATTTTTGCACTTTTCCATTCTGCAACAGATAGTACTAATGGGTCTGCCATACCTTTAAACTCTGCCTTGCTTTTTGGCATCACGAGAATTAGGCCATCATATTCTCAGAGATAGTCCTTTTACACTGCTCTTCTACAATTCAAGTGTGTTTTACATTTTGGTCAGATATCTTCAAATGTATGCTCTTGAACACATAGTTTAAAAAAATTAAATGTGTATTTGGACTTGTGTGTTGAATTTTAATGTACCTTCAAGGTTTAATTCTAAATCAAAATTACTCCGTATTATTAACCAGCTTAAAAAGTGAGTTTTTGCCAACCCTGTTCCTGGAACATAACAGTTCTACAACTACCACATGCAACAATAATCACTATCTGAGTATCAATGACAACCTTGTATTGGTTGCAACCAGAAGGTTTCATCACATTCTCATTTTAAAATTAGTTTTTATCGTCAACAATTAAAATCCCATGTCCTCTCCTCCTCAGTTTTGGTATTCTCAGGTCAAGGGGGAATATTTTTGACAAGTCTAATTTGATAAATATGTCTTAAACCTCCATTCAGTGCAGTATCTCTATTCACAGACCAGGAAGCAACTACAATTCAAATAGCAAAATATTTTTCATTAAGAGAAAATGGCAAGATAACTCACAGGAAAATAGGAATTGAAAACATTCTCGGTTTCCTCCTCTGTCTCCCATGACAGGTTTGTAACCCATCCATGGAAGTATCCCTGGAGAAGTAATAACTCCAGAGATAATAGGTGGGACTAGGAAACTCTTTGTAGGGGAAGAAAAGGGATGAGAAATGAGTCTCTGATTTCCCACATAGTTCCAGATTGGTAGTAGTCAGACATGTACAGATGCCCCTTCAGTGTAATCATGTGCCTTATTTGCTATAGACTCACCTATGTGGTCTCTTTTTCTTATTCTGACTAAAGGCTGTCTTCCCAGTCATGATGGGATTACATGCACCCCAAAAGTACCTGTCCATAGCTGTCTTCTTCATTCCTTTGTCTCTCTTTTTTTTCTCCCTTTCTTCCTCCTACTTCTGCCTTTTCTTCTCTCAAGTCCCACCTCTTTAACTCCTTTAACCCTTTCCTCCTCCTACCCAACCCCACTTATGACCTCTTCCTTTTTCTTTCTCCTGCCCCTTCTCTTTCTCCTTTTATTATTAAATGTTTTATTTTAAACCTAAACACTCAAATGAATCTATGATCTCATTAATACAGATGTCCTCTTTAACAATGAAGATCATAATCGACGCATGCCTTGTATTGATTCTAGTTCATGTTCACCATAGTCAGTGTACCCAATGTACTAGAGGTCTTTTATGTTTTCTCCTGATATTAATTCAATAACAGAAGAGCACAAAGGCCAACCAACAATTAACCTTCACTCTTGCCATATGATTAACTTGTCTTCTTTTTCAATTATACATCTCTTTGATGATGATGGCCATATCAAGGCACCCCCAGACCCTCCAGGATGTACTCCAGCCATATTCCTGCATGCTATTGCATGTATACCTCTGCTCCCCTTCCCTCTTCTACCACTTGCAACTCACTATTCCCATTTCTGATAACACTTGCCATCTTTGTGACTTCCCAAACTAAAATACTCCTCCATGGACACTGTTCCCCTATATGTTTTATCTTCTCTACTAAAATGTAAACTTCTTGAGGACATGGTCTGTCTGCTTTGTGTATTTGTATCCCTAACACTTAATAGAGTGCTAGGTGCATAGCAAATGCTTAATAAATGCTTTTTTATTCCTTCATTGAGGTAGTCATTCATTTATTCCTTCTTGACCAGTTTTCTTCATAGTTCCTTATTTGTGTAAGTTAAATACTAGTGATGAGTGTCACCCAATAATTAACCTACCAACAAGCTGCCAGAAGGGGGAAAGGGGGAAGTCCCAGAAAAGCATCAGCAAAGAGACCATAAAGAGTAATGTCCTTTCCCTCTTTGTCCCAGATAGGCCCACATATACATATGTATATATGTATGTGTATGTATGTGTGTATTTATATATACACATGTTCATATATACTATATGTATACATATGTGTGTATACACATATATGTATATATGTATACATATGTGTGTATACACATATATATGTGTATATACATACATACATACATACATACATATATATCTTGTCCACTTGTCTAGAGGAAATTACTTTGATTCTCATGGGGTTCTTAATTGCTCCCTACTTATTATTTCTCCTCCTTATCACTTTGGCCTGGCTAAGGAATATAATGGCAGAATATCTGGAAAAAGGTGGTGATCTTCCAAGGAAGAAATCACCATTCTGATGCTTTTGCATCCCATGTCCCATGTTAGGTGCCAGATGTATCTTCTGTTTTTTTCTTGACTCACCAGCTTCCTAATTTTTATCACTGGGGCTGACATCAAACTTGAGGTGGAGGTTAGTGGTTACTAATTTCTTTATATAACATAGAAATAAACAGTAGCTAGGGAAAGAATGGTATGAAAGGGCTTACTGGTACAATACATTAGAAATAATGCAATCTCTGTGAAAGCGCTTCTAGCAACAGCAGCATGAGTGGGTTCCCCTGCTTATTCTCTTTGCTCCTCATGGGGAGAAGGGTAAAATGCTTTCCTAGAAATATTTCAGTTAAAGAGGCAGCATCCTTCCCAACTCTAGGGCAAGGGGTGAAGGACAGAGTTCATCTTACCCAGTCATTGCTCAGGCTTCATCCTCTCAGCATAGCAAAGGCTCTCTTTGCAATTCCTACAGCGGAGGTTCTGAAGGCCAACTGTCAGGGTCTTTACAGAAAGGGAGAGAGGAAAACAGACATATGGTTCTGTAAAGACCCCATGGCATTTATATATAAGATGACCCAGAAGATGACCCATTGACCTGGATCTCTCCCTCTCTCTCTCTCTCTCTCTCTCTCTCTCTCTCTCTCTTCCCACCCGCCCCCCCCATCCACCCTTTAAATTTATTGCAGACACACCCAGAAAATCCCAAATTTCATGATACCAGGGGCTAATGGAATCCTGGAAAAGCATCTCCACCCCAAAGGCTGTTCTGATGCAGGACCAGATTCCGACATAGGGTTACATTTGTGAAGAGCGGCAGCCTGATCCCAGTCCCATTTACCTGTTGATTTCCTCCTTAGAGACATTCAATTTTACTTCTTCAGAGAATTCCATGACCACCAGGCATAGCAACACCAATAAAAATTTAACACTGAAAAATCAATGCAGCTAACTAACTGAGTAACTTAGTAACTGTTTAGTTACTATTTACTATTATAGATTTAGAGTTGGAAAGGTCCTCATTCAATCTAGTCCCCTCATTTTTTTTTGTAGATAACCCCCAGAAGTTAAAGATTGGCCTTAGTTCATACACTGGCAAACTTGGAACTTGAACCAGTATTCCTCCTACAAACCACATGCTTTCCCCACTGTATCATATGGTTTTTATATTTCAATACATTAACTACAATATATAAAATATTATCAAAAATTTCTATCCTTTCCTCTAGCTTTTCATAAGAATTCTTTTTTATGAATTGATTTTCATTACCTGGAAAGACTTATATAAATTGATGCAAAGTGAAGTTAGCAGAACCAGGAAAACAATATACACAATAATAGTAATGTGGTAATAATAATCAACTGTGAAAGACTTAGCAACTATGATCAATACAGTGATCCATGACAATTCCAAAGGACTCATGATGAAAAATGCTATCCACTTCCACATACAAAACTGATAGTCTGAATGCACATTGAAACTTTTTTCTCTTTATTTTTCTCCTTCCTTCCTTCCTTGCTTCTTCTTCTTCCTTCCTTCCTTTCTTTCTTTCTTTCTTTCTTTCTTTCTTTCTTTCTTTCTTTCTTTCTTTCTTTCTTTCTTTCTTTCTTTCCTTCCTTCCTTCTTTCCCATATGCCTAATGTGGAAATATGTTTTGCATGACTTCGTATGTATAGTGGATATTGTACTTCTAGCCTTCTCAATAGGTGGGGGAGGAGTGGAGGGAGGGAGAGAATTTGGAACTGAAACCAAAAATTAAATTGATTAAAAAATTAAAATGAAATTCATCTTTCCTTTTACAGTGTTTTCTTGTCATGGTTTGACAGAAACTGGAAAAGATAGAAAGAGAGTAGAGAAGCCTTTTTCTGGTAACTTTTAACCTTTATCTTGTGAAGAAGATGAAGAGAATTCTTGTGAAAGGACCATTTGTTGTCCCAAATGAACTGGTGTGGATTGTGTTCTTGGAACTGAAAAGTTACTTGACATTTTGTTGAGGACCACAACTCTGGTTGTGATTGTTCTCACAGCCAAAATATTGTAAGTAATTATCTATTTCTTTGTTGTATTACTTTTGTCATTGTTAAGAAGGTTTATAGTCAGTAACTTTAATAATTAATCTTAGGAAACTAATGGATTATACATGTGTATACACACACACTCACACATACACATATATCAAAGTTTTCCAGCTTATTAAATAAACGACATTTTATGAACTGGTGGGGGCTCTGAACTTAGCTGATTGAGAGATATGTTGAAATTGTATTTATTAATGAAGAAACATATAAGTATACTCTGGATTCTCCTAGCATTCAGGAAAATGAGTTACTATAATTATTTTTGTACTCTTCTATTCATTAAAATTATGCTTCAACGCTCTTTTCTTTCTTTTCTTCTTTGTTTTTTTAAAGCATCCCTCTTGAAAGTTCTTCTCTCCCTGAATTTCCCCATCAAATACAAAAAATAAAACACAATCCTTGTAACAAGTAAGCATAGTCAAGTAAAACAAATTCACTTATTTGCCATGTTCAAAAATATATCTTTCATTCTGCACTGCAAGTCAATAACCTCTCTGTCAGGAGGTGGTGTAACACCAATGTGATACCCACAGCAGCTGCTATGAATATGCAGATGTATTTCCAGGGTAGATTCACAAAATATAATAAACTCTCTTCCTCCAAGACAAAACCAAAATATTTATTCAGACACCAGAAAGCAAGATTTACCATGGCAACAAAAAAGTTTGTACACATTACCAATTCAGGGAGCATAGACATCTCAAGTGTTCTTTCTGTTAGGCCTTCCCACAAACAAGTTCCCCCAGGAAAATTCCTCCTCCTACCCACTCAGGCCAGCTTCCCTCCCTCAGCTCTGCCTGGATCTCACTTCCTGATCTTTCTTTTCCCCTGTCGGGCAAGCTCCTCCCACAATGGGCTCCATGTGACCCAGGCTCCAAGTGACCCCAGCTGCATGTGACCCAGGCTCCATATGACCTGGGCTTGACGTGACTCAGGCTGTATCACAGCTGTGAGCAGAGCCAGAGCTCAAAGCAAGCCACAAAGGTCTATTAACGGATGGGGAAAATCTTCCTGTTGCATTAACATTACAGGCAGGTAGCATAGTTTCATCATCAGTGCTCTAGAATCAGGGTTGGCCTTCTCATTGATCATAGTTCTTGAGTCTTTCAAAGTTGTTTTGTTTTACATTGTTATTATTATTACATAAATTGTACTTTCCATTCTGCTCACTTTACTAGTCTTCTCGAGTTTCTCTGAAACAGTTTCTTTAGTCATTTCTTATAGCACAATAATATTCTAACATATTTTTAAGCAATAATTATCTGGTCATTCCCCAGTGGATGGATACCTCCTTAGTTTCCAGTCCTTTGTCACCTGCATGGTATTTTAGATATGAAAATAATGTGTCAGGTCATCCATGCCATGTATTGAGTAACCACTGTGATGCCCTTCAATTGGAGAATGGCAGGACACATTATGCTACATGAATGTAATGTAATGTTATACTGTAAGAAATGACAAAGGGATGTTTTAAGAAAAACCTGGGAGGAGCTGTATGAACTGAGAGAGACTGAAGTGAGTAAAACCAGGAGAACAATTTATACCGTAACAACATTATAAAGAGAAACAACTGTGAATATTTAAGAATGCTGATCAATGCAACAAATAATCATGATTTCAAAGAACTAGTGATAAAACATTCTGCCTACCTCCTGACAGGAAAGTAATAAACTCAAGGTGTAGAATGAGATGTACATTTTCACACATGACCAATGTGGGGATTAATCTTGCCAACTATGTACATATGATAAAAAGGTTTTATTTCTTTTTCTTTCAATTGGGAGATTTTGAGAGGAGTGATATAACAATGGGGTTACTATTTTTTTTAAAAAGAGAATCATTAAAGCATTTCTTAAAAATACATAGGAAAAAACCAAATGAAAGTCAACAGGAAAAAACAAGCAGGATGGCTTATAGGCTTAATAAGAAAATCAAGCACTTCATGTACAATCCAATTTTCTGCTCTGTACATAAAAATACTCACGTTATTTTGGTTAATTTAATTCAGCATAAATTTTTGAAAATTAATTTATTTTTAGTTTTCAACATTCATTTCCACAAGATGTTGAGTTACAAATTTTCTCCCCATCTCTCCCCTATCTCCCACCCCAAGATGGCATGTATTCTGATTACCCCTTTCCCCCATCTGCCCTCCCTTCTATCACCCCGCCATCCTCTTCCCCCTTACTTTCTTGTAGGGCAAGATAGATTCTTATACCCCATTGCCTGTATATCTTATTTCCTAGTTGCATGTAAAAACAATTTTTAACATTTGTTTTTAAAACTTTGAGTTCCAGATTCTCTCCTTTCTTCCCTCCCTACCCACCCTCATTGAGAAGGCAAGCAATTCAATATAGGTTATACCAGCATAAATTTTTTAAAGGATAAAAGTGTGTGTGTGTGTGTGTGTGTGTGTGTGTAAAATGAGGGGTATAGTATGAGTAACATTCTAACCCCTGCCCCCATGCAAATTAGGTTACTTTTTCCTTAAGAGACACTGAGACTATTCTCAAGATTTGATTGGCTCAAGGGACTAAAAACTCAGGCTGTTGACATCATTTCCTGATTACTTGAGTACAAAGCAGCCACTAAGAGCTCCAGGACTTCTTTTAAACTTGGCTGGTGGAAAATGATGAGAGACTCAGGGAAGGGACCTTATTTCAACTAAATCAGTTTGAGCTGTATGTGATTTCTCTCTGTTAAAGATCCTTCTCCTGCTATGACTAAGTAAAACTCCTTTCAATAATTGTTGAATGATCTACAAATTTCTCATTTTGTTACAGTATTGAAATTAAGCTACCAGGACACTGGTCTGAGGAAGGCCCAGCGAAGAACAAGAGTTTGGACTACATGACCTCTGAGGTCCATCCCAGTTTCAAAACTATGAAATCTCTATGATTCCTTCCAGCTCTAAATCTATGAACCTATGACTATGGTCTATGATATTGTATGAGGGAGGTCATAGGATTCAGAAGTGGCAGTACCTTAGAGGTGGTTCTTAATCCCTCATTTTACAAATGAGGAAACCAAGACCTAAAGAAGTAAAAGTGACTTACCCATGGTCACATAGGTACTAAGTGAAAGAGCAAGGGTTAAAGTCCTCCGACTCTAAATCCAATGAGCTTTCCTCTACACCAGTAGCCTTTTCTGAAAACAAAACAAAACAAAATAACAACATTTATGATTCTATCAAAAAGAAAGAGAATAAGGATTCCAGAATGTTGGGTCAACAAGGATGTTGCAATTAAACCAGCCTTCCCACATCCCTACTGTTCCTGTCTGCACTGAATCAAAATCCTTAGAAACTCATTCAGATGGAAAATAAAAATCTTAAAATATAGTGGTTTGGTTTACTTGGGGCTCCTGGATTAAATAAGTGCAAAGCTGAAGGTGTTGCTGACAGAATGAAATGAGAACAAATTTCCCATTTGAAAAACATTAACATGCATGCAAAACCAAATGGAGCAGACATTAGTTGGAGGAGACTTAATTGACTAATTGAGCCTCCAAAGAACAAAGAAAAATGAAAACAGAATCTTACTATGAACATTCTTTGTTGTCGTTGTTTTTCATTAGAGTGAAAAATGTCTAAGCTGCAAAGTTTTGGCAGCAAATATCTTGGGTTATGGATATGCCAAATCCCGGAAGCCACAGGAACAATTAGCAACAGACAAAGAAAAGTACATTTGGGCACTTGATTTGTGGGGAGGTGATAGTGCAGCAAACTGAAAAACAGGAACTAAAATTGGATTTTATTTGCATTCTTTCCTCCTGGTAAGAGTACAAGTAGGATTATTGGCTATGTTCTAAGTCATAAAACTTCCAAATCACTTTCAAAAGAGATGGCAGGAGGAAGAGGAAATTTGGACTCAGAGAGGGCAAGGGACTTGTTCAAGGTCACAGACAGAATTTGAACTCAGGCTGTCCAATTCAAAATCCAATGGTCTTTCCACTACACTATGCTGCCCCTACAATGCATAGAATATTTTTATTTTAATGGGATTGGATGGTAGAAAATAAATTATGTAACAATTTTTCTCTTTAAAACATTTTTATTGATATGTTTTGTTTTCATATCACCTTCATTTACACATATATGCCTTTCTACTCCCCTACACTGAGGGACACTCCCCATAACAAAGAATAAAAAAGAAAGGGTAAAAAAAGACCATTTCAGCAAAGCTAACCCACATTTTAACTGAGGCTGATATACGTGAGTATTTCACACATGTAAGTCCTCCCAAATGTCTAATGAAGGAAGTAAGGTACATATAATCATCTCTTCTTTGGGGTCCAGTTTGATTGTTATAATTAACATGTAACATACATTACTTTTTGTCTTGATAACCGTTATTTAACTTAAAGATATGGAGGTCTGATTAGCAGAATAACAAAATGTAAGCAGCTGTTACTAAGGTATCACATCCTGGTGTTGATGGAGACAAGTTGTGTGGAAGATACCCTACCAAACAAACCTGTATGGGAACCTATTGCCCAATAAAAATTGGTAGGTCAAAGAAGGGTGGTTGCAGATGGGAAGAACCAAAATGTCTTGTCCTGTACACACATTAGGACTGAGTCATCTGTAGTGAGCAAGTTGTCCTAGAATGTTATATTTCACAAGTATGTATAGGTATGGGACTGTGTGTTTCTTTGAAGGTGTTGGATTGTGGAACCCATTAATAAAAGCACAGAGTTTCAGAGCAAAGGACCTCTGAAATCATCTAAGCCCAAGAACTCTAATGAGTGTAAAAACCCATAATGATTTCAGAAGGCTAATGTTGAAGACTGCTATAAGTTGACAGCAAGGCCACGGCCCTGTACATGTATGATGAAGCATACACTTTAGGTTCAAGCAATGTGTGAATTTGTTTGCTTTACTATACTTATTTGTTACATGGGAGGGCTTCTGTTTGGTGTGGAAGAGAGTTACAGGGTAGTGACAATGATGAAAAGAAGAAAGAGAGGAAAAGATGGAAGAGAGTCAATGAAACATTAAAAAACACAGAAGGAGGCAGAAGGAAGTTCCAGGGCATCTTTTTAATCTATCATATTAAATTTCATATATACGCATTGCTTGCTTAACATATACACACATAAATCTGTACATATGCATATAGATATGCATATTATATATTGAATATATACATATATGTATATATACATATTAGGTATGTATTACGAATATATGTGCATCTATTGTATATATGTTATCAACTATATAATACATCTACATACACATGTTTTAAAAACTGTATACAAGTTCAGTTTGATATCTAATGTTCTTTCTATTCTTTATTTATTGAAAAGTCCATGTTTGCTAAATTCATAATAAAAAAGAAAAAATTTAAAATGCAGGATCCAGCATCTTTCATTTAATTCTTTTGCCTATTACAATAAATAAACAGTGATTTATTTAGGGATTGAAACTTAAAAGTAGATTGTTGTTCTTGGAGTAAATATTCCCACCTCTCATTATTCTTCTTCATCTGGCAAGGATTTGGCTTTCTTAGGAATGGGCATCATCTATTTGTAATGTGCTTTGGTTTTCTTTTGTTCTCACTTGGGGGAGGCAGAAGGGGAAGAAAGCAGATTTTGGTTAATTAAGACAAATAACATATTTTTAAAAATAAAAATAAGGAATATGTGTCATCTAATTATGGTGTGGACATTGTCATTAACTATTATGAGGAATCGTCATGATAGAGAACATGCCAGACATGGGAGGTTGAGAATTACTGAAAACAAACAAATCAACAGAAAGCTCACTATGTAGTTTATGTCTTAAGGAGGCAAATCTGAGGATATTCCTAAGAAAATACATAATCTTCTGCCACTGATTCAAGCAGATTCAACTCAATTTGACTCAATACAATAAGTATTTGTTAAGCACATCCTATGTTCCAGGTGCTGTGTTTGGTATGAGGGATACAAAGACATGCTGTAAGGATATGTATACAATATATACACAGATATTGATTGGTTGAGGGATTGATTAAGTTACTCAATCAAGGCATCTCATCTCACCTTAAGTGATGAGGTGCCCTGGTACCTTAACCAGGTGAAAATAATCCATTAATCTCAACATAGGTTTTGGTTTTGGTCAATCAATCAGTAAAAGGCTTTTGACTAAGTGGGAAAAGTCCTTGGAACTGGAGTGACACCCAGGAATCATGTTCTGATTGGCTGAGGAAACCTGGTCACACTCTAGGATATATCTTTAAAATATCAAGCAAGTTGAAAATATGTTACGGATAAGTAAATGCAAAGTTATTTCAGAGATGGAGTTGGGAGAAGGACACCAACAGCTGGGGGCTTAGTAAAGGCAGCTAGGTGTCACAGTGGATGGAGCTCTAGACCTGGAATCAGGAAGACCTGAGTTCAAATCCAGCCTCAGACACTTCTTACCTGTGTGACCCTGGGCAAGTCACTTAACTTCTTTTTACCTCAGTTTCCTCACGTATAAAAAGCGGATAATAATACTACCTACTTCCCAGGTTTGTTGTGAGGATCATATTTGTACAGCACTTTGCAAATCTTAAAGTTATATGATGCTAGCTATTATTATTATTAGGAAGTAGTACGTTATCAGTGTCTCTGAGGCTGATACATAGATTTGGAGAAAATAGATGACAAAATCCTAAACTGGTAGGCTATGAAGTAATCACATCTCATCCTATAACTACATCTCCCAGATCAGTAAGGCTGTGCATTCTGATGAGGCTGAAGGAGGCTTAATGTGGGATGAGGTGAACTCACATAGCAGATCAGGCCAGGTCATTTGACTGTTTCCAGGCTCCCTCCTGCATCACTAATCCAGTACTATTTCCTACACACACACACACACACACACACACACACATAAACACCCTCTCAAAGTGTCAAAAGCACAGGTTATGCCTCAGGTCCCTGGGCAAATGCCCACTTCCCTCTGGACTAATTTGACCTTGGTTTGAAACAGAGGAAATGAATAAAGCTTTCTTTCTCAAACTCCATTGCATTATAAGGCCTATTTCTTGGGCTACTCAGAGGATTAGAAGCAAATTTTAAAATCGGGACTCGGTGGATTAGCCATGTGTTTCAGTGAGTGATTTAAAATCATTACTCATCTCTTTTGCTTTTAAATCTTAAGTATTTGAAATGTACACAGGCTTGGCAAGCTCCGACCAGAGCCAGCTGAGTGCAAAGATAACATGTAAAAGCCATCTGTTGTCATGCTTAATATTAGTGTTCTAACCTCCTCCAACACATTGAATTACATCAAGCTTAATGGCACAGGAGAGAATGAAGACAACTGCAGTGCACTGGTTTCAAATGGCTGTTTGTACAGCCTGTGGGGTGTATTAAAGGATCTCAGTGAAAGAAAGACTGAGAGAAGTGAAGAGGGTACACAAATGGAGCAATTTTGTTATGACTTTGTTAACATTTATATTTCTTTTAATTAAAAATGTAATTAATTAAATTAATTAATTAATTAATTGATTTTCAATTAATTTATTTAATTAAAAATAACCCTATAACTCTACCTGACAATTCATTTTCTTATACATTCCTCTTTTCTGTTTTCCTTTGTGTAACCCATGGTTCAAAGGTCATTTGCATAAAACTATTCTCATTGGTGGAGATTGATTACCCAATATTCCTCCAAGGCTGCCTGAGGGAGGGGGGCACATTGAGTGATCGAACTCCACCAATGAGAGTAGACTTAGGAAGATGATCTTTGAGCCACTGGTTATATATTTGTAGCTTGAAATGTCTGTATCAATTGGTGATTATTATATTCACAACAGAAATAAAAAATTTAGGTGTCTTTTTTTTAATTAACAAAAAACACTGGAGCATCAGGAAATCCATGTTTGAGTCTTGACTTCATTACTTACAGTCTACAGAACCATGGGGATACCAAGAAGTGGATCAAGCTAAGGTTACCATTACTAAAACTATTTATTGCATACAAAAAGTATAAGTGCAACATGATTTGGTGGGATTCCTTTCTTAAGAAAAAGGAATTTTTGTATAAATGGTGGTTTATTGCTTATTATTAGAGACAGTTAAGTGGCACAGTAATTAGAGTGCCAGGTCTGCAGTCAGGAAGATCTGAGTTTGAATCTGCCCTCAGATATTTACTAGTTGTGTGCCCCTTAGCAGGTGATTTAACCTCCACCTGCCTCAGCCGCCTCATCTGTAAAAGCACTATATAAACACTATCATTGCTGTAACCCTCTCAGCTGACATATTAAGAGTTGATAGTTTTCTTTGAAGCATTGCCCATTGTAACCTCATAAATTTGTATGTCAAAAGTTCAACAGGTTTTTTTTCCTTATAAGTTGTGCAAAATCTTTTACTCCTGACACTCTTAAGATAATGATAGCTTCTCTCAAGGTTGTTCTCAGGACATTTATTAGTGTCTAAGTTGAGCAGGCAGCCTCATCATTCAAATGAAACTGTTCTCTCTGAAGTTATCAATCATCTCTAAACTGCCAAATCTAATGGACTTTCCTCAGTCCTCATCCTTCTTCACCTCTCTGCAGCCTTTGATGACCCTCTCCTAGATACTTCATCTTCTGTCGGGGCTTTTATGATACTACTCTCTCCTGGCTCTCCCCGTATCTGTCTAACTGTTCTCAGTCTCCCATGTAAGATTTTCATCCAGGACACAATCTGGGTGATCCCCCAAGGCTCTGTCCTGGGCCGTCTTCTCTTCTCCCTCTATTCAATTTCACTTGGTGATCTCATCAGCTCCCATGGATTGAATTATTATCTCGATGCTGATGATTCTCAGATTTACTTGTGGAATTCTAACCTCTGTCTTGGCCTTCGATATAACATCTTCAAGTGCCTATTGGACATTTCAAATGGATGACTCATAGGCATCTAAAACTTTACATGCTTAAATCTGAACTGGCTATCTTTTCCCCCAATCCTCCCCTCTTCCTAACTTCCTAATTACTGTCAAGAGTTAACACTATCCTTCTAGTCACCCAGGAGTAAACTAGGTGTCAACTCTCAGTGTCAACTCTCATCCTCATATCCAACCAATTTTCAAGTCCTGTCAATTTTATCTTCATAATATCTCTTGTATATACCCTCGACTCTACTCTGACATAGTGCAGGTTCTCATCACTTGATACCTGCTGCAATAGCCTTCTGGTTGGTCTCCTTGCCTCAAATCTCTTCCTACTCCAGTCCATCCTTCACACAAATGTCAAATTCAATCAACAAATATTTTATTAACCATCTACTACATCCACTATGCTTAGAGCTGGGAATATAAAAAGGCAAAAGATAGCCCCTGAGCTCGAGGAGCTTACAGTCTAATGGGGGAGACAACATGCAAACAAATATATACAGGACAAATAGGAAATTATTAAAAAGAGGGAAGGCACTGGAAATAAGAGGTTTTAGGGAAGTCTTCTTGTAGAAGACGAGATTATAATTGGGAATTAAAGGGAGACAGGGAGGTCAGTAGTTGGAGTGGAAGAGAGAGAGCATTCCAGGCATGGGAGACAACCAGTGAAAATGCCTGGAGCCAAGAGATAGAGCATCTTGTTCATGGAATAGCCAGGAGGCCAGTGTCACTAGAACAACGTGTAAGTAAGATATAAGACTAAGATATAAAAAGATTGGAAAGGTAGGAGGGGACTAGGTTACGAAGGGCTTTGAATGTCAAACAGAGCATTTTGTATTTGGTCCTGGAGGCATTAGGGAGCCACTGGAGTTTATTGAGTAGGAGGGTGACATGATTGGACCTGCATTTTTGGAAAATCACTTTAGCAGCTGAATGGAGAATGGATTGGAAGAGGAAAGCGACTTGAGCCACCAGCTGGCTATGATAATAATCAAAGTGTGAGGTGATCAGATGTCAGAGATGTCAGTGTCAGAGAAGGGAAGGGGAAGTATTGGAGGAATTCAGGATGACTCGTAGGTTGGGTGCCTGAGAGTTGGGAGGATGGTGTATTAACTCTACAGTAATAGGTGAGGTAGGAGGTGGGAATGGTTTAGGGGGAAATATAGTGGGTTCTGTCTGGGCTATATCAAGTTAAAGATGTCTGCTGGACATCCGGTTTGAGATGTCTGAAAGGCAGTTAAAGAGACTGTGAGATTAAAGGTCAGCAGAGAGGGTGGGCCAGGATAGGTAGATTTGAGAATCATCAGCATAGAGATGATAATTAAATTCACAGGAGCTGATGAGATCACCAAGTGAAGTAGTGGGGGAGGGGGGGTGTTGTGACTCTGAGGACAGAACCCTCAGAGACACCTACAGTGATCTTAAATCTCAAGTCAGTTCTTCCCTTCCCCGCCCCATTCAATCAATTCTCATGACTCCTATTGAATCTAGAATCAAATATAGTCTGGCTTTTAAAGCCTTCCATAACCTGGCCCCCTCCTAACTTCTCAGTCTTCTTATACCTTACAGCTCCCTTCTTCTACCATGTGCTCTGTGATCCAGTGATAATGGACTATTGGCTGGCCCTCATACTAGGCGCATCATCTCCTGATTGGTCATTTTCATTTGCTATCTTCTATGCCTGGAACTATCTCCCTCCTCATCTCCTCCTCCTGGCTTCCCTGCTAAAGTCCCACCTCTCCAAGAAGCCTATCCCAGTCTCCCCTTAATGCTAATGCCTTCCTTCCATTGATTATCTCTAATTTATCCTGTATATATCTTGTTTGTACATAATTGTTTGCATGTGGCTCCCTCTATTAGAGTATGAGCTTCTTGAGAGCAAGGACTGTCTTTCTTTGCATTGTCAGTGCTTGGTACAGTGCCTAGCACATAGTATGTGCTTAATAAATTCTAGCCGACTGATTACCCAACCTGAGATAACCCAGTGCCAATGACAACATATTAACTTTAGGTTAATCATGAGAATTAACTCATCATAGATTAACTCATCATAGATCATAGGTCTTGAATATGTGCCAAGGCCAGACTTCCTCAAAAACCAACTGTGAAAGTTGGGCCTAGTGGCATACACCTGTGTTTCCCTACTACTGGGGAGACTTGGGCTGGTTAATCCCTTGAGCTCCCAAGTTCTGAGCTGCAGCAGAACTAAAGATGATTGAGTGTCTGTACTATGTCTGGCACCAATATGGTGAGCTCCCAGAATCAGGAGGTTATCAGGCTGGCTTAGGAGGGGTGAATTGGCTGAATAGGAAGTAGAGCGGGTCAAAACTTCAGTGCCAAAGCTGAAGCTTGATAATCAGCAGTGAGATAAGGCCATGGCACTTTCAGTCTAAGCAAGATAGGGGGTAGTTGTTGCACAGTTATTTTCCAGTTGTATCCAACTCTTCATGACCCTATTTGGGGTTTTCTTGGCAAAGATATTGGAGTAGTTTGCCATTTCCTTCTCCAGCTTATTTTTCAAATGAGGAAATTGAGGCAAACAGGGTTAAGTGACTTTCCCCGGATCACTCTGCTAGTAAGTGTCTGAGGTCAGATTTGATCTCATGAAGATGAATCTTCTTGACTCAGACCCATCACTCTATCCACTACTCACCTATCTGCACCAAGATATGGAGACCCAGTCTCAAAAACATGGGGAAAATGGGGTTAGGGAAACAACGCTTGAAAACTTTGTCAGTGATATAAAAAAGAAGATAGGAAATGATTAAAAATGGTAGCACAGTTTTATACAGATTAAATGGTTAAGAAATGCACAAATACTACAATGGTGGTTGTATCAGTGGACTGGGGCTGCTGCTTGGCTTGGGTCTGGGCTGCAAGAACAAATTAGGTCAGCTGAAACAGCCTCTAGGTGGAAGCTATGCTGGAAGGGGGTGGGGGTGATGGAGACTAGCCCTTCTCTACTCTCAGCTCTTTCTGCACCAGAAGATATACAATATAAATACAGCACTTTGCCTTGATAAAGATCTGACGTTTACTTGTGGAAATTGACATCAGAAGGGTTGGAGCTTGTGAGTAATTGTGAAGGGTTACAGTTTTCTGCATTCTTGCAGAAGCTAACTCAAAACTCAAGTTATGCTCAAAGTGTGACCTAGTTATATCAATCACACTGGAACAATTTTGCATTTTCAAAATACATGTTATAGCAGAACTGACTGTAGAATTTACCTCCTAGAGTTGTTGAGAGGCTCAGATGAAATAATGTAAAGTGCTTTGCAATCTTGAACCAATCTGTAAACTTTGTTAAGTGCCTACTATGTGCTAGGTACTGGGGATACAAATATTAGAGAGAAATGGTCCCCGCCCACAAAGAGCTTACTTGTACTAATAATATGATATACATCTCAGCTATTGTTATGGTATTACAGTATTCCTCCAACCTACAAATCTAAATGGTAGGCATACTTTCCACATTTTGTGCCAAGGCTGACGCCCCAGAACCAACATCTAGAACTAGCAAGAAGATTGTGAAAGAACCCTTTCCACACTGTGTGGTTAATTCTGCCCTCAGAGTATTTAGCTTCAATAAATTTTTGCGGGAATCAAATAGAAATGAACAATTTGTGTAGCATGATTGAAGAGACTCCAGACTTCCCTAATATTTATAAACCTGGCAGTGAAGAGAAATGAGCCAAGAGAAAACAAGCTAGATAGACACTATTTACCATATTAGGATATGATACATTTATTCCTGACTTTTTTTTTCTTTTAGGGGGGAGGACAGGGCAATTAGGGTTAGGTGACTTGGCCGAGGTCACACAGCTAGTAAGTGTGTCAAGTGTCTGCGGCCAGATTTGAACTCAAGTTGCTCTGATTCCAGGGCTGGTGCTCTACTCACTGTGCCACCTAGCTGCCCCTATTCCTGACTTAATGATTTTTTTAAAGCATAAAATGGTACTGTATTTTATGAAAGCTATTGATGTAGTTGTATGATTTTAGAGAATTATTCTTGTTTTTCACATGGTCTATTGTGTTTGTAGTTTTCCTAACATTGAATCCACTTGCATTCCTGGTATAAATCCAACCTTGTTATAATGCATAATCTTTTTAATATTTTGGTATAGCCTTTTAGATAATACTTCAATATTTTGCACAGATATTCATTAGAGATATTGTTCTATGGTTTTCTTTAACTTCTGGTTTAAGTATTAGGACCATATTTGTCTCAGAGAACAGCTCTGGCTAGATGCCTTCTTTCTCTATTTTTTTCCAAATAATTCATGTAATTTTGGAATTAATTATTTTCTGAAAGTTTGTTAGAATTCACTTGTAAATCCATCTGGTCCTTTTTTATTTTGTTTTTCCTTAGAAAGTTCATTTGTGGCTTATTGAAATTATTTTTTCTGGTATTGGGTTATTTAAATTCTCTATTTCTTGTTCTGTTAATCTGGGTATTGCATAATTTTTAAAATATTCATCCATTTCATTTAAGTCATGAGTTTTGTTTGTATGCAACTGGGCAAAATAGGTTTTAATAACTTTTTAAAATTTTCCTTTAGCTAGCTGGTGCAGTGAATAGAGAGTGCTGTGCTTGGAATCAGAAAGACCTGATTTCAAATCTACTAGCTCTGTGACTGTAGCCAAGTCACTTAATCTTTTTCTACCTCAGTTTCCTCAACTATAAAATGGAAATAATAGTACCTACCTTATAAATGTTGTGAAGATGAAATGAGATAATATTTGTAAGCTCTTTGTGGGGGGGAGACTGTTGCACTCTAATATTTGTATCTCAAGTACCTAGCACATAGTAAACACTTAACAAAGTTTACGGATTGGTTCAAGATTGCGAAGCACTTTACATTATTTCATCTTAGTTGGGCATGTGAACAACAAATAAAAATCCCAAGTAAATAACAAAATAAAAATTATAAAATAAATTAATAAAATTGAAATAAAAGGTCATTGAATTGACAAATAAAAGTGCTATTTTTAAAAACTAATAAAATAAAGTTATCTAACCTAATTTTAAAAAGAGAGAGATCAAAATTATTCCTATAAAAATGAAAAAGGAGCACTTATAACAATTGAAGAGGAAATAAAGGAAATCACTAGTAACAATTTTGCCCAATTATATGCTAACAAAACTGATAACTTAGAGGAAGTATAAATACTTACAAAATATAAAATAACCAGATTAACAAATAAGAAATAGGCCATTTAAATAACCCCATATTACAAAAATAAATTAAACAAGTCATAAGTGAACTCCCAAAGGTGGGAGAGAACCTCTGGGATAAGATTTAAAAGTGAATTCTACAAAACATTGAAATAATAATTAATTTAAATACTTTCCAATATTCCAGTACAACTAATTTCAACCTTTTAAAAATATAAATATCATGTGAATAAGCCTGAACTAAGTAGAGACAAAACAGAGGGAAAAACCCCCACAAAACTACAGACTAATATCCGTAGTGAACATTGATGCAAAAATGTTAAATAAAAAATTAGCAAATAAGCTATAACAACATATTGGGAAGATTACACATTATGACCAAGTTGGCCTTATACCAGGAATGCAGAATTGTTTCCACATAAGGAAGGCTATTAATATATTAAATCATGTAAATAACATAAATAATAAAAACCATGTGATTATATAGATGCTAAAAAAGCTTTTGACAAAATTGAACACTCATTTCTATTAAAAACTCAAGAGATCATAGGAATGAATGGACTTTTCCCTCATGTAGGAAATGGTGCTTATATAAATCCAAGAGCAAATTTTATAGGTAATGGAGTAAAGCTAGAGACATTTCCAATAATATCAGAGACGAAAAGGGATACCCATTATTCATACTACTATTTCACACAGTGCTAGAAATGCTAGCTGTAGCAATAAGATAAGAAAAAGAAGCTGATGGCTTAAGCATAGGCAAAGAAAAAACAAAAGTGTCACTTTTTTGTAGATAATATGATACTATAGAAAACCCTAGAGAGTCAATTAAAAATTTAATTGAAATAACTAATAACTTCAGCAAAGTTATAGGATATAAGGTAAATCTACATAAGTCATTAACATTCTTATATATAACCAACAAAACCTAGCAAGAAGTTAGAAAGAAAAATATCTACAGAAGCTACATTCAAAATATCTACAGAAGCTATAAAATTATATGAAATATAACTTTAAAGATTCAGCCAGGGACTATCTAAATTTAATATAACAAATTATTGGCAGAAATAAAGACCAACCTAAATAATTGGAGAAACATTAATTGCTCATGGGAAGGTCAGGCCAATATAATAAAATTGAGACTACTATCTAAATTAATTTACTTATTCGATACTGTATCAAACTCCCAAAGGAGTATTTTATGGAGACAGAAAAAGATAACAAAATTCATGTGGAGAAACAAAAAAAGGTGGGAAAGATGGGAGTGTATTAGTGCCAAACCTTAAACAATACTACAAAGCAGTAATCATTGCAGTGATTTGGTACTGGTTAAAAGAAGAGGTTGATTAGTGGAACGGATTAAGTACACAAAAGGGAGAAGCAAAGAACAGTAGCACAGTATTTGATAAACTCAAAGACCCCTATTGTTGGGGGAAGAACTCTCTATTTGAGAAAAACTTCTGGGAAAACTGCATGGTTGTTTGGCAGAAATTAGGTTTAGAACAACATCTCACACCATATGCCAAAATATGTTCGAAATGTATACATCATTTAGATACAAAAAGTCACACCATAAACAAAGAAGAGGAGCAAGGAAGAATTATCTTTCAGATCTTTTGATGTGAATAAAGTTCAAGATTGAACAAATAAGAGAGAGGATCACAAGATAAAATGGACAATTTCAATTATATAAAACTTAAAAGTTTTTGTATAAATAAGTGTAATGTAAAAATTAGAAGGGAAATAGGCAAATGGGAAAACATCTTTGAAACAAGTTTCACTGATAAAAGTCTCATTTCTGAAATATGTAAGGAATTGATTCAAATTTCTGAGAACTAGAGCTATTCCCCTGTAGATAAATGGCCAAAGGGTAAATGGCCAGGCAGTTTTCAGAGGAAGAAATCCAAGCTATCAGCAAACTCATGAAAAAATGCTCTAAATCACTAATTATTGGATAAATGCGACTTAGAGCAATTTTGAAGTTCTACTTCATACATATCAGACTGGCAAAGATGACAAAAGAGGAAAATGACAAAAAGCTGCAGGGGCTTTGGGAAAACCGGTACATGGTGTGCTTTCATGGAGTTGTGAATTAGTCCAGCCATTCCAGAAAGCAAGTTGGATTATGTCCACAAAGTTAATAAACTGTGCATATCCTTTGACTGCTGGGCCTGTAATCCCAAAGAAATCAAAGAAGAAAAAAAAGCTGTATGTAGACAAATATTTAGAAAAACTAGATAATTAATAAAGAGACACAATGCCTTTCTGTAGTTTTAAGGAAAGATGCTCATGAGCCAATGTGCACCGTCACAACGCTATGAGTATCGCAGATGTCATACTACCATTTCATACTACAGTCCCACAGTTGTCTTGGTTCCTGAAGCTACCAGTTTGGCACAGGAACTCATTAGTTCTTCCCTCCAAATTTACCTCTGTAACTGACAGAACCTATTCTTCATGGTTTTGCAAACCTGGGAGCCCTTTATTTCCTTTCTCTCTTACAAACATTATGTCTACAGCATAGGAAGGAAGAGGTCACTTGACTTCCTTTGGGGTTGCTTGGGTCCCTTCAACTTTGGGCCCATGGGATCTAAGAACTACTTGGCTCCTTTCAGAGTTACTCACTATGCTACCAGTCATTCAATCAACAGAGATTTATTAAGTGTCTTCTATGTGCCAGGGATTGTGCCAAATGCTAGGGATATAAACAGAGGCAAAAGCCAGTCCCTGCCCTCAAGGAGATTACAATCTAATGGGAGTGACAACATACAAGCAATATATATAATACTATGTGTGTGTATATATGCATATATAATATATAAATAATATACAACTCTCAAGTCCACCCTAATAATTACAATAACATTTAGTATCTCATAGATTGAGCAATCCTTCTGATTATTCACATCTCAACCTCTTTACCCTCATTTAGATGGTCTTTATCAATTCTGTACCTGAATTAAAATTCATCACCTGGTATCATCCTTTGGCGATGAGCCTGTCTGAGCATAGGCTGGTTCTTAGATAGCAAATACAGTTAGTCAAGCGGGCCTGTACTTGAAACTTTCACAGCCTGATAAGATCTGCCAGAGCATACTTTCTATTAACAAAGCCTTTGAGAAATCTCAATATCTTCCATCCCCCAACAGAGAATCAGAGTAGGACTTTATAGTGGATGCATAACATTAATAATAGTGTAGAAGATAAGTCATTTGAGTATGTAAAGCCAGTTCTCTTAGTTAAAAAGATCTTTGACTCGATTTAGGTCTCAAAATGGATGACCTAATGAGGAATGTATGTACTGAGCAGCCTAGTTATTGTTAAAATTATAGACACTTGTACTAGCACATCCAAAAGCCCCTCAAGTCATGGCAACAAAGATGACGGCGTAGCAACAACAGCTGCTGCTGCTGCACACATGAAAAAATAGAGCAGACAAAAAGGCAATTATCTGTCGGAGGAGTCCAGGTCATGAGCGACTGAGGAGAAGGGAGGTAGAAAGACAAGCAAGGTAAGAGCCTCAAAGAGAAGGCTGCAGGGAGGGCTTTAAAACTGTTAGGATTAGTAGAGTATTCTTCTGCCTCCATTTCTCTAGCACTAAACTGTTTCATATTTTCTAAATAAATACTTTGATCCTATCAGGGAGAATGAAATGTTTGGAGAGCAGATGCCAGAATTATCTCATCATTTTCTATACCTGGGGAGCAGCAAAAAAGATGATTATTGAGGCAGTTAGGTGGCCTAGAATGGATAGAGTTCTGGACTTGGAATCAGGAAGACCTGAGTTTAAATTCAGCCTCAGATACTTATTAGCTGTGTGATTCTGGGCAAGTCACTTAACCTTTCTCAGCCTCAGTTTCCTCTTTAGTAAAGTGGAGATAATAAAATTACCTATTTCCTAGAGTTGTTGAGAGGATTAAAAGAGATAAAATATGTTTTTTTCTGTTTTTTAAAAAATTTATTTATTATTGGTTTACAACATTCAGTTCTACAAGCTTCTGAGTTCCAAATTTTCTCCCCCTCCCTCCCTTCTGCCCCTTCCCCCGCCTCCCCAAGACGACATGCAATCTGATAGAAGCTCTACACATACATTAACATTACACATATTTTCACATCAGTCATGTTGCAAAGAAGAATTATAACCAATGGAATGAACCACAAGAAAGAAGAAACAAAACAAAACTAAAAAAGAGAGAGAGCAAATGGTATGCTTTGATCTGCATTCAGACTTTGTAATTCTTTCTCTGGATGTGGATAGCATTTTCCAACATGAGTCTTTTGGAGTTGTCTTAGATCACTGTATTGCTGAGAAGAGCCAAGTCTATCAAAGTTAGTGATCACACAATGTGGCTATAACTGTGTACAATGTTCTCCTGGTTCTGCTCCTCTCATTCAGCATCAGTTCATATATGTCTTTCCAGGTTTTTCTGAAGTCTGCCTGCTCATCATTTCTTATAGCACAATAGTATTCCATTACATTCATATACCACATCTTGTTCAGCCATTCCCCAATTGATGGGAAGAGATAACATGCGTAAAGTGATTTGCAAATTTTAAAGTGCTATATAAATGAGAGCCATTATTACTATCATCAAAAGAGGCCTATAGTGAACAGACTGTTTTTTAAAGTAACCCACTCACAGAATGAAAAACTTGAAGTTTAATGTTGATGAGGGTAAGGATACTGGGCACGTGAATGGGAATTATGAAAATTAGGAGGGTGGGCTCACTCTGTGGAAAATTGATAACTTCCATTAATAGAGATCAGTCACTCCTGGTTAACTTGGGATCATGGGATCTTAGATTTAAAGTTGGAAGGGTCATCTAGCTCAGTGGCACCAGTCACCTTTTAAAAATGTTCCTTCCAGCTTTTCCTTCCTTTCTCCCTCAGATTAGAAGGCCAGTGTTGAAGGTCATCCTGCCAGGTCCTTGTTCTCCTCCATCAGCCTCTGATATGCAGTGGGGTCCCAGGGATGTGCTGTGATGTGGTTAAGCAAGTGCCACGAACATGAGCACCTCAAGAATAAACACATGTAGATAAATAGCTGCCATTTACACTGCACTCTTGTGATCATAATAATAGCTTTAGTTCAGTCGTTTTCAGTCATGTCCAACTCTTCATGACCCCATTTTGGGTTTTCTTGGCACAGATACTGGAGTGGTTTGCCATGTCCTTCTCCAGCCCATTTTATAGTCGAGGAAACTGAGGCAAACAGGGTTAAGTGACTTGCCCAGGGTCACACAGCTATGAAGTGTCTAAGGCTCTATTTGAATGCTCCATCCACTCTGCCACCTAGCTGCCCCACAATATAATAACTAACACTTACCTATTATTAAAGCACTTTAAGGTTAACAAAGTCCTTGACATATATTATCTTATTTGATGATCACAGCAAGCTTGGATTGTGGATACTATTGCACCCAGTTTACAATCAAGGAAACAGAGATTAAGTGACTTGTTCAAGGTCACAGAGCCAGTAGGTGTCTACGACATCAGTCAAACTCAGGTCTTCCTGATTCCCAGGCCTGTATGCTGCACTTTCCACTACACAAAATTGCTTCTTCTGGTAGGATGCCATCAACGAGTAGTCTCTGCTGGGTGATATTCCACACTAATAGTGTTCCAAGAAGCTCCGCTATTGTCCATACCCTCCAACCACTGAAATTAAAGGAGATGACAACTATATACAGGAGATAATAATCATTGACATTTATAAAGCACTTTAAACTTTGCAAAGCCCTGCAAATGCATTATCTCACTTGATCCTTACGCCAACTCTGGGAGGTGGGTACTGCAAGCATTATTTTCATGTTGCGGATGAAGAAATTAGGACTAAATAACATGCCCAGGCATTGGTGGGATTTTAATCCTTGCCCCTCCTGGCTCCCAGTACAGCATTCTTTAATGCTATATGATGCTTCTACTTCCTGTCAGAAATTTATGGACTAAAAGGATTTAGAGATGGAAGGAACCTTGGGAGCTCATCTTATCAATCCGGTCATTTTCAAGGATCTAAGACAACTGCAAAAGACTCATGATGGAAAATGCTATCCACATCCAGAGAAAGAACTCCCATCTGAATGCAGATCAACGCATACTATTTGCTCTTTTTCATTTGTTTCTTCTTTCTTGTGGATCCTCCCATGGGTTCTAATTCTTTACAACATGACTGATGTGAAAATATGTTTAATATGAATGCATATGTAGAGCCTATATCAGATTGCATGCCATCTTGGGGCAAGGAGAGGGGAGGAAGGGGGAGAAAATTTGAAACTCAAAATCTTATGGAAGTTAATGTTGAAAACAAAAAATCGATCAGTTAATTAAATAATTTTAAAAATCCATTCATTTTACTGATAAGGAACTGAGATCTAGTGAAATAATGGGACCACAGAGATAGACTCAAAAGGCACTTTCAGGCTCATCCACCTCATTTTACAGAAAAGGAAACTGAAGACAAAAAGATCAAGTGTCTTGTCCAAGGTCACACAGATTGCAGAAGTATAATTTCAAACTACATATGTCTTCGGTTGTTAAAAATAAGGGTTCTTTCTACTACACAACATTGACAGGAGATTTTATTTTTCGGAAGGGATAAGGGGTGGGCCTTCTATCCTTAAGCTATATCTTATTGATTAAAGTTAACAAGGGACTTGGGCAGGATAAATGTCTAGTCTCACATCTGGACACTCAGACCCTGAGGGTTCAAATAAACAGTCCTCTCACTAAAAACTATTCCAGTTTCCTCAGGTAAAAACAATTCCTAAGATATTAAAAGCAGCTCAGGAAGATACAGATAAAAGCCAATAATTAAGGAGGTTCTCTGGAGTCTCTAGAGGTCCCCTGTCAAAGTCCTAAAAACTGCTTTTATATTTTTCTTGCCCAAAGGATCCACAGTTGGGTCCTAGACCAATCTACCTAGGAGTAAAGGTAAGCCCATTGTCCAGGTCCACCGCCTCTTTGTTGTTAACTACCTTGTTTTTGAGGTTGTAGGAGTGTGAGGGGTTAACTCAGGCCTCCTCAATTCCACCAGCATCCTGGACCACAGCAACAGGACTCAGCATGATCCTAGCAATCTGTTTTACATTCCATTTCCCTCTTAAAGTCCTGGATGGGGTGTGTTCTGAGTATGTGACTAGCTCATTGGTCCTCACAATCAGGGTATCACTGTTTCCTAAGCTATTGCTGTACAAAAGGTTGAGAAAACTTGCGTCTGAATGCCAGGTCACTTCATCAAATGCCACACTATGTATAAAGAAGGCAACATGTACAGACAAGTGGAATAAAGGTAAGTGACAGTTCTTTTCTGTCTTTAACATTCTACTGCTACTCCTGGGCATCCCCAAATACTAAATAGTTATAGTATGCTGTGAGGATTCTTTCTTGAAACATTTTGATTTTATTTCAACAACAATGGACTACCAAATGATAATGTTTGGGAGATTTCTTATTATTCTTCCTAATGACGTCATTGGTTGCCTTAAGCAGAATGGTAGCTTTTCTGTTGTAGAATTTCTTTTTTTTTAATCTATTTGAAAATACTAAAGGGGACAACCCTCCTCCTCTCAACTATGCAAATATAATGAAAAGTTTGGGGAAACAAAATTATTGAAAGTCACTTAATTAGCTTCACAATACAATATTCATTCTTCTGCATGGAACATTGTACACGTAATACGTATCTTTATTGGCTAAGGAGAAATTAGAATTATTGCATTACTGCAATATGAATGATTAAATGTGACACAGAGAGAGGAAAAAAAGACAGAGAAAGAGAGAAGAATGAGGATGAACAAATGATCATGCAGAAAATTTGTCATATGAGCCAGTCATATCATCCCAACAGCATATATAAGTGAAAATAGAAGGATAACAGATAGATATTGAATGGAACAGATTCTCCAGCATCTCTAGAGAAATCTATTTTCATTATCTATAATAATTGAACTACTAGTTTTGGACTCTATAACCAATGGAATCTCTCTTGCTCTGTAAGCAAATCTTTTTTTTTTCTGGTGTTACATTTCTCATAACATCGTTTATAATTCTTAGCATGTGAAGTTCCTCATTTTTAATGTTCATGGGCAGCTAGGTGGTGCAGTAGATAGAGTGCCTTGCCTAGAGTCAGGAAGACCTGAGTTCAAATGTGACCTCAGAAATATACTAGCTCTGTGACCCTGGGCAAGTCACTTAATCCCATTTGCCTTAGTTTCCTAATCTGTAAAATGAGCTGGAGAAAGAAATAGCAAACCACTCCAGTATCTCTGCCAAGAAAACTCCAAATAGGGTCATTAAGATTTGGACACAACTGAACAACACCAAATCTATTCATGCTTGTTCATTATCTTTTCAGTGATCTTCAACTTTAATTCATGAAAGATTATGGTTTTCTATAATTTGAAGCCATACAACTTCAGCAAAAAAAATGCTGCGTTTAAAAGGGGTAGGCTTTGTTTCAGGGAGTAGCTTCAGGTTGGTAAAAGAACTGTATAATTTCCCAAAGGCAGTCGTAATGTTAATGGTATAATCAGATCTTCCCTGCCCATTAATAGGCCTCATGTGGAGCCCACTGGGGGAGGGATTTGCCTAAGGAGGAGCTTGCTTAGGAGGAGGCTTGCTTGTAGGGAGGCTTTCACACCTTGTGGTACTAAAGCTAATTAGGTACTGAGTCATGAGGGTTGTGATGCTTTCTGGCTCTGAGCCTATTAGCTAAAAGTGTATATATACTCTGAGGTGAGGTTTTGCTTTGGGGGTTCACTTATGAGAAGAATCTTTTGATTTCCTGGTGGAGATTCTGAGTAGCGGCATGTTCAGAGCTCCCCGACTGCTCAGATGTAAAGGCTCTCTCCATCCAGTGGTGTATGTAAAGTGTATAGCAATATTGCTTTGGTCCAGGCAGTTAAGAGCCCTGTCTGTTGGTCTTTATGCTAATTTCTCTGCTTGTATTTTCTCTAACATTCAGGGGGCTGTCTTTTCCCCCTGACTAGTGAATGTAATTAAAGAAGATTGTTGACTTCTTTAAAGTTGCTTTCCTTTAAAAGCAATTTAAAGAACCTGTGCTAGCAGGCCATCTTGGGTATGCTAGGATGCTTGCTGCTACAGCAGTATATACCCCTCCTCTCTTCTTCCTAATTCAATTTTGGTCTTACTCTTTATTCTGGTAGCTAAGAGGCACAGTGGATAGAATGCTGGGCCTGTAATAAGAAAGACTCAAGTTCAAATCCTGCCTCAGACATTAGCAAGATGCGTGATCCTGGGCAAGTCACTTTAACCTTTGTCTGCCTCAGTTTTCTCAACTGTAAAATGGGGATAATAACAGCACCTACCTTACCGGGAGGTTGTGAGAATCAAATGATATACTATTTGTAAAGTGCTTAACATAGTTCCTGATGCCTAGTAGGCCCTTAATAAATGTTTGTTCCCTTCATTTTCCATTTGTAATGTGTCTAAGATACATGTCCTGATGGGTGAACTCTTTGGGTTATTTATTCACTTCCATATCCGAACCTGGACAAAAGGCATTCTTTATTCATTTGGTTTTTCCTATGTAAGTGATTAGACCAAATTGTTTTGAGTAATGACTGATCTCATTTAGAAGATGGTTGAGGGTCTGTTGCAGTCAGTACAACATTATCCACCAACAGGAACCTCTGGAAGACTCCTCATCTGTAGGGAATCCCTCTTCCATCTGACATCCTTCAATGATGATGGCAAACACTTTGACCAAACATTCATTGCCTTGTTTTATGCCACACTGGATAATAATCAGAGGATAGTTAAACAAAGTTACTTTTGTTGTTACTTTTTTCAAGGAATTTTGTATAATTTTGACATGTACTTGTCAAAACATCTTGTTGAATGAGCAGTCAAAATAGTATTTTATTCTACTGAAGCAAATGCTTTTTATTAATCAATATCAGCACAGAGGGATCTTGGGTTCTCTATATTTTTTTAGTCAACTGTGTGACCACAAAGATATATTCTGTTATAGAATATAATTTGCAAGAGCTTTACCTGTTCCCTTATTATGCCTTTATCAAGGATGTTCTCAAGGTATGTGTAGATTAATTTCATAAAATTTTTGTGGAGCTGGGAAAGTAGGTAGATAGTTACCATCCAAGGAGGGGTAATGATAATGAGGTCCAAAAGTTTTTCTCCATATCTTTAGTATTTCTCCCTTTTTAAGATACTTTGACAATTTTTAGAGCATGCAAAAGTATGTCATCTAAATGCTTTTTCTACTCAATCTCTATTCCAGTCTTTATTTTCTTCGGTACCTTTTCTACATCCTTCCTGTCTTCCTAATTTCCCTCTTTCTGTTGAGAGCATCCTACCAGTCCTTCAGGTTCACAACCAAAGAGCCATCCTCAGCTCTTTCCTCTCCCTTGTCCCTTACATCCAATCAGTTTTCAAGTTGTGTCAATCCTATGTAACTGACATATCTAATATTTGTCCTCTTCTCTCCACTTAAGTGGTCAGTACTCTAGTTCAGGCCTTCACCTCTTTTTCAATAGTCTTATAGCCCTTGGTTCCTCTTTCTGCCAAGGAGAAATGCATGCTGGAAAGATGAGGTTCTGTCGGCTAGAAAATAATTATTTGATTTGATATGATCTCTGGATAGAACTGGAGGTCATAAAGAGACAAAATGTTTTCCCCTTGGTTGGGAGAGTGAAAATGTCATAGACTTTGAGAAGCAAGCAAGCACATCAAGATTTGGACTGGGTACCTCTGTGACAGTACAGGAATTGAGTTTTTAATTTTGTTTTATAAGGAAAGAGAGCAAGGAAGGGAGAGTTGCTGCTATATTAGCTGCTGCCACTATCAGGACTGGTGGCACCAAATCATAGGGATGCCACTTGGGGCTGAGTGAGAGAGACTGTGACCACTTGAGGCTGCTGAGAAAGGTAATGGTGATGTTTCCCTCCTCACCCCACCCCCCATCTCTCTCTGTCTCTGTCTGTCTGTCTGTCACTCTTTCCTCCCAGGAAAAGTGAGTCTGCATTTCTGACCTTATCTCTATACATCACATATTATCTCTCTATATTTTTACTTTCCCTTTAATTAGTTGAATGTCAACTAGATAAAATTTGATCAACCCTAGCTGCTTCTGATCTGGGCGTTTCATTATTTGTTGATAGGTAGTTGTAAAAAAAGACAGTGAGACCCATAATGCAAAAACAGATGAAGTGATAGAGAACTAATGCTCTTTCGGAGCATTTCTATCTGAATCACCGAAATTTTGTCTCAACTGGGGGGCTCCTGAGCTAGAAGAGAGATAATATTATTGATTTTAAAAAATATTTTCTACATAATGTCAAAGCAGAATATGAACTGAATCTGGTCTTTCCCTTAGGTGAAAGTGAGTTAATTGCAATTGCTTCTTGGAGGGAGGAGGGGCTGGGCTGCTGCTTTGAATCATGATGCCTTCCCCTTTATTCCCCCCTCCATATGTAATCAAAGGAACCTCTCTGAAAGGGTGAAGTGAAAAGCAGTAAGTAACTAGAGAGTATGTCATACCCAGTGGGGAACAAAAAGGTGGCTGGAGAGGATTGGCAATGCTTACATTTCAAAGGTAGAGGCCAGAGAAGGGGGAAGGAGTATTTCCCTGGCTTTCTGCCACCCAGTAGGTGAGTTTTTCCATCTTACACTAACAACCCTCACAGACCCAGGCTACAGCCTCATAATTGGTCTCCTTGTTCTCAGTCTTCCCTCAGCTGCTAAGGCGATATTCCTAAAGCATGAGTCCTATTATGTCACTCTCCTGCTTAAGAAACTCCAGTGGTTCCCTTCAGCTTCTAGGATAAAATACAAATTCCTCTGGCTTTTCAAAGCCTTTCATGGTGTGACACCAGGCCTATTTCACGTTATTCTCCCTCTCATACTCTATGCTCCAGCCAACTTGATGTACCTGAAATACAAAATTCCAACTCTTTTCTCTAAGCCCACACCTGGAATTCATGTCATCCTTATCTCTGCCTCTCAGAATCTCTAGCTTTTTTCAAAGCTTAATTCAAGTGTTGCTTCTTACAGGAAACCCATCTTGATTCCTGGTTGTTAGTGGCTTCCCTGTGATAATCACATTCTACATATGTGTGCTCTTTCTTCCCAAAATATCGTAAGCTCCTTAAGAGCAAGGGCCTTTTTGGTTTTGTCTTTGTATACTCAGTACCTGGTAGTACATAGCAGGTGCTTAATAAGTGCTTGTTGAATGAATGAACATAAACATACCCAGAAAGGTGAGAGTTAGAGTTTAAATATGATTGCTCCACTCTGACTGAAGAGAAAAAATAGTTTATTATAGAAATCTCTACAGATCTTTTCCGATCTGTTTTCTTTCTTCCAATTTCATTCTAAGATGCCTGGTCTCCTGAAAAGTTGTCTTTAAACTTCCTTTGTTGTCCACTGCTTTTCTCCCCTCCCCCCTTGCTCTCCCCCTCTCTCAATGTGGCAACACAATTTTTAATCTTCCACCTTCCTCACTGTAGTACTTTATGAGTTTATATTCTAAACTGGTGTTGCCCTTTCCTGCTATATCTTTCTCCTTGGCAAAGAGGTCAAGTTTTGATGGTTACAGCAGTTTCTAGTGCATTTTGGTTTCCTCATTATGGCAATTCATTTATATTGGTTAAATCATCATAATTTGTATCAATTTCCTTTCCTCCATTTCTCATTTTTGGCATCCACAGTTTCTGTGGGTAGATCAGGATGGAGGTGTTTTAATTATACTCCACATATTTTTCTCATTTTTATTCTTTCTTCTAGTTTTGTATTAAAGATTAATTATGATCTATAGTATGAACTATAACATAGCAGTGTTATAATTATACAGTTAAAGTGTATAAGGTGCCTGATTAGGAAATTACTCCTACATTGGTAGCAAGTCATTGACTATATGTAAAATATAATCAGTTTCATTTTTTTTTATATGGTACATGCCATATCAAGTACTTCTTAACTCTTCTTGAAAAAACTAATCCATGATACATAGGTGGTAAGTTTTTGGATACTCTATAAGCCTTTCTTTCTTTCATACTCTTGAATAATATTTTCCACCAGTCCCATACCCCTAGTCCTACCTTTGCTTTGAAGTCACTGAATACCAAAGTTAAATTTACATCTGTTGATCTAATTTGGAATTTATAGTAAGTTCTTTGAAGAGTTTTCTACCTCCTCATCCTCTGCAGCAGATGTTGGCACATAGACTGTGATTATCTCCCTGGTAGTCTTTTTGTAAATACTTATCAACAGCATTGCAACAGATGACAAAATGTCCTCTGAAACTATGTCTCTTTTTTCTGTAAGCATAATAAAACCAACTTTTTTCTTTGCCTCTCCAAGGATAACCTCAAACCATCCTTCCCTTTATCTACAAGTTTCTTTTGTTTCTAAGTTACAAGTCTTAACAATATAACCACTTCCTTGCCCAAAGAGCTCAGGGGCTGAGCCCTCTTCTTCTCCACGAAGGATGCCCCTCTCAGCTCTGGACCCATTCACATGTAGACAGCCTATATTCCAACTTGGGAGAACCTGAAATCCCAAGAGAGTTGTCAGGTTAGAAGGGGACAGATACTGGGTACATTGTAGAATCAACAAACTTCAGCAACTGATTGAATATGAAAAGTGAGAGGAAATGAGGAGTCAAGGATTTGTAGGATGCAGACAAGGTTGACTGGAAGGCCCAAAATCGATAGGAATTTCACAAGAGGGATGGGTGTCAAGGAGGGAGAAGATACTGAGTTCTTTCTATGTACTGAGTTTGTGATTTCTAGAGGACATCCATTTGGAAATGTCCAATAGGTAGTTTGTGTTGCAGGACAGAAGCTCAGCAGGGAGACCAGTGGTAGGTATATTGCTATGGAAGCCATGCATATAGATGGAAATTGACCTGTGATGGTTTGCCATAGCCAAAGAATTTGTCACGAAATGGTCAGCTTGCTAGTGATAAGCCTCCTTTGTACTTAGCTAGGCTGGTCTTCAGAAAGAGACATGGGACTATTCTTGAAGCCTTTCCCAAAAAGTATAACTTGTCCTCTGTTGGCATAGATTTGTAAAACCTGGAGGTGACCTACAAAGTGCCCTGAGGCATTGGAGTAGGATTTTGTGCAGGTTATTATGATTAATAGCCATCAATAAATACCAACAGCCAAATATATGTAAATATATACACATACATATGTTTGTTACTGGTCAGTCACTTTTTGTCATGTCTGACTCTTCAAGTCCAAACCATCTGAGGTTTTCTTGGCAAAGGTACTGGAGTGGTTTGCCATTTCCTTTCCCAGTTCATTTTTACAGATGAGGAAACTGAAGCAAACAGAGTTAAGTGACTTGCCCAGTGCCGCAGAACTAGTAAGTGTCTGGGGACAGATTTTAATTCAGGAAGGTGACTCTTCCTGACTCCAGACCCAGTGTTCTATCTACTGCACCACCCAGCTGCCTATATTATGATTCATGTCAATAAATACTAAAAGTCAAATATATATACACACACATTTAGCAAGGAATATAATTTTACACAAAGCCCTCAGAATTAAAAAATAAAACCAATCAAATTAACAGACTGACCCACCCAAAATGTACTTTCTCGGTATCCCTTTCCAAGTCTGCTTGCCTCTCCCTTGGTTTTGTCTTAAGTTTTTAGATAAATACTTGCATACAGGGTATACAGGGTTCTGGTTCTACTGGTCCCCATCTGTATCACTTTATATTGTTCCTTCCATGTTTTCCTGTGTTCCTCATGTTTATTGTTTTTATGACACCATAATATTTAATTGTATCAGTGCATACTAATTTAACCATTCTCTAATTGCTGGACATAAATGTCACTTCTAGTTACTTGCTATTATAAATGAAACAGCTATGACTATTTTTAACAAAGGTTCATTTTATTCTTCTACAATATTCTAAAGATAAAATCCTAGCAATGGAATCACTAGGCCAAAGAGCATAATTCATGACTCCTCCTAGATGCTGCCACGTTGCCCTTCAAACAACTTTAACTGCTAGGTGGCACTACTGTCTCAACCTGATTGAATTTACCAAAAGAATCAAGCAAAAGGGCTTCTTATGTTCATTGTGGAGATGGGGCTGGGGGTAAGTGGGTAATACATGCCCCTCAACACAAGAGGGAGCCATGGGGAAGTGCCAAACTTTCTATGGTTCTCAAGAGAGCAGTGGACTTCAATCCTCTAAATTTTAAATATATATATATATATACACATATATACATATGTGTGTTTATATATGTGTACATATACACACAAATACACATACATGTATACACACACATATATATACACATGTGCACACACACACACACATACACACACAGAATTACTCCAAACAGAATCAAGTGTTGTCAACAAACCACACATTGTCTAGATTGCAATTTACAAACTTTTTGATCTCATACCCACAAATCAAATATTTTAGCACATACCTCCTTATATGTATATTTATTTATATTTATAAATTCTATACATATGTATGACTCACTGTCCAACCAAAACAAAAAAAAGGTGGGGGGGAGCATATGTAGAAGACTAACAGGCCTTGTCCAGAGCTCAAAGCACTCGTCCAAACGATGCTAGCTGTAACCAGGATGCAATCTGGGGAGTAGGGGGAAGGTTATGTAGAGGGGAGGGGAATATTCCCATGGCTACTTTAGCAACTTCTGCGGGAGGTGTCCAATTGAGGTTAGGTTATAACTGCCTTGAGGGGAGAACTGTGAGAACAGAAGTGGAGAGGATGTGGGGGAATGTTGGGGGAAGTAATGGATAAACGGTAGGTGTGGCTGTATTGGAGACAAATCTCATGATTGGCTATGACAGAGAGGGTGGGAGTCAATCCATCTTCCCAATCTCCGATTGGCTGATCACATACCTCCATTTCTGGACTCTGCAAGAGTCTGGACTATGAAAAGTAGTTAGATGGTCACTCTCTTGAGTTCATTAGAACATATATTTTATTTTGTGTATTTTTTCCCCAGAATACAGGCACTTAGGATGGCCAATAATCCGGGGACACAGGCGAAAAGAAGGAAGGTATGGGCTGGGTCATACATTGGAAATTGAGCAATGCTTTCAATGAATCCTACCGGTTCTCTCACTATACATACATACCCAATAAATATATACATACATATATGTATATACACACGTATATGTGTATATTTTAAAAGTCGTTATTTGTGGATATACTTCTCTCCCCCTACTTCCTCCTTCATCACTGCAACCTCCCTTCAAAGAAAAACAAACAAAAAATAACCAATAGTGACTTGCACTGAATTTATAGTAAATAGAGAGTTAGCCTTGAAGTCAGGAAGACCTGGGTTCAATTAAGCTTTGCCTCTGACAGCTCTATGTGGCTGTTTGGCCCTGGACAAGTTATTTAACTTAGCATCTTAGGGCTCTCAGATAACTTACTAAGACAATGAATTGTAGAAACACTGCAGAATTTGCATTGGTAGAGGGAGTTTTCTCAGTGGGAACTCCCTACACCAATATAATCACGGCAATGACAAGTGCAAACTGCAGTCTGCACCCATAGTCCCCTCCCTCTCTTCCAAGAGGAAGGAGGTATACTTCTTCATCCTCCAGAACCAAGGTTGGTCATCCTAGTTACTCAGTTTGCCCTCCTTTTAGTATTTTTTCACTTTCATTATGGAAGTCATAGTGTATCTTTTTCACCTGTTTCTGCTTTGCTCCCTGTTGTAGCAGAGAATCAATATTTTTTAATGCCAACATTCTTCTGGCAATGCCACTTTTCTGAATCATGGAATACCTTAGAAGAATAAAAATTGCAGGTGACCCAAGCAGTGAAAAGACATATGGTGGGTGACTAATAGGTTGCCACGTATTTATTGCCAGTGATGATGTCAATATGAGAAGTTATGTGAAAGTCATACATCAAGGTCACCTATGAGTGGAAAAGGAGGTGGGCCAGTAGTGAGACTGAGGGAATGGAAGAGTATTGCATCAGCAGCCACAAAATACAGGGTATCACTAAAGTCTTGGTGCAGTTTTAAGTGATTAAATTTTACTAGCTTGAAACTGCACTATAATTTTTGGGACACACTGGATTAAAAGAACCAGAGAAAGGTTTCCAGTCTAATGGGATGTAAGGAAGGACATGGAAAAGAACTGAATAGAATGAGATAAGGAAGAGTGGTGATCTGCATTGGTGGAGGGATTAACCACTAAATTACAAATCCTTGGATGTTTGTTTTTCTTTTTTCTTTCTTTCTCTCTGTTATTGCCTTTGTATCCTCAAGACCCAGAATATCAGCTTGTATGTGGTGATGCTTAGTAATTCTCACTGAAATGATAATTTAAAAATAACCCAAATGTATGTGATACTTTAAGGTTTACAAAAGCTACATAAACACAATCTCATCGAATCTTCACAATCATATGAGATCTGTATTTCTATCATTATTTTACAGATGAGAAACTAAGCTTAGAAAGATGAAGTGACTTCTTCATGGAAGTAAATGTGGGAAGACAAGATTCAAACTCACGTTTTTTTCCCTGACTCCAGCATTTACGGTAAGGAAGGAGTGGAGAGCCCTGGGCTTGGAGTCAGGAAAAGCAATCCCAGACACATACTAGGTATGTGAACCTGAACAAATCACTTAACCTTTGGAGCTAGTATTACCCAACTCCCAGAGTTGCTGTGAGGATAAGATATTTGTAAAAGCATAGCATAAAATAGGTATTTAATAAATAAATAAATACTTGTTCTTTCTCCCTCCCCCCAACTACTTCTCATGAGTCTACTGGAATATGGAACTAAGAAATTGTATTTTATCAGCCAATCTTAGAGGCAACTAGGTATCACAGTGGATGGAATGATGGGCCTGGAGTAAGGAAGACCTGAGTTCAACTAGTCCTGCCTCAGACATTTAACTAGCTGTGTGACCCTGAGCAAAGTCATGTAACTTCAGTATCAGTTCCCTTATCCATAAAATGGGGCATCTACCACCCAAGGTTATTGTGGGAATAAAATGAAATATTTGTAAAGTGCTCTCCAACCACTATTTAAATGCTATTATGTCAATTATACATTTGTTTTCATATGGAAAGGGAAGGACCACAGACTTGCATGGTAATTGAGCTTAATTAAGAGATTTCAGCTCAGGAATAGAGGATTCTGTGGCTGGACTATTTTGACAAACATAGTATTGTAGAAAAAATAAATATTGTAAAAAAAACCTGATATATTAGAACCAACTTTTTAAAATTGCCCGTTCTTTCCAGAGCAACGTACAAGGAAGCCAGTGTTCCACTTCTTCCAGGATTTTCAAATGTATGCAACTTTCTCACTAAAGTCAAAGTAAATTTCTCTCCCCCTAATCAAGTAAGGAACTCCTTCCTCACAGAGGATTGTAATTTCACCATTTTTGTAGTTATTTATGAGACCAAAATGTTCTGGAGGGTAGTTTACACAGTAAGAAAAATTATCTGGCTTCACTCGTCCAATTTCAGAATTATGATAGAAGTAAAAGTCCTCTCAAAGACCCTGTCCCCCTTCCCTACTCCTCTCACCATATAGTTACCTTTGATCTACCTCCAAACAGGGAAAGTTTCAGGCCCAATGAAGGATTTTTTTTTCCTGTAAATTCCAGGCTTTACGGAAAGACAGGGACAGAAGGAATTTTGCAACAGAAATAATTTAGCAGCCTTAACGTTTGTACTAGAATACAGAAATAACCCAGTGAAAGGGTTTGGTGTAAAGGCGTAATTTACAAGCCTGTTTGAGGGGATTTGAGGATAGGCGGGAGAAGGACTCCGAGAAGCGAAAAGAAAGTTATTTTAACACAACCAAAGCTAGGTATATTTAGTTAAACACCCAGTACACCACTGACTGACCTGACTGACCCGGCTTAAGCATTTGGCTAAGATCTCAGTTTTTTTTTTAAATGTCTCTTCTTCCTCCACCATTCCTTTATTACTTGTGCTGTGTGCACGTGTGTGACGACGTTTCAGTGTTTCCAGGGACTTCATTTCTTCTAGGTCACTTCCAGCTCCAGAATAAATCCATAGTTCCAGAAACCCCGAGAAGCCCCTTTCCAAACTAAGAAGCCAGCTCCAAACTGTAAAGCAACCGAGAATGGTGCTGCACCAGCATGGAAGCTGTAGCAACACTTATAAGGCATGAAAATATCCCCACAAGAAGCCTTTCCCAGCGAGGCCGTGTCGTTGCAAAGCTGTACCAAGGCGGCTTTCACTTCCTCCTTCTACCCGCGGAACAGCACTGAGCACGTAAGGTCCGGAGAGATGCTATTTGGGACAAAGGGACAACCGTAAGGCTGAGGAGAGAAAATATAAATCTGCAGCTGTCCGGGTGTCCCTGATCCTGAAGCACTCCAGGGGCTCGAGCGAGGGAGACGAGCTGCTCACTCACATCTGCAGTTTCGCCTGGAACAGGAGGGAGAGCAGCAGCAGCAGCTGCAGGGGGCGGCGGCGGCGGCAGCGGCAGGACGAGAAGCTGCAGGAGTTGTTGGGTTAAAGGGATCCAGACTGAGAGTCTCCCCTTGCACCACTAGGAAGTGACGACTTCGCCCGAGTCCCAGAGAAAAGAAACAAAGTTTGTGTTTGTGAATTGTTGCCCTTCCCTCCACTCCTTCACACCCTTTGCAGTAGTGCGGACGGAGATTTTCACCCACCGAGGTGAGTAGCCCAGAAAGGGAAGGGCCCCCTACCCACTCAAGCCCACCGGGCTTCCTTTTCCCCCCTCCCCCCTCCCCATGCAAGGGGCTTCTTGTCTCCTTTTTTAAAGGATTTATGCATTCGGTTTCCCGGCAGAACACAGGAGGGGAGTGCGTTTTAGGGCGGTCTGGTGCGTTTGCCGGGCCCGACTAGAGTTGTTGGGGCCGGGTGTTAAGGAAGAAAACAATTGGCGGCTGCACTTTTGCTGGGTGCTCGCTGCAGCTCGGAGGGCTCTTTCGGCCGGGCTCCCCTTCCCCCAGCCTCTGCTGTTTCTGCCTGCACCCACAGCGCACCAAGTGACAGGCACAGCTGACTGCCTTGGCCCAGGGCTCCCGGCCCGGCGGGCTGTGGCCCCAGCCCTGGAAGTGACTAGGTGGCCCGCCGTCCTCCCAGCACCGGCTCACTCTCTTCCTCCACCCGCTGTGCCCGGGAGCCCTCCAAAAACCTACTGGGCAAAGCGTCGTCACTCTGGGTGATCAGTTTATGGGGGAAACGGCCGGCACAGAGTTCCTCAGTCCATTTTCCCTAGTTTCACTGAAGAGAGAGAGAGAGAGAAAGAAAAGTTCGGTGTTTTCCAGAGAACTAGACGGTTTTGTTTACCCCCTTAACTCCTAGTGCTCTCCCCACCCCCACTCCCCTGTTTTTCTTGCAGGGACATCTTCCTCTTCTTCGCTTCTGTGGTTTTAGGAAGAAAGTTAAAAGGAACTCCTTTTCAGCCCCCACCCCCTTTAATTTACATCGCTCTTAAATGACTAAGATCAATCAAACTTGAGTTTGAATAAACACACACAATCTGGCCTCCTAAAAAACTCCCTTCACCGCAAAACCCGAAAATGTTTGAATATATTCATTATCACTTCTCCACGACTCCCACCCCACCCCCACCCCCTACTCCCCCGCCGCCCCCTTCGTACAGTTCTTCAGCAGACTAATTGCTAAGGACTATTGCTTTTGCAGTTTATCCATAAAACTGCCAGCACGCCCACATACATATGTGAGTGTTTTATATATAAAACACAATTTCTTCCTTCTGATGAATTCTGGCATAACATCGTTTTTATGAAGTTCCTGAGGCTGTAGAAGTGCGCTAGGGGGATTTGGGGTGGGGGGGAGATCCTTGTAAAGAATCCTTTTAAAAATAACAGCTGAGAGATTTCTGACCCCGGCAAAGCAACTCGAGTGGAGTCCAACTCTGCCCAGCCGTGCAGAGGTTCCCTTGCACGTAGAGTCTAGCCGGGGACTGGGAGATTGGGGGCATGCACGAATGCGTCTCTTCTAGAAGGGAGGTCACTAAATGCAGAGATGTGGGGATCAGTTGTCTCAAGGGAGAGATGTTGCAGCAGTTTCATGATGGCGGCGTGTAATTACTGTGGGATCGCAGACTCTGGCTTTGTTGGAAGGGATGTTGATACACAGGAGCAAGGCTTTGGGTGGGTGGGGAGCGCAGGAGACAAAACGCAGATTTGCATTGCAAATGCAAAAAGGAATTCAGCCTCGGTTGTGTTGCCAAGTGCCAGTTTGCCCCCTAACTTCCAGCAGGTGATTTATTTACTTTCTCGTTTCTCTGGTCCCCAACTTCCCTCTTCCTAGACTATGTGCCAAATACCTGAGAAGGGAAGGCAAGAGGAGAGACTGAAGCACTACTGCCTCGCCTACCTACTTAGGCCTGGGATTAATTGTAAAGAAAAAAAAAGTTCAGGGAAATATAACCTTATGAGTTCTCTTTGAAAAACTCGTAAAGAGGGAAGGCCCTAAAGGGATTCCGAAGCTCAGGCCAGACCCACCTTCTGTAGGAGGCTTTTCCCTGTCTCCCCCATCTCCAAAAACTAGTGCCTCCCCATTTATATTACTTTGTCTGCTTATATGTATCTAGTTATTTCGTATTTCTTATCTTATATATAGTTATTTCTATGGTCTTCTTGAGGGCGAGCACAGTTTTTGTTTTTAGTCTTTATTTGTATCCCTAGCATTTTAGCACAGTGCTTGGCATATAGTAAGTACTTAATAATTGCTTGTTGACTGGCTGACTGCACATTGCCTGACTGGGGACACACCGGGTGTGGCCGTGTTTCTGAGAACAGTGTTAGAATCAATGACTGCCTGTTAGACTTTGAGCTCTGGCTTCGTGGCCAGCTACAAAAACTGTTGTTGGGGCCTTATTTCTTTATTGTGTTCTGGGCAAAAGAGAAAAAACAAAACAAACCCAAGACACTGTGTATGTGTAGAAGGAGGAGGAGGAGGAGGGATGTGTCATGAATACAGCACCTTTTACCCAGAGGCACTCCTGTGCCAGGAAAGGACTTGGACCTTGGCCTGGCTCAATTCTTTGAGAAACTTGAGAATCCCACCAGATAGGAAGTGAGAGATCCATAGCTGGAAGTTTTCCTCAATTAAGTCTTAAACTATAGTATAAGCAGTGTGTGTGTGTATACATGCATACATATGTTTTTATATATACATGCATATTACAGATATACAGCATAACTACAGTTAAAAATTTTAAAGCAAAAAAAAAGTGAGGTGAAGAAGAGGCATGAAAGGCAGGGACATCATTCTTGTGTGATTGTGAAGCTCAAGCTCTGGTTACTGGGAGGTGTATGTTAATTGACACTCCTTTGCATGTTGCTTTACAAGTGTTCTTAAGCCTGCATCCCTCAGTTGTGAGGACTGTGACTTCTGTCTCTCTGGAATCCTCCCCACCCACCTCTGGCAACCAGTTCAGGCTTCTGGAGGTGAGTGACAGCTGTTAGCTGACTTGAATGAGCTTCCTCCATTGTGATCATGCTGGGCATTCTTCTGGTTACACCTGGGAAATCCTGGAAAACCAGGCTACTCTTCCACATAAGTTGCAAATAGCTTTGGATAGAGAAAAACCCCTCTATGACCATGAACATTCTTATCTCCAGTGATTGCAGGAAGGATCGGTGCTTAGTGCAAAACATCAGAAGCCATTTTTATTGGAAAGAGGGGACTGGATCTGGAGTCAGGAAGATGGGTTCAAAATCTGTCTTTGATCCTTACTACTTACGTGACCATGGACAAATGGCTTACTCACTTGGCCTGTGTCTTCATCTCTAAAATGGGAATAGTAATGCCCTTGGCCCTCACCTCCTGGAATTGTTGAGAATTGGATATCTTAAAGTCTTGTGTAAATGGCAGTTATTTTTATTATCGGGAACAATGCAGATCATAATTCTTGCCTTTCCTACAGCGTGGCCTTTTCTGGAATGTTCTTCTTCCCTCTCCAAAATTGACCTACTCCTTTATATCTTGCCTAAGTTTCAAGGTATGTTCAGTAGACAAGCACTATATTTACCACGCCTGGGCATTGTGCTTAATAGCGGGTGTGAAATACCATGCTGACCCCAAAGGTCGCGTTTTGTACATTTTAAGAGTCTGACCTAAGTGGACCAGATTTTTTTTTTGTTGTTGTTGCCTCTAACTGGGATTTGATTAAGTGTAGCAAACCCTCAGGTACAGTAGAAAGTGGAGGCAGAGGACCTGGCTACAAATCCTACCTCTGATGCTTACCACCTGTGGGATCCATGAACATATTTTTCCCCCATGGAGCTGGTTGCAAAGAATTACCAGCATGCCACTGGCCTAGGCTATTACTGCATTTTCTGGAGGTGTTTAGAAAAAGCTTGTATTACTTTGCATCTTAGGGGAGCCTGCAGGACAAGATAAGTACCCAAATAACCATGCTGGAGTTTGGGGCCAGGATTGTCGGCAGGGAAGGGGAGGTGCTGATTGCTGAGGGCTAGAGAGAGAGAGAGAGGAGCAATTGGTAGATCTCGCTGGGAGCCACCCAGCAGCTGGTGAGCAGACTTGAATGGTTGCAGGAGAGCCTAACTCTGGTGGGTAGTTTTTCATAATTCATGTCCTCCACTTTGCTTCCCGTCCCCCTCCCGTTTCTGCTTCTCCATTATACTAGAATCTGCACAGTAGTTCCTTAAGACCGGAAAGTTAATCCTTATTTCCTCTCCCACCTTACATAAAATGCTGATTTATTAGTCAGTTTTGCTGCTGAGTTCATGGGACCTAGAACTACTTTATAGCATTTGCCTATTGGGAGCCTGTAAAAGCTGTGAATAAAAATTGAATATAGATTTTTTTTAAACCACTTACCTGTAGTGTGGGATGTGGGAACATGCCACACATCGGGGTTCCTGGAGGTTGATTATGGAGCTTAATAATGCTTAGAGATTACTCTAAAATGCTGCCCTCTGAGCCAGATGGAGCAGCCCTCCCCACTGCGCACCCCCCCCTACTGGGGTGTAATGAGGAAGCTCCATTATGCTCTCTCTTCCCCACATCTGCATTTCCATTCATCTGGTGGCCTCCTGACAAACTCACTCCTGAAACCATAATCCTCTGTTTTGACATCACTGTTAGCTTCCTGAAAGAGAGGCAGAAACACCCCCCATTGATCCTGAATTCCTCCATATAACAAACCTTTGCAAATTTCCTGATACTGTGTGATGCTTGGTCCATCAGCCTCACTTCCTTCCTGAAAAGAACCCTTCCCCCATTTCATTTCTCTTTCTCACTGAAAAAGCTTTTAGTGAAGACAATTAACAAGAACAACAGATAAATAAATAGATTAATAGATAAATAAAATGCCTAGTGTGTACTAGGCTTGAGAGGAAGTCTTGGAGGTATAAAAAACCTGGGTTCAAGTCTTGCCTGATACTGACTGGGCTGTGTGTCCCTGGGCAAGTCACTTAACTTTTGAATGCCTTTAGGCAACTATGATTATAATATATAACACTAGTTGCCCATCTGCACAGGGTGGAAGTAGTTTCCTTACTAGGGCTTCCTACACCATTGAAATCACAGATCAAGACCAAAAAAACTAACAGATGCACAAGTCAGTGCACTGGAGAGTGTACAAATAAGAAATGATACAGTTTCTACTCTCAAGAAAGTCACGATTGGGGCAGCTAGGTGGCCCAGTGAGTAGAGCACCAGCCCTGGAATCAGGACAGCTTGAGTTCAAATCCAGCCTCAGACACTTGACACACTTACTAGCTGTGTGACCTTGGGCAAGTCACTTAACCCCAATTGCCCTGCCTCCCCCCTCAAAAATTTTTTTTTAAAAATAAGAAAAAAAAGAAAGTCACAATCTTGTAAGCAAGCTATCACAGTGACACAAGGATCATACAAGGTAGAATGTGTTACCGATGAGGCCAAAGGAGACTATTATTCCAAGAAAATGTAAGAAGTCAATGATCTCTTTCAGCTGTGGATGAGGTGGGGGTTGGGCACTACTGGGGCAGAGGCTGCATCTGGGTCTTGAAAGAAAATACAGGCTCACAATTCAGAGCTTTAGGGCCACCCTTGGAGCCATCTAATCCAACTCCCTTCTTTCAGAGATGAGGAAATTGAGGCCCAAAGAGCTTAATTGGTTTGCCAAAGGGCTCACTTGTTACTAGGTAACAGCATCAAGATTCAAACTCAGGTTCTCTGACTCTGTATCCGATATTCTTTCTACTGCACTATAATGCCATTAGAAGGAGTTCAACAAGTAGGCAGGAGGAGGTAGTGTATTTCAGGAATAGAAGATGTTCTGTAGGAATGAATGGAGGAAGAGAAGCATATGGAAGAACTTTTAGCCCACTTTGGATGACAGAGTGTTAATGTGAAATAAGGGGTAGCTAGGTGGCTCAATTAATAGACCCATGGGCCTGGAGTCAGGAAGATCTGAGTTCAAATTAGGCTTTAGACACTTGCTAGCTGTGTGACCCTGGGCAAGTCACCTAACCTCTCTTTGCCTCGGAGGCAGCTAGGTGGCTCAGTGGATAGAGAGCCCTGAGCCTGGAATCAGGAAGTTCAAATCTGAGTTCAGAAACTTGCTAGCTATGTGACCTGGGCAAATCACTTAACCTGTTTGCCTCAGTTTTCTCATTTGTAAAATGAGCTAGAGAAGGAAATGGCAAACTACTCCAGTTGCTAAGAAAACCCCATGGACAGCATTGGCATGCTATGGTCCACAGGGGTCATGAAGAGTCAGACGTGACTGAATAACAACAAAGCTAGAAAGGTAAAGTATTGTGGAGAGTATTCCAATGGCAGGCTAAGGAGTGTGTTATTTTATCCTGGAGACAACAGGGACATAGAAAGCTTTCGACTGGGAAATGGCATGATCATTGGCATGGTCAGTAGTAATGTGTGACTCCATCAATAAGCATTTATTCAGCATCTCTGTGCCAGGCAGTGTGCTAAGTAATGGGATTACAAAGACAAAATTTGTATAGTCCCTGGCCTCTTGCGGCTAACTTTGTATCAGGGAGGCTTTGTGTATGCATCTAATTATACATGAACTACAATTATCCCTTCCATGTCTCAGGGGTTAGGGACGAGGCACCCCTGAGATCAGGAAAATCCTCGTAAAACTTTTTGGCCCTCTCTTCATACCAGAGAAGAAGTCTGAATTATTATGGTATTAAAATATAAAATATGTTGATATTATGCAATCATACACATATATTTTATGCATTTCTGAATTTCTAGACTTTTTCTGTGTTGCCTTTGAATATGGTCTGAGGTTCTGCAAAAATCCAAAAAATTTCCCATTTAATTTCATATGCTGACCCGTATTATATTGAAATGTGATGGGGAAAATTATGATATGGAAGGGATAGCTGTATATGCAAAATAAATATAAGGCAACTTTTGTGGGGAGGGGAGGCACTAGTCGCTTGGGGGGGAATAGGAAACACCTCATATAGGAAGTGGCCCTCGATCTGAACTTTGAGGAAAACTAGGGAGCGAATTCCAGCCTCAAAGGTTGGCCTGTGCAAAGATGTGGAAGTGAAAAATGGAATAACGATAGCTAGAATTTATGTAGCTCTTTAAGGTTTGCAAAGCGGTTTATAAATATGATCTCATTTTAATCCTCACAAGAACCCTGAGAGATAGGTGTCATCATTATTCCCATTATGCAGATAAAGAAACTGAGACAGATTAAATGATTTGCCCAGAATCAGTGACTTGAATTTAGGTCTTCCTGACTCCAGATCCAGCTCTCCATCCACTGGGTTATTTAGGGGCCTGTCTTGTGGGAGGAGCAGCAACAAAGTCAGTTCGACTGGACCATAGAGTTTGAGGAGAGTAGGGTATAAGAAACTCGGAAAGGTAGATTGAGTCTGTATTTGATCCTCGAGGCAATAGGGAGCAATTTGATTTTATTTCGCCCTGGTGACTCCCATACTTTAGGAATATCCCTTTGGCAGCTGTGTTGAGGATAAATTGGAGAGGGAAAAGACCGATTGTGATGTCATTGCTGTAGTCTTGGGTCTTGGGGGTGAAACTAGGCTGATGGCCAGGTGAATGGAGAGAAGGGGGCTAATTCCAAGAAATGCTATGGAGGCAGAATTGATGAGACTTGGCAAACTTGATCAGGCGTTACAGTCAAAGGAACACAACGAAAATAATCTCCAACTTCCTATTTTCCTGAAGTGGCTCTGGAAGTTCATGGAGACCTTTATTTGCACATCAGTTTAAGGGTAAGAACTGTAGGATTGATCTGATCAGATAGGAGTGATTTGATTAGAAGGATAATGTGTATTCTTCAAATACTGTATATCAAATACTATATGCTCTATTTAACTAGCAGTTTCCCAGTTTAAAAAACAAAACTTGCTGAAAACTTGCTGAAAACATAATCCAAAGTGTGTCCATTGTTTTTACTGCTCTGCAGCGAGCTCCTAGGTTATTTATTGTCACATTTCTCAGGTGGCACTGCCTCAGGCAACTGTTTGTTATCTTTTTATATATCTTCTGTCTCTTAAAAAACCCTGCATGCTATTAAGAAATTTGAGAAATCGAATCTAAGGCTTTCCACAGAGTGACCCCTACTTATCTTTCCATCTGTGTCTCAGACTATTCCCCTGCCATTGGATAGGACTTTGTGTTGCAGTCAAAATATTTTCGCCATTGTTTTGCTAAAAGGTCAAGCACATTCTTCCTGTCCACCTCAGTGCTCTCTCTATGCTTACAGGCTCCCTCGACTTCTTCACTGACTTGTTTACTAGTCCTTCAAGCTCTAGCTCAAACCTCTTCCTTGAAGTTTTCCCCAATTACTGGCCTAGGCCATGGAGCCCACTCCTCTGAACTCCAGTAGCCAGGGTTGTGCTGGTAAAAGTTTAACAACCAGGTCTCAGGGGGGAAAAATGTGCATGCAGCACATTTTTGAGTTTTATCTGCATTTTTAGAATTTTCTCCATCACTTTATTAAGTCTAGACAAGCAGCAAGATAATAAATCAAGCTGTGTTTTGTAGCATTTGCAGATTTCTGAGATGTAAATGCTCATACTGAAAATATAACAAATGGTTATTAGGAGCCCTAAGAGCTGACTCCAGCATACCCCTGCCTGTAGTACAGAACAGAATACGAGGCCTAGAAGGAATCTTTGAGGTCATCTAGTTCAATTCTTCCTTTTTCCAGATGAGGAAAGAGAATTTTATTAATAGCTTGGACTAAACCATAGATGACATGCTTATAAAATTTGCAGATCACTGTAAACTGGGAGGAATAGCTTACACGTTGGATGACACAGGATCCAAAAAGATCTTGATAAGAAAGCATTGATCTGAATTAAATAAGGTTCATTTCAATAGGAATAAATGTAAAGTCTTATATAATTATCCCTTCTACGTGGGGGGTGGGGTGGTGGTGGTTAGGTTAGGGGTGGGGCATCCCCATGATGGGGAAAATCCACATAAAATTTTTTGACCCTCTCTTCATACCAGAGAAGGAGTCTGAATTTTTTCTTTTTCTTTTATGGGGTGTTTACAGTACCATATTGTAAAGTTTGGGCTAAGTATTTGGTCATAGGCTCTATGTCATCTGCTGGCCTTCAAGTTTTGTCTGCGGCTTCCACAAAACTCTCCCCAAATTCCTTTAATTTCTTATGCCGACCCGAGATATATTAAATCTGTGATGGGGAAAGTGGAGATGTGGGAGGGACAACTGTACTTGGGTTAAAAAATCAACTTCACAAGATAGGGGAATCATGGTTAGATAACATCTTGTCTGAAAAAGATCTGGGTCTTTGGGTGGATTGCAAACTCAATATGAATGTATTGAGTTGAAAAACAAACCAAAAAAAAAATAGCTGATATGATCTTGGGTTGCATTGAAAGGCACTGCTTCCAGAAATAGAATGTCTCATTAGACCACATCTAGAGGATTGTATTCTGGGCACAGTAGTTTGGGAAGGACATCTTAGTGTCCTGGAGAGCGTGTAGGTATGTAGAAGGCAATGAAGGGCCTTGAGTTCATATTATATGACAGCAGGTTCAAGGCACAGAAAATGAGAAGACTCTGAGAGAACATTATAGCTACGTTCAAGTATTTGGTGGGGGAGGGGTTAGTCAGGGTTAAGTGATTTGCCCAGGGTCACACAGCTAGTAAGTGTCTGAGGCCATATTTGAACTTAGGCATTCCTGAGTCCAGGGCCTATGTTCTATCCACTGCACCACCTATGTTCAAGTATTTGAAAGACTGTCATGTGAAGAAGGGATTGGATTGGTTTGGTTTGGTCCCAGAGGGCAGACCCAAGAATGATGGATAGAAGTTGCAAAGATGCAAATTTAGGCTTGCTGTCAGGAATACATTTCTTAACAATTACAGTGGGCTGTCCTAGAGGTAAAAGTTTCCCTCTCACTGGAGGTCTTTAAGCAAAGGTGGTCCAATACGTTATAGTGGGCATGGGCTAGTCTAGGTGCTTGCTAAGCTCCCCTGAAACTCTGCAATTCTGTAATACTGAGCCATAATTTACAGATCACTTCACATACATTATCTCATTTGAACCCTACAACCTTATGTGGGATGTACCACAAGTATTCATATGCCTGTCTTACAGATGAAGAAACTGAGGTTCAGAGGAATTGTGACTTAGTCTAGGCTAGTATTAGAACTAGAACCCAGATCATTTATTGTTGTTTATTTCTCAAGTAGTATTTATCATATACTGTCTTAGGTAAGCATTTGTCACCTTTTTATGTAACTTCTCTCTCCTCAATTAAACTATAAAGCCTCTCAAGGAGAGGGACCTTTTTGTTTTCTTTTGAAAATCAGCTTGGCATAGCAAATAGAATGCTAAATCTGGCATCTGTCTTACCTGGGTTTGAATTCCCATAGGATATTTAGTAGCTCTTTGGCCCAGGCCAAGTCACCTGATCTCCCTTTGTGTATTTTTTTTTTAATTTTAATTTAATTTTTATTTTTCTAATTTATTTATTTTAATTTTTTTAAATCTCCTTTTGGTCCTCGGTTTCTTCATCTGTAAGGTGGGGGTAATAAGCTAGTAAGCTTTAATAGCTTAAAATTGCATCTTTTTGGGACTGTAGTATACAACATAGAATAGTAGGCCTAGAAGGAATCTCTGAGGTCATCTGGTCCAATTTCTTCCTTTTATAGATGAGGAAAGAGATTTTTATTAATAGCTTGGACTAAAACATAGATGATGTGCTTATAAAATTTACAGATGACTGTCACTTTTGGAACACTCCAGCCTTGTAATACCTATCTCACTGGGCTGTAGTGAGATTCAGATGAGAGAGTGAATGTATAAAATTTTTGTAATATGTGCTCTTTTCTCATAGAGGCAGCTGCTGGTTCAGAGGGTAGTGTGCTGGGCCTGGAGTCAGGAAGATCTAAGTTCAGTTCTGGCCTCAAACAGTTAGTAGTTGTGTGACCCTTGGCAAATCACTCAGCTTCTGTGGGCCTTGGGTTCCTCAGTTATAAAATGAAGACAATCATGCCACCTACCATGAAGTTTTGTTGTGAGGGTCAAATGAAATGATATTTGCAAAAAGCTCTTAGCACTGGGTCTGGCACATAATAGGCTATAATATAGATGCTTATTCTCTCCCTCCCCTCAATAAAAGTCTGAAGATAATGGTGGAGAAAATGTCAGCAAACATCACTTATGCCATGTGTCAGGCAGAGGGGGTTATAGTAAGAAAAGACAAATTCTTTTGCCTTTCCCCGTCCCAGCCCTCCACTCCCACTCTGAGCCAGAAGCCTGATTTCACTATATAATTACTGTATCTTTGAAAATGAAAAGCATCAGGTCAGATTTGAGAAGATCTTTTTCAAGGTAAAACCTACAATCAGATTTGCCCCCAGGAATTCAGTGGCCACCACCTGGCACAAAGGTTACCAATTACAGCCTCCTCTTGCAAACCAGATGCCTTTTTGATTGCAAACTATTCCTGGGTATACACGTAAACAGATCTGGTGTTAGCATAGTGAATTCCTCCTGAAAAGTTGTGTGTAAACTGAATTTTTGTACCTCAAAGCACATCTTAAATTCAGTGAGAGCTTACTATTTCCAACCCAGTGCCATTTCTCCTTTCATGCTGCCTTAATTATATAACTGATGAGAATAAGACATCAAAAACTATTTCTGTCTGTTTTGTAAATACATCTGGTATATATCTGGTTAACATAAAGTGGGACACACCTACTCTTTAAAGATTTTTAAAACCCTACAGCTTTTCCTCACAATAGCATGGTTTATGTGCTTTGTTAGAGTTAAAAGCACTGGCATTTAATTATATTATTAATTACTTTAGCATTGTTGATTTCCAAGATTCCTGGCCAATATTAGGTGGCTAACAATATTCATTGAGTGTTCACTACCTTCAGAACACTGTGCTGGGCGACATGTCAAAGAGGCCCAAGACAGAGGGCCTGGCCTAAAAGTTCTTACACTCTGATGAGGAAGCCGGGAAAAATATGCATGAAAAGCACACGTGAACAATTAGAGAATAATATTGAGCTACCAATTCTTAGAAAACTGTTTACTTCAGAGCTCCGTTCTGATCCAACATTCATCCACTCATTTGTCATTTCAAGGAATTCAATTCAGCCTGTTATATTAAAAAATGTTTTTGATATTTTTGATTCTTGTTGTTCAGTCATGTCTGACTTTGTGCCCTCATTTGGGGTTTTCTTGGCAGAGGATAGGTATGACATTTCTTTCTCCAGCTCATTTTACAAAGGAGGAAACCGAGGCAAACAGGGTTAAGTGACTTGCCCAGGTCACACAGCTGGCAAGTGTCTGATGTTAGATTTGAACTCAGAAGATCGGTCTTCCTGATTCCAGGCCTGGTGCTCTAGCCATTGCATCACCTAGCAGCCCCATTTCTTTTGATTATTTACTTGATTAATATCTGGATATCTTCTTCCCGACTCTCCTGCCTATCCAGACATCCCTGTAACAAAAAGTAAGAAAGAAAAAGAAAAGGATCGTGGAGAAAGCAGTTTTCCAAAATTAACCAACATGGTAACTGAGTCTGACAGTATATGCAATGTTCCATACCCATAGCCTTTCACCTCTTCAAAGAAGGGAAGAAGGTACCTTTGCTTACCTCTTCCTGGGACCAAGCTAGGTAGTTATATTTGCAGAACTTTAGTTTTGTTACCAGTTCTTTTCTTTTATGATTCTTTCTGCTTGCACTTACTCAACAATCAGAGTGCCTGCTGTGTTTCAGACACTGGGCTATGTATGTGAGCTATCCAGAAACATACCAGTAACAGTGTTTTCTCCTAAAGGTAAGGCTTGTATTCTATACGATACTCGTGTAGCATTGTGTTGGTTCTTGAAGGGATACAGAGAGCTGGGACGTGATTTCTCTCCAAAAGGAGCATCCAAATCTATTTGCAAAGATAAGACATGCCTGGTAAGTTATACAACAATATAGATCAGATAGAGTCAGTGTGGCGAGTGCAAAGAGTAGGGAATTTGGAACCAGAGGTCCTAGGTTCAAATCCCACTTCTGTCACTTACTACTTGTATAACCATGGGAAAACTACTTTACTTTTCTGGGCATGTTTCCCCATCCATCAAATGAGAGAACTGGACTCGATGGCATCTAAAGTCATTTCCAGCCTTAAATCTATGGTCCAATGTTGCAATAGGGTATATCATTCAATGGCATGGTGTTCTGAGTGTTCTGCGTTCACAGTAACAGAGCATGTGTAAGAGTCAGTCAATCAATAAACATTGAATGTTTACTATACTATCATTCACCATCCTTTATTTTTGAAGAGGACTAATGACATCATGGATGATGTCTTGTCTTGTTTTGCTTGTGTATTGGATTTAAGTGAGGCAGAGCTGTGCAAAGTCATCACCCTCACTCTCTCTTTTTGAGTCATTGAAGTCCAGTGGCAAGACACAAGTCATAATAACTGGCAGTGTCCAGGGATGCAGTGGATGATCTTGGTGCCTAATATGCTTGACCAAACTCTAAGTGATCACAGCACCTGCTTCATCTGCCTTCATGGCTGTTGGAATATGTTGTTCTCATCTGCCCATTTCCACTGGAGAAATGTCCCACCTAGTAATACTTTATGCCAGGCATAGCTCTAGGCACAAGGGAAATGAATATGATAAATCAAACAATATCTGCTTGAAAGGACCTTATTTTCTAACAGGGAGACAAGGACATTTTTAAGTATATAAAAATAGAGAATAAATACAAAAAAATACAAAGTTGTTAAATACAGTGTGGTTTGAGAGGAAGCATACTTACAATTGAGGAAGTTACGAAGGACTTCAAGTAGAAGGTGGTACTTAATCTGTATCTTGAAGAAAGAGAGGGACTCAGAATTGGAGGTGAAGGCGGGCATTCAAGGTATAGGGTAGGAGGTGGGAAATCGAGAATCATGTGGGAGGAACAAAAAAGTGGCCAATTTATGTGGATCACAGAATCTGGGAGAGATAATAGTGACTAATAAAGCTGGAAACATAGCTTGAGGCCAGATTATAAAGGATATTCAAGGCTAAACAGAAGAGTTTACATTTGATTTGGGAGCCACTGGAGTTTATTGAGTAGGAGAGTGACACTGCCAAATGTTCTCTTAACTGATGGTAGCCATTTCTAGGGTAGGGGGTGGGGAGGGAAGAAAAAAAGTTTAAAAATTTTTTAAAAATTTACACAATAATTTTATTATATGTTTAAAAGGAATAGCAAGTTGTACATAAAAGATTTGCAGTTTCATGTGTAATCATCTTTTTTATTATACTATTTTATGGAAATGCTTGTTTTATTCAATAAATTAAATATAAAATAAATTTTAAAAAAATCATTTTGCTAGCAGTATGGAGGATGGGCTGAAGTGAAGCTTGTTAATCCATTATGGCTTCCTGGAAGAGATGAACTTTAAGAGGGAAGAAATCCTGTTTCTTTCAGGATTGCACAAAAGATCGCTATACTCATGATGGTTGGAGGAAGGAGGAAGCATGGGAAGTAGATGGGAGAATCAGGGGGTGGTAGCACCTTCTTTTAAGAAGCAGCATAACCTAGTGGAAGGAGTGTTGGTTTTAGAGTTAGAAAACTTTCCTTCAGTTTGTCGATCTAATGTACAGACATCTGACTCTCAGTTTCTTCATCTCTAAAATGGAAATGATATTTACACTACTTCCATACATAAGAGGGTTATTGGGAAGAAAGCACTTGTAAATTCTAACGTGCCAACAAATATGAGTTATTATCATTCCTTTTCTAGGGCCCCTAGTATTCTCTGGGGGAGGTGACAAGATATAAGATTCTTAGTACGATACCCTGTGTACCAGAAAAGCAGTTTGAGGATTTGGCTTCTTCTAGAGCTTAAGTGGAAAAATAGAACTAGTTTAAGAGAACAATGACTTTAGTTTCAGATTAATTTTTTTCCCTGAGTTACCTCCCAACTCTGCATTAGAGAAAGCCAACATTTCTCATACACACACACACACACACACACACATATACATATACACACATATACATACACATGTATATACATGTATATATATGCGTGTATATGTATATATGGGTATATGTGTGTGTGTGTGTGTGTGTGTGTGTGGATATAGTAGTTCATTATCTGGAGTTGGATAGCATTTTCCTTCATAAGTCTTTCATAGTTGATTTGAATAATCATATTACTCAAAAGAGCTTAGTCATGCACAGTTAAGTCTCTGAACAATATTGCTGTTACTCTATGCAATGTTCGCTTGGTTCTGTTCATTTCACTCTGCGTTATTTCGTGCAAGACTTTTCCATGTTTTTCTGAAAACGAACCTGTTCATCATCTTATAGCACAGTATTCCAGGTTTCAGGTTATTCTGTAATGTTTTAAACCTTATTATGAAATACAGTAGAGTTCATTAGTGTTTTATATGTATATACATACATACAGGTATGTATATACATGTATATATATAAACACACATATGTATATATGTAAATTTGATGTCTTGTTTTTTATATCACCTTCGTTTACCTCTACCCAACAAACTGTCCCTTCTAACAAAAAAATTTTTAAACAAGAGAAAAAAGCAGTTTAATAGAAACTAGCCAACATGTCAACCATGTTTGATACTATATTCAGTATTCCATGCCCATAGTCTGAACCTTGCAAAGAGGCATGGGAGTAAGGTACCTTTTTTTCAGCTTTCTCTGGGATCAACCTTTGCCATTATAGATTTTAGAGATGGAGGAGGTCTTAGAAGCTATCTGGTCCAGTCCTCTCATTTTACACTGAGGATGCTTCAGGTGCAGAGAAGCTTAAGTAACACCCAAGGTCACACAGGTAGAAAGAGGGATTTGAACTTAGGTCCACTGAGGCTAAATCCAGCTGTCTTTCCTGCATTGTACTATATTTGAATTCTCCTTTGGGCATTTACTAGTTGTGTGACTGTGGACAAATTTATTTATTCAGCTTCTCTGAGCTTCAGTGTCCCTGTCTATAAAATGGATAACAATACCTAAATTACCTATTTCACAGGGTTGTTGTGGGGATCAAATGAGATATTCTGTGTTAAGCTTGGTTTAAGCCTTAGGGCGCTATATAAATGTCAGCTGTTATTATTCTTGTCCGTCTGTTTTTCTTTTGGGGAGCAGGAGGGGAGAATTTGGGGCATGAGTGGTATAGAGGCTGGTTTGGGGTGATAGATTGAGGATTTGTTTTCTGGGAAAGCACAGTCCTCCTGTCTTCCCTTTAGCCCTGTAAAAGTTCTTTTCACACCTGCAGTGTGTATAATGATAAGAGTGGACATCTCTGAAGCTTTCCAGGATGTCAGTTTTGGAGCCCTCGGGCTTTTGGTTAAGTTGGGATATCCTGTCTGACATCTTTTCTGATAGCTGAGAGTGTGACTTGTCTGGAGTCTGTGCCAAGGCCATAGTGCCTTGAGTCTTTGGAGTCAAAAAGTTGCCTTGGCTTAATCTTAGACCACTGAGATTCCAGTGTTGACATCCTGAGCAAAAAAAAAAAAAATAGACTCACTTTCAATACACTTTATTTTATAATTTCATTTTATTTTTTAAATCAATTTTATTTTCAGTCCTAAATTATCTCCTCTCCTCTTTCCCCCCTCCCACCCATTTAGAAGGTCAGAAAAACAAAACCCATTACAAATAGGTGCAGTCATGCAAAACAAATTAGCATATCAGCCTAGTCTTTACCCCTCCCAAAAAGAAGAGAAAAGAAAAGAAAATAAAAGGAAGGGAGTGTGGGAGGGAAGAAGAAAGTAAGGGAGAGATGGAAGGAAGGAAGAGAAAATTTATTTTAATCCACCCTCTAAGTGTATCAGCTCTCTCTCTAGACAGCATATTTCATGAGTGCTTAGAAGTGTGGTTGGCCGTTGTGTTATACAGGGTTACTAAGTCTTTCAAAGTTGATTATTTTTACATAATTGCTGTATAAATCATTCTCCTGGTTCTGCTCATTTCAGTTTCTATCCGTTTATCCAAGCCTTCCCAGTTTTTTTCTGATCGTTTTTATTTTAAAAAATTTGTTACCATTAACAAAAATGGTATGAAAAAAATAGTATGAAAAATGAATGAAAATTTTAAAGATCATATATAAACCATACACTTCAAAGTATTTACAATGTGTTTTTTAAATTGGATATATAATATCTAACAAAATAACAGGCATTTGGTTTTCTTCCACTCCTCCTACTTATCACTTTTTTTCTTCCCTTTGAAGATTATTTCTTTTATTCTTCACTGTACTTTAAAATTAAAAAGAAAATGCAGTCCAAAATTTATTTGACTCACTGAATGTTAGGTGCTATTAGGAACCTCAGGGATGATGTGGTCCAACCCCGTATTGGGCTGTAAACCTTTTTTTTTAAAATCTTTTCATTGCTTCCCTTTTGGGGGAGGAGTGGTCCTGGATCTATGCTTGCATTATTGTAGGAAACTCCTGTTGTAAGTTCCTTCCAATGATGCTGATTGGTAGCTGGTAAGTAAGGCACCAAGAGATTAAGTGACTTAACCACATGGCCACAAGGCTCGCATCTTTTGCTAGGATTTTTATTCTAAAAACACTATGTATGTTAAAAAGGTCAGACTCAAAAGGCAGGCTGTGTTATAGTGAAGAGCAGGGTACTCCAAGGTTGGCTTCCTCTCCACTATGACATAATACCTTTTGCCTTTCACATATTGTTGTTGAGTCGTGTCTGACTCTTCATTACCTCATTTGGGATGGTCTTGGCAAAGATACTGGAAGAGTTTGCCATTTCCTACTTCAGCTCATTTTACAGATGAGGAAACTGAGGCAAACAGGGTTAAGTGACTTGCCCAGGGTAACATAGCTAAGCTAGCATCCACTATGCCACCTAACTACCTTTTATATAGTAGGCACTTAAAAACTGTTGAATCTAATTGAACCGAGCATAGTTTACAAATGGGGAGACCGAGACCCCAGAAAGTAGCGTGCTTGAGGCTCACACAGCTGGTTACTAGCAGACACAAATTAGAATGAAGTTGTCCTGGCTATAACCACATCACCTTCTTTGTTCTTTAGCCACAGTGAAGGCTGTGGGTCTCTGTTTCGTGATGCTTTTGCTAAGTAAGTTACAGTGGAAACCAGAGATGAGTTCCTACTGAGTGCTTATCTCTCCTGGCTCATCTTTATTCTTTTTGCAGTGAGGCCTCTTTGAGGTTCTAGGGCAGGTGCTTTATAAACCTTTGGCTAAAGGTCAGCTACTTGGTGCCTGGTTCCCACGGCAGAACCATCTCTGGTGTATAGGTGTGGGGCAAATCATGTGCTCAGCTATCCCTTCTCCCACAACTCTGAGATGGGCAGTATGAGCAATGTAAATAAGTCACCTCGACTTACCCGGGGTCACATAGCTAATGCATGGATTTTTGTTGTTCTTTACTGGGTCCAGTTGTGTCTGACCCTTTGTGACCCCATTTGGGATTTTCTTGGCAAAGACACTGGAGTGGTTGGCCATTTGCTTCTCCAGTGGGTCCAGTGGGACCATTTTGTCAGGCAGTCAGAGGTTAAGTGACTTGCCCAGGGTCATACAGCTGGGAAGTGTCTGAGGCTGGATTTGAACTTAGGTCTTCCTTATTCCAGGCCCTAGCCTGAGCCACTAGCTGCCTCCATTTCGGAGTTTTTTTGGCAAAGATAATAGAATGGTGTGCTATTTCCTTCTCCAGTTGATTCTATAAATGAGGAACTAAGGCAAACAGGGTTAAGTGACTTGCCCAGGGTCACATAGCTAGTAGATCTCTGAGGCTGGATTTGAATTCAAGAAGATGAGTCTTCCTGATTTCAAGACCCATACTCTATCCACTGTACCACCCAGATGCTGTAGTACATGGGCAAGCCAGGACTAAAACCCAGGCCCAATCTCTTTAAATACACTTTACTTAGTGGATGTCCTATGTAGGCCCTTCTACCTATATTTTCACAAATTGTGTATAGACTATGTTTGAAGTATAAATGTTATAATATGGCACAGACTATAATGACATTGTATTAGGAGGTCACCTACTTAGGTGTAGAAGAGCATAATGTTTTAGGTAGAGGTTATACTCATAGCTATGAATTCACAGATGTTTTGAAGTATGAACAGTATTAATCTTAATAAGCTTGTGTCTAAAATTATTCTACTATTCAGAATGTCTTGGGGCCAAGAATGAGATCCTTTCTAATCCAGGTATACCCATGAAAGATGTTCCTGGTGTTAAGTCATAAACTACCCATTCCCATGTGGACTTTAAGTTCTAGGAAGCAAACCAAGCAACTATAGTGGCTACAAAGAACGAATCATTTATTCTCTCTGAGCCTCAAGTTTCTTCAGCTGTCAGATAAAGGGGGTTGGTACTATAAGGGCAGAAAAATAGCAAGGAAATTTTAAAATTCAAAATTGAAGGAGCTGGAGGCAAACAGGCACACTAGTACATTGTTGGTGGAATTGCAGACAGGTGCAAACATTTTGGACAGTAACCTGGTAATGTATAATAAGCATCACAAAACTGATCGTGCCTTTTTATCTAGCTATTCCTTTGCTAGGATTTTATTCTAAAAATATCCTAAAAATGAAAAAAAGGACCAATCTTACAAAAAAAGTCATAAGTACTTTATTTGTAATAACAACAAAAAGAAATAACTAATCTGCGTTGATAAGAGATTGGCTAAATATATTATAATATAGTAATGGAATGGAATATTGTGGTACCATAAAAATGTGATACATTCAGGAAATGGTGAAAAGCAAATCAATTGACAAATATTTTTTAAGCAATTACTGTGTGCTGAGGATATAAAGAAAAAATAAACAGTCTCTACCCTCAGGAGTTTTCATTCTATGGGGAAGGGAGAAAGAAACGACATATTTAGGAATAAATATATATAAAATAAATAACAAGGTCATTTGTGGAGGTGGAGATAGGGAAGGAATTTATTCCTGGAATGGCAGGTGGATTGTAAAGGTGTGGAGATGAGAGAAGAAATATTATATGAAGTGATACAAGTCACGATCAGAGCAGTGCCAGAACTATCACACACACACCCACACCCACACCCACACCGATTAAATTATATATATAAGAAAAAAATTAAAAATGGAAAAAGAAAAAAGGCAAAAGTTGTGAATGAAACTTAGGATACTATTTGAAAAAAGATGCTAAACAAATGAATTTTTGTTGTTGTTTCATTTGGATATAGTCTGTTAAGTACAAGGGTTTATGTGAGAATTTACTCCTTAATTTATTTGATGTTGTTGATGGTTATTAGTTTTTTTTAAATAAAAGGGGTACATCATCTTCTAGGTGCTTTCTGGCTGTTCAGTTCTATAGTCCCACACTGATGTATGCGTTTTGTTTACCCCCCTCCTCCTCTTCCACAAAGCCTGGAGCATACCCCAGGGCTAGACTGAGCTTGCCTGAAAGGTGGAGACAAAACTATTGCTGATTTATCTGTTTCTCTCTTCTTCAGAATAAGATTGGGAAAGTTTTCTTCTCTGGCAGAACAGCTGGTTTGGTTGAGTGGCTGAGGATGGGTTTTCTGGACTGGACTAAGTGCAATGCTTAAGGCTCAGCTATTTAAGACTAGCCCATAGCCAATTCCTACCTTAAAGGGCTGGGCTGTTGGTTTTTGTGTTTGTCAGTGCTGACCTGTTTGGTGAATGAATAGGGCTGCCAGAGCCCCAATTAACTTGGGGATGAAACAGGGTTTTGCCCCAGGGGCCAACACTTGGGGCACATTTTCTTCTTGGGAAGAATTCTTTTTTAAAAAAAAATTTATTTGAATTAACCCAAGTCTATTTTCTCTCCTTCCCACTTTCCCCTCATTCTTGGGGAAAAGAAAGACAAAACTCTTGTAACAAGTATGCACGGTCAAACAAAACTAATTCCCATGTTGTTGTTTGTTGTTCAGTCGTTTTGGTTTTTTTTTTTAAGTTGTGTTTTACTCTTCAACTCTTGGTGACCCCTTTTGGGGTTTTCTTGGCAAAGATACTGGAGTGGTTTGCCATTTCCTTCTCTAGCTCATTTTACAGGTGAGGAAACTGAGGCAAACAGGGTTAAGTGGCTTGCCCAGGGTCACACAGCTAAGCTACTAAGTGTCTGAGGACTGATTTGAGCTCAAGAGGATGAGTCTTTCTGACTCCAGGCCCAGCACTCTATGGGCTGAGCCACCCTTAATTTCCATATTATCTGTGTCCAAAAAAAAATGCCTCAATCTATACCCTGAATCCATTACCTAACTCTGTCAGGAGGTAGGTAGCATGTTTCATCATGGGTCCTCTGGAAGAGTGCTCGGTCATTGTGTTGATCAGAATTCTTAAGTCTTTCAAAGTTGTTTGCCTTTACAGTATTGCTGTTGTATAAATTGTTTTCCTTTACCTGCTCAGTTCACTCCGCATCGGTTCATACAGGTGTCCCCAGATTTCTCTGAAATTATTCCCTTCACCATTTCTTACAGCCAAATAGTATTCCGTTGCATTCATATAATATAATATGTTTCTCTGAAATGATTCCCTTCATAATTTCTTTTTTTTTCCTTTTTTTTTGGAGGGGGGAAGGCAGGGCAATTGGGGTTAAGTGACTTACCCAAGGTCACACAACAAGTTAAGTGTGTCACGTGTCTGAGGCAGGATTTGAACTCAGATCCACCTGACTCCAGGGCTGGTGCTCTACTCACTGCGCCACCTAGCTGCACCCCCTTCATCATTTCTTACAGCAAAATAGTATTCTATTGCATTCATATAACATAATATGTTTATTCATAACCTAATTGACAGATGCTCCCTTAGTTTCCATTTCTTTGCCATTTAGAAAAAAGAACTATTACAAATATTTTTGTATATATGGTTCCTTTTCTTCTTATTTTTTGATCTCTTTAGGGGTATAGACCTAATGGTATCCCTGGATCAAAGGGTTTGTATAGTTAGTAATTTTTTAGCACAATTCCAAATTGCTTTCTCCAGTGATTACACCAATACAAACCTCTGCCAACAGAGGTGTTTACTGTGCTTGTTTTCCCAAAACCCTTCCAACATTTGTCATTTTTTTTTGTCAACTCTCCAATCTGGTGAGTGTGAAGTGTAGCTTAGAGTAGCTCTAATTTACATTTTCCTGTTATTAATTGCTTGGAGCATTTTTATATGGTCATTGATAGCTTAGATTTCTTCCTCTGAAAACTGCCAGTTCAAATCTTTTAATCCCCTGACAGGAGTTGTCAGCACCCAGTCCTTGGGTGCCCTGAGGGTCCTGTCACCATGGAATCCTTCTTCTGGAGTTTATCTTCTCCCAACCCTCTCAGTGGGAAGGGCATGGGAATAGGCCATGCCCTTTTCCGGTTTAAATGTATCCATAGTTAGATTGTCCTCCTCTAACTTCAGTTGTTTTTTACCCTGGTGAAAACATTCAGAGTTATAACTCTGAGGGCAGTCACCTCATTACTAAAGCTATAAATCATAAAGGCAAAGAGTTAGGGAAGGGACAGGAAAAGAAAAAAGAATGCTGTTAGAAAATTGTCAGGGGATGCCCATCAATTGGGGAATGGCTGACCAAGTTGTGGTATGTGATTATGATGGGATACTGTTATTGTATTATAAGACATGATGAGCAGGATGCTCTCAGGAAAACCTGGGAAGACTTGCATGGGCTGATGGAAAGTGGAATGTATGATGTACAGAGGAACAGCACTATTGTAACATGATCAACTGTGAATGACAGCTATTCCCAGATCCTAGACAACTGAAGAATTTAGGATGAAAAATGCTATCCATCCCCCAAGAAGTCTGAATGTAGATTGAAGGATACTTTTTTAAAACTTTATTTTTCTTGTGGTTTTTTTTTGCCTATGTTTTTTTTCACAACATGACTATTTTGGATATGTTTTGCATGACTACACATGTATAACCTATATAGAGTTGCTTGCCTTCTCCTTGGGGGGGGGGGGTTGAAGTGGGGAGAGAGGGAGAGAATTTTGAACTCCAAGTTTTAAAAAAATGTTAAAAATTATTTTTGCGTGTAAATGGGGAAAAATAAAATATTAAATAAAAAAATTAACACACACAAACACACAAGAAATAAAGAAAATTGTCAAACTTGGTCCTTCTTTCTTTAGATTCAGATACTGGAAGGTCCAGATTGTTCCCTCATGCATTCAGCAGCTATCTTTTATAATCTAGTTTAATTGGAGTAGAAATTGTTTCCTTCTAGGCACTTCACAGTCCACTGATGGCTCTGGATACCAAGTGTTCTTTTGGGCTTTTTGGGGGAAGATGTTTGATTTCCAAACCTTTGCATCAAGTTGAAAAGATGGGCAGCTAAAGAGAAACATGGACTAGTGACATCTGTGTATTACATAGCTTTAATTTTTTTTATTTTTTGTAATTTTGAAATTGACCCCAAAAAAGTGAACAGTTCCTTATCCAAAGAAAAGAAAGTATATGTCATGAGACTCTTATTATGTACAATTTTTAAAAAAGTATATATGTAATTTAACTCATAATTACAACACTGACCTACTTATCTCTTTCCCTACTCTTTCTGTTTTCTTCTTTGTTTTTTTTTTTAGACTAGATTTCTCCATCTCAACCAGGCTGGTTCCGTACAGCAGTCATTCATGGGCCTAGTCCAACTGCTGATTGGCATGGAAGCTTTGACCTGCTCTGTTTCTAGCCTGGGCCTGTTGGCTGCTCTTTAGGCCTCCTAAAGCTCTTGGCACCCCCCCCCCCACACCTGGGAATTGCCAGACTGGTGCCAAATTCAGTGCAGACACTCTTTTAATATTCTTTACTTAAAAACATTTTTTTTTTTGACTCAAGCAGGGTTAGGTGACTTGCCCTGGGTCACACAGCTAGTGTCCGAGGCTAGAGTTGAATTCAGGTCTTCTTGACTCCAGGGCCAGTGCTCTATCCACTGTGCCACCTAGCTTCCCCTTTAACCTTAATTTTCTGTTTCAAATTCTCTCCTTCCACCCCTCCCCAACTCATTGAGAAGGCAAAAAATATGATACCTATTATACATATGAAGTCATGCAAAACATATTCATGCAGACACTCAATTGGCTCCAACCTTACCACAGCTCAAAACTCTGGAACTCAAGTGATCCATCAACCTCAGCCTTCCCTGGAGCAAGGATTATTGGCATGTACCACCATTCCTAGCTTTTCTATGTATTTTAAAAGTTTTTCATTGACAGTTCTTTATTTTCTTCTTTTTATTTTTGGCATTACCATTACCCTGCCTGTAACAACTCCCCCCAAACCCCAAAACTTTGTAATTAAAACCTTCCCTTGAAACAAATAAGTGTAGTCAAGCGAAACAAATATGTTCACTGACCATGTCCAGAAATGTTTATTTCATTTTGTGCCTCTCCTCTATTATCTCCCTGACAAGAGATGGGAGGAATGAATCATCATAAGTCATCTGCAGTCGTGATTGTTTGCCTTGATCAGAGTTCTTAAGTCCTTCAGAGCTGTTTTTCTTTACAATGTTGTAATCGTATTGTATTGAAAATCAGGTGGTATTGATTTTACTGGTTCTGCTTATTTCATTCTGCATCAGTTAATACTGTCTCTCCAAGTATCTCTAAACCCATCTCTTTCACCATTTCTTACAGCCCAATAATATTCTATTACATTCATAAACCATAATTTGTTCAGTCATTCCCCAGTTGATGGGTACCCATTTTGTTTCCAATTCTTTGTGTTACAAAAAGTTCTGCTATGAATAATTTTGTACATATGATTTATTCTCTTTCTTTGATCTCTTTAAGGTACATGCTTATCTTATGGCTATGCCAAAAGATGTTCACAGCTCTTGAATTTGGAGAAGTGTAGTTTCAAATTGCATAGCTTTACTTTTCCAAGTCTCCAAACACCAGTCTAAGTGATCTTTCCTTTCTTGGGCCTCCTACCACATCCCCATAGCATTTTGGGTTTCTTATGTATATTTAACTTGTTTTCTTTATTATTATAGATACTTGTGTATATGTCACACACACACACACATACACACATACACACACACACACACCCTATGAGTTTATAGTTTCCAGGAGTACTAGGACCTCATATTAATAGTATTAAATACATCAATAGTTTAGAGATGCATTGTTTCATTTATGTGGATACTTTTTTTTAAATCTTGATTTTATTTATTAATTTTTTTATTTTTGGATTTTCAGTTCCAATTTCTTTCTCCTGCCACCACTGCCCCATCCACTGAAAAGGCAAGAAATATGACACCCATTATATATATTAAGTCATGCAAAACAAATTTCCCCATTAGCAATGTTCCCCCCTCTTCCCCTCAAAAGCAAGGAAAATAAAGAAAGGAAATAAAATATGCTTCAGTCTACACCCTGACACTATCCATTCTCTGCCTGGAGGTGGATAGCATTTTACACGATGAGGCCTTTGTAGTTGTGATGGAACACTATGTTAATCAGTTAGCAAGTCTTTAACAGTTGATTATCTTTACATTAGTGATGTTACTATATAGATTGCTCTCCTGGTTCTACTCACTTCACTTTGCATCAGTTCATGTAAGTCTTACCAGGGTTTTCTGAAATCATCCCCTTCATTATTTCTTACAGCACAATAGTATTCCATCACAGTCACATACCACAACTTGTTCAGCTCTTCCCCAGTTGATGGACATCCCCTCAGTTTCCAACTCTTTGTCACCATAGAAAGAGCTACTATAAATATTTTTGTACATAGGGGTCATTTTCCCTCTTAAAAAAAATCTCCTTTGGGTATAAACCTAATAGAGATATTACTGGATCAAAGAGTACACAAAGTTTTATAGCCCTTTGGGCACAGTTCAGATTGTTCTTCAGAATGATTGGATTAGTCTGCAGCTCCACCAACACTGCATTATATCCAAACAAATAAGTCTTTGGGAGTTGTGACTGAAGAATTCATTATTTTGTTTGTGGCAACTTGGTGTTGAACTTTTCAAAGTTAGTATTTGTGTTCCCTCAAATTCCCCAAAATTTAGTGTTTATATTTCTTCAAAGGAGTAAATTGAGTAACTGAAAATTTCCTCAGTTTACTCATTTCACTTGACCACTACTCCACTGTAGCTACACACAGAGATGATCATATCTTTGGTCTTGCCATCAACCACAAGTGTTTCATTTTCATGTTTATGAATTATGAAATTCCTTTATCTGATCATAATTCATCATTCCAACTTTCCATTTGCTTAAAAGCTCTAAACCTATTCTTCATCTTCACTGTGATGAAGATTTTTCCAGTCTTCAATTCTTTTCCAAGCGATCATCTCTGCATTGATTACACTCTCCTCCCTTTCCTATTTCAACGCCTTGGCGAACTAGTTCAAATCTACACTATTGTCCACACTTGGGTCCCTTGCCCCCTCATCCTGTTGCTGATTATGTCTTATCAAGTCTCATCTTTTCATTATTCCTACCATCTGCTGCCTTCACCCATCATCACTAGGACAAGACAATCCTTTTATACCCCTTAATCAATTCACTATTTCACTCACCACAGTAAGTTTTTTTGAACCTTTTTATCCTTCTTCAAATCTCTTGTGGTACTTCTTTTCATTTGAGAACCTTGCCTCTTATTTCAACAAAAAATTGAGGCCATTCACAGAGAGCTCTCTCTTTTTTTTCCTCCTTGTCATTTTACATCACTCAGTTGTCTTTCTACATTTTCTCCTCTTTGATTCTTGCCTCATGTGAAGAGGTGGCCTTCCTCCTTTCCAAGACTAATCCCTACCTGCACCCTTGTGCATCCCCTTTTCTCCATCAGATTGCTCTCTCTCTAATTGTTAACCTCTCCCTATCTACTGACTCCTGCCCTACTGCCTATTAATGTCTTCCCTGACCTTAAAGAAAAGCCAAACCCTTAAGTAACTTGCCCAAGGTCACATAGCTAGTAAGTGTGAGGCTGCATTTGAACTCGGGTCCCTGGAGTTAGGAAGACCTGAGTTCAAATCCGGCCTCAGACGCTTACTAGCTGCCCCATTAACTGACAAATCTAATAGCACTTTTTCAGTCCCCATCCTTCTTGACCTCTCTGCAGCCTTTAACTCTGTTGATCAATCTCTTCTTGAGGTGCTTATCTCTAGGTTTTTGTCACATTATCCTGGTTATCCTCCTACTTGTCTTTGTTTCCTTTGTGGTATCTTCATCTAGCTCATTCCCAATAAAGATGAGTGTTTCCCTTAGCTCTGTCCTAGATCCTCTTCTTTTCACCCTCTGTACCATTTTGCTTGGTGATTTCATCAGGCCCTATGATTTCTTTGATCAGTCTCTACACAGATGATTCCCAAACCTATTTAACTAGCCCTTGTCTTTTTCTGACTTCCAGGACTAGAGCTCCAGCTGCCTCTTGAGCATCTCGAACTGTATATTCCATACACATCTTAAACTCAGACTCAGATGTCCAAAACTGAACTCATATTTTCCCCCAAACTCTCTCTTCTGAACTTCCCTATTACTGTTGAGGGCACTACCACCTGCCTCGGCACCCAGCTTGCAACCTAGGTGTCATCTTTGACTCTTCATTCCCTCCTCCCTCTCTGTATCTTATGTTGCCAAGTCCTGTCAATTCTACCTTTATAATATATCTCTTCTCCTTTGTTATTGCCAGCACCTTGGTGCCGGCCCTCCTCACTTTACTCCTGGGCTATTGTAATAGCCTGCTGGTTGCTCTCTCTACCTCCAGTTTCTTCCCACTCTAATCTATCCTCCACTTAGTTGCCAAAGGGTTTTTTCTAAAGGACAGGTCTGATCATGTCAACCCCTACTCCCTTACTCAATAAACTCTACTGACTCGCTATTACCTCCAGGATTAAATATAAAATCCTCTGTCTGGCTTTTAAAGCCCTTTACCGCCTGGGCCCTTCCTACCTTTCTGTGCTTCTTATATTTTATTCTGCTCTATATATGCAGGCCTCCTTAGTGTTCCTGAAATACTACATTTTAACTCTAGGCGTTTCCTTGTCTTTTTCTTTTTAAGTAGTATTTTTTTCCAATTACACGTAAAGACAATTTTTTAACATTCATTTTTACAAAATTTTGAGTTCCAAATTTTTTTTCCTCTCTCCTCTTCCTAAAATGGTAAGCAGTTTGATATATGTGCAATCATGTAGAACATATTTCCATATTAGTCATAGTTGTGAAAGAGGAAACAGACCAAAATGGAAAAAAATAAAGAAAGTGAAAATAATGTGCTTTGATCTGCATTCAGATTCCATCAGTTCTTTCTCTGGATGTGGATAGCATTTTTCATCATCAGTCCTTTGTTATTGTCTTGGATCACTGTATTGCTGAGAAGAGCTAAGTCATTCGTGGTATGTTGCTGTTACTGTGTACAATGTCCTCCTGGTTCACCTCACATCATTCAACATCAGTTCATGTAAGTCTTTCTAGGTTTTTCTGAAATACCCCTGCACAATTGCACAATAGTATTGCACAATAATATTCTGTTACATTTATTTATCACAGCTTGTTTAGCTGTTCTTCAATTGATGGGCATCCTCTCAGTTTCCAAGTCTTTGCCACCACAAGAAGAGCTGCTATAAATATTTTTGTACATAGGTTCTTTTCCCTTTTTATGATCTCTTTGGGATACAGACCTAATAGTGGTATTGCTAGATCAAAGGGGAGGCACAGTTTTATTAGCCATTTGGGCATAGTTCCAAACTGCCCTTCAGAATGTTTGGATCAGTTCACAACTCCACCAGCAGTACATTTGTGTCCCAATTTTCCCACATCCTCTCCAACATTTATCATTTTTCTTTTTTGTCATATTAGCTACTCTGATAGGCATAAGGTGGTACCTCAGAGTTGTTTTAATTTGCATTTCTCTAATCAAAAGTGATTTAGAGCATTTCTTCATATGACTATAAATGGCTTCAATTTCTTTATCTGAAAACTGCCTGTTCATATCCTCTGACCATTTATCAGTTGGGGAGACTTGTAGTCTTATAAATTAGACTCAGTTCTCTATATATTTGAGAAATATAACTCTCGGCATTTTCAATGGCTGTTGTTGGAATGCTCTTCCTCCTCATCTCTGAATCTGGACTTCCTTGGCATTATTCAAGTGTCAGCCCAGATCTTATGTTTTGCAGGAAGTCTTTCCCAGTCCTCCCCACTGCTAGTGCCTTCATTCTGAGATTGCCTTGTATGTCTTGTATATACAGTCGCTCCTCAATATTTATGCATTTAACCATGGCTATGTGCAGTTGAGAAAAAAAAATGAGAGGCACAATGCATGCAAGTTTGTGGAATGATTGGTATTCTACTAGGCACTTCACTGGTTGGGTTCACCATGCTCTTGTAAAGAGCTCCCCCTGTATTCATCTTGTATTTTCATTGTTTGCCTCTAAAACTCAAGTTTTGTGTTACAATTCTGCCCCCAAAGTGTAGCGTAAGTCCTTTGGGCACTAAGCCCAAGCGTGCAAAGTCAATGATGTGGCTTAGTGAGAAAGTCAGCATGTGTTTGGTGTTAACGACATTATAGCCCCAAAAAGGAGGAAAGAAGTTGTAAGTGTTAGGGAATTTTCCACAGCTGTATCTTCAACAGTCTCTAGCAAAAGCTGATCGTTTTTGGTGGTCTCGGGAACCTAAAGTCCTATTTCCCATAGGTTGAATTTATCAACATTCATGGTTTTTTTTACTTTCTTGCTGTTTTCTAAGAACATTACCCCCAACAAAAGTTGAAGATTGTAAATAGTTGCCATGTTGGTTCTTTGATGGCAGAGACTTTTTTTTTTACCTTTCTTTGTATCCTTAGAGCTTAGCATAGAGCCTGGCACATAGTAGGCACTTAATAAATTTTTATTAGTGACAACTTGTTTTTGTTTACTTTATGAGAGTCTTTGCGTTCATTGTTTTTTGCTCTGCACCAGATTATTCAGATCTCCTCACATTCCTTTGAATTCTTCCTATTTGCCCAGTCTTATGTTCTGATCCGTTTTCTGCCATGCTCCCACCATCATTTTGGAAGTGGGAAGATTTGGGCCAGCCTTCAGGCCGTTCTGTGTTTTTGTCCATTTTATGTGTCACTGTGTCAAAAAAAAAATCCACCACTGCTTGCCAACTTTCTGGTGATAGGTTGGCCTTTCCAGACTCAGGCATGTTGGTTCTCAGACATGCTTTAACTAAAATTTTTTCAAATAAGTAGAATCTGCCAGAGCTCTCAGTTTCCTGACATTAGAAACCAAAGGCCACTTCCAAACCATGATGATCAATCTAAAATTTTTAATAGGAGTCATGGCACATAGTAGATCTTAATAAGTGGTTGTTCAATTAAATTAAAGTTTTGTTGAGTTGGAGAAGGCAGTGTCATCCCTGGTTCTCTGTCATGGCCAAGGAGAGAAAGAAAAAGGAAACCAAAGAACCTGTCATATCCCTTTGTCTTTCTATACTTTATAATGTGCCCAGTCCCAGGCACATTATAGCTAATATATGGTCACTTGGAGCTTTGAGATCAGAAAAAAGATTTCTTGAGCTTTAAGGAGTGGTAGGGATTTTTGTGGTTGATATTTCCTGAAATCATAGGAATTGGGTTTATTCTTTCAAATAGCAACAGTATAAGAAGATCACTATAGTAAAGCCAAGAACAGGCTTGGAAATGGCAGCTTTCAGGGCCAGCAAGGAAAGCTTTACTGTTCCCCTTGAACAGTTTTTCCAACAATTGCTAATGAGGTCACTTTTCTCCACATTTTCTTTGCTTTCCTATCCTCCCTCTACCCTCGCCCCCACCAAAAGAAAGAGTCAGTTGAATTATATCCTGTATCCTATCTGACCATGGATAAATTAACATCATTTCTCTGAGCCTCAGTTTACTCATTATGAGGCAGTCATGGTTTAATTGAGATAGAGAGCAGGTTTCTGAGGAAGAGATACAAAGGTTTAAGTCTCACATCTGATACATACTGGCTGTGTGACCCTGACCAATTCATTTAACCTCTCAGTCAACTCTCTAGGATTATAATTAGAGTGTGACAATTGGCATTATTTGAGGGAGTTTGTGTGTATGTGTGTGTGTGTGTGTGTGTGTGTGTGTGTGTGTGTGTGTATATATATAATCATAGATTTAGAAGCAAAAGAGACTTTAGAAGTCATCTAGTCAAACCGCTGAGGTACTGAGGTTCAGACAGATGGCATAACTTGCTAATATCACATAGGTATTAAGTGGCCGTGCTAGGATTTGAACTCACGTCCTTTGATTCCCAACCCAGATCTTTTTACCTGCTTTACTTGGATTCCCTTACATAGGTGAAATCACAGATCTAGTTTTTAAAATGTGAATAATGATGACTATCACTTGTACCTCACAGGTTTGTTATGGGAATGAATAGGATAGTATATGTAAAGTGATTTACAAACTTTAAAGCATTGTATAAACATCAGCTGTCATTGCCCTGATACCACTCTTAGGACTGAACCTACTGACTGGCCTGGCCTGCCCTGAGCTGGTAGTGTTTTCCAAAGTTAATATCCTCAAAACATGTTTCAGATAGTACCAAAAAAAATACCCAATATTTCAGTTGTCCTCTTTAGGAATGAAACTTTGTAGAAAGAAAATTTTAGCCAAAGTAAAGAGCAGCCAGAGGAAGGCTTTCCCAGTAGGCGGATTAATTGGATGAGAGAAGGAACATAAGCTATGGCTCTTCCAGTGCTTCCCCAAGCATCTGGCTTTTCGTCTCCTAAGATCTTTTTCCTTCATCATTAAATCCTAGAGCTTCATGTCCTGGGTTCTTCCCTTTCGCCTTTTTTGTTGTTTAGTCATTTTCAGTCATGTCTGACTCTCCGCGATCCCATTTGGGGTTTTCATGGCAAAGATACTGGCTTTTCCAGCTCATTTTACAGATGAGGAAGCTGAGGCAGACAGGGTTAAGTGACTTGCCCAGGGTCTTATAACTAAGCCAGATTTGAGCTCAGGAAAATGAGTCCTCCTAACTCCAGGTCTGGCACCCTATCCACTCTGCACCAGTATTATTAATAGGAAGGAAGTAGCATAGAAGGAAGAAAGGAAGAGAAGGAAAGAAGGAAGAGAAGAGGGAGGAAGGAAAGAAGGGAGGGAGGGAGGAAGAAAGGAAGGAAGGAAGGAAAGAGGGAAAGAAATAAAGAAGGAAAGGGAAGGAAAGAAGGCAGAGATAGTAGAAGTCCAGGGGATGGGGATGCATTACAGGAACATTTTTTTCCTGCTTTCTTGTTAATTTGTTTAGTTCTTATTTGTTAAATGACTAGGGTCTAACATTTGAAGAAACTGGACTATGTAGGGAGCTTATGTGACTTGCCTAAAGTCAAAGTCTGACATCAAGAGGTGGGATTTGAGCTCAAATCCTCTGACTCCAGAGCCAGTTCTCTTTCCACTGAACCACACCAAGTTTGCAAGGCCAATGACACAATGAAATTCTATTTTGCCCTTTAAAACTGTAATGTATAGTATAGTCCAAGCCTGGGACAAAATCACCCCAGCAGCTGTGGCTGGGTAGGGCTCCTTGAAGGACAACCTTGTCCCCAAGCTGCAATGTGCTATAGTTCCTGTTGCTGAACTAACTGTAGGAACAGTGAATTTCTTCCTACTGTACTTGAGATGTGTTATATGATGGGTACAGCAGTGTGGTAGCCTCCAGACTAACCTTAGCAGCCACATGTGATCATTTCGTTATTCTGAAGAGTCAGATGTGTACGGTTCTATGAAGCTGTGACGTTAGTTGAGGGGCACCAGTTTCAGGAGCAAGCACCAGGCAGAGAACACCAAGGAGATTTGGTGGGGTAGACTACTCATGTCCAACTCTTCATGACCCCTTTTGGGGGTTTTCTTGGCAAAGATACTGGAGTGGCTTGCCATTTCCTTTTCCAGTTCATTTTACAGATGAGCAAACTGAGGCAAACAGGGTTAAGTGACTTGCCCAGGGTCACACAGCTAGTGTCTGAGGCCAGATTTGAGCTCAGGAAGATGAGTCTTCCTGACTTTAGGTCTGTCATTCTATCTACTGTGCCACCCAGATGCCTATCCCAAAAGATACTCCACATTTATACAGCCTTTCTGCAAATGAAGTTAACCTCTTAGGAAGGTCAGACTAACCAGTCTAAATCCTCTAGCCCCTAGAAAAAGGGTTCCCAACCTTCAGCATGGCCACCCTCAAGGGCTACAAGAAGCTTTGCAAAGGTGTATGGAGAATATTTGGTAAATAGCTAAATTGTTCCATTGAAATTCATTAATCCCTTTATTTTACTTCTTATATGAATGTGCATGGTAAACACTAAACTTTATTTCCTCTTGTATTGACTAGGAAGTATGAGAATGTTTACTAAAAGCCAAAGGGTAGGGGGACTTTATAAAGAGGGATGGGAACCCCTGCCCTCCTGTGTTGGTGACAGATAAGCCTCTACCAGCTCCTCTCCATAGTATCAGGCCCTGGATGGCTGGGGTGGAGCCGAGAGCCCCAGTGAAGAAGACTGGTTTTCTTCTGCCTCATGTTCAAAGGCTTTGTCATAACAAAGCTCATTTTGAAAGCCTGTTTTCCTTCAAGACTCAGGTCAAATCCTACCTTCTACAAGAGGCCTTGTTTTGTTCCCTTTCTCATTCTGCCCCTGCCCTCCCTCCACCACTAGCACCTTCCCATTGAGATTACCTCCAGTTTACATTATATAACTGTACATGTTTTGTAGTTATTTGCATATATTTGCATATTGAATAGAGATTTACATATTGTCTCCCTCATTTCAAATAAGAATTCCTTAAGGGTGAGGACCATACATATTTTTGCCTTTCTTTGTGTCCTAAAGACTACATTGGTGAGGCAGTTGGTGGTGCAGTGGATAGAGTACTAGGCTTGAAGTCAAACCTGAGTTTAAATCCAGCCTCAGAAACTTTGCTATATGACCGACCCTTCACCTTAAAGAGAGTCACTTAACTTCTGTAAAATCTGGATTCTGAATGTAACATACAGGCATAGTCCACATAATAAAAAATGAAAAGGTTGGACTAGCTGACCTCTAACCTGTACTTGAACCAAAGCAGAATTAGCTTCCCTGAATCCTTTCCACTTTTAAATCTATCCATGATCTATGTCAGGGCTGTCCAAAATGTGACAGGCAGGCTGCATGTGGCCCGAAGGCTGCATTGTGATTAATTTGGCTCCCCTACAAGCATAGAAATTTACATAAATGCTTTAGTAAAGGAAGCTGGGCTATGGCAGAGCTCTCACTAAAATGGCAAATCAAAATATATTGTCTGTTGTTTCAGTAAAAATCTAAGGTTGACAGCCCTGATCTGTGTCATTCTGTTTTGGTCTTCTTTGTCACCAAAGAAAGATTCCAAAGTCTGAGTCTGAACCTGAGTCCATTCTCGCTGCCTGGCCATGTTCCCAGCCAACTACTTGACCCTTGAGTTTTTCGTAGGGGTATGACTGCTTGTAGAGTAGAGAGTACTTTGTTCTAAGCTTGAGGGGATGCGCTGTTGTTTTCAGAGCTATTTCTACACAGCAAGCTCTGCCACACCAGCACTCCTTCTCCCCCAAGAACTGCCAGCCTGGACCTGACTCAGATCTTAAGCAGGCTCTGCACTCCCACTCTGATCTGTCACCAGGTGGGCCTGGGACTGGAAGCAACAGCAGCTGTAGTTCTGTAGCTGCACCACCTCCACTGCCCCCGGGACGGTGGCTGAACCGAGAACTCCTTTCACTCTGTCCCCGTAGCTTTTCTCACTAACCTTCTCTGTTGTCTTTGGTGTTTGTGGGTTGAGAACTCTGGTAACTGTCACAGCTCATTGATTCAGGACACTAGGTAGGGCCTGTTCCACTGGACTCCCAGTCTAGTTGGTCCAGGCGCAGCCCATGCTGGGCTCTGTTCTGCTCCGCTCCCAGCTCCATGAGGGATAGACCTTACCCAGTGGCTATCCAGGCTGTCCTGGGCTGGAGCCCTGCTTCCCTCTGCTATTTCGTGGGTTCTGTAGTTGTAGAATTTGTTCAGAGCCATTTTTTATTGGTGTTTGGAGGGTCCTGGGGGAGAGCCCTAGGCAAGTCCCTGCTTTCTAGCCACCATCTTGACTCCGCCCCATCTATGTCATTCTGAATGTAACTTAGTGATAATACTATTTTATAATAATGATATTCACCTACTATGACCAAACAAAATAATACTAAAAAGCAGACAAATTCTTGCTATAGTTGACCAGTCTTATTCCAGTGAAAAGTTAATGAAACACTCTTCCCTAATTAAGTGCAGAATGTAGTACATATAATGTCAAATGACTGGTTTTGTGTAATTTTTCCTTTTTTTTTTTGAAGGGAGGATTCAGTGGGAGTTGGAAAGCCATGTTGCGAAATGACCATGATATAAAAATAAAAAGCATAAATAAATTCCATTGTAGCATCATGAGACTTCATTAATCTTTTTTTCCTAATAACTGTCAACAAAAATATAATAGCCAGATAAGCATTTAAAGTAAGATGCAAAATCTTAATAAGATCTTTAGCATTTAACAAGTTTAAAACCAAATGAATAACAAATAAGCAAAAAGCAAATAAATTAACAAACAAGCAGAAAAAATGGTCCCTTACAAATCTCTTTCTATGTCTCTCTAAAATTCTCTTTCTTTCCTTATTTTCTCCCTCCCTCCCTTCCTTCCCTTCCCTCCATCTCTCCCTACCTCCCTCCTTTTCTTCTCCTCTCTTCCCTCCCTTCTCTCCTTCCCTTTCTCTCCTCCCTCCCTTCCCTTCCTTCCATTTTTCCTTCCTTCCTTCCTTTCTTCCTTCTTTCCTTCCCTCCTTTTCTTCTTCCATTCTTTCCTTCCTTCCTCCCTCCCTCCCTTTGTTCCTTCCTAATATAGGACATTGGACTAGAAAGCTTCTGAGGTCCATTACATCTCTAGATTTCTAATCCTGTGTCATCCCCATTTCTTTCAAGAATTTAGCAAGCAAGGTCTTTGGTCACATCTCCTCATCTTGTCTTTGAGCTTGTCACGGGCTTAGGACTACAAATTTGGTGCTTCAGTTTTTGTTCAATAGCTTCCTGTCTTCCTAACCACTTTCAACAGTTCTATTGTGCTGTCTTTGGAATCCTTCTAGAAGAGGGAGGCCCAGTGCTATATTTCCCTATGGCTGCCTCAAGCCAGAAGGAGGCTGTCATAGTGCATGATGTTAGAGAAGTGTGAAGGCTTCCTCTCCATTTAAGAATTTGCCCCTGATGTGGTCTGTCTGATTGAATAACGATCATTCATTTGTACAGACTGGCAGGTCTAATGTGGGAGGTAAAGGTGTCGGAAAAAGGCAAATGGAAATAGTGATTTCATCTGGAATGATAGCACAGGACCTAGAGAGCCCCTGGGATTTTCCTTGGAATGTACAGGTTAAATCCTGTTATAACAAATACCATTGCAGCAACCTCTGTAGAAATCTAAGGCCGTGTCAATGATCTGCTTATTTAAAACGACATTCAGTATGAACAGATTCCAGGACATAGAAAGAATGTAGATTTTGTTTTAATTCAGTAATCATAATAATGCCTCCCCCTCCTCCTAAGGACAATGAGCTCATACAAACCCCATTCTGATCCTAGGAGTTAATCCCTCTAATGGGGGTCATTTTCTCACTTTGGCTCATGCTCCTAGCCCAGAGTTCTAATCTGGAAAAATTTCCCGAATAAACCTTCGATGTGGCTCATGTCTAGGTTCCCCCTTCCCCAAATGGGTAAAAGGGTGCCCAGCTTCTGCACAGGCACTCAGTGTACAATATGGGTATCCAGTATGAGATAGCTTTTATCTCTTTCCGTTCTACCTAGAAAATGCATAAGGGAAAATGGACTCAGAGGAACCCATGAACAAATATAGAAACAAAAAGCACTCACTAGTCATTAGACTACCCTCTGGAAGGTAAAGATACTTCGAGAGATTGCTCAATAAATACTTCTCATTCTCCTTGGACCTCTACTATCTGAGTAATTTATGGCAATAGCAAGGTTTCCAAGGTCCAGATGTCTTGGCATGGCATAGCAGGGCAGTCCTCTGTTGAGAATTCTCTTCCTGTAGAGTAAATCTTTTAGGAGACTCAGTGCCTGACTTTTGAGGTCAGGAACTCTTGTTCTCTTTGAAATTCTACATGGAAAGTTCTTTCTCAGGACTAGTCCCTGACATGCTCAGAAAAGGAAAGAGAGGCAGAAGGCAGTCAGGAACTGAAAGCCCATAGATACTCTTCTCAGGCCTTGAGAAAACACAGGCAACTCACCAGCTTCTCCCGCTAGTCGTCAGTTTCTGCTCTTGGTATGAAGAGGGAAAAGTCACTTCCCTCCCTCTCATTTGCTGCACTCTAGAAGTCCAAGAAAGAAATCTCTTTTAAAAAAAAAGAATACCTATCCTCCAACTCTCCTTTGTCCATCAGGTTAGAAGGAGCCCTAGTTACTGGGGACCAATCAAGAATTCCTATGGGCTTTCAGCAAGATGCAAGTATATATTTACTTTCATGATAGGTGCCCATCCGTCAAAATTCCTTGCCCTGTAATGACATCAAGTTGACTGGCAGACTGGTCAGATTGATTAGAGTTTCCCAGGATCATCCCCATTTTACTTGTAAATGTCTGAGGCAGAATTGACACTCAGATCTTCCTGACTTAAGTCCAGCTGTCTCCATACTTCACCACCTACCTTTGCTCATCTTACCCATTTTGTAGTCTATGCTATAGGTCATAGGCCTTGTGACATCAGGCTCACAGAGTCAGAAGAAACTCCAGAGAAGAGCAGTAGAGAGCAATAGGAGAATTATTCTATTAGGAGTTATTGGGAATTATTCTAATGGGAGAATATTTCTGTTGCCTTTTCTATTTTTATTGTTTTTGGTAGGTCAATATGCCATAACAATTTTGCCAACATCCTATTTCTCCTCCTGTTTTTAGCCAGACTCCCTAAAAAGGCTGTCTACATTAGGTGTCTCTACTTCCCCCTGCCTCCTACCTTTCAGTCTTTTAAGGCCTTTGCAACCTGACTTCCAACTTCATTACCCAATGGAAACTTCTTTCTCCAAATGTGTAAATGACCCCTTAACTGTCAAATCTAATAACCTCTTCTCACATCCTTCTTTACTTCTTTGAAACATTTGTCACTGTTGTCCACCAAGTGTAGCTCTTCCTGGTTGCTTTCTCCTCTCTGATTTTGTGAGATTGTTCTTAGTCATCTTCCTACCTGTCCTGATTGCTCTTTCTCAGTTTCTTTTGCTGGGCCATCATTGTCCAAAACTCTATCTTAGGTCTTCTCTTTTTTTTTGTGCTCTGTCTTTGGGTGACCCCATTAACTCTCATGAGTTCAGTTATCATCTCTGTGCAGATGACTTTCTATATCTATATCCAAATCTTTACATTCCCTATCTCGATATCCAGCCCTAGTCATTTTCCTTTGACCTATTCGTTCATGCCCATTGGACATTTCAAACTGGGTGTCTTGTAGGGGTATCAGACTCAACATATCCAAAACAAAACTCCTTTTTTTTACATCTTTAAAAGATTTTTTCACCCTGAACTAAACAAACATCAAATAAAATAAGCAGTTCCATAAATATAGTAGAACAGAAAAAAGAATGTATATAAAACTGCAAATTTCAGCTATATGCAGCTTGCTTTTCTTTTAAAAATATGTAAAAATTCGACATGTAACTTCCAAAGCTGCCTTGCTTGCTTGTTCTTTCTGGCCTTCTGTTATCTTTAGTGAATTTTTAAAAATGCTTCTGTGACCCACTCATCCTCTCACTTCACCCCCAAAAGAATCTCTCTCTCTGTCTCTCTGTCTCTCTCTCTCTCTCTCTCTCTCTCACACACACACACACACACACACACAGACCTATTGTAACAAATTCACAGAGTCAAGTAAAATAAATTCCTACATTTACCATGTCCAAAAATGTATATTTCATTCTGCAATTTGGGTTTATCACCTCTCTCACAGGAGGTAGGTAGTATGATTCATCATCAGTCTTCTAGAGTTGTGGTTGTTAACTCATTACCACCACTACCACCCAAAAAAAAATTCCTCTTCTGAATTTTTTTTTATTACTGCTGAAGGCATCATCATCCTTCTAGTCTCCTTGGTTCACAACGTTGGTGTCATCCTTCACTCATCAATCTCACTTACTCTGTATCCAATCAGTTGCCACCTCTATCTCCACAACATCTCTTGTGTAGGTCACTTATTCTATATGGCCAACCAACTGCCAAATAATATCTCTTGCATAAGGTTCCATCTCTCTACACAAACAGGCCCTCATCACTTCTCTCCTAGACTACTATAACAGCCTCCTTTTTGATTTCCCTGCCTCAAGTCTGTTACTACTCCTTTCTATCTTCTATAACACCCAAAGTGATTTTCCCAAAGCATGTTTGACTCCATCATGCCTTTCTCCCACATACAACTCCTCCCCCCCAACTCAGTGAACTTTAGTGGTTCCTAATTACCTCTAGGATCAAATATAATCTCCTCTTTCAGGCATTTAAAGCCCTTCATCACCTGGTTCCTTCTTACTGTCAATCGGACTGGAACCAACCTCCAACCTGTGGGTGGCCAGAGCTAGACAAACAGAGCAGGCCAGAGATAGGGGAGTCAGGACACAAACAGAAGTTTGATTTCAGAGTGAGGAAAATGACAATGACATATGTATATGGACCCCCCCCCCCCGCCCCACAAAGGAGGGCTTAATGCTTTTGATGCTGGGGCCACTTATATATATATATGAAAGGGGTTGGCCCACAACAGAGTCATTCTTAGATCTTGAAACACTTCCCATAGTTGGCATTTCTTGGGACAATACAGACGTTGTTGGGTCCTGTGGGAACAGTCATTGTTTCAAGTTTTGGGGGTTGTGACCCACCCTACCAGGTACAGAACCAGAGCTCTGTGACAGGAACAGGAGTATAGTACTTGTCGATGCCAAGGAACAGGGCTTATGAACATGTGATGGATGGCCCTGGGAGATAGGGAAGCTAAATCCCTCAGTGAACACCTGGGGCTGGTCCAAGCAATATACTTTGCCAGAGGGTGATATCATCCTGGGTGCAAAGGATTATTGTTATGTCAAGCTCAGGACACAGCCTGCTTTCTGGGCCCTAGCTCTGGGAAACAGGGTGTCTCCAAAATATTTTGACATTACCATTCTAGTCCTCTTATATATCACTAGTTTCTAAGCACTCTTCAGTCTAGCTATACTTATCTCTTTTCTGTTCCTCATACAGGTTGTTCCATCTTTGTGCCTCTGCACAGGCTGCCTGCCATGTATAGAATGCTGCCATTTTTCATCAGCTTTTTAGAATCCATGGTTTCCTTCAAAACTTAGCCCAAGGAACACCTTTCTATATCCACCCCCTACCCCTACTAACTGCCTGTGCTCTCTCTGCCTCTCTCTCTCTGCCTGTCTTTCTCTCCCCCATATATACATACATGTATATATGTGTATTCATATGTCTGCTTATGTGTGCATGGTATTGATTTTATATATATTCTTTATGCCCCTAATATATGTATCTGTGGTCCCCCCAGTTTGTAGGTAAGCTTCTTGAGGACAAGGACTGTTTTACTATCTTTAGACACCCACTGCTTAGCCTGGCACTTAGTAAGTAATTAATAAATGCTTGTGGATTGATTGATTGGTACATCTGTGAGCATTTGCCCCACTGGAAATTATCCCAGCAAAGAGTCATTTTGTCTGTATATCCCCAAGCCCTGCTTGCTGATCCTTCCTTGACTGGTGTCAGTGACAGTTACTCTGGGTAACAATGTCTGGCTGTTTCCTTTCTCCCCTCAAAACCCTGACAAAATTCCACCAGACAGCATTACCCAGAGTGACAGCAGTAACTGGGACCCCTGGGCAGAAGCTTCCAGCATTTGTCTGTAAAATCTCCAAATCCTGGTGGAAGTCTTTTGGGAGTGGGAGAGAGGACAGGAATCAGCACTTGAAAGAGCTCAGGAGGGTCCAGGATGTGTCACAAGATGTGGCAAAAAAGCCCTTATCAAAGCATGAGAGTGTATTTGAGGGTGTCTGTCAGGTTATCTGTGATTAAGTAACAATGATAATAAGGACCATAAGGGTAATGATAATAATACTGTAGTGAAGGGCAGCTAGGTGGCACAGTGGTTAGAGTACCAGGCCTGGAGTCAGGAGGACCAGAGTTCAAATTCGACCTCAGACACTTAGCTGAGTGACCCTGAGCAAGTCATTTAACCATGTTTGCTTCAGTTTCCTCATCTGTAAAATTAACTGGAGAGGGAAATGGCAAATCACTCCAGGATCTTTGCCAAGAAAACCTGAATAGGTTCACAAGAGTTCCACACAACTGAACAACAACAGTGAAGTCCTACCCCAGGACCTCTTTATGATTCTGGGGATAGCCAGGGGCTCTTGAATACAATCAAATTCAGTGTATTTCAAATCGTTCCGGTTCTGTTCCATTCCCTTTCATTCAGCAGTATTCTAAAATGATCTCTAAGGAACCTTGTATCTTTTAAAATAAGATAATGTATCTATAGTTTATTTCTAATTGGCTACATTTGACAAAGAAAATTTTTAACTGGTAAGAAAATTGCAAATGAAAAACCATCCCTAGATACATGAAGAGAGTCTGCATATCATACTGGAGAGAGTATGAACCTATGAGTCAGGAAGAGGGCCTGGGTTCAGGTGTCGTCTGTGACACAAGCTAGTTAGATGACAGTGGAAGTCATTTAACCTCTCAGTGGCCTCAGGCAGCTCTCTAAGACCGTAAATTTCAGAGAAGTTACAGATTTGCATGGGTGGAGGAGATATTTCTTACATGCAAGAAAACCACAGCAGGCCTAGACCAAAACAAAACATGTGGGGAAGAAACTTGCTGACACAGTGGGTTGAAAGCCAAATACATTTGATAACTTTGGATAATAATACTTCGCATTTTTACAAATTTGGTGTTCAGGATAACATAGCATCCCTATTATAAGAATGAACAAGGCAAGAGGGGATGTGAATGAGAATCACCTAAGCCTAACAAAAGTCTATTTATATTAACTATCCTTCCCATAATTCCCCATACAATTAAACATTCTCTCCTTAACATTATAGAATTCCATGTAAGATTCGGGTTAGGATAGCTTTCTAAAAGTCTTGGTCTAAGCTATTTGAATAGGTTGTCAAGCTTGAAAATTAACATTCCATGGCATTTTTGCATCTACCTTTTGCACATAGCAACAACAAACAGCTGGAGGCATAGATAGATAGATCACTGGGCAACAGATATTAGTTCATTCATTTATTTTTACTTTTCAACATTCACTTCCACAAGATCTTAAATTCCAAATTTTCTCCCCTTCTCTCCCCTCCTCCCACCATGACCACCTGTATTCTGATTACCCCTTCCTCCAATCTGCCCTCCCCTCTACACCCCATCCCCTTCTCTTATCCCCTACCCTTCTGTTTTCCTGTAGGGCAAGATAGGTGTCTACAACCCCCCCTCCCCTTTCAAACAAACAAACAGAACTTCGCCACTTCCCCTTTTTGGTGCCTTCTGTGAGGAAGAGCTCACCCTGGGGTCTTTAATTCAATAGATATATATAATGAGCACCTATTATGGGTCAGGTGTTGTGCCCTATTCACAAGGAGTTTACAGTCTAATAGAGGGAAGGACAGGTTCACAAATTCAAAGGAAAGGGAGAGAGAAGTGCAAAGTAGAGGTCAAAGTGCTATAAGGAAAGTGAAGAGTGGGAGATCACTTTCACCTGGCAATAGAGCAGTTAGGGAAGGCTTCAAGGAGGTAGTGATTATCAATGTAATAGCTTAGTAAACAATACTTGGATGACTGAACTTAGGAATATAGTATATGATGAAACCAGAGACCCTGACTACTGGAATATAGATTTCTATTTGATAAAATTTGCTGGGAAAACTAGAGAGTAGTCTGGTAGAAATTAGGTTTAGATAAACCTTACGCCATATACCACACTAAATTCCAAATGGATACAAGAGATCATATCTTAAAATGATTAGAGGACAGAAGAAGGAGATATTTTTCAAGATTATGGCAAGGGGTGGAATTCTTACTTAAAGAAAAGAGAAGATGATTGCAAAAAAAACCCCAACAATTTTTAATTATATAAAATTTAAATGCTTCTGTAAAAGAAACATAAGTGTAGTTATAATCAGAAGAGAAAATTAATTTTGGGGGGAAAGCATTCATGGTATATTTCTGATAAAGGTCCAGTACACAAGTTATATAAAAAAATTGATACAAATATATTAGAAGAGCAATTTCCCACTAAGTGGTCAAAGGCTATGAAGAGGCAATTTTCAAATAAAGAAATGCAACCTATCAGTAACCATATGAAAAAATGCCAAAAGTCACTAATAATAAGAGAATTGCTGATCAAAACAACACAGGTTCCACCTTTTTACCCATCGGATTGGCAAAGATAATAAAACAGGAAAATAGCAATTGTTGGAGAATTTCAGGGAAGGGGGCAGATGTACTAGTTCAACCATCCTGGAAGTCAGTTTGGAACTAGATACCCCAAAGGGCATTAAACTGTACGTCCCCTTTGACCCAGTGATACTGCTATTAAGTATGCACTCCAAGAAGTTCAGGAACATTGGGAAAGGACTTACATGCCTAAGAATACTTAAAGAAGCAGTTTTTGTTGTGGCAAAGAATTGCTAACAGAATTGGTGTCTATCAGTTGATGAATGGCCGAAAGAATTCTAGCTTATGAATATAAAGGAATTTTATTGTGCAATAAGAAAGGAGGATTTGGAGAAATGAGCAAAGACTTGTGTGAACTGATACAGAGTGAAGTGAGAAAAAAAAGGGTCAGTGACCTTGGAGAGAACTATATAGGAGAGTGGTGGGAGCAGAAGCCAAATTACAAGGAGTGGGTAAAGGAGAAGTAGAATAGGGGACTGTTTCAACAATTGGTTAGCAGCTGTTGTGGGGGTGAAAGACCGACACAAGCCCAACAGCACAGGTTCTTTTGATCTGCTTTACTAAGGAAAGTAGAGTTAGGGGGTTAACAATCTTATTTCAATCCAACATAAAAATATCACTCACTTAATTCAGGCGAAATAGGCCAGCACCCTGAACTTCAGAGCAAATACTAACAAATTATAAACATCAACAGAGTGACCTTGTCTGATGCAAATTTCAGTGCGTATTTACCAGGGTTTAACAAAGTCCCAACATCCGGATTTGCAAGCTGGGGGAGGAACTCTTAAGAGCTGCCTAGAGTCTCTTCCAGTCTCATGCCACTGTTCCTGTGAGTGAGAGCCCCCAAGCAAATTGCTCTGCTCTTTCTTTTTATATACTCTTTAGCCATCATCAAACATCTGAGCCACCAGAATTTAGGCTCCTACTATTGGCTGTTGTCTTAGCAACTCCCCTTAGGAGCCTGAGGGCTTCACGCCTACATAGGCTTAGCACTTAGTATATAGGGGTTTCAGCCTGGGGCTTTGCACCTGGTAAGGCTCAATCAATGACACTTAATTAATCATTCTAAAACAGTAAAAAAAAGTCCCAACTTAATTGATATTACAGGGACAGTGAACATAGAATACTTCTTCTAGACAGAATGGCTGACTCAAAGAAAGAACTGGAAGAGAAATAAAGGGTGGCTGACTGACCTGGGGCCATTCCTCAAAATAGAGGTTCTGGGAAGAACTCATCAATAGGAAAAGAGGTACCATAGGTATGATATGATCCAGGCCACTGAGGCATCAGGGTGCTGAAGTTGGGGAGTCAGAAGCAGAGCTTGGAGAGGAATGAATGGACAAAGTGGCCCATCATTAGGATGTTGGTAACCAAGTGATTTCTTTTTTAAGCCATAGTGATTCATGACACAGTCTAATAGACTTGGCGGCAGGGGGGAGGTCAGTCTGCATCAGTGGGAGAAGTAAATACACTGATGAAATTGTAGTTCTTTTGAAATATCAAAGTAATAATAATGCCTTGTGCTTGTAAAGTGATTTATGGTTTAGAGTGCACTTTTTTATATTTTATATCATGGTTTGAAGGAAAAAGGGTTAGGATCCGGGTTCAGATCCTGACTCTCCCATTTACTGTATGTGAGCTTGGGCAAGTTTTTTGCCCAAGGACCCATTTTCCTCATTTGTAAAATGAGAAGGTAAGACCAGATGACCTTAAAGTTCCTTCTAGTTCTAAATCTGTGATCCTATACTCTCTATGTAAATGTTCCAAAAATTTCACAGGATGTAGAACTGGAAGGGACTTTTGAGATCATATAGTCTAATCCCATCATTTTATAGATGAGGGAACTGAGGCTGAGGGAAATAATTTGCCCAAGGTCACACAGCTAGCTACTAGTAGAGCCAGGAAGGGGCCTTAAATATTTTAAATGTTGTGAGAACAAATTGCAGGGACTTCCCAGAACAAGATCAGGCTTTCTTTACCCACTAATGTGTATTTGAGCTACCTGACTTCCTATAAAAAGAATATGACATCATCATGGGTAGGTCTAAGTTATTAAGTGATCTAGTGATTCTGGCTGGGAGGAGAGCTATGAGAGAACTGGGACTCTAGAATGGCCATGTGGATTTAAGAGAGGAGTTGGAAAGGAAACAGACAAGCAGAATGGGGGGGGGGGGGGGGGGGGGCGGGGAGGGGCAGGAAGAAAACCCAGAATGAGCTGATCTAGATGGGAAACTGAATAATGGCTAAAAAGATTTTCCTGGAGGCCAGAGTTCATTTGACACTCTAGTGGAGTTGGTAGTCAGGTGGGTGTGAGCAACACAGCCTTGTTCTCCACTTAAGTCTCACTCTGATGCCTCATTTTAGCATGGAGGTGACTATAAGTTCTCAAAGGCCATACCAAAGGATTGCAAACTTTTCCAGTTCCTACCAACATGGAAGTCATTTGAATGTGGGCCTGATGAAGGCCCATACATCTGTCATCTGACTAGCAACCTAGCTAAATTCAGAGAGGATCATTACCGTGTTAGCTGTGGGGTAAGTTTTTTGGCCCCAACAACTCTCAAAGACAACAGTGACTGCTGTGTGTGATTAAATGACTGTCACTGTGCAGTGATTACAAAGAGAAAAACAAAACAAATCCTGACCTCTTGGAGCTTACATTCTATTGTGTTTAACCATCTGTTAAGTCTTAGAGAATTTATGATCTGTGTTGGTGGAAGGAATTCTCCACTAATGAAATCAGAGATGCTTAAAAGGATGAAAAATTCTAATCTTGTAACTATAGGGGGTATGGAGGAGTAGGGGGACCCAGGGTCCCACTAAGAAAAGATTTTGGTCAGGTTTTTTTACAGTTATATCCCCCCCATTTGTGACCCCATTTGGGGTTTCCTTGGCAAAGATACTGGAAAGGAGCAGTTAGGTGGCACAGTGAATGGAACACCAGTCCTGGATTCAGGAGGACCTGAGTTCAAATGTGGCCTTAGACACTTGACATTTACTAGCTGTGTGACCTTGGGCAAGTCACTTAGCCCCAAATGCCTTGCCTTCCCCCCTCCAAAAAAAACCCCAAAGATGCTGGAGTAGTTTGCCTTTTTTTTTCTCCAGCTCATTTTACAGATGAGGAAACTGAGGAAAACAGGGTTTAAGTGACTTGCCCAGGGTCATACAGCTAGTAAGTGTCTGAGGCTAAATTTGAACTCAAGGCCTTCCTGATTCCAAGCCCAGTGCTCTATCCACTGCCCCAGTTAGCCACCCTTAGATAAAATTTAATACTACTCAAAAAAGACCTAAGAGAGACCAAGTTCACCCCTGAGGTGGATTAGCACAGAAGACAACAAACTAAGGTTTTGGTTTTAGCTCGACAGCCTTCAGACTGCAGAGAATGACGGCAGTGACTATATTGAGGGGTTGTTTGATGCTTTAAACCAGTGCTTGGTTAATTGAATAACATGGAACTGCACTTGTGTGTAGTCAGCTGTCCCTTAACCGTACATAGCTTATGCTCTAAAATTCTCTACACTTCAGTAAGGTTAGTTGTATACTACTGTGTATAGTAAGTTGTATATTAATATACATGATAAGGTTAATAGATTCTGATTGTGTTGTTTTATGGTAGAGACAATGCAGGATCTGGAGTAGGTTTGAGTTTGAGGCCTGGCAGCTTCCACTTACTATATGCGTGACCTTAAGTAAAGTCCCTACACCACAGCTTCCTCCTTTATAAACCAAAGGGGTTGGACTTGATGGGTGCTAAGGTTCCTTTCAGTTCTAAGTCCTATAATCCATAAGCATTTGTGTACACATGTATGTATGTGTCTGAATATATGTGCATGTATGTGTGTTTATGTATATACATATGTGTATACACATGTGCATGTATATGCATATCTATAGATATATGTAGATATAGATATACACATATGTACATAAACACACGTATATGTATACATACAGAGGTTTCTTTTATTCTTAATAGACTTGGGGGTAGGGGGGAGGTCAGTCTTCTTTTCCTTTTGTTTTTTTACAATCATATTAAACGTATTAGTCATGTTGTGAAAGAAGAATCAAAACAAAAGGGGAAAACCATGAGAAACAAACAAAAAAAAGGAGAAAATAGTCTGCTTCGATCTGCAGAGTCCATAGTTCTTTCTCTGGATGTGGATAGCATTTTCCATCATGAGTCTTTTGGAGCTGTCTTCGATCACTGTATTGCTGAGAAGAGGTAACTCTGTCAAAGTTGATCATCACACACTGTGGCTGTTACTGTGTACAATGTTCTCCTGGTTCTGCTCACTTCACTCAGCATTAGTTCATGTAAGTCTTTCCAGGTTTTTCTGAAATTTGCCTGCTCCTCATTTCTTATAGCACAGTGGTATTCTGTCACAGTGTTACACCACAACTTGTCCAGCGATTCTCCAATTCATGGACATCCCCTCACCATTTCCAGTTCTTTGCCACCACAAACAGAGCTGCTATAAATATTTTTGTTCATCACACAGAGGTTTCCTAGAGAAGGGTATGTTATTCTGGAGAGGGTCATAGCACTTGCCTTTTAAACCATTCTTTTCTACTGCTTGAGCTATCTATAAAGGCATTGAATGTCTTTTCACTGGCTGCCCCTTCTGCCTGGAATTCTCTCTTTCTCCTCCCCTTTACCTTTTAGCTTCCCTGGTTTCCTTCTAGTCTTAGCTAAAATCCTGCCCTCTGCAAGAAGGCTTTTATGGTCTCCCTTAATGTTAGTGCCCTCCCTCTGAGATTATCTCCAGTTTATCCTGTATAGATCTTGTTTGTACAAAGTTGTTTGCATGTGGGATCCACAATTAGAATGTAGGCTCCTTTTGGGCAGAGGTTGTTTTTGCCTTTTTTGTATTCCTTTTGCTTAACACAGAGCTTAGCACAGTGCTTGGCACATAATAGGTGCTTAATAAATGCTCATTGACTATAAGAGCTGCTGAAATGCCCATTCCAAAAACAGACTTTCATTTTAGGCTTGGGTAACTCTGCAATGTCAGTCTGCCCCAAACTTGATTTCTGGGACTTTCTCCAAGTCAAGAGCAAAGAGTAGGGAAGGAAGCTTCCTTTTAACTTCTTGACCCCTTTCTGTCCAATTGATGTGGCTGAAAAAAAAAAACAAAACCCAGTAGCTTAGGAGTCTGCAGCATTCTTGAGTTCAAGGCCTAGTTCTGTAAGACCTTGGGCAAGTACTTCCACTACTTTGAGTTGCAGTTGCCAAGGGGAAATGGAACTTTCTAGAAGGACTTCTGGTCTGGCACTGGTGTAGCATCTAGAATGACTATGTAGGTCCCTAAAGAAGGCAGAGGTCACCAAGAGGAGAGTTTCTTGACTTCCTAGCAATCCTTATCTCTAAAATGAAAGGTTAAACTAAATACCATCAATAAGTTGCTTTTCCAGCTTTGACATTCTACAGCAACTTACATTTCAACTGATTCATAGAACCAGGTTCATAGACCTAGGTTCACTTTGATATTTTTCAATAATTTTTATATCATGCTCCCACCCACCCAGGTTTTTTCCCTGGAAGCATCAGAATTTGACTAAATTTCCCTAGAAGGGCCCTCAGCTTCTGTGTAAGTATTTGGTCCAACAAGGTGTTAAATATAGGAGAGGTTTGTTTGTTTTTTTTTTAATCCAACAGAAAACACAAAAGACTCATATCTGAGCCTTTCAGTCATTAAAGTAACTCTCTCCTTTGGTCAGCTTCTACTTCAGATCTTTAGGGATCTATACTCTCGATAGATAGTACCACCTGGCATTGAGATCATCTATGCAAGAAGAATTCAGGATTGCTAGGAAGTCAAGAAACTCTCCTCTACGTGAGCTCTGCCTTCCTTCGGGACCTATATAGTCATTCTAGATTTATAGTGCCATACCAGAAGTCCTTCTAGAAAGTTCCATTTCCCCTTAGGACCTACATAGTCCAAAATTCATGGTAAAATGAAGAGAGAAGTCTAGGTAGCACCTTCATGTATGCTATGTCTCCCTATTGTGTTGATCCTCCTTCCTTTTGAGAGTTGAGTAAGGTTTAGCAGTCCTAACCCCTTCTTTTTCTGTCAGCTACTTCTCTCATGGTGGGGCCATATAGATGTGCTGGCTTGTCTCTAGGGCCTTCTTTGTGTCTTTCTGTCTCCCTATTGATTTTCTTTTTACTTTAATTGGTTAGTAATTCCATTGCATGTGGTTCCTTGAAGGAACTGTAAAGATGTGCCAACCTCTCTGTAGGGAACCAAGTCTGTGGGGGTAGCTACTCATCTGTATAAGTCTGACTTATCTAGAGACTGGATCAGGCATATGACCTAGTCCAGAAATGCTAGAGAGAAGGGACCACCTCTCCCAGAGTTTGTGATAGAAGACAAGAAAACTTTAGTTTTACAGGCACCCTAGACTTTGGGAAAGCACATTTCAGAAGGTTTATAAGGAAGGATAGGTAGGATCCTATAGGCTAAAATTCTTCAGAGGAAATAAACCCAGGAGGGATGTGAAATCCCAAAGGATGAAATTCGGGAGATACAAAGGGAATGGCTGAACAATCAAAATATGTGGATGTAATAGAATACTGTTTTCCTGTAAGAAGTTAAGAAAGTGATGGTTTATAGCTGGGAAGACTTGGATGAACTGGTCCAGGGTGAAGTGAGTAGAATCAGAAGAGCAATATATACTCTAACATTAATACCATAAAAATGAATGATTCTGATGAACTCTTCTCAGTGCAAGGATCATCTATGATTCCAGAGGACTTAAGATAAAGAACACTACCCGTTTCACAAAGAGAGATGGTGGACTAGTATGCAGAATCAGAAACATATTTTTTCAACATGGCCAACGTGGGAATTAGTTTTTCTTGACTGTGTTTATCTGAAAAAAAAGTTCTGTATTTCTTGCTCTCTTTCTTCCTCTTTTTTTTAAAGTGGGTATAGGAAAATAGGAGAGAGGAAGAAAAATACTTGATTATTTTAAAAAATATCTTCAAAGGGAAATGATCTCAATTTGTTAGAAAAATGGGAATTGTCTGAAAAGACTACTATAGATGCACAGGGATCTCAATAACTAAAAACATGCATACAGTAGATGGAAGCAAGGATGGGCAACAAATATGAATATGAAAAATGTAAGAAAGATGTGGTCCTATGAAAATTGTGTCAGGAAAGCTAAAGTTCAGAACTGAGAGGAAAGGGAGCTAAAGAAAGTAAAATGATTTCTTTTTGTCAAATTGGAAGAAGAAAGAGGCTCAAAGAAGGAATAGGACTGTGGCTTGAGATAGAAGAGATGAAGACCACAGACATCAGAGAGGAGAACAAGCGTCGTGAGCCTTGTTTTGCTTTAATTTTCTTAGCCAAGGAGAAGGAATTTTGGATGGGAATGAGAGAACAAAAATGACTGACAGAAAGTTGATACCCAGGACAGATAAGCAGGTAGTAAGAGGGTACCTAGTTAGTTGTTTTTGATGAAATCAAGTCCCCTGACCCAGATGAACTTCATTCTGGAATACAGACAGAAGTTGAGGACGAGATTGCTGAGCCACTGTCAGTGAGGTTGGAAGCTTTCGTCAAGACTAGGTCATACTAGACCAACCTTATTTCCTTTTTGTAAGGGTTACTAAACTGGTAAATCAGGGGAATGCTGTAGATGTATTTCACTCAGATTTTAGTATCTCATATGTTTATGAAAAAAAAGATGGGGGGACATGGTCTACAAAGTAATACAATTAGGTGGGGATTTAGGACTTGGTTACTTGGCTACACTCAAAGAGTAGTTGTTCATGGCAGTTGTTAGAGACTAAATGGCACAGTGGATAGAGAGCTGACCTTAGAGTCAGGAAGACCTAAGTTCAAATCCTGCTTTAGATACTTTCTAGGTGTGTAACCCTGGCAAGTCACTTAGCTTCTGTCTCAGTTTTCCTATCTGTAAAATGGGGATAATAATAGCATCTACCTCTCAGAGTTGTTGTGAGAATCAAAGGAGATAATATTTGTAAAGCACCTGGCACATAGTAAATGCTTAATAAATGCTTGTTTCCTTCCTTCTTAACAGATTACTGGGGAACAGCTATTAAAAAAAAAAAACAAACCAACATACCACAACTTTCATGTCAATATGGCAAGAAGTCTTCTGTGGAGTATTCCAGGGACATGTGCTTTTCCCTGTGAGGGTTAATGACTTTAGCAAAGACATAAAATGCATGTTCATCACATTTGAAGGGCACAAAAAACTTGAAGGGATAGCTTCACACACTGGGATAGCAGAATAAAGATCCAGAAAGATCTTGACAGGTTATGCTGAACCTAATAGATGAATTTCAGTAGGGATACATGTAAAGTCTTAACTAGTCTTCAACAAATTAGCCCCAGAAAGACAAGATTTGGGGTTAGATAGCATTTCATCTGAAAAAGATAATTGATTTTAAATGGGTCGAAGGCTCCATATGAAATCAACAGTTTGATGAGGCAACCAGAAAAATTGTCCACCTTGGGTTTCATTGGAAGAGCCATAGTTTCTAGAAATAAGGGTAATATTTTGCCCTACTCAGGCCATATCTTGAGTATTGGGTTCAGTTCTGTGTACCACCACTGTTTAGAAAATTGGTAAAATTGGTAAGCCAGAGAGTATCTAGAAGAGAATGCCTACAATGGGTTCATGTTCAGGAACTTGAAATCATATCATAAGAAGATAAATTGAAAGAACTGGGGACATTTAGTCAAAAGAGAACAGGAGGAACAAGATAGCTATGTTTAAGAATTGGAAGGGCTTTCGTGTGGAAATGGTATTGCAGTTATTTTGTTTGGCCCAGAAGAACAGCACCAGGAACAATGGGTGGAAATTTAGGATAGATTGAGGTCAGAAAAAAAATTTCTTAACAATTAGAGATGTCTAAAAGTAGAATGGTCTGCCTTGAGATATGGTGGGTCCCTCCTCCCTGGAAGTTTCTAAGCAGAGACTGGGTGACCATTTGCCAGGTTTGTTATAGGTTTTTTTCAGGTATGGGTAGGACTGTACGGCTACTAAGGTCTCTTCCAACTCTCAAATTCTGTGATTCTGTAATAACTTGAGTTCACGCCCAGAACAAAGGCTTCATTACTGGAAAAATGAAGAATTTACATCTAGTCTGGGAACTAACAACAGAGGGAGGAGAGGCTTACTAGACCTTCCTAGAAAATGCCTGAGTTCTCTGGCTACATATGAATTCCATGAATTCCTCCGTTGAAATGCTACTCCTCCTTCAGAACCTAGATCAAATGGTACCTGACATGGAGTCTCTTCTGATGACCTATTAGGTGGGTTTTTAAAAAAAAATTTCCACCATCTGAACTCATGTAGTACTTTGTACTGCATCTATAGCATTTGCCACATTCTACTTTGCATGATCTGGGAGGGGAAGACCCTCAGGCTTTCTGGCCAAAACAGAAACAATTGTTACTTAGATTCATCCTGAGCTAATCAGGGCCCAAATTGTGACCACATAGGGCTTGAACCTTATACTCACTGAATGGCACTGCCTCAGTCAGACTGAGACATGTTAAAGATGTTAGCTTGAAAAGGCCAAGGCCCCCCACTGCATTCTGAGCCATCTCCAGTTGTCCTGATCCATATCTGGCCACTGGACCCAGATGGCTCCAGAGGAGAAAGTGAGGCTGGTGACTTTGCACAGCCCTCCCTCACTTAAATCCAAATTCACTTGCATGTCATGGTATCACCTCCCTGATATCATGGTCCTCTTTGAGAACAAAGGACAAATAGCAACAGCAACTTTACATGATCACTACCATTGTACTTGTATTATAGCCTTAATTTTAATCTTTTTTTCCAACTTTTTTTTTGAGGGGAGGAGGGGAGGCAGTCAGGTTAAGTAGTCACTTAACCTGGCCTTAGGCCTTTGGCCTCAGACATTTGCTGTGTGACCCTGGGCAAGTCACTTACCCCTTTTCCTCAGTTTCCTCACTTGTAGAATGAACTGGAGAAGGAAATGGCAAACCATTTTAGTATCTCTGCCAAGAAGACCCCAAATGGGATCACAAAGAGTTGGATAGGACTGAAAAATGACAGCTATGTGATTATGGGCAAGCCACTTAACCCATTGAGGCCTCAGTTTCCTCACATGTAAAATGAGGTTGAACTTGATGAATTCTAAGGTACCTCTTTATGGAAAGCAGATCTTTATATTTGTTTTCTCTGTATGAGAAGCACTGTCACACAACAGGAGCCTAATAAAAGCTTGTTGATTGATTGATTCCATTCTTGGGAATGGATATTGTTGTAAAATCTGGGTTTAGCTTCCTTTTAGTGTTTCTTTTCTTTATCATTATTGTATTTGTGTGTATGTATATATTATATATGCATATGTACATACATGGTACAAATATTTTCTTGGTTTTACTTTCTTTGCTGTGCATTAACTGCTTGTTAAATGACTGAATTCTGAATAGCCCCTTCAAGAAGTGTTTTCTCTGCCTATAGAGGGACCATGGCATAATGGATGGAGAGTTGGCCTTGAAGCTAGGAAGACCTGGGTTCAAGTCCTACCTTTATTACAAACTGGGATGCTTGACCCTAGGCACATCATCTAATTTCTCAGTTTTTAGGCAGTGCTCTAGTCTAAAAACTAAGTTGCGGAGAAGGTGTTGAATTGGTACAGGGAGTTTCCTCACCAGGGAATTCCCTGCACCATTGAAATCACACAGCCAGCCCCTATTTAGAAGTGTTCTTTTTTCCTACCAGCCAGTTTATTTGTTTCCCAACCTTTTGGATTTAATCTCATCTCATCACACCCACCCCACCCAAATCCTTAATGTGAGTGCCTGGAACGGGAGGTTTTGAAGTTGATTGCAGCTGTGCTACACTTGCAGGATTGAGGCGTCTCTGAGAACTTGACTTCTCACTGCCATGTGCACTTTGCCATTTCGATCCTCCCTTGGTGTATGCCCTTTGACCCAAGCATGGCCCAGAATAGAAGACTGTGGGAGCAAGGGTGTCCAGAGCTAGAGATGATCCCCCAGGTTGCTTGTGGATCTTGGCTCTTTGCAGTGGAAACTCATCCAACAATATATTTCTGGAGCAGGGTTTTCTAGTTGGTTAGGAATATGTCACTTGGGTTGGTTAGCATTGGATACCCAGAGCTACAAGCGCAGTGTTTGTCTTCTGTTGACCAGCATTAAGTCTAGGCTTCCTAGAAACTTGGCCTGGGAAGGAAGGTTATGATGCAGCTGCTGTGTTTTTGTTTTGTTTTGATTGCTAAATACAAGTCCTGACAAACTCATAATTCAACCCACAGTTAAGGAAAACAGCCTAAAAGAGGGATTGCCACTGATTTGTATATGCAGTCTTACATTTTAGTCATTTTAACATTTGTTAAAAGAAAGGAAGGGCGTGTGCTTTAACTTTATTAAGTGAGTACATGTTGTCCAATGGACTTGATCTGAGTTTTGCTGCTGTTTAAAGTGGATTTCATTTATATAATTGGAGTCGTATATATTGTTCTTTGGGTTTTGCTTTTGTTCATTCTGTATCACCTTATGCAAGTCTTTCCACATTTCTCTGAATTCTTCATATTTCTCTTCTTGTATGGCATAGTAATTTTCCATGATATTCACAGAATCACACAATTTGAGAGTTGGAAGTATCCTGATTGACCATCTAGTCTAGGCCAGTACTCCAAAGGAACCCCTAGTATGACATGCCTGAGAAATTCTTGTCTTCTCTTTGGAGACCTCCACAGAGAGGTCTCACCACCTCCTGAGGCAGCCTATTCATTCCACTTTTGGTCCAATCTGATCATTAGCACGTTTTTTTCCTTCCTTCCTTCCTTCCTTTCTTCATCAAGCCCACATTTGCCTCTTTACAACTCCCACTGATTGCTCTTGGTTCTATCCTCTGGGGCCGGAGTCTAGTCTCCCCTCTGTAGTACAGCCCTTCAAATACTTGGAAGATAGCCATCACATCATTTCCAAGTCTTCTCCCAGCTAGACATTTCCAGCGCCTCCAACTGATAACATTCAGGCTCTACAACTTGTTTAGTTGTACCCTGATAGTCATGCATCATTTATTCCAATGTTTTACTCTTACAGATAGTGCTGTGAAGTTGAGCACATGCCTGTAATTTGTTATTAGCTAGGCTGGGGTCCTGGATCATTTGAGCCTAGGTAGTAGGGGTAAAGCCTATTAGGTGTCTCCACTAAGTCTGGCATCTATATAGTAAGCTCCTGAGAGGGGGGAGGGCACCAGACTACTTAAGAGGGACAAACTGGTTCAAGAAATAGAACAGGGTCAAAGCTTTCCTGATGACCAGCAGTGGGATTGGGCCTATAATTGGCCACTGCATTTCCAGTCTGGGTGAAATAGGGAGATCCAGTCTCAAAAAAAAAAAAAGCTGATATCATTAAGTATATTTTTGTCCTGAATTCTTGCTGCAAAAACAAACAAACAACTTTGGAAAATTAATCCCGTAGGGGTTATGTGGTTCAAAGGGTATGAACAATTCTGTAAGTTTTGTAGTAACTGCCCTTTTTTGGAGGAGGCCAAAGTAGCAGCTGTACACTCATAACCACTTGGTTTCACTTTTATCCGACTCACTTCTAAGGAGTAGGTTAGAGGAAAGAAGCAAAACTAGTATGAAAAACTTAACTGCTTTACACTGAGCCATAACCAGGCAGGCCAGTAGTAATTATAAATAACATTTATGTGTTAGTGCCTTAAAGTCTGGAGAGCATTTTACATACATTATCATCTCATTTTTACCTTCTAGCAATCTAGTGAGGTAGATGCTAAAGCTGTTGTTGTCGTTGAGTGTTTCAGCCTGGTCAGACTTTCCAGAAACCTCATTTGGGGTTTTCTTGGCAGATGCTTGGAATGGCTTGCCATTCCTTTGCCAGTTCATTTTACAGATGAGGAATCTGAGATAAAGAAAGTTATGTGACTTGTCCAGGGTCACAGAGCTAGGAAACTAGAACAGATTTGAACTTGGGTCCTCTTGACTCTACTGTGCCACCTAGCTCAGAAAAGAAAAAACGAAGTGACTTGTCTGATGTCACACTAGTAAGGGTTAGAAATGGGATCTGAATGGAGATTTTCCTAATTTCAAGTCTAGCAATCAATTCTAAGAGAACATCTCTTGATCCGGATTCATTCATTCATTTACCAAACGTTCTATGTGATTGAGTGCCTTGGCTGGTACGTTTAGCTCCCAGAGTGGAAATTAGGTGTTGAAGAATTTCAACATATCACATTGCTCTAGAGTTTTTTTTTCTTCTTCTGTTTCCTTGTTCTTCAGGAGATTGAAAAGAAAGGAATGATGGGCTTGAGATCCATGGGTTAGCTTTCTACATCTACTTTTATAATAGAAAGTTGTTGTTCAGTCATGTCCCACTTTTCATATCCCCATTTGTAGTTTTCTTGGCAAAGACACTGGAGTGATCTGCCACTTCTTTCACCAGCTGATTTTCCAGATGAGGAAACTGAGGCAAACAGGGTTAAATGACTTGGGTCACCTACCTATAATAAGTGTCTGAGGCAGATTTGAACTCAAGAAGGTGAGCTTCCTGACTCCAGGCCCGCCACTGTACCCACTCTACCACCTCGCTGCCCACCATCACCATAAAAACAATCAGAGCTAGCATTTATATAGTGCTTAGAGGTTTGCAAAGCACCTGAAAAATATTATCTCATTTGATTGTCACAACAGCCCTGGGACATGGGGCCATCATTTTACATTTTAAAGACGAGGAAACTGAGGCTAAATTCCTAGCCTGTGGTCACACACCTAGTAAGTGTCTGAGGCAGGATTTGAATCTAAGTCTTTCTGACTTGAGGTCCTGTGCTCTACTTTTCCTCTGCACAGTTGGTTTAATTGCTATACTCACTGTCACAGATCAATCAGTTTGGAGGTGGAAAAGACCATCAAGGTCATGTGGTTCATCTCTTTCAATTTAGGGGATGAAACTGAGGCCCAGAGAAGTTAAAGCAATTTGCCCGAGGTCTTAGAAGCAGTGCCGTTGCTTGGACCTCTGACTCCAGATCTGACGCTCTCTCCATTTGCCCTACCTGCCTCACAGGGTCATTTCATAGAATCATAAAAACTTTCAAACCAGGAGGAACTAATGAGGTGTACCAGGAATTTACAGATGAGGAAGCTGAGGCCAGACTGGTTGTGATGAGTTTTAGATCGTGTTTGAAGATCAAATGAGACAAGGGACATGAATATTATATTTATAGGAAAGTGCTGTGTAAACTGTAAATCACCCCAGATATCATTTTATCATTCAGTCATTTTGTTCAGTAGTGTCTGACTCTTCGTGATGCCGTATGGGTTTTCTTGGCAAAGATATTAGAGTGGTTTGTCATTTCCTTCTTAAGCTCATTTTACCGATGTGGAAACTGAGGCAGAGGGTTAAGTGAGTTGCCCAAGGTCCCACAGCTATTAAGAGTCTGAGGCAGAATTTGAGCTCGGGTCTTCCTGATTCCAAGCCTAGTGCTCAATCCACTGTGCCACCTAGCTGCCCCCAGTAGGTATTTAATCAATGCTTATTGATTCATTTCCTTTCCTCTTCCAGAAAGCATTTAAAGTCCGGATTGTACAATCCACACTTCCAAGTTGCCACCCAGCAGAAATAATATCTACCTTCGGATCTAGAACAGGTGCTGCAAAGACTTGGAATCTTACTTCCCAAGAAGCTAAAGCATTTCCAGGGAAGAGGTTTCAGGTGGAGGTAATCTCTACACACCTGGTTATCTCACCAAATAGGCCAGCTTTATAGAATCCTAGAATGTTTGAGCTGCAAAGAACCTTGGAGATGAAGAGATAAATTTAGAGTTGACAGAACAGATCCAGAGAGGTTAAATTTACCCGAAGTGATAGAATTGATATTTCTGACTCCGGGTCTACTTTGCCACAATGAATTGGTCTGAACTGGCTGATGGCTGGTTCAACTTCTGCCGGTGTTGTACCCCCACGAACAAGTTCCTGAAGTTGCTTTCTTCTTTTCCTTTCTGTGAATGCTGCAGGAAACTGGATAAAGATAAGAAAAAGATAGATGCTTCTTTTCCTTAGGTTGTGAAGAATGAGGGAAAAACAGGTGAGGGACAACTGGCCAAGTTTATTTTATTAAGTATCATTCTCTACCTCTTCTACCCCTAGAAAATCTTTCTTTACTTTTTATCCCTTGGGAATTGTCTGGATTGGCCAAAGAGAAGGAAGAAAACAAGCATTTATTAAGCACCCCAGATTTTTATTTTTTACAAATATTGACTCATTTGATCCAACAAACCTGGGAGATAGGTACCATTATTATCCCCATTTTACAATTGAGGAAACTGAGGTAAAAAGGTTACATGACTTGCCCAGGGTCACACAGCTAGTGTCTGAGGCAGGATTCGAACTCACATTAGGTCTAACAGACTCCAGGCCCGCTGCTCTATGCAGCTGCTTCTCCAAGTACTGCCACTTTGGCTCTTCAAAAAGCTGTTTAGGCGTGGGGCCATCACCTCCTTTTCTTCAGGGTTGTATTCCCAAACTCAGCTTGCTCTACTGAATGCCAAAGTAAAGGGGGAGCTTTAGAGTAAGAAGTGTAAGGGACTTTACAGATTGCCTAGTAGAACCTCTCCCCTGCCCCCTACACATTAGCATTACGGGGTGGGGGTGGGGGCAGGAAAGGCCACATTGCCTCCTTGGAAATGCATGAAGTGGGATCGGAGATGGGGACAGTGTGGGTGTGGACCAGGGAGAACCTGGTCTAGTTCCTTCAAATACAACCTTTAGGAAGGAAAATCCTGGTAACTCCTACTTTTTTAAGGCACGGGTCCTTAAGAGGTGGGTTCCAGAAAAACTTCTAGTAAAAAAAAAAAAATATCATGCTTCCCTTCCCTCACTTTCCAGGCACTAGGCTCTTCTTCTGCCAAGTCAGAAAGTGGAGGATACTGTGCTGTGCTAATGACGTGCGGGGGTTGGGGAAGGGAAGAACTATGCCTTGACACAGCATCCAAAAAAATATATGTTCTTTATGGAAGGAGATACTCGTTTCCCTCTTCCCTCCACTGCCGCCCTCCTCTACCCCACCCCCGCCCCACCCCCCACACTTCCCAGGCTGGGACACTTTCCTGGCAGGCTGATGGGTTTCCAAACATTTCGTCAGCATCTCCTCCTGACCTTGGGGTTTGCAGGGAAAGCAGTGCATAGGCCAGCTGGATCCTTGCGGATCAAACGGTGACCGACCTGGAGGAGGCTTGAAAGGGGAGCAGATCGAAGGCCTAAGTGGAGCTGAGGTATGCTGGAAATCCCCACTTCGGTGGCGAGGCTGGAGGTTTTTAAAAACGCCTTTCCCAGCCTTATTTGGTCACAGGAAGTGGGCGGGGACCGGCCTGCTCCGGGGAGGGCGAGATCATAAGACAGTAGTGCTGATGAAGTGGAAGAGCTGGTTTCGGTTCGCCGTAGTGCAAGTGTGTGCGGCTGGAGGGTGTCCCTGGGCTGTACTGTGGAGGGTTTGGGTTGTGCAATCATTTCTGAGCGCCAGAGCAGAAGTCCTCCTCTGCTGTTGCATGCTCCCCCCGCCTCTTTTTTTTTTTCAAGCTGTGAGCTCAACCGATGAGTCAGAGCCATGCAATCCTGACACTGCATCGCAGGGCTGGGGGTGACAGAGAGAGAACGAGGGAGAAAACACGGGCTCTGTGCGAATCAGGTACTCAGAGCAGGACTTAGCCCTTGCAGGACGAACCGAGGGTGACGGGACGCCAGGGATTTGCAAGCAAACTTTCCACTCCCTCCCAGGACCCGGGAACAGAGGGCCCATCAGCCAGGAAGGAGGGGGTGGGTGGGCAGCGAACGTCGGTTTGTTTTTAAATTTGGGGAGGTGCGTGCAAGCTGCTGGTGGTTCCCCGGGAGATCGAAATCAGTCCACTGCAGCAGGAAGGGAAGCCGATGTCGGAGCCTGCTGGCCCGCTCCCAGTCCTCGGGGCAGGCATGGGGTAAGTGTGACACCTCCCGGGCCCCTGCAGGGTCCCAGAGGCCTGGCCACTTCCACCGCTGCGCGCTGCTAGCTCCAGCCCCTGCGGGTCGGGATCGGCTGCATGCAAGTAGTGGCTGCTGCGAGGATGGTGGTGGCCGGGGCTGATCCGACTACAAACGTGCAGCCGGGGCCTGGAGCTGGTGGGCTTCCAGCCTCCGAGTAGTGATGGCTCTCGGAGATTTCAGTGCCCGATAACTTTTGTGGGTCGCGGTGCGTGTGAGAGTGTGTGTGCGCGCGCGTGTGTGTTTCCCCTCCCCCTCCCTCTGCTGCGTGTGCGTGCAAACGGACTGTTTGTGCAGCTACGCAGCTCAGTCCCTCTTGTCTCCACCAGCCGGGGCGCGGCCACCGGCGGAAAATCCTTCCGACTGGGGGCACTCGGCCCCCGCGGCTTTCGGGCTACTCTGTTTAGCTTTAGTGGAACGTGATGGCCAGGACAGCCTTTTGAGAGGGAGGGAGAATCGGTGGCTACGTGAGGGAGCTACACTTGCGAGTTGCAGTGGTTTGGCCCTTGGCGGGCTTGGGACGGGACGGCTGCCCCGGAGTTGCGAAGGGAGGGTGAATGATGCGAGAACCCCATTTCCTCGCCGGCATTTTACTGCCTGAGTCTTATTGGAGCAGGGCCATGGAGTGGTGGGAATGAGGGCGAGCGGATGGAGAGGCAGAGGCTTCGAGGGCTCTAGGCAGACGTCTTAGTGCCGCCCCCGGTACACGGACTATGCTGGCGCACCTCAGACCTGTCATCCAGCCCCCCTCCACCACCACCCCCGGCCCCGACTCCCACGCACCCCTCTCCCCTGCCCCCCACGATAAAAGGCTAGGCCAGTCCCATCGTGAGGCTGTCAACTCTGGGCTTGGTAGCCTACAGGCCCATGGGGAGCATAGTTTAGGGGTTGTTTTTAACATTTGAGGAGGAAGCTGGGACTAAGTAAGGCTGGTCCTTGCATGCTGCCCAGAATTGCCTTGTGCACCTTCTGGGATCTGCACGTCTTGGATCCTTCTGTGCAGCCAGTTTCTGTAGCCACTGTATAGTCTCTCTTCTCATCTCCGGTAACCCCAAGTTCTGCCGGCACCGACCCTGATTTCTGAGCATTCTTCTCCTAACCCTACTTGGTGAACGAGATACCAGGAGCAGGGAGGATGTGAGGTCTAGGGAGACCTGTTGCAGCTTTGGGGGTGGTTTCCAAAAGGCTAGTCTGTTGGAGGTGCCTCAAGATTCTACTGGGCTACAAGCATTTGGAATCGTACTTGAGATTCCACTTTAAGCATTGCCTGGTAAAAGGAAAAAGTATTTCCCCTTAAAACTTTGTGACTTCCTGGTTCTTTAATTCCAAATAGGCCTTGCTCAGCAGACCTTAATTGAAGAGGGGGAGAGGGAGGCGGTTACAGCAGTCAGGTATTGAAGTCCCAGTCCGGCAATAAAGATCTATACATCTGTTGTTGAAATTGCTGCAGCTGGGGTGGGGTGGGGGAAGTGTAAGGCTAATCCCAGGGAACAGGGCTTCCACAAAAGTCTCTGTGCCTTGGGTGGAAGGGAAAGCTTTTTGCACAAGAGTAACACTCCTGTTTCCAGGTTCCCCTCTTGTGTCTTATGAGCCCTAGTTGGAACATTACAGCTCAATCTGTACTATCTCTGGTTTGTTACTTTGGGTCCTTTCCTATGAGGAGAGATGGGCTTACTAGACATAGGAAAAGAAAGCCCTGTTGTAGCTGTGAGGGCTGTCCCTGTGGGCTAGGTAGGTAGGGGCAGAGAGTAGACCAGCCCAAACAAGTCTAATTATTAACCATCTACCCTGGTGGCCTCCAGAGGTGGTGAAAGGTGGCTCTTCAGAAGTGGTAGTCCAGATATAGGTCATAATAATAAGACTAGTATTTACATAGCACTTCAAGGCTTGCAATGCACTTTACAAATATTATCCTCCCAGTAACCCTGGAAGGTAGAAACTTATCCTGATTTTACTGATGAAGAAGCTGGAGTAGATGAGATTAAGTGACTTGTTCAAGGTCACACAGCTATTTGAGGCCATGGTTGAACTCAGGGTTTCTGACTCCAGGTCCTGCCCTAACCACCATGCCAATTAATTAGTTGCCTTAATCTCACATGTGGTCTCTCCTTTTGCTGTTGGATGAGGAGAAAGGAAGGTTTGGATTTCTCCTGCTAAACATCTTAAGATAAAAAGATTAAACAATTCCAGCTTCATTTTCTGCCTTCTTCCATGAGCAGTGAAGAAAACATAAATAAAAATTAAATTACAGTGATAAATTGTTGACCCAATTTAATGTTAGCAGGTAGGGGCTATGCTACATTCCCTAGTATGATTGGGCTGTAAATAATGATGTTGGGTTTTAGGAGCCCAGGCTTCCTCTTTCTTGGAATCAGAGGTTTCCCTCAAAACCCCTGGAGTAGTTGATCATTTGACATCCTCTAAGCTCCACAAGTCTCAGGTTGGGCATGGAAAGGTCGAAGGCAGAATGTTGTCTCCTTCTAACTTCTACAGGCCTTGCATACCATGACCCCCTTACTTTTAGAGCAGGGGGAGAGGGGGCTTTCTAAGTTGCCTTACTGGAACACAGTAGGAGGCAATTTAACTTTTAAACACAGGATTTAAAAATAACTCCAGCATTTGGTGCTGTGGGCTGCTGCTTTTAATAAATGGAGGGGAAAAGACAACATGCTTCATACAGATTAAGAAGAAACCTCTCAGAGTCTCTGGGCTCAGGCATGGATTAGTAAAGTGAAAGATGTAGCTGATCCTACTGGTTAGCCAAGTCTGCTCTGTGAGACCTCTTGCATGCAGGGCACAGAGAAGCTCCTTTGGACCAAGGACATAGTTCAGGGACTTACTGTCTGAATTTCCAGGTACCCACAGCTCATTTAGAGGCAGACGGATAGACAGAACTTCCAGCCATCAGGGCCTTCAAAGCTTTAGGGCAAAAAGCATTAGCCCTGGGCCAAGCAAGTCCCTACATAGCTTTTAGGTCCTTTGGGGTAGGTCTGATGAAGACAGGGGCTTTTCCTTCCCCCTACTCATAGAACCAAACAGTCATAGAAGGTTAAGTTGAAAGAGATCCTAGAAATAATCTAATCCAACCCCCTCTCATTTTTCAGATGAAGAAATTGAGGCCCACAAAAACTTCCCAAGGCATAAAGTCAGTGCAGAGCTAGTAATAGGACTTAGGTTTTCCCATCCTAAGTATTTTTTGAGGTGACTCCCCTCTGGATGAAATGTGACATTCAGTGCTCCAGGGTAAATGAAAGTATACCTATGTCCTAGAAGGATCTTCTCACATTTGGCTTTAGTCAAGCTGGATGACCCTGTTTCTGGAATTTGCTTTTTCCCTCCACTCCCTGGAAGAAGACACCCATCCACTCCAAATTTTCCATCCTGTAAGACTTTACTCAAGTGCAGCCCCTTGCAGGGGAGCCTTTCCTGATCTCTCAGACATAAGTAATTTATCTCAAATAATGTCTCCTTCCTTGGTTCTGTCAAAGCATTTTTGTTTATATTTTTCCTGTATATTTATCACATTCGACTTTGCACTGGACTTATTTGTATGCTCTTATCTCCTTCGTGGTGTTGTAAGCTGCACACTTAGATTAGTATGATGCCATGGAATGTGTACTGACTTGGAATTGTGAGGAAAAATCCCACTTTTGATATTTACTACCTGTGAGACCTTAGTCAAGTCACTTAAAAAATCTCTAGAATGAGATGGTTGGTGTATGGTCTCTGATCTTCTTTCCAGTTCTATGATCATATTGTTATAAACTCCTTTGAGGGTAGGGTAAGAGTCATTTGTGTTCTGAGCGCCTCGAAACTAACACATTGACCTTTTACACAGCAGGTGCTTAATAAGTGCTTGAATTGTGGTTATACCTCATGGGAATGGGGATAAATCCTGTGCAGGTCTTTCAGAGACAAACCAACCTTGAAAACTGAGTGGATGGACATTGGATTACATTCAATTTAAGGCCGCACTGATCTAACCAAACGTTTGTCAGCTTGTTGGAAACAACAAGTGAGGAATATATAGAGCACAAAAATGTGGCCGACATTTATATAGTGCTTTAAGGTTTGTGAAGGGGTTTACAATCATAACTCTGTGAGTTGGGGGGGGAGGGTGGGGGTGGTGTTATTGGCATCCGGTTTTACAGATGAGGAAAATGAGACTGAGGGCTTAAATGACTTGAGTGACTTAAAAGACCACTTGGTTCTCAGTCAAGATTTGAACTTAGGTCTTCTGACTTCAAAGACTAGCACTTAGTCAGTGATACAGCTTAGCTGCCCGTGAATGCAACTATGGCAGAATGTGAGCAAAAGATCAAAATATGGGGCAGTGAATTAAGAGAAAATTGTGGATAGGGTGATAGGTGGAAGCTAAAAAATGAAAAGAACTTCTAGAAAGCCAGGTCCCATTCTGTGCCTCTTTCTTCCATATCCAAAACCCACTTCTTATAAATAGAGCTCCTACGATTCAGGAAAGGGGGGGGGCGGGGAAAGCGGGGCAGAGGGGAGGGGGCGGGGAGGATCTGATAGGAAGAGAGTTGGGAGAAAGGCTCAGGAATTGGAATATATTCCATTAAAATTTGTAGACTAGATTTTGTGAGCAAGTCATTGATTGCAGAATTTCAGAATTAGAGGGAACTTCAGCAGTTATCTAAACTTGAGTCTACCTGACATATGACAGTCTGGCCTTTGCTTGAAGACTGGAGGAGCCTCCTACCTTCTGAAGAAGACCATTCTACTCTTGGATTGCTATTTTTTTTTAGCCTAGAATTACTTCTTTGCAGCTCACCCATCGGTCTTCACCCAAGTCAAATGCCTGTTCTACTGGACAGCCCTAGCTACTGACTCCCAACTTCTACTCTTTTTAAGGTTACGCAGCTCTAGTTCATTCAACCAAATTTCATATGACCTGAACTTAAGGCCATGGGCATCATGTAAATGTTTCCTGAATATCACTGTGGTGCAAGAGGGGTCCAATTTCAAGGGAGCGGTAATGATAGCAAACGTTTATATAGCATTTACTGTGTGCCAGTTACTTACCTCGTTTGATCATCACGACAACCCTGAGAAGTAGATGCTATTCTTATTCCCATTTTACAGGTGAGGAAATCAAGGCAGACAGAGGGAAGTGACTTGGCTGGGGTCCTAGTAAGTGTCGAAGGTTGGGTTTGAACTCTGGTTCTCATGACTCCAGGCCCGTTGCTCTCTATCCATTGTACCCTTGGCTGTCTAGGAAAGACAGAAGCCCACTGGATTTGATCTAGCTTGAAGATGGCTGACTCTTGATCGAAGATTTAGGGTGGAAAGGAATCCTTGGAGGCCATTGGGTTCAACCTCTTCCTCTTACAGATGATGAAGTTGAGACCCAGAGAAGCAAGTGACTTGACTAAAATACTGAAGTATTAAATACTGAGGCCAAGATTCAATCCAAAACCAGTGTTCTTTCTACTATGCTTTACAGTTACTGCCTCAAGAAGCTTACAGTCTCCCGGTGGGAGCTGTCTGAAGCAACAGAGCAAAGGGACCATTGAGCAGGGAGCCATGGTCATAGATGCCTCTCTTGGTGATACAGCCAGGGATGGATTTAGGGACAGGCCCAAGCTCCCAGTGGTATTGAGGCTTCTAGGGAGAGGGTCTCAGAAGACTTGCCCAAGACCTTTTATTTGGGGTATGTTAGGAGTTTGGCTTCATGTGAGTTGAACGGATTGTTGTGTATTAAACGCTAGCCAGCGGGGGTGGGATGAGGCAATGAACATCTTGGAATCATGAACTCTTATTAAAATAATCTGCATCTGAGGTGACTTGCAGCTGGAGATGGTGAACTTTCTGTGTACAGAACTTTATGTACAAAAGAGCTTTTCACATTTAAGTCAGTATTCAACAGAGAGGTGTTGTGTTAGGTTAAGGGGGACAAAGACAAAAAAAGAGACAGTTTCTGCCCTCCAGAAGCTTATATTCTGAGGGGGAGTGCAGAGAAGGGTACATCAAGTAGACAAATAAATAGGAGTATTTACAAGTCAGTACAGAACAATTTCTGGAGGAAAGGAGAGCTTGCTGCTTATTGTGGGGGAAATGATTTGAAAAGCCTTCTGGTAGGGAGAGGCCTTCAAGTTAGGAATTCTGCAAGGTGGAGGGGGAGTAGGAGAAGGGAATTAGCTCTGTGCCAGGCACTGTGCTAAGCACTATACAAATATCTCATTTGATGAAGATGAGAAGTAGAGATGAAAAGAGGTTGCTTTCCAGACCTAGTGGGTCCCACCTGTGCAAGCACAGAGGGAGGAGGAAGGTTGTGTATGGAGAACAGCTACCAGGTCAGTGTGACTGGAGCAGGGAAAGGGGATTATATGAAATAAAAGGGAAAGGAGCCTGATATGCCAGACTTCAAATGTTAAGACTAGGAGAGGTTTTTTTTTTTTAAATTTTGTCCTAAAAACAATAGGCAGCCCCTGACGATTTTTGAGTAGGGAGTGATTTAGTCAGATTTTAAAATATTGTTTTGGCTAGGTGGCACAGTGGATAAAGTCCCTGGAGTCAGAAGGACCTGAGTTCAAATCCTCCCGCAAACACTAGCTGTGTGACCTTGGGTAAGTCACTTAACCCCAATCATCCTCCCCCCCCCCCCCCCCAAAAAAAAAATCAGCATCTGTCCGGATTGGAGAAAGTAGAGAAATCTTCCTGGCTTTTCGAGCCAATGACCAGAACTCAAAATTCTCTTACACCCCACCCCTCTCTGCTTTGATACCTTAATAGCAGAATAGGGAAGACCTAACCTCCATTCAGGTCCCACCTCTGGACCCATCATTGTGTCCCTGAACAGGGTAATTAACCCTCGGGCAAGTCCCAGCTTCTTGTTACTTCTCTAAGACTGTAAATGGCAGAAAAGATGCAGTCTGTTTTGTTAGCTCCTCCTAGAGAGCTCCCTACACTGATGAAATCACAGTCACACAAAGTGTCTGTGAAATAGGGGTGGTGTGAGCCTCCAATAAGATACTATTTGTAAAGTACCATGTGAGTTCAGTTGTATGGGGTATCATTTATTATCATTATTAAACTTGGGGCAAATACTGGATGTGTCTTCTAGAGGCAATTCCCCAATGACTGAAGGAATATATTTTTTTCTTCCCTCTGTTAATTATTTCCCATTTTTCCTGTATATATTCAGTCATTTCCCACTCTGCGACCACATTTGGGGTTTTCTTGGTAATGATACTGGAGTGGTTCACCGTTTCCTTCTCCAGCTCATTTTACAGATGAGGAAACTGAGGCAAACAGGGGTAAGTGACTTGCCCAGGATCACACAGTATCTGAGGCTGAATTTGAACTCCAGGCCCAGCACTCTATCCATTGTGCCACCCGGCTGTCCCTATCCTGTATATAGCTTGTTTGTATATATTTGTTTTTTTCTCTTCCCCCCCCCCCCCATTAGATTGTAAGCGCCTAGATGGTAAGGAAAGGTCTTGTGCCCTTTTTTGGTATTCTCTTAGCACTGGGCTTGCCACATAATAAGGTGCTTAATGTTTAATGATTGAATCATTTTCTTCCTCTGGCTTTATAATATTCCCTGGGCCTAATAGGTGTATCTGTCAACCTGCAATGACCTTTCTCCCAATTTCCACCTCATCTGGCTCCCGATTGTGTTTGCTTCCAGCATGGAAAGGAAATTCTATCTTTGTTAGGCTCCTCTTGAGGCACCGGAGCCGTTGGGGCTGCCTGAGTGGTTATTCCTGAGTGATTGAAATTACATGGATCTTTTCCAACCTCCCTGGATTCTTGCCCCAGGAAAACCCAGTGCTGGCCAATCTTTGTCTTTGAAGTCTTTGAAGGTAAAGCCCCGTGGGCTTGGAACTGACCCTTATCTAACTACTAGGGAATGGAAGCTGTTTGAGGGTAGGAACTGTTTCTGATTGGCTTTGTATTCCTAGGACCATTCAAGAGGCTTAACAGATTTGTCAAATAATTGTTTTTCTGGAGAGAGAATCGTTTTGGTATCTTGGACGTACTATCACCACATCCCAATTTTTAGCTGGGGTTGGGACGATATGTTGAGAGATCTTGGCCCGGTACCATTGGGAAAGTGCTGGAAAAATGGGGTAGCTTTTTAGTGACATCAGGTTGTATGTGCTGGCCCAGATCCTAGAACACACCCAAAGCTGTGCATTTAGCCAGTGAAGTGTCATTTGGGAGGGTCAATCAGGATGTTTAGATTGATAAATTCCCTCAAATTCCCCCTTCTTTTGGCTCCACCTATGGCCGTTGAACTCTGAGCAGGTTTGATTGGGGGGTGGTGAAGGATGGGGCTGAGAGCTTCAAGCTTTCTCTTTGACAAACAAAAAATGAGGGAAGCTGCATTACATAAGAAAGTTACCACAGTTTGGAAGCCAGCTGGGTTGTTGTTGGTTTTTTTTCCCCTGGGCTTCTTTCTGCCTGTTGGCATGTGATTGGGTGCCTTTGTGTGTGCCCAGCCTTGGCTGGGCTTGTAGGAATGATCTCCGAGGGGGGAACTGGGGGCATGGGAGATTTTTGCAGTTCCCGGTGACTGGTTAAAGACTTCTCCCCAAATATGTCTTGCTGTCAGTCCACAGGCCTGTCTTCCAGGCTGCCCTGGGCCTGGCTAAGGTGCTCTCTCTCCCCTGTTCTCCTTTCCCCTTTGGCCCCGAGGACTTTGGTGATCACATTTTTTCCAGGCAGTTTCTCTGTTCCTTTCTGCTTTGGCTGGAGTTTGGGGCCAGAATTGAGGTTGGGGGAGGGAGTGGCATCAGTCCAGATCTCGGCTCGGAGGGGAAGCACAGGCCCATATTAAGCCAAAATGGGGTTTTTCCCTGAATGCTGCTCTTCCCCCTCCCAAGATACGGTGGAAAATGAGATCTCTGGAGAGGAAAATAAACAATTAAAATTGGCTTTCCTTCAAGTCAAGTCAACAAGCATTTATTAAGTACCTACAATGTGCCAGGCACTGTGCACTCACATTCTAATGAGGGAAACGATATGCGAAGGATTGTGTTCAGGCAAGCTGTATACCAGACAACTTGGAGATAGTCAGTGGAGAGAAGGCATTAGCATTAAGGGGAATTGGGAAAGGTTTTCTGTCGAGGGTAGGAACTTAGCTGGGACTTGAAGAAAGCCAATGAAGCACCGGTGTTGCTAGAGCTGATTGTTAAATAATTGGTCAGTGTGATCATTTACACCCTAGAAAAAGACAAATACCCTACATTAGGTTTTCATTTATTGTTTTGTTAGAAGTTTTAACTTGAGAAAGCCATAGAGAAATGTTAATAATGCAGATAAAACATAAATGTGTGTCATACATACTCTCCCCCCCCCCCACCTATTGTTAAACATTTACCAGCAAAACCATGAAACCCTGAGAGAGAGAATTCCATGGTGGAAAGAGGATGCCAGGTACTTTGGGAAACCTTTCTTAACCCCCTTAGTTTTAATTGTCAGTGCCTTCTGCCGTCACATTATCTTCTATTTGCTTATTGGTTTAAATGTTGTACACTCTCCACCATTCTCCCCATAGCCTTTAAGAAATTTTCTAGGAACACTTGAGGACATTTGCCTTGTAACTTTACAGCGTGTGAGTTCAGTAGTATGGGGGAAATTCCAGTGTGGAAACTCCCTCCACTGGTGCCACCAAGTTTTGCACATAGTAGGTACTTATGACAATCTTTTTGAATCTAATTGAATTTCCACTTCCTGCTGTATCCAGTTTTGTTCCAAAAACTTGACCCAGTCTTCAGCTGCCCCTATTGAGGGAAAGGGCTCAGCTGCTCCAATCTGGACTAGAGTGTTTTCAACCTTTTGCAATAAAACTTTGCAATCCGACTGAGGAGGCCACACCCATACCTCACCCCTTAAGGAATCAACCTCCTTGCAGCTCCTGCCAACCTTTTGGGAGTCCTAACCCTCTCTGCTGGTACAAGGCTTCCAGTTCGGCTCATACCCGCCCCCCCCAGGCCCTTAGATCATGATCATGTTATATAATGTTATAATGTCAGAGCTGGCAGAACTTTAAAAAAAAATCCTGTGGCCCAACCCTCTCGTTTTACAAATGAGGAAGTCAAGGCCCTAGCCACTCTGGTTAATGAGTGGCAGAACTGGGGCCCTATGGAAATGGAGGCCGCCAGCCCCCCCCCCCCAAACAACGGCCTTGCATCCCCAGCTTTTAAAGGGGACGCTGGAGAGAGTCCTCCTTTTCCCATACGACTGGGGCCAGAGGGAATCCATCAGGAAGCCCTGGCTTCTGGGTGTGTCACATCACAACTGGGCTTTTTTATTTTTCTACTATTATCTGTGTTTGTTAGTGGTGAGAAAGAAGGCAGCCATACTCAGTGAAAGCAGAAGTGCTGGTGCTCTAGTGAGGGAGGAAGAAGGGGAGAGGAGAGCCTTTTACTCTACTTCAGGCCTCTCCTGTCCCAGTGGTAATTCCTTGCACAGTTGAAAATAAACGTCCCACTCTCTGTTGCTAGCAACTGCCTTTCCCTGTTGGCTCCCGACAGAAGAGGTGCCAAAAATAACCAGCTGTGCTCTTATAATTAGCAGGACATTAAGCACTAACCCCAACATGCTATGGGGAAAGGGGAGCTCCCGGGGCCTCCTGAATGGAAACAGAGGTTCCCAACAGGCCTCTCACCCAGTGCCCAGAGCCCTGGAGCCTGTCCTCAAAGTCCCACTTCTTTACGCCCAGTGCATTCCCATCTTTCTTCTGGTAAGGATTTCTTTTCGTTCAAAAAAAATTTAATTTTTTTCCCACTGCTCCCTGAACTCTACTCTGTAGTCATATGGGCTCTGCTCCCCGCCCCACTCATCTGGGGACTGGGCAGCTGAGGAAAGTAGGGGAATCACTTTTCCTTTCTGCCTGTTCTTTCCCTCTGCAGAGTTTCCATGGTCTTACTTCTGAAATATTTCCCAAACTATGAAGTTTTTCCTAGGCAAGACTGTGAAGTTCCTTCATTCCTTTATTCATTCAACAAACATTTGAGAGTTCCTCTCCCCACCTCCAACCATAAAGAGGAATAAGACATGGTCTGTGCCCTTAAGGAGTGTGTGTGTGTGAGGGGGGGGTGTGGGGGGGTGATCTGTATGTATGCTGGGGAAAAAAAAATGCATGCTGTCGAGCTCTCTCCCTCTCTCTCTCTCTCTCTCCCCCTCTCTCCCCCTCTCTCTCCCTCTCTCTCTCCCCTCCTTCGATCTCTCTCCCTCCCCCCCTCCCACCTCCTCCCTCCCTTTCTCCCCCTCCCTCCCTCCCTCCCTTTCTCTCCCTCCCTTTCTCCCCCTCCCTCCCTCCTTCTCTCCCTCTCCCTCCCTCCCTCTCTCCCTGTCTCTGGTGCAGTGAAAAGGAAGCTGATTTGGGAGTCAGAGGACTTGCATTTAATTCCTGGTTCTGCCTCTTATTTACCTGTGTGACCTTCCTTGATTTCCTCACCAAATGCAGTTACTGGATGGTTTTGTAGGGCCCTTTACAACTCTAAAAATCTATGTCCTGACCCAAAACAGAGTTTACTAGTGTGTGTAAAACGTTATTGGAGATTTGGAGGAGAGAATTCCCTTTTGGCTGGGTGAGGTCAAGCGACCCCATCATGGAGAAGAGCATTTGGACTGGGCTTTGAAAAATGAATAGGATTTCAAAAGGCAGAGCAGTAGGGAGAGGACATTTGGGGGGGTTTGAACAAAAGCAAAGTTTTTCTGGGGGCACCCTCCCTGTTTCCTTTTCAGGACTTATACTTTCCCTCCAAATCCTAGGTTGCCTAGGGTCCCCTCCAGACTGTACTTGGTTTTGGATAGATTTCCTCCTTGTCCCCTCCCCTTCTCTCCTCTCCCCTTCTTTTCCTACCCACTTTTCTCTCCCCACCCCCCCACCCCCCGTTCCCCCCTCCCCTCCCCCCCGTTCCCCCCTCCCCTCCCTCCCATTCCCCCCTCCTCCTTCCCCTCCCCCCCGTCCCCCCCTCCTCCTTCCCCTCCCCCCCGTCCCCCCCTCCTCCTTCCCCTCCCCCCCCCGTCCCCCCCTCCTCCTTCCCCTCCCCCCCCCGTCCCCCCCTCCTCCTTCCCCTCCAGGTTAAAAGGGTAATTAGGAATAATAAGGTGTCAATGATGGATAACAAGATTCATATGGGAACTTTCCTAAGGGTCTTTGACTTATTATGGATAACACTTTACCCCCAAGAATCTTTAATAGTGGAATTACTACCGTTTGTGGCAGACCTAAAGCCAGCCTCTTTCAAAATCCCTTTATTTAGGCAATTACATTAATATGGGATCTAAGGCAAGCTTATCAGGGAGCAGGAATTGCTCTGGTTTCAAGGCCCAAGTTGCAGTTAATTGCTCAGGGCCATAGGGTGCTAGTGAGGCGACTAGCCTGCATAGGGCTGCAAACAATGATTGCTGAAATATTGGATATGAGCACAGGTGTGTTGGAGGCTACAGGGAAAGGAACAAGCATTTATTAAGGACCTATTCTGTGCTAAGCCCTTTATAAATATTATTTCGTTTGATCCTCACAAACAATCCTGAGGAAGGTAAAAGGTTGGATCTGATTTAGGTCTTACTATCCCCAAAGCTTCTCATTCTGCCCCAAACATTTTTCCAACCTTTACAGCCCAATCTCTGCTACAGAGTTTGGACCATGGCAGAGTATGTAATCCCTGGTTCTAAAATTTCCTTCTCCTTTAGGTTGGTAGAAGCTTTAGGGCCCTGGGGCCCAACTGTCTGGCCTGGTCCATGCTTGGGAGCCTTATTAGCATGTATTCCAGGTTTGGATTATTTGTGAAGACCCATTGCCAAAGGCCTCTGGGTGTATTTCAGGAACATTAAAGAATAAATCAACATGGGAGAAAGGAGCTGCTGCTGTCTCAGAAATGAAAGAAACTCAAAGAATTTGTATTCACTTGAGCAGAGGCTCTCGGGCTGTGTTCCCCACCCCCTCACCTGGTAGATATGGATGAGCCTCCAAAGTGGACAATCTTCAGTAGCCACACTGTAGCCGGCTCACCTAGGCTTTCCTCGGGGATTAGGGCCAAATGAAGCTCTACATACTTGGCCAGCTAGGCCAGTTCCTGGTCTGCATTTCCTTAGGGAAGTAGGTTACTACTGTTCCAGCCCCTCACCTAAAAACAGGTCACCTTTTAGGCCACTGGGTAAAGGGTAATGAGTTGAAAGTCCTGCTACCTTCCTTCCTATGTTTCCTGCTCCTACCCCAGGAATTTTTCTCCAAGTATGTCAGAGTCGGCTCTCCATTATCTCTAAGGCTGATGGATGGAGCAGTAAGCTGAACATTCCAGACCTATAGTTTGGCTTCCAGTTCACTAGTTGCTGGGTGGCCAGATTTCAACTTTGGTGACTCAGTTTCCTCAGGTGCCCAAATAGGCTCATGCTAGAATTCTTCAAAAGAAAAGTGCTCTGGAGAGCCTGGATAGAATTGTTTTGATCAATCAACAAGCCTTTATTAAACACTTTCAATGTGCCAGACTCTGCTCTAAGCTCTGGGGATAGAGAGAAAGGCAAAAACAGTCCCTGTTCTAAAGGAGCTTACATTCTGATGACAAGTTCCATGGACAGATTATGGGGGGAAGGAGCATGGCCTGTGAACTTGGATGAGAAAAAGTTACATCTTTCCCTTGCAATCCTATGTACTTTATTTTGCACATTCAAAAATATTCTGAGAAAGGATGTATAAATTTCAACGGACTGCTAAATGGAGTCCATGATGCAAAAAAGTTGATTCCTGTATCTTGTAGTGGAAGAGAAAATATGTAAATAGGTGTGTATGAGATACATACTGGGTAGATACAAGGTAACTTTAGAGGGGAAGGAACCTAGCCCTTTCAAGTTCAGGAAAGGCCTCTTGTTTTGGGTTTTTTTTTTAACTTTTTGTTTGTTTGCTTTTGATGGGGGGAAGCAGGGCATTTGGGGTTAGGTGACTTGCCCAAGGTCACACAGCTAGTAAGTGTGTCAAGTGTCTGAAGCTGGATTTGAACTCAGGTCCCCCTGACTTCAGGGCTGGTGTTCCACACACTCCCGCCACCAGCTGCCCCATTTTAAAAATATTTTGATCTTTTTTCGGGTTGAAGTCTTTTAGTCAACCTATGATTCTAGACACAGCCTCTTGAAAGTCGAATCTGAGCTGAATTTTGGAGGAAGCCAGGGAAACAAGACAGAGTTGAGGAGGGAGAGTGTTCATTCTGGGCATGCAGGACAGCCTTTGAGCTGGGAAATTAAATGTCTTTTGTGCAGTGAATGTGGCAGGATCTGGACAGGATTCACTGACTCACAGATTAGAGTATCCTGTTGAATCCTGGCTTTGCAGGGAGGGGAAGTGGAACCAAGTGGCAGGGGTTTAGAGCAAGGTATGCTGAGAGTGACTTTGGGTGTATCACTTGTTCTCCAGTCCTCAGTTTCCTCATCTGTTCTATTAGTTGTTCAGTTGTATCTGATCCTTTGTGGCCCCATTTGGAGTTTTCTTGACAGAGATGCTGGAGTGGTTTGCCATTTCCTTCTCTAGCTTATTTTCCAGATGAGGAAACTGAGGCAAAAGGGGTTAAGTGACTTACCCAGGGTCACATGGCTAGTAAGTGTCTGAGCCCAGATTTGAACTCAGGAAGATGAGTCTTCCTGACTCCAGGCCCAGCACTCTATCCACAATGCCACCTTGCTGCCTGACAACTAAGTAGGTACACTAAATTATCATCAAGGTCCTTTTTATTTTCATGATGCTATTATCCTAAGCAGCATCAAGATTTTTTTTCTGCATGTGAGAGACCATCAGAAAGGATGCTCAGCAGGAGGGGAAGTCAGATACTTGGTCTAAAACAGGGGTTCCTACCCTTTTTTATGTCATAAACCTGCTTGCCAACCTAGTGAAGCCTATGGACCCTTTCTCAGAAGAAATTTTAAATGAATAGAATAAAGCACACAGGGTTACAAAGGAAACCATTTAAAGTGAAGCAGTTATTGAAATGTGTTTTTTAAAGTTCCTGAACCTTAGGGTAAGAACTCTTGTTCTGTGCAAAGCATCCAACTATAATCAAGTTTGATATAGTTTCAACTCGCCTCCAGACAGAGGTTCTTAAACTTTTTAATATCGTAGCCTTCTTTGGGAATCTATTGAAGCCAATAGATCCTTTCACAGAATAATGTTTTATAGAATTACAAAATAAACTAGTTATATTGAAATAAAATGATCAAAAAGATTTTAAGTTCTCAGATCCCAGGTAAAGAATCTTTTCTTTTTAAAAAATTAATTATTGTTGTTAATTAATAAATTAAATTAAAATTTTCTCAATCAACAAAAATATGCCTTCCTTTCATGCTCCTCCCCCACCCTGCAAGTGAGATAGAAAGAAAAACAAAATCCTTGTTATAAACATGTTTGATCAAGCAAATCAATTTCCCCTAGTGTCTATGTCCACAAAAAGTCTCATTTGATGCTCTTGAGTTCATGTTCTCTCTACTAAGAGGTAGGTAGCATATTTTAGCATGAGTCCTCTGAAACTGTGGTTGGTTATTCTATTGATCAAAGTACCCAAGACTTCCTAAATTTGTCTTTATAATATTGTCACTGTATGAACCTTTCTTCTAATTCTGGTCTCCTGACTCTGTGTCAGGTCATACAAGTCTTTTCAGGTTTCTCTGAAACCATACCCTTTATCATTTCTTACAGTACAGTAGTTATTCCATCATTTTTATATACCATGACTTATTCAGCCACTCCCCCAGTTGATGGACATCCCCTTTCACTTTCCAGTTCTTTGCTATTACAAAAAAAAGCTGCTTTAAATATTTTTGTACATCCTTAGAATTTGTTTTGCTTCAGAATACTCTTGTTTATCTTTAATCGTTTGTCTTTTGACCTTTTTAAAATATTTTTTTGTTGTCTTGTGGGGTCATTAACTGTTCTTTGGTCCTTCTAATTTCAGGGAGTTTGTTGTTTGGGGTAAGGTTTTGTACCTCATGCTAAACTGTTCATTTAGTTTCCAATTATTTCTTCCATAGCTCTCATTTCTTTTCCAATTTTTTCCTCCAGCACTTTCATTTCATTCTTTTTTAAAAAATTGTTTAACCCTATTAAAAAAAACAACTTGCCTGATCCCCTCCAAGTTCTAGTTGAACTTATGCCCAAGCTGTGTTTTTCATCGAGCTTTTGTTGGCCGAAACATCTGTTTTAGAGTCATTCTCTTCTTTTGGGTTTGTGTCTTAAGCATCTCAGTCACCATGATAGCTCTTTATGGTGGGATCCTATTTTCACTTGTTCATCCTTCCAGTCTACTTCCTGACTTTGGACTTTATGTTAGATCCAGACTCTGAATGTTTCTGTAGGGAATGTCTGGGCTACCTCTGCTGCTGCTTTCATGGATTGTTGAGAGTTGAATTATTCCAGGATCTCAGGGTCAACTCAGGCTGGGGACCTGCAGAATTTTTAGTGCTTCTAAAATTGTTTGATCCAGGGCAACGTAGAATTTCTACCCTCTTGGTCTAAGTTCCTGACCTCAGTTTGGATCTGAGCAATACACCTGCAGGTTTTTCCCAGTTGGATTTCCATGGATTGCTGCCGGACTTGGCAGCTATCAGCCAGCTTTGCAGGTGCACAGTGGAATAACGGCAGACTCTCCTTTAGTCTTGGGCTTCCTTCTCCTGAGTATTCTGCTGCAGGCTTCAGATTGGTCTGGAGGCTAGAAAGCAGACCTTATTCTGCTCCTGGGGTCAGAACCACACAGCTGCTGCTTTTCCTTAGAACTTGCTCCTTGCTTGGTACACAATCAAGGGCCAAGTCCTCTTCTTATTAGGTTGCCCTGAGTGGAGAGCAAAAGAGTTACCATTTGTCATCATTTCTTTTGCCCTGCAAAAGATTGGGCCTGTCTTTTCTGGATTTGCAACTTCTTTTTGCTTTGGGGCATAGCCTCTTCCCTGCACTGGGTAAAGCCTTGTTCCCCATTGTCCATAGACTTCTCTCTGTCTCCCTATGCTGACTTGGGCTGGAAAAATGACTCACTATGATTTTTCTTCTTGGATTTCCTGATCAGGACTTAGTCTGGGGCATTTTTTTAGATGGGTTAGAGATGTGTAGGTGTGTGTGAGTTCCACTGAACTTCCTGTTCCTCTACCCTCTTGGCTCTGTCTTAAGAACCTCTGTTCTAAAGAAAGCTATTGGTAAAAGAATGAGAGAGTGGCTGTGGGGTTTGGAGGAGTAGAATGTAAGCTTTTTGAGGACAGGAACTGTTTCCATTTTACTTTTGTTCCTCCATGTTGACCTTGCACACAGTAGGCATTCGAGAAATGTTTGCTTGCTCAGTAGAAGTTGTATGAACCATTCACCTTGAAGAATCAGGTCAACTAAATGACCCATAGCCACTCATAGCTCTTTGACTTCAAAGCTCTGTATGTGGCCATCCATCTTCTCTTCCCAACTCACCATACCACAGTGAGGGAGACCCACTTCCCAGGCTGAGGCAGGCAGGGCTTCAGAGCAGGGAGCCCTGAGCAGACAAGGGATACCCACAGTCATAGAATGAGTGGAACTTGGAACTCTAGTACTAAGGCCTTTGCTATGATATCTTGGGACCTTCCCATGATCTCTTGCCCCATCTTTCCTAAGTACTACATAAGGTTAAAATCTAGGTGGGTTGGCTTTTAAGAAAGTGGATAGATATGATGTAGTGTTGATGTGAATGACATTTGGAGGGAAGGAGATATTCAAACCTGTTTCATGTGTTACCCAAGTCCAGATAAATTGAATGACAGTTGAGTATCTGGTCAGCCTGGTACAGTGCAGGCAGGGGTGTGTGGGAGCCTGCACATACCTGCTCATAAGAGCATTTTCACCTCAGAAATCAGTAAATGTTTGTTACGAATCAGGGCTTGATTTATTTTTTTGTTGATTATTTAGACTTAAGAAAGTGATGGAGAAATTAATGCAGATTAAACTTAAAAGTGTATGTTTTAGGTACATTTTTTTGTAGATTTCTGGTTAAACATTTTTTCCTCTATACCCCTGAGTGACAGGTATGTGGGATGAGCCAAGTGTTCCCGTATTAGCTCAGCCACTAGTGGAAAACCACTTCATCTCTTTGGGCCTTTTCTTTGTCATCTGTCGAGCAGGGAAGTTTGATAAAGTGATCTCTAAGGTCCTTTCTAGCTCTGTGATTCAATGACCCAGGAAGTCTGGGCTTCCTCTCAGTTCCACTCTTGATTCGCTCTGTACTTTTGCAAGGCACATTCTCTCTCTGTGGCTGGATTTCCCCATCTTTAAAGGGAGTGTGTTAGTATCTGTTCCTTTACTTACCTAACAAGGATGTCATGAGAGTAAGAATTTCTGAAATGTACTTTGAGATTCTCGGAGAATCATTTACCTGCTCTTAGCCTCATTTTGTCATCTGTGAAGTGGGGATAACAAGAGCACTGACCACATAGGTTCGTTGTAAGGAGCAAATGAGCTTTTTGCAAAGTGCTTTGAAAATCTGGAAGTGCTATTATAAAAGCTAGCTATTATTATTGAGGCAATTAGGTGGCCCAGTGGGTAGAGTCCTCGACTTGGAGTCAGGAGCAAGTCATCTAACCTCTTAGCCTCAGTTTCCTCATGTGTAAAATGAAGATAATAATGGCACCTTCCTTCCAGAGTTGTTATGAGGATTAAATGGGGTAACATACGTAAAAATGCTTTGCAGACATTAGAATCCCATGTAAATGTTAGCTATTGTGCTAGACGTTATTGGAGAAAGTATCTCATGGACTAGTAGGATCCTATGATTTAGAGCCAGGAGGGATTAGGGATCATTTAGTCCAACCCCTTCATTTTAGCAATGAAGAAGCTGAAGCTGAGAGAGGTTAAGTGTTTTGCTCAAGACCACATGGGGAGTAAGTGGAAGAGATGAGATTTGAACCCAGATCCTTTGACACTGAAGCCCAAACTTTTCCCTACTATGCTATGCTGTCCATTGTTCACCTTGAATTTGTATGGTATTTTATCTTTTTGAGAAACATTTTCACTTATATCATCTCATTTGAATAGATATTCTGCTCCTTATTAGCTCTCTTCCCTTGAAGAGTTCTAAGAATATATGTTGGTTCAGGGTGGTTGAGGATCTGTTTTGCTTTGAGGCAGGGGGCTTGACGGGATGAATTCTGAGGTTCTTTGTAATCCCAAAGAAGACCTGAGTTCAAATGTAGCCTCAGACACTTATTAACTACATGACCCTGGATAAGTCACTTAATTTCTATCTGCCTCAGTTTCCTCATCTGTAAAATGAGAATAATAGTACCTACCTTCCCTCACAGGGTTGTTTTGAGGATCAAATAATGTAATATTTGTAAAGCATTTAGCACAGTGCCTAGCAATTAGACACTTAGTCCTTCTTTCCTTCCTTCCTTTTTTCTTCCCTCCCACCCTCCCTCCTTCTCTTCTTTCCTTTCTCTCCCTCCCTCTCTTTCCTTGCCTCTTTCCTTCCTTGCCTCTTTCCTTCCTTCCTTTTTCTTCCCTCCCTCCTTCTCTTCTTTCCCTTCTCTCCCTCCCTCTCTTTCCTTGCCTCTTTCCTTCCTTCCTTTTTCTTCCCTCCCTCCCTCTCTTCTCTCCCTTCTCTCCGCCTCTCCCTCTCTCTTTACTTGCCTCTTTCCTTCCTTCCTTCCCTCCCTCCCTCCCTCCCTTTATGGTGACCCACAAGGTCATGCATGCTTGAGAAGAAGGAGGTTAAGGACTAGCTACCACCCTAATAGCATTAATAGCATTGGAGGTTGCACATGAGGCAGGAAGATGTCCCTTCTCAATTTCTGAGACAACTTCATGAATGGCGTTTACCTTTGGTACCACTGACTCTGACAGACTTTATGTAGTGGACCAGATGGCCCAAAGATCTGAGTCTCTATGGCATGTCTTGTGTTCTTATGCCTTAAGAGGGGTGGGAGTGTATTTTGCTTTCCTTCTGGGAGTTGAGGAATTGATTCCCTGTCGGGGTAGAAAGGGAAGATGCATGAAGGCTATTTAGGACAGAGATGGATAAAATTTACTGGATGTTATTGGCTCCTTTGGAATCTCCACTTTATGGGTTGCCCCAAGGTTGTATGGTGGAGTCCTTCTTGTTAGGAAGGATGGGCTTCAGAATTAAAACATTAGCCTCAGTGGTGCCCAGTTCTGTTGGATTTGTCTTCTTGATACCAGTGCCTCTTTCCCCCCCTTCCCTCTCTCTGTCCTTCTCTCCAAGCTTGTCACAAATGGTTCTTCCTGGCCCAGAATTAAATGTTTTCTCACCTCTACCTCTTAAAATCCCTACCCTCCTTCAAAGTATAATGAAATGTAACAGGAGAACTTTTTTGATCCCCACCAGCACACACACAGCACTTATTAACACTCTCCTCCTCTTGAAATTACTGTGTATGTACATGCTTTGTTTTTACTTGTTGTTTAGTTGTTTTTCAGTCATGTCCGACTCTTCATGACCCCATTTGAGGTTTCCTTGGCAAAGATACTGGAGTGGTTTGCCATTTCCTTCACCGTTGTACTTACTTTGGTGTATACGTTGTTCTAAGCAGAATGTAAGCTCCTTGAGGGGAAGGGATTATTTTTACTTCTTTATCCCAGCGGTCTGGCACACTAGTACATAGTAGGACCTTAATGAATATTTGTTGAATTAAATTATAAGAGCCAGCATTTCTATAGCACTTTAAAGTTTGCAAATGCTTAACATATATTGCCTCCTTTGATCCCTCAACAACTCAGTGAGATAGGTGCTAGCTAGTGTTATCCCAATTTTTCAGATGAAGAAACTGAGTTAGGAAGAGACTTAAGTGACTTGCCCAGTTAGACGCAGCTCACGTTTTGAGGCAGGATTTGAGTTTTGGGTCTGTTGTTTCTCAGCCTTACCTCAGCCTCTGGCCATATTTTCCCTACCCCCATCCAACCCTCAACTCTATTCCATTGGCAGACATAGTGGAAAAGTCTCTGAATTTGGAGTTAGGAGACCTGCATGTTCTACCTCTGGATTTGCCACTAACACAGCTAGCTCTGTGACCTTGGGTAGGTCTTTTCCTCTGCAAAATGAGGATGTTAGATTTGCTATATAGGCTCCCTTCCAGCTCTAATATTCCGTGGCATTAATGATATTTCTTTCATCTGACTCCAAGCTTGGACCATCCTCTTTGCAGAGTGTGATTGAAGAGGTTGAGGCATGGTTCTCCCTACCTTCTCTCCTGTTTCCTGAGTGAGATACTGGTTACCATTTGTGCAGCCCTGGCTTCTGCAGCAGTAACAGCAGGCTTTTCCTAGGTTGCTACAGTTGCAGTGTTATGGTTTCTTCACACACACACACACACACACACACACACACACACACACACAGCCTGTGTACCAACACCCACCACAATGCTTTGTTGGCTTCCTGGGGCCTTTCTTCACAACTTCCCTCCATCTGGAAGGAAAACTTGTGCCTCTGCCAGGTAGGGGGCTGGTTTATTTCTCCTGGGGTTTAGCCCTGTGAGCTAACACCCACATGAGAAAGCAGCACCACCACCCACCTGGATGGTTAGCTTACTGGAGAAGGGGGGCAGGAAGGGAGAGATGGGAGACAGGAGAAAGACTGGGGAGGAACAGAGGGAAAGAGTGTGTTTGTGTTCCCTTTATCCAGGAAGAGAGCATCTGTTCTGAACTATGGAGCAAACATGGGTTTTAAAATTTTTTATTTTAACTTTGCATGTATGCCTTGCCTTTGGGGCAGGGACTGTGATTTCTTTCTATCTCCTTGCAGTGTTAGATACATAATAGGTATTTGATAAATGCTGAATGAAGTCTTTTTTCCCCCCTTAGATTGGGGATTGTTTCTTCCTTCTTGAAGAGGACCAATGACAACAGGAGGAGGATGTCTTGACTTGCAAGTGAATTGGATTTAAGTGAGGCAGGGCTGTGCAGAGTCATCAGCCTCACTCTCCAGAGCCATCTGGGTCCAGTGGTGAGACAGGTTAGGATGACTGGCAATGGTCCAGGGTACAGTGGGAGACCTTGGCCTTTTTAAGCTGAGGTCTTTCCCCTGTCTCAGTTTGACTGAGGCAACACTCATTCAGTGATTAAAGGCTAGGTAAGAATTGAGGCAAAAGATGGCCTAGTTTGCCTTCTCAAAAGAATCGTTCTGGGAGGGGAAGACCCTTGAGAACAAAGAAGAAAAAACAATCTGTGGGTAGTAGTATTTTTTCCACTGGGGATCCAACTGGCCAGTTCCAGTTGGGCAATGTTACAATCTTCCTTCCTTCCTTCCTTCCTTGGGGAAATGGGAAAGTGAAGCATTTCTTCCAGGACTCCTGTTTTCTGTTTTCCTGGGAAGAGGCACACCTTGCCCTCACTTAGACAGTGAAGTCTGGACTGAGCCAGACCTGGGTTTTTTACTCACTTAGTAAAGAAGGCCCTCCAGGAGGTTGTTGTTGGGGCAAAGCCAGGGAGTCAGGGTAGGGTGAGCTTGCCCATTGCTTCAGATAATTCTGGCATCTACTATGGCCACTGGGGATGTTGGAGATGGAGTTACAGCAGGAGTATTGAACAGAGACTTTGACACAGGTAGAGTCCTCTGGAATGAATGGGGTGAGAGGAGTTGCTGGTTTAAGGCTGTCAAATGGAAGGGAGGTAGCCATTCCCTGCCCCCCAAAAGCAGATCCTCCTGAGAGTAGACCTAAGCAGCTCAAAACTCTCCAGTATTTCCCTGACTTTTGAGGTTTTACAGGATTGCAGATAACTTGGGGCTGAGCTAAGATGGAAGGGGTCACCTCAGATTTGCCATGTTCTTCTTCTCTCACTGTATAATATTTTCTAGTCAAGATAACTAGGTGGTGCAGTCATGTGACCTGTGTTCAAATCCTACATCAGGCCTTTTACTAGCTGTTGGATTTTGGGCAAATCACTGGACTTCTGAGCCTCATTTATAAGATGGGAGTAGCGATAGCATCTACCTCCCCAAACCGTTGCGAAGATAACACATGTAACTGGCTTTGCAAGCCTATAGAAATGCTAGGCATTATTATTATGGTCATTCTCTTAGCTTCCCAACACCGGACCATGTCTCTAGTGGGGCTGTGTGTAGAATCGTAGGCTGGCCAAGAGACTTGAGCCTGAAAAATGATCTTATATCCTTGTAGTCCAATATTCTCAATTTGCGCATTGTTACCAAGGCTCATAAAAGTGAAGTAGCCCATTTTAAGGTCACGTAGCTAAGAAGTAGCCAAGTTGGGATTTGAACAAAAGTCTAATTTTCGTGTGTGTGCGTGCGCGTGCGTGTGCGCATGCATGCGCATGTGTGTGTGTGTGTGATTTCCGTTATAAAACCATACCACATATTTCTGATGTTGACCCATTTAAGGGGGGCCAAAGCCTTTGGTTGAGAGGACTGAGGAGGTGGGGATTTCAGCACCTGCAGAGGCTGTTGCACCAGAATTGCTTCCCTGGAGGATAACCCTGTGAGACAGGTGCTATTATTACCTCTATTCCCTAATTACCCCCTACTTTACAATTGAGAAAACCGAGGGTCAGAGAGGTTGTTGCATGGGTCACCCAGCCAGTAAGTGTCTAAAATGCGGTATGACTCTATATGACTCCATGGACTTTTTCCGTGGGATTTTCTTGACAAATATACAGGTGTGGTTTGCTATTTCCTTCTCTGGTATGCCCCCATTTTGCAGATGAGGAACTGAGCAAAGAGGGATTAAGTGACTAGCCGTGGGTCACACATCTAGTGAGTGTCCGAGGCCAGATTTGAACTCAGATCTTCCTGACGCCAAGACCAGTGCTCTGTCCACTGCCCCACCTAGCTGCCTACTGTCCCTTATGAAATCGTAAGCTTTATACAGAAAGGAATCCTGTCTACTCCTTAAGTCAATCGATTTTATAGATGAAGAACTGAAGCAAACAGGGTTAAGTGACTTGCCCAGGGTCACACAGCTAGTAAGAGTCTGAGGCCCCATTTGAACTCATGAAGATTAGTCTTCCCAATTCCAGGCCCAGTGCTCAATCTGCTTCTATGTGCCCAGCACTGTGCTGGCTACTTTGATAATCAATTATTCAAAAGTACCGGCTGTTTTCCAGCTGCTGGGGTTAAAAAGACAAGTAAAACAATCTCTGCCCTCAAGCAGTACACACTCTGGATTTGGAGTTCTTAACTTTTTGGGGGCCATGAACCCCTTGGGCAATCTGATGAAACATATGGACATTGTCTCAGTAATGTTTTTAAATGCATAAAACAAAATACATGGGATTATAAAGAAAACCAATTATATTGACATATACTTAACAAAATATTTAAAAAAAAACCCAAGTTTATGGACAGGTATGGGAACTTCTGCTTTAGGGGGCAGTATATAAAATATAATCCCTGGGTACAAGAAGCTGACTTTCTAGCTGTGGAGATAGAATCATTAGAGAATAAGTCACTGCTAAACTGTGTGGTAGCACTGATTATACAGGCTTTGAAGGGAGGGGCATTTTAGGCCAGCAGGGCAACGTGAGCAATGGCATGCTAGGGACAGTGAGGAACTTGCTTAACTGGAGTGGAGGTTGTACGTAGAGGAGTAATTGAAGATAAGGTTGAATAGACAGGGTGAGGCCAGGTGATGGGAGGACCTTGAAAGCCTTGTACATTTATGTTTGTCCACTGTGGGCATCTTGTAAGTGCTTTTGGCTGAGTGTACTTAGAAATTCCAGGGTCAAATCTCCAGAGAGGTTTTACCCAGTAGCCTATAAATCTTCCCATACTTTTCCAGAAGGGGAAGGAGAACAGAAGCAGGTAGCTATGGAGCACGGATTTGCCTCATCTCCAATCCCCAGGAACCTCTGCCTCTGGAAGCTCAGAAAATCAACCTCCTGATAGGTAGATAGCAGGGGTATTTTCCTGTTCTACTGGGCAGAGGGAGTCTTACCTTGGCCACTCACACCCTGTTTCCTACTCCAGCCAGACAGTTGGCTCTTTAAATTAATGTTTTATTGATGCCTTTTCTTTTTTAATCAGTCATTTCCAAAAATCTATCCTACGCATCCATATAGTGAGCCTTCCCTTGTGATAAAGAAAAATAGTTAAGGGATTAGAGTCTTTTTTTTTTTCACATGGATCTTTGAATATTTATCTGCATGTGTATTTGTATCCCCCTGGTAAAATATAAGCTCCTTGAGGGCAGGGGACTGACTCACTTATCTCGTGTATATTTGTAGTACCTGGCACAGTGCCTGGCATTAAATACCTATAGTAGGCATTTAATAACACCTACAATATACCATTGGCATATAAATAGGTAGGTAGGTGGCACAGTGGATAGAGCACTGGGCTTGGAATTGGGAAGACTTATCTTCACGAGTTCAAATCCAGCCTCAGAAACTTACTAGCTGTGTGACCCTGGGCAAGTCACTTAACCCGGTTTGTTTCAGTTCCTCATCTGTAAAATGTGCTGGAGAAGGAAATGGCAAACTACTCCAGTATCTCTGCCAAGAAAACCCCAAATGGGATTACAAAGAGTCGGACATGAGTGAAAAGACTGAACAGCAACAATTTGTGGGGGCAGCTAGGTGGCACAGTGTCAGTCAGACATGACTGAAAGATGACTAACACAAACAAAACAAAAACACTATATACTAGGCTTGCTGATTGAATGACTGATATAAAATTCAATACTCTGCATCAGAAGTGGGATGGTAAATATTTAACAGTGTGTGTTTACAACCTTTTTAATCTGCAAAATTAATATTTTCTCCACAAATTCTTATGCTGGCCATTGGTTGTGACTGAAAATATGTCGTCTTCTGCACCATCAGTCAGTCCATCACCTCTGTGTTACGAAGTGAATATGTTTGCTTCCTCAAATGTCCTCTGGAATCATTGTTCATCATTGCAAATAATTAACAAAATGGTAAATCAAGTCTTGATTTGTAGCATTTGCTGAGTTTTGAGATGTAAATGCACACACTGAGATTTAATTGGCCTTCGAGGCTCTACTGGGCTTTGGCACAGCCTTGTGAATTTGCACCCATTATTCCCCACCTCCCCAAGGAGAGAAGGGCAGAACAATCTGAATAGGGCTTTCCTGGATGACTGAAGACCTCCTTTGAATTTATGAAAGCTTGGTTCATTCTTGTACATTCACACCTCCCAGATGCTTGGGTAGTGGTTAGGAGACATCATATAAAGAATGCTACCTGAGAAAGACTACCCCAGATTGGGGAGGAGGTCAGCTAGAAAACTTCACATTCGCAGTGTGTAGGAGGGGAAGCAGGAGGCAGCTTAACTGCCAGTGGCAGTCCTTGAAGCCTAGAAATGTGAGATCCCTTTTTTTCCCTGACTCATTGTCCTCTCTGTGCCTCAGTTTTTCCATCTATAAAATGGGAACAGTTAGCCCCATTCCCATCTACGTCTGGTGTGTTGTCATGAGGATAAAAGTGGAAGTTTGAATAGAATGATTTGAACTCCTTTCAGCAGAGATACAATGCTAGACTTATAATTGGAGAGGATAGCCTCTTACCTCTCCTTCCTATCCTACCAAACCTGATCCACATTTCAAGATAGATATTTTTATAGCCAGAGTACAACCCATACCCAAATCTGATGCTTTTTTTAGTTGGCCAAATAAGTCCCTGACTAAATTTTCACTTTAGTCAGGAGGCCTGATACCCCAGTTCTGTTTGCCTAAGCAAAGACTCAGTAGGTCCTCCAAAAGCAAGTTACAGAAATCCTGTGGCCGCAGTCCATTTGGAGATTCGGGGTGAGTTAGACACTGTGGGCTCTGGGATCCCTCACCTAATCCCTTGAGGAAGGAGGGCTTATGGAAGTTAGGAATGCGTATCAGTTTCATTGCTGCGTTCTTTCTCTCTTGTTAGATTGGAAACTGTTTGAAGACAAGGACAGTGTTTCTCTTGGTCTCAGGGAAAATTGGGTGGACCCCCTCAGTCTTTTGTGGGAGACTCTTGTCAGCGATGGAACAGGGAGTGGAAAGAGTTGAGTTGGTTACTGACTATGCATCATCCACAATGAAAACTTCTTTAGGCACCTAGACAGCCAGACTGGCCCATTCTGAGGATTCCCAGCCAGTGTGCAGTCTGGCTACCATTTGGTCTATAATGGTATCACATAAGATCCTTTCCCTTTTCTTCTCCCTCCTGCACTAAGATGGGGAGGTAAACTTTTGGGCTTGGATGTGTGGCCAGTTCAGAAGGCTGCCTGCCTTCTCCAAGACCTCAGTCCCCGATTAGACCCTCGTTCCCTGGTAGGGTACAGGGCAGACCCCGTGCAGTTATGTTCGTGGTTAATTGTTTTCCCCCCCTAGTTATGCTTTTATTTTTAAATTTTATTTTTAAAATTCTAAACTTGACAAGCACCAAATAAAATTAGCATTTCCATATACAGAGTTGGAAAGAAAAAGAGGTTATATGTGAAACCCTGACTCTCTATTGCATGTGGTTTGCTTTTCCTTTCAAATATATAATAACTTCAACAGGTCACTTCCAAACCTGTCCAACTTGTCTGTTTATCCTTCTGGCCTTCCTTGTGTTCTTAACTATTCATCTTTTAAAATCGCTTCAATTATTCTCTTTCCTTTCTTTGCTTTTTTCCCTTTTTTTTTCTTTGCTCTTTTTATTTATTTATTTATTTTGAGGTCAGCCCTGTGCTGACCCCTCTCTCCAACTCCTCTCCATCCCCATTGGAAAAAAAAAAACCTTCGTAAGAAGAATACATAGTCAAGCACAGCTAATTCTTACTCTGGCCATTGGCTATGACTGAAAATATATGGCTTATTCTGCACCTTCAGTCCATCACCTCAAATGTCCTCTGGAATCATTGCAAAGGATACAGGTCTTAGCCTTCCCAAATTTTTTTTTTTTGGCAGTGTTATCGTTAGGCAGCCAGGTGGCAAAGTGGATAGCGCCGGCGTTAGGAAGACCTTAGTTCAAATTCAGCCTCAGACACTTAATTGCTGTGTCCTCTTGGGCAAGTCACTCAACCTCTGCTTGCCTCAGTTTTGACTCAAATGGGACTAATAATAGTACCTAACCCCCCCTCCCCTGGGTTGTTGGGAAGATAAAATGAATTAATATTTGTAAATTTTACAGATACTAAAGCCCTTAGCGCAGCGCCTCTCACATAGTAAGTGCTGTGTAAACGATAGCTATTATTCGCATCATCATCATTGCAGTTATTGTATGTATACATTCTGAGTTCTGCTTATCTTACTCTGCATCCGTTCATAAAAGTCTTATGAAATTTCTCTAAAACCCTTTTTTTACTCTTTTCCTATGATGCTCTAATAAACTACTTGTTCAGCCATTCCCAATCGATGGGTACTTCCTACATGCCAATTCTTTGCTGTAATGAAAAATGCTACTCTAAACATTCTTGTGGGGCAGCTAGGTGGCACAGTGAGCAGAGCACTGGCCCTGGAGTCAGGAGGAACTGAGTTCAAATGCAGCCTTACACACTTACTAGCTGTGTGACCTCGAGCAAGTCACTTAACCCCAATTGCCTTGTCTTCCCCCCCTCGAAAAAAACATATATTCTTGTTCATATGGCTCTCTTCTTTGATCTCCTTGGGATAGGTCTAATAGGTTGCTGGCTTCTGCAACAGCATTTCAAATTGCTTCTACCAACAATGTATATGTTTTTCTTCTCTCCTTCTCCACTTCCAACAATTGTCACTTGTTTTTCTGTATTTTTTGCCAGTTTATTGGATTGAGAAGGGACCTCTCAAGACTTGTTTTATTCTGTGTTTCTCCAATAATAAATGGATTACTAGTGAAACATTTTTTGATAGGGCTGTTGATGGTTTGTATTACTTTAGCACTTGACCATTTATCCTGGTGAATAGTTCTTGTTCTGATGAATTTGAAGCAGTTCCTTATATATCTTGTATATCAGATTTTGTCATAAAAAATTGTTGCAAAGATTTCTTCCCAGCTCTTTTTCTTTTATTCTTAGCTGTATTGGTTTTGTTTGTGCAAAACCATTTTGATTCCATTTAATTCAAGTTGTCTACCTGTTTGGTCATGAATTTTTCCTCTATAATTCTGAAAAGTATTTTTCTTCCTTGTTCCTTTAATTTGTCTATAAGGTGACCTTTTATGTGTAAGTCATGTATCCATTTGGAGCTTGTCTTGGTATGAGATGTTGGTCCTTACCTAATTTCTGCCATGCAGCTTTCCAGTTTACCCAACAATTTTAGTTAAATAGTAAATCCCAGTAACTGGGGTCTTTGGGTTTATTAAACACTATGCCACCATGTTTAGTGTTTTGTTATATTGTATGCCTAATCTGTTCCACCGATTGACTTTTCTCTTTTTCTAACATTAAATAGATTTGATGATGACTGCTTTGTAGTACGGCTCAACAATTACTGTTGATTGTTTTTTCCTTGAACCTAGCCTGGAATTGCTGAGAAGACGGTGGGGAAAGGAGAGATGGAATGTCTGTCTTTCCATTCCATTCATTAAACATAACACGCACACTTATTAAGTAGTTCCTAAATGGAAAGTACTGTGTTAGGTGCTGGGGATATATAAGACAAAAAAAGAAAGAGTTCCTACCCTCAAGTTTAGATTGTTCTTGGGATGATATAATGTGTTCACAGATTAGCAAATGCAAAATATAAACAAGATAATTTCAAGAGGGAGAGTATACTGACAATTGCTAGGTATCAGGAAAGGCCTTGTGTGTGTGCAGCAGACACCCACTAGGGGGTTGACTCTTTTTCTACTTATCCCCTCAGAGTTATAGGGTATCCCTGAAAGCTTAAGGGCCAGTTTTCTAATGTTAGATCGCATGCTCCTACTGGTGTGCTTCCTGCCATCATTATTAGTTGATATAAATTAGTCCACCAGATTTAATTAGATTTTAGAAAGGGGTATTTACTGTGGTGATACAACTAAAAAAAAAAATAAACCAGTTAATGTAAAACACCCTCCCCAAACCTGTGGCACACTCTCTGTTCAGTACATGTAGAGACCCAGGGAAGGTAGATTCAAGCTTTGTTCATGTTCATAAACCCATTCAAGCTTAGATCCTGGCAAAGGGATAACTCATATCTCCTAGAAATTCTTTCGTTGGAGCCCTCAAGATGTTCCCTTTAACTGTGGCGTCATTTTTGTTGGGAGACTTTTTAGAGGCTTGAATGTGCCTCTATTCTGTTCTTGACTCTAGATGCAAATACTGCCGTCAGCTTTTCTGGGAAGCTGGGGTGCCAGTTGGAAATTCACAATTTCCAAAATCTTTCAAGCTTACAAGGTCCTCCTCCAACCAATGGAGTTCCTTCCAAATCTAACTGTACCCTTTCTTGAATAATAGATATTTATTAAACATTCTATAGTGCTAGGCACAGTGTTGGGGATACAAATATGAAAAATAAAGATAGTCCCTACCCTCAAGGAGCTTTTAATCTAATGGAGGAAGAGAACACACACAAAAAGCTAAAAAGTAGTGATAGGGAGCTATAAAGCCTAGGGGCATGGTGCGTAAGTCAGAAGTCCAAAATGATCTCCCCACCCCACCCTCCCTGGTGTGATATTTTAGTTCATAGTTCCACCCTCCATTCAGAGAGATAGAGAGTACTGAGGGGATGTGAATACCAAGGCTGATTAGATCTCTCAAGATGATGATATTTCCCAGTGATGAATAGAGAAGAAGAAAAATCCCAAATGAGTGTATCCAAGTGGGAGACCCGAGGAGATTTGTGAAAAGGAGCTAAAGTGGAGTCCTGAAGTCAGTTCTTTATGACTGTCCAAACCTGTACCCTTCTCCAAATGAGTAAGTGACCAGTATACTTAAGAATCTCATGGGCATCCAGAAGTTTAGTTAGGGAAATCATGGGCTACAGGATAAAGACATAATCTGAAAAATGTCTGTGTCAAACCCAGTGCCATGAAAGACTTCCTTTGGAATAAAAGGAGTGAGTGTGAGGCATGGGGTGAAAGGAACTAGTTTTAGTTCTACAGATTTGGTACATAAGGATACCAAAGAATGTATCCAATAAGTCTTTCACCTATTGCTTTAGTTAGCTCTCAGTCCCAGGAACCTACTGGCAGGTCTTCGGTCTGTTTCTCTCTGTTTTGCTGAAGGGTTGTGGTATGGTTAGGAGTTTGGGTCCTTTTGGCTTAACCTCAGGTTGTGGGAGGATACCGTTTGCAGGATGTTGCTGGCTTTTGAGCAGTATTCTACTGGCCATCACCCTGGCACTCCAGGTGGGCCCACACCGCATGTTTGGGTGGTATTTCTCACAAAGCTCCAGACAAATAAGGCATTGGATGCTACAGTTTTTGTATGCTTTAGAAAAATTGGTGGGGCAGCGTAGGAAAGGAGGAGCCCTGTTCATAAACCCATAGGCAGAAGAAACTGGAGCATACTGGGTAATAATGCCTGCCGCCTATCCCTGAATGAGATATCCTTCCACTTATATGTTGAACACAGGTGCCTGGATGGCGTAGTTTAGAAGAAGGGAGGCCGGAAGCAGCAGCGAATTGCCAGAGGACACAAAATCTGCCTCCTAAGCAAAGGAAGCTGCAAATTAGGCCTCCTGTTCCAAAATAGGTCAAGCTGCCAAGGCTTTGGTTAATGGGGCCAGAGCCACGCATGGATTGAGCGTAGGGAGTTGGGGATAGGTGAGTCATTCTTGGCCCAGAGTTATATTGCTATTGTTTCTTCCCTAGAAATAGATCGATAGAGCATTTATTGAGCACTTACTGTGTGCCAGGTGCCATGCTAAGATCTGAAGATAGAAATATTAGCAATATATGTAAAGAATTATCCCACAGCTGTGGCTGTCTGTTTTGAAAGCAAAGGAACTGTGTGTGATGTGGTAGAAAAGCCTACAGGACTCATGGTCACAGTCACCTGGCTTCAGATCCCTGCTCTGGAACATGCTGTTCTCAGGGTAGTGGGTGATTGTTGGGGGGTGGGGCAAGATGTTGCATTTAAGGATAGAGCAAGAGAATTTAGGGTCAGCCCTTCCTCTCTTCCATCTAGGGTGATACTGCTTTGGTGGAAGGGGGAGTGGGGAGCGGAGTGGGGGATGGGACAGCAAACCAGTGGCTCTCTGATCTTGGGTCATCTTGGCTATGTTCTTACTGGGAGAGTCTAGAAGGCAGGCAGTTATAATAAAGATCACCCAACCTTTGCGTGGCCGTTTCCCCATCTGCAAAATGGGGGCATACAATATCTGTTCCCTCCCTACCTCCCTGGGCTCTTGTGAGGATTAAATGAAATAACCTTAGGACTCATGGTCAGAAGCCCTGCTTTCAGATTCCTGCTTTAGGACATGCCTGATGAGGATAGTAGGTGATTGTTGGGGTGAGGTGGCACTTGATGGGGAGGACTGAGTCCTCATTGACCATTACCCAGTTACACTGCTCTGCCTAGAAACCATCCACATGGGAGCTTAGTACCAGGCTGAGCATACTGAGCATGCTCAAAGGATTAACCAGTCTGCCCTCGTCCCTTGCCCCCTTTCCAAACCTGAGTTCTATGTAAGTGTGAGTTGTTGTTTCTAAGCTTCAGGTTTCCCATCTGTCCAATGAGTAGGGGTGAATCTGATCATGTTCCTCCCCTTACTCAGAAAGCTCCAGTGGGTTCCCCGTTTCTTCCAGGATCAAGGTGAAACTTATCTGGCATTTAAAACATGTTACATTTTGTCCCCAAACATTACTCTCCTCCTTGTACTATATAGCTCAGACAAACTGTCCACCTTTTGTCTTCCTGACACAGCACTCCATCCCCTCCCCTGAACCTTTGGGATGGCTCTCCTGGATACCAGGAACACTCTGCTTCTCTACCTTCATCTCTCAGAATCCCTAGTTGTCTTTAGGGATCTACTCAAGCTGCACCCTGATTTTCTAAGCTGCTAATTCCTTCCCCTCCTCCTCCCCATCCCCCTCCCCAGAATCACCTTGTGTTTGTTTTGTATTTATCTATCTACTGACGGATCTCTTCCCGCCCGATTGCAGATGTTTTAAGGGTAGGGATTGTTTTCATTTTGATTTTTGCATATCTGCAGCCCTTAGCCCAATTCCTGACACATAACTGAAGCCTACTAAATGGTTGTGGATTGATTAATTGGACTGGAGGCAAATTGTGACAGAACAGAATATTGAATTTGATGTCTGAAGACCTGAGCTCAAATCTCATTTCTGCCACTTACACTACCTTGAACAAATAAATAGTAATCAAATTACATTTTCCCTCTTGCAGACCTCAGTTTTCTTATCTATGCAATGAAGGGGTTGGACTGGATGATTCTGAGGTGTCTTTCAGCTCCAAATTCTATGATCAGTCACATGATTAGCAAAGTGGAGTTAACCAAACTTGTCCCACCTATTTCATCTTCTTGTAAGGAGAGTTTTTGGTTGTGTCGGTTGTTTTTGGTAAACCTTAACACACTATAAGCATGAGCTACTGTTACTGATTCCCTGAGCTGGGGGTGGGGCCTGTGACAGTGGCACTAAGTGCTAAGGGGTCTCAAAGTATAGACTGGTGGCTGGGTGGACTTACTTTATTAAAGGTAAGACTTTCAACGCATCTAGTCAGGTACTGGCATCTGGAACATGTTGTAGGTAACCGTTGGTGGGAGGGTTGTACTTGGGGATGGAGTATGAGAATCGACTCCAGGTCAGCCCTTCCTCTCTCGATCTGCGTGATACTCTGCTCTGGTGGAATGGGAGACCAGACACCTGGCCAATGGCTTTCTGGTTTTGGGTGTCTCAATGAGATTCCTACTAAGGGAGTCTAGGAGGCAGGGAATAGGGAAGTGTCTGGAGCTGACTTCCTTAGAGACTAGGGTACACCTAGAAATTTGAATTTTCACCTCTGTGAGCAGTACCTTAGAAAGCAAGGCCCTACTTACCTTTATTCTCTCTCTCCCTTTCTCCTTCTAATACACTCTCTGGCTCTCTTTTTGTTCTCAAAATGAGTTTCCCTAAATCTCTCTTGTGTGAATTTCAGAGAAACTGCTCCAGGCCACAGTTCTCCAGAAAGCTCTGGTCCTGGCCTCCTGCTAGGACCTGAACAGCCCTAGATCAGAGTTGAACAGCAGCTGGGTGGGGAAAGAAGAAGGAAAGGGAAGTCTGGAAAGAGGAGTTGATAGGCCAGGACCAAAAAAAGGAAAAGAAGAAAAAGTATAGTGTAGGTTGTATTATTATTAAGGAGGCCCAAATAAGCTGTGGGTTTCCTTTTATGGTGATCAGACAGCAGCTGTCCCTGAAGTTATGAGGCCTTGAGGCTTTCTTGTCAGCTCTTGAGTTCTCATTAAGCCCTTTTTCTTCTAAGGGGGACAAGAATATCCATCCCAGTGAGGCTTCCTTAGTCTTTGGGGACATAAATTAGGAGTATTTGGAGAGAAAGAACAAGTCCTCTGCTATTTCCCCTTTCCCCCAGTCTGAAGAAGGGTAACAAATTGTAGGTTAGACTGAGGAGGAGGAAGATGAGGGTCTGGCTAGCCATCTCTACCCTATCGTGCCTCAGTGGGGGTTGGGGAGCAGGACTGGAGGAAGTGACTCAAAGCCCACCAAAGCTACAGCAGAGAGTGACTTGTTGAATAAGAGAGTGATTTCTGTCTGAGAGGTGGACATGGCATCAAGCCCGGTGCCCCTAGGACTTTCCAAAAACTAAGTGATTGAAATGCATGTGGCTTCTGCAGAAATCTTGAAGAGCAAATACTCTAAGGAGCCTCCAGACTTGGGCCCCTGGAGAGGGCGGAGAAGTGGAGTTGGAGAGAGTGAGGTGGAATCTGTTACCCTTTATTGGACCAAGGAAATGAACTGACTAGCTTTGCAGCCTCTGGCCCCTTCTCTTCTCCACCCTCTCTGCCTGTAGGCCAAGGAGACTCAGCAGGGCCCCACAGCTGTTTCCTTGGGGAGGATGGGAGGGGACTTGCTGGCCAAGGGCTCACAGCATCTGCCGCAGATGCCTGTATTACAGATAGGGAGAAATCTGTGCTAGGGAAACCCTTCCCCAGCAGAGGCTGCGTCAGATAACAGGTGGTCATGGAGGGGAGGTGAAAAGGAGTTGGGGGAGTATGGGGAGAGGCTGAGGAGAGACATGGTGTCTCAGCTGTTGAGCAAGCTCCTAGCTTCCTGCTGACTACATGGCTCCCTCCCTGAGAGGCTCCCAGTGCATACTCCACACCCTTCCCTGGAGACAAAGGGCATTCCAGGCTTGGGAAGAACAGCCCTCTTTCCCCCCTCCCTCATCATAGAAGGCTCCTAGGGCCTCTCCTATTCCAATGTATTTTGGCCTTTTCTTGCTCTCCCTTATGAGATGACAGTGATGATTTTGTAACAGGAAGCATTGCAAGAAGCTGGTGGGGCCTACCAAGAGGAGACGGTGACCCATACAGATTCCTGGGATGGTAGGCTACCAGGCAGGGTTTCTGGAAGGAAGAGCAGTAGTAGGCTAAAAGGTCCTAGGTTCCTCAGGACAGGCAAGAAGTAATGAGTGGAGACTCATTTCTGCTTCATTCATTAGGCAGCCAGGTGATGTAGTAGACAGCAATGCTGGACTAGGAGTCAGCAAGACCTGAGTTTCAGTCCTGTCTCATTCCCTTGCTAGTTGTGTCTCCCTGGGTGAGTCTCTTAACTAGCACTCCACAACCTCGGTTTTCTCATCTGTAAAATGGAGGTGATAATAGCACCCTTTCCTTTCTTCCCTTCCCTCCCTCCCTTCCTTCCTTCCTTGTCACGTAATTGTCTGAAGCTCAATTTGAATTCAGGGCCTTCTGACTCCAGTCTTCTATCCACGGTGCCACCTAACTGCCTTACTATTCCTTCCTGGGTCCCCAGACAGATGGACATTTTCTTTTTGGAGGATGTCCTTACTTAAGAAGCATGCCCACCTCTCTATCACCTATTACAAGGAGTCCTACGGATCATGCCTGAATCCTAGGCTTAGCACTCCCTTGGCATTCCTTGGGTCTTCCCTCCTGTAATCTCTTTCTACTGTGAGCCAAGCCTGTGGCTATGCATATTTGAAGTTGTAGGTAATTTCCTAAGGAAAATCTTGGGGAGCTAAGCCTGTGTATGGAAGCATAGAGTGTCAGGTCAGTGGTACCCATGAAGACCTTCCCTAAAAGCCTAAATCTCACCGGATTTTGAATTGGAAGGGACTCCCAAGATTATCCAGCTTCTTCATTTTTAATAGGTGAAGAAACCAAAGACCAGAGAGGTTTCGCCCTAGTAGGTGGGTACCCAGGTCCTAGAAACCTGCAGTCCTGAAGTTGGAACCTTTCTCCCACTTTACCACCTCCAAAATGAGAGGATATAAAAGAGAAATTTCAGCTGCAGAAATTTCAACTATAGCCTAGGTGTCAGACACCCCAGGTCTCAAGGGGACCAGCAGACTCATTTGTATTAGAGCTACTCTTGTCTCCCCACCATGCTGTGTGGCTCCATTCACAGAAGAAGGCTGCTGTCTGCCTCTTGGACCGCCTGTCTGCCTGCCTCTCACACGCCAAGTATCTCTGGCATCTCTTTAGTCACCAGGCCCTATTACTGTGGTTTGTATGGGGGTTGTCAGGAAGGTCTGTGGTCACAGTGAAGGGGAGGCAGGCAGGGAGAGTAGGGGGTACATCAGGGGAGGCTTAGGGTTTCTTTGCAGTCACATGGACCTCTAATCCTCAGCAGGTCTGCCCCCCCCCCCCATTCTTCCCCTATGAGAGACAGAGGAGGCAAACACCGACTACCTGAGCCAGCCCAGTGCTGTTGGCTGAAGGCAGAGCTTGGTCAGGTTGTTGCCAGGTTGGAAAGGATGCTTCCACTGATGATGAACAATGGGAATGATGGCTCAGGGCACTCCCGCGGGTGATTGTTTTCCTCAGTGTGCTTTGATCACATCATTCACTACAGTGATGCTGGGGCTGGTTGCAAAAGTGTTTAAATGCAATAGAGGTTTTTGTTCAGAAGGCTAATTCTTTGTCACTTTCTCCTGAGTCTCTTCTCTTCTTGCCCCTTCACTTATTCAATGCTCTGGGGGTCCGGATCTCTACACATCTGTCCCCTATTTGTCGTCTCTTCTGATATGGAAGAAAGGGTTTTCCTTCTAACTGAGCCTGAACTTTGAGAAGTGCCAAGTGACTGTGACTGAGGCCTAGGAAAGCGAGGGGGGGAGGGGGGCTACTAAGGGAGGAAACCCAGAGAATCTGATGGGTCACGTGGTGGTGGGGGGAGCCGAGGAAGGAAATAGAGAAGGAGGAAGTTACTACCCTTCTGTGATGTAGGGTGAAAGTGAAAGATGATAGGAAGAGGGAGCTGGAGGAGTGAGTCACTATGTCCATGGAGTAAGAGGGAGAAGGGAAATAAGTGGTCAGATGAGTGATAGTACTTAGCTTGGTCTCTTGGCAGGTTAAGTCCTCCCTGCAAAGCCTTCCTTTTGGGAGTAGAGAGGCTGGGACACCCAGGCACGTGAAACATGGCTGGGGGCTGTCCCACTTGGACAATGTGAGAGCAAAGATTTTTCCAGGCCCGATCCTTCTAGTACCTGATCCATCTGCAGGAATTCTCCTAAAAGTGCTATATGAATGTGAGTCACTGTTATTATTATGTTTCCTTCTCGGGTTTTTAATCACATTTATGTGGTATCCTCCTTGCAGCAGAAATAGCTTCCCCTCCTCAGACTTTCCCTATCACAGACTCTCTCTTTCTTCTGAACCCTTCCCCTTTCTCATGGCACCCCCCCTTCCCCATAGCTGGACATTAAGGCTTTAACTGCCTCAAGTCTCTCCCCACTTCAGTCCGTTGTCCACTCAGCCATTAAATTGATCTTCCTGAAGCATAAACCTGAGTGTGTCTCTACTCCCCTCCCCCTCAAACAACTCCATTGCTTCCATGAGCAAATATAAAATCCTCTGTTTGCCTTTTAAAGCCCTTTCCTACTGGAAAACTTAGCCCATTCCTACTTTTCCAGTTTTCTTTACACCTTACACACCCCATCCTCTTGCACACTACCAGGCTTCACATCCCCTGACTCCACGAATTTACACTGACCCCTATCCTCCATGCCTGCATAGCTTTCCCACTTCATCTCTATGTTCCTGCTTCCTTCAGTTCTTGGCTAAAATCCAACTTTCAGGCCTCCCAAACTTCCCTTTGAGCTTTTTTTTTTTTTTGAGATCATCTCCAGTTCATCCTGTATATATCTTTGTTCACAGTTATTTGTGTGCTGTTTCTCCCATTAGATTGTGACTGCCTTAACCTCAGGGACTGGCTTTTGCCTTTCTTCATATCCACACCTCTTAGCATAGTGCCTGGAACATTTTAGGTGCTTTATGAATACTCGTTGACTGACTCTGTGGTACCAAGTCTCAGCTCCTCTTGTCCCTTCTGAGGGAATGGAGGAACAACCACTAGCTGCTGCCCCAGAGTCGCCAGCATCCTTCAGAGGTACCACCAGACTGTCTTAGTGCAGTTTAATTGAGACTCAAGACTGTCACCCTTGGCTGGAATTCGTATACGTTCCTCAGTTTTGTTCAAGGCTCTCAATTCAAGTGCCTCCTCCAATGAGAGGCTAGTAAGCACTTTAATTAAATTTTGTTGAATGACTTAATCCTTTTTCAAATTGTGTCCTCCTCCCCTACTCCTTGCACTATTCTGGAGCGTTTAGCAGCTGGAGATGGAAGCAGGCTGAGGCTTTGAGCTTCAGGCAGGGTCTCTCCAGATTTGTCTGTGCTTAAAGCCTCCCATATCTGTAGGCGGCCTTTCCCAGGCCCCTCCGCTGCTAGTGTCTTCTCTTCTCAGATTACATACCATGTACTTTATATTGTGCATGCACCTAGCTATTTATAGCTTTTCTTACACATTAGACTGTGAGTTCCTTGAGGGCAATGACTGTTTTTGCCTTTCTTTGTACCTCCAGTGTTTGGCACGGTCCCTGGACCCTTAGGAGATGCTGTATAAATGCTTGCAGACCGACTTTGCAATTAAGTAGCCTCAAAAACTGGGTGACTGGTGCGGCTTCCTTTGGGGTCATTTGTCTTCTCTTCTGGCTCACATCCCATTGCACGCCCTGTATCGTAGATCTGCTTTTGTGCCCAGAGACTGGGAGGTCCTACGTGTATTTACCAGGCTCTTCTCAAAACTTCTCCCAGGGGGCCACTTCTGCTGCCAATGGCTGGGTCAGGAATGAGCCTAGAAGCCCAGAGCCCTGCTCAGCTGGCCTAGTAGTGCTTTTGGCAGCTGTCTTCCCTTCCTTGTGGAAATACTCCCCCTCCCAAGCTTTAGCTGGACCTTGGCATGGCTCTCTCTCTCCCCCCCTCTCTCTCTCTCTGTCTCTCTGTCTCTCTCTCTCTTTCTTCCTCTCTTGCTCTCTCTCTCTTTCTTCCTCTCTCCCTCCCTCCCTCCTCTCTCTCCCTCTCTGTCTCTCTCCTTCCCTCCCCCATCCCCTGCTCTCACTCTTGCTCTTTCTCTCTCTCCTCTCTTTCTTTTAGAGAGAGGAGAAAGATCTAAGGGATTGTCATATATATCCTTTTCAATTGTAGGATAGACTGAAATTGAGCAAGAAGATGGTAGTGGGTAGTGCCAAGCCCTAGGTAGATTCCTTGGGTGCCATAGGAGTGCCACATTGAGCGCGTGTTTATTATATGACTGTTGAGCTCAAAAAATTAAGATGATAAATTCAGACAAGACATAGCCCATCCTGTCTAGGAGCTTATAGTCTTATAGGGGAATGAGATACCCCCATAAATTAATAAATAATAACAGTTACAATAAATAGCTAGCATTTATTTTCTTTAAGGTTTGCCAAGCACTTTACAAATATTATCTGATTTTATCCTCACAACAACCTTGGGAGATGAATGCTTATTAACCCCATTTTACAGATGAGGAAACTGAGGCAGACAGCAGTTTAAGTATTCTTAACCTCTGTGCTCGGGGTCTCATAGCTAGTAAGTGTCAGAGGCTGGATTTGAGCTCGTCTTTTTTTTTTTTAACCTTTTTATTTTTTTAATCAATTTATTTTTAGTTTACAACATTCAGTTCCCCAGGCTCTTTTGAGTTCCAGATTTTCTCCTCCCAGCCCCCTCCCCAAGACAGCACGCAACCCGATATAGGCACTACATATATATTCACATTGAACATATTTTCACATGAGCTCAAGTCTTCTTGACTCCAGGTTCAGTAGGATATCCGCTATACCACCTACCTGTTAGTAATATCGGGGCAGCTAGGTGGCACAGTGGATAGAGCACTGGTCCTAGAGTCAGGAGGACCTAAGTTCAAATCTAGCCTCAGATACTTTATTAAGTGTGTGACCCTGGGCAAGTCACTTAACCCCAGTTACCTCCAAAAAAAAAAGTAATATACACAGAATTATGTGATGAGTGCATTAAGATTGTTTTTAGTCATCTGACTCTTCATGACTCCATTTGGGGTTTTCTTAGCAAAGATACTGGAGTGGTTTGCCAGATGAGGAAACTGAGACAAATAGTTAAATGATTTGCCCAGGGTCACCTAGCTAGGATGTGTCTGAGGCCAGATTTGAACTCAGGAAGCTGTGTCTTTCTGACACAGCCCCTCACTCTGCCCACTGCACCACCTAGTTGCTCCATGACAGAGTTAGAGCGGTATGTGAGGCATGAGGTAGAAGGTTGTTTTTTACTGGATGGATCAAGGAAGGTTTCGTGGAAGAGGTGGCATTTAAGTTTGGCTTTGAAAGGATTCATAGAAACATCATGGATTTTGAGGTGGGAAAGAACCTTAGAAGTCACCTCGTCCTACCCTCGTCTTTTATTGGTGAGGAAGCAAAAGTATGGAGAAGCTAGGTTACTTGCCCAACATCACACAGCAGTAAATCTCAGAGGCAAAACTGAGATCCAAGTCCTCTGTCTCCAAACGCACCAAAACTGTTAGGAAATCTAATAGTAAGTAATTTCCTTGGTAAGTGAATGGAGACAGATAGTGTGAGATAAGGCTGGGAAGGTAGAATTACTACAGGTTCATAGATTTAGAGCTAGAAAGAACCTTGGTGGCCATTAGGTCCAACTCTGTCATTTTAAGATGAGGAAACTCAGTCCTAGGGAGCTTATGTGACCTGCCTGTGGCTCCACAGCTAGTAAGTGTATATATGAAGTGGAATTTACACTCTGGTCTTTCTAACTCCAAGTATAAAACCCTATCCACTAGGCTACACCACCTAAGTTATAAATGGCTACGAATGTCAGGTTGAGAACCTTCCTTTGCAACCCTTGTGGATCCCTGGTACAGTGAATTCCAAGCCTTTTTTAGACTCTCTTGTATATCGGATGCAGAAGGGCTTTGTTCCTGTAGCTTCCTAGGAAATAACAGCAGCTGGTGTAGAGTCAACTGTCTCTCTGTTTCCTCTGTTCCCTCTTCACACACACACTGCCTCTGCTGCAGATGTCAGTATTAGAAATGTGCCAGGAGACCTTGAGGGCTGCTTAGTTGGACTCAGGAAGGACCAGATCTGTTGGGGAGACGGCCAAATAGATGGGAGATGTGTGTACAGGGCTGAAGGGAGTTGAGGGCTGGTAGTATAACTCAAGTCATAGGCTTGGTGCATGGAGAGCAGATTTACCTAGTCACACAGGGATGTAATGGCTAAATGAGTTTCCCCCTGCCCCCTAGTTCCTGCTTATCATTTTCCTCAGTACTGACATGTTTCCTTTTTCTCTTGTAGGCACTGAAAATTTTGGCACCATGAATTGGGGAAGGATAAAAGAGGTGATGCACAGGGTTTGAGAGACCCTTTAGAAGAACCAGAAGGAACCTTGAGTGACCGACCGAATCTACCTCCCTTCTCCTGTTCCCCCTTTTTCTTCCTTTGGCGACTGGAAATTAGTATTTGGCAACCACTGGGAGGGAGCCCATGCTCCAAGGGGCCTTTCCCTGGGGGATGGGCAGCTGGTGAGTGGGTATCTCTTGGCCCTGGCATAGCAAACCACACGATGAACCTCCAGGCCCAACCCAAGGCCCAGAACAAAAGGAAACGGGTTCCATTTTTCAGCGACCCAGAAACAGCAACAAAGGAGCAGCAGCAGCAGCAGCTAAAGGAGGGGCAGTATTATGGTCACGGTGGACCAGTTAGCAGCGTCCCTACCTCCCAGCCCACTGAACTACCCCCTCACAATACTCTGTCACTACTGAGCTCAGTAGTTTATAGAACAGAGAGGGGTAACCCTCCCATGCTCTCTCAACCAGTGGCAGCTGTGAAGTGGCCAAATTCAGTGATGGGCCGGGTGCCTGAACGGGGTGGGGATGCAAGCTGGCAGCAGCAGTCCCAGCCCCCTCCCCATCCACTGTGGAACCATGCAGTCACTATGTATGGTGGCCAAAAAGGGGCCCCTCACCCTGGGGTCTCAGGTTTCTATGGCCACCCTGAGACCTTGAAACGAAGCCAGGAGAAAGGGATCCTGCCGCTGGATCCCTACAATGATGCCATACAGCAGATGATGTCCCAAAAGGCCCAGCTGGAGCTGGGGAGGCCCCAGGCCCCAGTGAACTCCTTCCACACACCTAAGAAACCCCCAAGCCAACTGCCCCTGCAGCCCTTCCAGTTGGCATTTGGGAACCAGGTGAACCGCCATGTTTTCCGACAGGCTCCACCTGGTAGCAATCCAGCTGCCTTCCCCCCACAACAGAAACAGCAGGCCCTCCCCCAGATGCAACTTTTTGAGAATTTCTATCCTCCCCAGCAGCAGCCTCCCCCTCCACCCCACTCCCAGCAGCCCCAGGACTTCAGCCTTCAGTCAGCTGGCCCCATGGGTCAGGCTCACCTTGGAGCCCATCACAGTATGGTGCCCTGTCCCTTCCCCCCCAATCCCGAGATGAACCCAGAGCTCCTGAAGGCCCTTATGCAGGACCAGCCTACACAACCCGTGCTACCTCAGGCCCAGATCTCCTTTCCACGGCGTTCCCGACGGCTCTCCAAGGAAGGGATTCTACCGCCCTCCTCATCCACAACTGCCCTGGATGGTCCTGCTCCTCAACCCCGGGAAGAGATATCCAGCAACCTGTTCTTGCATCACTGGTCACAGCAGCAGCACCATCCTGAAACCCTGGGTCACGAGAAGAGTGGCCACCTCATGCCCCAGGCAGAGCAAGGTGGAGGAGTAGCTCTTGGTGGTCAGCAGCACCTGCCTGAAGGAGAGAGGCTGGCCCAGAATGGCCGAGAGCGAGAGGCCCCTGAAGGTGGTGATGCCTGGGGAACCAATGACTTTGGAGTGGTTCGAGGAGGGGTGATTCAGAGCACGAGGCGGCGGCGGCGGGCTTCCCAGGAGGCCAATTTGCTGACGTTGGCTCAAAAAGCTGTGGAACTGGCCTCGCTCCAGAATTCAATGGTGAGAACCGAGATCCTCCAGAAGGATTTGGAAGGAATTGAAAGAGTAGTTGGATTCTAGAGAAAATAAAGAAACTAGGCCAGGGACAGAATGTGTTGGGTATAGAAGCGCTAAAGAATGGGTCAGCCAATCAAGAAGCATTTATTAAGCACCTACTGTTTGCTAGGAACTATGCTGGGGTACAAAAACAGTGAAACAGGCCCTGTCCTTACAAGCTTACATATTTTTCAGGGTGGAAATCATATACCCCAAATAGGTACAGGACATTTTGGGGGCAGGAGGACTAGCAACTTGGGAGATTCAGAAAGGTTTCACATAGAAAGCAGTGCTAGAACTGATCCTTGAAGGAAACTAGTGACTCTGAGATGCAGAGGAGAGGGAGTGCATTCCAGGCTCCATCCTACCTTGGTTTGCAGCTCCACCAACAGTGTATTAGTGTACCTGTTTTCCTGATATGGGTACTCTTGTCAAACAGAAGCGTTTTCCCACTTGGGGAATCTCTGTCATAAGAAAGGGAAGCTTTTTCATCTAGTGACTGGAGAGAGAGAATACAACAGAAAGTTTTGCCAAAGTGTCCTAGGCCCAGACCCAAGCACCATCAGCATGGTTTTATTGAGGACAACTGTGTGCTGGGCCTGGTGTGAGAGACAAAGAGGATAGACCATGCCCTTTCCCTCAGAGAAAGTCTTACTGGGGAGACAAGATACACATATGAAACTATTAGAGAATGGAGCTGTTAATTTGGGTGAACAGAGGGGAAGTACTGGTGGAGTTCAAAGGAGGCAGAATGTAGTGTAGACAAGAAAAGAAGGCCTCAGATGAGACTTGAGGTAAGGCCTCAGAAGTAAGATTTGAACAGGATTGCTTTCCCAGTTGGAAAGACAGAGGTGGGAGAGAGACAAAGTGAACTTCAAAAAAATACATCTCGGGGCAGCTGGGAGGCTCAGTGAGCAGAGCACCGGCTCTAGAGTCAGGAAGACCTGAGTTCATATTTGGCCTCAGACACTTGACACTTACTACCTGTGTGACCCTGGGCAAGTCACTTAACACCAATTGCCCTGCCTTCCCCCCTCAAAAAAAATTATAAAAGACTGAAAAAAAAATGAATTTGAACAGGAAGAAGAGAAAAGAAAAACTATTCAAGGAAAAGAGTAGGAGTGAAAATGATTAATTTATGTACTTTGAGGATCCTGCTGCCCTGACTGCAGCTAGTGTGCCTATTGGGAAATAATAGGAGATAATTATATCTCAAATTCATTTTTATTGTTATTAATATTAGTAATAACGTTCTTACTGCTGATACTACTACTGATAAGAAGTAGCATGGCTACAGAGCCGCACTCAAAGCAGAAGATTTCCCGGCCAGGGAACTTTTAACGCTAAGGTTTACAAAGCCACTTCACAAGGTTTTAAAGGCAGACTTCAGATTCTTCCTCTAAGACTATAACTTGCAGGGAGGCAAGGCGGTGCAGTGGATACAGCACTGGCCCTGGAGTCAGAAGGACCTGAGTTCAGATCTTACCTCAGATATTTACTAGAGCTGTGTGACCCTGGGCAAGTCATTTAACCCTGTTTCCCTCGAAAAGAAAGAAAGACTAAAATTTGCAGAGAAGGTGCCAGCCTGTGTTGGTAAAGGGAGTTTCCTTACTTGAGAATTCCCCATGTGAGTGAAATCACCTATCCAGTTTTCCATCCCTGTCCGTAATAATAACAAAACCCCACATTTATGTGGTACTTTAAGTTTGGGTTGTTGGTTTTTGTTGCTTTAATTTTAAAATACTTTATTCACAACAACGCTGTGAGAGTTCTCTCCCTCTCCTTCTCCCTCTCTCTCCCTCTGGAGTTGGTGTGTACTTGTTGAAATAGGCAAGTCCTAATTAGTTTATAAATATTCTCCTTACCATATTAGGTATGCTGGGTAAGTAACATTTATATTCAACAAAATTATTTATAAATTTCTTTTACCTGCAGTGACTTAGCATGCAGAGTTTTACAGCGTACCTAACAAGCCTTGAGGCACAACCTTTGAGAATTAGTGTTCTCATCCGACCCCCTGATTTTACAGAAGAGGAAACTGGCTCTCTTTCTAAATTCTGGAGGGTCACAGCGCTCTAGACTCTTTCTTACATGCCTTACTACAGCTAGGTGATGAAGTGGCTAGAGAGCTGGACCAGAATCAGGAAAACCTGAGTTCAGATCTCACATTAGGTAACTTACTGACTCCATGACTGGGACAGCTAGGTGGTGCCATAGGGCACAGAGTGCCAGGCCTGGAGTCATTCAGGAAGACTCATCTTCTGAGTTCAAATCTGGCCTCAGAAATATACTAGTTGTGTGACCCTGGGCAAGTCACTTAACTCAGTTTGCCTCGGTTTCCTTATTTGTAAAATGAGCTGGAGAAGGAAATGGCAAACCACTCCAGTATCTTTGCTGAGAAAACCCCAAAAGGGGCCACAAAGAGTCAGACATGATTGAAATTACTGAACATCAACAAACTTCATGACTCTGGACGAATCATTTAACCACTGTCTGCCTCAGTCTTCCTCTTTTATAAAATGGAGGTGATAATAGCAAATACCTCCTAAGGTTGTTTTTGAGATACTATTTGTAAAGAAAGCCTTTATAAACCTTAAAATGTTATCTATAAATGCTAGCTATTATTATTGTTAATCATCATCATCATTATGATTATTATCTACTTCAGGTAAGATTGCACATAGGAAGAGTGGGGCCAGACCCTAACCTTAATAAGAAGTCAAAGGATCAAGGGAATGACTGCATTAAATGATGTATTTAATGATGTATTAAAGAGGTGATGCGGTAGCTAGAGGAATGAGTAAATCAACCAGAAAATGAAGACATTGTCTCTCAGTCTTCAGTTCCCTCTCTCTTTTCTCCCTTCTTCTTTCCAGGATGCTGAAGGCCTAGAGGAGAGGCGGAAGACAGTGGTAGCATCTGCAGCCAAGAGCGTGGTGGAGTTTGCTGGGCCCTCGCCTCCCTCCAAACGGGCTCGAGAAGACAGTGGGATGGTACCTCTTATCATCCCCGTGTCAGTCCCTGTGTGCAGGGTGGATCTGCCAGAGGTGGCACAGCTGGGGTATTCAGATGAGGAAGGGAAAGTCCCTTTGGCCTCAGCACCCGATCGGAGCCCCACGGAACACAAGCCCTCAGTCATTGTCACACGGAGGAGATCCAACCGAAATCCCATGGCCGATGTGCCAGCCCAGGTAGGAATGACATTTTGAAAACAAGATACTACTTCTCTCCCTTCTACTTCTCCTTTTTTCCCCTTCTCTCTGCATATATTGCTATCCTAAGCTTTTGAATGGGTTGAGATTTCTGGGAAAAATGAATGCTGATGGCCTCTAATTTTTTAGGAAGAGAATACCATATAGCAACTGAAACCAGAACCGAAGACTTGTCCTTTACTCCCAACCACTTAGACTTACTGTCACCCCATGATGACCAGTCTTAGAGTAATCTGTTAGTGTTCCAAAATCCATAGGGTGGGAGGCTAGAGCATGTTTCTGCCTCTTGAATCGAGAGACTTTTGGAACTAGAAGGGCCCTCAGCTCATCTAATCCAACTCCCCTCATTTTACTGAGGGACCCACGTAGTGACTTGCCCAGGGTCACACAGTGGTAGAGTTGGAAATTGAATTTGGATCACTTAACCCTCTGCCCAGGACTCTTACCTCTATGCTCTGCTGCCCCCCAGTGTTCTTAGGACAAAAGTGAAACTCTTAATGGTCCATGAACTTGTCTCAAAATCTTGAAATTGAAAGACCCGGCTTCTATGGGTATTGTTCCATTCAGATTTACATTTAGGAAAGCTAGGGAGCCTGAGTTACTGCCCCCATTTTGCAGAAGTTGTTATGCATAAAACATTGCTCAGAGGCAGGTCATCATTGGAAGTTTCATTTTATCAGTGAGGTAGACCAACCTGGCAGAGGAAAGACTAATCCTAAAATCCTAAGAACAGCTGCTGATTGATTTCAGAATCATTCGGGTTGAGAATCAGTCTTTCCTGCATGGACAGTGATAAAGTAGTAGACCCGGAAGGAGACAGTAAAAGGTGGAAAAAAGGGTATTAGATATGTTCTATCTTTTAATTTTGGGGAGGATGGTAGAAAAGAAAGAAATAGGTTCAAGCTTTCTTCCAGAAGGAAGAATCTTAAGAATTATAAATCAAGGGACTTCTAGATAATGACACCAGACTTGATACTTTCTCTAGATCCCATTAGTTCTCAAAAAAAAAAAAAAACCCCTAGGAATTAAGTACCCGATAGAGTTCCAATTACAGGTGAATCCATGGGACCAAAAAAAAAAACAGAGAGAAAAAAACCCTAACAAAGTAAAAATCCTCATGAATTAATACCAAATAATGGTAATGCTTAAATTGTCCACTAAGCACCTACTCCCTTTTCCACCTACCTCCATGTCCCACACAGATTTGTCCCATGGGCTCATGCCTGGAGTATTGCTTCAGAGATTATCAGCATACTCTATCCCTGTCTACCTCCCTACCTACCTCATAACAATATGTTAGGCAGCCCCTCCAGAACACCAGACCCACCCTGCCTGAAACCTGCAAAAAAAAAAGTAATGTACTAAATTAGTCCAATACAGAAGGAAATGAAGACAGACAGAGGAAGAACTGGGGAGTTTGGGGGTGGGGTAGGGGTGTCACTGTTCCTGATTGTAAAAGGCCAGAAAGAAAGGGGACTGAAACTCAATTGGGCCAATTCTTTTCCTCCTTCCAACTCCTCAAGGCTCCTTAGGCCAGTAAACCCTAAATCCCCCAATTTGGGAGAAAGTGAAGGCTTCTTTCTAGTCTAGGCTAGGGGTCTGTATACCAGCGAAGGCCAGGAGTTGAGAGAGTGAGTGATGGGGTGATATAGGGAAAAAGAGACTGAAACACCAAAAATTTCAAGAGGTAGGAAACTCAATTAAAATCCAGAGCACAAACAGATAAATCAATGGAGAAGATCCCAAAACTGAAAGGAAGAACACTAAATCCTCAAAGAGATTACAAAGCTCTCTTAACAAATATTACAAGAGAACCAATGCTTGATGAACCAGAATACTTTAGGCTCCCAAGAGAGTGTGAATCAACAAGAAGAAATTCTAGAAATCCACTTGAGAAGAAATTAGAACTATCAGTGTAGAAATGAAGTCTTCAATTATCAGAATGAAAAAACTAAATTCATAATGGAGAGTTTCTCTAAAGAAAAGAGAGGAGAGAAAATGTTCAGAATTTAAAAAAATACTAAAGTGGAAGAAAAGCTGACAAAAGAGAAGTAAAACACAACATTATTAAAAGAACACATGATATCTCAGAGTGATTGACCTTGAAGACAGGATGGATAGGAACAGCGTAAAGCTCATAAATCTCTCAGAAGACTGTGACTAAAAACCGTGAACACCCTAGTACAGAAATAATACAGGAAAATTACCTAGAATTTCTGAACACAGAAAGTGAAGTACCAATCAAAAGAATCCACATATTGCCTCCAGAAAGAAGATAAAACAACCCTATGCTTTAATTAGGTTAAATTTAACAGTTCCAATAACAAACAGCAAATTATACAAGGAAAAGACCTTCAGTTAAAAATGAAAAGAATAATACAAGATTATTTTCAACCTACTAGAGACTGTAGAAGAAAATGGAAATATATATTCTGAAAAGCAAATCAACTTATGCAGCAATTTAAAATGATTTGCTCTGTAAACGTGCAAGCCAATTAAAAAAAAGATTAAACATTCAATAAAAGAGACATTTGGGGGAATTCTTTAAAAAAAAACAAACTAGTTGAGCAAAATATTTGATTTGACAAATGTCCCAAGCAACAGAAACCCAAGGAAGGTAGTAGATAAGTACAATCACTAGGAAATACTAGGTAAGGAAATGTGGAGTAATTATTCCACAAAATAAAGATTATTTTTTAAATTAATTTAAATTAATTCTTTAAAATAAGCAAATGTCTTCCTCTATCTTCTCACCCTCTCTAACTGAAAGAACAGAATTTCTGTTATGAACATGTATAGTCAAGCAAAACATTTCCAAATTGGTCATGTCCAAAAGAAGGGGCGTGGTGTGTGTTGTGTGTGTGTGTGTGTGTGTGTGTGTTCTGTACTCTGAATCCATCTTGGGGTACATAGCAAGTTTCATTATTAGTCAAAGTTGTTAATCTTTACAATATTGTTTGTCATTGTATAAATTGTTCTCCTGTATCATATATGTCTTCCCGGGTTTGTCTGAAATCACTTCTCCATCATTTCCTACTGTACAGTAATATTCTATCACATGTATAAGCCAGATTTGTTTAGCCATTTCCCAGTTGATAGATACTTCCTCAGATGCCCATTCTTTCCCACCTCAGAAAAAAAGCTATAAATATTTTTAACCATCCTTAGTTTGAATTTGTTTTGCTTAGGACTAATCCCTAATAGGTTATTCTTTTTAAAAAGAGGTTGGCCCACACAATAAAAACACAAAAATATTTTAAAATCTCCCCTAAACACAGAGATGATAAATACCTTTTAAAAAAAACATACAGGGGGTAAAGATGTAAGCAGAAATTGAAGAAATAAAAAAATTGAAGCTGGAGAAATAGAATCCCACATTTTCCCTTTCCCTGAATCAATGTATTTTATAGGACCAAACTGCAGAGTGAAAGGGTACAGAAGTAGAGAGAGTAAATGGAAGACAGAGAGCATGAGTAATGCACCCTCATCAAGTTCATGGGTGAACAGCAAAGGGACAGTAACTCATATAGACTCTCAGGAAAAGGAGGGGTTGCAGGAGAGTGAGGCTAACAGAAAGGAGGGATTGAATGTGGGGGGAGGGGACTCCAGTTAGAGCTCAAATTAATGTGTGGGGAGGGGATTCCAGTAAAGAACATTACCTTGGAGGGAGAGGTATATGCTTTTTATAGTAGAGATTTCTTGATATGCTTAATCTGGAGGGGAGTTGGTACATGGAGAAGCACACTTTTTCTTAGAAAGTGTTGTGTTTCTATATACATGAAAAAGAATATGTCAGCTCCTTAGAGATGGATGGTACCCCAAAAAATATAAGTAACATGACCCTAGAGATGGACAGCCATTGGGAAGAAAAATGATCTTGCAGAGGGCAAGGAGTAGAAATGGACTGCATGATTCCTTACAGAGGATATTTCTACAAGATACAGCTTCTGTCCAACATTACTGTCTTCATGAATTGATAATTCTAAGAGTAAAATACAATTTCAGAAGGGGGTGGATGAGTAAGATGTATAATGACAATAACATAGAAATTATTTAGAAAATAGAACTCAAACCTGTTACTTTTAAAAACTTCACCCCAGTATAAGAAAAGTAAGAAAGAATAAATAAAAAATAGAGACCACAAATCAGAGAATGAAATTTTAAAATAGACTGGGAAGAGAATTAACTAAGAGAACAAAACAAAAAAAAATTTCTCAGAAACATAGCATAAGTAGTCTATGGGAAGGAGATAATTTAAGCTAACCGCTTAACTGAGAGGGTGAAAGGAGGAAAAAAGGGAGAAGAAATAGATAAATAAATCAATAATTTAAGTAAAAACCCCAAACTAGGGATCGGATTAGCAAATGAGAACAGAAGGGCATAAGAGGAGCCAAGAGAATGTGTGGGGAATAGGGCTATATGATAAAGTAGTTTTAGCAAAATTGATCATGGAACAAGCTACTGTCTTAAATGAGAAAGGGGGTTTAAAAAAATCTTTGAATCCCCAATATTAAAAGACACAAAGGGAGAAAAAACACAAGCCAACATCTTTTAACTTTGAATGTAAGTGGATTAAATAATTTCATTGAAACAAAAGATTGGTAGAATGAATAAGAAAACAAAACCCTAGGATGTGATATTTACAAGAAATACATCTAAGAAGCAAAGCCATATTTAGAATCAAAATGAGAGACTGGAATAAAAGGCCGACCGTCTCTCATCTGCCTTCTTTCCGCAGGTTGAAGACGTGGATACCAAGGGGGATGGTGAAGGCTTGGTACGGAAACCAAAGCAGAGGCCTCGACCTGAACCCTTGATTATCCCCACTAAGGCAGGCACTTTCATCGCCCCTCCAGCCTACTCCAACATTACTCCCTACCAGAGTCACCTGCGCTCTCCTGTCCGCCTGAGTGACCACCCATCTGACAGAAACTTTGAACTTCCCCCCTACACGCCCCCACCTATACTCAGCCCTGTCCGGGAAGGCTCTGGCCTCTACTTCAATGCCATCATGTCTGCCACTGGCCTCGTCGCCCCTCCCCCCATCACGCCAAAGAGCGCTCATCGTACCCTGCTCCGATCCAGTGAGTGTTCTGCTATTGGGAAACATGGGCAGGAGGGAGGCGACATGGAGAAATCCCATCTTTTAGGGCTTCTGTGGCTTGGGTTAGATCTCTGGGATGAAAGGGAGCAGCCTCTTTGACCAACCCTTTAGGATATAGGTGATATTACTCTTCTTGTAAGAATGGCACTGTCTTCTTCAGTCATGTTTGAGTTTGTGCTGGGTGGTGGTTTGTTTTTTTAAATAATCACATTTTCAAATATTTCCTTCTCTCCCCAGCAAAATCAACCCAACCATCAACCAATTGTGATGGGATATGTAATATTCCACTCACTAAATTTGTTTGTACAAGTCCAGCCGCATGTTTTCTTTTACCTTTTCCCTCTGGTGGTTAATGATAGTCCCAAATGAACCCTGAATTTTTGAATTAGGCTGGCCCTTGGAACTCAGTGAAAAAAGTTGACTTGGAGGAATTGTCCATGACTTCAGGGTCCCCCGCCGCCCCCCCTTCCCCCCCTCCCCCCGCTCTCTGGCTCCCTCTGGTGGTTGCCTAGGACAACAGGATTGTCACAGGTTTTTTCCCCAATCCCAACTGCCTTCCCCACCTCCCCCTTGGCAGAATTGCAGACTATATAGCCCGTGGTCCTTCTTTATGAGCTTGAGATAGTTCCAGAAGAAGCCACTTTTGAAGTTAGACTGAAGGCAGAGAAGAGAGAACTTGTTCATTTGTTTTTCAGTTGTATCCAGCCCTTTGTGACCCCATTTGGGGTTTTCTTGGCAAAGACACAGGAGTGGTTTACCATTTCCCTCTCCAGTGTGTCTCCAGTTTTCAACTCAGGCAAACAGAGGTTAAGTGACTCGCCCAGGGTAGTATAGCTAGTAAGTGTCTGAGGCTGCATTTGAACGCAGGTCTTCCTGACTTCAGACCCAACGCTCTTATGTACTGCGCCACCTAACTGCTGATTTTGTTAGGGGTTAGGAATTAGACCAAGAAGAGCTGGGAAAGAGCAGTTTGTTTCAAACGGAAAGAAAAGGATGATGAAAAGCACCGAGGTGAAAGTGGTGGAGGTGACTAAGGAACACAGAGGATAGTTGTCTGGCTGAATCTCAGGGAAGGAAGCTGGGATGGGGGTGGGGGAGGGGAGACTGGAAAGATGAAAGGGAGCCAGATTGTGGAGGGTCCTGAAAGCTTGGATTTTACCCTGTAAGTTTTAGGCTATGATTTGGAAGCTTTTTTTTTAAGCCTGGAAGAGATAGGATGTAAGTAATATATGTAAAAGACAACTAAATCCATTGCTGAGGCCTAGAATGGCCTTGGAGACCAGGAAGGCTCGGGTTTAGTTCCCACATTTACTGGCTTGGGCTGTTGCGGACTTCTCAGTGCCCCAGGCAAGTCTGTGAGACTAAGTTCTGGAGTTTGCCTATTTTCCCTAAGGGAAGGAGTTTTCCACCTTGGTTTAGATTAACACCACCCCCCAGGCATCTCCCCTCCCTGACCAGACTGTGTTGTGTCTGATGGATTGGATCTGAGAGAGCTGGTGTTTTAGACTAACTTGGCTATTGGTGCTCTAAGGTCTACAAAGTACCTTCTTGTTAGGTTGAACTCCTGGACCTTAGCATAGCAGTACTGCCCTTGGGCTTTTCTTGGCAAAGATAATGGAGTGGTTTGCTATTTCCTTCTCCAGTGGACTAAGGCAAAGAGAAGTTAAGTGACTTGCCGGGGTCGCCCAGCTAGTAAGTGTCTGAGGCTGGATTTGAACTCAGGTCTTTCTGACTCCAGGCCCAGTGCGCTATCCACTGAACCACCTACCTGCTTTACCAATGCAATATCTCATTTGAACCATACCATAACGCTGTAAGGTAGCTGCTTTTATGATCTCCATGATACTAATTCTCACTGAAGTTAAAGCCTGTTTTAATCACTTGCCCAAAGTCAGACCTAGTATCTCAGAATTTAGGTCTTCTTGAGGACTTAAGCTTGGAATCCAGCCTTCTTCTCTGCTGAGGCAGCCTTTTCTATGGAGCCACGGTGCCACCTGGCTATCTCAACAGAAAGGAAGTGTGGATTCCAAGCTGAGAGAGCTGAAGAGCAGTGTTGATAATAGCTGACATTTAGTAGTCGCTTTACAAACACCGTTTGACTCGATGTCATTTGCTGCCAGTAATGCTGCAAAGCCTAGCCTAAAGTCTTTAGCCCAGGAAGCGCCTGAGGTTTATCTTCAACAGTGTGGGGTGGAGGTTGTTTTAGGGTGACTGTGATTCGGCCTCTGCTTGGCATGGAATGCACTAAGCACGGGTGCAACTAAGGAGCTTCCTTAGAAGCAAGTTCCCCACAGGAAGCCAAAGGAATAACCTCTTTCCACCCCATTTCTCCCCCCATGTTTTGGACTGCTTCATAAATGTGTTGTTTGTCTCTCAGACAGTGCTGAAGTCACTCCACCTGTTCTTTCTGTGATGGGAGAAGTTACGCCTGTCAGCATTGAGCCGTAAGTGTTTCAAAGAAAGCTACCTTTACTCCCTGGCTGCCCCAATCCTTTATACAGAAATGGTCTTTCGCCTTTTTTCTCAAGCATATGAAGGAAAAGGAAGTGAAAATAGAGGTTGTCTACTCCAGGAACCCTAAACATGTTAGAATTGTATCATTTACCTACTGTTGGGGTGGAGAGCTTCCCTCTATTAAGATTCTAGAGAAAAGGGTTGTGACTGGTAGCAGGGGCAGGGAGGAAGGGTGGGATACCGCATAAGTGGACCTTGGTCTCCATTAAGGAGTCCCTTTCTGCCTATTCTAGAGTTGTTCATTCCACACCCACCCTACCTTTGACCATAGTGCAGAGTTCAAGGTGAGGGTCTAGGGCCAATTTCCACTTATCAATCAGTAAACATTTATTAAGTGCCTACTCTATACCTAAGTAGTATGCCAAGCTTATTTTTGCTATATTGATGTCAAATCTCTAAAACCTCATTTGAAGTTTCTTTTTTTATCTCCTACCAACCTCCATATTTTTTCTTTGCCTAGAAGGCACAGGCCACCACTGGCAACAGAAGACAAGTTTTCCCCTAGAGACCATTTGTCCCATAGGTAGGAGCCCACTGAACTCCCTGCATCAAATGGAGCCATGTTTGTGGTTGGACCTCCAGCCCAAGTTTTGTGTGTCACTTTCCTTCTCTACTCTTGGGGTCTGGACCTCAGGTCCTTATCTTGATGGGTGGGGCCAGGGCCCAGGCTGAGAGAAGCTACCATTTGCATTTAGAGAGATTACCATTTGTCCTTTCTTCTCCCACAGTCGAATCAATGTGGGGACTAGGTTCCAAGCAGAAATCCCCCCAATCCGGGACAGGACCCTTGCAGCTATGGATGAGCATAAAGCGGACCTGGTCTGGCAGCCATGGGGAGACCTCGATGCTAGCAGGGAGACTCAAGGGCAAGGTGAGGAGGACCACAGGGATTGAGAGAAGTGTTCAATTTTCTGAATTATTGCCTTTTTTAAAAAAACCCTCCTGAGTTTCTGAATCAGGTTTTCTTTCTTTTATTCCCATCTTCCTTGCGGTTTTCTCTGTGGGAATCTTTCTGGAACCAGTGGAAGACCTTCTGACTGCTGCCTGTTCTAGTATCTTTCCTGGGGCTGGAACCAACCAGGAGTTAGCCTTGCATTGTCTGCATGAAGCCAAGGGCGACATCTTGGTGAGATGGCTGGGGTCCAGGACAAGGGGCATCATGGATTATGTGTAAGGGGGAGGGGGGTGGCTGAGACTGAGTAGGGAGGGGCCAACATAAATTGCCTAATCAGAGGGTATTGTAGATGTGGGCCACTTCTCTCAACTCCGCCCGTCCTAGAACAGCACTCCATGGCAGAGCCATGTCAGCTGACTGTTTTGAGTGCCTGGTGTGTGCAGTAGGCTATATATACTATGTGTCTTGGAAACCTTGGGTGGAGGTGAGAGAAGGGGAGACTGTGCCCCAGAGAAGGGATAGCAAGGTGGGGGTGTTTTCCCACTTCCTGAAAGAATGATTTTGCTAACAAGGGTCCTAGAAGAATTATCAGTCCCTTTCAACCTTGAGCAGACTAACCCCTTGGCATGTTGTCTTATGGAAGAGAGAGAGCCTCAGATTAAGAATCAGGTGACTTGGAATCATAGATTTTGTAGGTGAAAAGCACTCCAATGGTCATTTAGTCTATCTGTTCCTCTCATTTTACCGTTGAGGATTCTGAGACCCACCCAAGCTAAGTGAAGTCCTTGAGGTTTGACTGATAGTGAGTTGCAGAGCAAGAATTTGAACCCAGGGCCTCTGACTCTGCTTGAGTCCATTGCTCCTTTCTTTCAATTACCTGAGTTCTGTGTTTTCTTCTTGTATTACTCTGGGCAGGCTGCTTTTAGATCAGTGGATCTCACTTGCCACCTATGTCAAATAAGGCTAGACTACATGCCAAGGCCCCCTTCTTCTTGATGTTAAATTCAGCCAATGTTCTACTCTGCCAGGGAAAAGGTTTTTTTCTTGGGGACAATGAAAGAGCACAAAGGTAGTTATCTCAGGGCTACTAGGCCTTGACCTGGGTACTTGGGACAGTTTGCCCAGTACCAGGGTCCTCTACAGCCCCAATTGGAACTGTGACCTTTCTCTTTCCTCCCTCAGGCAACACTGACCAAACTGCTCCTCAAGAAGCCACTTCGACCTCCCGATCACCCACTGGCAAATTACCACTATACAGGTGAGGAGGGGATGGGACTCATTAACAGCATCTATGGAGCCCCTGCAGTGTATGGCACACTCTGTCCTAAATACTGGAGGGAGAGGGAAAGGAGAAAGGAAAGCTCTTACTAAGTAAACATGAATTGTTACTGACAACAACAGAAGTACCATAGGCTGACATAGCTGTAAGGAAATTGGATGTGTGGCTGAAAGGTTGCCAGAGAAAATCAAAGGGTTGGGGCTAGGTGGGGTGAGTCATGGAAGGTTTTGTTCAGGTGGTGAATTCTAAGCTGGGGCTTGAAGGTCAGGAAGGACATAGATAGCATGGTTCCTTTGCAAGCATCTCTCAGCAAACTCATGACTGCTTTCATCCCATTCCTAGCACTGTGGAGAGACCTGGGGTTGTAGCCTGAACCAGGATCTAATGTGGAAGGCGTCATGGGAGAATGTATGAGACATGGTCCTAAACCTCACGAAACTTACACATTCACCCTCAGCAGGGAGGATCTCTAGGACTGTCCCAGCTGTTTCCCTCAAGCTGGGTCCCACCTAAGAGAGGAGGGAGGAGATCAGCAGGGAGGGGTTGGGAGGAAGAGATAGCTGCTAGAATGATAGGTTATCCGGTCCTTCAGCGTAGACTTGGACCTCCAGTATGATGGGTCATCCCTTAGAGTGGAAGGAAAGTTTCTCTGCCTGGTCTACCATGTACCCCTTTTAATGGCCCTCCCAAGGAATTTCTTTTGAAACTGGATTGGTTTTTCATTTTCTTCTTATTTCTCTCTTCCTGCCTCATCACAGGGTCTGACCAGTGGAAAGTAGCTGAAAAAAAACTATTCAATAAAGGCATTGCCATCTACAAGAAGGACTTTTTCCTGGTGCAGAAGTTGGTGAGTTGGAGGGCATTTTCCATATGGGAAGAAATTCAGTTTAATTCAATACAATCTAGTATGTTCAAGGGACTAGCTTCTGGGGATAAGAAGCCAAAATGAAAAAACAGTCCCTGGCCTAAAGGAGCTGTTATTCTGCTGAGAGGTTTAGCTTTTAAACAGGTCATTCAACTCAGTCTCATTTAAGGAGGGAGAGAAACCACACAAACACCTTGGGATTGGGGATGAGGGTCAAGAAAGACTTTCCTATGGGAGGTGACATTTGAGTTGAGCCATAAAGGATTCTAAGAGGGCAGAGATCTTGATGGAGTGCCGTCCAGGAAGCAATGACAGCCTGTGTGAAGAAAGAAAAGCAGAAGGAACCACTAGATGGTACAATGGATGGAGTACCAGCTCTGGAGTCAGAAGGACCTGAGTTCAAATCCAGCCTCAGACACTTACTAGCTGTGTGACCCTGGACAAGTCACTTAAACCTGATTGCCTCCAAAAAAGAAAAGAAAGAAAGGCTGAGGCCGATATGCAATACTGAGGTCCAAGAAGCAGCTGCAGGTGGGCCAGTTTCATTGCAAGGAAGATAGTGTGTGAAGGAGAATCGTGTGAAAAAAATCTGTCAAGAAACACTGGAAGCACACTATATAAAGCAGGCGAGGGGTGGGAGGGTATTAGTCAGAACTGCTTCAGCCTTGGTTTCTGCCAATGAGAAGAAGCCTTTGCAGCTGCTCAAAGAGCAGCCAGGTTAGAGTGTCCCCTCAGTTTTCATTCTGAAGAATGAGGCATCCTCCCCTAGCCCTCACTTTTTCCTGCCTGCCTCCTATTTGCTTGAGAAGATAAGACTGTATTTTGTCTAGGCCTTTGCCTCAGACTGGTGAGGATGCCTATATTGAAGTCTTCAGACCCTTTGGACTCAGGGCCAGTAATAGCTGGGGAAGTTAAGGAGGGCAGTGGGCAGAAGTGAGTCATTGCCACATTGGCCAGAGTTCTTGCTGCAGAGGGTGGTAATTAGCAGCATCAGACAATGAGGTCATCCCCAGATCGAGGGGCCACAGGCAGATGTGTGACTTCAGACCCAGGAATTGGAAATTGGGGAGCACTCCTGCTCCCTAACCTCATAAGTTTTCCCTCCCATGTCAATCCCATGAGTTCTGGCTGCTGGAGATGTCAGTTGAGCAACTAGATGTCCCAGGCACTGTGCTAGGCACTGGAAAATACAAAACCAAATATGAAATGATCTCTGTCATCAGAGAATTTACATGTGTGTGCGCACACATGGACACATGTAAAATGCGTATACAGATAAGTACAGAGTATATGCAAAAATACTTTGAAACACCAATGGATCTGTGATCTCATCCATGTGAGTGTTCCCTCCAATCACGAATATTGCAGCCCATCCACACCTGCCCATCCTCTAGGATTTTTCTCCACGTCCCCCCATAAGTTTGTCCCAGGGGAAGCTGGAGACTTTCCTCTCTTTCTCATCATCTGAAGAAAAATGCCAATGGAGCACCCAGGGTTTCCTTCAGTTGTCCCTCATTCTAATCAGATACAAACCATAATCATCATACTACAAAGTAATTTTTAGCGGGAGGGAGAAAACATTAACAATTGGGAGGAAGGGGGTCAGGAAAAGCTTCATGTAGGAGGTGGCACCTGACCTAAATGGGAAAACTCAAAATGAGTTTTCTCCGATCAATCCCCCCAGAGACAGATTTATTTCTTGGATTGAATATGTACCTAAGAGTACTAATCCTCATCTTGGAAAATTATTAATTAATCATTAATTAAATGTATTAGATGGGGAATGGGGCGTGAGCTTGGATGATTCAGTATGATATTGGGAGTGGAACTTGGAATGCCAGGCTTCCCTCCCATAAAGGCCAAAAGGATGGATAATAGTTGTAAAGACTGAAGAGGCCACCAGCAAATTCATAGATCTGCTTTGGCTTATGCTTTTCTTGTGAAGAAAATCAATTTGCAATTGTAAGTAAAATCCTGTACCCTCATGAGAATGCAAAAAATATTGACTGTAGCTTTATGCCTAGTAGAGAAAGGTCTAAAGTCTGTGAAATTCTGGAGTAGTCAGACTTGAACCTAGATCTTTCTGTCTCCAAGAGCAGGATCTCCCATCCCATATCTGCATAAAAGGAAGGAAGAAAGGAAGGAGAAAGGGAAAAAAAGGAAAAGAAATGATTGTTTCCCCCCCTTGGTGTAGTTCTGGGTTTGACTTAGAAATCATTATACTTCCTTCTCTGACCCATGGGTCTCACCTTAGTTAATCGCTCTGGGGACATTAGATTCTCTCATTTAATGTGTTAATTTATTGGTGAGTCACTTGTTCTCTTAAGAGTGTTCAAAAACACAAACATATGTGACTTTTACCCTTTTCATATAGATGTAAACTAGTATCTGTGCCTATAAAAATGTGGAGATGTGTGGCCAGAGGCAAATGACTTCACCTCTCTGCTACAGTGAAGTGTATGTAAAATGTAGGTAGATGTATGCAAAGAATCTCAAAAGTCTTAGTGCAGTATTAAAGTATGAAAGCTTTTGGGATATGGGGTGGAGAGAGAGGGAGAAAGGGAGAGGGATGGAGGGAGAGAAAGAGGGAGGGAGAGAACGGGAATGAATATGAGAATGAGAAGGAAAACATGAGAATAAATCCAGAAAAGAACTTGGAGCCCCTATTGTACTCAATAATTCCATATTCCTTAGTTGAGGATTTAAGACCCTCCACAATTTGTCTTCCATCTTCCTCTCCAACATTATTTCATACTGTGCACCTTTATGACCTCTCTGTCCTCCGAGCTGGAATACTAGTTGTTCCCTGAGAGCAGTACTCCCACCTCCATGCATTTGAACAAGCCACCCCCAAGTCTGGAATGTATTTACTCTTAATTTTTCCTTCAACATTCAACTCAGATGCCATTCCCTTTGTGACACCTTTCTTGGTCCCCCCAGGTATTACCGATCTCTCTGTTCTCAATTTTCTTTGTACTATCCTTCTTTGCATAAGGTAGTGTGTAGCATAATGGATCACATCTTGAGTTTGGATCCAGGAAGAACTGGGTTCAAATCCTGCCTTTGGCACTTGCAAGCTGTATAGGCCCTGGGTAAGACACTTGACCTCTTGCTCCACAGGCAATTCCGTAGGATTTTCATACTAAGTCACAGACTGGTCTCAGTCTGTGGTGACAAGGGGATTCTTGTACTGAGAGTTCCCCGTGCTGAGAAGACCATAGCTATTTTGTATGCATTTGCCTGTACTCGTTAGAGCAATAGAATATAAGCTCCTTGAGGTCAGGACTGTTTCATTTTTGTCATTGTATCTTCAGTGCCTAACATAGGGCCCTCCATGTAGAAGGCACTCAATGAATATTTATTGAATTAGTCCATTGAGCTGTACTGTTTGGAGACGGGGAGGAGGTGTTGGAGGGGGAGGGAGAGAACAGCAAAGGGGGCAGGACGAATGAAGCTAAGCAGATCAAGGGACTCTGACCGCCATTTTGACTCTAAACAGATACAGACCAAAACAGTGGCCCAGTGTGTGGAGTTCTACTACACCTACAAGAAGCAGGTGAAAATTGGGCGAAACGGGACTCTGACCTTCGGGGATATCGATGCCACCGATGAGAAAATGGCTCAGGAGGAAGTGGAAGTGGACATTAAGGTGATTCCCTCTCCTGTCTGAGGAGCTAAGACTCTTGGGATTTGGTTCCTCACCGACCCTCAGTTGTGTTGAGAGGAAGTGGGAAGGAAGGGGACAGAACACTGCAGGGCTCAGTCCTTGAGGAGTATCTTGAGTCAGTTGTATGAAACAAGGGTTTTAGACCCATCTCCCTACAAAGCAGATTGGTGGTAGAGGGAGGAAGGGAAGGAAGAGATAAATAGGGAGGGAAGATTTATTAGGCACCTGCCATATTTGCCAGGCTGTAGGCAGCAAGATTGTGCAGTGGATAGAGTGATGGGCCTGGAGTCACGAAGACTCATCCTCCTGAGTTCAAATCTGGCTTCAGATACTTAGCAGCTGTGTGACCCTGGGCAAGTCACTTAACCCTGTTTGCCTCAGTTTCCTCATCTGTAAAATGAGCTGGAGAAGGAAATGGCAAACCGCTCCAGTATCTTTGCTAGGGAAACCCACAATGGATCATGAAGAGTCAGACATGACTAAACAATAACACATTTGCCAGGCTCTGTTAAGTGATTTTTAATTATATGATTATGTAACATTAGCATATTAATAATGGTTATTATTCTGTTGTTTCATTTGATCCTCACAACAACCCTGTGATATAGGTGCTATTAATATAATCATTTTACAGGTGAAGTGACTTGCCCAGGGTCATGCAATTAGGAAGCATCTGAGGATGGATTTGAATTCATGTCTTCCTCACTGTAGGCCTGGTGCTCTATCCATCGTGCCACCTAGCTGCCTGGTGGTAGTAATTGTAGTAACAGTAGAAGTGTGTCGTGTTTGTGGATCACTTTGGGAAGGTTTTCAGAAGGACTTTATATGTATTATCCCATCATATCATTGTGACGACTCTGTTAGCGAGAAACAGTGTTATCCCCATTTTGCTGATGGGAAAATTGGGGTGGGGTCGGGGCTGGAAGAGACTGACTGGACAGGTAGAGGTTTGGATTTCTCCTTTGAACAAGTACTGTTGAGGAAGAACACAGTCTTCAACTGTTTGAAGGTGGCCATGTGGAAGAGTGCTTAGCTGCCTTAGACTGAGTCTGGTTGGCTCAGAGCTAGGAGTAGTGGATATGAGCTACAGAGAGACAGATTTATGATTGATATAAGGAAAAACTTCCTAACAGCCATCCCCCAATGGAATGGACCGCCTTGGGAGGCACTGAAATCTCTTATGTCTTGAGGTCTTCAGGCAGAGTCTGGATGACTACTCAGTAACGGTGCCATAGAGGGAGTTCTACACAGGCCCAGATTGGACTAAATGACTTAGGAGGTTCCTTCTGACTGAGCTTCTCCGAATCTGGGTAGTCCAGATGAGGTGACCTAACCAGAGATCCTGCAGCTAATTAATGGTGGGATGGAGACTGGAGTACAAGCCCCTAAATACCTAGACCGGAGCTTTTTCCTGTGAGACCACACTGCCCACTGTGAGGCTGGTTCTAGCCTGCTGGGATGAGTAGCCTATGGAGATGGGCTGGATCCAGACTACTATGGGTTTTTCTTGCTTTGGGCTCCTAGCCCCAAATGTTCATGTGATTCCCTTCTCTGTCCTATACTGGCTCTAAAGTAGGAGGATTGGGGTCTGTTTCTAAAAAGAGGCCTCCTAGGGATAGAGCAGAAGAGGACAAAGACCTGGCTCACTTTTTTTTTCTTTTTCCAATGTTAAGAGTTCCCAGAGGTTGACAAGGGTCCAGCCTCCCAGAAGAGAGGCCCCAAGTGAAGAATGTGCAGTGGCCAAGAAGGAGGTCAAGAAGGAGGACAGGGAGGAAGAAGGGAAGCAGGAAGAGCAAGAAGAGGTTCGGGAGAGGAGCCGGAGGGCAGCAGCAGTCAAAGCTGCCCAGACGATACAAGCCAATGAGGCGGTGAGTGTTTCTTTCGCTCGCCGGGGCCAGCTGAGAGCTCAGAGTAACCCCTTGGGTCTCACACTTGTTATGTAGAGAAGTCTCTGACACAAAATTAGTGACTATTAGCCTCTTCCCACCTCCCTAAAGTGTTGCGGGTTCAAATTGGTTCACACACCTCGGGCCCAGGTGTGAGGTTGGCTGGTATGGTAAGGGATGCCTGGAAGGGAGAGGTTTGCCTTCAGGTGGGCACAAAGACAGTTGAAGCCATACTGCTAGAGATGGTGACAAGTCCTGGTCCAGGTGACAGGGACCTTGAGTTAAAGCCCAGAGAGGAGGGTTTGGGTAGAAGGGTTGCAGTTCCAAGGAGCATTGGATTAGAAGTTAGGACTGGCCTTTGGACCAGGAAAGGGAGACTTTATGGGGATCGGATTTAGCGGGGAAGTATTTCATTTTAAGGGAAAGTATTTAGGAGGTGGCCCTCAAGCAGTGACTCCTTAAGGAGGGGGTTGTTGGTACAAGGGAAGGCTTTTATTTGGGGAAGAGAGACTGGGAGGAGTGATGCCCAAAAAAAAAAACCAAAAGAAAGAAAAGCATCAATGAAATATTTGAAAAATGCAGAACAGAAAGCAAAAGGAAGCTTGTAACAGGATACAGACATGGGCAGTGTTAGTACTAACTACCATGTCAAATTGTACTTCTGTTTTAAAAAAACAAGCTGTACATGGTAGATTTGTGATTTCTATTGTAATTCTTGTTTTCTGCCCTTCTGTGTGTCTAGCTGTTGGTGACTGCCAAGATCACAGTTTTAGAAATTATTTCAAAAAAGAATAAGAGAAGGGAGTTATTCTAGTTCGGGTATATGTACTGAATTTAGCAAGAAACAGGGGGTCCGGACAGATAGAGCTAATCGAAAGCTTCCGGGGCTTCCTGGGAAAGCAGGTACTTAGGAAGTCCCCATAGGATTCTTTGCTGTGGTACTTGCAGCCAGGAGCCAAACCAAGCAGGCAAAGCTAAGGCCGTGGTACTCTTCCACAACAGCTCTTTTATTCCAAACTGATGCGATCACTTTGTTTTCATCTGTCTAGATCAATGATGTCCTCATCCTCAGGAGCCATGAGTCCAGTGCTCCTGGGGTGGCCAGCAGCCGAGCTACAGAGAAGCCTAAGGAGGGCTCTGGGAAATCTCGAAGAGCTGGACCCATCGCAGAGAAGAAGACCACAGAGACTTTAAGTAAAACCCAGAACCAGGACAACACGTTCCCTTGTAAAAAATGTGGCAGGTACGAAGACGGAGTTCCAATCAATTGGCAGTGGGGTGGGTGGCTGGTAACGAGACCTGGGAAAAGACCAAAGTTTTGGGTTCTTGGCAGGACAATGGACAAGTGGGGTGATGGGCAGAGTTGGCTCTTGGTGGATAGTGAGGACAGTAGCAACCACAGCTGATGTCAGTCTATCTCCTGCTGGCCTGGGACTGGAGGGAGCATGAGGGTTAAAGTAGTGTTTGGTCACACAGTGTGATCAGTCTGGTGGACAGGCATCATGGCACCGTAATAGATAGTATGCTGGACTTGATGTCAGGAAGGACTGGGTTTGAATCCTACCTCCAATATTTGTCCAGGGTCATCTGATTTCTCTGACCCTCACTTTTCCTCATCTACAAAGTAAGGATGATATCAGAAGTACTTGCCTCTCCTCAAATGAGATGATGCATCTAAAGCATGCATGCTGAATAAACCTCAGCTCTTGGGTCATTCCCCAGACTGGTTTAGTATCCCCTCCTCTGTGTCTCTGGTGACGTTTATATCCTGATCTCCTCTGGACAACTGCTACTGGGCACTCACGGAGCTCAGAATAACTCTTGGGGAAATTTCTGAAAAGACATTGGGGCCAGATTGGAGCCTGGACTGTCGGGTTTAGGGTCTGGCTCACTGATTAGCTCAGCAAGATTCTAATGAAATCTTTTGGAACTTGTTGCATCAAAATTATACCCCCAAAATTGGCGATGTAATATGGTATGGGTGCAGCACTGAGTGAGAGTCAGTGAAGGGAATAACACATAGGACTTAATGTTGACCGATGATGCTCATGGATGGGGGATTAGTTTACCTGTTCTGCCTCTCATCTTCTTGCCTGTTGGCAGGGTTGCTTCACTTTTGCTCAGAATGTTCTAGAGAATCACACCAGCTTCTTAAGAGTTTATTATATGCCAAGCACCTTGCCATAAGCATCAGGGATGCAAATACAAAAAGTGAGCTAGAGCCTGCTTTCCATGGAGCTCACGTTCTAATGGTAGGGAGAACACACAGACTGGGAATTAGTTGCCAAAGAAGGGAGGTTTATGGTTTGAGAAGAATTAACAATAGTGGACATAGCCCTAGGGTGGTTTAACTGACAAACCCTTTTCAAAAGCAGTGGTAGAATTGATTTGATTATGGTTCCCAGAGCAAGAAGTGGAAAGGTATTGGTTGCAAGGTGATGTGACTAGAAGGCTGGATGGTATGTGAAGCTTGGTCTGAGGGCAGCTGTATTTGAGCTATGTCAGTCTGCACTCACTCACCAGTCAGGGTACTTCCATACCTGTCCTGGGCGGGAGTTTTAAAATTGTGTGGATTAAGCTTCCTCTACCCCATGGCCTTTGTAGGTTGAGTGGTCTGAATGGTGCCTGAGCCAGGGCAGATGACAGGAAGTTGGCCTAGAACCTAGCTGTTGGATGAAGCGAACAAATGAAATACAGCTACAGACCCCTGGTTCCCCCTCTTCCTGGCTTGGACGAGGAGGGTCTTGCCTGCTTAACACGGGCGGGGGGAGGGGGGGAGTGTGATTAATTATTTTTATGCATTGGTCTTATCTTTTAATTCAATTTTATTTTCGTTTCCAAATCCTCTCCTTCCCCCATCCATTAAGAAGAGAAAAAAAAAAGTTATAATCATGTATAGTCATACAAAACAAATTCCCACACTAGCAATGTCCGAACAGAAGAGAGAAAGTGAAGAAAAACATGCTTCAGTCTATACTGCGACTTGGCTCTATGTCCAGAGGTGGAGAGCCTCCTTCCTCACAAGTCCTTTGGGATTGTGGTTTGTGACTGGGTTGATCAGTTATTCCTCAGCCGAATTTTCAGTCGTTTATCCTTACGGTACTGCTGTTGTGGAAACTCTTCTCCAGAAACTGGCCCTTTCGTTATTTTGCAGCAGTGTAATAAATAGTATTCCGCCACATTTAGCCATTCCCCAGGTGATAGACGTGGAGGGGTGTCCTTTAAAAGACCTAGCCAGGACATGAGGTAGCTAGTAAATGAGTACATAGGACTTTAGAGAAAGCCATGCGGCCCAGTTCTCTCTCATTTTATAGGGAAGGAAACTGAGACCAAGGGAGGCTAAGTGTGACTACCCATCTAATAAATATCAGGGGTGGGATTTGAACCTATATCCTGCACTTTAACACTAATGACTCTTATCCCAGACTTTTTAATCTGAGGAAGTCGTGATGATAGCAGACAATCCCCCTTGAGTGCCCAACTCTCTGGAGTTACGAAAGGAGCCTCATCGTGACCCAGCTTTCCCTCTCTATCCTCCTTCTGTCCAGGGTATTCTTCAAGGTAAAGAGCCGCAGTGCCCACATGAAGAGCCACGCAGAGCAGGAGAAGAAAGCAGCAGCGCTCAAGCAGAAGGAGAAAGAAGCTGCAGCCGCAGCGGCTGCAGCAGCAGCTGCCGCCACCCGCCTCCAGGCCCGACAGGAGAACAGCAGCAGTAGTGGTGGCGGTGGTGGTGGTGGTGGTGGCCGTGGTGGCCGTGGCAGCAGCAGCAGTGGGAGCTCAGATGAAGATGGTGAGGTGTAGTGAGCCAAGGTGGTGGACTCAGCCGGGAAAGCAGTGGGGCTGGTTCTCCCTCACTGTCCCTGTACTGGGTGATTTCCCTCCCTGCACCCCCACCTGCCTTGTGGCTGCAGATGCCTGGCGCTATAGACACTCAACAAGATGTCAGAGGGTAATCATGGAGACTTTAAAAATATCTAACAAAAGACAAGCTTTTATTTAATTTATAAAGGCCCTGGGAACAGTGTTACCTGGGGCAGGACCCAGTTCTCCTTATATCGAGTCTGTCAGACCTTGTCCCTGTGCTTTTTCAGAATGGTAGGACTCCTCTCATGCTTCTGGAGACTTCCAGCCGGGAATCATTGATCTCCCCACCAAGCCACGAGGCTTTTGGTTGCTGCTGCTACTTCTGCTGCTTTTTGGACACCAAACTCTTGCTGCACAATTCCCCTTTTTCCTTGGCCTTCCATTCCTCTCCTGAGTCACTTGGAAGATATTTTAGGGGATGGAAAGTTTAGCTTAACTTTGCAAGATTTCACCCTATCCTCCTGGAAACAGCTTACTGAGCGCCAGCAGAAATCGAGTAACTCCGCCAGCAAGATGCGCTCAGTGTCTTCTCCTCCCTGGCTCAGGTGGGTGAGACAGGGTGGCCCCTTCTGGGAGAGGAACATTTGGTCTTCTCCTTGAACCTGCCACCTGGTACTTAGCCTGGCCAAGCCCTCCACCAGGGGCAGTAAGGAGTGGGCAAGCACACTGATACCCAAACCAAAGCTTCTCTACTTCTCCATTCCCAGCATCCCTTCTTCCCCTGGAGGGAGGCTGCTGGATGTGCATCGTGCAGCTGGGCAGATGGGAAAAGAGGGAAGGGAAGAAGTGGCAGGGATCCAGATTTTTTTTCCCCACTACCCATTTCAAGGTCTTAGCTTTCCTGTTTCCTGGCAACTCTGCCTAGAGCTGAGATGAATTTCTCAGACCTTTGGTGATCCAAGCCAAAATTAGTGGCACCTGTCTCTGCTAATAGACCTTGGGGGGGGGGGGAAGGGAGTTGGTGAGAGGGCTGTCTCTGCTGGAGGGAAAGGACTGGTGAGAAGGCTGCCTGTGGAGGAAAAAGGTGGTCGAGTTTTTACTAAATTGGACTCATCCTTATTTCTCACCCCCCTTGCCGGATGCCTTCTGGTCCCTAGCTACTGTGAAAGAGGGTACTTAGGGAGTGACTAGCTAAAAGTCATTCAGGACCTCCTCCTTGTGATTAAACGTATTAATCCTAGGGGGATGCCTGAACCGACAGCCTTCAACTTTCCTGGTGGTGGTCCCCTATAGTTCTAAGGCCTGAACCAGTCCACCCCCAGCCCCTCGAATTGCCAAAACACACCCTCAGGTTTCATGCTTTGACTGCCTTCCCCTTTTGTGCTGGCTCCATACCACTGTTGTATGGAAGGCACAGACTCCCAGATTTCTTCAGATGTCAGAGCAGTCACTGAACTAGGTGGAAAAGGTTGTGATTTGGGAGTTATTTATTTTTCATATTTAATTTTTCACATCCTCTCAGGGAGCAGGGGCCTCTCGCCTTCCAGAGGCCCAATTTGTTTATTCAAAAGTATGATACCTATCTGTCCTTAGAGGGAGATACCATGTACCTGGGATGGGGGTAGGATCTTCTCTATCAGTCACTGTGGGAACTGGCCCCTGACAGTGGAGGGAATGAGGTTTTTCCGAACCCACCACAGGACATCTGCTAAAAGTAACAGAGAGCCCAAGTCAGAAAATACTTCAGTGTTTGGAAAAGGATTTTTTTTTAAAGAAATTGAAAACAGTGTTGTTTGCTCAGTTTTCTTGCCTCCACTTTTAGATAGGTGGTGGAAAGCCCATTCAGTTTTGGGTTGAGTTTGGGTTTCATTCAAGTAGGCCAAGGATTCTGTTCCCAAAACAAAACTATTGCTAGTGGGATACAGGTTTACTGGAATTAATGGAATGAAAACTTAGAACAAGATAGCCTGTGGGATTCAGAAGAGCCTGTCTGATTCTAGGGATGGCTTATTTTCTGGTCACATACCTAAACTTTATAAATGAGATCCAAAGGAAGCAGCATTTCCAGTGAGGGAGCCTAAGTAACTAGGAGCATCAGGCTGCTGATTTGGAGGAAGGATTGCTTGTAAACTATGCACTATCAGGTATTTCTCAGTATCATTTGTACATTAATATGAGTCTCCAGGTCCCCCACAGAGGGAGTAACCAAATCCTTCTGCCTAGCCTCCTAGAGACTGACCTAGATTTCCTAAATCCTTGCCTACTGATCTGTTTTCCTCCATAAGATTGTGCAAATTCAGTGTCCTAAGATTGTCTAAAATCGTGTACGTGATCCAGAAGCAGGAAGTTAAGTTCAATATGAGTGCCTTCTCAGCTCAGTCCTGAAGTGCTACTTATGTGTCCCAAGATTTTTCTATTTAAAAATCCCTTTTGTTTCAGTCCTTGTTTAGACACACAGCAGCTGCTCTTGTAACAGAAACCTTCAGCCAGATGAGACCCTTCCATTCACTCAGAAAGTGAGAGAGCCCAGTCTTTGGGAATTCTTTGAATAAAGTGATTCTCTTCCCTCCCCGGCTAGCAGGGACCTTCTCTGGTAAGGGTAGGCAAGGAAGACAAGACAGTATCTCTGTTAATTTGGGGAGAGAAAAGTTATCTGCAGTAAAATGTGAAAAATTTGTATCTTTAAAGAATTAAAGGCAATCATGGCTAATAAAATGCATATAAAACAGAATCTGTAAAAGGAAGCTAAACATATCCTTCAGTGGTGCTGTTCTCTATCTTGTGATAGGTACAATCACATTTTTTTCTCTTATTTGCTTAACCTAATCAGAAAGTCCATTGCTTTGGAAAGTTGGATAATCAGTGTCTCCAGCTTTAAGGATTTCTGCCTCCTTCCCACTCCCTGTCATTCTATGTCCACTGTAATAGCCACCATCACCACTCACCTGAGGACGAGCAGAAAACCCAGATCTCAGAATCTGTACAGGGATGGGGGAACCTGTTGCCTGAAGGCCTGTTGTCAACTGTCAGTGCTATACAATCCAGGGTATGATTTTGGTAATGGTGTGGATACGTGCTTCGCTGCCTTTTGATATCTCCTTGGGCTGACTTTTGTCTTTTGAAAGGGGTCCCCCACCTCTGATTTGGACCATGAATTTGGTCTTGTAACTATACATGAGGGGAGCGGTATAGTGCCATTTTTTTTTTTTACTGCCTTTAATCTCCATCCATGGTTAAAATACATTCCCTCCTCTTCTGCCATCCACATACCTCCCACTGTACCAAATGGAGTTTAACCAGTGGTACAGGGGTTTTATATGCTGCTTGGGTCAAAAGGGATCGTCTGCATTCATCTGCCTCTGTGAAGCCGCTTCTCATTCTCATACCATATGCTAGGATGAAGGGGGAATACAATGCATATTCAAGCCTCAGCTGTTTCAATGTTCTCTCTGGGGCGTGCTTCTGGGATGGTGTTACCAGACTGGAAAGCCTGACTCTTTAGGTTTACAGGGAATATGCATGTTTCTAGAAAACATTTCTATATTTAAGACCAGATATTCTCCCTTCCCATTGTGTTGTGTTAATAGTGCTGACAACAATTTGCAGCTGTTTCAACCATTACTTATTTAAACCTGTAAGTTGGAGGTCTTTTGGGAGGAGACAGAGCACAGGAACAGTCAGTCTGTAATTACTGTATAAATGCTTTAATAGCATATAAATAAGTATATTACTTTTATTTTGAAAAATGATCAGACACTGCCTTTTGTGTGTTTGCTGCCTGTGGCAACCTTTTTAAAGACTGTTACATATTAAAATAGTGTACATATATATTATATTATATATATTATTTACCTCTTTTGCTGTACAGTTGTGATAGACCAGACTGAAGATTTTATTTTTTGTGTGCTTTTTATAAAAAAATTAATACACTAAAGAAAATCTTGCTGATGTGATTGTAATGTACCCATGTAACTTATTTACTTTTGAATGTCTTTCCATATCTCTAAACCTTTTATTAAATAAGGTTTTAAAAATCCATAGTGCAAAGTTGTGTTTTGGTGGGAATTGTCACTCTCTGGGCTTGGTTACAGGTCGTATCGTGGAGCTGGAACGGATTTGAGAGAACATCTAGGCTATCCCCTCATTTTATAGTTGAGCAAATTCAGGATTAGAGAGGGTAAGTGCCAATGGTGAGAGAGTAGTGACAAAGGTCCTTCCTGGTCTCCCATGACTTCAAGTACAGTACTCTACAACACCATGTTGCCTCTAAGGGCAGAAAGGTCAAATCCAAGAGTTTTCCCTGAACCGTTCACTCCATGGAAGCTCATAGTCAGCCGGTGCACTAGGGGATGAACTATGTGCCAAACCTCCTTCATGATCCCGTAACAAATAAAGAGATGTGCACGCACACACAAAGTCAGGAGTGGCAGATATACCTGAAGTAGGTTAATAGGTGATGAGACTAGTACTAGGTATGTCCAGTAGCAAGGATAATGAATGACAGATGGACCCATTTGATTTGTGGGTTGGATTCCACAGGCCCACAAATATAGTGTCATGCAGAAGAGGAAATGATAAAAATAGTTGATTAATTCTGGTTTTCAGTGAATCTGTATTCTTACATCAAATGAAGATGGATTCAAAGGAATGAGTGAAAAAGTTATGTTGTCTCGAAATAAATTTTCCCAAAGGTCAAATGCTGGTAAATAAATAAGATTGAAATTGCTAGGGTTTCTTAATCCTGTGGTCATATGAAAAAAGATACATATACTTTTAATTCTTTTTTATAAAATAACACCATTTATTACTATTTTAAAACAAGTTCCACAAAATAACATTTAGAAACCAAATAGATCTAAATAATTTAAAAGACAATATGTTTAGCCATAAAGTCATGCTACAAAACTTCTGTGTATAAAAGAGATTATCAACCAAAGTAGATGTTAAAATATCCTCCTAATTAGAGCCACTTATAAAAGGTTTATGGAGTGACCCTTCCTAGTCCAACAGAATCAAGGGAAGAGCTGCTGAGATCATCCCCCTCAGCTTCTACCCATCAGTCTTTTGATGAAATTAATCCCTTTGGGCCATAGCACCCCAGAGGCAAGCACCCTGCCTGCCAAACAAGCAAAGAATTCCCACCCACCTCTGCACTACTCGCCACAACTCTGTTTAGCCAACATCTAGATTAATAAAATAGACATATATAGTATGTGTGAGGGAACGATAACTCACAAAGCTGCTGTTCAGGATTCTGCATGGTTTCAGCATTGTACATGGGACTCTAATGTGTCACATCACACAGATTCATCACCATGGATGCAGCGGAAATGGAAGATTGCACCAAATAACTAAGGAAATCCTTACCGTGATTGGTGTTCTCAGGAAGCTACTATAAATATATACTTAGGCCAGGTTCACTAGACCTAGCTTATGTGAGGTCTAATTCAAAGATACTACTGTGCAGGCTGGATCAATAGCCATCTATCCTTTGGAAGTACTTCCTATCAGAATCCAGTGCATCATGTTAAAGTGCAAATTTTCCCCAAAATAGTAACTTCTCTCCCTGCTTAAATTTGCTCTAACAAAATCTGGTCGGCTTCCTTTGACCTCCTCCACCTAGGAACGAACTAGAATCCAGCTACCACTTTCTCACAGCCGTCAAGTAAACTGTGTTGGGAAATGACTCATCACGTAAAGGTAGGCCTCGGTTTGATTTAGTTTCTTTCTTTTGTAGTCACTAGTTCATGGTATTGTGACTTTGTGGATATAACGTTAGAAGAGATTTCAATCATTACCCTTCATTTTTTATTGTAACTATCGTTACAACTTTATAAGGAAGTCCTGTGAAATACCATGGCTGGGGTTAGAGAATGGACTCAAGTGAAATATGTCAGAAGCAAGCACCAACTCAGAGTGAGTCAAGTTTTGTTTTAGACTTCAGTACTCTACAGATTAATGAAAAAAACCCCAAAATGATAAAAGTGTGTGTTAAATGAAGAGGAACTCTAGCAAAGAATGACTGTGACAGCAATTGAGCAATGCAGCTTTACAAACTGTTTCAGTTGTGTCTGCCTCTTCCTGATCCCATTTGGGGTTTCTTGGCAAAGATACTGGAATGGTTTGCCATTGCCTTCTGCAGTTCATTTTACAAAAGAGGAAACCGAGGCAAACAAGGTTAAACGGCTTGCCCAGGGTCACACAGCTTGTGAGTGTCTGAAGCCAGATTTGAACTCAGGAAGATGAGTCTTCCTGACTCTAGGCCCAGCACTTTATCCACCGTGCTGTTTGCCTTCTCTACTAGTAACAATATTATTTCATCTTTCAGTGAATAGTCCAATCCTACCTCTCCCTTTCTATTTAGTCCTTCCAGGTGGATGATTATGGTAAACCCCAGAGCTAAATTAGCCTTAAAATCTATTTACACATAACGGGAATTAATACTGAGAACAAATCCTTGAAAGGGACTTGAATACCCTTCGAACCTCACTTCTCATCTCTCCTTATTCTATTTCACACTGCTAATGAGCTCCCTGTCAAATCAAAAGCTGTTTTTCCATATGAGAATAGCATCTAAGCTCTTTTTATGATCTCTGCTTAAACTTCAGTCCTCCTTCAGAGGCCGAAAGAGGAAGCCTAATTCTCTGATCTCGGTTCCTGGCATGTAATCTCAAACTTAGTGAATTAACATCAACTTAAATAGTAATTTTAAAAAAAGTTTTTTTTAAATCATACCTAGGAATATTGCCAAGACCAAGTTATTTTCACATAATGAAACATATCTTCAGATCACTACCAAACTAAATCTGAATTATCTCAGAGGTTTGTTGTAAGGAATACCCTTTGTAAACTGTAAAGCATTTTTTAAAAAGTGAGTTACTAAGGAAAGATTTATATGAATGCCTACATTACCCAACTATATGTACAATCCCAAGTTTTATATAATAATTTGTAAAATTTTTATTATGGATGCGTAAAACTCGGAATCTTGTGCAAAACTGTACTATAAATCATCCTTAAAGAACATGGACTCAGTTTTTAAAAGTGTACTTAAAAGGTTAGACTTTAGAAAATAAGAAAGAGAGAAGTGTGGACATTTCCTATCCAAGAAAGGGCACCACTGATAATTAAAAGGAGAGAGCGAAAATCAGTGATCTCTTGGGAGAGTTGGCTTAAACTAAAAATGGTAAAAAATGCTAGGTGAGACACTTCTAGGAAAAGCTGAGAGAGAAAATAAAACTACCAAAAGATTTTTAAGAGAGGTAAAATAGGGTAACATTTGTATGCCTTTTCTGGCCATCCTTCATACACACATCACCTTTTTAAACATCACATGAAGACTGGCAGCAGATAACTAGAGTTGTGTAAAAGTGTATAGAATTACAACTATGTCGATATTGGATACCACAGAAGAGTTGAATTCTTTGGATGACTAAAATAGAAGCTTTTCTGAACAATTAAAAGATCTGACCAATTATACAAATTTACCGTTAGAGGGAAAAATAGATTCAGGAAATAGGATTCACTTGAAACATATATGTATAAAACATATATTATATGTAATATTTATGTGTATATATATATATGAATAATCTATGAGCACAGAGACAACACATTCAAACTAGGCCGAACATCTTTCCTAGAAGCAATATGCTTAAGGCATAAAGCGTCAGTTAAATTTAGGGTCCTTCGAAATAGATGAAGAAAGATCCTGAACTACTTCTGGGTCCCCATATTTCCTTCCCTAATGGCTAAGACTATAGACTCAGTCTCATAAAAAGAACTGTGCTAGGCACCACAGTAGGCACTCAATAAACATGATGAGTTGACATGAATGTGAATATTGGGTGAAGTCACCAGTAATCACCGCCTTCTATTTCTCTGAACATCACATGTGATTCCAAGCTTACAAGAAGAAAGAAAAAGTCCCTTCAGATTTAAAAAGGTCAAAACCAAGAATAGGAAAAACAGGCACCAAAAACAATCCCTAAGCCATGTGACAAGCAAACTCAACTGGCCAACATTGTTGTAAGTCACTTGTTTCACTCTGACAGTGACTTTTAGGGGAAGAGAACAAAGAATACCCACCCAACCTAAAAATTTTTGGTTCAACCAGGACAACAGAATGAATTACCAACCACAACAAAAGTACAATGAAGGTTCTTTGAATTATGATCCCCTTGAATATTCATAGGCTTTGGACTCTTAAGATTGGGCAGGGTTTCCTAAGTTAACTATATAGAATTTCTTCTAAGAGAATGGCTAAAATGTTTAAAACGGTGTGCCAATTTTTCTTCTTTCATCACTAGAAACTGATTGTCAAAGCAGTAACACCTTTCTAGTAAGTCTGTATACTCAAGGAAATCAAATGCTTCCTGTCTTGGTAAGAACTCAATGCCTCTGAAGCCAGGAGCTACTTCTTTAAGTTATTAACTTTTTTTTCTCCTTTATTGGTGGCACCTCACTTTAGGCATATCTAGAACAATGTGGCAGAGGGTTCCTGGCTTCCTTCTGGCTCTATATGAGGGAATTGGCCATTTCTCTCTGCAAAACTCCACTCAGGCACCTGCTATACCACCTTATGCTTCCCAGGAAGGGAAAGAACGTAGACTTTCTTGTTACATAGTATTCTAAAATTCTGTGCCTTCTTGTTATTTCGTGATTTCAGAGTTTAAGTATATTGCAATGCTGCATGAAATTACTTTAAAAAGTGTTGCCATTTGCCTGTACACCCATATCAAAATACTCACTTTCTTTTCTTTACCTCCTATATACACTTACATGACCCATCCTATCAGCTATCTGAACTGGCGCTTCTCAAACAAAAGTGAACCTAGAAATAGAAAATTTCATTTATCAGGAAGTTGCTAGATTCAATTCTTGACAAGGTCTCTATTCTTTATATTTACCACAATCACTGTCCCTAATAATTAGGTACAACTGATAAAAACCTACATGAATATGGAGTAATGCTGCCTAGCAATCAGTTTGGGCTAGGCAGACCTAAAATATCTAGTTGCTTCTTTACGATTTTCACCATGTGCATAAGGCCAGATTTACCTGTGCAAAGTAACCAGATGACGGCACAAAGAGTGATCATTACAGTCATCTTCACAAAAGATACTGAACATAACATGACTGATTGGCCTCAGTGATTATAGAGAAGATCAAGATAATTGCTAGGCCATAATCTGACTCAGTGGCCACAAGTAAAGATGACCTAAATCCCAGTTAACATGCACTCCTTTTTTAAAAATCCCTACAAACCATAATATGGAATATGCCACACCTTGGGTTTGACTCTTTCTCTCTTACGCACAGTTGTTCCAACTGAACTTGTCATGCACTGGCTCTAGGTCTTGCTGGTGACAGAAGATCAATTCATGCCATATGTTATTTTTTTGAACCAAATAGATGGCATGTGTGTGAGTATGAAAAACAAGAAGGTAGCTAGACAGGAAGGAAGATGGTAAAGATCCAAATATGTGGCTCTAAAACTTTTTTCTTGAAGCAACGCATATTAAAAAAAATACAAGTTGTATTTAAACGAATTGAACAAAGAACTAAAACATTCCTTTGTTATTATAAATAATTAAAATACTTAGGTTGAAGGGACACGAAAAATATGCTTCTATTCTAACTAGGAAAAAAAAACCCTATTTTATAAATATTTTTTTAGCATGGGATATGCAGTTGTGACTAAAGAGTGGATATTGCTATCTGCAATTTCTTTAGTTACAAAATAGGAGGCCTGTGTCCTTGTAAGGAAAGTTGCTGTCATCACTGTTTTGTTAACTCACTCTTTAGATGGGGTAAGGGAAAATGATGACAAGGAATTTGTAAAATATTTTAAAAATAATTTGCCCTCAATATACTTTTTTAAACAGACAATTATACAATGCATTATCTATTGTTCTTAGTTAAATATCATAAGTTAAAACAAAGTGGAAATGTGGCATTAGCTTTCTTCTTCATCTTCTTCTTTAATCACTGGGATTCCTAAAAATGAAAGAGAGAATTACATCTGAAGATTCTTAACATATTCTTAATATTCTAAGTGACAGAAGCTTCCTCTTGACCTAAAAACTGTGAGATGCTCCGAAGTGTCCACAACTTGCCAAGTTATGCCTAAATGTTTCAAATGGGCTCATGGATACTGAAGAAAAAATGCTTGGCAAAAAGTCCCTACTGACTGCAAGAAACCGTTTAAACTCCTTCCTCTTACATTCGAGGTCATCTATAATCTAGCAATATCAATCAAACTTTCTAGGCTAACCATGAGCTGCACACTTTCTGAAACCCTCTAATTCAATCAAATGAGCATCTACGCGGTCTACTAAATGTAAAGGCAGAATGGTACAGTGAAGAGTGCTGGACTGGGAATGAAAGAGCAATGTTCAAATGCTAGGTCTGCCCTTTCTTTGGATAAGTAACTTAACATCTTGGGGCCCTAGTTTTTTCATCTGTAAAAGGAAGGAGTTGGACGAGATGACTCTAGGATCCTTTGCAGCTGTCAATCTGTGACTTTCACATGTCATATGAATCTGTCAGTCTAATGACTTTCACGTTCCTGTGCTTTTTGACTTCGCTACTCTGCACAAGTGGAATCTCATCTCACTGTGGAATCCTGTACCTGTCCCATTACCACCACCCATTTTGTAAGACTTCTTGGTGGTCTCTCAAGTTTCTTCTCTTCTCCAACCAGCTCGTTCTATGTCTCTGCTCATTTCCTGTGGCAGTATTGAATATAAAACACCACATGCTGCCTTACACTCTTTTTTTGTTGCTCATGTGTCATGGTTATCTGCTTCCAACTTTGAAAAATTAGGGAAAACACTGCCCTGGAAATCCTGAGTAAAACTGTAATCTCATGAAAAACAGACCCACTTCTTACAAAGATCTGATTTCCTCAAATCTTTCAGACTAGGGATAGAACAGGTATAGTCTGAGGAAACCATGGGCAGACCAAACTTCCTCAGTTTATCCTGGTTCAAACCTGAGCAATCTAAATGGTAAAGAAACTAAACCAGCCTTTGAGGTTCATGGGGACATATTACATCACTAAATCAGCACTTATGTCCAGAAAACGTCACCAAGCTGCTACCCCAAACAACCTACCATCTAGCTTCTTCAGCCGGGGCACTCGTCTAGTTGCTTCATCAATCCAGATGCCCTCAGCAGAACATTTTTCTTCCAGGGGATTACCCACAAACACCAGCTCTTCTAGGCATCCTAATTCAGCCAGCTTTACAAATTCCCCTACAATTACAAAGATATAACTCAAAATTAAATGCTGTATTAACAGTACAATTGCTGGGGCTTAATTATAGGCTGATCCTCAATATCACAGAAGACACTAGCAACCATTAATTTTGTGGCTCTTCTGTTTACTTCAGCAACAGGTTGACGTTTAAAAGGCAGTTCAAAAAGGTGTGCCACATAAAATGACTCTTCTAGGCCATTAAAGGTAAATAAATAGAAGAAAAACTTCCGTCAGTCAAAAAGAAGGGATAAGATCATTTTAGTTGTTTTTCAAGTTGCCTCACATTTCAGGTTTGAAACTCTCTGTGATGTATGCCACATTTGTCAAGGGAAAAAAGAAAGTGTGGACAGAATATGGTTGAAGACCAGGGTCAGCAAGACCTTGCACCCCACAATAAATATTGGCCCTGCATGGCACTGCACTAGGTGTCGTGGAGGATATAGAGCTCAGGTGCCCTTGAAGAAGCTTACATTCTAAAAGAGATTGTATAGAGATAACTTTATAGTAAAAGATGGCATGAGATGAGTGGCCCCAAAAAGGTACAAAGTATGACATAAGTTTAGAGAAGGGAGACTCAAAAGAAGAGTTACATTTAAATTAGTTTCCCTATGGCCTTTAGGTAAATCGGATGACTTTTGTTCATGATTAGTAAAGAGATTTTGAGCCCTACGGTCGTAGTAAGGACAATAGCTAAAAATGGCAAACTGCTGGCAACTCAGCTGCTCTTTCTGTCAAAGAGTAAGCCTACTGTTTAGAAAGTAATTTCTCTTTTACACATCTTTTGTCTTCCTACTGGGTTAACTTCTGTAAGCAAGAAGGCAGAATGAAAAACTTGGCTTACCCCAGTCTTTTACTAGGTTATTAGACATATAGAGGATCTTCAGTCGCTTCATAACATGGATCCCTTTTAGCTTCTCAATGAAATTATAAGATATCCACAGCTCCTCTAATGTGTCCCCAACTGCTTCCTGAAACAAATGACAACATGGATTTAAATATTCCACATCCGTAAGTATTTCCTTCTCCCATATGTAGTATATCAGGCAGGAGGCAATTACAGGGGGCACTGCTGCATACCCTCTGCTGACATGGCTTCTGAGAAGACCAGGTACCTCTACACCATGATGGGGCATCAGAGCAGGCCTTTGTAGAGAACAGCCTTTATAATGTACTTGGGAGATTTGAAAATCATCAATTATATTAGTTTGTTTTAAATAAGGTTTGCACTGTTTATTCATGGACAGTACTAAAGGTAAACTTCAGTTCAGTATAACTCACCTGAAGTATCAAAGGTCTAAATTAGAATATAAATTAAGGAAAGTTCACCTCATTAGTAAATCACCATACTTACACTGAAAAAGATTCAAAACTTTAAAAAATCTTCCAACCTACTTAATATATCACATTTCTGTGAGTTGAGAATTATTCTCCTTAGCCTATCTGATTAAAAAATCTAATGCAACTTGCTAATAATAGAATTTTTAAAAAATTTTAATTTTTTTCCAATTACACATGAAGATAATTTAAAATTTTTTTAAAAAAATTTGAGTTCCAAATTCTCTCTTCCTTTGTTGAAAATGAAAGCAATTTGATGTAGGTTATACATGTGCAGTCATGCAAAACATTTCCATATTAGTCATTTTGTGAAAGAAAACATACACAAAAAAAAATCCAAGAAAAATAAAGGTTTTTTTAAATTTTTATTTTTTTTTAATAATTAAGATTTTTTATTTTTAGTTTACAACACTCAGTTCCACATAACTTTGAGTTCCAGATTTTCTTCCCTCCCCCCCCCCACCAAGACAGCATGGAATCTGATATATCTTCTACATATAACTCTGCATTGAACTTATTTACACAACAGTCAAATTGTAAAGAAGAATTATGACCAATGGAATGAATCATGAGAAAGAAGAAACAAAACAAACAAAAAAAAAACAAAGACAAAAACAAAAGAGAAAAAAAAAGGGGGGGGAAAGGTGAGCATAAAATGTGCCTCAATCTGCATTCGGATTCCACAGTTCTTTCCCTGGATGTAGATAGCTCTTTCCATCATGAGTCCTTTGGAGTTGTCTTTGAACCTTGTATTGCTGAGAAGAGCAAAGTCTATTAGGGTTAGTCATCACAGAATCCATATATCTGTGGTTGCGTATAAGGTTCTCCTGGTTCTGCTCCCCTTGCTCAGCATTATATCATGCAGGTTTTTCCAGGTTATTATGAAGTCTGTATCATCCCCATTTCTTATAGCACAGCAGTATTCCATTGCCTTTATATACCACAACTTGTTCAGCCATTCCCCAATTGATGGGCATCCCCTTGATTTCCAATTGTTTGCTACTACAAAAAGAGCTGCTATAAATATTTTTGTACATATGGGTCCTTTTCCCACTTGTGTGATCTCTTTGGGATACAACCCTAGAAGTGGTATTGCTGGATCAAAGGGTATGAATGTTTTTATGGCCTTTTGGGCATAGTTTCAGATTGCTTTCCAGAATGGTTGGATCAGTTCACAACTCCACCAGCAATGTAACAATGTTCCAATTTTCCCACATCTTCTCCAGCATTTATCATTTTCCTGTTTTGTCATTTTAGCCAATCTGACAGGAGAGATGTGGTATCTAAGAGTTGTTTTGATTTGCATTTCTCTAATCAATAGTGATTTCGAACATTTTTTCATATGCCTATAGATATCTTTAATCTCTTCCTCTGAAAACTGCCTGTTCATATCCTTTGACCATTTCTCAATTGGGAAATGACTTGTATTCCTATAAACTTGGCTCAGTTCCCTGTATATTTTAAAGAGGCCTTTATCAGAGACACTAGTTGTAAAGATTTTCTCCCAATTTTCTGCTTCCCTCCTAATCTTTGTTGCATTGGCTTTGTTTATGCAAAACATTTCAATTTAACATAAACAAAATGATCTATTTTGCATTTGGTAATGCTCTCTATCTCTTGTTGTGTCATGAATTCTTTGCTTTTCCATAAATCTGATAGGTAGACTATTCCTTGCTCTCCCAAATTGCTTATAGTATCAGCCTTTATTCCTAAATCATGAACCCATTTTGACTTTATTTTGGTATGTGGTGTAAGATATTGGTCTGTCTGCTTCAGCTAAAATAAAAAAAAAAGCAGGGGTAGCAATCCTAATCTCAGACAAAGCAAAAGTAAAGATAGATCTAATTAAAAGAGATAAGGAAGGGAACTACATCTTGCTAAAAGGCATTAAACTGTACTACAAAGCAGCAGTCATCAAAACTACCTGGTACTGGCTAAGAAACAGAGTGGTGGATCAGTGTAATAGGGTAGGTACACAAGATGCAGTGGTCAAGGACTATAGCAATCTACTCTTTGATAAACCCAAAGAATCCAGCTTCTGGGCTAAGAATTCACTATTTCACAAAAACTGCTGGGAAAATTGGAAAATGGTAGGGCAGAAAAATAAGGTTTTAAAAAAGTATACTTTGATCTGCATCTAGACACTATCAGTTCTTTCTTTGGAGATCAATAGCCGGGGTACTCCTTAGGAATTCTGTGGATCTATTTATTGCTGAGAATAGCTAAGTCATTCACAGTTGATCATTGTACAATCTTGCTGTTACTGTGTACACTGTTATGTTTCTGCTCATTTCACTTTGCATCAATTCATGTAAATCTTTCCAGATTTTTCTGAAAGCATGCTGCTCATCATTTTGTATAGCACAATAGTATTCCATTACATTCATATAATACAACTTGTTCAACCATTCCTCAATTGATGGGCATCCCCTGGATTTCCAATTCTTTGCCACCACAAAAAGAGCTGCTATAAAATTTTTGTACATGTAGGTCCTTTTCCTCTTATTTTTTTAAAATATTTTTGGGATGCACACCTGGTAGTAGTAGTGCTCGGTCAAAGAGTATGCATGGTTTTAAAGCCCTTTGGGCACAGTTCCAAATTGTTCTCCCAAACAGCTGGACCAGTTCACAACTCCATCAACAATGCTTTAGTGTCCCAATTTTCCTACATCTCCTCCAACACTTGTCATTTTCCTTTTCTGTCATATTAGATAATCTGATAGGTATGAGGTAGTACCTCAGAGTTGTTTTAATTTGCATTTCTCTAATCAATAGAGATTTAGAGCATTTTTTCATATGACTATAGATAGCTTTGATTTTTTCTACTTAAAATTGCCTGTTTGTATCCTTTGACCATTTATCAGTTGGGGAGTGAGTTGTATTCTTATAAATTTGACTCTGTTCTCTCTGTATTTGAGAAATAAGGCCTTTATCAGAGAAGCTTGCTATAAAAATTTTTTCACAGTTATTATTTCTGTGTATTTCCCTCCATTTTATTTTCCCCCATTTATCCTTATCTCTTCTCCTTTTGACCCTGTGCCTCCTCAAAAATATCTGGCTTCTGATCACTGCCTCTCTAATCCGTCCTCCCTTCCATCAGCACCTGTTCCCGTCTCCTCCTACTTTCTTGTAAGATAGATTTTCATACACAACTGAGTGTGTATGTTATTCCTTCTTTGAGTTGATTCTGATTCAAATGTTCAAACCTTGTCCACCCCAACCCCCCATCTTCCCCTCTTTTACAAAAGCTCTTCTTCACCTTTTTATGGGAGATAATTTGCCCCATTCTACTTCTCCCTTTCCCCTTCTCCTAGTGCACCCCTCTTTCTCATTCCTTAATTTTATTTTTTAGATATCCCAACATAATCATCCCTCTTTCTCACCTCTTAGTTTTATTTTTTTCAGTATCATCCTATATAGTCAACTCACACCCATGCCCTCTATGTATACTCCTTCTAACTGCCCTAATAATAATAAAGTTCTTAGTAGTTACCAGTATCATCTTCCCATGTAGGAATGTAAACAGTCTAACCTTATTGAATCCCTTAATGATTTCTCTTTCCTGCTTACCTTTTTATGCTTCTGTTGAGTTTTGTATTTGAAAGTAAAATTTTCTATTTGGCTCTGGTCTTTTCATGAGGAATACTTGAAACTCCTCTATTTCATTATATATCCATTTTTCCCCCTGAAGGATTATACTCAGTTTTGCTGGGCAGGTGATTCTTGGTTGTAATTCTAGCTCTTTTGCCCTCTGAAATATTATATTCTAAGTCCTCCAATTCTTTTTTTTTGACTTTGCTGTATTTTATATACTATATAAATTTTACATGCTATGTATTTACAGTGGAGCAAGTGCTTTTATAATCTTTAAAAAAACAAAGATCAAACTTTAGACATCTCTGAACAACACAGACTGTATAAACCATACAGATTATTCAGATATAAACTGTATTAAATACAGTTTTCCCCACTCCATCTCCTGATGCAGGACCAGTGAATTATAAGTATATCATAGTTTGATAGCATTTCCATATTAAAAATAAAATCACAGTATGAATTTGTCTGTAACTAGAAACTTTAAGGGACCAAACTGACAACTCAGACTCCAATATTGTATAGTCAAGACAAGTGACTGTATAAAAAAGTGTTATGTAATAAAAACATACTGTAGGCTTTACAAATAAAGTTTGGGTTATACATTCATAATGTAAATGCTCATCATAACTGGTAAATTGATTGGTGTGTTTCCACAAAGTTCAGAAACAGAACTTGTCTATAAAATACATCTTCAAATCTTGAATACAACTAAAATGTGAAGCAAATTAGTTTCTAGTATCAGACATCACAGAAAACAGAGAGCTCTCTCTCAAAATTCTAGGTAAGAGCTTGTGAATCTTTAAATAAGTAAAGCTGCTAAATCTTGTGTTATCCTGACTGTGGCTCCACAATACTTGAACTGTTTCTTTCTGGCTGTCTGCAATATTTTCTTCACAATCTGGTAGCTCTGGAATTTGGCTATGATATTCCTAGGAGTAGTTTTCATTTTGGATCTCCATTAGGAGATGATCAGAGGATTCTTTCAATTTTTATTTTGCCCTCTGGTTCTAGGATAGTGGGGCAGTTTTCCTTGAAAATTTCTTGAACTACATCTAGGCTCTTCTTTTGTTCATGGTCTTCAGGTAGTCCAATAATTTTAAAACTATTTCTCCTGGATCTATTTTTCTGGTCAGTTGTTTTTTCCAATGAGATATTTCACATTTTCTTCTATTTTTTATTTCCTTGATTTTGTTTTATTGTTTCTTGATGTCTCATGGAGTAATAAGCTTCCATTTGCCCATTTCCAATTTTTAAGGAATTGTTTTCTTCATTGAGCTCTTGTACTCCCTTTTCCATTTGTCTAATTCTACTTTTCATGAAGTTCTTTTCTTCAGTGAATTTTTGTATATTTTTTTTCCATGTGGCCAATTCTGCTTTTTAAGGAGTTCTCTTCAGTGAATTTTTGTAGCTCTTTTATCATTTAGCTTATTCTGTTTTTTAAGGTGTTATTTTCTTCAGTATTTTTGTACCTCCTTTACCAAGCTGTTTACTCTTATTTCATGATTTTCTTGCATAACTCTCATTTATTTTCCCAAGTTTTCTTCTACCTCTCTTATTTGATTTTTAAAATCCTTTTTGAGCTCTGCCAGAAATTCTGAGGGGGGTGGGGTGGAGTTTAGACCAATTCACATTTTTCTTTGAGACTTTTGCATGTAGCTGTTTTGACTTTGTTGTCTTCTTCTGAGTTTGTGTTTTGACCTTCCCTGTCATCACAGTAACTTTCTATGGTCAGGTTCTTCTTTTTCTTGTTTGCTCATTTTTCCAACCTATTTCCTGACTTTTAATTTTATGCTAAAGTTGCAGCTCTGCTCCCAGGGTGCAGGGAACACAGTCCCAAGCTTCGGATTTTTCATGCTGCTGTTTTTAGAGCTGGCTCGGGGGAGTGGGAAAGGCGGGAGCTGTAAGTTTTCAGTTCTTCCAAGGTGGCATGATCTAAGGAGAGCTGTGGTCACTGCTCTCCTAGCCTGTGGTCTGGTCTGCAAGTTACCGCAAGCACTCTTTTTTACCCTAGAAATGTGACCAGGGACCCCACTAGAGTGGTGGTGCTCCTCTTCGACCTGGAACTGGAATGGGCAATGCAACAGTGTCCTGCACCTAGCACCATCAAAGGGTTACCTGTAATCTCCTTGTGATGAGTTGTCCCACACTCCCTTAATGCTGTGAGCTGAGATCTACAGAAACTGCCACTGCCAATTCAGTTGCCCCTAAGGCCTGCTGCTGGCTTGCTGGAACATAACCCTGCTCTGGACTGCACTCTACTCTCACTCCAGAGAGACAGAACTTTCTTGCCGGCTTTCTAAGTTGTCTTGGGCTAGAAAACTGTCCTTTTGTTGGTTCTGCTCCTCTAGAACTTGTTTTGAGGTGTTAAAGTTGTTTGGAAGAAAACTGGGGAGAACTTGGGCAAGTTCCTACCTTTGCTCCACCATCTGACTTTTAAAAAGAATTTCCATCATATCCTAGTTCTTTATTATCTGAGACTCAAAGCATTTAATAACAGTGAAAACTAACATTTTACAGGAGCAAGAGAAGAAATGGCGATAAAACCCAGGGACAATGTGGTATAGTAGAAACTGCCCTAGATTTGGAGGCAGAGGCAGCCCTGGGTTCATTTCTGCTTCTGTTATTTATTACCTCTGTGACCTTGGTTGAGAGACAGAGTCCCCTCAAGCAGAGGTGTCAAATACACACATGTCCTACAATAACTCCGGAAGGACTGAACCACATTAAAATGCAATTAGGAAACATTTAACAAAATAAATAAGGATATAATAGGACATAGATGACGTGAAGCTATGGTTTTCCAAGTTAGTATCCTGCCTGCTGAATGGGTTAGTGGCCCTGTTTCTATTTGCGTCTGACAACCCTGATACAGAGGAGAGAGAACCAGGGCTGGAGATCAGGAAGATGGGGATTTAAGCCCTGTTTCTATGGGCACTTGCACTCTTGGCAGCCTAGGCAGCTGTCTATGGCTATAAACAACAGCTGACATTTACAGAGTACTTCAATAATACAAAGTGTGTTACACTTATTGTCTCACTAGGTCCTGACAACCACCCTAGGAGGTAGATGCCATTATTATCCCCATTTTACAGATGAAGAAAGTGAAGTTGAGGTTAAGTGACTTGTCCAGGGTCAGAAAGCCAATAAAAATCTGAGGCAAGATCTGGACTTGGTTAGTGCTCTATTCACCATGCCACCTACCTCCCTCTAAAAGTTACACAACAGTTGCTCAACTGCATTAGTAAGAGGAATTCCCTTGCCAGAAGTTCCCTAGCACCAGTGAAATCACAGGTCCCTACCGGTCCCCCTCCCCCACCCTGGTGCCCACTCCAGACAATATGGAGTAAGTCACAACTTTTCAGGGCCTCAGTTTCCATCATCATTTTACAATGAAGGGGTTGGACTCCTTGACCTCTCAGGCTCCCCTTCTAGCTGTGGCTAAATAACTGTGGCTAAATAACTGTTCCGTGCCACACAGTGGCGTCAGCTATTACCCAGAGCAATCTTCATTCCTATTCAGTGATGGTAACTGCTTTTATAAGAGCAATGCGCAAATGTAGGACAGCCTGGCCCCAGCTCTCCAAGGTCTGTCTTTGGAGGGCCAGGCTTCTGAGAGGCAAAAGTTGGGCTCTTGAAAGAGCCTTCAGGAAGTTCACCAAGTCAAGCAGCAAATCCTTTTCTTTATTTCTTGGCTTTACAATATCAAACCCTGAGCTTCTTGTTATTCTAAGGAGAGAGGAGAAAACAGTCCTGGCATTACCCTTCTGGGAGCTATACCTGGTTTTGCAATAAGGCTATCTCACTTCGACTACTTTGCAACTCTATTGGAGCTGAACTGATTCCTCCAAATGTTAGCTTATCACCTACCATATTCAGTTAATACCTAATAGCTAATGGTTCTTATTCTTATTTGTGGTAGACACAGTGCTGGGCCCAGAGTCAGGAAGACCTGACTTCAAATCTGACTCAGACATTTATTAGCTGTGTGATCCTTCACAAGTCACTTAACTCCATTTGCCTCAGTTTCCTCATCTGTAAAAGGAGAGAGAGAAGAAAATGGCAAACCATTCCAGTATCTTTGCCAAGAAATCCTCAAATGGGGTCATGGAGAATCCAATAAGACTAATGACTAAACACCAACAAATGTGAGCTATTACTATTATTATCAAGTTCCTAGATAGAAAAGCAGATTGTACAGCAAATGAATGCTCTCCAAGTTTCTTCTTTAAAGAGACGGACAAAGAATTAAAAGAAAGAGGCAATCCCAAATACCAAAAAGAGCCCTAAAGTCACGTGATGAAAGAGAAAGAAAAGGTAACTTACTAATCCATTTAAGTTCTTTATGTTATTCCTTCCCAGTGACAAGATCCGCAAGTTTTCTAAAATAGAGAAAATGATTTTATGTTTATTCAATACAAAAAACTTTTATTAATTACATCCTTTTGGTGCCTGGCCCATAAGAGGCACTTAAAACATGCTTCTTAATATTAAAAAAACCCACTTATTAAGTGCAAGGCAATACAAAGATTAAAAAAACTTTCTACCCTCAAAGAGCTAACCTTGATGGGGTGGGGTGGGGGAGGGAAGGGAGGAGGTAAAATATCTGTCTAGATAAGTAAATGCACAATCATCTGATAAGCAAAGAGCACTAATAACTGGGAGTAGGAATATTGGTCTGGAAAGCTGGGGGCAGGAAGGCTATAGCTTCCTGAGGTGAGGCCAGAAGGAAATCAGGAATCCTAAAAAGCAGAGATAAGTTAAGAAGGTATAGTGAAGGCAGGAGAAAGGCCTGATTCAGAAACAGCAAGTCCCTTAGTCTGGCTAGATGTATAATAAATATGGTGAATAGATTCAACCTTTATAATGGATTATTCTATTTCTAATGTACAATGGTTGTAAATGTGATAACTGAAATTTACACAATACTCTGTAGTTTGCAACATTTATATAGCATTGTTGGATAGAATCTCATTTGATAGTGCAAACATACTCAGCACATGTACACTGTTTAGAAAGATTCTTCTATTATGAATAAAGGAATCAGTGTGGGTCCTGGGGTCCAAGTGACCACAGAGTAGAAAGACAAATTTCTCAGTCTGGACCTATATGAGAAGCTTAGAACTAAGTGGACAGTGGGGAAGGGAAGGGAAGAGAAGGGAGGGAGCTCTCAGAAGTATAGCTACCAAAAAAAAGAATACTAAATGACAAATCAATAAAAGTATCACGGTTTCTGTGATCAAATACCAGGCAAATACGTTGGCAACCCCGGGTAGAAATAATTCAATCAATCACTAATTATTTACTGAGTGCCTATTTTATGCCAGCACTTTTGGCTTGCCTGGGGCCAAATGGGATCCTTACCAAATAATTGCCAAGGGCAGGTTTCCTTTCTCATCCCAGATGTGATCTGGAATTCATGGGGTTCCTAACTCCTTCAAGGAGAAGAATATCGGCACTTCAATGATTCAGAAGTGGAAGGGATAGACATTGGTGTTCCTGAGACCACAGCAAGACTAATAGAATCATGACTAATGTGGGGCCACTAGAGTTTGGGTTTCTTCCTACTGATAGTCCCCCTCAAGCCAAGCCATGGATCCCAACATGATGCAGCATCACCACCCTAATCTACTCCAGGTCGTTACTTTAGAGGGTCTCATAACCGTGGTACCCCTCTTTTGGCCCACTCAGTTGCCTCCTCCTCTAGGGGGAGGGCAGTTGATGTGTCAGGAGTTGTAGACTGTACAGTGGAGGGACAGCCTAGATTCTCTGGTATGTTACCTATCTCTCCCCCAGCATAAATACTGTCTATCATCCTAGTCCATCCTGAAATGCAGACTGATATTAGGGCCTGGTGTCCAAATGCCTTCTTATGTCCCAGGTGAGCTATGGACTATTTGAGCCCACTATGTTTCCTCCATGGCATCCTAGAGTCTACTTTCATGAGGGCTCATTCTAACATTTTTGGTGTCCTGCCTTGGGGCCTTATGTTCTGAAGTCTCTCATCTTTTCATTTGAAGATCCCATGTTAATAAGCCCTCCTATAGCTATGGTTTAAAATGCCAGCTTTTTATATACACTTAGAAATTTAAAATGATTACCTAAACCTGAGATTCCTCACAAACTTACAATTGCATCTGTCCCAAGTGTTGGGGTCACTAAGTACAGTTCTTTTCATAAGCTCTCCTTCTCTAGAATTTATTTCCCAACTCTACAGCTTATTCCTCCCAATCTGGGAGGCTCTGGGCACCTGCTTGCAGTTAAACAAGTTTGTCAAAAAAAGGCTCAAGGGAGTTTGTTGTAATAGAAAGAATACTGAACTAGGAGAAGGGAACTTGAATTCTAGTCCCAAGCTTTGCCACTGGCTAGCTGTGTGACTTTGGGCTTTCCCAATCTAGGCCTTAGCTTTCTCAACTGTAAAATTAAGGGACTGGGTGTAGCAACAATACAGCTAGCAGCTACTATGGCTGTGTTAAAACCAACAACCAGCACACAAAAAGCTGCTAACACAGGTTCTTGTGATCTGCTTTACTAAGGAAAGTAACGTTAAGGGGTTAACAATCTTACTTTAATTCAACATACAAATATCATTCACTTAGTTCAGGAGGAAAAGCCAGCAACCTGAACTTCGGAGCAAATACAAACAAATTACAAAAATATACAATATAAACAGACCAAATCACAATTCATAGTTACCGGAAAGCATCAACATCTGGGTTCACAAGCCTGGAGGCTCTTAACGACAGCTGTCCAGAGTCTCTACATCAACACTCCTCCATGAGTGAGAGCCCCAGACAAAAGGCTAACCTTTGAGTTTTTATATTCTGTTCAGGGCCCAAAGGATTCACACCTAATCGGCAAAAGGGTGTGGGCCTGGGGTTTAGCACCTAGTAAGGCTTAATCAAAGGCATTTGATTACTTTAGCATTCCAAGAGAAAACAGCAAAAAAGGTCCCGCCTTAATTAATATTACACTGGGCCAAATAACCTCTAAAGTCCCTGAGGGGGATTTCTATTAATCTATCAATTTGGGAATTAATGAAGCTGACTGTCCTAGCAGGAAATAACACTGATGGCTCTACCACAAAAAATAAATGTCAGAATTGTAATTTTACACCACAACAGAATCTCATTAAAGCAATGATTACCTATAGGCATGACTGACTTCCAACTGCTTCCTGATAAGGATGTTCAATCATTGTCTGTAGAAAGCAATCAAGTAACAGCTGAAGGGATGCTGTCACTGAATCTAAGAAGCCATATGTCAAGCCTTTCATAGCATGAAGACAGACACAATAAAAATAAAATAATTAACTTCATTTTGTCTTTTTAAAAAATCTAAACTTTCAATGATGTTAAAAAAGGATTATAGGCAAGTAACTGAACATCTCTTCTCAGGAGTAAGTATCATTACTTTGAATTAAAGCTTATATAATTTTGCATATTCTTATTATCACAATTTAGTTTAAATATGCTTGTTCCCTGGAACCTTATAATCAATCCTCAGTGCATTTATGCTCAGATTATAAGAATCAGTGAGTTATTCTATGCAAAAAGCTTTGACTTTTTAAGTTCTATATAAATATAGGGTATTATAAAAATATAAATTAAATCATCATCATTTATAGGAATCAATCATATAATGCTATTGAAGCTTCTCCATAGAGATATGCTGTTTTAAAAATCAAATTAGAGTTTTAATTAATATTAATATATAAGCTTATCAAAGAGAATGAAAGCTTTGATAAATTATATTTGAAAAAATATATGAGAAAATAGTGATGGCAGGCTAAAAATATCCTTCCGGATTTACTGTTAAGGAATAAAACATTTTATAGTTGTATTAACACCAAATAATTATTAAGTGTTTTAATATATGGCATTGCAAATTTTTCCAGTACTTTCTGATGCCACGTAAAGTGGCTACTCTTAGAGACAATGAACTAACTTTTCACAGCAGCTCCCAATGACTGCACCTTTGGGTTCCATTATTTTGGTGGGGAAAAACAAGCTGCAGACAAGGGTTATTTTTTAGAACTCAGCACTACAAAGAGTTTTTTGTTTAGATTATAGTGTGAATTCCCCTGATTTAGAACACAGTGTTAAGGGGACCAATGTTGCAAGCTCAGTTCCCCTTGGGGCTAGTTAGGGGCTATCACTGTTCCAATAACCCCATAGTATGCACACCTAGCCCCAAAATATTGCCTTTCAAATGTACAGAAAGGAGTTGTAAAAGTGCATGTGGATGATCATTCATCAGAAACTATTGCAAGCAAATGCCGCCAAACAATCTTTAAATTTAAAAACAAAAACCCAAAAGACCATGTGCATTGAGATGACTGGACTATATGTTTTGAAGATCCCTTTCAGCTCTACATTCTAGGATCCTAGGATAAAAAGTACACTGTCTTCTGTAACAAAGGGAAGCAACTATACAACTAATCATTATGTCCATTTTCATAGGATTATAGACTCAGAGTTTGGAAGGGACCTTAGAGGCCATCTAGTCCAAATCTTGACCTCATTTTACAGATGAGGAACCTGATGGTCACAAGTTATGTGATTTGCTCAAGGCACAGAAATGAAATGTCTCAAATGTTTACTAAGTCTGCAAAAAATAAGAGCAGATCCCACCATTTCAACTGTACGCTCTAATAATTAGTAATCACACCTCAAAATCAAGTAAACACTAAATTATATCTGAACTCAGACCTACCTGTGTTCCAACACTGTCTAGCTCATCTGAATGTAGGAAACATACAAAATCCCTGTATTTTTGTTGTGTCAAATTTAAGATTTTAATAGTTGTCTCTTTAGTTCTCTTATGATAATGAGATCTGAGATATTTGGGCTTTTCTTTTATATGACAATTATTTGTAGATATCATCATCATCAAATTGTCATCAAACTTTGGAAAGCTTATTTCAAACAGCTAGAAAATTCAAATAACTGATAGATTACTTACTTAAACCATTCAGATTGGCAATTTTTTCAATGCAGTTTGTAGACAGCGAAAGCTTCCTTAGAGAGAATAAAAACAAATTAATTGGAACATCAAAAATGTCATAGCAAAATTCCTGAACACTCATCACAACAAGAATGCCATGATTCTTTATGTGCTTGGCTAGATCTTAAATCAAAGTCTCATATCCAAATCCCTTAAACCTTCATAATGAGAATAATGATAACGGCTCACATTTATATAGTTGCTGTTCAAACATTTGGTCATGTCTGACTCTAAGCGACCCCCTGGACAATGTCTGTAGGGTTTTCTTGGCAAAGATATTGAGTTGTTTACTATTTCCTTCTCCAGTGTATCCCCATTTTACAGATGAGGAATTGAGGCAAATAGAGGTTAAGTGACTTGCCCAGGGTCACAAGGCTAGTAAGTGTCTGAGGCCGAATTTGAACTCAGATCTTTCTGATTCCAGGACCAGTGCTCTATCCACTGCACCCTCTAGGTGCCCTCACATTTATATGTACTACTTTAAGGTTTAGAACGTCAGTCTAAACTTGGTGTTTAAGGGTAATTCTTGACTTCTCTTGCTGCCTTAAAGTAATTTTAAAATGATTTTTGGAAAAATATAAATTCTTGGTAATTTCATATGTTTTCTAGTTACCTAAAGAGAACTCCCAGAAGTAGACAACCCAATATGCTGTGAATATGGCTGGTGACTCTTAACTTCTGGAGAGGGATAGCTTACTTGTCAGCACATGAATGAAGCCCTACAGATAAATGACAATTCTTTTCCAAGCCCATTTCCAAGTACTCTGATCCTGGGCTAAAAGCCCTAAAGTTTTTTGTCATGGAGATGGCTCCTCTGATAGGATGTGTACCATTAAGAAAGAGAATGTCTGAGTACCATAATTAACAACACTGAAGAGGATTGCTTCACAACACGGTGTTCTCACTTTAAGTAGGGCTTTATGGTTACAAAGTGAAAACACTACAACTACCTCATTGGATCTTCACAATTCTGTGAAACAAATGGGTCCTGGTTTCCCCATCTGCAAGCTGAGGGGTTCTATTAGATGATTTATAGTTGAAAGGCAATATAGTGTAGTGGAAAGGGTCCTGAAATGGAAGCCAGGACATCTGGGTTCTAATTTTGGCTCCTCCATTTACTTCCCTAGGCACCTGGGGACACCTTACCCTGGAATATCCCTCCATTCCTGCAGTCTTCTCACCCTAGAACATCCCTCCACTATGCCAACTCCCTTTTCCCATGGGTGAATTCCTTCCAGGGGCCTCCATTTTGGGGTAGGGCCCAGGTGGCCAACCCTTATTCCTCACCTGACTCTGCTTCTGACTTTCCTGACTTTGACACCATACTTCCTCTAAGGGCACCTCATCCTCAACTCCCTCTTGTGTGTTATCTTCCTCATTAGAGTGCAGGCTTCCCAAGGGGAGTGACTACCTTTCTGCTTGTGTCTGTAGCCCTGGTTCTTAGCAAAGGGTGCACCCATAGTAAGTCCTTCATAAATGCCAGCCTTACCAGTGTGACCATGTTCAGGGCACTCCATCTCTCTACCAAGTATTCTCAAATGACAACCCTTGTACCACCTGCTTCACTGGACTGTGCTAAGGAAAGCTGCTGTAAAACTCAAGGCCCTCAGAACTGGAACTCAGACCTCATGGATCTTAGGCCAATATTCCTACCATGCTACTACAGCTGCCTCAATGAAGAACATTCATGTTTTATAGGAGCAGAGATCTAGCATGGAAGGGATGACTTAAACATCATGAAGTCGAACCTCCACATTTTACAAATGAGGAAACTAAGGCCCAGAAACATTAAGTGACTTGCTCTGAGTCACAAAGTTAGCAAGTGTCTGTGGTGAAATTCAAACCCACATCTTCTTGATTCTAAGTCTAGTATTAAATGGTGCTGCCTCCACCTTGTCATGTACTCGCTCTCTGTTAGTGTGACTAGATTCAGGACGTCCCAAGAATCTCAGTGCAGTTTTAAAATAGTAAAACTTAATACTGCGCTATGACCTTTAGGACACCTTGAATCTAGGATGGCATCAATGCATAAAACGGGTCCAAATGGACCACCATCATTTGGCCATTTTACTCCCTCATAAATCAGCTTTCTCACTTCTTAGGATCTACAATAGAAACTTGCTGTCTTTCCTGGTACATAATCTAATAAAAATCTCCTCTCTGTGCAGACTCAAAAAAAATGCTTAAAGAACTTCAGAAATAAAAAATATAGTTATTGTAGTATAAGTCATTAGCTGCATTTTACAAATGAGCAATCTGAGCCCTATAAGGTAAGTCATTTGCTCAAAGTCACAGGGCCAGCAACAGAAGCCAGAGCTAGAACTCCGGTCTTTGACTCCTAAATCTAATGTAGCTTGTCCCACACCCCATGCTAAAGTGCTGATTCAGAGGATTTAGGAAACAGAACAGAATTTAGAGCTGGATGGAACCCTAGAGCTATCTAGCCAAATGACCTCATATTACAGTTGAAAAGATGGTTCTTGAGAATAATTAAACGTGAATGTGGATCAGAATTGGTCAAGACAACATGGTATAGTGGTTAGAAAGCCATCTCTTGAGTCCAGGAGACACAGGCTCAAGTCCCTCTGACACCTACTTGCTGTGTGCCCCTGATACCTCTCTAAAATTATAATTCCCAAAACAGGGACTGACCTGCAATGGTAGAGGGACCCACCTTAATGGGGACTCCCTCTATCAATGAAATCATAGGTCTAGTCCTCCCCACCAAAACTGGTCAGAAATGATTTTTCACATTTAATTTTCTAGAATTAGGTTAGTTTTCCTTCCACCCCAAAGCAATTCTCATTACACTAATCTTATCCAAATGCTATGTGACAGAGTCATGAAGAGTATTATATAATAAGATACCATACAATGCTGATCTCCAAGCTCTATGTGAAAGTCATTGTAGGTTAAAATGCTGGGTAAACATATGACACAGTTACAATACAAGGGAATCAAAATGTTGATAAAATTGGTTCATGGTATCTTAATTCATTCTAATTGATTTTAATGTAGAACCAAAGAACAGCTATGAGATGGATCCAGCTTTTAGCAGGCTAAATACAGTATAGGGCTCATAACTTTGTCTGGGAAAGAGGTAATGTACAGACTTTGTAGTAGGGAAGCAGTCTTTCTGGTCCCTCCATGTTCTCCATGCTGATGATAATCAGATACAATGAAGAAATATACAATGAAGTGATATCTTTGGATATCACTCTATTACTGACCCTAGAAACTCCTAAATCAGTAGTAGTCTCTTTCTGTGTTTGATTCTATAAGAGGATAAATTACGTGCAGAAACAACATACATAAGGTGCAGAGAAAAAAAAAATATCTTTCTTAAAGTGCTGTTTAAAAAAAGTTAGAAAAGGAAATCGACAATTCTAGAAGAACTGGCAAGACAAAATAATTTTCTTTCCAGAACTTACTCGCAATTAGCAAGCATGGACAAGGATGCATCCATCTTCTCTACAGGGGGAATCTGGGCATAAAGTTTTACCTCTTTGGCTTCTGCTGGCTTCTGACCTGATTTTTCTTCCTGTAATGAAAAAAGGTGGGAAGAGTAATATTGGAACATTTAAGCAAAACAGGGTAATAACTTCTAAGGAAATAAGAAAGCCCAGTAGCAATTATTATGCTTTCCCAATGAATGTTTTCATTAAATAAATACTGAACTTATGCACTTCTGCGACATAACCAAATCAGGTAATTCATTGGTACACCACTACCAAATGGAGAAGAAGAATAGAAGATGTTTCATGTCTAGGATTGTCAAAGCTTCTAAATTCCATCTATTTTTAAACACTTTTCTAGGAAGATGTTCTGGTCCTCCTAAAAGCTTCTTTTACATTCCGGATTCCAGACTTCTAATATCAGCTGTTTTCTTTGGCATCTCTTCTTCCTTTTTTCTACCCTCAGTTCAATCTAAAGTAGGAATAAAAAAATAAAAGCTGTAGAAGCTTCATCTCTATCACTGAGCTAGAGCAGCAGCTTGGGAATAAACACGGTACATGCTGGATTTGGAGTCAGAAGTCATAGCTTAAATTCCCACCCGTCACTTTGGGCAAGTCATTTAAACCTCTCTTGTGCTCACTTGATTGTAACAAGGGACTGGACTAGATGCCCTTGAAGACCTCCTTTGGCTCTGCATTTATAATCCTATTTTCTTCGTATGATGGACTGCCCAGACACACAAAGTGCTTTTTTAAAATGTTTAATATGTTTTGCTTTGAAACCTCAACACCTCTGTGAATTAATTTTTGGGCTGAGTCTGAGAGTCAGAGAGTAAGTGATTTATCCAAGTAGTAGAGTTGGGATTTAAACTTAGATCTTCTTCTTTCTCATTAGGTTTCCTGACCAGTTCAAAGGCAAAATGTGGTCAGCTCTGCTTTGAGATGGAGGTGATGGGGAAGGGAGAAGCCTCCTCACTAGGCTTCCTTAATAGACAAGTCCTACTTCCTGGGGCTTCTGTGTTGGACAAACCAACTCCCATAACCTGGCAGGTCAGGGCAGTTGAGGCCTATGCCAACACAAATCATTGACCTTGAGTTTACTCACTTAATTGTCTGCCTTCCTCAGTAGACTTCACTTTCACACTGCCTGGAATCATTCCCCAGTGGCTGACATACTCCCATCCTTCCTGTTCTTTCCATAGTCATGATACTGACCCCCTCCCCAACCTTAGCAATTCACTCCCTCATCTCTGTCGCTATCTCCATACCCCTCAACCTACCCAATACTCAACTCCCAGCCCATTCTATATCTGCTGGCCCCTTTCATAGTGTCCTTGGATCTGTCTGCTCCATAATTTACCAGCTGGCTTTCAAACTAAGTCTCCTTTCTTACTCTTGCCATAATCTGGCACTCATTGAGATGTGGTTCCCTCCTGATGACACTGTTTCTCTTGATGTCCTTTGCAGATTCAGTTGTACTTTCACTCATACTCAACTCACCAAACATGGTGGTGGAGCCAGAATACTTCTTCTTCTGATGGCCACTTCTAGACTCTCCCTTTACCATCATCACTCAGTAATGTATTCCCTTTGGGGTTCATTTATTCCAACTTTATTACCCAATCTATATTCTGGTAATTATTATTGACCAATACCCCAGAACATTTTATCCTTCCTTTCTCAATGAGTTCAGTGCCTGGCTCATGTCTTTTACTCTACCCCAAATCCCCCTCATTCTAGGAGACTTCAAAATACAAGCTGATGTTCATTCGAACACCCTAACTTCCCAGCTCCTCCATCTACTCAGTTTCCTTAACCTTCTCCTCAACTCTGCCTTTGATCTTGACATTGCCCACTAGTGTTCTGTTTCCAGCTTGCTGATCTAAACTTGAACAGTTTCCCTGGTGGAGATCGTTTTGCAGTGTGCACAGGCTTCTGGCTGTCTTTTTGTACAGTCCTAGTCCGAATGAAGGAGTTCACTGTTCTTTCTCTGAATGTCTTGAGCATTACTAGACCTGGTGCCTTTTTAATATCTTTGCTGGAGTATACATGTAAGACCTGGGCTTCTCTACAACTTTTAACACTGCCATTTTAGCTAGAAGACTTCTGCTTTCTCAAAGATGAAATTATCATCAAAGCATGTCAAGAATTTATCTGGCTCCGTATTTTCAGTAGAAAGAGATCTCCAGCAGATGTCTAGATAGTTGAAGCCTTCTATAACAAGCATATCTTGCCTCTGTGTCAGCTTTTGTGATCCACATCAAGACAGTGAGCACGGTATAGTGAATTTAGCTGACCTGAGACAAGAAAGCCTGGTGGTTCAAGTCCATCCTCCAACACACATGGACTATTTGATCCTTCTTAGTCAGCCAGGCACCTAAGAGCAGTATAGATTTTCTACACTGCAAAAAGAATTGTAGATTTTCTTTGGTAGAAGTTTCCTCTCTAAGCGTTGAAAAGAGAACCATTGGTCTGAAGCAAAAAATAAAGAACTTATGGTAGGTCTGTAGATATTCCCACAATGCTATCATTTATATTCTTCTTATCCTCATGCAAGTGTCCACTACCATTCTTTCCACCTCAAGTTCATGGACTTCCAAAAAGTCCACAGACCTGTATTTTTTTTAAACTAGACCAATAATTTCCTTGGCAGAGAAAGCTCTTAGTGAAGAATCTTCCCTACAAATGCAGACAGACATTCTCTGCAAATTACAGTCTTAGAGGGTTTCCTGTGGTCACAGAGCCAGTATGTGTCAATTTTGTATTTTCTTTTAAATACCTTCCGGGTTCCCCTTTTATTGAAACTGTTTTCTTTTGAAAAAAAAGAATGTATCTTTTCAGTGCTAGATTACAGTTATGAGTTTTCCCCTGTCATTTATTTACTTCTTTGTATTGAAATACCAAGACTGCTTTGCTTCATATTTATTCTCTGCATTTCTTGATTACTATTCAATCTGATACTATTTTTAAGTTTTTGCTGGAATAGGAGTGTGGAAGCTGGGTTTCCCACCACTGTTCAGGCAGCCATCTTGTCCAGAAGTCCAATTTAAATCACAAAGTACTCAAAGTGCCTTCCTTTACCAAAATCTCAAGAGGTAGATACTAGAAATATTATAATTTATATACTCATATTATAACAAATCAGAAACTTATAATAAAGAATTTTCTCTGAATAGCAACCAAACAGAACTGAATAAAAAGTAACTAAATAAATTAGTAAAATTAGTGAAGAGCTGTAGAAAGTAAACAAGAATTGAAATATTTTGTTATTTTATCCAGTGTAATCTGTCTTCCCCAAGACCTAAAATTCTGAAAAAACAACGAATACAAGGCTATAAGAGTTGGTGTGAAGATAGAATTGAGAAGAATTGGTAACTGAATGGATAAAAGGGTGAAGGAAAGGGAAGTAAAGGGTAAAGAATGACCCCAAAATTGTGAACCTGGGTGACTAGATAGTGCTATCCTTATTAGAAATAAGGAAGTTAGGAAGAGGTGTGGTTTATGGGATAGAAATAACAAATTCTGTTTTGGACAAGTGTTTGAGATGCTGATGGGCCATCTAGGTTGATATATATGTCCAGCAGGCATTTGGTAAAGTGGGACTAGAGGTTGGTAGACAGATAAGGGCTAGACAAATAAACCTGGAAGTCACCTATATAGAGATGACAACCGAACCTATAAAAGTCAATGAATTCACTAAGAGGAAGTCTATGGTGAGAAATGACATTGTAGGAAAGAGCTCTAGGGTATACCCACACACAAAGGCTGGAAAATGAATGATGATCCAGAAAAAAACTGAGAATCAATGTCACAAAAACACAAAAAGGAGAAAGTATACAGGACGACATAGTCATCATCAGTGTGATAAATACCAAGAAAAGTTCAATGGATTTGACAAATTGATCACTGGCAGCCTTGGTGACAGTAATTTCATTTGAGAGGAAGGATTGTAAACCAGATATTACGAGTTGAGATGTGAATGGTGGGGTGAAAAAGAGAGACAATGATTACAGATGGCTTTTTCTAGAAATTCATTGATTTGGATGCTTACTGAAGATATAATTGGGATAGCCAAATAATTATATTCTTAAAAGTTAACTAATTTATAGGGTCCAAATTTCTAGTGGTCAAAAAGTATGTATTATATAATATTTAAAAGAGCTCATATACTTACCCATCTGGCTAGGGCTTCTTTAATTGTTGTTGCTTTTGCCTAAAAAAAAAGTTTTTTTTAAAGTAAGGTGGCTTTATTGGTATTTTTTTTGTCTTAGCTAATTTATGGTATAATTTTTAATCAACCTTTTATCCCATTAAAAATATTAACTTTTCTTTTAGCATTATACATTGATAATGAGGTATTTACATTTTCTATAGAAAAATTAGGGGTGCTGAACTTAAGGATGTAGCAAAAAAAAAATAAAGATCGTAATTTCAGGGCTATTATCATACACATAAATTCTATTCCCATCTAGTTTCCAAAGAAGAACAAGCTATTGGATACCATGTATTTAAGACACATATTTTATGTATGGCAGGGCAGATATAGATTTATTTTGGTCTGATTTTTATTGAAATTTGTTTTAAGAACAAACCCCCAAAGTGAAAGCTTAGCTGTTTACTTAACCTTTAAAAATGGTGGATAGCCACTGATTTAAAAAATGAAATGTTTTTAAATGGTTGTTGTTCAGTTGTTTCTGACTCTTTGTGACCTTATTTGGGGTTTTCTTGGCAAAGATACCAGAGTGGTTTGCCATTTCCTTTTGTAGTTCATTTTTACAGATGAGAAACTGAGGCAAACAGGGTTAAGTGACTTGCCCTGGGTCACACAGCTGGTAAGTTTCTGAAGCCAGATTCTAATTCAAGAAGATGAGACTTCCCGGCTTCAGGTCCAGTACTCTATCTGGTGTGCCACCTAGCTGTCCCAGTTTTTAAACAGACCAGCTCCAAATTTTACACCGCCTCTGTTCTCTGTATCTTGAAGATGGACAATGAGAAAATAAAACCAGACAAAAATATAATTTTAAAATATTACATATACTACACAATATGGGTATTTGATAAATGCTTTTGAGTAAATAAATGTTTTGAATCATTTATTTGACTACGTGAATAATCTGCCTATCTACAAATGCTAAATGCACTATTTTTCCTATGTAGCACCCATACACATATCCATAATTTTAAGTCATATTTAAAATCATTCTTTTCAATTAAGTGACTCTCTTATATATGAACTGGCCTTTCCCAAAGTCAACAGGGGATAGTTACACAGTTTATATTATTCCAAAAGATCCTAAATCAGCACTAGCCTAGAACTTTATCATAAATAATGTCAGCATATACTTGAGTGTAATATAGGAGCTAATGTTACGTAATAACATTATAGCATAGAATCCGAGTTATAAGGGTCCACAGAAGTCACCTAATTCAACACATATCTGAAATTCCCTCTATGACATACCCAACAAGTAGTCATCAACCTTACACCTGAAGACCTCCAACCTACTTTTAGACAGCTCTGTTACAATTTTTTTTTGTTTACTCCTAGCTGAAATCTGTCTCTCCACAACTTTTACTCATTATTCAGCCCTCTTGGGCCAAGCAGAATATATCTAATCCATTTTCTACATGACAGTCCTTAAAATATTTGAAGGCTTCTATCTAAGTCAGCTTTTTCCCCAGGCTAACTATCTCTAAGTCTCTCACCATCCTGGTGGCCTGTTCAGGATACAGCTTATCAAATGTCCTTCCTAAAATGTGGTACCCAGAACTAAACACAATACTACAGTTGTTGTTATACCAGGGCAGGGTACAATGGGACTATCGTCTTCCCTGGTCCAAACATTATTTCTCTCTTAAAGCAGCCTAAGAGTGAATTAGTTTTCACACTGTTGATTAATACTGAGTGTGTGGTACACTTGGATTTTCAGACCTTTTCCATACAAATTGTTACTAGGCATCTTATCTTCTTATTTTCTTATCTTCTATTTGTAAAGTTGATTTTTGAACCCAAGTACAGGGCTTTACATTTATCCCTATTCCATTCCATCTTATTAGATTCAACCCAGTGTCCTAGTCTCCCAATATCTTATTGGCTCCTATCTTATTCTTGTTAGCTAATCCTCTTAGAGTTATGTTACATGCACAAAAGTTAAGTATGCCATCTGTGCCTCCATCCAAGGCACTGATAAAAATGTTAAACACCAAGGGGCCACGGGCAGATCCCACCTGCTGAAAACCTCCCTTTAAGCAGTGAGCTTTATATGTTATAGGCACTTAATAAATGTCTTTTGAATTGATCTATACTTTGGGGGGGCCCAAATTTTTTCTGTTATTTCATTGGTGTAGGAAATGCCTCTACTGGTGCAGATCAGAAACTCATCCATGGTTTACTTGGATCAAATACTTAGAGAGTTTCCTTGGTCACAGAAAGGTTAAGTGATTTGCCTGTGGTCATCCAGCTAAGATGTAAAAAGTCAGATCAGTCTGACTCTAAAGCTGATTCTCCAGCCCAAAGCCTACACCCTGACTCTTAATTGAGAATAATAACTTACATTTATATATCAAATCACTTTATATAGCATCTCATTTGGATCTCACAACAACCCTGTGACGTAGACAGCACAGGTGTTGCTCCCATTTTACAAATGAAGAAACAGGTTAAGGCTCAGAGAAGCAAGATTTACTAACTCCAGGTCCATCATACTGTCTACCACACCCTGTTCCCTCTCACATTAGCAATCATCAAGGACTATTCTTTTAGATTGCTCCGGGGAAAGTCTTTCCTCTATGTCTTTCCTCTGACACATATGGGTTGTTACCACAATGTCTTCAATTCCTAAGATTTCACCACAGAAATACCCACCAAGTAGCTTAAATAAAACTAAAGTGCCTGCCTCAGAAGAATAATGAAAAACCTTCCTAGACCAGACTTTAATTCAACTCAATATTTATTAAAGGACTACTTTGTATGTAGTCTAGTTTATGGTTTTGTAGGGAGATAGGGCACATAGCTAAGAAACCATAATCATCATTAGTTCATCAGAGAGGTACAAAACAAGGGACCATTTACTTTGTATTTATTCTGTATATATTGTATATGTACATACTGTCTCCCCTGATAGAATGTAAGCTGCTTGAGGACAGGGACCATCTTTGTATCCCAAGGGCCTAATAAGCACAGTATCTGGCACATAGTATGTGAAGTCACCTATAAAATGAGGAAGAGTGACTAGATGGTATCTAAAGTTCCTTTCAACCCTAAAATCACATGTTGCTTGAGAAGTGGAGTAGGAAGTTGGAAAGATAGGGGAATTTGAAATTAACTTGAAGCTACCATTGGTTCAGATTTAATATATAAGTCCCATATGTCATGTCACTATTACTAAGATATATACTTTTATTTTAATTCAATCAATACTGTGTACAAATGTTAAGTAACTTTCATGTTTGTACTTAAGTACAGGCAAGTTTTGCCTTCCAAGTAAAAACTCTTTGTAGTAATCATTTGATACTTAAAAATCAAATCAAAATTGTATTTGGGTAAGTTTATCTCAATACCGATGTTGTTTAAAAAGTTTGGAACAATTTTGCAGTGCATCCTCCTAATACTTTACATATTAGTTGCTCAATCAACATTTGCTGAATGGATGTTAAACTTTGTTTCATTTTTAAGTCAAAATACGTATCATTCTAACAGTGAATGAGATTAACATGGAATTACTTCCTTCAAAAAGGACAGGAAAGAATTTAAATTTATTTTAATATCATGTCACTGCCCCCCCAAATTGACCAGAGACACATCTACCAAATAAAAGGCTGAGAATATCCCTCAACTTCTGTGAATAAAGTTTCGCCTACACCTTAGAGAGAAAAACCTACAAAGAATGGCAACAGACAACAGGAAAAATCTGTACAGCATTATTGGTATTTTTCCCCACAAATCCATTACCCATGTATTTTATCACTTCCAACCAGTGGATCGCATGGATGGAATGGGATTGGACTTGGGATTTCATTGGTATAGGATATCTGGATGCACTGGTTGTTTAGTTGTGTCTGACTCTTTGTAACCCTATTTGGGGTTTTCTTGGGAAAGATACTGTAGTGGTTTGCCTTTCCTTCTCCAGTTCATTTTACAGATGAAGAAACTGAAGAAAACAGGGTTATGTGACTTGCCCAAGAGTCACATGGCTAATAAGTTTCTGAGGTTAAATTTGAACTCAGGACCTCCAGACTCCAGGGCACTCTATCCACTGGGACATCTAGCTGCCTACAAGTGCTAGTCAGCTCCAACTTTTTAGAAAGAGCCAAATGTTAAATTTTCAGTGACAGAGATGTGTTAGAGCCAGATTAAATTGCTCTCAGATGATTGCTAAAATTTTTACTGAGTTTTTATACCTTGGAAATCAGCAAACTACAACTCCGGCTTGATTTATTGTTTTGTTGATTGTCTAGACTGAATGGTGATGGAGAAAATGTTAACGCAAGTATATTTTTTTTAGGGGAGGAGAAGCTGGTTGTTAAACATTTACCAGCACACCTCAAACTCTACCAATGTAGGTTAACATTCATTTCCTCTGCAACTTACAGCCTTAGAGAGTTGGCCGGAGGCAATGAAAGCTTAAATGATTTGCCCAGGGTCACACAAGGCACTTGAATACTGGCTTGGAGACCCAGCCAGTACTCTATCCACAAAGCCAAGGTGCTTCTCAGTCATTCATTTTCTGGTTTTACTGCTTGTAAAACCAGTAGCCGGTTGTCTTCTTCAGTTCTGCTCCCTGGACACAGTGTCTTGCACCTCTAGGGGGTTTCAGACTACCTAAAATTTTACTGGATTCTCTGCTCAGTAAACAGAGAAAGTAGCATGAAGTCACTGATTCCTCTTTGAGTCTGTCTACTAGTTCAAAAGGCATACTTGAACCTGTTAATTAACTTCCATGACTCACACCCTAGGAACTACTTAAATCCAGATTTTTTTTTGGCTAGATTTTGGAACTAAACTCCAGAACCTTTTTAGTTCTTAGCTCTGACCAGATAAATGCAAGAGGGATAGGGAAGAGGAAGGGTCATTTACGGAAAGAAGAGCAGTAATCACTCTTCTTGTTGTGGGATACCTTCCCATTGCTACCCACCCACCCCTTCTCCCCCTTGGCATATTGCTGTCTATTCGAGCACTAGAATTTCAAGAAGATAACAACGAACCATACCTACTCTTCATAAACAACTGTCCTGAAGGATGATCACTTACTGTCCTAAATTTTCTCTTGGCCAGAAGAGTCTGGAAGCAAGATTCCCACCCTATCAATACCTATTTCCTTTCGGGAAACAGGGCTGTAAATAAACAGGAGAGTGGCTAGCTGGAGCTCTGCATTTACCTCTGGACAGTCCCTGCCCGGGTACAGGCAAATCGCGGCTTCGCAGAGCTGCTCAGAGAGATGCAGGCGGCTAGCAAACCTACCAGAGTCGGGGTGGCAGCACTGCCGCCCACAGACGATCGATCCTCGCCGTTAATTAGAGATAACAAGGTACGTACGTTCACTGTTGCTGGAGCGCTCCCCACCTCTCTGGTGAAGAGCATTCCTCTGATGCAAGGGGTTCCCTTCCCCTTCTCCTCCCGCCACCTCTCCTTCACCGGATGCCCCCTTCCATGCCCCTTCTCCTCCTTGGCTCCCACTGCCCCCAGCCCAAGCCGCGGCCATCCGCCCCAGGCCCCTCTCCCCCCAACAGACCCTCCTCCTCCTCTTCGTCCTAGACTCCCTCCTCGCAGTAAGCGTTCCTCTACGCCCCTCACCACTACTTCTCCGCCCCCGCCCCCCGGCCTCCCCCAACCCAAGGTTAGCCTCCCTAAACCCCGGAGGTTACTCACCATTCCGCTCCGTTGCTACTGTCACTGCGGCGGTTGCTAGGGCCCAGCTTGGGCCTGGGCGCATGCGCACTGCCAGGAGGTACGCACAGGCACGCGCGCGTGAAGCAGCAGCACCTTCCCTCTGGGTCGCGCGCGTGCGGCGAGAGGCATTGTGGGATGACTAAAAGGGTCGTCAGAATCCTTCCGCTCCAGCCTGTGGGGAGGAGGGGGGCGGGGGAGCAGAGGGGCAGGGGGGCGGGGGAGCAGAGGGGGAGAGGGGCGGGTCTCCATGGTTGTGGAGGCCGGGAGGGCTGCGGCAAAGAGCAGCGTGGATGGTTTCTGGGCAAGGCTAGGAGAAAACAGCCTAATTTCCTTCGCTGTTTCTGCACGGAATTAGCAGATGGAGAAGAATGCTCCTTGCTTATGCATTTGTTCCTCATAAACAATTGAAAATGCATTTAATCAAGTTCATCCGAAAGAATCCTTTCCCCCCAAAAAAGTATTTGTCAAGAAAAATAAAAATATGCAGTCTCCAAATGTGTGTGTGGGGGGGGGAGGAACAGAATATATACACAATAAGTATATACAAAGTATCCATCACACGTCAGGTAAACGCTTTCCTGTTTGTCTTCGTTGCTCCAGAGCTTTGGGTTCCTAATAAGTGCTAATTGAATAAATGTGAAAAGCAGCTTGCATCATACTGGGCTGGGACCCCAGATAGTCAATTATCAGGTAATTTAAAAATAAAAAAGGTCCAACTATCGGGGAAGGATTCTTAACCTGGAGTCCACTGATTTCAGGGAGTCCACAAACTTGATAAGGGGAAAATGACATCTTCATGTTCATTAAACTCTGGTTTCTATGTATTTTATGTATGTATTTCTATGCATTTAAAAACATCATTCTGAAAAGGGGTCCACAGGCATCATCACCAGAGAGCCAAAGAGGTCTAGTACCCAAGGGTTCCGAAGTGTGGCCCTTTGACTCAATCCAAACTTCACAGAACAAATCCCCTTAATGAAAGGATTTGTTCTATACAACTTGGACTCTATCAAAAGGCTGCATCTGAGGACTAGAAGGCAACATGTGACCTGGAGGCCGCAGGTTCCCCACCCCTGGAAGAAACCCTGAACTAGAGATTGGGAAAAGACTTCTTGTTAAAGGTGTCACCTGAGTTGAACCTTCAAAGAAGCTAGGTGTTACAAGAGGCAGAGGTGAGGAAGGACAGCATTTGAAGCATGTTGAGGGCAGTTTGTGCAAAGGCAGGGTGGCTGGAGATGGAACAGTTGGAGAACAGTAAAAGTAGGTCAGTTTGACCAGGATGAAAAGTGCATGAAGTAATAGAAAGGTAAGCTGGAGCCATAGTCTGGAGGCCTTTAAATGCTAAACTGAGGCGTTTGGGACTATATTCTAGAGTTGAGGCAGTTGATGAGGCTTCTTGATGACACAGTCATTAATTTGGAGTCTGTATGGAGAATGGATTGGGGAAAAAGGACTTTGGGAGAAGAGGAAAGGAATAGAATAAACATTGATATAGACCTACTATGTGTCAGTCACTGTGCTTAGCCCTGTTTACAAATAGCATCCCATTTGGTCCTGGTAACACTTATCTGTCAGGTTGGTACTATTCTGCTACCTTTTTACAGTTGAGAAATAGAACAGCATGGGGCTGGGGGTGGGATGTGTTCTGTTTTTGACTTGTCGAGTTTGAAATACAACCGGCATGCTCGGGTGATGCCCATAGGCATTTGGTAACACGGGGCTGGAGTTCAGCACACAGATAAAGGCTGCAAATAGATTTGGGAGTCGTCTGCCCAGAGATGGTAATTGAGCCCATGGGAGTGGATGAGACCACTGAGAGTGTACCGGGGAGTGGAGGGGCCCTAGGGTGACACCCATGATTAGGAGGTGGGACAAAGATGATGCCTCAGCAAACGAGACTGAGAAGAAGGGGCGAAACCCCAAGGAGGAAGGCGCAGTGTGTAGCAGTGATGATAGCAGCTAGCACTCATCCAGGAGTTTGTTTGCAAAGTGCTTTATACGTTTCACTCATTCGATCCTTACAACAACCTTGTGAGAGAGGTGCTATTATCATTCTCACCGAGGCATAGACAGATTAAGTGATTGGCCCGGAGTCGCACACAAGGATCTGAGGCAAGCTTCTAATAGTCAGGTCTTCCTGTCTCAAGTCTCATACTCTAACCACTGCCTATTACAGGAAGTTTTTCCTTACGTGTTAAACTGAAACCTTCCTTCCTACAGTTTACAGCCCCTTGAAAGCCAGATAGAACTAGTCTACTGCTTTAATGCAACAATTTTTCAACTACCTGAAGACAGTTATTATGCCACTCCTGAATCTTTCCTTTTTCAGGCTAAATATTCCCAGTACCACCACAGCGTTTTTACTGCACATTGTCTTTTATCTGCGAGGTATAACAGAGAACTCACTGGATCTGGATTCAGGAGGCTTAAGTTAGAATCCCAGCTACAGCACTTTAGTTTTCTTATCTGTAAAATGGAGCTAATACTTGTACTATCTAGGATTGTGAAGAAAGTGCTTTGTAAACAGGGTTGTGCTGATAAATGTTTAAGACCAGGTTGGGGGAGGGGTGTAGGGAGGAATGCACACAGAATAAACTTTTAATCGGCATTATTAATATTTCCCCCATCACTGTCTTAAGTCTAGATAATCAAGCCTTGATTTATAATGTTCACCAATTTCTGAGGTGTAAATGCTCATATTGATAATTTTAACAATTGGCTCTCTCGAGCTGACTCCAGCACACTACTGTTTGTAAGCCACAAAGCACTACATAAAAATGAGTAGTTATTACTGAGACAATCTTGCAATTGTCAAGAAGAAATGTTACAATTCTTCCCAGCCTGAAAAATCTTCCTTCAGGAATCTGATTCTCAAGCAAATCTGCTAAACCCTGCAAAGCATTCCCATAACTGAATAATACCCTGAACTAGCACTGTGGCAAGATCATTGGAACGGGAGTAAAGAGGCCTGGGTTCTAGTTCCAGTTCATCCTCAAGCAGATGGTGTGAGCTTGGGGAAGTCATTTCAGTTCTGAGACTCAGTTTCCTTATGTGTAAAAGGAAGGGAGCTGGGTTAGATAATTCTCTAAGATTCTTCATTCTTTAACTTTCTATGAGTCTGGGTAGTCATTCATTCACAAATAAAGGTTATCTTCAGGCTCAGAAACCTGTTGCTTTTAAGATCTTAGACTTGTGGCTGAAAGTAATAAAATGTGACTGACTGAAAGTAAACTATATAAACTCTGCATATGTTCTTCAGAAATTTATTTGTCTTTGAAAATTAATTTAACAATATTCTGTACACACATTTTAGAGCAATATTTCTGGTTTCAAAATTTAAGAATATTTATGAAAAAAAAGCTATGCTGTGTTCTTTAAATCCTTAATATAAATAAACAAATAATTCCACAGCATGAAGCTGGGTATCCTTGTGTATAATTTTTTAAAACACTCTAACAAATGAAATTTAAAGTTAAATAGCTCTTTTTCTACCTAAATAAACAACTTTAAAAAAACAGGAAAATCAGTAAATAGAGTGTGCCAAAGATTTACAATGCTAAGACAGTCAAAATCATTTAAAAGGATTCCATAAATTCAGGAAAAAAATTCATCTATAGGAGAAACTTTGAAAAGAATGCACAAAGTAGTATCCTATGACCGAAAATGGATACAACCAGTGAGAAAATGGTAAATATAAATAAATACAAGAATACTTTTGTTTTTTAAAATAAGTGCATAGTTTGGATGAGAGGGGGGGAGAGACGTAATTATCAGGTCTAATGGCCTGATTATGGACAAAATACTGATTTGACATGCTTTATTTAAAACACACATCAAAGCACAACTGAAAAATCTGGCTGTGTAACTAACACTCCTTTCAGGAAACTTAAACAGTCAAATTCATTCAAATTAAACTAGAATGAACAGAACATCAAACTTCAAATGGCAACCTCAGATCATGGCTCTTAGTTTTTTAAAGGCACATTTTCCTTTACTGTTGTTATAGAAAAGAGATTTCAAAAAAGCCAACTTGCCAATTTTCTATTTCTTACATGAATAGCCCCAAGAAAGGGCCACAGGGACTCAATCTGCTGAGGTTTCTTTTTTTAATGTCAAACATTTCAAAGTGTGGCTTTACTTTAGAAACAGGTAGTGTTATAAAAAGCATTACAACAATGACTCATCCTGGGGTTCTAGGGGTAGTTCTGAACCCATAGGGCTACTAGCCAAACAATATATAAAAACTCAGTCACAAATCCTCCCATCCCCTCCCCCCCAAGAAATATGTGCGTACATCAGAGAAGAGAGCCTAAATGAAAACAAAAACAAAAACTCTGAATATCCTCCAACCCAAAGCACACACAGTCGAAGAACTGGAGGCTCAAACCCCACTAGAGGATGATTCAAAGGAGAAAGAGAATCCCCCCTTCACCAATAAATTTTACATCTCTGGGGTAAAGGAGGAAGGATTCTGACCTCCCATTAGAAAAGTCCGATTTCTGCACTGCTACTGTTTATTCTGGAAGGACAATATGATAATAAATTTCTGAAACTTCAAATATGTATAAAGACAGAAATAGGAGGAAAAAGATGCTACAAACACCGAGATCCATTCTCAGCATTTGACTGCTGTTTGCTGGAGAAACACTTAGATTTCCTAAGAATTTTTTCATGGTGAAATCTTTGCTGCCCCTTAAAAAAGTTGACCTCCACAAAACCCAAGGTCAGTACAGCCCATCTTACAGTTTCATGTTGATCTTTACATCACCAAATAAAGTTCCTCATCAAAAATCCAATGGTGTATATTCAATAATAAGATCACATTCAAGTATATACCCTGATCAAAAAATTTTTAGAAATATTTCTGTGACAGATAAGAAGAATACTTTACTATGAGTAAAAAAAGAGCATGGAAAAATAGAAGGCAGACAAGCCACCAAGTATACAAATTGATTTTTAACGCCAAAAGGGGCCACAATGAAAATTATTTTTGCTCTTTCATTTAATAATTATCTCTCCCTTTATAGGTGAAGCTTCTACCGTCTCCTGGATAAGTCAAATTAAAACCTTATTCAATAGATAGCTTAAGACAGATACTGGTAAACACAAAATTGAAATACTTCTGACCCTCGAATCAATTTCTTTGAACTGCTACCAAAAAAGTACTATTTCCTTAGTAATTTTATATCCTCCAAAAAAAACATAGATGGAAATGAAATCTCAATTTTCATTTTACAAAGCAATACAGATTCAGGCCTTTAAATTCCTTTGAAATCAATTTGTTGCATTGTTTGGGGATTCACTTCAACCCAACTTTATGGTTTTATAGCCTTCATCCTAGATGCATCTTCAGAAACTCTAAGATCTTCTTCCAAGATTCCTCCTGAGCAATAGCATGGGCTCTGCACTGACCCCCACCCAGAATAGGGACCCCCAGCCACCGGTCCAAGGCAACTGGAAAAAATGGGCTATTGGGTGGATCAATTCGATGACCTGCATTAGGGTAACTCAGAAGAGTGTAATTTTTTTTCCCATGCTCCTCTAAACGCTTAATTGCCAAGTCAGCATACAAAGAGCTATTCCATTGTTTGTCATCCTCTCCAACCACAAAAAGGAAGTGAGAATTAGCTTTTTCTATGGGAATGAGGCTGTCTCCATAAGCAGGATCCAAGGGGTCTACAAGGGCTTCTTTAACATCGTAAACTCCTGAGGAAGTGACAGTGATTTTATCCATATCAAAGGGAAGCCCTGGCAGGATTACTTGGCCACACTGAAGAGCAGTGCCTGTGTTGGAGATGCAACCATTGATACTGACCACAGCAGCCACATCTGGGAGGAACGTGGCCATTGAGAAGGCCAGTTCTGCTCCTTTGCCAGATCCAATCACTCCAATTTTGGGACCTTTGACCTTTAAAGAAAAAGAGAAAGAAGGATGAATTACAAAGACTGCTATGGATTGATCTTTACTGGCTCATTAAGCTACTGATTTATTATTCACCTGGCACATATTTTACTGACTGCTTATGTTACCATTGTTTCAATTCTTCTGAGGAGTGTATTTCCATCTGTCACACCACTTACCTTTGGGTGATTCTGCACAAATTTAGCTGCCTGAGCAAAGTAGTCAAGATTTAAATCTTTCATGATGGGAGGTAGATCTTCAAAGGCAAAATATGGCAAAGCTAGGGTAGCAAAGCCTCGACAAGCAAGAAGGCTAGCCCGAAATTCATGTAGTCCCCCTTCATCGCCAAACATGTCAATCACACCAGGAAATGGACCATCCCCTACAAAAGCAAGGATTGGATGTAAGATGAGTGTTGTTCCTGATCTCATAGAGAACAGTCTGGATCACTAAAAGGCCAATATTTACTAAATACGATACTTAGGTGCACCTTCAAGCTCTGTTTGTTTGCTCTTAATCTACATGTTATTTTGTCTTCTATGGAAGTGCATGTATTCAAATATGTGAATAAAAACATAAGGAGCACATAAGAGAAAATGAAACAAAAAAACACCCAAGAAATGATAAATTACTATATTTGTCTATAACTTTCATTATTTACCCATCCAAAAAGATGTCTGTGCTTACTATGTCACAGCTATACCCAATTTATCCTTATTTTCCTTGTCCTTTTCTGCTCTTTGCTGTAAAAATTTGTTGCTGTTTTGTCTCTTTAAGCATGTTTAGTCTACATGGATGCTATTCTTTTGGTTCATTCCTCTCTAGGCTGAATTGACTTTCTAGACTTTCTCTACAAAGCCACAGAAACCTCTTTCTTCGAAGTGGAAGCTCACTCCATCCCTGGATTTCACTTACTGAAGTCCTTCCTCTCCATCCCTGTGGCTTCCCCCTCTGACTGGCTGGTTTCTCCAGGAACCTTCATTCTGAGGAAGAGGCCCAGGCAAGCCATGTCTTCATTCCTCTCCAGGCAAACCTTGGCCACTCTGGACTTTCTCTATTATGCTCCTGCACCAGTGCCTTCCTTCATCTCGCCTTCTACCAAACCCCACCTTTTCAGCTTCTTCATATGTTGCCTTCCCCTATTAGAATGTACACTCCTCAAGGGCAGGCACTATTTTTCTTTCATCTGGTATTTACATTCCCAGCCATTAGCACCATACCTGGCACAGAGCAAGAGCATGATAAATACTTGCTGACTTGACTTGATTCTGCTTTCTTCATTCCACATAATTTTAAATAAGTATTTATATAGGCCCTATTTTTTTAAATTCTTGATATTCATAATCTTCTTTTTAGGGGTGGGGAAGAGAGGGGGTTAGATCTACAATTTCATTCGTATACACCAGAGGTGTCAAACGCACAGCCCACAGGCTACATGTGGCCCATAATACTCCCAAGTGCAGCCCAAATCAGGTCAAAATGTCGTTTCTATCTGATTTTATATTATAAACACGTGTGGTTTTCTAAGTCAATACGTGGACCACTGTGATCCTTTATGGACAACTTAGTGTTTACTATTTCCATTTGAGTTTGACACCACTGGTGTACACTGGGAAATCCCAATAAGGTAACCCCTTCGAGGCAAATGTGTGATTTCCAGCCTTAGAGAGCAGTTCTGAGGAACACTGACACGTTAAGTGATTTGTCTTGGGTCACAGAGCAAGTATGTATCAGAAGCAGGCCTTGAAGCCAGGCCTTCCTGACTGGGGTTAATTTTCTTGCTAGTGTATCATACGGCCTCTCATCATTTCTTATGATGCAATAATATTCTATCATAGGCACATACTGTAATTTGTTCAGCCTGATCTAATTTTGTAAAATGTTTCTGAACTAACAGGCCATTCTTTATTGATGAATACTAAGTATATTTCTGATTTCTGGCATCACAGATGGTGCTGTCAAGAACAACTTTTTAAATTGATCTTTCCCTTGTCAGTAACATCCTTGGGGCATATTCTCTGCAGCAGAACCACTGGATCAAAGGATATGCACACTCCTAACTATTAATATATCATTCTGTACTGCTTCCCTGATTTCCAAAGTGGACCAATTCACAACCCTACCGGCAGGATAACATCATGCCTGTTTTATACCACAGCCCTGCCAATGGTTATCTTTTATCTTTGTCAATCTGGGGCTCAGGTGGCTCAGCGATGCTTTAATTTGTATTTCTCTGATTAGGAATTTTGGATATTTTTTCACATGCCTGCTGATAGCTTCCAATTCTTTTGAGAATTGTATTTGTTCCTTTGACAACCTATCAATTACAAAATAGCTCACACTGATAAAAATTTCAATTCTTTACACATTTTGGATGTCATATTTGTTTTAAATCATTTGATACAATAATTCCCCCCCTCCCACCCCCGGTTTGTCTCATTCTCTCTTATTCTGGATTCATTGGTTTATTTTATACAAAAGCTTATTTCTATGCAATCAAATATAGGTATTTCTTCTCTCATAGTTTTCTGAGTCAATTTAACAATATCCCTTTTCCAGCACTGTGCAAGTTTTAATCATCTCGTACTTTTTATGATGTTTACAAACTATATGTTGTTAGTCTGTTTGTGTGTATGTGTGTTGTGATTTGGTCTGCTCTTTTCCAACAACTGCCTTCTAAATGTTTGCTAACAATTTTCGTTAAATAGTGAATACTTCCCCCAGTAGTTTATTATTTGAGTTTACTGAACGCTCTAGCTCATTACTATCTAACCTATTTACTGATCTGTTATTCTATTTTTAAAAAATCTAGTACCAGAAAGTTTAAATAATTACCAATTTGTGGTATAATTTGAAATCTAGGGTGCAAGGTGGTCCCCCTTCTTCCTTTTTTTTAAGTGATTTCCTCTGATACTCTGGACTTTTTGGTCTTCCATATGAATTAATATTTTGTCTAATTCTATATCTAGTGTGTATTTTAATAGAAATAACAATATGACTATAAACTAACTTGGAAACGCAGTATAATATGTATAGTATCTCAGCTTAAACATTAAGTATCTCTTCAATTTTAATTATTTTATTTCTATAAAATTGGTTTATAGTTGACTTTATGTAAATTCTGTATGTTTTAAATTCAACTCAAATCAACAAGCACTATGTGCAAAACACCGTGCCAGCTGCCAGGGTACAAAGACAAAAATGAAAAACAGTTCCTGCCTTCAAAGCTTATATTCTATTAGGTAAGAATTCCCAGATGGTCAGCACATTTTCTAATTATTTTAAATGGCATTTCTCTATTGCTTTTTTCTTTTTCTTGGTGATATTTGACTATTTTACTATAGGTATCTGAGCTAGACTGGCTGACTGTCTTAGGTTTTCTCCATAATCAACCATATTGGCATGGTGGTTCAAGAGTCATCCTTGTAGTTAAGGAGACCTGAGTTCAAGTCCTGCTTTCAACATGTAATGGTTGTATGGCCCTGGACAAGTCACTTAGCTTCTTGGTGTTCTAGGCGGCTCTCTAAGACTGTTAGGTTGCAGAGAAGATGCCCACCTGTACTGGTAGAAATTCATTCACCCAGGAGTTCCACAGGTCTCATCCCTGTCCCTGTTGTCCACAAATAAGGAGAGTTTCCTAAGGTTTCTCCATTGCATGTAATTCTGGTTCCTGGGTTCAAATAAAGATTCTATTGTAATGAAAACTTCCATTCCTAGTCATTTTAGTGTTTTTAACATAAAGTGTTTTACCAAAAGTTCTTTCTCTGTCTACTGATGAGGCAGAATTTCAAACATTTTGTTAATTCAACTTCTCATGCTGTTTCCTGATATTGTCATATTTACATTCCTGGAATAAGTCCCGCTTGATCACCTGAACAATTTTTAAAATATTCTATTGTGTTATGTTTGCCATGATATTTTTGCATTCAATATTCACTAATGGTGAATTCTGAATTTTTGCATTCAGTATTCACTATTAGTCTATAGTTCCCTTTATGTGCCTTTAGATGGTTTGAAGATCCATATGGTTTGAAGATCAGATCTATATTTTAATCATAAGAAAAATTTGGTAGAATGCCATCTTTTTCTATTTTTGAAAACAATTTATATAGTATCAAAATTATTTGTTTTCTAGTAGAATTCACTTGGGAATCCATCTGGTATATGTGTGTGTGCACGTGTGTTTACATTGTAATTCATTAATGGTTTTCCCTAATGCATTTTACTGGATTGATCAATTTGGGTATTTTATATTTTTGTGAATATCATCCATTTCTTAGACATTCTCAGTTTTCTTGGCATATGATTGCATGTTGCTGCTGTTTTTCTTTAACTATCTTCACTATTCAATAGGTATTTTTGTCCTCATTTTTTAGTTTCAGTAATTTGATTTTCTCCTCTCTTATTTGGTTAAGCTAGTTAATGCTCTGCCAATTTTATTAGACTTTAAAAAAATCAATTTCTTAATTAAGCAGTATGTGTTTGCTTTAAAGTATGTTTATTTCTCCTTTTGTCTTAGTGATATCTTCTTTTAAGTTTATTTTAGTTGCATTAATTTGTTGATTTTCTCATTTTTAAAAAACTGAAAACTCATCTCACTTACCTTCTCTTTTGTTAATATAAGCAGATAAATTTTTGCCTCTAAGAATTGCTTTTGCTGCAACCCATAAATTTTGGTATGTTGCATTCTTACCTTATGAAAAACAATGATGATTATGAGTAGTATTGCCTCATAAAGAAGAAAGAAGCAGTGGAGGAAAAAACCATTCTAAATAAAACTTGGCAAGATAACCAAAGGAGGAAAGTCATCCCAAGGGCATTTGGTAAGAAATTAGAAAAATGACTACAAATAGAAGAAATATGGTAAAGATTTGCAAAAATTATTACAACAAATTAAGGAGACCTTAAAATTATAGTCCTTAACATGCTTATAGAGAAAGCAGAAATTGAACAAAAGAGAACAAAAATGGAAAAAAAATCCAAATTAGTTGAAATTAGAGAGCAGATTCATGCTGTAAATCAGTGGTGTCAAACTCAGAAGCAGGGGCCATTAAACTATACATAAGGATGCGTGTTGGACACATACTTAGAAAACCACATATTAAATATTATCTATGTTCTATTATATTTTATTTGTTTTGTTAAATATTTCCCAATGATAATTTTACTCGGTTAGGTAGCACTTGGAAGTGTTGGAGGCCACAATATTGCCTATTTGACATGTGCTGTAGAAGATAGGATTGTGAGGGCACTGAGGTACCAGTTTGGAAGATAAAAGATGTGGTAAAAATCTAGGACCTTTTTGATATCAGAGGTGACCAAGCAAACTCCAACAACTACCAACCTTTATATCTACTTGCCTATATTTTTTTATTTTTATAGCCCTTTGGGCAGTTTCAAATTGCTCTCCAGAATGGTTGGATCAGTTCACAACTCCACCAACAATGCACTAGTGTTTCAATTTTCCCACATCTTCTCCAGCATTTATCATTTTCCTGTTTTGTCACTGGATAGGAGTGATGTGGTACCTCAGAGTTGTTTTAATTTGCATTTCTCTAATCAATAGTGATTTAGAGCACTTTTTCGTATGCCTATAGATAGCTTTAATTTCTTCATCTGAAAACTGCCTGTTCATATCCTTTGACCATTTTGTATTCTTATAAATTTAACTCAGTTCTCTATATATTTTAGAAATGAGGTCTTTATCAGAGACGCTGGCTGTAAAAATTGTTCCCCAGCTTTCTGCTTCCTTTCTAATTTCGATTGCATTGGCTTTGTTTGTGCAAAACCTTTTCAATTTCATGTAATCAAAATCATCCATTTTGCATTTCATAATGTTCTCTATTTCTTGTTTGATCATAAATTCTTCCCTTCTCCATAAATTTGACAGGCAAACAATTCTTTGCTCTCCTAGTTATATGCTTATAGTATCAGCCTTTATATCTAAATCATGTACCCATTTTGACTTTGATAGACTTAGTTCTCAGCAATACAAGGATGTGAACAGGCAGTTTTCAGAGGAAGAAATTAAAGCTATAGTCATATGAAAAATGCCCTCAATCACTACTGATTAGAGAAATACAAATCAAAACAACTCTGAGGTACCACATCACTCCTGTCAGATTGGCTAACATGTCAAAACAGGAAAATAATAAATGCTGGAGAAGATGTGGGAAAACTGGGACACTAATGCTCTTTTGGTGGACTTGTGAAGTGATCCAACCATTCTGGAGAGCAATTCGGAACTATGCCCAAAGGGCTACAAAAATGTGCATACCCTTTGACCCAGCAATACCACTTCTAGGGCTATAACCCAAAGAGATCACAAAAGTGGGAAAAGGACCCTTTGTACAAAAATATTTATAGCGGCTCTTTTTGTGGTGGCCAAGAACTGGAAATTAAGGGGATGCTCATCATTTGGGGAAAGGCTAAACAAGCTGTGGTATGTGAATGTAATGGAATACTATTGTGCTTTAAGAAATGAGGAGCAGACAGACTTCATAATAACCTGGAAAAACTTTTATGATCCAATGCTGAGTAAGGAGAGCTGAACCAGGAGAACATTATAAATCATTATAGACACAAGGTATCTGTGGTGACTAACTTTGATAGACTCAGCCCCTCTTAACCATGCAAGGTTCAAAGACAGCTCCAAAAGACTCACGGAAAAAGCTATCCACATCCAGAGAAAGAATTACAGTCTGAATGCAGATTGAGGCAAACTATTTGCTCTCTCTTTTTTTTTTTGTTTTGTTTCTTTTTTCTCATGGTTCATTCCATTGGTTACAATTCTACTTTACAACTTGACTATTGTGAAAATAAGCTTAATATGAAGGTATATGTAGAACCTATACTGGATTACATGCTGTCTTGCGGGGGGGGAGAAGGGGGAGAGGGAAGGGGAGATAATTTGGAACTCAAAAACTTGTGGAACGCAGTGTTGTAAACTAAAAACAAAAAATAAATAAATAAATAAGTCAAAATAGCAGCTCTATCCCTGCAGGTACAAAGCTGCCTCTTCTGATTAGAGGCCTGGAGAAGTAACAAAATAAAAGAAAGTGATGGGGCAGAGAAGAGTTAATAACAGTAACAGCAGTGAGCAAATGTCATCTCATTTGACAATCACAACTACTCTGGGAGGTAGGTGCTATTATGATGGCCAGGAGGAAACTGAGGCAAATGGGGTTAAGTGGCTTGCCTAAGGTCATACTGCTAGTAAGTGTCTGGGACTGAATTTGAATTCCTGTCTTCTTGACTGCAGGCCCAGTGTTCTACTCATTGAGACACCTAGCTGCCTCTTAGGAGAGTCAAGGAATCCCAAGGTCCTGGATAACAGGTCTGGAACCCTTCCTTGTTGCCAGTATGCTACGATTTCTCAAGCAAAGAATGCTGTGCTGTGAGCAGAAAAAAGGTTTGAGAATCAGATCTGTTCAATGCTTTCATTTAAAAAATGTGGAAATAGCCCCAGAGAGGCCCAGTGACTAGCAGGCAATAAGGAACAAACTAGGATTTCAACTTAGGTTCTCAAAACTCCAAGTTCAATGTTTTTTTTTTTTTTTAAGGAACTGATCTTTATGCCAAAGAAAAAGGTTTAATTATTTTCTAAACTGTTGAACTTAATGTTATGTAAATGTCACATGCAGGAAAGGTAGTGGGGCTTGGAATGCATGTTGGATCTGGTTTTAGAAAACCTGAGACAGAATCCTGGCTTTGACATTCACTACCTCTATGACCTGGAATAAATCACTTAATCACAGTTTCCTCATCTGTAAAATGAAGGAATTCAACCAGATGACCTCTAAGATCCTTTTCAGCTCTACATACTTTTGACTAACTGGAGAGCTCTTGCTTCCAAATTTTTCTTTCTGGTGCAAACCAGAATACATATGTATGGCTAATCTCTTTCCTGCCCTCCAGCCCCTTCCTTCTGGAGTCCCACATTATTTAGTAATTTAATCAGAGACCTAGAGACAGGCTCCCAAGGGACCACTTCTTCCTTCCTGCTTTGATTTCAGATACGGGTAAATAGGTTAGGACAGCAGGCCAGCCTTTTGCATTCAGTTCCTCTGTACAAGCATCCTCCATACTAAAATGCAAGCCTTCCTCCCCTCAGCCTCTTAGAATCCCTAAATTCCTTCAGGTTCAGTTCAGGTACACTGTCCCCCTGGAAGCCTTTCCTGATTCTCCTAATTCTTACTCTCTTCTCCTCCTTAAATAGCTGTGTAAATGGTGGTGTAGTGGATAGAGTACTGGACTTGGAATCAGTACTACCTGGGTTCAAATCTGACCTCAGCCGCCTCCATTTCTCAATGCTGTATAACAGGGATAAGAATAGCACCTATTTCCTAGGTAAGTCAATGGAGAAAATACCTAGGAAATAGGTGCTATTATTTATCCTCATTTTGTTAGGATCACCTGGAACTCCTCTCTGACTACTGACCCCCCTGGCTTCCTTTAAGTCCCAACTAAAATCCCACCTTTTACCCAAAGCCTTCCCCAACCCCTCCTAATTCCAGTGCTTTCCCTCTGTTAATTATTTCCTATTTATCCTATATATATAGATTGCTTTGCATATAACTATGTGCATGTCATCTCCCCCAGTGGATCATAAGCTCCTTGAAGGCAGGGACGATCTTCTGCCCCCCCCTTTTTTTTTTAATATTCCTAGCACTCAGCACAGTGCCTGGCACATAGTAGGTGCTAAATAAATGTTTTCTGATTTATTTCCTATTTTTCCTGTATTTTCCTTTTGCTTTGTTTCCCTATCTCCCCTACGTAAGCTCCTTGAGGACTGTCTTTTGCCTCTTTTAATATTCCCAGAACTTAGTACAATGCCTGGCCCCACAGCATGTGCTAATGTTTATTGACTGATTGCTTTCTCTTTTAATTATTTTCTACATTACCTTGTATATAGCTTGCTTTGCATATATTTGCAGGTCTGTTTCCCTACTTGCAAGGACTATCTTTTGGCTCTTTCTACAGTGCTTAGCACAGTATGTGGCATACAGTAGGCACCTAATAAATGCTGACTGATTTTCCTCTTTTATTATTTCCTATTTATTCTACGTATATATAGCCTAGCACATAGTAGGCACTTAATAAATATTGATTAATGTTTGTAATGTGCGTTTTGGAAACCTCAAAACTGCTCTATAGTTCTCTGCAGAAGGCAAAACACCTCGAAGGCAGGAAGGTTTGCCCAGGTACCCCCTAGCCCATTGCCCCTAGAAAATGTTTACTGAATCGGATTGCATCTTGGTGTGTTCCTGGAAAGCCCTGCTGTGCGATTTCCTAAAGAATAAAATAAAATCCGTAGTGTTGGAAGGGCCGGGAAGAAAGGGAAGCGACCAGGGTCTCACGCACCTGGGGGCAGGAAGAAGGACCCTCTGACCGTGCCCTCGCGGACCCTGATGGCCCGGATCTCGGGGGTGGCATACCAGCGCTCCACCCTGGCCGAGGCCAGCACCTGGCCCAGCAGCAGCCCGGTCTGGTTGTGCGCCTGGTGGACCGTCACCTGGAGCTTGAGGGGCTTCTTGAGCACGCTGCGCTGCACCATGCGGACGTAGGGGTTCTCCATGCCGGCTGGGGAAAGGCTCCACATGAGCCCCATGGGCTCCACGCCCGTGTAGTCGCCGCCCTGGGAGGGGTCTCTGGTCAGGTCCAGCGCCCCGCCGCTGTCGGCTTCGTAATGGGCGCATGACTGGAAGAGGCGGCCGTAGTAGCTGACGGCCAGCGCCCGCACGGTCACGGGCTCGCCGGGGCTCAAGCCCTGCACCTGGATGTGCAGCGGCTCGTCCGCCAGGCCCACGGGGGGTGTCACGCTTAACGTCACGCCCTTCTGGGAGCCGCCCGGGGAAGCGGAGACGGTCCGGAGGGGCTGCCGGCCCCAGCAGGACAAGCCTCGAAACGCGGGCCCGGCCGAACGCCACATGCTGCTGCCGGCTAGCGACGGGAGCCCGGAACGCGCCCACACAGCCCCGGCACGCTCCGAGAGACGCCGCCGCCGTCGCCGCCGCGGAGGAGGGCGCCGGGGGAGGAAGGTCAGGCCCGGGCACGGCGGGCGAGGTCTAGCGCCGCCGCACCTGCCGGGGCTGGGATAAGCTAGTGCAGCACCGCCCACCCCCGCCCGTCCCCCGCCGGCCCGTTCTATGCGTCCGCGCGTGCGCCCCTTCCTCTGCCTGGCCCGCGGCTGGGCCGGGCAGACCGGGCTCGGCCTGGGGCGAGCGAGCCCGGGCCGGGGCGTCCTGGGGCTGCGGAAGAGCGCCTTAGCGGGGACAGAGAGAAAGGGACGCTTCTAGTACCAGGGAAGGGCACCGAGAAAGCATCTCTTCCAACCCCCTTAAATTTAACATTGCTAGAAACTTGGAGCAGCGACATGCCCAAGGTCATAGAGGTGAGGAGTGGCAGGAGCCGCTTGTGTGCGGCTTTCATTTTCATAAAAAAGGGTGAACATTGAGAAAATGAACCGCTATCAACAGGATTTCAGGCATATTTGAAATTATACGCTGAAATACCTCCAAATTTCTATATTATTCTCTTACCTGGTGGGCATTAACTTTGCATTAGGCCTTTTAAGTATAATTTATGGTCAGGGAGTTATCACCTTGAAATGGGCTTTGACCAGATTTAGTATGAACGATACACAGTCTGTTTCAGCAAATGGTTACATTCATTCAGTATCTTCCCCATAAAAGCTATTAATTGAACCCTCCCACCCCCACCCCTACCCCTACCCCTACCCAGATAGTAAATGTCCCTGGTCGAATTTGAACTCTGGGAGGTGAGTCTTCCTGACCTACACCCTATCCACTCCCCCACCTACCTGCCCTAGCTTGGCATGTAGTAGGAGCTTAATGCATGTTAATGGGTTGATTGTTATTTCCCTACTAGATTTTAAGCACCCGGAGGTTAGGGACTGTCATTTGCCTCTTGGTATCTCCAGCCACCCGGCATATAGTAGGTGCTTAATAAATGTTGATGGATTGTTGTCTCCTGTAATAGATTGTAAGCTCCTTTAGGACAAGGACTGTCTTGCCTCATTTGGTATCCCCAGCACTTAGCACAGTGCCTGGAACACAGTAGGAACTTAATAAATGTTGACTGATTATTGGAGGCCAGAGACAAAAAGCGGGGAAGATGAGCAGATTGCATAGGATGCCTCCTTTGAGGGAGGCAGAAATTCAGCTGTGTGGCCTCCTCTACACTCTCTTGGGAATAAAAGGAATCTGTGATTTGGGGATGTAAAAATGCTTTTTGGATTCAAGTGGGGCTTTCAGTAAAGCTCTGGGGCTTCCACGAGGTGACAGTTTCCCAGTCCTGGTTATATCAAACCCAGGAGGTCACGTGAAGGTCCCTTCCTGACTTTCAAAGAGCTGATTCTGTTATACCTCCCAAACGTTATAATTAATTTCACCCCCAACTCAAGAAATGCTGCCTGGGGTCAAGTCCCAAACATTTTTTCACTGGAAGTTATACTAAAAACAAAGTACTTTTTACTGCTGACTCCAGTCTCTTGTGTTCAGAGGGCAGTTGAGTGGAAGGTGAACCTAAGGTCATACATATCCTCCAGAGAAACCGAGAAACTGCTAGTGCTGCAACCTTAGGGCAGCTCAGCCCTTTGTTCCACAACCAGCAGGTTTTTAATTTTTTTTTAATTAAAATTTACAATTTGTACTAATGGTCACTCTTCTCTCAATGCCCAGTGCCCTGCTGTATAGATCAGTAGCAGGCAGTGGCTCTAAAAGGAAGTCACATAAAGGATATTTTCTATTATGGACGTCAATACCAATTAAAAAACACAAAAAGGCAGCCTAAAAAGGAAGTATGATTTTATCAAATGTAAAACTCATTTTATTCAATATTTGTGTTTTCTTTCTTATTAATGACATTTTGGTTAAAATAGAGGGAAGAATAGAAGGAAATAAAGAAACTAGTAAAAATGAAGCCAAGAAATAGAATAGAATGATGAAATAGAACGATGGTCTTCAAACTTTTGATTGCTCACCCCTAACATATCTAAATATTGTTGTAGCAGTTGTTTGCCCTTCCTTTTAAAAGAGGACCAGTGACGTCATGGGTGATGTCTTGACTCACTTGTGAATTGGATTTAAGTGAGGCTGAGTTGCACAAAGTCATCAGCCTCACTCTCTTGTCCAGAATCATCGAAGCCCAGTGGCAAGACAAAAGTCAGGAAGACTAGTGATGGCCTCAGGGATGCAGTGGATAACCTTGTCTTCTTCAATGTCTGATCAAACCCTAAGCGCTCCAGAACACCTGCTTCAGCAGCCTTAGTGGCTGTCGGAACAAACTGTTTTCATCTGCCTGTTTCACTGGGAGAAGTCATCACATGCTTGGAGTAAACGCCCCAATAACTCACTGAGGTCTGTTAGTTACCCTCAACCTGATTTAGCCTGTCTGCTGAGATGGTTTACTGGGGTGTGGCTGCTGTACCTGCTACAGCTTCTTGGAGCCACAGGTGAGAGTTGAGTGCCAGGTGCACCCTGAAGGTAAGTGCACAGCTCTGAAAAGGGCTGGGCAAGCACTCACACCAGAGGTGCTAGTCCTTCCTCAACATCTTGTATACCCCATGTGTGCATACACACACATACATATACATATATTTCCTTATTTGTTGCTTATATACAGGTATTACTGAACCAATATCCTTCATTGGTGGAGAACGATTGCTTGTTCCTCTCCACCAGAATGGAAGCAAAGTTGTCAGGAGTTTGTAAAAACCAACCCAAAAAATAGAGATTTGAAAAGGATGAGATAAAGATGAAATAATATTTGATTCTTTAGTTGATAAGGCGTCATTGAAAAGGGGAGCGACAGCTAGAATTTGCCATTTAGGAATATCCATTTGGTGGCTATGAGAAGGTTGGACTGGAGTAAGGAGAGCCTAGAGGTGGAGACCAATTAGGAGGCTCTTGTCAGAGTCCAGCCAAGATGGCCTGAATGGGAGGGGTAGCTTGTGAAAGTGGAGTAAAAGGAATGGATGGGGATAGATGTTGGAGAAGTAGAATCAGCAAGGCTTAGCAACTAATTGGACATGTGGAGTAAAGGAGAGTTAGCAGTAGATAGAGTTCTCAGAACTGGGTGACCAGAAGGAGCGTGTGGTTCCCTACTTTAGGGAAGTTTGTAAGAGGGGTGAGTTTTGAAATAAAGTGAATGAGATCCATGAGGCAGATCAGCAACCCATCCATACTTGCTTGTATTACTTACTCGGGCCCATCAAAAGCCAACAATGGGGCAGGGTTCTTAGTCACCAAGACTATGGGGGTATATGCCTGGAAGAAAACAGGCAGTTTGCACAGCCATTGTAGAGGGCACAATGGGGTAAAGGGCAGGTGGAGTTGAGTTGGAGACAAACTTTCCTATCTAACAGAGAAAGAGGAATTTTAGCCATCTCCTAGCCTTCTAATGGGTTATATCTTGGCATTATGTTATGGCTCAATGGCTGGGGTGGGGTGAGGTGGAGAAGGGTTGCCTTGGAGACCACTGAACTAGGAGTTAGGTAGAGATGGGAAGAAGGGAGGCAGGGTAAAGAGCACAGATGAAAATGTTAAAAAAAAGCAGTTACCACAAATTAAATAAATAGATGAATAAATAAGGAAAGGGAATGTGGTGGCCGAGCCAAAGCTGGATTTGTCACAGATATTAATAGATTACTAAAGACATGGCAGCTTCAGAATTTTAATGATACAAAAGAATGTGGTCTTTGACATGAGTCAGTAGACCAATAAATCACTTTCAAATTCCTGAAAGCTCTCATCTAATTCTGCTCTTAACAAGAAAAGTGTTCATTATCTAATGTGAGCATTATAGTAAACAGGTTGGTTTTTTTTCCTAATCCTGAAATAACTCCTTCATCGATTACAATTAAATCAATTAATAACCGGAAAACACTTTCTTTGTTCAGTCCTGTGCTTGGTACTACATTTAAGAGACATATAGGCTAAAACTACCATAGGATGTCAAACTGATCTTAAGGATTGGAAAGGTTTTAATTTACTTCCAGTCACAGATTCTGAACTGGAAAGGACTTTATTGGTCATCAAGTTGAATTCCTTCATTTTATTAATGAGGAAACTGCAGCCCCCCCAAAAATTAAGTGACCTGTCCAAAATCATAGAGGTACTTAAGGATAGCAGATTCAAACCCTTCATTTTACTGATGAGGAAACTGAGGCCCAGATGGATTCAGTGTGTCACCCAAAGTCACAATTATAATAAATGGTAGACCTCAGCTCATACAACCAGCAAGATGGAGGACCAGATGTAGTGGTAATCAGGGCAGGGCCTTTTGCTATTCTTCTCTTAAGTGCCTTTAATGATTCTGGCCTTTGTTTGAGTGGGGCTGGTAAAGTGGAATCTTGTCTTAGAATGTTTCTCATCACTGAGACAATTGGGAATCATTGATTGGAAACCTTGTATATGGTGGTACTAGGGATTAACTAAATTTCCCACACCCTAAATGGGACTTTTTACTGTTCTTTGTTCAAGTGCTTCTCAGCACTGAGGCAATCAGGTGCCCCAGGGCCCTGAGATGGTAGATAAGATCTGAGCTTGGTGTTTGACTTTTGGGGCTCACTCATGGAAGGAGTGTTGAGACTCTGGGCAAGCCATTGCAACTGCCCCCTGGCTTTGCTAACCCAGACCCATTGGTTCTTCCCTGGTAACTATGTATTGTGATTTGAATCAGACAAGGTCTGTTTGTTGATGTTTGTAATTTCTGTTTGTATTTGCCTTGAAGTTCAGGGGGCTGATCTTTTCCCCCTGAACTAAGTGAATAATATATGTATGTTTAATTAAACTGAGATTATTAACTCTGTAAAGTTGCTTTCCTTAGAAAAGCAGATCAAAGAACATGTGCTAGCAGCCCTCTTGTTGCTGGTCTTGTGTTAGTCTTTCACCCACACAATAGCTGCTAGCCAAATTGTTGTTATGCCAATTTGAAAAAGAACAAACTGTTCCCAGGGTAGTAACTAGAGAAATAGCAAGGGGAAAAGTTCCAGCACAAATTTGGCAGATAGATTGTATCAGACCACTACCCCAAGATAAAGGATGTAAATATGTATGTACATGTGTTGACACCTATTCAGGTGTGTTAGTGGCTTGTCCTTATAAGAATGCAACTCAGAAAAACACTTGTAAAACCCTACATATAGTAAGTCTATACTGTGGAACCCCAATGCAGATTCAAAGTGACAATGGGTCACATTTCAAGGGTAATGAAATGAAGAGATATTGTGTGCTGAATAATATAAAATGGGTACATCATATTCCATATTACCCGCAAGCCTCTGGGTTAATTGAAAGAATGAATGGATTATTGAAAGAACAGTTGAGAAAGTTAAGCTCTAATAATTCATACCAACTTTGGAAGGATAATTTGTTTACTGCCCTACGTAACTTGACTAATAGGCCCTTAGGAGGAAGTATACCTCTGGCCAGAATGATGACCCCAAATCTGCAGGTTAGAAAACAGCAAACATGGGAGATCCAAAATATTGAATTTTGGACTATGAGGGAAGATGTCCTACCACCATGTCCAGGAACACCTGGTTTGGCAGGATATGATTTACATTGTATAGAGAACTTTAGATTGAATAGAAAAGAGATTAGAAAAATCTCTTCTGGGATATGTATGAAAATCCCTACAAATCACTTTGGACGGATATTACCTAAACCAGGATTAGCAACTCAAGGAATACGTGTATCAGGTGGAGTGATAGACTTTAATTATCAAAGAGAAATTGTGACACTCCAGAATTTGGGTGAAGAACCTGTACAGTTTTGTAGAAATGATAGAATAATTCGAGTGATCATCATTCCTTGTAAAAAAAATACCCATTATGAAAACTGACCCTCCTTCCAAAATAACTAGTAGAGGGATGGAAGGGTTTGGTTTCTATTGATAGAATAAAATTGGGAGCTAAAATATGGGAAAATGGAAGCCAGATGATGTTCCAAAGGCTGCAGAAATCATAGCCCATGGGAAGGACAATACTGTAACGGTTGTTTATTCAGGAGGAGATAATTACCAAATTGTGCCCCTGACTCATGTATTTTCCTGTGAATAGGGCTATTATAGTGGGCTCATGGACTCCAGAAGCATGGCTAATGCCAGTAAATGCCACATACCACTCGGAGGGAATGCAACCTTGTACCATCAACAAGTGGAAGTTTGTATCTGGGGGAAAAATGCCGTGAGGACAGTCCTAATCTCTGTCTAGGATGGGATCCGCCTGGCTTAGTTTTCCCATTGTATTCCCTTGTACATCTGGGGAAAGGCTGTGAGGACAAAGTTAGTCTCTATCTAGGATGGGATCCTCCTGGTTTGGTTTCCTCCTTGTGTTCCTTTTGAAAAGAAACATTTCTCATCTGAGTTTGGCTATGAGGTTGAATTGATGTTGCATAGTTGGAGCATCAGTAAAAATGGAGATGACTTTATTTGAAGGATAATGGCCCACTGTTTTTGGCCTTTGTTTTGTTTAACCTTTTTGCTAGTTCTGTCTCCTCCAGGATTAAGTACCCTACATGTGCTACACGAGGACTGATTGCTTCAGCTAGATATCACCCACTGTCCACGACTGTTCTGTGTCATCCCTGGACCTGGTATCAATTGAATTCTGGGTGCCAGCTTGTTAAAGAACTGGCATCTCAAATGGAACTCTTGACGTCTTGGGGCAGGGACAACTCTACATCCAATTTCAGCAGGAAGAAGCTATGGAGGACGAGACCTTTGCCCCTTAGCCCAAGATTTTAAGCCCCATTCCATCGAGGAGGGGATGATGATATTGTTCTGTATACTTAGTTCTGTATTGTCCTCATTGTATTGTCACACTGTTATAGTATTATTGGCACCAGTTTCCCATTGACCTGTGTAATGGATACAGAGATCTAAGGGCCTATAGTGAGCCATGTGGCCACTCTGGTGATGAGATGTTAAGTGTTTTGCAAATGGAATGTATTTATTTTGAGGAGATTTTGTTGTAATTAAGAAATGTTAATGCCTATTCAAACATGAGTGGCATATATAATGGATGTGAAAGATCTTGAGGCCAAATGTGGTGGTAATGTGATTGAAGACCTTTCCCACCCATTCAGTAGGCCTCAGGTGGGGCCAGTTAAGAGAGGCAGGCCCACACCTTTGTGATGTCAATCAGTGATTAAAGATCTTTCCCACACTCTTTTGCTGATTGGGCATGAAGCCCTTGGGTCCTAAAAAGAACATTTACACCCAGAAGGTAGCCATTGGGAACTAAGAATTCAGAAGTCAGAAGAGGAGTAAGAACTCCAAGTCCACAGAGCTGCAGAAGAGAGTGCTGAGGGGAGAGTGGAAACCAGAGAGCTGCAGACCAGAGGACTGAGAGGGGAGAGGGCACAGGCAAGCAGACAGTTAGGATTCGTGAGTGATCGTTTAGGGGAAGGCCCTAGCAGGAGGGAAGGTTACAGGATGACTTGGCTCTTTGCTGTAATACTGTGTTTTAATCTCCTTGTTGCTACATTGAGTTGGGCTTACTGGTTTTGGAATATAGGTACTGTTATATTGAATTGGAATTACTGGTTCTGAGAATTTATTTTTTGGTGCCTAAATAAATATTATACTTCCTCTGCCTTCTACCTAGAGAGTTTGTCATACTTTGCAATTCTAAACCATACAGGTATGTTCACGGTCATCCTTGAGGTCATGACACTTGCCTTACTGATACACCAGAACACTCAAAAATTCTCCAAAAGATACAGGACAAATTAGCTGTCTCCATGAGCCAAAAAACCAAGAAATCTAATAGACTAATAGCCTTGTGAATTAACAGCAGAGAATACCAATTCCCAATGTGCACACCCCATGCATGATTCTAGGACTAACTGAGCAATTTGTCTGCTGCCACACCCTTACCCCCTCCTCACCCTACTAGTCTGTGACAACTACCAGATTTCAATTCTTCTCACCCACTTGTGGAGGAGGAGGTGTAAGAAGACCTGGAGCAGAAATCATTACCGGACTAAAAATGGAGAATTAAGGTGCCAGCATGTGTATGGGGGCTGCACCAGGGATGAAGGAAAGGTTGCTGGTATTTAGTTGGGACTAACCCTGTCCCCTTAAAAGTTTCTTATTAAAGGGACTGAGGCCAGTGAAAAGTGAATTTCCCAATAAGGGAGAAAACAACTCAGAAGTCCAGTTTTCTGGGATCCACCATCAAAGGGAAAGGAAGAAAATTAGTAATACGGAAATAAGGAAAGAAGACTAAAACCACCAAAGATCTTGGAAGGAAGAAAACTCAGTGAAAAACCAAGAAAACAAGCAGAAAAGTCAACAGGGAAGACAGCAAAATGTAAGGGAAGATGGCTCTAAATACATACTGCAAAGCAAAGGAAATTGAGCCAACAGTGATGAACAACATTTGAACAACGATCAGATGAAACCAAGAACCCTGTGGATTCCCCCAAAAGGCATGGAACCCCAGCAGGATGTATCTGCATGGTTCAAGAGGAAAATCAGAATCTTAAAATAAAGACCAAATGACAGAATCCATGGCCTGTACAAAAGAAATAATTAGCAGAATGGAAAAACTCAAATCCATGATGGCCAATCTCTCCAAAAAAGTGAAAGAGAAAATAGTTTATTGAAAAGACAAATATATGAAATTGGACAGTCTGGAAGAAGAGAAGCAGTAATAAAAAAAGAACACAGGATCTCTATACAAGGAAAACATCATTTTTGAAGAAAGAGTAAACAGATAATAAGTCGGAGCTGGAATTTGAACCCAGGTCCAAGTCCAACTTTGAAATCCGAAGTCAGCACTGCATAAATGGGAGCTATTCCCATTGCTGTTGTTTATTTTTAAATGTACCTAGAGATAAGACTATCTCCGGATCTCAAGACACAGGGCAGTGAAAATAGAAAGGCAAAAGGATGTGGGTAGAAAGGACTTGAATTGAGAATTCGGAGACTCAGATTAAAGGTGTGAGACCTTGAAACTATCTCCTACTCTTTCTAGGCTTTTGCTTTTTCAATATTAAAATAAAAATTCAATTCAACAAATTAAATGCATATTAATAAACATTTATTAAGCACTTTCTATGTATAAAGTGATAAGGAATGCAAAGACAAAACTGAAACTGTCCCTACCTTCAAGGACCTTACATTCTACGGGAATACACACAACACACAGAGTCATAGATTTACGTCCTGAAAGAAACCATCTGACTCATCTAACCAAACCGGTACTGGTAACAGTTGTTGGTATTATTACATGTAATTAATATATTAACATAGAATATATTATAACTGTATTGTAATCAATATTATTTATGTTCATAAAAATATTGCATACATTATATGCCCTAGTATTAACATATGTTAAGCATATTGTATATATATCTAGCATTATTATATAAATATATAGTTATATAAGTGCTAGTTAATATTATTGTATAATCCAAATTGTCCATTTTATCTTCTATGATCCTCTGTCCATTAGTTATGAGCTCTTCCTCTATCCATAGTTGTAAAAGATCTTTTCTTCCTTGTTCCATTAATTTGTTTAGGTCCTATATCCATTCTAAGCTTATCTGGGTATATGGTGTGAGATGCTGGTCTAACGTTTGGACTCTAGAACTAACTTCTACAAGGTCACTTTCCAGTTTTCCCAGAGATGCAAGGTTCTTCATCACATGCAGCAATATACTAACACGGCAATATGCTAAGTGAAAATACATATATTATTCTGGAAGTACAGTTATGGTGATGTATAACTGGAGCTCTTTGCTGTTACATGATGATAAAGAAAATACTTCATTCAAACATTTTTGGGTCCAGGGAGGAACCCCCTTGGAGTTGAGCTCCCTTGCTTGTTATTAAATACTGTAGTACCTTGACACCCTTAAACAGCAAGACACATGGCACTCTCATGTCATATAAAAAGGATTCTTCTTGATAGCAAGGAGTCCATGGTCATGAAATTATGGCTATGGTGAAAACAATATCCTAACCCCCACCTCTATTAAAGTTACCCTAGTTTTTCCTTAAATGTTATTGAAACTATCTTCCAGGCTTGATTGGCTCAGGAGTCTAAAGGCTCAGGCCCTTAACATCATTTCCTAGTTGCCAGAGTACGAATCAGCCATGAGTTGCTCCCTGATGCTTGGCTGGTGGGAAAGATGGGCAACTCAGGCAAGGGTGGTTCATTTAGCTGAGTTGATGTAAGTTGTCCTTGGTGCCTATCCTTCTTGAATATCCTTCTCCTGCTATTCCTAAATAAACCTCCCTTTGTTAGCTATTGATTAATGACGCACAACTGTCTTCTTTTGTTCCAATTTTTGTTGGCTGTTGTTCAGTCCTTTCAGTCTTGTCTGACTCTTTGTGACCCCATTTGGACTCTTCTTGGCAAACATATTGGAGTAGTTTGCCATTTCCTTCTCCAGCTCATTTTACTGATGAAACTGAGGCAAACAAGGTTAAGTGATTTGCCCAGGGCCACATAGCTGGTAACTGTCTGAGGCTGGATTTGAAGTCAGGTCTTTTTGTTCCAATATCAAACATAAATAACCAGGGGATTAGCTTGAATCAGGCACAGATCAGAATAATGGGTTCTAGGGGCAGCTAGGTGGTGCAGTGAGTAGAGCACCGGCCCTGGAGTCAGGAGGACCTGAGTTCAAATCTGGCCTCAGACACACTAGCTGTGTGACCTTGGGCAAGTCACTTAACCCCAATTGCCGTCTTCCCCCCTGCAGAATAATGGGTCCTAGACCAAAATGCTACATTTTGTTATGGAAGGTAGAATCTTTACCCTTGAGGTATTTTTGGAAGAATGTTTGAATTTGCTTCCAACTGTCCACCTGTGCCAGGGAGTGAGCCTTTGACTCACCACCCCAGATCACTCCTTGGCCCACCATTCTATGCACAGACGTTAAACATGGAGGAAAATAAGGGGGGTCAATGCAGTGCCCAGTGTTTGGATAACAGATGATCTGAGGTTTTTCTTTACCGTGAGACTGTAATCGTTCAGAGGCTATATATGCATAGGATTCGCTTTTCCAGTTATGGTCATCTTGACCAACAATGAACAAGAAGGGCCCCTGGGCCTTTTCTATTGGGATGAGGCTTTGGCAGTTGTGCTTTTCTAATGGGTTACTCCAAATATCTACAAGATCTACCAGGCCTGACTCAATGATCTTCATTCTCTCTAGGTCATATCCAATATTAAGAAGAGTCATTTCCTTATAGTGCAGTGGGATCATTGTGTTGGCCACACAGGCATTTATAAGTACTGTGGCTGTGACACCTTTCAGGAAGGAGGCCATGGAAAGACACAAGTCACCCCCTTTGGAGAATCCAAGTAGCCCAATGCCTGGGCCTTTTACCTGATGAAAGAGAGAATGAGAGAAATAAAGCCATTCAAGCAGTCAAAAATAGAAGAAATAACAAGGTGATTTCTTGGAGTCCTAGGTCTGAATCTTACCTCTGACATTTACTAGCTGTTTGATACTAGATAAATCACTTAACCTAAGACTCAGTTTCTTCATCTGTAATATGGATATTAAAAAATGCTTGATTATGTATCTCACAGTGTTGTTAACCAATGTAATTATATCCCATCCTCTGCTCTTGAATCTTTTATTCCTTTGGACTATTGTGACTTGTGTCTTGCTAACTCCAACCATAGAATTGTCCTTCCTTCTGGTCTTCTTCACGGATACTCATGTGCTGCTGAAGGAAGTCACACAACTATGTTGATGGGGTCCCATGTAAGTCAGCCAGTCAGTAAACAAATATTAAGGACTTATTATTGCCGGGGTACAGCCTTTGGTTTTAGGCCCTGGCACCCTGCAAGAGATGCTAATAAAGTTTGTAAACTGTAGTTTACAGTAAACTATTGCTGTAGTAATAACTATTACTGTAGTAAACTATTATTGTAGTACACAGGACAGATAGACTTCTGGATACAGCAAAGTATGATCTTTAGCAAGAAGATAGATAGATAGATAGATAGATAGATAGGAAGGACATGACCGTTGACCTCCCATAGAGTACAAGCTAATAAACGAAATAAGACAGAAAAGATAAGAATTTAATACTTTAAAAATCTGTTATTTCACTTTTGTGGTTATTCATTCCATCAACACATAATACATTAAAGGACTGTTTCATGAGTTGCTATAGCCAAAAAAAGTAATTAGGCTCATGAGCCTCTCTAAATTTATCAAAATAGGACCAATCAAATAAGACCAATTAATTAAAAGAAAACAGTTAACCAGGATACAAAATTAGGTAATCTAATTTTTAATTGGAGGAAAGATTAAAGACATTCCAAGTTGGGAGGGGGAGAAGGAACAGGCGCAATTCCCTGAAATCAGAAAAAGAAGTGTCCTGCTCCCCCTAAGTGTCTCTATTCAATCAAAGAAATATGGAAACAATAACTGATTGACCAGCACAAGGTCATTTTTCAGATAAGACATATGGGTTGCTTGAGATATATAATTGTGAGAAAACTCCTTGTTATCAGTCTTCAACTTTAACTGGGTTTCTGGTCAGCATAGCCTAAATCCTTAGTTAAAAGTCTCTAAGTAGCAGGTAGAGGTGGTCCAGCTTCCCAGCCAATTCAAACAATGCAATGAAGTTTTCTCACAATTCCCATAATTGAATAAAGTTTTCTCACAAGACAGAAATTGGGCATTGTAATGGTAATACAATTTGAAGATCTTCCCCTCCACGAATAGGCCTATGTGACCTGTTTAAGTCACATGGAAGCCTAAGTCACATGAGTTTGAGTCACATGAAGCCTGTGGTAGGTGGAGCAGAACCGAACTGGAAGTGAGACAGAGCAGTCAGAGCTGGGAGAGAGAGACACATGCAGAGCAGCCGCTATCATGAGTGAGGGAGGGAGTGATTTTGCCCTTGTTATGGGAAGACCCTAATAGAGGAAAGGCTTGGGGACGGCGGTGTCCCCTGCCTTGATAATGTGTATAGATTTCTTTGTTGCTATGATGGATTTGGCTTTCTAGTGTTTGAATAAATGTTTTGGTTCTGTCTTCCATGGAGTGAGTCTGTTGTATTTTGTGATTCAGAACTATGCTGGCATATTCATAGCCACCATAGTCATTGGCGCTACAGGCAAGGACCCATACTTGATTAGAAAGGGAACTGAGCTAGCTCCAGAATTAAATCACAAGATGGAGTTAAGTGTGGTTCACTCATTTCCCTTAGTATGCAGGGGAAGGACTCAGCAATAGGCTGTCCTCAGAGGACCGGCCCAAATAAGACATGTACACGAAAAAAACTATGCTATGTATCACAGCTGACAGCAAATGACCACAATAATGTAAAGGAAAAGAACATTAAAAGACATCAGAATGCGGTTCAGTGCAATGACCAATAGACTTCAGTGGGTTGATAATGATCCATATGTAGGTGGTGGAATACAGGTAAAGAACAAGGTATATGTTTTCAAACAGACAATATGTTGGATTATTGTGCCTAACTATACTTCTTTGTTAAAAGGGAGGGTTTTATGGGGAATTGGGGTATGGTTTTAGGAAATGATTAAAAAAGAATCAATAAAACTTTTTTAAAAAGAACATAATATAGAAGATTATGCTGTAAGAGTTCAGAGAAAGAAATCTTTCATAAGAAGAGCTCTTTCATCTTGCTGGGGAAGGTCATGGTTTAAATAAAAACAACGTAGCTAAAATTAGAAATAAGTTGTAAATTGGGGAAAAAGTCTTTGCAGCAAGTTTCTTTGATAAAGGTCTCATTTCTAACATATATAGGAGATTGAGTCAAATTTACAAGAATAAGAGCCATTCCCCACTTGATAAATGGGTAAAGGATATAAATAGGCAGTTTTCAGAGGAAGAAATCAAAGCGAACAATAGCCATATGAAAAAATGCTCTAAATCACTAGTAATTAGAGAAATACAAATTAAAACAACTCTGAGGTATCACCATCAGATTGGCTAAACTGACAGACAGGAAAATGACAAATGCTGGAGGGACTGTGGGGAAATAGGTACATGGTACATTAATGCACTATGAGTGGTGCTATGAACTGGCCCAACTATTCTGTAGAACAATTTGGAACTATGCCCAAAGGGCTATAAAACTGTGACTACTGCTAGTGGGGCTTTACCCCGAAAAGGTCGAAGAAAGAGGAAATGGATTCATATGTACAAGAGACTCTTTTTGTGGTGGCAGAGAATTGGAAACAGATTAAATGTGATGGAATACTATTATGCTGTAAGAAATGAAGGGGACAGTTTCAGAAAAACCTGGGAAGATGTGTATAAACTGATGAAAAGTGAAATAAGGAGGGCTAGGAAAACAATCTACGCAGTAACAGCAATATTTTTAAAGATAATCAACCTGGAGAGACTTATTAACTGAATAACACAATGACCCACCACAATTCCAAAGGATTCATGACAAAACCTGCCATTTGCCTCCAGAGAGAAAGCTGATGGACTCAGAGTAGAGACTGAAGCATTTTTTTCTTGCTTTTTTTTGGGGTGGGGGGATACGACTAATACAAAAATTTGTTTTGCATAAATATACATAGGTGTAATAGGTTTCATTTTTCTTGCATGCTCATTGGGTGAGGGAGGGGTAGGAAGAGGGAAAGAATTTGGAACTAAAAAAAAAGAAAGTCTCTATGTTTTAAAAAACAAATATATATACATGTATATATACACACATACACACACACATATATAATTAATTTTACCTTAAAAAAACACAAGGTCCTGTTTGCTACTCTCTAACTCATCCTAGCCATTGCCTTCTCTGATTTCAACTTCTCTTTCTCAAATAACCACAACCTTGGTTCTTTTACACTACTCAACTTGTTGCTTCAGGGAAGGGTCTTGGCTCCTATCTTACCCTCTCCTGGTCCCTGACCTGTCCTTGATTCAAATTCTATATGAATAACAGGTAATATGACCACCTGGCATCTGTACCACAGGGTCTATACCTGGAAATTAGTTTACCTACCCTCTTGCTGATCTCCGCTCTGATTTTGTACCCTACTTCTAAGAACAGATCTTGCCTAATCTCTTGACTAAAACTTGTTCCAGTTAGCCCAGTTCTAGTAACTGGATCTTTTTTTATTTCCATATACTGGCATTCTTCCCTAGTCTTCAAATTTATCTAGGACTCAACTTTGCCTTGTTCTTTTGAGTTGTTCAAGGGACTACAATCCTAACCCAGAACCATGTTAATAACCTATGGGATTTGTTTTTCTGGACCAGAGTTTAAAACATAGGAGAGATCATCCCTGGCTAGGGATGGAGTACACTTAACAAAACCTGGCAAAAATACATTTACCTGACATTAATACATGTTGGTGGAATTGTGAATTGGTCCAACCATTCTGGAAAGCAATTTGGAAATACACTTTTTTAAAAAGTGACTAAAATGGCCCCATCTTTTGCTGCAGAGAGCGTACTGATAGGAATGTACCCCAAGGAGGTCAAAGACAGAAAGTTATAAATATAACAAAATATTTTGTAGCCCTTTTTATGGTAGCAAAGAAGTAGAAACAATGTAGGTGCCTACAGTGGCTAAACAAGCTGGGGCAAATGAATATAATTAAGTATTACAGCACATAAAAAGCAATGATGAATGTGAAGAATTCAAAGAAGCATGGGAAGAATGAATTGGTGCCAAGTCAAGAAAACAAGACCAGGAAAACAATTACAACAATGTAAATTGAAAGAACAAGAAAAAGAAATTGAACCCTGTAGATGTCTTATACACATCTTAAACTAAACATGTCAAAAACCACACTCATTCTCTTTCCCCTCAAGCTCTCCACTCCTCCTAACTTATTGTCAAGAACCACCAACCTCCCAAGTACCCAGGCTTGCCACCTAGGTGTGATCTTCCACTCCTCACTCTCTCACCCTCCCCCCATATCCAATCTGTTTCCAAGTCTGGTCAATGCTACCTTAATGAAATCTTTCAATATCCCATCTTCTCTCCTCTCCTCTGCCACTGCCACCATCCTGGTGCAGGTTATCACCTCACATCTGGATTACTGCAATAGCCTGCTGGCTTGTCTCCTTGCCTGTCTTTCCCTACTCAGCTATCAAGCACAGGTTGGACCATGTTACTCCCCTGATCCATAAACTCCAGTGTCTCCCTATCACCGTCAGGATAAAATGTAAAATCTTCTGTTTGTCATTCAGAGCCCTTAATAACTTGCCTCCACCCTACTTTTCCACTCTTTTTACATCTTACACCCTGACCTTGAAATCTAGTGACCCTGGTCTTGCTCTTCCTCCCACAGGATACCCCATCTTCTGATTCCGGGCATTTTCACTAATTATTTCCCATGAGTGGAATTTTCTCCCTCCTCATTACCAGCCCATGGGCTCCCTGGATTCTTTCAAGTTCAAAACAAAATCCCACCATCCACAAGAATCCTTTCCGAATCCCCCTTAAATGTTAATGTATGGAAGGGATCCTGGGACCTCAAAGACGCTCCTGCAGGTCTCTGTTTGTAGGAGGGGCTCAGCAACAGCTCAGAGGACCAGCTGAAATAAGACATGTACACAAAAACTCTGCTGTATATCAGAGCTGAGAGCAAATGACCATAATAACATAAAGGAAAACAACATCAGAATTCAGTTCAGTGCAATGAACTCCATTGATTATCTTCAGTTTACTCTGTAAATACCTTGTTTGTACCTAGTGATTTGCATGTAGTTTCCCCCTTAGACTGTGAGCTCCTTGAAGGCAGGGACTCTTGCCTTTCTTTGTAACCCTAGCACTTAGCATATTACAAGCACTTAATAAATACTTATTTACTGGCTTGTTGATGTTATAAAGACCAAGCTGGGCCCTGGAAAAGAGGGAAAAAATACATCTCCTTCCTTTCAATGCAGAAGCACTGTGAGTTTAGAGTACTGCATATACTTTCAGACATTGTTGTGTTAGATGTCTTTGCTGGTCATGAATTTGTTCAACCAGACTGGCAAACAATTTGGAATTATGGGCAAAAGTTACAAAAATGTTCATACATTTTGATTCAGCAATCTCTGAAGGATTGAGAATGCCAATAACAGACCGACAAGTTCCAGATGTACCAAAATATTTGTAGCAGCAGCATTTGTAATAGCAAAAAGTTGGAAGCAAATTATATGCCCAGTAATTGGGGAGTTACTAAACAAACTGTGGTATATGCTGTAATGAAATATAATTGTACCATATGGAATGACAATTATGGAGAATTCAGAAAAAGCATTTGAAGAAATCTATGAACTATTGCAGAACAAAGACAGCAAAACCACAACAATGATATACACAATGACTATTGCTGTTTGGTTGTTTTTCAGCTATGTCCAACTCTTCATGACCCTGAAGAGGTTTTGGGGTACTGGGACCCTGAGAATGCCAAGGCAGAGTTGCCTGGAATGAATTCACACACTCAAGCCTTTTCTTACTCAAGTGGCAAAATTTTATTGTGATCCTTTAGCAAAAGTGGGTGAGAGTCCTTATGGAACCTGTGAGAGACTAAGGATGGTGGTGGGGCTTATATGGAAAAGGGGCATGGGAAAGGAATTCCAGGGATGCTAATTAGGTAATCTAAGGGTCTAGGCGTCTTTGGAAGCTATGGATGGGAAAGTGTAAGGAGTATACCAAACACCGAGGAAGTTGTCAGAGGCATGGACCTTAGGGATCTGGTGGGAGGAAGAGTCCTTGGGCCAGCCAGGGACAAAAATCCTTGGGTCAGGCATCCCTCTGTCTGTTCTGATAAGAGACTGTGTTCTGCAACAAGAGAAATTTTCTCGCAGGACAGGAGCCTACTGAGAAATTGGGAGGTTTCCAGAGACATCATCTTAGGGCTGGGGCCCAAGCACCCCATCAAGCCCATTTGGGGTTTTCTTGGCAAAAATACTGAAGTGGTTTGTGGTTTCCTTCTCCAGCTCATTTTACAGATGAGGAAACTGAGGCAAACAAAGTTAAGTGACTTGCCCAGGGTCACACAGCTAATTGTCTGAGGCCAGATTTGAACTCAGGAAGATGAGTGTTCCTGACTCCAGGCCCAGTGCTCTATCCACTGCATCACCTAGCTCCTCTTATACACAATGACCATATTAATATAATTGAATACAACACTAAAAGGCTCTCGAATTCTTGTCATGTAAAATAGTAAATATTGGTTTTGGATTACTGAGGTTAAAACACACTTCCCTTCTTTTAAGGAATGGTGAGCTATAAGAGTAGAAAGTGATGTGTCATTAATCACAATTGCTTTCTATGGATGCATGTTATGGAAAGATGGTATTATTGAGAACTGATTTATGTAAAAACAAATTGTATCAGTAATTTTTCTAAAAAAATATACTCAAGACCAAAAAAAGGAAATAAATGAAGAGTTTGGGAAATAGATCAGAAATGTGATGTGATAATGACTGGTGACATCAATTACCTGTGTATCCTCTGGAGTATTCTCCCTGTCAAAAACTCTAAGAATTATCAGCCGATAAATTTTTGGCTTACCTTAATGTTAATTTCATCCTTCAAAATCAGAAGAAATGACAACAGGGAAATGCTGTTCTGGAGCTGATTCTCACTAACAGGGAAAATTAGTGCTAAACAAACTGACGGGAACTCTGTGGGGCTATCACTCTGAGAAGAAAAGAAAGCATGGCATAGTCTGACATGCACCCTCGATTATGGGAAAGAAGATTTCAAAGAGTTCAGAGAAAGGATAGGTAGAGTCCCATGCCCTAAAATTCTACAGAGCCCAGGAGGGGATTATGGAGTGATCAAGGATGAAATTTTAAATGGTGTAATTGGACTGGGAAGCATGAGCTTCCCAGCTAATACGGTTTCCATGTGGAAGAAGATGGGGGGGATGGGGAGGAGTCTGCTTCCAGAAAAGTATGATGATATGTAACAGAAGGGCCTTGTTTCTCTCCCCAATCTGGAGTACGCAGAGATATTCTGTAACTGGTTGTTTCCTGCAAACTATGTGATGAAGAGGAACCTTTTAGATTGGCTGTGGAGATGGAACTGGATCCATTCAAAAAGCATCAAACAGCAAGAGAGGCCCTTGCTCTTCCTTTTCCCAGTCTGGTTGGGATTTGAGCAAAGGTGAAGGAATAATGGAAATAGCTATGACTGAGTGAGCTGCAAAAGGTCAGAATAGTGAGCCACTAGAGGTCTAGAGGAGCTAGGGTCCATGCCACCTAGCCCACCAGTGGGAGTAAGGCCAGAGGGGGGCAGCTGGGTGGCACAGTGAGAAGGGCACTGGTCCTGGAGTCAGGAAGACCTAAGTTCAAATCTGGCCTCAGACACTTGACACACTTACTAGCTGTGTGACCTTGGACAAGTCACTTAACCCCAATTGCCCTGCCTTCCCCCCTCCAAAAAAAAAAAAAGAGAGAGAGTGAGGCTGGAGGAAGAATCTTAGAAGCATAGTCCAGAGGTAGCTGAAATGACACATCCAGCATCTGCGTTGCATTTGGAAGTGAACCCGGTGAGAGAAGCAGTATATAGAAACTGATTTAAATTTGAACAGTCTTCAGGGACCAAGATAGCATAGGGGAGAATGTACCCCAAAGTACTGGGGGGAAAAGTTTGTACAGTTACCCCTTCTACATCTCTGGGGTTAGGATCAAGGTGCCCCCTCAATCTAGAAAATCCACGTAACATTTTTTCACCCTCCCTTCATACCAGAGAAATCTGAGTTATTATGGTATTAAAAGATAAATATGTTGATATCATACAATACTATATATATATATATATTATGAATTTCTGAGGTTGTGAACTTTTTCTGCATCATCTACTGGCTTTTGTGCATCCTCTGTGGCTTCCACAAAATTCCTCCCAAATTCCCATTTAATTTCTTATGCCTACCTGTGACATATTGAAACCTCAAAAGGGAAAGTCAAGTTGTAGAAGGGATAACTGTACTTCCATTCTTGCTATATCTTGCTAGTAAATATCTGCTTATGAAAGCTGATGTTCATTGGTTAAAAGCACCTGAGGAGCTAATCACTAGCAGCTAATATCACCAAAATGGAGGCTGCCAATAGCATTAGAGGAAGGCACCTCTAGTCCTTCAGAGGTACCCCTAAGACCCCGAGGAGATACAGTTGGCATCATTCTAGAGGAGTGAGTTCAGGGTCCTAATAAATACAGAATGATAAGTTTCTTTTATGTAGAATATATAGAAACAATACACAGTACTGAGGAAAAAGAGGGCATTTTTGAAAGATTGATGTGGCTTATCATTGACCAAATTGGATTTTCTTAAAAAAAGAAGCATACAAAAGATGAAAGCAAGGGTGGAAATAAAGAATAAATAGGATCTAAGACAATTCCAAAAGACTCATGATGGAAAATGCCATCCACATGCTGAGAAAGAAATATAGAGCCTGAATGCAGAGTGAAAGCCTACTATTTTCTTTTTCGTTTGTTTGTTTCTTCTTTCTCGTGGTTTTCCCCTTTGGTTCTAATTCTTCTTTACAACATGAATAATGTGGAAATATGTTTAATATGATTGTACATGTATAGCCTATATCAGATTGCATGCCGTCTTGGGAAGGGGGGAGCGGAGGGAGGGGAAGAAAATTTAGAACTCAAATCTTATAGAAGTGAATGTTGAAAACTAAAAACACATAAATAAATAAAAAGATTTTTAAAAGAATATAGAGGGAAAAAATAAAGGACAAATACAGAAATGTGGCATAGTTGCATAAGAATGGTGTTAGGAATGTTGAAGTGTAGAATGAGCTGAGAAAGGCTTCAGTTTGAAGATTAGGTTTGGTTCTGGTTTCTGTTGTTGGTGTTTTGGATTTTCTTGTTGTTTGTTTTTAGTTCTGTTGGAGGAAAGAGGATGGTCAAAGAAGGGAAAGGTATTTACTACTACAATCAAGAGTTCCAAAGGGAGATGATTAAATGATGTCCCAAGGGATTGCAAAGATTAATGTGAATAATTATCTCAGGAACCTTCACTGTCTTGCCATAAAATAGTTCTCCTGATGGAACCTCTGGATAATAAATCTTTACATTCCATATTTATCCTACTCTCCTCCCTCCCCCAACCTCATTTAGTCCATTGGTACATTCACACCCATACCTTTGGATGCTGCAACATGTAGTCGAGGGCCTCTTCAAAATATTCCAGATGTATATCATTCAACTCTTTGGGGAGATCTTCAAATCTGAAATAAGCCAAAGCAAGCACAGCAAAACCATGTCCAGCCAGTAAGCTGGCTCTATATTCACAGAGACCACCTCCAGTTCCATATAGGTCAATGATCCCCGGGAAAGGCCCTGCTCCTGGAAGAGATAACACATTGGAAAGATTCCTTAGTCCCAAAAGACAAACTTAAATTACATTGCTAGGACCTGGAAGTAAAGACAACAGATTTAGATCATGTCTTTGATCCTTAAAATTAACTTCAACATTTATGAGATTTTATAAGTGTGAACAATGTCTTTTCTGGCACAGACCAAAATTGTTCCCCATTTTAATAAATGGTCTCATGAATTGTTCAGGTCCCAAAAAAGTATCCTCTGGTGGCCACCATTCTGGTGACGAATCTCTCTTAACTTCATGAGGCTGGGTATTATTGGGGTCCATACTTAAAATCTGAGAAGCATAAAAGCTGGCAGATCTCATAGCATACCAGCAAAGTCCTGGAGAGCCCAGGGTCACTGCAAGGCCCAAAGTCGGGCTTTAGTGAAGGGTCTTTAAATCACCTTCCAGAACTACCACATGAACAGTTTCATTTGTATGTATTTTGTATTGTCTGTGTACATATTATTTTATCTCATAGAGTGTAAGCTCCTTCAGGGAAGGGATGGGCATTTTTGTATCCCCAGCACCTAGTAAAGTACCTGGCACATAATACTTGTTGAATGATGTTGCAGAAATGTTGAAAGATTACTTAGGTGCTTGTATATAAATTGCTGCACATAGTCACATTTCATTAGCCATAATTGCAGTGATAAAATGTTAAACAATATGGAGTAAAAAGTCAAAATAATAACAACAGCTAACAGTTATATTAAGCTTAGAAGTTTACAAAGCACTTCATAAATACTATCTCATTTGATCCTCACAACAGTCCTCAGAAGTAGGCACTATATATTATCTTCATTTTACATATGGGGAAACTAAGGCAGCCAGATTAAGTGACTTGCCCGAGGTCATACAGCTAGGAGGTGTCTGAATTTGGATTTGAACTCAGATTTTCCAGACTCTAAGTCCAACACTCTATCTACTTTAGTTGCACTAATATTGCAATGTATTAATAGAAGCATAAAACACAAAGGGCCAGGAAAAAAATATTCCTGCTGTCATCCTCTGTTAGAGCTAAACTGTGGTGTGTTTTGAATGCCAGGATGGGGAAATTGGACTTTATTCTATAAACAATACGTAAACCATTGAGGGTGTGTTGAGCTGGGAATGGACATGGACAAAAGACAGATATGCCTGGCAAAGGGCGCAGAAAGGACCTTAAAGGTCCAGGGGAAGAAACTGAGAGTTTCTCTGGTTTTCAAAAAACGAAAAATCACAGAAAAAATTTGAGAGAAAAAGTTTCCCTTCTGTATCCTGTCCCTCTGCTCTTCTCCCTCTCTCGCACACATTCACAATTCTACATATGAATACTAAGGTGTTCATTTGTGTGCAAAATAAGTTTTATATAGATAAATATCCCTAAACAGACAGTGTAATGTTAGGTCTCCCTAATGGGGGTAAATGGTTTCACATTTCACAATTTCCATTAAAAACAAACCTGGCCTCCCCCACTCATGATTTTTAATTTCCTCTAAGTCTTAAACCTCTCCTTGGTATGATTAATAACAACTAAAGTTGTGAGAAGCAGAAGATGTATGGACGAAAAGAGACAATCATCTATTCTGAGTGGATTATATGTGTATAATCTAATTCCTGACAGATATCCAGCCTAGCCATTCTCTGGCCTCCAATCTCCTTTCCAATTTTGTCCTTAAGGAAGCAGATATAGTATTGCTGACTCAAATGTTCATAAGAACACAGATTTAAAGTTGGAAGGGTCCTCAAAGGCCATTGATTGTCCTTATTTTAAATAACAGAACTGAGGCCAAAGAGGGTAAATGACTTGTCCAAAGTCACACAGGTTGTCAGGGGCAGAGATGGGATTTAATCGGGGAATACTGTCTCTCTAGAAAAAGTGCTCTCTCCACAGTACACAGTTATCTAAAAAATGGAACTGCTTCCTCAGGCACCTAAAAGAAATTAATAGAATCTGGTTAAGGTTTCTAAGAGAGATGTAATGCTACCAAGCATGAGGAATGAGGTACAAAATGAGACACAGACAATCCTGCTGGGAGGAAATCAGGGAGTGCTTTGGGACAATTTGAAACATCTACTGCCAGCAGGTTCCATCCTAGGAAAAAGTAAATGAGTAAGGTGAGATTCCAGCAACGCACCCGGAGGCAGGAAGAGAGTGGCCCGCACGCTGCCCTCTCGCACCCGGATCCTCTTCACCCCCGGCCCCAGGAAGCTCCGCTCGTGGACCACCTGTGCCAGCAGCTTGGTAGGCTGGGGGTTGTGACCCTCGTATACCTCCAAGTCCACGAGGAAGGGGTTCTGCACGTCCTTCTTCACCAGTCTTTCAAAGGGTGTTTCGGGCTGCAGAGTCCGGAAGAGCCCCATGGCCTCCACGCCGCTGTAGCTGCCCCCCAGCGCGGGCGCCCGCGCCAGGTCCAGCCGCCCAACCGCGTCCGCCTCGTAGCGGGCCGAGGCCCGGAAAAACTCCCCTTTCTCATCGCGGAGGGAGGCGCGCAGGGTGACCCGCTGGGCAGGGGCCAGACCGTGCACCGTGATCGCCACGGGCTCGTCCCACAGGCTGCGGGGCCCGGGAGTCAGGTTCACAGTCACGGCCATTGAAACTGACCTGAGGTACCCGGGAGTCCTGCTAGACCTAGAGAAAGGGGCGTCCTCTGATCCCCATTGGCTCCCCTGGGGGCGGAATCCTCGGGAGCTGTCCAATGGCTTCTGTAGAGGCGAGAAAGCTCCCAAGGAGGCGGGAGCATGGGGTGGGCGCGTGTCTAGTTCAAAGTCTTTTCTTCCTTTCTGTTCTTCAGTCGTTTTCTGGGAAAGCCCTAGAATTTCGAGGGCTTGGGAAAGGTTTCTTGTAAAGTTAGGATTTCAGCCAGGGAAGTCAGCAGGGGGAGCTGAGGAGGGAGAGCGTGCCAAGCATTGGAGATAGGCAGAGAAAGAGTCAGGAGCAGGGAGGAATGGAGCTCCGTATTAAAGGAATAGCAGGGAGTCCAGTGCCACTGAATCAGAAGTAAGGCGTAAGAAGACTGAAAAGATAGGAGGCTAGTTCCTAAGGGGCTTCGAATGCCAAACAGCATTCTGTGTTTGATCCCGAAGGCAAATAGGAGCATCTGGAGATCATTGAGAAGGGAGTGAGGGGGTGACATGATCTGATCTGAATGGAGAATGGATCGGATGGAGAGAGACTTATGGCAGACTGACCCATTAGCATTGATCCAGGCAGGAGGTGCTGAGGGCCTGCACTAGAGTGATGGCAGTGTCAGAGGAAAGAAGGGAGTGTATTTGAGATATGTTGCAAAAATGAAATCAACAGGCCTTGGCAACAGCTTGGTTGGGAGTGTATTAGCAAGGCAATAATTACAACATAGATGATAATTGTCAATATGCCTATGTAGTTTTGTATCACAAAATATAAGAGACTCCATATAGAAGGTAGAAGTAAACCATTTATTCAAACACCACAGAACCAGATCCCAAAACCGATAAGCCCAATCAATCATAACAGCAAAGAAATCAATACACAACAATACAGCAGGGAGCCAAGCCATCCCATAACCTTCCCAAACCCTGCTAGGGCCTTACCACCGATGTTCACTCACAGCACAGCTAGGACACATCTGCTCTCTTCCTCAGCTCTAACGGCTCTCCCAGCATTTCTTTCTTTCTTTTTTTTTTAAGATTGTGAATCTTTATTTATTTATTTATTTGATATTTTTAGTTTTCAGCATTGTTTCACAAGAGTTTGAATTACAAATTTTCTCCCCATTTCTACCCTCCCCCCCAACTCCAAGATGGCATACATTCTGATTTTCCCATTCCCCAGTCAGCCCTTCCTTCTATCGTCCCACTCCCCACCTCATCCCCTTTTCTCTTACTTTCTTGTGGGGCAAGATAGATTTCTATGCCCCATTGCCTGTATATCTTATTTCCTAGTTGCATGAAAAACTTTTTTTTGAACATCTGCTTTTAAAACTTTGAGTTCCAAATTCTCTCCCCTCTTCTCTCCCCACCCACCCTCTCTAAGAAGGCAAGCAACTCAACATAGGCTACATGTGTATCATTATGTAAAACCCTTCCACAATACTCACTACTAACTATATTTTGCTCCTTCCTATCCTATCCACCTTTATTCAGTTTTCTCCCTTGGCCCTGTCCCTTTTCAAAAGTGTTTGCTTTTGATTACCTCCTCCCCCATCTGCCCTCCCCTCTATCATCCCCCCTTTTTTATCTTCTTGCTCCTTCTTTCCTGTGGGGTAAGATACCCAATTGAGTGTGTATGTTATTCCCTCCTCAGGTCAAATCTGATGAGAGCAAGATTCACTCATTCCCCCTCACCTGCCCCCTCTTCCCTTCCTACAGAACTGCATTATCTTGCCACTTTTATGTGACATAATTTACCTCATTCTATCTCTCCCTTTCTCCCTCTCTCAATATATTCCTCTCTCATTCCTTAATTTGATTTTTTTTAGATATCATCCCTTCATATTCAACTTACCTTGGGCCCTCTGTCTATATATATATATATATTCCCTTCAGCTACCTTAATATTGAGGTCTCATGAATTATATACATCATCTTTCCATGTAGGAATGTAAACAAAACAGTTCAACTTTAGTAAGTCCCTTATGATTTCTCTTTCTTGTTTACCTTTTCATGCTTCTCTTGATTCTTGTGTTTGAAAGTCAAATTTTCTATTAAGCTATGGTCTTTTCACTGAGAAAGCTTGAAAGTCCTCTGTTTTATTGAAAGTCCATATTTTGCCTTGGAGCATGATACTCAGTTTCGCTAGGTAGGTGATTCTTGGTTTTAATCCTGGCTCCATTAACCTCTGGAATATCATATTCCAAGCCTTTCAATCCCTTAATGTAGAAGCTGCTAGATCTTGTGTTATTCTCATTGTGTTTCCACAATATTCAAATTGTTTCTTTCTGGCTGCTTGCAGTATTTTCTCCTTGATCTGGGAGCTCTGGAATTTGGTGACAATATTCCTAGGAGTTTTCTTTTTGGGATCTTTTTCAGGAGGTGATCGGTGGATTCTTTCAATTTCTATTTTACCTTCTGGCTCTAGAATATCAGGGCAGTTCTCCTTGATAATTTCTTGAAAGATGAGATCTAGGCTCTTTTTTTGATCATGGCTTTCAGGTAGTCCAGTAATTTTAAAATTATCTCTCCTGGATCTATTTTCCAGGTCAGTGGTTTTTCCAATGAGATATTTCACCTTGTCTTCCATTTTTTTATTCCTTTGGTTGTATTTTTATAATATCTTGATTTCTCATCAAGTCACTAGCTTCCACTTGCTCCAATCTAATTTTTAAGGTAGTATTTTCTTCAGTGGTCTTTTAGACCTCCTTTTCCATTTGGCTAATTCTGCCTTTCAAGGCATTCTTTTCCTCATTGGCTTTTTGGAGCTCTTTTGCCATTTGAGTTAGTCTATTTTTAAGGTGTTATTTTCTTCAGTATTTTTTTGGGTCTCCTTTAGCCAGTCATTGACTTGTTTTTCATGGTTTTCTCACATCACTCTCATTTGTCTTCCCAATTTTTCCTCTACTTCTCTAACTTGCTTTTCCAAATCCTTTTTGAGCTCTTCCATGGCCTGAGACCAGTTCATGTTTTTCTTGGAGGCTTTTGATGTAGGCTCTTTGACTTGGTTGACTTCTTCTGGCTGTCTGTTTTGGCCTTCTTTGTCACTAAAGAAAGATTCCAAAGTCTGAGTCTGAATCTGAGTCTGTTTTCACTGCCTGTTCATGTTCCTAGCCAACTTACTCGAACCTTGAGTTTTTCAGCGGGGTATGACTGCTTGTAGGGTATAGAGTACTTTGTCCCAAGCTTGAAGGGCTGCGCTGTTGTTTTCAGAGCTACACAGCAAGCTCTGCCACAGCAGTGCTCCTCCTCCCCCAAGAACCACCAACCTGGAACACGACTCAGATCTAAGCAGGCTCTGCACTCATGCTCAGATCCGCCACTTAATTCCTCCCACCAGGTGGGCCTGGGGCCGGAAACAACTGCAACTGTAGTTCTGTAGCTGCACCACCTCCTCTGCCCCTGGGGTGGTGGCCGAACTGGGAACTCCTTTCATTCTGTCCCTGCAGTTTTTCCCACTAACCTTCTCTATTGTCTTTGGTGTTGGTGGTCTGAGAAGTCTGGTAACTGCCACAGCTCACTGATTCAGGGTGCTAGGGCCTGTTCCGCCCAGCTCCAGGTCTGGTTGGTCCGGGTGAAGCCGATGCTGGGCTCTGCTCCACCCTGCTCAGTTCTGCTCCCAGCTCCATGCAATAGATGTTACCCAGTGACCATCCAGGCTGTCCTGGGCTAGAGCCCTGCTTCCCTCTGCTATTTCATGGGTTCTGCCGTTCTCTCCTAGCATTTCTTGTGGCACACTTTCCTTTTCTTCTCAGCAAGCTCCTCCTACCACATGTGACTTAGGCTTCCTGTGATGTAACAAAGTCGCATAGCCTATTAATGGGTGGGAAAGATCTTCAAATCTAAATAGTCATTACATTTGGGCCCAAGATCTGTCTTATCCATTACACAGGTCAATGAGGCAATCAATAGGTGTTTTGGGATAACTGGTGTCAACAGAACTTTGCAACAATGTAACAGGGATAACACAAAATAAGCATATAAAACAGTATCATCATTCCCCCTTGAATGAATGGAGTTCAAAATCTAGGGGTAAGGGGTGAAGGTCTCATCTTCCATAGCTTCTTCCTGCTGAAATTGGACATAGAGCTCTTCCTTCCCCAAGAGGTCAAGAGTCCCATTCAAGAGATCTGTTCTTTAGCTGGCATCCGGAGCTTGGTTGACAGCAGGTCCAGGGATGACACATCAGGGGATGACATCTGGCTTAAACAATCAGGCATCTACAGGTGGATGGTACTAAGCCTAAAGGAAACAAATCTCACAAACAAATTTAACAGACAAAATCCAAAAAGAAGTAGGAAAGAATCACAGCCTCGTTCATGATAGAAATCATGAGCCAAAAATACAATCTGATCATCATTTTCTCCTGGACAAACAACAGTTACGGTATTATCTGTTCCATGTGCTATAATTTCAGCAGCCTTTGGAACATCATCTGGCTTCCATTTTACCTATATTTTATCTCCCAATTTTATTCTATCAGTAGAACCAAACCCTTCCTTTCCTCTGATAGTTATTTTGGAAGGAAGGTCAGTTTTCACAAAGGGTATCGTTTCACAAGGAATAATAATCCCTTGAACTATTCTATCATTTTACAAAACCATATAGGTTCTTTACCCAAATTCTGGAATGTCACAATAATTTCTCCTTGATAATTAGAATCTATGATTCCAGCCAATACATGTATTTCTTGAGCTGCTAATCCTAATTTAAGTAATATCTGTCCAAAATGATTCTTAGGGATTCTCATACATATCCCAGTAGTGATATTTCTTGTTTATTTTCTATCCAACCAAAAGTCCTCTAAACAATGTAAATCATATCCTGCTGAACCATGTATTCCTGGATATGGTAGTGGGACATCTTGCCTCACAGTCCAATACTAAATATTTGAGATCTTATGTGTTTGCTGTTTTCTAATTTGGAGATTCAGGGTCACCATTCTAGCTAGAGGTGTACTTCCTCCTAATGGTCTATTATTCAAATTACATAAAGCAGTGAACAAATTATCCTTCCAATATTGATACAAATTATTAGAACTTAACTTCCTTAACTGTTATTTCAATAATCCATTCATTCTTTTAATTGACCCAGATGCTTGTGGATAATACGGAATATGATCTATCCACTCTATATGGTTCGATACACAATATTTCTTAATTTTATTACCTTTGAAATGTGACCCATTGTCACTTTGAATTTGCATTGGGGTTCCCTAACATAGACTTATGATATCTAGAGTTTTACAGATGTTTTTCTGAGTTGCATCCTTATAAGGACAAGCCACTAGTACATCTGAATAGATGTCAACACAAGTACATATAAATTTACATCATTTATCTTGGAGTAGTGATCCAACAATAATCTACATGCCAAATTGGGGCTGGAACTTTTCCCCTTGCTATCTCCCCAGTTACTACTTGAGGAACAGTTTATTCCTTTTTGAATTTACATATATAACATTCCTCTGCTACTTGTTTTAACAATGAATGAGAGATACTAACACCTGGATCTTGTGCCCACCAGTGTGTGGTCTGGACCGCTAAATGGCCGGCTATTTGGTGGACCCATTTTGCTAGTACTGGATCATTAGTTGGTGTCAGAGAAGGGACAATATGTTCAGTAGCAATCTTTGCTAGTAAATTACCATGTGCATTGTACTCATGTTCTGGTGTGGTGAGGTCCACATGAGCATCTACATGAAAAACTGACAAATTGGTAACCAAAGACATGTCTCATGTATATTCCCATAGTTCTTTGCCCCAAACTTGCTTAACATGGATTTCCCAATTTAGATTTTTCCACATGGGCATCCATGTAGCTAACCAATTAGCTACCACCCATGAATCAGTGAATATATGACACTGTCCTCTTTGTTCTGTTTTGATAGCTTGATGTACTGCCATAAGTTCAGCATATTGACTGCTTCCACCTATCCCAGTACTTTCCAAAGTTTGCTTAGTACATGGGTTATAGGCTACTCCTTTCCAATGTCTTTTATGGCCCAAATATTTTGCTGTCCCATCAGTAAACCAGGCATGTTTCTTCTGTTCTTCACTTAATCCATCATATCCATCATTCCATTCTACCAAGGATTGTACCAACTGTTGCCTTGGTTCAGGGGGTTTATCATTTCCCTCAGTGTCTATATTTGCTATAGATTCATGTAGAGCAGAAACTCCACTTTTGTCTGCTTTCTATCTATTTTGAATGTACCATTTCCATTTAATTATGCTACCTTCTTGTGCATGTGCAATTCCGTGAGATTCTGGGGTACTCATTACCCAGGTCATCATTGGTATTCCAGGCCTTAATATCACTTCATGGCCTAGAGTCAGTTGTTCAGTCTCTACTAAAGCCCAATATGCTACTAACAACTGCTTTTCAAAAGGTATATATTGAACTCCAGATGAGGGAAGCTTCCTAGACCAAAATCCTAAGGGGACTTTTCTGCTTTGTTGTTTTTGCCATAAACTCCAGTTTGCATAGTCATCTTGTACAGTCACTTGTAATTCCCCTGGGCCATTTTGCATAGGCCATAAATCTAGAGCCAATTGTATGGAGCTTTGGCTTCTTGAAAAGCTTTACTCTGTTCAAGTTCCCAATCAAATTGATATTTTTTTCCCAGTAACTTTATATAAGAGTTTCAAAGTCTGTCCCAAGTGTGGAATGTGATGTCTCAAATATCCAAATAGTTCTATAAACTTTTGGGCATCTTTATTATTGGTGAAGATAAGAAAATCTTGAATCTTTTGTTGGGCTTGTGGGAGAATTTCTCACAGTCCCTTTTTCCACTGTATAACCCAAAATTTTACATTTTGAGCTGGCCCTTGAGTCTTTGCAGGGTTAATTTCCCATCCTTTGCTTTTCATATGCTCAATTAAAAGTGTCAAACTCCTCTCCACTTCTTTTACATTTTCTCCCTGTATCATAATATCCTCTGTGTAATGGGTAAGCTGCATACCAGGTAGCTTTAATTCATCTAAATGTTCAGCTACAATCCTGTGACAAATAGTGGGGCTATGCAGATATCCATGTGGTAAGTGTGTAAATGTATACTGTCAGCCTTGCCAAGTAAAAGCAAACTGGTCCCATTGTTTAGTATCTATTGGGATTGTAAAGAAAGCATTGGCTAAATCAATAACTATGTACCAAGTCCCATCATATCTCTGGATCCTTTCTATTAAGATAACAGTATCTGGAACAGCAACATACAAGGGAGAAGTCACTTTATTCAATTGTCTATAATCTACGGTCATTCTCCACGTCCCATCTGACTTTTGTACTGGCCAGACAGGATTATTCCATCAAGTGGTTGTAGGGATGAACACTCCTGCCTCAACATATTTCTTTATAGTATTGGTAATTTCATCTTACCCACCTGGCACACAATACTGCTTCAAAGTAATTACTTTAGAAGGTTCAGGTAAAGTGATTGGGTCCCTTTTTGTTTTTCCCATAAAACTGTATTAATTCCTGTCTTCCTTACTTCAAATTGATATCTCCCCTCAGGTAAATTCAGTCATACCTTTCAATGTATCTATTCCAATGACGTATTCAGGAATAGGTACAATGACCATGGTATATTCTTTCTTAGGCAATTGTCAAATTTTCATCATCAGTTTAACTTGTCTGGCTGATATGTCAGTCCCTCCAGTCTTGTGAGGGTAATAGGAGTTCCATTACTGAACTTTTCAGGATTTCTATAAATCAAGGTGGCTTCTGTCCTGGTGTTGATCAATGCCCTAGTCATAGTATTTGATCCGTTTTTCCAGTTATAGTCAGATTAATATGGGGTCTGTAATACCATCTGAGTGTTTCTTTAAACTGAGCTGGGGCTTGGCCTGTTTCCTAGTGTGAGAAACGTGGTTTTGGGGATCACTGGACTTCCTAGGCAGGGCCAAAGTCCTGAAGAAGAACCCTGTGATAATCCCTAGGGAAGACTGTACAGACCACAGGACTCCCAGAGGAAGACCAAGTGGTAGCCATCCCTTAATCTGTGGGGATCACAGGGCCTCCTAGGGGTCAGACCCTAAGGAAGACCCAAGTGATGGCCCCTTAGGATGGCAGTAAGATCACAAGGCTCCCGAGACAGGACCGGAAGTCCCATGTGATGTCCCCTTAAGAAGGCCGTGCAGACCACAGGGTTCCCCAAGGGAATCCGGAGTGGTAGCCCTGTTAACACTGCAGTGGGGATCACAGGACACCCCAAGACAAGATCCAAGAGTAAGCCCAAGCGAGCTTCCACTGCCTGTTGCTTCCCTTCACTTGACCTTAAGAAAATCCATGTGATTTGCCCATTCTCACCCAAAGAACTCAAGACCAGAGTGGGCAGAGGAAGGCATTTTATTACGCTCCTTGAGAAAGCGGGTGTAGTGCTCACGGGAACACTCACACTGATACAGCTGCAGGAGCATGGGTAACTATTCCCTCCACTCCTGCTAGAGTCATGGTTAGTTTACAATCTTTGTTTTTTACATAGTTTTCCTAGGTTATACAGTTTATATAAATAGGATAATAAGGATACAGAAGCAAAAGTGAAGTTAATTAGATTTTCCTTGTCTTAGTTTAGGATTAAACTATATTCTTTTACTTCCCCTACTTTCCCTCTTTAACATACGCAAATTATGCAAATCAGTAGGCCTGGATTCTTGACCAAGACCAGACCCTAGATAAGCTTGAACAGGTTCAAGTGGGTTTGGCCTCTAATTCCCTAGACTGCCTTCTCAAAAAGTATGCACATGCGTACAAGCCTCTGACCTCTCACCTGACCGACCTTGAGGCCTGGTCTCTGCTAAAGCTGGGGTGGGGGAGGGTGGGGAAGCATACCTTTGGTTCTGGGGAAACAAAACTCCTCCTCCCATTTCTCACACTAGTCTCCCTGTAGATGTGACTTTCTCGGATACAAGGGTTCAAAATCTGTAGGATTTGTAGGGGCAGTTCTTACTTCTCTATTCCATTTGCTATTAAGACCCTTATCTCAGTACATTTTGTATAGCTCATTAGTTGGAATACCATCTATTCTTTCAAAATCTATCGTTGCTCTCAATAGAGCAGTAAACATTTCTTTTCTTGTTGCTCTATTCTGATGTTGAATCTGCTGGGTATTCACTCCTCTCTCTTGAGGAAATTTATGTTTTCCACAGTCTCCTAAGTCACTTAACTGTGAAATCTTATCTAGCACTTCTGAAAGAGGATGCCCTATTTCCCCAATTAGCAGAGTCAGAACTAGGTGTTTATAAGCAGAAGGAGCTGTCTTAAACATCATATTTCTATGAGACTCCCAAGAGAGTATCATAGTATGCATCTGTGTTTCCCATCATAAGTAGCAGTCTTCATTACCTCCTCCTTTAACTTTCTCATACAGTTCCTAAGTGAATGCCAGGGTCTATCTGCACTGGGCCACATAGAATCAGCTGGATATTCTCTGTTACATCCTTTGCTGCCAAAGCTAACAGGTTAGTTGTCCTGATACCTCCTTGCAGATGATTATCATAAAACCTTGCTGTACAAAAGGATTCTGACTAATGCTTATGAATTTCATACATTCCACACTATCCACAGATACTCCTGTGGCCCCTTCATCACTGATTCTCACAATCCAAGATTTTAATGATTCTCCCATTCCTTGGGTAAACCTATTCAAGACATCTGTGATTTCCTGCTGTGTAAAATCTTCCAACACTTCTTGAAATACTATATTATTTTCTTGGGTCTCTTGCCTCCTTTACTGTATGGGGTGCACTTCTGTCTGAGAAGCCTAGTCTAATATGTCATTTTCTGGCTCAGGAGCATCATACCACAAAGTATCATTTCGTGCCTCAGCTCCTAATATTTTATCATTCTTTCCTGACTCACTTCCCCATCACCATGGCAACAAGACTGGCAGCTGGACTCGACCTGGGCTGAATTCAAATGCACTTTTGACCTCCTTGGCTTTCTTTTTCTTCTAGCCAAATTAGCAGCAAAATCAGTCGATTCCTGAACAATAATCTATTCTTCTGCCACCTGAGATCCACCATTTTGCTCTTCTGAAGGAGAGCTTGAATGCTGTAACACACCAGCCTCTCCCACTGAATTTTTCTTGTAACCATTTGTCTCCGCTTTTACATACAATATGGTAAGCTGTTAGTAAAATCCAACCTCTTCTAGACACTCCTTGCAGTTCTTTCCTGGTTTAATTTGAATTCCTTGAAAACATCTTTCCATATCTCTAGGTTCTCCCTTGTATAGCCTCTTTTACCAATTTTCACAGTGCCTTTAGCCCATTCCCTTGCTAGTGAGGAATAAGGTAAATCCTCCTGTGTGGGTCTGAGACCACTACTCACATTAAAAATAGACAGAGACCATTCTTGAGAAAAGGAAAAAAGGAATTTATTGCTTTCTCATGAGAAAGGACACACCCAAGATGATGCCAGCAAGTGTGTGTGTCTTGCATACAGCTCAAAGCAAGTAAAAGCTAGATAAACAGGACCTCGCAGGTGTCTGTCCTCTGACGTAATTTCTTATATCTACTTTCTCAGCAGAGCAGTTTTTAAAAATACAGAAGGGGTGCAGGGTGGGGTGGGTTGTAGGAGAGGTAAGGTCTTATCCCATGCTGAGGGGGCTTCACTATTTCAGCATTCCACTCACTCCCTCCTCTTCTTTTCGAACTTGTGAAGACCCCTCACACCATTATTGATAAACTTCTTCTATCATGTTTTCCTCGTTGCCTCCTTCACTCCCCTACTCTTTTTCTCATCTGAATTCTCTCCCTCAACCATCATCCCTTTAAGGAAATATGCGAAGGATTGATCGATGCATTGACAAATCAAAGGAGCAATACCCTTGGAACTTTGACCAATTGTCATGTTTCAGAAATTCACAGCAGAACCCAGTTTCTTATACTTTACATTAACCCATTATTAATTTCCTCACCAGGAGGATGAGATTTCACTTAAGGAATTAATAACAGGATCCAGTGTACACATAAATATATTAAATAATCAATTTTTAACACAGTACATATAAAATCTTAAACTTTTAGTCATGCCTGGTTTCTTTTGATGGCATTTATAAAATAAACTGCAAACCATTCTTCTTTTTAGCATTATTAATTGTAACAAAACTTTAGACAAGCATGATATTAATCAAATAACAAAATAACATTCCCACAAGCCCTTGACCTAATTGTCTCCATACCATTACCAAGAATTAAAGGACCCTAACTCATACGGGAACACACACAGGAACACTAGTCCCAGTCCTATAGCAACCTAAGATGTTCTATAATCAATTATTTGAGTAAATTTGTTACAAAACCTCTTGATTATAGAAATTTTCAACTAAGAGATTAGAGACTTACAGTAAGGGAACAATATTTCCCCAATTTCCTGTCAAATCCAGGCAGAAATTATGTGAAACTGCAAATTGCATTTAGCCAGGCTTATAGTCTAATCACTCTAATCATTCAGAGTCTGTTTCTCCTCATAGCCAGACTCAGGAATAGTTAGGTGGAAAACATTCCTTTCCAAAGGAACACAATGGGGAAACTGAGCCAGGAGCATTCCATCCTAGTTTGAGGCTAAGATTGTAGCCTCAGTTTTTCCAAATGCAGACCTCCACCTGTTAACAGTACAGGATCACATTCCCTCTGAGTAGCTTATCTTGTGGCATTTCTCTCACTGATTTAATGCAGACAACTATACCCAAATTCAAACTCAAAACAAATTAGTTATGGTCCCAAGTGCCTTTCACCTTAAACAGCAAGTCTCACTAGTCACAGCTTAGAGCCAGATACAGTTGCTTTTACTTTCATGGAGTTGCAATAAGCAATAAAGATTTACCAGGACTTACATATATAAGGGACTCCATTAACCATCTTTCCCTTCTTAAATTTAAACTAGTCCTGGTGTAAAAGCCAAGTGTTAGAATCCTTTCTATCTATTGTACATAAACTTGTGACTTCTCAGCAAGCTAAGTTCATTGTTTAGGACCTACATTAATCAAACAAGTTCTTTTCCTGGGGCTGATTATCTTGCCCATACAGATAGTTTCCAGGGGCCTTGGCAATTTCACAAAATAAGGAGAGTTAAGATGGACCCCAGGAAGGGGTTAATACTAGTGCCCTTGGCCTGCTGACTCCCATGCATACAGGAAGACTGTTCTGAATGGGCAGAACCAAATTGATAAGGCTTTACACAATCCCCTTCTTTCCACATACAGTAATCAATTAACCATTTTTGGTTTTAGCATTAAAACAATAATCAACAAAATAACCAAACTGCTCTTAGCTGTAATAAAAACAATAAATTTCTAGATCATTAAAGAAAATAATAATAATTATTTATAAAAGGATGGGTGGTCTTACCCTAAGTACAGACACTGACTGGCAGGCTTCTCTACCTTTGGCCTCTTCCTCTACTTTCTTCTACCAGAATGGCACTAGCTGCCACTGCCTGTAGACATTCTGGCTAGCTCCATGTGACACTAAGTCTAATACTTTGGGGAGGAATACCACTGGCTTACATCACAGCCTCCCCTTATTCCTTTTTTTATTTTCATCCTTTGCCAGGTGGGGAAAAATAAATCTCCCTCTCTCTGATCTGATCTGGGATGAGAGGGGTTAATAGAAAAACCTGGGGCCTGTTTGCTATCCTTTGCTGTTTCTCTGAGCACACTTATTCAAGGTTGATCCAAAGACACAACAAACCTAGGAATGAAACTTAAATAAAATTTTAAAAAAGTTCACGGGTTTGGACATAATTTTCATCAATATCAAATTGCTGCAACAGATTAGCTTACAAATAAAAATTTAGTAGGCATTCTAAAAAACATGCAAAAGATTTTACAAAACATTTCTTCATAAAAATATTTCCTTTTCTCAAAACAGCTTACAATCTACCCTGATATTATTATTAATTCCTAAGTACTAAACAATTCTTAAATTTGATCACCAAACCTTTTCCACACAATTGAAGAGAAAAAAAAAGAAAACTAAACATACTTTTGTAAATACTTGACTTAAGCAATAACCCAACAGCTTAGTTAACAATCTCACAAATTTCCTAAATGATAGCGAAACAATTTTAATGGAAAATTCCCTTTAAATAAAGACAAAATTTGGTAATTTATGATTCCTTAAATTACAATACTTCAAAATATTATAATACATGGTCAAATAGAATGACTTAAAAGTTTTCTAACTCATTCACCATTTTTACAGTACAATTCCTAACCTAACAACATTTAGATTATAAGAGAAATTGCTTTTCTAACAATACAGATGATACAGTTGTTTACCAAATTATGCAATAAAGGAAAATTTTAGAAACACAATATGATAAACAATTATCATCTGTTTAAACTTTGAAACCAAAACCAATTAATTACCAATCTGGATTGGATATATTTCCAGATTCATCTTATCACCATTGACATAAATTTCACATCTAAGAGAATCCACATAAAGATAATGAATATGAAGCAATTGTATTTAACTTAAACAGTCTACATTCAGATAGCATTTGTTTTATGCCAAGCATTGTGCCAAGCACCTTTATAATCATGTGATCTTTGTAATGTCCCTGAATTCAACCACCATCCCCTTACTAAACAGTAAAATAAAGTAAATAGAACTTTCTTGGGCGATATAGTTAATAAATTTCTCAATGCCAAATAACAATATGTACTTTTAAAATTATACAAATATACACTTCTAAGTTCAATACCCTTGTCCCTTTATAAAGGAATATTATCCACAAATTCATATATTTCTTCAATATTTCAGTTCCCCATTCACATTCACATTTTTCTTGGGAAAATTTTACAAACAGTTTGGAATTGCCTATTATAATCAGGTCAGTTTAAAATGTGCTGGGTCAGTATTCCAACTACTTCTTTTGGCCCAGGTAAAAAGGAAGCCTAAGGAATTTGAATCATTGCTGACAAGGTATAGTCAGTTTCCACTCCAGGCAGAGGAGTTTGATAATTAATTGAACAGTAATAACAATAACTCACAATAACTAATATCTTTACCATAGCCAGTATCCATATTAGATTTAATAGAACCCACCCATGGATCTAGCCCAAAAGATGGGTGGACATGATTCCTTCTATCTCTCCAGAACTTTATCTAGTGATTTTTAAATTAGGCTATCAGCCTTTCACTCTAAGCTGCCTGCTTAAGATTTTTGTTTACTAATCTTACTTTAGTGCCAAATGGTAAGATAAATTCTAACCTATCTTAAGCATTAAATTAGGAGTGACACATTACACTTTTCATATTTTTTAAATATGACCAGAATGAATTCAATTTTTTTTCCTGGTTGGGTCCTATTACACAAAAATTTTTCTCTTTTAGGTAAGGCAGGGAATGGTTAAAGGCTTATTTAGCCTGCCTCCCTTTGATCTGAGGGGAAAAGATTCATCCTCCTTTCCTCCTTATCTTTCTCTCTTCTACATTCAACAACTTGACCAAAGTTGGAATGTGGGCAAGAGGAAAAGAATATTTTCTAACAACTCTTCAAGAGTTTCCAAACCTTTTTACTTTCAAAACCTCTACTAAAATAGATTATACCTTTCTTACACTTTCTACACATGCTCTGCTCCTGTATGGTTGAACTTTCCTGCCTTTCCTACTTATCCCTTCTGGTGGACTTTGATTAATATCACTTTAAAACTGCACATACCTAATTTTCCTGTTCAATTTGTCTTTTTCCATCATATAATCTAAACAATAAAATGCTTTTCTCTCTCCTTCTCTCTCCCGCCCACCCCTCTGAAGAGATTGGAGTCAGGGAGAGAAAGACAGAGATAGTGGACCTTACAGGGTGTCAGATTACACATTCACTCCACACGGAGACACAGAACAGATATAGACAGAAAATGACAGAGAGCTCAGAGAGGATTCTTAGAAATCCACTGCACGCACTAGACATCGCCGGCATTCTTCTTTTCTCTTGTCTTTTCCTTTGTACTTTGTTAACTGCCAATTAGCTAGTCTGGCCCCTAGTGGGTTATTGCCGCCCATCAGGCTGATGCTCACAAGTTCTTGCTTTCTGAAAGAAACTCACCGATCTTGCCCTACCCATCTAAGACTGAGTTGTTCCCCCCATGGGTCACAAGTTCTTGCTCTCCTTATCTAAAAAGGAGGGCTCACAGATCTTGCCCCAACCCCAGGTCACCCAGGAATTGCTCACCAGTCTTGCCCTCTAGAGGACTCACAAATCTCGTTCACCTGGGATCGTATGCATTCCTCTGGGTGGATTTCCCTAGCATGAACAGGAGCTCCATTCCACTTTTGTTTTTGCCTCCCAAGATAGTTTCTCTTTGGGTTCTTATCTAATCAGGAGGGAAGTCTCACAGATCAAAGTCCCCGAGCCACCAGCAATCACCAGTGGGTGCCTGCCCTGGGATTCAGTATGCAAAGACCCCTCCCAAAAAGGGGTTTCCAGGCCAACGCACCAAAACTGTGTGGGTCTGAGACCACTACTCACATTAAAAATAGACAGAGACCATTCTTGAGAAAAGGCAAAAAGGAATTTATTGCTTTCTCATGAGAAAGGACACACCCCAAAGTGATCCAAGATAATGCCAGCAAATGTGTGTATCTTGCATGCAGCTCGAAGCAAGTTATGTAGACCCTAATGCAGAATTCCCCCACCTTTTCCCATTGACTGGGTTTGGAGCTCACATTCTAAACGCAGAATTTTCTTCCCAGCAACAGAGAACAAAGAACGGAAAGACAGGCGTGAGACCAGGGACTGGTATTCAGCAAAAAGGGAGTAAAAGCTAGATAAACAGGAACTTGCAGGTATCTGTCCCCTGATGTAATTCTTATATCTACTTTCTCAGCAGAGCAGTTTCTAAAAATATAGAAGGGGTGCAGGGTGGGGTGGGCTGTAGGAGAGGTAAGGTCTTATCCCATGCTGAGGGGGCTTCACTATTTCAGCATTCCAATCACTCTCATCCTAAGATAGCAATTTCTTCTTCTAAAGTCCTTCTACCTCTAAATAGAGATTTCATACCTTGCAATCCCATTCTCATTGCCAAATGTATTAGCAAGGCAATAATCACAATATAGACAATAATTGTCAATATGCCTATGTAATTCTATATCACAAAATATAAGAGACTCTCCATATAGAAAGTAGAAGAAGCAAACCATTTATTCAGGCACCAGAGAACCAGATACCAAAACCAATAAGCCCAATACATCACAGCAGTATACACAAGATCACAGCAGGGAGCCAAGTCATCCCATAACCTTCCCACCTCCTGCTGGGGCCTTGCCACCAAAAATCACTCACAGCACAGCTAGGACACATTTGTTCTCTCCCAGCATTTCCTGTGGCACACTTTCCTTTTCCTTTCAGCAAGCTATTCCTACCACATGTAGGACATGTACCATATGTGACTTAGTCTTCCTATGATGTAAACAGGTCACATGGCCTATTAATGGGTGAGAAAGATCTTCAAATCTAAATTGTCCTTACAGGAGGGAGAGGGAAAAGAATGAGCAGTGTAGCTTGATACCTAAGTTGCAAGTCTGAAGGACTGGGAGGATGGTGTTGCCCTCTACAGAAAAAGGGAAGCAGGGGAGGGTTGAGGGGGAAAGATAGAGTTCTATTTTGGGCAGATTAAGTTTAAGCTGTCTACTGGCAATCCAATTTGAGATGTTTGAAAGGCAGTTGGAGAGATTGGAAGTCAGGAGAGAGATTGGGTCAGGATGAGCAGATTTGAAAACCAGCAGCACAGACATGATAATTCAATCCATGGGAGCTGATGAGATCACCAAGTGAAGTAGTACAAAGGGAGAAGAGAAGAGGGACCAGTAGAGAATCCTGAGGTACACCTACAGTTAGGACCCATGATCTGGATGAGAATCCAGCAAAGGAAACTAAGAAGGAGCAGTCTGATAAGTGGGAGAAGAACCAGGAGAGAGTAGTGTTCCCAAAACCCAGAGACAAGGATGGTCAACAGAGTGAGAAGCTTTGGAGAGGTCAAGGAAAATGAGGATTAAGAAAAGGTCATTGGATTTAGCAACTAAGAGATCATTAGTAACTTTGGAGAGATCCATCTCGGTGGAAGGATAAGGCTAGAAGTCATATGGTAAGAGGTTCAGAAGGGAGTGAGAGAAGAGAAAGTGGAGTCACCTATTGTAGACTGCCTTTTTGAAGAGTTTAGCTATTATGTTTGTCCTTCCTTCTTTAAGGGGACCATTGAACATAATGACATGACTTGCAGTTGACTTTGATTTGAGTGAGGGATGGCTGTGAAAGGTTACCAGCCTCACTTTCTCTTCCAGAGCCATATGGGTCCAGTGTCCAGATATTCATGAGGAAGACTGGAGATGACCAAGTATGCAATGGGAGACCCTGGCCCTTTTAGGCTAAGGCCTTTTCAGGTTCTCACTTTGAGTAAGGTAAGGTCATTCAGTAAATAGAACTATTTAAGGAGTGAGCCAAGGGATGGCCACTTTAATTAAAAAAAATCCAGCTGGCAGGGGAAAACCATCAGGGTTGCTGGCCAAAAGAGAAGGAGTTACTATTTACAATTTACATTCATTCTGTGCTAGGAGACAGAAGACATAGGGAAAACAGTAGGGATGGAAAGATAAGTTAGGGCTTTGTCAGAATGGGCAATAGGGAACGAGCCAATAGATGGGGAAAGACTGAACATAAGTAAAAGAGTGAATCTGACTCCTTATTGCCTCCAGGATCAAATACAAAATGCTGTTTGCCAGTAAGTTGGGGGAGCCTGGATGGAATGGGATGGCTTGAGCAGGTGAGTCTTGGTAAGAAGTAAGGCCCCATCATCATATGAGGGGGTGATGGAGGGAATAGTGTCAGAAGGCCTCTGAGGGGCAGAAGGAGATGAGGAAGAGAGGAGAAGGAGCTCACAGTGAAATGGTCTCATTTTTTTGTAAAATATTAGGCAGGGTTCTCAGCTGAGAGAGTGGGAGGGAGGGAGAACCATGGGAGGTTTCAGGAAGCAGGAAAATGTTCTAGATTTAGAGCTGGAAGGGACCTCAAAGGCAATTTAATGCAAACCCTTTATTTTATGAATGAGGAAACTGAGGTCGAGGGAGCATTAATTGACTTGCCTAAGTTCATCATGGCCATAGTGGGGGGTGAAAAGGTTGCTGGAGTTGTGGAAAACTGAGGAGCTCAGGAGAGAAAAAGGGAATTAATTTGTACTTTCAAAAAAGACCTAAAGCAAAGTAATAAGTTGTGATTTTTTTAATGTTTTATTAATTTGTGCTAGCTTCGAGGGCATCTAGGTAGCACAGTGGACAGAGTATGGGTCCTGGAATCAGGAGGACTTATCTTCCTGAGTTCAAATTTGACCTCAGATACTTAGTCGTTATATGACCCTGGGCAAGTCACTTAACCCTGTTTGCCTCAGTTCCTCATCTGTCAAATGAGCTAGAGAAGGAAATGAGAAACCACTCCAGTATCTTTGAGAAGAAAACCCCAAATGGGGTCACAAACAGTGGGACACAACTGAACAGATTTGTATATATTTAGTGGGTGGAAGAGGAGTAGAAGCTGCAGCAGCAGCAGCAACAGGAGGGTGGGGGATGCAAAGATGAGAATCCAAGGTGCCAAGGAGTTCAGAGCTGAATGAGTTAGCTGTGTCCAGGCAGGACTCTAGAGAGGCCTTCAGACACTAGCCAGTTCAACCCGTACTCAAAAGAAACCCCATTACAACATCAGAGCATAACAGCCTTTGCTTCCAGATCTCCAAGGAGGGAGGGAGAAACCACTTTTTCTCCAGGCAGCCCATTTTACAAACTGTACATTAATGTGATTTTTAAGATGCAAAATGCAGGTGGTTTTCTTCTTCATCTGTAAAGACTGCTAATAATGCCTTACTTAGCTTTCTTTTTGTATCCCTAGAACTCAGCACAGTGTCTAGGACCTACTAAGTACTTAATAAGTGCTTTATCTTAACTTTATTTCATTTATTTTTTGTCCTTTCTCCTCTGGCTTCAAAATTTCAAGAGATTTTTTCACCTCTACCCTGGCTATAAAGTTAAACTATTGGATCTAAAACAAGATGCTGAGGGACTTTATAGAGAATGAAGTGAGTTCTATCTATATACCACAAATGCTTTCATCTCATTCTCTCTAACTCAGAGCTCTCTTGATCCCTTACTGTTCTTCTAAACACATTCACATGATTGCTCCTTAGAGAAAGAAACTTGTTGCTTGAAGCCACATAGCTCAGATCTTCTAATGAGTATCACAGAAGAACTTCAAAAGGCCACATGCGAAGGAAATTGAGAAAACTGCAATCAATCTGCAGGTCAGCCCCTGTCCTTACCACTATTAACTAATTGGATTTCCTATCTCTGATTTTAGAAATTACTCCCCCAAACTTCAGGAGGGTAATGGAATATTTTTAAAAAGAACGACAACAATAAAACCTGGAGTTATTCCTTAAAAAGCCAACACTACGTCAGGAAATTGAGGTTGTCAACTGGACCAAACTGGCCTCTAATCTGTGGGTGGCCTGAGCCAAACAGAGCAGGCTAGAGACAGGAGAGCCAGGAATCAAACAGAAGTTTAATTTCAAAGTGAGGGAAATGGCTTGTAAGCAAGGACTCTTGTGCTGGGCCCTGCCCCTGGTGGGGGGACCTGAGGCATTGAGGCTGAACCTTGATTTATGTAGTTGTGGCTAGACAAAGAGTCAGTGTAGTTTAGCAACAGGAGTGAGGCACAACGGCAACAGTGAGTCAAGGTTGTCTAGTGACAAAAAGTCCCTTCATAGCAGGGCTTCATTTCTGGGCTTTTTGGTGCTTGTCTAAGCTCAGGGACCATCAGTTCCAGAAGGAGAGCACAAAGGATTGTTTTTATGCCAAGCTCAGGGCAAAGCTTGCTGGGTGGATCTTAGCTCTGGACAACCCTGTCGACCTGTTTCCACATCTGCCAAGAAAACCCCAGATGGGGTCACAACTGAACATCAACAGAATACTTTAAACTAATAAGATTTGAGCTTTTAAGTTACTCAGGTTTCTCCAGAAAGTGGGTGATGGGTGAGGTTACAAAAGTAGAGGTAAAGCTTGACCTTTGGGCAAGTTTCTCTGGGATGTGGGTGGTGGGTGAAACTGACAAGGAAAAAGAACCACAAAAAGGAATATTAAATGTAGCTTGATTAAGTCTTAGCAAAACAGAATTAAAATCAGTACTTAATTTTATACTCTATTAGAGGTCTTGGGATGTAGAGATGGGCTTTATGTATTGGTATAGAATGGGTTCATTGATATAAGAGGTCCTGTAAATGGTGGAGTGGAGTAAGTGTTGGGGAAAGGAACAGAGAGGCTTGGAGGCAGGGGACAGATACTAAGGCACCCAGGTGCTGACAGGGAGGGAAAAGAGATGCTGGAGCATTCCTCTCCCACAATGAAACTCCATCTTCTTTGGTGCACAAGTAGGGCAGGGCTGGGAAAGAATCCATTTGCCCACTGTCACATTCAGGGGAATGCATATAATAGACCAGGGCTGATCCAGACTGGTCTGGTACCTCAGGTGTGAGATTGAAACAAAATGAGATACTCATGGAATAACTGACAATCCATTGAAGGGGAAAGACACTCAGAACAGAAAAAGGATATGTGGTGAGGATACATCCTTCATTCAGATGGGCACAACTTCCCTGCCTTTGGTGGTCCACTTGTCCAGCCTAAGGAAGTAGCTGAAGGTCCTCATGCTCTGCTTTTTCTGTATATCATGGTCATCTAGCACCAAATACACTTGGGTATCCCAGCTCCTGGATCAGTTGCCACACTTGGACCACTTCCATAGACAGGTAAAGATAAGGCTGTTGTAATGACCATCACATCAGGTTTGGTACCAGAACTTATACGTAGCATCTTATATGCTTATTTTTAAGATCTGATAACTTTCTTAAGAGAGAATATTTCCAGGAAATTTATGGGCAACTTGTATAGGCCTAGGAGGTCCCTGCCAATTCTGTGGGTTTATGCAGTTTATATCCCATGTAAGGAAAGTATTCTCTCACTGTTCTTGTGCTTCACAAAAGTATTCTCTTATTCCTTGGGGAAACTGTTTACTTGAAATAAAACACTGAGAGCTTCAAAATTATTATTACTTTCAACTTTATCTTAATGGTGAGACAAATCCTATTCCAATTATTCTTTTTTTTCTTTTTTTTCCATTTTTAAATTTAATATATTTAGTTTTCAGCATTATCACAAGAATTTGAATTACAAATTTTCTCCCCATTTCTACCCTCCCCCCCACTCCAAGATGGCGTATATTCTAGTTGCCCTGTTCCCCAGTCAGTCCTCCCTTCTGTCACCCCACTCTCCTCCCATCCCCTTTTCCCTTTCTTGTAGGGCAAGATAAATTTCTATGCCCCATTCCCTGTGTATCTTATTTTCTAGTTGCATGCAAAAACTTTTTTTTTTGTTTTTCAACATCTGTTTTTAAAACTTTGAGTTCCAAATTCCCTCCCCTCGTCCCTTCCCAACCACCCTCCCTAAGAAGTCAAGCAATTCAACATAGGCCACGTGCATATCATTATGTATAACCCTTCCACAATACTCATGTTGTGAAAGACTAATATATTTTGCTCCTTCCTAACCTATCCCTCTTTATTGAATTTTCTCCCTTGACCTTGTCCCCTTTTGAAAGTGTTTGTTTTTGATTACCTCCACCCCCATCTGCCCTCCCTTCTATCATCCCCCCCTTTTTTATCTTCTTCTTCCTCCTACTTTCCTGTGGGATAAGTTACCCAATTGAATATGTATGGTATTCCCTCCTCAGGTCAAATCTGATGAAAGCAAGATTCACTCATTCCCCCTCACCTGACCTCTCTTTCCTTCCTACAGAACTGATTTTTCTTGCACTTTATGCGAGATAATTTACCCCATTCTATCTCTTCCTATCTCCCTCTCTCAATATATTCCTCTCTCATCCCTTAATTTTCACACTAACCTTCTCTGTTGTTTTTGGTGCTTGTGAGTTGAGAAGTCTGGTAACTGCTGCAGCTCACTGATTCAGGGTGCTAGGGCATGCTCTGACTGGCTCCTGGTCTAGTTGGTCCGCGCCGCCCACGCTGGGCTCTGCTCCACTCCGCTCCCAGCTCTGTGAGGGGTAGAGCTCACCCAGAGACCATCCAGGCTGTCCTGGGCTGGAGTCCTGCTTCCTTTTGCTATTTTGTGGGTTCTGCAGTTCTAGAATTGGTTCAGAGCCATTTTTATAGGTTTTTGGAGGGACTCGGCGGGGAGCTCATGCTAGTCCCTGCTTTTCAGCTGCCATCTTGGCTCTGCCCCTATTCCAATTATTCTAAAATTAATCTCTCTAGTTGGTATCATCTCAATACACTCTTACCATATACCATCTGAATTTCTAAATGGCGAGTTACAATTTGGGGGGATGTGTTATCGGATCACTTCCTAAATGTTTGTGGAAGAAGGCCTGGAGTTGTTTCCAAGCATCAATTTGGGCCATGGAGTGGGCCCTAACTTCTCCTCCATGGATCACATGTTTACCCACCATACTGTAAAAGGAAACCAGGCATACAGGGAAATATGGGGGCTCAATATAGTGTCCTGTTGCAGGGTAACAGATGATCTCCGGTTTTTTCTTCCCGTGGGCTTGTAACAATTTGGCACTTTCGTTGGCATAGAATTCACTTTTCCAGTTGTGGTCATCCAGACCAACAAGAAACATGAAGCAACTCTCAGCCTTCTCAACTGGAATTAAGCTTTTTCTGTTGGGTTCCTCCAAAGGATTGTTGAGAACATCAACAATGTCTGCAAACCCGTCTTCAGTCATCTTGATACGTTTTGGGTCATTCTTCAATGAGGGAATGGTCATACCCTTATAGTGTAGTGCAGACCCTACATTTGCCAGGCAGCCATTGATGGTGACAGTGGCTGTGATGTCCTTCAAATGAGAGGCCATGGAGAGGCACAGATCACCCCCTTTAGAAAATCCAAGCAGCCCAACTTCTGGACCCTTTACCTGAAAAAATCAGAGAGTCAAAGAGGGAATGAGAATAATGTTATAACTAACAAAATGGTGCAGCTAGGTGGTGCAGTGGACAGAGCACCAGTCCTGGTGTCAGGAGGACCTGAGTTCATATCTGGCTTCAGACACTTAATATGTACTAGCTATGTGACCCTAGGCATGTCATTTAACCCCAAATGTCTCAAAAAAAGCATGAGAAACTTAACAATACCTTTACTTTTGCCCTAAGAGATGTTTTTGGATCTTACTGAGTTTTGTAGTAACCTCTGCTCATGTCAACATGACATGTAAAGCTCATGTTATATAGCATTTTCATTATAACCTAATATTAGAAATATTATGATACCCATTTTTCAGATAGGAAACTGATGATCAAATACTTGCCCATAATCACAGAGTGACTTAAATTTCAAGAAAGTTAGGTGGTACAACAGATAGAGTACTGGACCTCCTACACTCAGGAAGACCTGAGTTCAAATCTTGCCTCAGGCACTTACCAGCCATGTGACCCTCAACAAGTTACTTAACTTCAGTTTGCTTCAGTTTTTTCAATTGTAAATTAAGGATAATAAGAGCAAAGGGTTGTTGTGAGGATCAAATCAGGTAATATTTACAAAATACTCAGCATGGTACCTAGCACAGAGTAGGCACTTAGCAAATCCTTCCTTTCTTCCTTCCTTCTTCCTTCCTTCCTTTCTTCCTTCCTTCCTTCCCTCCTTCCTTAGTTCTTTCTGGCCCAAGGCAACTCACATACCTATGGTAGAGAGCTGATTATCTATTTTAATTGAGGCCTTGTGGAGAAAATGTCTCCCGCCACCTCTTTTCCAACCTATTCATGACTCTACTAAGGGGAAGCACAGGCTGAGGGATGATATAATTTGGAGCAGGTAGACATTCTGCATACCTCAAGTCACTGCTCACTGATATCCTTCCTTGGATCCTGGATCTGAAGAGATGTCTACTCTAACTCACTCATTTCACAACTAAGGAAACTATAGCCCAGGGAGGTGACAAACCTGTGTCTTCCAAAGGTCACACAGATGATCATTACCAGAGATGATTTGGATTTGTCTCAGTTTTCTCCTTCCAAACAGCAGAGGGATTGACCAGTGTTCAAACACTCTTTGGAAGCAGGGAAAATCTCAAAGCAAAACAGGCATCTAGTTTGCAAAGTTTATAGAGTACCTGGCCTGGAGTCAGGAAGACTCCTCTTCCTGAGTTCAAATCTGGCCTCAAATGCCTACTAGCTGTGTAACCCTGGACAAGTCACTTAACCCTGTTTGCTTCAGTTTCCTCATCTGTAAAATGATCTGGAGAAGGAAATAGCAAGCCACTCCACTTCCCAATAAATACTTACAATAAGAGGTTTCATTCTTGGCACAATTTCTAAAAATAAAGAGCAATGAGGCATAGCATCTACTCCCAGAATCAAAGAAAGTAAAAGAAGAGAGAAGTCATAAAATGAGAAGACAACCTGGGAATGGTTTTTCAGGTACTGGACAGCCTCTTCAAAGTATTCCAGATGAAGTTCCCTCATGTCTTTGGGGAGGTCCTCAAAGGCATAGTATGCCAGGGCCAGCACAGCAAAGCCATGTCCAGCCATCAGGCTGGCTCTATACTCAAACAGTCCACCTCCAGTTCCAAAGATGTCGATGATCCCAGGGAAGGGCCCTGAACCTAAAAGAAAGTCAAAGTCATAAAGCATTCCCTTTAAAGTCTTCCCTCTGAATTCTAAGGATATTCCTGTTGTTTGCTCTTCAATGACATATTCTGAGACACCATAAGACTCCTTGTTCACCACTGCATGTACACTGGGAAGAATATACCTGGTTATAACTGCACAGTGTGATTAAGGAAAAAAAACTCAATTAACTGGAAAATAAATAGCTGCCATTTACATAGTGCTTACTGTGTGCCAGGCAATCTTCTAAGCACTTGATCCTCACAACAATCTTGTGAGGTAGGAGCTATTACTGTCCTCTTCATTTTAAAGTTGAAGAAACTGAGGCATCAGAAGTTAAGTGACTTGCCTAGGGTCAAAACTTTAGAGCCAGCATTTATCCCAATGAGATTTCTCAGATAAAATGCTTAAAGAAATTCCATTCTCCTCCTCAGTACCTTTTCCTTTTAAGAGTCCCCTTTTCCATTCTAGGCAAATCTGACTTATCAACCTAGAATCTAAGACTTGACAAAGCAGTACTTAGACCCCAGATTTTCCTGCTGCTGCTCAGGAACCTGACTTACACTGTCTCTGGCCCTTCAGTTTCAATTTTTCATTCAATCTCTCTATTTACATTCCTGGGTTCCCAAGGATTTTTAAAAAAATTGTCCCTGGAAGTTAGCAGTCTGAAGAATGGAAACTTGAACTTGTGGATACTCACTGGCTAGAAATCAGCAGGGGTACCTCCCTTTCTCTACAGTGAATTTTCCTTCTTCCTATGCTAGAAATCCCAGATGAAGCCCGAAATTGTTAGAAACATACTTAGTCTAGGGATAAACAAACCTCGTTGGAAAGCCAGGATATTTTACATTTATTCTCTCTGGATTTTCAATCCTATATCATCTAAGGATATATGTATTTTAATCTGAGGTTTATGGACTACTACATTTACTATCTACGTGAGATTCCAGAATATAATTAATTTATAGTGATATATTTTAAAAATAAGGGAAGAAAAGGATACTGAGTGAATTTTGAAAGCCTGGTAAGCTTTATTGTTGTGATAAGGCTAGTTTAATGGGAACTGAACTTCCTCCCCAAGGTAAACACCTTTTGGTACTCAGGAATTTGTGATGGCACTGTGGGAATTTGTGAATGAATCCCAATGTTTAAAGGCTTATTTTTGCTTGAAGAAGGAGACACTTGTTATTTTATGGCTGTCCAACTGATTTTCTTCATGAAATTTTAAGCGATATTATTCCTCTTGACATCAGGATAAATTATAAACTGTTTTTAAAGAAAGGGAAAATACTTTTGGAAGAAATGTTTTGTAAAATCTCTGCATAATTTGTTGTAATAACTTGATATTGAAATTTATATTCAAACCCACTGTGAATTTTATGAGTCTCTGGGTGGGACCCAGATGTCTGGAAGATATGTTTATGTGGAGGGTCAAGAGATTGAGTACAAAATGAGGTAGGTAATGGCACAAGATAAGGGAGACTGGGAGATTTTATGACCCAGGATGGGAGAGAGACAGGAAATTCTATCGAAGAGACTTTGGGATGCCTTCAGGTTAAAAAAGGTTGGGACTGCTAAAGGTTTTTTTTTTTTTGAAACAACAGCCTTACAGTATCCTCATTCCCTTCCCCCACTCCCCCCCCCCCCCAGTCTAGTTAAGAAGAGAGAGATTCACCTTTTCTGCCATCTGGCATAAGGGAAAGAAGGGGGATGGGCAGCAGCTACAGAGAAGGCCCCTCAGGTAATAACCCTGGGTCTCTGGGGCTGGAGGAGCCTGGAAACAGCACAGGCTAGAAAGCTGAAGGAGGCTAAAAAGCAGCACACCTCACACTTCGGTAAACTTGCTTTGTTAAAGTTGTAGTCTCTATGTAATGTGCATCCAACAAAACTGAAGTGTATCAAATTGGTAAACTTTTGTATACGGAGTTCTTAAACACGGAACTTGATAAGCTGAGAATTTGCAAATGATCTCTAGTAACTGGCTTAGGACAGATTTTAAAATTTAAGCAAATAGTTGGGTAAATTGGTACACTTGTATAGTCATATGAAAGACAAGAATATTCTTTCTGAATGTTATGAGGATAATTAGATAAAGGAAAAGAAATAAGGATACAAAGGCAATGTTGAATTATTATCCCATAGACTAAGGCTGGGATTTAAAGTTACTGGGTATCTATATGGAATAAGGTCCTTACATGTTTCAAAATGATGTAAGAGCAATTGGGTATGAATACAATTGACTGAATTAATTACTGGAACTAAATCAGAGACATCTTCGGTTTGAGGAAAAGACTTTCAGTGTAAGTTTCTTAGAAGGAGATAACTTGTGAATACATTTTCAATTGATGGAAAGGTTAAATGTTTCTGTTTTGATCTGAATTCATTCCTTGACTTAAAACATAAGATAAAGTTAGTATTGAACCTATCATACTCTCAGAACCTATTGGAAAGGCAAGGTAGAGAACTATAAAGAATGTTGGCCTTGGAGTTAGAAGATCTATTTTTAACCCAGGCTCTACCACTTATAACTGAGGCTAAATAGAGCCTTAGAGGTAATTTATTCCAATCTCACTAGAATCTTGGGAAACAGATGTAAATCTATTAGAGCAATAAATTATGATCTTAATGGGAAAATCTGATTTTATGAACTAAAACAAGTGTAAAATGCATACAAGCTATTTAAGGCTCCCTTAGAGATGTTCTTTAACCAATGTGAGATTATAGCCTTGTCTTAATTTGATTATTGGAATTTGCTATTCAAAAACCTAATGGGACTGTTAACTGATTGTTTTTCTGAGTCTAATTCTAGGTATGAATATCAGGAAAGGCTGTCTGAGCCACTGATCCATGATGCCAGTAACCCTGAGGTGCAGGTATGGATTGCATAGGATGATCTCATGGGAAGGCTGGGAAAATGGCTATTCAGTCTGAGCTGAGGGAGGATTTTTCCAACCTGATTCCTCAACTGAAACCTGGCAGCTTTTAAACCTGGCTCAATGCAGTTTACAGTTTGACATAACTTCTGCCTGGAGTTGACATGAAGTGAAGGAAATAGTGTTCCCTTACTATAAGTTATGTTCCTAATCTCTTAGTGGCAAATTTCTATATTCAAAAAATTTTGTAAGCACAATAACAAATCTATTGAATGATTTATTCTGGAACATCTTAGGTTATTATAAGATTGAGCTATTAGGCCTACAATTTTAGCCCAAACAATAACTAGTTATTTAGACCTGATATCTGTTACTAGTATGTATTCCTGTATAAGTTAGGGTCCTACAATTCTTTGTAATATTATGGAGACAATTAGATTCATAGGCTTGTGAGGACATTACTTGTTACTTAGTTAATATCATACTTGTCTCAAGTTTTGTCACAATTAGTTACATTAAAAAAAAGAATGGCTTGTGATTTATTTTGTAAATGTCTTAAAGGAAACATGGCATGACTAGAAGTTTGTGGCTTAATATGTACTGTTAAAAATTAATTACTTAATATGTTTATGTATGTACTGGAGCCTGTAATTAATTCTTTAGTGAAATCTCATCCTCCTGCTGGGGGAATTAATAATGGATTAATGTAAAGTATAAAAAAACTATGTTCTATGTGAATCTCTCACTTTTGTAGGAGAGTGGACAAAAAGAAATCAGGATTCTACAAGAAGAGAAGAAGAAGAAGCTGAGAGGCTGTGCTGGAGATGGCTGAAGAAATACCAAGGACCAGTGGACTTCATCAGATGATGTTCCTGCGAGATAGCTGTATGAGAAGAGACTTCTGAGTCTTAAAGGGACAATTGTATTACTGTTTTCTTTTGGGCCTCTGTATCTGTATTTATAAAGGGGACTGCTCCCTTGATTTGTCAGTGCTTCAATCAACCCTTCCCCCTTCCCTTACCATATTTACTTAAAGGGGAGATGGAGAAGGGAAGAATTCATATGAAAAAGAGAGTTAAGGAGTATTAAAGATGTGGAAACAAAAATTTGAGTAAAAGGAAAGAGAAGAAACTGTGGGAAAGATTGGGAGTAGTTTTGTTCCCACAGGATTAAAAGTACTCCTTCCAGCTTTAGCAGAATGTAAGTCAGGTACTGTTCTTATCAGAGCTGTGATCTAGCAGAACCAGACTTCTGATCTGGTGAAAGGTGAGAGGTTTGTGGGCATGTTTAACACGCTGTTTGAGGTGGGGCATGATGTGCACAGTTCAGGAGATTGCATCCAGCCAATGAAGAGCCAGGCAGGAGATTTGAATTTGCATAATATAAAAGACTAGCATTCATCGGAACACATTGTGCTCTCCTGTAATCCATTCAGGGGACATACCCATTTATTCAGAGAGAATAAATGTAAAACATAATGAAAACCTTCCTGGCTTTCCAACGAGTGTTGTTTATTCCCTAGACTAAGTAAGTTTCTAACAGTTAACACATAACTTACTAGCCACATGTTCCCAGAACCTATTGGAAAGGCAAGGTAGAGAACTATAAAGAATGTTGGCCTTGGAGTTAGAAGATCTATTTTTAACCCAGGCTCTACCACTTATAACTGAGGCTAAATAGAACCTTAGAGGTAATTTATTCCAATCCTTTATTTGACAGGTGGGGAAATTAAGATTCACAAACAATGAGTCCCATCTTCAGTCTTTCAGATGATTCACAGATCTATATTTGCAAGCCTAGTCTTTCTCCTCAGCTTCCACCTCACCAACAGCCTTTTGGATATCTTGTTGGAAGTCCTAGAGGTATCTCAAACGCAGTGCGTCCAAAGAGAACTCATGGTCTTTCATTACAAATAAAAACTGCAATTCATTCTGCCATTTCTCATTTTATGAATACTCCCTTTGTTTCTAGTTCCTTGACTATAAATATTTCTGCTATGCTTTCTACTTTTCATTTTGGTATTGTCGATTTGGTTTTGTTTTCTCTTTTTAAAACATCAGACTGGTTATTAGTTTCTGTTTTATGGGTTTTTAAAGTACAGCTTCTAATTTGATTTCTCAAGTCATGTTTCTCCATTTTGTTAATTCTTTGATTTTCAGGGTTTGTATTTCGATATTTAGTTGAGGTTTCATAATTTGTTGGTTTTCAAGGACTTCTTTTAGTTGCATATCCAATTTATTAATCTATTCTTTCTTTTTTTGATGAACTTGTTTGGAGATAGACATTTCCCCTTTGTCATTGTTTTGCCATCATCCCAAATGTTGTGTAATTGCTGCTATTTCTTTGATGAAATTTTCTATTGTTATATGATTGGCTGTTGAGCCTGAAGTTTTAGGTTTAAACTAATCTCCAATTAATTTATAAACCTTCCTTTAAAAATTAATTTTTTTATCCTGAACTTAAATACCAAAATGAGAATTTATATCTAAAGATATATGGATACACACACACATGCACACACATACATCTCAGAATATAAAACAGAGGATTATGTATGAAATCAGAACTTTCTATTTCATAAACAAAGGACATAATAAATTCCATATGTCACTCTCAATACTATCTTACTCATCTATGCTTCCTTCTGAGCTTCTTTCTGTACTCTTCTGAACATTAAAATAAAAGTTCCAATGGCTCTTTTGGCAAAGGTGAGAATCACTATTCTTATCATCTCTCTTCCTCCTATCACAAATTAAAAACTGAAACAACAGGGGGAAAACACCTTTGTAAAAAAATAAACATAGTTAAGCACAATGAATCCATACAGTGTCCATGTCAAAAAATTTTTACCTTTGCACTTTGAATAAATTACCTCTCTCTCTCTCTCTCTCTCTCTCTCTCTCTCTCTCTCTCTCTCTCTCTCTCTCTCGTCTCTCTCTTTCTGAAGGTTGGTAACATGCATCAAGCTGGAGCTATAATTGGTCACTGCATTCATCAAGTTTCTAAGTCTTTCAAAGTCATTTCTTTTTTCTCCTTTGCAATGGTGCTATAACCCCTTCCTCCATATCTATATATTGCTAAGGTACCTCAGTTGTGGGGAACAGCATGTCCTACCACCTCTTATTCCTACTACAGAAACTAGTGTATTTTATTCCTTTTATTCTCTTATCATTCTCCTTTTAAAATCTCAGAATGGAATAAATCCATCTCCAGGATATCTGTTTTCCTAATGTAATTCTCTGAATATACTTTGACTACACTGTGATTCTGAAGGGAAACTTGTTTCTTCTCTCCCATAAGGTTGTTAGCACTATATCATGCTATAGCTGCTTCCAATTTAACTTTCTAGATTTCCCTTGAGTCTTCTTTTGCATTTGAAAATTCGTACTCAGCTTTTGTCTTTTTCAGCAGAAATGCTTGAAAATCCTCTATTCAGTTAAAGATCTACTTTTTCCCTTGTTGCATTATCCTCATTTTAGCAGAGTTACTTTTGGATTTAAGCTAACATACCTTAACCTTTTGTTATATTGTATCTCAAGGTGTTCTTTCATTGATGGTAGAAGCTTATAGGTCTTGTGTGATCCTGATTGTGGTTCCTTGGTACTTGAATTGTTTCTGATACTTACAGTATTTTTCCTTTTATGTGAGAGCTCTGAATTTGGGCCCTGTTACACATAAAGACTTCTCATTTTGGAGATTCTTGCTCAAAATATGTTTTTGTGGATTTGTTCATTTTTTTTAATCTCAGCACCACATAGAAGTTTTACAAAAAATGACTAGGATATTGCAACAATCATATAAAAGGTAGAAGGATATTCAAGACATCATTTATAGAACATAATACAATAAAAATAGTTATTGGTTCAGAGACCACAAACAAAAGAGACAGACCACAGTGGGGTTCTGGTGCAAGTCTTGGGCATACAAATTATTTCATCCCTGGATATCAGTTTCTTCATCTCTAAAATGAGAAGATTGGATCACATGCTAACCAAAGACTCTCCTCCTAGATACTAGAAGTTCTCCAATCAGAACTGCTCAGATTTCTTGGCATGAACTCTGCTATAGAGAAAAGAAGCCACTTCCAAGCCCATCTAAGAAGCACTTATTAAAGCAATAAGTGTAAAGGGAAGAAAGGGAAGGTAATAAGCATTTACATACTACCTTCTATATGCCAGGGCACTATGCTAAGCACTGTAAAATTAGCACTTACAAACTTATTTACGATTATTTAATTTATAATTATTAAGCTTCTTTACAATTATTTGATTCTCCCAACAACTCTGCAGAGATAGGTGCCACACATGAGCAAACTGAGGGAGACAAAGGTTGAGCAACTTGTACAGGGTCACACAGAGAGTAGCTTTCTGGGGCTGGATTTCAGCTCAGTACTACTTGGACTCCAAGGCTAGCACTCTTCTCTATTGCATCACCAGCTGCCTTTACTCTGTATGAAAGTACCGTAGTACTCTAGGATTATAAATGCAAGCCAAAAATAGTCCCTTTCCCTTGGAGAACTTGTATTCTACAGATGATACCTTCACCTAGATAAGTATCTGCATGATCACCCTCTTGCCTAGACTATTACAGTAGTTTCCCTGCCTCTAGGATCTCCTCTCACAGCCAAAGAGATGTTCCTAAAACTCAAGTCTGACATGGATGTCACTCCTCTTCTCGAGAAGTTCCAGAGGTTCTCCACTTCCTCTAGGATCCATAACCCTTCACCACCTGGCTCCCGTCCACCTTTTTTACACATACTTCACTTGACTCAGCATTATGTACTCTCCAGTCCACTCAAATTGGCCTACCTGCTGCCCCTCACCCAAGATATCCATGTCTCCTCTCCATGCCTTTGCTGTCCCCTGTACCTGGCCTTTAGTACATACATTCCTTCCAAGCTCACTATAAAGACCACCTCCACATAAAGTCTTTCCTGATTCCCCAGTAGCTGCTGGTGCTTCCCCCACCCACCCTGAAATTCTATGTACCTTGTACTTGGTTTTTATGGTCAACTAGGTGGTACAGTGGATGGAGTGCTTGACCTGGAGTCAGAAAGACTCTCTTCCTGAATCCCAAATCTGGCCTCAAATACTTACTAGTTCTATGACCCTAGACAAGTCACTTAACCCTGTTTGCCTCTTTCCTTATATGTAAAATGAGCTGGAGAAGGAAATGGCACGCCACTCCAATATATCTTGCCAAGAAATGCCAAATGGGGTGATGAGAGTGAAAAATGACTTAACAACAAGAAACATTTGCTTTTTATATATTTTCTCATACCTCTATGTTTATATATTGTTTCCCCATGGAAGCCCTTGAGAGCAGGGCATATTTTATTTTGCCTTTTAATCTCCTTTCTTTGCACTAGTAACTCCTCTGAGTTTAAGGAAACCCTTTTTTTTCACCACCTGCTGTACTGTAAATCTAGACTTTATTTAAAAAGTGTCAACACTGCTCCTAGATATTGTCTTGCTTAGCCATGTGAATGAGATTGTACCTCAGTTATTTATTTCTTCTTTTGTTCCTACCAATATCATGTTATAGCTCTATTTTTATACATCTTATTTGTATCAGCAATTTAAATGTTCTATATATTCTGTTTTGGCACCACAGTAAATATTTCTCCATCAATTTTTTCACCTTTGTGTTAGTGACATAAAAAATTCCCTCAATTTGTCTCACGTTCCTGCTAAACTCATTTTTTCCTTCAATTTTTCTCCATTCCTTAGATTTTCAAAAAATACAATCACGATACCCACAGAGAGATAGTTTAACAGCTTGTTTGTCCATTTATTCCTGTAATTCCTTTTTATGCCCTCCTTTTTTTTTTTTTTTTTTTTTTTTTTTTTTTTTTTTTTTGCTAAACTTACTTTAGTATTTCAAGGAGAAACGATCTTCTCTCTGGGGGGCGACACCTTCCACTGATATAAAAGACATCCCTGTATAACTGATTGACTTCAAAAATTACAGTGGCTAAAAAGCTCACCATTGAAAGGTGACCTTTGGTCAGGAGCTTACCTAGGCTGGGATTTAGACAAGAGAGATATGTAGTAGCAGGTCTGATGATGCCCAAATAACTTAATCTTCCATGAATAGCTAAAGAGTAACAGACCATCACAAATGTTTGTTTAACAGAACTGAGATTTGGAAGGGTCTAAAGGTGAATTCTTGGACTTGAACCTGGGACTTCGGATCCCCAGTTATAGATTAGAAGTCAGAGGATTTAGAACTGGAAAGGACTTTAGACTGATTTCTAAGCCAACTCCTCAGTGTTTCCCTGCCAAACCCCTGAGAGATGTCCATCCATCCCTCTGACATCTCAAGATTCTTTTAGAATGCCAGGGGGATCCTTGGCACGTCAGAATGCTAGAACATCCTGCTGTGGGAGAAGGAAAGAAAGAGCGGTGGTCGGTGATTAGATGAGGGGTCAGAGAAGAAAAGTATGGGGGTGAGGGTTGGAGGGGCACTCACCGGGAGGCAGGAAGAGGGTGGCGCGCACGCTGCCTTCTCGCACCGGGATCCTCTGCACCCCAGGCCCGAGGAAGCTCCGCTCGTGGACCACCTGTGCCAGCAGTTTAGTGGGTTTCGGGTCGTGACCCTCATACACCTCCAGGTCCACGAGGAAAGGAGTCTGCACGTCACGCTTCACCAGCCGCCAATAGGGCTTGTCGGGCTTCATGCTCCAGAAGAGCCCCATGGGCTCCACGCCGCTGTAGCTGTCCCCCAGGGAGGGTGCCCGCGCCAGGTCCAGCTGCCCGCGGGCGTCGGCCTCGTAGCGGGCCGAGGCCCGGAAAAACTCCCCTTTCTCATCGCGGAGGGAGGCGCGCAGGGTGACCCGCTGGGCAGGGGCCAGACCGTGCACCGCAATCGCCACGGGCTCATCCCACAGGCTGCGGGGCCCGGGAGTCAAGTCCAAGGTCACGGCCATTGAAGGTGACCTGAGGCATCCAAGAGTTCGCCTAGTTATAGTGAATGGGGAGTTCTCTGGTTCCCATTGGCTCCCCCCCCGGGGGGGTGGTGGAAATCTCTCGGGAGCTGTCCAATGGCTTCTGTAGAGGCGAGAAAGCTCTCTAGGAGGTGGAAGCATGGGGTGGACGCGTGTCTAGTTCAAAGTCCTTCTCTCCTTTTTCTCGTTGAGTCGTTTCTGGGAAAGCCCTAGAATTTAGAGGCTTGTGAAAGGTTTCTTGGAAAAAATGGGATTTCAGCCCGGGAAGTCAGCAGGGGCAGTTGAGGAGGAGAGCGTGCCAAGCATTGGAGACAGGCAGAGAAAATGTCAGGAGCAGGGAGGAATGGAGCGCCTTGTTAAAGAACTAGCAGGGAGTCCACTGCCACTGGATCAGAAGTGAAGTCTAAGAAGGCTCACAAGACAGGGGCAGGCTAGTTCCTAAAGGGATTTGAATGCCAAATGGGCATTCTGTATTTGATCCTGTAGGCAAAAAAGAACCACTGGAGTTTGTTGAGAAGGGGGTGAGGGTCAGACATGTTCTGATCTGCAGTTTAGGAAAATCACCTTGGTGGCATGGATTGGATGGAGAGAGATTAAAGCAGACTGACCCATTAGCATTGATCCAGGCAGGAGGTGCTGAGGGCCTGCACTAGAGTGATGGCAGCAATCAGAGGAAAGAAGGCAGTGTATTTGAGATATGTTGCGAAATGAAATCAACAAGCCTTGCAACAGTTTGGGAAATTGGGAGGGGGAGGGAAAGAGGAGTGAGCAGTCAAGCCTGACACCTAGGTTGCAAATCTGAGGGACTGGGGGGATGGTGTTGCCCTCTACAGAAACAGGGAAGGAAGGAGCAGGGGAGGGCTGAGGGGGAAAGATAGAGGTCTGTTTTGAGGGGATCTAAATTGTTAGTAATATTAGCATATATATATATATGCACATACACATACTAGATACATACACACATGCATACACACAACTACATACACATGTGTGCATATCACACTTTACAAATACCTTGATTTGATCTTCACCACAATCCTGTGAAGTAGGTGCTATTATTATTCTCATGTATAGATGAGCAAACTGAGGTGAAGTGACTTGCCCAGGGTCACTCAGCTACTAAGTGTTGAGGGTAGATTTGAACCCAGATCTTGCTGAATACAAGTCCACTCTTCTATCCACTGGGCCACCCAGCTGGCTAGATTAGATTAAGATGATTTTTTTTTTGTCCTCAAAAGCAAGCTTGCATTTCTATTGTTCCCTTTTGCTAAATAATTCAATAGCCATCTGAAAATGAGGTAGTTTTGTTAGGCACCTAAGTGACACAATGTATAGAGAGCTAAACTTGGAGTCAGGAGGACCTGAGTTCAAATCCAGCTTCAGACCCTTCATAGCAGTGTGGCCCTTTTGTAAAATGGGAACAGCATTGGTCCATATAAGATGCAGAGAGGAAGACTCTGCCTACTCTAAGCAGCAGAGCAGAAAATGGCCACAGTGAAGATAAGAAGGAATTAATTGGTCCTAGGGATGGTCTGCCAAGGTCTGATTTAGTGGGTGGAAGAGGAGTAGAAGCTGCAGCAGCAGCAGCAACAGGGGATGCAAAGATGAGAATCTAAGGTGCCAAGGAGTTCAGAGCTGAGTGGGTTAGCTGTGTCCCAGGCAGGACTCTAGAGAGGCCTTCAGACACTAGCCACTTCAAACGCACACTCAAAAGGAACAACATTAGAGCATAACAGCCCTTGCTTCCAGGTCTCCAAGGAAGGAAGTAGAATCCACTTTTTCTCCAGGCAGCTCATTTCACAAACTGTACATTAATGTGATTTTTAAAATGCAAAGGTAAAGACTGCTAATAATGCCTTACTTAGCTTTGTTTTTTGTATCCCCAGAACTCAGCACAGTGTCCTAGGACCTAGTAGTTCTTAATAAGTGCTTTATCTATCTTTATCTAAACTTTATTTTACCAATTTCATTTATTTCTTGTCCTTTCTCCTCTGGCTTCAAAATTTCAAGAGTTTTTTTTCCAACTCTACAGTGACTGTAATGTTAAAATATTAGATCTAAAGCAAGATGCTTGAGGGACTTTATAGAGAATGAAGTGAGTTCTGTCAGGTATTTACCACAAATGCTTTCATCTCACTCTCTCTAACTCAGGGGTCTCTTAATTTCTTACTGCTCTTCCAAACACACCCACATGATTGCTCCTTATAGAAGCTTGTTGCTTGAAGCCTCATAGCTCAGGTCTTCTAATAAGTATCACAAAGATCTTTAAAAAGGCCAAATGGGAAGGTAATTGAACAAACTATGATCAATCAGCAGGTCAGACCCTGTCCTTACCACCACTAACTGATACTGCATTTCTTTCTCTGATTTTAGAAATTACTCCCCTAAACTTCAGAGAGTAATGGAACCAAGTTAAAAACAAACACAAAACCTGGAGTTTTCTTCAAAAAAGCCAACAGTATGTCAGAGACTGAGGTTGTCAAACTGTACCAAACTGGCCTCTAACCTGTGTGTGGCCAGAGCTGAACCGAGCAGGCTAGAGACTGTCAAGTCAGCAATCAAACAGAAGTCTAATTTCAAAGTGAGGGAAATGGCTTGCAATCAAGGACACATGTGCCAGGGCCCTGCTTCTAGAGGGGGGACCAAGGCAGTGGGCTGAAACTTGATTTACATAGTTGTGGCTAGACAAAAAATCAGTGTAGTTTAGCAACAGGAAAGAGGCAAAATGGCAACAGTGAGTCAAGGTTGTCTAGTGACAAAAAGGCCCTTCATAGCAGGGCTTCATGCCTGGGCCTGTTGGTGCTTGCCCAAGCTCAGGGACCATCAGTTCCAGAAGTTGAGCACAAAGGATCGTTGTTATGCCAAGCTGAGGGCACAGCTTGCTGGCTGAATCTTAGCTCTGGAAAACAGGGGGTCTTCTAATATCTTGACAAGGCGCTGCTCAATTGAGAGGAAAAGGGGGAGCTTAGGTATTGTCATTTATTGTACTGCCCACTGCTGTCTAGGGAGGTGGTTGATTTCCTCAACATTTTCACTGGGATGCTTAAGGTCTCTGGATGGTAGGAAGGGGTGGTCCTGCCTAAAAGAAATTCTGAGATTCATAGTACTGAGCACAATCAATTCATCTGTTAGGCTAGCAGGAACCAATGAATTAGGTCAATAGCCTCTCCCCATGACCAAAGACCTTTAGTGAGAGCTGACGGGGTCTTTTGTAATAATTAGCAAGATGACAGGGCAAAATCTCCAGCAACATAGATGCGTCTTATTCTGATTGGCTATTGATGACATAGTCAGAATTGAGATGACATAATTTGGACCTGCCCTTCTGAAGCCCCTTTAAACATAGCTAAGACATGTGAGAGAGTCTCCATGTTGCGATATTGTATATTGAATGTTTTACTGCTCTGATAGATTCGATAAATGGCTTGTGGGATATGGTTCTCTGGAGTCTGAGTAAATAATTTTCTTCTTCTACCTTCTATGTGTGGAGTCTCATATACTTTACAGCACAGAACCACATAGGCATTTTGACAATTATCATCTACATTGTTATTATTGCATTACTGATACAGCTCTGTATGCTTATCTGCCAAGAAAACCCCAAATGGGATCATACCTGAACAACACAATACTTTAAACTGATAAGGTTTGAGGTTTCTCCAGAAAGTGGGTGATGGGTATGGTGCAAAGGTAGAGTAAAGCTTGACTTTTAGGCAAGTTTCTCTGAGATGTGGGTGGTGGGTGAGTTTACAAGGAAAAGGAACCACAAAAGGGAATATTAACTGTAGCTTGATTAAGTCTTAGCAAAATAGAATTAAAATCAGTACTTAATTTTATACTCTATTAGAGGTCTTGGGATGTAGAGAAGAGCTTTATGTATTGGTATAGAATGGATTCATTGGTATGAGAGGTCCCGTAAATGGTGGAGTGGAGTAAGTGTTGGGAAAAGAAACAGAGAGGCTTGGAGGCAGGGGACAGATACTAAGGCACCCAGGTGCTGACAGGGAGGGAAAAGAGATGCTGTGGCATTCCTCCATCTCCTTTGGTTCACAAGTAGGGCAGGGCTGGGAAAGAATCCATTTGCCCACTGTCCCATACAGGTGAATGCATATAATAGACCAGGCCTGATGCAGGCTGGTCTGGTACCTCAGGTACGAGACTCAAGGATGGTGAGATGTTCATGGAGTAACTGACAATCCATTGCAGGGGAAAGACACTCAGAACAGAAAAAGGATATGTGGTGAGGATACATCCTTCATTCAGATGGGCACAACTTCCCTGCCTTTGGTGGTCCACTTGTCCAGCCTAAGGAAGTGGCTGAAGGCCCTCATGCCCTGCCTTTTCTGTATATCATGGTCATCTAGCACCAAATACACTTGGGCATCCCAGCTCCTGGGATCAGATGCCACCCTTGGACCACTTCCATAGACAGGTAAAGATAAGGCTGTTGTTATGGCCAACACATCAAGTTTGGTACCAGATCCTATACCTAGCATCTTATTTGCTTATTTTTAAGATCTGATAACTTTCTTAAGGCACAGAGAGAACATTTCCAGGAAATTTATAGTCAACTTGTATAGACCTAGGAGGTCCCTGCCCATTCTATGGGTTTATGGAGTTTATATCCCATGTAAGGAAAGTACTCTCTCACTGTTCTTGTGTTTCACAAAAGTATTCTCTTATTCCTTGGGGAACCTGTTTGAGAGCTTCAAAATTATTATTACTTTCAACTTTATCTTAATGGTAGGACAAATCCTATTCCAATTATTCTAAAAATAATCTCTCTAGGTGGTATCATCTCAATACACTCTTACCATATACCATCTGAATTTCTAAATGGCGAGTTACAATTTGGGGGGATGTGTTATCTGATCACTTCCTAAATGTTTGTGGAAGAAGGCTTGGAGTTGTTTCCAAGCATCAACTTGGGCCATGGAGTGGGCCTTAACTTCTCCTCCCCAGATCACACGTTTGCCCACCAAACTGTGAAAGGAACCCAGGCACACAGGGAAATACGGGGGCTCAATATAGTGTCCTGTTGCAGGGTAGCAGATCATCTCCGGTTTTTTCTTCCCATGGGCTTGTAACCATTTGGCAGCTTCATTGGCATAGAATTCACTTTTCCAGTTGTGGTCATCTAGACCAACAAGAAACATGAAGCAACTCTCAGCCTTCTCAATTGGAATTAAGCTTTTTCTGTTGGGTTCCTCCAAAGGATTGTTGAGAGTATCAATGATGTCTGCAAACCCGTCTTCAGTCATCTTGATAAGTTTTAGGTCACGTTGCAATGGGGGGATGGTCATACCCTTATAGTGTAGGACAGATGCTACATTTGCCAGGCAGCCATTGATGGTGACAGTGGCTGTGATATCCTTCAAATGAGAGGCCATGGAGAGGCACAGATCACCTCCTTTAGAAATTCCAAGCAGCCCCACTCCTGGACCCTTTACCTGAAAAAGTCAGAGAGTCAAAGAGGGAATGAGAATAACTTTGTGACCAACAATATGGGGCAGCTAGATGGTACAGTGGACAGAGCACCAGCCCTGGAGTGAGGAGGCCCTGAGTTCAAATCTGGCCTCAGACACTTGACACTTATTACCTGTGTGACTCTGAGCAAGTAATTTAACCTTGACTGCCTCAAAAAAACCCCAAAATTTAAAAATAGCTTTTTTACCCTCAGAGATGTTTTTGGATCTTAATGAGTTTTGCAGTAACCACTGCTCATATCAACATGACAGGTAAAGCTCATGTTATATAGCATTTTCATTATAACCCTATATTAGAAATACTATAATATCCATTTTTCAGTCAGGAAACTGAGAAACAAATACTTGCCCATAATCACAGAGTGACTTAAAATTCAAGAAAGTTAGGTGATACAACAGATAGAACACTGGACAGTCAAGAACATCCAGGTTCAAGTCCTGCCTCAGGCACTTACCAGCCATGTGACCCTGAACAAGTCACTGTTTGCCTCAGTTTTCTCAACTGTAAATTAGGGATAATAAGAGGACCTACCTTCAAGGGTTGTTTAATATTTACAAGGCACTTAGCATGGTACCTAGTACAGAGTAGGCACCTAATAAATCCTTCTTTTCTTCCTTCCTTCCTTCCTTCCTTGCTTCCTTCCTTCCTTCCTTCCTTCCTTCCTTCTGACCCAAGGCAACTCACATACCTATGGTAGGGAACTGATTATGCATTTTAATTGAGGCCTTTTGGCGAAAACTCTCCCCTCACCTCTTTTCCAACCTATTCATGATTCTACTAAGGGGAAGCACAGGCTGAGGGATGATATAATTTGGAGCAGGTAGACATTCTGCATACCTCAAGTCACTGCTCACTGATATTCTTCCTTGGATTCTGGATCTGAAGAGATGTCTACTCTAACTCACTCATTTCTCAGCTAAGGAAACCATAGCCCACGGAGGTGACAAACCTGTGTCTTCCAAAGGTCACACAGATGATCATTACCAGAGATCATTTGGATTTGTCTCAGTTTTCTCTTTCCAAGCAGCAGAGGGATTGGCCAGTGTTGAAATACCCTTTGGAAGTAGGGAAAGTCTCAAAGCAAAACAGGCATCTAGGTGGCAAAGTTGATAGAGGACTGGGCCTGGAGTCAGGAAGACTTCTCTTACTGAATTCAAATCTGGCCTTAAACACTTACTAGGTTTGTGACTCTGGACAAATCACTTAAACTTGTTTGCCTCAGTTTCCTCATCTGTAAAATGACCTAAAGAAGGAAATAGCAAACCCTTCCACTTCCCAATAGACACATATAATAGGAGGTTTCATTCTTGGTACAATTTCTAAAAATGAAGAGCAATCAAAGAAAGCATCTATCCCCCAGAACCAAAGAAACTAAAAGAAGAGAGAAGTGATAAAATGAGAAGACAACCTGGGAGTGGTTTTTCAGGTACTGGACAGCCTCTTCAAAGTATTCCAGATGAAGTTCCTTCATGTCTTTGGGGAGGTCCTCACAGCCATAGTATGCCAGGGCCAGCACAGCAAAGCCATGTCCAGCCAACAGGCTGGCTCTATATTCAAACAGGCCACCTCCAGCTCCAAAGATGTCGATGATCCCAGGGAAGGGCCCTGAACCTAAAAGAAAGTCAAAGTCATAAAGCATTCCTTTTAAAATTTTCCTTCTGAATTCTATGGATAGTCACGTTGTTTGGTCTTGGATGACATATTCTGAGACACCATAAGACTCCTTGTTCACCACTTGCATGTACACTGGGAAGAATATACCTGGTTACCTCTGCATAGTGTGATTAAAAATAAACTCAATTAACTGGAAAATAAATCACTAACATTTGTATAGTGCTTACTATGTGCCAGGCAATGTTCTAAGCATTTGATCGTCACAACAATCCTGTGAGGTAGGAGCTATTACTATCATCTTCATTTTACAGTTGAAGAAACTGAGGCATCAGAAGTCAAGAGACTTGCCCAGTGACTTGCCCAAGTAACTAGTGTCTTGTTTCAATTGAAGTTTAACAAAAGGGTCAATTGAGGCAGATCTCTGAGCAAGATAGAATTTATTGGCACAAGGCATGCTACCTGTCAATAAATGAGTCAATGGCTAGTCCTCCATTAATGACACAGACCTCGAACAAAAGGACTGTTTACCTTATAGAGGTTTGGGGGAGTTGTTCCTCCTTCATTCTCAAAGAGGATCAATGACATTGGGAGGGTGATATTTTCACTTGTTTGTGAACTGGATTTAAGGGAGGCAGAGCTAAGCAAAGTCATCTGCCTCACTCTCTCCTCCAGAATCATAGAGGTCCAGTAGCAAGGCAAAAGGCAAGAGGACTGGCAATGGCCTGGGATGCAGGGGCAGTGACTGAGGTTGGAAGGAAGGGCACTGGGGTAAAAGCACCCCTCCTCCAAGGCTACATGCCCTGGGGGCACAGACCTATTTGCCCAACCCCAGTTGCCGCTCTATTACCAAGGGGTTTTGGAAGTATAGAACAAAGAATAGAACAAGGTAGATGACATAGAATTAAGGACATCATGATTGGTTACAGACCTGAGCCATAGGGAACATCATTGGTTGGAAATTTAGTAACAGGGACTAGCAATAACCCCTCTTCTACTCTCATGAGTCTAAGAGTTTAGGTGTGAGAGAGTGGCCCAGCAAAGTAGACATCTTGAAGGATACTTTGGTGGAGTAAAGATATATACATTCATATATGTGTGTGTGTATATATATATATATATATATATGTATATATATATATATATAACATGTATATATATATTTATATAGATGCACACACACACATATATATTTACACACACACACACACACACACACACACACACACACACACATATATGTCATGCTCAAACTCCCTTGCTTTCTCACACATTCCCCAAGGTTAGCAAAATTCCTTGAGCAGCAAAACTGGATTTACTTTAAACTTAACCTGTTATGGTCCAGCTGAATTCTCCAGAATTTGTCCAGAGACCAAGAACCATAACTTAAGCAGTTACATGACAAAAGCAGTTACAGGCCAAAATCAATTACTTGTTAATGAGATCAATAAGAAAATATTACAGGATCAATTTATTCCAATCCCTTGTTTGACTGGTGTTTTGGTAATTAAGGTGGGACTTTTTTTTTTTTTTACTGTTTTCTGTTTGAGAATGCTAAAGTAATCAAGTGCCTTTGATTAAGTTTAGTCCCAGGCCCACACTCTTTTGATGATTAGGGACAAAGCCTCCCGGCCCTGAACAGAGTATATAAACTCAGAAGTTAACATTTTGTTTGGGGGCTCTCCCTCCCTGAAAGAGTGTTGTTGCAGAGACTTTGGGTAGCTACTGGAGCCTCCCAGCTTTGAAGAAAACCCAGATGTTGGTGCTTCTCTTTTTGGTAACTATGTATGTGATGTCTTGATTAGACAAAGCCTGTCTGTTGAATTGTGTTATTTGATCTGTTAATATTTTCTGTTTGTAATTTCTATTTGTATTTGCTCTGAAGTTCAGGGTGCTGGCTTTCCCCCCTGAACTAAGTGGATGGCATATGTATGTTTAATTAAAGTGAGATTGTTAACCTCTTAAAGTTGCTTTCCTTAGAAAAGCAGATCAAAGAATTTGTGCTGGCAGCTCTTGTTGCTGGTCTTTTGGGTCTTACGACCTACAGCAGCTGCTAGCCACATTATTGTTACAAATTGTCAGTAAGTTGGCAGCAGTCTGCTTGTTGTCTCTCCTCACCAACTGCTCCTGCCGAGTCTGTATGCAGGGCATTCTCTGCTTTTTCTCTCAAGTCTGTAAGTCTGTATGAAGGCAGTTCTCCACTCCTGCCTCAAGGCTCCACATATAATACAATCTCAGGACATCCACCCCTCCAACACAGTCTAGAGCCAGACTAATTGACTCAAGCCCTGGCTCTGGCCATCCCCACCTCCCACAAGCCTCTGCTTGTTCTCCTCCCAAAGCCGCTGCTCCTGTCTGTCTCCTCCAGAGTGCTAGTGGGGTAGGGAGGGGGAAGGAGAGGTTGTCTCCCAGGGCCTCTGCTCTAGGCTCCTGGGAAACCAACCACTCCCTTACTGCTACTTGCCTTTTTTTCTTCAGGCCTCTGGGGCTCCACAGAACCACATCCACCACAAGTATAAAGAGCAACCCAATAATTGGGAAACATTCAACCACTATCTCACAACCCCAAAACTCCATATTTTCCTTTCAATCTGCAGATCCTGCTGACTGCACCATTTTTGTAACAACAATTTGGCTAGCAGCTGCTGTAGGGGTATAAGACCCAAAAAGATCAGCAACAAGAGCTGCCAGCACAAATTCTTTGATCTGCTTTTCTAAGGAAAGCAACTTTAAGAGGTTAACAATCTCACTTTAATTAAACATACATATACCATCCACTTAGTTCAAGGGGAAAAACCAGTACCCTGAACTTCAGAGTAAATACAAATAGAAATTACAAACAGAAAATATTAACAGATCAAATAACACAATTAAACAGACAGGCTTTGTCTAATCAAGACATCACATACATAGGTACCAAAAAGAGAAGCACTAACATCTGGGTTTTCTTCAAAGCTGGGAGGCTCCAGCAGCTACCCAGAGTCTCCACACCAACACTATTTCAGTGAGTGAGAGCCCCAAACAAAATGCTAATGTCTGAGTTTATATACACTCTCAAATAGTGTGGTCAGGCTCTGTTTCTGAATTCAATTTCCTGTGTTCCTTCTGCTGGCTTCCATTTGCACCCAGACTGTTGGTATGCTTCAGTGTCCCTGGGCAGAACTCTATGGTCAGCTGTCTCTGACCAGAGCACTGAGTCATCTTCTGTCCTCCTTGAAGATTCCTTGATCAGGATCCTAGGTGTGACAGAAGTCCTCCTTGATCAAGACACTGGGTGGTCTTTTGTCCCTCGTGGGGCCTCCCATGACCAGGACACTTGGTTGTCTCTATATTCCCTGAGGCTTCTGTGATCAGGAAGCTGGGAAGTCTTTGTCCCCTTTGAGGCTTCCTTGAGTAGGAGGTTGAGTGCTCTCTCTACTTCCTGAGCCTCCCTTGATCAGGGAGCCTGGTGGTCTCTCTCTCCATTGGAGTTTTCCCTATCCCAGAGGTGGAGGATCTTCTGTCTTTTCTCTGGCCTTTCATGATTGTGACATTGAGTGATCTTCCTCATCCATGCCTGCTGTCCTATGGGATTCTTGTCCATGGCCTTCCAAAAATTCATCACAGGGGCTGTATTCAATATCATGGAGGCCTTCCTCACCTTCTCCCAACCGTCTACCATAGAGGTAGCTAGGTGCTACTGCGCATAGAGCTCTGGGCCTGAAGTCATTAAAACCTGAGTTCAAATCCTGTCTCAGATACTTCCTAGCTATGTTACCTTGGTAAGTCAGTTAGCCTCAGTTTTCCTCAGTTTCTTTAATTGCAACATGGGAATAATAATAGCACCTACCTAACAGAGTTGTTGTGAGGGTCAAATGAGATAATATTTGTAAAGCACTTAGTACAGTGTTTAGCACATAGTGTCAGCTAGATAAATGCTGGCTCTTATTATCAAGAGGGTACATTTGGAGCACTCTAGCCATCCATATGTCATCCCTCAATATTTCCTGTCTTCTCTTCCTGTCATGCAACTCCTTAATAGCATCATTTACTCCTTACTTCTCCAGAATTCCTCACTGGTTATATGTTGAGCCTCTCTATTGCCCCCTGTGTGATACACATCTTTAAGTCTTCAAAGACAATGGTATTTCATATTTCACTGTAATGTAGAAACAGTAGATTAATATTAGTATTGAAAAGATGGGCCTTTGCTTTTGTGGGAATCTTTGATTCAGTAAAACAAAACAAAACAGCTCTTCAAATTCCTGAAAGAAAAATCTAGCCCACTCTTTTCCTCCTGTTCAACTCTGGGACTACTGCCCCTCTCTATTGTCTGTCTCAGATATGGTGGTTGCTTGCTGTCCTTTGCCCTCTAAGAGGACCAAAATGGCATCACTATGTAAAGATGAAGGTACAGTGTGTCCAACTGTGGCTGATTGGACCAATAGGAGCTCTGAAGGCTCTGCCATAGGTCAGGCACAAATAGTCCATATGAACATTTGGAGTGGAAATGTCTCTAGATTTGCACAAATATAAGTAAATGTTATGTCATATAATAATGTATCATACAATATATTATTATATAATAATATATTATTTATAACTATATAAATAAAAGCTCTACAAGTATCCATCCAAATGCATGTTGGCACCTGATTAGCTGGCCTTCTTCATCCATTTTCTTTCCTCTGTGGAAAGACAAGCCAAACTCATTTCATTACGTATCTCTTCCAGGAGATTTTATGATGTTCTGGGCTTATCTGTGTTAACTAAAAGTGGAAGTATCAGATTATGTCAGCTCAGGGAGTGTTCATCTTTGACTCATTCAGGATCTCCTGAATATTCTAGGTCCAGTATTTCTGGAAAATTGGGCAACTCAAGAAAACAAGGTAAATGGCAATCAACTCAATGAGCATAGCCATGATGAGGCATCACAGTAGGACTTTGTAGAGGTACATAGGCAGTAACCAAAAGAATTCCCATCGACTGTAAAAGGAGAGTCATTTGCCCACACTCCCTTTCTGGTCCCCCCATTAAGCACGTTTTAGGAGAAGCACAATTTGGCCCAATCTTCTACACTTTCTCCAGTGATGGTACTATGCTAATAATAATTTGTAGTCACAGCCATTGCCCCAAGGCACTGTAACATTCTCAATAATCAAATAAAAAATAAATTGGGCTATTATGCTCTCCTTGGAAAAGTGGTTGAATATACCACAGGACAAGGTCGAGTAGTGTAAAGACTAGATTTATCAGAAGACCTGGATGCAAGTCTTGGACATACAAGTCATTTCATCTCTGGATCTCAGTTTCTTCATCTGTAAAACGAGAGGATTGGGTTGGATGCTAACCAAAGAATCTCCTTCCTAGATGCTAGGAGTTCTCCAGTCAGAATTGCTCAGATTTCTTTGGCATGAACCCTCCTATAGAGAAGAGGAGCCACTTCCAAGCCCATCAAATAAGCACTTATTAAAGCAATAAGTGTAAAGGAAGAAAGGGAAAGTAATAAGTATATAGCACCTTCTATATGCCAGGCACTGTGCTAAACACTTTAAAATGAGCACTTACAAACTTCCTTTACAATTATTTAATTTAATTTATAATTACTTAATCTTCTTCACAATTATTTGATTCTCCCAACAACTCTGCAGAGATAGGTGCTACAGATGATCAAACTGAGGGAAACAAAGGTTAAGTGACTTGTCCAGGGTCACACAGCTAATAGCTTTCTGAATCTGGGTTTCAACTTAGTACTACCTGACTCTGGGGCTAGCACTCTTCTCCATTGCATCAGCAGCTGCCTTTACTCTACATGAAGTACTGTATTAGATTCTAGGTTATAAATACAAGCCAAAAATAGTCCCTTTCCCTTAGAGAACTTGGATTCCACAGATGATACCTTCACCTAGATAAGTATGTGCATGATCACATCTGGCCTAGAATATTACAGTAGTCTCCCTGCATCCAGGATCTTCTCTCACAGCCAGGGATATTCCTAAAACTCAGGTCTGACATGGATGTCACTCCCCTTCTCAGGAAGTTCCAGAGGTTCTCCATTTCCTCTAGGATCCATAACCCTTCACTACCTGGCTCCAGTCCACCTTTTTACATCTACTGCACTTGACTCAGCATTATATACTCTCCAGTCCACTCAAATTGGCCTACCTGCTGCCCCTCACCTAAGACATTCATGTCTCTTCTCCATGCCTTTGCTGTCCCCTACACCTGGCCTTTAAGTACATAAATTCCTTCAAAGCCTTCTATAAAGACCACTTCCCACATAAGGTGCATCCTGCCCCACCCACCTTGAAATTATATGTACCTTGTGTTTGGTTTTTATGGGCAGCTAGGTGGCACAGTGGATGGAGTACTTGGCCTGGAGTCAGGAAGACTCTCTTCCTGAATCCAAATCTGGCCTCAAACACTTAGTAGTTCTGTGACCCTAGACAAGTCACTTAACCCTGTTTGCCTCTTTCCTTATATGTAAAGTGAGCTGGAGAAGGAAATGGCAAACCACTCCAATATCTTTGGCAAGAAAACACCAAATAGGGTCATGAAGAATACAAAATGACTTAACAACAATAAACATTTGCTTTTTATATATTTTCTAACTACCTCTATGTTTGGGCATTGCTCCCTATGTAAGCCCCTTGAGAGTAGGGTATATTTTGTTTTGGCCTTTCTTTGCACTAGTAACTCCTCTGAGTTTAAGGGAAAACTCTTTTTTTCCACTTGCTATACTGTAAATCTATACTTTACTTAGAAAGTGTCAACACTGCTACTATATTATTCTTAGCTTAGCCATGTGAATGAGATTATTTACTCCTTCCTTTATTCCTACCAATATCATTTTATAGGTCTTATTTGTATCAGTAATTTAAATGTCTACATATTCTGTTTTGGCACACAATAAATATTTCTCCATCAATTTTTCTACCTTTGTGTTAATGACATAAAAATTCCCTCAATTTGTCTCACTTTCCTGATAAAGTCATTTATTAACTCAATTTTTTCCTCCATTCTCTTAGATTTTCAAAAAGTACAATCACAACAGCCACAGAGAGGTAGTTTAACAGCTTGTTTGCCCATTTATTCCTGGAATTCCTTTTTATCAGCCCCCCCACCTCCACCCCCGCCTTTTTGGCTAAACTTACTTTAATATTTCAAGTAGCAACCATCTTGTCTCTGGGGGGATGCCCTCCACTGACATAAAGCAGAATTCCTGTATAACTGATGGTCTTCGAAAATTACAGTGGCTAAAAAACTCACCATTGAAAGGTGAACGTTGGTCAAGAGTGTAATTACATAGGCCGGGATTTAGACAAGAGAGATATGTAGTATCACTGTCTGATGACGCCTTACCGCTTTGATAGGGCTTGCCCCAAATAACAATCAGAAATGTTTGATTTAGGAACTGAGACTTGGAGGAGTCTAGTGGTAGATTCCTGGACTTGAACCTGGGACTTCGGATCCCCAGTTATAGATCAGAAATCAGAAGATTTAGAATTGGAAAAGACCTTAGACAGATTTCTAAGCCAACTCCTTAGTGCTTCCATGCCAAACCCCTGAGAGATGTCCATCCATCCCTCTGACATCTCAAGATTATTTTAGAATGCCAGGGGTATCCTTGGCACGTCTGAATGCTAGAACATCCTGCTGTGGCAGATGGAAAGAAAGAGCGGTGGTCGGCGATCAGATGAGGGGTCAGAGAAGAAAAGCATGGGAGCGGGGAGGTTTGGAGGGGCACTCACCCGGAGGTAGGAAGAGGGTGGCCCGCAGGCTGCCTTCTCGCACCGGGATCCTCCTCAACCCTGGCCTCAGAAAGCTCCGCTCGTGGACCACCTGTGCCAGCCGCTGGGTGGGCTGGGGGTCGTGACCCTCATACACCTCCAGGTCCACGAGGAAAGGAGTCTGCACGTCCCGCTTCACCAGCCGCCAATAGGGCTTGTCGGGCTTCATGCTCCAGAAGAGCCCCATGGCCTCCACGCCGCTGTAGCTGCCCCCCAGAGCCGGCGCCCGCGCCAGATCCAACTGCCCGCCCGCGTCCGCCTCGTAGCGGGCCGAGGCCCGGAAGAGCCCCCCTTTCTCATCGCGGAGGGAGGCGCGCAGGGTGACCCGCTGGGCCGGGGCCAGACCGTGCACCACGATCACCACGGGCTCGTCCCACAGGCTGCGAGGCCCGGGAGTCACGTTCACGGTCACGGCCATTGAACTGACCTGAGGCATTCAGGAGTTCGCCTAGTTATAGTGAAACAGGAGTCCTCTGGTCCCCATTGGCTCCCCCCAGGGCGGAATCTCTCGGGAGCTGTCCAATGGCTTCTGTAGAGGCGAGAGAGCTCCCAGGGAGGCGGGAGCGTGGAACGGGCTCGTGTCTAGTTCAAAGTCCTTTCCTCCTTTCTGTTCTTCAGACGTTTTCAGGGAAAGCCCTAGAATTTCAAGGGCTTGGGAAAGGTTTCTGTAAAGATGGGATTTCAGCCTGGGAAGTCAACAGGGGGAGTTGAGGAGGGAGAGCGTGCCATCCATTGGAGACAGGTAGAGAAAACGTCAGGAGCAGGGAGGAATGGAGCGCCTTGTTAAAGGAATAGCAGGGAGTCCAGTGTCATTGGATCAGAAGTAAGGCGTAAGAAGTCTCAAAAGATAGGGGCAGGCTAGTTCCTAAAGGGATTTGAATGCCAACAGTGCATTCTGTATTTGATCCTGGAGGCAAAAAGGAGCTTCTGGGGTTTATTGACGAGGGGAAGAGGGTCAAACATGATCTGATTAGCACTTTAGAAAAATCACTTTGGAGGCTGAATGGAGAATGGATTAGTTGGTGAAAGACTTAAAGGAGACTAACCCATTAGCAGGTTATGGCATTAATCCAGGCAGGAGGTGCTGAGGGCCTGCACCAGAGTGATGGAAGTGTCAGAGGAAAGAAGGGAGTGTATTTGAGATATGTTGCCATAACAGCAAGCACCCTAGCACTCCCGGGATGGCCTGCTAGCACAGATGCTTTGATCTGCTTTTCTAAAGGAAAGACAGCTCAAAAAGGGTTAACAATTCTACTTTAATTAAACTATGTAAGTAAAGAAGGTAAAGGTCATTCACTAGTTCAGGGAACCCTGAAGGTGGAGAAAATACAAACAGAAATTAGCACAAAGATCCAATAGGCAGGGCTCCAACTGCCTAGTAGTCTTGGTACACGGTTTAACGTTTACATACATCACTGGGCCGGGACAGCACCAATATCTGAGTGGTCAGGGGGCTCCTTAACAAAAGCCTACCCAGAGTCCTGCCCAGGAAATCAAAAAGGCTTTCTCAGGAGCAAGCCCTCAAAGCAAAATCTCATCTCAGAATATATATACCCTTTGGGCTAATAGACTCAGTGCCAGAAGGCATCACAACCCTCCTGACTCAGTATCTAGAATAGTACCTAAAGGTGTGAAAGGCTTCCTGCAAGCAAGTTTCCCCTAAGCAAGCTTCTCTTTAGGAAAATTCCTCCCCTCCATGAGCTCTGTGTGACTCAGGATGTATCACAGCTGTGAGCTGGGTCAGAACTCGAAGCAGCAAAACATCCGTGATTGAAATACCTGTGTACCATTATACCTGGGAACACAACAAGGAAAAAAGGGGACACGTGTGGTCACATAGGCCCATGTGTGTAAGGAGGATTTTGTTATACTTTTACAATTCAGTTTCTCAGGATCCATGGGCGTGGCAATGTCTAGTTTCCAGGTGCTACATAATAATTCCCAGAATAGTCCCAAGGATGCTAGATAGTAATTCCTAGAATCAGTGATAGGCAGTCCTACTGAAGCTAAGCCATGAGATATAGGGGTGGCATAATTGATATTTGCTAAGCTTGGGTAGAATGACAATAATTCTAAAGTTAACCTGTGAGCTTAATGTTGGCAAGATGCCTTCTTTGTCTGTTGCCCTATAAAGTAAGTGGGCAATCCAATGAGTGGGGAATCCATTTGGGATTTGGGTGATGCATAGAGGAATGCATGTACCTGCCTCAACCAGCCCCCATTGAGGCTTGAGGGGATTTAGGAGAGTGGACAAGCTGTGCCTGTCTCAATTGACCCCATCGAGATGCAGGGGTAGTTGCCCCCTCCTTCTCACCAGTCCCTGTGAGAAGGATGATTAGATAATGCTGTAGGAGTCTGTGCTTCATCATCAGAAACCTTCTGACAAGACTAGACTAGAATAAAGTAAGATTGTTAACCCCTGCAAAGCTGTCCTTCCTGTCTGACCAGATCAAGAATGAACCTCTAGAGTCTGGAATAAAACCTCCAGTGCCTCCTGTGTGTTATCTCTGAAACAGTCTATTAATGGATGGGGAAGATCTTCATATTCTATTAACCCTAGATTCTGCCCCAAGATCTTCCCATCCATTAATAGGCCTATGTGACCACATGTATTCCCTTTTTTCCTTGAAACAGGGGCTGTGTTCCCAGGTCTAAAGGTATACAGGTATTTCAATCACAGATGTCTTGCTGCTTTGAGTTGTGGCCTAGCTCACAGTTGTGATACATCCTGAGTCACACAGAGCCCATTGGGGGATGAACATTCCTAAAGAGGAGCTTGCTTAGGGGAAGCTTGCTTGAAGGAAGGCCTTCACATGTTTTGGTATTAAGGCACTGGGTCAGGGGGTTTGTGATGCCTTCTGGCACTAAGCCTATTAGCCCAAAGGGTATGTATATTTTGAGATGAGATTTTGCTTTGGGGGCTTGCTCCTGAGAAAGCCCTTTTGATTTCCCGGACAGGACTCTGGGTAGGCTTTTGTTAAGGAACCCCCTGACCACTCAGATGTTGGTGCTCTCCCGGCCCAGTGATATATGTAAATGTTAAAGTGTGTACCAAGAGTACTAATGTCGACCTGAAAGTTTGGTTAAAGGAGGCAAACAAGCTAGGTGATATGTAAATTCATATTGTTTATTTCCTTAAAGTTAGTGGATACATCATGTGTGGAGCCAGAGAAAATCTGACTGCCTGAACAGAAGAATGAGAAGGTTTAAATACATTTTTAAAGCAGTCACAACTCAGCATGTCTATGTTACTCAATTTTATGATCTCCATATATGTTTAACCATAATACAAGAGAGGATTTTCTAAATTGAATAGGTAGTAAATACAATAAGGGTCAATTGAAACTACAACCCAGCATTTCTGTGTTTAATTTACCACTAACATTGCCACAACATAGTATCTGCCCATAAAAGAAGTCACAGTATTAAAGATAGTGTCTCGGGTTAAAGGGCCTCTTCCTTAACAGAGGATGAATTGGAAAGAGGAAAGTGTGCTCTTAAGCCAGCCCAATCTGGCCTTGCTGACATAGGAAGAGATATTCTCTGAGTTTACTCAGAGAACAAAGAGGTTTTTAGGTGTAGACTCTTCTCCTGGTTAATCAGTTCAGTCTCTTCTTCTGCTTAATGAGTTCAGGCTCTTCCTCTGGTTGATCAGTTCAGGCTCTGGCCCTTATTGAAGTTATAAGTTGATATTAAATGATCATCGCTAGACAGTTGGAGCCCTGCCTATATTGGATCTTTTGTGTTTATTTCTCTGTATTTTCTCCACGTTCAGGGTGCTAACCTTTCCCCTGAACTATTGAGTGACCTTTACCTTCTTTACTTACGTTGTTTAATTAAAGTAGAATTGTTAACCCCCTTGAGCAGTCTTTCCTTTAGAAAAGCAGATCAAAGCACCTGTGCTAGCAGGCCATCCTGGGAGTGCTAGGGTACTTGGTGTTACAGTTGCAAAAATGAAATCAACAGGCCTTGGCAACAGCTGGGGTGGGAGCAAGGGGAAGCAGAATTAGGAGTCTAGCCTGACACCTAGGTTGCAAATCTGAGGGACTACAGGGAAGCAAGGAGCAGGGGAGGGTTGAAGGGGAAAGATAGAGTTCAATTTTGAGCAGATTAGGTCTAAGCTGTCTACTGGACAATCCAATTGGAGATGTCTGAAAGGCCGTTGGAGAGATTGGAGGTTAGGAGAGAGATTGGGTCCAAATAGGCAGATTTGGAAAGAATCAGCATAGAGCCTGTTGAGGTTTAGTCTCTGCCCACCTAGAGTCAAAAACGGTTGCAGTTTCATGATGTGTTGTGGTGGAACCATCTCAAATAATTCAGACTCAGACCACCTCTAATCTAAGTGTAGGAATTTATTGAGATTGACGCCTCTCGTGGAGTGGGCTAAGTTCCAAGAGGAACCAGCAACTTCAGAGAAAGCAAGATGGATTTTTGTAAGGTAAAGATGCTGATTAACATAGGATACAGGAATATGACTAATATCAAAAAGGCAGGAGGAGTTTGTTAAGGGATTAGGTAATGGAGGAGGGGATCCTAGCCTCAGTGGGACTGCGCAGGTCCTATCTTAGGGTGGGCCCCTACTAAGGTTAGGTGGTCAAGCATTCAGGTGATGCTGATGTATTCTGATTGGCTGACTGGCTAGCTATTGTGGTCCTGTCTGGTCAAGATGAATAGTTAGGTGTTGTGGTCCTGTCTGGTCAAGATGAATAGTTAGGGATTGTGGTCCTGTTGTGGGCTAGATGGATGATGTGATTGTGAGTGTACACACGAGTTTCAGTGGGACGGGGAGCGGTTGGTTGGGGGGAGGCAGTGGCTGGGTTTCCATCACATGGACATGCCTGCTTTTTCTGTGGGAACTAAGAGTTCAGGGACACACCTGTTGTTCTGGAGAGCAGTGAGGCATAAGGTAGGACATTGGGGGGGGGTGCCTAAGTAGGTACAGCAGGCTATAATGAAGTTAGAATATTGGGGCTGGGGGCAGCTCTATTAGGACTACATCAGAGACAGTAATTCAATCCATGGGAGGTGATGAGATCACCAAGTGAAGTAGTACAGGAGAAGAAAAGAGGGACCAGGACAGAGCCCTGAGGGACACCAACAGTTAGAAGCCAGAATCTGGATGAGAATCGAGCAAAGGAAACTAAGAAGGAGCAGTCTGATGAGTAGGAGAAGAACCAGGAGAGAGGAGTGTTCCAAAAACCTAGAGCAAGAGTGATCAACAGTGTCAGAGGCTTTGGAAAGGTCAAGGAGAATGAGGATTGAGAAAAGGTCATTGGCTAAGACATTATTAGTAACTTTGGAGAGATCAGTTTCAGTGGAAGAATAAGGCCAGAAGTCATATTGTAAGAAGGGAGTGAGAGAAGAGAAAGTGGAGTCACCTATTGTAGACTGCCTTTTTGAGGAGTTTACCTGTAAAGGGCAGAAAATATATAGGACAATAGTGGGGATGTAAAGAGCAAGTGATGGCTTTGTCAGAATGGGGAGACATGGGCAGTGGAGAATGAGCTAATAGATGGGGAAAGACTGAATGTAAGGGAGTGAGTTTGAATCCTTATTGCCTCCAGGATCATGCTGTTTGTCAGTAAGTTGGAGGAGTCTGGATGGAATTGTTTGGCTTGAGCAGTTTAGTCTTGGTAAGAAGTAAGGCCCCCTGATCATATGAGGGGGTGAAGGAGGAAATGGTGGCAGAAGGCCTTTTGAAGGGCAGAGGAGATGAGGAAGAGGGGAGAAGAGCGAGCTCACATTAAAGTGGTCACATTTTTTTTCTGTAAAATACTAGGCAAGGTTCTCAGCTCAGAGAAAGTGGGAGGGAGGGAGAGCCATGGGAGGTTTCAGGAAGCAAGAAAATGTTCTAGATTTAGGGCTGGAAGGGACCTCAGAGGCAATTTAGTGCAAACCCCTTATTTTATGAATGAGGAAACTGAGGTCTAGTGAGCATTAATTGAGTTGCCTAAGTTCATCATGACCTTAGTGGTGGGGAAAAAGTTGCTGGTGTGGGAAACAAAAGAAGGAATTCTGTTTCCACAAAATTAAAAGTACTCCCAGCTTTGAGCGATAACAGAATGTAAGTCAAAGGTGACTGGTTCTAATCAGAGCTGTGACCTAGCAGAACCAGGATTCTGATCAGGTAAAAGGTCAGAAGCTTGTACTCATGCTTAATGTGCTGTTTGAAAGGGAACCTGCCAGGGAGGAGAACATAAAGTGGGAGGTGCAGGAGGTGGTATCTAAGCAATGGAGAATTGGGAACAGCAAAAAAAAGGTTTGCCTTTTTCTGAGCAAGCATACTCTCCATCGGGGAGGTACTCATTCACTGGGAATGTAAAATAAAATAAGAACTTTCCTGGCTTCACAATGAGTATTGTTCTTTTTAGAGTGAGCCCCCTTTTCACAATGTGTGTCTGGCTTCTGGAATTGTGGAAGAATAGAGGAGCAAAAGAGAGAAAAGAGTATACTACTAATTAGTACTTTAAAAAAAAAGATCTAAAGCCAAGAAAATAAGGATTTTTAAACATTATTTCATTGGTTTATGTTAGCTTTGAGGACAGCTAGGTAGCACAGTGGATAGAGTGTGGTTCCTGGAATCAGGAAGACTTATCTTCTTGATTTCAAATCTGACCCCAGACTCTTAGTAGTTATATGACCCTGGGCAAGTCACTTAACCCTATTTACCTTAGTTCCTCATCTGTCAAATGAGCTGAAGAAGGAAATGGAAAACCACCCCAGTATCTCTGACAAGAAAATCCCAAATGGGGCCAAAAAGAGTGGGACATAACTGAACAAATTTGCATATTTCTTTTAAAGTTTGGTTCTCCCTATCCAGCACAAAAATAGTAGGTACTTAATAAATACTTGTTGATTTGACTTGACTCCCTATCTCTTCCTGGCTGGAAGTGAGCAGATTGCTCCTTAGGCAACTTGGCTATTCCTCCCTCTTCTTCCAAAACCTGGTGCAGGGCAGTGCAGACAAGGAATAGACATAAACTCTTTTTTTAAAAAACGTATTTCCATATTAGTCATGTTGTCAAGACAAATCAGAACCAAAGGGAAAGACCATGAGAAAGGAAAAAAAAGAGAGAGAAAATAGTATGCTTTGCTCTGCATTCAGACTCCATAGTTCTTTCTCTGGATTAGATATAAATTCTTACAGCTCAGAAGAGCCACCAGCTTCTTGACTCCCTGGTAGTTAAATTTAGCAGCATGCAACACCAAGTGTGCCTGTCTTTGATTTTTATGTAAACACTTCTGATTATATGGTTACAATTTTCTTGGGAGCTCCGCCTTAAATTGTTTGTGTTTGTTGTGGAAAAGTTTACAATAAAAATTATCTAAACAAAATTACGAAGATCTGAAACAAATATTTAACCAGCCCTGCCATGTTTATGTATTTAATATAGTTTGAATAAATATTAAATATATATTTAATCTGGATCCTTTCTTCCCCAAAATATATCCTTATGCCTACCTTTTTCTCCTTGACTCCCTTTGATGTCCACAATCATTTCCACCTCATTTGCTCCGCCTTGCCATCAGGGAGTGGGTGGTCCTGGACAGTTAGTCTCAATTGTTCTCAACTGGGGGATATGCCCCGGGAATACTTGCCACATCCTTCATATCCCCAACATTCATTATTCTCTCTGGGTATGCTCAATACTGGCTACTTTAACATGCACCAGGGAGCTGGGCCCAGGAGATAAGCTCCTGGTCAAGGCTTTGAAGCAAACAGAACTCTTAAATAGATATCCTATATAAATATACTCCTATTTTTAGATAAACAGATGGATATAGATAAACCTATATATGTATGTATGTATATATATATATATATATATATATATATCAGTAAGCTAGTTTGTAATCTTCCAGCTTTAAATAAACACACACACACACACACACACACACACACACCACACCTCAGATAGCATGTGGCCACATGTCAATTTCATAGGCTTCTCAGCCTTGGAATCTCTTGGGAGCTGCCCAATAGACTACCTCTGTAAAGGCAAGAAACCACCCAGAGCCAGGAAGGTCAGTGGGGCACACTGGAATAGGATTCAAAGTTCTTTGCCCATCCCTCAGTTTGGAAAAGTATTTATTATAGTTTTGACTTCACATAGGAAGAACTCCATGATCTGGGGTCTTAAAAAAGAGAAACTTCTTTGGTGACCAAGAGGCTTGTTCATCTTCAACACTGCACCCTCACTCCCACCCCCATTTCAAATCTTAAAGACCATATTTGGACAAATGAAACATCCTCAAAGTATCCCAGATCAAGAAAGTAGGATGGGGATAATGATGGAGAGGAGGTGCAGGGATTCTGGTGCAGAGATGGGAAACTCAGAAGAAAGTAGTCTTCCAATAAATGCCAAAAGCAAACAAAACTATGAGATGCAGTTTAATAAGTTGGGCTTGAATACTTTCTTTTCATTCAAATAGTTCTGGTTATTTCATTATGACTAGGTAGATGAGATTCAGAGTTAGGTTTTCTGGAAAAAATTCAGAAGGCAGAGGTTCTCCTAGCCAAGAGGGCTTTTTTGATGCAAAAGCAGAGGGCTAGACCTGGAAGAAGGACTAGCAAGTGGAGAAAAGGCAGGCTTTCTTTTATATACTAGTGTTTCAACAATCCAGCTAGCAGCTGCTGTGGGAGGGTATAAAATCAACAACAACCAGCTCATAGAATGCAGCAAAAGTCCGGGTTCTTTTGATCTGCTTTACTAAGGAAAGCAACGTTAAGGGGTTAACAAGCTTACTTTAATTCAGCATAGAAATCCCATTCACTTAATTCAGGGGAAAAAGCCAGTACCCTAAACTTGAGAGCAAATACAAACAAATTACAAACATTGACAGGCCAAATATAACTTATAGTTACCAACATCTAAGTTCAGCCTGGGAGCTCATAACAAGGGCTGGCCCAGAGTCACATGTGCTGCCATGGCTGTGGGTCAGAGCTCTGAAAAAGCAAAAGCCAACCCCTGGTTTTATATCTTTTTCAGGGTCAATGGTGAGTCACACAGGCGACTCACACACGTGACCTAAAATCGTCACAAAGATTCGACTTAAACCCATGTGGTCTAAAAGCCTCTGATGTCACAAACATGTCACTCAAACCCATGTAAACTAGGCTTTCCCTTGAGGCAAGGAGGTCATCAAGGACTCCTAATTTAATCAAGGAAATAAAGGCCCAACTCTTCACGGGCACTTGGTTGAACTAAATGCTAAGAGCCCATTTTGATTGCCAACACAACTAATCAGCCTGGAGCGGGGTACATGTAACCTGTACAGTTAACCACAGGGAAGGATGTCAAGAAGAGGAAGCAGGTGTGTTGGGACCACAGGGAAGGGGAGGCAGGAAAGGGGAAGCAGGTATGCTGGATATTTTTGAAAACAATTCAGGGATGTGGTCACAAAACAGGGAACTTAACTTGTAACCTCCAAGGATATGTTCACAAACCATCGGGGTTAGTCAAGTACACAGAAAAATAACAAGGTCTTCTTGTCAATAGATAGAGCCCCCTGTTATTGGGTGGATTCAGATTTAGTCAAGGGTCTCGTTGTTTGGCATAAGTCAGCCTCATCTGTTACATGAGATTTCCTGAGGGCCGCCTCCCCTTAAATTGTTATATGTTAGAAATAATCATCTTACCAAGAATTTCACCTGGCCATGAGTGAATTTAGAAAAAAAGATTTTTCTTTCATATCATTTCTGATGGGTGACTTGGCCTTTAACCCCTTCTGAAAAAGGGACAGGCACAAGCATTCTTCAAGACAATTACAAACTCATTTTATAACCATTCTGATTCCAATTTCCCCCCTTGCTCTCCACTGGCCAGATGCAACCTTCTAAACTGCCCACTTCATGATCTCTTGCTTGATAGGTTCCCCCTCAAACAGCTCATTAAGCATGCATACAAGCTTCTGACATTTTACGTAATCAGAAACCTGGTTCTGCTCTAATTGGAACCAGTCACCTCTGACTTACATTCGCTCAAAGCTGGGAGTACTTTTAGTCCTGTGGAAACAGAATCACTTCTTTTATTTCCCACAATTCTCCCTCTTTTCTTTTACTCAAATTCTGTTTCCATATCTTTTCTTACATCTAGTTAATACTTCCTCACTCTCTCATATGAATTCTTCCCCTTATCTATCACCTCTTTAAGTAGGAAGGTGGAGAGGTGGATAGACTCATTGATAAATCAAAGGGGGCAGTCCCCTTAATAAACACAGATACAGAGACCTAAAGGAAAACAATAATAAATAATCAGTTGTCCTTTTCAGATTCAGAAGTCTTGTCTCATACAGCTGCCTGGCGGGGAACATCACCTGATGGAGCCTTCTTCTCTGGGCACTTACTCCAGCCATCTCTCTAGCACAGCATCTCAGCATCTTCCAATCGTCTTCTTGTAGAAATCTCCTTTCTTAGCTCCATTCTCCTACAGAACTGCTGTCCTTATAAAATCAAAATTGGAACCTTGTCCAATTGTCTATCATTCATTCCCCCATCAGGAGCATGAGATTCTCCTAAGGAATTAATAACAGGCTCCAATACATACCTAAATACATTGATTACTCAGCTTTAACACAGTACATATCAAGTCATAAAACAATTCCAACTTCGGGTCACCTTATGCTTCTTTTAAAGCATTTACAAGATAGACCACAAACCATTCACCTTTTGACATTAACTAATTCTAACAAATATTATAACAGAATAATATCCTGATTTCATGGAATGAATTCAAATCAAAAGAGCAAAATCTTCATTTTATCAGTACCCAACTGCTCTTACATCATTTTGAAACATGTAAGGATACACCTTTATTACAGTAGCTTTAAATATATCTCAGCCTTAGTCTATGGCATAATGGTTCAACATTGTGGTTGCATCTTTATTTCTTTTTCTTTATCTGAGTATTCCCATAACATTCAGAAAGAATGTTCTATTGCAGGCATTTTATTCTTTCACATGACTATGACTACCCATTCAGATTGAAAATGGCAAGATTTCACATACTTGCATTATGCTCACATTTTTCACTGACTACTTACTTTAATTACAGAAACCTGTCATAAAAAGGAAAAAGCAAGGCCCTGATAAGATAAAGTATCACAGCCTTCCACATGCAGCTTCACATTCACCCCATAACCAGCCTCAGGAATAGTCAGGTAGGAAACATTCCTTTTCAAATGATCACAATGGAGAAACTGATTCAGAAGGATCCCATCCCAGACTGAGGCTAGGATTGTCGTTTCAGCATTTTCCCAGACGCAAACCTCCATCTGTTCTCTCTGAGTAGCTAATGGCATCTCTCCTGGATGGTGGGTTATTGAGCTCAGAACACAATTCATTACAGTCTCAGAAGCTTTTACATCAGATGGCAAATCTCATTAATCAAAACTTTACCAGGACTCACATCTTAAATTTTAAATTTGTCCTAAAAGCCAATCACTAGAGATCATTTGCAAATTCTCAGCTAACCAAGTTCCTTGTTTAGGAACTCCATATACAAAGTTTACCAATTTGATACATGACTTCAATTTTTGGGGATACACTTTACAGAGAGACTACAATTGTAAGAAAGAAAGTTTACCCAAGTCTGAGACCTACTGCTTCTAACTTTATGCTGCTTGGGTAATGCTTCCAGGCCTTCCAGCCCCAGGGGCCCTATTGGGCCCTTACCATTGCCCTTCCCCCCCTTCCCTTTGGCCTAGTGTGGAAAAGTAAAGCTCTCTCTTCTTAATTTGATCTGGGATAAATAGGAAAACCCACCTGAATTCCCCAAATATCAGGGTCTCACCCAGAAAATTCACAGTAGGTTGGAATATAATTGTCCTCAGTATCAAATCACTACAACAAATTAGCTTACAAATAGAGATTTAGTACGCCTTCTAAAAATCATACAAGATTTTACAAAGCTTTTCTTCACAAAAGTATTTCCCTTTTTAAAAAAACTGCTTAAATTTATCCTGACATTATTAATTCCTAAATACCACAAAATTCCCGAATTCTCTGGTCACAAATTCTTTTGTACATAATTGACAAGAATTGCAAGAAAAAATCTTAAACAAGGCCTTTCCTTGCATAATTACCAAGTTTCCTTTCACAAACAAACTTTTGTAAATACTTGATTTGTAGCAAAACAAGTTTAACTGAAACTTCCTTTTAAATAAAAACAAAACTTGAGAGTTTATGACTTCTTAAATTACAGCACATGGTCAAATAGAATGATTTAACAGCTTCTTAACCCATTCATCATTTTTCTCTGACAATATAATTCTTAATTTAACAACATTTAGACCATAAGAAAAACTGCTTTCTAACACAATTGTTTACCAACAATGCCCTAAACATTATTATGTATTTAAAACTTGAAACAACCCATTATCAATTTAAATGAAAGCATTTCCAAATCACCTTGCACAGAGAATCATTATCTCATAACACATAATGTCGGCATCAATGTCCTACCTCACAATGGTCTGTCAAATTTTATGATCTAAGAGAATTTTAGAAATACAATTTAAAAATACAGTAATAACACGGATAGAATCTGGATCTCGGCCTTTCTGTGAGTTGAGTGGAATGAATGGGGGTGGGGACTTTTCAGCATGGCTCAGGGCTTCTGATTGACAGCTAGCCTTAAGTTTCCAGTTACTAAAATCACCTGAACTATGTCCTTGCCAAATAAGGGAAAAAGTGTGTTTAAGAGTTTGGCATTGGCTAAATTGTACCTGGGTAGTAGATTTCCGAGAAATTGTGAGCTTGGACTCCACCAATGAGAGTAAAAGGCCAGTGGTGGTGGGGTGGGGGGTTGTTTACATTAAAGTATAATGTTGGGTTCTGCCCTCTGGGCCCAGCCTCTTCCTACATATTATCTATCAGTTCGGAGACTGCCCTTTCCCGAGGGATAGTAATAAGATTCATTTCTACTTTCTACTTGAGAAGCCTCTAAGTTTAATTTTGGGTTTAGTTTTTGTCTCACACAACACGAACAATGAACTTCAGATGATATCAATTGTATAGGAATTATTGTTCTTATTACTTTTGATATTTAAAAACTGCTTCAAAGTTATTAAGTATGGAACAATTACCTTAGAGAGATAATAATAATGTTGTATCTAATGTATGTCAATCATTATGCCAAATAACAATGTGTAAACATTTTAATTACATATATGTTATATTTTTAAAGACTAATACTCCTGCCCTTTTAAAAGGAAATATTATCCACAAATTCATATATTCCCTTAAAAAGACATGTGGCTGTATATTCCCAGCTCTGAATAACCTAAAAAAAAAGCTGAAGTTCTGTCTCCTTTTTGAGACTTCAGAGAAAAAAAAACTGCTTTAGGCATTTCAATTCCTCACTCCTATTCTTCTGAGGTTTTACAAAAGAGTTTGAAGCAGATAAGCTAAAATGTTTAGCCCAGACAAAAGACCTAAGGAATTTGAATCAAAGCTTAAAGGTGTGGCCAGCTTTCCTTCCAAGCAGAGACCTAGGGAGCTTAATGATTAATTGAACCAACATCTTTCCCATTGTCAATATTCATCTTATATTCAATAAAATCCTCCCACAGATCCATTCTGAAAGAAGGATAGACATAATTCCTTCTAACTTTCCACAACTTTGTCTGTTGGTTATCAAATCAGGCTACAAATTTTCATTTTCGGTCCCTGACCTTTCAACATCCCCAAATCTTTTGAAGTAGCATGGGGGTGGGAGTGGCTAAGAGGGAATGGGCCCGAGGGCATGTGGGCTTGCTGTCACCCCACACCATCTAAATCATTTCTTTTTCTATTCTACCTTCCAAATATTTTCCCTCTCTTTCCTAAACCTCACTCAGACCACCACTGCCCTCCTTTACAATTCAAATAAATGAAAAAATGGTACTTACCAATTTCATCTTGCTTTTCTGCACCTTAGAAACTAGACTTAAATGCCTAACAATTTATACACCAGGAGAACCACATTTCTCCCCTTATTTGGCAATTTGAAACACATTGACTGATATCAGATACATTGATTTAATTTCCTTATTTTCCCTCTCAGCCCCTGCTTCCTCTGGGCTGCTAGGGTTCTGATTCTTTATCAGTTCTAAAATGTGCTGACTATTGATTGTTTATCTTCTAGTCTGGTATCCCAACTTGGTCAGTGTTGGGGCCCAAGACAAAAGAATCTTAATTTCTCACTAAAACCCTAAGGTGGGAGTTCTTTCCCAATGTCCTCTTTCTCTAATTACAGACCTTAGAAATTTCTCACCACAAAACATGAAATATTTCTCAAACATATAGACAAAGCATTTGAGAAGACATTTGACAAGATGGTGTGCCAGAAAAAACAATTTAGAATTTGAATTCAGACCAGTCCAAAAAAACCACCAAAACCTCAGTTATAATTTTTCTCAGACTTTTAGTCAATTGGAAAAGGATCCTTTCCAGAGATCTCTCTGGGCTGCCCCCCAAGCCTCCCAGCACCTCTGACATGGTGGTGTGGTACTGGAGAAATTGAGGAGAACCCTGCCCCCAGCCCCTAACTTAAAAACCCAGTTTGCATAAGAAAAACAGACTCAGTTCCTGCCGTTTGGGGTTCAGCAAGTATCCCTGGGCCCCAAGACTGTTCTAAGAAATGTAAGCTAATTAACTAGAGGAAAAGCCTGATGCTAATAGTCTTCCTTTGTTTGACTGAGTGGGCTCAGAGATGTCTCTATCTTGTGTCAACAGACCAAGCTGGAGCATCTCTTGGTCTGTCCATGGCCATTAAGGATGAAAGCCTCAGCCCTAGACATTATCTTGAATTATATGACTTTTGCCTTATCTTGAGCATATACCATGTTGTGTAAAGTTATGGCAAGTTGGACATAGAGATCCTGGGTTGTAATTTCAGTTGCCACTTTGTCAACTATCTGATATGTTGTATTTACAATCTATTCAGGAGGTTCCTTTTATTGTATCATGGTCATAAAAAGTGAAATAACACAGGCTTGCTGAGTCTGCAAAATAACATATGTAAACTTCAAGAGATAATTAACCACAGTATCCTGTTTTTTCTGTATAAATACTATTTCTTCACCCCAACTCTGGGCTGTTTTGATTTGGGCTGGTAGCTGCCCCTAAATGGACACCAGCTAATAAACTTCTCCATTTAAAACTTATACTCTGTGGCGTGTCTTGCTCGCTGTGGGTATAACAGTGGGATATTTTACATCCTCCTTCCTAGGTCCCATACCTTAATGTTCACTTGAGGTCCAAGTGGGACCTAATAGAAGCCTTGAAATTCATGGGGGAAATAATCCTTTCCTGTCCTCTTCAGCTCAGGACACTCTTTTTAAAAATGCCCCTGTTTCCTAGAACAGAAACATCCAGCCTGCCTAGTAGGGCAAAAAGCCCCTCCTTGGCCCCTTCCTTTTCCAAAACTCCTTTGTTTTTCAGCCCCCCAGTTTCTACCTTTACACTAATATCCTCCCTGTTCAGGATTTTTCCTCATCATTTCATTCATAGTAGTCATCATAATCCTAGCCTTCTTACTTTAGCTTTCTTCCTCTCTTTTCACAAACACTTTCTGTGCTTCCATCACCAGTTGCTCCAATGACATCTAGTATTTTAGCATTTATCCCTAAAGGATTATCTGGAGTTATACTCACAAGAGGATCCCTTCCTTTTTCCTTGGGAGAAACTTTACCTTTTTTCTTTCTAGGGGAATCCACCACTTCTGGCACCTTACTTCCTCTATTCCCCATTCTACCCTTCCTCTGAGATTTCTGACAAAGTGTTTGACTCCTGCTTTGCCCATCTCTGGCTGTTTCCCTCTCTGCAGGACAGAGCCACAGATTTAGGCTCCATACTCGCTTTGTACCAATCCAGGTACATCTCAGTCACACACACTCAGTCTCAGCCCGGTAGAATGGTCTAAACCACCAAGGTAATATTTAGTCTGACTCCCTTACCTTGATATGTGCACAATTTGCCTACTTCCTCCTTACTTCACCGCCCCCCACAACCCCACGCTTCTTTCTCCTCTCATTTTTCTTCTTTCTTCACAGCTTCCTCTTTAATTAATCTTGTCCTGAGATTCTTTACAGTCTGTGAGCTACAGTGTGGAAGCACAAGAACCATTTAAAATCAATTGGACCAGTCTTTCTCTTCCTTCAGCACTTTCTGCTCCACATGTTTTCAGATCCCAACTGAGACCCCAAATTATTAGAAATAATCATCTTACCAAGAATGTTACCTGGCCAGGAGTGAATTTAGAAAAAAAAGATTTTTATTTCACATCATTTCTGTTGGGTGACTTGGACTTTAACCCCTTCTGAAATAGGGCCAGGTGCAAGTACACCTCAAGACAATTACAAACTCTTTTTATAACCATCCTGATTCAAATTTCCCCTCTTGCTCTCTATTGGCTAGATGCAATCTCCTGAACCTCCCACTTCATGTTCTCCTCCCTGATAGGTTCCCCCTCAAACAGCTCATTAAGCATGTGTACAAGCTTCCAACCTTTCACCTGATCTGAAGTCTGGTTCTGCTGGGTCACAGCTCTGATTAGAACCAGTCACCTCTGACTTACATTCTGTTATTGCTCAAAGCTGGGAGTACTTTGAATCCTGTGGAAACAAAATTTCTTCTGCTTCCCACATATACTTGCTGAGATTGTTGCTGTTTACAATAATTTTTTTTAAATTAAGACCAGAGACATATAGATATGGAGATGTCATATATACATACATCTATGTATGTCTCTAAGCAGACTTGTAACCTTCCACCTTTACACACACAGACACTCACACACACACCAGCCCTACAGCTGTGGCTGGACCAGCCTAGGCTGCTGGGTTCCTCCTAGGGTGAAGCATCTCTGTTTGCCTCCCCAGGCTCCCTCTTCAATAGGTCTTTACCATCTTCTGCTCCTTGGTTAGTAGATGTGACAGTACTTTTTTTAACCAAAGCAATGACCCTTAACCAAGTATTGGGTTGGCAGAAGGCTCTTGTCTGAAGACTTCTTTTTTTTTTGAGATTTTTTATTTTTAGTTTACAACACTCAGTTCCACATAACTTTGAGTTCCAGATTTTCTTCCCCTTGCCCCCAGACAGCATGGAATCCAATATATCTTCTACATATAACTTCTCATTGAACTTATTTACACAATAGTCAAGTTGTAAAGAAGAATTATTACCAATGGAATGAATCATGAAAAAGAAGAAACAAAACCAAAAATTAAAAATTAAAAAAAAAAACAAAAGAGAAAAAAAAAAGGTGAGCATAAAGTGTACCTCAATCTGCATTCAGAATCCATAGTTCTTTCTCTAGATGTAGATAGCTCTCTCCATCATGAGTCCTTTGGAGTTGTCTTTGTACCTTGGAAGAGCAAAGTCTATCAGGGTTAGTCATCACAGAATCCATATATCTGTGGTTGTGTATAATGTTTTCCTGGTTCTGCTCTGCTCCCTCAGCGTTATCTCGTGTAGGCTTTTCCAGGTTATTATGAAGTCCATATCATCCCCATTTCTTATAGCGCAATAGTATTCCATTACCTTCACATACCACAGCTTGTTCAGTCATTCCCCAATTGATGGGCATCCCCTTGATTTCCAATTCTTTGCTACTACAAAAAGAACTGCTATAAATATTTTTGTACATATGGGTCCTTTTCCCACTTGTGTGATCTCTTTGGGATATAACCCTAGAAGTGGTATTGCTGGGTCAAAGGGTATGAACATTTTTATAGCCCTTTGGGCATAGTTCCAAATTGCTCTCCAGAATGGCTGGTTCAGTTCTCAACTCTACCATCAGTGTAACAATGTTCCAATTTTCCCACATCCTCTCCAGCATTTATCATTTTCCTGTTTTGTCATTTTAACCAATCTGACAGGAGATATGGGGTACCTAAGAGTTGTTTGGATTTGCATTTCTCTAATCAGTAGTGATTTAGAGCATTTTTTCATATGCCTATACATATCTTTAATTTCTTCCTCTGAAAACTGCCTGTTCATATCCTTTGACAATTTCTCAGTTGGGGAATGGCTCAGTTCCCTGTACAGTTTAGAGATGAGGCCTTTATCAGAGACACTAGTTGTAAAGATTTTCTCCCAGTTTTCTGCTTCCCTCCTAATCTTTGTTGCATCAGCTTTCTTTGTGCATAAACATTTCAATTTAACATAATCAAAATTATCCATTTTGCATTTTGAAATGCTCTCTATCTCTGGTTGTGTCATGAATTCTTTGCTTTTCCATAAATCTGATAGGTAAACTATTCCTTGCTCTCCCAAATTGCTTATTCCTAAATCATGAACCCATTTTGACTTTATTTTGGTATATGATTGTATCAGGAGGACCGAGTTTATAATCTCAAAGAGGATCATAAACATGTCTGAAAGGTTCGGAACCGCCGGATATAAGAAACTCTCAAAGTAGAAGGCAGAAGAATCAAAACATTTATTTAGGCTCCACAGTAACCAACCCATGAACCAGAAGCCCCATTTTGATATGTTGATCAAAATCTTCCAGGCCCAATAAGTACGCCTTGCAAGAGTAACCAGGAGGCTACAGAGAAGCATGATTGCGTAAAGCAAAATCATGCTTCCCCCTCGATGGTAATAAGATTACCCACTGGCCTGAAGTCTTTGTTCAGCTTCCTCCCGTAGATCAGCTCTGCTACTGGCAGCTCCTGCCTCAGCTGTGTCTGTGTCTGTAACTGAAGCTGCAACTGAAACTGACGATGTAACTGTCGCTGTAACTGACGTAACTGTCGTAACTGTCGCTGGCTCCAACCGGAAAAGGAAAGAGAGAATCTTCAAGCTGTCCTCTCCCCTCTTATAGGGTTTTTGACATCATCAAGCTCCGCCCAAATGACCAGGGCCGATTGGTTCCTGAGTTGGCCCCTCCCCCTAGCATAGCCGTTAACACCTCCCCTCAGCCAGCCCCATGACTCATCACACAGGAAATTGTCTGCTTCCCGGCATGCTCCCCGGGCCTCCTGCCCCGGAAGAGCAAGCCCCAGCGTCCAGGGAAGCTCAATGAGGTAAACTGAGTCATTCAAAGAAAACAAAGGCCATTCTGGCTACACTCCACCCCTTGTTATAGGATACATAATCTAATCAGCCATGTATCCTAGAACATACATTGTGATCCAATTACAAAGGAAACTAAAACATATCATTCATTATAAAGCAAAACATATCATTTGGTGACATTCCTAAATATTGGTTTACGATTCAAATGTGATCCACCCCTAGGTCCCAGCAAGATAATGTCTTCAATCAATCATCCCCAAAATAATTATTAATAATTCAAATGTCCACCCCTAAATCCTTGTATCCATTACATAGGATCAATAATATCATAACAATAAAACAACACAGCAAGGATAACACAAAATAAGTAAACAGAACACTATCATCATTTCCACCCCCCTTGAACGATTGGGGCTCAAAATCTTGGGGTGAGGGGTGAAGATCTCATTTTCCATAGCTTCTTCATGCTGAAATTGGATGTAGAGATGGCCCTGCCCCCAAAAAGTCCCATTCCAGAGGTCATTTCTTTAACGAGCTGGCAGGAATTCCAAGAATGCTACATGCTTAGGCAGTCACCGGAAAGTGCAGGGTGCTTAAGCCTGAAGGAAACAAAACTAGCAACAAGGTTAGCCAAAACAAAGGACAAAAAGAATAGTCTGTGAATCTATTATTATAACCTATTCACGGTAAAATATATGGTTCAGGGGTACGATTTGGTAATTATTTTCCCCTGAATAGACAACTGTTACAGTGTTGTCCTTCCCATGGGCTATAACTTCTGCAGCCTTTGGAATATCATCTGGCTTCCGTTTTACCCATACCTTAGCTCCTGACTTTATTCTATCAATGGAGCAAGACCCTTTTGCCCCTCTAGTAGTTATTTTGGGAGGAGGGTCAGTTTTCACAAAGGGTATTTTTTCACAGGGGATAATAATGACTTGAACCATCCTATCATTTCTACAAAATTGTACAGGTTTTTTACCCATATTCTGGAGTGTCACAACAATTTCTTTTTGATAATTAGAATCTATCACTCCAGCCAATACATGTATTCCTTGAGCCGCTAATCCTGGTTTAGGTAATATCCGTCCAAGATGATTCTTGGGGATTCTCATACATACTCCAGTAGGGGTTTTTCTTATCTCTTTCCTATTTAACCTAAAATTCTCTATACAATGTAAATCATATCCTGCTGAACCAGGTGTTCCTGGACTTGGTAGTGGGACATCTTCCCTCACAGTCCAAAATTCAATGTTTTGGATCTCACATGTTTGCTGTTCTCTGATCTGCAGATTTGGGGTCATCATTCTGGCTAGAGGTGTACTTCCCCCTAAGGGCCTATTATTCAAATTACGTAAGGCAATAGACAAATTATCCTTCCAATGTCGATATGAATTATTTGAGCTTAATTTTCTCAGCTGTTCTTTCAACAATCCATTCATTCTTTCAATTAGCCCAGATGCTTGTGGGTAATATGGAATATGATATATCCATTCTATATTATTCAACACACAATATCTTTTCACTTCTTTGCCCTTGAAATGTGACCCATTGTCACTTTGAATCTGCATTGGGGTTCCATAATATAAACTTACAATATCTAGAGTTTTACAGGTGTTTTTCTGAGTTGCGTCTTTATAAGGACAAGCCACTAGTACACCTGAATAGGTGTCAACACACGTACATACATATTTACATCCTTTATCCTGGGGTAGTGGGCCAATATAATCTATTTGCCAAATTTGGGCTGGAACTTTTCCCCTTGCTATTTCTCCAGTAACTATCCTAGGAAGAGTTCGTTCTTTTTCTAATTGGCATATACAACACTCCTCTGTTATTTGTTTTAACAACGCATGAGAAATACTGATACCTCGATCCTGTGCCCATCGATGGGTGGCCTGGACCCCTAAATGGCCAGCAGTCTGGTGGACCCATCTTGCTAAGGCTGGGTCATCAGTTGGAGTCGGAGTAGAGACAATACATTCAGTAGCAATCTTTGCTAGTCGATCCGCATGTGCATTGTACTCACGTTCTGGTGTGGTCAGGGTTGCATGAGCATCAACATGAAAAACTGACAGATCTGTAACCAAAGACATGTCCCATATATTTTCCCATAACTCTTTACCCCAAACTTGTTTGCCATGAATCTCCCAATTCTGATTCCTCCATATAGGCATCCACGTAGCTAATCCATTAGCTACCGCCCACGAGTCAGTAAATATATGACACTGTCCTCCTTTCTCTGCTCTGATGGCCTGATGCACTGCCATCAGTTCAGCATATTGGCTACTTCCACCTATCCCGGAACTTTCCAGAGTTCTCCTTGTACAGGGGTTATAGGCTACTGCTTTCCAATGTCTCTTCTGTCCTAAATATTTTGCTGTCCCATCAGTAAACCAAGCATGTTTCTTCTGTTCTTCATTTAGTCCGTCATATCCATTATTCCATTTCACTAAGGATGGTACCATCTGTTGCTTAGATTCAAGGGGCTTTTCATTGCTCTCAGTATCAATGTTCGCCACAGATTCATGTAGAGCAGAAACTCCATTTTTGCCTGCTCTGGACCTATTCTGAATATACCACTTCCATTTGATTATGCTTGCCTCTTGTGCATGTCCAATTCTGTGAGAAGCTGGGGTACTCATTACCCAAGTCATAATTGGAATTCCAGGCCTTAATACCACTTCATGACCCAGAGTTAGTTGCTCAGTTTCTACTAAAGCCCAATATGCAGCTAACAGCTGCTTCTCAAAAGGTGTATATTGCACTCCAGATGAGGGCAGTTTCCTTGACCAAAAGCCTAAAGGTACACTTCGGCTTTGTTGTTTTTGCCACAGACTCCAATTTGCATAGTCATCTTGTACAGTCACTTGTAACTCCACTGGCCCATTTTGCATAGGCCATAAGTCTAGAGCTAATTGAATAGCAGCCTTTGCTTCCTCAAAAGCTCTACTTTGTTCAAGTCCCCAGTCAAATTCATATTTCTTTCTGGTGACTTTATACAAGGGTTTTAAAATCTGTCCCAAATGTGGGATGTGGTGTCTCCAATAACCAAACAGCCCTATGAACTTTTGGGCCTCTTTCTTATTGGTAGGGGTGGGAAAATCCTGGATTTTTTGTCGAGCTTGTGGGAGAATTTCTCGCAGTCCTCTATTCCACTGTATCCCCAAGAATTTTACAGTTTGAGCTGGCCCTTGAACCTTTGCGGGGTTGATTTCCCATCCTTTGCTTTTCATATGGTCAATTAATAATGCTAAACTCTCCTCCACCTCCTTTATATTCTTTCCCTGTATCATGATGTCATCTATGTAATGTGTAAGCTGTACACCAGGTAACTTTAATTCATCCAAATGTTCAGCTACAATCCTGTGGCAAATAGTTGGGCTATGAATATATCCTTGCGGCAGGCGTGTAAATGTATACTGTCGGCCTTGCCAAGTAAAAGCAAACTGATTCCATTGCTTGGGGTCTATTGGGATTGTAAAGAAGGCATTGGCCAAATCAATAACTGCATACCAAGTCCCTTCATGTTTTTGTATTCTCTCTATTAAAGTAACCGTGTCTGGGACAGCAGCATACAAGGGAGGAGTCACTTTGTTCAGCTGTCTATAATCTACTGTCATCCTCCATGTCCCATCTGATTTTCGGACTGGCCAGACAGGGTTGTTCCATTGAGTAGTTGTAGGGACTAACACTCCTGCCTCAACACATTCTCTTATAGTGTTGGCAATTTCATCTTGCCCACCTGGCACACGATATTGCCTCAAAGTAATTACTTCAGAAGGTTCGGGCAAAGTGATTGGATCCATCTTGATTTTCCCCACTAAGACTGCATTAATGCCTATTTTCCTCACAGCAAATTGGTATTTCCCTTCAGGTAAATTTAAGGTCATACCCTTCAAAATGTCTATTCCAATGATGTATTCAGGAATAGGCACAATAACCACACTATATTCTTTCTTGGGCAACCGTCCAATTTTCATCATTAATTTAACTTGCCTGGCTGATATTTCAGTCCCTCCTAGTCCTGTGATGGTAATAGGAGTTCCATGGCTGAACTTGTCTGGATTTCCATAAATAAGGGTGGCCTCGGCCCCAGTATCTATTAATGCCTCAGTTACCGTACTTGACCCATTTTTCCAATATATGGTCAAGTTAATGTGAGGTCTACAATCCAGCCTGTGTATTTCCTTAATTTGGGCTGGGGCCTGGCCTGTTCCCTAGTATTCCCTTTCATGTGATTCACTTGGGTATGAAGGTTCAACATCTGTAGCATTTGCAGGAGCAGTTCTGATTTCCCTATCTCTCCTGTTATCAAGGCCTTTATCTCTGTACATTCTATATAATTCATTGGTTGGAATTCCATCTATCATTTCAAAACCTACCCCTGCTCTCAATAAAGTAGTAAACATTTCTTTCCTTGTTACTCTCCTTTGGCGCCAAGTTTGCTGGTTATTCACCCTTCTCTCTTGAGGAGATCTATCCCTTCCCCAGTCACCTAAGTCATATAACTGTAAAATCTTATTTATCACTGTTGTAAGACGGCTCCCTACTTCTCCAAGTAATAAATTCAAAATTAGTTGTTTATAAGCAGGGGGAGCTGTCCTAATTATTAAATTCCTATGAGGCAGTTCCATTGAATCATTGTAATATTTGTCTGCAGTTCCTGTCATAATGGCAGTCTTCATTACCTCCTCCTTTAGTCTCATGATACAATCTCTAAGTGAATACCAGGGTCTGTGCTCAGTGGGCCACATAGAATCAGTAGCATATCTCTTATTGCATCCCACAGCGGCTAATGCCAACAGAGTAGTCCCGCTATCACCATCTCCTTGCTGATGATGTTCCCTAAAAGCTTGTTGAACTAGAGGATCATGGCTGATACCTATGAATCTCATGCAGTCTGTCCCATCTACTGATATTCCACCGGCCCCTTGATCACTGAGTCTTACCATCCAAGATATCAATGGTTCTCCTATTCTTTGGCTGAATCTACTCAAAATATCTGTGACCTCTTGCGGTGAGAAATCTTCCTGAATTTCCCTTGTAACTGAATCTTCACCTCGGGTTTCTGTCTTCCTCCTTTGTATGGGTCGAGCCCTTGTCTGATCATTTAACCATCTCCTATTCTCTGTGTGAGGCACATCCTGAACCCCAGTAGTGTTTTGTGCCTCAGCCCCTAACATTGTCTCATTCTCTCCCCACTCACTTCCTCTGCCACCATGGCTAGGACGAAGCAGGCAGTCAGGCTCTTTCTGGGCTGGGTTGAAATGCACTCTGGGCTTTTTTGGTCTCCTGTTGCTCTTAGCCACATTAATAGAAAAGTTCTCATTTGAGTCAGTTTGGTCTCCTGCTATCTGAGATTCCTCTTCTTCCTGTGGGGTAGGAGTGCCCCCATGTCTTTCACTTAATCTCAATCTTTCGTATACTAGCCGGTAGGCTGATAACACTATCCAGCTTTGCCTAGATAGTGATGCCCCTGACTGAATCCCAACTTCTCGTAAACACTTTTCCAAATCCCTAGGATCTCCTCTCCGTAGCCTTGGTTCCCAGTTTTCACAGGGTCCAGCTTTTTTAGCCAATTCTTTTGCTAGGGAGGAATAAAATGGATCCTCCCATCCTGGGATATTCATCTCTTCCTCTGAAATTGTTCTGCTTCTAAATAGAGATCTTATACCTAGCGATCCTGTTCGTGACGCCAAATGTATCAGGAGGACCGAGTTTATAATCTCAAAGAGGATCATAAACATGTCTGAAAGGTTCGGAACCGCCGGATATAAGAAACTCTCAAAGTAGAAGGCAGAAGAATCAAAACATTTATTTAGGCTCCACAGTAACCAACCCATGAACCAGAAGCCCCATTTTGATATGTTGATCAAAATCTTCCAGGCCCAATAAGTACGCCTTGCAAGAGTAACCAGGAGGCTACAGAGAAGCATGATTGCGTAAAGCAAAATCATGCTTCCCCCTCGATGGTAATAAGATTACCCACTGGCCTGAAGTCTTTGTTCAGCTTCCTCCCGTAGATCAGCTCTGCTACTGGCAGCTCCTGCCTCAGCTGTGTCTGTGTCTGTAACTGAAGCTGCAACTGAAACTGACGATGTAACTGTCGCTGTAACTGACGTAACTGTCGTAACTGTCGCTGGCTCCAACCGGAAAAGGAAAGAGAGAATCTTCAAGCTGTCCTCTCCCCTCTTATAGGGTTTTTGACATCATCAAGCTCCGCCCAAATGACCAGGGCCGATTGGTTCCTGAGTTGGCCCCTCCCCCTAGCATAGCCGTTAACACCTCCCCTCAGCCAGCCCCATGACTCATCACACAGGAAATTGTCTGCTTCCCGGCATGCTCCCCGGGCCTCCTGCCCCGGAAGAGCAAGCCCCAGCGTCCAGGGAAGCTCAATGAGGTAAACTGAGTCATTCAAAGAAAACAAAGGCCATTCTGGCTACAATGATGTAAGATATTGGTCTATGCCCAGTTTCTGCCCTACCATTTTCCAATTTTGCCAGCAGTTTTTGTGAAATAGTGAATTCTTAGCCCAGAAGCTGGATTCTTTGGGTTTATCAAAGAGTAGATTGCTATAGTTGTTGACTACTGTGTCTTGTGTACCTATCCTATTCCACTGATCTACCACTCTGTTTCTTAGCCAGTACCAGGTAGTTTTGATGACTGCTGCTTTATAGTACAGTTTAATATCTGGTATAGCTAGGCCACCTTCCCTAACGTTTCTTTTCATTAATTCTCTAGATATTCTAGACCTCTTGTTCTTTCAGATGAATTTTGTTATTATTTTATCCATCTCGGTAAAATAACTTTTTGGTAGTTCAATTGGTATGGCACTGAATAGATAAATTAATTTAGGTAAAATTGTCATTTTTATTATATTAGCTTGGCCTAACCATGAGCAACTGATATTTTTCCATTTATTTAGATCTGACTTTATTCACGTGAGAAGTGTTTCATAATTATGTTCATATAGGCCCCGGGTTTCTCTTGGTTAGACTCCCAAATATTTTATAGTGTCTACAGTAACTTTGAATGGAATTTCTCTTTCTGTCTCTTGCTTTTAAGCTTTGTTAGTACTGTATAGGAATGCCGAGGATTTATGTCAGTTTATTTTATATCCTGCAACTTTGCTAAAGTTGTTTATTATTTCAAGTAGTTTTTTACTTGATTCTCTAGGATTCTTTAAGTAAATCATCATATCATCTGCAAAAAGTGATAATTGATTTTCTTCTTTGCCTATTCTAATTCCTTCAATTTGTCTTTCTTCTCTTATTGCTACAGCTAACATTTCTAGTACCAAACTGAATAGTAGGGGTGATAATGGACATCCTTATTTCACCTGTGATCTTATGGGGAATGCATCTAGCTTATCCCCATTACAAATAATGCTTGTTGATGGTTTTAGGTAGATGCTAGTTATAATTTTAAGGAAGGCTCCATTTATTCCTATGCTTTCTAGTGTTTTTAATAGGAATGGGTGTTGTATTTTGTCAAAGGCTTTTTCTGCATCTATTGAGATGATCATATGGTTTCTGCTAGTTTTGTTGTTGATATGATCAATTATGCTGATAGTTTTCCTAATATTGAACCGGTCTTGCATTCCTGGAATAAATCCTACTTGGTCATAGTGTATTATTCTCATGATAAGTTGCTGTAATCTTTTTGCTAATATTTTATTTAAAAATTTTGCATCAATATTCATTAGGGAAATTGGTCTATAATTTTCTTTCTCTGTTTTGGCTCTTCCTGGTTTGGGTATTAGTACCATATTTGTGTCATAAAAAGAATTTGGTAGGACTCCTTCACCTATTTTCCCAAATAGTCTATAAAGTATAGGAATTAATTGTTCTTTAAATGTTTGATAAAATTCACATGTAAAACCATCTGGCCCTGGAGATTTTTTCCTAGGGAGTTCATTGATGGCTTGCTCAATTTCTTTTTCTGAGATGGGTTTATTTAGGAATTTTATTTCCTCTTCTGTCAACCTGGGCAATTTATATTTTTGTAGATATTCATCCATATCCCTAAGGTTATCAAATTTATGGGCATACAATTGGGCAAAACGATTCCTAATTATTGTTTTGATTTCCTCTTCTTTGGAGGTGAATTCACCATTTTCATTTTTGATACTGGTAATTTGATTTTCTTCTTTCTTTTTTTAATCAAATTGACCAAAGGTTTATCAATTTTATTGTTTTTTTTTTCATAAAACCAGCTCTTTTTTATTTATTAATTGAATAGTTTTCTTGATTTCAATTTTGTTAATCTCTCCTTTGATCTTCAGTATTTCTAATTTGGTATTTAATTGGGGATTTTCAATTTGGTCTTTTTCTAGCTTTTTCAGTTGCATGCCCAATTCTTTGATCTCCTTTTTCTATATTTTATTCATGTAAGCATTTAGAGATATAAAACTTCCCCTGAGAACTGCTTTTGCTGCATCCCATAAGTTTTGGTATGTTGTCTCATTATTGTCATTCTCTTGAATGAAGTTATTAATTGTTTCTATGATTTCTTCTTTGGCCCACTCATTCTTTAGAATTAGATTATTTAGTTTCCAGTTAATTTTTAGCTTATTTTTCCATGGTTCCTTATTACAAATAATTTTTATTGCATCATGATCTGAAAAGTATGTTTTGATTACTTCTGCCTTTCTGCACTGGACTGTGACATTTTTATGCCTAGTACATGGTCAGTTTTTGAGTATGTGCCATGTGCCACTGAAAAGAAAGTATATTCCTTTTTATCCCCATTCAGTTTTCTCCAGAGGTCTATCATATCTGCCTTTTCTAAAATTCTGTTCACCTCCTTAACTTCTTTCTTGTTTATTTTGAGGTTAGATTTGTCAAGTTCAGAGAGGGGGAGGTTGAGGTCTCCCATTATTATAGTTTTGCTGTCTATTTCTTCCTGTAACTCCCTCAACCTCTCCTCTAAGAATCTGCATGCCATACCACTTGGTGCATATATGTTAAACAATGATATTGCTTCATTGTTTATGGTGCCTTTTGGCAGGATGTAGTGTCCTTCCCTATCTCTTTTAATTAGATCTATCTTTACTTTTGCTTTGTCTGAGATTAGGATTGCTACCCCTGCTTTTTTTACTTTAGCTGAGGCGCAATATATTTTACTCCAGCCTTTTATCTTTACCCTGTGTGTATCCCTGCATTTCAAATGTGTTTCTTGTAAATAGCATATTGTAGGATTTTGATTTTTAATCCATTCTGTTATCTGCTTCTGTTTTATGGGAGAGTTCATCCCATTCACATTCACGGTTATGATTACTATCTGTGCCTTTTTCTCCATCCTATTTCCCCCATTTATGCTTTTATTTCTCCCTTTCCCCTTCTACTCCTCAACAAAGTTTTGCTTTTGACCACTGCCTTCCTCAGTTTACCCTCCCTTTTGATTCCCCTCCCTTATCTTACTGTTTTCCACTTGCTACTTCTTCCCTCCCTTCTGACCCTCCCCTCCCTTTTTTTCCCCCTTTCCCCTCCTACTGCCTGTAGGACAAGTTAGATTTCTATGCTTATCAGAGTGTGTTATTCCCTTCTTGAACCAAATCCGATGAGAGTAAAGCTCAAATACTGCTCTTCTCCCTCCCTTCTTTCCCTCTACTATAATGTGCTTTTGTGCCTCTTCATTTGATGTAATTTACCCTTTTTTTACTACCTCCTTACCTCTTCTCCCAGAACCCTCCCTTGACATATCTTAATTATGTTTTTATCCTTATATCAGTTATTTTATACAGACATTCAAAGTCTATGTGTATCTCTTTCAATTGTCATAATAACTGTACTATTCTCAAGATTGACTATATATGTATATCTATATATATATCTATATCTATATCTATATATATATATATATATATATAATATCATCCATAAGATGACATAATCCTATATAAAGATGTAAATAATTTGCCCTTATTGATTAATAAGGTTTGTGGGGTGAGGGTTTCCCCCTGTTTACCTTTTTATGCCTCTCTTGAGTTTTGTAGTTGAAGATCACATTTTCCATTGAGTTCTGGCCTTTTCATCAGGAAGGTCTGGAATTCCCTTATTTTGTTGAATGTCTGTCTCCTTGCCTGAAAAATTACGCTCAATTTTTCTGGGTAGGTGATCCTTGGTTGTAGTCCCAGCTCCTTTGCCCTTCAGAATATCATATTCCAATTTCTCCTGTCATTTAATGTAGAAGCTAAAAGATCCTGTGTGATCCTGACTAAAGTTTCACAATATTTGAATTGTTTCTTTTTCGTTGCTTGCAGTATTTTCTCCTTGACTCTGTAATTCTGAAATTTGGCTATAACATTTCTTGGAGTTTTCAATTTGGAATCTCTTTCATGGGGTGATTTGTGGATTCTTTCAAAGACTATTTTACCCTCTGGTTCTAGGACCTCTGGGCAGTTATCTTTGATAATTTCTTCGAAGATACTGTCAAGGCTCTTTTTTTCATCGTGGATTTCCGGTAGACCAATAATTCTTAAATTGTCTCTCCTGGATCTATTTTCCAGGTCAGTTGTTATTCCAATCAGATATTTCACATTTTCTTCTATTTTTTCATTCTTTACATTTTGTTTTACTACTTCTTGATGCCTCATAGAGTCATTAGTTTCCACTTCCTCAACTCTAATTTTTAATGAGTTGCTGTCTTCATTTTGCTTTTGAGTCTCCTTTTCCAATTGGTTGATTTTACCTCTCAGGGTGTCATTTTCTCTATTTAGATTCTGAATCTCTATAGCCATTTCACCGATCTTATTTTTTAAAGACTTGATTTCATCAGTGGTTTTTTTTTCCACATTTTTCCTTTTACCTCCCTAATTTGGTTTTTAAAATCCTCCTTTAGGTCTTCCAATAACGGTTTTGGGGCTTGAGACCAGTTCACATTCCCTTTTGAGGTATCAGATATGGGTATAGTGTCAATGCTATCCTCTTCCGAATTGGTATTTTGATCCTCCTTGTCTCCATAAAAAGAATCAATGGTCCTCGGTTTCTTCGTGTTCTTCATGTTGGTTAGGTTTTTCCTGGCTTTACAACGGATTTTTGCTTTTGGGGCTCAGAGATCTCTGTCCCAGGTTCCTTGTTCTGGGGATTGTGAGTCTAGTTACTGGCTTTGTATATTATAGCCTTCAGTTTCCTGAGGTGTGGGGGAGGGGTCTGGCTGCCTGAAGTCTCCTTTTCCCCTGGGGCTGCCCTCCAGCACTGTTGCTCTTCAGCAATGATCTCAGCTGTTTGTTGTCTGTGCTGGTGTCTGCCACTTCTCCTGGCTGTGCAAAGGTATGTCTGGGCTCCTGGTGTTGATTCCTTCTGGCTCTGCCCCTCGGGGACTCAGGAACTCCTACTGCTTGGCCACTGAAACCCCACTTCTGTCTCCTCTCTTCCAGCATTTTTCCTGAGGAATTCTCTGGGTCAGGGAGGGAGGAATTAGAACCATTTACCTGGCCATTATGTCTTCCGGAAGTTCAAGAAGGCACGTTTCAAACCTTTGGGCTGCAAGCCTCAGCAGTAGATATCTTACAGCTGGAGGTGTTGCACTGCTGCCTCTCGTTGCTTCGACAGACTCCCATCCTGTGTTGAGAGGCTTGGGCATCTCTGCCGGTTTCGGGTGCCCAGCTTTCTCCCAGCCTGGATCACTGGCTGGTTTCCGCAGCTGCTTCCACTTTGGTGCTGTCTGGTGCAGCTCCACATGATGAGCGCTTTCCCAGCCTACAGCTCTGTCCCATCAACATTTCGGACTCTCCTGACTTGGAAATTTGCCCCACTCAGTCTGCTAGCAGCTTCCAACTCTCTCAAATCTGCTCAGATTCATTTTTTTAGAGGTATCTGACCGAACTTGCGAGAAAGCTCCAGTAAGATGCTACTTTCATGTGGCCATCTTGGCTCTGCCCCCCCCCCCCCGAAGACTTCTTCAGAGCCCTGAGATTGCTCACCTCTAGAACAGAGATGAGAGAGGTCTCTAGAGTCTCTGGTTTGACAGCCATTCCTGCTTCAGATGGGACTTCCTAAATCAAGCTATTCCATTTTGACTTATGATAATGAACCAAGTTTCCCTTCACAGACTCCAGGAGAGTGGCTGGGTACCAAGCTATGCCAGAAGTCTATGCCTAGGGACAGGTTAATTATCTCAATGTCCCCTTTTCATGCAACTGAACTTTTCCTGCTTCAGACCCTATCTGAGGTGTGGAGTGGTTTCTTTATACCTGAAAGGCCTTCCTCTTTCTAGTTCAAAGTCTCCAACTCTAATAACCTTTAAGCTAAGAGGCTCATCCTTATACTTTTATTTTCATTTTTCACTAAATCCCAGATCTTAGTCTTCCCATCATCAGTTTCTTTATTGTATATGGAGTAAAAAGGTATTATATTTTAGTTTATAACAAAATCAAGCTGTTTGGAGGAAAAGATAATGATCAATTCAAGATTGGGAATGTTCTTAATTCCCCCTACCCCAGAACTGGTGACTAGATGGAAAGAAGAAGGAGGTCTAAATGGTTAGTAATATTAGCATACGTATACATGCACATATAAACACACACATATACTAGATATATTTACATAGGTATACATACAAATACATTCCCATGTGTGCATATCACACTCTACAAATATCTGATTTCCTCTTCACAACAATCCTGTGAAGTAGGCGCTATTATTATTTCCATTTATAGATAAGCAAACTGAGGCAGATAGAGGTGAAGTGACTTGCCCGGGGTCACACAGCTACTAAGTGTTTGAGGCTAGATTTGAACCCGGATCTTCCTGAATACAAGTCCACTCTTCTATCCACTGTGCCACCCAGCTCGCCAGATTAGTTTAAGATAATGGTTTTTTTTCTCCTCAAGGGCAAGCTTACATTCCTGTTGTTCCTTTTTGCAAAATAATTCAATAGCCATTTGAAAATGAGGCAGTTTTGTTAGGCCCCTAAGTGACACTATGTGTAGAGAGCTAGACTTAGAAGACCGGAGTTCAAATCCAGCTTCATATCCTTAATAGCAGTTTATTGTTAATGTATTAAATGTATTGTTAATGTACCATTAATGCAATGGGAAGATCTTTCCCATCCACTAAAAGGCCCATGTGACCTGTCTGAATCACATGGAGGTCTGAGTCACATAAGCCTGTGGTGGGAAGAGCTTGCCAAGCAGGTGGAACACGAATGGGCAGAGCAGGAAGGGTGGAGCAGAGCTGAGAGGAAGTGAGACAGAGCAATCAGAGATGGGAGAGAGAGACAGAGACAGAGTTGCTGCTAGCATGAGTGAGAGAGGGAGTGATTTTGCCCTGGTTATTGGAAGGCCCTAACAGAAGGAAGGCTTGGGTATGGTGGTGCCCCCTGCATTGATAAGGTGTATAGATTTCTTTGTTGCTATGATGGAGTTGGCTTTCTGGTGTTGGGATGTGGGTTTCTGGTATTTGAATAAATGTTTTGGTTCTATGTTCCATGGAGAGAGTCTGTTATATTTTGTGATTCAGAACTATGCTGGCATATTCATAACTGCCATAGGCTCTGTGAGTATTGCATTAGTGCTACATTTGGCGATGAGGATGATATTGCAGAGTATCAGACCTCTATTTGGTGGCAGGAAGGCTTTAGGGAAAGAAATGGATATCCCAGGATGGGGGGCATTTACCTTATTCCTCCCTGGCAAGAGAATGGGCTAAAAGCACAGGACTCTGTGAAAACTGGGAAGTGAGGCTACTGGAGGGAGGACCCAGAGATTTAGAAAGATGTTTGCAAGGAATACCAATAGAACCTGGGAAAGAACTGTCAGGGGTGTGTAGGAGAGGCTGGGCCTTGCCAACAAGTTATCATATTATGTGTGAAAGCAGAGACAAGCTACTGGAGGGAAAAGTTCAGATGGAAAAGGAGTTAGCTGGTTTGCATGAGAAGATTTCTGCACTACAGCATTTGAACTTTCCTTTAGAAGAGCAAGCTCATGTGGGAGAAGAAAAAGCAGTTGTTAATTTACCTTAGGTAAAGAAGTAAAAAAGTAACAAGAGAAAGGTACATGCAGCCCTTGCAGAGGCTGGGCTGGGTTGGGGCCCAAACACCTTTCAGGAGGATTCATGGGAGGAGAATGAAACAAAGTTAAGTGAGGAAGCTTCTAATGAGAAGTTCGACCAATACTATGAAGGAAACAGGAGAACCGGGGAGGGGGGGCACATAGTGTTTAGGGAAATAAATGAGGGTTTTTCTGAGCAAGCAGTCACAGCTATTTTGAATGAATTCACCCAAAAAATGGGATAATTGTTAGTATTTCCGATGATGAGAATCAGTGATGAAGGGGCCAGAGGAGTAGGCATAGATAACATAGATTGTTGGCAATTCATAGGAATTAGTCAGAATCATTTTGTACAGCAAGCTTTTAGGGATTGCCATATGCAAGGAGGTAACAATGCAACTAATCTCTTAGCTTTAGCTCCAATAGGATGTAGCAGACAGTATCCTATTGCCTCTAGGTAGCCCAGTGGAAATAGACGTTGGCACTCACTTAAAGACTGTATGACAAAGTTAAAGAAAGAGGTAATGAAGATTGCAATTATGATGGGGGCTGCAAATGCCTATCACAGTACCCCCTTAGTAGTTTCCCACAGAAATTTCATAGTGAAGATGGCTCCTCCAGCTTGTAAGCATCTAATTCTGATTCTACTAATTGGTGAAATAGGGAACCTTCTTTTGGAGGTGCTGGATAAGATTTCACAGTTAAAGGACTTAGGAGAATGGAGAAAAGATAAATGTCCTCAGGAGAGAGACATAAATAGCCAGCAGATTCAATGTCAGAATAGATTAACAAGGAAGGAATTATTTACTGCTCTATTGAGAGCAAGGATAGATTTTGGAGGAATAGATAGTATCCCAACTAATTAACTGTATAAGCTGTATCTATATAAGATGTACCTAGAAAAGGGACTTAATATTAGACTGAATAGGGAGGTAAGAACTGCCCCTACAGATCATCCTGAATCATTGTATCCAAGTTTGTTACACCTTCAGGGATAATAGGTAATTGGCCAAGTCCCAGTTCATATTAAAGAAATACACAGCAGCAAGAAGGATAGGAAGTAGTAGCATTTTAATTGGTTCATAGACTCCAGGAACATGGCTGACTCTATATTGACCTTGCTTCTGGTTATGTCATTTCTTTTTGGCTTTTCAACTTGTTTCCTAGATTTGCCTCCTGCAGGTTTGGTGCCCTCTGCCTGTAGATTCCTGACTACTTGAGCTGGATGTCACCCCTTGTCCAAGACTATGCTGTGTCACCCCTGGACCTGGCATCAACCATGCTCCGGGTGCCAACTTAAGAACTGACTCTTCAAATGGGACCTCTTGGGACAGGGACAGCTCTATGTCCAATTTCAGCAGGAAGTAGCTATAGAAGAAGAGACCTTTGTTCCTTACTCCAAGGGGAATGATGGGGTACTTGTGCTCAAGCCCCACTCCAAGTTTTCTTTTACGTGTTTATCTTGTTTTATCCCTGTTATATTGTACTGTTCTATTGACACCAGTTATGCCTAAACTCCCATTGACCTATGTAATTGATAGGAAACATCTTTGGGCCGTATGTATTGTTAATATATTGAATGTATTATTAATGCAATGGGAAGATCTTTCTCATCCATTTATAGACCCATGTGACCTATCTAATTTACACGGAAGTCTGAGTCACATGAGCCTGTGGTGGGAGGAGCTTGCCAAATGGGTGGAGCAAGAAGGGTGGGAGCAGCAACTGGTGGATCAGGAAGGGTGGAGCAGAGCTGAGAGGAAGTGGCACAGATCAGTCAGAGCTGGGAGAGAGAGATACACACCAGAGCAGCTGCTAGCATGAGTGAGAGAGGGAGTGATTTTGCCCTGGTTGTGGGAAGTCCCTAACAGAAGGAAGGCTTAGGGATAGTGGTGCCCCCTGCATTGATAAGGTGTATAGATTTCTTTGTTGCTATGACGGAGTTGGATTTCTAGTGTTGGGATTTGGCTTTCTGGTGTTAGAATAAATATTTTGGTTCTGTCTTCCATGGAGAGAGTCTGTTATATTTTGCGATTCAGAACTGCGCCAGCATATTCATAGCATTCACATACAGTCTGACTCATACTCAAAAGGAACCCCATTACAACATTATAGCATAAGAGCTTTTGCTTCAAGATCTCCAAGGAGGGAGAGAGAATCCACTTTTTCTCCAGGCAGCCCATTTCACAAACTGTTGGTACATTAATGTGATTTTTTAAAAATGGAGGATGTAGATGGTTTTTGTTTTCATCGGTAAAGATTGCTAATAATGCCTTACTTAGCATTGTTTTTTGTATACCCAGAACTCAGCACAGTGTCTAGGACCTAGCAAGTACTTAATAAGTGTTTTATCTCTTTGTCTTAATTTTATTTCACTAAATTTCATTTATTTCTTGTCCTTTCTCATCTTGCTTTAAAATTTAAAGAGATTTTTCCACCTCTATCCTGGCTATAAAGTTAAACTATTGTATCTAAAGCAAGATGCTGAGCGACTTTATAGAGAATGAAGTAAGTTATATCAGGTATATACCACAAATGCTTTCATCTCACTGTCTCTAACTCAGGGCTCTCTTGATCCCTTACTGTTCTTCCAAACACACCCACAGGATTGCTCCTTATAGAAGCTTATTGCTTGAAACCTCATAGCTCAGGTCTTCTAATGAGTATCACAGAAGATCTTTAAATGGCCAGATGAGAAGTAAATTGAGAAAACTGTGATCAATCTGCAGGTCAGGTCCTGTCCTTACCACAACTAACTGATTATGCATTTTTTCTGTGATTTTAGAAATTACTCCCCTAAACTTCTGAGGAATAATGGAACCTAGTTAAAAACAAACAAATAAAAAAGAAACCTGAAGTTATTTCTTTAAAAAAGCCAACAGTATGTCAGGAGATTGAGGTTGTCAACTGGACCAAAACTGGCCTCTAACCTGTGGGGTGGTCAGAGCTGAACAGAGCAGGCTAGAGACAGTAAAGTCAGGAATCAAACAGAAGTTTAATTTCAAAGTGAGGGAAATGGCTTGCAAGCAAGGACACCTGTGCCTGGCCCGACTGGTGGGACCCGAGGCATTGGGGCTGAACATCAACAAAATACCTGATAATACTGATAAAACTTGAGCTTTTAGGTTATACAGGTTTATCCAGAAAGTGGGTGATGGGTGGGATTACAAAGGTAGAGATAAAGCTCAACCTTTAGGCAAGTTTCTTTGGGATGTGGGTGGTAAGTTAAGTTTACAATGAAAAGGAACCACAAAAGGGAATATTAAATTTAGCTTGATTATTCTTAGCAAAAAATAATGAAAATCAGTTTTTGGTTTTATACTCTATTAGAGGTCTTGGGATGTAGAGATGGGCTTTATGTATTGGTATAGAATGGGTTCATTGGTCTGAGAGGTCTTGTAAATGATGGAGTAGAGTAAATGTTGGGGTAAGGAAGAGAAAGGCTTGGAGGCAGGGGACAGATATGTATTGGCAACCAAAAATGGGCTCCTTAGCACTTAGTCAACAAGTGCCCTTGACTAGTTTGGCTTTTTCCCCTGAACTGAATGCTGTTTGTATCTTGGACTGGAGTAAGCTTGTCGGCCCCTTCGCCTTGCTTCCCTTGCTTAAGCTGATGGAGGGGGCCTGTGCTTTTCTGGTCGACCCCTTCGCCTTGCTTCCCTTGCTTAAGCTGATGGAGGGGGCCTGTGCTTTTCTGGTCGACCCCTTCGCCTTGCTTGGGCAGATTGGGGGGGGGCCTGTGCTTTCCCCGGCGTGCCTTGCACCCCCGCAGAAGCTGGATGGTTAAAAGCAGCTCCCGTTGGAACCAGAGGCAGTTACAGCTACAGTTACAGCTACAGTTACAGAGGCAGTTACGGCTACAGTTACAGTTACAGTTACAGCTACAGTTGCAGTCACAGCCACAGCCACAGACACAGCTGAAGCAGGAGCTGCCAGTAGCAGAGCTGACCTACGGGAGGAAGCTGAACAAAGACTTCAGGCCAGTGGGTAATCTTATTACCATAGAGGGGGAAGCATGATTTTGCTTTATGCAATCATGCTTCTCTGTAGCCTCCTGGTTACTCTTTCAAGGCGTACTTATTGGGCCTGGAAGCCTTTGATCAATATATCAAAATGGGGTTGCTGGTTCATGGGTTGGTTACTGTGGAGCCTAAATATATGTTTTGATTCTTTTGCCTTCTACTTTGAGAGTTTCTTATATCCGGCGATTCCGAACGTTTCAGACATGTTTATGATCCTCTTTGAGATTATAAACTCTGCCCTCCTAATACATTTGGCGACGAGGATGGGATCGCTAGGTATAAGATCTCTATTTAGAAGCAGAACAATTCCAGAGGAAGAGATGAATATCCCAGGATGGGAGGATCCATTTTATTCCTCCCTAGCAAAAGAATTGGCTAAAAAAGCTGGACCCTGTGAAAACTGGGAACCAAGGCTACGGAGAGGAGATCCTAGGGATTTGGAAAAGTGTTTACGAGAAGTTGGGATTCAGTCAGGGGCATCACTATCTAGGCAAAGCTGGATGGTGTTATCAGCCTACCGGCTAGTATACGAAAGATTGAGATTAAGTGAAAGACATGGGGGCACTCCTACCCCACAGGAAGAAGGGGAATCTCAGATAGCAGGAGACCAAACTGACTCAAATGAGAACTTTTCTATTAATGTGGCTAAGAGCAACAGGAGACCAAAAAAGCCCAGAGTGCATTTCAACCCAGCCCAGAAAGAGCCTGACTGCCTGCTTCGTCCTAGCCATGGTGGCAGAGGAAGTGAGTGGGGAGAGAATGAGATAATGTTAGGGGCTGAGGCACAAAACACTACTGGGGTTCAGGATGTGCCTCACACAGAGAATAGGAGATGGTTAAATGATCAGACAAGGGCTCGACCCATACAAAGGAGGAAGACAGAAACCCGAGGTGAAGATTCAGTTACAAGGGAAATTCAGGAAGATTTCTCACCGCAAGAGGTCACAGATATTTTGAGTAGATTCAGCCAAAGAATAGGAGAACCATTGATATCTTGGATGGTAAGACTCAGTGATCAAGGTGCCAGTGGAATATCAGTAGATAGGACAGACTGTATGAGATTCATAGGTATCAGCCATGATCCTCTAGTTCAACAAGCTTTTAGGGAACATCATCAGCAAGGAGATGGTGATAGCAGGACTACTCTGTTGGCATTAGCCGCTGTGGGATGCAATAAGAGATATGCTACTGATTCTATGTGGCCCACTGAGCACAGACCCTGGTATTCACTTAGAGATTGTATCATGAGACTAAAGGAGGAGGTGATGAAGACTGCCATTATGATAGGAACCTCAGACAAATATTACAATGATCCAATGGGACTGCCTCATAGGAATTTAATAATTAGGACAGCTCCCCCTGCTTATAAACAACTAATTTTGAATTTATTACTTGGAGAAGTAGGGAGCCGTCTTACAACAGTGATAAATAAGATTTTACAGTTACATGACTTAGGTGACTGGGGAAGGGATAGATCTCCTCGAGAGAGAAAGGTGAATAACCAGCAAACTTGGCGCCAAAGGAGAGTAACAAGGAAAGAAATGTTTACTGCTTTATTGAGAGCAGGGGTAGGTTTTGAAATGATAGATGGAATTCCAACCAATGAATTATACAGAATGTATAGAGGACTTGATAACACGAGAAATAGGGAAATAAGAACTGCTCCTGCAAGCCCACAAGCCACTCAGACTGAAGGTGACCTTGTGTGATTAACGGATGAAAACTTGTACATCTGGGGAAAGGCTGGGAGGACAATCCTAGTCTCTATCTAGGATGGGATCCTCTTAGTTTAATTTTCCCATTGTGTTTCCTTGTACATCTGGGGAAAGGCTGAGAGGACAATCTTAGTCTCTATCTAGGGTGGGATCCTCTTGGCTTCCTCATTATGTTCCTTTTGAAAAGAAACATTTCCCACCTGAGTTTGGCTCTGATGTTGGATCTTTGCATAACTGAAATCTCAACCAAACTTGAGATGATTTTATTTGAAGAATTATAGTCCATACTTGTCTATTCTTTTTGTCCTTTGTTTTGGCTAACCTTGTTGCTAGTTTTGTTTCCTTCAGGCTTAAGCACCCTGCACTTTCCGGTGACTGCCTAAGCATGTAGCATTCTTGGAATTCCTGCCAGCTTGTTAAAGAAATGACTTCTGGAATGGGACTTTTTGGGGGCAGGGCCATCTCTACATCCAATTTCAGCATGAAGAAGCTATGGAAAATGAGACCTTCACCCCTCACCCCAAGATTTTGAGCCCCAATCGTTCAAGGGGGGTGGAAATGATGATAGTGTTCTGTTTACTTATTTTGTGTTATCCTTGCTGTGTTGTTTTATTGTTATGATATTATTGATCCTATGTAATGGATACAAGGATTTAGGGGTGGACATTTGAATTATTAATAATTATTTTGGGGATGATTGATTGAAGAGATTATCTTGCTGGGATCTAGGGGTGGATCACATTTGAATCGTAAACCAATATTTAGGAATGTCACCAAATGATATGTTTTGCTTTATAATGAATGATATGTTTTAGTTTCCTTTGTAATTGGATCACAATGTATGTTCTAGGATACATGGCTGATTAGATTATGTATCCTATAACAAGGGGTGGAGTGTATTGGCAACCAAAAATGGGCTCCTTAGCACTTAGTCAACAAGTGCCCTTGACTAGTTTGGCTTTTTCCCCTGAACTGAATGCTGTTTGTATCTTGGACTGGAGTAAGCTTGTCGGCCCCTTCGCCTTGCTTCCCTTGCTTAAGCTGATGGAGGGGGCCTGTGCTTTTCTGGTCGACCCCTTCGCCTTGCTTCCCTTGCTTAAGCTGATGGAGGGGGCCTGTGCTTTTCTGGTCGACCCCTTCGCCTTGCTTGGGCAGATTGGGGGGGGGCCTGTGCTTTCCCCGGCGTGCCTTGCACCCCCGCAGAAGCTGGATGGTTAAAAGCAGCTCCCGTTGGAACCAGAGGCAGTTACAGCTACAGTTACAGCTACAGTTACAGAGGCAGTTACGGCTACAGTTACAGTTACAGTTACAGCTACAGTTGCAGTCACAGCCACAGCCACAGACACAGCTGAAGCAGGAGCTGCCAGTAGCAGAGCTGACCTACGGGAGGAAGCTGAACAAAGACTTCAGGCCAGTGGGTAATCTTATTACCATAGAGGGGGAAGCATGATTTTGCTTTACGCAATCATGCTTCTCTGTAGCCTCCTGGTTACTCTTTCAAGGCGTACTTATTGGGCCTGGAAGCCTTTGATCAATATATCAAAATGGGGTTGCTGGTTCATGGGTTGGTTACTGTGGAGCCTAAATATATGTTTTGATTCTTTTGCCTTCTACTTTGAGAGTTTCTTATATCCGGCGATTCCGAACGTTTCAGACATGTTTATGATCCTCTTTGAGATTATAAACTCTGCCCTCCTAATACAAGATACTAAGGAACAAAGGTGCTGACAGGGAGGGAAAAGAGATGCTGGGGCATTCCTCTCCCACAATGAAACTCCCTCTTCTTTGGCTCACAAGTAGGGCAGGGTTGGGAAAGAATCCATTTGCCCAGTCACATACAGGTGAATGCATGTAATAGACCAGGCCTGATCCAGGCTGGTCTGGTACCTCAGGTGTGAGACTCAAGCACAGTGAGATACTCATGGAATAATTGACAATCCATTGAAGGGGAAAGACAGTCAGAACGGAAAAAGGATATGTGGTGAGGATACATCCTTCATTCAGATGGGCACAGCTTCCCTGCCTTTGGTGGTCCACTTGTCCAGCCTGAGGAAGTGGCTGAAGGTCCTCATGCCCTGCCTTTTCTGTATGTCATGGTCATCTAGCACCAAACCCACTTGGGTATCCCAGCTCCTGGGATCAGTTACCACACTTGGATCACTTCCATAGACAGGTAAAGATACGGCTGTTGTTATGACCAACACATCAGTTTTGGTATCAGCATCTTATTTGTTTATTTTTAAGATCTGATAACTTTCTTAAGGCACAGAGAGAATATTTCTAGGAAACTTATGGGCAACTTGTATAGACCTAGGAGCTCCCTGACAATCCTATGGGTTTCTGGAGTTTATATTCCATGTAAGGAAAGTATTCTCTCACTGTTCTTATGTTTCACAAAATTATTCTCTTATTCCTCGGGGAAACTGTTTACTTAAAATAAAACATTGAGAGCTTCAAAATTACTTTCAACTTTATCTTCAATGGTGAGAAAAAATCCTATTCCAATTATTCTAAAAATAATCTCTGTAGTTGGTATCATCTCAACACACTTTTATTATCTACCATATTGAATTCTAAATGGTGAGTTACAATTTGGGGGGATGTGTTATTTGATCATTTCCTAAATGTTTGTGGAAGAAGGCTTGGAGTTGTTTCCAAGCATCAATTTGGGCCATAGAGTGGGCCCTAATTTCTCCTCCACAGATCACATGGGTTCCCACTACACCATGAAAGGTAACCAGGCACACAGGGAAATATGGGGGCTCAATATAATGTCCTGTTGCAGGGTAGCAGATAATCTCGGGTTTTTTCTTCCCATGGGACTGTAACAATTTGGCAGCTTCATTGGCAAAGAATTCACTTTTCCAGTTGTGGTCATCCAGACCAACAAGAAACAAGAAGCGACTCTCAGCCTTCTCAATTGGAATTAAGCTTTTTCTATGGGGTTCCTCCAAAGGATTGCTGAGAGCATCAATGATGTCTGCAAACCCGTCTTCAGTCATCTTGATGAGTTTTTGGTCCAGTTTCAGTGGGGGAAAGGTCATACCCTTATAATGTAGGACAGATGCTACATTTGCCAAAGAGCCATTGAGTGTGACAGTGGCTGTGATGTCCTTCAAATGGGAGGCCATGGAGAGGCAAATATCACCCCCTTTAGAAAATCCAAGCAGCCCAACTCCTGGACCCTTTACCTGAAAAAGTCAGAGAGTCAGAGAGGGAATAAGAATAATGTCATTTAACCTCAATTGCATTAAAGAAACAAACTTAAAAATAGCTTTACTTTTGCCTTAACTGATAGTTTTGGACCTTACTGAGTTTCGCAGTAACCCCTGCTCATATCAACATGACATGTAAAGCTCATGTTATACAGCATTTTCATCCTAACCCTATATTAGAAATATCATGATATCCATTTTTCAGACAGGAAAGTGAGGAGCAAATACTTGCCCACAATCACGGTGACTTAAAATTCAAGAAAGTTAGGTGGTACGACAAATAGAACACTGGACCTTCTACAGTCAGGAAGACCTGATTTCAAATCCTGCCTTAGGCAATTATCAGCCAAGTGACCCTGAAGAAGTCACTTAACCTCCATTTGCCTCAGTTTTCTCAATTGTTAATTGGGGATAATAGGACACCTACCTCAAATGCTTGGGAGAATCAAATCAGATAGTATTTACAAAGCACTCAGCATGGTACCTCAACAGAGCAGGCACTTAATAAATCCTTCCTTTCTTCCTTCCTTCCTTCCTTCCCTCCTTCTATCTTCCCTCCTTCCTTCAGGCCCAAGACAATACACATATCTATGGTAGAGAGCTGATTATCTATTTTAATTGAGGCCTTTGGAAGAAAACTCTCCCCTCACCTCTTTTCCAACCTATTCATGACTCTACTAAGGGGAAGCACAGGCTGAGAGATAATATAATTTGGAGCAGGTAGACATTCTGCATACCTCAAGTCACTGCTCACTGATATTCTTCCTTGGATCCTGAATCTGAAGAGATATCTATTCTAACATACTCATTTCACAACTGAGGAAACTATAGCCCAGGGAGGTGACAAAGCTGTGTCTTCCAAAGGTCACACAGATGATCATCATCAGAGATCATTTCCATCTGTCTCAGTTTTCTCATTCCAAACAGCAGAGGGATTGGCCAGTGTTAAAATACTCTTTGGAAGTAGGGAAAATGTCAAAACAAAACAGGCATCTAGGTGGCTAAGTTGACAGAGGACTGGGCCTGGAGTCAGGAAGACTCCTCTTACTGACTTCCAATCTGGCCTCAAATACTTACCAGGTGTGTAGCCCTGGCCAAATCACTTAATCCTGTTTGCCTCAGTTTCTTCATCTGTAAAATGAACTGGAGAAGGAAATAGCAAACAACTCCACTTCCCAATAGACACTTACAATAGGAAGTTTCATTCTTGGTACAATTTCTAAAAATAAAGAGCAATGAGGAAAAGCATGTATCCCCCAGAATCAAAGAAACTAAAAGAAGAGAGAAGTCATAAAATGAGAAGACAACCTGGGAGTGGTTTTTCAGGTACTGGACAGCCTCTTCAAAGTATTCCAGATGAAGTTCCTTTACGTCTTTGGGGAGGTCCTCAAAGGCATAGTATGCCAGGGCCAGCACAGCAAAGCCATGTCCAGCCAACAGACTGGCTCTATATTCAAACAGGCCACCTCCAATTCCAAAGATGTCGATGATCCCAGGGAAGGGCCCTGAACCTAAAAGAAAGTCAAAGTCATAAAGCATTCCTTTTAAAATTTTCCTTCTGAATTCTATGGATAGTCACGTTGTTTGGTCTTGGATGACATATTCTGAAACACTATAAGACTCCTTGTTCACCACTACATGTACACTGGGAAGAATATACCTGGTTACCACTGCACAATGTGATTTAAAAAAAAACTCAATTAACTGGAAAATAAATTGCTAACATTTATATAGTGCTTACTATGTGCCAGGCAATGTTCTAAGCATTTGATCCTCACAACAATCCTGTGAGGTAGGTGCTATTACTATCATCTTCATTTTACAGCTGAAGAAACTGAGGTATCAGAAGTTAAGTGACTTGCCTAAGGTCATATAACTAGTGTCTTGTTTCAATTGAAATTTAACAAAAGGGTAAATTGAGGCAGATCATTGCGCAAGATAGCATTTATTAGCAGAGGTATGTTACCTGTCAATAAATGAGTCAATGGCTAGTCCTCCCCTAAAAACCTCAAACTAAAGGACAGTTTAACTTATAAAGATTTGGGGAAGTTGTTCCTCCTTCGTTCTCAAAGAGGATCAATGACATTGGGAGGGTGATATTTTCACTTGTTTATGAATTGGATTGAAGTGAGGCAGAGCAAAGCAAAGTCATCAGCCTCACTCTCTCCTCCAAAGTCATAGAAGTCCAGTGGCAAGACAAAAGTCAAGAGGACTGGCAATGGCCAGGGATGCAGGGGGCAATGGCTGAGGTTGGAAGGAAGGGCACTCTCCTGGGGTAAAAGCACCCCTCCTCCAAGGCTGCATGCCCTGGGGGCACAGCCCTATTTGCCCAACCCCAGTTGCAGCTCTACCACCAAGAGGTTTGGAATTATAGAACAAAGAACAGAACAAGGTAGATGACATGGAATTAAGGACGTCATGATTGGTTACAGAGCTGAACCATAGGGAACAACATGATTGGTTGGAAATTTGGTAATAGGGACAAGCAATAACCCCCCTGCTTCTCTCATGTGTCTAATAAGTACTGTGTATATATATATATATATATATATAAATATATAGTAAGAAATGGGAGGAGGAGTTTTGTTTCCACAGAACTAAAGATGTGCTTCCCTGCCCTCCCCCACCCCAGCTTTAGCAGAGACCAGGCCTCAAGGTTGGTCAGGTGAGAGGTCAGAGGCTTGTACGCATGTGCATACTTTTTGAGAAGGCAGTCTAGGGAATTAGAGAGGCCAAACCCACTTGAACCTGTTCAAGCTTATCTAGGGTCTGGTCTTGGTCAAGAATCCAGGCCTACTGATTTGCATCATTTGCATATGTTAAAGAGGGAAAGTAGGGGAAGTAAAAGAATATAGTTTAATACAAGGAAAATCTAATTAACTTCACTTTTGCTTCTGTATCCTTATTATCCTATTTATATAAACTGTATAACCTAGGAAAACTATGTAAAAAAAAACAAAGATTGTAAACTAACCATGACTCTAGCAGGAGTGGAGGGAATGGTTACCCCTGCTCCTGCAGCTGTATCGGTGTGCGTGTTCCCGCGAGCACTACACCCGCTCTCCCGGGGAGCGTAATAAAATGCCTTCCTCTGCCCACTCTGGTCCTGAGTTCTTTGGGTGTGAATGGGCAAATCACATGGGTTTTCCTAAGGTCAAGTGAAGGGAAGCAACAGGCAGCGGAAGCTCACCAGGCTTACTCCTGGATCTTGTCTTGGGGTGTCCTGTGATCCCCACTGCAGTGTTAAGAGGGCTACCACTCTGGATTCCCTTGGGGAACCCTGTGGTCTGCACGGCCTTCTTAAGGGGACATCACATGGGACTTCCGGCCCTGTCTCGGGAGCCTTGTGATCTTACTGCCATCCTAAGGGGCCATCACTTGGGTCTTCCTTAGGGTCTGACCCCTAGGAGGCCCTGTGATCCCCACAGATTAAGGGATGGCTACCACTTGGTCTTCCTCTGGGAGTCCTGTGGTCTGTACAGCTTTCCCTAGGTATTATCACAGGGTTCTTCTTCAGGACTTTGGCCCTGCCTAGGAAGTCCAGTGATCCCCAAAACCACGTTTCTCACATATATATATATATATATATATATATACATATATATATATAAATATCATACCCAAACTACTTTGCTTTCTCACACATTCCCTAAGGTTAGCAAAATTCCTTGAGCATCAAAGCTGGATTTTTTTAACTTAACCTGTTGTGGTTCAGCTGAACTCTCACCTAAGTCCAGAGACAAAGAACCATAACTTAAGCAGTTACAGGACAAAAGCAATTACAGACCAAAATCAATTCCTTGTAAATAGGATCAATGAGAAAATGTTACAGGATCAATTTTTCTTTTTCATTTATTTTTTGTTAATTTTTCAAAATGTTAGGACAAATTATAAAATGTCCTGTGCTGTTTTCATTTTTGATTTCTTGAAATATAGTTCTGAAAAGATAGGTTTTTTAAAAGCCCATTGTCTTTTAAAGGGAACTACTGGACAATGCCTTTAAACCCAAATCACTCTGGCTTTCATTGAATGCCCAATAATAGCCCCAAACCCAACCTCTGTGGCTCACTGATGGCTTAGAATAAATAGGAATTGTTTTCTGTTTGGACCAGAAACCGAGAGTCTACCACTCCTAGACTGACATCTTTGTAAGGATTAATTGGACCACCTTTGTCTCAACTCTTACCTAGTCTTTACTCATTGAATGGGTACTGGAAAGACCTTAATGTAGAAAGTCCAAGGTCACCCACTGAATGCTGGGCAATTGACAGTCATCTTGACTTTTCTCTTGGCACTAGATTTTAATGATTTTGGAGAAGATCAAGGTCACCCACTGAATCCTAGGCCATTGACAATCTTTTGTTTTGCCCCTGGATTTTACCTACTTTGGAGAAAACAGTGACCCTGAAGACTTTGCTCAGCTCTGCCTCAGTTACATCCAATTCAGGGGCAAGTCAAGACTTCACCCTCAGGATGTCACTGGTCCCCTTCCACAATGAAGGAGCAACAACAACTGGACCTATTTTAATCTTCTCAGTCTGAGGTCACATTTGAACTCAGGTCTTTCTGGCTTCAGGTTCAGTGCCCCATTCAGGGCAATCCATAGCTGCCTCCATCATGCCTGGCCTTTCACATGTCTGGATTTTCATGGCTGTACTGCCTAAGTGTGGGAAATCTTTTCTCTCCTCTCCTCAGGTGAGACAAAGTTGGAATTTTCAGGAGGGGCTTTTTCTAGGAAATTAAAGGAAAAACAAAACAAAGAATGAAAATATAAAAGCGCTGACTCAAATTGGTTTACAGAGTGAACCAATTAAGTGGTATCCAACCACAGACTGACTGGCTTGGTTGACACACAACTCACTAGCCATATGTGGGGAAAAAAAAGAAGGAATTCTGTTTCCACAGGATTCAAAGTACTCCCAGCTTTGAGTGATAACAGAATGTAAGTCAGAGGTGACTGGTTCCAATCAGAGCTGTAATCTAGCAGAACCAGACTTCTGATTAGGTAAAAGGTCAGAAGCTTATACACATGCTTAGCAAGCTGTTGGAAGGGGAACGTATCAGGGAGGAAAACATGAAGTGGAAGGCGCAGGAGGTTGCATCTAGCCAATGGAAGGCAAAGTGGGAAATTAGAATCAGGATGGTTATAAAGGAGTTTGTGATTATTTTGAGAGTGTGCTTGAGCCTGGCCCTTTTCCACAAGGGGTTAGAGGCCAAGTCACCCATCAGATAATAAAATGAAATAAAAATGTTTTTTTTTTTCTAAATTCACTCATGGCCAGGTGGAATTCTTGGGAAGACGATTATTTCTAACACATATGTTCCCAGAATCTATTGGAAATGCAGGGTAGAGAACTAGAAAAAGTGCTGGCCTTGGAGTTAGAAGACCTACTTTTAACCCAGGCTCTACCACTTATGAGTGAGGCTAAATAGAGCCTTAGAGGTCATTTATTCCAATGCCTTGTTTGACAGGTGGGGAAATTAAGATTTGCAGACAATATTCAGTCTTTCAGATGGTTCATAGATCTATATTTGCAACCCTAGTCTTTCTCCTCAGCTCCCACCTCTCCAACAGCCTTTTGGATATCTCGTTGGAAGTCCTAGAGGTATCTCAAACATAGTGTGTCTAAAGAGAACTCATGATCTTTCATTACAAATAAAAACTGCAATTCATTCTGCCATTTCTCATTTTATGAATACTCCCTTTGTGTAAGGGGTTGGTGCCTACCCCGGGGCTGTTGGAACCACTAGCACTTGGCTTGTTTCCTGGGTAAACCAGACAGGCTTAGTAGGAGTGGAACAGCAGGTGCCCGGAGGAATGGCCTCCGCCCTTGGGAAGCCCCTATAGTCGTCCTACACATGCAGGCAGAGCCTGTCCTTGAGGGACACACAAGCCCAGGAGGAGGGACCCAGTTGGACATTACCTAATGCTCTTGAACTGTTGCCTAATGCAGTGCTTTGTTACTTTACTTACTGGAACATCTTTGATACTTTACGGGGACATCCTGCCTCGTGTCTCATGTAGCCCATGTAGCTCTGATACAGAGAAGCAGATACCATATTGCAACATGCCCTAGCATTGCCATGCCCCTGCAGATACTGCATTGCTACAGTCCTCGTCCTTCCCACACCCTTGTAGATAGTGTAGTACAACATTCCTGATAAGTCCCATGCCCATGCAGATACCCAAACTGAAACATTTCTGTTCCATCCCATGTTGTCATCCTCATAACCATTGGCCCCCTGCTTATGATCACGTAGTGCTAACCCTATAAAATTGGATGATTTCTCCCAATAAATCACAGTTCCTTCCATCTTGACTCCTGCCTCATCATTGCATACCGAGACAGGTCATTGCTGGTCAAGGACTACCAGGGGTGAGAGGACCCCAACACCTTTGTTTCTAGTTCTTTGCTCCAACAAAAAGGAATGAGTATAAATATTTTTGTTATGTTTTCTCCCTTTTCATTTTTGGTATGTCAATTTGGTTTTTCTGTTTTCTCTTTTTAAAACATCAGACTAGTTATTAGTTTCTGTTTTATGGCTTTTTAAAGTCCAGCTTCTAGTGTTATTTCTCAATTCATGTTTCTCTCTTCATTTTATTAATTACTTCTATGATTTTTCAGGACTTTTATTTTGATATTTAGTAAGTGTTTATAAGTTGGTGGTTTTTGAGGGCTTTTTTTCATTGCATTTCCAGTTTCTTAATCTATTCTTTCTCTTTTTTGATGAAAGTCTTTGGAGATAGACATTTCCTTTGTCACTGTTTTGTTGTCATCCCAAATATTTAGGAATGTTGTCTAATTGCTGCCATTTTCTTTGATGAAATTTTCTATTCTATATGATTTCTATTTCTAAATGATTTGCTGTTTGAGCATTAATTTTTAGGTTTAAGTTATTTAATGTCCAATTAATTTTTAATCCTTCCTTTTAAAAATTTAATTTTTTGTCAAGCCATATGTACAGGCAATTTTCAGATGAAGAAGTTAAAGCTATCTATAATCACATGAAAAAATGTTCTAAATCACTATTGATTAGAGAAATGCAAATGAAAAGCAGTCTTTGTACCACATCATACCTGCCAGATTGGCTAACATGACAAAGCCGGAAAAATTATAAATGCTGGAGAAGATGTGAGAAAATTGGAAGAGTAATGCATTGTTGGTGGAGCGGGGAACTGATCCAACCATTCCAGAGAGCAATTTGGAACTATGTCCAAAGAGTTATAAAGCTGTGCATACTCTTTGACCCAGCCATACCACTTCTAGGTCAATCCCAAAGAGATAATAAAAATGGGAAAAGGACCTATACGTATAAAAATATTTATAGCAGCTCTTTTTGTGGTGGCCAAGAATTCGAAATTGAGGGGATGTCCATCAATTGGAGAACGGCTAAACCAATTGTGGTATATGAATGTGATAAAATGCTATTGTGCTATAAGAAATGATGAGCAGGAAGACTTCAGAAATACCTCGAAATACTTATATGAACTGATGCTGAGTGAGGGGAGCAAAACCAGTAGAACACTACACAATAACAGCCACCTTGTGCAATGACTGACTTTGATAGGTTTGGATCTTCTCAGTAATACAAGTATCTAAGACAACTATAAAAGAGTCATGATGGAAAATACTATGTATTTCCTGGGAAAGAACTATGGAATCTGAATGCAGATCAAGGTGTACTCTTTGCTCTCTCTTTTTTGTGTGTGTGTGTTTTGTTTTGTTTTTTTCTTTCTTACAGCTTCTCCCATTCTAATTTTTCTTTATAACATGACTAATGTGAAAATATGTTAAACAAAAATGCATATGTAGAGCCTTTATCAGACTGCAGAGTGTCTTGGGGAGGGGGAGAAAATTTAAAACTCAAAAGCTTATGAGAGTTTCAAAAACTAAAATTAAATAAATTAATTTAAATTTTTTTTAAAAAAATTTAATTTTTCTTCCTGAACTTGAACACCAAAAAGGGTGTGTACATCTATAGGTATATAGAAACACACATACATGTACACAAGCATGCACACATATATCTTAAAAGATAAAAAAGAGGATTATATATGAAATCAGGAATTTCCATTTAATAAAAAAGGATATAATTAACTCCATATGTCACTCTCAAAACTATCCTGCTTACCTATGCTTCCTTCTGAACTTCTTTCTGTACTCTTCAGACATTAAAAAAAAAAGTTACAATGGTTCTTTTGGCAAGGGTGGAAATCATTATTCTTATCATCTCTCTTCCTCCTGTACCAAATTAAAAACTCAGACAAAGAGGGGCAAACACCTTTGTAACAAATAAATGTAATCAAGCAAGATGGATCCATACAGTGTCTATGTCAAAAATTTTTTTATCTTGACACCTTGAATAAATTACCTCTCTCTGAAAGCTGGTAACCTGCATCAAGCTGGAGATATGACTGGTCACTGCATTCATCAGAGTGAATTAAGAGAGAAACAATTAATAATTATATTAAAGAAAATAATAATGATGAAGTAACACACCAAAATTTCTGGGATGTACTTAAAGCAATACATTAAGGGGAAAATCATATCCATATATCAAAAGAGAAAAAGAGAGGATTTGGGAATGTGCATTAAAAAATTAGAAAACTGGGGGGTGGAGCCAAGATGGTGGCTGGAAAACAGGGACTTGCTTAAGCTCTCCTTCAAACTCCTCCAAACACCTGTAAAAATGGCTCTGAACAAATTCCAGAGCTACAGAACCCATGAAATAACCGAAAGAAGCAGGATGGCCTGGATGGTCACTGGGAAGGGCCTGTCGCACTGTACTGGGAGCAGAGCAAAGCCCAGCATTGACAATGCCAGGAATGACCAGGCTATGATTAAAATCAAGAATCATCTACCCAGAAAAACTGAATATAATACTCCAGGGCAACATATGGATTTTAAATAAAATAGAGGACTTTCAAGCTTTCTCAATGAAAAGACTAGAGCTGAATAGAAAATTTGACTTTCAAATACAAGAATTGAGAGAAGCATGAAAAGGTAAACAGGAAAGAGAAATCATAAGGGACTTACTAAAGCTGAACTGTTTTGTTTTTACATTCCCACATGGAAAGATGATATTTATAACTCATGAAACCTTTCTCAGTATTAAAGTAGTTGAGGGGAATATACATATATATGGACAGAGGGCACAGGGTGAGTTGAATATGAAGGGATGATATCTAAAAAATAAAGTAAAATTAAGGGGTGAGAGAGGAATATATTGGGAGAAGGACAAAGGGAAAGATAGAATGGGGTAAATTATTTCACATAAAAGTGGCAAGAAAAAGCAGTTCTATTGGAAGGGAAAAGAGGGCAGGTGAAAGGGAATGAGTGAGTCTTGCTCTCATAGGATTTCACTTAAGGAGTGAATAACACACACACTCAATCGGGTATCTTACCCTACAGGAAAGTAGGGGGGAAGGGGATGAGAGGGGGGATGACAGAAGGGAGAGCAAATCATGGGAGGAGGTAATCAAAAGCAAACACTTTTGAAAAGACAGGATCAAAGGAGAAGATTGAATAAAGGGGGACAGGCTAGGATGGAGGGAAATATAGTTAGTCTTGTACAACATGACTGTTATGGAAGTGTTTTGCATAATGATATATGTGTACCCTATGTTGAATTGCTTGCCTTCTCAAGGAAGGTGGGTTGGAAGGGAAGAAGGGAGAGAATTTGGAACTCCAAGTTCTAAAAACAAATGCTCAAAAAAAAGTTGTTTTTACATGCAACTGGGAAATAAGATATACAAGCAATGGGGTATAGAAATCTATCTTGCCCTACAAGAAAGTAAGGGGAAAGGAGATAAGATGAGGGGGAGTGGGGTGACAGGAGGGGGGGCAGACTGGGGAAAGGGGCAATTAAAGTATATGCCATATTGGGGTGGGGGAAGGGTAGAAATGGAGAGAAAATCTGTAACTCAAAATCTTGTGGAAATCAATGTTGAAAACTAAAAATATTAAATAAAAAACATTTTTTAAAAAACTAGAAAGCTAACAAATAAACCCAAAATAAGCACAAAAGAGGATACTAAAAATTAGAGGGAAAATACAAAAACTTTGAAACAAAACCCTTCCACAGAAATGATAAATAAAGTTAAAAGCTGGTTCTTTACTAATTTTCCCAGCCTTATTTCCTGAATTAGGACTTAATGCAAGAGCCATTCTCTGCCCCATCCCACACTCTCAAATTGTGTGGTCAGGCTCTGTTTCTGAATTCAATTTCCTGTATTCCTTCTGCTGGCTTCAATTGGCACTCAGACTGTTGATATACTTCAGTGTTCCTGGGCAGAACTCTATGGTCAGCTGTCTCTGACCAGAGCACTGAGTCATCTTCTGTCCTCCTTGAAGATTCCTTGATCAGTATCCTAGGTGTGGCAGAAGTCCTCCTTGATCAAGACACTGGGTGGTCTTCTGTCCCTCCTGGGGCCGCCTACGATCAGGACACTTCGCTGGGGCTTATGTGATCAGGAGGCTGGGTGGTCTCTGTCCCCTTTGAGGCTTCCTTATGTAGGAGGCTGGGTGTTCTCTCTATTCCCTGAGCCTCCCTTGATCAGGGAGCCTGGTGTCCTCTTTCTCCCTTGGAGTTTTCCCTATCCCAGAGGTAGAGGATCTTCTGTCTTTTCTCTGGGCTTCCATGATTGGGACATTGAGTGATCTTCCTCATCCATGCCTGCCTGTCCTATGGGATTCTTGTCCATGGCCTTCCAAAAATTCATCTCAGGGGCTGTATCCAATATCATGGAGGCCTTCCTCACATTCTCCCAACCTTCTACCATAGAGGTAGCTAGGTGGTACAGTGCATAGAGCACTGGACCTGAAGTCATGAAAACCTGAGTTCAAATCCTGTGTCAGACACTTCCTAGCTATGTCACATTGGTAAGTCAGTTAGTCTCAGTTTTCCTCAGTTTCTTTAATTGTAATATGGGAACAATAGTAGCACCTACCTCACAGAGTTGTTGTGAGGGTCAAATGAGATATTTATGAATCACTTAGTACAGTGTTTAGCACATAGTGTCAGCTAGATAAATGCCTGCTATTATTATCAAGAGGGTACTTTTGGAGCATTACGGCCATCCATCTGTCATCCCTCAATCTTTTCAGTCTTCTCTTCCCATCATGGAACTTCTTAGAGGCATCATTTATTCCTGTGTTTCTTCAGAGTTCCTCACTGGTTATATGTTGAGCCTCTCAATTGCCGCCCCACCCCCATGTGATACACATCTTTAAGTCTTCAAAGGCAATAGTATTTCATATTTCACTGTAACGTAGAAACACTAGAAAAATATTAGTATTGAGAAGATGGGCCTTTGCTTTTATGGGAAGCTTTGATTCAGTAAAAAAGAATAACAAAATTCTGCAAATTCCTGAAAGAAAAATCTAGCCCACTCTCCTCCTCCTGTTCAACTCTGGGACCGTTGCCCATCTCTATTGTCTGTCCCAGATATGATGGTTGGTTGTTTTCTGTCCAAGAGGACCAAAATTGCATCACTTTGTCAAGATGAAGGTACAGTGTGTCCAACTGTGGCTAATCAGACCAAGAGGAGCTCTGAAGGCTCTACCAGAGGTCGGGCACAAATAGTCCATATGAACATTTGGAGTAAAAATGTCTCTAAATTTGCACAAATATAAGTATATATTATGTCACATAATAATATATCATACATGTATTATTGTACAACGATATATTATTTATAACTATATAAATACAAGCCATCCAAATGCATGTTGGCACCTAATTAGCTGGCCTTCTTCATCCATTTTCTTTCCTGTGTGGAAAGACAAGCCAAACTCATTTCATTACATATCTCTTCCAGATTTTACAATGTTCTGAGCTTATCTGTGTTAACTAAAAGTGGAAGTATCAGATTATGTCAGCTCAGGGAGTGTTCATCTTTGACTCATTCAGGATCTCCTGAATATTCTAGGTCCAGTATTTCTGGAAAATTGGGCAACTCAAGAAAACAAGGTAAATGGCAATCAACTCAACGAGCATAGCCATGATGAGGCATCACAGTAGGACTTTGTAGAGGTACATAGACAATAACCAAAAGAATTCCCATCAACTGTAAAAAGGAGAGTCATTTGCCCACACTCCCTTTCTGGTCCCCCCATTATGCTCCTTTTAGGAGAAGCACAATTTGACCCAATCTTCCACACTTTCTCCAGTGATGGTACTATGCTAATAATAATTTGTGGTCGCAGCCATTGCCCCAAGGCACTGTAACATTCTCAATAATCAAATAAAAAATAAATTGGGTTATTATGTCCTCCTTGGAAAAGTGGTTGAATATACCACAGGACAAGGTCGAGTAGTGTAAAGACCAGATTTGTCAGAAGACCTGGGTGCAAGTCTTGGATATACAAGTCATTTCATCTCTGCATCTCAGTTTCTTCATCTGTAAAACGAGAGGATTGGATCAGGTGCTAACCAAAGAATCTCCTTCCTAGATGCTAGGAGTTCTCCGATCAGAATTGCTCAGATTTCTTTGGCATGAACCCTCCTATAGAGAAGAGGAGCCACTTCCAAGCCCATCGAATAAGCACTTATTAAAGCAATAAATGTAAAGGAAGAAAGGGAAAGTAATAAGTATATAGCACCTTCTATATGCCAGGCACTGTGCTAAGCACTTTAAAATGAGCACTTACAAACTTCCTTTACAATTATTTAATTTAATTTATAATTATTTAAACTTCTTTACAATTCTTTGATTCTCCCAACAACTCTGCAGAGATAGGTGCTACACATGAGCAAACTGAGGGAAACTAAGGTTAAGTGACTTGTCCAGGGTCACACAGCTAATAGCTTTCTGAGTCTGGATTTCAACTTGGTACTACCTGACTCCAGGGCTAGCACTCTTCTCCATTGCATCAGCAGCTGCCTTTACTCTCTATGAAGTACTGTATTAGATTCTAGGATTATAAATACAAGCCAAAAATAGTCCCTTTTGCTTAGAGAACTTGTATTCCACAGGTGATACCTTTACCTAGTATATGCATGCTCACCTCTTGCCTAGACTATTACAGTAGTCTCCCTGCCTCTAGGATCTCCTCTCACAGCCAAAGAGATGTTCCTAAAACTCAGGTCTGACATGGATGTCACTCCCCTTCTCAGGAAGTTCCAGAGGTTCTCCACTTCCTTCACCCTTCACCACCTGGCTCCAGTCCACCTTTTTACACCTACTGCACTTGACTCAGCATTATGTACTCTCCAGTCCATTCAAATTGGCCTACCTGCTGTCCCTCACCCAAGACATCCATGTCTCCTCTCCATGCCTTTGCTGTCCCCTACACCTGGCCTTTAAGTACATCAATTCCTTCAAAGCTCACTACAAAGACCACTTCCTACATAAGGTCTTTCCTGATTCCCAGTAGCTGCTGGTGCTTCCCCCACCCACCCTGAAATTCTATGTGCCTTGTATTTGGTTTTTATGGGCGACTAGGTAGCACAGTGGATGGAGTGCTTGGCCTGGGGTCAGAAGTCTCTCTTCCCGAATCCAAATCTGGCCTCAAACATTTACTAGTTCTGTGAACCTAGACAAGTCACTTAACCCCTGTTTGCCTGTTTCCTTATATGCAAAATGAGCTGGAGATGGAAATAGCAAACCACTCCAGTATCTTTGCCAAGAAAACACCAAACAGGGTCATGAAGAGTAAAAAATAACTTAACAACAATAAAAATTTGCTTTTAATATATTTTCTAACTACCTCTATGTTATGTACTGTTTCCCTAAATAAGTTCCCTGAGAATAAGGTATATTTTATTTTTGCCTTTTTAATCACCTTTATTTTAGCACTAGTAACTCCTCTGAGATTAAGAAAAAAACCCTTTGTTTCCATGTCGTATACTGTAAATCTATATTTAGAAGTGTCAACACTGCTACTATATTATTGTCTTGGCTTAACCATGCGAAAGTGATTATTTACTTCTTCCTTTGTTCCTACCAATGTCATTTTAAGGTCTTATTTGTATCAGTAATTTAAATGTCTAGATATTCTGTTTTGTCACCACAATAAATATTTCTCCATCAATTTTTCCACCTTTATGTTAGTAACATAAAAAATTCCCTCAATTTGTTTCACTTTCCCACTAAAGTAATTTATTTACTCACTTTTTTCACCATTCTCTTAGATTTCATAACATCTACAGACAGTTTAAGAGCTTATTTGTCCATTTATTGCTGTAATTCCTTTTTATTGCCCCCCTTTCTTTTTTTTTTTGCTAAACTTACTTTAATGTTTCAAGTAGCAATGATCTTGTCTCTGTGGGGGACCCACGCCATTGACATAAAGCACAATACCTCTATAACTGATGGTTTTTGAATGACTAAAAAACTCAACACTGAAAGACGAACTTTGGTCAGGAGGTTACCTAGTCTGGGATTTAGAAGAGAGAGACCTGTACTATCAGCCTCTGATGATGCCACAAATAGCATAACCTTCAATATTAGCTAAAGGGAAGAGACCATCACAGATTCGGAGGGGTCTAGTGGTGGATTCCTGGACTTTAACCTATGACTTCAGACCCCCAGTTATAGATTAGAAATCAGAGGATTTAGAATTGGAAAGGACTTTAGACTGATTTCTAAGCCAACTCCTTAGTGCTTCCCTGCCAAACCCCTGAGAAGATGCCCATTCATTAGTCTGATATCTCAAGATTCTTTTAGAATGCCAGGGGGATCAGAAAGCTAGGACATCCTGCTGTGGCAGATGGAAAAAAAGAGGGGTGGTCGCTGATTAGATAAGGGGTCAGAGAAGAAAAGCAGGGGGCGGGGTGGAAACATGGAGGGGCACTCACCGGGAGGCAGGAAGAGGGTGGCCCGCAGGTTGCCCTCTCGCACCGGGATCCTCTTCACCCCCGGCCCCAAGAAGCTCCGCTCGTGGACCACCTGTGCCAGCAATTTGGTGGGTTGTGGGTCATGACCCTCATACACCTCCAGGTCCACGAGGAAAGGAGTCTGCACGTCCCGCTTCACCAGCCGCCAGTAGGGCTTGTTGGGCTTCATGCTCCAGAAGAGCCCCATGGGCTCCACGCCGCTGTAGCTGCCCCCCAGGGAGGGTGCCCGCGCCAAGTCCAACTGCCCGCCCGCGTCCGCTTCGTAGTGGGCCGAGGCCCGGAAGAGCCCCCCTTTCTCATCGCGGAGAGAGGTGCTCAGTGTGACCCGCTGGGCCGGGGCCAGACCGTGCACCACGATCGCCACGGGCTCGTCCCACAGGCTACGGGGCCCGGGAGTCAAGTCCACGGTCACGGCCATTGAACTGACCTGAGGCATCCAGGAGTTCGCCTAGTTATAGTGAAAGGGGCGTCCTCTGATCTCCATTGGCTCCCCCGGGGGCGGAATCCTCGGGAGCTGTCCAATGGCTTCTGTAGAGGCGAGAAAGCTCCCAGGGAGGCGGCCGCGTGGGCTGGGCGCGTGTCTAGTTCAAAGTCCTTCCCTCCTTTCTGTTCTTCAGTCGTTCTCAGGGAAAGCCCTAAAATTTCAAGGGCTTGGGAAAGGTTTCTTATAAAGATGGGATTTCAGCCAGGGAAGTCAGCAGGGGGAGTTGAGCAGGTAGAGCGTGCCAAGCATTGGAGACAGCAGAGAAAACCTCAGCAGCAGGGAGGAATGGAGCACCTTGTTAAAGGAATAGCAGGGAGTCCAGGGATCAGAAGTAAGGCATAAGAAGACCAAAAAGATAGCAGGAGGCCAGGTCCCAAAGAGCTTTGAATGCCAAACAGAGCATTCTGTATTTGGTCCTGGAGGCAAAAAGGAGCCACTGGAGTTTATTGAGAGGGGGTGAGGGTCAGTCGTGATCTGATCTGCACTTTAGGAAAATCACTTTGCTGGCTGAATGGAGAATGGATTGGCTGGAGAGAGACTTAAAGCAGACTGACCCATTAGCAGGTTATTGCATTGATCCAGGCAGGAGGTGCTGAGGGCCTGCACTAGAGTGATGGCAGTGTCAGAGGAAAGAAGGGAGTGTATTTGAGATATGTTGCAAAAATGAAATCAACAGGCCTTGGCAACAGGGGGCTGGGAGGGGGAGGGGAAGAAGAGTGAGCAGTCAAGCCTGACACCTAGGTTGTAAATCTGAGGGACTGGGGGGATGGTGTTGCCCTCTACAGAAACAGGGAAGGAAGGAGCAGGGGAGGGTTGAGGGGGAAAGATAGAGGTCTGTTTTGAGGCAGATTAAGTCTAAGCTGTCTGCTGGATAATCCAATTTGAGATGTCTGAAAGGCAGTTGGAAAGTTAAGATTGGAGGTCAGGAGAGAGATTGTGTCAGGATAGGCAGATTTGGCAAGCAGCAGCATAGAGCTGAGGACATCGCCAAGTGAAGTAGTACAGAGGGAGAAGAGAAGAGGGACCAGAACATAGTCCTGAGGGACACCTACAGTTAGAAGCCAGTATCTGGATGAGACTCCAGCAAAGGAAACTGAGAAGGAGCAGTCTGATGAGCAGGAGAAGAACCAGGAGAGAGGATTGTTCCAGAAACCCAAAGACAAGAGTGGTCAACAGTGTCAGAGGTTTTGGAGAGGTCAAGGAGAATGAGGATTGAGAAACGGTCATTGGATTTAGCAACTAAGACATCATTAGTCACTTTGGAGAGATCAGTTTCAGTGGAAGCACAAGGCCAGAAGTCCATATGTTAAGAGGTTAGGAAGGGAGTGAGAGCAGAGAAAGTGGAGTCACCTGTCGCAGACTGCCTTTTTGAGGAGTTTACCTATGAACGGCAGAAGACATAGAATAGTGGGGATTATAATAGTGACTATACAGTGGGGATGGAAAGATCAAGTGAGGTCTTTGTCAGAATGGGGAGACATGGGCAGGTGTATGCTTGGATGGGTTGGACTTACTGGTTTCAGAATTTGGTTCTCTGGTGTCTGAATAAATGTTTTATTTCTGCCTTCTATATGGAGAATCTCTTACATTTTGCAATATGGAACTATGTAAGAGGAATGGCCTTTGTTTTCTTTGAGTGACTCAGCTTACCTCATTGAGCCTCTGGACGCTGTGGCTTGCTCTTCCGTGGCAGGAAATTCAGCAACCATACCAGGAATCAGAACTTCCTGTGTGATGAGTCATGGGGCTGGCTGAGGGGAGGTGTTACCTCCAGAACCTGGTCTACGCTAGGGGGAGGGGCCAAGTCAAGAACCAATTGGCCCTGGTCATTCAGGCAGTGTTTGATGATGTAAAACACCCTATAAGAGGGGAGAGGACAGCTTGAAGAGCTCTCTTTCCTCTTCCGGTTGGTGTTGGAAGCAGCGGCAAGCAAGTGTGACTCTGGGCCAGTCCTTGCTCTCGGGCCGAGCCCAGATGTTGGTAACTATGAATTGTATTGGGTCTGTCTGTTGATATTTGTAATTTGTTTATATTTTGGTTTTGAGGTTCGGGGTGCTAGTTTGTTTTTTCCCCTGAACTAAATGAATGTTTTGAACCTCAGGGTGCTGGTTTTTTCCCCTGAAGTAAGTCAATGAATCTGTATTTGGTCTGTCTCTTGATGCTTGTCTGTATGCTCCCCTGAACTAACTGAATGCTAACTGAATGCTGGCGTTTTCCCCTGAACTAAATGAATGTTGTCTGTATGCTAAGTGAATGCTGGAATAAAGTAAGCTGGTCAACCCCTTCACCGTGCTTTCCTTGTTTAAGCAGATAAAAAGAACCTGTGCTTTTCCAGCGTCCCGGCAGCATCCTGGGTGCATCTTACACCCTCACAGAAGCTGCTAGCTGGGTTGTTAAAACAAACTACAGAAGCATATTCACAATTATCATCGATGTTGTAATTTTTGCCTTGCTGATACATTTGGTGATGAATAGGATGGGATCACAAGGTATAAAACCTCTGCTTAGAAGTAGAAGGGCTTTAGAGGGGGAAATCAATATCCCAGGATGGGACGATGTACCTTATTCCTCCCTAGCAAGGGAATGAGCTAAAGGCACTGGACTCTGTGAATGTTGGGAACAGAGGCTACAGAGGGGAGAACCTAGAGATTTGGAAAGATATTTGCAAGAAATTAAAGTTAAGCCAGGGAGAGACCTGGCAGCAATGTCTCAGAGAGGCTGGGTTTTACTAATAACTTATTATATTATATATGAAAGGAAGGATAGACTGTTAAAAGAGAGAACTCAGATGGTTAGAAAATTGGCTAGCTTGAATGGGAATTTTTCTATGCCACAGCAAGATGGGGAATCTCAGGTGGCAGAAGAACAGGTTATTGTTCAGGAATCAACTGATGTGAATGGGAATTTTGCTGTTAATTTAGCTAAGAAAAAGCAAAAAGCTAACGGGTCAAAAGTGCATGTAAGTTAAGGACAGGTTAAGTCTAGTTGCCAGTCTTGTTGCCATGGTGATGGGTAAAGAGAGTTGGTAGAAAATGATAGTATGTTGCATGATGCTCCTGAGGCATGAAATGAGACAATGTTATATCCTCAGACAGAAGCACACCCCGTACTGCAAAGAAAACAAGAGACCCAAGGAGATAATACAGTGTTCAGAGAGGTGTTTGAAGATTTTACATAGCAGGAAATCACAGATATGTTGAGTAGGCTTACCCAAGGAATGGGAGAATTGTTAATATTTTGGATGGTGAGAATCAGTGATGAAGGGGCTGGAAGAGTATCTGTAGATAGTGTGGATTGTATGAAATTCATAAGTATTAGTCAGAATCCTTTTGTACAGCAAGTTTTTAGGGATTATCATCCACAAGAATGTAACAGGATGACCAAATTGTTAGCTTTAGCAGCAACAGGATGCAACAGAGAGTATCCTGCTGATTCTATGTGGCCTAGTAGGGATAGACCCCTGGGACTGCATGAGAAAGTTGAAGGTGGATATAACAAAGACTGCTATCATGATGAGGAATGCTGAGGTTTATTCTGATACTCCCTTGGGAGTATCCTATAGAAATATGATACTTAAGACAGCTCCTCCTGCTTATAACCACCTAGTTCTGACTCTGCCAATTGGGAAGATAGGGCATCCTTTTTCAGAGGTGCTAGATAAGATTTCACAGTTGAGTGACTTAGGAGGATGGGGAAAAGATAAATTTCCTCAAGAGAGAAGAGTGAGTAACCAACGGATGCAAAGTCAGAATAGAATGACAAGAAAAGCAATGTTTACTGCTCTATTGAGAGCCGGGGTAGATTTTGGAAGTATAGATGGTATTCCAACTAATGAGCTATACAAAATGTACTGAGATAAGGAGTTTAATAGTAGATGGAAGGGAGAAGTAAGAATTCCCCCTACAGATCTTGAACCCTTGTATCCAAGTGAGTCATACCTTCAGGGAGACTAGGAAATAGCCCAAGCCCCAGCTCAGATTGAAGAAACACACAGGTGGGATTAGAGACCCCATATTAATCTGACTATATATTGGGAAAATGGATCAAATACTGCAACTAGGGCATTGATAGATACTGGGACAGAGGCCTCCCTTATATAAGTAAGCCCTGACAAATTTAAGCATGGAACTCCTATTACTATCACAGGACTGGGAGGGGCTAAAATATCAGCCAGACAAGTCAAACTGATGATGAAAACTGGACAATTGCCTAAGAAAGAATATACCATGGTCACTGTACCCATTCCTGAATACATCACTGAAATAGATATATTGAGAGGTGTGACTGAATTTGCCTGAGGGGAGATACCAATTTGCAGTAAGGAAGATACGAATTAATACAGTTTTGGTGAGAAAAATAAAAAGGGACCCAATCACTTTACCTGAACCTTCTGAAGTAATTACTTTGAAGCAGTATCATGTGCCAGGTGGGCAAGATGGAATTGTCAGTATGATAAAGGAATATGTTGAAGCAGGAGTGTTAGTCCCTACAACCACTCAATGGAATAATCCTATCTGGCCAGTACAAAAGTCTGATGGAATGTGGAGAATGACAGTGGATTATAGACAACTGAATAAAGTGACTCCTCCCTTGTATGCTGCTGTTCCAGATACCATCACCTTACCATAAAGGATCCAGAAATATGATGGGACTTGGTACATAGTAATTGATTTATACAATGCTTTCTTTACAATCCCAATAGATACTAAACAATGGGACCAATTTGCTTTCACTTGGCAAGGCTGACAGTATACATTTACATGGTTACCACAAGGATATCTGCATTGCCCTATTATTTGTCACAGGATTGTGACTGAATATTTAGATGAATTTAAGTTACCTGGTGTACAGATTACCCACTACATAGATGATATCATGACACAGGGAGAAAATTTAAAAGAAGTGGAGAGGAGTTTGACACTTTTAATTGAGCATATGAAAAGCAAAGGATGGGAAATTAACACTGCAAAGATTCAAGGGCCAGCTCAAACTGTAAAATTTTGGGGTAAGCAGTGGAATAAGGGACTGTGAGAAATTCTCCCACAAGCCCAACAAAAGATTCAAGATGTTCCTATCCCTACCAATAAGAAAGAGACTCAAAACTTTATAGGACTATTTGGATATCGGAGGTACCCCATTCCACATTTAAGACAGATTTTGCCTTATATAAAGTTACTAGGAAAAAGTATGAATTTGATTGGAGACTTGAACAGAATAAAGTTTTTGAAGAAGTCAATGCTGCTATACAATTGGCTCTAGATTTATGGCCTGTGCAAAGTGGCCCAGGGGAATTACAAATGACTGTACAAGATGGCTATGCAAACTGGAGTTTATGGCAAAAACAACAAAGCAGAAAAGTCCCCTTAGGATTTTGGTCTAGGAAACTTCCCTCATCTGGAGTTCAATATATACCTTTTGAAAAGCAGTTGTCAGCTGCATGTTGGGTTTTAGTAGAGACTGAACACCTGACTCTGGGCCATGAAGTGATATTAAGGCCTGGAATCCCGATGATGACCTGGGTAATGAATACCCCAGCATCTCACAGAATTGGACATGAGCAAGAGGCTAGCATAATTAGATGGAAATGGTACATTCAAAATAGATAGAAAGCAGACAAAAGTGGAGTTTCTGCTCTACGTGAATCTATAGCAAATATAGACACTGAGGGAAATGATAAACCCCCTGAACCAAGGCAACAGTTGGTACAATCCTTGGTAAAATGCAATGATGGATATGATGGATTAAGTGAAGAACAGAAGAAACATGCATGGTTTACTGATGGGACAGCAAAATATTTGGTCCATAAAAGACATTGGAAGCAGTAGCCTATAACCCATGTACTAAGAGAACTTTGAAAAGTACTGGGATAGGTAGAAGTAGTCAATATGCTGAACTTACGGAAGTACATCAAGCTATAAAAAACAGAACAAGGAGGACACAGATTCATGGGCAGTAGCCAATGGGTTAGCTACATGGATGCCCATGTGGAAAAATCTAAATTGGGAAATTCATGTTAAACAAGTTTGGGGCAAAGAATTATGGGAAGATATATGGGACATGTCTTTGGTTACTAATCTGTCAGTTTTTCATGTAGATGCTCATGTTGCCCTCACCACACCAGAACATGATTACAATGCACATGCTAATTGACTAGGAAAGATTGCTACTGAACATATCTTCCCTACTCTGATACCAGCTAATGATCCAGTACCAGCAAAATGGGTCCACCAAACAGCCGGCCATTTAGGAGTCCAGGCCATACACTGGTGGGCACAAGAGTGAGGTATCAGTATCTGTCATTCATTGTTAAAACAAGTAGCAGAGGAATGTGATATATGTCAATTGGAAAAGGAATGACCTGATTCTCAAGTAGTAACTGGGGAGAAAGCAAGGGGAAAAGTTCCAGCCCTAATCTGGCAGATAGATTATATTGGACCACTACCCCAAGATAAAGGATGCAAGTTTATATGTACTTGTGTTGACACCTATTCAGGTGTACTAGTGGCTTGTCCTTATAATAATGCAACTCAGAAAAACACCTGTAAAATTCTAGATATCATAAGTCTATATTATGGAACCCCAATTCAGGTTCAAAGTGACAATGGGTCACATTTCAAAGGTAATGAATGAAGAAATATTGTGTATTAAACCATATAGAGTGGATATATCACATTCCATATTATCCACAAGCATCTGGGTTAATTGAAAGAATGAATGGATTATTGAAAGAACAGTTAAGGAAGTTAAGTTCTAATAATTTGCATCAACATTGGAAGGATAATTTGTTCACTGCTTTACATAATTTGAATAATACACCATTGGGACAAAGTACACTTCTAGCCAGAATGATGACCCCAAATCTACAAATTAGAAAACAACAAACACATAAGATTCCAAATATTGAGTACTGGACTGTGAGGGAAGATGTCCCACTACCATATCCAGGAACACCTGGTTCAGCAGGATATGATTTACGTTGTTTAGAGGACTTTTGTTTGAATAGAAAAGAAATAAGAAAAATCTCTACTGGAATATCTATGAGAACCCCTAAGAATCATTTTGGACATATATTACTGTTCAATCAGGATTAGCAGCTCAAGGAACACATGTATTGGCTGGAGTGAGAGATTCTAATTATCAAGGAGGAATTATTGTGACATTCCAAAATTTAGGTGAAGAACCCATATAATTTTGTAAAAATGATAGAATTGTTCAAGCGATTATTATTCCTTGTGAAACAATACCCCTTGTGAAAACTGACCCTCCTTCTGAAATAATGATCAGAAGAAAGGAAGGGTTTGGTTCTACTGATAGAATAAAATTGGGAGCTAAAGTATGGGTAAAGTGGAAGCTGGACAATGTACCAAAGGCTGCAGAAATTATAGCACATGGGAAGGAAGATACTGTAACTGTTGTTTATTTGGGAGAAGAGGATTTCCAGATTGTACCCCTGACTGATCTATTCTATCACGTATGTGGCTATGATTGTTTTCTTGTTTCTTTTTGGCTTTTGTCTGTTAAATTTGTTTGTGAGAGTTGTTTTCTGCAGGCTTAGTACCATCCACCTGTAGATGCCTGATTGTTTAAGGCAGATGCTATCCCCTGATGTGTCACCCCTGGACCTGACGACCATGATGGGTCATCCCTGGACTTGGTGTCAACCAAGCTCCGGATGCCAGCTAAAGATCTGACCTCTAGAATAGGACTCTTGACCTCTCAGGGCAGAGACAGCTGTATGTCCAATTTCAGCAGGAAGAAGCTATAGAGTACAAGACCTTCACACTTTACCCAAAGATTTTGAGCCCCATTTGTTAGAAGGGGGAATGAAGATATTCTTTTATGTGCTTATTTTGTGTTATCCCTGTTATATTGTCGTAAAGATTGCTCCATTGACCTATGTAATGGATAAGAAAGATCTTGGGCCCAAATGTAATGGTAATTTAAATGGGAAGATCTTTCCCATCCATTGATAGGCCCTACTTTTGTGACCTACTTTCGTCACAGGAAGCCTAAGTCACATGTGGTGGGAGCAGCTTGCTGAACGAGTGGAACTGGAAGACTGGAGCAGGAATTGCTCAGAGTGAGTTAGAACTGTGGGAGGAGCAGGACACAGGCAAGGAATGAGCTAGGAATTATAAGTATTTGTGGGAAGGCACCAGGAGAGGGGAAGGCTAATGGAATGGTAAGGCTCCATGCTGTAATATTGTGTCTTAAGTTCCTTGTTGCTGGTTTTTGGGATTTGGTTGCTGGATGGATGGGCTGGACTTACTGGTTTTGGGATTTGGTTCTCTGGTGTCTAAATAAACGCTTTACTTCTTCTACTTTCTATATGGAGAGTCTCTTATATTTTGCGATACAGAATAACACAAGCCTATTCACAATTATCATCGATGTGATTATTGCCTTGCTGATACAGAGGTTTGTTAAGACCATACCCCTTTCTCTCTCTCAACTGTTCATCTTCAACACCCCACCCCCATTTAAAATCTTAAAGACTGTATTTGGACTAATGAAGCATTCCCAAGGTATCCCAGATCAAGAAAGTGGGGGGTGGGGTGGGAATAGTGGTGGAAATGAGGTGCAGGGATTCTGGTGCAAGGATGGGACACTCAGAAGAGGATGGGCTTCCAACTAATGCTAAAAGCAAACAAAACTATGAGAGAGTTTAATAAGTTGGGCTTGTATACTACCTTTTCATTTAAATAGTTCTGGTTATTTCATTATGACTAGGTAGATGAGGTTTGGAGTTGGGTTTTCTGGAAAGAATTCAAGGGGCAGAGGTTCTCCTAGCCAAGAGGGCTTTATTCATGCAAAAGCAGCAGGCTAGCCTTGGAAGAAGGATTAGTAACTGGAGAAATGACAGGCTTTCTTTTATACACTAGTCAGCCTGGAGTGGGGTATGCTCCTACCTGAACAGTTAACCATAGGGAAGGATGTCAGGAAGAGGAAGCAGGTATGTTGGGACCACAGGGAAGGGGAGGCAGGAAAGGGGAAACAGGTGTGCTGGGTATTTTTGAAAACAGTTCAGGGATGTGGTCACAAAACAGGGAACTTAACTTGTAAGCTCAAAGGATATGTTCACAAACCATAGGGGTTAGTCAGGTACACAGAAAATAACAAGGTCGTCTTGTCAATAGATAGAGCCCTCTTTACTGGACAGATTTAGATTTAGGGAAGGCTCTCATTGCTGGGCAGAAGTCAGCCTCATCACTTAGATGTGATTTCATGGGGGTCACCCTCCCCTTAAATTGTTATATTTGCTGAGATTATTGCTGTTTACAATAATTTTTTTAAAAAATTAAGACCAGAGATATACAGATATAGAAATATCATATATATGTACATACATATAAACATATGTATGTAAGCAGCCTCAAAATCTTCCAGTTGTGTGCACACACACACACAGCCCAGGCATACAGCTGTGGCTGGACAGACTGGGTTCTTCTCAGGGTGAAGCATCTCTGCTTAACTCCCCCAGCCCCTTCTTCAAGGGGCAGCTGCAGACTTTACCATCTTCTGTTCCTGGGTCAGCCCGATGTGACAGTCCTCTTTTTAGCCAAAGCAATGACCCTTAGCCAAGTACTGGATTGGCAGAAGCCTCTCCTCTGAAGACTTCTTCAGATCCCTGAGATTGCTCACCTCTAGAACAGAGATGAGAGAGGTCTCTAGCCTCTCTGGTTTGATAATCATTCCTGCTGCAGATGGGACTTTCTAAATCAAAAGATTCCATTTTGACTTATAATAATGAACCAAGTTTCCCTTCTCAGACTCCAAGAGAGTAGCTAGGGACTAAGCTATGCCAGAAGTCTATGCCCAGGGGCAGGTTCATTATCTCAAAGGGCCCTTTTTATGGAACTGAACTTTCCCTGCTTCAGACCCTGTCTGAGGTGCGGAGTGTTTTCTTTCTGACTGAAAGGCCTTCCTCTTTCTAGTTCAAAGTCTCCAACTCTAATAACCTTCAACCTAACAGGCACACGCTTACACTTTTATTTTTGTTTTTTACTAAATCCCAGACCTTAGTCTTATCATCATCAGTTTCTTCACTGCAGATGGAGTAAAAAGGTATTATATTTTAGTTTGTAACAATAACAAGCTGTTTTGAGAAAAAGAGAATCATTAAATCAAGATAATGTTCTTAGTTCCTCGCACCCCAGAACTGGTGACTAGATGGAAAGGAGAATGGGGTGTAAATTGTTAATAATACCGTTAGCATACTATATATGCCCATATATATATATATGCGTAAGTAAATGTACTAGATATATTCACATATGCATACACACAAATATATTCATGTGTGTATCACACTTTACACATATCTGATTTGCTTTTCACAACAATGCTGTGAAGTAGGTGCCATTATTATCCCCATTTATAGATAAGCAAACTGAGGCAGATAGAGGTTAGGTGACTTGCCCAGGGTCACACAGCTATTAAGTGTTTAAGGCTCGTTTTGAACCAGAATCTTCCTGAATATAAGTCCACTGTGCCACCCAGCTGGCTAGACTAGATTAAGATAATGATTTTTTGTCTCCTCAAGGGCAAGCGTACATTCCTATTGTTTCCTTTTGCTAAATAATTTAATAGCTTTCTGAAAACGAGGCAGTTTTGTTAGGCCCCTAAGTGACACAATGTGTAGAGAGCTAAACTTAGAGTCAGGAAGACCTGAGTTCAAATCCAGCTTCAGGCCCTCAATTAGCAGTGTGGTCCTGGAAAAGTCCCTTAACTTTTCTTAGTCTCGTCTGTAAAATGGGAACTGTATTGGTCCATACAAGAAGCAGAATAGATGGATGGTAACCTTAGAGAGGAAGACTCTGGCTACTCTAAGCAGCAGAGCAGAAAATGGCCACAGCAAAGGTAAAGGAATTAATTGGTCCTAGGGATGATCTGCCAAGGTCTGGTTTCGTGGGTGGAAGAGGAGTAGAAGCTGCAGCAGCAGCAGCAACAGGAGCGTGGGGGATGCAAAGAAGAGAATCCAAGGTGCCCAGGAGTTCAGAGCTGAATGGGTTAACTGTGTCCAGGCAGGACTCTAGAGAGGCCTTCAGACACTAGCCAGTTCAACCCATACTCAAAAGGAACCACATTACAACGTTAGAGTATAACAGCCTTTGCTTCCAGATCTCCAAGGAGGGAGTGAGAATCCACTTTTTCTCCAGGCAGCCCATTTCACAAACTGTACATTAATATGATTTTTAAAATGCAAAATGCAGGTGGTTTTCTTCTTCATCTGTAAAGACTGATAATAATGCTTTACTTAGCTTTCTTTTTGTATCCCCAGAACTCAGCACAGTGTCTAGGACCTAGTAAGTTCTTAATAACTTTATCTTAACTTTATCTTAACTTTATTTCATTTATTTCTTGACCTTTCTCCTCTGGCTTCAAAATTTCAAGAGATTTTTCCACCTCTACCCTGGCTATAAAGTTAAACTATTGGTTCTAAAGTAAGATACTGAGGGACGTTATAGAGAATGAAGTGAGTTCTGTCAGATATATACCACAAATGCTTTCATATCACTCTCTAACTCAGGGCTCTCTTCAACCCTTATTGTTCTTCTAAACACACCCACATGATTGCTCCTTAGAGAAAGAAATTTATTTCTTGAAGCCTCATAGCTCAGGTCTTCTAATAAATATCACAAAAGATCTTTAAAAAGGCCAAATGGGAAGGAAATTGAGAAAACTGCGATCAACCCTGCAGGTCAGCCCCTGTTCTTACTACCACTAACTAACTGGATTTCCTATCTCTAATTTTAGAAATTGCTCCCCTAAACTTCTGAGGAGTAATGGAACCTAGTTAAAAACAAACACAAAACCTGGAGTTATTCCTTTAAAAAACCAACACTATGTCAGGAGATTGAGGTTGTCAACTAGACGAAACTGGCCTCTAAGCTATGGGTGGCCAGAACTGAACAGAGCAGGCTAGAGACAGGAGAGTCAGGAATCAAATGGAAGTTTAATTTCAAAACTGAGGGAAATGGCTTGTAATCAAGGACCAGTGTGCCAGGGCCCTGGCCTGAGAGGGGGGACATGAGGCAGTGAGGCTGAACGTGATTTTTATAGTTGTGGCTAGACAAAGAGTCAAACTGTACTTTAGCAACAGGAGTGAGGCACAACGGCAGCAGTGAGTCAAGGTTATCTAGTGACAAAAAGTCCCTTCATAGCAAGGCTTCATTTCTGGGCTTTTTGTGCTTGCCCAAGCTCAAGGACCATCAGTTCCAGAAGGTGAGCACAAAGGATTGTTTTTACGCCAAGCTCAGGGCACAGCTTGCTTTCTGGATCTTAGCTCTGGAAAACAGGGGGTCTTCTTATGCCTTGACAAGGCACTGCTCAATTGAGCGGAAGAAGGGAAACTAAGGTACTGTCATTTTTTGTACTGCCCACTGTTGCCTAGGTAGGTGGTTGATTTCCTCAACATTTGCACTGGGATGCTTGAGGTCTCTGGTTAGCAGGGAGGGGCTGGTCTTGAAATTCTGAGTCAAAGTTCTGAGCAAAATCAATTGATCGTTTAGGCTAGCAGGAACCAATGAATTAGGTCAATGGTTTCTCCCCATGACCAAAGACCTTGAATGAGGGCTGACAGGGTCTTTTACAATAATTAGCAAGGTGACAGAGCAAAATCTCCAGCAACATAGGTGTGTCTTCTTCTGATTGGCTATTGATGACATAGTCAGAATTGAGATTACATCATTTGGAGCTCCCCTTCTAAAACCCCCTCAACCACAGTCAAGACGTGTGACAGAGTCACAAGACAAAGGTTCTCAGGAGGTGAGAGTGGCTATAATACTTTAAGGGCAGCTAGGTGGTACAGCTAGATAGAGTGCTTTCCCTGGAGTCAGGAAGATTCATCTTCCTGAGTTCAAATATGGCCTCGGACATCTACTAGCTGGGCAAGTCACTTAACTAGGGCGACCTGTTTCCACATCTGCCAAGAAAACCCCAAATGGGGTCAAAACTGAACAAGACAATACTTTAAACTGATAAGATTTGAAGTTTCTCCAGAAAGTGGGTGATGGGCGGGATCACAAGGTGGAGGTAAAGCTTGACCTTTAGGCAAGTTTCTCTGGGATGTGGGTGGTAAGTTAAGTTTACAAGGAAAAAGAGTCACAAAAGGGAATATTAAATGTAGCTTCATTAAGTCTCAGCAAAATAGAATTAAAATCAGTACTTAATTTCATACTCTATTAGAGGTCTTGGGATGTATAGATGGGCTTTATGTATTGGCATAGAATGGGTTCATTGGGATGAGAGGTCCTGTAAATTGTGGAGCTGAGTAAGTGTTGAGGAAAGGAACAGAAAGGCTTGGAGGCGGGGGACAGATACTAAGGAACAAAGGTGCTGACAGGGAGGGAAAAGAGATGCTGGGGCATTCCTCTCCCACACTGAAACTCCATCTTCTTTGGTTCACAAGTAAGGCAGGGCTGGGAAAGAATCCATTTGCCCACTATCACCTACAAGTGAATGCATATAATAGACCAGGCCTGATCCAGGCTGGTCTGGTCCCTCAGGTGTGAGACTGAAACAAAATGAGATACCCATGGAATAACTGACAATCCATTGAAGAGGAAAGTCATTCAGAACAGAAAAAGGATATGTGGTGAGGATACATCCTTCATTCAGATCGGCACAGCTTCTCTGCCTTTGGTGGTCCACTTGTTCAGCCTAAGGAAGTGGCTGAAGGTCTTCATGCCCTGCCTTTTCTGTATGTCATGGTCATCTAGCACCAAACACGCTTGGATATCCCAGCTCCTGGGATCAGTTGCCACACTTGGACCACTTCCACAGACAGGTAAAGATAAGGCTGTTGTTATGACCAACACATCAGTTTTGGTATCAGCATCTTATTTGTTTATTTTTAAGACCTGATAAATTTCTTAAGGCACAGAGAGAACATGTCTAGGAAATTTATAGGCAGCTTATATAGGCCTAGGAGGTCTTGGCCAATTCTATGGGTTTATGGAGTTTATATCCCATGTAAGGAAAGTACTCTCTCACTCTTCTTCCACAAAATTATTCTCTTATTCTTGGGGAAACTGTTTACTTAAAATGCAACATTGAGAGCTTTAAAATTATTATTACTTTCAACTTTATCTTAAAGGTGAGAAAAAAATCCTATTCCAAATATTCTAAAAATAATCTCTCTAGGTGGTATCATCTCAATACACTCTTACCATATACCATCTGAATTTCTAAATGGCGAGTTACAATTTGGGGGGATGTGTTATCAGATCACTTCCTAAATGTTTGTGGAAGAAGGCCTGGAGTTGTTTCCAAGCATCAATTTGGGCCATGGAGTGGGCCCTAACTTCTCCTCCCCAGATCACATTTGTGCCCACCAAAGCGTGAAAGGAAACTGGGCACACAGGGAAATATGGGGGCTCAATATAGTGTCCTGTTGCAGGGTAACAGATAATCTCCGGTTTTTTCTTCCCATGGGCTTCTAACAATTTGGCAGCTTCACTGGCATAGAATTCACTTTTCCAGTTGTGGTCATCCAGACCAACAAGAAACATGAAGCAACTCTCAGCCTTCTCAATTGGAATTAAGCTTTTTCTGTTGGGTTCCTCCAAAGGATTCTTGAGAGCATCAACAATGTCTGCAAACCCGTCTTCAGTCATCTTGATACGTTTTGGGTCACTCTTCAATGGGGGAATCGTCACACCCTTATAGTGTAGCACAGACCCTACATTTGCCACAGAGCCATTGATGGTGACGGTGGCTGTGATGTCCTTCAAATGGGAGGCCATGGACAGACACAGATCACCCCCTTTGGAAAATCCAAGCAGCCCAACTCCTGGACCCTTTACCTGGGAAAGTAAGAGAGTCATAGAGGGAATGAGAATAATGTTGACTAACAAAAGGGGCAGCTAGGTGGTACAGTTGATAGAGGACCAGCCTTGGAGTCAGGAGGACCTGAGTTCAAATCTGGCCTCAGACACTTGACACTTATTAGCTGTGTGTCCACAGCAAGTCATTTAACTCTGAATGCCTCGAAAGAAATAGCACAAAAAACTTACTTTTGTTCTAAGACATGTGTTTGGATCTTACTGAGTTTTGCAGTAACCACTGCTCATATCAACATGACTTGTAAAGCGATATGGCATATTCATTACAACCCTATACTAGAAATATCATATATTCATTTTTCAGATAGGAAACTGAAGACCAAACACTTCCCCATGATCACAGTGACTAAAAATTCCATAAAGTTAGGTAATATGACACATAGATCACTGGACCTTCTACAGTCAGGAAGATCTGAGTTCAAATCCTGCCTCAGCCATTCACCAGCCATGTGACCCTGAACAAGTCACTTATACCTCTGTTTGCCTCAGTTTTCTTAATTGTAAATTGGGGATAATAAGAGCAACCCTCAAAGGGTTGTTGTGAGGATCAAATTAGATATTTACAAGGCACTTAGCATGGTACCTAGTACAGAGTAGGCACTAAATAAATCCTTCCTTCCTTCCTTCCTTCTGGTCCAAGGCAACTCACCTATGGTAGAGAGCTGATTATCTATTTTAATTGAGGCCTTTGGAAGAAAACTCTCCCCTCACCTCTTTTCCAACCTATTCATGACTCTACCAAGGGGAAGCACAGGCTGAGGGATAATATAATCTGGAGCAGGTAGACATTCTGCATACCTCAAGTCACTGCTCAATGATATTCTTCCTTGGATCCTGGATCTGCAGAAATGTCTACTCTAACTCACTCATTTTAAAATAAGGAAACTATAGCCCAGGGAGGTGACAAAGCTGTGTCTTCCAATCATCTGTCTCAGCTTTCTCATTCCAAACAGCAGAGGGATTGGCCAGTGTTAAAATACTCTTTGGAAGTAGGGAAAATTTTCAAAGGAAAACAGGCACCTACGTGGCAAAGTTGATAGAGGGCTGGGCCTGGAGTCAGGGAGACTCCTCTTACTGACTTCCAATCTGGCCTCAAATACTTACCAGCTGTGTAACCCTGGCCAAATCACTTAATCCTGTTTGCCTCAGTTTCCTCATCTGTAAAATGAACTGGAGAAGGAAATAGCAAGCCACTCCACTTCCCAATAAACACTTATAACAGGAAGTTTCATTCTTGGTACAATGTCTTAAAATAAAAAGCAACAAGGAAAAGCATCTATCCCACAGAATCAAAGAAACTAAAAGAAGAGAGAAGTCATAAAATGAGAAAACAACCTGAGAGTGGTTTTTCAGGTACTGGACAGCCTCTTCAAAGTATTCCAGATGAAGTTCCTTCATGTCTTTGGGGAGGTCCTCATAGGCATAGTATGCCAGGGCCAGCACTGCAAAGCCATGTCCAGCCAACAGGCTGGCTCTATATTCAAACAGGCCACCTCCAGCTCCAAAGATGTCGATGATCCCAGGGAAGGGCCCTGAACCTATAACAAAGTCAAAGTCATAAACCTTTCCCTTTAAAGTTTTCCCTCTGAATTCTAAGGATAGTCAAGTTGTTTGCTCTTGGGTAACATTTTCTGAGACACCATAAGACCCCTTGTTCACTACTGCATGTTCACTGGAAAAAATATGCCTGGTCACAACTGTACGGGGAAATTGAAAAACAACCTCAATTAACTGGAAAATAAATAGCTAACACTTATATGGTGCTTACTGTGTGCCAGGCAATGTTCTAAACATCTGATCCTCACAACAATCCTGTGAGGTAGGAGCTATTATTATCATCTTCCTTTTACAGCTGAGGAAACTGAGGTATCAGAGGTTAAGTGACTTGCCCAGGATCATATAACTAGTGCCTTGTTTCAATTGAAATTTAACAAAAGGGTCAATTGAGGTAGATCTCTGAGCAAGATAGAATTTATTAGCAGAGGTGTGTTACCTGTCAATAAATGAGTCAATGGCTAGTCCTGCATTAATGCCACAGACCTCGAACTAAAGGACTGTTTACCTTATAGAGGTTTGGGGGAGTTGTTCCTCCTTCATTCTCAAAGAGGATCAATGACATTGGGAGGGTGATATTTTCACTTGATTGTAAATTGGATTTAAGTGAGGCAGAGCAAAGCAAAGTCATCAGCCTCACTCTCTCCTCCAGAGTCACAGAAGTCCCATGGCAAGGCAAAAGTCAAGAGGACTGGCAATGGCCTGGAATGCAGGGGCAATGGCTGAGGTTGGAAGGAAGGGCACTCTCCTGGGGTAAAAGCAGCCCTCTGCCAAGGCTGCATGCCCTGGGGGCACAGCCCTATTTGCCCAACCCCAGTTGCAGCTCTGCCACCAAGAGGTTTTGAAGTATAGAACAAAGAACAGAACAAGGTATGTGACACAGAATTAAGGACATCATGACTGGTTACAGAGCTGAGATATATGGAACAATATGATTGGTTTGAAATTTGGTAATGAGGACTAGCAATAACCCCCCTGCTTCTCTCATGAGTCTAATAAGTACTCTTTGAGTCTAAGTGTGTGATAGTGGCCCAGACTTTTGGACTGCAAATTAGACGTCCTTGAAGGATAGCTTGGTGGAATAAAGATATATACATATATATACACGCCTGGGGTTTAGAGGGGAGAGATGTGTACTACCAGCATCTGATGCTGCCCCAAGTAGCATAACCTTCAATAAATGACTAAGAGTAAGAGACGATCACGAATGTTTGCTTTACAGAACTGAGATTTGGAAGGCTCTAGTGGTGGATTCCTGGACTTGAACCTGGGATTTCAGACCCCCGGTTATAGATCACAAATCAGAAGATTTAGAACTGGAAAAGACCGTAGATGGATTTCTAAGCCAATCCCTTAGTGCTTCCCTCCCAAACCCCTGAGAAATGTCCATCCATCCCTCTGACATCTCAAGATTCTTTTAGAATGCCAGGGGGATCCTTGGCACGTCTGAATGCTGGAACATCCTATGATGTGGCAGATGGAAACAGGGGTGGTCGCTGATTACATGACGGGTCAGAGAAGAAAAGCATGGGGGGGGGAGGGTAGATGGAGGGGCACTCACCGGGAGGCAGGAAGAGGGTGGCCCGCAGGTTGCCCTCTCGCACCGGGATCCTCTTCACCCCCGGCCCCAAGAAGCTCCGCTCGTGGACCACCTGTGCCAGCCGCTGGGTGGGCTGGGGGTCGTGACCCTCGTACACCTCCAGGTCCACGAGGAAAGGAGTCTGCACGTCCCGCTTCACCAGCCGCCAATAGGGCTTGTCGGGTTTCATGCTCCAGAAGAGCCCCATGGGCTCCACGCCGCTGTAGCTGCCCCCCAGAGAGGGCGCCCGCGCCAGGTCCAGCTGCCCGCCTGCGTCGGCCTCATAGCGGGCCGAGGACCGGAAGAACTCCCCTTTCTCATCGCCGAGGGAGGCGCGCAGGGTGACCCGCTGGGCCGGGGCCAGACCGTGCACCGCGATCGCCACGGGCTCGTCCCACAGGCTGCGGCGCCCGGGAGTCAGGTTCACAGTCACGGCCATCGAGGAGGAGGCCGCCTGTTTGGAGGACACGCAGAAGCTACGACAGAAGGTCGGAGGCCCCTTGCTGCTAATCAAGCGCGGAAAAGCCTGCGGAACTCGATTGCGAGGAATGGGCGGCCACGGGAATTTCGCCAAGTCCGCCAGCCCTTTCCCAAGTAACCGCGGACTTCGCATTAAGGACATGATGGGGTAGAAGGAAGTGCTGGTTTTCTAGCCGGGGACAGCAGAACTATCGCATGAACCGGTGCCCCGCTCCCGTATCCAAATAAACTCTTCTGAGGTCGGTAATATGAGATCATAATCTGTAACCTCACAAGACTGTAATATCATCGAGGTCGCCAGCCCGGGGCACCGGGAGGGCCCAAGGGAGTCAGTCCTACCGAGAAGATCCTAAAATTCCGCACATCCGGCTCCGCACACCCCAGTCAAGTGAGAAGTAAATAGCCTCCCGGGAAATACGGGCCGTCGTTCCTTGGCTCCGCCCCCGCTCACCTCTCACCTAATTTCTTTCTTTGGTTTGTCCCAGAAAGTCGAGCTTCTTTTTTTTTTCCCATGATACAACACATTTCAAAGCTTGATGCGAAGTATAGTTACTAGAAATTTTCTCCTGTGTTTTGAATTCTAATTTTTAAAAAATCCAAGGTTCTGGTATATTAATGTAATGGAATACGCTTGGGCTATAAGAAATGATGAGTAGGCAGATTTCAGAAAAACTCAATGAGTTCAGCCTTCTGGGCAGAGGATCCGAGGGGAGGGAGCTTACATGATGTTTCTAATTTAAGCCCAGTAATTAATTGCACAAGTTGTATAAAAGTAACTTTAAATCCCAGTCACATATTCCCAATGTCCATTTAAAGCAACACCTTTTTTGAATCCCAGATGCCTGATTGTAGTTATCTGGTCCCTAGATGGTAAAAGAGAGTTCTGCTTCTCTGGTTCAGATCTAGAAATTCTCAGACAATTCTAACTTAATATAACTTAGTACAATCACTTAAATTTGGCTCTCCCTTTTTTGATACTTCAGAGTATTTCAGTTCATATATCATCTGCTGTTTCTATTCTTACCTAAATTTTGTACCTGGTATAAGAATCTTTCAAAATATGAAGGTCCAACCATAAATTGAACTCATCTTCCTTTTAAAATTATCAGACAGATACCTTAATAAAGGAGATATAATTTCACTTGTACTACTATCTTATACAATTTTCTTGTGCAAAAATCTAAATTTAAGATCTTATTACCAAAACACACCTATTAGCTTGAATTTCCATGATTGATAAATTTTGGAGCCAATCATACACATCTGTATATAATTCTTAGGGGAATCAATCTGAGCCTATGGCTTTTTCTCAAAATTTGCTATCCCCTTTCTTTTTTATTAGACATCTATCACATTACATCCTTGTCTTATTACTTTGTCTAATCATTTCCTCCCCCATAGTCATTCTTCTCATGCAGGCAGAGTCCATCCACAAGGGACTCACAAGCCCAGAAGGAGAAACCCAGCTGGCCACTACCTAATGCTCTTGAACAAGTGTCTAACACAATAATGCTTTGATACTTTACTTACTGGAACATCTTTGATACCTTACAGGGGCATCCTGCCCCGTGCCTCACATAGCTCATACAGCTCTGATATCAGCTGGCTACATGCCTGAGCCTTCCCATGCCTCCATAGATACTATAGGACAGCACCCCCCTTTGTTCCCATACTCCCGTAGAAACTATCTTGAAACAGCCCTAATTTTCCCATATGCCCGTAGGAACCATAGTTTGCAAAAATCCAGATTCTTCCCACCCGATATCGATCTTCCCATGCTGTCATCCCCTTACCCCTTGAACACCTGCTTCTGCTCTTGTAGTGCAAAACCCTATAAAACTGGATAATGTCTCCCAATAAATCAGAGTTGTATCTTCCCTGACTCCCACCTCATCATTGCGTACTGAGATTGGGGTCCTTGCTGGTCAGGGACCCCCAACACTCTCTCTCTCCCAACTGATAGCCACACATGGGGTTATCCTACCACAGTATTCCTATTATAGGTAATATCCTTCCTATTATATGTCAGCAATTGTAACACAAAGGATAAGTCTAGTTGCACTAAAAGAAAAAAAAATCCAAAATTAAAAAAAAAAAACTCCCTGGCTCCTACACCGTACCATGGCTTAATTTCACTTCTGTAATCAGGATTCTTGGTTTCTCCTGCTATGATCTATCATTAATTTTTTATGTGGGCCTATAGCTCCTCACTACTTGGGGTACTGTATAACCAAAAGAATATAAATTTGTCTTGAGGTTTTGCCAGGGAGGACTCTTGGCTGCCTCTGATCAGCATTGGTGACTGCTGGGTGACATGATTCCATTTTAAGGGCAGAATGGACAAAGACAGTAGGACCAGTCAGAACAAATAATCACATTTCATCTTATTGGGACAGCTCAAAGGCCCCAAAGGGGAGCCTTCCGTTGGACAGCCTTGCCCACCCCAGCCAAGGACCTCCTGCAATTGAGCCAAGAGACTCCTCCTGACAAGGTCAGAAGAGGAAGGATTTTGTACCAAAAATAGAGGAAAATGTGCCCTGGGAGATGAAGGTCCTCCGGAACATGCTGCAGGAATGGAAGAAGGACTGGATTCTAAGGGAGTGCCCCTAGGAAGTGAATTCTATTTTATATGCCAGACACTAATCAGGGCGGAGCCAAGATGGCTGCTGGAAAGCAGGGACTAGCGTGAGCTCCCTGCCGAGTCCCTCCAAAAACCTATAAAAATGGCTCTGAACCAATTATAGAACTGCAGAACCCACAGAACAGCAGAGGCAAGCAGGGCTCCAGACCAGGACAGCCTGGATGGTCTCTGGGTGAGGTCTATCCCACACAGAGCTGGGAGCAGAGCGGAGCAGAGCAGAGCCCAGCCTGAGCGCACAGACCAACCAGACCAGGAGCCGGGCGGAGTGTGCCCTAGCACCCTGAATCAGTGAGCTGCAGCAGTTACCAGACTTCTCAACCTACAAACACCAAAGACAACAGAGAATGTTAGTGGGAAAAGCTGCAGGGGACAGAGTTCGTGGTTCAACCACTGCGCCAGAGGCAGCAGAGGTGGGGCAGCTACAGAAGTACAGCTGCAGTTGCTTCCTGCCCCAGGCTCACCTGGTGGGAGGAATTAAGAGGCAGATCAGAGCAGGAGTGAAGAGCCTGCTGAAGATCTAAGTCCAGTCCGGTCTGGGGGTTCTTGGGGAAGGAGGAGTGCTGGTGTGGCAGAGCTGGCGCATCCCCCCCCCAAGCGTGGAACATAGACCTCTTTAGTCTACAAGCAGTCATACCCCACTGAAAAACTCAAGGGTCAAGTTAGTTGGCTGGGAATATGGCCAGGCAGCGAAAACGTACCCAGATTCAGTCTCAGACTTTGGATTCTTTCTTTGGTGACAAGACCAAAACATACAGACAGAAGAAGTTAACAAAGTCAAAGAGCCTACAACAAAAGCCTCCAAGAAAAACATGAACTGGTCCCAGGCCATTGAAGAGCTCAAAAAGGATTTGGAAAAGCAAGTTAGAGAAGTAGAGGAAAAATTGGGAAGAGAAATGAGAAGGATGCGAGAAAACCATGAAAAACAAGTCCATGACTTGCTAAAGGAGACCCAAAAAAATACTGAAAATTATACTTAAAAAAAAATACCTTAAAAAATAGACTAACTCAAATGGCAAAAGAGCTCCAAAAAGCCAATGAGGAAAAGAATGCCTTGAAAGGCAGAATTAGCCAAATGGAAAAGGAGGTCCAAAAGACCACTGAAGAAAATACTACCTTAAAAATTAGATTGGAGCAAGTGGAAGCTAGTGACTTGATGAGAAACCAAGATATTATAAAACAGAACAAAAGGAATGAAAAAATGGAAGACAATGTGAAATATCTCATTGGAAAAACCACTGACCTGGAAAACAGATCCAGGAGAGATAATTTAAAAATTATTGGACTACCTGAAAGCCAGGATCAAAAAAAGAGCCTAGATATCATCTTTCAAGAAATTATCAAGAAGAACTTCCCTGATATTCTAGAGCCACAGGGCAAAATAGAAATTGAAAGAATCCACACATCGCCTCCTCAAATAGATCCCAAAAAGAAATCTCCTAGGAATATCGTCGCCAAATTCCAGAGCTCCCAGATCAAGGAGAAAATACCGCTAGCAGCCAGAAAGAAACAATTTGGGTATTGTGGAAACCAAATCAGAATAATCCAAGATCTGGCAGCTTCTACATTAAGAGATCGAAGGGCTTGGAATACGATATTCCAGAAGTCAATGGAGCTAGGATTAAAACCAAGAATCACCTACCCAGCAAAACTGAGTACTATTTTATATGCCATATAGAGTTGCTGGGGCTGGAGAAGATCCCTTGAGGCAAGGGACCAGGGGTGATATATTGCTTCTATTCTCTATCTTATAAAAATGAACAAAATTCAGGTTTTCCCTAGAGTCTCCAGGGCAGGGACTGCCTTCAGGATACCTCTATATCTCTCAGAATGGAGCATAGTAATTAAAAATGATAACCAACTTTGGGAGGTGGGGCAGAGAAAGAGGAAGGGAGAGGTCCAACTTCTAATTTCTCTACTATAATGAATTCTACGTGCAGAAACTCCTAGGAAGGCAGATTAGCAACTCATCTCCAATTTATAGGCTTTGAGAGGTTACCTAACAGGCAGGTTATTCCAAAAGTCTTAGAACAGTTTTAAACTTTTAAAACTTTAAACCACACTACAACTTTTGGGACACCTCCTTTAGTGCCTTCGAATCTGCAGAATGCTTTGCCTACATTTGCATAGATCATATGATTGCTGAACAACTCAGGTAAGATAGGTGGTACTGCAGGTGGTACCCTTTTACAGATGAGGAAGATGAGGCTTTGATGAGGAAGCTAGGAAGCCAAAGAGACTTCCCTGTGGCTAGTTGGCTATCAACTCAGATCTTCCCAACTCCAAGCCCAGATAGCACTCTATCCACTAAGCCACAAATTGCAAATAATAGATTCGCAATAAATGATTACTGAATGAATAAAAATAATCAACTGTTTTCTGGGGGAATGCACCCATGACTTATTTATTTAAAAAACTTAAAAGCTTGTGACTTATTTACTTAAAAACTTATTTTACTTAAAATCCTATTTACTTAGAAAAAAAATCTATGAACTTAGAAGGTGGCATAGTAGATACAGCGCCAGGTCTGGAGTCAGGAAGACTCATCTTCCTGAGTTCAGATCTGGCCTTAGACACTTACTAGCTATGTGACCCTGGGCAAGTCACTTAATACTGTTTGCCTCAGTTTCTTCATCTATAAAATGAGCTGGAGAAAAAAATGGCAAACTATTCCAGTATCTTTACCAAGGAAACCCCTAATGGGGTCACAGAGAGTTGGACACAACTGAAACGACTGAACAACAACAAAGTAAACACAGACTTTTTTGTTTTCAAATCTTTCCAAAATGAATAATGTGTGAACACTGTCACTCCAGCCTGCCTGACTCCTGTTGTCCTATAGGTCTCCTGGCTCATTCCCTCTTTCACCGCCCCCCCCAAACATCTTCCTCCAGCTCCCACTTCTCATCCTCTTGGCCACAGGCCTGAGCTTTCATTCAGTTTAGCAGAGGGTTTTGACAAATTCCAAGATAATTTGACAAGAGCTGGCAAAACCAAGGCCCACAGCCACCCACATAAAAGCGAAGTAAATTATCTACCAAGACTAGGAACTGGTTCACAGAGAATTTCCAGAAACTAAAGGACAAAGTAGAGGTGAGTATATCCAAGGGACTCTAGGAGTCTCTTGTTGCTCCATACATCACCATCCTGCCATAAAAAGAATCTTTGTGAAATTCTTCCACTCCCTTCACCCTGTTATTCCACCTGCTTGAGAGCTCTCTGCTCCCCTCTAGCTCCTTGATGCACTCCTCCTCATTTTCAGCAAGAGCATCCACTCTGGAGTCAGAAGGACCCAGTAATCTGGAACAAGACATTTAAACTCCCTGGATCTCAAATTTCTCTTTTGTAAAAGGAAGGGGTTGGATGATATGGCCTCTGAGGGCCCTTCCAGTTTTATGTCTATAATTCTGATAGATAGATAGATAGATAGATAGATAGATAGATAGATAGATAGATAGATGGATGGATGGATGGATAGATAGATAGATAGATAGATAGATAGATAGATAGATAGATAGATAGATAGATAGATGGTTGGATAGATAGATGGATAGATGGATGGATGGATGATGGATGGATGGATAGATAGATAGACAGAGATAGACAAGTCTGTAGGTAGTTAGATTGATAGATTGATAAGTAACTAGGTAGATAGATTGATATATCAATAGATAGATTATAGCTAGGTAAAAAAGGTAGATAGAGAGACAGATAGACAGATAGAGACAGACAGACAGACCTGTAGGTAGATACATTGATAGATAGGTAGATAGATTGATAAGTAACTAGGTAGATGGACAAATAGATTGCTAGGTAGCTAAACAGGTAGACAGATACACAGACAGACAGGTAGGTAGATAGGTATGTTAATTGATTGATAGACTGATAGATAAGTAGATAGATTGATAAGTAAGTAGGTAGATAGATAAATTGATAGATGAATAGCTTGATAGGTAGCTAAATAGATAAATAGGTAAGTAGAGAGACAGATAGATGACTTATTAAGTGCTTACTATGTGTCAGGTGGGGCTGGTAGGTAGCACAGCGCACAGAGTGCTGGACCTGAAGTCAGAAAGACTCATCTTCCTGAGTTCAAATCTGGCCTCAGACACTAGCTGTGTGACCCTGGGCAAGTCCCTTAACCATGTTTGCCTTAGTTTCCTTATGTGTAAAATGAGCTGGGAAAGGAAATGGCAGACCACTCCAGTATCTTTGCCAAGAAAACCTCAAATAGGGTCATGAAGAGTCAGACAACTTAAACGACTCAACAACATGTTAGGCACCATGCTAACTGCTGAGGGTGCAAATAAAATTAAGCAATACAGTCCTTGATCCTAAGGAGCTTATGTTATAATAAGGAAAAGATAATACATAAAAGGAAGCTGGAAAATAGGAGAGAGGAGAAAGGGTACCCACATAGGGGCAGTGACTACAGGTGAGGAGGAGGAATAATCCAGAGAGTGAGTTCAGGAGAGAGGTGAAACATGGTGAGGGTCCTTTCTAAAACTATGGTGCTGTGGAGGGAGTCACCAATCACAAGCCAAGGGTCTGAAGAAAGGGAGTGGCCTTCAGGGCAGCAATACTGCAGGTGAAGACAAGTTCCTTCAGCTAAAAATGAATGAATGAATGAAATTAATATATGAGCTTGAGATTATCAGTCTGGCTGAGGTGTGCCAAATACCTGGGATTTGAAGGCAAATCATTTAGTTTAAATCTAGGTTCTGCAAATTACTAGCTGTAGGTGAGTTACTTAATTTCCTCTTCTACACAAGGTGTCCCAAAAGTCTTAGTGCAATTCTAAGCTTTAATTACCTCTCTTGGTTCTTGATCAAGTTTCTATATCTGCACTAAGACTTTTGGGATACCCTGTATCTTGGAGAAACATTGGGGGTTTTTTGTTGTTTGTTTCTTTTTTGCTATTTTTTTGTTTTTTTGTTGTTTTTTTTTTTAGGGAAGGGGACTTCATACCTCTAATTTCATTCCATGTGGTGCTTCTATAACTTATAATTTTAGAGATATTAAGTTACTTGCCCATAGTCACATAGTCAGTAGGTTATCAAAGGCAGGATTTGAATATAGCTCATTCTTACTCAAAGGCCAGCCCTCTAGCTATTATACCTTTCTGCTTCTATTCTAATGGTCCTATACTAACTACTATACAAATGGTTTCTTTTTCTTTCTTTTTTTTGAGGCAGTCAGGGTTAAGTGACTTACCCAGAGTCACACAGCTAGTAAGTGTCTGAGGCCAGATTTAAACTGAGATCCTCCTGACTCCAGGGCCAGTACTCTATCCACTATGCCACATAACTGCTCCCTATACTAGTGGTTTTTGAGAAAACACACTGGCCCTGAAGCTGCCAAGAGGGCTGGGATAGATATGCAAGAAGCTGAAAACTTTACTGTTCTTGGCAGAGTGCTGTCCACTTATGAGACAGTAGGATATAGTGGAAAGACCCTGAACTTGAGAGGCAGGAAATGTGGGTTCAGGCCTTGCCTCTATCAGGAGATACTTGGATTACTTGGGACAAAACAGTTCACCTTTGAATATCAGGTTATTCATATGTACAATTGGTTGGGGGAGAGACTGACCGGGTAATTTATAAAGTTCCTTTGAGCTTAGAAATTCTGTGACTCTATTATTTTCATAACGGGGGGAAAGGGAGAATAAGAACCAAAGAAGGGTTAAGGCAGAGCTCAGAAAAAACCGACATAAGATGAATTGCACCATTCAGTTCAAAGAAACCTAAAGAAAAACTTGTCCACAAAAAAAAAAATGTGTAGAGAGGAATTCAGGAAGTGGGTTGAGTAAGGGGTTTAGGTGGCTGAAATTTCAGGTATGACCTGAAATTGAGGAATGAACAGAGGAGTCAAACTGAAAGGACCTTATATCCTCAGGGTCAATGAGATCCCAAAGAGGAAGGGTCCTAGATTGAAATGCGATTAGGAATAATGGTTTAAAAAAAAAGTAAGATTAACTATCCAAGAATGTCAGGTTGTAAGTGATACCAACCTACTGTATCAGTCAAACTATAGAAGTGGCCAAGCATTGTATTGCAATGGACATTTGAGTGAAAGAGATCCTAGGATTAAAAGTTCAGAAGGGACTGTAGAAACCCTCTAGTCCACTCCCCTTACTTTACAGATGAAAAAAAAATAAGGCCTAGAAAAATGAAGGCCACATACTAAGTGGCAGAGCCAAGATTTAGGACCCAGGCCCTCGGACTCTAAATCCAGAGCCTATTTCCACTGGGATTTCTAGCCTAGGAAGAAGGAAAATTCACTGTAGAGAAAGGGAGGCACCCCTGCTGATTTCTAGCCGGTGAGTATACACAAGACGGAGTTTCCATTCTTCAGACTGCTAACTTCCAGGGACAATTTTTTTAAAATCCTTGGGGACCCAGAAATGTAAGTAAAGAGATTGAATGAGAAATTGAAACTGAAGGCCCAGAGACAGTGTAAGTCAGGTTCCTGAGCAACAGCAGGAAAATCTGGGGTCTAAGTACTGCTTTGTCAACTCTTAGCTTCTAGGCTGATAAGTCAGATTTGCCTAGAATGGAAAAAGGGACTCTTAAAAGGAAAAGGTACTGCGGAGGAGAATGGAATTTCTCTGAGCATTTTATCTGAGAAATCTCATTGGGATAAATGCTGGCTCTAAAGTTTTGACCCTAGGCAAGTCACTTAACTTCTGATGCCTCAGTTTCTTCAACTTTAAAATGAAGAGGATAATAGCTCCTACCTCACAGGATTGTTGTGAGGATCAAGTGCTTAGAAGATTGCCTGGCACACAGTAAGCACTATATAAATGGCAGCCGTTTATTTTCCAGTTAACTGAGTTTTTTTCTTAATCACACTGTGCAATTGTAACCAGGTATATTCTTTCCAATGCACATGCAGCAGTGATGAGGAGTCTTATGGGGTTTCAGAATATGTTACCCAAGAGCAAACAACTTGACTATCCTTAGAATTCAGAGGGAAGACTTTAAAGGGAATGCTTTATGACTTTGACTTTCTTTTAGGTTCAGGGCCCTTCCCTGGGATCATTGATATCTTTGGAACTGGAGGTGGCCAGTTTGAATATAGAGCCAGCCTGATGGCTGGACATAGCTTTGCTATGCTGGCCCTGGCATACCATGCCTATGAGGACCTCCCCAAAGACATAAAGGAACTTCATCTGGAATACTTTGAAGAGGCTGTCCAGTACCTGAAAAACCACTCCGGTTGTCTTCTCATTTTATGACTTCTCTCTTTTTTTAGTCTCTTTGATTCTGGGGGATACATGCTTTTCCTCATTGCTCTTTATTTTAAGAAATTGTACCAGGAATGAAACTTCCTGTTATAAGTGTTTATTGGGAAGTGGAGTGGCTTGCTATTTCCTTCTCCAGTTCATTTTACAGATGAGGAAACTGAGGCAAACAGGATTAAGTGATTTGGCCAGGGTTACACAGCTGGTAAGTATTTGAGGCCAGATTGGAAGTCAGTAAGAGGACTCTCCCTGACTCCAGGCCCAGCCCTCTATCAACTTTGCCACCTAGGTGACTGTTTTCCTTTGAAAATTTTCCCTACTTCCAAAGAGTATTTTAACACTGGCCAATCCCTCTGCTGTTTGGAATGAGAAAGCTGAGACAGATGCAAATGATCTCTGGTAATGATCATCTGTGTGACATTTGGAAGACACAGCTTTGTCACCTCCCTGGGCTATAGTTTCCTTATTTTAAAATGAGTGAGTTAGAGTAGACATCTCTGCAGATCCAGGATCCAAGGAAGGACATCAGTGAGCAGTGGCTTGAGGTATGCAGAATGTGTACCTGCTCCAGATTATATCATCCCTCAGCCTGTGCTTCCCCTTAGTAGAGTCATGGATAGGTTGGAAAAGAGGTGAGGAGAGACATTTTCTCCACAAGGCCTCAATTAAAATAGATAATCAGCTCTCTACTATAGGTATGTGAGTTGCCTTGGACCAGAAGGAAGGAAGAAAGGAAGGAAGGAAGGAAGGAAGGAAGGAAGGAAGGAAGGAAGGAAGGAAGGAAGGAAGGAAGGAAGGAAGAAAGAAAGAAAGAGAGAAAGAGAGAAAGAAAGAAAGAAGGAAAGAAGGAAAGAAAGAAAGAAATAAAGAAAGAAAGAAAGAAACAAAGGAAGGAAGGAAGAAAGAAGGAAGAAAGGAAGGAAGGAAGAAGGAAGAAAGGAAGGATTTGTTAAGTGCCTACTCTGTACTAGGTACCACGCTGAGTGTTTTGCAAATATTACCTGATTTGATCCTCACAACAACCCTTTGCTCTTATTATCCTTAATTTACAATTGAGAAAACTGAAGCAAACTGAGGTTAAGTGACTTCTTCAGGGTCACATGGCTGGTAAGTGCCTGAGGCAAGATTTGAACTCAGGTCTTCCTTAGTATAGGAGGTCCAGTGCTCTATCTGTTGTACCACTCTGTGATTATGGGCAAGTATTTGATCCTCAGTTTCCTATCTGAAAAATGGGTATCATAATATTTCTAATATTGGCTTATAATGAAAATGCTATATAACATGAGCTTTACATGTCATGTTGATATGAGCAGGGGTTACTACAAAATTCAGTAAGATCCAAAAAACATCTCTTAGGGCAAAGGAAAGGTATTGTTAAGTTTCTCACACTTTTTTTGAGACATTTGGGGTTAAATGACATACCCAGGGTCACACAGCTAGTTAGTGTCAAGTATCTGAAGCCAGATATGAACTCAGGTCTTCCTGACTCCAGGATTGGTGCTCTATCCACGGCACCACCTAGATGCCCCATTTTGTTAGTCATAACATTATTCTCATTCCCTCTCTGACTCTCTGATTTTTTCAGGTGAAGGGTCCAGGAGTTGGGCTGCTTGGATTTTCTAAAGGGGGTGAACTGTGCATCTCCATGACCTCTCATTTGAAGGACATCACAGCCACCATCACACTCAATGCCTCTGTGGCAAATGTAGGGTCTGTGCTACACTATAAGGGTATGACCATTCCGCCATTGAAGAGCGACCTAAAACGTATCAAGATGACTGAAGACGGGTTTGCAGACATTGCTGATGCTCTCAACAATCCTTTGGAGGAACCCAACAGAAAAAGCTTAATTCCAACTGAGAAGGCTGAGAGTTGCTTCATGTTTCTTGTTGGTCTGGGTGGCCACAACTGGAAAAGTGAATTCTATGCCAATGAAGCTGCCAAATTGTTAGAAGCCCATGGGAAGAAAAAACCGGAGATTATCTGTTACCCTGCAACAGGACACTATATTGAGCCCCCATATTTCCCTGTGTGCCAGGTTTTCTTTCACAATATGGTGGGTAAACATGTGATCTGGAGAGGAGAAGTTAGGGCCCACTCTATGGCCCAAACTGATGCTTGGAAACAACTCCAAGCCTTCTTCCACAAACATTTAGGAAATAATTAGATAACACATCCCCCTGCCAAATTGTAACTCACCATTTAGAATTCAATATGATAGATGATAAGGGTGTTTTGAGATGATACCAACTAGAGAGATTATTTTTAGAATAATTGCAATAGGATTTTTTTCTCAGCATTTAAAATAAAGTTAAAAGTAATTTTGAAGCTCTCAATGTTTTATTTTAAGTAAACAGTTTCCCCAAAGAATAAGAGAATAATTTTGTGAAACATAAGAACTGTGAGAGAGTACTTTCCTTACATGGGATATAAACTCCACAAACCCATAGAATTGTCAGGGACCTCCTAGGCCTATACAAGTTGCCCATAAATTTCCTGGAAATATTCTCTCTGTGCCTTAAGGAAGTTATCAGATCTTAAAAATAAACAAATAAGATGCTAGGTATAGGATCTGGTACCAAACCTGATGTGTTGGTCATTACAACAGCCTTTTCTTTACCTGTCTGTGAAAGTGGTCCAAGTGTGGCAACTGATCCAGGAGCTGGGATACCCAAGTCGGTTTGGTGCTAGATGACCATGATATACAGAAAAGGCAGGGCATGAGGACCTTCAGCTACTTCCTTAGGCTGGACAAGTGGACCACCAAAGGCAGGGAAGCTGTGAACATCTGAATGATGTATCCTCACCACATATACTTTTTCTGTTCTAAGTGTCTTTCCCCTGCAATGGATTGTCAGTTATTCCATGAGTATCTCATTTTGTTTCAATCTCACACCTGAGGTACCAGACCAGCCTGGATCAGACCTGGTCTATCATGTGCATTCACCTGAATATGACAGTGGGCAAATGGATTCTTTCCCAGCCTTGCCCTACTTGTGAACCAAAGAAGATGGAGTTGTTGGTCCATACAAGAAGCAGAATAGATGGATGGTAACCTTAGAGAGGAAGACTCTGGCTACTCTAAGCAGCAGAGCAGAAAATGGCCACAGCAAAGGTAAGAAGGAATTAATTGGTCCTAGAGATGATCTGCCAAGGTCTGGTTTAGTGGGTGGAAGAGGAGTAGAAGCTGCAGCAGCAGCAGCAACAGGAGGGTGGGGGATGCAAAGAAGAGAATCCAAGGTGCCCAGGAGTTCAGAGCTGAATGGGTTAGCTGTGTCCAGGCAGGACTCTACAGAGGCCTTCAGACACTAGCCAGTTCAACCCATACTCAAAAGGAACCCCATTACAACATCAGAGCATAACAGCCTTTGCTTCCAGGTCTCCAAGGAAGGAGTGAGAATCCACTTTTTCTCCAGGCAGCCCATTTCACAAACTGTTTGTACACTAATGTGATTTTAAAAATGCAGGATGTGGATGGTTTTCTTCTTCATCTGTAAAGACTGATAATAATGCCTTACTTAGCTTTCTTTTTGTATCCCCAGAACTCAGCACAGTGTCTAGGACCCAGTAAGTACTTAATAAGTGCTTTATCTTAACTTTATTTCATTTATTTCTTGGCCTTTCTCCTCTGCCTTCAAAATTTCAAGAGATTTTTCCACCTCTACCCTGGCTATAAAGTTAAACTATTGGATCTAAAGTAAGATGCTGAGGGACTTTATAGAGAATGAAGTGAGTTCTGTCAGATATGTACCACAAATGCTTTCATCTCACTCTCTCTAACTCAGGGCTCTCTTCAACCCTTATTGTTCTTCTAAACACACCCACATGATTGCTCCTTAGAGAAAGAAATTTATTTCTTGAAGGTCTAATAAATATCACAAAAGATCTTTTAAAAGGCCAAATGGGAAGGAAATTGAGAAAACTGCGATCAACCCTGCAGGTCAGCCCCTGTTCTTACTACCACTAACTAACTGGATTTCCTATCTCTAATTTTAGAAATTGCTCCCCTAAACTTATGAGGAGTAATGGAACCTAGTTAAAAACAAACACAAAACCTGGAGTTATTCCTTTAAAAAGCCAACACTATGTCAGGAGATTCAGGTTGTCAACTGGACCAAACTGGCCTCAAACCTATGGGTGGCCCGAGCCAAACAGAGCAGGCTAGAGACAGGAGAGTCAGGAATCAAATGGAAGTTTAATTTCAAAGTGAGGGAAATGGCTTATAATCAAGGACAAGTGTGCCAGGGCCCTGGCCCGACTGGGGGGACATGAGGCAGTGAGGCTGAACATGATTTTTATAGTTGTGGCTAGACAAAGAGTCAAACTATACTTTAGCAACAGGAGTGAGGCACAACGGCAACAGTGAGTCAAGGTTGCCTAGTGACAAAAACTCCCTTCATAGCAGGGCTTCATTTCTGGGCTTTTTGTGCTTGCCCAAGCTCAAGGACCATCAGTTCCAGAAGGAGAGCACAAAGGATTGTTTTTACGCCAAGCTCAGGGCACAGCTTGCTTTCTGGATCTTAGCTCTGGAAAACAGGGGGTCTTCTTATGCCTTGACAAGGCACTGCTCAATTGAGAGGAAGAAGGGGAACTAAGGTACTGTCATTTTTTTGTACTGCCCACTGTTGCCTAGGTAGGTGGTTGATTTCCTCAACATTTGCACTGGGATGCTTGAGGTCTCTGGATAGCAGGGAGGGGCTGGTCTTGAAATTGTGAATCAAAGTTCTGAGCAAAATCAATTGATCATTTAGGCTAGCAGGAACCAATGAATTAGGTCAATGGTTTCTCCCCATAACCAAAGACCTTGAATGACGGCTGACAGGGTCTTTTACAATAATTAGCAAGGTAACAGCAAAATCTCCAGCAACATAGGTGTGTCTTCTTCTGATTGGCTATTGATGACATAGTCAGAATTGAGATTACATCATTTGGAGCTCCCCTTCTGAAACCTCCTCAACCACAGTCAAGACCTGTGACAGAGTCACAAGACAAAGGTTCTCAGGAGGTGAGAGTGGCTATAATACTTTAAGGGCAGCTAGGTGGTACAGCAGATAGAGTGCTTTCCCTGGAGTCAGGAAGATTCATCTTCCGGAGTTCAAATATGGCCTCAGACATCTAATAGCTGGGCAAGTCACTTAACTAGGGCAACCTGTTTCCACATCTGCCAAGAAAACCCCAAATGGGGTCAAAACTGAACAAGACAATACTTTAAACTGATAAGATTTGAGGTTTCTCCAGAAAGTGGGTGATGGGTGGGATTACAAAGGTGGAGGTAAAGCTTGACCTTTAGGCAAGTTTCTCTGTGATGTGGCTGGTAAGTTAAGTTGACAAGGAAAAGGAGTCACAAAAGGGAATATTAAATGTAGCTTAAGTCTTAGCAAAATAGAATTAAAATCGGTACTTAATTTCATACTCTATTAGAGGTCTTGGGATGTATAGATGGGCTTTATGTATTGGCATAGAATGGGTTCATTGGGATGAGAGCTCCTGTAAATGCTGGAGTGGAGTAAGTGTTGGGGAAAGGAACAGAGAGGTTTGGAGGCAGGGGTCAGATACTAAGGCACCCAGGTGCTGACAGGGAGGGAAAAGGGATGCTGGGGCATTCCTCTCTCACAATGAAATTCCTTCTTCTTTGACTCACAGGTGGGGCAAGGCTGGGAAAGAATCCATTTGCCCACTGTCACCTACAGGTGAATGCATATGATAGACCAGGCCTGATCCAGGCTGGTCTGGTACTTCAGGTACGAGACTCAAGGACGGCGAGATACTCATGGAATAATTGACAATCCATTGCAGGGGAAAGACACTCAGAACAGAAAAAGGATATGTGGTGAGGATACATCCTTCATTCAGATCGGCACAGCTTCCCTGCCTTTGGTGGTCCACTTGTCCAGCCTGAGGAAGTGGCCGAAGGTCCTCATGCCCTGCCTTTTCTGTATATCATGGTCATCTAGCACCAAACACGCTTGGATATCCCAGCTCCTGGGATCAGTTACCACACTTGGATCACTTCCACAGACAGGTAAAGATAAGGCTGTTGTTATGACCAACACATCAGTTTTGGTATCAGCATCTTATTTGTTTATTTTTAAGACCTGATAAATTTCTTAAGGCACAGAGAGAACATGTCTAGGAAATTTATAGGCAGCTTATATAGGCCTAGGAGGTCTTGGCCAATTCTATGGGTTTATGGAGTTTATTTTCCATGTAAGGAAAGTACTCTCTCACTCTTCTTCCACAAAATTATTCTCTTATTCTTGGGGAAACTGTTTACTTAAAATGCAACATTGAGAGCTTCAAAATTATTATTACTTTCAACTTTATCTTAAAGGTGAGAAAAAAATCCTATTCCAATTATTCTAAAAATAATCTCTCTAGGTGGTATCATCTCAATACACTCTTACCATATACCATCTGAATTTCTAAATGGCGAGTTACAATTGGGGGGATGTGCTATCTGATCACTTCCTAAATGTTTGTGGAAGAAGGCTTGGAGTTGTTTCCAAGCATCAATTTGGGCCATGGAGTGGGCCCTAACTTCTCCTCCCCAGATCACATTTGTGCCCACCAAAGCGTGAAAGGAAACTGGGCACATAGGGAAATATGGGGGCTCAATATAGTGTCCTGTTGCAGGGTAACAGATAATCTCCGGTTTGTTCTTCCCATGGGCTTCTAACAATTTGGCAGCTTCAATGGCATAGAATTCACTTTTCCAGTTGTGGTCATCCAGACCAACAAGAAACATGAAGCAACTCTCAGCCTTCTCAATTGGAATTAAGCTTTTTCTGTTGGGTTCCTCCAAAGGATTGTTGAGAACATCAACAATGTCTGCAAACCCATCTTCAGTCATCTTGATACGTTTTAGGTCAGTCTTCAATGGGGGAATGGTCACACCCTTATAGTGTAGCACAGACACTACATTTGCCACAGAGCCATTGATGGTGACAGTGGCTGTGATGTCCTTCAAATGGGAGGCCATGGAGATGCACAGATCACCCCCTTTGGAAAATCCAAGGATCCCAACTCCTGGACCCTTTACCTGGGAAAGTAAGAGAGTCATAGAGGGAATGAGAATAATGTTGACTAACAAAAGGGGCAGCTAGGTGGTACAGTTGATAGAGGACCAGCCTTGGAGTCAGGAGGACCTGAGCTCAAATCTGGCCTCAGACACTTGACACTTACCAGTTGTGTGTCCACAGCAAGTCATTTAACTCTGAATGCCTCAAAAGAAATAGCACAAAAAACTTACTTTTGTTCTAAGACATGTGTTTGGATCTTACTGAGTTTTGCAGTAACCACTGCTCATATCAACATGACTTGTAAAGCGATATGGCATATTCATTATAACCCTATACTAGATATATCATGTATTCATTTTTCAGATAGGAAACTGAAGACCAAACACTTCCCCATGATCACAGTGACTTAAAATTCAAGAAAGTTAGGTAATACGACACATAGATCACTGGACCTTCTACAGTCAGGAAGATCTGAGTTCAAATCCTGCCTCAGCCATTCACCAGCCATGTGATCCTGAACAAGTCACTTAAACCTCTGTTTGCCTCGGTTTTCTTAATTGTAAATTGGGGATAATAAGAGCAACCCTCAAAGGGTTGTTGTGAGGATCAAATTAGATATTTACAAGGCACTTAGCATGGTACCTAGTACAGAGTAGGCACTAAATAAATCCTTCCTTCCTTCCTTCTGCTCCAAGGCAACTCACATACCTATGGTAGAGAGCTGATTATCTATTTTAATTGAGGCCTTTGGAAGAAAACTCTCCCCTCACCTCTTTTCCAACCTATTCATGACTCTACTAAGGGGAAGCACAGGCTGAGGGATGATATAATCTGGAGCAGGTAGACATTCTGCATACCTCAAGTCACTGCTCAGTGGTATTCTTCCTTGGATCCTGGATCTGAAGAGATATCTACTCTAACTCACTCATTTCACAACTAAGGAAACTACAGCCCAGGGAGGTGACAAAGCTGTGTCTTCCAAAGGTCACACAGATGATCATTACCAGAGATCATTTGCATCTGTCTCAGCTTTCGCATTCCAAACAGCAGAGGGATTGGCCAGTGCTAAAATACTCTTTGGAAGTAGGGAAAATTTTCAAAGGAAAATAGGCACCTAGGTGGCAAAGTTGATAGAGGGCTGGGCCTGGAGTCTGGGAGACTCCTCTTACTGACTTCCAATCTGGCTTCAAATACTTACCAGCTGTGTAACCCTGGCCAAATCACTTAATCCTGTTTGCCTCAGTTTCCTCATCTGTAAAATGAACTGGAGAAGGAAATAGCAAGCCACTCCACTTCCCAATAAACACTTATAACAGGAAGTTTCATTCTTGGTATAATGTCTTAAAATAAAGAGCAACAAGGAAAAGCATCTATCCCACAGAATCAAAGAAACTAAAAGAAGAGAGAAGTCATAAAATGAGAAAACAACCTGAGAGTGGTTTTTCAGGTACTGGACAGCCTCTTCAAAGTATTCCAGATGAAGTTCCTTCATGTCTTTGGGGAGGTCCTCATAGGCATAGTATGCCAGGGCCAGCACTGCAAAGCCATGTCCAGCCAACAGGCTGGCTCTATATTCAAACAGGCCACCTCCAGCTCCAAAGATGTCGATGATCCCAGGGAAGGGCCCTGAACCTATAACAAAGTCAAAGTCATAAACCTTTCCCTTTAAAGTTTTCCCTCTGAATTCTAAGGATAGTCAAGTTGTTTGCTCTTGGGTAACATTTTCTGAGACACCATAAGACCCCTTGTTCGCTACTGCATGTTCACTGGAAAAAATATGCCTGCTCACAACTGCACAGTGTAATTGAAAAAAAACCTCAATTAACTGGAAAATAAATAGCTAACACTTATATGGTGCTTACTATGTGCCAGGCAATGTTCTAAACATCTGATCCTCACAACAATCCTGTGAGGTAGGAGCTATTATTATCATCTTTGTTTTACAGCTGAGGAAACTGAGGTATCAGAGGTTAAGTGACTTGCCCAGGATTATATAACTAGTGCCTTGTTTCAACTGAAATTTAACAAAAGGGTCAATTGAGGTAGATCTCTGAGCAAGATAGTATTTACTAGCAGAGGTGTGTTACCTGTCAATAAATGAGTCAATGGCTAGTCCTGCATTAATGCCACAGACCTCGAACTAAAGGATTGTTTACCTTATAGAGGTTTGGGGGAGTTGTTCCTCCTTCATTCTCAAAGAGGATCAATGACATTGGGAGGGTGATATTTTCACTTGATTGTAAATTGGATTTAAGTGAGGCAGAGCAAAGCAAAGTCATCAGCCTCATTCTCTCCTCCAGAGTCACAGAAGTCCCGTGGCAAGGCAAAAGTCAAGAGGACTGGCAATGGCCTGGAATGCAGGGGCAATGGCTGAGGTTGGAAGGAAGGGCACTCTCCTGGGGTAAAAGCAGCCCTCTGCCAAGGCTGCATGCCCTGGGGGCACAGCCCTATTTGCCCAACCCCAGTTGCAGCTCTGCCACCAAGAGGTTTTGAAGTATAGAACAAAGAACAGAACAAGGTATGTGACACAGAATTAAGGACATCATGACTGGTTACAGAGCTGAGATATATGGAACAATATGATTGGTTTGAAATTTGGTAATGAGGACTAGCAATAACCCCCCTGCTTCTCTCATGAGTCTAATAAGTACTCTTTGAGTCTAAGTGTGTGATAGTGGCCCAGACTTTTGGACTGCAAATTAGACGTCCTTGAAGGATAGCTTGGTGGAATAAAGATATATACATATATATACACGCCTGAGGTTTAGAGGGGAGAGATGTGTACTACCAGCATCTGATGCTGCCCCAAGTAGCATAACCTTCAATAAATGACTAAGAGTAAGAGACGATCACGAATGTTTGCTTTACAGAACTGAGATTTGGAAGGCTCTAGTGGTGGATTCCTGGACTTGAACCTGGGATTTCAGACCCCCGGTTATAGATCACAAATCAGAAGATTTAGAACTGGAAAAGACCGTAGATGGATTTCTAAGCCAATCCCTTAGTGCTTCCCTCCCAAACCCCTGAGAAATGTCCATCCATCCCTCTGACATCTCAAGATTCTTTTAGAATGCCAGGGGGATCCTTGGCACGTCTGAATGCTGGAACATCCTATGATGTGGCAGATGGAAACAGGGGTGGTCGCTGATTACATGAGGGGTCAGAGAAGAAAAGCATTGGCGGGGGGCGGGGAGTAGATGGAGGGGCACTCACCGGGAGGCAGGAAGAGGGTGGCCCGCAGGTTGCCCTCTCGCACCGGGATCCTCTTCACCCCCGGCCCCAAGAAGCTCCGCTCGTGGACCACCTGTGCCAGCAGCTTGGTGGGCTGGGGGTCGTGACCCTCGTACACCTCCAGGTCCACGAGGAAAGGAGTCTGCACGTCCCGCTTCACCAGCCGCCAATAGGGCTTGTCGGGTTTCATGCTCCAGAAGAGCCCCATGGGCTCCACGCCGCTGTAGCTGCCCCCCAGAGAGGGCGCCCGCGCCAGGTCCAGCTGCCCGCCTGCGTCGGCCTCATAGCGGGCCGACGACCGGAATAACTCCCCTTTCTCATCGGGGAGGGAGGCGCGCAGGGTGACCCGCTGGGCCGGGGCCAGACCGTGCACCGCGATCGCCACGGGCTCGTCCCACAGGCTGCGGCGCCCGGGAGTCAGGTTCACAGTCACGGCCATCGAGGAGGACGCCGCCTGTTTGGAGGACACCCAGAAGCTACGACAGAAGGTCGGAGGCCCCTTGCTGCTAATCAAGCGCGGAAAAGCCTGTGGAACTCGATTGCGAGGAATGGGCGGCCACGGGAATTTCGCCAAGTCCGCCAGCCCTTTCCCAAGTAACCGCGGACTTCGCATTAAGGACATGATGGGGTAGAAGGAAGTGCTGGTTTTCTAGCCGGGGACAGCAGAACTATCGCATGAACCGGTGCCCCGCTCCCGTATCCAAATAAACCCTTCTGAGGTCGGTAATATCACGAGATCATAATCTGTAACCTCACAAGACTGTAATATCATCGAGGTCACCAGCCCGGGGCACCGGGAGGGCCCAAGGGAGTCAGTCCTACCGAGAAGATCCTAAAATTCCACACACCCCAGTCAAGTGAGGAGAAGTAAATAGCCTCCCGTGAAATACCGGCCCTCGTTCCTTAGCTCCGCCCCTACTCACCTGTCGCCTGATTTCTTTGTTTGGTTTGTCCCAGAGAGTCGAGCTTCTTTTTTTCCCCCATGATACAACACATTGCAAAGCTTGAAACGAAGTATAGGTACTAGAAATTTTCTCCTGTGTTTTGAATTCTAATTTTTAAAAGATCCAAGGTTCTGGTATATTAATGTAATGGAATACGCTTGGGCTATAGCAAATGATGAACAGGCAAATTTCAGAAAAACTCAATGAGTTCAGCCTTCTGGGCAGAGGATCGGAGGGGAGGGAGCTTACATGATGTTTCTGATTTAAGCCCAGTAATTAATTGCACAAGTTGTATATAAAGTAACTTTAAATCCTAGTCACATATTCCCAATGTCCATTTAAAGGAACACCTTTTTTTTAATTTAAATTTATTTTTTTAACATATTTAGTTTTCAGCCTTGATTTTCACAAGAGTTTGAATTACAAATTTTCTCCCCATTTCTACCCTCCCCCCCACTCCAAGATGGCTTATATTCTGGTTGCCCTGTTCCCCAGTCAGCCCTCCCCTCTGTCACCCCACAACCCTCCCAGCCCCTTTTCCCTTCCTTTCTTGTAGGGCAAGATAAATTTCTACACCCCATTGCCTGTGTATCTTATTTTCTAGTTGCCTGCAAAAACTTTTTTTTTTGTTTTTGAACATCTGTTTTTAAAACTTTGAGCATCACCTTTTGAATCCCAGATGCCTGATTGTAGTTATCTGGTCCCTAGATAGTAAAAGAGAGTTCTGCTTCTCTGGTTCAGATCTAGAAATTCTCAGACAATTCTAACTTGATATAATTTAGTACAATCACTTAAATTTGGCTCTCCTTTTTTTGATACTTCAGAGTATTTCAGTTCATATATCATCTGCTGTTTCTATTCTTACCTAAATTTTGTACCTGGTATAAGAATCCTTTAAAATATGAAGGTCCAACCATAAATTGAACTCATCTTCCTTTTAAAATTATCAGACAGATACCTTAATAAAGGAGATATAATTTCACTTGTACTACTATCTCATACAATTTTCTTGTGCAAAAATCCAAATTTAAGATCTTATTACCAAAACACACCTATTAGCTTGAATTGCCGTGACTGATAAATTTTGGAGCCAATCATACACATCTGTATATAATTCTTAGGGGAATCAATCTGAGCCTATGGTTTTTTCTCAATTTTCTATCCCCTTTCTTTTTTATTAGACATCTATCACATTACATCCTTGTCTTATTACTTTGTCTAATCATTTCCTCCTCTTGGAGGATGTTGTCTCTATATTATTTAATCTTTATTTGGCCATGAACATAGGTTAAAATTGTAAGCTATTCATTCCTGCATCCCATTATAATACCTCAGAGGTATTCCAATATTCATCTATTACCTAATAGATTTAGCATTGTGCTTACAAAACTTCTTGATAATATAAATTTGCTATGAAAGAAAAGAGGGACAATGTCATATATCTTAACGGAAGGAAAGAACTTCCTTACCTCTGTTTGATTCCAGGCATGAGTCATATCTGATAGCCAATCATATAGTCACTAGGTGTTGAAAGCAGGGCTTAGAAGTAATAGGTGGGGATTTTCCTTTTCAGAAAGGAAATAGCAGAATTGGGAAATAGAGTCAGGAAGATCCTACCTAGGCCATGTCCAAGATCATCTTCAAAACTTTTTCCCAGGCACGGACATCCACCTTTAAAGTTCTCAGCTTGTAATACCTGCCATTCTACTACTGGCTTCATGTGACCTATCCCTGTAATCAGAGCTTAAAACAATATTAAATTGTAGTCCCATAAAATCTTAAATAGCAAATAAATATCCTTCAGATAGGACTGTCCCAAATTTCATTGAGCCAATAATTATGAAATCAAGCTACATATCTTTTCCATCTTCTAAATACTTTCTCACACTCTTTCTCAACTTACTTAAACCATCTGAAACTAGTATTCCCTCAGGACAGGAGAGGCTTAGCTAATTCCCATTTGTCCCCAGATTTTCTTATCTGCCTTTCATATTTCCAATCAAACCTTTATTTACCTTTCCAAATCTGTCAAACCCATTATTCAGTCTTCCTTTACCTTTCAACCATAAGACAAAATAGCTCATAAATTAGTGATTTTTACTGACATAACTGTCTATACTGGAATCCCATTCCAGCTTAAACAAAGCAAAGAGGTTAATGACCAACCTCACAGGTTGATGGATTTATGTCCCCTGTTTACTCATTCTGCAGGAAAGGGACACTTCAGGAATTAAGTCTTATATACATTGATAAGCTCTAACTCTTGCTTAAATTCACAAAAACATTTTTCAAAACATTTCTAGAATTATTTCCCTTCCTTAAAAACAGTTTAAAATTTATCCTGATGATAAAAGGAATACTCACTAAACTTTCCTGAAGAAAATTATTTAGAAGGTGTTAATAATGATAGACATCTCCTTCTTTCTCCTTAAAGCAAATTAACCCTTAAATGCTGGAATTCATTAACTAAGTTGGTGCCAAATGTCCTCATTCTCAAATATTGCACAGAATTCTTAGATATTACAAAGTTCCTTATTCAAAAAGGTGTTGTAATGGGGAGGACACTTAGTTTCTATAAATTACATACCCAATTAAATTAGCCTTATCACAATAACAAAGTTTACCAGGATTTTAAAAACTTTTTCCATAGGAATTCCTCTACACAGAAAGCTTTACACAAGATTGATAAGAATTCATAGTTGATGGTTCCAAAAGTCCTTGTTTCAGTTAACAACCTTAATTTCTGTATTAGGCACAGTTCTTAATCTAATAACATGTAGATTGTAAGAGGAATTGTTTTTCTAGCAGCATAGGTAATTCAATGTTAACCAAGTTGCATAATACAACAAATTTAGAAATATAAGTACACCACAAGCAATTATCATGTATTTCAAACTTGAAACAAGCTAATTAATTAACAATCAGGGGACTATAACTTAGTTGGATGAGCAAGTCAAATCTGAATTCATTATCACTAGTGGTAACATTTTAATTTCAAAGGCCCAATACTCTTAGCACTGTAAAAGAAAAGATCACTGTTTATAAAACCACATTTTAACAGTTCACAATGTATCCTGAATTGACAGAGATTACAAGAGGACCCAACAAGGCCTTTGCATAAATACTTGATTTATAGCAAAAACAATTTCAATTGAACTTTCAGACAAAACTTGGAAGTTATAATTTCCTAGGTTACAGCAATTGTCCAACTCCTTAAGCTAATACAACTCTAACAAAATTTATACTATAGAAATGTAATGATGCCATAAACATTATTATGTATGTAAAATTTGAAACAACCAATTTATCAATTTAGGTGAACACATTTCTAAATCTCCTTGCACAGAGAATCTTTCATCTCATCATTTGAAACTATAACTTCAAATCACCACATATATTCTAATAATAGAAAAGTTTTCACATGGAAAGTCTGTTCTCATGGTTAAATACCAGTATTATTAATTATTTATTTGTTATAACCACATATAACAGTTCCAAATTTTATCACATCCCTTTAAAAACCCAATTCGCATATATCAAAATCAGATGAAAATTGCTATAATATCATTTCTTACCACACAATGGTAATTCTCTTAGATTTCACAATCTAAGAGAATTTTAGAGATACAATGCAATTTTAGGAATACAGAAACAATAATTTTCATATGACATCAATTGCATTTCCAGATTATCACATATAGAAAATTTTCAACTTATTACTTTTGGTATTCAAAAATCCACTTCAAAATTAACAATTACATTAAATCAGAGAGAGATAATAATAATGTTGTGTCTAAAATATAAACAACCATCATTATTATTTTCCCTTTACAAATCAGGAAACAGGTCAAACAGATTAAAATACAGTTTTGCAATTGGAACAGAGAAGTGTGACATTACCTAGAGCAGAGGCTTTTCTCAGTGATGACAATTCTTGGAGGCAGAGTTTGCTTAACCAAAGTCCAAATCGATCTATCTCGCCCTTCCCCCACAGCTGCAGAAGTTACTGAGCCTAGAGTGGTTTTGCAGCTGCTGCGGACAGAGCGGACAGAATGCATAGGACCTGGGTGACATTTCCAAGCTTTGCCAAAAGGGATGGGCTACAAAGGTACCCAGGGGGCACAGGACTGTCAGGATACTGTCAGTCTGTGAATTTCTGTCCTTCTCCTCCTTTTGCCAGGTGGGGAAGGGTGATTTAAGTTTTCCCTACAGTTCTCCTGCATTCTCTTCTCCAAAACTGATCTGGGATGAAAGGAGTTTGTTTTAGCTGCTCTAACTTTTACTGCAGCCCTGGCTTGGTCAGAGACAGGACAACAATGGTGAAAGATCTCAATGATTGTAACTCAAGTAAACTTCACCTAAGTGATCAGCATTGGGAGGGTGTTTCAGCAAGAGCGTGCTCCTGGAGTGATTTCACAGTCTCAGGAGTTCTCTCTCCCAAAATCCAACTAATCAGTTTCCAAATTTTTAATGATTACTCCCAGAATTTGCTAAAATGTTTCAGCTCTATTTTTTTCTGCAAGTCCAGTTGGCCAGATCAGAGAAAAAAAGAGTCACTGTTTTCTCAACTGCAGCCTTAGAATTCTCTGGCTGCCTGCGTTTCAGATTGTGTTGGTAAGCAAAATGGTCTCTTAGCACTTAGTTCAACAAGTGCGGTTGAAGAGTTTGGCTTTGTTTCTTTTGAGTAATTCAGTATATTTCACTGAGTCTTACTAAGTGCTAAGCCCCAGGCTCTAACCCCTATTAGGTGTTAACCCAACCTATGTGGATGTGAACCTCCCAGGGTCCTAAGGGGAGGGGCTAACTCAAGAGACGATCATAGCAGCCTAAGTTCTGGTCATTCAGATGATGTTTGATGACGTCTGAAGCCCTGTAAGAAGAGAGGACAGAGCCATTTTCGCAGGGCTCTAACTCGTGCTGTTGTGCTGGTGAGGGGACTCCGGGCAGCTGTAGCTAAGGGTCCTCCAGCTTGTAACCCAGATGCTGAGACTTTGTTAAACTCTGGTAACTATGTATTGGGATTTGAATCAGACAAAGTTTGTCTGTCGATGTCTGTATTTTGTTTGTATTTTGCTCTGAAGTTCAGGGTGCTGGATTTTCCCCTGAACTAAGTGAATGGTATTTGTATGCTGAATTAAAGTAAACTTGTGAACCCCTTCACATAGCTTTCCTTAATTAAGCAGATCAAAAGAACCTGTGCTTTTTCAGCGTGTTGGCAGCTTTCTGGGTGCTGGTTGTAGGTGGATCTTACACCCCCACAGAAGGTGCTAGCCAGATTGTGGAAACACAGATTTTAACAAAATATAGATATTTCACATTTTTCAGACACAGACACGCAGACACAGACAAATTCAGAACGCACAGAACACAGAACAGAATCTGATGTGTAAGTCGAATTGAAAGCTAAGCCAGGTCCCCTCAAAGGAAAGAAAAACCAGGTTTCCTCTTTAGGGATGAAACAGAGGCTTTCCATCTTTCTCACATGACCTGTGGTGAGAAGACAGCGTCCTGTCCTCACCCTCTGAACACAAGCCTCCTGTGTCCAGGTAAGCGTGTTAACAGAGACCAGATGGCTAGCCCCAGAACAGAAATCTTACCTCTAGAGGTCTGGAACCAGGATTCTCCGTAGGCCAAAAGGGGACAATTCAGCAGGGAGTCCCTTTATCCGAGACACCTGACTCAACCTTCGGAGCCCTAGGAAATCCCAGGCACTGGCTCCTCCGAAGTGAGAGAGAAGGTGGACCTGGGGCAGGGCATCCCTGTTGAGGTCCGGAAATCTGTGGATATCTCCGTAGCGATAACACAGAATACCGCCTCTATCTCGCTGGGGCCTCCATTAATGTTGTACCGACAGCAAGCAAGACAGGTCACAGAGTACAAGTTTTAATTGGAGAATTTATTAACCGGTGACTGTCTGGGGCACAAGCAACCCAAATTAGAACGGCCCTGAACGGAGTTCAAGGGGAGACATACTGAACATATTAATGGTTGAGTAAGCAAAAGGGTACAGAAGCCAAGGTGCAGTGGTTCATTATTTCTTGAAATTTATGGGTCATGTCACAAGGTCATGAACAGGAACAAAGACCCTAACAGGTTATCTTTGGTGGGATAATTCTATTTACTGACATTCCTTGGAACAGCCATGGGACCCCAGGGACATTTGTCAAATGTTTACTGGTAAGGTCTAAGTCCATTCTCCCTTGTGCAATCTGGGGGGGGTTTTATCAGGAGCTGAGGGGCAGAGGTCTTCTGTCAAGGGCTGGTAGTCAGAAATAACTGGTTTCTCAAGTATCACACCCTTGCTCCCCTCCCTTCTTCCTAAAATGGTAAACAGTTCGATATAGGTTATATATTACATATATATGTATATATAATCAAAAATGTGCATTTTTAAGCAACTTGCTTGGAGAGACCTCTAGGCCAACAGCTAAACAGAGAACTCGGATTGAAAGAAGCTCCAACTCTTTACTTATGAGGATTTAGAAACAAAAGATAAATAGCATGGCATGGAAATGTTCTATGTTATACTTTCAGTGAGGAAAACTTAAGGGGTTCAAGTTGGAGTTAAACAAAGCCCCTGGGGGCAGCTAGGTGGTACAGTAGCTAGAGTACCTTCCTTGGAGTTAGGAGGACCTGAGTTCAAATTTGACCTCAGATGCTTATTAGCTGTGTGACCCTAGGCAGTCACTTGAGCCCCTTTGCCTCAAAAAAAAAAAAAGAACAAAGCCCCCTGACTCTTGCCTCCCTGAGACCCAGATTCCTCATATTCCAGGGGAAGATAAGAGGGACTTCATGGTAATCCTTGGAGGCTATGACTAAATTAGAATTGACACAGTATAGAATGAGATTAGCTTGGAGAGGCTGAAGTCTCCCAATGCCAACCTTGCAGGCAAAAGGAAGAGCAAAGGATTTGTATTCAGAAAGATCCGGCTTCAAATCCAGTCCCAAACACTTAGTATCAATGTGACCCTGAGCAAGTCACTTAACCTTTATCTGCCTCAGTTTGCTCATCCATAAATGGGGATGATAATAATTGTACCTACTTCACAGGATTATTGTAAAGAATGATTCATACAATATTTGTAAAGTGGGACATAAAATATGTATATATTTGTATGTATATATGTGTATATATATCTAGTACATATATATATATATATGAGTTGTTATTAATTAACAAATTAAGATATCATCCTTCTTTTGATATATCACCAGTTCTGGTATGGGGGAAACTGAGGCAGTCAGAGGTTAAGTGACTTGCCCAGGGTCACATAGCTAATAAGCATCTGAAGTAGGATTTGAATTCAGCTCTTCCTATTCTATCTTCTATACCGTCTAGCTGCCTCTTAAGAGTAGTAAGGGAAGCATAGGCATCATTCTTTCGGTTGCTTCCCAGTGCCATCCAGGAGAGGGCATCGAAACTGTCAGTGTGGCACCATCTTACTCAAACCTCCTTTATATGGGGTCAATGCTGTACTTCTTTACCAAGTGAGTTTAGATTATTTGGAGTGTTCTCTAGGAAATAAGTGAAGAGGGGAATTGCTTTGATTCCTCTGTCCGTATTACTTCCTATGTTTAGCAGCAATTACCCTCTAAATTAGAGCTTTTGTGATTTAAAAAAAAAATGGCCACAGGCAGGTAGGCCACACACAGAACCTATGGATCCTAATAAGGTTTATTAGTTATTAATATTATTAATAATAATCAATCATTAATAAGGTTTATTGACAGATATTCTTTGCATCTAGAAGAGGTCTCAGAAGGGATGCAGACAGGATCTGACCACTATGGTCCCTCTGGGTTGAGCGTCTATCAACATCTGGGCAGTACAAAGGCATATTATCTCAGAGTAGCTTATTGGGGGGAGGGGCAGCTCCCAGATGACTCGTGGAGCTTGTGGCCCCAAAGAAGGGGTGGTAGCACCCCAGATTGGGGCATTACTACCAAAGACAGGTCAACTGCTTTTCCTCTTCATACAGAGATGTTTGGGGCCTAAATTTAGCAATATAGCTATGTATAAATGTTTGTGTTCATGAAGCAAAATCAATTCATTCCAAAGATTATTGTTTGCAGTTTTAAAAGTCCTAAATACAGCTTTATAGATATTCTATAAAGAGGTATAGGAACTACAAACCAGACATCATCTTGTTTCGTACAACATCATTGATTTAACTGGTGAGGCTAGGTGACTCATTGGATAGAGGGATGGACCTGGAGTCAGGAAGATCTGAGTACAGATCTAGCCTCAGACACTACTAGCTGTGTGCCCTGGGCAATTCACTTAACCTTTGTTAGCTTAATTAGATTACTGCACTGGAAAAGAAAATGGTGAACCACTCTAGTATCTTTACCAAGAAAACTCCATATTGACATTCTAGGTGGCGCAGTGAGTAGAGCACTGGCCCTGGAGTCAGGAGGACCTGAATTCAAATCTAGCCTCAGACACTTGACATACTTACTAGCTGTGTGACCTTCGGCAAGTCACTTAACCCTAATTGCCCTGCCTTCCCCTTTCCACAAAAAAAAAAAAAAAAAAAAAAAAGGCCAGTGTCCAAAGTCTCTCTGGGCCCTGGACAGCACCTGCTTCTCTTTCCACTTTGCCATTTACCTTTCCAGCCCCGCCCCGCACTCCACACCCCCCCACACACACACCCCCACCTGGGGTGAGGTGCTGAAGGAGCAGTTTGGATGAAGAGGTGCCTATACCTCCACAGAGAACTTGAAGGAGGTGCTGGAGAGGCAGCAAGTGGCCAAAACCAAGGAACCCACGGAACGGGAGCAGATAAAAAAATCTAAATCATGGATTTTCCAAATTAAAGGCCACTATGCCACTCCTTTTCGAAGACAGGAAGTCCAATAAAGTTGACATTCTTAAAAATGCAACTGAATGAGATATTAGAAGATACCAAAGACTTTGAGGGCCTTTCGGCAAATTGCCAACTACTGCTGTAGCCTAAAGATATCTCTGCGCTGATTAAACAGACTGCTCAGAACTTGAATATGTACAGAGCCCTTCAGCTAAGAGATCAATAAAATCTTTTTGTTTATTTTGAAAAAAAAAAAAGGGAAGAGTCACAAAGAGTCAGACACAACTGACCTGCAACAAACACATAGGCACAGTCTGAGTTTGTTTGCTTCCCCACGGCTGTGACCCCTATGGGCTAGTTAAAGAGTATAAATGATTCCATTTCTACAGGATATTCAATTCACACTTCTAGTGGGACTGCTAATCTGATGCAAAGGCTGGGACTTAGAAGTATGTATGGGTTCATGGAACTTGAAATCCCAGACATGGTGTGACCTGCATCAGTAGGGTAGGTGCTTCCCCTGCTATCACCTGTCTGGTCACTGACCTCTGCTAACTTCTAATTTCACAGAGAAGGTTGAGTAGTCTCAGAAGGCAGCCTCATAAAAGAGCAATAACCACACTTATTCCTCTCTCCTCCCCTGAGCTTGGCACCTCCCTCCTACTCATGATAAGTCTCTCCCTTCACTTCCTATCAACCGCTCAGCATGGCGCACTCACCCCCCCCCATCCCCATCTGTAAAATCCTAATAAAATTTTTTTGGCTCTCTATTCCAAAGAAGAAGTCTAAATTTTTTCTTTTTCTTTTTGGGGCGTTTAAATACCTTATTGTACAGTTTCGGCTATGTATTTGGTCAAAGGCTCTGTGTCATCTGCTGGCCTTCAAATGTGATCCATGGCTTCCACAAAACTCCCAAAAAATTCCCATTTAATTTGTTCTGCTGACCCAAGATATATCAAAACTGAGATGGGGAAAGTCTCGATATGGAAGGGATAACTGTAAATCAAACCATGGCAAATGGGACACAACTGTTTCTTTGAAGGGTAGTTGTTGCTGTAAAGCCAGATTTGTCCTCAGATTAAGTCCTTAGGTTCTGAGAAAGATGATAGAACACAAAAGAACTTGCTGGTTGCTTGGTAACAACTGCAAACAGCTTCAGAAACAGGGAAGCTAAAACAGCCTTAAAATACTAACTCCTATTCATTCTGCCAGGACAGTGGGAGAATAGAGTCACTTAAAAGGTAAATTGAAAATGCTGTGCTACTCCTCATTCCCATAACATAAGGAGGGTTCTTTTAAAAAATAATTAATTTTAGTTTAAAAAAACACCTTTTTTCCACCCAGATGTAGGATTCTCAACATCAGTTGATAAAAGTCAATATTTCCAGGATATGACTTCTTTCTGGATTGGAAACAAGGAGTACTCAGAGCAAGGAATAGAAGAAATTAGATAGTAAAAAAGAGAGAGGCAAAACTTGGAATCATATAGGTTTTCAAGCCTGCAGGGACCTTTTGGTCTAGAGGTATCCAACTCATGGCCTCAAAACTCCCAAGGGAGGCACCTGATTAAAATGTACTTGGGAAATGTTTAGCAAATTAGGTAAAAATACAATACAACATAGATAATGTTAACCTGTGGTTTTCTCAGTCAATATGTAGCCCACAGGGATCCACATTCATTTGAGTTGGGTGCCACTGATCTAGTCCAACACTTTCTTTTTACAAATGAGATCACTGAATTTCAGAGAAGTAAAGTTCATATAGCTAGTGAGAAAACCAAACTGATTCCATTTTGTATCCTTGCTGATATTTTGCACAGCTGCTGGAATTGTCTTGTTTTCCTGAGTTGTTTGGTTTTATTGTAAGTCATGTAATTTCAGAAAAGGCATTTATTATTGTACCACTAACTGTTTTCTAGGATGCAGGTAAATGCAACCAATCAAAGTCCTCAAACTCTGGAAAATCCCTAAATCTAAAGAGTAATTATACTTTACTATAAAAACCTTTGTAAATCTCTCTTGTGCCTATTGAGGAGGCCCTGGACCCTATTTGTTTTACACTGCATGATCACATTCCTTGGACTTTGTTTCTTCAGTTTGCTTCAATTCAGTCTTGACAATTGACAATCATAAAGGCATGGAGAGGGGACCCTGGCCCCCCAGGGTGGCCTCTCTGAGGAAGTCCTTAGAGAGCTCCCCCTGACTTTCTCACCAAAGGATTTCTCTACATAGGACTACCCCTGAGGTCTGACTCCCTTTCAATTTCAACTCTTTCCAGTTAAGGTAAGCCCCCACACTGTTGGGGAAAGCTATCCCCAAGAAGATTTCCCTAATGGAATAATAGGATTCCAGTATTAGTGTCCCTCTACATTGCTGAGGAAAATTCCCCATTGGAGAATAATGGATGCTGCTAGCAGTATACTGTAAGATTCCTCCCTGGAGAAATTTCTTATAACTTAGGGTCAGGGGAAGCTTCTGGATGAAGCCAGGAATGACTAAGAAGTGCACAATTAGGTTATGTGAAATTTGGTCTAAAACTGTGAGAGATTCGGCTGAAAATTTATTTTGGCCTGGAGGAAAATAATTTTTGCTTGTATATTTTATATTTGACTTTATACTGTAACAATTCCCTTAAATCTTAAGCCTCTTCTCTGAGGTTTGGGTGGTATGCTAAAGTCCAAAGCTGCCAATTTGTTAGGCAATTAATTAGCATGCATTGCTTAATTAATCAATAATAAATCAGTTAATCAGAAGCTCAAACCTTTGTTTCCTCCACCATTTCATCTTTCACCTGCCACATATTGTACATGATTTTATAATAGTATAACTATTTATATGGCAGTTAAAAATTAACACTTTACAAATGTTATCAAATTTTGATTCTCATAGTGCTGAGAGGTAGGGGCTCTTCTTCCCATTTTATAGTTGAGGAAATGGAGGCAAACAGAGTTTTAAGTGACTTGCACCCAGGGTCACATTGCTAGTAAGTGACTGAGGTCGAATTTGAATTCAGGTCTTCCTGCCTCCAGGGTCAGAGGTCTATCCACTGTGCCAGGGAAGTCAATTCAGATAGACAGATAGATAGATACATAGATAGATAGATAGATAGATAGATAGATAGATAGATAGATAGATAGATAGATAGATAGATACTCTTTTTTTAGATAAAATCACTATGATTTCCTAATGACTTTCTCCCTATACTCCACATCCCCAACAGAATAGTAGTTTCTTACAACAAATTATAACTAAGCAAAACAAATCTGAGGCAGCTAGGTGGTTCATAGGATAGAGTGTTAGGTTGGATTCAGGAAGACTTGAGTTCAAATCCGGCCTCAGACACTTACTAGCTGTGTGACCACGGGCAAGTCACTTAATCTCTCTTTGCCTTAATCTACTGAAGAAGGAAATGGCAGACACTCCAGTATCTTTGCCAAGAAAACCCCATGGACAGCGTTAACATGATATGGGGTCACAAAGAGTCAGGCACAACCAAACAACAACAACAAAACAAATCTACACATTGACCAAGTCTGACAGCCTATGCCCAATTCCACACCCATCATTCCCCACTTTTCTGTATACTCATCTGTCTGCTGGTATCATGATGATTCAGTGCATTGGTCAGAATTCTGGAGTTTTTCTGTGTTGTTTTCATTCATATTATAGTATAAATTGTTCCAGTTATGTGCCTACCTCTGTTCATACAAATAATCCCCAAGGCAACCCAAGTTCTTCATATCACCAATTCTCTTTATTCCCTAAACAGGTTCCTTGGTGTCTCTGATCCAGCTCTGGCCTCTCACACCTGACCTGGTTGGTGTTTCATTCAGAAGTATTTGCCCTGGAACAGCATGCATAGCTCTACAAGCTTGGACCCTGCTGCTTCCCACTCACAGGACAAGCATGCCTTCACTCGACTAGGATGGGGCATGGCACTTTGCTGTTTTAAGTCAGGGAAGAAGTTACAGTGTGACTCATTCTCAGGCGTGCCACCTGTTTCCCCCAACAGTTCCCAGCACAGTGCCCGCCTGAAGAATCAATATCTCAAACAGGCATCTGCAGAGCTGTCGTTCTCCCAAGATGTATTGCAGCAATGGGGGCTGCCCTGCATACCCTATTCTCAGTATAAGTTTGACCATATCTACAGCACAGAAAACATCATCTCTTTGCCCAACAAAAGAGACTTCCAAGCTCGGAAGGCCCCCAAACTCAAGCCACTGTTATCTTCATCTATAATGGACCTACCGCCCTTACCAAACCTCCAACCAACAACTAAAAGTGTTACGGCCCCAAAGAAACGCAAACTGAGGAGGCCTAAGAAAGAAAGCTCACCCAGTGACTCCCTAGTTCGATCTTCCTCCAGTCCTGCTTCTGAGATTATGGACTCCCAATCCACAATCCTGTCAAACACTCCTGAGTGGAAACTGGAACAAAGGGAAACATGGCTTAAACCAGCAGAGAGAGAGGCCAGAGGCTGGGAGAATATTGTGCTCAAAAAACTGAACAAGCGCACAGCTCGATGGATCTTAAACAAGAGACCCCCAAGGCCTGGGGTCCCACCCAGCAGGTGGCAGAGCTTCTTGAGACATCAGTATGATTGGAGCCACATCCGGGATGAGCTTTCGTCTGCCAGTGACCTGGAGCTGTTGGCCCAGCTTGAGGCTGAAGAGACAGCAGAATTTGAGGGTGTAGAGACTGTCGCTCCAGCCCAAGAGGACAAGAAACCAGAGTTATCGCTCCCTGCTTACTTCAGGTATTCTGGCTCTGGCCTCAGAGGCTATACTTGGTAGTTTTTAATAAGGTGGGGTTGAAACTGTGTTCCTTTTAGCTCTTGATACCTTAGCTAGGTAAAGGCTGGAGGTCCTGGAAGTGGAACATCAAGTTAGCTGGAACAAAAGTTGCTTTTACAACATCTGAGTAATGGGGCACAAGGTAGGAAAGACATAATGGGACCAAATTATGGAAGGCCCTGAATGACAGGTTTTGATCAAATCATACAATCAGACCTGAGTGTGAACAGGGCCTGTACAACTACTTGAATCAATCAAAGCCATTGTGTGGAAGACTAATGCTTCATTTAGTTTCTCTGAGGGAGTGGTTTTTATTCAGCTTTCTCTGTAAGGTTGATATAATGCTACTATGATTTCCCCAAGGCTCATACAATGGGTGTATGGCATTTACCACTGAAAGAAAACAGCTTCTTTTGGGAATTACACCCCTCAGTAAATTCTGATGTCAACAAGCCCCATTAACTGCAAGAGTCCCCAGAATTAGCACTGGGCTACAGGATCATAGGTTTAGAGATAAATGACCCTTAGAGGTCATCAAATTCAATACCCTCATTTTACAGAAAAGGAAATTAAGGCCCAGAGGGCTTAAATTTGTTGTTGTTGTTCAGTCATTTTTCAGTCATGTCCAATTCTTCGTGAACCCTTTTTTTCAGATTTTCTTGGCAGGAATACTGGATTTCCTTCTCCAGCTCATTTTACAAATGAGGAAACTGAGGCAAACAGGGTGAAGTGACTTGCCCAGGGTCACCCAGCTAGTAAGTGTCGGAGGCCAGATTTGAACTCAGGACCATGAGTCTTCTTGACTCTAGGCCCTATACACTGCAACACCTAGCTTGAGGTTAAATTACTTAATAATAATAGCTAGCATTTATCTAGCACTTTCAATGTTTGCAAAGAGCTGCATGCATCTCATCTGCTTTGATAATTTGATATTTGCCAAGTGTCATACAGCTAGTAAGCTGATGAGGTAGAATTCAAACCCGGTTCTTACTGACTCCAAATGCAATGTTCTATTCACCACAACATGCTAGACTGGTACAAATTAATTTAGCCAACCAGGTGGATTGGTACTGATTTAGCCCAACACTTTTGCAAGGGCAGGGTTATTATAGTAGCTTATTTAACACAGTGCCTAGCACACACTGGGCATTTAATGCTTGTTGACTTGCCTTAACTTGACTCCCAAGTTGTGAAGTTAGTTGATTGAAAGGATGGTGGTACTGTGGATAGAAGGGGGAAGTTAGGGAGATGAAGGGGCAAGATTTAACCCCTCTTAGGTACATAAGATTATACAAACCGAGGCCTTGATTCAATTGCAAAGTTAGCCCCTCTTAACTTGACTCAATTGCAAATCTGGCACAAGTCTTATCTCCTAAAGTAGAAAGCCCTGGGAACACAAGAGGGAGGTTCCTCCCTGGGTCCTGGCCAAGACCCTGAGATGGACCAGTGTCCTGGAACTAGCCACTCCAAGGACGGGCTGCTCTTGGAGACCTTGAAGGGATTGGCCTCCTTTCAGGGCCTTGCATAAGATGCAGCATTTGCCAAAAACACCTGGCCTGATGTTCCCAGCATTATTTATGCCATAAGATTCGGACCCCAAATTGGAATCTCACCCATGGCAGAGATGTCTGGCGTGGGACTTCCATGAGCAGGACCCTGACGGCTGTACCCCAGGGATTCCCCAGCTTGTGTAGTCAGGTGTTGGAGCCCCCCCCCCCCCCGCATCGGTGATGACTGTAAATATGTTGATTTTAGTACTTGCCTGTGGGATGGTGACGAGGCGGTTGGAGCCCTGTCTCTTGAGCCATTCCTCTAGTCTAGTAATTGCCTTGCTGTCATTATTCTTAAGCCTCCCTCTCTGCTACTTTTAATCTCCATCTTTCTCGCCTGTATTTTAATAATAAAAGAAAAAAAACCCTTTCGGGCTTCTTGGAGTGCAGAGTGTTTCCTCCGTGGGAATCCGAACCTTAACTGTATAGGAGAAAGGCAGGTTTGGGGAGGAGCAGAGAGACAGTGAGTTCAGTTGATCCAACTCTCTCAGGACCTTAAGATCTAGTCTGTTCTGACAGTTTTCGTTTTGTCTTTGCAGTCTTGAAATCTAGCACTGTTCCCGCTCAATAAACAAGTCCTTGCTGAATTGAATTGCATCAAGGGCAGCTAGGTGCTCAATTATTATTTATTTTCACTCATTGTGGGTTTTAGCACCCTCTTAACCATTTTTACTTTATTCATTCCAGGTCAAAGATAGAAATAAATCAAAACAAACCAAAAGAATGAAATGAGCCCAGAAGATGGTTTGTTGTTGTTTAGGCATTTTCCAGCAGTGTCAGATGGTTCATGACCCCATTTGGGATTTATTGGAGTGGCTTGCCATTTCCTTCTTCAGATCTTTTGTACAGATGAGGAAACTGAGGCAAACAGGGTTAAGTGACTTGCCCAGGGTCAAACAGTTCGTAAGTGTCAGAGGTCAGATTTGAACTCAGGAAGGTAAATCTTCCTGACTTCACGCCCAGCACTCTATCAACTGGGCCACCTAGCTGCCCCTCAGAAAATTGGCGGCACAGAATTTAAAAACTCATGGCTCTGGGTTCTAATCCTGGGAAGCCTATATTACACTCATCTGAAAGGTAACTAGTAAAAGGATATAAAACTAAGAAGCAGGCTGTCCACAATGAAATTTGGAGAGCATTGTTGAGTAAAACAGAGTAGTTTCCAGGCACTTCCCAGATACCAGTCACCTGTAGTGGTTGGAAGAGAAGGGCTGTCTCAAGTCATACAGGCAAAACTCAGAAAGTAAGTAGTATCAATCCAATCAATAAACACTTATTAAGCACCTACTGTGTGCCAAATATTGGACTAAGTGGGAGAGAAATCAAAAGAGGCAAAAGGCACTCTCTGCCCTAAAGGAGTTTACAGCCTAATGAAATTTGAAAAAGGTCATTTGTTTGGGGTGAGGTATGAGTAGAGTTGGACCTGGAAGTGAGGATTTTGGATTTCCTTGCCTTGGGTGACCACAGAAAGGAAACTGGCTCTAGAATCAGAAGGTTGATACTCCCCCTTTATCAAAGCCATGCTGGAGTCAGCTCAGAAATGGAGCCAAGCCATTTCAACAAACACAAGCCAGGGCTTGGTTTCATGTTTGGTTGATTATCTAGACTTAAAGCAGAGGGGAGGGGGAGAAGGAAGCATTTATTAAGAATCCCCTATGTACCAGCTTGGTGGTGCAGTGAATAGAGTGCTGGGCCTAGAGCCAGGAAGACCTGAGTTCAAACGTGGCCTCAAATATTTTACTAGCTGTGTGACCCTGGGCAAGTCATTTAACTCTGCCTCAGTTTCCTCATCTGTAAAATGGGCTGGAGAAGGAAATAGTGAACCACTCCAGTATCTTTGCCAAGAAAACCCCAAATGGGGTCAGGAAGAGGCGGACATGACTCAAATGACTGAACAACAGCAAGTGTATCAGGCCCTGTGCTAAGTGACAGAGATAATAACGGAGATTAAATTTCAAAGCGTTGCAGGCAAACGTATTTTTTTTCTTTTTGGAGAGCCAGACGTTAGATGCTTCCCAGAATACCACTGCTCTTATGCTTCCTAATTGTGTGACCTTTGGTAAATTGCTGGTCCTCTCTGGCCTCAGTTTCCTCAACTGTAAAACTGAGGATTTGGACTAGAGCCTCTGACGTCCCTTCTAGCTCTAGGTCTATGACGTCATCATCCCAAATGATCCATGATAGAAACATTGCTACAACAGCCCCTTGAACAAGTGGCTCAACCTTACCAGCGGTGAGAAGACTAAATGCTAATGATGAGGAGCACAGGATTCACTCGGTAGGGAAAATGAAACATATAAAGCAATGCTAATAATAGCTGGAATTTATTTAGTGCTTTAATGTTTGCAAAGTACTTTACAAACATTATATCATTTTATCTTTACACGAGTCCCAAGAGGTAGGTGCTGTCGTTGTCCCCATTTTACAGACGAGGTAACTGAGGCAGACAGAAATTAAGTGATTTGCCCAGGGTCACAAGAGCTAGTAAGTGTCTGAGGCTAGATTTGAACTAGGTCTACAACTCTCTCCACTGAGCAGACTAACAAACTGGATGGCAAGGCCCACAGTACAACCCACTCCCTCTTAAATGTCCATAGCTCCCATTTCATGTTTGCAAAGGGGAATGGTCTTCGGTTAGGCTGGACAAGTAAGAATTCCTGGTAGTGGTCAGTGGTGGCCCTCCTTTTCCTATCACACCCAGACAGGAAGCGTCTTTCTCTGTCAATTCTCTCCCCTCAACATACTCATGCCTCCTCCATTGCTTCCCTCTGCCGAGAATCCCTGCTTACTTACCACTTAAGAAGAAACCTGAGATGATGGTTGGCACCAACAAGACAGTTGAAGATATAATTGCTGAACGGAGCCTTTTCCGGGCCCGACCTACGCAAGAACGGCAACAGATAAATCCCAGAGCTGGGGAGTTTGCTTACGCCACGGACAATGCCTTTGAACAGGAGATTTACTTTGGTACGAGAGCCAGGCCCTTGGTGCTGGGGCGAGGCAGGCAATAGGTAGAGGGATTTGGGGGCCATGATCCAAGTCCTTAAGGGTACCTAATTTGTCTCCGATATGACCATGAGGATGATTCAGAGGCCTTTGATGACTCAGATTTTGAGGATTCTATCCCATGCTGATGGGACCAGAAATGATTGGGGAGCAATTTTTTTATTTATTATTTCTTCTGCCTATCCCACTTCCTCATGTGGAGGCTAACCCTGGTTAAAACTGCAGAACCAAAATATCTTGTCTTTGATATTCCCCTTCTTCCTCTTTCAATGCCCTTCTTTTATCTTGTGATGCTTCTGGCCCTTGCCTACCCAAAGTCTTCACACTTAACTGCCCTGGGATACCACTATGGCACCCTGTCTAGGCCTCCTCCTTTTGGCCATGCTTTGTACCTCTGTCTCCCCCTCTTACCTTCCCCTAAATCCCCATAAAAATTTGTTCTCAAAGAGCTATTCTTGAAAAGGCATATATTTAAAACATCTGGCAATCATGAGCCAAAAAGACCATCCCTTGCTAAGGGCATTTGGATATTAACCCAGAACTACACTTATTGGCAAAACAGGTCGTGTCCTTATATGGTAATTCTCACTGGAAATTAGACCTCCACATCCTCATGATTTTTGTTGCCATTTCCAGTCCCAATTCTTCCTGCAGCTATATCATCCCTAACTATAGATGTCTTCAAAGGGTCTCCTCAAGTCCTTAGGGCAGTCAGAAACTAGGCCTGATCACTGAGCCTGGAAAATTGGAGGAGTAGAGGGAGGATGGACTGAAAGCAGATCCTGCTCTGACTGGCCATTTTTGTGCCCACCCAGACTTAGTTAACATCGTCCATCAGGATGGCGTGGGGTATGACCAGATCCTTTTGGAAAACCTCAACCAATACTGTAAACATTTGCCAATGGCCTTCCCGAAAGGTCCAGAAGAGTGGAATTATGAGCCACGTCCTATAGAAGGTAAGGAGGGAGCCATTTAAGGGTGGTGGTGATAGAAGCAATACTTTCAGCAATAGTTAAACTAAAGTCACTGGTTTATAGGACAGGGCACCCAAAAGTAGTTAACCTGATTCCTTCCCACCAACACTAAATCATCATCTTGATTAATATTCTGTATGAAAGTTTAAAAAATCTCAGTAGTAACAATGTACCTAGTTGGTATAAACTTGATATAATATTTATAAACCAGGTTATAAAACCAATTATACAGTCCTGGGCCCACCCTAACCTTTGCTCTCAGGGATTGCCTCTGCTCCATATCTGAAAGCATGTCTTCATTCTGCAAGATAGACAAATCTGTCTAGGGAGGAACGTGATGTTGCTAAGAGGTAGATCACAGTAGCAACAAGTGCCCGGCTCAAAAAGAATTACAACCAGTTTGATAAAACAGACTATCTCTCAAAAGGACACCGTCCCTGATTTATGGTTTATTTTGTAACCTATGACACAGTGCCCTAACCTCTCGGTTTACACGGACCCGGGACAATCTTGGGAATAAATAGCATCACCCCTTCCTTTGGTAATCATAGAACTGCGAACAGTCTCCTGGGTTTGTTTCATTTTGCTTATTTTTCTTGAGTACTTGTTTATGCATTTTAATACCTGTAGCTATCAACAGAAGTTTAAAAATGTTATTTTTTAAAAAGTTGCTTGGTAGATATGATTCTCCACCATATTGCCAATAGTATTTTTCCTAGTTCTCCAGCCATGACAAGGCACTAGAGATGACCCTGAGCTCTCAAAGATATGCCAGCACAGCGCAAGATCTGATCGATTCTACCAATCTGGAAAGGCTTTTATAGGGAGCCCAGGAATAGATGGCATTTCTGTTATCCAAGGACCAGCCTTAGTAGATTCAGTTCAGAGAGGCTCATCCTCAAGCTGATGGGTGTTTTGATCAGAGCAACTGTTGAAGAGGACCTACTAAGTTTGCAGTTTGCAACCATGGAAGTCGTAGATTATTGAAGTATTGAAGAAATATTCAAGTAAAATTCTCATTCAGAAGACAGAGCATAAAAGACAAGCATGATGCAGACTATTTGTGTAACTTTTAGCAAGTCTGACTCGGCATCCCTAGGCCTCAACTATAAACCTCAACTACAAAATGAGGTTTGACTAGATGGCCAGAGAGGTCCCTTTCACCCTGTCTGCAATCATACTATGAGTCTATGACCAGGAGAAGAGGTAGGCTAGTCATGTAACAAGAATGGAAGACAATAGATGGAGAGCTTTCTAGGGATATCTCAGTATATTTAAAAATGAATAATAAACAATACAGAGGAAAGCTTCCATTGAATTGGGTAGATCCTCACAGAAGAACATGCACAAGATTCCCACAAGATGAGGTGTGAAGAACATATCTCTGGTGATGATATAACTTACCCTCTGGACTTGGACTCAAACACTCACAGGTTGAGTTCCTGTGCATGCTATCTTGAATTCCAGGAAGTAACCCTTAAGTCTGTGCTCCTAACACAAGCCCTCGCAAGTCTGTTTCCCATTAATAACTAGGCAGTAAAAGGGATTAACTCTCAGCAAAGGTGTTTACTAAGATGATAAAGTGTGAAGAATGGATCCAAAAACATTTCTCCATGAAATCTAAAACTTCCACCACCAAACACAACAACATCTAACATTTATAGAGCAGCTACTTTGTCCTATGCACTGTTAAGCACTTTACAAATATTATCTCTTTTGATTCTCACAACAACCGGGGGGCAGGAGGCAGTGTAGGTACTCTTATTATACCCGCTTTATAAATGATGAAACTCAGGCAAACAGAGGTTAAGTGACTTGCCCAACATCATGCAGCTAGTAAGTGTTCAAGGCCCAGTCAGGTCTTCCTGACTCCAGGACCAGCTCCCTATCCACTGAGCAACCTAGCTTCCTCCTGGGCAAACTGAGGTTAAGTAACTTGCCCAAGGTAACACAGCTAGTATGAATCTGAGGTCAGATTTGAATTCAGTTCTTCCTGACACCAGGCCCAGTGCTCTATCCACTGAGCCATCAAGCTGCAGGTGTATTCTCCCACAAATGCACATGGAGTCCATAGAAATTAGGATCAAAGTGCTAGTGGGCCACACACGTAGGATGCAGGAATGACAAAGGCAACTTAAAGCTCCTGGTACTGCAAAGCCTATAGGTGCTATTTCTCTCCATACAGTCCTTACACATTTCCCCTTGGGTACAATGTCTTTCCTTGGCTTGACTCAGTTTCCAGAGGTCTCCCTGTTTGAAACTATTCCCTTCTTTGGATGGTTATCTCTCCTTATCTGTGTCTATCTGGGGTATATATCTCTGTTCCTTGATAGAGGCAATGTCTCCGAATGCTCAAGTAGCTCCCTTTCAAAGCTACGTGACTGATGAGACGATTCTGATAGTGGTCCTCTCCACAGGCAGCTCCCAGCTTACAATCCATTCTATTCGGGAACTCTAAATGGATGATCTCCCATTTTCCTGATCTATTGGGTAGGTGGAGAGAGAGAGACAGAGAGAGGGAGGGAGGGAGGGAGAGAGAGAGAGACAGAGAGGGAGACAGAGAGGAGAGACAGAGAGACAGACAGAGAAAGAAAGAGACGGAGAGAGGGAGGAAGGGGGAGAGAGAGAGACAGAGAAAGAGAGAGAGAGAGAGAGAGAGAGAGAGAGAGAGAGAGAGAGAGAGAGAGAGGGAGAGGGAGAGAGAGGGAGAGAGAGAAGGAGGGAGGGAGGGAGGGAAAGATCCTGTGGCCATTTCCTCTACAGTTTTACCCCACAATGGCTCTAAACTCTTTCTCAGCCAACTGAATTGTTCCCTTCTTGACTCAGAGAATCAACTGAAGTTGTGGGAAGTGGGGGAAGCTCTTTTGCTTACAATGAGATCGCAGATCCCTCTAAAGTAAGAGGAATGTTTTAAAGTTTCCTTCCTTCCTTCCTTTCTTCCTTCCTTCCTTCCTCTCTTTCTCCCTTCTTTCTTCCCTTCCTTCCTCCCCCCTTCCTCCCTCCCTCTCTCTCCCTTCCTTCCTTCCTTCCTTCCTCCTTTTCTTCTTTCTTTCCTTTCTTCTTTTTCTCCCTTTTCATCTTTCTTCCTTTTCCTCTTCCTTTTTTTCTTTCTGTATTAACGTACATAACATACATATGTGTGTGTATATTTTTTTCCCATCAATTTAACCATGCATCAGAATCTGACTGTGCATTAGAGTAACTATGGAGATGCAGAAGCTTCCCCAGGATTCCACACACCACCAAGGTCATGAATGGGGGAGGAGTGGGACAGTCATTGAGAAAGACCAAAACAGATTTGGGAAAAATATAGGAGAGAGAAGGCCTGATCAAAAGGGTGAGATTCATCTTGTCATCATGCAAGCCTCCTCTGTTCTTCTTTACAAAGACTCTAATAGCTGATATTCAGAGCTGCTGTGGTAGACTTAAGCAGGGGCCAGGGCTGAAACCATTCTGACAGACTATAAAGGATTGAGCCATGATTGGTGAGACCCTTTTCCCTTTCCTGCTTCCAAGTCCAGAAGGATACAACTTGAATAACAGAATAACTCTGCGCAAATGCCCTTGCTTTCTTCCCCACGAAGGGGAAGAAAGAGACTGAACCAGGCAAAGTTCTTCAGTTTCTATTATCAGAACACAACACTAACCGCTGTCATTTCAAAAGAATTGAATTGGCCAGCCTTTTGTGCTCCCCTTCCCTCTGTTCTGTCAACTCCTGTTATTGTTTGTCCTGAAGCTATATATAAAATACGTTAGTGACTGATAATCCAGCTTGGTGTTTTGAAGTTTATTTTCAGGCAATAAAAGTTTGGGGAAAAGGCAATATGGAAAACGTAGTTGATTGACCCATCCCCTAGTACAAGAGCACTCAATCTCAGGTCCATTCCTGGGGTCTAAGAACTTGGATGGGAAAAATTATATCTTTATTTCAATATATTTGGTTTCCTTTGTAATTCTATATATTTTATTATTTTCATTTAAAAACATTATTCTGACAAGGATATTCACGAGACTTCCAAAACGTTCCATGATATAAAAAGATTAAGAATCCCTGCCCAGCAGTTAGAAGGAACCTACATAGACGGAGGACATGGGTGTTGGAATGATTATGTTGGAATGACTTCCAAAAAAAATGAAGGGATGATAAAGAGGGATGCACTGGGAGAAGGGGGAAGGGAGAGGTAGGATGGGGTAGGTAAATGTTTTCACATAAATGAGGTGTGTAAGGAAGAGCTTTCATAGTGGAGAGCGAAATGAGGAGGGGGGCAATGCTTGAACCTCATTTTGATTGAAACTGGTTCAAAAAAGGAAGAATATCTATATTATATATTACATACACACACTCACTCAGTTATGTATAGAAATATAACTTAGAGAAATAGGAGGGGAAGAAGATAAGAGAATGGATGGTGATTAAAAAAAAGGGAGGGCACATTAAGGGAAGCAGTGGTTAGAAGCAAAATAGACCTTTGAGGGAGGGACAAGATGAAAACAGAGAGAGAAGAAACATAAGAAAATAGGATGGAGAGAAATACATAGTAATCATAACTGCGAGTGTGAATGGGATGAGCTCACTCCTAAAATAGGAGCAGATAGCAGAATGGATTAGAAATCAGAATCCAACAATATGCTGTTTATAAGAAATACATTTGAAGCAAAAAGACACACACACAGTTAAAATTAAGGGCTGGAACAGAATCTGTTATGCTTTAGCTGCAGTATAAAAGGCAGGGGTAGCAGTCATGATCTTACAAAGCAAAAGCAAAGATAGACCTGTTTAAAACAGATTAGCAGGGAAACTACATTATGCTAAAAGTTATCATAGAGAATGAAGAAGTAACAAAAATTTTTATAGCAAGTTTCTCTGATAAAGCCCTCGTTTCTCAAATATATAGGAAACTAAGTCAAAGTAAAAAAAAATAAGAACCATTCCCCAAATGGTAAATGGTAAGAGGATACAAACAGGCAGTTTTCAGAAGAAATCAAAGCTATCTACAGTCATATGGAAAAATGCTCTAATGTACGATTGACTAGAGAAATCCAGATTAAAACAACTCTGAGATAACCACCTCATTTCTATTAGAAATGACAAATACTATAGGAGGTGAGGGAAAATAGGAACACTAATAAACTGTTAGAGTTGTGAACTGGTCCAACCATTCTGGAGAACAATTTGGAACCATGCCCAAAGGGCTATAAAACTGTGCCTCCCCTTTAATCCAGCAACACCACTAGTAGGTCTGTTTCCCAAAGAGATTAAAGAAAAAAGAAAAGGATCTATATATACAAGAATATTTTTGGCAGCTTCTTTGTTGTGGCAAAAAATTGGAAATTGAAGGGATGCCCATCAACTGGGGAATAACTGAACAAGTTGTGGCATACGATTGTGATAAAATATTATTGTGCTATAAGAAATGACAAGGAGGGTGGTTTCAGAAAAAAACAAACAAACATGGCGAGACCTATATGAACCGATGCAGAATGAAGTGAGAAGAACCAGGAGATCATTGTGCACAGCAACAGTATGTTGTTTTGATGATCATCTGTGAAAGACTTGGCACCTTGATCAATACAGTGATCCAAGACAATTCCAAAGGACTCATGATGAAAAAAGGCTATCAACCTACAGAAACAGAACTAATAAACTCGGAGCGCAAATTGAAATATAATTTTATTGCTTTCCTAATAATTTTTGCTTTTTTGCAACATAGCTAATATGGGAATGTGTTTTGCATGATTTCACATGTATAACTGATATAATTTTGTTTGCCTTCTCAGTGAATGGGAGGGAGGGAGGGAGACAATTTGGACTTCAAACTATGAAAAGAAAAGAATGTTAAAAGCAAATAAATAATTGAAAAATAAAAATACAATGCTCATTCCTATTAAAAACACTAGAAAAGAGAGAGAGAGAGAGAGAGAGAAGGAGAGAGAAAGTAGGGGGGAGAGAGAAAGGGAGAGAGAGAATCCCTGCCTTAATGTGAGGCAGAAGGGAGGGAAGGACCTGAGCCATTGTTCTCCCCAGACAATCACAAACCTGGTGGTGCTACCTGTGATAGCTTCCTAAGCCAGTTCAAAGTGAAATTGAATAAATTAAAGGAAATAGAGAGATTTACAATCTGAAATCATCATTCACCTAATGTTATTAGCAAGCCAGACCCCCAGGACAAAGAGGGAGAAGAATTTCCTCTATCTCTCTCTTTCCCAACTGATAGCCACACATGGGGTTATCCTACCACAGTATTCCTATTATAGGTAATATGCTTCCTATTATATGTCAGCAATTGAAACACAAAGGATAAGTCTAGGTGCACCAAAGGAAAAAAACCCCAAAATTAAAAAAAAAATTCCCTAGCTCCTACACCGTACCATGGCTTAATTTTACGTCTCTAATCAGGATTCTTGGTTTCTCCCGCTATGATCTATCATTAATTTTTTATGTGGGCCTATAGCTCCTCACTACTTGGGGTACTGTATAACCAAAAGAACATAAATTTGTCTTGAGGTTTTGCCAGGGAGGACTCTTGGCTGCCTCTGATCAGCATTGGTGACTGCTGGGTGACATGATTTCATTTTAAGGGCAGAAGGGACAAAGATGGTAGGACCAGTCAGAACAAATAATCACATTTCATCTTATTGGGACAGCTCGAAGGCCCCAAAGGGGAGCCTTCCGTTGGACAGCCTTGCCCACCCCAGCCAAGGACCTCCTGCAATTGAGCCAAGAGACTCCTCCTGTCAAGGTCAGGAGAGGAAGGAAGGATTTTGTACCAAAAATAGAGGAAAATGTGACCTGGGAGATGAAGGTCCTCCGGAACATGCTGCAGGAATGGAAGAATGCCTGGATTCTAAGTGAGTGCCCCTAGGAAATGAATTCTATTTTATATGCCATATAGAGTTGCTGCAGCTGGAGAAGATCCCTTGAGGCAAGGGACCAGGGGTGATATACTGCTTCTATTCTCTATCTTATAAAAATGAACAAAATTCAGGTTTCCCCTAGAGTCTCCAGGGCAGGGACTGCCTCTGGGATACCTCTATATCTCAGAATGGAGCATAGTAATTAACAATGATAACCAACTTTGGGAGGTGGGGCAGAGAAAGAGGAAGGGAGAGGTCCAACTTCTAATTTCTCTACTGTAACGAATTCTAGGTGCAGAAACTCCTAGGAAGGCAGATTAGCAACTCATCTCCAATTTATAGGCTTTGAGAGGTTACCTAACAGGCAGGTTGTTCCAAAAGTCTTAGGACAGTTTTAAACTTTTAAAGCTTTAAACCACACTACAACTTTTGGGACACCTCCTTTAGTGCCTTCGAATTTGCAGAATGCTTTGCCTACATTTGCATAGATCATATGATCTCTGAACAACTCAGGTAAGATAGGTGGTACTGCAGGTGGTACCATTTTACAGATGAGGAAGATGAGGCTCTGATGAGGAAGCTAGGAAGCCAAAGAGACTTCCCTGTGGCTAGTTGGCCATCCAATCAGATCTTCCCAACTCTAAGCCCAGTTAGCACTCTATCCACTAAGACACAAATTGCAAATAATAGATTCGCAATAAATGATTACTGAATGAATAAAAATAATCAACTGTTTTCTGGGGGAATGCACCCATGACTTATTTATTTAAAAAACTTAAAAGCTTGTGACTTATTTACTTAAAAACTTATTTTACTTAAAATCCTATTTATTTAGAAAAAAATCTATGAACTTAGAAGGTGGCATAGTAGATACAGCGCCAGGCCTGGAGTCAGGAAGACTTACCTTCCTGTGTTCAGATTTGGCCTTAGACACTTACTAGCTATGTGACCCTGTGCAAGTCACTTAATACTGTTTGCCTTAGTTTCTTCATCTGTAAAATGAGCTGGAGAAAAAAATGGCAAACTATTCCAGTATGTTTACCAAGGAAACCCCTAATGGGGTCACAGAGAGTTGGACACAACTGAAACGACTGAACAACAACAAAGTAAACACAGACTTTTTTGTTTTCAAATCTTTCCAAAATGAATAATGTGTGAACACTGTCACTCCAGCCTGCCTGACTCCTGTTGTCCTATAGGTCTCCTGGCTCATTCCCTCTTTCACCGCCCCCCCCAAACATCTTCCTCCAGCTCCCACTTCTCATCCTCTTGGCCACAGGCCTGAGCTTTCATTCAGTTTAGCAGAAGGTTTTGACAAATTCCAAGATAATTTGACAAGAGCTGGCAAAACCAAGGCCCACAGCCACCCACATAAAAGCGAAGTAAATTATCTACCAAGACTAGGAACTGGTTCACAGAGAATTTCCAGAAACTAAAGGACAAAGTAGAGGTGAGTATATCCAAGGGACTCTAGGAGTCTCTTGTTGCTCCATACATCACCATCCTGCCATAAAAAGAATCTTTGTGAAATTCTTCCACTCCCTTCACCCTGTTATTCCACCTGCTTGAGAGCTCTCTGCTCCCCTCTAGCTCCTTGATGCACTCCTCCTCATTTTCAGCAAGAGCATCCACTCTGGAGTCAGAAGGACCCAGTAATCTGGAACAAGACATTTAAACTCCCTGGATCTCAAATTTCTCTTTTGTAAAAGGAAGGGGTTGGATGATATGGCCTCTGAGGGCCCTTCCAGTTTTATGTCTATAATTCTGATAGATAGATAGATAGATAGATAGATAGATAGATAGATAGATGGATACATAGATGGATAGATGGATGGATAGATGGATGGATGGATGGATAGATGGATAGACAGAGATAGACAAGTCGGTAGGTAGTTAGATTGATAGATTGATAAGTAACTAGGTAGATAGATTGATATATCAACAGATAGACTATAGCTAGGTAAAAAAAGGTAGATAGAGAGAGATAGCCAGATAGAGACATACAGACAGACCTGTAGGTAGATAGATTGATAGGTAGATAGATTGATAAGTAATTAGGTAGATGGACAAATAGATTGCTAGGTAGCTAAACAGGTAGACAGATACACAGACAGACAAGTAGGTAGATAGGTATGTTAATTGATTGATAGACTGATAGATAAGTAGATTGATAAGTAAGTAGGTAGATAGATAAATTGATAGATGAATAGCTTGATAGGTAGCTAAATAGATAAATAGGTAAGTAGATAGAGAGACAGATAGATGACTTATTAAGTGCTTACTATGTATCAGGTGGGGCCGGTAGGTAGCACACTGCACAGAGTGCTGGACCTGAAGTTAGAAAGACTCATCTTCCTGAGTTCAAATCTGGCCTCAGACACTTATTAGCTGTGTGACCCTGGGCAAGTCCCTTAACCATGTTTGCCTTAGTTTCCTTATGTGTCAAATGAGTTGGGAAAGGAAATGGCAGACTACTCCAGTATCTTTGCCAAGAAAACCTCAAATAGGGTCATGAAGAGTCAGACAACTTAAACGACTCAACAACATGTTAGGCACCATGCTAACTGCTGAGGGTGCAAATAAAACTAAGCAATACAGTCCTTGACCCTAAGGAGCTTATGTTATAATAAGGAAAAGATAATACATAAAAGGAAGCTGGAAAATAGGAGAGAGGAGAAAGGGTACACACATAGGCGCAGTGACTACAGGTGAGGAGGAGGAATAATCCAGAGAGTGAGTCCAGGAGAGAGGTGAAACATGGTGAGGGTCCTTTCTAAAACTATGGTGCTGTGGAGGGAGTCACCAATCACAAGCCAAGGGTCTGAAGAAAGGGAGTGGCCTTCAGGGCAGCAATACTGCAGGTGAAGACAAGTTCCTTCAGCTAAAAATGAATGAATGAATGAAATTAATATATGAGCTTGAGATTATCAGTCTGGCTGAGGCGTACCAAATACCTGGGATTTGAAGGCAAATCATTTAGTTTAAGTCTAGGTTCTGCAAATTGCTAACTGTAGGTGAGTTACTTAATTTCCTCTGCTATACAAGGTGTCCCAAAAGTCTTAGTGCAATTCTAAGCTTTAATTACCTCCCTTGGTTCTTAATCAAGTTTCAATATCTGCACTAAGACTTTTGGGACACTCTGTATCTTAGAGAAACGTTGGGGGTTTTTTGTTGGGTTTTTTTTTTTGCTTTTTTTGTTTTTTTAGGAAAGGGGACTTCATACCTCTAATTTCATTCCATGTGGTACCTCTATAACTTATAATTTTAAGAGATATTATAATTTTAGAGATATTATAACTATAAGATTATAATTTTAGAGATATTAAGTCATTTGACCATAGTCACATAGTCAGTAGCAAAGGCAGGATTTGAATATAGCTCATTCTTACTCCAAGGCCAGCCCTCTAGCTATTACACCTTTCTGCTTCTATTCTAATGGCTCTATACTAACTACTATACTAATGGTTTCTTTTTCTTTCTTTTCTTTGAGGCAGTCAGGGTTAAGTGACTTGCCCAGAGTCACACAGCTAGTAAGTGTCTGAGGCCACATTTGAACTGAGATCCTCCTGACTCCAGGGCCAGTACTCTATCCACTATGCCACATAACTGCCCCTATACTAATGGTTTCTGAGAAAAGACACTGGCCCTGAAGCTGCCAAGAGGGCTGGGATAGATATGCAAGAAGCTGAAAACTTTACTGTTCTTGGCAGAGTGCTGTCCACTTAGGAGACAGTAGGATATAGTGGAAAGACCCTGAATTTGAGAGGCAGGAAATGTGGGTTCAGGTCTCACCTCTATCAGGAGATACTTGGATTACTTGGGACAAAACAATTCACCTTTGGATCTCAGGTTATTCACATGTACAAAATTGGTTGGGGGAGAGGCTGACTGGGTAATTTATAAAGTCCCTTTGAGCTTAGAAATTCTGTGATTCTATTATTTTTAAAGTGGGGGGGGGGGGGAGGGAGAATCAAGAACCAAGGAAGGATTAAGGCAGAGCTCAGAAAAACCAACATAGGATGAATTACACCATTCAGTTCAAAGAAAGTTAAAGAAAAACTTGTCCACAAAAAAAATGTGTGGAGAGGAATTCAGGAAGTGGGTTGAGTAAGGGGTTCAGGTGGCTGAAATTTCAGGTTATGACCTGAAATTGAGGAATGAACAGAGGAGTCAAACCAAAAGGAACTTATATCCTCAGGGTCGATGAGATCCCAAAGAGAAAGGGGTCCTAGATTGAAATGGGATTAGGAATAATGGTTTAAAAAAAAGTAAGATTAACTATCCAAAAGTGTCAGGTTGTAAGTAGTACCAACCTACTGTATCAGTCAAACTATAGAAGTGGCCAAGCATTGCATTGCAATGGACATTGAGTGGAAGAGTGTAACCAGAATGGCCTTTGTTTTCTTTGAGTGACTCAATTTATCTCAGTGAGCTTTACTAGGTGCTAAGCCCCAGGCCCAAACCCCATTAGGTGTTAACCTAATCCATGTGGATGTGAACCTCCCAGGGACCTAAGGGGAGGGGCCAACTCAAGAACCAATCACCAGAACCTGAACTCTGGTGATTCAGATGATGTTTGATGATGTCTGAAGCCCTATAAGAAGGGAGGACAGAGCCATTTGTGTGGGGCTTTGGAGATGGTGTTGATGAGGAGATTCTGGACAGCTGTAGCTAAGGGGCCCTCCAGCTTGTAAACCCGGATGTTGAGATTTTGTTGAACTCTGGTAACTATGTTTTGGGATTGAATCAGACAAAGTTTGTTGATGTTTGTAATTTGTTTGCATTTTGTTTTGAAGTTCAGGGTGTTGGCTTTTTCCCCTGAACTAACTGAATGATATTTGAATGCTGAATTAAAAGTAAGCTTGTCAACCCCTTCACCTTGCTTTCCTTAATTAAGCAGATCAGAAGAACCTGTGCTGTTGGCAGCTTTCTGGGTGCTAGCTGTGGGTGAATCTTATATCCTCACAGAAGCTGCCAGCCGGATTGTTCAAACAAAGAGATCCTAGGATTAAAAGTTTAGAAGGGACTGTAGAAACCCTGTAGTCCACTCCCCTTATTTTACAGATGAAAAAAAATAAGGCCTAGAAAATGAAGGCCACATATTAAGTGGCAGAGCCAAGATTTAGGCCTCAGGCCCTCTGACTCTAAATCCAGAGCCTATTTCCACTGCACCACCAAAAAAAAAGCCTTCATCACCTAGTATTCCCAAGAAGATGCCTGTCCAAGTACTAACAAGGCCCAAATTGCTTATTTTGTTGAGATCAGAGAATGTCAGGAATATTCCAGATGGTATGGCCATAGACATACCATAGGAGAAGAGAGAGGTGAAAGATCATGAAATCCAGGGAAATAATTTGGAAGAGAAGCAGCCCTTCCTACCCATTTTCTAGGTGGAGGTGATCGAGAATTCCCTATATAATTGATGAAAAAAGTTGGTCAGGGACATCACGAGGGGATCTCACTTCCCCAAAGATCCACCTCTATCCCATCTCCCTCTCTAGGGACTCTCCCATAAAATGACTCCTCCATGATAGAAAACTTACTTTGTTTTAAATGGTTCTTCCTTATGAGAAAAATGACTTCTCAGTAACCCGGGTGTGGCAGAGTGCCCAATCTTTCTTTCTTCCCATTTCCTCCATATCCTTCCCCCCAATTTCAGCTACACCGTGGCAAGATGCTACAGTGGAGGGACTGCTACGGAACATGAAAGACGTACAGGATGGGATCAGGATTGAAGCCATCATCACTTGTGCCACAGCAGCTGTAGAGCGACCTCGAATTGATGTCACTAAGAAGTATCAAGGTGGGACCTAGCATTGGATATCTAAGGTAGTATCAAAACATTGGCCCAGGTGCCTACAAGGAAAGTCTACATTTTTCCTAATGAGAAATAAGGTGGGAGGGAGCAAAAATGATGACAGACAAATGATGACTAAGGCCAATCGACCTTTGCTCCTTAGACCTCTTCCCTCTTAGCTCTTGCTTCTACTACTGCTTTTCCCCTCTCTTCACTTAATTTGGGTTTTAATTCTCTATTTAAAATTTCTGTTCTGGAGCAGCTAGGTGTCACAGAGCACTGGCTCAGAGCTCAAATCAGGCTTCAGACATTTGTTTTTGTTTTGTTTTTGGCAGGGCAATTGGGGTTAAGTGACTTGCCCAAGGTCACACAGGTAGTACATGTGTCAAGTGTCTGAGGGCGGATTTGAACTCAGGTCCTCCTGACTCCAGAGCCGGTGCTCTGCTCACTGTGCCACCTAGCTGCCCCTAAAGCAAAGGCAGATTCTTTTTTTTTTTTTTGCAGGGGGAAAGGCAGGGCAATTGGAGTTAAGTGACTTGCCCAAGGTCACACAGCTAATAAACCTATCAAGTGTCTGAGGCCAAATTTGAACTCAGGTCCTCCTGACTCCAGAGCTGGTGCTGTGCTCACTGTGCCACGTAGCTGCCCCTCAGGCTTCAGATAGACATTTACTAATTTGTTACCCTGGGCAAGTCACTTAACCCCAATTGCCTAATAGGATGATGATAACAAATTTTCTGTTCTACACTTCCAAGGAAACAGAAGTGTATGATCATAAATCTAGAGCTCAAAGGAAGCATAGAGGCTATATAATCCAACCCCATCATGTTGCAAATGAGGAAAGTGAGATCTAGAGAGCTTAAGTGATTTTCCCAAGGTTACACAGGTAGTAAGGGCAGCCAGGTGGCATGGATAGAGTGCTGGGCCTGGAATCTGAAAGACTCATGTTTGTGAGTTCGAACCTGGCCTCAGACACCTACTAGCTGTGTACCCTGGGCAAGTCACTTAACCCTGTTTGCTTCAGTTTCCTTATATGTAAAATGAACTGGAGAAGGAAATGGCAAACCACTCCAGTTCCTTTGCCAAAAAAACTCCAAATGGGGTCATGAAAAGTCAGACACAACTGAACAACATCACCACATAGGCAGTAAGTGACAGAGCTAGGGTTTGAAATCAAGTCCTCTGAACTCTAGAACTCCTCCCGAAGTTCCACCCAGGAGCCTGGAACCATGAGAATTTGCCCAGTCAGTTGAGTGGAGGTTTAGATCCTTGGCCCATAGAATTTCCAGTTACTATCTATGTGCTATTTGCGTGGTGAGAACTGACAAGGTTTTCAGAAACCATAATACATGCGGACTATCAGCATTGATTGGATGATTTATAATGCATCCTGGCACTGCTGTCCCACGAGCTGGGCATAGTGGGCACACTCTTTATTATGTTATGTATACTGACCATGTGACTCATGAGAGAGAAAGCAGATGCTAGCCTCAGGATTTAGTACACTAAGGTTATATGCTATGTGATTTGGCACATGATTATGATTTTAAAAAAAGTTAGCCTTTGGCATCAGGACTGGTCCCATCCCTCTCACTGAAGGAATCCCCAGAAGAAGATCCTCATTACATCAGGCCCAGACCTTCCACATGCAATGAAGCTAAACCCACCTCCTTGTCCTTCCCAGAGGAAAAGGGTAGAGCTTCATGACATCGGTTATCCCTCCATACACCAAGGGATGTGCAAATTTCCAAACAAGTCTTAAGACCTCTTGGAGGGCAACAGGTTCATTCATCATATAAAGTATTCATTATGTTTCTAGCTGTCTTTATTCCCCAGAGATAAATTTAGCTCAGTATAAGCTGCACATCACTTGTGAGCACATAGACTTGTCTGAACTATGTTATTCTTATATACTGGAGGGTAGAATTCAACCTGGGGATAGTCTCCAAATATTTGAAAACAGCCGTTATTCTAGATCTACAAGTTAAGTATCTACGGTTCTTTCAAACAATCATTGAACATTTGATGGTTCAAGGTCCCATCTCCATCGCTGGCCAACACCATCGGTGGGTATTCTATACTCGTCAATGTCCTTCCTAAAATGTGGCACCCAGAACTGAGAGCAATTTTCGAGGTATGGTCTCACCAGAACAGAATATAGTCAGACTGTAAATTCCCTAGTTCTGGATACTAGACTTCTGTTAATTTAGCCCAACCAAGATTACATTTGCGTTTTTAGCTTATATTGAATTGTGGTCCACTAAAACTTCCAGGTACTTGTCACATGAACTCTTGTTGTATATCACATTGCAATCTGGAAAATCCATGTAAAATTTTTTGGCCCTCCCCTTGTACCAGGGAAGTCTGAGTTTTTTTCTTTTTTTATGGTATGTTTACAGTACCTCATTGTAAAATTTGGGTTGATATTATACAATACTATATACATATATATATATATATGATATATATATATGTATACATACATACATACGTATATGTCATGCATTTCTGAGTCTCTAAACTTTTTCTGTGTCATGCTGGCCTTTGTGTGTCATCTGCAGCTTCCATAAAACTCCCAAAAAATTCCCATTTAATTTCTCACACAAATCCACAATATAGCAAAACCATGATATAGCAAGATGGAAGAGATAACTGTAATTGTATCTCTCTTATTTCAAGTCTGTGCAGGGGTAGGTGTGTGTTTTATGTGTGTGTGTGTGTGTGTGCATATGTGTGTGTTTTAAACCTAAGTGTATGATTTTTGCATTTATCCTTGTTAAATTTCATCTTGTTAGATTTGGTCCATCATCCTAGCCTGTCTAATTAAGTTAAGCATTAATTCCCTATTAATATTTTCTATGATTTTTTGTTGTTCTTAACCTCCAAAGCACTTCAGCTTTAGCCAACTAAATTCATGGCATTTTTCTAGATTTTTAGGATTTTTCTTCTTAAAATGAAAAAGATTAATAGGGTTCTCCTACCCATCCTAATTCCTAATTTAGTGACCAATACTTCTCCAAATAATTAAGGAAAAAAGGAGAGAGAGCTCATGCACAAAATTAACATGTCCAAATGAGATTTATTGAAAGATAAATTATAGCTGTTGGAAGCTCAAGAAAAGGGAGTTCGAAGGGCTGGAAATGGGAGATGCTATAAATCTCCAAGTTTACATTCAGGGCAGTTGTGAGCAGTGTAATTAAGAGTAGCAGCTGCAAAGATGGATTCCTGGTTTTCCTTTTCTGTAAAGGAAGGGTCCAACCTGTAATGTGTGTTAGTCAATTTTCCTTGCTTCCTATGGGTCTTAAGGCAGTGATTGGTGGGTTAACATGTTGCTCTCTATTATCTGCCCTCTCAGATCTGTATGTTGGGATATTTGAACATTGCAGTGGATTAAATGGGATGAAAAGTATAGGAACGAACTATCACTTAACAAAGATACTGAAGTTTGTCATTATGCCTATAGACTCTGGAGACTGACTCAGGAGAATTGAATTAGAGTAAAAATTCAAACCAAGCAGTCTGTTTTAAGGTAACAAATGGCCAAGAAATTTAGAGATGGAGAGAATTTTTCATAAATACACACACACACATATACACATGCATATGTATGTGTGTACACATATATACAACTTATATACTTATATATATGTACTTATGCCAATTATTTATCATTCTGCATACCTATGTAATAAGGGTGATCAGAACTCCCTTGATTTGTTGGACGCCTCACAGTTTGAAAGTGAGCATTGCTGTTAGGTGCCCTAGTCCAGAAAATTAAGGGGGTTCCATGATCCCTGTTACAACTATGTAATTTTGTTTCCTGTTATGTCTAGCCTTATCTCCCTAAACAAGCTGAGAAGGTCTCTTCTTGTCTCTGTTACAACTATGTAGTTTTTTTTTCCTGTTATGTTGAGCCTTATCTCCTTAAGCTGAGAAGGTCTCTCCTTGTCTCCAAAATCATCCATAAATGAATGTCTGACTAGGCCTGAAAAGCCCCATACTATCTGGGATCACAGATAACAATTCCCTTGTCACCATATCTACAACCTTTTGAAGGATGAAATTGCCATAAAGGCAAAAACCTCTTCACTGAGCTTCTTTTAGAAAAAAAAAGCTCTTCAACAGATGTATGGATAATCTCTCCTGATACCTATAGTTTCTCCCTTTGATATATGGCTTAGCAGCTGTATGTGAGCAGTTTCTCCTTCTGCCTCCATTTTCAATTTAAATCCCTGTTGATCAGATCCTGAAGTCTTTGGACAAATGTATCCTTCCAGGCTTGTTAGTTGTACTTGTTAGATGTACTCCATCCCTCTACTGTACTCTATCCCTAGCCAGCAGCCAAAATTATTGTCTCTTAAGTCCTGATCAAGAAATCCAAATCCCCCTCTGTGAAACAACATCTTTAGCCAGCTATTTCCTTCCCATGTCCTCTTTTTTTTCTTTTTAAATTTTTATTTTACTTGAACTTATGGAATAAAACAAGCATTTCCATGACATAGTACAATAAAAGATGATTGTACATAAAACTGCAGATCTACTATTTACAAATTGCTTTTCCTTTCAAATATACAAGATTATTGTGTAAATTTCTTTTTTTTCTTCCCCCCACCCCTACCACCCTAGAGATAGCTACCATTAGACATCAATAGGTGTATATATGCAATGTTATTCTACACATACTTCTAATCAGTTCTTTCTCTGGATGCTGATAGCAACTTCATCATATGTCCTTTATAGTTAATTTGTGTATTTATAATAGACGAAATAATGTATTCACTCAAAGTCATTCTTAAAACAATATTGTTGTTACTGTATACAGTGTTATTCTCGTGGTTCTGCTCATTTCATTCTTTCAGGTAAGTCTTTCCATGTTCTCAGCTCATCATTTCTTATAACACAGTAGTATTCCATCACAATCATATGCCACAACTTGTTCAGCCATTCCCCAGTGGATGGGCATTTATCTCTGCAATTTCCAGTTCTTTGCTACCACAAAGAGGGCTTCTATAAACATTTTAGAACATATAAGTTCTTTTCCTTTTCCCCTTATCATCTTTGGAAATAGACCAAGTAATAATATTGTGGTAAATAGGCAGTTTAAGAACTCTTTGTGCATAATTCCAGATTGCTCTCCAAAATGGTTCAATTATTTCACAATTCCACCAACAATGAATTAGTGTCCCAATATTTCCACATCCCCTCCAGCATTTGTCATTTTCCCCTTCTATCATTTTAGCCAATCTGGTAAATGTAAAATTATATTTCAAGGTTGTTTTAATTGGCATTTCTCTAACTAATAATGATTTAGAGTATTTTTATGACTATAAATTGTTTTGATTTCTTCACTGAAAACTGCCTCTTCACATCTTTGTACATTTACCAATTGGGGAATGACTCTTTCTTATAGATTCGACAAAATTATTTATTTATTTTAGATATGAGACCTTTATATGATAAACTGTTTATAAAAAAATTTTCCCCAATGTTCTGCTTTCCTTCTGATTTTGGCTATAGTTTTATTTCTACAAAAACTTTTTAACTTCATGTAATTGAAATTATCCATTTTACATATAACTTTGCTCTCCATCTGTTGTTTATTTATAAATTGCTCACCTATCCATAAGTCCGATAAGTAATATGTTCCATACTCTTCTGATTTTCTTGTAATATTTCTCTTTATGTTTAGGTCATGTATCCATTTTGAAATCCACTTTTAATTTTTTATTTAATTAATCCACTTTATTTTATTAAATGTCCATTTTTCCCCTGAAGGATTATATTCAGTTTTGCTGAGTAGGTGATTCTTGGTTGTAATTCTAGTTCCTTTGCTTTCCAGAATGTCATATTCCAAACCCTCTGATCCTTTAATGTAGAAGCTGCTAAATCCTGTGTAATCCTGACTGCAGCTCCACAGTATTTGAATTTTTCCTTTCTGGATGTTTGCAATATTTTCTCCTTGGCCTAGGAGTTCTAAACTTTGGCTGATGTTGGCGAATTCTTTGAATTTCTATTTTTACCCTCTAGTTCTAGAATGTCAGGGCAGTTTTCCTCGGTAATTTCTTTAAATATAATGTCTGGGTTCTTTTTTTGATCAAGGCTGTCAGGTAGTCCAATAATTCTTACATTATCTCCCCTCCATCTATTTTCCAGGTCAGTTGATTTTCCAATGAGAAATTTCACAATTTCTTCTATTTTTTATTTTTTTTATTTTATTTTATTGTTCCTTGATGTCTTATAAAGTCATTAGCTTCTACTTACCCAATTCTAATTTTTAAGGAATTATTTTCTTCAGTGAGCTTTTACACCTTCCTTTCCATTTGGCTAGTTCTACTTTTTAAGGAGTTGTTTTCTTTGATAAATTTTTGTATATCTTTTCCCCCCATATTTTCTGCTTCCTTTACCAAGATGTTGCTTCTTTTTGCATTATCTCTTGCATTATTTTTATTTGTTTTTTAAATTTTTCTTCTAACTCTCTTATTTCCTTTTTAAAATCCTTTCTGAGCTCTTCCAGGAGTTCTTTTGGGGCCTAAGACTAATTCACATTTTTCTTTGAGGCTTCATTTGTAGACATATTGACATTGTTATCCTCTTCTAAGTTTCCACCTTGATCCTCCCTGTCATATAGTATAGTAACTTTCTATGATCAGTTCTGTTTTTTGTTTTTTGCTCATTTTTCTGCCTATTTAGTGACTTTTTATTTTCTGTAAAAGTTCAGCCCTGCTCCTGGAGTGACGAGGGCACTGTCCCAAGGAGGGGCGGGCTCAGGGCCTTGCTGCTGGCTAATACTGGGTCTTGGGCCTCACTGCTACCCTGCACTGACTACTGGCTTACCCTGGGATTTAGAGCCACACCACTGATTTGTACTGGGGTCAGGGCTTTGCTGCTGGCCCCCTGGGGTGAGGCTTGCCCCTGCTGCTGCCCAACTGTACTTCCCTTCTACCCCAGTGCAACACACTTTTCCTGCTGAACTTCCAAACTGTCTTGGGCAGGAAAACTGCTTCACCACTCTAAAATTTGTTCTGAGGAATAAAAATTGCAAGGTTGTTTGGAAGGGGATTTGGGGGAACTCAGGCAAGTTCCTGCCTCACTCCCCTATCTTGGCACCAGAAGTCTTGAAGATGTTTTGAGTAACTTGGCTTAGAAGAATTGGAATGAATCTGACAGGGAGTCCAGCCTCCAGGGCATCCCCTTTGCAAGAAAGTCAGCAGGTGTACATTCTGGGAAGTTCTTCTGAAGAGCTGTCTTTGAGGTCAGAGTCTTACTCATGGGCACCACATTGAGGACCAATAAGAGAAATTCAAAGAGGAAGTCTCCTGAAGTCTCTTGTGTAACAAGCTGGGAGTAGGGACAAGATGGCGACTACCTGAGTCTTTTGTGTCTTCCCTGAGTCTTTTCCTTCAGCAACCGGAAGTGAGGTTGGCCTCTGCAGAGTCTGCAGTAAGACTACCAGAAAAAGAATCACAAAGGGGCTCCCATGCCCTCTTTTCTAAGGTTCATGCCTTCCATAGGTAGCAGTGATAAAAAGAAAACACCACCTGTGCCCTTAAGATTTAATTTCTGCCCAGGACTCCATAATTCTTCGAGACCTGCCTTGTGGGAGTATTATTTATCTCTGTGGTAGATCTTGGTGATCATATCTGACAGGTCTCAGTAGGCTTTCTGTCAAACCATTTAAAAATCATGTTGAAAACTGAACTCATTCCCAACATATCTATTCCTATCGAGGGCACCACAATCCTTCGAGTCTCTCAAACTGCAGCTATAGGTCATCCTTTCCTCCTTGTTCTCTTACCATATCCAATCTGTTGATAAGTCCTCTTGATTCTAACTTCCTGTATTGGGGTTCGGGATGGTCTCTTAGCACTTGTTCAGTCAAGTGCCCTTGAAGAGTTTGGCCTTTGTTTCCTTTGATTAATTCAGTGTCTTTGATTGAGTCTTACTAGGTGCTAAACCCCAGGCCCAAACCCCTATTAGGTGCTAAGCCTATGTGGATATGAATTGGTAACTAAGGTGGGGCTCCAGGTGGGACCAATGAGGGAAGTCGCTAACACCAGAGCCAATTGAAGAAGCCTAAGTTCTGGTTGCTCAGATGATGTTTAATGACATCTGAAACTGGATAAAAAAAGAAGACAGAGCTATTTGCTTAGGGCTCTCACTCTCGGTGACCGCCGATGTGGAGACTCCAGGCAGCTGTAGCTAAGAGCCCTCCAGCTCATAAACCCGGATGTTGGGACTTTGTTAAACTCTGGTAACTATGTGTTGGGATTTGAATCAGACGAGGTCTGTCTGTTGATGTTTGTAATTTGTTTGTATTTGCTCTGAAGTTCAGGGTGCTGGCTTTTTCCCCTGAACTAAGTGAATGATATTCGTATGCTGGATTAAAGTAAGCTTGTTAACCCCTTAACGTTGCTTTCCTTAGTAAAGCAGATCAAAAGAACCTGGACTTGCAGCATTTTGTGAGCTGGTTGTTGTTGGTTTTACACCCCCAGAGCAGCTGCTAGCCGGATTGTTGAAACATTTTCCAACATCTCTTGTATATACCCATTCTTTCCTCCAGCATTGCCACAGGCCTGGTGCAGGCCTTTATCACCTCCCATTATTGCAGTGGTTTTGGTTGGTCTCCTGCCTCAAGTCTCTCTCCACTCCAGTCCATCCTCCACTTAGCTATCAAATTGATCTTTCTAAAGTACAGGTCTGGTCAGGTCACTATCCTTATTCACTAAACTCCAGTGGCTCCTTATTAACTCCAGCATCAAATATAAAATTCTCTTTTTGGCTTTTAAAGTCTTTCATAACCTAACCCAGGGGTGGGGAACCTGTGGCCTCGGGGCCACATGGGGCCATCTAAGTCCTCAAGTGCATCCCTTTGACTGACTCTAAACTTTACAGAACAAATCCCCTTAATAAAAAGATTTGTTCTGTAAAACTTGGACTCAGTCAAAAGGCCACATCCAGAAGGCCACATGTAGCCTCAAGGCTACAGATTCCCTACCCTGACCTAGCCCCTTACTACCTTTCTAGTCTTCTTACATCTTACTCTCCTTTATGTACTTGACAATCCAGGTACACTGTCCTTCACACAAGCCACCCCATTCCCAGACCATGCATTTTCACTGGCTATGTCCCTACCTGGAATTCTCTCCTTCACCTCTGCTTCCTGATCTCCTGGGCTTCCTTTAAGTCTCAGTTCAAATCTCACCTTCTGCAAGAAGCTTTTCCCCATCTCCCTTAATACTAGTACCTTCCTTCTGAGACTTCCTCTAATTAATTTATCCTACATATATTTTGCTTGTATATAGTTGTTTGAAGATTGCTTCTTCCATTAGATTGTGAGCTGCTTAAGGATAGAGATTATTTTTGCCCCAGTACTTAAACGGTACCTGGAACATAGTAGCAGCTTAATAAATGCTTGCCGAGGAAGACAACATACCCTCCAAAGACATATATGTCAGTTCGTATGATCTGTGACTGCATATAGCTGCCTCAATATGGAACTACCAACTACAAGAATGTACCTCCTTCTTATTGTAAATACTAAATGGTCTTTACGACTTGCATGAACTGATGCTAAGTGAAGTGAGTGGAGCCAGGAGAACACCATACACAGTAACAGGGTTGTGTGATGACCGACTTTGTTAGACTTAGCTCTTCTGAACAATACAATGATCTAAGACAACTCCAAAAGACTCATGATAGAAAATGCTGTCCACATCCGGAGAAAGAACTATGGAGTCTGAATGCAGATCAAAGCATGCTGTTTTCTCTTTCTTTAGTTATTTTCTGTTTTTTCTTTCTCATGGTTTTTTCCCCTTTCATTCTGATTCTTCTGTCACAACATGACTAAAGTGGAAATATGTTTAATAGGATCACACATGCATAGCCTGTGTCAGATTTTATGCTGTCTTGGAGAGAGAGGAGTGGAGGGAGAGGGGAAAATTAGAACTCAAAATCTTATAAAAGCAAATGTTGAAAACTAAAAATAAATAAATGTTCTTTCCCTCCTGGATGTACCAGTAAATCCCCAACATCACTTGATGAAGAACAAGGAACTATTTCCTCACCAGAGGAGTCCGTTCTGCCTTCCATAGGAAGAGCTTCAACATCATTAAATAAGATAGCTAGGTGGCACAGCTGTCAGAAAGACCTGAATTAAAACCAGCCTTAAACATTTACTTGCTATGTGACCTTAGGGAAGTCACTTGACCTCTCTCAACCTGTTTCCTCATCGATTTAAAAAAATAACAATAATAATATCCACCCACCTGAGGATGTTGTAAGGATAAAATGAAATAATACCTGCAAAGTACTTAGCATATCTTAAAGTACTTTAAAAATACTTATTATCTAGCTCCAATGGTTTTTCTTCTCATTCTTCTCTGGGTTGCATTCTTCTACCTTCCAATCTCCTTAGATGGGATAGGATTTCCCTCTGTGGTTTCATTAGTTTTTTCTCCCCCTTTGTTTTCCTCTTAAAACACAACTTTAATTCAAACAATACTTATTAAGCTCTTAACCATGTACCAGACACCTGGCTAAGATCTGTGGATACAAAGACAAAAAAGAACAGTTCCCCCCCCCCCCTTCAAGGAGCTTACATTCTACTGGGAGAGGGGATACAAAAAATTCATAAGTAAATATAAAGTACATAAAATAACTTAAAGAGGGAAAAAATGCTCATTTTTCCTGAGACGCCCACATTCCTCCAGCCCTCTCTACTCCTCCTGCAGTAGAGAGAGCAACCTGCATTTCATACATACGTAGCTGTCAATTGTCTCTGGAAACAACACCAACATAGTAAAACCTCTGCAGTCCCCGAAATATTTTCCTATCTTCCACAGCCTACTCAAAACTGAAGTTCTCCGTTCCCTATGGCCCTTACTATTAACTTTTATAGCAAATTGCATCATGGAGGTTCTGTTCCCATAGATCCTAAGTCAGGCCTTTTGGTAGGGAACTTTCCCATCTCTTCTTATACTTTCCTGCCTTTTCTTGTTTCTGAAGCTCCTTGGTCAGGTAATTGATCATCAAGAGAGTCCTACCAACAGCTCTACAGCAACACATTGAGCTGTCATCTGCTAGAAGGCCTTGGACTGTGAGTCCTTTCTCAACTTGTTCTTTCTCCACTCTCATGACTGTGCAAAGATGTGCTTTTGTCCTGCCCTCTTCACTACTTGTACTATTTAAATAGGTACCCAATAAATATTTGTTGGATAAATGAACATAAAACACCAGCACTGGACCACAGGTAAAGATGGAAGAAATTTGGAAGTCATCAAAGCTTTCATTTTATAGATGAGAACCCCAAGCCCCAGGGAAATAAAAATGACTTGCTCAAGGTCCAGGGGTGTGCTGGAGCCAGCTCAAACCAGCTTTCAGGAGCTGGTCGTTAAATTTTAATTGTAAGCATTCACACCTTGGGAATAAGCAAGCTAGCAATCAAGGCTTGACTTATTGTTTTGTTGATTGTCTATACTTAAAATGATGGAATAAATGTTAATAATGAAGATTAAATTTAAAACCATGTTGTGTCACTTTCAGAGAATTGGTTGGGTTTTTTTTTGGGGGGGGGGTGTTGAGGGAGGAAGGCAGGGCAGTTGGGGTTAAGTGACTTGCCTAAGGTCACACAGCTAGTAAGTGTGTCAAGTGTCTGGGTCCAGATTTGAACTCAGGTCCTCCTGACTCCAGGGCTGGTGATCTACTCACTGCACCACCTAGCTGCTCCAAAGAGAAATTGGTTGTTAAATATTTTTTAGCACAACTGCCAAGGTCACGCATCAGAACCAACATTGTATGCTCTACAGCGGTGGTGCCAAACTCAAATAGAAATAGTTCCTTTGGGTGATATGCTGACTTAGAAAACCACAAGTTAACATTATCTGTCTTGTATTTTAAAAAAATTTTTTGTTAAACATTTTCCCAATTATATTTTAATCTGGTTTACCCTGGGAGGGAATTTTTCAATTTACCTCTGGTACGTAATGAAGAAGGGTGTGAGAAGGAAGTTTTCTGACCTCCCTCTCTTATGATGGCAGACAGTGAAGACAATGATGAAACTCAGCTCATCCAGGAGATACCAAAGGAACTACAGCCTATGATCAAGGAAGCACTTACGGATAAGAATGCCAGTGTACGCATGGCAGCAGCTCTGTGTCATTACGCCATCCAGGCACATGACAGCCAAGCCCAGGAAATCATGCAGAATGCCCTGGCAATAGGTGAGGGGCTAACATACCATCACTTTTCCTCTGAACCTGAGGATACTGCCTTCTTTACTCTTATTTCTTTACTAATCCTTTACTCTCCATCATCACCCTCTGGAAATTTTGCTATACACTAGGAGTTGGTTTTGTAAAGAGCACTCCAGGAACTATTATTTCTATCTATCATGGCTACAATTTTGGCATGTTACTCTCTGGGCTATTGTCTCATGGTCTAAATAGGCTTCTTACAGGCCAGAGTAGTTAAAAAGGATCCCCTTCATTTTTGTGTGTGTGTGAGACAATTGGAGTTAAGTGAGTTGCCCAGGGTCACACAGCTAGTGTCAAATGTCCAAGACCAGATTTGAACTCAGATCCTCCTGACCCCAAGGCCAGTGCTCTAACCACTGTGCCACTTAGGTGCTCTGTTTTCTTTTGGGGTTTGGTTTTTTTTGAGCCCTTTCATTCTTAAAAGAAAAAAATCACAATTAGGCAGAGCATGATAAAGTTATTAAGTAAAAATATAAGATAACTTCTTCATACCATCAAAAGTCAAGCCATGTTATCTAAGGAAAGGCACAGATAAGAGTCATAGAGGTCAAATGCCTTTGGACCATCAAGGAATGAAGCTATTCTAGACCCTAGAGTAGAAGTGGAAGCCTGAAAATCAGGGCTCTTCAAGCAGCTACCCTCTATTCTTAAGGATAGTGATTCCTAAAAGAGTGATGGACAGTCATTAAGGAGTCAAGTGGCCCCATCTGGGATTGTCCCAGGAATGCACTTTTCCATTTTTTTGCAGGGATCTATCTTACCATCACTGTCTCCTCAAGGCCTTTCCCCAACAACTTTTGGCCTCTAAGGAAAATTCCTATTGAATCAACTAATCACTGAAGCATTTACTGAGTGTCTACTATATGAGAGACATTATGTACTATTGTAGTGTTTACCGGATTTTGCTCAAAACATTTGGGATGAAGGAAGGGACAGAGGGTAAGAGTGTGAATGCTCTTTGGAAGCCCTTAATTATACTTATTTATTCAAGCTATGGGTATGCTTTAAGGAGCATTTATCCCTTCTTATCCCTAGCTAAATCACCTGTGCAGCCCATCTAAAGTGAGACTACCCAAGGGCATGGTTTAGGGTGTGACCATCCCAGAGGGATAGTCCTTAGACTGGGGAAATCAGTTCTAACTGCTTCATGATCTTCCTTCTACTGTTCCTCCAATTCCATCTTGACAGGTAATGATGCTGACAGCTGGGCAGCAGCCCAATGCTTGGCTCTGGATGGGATTGCTTCTTTTGCTGTGGTGAAGAGAATCCTCTACCAACTGTTTTGCAGAAAGGACAAGGAAACAGAGGAACAAATTTGGCTCCTACTGAGCTATCTCAGTGATAAGACGGTAGGTGCCCATTCTAGAAGCATACAGAGAGAGACCAAAACAGAAATTGGATCTTTTGCTATTCTTACAGCCAAATTAGGGTGGCATTGTACATTTTCCTATCAAGTTGCCTTCACAGGGGTGGACTCCACAGTCTATCCCTACTAATACCTCTCCACTGAAAAGGTCCATTCATAGTCTTCCAAAAACATCATCATTTATCACATGCCTAATTATTTATGGCAATTGTGAACTGGTATGCCTAGAGCCGTATCGGCACACTAAGGTTTGGACCGTAGCTGGGTTCGAATTTGGGAAAGTTAATGGCGGTTAATTCTCAAGGCAGGGAAACTGAGAATGAGGGAGCCTTCAGTTTCCAGACATCAGGACAAGTCAGAGCTTGGGGATACTAGGAAGTCAAACCAAAGGTCTAAGGATCTGTAGGGAACAATAGTCAAGTTTCTGGAGAGTTCACAGAATCTCAGAGTTGGAAGTAAACTCAAAGTTCCATCTAGTCCAGACCCATTCCTGAATGAGAATCCCTTCAACAACATGGCCCCAAAGTAGCCATCCAACCTTTACTTGAAGACCTCCGATGCCGAGTAACTGCAGAGACAACCAACGCATCATACTTTTGTTTAACTCTAATTGTTAAAAAGTTTTCCCTCACATTGACTCTAAGCTTGACTCTTGGAAACATCAGCCTGTTTTTCCTCCTTCTGCTTTTTGGGGCCAAGAAGAACAAAGATAATCCCCTCTTCCACTTAATGGTACTTCCAATACTTAAAGACATCAATCAAGGGTCCCTGAATCTTCTCCAGACTGAACACTTCAATCAGTTCTCATAAGGCAGGAATTTGAGACCCTTAACCATGCTGGTTGCTCTTTTCCGGACACTCTCCAGATCATCAATGTTTTTCTTAAAATGTGGTGAACTCAACTGAACACGATACTCCAAAGTAGGGTACAGTAGGCTATAATTGCCTTATTGCTTATTATTATGCCTCTCTTAATGCTTCCTAATAGTATATTAGCTTTCTTGATTGCTATAACACACTGTTGACTCGTGTTTAGTTCATAGACCACTAAAACCCATCTTTTTTTTTCAGATGAATTGCTATCTAGCTGTGCTTCCTTTATTATCCATGAAGTTCATTTTTTTGACCCTAAGAAAAAGGCTTTGTTTTTATATTTACTATAAACCATTAAATTTTTATAGTTATTATAACTATTCAATTTCATCTTAACTATATTCGGTCTATTTCCTGTTAAGAACTTAAGGTATCCTTCCCAACTTTGTACCATCAGCAAGTTTGATGAACATGCCATCTATGCATTTATTCAAAGTATTGATTTTTTTAAAAGCACATCAAATAGCTATAGCCAGGGAAAATTTACCTTACCCTTTGAATTATTGTTCTATCCTGGGCCTGGGGAGTTGATTTACAGAGATGGAAAGAGATTGAGCTCTCATTTGCAATGGAGCAAAAGTTACAGGATAGGATAGAATGAGGCTATCTATACATTGTAACCTTTTCTTCTCATTTGCTCTCTTCTTTGCTCTGACCTTGCCAAGCCAGGAAAACCAGTTCCCCTTGTAGTCAAGTTTGAGATTAGTAGTGCACATTCCTCCTACAATTTCTTTTCACAATTTCATGCACATGTATGTGGAATTCTATCATTCTGCACCAAAAGATCTGAGAGGTATCCAGGAAGAAAGCTAGGATATGGTTGGAGACAAATATCTCCCTACAGGAACATTTGGTATAGTTATGTTTTCACCTTTTTTTCTATGTACAATTAACTTTTTGATCACAGAATGCTAAGTTTCTAAATCTATTAATGTAGTAAGAAGTGAGTTGAACCCACAGATGGAATTGGGGCTCTGAGCTAGGTATAGATCGCAAGTTTCATATTTTGATATTTTGAGCAATATTCTGTTTCATTTTCTAGATGAAATTCAGACCCAGCCATCACAGGGCTAATTGAAGTTGTGTCAGCCTGCTGCTGCCTTATAGGCTAGGCAACAGGGAAGCAACCTGGTTGGTAGGCTGAGCTTTCACAGGTTATCAACAGGGATACTGCAGCCTCTCAGAAAAGGAATAGCTCATGCATGCATAGGAGAGAGTAACTAACAAAGTCTGGATTGGTAGAGAGTCCACATATTGTGCCCATTTAATTAAATTGCCTTCCTAAACAATGAACTCAGTAATAAGCCATGTGTAACAATGTTGCTTGCAGCCACTGTGGAGGTGTAAGACCAATAACAGTAGTACACAGGGGGGCTACTAGCACAGGTTTTTTGATCTGCTTTTCTAAAGAAAGCAACTTTAAGGAATTTATAATCTCACTTTAATGAAACATACATATATCATTCACTTAGTTCAGGGGGAAAAGTCAGCACCCTGAACTTCAGAGAAAACACAAACAGAAATTACAAGCAGAAATTATGTAAACAGAGCAAAATAACACCAATCAGCAGACAGGATTCCAGCTGTCTATTCAAGCAATACATAAACAGTTACCAGAGAGAAAAGCACCAACATCTGGGTTTTCAAAGCCGGGGGCTCTGTGACTCTGGCTACCCAGAGTCTCATCTGGTCAAATCACATGACATTCTTCCAGTGAGTGAGAGGCCCAAAACAAAATGCCAATCTCAGATCATATATACCATTCTCAGGGTCAGAAGGCGGCACAACCATGTGACTCAAACCCATGTGAACTAGGCTTTCTTGTTTCTTAAGCAGGTCATCAAAGACTCTTGATTCAATCAAAGACTCCTGATTGAAACAAAGGCAAGACTCACTAAAGGCACTTGATTGCATTAGCATTCCAAAAGAGAGAACAGTAAAAAAAGTCCCACCCTGATTACCATTATACCATGTTTCAGCACTAAAGTCAAATAATCCAAGGGGCCCAAGTGGGTGCTAGTCTCACATAGCAAAAAAGCCTATTACAGATCCCTAGGGCACCCTTCTAATGATGTCCTTCTAATCAGACACTGAACCATTAATGACTTCTTTGGGAGTTCGATCATTCAAACAACTCTGAAACTACATAAATATGTTGTTAATTATTCCACTGATCTCTAGACAATATAAAATACCCGGGGGTACACCTCCAAGATAAACCCAGGAACTAAATAAACAAAATTATGAAAAAAATTCTATGCAAGTAAAATCAGATTTAAATAATTGGAGAAATATTAATTTTTCATAAGTAGGTAGAGTCAATGTAATGAAAATGGCAATTTACCTAAACTGATTTATATACTCAATGCCATCCCAATTAAATTATCTTTTTTTTTTTTGCAGGGGGAGGGCACAGCAATTGGGGTTAAGTGACTTGCCCAAGGTCACACAGCTAGTAAGTGTGTCAAGTGTCTGAGGCTGGATTTGAACTCAGGTCCTCCTGACTCCAGGGCCAGTGCTCTACTCACTAGCTGCCCCTCCAATTAAATTATCAAAAAAAATATTCCGAATTAGAAAAAATAATAACAAAATTCATTTGGAAGAATAAAAAGCCAAAAATATCAAAGGAATTCATGAAACAAATGTAAAAGAAGGAGGTTTAGCAGTACCAGACACTAACGTCCATCTTTTCCACCAAAACAGTTAGCTAGAGCTGTTGAGCTGCGGTGGAAAGAATATTGAACTACGATTTGGGATAACTTGGATCTAATCCTGGTTTTTCTACCCTTAGTCTGTGTGACTATTGTTAACACTGACATTAAATAAACTCAGTAGAGGTGTGGGGAGCAGGTGAATGACACCATAAACAGCTGTCCCCATCCTTCTGGAGGTGCCCAGAGGCAACTTTTAACTGGGATATTTAGGAAAAAAAGAGTGGGAAAGGGTGGCAATTGTTCCAAGTGCATTTTAAGATTAGATCCATATCTAGTGTTTCTTACCACTCTAAGATACTGTAACTATTAATCTGAGGAATCAAATAGATCTCAGAAGCTAAGGCCCTGAAATGCACATGAATTAAGGATGTTATTGAGCAGAGCACAATAGTAAGCCCGATCATGAGGGGAAAAAATATATTTCAAAGCCCTGCCAAGAAAAGAAGTGGTCTCAGTGTGGAGGAAGACTGCAGATATTTGTGGGAAGAAATTGATGGAAGTGAAAGGAAGTAGCTGAAGTTGCCACATGAATTCTGGCAAGCTGTTTCAAGTTAGGGGGACTGTGGCTGCAAGGTGGATTCTAACACACACATAATCTTATCTCTAGGAGTATCAGTATAGTAGGGAAAGAAAAGTATAGAGGAGCGTGGGGGTAGGAGATAACTCAAGTGGGACAGGAACAGCCTCAGAGGACTTGTCTAAGAAGTTTCCTAGGATGTGACTGGTGATTTCATTTGGTGGAAGGCTGACTGGGTGCCTCCTTCCTTCTACAAAGGGATGCTGTAACTGGTATACTCAAAGGAAGTAGGACAAAAGTTGGTATATTTTCTGGAGAACAAACTTGATGTTCAGTGAGATGGAGAGATATGTGTGTGAGGACACAGCAGAGGAGGAGCCAGGTAAAGCTTATGGGCTTGATTAGATAGCCCATATCCAGCAATCAGGGTTTCTGAGTGTGACCTTCCTGTGTGTATATGGGTTCCCCATGATTGCCCACTCACTGGGACTAGACTAAGCAGTGGAATTGTTGGCATCACTAAAGTTTTATATGTTGAGAGGTGAACATTTACACCTCAGAAAACCCAATCACTACAAATCAGGGTTTGATTTTTTTTTTGTTTTGTTGATGGTCTAGATAGACTGAAGTAAGTGTTAATAATGCAGCTTAATATATTGCTTACCTTCTCAATGGATGAGGCAGGGCTAGTAGGGAGGGAGACAATTTGGAACTCAATATGTTTTTTTTTAAAAAGAATGCTAAAAATAAATAAATTATGAAATTTATAATATATAAATAAAACAATGTAGATTGTTAAATACAATTACTAAATATTTAAAATATTAAATACTATTTTAAATTATTATTTAAATTATTAAAATAAAATAATGCAGATTATTAATATGTGTGTGTGGGAGCCCTGTTGTTAAACATTTACCAGCATGCCTCTGTATTGCTCTATAAACATTGCTTGAGCTCTGTAGGAGTGCATCAGGAGGCTCAGGAAATGAAGTTATTGTCACACTAGAAGTACGGTGACTGTAATAATGATAATAAAGTTGAGATATAATAATAAAATAATAATAATAAAGTTGGCACTTACATAGTGCTTTAAGGTTTGCAAATTGTACCTCCACTACCCACTATCACAACGTTCCATGTATATGTTCTGTGCCCATGCTACTTGTTGCCCAGAAGTCTATATCTAACTTACTTCACTACCATAACATCACCTGGGATTCTGGACTTTAGGGGTTGTAGACAAGGCATTTACATCTAAGCCATCGCCGACTTAGACACATAAGACATGGTAACTTAGAAAATATGAATGACATCATAATAGGCATGAAACATACATAGGCAAGTAATATATTTGTCAATATGAGGAGAAAACGGAAAAAATGAATATTGAATTAGGATCAAAGAGTAACCTATGAGTTTTATGTTAAAATTGGGTGAACGAGGCCCCTCTTTTGCCCTCTCCAGGTTTAATGGATGCCAGGTTGGCTGTGAGAGACATCCTACCTTTCCTCTGCTAGGAAATAGACATTCCACTTTTTTAATGGTCCTGATGTTGAATGCCATATTATGGCAGGTCTTTCAAGGTTCCATCACTACTGAAGGTGCACAGAGAAACCACTAAATTATGTCTTATGTCTCCCCAGAACCTGATACATACCCTACTTGCTGTGGAGCTGAATAGCTGCCAGTGGGAAGACCGGATTGTAGCCTGCCGAGCTCTCTCCCAGATCCATGGAAGGAGTGTCAACCAGGTAAATCCTTTTCTTGCCCTGATAAATCCAGGTTGCAGTATAAGTAAGGTGGGTAACACTTGTAGCTGTTTGCTGCTGTCAAATTCCCCACCCCTACTCTACTATGCTTTCCAAACAGATCTCTCTATCCCAATAGCATTTCCTCTAAGGCTACCAAAATCAAAACTTAAAAGAGACCAGCCATTTCACAATGCATCAGTAAGAAGCAGCTAGCTTCTGTGACAAATCCCCTGCCAGACTGATCAATACCAGCCAAATGCTACCCCTAGCCCCACCCCATAGATGTGTATCAAGTACAGGCCAGGGATAGAGACTCAAAGCACACTTAAATCTAGTCCCCAAATAAAAATCATCTCCAAATGTCTCCATGGACTTCCATGACTTTGAATACCTACCCCACTGTCTGATCTTGAACCCCCTGAACAGAACAAATATTTTTGTATTGCATGTCTAATCAGTATCCAGCAATGGATGTTGGAAGGCCTTGGCATGGTCTTTCCGGTATAAACAAGTATAGGAGATGTTTCCTAGTGCCGGGCAAGACAAGGAAGGGAAGGAGAGGTGTTTATGCTTCATATCTGAGCCTTGTTTTAGCAAAAATTACACTGCCCCCCCTTCTGAGACAAGAGAGGATTCCACTTTTGCTGTAACCCATAGAAATTAGACAAGATGTCATACAGCTAATGTGGAAATTTGTTTTCGTGATTATACATATTTGTAATGGGTTTTGTTTTTCTTGCCTTGTCAGTGGGTGGGGGAGAGGGACTAGAGAAGGAGAGAATTCTAAATTGAAAATGAAATAAAACTGAATTAAAAACCAAAACAACAACAAAAAGGATGCTATAATCCCTCCCCTCAAGAAGCTTATAGTCTAGTCGATGAGTTAAAACAATTAGCAAACTAGTGCTAAGCTACATAGTACTTACTATTAAGTATAATTGGAGAAGAGAGGTTACTAAGGACAAGACTAGTCAGGGAAGACTTCATGGAAGAGTTGGGTCTTGAATCTGATAAGCATACAAAGGCCATTCCAAACAAGGGGAGCAGCAAGACTGAACCCTAACCACCATTCCTACCTGCCCTAGATGAATCTTCCTAGAGTGATGGAGATGTCCCATTCTTTCTAAGCCTTCCCTTTTCCCACAATGTATTTCATCAACCTGCCATTACCTATGGAGTGTCTTCAGCTGTCTAAATGGATTTGCCATAAGGATGCCCAACCAGATCATCTTATTCTCATTTACTCTGACTACCACAAGACTGGCCTGAAACTACACCTGTCATTCCCATGGCCCTGAACATCTGACTGTTCTTTCAACCCCACTATCTAGAGCTGTGGGTACAAATACAGTTGAATAACCAGGACACCGAAGTTCAATTACTGACCAGAGAATCGTGGAACCCAAGAATTGCAAGAGACCACAGAGGCCTTCTCATGCAACCCATACCTAAGCTTCCACCACATCCTTAATAAGTGGTCATCCAGTGTCTTCTTGAAGACCTCCAGTAAGAGGAGACCCTCTATCTCCCAAGATAACATTCTGCTTGTCTACAGCTCTTTGACCTAAAGATTGTAGTAGGCATGTGTGACATGAGGATCAGGGGGGATCTAGATGAATCAAGAGCCTTCTCTGGAATTCTCTTTAGTGGCTGGGTGGTGTAGTAGATAGAGCGCCAGGCCTGAAGTCAAGAAGATTCATCTTCCTCAGTTCAAATCTGTCCTCAGACACTTGCTAGCTGTATGGCCCTGTGCAAGTCACTTAACCCTGTTTGCCTCAGTTTCATCATCTGTAAAATGAGCTGGAGAAGGAAATGACAAACCACTCCAGTATCTTTGCCAAGAAAATCTAAAAAGATGGGTCACGAAGAGTAGGACATGACTGAAAATGACTGAATAGCAAAAGCAACAACTGGAAAAGATAATTTAGGTTTTCATTCATTCATTTCATTCATAATTTTATCTGTTGCATACTTCTCCCTACTGGTGATTAAATGAATATGAGTGACTACATACAAATACAACAGTACCTGAGTGGCAAGAGTTGAAAAAAGAGATGCTAAGAAGATAAGTACTTATTGTCATGAAATTGGAAAAAGAAGGACAATATTTTGCCGGAATAATCTCCTCTTTTCCTTTATCTAGAATAAAATCTAATGATGCATCACACCTATTAGCATTGCCTCTCAGGTACCTAAGCATGTGGCATTGATCCTGGGGGATGTTTGTTTTTGTAGGATCTGAAACAGAAGTTGATCCAACTGATGTGGAATGATTGGAACTGGGGTGTACGTCAGGCAGCTGCCCAAACCCTTGGGCAGATGAAGCTGGGGAAGGAGGTGCATGACAAGATCAGGTAGGTTATGTCTTTAGGATGGTCAGAAAGAAGTGGTGGTATAAGCAGGGGTAGAAGTTTACTAACTGGCTAGAGGTGGAGGGCATGGAATGAATGCAACATACTTTTTAAGTAATATTTTATTTTTCCCCCAACTATGTGTTAAAATAATTTTTTAACATTTTTTAAAAAAAGTTTTGAGTTCCAAATTCCATCCCTCTCCTCCCCTCTCCCTGAGACAGTAAGCAATCAAATATAGGTTATACATGTGCAATCATGTAAAACATTTTCCATATTAGTCATTATGTACAAAAAGACTTGAATTTTTTTTAAAGAAAGAAAAAAAGTGAAAAATAGCATATTTCAGTCTGTATTCTGACAGTATCAGTTCTTTCTCTGGAGGCAGAGAGCATGCTTCATCATGGGTCCTTTGGAACTATCTTGGATCACTGTATTGCTGAGAATAGCTAAGTCATTCACAATCCTTCATCATACAATAGTGCTGTTATTGTGTACAACGTTCTCCTGGTTCTGCTCTTTTCACTTTCTATCAGTTCATGTAAGTCTTTCCAGTTTTTTCTGGAATCATCCTGCTTGTCATTTCTTATAGCACAATATTCCATCACAATCATATACCACAACTTGTTTAGCCATTCTTAGCCACCTCAAAAAGAGCTGCTATAAATATTTTTGTACAAATAGGTCCTTTTCCCTTTTTATGTCTTTGGGATGTAGACCTACCTAGCAGTGGTATTGATGGATCAAAGGGTATACACAGTTTTATAGCCCTTTGAGCATAATTCCAGGTTGCTTTCCAGAATGGTTGGATCAGTTAACAATTCCACCAACAAGCAACAGATTCTTAAATTCATTTTGTTTTATGAACACTTTTTCCTTCACTTTCTTAAGTCTAGACAATCAGAATAATAAATTAAATTCTTTTTTGTAGCCTTTGCAATTTTTCAAGGTGTAAATGTTCACAATGAAAATGTGACACTTGGCTCTCCCAAACACCCCTCCCTAGGAATAAACCTTCCTCAATATTGATAGTATTTGAAGTCTCCGTAACCAATTGATTCATAAAGCTGTATAGAATTCCTACAGTACATCTGGCATTGTGATAGGCCTTATGAAGAAAGGAAGGAAACATGCATAGACTAAGGACCTACTATGTGCCAGGGGGTGTATGGGGTGTTCAGGGAAGACTAGCACCTCTGGTGTGAGGGCTCCTGAGCCCTTTTCAAGGCTGCTCATACACCTTTGGTGTCCACCTTGACCCAACTCTCACCTGTGGCTCCAAGAACCTATAGCATTCGCAGTGGCCAGTAAACCATTTAGGCAGATGGGCTAATTGAGGATAATTGACAGGCCTGACCTATAGGTAGGGGGATGTCTACCCTAAGCTTGTGAAGACTGCCCCCAGCAGAATGGGTAGATGAGAATAATTTGTTCCAACCGTGGCTGAAGCAGGAGCTGTGGAGCACTTAGAGCTTGGTCAGACATTGAAGATGTCAAAGTCATTCACTGCATCCCAAGCCATTGCCCATCACCCTGACTTTTGTCTCACCTCTGAAATTTGATGACTCTGGAAGAGAAAATGAGGCCGATGACTGTGCAACTCTGCCTCACTTAAATCCAGTTCACCCATGAGTCATGACGTCACCCCGTGATATCATTGGTCCTCTTCGGGAAAAAAAGGACAAATGACAAACAAACTAGGTGCCAGGCACTGTGCTAATATCTCGTTTGATCTTCACAACAACCCTGGGAGGCAGGTGCCATGATTATTTCCATTTTACAGATAAGAATATTGAGGCTGACAGGATCACACAGCTAATAAGTGTCTGAGACAAGATTCAAACTCAGATATTCCTGACTCCAAGCCCAAGGCTGTATCCACTGACTGCACCATCTAGCTGCACCTTAAGGATGATTTAGGAAAAGAAAAAACAACACCCCAGTATCTGATTTTAAAAAGTTTAAAATATAGTTGGGAGAGGAAGATATTCTCCAGTAGCCACCACCACATCGTCCGTATGTGGAATCACCGGTTACAGCAAATGGAGAAGTTCTGAATGCTGTGGATAAGTTTGCTGACCTCGGTAGGGCACTTTCCAGGGATGTACACATTGATAATGAAGTTGATGCACGCGCTGCCAGAGCTAGCTCAGTGTTTGGGAAGCTCCAAAGGAAAGTATGGGAGAGAAGAGGTATTAGACTGATTACTAAACTCAAGGTCTACAGAGCCGTTGTGCTGACCTCACTGTGGTATGCCTGTGAAACCTGGACAGTCTACCAGCACCATGTCAGGAAACTGAATGGCTTCCATTTGAATCATCTTAGGAAGATTCTGAAGATCTCCCAGCAGAATAAGGTATCAGACACAGGTCCTTACTAGAACTAAACTGCCAAGCTTCAGAGAGCACAGATGGGCTGGCCACGTTGTTCAAATGCAAAATGTACGCTTGCCAGAAAGACTATTTTATGGAGCCCTTATGCAGGGCAAGCGTTCACATGGTGATCAGAAGAAGCGATACAAGGACACTCTCAAGGTCTCTCTTAAGAACATTAGAGTTGATTGTGTGACATGGGAGACACTGGCACAGAAACGCCCAGCATGGCATTCCCACATCAGAGAAGGTGCTGTGCTCTATGAGTAGAATTGAAACAGCTCAAAGGAAACCCAGGATGCACAAATTTAGAGAATCCACCCCAAATGTTCACGCAGATTATTTGCACCCGACCTGTGGTAGAGCCTTCTGAGCTCGTATTGGTCTGACCAGTCACAGTCAGACACACTGAACTTTACCCTAACACAGTGATGTCATTTTGGTCCTCTTGGAGAACAAAGGACAACAACATGTGTTGAATACCCACTTTGTGCTGGTGATTTTGCTAGGCTCTGTAACAGACATGAAGGCAAAAGAAAAGGTCCCAGCCTTCAAGAAGCTTGCGATCTTACTTCAGCAAAAAGAAAGGCCTAACAGTTGAAGAATTAGATAACATAAGGAACTATATATAATGATAGCCACTGCCAAAACAAGCAACATGGCCAATAAATACTATGATTATAAAAGAGAAGTCAACATGGATTGAAATAGCAAAGGGGAAAGTCTTATGGGCACCTTCCTTGAGTCTTCTCATTAAATGTGATCTTTCCTTCCCATAACACCCAAAACGTGTTGTTTGTTTCTCTTATGGCATTTATACTTTGCCTTGCATTCATTCTAGTTATCCAATTTCAATGGGGAAAGGAGGGGAAGGAAGCTAGGTGGCTCACCACCATGGTGCACACACAGAGGGCCAGGTCCGGAGGCAGGAAAACTCATCTTCCTGAGTTCAAATTTGGCTTCAGTAACTTACTAGCTGTGTGACTCTGGGCAAGTCACTTAACTCTGTTTGCCTCAGTTTTCTCATTTGTAAAATGAGCTGGAGAAAGAAATGGCAAACCGCTCCAGTATCTTTGCCAGGAAAACCCCTCAAGAGTTCACAAAGGGTCAGACACAACTGAGACAACAACAGTGCCTGACACATAGTAGGTGTTATATAAATGCTGGGTATAGTTGCTGTTCCTCACCTTCAATTCCCACCTCCATGCCACTGCACTGGCTGTGTCCCTGTGAGAGGAATGGCGTTCCTCCCCACCTCTACCTCTTGGAATCTCTGGTTTCCTTCAAGGTTCCATTCACATGCTACCCTCTTTTGATCCCTCTGGTAGCTTATAGAGAGGTTCTTTAGCTGAGGTTTGTGAACTTTTTTTGTTTGTTTTTTTAAACTATTCTGATAACTATTTCATATAATTGGTTTCCTTTGTAATCCTGGGTATCTTTTTTTTAAATATAATTCTGAGAAGGGGACGTTGACTTTACCGGAATGCCTAAGGGGGGTCCATGACAGAAAAAGGAAGAATCCCAGGTCTGATGCTGTCCCCTTTAATGTTACCTTGTACCTACCTTATATCTTTTATATTCCTGTAGACATATCTCTCCGGTTGAAATATACACTCCTTGAGGGTAGAGACTTTTGTTTTTGTCTTTGTCTCCCCAGTATTTAGTACAATGCCTAGAACAAGGGTGGGAAACCTGTGGCCTCGAGGCCACATGTGGCCATCTAGGTCCTCAAGTCTGGCCCTTCAACTAAATCTACCTCTGGCCTAGAACATAGTGAGTGCTTAATAAATGTTTGTGGATTGATTTAAGTGAGCCATGAAGGATGAATAGAACCAGGGCAGGGGATAGGAGGAGGGAAGGTATCTCAGGTGGAAGAGTGATATAAAAGGAAAAAACCTGGGATGCAGAAGAAAGTGACCAGCCTGACTGGGGTAAGGGGCTTGTGCTAGGACGTAGTAGTGCGAAGTATAAAAAGTTCAAGACAGGGGCAGCTAGGTGGTGCAGTGAGTAGAGCACCAGCCCAGGAGTCAGGAAGACCTGAGTTCAAATCCTGCCTCAGATGCCTGACATACTTACTAGCTGTGTGACCTTGGGCAAGTCACTTATCCTCAATTGCCCTGTCTTACCCCCTCCAAAATTTTTTTTTAAAAAGTTCAAGACATATAGTTTCTGGATAATTAATCATTTAACTAATTATGCTAGTAGATAATTAATAAAAGGGGTCAGTGACACTCTCAAATGCCAGAGACCCCTCCTGGAACTCACTCAACGTTTATATGCCCTTGGAAGAGTGAGTGTGCCTAAGGATGGCAATCAACTCTGATTGGTTAAAAATTAATGAGAAGAATGAATATTATGATAAGAAGTGGACCTATTCTAATGAGGAGTTGAGGGACATAATTTTGATCACCCCTAGCCTCAGGCAATCTAGACAAAGGGTCTCCCTCCCAGCCCAAGCCTGAGTAGCTCATGATGGGCTTCCCCACTTGGGTGGGGTATGAACAATAATGAGGAGAAAGTTGATCCAATCTCATCAGCAGTGTCCTTCAGAGACTGAACAACCTTTCTGAAAAAAAATCCTAGTCCTAATTCAATAATTGATTATTAATATAAGAGAGAAATAATAATTTTGCTAAGGTTGGATAGGTGGGGTGAGAAAAGGAACAGCCTTGAATGCCAACTTGAATGTAATTGCAGGTTCCATTGAGCATTTACAGAACTTCTCTCTCTGATTCTACTAATGATGTATAATAACTGGTTCTGGATCCTTTGGGGATGACAAAACCCCTGGCTGCTTCCACTTAGCCATCTATGACTTTGAGCCGAAGGGCACCTTGGGAAAGATGAAGTGGACTTATCAGCCACTAAGGTGCGAAGGTCAGAATTAGCTAGCGAAGTTATACCGATGCAACAGCCATAGAGCCATTGGAGGTTTTTCAGGCAGGGGAGTAACTGGAATCTTCTGTCCTACAGAACAATGCTGGGTCAAGGAAACTCCCGGGAACGAGTAGATGCCCTCTCCCTGATTGGCTGGCTGAAGCTCATGACTGCCAAGTTGCTTCCTGACTTCCTTAACTGCTTCTCTGATGATTTCGTGGCTGTGAGGAGGGAGGCCTGTCTTGCAGCTGGGGAACTCAAAATAAGAGACAAGATGGTAAGTTGGAGCTCAAGCAGGTTCTAGACAATTCACTACACAGTTAAAGGTTTATTTGCCGTGGACTTTTCTTCCCACAATTTTTCTGGGAGTTAGGAAAATACTATGTAAAAGTCTTATAGGGCCCCAGGGCAAAGGGGCAATCAGGGGCACTGGACTAGAAGTCAGAATACATGGGCTTTCCCATTCTAGCTCTCCCACTGACCTTCCACCTGACCTTAAGCAAATCACCTAAACCAGGGGTGGGGAATCTGCAGCCTCGAGGCCACATGTGGCCCTCTAGGTCCTCAAGTGTGGCCCTGTGACTGGATCCAAACTTCAAGGAACAAATCCCCTTAATAAAAGGATTTGTTCTGTAAACCTTGGACTCAGCCAAAAGGCCGAACCCAAGGACTTAGTAGGCCACATGTGGCCTCGAGGCCACAGGTCCTCACCTCTGAAAACTCTCTCCTCATATCTAAAACAGGATTAGGAATATATTCCCTAGCTTATCTCACACGCTTCTTCAAAAGTTCCAAAGAACAACAGGTATAAAAGAGCGTTACAAGCTATAGAGTGTTAAACAAACAGAAGATAATGAAACTACATTAACTAGAAAGCATGGAAGGTAAATAGTCGAACATCTATCTGAGATTACATTTGGTCTTGGGCCGAGCCTAACTCCTTCTACTCAGGTCATCCAACTCTATAGCTATACTGTTACCTTGCCATTTGGAGAGACTGTCATCACCAGATCTGTAATGGGGAATCTTTATTCTGGCATCCTCAACTGGGAGTGATGGGGAGGATGGACCCCTTTCTTGGGAAGAATAAAGACCCACAGAACTCCCAGACGCTGCTGAGGCTGCTTCTGGAGAGACTATCCCCTCCCCCACTTTTTTAACCTTAGCAAAGGGCTTAGGTTCCTGACAGGGGTGGGGAACCTGTGGCTTCAAGGCCACGTGTGACCTTCTAGGTCCTTGGGTTCCCCACCCCTGGTAGGATACAGTGCTAAATAAATGTTTATTGCATAACTAAATAACTGTCTACCCCCCCCCCCACTCCTCACCCCACAGACGTTGTATCTGATCACTCCCTATTTTCACTAATTATTCCTGATAATTGGGTGCTGAGGGAAGTTGTTTCTTCACACTTGGTATCTCTCTTGACTGGCTTATTACTGGGAGTGGGGTAGAGTGGTAACCTTTACATCTTTTGGGGAGGCGATGGAAAGAGGCCCTAAAGCCATGCTTCCCCAACACTCAAACTTTACTATTAGAGCTAAGAGGCCTTACAGAACCATCCAACAATAATAGCTGGCATTCGTATAACACTCTGGGGCCATGAGGTGGTACAGCAGATAGAGCGCTGGGTCTGAAGTCAAGAAGACTCATCTTCCTGAGTTCAAATCCAGCCTCAGACACTTACTAGCTGTGTTACCCTGGGCAGGTCACTTATCCCTGTTTGCCTCAGTTTCCTCAACTGTGAAAGGAGCTGGAGAAGTGGCAAACTGCTCCCATATCTTTGCCAAAAAAACCCCAAATGGGGTCACAAAGAGTCAGACACAACTAAACAACAACAGTATAACACTTTAAGCTTTGAAAATCACATCACAAATATTGGTGTCTTGTTTTATCTTCACAATAGCCCCGGGAGGTAGACGCTATTATTTATCATCTCCACAAATGAGGAAACTGAGGCAGATGACGATTCAGTCCATTGTCCAGGGTAATAAAGCTAGTAAGTGTCTAAACCTGGATTTGAACAACTCTGGTCTTCTTCATTTGAAGTCCAGCACTCAAGTCCAACTGTACCTTATAAAGGAGTAAGATGAGGCCCACAGAGGAAGGCTCATTTAACTCTCCCTGATGGAGATGCTGGAGTGAGTCCAACAGAGCCGTCACCTTATAGATGCGCAGTCTGTGAGAATTGAAAGGCTCCTTCAAGGCCTCCTCACCCATCTTACCCAATAAAGAGAGGCCCAGAGTTGGTGGCAGAGCAGGAATTAGAGAACCCAGGACTCATATTTCCCAGCTCATCCCTCTTACATCCGGGTTGCTGAAATGTGTCCTCCTTCCTGGGCAGCAGTCCCTGGTTTCATGATCCGGGACAAGCAGCTGGGCAGGAAGAAAAGAGGACTTTGGTCCTTTCAGTAACATCCTGGCCCCAAGCTTACCTTGCCCCTCTCTCAGGGTATGCAGGATAGTTTTAGAAGCCCAGGAGAGCCCCAGAAGAGGGGCAGCTAGGCAGCACACTGGCCCCGGCGTCAGGAGGACCCGAGTTCATATTTGACCTCAGACACTTACTACACTTACCTTGGGCAAGTCACTTGACCTTCTTTGCCTCCAAAAAAAAAAAATAGGAGCCCAAGAGATCAACACTTAGAAGGGAAAGTAAAGGTATTCTGCCTGTTAAAGTACATTCATTGCCTATTCTTCTACTACATAATATGGAGTATGTAGCTATTAACTCCTAGGTCTGGGAAAAAATTCCTCCTCCCCAGAGCAGGACCACCAAACTTGCAATCCAGGGAACCTTGGCCATAGGAAAGTTTGACTAGTTCTGTTACCTGACCTGAAGAGCTACACACAGGGGCATGCTGCAAAATGTTCAACAACCTGCTCTCTGAAAAAAAAATGTCTATGATAGACTTTTCAGTTTAAACTCTGGGGCAGCTATTGTAAGCAGTGGATAGAGCACCGAGCCTGGAGTCAGGAGGATCTGAGTTCAAATCCGACCTCAGACACTTACTAGCTCTGTGTGACCCTGAGCAAATCGCTTAATCTTGATTGTCTTAAAAAAAAAAAAGGTTTACCCTCCATTATTAACATTTTCCCCATCATTTTCTTAAGTCTAGAGAATCAACAAAACAATAAACCAAGCCCTGATTTGTAATGTTTGCCAATTTCTGAAGTGTAAATGCTCACACTGAAAATTTAAGTCAGCTGCTTTTGAGCTGAGCCACTTGGAGCTCACTCTAGCATAGCCCTGGTACCCCTTCCTGCTTCCCCCACCCCCTCATAGTCTCATTTCCCTTTAGAGGAGGGTATGGGGTGGGGGGAATTTGAGAGGGAGAGACCACACTCTGAAACTTGATGCTAATTCCAGAGGTGGCCTGCAGTGCACTGTTTCCATTCTTTGGCTGGCTCATGGTGACCCTCAAATTCTACTGCTGTTGGCATTGAAAGACTGGTTCATTGGGCCAGGACTAGGCCTCCGTCACTAGCCACAAGCCAGGGCAGAGTTTTTATCTCACTGAATAGAACTTCTGGGCCTCACCTATCCTTGGTTCCTGCTCCTACTGTCACCAGCACTGCCCTACCATAGCTCCCTACCCTCAACAGGCTCCCCTCTGCTTCCTAAGAGACCCATAAATTCTTCCAAGAGATCCTTGAAATTTCCTGCCCTTTGATAAATTCTCATCTACCTTCCTCTGATTACTACTTTAATGACAGTCTGGTGCTGAAGAATGTAAAGGGAGAGATAAAGTGAAGAGTGATTTGATACTTTTCCTAAAGAGAAGCCTGAATCATGCTATGTGGAAAAATTCCATCCATGGCCAGGCTGAGCAAAACTGCTCTGGGATGAAAAGAATCAACCCAGAGTGAGCAAACAGAACCAAGTTTATTCCAGGAAGAGGACATGCTTTTCCACTGGGCATTAATCTAGAAGGCACTTAAGTCAAGAGAAGGGCAAGGGGCATAGCCCCTTCAGAGGCAGCATAGGAGAATGGGTAAAAGGCTGGCTTTGGAGTCAGGAAGAACACCCTGCCTCTAACATACACTGGCTCTGTGGCTACAGATCTTTCAACCTCTCAATGTTCTACACAGCCCCCTAAGACTATGTTGCAATAAAGTTACTGACCTACGTTAATAATGAGGATCTCTACCTATAATGGTAATCAGGGAAGAACTTTTTTACTGTTTTCCCTTTTGGAGCACTGAGGTAATCAAGTGCCTTTGATGAGTCTGGCCTTTGTTCCTTTGGTTAAATCTGGGAGTCTTTGACCTGCTTAAGAAACAAGAAGACCCCAGGCCCCAGGCCGCACACCTTTTTGCTAAGTAGGCTCTGAGCCCTCAGGGCCCTGAACCAGGTATAAGAGCTCTGAGGTTGGAGTTTTGTTTAGGGGCTCTCACTCACTGGAAGACTGTTGTGTGATTCGACCAGAAGAAACTCTGGGTAGCCGTTGTTAAGAGCCACACCCTCCCCCAGCTTTGATAACCCAGATGTTGGTGCTTCTCTGGTAACTATATATTGCAGTGGATAGACTGGTTTGTGTTATTTGCTCTGTTTATAATGTATGCTTGTAATTTCTGTTTGTATTTTCCCTGAGGTTCAGAAGGCTGATCTTTTCCCCCTGAACTAAGTGAATGATATATGTATGTTTAATTAAGCTGAGATTGTTAACCCCTTAAAGTTGCTTTCCTTAGAAAAGCAAATCAAGAACCTGTGCTACCAACCTTCTTGTGAGCTGGTGTTATTGGCCTTACACAGTCACAGTAGCTTCAAGCAACATTGTTGTTAGACTACCATACTGGGCAGGAGCAGCTAGGTGACACAGCAGATAGAGTGTCAGACCTGGAGTCAGGAAGACTCATCTTCCTGAATTCAAATTTGGCCTCAAACACTTACTGTGTGACCCTGTGCAAGTCACTTAACCCTGTTTGCCTCAGTTTCTTCACCTGTAAAATAAGCTGGAGAAGGAAATGATAAACCACTCCAGTATCTTTGCCAAGAAAACCCCAAATGGGGTCACAAAGTGAAAAACAACTGAACACACACACACACACATACACACACACACACACACACACACACACATACATACTCATACACACACACACCATACTAGGAGCCCAATACTGATAAAAACCATTTTTCTGGTTTTGCCTTGTTTTTAATGGCATGTTCTGGAAGGTCAGTGAGTTTCTTGGATCTAGGCTTTCTGTGTTCTAACTCTGACTGCTCATCATTTCTCCCTTTTTCATTCCAGGTCTGTGACAGCCTCGTAAAGTTGGTACAGGGTGATCCATACTGGAAAATCAAAGCTTTTGCCATCAGAGGTATTACAGAGGTAGTGCCCCCTATTCCTGCCTCTAGAATAATCTTCCATGGGGTGGGGAAACAGGGGAGAAGCCTCACAGAGAAGGCCCTTTGTTTCACTATGAGGCATCACTACTAGCTACCAACCTGATCTTATTCCACAGAAGGTCACAGTGTAAGCTAGTCCCACGCTCACTCCAGGAGGGAGGGCACCTCACCCTTCTGAGATGAATTGCCCCATTCTTGAGGATTCCCAGAAAGTGACTGGTTCCCATTGGTTGCCTGACCTCTTTTTGGGAGGGCCTTCCAATTCATCAGTTGTGGGAGTATGGTGAGAGCAGAACATTTCTTTTTTTTCTTCACTTAATAGTATTTTATTTTTTTCTAATTACATGTTAAGATAAGTTTTCAACATTCACTTTAATAAGATTTTGAGTTCCAAATTATTTTCTCCCTCCCCAAGATGGCAAGCAATTTAATAAAAGCTATACATGTACAATCAAATCAAATACACTTCCACATGGGGTGGAGCCAAGATGGCGACTGGAAAGCAGGAACTTGCATGAGCTCCCACCCAGTTCCCTCCAAATACCTATAAAAAATGGCTCTGAACAAATTCTAGAACTGCAGAACCCACAAAATAGCAGAGGGAAGCAGGGCTCCAGCCCAGGACAGCATGGATGGTCACAGGGAAAGGTGTATCGCACGGACCTGGGAGCGGAGTGGAGCAGAGCCCAGCATGGGTGTCGTGGACCAACCAGATGGAGAGCCAAGTGGTACAGGCCCTAGCACCCTGAATCAGTGAGCTGTGGCAGTTACCAGACTTCTCAACCCACAAACACCAAAGACAACAGAGGTTGGGGGAAAAGCTGCCAGGGACAGAATGAAAGGAGTTCTTGGTTCAGCCACTGCCCTGGGGGCAGCAGAGGTAGTACAGCTACAGAGCTACAGCTGCAGTTGCTTCTGGCCCCAGGACCACCTGGTGGGAGGAATTAAGTGATGGATCAGAGCAGGAGTGCAGAGCCAGCTTAGATCTGAGTCGCAGTCTGGGTTGGCAGTTCTTGGGGGAGGAGGGGCGCTGGTGTGGCACAGCTTGCTGTGTAGCTCTGAAAACAACAGCACAGCCCCTCAAGCTTGGGACAAAGTACTCTCTACAAGCAGTCATATGCTGACAAAAAAACTCAAGGGTCAAGTAAGATGGCTGGGAACATGGCGAGGCAGCAAAAATGGACTCAGATTCAGACTCAGACTTTAGAATCTTTCTTTGGTGACAAAGAAGACGAAAACATACAGACAGAAGAAGTCAACAAAGTCAAAGAGCCGACATCAAAAGCCTCCAAGAAAAACATGAACTGGTCTCAGGCCATGGAAGAGCTCAAAAAGATTTGGAAAAGCAAGTTAGAGAAGTAGAGGGAAAATTGGGAAGAGAAATGAGAGTGATGCAAGAAAACCATGAAAAACAAGTCAATGAATTGCTAAAGGAGACCCAAAAAATACTGAAGAAAACAATACCTTAAAAAATAGACTAACTCAAATGGCAAAAGAGCTCCAAAAAGCCAATGAGGAGAAGAATGCCTTGAAAGGCAGAATTGAAAGGCAGAATGGAAAAGGAGGTCCAAAAGACCACTGAAGAAAATACTACCTTAAAAATTAGATTGGAGCAAGTAGAAGCTAGTTACTTTATGAAAAATCAAGATATTATAAAACAGAACCAAAGGAATGAAAAAGTGGAAGACAAGGTGAAATATCTCATTGGAAAAACCACTGACCTGGAAAATAGATCCAGGAGAGATAATTTTAAAATTATTGGACTTCCTGAAAGCCATGATCAAAAAAAGAGCCTAGATATCATCTTTCAAGAAATTCTCAAGGAGAACTGCCCTGATATTCTAGAACCAGAGGGTAAAATAAAAATTGAAAGAATCTACCAATCACCTCCTGAAAAAGATCCCCAAAAGAAAACTCCTAGGAATATTGTAGCCAAATTCCAGAGCTCCCAGATCAAGGAGAAAATACTGCAAGCAGCCAGAAAGAAACAATTTGGGTATTGTGGAAACACAATCAAGATATAACACAAGATCTAGCAGCTTCAACATTAAGGGATTGAAGGGCTTGGAATATGATATTCCGGAGGTCAATGGAGCTAGGATTAAAACCAAGAATCACCTACCCAGCAAAACTGGGTATTATGCTCCAAGGCAAAATATGGATTTTCAATAAAATAGAGGATTTTCAAGCTTTCTCAGTGAAAAGAGGAGAGCTGAATGGAAAATTTGACTTTCAAACACAAGAATCAAGAGAAGCATGAAAAGGTAAACAAGAAAGAGAAAACACAAGGGACTTACTAAAGTTGAACTGTTTTGTTTACATTCCTACATGGAAAGATGATGTGTACAATTCATGAGACCTCATATTAAAATAGTTGAAGGGAATATACATACATACATGTGTGTGTGTGTGTGGACAGAGGGCACAGGGTGAGTTGAATATGAAGGGATGATATCTAAAAAAATAAAATCAAACTAAGGGATGAGAAAGGAATATTTTGAGAGAGGGAGAAAGGGAGAGATAGAATAGGGTAAATTATCTCACATGAAAGTGGCAAGGAAAAGCAGTTCTGTTGGGAGGGAAGAGGGGACAGGTGAGGGGAAATGAGTGAATCTTGCTCTCATCAGATTTGACCTGAGGAGCGAATATCATACACACTCAATTGGGAATCTTACCCCACAGGAAAGAAGGAGGAAGGAGATAAAAAGGGGGGGATGATTGAAGGGAGGGCAGATCGGGGAGGAGGTAATCAAAAACAAATACTTTCAAAAAGGGACAGGGTCAAGGGAGGAAATTGAATAAAAGGGGGATAGGATAGGAAGGAGCAAAACATAACTGGTCTTTCACAACATAAGTAGTGTGCAAGGGTTTTACATAATGATACACATGTGGCCTACGTGGAATTGCTTGCCTTCTTAGGGAGGATGGGTTAGGAGGGAAGAGGGGAGAGAATTTGGAACTCAAAGTTTTAAAAACAGATGTTCAAAAAAAAGTTTTTGCATGCAACTAGGAAATAAGATATACAGGCAAAGGGGCATAGAAATCTATCTTGCCCTACAAGAAAGTAAGGCAAAAGGGGATGGGGGGAGTGGGGTGACAGAAGGGAGGGCTGACTGGGGAATGGGGCAACCAGAATATATGCCATCTTGTAGTGGGGGAGAGGGTAGAAATGGGGAGAAAATTTGTAATTCAAACTCTTGTGAAAATCAATGCTGAAAACTAAAAATATTAAATAAATAAATTTTAAAAAATACACTTCCACATTAGTCACATTGTGAAAGAAGAATCAGAACAAAAGGGAAAAGCTACAAGAAAATAAAAAAAGAGAGAGAAAATAGTATGCTTCAATCTACATTCAGACTCTATGGTTCTTTCTCTGGATGTCGATAGCATTTTCCATCATGAGTCTTTTGGAATTGTCTTAGATCATTGCATTGCTAAGGAGAACTAAGTCCATCAAAGTTGATCATCATAAAATGTTGCTGTTATTGTGCACAATGCTCTCTTGGTTCTACTCACTTCACTCGCCATCAGTTTATGTAAGTCTTTCAAGGTTTTTCTGAAATCTGCCTGCTCATCATTTCTTATAGCACAAGCGTATTCCATTACATGAATATACCACAACCTGTTCAGCCATTCCCCAATTGATGAGCATCCCCTCAATTTCCAATTCTTGGCCACCACAAAAAGAGCTGCTGTAACTATTTTTGTACCTATGGGTTCTTTTCCCTTTTGTGTTATCTCTTTAGGATATGGACCTTGTAATGGTACTGCTGGATCAAAGGGTATGCACAGTTTTATAGCCCTTCGGGCATAGTTCCAAATTGCTCTCCAGAATGGTTGGATCAGTTCATAACTCCACCAACATTATTCCACCAACACATTAGTGTTCCAACTTTCCCATATCTTCTCCAACATTTTCCTGTTTTGTCATATTAACCAATCAGAGAGGTGTGAGGTGGTATCTCAGAGTTGTTTTAATTTGCATTTCTCTAAATAATGATTTAGAGTATTTTTTCATAAAGCCATAGGTAGCTTTAATTTCTTCATGTGAAAACTGCCTGTTCGTATCCTTTGACCATTTATCAATTGGGGAATGACTTACAGTTTTATAAATTTGACGCAGTTCTCTATATATTTGAGAAATGAGGCTTTTGTCAGAAACAGTGACTGTAAAAATTGTTTCCCACCTTTCTGCTTTGCTTCTAATCTTGGTTGCATTGGCTTTGTTTGTGGAAAAACTTTTTAATTTAATATAATCAAAATTATCCATTTTGCATTTCATAATGTTCTCTATCTTTTGCTTGGTCATAAATTCTTCCATTCCCCATAGAACTGACTGGTAAACTATTCCTTGCTCTTCTAATTTGCTTACAGTATCACCCTTTATGCCTAATTCATGTACCCATTTTGACCTTATCTTGGTATACAAGGTAAGATGTTGGTCTATGCCTAGTTTCTGCCATACTCTTTTCCAGTTTTCCCAGAAGTTTTTGTCAAATAGTGAGTTCTTATCCCAGAAGCTGGAGTCTTTGGGCTTATCAAGCAGAAGATTACTGTAGTCATTTACAACTGTGTCTTGTGTAACTAACCTATTCCATTGATCCATCACTCTCTTTCTTAGCCAGTATGAAATAGTTTTGATGATTGCTGTTTTATAATACAGTTTTCGATCTGGTATGACTAGGCCACCTTCCTTTGCATTTTTTTTTTCATTAATTTCCTTGATATTTTTGACCTTTTGTTCTTCCAGATGAATTTTGTTATTTTTTTCTAACTCTATAAAATAATTTTTGATAGTTTGATTTTTATGGCACTGAATAAGGAAATTAATTTTGGTAGAATTGTCATTTTTATTATATCAGCTTGGCCTACCCATGAACAACTGCTAGTTTTCCCATATTTAGATCTGACTTTGTGTGAAAAGTGTTTTGCAGTTATGTTTACGTAGTTCCTGGATTTGTCTTGGCAGGTAGACTCCCAAATATTTTATACTGTCTACAGTTACTTTAAATGGAATTTCTCTTTCTATCTCTTGTTGCTGGACTTTGTTAGTAATATATAGAAATGCTGATGACTTATGCGGGTTTATTTTATATCCTGCAACTTTGCTAAAGTTGCTAATTTTTTCAAGTAGTTTTTTAGTTGATTCTCTAGGATTCTGTAAGTATACCATCATATCATTTGCAAAGAGTGATAGCTTTGTTTCCTCATTGCCTAGTCTAATTTCTTCAATTTCTTTTTCTTCTCTTATTGCTAAAGCTAACATTTCTAGTACAATATTGAATAACAGTAGTGATAATGGACATCCTTGTTTCACCGCTGATTTTATTGGGAAAGATTCTAGCTTATTCCCATTACAGATAATGCTTACAAATGGTTTTAGATAGATGCTACTTATCATTTTAAGGAAGGCTCCATTTATTCCTATGCTCTCTAGTGTTTTTTAAGAGAAATGGGTGCTATATTTTATCAAAAGCTTTTTCTGCATCTATTGCAATAATCATGATTTCTGTTAGTTTAGTTATTAATATGGCCCATTTATGCTGATAGTTTTCCCAATATTGAACCAGCCTTGCATTCCTGATATAAATCCCACCTGGTCATAGTGTATTATGCTCATGATAAATTGCTGTAATCTTATTGCTGATATTTTATTTAAAAATTTTGCATCAATATTCATTGGGGAAACTGGTCGATAATTTTCTTTCTCTGTTTTGGCTCTTCCTGGTTCAGGTATCAGCACCATATCTGTATCATAAAAAGAATTTGGTAGGACTCTTTTGCTTATTTTTCCAAATAGTTTTATAGTATCAGAGAACAGAACATTCCTGAGTCCCCAATCACAGGAAACTACCTCCTCCACTTCCCTGGATGAATTATATTTCATTAAGTCCTAATCATAATTTGACTTAATTTGACATAAATTGACATAAAGGAGTCGACTCCCCCCAGGAATGGACAGGAATGCTTAAATGTCATGAACAGTGTTTTGCTCTTTGCATAGATACAATCGAAGCAATAAAACGAGACATAATAAGATATCTACCACATGGCTGCTCACCCTCGGGTTATCTTAGATCCAAACCTAGGAGTTCAAGAAAAAGCACAGTACATTTTGCATAATACCCCATGTCCACCCCTCCTTCAAGACAGTAAAAAAGTATAGAAAATAAAACATACCCCCTAACTCCTGTTTAATTCATGCCATGAAGTCAGGCTAAACATTAGATGAAGATTCAGGGCCGTAGCATGGCCTTAGGACCCAGTGGGGACTGAAGCTCTTGCAGCTAATGGTTTTCCTACTGCATCTCACCCCAGCTGGCTCATCAAGCATGGATTCTAGGTGACTCAGTGGGTAGAGCACTGGGTCTGAAGTTAGAAGACCTGAGTTCAAATCTAGCCTCAGACACTTACTAGCTCTGTGACCCTGGGCAAGTCACTTAACCTCTGTCTGCTTCATTTGCCTCACTTGTAAAATGGGAATAATAACAGTACTTACTTCACAGGCTTTTTGTGAGGATCCAATGAGATAATATTTGTAGGCATTAAATAAATGCTTATTCTCCCCTCCCCATAGAGGCAGAGGAGTAGACTCAGAAGCAGGCTCTAGCAAAGAGAATCTTGCTACTGGGGTTCTAACCCACAGCTCTGTCCTCGACCCCTTCGGTTCAAGTTTCCAGTAGCTGATGCACATATTATTTTCTCTGTGACCTTGAACCAGCCCTCAAAACCTCTCCTTTGCTAGTAGATCTCATCACTCAGCACCTCCTTGTCTTTGTTAGTTAACTCTCATATTCTGTAATTTCATCAAGTACATTTGGGAGGAAGGGGAGGGAGGGCAAGAAATGAAATTGATTGGAGTTGTGGCCTCAATATCCCTTCACAATAAGCCAGTTGCAACTATGGTGCCACATGGGACTGAGGGCCAGCTAATGGTTTTGTCCATTTTCTATTATATACCAGGCACTGTGTGGCCAGCTCAAGAGGTAAAGAATCTCTCCAGACTCTCATAGTCTCATCTTCTGATAGTATGCACATACCCAAGCTCAGTAGGTCTTGCCAGAGTTTGTGCTATCCTGGCATAGCCCTCAAGAACCCAAGGACCCTTCCACCCCATGATGTCTCTTCAGAGCAAGACTTTGGGGTCTGCTTCCTCATCTCTACATACTCTGTATGAGAATGATCTATGCTATAATTGCCATACCTCCTATCCTAGGGGGTAGCTACAGACCTACGCCCTAACCCTACCCATGGTTGGAAGTGTGGAAAGGCTGTGACTAGTAAGTTCCCACTCCCTTTACTCTGACCCAGCCAAACAGAAATAATCTCTGCTCTCAAACTTGCACTACCCTCTTATGCTATTCAAGTTATTCTCCATATACCTAGAATCTCCTCCTTCCCCCTCTTTACCCACTGAAATACTACCCATCCTTTAAAATCCAGTTTAACTCTTCCTGGAAACCTTCCCTGATCTCCTTGGCTCATGACGAACCTTCCCCATTTATAACTCTAATATGGTTCTTATCTAACATTGTGACAGTTACTCCAATTCTTGTCTCATACCCCACTGCATTAGTAAATTTACTGAGGACAGTGATAATACCTTATCTAAATTTTATAGCTTTTCTAGCACAGTGCTTGGAACACAGTAGATATAGAAGAAGTGTTTGCATCATTATTATTATTCTCATATTTTTCATGGTCTTTAGAAATGGTCCTGGAACAAGTCACTATACTGCTATTGCTTCTTTTCTATTTAATGCTCTACGGAAAGAGTTCCTAACTTGGAGTCCAGAGATTCCCCAAGGGTCCATGAATAGGTTTCAGAGGGTCTATGAACTGGAATGGGAAGAAAAAAAATACATCTCTCTCTTTTTTAAACTGAACTTTAATCGAAGTTTATAATTCCTTCAATTTTTTAAAATTACTTTGAGAAAACATCCATAGATTCACCAGACTGCCAAAGGGGTCCATGACATAAAGAAGGTTAAGAACCTCTGTTCTATGGACTATTGCATTGATGCATAAAATGACTACTTTTTGTAATTGAATAAAAGTATTAGGATGTAAGCTCATGCTCTACAGGCTTATGGATTCCATTACTGATACAGCTTGGTTAGCAGACATGACACCAGAATGGTGTCCACCTCATCCATATAACCTTGGTCTATTCTGTTGGGTCTCTATATTTTTAAAGCTTCTATGGAGGAAAGAAGGAGGAGGAGAGGAACAGAAAGAGGAAGAGGAAGGAGGAGAGGAAGAGAAAGAGGGAGGGGAAGAGGAAGGAGGAGAAGGAGGAGGAGGAGGAGAGATGAAAGAGAGATTATCTACATTGTAAGCATAGACTTGCCAGGAATAATTTTTCATTAACTTATCATTATTCTAAATCTAAGCATTTTTCTGTTTAAAGGGAGAAATGTCCAAACTGGCCAAGTCCCCTCATGCCTGCAGAAAACCCTCTCCAACACAAGATATTTTGAAATAACATTTTTAGAATTCTTGAACAAGGAAAATTTCACAAAATACTAAAACATCTATACAAGTCCGGATTAGGTGAAAATTAATATTTTGCTTCATCAATCCAGAATGAGAGTCACTTAATATTGGAAATATTCCAGTTTCTGTTTCCTATTCCCCTTAAGAGCTCTTCCCTGATCCACCCCCACCACCACCCCTCCCCACTACTCCCCCAAGAAATCTCTTTCTTCTCTTAAGTAGATTTTTATCCTAATCCCTTCAGGGAACCAGGGGAGGCAAAGATCTTAACTAGAAGTACAGAATGTTCTAAGTCTGGTTACTACCTTTATTCTATTTTCAGGGCCCTTAGCTTTCAATCTTGACTTTTCTAATGGAAGATGGCTCTTGGTTCTATCCATGTATAGCAATTCCTTGTATATCTTGGATATCAGACCTTTATCGGGAAAAAAAAAATTTCCCTAGTTAACTTTCCCTTCTAATTCTAACTGCATTGATATTTGTGCAGAAAATTTTTAATTAATGTAATCCTTGAGCCTAATGTATAAGAATTCTTCCTATAGCCATAGTTGTGAAAAGTCATCTCCTTCCTTGATCCCCTCATTTGTTATGTTATGACCTTTCAGACTAGTCCTTGGACAATGGACCTAGTCTGCTTTTTGAGGGTCAGTATAGCTAACCACAGAGAGGCGCCTCATCAGTAGGCAGATCAGCTAGGAATAAAATTATTTTGTCCACAGCAACTCACCAAAGAAAGAGTTATAGTCCTGCATGGCTCCTTCTCACCATGATGGTGATGGAGAGATGGGAAAGGGGAAGAAGATGCTAAGAATCACCCAATTTTTAGACTGTCAACAAACTCACATATGAGTACTGGTACTCTAAATGTGAGATCCTTGTCCAGTGGCCAATGAATGGACATATTGCTAGAGGAACCAAACCATATCAGCCTTAATATTCTTGCTCTAAATTAGGGTCTATTACCATTTTTTTTTGCATGGCCCAACACTCCATTGGCAGTGGTGAAGTCTATGATCTCCTTCTCAAAATAATGTTTTAAATGAACAAAATAAGATGCATAGGATCACAAAGGAAACTGATTATATTGGTATAATTATTGATATTTTTAATCAACTTCATGGACTCCAAATTAAGAACATCTATTCTTCACAGGACGTCTGACTATAGTTAAGGTTGATGTAGCTTGGAACTGGCCTTAGGATAGGGGTTCTTAACCTTTTTGCGTGTCTCGTGGACCTCTTTGGTGATGCCTTATCTTGTCAAAATAATGTGGTTGTTGAAAATAATAAACAAAGGAAATGCTAAATTGTAGTTATAGGTTAGTGAAAAATAAAGATATACATATGTGTGTATCTGCATATATATGAGTATATCTGTATATGTGAATATGTGTGTATGCATATATATAATATATGTACGTATGTATTCACACACACAGAGAATTAGTAAATGTGATTGTTGAACCATAAACAATAATATCCAAAGGATCATGGGAAATGGGAGAAGAATAAATGTTGTTCCGATTTTCAAAAAAGGGAAGAACCTTTTCTTTTTGCCTGAAAAGTTTATGACAGTGAATTTGATCTCAATTCCTGGGACAGATTATTAAAATATGGTTAGCGAAGGTCTAAAAAGGAAAGTCATGATGACAAAGATCCAGCATAACTTCATCAACAACAAGTCATGGTGATCAATCTTATTTCCTTTTTTTTTTTAACAGGGCTATTAAACTAGTAAGTCACAAGAACACTATAGATATAATTTACCAAGATTTTTAACATGGGATTTAGTAAGGCCTTTCATTCTGTTCTTATGGAAAACATGGAGAGATGTGGGCTAGCCAATAAATGCAATGATGGATTTGGAATGGGTTGAACAGCTAATCTCAAAGAGTTATTATTGTTAATGGTTCAATATCAGATTGGCAAGAGGTTTCTAGTGGAGTGCCCAAGTAATCTGCACTTGACCCTGTTTTGTTTAATGTTCTTGTCAATGACTTGACAAAAATCATCAATGGTGTACTTATCAAATTTGCAGATAACCAAGCTAGGAGAGTAAATCGATCATACCAGATGACAGAGTCAGGATTCAAGTCAACTTAACATGCATTTATTAGGGGCCTACTATATACCAGGCACTGTGCTAAGTGCTGGGGTTACAAAGAAAGGCAAATTCAGCCCCTACTCTCAAAACAGCTCACAGTCTAATCAAGGAAACACATGTAAACAACTACATACAAATGAGATCTATACAAGATAAATTGGAGATTATCTGAGAGGAAAGGTATTAAGGTTAAGAAGAACCAGGGAAGGCTTCTTGCAGAAGGTAGGACTTTAGCAGGGAATTAAAAGAAGCCAGAAGGACTCAAGGATTGAGAGAGTTCCAGGAATAGAGGAGACAGCCAACAAAAATGCCAGGAATTGGGACATAGTATGTCTTCTGCAAGGAGCAACTAACGTCACTAGTCCACAGTGCACACGGAGGCGTATCACTGGAAAGGCAGAAAGGAGCCAGGTTATGAAAGGCATTATTTGATCTTGTAGGCAATAAGAAGCCACTAGAGTTATTAAGTAGTTTATTATAAGATCCTGATAGGCTAGAACATTGGGATGAGTCTAAGAAGATGAAGGCACAGTGGATAGAGTGCCAGGCTTGGAATCAAGAAAACCTGAATTCAAATTCCACCTCAGACACTTACTAGCTATGTGACCTTGGGCAAGTCACTTCACCCAGTTTGCCTCAGTTTCCTCATCTGTCAAATAAGCTTGAGAAGGAAATAGCAAACCACTTCATTATTTTTGCCAAGAAAACTCCAAATAGGGTCACAAAGAATCAGATACAACTGAAACAAACAAACAGCAACATTAGGGCAGCTAAGTGGTGCATTGCATGGAGTGCCAGCCCTGGAGTCAGGAGGACCTGAATTCAAATCCAGTCTTAGATACTTACTAGCTATGACCCTGGGCCAATCATTAACCCTGTTTGCCCTAGTTTCCTCATCTGTCAAATAAGCTGGAGAAGGAAATGGCAAATCACTCCAGCATCTTTGCCAAGAAAACCCCAACTGCGGTCATGAAGAGGAGGACATGACTGAAATAACTGAACAACGAGAAGAAGATGAAATCCAATATGGATAAATGTCTAAAATCTCACACTTGTGTTAAAATACTCATCTTCACAAGTATAAAATTTGGGGAGGGAGGAATAAAGGGGAACACAGCTAGTAGTTTGCCTGAAAAAGATATGTGGCATTTAGCGGACTTTGGGTTTGATGGGGGTCAGCAGAGAAATAGAACAGTCAAAAAAAATCCCAAAAACTAATGTAACATTATGGTGCACTGAGTGACATAGCTTCTAGTAATAAAGTGGCATCAGTCCCTCTTAGACTGCACCTAATCAGGCCATATCTGGAGTAATGTTCTGGACACAAGTGAAGAAGGACAGCCACGAGCTGGAGAGCATCCAGAGGAAGGCAACCAAGATGATGAGCTGAATTCAAGGGTTGGCAAACTACAGCCTGAGGGCCAAATCTCGACCAGCCTGTTTTTATAAAGCTTCAGTTGAAACTACTTTTAGCTCACAACCTCTGGTCTGAGTAAGAGAAGATTTGTGGAAACATGATAGCTGTGTTCATGTGTTTTGAAATCTTTTAAGTCAAGAGGAACTGGACTTTTTTCCGTTTGACTTCAAAAGTGAGCCACAGTTGAAAATTAATAAAGCAAATTTGTTGCTGTTGAGTCGTTTCAGTCATGTGGGACTCTTCGTGACCCCATTTGGGGTTTTTTTGGTAAAGATAGTGGATTGTTTTGCCATTTCCTTCTCCAGCTCATTTTGCAAATGAGGAAACTGAGGTAAACAAGGTTTAAGTGACTTGCCCAGGGTCACATGGCTAGTAAGTGTCTGAGGCTGATTTGAACTCATGAAAATGAGACTTCCTATTTCAAGCCCAGCACTCTATCCACTGTACCACCTAGCTGCCCCCCAGGCATACTTAGCCTTGATGTAAAGAAAAGTTCCTAACAATTAGAATTGTCTACAAGTGGTATGGACAACTGCATGTGTATAACCTATATTGGATTATGTGCCTTCTCAATGGGGAGGAAGAAAGGGAGGGATAAAATTTGGAACGCAAAAACTTTTAAAAACGAATGCTGAAAATTTTTACATGTAATTGGGTAAAAAATAGTAAATCAAAAGTGGTATGGATCACTTAATCACTAAGTGGTTCCCCCTCACTGGATGTCTTGAAATAAGGGCTGGGTTAAGGGTGGGGAACCTTTGGCCTCAAGGCCACATATGTGGCCCTCAAGGTCCCCAACTTCAGCCCTTTGACTGAATCTAAACTTCATACAACTCCCAAAAGGGATTTGTTCTATGAAGTCTGGATTGAGTCAAAGGGCTGAGGTGGAGGACCTAGAGGGCCACATGGGGCCTCGAGGCCACAGGTTCCCCACCCCTGGGCTAGGTGATTACTTGTCAGGTGTGTTATACTGGGGTTTCCTTTCATGTATGAGTTGGAATATATGCTCATTGAGGTCTCTTTTTACTTTTGAATTCTGTAATTCTGTATTTTTATGCCTATTAGGTGAGGCCAGCCCCCCTCTTCTCAATCCCTCTAAATTGGCCACAAATAGACGGCATCACATGTTGCCATTACTTATGTTACTCCTAGGGCAAAAGCCTTCTCTAAATAATGGAAAACAGAGCTACATCCTGCCCAGATTAAACAGCACCTCTGCTACAAAGCCCTCTGAGCTGCCATTGGCATGTGTGAGTCCTCCACTGGAAATGACTGCCAAGTTGTCCCAGAGCTCTGCCCAATGGTCCAGGATCTCTATTCAGGTGGTACTTAAGCTGCCTTGAAAGAAACCAAAAGGTAAGGGTAAGGAGGTAGAGCACAGACAATACAAGGTGGGAAAATAGAATCTTGTACATCTGAGGAGAAAAGGAGCAAGGATTTATTAAGTGTCTACAACGTGCCCGGCACTGTGCCAAACACTTTTACAAATGTTACGTCGTTTGATCCACACAACAACCCTGGAAGGTCGATGCGACTATTATCTCCATTTTACAGCTGAGGAACCTGAGGTAGACAGAAGTTAAGTGATCTTATATGACCAAGGTCATATAACTAGTAAATGTCTGAGACAGGATTTGAATTTAGGTCTTCCTGACTCCCAGACCCAGTGCTCTATCTGCTGCACCACCTGGCTGCTCTATGGATTAGTAAGTAGGCCAATAGGGCTGAATCACAGGCTTCCAGCTACCTGTAAAAAGAATAGCAAGGTAGGAAGAGGCTGGGCTGCAAAGAGATTTAAATATCAAATGGAGGAGTATATATTTTTATTCTTAAGGCAATAGGGAAGCTATCGCAATAGTCCAGGTGAGAGGTGATGAGAGGCTGGCTGTGTGAATGAAAAGAAAGAGACACAAATGATGGACGTTGTGGAGACTGAAAAAGACTTGGCAGCTGATTGGAAGTGCAGAGTGAGTGGAAGCAGGGGGTTGAGAATGACGATGAGGTTCCAAACACGGGCGACCAGAAGGATGCCGTGCCTTAGAAAGTAATAGGAAAGCTCAGAAGGGTCAGTTCTGAGCAATAGATAATGAATTCTGTTTTGAACATTTTGAGTTTGAGATGCTTACAAGGTATCCGGTTTGAAATGTCTCAGAGACAGTTAGTGAAGTAGGCCTGAAGCTCAGAAGAGAAACTAAGGCTGGAAATAGAGATCTTTCTTCAGTTCTTGACCTGGCCCGCAGGTCACACAATCGTGGGTTAGCGAAGCTGGAGAGGTCCGGGGAGCTAGGCTCGAGGGGAACCTAATGGCTCTAAGGGCCAAGAGGCTCGGAACGAGATCACGGAGAGGAAGGAGACTAGACGCGCTAATGGTGTAAAAAATGTCTCTCTTTATTGTTCCTCGTAAGGGTTTTTATGAGCATGTTATCAGAATGCCACGTCCCCAGAGGGGTGGCTAAGCATTGGACGCAGGCCTGCGTCATATCCCAGAAACGAGAGTTAGCCAGGAAATGAGAGCTAAGCGAGAAATGAAAGCTAGCGAAGGGAGGGGGCGCGGGTCAGGCAGAGGGGAGGGGTAAGGCGATTTTCCAGTCTCCGGCATGTCCCCCATTTTTATTTTAAGGAAAGGGTGACTGGCCTGTCTTAGGCTATGCAACTTGGGTCTGATAATGAGGTGAGAGCGTCTGGTGTACAATGGATTTTGAGAGCCCGCCCTTGAGCACTGTCTTAGGTCATCCGGGCGGGGTGTTTACAGTAGGGTACTACAGCCCTGCGACTTGCGCCACTGGAGGTTGCCCGTCATGGTGATCAGAGGGTCTTACGGCCAGTTTCAACCAGACCTCAACCATCCTTCATTCAGGGTTGCAATAATCCCGTCATGGGCTCAGCCACAGCCGTCCTTCAGAGGGTCAGCAGGACTGTTTAAATGGAGAAAGAATGGTGGGAAGAGTGAATTCAAAGGTCAAAAGATAAGAATTTGGTGACAGAGCTAAGGCGAGTGGGGGAAAGGAAGGGGATGATTGGCTTTACAGCACAGGGCACAAAGGTTTGTCTTCCAATCGCCGATGCCAGGGCTCCTTCAGAAGGTCTTCCGTGAATTGTAGTCGCTCTTCCTGCTGTTCAGTGGTGTCTTCTTCCTGTAGTCTGCTGTAAAATATGTGGCTCTTCCTGGCAATGGCTGAATCTACTTGAGACTTAACAAAAGTGGTTAATTTGTTTAAAAGCCCAGGGGCCAAAGGAAAGGAGCAAGAGAAGACCCACCAGAGGCCCAAGAAGGGGGAGGAGGTATGGGAGAAGCCCATGTAAACCGTTCCAGAGGGGGTTATTTAAAAGCTCTTTACGCCTCTGGACCAATACTTCTTGCAATATCTTAATTTTATCCCTTACTATGCCAGATTAGGCTGAGGAAGTAACTTAGCCAGTTTTACACAATTGTTTTCATATCATTTTTTTTTTTTTCTTTTTTTGTTTTCAACAGAATTCAGATTAATAATTGCTTTGTCTAACACTATCTCCGGTTACTTAAGTTTTGCAATATAGGACATTTTACTACAATCTAGAAGCACACTAATAGTACAAATAGAAAGATTTTCAGATTACATTAATTGCATTCCCAAATCATTACATATTTTAGGCTTACCAAGCATAGAGGCTTTTCTTCTCTCCTCATAGTTGCAGAGCCTAGCTGTGGACTGAAAAAAAGGGGGGGGGGCGCGAAGGGGGGGAAGGTGCTGGGAAGCTGCAGAGTCCAGCACCTGAATTAAAGGTCTAAGGAGTCATTTAGGAGGGTCTCTGAGAGATCTTTACTTTCTAACAGGGGTTGTCGGGTTTGGAAGACTAGGAGCAAAAATTCCAGGTTCCAGTGGGAGGGGGGCAAGTGCCTAGAAGTGTGGGCTTCAGGGTGTCCGGGGTCCACGGCTGTTGTCAGTGGGGTAATTATATTTGAAAAGGAGCCAACCCTCTATTGTATATTCGCAGCCAAATCACTTTTTAAACTTTTCAAGTCACAAACTTAGGAAAATCACAGCAAGTTAGAAATATCTATATCTATTGAGCTAATTTCTATTTTAGGAAGTATTTCTGTTTCTCAGGAATGTAATAAGCAACAGTCTTTTGGGTAAAATATGTTCAGATTGGCTCTCATTCTCTGGTCATATTTCTCTATTTTGGAAGCTTTAAGCCATTTTTAAATTCAAATAGGAACAAGGGTCACTAAATTGCACATAAGGATCTCTGTAGTTGTATATTGAAAACTACTATTAACTCTATGGATTTAATACCGTTATGTCATTAAATATTTTCCAACTTTGTTATCTATACTAGTCTCATGGTGATTCTCATTCACCACACAGGAATTAAAACATCTTTGTATATTCTTCTGACATAGGGCTGGAATTCTTAACCCCCCAAGGAGTCTACGGATTGGAGGGGGATACAGAATATCTTTCGTCATATAAACTGATTTTTCTTCACATTCATACGTGCATTATTATTTTGAAAAAGGTTTTATATACCTCACCAGATTATCTATGGTTAACAGAATCTGCTAAATCAAAATCTTAATGGTTCTAATTTTCTCAAGTAAATTTTACTTCTGTGTTCACTCCTTAAAAACTTTTTTTGGAAGTGAGAGCTTTGAATTTGCCAGTCTAAGGTGAGTGGGACTCCGGAAAAGATCCAGTGGTACCATGTCCCTTTCTCCTCATACTGGGAGACTCAGAGTGTCTCTTCCTTATGCATTTTCCAAATTTGCCTTAGTGCCAAATGGTATGAGAAATTCTGACTTTATCTTAAGCATCGAATCAGGAGTAACACATTTGAATTTCAGGGAAAAGGTCCCCGCCTCCTTTCTTGTCTCTCCACATTCCAAATTGGCCAGATCCGGGATGGAGGGAGACAGAAAGAGCATATATATATATATATCATTTTTTTAAAACAACTTCCCAAAAGTTTCCACCTTGCACTCTCAAAACCTCTATTCACACTATTTGTGCAAATAGATTATGCCTTTTTTAAACTTTCTATACCTCCTCCTCTCTCCTACATGCTTAAACTTTCTTGCCTTTCCTTTCTGGTGGACTTTGATGAAAGCCCATGTAAAACTGCACATACTTTATTTCTTTCTAATTCTGACCTGACACTCCTCTTTACCTTGCCTTTTCCATCACATAACTTAAACAAGAAAACATTCTTCTCTGTCTTTCTCTCTCCCCCGCCCTCCCGCTCCTCTGCATGCCAGGAGGAGTCAGGGAGGGAGAGAAAGCCAGATAGTGGACATTACAGGGTGTCAGATTACACACACACAGAAGCACAGATACAGACAGACACAGACACAAAGATACAGAAATCCAAAAGCTTTTTGTTTTTCATTTTCCCTGGGAGAGCTTTTCTCAAAACACCAGGAAAAATCCATTCCACCCACCTAGGTCAAATATTTTAAGAGCTCTTGTCTATGGCCATTTTCCTTTCTACTTTTGTTGTTCATTCCAATTTTGCAATCGATTGCCTAAAGGTACCTCACATATGTGCTCCGGAACCTAGCACAGCTTCTGTTCCTCCGAGTCCCTCTCTTCGGGATTTTCCCCCAACTGGGTGGAGCCCCACACCAGGACCAGGAACCCCCAATAAATCTTTGTGGTGCGCGCTGGATCCTGCTCCCTGGTGAGGAGAACCCCCCCCAATCGAGGGGGTCCCGGCCGAGCCCCCAACTGTGTGGGACAAACCACAGGCTCAAAATAAACAAAAACAGAGGTGTCTCGGTTTTCTCAAGGTAGAAACAAAACAGAAGTTTTATTTGATCAAGTCTCGCGAGAATTGGGCATCTCCCACTACCAGGGTGGGATGGTAGTGCAGAGAGGCAAGGGGGAGAAGGCAAGCAAGGGGATATATAACCTTGTACAAACAATTCTAAGAAATAGCTGGAAGTGTCTTAGAATGAATACCAAAGTACATATCTGTGAATGGAGACCATATTGGAAACAGATTTACTGTCCCAAAGTGTAATGCTTACTCAGCCATCTGATGAGATTTGAGCACTAAACAGTTTGAGAGGGATGCATAAAGCTGTTTTATTACAAGATGCTGTTAGTGTTTAATGATGGCATGATCTACTAACTTAAGCAACCGTTCAGGTAGCCATCTGGCGTTTTGTGCATTGGAATCATATATACAGGCATGTCCCTTGCCCCATATGAGGACTGGATCAGGGCCATGCCACTGATGGGTGAGGGGATCCTTCCATTTCACTTGGGCATAATCATGGGCTGACGATGGGTGCCAAAGGCGATCTGCGGCGGATTTGCCATGAGCGTCCAATGTAAGAAAATTTAGGACGAAGAGTGCATGATTTAGGAGGGTCCTATGGTTATTGGCCCGTATGTATAGTTTTTCTGACCCCGATTGCAATTTAGATATCATTCTTTTCAAAGTCTGATGGGCTCTCTCAACAATACCTTGTCCTTGGGGATTATATGGAATACCTGTGATATTTCTGATGTTCATATATGCACAAAACTGTTTAAAGGATGAACTAACATATCCCGGTCCATTATCAGTTTTGAGAATTTTGGGTTTAGGCCCCATGGCTAATGAGGCCACAATGTGATTGATAACGTGCTTGGTGGCTTCTCCCATTTGTAGGGTCGCTATGAGGAAACCACTAAAGGTATCTATGGAGACATGGATGTATTTCAGTTTACCAAAAGGTGTGAAATGAGTGACGTCCATGTGCCACAGTTCCCCGGGAACCAGGCCTCGGGGGTTCACTCCAAGGTGAGGTTCAGGCAGGAGCACCAAACATCCTGGACATTGTTTGACAATCTGTCTAGCCTGTTCTCTGGTGATTTTATAAATTTGACTTAAGCTGTGGGCATTAAGATGGTGCAACTCGTGTGCCTTGGTGGCAGTCTCTATGGGGGAGGGTTGCAATACAGAGGCGAAAACCAAGTGCTTGGAAGCCGCATCAACAGTATCGTTCCCTTTTGCCAATGGTCCAGGGAGGTCAGAGTGCGCTCTGATATGGCAAATGAAGAAAGGCTGTGCTCTTTCTCTGATCAGTTTTTGTATTTGAAGGAACATAGAGAAGGCATTGGTGGAAGGTTTTATATAAGGAACAGTTTCAAGCTCGGGGATTGAATGAGCAATATAAGCACTATCTGTGTATATATTCATTGGGTCCGGTACATGTTCAAAGACCCAAAGTATAGCGGCAAGCTCCACTAGTTGGGCTGATTTATAAGGTGTATGAAAGGAAGTTAGATTTGAGTCTATAGATATGGCAGCAGTTCCTGAGGAGGACCCGTCAGTGAAGACTAGACGAGCATTTTCTAGAGGATCTCTTTTAGTGATTCTGGGGAAGGCCACTGGATTGTCCCTAAGAAATTGGATCAATTTGTCAGGAGGGTAGTGATTATCAAGGATTCCCTGATAAGATACAGAGGAGATGGCCCAAGTATCATCATTCTGTTGAAGCCATGACAGTTGTGCAGAGGTGTAAGGGCAGACAATGTGGTCGGGGTCTTTTCCAAAAAATTTGACTGAAAGAGACCTGCCTTCCTGAAGGAGGGAGGCAGTAAGAAGCGGGTAGGTGGGTAGCACTTTGGTGGGTGTTGCAGGACCATGGATCCAATATAGGGGCAGGTCCTGCCATAAAAGGCCCGTAGGGGAGAATGATGTAGAAAAGATAAGAAACCAGAGTTTTTTCTGGGGGTTATAATATCCTATTTTTTGGGCCGAAATAGCATGATTTATTTTTTGTAGGGCAGCCTCACCTTCTTTAGTCAGAACACGGGGCGAGGTTGGGTTGGAGTCACCTTTCAGAATGTCAAAGAGGGGTTTCAAATCTCCTGTGGTGATTTTAAGGTAAGGGCGTAGCCAATTAATATCACCCAATAACTTCTGGAAGTCATTCAGCGTGTGCAAATGATTTGTCCGTATCTGAGCTTTCTGTGTTATAATATGAGAGGAATGCAATTCGAATCCAAGAAAAAAGAAAGGGGAGGCAAGCTGGACTTTATCCGGGGATATGTATAATCCCCTATCTTTTAAGGCAGTTATTAGCAATGTGGTGATCCTAAGTAATTCCTGCTCGCAGGGCCCAGCAATAAGAATGTCATCCATATAGTGAATGATATAAAGTTGTGGAAATTGTAAGCGAAAGGGGTCGATTGTCTGGGCAACATACTTCTGGCAGAGGGTAGGGCTGTTGGTCATGCCTTGGGGGAGAACTTTCCATTGAAAGCGAGGAGAGGGTCCTACGCAATTGGTAACTGGGACAGTGAAGGCGAATCTTTTGGAGTCATCGGGGTGGAGAGGAATGGAAAAGAAGCAGTCCTTGAGGTCTATTACAATTTTTTGGAAGCCTGCCGGGATTGCTACGGGTGCAGGAAGACCCGGTTGCAGCGATCCCATGGGGATCATGGTCTTATTGACCGCCCTTAAATCATGGAGCAATCTCCAGGCACCTGACTTCTTTTTAATAACAAAAATTGGAGTATTCCAAGGAGAGTTGGAGGGTTCTATGTGACCCGCAGTCAATTGTTGTTGAACTAACATATTTGCAGCCTCTAGTTTTTCTTTAGGGAGGGGCCACTGGTCAATCCAGACGGGAGTCTCAGATCTCCATGTAATCTTATCCGCCTGTAGGCTGAGGGGACCAGTGGCCCTTATGAAAAATGTGTCTGGAAACCAAGGCCGGAGCGGTCAGGGTGAGATTGTATATGTAAAGGTTGAGTGATGCCTTGTTTATTTTTTCCTAGTCCTTGGCGGGGTAAAAAGCCTTGACTTAGCATTTGCTCTGTAACAACTGAGCTAGGGCTGCACATGATAACTCCCATTTGTGAGAGGATATCTCTTCCCCACAGATTAACGGGGAGGCATGGGACTACAAAGGGACGGATTGTTCCTCTATTACCCTCACGATCTTCCCATTGCAACAGCTGTGTTGATTGCATAGTGTTGGAACTCTGCCCTATACCTTGTAAGTGGGTCAGGGAGGGCTGTAACGGCCAGGCAGGTGGCCAGTGTGCCTCAGAAATAACAGTTGAATCAGCCCCGGAATCGAGTAGGCCCATAAAGGATTTTCCCTGTATTTTAAGCATTAGTGTGGGCCTCTCTTGGGACAAGGCTTGGGCCCAGTAAATGTCTGAGGACCCGGGTGTGGAATTGCCCCTCTTATGTTTTGAAGCAGGAAAGGTGGTATTCATAGGAAGAGGGAGGGCTTGGGCAATGCGCTGATTGGGCTGGATTCTCACAGTATCTTTCAGAGCAGAAGCAATTATCTTAATCTCTCCTGCATAGTCATTATCGACAATAGTTGGGTGTATTGTTATTCCTTGAAGGGTGGTAGAGGCACGGCCAATAATGAGGAAAAAGGAACCTCTGGGCGGAGGGCCGAAGACTCCCGTAGGGAGGATTTGTGGGCCGTCCTCCGGTCTCAATATTGCGGCGGCGGTGGCACACAAGTCCACTCCTGCACTGCCTGCCGTTGCTCTGGAGAGCTGTGGGCAGGGTGGGTCCCCGTGGCTGGCTGGGCCAGTCCTTGAGGGGTCCGGGGCCGACCCCGCCAGCCGTTTCCCGACAACGGGGGGAGGGGTTTGCCGTCTATATCATGTGTTGCTCTGCATGTATTCCCCCAGTGAAACCTTTTTCTGCACCTGGGACACGGGGTGGCAGGTGCTGCGCGCCTTTTCTGAGCGGTGGGATTAGGTTGATTCATGGGGCATTGTCTGGCAAAATGACCCTCGGTTCCACATTTAAAACAGGTTTTCACAGTATTATCAACAGCTGCTCCTATAGTTAGAAATGCCTCTGACATGTTTTTCATAGGGTTTTGTAAGGCCAATATCGCCTGAGACATTTTTTCAATTTTTGCTGCTGTAGGATCTTGGATATCGCGGCATAGTTTAATCATCTCATTTAATGTCTTATCCTGCCATTGACCATTCAGTACACTCCTACATGGGCCATTGGCATTCTCAAAAGCCAGTCTTTTGATAATTAAATCATCTGATGCCTCATTTCCTAACGTCCTCTCAGCCGTCTCTAACAGTCGACTGACAAAGTCAGAGTACTCTTCATCTTTTCTTTGAGTGATCTTATTAAGGGGTGTAAAGGGGGAGCCTGTAACAGGAAGGGCTCTCCAAGCGCGATTAGCCGCGTGAGCAGTCTGTTCTAGCAAGCCTGTAGGTAACTTTCTTTGTTTTTTCTCTAACGCATATTCACCTCGTCCTGCTAATTTTTCAAAAGTCCAATCCCTATTAGCCTTAGATTTCAAGTTTCTTTTTTCGATGGTTTGACAGTGATATTCAAATTCTGCTTTCCAGGTTAGGAATTGTCCCCTTGATAGGGCGGCCTGAGCTACTCGCACCCATTCCCCGGGCAGCAGATAACCTCCTTGTCCTATAGCCTCAAGGGCAGAGAGAGTGAAAGGGGCATTGGGACCATATTTTTTCACTGCTGCATGGAGATCTTTGATATTCTTAAACTTTGGGGCTTTGTATTTAGAGGAGCATGATTTATTGTCCTCTTCTGAATCAGATTCCTGGTCATCATCCTCCACTTCCTCCTCCTGGCTTTCCTCCTCGGACTCTTCAAGTCCTGCGCTATTTTCAGGGGGGTGCTTATCAGAGTTTGTGTCCTCTGCATCTTTAGGTCTATTCTGTGTATTGCTTCTAAGAATAGGAAAGAGAAGGGATTTCTGTTTCTGTTTTGGTCGGGGAATTTTGTCTTGAGGGAGTGCTATAGGAGTACTTTTTGGGGCAGAGGGAGGAAGCAGTGCCTTCTGCAGGGACGCTTGTAGCGCCGAAAATTCCTTTACCATTTGATGATATTGATTCTGCATATTGACTGTCTTTCTTAATTCAGCCATGCGCTGGGTCAAATCTCTCTGGATTTGGGAAAGGTCCACAAGGGGGGGTAGTAAATAGGGGTGTGGGGAGAAAGCGTGGGATAGGAACACTTCTTGAGGGTTGTATGCAGCAGCCTCAACGTCTAAATTGGCTGCGTTCTCGTCAGGGAGCGGGCCGCTTTCGTTTTCGGGGGCAGTATTCATGCCGACTTTCCCCTCGGTAGGGAAGACCGGGAAAGTGAGTGTCTCTTCAACAGGGTTAGGGAGTGGCGGGTAAATGGACTTGGCAGTAGGGGTAGGGGGAGGAGATTTTGCTTCCTCTTTGTCTTGTGAGTTTTCTGCGTGAAGGGAGGAAGCAGAAGCAGCGCGAGAAAGCGGAGCGAGACAGGATTCCGCCTGCACGAGTAACTGGCGGGCACCTTTGTCTCCAGTTGATCCCTCAATAATGTCATTAATTAAGGTCCAGAGGGAGAAGGCATTTATGGGAACTGACTCGGGACCTTCTTGTTTCAATCTTTCATTAAGATCTCTCCCTACTTTCTGCCATTTCCCCGGGTGTATATCTGGACCATTAACAATGAACCAGGGACATACCTTATCTATAAAAATAAAAAACTTTAAAAGGTCTTTTTTCTTTATCCTTATTCCTCTCTCTTTGAAGCTTTGTTTTAAATCTTTAAGAAAAACCTGTTCTTTGGATAGTGGTGATCCCATGATGTCGATAGACGCGAACACTTACCTTAAGGGGATTTTCAGGGTCCGGACGAGGGGCGTCTACCGGGTCCCTGTCCAGCGTTCGAGCCCCACGCTTGGGCGCCAATTGACCTGGCCCGCAGGTCACACAATCGTGGGTTAGCGAAGCTGGAGAGGTCCGGGGAGCTAGGCTCGAGGGGAACCTAATGGCTCTAAGGGCCAAGAGGCTCGGAACGAGATCACGGAGAGGAAGGAGACTAGACGCGCTAATGGTGTAAAAAATGTCTCTCTTTATTGTTCCTCGTAAGGGTTTTTATGAGCATGTTATCAGAATGCCACGTCCCCAGAGGGGTGGCTAAGCATTGGACGCAGGCCTGCGTCATATCCCAGAAACGAGAGTTAGCCAGGAAATGAGAGCTAAGCGAGAAATGAAAGCTAGCGAAGGGAGGGGGCGCGGGTCAGGCAGAGGGGAGGGGTAAGGCGATTTTCCAGTCTCCGGCAAGTTCTCAAATCCTACCCCTGCATCTCTGTCTCTCAGCACATGATCTCATCTACTCCTGTACTGAGAAAACTGAGGCCATCTGTTGTAAGCTACTCATGCACCCTATTCTGCACCCTCAAAACCCTGTCCTTGCTTCGGTCTCTGACAAAGAGATGGTCCTTCTACTCAAACAGGCTAAGGCCTTTATTTATTTATTTGTTTGTTTGTCTTGGGAGGGGGGAAGGCAGGGCAATTGGGGTTAAGTGACTTGCCCAAGGTCACACAGCTAGTCAAGTATCTCAAACCAGATTTGAACTCAGGTCCTCCTGACTCCAGGTCTGGTGCTCTATTCACTGTGCCACTGCCCCTAGGCATTTATTTATATTTTTTAAAATATTTTTTAAAAATTTTTCCCCAGTTACATGTAGAGATAATTTTTAACATTCATTTTTAAAAAAAAATTGAGTTCCACAAAATCTTATTTAAAAAATGAATGTTGAAAATGGTCTTCATATGTAATTGGAAAAAATGAAATACTATTGAAAAAATTTGAGTTCCAAATTTTCCCTCTCCCTCCTTCCCTGAGACAGTAAGCAATTTGATTGTTCAATCATGCAAAACATATTACCATATTATCCACTTCTATTCCTAATTAAATCCCCTCTGCTCTCCTACAAGGCCTTGCCCCATCTATCATTCAATTTTTCATCTTCTATTTCTCCCTACCTACTGGCTCCTTCCCTGTCGCTTACAAGTATGCCCAGATATATCCCATCATTTTTTTTTTGGAGGCAATCAGGGTTAAGTGGCTTTCCCATGGTCACGCAGCTCATAAGTGTCTGAGTTTAGATTTGAACTCAGATCCTCCTGACTACAAGGCCAATGCTTTATCCAAACTGAGCCACCTGGCTGACCCAATATAACCCATCTTAAATAAAAATCCAAACACAGATTTTTCACTTGGCTTAACATGACCACCCCCACTTTCCTCTATCTTCCCTTTCATTGCTAAACTCTTTAAAGAGCCTTCTGCCTCATCACCCAGTTATTTCTCAAACTTTTACAACCTACTTTCAAACTATAATATTCAGATGGAACTGTTCTAAAATTATTTCTTAATTGCTAAATCTAAATAGCTTTCCTCCATTCCCAACCTCCTTGATTTCTTGATCAGAAAGTGTCTCCTCCTTTGTCTTCTCTGATATTCTCTCCTGATTTTCCTCCGTGTTTTTACTGGACACTTCTTAATCTTTTGTCACTTTTGCACGTGGTTCATCCACTTTGAACTTCTTAAGTGTGGGGTGTCCCTCAGTGCTCTGTCCTGGGCCATCTTGTCTTGCTTTACTCTTCTCATGGTGAATTCAACAGCTCCCATGAGTTTCATTATCATATCTATAAAAATGACTCCTAGATATATATAGTTTGCTCCTCAGGGGCAGTGCTGGTCCCTAGCCTTGTCCTGTTCAATAAGCTAGGCACAATAACTATGTGCCAGGCACTAGGTGGTACAGTGGATAGAGTGCCAGGAAAATTCATCTTCCTGAGTTCAAACCTGGCCTCAGATACTTCCTAGCTGTGTGACCCTCGGCAAGTCACTTAACCCTGTTTGCTTCAGTTTCCTCTTCTGAGCTGGAGAAGGAAATGGCAAACCGAGACTCCAACATCTTTGCCAAGAAAATCTCAAATGAGATCATGGAAAGTCAGACACAAGCAAAAAACAACAAATGTGCCCAGCACTGTGCTAAGCACCAGATAATTCTAAGCTCATTCCATTGGCTATGCACTCCACCCAACACCACTGGGCATTGTGAGGAAATTCTAATCCCTCTAAGGTCCTCGGTACTTGTACTTCTAGTCCTTGGTGCTGTTCCCCACAATGAACAAAATTCAAGTTACACACAATCTTATAAAAATGTTCCAAATTGAAATTTAGGGGATGCCCATCAATTGGGAAATGACTGAACAACCTGTAGTATACGATTGTAATGGAATACTATTGTGCTGTAAGAAATGATGAGCAGGATGCTTTCAGAAAAACCTAGAAGACTTACATGAACTGATGCGAAGTGAGATGAGCAGAACCAGGAGAACACTGTACACAGTAACAGCAATATTGTATGATCTATGTGAATGCTCTTAGCAATACAATGATCAAAGACAATTCCAAATGACTTATGATAAAAAAATGCTATCCACTTCCAGAGAAAGAATTGATGGAGTCTGAATGCAGATTGAAGCATACTTTTTTTAAACTTTATCATTCTTGGGATGTTGGGGCTGTTTTTCTTTTGCAACATGGCTAATGTGGAAATGTTATGCAGGATCACAACATGTATAATCTATATCAAATTGCTTGCTTACTCGAGGAGGGACTAGGGGAGGGAAGAAGAGAATTTGGAACTCAATTTTAAAAAACAAATGTTAAAAATTTTTTTTTACATGTAATTGAGGAAAAAATATTCCAAATCACTAATAATTGGAGAAATACAAATTATAACCCTGGGGTTTTCTCTCACACTTATCAGACTGGCAAAGATGACAAAAAAAAAGGAAAATGACAATTGTTGTAGCGACTATGTTATGACAAGACAACACTCATGGACTGCTCAAGTGAAGGTGGAAAGTGATCCACCATTTTGGAGAGCAATTTGGAACTACATCCCAAAAGGCAACCAATTGTGCATGCCTTTTGATCCACTGATACCAACTCTAGGCTTATACCCCAAAGAGATTAAAAAAAAAAAAGAGCAAAAGGTCCATATTTACAAAAAGTTATAGCAGCACGTTTTTGTTGTAGCAAAGAAACAAAGTAGATGCTTCTCAATTGTGGAATGGCTAAGCAAATTATGGTATATGAATGCTATAAGAAATGATGAAAAACTTAAAATCAGAGAAGCCTAAGAAGATAGGTATAAACTCAGGCAGAATAAAATAAGCAGAACCAGAGGAAATATTTATTTATACAAATACAACATATATCTTGAGCCCATATATCTTAATCCCTCATATTGCTCCTGAACTCTGTTGTTGACTAGGATGTCCCATAAGGGTCTCAAACTCAGCATGTACAAAATGGAAGTCATTATCTTCCCCTTTCAACTCACTCCGCCAAATTTCCTTGTTTCCTTTGTCAGCAATATCATCCTTTTTATTGACCAAGTTCACAACCTCAGAATCATCTTCGATCCTTCCTAAGGGAGGCAGCCCTATAGGATGGCTCTGGAATTCCGGAACCTAGGATCAAATCTTACTTTTAATGCTTACTCTCTGAGTGGCCTTGGGCAAGTCACTTAACCTCCGTGGGCCTCGGTTTCCTCATCTGTAAAATGCAGTGAGCGAGTGGATCAGATGGTGTCTGAGATCTCTTCCAATTTTAGATCTATGATCCTATAAATTCTCCATCCTTCATAGATATTCATTTGCCAAGTCTTATTAGTTCTACTTCCACATCTTTCATATCCATCTGCTTTCCTCCATTTGTATTGCTACTATTAAGGTTCTGGTCTTCAGTGTAAGTTTCCTGGATTATTTTAACCGTCAATCAGTCAAAAGCATTAAGTGCTCATTGTATGCCAGGCACTTTGCTGAGTGCAGAGGATACAAAGAAAAGCAAAAATGTGGTACCTGTCCTCATGAACTTAGATTCTAATGGGGGAGACAATCTGAAAAAAAAATCATACATATAAAATAGAATAATCTCTAAGGGAAGGCACTAGTGGAATGGGGGGAGGGAGAGGAAGAGAACCTGGGAAGCCTTTGGGCTAAGCCTCCTAACTGATCTCCCCTTTTCTAGCTTTTCCCATCTGCCATCCATGTGGTTCTTATATGTGTCAAAACAATCTTCAGAAGGCACAGGTCTGACTGTGAGGCAGCTAGATAGTGCAATGGATAGCGCACTGGGCCTGGAGTTACAAAGACATGAGTTCAAATTCATCCTCAGACACTAGCTGTGTGATCTTGGGCAAGTCACTTAACCTGTTTGCCTCAGTTTCCCTGCCTTCCAGGATTGTTGTGAAGTTCAAATGTGATATTTGTAAAGCACCTGGCACATAGTAGGCACTTAGCAAATGTTTATTGTTTGATTGATGACGATGATGATGTCACTGCTTCACTAAAAAGCCAAAAAAAACTCAAAAATCTTTCTGTGACTTTCAATTGTGTCCAGGACAAAAATATAAACTCCTCAGCCTGGCATTTAACTACAACCTGACTCTCACTCATCTTTCCAGTTCTATATCACATTGGTCCCCTTCACACAATCTATATTCCAGGCAAATGAGTTGTAAGAAGTTCCCTGAACTTGACCCTCTCTCTACCTCTTACCTTAGTACATTCCAATAGGCTGACTGGCCATGCCCAGAATGCACTCATCTCCTCGTCACCACCTCTCAGAACTCCTCCTATGAGGCTCAGCTCAGGCACTGCCTCTTTTGCCAAGTTATCTTCACCAACCACGAAGATAAATGAAGTTTATGTACCAGCATATGGATAAAGACATAAAGAAATTCTGTGAAGAACCTGACAAGATTCTCCCCCTTCCCCCAAAACCAAGTCAACACGTATTTTGATAATCAGTGACTTCATGAGCACAAGTGATCATGCAGAAAAATATGATGGGAAATATGGTTCAGGTCATTAAGCACCTACTGTGTGCTCGGCACTGTGCTAAGCACTTAACGAATATCTCATTTCATCCTCAAGACAACCCTGAGAAGCAGGTGCTATTTGTTGCTGTTTAGTCGTTTTTCAGTCTTGTCTGACTCTTTGTGACCCTGTTTGGGGTTTTCTTGGCAAAGATACTAGAGTGGTTCACTATTTCCTTTTCAGCTCATTTTACAGATGAGGAAACTGAGGCAAACACGGTTAAGTGACTTGCCCAGGGTCATGCAGCTAGTCAGTGTCTGAGGTCACACCTGAATTCAGATCCTGACTCCAGGCCCAGTGCTCTGTCCCACTGTGCCAGAAGTTGCCTCAAAGGAAGAAAAAGATATACAGACTACTTAGAAGTTTTAGGTTTATAAATCTAAGAGAGGCAACATGACATAGTGGATAGAGAACTGACCTTGGAACCTAAAAGGCCTAGGTTCAAGTCCCACTTCTGATAACATACTCCTTATAAGACTCTGGGCACATTATTTGACGGTTCAGTGTTCCAGACTAGTGGTATCAAATAGAAAAGAGGGCCAATTATCCTTATATAACTGAGTCATATTGACTCAGTTTTAAAATGCAATATTATCTGTTTTATTGTATTGTTTATTTTGGTAAATATTTCCCAATTACATTTTAATCTGGTTCCTGCCCCACTCTGGAGTATTGTAGACAGCATACATGGGCCACATGTGTGACACCTCTCCTCCAGACAATTCTCTAGTTTTGTTTTATTATGATTTTTTAAAATTTATATTAGGCTGGCTCGCTCTCTCTCTCTGTCTCTCTCTGTGTATATATATATACACACACACACACACACACACACACACACACACACACACACACACACACACACACACACCAGGCTCTATGCTAAGCACTTTTACAAGTACTGTCTCATTTGATCCTCACAACAACCCAGCGAGGTAGGTGCTATGATATCCCCACTTTACAGATGAAGAAACTGAGGCACAGAGGTTAAGTGACTTGCCTAGTGTCACACAGCTAATAAGTATCGGAGGCTATATTTGAACTCGGGTCTTCCTGACTCCATCCAGGCCTGGTACTCTGTCTACTGCACCACTCAGCTCCCCTACGTAGTTACAGAGAAGGGACTAACCTGCTTTGGTGGAGAAAGTTTCCTTACCTAGGAGTTCCCTATACCAGTGAAATTACAAGTCCTGTTCCCTTCCCTACTTTTATCCAGAAGAGAGTCAGAAGGGGATGGATATGTTGTTCAGTCCTTTAGTTGTACCTAACTCTTTATAACCCTGTGGACCATATCATGCCAATATTGTAGAGATATAGATAGATATACATATGTGTATATATGTGTGCATATATGTATATATGTGTGTATATATTATATATGTATGCTTGTGCATTTGTGCATTATATATGTGTATGTGCATGCATGTGTGTGTGGTGTGTGTGCACTTGTGTATGTGTGTACGTGTACATGCGTGTTTATAAAAGTGTGTTGTGTGTATGCATACATATACGTATTGTTGTGATATATATACTGAACGCCAAATACCATCGCTGAAAAACAAAATTGACTCTATCTTAACAGACAGGAAATGAGATCGCCTTCTCTCTGCGTTCAGATCACCAACTAATTAGAACCAAGCCCCAAATCACAAAGTAGAAGGAAAGGTTATCATGAGATGACCCTATGACCATTACAACAGCTTAGGTCTGACCTTTTCAGACAAGCTGTCAACAACGAAAAAAGACAAAGATTATCTGGATTATAACCAGTTAAGTGTAACTGCAGCAAGTCATCCCATCATAAAAGGCTAGAAATTGTGTCAGCCAACAAACACTTGATCTCCTTGCCAAAGACGGCAGTCAAGGCCTTTCAGTTCAGTTGTTTTTCGGTTGTGTCTGACTCTCCATGACCCCATTTTGGGGTTTTCTTGGCAGAGATACTGGAGTGGTTTGACATTTCCTTTTCCAGCTCATTTTGCAGAGGAGGAAACTTAGGTAAACAGGGTTAAGTGACTTGCCCAGGGTCACACAGCTAGTGTCTGAGGCCAGATTTGGACTCAGGAAGATGAGTCTTTCTGGCTCCAGGCCAAGCACTCTATCCACTGCATGACCTAGCTGCCCATAGCCAAGGGATTAGACTACAAATTAATTTCAATTAATATGGTAATGTGAAAGATTCTGGAGTACCATTGCTTTTCTACAAACACTCCAGCAAAGTTCTAAGAATGCCTCTGAAGAAATAATAAAAAAGAAAATCAAAAGCTGTTATAATAGCAATATATTCTTCCATCCAGTCTAGGACTGCACATGGAGACTACCTGTAGGCATTTTGTGGGGAGACAAGGCAGGGGACCAGGAAGCCAACACAAAGACCAGGGACCTAAAGCCTGTGAGATCCTGGCTGGCCCTACCCTGTCTGAGCAGCAGTCCCCATAGGTCAGTGCACAGGGGGAAAAGGATTGGGCAGTGCCACATACCTGGGGCCTTTCAAGAGGCCTGGAACCAGGACCTATGGCAGGTCAGGGCCTATTCCTAGTCACAGAATGTAGAACTTCAGCATCCAGACTGCAGAAGGGACAGGACCAAGAAGGAATTTCCTTATTTGATCCAAGAGTGCCAAGAGGAAGCAATGATTGTCCCAGCACAGAATCCCAGTCCAAAAACTGAGGCTAGAGATATGAATAAATAGAAGAAAATGCTGAGTACAATGAAGAAATGCTTGGAGTTAAGAAGCCCAAGAAATTAAACCCAAAAAGAGGAGATTACCTATGCCAGGACAAGTCCCAAAGAGGGGTGAAAAATGACTTGGCCATGAGGGCTATAAAGGTATTTAGAAGAAATTTAAAGAGATAAAAAAAAATTATGAGTGAAATAAGATATCTGGAGGAAATAAAAATTGGAAAGAGAATAGCCTACAGATTCATTTGTAAAACATTAGGAGGAAAAAAAAATGAAAGCCTGGCCGTGAAGATGAGAAAATGCACCTCCTTCTCTTCTTTGGAGAAATAGAAGACTAAGTTTATAGAACATCGTTTAGACTGCCAGACTTGGGTGGTGTGTTTATTAGTTTTGTTATACTGTCTTCTTTCTCTTTATTTTTCAATTCTTGTTACTGGGGATGGTTTGCTGAGCAGGGGAAGAGGGAAGGATCTATTTCAAGTGAAGATGGTATAAAAACAATGTCAATATTCTTTAAATCCTTTGTTACCCGTGCGTGGTAAACTAAAAATAAATAAAGAAATTTATTAAAAAAAAAATCCTTTGTTACCCAGCTGGAAATAAGGGAAGGTAGGTGGAAATGGAATGTGGTGGTCCCAATAGAGGCATGCTACGAGGCATCGACAGCCCTCCACAGCCTAAGGAAAGCCGGAGATGCAGAGAAAGGGGGCTGCTCACTTCCTGATGCAGGGGCATCAGCGCTGCCCGGCCGGTAGATGGCAAATTAGCCAGGGTGATACCACAAAGAGTTCTAGGAATACATCAGTCCATACCTAGGAATCTTCAGCTTTTTGCCCTGAGGCATGAGCCACACAAATTACTAAGCATAGCAAAAGATGGACCTTGAAAGCGGTGATCCTGAACCTCAAGAAGCTCTCTCTACTGGTATCAATCAATAAATACTTATTAGGCAGCAGAGTATGAGCCCGGGGCATATTTGAGGCGAAAGACAGTTCCAGTTACAGCCCTCAGGGGGCTTACAATCTAATGAGGGAGATAAAATGCAAACAAATATATACAAAATGAGCTATATACAGGATAAATAGGAAATAATTTAAAAAGAGAGAGCCTTAGAATTAAGAGGAGTTGGGGATGGCGACTGCTTTCTTCTTTGACACACATTATTAGGAGATTCCTTAGAGGCTCAACCCTAAGCATGTGAAATAGGCAGATGTACCTAAAATATGCCCTGTTCTCCTCCTAGCATAATCCTATAGCAACAGCAAGGGCTGTTGGGAAATTATGTGTATATATATATGCACATGTAGATCTGTATGTATGTACATACATACTTTTTTTACTTGCTAGAAAGAAATGCAAAGGAATTAAAATAAATCTCCACCTCATTCCCTACTGAAACTAATGTGTATGATATCCCATCCCCTTGAGGACTAAGGTATCAAAACTAGCAAATGTGATAAAACTATCCAAGCTCATCTGCTAATGGGTAACTGTGGAATTCAAGAAACAATGTTTGGGGCAGCTAGGTGTTATAGTGAATAAAGCACTGACCCTCAGGAGGACCTGAGTTCAAATCTGGCCTCAGACACTTACTACGTGTGTGATCCTAGGCAAGTTACTCAACCCTGCCTGCCTCCACAAAAAAAAAAAAAAAAAAGGAACGACAGTCAATCTCCTTTCCCTCTATCCCACTCCAAAATGAATAATTCTAATAGTGACAAATTCAGGTTCACAGAGAAAGCTATTTTTACCCTTCAAATCACACCGAATAGCTACCCACCTACCTATTTCATCTCCTGTTCGAGGCTAAATAACAAAGAATGATTGTTGTCTGTTCTTGGCAGCTTTAAGAATGATTGGGGATGTAAGTCCCCAGCTAACAGACCTCTTGCTCTGGGCTATCCACTATGAGGAAGAGCCAGGCGTGCGACTGGAAGCCTGTAGGAGCATCACTGCCCTTCAACTTCCGGGAGACAAAATCCGAGACACCTTCCTAGATGTGCTCCTCCTAGAGAGCCATGAGGCTGTTCTTAGGTAAGCCCTCCAGCACAAAGATGTAGAGCTAGATGGGGGAGGGGAAGAAAAGAATTTATATAGCATCTACTATGTGCCAGGCACCGCGCTAAGTGCTTTACAAATATTATCTTGTTTGATCCTCACAACAAACCTGGGAGATAGGTGATATTATTATCCCTGTTTTACATATGAGGAAACTGAGGCAAACAGAGATTATGACTTGCCCAGAGTCACACAGACATTAAGTATCTGAGGTTGGATTTGAACCCAGGCCTTCCTGACTCCAGGCCCAGCACTCTATCCATTATACCACTTTGCCACAAAAACTATCTAATCCTACTCCCTCATTTTTAAGCTGAGGAAACTGAGACGTAGGGAGGGTAAGAGACTTGTCTAAAGTCACACAAAGGTAAATGTCAGAGGTGGGATTTGAACCCTGAGCATCTGACTTCAGGATTAGTGCCCTTTTTACGATACCATGCTGGCCCCTCTAACTCTCAGAGCCTAGCCATAACATCATAACTTAAGCGCTGTCCAGCTCCCATCATACCTTGTTCCAAGGACATCCAGAGCCTCACTCTGTAGAACGTTCTTTCCTCCCCAGGCTGCTTAATTAGGAGTATAGGCCTTGGTCCACCCTTTGCCAGATCATTGAATCCACCAGATACCAGTACAGCTGGAAGCTCACCCAAAGACACTGGTCACTCAGGTAACTTCACAGGCAGACCCTCTTCCTCTGTTCACTGTGGCCTCTCTTACCTAAGCAGGTCCCAATGGTATCATGAACTGGAATGAGGGCACACCATACAACATTCCTGCAGAATATTTTTTTCCCCTGGATATTCACAACTCTCTTTTCTATAAGGTCTCCTATTGCCTTCTCTTTAGGGAAGTGAACGATGCAATGAAGACTCTTAACTTACAAGATGAAGGAAACCAAGAGATGCTTCAAAAGATCAAGAAAAAGGTAGACCTGTGGAGGCTGTGCTTGTGGGCAGTTGGCAGATACGTACACCCTTCTCCCCACTTATACACAAACATATGGTACACACGTAACACACGTGGCTTATGTGCACCCCTCTCCTAGTCTCTTCATCCTAGTGCCTTCTTTCTATACATCCACTTTATCCTATATAAAGCCTGTCTGAACACGGCTGTTTGCATGCTGTCTCCCCCATTAGACTATGAGCTCCTTGGGGGCAGCTAGGTGGCACAGTGAGTAGAGCACCAGTCCTGGAGTCAGGAGGACCTGAGTTCAAATCCAGCCTCAGACACTAGCTGTGTGACCTTGGGCAAGTCACTTAACCCCAATTGCCCCGCAAAAAAAAAAAAAAAGACTGAGCTCCTTGAGGGCAGGGACTATCTTTTGCCTGTCTTTGTATCCCCAGCATTTAGCAGAATGCCTCGCACACAGGAGGCACTTAATAAATGTTTACTGACTGATTTACACAGATATAAAGTAAACACATATAAATATATACATTCATGGATGCATACATATACATATGTGTGTAGAAATGTGTAATATAGAAATATAGAAACCCATTAGTTATGTCCATGCTTGTCTCCACTTACATATACATGTAACAAATGTCTTAGGCTGCAAAAAATTTGTCCACAACCAGGTGAGATTTTATTCCTAGAAAGTAATCCTGACATCTAAATTTTCAATGATTAGTTGTCCAAAGATGGCATCCTTTTTTTTTTTTAATTTTTTAAGGCAGTTGGGGTTAAGCTACTTGCCCAGGGTTACACAGCTAATAAGTGTCTGAGGCTGGATTTGAACTTGGGTCCTACTAACTCTAGGTCCTGTGCTCTGTCCACTGTACCACATAGTTGCCCCTCATCCTTACTTTTTTAAAAGTTTAGTTGCTAAATCAATAAAAAGGCAGCTAGATAGTATGGTGGATAGAGAGCTGGGCCTACAGTCAGGAAAACCTGAGTTCAAATCTAGCCCCACTTGCTAGGTGTGTGACCCTGGGCATGTCACTTAACCTCTATTTGCCTGTTTCTCTCATCTGGTCATGACAGCCTGCCTCTTTGTGGTGGCTGTGTGAGGAGAGAGAAGGGGACATATACTAGGGAGCTCCAAATTATTGTCCTTAAGAAAAATGTGTGTATATTTTTATACACGCATATTGTAAATACATATATATCTTATACATGTTGCTTTAATTTATACATTATATATACATATGTGTATATACATATATATTATATATATTTTTATCTCACCTTTTCAGTGAAAGTCAAAGGACTTAGAGCTAGTCCCATTCTCTTGTTTTATAGGGGAGGAAAGTGAAACCCAGATAGGTCGAGGCATCCAAGGTCTCATAGCTGTTAAATAGCAGACCCAGGAGTCAAACCCAAGTCCCCAAATCTAGTGCTCTCTCCACTTTACCACCCTGAATACCCTTTCCAAGTAAGCACACACTAGAACCAACATTTGTGCACATACCTACAGTGTGAAGAAGACAGGACAAGGGATTGGAAGAGGTGCAAAGCTCAAGTAAGATACCATGCCCTGTCCTTAAGCCTCCAGTTTAATAGATGAGTAAGACTCCAACACAGATGGCTATAATAGACAATACCGTATAATAAATCCATTAGAGAATTAAAATAAAGTGCTAAGTGAGATCTGAAGTGAGAAAGCCATGATCAAGTTGGGGAACTGAGGAAGACTTCTTAGAGAACTGGACATTTTAAACTTTAGTCCATTTTAATTGGATAACTAAGAAAGAGAAAGGAGTGCATTTCTTGCATAGGCTACAACCTGAACATTGGTAGAGGGGTATTAGAGTGCAGTGTATGTGTAGCTATGGGATAGGGAAAGGCGGTACAAACAGGCAAAGAATCATGCAATTTTCCCAGAGGTCAAGCATATGAAGAGGTGTTTGTTATATAAATCTGGAAAGACAAGGAGGTCATAAAAAATACTGACGGGGAGTTTAAATTTTACCTTGTAGGCAATAGGGAGTCGCTGGAAATTTATGGTCAGAGTGACATCATCAAATCTTTGCATAAGAAAAATGATTTTAGCAATAAGATAAAAGCTGGACTGGCGAAGAGGAAGACTCTAGAGTCCTTCTTTTAAAGAGTTTATGGTAGTAGTCTAGACCAGCAGCTCTCCAAGTGTGGTCTGGGGACTCTTGGGAGTCCACAAGATCCTTTCAGGGGGTCTGTGAGGTCAATACTATTTTCATGATACTAAAATGTTTTCATGTCTAATATGGCAAATAATATATAGCTACAACCCAAATGAACAAAACTCTTTGGGCGGGGGGAAGGGGAGTCCTTAGTAATTTTTATGACTGTAAACAAGTCCTAAAACAACAAGTTTGAGAAGCACTGGTTTAGGCAGATGGTAATAAAGGTCAATGGTAGCGTGGTGGCAGTGGGAATCGAGAAGGGAGTAGTAGATGGGAAGAAATGTTGTAGAAAGGAGAGAAGCGAGGGGGAAAAAATCAAAGATAGCTTAAGGTTATGAACAGGCAAGAGTATGTAAATTAATGATGTCACAGAAATAAATGGTGAGGACAAAGAGGTTTGGAAGGTTTAGGAGGAAAGAAAATGAATGAGGTCTGGTTTTTAACATATGGAGTTTATTAAAGTTCAATGGGAAAAAGGACCATAAAAGCAGAGATGACCTTTAGATATGGGTCTGCAGACTCATGATGAAAAATGCTATTCACCTCCAGAGCAAGAGCTGATGGAGTCTGAATGCAGATCAAAGCGTACTACTTTTCACTTTCTTGTTTTGTACATTTTTTTTTCCTTCGGGTTGATTTCTTTTACAACACGAAAAATTTGGAATTCAAATAGTAAAGAGAGAGAAGAGATGGAGAACAAAGACAGATCCGTGGGGAATGAGGACTCTTATGAAGGTGTTTCCAAGTAAATGAGGAACCAGCAAGAAAGAGTGGAGTGATAATGATGCTAATGCTCAAGAGACAGCATAATATAGCAAATAGATGGCTAGCCTTGGGGTCAGGGAGACTTGAGTTCAAAGCCTACCTCTTCAGAATACAAAAATATAAAATAGTATTTTTAAAAGGCCTACCTCTGACACAGACTAGCCATATGGTAATGTGAAAATCACTTAAAACTCTCTGCCAGTTCTCTTACGTTACAAATAAGCTGCTAATCTTCATTGATTTAAGGAGTTTCTACATTGGGAGTTGCCCATACCAGTGAAATCACAGGTTCAGGCCGAAACAAACAAAACCTATTTTTGCACGCTTGTAAAGTGCCTTATGTACTTTTATCCCATTTAAACCTTACTACCGCCCCGTCAGATAGATAGTATAAGTGTTCCTCTCCCCATTTTACAGACGAGAAAACAGAGGTTCAGAGAAACAAAAGTGATTATTCCAAGATCACATAGTAAATGGAGTCTTATTTGAACAGGAGTGTTCTGACTCCAAGTCCATGGCTCGCTCCACTATGAGAGTCCAGCCTCTATCTCCTTAGCTTCTGGGAATTCCTAACATGCTCCTTTCCCAAATCAGTTCATAGAATCATTGATCTAGGGCTGGAAGAGACCTATGAATGAGGCCATCTGGTCCAATCCTCTCGTTTTAGAATTGGGGAACTGAGATCCTGACAGAATTTAACTGAGTCCTTGCCACCTTTCCATTCTTCTCACACCCCAAACCACCCTCCACATACTGTGTGGTTCAGAGACACTGGCAGCCTCAGTGTTTCTCCCACATGACATGTCATCTGGTGAGGACATTTTCACCCCCCTCCCTGATGCTCCTCTCTGCCTCCTAGCTTCCTTGGCTTCCAGTCACAGCTAAAGTCTCTCCAACTGCAAGAAACCTTTCCCACGTCTCCCTAATCTTAATGCCTTCCCTCTGACCCAATCTTGGATTTGGGGGTTGGGAGAAGGGAATAAATATTCACATAACACGTACTCCATGCCAGGCACTATGCTAAGCACTTTTACAAATAGTATCTCATATGATCCTCACAACAACCCTGCAAGGTTATCCCCATTTACTGTTGAGGAAACAGGCAAACAGAGACTAAATGACTTGCCCAGGTTTCCAGTTAGTGTCTCAGGCTAAATTTGAACTCAGGTCTCCCTGACTCCAGATCTTATCTTGTAAATAACTCGTAGATGATTTTTTTATGTCTCCCCCATTAGACTTGTCTTGAGGGTATGGCCTATTTTTTTTTGGTTTTGCCTTTCTCTGTATCCCTAGCACTTGGAACAATGCCTGGCACACAGAAGGCGCTTAATAAATGCTGACTGCTTAACTTCCCCAAGGATACACTCGTAGGTTACTGAGCTTGTCTTCAAACCCCAAGTCCTCAGACTCCAAATGCTACATTTTCCATGGTGTCTCTTGTCCTATGTCACAGGGCTGGCATTACATAGCTTTCAGAGATGTTGCTCAAACAAACCAAAACTGAAGATATAAAAGCAATCTAAAAAGTTAAAATCACCTATTGTAGTGCCTTGCAGAGAAAGCACTCAATAAAGTAATTGGATTTGAATTTTTAAAAGCTTTACAAAGTTTTTACTATTTTACATAATTCCCAGGAATCTGGACTATCCAACAACCTAGCATATTTATTTCTGACAATTAGTTCTCCCTTCACTCTTGAATAAAATGTCTATAAAGCCAGAATAAAATTTTTTCATTAGTAATCTCCTGAAAAATGTCCATCCACCTTAAGAGTTCATTAATTTCCTTCAGGCTGGCTAGGTTTAGTAGTCATTCGGCTAACTTCCAAACTTAGGCTGATGGTTCCCCACCCCTGCCTTAAAATCAATTACTGTTGTACGAACTTGGCATCTATAGACCCAGCAGTGATTACATCCCAGATTTAAGTAAGGCAACTGGAATACTGACGTCAAGAAGACCCGAGTTCAAATCTGGCCTGTTACTAGTTCTGTGACCCTGGACATGTCCCTACCTCCTAGAGCTATTATTAGGATCAAATAGAATAATATTCATAAAACCCTTAGTACAGTACTTGGCACATGGCAGGCACTTAATAAATGCTTGTTCCCCTTAATGCCAAGAGGCTTTCTTCCTTTCTCAACAAACTACCCACCCCACCTATATTATAAATCTTTAATATGCTACCCAATCATAGGTTCTCAATAATAGGAAGCTAAAAAGGGAATCCAACTTACCCTACCTATCTTTAACTGCAAAGAGGAAGGAAAAAGCGATGGGAAGGATTTGTTGGGGTAAGTTGTGCAAGGAAGTTGGGAAAGTGGGAGGTTATTTAAAAAAATAGAATGGATTATTCCAGGGGTCTAAAAGATCCTGCCTTATACTATTTTCTCTGATTAAATAACTCATTCTACTATGATTAAGCACCAGGATATCTAAGTCTTTGCATTTTCTTTGAGTGCACATTCTCAGACAAGAGAGGACATTTTTCCCCCTGGGCTTGGACCAAAACTGGCTTGCTCCTGTAATCTCCCAGGCCATTGTCCAGGCTGCCAAATGCATGTAACTTTTTAAAGTAAAATTTAAGTAAAAGATGCATATTAATGCCTCTTACATTAAAAAAAAAACCTACCTCACACACAGGTCTATGTGTGAATTTCTGGGTTACTTTTCTGCTCTGTGGGTGACAATATGCCTATTGCCTCTGACTAGTCCAAATGCTCATGAATTTCTTTCCTGAGATAATGGAAACAGCTCCCAATATAACATGATCTCTGAGGGTGGTAGGTACAAGTACTTTCTGTACTTGAAAATCTCTTTCAGCAAGCAGATGGTACTTGAGCTTAATGTACTATTCTCGTACTGTTCATTCTGGACATGGAACTCCCATACCTCCTATATCATCTTTTTCCTCCCTGACATTTTCCCACAAGTCCCCAGCTCTAAAATTCACTTAAATATGGACCTTCATATTCCCATGATTGGATATGATGTACTAGGTTTAGGTTTTTCCATAGCTGTCTAAATGCCCTTTACAGTCACCTTCACAGGTGTTTTAGCTTCATTACTTTCTGCCTAGATTTCTCAACTAAGTCAGAAAAACTTGATCATCAATAAAATACTGAAGATTGAAGCAATTGCTGAAACTATTCGGCAGGAGACGAGATACATCTGTCTCAGCAGTCCCAGAAAAGGTAAACCTTCGGTACAACTTGTGGACTTTTTCAAAGACGCTTTTAAAGGTAAGTTTCCCAGCATAAATTATGTCTACCAGTGTCATCGACACGTATTTCTAAGCTCCTGAATGGGCTGGTACTTTTCCGGGTATTATTCCACAGATTAATTCCATTTGCCCCCTTTACCTCCATTCTCCCCCTTAAGGTCTCCCTATTGTTTTCTATTTCCAAAAGGCTACTCACTAGCAGGGACGGGGAACCTGTGGCCTAGAGGCCTGCACTTAAGGACCTCGAGGCCACAGGTTCCCCACCCCTGCAGTCCATAAGACTGTAAAACTAGAGCTCATGTATAGCCCAACTTTTCCCCTTCCATCTTAGTTCCATTATCTAGATGAGAAAACTAAAGCCCAGAGAACAAACGACCTGGCCAAGGTGACTCAGCAGAGTGGCAAATTGAACTTAGGTCCTGTGACTTCAAATGCAATACTTTCCACTAACTACACTGTGGAACTCAACTTATCAGTTACTTGCTTTACTTGGTAGATCCCAGGAGTGGTAGATGACAGGGTCTTTGTAATGTAGTGCTTATAAAAGAGGGATTTGCACTGCTGTAAAAAAAAAATAAAGAAAAGCGGCATTTGCCAGATACATGACCTGGAGTTGATGAGGCTGGGACTTCACTCAGACAGCTGCCTAATAATGGTTCATCCTTTATGGAACTAAGTCCTAAACAAAATATTTATAGTATAATCATCAATCATAAGAATGCTCACTGTAGAGTATAGCAATGTCACGGCATTCATACAGTTGAAAGGAAAATGAAAAAACAAGCTCCAATAACCAATCTAACATCCTAATTAAGGGAAAGATAGGCACCTGATAAATTCGGGCGCTTGAACCCACTGTTGTGTTTCTTACTCTTAGTCCCAGCCAGAGTAAAGCACAGGTTTGGAGTAAAAAAAAAAAAAAAAAACTCTATAAAACTATAGTGGGCATTGTATTTCTTGCATTCTCAGTGAGTGAGGGAAAAGGTAGAGGGAGGGATGGAAGAATTTGGAACTGAAAAAAAAAATTTTAAAAAGGGGAGGTTGATTATTTGGAGCTGAAAATTTAAAAAAAAAATTTAAATTAACAGAAAGAACAGACTGATGGACACACCACAAAGACAATAATACTGCCTAGAGAACAACACTACCTTAAGTATGGAGAACTAGCTGTTAATGAATGGAAGTTCAGGTTACCAGCTATTTGTAAATGAAATGGACAACTGGCCCCCCCCCAATAATATCCTCCTAGTTCACATAACTGAGAGCCACCCAGCCAGTCCTACCCCACAGATACTTCCCCAGCTGCTACTTTCGACTTAGCCTTCTTTTCCACCCCCATCCAATATAACCTAATTGGAAAAGTCTGTTGGCATTTTAATGAATTATCTTTCATACATAATCCTCCCCTTCAAACAGAATCCTACTCTTAACTTTCTGAAACAGAACCTAAATAAGCTCTAGGAAGGCAAGGACCAAGTCTTACTCAAATTTTGAATTTCCCCCAGCCAATCACAGATTTCTTCATAAGAGAGTTACTATTGAAGGAATTAATGAAAATAAAGTTTATTCAAATTCTAAGTCAGAAAAGCTACGCTGGTCCTGCAGACTTGCATTAAATAGCAGGTGTGCCTATTGCACAGAGATGGGCAAGGGTTGCTTCTACAGATGGAGTTTCTTTCCTTTGTGTACCTAGATTCTGATGTCCCTCTCACTCTGTCACCTTCTGATACCTGCGACTTGGAAAAAGCCTTAGAGGTATGTATGAACATGGTCAACAGAGGATTACCAAGGTAAGACATCCCAATAAGGGAGTTAAAAACAAAAACACAGCTTTATTTTCACTTCTACTCAAAAAGAAATTACTACGGGGTCAGAGGCTTCTTGGTGATCAGCAGTCCCTTTTCAAATAACATGGTCACTAAAGAAATCTGGTCCTGCCTATTATCACAAGGCAGGTCTCCCACCTGCACAAAACCTGGGTAGGAACTGAACAAGTACTCGATGCCATCAGTGTACTGGGAGTCAATCTCCAGGTACTTGGGCTCCCCCTGATGATAGACTCGAGAATTTTCCACGGTGTAATACAACAGGACGCTGTCATCCTCGCTCACTAACCGAGTCAAACCGTGGCGAAGCAGGCGGACCTGGGTCTCAGCGGTAATTTTTGCACCCACATCCCAAGCCTCCCCAGCCTCCCACCGGGCAGGCAGCCCATGCACACTCAGTGACCGCTCCTTCTCTGACAGCACCGGAGGCAGGCAGTCGTGGAGGAAGCCCTTGGCCCTCTGGTCGGCCACAGCATCCACTGGTGCATACTGTGCCAGGCGGGCAAGCAATCGCTGCACCTTCTCCAGGAATGGCCCTCGCCGAGGGTCCCCAGATTCTGAATGCTGAACCCCCATGTAATCTAGGTAGTCCCTGGGCAGACCCCTGCGGAATTCCACGTCCTCCTCCATCGCAGCTTGCAAAGCCGCTGGCAGCAGAGGTTCCAGCAGGTCCCCCCAAGAATTGCGCTGGAAGGTAGACAGAGTGAGGTGCAGGGAATGCACCCCAGGCTCACACACAGCCTGGTGGATAAAGCCCCGGGGGAAATAGAGCAGATCCCCGGGCTCCAACACCTCTTGCAGCACGGGTTTTCCCAAGCCCTGGGGTCCAAAGTTAGGGCTGGAAAACTGGGGTAGCTCTTCCGCCTGCTCCCGGGGCTTGTAGACGCGCCAGAGCTTCCTCCCCTCCAGCTGCAGGACGAAGGCTTCGATGTCGTCGTAGTGAGGGGCAAAGCCCTGAGAGCCCGGGGGGGTGAGGTAGGCGTTGGCGCCCACCATGCTGCCGAAATGCTCCTGGAGCACCGACAGCACCTGCCACACGACTGCAGAGAAGGCCTGGGGGCACAAGAGGCGCAGGGAGCAGCCGTCCCGGTACAGAGACCAGGCGGTGGCCGGGAGCGCCCGGCCCGGCGGGTTCAAGGTCTCGCGCTGGCCGTTCCGGTAGCGCGCGGCGTCCAGGTGCAGCCCGAACTGCACGTCCTCCGCACGCAGCACCGCGTCCAGTTCGGCCGTGGAGAAGAGGCCCCGGTAGTAGTCAGGGTTGGCTCGCCGCACCAGCACCGCCTCCTTCTCCCACATCCAGCTGAAGAAATGGTCTACGGGCAGCGGCGCGATCAGCCACTCGAGGAGCCGCGCGGCGCGACGTTTGCTGTGCGGAATCTGGCCCAGCTCCTGGAGAACCTGCTGCAGGGAGGGTGCCCCGGAGCCCGCTCCGCAGCTGTTGTGCCCCTCCACCAGCTCTACCTTCGCCCCCTCTTCCGCCTTCCTCTTCTCTCCCGCCACATTCCTCTTGGGCTCCGCCTTCTCTCTCTTAACTTTCTTAAACTTTTGGCCCGTGCTCGATTTTTCTACCGCAACAGTCGGGGTGGGGGTGGGGGATGGGGCGCTTGCGGGTTCCGCCGCCCGTCTCTTAATGTTCTGCTTCTTTGCTGCCCCATGAGACGGTTCCACTTCCCTCCCCTCTGACACGCGCGCCGTGGGGGATAGAACCCGGTCGGGCTCTGCTCCCTGTTTCTTGACCTTCTTCTTCCTCGGAACCTGGCTCAGTTTTTCTACAGCCCCAGGAGACTGTTCCCCCGCCCTTTCGGACTCTGCCGCCTGTCTCTTGCCTTTCTTCTTCCTCGGACCCTCGCTCGGTTTTTCTACTGCCCCGGGAGACTGCTCCACCACCCTCTCCTCTTCTCCCCCGCCCGGCGGGGGCAGGGCCCGTTCGGGCTCTGCAGGCTCTGTCTTGACTTTCTTCTTCCTCGGACCCTCGCTCAGTTTTTCTACTGCCCCAGAAAACTGTTCCGCCTTCCCCTCCTCTCCTCCCGGGGCCGTGGAGGGCAAAGCCCTTTTCTTCTTGACTTTCTGCTTCCTGGGGACCCCGCTCTGTTGCTCTACTACAGGAGATAGCCCCGCCTCCCTCTCCTCTCCGACCGCAGCCGTCGGGGTCCGAGGCTGGGCTCCTTCGGGCTCCGCCGTCTGTCTCTTGCTTTTCTGATTCCCAGAGGCCCCGCTCCGCTTCTCTACTGCCGCAGGTGCAGGAGGCGGTTGCACCTCTCTCTGCTCTCCTGCCCGAGCCGTCAGGGGCAGGACCCTTTCGGGCTCTGGGGTCTCGTTCTGGGCTTTCTGCTCCCCCGGGCCCCTGCTCCGTGTCTCTACTTCGGCTGCGGGCGGACTGGACTGCGGAGCTCCTCCCTCGGGCTCCCCTTCCAGTTTCAGGTCATTATCTTTTTTTGACAGCGGCTCAGGCACCTCTAGCCCTACCTGGGAGCATCCCTTAACCGGGCTCACCTTTTTCTTTGCCTTCTGCTTCTTTTTAATGGGTTTGGACAGAGACAGGAGGTGTCCTTTTCTCGGCTTCTGCAGTCGCCGGGGTTTCTCTTTCTGTATAATGCCGGCTCGCTCTTGCAAGCGGTAGACGGCTAAAGCAGACACACGTGTACCGTCCATGTTGGGGACTGATTTAAAAAAGAAAAAAAAAAAAGGAGCTGCTGGGGCTCCTCCTCTTCCGGCTGGGCTTCCAGCCGAGGTCCTGAGAAAGCAGTCCCGGAAGTGTCGCAACTGACGCAGCACGCCGGGATTGGGGCGTGGCCTCGCGCGGAGCTCGGCCCCTCTCTGCGCTCGCGACCCTAGGAGATAGCTAGTATCCTGAGTCTGCGGGGGCGGGGTCTTCTCCTGCTCGGGCGGTCCTATCCTTTAGTTCTGACTCCGCGGGCGAAGGGTGTAATTCTTTAAAGCAGTGCTTCCCCGACTGTAGTCTTAGTACGCCCTGAGGTCGAAGCTATTTTCATAATAATATTAAGACATTATTTGCCTATTAAAATACTTCTACCCTTTTCAGCTATAAACCTGGGAGAGGGTGGATTTTTCACTTAGCTCAACAGATGGGAGTGCGGTAGCTGAGAAGAGAATCCATTAAGCCAAAAGTTAAAGAGATTTGCAAAAATACGTGAAAATGCCATTCAATTTTTTTGTTGTTGCTTAGGAAAATATAGTTATTTTTCATTCAACACGTTTGTGATAACATGTAATGGATTTATTATAGTTATTTTTAAATGAATTAAATGTTTTCTAAATTACCGATTTTAATTTCTAATGGGGTATGTGTCGATTTAACCCACATAAACAAAAACTCTTTGGGGTCCTCAATAGTTGTTAAGAGTGTAAAGGGGTCCCGACGCCAAAAAGTTTGAGAACCGCTGATTTAAACTAATGTGTAACTAGCGTACCTGCTCAAATCAGTATTTATTGCCCAGGTGCAATTAAAGTTCACTTGTTCTGGACCCTGGAAGAAAGGACTATAACTTTCTCTTCTTCCTCTCCATCTCTTCCCCTCCTCTTTCTCCCCCTCCGCCCTTATCCTCCTCCTTTCTCTTTTCCCTCTCCTCCTCTCTCCCTTTCCCTCCTTTCTCCCCTTCCATTTTCACTTCTCTCTCCTCTCTCCCTTTCTCCTTCCTTTTCTTCCTTCCTCTTTTCACTCCTCCCTTCCCCTTTCTCCCCTCTCCGCCCTTCCCATTTCCTCCCCACGCCCAACACCAAGCTCTGGATTCCCCAACTGCGTCTACTCCGTACTTGGCCACGAGATGGGGGCTGGCGGTGGGGAGTTGGAGGGTCGGGGGTACTGGTGGAGTATGTCCTTAAACACGGTTGTGCGAAGAAATGAAGGGGAGGGGGTGGAGGTGGAGTAAAGCCCTGCAGCAAGGTTTTTCTGCGAGCTTTTCTCTCTCTGATGGGCAGACTACCGGACATCATGCTTCACACTTTCACTACCAACCACCCTGGCGGTGTTTATATGTGCCAGAAGCTGCTGCTAAGTAGAAATACTACCCTCCTAAAAGCACTGCCCTCAAGAAGCTTACATTCTTCATAAAGTTTCATTTTATTTTTTCAATGAATAAAGTCTATTTTCTCTCCCTCTCACCTTGCCCCTCTTGGGAAAAACAAAATCTTTGTAAGAAATATTCATAGTCAGGCTAAACTAATTCTTACATTGGCCATGTCCCAACACCCTGTGCCCATCGCTACCGTCTTGAAGTGTATAGCAAGCTTAGACACTGGTCTCCTGGAATAAAGGCTAGTCCTTGAGTTGATCAGAGTTTTTAAATCTATGAAGCTTGCATTTCTAACGAGCATTGTATTAGGCACAATAGGGAGTCCTAAATAAGTGAAGTGTCCCATTTGGGTAAGAAACAAGGAGAATGAAGAATAAAAAGTAAAGAGGGAAGTATCGATAGAAGAACTGATGTAAAGTGGAAGCAAAACCAGATGATAGATAGATTTGCATATATGTAGCTAGGTGGCTCAATGAATAAAATGCTGAGCCTGGAGTCGCAGAGAGCTGAGTTCAAATCCTACCTCGTATCAGCTATGTGATCTTGGGCAAGTCACTTAACCTCTTTCTGCCTGAGTTTCCTCAGCCACAAAAATGGGGATAATAATAGCCCCTACCTCCCAGGGTTGTTGCCAGGTTAAAATGAGATACTTATAGTGTTTAGCACAGTGCCTGGTATGTGGTAGGTGCTTATTAAATACTCATTTCCAGTCTTGTTGCCTCCCAATATATACAATGCAAATGGAAAAACAGTAATCAAAAAAGATAATTATAAAGACCAACTTTGTCCCCAAGGAAGACATGAAAAAATGCATTGCCCTCCCATTTTGGCAGAGGTGGGGGAACGTGGGTGTGGAACATTGTATATGCTGTCAGTTTTGCTGAACTGCTTTGTTTTTCCTCTCTCTTTTTTATCCTTTGTCACAAAGGGTATCTCCCTCAGTAGGGAAATGAGGAGGGATATTTTTGGAAATGAAAGCCAATGTTAAAACAAAAGTTTGTGGTTTTTTATCTTTTGGGTTTTGGGTGTTGTGTTGGGTTTGTTTGTTTGTTTTTTTAAAGTAGTGGGCAAGTCATTCCTTTCCCTCTGGGAGTTTTCAAAAAGAACTGTTTTCTATATTCATGTGCAAGTTTCACAGGGAACAGGACCTGAGCCATGCTTTTCTGGCTGGTAAGTTTGAGAACACTGAGCTTGGTTGAAGGAAGACTTTGTTCTTTTCACATCCTCTATAGACATCTCCTCCCAGTCTTTCCTGTGACCTCATCCTTTCCATATATCTCTGTCTTGGAATGATGGGGAGAGGTTTTTTGAAGGCTGACAATCTCTAGTTTCATCTCTTTTCCCGTGACAGCTCTTAATTCTTTCTACAAAAGCAATTCTATTGTCCATAACGACCCAGTTCCCTTCACACAGTTCAGTCTGAACTTTTCATCAGAGTTTTTACATCCTGGTGCCTTTACAGATAAGCAAAGCCTAAAGAGGTTCCGTTTAAAGACTGCTACAAATTAAGATGAAATTAGATGTATGCAGGCAAAGCACTATTTAAGTTGGTTATGAGAAGGTTGAATTATTCTAGGTAAAAGCTGCCACGGAAGGGATGTTAAACAAAACAGACATTAGGCATTGACCTACTAGATAGGATTTTTCTAATGCCAGAAAAGCTTCCTGCCCCTCCCCCTATTCTGCCTGACTTAAATCCAATTTATGTGCAAGTCAAGACATCAACCTGTGATATTGTTGGTCCTCTTGGAAAAGGAAGGACAAACAACAACCCGACCTTTTTTTGTTGTTCAGCTATGACTATATTGGGGGTTTTCTTGGCAAAGGAACAGCTAGTAAGCAGTCGAGGGCAGATTTGAACTCACAAACAGGAGTCTTCCAGACTCCAGGCCCTAGCTAGATTCAAATATTACTTCTGCCACTCACTATAAGTGTGCTCTTAGCCAAGTCAATGAATCTTTTTCAGTTTGTTTTCTCGTCTATAAAACGAGCAGATCTCTAAATTCCCTTCCATCTTTAAATCCATAAACAACTGAATGCTAAGGTGTCAGTGACATCTTTCCCAAGGATATTTGTATTTCTAATAAAGAAGGCAATGTTCAACTCAAAAGAATGAATCTCTAATGGAGGAATTTCAGTCAATGTTATATACATGGAGAGCTTTGGCGGTGACAAAACAGTTTTCTTGACTTCCCCCAAATCTCATCATGTCAGTTTATGCCTAAGTGAACATACTTTACCAGTTAGGCCTGACAAATCCCCAGGACACAAAACCTTTAGACACAGTTTTCAATGGCTCTCTTTCTTGTTGTTCCTTCCCCTCGATTCTAAAAAGACAAAAAGTACAGTTTATCCAGCAGCTAGGTGGTGCAGTGGATAAAGCACCAGGCCTGGAATTAGGAAAGCTTCCTGAGTTCAAATCTGACTCCAGATACTCACTAGCTGTAACTTAATTTCTTTGCCTCAGTTTCTTCATCTGTAAAATGAATTGGAGCAGGAAATGGCAAACCACTCCAGTATCTTTGCCAAGAAAACTCCAAATGGGATCACAGAGAGTCAGACAACTGAAATGATAACAGTTTTTCCAAAAGACCACTAGACAGATGTCTGATTGTTTCATAAGATGGATCTGGTTTCCATATTTGGTTTCTGTCCCTAGTAAAAGCAAAAGCTAGCGCCAGGTAGTATCCTGTCTCCCTTCTCCGGTAGAATGTTATCAGCTTCTCCAAGAAGTAGGCACATAAGACTTTCGTTTGGACCTTTCACATGAGTCATCTTATTGTCTTAATTTTTCTCGGTGTTTGCATTCATGTGTCAATATTTCTGTTGTAGCCTGTGAGGTCACCTACGCCAAATGTCTACAGTAGGAGTCCCATCTTTGAGCGGAAGATTCCCGGAAGATTAACACTCAATAAACGTGTAAAAACCACCAGGGAAAAAAGGATTGCTTTGGGACCATTTAGTAAGTCCCAATGGTCATGTAAAATTGAATAAAAGCCAAGGGAAGGCAAAAAAAAAAAGACTTTTTTGTCATCTCCCAGGTGAAGAAAAAAAAATCCCTTCATCCAGGACTGCTTCACCCCATCAGGAAGTGTGGCTGTACATAGACAACTGATAAGTAGCTTTGTTGTCAAAGGAGTCTGTCTTATCATTCTGTATTATCTGTTTGTCTGTGTCTATAAACTGGATGCTGAGGAGGAACTGGATTAATTTCTTAATTTAAGTCATTGAACTGGAGAAGAGTGGCTGATCCCACTCATTCCCTCCCCACCAGAACTCTCTAGTTCACTAGAACTAAAAATAAGTAGAGCCTTGGCATGTTTTGCACAATGCAGGAGGTCTTTCGAGGCATGGCCTGGAGCTCATTCCCCCAGACTAAGAATCAGCTCTGATGAGTTTGTATCAACAGGTCTGGGTCAGGACAAATTTAATAGCAAAGTTGGGGAGGGAAGGGGTATGTCCCTGAAATCCATCACAAATGGTTAAATCATGTTCTCTCCTTTGTGGGTGGAAGTAACCACTTGTAAATCCCTGGTATATGCCTCAAATGTTCTACAAAACAGGTTGGCAATGATTCTCTTGATACTGCAGCCTTAAAATCCTTAACGACCTCTAAAAGATTTAGGCTTCTGACAGAGCCAGGATTCTGTCATTCATTCAACAGAACAAGTTTGACAGTCATGTCAACATGATGTGGTGTTCAACATGTTCAACATTTATTAAGCACCTACTGTATGTAAGGTGGGGGGATAAGAGATACAAACCAGCTCCTGCCCTCAGAAACTCTTGGGGGAGCTCATAAGGGTTTAGCTGGGGTTGAGCGAGAACACAGAGCAGTTGCTATAAGACAGAAGAAAAGATATTCTAAAGATTTAGTTTCCTTCACTATTACCGTTTTTCTGCATAATGCCTATGGACCTCTCCTCTTTAAAAAGCTGAGAGTCATTCAGTATTCAAAATTCTCATAGTTTTAAATCCTACTTCTCATCCTCCCCTCTGACTCTCAGCTTCCTCTCATTCTCATCCCCCTAGTATCATTGGTGCCATAATTACAAAGAGTACGAGCATAAAGAAACAGTCCCAAAAGCCAATGGCTGGTATTTCTGAAAGAGTCCATGAAAACTGTAAGACACAATTATTGAAGGAAAAAAAGGAACCTTTTTTTCACATGCCCTCTGCACATTTGAAGAAAAGAAAAGTTTCTAGCACAACTTTCAGGGAAAACTCTAGGGAATTTTAGTGAATTCTTGGTCCTCATTGCTAGACCTAATATAGATGGTTATAAGTAAAATCCCATTGTGACAACTAATTTGAGTATGCAGAGGTTTTATGTAATAAAACTGCCTTCATTGTTCTGTATCTGGCCTTTCGGAAAAAATTATCTAGCTACAAGGAAGTTTATACAATGAAAAATACTGTTCAAGTGCTCTCCTTTATTCCTATGTCTATAATAACCACTCTGCAGTGAAAACATTTGATTGTGAGTGATTTGCATCATGGTTGTGGCAGTGGGAAAAACCTCTAGTTTGAATGGACCTCTCTGAGATTCCTTCTGCTTTAGACATTCCCCCTCCTCCTCCCTGGCATTCTCACCTTGCCCCTTTTCTAGTACCCTCTATACCTGGAAGCACCCATGTTGGAAACTTCTAGCTCCATCTTGTATTTTACTGGGTCTTGCTAGCTAGTCTTTGGCCCCTCTCAGAGTTAGGAAACCAATTAGATGCAACTGTGCAAGACCTCACCCCTCCTGACAACAGCAACTGATGTTTATATAGGCTTTGATGTTCACAAAGGGGTAAGGAAACAAGCCTTTATTTAGCATCTACTATGTGCTAGGCACTGTACTAACATCACTTGATCTTCACAATAACCCTAGGAGGTAGGTGCTATAATTATCCCCAATTTACAATTGAAAAAACTGAGGCAAACCAAGGTCACAACAGCTAGTAAGAGTTTGAGGCCATATTTGAACTCCAGTCTCCCTGACTCCTGGTCCAGTGCTGAATCCACTGTACCACCCAGCTGCCTCTCCATAGGGACTGTAAGACTCATTCGAGACTTACAATATTCCTCAGAGGTAGGTACTACGGGTATAATTTTATAAATGAAGAAACTGAACATCAGAGAAGTTAAGTGACTAGCGCATGGTCACGAACATTTGAATCCAGGTTTTCCTGTCTGCGAATCTTGCATTCATCCATTATACCCCATATAAAACCTGTTACCACTGCACAGCTCTGCTATGGAGCATGGAATTAAGTCTTCTGAACTAAGGAGGAGGAGTGACTAGGGCTTTGTGTATGTGTACCTTGGGTGTACTATGTCCAGGGCGCGGGCTCTAAAAGGATCATTGACAACCTTCTTCCTCCTGTGGCCTGAAGATTATTATACCCCAGAACCTAACAATACCCAACTGAAAAACAAGACCCAAATGTATCTTTGTCCTTGTGGTAACTGAGAGACCTGTTCCTTTGCCCTGTCTTCCCCCTGACTTATATATTTCAAGTTAGGACTAAGCCTTTTTTTGTGTTAAACTATGCCCATAATAAAAGTGTATTGCTTTTAGCATCACTGCCTGATCTATTTCTTTTGTGAATGCCTTAAGTCCCAAATCTGGGGACAATAGAAGAACTAAGCTAAACTCAGTAAACAACAATTGGTGAGTGTGCAGGTACTTTGTACGTCCTCAGTGCTATGCAAGGTCGGCGTGAGGGTGGTGGCTGTATTATAGAAGTGTAAGACTGGGCCTCTGTCTTATCCTCTAGGAGCCTCCAGAGTAGTCAGTGGATGGCGTAGGGAGGGGACAGGGAGGAATACAATGAAACAAAATAAGACTTGGAGGTTTGTGATTGCTCAATCAAATGCTAATTTTGACACACTGTAAATGCTGCAGGAGTCTGGAGAGAAGGGAGACAAGTGAGCCTGAAAATGTTTGGTTTTCTTCATGCTATTCCTTGGTAATCTCATCTGGTTTCATTACCACTTTTATTCAAATGAATCCTAAATCTGTGTATTAAGTCCTCAACTGCCTGTTAGACATCTTTACTTGGATGTCCCATAAGTATCTCAAACTCAACATGTCCAAAATGGACCATATTATCTTTCCCCTTGGGAATTTAATTCAGGTGATCACTACATATTGTCCTGTGGGCAAGAATCCCTTAGAAGAAATGAAGTAGCTTTCATAGTCAATAAAAGGGTGAGAAAAAGATGCTACATTCATCATAGGGGATTCGGGTACTAAAGTAGGAAATCAAAAGATAATTAGAAGACCACCAAAAAATTATAGAGCTAGAAAAATGACCAAAATCCATCTGGAAGAACAAAAGGTCCAGAATATCAAGGGAATTAATGAAAAGAAATGCTAGAGAGAGTGGCCTAGCCATACCAGATCTTAAATTGTATTATAAAGCAGTAATCCTCGAAACTACTTGGTACTGGCTAAGAAATAGAGAGGTAGATTAGTGGAATAGGTTAAGTACACAAGACACAGTAGTCAGTGACTATGGTAATCTACTGTTTGATAAACCCAAAGATCCCAGCCTCTGGGATAAGAACTCACTATTTGACAAAAACTGCTGGGAAAACTGGAAAATAGTATGGCAGAAACTTCCAATATCTTATACTGTATATCAAAATAAAGTCAAAATGGGTAAATGATTTAGATATAAAGGCTGATACTATAAGCAAACTGGGAGAGCAAGGAATAGTTTACCTGTCAGATTTATGGAGAATGGAAGAATTTATGACCAAATAAAAGATAGAGAACATTATAAAATGCAAAATGGATAATTTTGATTACATTAAATTCAGAAGTTTTTGCACAAACAAAGCCAATGCAACCAAGATTAGGAGGGAAGCAGAAAACTGGGAAATAATTTTTGCAACCAGTGTCTCCGATAAAGGCCTTATTTTGCAAATATATAGAGAACTGAGTCAAATTTATAAGAATACAAGTCATTCCTCAATTGATAAATAGTCAAAGGATATGAACAGGCAGTTTTCAGATGAAGAAATTAAAGCTATAGCCATATGAAAAAAATGCTCTAGATCACTATTGATTAGAGAAATGCAAATTAAAACAACTTATAGTTACCACACCACAGCACATCATTAACATTACAAAACAGGAAAATTATAAATGCTGGAGAAGATGTGGGAAAAATTGAAACAGTAATGCATTGTTGGTGGAGTTGTGAACTGATCCAACCATTCTGGAGAGCAATTTGGAACTATGCCCAAAGGGACATAAAACTGTGCATATCCTTTGCCCCAGCAAAACCGCTTCTAGGGCTGTTTCCCAAAGAGATCATAAAAATGGGAAAAGAACCCATAGGTACAAAAATTTATAGCAGCTCTTTTCATGGTGGCCAGGAACTGGAAATTGAGGGGATGCCCATCAATTGGGGAATGACTGAACAAGTTGTGGTATATGAATGTAGTGGAATACTATTGTGCTATAAGATATGATGAGCAGGCTGACTTCAGAAAAACCTGGAAAGACATATATGAACTAATGCTGAGTGAGGTGAGCAGAACCAGGAGAACACTATACACAGTTACAGCCATATTGTGAAATGACTGACTTTTATAGACCTACCTTTTCTCAGCAATGCAAGATTCTAAGACAACTCCAAAAGGCTCATGATAGAAAATGTTATGCACATTCACAAAAAGAACTAGAATCCAAAAGCAGATCAAAGTATATGATTTGCTCTCTTTTTTTATTCTGTTTTGTTTCTTCTTTCTTATGGTCTATCTCATTGGTTCTAATTCTTCTTTACAAGATAACAAATTTGAAAATATGTTTAATATGAATGTACATGTAGAGCCTATATCAGATCGCATGTCATCTTGGGGAGAAGGGAGGAGAGGGAGACAGAGAAAATTAAAAACTCAAAAGCTTGTAGAACTGAATGTTGAAAACTAAAAATAAATAAATAAATTTTTAAAAAGATAACTAGAATAACAGGCAAATTTGGCCTTCAAGTACAAAATGAAGCAGGACAGAGACTAATAGAGTTTTGTCAGAATAACTTTCTGGTCATAACAAACACTTTTTCAACAACTCAAAAGGCAACTCTACATGTGGACATCACCAGATGGTCAATATAGAAACCAGATTGATCATATATTTTGCATTCAAAGATGGAGAAGCTTTATATAGTCAGTTAAAATGAGACCTGAAGCTAACTGTAGTTCAGATCATGAACTTCATACTGCAAAATTCAGACTTAAATTGAAGTAGCGAAAACCATTAGACCATATAGTATGACTCAAATAAGATCTTTTATGAATATGAAGTAGAGGTAATGAATAAATTTAAGGGATTAGATCTGGTAGATAGAGTCCCTGAGGAACTACAGACAGAAGTTAGCAATATTGTACAGAAAGCAGCAACAAAAAACATCCCCCAAAAAAGGAAAAGCAAGAAAACTGATGAGGTTTTACACATAGCTAAGGAAAGAGTAAAAGGAGAAAGGGAAAGATATACTCAACTTAATGCAGAATTCAAGAGAACTACAAAGAAAGATAAGAAGGGCTTAAATGGACAATGCAAAGAAATTGAAGAAAACAATAGATTGGGAAAGAGGAGATCTCTTCAAGAACTTAGGGATATCAGAACAGGTTTCATGCAAAAATGGGAATGATAAAAGACAAAAATGGTAGTGACTTAACAGAAGCAGAAGAGATTAAGGAGATGTGGCAAGAATACACAAATTACCTTACAATTGCACTCATTTCACATACCAGTAAATTTATACCTAAGATTCTGCAAGGTAGGCTTCAGCAATGTGTGAAATGGGAATTACCAGAACAGCAGGCTGATTTTTGAAGAGGCAGAAGAGCTAGAGACCAAATTGCCAACATTCACTGAACTATGAAGAAAGCAAGGGAGTTCCAGAAAAACATCTGTTTCTGCTTCATTGACTAAAGCCTTTGATTGTATGGATCACAACAAAATGTGGCAAGTCTTCAAAGAGACGGGAATACCAGATGGTCTTACTGTTTCCTGAGGAACCTGTATGTGGCTCAAGAGGCAACAATTAGAACCAAACATGGAACAACTGATTGGTTTAAGACTGGAAAAGGAGTATGACAAGGCTGTATATTGTCACCTTATTTATTTAATTTATGCTCAGTGTATATTACATGAAATGCCAGGCTGGATGACTCAAAAGGCAGAATTAAGGTTGCCAGGAGAAATATCAACAATCGCAGATATGTAGATGATACTAACTCTAATGGCAGAAAGTGAAGAATTAGGAAGCTTCTGGCTGAGGGTGAAAGAAGAGAGTATCAAAGCTGGCTTGAAGCTTAACATCAAATATAACTAAGATGATGGCAACTGCTCCCATCACTTCCTGAGAAGAAATGGAAGCAGTGTCAGATTGTACATTCTTGGGCTCAAAGATCACTGCAGACAGCAACTGCAGCCATGAAATTAAAAGACACTTGTTCCTTGGAAGGAAAGCTGGGGAAAATCTGAACAGTATGCTAAAAAGCAGAGACAACCTTGTCGACAAATGTCTGTATAGGCAAAGCTATGACTTTTCCAATAGTAATATGTAGCTGTGAGAGTTGGACTATAAGGTGTAGAGGGCCAGCTCTGAGAAAGTCCATTCTGGCCAGGTTTTCCCTGAAGCCTGTTCTTGCCCTTGGGCTGATAACTCATCACGTGGGCTCTCCAACCCCACCCTGCCCCTTGGTACACATGTGCTGCTCAGAATGAAGGCTCTCCAAGCCTCCTCAGTATACACATGCTCTCTCCAAAACCCCCATGGCACACACATGCTAAACACCACCTGTGGGCTATTAACACAATATTGTTTACAGCAAAAGGGGAACAAAGCACGAGGAAGTCATGCAATGCAAATGTCTTCTCACGTGAACTTGTTGGTCTGCTTGCCTAAAAAAGTATATAAGCCCTGTACCTCAGTTTAATAAATGGAGCTGTCCTTTACTCTTCTGCCTGGCCCATGTATTCTTTTCACTCTCTGTGGCATCCGTTTCACTCTCTGGTGGCCACGGCTGCTGGCAGCAAGTGGCAGCAAGTGGTGGCAATAAGGAAAGGTGAGCACAGCAGAATTGATGCTTTTGAGTTCTGGCGCTGGAGAAGACTTTTGAGAGTCCCTTGGACAGCAAGGAGATCAAATTAGTTAACACTTAAAGAAATTAATTCAGGTTATTCATTGGAAGGTCAAATACTGAAGCTGAAGCTTAAATATTTCAGTCACATAATGAAAAGATGGGACTCATTGGAAAATACCCTGATGTTGGGAAAGACTGAAGGTAAAATGAAAAGGGGATACCAGAGGATGAGATAGATAGATAATATCATGGAAACGATGAACATGAACTTGTACAGACTTCAAGAGATAGTGAAGACTACTGGTCTGTATCTCAAAGAGATCATTAAAAAAGGGAAAAGGACCTACATATACAAAAATATTTATAGCAGCTCTTTTTGTGGTGGCAAAAAATTGGAAATTGTGGGGATACCCATCAATTGGAGAATGGCTGAACAAGTTGTGGCTATATGAATATAATGGATTACTATCGTGCTATAAGAAATGATGAGCAGGCAGATTTCAGAAAAACCTGGAAAGGCTTATATGAACTGATGCTGAGTGAAGTGAGCAGAATCAGGAGAACATTGTATACAGTAACAGCAACATTGTATGATGATCAACTATAAGAGACGGCTCTTCCAAGCAATACAATAATCTAAGACAATTCCAAAAGATTTGTGATGGAAAATGCTATCCACATCCAAATAAAGAATGATGGAGTCTGAATGCAGATCAAAGCATACTATTTTCATTTTTTTTCCTTTCTCATGGTTTTTCCCTTTTGTTCTGATTCTTCTTTCAAACATGACTAATGTGGAAATATGTCTAACATGACTGTACATGTATAACCTATGTTAGGTAACTTGTTATCTTGGGGAGGGGGATGGGAATGGAGGGAGAAAAATTTGGAACTCAAAATCTTATGAAAATGAATGTTGAAAATTATCTTTACATGTGATTGGAAAAAAATAAAAAACTATTAAGTGAAACGACAACCACAAAAAATAATGGAAGAGAGAAGGGTCTGGTGTGCTATGGTCCATGGGCTCATGAAGAATGAGACGTGTTGTTTGTCCTTCATTCTCAAAGAGGACCACAGGAAGGTGATATCATGACTTGAAAGTGAACTGGACTTAAGTGAGGGAGGTCTGTGCTAAGTCACCAGCCTCACTTTCTCCCCTGGAGCCATCTAGGTCTGTATCAGGAGGGCCGAGTTTATAATCTCAAAGAGGATCATAAACATGTCTGAAAGGTTCGGAACCGCCGGATATAAGAAACTCTCAAAGTAGAAGGCAGAAGAATCAAAACATTTATTTAGGCTCCACAGTAACCAACCCATGAACCAGAAGCCCCATTTTGATATGTTGATCATAATCTTCCAGGCCCAATAAGTACGCCTTGAAAGAGTAACCAGGAGGCTACAGAGAAACATGATTGCGTAAAGCAAAATCATGTTTCCCCCTTTTATGGTAATAAGATTACCCACTGGACTGAAGTCTTTGTTCAGCTTCCTCCCGTAGATCAGCTCTGCTACTGGCAGCTCCTGCCTCAGCTGTGTCTGTGTCTGTAACTGAAGCTGCAACTGAAACTGACGATGTAACGGTCGCTGTAACTGACGATGTAACTGTCGCTGGCTCCAACCGAAAAAGGAAAGAAAAAGCTTCAAGCTGTCCTCTCCCCTCTTATAGAGTTTGTGACATCATCAAGCTCCGCTTGAATGACCAGGGCCGACTGGTTCTTGAGTTGGCCCCTCCCCCTAGCATAGCCGCCAACACCTCCCCTCAGCCAGCCCCATGACTCCTCACACAGGAAGCTGTCTGCTTCCCGGCATGCTCCCCGGGCCTCCTGCCCCGGAAGAGCAAGCCACAGTGTCCAGAGGCTCAATGAGGCAAGCTGAGCCATTCAAAGAAAACAAAAGCCATTATGGCTACACTCCACCCCTTGTTATAGGATACATAATCTAATCAGCCATGTATCCTAGAACATACATTGTGATTCAATTACAAAGGAAACTAAAACATATCATTCACAATAAAGCAAAACATATCATTCAGTGACATTCCCAAACATTGGTTAACGATTCAAATGCGATCCACCCCTAGATCCCAGCAAAATAATCTCTTCAATCAATCATCCCCAAAATAATTATTAATAATTCAAATGTCCACCCCTAAATCCTTGTATCCATTACATAGGATCAATACTATCATAACAATAAAACAACACAGCAAGGATAACACAAAATAAGTAAACAGAACACTATCATCATTTCCACCCCCCTTGAACGATTGGGGCTCAAAATCTTGGGGTGAGGGGTGAAGGTCTCATTTTCCATAGCTTCTTCATGCTGAAATTGGATGTAGAGATGGCCCTGCCCCCAAAAAGTCCCATTCCAGAGGTCATTTCTTTAACGAGCTGGCAGGAATTCCAAGAATGCTACATGCTTAGGCAGTCACCGGAAAGTGCAGGGTGCTTAAGCCTGAAGGAAACAAAACTAGCAACAAGGTTAGCCAAAACAAAGGACAAAAAGAATAGTCTGTGAATCTATTATTATAACCTATTCACGGTAAAATATATGGTTCAGGGGTACGATTTGGTAATTATTTTCCCCTGAATAGACAACTGTTACAGTGTTGTCCTTCCCATGGGCTATAACTTCTGCAGCCTTTGGAATATCATCTGGCTTCCGTTTTACCCATACCTTAGCTCCTGATTTTATTCTATCAATGGAGCAAGACCCTTTTGCCCCTCTAGTAGCTATTTTGGGAGGAGGGTCAGTTTTCACAAAGGGTATTTTTTCACAGGGGATAATAATGACTTGAACCATCCTATCATTTCTACAAAATTGTACAGGTTTTTTACCCATATTCTGGAGTGTCACAACAATTTCTTTTTGATAATTAGAATCTATCACTCCAGCCAATACATGTATTCCTTGAGCCGCTAATCCTGGTTTAGGTAATATCCGTCCAAGATGATTCTTGGGGATTCTCATACATACTCCAGTAGGGGTTTTTCTTATCTCTTTCCTATTTAACCTAAAATTCTCTATACAATGTAAATCATATCCTGCTGAACCAGGTGTTCCTGGACTTGGTAGTGGGACATCTTCCCTCACAGTCCAAAATTCAATGTTTTGGATCTCACATGTTTGCTGTTCTCTGATCTGCAGATTTGGGGTCATCATTCTGGCTAGAGGTGTACTCCCCCCTAAGGGTCTATTATTCAAATTACGTAAGGCAATAGACAAATTATCCTTCCAATGTCGATATGAATTATTTGAGCTTAATTTTCTCAGCTGTTCTTTCAACAATCCATTCATTCTTTCAATTAGCCCAGATGCTTGTGGGTAATATGGAATATGATATATCCATTCTATATTATTCAACACACAATATCTTTTCACTTCTTTGCCCTTGAAATGTGACCCATTGTCACTTTGAATCTGCATTGGGGTTCCATAATATAAACTTACAATATCTAGAGTTTTACAGGTGTTTTTCTGAGTTGCGTCTTTATAAGGACAAGCCACTAGTACACCTGAATAGGTGTCAACACACGTACATACATATTTACATCCTTTATCCTGGGGTAGTGGGCCAATATAATCTATCTGCCAAATTTGGGCTGGAACTTTTCCCCTTGCTATTTCTCCAGTAACTATCCTAGGAAGAGTTCGTTCTTTTTCTAATTGGCATATACAACACTCCTCTGTTATTTGTTTTAACAACGCATGAGAAATACTGATACCTCGATCCTGTGCCCATCGATGGGTGGCCTGGACCCCTAAATGGCCAGCAGTCTGGTGGACCCATCTTGCTAAGGCTGGGTCATCAGTTGGAGTCGGAGTAGGGACAATACATTCAGTAGCAATCTTTGCTAGTCGATCCGCATGTGCATTGTACTCACGTTCTGGTGTGGTCAGGGTTGCATGAGCATCAACATGAAAAACTGACAGATCTGTAACCAAAGACATGTCCCATATATTTTCCCATAACTCTTTACCCCAAACTTGTTTGCCATGAATCTCCCAATTCTGATTCCTCCATATAGGCATCCACGTAGCTAATCCATTAGCTACCGCCCACGAGTCAGTAAATATATGACATTGTCCTCCTTTCTCTGCTCTGATGGCCTGATGCACTGCCATCAGTTCAGCATATTGGCTACTTCCACCTATCCCGGAACTTTCCAGAGTTCTCCTTGTACAGGGGTTATAGGCTACTGCTTTCCAATGTCTCTTCTGTCCTAAATATTTTGCTGTCCCATCAGTAAACCAAGCATGTTTCTTCTGTTCTTCATTTAGTCCGTCATATCCATTATTCCATTTCACTAAGGATGGTACCATCTGTTGCTTAGATTCAAGGGGCTTTTCATTGCTCTCAGTATCAATGTTCGCCACAGATTCATGTAGAGCAGAAACTCCATTTTTGCCTGCTCTGGACCTATTCTGAATATACCACTTCCATTTGATTATGCTTGCCTCTTGTGCATGTCCAATTCTGTGAGAAGCTGGGGTACTCATTACCCAAGTCATAATTGGAATTCCAGGCCTTAATACCACTTCATGACCCAGAGTTAGTTGCTCAGTTTCTACTAAAGCCCAATATGCAGCTAACAGCTGCTTCTCAAAAGGTGTATATTGCACTCCAGATGAGGGCAGTTTCCTTGACCAAAAGCCTAAAGGTACACTTTGGCTTTGTTGTTTTTGCCACAGACTCCAATTTGCATAGTCATCTTGTACAGTCACTTGTAACTCCACTGGCCCATTTTGCATAGGCCATAAGTCTAGAGCTAATTGAATAGCAGCCTTTGCTTCCTCAAAAGCTCTACTTTGTTCAAGTCCCCAGTCAAATTCATATTTCTTTCTGGTGACTTTATACAAGGGTTTTAAAATCTGTCCCAAATGTGGGATGTGGTGTCTCCAATAACCAAACAGCCCTATGAACTTTTGGGCCTCTTTCTTATTGGTAGGGGTGGGAAAATCCTGGATTTTTTGTCGAGCTTGTGGGAGAATTTCTCGCAGTCCTCTATTCCACTGTATCCCCAAGAATTTTACAGTTTGAGCTGGCCCTTGAACCTTTGCGGGGTTGATTTCCCATCCTTTGCTTTTCATATGGTCAATTAATAATGCTAAACTCTCCTCCACCTCCTTTATATTCTTTCCCTGTATCATGATGTCATCTATGTAATGTGTAAGCTGTACACCAGGTAACTTTAATTCATCCAAATGTTCAGCTACAATCCTGTGGCAAATAGTTGGGCTATGAATATATCCTTGCGGCAGGCGTGTAAATGTATACTGTCGGCCTTGCCAAGTAAAAGCAAACTGATTCCATTGCTTGGGGTCTATTGGGATTGTAAAGAAGGCATTGGCCAAATCAATAACTGCATACCAAGTCCCTTCATGTTTTTGTATTCTCTCTATTAAAGTAACCGTGTCTGGGACAGCAGCATACAAGGGAGGAGTCACTTTGTTCAGCTGTCTATAATCTACTGTCATCCTCCATGTTCCATCTGATTTTCGGACTGGCCAGACAGGGTTGTTCCATTGAGTAGTTGTAGGGACTAACACTCCTGCCTCAACACATTCTCTTATAGTGTTGGCAATTTCATCTTGCCCACCTGGCACACGATATTGCCTCAAAGTAATTACTTCAGAAGGTTCGGGCAAAGTGATTGGATCCATCTTGATTTTCCCCACTAAGACTGCATTAATGCCTATTTTCCTCACAGCAAATTGGTATTTCCCTTCGGGTAAATTTAAGGTCATACCCTTCAATATGTCTATTCCAATGATGTATTCGGGAATAGGCACAATAACCACACTATATTCTTTCTTGGGCAACTGTCCAATTTTCATCATTAATTTAACTTGCCTGGCTGATATTTCAGTCCCTCCTAGTCCTGTGATGGTAATAGGAGTTCCATGGCTGAACTTGTCTGGATTTCCATAAATAAGGGTGGCCTCGGCCCCAGTATCTATTAATGCCTCAGTTACCGTACTTGACCCATTTTTCCAATATATGGTCAAGTTAATGTGAGGTCTACAATCCAGCCTGTGTATTTCCTTAATTTGGGCTGGGGCCTGGCCTGTTCCCTAGTATTCCCTTTCATGTGATTCACTTGGGTATGAAGGTTCAACATCTGTAGCATTTGCAGGAGCAGTTCTGATTTCCCTATCTCTCCTGTTATCAAGGCTTTTATCTCTGTACATTCTATATAATTCATTGGTTGGAATTCCATCTATCATTTCAAAACCTACTCCTGCTCTCAATAAAGCAGTAAACATTTCTTTCCTTGTTACTCTCCTTTGGCGCCAAGTTTGCTGGTTATTCACCCTTCTCTCTTGAGGAGATCTATCCCTTCCCCAGTCACCTAAGTCATATAACTGTAAAATCTTATTTATCACTGTTGTAAGACGGCTCCCTACTTCTCCAAGTAATAAATTCAAAATTAGTTGTTTATAAGCAGGGGGAGCTGTCCTAATTATTAAATTCCTATGAGGCAGTTCCATTGAATCATTGTAATATTTGTCTGCAGTTCCTGTCATAATGGCAGTCTTCATTACCTCCTCCTTTAGTCTCATGATACAATCTCTAAGTGAATACCAGGGTCTGTGCTCAGTGGGCCACATAGAATCAGTAGCATATCTCTTATTGCATCCCACAGCGGCTAATGCCAACAGAGTAGTCCTGCTATCACCATCTCCTTGCTGATGATGTTCCCTAAAAGCTTGTTGAACTAGAGGATCATGGCTGATACCTATGAATCTCATGCAGTCTGTCCCATCTACTGATATTCCACCGGCCCCTTGATCACTGAGTCTTACCATCCAAGATATCAATGGTTCTCCTATTCTTTGGCTGAATCTACTCAAAATATCTGTGACCTCTTGCGGTGAGAAATCTTCCTGAATTTCCCTTGTAACTGAATCTTCACCTCGGGTTTCTGTCTTCCTCCTTTGTATGGGTCGAGCCCTTGTCTGATCATTTAACCATCTCCTATTCTCTGTGTAAGGCACATCCTGAACCCCAGTAGTGTTTTGTGCCTCAGCCCCTAACATTGTCTCATTCTCTCCCCACTCACTTCCTCTGCCACCATGGCTAGGACGAAGCAGGCAGTCAGGCTCTTTCTGGGCTGGGTTGAAATGCACTCTGGGCTTTTTTGGTCTCCTGTTGCTCTTAGCCACATTAATAGAAAAGTTCTCATTTGAGTCAGTTTGGTCTCCTGCTATCTGAGATTCCTCTTCTTCCTGTGGGGTAGGAGTGCCCCCATGTCTTTCACTTAATCTCAATCTTTCGTATACTAGCCGGTAGGCTGATAACACTATCCAGCTTTGCCTAGATAGTGATGCCCCTGACTGAATCCCAACTTCTCGTAAACACTTTTCCAAATCCCTAGGATCTCCTCTCCGTAGCCTTGGTTCCCAGTTTTCACAGGGTCCAGCTTTTTTAGCCAATTCTTTTGCTAGGGAGGAATAAAATGGATCCTCCCATCCTGGGATATTCATCTCTTCCTCTGAAATTGTTCTGCTTCTAAATAGAGATCTTATACCTAGCGATCCTGTTCGTGACGCCAAATGTATCAGGAGGGCCGAGTTTATAATCTCAAAGAGGATCATAAACATGTCTGAAAGGTTCGGAACCGCGGGATATAAGAAACTCTCAAAGTAGAAGGCAGAAGAATCAAAACATTTATTTAGGCTCCACAGTAACCAACCCATGAACCAGAAGCCCCATTTTGATATGTTGATCATAATCTTCCAGGCCCAATAAGTACGCCTTGAAAGAGTAACCAGGAGGCTACAGAGAAACATGATTGCGTAAAGCAAAATCATGTTTCCCCCTTTTATGGTAATAAGATTACCCACTGGACTGAAGTCTTTGTTCAGCTTCCTCCCGTAGATCAGCTCTGCTACTGGCAGCTCCTGCCTCAGCTGTGTCTGTGTCTGTAACTGAAGCTGCAACTGAAACTGACGATGTAACGGTCGCTGTAACTGACGATGTAACTGTCGCTGGCTCCAACCGAAAAAGGAAAGAAAAAGCTTCAAGCTGTCCTCTCCCCTCTTATAGAGTTTGTGACATCATCAAGCTCCGCTTGAATGACCAGGGCCGATTGGTTCTTGAGTTGGCCCCTCCCCCTAGCATAGCCGCCAACACCTCCCCTCAGCCAGCCCCATGACTCCTCACACAGGAAGCTGTCTGCTTCCCGGCATGCTCCCCGGGCCTCCTGCCCCGGAAGAGCAAGCCACAGTGTCCAGAGGCTCAATGAGGCAAGCTGAGCCATTCAAAGAAAACAAAAGCCATTATGGCTACAAGGTCTAGTGGCCAGATATAGATCAGTATGACTGGAGATTGCCCCCTCCGATCTTATACAACATACAGAGAAGCAAGTGGTCAATTAATTGCAATTAATTAACCAGGTAGGGAGAACAGTATGTACATTTGGCCATTAGATGGCATTATTTCCTATGCTACTAATCCAGTGGCTATATCAGAGGATATTTGCCAAAGGTCCCAGTAATCTCCCTGCTCACCAATGGATTCTCTGTTATCCAACTTTTAGACCTGAGTTCAAATCCAGCTTCAGACACTTATTAGCTGTGTGACCCTGGGCAAGTTATTTAATCTTTACTTATCTCAGTTTCCACCTCTGTAAAATGGGGAACAATAACAGCACTTACTTCCCAGGGTTGTTGTGAGGATCAAATAAGGTAATACTTGTAAAATGTTTAGAACAACGCCTGGCACATAGTAGGTGCTATGTAAATGTTACAGCTGTTAGAAACATACTCACATTGTCTAGGAATAAGCAAAACTTGTTGGGAAGCCAGGAACGTTTTAATTATAATTTACATTTGTTCCAATAAATGTGTACTTCCTCTGAACAGAGTACAGGAGAGAGTACAAAGGACTCAGATGGACGCCAGTCCTTTAATAGACCCTCACCTTGAATCTCCCACCAGGCTCTTCATTGTCCAGATACAACCCCCTAACTGCCTATGTCATACCCTCCTCAAATGGCTCATTCAAGCACGTGCAGAAGCCTTTCACCTTTCACTCGACCGACCTGAGGCCTGGTTTCTGCAAAAGCTGGGGTGGGGGAGGGGGGAAGTACACCTTCAATTCTGTGGAAACAAAACTCCTCTTCTCATTTCTTACACAGCTATTCTTCCTCTCAGTACCCTCAAATTCTCTAGGGCTCATGGGACAGTGCTGCAAACTTTTAGTTCTATGTAGTTCTAAGGTTATGCACAGAAATATGGCATAAAATCACTAAAATAGGAAAATCTTTCATCTTTGCTTGGAGCCCTTGCCCTGAATTTCTGGGAAACCTCCCCCTCTTGGCTGACTAACCCCATTCATAAGGCTTTTTTATTTTTACTTTAGTGGTCATAAGATATATTAAAAGGATTGACTTTTTAGTTGTCTTAAGCTACAATAAAAGGGTGTGACTATAAAAGAATGATAGCATAATGAAAGCAGCTATAAGGAAGCTTTTGAAAAGTAAAGCTATTTTTAAAAACTGCTTGGCTGAATCAACCCCTCTCATCACATCTCCTTCCAGCTAATACACTGGGGGAAAGAATAAGGGAAAGGATTGTGGGTTTGGAATTCACTGAGATCAGCCGAACAAGTATTAAAAAAAAAAAACAACCGAATGAAACAAAACAACAGAGAACATGTCAGAGTTGGGAAATGCCATCAGGAGGTCTCTCTGGAGCTGTAGTTTCAAGGCAGCTATCAGTCTGACCTAGGGTCACTCCAGGCTGGTCTCCACTGCAATATCTGGTCTTGCCCTGCTCCACGTCCCTGATAAACCTCCCCAGTTCTGCCCTAGTTCCATATTGGCTCTAGCTGGCCAGCTCCGGCTGGAGTCAGTGCAGCATTAGCGGGGAAAGAGGTGGGAAGTTGGGGGTGGGGGAAATGGGTGGGGAAGAATGAAAGCAGGCTTTGGGCTGTCCTGGCCAACTGAGAGCTCCCAGACTCTCTGAAGTTTCTGTGCTTCTGGTGCTATAGAATGACTGGCCTGGAATCATGGATTGGAAGTCTCTTCCAGGGCAAAAGAGAAGAGGAAACTTGAGGATGTTGAGAAGTAGATATGTATATGTATTTCCTACCTTTCTTATTGGCTTCTCTGATCTATTTTTCCCAGTCCATTTCTGAAAGGCATTTCATATATACTTTACATATATACATTTCACATATATATTTTGTAATTTAATATCTTTTTATTTATTTCATTAAATGTTTCCTAATTACATGTAAAAAAATTAACATTAACTTTTTAAAATTTCAAGTTACAAATTCTCTCTCCCTCTTGCCCCCCTCCTACTACTTGAGAAGGTAAGCAATATGATATCGATTATGCATATGAAGTCATGCAAAACACATTTCCATATTAGCCATGTTGCAAAAGAAAACACATATACACAAACCAAGAAATACAAAGAAATACTTTGTATTAAAAATAATATGTTTTCTATGTTTTACATCATTGCACATACATAACCTAAATCAAATTGCTTACTGTCTTGGGGTGGAGGAAGGGGAGGGAGGGAGAGAGAAAAATTTGGAACTCAAAATCTTATTTAAAAATGAATGTTGCAAACTCTCTTTCCATGTAATTGGAAAAAGTAAAAAAAAACATTTAAAATGAAAAAAAAAAAAACCCAACAACAACTGTGTAGAGTGTAGAGTGTAAGGGATTAATTTAAAAAAATTCTTTACATTCCCAGTGCACAGTGCCTTGCATATTAATAAGTATCTGTTGAATTGAATGACAACATTCAATAAGTGGACTATTCCATGGAATTCTTTATAATAGGATTCCACATGTTAATTAAAGTCAGATCCCTAATGCTACAACTGAAGACACAAGGGCAATACGGGTAATACTCTTTCCCTCCTCTCCATGGGCACCCTTCCTTTCTCCTCTCCTTTTTGTTTTCTTCTCCTGTGCCTATACAGAGTATATAGCTTTAAAGCTTAAAGCTGCATTTGGACTTTTGGGACATCAGTATCTCAGGATGACCATGGCCATTCCATAGCTTTCCAGGGGACAAGATCCCAAGTCCCTTTTAACTCTGATCTAATTATCTAAATTAATTAAATTATTCTAAATAATTGTCTAAAATCTAATTATTTCCTTTGAACTCAAGACTTAAGAGTTAGCCAATCCTTGATCCCTGCCTAGAAAGATTTTTCCTTTTGGCTCTACAATTTACTCTGGAATATGATAGCTTGTCAATTTCTTTTTTTAAAACATGGCACCCAGAACTAGACATACTGTTCTAGGTGTTGTATGGCCAGAGCAGCATACAGGTAGAATATCACTTCTGCTCTGAACACCATGCTTCTATTAATTAACGTAGGCTAGAGAGGCAGGAAGGAGTATGGTTGAAATCAAGCCTTGTCTCTTAACTTCAATCAGGCAAGTCATGTAAGCTCTCTAGGTAACTCTCTAAGACAATATAGTTGCTTATCTGAGTGGGCAGAGGGAATTTCCATGCTAGGAATTTAATACACAGGTGAAATTGCAAGTCCGGACCAAAAACAAAAAAAGAGATTGCATCAGCTGTCATTGGCTGCCACATCGCTGCTGACTCATTCGTAATGATCTGTCAGTCCACTCAAGGTTCCCTAGTTTTTTTTTTTTTCCACATGAATTATTTTCTAGCTGATTATCACCAGAAGGGCTAAGTCAAGGGGAGGGGCTGAGTAGCTGGAGGTCATGATGAGGGTAGAAAGCAGGTTCAGAAAATGTGCAGAAAAGGGAGAGGTGAAGATAGGGAGGTTATAGTTTGAAATATTGGAGGTGACACAGTTCTGAGCAATTAATTAAGTCCAAGGTATGACCATTCAAGGAGAGAGATACGCAGAGAATATAAAGGTCATTCTAGTTGGGAAAGTTGTGGAATTGTAGAGCAGAGGTAGGACCTTTCTGACAATTCATTCAAGGGCAAAATTCACACTTATTGTACATAACACCCTATATTCTCTGGTGCATCTGGTTCAGCTTCTGCTCGGTTCAACCGAGTCTGTGTTTTTCTTTTCGGGAGGGGATAGCTATTAGAGGCCTCCCCAAAAAATGTCAGAAAAAGATAAGGGCTCTTCAGATGGTCAGTTTCTAGAACACTGCCCATTGAGGCCAACCATTAGCACCATTAGCCCGCTCCCCATATGCTTCACAGGACCAACAGATATAATGTTCCCCGTAAAACTCAGCAAAATCATTCTAGCAAATAATCAGGCCAAGCAATGACCTGGATCCCATCCATCATTTAAAGAAACTATCACCTTTCTCACTGCTCTGCAGAGAACACTTTCATTTTCTATGCCTGAACTGAGTTGGCTCTTCTTCTTGGATGTGTTTGGAAAAGACTTATGCTTTTTCAAGCTTTCAGGACCATCCAGCTCCTTGGGAAACTTTTACAAGAGGTCCCTCATCAGATTTGCCTCAGACTTTGGAATTTGTTTGTGTCATTTTCCTTTACCTCATGTAAGCAGGTAGGTAGTGCAGCAGATAGAGCATCAGGCCCAGAATCAAGAAGAAAGATCCGAGTACAAATCCAGCTTTAGATATTTGCTGTGTGATGCTGGACAATTTACTCAACTTCTTTTTGCCTCAGTTTCCTCAAAGTGGGGATAATTGCCACACTTACTTCCTAGAGTTATTGTAAGAATCAAATGAGGTAATATTTGTAAAATGCTTAGCACAACTCCTTGCACATAGTAGGGGCAATATAAATGTTTATCTTTTCTCTTCCCCTTCCCCTTAACCCTTCTAAGATCAATAGCAATTTTTGGTCAACCAAAGAGGCTGACATTAATATGGATAGAATAGTTGAATAGTCAACGTCCCTGTGGGACATTCAAAAGGATAATTGGAGGCCCTCAAATGTTAAATTTGGTAACATTGCTATGCTCTTAAAAAAATGAATAAATAAAAAGCTTTATGGTAGAGATGATAGCATCTATTTGCTTATCTTCCCATCAGTACTGTTCATAGACACTGGCTATGGATGTGCCTAGAGAGTAGGCCTGAAGTTCAGACCTATCTTTGGGAAGCATCCCCAAAGGTCCCTTCTCTTCCCCTCAGAGAAGGGAAGGGATCTAGAAGCTGTCAACTAGAAGGACCTTCAGAGGAGGGTCACTAGGAATGCTCCCTCAAGGTGTACCTTGATATCCAGCCCAAATTCTAAGCACACCTAAAAGTGCAGCAAAGGACCATAGATTTAGAGTTGGGAGGGTCTTGGCAGGAGCGGGGGGAGGTAATGAAACTCAACTCCCACGTTTTATAGATGAGGAAATTGAGGCTGAGAAAATTTAAGTGGCTTGTCTATCATCACATTGTTAGAGTCTGAGGCAGGATTGGATACCAGTCAGTCTTCCCCACTCCAAGTTCAGCGACCTGGCCACACTAAAGTTCAAAAGAAAGAGAATGCAGAGGGAGAGCTCAGGAAATAGAAGTCAGTTTTATCTCTTCCTATCATCCATCAATCCCAAACAGGTATTTGGACATCTATAGCTCTGATCAGAGCTATAATCACCAACTCTTCTGTGTGCAAACACCATACCATACCTCCAGGACAAGCAACACCCTCAAATTAACCTTTGAAGACAAATGCAATTGTAAGATTGGGGTTGGGGGAGGGGAACATTCAAATCTCAGGACAAAACTTCCCATTGCAAGAGAAATCCCAAAACATCATTCCACGGTAAAGGGGAGACATAGAACCTGGGACAACACAAACCTCTCCTGGGGAAGGTATTTCAGGGAGAGACAACAACACAGGTCAAACAAAAAAAAAAAAACCCTGGAGTGCAAGGGTCCTATAGCTTTTTATTTTAACTAACTATTCTTGTGAACTAAATGCTAAACTCAGGGGGCAAGTAGGTGGCGCAGTGAGGAGAGCACGGGCCCTGGAGTCAGGAGGACCTGAGTTCAAATCCTCAGACACTTGACACACTTACTAGCTGTGTGACCTTGGGCAAGTCACTTAACCCCAATTGCCCTGCCCAAAAAGCAAAAAAAAAAATGCTAAAGTCAGATACTTCTACCCAGTGAAGGAGTACCAAGTAGTGTCAACATCCCCTGAAACACTCCACTCTAGCTATCACATACTCCATGACTCTCATAACTCAGTTTGAAAAACACTACCATAGGCAAAGGCTGAGTAAAGGGCACCAGGTCTATATAATGAGCTGATGATACAGGAGGGAATTAGAGGTACCTCTGGTTTTTCCTGGCAAGAGAAAATTCACCTTTGCTGGCCCCAGACCATGCTTCACATCCCACCTAGCAGTCTATCATCTTGCCATTTACCCTGCAACCCTGACTGTGTATCACCCTACCCCGTTTCTATCTCTTGTTCTTGCTCTGAGAACAATAATTAGATGAATTCCACCATTGCTTCTAAGACAATCTACTTACTGTCTTTTGGCCATACAAGGAGACTCACCCATCCCAGTGACTGTCTCAACTAACCCTTCTCTGGTTTCTGTTCCCTATACTTTATCACCGTATTAGATAGTAAGCTTTTTGAAGGCAGGGACAATTTCACTTTTGTATTTATATCCCCAAGGCTTAACATAATGCCTGGTTGTAGTAATTGGAACTTAATAAATGTTTGATGATTATTTGATTCCTACCTAATCCATTTCCATTTTTTTTTCCTGATCTAGAAATAGCATTCCTTCTTTAGAGCCTTTGTTTACATTCAGTCATACACTGAATGTTTCTTGTGGGATTAAATGTTGTCTTTCTCTTAGCTACTTTAAATTTTTTTTAATTTAATAGTATTTTATTTTTTCCAATTACATGTAAAGACAACTTTCAACATTCATTTTCTGAAAGATTTTGAGTTCCAATTTTTTCTCCCTCTCTCCCTCCCTTCTCCTCTCTCGAAGACAACAAACAATCTGATACAGATTATACATGTGCAATCATGTAAAACATTTTCACATTAGTCATGTTGTGAAAGAAGAAACAGAACAAAGGAAAAAAGGTGAAAATGGTATGCTTCAATCTGCATTCAGATTCCATCAATTCCTTCTCTGGATGTGGATACCATTTTCCATCATGAGTCTTTTGGAATTGTCTCATCAGTTCTTTCTCTGGATGTGGACAGCATCTTCCATCATGAGTCCCTTGGAATTGTCTTAGATCATTGCTGAGAAGAGCTAAATCTATCAAAGTTGGTCATTGCATAATATTGTTATCACTGAGTACAATATTATCCTGGGTTCTACTCACTTCACTCAGCATCAGTTCATGTAAGTCTTTCCAGGCTCTTCTGAAATCTGCCTGCTCATAATTTCTTTTTTTTCCCATTTAATAGTATTTTTTTTCCAATCACATGCAAAGATAGTTTTCAACATTCACTTTTACAAGATTTTGAGTTCCAAATTTTTTCCTTCCTTCCTCTTCCCCTTCCCCAAGATGGCATGTAAACTGATATAGGTTATACATGTACAATCATATTAAACATATTTCCACATTAGTCATGTTATGAAAGAAGAATCAGAACAAAAGGGGAAAACCACAAGAAATAAAAAAAGAGAAAATAATATGCTTTGATCTATATTTAGACTCCATAGTTCTTTCTCTGGATATGGATAGCATTTTCCATCATGAGTCCCTTGGAATTGTCTTAGATCATTGCATTGCTGAGAAGAGATAAGTCTATCAAAGTTGGTCATCACATAATGTTGCTTTTACTGTGTACATTGTTCTCTTGGTTCTGCTCGCTTCACTCAGTATCAGTTCATGTAAGTCTTTCCAGGTTTTTCTGAAATCTGCCTGCTCATCAATACAATAGTATTCCATTACATTCACATACCACAATTTGTTTGGACATTCCCCAGTTGATGCCCATCCCTTCAATTTCTAACTCTTTGCCACCACAAAAAGTTAGCTACCTTTTAAACCTAATACAAGGTGTCCTGGGTCACAGAATATTATCCTTATGAGTTTCTGACCCTCAGCAGCAACTATTATGGGTAGAATGAAATAAGTCAGGGAGTTGAGGAAGAGGTAAGGAAGATTAAAAGCCATAATTGGTCTTCCTCCCGTTAATTCCTTAAACCTAATTTGTACTCCCAGAGTTAGTTATCTCCAATATGATTGACTTTGGATGTATCTTCCAAGATCTTACCACTAGATGTCAGGTTGACTACAAGTTTAACTCCCAGCTGACTGCCTATTTTCAGAGCAAATACAAAGATAGTAAATATTGATTAAGCCCTGTTTGGCAGAGTGCTGGGCTGAGGAGACAAACAGATTAAATAAACTGTGGTTCCTTGGCCTCAAGGTGCTTATGAGCTAGCAAAGGAGTAAAACAACATCAGAGGTAGCTAGAATATACAATATACAAAAGTCCAATCAATCAATTAGCATTTATTAAGCCACTAGCTGTGTGACCTTGGACAAGTCACCTAACCCTGTTTGCCTCAGTTCCTCTTTTGTAAAATGAGATGGAGAAGGAAATGGCAAATAATTTCAGTATCTTTGCCAAGAAAACCCCAAATCAGGTCACAAAGAGTCAGACAAGACTAAAATGATAGAACAAAAGCCTCTACTATTTGGCAGCACTGTGTTAAGCCAAAGAAAGTCCCTACCCTCAACGAGTTCACAATCTAACGGGGGTAGATAACAAGAAAACAAATAATGTAAAAAACAAGCTATATACAGAATAAATAGGAAATAATCAACAGAAGGAAGTCACTAGAATGAAGAGGCTTTGGGAAAGACTTCCCGAAGAAGGTGGGATTTTAGCCAGGACTTGAAGGAAGTCAAGGAAACCAGCAGGCAGAGATGAGGAGGGAGAGCATTCCAGGCAGGAGAGACAGGAAGAGAAAATGCCCAGAGCAGAGAGAGGGCATCTTATTTGTGGAATAGTCAGCAGGCCAGTGTCACCAGGTTGAAATGAATGTGTAAGGTGTAAGAAGACTGGAAAAGTGGGGAAAGGATTAGATTATGAAAGGCTTTCAATGCCAAATAGAAGATTTTGTATTTCATCCTAGAGGTGATACTTGTTGAGTATGGGGGTGACATGGTCAGACCTACACTTTAGAAAGGTCACTTTGGTGGCTGAATGGAGGCTATATTGGAGTGGAGGGAGCCTTTGGGCAAGCAGACCACCAGCAGGCTATCGAAATAGTCCAGGTATGAGGCATTTTAGTCCCTGTACCGAAGGATTAGAGAGATGCCAAAAATATGAGGTCTGATCAATTGAGGTGGGGGATAGAGGGGATCAGGGAGGGCTTCCTGGAGGAGATGTAATTTAGGCTAAACTTGAAAAGATGAGCAGGGATCCAATGGGCAATGAAGGGGAAGGAAGGCATTTTCAGAACAGGAATGAACAGAGGTGCAGAGATGTATGAAAAGCATTTAAGGAGTTGGAGAAAAGAATAATTCAGTTTTGCTAGTAAATGGAGAGTATGCAGGGGAATTATCTACATCTGCTGAGTTTATATGTTTGTGTATATGAAAAAAATGAGGCAGTATTGCCTAGTAGATAGAGTACTGGCCTTTGAACCAAAAAGACCTAGGTTCAAATCCTGCCTCTTACATACTGGCAGTGTGACCCTGGGCAAATCACTAAAACTCAGTGCTCCAGATAACTGTCTAAAGATCTAAGTTGCAGAGAAGTGTGTGACCTGCATGGGTAGAGGGAGTTTTCTCATCTGGGACTTCTCTATACCAATGAAATCACAGACCTAGTCTCTATCCCATGTGAAAACAAAGTGAGTAAGCTGCTTCATTCCTTTTTAAAATTGTTTTCTGACTCCAAGTAAAATATGCCTTTGGAAGCACCCGAATATTAACGTACACTGATTTCACATTTCTCTCCATATCCGTCCTATCTTTTGGCCAAACTGGCCTACTTGGCATCCACTTGTGTGCCTTTGCAGGGGCTGTCCCCCATGCCTGCCTGGAATGCTCTCCCATGTCACTCCTGGAATCTAGCTCCTTTCAAGACATCTTAATTACGATCTCCTACTGGAGACCTTAAGGGCAGCTAGGGGACACAGTGAAGGGAGGCTGAGATCTGGAGTCAAGAAAACCTGAGTTTAAATACAGCCTCAGACACTTACTAGCTGTGTCACCCTGGGCAAGTCACTTAACCCTGTTTGCCTCAGTTTCCTCATATGTAAAATGAGCTGGAAAAGAAAATAGCAAACGACTCTAGAGATCTGCCAAGAAAACCCCAAAAGGGGTCACAAAGAGTCAAACACAACTGAAAAACAACTGAACTGGAGTCCTTTCCTAGTCCTTCCTACCCTTATCCACTGGAATTGCTTTCTATGCTAGGTGGCTAAGTGAATAGGACCCAAGTGTGTGGAGTCAGGAAGACCTGAGTTCAAATGTGATTTCAAACACTTAGGAGCTGTATGACCCTGGGCAAGTTATTTAATCTGTCTGCCTTGGCTTCTTCAACCATAAAATGGAGTTAATAAGAGTACCTACCTCCCAGGGTTATTGTGAAGATTGAAAAAGGTATTTGTAAAACATTTAGCACAGTGCCTGGTACATTGGAGGTACTTAATAAATACTTATTTCCTTCTTATTTTTATAAATGTATAGTATTTAATTACTTGTTTAAATATTATTTTATCCTAGTAGGTATAAGTTCCTTGAGGACAGGGACTGTTTTCATTTTCTGTTTTTTTATCTCGTGTCTTACACATAATAGATATTTGATAAATATCCGCCATATCGGGTTGAACTGAATTTGAGAAATTGAAGGGCCCTTGGCGATTTTGTAGTTTAACCCCTCAGTCTCTCGACAAGGAAACTGAGGCCCACAGAGATAAAGTAATTTGTCCAAGGTCATACAACCATAGAGCTAAGATCAGAGCTGAGGTCTGTTAATGTTCAGTTCAGATGCCAAGTATCCTTTCAGTATACAGAACCTGCTCCTTGTTGCTGCTCTAGCAGGGTAGGGAAAATAAGACAGATTTGATAGGGTCTTCATACAGAGCTGTTGCTGTGCCACCTCTCCCTTCAATCTTCCCTTCCAAATTAATCAACAGCTATTAAAGCAGAGCTTGTCTTGAAGTCAGGAACCCCGGGTTCAAACTCAGCCTCTGATACAAGCTGTTCTTATGATCCTGGGCAAGTGACTTAACCTCTCAATGCTCTAGGCAACTTTCTAATATTATAAGTTGCAGAGAAGGTATTAATGTGTATTGGTAGAAGAAATTTCCTGACCCAAGAGTTCCTCATATCAGTGAAATTATAGTTCTAGCCTATCCCTATCCCTATGTAAACTTGGGCACTAGGCTAATGGAAAATACCTAGTGATCCACCATGGCTAATACGGAAATGTTTATGTGATTGCACATATGTGACCTGTATCAAACTGCTATACTGCTTTAGGGAGGGGGGGAAGCAGGGAGGAAGAGAGAAAATTTGGAACTAAATTTTTTTTAAAATGAATGTTAAAAATTGTCTGTCTATGTAACTGGAAAATATAAAATACTATTTAAAAAAGAAAAGAAAAGAAAATACCTAGTGACACAAATCAGCAGATCCTAACCCTCCAATGGAAGGAAACAGTGAAGTCTGAATAGGCCTGTCCATAGGTACCTACTAGTTCTAGTTGCTCTAAGCAGTTGATTGTTTCAGGGCCTTAAGATAGCTCCAGGAAGAAGACAAACTCTCAGGACTTCCAGATGACTATCTGACTGAGATAATAGCCACGGGGCTAAGGACCAGTTGTGCAAAGTTGAGCACCTGGTAAATGAGTAGAACACCCCCATTTTATAACACAAGGACTTTAGGTTTGGTTGAGCTCTAAATTATTGTTTACCAACTCTCTGGTTGGATAATTGGGAGTACAGGCATAACCATACTGGGTTATTCTCATAGTCTGTCTAGAATTTTATTGTTTGCTTTTTTAAACTTTATTTTATTTTTACAGGTTTTTTTTTCAATTAATAAGTACCCCCCTCTACTGAATCGAAAAAAGAAAAACAAAACCCTTATAACAAATATCCATTTTGTTATTGCTGTTGAGTCATTTCAGTTGTATCTAACTTTCCATGACCCCGTTTGGGGTTTTCTTGGCAAAGATACTGGATTGGTTTGCCATTTCCTTCTCCAGCTCATTTTACAAATGAAGAAACTGAGGCAAACAGGTTAAGTGATTTGCCCTGGGTCACACAGCTAGGAAGTATCTGAAGCCAAATTTGAATTCAGGTCCTCCTGATTCCAGGGCCAATTCTCTATCCACCTAGTTGCCTACAAATACCCATAGTCATGCAAAACAAATTCCCACATTGACCATATCCAAAAAAAAGGCATGTCTCATCTGAATCTTGAGTCTATTAGTAGATAGCACATCGCATCATTGATTCTCTGGAAACATATTTGGTCATTGCATTGGCCGAAAGTTCTTAAATCTTTCCAAGTTTGTCTCCACAGTGGTGTTGTGATTGTATAAATTATTCTCCTGGTAATGTTCACTTTGCATCAGTTCATAGCAGTCTTCCCAGGTTTCTCTGAAACCATGCCTTTCATCGTTTCTTTCAGCAATAGTATTCTGTCACATTCACATACCATAATTTGTTCAACCATTCCCCAACTGATAGATATCCTTCTCCCCAACTTCAGTTTACAATTGTGTGCCACTGCAAAAACAGCTGCTACGTACATTGTGTATATATGGGTCTCTTTCTTCTTCCTTTGATTGCTTTGGGGGCACAGACCTATATTGCTATCAACAAAACCTTAAAGGTCATGCAATGGAGAGCAAAGGGTCATAGCAATCCAGATTCTTTCAGGAGCCATTTATTGTTCTTTCGTTTATGAATCAGTTTTATACACACACACATACACACACACACACACACACGCATATATATATATCTGTACCACCACTTGTAAACAAATCCCACAAACAAATTGCTGTGATAATTAAAAAATGTTTGAGAGACATAGTTTCTGGGTAATTTAATAATTTTATTAATAAGGCCAGCATATTATTATTTAAAAGGTTGGTTATTTGTCTGTCTCATAGACCAAAGACAATTATGGTGGCTCGGGTTCAGTAGCAACAATCAACTCTGGTTAAAAAAGAATATTACAAGGAGGGGCTGAAAATGACATCATGTCACCCTTCAACAGAGAAATAATCTCTATACCCAGACCACCAGCTTTAGGCAATCTATTCAAAGAATTTATGCTCCACCCAAGCCTGAGTAGAACTCAATGGCTACTCCACCAGGGTGAGGGTTTAAACAAGAAAGTTAGCCCAGTCTCCTCAGCAATGTCCTCCAAGAGGCTGAACTTCTAAAAATCAGGACTTTAGAAGAAGGGGAGAACTCTAGATTTCCCCAAATCATGGATTATTAATAATCATTTCTCTCATTGCCTTCTGTTTAAAGAAATGCTTTTTTTTTTTAACTTGTCCAAATTTTTCCTCAGATAAGTTTCAAAGAGGGACTCATTTTAAGATTTAGGGATTTGATTAATAAATTTATATTTACTTATTGATGCATTAATGTTTCAAAGATTTTTTAAAATCACATCTCACAGAATATGCTAAACAGAGCATCAAAACAGAACTGTAACCAGGACAGGATAATGGACCTTCCTTTCCTCACAAAATGAACCTTTTCTTGCCACAACTGGGGTGGATTGTCTTCTACAAGTCTCACTTTTCCCTCCTCCCTCCTCTAAATGGATTTACCCTGGATGCCAGAATTCTTAGGTCTAGTTCTGCATGTCTAGGTTAATTCTAGAGTCATTTAGGTTCTTAGGAGTAGTTGGGGCCTCACTGGGCAATTCATTTTGTCATCCATACAAAATATGACACCTTGTGTATAAGAAGAAAAGGAACCTGCCATGAATTTGGGGTATGGTCTCTGCCCTCAAGACACTTACAGTTCAGCACAGTAGGAAGATAACAATTCCCACACTTGTGTATTTGGGTATACAGGCCTTGAACCACTGATAGGGCCAAGATTTCAATCATTCTCTTTAACAGTCCAAATCACAACCTCTTCACACGCTGTCTCTCTATACACTCAGCCACGCCCTTTCACCAATCTTCCAAGGAGAGGACCAGGACAGAGAATATACCTTCCATTATAAAATCCAATGGTTTACTGTGTCACCTCACATCTACAAGCGTTCATTAATTATCTACCATGTGCCAGTCACAAAGCCAAGTGATGAGGGTACAAAGAAAGAAAAAGAGTCTCTGCCCTTAAGGAGCTCACTATTATGTGCCAGCAGAATGATGATCTTAATTGTTTTGAGGGTAGGAAGGAAGGAGCTTTGCTTACAGTATACAAACACATAGTGGGCAGTATGCAGAGGTAGATGGAGTGCTTGCTGCCCTTGGAGTCAGGAAACCCAAGTTCAAATTTTGCCTCTTACATTTACTAGTTGAACAAGTATTCAATCTCTTTTGGCCTCCATTTCCTCATCTGTCAAATAGACATCATAACAACACCTACCTCATTAAGTTGTGGTAAAGACCAAACAAAATAACAGATGTCAAATGTTTTAGAACCCTTAAAGCGTTCCATAAATGCTAGCTACGAGCAATAGTTAATATTACTAATTCATTAGAATATAAGTTCCTTGAGAGCAAAGACTCTATTTTGCCTCTTCTTACACACCCAGTGCTTAACACGGTGCCTGGCACACAGTAGGCACTTAATAAATGTTTATTGATTGATCGATTACCAAAATACAAGTCAGCTTGAGGTGGATAGTGACAGGGCACCAGGGCCCATTTTAAGTAGTATCGGAGATAAGAGAGACTTATTTTACAGGTGAATATTAGAGGAGGGAGGGGGTTTGGCAGTAGGTGCTTCTTAGTGAGTCACCAATTTAAAATGGCCTTACTCACAGACAGGGGTAAATTAAAGAGAAAAATTTTATCAGTTCCTTTCTTGTACGTTCCTTCAGGCAAACCAAGGCAGGCCAGGATTAGTTCCTATAAAGCAGTGGTTACAGCTTAGTAAGGAAGTTTCTGATATATCCAGGGATGTGGTTTTGGCCTGAATCTCTTGGGCATATGGCCAATGACTTTGATTCCTTCTAAGTGTATCAGAAAGCTGGAAAAAGTCTCCCAGGACTGGCCTACCCAAAGGTAAAAAATTTCTTCCTTTGACTCTGATGTAACAGCTCATAGAAAAATCCCTAGCACATATCTGACTAGGACTCCTAATGCCACCTTTTAGCTCATACTTCTTTTCATCTACATCTCAGAGCACTTTAGAAATAGCATTATTCCGCTCCCTCGCATGGCTGATTAGGTGGAATCCCTCATATTTGCTATTGGCCTGAGGTCCTCCCTCCCATGAGTCAGTGACTGCACCAGAAAGAGATCACAGAATTCCTGATTCAAGGTTCCAACATATACTCATGCTCCCTTCCTTTGCGACTCAGTCCTGATACACCCTGTGGTGTTTCTACTAGGGGAGGAGCCTATCACCTTGGCCTTGTGTATCAGATCTTGATGCCATCCCTGTTGTCATCACCAGCCTCAATCTTCATTTCTGGCTCCTTGATGTCCCAGTAATTGAATTATATATATATTTTTTGAGCTAGCTTAGGCATGGAGACTGATGAAAGGTCCCTGCAGGCCAGGATTTTTTACCCTGAGGTCTGAGACTCTTTTTTTCTTTCATTTTGATCACTGTATCACAATATAATTAGTTTTCTTTGTGATTCTATTATTTTTATTTTATGCATTTAAAAACACTATTCTGAGAAGGGAGTTTCACCAGACTGCCAAAGGGATCTGTGTCTCAAACAAAGTTAAGGACTCCTGCCCTAGGCAACCTGAAGATTTCTCTTTTTTTTTTGGAGGGGGGAAGGCAGGGCAATTGGGGTTAAGTGATTTGCCCAAGTGTGTCAAGTATCTGAGGCTGCATTTGAACTCAGGTCCTCCTGACTCCGGGGCTGGTGCTCTATTCACTGCACCACCCAGCTGCCGCTTGATGATCTCTTTATCATCCTTTTTCCCAGTTCTCTAGTAATTAGAGGGTCTGGTGACTAGATGGCTAGGCCCAGAACCAGACGCACCTGAGTTCAAATCTGGTCTCAGATGCTTACTAGCCAGGCAAATCACTTTCACTTCTGTCTGCCTCAGTTTCCTCAACTGTAAAATGAGCACCATAATAGCACCTACCTCACAGGGTTGCCGTGAGATGATTTTTGCAGAGTGCTTACTTAGCACAGTGCCTGGCACACAGAAGATGTTTAATAAGTATTTCTTCCCTCCCTTCCTTTTCTACTTTACTAGGTGGTGAAGTAGAAAAAGAATGAGCCTTGGGGGTCTCAGAGGCCTCAGATCACATCCGACCTCAGAGACATCCTAGCTGTGTGGCCTTGGGGCAAATCATTTAACCTGTGCCAGCCTCAGTTTCCTATTCTGTAAAAAATGGGGATAAGAATAATCCCTATCTCACAGGGCTGTTGTGAGGATGAGATGAGATTTTAGAAAGGTAGATAGAGATATGCGTGTGTATATTTATGTATGTATATGTACCTACATGTATCTATGTATAGTGCTTTATAAACATTAGAGTTCTCAAATTTTAGCTATTGTGATTATGATGTTCTCTCATCTTTCCCTCCTCTTAGGAAAAGAAAGGAAAAAAAGCCCCACAAAATAGAATTTCAGAGTTAGATAGGAATAGGGAGGGAAGGGTGATTTTCCACCACTCTGAGTATTATTTGTGCTTTCAGGGAAGCAGGCCAGTGAACCTCAGTCAGATGAGAGGAGGAGAAGGTAGCAGGGTGAGCCTCTACTTCCTGTTACTTTGTTTTCATAGCAAGAGGGTTGACTCAGAGGAGGACCCTGGGGATGGTGAAATCAAACCTAGCGTCTGAAAGGGAAGCAGCTTGTGCCAGACAATGGCTGTAGGGTGGGGGCAGGGAGAGAATAAGGGTGGTGGAGGGTACACGGAGTTCAGTTTGGGCCAGAAGGCTCCTCCACTTGCCCAGATGAGGACATATTTCAGAGCAGAGTTTTCCTGAAGAACCAGGCTCTATTCCCAGGAACGGAACCAGAGGAAGCAACAACTACCTCTCAGCTTCTGGCTTCCAGGTGGAGAACAGCAAGAGAGACCAAATTTTAAAAAAAATCTCTGTGTTTTCCAAACCTTTCTTCTTGTTTATTCGGAGGAGGATAGGATAAGAATTGGAATAGGATTGGAAGAGAATAAAATATTCTCCAGGACTGTTTCTCTGGAGGAACAGCCGAAAAGCTGTTCCCTTACTGGAAGGAACATCGAGGACATCCCCTCCATCACACAGTGCCTGGGCTTCCCAAAGGAAAAGCACTAGGAGAATGATCTCCATGGAGCTTCCTTGCTTATAATCTCTGCTCAGAAAGAATCTAAGTATGGCAGTAGGCTGGATTCATCCCACATCTTACATGGGCCAAACTTCTGGGACCAGCTTTTGCTCTGAAATCCAATATCACTATTTATTAATAATAATCTAGATCTTGCATTTGGATAGCATTTTACACTAGCCCAGAATATTAACACATATATTACATCTAGCCTAGAAGCAGAGTTGGTTGCTCTGTATGTATCATGGACTACATTGGTGCCTACTTTGGAGAGGTAGTTACATGCTTAACTTAGATGTGGTTGCTGGAGGGAAAGTAATAGATAATATTTTTTCCTTGAATAATGAATAAACATTTATTGAGTACTCACTATGTGCCAGGTAATGTGCTAAGACCTATGATTTCATTGGTGTAGGGAACTTCTAGCATGGAAACTCCCTCCACTCATACAGTTCAGCAATTCTCATTAGGATGATAGGATCATAAAGCTAGAGGTGAAAGGGCCCTTAGAGGTCATCTAGTCCAACCCCTTATTCTACAGGAAACTGAAGGCCAGAGAGATTGTGAATAGAGCATTGGGGCCTGGAGTCAGGAAGACACGAGTTCAAATGTAGTCTTAGATACTTACCATCTTTGGGCAGCTAGGTGGCACAGTGGATAGAGAGACAGGCCTGAAGTCCAGAAGACTCATCTTTATGAGTTCAGATCTGACCCTAGGGAAGTCACTTCACCCTGTTTGCCCCGGTTTCCTCATCTGTAAAATGAGCTGGAGAAGGAAATGGCAAACCACTCCAGCATCTTTGCCAAGAAAATCCCAAACCGGGTCACAAAGAGTCAGATATGACTGAACAACAACAGAAACTCAGTTGGAGAAGTCGATTAACCCCTGTTTGCCTCAGTTTCCTCAACTGTAAAAAGGAGATAGTGATAGCACCCACCTCTCAGGGTTGTTGTGAGGATCAACCAAGATATTTATAAAGCGCTTAGCAAAGTGACTGAATACAGTAGGAGCTATATAAATGCTTATTCCTTTTTCCTTTCCCCTTTCCCTTGCCCACCTTCAAAGAGATCATTTAGATAGGCAGAGTTTGAACTCGGGTCCTGTGACTACAAATTCATCGTAGCATGGTTTTACAGAATGACCTGGAACAGGCCCAGAGCAACAACAGTGTCAGTGGCAAGGCTTGAATCCCAGTCTTATTAACAGCAAGACTGGCCCACTATCCACTAAGCCATGCTAGAAGGTATACAGGATTATAGATTTAGTCGAGTTAACAAACATTTATTAAGCACTTACTATGTGCCAGGTACTATGCTAGCACTACGAATACAAATACAAGCAAAAAGAAAGATAGACCTTGCCCTCAAGGAGCTTATATTCTATTTATTTAGTTTTTAATTTATTTATTTTTAGTTTACAACACTCAGTTCCACAAGTTTTTGAGTTCCAAATTTTCTCCCCCTCCCTCTCCTCCCTCCCCCGCAAAGATGGAATGTAATCCGATATAGGTTCTACATATACCTTCACATTAAGCTTATTTACACAATAGTCAAGCTGTAAAGAATTATGACCAATGGAATGAATCGTGAAAAAGAAGAAACAAAACCAAAAAGAAAAAGAGGGGGAGCAAATCGTTTGCCTCAATCTGTATTCAGACTCCATAGTTCTTTCTCTGGATGTGGATAGCTTTTTCCATCATGAGTCTTTTGGAGTTGTCTTGGAACCTTGTATTGCTGAGAAGAGCCAAGTCTATCAAAGTTAGTCATCGCAGATACCGTTTGTCTGTAATCATATATAATGTTCAAGGAGCTTACATTCTAAAGTGGGGATACACCACCCAGGGGCTTGGTAGAGAAGTCCCAAGTGTAGCCTAGTGAGAAATGCCAACTTGGCTGATCTGGGGAACTCTCCTCAAAGGGACGTTCTGGGAGGAGTAATCAAATCAGAGAGACTTTAGAAGTCAGCTAAACAGAGAAAGCAACCTGCCAAGGTAACAAGTTGAGATTTGAACTTAGGACTTCTGACTCTGAATCGAGCACCCTCTACTGTACTATTTTGCCTCTCATTGGATATCTTAAGTTTTGATTCTGCTTACTGTTTTATCCTTTGAAATCACTTAAGTAGGTCCTGCCACCCTTCAGAATAATTTATTTTAGGGTGGTGCTCTGATAGATATGAAAATGGCATCTTGCTAATCACTTCATAATTATCACTAGGAGTTGAAATAATTATTAGTCTAAAAGCACATTGACAGACTAAATAAGTATATCCATAGGTTATGAGGGGCCTCATCCCTAAATCATACTGTGTTGCCAAATTGATATTCAAAAAGTACAGGTCTGACCATGTCACCCCGCTGTGGGAAGTAAATAAAAAGTGAAGACTTCACAGGGAAGATATGTATAAATACACACACACACACACACACATATATGTGTGTGTGTGTGTGTGTGTGTGTGTGTGTGTGTGTGTGTGTGTGTGTATATATATATATATATATATATATATATATATATACACTAAGAAATGTTTAAAAATCAAAAAATAGGAAAGTAAAAAAAAAAATTCTGAGGCCATGAGAGTCTGATGCTCTGGGAAAGTTTACCCTGAAACTTTTTGTTCTTTCTTCTGGTTCTGGTTTAAAGATTTGCTCAGTAAGAATAGGGTCACTGTGACCTGCTTTCCTTTACTGTAAAAATACTGTAGAAGAATGGAGAGGGTCTCCCCCTCCCCTTTTCCTATTCTCCTTCTTTAGATTTATAGATGTCCCCTCATTTGTAATCATTAACTAAGGGAATGGGAAGTGGAGTTTCTGTGCCTCGATTTCCCAGTTCTTTGTCTAGCTTTCGTGCTCAGATTGTAAGCCCGCCTCCCAGCCAATGGTGAGAAGGGTCAGTGGTGGGCAGGGATTCTCTTGTATTAGGTATAATTATTGGTGCTTTGCACCTTGTAAAACGCCTCCCTTGCTAGATCTGTTCTAGCAGAGGATGCCCAATTCTTGAGAATTGAATAAAATTTTATTTCTGTTCCCACCCTGAGATGGCTCCTTATTAACTTTTAATTGGTGAGGGTCTTTCATCCCACACACAGCTGCTCAAGAAACTCCATTGCTCCCTTTTGCCCCTGATAAATACAAGCTTCTCTGTTTAGCTTTTTTACACAGTGTGGTTTTAGCTTACCTTTCCAGGCTTATTGCCTATTACTTTCCTTCCTTCCTTTCTTCCTTCTTTCCTTCCTTTGCAATTGGGGTTGAGTGACTTGCCCAGGGTTGCACAGCTAGTAAGTATCAAGTGTCTGAGGTCAAATTTGAATTTGGGCCCTCCTTACTCCCGGGCCAGTACTCTATCCACTGTGCCACCTAGCTGCCTCCTATTACTTTTCTTCTTGTCTCCATTCAAGCCAAACTAGCCTGTTTGCTATTCCCTGTATACAACACAATCTCTTGCCTTTTCTTAGGCTGTTGCTCTTGCCTGGAATACACACCCTCCTCATTTATATTTCTTAAAATATTTAACTTCATCTTCTTATTCTCTCAGTTTCTTGGGCACTGCCCCTACCCCAGGGAAATTACTTGGTACAGTACATAATTTGTATTGAATTTTTGTCTATCTTTGCCACCCATCCAGTTTAGGGGGAGCTAGGTGGTACAGTGGATAGAAGCCCTGGCTTGGAGTCAGGAAGACTTAGCTTCCAGATTTCAAATCTGGCCTCAGACCTTACTAGCTGTATGACCCTGGGCAAGTTACTTAACCCTGTTTGCCTCAATTTCCTCATCTGTAAAATGAGCTGGAGAAAGAAATCGCAAACTACTCTAGTATCTTTTTTATATGGGTGAAGTTATGTTAAAAAGAATATTAAGCCTTGGCATGTAGAAGATCTCTCTCTCTCTCTCTCTCTCTCTCTCTCTCTCTCACACACACACACACAGGACATACAAACCAAGGATTGTGTGTATAAGAGCAAAGGAAGATTTTTGTTCTACTGCTAGCTCCAGTCCAGATTTTGGGTGTAGGGTCTAGGAAACATTAGCTGGTTACGTGGATCTTTACCTTAGTGTGAATTTTAACCAATCACTAGGTGGATGTTCTTTCTCAACCTCCACTAACTAAAACTCTCTGCCTTTCTAAGTTGCTCATTTCAACCACCCAGTGCTGAAGGCAGGATGAGACTCTCTCAAATCACTTTGAGACAGTCATCTTGTTTTGCCTTACTCTAGGGACTGTGCTTGGTTTAGGGTCAGAAATAACCTCATCTGTTTCCATTTCAATAACATCTCCAATCATCTGCTGATGTGCCGGCCAAAGACAATGAGGTTCTTTTGCAGGAAACTAACAGGAAAGGAAATGAAGCCTAACTCTTCCTGAGGGCAAGGTGAAAAGGACAGGAGCTCAGGATGCCTGGGCAGGAGATGATTCTAGTCAATAATAGAGGGAAGGCGGCATTCCAGGGCTGTTTGTTATCTCAAAGCATGAGGGTACATTTAGTGCTTTCTTAAGCTGTCTGGGACAAGCATCCTCTCTCTCTTGGTCATTCCCTCCACTTTGGCATCCATTTGATCCCAGACTGTGAGACAGAGAACATGGGGCAAGTACTTCCCTTGACACATGAACCGCCTTGGCCATAGACAGCTATTGCAGCAATTTGGCTCCGAGTGACTCAAATAGCCCAGGAGGAAGAGACAGAAAAGACGGCAGAGCATGAGGAAGAGGAAATTGGTGTTGACATATGGATCCCATTACTTCATTCGCGTTTCCCATCAACTTCTGTTTCAAGTTTTTCTGTTTATAAATACAGCGACATGTAGGAATTTACACTGGATGAAAAGAACATAAGAGATTATTGACTCTTAGATGGCCAGGACATCTTTTAAAATCCTCACACAGGGAGATTTGGTTTGAGAACCAGGATTTACATACATCTTTATCACCAATTAATATTTATTGAGTCATCACAGGAGACAAGAATGTGTAATAGATTTAGCTCCTATCCTAGAAGAGCTTCAAGTGTAAAGCACAGGCATATTTACCATGCAAGAAATCTGCGTTTCCTTGGCAAATCAGAGGGGTTTTTGTACGCCATCTAAAATACATGGGATAAGAATAGAAGGTGGACCCTACTGCCAAATTTTCCTTGCAAGAATGTACTGCAAAATATAAGTGGATACAAAATATACAACCACACACACACACGCAAATCAAAAGTAAGTGTAATAAACGCTCAAATAGGACTAGAATGAAGAGATACGAAAGGACATCCTCAATCCATCCCATTGTGGAGGTGGGAGGTCCACAGGTGTTACATATTGAACATGTTTTTGGACTTTTTCAATGGATCACTCAGTTTGCTTTTTTTTCCCCCTCCTCTTTAAAAAAAACACTGTTATACGGGGTGGCTTTCTGGGACGGGGAGGGAGAGGGATACTTGGGATAACTATGTAAGGAACAGAAGACATCAATAAAAATTTATTTGCAAAAAATTAATTTTTAAAAAAGAGCTAATAGATACAAATGTGTGCTTTCAGCTTTCTATAGTGTGTTTGTCTTAGGCAGGGGTGGGGAACCTGCAGCCTCAAGTCCACTTGTGGCCTCTAAGTCCTTGAGTTCGGTCCTTTGACTGAATCCAAGTTCGGGCCATACTTGACAGTTTGGATTCAGTCAAAGGACGGCAGTTGAGGATCTAGAGAGCCACATGTAGCCTTGAGGCTGCAGGTCCCCCACCCTTGGTCTTAGGGGTTAAACATCATAAGAACCCAGGATCATGAGTTGGAAGGGACCTTAGAGATCAAATTCAACTCTTTTTTCTTTTTATAAATGAGGAACCTGAAATTCAAGGACTTGCCCAAGATGACAAAATTCGTTAGTGACAGAGCTGGGTTAGAGTCTGGGCCTTCTGACTCTTAGTCATAACATTACAGAATCACAGAAGCATCTCAGAAGCCACCAGGCCCAAATTATATCTGAGCAGGAATCCACTCTATGATATCTCTGACAAGCTGTGAGAATCAAATGAGATATTTGTAAAGAGCTTAGCACAGTGCCTGGCACACGGTAGGCATTTAATAAATGCTTATTCCTTTTCCTTTTCTCCTTGATGTGCTCTCCATCTTAAATGTTTTTGTGTGGACCCTTTATTTCACTGGTGAACAGAACTCCCAATAAGGGAACTCCCTCTACCAATGCCTATCTGCTACTATTCTGCATGCTGAGAGATTGGGTGACTTGCTTGGTGTCACTTGCTTAGTATGAATCAGAAATGAAACATAAACCCAAATTTTCATCACTCTGATGCCAGATCTCTATCCATTTTGACATGTAGTTGTAACCAGAATGGACTTTGTTTTCTTTGAATGACTCAGCTTACCTCATTGAGCTTCCCTGGACACTGGGCTTGCTCTTCCAGGGCAGGAAGCCCAGCGACCATGCCAGGAATCAGAGAACTTCCTGTGTGATGAGTCATGGGGCTGGCTGAAGGGAGGTGTGTTAACCTGGTCTACGCTAGGGGGAGGGGCCAAGTCAAGAACCAATTGGCCCTGGTCGTTCAGGCGGGCTTGATGATGTCAAAAATTCTATAAGAGGGGAGAGGACAGCTTGAAGATCCTCTCTTCCTTTTCCTGTTGGAGCCAGAGACGCCTACAGCCAAAGCTGAGCTGCCAGTAGCAGAGCTGACTGGAGGCTAGTGGGTAATCTTCTTACCGTAGAGGGGAAGCATGTATACGATTTTGCCTTATACCATCTCGCTTCTCTGTGGCCTCCTGGTTACCCTTGTGAGGCGGACTTATTGGGCCTGGAAGCTTTTGATGAAAATATCAAAATGGGGACACTGGTTTGTGGGCTTGTTACTGTGGAGTGTAAATACATGCTTTAGTTCTCCTGCCTTCTGCCTAGAGAATTCCTTATATCCTGTGGTTCCGGACCTTTTAGGCACATATGAGATTCTCTTTGAAATCATAAATTCTGCCTTCCTAATATAGTAGTGTCTCAATCTTTTTTTTAAAATAAATATTATTTTATTTTCAGGACTGCATTTTCTCCCTCTCACCTTCTACCTCACAATCCTCCAAAGGAAAAAGCAAGAAAAACAAGATCCCTGCTACAAATATGTATAGTTAAGCAAAACAAATTCCCACATTGGCCAAGTCCAAATATGTATATCTATATAGATATGTATATATATATATATATACATATATATCCATGTCTATATCTGTATACACATATATAAACATGTACATGGTTGAGCTGGAGCCAGCCCTTATCAGTTCATGATTGTTAGATTTTCAGCCTGAGCATTTATACCTTGGAAACTGGCTAATGCTACAAATCAAGGTTTGAGTTATTGTTTTGCTTACTGTCTAGGCTTAAGAAAATGATGAAGAAAATGTTAATAATTCAGATTAAAACTTTTTTTTGAGGCAATTGGAGTTAATTGACTTGCCTACACGGCTAGTAAGTATCTGAGGTCAGATTTGAATTTAGGTCCTACCTGAGTCCAGGGCTGGGGTGCTAGGCACTGTATCACCTAACTACCCTTCAGGTTAAAACTTAAAAGTTTGTCATGTGTTTTCAGAGAGGCAGTTGTTGAATATTTACCAGTATTCACTGGCTATTCCCCAATTGACGGATCCCCTTCAGTTTCTAGTTCTTTGCTACTATTTGGGGCAGCTAGGTGGCACAGTGAGTAGAGCAACAGCCCTGGAGTCAGGGGAACCTGAGTTCAAATCCAGCCTCGGACCCTCTGACACACTTACTAGCTGTGTGACCTTAGATATGTCACTTAACCCCAATTGCCTTGCCTTACCCCCTCCAAAAAAATAAAGAGCTGTTATACGTATTTTTGTACATACAGCTCTTTTTCCTCTTTATTTGGAGTATAGACCTATTAGTGGTATCACTGAGTCAAAGAGTATGCATAGCTTGATAACTCTTTGGTGTCTCTCACTCTTAACAACGTTCTGTCTCATACGAGATGTCCAGAAACAAACACAATGGCTCAAATGTGATCTAACTAGGGTAGATTACATCTGAATCCTCACCTCTATTGTTTTTTGCCTAGCAGGTTTCAACGTTGACTCGCTGAACTTGTGGCCTTCTAAAACCCACAGATCTTTTAAAATTCAAGCTGTTTTCTAGCTGTGTCTCCCCTATCATCTGTTTCATTCATTGTTTTTTTCCACTACATCATTCTACCTTTGCTGAAGTTGTTTATGCTCCGAGTTTTTCCACCTGTATTATACGCTAGACCACAGAAGATTCCTTGAAAGTTTTCTCAGACTTAGTAGTTAACCAAAATAATGCAATTTTCTTTATTAGAGCTCTCAAATAATGTGCTCTCTAAGTGTTCATCCAGCATCTTGTTGAAGACTTCCACTGAGGAGGAACCTATTGTCACGTGGGGCAGCTCATTACACCTTTGGATGGCCCTTATGGCTAGGAAGTTTTTCCTCATCTCAGGCCTAAATTTGCCTCTTTGAAACTTCTAGCCACTATTCCTATTCCTGATTCTGCTCTCTGGAGCCAAATAAAATAATTCTAATACCTCTTCCATCTGATAACCCTTTAGATACTTCAAGTCATTCAGTCCACATCTGTGGGCTCCCCGGCCACCCCCCTCCGCCCCCACCAAGTCTTCTCTTTTCTAGGCCAACCCTCCCCAGGTCCTTCAACTTGTTCTTATGTGACATGGACTTAAGGCTCTCCCTAGTATGGAAAACAGATTCTGACCCATCCCAGAGAGTGTCAAAGTCCTCTAACTCCTTGATGAGCCTTTCTTGGCTCTGGGAACTGGATTCTTTTTCTTGTTCTAGTTTACTGATGGCAGATTCATTCCTTTCTCCCTAGTTCTTACTAAATAGCGTAAGTAAACCTTAAGTTTTCTGAGAGTGCCCTCATCTGAGACCTTGAATGGCAACATGATAGAGGAAAGGAGATAAGAGGAGGTATAACAACAATTCGGCTAGCAGCTATTGTGGGGTGTAAGACCCAACAAGACCAGCAACAAGAGCTGCCAGCACAGGTTCTTTGATCTGCTTTACTAAGGAAAGCAAAGTTAAGGGGTTAACAATCTTACTTTAATCCAACATACAAATATCATTCACTTAGTTCAGGAGGAAAAGCCAGCAACCTGAGCTTCAGAGCTAATACAAACAAATTACAAACATACACAATATAAACAGACCAAATCACAATTCATAGTTACCAGGAAAGCATCAACATCTGGGTTCACAAGCCAGGAGGCTCTTAGGGCAGCTGCCCAGAGTCTCCATGTCAACACTCCTCCAGGAGTGAAAGCCCCAAGCAAACAACTCTGTTCTCTCTTTTTTAAAGTCCTTAGAAGTCATCTGATGGGCCATGCCATTGGCTCTGGTCTTAGCAACTCCCTTTGGGGCCCTGTGGGCTTCCACCTCTCTCAAACTAGTGAACTACCGTATTTCCCTATGTATAAGACACACCCTTTTCCGAAAAATTTGGGGTCTAAAACTGTGTGCGCCTTATACAGTGATTGTAGATGTTTTTACTTGCATTTCACACTTTTTCGCGCTTGTTGTTTTTGTGCTTATTGTTTTGCATTTGTTACCAGTATATTAGGTTACCATTTTGCCACGTTCTGCCCAGAAATGGCTCAGAAAAGATTTTCATACAGTGCTGAATTCAAGTTAAAAACGATCCAGTTTGCAAAAGTGAATAGAAATCATGCTGCTGAACGTAAGTTTGGTCCTCCTCCAACTAAGAAAACAATCCGAGGCTGGCTACAGGAAGAAGAAACCCTACTGAAAACGCCACAGCAGAAGAAGACCATGAGAGGCAAGTCAGCAAAATGGCCTGATTTAGAGAGGGAATTGAAGATATGGATTGAAGAGCAAAGGGCAATTGGAATTCCTGTGTCCACAAAGGTGGTTCAGCATAAGGCAAGAAGAACTGCTGATGAAAAAGAAGTTACTGATTTCAAAGGAAGACACAATTGGTGCTTCAGGTTCATGAAACAGAATGGATTAAGCATGCATACACACACCAGATTTGCCCAAAAGATTCCTGAAAGCTATGAGCAGATGAATAAAACTTGAGTTCAATAACTTTATGTAATACATTTTTTTTTTCAAATTTCGGGCCCCCAAATTAAGGTGCATCTTATACATGGGGAAATCCAATAGTTTGCTAACCAGCCTGGGGCTTCACACCTAATTAGTAAAAGGGCCTGGGCCTGGGGTTTAGCACCTAGTTAGCAAAAGACTGTGTGCCTGGAGCTTTGCACCTAGTAAGACTCAATCAAAGACACTTAATTAATTTGGCATTCTAAAACAGTAAAAAAGTCCCACCTTAATTACCAGCAGAGGAGGGAAGAATTCTTTTTCATGGAGTATATTCTGCATAAGAGCTCCTCTCTTCTCTCTATTCATCTATCAAGGTGCCATTCATGCTTTCATTTGAAGATTAACTCAGAAAACTTCATCCTAAAAGACCTCTTCTCAATGTACCAAGGTTTAGTTAGCCATAGAGATCAAATTAAGATTATGATTGTCCTTGGTTCCTCTTTTTGTCTGCCTCTTATTCATCTTTATATGTTTCAACCCTCCTTGGATCCTGGCTTGTTCTATTCATTAGTGGAGTACCCACAGAAATTGCTACTACTCATCATATGAGTTGGAAAAGTTGGGTGACCAGGCCATAGTACATCACACAAGTCAGCAGGAAAGTACAATGACCACAAAAGTTCAACACTTTTTCTTTTTTAAAAATTTATTTATTTGCTTTTAGTTCTCAACATTCACTTTTATAAGATTTTGGGTTCTAGATTTTCTCCCCCTCCTTCTCCTCTCTCTTCCCCAAGATAACTTGCAATTTGATATAGGCTATATACATGTACAATCATACTAAACATATTTCCACATTAGTCATGGTATAAAGAAGAATTAGAACCAAAGGCAAAAACCATGAGAAAGAAGCAACAAAAAAAGAGAGAGAAAAAATAGTCTGCTTCAATCTGCATTCAGATTCCACAGTGCTTTCTCTGAATATGGATAGCATTTTCCATCACAAGTCTTTTGGAATTGTCTTAGATCACTGCATTGCTGAGAAGAGCTAAGTTTTACAAAGTTAGTCACTGCACAATGCTGCTGTTACTGTATACAATGTTCTCCTGGTTCTGCTCCCTTCACTCAGCATCAGTTCCAGGTTTTTCTGAAATCCGGCAGCTCATACTTTCTTATGGCACAGTAGTATTCTGTTACATTCATATACCACAACTTGTTCAGCCATTCCCCAATTGATAGGCATCCCCTCAATTTTCAATTCTTGGTTACCACAAAAAGAGCTGCTATAAATATTTTTGTACATGTGGGTCCCTTTTCCATTTTTATGATCTCTTTAGGCTATAGCCCTAGAAGCAGTATTGCTGAGTCAAAGGGTATGCATAGTTTTACAGCCCTTTAACCCAACACCTTTTCGTTTATAAAGGTTCCCAAGGATAAGCTAGATGTGTGTGTGTGTGTGAGAGAGAGAGAGAAAGAGAGTGTGTGGTGGCGGTGGTGTTGTACAGAGAGTGAGAGCACAGGGTCTTTCTGGAAGTAGTATATATACAGAAAATAACATGTACCTTGGTCAGGATTTGAGGCAGCTAGGTGGCACAGTGAATAGAGTCTCTGGGCTAGGAATCAGGAGGACTCATCCTCCTCAGTTCAAACATGGCCTTAGACACTCCCTAGCTGTGTTACTCTGGGCAAGTCACTTAACCCTGTTTGCCTCCGTTTCTTTAATTGTAAAGTGACCTGGAGTAGGAAATGGCAAACCACTCCAGTATCTTCGTCAAGGAAACCCCAAATGGGGTCATAAAGAATTAGACATAACTGAAATGATTCACTAACAACAAACATGGTCAGATTTATTCTACTAGAAGTGATTTCTCCACAAAGCACAATGGAAGGGGCACCAGCTTTGGAGTCCGAGAAGCTGGGTTCAGATCTCTACTACATCACTTAGTACCCATGCATGATCTCAGGTAAGTCATTCAACATTGGTAGGCTTCAATTTCCTCAGCTGTAAAATGAGGTGGTTGGACTAGATGACCGGTAAGTTCCTTTTTATCTCTGAATGTTTGATTCTATAATTCTAGGCATCATTCTTATGTAGAATCCCTTGGAGTATGTCTATATCTTCTAGAAACTATCAAAAGGAATATGTAACTTTAAATGGAGCTAGGTGTCCCGAATGGCTCAGGTTACCCCTGAAAAGGATTTGCTGGTCCGTACACAGCTGCAGTAATAAAAACTCAGGGCTTAATTAAGGAGCATAATTGGAGCTGAGGGAAGTAGGCTTCCCACTTTACAAGTACCTGAGCCACGTTGCTGAGAATATAAGGTGCCAAGAGTTGCCCACACTTTATTTCAGAGGACATTAATGAACATTATGTAATGAAGAGGCACCTTTTGCTTATTTTAAAACCTGACAGGGCCAGGATTTGAGAAGTCAGAGAGTATCCCATCTTCACCTTTGTATGATCTGCTCTTTTCTGTGACCTTTGAGCAAAAGCTCTTAGTCTTGTGTAGACAACAAATAGCTTGGCAGCTCCTTCAGGTGGAAGCTCGACACCTTGGGGCCAATGAAAACATTTCTCTCATACAGTGTCTTTTTTGTCCTGGGCAAAGCCTACATCCATTTACCTTTGTGAAATCAGATGAAACGATGAGTTCTTTTCTACAATTTCTTGGCTGGCTGTGTGTAGCATACCCAGTTGATTTTGCCTTAGTGCCAAACCAACATCCTTTGAGCACAGGGGAGGATTTCCAGGGTTCAGAGTGGCAATTGTTCCATATGCTGAATTCCTGACAATCTTCCCTCTACAGCCAATGGCACCGGTTGTACTTAGCTGGTGGCACTTGATTGTGAAACCATGGATTACTGGGATGGTGGTAAAGTCCACACCCACAGAGGGCAGGACTTCAAAGCTGCTTCAGGGCTCTCTGCCTCACTCTTTTTTCTCCTTTCTATGCCAGTCCTCTTTTTTTTCCTTCTCTCTGTCTCTCTTTGAATATCTGTGTCTCTCTCTGCCTCCGTTTCTCTGTCTCCCTCTACCCCTCTGTGTATCACAACCCCCTTTTCTCTCCTCCCTATCTCTCCTCTGCCCCTTCCTTTTTTCCTGTCTTTCCCTCTTCCTGCTATCCCCTCTCTTTCTCCCTCCTACCTCTCTGGCTGATACTTAAATCAGAGATCTATTTCTTATTGAAAGTCTTGGCCGGTTTCCAGCTTCAGGCTGCTCTGGATTCTGTCTGCTCTCCGGGTAATTGTCTTTTCCTTGGTTCGTTTTGAGGCTCTCTAATCCTTTTGGAATTACATGCAGAGTCCAGGAAAAAACACATTGATCTTTTCCTAAATGAGAATACTTTTCTGGACTCAAGCAGAAACAAATTGAGGGGGTTAATTTGATTCTGTGTGCTTGAAAAATGACCCAGAAAGACTCTAAGAAAAAAAAATAAGCAAAAGAAAAGGAGTAAAATGAAGTTTAAAGCACGTTGATTTCTCCCCAGGTGGACCAATGTCCATTGCTGTGGGTTCTTCATTTTTCACTTCCTTGGGATTTATGAAGACTATTTTTGCCTTCATCACACAGGTCATCCTAACCTTATACAATTGGCCATTGGACAGATTTTATCTATAATGCCTCTCTAGTCAGAGACTGACTGCAAAGTGGCAGACTCCAAGACTCCAGGATTCTTGCTTTCCAAGAGGAGGACAGAGATCGTGGTGGAAAGGCATATAATAAATGAAAGAAAAGATATGCTGGACGAAGTAATTATACTATTGGGTTACCTTCTATAAGCAAAATGAAGACAGGGTATAAGCAAGTTGCCTTTCCCCTAGCCCCTCCAATACTACTAATTCATTGGCACACAATGGTCCTCTATTTTGTATTTTACTTTCTTCCAATCTCACATTTTCCCTCTTTTTACTATTTTCCAGTCAACATCCTCATATGTTCATTCTCAGTTTCTTTTCTGACTGTTTTAGATTAGGGATGGTAAGCTGGTGCACTGGCATGTGAGCAAAAGTACTGACGCATTTTAAAAAATTACGAAACTGAGTGAATTTTTGACCTTTAGAGTAGTGACCCAGTTCATTTTTATGTAAATTGTCTGTCTCTCCTTAGAGACAATGAGCCTTCTCAGAAAGGATGGCATTTAATCTTATGTTTTAAGTGGTGCCTAGTCACTATTGTTGCTTGAAAATCATTATTATTAAAACTACCATAATAATAACAATGTCTTCTCATGATATTGTTGTTTGCTATCTCTTAAAACATTAATTGCCTTTTGACTTGCTCCAAAATTGATAGGTACTGTACATTGGCAGACCCAGAGAGAAGGTGCTGGCGGTATGTTGAAAGAATGCCACTTTGTCATGGATCTAGATTGTAACCTCAGAGATAATCAAGTTCAACTCCCTTGTTTTACAGATGAGGAAACTGAGGCTTAAAGGGGTGAAATGACTTACTTGCCTGGGGTCACATAGGAAGCAGAGCCAGAATTTGCACCCAGTTCTTCTGACTTTAAATCCAGAATTCCTTCTGCAGCACCATATCAGAACACTGCTCACTCACTATTTGCAGGAAATTAAGGTATGGTTTGTCTTATCGCCTGGCTTCCATATTATTGTGGTCATTGTCTGTTCTTCCCTTCAGCTAGCTGATTCAGACTTCTCTGAGATTATTTTGGCTTCTACACTTTCCATTTACAGCCTTCTTATGAGTCACTAAAATGAGCTGGAGGTTATTTCCGGGTTGTGTTGTCTTGGAAGGTGGGGATGAGAAAAGAGGAGAAATTTCAGGAAAGCAATCAGGAAAAACATCCTTCAACTATGAGGTATAATTAATGGTAAAGTAATCTACTGCAGTATTTAAAATATTTAAAACTAGACTAGAGAAAACTGCACAGTACTCAGATTGATAAAGGTCTCTGGACAATGTACCAGACAATCCTTATTGGTCTTTATGCACTTGTGTTTGAATTTCTTTGCTCTGCGTTTACACAAGGGAGCTTGAGAAGAACAAAGATGGATAAGGGGCTGAGAGGAAGAAAGTGGTATCCTCTAAATGTAAGAAATAGTATCCTTATTATGTGGAGAAGATACTTGGCTCTTCAGAGAGGCCTCCCTACCCCCTCACACTCCGAGTAGAGAGGAGACTTATCAGGAAAATAATTCCTCAACTTTATGATCCAAACCCCTCATGACTGTATGAGTGTCAGAATACTAGGCTCCTTCCACTTTCAACCCCCTCGATTTAGTAATTAAAAAAATCTAGGATGTAAAGCAATCAACAATTATTACGTAAGTACTTTGGGCAGAAGAGCCCTGTGCTAGCCTGGGGGAGGGGGAGCGGGAGGGCCAGATAGAAAGTTGGATAAGATTAAGCTCTTTCCCTCAGGAAGCTTATCCTGTAGAAAGGGGATAAAATACCAACACACCTATGATACATAATGGTATATGATTAAATACATCTGATGGGTAAGATTATTACTAACTGGAACATCTGGGAAGCCTTTTGAATTGGTCTTTAAAGAATGAGTGGGAGTTTAACAGGGGAAGATGGGGAGGCAGTTCCCCAGCCCTTTATAATTTACTAGCTAAAGCCTAGGGAGTTGTCTGAAGTACATAGGTTAAGTGACTTGTCCAAGGTGTTGGAAGTGGGATTTGAACCTAAATTTTTAAAAAGTTATTAATATTTTTCTTTTTTACATTACATTCATTTCTCAATACGTCCCTCCGTAGACCTATTTTTTATTACAAAGAATAAAAAAGGAAAGAGAAAAATGCAATTCTGCAAACCAACAGACTCAACAATCTAGACTGGGGGTATACAGCAGTATTCTGCATCGATATCCCCAACTCATGCAAAGACACTGAATCTAATTTTGACTTAGATCAAACAGTGCATTCTAATCACTTTTCTTCACTGGGGGGATGGGATGGGGGACCCAAACCAAATAAAAACCTTAAAACTGAACATTATAATAGAAACAACCTCGAAAAGCTAATGATAATGAATATAATTCAAGGAGTACAGAGCTTTTTGTAGCAGCAGCAAGCTTAAAAAAAACCTACTGTGATTTATACGTTAAGTGAATTTTTAAAAATGCAATCATTCTTTCTTGTGTATGGTAATGACTTGAGAAAAAAAGAACCCTGCAATCCATTCAATGGCACTAATATAGACAGCTTAGGAAGAGAAGTTTAGAGGAGGAAAAACGTCTAGCTATTTGTCTTTAGCATACATCTAATAGGGGTATTTGAGGACTTCTGAACTGGAAGAAGCAAGTTTGTAGGGAATAGTCTAATTATCAGGATATGACAAGGGAAAAGCTTGGCCCATTTAATCTAAATTAGTTAAGAGTTGCCTACTCACCTTAGAGAAGACAGTCAGCCGTAGTTTTTTGATGTATTGGGGAAATGCTAACAGGGCACTTCTGATCTACAGGAGTGTTTAGACTTGCAAACAAGGCATGTTGGTTTTTGTTCGATCAATTTGTGGGTATTGAACCTTCAGTCAGAAGACCTCTGGAAAGAAGCCAGGTTAATTTCAGTGCTTTAGAGACCTCAAGAGATAACTCGGCTTCTTCCTACCTTTCCAGTCTCTTTACACCTTACTCCTTCCCTCCCCGCACGGACTCAGAGTTCCAGTGACCCTGGCCTCCTTGTAGACCCTAGCACAGGACACTCCATCTCCCGACTGCTTGCATTTTCACCGATTGTTCCCCAGGCCTGGATCTCTCTCCCTCGTCATCTCACTTTCCTGGTTTCTTTCATGTTTTCAGCTAAAATTCCATCTTCTGCGAGAAACCTTTCCCAGTCTCCAATAATCTTGGTGCCTTTCCTTTGAAAACACCTCTAGTTTACCCTGCGGGTACAGGATATTGCACAGTAATTAAAGTTTAAAACTGCACCGAGACTTTTGGGACACCCCGTAACTTGATTTGCATATAGTCGTTTTCGTGTTCCTCTCCACTGCACTTCCCTTTGAGGACTGTGAGTTCCTTGAGAGCAGGGAGGTTTTTTGCTTTTCTTTATGTCCCCAGCGCTTTGCATAGAGTCCGGCACATAGCAGTCCATTAGTAAATGCTAGTTGACTGACTGACAGACGCACGCTACATTTGTGCGCACGGCATTTCAGATCTATTTCATAAACCTTTGGCGTTCTGCAAGCACCATGCCTACGTGGAAGCTGGGATGCATGAGCTCTATTAGAAATTGGAGAAAAGGATGAAGTTTAAGGGTAGTCGAGTTAACCTTTTCCTGGTCCTACCCGAAACTCAGAAGCCAGTCTTGTCAGCACCTCTCTGTTGTGCAACCAAACTACATGCGCTCTACCCACCCTTGGCGGGCTCCTTCCCTGCCAGACGACTAAACAGGCAGTTTCTGCAGCCTATTATCATTTTCGACGGATCCATTCCCGTAGCCAATTACAGCTGAAACTCGGGGGAGGGCGCTGCAGGTCCAGGCTGGGGCGAATACCAGGTCTTCGAAAAGGGGCGGGGCCTTTTTCCGTGATGGGCGGGTCCGTGCTACCAATCGAAGCCGAGAGCTGCCCCTCCGATAACCAATGAGCGACCCCAGAGTGTGGAAATGGGTGGGCCTGTTGTCATGGGGGAGGCGGTGGCGCTTGGTGGCGACTGGCGGCGGAGGAAGAGGCAGGCGGCGGCGCTGGAGTTGGACTCGGGCGGCGGCAGGTGAGTGAGAGCCTCCGGGCCGGGGGGCCCGGAGTCCGCGGCGGGGTGCCCGGGCCGAGGGGGGCGGGGGCTCGAGCTCGGCGCTGGCTCGGCTCTCGCGCCGCTTCTGTCGCGGCGGGCGGGGGAGGCTGGGGGCGGCCGGGGGCGCGCCCTCCCCTCCGGCTCGGCTGGAGCGAGGACCACGGCCCCGCGGCCGGCGCTGCCGGGGCTGGCCAGTGTGGAGGGGAGCGGGGGTAGAGGCGGCGCGGGCCGTGATCCGGGAGTCGGGGGTGGGTGGGGTGGAAACCCTTGGGGACGCCGAGGACTGACGGGGCACCCGAGAGCGCCGGCTTCGGAGGGAGCTGGGCGGCCCAGGCTGGGGGGGGGGCCTGGGGAGATGGGGCGCAACCAAGTCTGGGGGAGGAGGAGGCGGGGAGCGAGGGGGCGCTGCTTGGGGTGTGTGTGGGGGGGAGAGCGGTTGAGGTCTGGGGAAGAGGGGGGACTGGGGCGGAAACGGGGAGCAGTTCACAGGTCAGGGGGAGGTGGAGCGGTTCAGGTATAGGGGAGGAGTTTGGCTTTGGGAGAGGAGGGATCGTGGGAAGGGGGAGCAATTCAGGTTTGGGGGAGAGGGAAGAAGGGGAGCAGTTGAGGTTTGGGGGAGAGAGGGAAGCAGTGGGAAGGGGGAGCAATTCAGGTTTGGGGGAGAGGGAAGAAGGGGAGCAGTTGAGGTTTGGAGGAGGGCGTGAAGATAAGGAGAGCGGTTCAAGTTGGGGGATAGGTAGCATGGGGAGCAGTTCAGGTTTGGGGGAGAGTGGGAAGAGCGGGAGCAGTTCGGATTTGAGGGAGAGGTAGTATGGGGAGATGGGGGGTTAGTTCAGGTTTGGGGAGGGGATAAAGGGGTAAGGGAGAGCACTTGAGCTTGGAGGAGGGGTGGGAAAAGGGGTGCAGCTCAGTTTGGGGGGGAGGGGCGAGGGGAAATTCTGGGGCAGGGTAACCTGGGGGAGAAGAGAGAGTGCTTCAGAGGGGGAGCTGTTCAAGTCTGGGGGAGCAGCTTGGCTTCAGGGCAAAGGAAACTTGGGGAGAAGGGAGCAGTTTAGATCTGGGGGAGACGGGAAGCATTTCGTTTTGGGGGCAGGGGGAACCATTGCAAGGAGGGGAAACCCTGAAGAAAGGGGGAGCCGTTTGGGTGTTGGAGAGAAACATGGGGAGCAGTCTGAGCCTGAAGGAGTGGGGCCCCTGGCCCGCAGCCGGGTCTGGAGGAGGGGGAAGTACTGGGCTGGAGGAGAGGGAGCCGACTTGGAGCTGGTCGCGGGCCAGGTCTCGGGTTTGGGGAGGAAGACACAGGTGGAAATGGGAATAGCTGGGTGGAAGGGGGAAGGAGGAGGAGAAGAATAATGGAAAACTGGAAATAACTTAGGGGCTGCGGAGATGGGGAGTGGCCTGGGTCTCTGGGAAACCGACTCTGACCAGCCGGGGGTGAGGGGCGGGGGCGGGGGCGGAGAAGCAGCTTTGTGGCTCAGAGAATGGTGAATCCGGGGAAACCAAAGGGGTGTGTCTTAGGTGTGCTAAAGGGAAAACCGAAGAGATGGGTTAGGTGGGAAGAGAGGCTTGGGAGTTTCCCTCCGCATCCAGAGAAATTGATCAGAATAGGGTCAAAGGGAGCAGCTAGGGCTAGTGAGCAAAGGAAGTTCCTCTGAGAGGGAGTGGCTGCCACTGAGAAGTTTGTCTGGGAGAAACAGAGTGGAGGAATTGACCATGGGGACACTGGCAAAGATCTAAGATGGTCGAAAGAGGAAGAAACTTAGTAATAAAAACTACCTTCTACTTTGTGGACAGCCTAAGTAACTTATGGGAACCAGGGCCAGATCTGTAACGGGGTCTGGGAGGTAAGATTCAGGAATGCATTTTGGGGATTGTAGAAGGGAAGATTATCTTTGGGTTGGGAGAATAACAAGTAGGGATACTGGCAGACTGGGGAATTTGGAAGGGAGAGAAAGCTGTTGGGGACTAGGAGAGGAAGAAAGAAACAGTTGAAGGAAAGATGAGTTGTGGAGCAGGGTTAAAAAGATGAGTAGTGACAGAAAGGAGAACTAAAGAATAGTTAAACTGTTAGAGAATTGTAAGTTTAAGCCAGTTGAGTAGGGAACAGAGATGAAGGAGACTATCATTGTTTTATGGAGAGAGTAATAAGGTAGGACCTTGAAGCAGAGTAAGTGACATACTCATCAAGAGACTGGATTGCAGAAATTTGTAAATCCTATTTTAACATGGTACACTATGCTATTAACCAGCTATTAAAACAAGTCCTTCAGAAAAGGCTCTGGCATTTTCAGTCGTTCAATAGTCAGACAACATTGATTAAGTGCCTGTTGTGTGTCATGTACTCTTTTAAGAGCTGGGCATTGAAAGAAAGGCAAAAGACAGCCCATGCTCTCAAGAAGCTCATGGTCTAATAATCACAGACTGGAGCCTGAACAGGAATCCCCTTTGCATCATACCTGACAGTTAACAAGCATGCATTTAGTACCTACTAGGTACAAGGCGCTCTGATAGTTGTTGGGGATACAAAAACAAAGAAACAACCCCTTGTTGGAAAGCTTGCATTCTATTGGTGGAACAACATCTATATGAAATAAATCAAAGGTAACTTATTTTGGGGAAGCCCTAGAAAGTAGTGGTTATTGAGCCTTTGCTTGAAGACCTCCAGAGAGAGTGATCCTACTTCCCCAGTGAGACCAGTTCACTTTGGAGAGCTTTAATTGATTGAAAGTTTTTCCACACATGAAGCCTAAGTCAGCCTTGGAACTTCCATACCTTGTTCCTAGTTCTGCCTTCTTTAAATGTGGTGCCCAGAATTGAAGAGTACTTTAGATGTGGTCTGACCAGGAGAGAGCATAGCTTCTTTAGTCTAATTGATTGTGCTTTGCCTCCTAATGAGGCCTAAGGTCACAGTGTTATTTCCCCCTTTTTTGCTAGCCTATCATAATCTTGGATTTAGAACTGTAAGGTATTTTGGTCATTTAGTTCAGCCTCCTCATTTTACAGCTGATGACACTGAGGTCCAGAGGAGTTAAGTGACTCACCTAAGGCCACACAGGTAGTATATGACCAAGCCTGACTGCAAATCCAGTGTTCTTTTCTTTGTGCCACGACCTCTTTCCACATTGAATTGGAGGTCCATTATAATCTCCCAGATCTTTGTCATATGAACCATACTATCTAGCTATTCCTATGCCTTCAATTATCACCTCTGTGCAGATGACACAGTTTTAAATCTGTTTTCATCTCTTTTCTGGACTCCATCGGAGAGCTGCATCTTCATTTATCTACAAGACAGTTCCATTTGTGTGTTGCTACAGCACTTCCAGCTCAACATGTCCAAAGCCTAACTTAGCTTATTTTAGTTACTTCTCACAGGATTACTTCTTGACTTTTGATTTGGTTTCTTTGATGTTGAGTCTGTTGAATTTTTTTAATATTGAGAATCTTTGGTACAAGAACTTAAGTTTGGAACAGAAGAGATGAATCCTATTTTTCAAATGGGATTCCAGCTTTTGTTTCACATGTGCCCTTTCTTTTGTACTTTCTTACTCTTGTTCTGTGTGAAGTTGTCTGTAAGAAAATCTGAGCATATAATAATTTATTGACAATTACTGAAATGAACTGATTTGGGAACTTTTTTTTATGGAACAAAAAAGTAGGAACTAAATAGGATATATTCTAAAGGGACCATTGCTTTAGTGAGAATACCAGAAAAAAAGGTGTGTTTTCACCTCTTAACATTGTTTGAGGTTTGTCCAGTATCCTTACATTATTACTTCAAAAAGAAGTAACAATATGAAAGTAGTTTTTTTAAAAGGACAAGTCATATTTTTCTTGTGTGAAAGAGGTTTCTTAACATTTATAGGGAGAAGAAACAGTGTTTTATATAATTATATGCTTGCATGATGAACCTGAGATAGTGGAATCTTAATGACAAATGATTTACTAAGCAGACGGCACTTGTTTTGATCAGTTTCCTCTTAAGGATAATATCTAGATGTGATGTACCTTGCAAATTAACTTTTGAGTGATTTAAAAGTAATCTACGCTCCATGATATTTAGCTGCTTTAAATTTCTGTTTGACCCATAAAGCTCTTCTACCATTTGCTAGATGGTTTTCTTTTAGAAGATGTTGATTCACTTCTGTTTCGGTGGAGTTGGGTGTGGAGATAGAGCAGTGCTGAAGAGGGAAAGAATATTTTTTGTCTGCACAGTGCTCTACAGCTCTCATCAAAACATTTAATTTGTGAGATCTTGGTAGCATGCTTCCTCATGCTGTATGAAATTATGAAGAAGCTATTTGTGCAGCTAGCAGGAGGATTTGGTGTCTTCACCTCCATAAAGATTGTTTTTAGCATCCTGAGATGTGTGTGTGTGTGTGTGTGTGTGTGTGTGTGTGTGTGTGTGTACACATATACAGGAGGTTTCTAAAGTCTGGACACATAGGCAAAAATGCATATTTTGAACTATCCTTAGCCCCCTTGACTTTTATCTGGGGTGTGCTAAAGGAGACGGTGTACTCAATGAAAATCACAGATGTAACACACTTGATTGAACGCATAAAGAGTGACTGTGCTAAAATTGACGACATTGTGGAGTTATTGCATCGAGTTTACGTGAATCTTGCAAAGCACATCAACCTTTGCATCACAAATGATGGAAATCACATTGAAGATGTTATTTGTTAATATTCCAATTAAATAAAATGTTGACAATTCCATTCATTTCATTTCTTGAAAATACGCATTTTTGCCTGTGTCCAGACTTTAGGAACGCCCTGTGTATCTGTATCTATATATTCCCCTTCCACCCCCAGCAGCTCTTATTTATTTGAAAAGCTACAAACTACATAGTCAATTCATTGTTGATTGTATCAGCAAAGCACATTTTTTTTTTAACACAAAGCAGATTTATTTGCTCTTGTTATAATAGATTCTTCAATAGTATGTGTGGCTAAACCATAAAGCCACGCATTTGATTCACCATATTGAGTAATACTAGGTATTAACTACTACTGCTAGAGTGATTATCAGTATACAGTTGGTGTAGGCATCATGTAGCAGATTCACATGTCATAGATGACATAGGATGGAGGAATGGAATCTCTTAACTGAGTGTGTAACAATGTGGAAGTTTGTCCTCCAGAACTCCTGTATCTGTAAATAGTAACGATTGAGCACTTTCTTGCCTTTAATAAGTTTATTCAATTGATAGTATTCATCTCTAATTCAATTATACTTCTCTATGAACAGCTCTGATTGTCTAATTCATTTTATGGTGAACTTTGTTAATCTGTAATTGACTGCTGATTTTCAAACCTTGGAAAAACTGGTCTTTTGGCTTTAAGACTCAGTGTCTCATATCAATGATTATTTAGTTAAAAGCTTTAAAAGAGAAGCTTAATAAACTTTTTCATATTCTATTTGATAGATAATCCTATATTCTATTATAATAGCTTCTGATTCATTTTCTCTGTCTCATGCTTTCTACCCATAAAACAAAATCCTTTTGGAAATACATGCTTGAAACTCATCTACTTCTTTGAATTAACAGTTCCTACAGTTGATTTGAAGTTTACTTTGAGAATCTCTGGAGCAGAAAAATCTTTGACCTTATGACCTTTAAATATATGTGTGTGTATATGTATACATATTTGTGTATCTATCAGATATATGATAATATATATTGTTTAGTGGATTTCACCCAAGGCTCCATGCTAGTTTTGTTATGTTCGGAACAAATGTGTTAGCTCAGCTTTTATGATGTAGTTGGAAGGTATGTCTGACAGATTTTGTGTTCTGAGGGGCTCTTCCATTAAAATGGTAAGGGAACCATAAAAATAATTCAGTCCATTTTGTAGATGAAGACACTGAGACCCAGAGATGTTCTTAGTTATAAGCAAGTATTGAGGAAACAATTTTTTGTTAATTTTTGTCTTTTTGTTTGTTTTCCGCCTATCTCTTGCTACAGGTATCTCTTCTAAATACCAAGAGTGCATTTAAAAAAATACTTTGTTAAGTAAATTTAATTACCAGAGGCAGAAAGATGGTATATGAAGAATAATAGGGATACATTCCAGCATGTCAGAAAATAATTACAGTAGAAAAATATTGTTAAATGCTAAGAAAAAAATTTTCAATTATATTGAAACATAGTATGGGAACAGTGCATGACGTTAAGGTGTATAGAGAGGGTAAAGGGAAGGTTTTGCATTCTGCATTGGCAGAGAAAGGAATGAGCCTGCTGGGCAAATCTTTGTCAAGACAGGATGGGCTCCAGCATCCGGAAGAATTCTAATTGTGGACATTACTTTTCCCAGCAGTTTCTGGGACTTTAGGCCTGGCATTAGCTGGTTCAGGCTTCCCAGTTGTCCCACCATCTGTATCTCCAAACCCCTTCTGTCCATTCAAGGGATTAAATCAGGTTTACTTTTAGGGCTGGCCTTACTGTTTTCAGGGTCTTCTCCCCCCCCCCCTTCCCCTCTCCTCTTAAAGTCAGCCCTTGATAACTGGGTGGGTTTTGTGAGGGTGTGTAGATTGGTATGCATATGTATATGTCTTTGTTCACATTCATACACTTTAATAATATTAATAACGATAACATTTATGTGGCACTTTAACATTTTGCATATGATCTATAATTTCCTTGATCCAGATTTCAACCCTTCTGTAACTTGGAGGGTTTTTGAGAGTTGGATCAAAAAATTAATCATACTGCAGCCAACTTGGGGACCTGGTGAAAAAGAAATCCATCACCAGGCCCATGTTCTTCAATCTCCTTAGCTTGGTAGAGCCTGCCAAAGTTTGTATTCCGCTTGCAGAATCACCTTCACATCATACTTTGGGTATCAAAGTAAGTCTTCAGTAGAGGGAGACATATATATATATATATATATATATATATCCTATTTCCTCATCTATAATATGAAGAGACTTGACTAGATCAAATTAATGTGTTGTTATAGAAGAAACACAGGTAAGTAGGTCATGTGTTGATACCTTTGCTTCTCACAGTTACCTGTGAAGTTGCCAGATACAGGGGTAAGAGTGTTGGATTTGGAGTCAAGGTCTGGGCTTATTGCTACCTGTGTGACCTTGGGCGAGTTGCTTACCATCACTAGGCCTCAGTTTTCTCATTTGTAAAATGAGAGGGTTGGACCAGGTGCCCCCCAGAGGCTTTTGCAGTTCTAAATCTATGATCTTATGACCTGCAAATTTCCTTCCAACTCTTGAGTCTTTGATTCTCTATCTATGCACCTGTTAGCTCATGCCTGAAATTCTCGTAATGCGGGACCAAAGCCTTTCATTCCATAATGAAAGTTAAAAGACTTAGTGCACAAATGTCTAGTTGAGGAATCATGATTCTCCATGTGTGGTCCAGGGATCCTTGAATGTCCCCAGAAGCCTTTTAGGGGGGCCGTGAGGTCAAAGCTATTTTCATTATAATATTAGTTTGTTTTAATTGATAATATAGTAAATATTTATCGACATAACACATAAACAAAAGGTCTTTTGGAGGTACTTAATACTTTTTAAGAGTGAAAAGGGGTTCTGAAATCGAAAAGTTTGAGAACTGCTGCATTAAAGTGTAGTTAGTCAATCAGTAAGTATTTCCTAGTTTTGATACAGGAGAAGATCATTGGGCAAATAGGAGATATCCTTCCTTAAACTTCCCAAGGCTTTCTTTCCTCCCCCTGCATGAAACTAAATCCCAACTAAAATCTCACTTTATACAAGACTTTACCCCACCCCTCCTAAATGCTAATAGTTCCTCTGTTGATTATCTACAATTTATCCTATGTATTTCTGTTTTTATGTATTCTAATTATGTATAAATGTTTTTTACATAGTAATTTTCATGTTGTCTCCTCCTTTAGACCGTGAGCTCATAGAGAACAGAGCCTGTTTTTTTGCCTTTTGCTTAGTACGGTGTCTGGCTGTTGCAACAATCCAGCTAGTAGCTGTTGTGGGGTGTAAGACCCAGCAAGACCAGCAACAAGAGCTGCTGCCAGCACAGGTTCTTTGATCTGCTTTACTAAGGAAAGTAGCTTTAAGGGGTTAACAATCTTACTTTAATCCAACATATACATATAAACTCTCTTAGTTCAGGAGGAAAAGCCAGCAAATACAAACAAATCACCAACATATACAATATAAACAGACCAGATCACAATTCATAGTTACCAGGAAAGCATCAATATGTGGGTTCACAAGCAGCTGCCCAGAGTCCCACACCACTCTTCCAGTGTCTGAGAACCCCAGACAAAATGCTAATCTTTGAATTTTTACACTCTGTTCTGGGCCTGGGGTTTAGCATCTAGTTAGCAAAAGGGTGTGAGCCTGGGGGTTAGCACCTAGTAAGGCTTAATCAAAGGCATTTGATTACTTTAGCATTCTAAAAGAGAAAACAGAAAAAAAGTCCCACCTTAATTAATATAACACTGGCACATAGATACTTAATAAATGCTTATTGACTGTGCAGCTCAAGGAATGTGTGGAGCTTAGTGGGCACACATGGCTTGTTAGTTGTGTGGCATGCTAACCCAGTTTCACGTGATTTCTAAAGAAAAAGCATTTTAGCTGATAATCCGATTATATATTTGAGGCCAAAAGGATCTGAGAAGCCATCTAATCCAACTCTTATTTTAGAGATGAGGAAGTTGAGGTCAAAGAGGATAAATGACTTTCCCTATATGATACGTGGCAACAAGTGACAGGCAGGATTTGAATCTCTGGTTTTAAATCCAGTGTTTTTCCCATTGTACCACATTCCTAGTGTCAGAGGATGGGTTTTTTTTTTTAAATTTTTTTTTTTTTAAAGGGGGGAAGGCAGGGCAGTTTGGGTTAAGTGATTTGCCCAAGGTCACACAGCTAGTAAGTGTCAAGTGTCTGAGTCCGGATTTGAACTCGGGTTCTCCTGACTCCAGGGCCAGTGTTCTATTCACTGCACCACCTAGCTGCCCCAGAGGATGATTTTTTAAAATAGGTTTTTATTTGGTATGTTATTTTTCCCCAGTTACATGTAAAAACAATTTTAACATTCATTTAAAAAACTTTTGAGTTCCAGATTCTCTCCTTTCTTCCCTCCCGACACCCCCCACCTCCCCCACTGAGAAGGCAAGCATTTCGATATAGCTTCTACATGTGTACTCATACAGAACACTTCTTTAATAGTCATGTTGTGAACGACTATATTTCCCTCCATGCTATTCCCCCTGCCCCCATTTATTCTAGTCTCTCTCAGAGGATGGTTTTAATGGTTTATGTACCCAGCATACTTCTACTGCATCACTCTTATCAATTTAGTTCAAGATACACTTATTAAGTGCCAAGGTACATTTCCAGTTTTGATTCTAAAAGAGCAGTGTTTGTAGAGGATTTATTAACCTAAATATAATTATATTCAATGAGTAAATCTTCATATCTAAGTCTTTATCCGTTATTTAATAGCCCAGACATTATATTTATCTTATTGGAGAGATTAGTCCATTTGACATATAGATTGACAAATGAATATTGTATTCTGAAGGCTAGATGTGCAATGGATTAGTCTTTTTAGAGCAGTTTTTTTTTTCTCCTGTTTTTCTAGTTATAAACAATGCTGGGGCATTCTAGAAAAACCTACGTTGATACTCTAATCTTCCAGGGTCATTAACATGCATTTATTAAGTGCCTCCTATGTTCCAGACATTCTGCTGAGTGCTAGGGATAGAAAGATAGGCAAAATTGTAAGCTTCCAGAAGTTTACAATCTAATGGGACAGTAGTAAAGGATAGAGGAAAAAGACTGACATCAAATATAGCCCCAGTCACATGATAGTTGTATGATCCTGGGTAAGTCATTTAGCACCAGCCTCAGCTTCCTGATTTGTAAAAGGATTGTTGTGAGGACCAAATAAGATAACACATGTAAATCACTTTGCAAACCACAAAGTGCCATAGACATACTAGTTATTTTAATTGTCAGTTTGTGGCTGTTTAATTCAGTGATTTAGAATCTGGGGCCAGTGAGGCCAAAGTTCAAAATCCATTTAGCTTTGCACATGAGTGTGGTTGAAGATTGTACTGTCCTCTGTTCTCAGTGAACTGTTTTATAGATGTGGGCCGTTGATCACAAGGTGGAGTATCTGAGAGTACATAAATAGATCAACAAAAATATGTTACAGTAAAAAATACTCTATTCTGATGGCATAACATTATCTTTTCTTAGTTGATAAGTGCTCTTTTGTGTAGAAATCAGGGCACTTGATTGGCCCTGCCCATTCTGGGGGTGTTCACTACTGAGTAAAGAGGAATTGGTTGAATATGATAGTTATTTAAATTGATTTAAATCATTAGTTAGGAAGAGTCAGTCTGCTTTAAAAATATATATATATATATAAGTAGTCCATCCTTTGATCAGAAATATTATTTGCAGCTCAGATCTATGCCATTTTTATAAGATATATGCCATGTGCTTTAAGACAGTGATTTATTTTTGTAATTTTTAGATTACCTATATCAGGAAATTAAATTATTTATTTTAAAAAAATTTTCAAAGCTAATTGAAACAAATACTTGATGAAAGTATTGTGCTGGAGAGCCTAGTGATTTTCTTGGAAACTTCTTCATCACCAGAATTGGCCACTGGGTGATTGATTTTTTTTTTTCCACCCATAGTCTCTTATGAAACTGTATGATGTCAAGATCCTCAAGGGTGTTTTGATCTGCTTCAGTGAAGGGGGTATCCATAAAAAGGAAATAATAGTCCTTTGAGGAAGGATTGAATTATAGCGTGAGGATTATATGTAAGCAAGATCACAGATCTTGTGAAGTGTGTGTTTGTATATACACATAAGTACATATGCATATGTGTATTATACATATATGTATACACATGTACATGCTGTGAATATTCCTTCCATCAACACACATCTGAGCTCTGCAATGCTTTTTAGATCATGAGTAGCTGTGGCAAAAAATCATTTTGTTGGCCTACCATCATGAAGAATTTCTGTGGATTTAGCTATCTTCAGAAGACAAGACACAGAGTCCTTAGAACATCTCTACATAAGACCATTACTAGGGTCTATGAGAGCTCTTTATCTTTTACTTCGTAGACAATCTATCTACAGGTAGCTGGTAGAAGTGTGATTAGAGACTGGGTCTGGAGTCTGGATTGAGCCTCAGACAGTTGGTAGCTGTGTGACCTTGGGCAAGTCACTTAACTTTTGTTTGTCTCACTTTTCTCACCTGTAAAATGGGGATAATAATAGCACCTACCTCTTAGGGTTCTTGTGAGGATCAAATGAGATATTTGTGAAAAAGCATAGTGCCTGGCACATAATGGGTCCTCAATAAGTGCTAGCTAATGTTATTATGGTCTTAGAGAGCCACCTGAGACTCAGAGAAGCTGAAGTAAGGCTCAGAAAAGGATTTGAACTTAGGTCTTCCTAACTTTAATACTCAATCCTCCTATGACATGACTTGTTTATCAGTCATGACACTTTCATCAAAAGCAATCTATAGTTAAATATTTAAAACAGCAAGCTTATAGATTCTAAATCCCCCCCCATAATTTCAACAAAATAAACTCATATTATTTTGAATTTTATCTAATTTAGTTTAAAAGGAGAATATTAAAAATCAAAGCTAACTCAATATGAGCTACTTAATTTGTTGTACTATGCAGCGAACTCAGTTTTTACTTTTTTTGGTGGACTAGAAAACAAAGATAAACATTCATCCTTTTCAGATTTCATTTGGGGGGATGTGATAGGGTGGGTGAGTAGGGATCTTTACATCTGAGAAACAAGCTATTACTTTTTAAAAATTGAATTAGCACGTAGTTTCTGATTAAGCCAGTTATTAAATGAGCTTGAGTTCTCTTGAGTTTGACTTCCCTTAAATCTTATTAGTAATCCTCTATAGAATTAGAAGCTGTTGGAGGTGAAACAGATCTCAAAGATCATAAGTGCTTTGCACATAAATGTTGAATTAAAGCTGCTTAACTCCATCATTTTATAGATAAGGAACTGAGGCTAAGAGAAGGTCACACAGCTTACAAATGTCAGTCAGAATTTGAAAGTAGGTCATTCCTTAATTTTGAAATTTGTTATGGTGGGGTTATTGTTATAGCCAAGTCTCTTCTTGATCATGGTCAATATATATAGTACTGAGAACGTTGGTAAGAAAGTTTACAAAAAATGCATGTGCTGTTAACTTTCTTAAAAAGGTTGTGTGTGTATACAAACATATACATATGTATTTATATGTGTATCTATATTCTCTCAGTGTCCCATACTGATACATTTTATTATCCTGTCTTAAGGAGATCATAGTTAAAATTTACCTTTTCTTTTAAGTCTTCCTGTACTATTCCAGTGCATGCCGACATCTGTCTTCTCAATTTCTACACTTGTGGTTTATCCTCTGACGTTATATAGTATTCTTTGTTTCTTGAGTGTTGGGTCTCATTTCTCCAAGTCAGTAAGCATTGAGTACCCACTATGTGCTAGGTACAGTGTTAAGCACAGGTGAAGGGAACATGGATAATGTTTTGTTCCAACCATCATTATGCTGCTCATATAATTGTTATTTAGTAAATATTTGTTGATTGATTTTTTTTTTCCCTTAAAGCTATAGTTACAGAGTTTCTTTCAAGATTTTAACAAATGCTACTTTAGTGCATCAGTGGAGAGGTACATGGTCTCATCAGCGTGGGTCCTCTGAGCAGTACTGAATAACTCATTGACATTTGTGGATCCTTTGGCTTCTTGTACATGTGTTCCCATAAAAGCCCCAAGGAGGAGCCACCCAACCATTAGATCCCTACCCCCAGGTGTTTTAAAGGGTGCCAGGGCAGCACTCAGGCTGTCCAACTGTTTTCCTCGCTTTTGATATATGATCAGCCATGTCCTCTTCCTATCCTGCGTTTCCTGAATGATATCTTTTATGCCACTTCTTGTGCCCTGGTCATCTTGGTAATATAGTTCAACTTTTACCCTCCTCATATCTTTCCACAACACTTCAGATACCTTGCACTTTTGATTATTTGGAAATTGTGGTGCTTTGTGATTCATAGCAATAAAATTTCACTGGAACAGTATTGACATTAAAAAATAATTCTTTACTAACAAAATTTATTTAACAGAAATGTTAAAATAACTGATCTTTCTGATTAAAAAACTTTTTAAAACTAATATGCTTGGATGTTATAAGATTCAGTAAAGGCATATAGAATCCATGTGACTATGTATGTTACTATTTTAGTGGTAACTTTTTTACCTTAGTTTTACCCTGAAAAGTGAAGAGCAAATTTGCAGAGTTAATCATGAATTTTTGCAATGAGAAAAATCACCTTGTCATTGTCCTTCTGCTTATTAAAGTAGCATTAGACAAGTTTTGAATGTGTTTGAATAAGAATTTCACAGACTTCAGAGCTACCTCAGAAGCCATCTAGTATGACCTTGTAGCTGAACTAAAAAATCCACTGTAACATCTGACAAATGGTCACCTAGCCTTCTCTTAAAGACTTTTATTGGGGGAACTCACTAATTTGCCAGTCAAATTTTGGACAGTTCTTATTGTTAAGAAGTTTTTCCCCTAAGTCTGCCTCTTAAACTTTTTTGCTCCTAGTTCTGCCCTTCGGAATGTAGGAGAACAAATAATTCTCATCTACCTGACAGCCCTTCAGATATATGAAGAGAGCTGTTTTGTCTCCTTTCTCTTACATTCTTCAAGCTAAACATCTCCAGTTGCTTAAATGGTGTGATTCCAGAATCCTTCACCATCCTTTTTGCCCTTCTTTAGCCTAAAATGTGGTACCCAGAGTTTAGCATTCTACTCCAAGTAGTAGTATGATCAGGGTAGATTACAGCTGGATTGTTCTTGTCTGGGATGTTAGGCCTCACCTAATGCAGCCTAAGATCTCACTAGTTTTGGGGGCTCCTGAATCATCCTTTTGATTTATATGGAACTAGTAGTCCACCAAAACCCCTGTCTTTTTCAAACAGCGTACCCCATTTTGTACTTATGAAGTTGATTTTTTAAAAAATCTTAAACATAAGACTTTACATTTATCTCTGTTACATTTCATTTTATTAATTTTGACTTTAATTCTAGCTTGTCAGGATCTTTTTGTGTCCTGACTGTGTCGTCTAGGTTGTTAACCATCCTGCCCAACTTTGTGTCATTAGCACATTTGATATGTATTCCATCTATGCCTTATCATTGATTAAATTGACTGATTACTCAGCATCAAGGACTACTCTGCTGGGCACGTTCCTTAGAACCCCTTTTCAAATTGACATACCATTTATGACTATATAACTAGCCTAGTTCCAAATTCGTCTCTCTCTAACCTATAGCATCCTATAGTATCTGTCATCTAATGCATGAGTTCTTAACTTGGGGGCCTGTGAACTGGATTTTTAAAGTATTTTGATAACTGTCAATTTAATTGATTTTCTTTTCAATCTTGTATGTGTTAGGCATTTTAAAATATTCTGAGAAGGGATCACAGACTTCACCAGATTGCCAGAGGAGTCCATGACACAGAAGAGATTCAGAACCCCTGATGTAGCCCATGTCTCTCTGTCTTGTCCATCAGAAAAGCATGAGGGAGTTTGTGAAACGTTTGGCTAAAATCAAGTAAACTATGTCTATAACATTCCTTTGATCTAGCAGTCTATTAATCCTGTCAGGGAAATGCAGTTTGTCTAACATAACCTGTTAGAGATTTTTTTAAAAAGTTTATACATGCCTTTCCTCTAGCCTGAACTCCCCTTTGTGACAAAGAAAGTAAGTAAAGAGATTTGTTACAGTGACTGCATCTGATGATATATGTGATGACTCTGCCACAGAAGTCCCTCTGCTTCCCTCTGCTTTGCTTTGAAGGAAAAGGTTTCATTATCTGTTTTTTCAGGTACTCGGAGACTCATCAGTGTGCTTTTCATTTACATTGTTGTAGTCACTCTATATTAGTTTATAAGATATTTCCCGGAATTATTCTTATTACGTAATAATCTCTTTATATTTGTACATCATTATTTTCTTTTTAAACTATTCCCCACTTGATGGGCACCCATTTTGTTTTTAGTTTTTTGCTACCCTAAAGAGTGCTGCCATGAATATTTTAACATATATTAGGCCTTTGTTTCTGACTTTGACCTCCTTGGGGTGTAGACCTAGTGATGGGATCATGGGTCAAAGAGTACAAACTCTTCTTGCTTAATTCAAAACTGAAATCCAGCGTAGTTGAACCATTTCATAGTTCCATTAATAGTGAATGTTAGTCTGCCTTGAATCAAAGAATAATAAGAGAAAAAAGCATTTAGGTATTAACTCTACGTCCAGGACTGTATTCTGGGGAACATATACAATAAAGTGTCCGTGCTCTTAAGGAAGCTTCAACTTTGGCTCATTGAAGGCGTAGTTTATAGTCTGTTTGGTTGGCAAGTGAGGTAAAGGCTCGGTTGCTGGCAAGAAAAGGCAAAAGTTCACTTATTGGAGCCTAGGCTACTAGGAGCAGAGTCCAGGTTCTAGTGGGAGGGGGGAATGAGGATGGCCTGGCTAGAGACAACCATGGCTTGGAAGTATCTGCGAAAGACTGTGGACAGTTGGCTCCTCTCCTCTCCTGCCTCCAGCATCGATTGTTCCATCTTTTGTCGTCTTTGCCAGTTTACATGGAGTGAAGTAAGACCTCAGAGCTGTTCATTTGTGTTTTTCTTACTATTACTGATTTGGAGCATGTTTCATGCATAGTTTATAGTTTTTTTGAAAAGTATGCCTACCTTTTGACTGTTTTATCTACTGGGACATGGTTTTTGGTGTTATATTTATGCCGGCTCTCTGTATGTTTTGGATATCTGACTGTTTTTTTGTTTTGGAGGGGGGGAAGGTAGGGCAATTGGGGTTCAGTGACCTGCCCAAGGTCACACAGCTGGTGTGTCAAGTGTCTGAGGCTGAATTTGAACTCAGGTCCTCCTGACTCACTGTGCCACCTATCTGCCCCAGGATAGCTGACTTTTATAGGTGATAGTCAATGCACGTTTTCCTACTATTTCTCCTTTCATTCTTCATTGATTTTATTCATGCAAAATTTTACATTTTACTCAGTAAAATGGTTTTTTTTTTATAATTTCTTTCTCTTGTTTAGTTAAGAATAAGCTATAGTTATGCCAGGTAGCTATTGCATTCTACTGAGTTTTCATAGGGTGATCTTTTAATACTCGGGTTCTGTATCCATTTTGAGTAAGATTTTTATCTCAGCCTCATTTGCACCGAACTGCTTTCCAGTGGGCTTGATGAAGCCGCACTGAACTTACCTACAGCCATTCCTGCTACTGCTGCAACAACAGCAACAGCTTGCAGAATTGCGTATATTACCTTGTTTGATCCTCACAACAGCCCTAAGAGGCAGGTGATGCTAATGATCGTTAGCAGCGATGTAGCTGAGGTTGGCAACACACTTTACAGGTTACTTTATTCCTTACAATGATCCTATTACGCAGGGTGATAGTCTTATCCTTATTCGATGAGGAAATTTAGGCTCAGACAGAGCCCGGGGTGACTTGACTAGTGTCTGAGGCAAGATTCAAACTCAGTCCCTGACTGCGTTGCTTAGCTGCCTCATAATAGCTGTCAAACAGGTAGTTTCAGAATTCTGGCAGGAATCAAAGTCAAGCTGACTAACCATACATTATAAACAAAGTATTTTGCCATTTAGCCAAATCCATGTTCTCATGATACAAAATAACGTGATCCTTTCTTCATTTGACTCAGGAGCTCTGGTCAGGTTGTCGATTTCATAATTTAAAATGTTATACTGATACAGCACTTTTACTGGAACACAGAGTCAATCAGGTTTCTCTGGGTGGATTATATAGGCTTCCATACATGGATTATAAAGGCATTATGTGTGGTTAGTTTTAACCTCAAAAACTTAAGCCTCAATCAATTTTGAGGAAGCATCTTTTAGTTCAGCTGACTTGCCAAATAAGTTGAATTTTAATTTGTTCTAATTCAACTTTTTTGTTTTTCAGAGTATATTAAATTCTTTTTATCTATACTGATTGACAGGAATAGTGGTAATGATAAGTTCCCAAATGTATTTTAGTGATAGTGTGGGTTTATAATGTATATGTATTTTTTTTCTGTTAGGTTTATTTTGATAACTCTTTGTATCCCCAGCCCCTAGGATGGTGACTGGCACATAGTAGGTGCTTAATAAATGCTTGTTTATTTATTGCTGTCTTTTATTTTAGGCTAATATTCAAAGTAGTTTGGGTTCCCTTGGCTTATAAAACTATATGATCTGGACTGGATCTTCTTTTCACTTTACCCTCCTACATGAACCCTTCGCTGTAGCCAAATTTTTCTACTTTGGTTCCCCATGAAGGTTATATGCATTGTTGCTCCCTCCAAGCCTTTCTTTGTGCAGTTCTTCCCACTAGGATTTCCTTCTCTTTCCAGCTCTGACATACATTTTTTTTTCATGATACAAGTATCAGAACTACTGCGTTCCATGGTTTGGTAGAAAGATAGAATGGTGTTTTTCTGATTTGTCTCCAACACCCTTATTAATTGGACCTAGGAGGTGGTGTGGAGTATGGTGTGTATATCTCCTTTTTGGTTGAAGTGGTACACGGAGTCAGCGATTTGAAGAGAATAATTTTAAATTTTTTTCCTTGTTGTAACAGCCCAGTGCCCAATGTCTTGTAAATATAGTTTGGATTATTTTCCCTTTCTTTTGTTACCCATACTTAACACATTGGTGTTCAGTGGCCATGTTTTTGCTTCTGTGTCAAGGCTGCCTTTGTATAATAGTTACAGTAGACGTTTCAGAGGTGGGATACTTAATATAATTCAGGTCCCTCTACAGAAATATCTATAGCCTAATGGCTAAACACGATATCTACTTCCTGTTTTTTTCCAAAACAATACTTACTCTTTCCCTGATCTTTTAGTACTCTTTTTTCCTACTTGTTAAACATTTTCTTTCAGCAGAAAATTGCAGTATTAGGGCTTTGTTCTATATCTTGAAAGTAAGTGCATAATTAAATTCCTATGCTTTATAATGATGATACTTCTTTCTGTATGGAAAAAATTCTGAATTTAAGGAGAAATTTTAAATTTAAGTTAATGGAAAACTTCATTTTCAGAAGTTTTCTTTGTAATTCCAGGTAAGTGTTTGAAAAAATAATATAATATTTATCTTCTTATAAAATTAAAACTGTCTAGCATTTTAAAGGAAACTTGTTCTTTATACAAGAGAGTTCTTGCTCATGTTGAGCTTTCCTAACTTTTTTCTGTACCTGTATTCTTACTGGCATTATTCTCCTTGGCACTGCTCCCTTGGGCTTGCAGAGCCCTACCTCTTTAGCATACAAAGCAAGTGCTTTGCCAAGTTAAGAATTAATTTCCTGGGAAATTGGGCTGCTGGCTTGACTTTCTTGTTGTGTCTTTACCTCTTTTGTTGTTCAGATAAAGAGTTAAGCTTAGTTTTGTGGAAAAATCACTAAATCATCTAATTGTTTTCTCTTGCTCAAATTAAAAACATGGTTGATTTTTTTATGTATTTGCATTGTTAAAGAACTCAATAGTTTTTTCTTGATTGCAGACTCTTTGGACAAATTAGATTCTGTTGGATGGATTAGCTATTAATGCATGTAGTAATTCTGATGAATTTTTTTTTTTAGGAGACTGTAAATGTTTTGGTTCACTTGGGTTTACATTGAATAGAATGTATAGTTCAAAACTTGACTTCTAGAATACCATTTATTCATAGTTTCTGTGATATAAGACCTACCATCTTAGTAAAAGTCCTTTACCAAGTATCTGCTATATGCCAGGCACTGTGCTAAGCTTTGAGGAATACAAAGAAATATGAAGATAGTTTCTGCTCTCAAGGAACTCGCAGTCTAATGGGGCCGACAACATGAAAACTACTACATACAAACATGCTATATAAAGGATAATAATCAACAGAAGGAAGGCTCTAGAATTAGGAAATATTGTGACAAATTGTGTCTGTTTTCTGAGTTAAGTAAGGACAGATTTATCACCAGCAGGCTGGACACCAGGTGATGAATTCTTTGGTCATGAAAACCTGTTAAACAAAGAAAAATATAAAATTATTCCATCCCAGGCAGTCTCTTTTGGTTGCTGCAGTGATGGGGACAGAATGGTGGAGAGGGCGCTAATAGTCACACAGAGTTTAGAATGTTTATAAACTAAATATGAGATGCTTGTTCAGTGACCAAAAATCTGACATACTTTTGGAGGGACTGCATCATATAAATATTGTTAGTTTTACTCTAAATGAAACCAGAAGCTATAAAGAAGTAGTAGCTAAATGGAAAAATACTTCACAAGGTCTTTTAAAGAGGCAAATAAAGAAGTGGATGAGTTTGTTTTTATTGTTTATCCAAAGGGAACAAGAAACAACTTTTCATGGTTTTATCATCTTAGTCATCTTGTAATATTCTTGGTGATTATTAAAAACAACAGCAACCCATTATGAACATAATTTTACAGGTTATTCACCAACAGCTGTTGGAGAAGAGGAGTTAGAAAAATCTATGAAGAACTTGATAAGACCTACTACATTAAATCAACTTTGAAACTCTGTGACTTCAGTGTGAATATGGGCAGAGAGGAAGATAGTGAAAAAATATGTTGGGAAATATGGCTCAGGATCAAGAATAAAAGAGGCCAGAGGCTTGTATATTGCTCAGATGTTTCACATCTGCACATTATAAATACTTCAAAAAGAGATTTGGGAGACATTGGATATGTAACAACAAATTACACCACAAAAAAAGAAACTAATTGCATTAACAGATAGCAAATTAATGTTTACTTGTGTGACTCTTATCTGAATCAGTTGTCTGTACAGTCAAGACTATCAATTTATTAGAACAAAGATAAAAATCAATGTCATATTAGAAAAAATGAGACTAATGGTGCATATTGAAGCAGTTTCAACCCAACTTATTTTATTTAAAAACATTTTATTGATGCTTTTTGTCTTTATCTCATGGTCATTCTCTCCTCTCCCTTGCGACAAAGAAAGACAATTTAATAAAAAGTACTTGGTTTTTATGACTGATAATATATGTAAATATTCTGTCCTAAGAGCCCTATATTTCATTATCTGTTCTCCCTTCATTTCTAATCCAACTTATTTATATAAACAAGCTACTGCAATATAGAATAATGGGAAGTAGATGTAAGAACTGACAGTGTGAATTTTCACCATGTGCTATGGAAGTTTAACTAATGGAAGATTTGACACAATAAGGAGGCCAAGAGAAACCCTACACCAACACAGCTAGTATATACTTGATCTCCTTGCCAAATGGAGAGATTTGGCACTCAAAGACAATACTGCTTTAGAATATAAACTTCTTGAAATCTTATGGAGGAGAATTGTAGAAGATTATGGTAGGTATTATCTCAGAATAAAAATGGTAGAGAGACGAACGATTTATAGAAAGATTGGTATGAGAATCATTTAATTCAGATCAACATCCCAAGAAAGTCTTAATGGACGATACTGTCAGGAAGACAACAGAAGAAAAATGGGAAAAAAAATCTGTCAGGATTTCTTTACCAGCCTATTTTTTCTATCAATGAAAGTAGAACGCTACTACATTTGAACTCTGCCATCACAGTCTCTCATATCCTACATGAGGAAGTAGAATAAATAGAAAGAATAGCTGAACGAGACCTATAAGTATACATGGGAGAGATTTGTGCTAGAGGCAACAAAACTGTACTGCTGAGTGATCAACTTTCAAAGATAACTGAAATAGCTTAAGATACTGAATGATTAGAAAAAAGTCAAAGACCATATTAGTAACAAAAAGGGTTCTTGAAAGGATATCAGTAACTAACATACTTTGTGTTTACTATCTTATCTGTGTAAATCTTTGTGAATAATTATGCACATATTTCTCCCTGATGAAAATTTGAAAAGGAAATAGGCATCTGTGGACAGTTTGTGCAAGGTGTAGAGGCAGGGTAAGTCTTGGAGGACCTCAGGAAGCAGTGATGGGGCAAATGACAAGCTTTGGTAGTATTGTAGAAAGATCATAGTTGGTGACTACATTGTCATTCAAGTGGTTCAAGTGGCCAATATGGCTGAAAGTGTGGAGGAGAGTAATGTGTGTTAAAAGGTTGGAAATACGTTATGAGCAACCATGTTGCTTTTCCTGCCTAGACCTACCCCAGTAAGGGAAGGGCAAAGGACCTCTGATTCTTGCAATGAGAATGCAAGAATATCCTGGTTCTCTTTTCCTTTCCCCACCTTGGTTTTTTAAAAACAACATCATCAAAAGGAGCAGCTTAGGTGGAAGAGTAGATAGAGCCGCTGGCCCTGGAGTCAGGAGGATGTGAGTTCAAATGCAACCTCAGACACTTGACACTTACTAGCTGTATGACCCCAGGCAAGTCACTCAACCCTGATCCTCCCTCTCTCTCTGTCTCTCTCTCTCTCTCTCTCTCTCTCTCTCTCTCTCTCTCACACACACACACACACACACACACACACAAAAACCCAACAACAAAACTCAAACATTTTTTGTAATGGTAACAAAATCCCAAGTAAAAGGAACATTTCCATATACATAGTAGAACAGAAAAAAGAGGATTGGGATTGTACATGAAGTTTATATGCAGCTTGCTTTTCTTTTTAAGTATCTAATAAGGTTAACATGTAAATTTCAAAGCTATCCTTATCTGCGATTGCTTCTGTCCTTTCTGTTCTGTACATTTAAGAAAATGTTCGTCACCTTCTCTTCCTTCCATCCTTCCTTCTTTCCTTCCCTCTCTCCCTCCCTACTTTCTTCCAGCAGCCCCAGCCTCATCTTTAGTCCACCTTTCCAATCCAACCTCAGTCCTTGTTGGAAAAAACAAAACAAAACGAAAAACAAAAGCTTTGTAACAAATAGGCAGAATCAGGCAAAACAAACACACACATGGGCCATGTCTGAATATGCATGACTCATTCTGCAGCTTGAATCCATCTGTCTCTCTCACTTTCTTGGCTATTCTCACCTGGACTGTCTCTTCTGAACTTCCCTATTTCTGTCACAAGTAAAGTACCTCCATCCTTCTAGTCTAATGTACCTTGGCACTATTCTTGACCCTTCACTGTCATTTAGTTGTCAAATCTTGTTTTCTGCCTCTGACCCTCCCATGACCACTCCCCAAGTTTCAGCTCTTACTGTCTCTCTTCTGGACTGTTGCAATAGCCTCCTAATTGCTCTCCCTGCTTTAAGTCTCCACTTCCAGTCTATCCTTGAGCCAAAATGTTTTTCCTAAAATGCAGCTCTGACCATGTAACTCCCGTGTTCAGTGTATTCCACTGGTTACTTTTAGGATCGAATATACTCTTATGTTTGGCATTCAGAGTCTTTCACAATATGGCCCCAAGCTACCTTTTTAACCATATTACATTAGACCACTTTCTGCACTATACAGTTCAGCCAGACTGACCTCATTGCTGGTCCTCACCTGATACCATATCACCTGTCTTTGAACCTTTGTGTCTCAAATCTAAAATATACTCTCTTGCTCCTGCCTATTGAAATCTCTTATCTCCTTCAAGACTCGACTAAAATACCTCCTAAATGAAGCCTTTCCTGATTTCCCTGTCTCCCCAGTTGTTAGCACTCTTAGAAAGAATTATCTTGTATTTTGTATGTATTCTGAATATACTTAAAGTCTATGTTCATAATATTTATCCTGATAGAATGTGAACTTCTTGAGGATAGGGACTGTTTCATTTTTGCCTTTGTATTCCTGCCGTAGAATAGTGCCTGGCACATAGCATATGCTTAATAAACGCTATAAAAGGCTATTAAAAAGTATGGGGTTTTGTAGAGCAAAATACAGCTTTAGGGGTTCTTTTCTCACACTATATATCGTTCATGAAATGTGTTAAAATCATTCAAGATTAAGGAATCTTGAATGCAGTAGCAGAGAAAATTTAAGAATGCTGGGTTTGTAGTCAGAGGACTTGGGTTCAAATCCAGCCTTTATCACTTATATGACCTTTGGCAAATCACTTCATTCTTTTGGGCCTCAGTTTCTTAAGCTGTAATGAGATTAGACCATATTACCTTAAAGATACATTCTCTCTCTAAATTTATTATCATGTGAACTTTGTTTTGACTTTCATTAATATTAAGCAAGGAATAATATAGGTTAAGATACACTTAATGTCCTTAATTGCTTGTGAAAAAACACATTAGGTTAAACAGCATTTCAGAAGTAATTAGTTCCATAGCAGCAAAGATACGTGTTATAAGAAGGTGGGGTTTTGTGATCTGACAGTGTGGTTTGGCTATACTGTGTTAATGATGTGATATAAAATGATGTTGTTCAGGGCAGGTTATGTAATTTATGTATATCTGTAGTTAATGGTAGCAAGGCAGCTGGGTAGCATAGTGAATAGAGCACTGGACCTGAAGTCATTGGAAGACCAGAGTTAAAATCGGGCCTTATATACTTAACTAGCAGTGTGAGTCTGGGCAAGTCACTTCACCTTGGTGAAGTACATAAACCTTTGGAATTTTTGCACTGAGGACAACTCAGGCCAAAACAATTCTAAAGTCTGTGAACAGCAAATATAAGCTTAAATTGGTTTCTTAAACAAAATTTGCAAAGGGGATTCCTTAATAGTCAATCGCTGCCTGTAATGTCTTTGCCATGAACGGGGAGAAATTTTAATTTGTAAAAATGGACTGTGAAGATTCCATAAAGACCTGATATTGAGTGCTTGCTTAATGGGATCTTTTTCCCTGAAAAGTGTGCCTTGATTTGGGACTTGTAAAAAGGAGAAAGTTCAGGCTATCTGCAAGTAAGTGTTTTACTTGAGGCACTTTAATAAGTGCCTCAATATAAATGTTTAAATATAAATTTTAAAGCTAGCACCATTCCCTTGATTCAAAATTGAGCAGAATATGAGGTTATTGGGATTTGTGCCCAGTAGGACTTAATGTAGGGCCATCCAGAAGATAAGATTTATTCAGATGCATTTGATGTGATGACAGAGGAATAAAGATTCTTGAAATTCTTTTCCTTTCTGAGCTGCCTAAACCCTGAAACCACTGGAATATTTGTTGTCTGTAGATTAGGATTAGTAAAGCAATCTATAGATTAGTAGTAGCCATGCTGTAGTTCTTCCAGTTCCCTGGAGGATGAAAAAGGTGGAGAACATTCCTTTCCTTATTTGCATATGACTTTGTGGCTTCTCCTTTCTGATTCGATAGAAGTTGTTGAGAGTGCTGTAGGTGATTTAAAAGAGCTCTCCCAGACCAGGGAGCCGCGTATCTATAGAAAGAGGAATTAGGGAGCTTGAGTTCCTCTGGTCCTGACTGGCAGTAACTAGCTATGTGGAAAATCACTTTGTCTTTCTGGGTTCCATCTATGTTTTCTTATCTAGGTAATCACTAACTGCCAGCTCTAAAGTTCTATGATTTTTCTAGTTTCCTTGACCCTGGAGAGAAAGGAACTGATAGGAGTTAATAGTACTTTGACTAATTCTGCTCTGGGTTCTAACTTATAGATAACAAAGGGCTAGAAGTTAATTTCAATTGAAGCAGAACTCTTAGTTCCTGAGAAGTCTACTGAATAATTAACTTATCCCTTGGCATGTTTTTAAGTGTTTTGGAATTTGGGTTAGCTCAGCTATTAATATTATCTTGATTTCCCTCTTCTTTGACACTCCCTACTGGCAAATGGTTTGGTAAAGAAAGAAGTAAAATAGTTGGTGACAGTCACTGACTAGACATTTCAAGAACCTTCAAGAACCAGCCTACCAGCCTTACCTTATTTGAATGAATGAAGGAGTGAAGGAAAAAGCATTTATGAAGCATTTACTGTGTGCCACTACTCTCCTTTACTGGCCTTACATATGATATGATGATTACTACGACATGACTACATGACTTGGACTCCGACCACTACTTAGTCTTGTCCTGTTACTCCTGCCTCTGAATTCAGACCAAGAAGACCGTCCTTTGTGCCTAGAACACACACTTTTCCAAACCCCAGTAATCCTTTTCTTCCTTCAGGACCATCCTCAGTTACTCCCTTTTTGGAAGCTTTCCCTGATTTTTCACTGAGATTTTCTTACAGCACACAGTTTCTGCCCTCCATAGAGACCCAGACAGTCTCAGTTTTAATCTTTGGATCCTTAGTGCCTAGCTCAGTGCCTTGGAGATAGTGTATACTTAGAACATTGCAAAACTGAATATTTTATGACTCTCATTAAATGGTAAACCTACTCTGAAATTAATGAGCTTAACTTGTGTAAAGCTGATTTTCATATTCATCCAACACTGTCTTCCCCCAGCCATATTCATAGGATCATAGCTGAAGATCTTGAAGGGAGCTTAGAAACCATCTATTCCAACCCTCTCATTTTACAGATAAGGAAACTCAGGCCCATGTGAATTAAATCACCTGCCCAAGGTCAGAAAATAACTGGTAGACCCAAGATTAAACTTAAGTTCTGAGACTCCAAGTTCAGCACTCTTTCTATTGCAGTTCGTAGTCTCTTAACCTGTCCACCCTGTTTCTCTCAGTGGTGCTATTCTACGTTACCCTTGTTTGACATCATTCTAGTCATCTTTGGCTCTTTTTTTCTCCCTTACCTCCTATATCTAATCAGTCAGCAAACCTGGTTGACCCCTTTTAAAATATTGCATGCCATCCCTTACTTCGTATTCACAGCAGCTACTATCTGAGTTTATGCCTAGACTTGTTTCAGCAGATTGCTAACTAATACTTCTGTCAATACTTTTCTGTCAATACTTTTCCGCTTCTGTTTATGTTGCATACTAACCAGTTTCATCATCCTAAAACTACTTCAGAAGCTTAGGTTGAAGTCTCATTTCTGCCACTTCCTGTGTGTCTTTGTGCCTCATTTTTTTCCTTTATGTGATGATAACTGCCCATCCCATGGAGCTTACCGGCTATAAGCCTGCAGCTGGTCCCCTTCTGATGGGACTCCTTAGTGGGAAGAGAAATGCACGCCTCTGGGCTTTGGGACCTCATTGAGTAACTGAGGGGCTGATTCTAACTCAACCGAGTGCTTAATAACCCTTTTTGCAAGCCCCACACGTTAGCTAATGATCTGAGTTTGCTTTCTTTTTGCAGTTGGGTGATTTTAGACTTTCTGTATGGAATATCCTATGGTAGAGGTCTTGGTTCACAACACCCTTAATGTTTCAGTAATTTTCTCTTGGTGCCCCATGACCACCTTTTGGCTTGCCCAAAGAAATACCTCATATTTCTATTAAGTAGTTAGGTCCCAAAAATTTAATAGGTATTTATTTGTGTCTTATCAACTTGGGAGCTTTTTTGAAAAAAATAATGAGTTGAAAGGAAATTTATTTCATTTTTGTATGCACAAGTGCTTTCTAATGGGATAAGTGTGCCTATTGAGCATTGAGCATTTCCAAAGTTGGAATCAGATTGGATACTGCCACCTTCATTTCCTGTTACATATTTATTTTCTCTTGGTACTTGCTGTTTATCACAGCAACCAACAAACACTCAGCTTGCAAAGGTAAAACGTCACAAATGAGAAAATTTGAGATGTTACTGGCACAGTTTTAAGTACAAGTAAACAAAAATGCCTCTCAAACACTTGACATCATCGAAAGGAATGTAGCTCTGTCTAATGTTGAATTTGTAAACTACTTTGAGCTAGTATTTCATGTGGTGTCCCACAATCACCCTGTTTCCCTTGGAAATTTAAAACAGACCTGGGCGTAAATCACTACACCATGATTTTGCAGGGATCCACTAGAGAAAAATAGAGGTGGAAGAATGGGACATGGGGACCATGCTGATTGTGCATTCCTTTTATCAAGTGTCCAGGACACAGTCTATTCTTACCCATGGCTCATGGAATGCTCACTGTCACACATAAAATGAAGGATTGGACAGTATGATTTCTGAGATCCACTTACATCTTCAACATTCAGTGATTCTGTCCTTTGCTCAGAAATTTCCTAAACCTTTAATGGATCCCCGTTGCCTATAGAATATAGTCCACATTCCTTAAATTAGTGTTTGGAACCTCCATGCGCTGGCATGTTTAGCAGTTGTTAGCTTAAAATTAATTTTGTCTTATTTGTGCTTTAGCTTCATTTCATCCTTTAGTCATTTAGCTACGTGGCTCTTCCAGACAAACTAATTGAACTGTATAGGAATTTTTGTAATCGCATATTTTGTGGAATTTGTTCTTTTTTCAGGAGCATAGGTGAGAAAGTGAAGTACCTAATTCTTAATTTCTACTCTTCTCTGAGCAACAAATGTTTGGTGACAATTTGTTTCAAACTCTTTCGCATGCTATTTGATGTAAGAAAGTATTTTAAAAATTCTTTGTGAGTATATTTGAATTTATTTTAGATTCTTAGCCTTTTCATTTATTATAGGATCATAGATTTAGAACTGAAATCTAATTTAACCCCTTCTGAACTTCTGCTCTAGCTTCTGTTTAATTTTTTTAATGATTCATTGATGCTCTTTTCCCCCTTGTTTTGTATCACTTACTACCTCCTCAATTTACTCTTCTCGTAAAAACAAATAAATAAAAGCCCTCTCTTGTAACAAATACAATTGAATAAAGCAAATTTACATATTGGATGTCTGACAGTATATATCTCAGATCTGTACCGATAGTCCTTCTTGCTTTTTTTTTTTTTCCATTACTTCCCTTGGTCTTGATCGTTTGTTTCTATGGATGAATTTTGTAATTTTTTTCCCTAGATTGTAAAGTAACCCTTCAGTAGTTTGAGTGGTACGGCACTGAATCTATAAACTAATATAGGTAAGTATTGTCATTTTATATTGTCATGGCTCAATTAGTTTAATCTCTCTCCACTTATTTAGGTCTATTCCTATAAAGAGTGTTTTTGGTTGTATTCATATAGTTCTTTTCCATGTAGCTGGATTATTTATGTATATATATATGTTTTGTAGTTCTTTCAACAGGAATTTCTTTTTCTCTCTCTTCCTCTGCTGGGTTTTGTTAGTAACATATAGATAAATGCCAGTGATTTTTGTGGGTTTATTTTTATATCCCACTATTTAGCTGAATATTGTTTCAGTTAATTTAAAATTGACTCTCTTGGCTTCTCCAAACCATTTCATCCACTAGAACTCTTTTGCCTATGCTTATTCCTTCAAATTTTTTTTTTGCTCCACTGCTATAGTTAGCGTTTCTAGAATAACAGTGGTGACAGTAGACACTCTTGTTTCACTTCAGATCATATTAGAATGTAAGCTTCTTTATTCCTCCACTTAATAGTACTTTATTTTTTCCAATTAATGTAAAGATAGTTTTCACCATTCACTTTTATAAAATTTTGAGTTGCAAATTTTTTTTCTCTCCCTCTCCTCCCCCTCCCCAAAACAACAAGCTATCTGATGTAGGCTATACATGAATAATCATATTAAACATATTTCCACATTAGTTATGTTGTGAGAGAACAATCAGAACAAAAGGGAAGAACCATGAGAAAAAAAAAAACAAAAAAAGAGAAAATAGTATGCTTTGATCTGCATTCAGACTCCATAGTTCTTTCTCTGAATGCGTATAGCATTTTCCACCATGAGTCTTTTGGAATTGTCTTAGATCATTGTATTGCTGAGAAGAGTTATCAAAGTTGATCATTGCATAATGTTGCTTTTACTGTGTACAGTGTTCTTCTGGTTCTGCTCCCTTCACTCAATATCAGTTCATGTAAGTTTTTCCAGGTTTTTCTGAAATCTGCCTGCTCATCATTTCTTATAGAACAGTAGTATTCCATAACATTCATACACCACAACTTGCTCAGCCACTCCCCAATTAATGAGCATCCCCTCAATTTCCAGGAATGTAAGCTTCTTGAAGATAGGGATTGTATCTCTAATGCTTAGCATAGTACCTAGCATATAATAGACATCTTCCTATTCAAAACTTCAAGATTATTATGAGTTTTTCGAGGAACTTGTTGTTTATCCTTGTATTTCCCTAGTGTCTAGTACAGTGCCTTGCATAAAATAGGTGACTTTTAATAAGTGCATATTGCATGAATATTTAGTCTATTGTTTTTCTTTGCGTATTCAGGAATCACCCAGGTTGGAATAGGTGGTATTTTCCTAAAAGTTGATTTCTTAGTCCATTGTTTTGAATTCAGAACAGTTTCACACAGACAAAATGTCCTGTGGGAGATTTTAGTGTCCTAACTAGCTCACAAAAAGTCTGGTCAGCTGATTATAAAATGAAAAGAAAGGGAAAGAGGTTTTTCTGAGGTAAGTAGGGAAGAGCTAAAAGAGAGGAGAAGAAAAGGGCCTAAAGTGGTTATATGTGCAAGAGACTTCTTGAGGTAGAATTATCTATGCTATAAAACAAGGAATATGTCAGCAAGATCATCCCATGGGAAAGTAAGGGATTATTTGGCAGATTTTCTCAGCAGTTTTCTATAGCAGTATGACTGTGCTAAAGATCTTCTGGGGAATGTTAGGGATGTTAACGAGCACAGTGTGTTGAGGTAGTTCCATCTAACTGCTTTGGTTAGCATACCAACTAATATTAATATGCTTGCCTCTTTTAAAAAATATTTTATTTCATGCCGAATCACATGTAAAAACAATTTTTAACGTTTTTTTAAAATTTTGAGCTCTAAATTCTCTGTCTCTCCTTCTTCGAGTTTGTTTTATTGCACAATGTAGATGAAATTCAAGAGAGTCCTGAAACCATGCTTTCAAGGGATATGTCTGAAAGGACTGACTCTGTTGATAATTGAACTTCCTTACTCTCTGACTGAAATGATAAACCATACCATTTCCTTTTTCCTCTCATTTCAAACATTAGGTAAATGTTTGTTTGCGTGGGGGTGTGGGGGGCAGGAAGAGCTAAATGATAGGGCCTCTGCCTTTATGGATTAATTTTTAATTCCCATATCTCAGTCAGTCAATAAGCATTGTGCCTAAGTGCCTACTATGTGCCAGGCCCTGAGGAGTCAAAGAAGAGGACAAAGAAAGATAACTTCTTGTTGTTCAGTTGTTTATAGTTGTGTCCAACTCTTCATGACCCCATTTGGCCTTTTCTTAGCAAAGATCCTGGAGTGGTTTGCCATTTCCTTCTCCAACTCATTTTACAGATGTGGAAATCCAAGCAAACAGGCTTAAGTGACTTGCCCAGGGTCGTACAGCTAGGAAGTGTCAGAGGTCAAAAGACCAAGTATAATCCCTCCTCCACATCACAGCTCCTGGTTCTCACCTGTGGGGCCCAAAAGACCAAGTATAATCCCTCCTCCACATGACAGCCCTTCAGATGCTTGAACACACTATCGTGTCCCCGCAGTGGCTCTCGTTTCCAGGCTCCACTTGGCTCAATTCCTTTAGCCATTTACTCATGACAAGGGCTCCTCAGCATCCTGATTGCCCATCTTTTTGACCTCAGGAAAATCAGTCTTCCTGGCTTCAGGCCCAGCACTCAGTCTACTATGCCACCTAGTTAAGGAGCTCGCAGTTTAACGGGGGAGACAGCATTCAAACAACTATTAACAAATAAGCTATATACAGGATAAAAAATATTTAATAGAGGGAAATTACTAAAATTGATAGGAATTAGAAAAGGCTTTCTGTAGAAGGTGGGGTTTTAGCTGGAACTTGAAGGAATCCCTGGAACCCAGGAGGTGGAGATGAGGAGGGAAGAGCATTCGTGGCATGAGGACAGTCATTGAAAATGCAGAGGATCAAAAGATGGAGGGTCTTGGTTCCAAAAATAGCAAGGCCGGTGCAGGTCAAAGAATATGGGTGGGGGGAAGGGATATAAGGTGTAAGAAAATTTAAAAGGGGTGTGTATGTGTGTCAAGCGGAGAGGCAGGTTATAAAGATCTTTGAATGCCAAACAGAGGATTTTGTATTTGATTCTGGAGGTTGATAGGGAGCCACTAGAGTTTATTGAGTGGGGGGGGAGGGGGGGTGACATGTTTGGACCTGTTCTTTAGGAAAATCTCTTTGATGGTTGACTGGAGGATGGCCTGGAGTGGGGAGCGACTTCTGACAGGCAGACTCATTAATAGGCTATTGCAATATTCCAGGCAGATGAGGGCCTGCTCTGTTGCAACAACAATACCTTAACACACCTGTGATTTCATCAGCATAGGGAACACATACGATGAGACCTAACTCTGTAATTTAGTAGGTAAATCTTTGGGAGTTGCCTGAGGAACACAGAAGTTAAATGTTGTGCCCAGGGTCACTCTGGATAGTGATTCACAGAATCTGAGAGTTGTCAGGGACCTGAGCGGCTACCTAGTCCAACCCTCTCATGAAAGGAATCCTTGCCATAACACCTAACAAGTGATAGATAATTCAGTCTCTGCCTGAAAACTACTAAGGAGGAGAAATTTTTTTTTTGCCTCTAGGGGCAGCCCATTCCACTTTTGAATAGCTTTTAATAACTGTTAGGAAGTTTTTCCTGTTTTCAAAGCCTAACTTGGTGTCTGCCACTCCCATTCATTGCTCCTGGTTCTGACCTATGGGGCCCCAAAAGACCAAGTATAATCCCTTCTTCACATGACAGCCCTTCAGATGTTTGAACACACTATCATGTGCCCCTAGTGGCTCTCGTTTCCAGGCTACACTTGCTCAGTTCCTTTAGCCATTTACTCATGACAAGGGCTCAAGGCTCCTCAGCATCCTGGTTGCCCCTCATTTTAACACTCCTGTTCTTCTGGTGAAGGCTGATGGTAGTGAGTCATGGAATCCAAGAGTCTGAACAAGTGAGGTCACACATTACCTAAAGGTCAGTGGAAGAGGTAGATGTGAGTGTGAGCTGGCTATCTATATAACGAAAGACAGATGAAGAATTACGCAAGTGAAGTCCTGTGAAAGTGTTACGAGAAGTCAATGACTTGAAGAAAAGACAGGCCAGTCATGTATCTAGATTCAAGAGTAACTAACTAATGGATAGAATCTGTGCTTCCTTGTACACAGTCACAATGGTTCATTTTAGGTTTTGTGATTATGTTTTTCCTTTTTCTTAAGAATTCTTTCTCTTGTTTTGATTGTGCAAGGTAGCTCCTTCCAGTCAGAGTCTCAGTCTGTATTTGGGTCCCATCTGTTATGAGAATTTTGTAGTATATGGTGTAAAATGCAGGTCTAAATCAGAGGTTCTCAACCTGGGATTTGTGAACTTTTTTTTTTTTTAATAATTTTTTTTATTTTTAGTTTGCAACACTCAGTTACACAGGTTTTTGAATTCCAAATTTTCCTCCCCTCCCACCTTCCCCCAAGACGGCATGGAATCCGATATATGTTCTAAATATACCTTTGCATTAAACATGTTTGCACAATAGTTGAGTTGTAAAGAAGAACCATGATCAGTGGAGTAAGTCATGAGAAAGAAGAAACAAACCCCACCAAAAAAGATATGTTAAAAAAGGAGAAAGCAGATAGTTTCCTTCAATCTGTATTCATACTCCATAGTTGTTTATCTGGATGTAGATAGCTCTTTCCATCATGAGATCTTTGGAGTTGTCTTTGAACCTTGTATTGCTGAGAAGAGTCAAGTCTATCAAAGTTAGTCATCACAGAATCAATATGTCTGTGGTTGTGTATAATGTTCTCTTGTTTCTGCTCCTCTCACCCAGCATCATGTCATGTAGTTCTTTCCAGGTTATTATGAATTCTGTATCTTCCCCATTTTTTATAGCACAATAATATTCCATTACATTAATATACCACAACTTGTTTAGCCATTCACCAATTGATGGGCATCCCCTTGATTTCCAATTCTTTCCTACATCATGAACCCATTTTGACTTTATTTTGGTATATAGTGTAAGATATGGATCTATGCCCAGTTTCTGCCCTACGATTTTCCAATATAATTGTTTTCCTTTGTAGTCTTATGTATGGTATTTTATGCATGTAAAACATTTGAGTAGTCCATTCATGAGCAAATTGCCAAAGGGGGTTGATGACATACCCAGAATTAGGGACCCTGTCTAAGCCTCATTTTTGTGAAGCTAATTTCCAGTTTTCCTAAAACTTCTGGTTGAATGGGAAGTCCTTACATCAGTCATTTGTGGAGTCAGGCTTTTCAAACATTGGACTGCTCTGCTCAGATCTATTTCTTATCTCTTCCCATTGACTAACTTTTCTATTTATAAGCCAGTATAAAATAGTGCTTTATAATACACTGTGAAGTCTAATAATGCTAACTTCTATTCCTATTTTTTTATTTTTCCATTGAGATTCTTGACTTTTTGTCTCTACAGATAAACTTTCTTTTTATTATTTTGCCTACTTCTCCAAAATAGCCGCTTGGTAATTTAGTTGGTATAGCACTTAATTCTGTAAATTAATTTAGGTAGTATCTAAAAGAGTTTTTTGTAGTCTTATTTATGTAGGGTGTCCCCAAAGTCTCAGTGCAATTTTAAGCTTAAGTGGCTTAAAATTAATAATTTATTAATATTTTAGTAACTTAAAACTGCACTGAGATTTTGGGGACACCCTGTATAAGTGCTAAGCTTCTCTTGTGGTTTTGAATTATTTTATGTGTTTTTTAGATATGTTGAGTGGAATTTCTGTAATCTGCTGGCTTTTGTTAATAGTATACAGAGAGTCTGATAGTTTTGTGGTTTTATTTTAAAATTTAAAACTTTTAAAATTCTGAACTTAACAAATATCAAATAAAATGGGCAAGTGTGCACGTGCGTGTGTATGTATATGTGTGTGTGTACAGAAAAAAGATTGCCCACAAAACTGCAGCTTTTTATGTACAGCTTGCTTTGCCTTTTAAATAAATGATAACATGTGAATTCCATTTATAACCTTCTAAGTTATCCTGCTTACCTTTAATTATTTTTGTTCTTCTGTTTTCTTTTGTGCATTAAAAATGCTTTAATGAACCTCTTCTCTTTTTTGCTACCTTTTTTCTACCTTTCCCTTTCCCCTCTCATTGGGAACAGAAAAAGCCATGGTTATATACATATATGCAACCAGATTCTGTGGATTTGCATTATAACTTGCTACTTTACAGAAATTATTAATTATTTTGATTAATTTTGTGAGTAGCAGTTGTTTCATTGTATTTGTACAGTGCATGTAGGAGGTACTGAATAAATACTTGTGGATTGGTTGATTCTCTAAGTAAAGTATCATTGGTTGTTTTTGGAAGAGCAGTGTAAGTAGAGTGATAGCAGTGGAAGCTAAATTGCAAGAGATTGAAAAGTGAGTGGGTGTTGAAAAAATAGAGGCTGAAAACTTCTTTTAAAAAGTTTGGTAATAAAAGGGAGGAGGAACATGGTTCAGTATTTCTAGAGGTCGGCAGAGTACGACGTCCCAACCTAGGCTTATGAGGAGTCATAAATTAAAAAATGAAATCCTTCCATTACTAGAGGGGGTTTTTGATTTAATTTGGATGGGGAGGGGAAGGATAAAAAGGTAGAATGTTGTAAAAGCGAAGGAGTCATTCAGGCAAAGGCTCTCAGGCAGTTTGTGAAGGGAGAGATCACTTTGACCTGATGAAGATCCAGGAAGGATTCATGAAAGAGGTGGCTTCTGAGCTTCACTTAGATGAGCACACAAAAGGACATTATGTGTAGGAAGAAGTGCATTCCAGGCATGGATGATGACTTGTGGAAATGCATGGGATTGGGAGAACATAGGGTGGTAGAAGGAAATATAGCATATTTGAGATGATAGGGTGAAAAGTTGGTGCCAGTTTGTAGAGAGTCTTAAATGTCTAGAAAACAAAGTGCTCAAACTGTCCTACTTTAATTCTTTACTAATCTTTGTACCAAAGGGAGTGTTAACCACACCAGAGGATCACAGATTTAGAGCTAAAAGGGACTTTATAGGCCGAGTCCAACTCCCCCATTTTACAAATAAGGAAATTGAGGTTCAGAGAGGTTTTGCTTGTAAGGATCTGAGGAAGGGGTGGGGAACCTGTGGCCTTGAGGCCGTATGTGACCCTCTAGGTCCTCAAGTGTGGCCCTTTGAATCTTTTCTGTGAAATTTGGATTCGGTCAGGGGCCTCACTTGAGGACCTAGAGGGCCACATATGGCCTTGAGGCCGCAGGTTCCCCAGCCCTGGATTCTAAGGCAATATTTGAAGACAGGTATTCGTGACTTCGAGCGCAGAACTGTATATACTGTGCCACCTACTTGCCTTGGTTTCGTTGTTAAATATATATTTAAGAACTTTAATCATAGGAGATTAAGGGATTTAATATAGTCCAGTGCCCTACCCATTATGCCATACTGCCTTTCATCCAATATAGTCTATCAAAAACATTAAAAAAAATTCAGTGTTACATAAATGGTTTGTAAGAACAAGGAATGAATGTATCTTGCCAAGCTCCTCCTATGAGACAAATGCAATTCTACTGAACTTTCAAGGCTTAATCTCCTGCCCTCCCCTTCCATGTCCCGCCCCTTTTCTAGGTTTGGCTTCTTCATCTCTATCACACCTTATCCATAATTTCCTCAATATCAGGCTATGCTCCCTGCCAATTCGTTAACCGCATGTCATAGTGTGGGCAATGCATGTTTTTCTCCCACTGGGTTTTTATGATTTGGATGGCTACACCAGGTTTTCTTGAACATTGCTGTGGATATCATTGAGAGCCTATCATCTGCCGATTCCTTTAGAGAGCCTTAACATCCTTAGGAAAGTGTGTATGTGTGACTCTTGTGAACACTGTAGTTAAACCTATGCCTCCCTCTTTAATGCCTTGAGTCTTGTTTACACTTAGCAGATAATTGAACAAAGTTATTTTCATCATTGTATCTATCATAATCTTGTGTTATTTTGATAATAGTACTAGTTGGCATTTGTACTGTCCTTTAAGGTTTTCAGACTTTTATATGCATTATTTCATTTGTCCTTCACAACAACATTAGGGTGGATGCTGTTTTACAGATTGGGAAACTGAGACTCAGTGATGTTAAGTAACTTGTCCAAGGTCACACAGAATCTGAGGCAGAATTTAAACCCAGGGCTTTCTGATTCCCAAGTGTCCACAAATAGAAGATTATCCATCTGCCATTGTCTTTCTAGGATGTTTGTACAGATGGACCACCTCTGTGGGCTGACTGCAGCCTAGTCTGGACATAGATACTGATTTAATAGACAAGCGCAATGTTCCAAGAACTGTGCTAGGTACCAGGAATACATAACCAAAAATGAAACACACCCAATATGTGTGTTCCTCCATATATATAGATACACATACATATGTATGTGTGTGTACACACACACACACATACACTAAGTGTGTATATATATGCACTATATATATATACGTGTGTCTATACACACATACATATATATACATACAAAAGAAACACAAGGTAATTTTGGGGAAAAGTATTAGCAGCTGGGGGGGTTTGGGAAAAAAGCTCCTCTAGGAAGGAGGTGGTATTTCAGCTTTGAGTTTTCCATTTTGAGGGAATTTAGGGATTTTGAGGGGCAGAAATGAGAAGAGAGTGTATTCCAGGCATAAGGTACAGCTTCTGCAAAAGCATGGTGAAGGGAGGTAGAAGATTGTGTGTGAACAACTGCAAGAAGGTCCAGTTTGACTGGACCATAGAGGACATAAAAGGGAATAATGTATAATACGCTTGGAAAGATGGGGTGGAGCCAGGTCATGGAGGTTTCTAAATACCGAACAGGAGTTTTTATTTGCTCCTAGAGGTAAAAGGAAACCACTGGAGTCTTCAACATGATCAGACCTGTGGTTTGCTAATAATACCTTGGTAGTTGTGCTGTGGATGGAGAAATTGGAGCGAGGAAAGACTTGAGGCAAGGACTTGTTAGTGAGGCTCTTGTAGTAGTTCAGGCAAGAGGTAACAAACACCTGAGCAAGGGGGCCATGTGGTTAGTAGCTGCACTTAAGGAGCTAGTAAGGAGGCAAGAAAGAAGCACAAAGAACTGCAGCAGAGCTTACCTTATGGTTAGTGAGGCAACATGGTATAGTGGCTAAAGGGTTCTACTTGAAGTCAGGAAGACTTGGGTTCAAATTTCACCTCCTGACATTTATTAACTGGACAAGACACTAATCTGAGCCTCAGTTTCCTTATCCATATGATGGTGGTAGTACCTGCCATATATCATTTTAGTGAGGCTCAAATGAGATCAGACATGTAAACTTTCAAGGGCTATATAATGTCAGTTATCACAGTTCTTATTCTTTTAAAATTCATCGGAGAGGTGTGAAGTATTAAAAGATTCAAGACCTGATGAGGGAGCGGGTTTGCAGAAATAAGGGCAAAAATTATAGAGGATGAGAATTTGTATAATTGCGACTTGAGGAAGTGAGTTCTAAACATGGGAAAACTTGGAGGTAGAAGAGGGTAGGACAAATTTAGAAATCACTGGTGTTCTAGTTTGACTGGTTTGGTGACTGTGTAGAGTACTGAGAGATAAAGCTAGAAAGATTTAAGCCAATTGTGGTCACTAGGCCCAAGCCTTCAGAGGCCCCCTACTCTCTCTGGAATAACATGGTCAGAATTGTGCACTAAAAAGATTACTCTGCAGGCAGTGTTTAAGCCAAAGAAGCCTATTAGGAGCTTATTACAATAACCCAGGAAATAAGTAATGAAGTCTTATACCAAGGCAGGAGAAGTTGGAAGGGAGGGATCAGGATATCATTTCAGGATATAATCATCTGGACCAGCTGATTAGATAGGTGTGTATGTGAGTGAGATTTTGAATCTGGATGACTTGGAAAATGGTATTACCATGAATAGAAGAAATATTCATTACCATGAATAGAAATAGGAAATTTAGGAGGATGGGCAGGTTTTTGAGGGAACAGTATAAATTTAGTTTTGGACATGTCAGGTTCTGAAATGTGAGGCAATAGATATCAATCAAAGAGTCTATCATATAGAGTTTATAATTGAAATAGGGAGAGTAGTCGTGGGATCTCTAAGGAAGACAATGTAGAGAGAAGAGGGTTAAGAATAGTCTCAAAGGATGTGCCAGGACTTAGGGAATGGGAAGAAGACAGAAGGAACCAGTTGAGTGTAGTATCAGCAAGACCTAAGGAGGAGAGAATATTAAGAACAGTTAGCAGTGTTGAATGTTATGGTAAGGTTGAAAGACTGAGAAAGGCTGCTGGGGCTGATGATAGGGGGTTCATTGATGACCTTGGGGGAAGCTGTTTTAGTAGACTGGTGGGACAGAAAGGAAAATTAAAAGAGCTTGAAGAACAAGTAGGTGGTGTCTAGAAGTTTGGCATTGAGGACTGGAGAGGAAGATGTCAATAGTCTGTGACGTGGTATGGAAATGTGGGAAGGTTTATTTTTATGATGGGAGTACTCTGAGAGTGTTTATAGTCAGAGGAAAGGGAGGTTTAAAGCTGGTGGAGAAAGTTGGGCTAGACAAAAGGGAATAATGATGATGATAAATAGCACATGTAAGTAGAACTTAAAATTTGCAAAGTGCTTTGCATTGTTATCTCATTTGATGCTCACAACAGCCCTGTAAAGTTGCTGCTGTTATTATCCCATTTTACAAGTAAAGACCCTTAGGCACAGAAAAGTTAGATGATCTATACAGGGTCACACAGCAAAGTCAGGGTTCTAACCCAGGTAGGTCTAGCTACTGTACACTATACTGTGACATAGTTGCAGGGAACATTGGCAGAGATAATGGCCATCTCCTACGGAGACAGGGTAGAAGGAATGGGTGTGTATAGATGTACTTTTTGTGATCTATAAGAAGCTCCCATTGGATTTGGCTTCCCTCTTATCTTTAAAAGTATTGTCAGTTGAATGGTAGGGCTGTTGGACAAGTTAGGGAGCTTAAGGAAAATGGAAAAGTTTTGGAATAACTTGTTTGTGGAATGATGGATAAAGTGGTTGCCTTATAGCCGTGATGGCCCCGCTGAGTTTAGGTAATATGAATTTTTAGTGGACTCAATTATTACTGGACAGCTAAGTGGCACAGTGGATAGATAGAGCACTGGGCCTGGAGTCAAGAAGCCCTGAGTTCAGATCCAGCCTCACTTACCAGCTCTGTGACCTTACGCATGTCACTTAGAAAAGTTTGCCTTCTTCATCTGTAAAGTGAGCTGAAGAAGGAAATGACAAACCACCTTAGTATCTTTGCCGAGAAAACCCCAAATGGAGTCACGAAGAGTCAGACACAACTCAGAATGACTGAACAGCAATTATTATTATTACCTGATTTTAAAGTTATCCTGAAGAAGTGCATGCATGCAGTTAAAGCATGCTGGCCTTGGAGCTTGGAATGGTATCCCTCCCAGGTCTACCTGTTAATATTTTTCCCTTCCTTTTCAGCTCTGCTCTGGGACTTCTGATCCCTGCATGCTCATGAGCCAATTCTTTCTTGTTTCTTAGAGGAGCTTTAATTATGTACTCTATCTTGTCTTCATTGTCTCCTTGTCTGTTCATTCTTTATCCCCTTCAATACCAACAAACATTCCAGGGTGTTTTTCCATCCATGGTCCCCTCAAGCTTTCATCCTATGCCTTTCCTGCATTTTCCTGACAAACTTTTATAGAGTTGGCTAGCATCTCATACTCAGTTTTCTTAATTTTTTGCCACCTGGTTTCTACCTGTAGTTTTATTGCAACTGCTTTCTGAAAGGTTACAAATGATCCCCTTTCTTGTTAACTACTAGCGCCAAGGAAGGTGGAGTCAGTGAACTTTGAGGGAGCATGATGGGGGAAAGAACACTGGATTGGAAGTCAGAGAACCCACGTTTGAATCCTGGGTGACATTGTGTCAGCCCCTTGACCACTTTGGGCCTTAATTCCTCGTCTTTTAAATGAAAGCGTTTCTTCTGAGATTGCTTTCAGGTCTAAACTTATCATCCTGTTATTTATTAACTTCTAAATCCAATGACCTTTTCTTGGTCCTCATCCTCTTTGACCACATGACTACCTTCTATCCCTATGTCCTAGGTATTTACTCTTCTCTTGGCTTCTGTAACATTGTTCTTTCCTAGTTCTTTTCTTGTCCTTATTCTTTTTTGCTGGATCATTATCTACCTTCCCCATTTCCATGGGTTAAAATTACCCTGCGTAGGTGATTAACAACTCTTTCTGTATGTCTAATCCTAATCTTCTTCTAAACTCCAGTCCTGCATCTCCACCTGGATCTCAGACATTTCAAACTCATTGTATTTAAAACTAATTCTTCATTCTCCTCCTAACCTCAAATTCACCTGTCCTCTGTTTCCCTATTATTTTGGAGCGTAACAATATCTTCCTGGTCACCCAAACCTCCGTAACCTTGGATTTATCTTTGATTCTTTTGTCTCTCCCTCCCCTCCACCAGTGATACAGTTATAACTTAACAGCATTTCCAATACCATGCATATCACCATATCTTGATATTTTATTTTTTATTACCAGTGCATACCTATCATGTCAAAACAAGAAAACAAAGTTTTTATGATTTTTTTTTTTTGAGACAAGGACCAAGATTAAATTTTGAGTGAGAACCACTCTCAGCCACTATTATTGAACACTGAATGACTTTAGGAATTACGTTTCACAGCAGACTTGATATTTCTTGATGAATTCGATCTAAAATGACAAGGGAAAACAGTGCTTATATGTGAAACTTACACTGTGATTAAGTCAGTTGCATGACAACTAAGATTGTTTGAATCACAACTAATGTCAAGTTTCTTTATACATTTCCTGTGCTGTCAAAAGTTAAAACAAGAAGTGAGATCTCCATTCTCACATAAATTTGCAGAGGATATAATTTCTGAGCTCAAACTACAGTTCCAGTGGTATTTTTCAAAACTTTTCATATAAGTACAAAAGAAATTTCCATATTTCCAAATCCAATTAACTGTGCAGTTGATGAGCTTCAGTTGGAAGTGATTATTCTGCAGTGTAATGATATGCTAAAAGGCAAATATCAAGAGAAGAATCTAATGGAATTCTATAAATGCCTTCTAAGTGTTGAGTATGCTTAATTAAAATTATGTGCTCTTGGAATGATAGCAATATTTGGTAGTATTTATATGTGTAAAAGAACATTTTCAAAGATGAAATACATAAAATCCCATTACAGATCAGTATCCTCAATGCTTAGCGCAATGTAGTAGGAGCTAGTAGTAGTAGTAGTAGAGCGAATAGTAGTAGGAGCTTAATAAATGTTTGTTAATTGATTGATTAACAGGTGAACATTTACAATCAGTTTTGGTGATGAGAAAACTAGCTTTGAATCATATTTAAGCTAAATGTTATCCCCAAAGAAAGAATTCCATTCTTCCATTAGTAGACCTATCTAACAAAAAATTGTACTAAATTACTCAATTTTTATTATTTTGAATTTTGATAATAAAAATTTATGGAAATTTGTTTTCTCTCGTTGTCTAAGTATCTACATAATCTCTTCAACTTTGCCTCTTGGTCCACAAAACCAAAAATATTTACTAACTGACCCTTTACAGAAAAAGTTTGTCACCTAACCTAGAGTATTTTTTTCTTTTTCTTTATCCTTAATAGCATTTTACTTTCTCCAATTACATGTAAAGATAGTTTTCAACATTCATTTTTGTAAAATTTTGAGTTCCAAAATCCTCCCCCTCCCCCCCACCCCCACGACAGCAAACAATCTGATATAGGCAATACAATCATGTTGTGAATGAAGAATCAGAACAAAAGGGAAAAACTATGAGCGGGGAAAAACAACAAAAAAAGTGAAAATAGTCTGCTTCAATCTGCATTCAGACTCCATAGTTCTTTCTCTGGATGTGGATGGCATTTTCCATCACAAATCTTTTGGAATTGTCTTGGATCCTTGTATTACTGAGAAGAGCTAAGTGTATCATAGTTAATCATTGCACAGTGTTGCTGTTGCTGTGTACAGTGTTCTCCTGGTTCTGCTCACTGCCCTCAGCATCAGTTTATGTCTTTTCCACCTAACCTAGAGTATAGAGAGGTGAAGTGCCTTCCCCAGGGTCCCACCGTAATTATGTGTCCAAGGCAGACCTTGAACCCAGATCTTGTAAGACCTGCCTCTAAAGTACTTCTGTATTCACTTCCCCATACTGTCTCTCATGAAGAGGAATAGAAGTTATGTTCAATTTTAGGGTAGAAAAGTGTATATTAGATTTACATTAGAATGGCTAAAATGAGAAAAGCTTTCATGCTTGTGTTAATGAGCTTCATGTTTCTGGGGAATACATTTTGGTAGGAAAGTTCATTCCCTGACAGTGAGGGATAATGGGAGTTTTGTGTTTTGAGCCCATTTTCTTGTTCTTTGATTCTTCAGTAAAAATCAGAGTAGCCAGGGATACTTCAGTCTCTTCTCTCTTCAAAAAAATGTTAAATACGTGATATAGATAGTGTTGCAAAAATAATGAAAATGGAGTTGTATCCTTGAATTTTCTACGCTCAGAAGAGAAAGCACAAAAGATCAGACTAGTTTGGAGTTAGTCAGATCTCATTTGAACAAAACCTGAACAAAACTCTGATAATGCTTTAAAAGCCAAATATTTAGCTCCCTTTAAACATCCGTTCCTGTTGGTATAAAAGCAGAGGTATTTAGTTTCTGCGTTATTTTCCTCCTGACTCCTTGCTGTCAGTTGTGCTGCTGCTTACCATCTAATGTTCCTTCAACTTTTGCCTCTTTTGTGTGATCCCTGTCACTCCCACAAACTAGTAATGACCACATGACTTAGGGTTTTCCCATAATTTTTTGGTATTGCCAGTGGGTTTTGCGATTATCTGTCATTGTGACTAAATTTCTTACTATAAAATGATTTTAGGTTTAGCTATCACTTTAGGTTAGTAACAAGGTAAAGCCTTAGAAATTTCCATTGGGGTAATTTTTTAGGAAAACACAAGTAATTATTTCATCACATTGGCAGCTAGGTGGTGCAGTGGATAGAGGGGCCTTGAGTCAGGAGACCTCAGTTCAAATTCAGCCTCAAATTCAGTGTATGACCCTGGGTAAGTCACTTGACCTCTGTTTGCCTCTATAACCTCGTGTTTTAAATGGGGATGATAATAGCACCTACCTCCCAGGATCAAATGAGATAATACTTGTGAAGTGCTAAGCACAGTGCCTAGCAAATAGGAAGTGCTGTATAAATGTTAACATTTCCTCTCTTTCTCTCTGAATATCTATATCTAACATTTGTGCTGTTTTAAAGTGAAATTGGAAGGGAATACATATGTGTGTGTATAATATTTTATATAAGGCACTCTAAAGCTATAAAATAGGAATTGATTTTTAATATTTAAGCAAAACTTCTTATATGAATTTTGATATGTTACAATAACATAGTGTCTTCTAGTCATTATAGACCTTGGAGAATTAGCAATGAAATGACTATTGCGAATAATCCTTCTTTAATGATAAATAGCCACTAACTCTGAGTGATTGTTAGGCAACATTGCATGGTGGATAGGGCACTGGATTTAGGAAGATCCATTTATGCATCCTACCTCAGACACTTACTAGACATATACTCTAGGCATATCATTTGCCTTTCTTTGTCTCAGTTTCCCTATATGTAAAATGAGATGGTTGGACTTGATGGCTCTCTTCTTTTCAGCTTTAATTCAATGATCCTATGAACTGCTAATTTAATTTATTTTTATTATCTTTGTATCTTTTGGGAGGCATTTGGGCAATTGAAATGTTTTTGTGGGATGACAAATTTTTGACGTTTATTTTAAAGTCCTATCATTTACTCATATGATTGTGCCATATTTCCCTAGACATTTTTACTCCCCAACCAACCTGGGCCAGAGCTGGGGGATTATTTGAGAATCTGAGCCCTGGTCCTTTCAGCCTCTGTTAATGTTTGCTTTTCATATCTAGTTTACTTTTAAAAAAAATGTTAAGTGTGGCATGAGTTATAAAGTGCTGGATTCAGAGTCAGGAAGATTTAGATCCAGCCTCTGACACTAAGTAGCTCTCTGAACCTGGACCTTTTACCTAACTTGTATGTGCCTCAAGGAACTCTATAGGACTTATCTGCTAAGTAGATTGGTTGGAGAGAGTTCCCTACACTCATGAAACTAGAGATGCTTAGCAAAGGATCCACTTGTTTGTATAATTTCAGTTACAGAGCAGTTAGTGACAAAGCTATTTTTAATCCAGATCTAACAGTTTCTCCCTTTCTTTAGCAATTTCTTAATGCTTTTGGTGACTGTCAATTAATAAGCATTTATTAAGTGCCTATTATGTGCCAGGCATTGTGCTGGGGATAAAAAAAAAAAGGAAAAGACAGTTCTTGCCCTCCAGTTGCTCTTAATCGAACAAGCAAACAAATATGTTCAAATTGATTCATACACTCAGGCAAACACATTTACCCTTTCCCCATGCAAATGAGACTGTAGCTTCATGTAGTGAGACTCTGGACTTAATCTCTCAACTCATACTTGCACTGGCAGGTCACTGTAGTGAGGCTGACATTTCTTCAGTTTTAGGGGTGCCCCTGATATGTATTTGGGGTATCCTTTCTTTGGATGGGGTATCTTTCTAATGTTACTTGTTTAAGCCCCACCATTGCAGGCTGTTCTCCCCAATATTAATTATCAGTTACAGTTAGTATCTTTCTCAAATCATTGATTGACTCAGTTCCCTAATATCATTTATCAGTTAATATCACTTAGCTTTTACAAAAGGATATTGATTGAGATATAGTTAAGAATCATAGTGTAGAAAGCCTCTCTCCTTTCTTCCCAACTGAAGAAACACACTCCCTTTAATCCCCCTGATCCCTGGGGAGAGTGGGCTCAAACTTAAAGGGACCTGGAGAGAGTGGGCTTCCATTTATGTGTTTTTTAATATATTTTTTTTTATTTTTTAGATTTTTTATTTTTAGTTTACAGCACTCGGTTCTACATAATTTTGAGTTCCAGATTTTCTTCCCTCCTCTCCCCCCTCCCTCCCCAAGACAGCATGGAATCCGATATATCTTCTACATATAACTTCGCATCGACCTGATTTACGCAATAGTCAAGTTGTAAAGAAGAATTATGTCTGATGGAATGAATCATGAGAAAGAAGAAACAGAACCAAAAAAACCCCAAAAAACAAAAACAAAAGAGAAAAAAAAGGGGGAGGGGAAGGAGAGCAAATAGTTTGCCTCAATCTGCATTCAGACTCCATAGTTCTTTCTCTGGATGTAGATGACATTCTCCATCATGAGTCCTTTGGAGTTGTCTTTGCACCTTGTATTGCTGAGAAGATCAAAATCTATCAGGGTTAGTCATTACAGAATCCATATATCTGTGGTTGTGTATAATGGTCTCCTGGTTCTGCTCCACTGACTCAGCATTATATCATGTAGGTTTTTCCAGGTTATTATGAAGTCTGTATCATCCCCATTTCTTATAGCACAGTAGTATTCCATTACCTTCATATACCTCAACTTCTTCAGCCACTCCTCAGTTGATGGGCATCCCCTTGATTTCCAATTCTTTCCTACCACAAAAAGAGCCACTATAAATATTTTTGTACATACAGGTCTTTTTCCCACTTGTGTGATCTCTTTGGGATACAACCCTAGAAGTGGTATTGCTGGGTAAAAGGGTATGAACATTTTTATAGCCCTTTGGCATAGTTCCAAATTGTTCTCCAGAATGGCTGGATCAGTTCACAACTCCACCAGCAATGTAACAGTGTTCCAATTTTCCCACATCCTGTCCAGCATTTATCATTTTCCTGTTTTGTCATTTTAGCCAATCTGACAGGAGAGATGTGGTACCTAAGAGGTGTTTTGATTTGCATTTTGCTAATCAGTAGTGATTTTGAGCATTTTTTCATATGGCTGTAGATATCTTTTAGTATCTTCCTCTGAAAACTGCCTGTTCACATCCTATGACCATTTCTCAATTGGGGAATGACTTGTATTCCTATAAATTTGGCTCAGTTCACTGTATATTTTAGAAAGAAGGCCTTTATCAGAGACACTGGTTGTAAAGATTTTCTCCCAATTTTCTGCTTCCCTCCTAATCTTTGTTGCTTTGGCTTTGTTTATACAAAAACTTTTCAATTTAACATAATCAAAATTGTCCATTTTGCATTTTGTAATGCTCTCTATCTCTTGTTGTGTCATGAATTCTTTTCTTTTCCATAAATCTGATAGGTAAATTATTCCTTGCTCTCCCAAATTGCTTATAGTATCAGCTTTTATTCCTAAATCATGAACCCATTTTGACTTTATTTTGGTATATGGTGTAAGATATTGGTCTATGGTGGGCTTCCATTTAAAGGGCTTGCTACAAAGCATTTACATTTCCAGCTTAATTTCTGAATAGCCAGTGGACAGTTGCTCCCTTGCTTACAGAACATGGTGTCTAGACTTGTCAGTATCCACTGCTAGACTGGTTCCTGCAGGTTGCTCCTTGGGGATGTACTCCTTCCTGGACTTGAAAGGCTAGCAGACTCTGGTGTAGACCTGTGCTCTTCTCACCTGTCAAGAGTTCACAGGGTTGTGGAACCTAATCTGTTTCATCTCAGGTAATCCTTCACCTAAGAAAAAGAAAGAATAAATACAACAGGGATAGAAGCAAAAACAAGGCTGTGTGTTTAGTGGCCACATTGTAGTGGCCTGGGAGGGGAGATAAAAGTCAGAAAATGTCTCCAAACCTGGAAATGTATAGCATTTTATTCTTCTCACTCAAACAACCCAGAGAACACAAAGAGTGATTTGGCTGGTCGGTTAGGGCCCTTTGTTTTATATACTTTATTCTGGTTCAGCAGCTGATGAAAAGACCTTTGCACCAAACACCAAGTAGACAAGAAACAGAGTCCCTGCCTGAGCATACCATGAAGTGGAAATGAGGAGCTGGCCTTCCTCCTTTCCCCAGGCTCTCAGAAGATAGTTCCCTACTCATCCATGGGCATCTCCTGCACATGCTCCCACACTAGACCCTCATTTGTCATTTCCCCTTACATCATCAAAGAAAGACAGAAAAGGATGAATTGCAAATGATTGAAAGGAAACACTTAGAATTTCTTTTTCTTTCCAATTTTATATTTGGGGTTTAAGCAACTCTTTGTTTAACAGAAGCTGTAAATATAGTAATTCATTACTTGTGCTGGGCTTGGAATCAGAAGGCCTCAATTCTAGTATTGGATGTTTCAAACTGGATGCACTATAGATGCCCTAAACTTAATGTGACTAAAATAAAACTCAATGTTTTTTCCTGCCACGCTCACTTATCTTCTCAACTTCCCCACTTTTATCGAGCATACCAGCATCCTGCCTGTTACAGAAACTTGGTGTCATCTTTGTCTTGGTGTCATTTTCATTTTCCTTTATCCTAATCTTCCAGTCTGTTCATTTTGTTTTTATTGTCACAGCATCTTTCCCATGTGTCACCTTCTCTCTGCTGACACAACTGCTGTGGTAGTTTAGCCCTTCATCATCTTTCACCTGGATTATTGCAATAACCTCTTTATTGGTTTCCATGCCTTAAGTCTCTCTTCCGTTTATCACACAGCTGCCAAGATGATTTTCCTAAAATTCAGGTGTGACTATATTACTCCTCTGCTCAGAAATCTCCGGTGACTCCCTGTTTCCTTTAGAATCAAGTAGAAACTGTTTGGCATATAAAGTCCTTCCCAATCCAGACCCAGCCTACCTTCCTAGCTTTATTATACATTATTCTCCGTCTTGCTTCCTAAGGTCTAGCCAGACTTCCTTTCTTACTGCTTTGCATACATGACACTTTTTTTGGTTCTGTTTCTTTGCATTGGTTGTCTGCCTGGAATATACTCCCTCACCTCTTACTCTTAGAATCCTAGTTTTTCTTCAAACCTCAGTTTAAAGATCACCTTCCTTTCTATGTGAAACCTTTCCTGATGGTTCCCTCACCCAGGTCCTAATGTAAGTTAGTTATTTGGGTAGCATGGGTTTAATTTGAAGGGGATTGCTCATTAAGCAATGCTAGGTGTGTTTCTCTTCCAAGGAGTCCATGATAGTTGAGTATCTGTATGAGTCTCTTTGGGCAGGTGGGTGGCACTGTGGATAGAACTTTAGGCTTCAAGTCAGGAAGCCTCAGCTTCCTGAGTTCAAATCTGGCCTCAGACACTTACCAGCTGTGTCACTTAACCCTATTTGCCTCAATTTCCTCAACCATAAAAAGAGCTAGAGAAGGAAATGGCAAATCACTCCAGCATCTTTGCCAAGAAAACCCCAAATGGGGTCATGAAGAGTCTGATAGAACTGAACAATGAGTCTCCATGGGGACAGAAAGAGGGACTCAATGGAATGTTGGGATTTTGCACATCTAGCAGTCCCAATTTTTTTTCTCTTCTGAGGGTATGGTAAACTATAGGATGGTGCTTTAAGTTTGAGGGATGCATGCATTCCTATGGAAGGACTCACTAAAATATTTGGTCTTCCTTGGAGTGTTGCTAAGGTTGGAGGACTTTATAATGCCTCTGGAAAGTGGAAATCACTGGAGAGGAAGGAAATTTTTTTGATTATTTTGAGTTGTCATGTTTGTTTTTTTTTTCCCCTTCATTTTTTGTGGGCTCTTTTAAATCCTTTGCATTTCTACATCTTTTTTTCTTTGTGAGGCAAAAAAACTTGCCCTTTATTCAATATCTAGGCATTGTTACCTTGAATGCTTATATAAGTTCCTTTTACTCATATCTCTGAAGACAGAAAAATGAGATTTCCCAGAGTAAACTCTGGAAGGGGGCAATACACGTCAAAGAAAGTGGTGTTTGGAGGTAAGCCCCCAAGATTGCACCAATCCATGTGAACCCAGACCTTGAGACCGAGGGCCATCGGTAGTTATGTCTACTGATTGTATAAATGAGTTGTGATGGGCAGTTGTGGTGACATAGAGTACAGTTGATTTGGAGTTAGCAGCTCTGGGTTCTCAGCCAGGCTCGGACACTTGCTAGCTTTATGACCATGGGCAAATCCTTGAAACAACTCTCTATGTATGAAGTAATTCCTGTATCACCAATGGCACAGGATTGTTTGGGGAGCTGGTGACATGATGTGTAAAACATTTAACCAAAATGCAGAATTATATCATATACCTCTTAGGTGTTTGTTTAGCTAATCCCCTAATCGGTGGGCTCCCACATAGATTTTCAGTTCTTTTGCTATGCCAAAAAGAGCTGCTATAAAAAATTTTAATTGGTTATCTCCCCTTCCCCCCCCCTTTTTTTTCCCCTCTTTGGGATATAAGCCTATTAGTGGTATTGTTAAGTCAAAAAGTATGAATAATTTAGTGACTTTTTGGGTGTTAATTACTTTCCAGCATGGCTGTACAATGTGACAGCATTCCAATAGCCCTGCCAACAATTTTTTTTTTCTTTTTCTCAACTGCCAATCTGATGGAGTGAGGTAGAACCTTAGGTTTATTTTATTTGCATTTCTCTAGTGATTTGGAATTTTTTTTTATATTGTTATTGGTAGGTTGGGTTTCTTTGAGAACTGTTTACTTCCTTTTAATCATTTATCGATTGTGGGATGGCTCTTGAAGAAGCTTAAACTTTGAAGAGGAAATCATCACAGTGTTATCAGCAAAGAAATATTGCTGGTTCCTAGAGAAAAAGACATAAACAGGATTCATGTTGAAGCTTAACTTTAAAAAGAATATGTTTTATTGATACCTTTTGTCTTTGTCTTTTGTCATGTCAAACTCCTTTTAGATCAAACTATCCCTTGTGATAAGCCAAAAAAAAATCATATACCTGACACAAAAACCTTGTTTGATAGTGTATATAAATTATGTCCTAATAGTAACACCCCCCTACCCCCACCCCCCGCAACCTTTTCACTTTTGTGAGGGAGGAGGTTTCCTTATCTCTTTTTTTAGGACCTTCATGGGTTTTTCAGTTAATTAAGAGTTCAACATCTTTTTATTGATATTTTCATTTATTTTGTTGTACTCATTATGTCTGTTGTTCTCTTCTGTTTATGTCTCTATAAATTCTTACCGATCTTCACATTTCCCATTTATCACCAAATTTCTTGTATTCAGTCATTTCTTATTGCATAAATAGTATTCAGTGGATGCCCCTTTGTGTCTAGTTTTTTTCTAACACACCCTTCAGTGGATGCTTTGAAGTGGTCAAATCATTTTGACAACAATGGAGGATGGTAGTAGCGAGAAACTTGAAGCAAGCTGGAAGGGCTCTGAGGATGGTGGGTTTATTGAGGACTTCTGTATCTGCTGTCTTATAAGCTTAGCAGAAACTTGCTCCTGAGTTGGCTGTACTGTGGTCAACTTTTTGGCCATGGTAATTCTCAAAGATTACCAATACCAGTGAAATGACAGATCCTTGAGGTACTGAAGTGATTAAGTTCAAAAATTTTGTATAGTTAAACCAGATTTATACATTGCCTTAATTATGTATTATGTTCAATGTTTAAGATAGATTTGAAATAGGTGGTTTATAATTGTTAAGGATTTTTAAAAAATTTCGGTAATCATATAACTTTATCATAAGGATAGAGAAAAATATATCTCTTGGGCTTTATGTCAAACCAGTTTTACTTGTTTGACTGCAATTGAGGAAACACAGAATTCTCTGTTTTGCCTGCTTTCCCTCCTTTTAGTCTTTTCCAGGCATGGAATGTATCCTGGTGTTTTTCTTCAAGGCCAACATTGCCTTAATGGATTACTTTAAACTGCTCCTGCCTTGCTTTATTGCTTCTGACATGATTAAATTACTCATGGCTCTCCGTACCTGCCTCTTCTTTTACAAATTATTGAGCAAATACACGTTTCACTCAGATTTGATACCTAAATTAAAAATTATACAGAGTTGTTAGTAAGTTTTGACCCTTCCCTGTATGGAACAGGAAGCTTATTGTTAACTGGTAGTAGAATGAACAGTTTAATTGATAGGAAAGAGAAGTTTCCCACTCCCCAAACACAGTTTACTACAAAGCACTGACTATTTTGTGAGAAGGTCTGGGAAATGTAACCCATTTCCATTGGTTATGCCTGGGTGAAGAATGGGAGGGGTTGCAGTCTACATCAATGGAGGGAAATGTACCCAAACTGATGAAATTATACATCTTTTGAAGTGTTAAAATGAGGAAAAACTTTAGTAAGAACTCTGTAGCCTGCTTTCTTAAGTCCTGAGACCTTGAACAAAAAAAGAAAATCTGAGCCAGGCAGGTAGATTAAGAGGGAATTTTTCATGTCCTGAAAGAATTCTTTACTTCAAGGGATCCACTGAAGGGTGGACAGAAAGCTCTCCTACTGATTTAAAATATAGTTCAATTTGCAGAAAACTCCATTTACATGCAGTTTTTCAGGAATATCAGTTTGGTAATAAAGTGAAGTTCACCAGTGCAGACAGAAATCCTGGGGAAATAATTTTATACATCAAAGTTAAAACTTAAAAAAACAAGCCATGCTGTTTGTTGACTGCAGTCCTGTGTTTTGGCTTACTGCCTTATGTTCACAAACAAATTAAATTAAATATATTTTCACTATGAGCACTGCTCATGGTTTTATATTTTGAACACATTTTCCCTTAACTTTTAAAGTGATTACTTTGGTAATCATTTTGGATATACGTAAATTAAGGAAATATTTTCTCAGTAGACGATTTACCGTTAGGAAACAACTCTGTGTATAGCATTGCTTTTGTTGGCTATTTGAGAGACTGCTTAAAAAGCAGCAGCTGCAGCAGTAGCAGTACAGTGGTTAGTCTGCTGTGGTCTGGGATCTCATCATAACAAGAAACCTTCAAAGTGGTGAGCAGAGGCCTGCAGGCTTACAATAGAGCCTCACTACTGTTACTGTTTCTGGTCTTTGAAGAAAGGAATAGTCAGTGTCACACAAAAACATGGGTTTCAGAATTATACCCTGGTTTGAACATGTGTTGTGGCTTTTCCTTGGTGAGGATGAATAGTAAAGACTGTTTTATCCTCCTCTTGAAAGTCTCATCAAACAAATAGTCCTTTAGAAAAATCATCCTCCTTAAGTAGGCATCAGTGTCAGATGCCAGATAATCAGCTATTTCACAGATTAAGCCCTCAACAGTTGTTCTCTTCATTAAGTCCTATGGAAGGTGTTGCTGGGAATTCAGGTTCCTCATATTTGTTTTATGAGGCAGTTGGGGGTATAGTGGATAGAGAACTTTATGTGGAGTCTACAATGCTGAGTCTGAATCCTACTGCAAATTAACTAGCTGGGTGACTGGGCAAATCATTTAACCCCTCTCAGCCACAGTTTCCTCATCTGTCACATGAGAGTAATAATAAACTCCTACCCCACAGAGTTGTTGAGATGATCAAATGAAATAGCTAACTTTAGCCAGCACTTACACAGTACAGTGCTTTAATCATCAGCAGCAGAAAGGAGTGCATAAGGTAAATGGGTTTCTTTTGTGAAAATGAGTGTGTAAATAGGACTTTTTTCCTGGTGTACCTTCCTTGTATCTAAAATGTCTAGTATAGTAGATTGGCTGACTTTTTTATAAGGTACAAAATTAAGTTTTGCTAAACTTTAGTTTTCCCTTCCCCATGTTGTTTGGGGGCAGAAAAAAATTGGACTTTTATATATTTTGGTACAGATATTTTATACACACATATTCACAGATATAGTAAGCTGGTCTAATTATGATGGATAAGAAGACTACGGCATATTACTAAAATGTCTTGGACACTAGGAAGTGTATGATTGGAGAAATAGTGTCCATTTAGTGTGCTGATGGTTCTCAAAGTGTAGTCTGGCACTCTCTGAGGGTTATGAGGACCCTTTCAGGGGGTTTGTGAGAACAAAACCATTTTCATAATAAAATTGAGATAGTTTAACTTCCAATACAGTAAATGTTGATAGCTATAACCCATATAAAGAAAAACTTCTTGGGGTCTTTCAATTTTTAAGATTTTGAGAACTGCTAAAGTAATGAAAACAGGGACTAATAATTGGACATCCTAAGTGTTGCACTACAGTGTTCGAAAGTGAAATTGAATTGATTCTAGAAAGGCCATCAGCATGATAGAGATAGATATCCTGTAGACGATTTACAGGAGGACATGTACAAGAATCACAGCATAAAAAGTTTTCTTTGTATACTTCTGCAAAGAGCTGTATACTCATTGATTTGATTATAAAGTCAATGAAGGATTAAGGTATAAATGATATTCATTGTCGAGTTATAGGCAGTTAACTGTTAATTGCTTGCAGTTTAGCTTGTATGTGTCCCATTTGTAGAGTTGTTTGCTTGTTGTCTCCCCTATGAGACTGTGAGCTCCTTGACAGCAACAGTGGCCTTTTACTTTCTTTTGTCCCCAGCACTTGGTACAGTGCTTGTCACATAGTAGTTGCTTAATAAATGCTTGCTGACTGCTGAATCACAGTAAAGCATTGGAGGAAGTTCGTGTGATACATAGCCAGAAGGGATCTTGAGGATAATATCTGTTCCAAACTCCTAATTTTACATATGAGAAAACTGAGGCCCAAAGACCTCAAGTAAAAGTTTGCATAAATAGTAAATATCAGAGACTGGATTTTAAGTCAGATCTTCTGTCTACGGATCAAGTATCCTTTCTACTACTCACATTCCTGATAAATCACACTTGTCCTTTGAGGACCCCTTCTCCCCACACGAATATCATTTGAGGGTGGGCAAAGAGCCCATCCAGGGAAGTAAAGAAAAAGTTCTGAAGAATAGTAGAAGTTGTACAGATTTCATTAGATAATTAGATTTCTTCTTGATCTCATTAGATAATTAGACTTCTTGTGTCCTTTCTTCTAAATAAATAATGGAGGACTTTAAAATGCTAAAAATGTTAATTGTCGATGGCAGCATGATGTAGTCAAGAAAGTGCTGGACTTGGAGTTGAAATTTGGGTTAAAATTTTGCTTACTTATTGTATGATGCTGCACAAGTCATTTAGCTTTTTTTGAGTCTCAGTTTCTGCAGCTATAAAATGAAGATATCTGTATTATTTTCCTCACAGTCATTCGATTAATAAGCATTTGTTCAGTGCTTACTATGTTTCAGGCACTGTTCTGGAATCAAATGATACAATGTATTGTGGCAAACTTTATATAAATATCAACTATTATTATTTATTATTGCTACAGTTCGAGGCCCGTATTCAAGAGTCATTATTATAGAAAATATTTGAACTTGGGATTCTTGAATTAAAAAGTAATGGTTCTTTAATTTTTCTTTGAGTTTCTCAGTGATATTAAATGGCACAGCTAATATTCAATTAGTAATCCTAAAGGCACTTTTTTGGTAGTTTGTGCTTACCAGGCAGAGTAGTTGCTCTGTTCGAACAGAATCTATTGACAAAACACCCACTAGAACAGAAAACTGACCCACTTAATGCTGACAAGGGAAACATCTCTGGAATGGTAACAGCATTCAATCAGCTTCTTTGTCTGTGGTGGGGGATAAAGGAGGATATTGGGTCCTAGTGGAGGAAATACATTGTAGAATTATTGTTTGATCTAAAACTGCTTGTTAAGAGAAATAATATTTGAAAGGAATTTGAAAATGGCTATAAAAGGGCATCTTTGCTATGTGTATTTTTGTCTAGGTTCAGCCCTAGTTAACTTCAGTTGAGGCAGAATATATTATAATTTAAAAAATTTTTCTCTAGTTAAATGCAAAAACATTTTTTAGCATTTGTTTTTCAAACAAATGTTCCAAATTCTCTCCCTTCCTTCCTCTCCACACCCCCTCATTGAAAAGGCAAGCAATTCGATATAGGTTATACATGTGTAGTCATGCAAAACATTTCCATAATAGTTATGTTGTGAAAGAAAACAGTTTAAAAAAAACCTCAAGAAAAAGAAAGTAAAAAAAAGTGTGCTTGAATCTGTATTCAGACACCCTCATTTCTTTCTCTGGGGATGGATAGGATTTTTCATCATAAGTCCTTCAGAATTGTCTTGGATCATTGTATTGCTGAGAATAGCTAAGTCATTCACAGCTGATCATCTTAGAATATTGCTGTTTCTTTGTACACAGTACATTTTACTTTGCGTCAGCTTATGGCAAGTCTCTCGGCTTTTCTGAGAGCATCCTGCTCATCGTTTCCCATAGCACAATAGTATTTGAGGCAGGATATATTGATTGAAGTTTTTGGTGGAGGCATTTTAAATTAGAAGAAATATTATTTTCTAGGAAATTTTTATTTTTACCAAATTAAAATTTCATCAGAGTACTACTATTTGTTCAGGAAAAAAATTAATTGGCACCAATCTGTGACCAAATTGACACATCTTGTGCTGTTGTTTAAAAAAAGTTGGTTTTTTTTTTTTTTAATCAATGTCTGGTGTAAAGAACAAAAGACATTTTGCTACAGAGCTCTACTCCAAGTAACAAGTTAAACCAATGAACAGTGTAGCTAGATTTTAAAACATGGGTAATATTCTGCACGTGTATTTACCTCTCCTAAGAGAATTTGGTATGTTTCATTATCTGTCTCCAAGTATTCTTCAGTGCCATTAATATGAGATTGATTTCCTTTTAGTATTGGTTTCATTTATATTGTTGAAATTATTGTATATTGTTCTGGCTCTTTTCTCTGAATCAGTTCATTTAAGTTTTCCTGTATTTCTCTGAAATAATGACATCTCATCACATTCATATAGCACGATTGTTTTAACCATTCTCTAATTGATAGGCATTTACACGCTTTTCATTTTTTTTGTTATGTGTTAACAAAGACTATTGTCTTTTCGTGTTAAATAAAATTAATTTATGTTTTTAGCCCTAGTAAACATCATATACCGTCTACTTATTGATCACAGTTTCTCCAGAAATAAAATCTTTTGTTCACATTCTGGCACTTTCTCCTAGAGCATTTCTGACCATGTTTCCAGTTTTTGAATTCTCTAGGTTCCTAGCTCCCAGATTTGAACATTATTTGATAACTCAAATTTGCTCACGTCCTCTCCTCCATCAATTAAAAATAAAAACAACCACCAAGGATCTCTGTTAACAAGTAGTCTAAAGTGCTTTAAGGCTTACAAATAAACCAAACAGTTATCAAACATTTATTAAGCATCTAGGAGGGTCCAAGCCAATTGCTGGTGATAGAAATACTAAAGTAAGAATCTCTGCCCTCAAGGATTCTGTGTTTTAGTTATAATAGTTCATATTTGGGGCAGCTAGGTGGCACAGTGAGTAGAGCACTGGCCCTGGAGTCGGGAGGACCTGAGTTCATATGCGGCCTTAGACACTTGACACACTTACTAGCTGTGTGACCTTGGGCAAGTTACTTAACCCCAATTGCCCTGCCCGTCTCCCTGCAAAAAAACAATAACAAAAAACAGTTCTTATTTGTATAGTCTTAATTTATATGCATTATCTTATTCGATCTTTTCAGTAATCCTGTAAAGATAAATGCTTTTGAACGGGGACTCCAATTTGTAATTAATGAAATTACTCCCAGTGTGGTCAGTTTCCAGTTTTTTTAATCTGTTGTCATTGTTTTGTTTAATATATCCTTTCATTAGTCACATTGTATTTCTTCTGGAGATGGAGAAATAAGCCAAACAGGGGGATCAGGTCAGAGCCCAACAGAGTCAGGTAACTTCATCCAAGTGCATTACTTTTTTATAAATGTTATAGAATTAGGTAACACATTGATTTTATGAAGGTAAACAGTAACAAAATAACTTATGAACTATTTAGAGAAAAGGAATGGTAGGTTGGCTCTGACTTTTGAGTGTGAATTTTTAAATTAAGCTACCATTTTGTATGCTGGCGAAAGCTTGAAAAAAACCAATAACTTGTCTTTATAGTTTTGTTTGCTTTCCCAGTTGATACCCCAGTAATGGTATGATCTAAGCTCACTCGTCAAATTCATGCTGTGTAAATGTTTTTTGCAATTTTTCTTTTTTATTACTATGAGCTTGACAAGCATCAACAAACACATTATTTTAAGCCAATTGTGACAACACAAACTCCCTGGTACATTTACAGAAGCTTTCCATATAAAAGAACACTAACTTAAGATGAATAATGAAATCTCACCTTTGTTCTACTCCCCTAAATTGAATTTAAGCCCAAAGGAATCTGAATAATGACTTGATTTTAATAATTAAATGACTCTGGACAGAACTATAAAACTTGGGGGGGGGGGGGAAATGGAATATATATCTATCCATGGAAGATATTTAGTCATAAACTACATTTGCTATTTAATTTGCATGATAAATTTGGGCCCGATGAGAATGGAGAGCAGACCTTTTTGTATACTGTGTCATTAAGGATCCTAGAATCAGTGAAGTAGAGATAATACCTATGCTCTTGGAAATGAAAGTTCTGTTTTTTTGAAAACCTCAGGCTTCTGTTTAAGGACCCTGGAATCAGTTTCTGTTGGAATTTGATATGTCCATTTCACTCTGTTTTTCTCTTCCCAATGTTCCTCCCTGCCTGCCTATGAATGGAATTTCCTGCTGGGGGCCCTTTCTGAATGCTAGTCCTAGAAGGGTTGACTAGGAGTGGAATGGAACTTGGAATCTATTCCTAAATACAAGACTGTGTATCTGTTCTTAAATACAAGGATGGATATGCGTGTGTGTGTGTGTGTGTGTGTGTGTGTGTGTGTGTGTATAAAAACCACATACACACGTGTGTGTGTATATATAGAGTATATATCAGTGAGCCAATCTTCCAACTGTCTGTACATAGACTATCTTTTAACTATGATTTTACTACAAATTAATTTGTTTCAATCTATTAAGAATTGAGCTATTAAATTTTTGAAGCTATTGAACTATTAAAAACCTTTCACATATTCCTATCTACTTTTGAATTATCTTAATGTTAAAATCATGGCTTGATGGCCAGCTGTGATTTGAAATAGCAGATGTGCTGACCTGCAGATCATTTTGGTGACATTAGTGATACGCTAGCTCTTGTTAGTGCCCTGTGTTTTTAACTCTTTGTAGTAGATTTGTGTACCTACTAGCAGCAAGTAATGTAAAGTGCTGTTATTTATTATTTAATAGCTAAGGAAATTCAGATACAAAGAAGTTAAGTCAGTTGTGTTATTTATCTGCCTAAATGGTCTAAATAACATTAACATGAGTGAACAAGTAGTAGGACATTGAAACAGACAGAGAATCATATAAAGTTCAAATGCTGGAACTTAGTTCTAGGGATCTGTGGTACCAATATAACCCCTTTATCTTATGTATGAGGAGACTGTTGTCCAAAGAGGCTTGCCCCATGACCACACAAGTCCACAAGTGGCAGAGTGGCAACTAGCTAGTGGCAAACTACTAAAATTTAGTAGTCATCTTTTGACTAGCCCAGTGTTCTCTCCTATTACACCCTCACTATTTGTTTAGCATCAAAGAACTCCCACCCAAGTTCTGGGAATTGGGAAGGGTTATTCTGATTGTATTACCCTATTATGGTAACTCATAAATGTATGACAAAGGATGTGACTCTAGTTCTAGAACATTCATTCTCCTGCCTTTTGGTGTAAACCGCAGATCCAAAAAAGAAACATCACAGAAGAGTTAGCAAGGATTTGAGCCATAGCACTTATTGCCTGTACTGTGTAATTTGATGTTTATTTTCTGTTCTGTATTGTTGACTTATTTTAGTCTCACTAACTAAATGCATTAATTTCATGTTAAGGATGGAAGGGTAGCATATAGATAATCTGATCTAGTGTCCTTAATTACCAGATGATGAAGCTGAGGCTCAGAGAGACCAAGTGATTGAACTTAGAGCACACAGCTTATTAGAAGTAAAGCCTGGACCAGAATCTAGCTCTTTTGACTCCCAATCCAGTGTTCTTTCCCTCCCCCCCCCCCTCCCCGTCTCTCTCCTGCTTTGTTTAACTGTTCTGGCTATAGAATGGGGGCTTGATATATACTTCTTGATTGCATTAAAGACAATGCTAAATTAAAATTTTTGGTGTTTGTGTGTGAGAATGAGAAAGTTAGGAAGATTGTTTGGGAGTTCTTTTTGAAACATTCTTAATTGTAGGTGGCAGTAGGACATTCAAGTGGAAATATTTTGTACATAGAAAAAAATGAGCTAGAGAGAATGAGAGGTCAAGACTCTAGTGGTGAACCTGGGAATAATTTATATATAAATAACAGTTGAAAGTGAGGTAGTATATGAACTTCCTAAGTGAGAAAAAGGCACATTGGCCAACCCCTGAAAGAATTATCGACATTTAATGAATGAGGAGAAAGCAAAGGAGTTGGTGAAGAAGATACTAAAGAAGCTAGCAAAATTAGGAGGAGAAATAAGAGAATTTAGAGAGCCAGAGAAGGAAAGAGTGTGTTGAGATCCTTTGGTCTTGGCCATGAGAAGAGAGCCAGTTCTCAGCAGTTGAAACTCAGCTACAGTCCCTGAAGGGTATTGGAATTCTATTTTACTTTGGCCCGTTCAGTAATTTTCTTTCTCAAATCTTTGTCTTTTTATATTTTGTAAATACTCCACAGTATTCTGATAACACATAATTCTGATAACACATCAATGAAACATATAAAAAATACAAAAGAGAACAGAAGGAAGTTTAGAAGAAGACCCAGATAAGAATGATAGTATTGATGCTATCATGTTAAAGTTTGTTTATACTTCAAAAAATCAAGTGGTACATGGTAGGTACATATTGCAATGCACAATCATTTTTATTTCTCTTTGTACAAGGAAATATTGGTGTTTGTTGATGACTGTCAAATTCTTAATAAAACTTTTAAAATTTAAATTAAAAAAAAATCTGATAGCACCCTTGGTTTTCCAAACTAGATGAATAATGAATACTCTGAGTGGTTGAAAATCTTGTTAATGTGACATAGCCCCAGAGAGAGAAATGAGCCATATTTTTTCCTTAAATTAAGCAAGCAAGATAAGGAAAGGTACCATGTGTTAATTATTTTCTTTCCCTCACCCCAACCCCAGTGTCTAGCAAAGAGTCTAATAAGTGACCGTGGAATGTACTTCAATAGCTGCTTCTGTAGAGACTATGGGATGACTTCCTAGAATTGCTCTTTTTGAAAAAATATTTAACGAACACTTATTAATGCCTATAATATGCAAAGGTGCTGGGGATGCAAAGAAAAAAGGAGAGTCTGCCCTTCAGACACTTAAATTCTGGGGGTGGGGTGTCACCTGTTTGTACACAGGTGAGTAAATTTGAAAAGTACAGAAAATAATATGTCATGAGGAGAGCACAAGTCACTGCAGGGATAAGGGAAGTCTCCTTGCAGGAGGTGGTGCCTGAGGAGGGAGGAAGGACATTCTGGGAGATGGAGGGTTTAGTAGAGAGAATGGCTAGATAGATATAGATATAGAAGAGTAGGTAAATGGAAGAGTAACATACTACCGAAAAGGTAGGTGGGACCAGATTATGGAGGGCTTTAAATGTCAGAGAAATCGATGTTTTATCCTAGAGAAAACATGGAGTCATTGAAGAATTTTGAATAGGAGACTGATATGATCAGGTCTGTGTTTTAGCAACATCAGTTTGAGAGCTATGTTGAGAATTAACAACCTTCTAGGACGTATGGTGATTATCAGAATAAGAATTTTAATTCAGTTGTGATTTGCCATCTCACTTTTCTTTTGCAGCAATTCAGGAGCTCTTGTCTATAAAACCTTTATTAAAAATGTTAAGTATATAGTGATTTCTCTTTTTGGGGGTGTTTCACTCTCAAGACAGCTATAAAATATGGTTTTATTAAATTATTTGTCTTTCTACATGTTTGCTATAATCAGATATGCCTAGCATGGTGCCTGGCACATTGTTGTTTATTTTTTAGTCATTTCAATTGTGTCCGACCCTTTGTAACCCCATTTGGGGTTTTCTAGGCAAAGGTACTGGAGTGGTTTGCTATTTCCTTCTCCAGCTCATTTTTACAGTTGAGGAAACTGAGATAGACAGGGTTAAGTGACTTACCCAGAGCTAGTAAGTGTCTGAGGCTGGATTTGAACTCTGGTCTTCCTGACTTCAGGTCTTTCCCCTTCCCCCCTTCCCCACCTAGCTGCCCTCTGGTACATTGTAGGTACTTGATAAATGTTCATTGAATTAAATTGCTGCAGCTTCTTAATTCTTGTAAGTTTGAAAGCAGAGTGAACAAAAAATCCTAGTCTTGTGTGGAATGTCTTTCTGTCTTTGCTAGAAGGATTTTTACTTTTTTGTTCTCCTCAAGGACAAGTGTTAGTCCTTCAGGTGCTATAAGTTAATGGATATTAAGTGCCTACTGTGTGCCAAGCTCTGTGCTAAGCACTGGACAGTACTAAGTGAAGCCCAACTGATTTATGGCTTTGCTTCCCAGTGCATTAACTTTGCTTTCATTTTCTTGAGTAGTTGAAGTTGATTCTTTGCCTAGAAGGTGCTTGTAGCTTCATTGACCAAAAAACTTTCCAAGTGCAGTAAATTGGGAGGAGGGGGTAGAAGTTTTTAACTTTAAACTTCTCCAGGCTTCAATCAATTTCCTCATTTGTTAAATGGAGGTAACAACACCTGTATTGCCTGATTCTCACGATATTTGAAAGCATTATATGAATGGCAGCTGTTACTGCCTAACTCTGAAGAATGAAATTCTCTTCCCTGTATATTCCACATCACTTCACATGTTTAATGGCAGAGGTTAAAGTTGTTGTTTTCTGCTCTTAAGATTTCAGTTTCAGGAACCATTATCTGGTATTTGGGGAGAATAAAGGGAATTTTTACAGCTATAGTATATTCCTTAAAATTGTTAAAAAAAAATTTTTTTTTTTGCCACTTTGTTGAAAACATTTTTAAAATGTACTGCTATTCCTGCTTTTTTAAGCAGAACATATGAAACATAATTTAACATCTTGATGACTCAGTCATCTTTATAACCATTCATTATTCTGCTGGGCTATAATACAGTAGTTTTCCTGTCTTCGCTCTTTATTATTGCCTGCTACTTCTGTCAGTAGGCCTGCCTCTTGTAGCCCTCTACCTTCTAATTTTTTAAAAAATCTATTTTGATCTTCTGTGGTGAGGAAAATGAGCTCACAAAGTAGTTAGATCTTTATATAGACTGAGGGTCAGTAAATTCTGAATATTGGGACCTTCTGTGGTTTTCTTTGTGAACACTACTTCAGTAGCTAAGGCCCTTTTCTCCTCTCCACTTCTACTTCTTCTCCATGTCCTCCTCCCCCTCCTCCCTCTTTTGTTTCCTCTCCTCTTCCTCTTCTCTTTCTTCCTTTCCCTCCTCCCTCCTCTTCCTCCTCCTTTGGTTCTCCTTTTTCTCTTCTCTCCCTTCCTCTGCCTTTTTCTCCCCTCCTTCTCCTCTCTTTCTTTTTTTCCTTGTTCCAGATGATGTAGGTTATCAGCAATCTGACCTATGAATAAGTAGGTTGTGATAATGCCATTTGTTAATGAATGACTCCCCAAACCACATTTAGACCTGTCTTTCATGCTCTGTCCAGTATTACATATCCAGGAGTCTTCTGGCTATTTCCACTTGTGCTCTGCTGGTGTCTGTAACCTGCTGAAAATAAAATTTATCTTTACCCTCTAGACTTCATTTCTCTTCATGCCATTTCCCCTACTCTTCAATTTTACAGACGTTTATTAGGCACCTACTCTGAACTGAGGAAGGTTATGTGACTTGCTGTATTGGTACAAAGCCCCAGGCCCACACCCTTTTGCTGATTAGGTTTGAAGCCTTCAGACCAAATGAGACTCTGGGTAGCTGCTGGAGAGCCCCGCCACCCCAAACCCAGATGTTGGTGCTTTCCTGGTAACTATGTACTGAGATGTTGGACAGAAAGCTAGAAGCCTGTCTACTGGTTTGTGTTATGTGATCTGTTGATATTTTCTGTTTGTATTTGCTCTGAAGTTCAGGGTGCTGGCTTTTCCCCCGAACTAGGTGAATAATATATGTATGTTTGATTAAAGTGAGATTGTTAACCCCTTAAAGTTGCTTTCCTTAGAAAAGCAGATCAAAGTGCTAGCAGCCCTCCTGTGTGCTGGTATTATTGGCCTTGCACAGCCACAGTAGCTGCAAGCAGCATTGTTGTTACACCTGCCCACAGTGAAACAGCTAGTAATTGCCAGAGGCTGGATTCAAACTCAGGGCTTCTTGACCCCAGGTGTGTCACTCTAGCCATTGTGCCACCTGTGGTGCTTTACACAGAATAGGGAGTTCGTGCCATTAACTGCAGCAATTTGAGTGAAGGTTATTTGAGTGAGGTGGTGGGCTGAGCCTGGAGTCAGGAAGGCCTGAGTTCAAATTCAGCCTAAGACACTGCCTAGTTGTGTGACCCTGAGTCAAGTCATTCAGTCTTTGCTTCAGTTTCTCCAACTCCAAATGCGGATAATAGCAGCCACCTACATTGCAGTTGTCAGGAACAAATGGAATAATATTTTTAAAGTGCTTAGCACAGTGCCTGTCACATACTGAGTACTTATTCCCTTCCCATTGTGATCAATTTATACTACCCATTTTCAACTCCTATATTTTGAGGCAAAAAGCTAAGGAGTGATTGTGGAGGTAAATCAGCCTCTGTACCAGGAAGGAAAATAGGAGAAAAGCTGGCACAAGATTTGTGTGTATTAAAGGATATCCTATATACATCTAATGGAGACCTCAGGATGGCCTGGGGCAAGAGAAGCATGCTGCACATTTACCAGTGTTTACCCTGATTGTGGTAGTGGTATGGCATCTCTTAAGATGGCTTCCCAGTTCTCTTTTGTACAGGGAAAGTACACATCCCATATCCCTAATGTGTTCCAGAGACAGTCTTCCTCTGAGGGGTGATGACTGGTAGGGAATCAAAGTGTTATCTTTTAGCTCCACTTCCAGATTAAAGCTTTGGGATTTTTGAGCATTGCAGTCTGTTGAGGGAGAATGAAAGGTGTAGCACTATGCCTCTCATCAACACTTGAAGTCTACTAATTGGGGCATATGAAAGCGCTTAACTGTAGCATCCAAGTGCTCTGGGACTATGAAGTTATAATTGGAGGGGTGACTTTAATGAAAAGCCATAAAAGTGTTTTTGCACCATTATCTCATTTAGGAGTTATCAGGTTGGAAGGGAACATAGAAATCATTTGAGCCTCACAATAGCCTTTGAGGTAGATGGTAGAGCTGTTATCTCCATAAGCGGAATCTGAGGCACAAATATCTTTCTTAGGGTCATACAGGTAGCAAGTAACAAATTCATAATGCAGATTTAAATCTTCTGACTTGAAATTCATTCTTTTCATCATGCTTTCTTCTTTAGAGCTGTAAAAGCTACGAGTTTAAGCCTTGATGCTGAAGTTGAAGAGATGTTATCAGTACAAGACTGCGCACCTCGGCCCCCTCCACCCCGATAGATTATTTTGGCCACAGCCATTTTTGGGGTGTGTTGGCTACCTGTCTATTGTGAGTGACTGCAAAAGTACTTTTCAAGGACTTACTATATGCAAAGACCTGTACTAAGTGCTGGGGATACAAATAGAAAATTTAAGACAGTTCATCTTCTCAAGGGACTCACATTCTAATGGAGAAGACAACACGTAGGACGGTTTAGTCACAAGACAGATTGTGAAGTCCAGTTGTCTTTAAAGTACAGCAGCAAAGCAGATGCTGATTTATCTTCTTTTTCACTTCAAATCCTATCCATTTCTGAGAGTGAACCATTTGACAGTGTCTATACTTTGGTGACAAGAACTTTGTTCCCTGGTCTTCAGTAGCTGTGAATGAAGCACTCAGGAAGCATTTGCTAGGTTGCTTCTCCCCAGGGATTTTTCTCCTGGATGATGGCTTTGGGGAGCTAGGCTAGAAGCGTGCTATAGGTCTGTGGCATATTGCCACTCCTAGGGCTCTTGGTTACTTGCTAATCCCTTCTCAGTGATGGCTGTGGGGTCTGTGTGTGTAGGGCTGGTGGTATTTCGGTGCTTGGAGGGGAGCGGGGAGAGACAGGTGAGGAATTGCTCTTCCCAAGCTCTTCAGAGTCTTGGGCTTTCTCCATTGTGGTGTGAGGTTAAGTATTAGTTGTAGTTTCACTTGCTATATATATGGTTGGCTCACCACTTCTGGACACAGATCGATGACATACTTTATGTCATTCTTCCTCTGAAATTCTTCAGTAATATATTGCAGTCTGCCCTTGTCTACTTCACACCTCTTAATTTGTTTTTGAGTGACTCTCAACTTTAATTCTTTGGAGGCTGTTATTCTGTGATTCATAGCCCAGCAACATCACCAGAATAATATTGCTGTTAAAAAGAGAAGCTTAGGATCATTAAAAACACTTGCAACTTCCCAAAGGTATTCTAGCCCATTTTTTTCTTCTTGTTCAATTCTGGCCTTACTTTTAATTCCATTAACTCAACATATGAGAAAGATTTACTAATGGACAAGGTCCATCCAGATGCATATCATAGTCTGGACAATACACATTGTTCATCTACTTTTTTCCCCTAGTGTAGATAGTTAGGCCAAACTCTCTTGAGTGATCCTGAGGCTTGAGACAATCAACACAATGGCATTTGTAAACAAGGAGATCTGGAGGCCTTTACCATCTGTTTGTATGCTGCACTGGCCAAGCTATACCATCTGTGTACATGCTGCATTGGTCGTGCTCTGTTATAGTGCCTTGTAGCTTTGGAAAGCATACATTTTCCTGTTTTATGCCTTGCTTAGTATTGATAACCAGAGGATCATCAGAACAAAGTTGGTGCATCTTTCAAGGACTCTTGTATGATTTTGACACATGCATGGGAGGCACTTTATTGGAGTACAGTCTTTAAGGTTATGTTTTTCCTCCATTGGAGAAAAATGTATTTTTATAGTCAACAAGCCATAAATACCATGGGATCTTGTATTTCCTAATCCTTTGAGTTAATTGATCATAAAAGTGTGTTTTGCTGTAAAATCCAATTTGTGGCTACTTTTTCCTTTATCATACATTTAGCAAAGGTGTCTTTTCACAATTTTCCTCATGATAATTTGTAGAGGTGGGAAAGTAGGTATATTGCTGATTATTACTGATATTTTCCATTTTCCTTTTTTGGATGGTAATAAAGGATAGAAATCATTTGAAGGAATTTGCAACTACTATGTTCAAGGCAGTGAAAAATAATATGGTGAGCCCTTAAAAGAGTCCATTGAAGGAATACAGCATAGGTCCAACTATAATTAATTAAGGGATGAAGGAGAGATCCAGATAAGAGTATCCAGGAACTTCAGAAAGATAAGAACACTTTAATAGAGAATTTTCATTGAGATGCTGCTGCCTACTCATATGATCTTGGGTAAGTCACCTCTCCCTCTTTCTAGCCCTTAGTTTCCACATCTGTGAAATGGTGTTGAACAAGGTGGCCTCTGAGGTCTCTTGTAGCTTTAAATATGTTCCCCTGAGATCCTTTGAATCTGATTTTTTTTTTCCCTCTCACCCACTGGTGTTGTCTCTTCTTTCAGATATTTTGAACATCAAGTCTGTTAGTGACCTCAGAATTGTTTCACCTTAAACATGGGCCTTCTCTTTGTGTACTTGATCTATTCTAACTGCTCTTCTCTTTATTGTTTCTTTAGTGCTCTTTCTGCTTATACTTGGAGTACATTGGAGTATGTAATGTTAAAATTCAAATACGGTAGTTCTACTGCCCTTGCTGAAGGAAAGACTTTGTTACAAGAAGTTTTGACACAAATTACTGTTGTTTTTTTAATTGGATCATTGTCATCTTTCCAATTTCATCCTAACCATTTCTGAAACATGTGTTGGCTCTCTGGACCTTCTCCTCTTCCCTCCAACTCTAGCACCTGTTCATGTAAACTTTTTTTCTTTCTACTGCCTCTTGCATTTCTTTGAGATGATATTGCTCATAATCATCCACCATCCTCCTCTGTAGGATTTTACAGCCGAGTTTGTTCTAAGATATGGTTGCCCTTGGCTGCTATATCTTTCTACCTGGTAAGAAGATAATTTTTGATGGCTGTGGCTGTTTCTGATCTTTTCTAGCTTCCTAATTTTGGTGACTGACTTACATTGGTTAAGCTTCCTCAGGAAATAGTGATAGTCTGTTAATATTCTCACTCATTTCTCATTTTTAGTAGTTAGTAGATTGCCTTAGTTGTACACTATATCTTCTCATTTTTCTTCTAATTTGGTATTGGTTGATTTTTATTTTTGCCCTAGAAAGTCAGTGGTCTCACTGTATACAGACAGCTCACTCAGGAATGATGTCACATCAGTAACTAGTCATTTACTTTCAGTTAAAATAGAATTAATTTTATTTTTCATGATACTTTTTTCTTTTCCTTATCATATCCATCCAGTTGCCAAGTTTTGTTGATTTTACTTCTACAGCATCTCTTCCATCTTCCCCCTTCTCTCTTCTCACAGGTTACCCATCACCTTAGTTAAGGCCCTTATCACCTCTTGCCTGAACTGTAATGACTTCTTAACTGGTCTCCCCATCCTCCTGTATCTCCCTTTGCTTGCTTATCCTGAACACTGCTATGAAATTAATCTTCCTTAAAGTATAGAGCTAACCATGTTACTTCCCTGCTCAAGAAGTTTTAGTGGCTCCCTGTTGCATTTAGGATCAGACACAAGGTCCTATTTGGCATTTAAAGCTCTCTAAACATGTCTCCAGCTTATCATTCAAGAATCTAGCCCAACTTCCTATCATTCCCCTTCACATGCACAGATTTGAGCCAAATTGGACAGTTTCCTTACATAACATTTTCTCAGTACTTTGCCTTTGCACAGGCTCTCTCCCACATGGAGAATGCTCTCTTCTCCTTACCTCTTCTTGGAATCCCTAGCTTCCTTCAAGACTCAGCTCAAGTCCTGCTTCTCCCGCTAGGCATTTCCTTATTCCCCCAGTTGTTAGAAATGCCCTCTGTTCAAGCACCTACTCCCCAAGATGACTGTGTCTATTTTGTATTTTCTTATTTATGTATATTTTGATTTCCCTAAAAGAACATAAGCTTCTTGAGGGCAGGAACTATTTCTCCTTGTTCTTTGTATTCTTCCATGTGTAGGTGAACACTTTCCCTACCTGTCTTGAGTGTTGAAATCATTCATCTGGCTCAGTATGTTTCCAGCTAGCCCCAGACCACTCCATGCTTCTCGTCCCATCCAGCCACCTTGTCATCCTTCCGGTTCTACTTAATAATCACGTGAATACTGCGTATTACTATATTTACTACATACCACATACCCATACTACAGCATTACCATTGTACAGAGAAAGGGCCAATTTACTGCCTTATGGATCAAGCCACCATTTCTGTGATTTCTCTAGACACTCTGTTCTCTGCTACCACTTCCAAATATATGTTGTCTCCTCCATTAGAATGTAAGCTCTCTAAAGGCAGGGCCTTTCTTGCATTTGTATTGTTAGCACTTAGGGAAGTGCCTGGCACATATAAATACATGCTTATTCATTTGTTCATAATACCTGGCACACAGTAGATGTTTAACAAGTGCTTGTGCAAATTGGATTGAATGAAGCGCTCAAGTAGGACTTTGTGAGAAATCACCACGTACCTTTGAAAGTTAAGAATTAAGTTCATATTAGTGGCCAACAATAATATGTCTTAAAGCTGAAGTTCACTGACAGACCATCTGTCCCAATTTCTCTTAAAGCATCTTATTTATGCTCACACCAAGTTTGCTTCTGGAATTAGCTCCTTTTCTTGCTGTTGCTTTTTTTTCTTTCTTGCCTATTTCTGGTATTTTTTCCCAGTGACATTTTTCTCTTTTTACTTCCCATCTAAGCCACACTCATTCTTTTCTGACTCTCCAGATTCTCACACCTTCGCCTCCTCCCACTCTGGCAGATGCTGGGTAGAAGAAATTCAGTGTAAAAAAGTAGGCTGGCATTCTCAGCAGTTCTGCCCTTTATTATCAAGATGTTCTTTGCTAAATCAAAGTGGGGCAATAGTATCATTTTGAATTTTAAATAATCTTTTTTTCCCCTTGCAATCACATAGTTTATTATACAAAGAACTAAAAAATGAAGTTAGACTAAATATTTCTGAATGGAAACATTCACCTCCTAGCCCTCCTCCCATTCTTATTCCAAATCTTCAGATTCTTCAGAGGTGATTACCAGCTACACATACATACTTTTGTACAGGTCTCTTGGAAAGGGAATGTAGGAAAGACTAAACTGAATTGTCTGTACTGGAGGGAAAAAAAAAGTAAACCAGGGAAGATGGTCAGGGGTTTCCCTTGACTGACTCAGATTCATGACCCAAAAGAAAAGTCATTTTGTTCAGCTGACCAGGCCAAAGAAAATTACAGAATTTGAGAGTTGGAAGGGACTTTAGTGGCTACATAGTTCAACACATAGACAGAAGGAATTCTCAATAAGTAATCCTTATAGCAGCACTATTCTAATGAGGATAGGTAATATTTTATCTGTGAAAGGCTGTAAACCCTAAAAGACATTTGCAGTTGAATTACATTTATAGTTGGCTAATAGTTTACTAGAATGGCAGGCTGCCAATTTACCAGGTGAAATTGGATTTGAATATAAAATACAGGGTGATTCCTTGGAAAAGATGGCCCTTGGGTATTTAACTTAACATGGACTGAAGTAGTACTCCTTCAGCCCCCAAGATCCCAACTTGGTTCAAGTGTGTTAAATAGGCCAAAAGTTCAAAGGTACTCCAGTTTATGAAATGCTAATTTCTTATTTCTTGTATCTAAAGAACTAAAATGAGAACAGCTTCATATTTTCAAATAACTCTGGGGTCCTGCTGTTAAAGTGGGTGGATTAAAGGTAAAACAGTTAAATACTGCATAGGGAGTTGATAGTGATAAAGTATGCTTCATGTTGAACAGTGCTTAAGGGTATTAATATGTACTTGAATCATTTACTATTAGTTAATTTATCAATGAAACTATTAACTGCAATCAACTAGGATCCCTAGGTACCTAACTTGATTAGTTTTTCTCTGCTTTAAATGTTGTGTGATCTTTAAAGGAGCTTCACATGAAATTAACAGTGAATAAGAATCATTGTCACAGACAGTGAACACTATCAGTGGCATAGTTTTATCATAGTATCTAAGTGCAGCTTTAATATTTTTCAAATCAAAAGAACCTTAGTGAAATTTATTGCTGATAAGTGGCTCGAGTATACACGAGGGAGGACTGCTTTCTCTAAAGATAATTTAACATTGAGGAATGCATTACTGAGGGAAATTTTAGAGATTTTTGGAGTACGGCAAATCTTTTTTTCTGGGATAACTTAAGTTTACGGCAAGGATGAGGACCTCATGTCTTTTGTTAAGTTCTTTATGAAGCTCCATGATTCTTAGAGAAGTGAGAATACTTTTGCACTAAAACATATAGGAGTTCCCTTTTCTACAAGACAGTACTTCTAAATCCGACCATCCATCTTATAAATGTGTGCAGTTGTTTACAAAGATGACTAGGGAAGATAACAGATAGCATAGAAAATTCATTACGAAACGCATTTCTGTTATTAATGGATTAGATACATTTATCTTCACTTGAAGACTAGATTTGAAGTTCCAGAGAATCAGGATAATTTTTTATTCTTTTTTTCTTAAAAAACCCTTTGTTCATAGCAGGCACTAAATATTTGTTGAATGAATGGACAACATATTATATTCTAAGTGAACTAATACAGGTATACCCCAGCACCTTTGTCCAGATGGATGCTTGCTTACATAAAAAGGACTGGCAAAACGGTTACCTGAGATGGTGGTGGTAAATTTACCCCAGTTAGTATTTTGCAGTGGTTATAGATGGTTAGGAGCCATATATGCTGAGCTGGAGCCATATATGCTGAGCTGGAAGAAACCTCAATGCAGTGCAGTCTAGCCTCCTCATTATATAGATAGAGAATCTGAGGCTTAGAAATGCTAAGGTGACATGGGTTAAGTATCAAAAGGCAAGTTTTGAACCCAGGTCCTCAGGCTCCAGAGCTGTTGCTCTTTCTAGTGTCCGTCAGGCTGAGCCAGTTTGCCCCCATCTTGCATCCAAGTGTTCTCTCTCTCCCAGTGTCATTTCTGCCTTCTCCCTTCCCCACTATATTGATTGAAAGATGGGCTTATTAGTCAAGTCTAGTTGCATCAGTACAAAGGCAGGACTAACTCCATGATGGTCAAGGAGGGGAATGCTAGTATATTTCTATCCTGAACTGAAGATACTTATCTCTGGAATCCATATATTGTTGGCAACCCTATAGGAGAATTATACTTAAAATAATGACATCTCTAATAGAAGGTTTGTGTAACGAGAACAGAAAATCCCAGGGATTCCTTCTTAAAATGCTTAAGGCTTAACATTGAATTCTATCCAGTTTGTTTTTGTTCTGTACAAAATTCTTGATATATACTGTGTTTCTGTGGCAAACTATTGACTATGTCCTTTTTGTAGAGGAAAGGAGATACTAAATTATAAAGTAAATTTATCAAACATTTGAGTTCCTGCTATAGGCAAATCATATAGCTTCTTCTATTAAAAAAAAAAAGAATAGTCACAACCCTAGACAGACAGGGGGTAAGGGGGAGGATTGGGTAATCCATACCCTGTGGTGGGATCTCAGAAATTACTCTGTGTCCCTGTGAATCACTTCCTCCGGCCCAGAGGACAATAATAATTCAAAGAGATAGAAGAGCAAGGCAAATTATCCTGGGCTACAGTAATTATTTGTATGCATGTTTTTCCTCTGCATGAAATCAGAAATTCCTCGAGGGCAAGATCTGACTTTTTCTTCATTTGAATCGCCAATGCATAGCATAGTCACTAGCTTACACTCAAATACTCAGTGGATCTGTGACCTCATCAAGTACGTCACAGGCGTCAGTCCCTGACATCCTGCCCAACTCATCCATGGTCTCCTATAAGTCTGCCATAGGGTATCCAAACAACACACCTTATTTTCTTTTGACATCTTCAAGATACCAGTAGAATACATAGTCTGTCTACATGCAGCACGTATGTCTTACTCTGTCCCTGTGACCAATCCATCTATCTTTTTCAACCATACAGTATTTTGACAACATTCTTTGAGTCTTTGTAGTTCATTATGGGTTGTGTCCTGCTCACACCCATTTTACACCCCTTGCCTTTTGAGTGATATTTATCTTTTTAGTTCTTCAGAGACTAGTGCTCCATGCTGGGACTTGTGGCAGATGGGACAGAAGTTCCTTGAATATAAGGACTGTTTCATTTTACCTTTTTATGCCCTGCACCTAACACAGGGCCTAGTATGCAGTAGTCACTTAATAAATATTAACTTATTGATTTATATAACAATATTTGTAGAATATTGGTGTTGAAAAGCCTTGCTTATGATAGGTATGTAGTAAATATTTTAAAAATTGACATGAATGAATGGGAATTGACAGGAAGGATTAATGAAAGATATAAAGGAAGAATAGAGAATTTCTTTACTAGCTATCTGGTATGAGGGAAAAGAAGTATAAGTTGAGTTAGCATTTTAAATGAGTATAAATTATAAGGAGGCAGCTTTCAGCTCATTGTTATAAAAAAATGGAATGTATTTCCATATTTAGTGGTGAGTTCTCTATCACTAGAATGGTACAAACAGAAGCTGGGGTGGATATTTGTCAAGAATACTGAAATTCTACACAACATTCATGTTGTTATCTTCTGTTTCTTACCACTAAATTAGCAGTTGACTCTAAGAGGAAGCTTCTTTTTGCATCATAAACCTTAACACACTGTTTCTTCATTAGTTAAAGTCTCTTGTTGGATTTAGGTTCTTGATAGTTCAGGGAGAGACCTTGCTGGACTTTAACAGAAAACCGAATGTGTCAGTTTCAAGTTTTGAGAGTCTCTTGTGTCATAGGACCCTGGCTTGTCAAATTTGTTGCCTTGTTGTTCTTGAATATTTGTTTATTTTACCAATCTGACCTTCCTTCCCTTTTGTTTGTGAATGTCAGCCAACACATCGCCTTTAAAATAACAGGAGAGTGCTTTTCCCACTTGACATATTTAACTCCTAACAAAATAAACTTATTTTAGCTTACAGTTTTTCATTTGTATTGAGTAAATGACCAGATCTTTATCTTGGGAAATGGTTAGCTTATGCTAGTGATTGCAGACTGGAAAATGTGTCAGTAGTGACTTTCTATCATTAAAATGGTTGGAACAAGAAATAATCTTATTTTAGGTTTATTTAATCCTAGTTAAGAGCAAGCTCTTTGGTACTGTTGGTACATCAGATAGAAAAGAACTATTATATTCACCATATAAGCTTAGTATCCCTTATGTTTAAAAAAAATCACCTCAGTTCTTCCATTGTTTTAGGATAATTGGTTTTACTAAAATATGAAAATTTTCAAATATGATTTTATGTTCAGAGACTATTAAAATAGCTTCTGTATTTTGCCTTATATCTACCAACTTAAACATTTTTAGATATCTAACAGCTAGCTGTCTGCCTTGCACCTGTTTGAGAGAACTTTTCAGTTATACTGCTGTTTTTGAGTTAGAAATCTTTAAAAGAATTGAAAGTCTTTTGAATGGCTCTTTTCCAACCTAATATAATTCCCAGGCAGCACTGAGGAGCAAGTCAAGCCAAGATATCAATTACCCTCCCCCTTTTTTTTTTCCTTTTAAACACTAAAGAATAAAGAATAAAGTATACCTAGGCTTTGTATTGTATATTACTTAGCTCCCTTTGTGATCCTTAGAAACAGTGAGATTCCTAAAGCATTTTTTCTCTTCTCTCCATATTACAATGTAAATACTACATCATCCTTTAGCCCTCTATAGTTCCTCAAATATATTTACCTTTCTGGGTTTCTCTTGGCTTCTGTGTTTTCCTTTTAGATTTTAATTTCAGCTTGTGGCTTTCCATCAAGAATGCTTGAAAATTCTTACTTCTATCAATAATATCCTCTTATAGGACTATATTTAACCAAGTTATACTTGGGTGTAAGCCTTTATCTTTGGCTTTTTGGAATATGGTATTGCAACATTCTCTCTTCTCTATGGTTGTTGGTAGCAGAGTTTTACATGGTTCCGATTGGTTTCTCCATATGTGACATTTTTCTTGCTCAAGAGTTTTTTTTCTTTGACTTGGAAACTCTGGGTTTTGCCTGTGACGTTTCTGGCTGTTTTCAGGGTTTTTTCTCTGCTTGTCTAGAGTTGATTGCTAAATTCTTTCTGTTCTCACTTTGCCCTGTGATTCAATACATACAGGTGGTTGTTTTTTTAAATATATCTTAGGGTTTTGTTTGGTTGTGGCTTTCAAGAAGTCCCATCAAGACTACATTATCTCTCCTCAACCTGTTTTCCAAGTTAGTTGTTTATTTTCTTTTCTGGTTTTTTCTTCCAAGGCCCCTTTAGGTTTAATTTCACTTTTTTTCTTTGTTTCATTTCTTCTGTATACTCTTGTAGTCCTTGTAACTAAGCCATTTTTTTCTGTCTCAGAAATTCTGCTTGTATTTGTAGTTAATCTTTTCATCTGGGTTAACTTTCTGATCATCTCTTAAACCATAATATTTCTTCATGGAGGTTAATTTTTTCTTTTGTTTACTTACATTTTATAGCCTCAGTTCTTATATTGAAATTTTGTGCTGGGTCACTTGGGGCTTTGGTCCTGGTGCCTCTGTAATCTGGACGCTCTGCTATTCTGAATGTGGTGGCTGTTACTGGACATTTCTCTTTGCCTTACTCCCTGACTTTTCCTTCAGTTTACTGACAGTTTAGTTCAAATGTTGGCCTCTTTCTCCTTGCAGAATCCCCAACTGAGAGTTGATTCCATCCCTTGCTGTGACCCCGAGTAGAGAGTTGTAACGACAATGTCTCTTGCAGCTGCTATGGGGGCATAAGACCAATAACACCAGCACACAGAAGGGCTGCTAGCACAAGTTCTTTGATCTTTTCTAAAGGAAAGCAACTTTAAAAGGGTTAACAATCTCACTTTAACTGTGTGTGTGTGTATGTGTGTGTGTTCAGGGGAAAAGGCAGTCCCTTGAATATCAGAGAAAATACAAACAGAAATTACAAGCAGAAATTATATAAACAGAACAAATACAAACAGGAAAGACCAACAGACCGGGCTTCCAACTGTCTGACAGAAAGTAATACATACATAGTTACCAGAGAGAGAAGCACTAACATCTGAGTTTTTCAAAGCCGGGGGCGGCGCTCCTTAACAACTGTTCAGAGTCTCATATAGCTACATCACAGAAACACTCTTCCCATGAGTGAGCCCCAAAGCAAGATGCTAACTTCCAGGTATACATACACTTCTTCAGGGTTAGAGGGCATCACACTCCTCATGACTTAGGTCATGTGACTTAGGTTTCCATGTGACTTAAGCAGGTAACATGGGCCTATTACTGGACATGAAAGATCTTCCCATTAAGCAAAAATACATTGACAATACAGAAGTTGGAGTATAATGCTGGTCTCAGGCCTTCTGCTACATCCATTGGTGCAAATGCCAATGCTGTGACTTGGCCTTATCACCTGCCATGTCTCCCAGTTCTCTTGCATAGGCCACAGGCTGTATTTGTCTCCTTGGAGTAACCATTGATTGTCCCCTGCTTCTGTTCTGACAAGCCAGAGCTGAGATTTTGTTTCAGGCTTGCTTACTAGTGTTCCTATTACATTATGAGGCTGCCCTGACAGATTTGGTTAGAAAATGTGGTCACCACAGTAGTCAATTTTAGAGAAAAATTATAGTAGTTAGACATTTGTCCATGCTAGACTTTAAACACAGAAAGATGGAAATGAATCCCATTCAATTATTTTTATTAATGATTTATATAGTACATTAAAGCTTATAAATATTTTTTAAAGTTTACACATTTGTATAGCACATTAAAATTTACAAATATTTTATTCACAGCTGTGTGAGGCAGATACTTTAATATTTCCTGCATTTTACAAGTGAGAAAAATAAGGCTTAGTGTGAAATTGACTAACTTACCCACAGATAGGCAACCAGGTAAGCAAGAAGTATGAGCACTGATACATGAGGCCAGGCCTTCTGATGCTCATTCTGAGTCAAATATTCTGTCCACCTCATCATATATTTTATCTTTTGATAGCATTCTTCTTTTTTTGGAAGAGGGGGAGTGTTTTTGAATCTAAATTTTTGAGAAAGATTTAACTTATTAATAATTCTTGTTATATTTTCTACTTCTCCAGGTTGTATAAGTTAAAATGAACAAATTACGGCAAAGTTTTAGGAGAAAGAAAGATGTCTATGTTCCTGAGGCCAGTCGTCCACATCAATGGCAAACAGATGAAGAGGGTGTTCGTACTGGAAAATGTAGTTTTCCAGTTAAGGTAAGAATCACTGTTATGTTAGAGCCTATTTTATTTTCAAAGCTATCTGGAAAACTACTTGTATATGAGATGCAAATGAGATGAAAAATAAGATAAAATCGGGTATTTATTTAATATCTGAGACCATATGTGAGATATGCAGGTTGGGTCTCTATCCTCCAAGTTCAGTATTCACAGGTGAATCTCAGGAGGAGAGGAGTTGTTACGTTGCCTAAGGGGGGGGCAAACTAGCCTAGGTCTGACATGGAAAAGGTCAAACTCCTCTGCTAATCAGTAGTGGGATTAGGCCTTGTAAGAAGTCCTGCATTTTTAGCCTGGGTGAGATGGGGAGACTCAGTCTTTAAAAAAAGGGGGGAGAGTTACTTTAAGGTTTGTTTTAGCTCTGACATCCTATGAATTTGTTTACTTCCTAAAGTAGAAAAGTAGATTGCACGGCAGCTAGGTGGTGCAGTGAGTAGAGCACCGGCCCTGGAGTCAGGAGGACCTGAGTTCAAATGCGGCCTCAGACATTTGACATACTTGTTAGTTGTGTGACCTTGGGCAAATCACTTAACCGCAATTGTCTTCCCTTCTCCCCTCCAAAAAAAACCAAACAAACAAAAAAATAGAAAAGTAGATTGATAGATTTTAGAAAGAAGGATTAAAACAAAAAGGATTTTCTCATTAACTCTGTGGTTTGTTCTAAATGCATTCACAAACTTTGTTTTGTTTTTAAATTTTTTTTTATTAAGTACCAGTAATTTGGAAATTTGTTGTTCAGATATTCCCTGTGCTAGTCATTTTGTGATGGAAGTAAATGTAGTCCTTAGCTTCAAAGACCTTCTTGATCAAACAGAAATTAAACTTCATCAGTTAATGTTGATTTAGTTTTGAAGTTTCTGTTAAAGTTGTTTATATCCACTAGTTATCCTTTATTTAAGTCAAATCAAATCCCTTTAAGAAGGATTCATGGTTTAAAATTGAAGTGATTGGTTAAATCTTTAGTATTGATTTATATACATTCTAACAAGTGATACAACATTGTGTAATTGTGAATCTTTTTCATTTTCTGTTAACTGTCTCTTAAAAAATTCAGAATAAGGTTTCAGAAATTTTAAAAAATCTATTATGTATTAGAAAAATAAATATTATTTATTGGGTAGGCAATCCATCAGTAGTTATATCTTGAGTAGGTGCTAGAGTTGACTGATGAAAAGGAGAAGAAATTAGACTGCACAGAGTCTGGTTTTTTTAATAGCAGTATTTTCTGTGTAATGCAGTAGAATAGGAATCGGGAATGAGAAGAATCATGTACAGAAAAGTTAGATAATGCAGGTATTTTACGCTGATATGTGCAGAATGTGAAAAGTGTCCTGCGTCCTACGTGAAGCCTTTGTGCAAAGACATGGATGGGAATCACACTGGATGAAAGTGTAATGAGGGGGTGATCTGCTCTGGTAGAGCAAGTACCTATGGTAATGAGATCATGGATCCTTATATTAGATAGTACAATATGCATGTCAAGGGAATAGCTTCTTTTATTTTCCTTCCATTCATTTTCTATAGATCTAGTTGATCTAAACTGAATTTGTGAAGAATTTTTTAGTAGAGAGATACTTGTGGAATACTGAGATTCTAATTGAAATCTAGAGCAGTACCTGGAATAAGGAAGCCACAACTTGTTTTCTGAGAACTAATCACCTGCTGTGATACTGGTACATTAAAAATATTTGGCTTAAGGGTTAAGTAAAATATGGTCCAACATAAGCATTAGTTATGTTTATAAATTAGCCCAATTTTTTTAGCACACTATTTAAAAGTTTTAAAAGATAGAATTCAGGCATTTACAGAGAGTGAATGGATTGCATAACATTCTGAAATCAAATGTTTCTAAGAATCTGTTTAGAAATACGTAATTTTAGTTGTTTAATGTGAGGCAGAATATAATGTACTGTTTTCTTTCTAATTCTCTCACATGCACAGAAAACTGAACCAGAGGAGCTGGGTTTCATAAAGAGGAAATGAACATTGTAAACTGGAGATAGCTTACTGATTTAGAGACAGTCTTAGTTAATTGTCCTCTTGAATCCCTGGGTATTGCTTTTATCAAAATAATTCTGAACCTGAAATAACATAATTTTTTACAGATCTGAAATAGATTTATGCTGAATATACCTGGGTCGATGGTAGCTTGCTTTTTATCACTTATAGAAATTCAGAATTCCAGTTCCTTTCTAGCCTTTCATTAAAGTCTGTTTAGTGAGTGAGGTACTTATTGTAAATTAGAATTAGTTTGCTTGAGAATTAGATTCGACTTAGGGTGAGTTGGGAAGACTGATCTGCAGTTGTCCCCAGCAAGTCCAATTCGGCCTTCGTTGAAGTCGAGGTCAAAGTGTAGCTTCATGAGGCAGAGGGTGTGGTGAGTCTGAAGGTTTATGAAAAGGGTGCCATTTCAGGTTTAACATTTCAGTGGGTTTGAACTTTTAAAACTTCACTGGTCCAGACCATTACTTTGTAACTGGGATAGACCTGTTACATCTTCTGAAGGTTGAGGGCAAATTTATATCTGTATAAGCATATGCTTGGGTGTATTTGCTTTGTTATAGAACTGCTTTTAATCTGTTTTTAGGTGATTTAGAAATAGTACGTAATAAAATTGTCAGCTCCAAAAAATATCTGGCAGTTTTATTTCGCATTACTATTTGAAACATTGTGGGTTAGTAATTATATATACCAACTAAACCACTGGGTAAATCACTTCTGGGCTGCAGAAGTATCTCTTCTAATATTTGGCATAGATTATAAGAGAACGTGAAACTAATCTTTGCTGTGTGTGTTGGCATTCTAGTGATTAGCTGTGGAAAAGACTGAGTATTAGAGTAATATAGTAAGTAGTTAAACAGGTTCAGATTTTTGGGTGTGTTCACAGAACTTATATCTGCTTGCTATTCTACAGATTAGCATTATAGTGGCAACTCTTATTTTCAGAGATAAAGAATTATGTTATAATTATGTTTGAATTATCAATTCAGTTATATTAAGATTCTTCCTATCTTTGGCCACCCACTTTACCCTATTAAGGTACTAGGAATGATGCAAGACCAGTTGAATTGTGATCCAGTAAAGGTGTTTGGTCGTCTGATTATATGTAATGATGTAGGTTACTATGAACGCTATTGAATAGATTGTGGAGGTCAGATTTATCTTCAGATTTTGTGAAAGTTGGGCTTATGAGTTAATTAAAATACAGTCTAACATAAGTATTTGTTATATTTATAACTCGGTCCAATTCTTTTAGCACACTATTAAATGAAGTGGTAATTATTTGCTGTTTCGGTTCAGAATTATACAAAACATGTCACCTAATATTTAGTAGTTGCTAGGAAGCATTCCAGTGTGATTAAATAGGGTTAACCAGTTGGAAAGTTGAATGTATGAGCAGTAAAAGTACATACTTGTTCTGCATTTTAGGCCAAATCTTACCCTTTTGAGTGACCTGCCAGATGGCATTTGGGGACCAGACCTTTAAAAGATTAAGAATGCCATTGTGTGTGTTACACAAAATAGTCTGTTTGTAATAGACGTCTGATAACCATGCAGCCAAGAACATTCAAAACAGAGCTCAGACCAGTTTCACCATTAAGCTAATCCACACCGAAAATGATTTATTCAGTGGTCTAACATATGTGCTCAACGTATTTTGGTGCAAAATGTTGGTAATAGGTCTTATTTTACTTGAGTTTTCTCCCCTGAAAACTGCTTATACACATAGCATGTTTTCTTATCTCCATAGCATTTTTTATAACAATGGTCTATACATGCATTGGAGTACTGCAGAGTGGTTAGCTGGATGGTCTTGGAATCAGGTGACATGAGTTTATATCCCACCTCTGAGATTTACTAATTGTGTGATTATGGAGAAATCACTTAACTTCTCTGAGGCTGTTGTGAAGAAAGTGCTATACAAACCTTAAGACATTATATACATGGGTTATTATTATTTATAGTAACACAACTAAGAGGGATGGAGAATAGAAATTCTACTTTTTTTTTTTAATTGTTTGAGGACATTTGAGTAGGAAGAACAAAATAAAGCCTTTGAAGGTGGTCTTGTCTGAAGACGGAAGATAACTTTTTTTAGTAGTGTGTGGGTCAAAAGACCACTGACTCAAGTTTAAAAAAAAAAACAAAAAACAGAGGTATCTCGGTTTCTCAAGGCAGAAAAAAACCAGATGATTTATTTGATCAAGACTCGCGAGAATTGGGCATCTCTCACTACCATGGCAGAGATAGCAGTGAAGAGAGGCGAGGGGCAGAAGACAAGCAGGGAGATATTTACCCTTGTACAAACAATTCTAAGAAATCCCACCCCACACGCTGGATCCCCCGTTCCCATTTGCGGAGACAAGTGGCCTCACAGTCTAACCAGGAATAAGTTTTTACCCAGTACAAGCACAGAAACTACAGAATTACCTTATAGGGAAACTTTAATGCTAAGATGGCAGTTTGTAAGTAGACTAGGGGAGGGGGATATCATCTGGTTTCCCCAAAATCATATGATTTACAGGAAAATGAAACTTAGGCCTGGTGAGGTTCACATCCTAACTAAATTTGTACTATCTCTATTTGAATATTGCCTTGCCTGAGTTATTCATAGGGAAGCTTTCACAATCTTGTATTCCACTCACAGTTGAGGTGACATCTATAAATCTAGAGAAGGAGAGGGAGAAAGACATTCCTAAAGGCTAAATAATCAGATTCCCATAGACTCAAATTTATCCCATTTCCCTTTTCTCTAAATATTGATTCTCAATCATTTTGGATATAAATACACATATATATATATATATATATATATATATATATATATATATATATATATATACACACACACACACACACACATATTCCCTGTGAAGCCTTCACACTTTATTCTCTCACTACCTCACATAGTAGTCCACTGACTTAAACAAGTTGAACATGGAGCGTTAAATGTATTAAATATCAAAATACGTATTTGCCCAAAGTATCTTAACAGCTCCATGAAAAATGCCCTGCATATGTGTCCAAAGAAAAGAAACATTTTCTATCAGTGGCCAAGTTCTAAAATTTCTACTAATAAACATGCAACTACAGGCGCATTTTACAGTCCTAAATTCTGAGAGCCTTCTCAGCAAAATCCTAAGTTACATAGAAGAGATTAATCATCCATGTTGGACAAACAATGGATAAAAGACATGTCTTGTCCAGATTGTTGTCCTGGTTGAGTTGGTAGTCTTAAATAGACTAGACAATGTAGTATCTTGTACAGTGCAGTAAGAGTGTATTTTAGCCTTGTATGTTTCAAGTTACAAACTAGTCCTTGGTGCTATCAATTCAAAAGTTAGTATTTTCAACTATAATACAGAACAAAACTGTAACAGCTGTATAATGTCCATATTCATAGAATTATGGTAAGAGAAATCTTAATGATCATCCAATTGAAGCTTATCATTCAAATAAAGAAACTGAGCTGGTGAAGTCATTTGCCCAGAGTGACATAGTGATTAGTAGCAGAGCTGGGCCTAGAACTCAGGTTTCTTTACCCTTGGTTCGGCACTTTTTCTTTTGTACCTTATTGTTTCATCATTTTCCCCTCAAACTTGTGCATGGCATGGAGATGGGTGTCGGTTGAACAGGGTCAGGGGGAGAAAATGTGTGTCTCCAGGGAATAGGAACTTTGAATGTATTTCATTAGTATAGAGAATATGAAAGTATGAACCTAAAGTACAGGGAATGCCTTTTTTTCCCCTTTGGTCTGCTAGATCCTTGAGGTCAGGAGCTGGGTGTGAGCAAAAGTTTAGCACAGTTAGTTGTAATTAGTACATTAGTGTAAAGTATGTTGCACTCAGTGGCTCTCAGTAAAATACCTTTTTTTTTTTTTTAATGAACTACCTTATACCTAGAAAATGTTTCTACAATCCAAAAATTTTTGGCCTAGTCACTGTTTTCTTAGGTGGTCTAACTTTTGTATTGGTAGGTAGAATATGATCTTGTTTTAAGGAAAAGTTGGAGACCTACCTTAGTTGAGAATTTTTACTATAATGTAAGTACAGTTTATTTTCTGCTTTAATTGTCATTTTCTGCTGAGCAGCATTTGGCCAAGCCACATATTTGCTTTTTATAAAAATGAGTTATAAATGTTTAGTGCTAGAAAAAGGACCTTAGAGGTCATCTATGCCAGCCCTTACCCTGCGTTTTGGAGATGCCCAAGGTTCCACAGTGTGACAGACCTGTGTGACTGGAACCCAGGCCTTCTGATTCCCAGTCCACTGCATTGTTCCCTTTCTTGGTGGATCAGTGATTTTAACAGTGAGGGCACTTGTTCCACCAATGTAGATAGGAACCCCTTAAAACCTTCTTACTCTGTGCTTCATCTGTGAGGATAATTGTTCCTTATGTGCCAGTATCTTTTGCATAGGATGAAAAGATAGATCAGTTCTGTGAAGAATTTAAGGTCCAATAAATCACTCAGTGACTTTATTATGAAGGTGTATATGTGGGGACAGGCAGCAAAAAAGTAGGTTGCAAAATGTGGTTTGGAATTAGGAAGTGAAAGAGATCGAAGGATTGTACAGTTCTCAGAAACCTTATGCCTGCCCATAGCATAAGTATTCTTCTTCAAGAAAAGTCAGAAAACACTGGACATGGTAATACCAAACAGTGTGCCATAAAAAATGAACTTGGCAGTATTTTAACAGACAGAAAATGACTTATGTATTACTTATTGATTCATTTATGAATCACCTTTTTGTGTGCAGACAGACCATCAACTAGTTAAACCAAAGGTCGAAATCAAAATCAGATTAGGAGACAAGACAGCAGGGACAAGTAGACACTTAACGTACTTACAGCCAAACAAACCTAATTTATTCAAATACGTTATTGATGCTGAAAAATGAGAAATGAACAGAGGAAAAGATGTTGGTTCTGATGATCATAATTTGTCCAGTTTATTCAGCTTACAGAAGTTTATCCAATGTAAAGCAGTCATCATAACAAGGAAAACAGAAGCCAGAAACTACCTTAGCCAGCAAATAATCCTTTCCAACCTGAGAGATGTGGTAGCCTGGGACCATTTGAAATATAAGCTCATTTGCAGAACATTTCCAGGAAGGACGATGGAAGCATTATTATCTCAAAAAGCAGTGAATGGTGATAGGGAATACAAATCTGCAAAAAAAAGCTTGACATGAGATCCAACTAAATCAGTCTTCTTTGTTGAAATATGATTCTTCCCTCTACTAAATTTGGGTATCCACCAAGAATCAGTAGCAGTGAAGGGCTGTACAGTTTCTCAGGATATCAAACCCCATCTTCAAAACTCAAGTCTTGCCCATCCTTTCACATCGTTATCTTTGATATCTTTGACTTTTCCCGAAGCCTTGCCCTCCCTATCACGCACCTATTCTCTATTAGTCCCTCCCATTGGTGACATCCTCGCGTTGTTATCATGCTCCCATGATCTGTTCTCTGCACACTTGGAACTGGGCTCCAGCCTTGCTTTTTCCTTCTGCTTTACAGCTAGAAGCCAGATTTCTAGCTTTCTACCCTTTCATCAGAGACCTTCAAGAAAGCAACTTTTTACTCTCTGGCCAGCTTTTAACCTACTACACCAATGTATTGAATGTCAGCACCAGATGTTTTAGTAGTGTGGGCATGAGCCACATTTCTTCTGTTTCCCAGCACCAATCAGAAGAAATGTTGGAAGCTGAATAAAGAGAAGATTCTGAGCCCATTATACCAGGTATCATTACTCAAACCAATCTTGGCCTTTTCTGATTAGCTTTCAATCCGTCTATTCCCACCCATTCTTGTCACCTCTGTGGACAACTACTTTTAAACCACCCTTCAGCCAAACTGTTCAAGATCTGGGCATCTCTTCCCTACATCCTACCGCTTCTGCTCAGAGACCAGGAGTCAAGTCAGTAACGGTGGAAGTGGTAAGCATGTCAGAGGAAGTTTGAGATGCCATTTGAGATGCTCCACTCCCGTTCCCTTTATGTGGACTTGAATGGGTGAGAGGCATCAAAACTGTAATCAGTACAGGTAAGCTACAGGGAAGTCATGCCTTTTCTTTTTGTTTTGTTTTTTGAGGGAGGGAGGCAGGGCAATTGGGGTTAAGTGACTTGCCCAAGGTCATACAGCTAGTAAATGTGTCAAGTGTCTGAGGCCACATTTGAACTCAGGTCCTCCTGACTCCAGGACTGGTGCTCTACCCACTGCGCCATCTAGCTACCCCGATGCCTTTTCTTTTTGACTTATTAAAATGAGTTTAAATCATTTGACTCTTGGTGGTGACTTGATGCATGGAAAAGATACCTAATGCAAGTAAGTTATAAAGACATTCTCATCTTTTCTTCTCTTTTAGTAAAATATTTTTAAAGATATAAAACAACATTATCTTAGGGTTATGGATTTAGAGCTGAAAAGAACCTCAGAAGATGTCTAGTCCAGTCTGTACATTTTACACATGAAAAAAACAGAGAGGCTTATAGAGTTAAGTGACTTATCCAAGATCATACTGTCAGAGCAACATTTAATGTCAGAGCAACATTTAAACCCAGGTCTTATAATGCCACATTTAATCCTGTTTTCATTGTACCATGCTCGAGGCCGGGAGCCATGGCGGGGGCGGCGGGGAGCGGGGGTTGGCATGGAGCCTGTGTCCTGTAGACTCAAGAGTTAAGACTTTGATTTGGGTACAAATGATGGCTTAAACACTAGGTGTGACTGATGTGTGAACTTTGACCTTAGGGCCAGAGAAAGGTTTCTAATAATGTTACAGCTTAAAAACTAAGTTTGTATGATATAGATCTCGAAGTGGTATTTAATCAAGTAATGACTATAGTCTTGGTCTGGACAGTAGAGGAGATTTTTCTTTTGTTTGGGTGGAAATAGGGATAAGATTGGGGACTATACCAGTGATGTCAGTGATAGGGAAGTTCCAGATTAGGAAAACTCCACAAATACGGGTTGGTAGAGGGTTGACGATTCCCTGGAGATACACACACATCATCTGCCCTGGAACTAAGGATTCTACTTGGTCCACCTGAGAAACTTTATGCCCTTGTCACCTTGCTGTAGTGATACAGCTGACATCCTGGAGAGGAATCGTCAGGATAGATTACCTCAGCACTGTACATACCAGTTGAGTTCCAGAAACTTTAATAGCAATCAAGGAACTCCATCCCAGCCCCCTGAATATGAGAGGAAATTCCAAGAAATACTGAGGTTCCCATCACAAGGCCCTGACAGTAAGGCACCTCTGACCCTTAGTCACAATAGTACTCTCCATGTGGAGTCAGGAAGCCTGATAGCAACCAGATACTATCCTCTCCCTCTCTTCCGCAGTCCTCTGTACTCAAGAAATTGTCCCAAGAAATACAGGGGTTTCCACTGAAAGTTTCTGTTGTGAACCCTGAAATCTTTCTTGAAAGAGTGAGGTGGTAGGAAAAGCCCCTAATGACCTAAAACCACTAGGAAGGATTTTAGTCAGGCTTCAGCCATCATTACAGCTACACTAGGTGAGGTCCAAAGAATTGTAGATAGAGCACTGTGCTGATGTTAGGAAGACCTGAGTTCAGATGCGGCCCTGGGCAAATCACTTAGCCTCTCTCTCCCTCAGTTTCCTTCTGTATAAGGAGGACAGTAATGGCACCTGCCTCCCAGGATTGTTGTGAGCATCAAATGAGATAACATTTATGAAGTGTTTTGCAAACCTTAAAGTGCTGTATAAATATTAGCTACTAATATCAAATTATTTATTGGTAAATATTATTGATCAGTAGAGGTTTATACTACTTGTGTTTTTCTGAAGATAGAAGAGTGGCAAGTTGAATTCAGAGAAGTTTCTAGACCATATTTCCTGAACAGTACAGAGCAATAGCAAGATTTTCTTGAAACTTACGGTGGTTGTAGTATGGGTCGGGGTAGGGGTGGAGAGGGAATGTTGGTGTTACACATAGAAAGTTAAAATCTACTTTTTATAGCCAGATGATCAATCCCAAAAGATACTACCTTGTTGACTTCACTACATAGATGTGAACTTTTCCTTTGCTGCGGCACTTTTGTCCCTCCTTAAAAATGGTCATAAAAATTCCCAGATACAGGAATAGGACTTAAGGCTTCATTAGACCCCCAACATTTTTAGTTTAGAAGATCCATCTTAGCAATGTTGTTGTTTTTGAAGAACATGTGGGATCAAGGTTCTGTGTCACATTGTGGGTGAGCAGCAGCAGTTCCCCACTGTGAATCAGCACCTGTCCAGATCATTTTATTTTGTTGAACAATGACCATTTGTATGCAGCAATTGATTATTTATTGGTGTAGATTTACCTCTGTGATTGGTGTCACACTGCGTATGGAGAGGCACAGCTACCCGTATTTCTGACAGTTATCGGTCACTAGTATACTTAAAGGATCTATTTCTACTGCAGGAATTTTTCTTTTATGGATTCATGTTGGGTATGATGTAAGTTTCTAGCAGCCACCAAGGAGATAAGAGTGTGGGGGTTGAAAACTTGGTGACAGCTATTATATAGATGTTTTCTTCTGGAGAAACACCACAGGTATAAGGGTGTCTGATCTGAATGTGAATATTGAATAAGACGGCAGACAATTACTTATCTAGGAACCATTTAAAGAATATGACACCACTGGAAATTAGGTTGTAGATCGTTGTGAATGCATGCACAAGATAAGTATGCATATCCCAAATTACATTATGTTGTACATAGGTATGTCTTACTGGGAGGGGAAATTTAAAAGTGTGAACTGGGCAGAACAGTTTGTAGAAATAGTTATAACTGCCATATTTTAAAAGTTCACATTTATTGCATATGCTTCAAAATCTTAGGGAAGACTCTTCATGCTGTAGCAGCGGTTAACCTGAGAAAATGGAATTGGAGATCATGCCCCAGGTGGGGAAACAAACCCGTGTGTGTAGAAATCAAATCTGCGAACATCTGCTTCCTTGAGTCCAATTTTTTTGCAGGTGAAGCTACTCTGGATGGCAGAATTTTCAGGGAGAAAGGTTGGTTTTAATTCCCACATTTTCTTGACTGTGACCCACGTTCAGGATTATATTGGGTCCTAAAGCATAGAATTTAAAATATTAGTTACCTGATCAGATGGTGCTCAGTGAATGGGCTGGGCTGGTGGACTAGTATGAGATAAACAGAAGTAACGTGTTAGATATAGAGCACTGGGTGTGGAGTCGAGAAGATCTGAGTTTACATCTGATCTCAGTCCCTGGTCAAGTCACTTCATGTCAATCTACTTCAGTTTCCTCATCTGCAAAATGGTGATAATGATAGCCCCTACCACTTGGGGTTATTATGAGAACCAAATGAGCAAACCTTTTTTTTTTTTTTTTTTACATTCACTTAAAAACTTTTGAGTTCTAAATTTTCTCTCTCTCTAGCCCTTCCCTCACTTGTTGAGAAGGCAAGCAATCTGGTACCCCTTATACATGTGAGGTCATGTAAAACCTATTTCCATATTAGCCATGTTCTTCCCCCCCCCAAAAAAAAAAAAGGTAAGAAAAATAAAGAAAAAAATCCTATCTGTACTTTGGAGGTAGATACCATTTTTCATCATGAGTCCTTTGGGATTGTCTCGGATCATCATGTTGGTGAATGTGCTTTGCAAACTTTAAAGTGCTATATAAATGCTAGCTGTAACACAAGTGTGACATGCTGTGTTGGCAATTTCATCTTGCCCACCTGGCACACGATATTGCCTCAAAGTAATTATTTTAGAAGGTTCGGGCAAAGTGATTGGATCCATCTTGATTTTCCCCACTAAGACTGCATTAATGCCCATTTTCCTCACAGCAAATTGGTATTTCCCTTCGGGTAAATTTAAGGTCATACCCTTCAATATGTCTATTCCAATGATGTATTCGGGAATAGGCACAATAACCACACTATATTCTTTCTTGGGCAACTGTCCAATTTTCATCATTAATTTAACTTGCCTGGCTGATATTTCAGTCCCTCCTAGTCCTGTAATGGTAATAGGAGTTCCATGGCTGAACTTGTCTGGATTTCCATAAATAAGGGTGGCCTCGGCCCCAGTATCTATTAATGCCTCAGTTACCGTACTTGACCCATTTTTCCAATATATGGTCAAGTTAATGTGAGGTCTGCAATCCAGCCTGTGTATTTCCTTAATTTGGACTGGGGCTCGGCCTGTTCCCTAGTATTCCCTTTCATGTGATTCACTTGGGTTTGAAGGTTCAACATCTGTAGCATTTGCAGGAGCAGTTCTTATTTCCCTATCTCTCCTGTTATCAAGTCCTTTATGTCTGTACATTCTGTATAATTTGTTGGTTGGAATGCCATCTATCATTTCAAAACCTAACCCTGCTCTCAATAGAGCAGTAAACATTTCTTTCCTTGTTACTCTCCTTTGGCGCCAAGTTTGCTGGTTATTCACCCTTCTCTCTCGAGGAGATCTATCCCTTCCCCAGTCACCTAAGTCATGTAACTGTAAAATCTTATTTATCACTGTTGTAAGACGGCTCCCTACTTCTCCAAGTAATAAATTCAAAATTAGTTGTTTATAAGCAGGGGGAGCTGTCCTAATTATTAAATTCCTATGAGGCAGTCCCATTGGATCATTGTAATATTTGTCTGCGGTTCCTATCATAATGGCAGTCTTCATCACCATCTCCTTTAGTCTCATGATACAATCTCTAAGTGAATACCAGGGTCTGTGCTCAGTGGGCCACATAGAATCAGTAGCATATCTCTTATTGCATCCCACAGCGGCTAACGCCAACAGAGTAGTCCTGCTATCACCATCTCCTTGCTGATGATGTTCCCTAAAAGCTTGTTGAACTAGAGGATCATGGCTGATACCTATGAATCTCATACAGTCTGTCCTATCTACTGATATTCCACTGGCCACTTGATCACTGAGTCTTACCATCCAAGATATTAATGGTTCTCCTATTCTTTGGCTGAATCTACTCAAAATATCTGTGACCTCTTGCAGTGAGAAATCTTCCTGAATTTCCCTTGTAACTGAATCTTCACCTCGGGTTTCTGTCTTCCTCCTTTGTATGGGTCGAGCCCTTGTCTGATCATTTAACCATCTCCCATTCTCTGTGTGAGGGACATCCTGAACCCCAGTAGTGTTTTGTGCCTCAGCCCCTAACGTTGTCTCATTTTCCCCCCACTCACTTCCTCTGCCACCATGGCTAGGACGAAGCAGGCAGTCAGGCTGTTTCTGGGCTGGGTTGGAATGCACTCTTGGCTTATTTGGTCTCCTGTTGCTCCTAGCCACATTAATAGAAAAGTTCTCATTTGAGTCAGTTTGGTCTCCTGCTATCTGAGATTCCCCTTCTTGCTGTGGGGTAGGAGTGCCCCCATGTCTTTCACTTAATCTCAATCTTTCGTATACTAGTCGGTAGGCTGATAACACTATCCAGCTTTGCCTAGATAGTGATGCCCCTGACTAAATCCCAACTTCTTGTAAACACTTTTCCAAATCCCTAGGATCTCCTCTCCGTAGCCTTGGTTCCCAGTTTTCACAGGGTCCAGCTTTTTTAGCCAATTCTTTTGCTAGGGAGGAATAAAATGGATCCTCCCATCCTGGGATATTCATCTCTTCCTCTGAAATTGTTCTGCTTCTAAATAGAGATCTTATACCTAGCGATCCCATCCTCATCGCCAAATGTATTAGGAAGGCAGAGTTTATAATCTCAAAGAGGATCATATACATGTCTGAAAGGTTTGGAACCGCCGGATATAAGAAACTCTCAAAGTAGAAGGCAGAGGAATCAAAACATATATTTAGGCTCCACAGTAACCAACCCATGAACCAGCAACCCCATTTTGATATATTGATCAAAAGCTTCCAGGCCCAGTAAGTACGCCTTGAAAGAGTAACCAGGAGGCTACAGAGAAGCATGATTGCATAAAGCAAAATCATGCTTCCCCCTCTATGGTAAAAAGATTACCCACTGGCCTGAAGTCCTTGTTCAGCTTCCTCCCGTAGGTCAGCTCTGCCACTGGCAGCTCCTGCTTCGGCTGTGGCTGTGGCTGTGGCTATAGCAGCCTCTGGCTCCAACGGGAGCTGCTTTTAACCATCCGGCTTCTGCGGGGGTGTAAGGTACGCTGGGGAAAGCACAGGTTCTTTCAATCTGCTTAAGCAAGGTGAAGGGGTTGACCAGGAAAGCACAGGTTCTTTCCATCAGCTTAAGCAAGGGAAGCAAGGTGAAGGGGCCGACAAGCTTACTCCAGTCCAACATACAAACAGCATTCAGTTCAGGGGAAAAAGCCAAACTAGTCAAGGGCACTTGTTGACTAAGTGCTAAGGAGCCCATTTTTGGTTGCCAACACACATGCATATCTTGGAGAACAGTCTCGCACGCTGTAGTTTTCTGAAATCATAGCTATGGCCTAGGAGGATAGTCCAGGAGACTCACAGGATGGTATTGTTGTCATGGATCAAGTAGCCATAACTCAGAATGATTCTAACATACATCCAGAGCGTGGCTGTGTCGCCACATTTCAGTTGTCTATCAGCTCCTAACAATACCACATGTTTATGTCTGTCTGCGTGGCCTGGTAAATGTTCAGATTTTTTTTTTAACTAGAAGGTTAAGAGATGCTTCTATTACTTGCTGATTATCACCAGCAGGAGAAGTGATTCTCCCTAGCTCCTATTCCATGGTTGATGTTTACTTTTTACTGTGAAGAGATTTCTATAGGGTATGCCTGCCAAGATGTAGAATTAGATGCAGGGCCTTAATTTGTGGATACTCTTTTTAAAAATAAACAAAAACCTAATTAATTAATTACTTTTTTGTTTTCAGCATTCACTTTTATAAGATTTTGAGTTCTAAATTTCCCCCCCTTCCTCCATTTCCCCCTCCCTGAGAGGGCATGCAATCTGTTATAAGCTATACATGTACAATCATATTAAACATATTGTAGATACTCTTGTTATATTGACAGTTCACCTGTCAGCTTACCTTTGAGTTTCATAGTTGTTTTTTCTGTGGTTGTGCCATCTGTTACTGGAAAAAGGGAAAGATCCATCTTTCTGACCAGTATTACTTTTAGAAGTGTTTGTCATAATGCTGGTGAAGATTAGGAAAATAATTCACTGTTGGTGGAGTTGTGAACTAGTCCAACCATTCTGGAGAACAATTTGGAACTACACCAAAAGGGCTATAAAACTGTGCATACCCTTTGATCCAGCAATACCACTTCTAGGTCTCTATTTCAAAGAGCTCAAAGTAAAGGGAAAAGGAACCATTTGTACAAAAATATTTAGAGCAGCTCTTTTTGTTGTGGCAAAGAATTGGAAATAAAGGGGATGCCCATCAATTGGGGAATGGCTGAACAAGTTGTGGTGTATGATTGTGATGTACTACCGTTGTGCTATAAGAAATGATGAGGGGATTGGTTTCGGAAAAACCTGGGAAGACTTATGAACTGATGCAAAGTGAAATGAGCAGAACCAGGAGAACATTGTATACAATAGGAATAATGTTATAAAGATGATCAACTGTGGAAGACTTAGCTGTTCTGATCAAGATAGCAATCCAAGACAATTCCGAAGGACTTATGATGACAAATGCTATTCCACCTCCAGAGAGAGAACTGACAAACTCTTAAATTCCTTTATTTTTCTTCTTTTTTTTCTTGTCTGCTTTCTTTTGTAGCATGGCTAATATGGAAATGTGTTTCGCATGGCTTCACAATTGATATTCACATTGATATCAAATTGCTTGCCTTCTCATGAAAAGGTGAGGGGCAGGAGGGAGGGAGAAAATTTGGAACTCAAACTTTTTTAAAATGAATGTTAAAATTATTTTTACATGTAACTGAGAAATATTTAACAAAATAAAAATGTATTTCAAGGGGGGAAGGAGCCTTTGTCATGAGACTATTCAAATTACACTCTCTTAAGAGCCAGAGATTTAAAGTTGAGGGTTATTTGGGAACACAAATGGCAAAAAGAGGTGTTAAGAGATTCTTTGCCTCGGGCGTTCTGTGGAGGCGACCCATCAGGGCTCCTACAAACCTTGAAGTATTCTTTGGAATAGATGATAGACTAGAATCTCACAAATACCATGCATCAGTATGTATTGTATTCCACAAGGGGAACATGGATAGCATCATCAGCATACACAAATCTGGGATTTTCTAGAAAGTTATAGATTATTATCACTAGCATTTATATGGTGCTTTAAGGTTTGTAAAGTACTCTACAAATATAACTTAATTTCGTCTTTAAAACATCTTTAAAACTGGGTGGTAAGTGCTTTTATTACCCTTATCTTATAGATGAGGAAATGGGGGACATAGTTCAAATGCCTTGCCCGGGGTTATATAGTATAATTCCTGATTCCATGTCTAGTGCTCTGAACTGCTGTGCCACCTACTCGCTTTCTGTGATCATATTTATTTACTTACACCTACATCAGAAACAGAATGTTTCTGATTTTCCAAAATGTGTTTAAGATGCTAAGTCAAGAGCTATGATATTCAGAAGGTTCCTGTAGCAAAGGGAGTGTAAAGCTCAGTCCTGAACATATTCATACAAAACAGTCTGGGAGGGAGATTACAACGTTGTTTTTCAATTGGTTGTGGTTGTAGGGGAGATGGGGAATAAGCATTTATTAAGCACCTGCTGAGTGCCAGGTACTGTTCTAACTCCTTTACAAATATTATCTCATTTGATCCTCAAAATAACCCTGAGAGGTACTTGGTTTTCTTAATCCCCAATTTACAGTTAAAGAAACTGAGGCTGACAGAGGTAAAGTGACTTGGCCAGGGTTCCATAGCTAGTAAGTGTCTGAGGTAGGATTTGAACTTAAGTCTTCCTGACTCAAGGCCCAGTGCTCTATAAACTGTGCCTCCAGCTGCCTCATCTAGTTATAGCTTGACCAGTAGACCCACCATTTCAGCTCACTATTTGAAAAAATTCTCCCAAATTTTTCAAGTATGTCTTCTCACCTTTGTATAAGGTCTTTTATTGGGACTTCATAGATGATGATGTAGCTTTTGTTTGTTAAAAATATGCCGAGGATCAATAATTTATGCAGGGCACCTAGAACACAGTCATGGCTTGCTTCCCTGCACTTCACTAGAACTTTACGTGCTTATTATTTACAGGAACACTGTCTCCTGATTTTTTTTCCCTAGCCTAGAGGACAAATGATTAATTCCCTGCTCCTCACCCCACTCCCCCAAAATATAGGATATTACCTAGGTAAGCTAACCAGTAAACTGCTAGTAGAGAAGCACATTAATGGTGGTCTCCCCTGAGCCAAAATCATATGGTTCTAAGACCTTGGGTGGAAAGATTCTATTTAAGTTCAAGGAGATTTCATAGACTGTTGGGGATAGCAAAGAGATCAGTGTAGACTGCTTAGAGAGGATTGATATTTAACTGAGGAGTGGGATCTAATGCAGATCGTGGTATAGAACAATGAGAGTGACAGGGGTCACTAGCTGATAGACCAAGCCATTGACAGGTATAGCATGTGGGCTTCAACAGCCTGAAGGTTTTAAAAACTCTTTCTACCAAACCCTTTGATGGGCAGTGACAGTATCCAATTTTATATAGATCCTGGTAGGGCCACCTAGTTCAGGGTAAAGCTGTTTTGAGGAGGAAAAGCTAATTAGGAAAGAGCAATAAGATCATATCTTGGATTCTTGAGAACATTGGTGTCATTCATGGTAGCCTCTGGATTGTGAGTCATGGTGATTATCAGGCCTTCCCTACCGGTTTTGGCAAGAATGTAAGTGGAATAAGAATGATAGAGAAAATGAGAGCTACAGAAGAATTGAAAGGGGAATTAACAGATTGGTTCAAGAGGTACAAAAGTTTACCCAAGCAACAAACTGGACCAAATTGAAGCCAATGACTCCATAAAACAGGTAGTTTCTTTGAATATTCCATTAACAGCTGACCCAGAGTTAACCAGAAGAATAGCAAAAGTTGAGAGTGATGCACTTAGCACCCAGTCTTTTTAGGAGCTTCTGCTTTCTTTTTAAAACAGATGTCTGTGGAGGGGGAGCCAAGATGGGAGAGCAGCAGGAATAAGTATAATGAGCTCCCCCATTAAAACTCTTCCAAGCAGATCTAGAAAGCATACCAAACCAAATCTTGATGGGGGAGAAACAAGAGAGAATATCACAGTGAGTCATTTTTCCAACCCAGATTCCCCAGATAGAGAAATACAGAGCAGTCTATGGATACTGGGGATGGGATCTGCCAAGAAGAGACTATGTAGAGCCCTCTAGTTCAAAGAGAACCTGTACACCAGGGCAAAAGGAGGTTCTAGACTTGACTTCACACAGAATGTATGAATAGGGGCCAGCTGGCATCTGGTTCATCTAGGGTGGACTGAGGAGGGAACTTGTGGCCAGAGATAGCATTCTGTAGTAAGCAGTGGTCAAGGGTCCTGAGCTGTGTACAGAGAGGAGCAAGTTCAGAAATAAGTAGCAGCAGTGTGGTTTAAACCCCAGAAGAAGATTGGGGTCTCAGTTCTCTTCTACTCCTATCTGTAGCCTATAGAGGAATAACCAGTGTAAGAATCCCAGCCCAAAGACAAGTTTACAGTTTTCTCTCTCTGAGGCAGCAGTATCTCAGCTTGTTGATAGTGGCTGAATTCAGAACAAATAGAAGAAAATATAATGTATCTCATAACCAAAACAAGTGGCCTTCAAAATAGATCTAGGAGAAAAATTTTAAAAATTATTCAACTGCTTGAAAACCATGACTAGAAAAAGAGCCTAGACATTATTTCAATAATTCTTAACACAATATTGTCCAGATCTCTTACAACCAGAGAGAAAAGTAGAAAAAGAATCCATTGGTCACCTCCTAAAAGAAACCTCAAAATTAAAACTCCTAGGAACATTGCAGTCAAACTTCAGAACCTGCAGGTCAAAGAAAAAAATACTACAAGCAACCAGAATGAAAAAATCCAAGTACCAATGACTCATAATCAAGATAGGACAAGGTTAACTGCCTCTACTCTAAAGGAGTAGAGAACTTGAAATATGATATTCCAGAAGGCAAAAGATACAGGTTTCTAGTGAAGAATAATATAACCCAGCAAAAGTGAGGATAATACTGCAAGGGGAAAAAAATGAACCTTTCATGAAATAGTGGCCTTCCATGCATTCCTTATGAAAAGACCAGAGCTGCATAGAAAATTGAAAGTTCAAATATAGGAGTGAAAAGAAATCAGGGTGCACATATAGAAGTCTATACATACTAGGAGGAATGGTGGGGTGTAGCTGACAACTTCAGTCTCACTCTCATCCCAACTAGCCACACACACACACACACACACACACACACACACACACACACACACACACACAGTCTCTCTCTCTCTCTCTCTCTCTCTCTCTCTCTCTCTCTCTCTCTCTCTCCCTCTCCCTCCCCCTCCCTCCTTCCCCCCCTCTCTCTCACGTTTCTGTAAGAGGCAAAAGTGAGAATGGGGAAATGGAAAGGAGGGTAGATTAAGGGAGTGATTAGTTCTGAGCAAAATAAACTCTAAGGACATGTTCTTTTTTTTTTTTTTTTTTGGGTGAGCAGCTAGCTTTATTGTGGGCGTTCTTGGTTCGGCCTTGGGGCTGCCTGCCCAGGCCGCTCCTTCTAGTCATGCTTCAGGCTCAGCCTCTCGAACAGGTACTCCCCCAGCCCGGATTGGGGGTCCACCTGAACATGGCGCAGGGTAGTCAGGTGGTTGCCCAAGCACTTCAGAAGCTTCACTTCCTCACCCAGGTAGTGGCTCTCCAGGAAGTCACAGAGCTGTGGATCCCCTTGGCTCGAGCCCAGGGCGTGCAGCTTCAGGAGGGCCTGGTTCAGATCCTTCTCCAGGTTCAGGGCAGCCTGCATGGCATCCCAGCTGCGGCCCCATTCATCTTGGGCAGGTTTCTGCACAGCCTGGAGGAGGACATGGCCCCCACGCTGGTTCTGGAGCCTCATAAGGAGCTCGGCACCCTCGTGTTTCTCCTTCGCCAGCTCACGGAAAAAACGCGACACCCTAGGCAGGGCGACATCGTCCTGATCGAAATAGAAACCCAGGGACAGGTAGGAGTAGGAGGCCTGCAGGTACAGGTTGGCCAGGCGGTTGATGGCGGCCTCGGCCTCAGAGGAGAAGTTTTGGCGGATCTGGGAGCTAGAGCTCATGGCACCGTCGGCGAAGGGAGGAGGCGGCTGGTCCCGGAAGCGGGAGGCGGCTGGTCCCAGGGGCTGACAGACTGCAGAAAGGTGAAGTTGGAAACCGAGGGGAGCTGGGGGACCCCAGATCTGTTCCGTCCAAACACTGTTGAAGGAAGAATCAGAACCGGGAGATGTGGTGCGCAGGAGCTGCCCCGGACCCGGGACATGTTCTTTTTGAAGTGGCAAAGAATGGTAATCTGGGGCTGTACCCATCAATTGGGGAATGGATGAACAAGTTATGTTATAAATAATGATGGAATACTGTTGTACAGCAGTGATTTTATAGAAACCTGGGAGGATGTGTATGATCTGATGCAGAGTGAAATGAATGGAACCAGGAGAACAATTTATACAATGATAATGATATTTTTAAATTCACTTTTGCTTTATTTTCAACTTTGAATTCTGTCCCTCCCGTCTCCTCTCCCTTCATTGAGACCATGAGAAAAACAAAGCCTATCACAAGCATGTATGAAATGACAATAGTATTTAAAAACAAGCAGCTTTAAAGATTTAAGAACTCCAGTCAGTGCAGTGACCATGGACGAATGGATGAATCATGCTACTCAACTTCTGATAGAGAGGTAAAAGTCTCAGAGTGCTCCAACAGGATGTATTTTTTTTTTTGGACCTGCCCGGTGTGGAAATCTCTTTTATCTGTCTTTACATATTAGCAACCAGGATCATGTTTTCCTTTTGTTCTTAATGGGAAAGATAAGTGGGAGGGAAGGAAAGTGGATTTTTGCTGATTGAAAAAAAAACAACCTTGTATCTGCACAGTGGTAGGGGAACGTTCTCATTCAATATGTTGAGAACATTGTCAGCTATGGCAGACACTATAGACCGTGAGAAGCAAAGGATGGTATGACTTTTCTTTGTCCTGAGATGCATTTAACAAAGAGTTTCAACAGGTTCAGATTTCACTGCAGTTGCATGTGCAGAAGTAGGGAGATGAATGTGTGTGTGTGTGAGAGAGAGAGGGTGTTTTGCCAGCTCATGTGTTCGTTTGTGTAGCTGTGTGTATGGTGGAGTGGAGCGGGGGGAGAGAAAGAAAGCAGTCTCCTGATCCTGGGTTCTTAGAATAAACATGTAATTAGGGGAAAAATAATACATATATTTTAAATGGTTGGTAATTTTTTGTTTGTTTAGTTCATAATGAAAGAATGCTAAATTTCATTTAAAGGTTAGTGAAAATAAAAATGTAATTGTTTTCCCATCCAAGTTCATAGACCTCTCCTTGGATCTCAAGTTAAGTGTTCTGTCAGAGAGGTAGAGCCAAGAAACAGTGCCATTGACTTAATTCCAGCAATAGAGTAGGAATTGAGAATGAGTATCAAAGTGCAAAGGGAATAAGCCATAGATACAGGCCCCAAGGAACCTGTCATTGTCACCAGTCTAATTGAAGCGGGTCTCGCACATGCCATTTGGGTGTGAAGCCGGCAACATCTCTTTGTAGACAAATTTTCAGGATGAGACCAGTCGTAGTTCTGGGAGTAGGCAGCAACAACACTGTCATAGCAGGTGGGGATTAAGTTTGATGGATAATTGAGTGACACTTTCCATTTTGATAGGTAGTATAGCTCCTACCAGGCATCTAGGTGGCTCAGTGGATAGAATACTGGGCCTCAAGTCCAGAAGACCTGAGTTCAAATCCAGCCCTAGACATTCATTAGCTGTGTGACTCTGGGCAAGTCTGTTAACCTCTGTTTGCTTTAATCCACTGGAGAAGAAAATGGCAAACTATTCCAGTATCTTTGCCAAGAAAACCCCATACAGGGTCATGAAGAATCAGATGTGACTGAACAACAGCAACATAGCCCCTTACTATTTCTCAATCCTAGACCACCTTCTTGTCTGAGAGGGTTGCTATTTCTGTGTTATGAAGAAAGTGGAGAGCTCTTCTAAGTTGAATGCTGTTGGCTGCATGGCTGCAGGGGAAGTTTCCTTCTCTTGTGTGGCTGTTGTGGGAAGATATGTTGCTTTTGTCTTGGTCTGCTTGCATGTGCATTTTCCTATAGATATGACTATAAGTGATGGTTAGATTTGAAGGCTTGTGGCCGCATTGTGGATTAAGTTACTTCTTGTGGACTAGTCTTAGAATCTAGCCATTATTAATAAAGTGACTTGTTTCAGGCAGTAAAGTTGTAAATGAACTGATGTTACTCCACATAGCTTTTGGAATCAGAGTGCCTGGATTCCAACCTAGTTCTGCTACTGTCTGCTACCTGTCTGACCCCGGGTAAGTAATCTAACCTCTCTAGACCTTATTTTTTTCATCTGTAAATTGAGGGAGTTCTACTAGGCAATCTCTAAGGTCCCCTTCAGCTTTAAATCCTTTGATTTCCTAGTCTTTATAGCCTGTACCTAGTCACTTCTGGCACAGTATTCTTTTAGGGCCAGCTTTGACCAACTACTGTGAAGATTTTTGCTATTGAACTCCAAAGGTTTGAGGAAGGCTTTAGTTGAGAGAGTGTGAATCTATCTAACCAAGATACTGCTTTCAAAGCATACGTAGAAAACCATTGTTTTCAAATCTGTCACCAGTACTCATTGAAAAATGAGTCAGAATTTAACAGTACGATATTTTACCTTCACACAATGTGCTTTCCAACCAAACTAGACTGATCTTCATACCTCATTCTTATTTCCATCATCTTCTGTTTCCAAGACTTTATTCAGGCTGTCGCCTTTTTTTTTTTTCCAGCCAAAGGGAAACAAAGCTTATTAAAGATTCACCGTATTGGGATGTCTAAAAGAAATCTCACCTTTTGTGATGCTTGTTTTCACAAGTGGGCCAGATTCCTTCTGAGATAGTTGGAATCTGAGCACCTTCATGGAGGCAAGATGGAACTTATATACACAAAAATTGTGGGAGGGATCTAGAGTGGTTCTGGGGTGTTAGGAGGAGGGATTTAGGGAGGGTCTTGAGGAGGAGTCTAAGGAGGAGCTTGGTGGGACTGGGGTGAGGTGAGACTCCAGGAATCAAGAGAATGGGATTAAGGGTGGGAAGGGTAACAGATTTGAGCATAGACACTTTGATAGAATCAAGGGTGGAAACTAGCCAGACAGTGGAAGGCTAGGCTAGGCTAGGCTAAGAGTAACCTAGCCTAGAGATTTGGGCCTAGCAATAATGAAAAAGGCTTATGGCCTCAGGCAAACACCTCATCTAGTGGAAAGATTCAAGGGGAGTTCAGGGGGGCTCCCACAGTCTAAACCTCATCATTCCCTGCCTCAAATAGATGGGACCCAGATTCCTTTGGGGTAAAGGGCAAAGGTCTCAGCTTCTGAAATTTCTTCCTGCTGGCAAGGGGCGTGGCTGTCGCCTTTTTTCTGTCCCCTTTTTCCTCTGTCTGATGAAGTTCCTCCCTTCCTTCAAAGTTTTACTAAGATGCTACTTCCTCTATGAAACCTTCCATGATGTAAGGTCCCCACCAGCTTAAAAGGAGGTTTTCAGGTTTCTCCTAGATCTTTCCTGTCCCTGTCCTTTGATTGAATCTCACCCTGACATCCTGTTGCATGCATGACTTTCACCCTATTTACGTTGTAAACTTCTTGAAACCTAGGCCTGTGTCATAGGTGGCCCCGTTTCTCTGGTTCCTTGCATTGATTGCACAGAGTGCCTTCTACAAAGTGGGCACGTGATGATTGCTAACGTGTTTGTTGAATAAATAGACAGATGAATTAATGGTTTAAGGTTTACAAAAGGACGGAGAAATGGGAAAGTGTGGGTTCCTTCATGCTCACACCCTAAATTAGGGGATATATTGCTTAAGGGCAAAACTACTATTCCACACATTCCCCCCCCTCCCCCCAAGGGTTAGAAAATAATCAGGAACAGCATTTTTAGAAGACTTAAGTTTTCTGGTTTTTTGTTTTTTTTGATCAAGACCTGCAATTTCATTGGTATAGTTGAACTCTGCCATGCAAATTTGGAACTGTTCTACAATTTACGGTTTTAGAGAGTTGGCTGGGGGGTGGTGAGAGGTCTTCAGTGGTATCACACTCTAATAGAAACAGAGCCACTAAACCAGACATAACAATCTCTGTGGGCTTCTTATGGACTTATAAAACCACATGTTAACATTACCTGTATTTTTATTTATTCTGTTTATATTTTCCAGTTACATTTTAATCTGGTTCTGGCTGCACTTGGTAGTGTTTCAGGACATATTATTTGACACCCCTGGGTTGAGTGAGTTGCATAGGGTCATGCATTCCATTATGTGTCAGGTCCAAGTCTTCTTGGCTCCTAAGACCAACTTTCTTTTACTCCACTGTTCTCTCACTTATAATTAAAGGTTAAAAAAACAAAATATTCTTTGGTTTCCAGGGTAGCTAGTAAATCAGGTTTCTTAAAGGGGAATGAATCATAAGGAAAATAAAGGGGATAGGGGAAGAAGAGGTTAAAATAAATTTCAAAATAATTTGTATTCATACTTGTCAGTTCTGAAGTCAATTTCTTAAAAATATTTTCAGTTAAGTTGATATTCTTCATGAGAGTCAAATTTGAATTTTTTTATGAGATTTCCTTGAGATTGTTATGAAAGTCGTTTGTAACAGTATCCTCTTCAGCTTAGTCACTTGCTTCTGACAAATGTATTATTTGACAAAATCTGTAGAATACTTGGCAGCCAGTTTAAATTTTTTAAAAATGTTTTTATTGATATTTTGTTTCTTATGTCACTGTAGTATCCTATAATATCCCTCTCTTCCCTCTCCCAAAAAGCCGTCCCCAAAGACAAATAGTATTTTTTTAGAGAGGAAAAAAAGCACAATTGATCGAATTGATACATTAAAAAAATTTAAAAACATGTGAAATGTGTAACACCTGTGGATTCTCACTTCCAAGGATTATTTTTTAATCCTTGAAGGAAATCATCTTTGTTTTTTTTAATTAATTTATTTTTAGTTTACAACATTCAGTTCCACAAGCTTTTGAGTTCCGCATTTTCTCCCCCTCCCTCCCCTTCCCCCACCCCAAGACAGCATGCGGTCTGATATAGGCTCTACATATACATTTACTTTAAACATATTTTCACATTAGTCATGTTGCAAAGAAGAATTATAACCACTGGAAAGAGCCACAAGAAAGAAAGAACAAAAAAAGAGCAAATAGTATGTTTCAGCCTGCATTCAGACTCTGTCATTCTTCCTCTGGATGTGGGCAGCTTTTTCCATCATGAGCCTGTTGGAGCTTCTTAGATCCTTGTGTTGCTGAGAAAGAGCGAAGTCTATCAAAGTTGGTCACTGCGCCGTGTGACTGTCACTGTGTACGGTGTTCTCCTGGCTCTGCTCCCCTCACTCAGCATCCCCAGTTGATCTCCGTAATTTTGTTACATCTACTTTTGCTTCCTTCCATTTCCATTGCTGTAGTTCCTGTGTATCTTGTTTCCTTGGTCTTCACTGCTTCACTTCACTTCACTGTACATCTGTTCACACAGTGTCCCTCCATAATTTTCTGTATTGATTACGCAACATTTCTTGTAGCACAGTAACATCCCATTACGTTCATATACCCCAAGTTGTTTGGCCTTTTCCCAGTTAGTGGGTATCTACTATGTTTCCAACACTTATGTTGCTGTTCAGTCACTTAGTTGTGTCCACCTCTTCTTGATCCCATATGGAGTTTTCTTGGCAAAGATACCTGAGTAGTTTGGCATTTCCTTCTCCAACAGATTAAGTCACAAGTCATGGTCACATAGGTAGAGAGTGTCTTAGGCTGGATTTGAACTCGGGTCATCTTGACTTCAGGCCCAGTGCTCTATCCACCTAGCTGTCCCCAAGGCAAACATAAGTTAAGTGATTTGCCCAGGGTCACATAGTTGGTGAGTGTCAACTTAGGACTTCCTGACTCCAGGCCCAGCACTCTACTTAGCCATCTAGCTGCCACTAACCCTTAGCCATCACAAAACATGCTGCTATATAAATATTTTGAGTATATTGAGACTTTTTTCTTATCATTGGCTTCCTTGGGGTATAAGCCTAAATGGAGTCTGAACCACCAAAAATGTAAACATTTTAGTCACTTTATTTGCATAATTCCAAATTGCTTTCCAAAATAGTTGTACCATTTCAGTTCCACCAATGATCTATTAGTGTACCTATCTGTTTTGTCAACAGGGCAAAACTGGTCCCTAACCTGTGGGTGGCCAGAGCTGAACAGAGTGGGCTAGAGGTAGGAGAGTCAGGAATCAAATAGAAGTTTAATTTCAAATTAAGGGAGATGGCTTGCAAGTAAGGACTCATGTGTTGGGGCCCTGCCCCGCTTTAGTGTGGCCAGATCTCAATACTTATACCAATGGCTGCGCAGTAAGCTGCAGCCCTGGCAATGAGGGATACAAGTTTGATTCATAGCAGGGCTACATGACCAGAACATGGATACAGTGGGTGCTTGTCTGAGCTCAGAGAATACCTTAAGTCATGAAAACCTGAGTTCAAATTTGACCTTAGACACTCACTAGCTGTGTGTAATTATATGAAAAAAATTTGGGATTTTGCTGGGCTGAGATCACCCATAGGGGGAGTGCAAAGGATTGTTGTTATGCCAAGCTCAGGGCACAGCTTGCTTGCTGGACCTTAGCTCCGGGAAACAAGGTGTCTCCTATTATCTTGAGATTCTACAACTCTTCCAACATTAACTCTTGCCAATTTTTTTGTCATTTTTGCCCATTTGTTGGGGGTGAAACCTCAGGGTTGTTTTTAATTTGCGTTTTTCTTGTTATTGGTGACATGGAACATTTTTTTATGTGGTTATGAATACTTTGCAGTTCTTTTGAGAACTATTGTTTCATATTCTTTGACCAGTGGCTTTATCTGATAACAAAGCAGCTTCTGAAAATAGCTTTTTTACCCAGCCAAGGGATGTGAAACATTTTTTTTTTCCACAGTTGATGAGCAAATATACATTTTTTAGATTTGTCATACATTTCCTTAGAAACTCAAGGCTTCAAGCCTCAAATAATTGTCATCATTAATATTACAAGAGATAGTAAAGCACATTTTAAAAAAAGACACTTGGAATCTTTTATATTGGAGTAGTAATGATAAGCATCCATAACATAGTAAATAGAACCAAGTCATCAAAGATACTTTGTATTTACACAATGATGTTCAGTATCCTTGCCCTACAGATAGAGTTTCTAGAATCCCTGCCACATTCATTTTCATTCATGGGTCAGATTTCCACAGCCCCCAACCACACTTAGAAATGTCTCCTGGCTACCTCTGACTTCAAAACAAAACTAATCCTGATAACTCGAGGCTAAAAATAATAGCAGCTAGATAGTGCAGTGAATAGAGCATGGGGCTTGGAATCAGGAAGACCTGAATTCAAATCTGTCCTCAGACACTTACTAGATCCTGGACAAGTCATTTGACTCTTTTTACCTCAGTTTCTTCATTTGTAAAATGAGCTGGAGAAAGAAATGGCCAACCATTCCAGTATCTTTGCCAAGAAAACTCCAAATAGTGTCACAAAGAGTCAGACATGACTGAAATGACAGAACCAAAAAAACAACCAAAAGTCCAGTATATCGACAGTCAGATATTTTGCGTCTACCAAGAAATACAACTCTTAACACAGATATTAGAAGTCCTTCTAACTATATTTTCCCAAAGCATTTGGATGATTTTTTTTTAAGGTTCTAGCTGTATGCAATTTTGTTCATATTATAAACTAAACCTAACGCTAGCTATGTGACCCTTGGCAAGTTAGTTTTTTCATCTGTAAAATGAGGGGATTGTTCTCAGCAGCCTCTAAGATCTCTTCTAGCTCTAAACTCATGACGCTCTTAACTGTATTCTTCAGGTAGTAGATACAGAACTGGCCTCAGAACCAGGAGGTTCTGTTTTTTAATCCCTTCTGTGGCACACACAGGCTTTGTAACCCCAGGCAAGTCACTTACATCTCAGTGTCCCAGGCAGTTTTCTAAGACTAAGCTGCAGACAAGATACGGGTCTGCACTGGAAGAGAGGGAGTTTTCTGATTAGGAAGCTCTCTACATTGATTAAATCATAGGTCTAGGCCAAGCAGAAAGTATTGTCTAGAGAGCTATGAAGAGATTGAACCTATCAAGGAAGTCAAAGGATTCCGGTTAGCATTGAAGAGAAACATTCTGAATGCAATATTTAGTAATATATATTAGTTACAACAAACAAGAATCTTCGTGTTTTCTTTGGAGCTCTAGAAAACATAGATTAAATCGAGTCTTCTTAAATAGGTGATTTTAAAATTTAATTCACTTGTAAGACTTTCATAATATATTTCCAACCTTATGAAAATACTCAATGATAATCAATTGGTCTGGGCTTTGTTATCTCTCAAGTAAGTTTGGCCACGGAGAGAAATTGACTTTGAAAATAAATCTGTACTCTCTCATAAATCTCTACACCTTATTTCACCTATGATTTCATCTGTGCCAGAGAGTCTTGAATCCAGGTAGAATTTCCAGTAAAAGAGCATTGGAAAAGGACCCAAGCACTCTCAGGAGCTGAGTTCATCAGAAGTCTCTGTTGCCAGCTTGCCTGTGGTTACCTGTGTGACCTTAGGTAAGTTACCTAACCTCCCTGGGCTTTGCTTTCTTCATCTATAAAATGTCAGAGTTGGATTAGGTGGCTTCTAAGGCTCCTTCCAGCTCTAGAGAGCCTGTATCTATCAGGCCACACCATCTCTTCTTTTCACGGGTGGTGATCCAATTTATTGCCAATCACTAGGTATGTGAACTAGGGCCACATAGTAGGATCATAGATTTGGTGCTGGAAAGGACCAAGGAGATCATTCAGTCCCAACCCAGTCATTTTACAGATGAGGAAATTGAGGCCCAGGAGGTAAAATGACTTGTCCACAGTCACACAGGTAATAAGTAGCAAAGCTAGGCTTGAAGTCCAGATCAGGTCCTATGATTCCTGCTCAAATGTGCTCATTTTGTTATAACACATCACCCCTCCCTATATACATTTTTACTAAAGTTAGTTTCCTTAGCTAAACTTAAAGTGTAACAAGAATCCTTGAGAATGGTATTATAGTATTCCTCTAGGAAACCCTTTTAGCAAGCTGTGAATATCCTCATAAACTTGCATTCATATAGCTCCTTAATATTTATAGAGCTCTTTCCTCTCAATTGTTAGTATCTCCATGTTATTGTTAAAGAAACTGAGGTCTAGGTGCTGACTTCTCTGTGTCATATAGCTAGTAAATGTGGGTCTGGGAACCCAAACTAAGATCTTCTTACTCTTAAGACCTGCTTAAGATTGAGTATTAGTATTGCTTCATTCATAATAAAGTAGAAATTAATATATATTATTTTTCCAATAAAAATATTTTTGTAGAATAACAGGTGAGTTATTTCCTTGCTTCCTGGTAATTTGTGCTTGAAGTATGATCCAGTGGAGAGAGTTGGATATGGAGTGTCAGGAGCTGCCTTGGAATCTCACCTCCGGCATTTACTGTGTTGCTTTGGACAAATCACTCAACATTTCTGGGCCTCAGTTTTCTTGCTTGTAAAATGAAGGTTTGACACTCCCTTTTTGATTAATCATGGGCAGTGAAATTCAGCAAACATTTATTAAGGTGACTAGGTGACTTCCAAGGTCCCTTACTTTCTTATAGAGCAAGATAGATTTTTATGCCCCATTGCCTGTATGTCTTACTTCCCAGTTGCATGCAAAAACTTTTTTTTTGAACATCTGCTTTTAAAACTTTGAGTCCCAAATTCTCTCCCCTCTTCCCTTCCCACCCACCCTCCCTAAGAAGACAACCAATTCAACATAGGCCACATGTGTATCATTATGCAAAACCCTTCCACAATACTCATGTTGTGAAAGACTAAATATATTTTGCACCTTCCTGTCCTATCCCCCTTTATTGAATTTTCTTCCTTGACCCCATCCCTTTTCAAAAGTGTTTGTTATAGATTACCTCCTCCCCCTATCTGCCCTCCCTTCTATTGTCCCCCCTTTTTTATCTACTTCCTCCTTCTTTCCTGTGGGGTAAGATAACGAATTGAGTGTGTATGTTATTCCCTCCTCAGGTCAAATCTGATGAGAGCAAGATTCACTCATTCCCCTTCACCTGTCCCCTCTTCCCTCCCAACAGAGCTGCTTTTCCTTGCCACTTTCATGTGAGATAATTTACCCCATTCTGTCTCTCCCTTTCTCCCTCTCTCAATATGTTCCTCTCTTATCCCTTAATTTGATTTGGTTTGATTTTTTTTTTTTTTTTTTTAGATATCATCCCTTCATGATGGGATATGCCCTCTGTGTGTGTGTGTATGTGTGTGTGTGTGTGTGTGTGTGTGTGTGTGTGTGTTCCCTTCAGCTACCCTAATACTGAGGTCTCATGAATTATACACATCATCTTTCCATGTAGGAATGTAAACATAATAGTTCAACTTTAGTACGTCCCTTATGATTTCTCTTTCTTGATTACCTTTTCATGCTTCTCTTGATTCTTGTGTTTGAAAGTCAAATTTTCTATTCCGCTCTGGTCTTTTCACTGAGAAAGCTTGAAAGTCCTCTATTTTATTGAAAGTCGATGTTTTGCCTTGGAGCATGATGCTCAGTTTTGCTGGGTAGGTGATTCTTGTTTTTAATCCTAGCTCCATTGAACTCCAGAATATCATTCCAAGCCCTTTGATTCCTTAATGTAGAAGCTGCTAGATCTTGTGTTATCCTGGTTGTGTTTCCACAATACTCACATTGTTTCTTTCTGGCTGCTTGCAATATTTTCTCCTTGATCTGGGAGCTCTGGAATTTGATGACAATATTCCTAGGAATTTTCTTTTGGGGATCTTTTTCAGGAGGCCATCTGTGGATTGTTTCAATTTCTATTTTACCCTCTGGCTCTAGAATATCAGGGCAATTCTTGATAATTTCTTGAAAGATGATATCTAGGCTCTTTTTTTGATCATGGCTTTCAGGTAGTCCAGTAATTTTTAAATTATCTCTCCTGGATCTATTTTCCAGGTCAGTGGTTTTCCCAATGAGATATTTCACCTTGTCTTCCACTTTTTCATTCCTTTGGTTCTGTTTTATTATAATATCTTGATTTCTCATCAAGTCACTGGCTTCCACTTGCTCCAGTCTAATTTTTAAGGTAGTATTTTCTTCAGTAGTCTTTTGGACCTCCTTTTCCATTTGGCTAATTCTGCCTTTCAAGGCATTCTTCTCCTCATTGGCTTTTTGGAGCTCTTTTGCCATTTGAATTAGTCTATTTTTTAAAGTGTTGTTTTCTTCAGTATTTGTTTGGGTCTCCTTTAGCAAGTCATTGACTTGTTTTTCTAACATCCTTCTCATTTCTCTTCCCAGTTTTTCCTCTAACTTGCTTTTCCAAATCCTTTTTGAGCTCTTCCATGGCCTGAGACCAGTTCTTGTTTTTCTTGGAGGCTTTTGATGTAGGCTCTTTGACTTTGTTGACTACTTCTGTCTGTATGTTTTCGTCTTCTTTGTCACCAAAGAAAGAATCCAAAGTCTGAGTCTGAATCTGAGTCCGTTTTTGCTGCCTGGCCACGTTCCCAGCCAACTACTTGACCCTTGAGTTTTTTGTCAGGGTATGACTGCTTGTAGAGTATAGAGTACTTTGTCCCAAGCTGCGCTGGTGTTTTCAGAGCTATTTCTACATCGCAAGCTCTGCTGCACCAGCGCTTCTCCTCCCCCAAGAACCACCAGCCCGGACTGGACTCAGATCTTAATCAGGGTCTGCACTTCTGCTCTGATCAGTCACTTAATTCCTCCCACCAGGTGGGCCTGGGGCCAGAAACAACTGCAGCTGTAGTCCTCAGAGCTGCACCACCTCCAGGGCAGTGGCCAAACTGCGAACTCCTTTCACTTCTCACAGCTTTTCCCAATATCCTTCTCTGTTTTCTTTGGTGTTTGTGGGTTGAGAAGTCTGGTAATTGCCACAGCTCACTGATTCAGGTCGCTAGGGCCTGTTCTGCCTGGCTCCCGGTGTGGTTGGTCCAGGCACAGCCCATGTTTGGCTCTGCTCCCCTCCGCTCCCAGCTCTGTGGGATAGACCTTACCCAGCGACCATCCAGACTGTCCTGGGCTGGAGCCCTGTTCCCTCTGCTATTCCGTGGGTTCTGCAGCTCTAGAATTTGTTCAGAGCCATTTTTTATAGGTCTTTGTAGGGACCTGGGGGGTAGCTCACGCAAGTCCCTGCTTTCCAGCTGCTATATTGGCTCTGCCCCAACATATAAGACTTTTAAAAAATCTTATTAAGACACAAGAAAATAAAGTTGGATTGTTTTCATAGAATGAACCAAAAATTCAGTGTTCACATTAGCTACTTTAGCTCTTTTTTTTCCTGCCTATCTCACTTCCTATTTGTTTTTTCTTTCAGTGGCGTAAAAGTATCTCCAAACCAATTTAACCCATGAGACAGAAAAAGTATAAGGATTTAATTATATTTCGAAATCTGTATGTACTAGTAATCTCTTAATTGCCTTCTCTGGTGGTCTTTTCTCAGTCCTAATCCTACTCATCCTATCTGCTATATTTGACGTTGATGATACTCATTTCTTCATAGACACTGCGTGCTCTCTGGGTTTTCATGACACTGGTTCTTCTAGCAGTCTGACCACCCTTTCTCTGTCTCCTTTTTAGTCTCTTCATCCACAATATAGATAACTAGTGGTTCCTCCATGAGTCTGTCCTGGGACATTTTCTCTTCTCCTCTACTCTCTCTTGTGGTAAACTCATTAGGGCTTCAAGATTTAACTATCCTCTCCATGCAGCTGGTTCTCAGTCTAGTATTTCTTCAGGCTTTAGTTTTGCATCCCCAGGTGCCTATTAGACACTCCCAACTGTTTGTCCCAAAGACTTCTAAAGGTAACATATCTAAAACTTGAACTCCTCCTAAATCCTACCCTCTTCCAAGTCTTCCTGTTTCAGTTGAAAGCACCATCATCATCATCCTTTCAGTGCCTCAGGTTCATAATCTCAACATTAGCTTGGCCTCCTTATTCTCCCTCACCCCACACATCCATTCAGTTGCTCAATCTTACTGGTTTTGCATTTACAGTATCTTTCAATTCCACTTTTTCTCCCGATTCAAATAGCTGCCATCTCTCTCCTAGATTCTTGTAACAGCCTCCTAATTGATTGGCCTGCCTGAAGGGCAGCATCATTCCCCTTTGTCCTATGTACTGCTGCCAAGTCATTTTCCTTAAGCACAGATCTGACTATAATGACTTCCCTACTCTACCAACTCCAGTGGTTTCCTTTTGCCTCTCAGATAAAACAGTTAGACTTGACTTCTCCTTCTGCAGTGTGCAATCCGGCTAAATTGGTTGTCTCTCTGTTCTTTATTCTCCATGCCTTTTCATTTGCTATCTCACATGCCTGGAATAGATTCCTTTATTGCCGCCTCACAGAATCTCTTCATTCAAGAATCATCATCAGCATGAAGCCTTTCCTGATTCTCCCAAATGAAATTGTCCTCCTTGTCAGACTACCACATATTTAACTGCGTGTGTGGTGGAGATGGTGGAGGATAAAACCCTGGGACTGGAGTCAGGAAGACCTGAGTTCAAATCCTTTATCCAACATTTACTAGCCACATGATCCTCAACCTCTCTGCCTGTCCTCACTTTCCTCAACTGTAAAATGAGATAATAGCACCTACAATCCTGAGTTGTTGGGAGAACCAAATGAAATAATGTTTCTTAAGAACTTATTTCTGTGCCTGGCACATAGTAGGCACTTGATAAATGCTTGTTTCCTTCTTATATATTTATGCTGCATATGTTTTTATATGTACTTGTCTCCCCCATTGGAATGAAAGATCATTTCGAATAGGGATTTTTTTCATTCTGTATATTTGAATCTCTGGCGCCTAGCACAGTGCCTGGCTAGGCACTTACTTAATAAATTCCTGTTAAGTGATTAATACAACTAATAAATTAATACAACTAATAATAGTGTCTATCTTCATTAAGAACTGTCAAGGTGGTGGGGGAGGGGTGGGGGTGTCATACTATGCAGAGTGTTTCTTCTCTTGTTGATACAGCATAGTTTTAATTAAGGACTTTAAGTGGAAAGAGGATACCGAATAGTGAACTAGAAGTTCTGAGTTTATGCCACAAAGTTTGTACCGTTATCTTGTACAAGTCATGTAACCATAGTGTGCCACAGTGTTATTGAGAAAAGAGGGGAAAAAAATTGATGCAGTGACCTTTAAGGGACTTTCCAACTCTAAAGTTCTGATTCTTAGCCTGTTCTCACCGTGCCTTTCTTTGCCCTGAAGAACCATGCCATCAGCATCTGTCCTTGCTCTTGTTCCTGTTAGCCTAGATAAATAGTTCTTCTGTAAAGAAAACTTGGAGCTGGGCGTCTGAGTGGATTGTCCAATTTCTGATCTTTCCTGGAGATTGATGTGCTTCTTTTGATTTTGACACTAAAAAAAGTATAGCCGGAGGACTCCTGTTAGTTTACCATTGTTAGTGGTAAGAGAGGAGCTGGTTCCTGCAGTGGTCTTTGATCTTCAACCCAGGAAGCATCTTGTTCTGGACATCTAGCAAAATGCATTGTGGTGAAGTTCTAGTTCAATATAATGCAACTTGAACTCTTCTATTAAAGTGTATTATAATGGGATTTTGAACTTAATGGTCAGCAATTTCCTAAAGCCATTTTAATCCCTTTTTTTTTTCATTAAATCAGCGAGGAAGTTATGAATAAAGAATTAAAACTGAAGAACAGGGACATCAGACTTCTAGACAAAGCAGTAATTTACATGGTGAATTAGAGGCTTGCTTCCTGTCTTCCGTAGGGTTTCCATTGCCACAGTCCCTGAATTCTAGCCATTAGATTTTTCTTTACCTATTACCTCAGTTTCATTTATTCTTGACCTGTGTATGATGTAAACAATTTGCTGTTGTGTTGTTGAAATGTTTTTAGTTTATATGTGTATGTTAGGCATATGTATTTCATGTCAGTTTAATCTATCCTCAAATGTAAGTTCCAGGAGCAGAGGAGGAGAATCTGGCCCAATCTAGGGCTGGTCTTTCTTCGTACCCTAGTAACTGTCATTGTTCCCAGCCCAGTGCTACAGCCCAGAAAGTAATTTCTCTGATGGCCTTGTCCTAAGGCTACCACATTTAGAAACTGTTGGATTGGTAAGAGCAATTGAAGAGCTGTGAATAATGGAAAATTATTAACAAGTTGAGTATATTTCAAAAGTGAATAAACAGGTGATGATTGGTTAGATTAGTGTGTTTGTTTCATCTTCTGAGCTTGTCTTCTTTATCTTTGTTTTTTTTTCTCCTATTCTTTGTATGTTTAGTTTCCTCCATCCAATTCTCCCTTTATTTTCCTCCTTTCTGTACTCCACCCATTCCTGCCTCTTGCCTTTCTTTCTCACTCTGTCCTTGTGTGTATTTTTTCATCTACCAGGTTGTTCACCTTACGTAACTTTTCTCCCTCATTTTTATGAAACTAGCAATGCTGTTAAGGCTATTAATTTTTGCTTTGTAGATAAACTCTTGTTATTTAATATATTAGGTACTAGTGAGGAGGTTAAGTTAGTTCTATTTCAATTCATCAAGCATTTAGTCAATACCTACTATGTGTCAGATGTATGTTAGGTGCTGGAGATACAGGGACCAAAACGAAGCAGTTCCTGTCTTCAAAGCGGTTGCATTCTACTGTAGCAAAACAGTATATGTCCAGCTAAGTAAATTTACAGTATATCCAGAGTAAATACAAAGTAATTCCAGATAAGAGAGAAATACTAATAACTAAGGGAGATCAGGAAAGGCATTATGTAGGAGGTGGCAAATAAACTGAGCTTTGAAGGGAACTAGGAATTTCAAGAGATCTAGGGGAGCAGGAGCATTCCTAGTGTGGAGCTCAAAACCTATGTCACAGAGCAGAAACAGCAAATAGGCCAGTTTGCCTAGAGTGTAGAGGGGTAATGAGAGAGTTACACTAAATCAGTCTGTAAAGATAAGTTTGAGCCAGATTGTGAAGAACTTTAAATACCAAACAAGGAAGTATATATTCTGTCCTAGAGTCCATAAGGATGACTAAAGCCTTATGAACCAGAAAGTGATATGTTCAGGCCTGTGCCTTAGGACTATCGGCCTAACTCCTGAGTGGAGGATAGATTGGCGAGACAAGATTGGAGGAAAGGGCTAAATTAGAAGACTTTTCGAATAGTGGAGGCAAGAGGCAGTGAAGACTTAGCTAGATGGTGTCATTGGGAGTCCTGAGTTTAGACAGCATGATTCCACAGTGGACCCAGTTAGCAAGGTTATTCAACAGCGTATAAGTAGGAATGGAGAATGTGGGTGGTGGGGGTAATCCAGGATGTTATGGAAAGAGATGGAATGAGTAGTCATAGGACAAGGGGGCAAGGGATTTGAAGTTATAAAGTTGAATTTGTTAGCTAGCTGTAGCATCAAGATTTCAAAGGGAGGAAAGTGAGGCAACAGCAGGAGTGATGTACTGGCAAAACAAGGAGGAGTAGAGTGACTGGGAATTGTGATGAGGACAAAAAATAGGGTTAGGAGTTGTGAGGCCTGAGGCAGATTGAAGAATAAGAAGTTATAATAAGACCGAGGAAATTCTTGACTGTGGAGGTCTAAACTTGTGAGGTGAAGATGAGATCAAGAGTATGACCCTCCCTGTCTGTGACTCATGTGAAGGTATTTGAGGAAATATCAGTACCTTGAAGTGCCCCAGTATAAAGGCTAGTTGGTGTAGAAGGAGATGCTCCTGCATAATAGCAATAGGGAAGGGTCAGGATGTGACAGTGAGGAGCAGTGAATACATATATTCCTCCTCCAGGCCCAGTGTGAGCCATGAGAGATGGTACATTCAAGACCAAAGAGAGTGGCCAGGGATGCAGTGTCTTCTGGGCGAAGCAAGGTTTCTGATTGCAAGAAAATGAAATGAATGTTAGAGGAAGAAGTATAGTAGGAAGGAGCAACTTGTTAACCATAGAAAGGGTTTCCAGAGCGCATGGTGGAAAAAGAAGACAAAGTAGATATGCAGTGGCCAATCTCTGGGTAAGGATACAGGTTTCTAGAAACGTGAATGTCAAGTCACCTGCCAAAAAGGTGAAAAAAGATTGATTTCAAAAATTTCAGAAAAAGGTTTCTGCTTTAAGGTAAGCCTATTGGTGTGGACCTCACTCAGTTATTTGTTGTTCAGTCATTCAGTCATATCTGACTCCTTGTGACCCTGTGGACTACACCACGCCAATACTGCCCTGCAAGATACTGGAGTGGTTTGCCATTCCTTTCTCCAATGGATTAAGGCAAACAAGGGTTAAATGACTTGCCCAGGGTCATACAGCTAGTAAACATCTGAGGTTAGATTTGAATTTAGGTCTTAGGACTCCAGGCCCAGCACTCTATCTGCTGAGCTGCCTCATCTCAGTCGTGGGAGATAACAAATAGTTGACCTGTTTCTACATCGTTTACATGAGTCACCAGATGCTTTGACTGCTGATGTTTATAGCTAATAACCAGCTAAGAAAGCTGTAAATAAATTAATTCTGTTTTTAAAGACATGAGATTTTGGTTTAAAAACATTAAACAATCCTACCTAATAAAAATTTCTCTGCTTTCTGAAGGTGAAAAAATGATAACCAGGTGATTTATTCAGTTAAAAAGTAGCAGAACTTAAGACTGACTTTGAGAGTCATTTTCTTTCATCACAGGACAGGAACACTTATGTATTAGGCCTTAGCCTGACCCCTAACACTTATTAGCTATGTACCTAGAGGCAAATCATTTACCTCTCTGAGCTTTAGTTTTCTCATTTGTAAAAAGGGTATGATAATACTTCTCCGTACTTCAAAGGGTCTTAGAAGGCATCAAGGCCTGCCTCTCTTTTTACAAATGAGGAAACTGAGGTCCAAATGACATACTCATAGTCACACAGAAAATAAGTAGCAGTCAGGATTTGAAATCATATCTTCTGATGCCAAATCTAGCATTCTTTCCAGTACACCATGGATTGCTGTGAGGAAAAATAGTTGTAAAGTATAAATGGCTATATAACTGTCAGTTATTAAAAATAAATACATTTTGGCCTGCAATTTGCAACTATGCCCAAAAAGTCATTAAATTAGACATGATATTTGACCCAGCAATATTACTAGGCCTATACCCTAAAGAGATCAAAGAAATTGGAAAAGGACTACAAAAATATTTATAGTCAAGTCAATTCAAATACAAAAACATTCCCTGCTCTCAAGGAGCTCACAGTCTAATGGGGGTGAAACCTGAAAACAGCTATGTACAAACAAGATTGAGACAGAATCAAGTTAAGATAATCTCAGAGAAGCACCAAAGGGAAGCTGGAAAGGCTTCTTGTAGAAGGCAGGCTTTTACCTGGGACTTCAGGGAATACAGAGAAACCAGGAGGTGGAGATGAGGGGCTGGGAGTTCAGGCATTTCAGGGGTTCAGCGGTTATCCTTTGAAAATGCCCTGGGTTATTCTTCTATACAACATGACTAATGTGAAAATGTGTTTAATAAGAATGTGTATGTAATGCCTATATCAGATTGCACACTGTCTTGGGGAGGGGAGGGAGGAGGAGAAAATTTAAAACCTATGGAAATAAATGTTGAAAACTAAAAATAAATCAATTAATTTTTTAAAAAAGAAAAAAAGTGGGAAAGAGACTGATTCTTCTTTACACTACTTTTAATTTCATTAAAAGGTAGGTAATAGCATAAATATTTTTAAATTTAAAAAAAAGAAAGAAAATGCTCTGTGTTGGGTGATGGAACGTCACGTGCAAGGAACAGCAAGGAAACCAATGTCATTGGATCACAGAGTACCTGAAGGGGAAGAAGGTGAGAGTGGGAGGGTTGGAGTTATGAAGGGTTTTAAAAGTCAAACAGAGAATTTTATATTTGATCCTGGAGGGTAATAGGAAGCCACCAGAGTTTATTAGATTTGGGGGGAGGGGGAGTGGTGCTTAGTGGTAGTGATGGTGACATGGGCAGACTTGAACTTCAGGAAGATCAATTTGGCCATTTAACAGAGGATGTACTGGTGTGGGGAAAGACGTTAGGCAGGGAAACCAACCAAAAGGCTAATTTCTATAGTCCAGGTGTGAGGTGATGAGGACCTGCAGCAGGGTGCTGGCAGTGTCAAAGGAGAGAAGGAGATGTATACAAGAGATGTCACAAAGGTAGAATCCACAGGTCCTGATAATAGGCTGGCTTTGGGAGAGATGGGTGAGAAAGAGGGAGGAGTCAGAGATATCACCTATGTTGCATCCTGGGAGACTAGGAGGATGGTAGTTCCCTGAATGGTAACAAGAAAGTTGAGGAGAAGGGGAGAGAAAGTTAATGAGTTCAGTTCTAGACATGTTTAAGATGTTTAATAGGCAGAGATGGGATTGGTGGTCAGTGAAGAGTTTAGGGCTAGATAAATAGATCCAAGAATCGTCAACTCTAAGTACTAATAGTAGCATTTATGTGGTGCTTTTTAAGATTTTCAGAGCACTTTACAAATATTTTCCTCAAAACTCAGGGAGGTAGGTGCTATTATTATTATTCCTATTATTCCTTCATCTTTATAGATGAAGAAACTGAGGCAGATAGAGAGGTTAAGTTACTTGTCCAGGGTCACACAGATAGTAAGTATCTGAGATAGCATTTGAACCTCAAGTCTTCCTGTCTCCAAATCTAGCACTCTGGCCACTGTGACACCCAGCTGCCTCAAGATTCATTATCAAGATGACAATTGAATGGAGCTGATGAGTGAGATAGAGGATTTTAATTAGATCTCTATTTTTATTCCAATCAGTATTAACCAATTTAGTGTGATTCCATAGGGGTAGATTATTCTTAGTGTTATACTTATCTAGTAGTAATATACATTTAGTCAAGTCTAGTCAACTAATATTAGTATAAGAATTACATATATTAATACATTTTACATATATTTAGGGATAATTGGATAAGATAGATTCTTATAATAAGCCCCAAAACTTTAAACTCCAAGCTATTAGTTCAGTGTTTACTAACCTAATATAAAGTTCACTTCCCTAATCATGAAATGCTGGCTAGGGGACCTCTACCCTTTTGGTCTGTAGGACCATGGGTGGGGCGCTGATAGGACTCCAGATCTCCATCTTCTTTTGCTTAATCGCTGTGATGAAACCCATCTGTGGGTGGGATGTCTTGATATGATATGGAAAGTCCCCCAACTTATTTCTGTGCCTCTGGACCACTCTCTCTTGCACAACAAGAGAAGAGGCCCATCTTGTAATCACTTGGTCAACAGAGATGACTCCCGCCTTGCCCGTCCTGTGACCACCCATGCTGATGCATCATTTCTGGTCCTCCTGGAGGGTCAAGAGCAAGATCTATCAGCCAGTGCATCTCTGTATTTACTTTGCCTCCTCTGTGTGTCTGGGTATCAAACCCTGGCCCTGGGGAAAGGGTACGTCTCAGATCATGAGGAAGATCTGAGGCCCTGTTCATCAAAGATAGCCAGTTCCCTTTAATAAATGGTTATTGGCTCGGACCTCTGCCTCAGTTTCTTTTATTGTAAATTGGACAATTTTGGACCTCACATGGGATTACCAGGTGAAATAGGATAGAGGTAGAAAAGAAGAGGGCACATTACAGAACCTTTGGGGATACCCACAGTTAATAAATACAACCTGGATAAAGATAGAACAAAGGAAACTGAAAAGCAGTCAGATTAGAAAAGAACTTGGAAGGAACACTTTCTTGAAAATCTAGTGAGAAAAGAGTATGATGAAGAGGGTGATCTACAATGTTAGAGGCTGAAAAGGTCAGATAGGATGGAGTTTAAGAAAATGACATTAGATCTAGCAATTAAGAGTTCTTTGTTACCTTTGGAAAGAGTGTGTTTCAGTTGAGTGGGGAGGTGAGAAGCCAGAGTGCAGAGTTAAAAGAAAGGGAGAGGAAAGGAACTGGAGACACCTATTGTTGATGGCCTTCTCCAGGAATTTAGCCCTGAAAGGGAAGAGAACAGATATATGGGGGGAATGGAAAAATCAAGCGAGGGTCTGTTTGAGGGTGGTAGAAATATGGGTGTGTCTTTAGGCTGCAGAAAAGCAGCCAGTCGACTGGGAGATATTGAAGATTAGTGAGAGCAGCCAAGACTACAAAGATTTGAAATTCAAGCAAAGTTCTCTGAAACTCAGGGAATTGACTAAGATCAGAAAATAAGGAGGAGCTGGATCTAAATGCTGAGTCTCACAGTCTCTAGAGTGCAAAGGACAGGGGAAGGCTGAAGAGGGGTGGAGAGAAGGGAAACAGAAATCAGAACAGAAAAGCTATTTGAGCTCGTGAGGAGAAGCTGCACAGATTAACTGAAGGAATTCTTTGTTCTGACCATGACCTGCAATCCGTCCAGTCCTTAGTACTTTGCCAGGCCATCACTCCTATTCAGGCTGCACTTTGTTCCTGTCACAGTTTCAGTCCCTTGGTGAATACTGTCCTCTGCTCATAAATCCCTTGCTCCCTTGTTCTGTTGTTTCTCACTCCTTGCCAAGCCCCAACCCTGGATTACTGCCATCTTCTCTGCTCCTACTCACTCACATGGTGCTGAATGGAACTAGAGGAAGTCATGCAATCACCCCGACTGGATCTACTACACACTTGTTACCTAATTACAACTGGGCCCTTCCGTTGCATCAAGGCATTCCTTTTACTCCTCCCTAATTGTTTCTTTATCTCTGCTGTTCCAATAGCTGTTCCAAACCATCCCTTTTCTTCTCAAGCCTCTCAGATCTTTCCTCCCTACCCCACTCTCTCAACTGAATTCCCCTTTTGTGCTTATTAAGTAAATCAAGGCCATTTGTTGAGAATTTCCTCTTTTTTCCTTATCTCACTGTCCCCTTAACCTTACAAGTCCTTGACATAATTACCCTCCCAACTCCCACCCCTCTTCACTATTTCCTCTTCTGGTCTCTGATGATGGGTTTACCCTTCTCTTCATCCAGGATAAAGTCTTAGCATGCTCCCAAGCTCTCTTGTCTCCAGTAGATTGCCCCCACAATTGACCCTTTCTAGTCTTTAATACTTCCCCACTTACTTAATCCCTCTCTGCTGCCTACCATAGTGTGTCTTAGTCTTCCCAATCCTCAAAAAAACACTCACTAGATCCCACCATCTCTACTAGCTATCATTCTATATCTCTCCTAACTTTCTCAACCAAACTCCTTGAAAAATTGTCCATAAACAGTGTTTCCACTTATCTTTCTTCTCTTTTATACCCTTGGCTTCTGACCGCATCACTCACCTGAAGCTCTTTTTTCCCAAAAATTACCAGTGATTTCTTAATTGCCACTCTTCCTAGATGCCTTCTGTTCTCTGGGTTTGTGGCTTTCCTCTCCTTGTCTCCTTGTCTCCTCAGATACTTATATGAAAAGTGTCAAAACACACAGCCCCCAGCATTCCACAGTGTGGTCAATTAAAATATAATTGGGAAATGTTTACATAATATTACATAGTAGAACTAAGTCAGTATCCCACAGGGATCCTTATATATGTACTAATAGCCCCTGTTGCTGTTTGAGTGTAACATTATTAGTCTATATCAAGCTCACTCTCGTGGGTTCAGTTACTGTCTCTGTATAGATGATTATCAGATCTATCTGTCCAGCTCCATGTCACTAGCCTCCTACTAGACATTTCAAACTGGATGTCCTGTAGACATCTCCAACTCAACACATCCAAAACAGAACACATCATTTTTCTCTCTCTTTTAGCTCAAGTGCCACCCTGTATATGAAGCCTTTCCTGAGCCCTGACCCCCCCTTACCCATCCACACAGATTGTTGTCTACTCCCCAAAACTACCTTGTATTCATTTTGCATATATTTCATATTTGTATATGTTTTTGAAACAACAGGATCTAGAAAAGCAGTGGTAACTAAGAAGTTCTTCCCTTACTTCAGCTGTCATCCTAGAGTATTTGTTTTTATTTTGAGATCCTTCAGTGGAGAGGAAAGCAAAGCTTGTATTGAGGCATGAATTTGGAGTAGTCTTGGCTGTATAGTATAAAGCTTTTCAGGAAAAGGTTCTGCCATCGTGCTGATTTATTTGTTCACTTAGAGATGTACATGTAGTCTGCCCAGGAAATGTGCTCTTTCAGGGCAGGGTCTGTTACAATACCTTTTGTCTTTTTATCTTTGGCTCTTAGCCAATGCCTGTCACAGTAGATTTTAATAAAGGCATATTGATTGATCTCTATTTTATAGATGAGGAAACAGAGATTCAGAGAAGTGAAGAAATGTCAGCTCTGCCGTTTGATCCAAGATCTTTTCCTATCTAGGGCTCTTTCTTTTTTTTTTTTTTCCCTTAGGGCTCTTTCTAATTCTAAACTGCCTCTCTCATTCATCCTGAAAATTTAAGTAGAACATCCTATTTGCCTAAGTATTTTAACGCATTGAAGATTTAGTTGGACTCTTCTATTGTTAGAATATTTTTAACAGATGAGGATCCACTAAGATTCAGTTGATACTACTTTTAGAAGAATTTTGAAGTACATATGTAGACATATGTTTCACAGTTAAAGATCTAGAATTATTTTAAGGAATAATTTTTACTAAAGGAGACAGATGAATATTATAAATCATTGATAATATTAAGCATATTAACTTGAGCCATCAACAGTATAGATAGCAGCAAGATGAACTAGAAAAACAGTGGTAACTAAGGAGTTTTTTCCCTGGCTCCAGCTGTGATTTTTGAGTCTTTGTTTAAATTTTGAGTTCCTTTTGTGTATGAGGGAAAAGCAAAGCTTGTATCCAGGCACGAACTTGGGGTAGTCTAGGCTGTGTAGCATAGAAGCCTTTCAACAAATGGTTCTGCCACCACACTGATTTATTTGTTCACATTTTCAATCCTGAGCTATTTAAGGACCACGGATTGTGCAGTGGTGAATCTCTGAACTCAGATTTTAAAGAGACATTTGCACAAGATGGCAAGAGGAATATATAACCAAAGCTGAATACAGAAAAGTAGCTGGATCCAGTAAGAATAGTGTACAGAAAACCAAAGCCCAGAATACACTGAAGCTTGAGGGGGAAAATGGTAAGAGCAACAAAAAGGGATTTCTTCAGCTTTTTGAAACAAGATGAAGAAAAGAAAGAAATGGGCCCCTTCTTTGGAGCAGATATTTTATAAAGTTCGCAGAGGACAGAAGAAGGCACTCAGCTCCTATTTGGTTTACGTCTTCTTCATCAAGCAGAATGCCAGAGGAAAGACTTGTAGTTACAGGACATGATTTATATTCTAACCCTGCCATATGTTTACCTAGATGAACTTGGGAGCAAGGTAACTTCTGTGGGCTTCAGCTATCAGTACAAAGAAAGGGTTGGACTAGATGGTCACTAAGGTTCCTTCCGACTCTTGCTATCGTCATATGACCTTCAAAATGGAAATGTTAGAAAACCTGAGTAAGAATGAATTAAAACCTGTTAAATGAAGAGATTTCTAAGATTGCACACAGCTACTTTAAAGGAATTCATATCCAAGTCCAGATAAATTGCATCTGAAGATACTGAAGAAGTTAAGGATCTGATCCTAGTACCACTATAAATAATCTTTAAGAAGTAAACCATAATAAGAAATCACTATTTGACAAAAGCTGCTGGGAAAATTAGAAAATAGTATTACAGAAACTAGGCATAGACCAAATCTTCCACCATATACCAACAAGTCCAAATGGGTACATTATTTAGATATTACAAGCTGATACGATAATCAAATTAGATGAGCAAGGAGTTCTTTACCTGTCAGATTTATGGAGAATGGAGGAATTTGTGACCAAATAAGAGAGAACATTAGGAAATGAAAATGGGTAATTTTGAATATATTAAACTGAAAAGTTTTTGTACAAACAAAGCCAATGCAACCAGGGTTTAAGAGGGAAGTAGAAAACTAGGAAAGAATTTTTACAACCAGTATCTCTGATAAAGGTCTCATTTCTATAATATATAGAGAACTGAGTCTTATATGTATGTGTACTTACTGGATGGACATTAAAATAAAAAAACATAGTCTACACTAAAAATTATTGTTCATCTTTCTATGTCACTTTCTTTCTCAGTAAATTCCAGTGTCATTCTGTTCCTTCTAGGATCAAATATTTGATTCATTTGGCATTTAAAACTCTGTACAACATGGCCTTTCTCTATCTTTATAGTCCTTCAACATATTATTCCCCTCCATGAACTGTGGTTGAGCCATACTGGCCTATTTGCTTTACCTCACGCACAACACTCCATCTTCCATGAGGTCATGGGGTTGTCACACAACTGAAATGCTCTTCTTCCAAACCCCTGACTCTTAGAATCCCTGGCTCCCTTTAAGATTCAGCTTAATTAAACATATAAGGGTGATACCATAAGCAAATTAGGAGAGCAAGGAATAGTTTAGCTGTCAGATCTATGGAGAAGTGAAGAATTTATGACCAGTCATGAGACAGAAAACATTATGAAATGCAAAATGGATTTGATTACATTAAATTAAAAAGGTTCTGCACAAGCAAAGCCAATGCAACCGAGATTAGAAGGAAAATAGAAAGCTGTGAAACAATTTTACAGTCAGTGCCTCTTATAAAGGCCTCATTTCTAAAATATATAGAGAACTAAGTCTAATTTATAAGAATACAAGTCATTCCCTAGTTGAGAAATGGTCAAAGCGTATGAATAGGCAGATTTCAGAGGAAGAAATTAAAGATATCTATAAGCATATGAAAAATGCTCTAAATCACATAGAGAAATGCAAATCAAAACATCTCTGAGGTACCACATCACACCTGTCAGATTGGCTAACATGACAAAACAGGAAAATTATAAATGCTGGAGAAGATGTGAGAAAATTGGAAAACTGATGCATTGTTGGTAGAGTTGTAAACTAATCCAACCATTTTGGAGAGCAATTTGGAACTATGCCCAAAGGGCTATAAAAATGTGCATACCCTTTGATGCTGCAATACCATTTCTAGGGCTGTATCCCAAAGAGATCATACAAGTGGGAAAAGAACCCACATATACAAAAATATTTATTGCAGCTCTTTTTGTGGTGGCCAAGAACTGGAAATTGAGGGGATGTCCATTCAATTGGAGAATGGCTGAACAAGCTGTGGTATGTATGAATGTACTGGAATACTACTGTGCTATAAGAAATGATGAGCAGGCAGACTTCAGGAAGAACCTACAAAGATTTACATGAACTGATGCTGAATGAGGGGAGCAGAACAAGGAGAACATTGTACACAGTTACGTCCACATTGTCCAATGACCAACTTTGATAGATTTGGCCGTTCTCAGCAATGCAGGATCTTAAGACAATTCCAAAAGGCTCATGATTGAAAATGCTGTCCACATACAGAGGAATAACTATGGAGTCTGAGTGCAAATTGAAGCATACTATTTGCTCTCTCTCTTTGTTGTTTTCTTTTTTCTTTCTTGTGGTTCATTCCATTGGTTATAATTCTTCATTGCAGCATGACTAATGTGAAAATATGTTTAATGTGAATGTATATGTAGAGCCTATATCATATTGCGTGCCTTCTTGGGGAGGGGTGAGGGGAGGGAAGGGTAGAAAATTTGAAATTCAAAAGTTTGTGGAACTGAATGTTGCAAGCTAAAAATAAATAAATAATTTTTTTGAAAAAAAGAAATGAACCAAAACTCAACAATCTCTGGCAAAATTCAAGAATGAATTCTGTTACTAAACATAGCTTGTGAGCACATAAAAGAGCAAACTATCCAAAGTTAGAAGGTCAGAGTTAAACAACAAGACAATTCCATTTTTTCTTGGTATCTTCGATGCCTAGCACAGTGGTTGCACACAGTAGTACTACATACAGTAGTTACTTTGAAACAGTAAGATTACTAGGACAGTTTTAGGATACATTCAAAGAAGTGTTGAAATCCAAATTAAAAGAAGCAAAAGTTCCCCTGTGCTCTGCACTGTGCAGATATTTAGCATATTGTGTTCAGTTTGAATACTACTATTTATTTTTATTTTAAACTAGAAGTTTATTTAGACAACAAGATGCTTGCCTTGAAGGAAAAACTATCTAGAATCAATTTTTTAATAGTAATTTATCTCTGTCAAAAGACAGAGATTACCCTACATGTAACAGCAGTCTTCAGAAGAAGTTATAAAATTACCCTTGATTTTACAATGATAAAAGATAAACATTATAACAATGAAGCATAAATATATCTATGTAAACCATATAAATATAACAAAAAATAAAATTAAACAATAAAAATTATCTAATCAAACAAGGTATGCAAAGATTTTTTGATGGGTTTTTGTTGTTAAATAGAGCAAAATAACTTAATAGAATATAAAGTTAAAAGTTGAATGAACTAATTGAGGAAAGGAGTATTTTCAAAAATGTTTGTTTTTTCACCTGCCCATCTCCATTCAATGTTGATCAAAACATACCATCTTCCATTTAGTCTTTTTTTAATTACACATTATGCCTGTTCACACACACATGTGCAATAAAGAAATAATGGGGAAAGGGAATCAAAGTAGAGAGAAAGCTATACTTCAGTAGTCAGGATGTGAAGGAATCAAAGCCTAGTTTTCTAATTGTGAATGTATTATTTTTCTTGGGAGCAGAGTTCTGGAGTAGAGTTGCAGGCTCCCTTTTTAGTAACACCTCCTGTCTGCGACTAGAATACATAACTTGTATCTTCATCCTTCATTTTCATCTGTGCAGGTGGATCTGTTTCATTGATGGACCATCCATCAAATTGGAAACTGATCTGCCTTGTTGATAAACCTTTTGATTCACAATAGGCTTTCATTAGTTTGCTAAGTGGTGCGTGCCTCTTTATCTTAAATGACAGCACAAAACCATCTTGCCCTGCCACCTTCGACTCGTTTTCAGTCTTAGCTCCTCTTTAGGCTTCATGTCTACCATGGTGAGTCCTGGGGTCTTCTCAGCTTCTGCTTCACAAAAGAGGTGCCAGGTTTGTGTATACCAAGGGAATGAGAGGAGCAGCAGCGGAGGGAGGGGGGGGGGAGGCTGAATAGTACATTTTAAAAAGGACTTTGAGAAACTAGAATATGTGCAGAAAAGTGTGTACAGAAAAGGGTAATAGCTTACAGGTTCGATCACAGAGTCAGGATCCCAAAAGATCTTGACAGGAGAAAATGTTGGGCTGAATCTAGTGAGGAAAGATTAAATTTTTAATGGATAAATGTAAAATTTTTACACTTGGGTTAAAAAAAATCAACCACATAAAACGAGGTAGAAAGCATTCTATTTGAAAAATTCTACCTCTGCACGATGAGACATGTATTTCCAGACATGGGCAATGTGGGAATTTGCTTTGTTTAACTATACATATTTGTTTACAGGGTTTTTTTTCTTCTTCTTTTTATCCCCTAGTGGTGGGGAGAGTAGAGCTAGCAGTAATGTTGTCGAAAAAGACAGGAAAGACCTCTCAAGAGAGCATTTTTTTTAATGAACAAAAGAGAACAGAAAGGCCAGAAGGAAATATAAATTGGACAGCCTCAAAAGATACATGTTGAATTCATTACATATTTAGAATAAAAAGTAAGCTGAAAATAAGAGATTCACTGTGTCATGTACAGTCCTCTTCTTTTTTTACTTTTTACATAGAAATGCTCATTTTATTGGTATTTGTTAAGTTTAGAATAAAACTAAAATTTAAAAAAGAAAAATCCCATTTTTGCTGTTTAGACATGTGACCTTTGGCAAATCACTTAATTTGATTTAATTCACTTCGTCATAGCAGATGTTTTTAAGCACTTACTCTGTAGGACACTGTAGTATGCATAGAGGATACAAACATAAAAATGAAATAAAATAGTCCCTGCCTAGAAGAAGATTGAATTATGCTGAGGAGATACATATAAAATAATTTGGGGAGGCGACAACTAATAACGAGATGATCAGAAAAGGTGGTAGAGGAAGTGTTCCCGAGCTGAATCTTGAAGAAAGCTCAGGATTCTTAATCTCTCCCAGCCTCAGTTTCCTCATCTGTAAAATGTGGGTGAAACTTGTAGAACCCATGCCCAGAGGGTTATGAGATCACACAAATCTCAGATTTATTATATAAATACAATAAAATGTCAGAAAGCGATTCACGATGATGGAGTCATCCAAAAAGAGAATGGAATGTTCTTATTCTTCTAAAGGTTCTAGCAGAGGCAGTATGACTATCTGCCAAAGCTGTGATAGGCAATTCAGTTAGTTTCAACATATTTTTGTTGGACATCTGCTATGAGAAAAACACTTTGGAGGGTGCAAGGATGAGTTAAACACAAAGGCCACAAGGATATTAGAATCTAGAGGGGTATATGGGCAAGGAGGAGGAATAAGACAGGAATACAAGTGTAGCATATGGTAGGATAATAATTGTCCTATGAGAGAGAGAAAGTATGGTTAGTGTAGACAACGGGGGCTCATCACATACTCTTGGCTGGAGTATCAGGGTAAATTTTCATGCAACACAGTAGCACTTAAAGTAGGCCTTGGAAGATGAAATATTCAGTCACATTTAAATGGTACTTTATAGCTTATGAAGTACTTTCTTCAGAAAACCTTGTCTAGTAGGTAGTACAATCAATCAAGAAATGTTTGTTAAGTGGCTACTATATGCCAGGGACTATACCACATGCTGAGGATAGAAATACAATGAATGAAACAAGCTTGACTCCCAAGGATCTTATATTCTAATGAGAGAGACAAGTAATATCTTCATTTTGTAGATGCAGAAACTGGGGTGTTCACTGATAAAAACAATGGCTTAACAAGATGCACACGGCTAGTAAGTGGTAGAGCCAAAGCTTAAGGCAAGACTTTCTAGTTCCCCACACAGTGGTTTTCTAGCAGAAGAGGGCATTACAGAGGGAGTGGCCCAAGCACAGGTGCAGAGACAGGATAGTGCAGAATACTTTTTTTTAATTAAGATTTTTTTATTTTTAGTTTACAGCACTCAATTCCGCATGATTTTGAGTTCCAGATTTTCTTCCCTCTGCTTCCCTCCTCCTCCCCAAGATGGCATGGAATTTGATATATTTTCTACATGTAACTTCACATTAAACTTATTTACACAATAGTCAAGTTGTAAAGAAGAATTATGACCAATGGAATGAATCATGAGAAAGAAGAAACAAAACCAAAAAAAAAAAAAGAGAGAGAAAAGAAAAAAAAAGCAAAAGAGAAAAAAGGAGAGCAAATAGTTTGCCTCAATCTGCATTCAGACCCCATAGTTCTTTCTCTGGATGTGGATAGCTTTTTCCATCATGAGTCCTTTAGAGTTGTCTTTAAACCGTGTATTGCTGAGAAGAGCCAAGTCTATCAAGGTTAGTAATCACAGAATCAATATATCTGTGGCTGCGTATAGTGTTCTCCTGGTTCTGCCCCACTAACTTAGCAATATATCATGTAGGTTTTTCCAGGTTATTATGAAATTCATATCTTCCCCATTTCTTATAGCACAGTGGTATTCCATTACATTCATATACCACAACTTGTTCAGCCATTCCCCAATTGATGGGCATCCCCTTGATTTCCAATTCTTAGCTACTACAAAAAGAGCTGCTATAAATATTTTTGTACATATGGGTCCTTTTCCCAGTTGTGTGATCTCTTTGGGATACAGCCTTAAAAGTGGTATTGCTGGGTCAAAGGGTATGCACATTTTTTATAGCCCTTTGGGCATAGTTCCAAATTGCTCTCTAGAATGGCTGTCAGTTCACAACTCCACCAGCAATGTAACAGTGTTCCAATTTTCCCACATCCTCTCTAGCATTTATCATTTTCCTGTTTTGTCATGTTAGCCAATCTGACAGGAGAGATGTGGTACCCAAGAGTTGTTTTGATTTGCATTTCTCTAATCAGTAGTGATTTCGAGCATTTTTTCATATGCTTATAGATATCTTTAATTTCTTCCTCTGAAGACTGCCTGTTCATATCCTTTGACCATTTCCCAATTGGGGAATGACTTATATTCCTATAAATTTGTCTCAGTTCCCTGTCTATTTCAGAGATGAGGCCTTTATCAGGGACACTAGTTGTAAAGATTTTCTCCTAATTTTCTGCTTCCCTCCTAATCTTTGTTGCATTGGCTTTGTTTATACAAAAACTTTTCAATTTAACATAATCAAAATTATCCATTTTGCATTTTGTAACGCTCTCTCTCTCTTGTTGTGTCATGAATTCCTTCCTTTCCCATAAATCTGATAGATAAATTATTCCTTGTTCTCCTAAATTGCTTATAGTATCAACCTTTATTCCTAAATCATGAACCCATTTTGACTTTATTTTGGTATACGGTATAAGATATTGGTTTATGCTCAGTTTCTGCTCTACCATTTTCCCAGCAGTTTTTGTGAAATAGTGAATTCTTAGCTCAGAAGCTGGATTCTTTGGGTTTATCAAAGAGTAGATTGCTATGGTCGTTGACTACTGTGTCTTGTGTATCTAATGTGTTCCACTGATCCACCACTCTGTTTCTTAGCCAGTACTGGGTAGTTTTTGATGAATGCTGCTTTATAGTACAGTTTAATATCTGATATGGCTAGGCCACCTTCCCTAGCATTTCTTTTCATTAATTCTCTAGATATTCTGGACCTCTTGTTCTTCCAGATGAATTTTGTTACTATTTTATCCAGCTCTGTAAAATAATTTTTTGGTAGTTCAATTGGTATGGTGCTGAATAAGTAAATTAGTTTAGGTAAAATTGACATTTTTATTGTATTAGCTCGACCTAACCACGAGCAACTGGTGTTTTTCCATTTATTTGGATCTGACTTTATTTGTGTGAAAAGTGTTTCGTAATTATGTTCATATAGGCCCTGGGTTTGTCTTGGCAGGTAGACTCCCAAATATTTTATAGTATCTATGGTAACTTTAAATGGAATTTCTCTTTCTATCTCTTGCTGTTGGGTTTTGTTAGTAATGCATAAGAATGTTTGAGGATTTATGTGGGTTTATTTAATACCCTGCAACTTTGCTAAAGTTGTTTATTTTTTCAAGTAGTTTTTGTACTTGAATCTCTAAGTCATATCATCTGCAAAAAGTGATAATTTAGTTTCTTCTTTGCCTATTCTAATTCCTTCAATTTCTTTTTCTTCTCTTATTGCTACAGCTAACGTTTCTAGTACCAAATTGAATAATAGGGGTGATAATGGACATCCTTGTTTTCACCCTTGATCTTATTGGGAATGCATCTAGCTTATCCCCATTACAGATAATGCTTGTTGATGGTTTTAGGTAGATGCTATTTATAATTTTAAGGAAGGCTCCATTTATTACTATGCGTTCTAGTATTTTTAATAGGAATGGGTGTTGTATTTTGTCAAAGGCTTTTTCTGCATCTATTGAGATGATCATATGGTTTCTGCTAGTTTTGTTGTTGATATCAATTATGCTGATAGTTTTCCTAATATTGAACCAGCCTAGCATTCCTGGAATAAATCCTACCTGATCATAGTGTATTATTCTCCTGATAAAAAGAATTTGGTAGGACTCCTTCTTCCCAAATAGTTTATAAAATATAGGAATTAATTGTTCTTTAAATGTTTCATAGATTTCACATGTAAAACCATCTGGCCCTGGAGAACTTTTCCTAGGGAGTTCATTGATGACTTGCTCAATTTCTTTTTCTGAGATGGGGTTATTTAGGTAGTTTACTCCCTTCTGTTAACCTGGTGTGTCAACAATCCGGCTAGCAGCTGCAGTGGCGGTGTAAAACCAACAACAACCAGCTTACAGTATGCTGCAAGCCCAGGTCCTTTTGATCTGCTTTACTAAGAAAAGCAACGTTAAGGGGTTAACAGTCTTACTTTAATCCAGCATACAAATATAATTTGCTTAGTTCAGGGGAAAAAACCAGCACCCTGAATTACAGACCCAATACAATTCATAGTTATCAACATCTGAGTGTTCAGCCAGAGAGCTCATTACAAAGGCTGGCCCAGAGTCACATGCCACTTCTGCTGTGGCACAGAGCTCCGAGAGAGAACGCCAACCTTTGCGCTTATATATCCTGTTTGGGGCCCCAAGGGCCCCTACCTCACCCAGGCTGGGCGTGGAAAAGTTCCCCACCCCCAATATCACATCAGATACAAATCAATCAAGGACTCCCAATTGTCTCAGTGCCAAGAAATACGAAAACATCCCACTTTATCTGCCCCATTCAAGCAAAGGCCAGAATCATTAACGGTCAACAGCAAAAAGTCCCACCTTAATTACTGTTACACCTGGGCAATTTATATTTTTGTAAATAATCATCCATTTCCCTAAGGTTGTCAAATTTATGGGCATACAGTTGGGCAAAATAATTCCTAATTATTGTTTTAATTTCCTCTTCATTGGAAGTGAATTCACCCTTTTCATTTTTGATACTGTTAATTTGGTTTTTTTTTAATCAAATTGACCAAAGGTTTATCAATTTTATTGGTTTTTTTTTCATAAAACCAGCTCTTGGTTTTCTCTTAATTTAATAGTTTTCTTGATTTCAGTTTTATTAATCTCTCCTTTGATTTTCAGTATTTCTAATTTGGTATTTAATTGGGGATTTTCAATTTGTTCTTTTTCTAGCTTTTTCTGTTGCATGCCCAATTCTTTGATCCCCTTTTTCTCTGTTTTATTCATGTAAGTGTTTAGAGATATGAAACTTCCCCTAAGAACTGCTTTTGCTGCATCCCATAAGTTTTGGTATGTTGTCTCATTATTGTCATTCTCTTGAATGAGGTTACTAATTGTTTCTATGATTTGTTCTTTGGCCCACTCATTCTTTAGAATTAGATTATTTAGTTTTTAATTAATTTTTAGTTTTTTTTCCATGGTTCATTATTGCAAATAATTTTTATTGCATCATGATCTGAAAAGGATGCTTTGACTACTGCCTTTCTGCACTGCATTGTGAGGTTTTTATGAGTTTGTGCCTCTGAGAAGAAAGTATATTCTTTTTATCCCCATTCAGTTTTCTTCAGAGGTCAATCATATCTGCCTTTTCTAAAATTCTATTCACCTCCTTAACTTCTTTCTTGTTTATTTTGAGGTTAGATTTATCAAGTTCAGAGAGGGGGAGGTTGAGGTCCCCCACTAGTATAGTTTTGCTGTCTATTTCTTCCTGTAACTCCCTTAACTTCTCCTCTGAGAATTTGCATGCCATACCACTTGGTGCATATAATAATGATGTAGCTTCATTGTTTATGGTGCCTTTTAGCAGGATATAGTGTCCTTCCTTATCTCTTTTAATTAGATCTATGTTTGCTTTTGTTTTGTCTAAGATTAGGATTGCCACCCCTGCTTTTTTTACTTTAGCTGAAGCATAATGTATTCTGCTCCAGCCTTTTACCTTTACCCTGTGTGTATCCTCCTGTTTCAAATGTGTTTCTTGTAAACAGCATATTGTAGGATTATGGTTTTTAATCCATTCTGCTATCAGCTTCCGTTTTATGGGAGAGTTCATCCCATTCACATTCACAGTTATGATTACTATCTGTGTCCTTTTCTCCATCCTATTTTCCCTGTTTATGCTTTTATTTCTCCCTTCCACTCCTCAAGAGTTTTGCTCTTCACCGCTGCCTTCCTCAGTTTACCCTCCCTCTTGATTTCCCTCCCTTCTCTTACCGTTTTCCACTTGCTACCTCTTCCCTCCCTTCCGACCACCCCCCTCCTTATTTTTCCCCTTTCCCCTCCTACTGCCTGTGGGACAAGTTTGATTTCTATACTTATCACGGTGTGTTATTCCCTTCTTAAACTAAATCTGATGAGAGTAAAGCTCAAATGCTGCTCCTCTCCCTCCCTTCTTTCCCTCTACTATACTATGTTTTTGTGCCTCTTCACATGATGTAATTTACCTTATTCTACTACCTCCCTACCTCTTCTACCAGAACCATCGCTTTATCTCTTAATTATTTTTTTATCATTATATCAGTTATTTTATACTGACACCCACAGTCTGCATATCCCTTTCAGTTGTCACCATAGCTGTATTATTCTCAAGATTGACGTGTATAAAACAAAATAATCTCATAAAGATGTAGCTAATTAGCCTTATTGATTAACCAGGTTCTCCTCCCCCCTCCCCCATTTTACCTTTTTGTGTCTCTTGAGTTTTGTGTTTGAAGATCAAATTTTCCATTGAGCTCTGGCCTTTTCATCAGGAAGGTCTGGAATTCCCTTATTTCGTTGAATGTCCATCTCCTTGCCTGAAAAATTATGTTCAGTTTTGCTGGGTAGTTGATCCTTGGTTGTAGTCCAAGCTCCTTTGCTGTTCAGAATATCATATTCCAATTTCTCCTGTCATTTAATGTAGAAGCTGAAAGATCCTGCGTGATCCTCGCTGTAGTTCTGTGATATTTGAATTGTTTTCTTTTTAGCTGCTTGCAGTATTTTCTCCTTCACCTGGTATTTCTGGAATTTGGCTACAATATTTCTTGGAGTTTTCAATTTGGGATCTCTTTGAGGGGGTGAATAATGGATTCTTTCCATGACGCTGTTACCCTCTGGTTCTAGAACCTCAGGGCAGTTTTCCTTAAGAATTTCTTGGAAGATACTCCAGGCTCCTTCTTTTCATCATGGCTTTCAGGTAGAACAATGGTTCTTAGATTATCTCTCCTGGATCTATTTTCCAGGTCAGTTGTTTTTCCAATCAGATATTTCATGGTATCCTCTTTTTTTTTTTATTCTTTAGATTGTGTTTGACTGATTCTTGATTTCTCATAGAGTCATTAGCTTCTACTTGCCCAATTGTTTTCTTTCCTTTAGCTTCTCTATCGCCTTTTCCATTTGGTTGATTTTACTTTTCAACGAGATATTTTCTCCATTTACATTCTGATTCTCCTTAACCATTTTGCCGATTTTACTTTTTAAAGATTTGATTTCATCAGTGAATTTTTTTTTCCATTTTTCCTGTTTTTTTCTTTTATGTCCCTAATTTGGTTTTTAAAGTCCTCCTTGAGTTCTTCCAGGAATGCTTTTTGGTCTGGAGACCAGTTCACTTTTGCTTTTGAGGTTTCAGATGTGGGTGTAGTGTCCATGCTGTCCTCTTCTGAATTGGTATTTTGATCTTCCCCATCTCCATATTAGGAATCAGTGGTCTTTGAAAGCTTCTTAGTGGGCTTTTTCATGGTTTTTTTTTCCTCCTGGTTTCTAAAGTGGATCTCTGCTTTGGGGCTCAGGGAGCTCTGTCCCAAGTTTCTTGTGTTGGGATCTGGCTTTATGTATTATGGCCTCTGGTTTCCTAAGGTATGGAGGAGAGGTGGTCTGGCTGCTGGGAGTCTCCTCTTCCCCAAGACTGCTCTACAGCACGGGTGGGCTCAGCTGTTGTCTGTGCTGATGTCTGCCACTTCCCCTGGCTGTGCAAAACCAGATCTGGGGTCCTGGTGTTGACGTTTGTTAGCTCCACTCCCTGGGGCTCAGTTACTCTCATTGTTCTGCTGAGGTGAGGGCTGCTGGGACACCTCTCTTTCTGCACTAGTCTCCTTCCGCCACCACAAGAAGGGCCTTCTTCCCAACTTCTCTCACTACTAAAGCCCCCATTCTTGCTCTCCTGTTTCTCCTGTGTGAGTATTCTCTGGGTTTATTCAAGGGAGGTATCAGAGCCGTTTTACCTGGCCGTCTTGGCTCCCAGAAGTTCGAGAAGGCAGGTTTCAAACCTTTAGACTGTGGGTTGGAGGCTTCCAGGCTAGCTGCTCCCCCAGTCTGCACTGGTGTCTGCCGTAGCTCCGACCGACCCCCGTCCTGGGCTGAGAGGCCTGAGACTCGATAGCGACTGTAGCTGGTACTTCCGCCCTGGGCCTGTTCCTGCTCCAGCATTTTGCTTGCCCAGCGTTCTCCCAGACCAGAATGCTGGCTGGATTCCTCTGCTGTTGCCGGTTGGTTTGGTCTGGTTCGTTTCCACGTGCCCAGTGCTCCAGCCCCTCTCAGTCTACTAGTAGCTTCTAACTGTCCCAAATCTGTTCGGATTCACTTTTTTAGACCTATCTGACATAATTTGTGCAAGAGCTCCAGTAGTTCCTTCTTTTCATAGCGCCATCTTGGCTCCGCCCCATGCAGAATACTTTTAAGCACCAGTGAGTAATCCAGTTTAACTGGCATGCAGAGTGCCTATGGAAAGGATTAGTTGAAATGATATTTTGGAGAGCTTTGAATGCCAGCTGAGGAAGTTGTTAGTTGGTAGTGAGTAGCCAATGGAGATTTTTTTAGTAGGGGAGTCACTTGATTTCTACATTGTGAATGAAATTGAACCTAGGTGATTTCAAAGGTCAGTTCACATCCTAGAATCTGTGATGTCCTGTAAGAACTAACAGAATTTCAGCAGCTAGGTGGTGCAATGGATAGAAGAGTACATGCCCTGGAGTCAGGAGGACCTGAGTTCAAATTCGGCTTCAGACCTTTGACACTTATTAACTGTGCAACCCTGGGCAAGTCACTTAACCCAGATTGCCTGACAAAAACAAAAAACCTAATAGAATTTCCCAGAAAGTTTTAAAAGACTGAAGTTTTCCCCCACCTCTTCTTTGAATTTTCCACTTGCTTCATTCTTTCTGATTTTTTTTATGTACTTCAATTTCATTTCCTTTTCAATAATGGCTTTCCCAACTTTCTTTTTATTATTCTGTCCTCTGCCTCTTTTAACATGAAAAGAACTCCTAAATGACTCATTTGCACATAGCTTCTTTTATCTTGGTGTGGAAGCCACATTTTTAAAATCAGGACAAGTAACCAGCCACTAGAAAACTTTGGCTGCTAAAAACTTTTTTTTTTTGGAGTGGGGAAAGCAAGGCAGTTGGGGTTAAGTGACTTGCCCAAGGTCACACAGCTAGTAAGTGTGTCAAGTGTCTGAGGTCAGGTTTGAACTCAGGTCCTCCTGACTCCAGGGCTGGTGCTCTACTCCCTGCCCCACATAGCTGCCCTGCCTTTTTTTTTTTTACGAATTGTCACAAAAAAGGTCATTTAGCCTCTGTTTGTAAATCTCTCTCCCTAACTACAGCCCCAAATGTCATGTAGCCCTGAAGTGGTTTCTTGTAATTATTCAGTTTTATGAGGAGAGACTTTTCCTGCCCTAAGCATGGTCATCTTGATAAAACACTGAAGCGGTTTTCTGTTGGTGAATTTGTGAGAGGGGGTGGAATGTCCTTGTCTTTATTACATGGGCACTGGAGAGAATAAATTGCTCCCTTTTGTCTTCCTTTTGAAGAGTAGATTATTCATTCTTCAGAAGCTGCTGGGTAACTGACAAAAGATAAATTGATTAAATCATACTTAAAACTATCCCAGTATCACACAAAGACATCTGCGTAAAAAGAACTGACCTAGTGAATAAAATGGAGTAGATTTCTTTCTTTGACCCCATATCCTATCTGTAGGGTAGTCTTCATTAGCTCATTATTGCCTTTAGAATATATTATATACCTTTTCAGGCTGGTGTCTGGCTCCATCTTAACCTTTTCAGTCTTGTTTCATGATATTTCCCTTCACAGGCTAAACTATTAGCTCTTTCCCAAACTTTGCTATCCCTCATGAGGGGAATGCATTCCTTCACCATTGCTGCTGCCTCTCAGAATTCTTATCTGACTTCATGTGCCACTTCTCCCATGATCTTACCAGTTGTTAATGTGCTATCCCTCCTCAAATTAGCTCCTGTTGAAGGAGTTGTCTGAACAGACTCAAAATTTCTCAAAATGCTTGGGGCCAGAAAAGCCTTACTTGTTGGAGACTGTTTTCTGGACTACATTTTGTAGAAGGCCTTGCATGAGCCCATTCACTGCTTAGTAATATGTCTAAGTATAGACTTTGAGTGAGGAGAGTTTGCTATGTATTTTTTTTTAATGTAAAAGGTCATGGAGAAGAGCCTGGCATGGCATTGGTGGCAAGAGATGGCATCAGCCAGGTACGGTGGTGGAATGGTGAATTCCTGCACCCAACCTCCTGGGAATAGGCCTGAGGTGTACAGGACAGTGTTATTATGTTCTTGGATCTAGCCTCCTCAACAGACAAGGAGAAACCACATGGTCCCTGAGCTAGAGGAGCAGCGAAGGACTGAGCCATGATATGTAGGGACACACCTGGACACCTCCCTCCAACCCCAATCACATATACGTGTTACCATTAGTTATGATAGTCTAGCGAGAAGGGCATTGACTCTTTACATTTCTAAGTATTCTCTTTGGAGGGGAGCTTCAGCCACAAGGTGGTGCTATAAATCTGAAGGACTCTACATTTGAGGTGGGGTGAAGAAGTCTGGGAGGGGGTTCACAAAAAAGAGGGAAGGAAAATTGCATTGACTATTTATAGCCTGAGGTTTAAGTCATGTTTGCATGACTTATGGGATGAAATCAAGGCTGACTTTTATTCTCTATAGCTATAGATAGAAAATTTTCAAGGATCATCAGTATATAGTGTTATCTTGAATCAAAGGCATCCTCAATGAGGATATTAACAAAGAGGGCTTGTGGTTTTCAAGAGTGGATCACATCTTTGCCATCACTTAGTTAACTGAAAGATGTAGAAAATATAAGATCCCCTTATGCTTATTGTTTGTTGATTATTTGTTTTTAAAAATTGATTACATAGTATGAAGCCCCATGTTACAGGTTCTTTTTCAACAAGATGTCTTTCATACATCAAAATCATTCAAGATTCCTTCACAAATGTAATGGAAGTAACCTTGCTCAATGACCCTTTGATTCTAAACAAAAGGTATAGCATAAAACAGGGAGAGGGAAGGGTGTTCACCAAAGATTTTGATCACTGTGACAGAAGTAATGACCTGAAGCTTCCCATTAAAGCAGAGCCTATATTTTTAATATCAACATTCTCCTGGCATTGTTATTTGGCAGTGAGCTCTGGAATACAATAGTATCTAAAGAATTAAAATGGAGGGCATGTGGTGGGTGTAAGCCCGCTATATAACATGAAATAAATGAACAACTTCAAGATGTTAACAAAGAACTATACGATAGGAAGTGAAGATGGGCTGGTCATATAGTAAAGATAATGATTGACAGGTGGACAGTCAAAGTGTTTTCCATTGGTCTTCGTCAGGAGAAGGTGAGGAAGGACTCTAGCACGTTGGGTAGACAACTTGTGGAAAACTCATAGGAGGACATATATGGGTTGTAATCTGCAATGTGAAAAGACCTTCCAAACCGACGAAATGGATTCATTGGAGTATTTGAATATTGCTAGCCTAATCCAATGCATAGGAAAGAAGGTGGAGACTGAAGTCCTTTTTTATCTTTTATGTAATGACCTAGACATGAACCAAATTCTAAGGTTGGTCCCTCTCCCTCCCCCCACCTTTGGCGCAAGCCAAAAAAATGACTCATGGAAAGGCTCCCCGCCGCTCCCCGCCCCCCACCAAAAAAAAAATTGGGCCTAATCTGTGTAAACTTAGAGCTTGGAGTTTGGGGTCATAGAGTATTTGGGGGTATATTTCTCATAGCCAATGACCCAGATGACTTGTGTGACCTACCTCACAATTCAAAATGTAGCCATTTCTGCATGTAGAAGTAAGGCCAAGCTAAGGATCAAAGCTCCTGCGTGGTGTTGCATTCAGTACTGAAAATGCCAGTTTGCCCTCTGTCCCGATTGCTCACCCCACCCTATTTTGGAAGATTCTCTTCTCAAATTGAAGAAGCACATATATTAAGTAAGGTGTTTTGTAATCCCCTTCTCCTCATCTGTTGAGTTAATTTTTTTTGAAGTAGATTATAATTGCATGGAGGAATGTGTGAATGAATCAGTAAATAAGATTTATTTTCCATTTATCCTTATCTGAGTATCTATAGTTATTGGTGTAGAGTAGGACATGCTCCTTGAGATCAGGGACTGTTTTTTTTTTTATCATCAGTTTCCAATCCAGTACCTTGTATGTAATAAATGTTTGTTAAATTGAATTTAACCACTTTAATCTCTGTTTTCCATCAGAAAATCGATAACCATTTGTGCTTTCTGTCTCCAGCAAGGATATGATAAGAGCAGAGGCATATGTTGGAACATTTTGTATTCATGAAGCTTCTTCTGAAAAGAATTCTTATACACATTTTTTTTTAATGTGAATCCCTGTTTTCCTTCTTTTTACTGTATCTCCCTTTTGTATTATATTCAGCTTGGACAAGAATTACTGGCTTAGTTTCATTTACCAGTTACGAAGAACAATGCCTTGTTGTTTGAGTTCGTGGTACTGCTAATAAATACTTAATTACACATGTTATTCATATACCACTCTTGGCTTTTAAGAACTATCAAAAAAACTTTTTAAAAAAGTTAGTTGATAGGTAGAATGTGTCAATACAGGTTGTACCTCACTCTGTTGGGTGTGTGTGTGTGTGTGTGTGTGTTTAAATTCCTGTACCTTCTTTCTAGTGGAAGGGCACAGCTGTGTAATTGTTTTAATTAGTAACTACATGACCGACTGACATCTAGCTAAGTCAGCAGATTAGCCTTTTCTGGAGTTGGGGAAGGTAACTATCAGTGTATTTCATGTATCCTCAGTGTCCTATTCATTAAATGAGTGAAGCCTCTATAGGAAACAGCTGCTGAGATTTGTATATGGGATGGTAGGAAGCAGTGAGCTTGGTGTGGAGATTTAAAATTTTTTAAACTCCTACTGAAAATGCAAGCATGTGACATCTTCAGAAGAAATAAGGAAAAGCTTTAGAAAAGAGATCAGTCCAATCAGCAGCGGAACATGTGGCAGCCTTGTTTAACCTGAATAGCTTCTCTTCTTTTTCTAGCAAGGGGCAAGTTGCCAAGCACAAGGACTAAATAAATAGGCTTAATCTAATTGGGTCTGTAGAGGAGAAAACACTTGGCCCCTTCTGTTATGAAAGAGACATGCACAAAGTCAGCATTCCTTGAGCTGTTAAAGCATCATTATATAGAACAGAAAATCTGTTTTCTTGGAAATGCAATAATGGACACAGGATTGGTTCAAGTGGTCTAGAAATTTAGACTTGTGACGTCCAGGCCTACCATATGCATGTAGCATTTAAACAAAGACTAGTTTCTCCCCATACCTCACAAGAACTTTTATTATTTATCATTTTTATTATTTACCTTTTTTCCTTCTACCAAACATTTTAAGTTTTCTTTTTTGTGGATATTTTACAACTAAAATAGGGTGCGATGGGAAGAATGGGATGGGGCTCTATCACAGAATTTCAGAACGTGAAAGGACCTCAGCAGCACCCAGTCTTACCATGCCTAAAAAGTGATCCCAATACAGCGTGGTCTTCTAGCATGTGTTTGAAGGAAGAGAAGGAAGGGTATGCACAGAAAGGAAATAGGGCTCCTTCCAAAGCAGCCACTCTACTTGTGCATAGCTGCCCTCAGAGGAAGGTGTTCTTGACATCAAGCCTAGGGTTGTCTTTTTGCAACTTAAATCCATTCTGTATATCTGAGGATAAACTGAAACTGATAAAATCCAAGTCTTTTTATCTTCTTTCTCCAAGCTAAGCATCCCTAGCTTTTTCAAATACTGCTCATGACCAGGGCTTATATGGTATAGAATTGAAACTTCCATGTAGAAATCTGGAGATTGGATATTATTAGCCCCAGCTCTATCATGTGAGATGTATACATGCCTTTGTATTAACTTCCCTAAAACTCTTCGTGATCCTGTTTGGGGTTTTCTTGGCAAAGATGCTGGAGTGGTTTGCCATCTCCTTCTCCAGTTCATTTTGCAGATGAGGAAACTGAGGCAAACAAGGTTAAATGACTTGCCCAGGGTCACACAGCTACTAATGTCTAAGACCAGGTTTGAACTCGGGTCTTCCTGACTCTAGGGACTGTCTCCTGTACCACCTAACTGCCCCTGGGCTGTCTGTACATCTGTAAAATGAGGGAGCTGAACTGGATGATGTCCCCAAGGACCTCTACAGTATGCGGTAACCCTGTAATGTTATTTAGTAGTCAATCTCAGCCCCTTGTTGTACCCTGTTTCCATTATTTGAGTGACACTTTTGCTCTTAATTGTCAAATTCATTGTTTTCCCCCCCGTTCTTCATCCTCTGCAGTCTTTCTGCAACAGTTCACACTATTGACCCTACCTACCTTCTGAAAATCCTTTCTTCCCTTCCTGCTTGTTTGGCCTTTCCTTCTCGATCTGCTTTTGTGGTTCATCGTCTTCCTCCTGCTCACTAAAAGCCCTCATCCCTCTGTGACTCTTTCTTTACCATCTCCTCAGATGGAATTGACTCCCAGATCAGTTTATCACTGTATTCTCCGTCTCTTTCCTGATCCTCTGTGTTGCAGAGTTCTTGAAGCCCGGGGATTCTTAGAGCCAAAAGTGAGAAGGGAGAACATTTCAGAACAGCCAGTGGAAAAGCATAGAAATTGGAAATAGTATGTCAGTATGGCTAAACTGTAGAGTGTAAGGAGGGGGAGTAATATGTAAAAAGACTGGTCACAAAGGAAGGAGCCAGATTGTGAACAGCTTTAAATCTCAAATAGAGAAGTTTATATTTGATCCTAGAAGTAATATGGAACTGCTGGAGTTTATTGAAGAAGGGGGTAGGGGTAACTTCACCAGACCTGTTCTTTAGAAAACTCATGTTGCTGATTGAATGGAGGATGGATCAGTGTAGGAAGAAATGAGGTGGGGAGTCCAGTTAGGCTACTTAAGATAATCCAGGCAAGAGGTGTTGAAGGCCTGGACTAGATTGGTGGCGCATGCAGAAAAAAGGGCATGTATGAGAGAAGTGTTTCGGAAGTAGAAATGATAAGATTTCTAAACATACCTTGGACTTGTGAAGGCAGTGAGAGTGAGGAAGTGAGGATTGCACCAAGGTTTTGAAACTGGATGAATAGACGGATAATGGTACCTTCTATGGATCCAGCTTGTGGCCTGCATGAGGCACCCATCACACTTCCTGAGTGCAGCCCCAGCCAGATTAAAATTTAATTGGGAAATATTTAACAAAATAAATAAAAATAAAGTAAAACATAGATGACATTTTGAAACTAAGTGAATATGCAGCCATCAGGGATCCTTATGGGTAGATTATTGGCCCTCATTTGACATCACTGTCCTTTAGTAATAGGGAAGTTTAGAGGAAAGGTAGATTTGGGGAAAAGATGGATGAGTTCTGTTTTGAACATTTTTAAATTGAGTTGCTTATGAGACCGCTACTTTCAAATGTCGTGTGTGTGTGTGTGTGTGTGTGTGTGTGTGTGTGTGTGTGTGTGTATATGTATTCATTCCATTTACATCGTTGTTGTAATTGTATGTATTATTTTCTTGGTTACTTGACTTTGTATCAGTTTTGAGGGATGATTCTTTGGGTGGGGGAGAGGAATACATTTTGAAATGAAGGTGATATAAAGATAAGAGATAGTGATAAACATTTAAAATGTTATTTTAAAAAATAGCCTAAGTTATAAAATCACACTGAAAATTTATGGATCTTTTTAAAATCACATATTCAAAGGGAAAATGTTCTGATAAAACTTTGAGATATTTCCAAAATAACATTGCCATCTGAAATAGTAGTCCTGAATATGTAATCGAATGTACTGTAGAAAAAGAGAAAATTTTGATAAATCTTACACATTTAATGCTTTTTCTCTTTCGGGTCTTTTGGAAGGACTTTTGACCAGCCATCAGCCAAAACAGTAAATATTCAGTGAGAAGTTCAGAACATGGTTTTTAAAATTCGTTGTTCATAGATACCTTCCCTCATAGGTGCCATCCAGTGGGTTGAAGATATGACCCTAGATCTTTTATTTCCTATGAATAATTACAATAATTACACTGAAAAGAGCACTGTACTGGGAGTCTGGAGATTTGTATTCTAGCGACAGATTTGTTATAACCTCAGACAAATCTCTTCATTTATGTGGACCCCAGTTTCCTCATTTTTAAAATGAAGGTGCTAGCCCAGGTGATCCTCTGGGCATCCCTTTAGTTTTAAAAACTTCATTACATTTGCCATTTGAGATGTACAAACTCAATGCTTTAGGTATAAAGAGGAGGGAGGAATCACTTCTGGCCATTGTGATCAGGAAAGACTTCATGAAAAAGGTGGCATTTGAATTGACTATTGAAGGATAGGTGGATATAAGTGAGGAGAGAGAACATATCTGTTGTTGGTCTCTACACCCTGCGCCCAGCAATGCATGCCATCCTCACTTTCACCTCTTGGAAATCACTAGTTTCCTGTAAGGGTTAACTCGGGAGTCTATATAGAAACTTTTCCCTTACCCAACAGTTACAAGTTGCCTTCTGTTTACTTTTGTGGGACAAAGTGGCAATGACTTGCCTTAAGGGCAACGACTGTTTTGATTTTGTCCATATTCAGTACCTAGCATAATACCTTTTACATGATAGGTGTTTAATAAATATTTGATGAATTGTATTTAGTTTAATCCATAGATTGTGGAGAGCCATTGAAGGTATTGGAGCAAATTGAGGGATATAATCTGGATGTGCTTTGGAAGATTAATCTAGTGTCAGAATAGAAGATAGATTGAAGGGGGAAGAGTCTGAAGTCAAGGAGGGGTGCTGTGATACCCCTGGCATTTTGTGATGAGAAATTGAACTAGCTTAGCCTTAGTTTCAGGAAGAAAGGAAGGGTTATCAACATATGACAAGAGTGTGAATACTGGAAGAGAGGAAGAAGTAAAAAGGCGCTTAAGAGATTTTGAGTCTTAAGTGACTGGAAATAGTTAACCAAAGTATATGTTTCCATAATAGTTCATTTTTCCTGGTGTAACACTTACTAATACTTTCCTTCTCTTTACAGTACCTAGGCCATGTAGAAGTTGACGAATCAAGAGGAATGCACATTTGTGAAGATGCTGTAAAGAGACTGAAAGCTGTATGTATATTTGTTTGTCAACATGTTAGTATGCTGTTGTTTGTCTGAAAATTGTTACCCATATATAACTAAAGCAATTCAGTGTCATACTTAGTGAGCACTTATTTCCTTTAAGGAAAAATGTGGGTTTGCTAATACAGACCACCTGTGGTGGTCACTGATCCACACTGCAACCTCTTAATTTGACAAACATTCCAGTGGAAATTATTTTTCCAGTCCATGCTGCATTTTTTGGGAATCAAAGTAAGTCAGGTGGGGTAGCTAGGTGGCAAAGTGGTTAGAGCACTGGTCCTGGAGTCAGGAGGACCTGAGTTCAAATGCAGCCTCTGGCACTTACTAGGTGTGTGACTCTGGACAAGTCACTCAACCCCAAATGCCTCCCAAAAAAGACCCAAACCCAAAAACCAAAATAATTCAGGAAACATTTCTTGAGTGTCTGTTGTTTTGTGGGTATGGTAAACAAGAGATATGTTACTATTTGAGGAGAAACATCATGGCAGAGCAGATAGTGAGCAGAGAATAGAGACAGAGCCAGCCTTGAAGTCAGGAAAGTCAGGGATTGGAGTCCTGCTTCTGACTGTGTGACTTTTGACTCTGTGACCCTAGGCAAGACATTTAACCTCCCCTCGTCCCTGAAAACTCTACTTACTGAAGTTGCAAAATACTTGCTGATCAGCTTTGGTGTAATGGGAGTTTCTTCACTGGGAGTCCCGTATACCAAGGAAATCTCAAATCTACGTGAGAGGCTACTTCACCTGCTGGAAAAAGTCCTCCATTTGGAGTCAGAGCATCTGGGTTTAAATCCCCATCTCTGCTACTTTCTGCTTGTATAACCTTAAACAAGCCCCTTCCCTTCTCTACCCTGTTTCCTTGTGTGTAAAAGAGGATTGGACTCAATTTCCTCTGAGATTCTTCTACTTCTAGATCAGTGACCCAGTTTTAAAGTCCCTTCCAGCTTTAAATCCTCTGACCCTATAGATACTCCAATTAGAGGGCATATATTCCAGAACAAGGTAAAAATCCACCCCATTTTTTATCTCCATCTCTACTTCCAGAGTATGTGTGTATATGTGTGTGTGTACACAGACATATACATGTGTATATATATACACATGTATATGTGTATGTTTACACAAATACATACTTTTCCTAGGTCTTCCCCAATATAACTCAAGTCAATGCCCTAAACTCCACTACCTTTTATGTACAAAATGTACAAAATGAAGACCCTTTTCCAGGATGGAGTATTCATTTTGAGTTTCATGTCAGACGTGTATAAGTCTATTTGAGAAAAGTTTTTTTTTTGTTTGTTTTTTGGTTCTATTTTGTTTTAAAGAAAAAAAATATTAAGCAACACAGGTTCTAAATTCTATGAGGTTTAGATAACACTTTGAATTTTCTACTATTAGATAGATAAGAAGATTGTTGAATCATCTGATACCTGTCTCCCTCTGGGTGAATGAATTACTCCCTTTCTCCAACATGCTCTTTAACAATTACTGCACAAGCTTAATTCTGCATGCCAAATTTATCCTTATCCCAAAGAGCATTAAAGACCTATTGCTTTGGGTTTGTCAATGAAAGGCTGCCATAAGGATGACTTCTAATGACTGCTTTTTCTAATAGTGCTTGGTAATTCAAACTTTTCTTCTAAAGTGCATTCTGGATAATGTTTTGTCTGAATCTTCAAGAACCATTGGGATAGAATATTGACGAAGCAACCAACTCAGAGAGGTCGAGGTAGACGTTATATGTAAAGGAACCCAGATGGTTCAATTTGGAGGAAAGGAATGCCCTTAAAATAATACATTGTGGTTATCTAAAGAACGACAATGCCATCTATACATACTTTTTCTACTTCTTTCCACTCTCCCAACAGTGGATACTTAATCCTGAATGCTTTTTGGTTGATAGAAGCTCTTCTATGTCTATTTGCATAACAGAGTACTTTATGATTAACCAGTACATGCCATATATCATAGGGTCATTTTGAGGGGACCATTGTAAAAGTCTCCTTACAAAGTGCTTTGCTATTTCACAGATTTATACCCCTGTACACTTAATTAGTGACACCTAGGGTCTCCCTCATTATCGTGGAGAAAGCCTAGACTCGTTGTTACCTTTGTCTGGTACCAACTTTATATTGACTTACTATCTGTTCAAATATGGTTCCTGCAGTGCAAGATCTTGGCATTTCATTAGGTGAGAAAGCTGACTTGAGATTTGCTCATGACCTCTTTCAGGCTGCTTGGGGAACTGTACAAAAGAACTATCGTAAGAGGTGAACTTATCAAAAAAAAAAACTGCATTTTACTCATCTTTTAGTTCTTCCAAAGTTGAAAATATCAAGTCCCACTTATAAGGAGAAAACAAACAAAACCCTCTCTCTCTAAATCACAGGACACAGAATGAGCTGGGAGGGGACATGGCAAGCAAAAACCCCTCCCCAAATACTTAAAAACAAACAAAAAAAATCCAACCTGTTCAACAGAAACTGTGATAGATACAGGACAATGCAAGACAAGTAAAAATGAACAGTGGGGGAAAAAATAAAATTAAGCAGCATGAAATATTTTTTACAATTTTAAGCAGTTTTTAGAGGTTATCTAATGGCAGCATATTCCACATTCCATCAATTTTCTACTTATGATAATGGGGCTTATTTCTATTCTTTTGGCACATTTAACTGTGGTCTCTAGATGTCCCATTTCCATTTGAATGTACTCACCAATTAAGCATCACCTAAGAATTTCATTTTTCATGTCTGCTTCAACTGGTTGAGAGTAGGAATAACAATTCATTCTGTTTTTGATCATTAGTTCTCCTGAATAATTATGGGAAAAATTTGAAGCATTGATAATACATTGGATAGTTCAAAAATTAGCTAGATATTAAGGCTGTTACCAAAATTTCATTGCCCAAAAAAAGAAGCATACATAGTTTTTTGAAATCTAGATGTTGCTTATATTCAGTCCTAGAACTGAAAAAAATTAGAAGTTGATATTCCTAAGGCGTGCAATTTCAGTCTAGTGTTTTTATTTAAATTGTAAAAAGGAAAAGCAATAAAAGCATCTTTCTGTGTACCTCAAGTTCAGTAGCCCTACCCTCTTATTGTACTAAAACTTATGTCTTATCAAAGGAGTAGTAGCAAGGTGTCACATTTTTTTTATTATAGAGACCTAAAAATTCCAAGGACTTCATGAAAGATGATTTTGAAATTTGTTCAGAGAATACTTGACAATAGGGCTTGAGTAGTTTAATGCACCAGAGAAACTCAAAGCAAGCGCACTGCTATATATATAAGAACAAAATTTAGATTTTATATTAGTGGAAGTGATGATTCTTTGATATGCCTTGGAAGTAGTGTGTTGTTTATACGATCGTATTTTTTCTTTTGTTGTAACTGTTGAAAGACTGATAATCTTTTGAATAACTAATTTTTGTTTGTTGGCTAGTTTTCTTTGGGGGAGGTAGTAATATTTAGATCTCTTGGGGTTTTGTTCTTGATACCAGAAAGATTAATTATTTGAGGCCATAAGACTTATGATGTGGTAAAGAAATTATTAGTTTTACCTATACCAGGGAATATTACAAACCTCATTGCATGTTCAATTCAAAAATATTCCTTTGTTTTTCTAGATCTGCAAAGAGATTGGTGTCTGAGTTGGTAGTAATTTCACCAGATCTAATCTTTTCTTCTTTAGAAAAGCTTGGCTATTTTGGCCTCTCTTTCTGGAAAAAATGAGAATGCCTTTGTAGGAAGCTCATCTGGAATTCAAGTCTCTCCCTTTTCCCTCCTCTTCCCATCTCCTTCCCTTTTTCACCCCCTCTTCTTTTCTTCCCCCCTCCCATCTTCCTTTTTTCTCTTTCCCATTTTACTTTTCTTCCTTCTTTTTCCTTTTCTGACTATTTTTTAATTTGAAACATAAGGTGTGAAGGCAGGGAGGATGATCCCTCAACCCCAATTTAACTATCCTTATACTAGAACAAACCAGTCAAAGGCTCTCAGCACGTTTTAGGATCAAGTATCTACATTTATGGAAGGTGCTCTGTAACCTCATGAAGTTGATTGGAGGACTCATCAAAATGATCAGAGATCCCCCCGATCAATCCCCCTTTTTAAATAGAATTGAATTATTGATAATTTTCCTGTATTTAAGTAGAAGCATCTTCTACCTCCCACCCTTCTCCCAAGTTTCCTTTTCATAAAATATGTTGAAAGGCCAGCAGAATTTTCAAAAATTCTGAGAGTCTTTGGAATTCTGTAGTACCCAATTCATATTGGCCCATATATAAGTTGACGATTTTTTTCTTCTTTGAAATCTTTGCTGTGTGCAATTTGTATTTGTCTTTCCCCCTCTACCAAAACATTGATTTGACAAAAATGATATGAAATGGCCATCTGGCCTTTTTTTATACTTGCTGTTTATTTTTTATCTGGCTGCTAATTGGATATAAAATAATCTTTGCCTTAACTGAGCATATTATTCCATACTACTCATGAATTTTATAAACAAGACTTTTTCTAGAAGAACTTGAAACCAGTCTTCTGTAGAAAGAAAGAATTTGGAGGCACACGATCTGTTCCATCAAGGGCTTTTATTATTCCAAACACTATGTCTTTAGTGTTTTTCATAAATGATAAAGTTTCCACTTAGACTTTGCTGTAAAAATACAGGCAGTGTTGGAGAATAAGCCTACAGAATGAGGCTTGTGCTAAGGTAATAACAAGTCTTTGAAACTTGAGTTTAAAATTTTGAAGAATTAAGTAGCGGTGATGCACCAAAAATCTGATAGAAAAATGAATTTCATATAGTTCAATGACCTTGGAACGATGTGATTCTTGAATTAAAAAGGAATTTAGCATTGTGGTGCTGTTTGAATTTTGGAAGAAATTTAAAAAGCAACAAGAAATCTCACTTTCTCATCCTTTCCCCACACTTAGTCTCAAGTAATCCCTTCTACTTTTAAAGTAATTTTAATATAATTTAGGAAATATTTGTACACAGACATATAAACTATATAATAACTGCTGTTAATTTGCAACATCTTTAATCCATGATAACCAGTCTACACTGTAATGTTATTCAAGATGCAAATAAGATGGTCAGCAACATTGCCAAATTAGCCCCAGCAACATTAATTTCCCTCAGTATAATTGTACTTATCATCCCATTTATAATATTGTTCTAGGGAAATAAGGTGTTCTCCTCCCCCCACCCAATTTATTTTGCTGTTTTACCTGACATAATGTTTTTGTGGAACCATTAGGTCTCTTTACTTAGAACTAGTGATATTTCTCCAGTGCAAAGTAACTAGAACTAGAATGGGATCTAGTTTGAAAATCAAAAAATCCAATTAGATAAATCATTTATTATAACTGACTTTTAATTACCTACCTGAATATGTGTATCACCAACTTTGGAAAGTCTTTATTTCTTGTATATCACGTTTGTATTTTGCCATGTTTTCAATTTATCATGCAATATACAGATGATCAGGATTTCCTTGATAATTAATTGGCAATGGATTGATGACAGAAATGTCTGTTGTCCATCTAGCATTCTTATGATGTTTCTCAAAATTCATTTAATTGGAATGAAAGGTTGCAGTTTTCTAAGCAATTTCTTAAAAGATAAACCAGAGCTTTATATATCTCTTGACTCTGATGTAAACACATTTAAAAAGGGAAGTCTTTTTTTCCATTGTTTATATGTGTTGCTCCCTCTTCGTTTTGGTTTTAGATTAGCTTCATTGTTTCTAATATGTTCAGTTTTTTAAAAACTTAACTATTTGATATATTTGTTTTAATATATGTTCTTGTTTTAGCAGGTAAAAGAATCATAATTTAATTGTTATTAAATGAGCATTAGAAGTATTCACTAAACTATTAACTTGTAATATTTTTAAAATTCATTTTGCATGTCAGCTCTTCCATTAACATTTGGGATCTTTTTAAAGAAAGAAAAAAAAATATTCTTCATGTTTAACAAGCGCTTTGCTGAAAACCAAATTAATTAACTGACAATTTCCCTCCGCTCTTTCCCTTCCACAAGAATGAGGTAGCCACTGGCGAATCTCTTAGCTTTTGCTGCAACTTTGAGGGCTGGTGGTTACTTAAAAGTTTAACAAAACCACAATCACTGAACTTGGCAGTAGAGATGGGCTCTTTTGCACTTGTACATGAATTTCCTTTTGATTACTTCAATTTAACAAATATGTATTAAGCTCCTGATACGTGCAAGGCTCTGGAGAGACAAGAAAAAAAGTGAATAGCACCCGTCCTCAAGGAATTTACATTCATTCCAAGTTCAAAATAATCCACTGTACTCTAGGATGTTATTTATGGCCTAGAAACATGTTGGTTTTTTTCCTAAGAAAATTTTCCATTGTTTATTATCACATTGTCTGGATTTACATACCTTAAAATTCCCCGTAAGGATTTAGTCAATATATTTTTGTATTGTAAGTGTCTATTTCTTGAACAGAATTCTTAGCTTTTTTTTTTATGCATAGACATTTTTTTGGATGTCTAAGACTCCTTTTCAGAATGATGATTTTAGATGCATAAACTAGAATACATAGAATTACAAAGGAAACACTTATGTTGAAATAAAGTTGTCAGAATATTTCTTAAAACAAGTTCATGGACTTCATGTTAAGAACCCCTGTTTTATAAGTAGATCCAGTACTAAAAACAAATGTAAAGACCTTGAGGTACAGTGTGACAAAACCCAGGAAATACAAACTGAAAACTGAAGCTCTCCAGCCCCAGGCTCTTCAGGTCTTTGATTTGACAAGTTGGTGGCATTACACTAACTGGACTTAAATATTGACTCAAGTTTAATTACACATTTTTTTCTTTATCAAAGGTTAAACTTTTAATGAATTATAGTATATCTGTTTTGTTAAGCATTTAGTAAATTATAATTTCAACCTTTATAACAGTGGTCAGTTTTTATAATTTTGTAAAAATTTGTACTTGAATTGTAGCTACCAACCTGTCTTTTGCCCAAGCCTTTCCAGAAAATATATGTAGCTTTATTAAGGGACAGGGGAGAATTCCTTTGTTCCCTAAATCTAGATTAAGGTTCACTGACTTGGTTGATTTCCAGATTAATCTGTCCTCCTGACACCAGTTGTACCAAGTGCAATGGCTTGATGCTCTCTGCAGGTGGTTGAGGCAAAATCCATCTGTTCTTTTTCCAAATATGCTCATGTATGCTGTCTATATTTAAAAGAAGCAGCTCTTCATGTACAAGCAAATGGAATTCCATGGACTACTAAGTATAAAGATCTTTGGAACTGGGCTATTGCCACTTCTTTAATATGGTACACAAATTTTTTCTTATCTAGTACGGAGAGTTCCATCAGTTTATAATTTGGGAAAAACAACAATATGAATTAAGGACTTAGCCTTGATACACATTCATTTTTTTAAAAAATACCTTAAGATATTTTAAGTGTAATTGTGGGTCTTCCTCCTTGGAGATGGCCTTGTCAGTTGATATCTTCCATGGTGGTGTTTCGCCAGTTGTAAAGGGAAGAAAGTTTCGGGAACCATCCTTCTCATCTAAAAGTACCCTGTAGTTGTTCAGAAGTTTAAAATGTAAATTTCATCGGACTAAAGAATCCTGATACTTCTCTGCTGCCAAATTCAGAGGATTACTATATTAAGAGAAATGAATGGGATCACAGAAGAAAATGCCAAACTAACCACTCTGCATGGGTGCGGATCTGAAGTTATAGTTTCTTCTTATCCTTCTTTTCACCAACTTTGGGGCTGTGTGATGCTTTTTTCTTTGTTTTCATGGGCCTTTCCTCTTTCCCTGTCACTCCCTGTATGGATAACTCTAAAACTCTTCCTCCCTCCCCTCCCCTTTGTCCCTTCCCGAACTTTTGTATGTGCTTGTGGGTTTGAAACCCTGGGACATTTGTAGCCTCGTACAATAATAGCGCTCGACTTGTCCCTCCTGTTCCTCCAGGAAAGGAAGTTCTTCAAAGGCTTCTTTGGAAAAGTAAGTTTAATGCCCTGTTTGTGCTTGTTGTATAAGGAGTTACACCCCTGGTCTAGCGCTGCATCTCTATAGATGTATCATATATGTCAGTTTTACAAAATTTACAGTAACTTTGGTGTCAGTATTTTACTACTCACTAATCAATCCAAGGATTGACTTGGACAGTGTGTGTGGACTAAAGAATAGGCCTCAAGTAATGTATGTCGGTTGATGTCCAAGATAATCAAATATTCCCAGTAGAGCCCAGGAAATGATTTTAAAGTTTTGATGACTCACCTCAAGACTAAGTTGTCAAAGGATCTTGATGAGGGGCTTGAAGTAGAATGACCCCAATATCCATTCTAGGTCTAAATTTATAATCTTCTGTTCCCTGCCCACAGTATCAGTCATAAACTAACAAAACTGGAGCTTCTGTTTAATGTTCAATATTGGAAAAGAAGCAACTTCAAATTCAAGTGAAAATGAGCTCTCTCCCAGATTTTGTCATCATAAATTCAAAACTACTTCCTTTAAACCACATTCAGCCAAAATTAAAATAAAGTGTAGAATTCTGGGAGTTCAAAAGCATTCTCTCCAGGAAGCCTGCCAATGTTTTAACGTTGTTACTCAAGAAAAATAAGTTTAATCATGGCTCATCATGATGCCTGTCATTTATATTATATCCTTTATGAGGACCTCTCCAAAGACATAACTGTGTAATGCTCATTCTTCTTTCTAAGGACTGAGAATATGTAATCAGTCAACAGATTCATTTGTAGAAGAATAGCATTCCATAGCATATGGTAAGTTTCTACTGTTTTATTTACAAGACTTTAATCATTTACTTTTGCCAGAGTAGAGCTTGAGTAGATCGTAAAACATTTCAGAAAAAATGTGTCATTTGATCTGAATATAAATTTTAGAATCATTTTAATATGTTGATGTTTTTACCTAGTTAAGATCACTTTTACATTGGCTTAATCGAATTGATTTTAAGAAATTTCACTTGTGAGATACAATTCAATTTTTGCTGGCATTTTGAAAAGAAATGTCAAATAGTTTGTCTTTGCATGTCTATGGGGAATTTTTAGCAAGTAGCTTGAGTATCAGACATACTAATTGTTCCTTAGTTCATGAGAAGCATGAACGGAGCAGTGAAGTGGCATGGTGGATAGAGTGCCAGGCCTGGAGTCAGGAAACTCATCTTCCTTAATTAAAGTCTGGCTTCAAACACCTATGTGACCCCTGGGAAAGTCACTTAACCCTGTTTGCCTCAGTTTCCTCATCTGTAAAGTTAGCTGGAGAAGGAAATCGCAAACCGCTCCGGTATCTTTGCCCAGAAAACCCCAAATGGGGTCACAAAGAGTTGGATACAACGGAAAGATCAACAACAAAGTTTCAAGACATCCATGTTTGGAGGGGATCTGATACATAAGACATCTTTTTGATTCATAAAACATTTTATTCAGTCCCTGTGAAGTCCAGTGCCAGGATGATAGGCTCTAGATATAAAGTTTTAAAAAACTAACCAAACCCAGCCCTCAAGGACCTTAATTCTGTTGGGAGATAAAAGGCATACCCAATGGTAAATAGTATCATAGAAAGCTTTTCCAGCTTTTCAATGTTCTTTTCAAAATGTACCTCCTAAAAGCAGTACTAATTTGCCACAGTACACATACAGTTTCCCACTTCTAACTTCTTATACTTAGCTTCAAATAAAATTGGATGGCATAGTTAAGAATAGAGATTACATATACATTGATATTTCCATCATTTAGCCAGCAGACATTTATGAAATCCTTACTGTATGCAAGCACCATGCTCATCAGTAGGAATACAAAGAAAAGCATACATTCTTGTGGGAGAGAAAACATATAACATGTAAATAATTAGGCACGTAGAAAATATATACTGAGGAAGTGGAAGATAATCTGAAAGAAGAAGGCATTGGGAGTTGGGGAAACCTTGAATTGTATCTTCACAAAAATTCTCTAAAAGGCAAAAGTCAGAGCATTCCAGGCACGGCCTGTTTGAGGACCCGCAAAGAGGCCAGTATTGCTGGATCACAGAGGTCGCTGAAGAATGTGTAAGGTATAAGAACATTAGAGAGGCAGGAAGAGCTTTAAATGCCGAACCAGTGATTTTATGTTTGATCCTATAGGACCAGCGAAATCAAGGATGTGAATGTTCATTATGTTTTGCAAGTCACTTAACAAATGTGAGCAATTGTTGTTCTCTTTATTTACAACAATGGCCGTCTGACCCACGGTAGAAGCATCTAAGTGGTTCAGTGGATAAAGCACTGGGCTTGGAATCAGGAAGAGACTCTTCTTTGTGAGTTCAAATTTGGCCTCTAATACTTCCTAGCTATGTGACCCTGGGCAAGTCATTTAATCCTATTTGACTCAGTTTCTTGTCTATAATATGAGTTGGAGAAGAAAATGGCAAACTACTCCAGTATCTTTGCCCAGAAAACCCCAAATGGGGTCACAAAAAGCCAGAGGTGACAGAAACAATTCAACAAAAAATCATGATTATAGATATAATATATTAAAGTATTTTATTGCAGGTTTTTATTGCATTGTACTACCTGGTCTTATCTTGTGACTAGAAAGGGGCAGGCACAGATGAAACCATATTTGTATCACTTCTATAAAGCTAATTTGCAGTGATTTTCTGTAAAGTAAGACTCAGAAAATACATTTCAACCACACAGATTTCCAAGAACTCACTTTCTCAACTTTTTGACATTAAAATTAATGTCATTTTTCAAAAAAAATTTTCATCCCTAATAAATGTGCCTCTCCTAGCAGTTAAATTAACCATGCTAATATTTACTAGATAGAGCTATTTACAATTTGGGTGAAATGTTGGAACACTGCTCTTGAGGATGTTTTCAACAGAGCTTTTCTAAAAGAAATTCTCATAATTTGGGGGGGAAAAATAATGAATTTTCAAGTTTTTTTCCCCTTGCTCTAGTAAATAAGTGTATCTTCATTTTATGGCAAGGCTTGCATCCAAAGTTTTAAACATTAATCATCATGGTTAAGAAGTAGACTGCTGAAAAAGAACACCCAAATTCTAAGGATCTTTGGATCACGTATATATTGATGAGAGCTGGCAATGAATAGGGCTTTATGATATATGCCAAGGATGGCTGAATTGTCTTAATTAATTATAGGAACTGCAGCTCCTTGTAGTTCAAAATTATACTCTGAAGGTATTAAAATTACAAAGACATAGATAGAAGCACCTTTTTATAAATAGGAATGAGTCAGAAGTTTTGAACTATTTATCCTGATCATGACTTAATTTAGCTAGGAGTCCCAGTCCTGCCTCCTCACCCTACCTAGTCCTGCTTTCTCTTGTTCCTAAGGATAAAGTTGATATTACAAGTTCCAGCAGTGTGACATAAATGAATTTAGGTTTTGCCATAGAGCTGTGTTGTAAAGTATTCTTCTATCTATGATAAGATTATATTTCTAAACCTATTTCAGAAGTTGATAAAATTCCAAATCAAAGGCTCCAAAGAATTATTTTTTTCCCTTTTTTTGTATGCCTAGCACTTAGCACAGTGCATGGCAAGCCATAGGCATTTAATAAATGTTTAGCGACTGATTCTACGATCCAGCTTAATAAGATTTTTCTGAATACATCATTTAGCCATACTGTCTGTAGCATCAACAGCACCATTCTTAATCTTGGTCTTCTAGACATTGTCATATGCAGGTTAAATCTGACAGCCTAAGATAGATGCATGCACATTTGCACAGACATGCAGTCATAGTCATATGAACACAAATTACTGCAAAATAGGCACAGTGTGCATTTAACTTGAAGTATATTTTTAATAAATTTTGTTTATTTGAATACTCTAGCTAAAGCCCTACTCTGATTCCCTGTTGGTCTCAGATGTTTACTAGCTGTGTGACTCTGGCAAGTCACCTAACCTCTGTTGCCTCATTTCCCTATCAGTAAAATGCAGATAAAAATAGCACCTACCTCCCAGAATTGTTGTAAGGATAAAATGAGTAATAGGAGCATAGGAAGCATTATACGAATGTTAACTATTACCTTTTGTTACTGTAGCACAGAGTGACACCTGCGTACTCAAGAGCTGTGTCAGTACAACACAAGCAAAAAAGGCTTTGATAGACAATGCTTGTTGTCCGAGGAATGGATCTAACCAAGTTTGGAGAGGCTCATCACAAGTTGGCAATCAAAATGATGACTTTGTAGCCACAGCTACTCTCAAAGACCATCTGCTATGTTACAGAACAGTTGTGGCCTACATTTTTACTTTTCTCCATACCAGTGAAATCACAGATGCTTGTAGTACTGGAATAGCTGAATTAAGCATTCTCTAAGTATCATTTCTGTTCTTGTGGAAAGGACAGGAAAATAAATTCCTTGTTCTAGGTCAGTTTTTTAAACTTTATTTTATTTTAATTTTTGGAATAAAAACAAGCATTTCCGTAACAGAGTGTTTTAAACCCAACTACCTATATAACCTCTGCATTAAAAAAATATTTATTCCTGGCTTCCTTAACAGTTCAGGATAAAGTCACAGTAAGAACTAAGTCCTCTAGCCACTTTATTTTAATTTTTGTTTCAGTAAAATCTGAAAACTAGATTATAAGCCAAGGGAAACTCCATTTCCTATCCCTTAAGTTTTCCATTCTTAGGGGAGGTCTTAAAATTTATCTGAAGTCTGAGATCAGTGTGTATTCTTCAGTGACTTAGATAAAGCTTGCTGTGTACTTAACATTCTAAAATACAAGTAAGTGGAGGAAGTTCATTGTGTCGCCATGATCATTTTATTAGAAGTCACCAGCTTAGTGTAGAGAGGCACCAAATATTGACTTGATTTTTTTATGTTCTATTTTGTTAGCTCTGGCTAATGTCATGCCAGACATGGCTTTGTTTCAAAATCATTGTCTCTGTAGTGTTTTGTGGCTATTGCCACCAATAGGGAACAGAACATTCAAAATAGCACATGATATTATTTTAGTATTATGAAGTGGAAGGTTTTTTTAAGTAATTCTGTATTTTCTCTTTTAAAAAGACCGTCATCTTCAGGATTCCAAGGGTATAAATGTTTCATGAGTACCTAACAACATACGTTCTTAAATCAGATTTCCAGATTATACTTTAAGGTCACTTAAATGTATCATTTTCTATGTGAGAAGCCTATAGTTCAGTGGGGCTTAAAGTGTGGTCTTAGTAACGGTTGTGACATGTTCATCTTTAAAAATGAAATACTTCCTTTAGCCAAAATGCTTGGCCTGTATCAAAAGACGTGCTAACTTCTAATCCTTCAGTAGAGAAATACTGCACAATACATTTCTTGTTTGGTGCATATGTCACTCAAGTTACTTGTTTCCAAGTAGTAGTTCTGCAGGCAGCATTTGGAATTAATAGAGTCTCTATATTTTCTAAAGCAACTTGGAAAGGATAGCTGAAAGGTTTTCCTCATAAACAGGCTGAAGAATCATTCTTTTCCAGAAACACACCTACCTGTAAGGTGCTCAATATGAATCCAACCTTTTGTTACAATGTGGTTGGTGAACCATGGAATCCTCCAGAGAATAGTGTGCTATTTCTCTCTAGGGAAGGACAGACACTCAGACATTTCACATTAAAAACTCAGTGAGTGATGTGGGAGAACATAGACTTGGGGAAAATAGATTTTCCATTCTTCTTGGGTACCATTGCTTTTTATATATGTCAGAACATATATTCCAAAGAATAAAACAAAAATAAGAATCCAGAAAGAACATATCTAAGTAAAGTACAAAAAAGATTAGCGTCATACAGGAAAGGGTGTGGGAATTAAAATAGCAAAGAGGAAAAGGGAGGGTATGCCAGACACTCCCTCATTTAGGGAAAAAGAACCAAGTCCATTCCCTAGTAGATAAGTGGTCAAGGATGTGAACAAAATAGTTTTCAAAAAAAGAATTACAAACTAGAAATGACCCGTGAAAACATGCTTCAGTCACTGATGGTAAGGAAAATGCAAAATAAAAACAGCTCCAAGATTTCACTTCCCTCCATGCAAATGAAAAAAAGATGGAATATCCAGTTTTGGAGGGCTGTGGAAAGACATGCACACTAATGCCCTATGGTGGAGCTTTGAGGTAGTCTAGCTGGATTCCATTTTGGAATTATGCTATAAAGTGACTAAACTATCTATGCCCTATGATCCAGCAATCTCATTATTGGATGAGTATTACAGAATAGTAAAAGGCAAAAATGAAGGTCCAATACAAACCAAAAATAGTGCATACTCTGTAGTAAACAATGAAAACAAAGAGGGGACCCATCAAGAGGGAGATGGCTGAAAAAATTGCAGTATAAAAATGTGACATTGTAGTTGTACAATAAGAAATGATAACTATTAGGCATAACAGAGCAAACATAAAGAAGTTCATATGAATTGATGCAAGGGATATGGAGAATCAAAAGAAGACTTAACATGACTACAACAAATTAGATGAGAAGCTCACTAAAGGAAAATTACATTCTTGAGTCATGGAAGAACCTAGCAAAGATCCTGCAGAACAGATAGGAAATATATCTCATCCCTCACTTCAAGGAATGAAAAGCTAGTAGGCAGACTCTTGTCAGCTATGGGCTCTTTATGTGTTCAGTCTTAAGGGAGCATGGGAAAAGGACTGTGATATAAAGAGTAAGCACCCAGTGAAACACATTTAAGAAAAAGAACGAAGAGGTTGCCAGAGACAGCAACCAGGGCTTGCCATAAGGAGTTAATTAGGATAGACCTTAAACCCCAGTAAACAATGGTCCTCCCTTCACCTTAGGCATGAAGAAAGTATAAATATAGTGAAAAGAAGTCCTTTATCTCATAGCTCTGGAGAAAATTCTGAAAAGTTATCTTTTTAAATTGCACTGTTATAGTCCTCAGACTCTTCAAGAAGTTATAATATTCCTTTTCCCGTCAGAAATCCTTTAGTGTGTGATGCCAGATAAAACTGAAGATTTCATTTCATGTCCTGCAGTAGAGATGTAGAGTAGAGATTTCCATTGGTTCCCTTCATCTAGGATTGCTCCCTCTTTGGTTCCTCGGATCCTGAGTTTAAAGAACAGTATGATAATTCTGCACATCACATTCTTGCCATTTCATAATGAGTTCACCCTTTACAGTAGAATAAGGATGGGTTTTTTTGTACCTTCCGGATTAGGGATGCTTCATTGTCAAGTCCGTGTTTCGACAATCCAGCTAGCAGCCCAAGCCTAGGTTCTTTTTGATCTGCTTTACTAAGGAAAGCAACGTTAAGGGGTTAACAAGCTTACTTTAATTCAGCATACAAATACCATTCACTTAATTCAGGGAAAAAGCCAGCACCCGGGAACTTCGGAACAAATACAAACAAAGTACAAACATCAACAGACAGACAAATACAATCATAGTTACCAACATCTAGGTTCAGCCTGGGAGCTCATAACAAGGGCTGGTGCAGAGTCACGCATGCCACCATTGCTGTGATTAAGAGCTCCGAAAAGAGAAAGCCACCCCCGGTTTTATATCTTTTTCAGGGTCAAGAGTGAGTCACACATGCGACTCACCCATGTGGTCTAAAAGCCTCTGATGTCCCAAACATGTCACTCAAACTCATGTGTAACTGGGCCCTCCCTGAGGCAAGGAGGTCACCAAGGACTCCCAAATCTAATCAAGGAAACAAAGGCCAAACTCTTCAAGGGCACTTGGTTGAACTGAATGCTAAGAGCCCATTTTCTTTGCTAACACATCCAGACATTATCAGGTTGGTGACTTGTATTCCTGTATTAGAAAATGCTGTTTCCAGATGTATTGTCATCACTTTCTGTATGTGTTTTGGAGGCAAAGACAAAACAAAACCTGAGTTCTTTTTCCCATAGTGTGCACTTGCCTTAGTTTGAGACTAGGGACATTTGCAAAGCTTCCCCTTTGCCTCATAGACTGCCTCTCTGCTCCGATGGCCAGTTGATGTGCTGCAGCTGTGGTTTCCCAGCATTTCGTAACTTCCACAGGGTTTGACGTTGTGCCCCTGTGTTTGTAGGCAAGTTTTTTTTTTTTAATGTCTGCCCTATTAGTTTGTGGTTGCCTCCACTTTAGGGCAGTGATCAGGGTATCGTGGTATTCTGTGGGTACTTTCAGTTCAAGCCACCCTTGTGGCTTCTTCACTGGTTTAGAATGAATGTCAGTACCTAATTGATAGGCTGACTAATAAGGTTATTTAAAACCTCTCTCTCCATTTTATGTAAAAGATAGCTCATAGGTAAACTGATCAAGAAAAAGAATTCAGTGATCTCATTTAAATAAGATTTTCTTTCTCAAGAGCAACACATTCAGAATTCAAAGGAACCTCAGAGCCCATCTAGACCCACCCCTAACTGAATCCTTTCTTGTAGCATCCCTGACAAGCAGTCATCCAAACCCTTCTTGAAGACTTCCAATGACAGGGAACTCACTCCCTGATGAGACAGCCGCATTACACTTTTGGGCAGTTTTGATTGTTAGGAAGGTCCATTTTGCTTGAGGGGAGACTAAATCTACTCTCTCATTTCTACCCATGTACCTAGTTCTTCCCTCTCGGGCTTGAAAGAATAATTTTCATTCCTCTTCCATTTGACAAGCCCTTTAAAAATTTGAAGCCACCTGTTATGTCTTCTCTAAGTTAGTGTCTTGGCTAAACAACTCCAGGCTATCACTATCCTGCTGAAATGTGGCAGCCAGAACTGGTGAAGGTACTCTAGATGTGTGATCCGATCAGGGCCATCACACCCCTTGTTCAAGAGGCTCTTCTCTCATTGCAGCCAAGGACGACATTAGCTCGTGACTTCTGCGTCACACTGCACACTCACACAGTCCACCAAGATCCGTGGCCCTGTTGAGCACAAACTCTGTTCATTGTGCCTTCCCCATCTTGTTCTTTATTCCTGTTAAATTTCATCTCATTAGATTTGGTCCATTGTTCTACCTGGTGGAGTTTTCTGGGTCTCCCTGTCCAGAGAACAAGGTCTAGAACTTGCCCCTGCCATTTAGTGGCTGTGTAATCATGAGTTAGTTTGTCTTTCGCAAATGCAGTTTTCCTCATCTATAACAGGGTGATAATCATATTCAAGCAGCCTACCTTACGAGGTCGTTGTGAGGAAAGTGCTTTGTAAAACTTTAAAGTACCATATAAATGTGAGCAGTGATTATAATTGTACCTGAAATATGTCCCAGGTGTGTGCTCATCAGTTTGTATTATTATTTAAAAGGAAAAAACAACTAGAAGCCAGCCAATTGACATAGAATTCCTCTGGTGGATTTTTTTTAAAACTTTTTGAATGGGGCATAACTAAAACATGTAACATAATTCATACCAGAAGCAACAGACTATAAAAGAGATATGAAAAAGGAAAGGATACTGATCTTTATTATCACCATGGCTAATCCAAAACTCTTTTATTTCAAATTCTTTATTGGGGAAAAAAAAATGATCCTACAAGCCTGGGATTAATTTGCTACACACAATTCCTTCTCTAAAGCCAATAATTCTCTGACCTGACCGTCTAGCAGCTATTTTGTATTCCTTCCTGTTACTCATGTTGAAAACCAACTTTTATTCCTGTTCATAAAATTACCAATGAATTTCTCATATGTTAAGGACCCGTTTTATTTGTGAATTGTATATATTCTTTTCTTCCGTTCAAGGTTACTTCTAGTTAAGCAACTTATTGATTTGGTATTTTACAATAAATCCGACACTTACTTTCACTTACTCCAGTATCAGATTATTTAAACTGTCAGTTGACTGCTTTTAAGCAGACAGTACTGTTGGCTAAGGTAGAAAATAATTTAAAAAGCCAACCATCAAAGCATTTAGCAAGGAAAAAAAAAAGCATGCACATTCAAAATTCACAACAAACTGAATTCCATTTCCTGTCATTGACCCACAGATTGACATGAGGCTTGACAAATGAAATTTGGTGGTTCAAGCTCTGAATCAATCAAAGCAAGGCCTTTCCATTCCATGAAGACCATATTTTACAGAATAATTTCCTCTAATTGTGAATCTGTAGTCTTTCTTACTTTTATTGACTCTAATCAGTGTTAACTCCACCTACAGCTTTGATATAATTGGTAAAGTAGAAAGTGTTGAGACAGTGGTTTAAAATAATTCTTAATGTCTCACTTCTACATTTCTGCTGCCACATTTCTATCTTACCAATACTTAGGGTATCAAGTGTTCTAAAAAAAATATATGTTTATACCATTAAGTATTTGCAAAGTCTTCATTCCAAATGCAAAACTGTTATGTTTATACTTGGACACTTTCCCCCTGGATCTTCTGGTCAGCTGACTTTAATCTTACTCCCTCTGTATTGGTCACTTTTAGAAAAGCCTTGCTTATGGCTATGAAATGAAATACTGTCTTTTCATGACATAGCATAAAGTATAAGGGGCAGCTAGGTGGCATAGTGGATAGAGCCTGGAGTCAGGAAGACTCTTCTTTCTGAGTTCAGACCTGGCCTCAGACTGTTACTAGCTGTGTGACCCTTGGCAAGTCATTTAATCTTATTTGCCTTGGTTTCCTTATCTGTAAAATGAGCTGGAGAAGGAAATGGCAAACCATTCCAGTATCTTTGCCAAGAAAACCCCAAATGGGGTCATGGAGAGTCAGACATGGCTGAAAAACAACTGAAAATAAATTACAAAACTGTGTTTCACTAACTTGAGTTTGAGAAGGATTGAAGCACTGGCTTTGATCCGTTGCTTATGAGATAAAATGCTTAGGAATCATTGACTGGTAAGCTAGTTCAGAGCTTGAAGATCTAAATACGATCAAAGATACCGTTTGTCCAAAACAAAACTGGTCCCAGCTGTAGGACAAAACATCTAGGTGAGTGAGAGAGCAGTTACTAGGCAGACTATAGTACTGAATGAGAATTTAAGAACAGGACTGAACAAGAAAAAATTCCATGAAATTTTTAGGATATTGTGGCAGACAAAGCCCTTTTATTGACAAGGAATAGAACTATGGAAAAGGTTTATTCAGAAAGCACATAAGTGTGTTCCTCATAAAATAAGTAATATTCTAATATAACCTAGTAATGACATAAAGGGGTACGTTAGGGCCACATTCCCCCCATATACGGGGAAGCCTCAGAGTGTTATCTGAGTAGAGATTGGTTTTATACCACTTTATTCTCTTTTAGAGGCTGCAGTCTAACTGTTTAAGGTTTTTCTTCTTGTCCTTGTAACAGTATCCTTATATGAAGTTGACCCACTACATTTCTATCACCATTTCATATTATTTTGTTTGTACCCCTTAAAACAAGTAAGAAAAAAAGCCATTAAAATGACATTGCAAACCTCTCCATTGCCTTTCAGAGAAATATGCCAGCCTATTCTTGAGTGTGTCTCTGTACCCCCAAACCTATTTTTCTTGCAAACAAAAAACTAAATTCATATTGCATTAAAGATACATTTCAGACAGCTGTTTTCAAATTGATCCTCTTGAACCACTAGTTGTCACTACCTATTTTGATGCTCAATTGAAAATGGACAAACGCTTCTGTGCTAATCTTGAAAAAAATTAACAATTAATTAGCGCTTTTACTGGCAAAATGAAAACGTTGACCTGGTTGTCCCTTCTAGCACTAAATCTGTGATGCTATGATTAAAAAAAACACAATAACAGTTCTTGAGGCTTACAGTGCTGACTTAAAATGATGCTGTGATACTGCCACACACACTGGAGGCATTAAGGGTTGTGGGACTGGTCAGTGCCCAAATTTAGGCCTGGTATGTTACTGCCTATTCCATTTAAATACATTTTTAGAAGCTACTTGTGGTGTAACTCCTTATGTACTTAATGTGTATCTTACTCTTGTTTTTTCTTGTTTGATGTTTGGAATTGGGGTGAAGATCTAACCTTGAGTTCTTTGCCCTTGACTGAATGTGATAACCTGGTTGTGATTCTACCTGTCCCCCTCCCCTCTTTACTTAATTTCATCTTATTGTTTTGCATTGTGTTTCTAAATTACTGGCTTTGGCTTGGTTTTCCCTGAATGTTTTTGCAGTCTGGTTTGAGTATCTGGCTTTGGGCATCCCTCCTGAACTTCGACTCCATCTGCACTTATTGTTGTGGTTCTTGGAAAGCACAGCTGTTTTTTTTTAACTCAGGAAGGTGACACTGTTGTTAATATTTTATATGTGTATATGTCTTTCTCTGTCTTCTCTGAAAGACTGGAAGAAGGCCGTGAAAGCAGTCCTGTGGGTTTTCAGCAGATGGACTCCGAGTTGTGGATGAAAAAACTAAGGTTAGATTGGTCTGGACTTAATTGTAATCATTTGTGTGTTGTGTGTTTCCCTAGTGATCAGGTCTAATTTCATTAAGCTATTGTAGTCACTGTACATCCTTCCGTTTTGTCCAAAGTGCAGCCCTCTGAGGGACGTTTAGCATGCATGACGCCAATTTATTACTCATTACCCCCTTAAAGAGGAATTTTCTCAGTAGTACACTTCTGGCTTGTTTCACATGACAGAGCATGTTTGCTCCGTTCAACATTAGCATTTAATGTTAAAATCTGGATCTTTTTTGTTCCTATATATAACAAAGCTGTTATCTATCAGAGGTTTTGCTTGAATTATGACTAATCGTGTCTGAACCTGCTTGTCTTTCCTTCCTGAACAATATGTTTTGACAAAGTGATATTAAAATTGATTAACCTGCTTTTTCACCAGAAGCCCCTATTCAGACTAATCTCGTGAACCTGGAAGTTGGTTCATTTGATAAACATTTATTTAGTTCTATAAATTATGTAAGTACTCTGGGCAGCAGTCACTGTGTAAGAGAAAGTGATCCACAGGACTGGTCTTAAACCTTGACATTATGTGGCTGTAGGTATGGAGGATAGAATTGTTATAAAGATACAAAAATCTTGAATAAAAATCTTCCAAGAAAATGGCCAAAGGCCAGGAATTTCGTAGCTTAAACATGACCTCTGCAATTAATTAAACCTAAAATTACCTTTTCTCTGGAAGAAAGGGAAGAAAGCTGAAGAGCATTTGTATCACATGGCCTAACTTGCCTAATTTGGTTGATTATTTAAAATTTTTATGACCAAAATTGTAGTAATTTGTCACTTTTGAGGAGAGTAGCCTTAGAAATCTATGGTTGCTAGCATCAGCAGTCATTTTGTTGGTTTTAGTAATAATGTGGGTATTTTTCTTTCCTTCATCCTGGAGGAACACTGCCTCTCTTGGAGTGGTAGAATACATTGTTTTACAGTTGGGGATGTGATGCTGCTCCCTGGTGGCCCTATACAACATTACCAGTGGTTTTGCTCAGACAATAAATGCAGTTATATTGGTATTGGTGTCAATGTCTATACCAATAGAAAGAACTATTTTCACAAGCTGTCCCGAGACCATCTCACTCAAATAATGAATGGACATAGCTCTTGACTTCATGTTTGCTTTTAAGGTATTTCTCCTTGAAGTACATTTTTTTAGGAAGCCATTTGATGATGTGTTCCTTATAGAATTCATTGAATGTTTTAGTCTGTGGAATATTTGTTAAAACAATCATGGAAATTAAAAATTCAAGTTGCTAAGAAAGAGAAAAGGGAAGAATCAAGATCCAAAGTACAGTGCACATCAGGAAGACAGACAGTTGAAGGAAACTTTGGGATCATGTGGTGCTCTGGAAAGAACGTTGAAAATTTGCAGTTCAACACTGGGTCTGAATCCCATATCTACCTCTTTGTGCCTGTGTCACCTTGGGTAAGACCATGAACCTTTATAAGGGGGCTGGACCTTGAAGGTCCTGTCTGCCTCTAAATTTGTGTTCTAAGACTTGCCACCAAACCTGAGAATCCAGGGCGAGAAGATGAATCCAATAAATGTACAGAATGAGATCCTAAAATCAAGAAAACTAAAGCAATAAAGGAGATAAGAAAGGCAACCGACCAATCCGCAAGCATTAAAATGTGGCATAGTAGATAGAGAACTGGCCTTGAAGCCTGGAACACATGGGTTCAAGTCCTGCCTCAAACTGTGACCTTGTATAAGTGCCTTAACTTCTCAGTTCTCTAGGTAAAACTATAAATTGAGAAGGTGCCAACCTGCATTGCTAGAGGGAGTTTCCTTATCCAGGAATTCTCAGACCCCAGGTCAGTACTTGGCTTCTTCTATGCGCCAGGTACTAGGGCTCAGAGCTAGGGTTACAAAAAGAAAAATGAAATGATTCTTGCCTGCAAGTTACTTGCAAATCTGTTGGGGAAGAAAATATGTTCACAAATGAATGTATATAAAATAAATACAAAGTAAATTGGAGAGCACTAGCAGAAACTGGAAGGATTAGGGAGGGCTTCATGTGGAAAGGTAGCTTTTTCAGCAGTTTGAAGGAAACAATGGATTCTAAGAAGCGGTGTAGTGAGTGCATTCCAGGCATGGGAGACTGGCTGGTACAAGGGTACAGGGATAGAGATGAACTGTTGTGTTTGAGGGACAGCAAAACTTGGCTCTTGTTATGTTTGTAGACAGCAGTGGAGGAACTAGTCTATAGGGAGAGACTGAACATGGGGATGGGGTGGAAGTAGGGATGATTATGGGCTCAATCTGCTTAGAGAAGATGAGAGGAAATGGCATCAAAGGAACATGTGGAAAGATTGCCCTTGGCAAAAAGAAGCATCACTTCTTAATCAGAGACTGTAATAAAAGGAGGAGAGAATGGAGGATGAAAAGGCATTTCAAAATGTAGACCAAAAAAAAAAAAGGAGGTTAATAATAAATAATGTCTTATTTTATCAGTGAAGTATGAGGAGGTATGGTCTTCACTTGAGAGCAGGGGGTAAGGGAAGCATATGGAAATCTTGAAGAGATGAGAAAGTTTGAACAATCTTTGTGGATTGTGGGATAAAGAATCAGGGAAGAGTAAAAGAATTGTCTCAATAATGATTCTTTTTTTGAACTCTGTAATGGAAAACGTAGTGAATTTTTTTTAAGTTCTCTGGCAGGAAGGAAAAGTCCTGGAATACTACCTCCTTCTTTCTCCCCCAAAATCCAAACAACTGTGGCCATATAATAATAATGAATAATGGTCCCCACATAGAACAAGGGAGTGCCAAAATGGAGGGAAGATTGCCCTGAAAGACAAAGTGCTTATCAAACCTGGCTTTATTTAATCAGTTTGCTTAGACTGTTTACAAAAGGTATTACAGAACTATTTACTAACTACTGTTTCTGAGAAATATGAAGCAAACAGAAGACTGGAAAAGGGCAAGTATAATATTCTTCTTGAAAAGGAAAAAAAGGACTTGTCAGCTCAGTAGTGGTACTTGGAGAAATACTACCCCCAAAAATCATCAAATAAGTCATACACTAAAGAGCACAAGCTCTAAGGTATATGGTAAGCAAGCCTGCCAAGCCAAGAATGAAATTCATTTTTTTCTTTGAAATCTAGGAAGGAAGGGGGAAATGTTATATAAATTGACTTTTGTTAACATTTTTTATTTTTTATCAAACAACTTTTATCATAAAATTAGAATGATAGTAGTTTAAACCATTTCACCAAACTCTAGTCTTCTACAAGACATCTCTAGGGTCCCTTGAGTGTGATGTCAAAGCAGACATTCTTTTGGTTTATGTCTCTCATACTACCTTTCTTTCCATCCCAGCACCTCAAGTATTAAAATTCCAGATTATGGAAAACATACAAGAGAGTTTCACAAGCTCAGCATTTTAAAACCACTATTTAAGGTTATACTGTCAGATACCTAACTAGAATGTCACTCTCAAAATGAAGTTGTTAGTAGCTTAACATGAATTTCTGAACCCATGGAAATCATCACTAACAAAAACTGGAGAAAGAGAAATTCAATTTACAGTCATAACAAAATGTTTCAAATAATTGGGCAATAACCTACCAAGACAAGTATAAGTCTGACATAAAGATAACTCTAAGACAACTTTAAGAGAAATAAAGGAAAAATGAAGTAATTGGAGATATGTTGAATGACAGAAATCAATTACATTCTAGATTACAGAAAAATTGGAAATCTTTTATAAGTAAGATCAAGAAGCCATCCATTTTGCATGGTATATATAGCTGAATTTCCTGATCCTTCCTGGTTTTTTTTTTTAATCTTCCTTCTTGAAGCAGTGAGCTGACTCAGATGATCTCTTAAAATCTCTTATAGTTCTATAATCTCTTTATTTTAATATGTGTTCAATATATATGATGTTCTAAAAATGCAGTTTTAAACTTAGTATTAATAATAATAACTTTAATAACTTAAAACTTCATTAAAATTTGTGGGACAACTTGTATTTGTACACACATGTATATGGATATAAATGTATACAAAATACAGATTGGGGTACCCACCTTTGTTGGGTCATGGACAACTTTGGTAATGTGGTAAAGTGTATGGGACAGTCATCTCAGAATAATCTTTTTAAATGCACAAAATAAAATACATAAGATTACAAAAGAACTAAATTAAATTGAATTGAAGATGTACTTTTTACCTCATCTAAACTCTTGGAACCTCTGAAATCTATCCATGGACCCAGATTAAGAACCCCTGGTCTAGATAACAAAGCTGTGACCCATAAATGTTTACATTTTGTTTTTATATCATTGTTATTTTAAAGTAATTAGTTTTATTTATATAGGTACTAAATATAAGCTATATAGACACATATGCACAAATTGGATAATGTTAATCTGATGCTTACAAAATTTTATAATTTCTCCCTGTGATGTCTTGTCCTACCTTTCATATACCCCAGAAAATGAACGTCTCCTTTCCTTTGGCCGGGTAGGTAGTAGGAAGCCGGATTTCTGAGCACATTTGCTTTACTCCATATTAGAGTAAGACACAAATATTTTAGACCTTTGAATTTGAGTATTCAAAAATGAATAAAGCCTTTCTTTCCTTGTGTTTCAATTTTCTAGGACCTCATAGTTGACCAGACAATAGAGAAAGTTTCTTTCTGTGCCCCAGACAGGAACTTTGACAGGGCTTTCTCTTACATTTGTCGGGATGGCACTACACGACGCTGGATTTGCCATTGCTCATGGCTGTTAAGGACACGGTAAGTTTGTGGCAGCCTGATTTTTTATAATTGCATCCAGAAACTGGGCTTTTCTCCAAATTTGATTAGTCATGAATTTCCCTCCCAAAAACACAGGTAAGAAACTAGATGTTACAGCAGCTACCAACAATAACAGTGTCCAAGCATAACTTTCTTCCCATTTGCTCATCAAGTTACCTTCAAATAACACAGCAACACATTGAGTAAAGTGAAAAGTAGACATTCAGTATTAGTCTGCGGTCACCAGGGATTAGTTGCTCATGGTTGTGTACATCTCTTTTTCATACGTGCCTTCTTTTTTTTATATACATATATATATGTATATAATGTATATATATACATATGTATATGTATATATATTTATATATACATACATGTATATATGTATACATATACTATATATATATACATACATATATATATATAATTTTTTTTAAGAATTAAATATTATTTTATTTTCGAATCCAAATTCTCTCCCTTCTCTTCTTCTCCCTCCCTACCCTAAGGCAAGAGAAATAAAACCAATTACAAATATTTTTAGACATAAAAAACAAATTTCTGCATTAACCATGCCCTAATGCCCCCAAAAACAAGCAAGAAAAGGAAAGAAATAGAACAAAATACGCTTAGATCTGTACTTAATCAGGTGTCTTTCTGTAGGTGGATAACATGTTTCCTCCTGAGTCTTTTTTGGAATTGTGGTTGGTCATTGTGTTGATCCAAGTCTTTCAAAGTTGGTTAGCTTAACAGTATTGCTATCCTTATATAAATTGTTCTTTTGGCTTTGCTCACTTCACTTTGCATCCGTTCATACAAGTCTTCACAGGTTTTTCTGTAACCATCCCCTTCATCATTTCTTACAATAATGTGTATATCTTTAAATTTGAAGTACATCATTATTAGAATTTCAGTTTTCTTAAACTTGAATAAAAGTTGGTAAACCTATCTAGGAGCTACTTTGATGAAATTAATAGCAGTTGTAAACACTGTATATAAACTGGCAAAAAAGCCCTCAAAGGGACCAAAGGATTGAGGTGGTATTTATTTTGTAATAATTAGTGAACCTTTTCTAAAGTGCTGTTCTGATACCTCATCATAGCATAGAAGTGATGTGACCCTAGGCTCCTGAAGACTAGGGTAATGGAAGCTTATGAGCTGGAAAGGCTTTAAGTATAAGCCTAGCTGTGTGTAGAAAGGCTCCCCATCAGAAAGTTGGCTCCAAGATGACAAACTATTTTGGCCAAACCAGCTGATGAAGACTATTAAGAAACAAAAGTTTGCATCAGTGCATCCATTTGCATTTATAATCAAATCACAGATCTCTTGAGGTACCGAAGTACCAAATAAGTAGAGAGGCCTAAAGCATCCAGGGAAATTCTGGTGCAATAAGCCTGAAGGAGATTTTCATTTCTGTTTTTGTGACCAAGCATTGATTTAGAAATGCAAATTTGTGAATGGCTAAAACTATTATTAAAGGAAGGCAGTTCCTCTTGCAAAATTATCATTTTTTAAGGAACTTCTTCCTGGTTTGAGTTCTGTCATTTAGCCGAAGTTAAAGTCAAAGTTCAGATTTTTAAAAATCTAAATAGTAAAGAAATAGTCTGACAATTTGTAAAGTCCAACTGGAAAGTAATGTAGCTACCAGAGCCCAGCCTGGGAGGGAAAATGCTTCTGCTTCTCTGGAACTACATAACTCACGCCATTGGGCCAACCCCAAGGATAATGTGGGAATGGAGGGACAACATGCTCCTTCCTCATCTTAGACTCCACAAAAAGCTCAGCACTCATTCGTTAGACTTTCAAAAGCTTAAAAAGCTTCAGGGATAGGATTATCCCACTTTAATTTTAGAATAGTTTTGTCTCGGTGTCTTTCAAAGTTTCTTTGATTTCCCTAGGAGGCTTTTCTGATTTTAAAACTTTGGAACTCCCACAGTACTCGTTGGTATAAATAATAATTCAGCTGTATTCACATGTGATGCAGTTCCCAGAATCCCTCAATGTTTTGACCTTTTGCTCTTTATCATTAGCTGGGTGACTGGGGCAATTCACTTGACTGTCAAATGTCCCAGGCAACTCTCTGAGTCTATATAAGCTACAAACAAGTTGCTCATCTGCATGGTTGGTAGTGTTTCCAGAATGGGAGCTCCCCTACACTAATGAAATACTGGATTCTGGCCCCAAAAAGAAAACCCACCAGCCAAACAAACAAAACAAATTCCATGGTGTATCTCCTTAGCAGATTAATCATTTTGTTCAAGGGATAGATGAAAATTAATCAGATTCAGTCAGTATCATTCTTTAGCTAAGGAGCTGTAGGACAGTTAATAAGCACTGCAACTCTTCTTAGGGATAATGGGAAGTTTAGAGCAATAATCGTATTGTAATATCTAATACTATGAAATCCATTAAAACTTCTATCATTGCTTGACCTTTTGTGTATTTAGAGGGGAAGCTGCCACATCTATGATAATAGGCTCTAGGAAGGGACCCTCTGCCCCACAAACATCTTCCTCATTATTGCTGGTACCTGAAATGGTCCTATCTCTTCTACATATTAGCCAAATAATCCTGAATAGGTCATGTGGCCTTTGGGAGCCTTCTTTTCCTCTTTTACAAAATGCAGGGTGTGCTAGATGATTTTAAGGCCACTTCCTACTGTAACAGGTCTTTGTTTCTGTGAAAATCACTTAACAGGAGACAGAGCGCGACATTCCTGGAATACAGCAACTGGAATTCATAAAGTTGTATGGTTATAATTACAAAAATATACTTATTTTATATTACTACTAAGTACATAAAAATCTGTCTTAGTACTTATTACTGGGAGCTCTAATGCTCCCGGGACCTTGCTCCATCCCCCTATAACCTCTTGAGGTAAGGAGGATGTTGGAAGTCCAGGCCCTACCTAGTCCAGAGAAGTTGCAGCAGACAAACACTAAATAGAACTTTGACCATCCATTTCACCTGCCCCACCCTCAGGCAGACCAGAAGGCACGTGAGTAATCAAAAGCCCAGCATCCCTGGCTTTGACCTTGATACTCACCCTATGGAGACTGTTAATAATGCAGTCATAAATGTAATGAAGGAGCCCAGCTCTCTCACATACACTCCAACAAATATCTAAAAAGCATCACAGATGAAATAACAGTAAAGAAAAACAAAGAGAAGGAGCAGTGGAACTCCTCTATCCAGTGCATAAGTGCACAAAAAAGGAGGTTGGAAGAGGGGACGCATGAGGAGAGTGAACTCAAGCTCCACTACAGGAAATGGTTTATGAGTCATCAGAATCCCTAACAGTCCTGACCAAACACATGGGTATTCTTGTTTCAAGAAAAATGCCCAGATCTGTTAGAATCAGAAGGTCAAGTTACAAAAAGAAAAATTCAGCAATCACCTCCTAAAAGAAATCCCTAACCAAAAACACCCAGGAATTTCATATCCAAAATCTAGAGCTTCCAAGTCAAAGAAAAAAAAAGTACTACAAGCAGCCAGAAAGATTGCAGGTACCAAGAAACCACAGTCAGGATCACATAAAACTTTATGATAATTACATTTGAGAAAAAAAATCTTGGAATACAGAATTCCAAAAAGCAGATGAAAACCGCTTTACAAATGAGAAACTTACTCTGAAATATTGAGCACAAGTCTACAGCAGAAATATGGAGCTTTAATAGACTAGAGGACTTTCAAGCATTCCCAGTGAAAAGACTAGAATTATTTACAATCTTTCAACTTGTAAGCATGGGTCAAGAGAAACCTTGAAAAAAGTAGTATGTGTGAGCCTCAGCTTCCATGAATCAACAGGGATGTCTACTGTCAACACTAGTCTTTCATATAGTTTTAGAAATGTTTACTGTAACAATTAGATAAGAAAAAGTTGAAGAAATAAACATAGGCAAAGAGAAAACAAATATCACTTTTGTAGATAGACGTGATATTTTAGTGAACCCTAAAAATTCAATTAAACTTAATTACCTTTAGTAAAGTGGCAGAATATAAAATACATCTACAAAAAAATCATCGGTCTTTTTATTATTGCCACAAAATTTAGCAGGCAGAGATTCTGTCAAAAGAACCAATGGAAATATAAGATGTCTGAGTGTAAACTTACCAAAACATGTAGGAATTTTATGAATAACATCACAAAAAAGTCTTTATAAAACTCAAGTAAATTATTGGAGAAAATATTGGTCGTATATGGTTATGCCTTGCCAAGATAATACAAGTTACAGTCCTAGCCAAACTAAGTTGTATTATCAAATTCCTTAGAAAAAGCATCTACATTGCCTGCCTCCACTTCCTTTCCTGTTTCTCATTCCTCAATCCTATGCAGTCTGGCTTCTGACCTAGTCATTCAATTGAAACCATTTTCTCCAAAGTTACCAGTGGTCTCTTAATTATAAAACCTGATTGTCTTTTTCTCTGTTCTCATTCTTCTTGACTTCTGTTGCGTTTGAAACTCACCTTTTTTTTTCTGTATACTCTGTCCTCTCTGGTTTTGTAACACTGATTTCTCTTGGTTCTCCTACCTATTTGACCACTCCTCAGATTATACTTATTGATATAAGGGAAGGCTTTTATATGGCGTGGGTTACGGTTATGAGAGGAAGTGGAGGATAGTGACACTCCTCCAAAAAAAGGATAGAAAGAAAGAAGCATCAATTGAAATATTTTCAAAAAATACAGAAAAGAGCAGAAGGAATTTCAGAAAGGGACACAATCAGAATTATTTTGGCTCTTCTGTGAGAAAACAAGCTCTGTGTAGTAGAGATTCACAGTGTTGCATACAAACCTTTTTCCCTTCTTTGTGTAAGAAAATGTTTACATTAATTGGTGAGTTCATAATAACAAAGAATATTTTAAAAATACTTTTTTTTTAGTTACTCAATATAAGTGACCAGTTATCAGATAATTTCCCAAAAGCAGGTTTTAATGTGGGAAAACAAGATAGATTGGACAGTATGTGAGATCACTAAGCTCTCATTATATAGTTTTGACTCAGTGAAGAGACTTGACCATGACATACAATCAAGTGTTTTTTATATGTGCTAATGGAGGGAGCAAGAGCATTGATCCTTAAACTTGATAATTGTGCGTTGTGTGTGTGTGTGTGTATGACTTTGGAATTGATTTTTGAAGTTGGCCTTGACTAGGTTTCTCATGAATGAGAGAATGCATGGTATAATAGAAAAGGATATATTAGGAATTTAGGAAATAAAGTTGTAATCTCAACTCTGTTTACTGACTAGCTGAGTAACTTGAGGCAAGTAATGTAAGCTTTCTGGCCTCAATTTTCTTATCAGTAGAAGGAAGAAGACTGAGACTAGTTCCAGAGTTCTTTGGCCCTCTAATATTTTTCATACTGTAGGTGTTTTGTTTTGCCTCTAGGATCAGCTTTACTTTCAATTATTGTAATATATAACTTTTTTCTGAAGTCATTAAATTTCTGGTATCAATATGTATTGGGTTCCTGCAATTTGTATTGTATTTTCTGCCACTTACAGTAGTTTCTTAAAAGTTTCTTAGTAAATATCCCCATTGTTGCACCTATCCATTTGAAGAATCCCGTCTGGGAAAGAAAAAAAAGAATCCCGTCTGGGGACTTGAGTGTGCCTTTAATGAGCTTCCACAAAACCAACATTAAAAAGTGAAAAGCAATATTCTAACCCTTTAAAAAAGCTGTGGTTTCCAATAAATGGTTAAGTCACAATGATCCCTTTATGCAAAGCTCACAATTTGTTTTATTACAGATCTTCACTTTAAAGTAAGTAAGCAATTACTAAAGCGTAATAAACAAGTCCGAGGTGGCGTATCATTTTGGAGAGAGAGAAGGCTTAGTGTCAAGAGCAAGTTGTACATAATACACCTGCAGTTTCATGTGCAATCACCTTTCTGATTATATTATGCTATGGAAATGTTTTTTATTCCATAAATTATAAATAACAGCAGCTTGACACTGGATTCAGGGTCCCACTCTGACACCTAATGGCTGTGTGGTCATTTAATATCTCAGCGTTCTATGCAAACTCTCTTAAGTTGCAGGCAAGGTTCAGGCCACATTGGTAGGAAATTTCTTCACTGGGATTCTCCTTGCCAATCAATATTTTTTTTCAAAAATTTAAGTCATTACCCTCTGTTTGCTGTATTTTTTTTCCATAGGGCCCAGAAAAGTGTAAGAGAAGCAGCTTTAGTATATAAATAGAATTTCTGTGGGCATGTGTGTTTGAACCCTTTTTCAAAGAAAATATATAGAGATTACAAAACATTAAGGTACCAAATTAATTTTCCGCACTAACAACTGTGAACTGAATTCTTACCCCCCAAAAAATCCTTGTTTAGGCTGGATCTGAAGTCTTCAGACATAATGAGAGACATAAGGATAGACTCCCTCTTATATAAAGAAGTTTATTTGTGACTCTTTTAAAAAGGTTAATTGGAGCCTCCAAGCCACTCCCTTACTACCTTTTGGTAAGCTTTGGCTTGCTTTTAACCCTGTTACAAAAATAACAGTGCCACTGTACTCTTCACTTTTTACAGGGAGACAGATTGAGCCATGCAGTTGGTTGTGCTTTTGCAGCCTGCCTAGAAAGGAAACAAAAACGGAGAAGGAGTGTGGTGTGACAGCCACTTTTGATGCCAGCCGGACCACATTACCAGAGAAGGCTCCTTCCGAGTCACCACAGCCACTGAGCAAGCAGAAAGAGAGGAGGTCATGAGGCAGATCCAGGACACAAAGAAAGGTACAGCAGCCAGGATGAGGGAACTGGAGTCAGTGCATTACTCACAAGCGCATGAACTTGGGGAAGTCCAAGACAAGATGCTGAGAGGTCGGTGGTTCTGTATTTGACAGACGGATGTTAATACTCTTCTCTGTGTCCTCTGGGCTTCTTAACTAGCCATTTTAATTTGTTATCTCAGTAGTAGTGGCATTAGCCAGAAAAGACACAGTGGCCATCCGTTGTATTGAAGATGATACTTATGATGACACTGACTATTAGCTCTGGGTAGAAGAGGCAATGCAGTATACTCACAGATAGTCTTAGGAAGATATGAGTTCAAGTCCAGTTCTAACCCAGACCATCTTGAGTGATTGGCAAGTGCTCTGGGCATCTCTTTAAAACTATAAGTAACATGCAAGTTATCCTAGTTCAGTGGACACTGAAGCCTGGAGTAATGGGACCCAGATTCAGGTCCCAGCTCTGCGACTTTCTGTGTGACCTTAGGTAAGCCTCTCGTATAAAATGAGGGACCTGGATCACCTCTGCAGTGCATTGGAGCTCCAGGTCTGTGAACTACTGATCTAGATCAGTGGAGGGAATTTCCATCCTGAGAACTCCCCAGCCCAGAGAAATCACAGTATTTGTAGAATGCTTTAATTCAGGAAGCTGAATGATGAAGCAGCACAGACCTAGCCCCTTTACTGCAGCTTCAAAAATTGTGATTTAATCATTTGTCTGTCAAACATGGCATAATATCTGTTAGTCCACGCACATTGGAACAGAAACTGTTGAGTGATAAATACAATAGCTGTTCATGGTGGAACAACTTGACATTTAGGCTTAATACTCTGTTTGAAACTTCACTTTAGCAGAAGTAAGGCTCCATTTATTCATCTCAACTATACGGATGCAGTTTTGTGGTGCTAGAATCAGTGAAATCTAATTGAAACTGAATTCACTTGGAACTTTCTGACTCTTACCCCAGTGGCTTTAAAATACTTTCATTGCCAGAGTAGAATCGTTTTGGAAACCTATATGTGTGGGAACCTATGTGTAACTGCTTCTCTTCATGTCGGGCTCACAGGCAAGTTATAGTTGCTTATAAATCATAAACAAGATCTAATTTCCCTTCTGACTTTTAAAGTCCTGTGATCTTGAGATCCATTTTTAGCTTTGTGACATGAGAGTAGGATTTCTTTTTTGTAAGATAAGCCACACTTCTCCTACACTTTAACATGAGGATGAAGCTGTCTTTGAAGGATTTTTATTCCTTAGTTAGTTGGGCTCTGATTTTGAAGAAGGCATAATCTCCCTTTTGTTTTCCCAAGCTGAAACAGATGTGAAGACTACAGTGGCTTCATCAGCAATGCCCAGTAACACTGCCCCATCCCCATCTTCTCCTACCTCCCCAACTGCTGACTCCACTGCCTCCCTGGAGATGAATAATCCCCATGCCATCCCTCGACGTCACGCACCGATTGAGCAGCTTGCCAGACAAGGTTCATTCCGAGGCTTTCCTGCCCTTAGTCAGAAGATGTCGCCTTTTAAACGCCAGCTGTCCCTGCGCATCAATGAGTTGCCTTCCACTATGCAAAGGAAGACTGACTTCCCCATCAAAAATGCAGGTAAGGTAGAATCCACCCAGCTTGGCACTACCACTAATAGGAGTCATGTCTTTGGCTTGCCAAACGTTTTCTGATTCTCTGCATTAATGGGCCCTGCCCACCCTGTCAGAGAGGTTGTTGGTGTTGTCCATTGCAGTTTTCCAATGAAAAAGTGAGTCCAGAGAAGGGCATTTTGATCCTTCCCTATGGAGCAGTCTGGGGAGGTTCTGTCAGCCTCCTGCTAAAGATAAAGGAGCTCTGGTTTCCTTTTTTATGTTCCTGTTTGGCAGTCAGTTCGGGCAGATTAAAAGGATTTTGAAAATAATGCAATTTAAATAGCCATAGAAAGTCAGGTGGACTCAAAAAAACAGATTTTTTTTTGTCCTTTTGATATTTATCGAAAGTGATAAAAGGAAGGACTTCTGTTTCAATCTAAAAACTGCTCATCATCCATAAAGGCATATAACCTCACATATACAGCTTCTGTTCCTGAACATCTATCCATACCTCTCTGTCTCTGGACTTTCACTCAGTTCCTGTAGCAGTATGGCCTTCATTGGGTCTTGAATTATCAGATCTAGGTATCCTTCAAGAACCTGAGGGACTCCCTTGTCTCTCAGCCACCGTTGGGCTTTTGTTCTGTTGTGATGTAGGGAAGCTTTCTTGTTCAAGATAGTCCTCTTAGGGAATGCAATATAAAATTATACTGCTGCTCTTCTCTAGTGAAACCAACCCATCTCTTGGGAGCTCCTGGATATTCAAGATGTCTCATTTATGATATCTAGTGGTGAGAGGAAGGAGTAGAGATGGTTTGCCTTCACAGATGAGGAGACCGAAGTTCAGGGTAGTTCACTGATTTTAACAAAATCACAAGGGTTGATTATAGGGCCCAGATTAAGGAAGTCTCTGGGCTCCTGCTCCCAGGCTCAGTTTACTAAACCTTGCTGTCTGTGAGCCCAGATTGCCCTGACCTTACTTATGGTAGCCTTATTAAATTGCTCCTGAACTGAGCTCATATCACAGACCATTGTTTAGCTAGGGAGACCTATCAAGACACAAGGAACTTCTAGATTCATCTATCCAGATTGCCACTGGCCAAGGAAAAACACATCTTTACGGAAAACGAGAGAACGGGCATAGCATCTGGAGAGTTCATTAGGACCAGATGAAATGTTGAACTCAGGTACCTCACTGGAGCTTTACCCTTTCCTGACAGGCTAGATGTGGTCAGAGGTATTTTTGAAATGGTGCTTCTTGAGCACACTGTTAACAATCTTTTGAGGATGATTGGTACAACTTTCTTCCTCAAACGAGGAGGTAATGTAAGGTGCCACCCTTGCATATGGTGTATTTCAGTGTTATTCACCTTTCCAGTCTTGAATAATTCTCTGATTTCTAGTGCCAGAGGTAGAAGGGGAAGCAGAGAGCATCAGCTCCTTGTGCTCACAGATCACTAATGCCTTCAGCGCACCCGAGGACCCCTTCTCATCTGCCCCAATGACCAAACCAGTGACGGTGGTGGCACCACAGTCCCCTGCCTTTCAAGGTTGGTGTTGTCTTAGTTTGCTCAGCATTCTTTCACTGTTCTTTCTAACTGCGCCTTGGTGCTTCGTGGCTTGTCTCATTCCCTTTCTACAGTCGAAGTTTCCCGTTTTGCATGTATGTCCTCTGTCTGTCATCAGATCACCTAAATGACCCACATATTCCTTGCCTAAAGTTTCATCTGCCTTATTGAGGGCTACTTTCTTCAGTGCACAGTGGCTTTATATCTCATTTACATCCAGTAGATTTCTAATAAGTAATCAGATCAGAGTTGTTTCTGATTACATACTTTGAGTGGGTTCTAACCTGGACACTAACCCACTGGGAGAAACACACTGTCTGCCCACTTTCATTAAGAGGAAGATGCCTCTAATTTTCCACTTATATTTATTTTGTTTTTGTGACCAGTGAGCTGCAGGTCTGCTTTAGCAATTAAAAAAAACACACTAACTTAAATCTTAACTCTGGTTCCTAGAGATACCAAATGTAACACTTGGTTTGAATCACTGGACAGAGCAAAGAAATGAGCCTTTACAAAATCTTATGCTATAACTTTTAAACTGGCAGTAGAACTTGAGCTACTGTCGTTCCTGCCTCTCCACATCCTTTGAGAAATAGCCTGGAAAGAATTAACTTAGAAATCTACCTGTGTATTAGACCATAGCCCATCCTGTTGAAACAGTTCACAATATAACCATTACCCCTTTTCATCTAGGTAATGTCCTTTAAAATACAGACAAGTTCCCTTAAAGGTATAATTGCTTTAATTGAAACAAATGAGGCTGTGGTTGTAATCATGTGGGCACGTGGAAAAAGTCAAATGAGGGCTCCCCAATTTTTTTACACTGACTAGAAGATATATGGGAGCTTAAAAGTAGAGAAATCTTGGAATCCTTACATGAAAGGAAAGGAGTGCAGGTTGGGAGAGGTTTTTATTTACTAAGGAAGACAGAGAAAGAGTATGAAGCTGTGTACATGAAAACTTCCAAAGGGAAAGAAAGGGCCATAGAGTCTTAAATTGGAATGGACTTAATCCTGTGGAAAATGGTGGTCCATGAGTAAATGAAAGGGCCTACTAAATATATATACCATATATATATATTTGTTATATTCACAATATAACAAATATATATATATGTACATATATATACACACACAGATTACATAATTTAGAGCCTAAACAGAAGGAAAAACAGGAACTACTTTCTGGAAAGGGGTATCAGAGAAACAATTTCTCTAATCTGTTCTTTTCCAAAAAACTATAATTAGAACAAGAACATTTGGATGGTCCCAAGACTGATTTTGCTAAGCTTGATAGAAGAGTAGTATTTCATCTGATTATCTGTTAGTGAAGCCTTTGCCAACATTACTAACAAAAAAAAGCTTTTCAATCTTGTGTCCACTTGTTATGCAAATATTGCATGTTGGCCTAATTGAACCAGCCCTCAGTAGCCTGCACACTTTGCATGAATTAACTCCATTGATGTTGTCTGCTCCCATTTTAGCTAATGGCACTGACCCTGCCTTCCATGTGTTTGCTGCTAAGCCAACCCAAACTGCTCTAGCACCCACAGCATTGCCTGTTCGTGAAACCAACCCTTGGGCCCATGCCCCTCCTGCTGCTAACAAGGAAGTTGCAGCTACACATTCTGGTAAGGCAGACAGAGAGGATCCTGGGATCAGTCGTGAGATCCTGGACCAAGACCCAGCCATGTACCTAGATGGGAAAGGGGAAAGGATCCTTTAAAAAAAAGGCATTTTCTCTTCTTGGAAATAATCAGATCTGAAGATGCTGTGATACGAAAGAAGAAAACAAGAGATTTGAAATTCTTGTGAGAGCATTGGTCTGATGGGCCAAAACTCCTGACCAAGGAGCCTGAAAGAAAATTTGTCACCAGAATGAGACCAAAAACAAACCCCTAATAATGTGTGAAAACATGTTCACAGGCATCAGGACACATTTTTTCCTTTATTCATTGAGAAATCTAGAGCAGATTATATAAATCTTAAAGAAGCTACCTTGGTTCTTTAGATTATTTTTCAAACATGTTTTTCTACTGAGGATGAGCTATGGTCACTGGGGATTTTTGTCAGGCTCTGAACAGCTGATTTGGTACTTTGAGACTTCTCAAAGAAGTTCCAGGAGCCCCTGAGCCAACAACACATTTTGATGTGTTCTCTTTCATCCCTCCATAAAATCTTCGCATCCAGTGACACAAAATGTCCACCTAAGAGGATTTTTTTCTACGATATTAACCAAAAAAATAACCATGGTTATTTAAGTATAACCAATTATCATTCCTCATTGTTTGTTTTGTTACAGGCACGGAGTGGGGTCCGTCATCTGGAGCAGCCTCACCAGGGATCTTCCAAGCCGGTCATCGGCGCACACCTTCCGAAGCTGACCGATGGTTGGAAGAGGTTTCCAAGACAGTGAGGGCCCAGCAGCCCCAGGCTCCAGCTGCCCCCCTGCAGCCGATTCTCCAGCCACCTCCACCTCCAGCTCTTTCCCAGCCAGCACCATCTTTCCAAGGAAATGCTTTTACCACCTCTCCACCTGTGCCAGTGGGTGTGGTTCCACCAATGCAACCAGCATTTGTCCCTGCCCAACCCTACCCTATAGCCAATGGGATGCCCTATCCATCCTCAAATGTGCCTGTGGTTGGCATCACCCCCTCACAAATGGTGGCTAATGTGTTTGGCACTGCAGGCCATCCCCAGGCAACTCACCCCCATCAATCACCCAGCTTGGTCAAACAGCAGACATTCCCTCAGTATGAGATGAGCAGTACAATCACCAGCCCTTTCTTTAAGCCCTCTGCCCAGCACCTCAACGGTTCTGCTGCTTTCAATGGGGTAGATAATAGCAAGTTGGCCTCTGGGGACAAGCAATTGGAGGCTTCTGCTACGACTGACCCAGTGGATCCTTTTGAAGCTCAGTGGGCTGCGTTAGAAAGCAAGTCCAAACAGCGCACTAATCCGTCACCAACTAATCCTTTCTCCAGTGACTTACAGAAGACATTTGAGATTGAACTTTAAGTGGTCCTTGTGGCTCATGCATATGGTCTGTCTTTTAGGTGAAGGAAGTGGGTTAAAGGAGCAAAGGGGACTTAATTTTTCTGATCAGCACACTTTTTGGTAATCCCAAAGGCCCTATGGAACAAGTCAGGGCACACAGTGCAGGAAGGAATGATTTTTAAGAAAATTAGTTTTAAAAATCCCTACAGATGCCCTGCCCTGCAGTTAGGGTAAAGGAATCATGGAAATGTGCCCCTCCCATGCCTCTCTTCCTCTACATCCCACCTATCCTGGAGAAACAGAGTGGCTGAAGAGAAGGAGCAGAAAGGTGTGCCAGAAGCCTATTTGCAGGATGGAGAGTGTGATGGAAAGTAAATGAGATCTACCTTTTTTTTTTTCCCAGTACATCTGCCTGCCTCCCATTTGACCACCTCGTGGGCAAAGGAAAGTAATCTGCTCCCAACCTGAGGAGAGGAGGAGGAGCAGCAGCAGGATGTGCTGCCTGCCAGGATTAGGGAGTAGGGGGAGGAAGCATCACTAGCCCAGCAAAGCTGTCTTTTTGGGGGGGAAAGGTGAGCTTCCACCTTAAGTAACAATGAATATTATATAAATATATATAAATATATTACAAAAGCCAAAATTTTTATTTTTATGCATTTAGAATATTTTAAATAGTTCAATATTCAAAAGTTGTAAGAGTTGTAAGTAATCTTGCCAAGGGAAAAGAAGGTTTAGCTGTATGAAATTGTATATAAGATTGATTTATCATTGATTCCTATCAAAAGTAACCAGAGAAGGGAGATTAGAGAGTGTGGCGAGGGGATTCCTAACTTGTTTTGTAGTATACGTTGTAAGTAGCACATTGCAACAACAATCATGAATCATGACCAATAAAATTCCTAGATGGTAGCATTAAATAAAGACAACGAAAGAGCAGTCTTGGCCTGGCTTTCAAACTACTGGAAAATCTATTGGATCTAAATTATATACAAATACATGCGCACACACACACACATATATGTATATATATACACACATGTATGTATACACATATACATGTATAAATATATACACAAATATAGTCTGTATTTTCTTTTATGTATTGATGCTCTTTCCTTGTGTTGATCCTTTTCCTGCTTTTGAAACAGTCCTGTGACAGTTACAGAATCATCTATGCGAGGAAGTGACTGGGGCCATGTTTTACCAGGTGGGCCCATGACCTAGGCCTCAGTTGTTGGTTTTCTTCTTCTCCATCTTTGGTGAAGTTTTGGGGAAGGGAGAGATCCTACTTCCTTTAGCTTTTCATGTTTTTTTGGTTTGGTTTTCCCTCATCTGTTTGGATTAATGAAAAGCCCATCACCAGCTACACCTGTTGGACCTCTGGTAACAACATGAAATCCCATCTCGTTTAATTTTACTTTTAAATGTTGGCCTTACAATAAAATGTAAGTTATATATATATATATATATACATACATATATATATATTTGTACTGATGACAATTTATAATCTGATTTAACAGAAATAAATGTTGGGTGGTAAGAAGCTGTTGCCGAGTGGACTGTTCTTTCCCCATTTCTTCTCTAGCAACATCTATTCATTCATATTGTTTTCTTTTCTAATTATGTCCTGGGCCTTAACAGCCCAGAAACCCTCATGTTGCTGTGGCAGAAAATCTTTTTTCACTGGGTACCATTTAGTGTTCATATATCCAGCACCTCGTTTTGATACATGGGCTGGTCCTCAATCTGTCTCTCAATGGGATTTTCCATTCAGAAATTAACTCTTTCACACATAAATAGGGACAGGACTATAGCTGCTTGTTCACTCTGCCCCTGGTGGTCCCTGGTCAGAGTTTATAATCACCGTTGTCCTTGGTGTCGGGCCTGAGTACAGGAATTATATGTTGAAACGACTTTTAAGAAATTTGGTGCAGACCTGGAAAAGTCAGAACTTACCCTTATCCCTTGTCCTGCCATTTCAGTGGCAATGGAGATGTGCAGAACATAATCGACTTTCCTTATGCTGTATTGCTAGTGTTGGTCTAATAGACAACCGCATAAGTGTAAGAAAATGGACTTTATTTTCCTGTTTCTGTAGAATTTGTGACAAGTAAAAAGAAACCTTAATAATATAGTCCCTAATAGTTAAAATTTTTAAAGTAAGAAAATCTTCCCCACACACTATGTATTCTCCCTGGAGTGACAGAAGGAAGTTAGAATGAGAAACAGTCAACTATGATACAATTGGTTCCATTTCTAACCAGTGCCCAGCTGTGATAATGGAGAAGGACACTGTCCCAGATGAGAGCCATCTTTTTCAAAGCCACACCATGTCCAGGGCTTGTGTTTCCATTTGGAAACAAGATTCCAGGTGTTCTGCCAATCCTACTGGGAATTAGCCATATGGATAAGCTGGGGTGGTTGTGTTCATCCTTCTGTTAGCACACCTGGTGCTCTTACTGTTAATTGTGGTTGTTCAGTGTTCAGAACACAGTTAGGGTATGGGACAGCTTTGGGTTTATTGGAGCAGTTTAACTTGGATCTCTGTGAGATGACCGTGAACAGAAAAGGCAAGTACAGAATGAATCTCCCCTCGGGATCAAGGCTACAAGGACCATGTTCCAGATGAGAGAAACGGATTCAACCCCTATCTCTCCAGAGAAGGTTTTGAGATGAATTTGTACGATACCAGAAGCTATCTAGGCATTAGAGCTATGGAAACAATTCAGATCAGTATCAGACTTGGCCGCAAAGAAAGGTCAGACTCAGGCTAGCTAATGGTTCAGATGCAGCAGTCATGGATCCTTGTATGAGACGTGTGTTCACTCAGATGGACCATGCCCCAATGCCCATTCAGCCAACATTAGTAATGCAAGTCATTTGAGAATAGCAGAAACTTTCTTCCAAAAAAATAAAAAAAATACCATGTACTAGGCCTGTCCCCTAGAGCTTTCCGTGGTCGAAATAGCAGGCTTCCATTTTCATCTAAGCAGTCTCATTACAAAATGACTTATGACTGTGTCTGAAGAGCAAACGAAGGCACAGGTTATTAGGGCAGGAGCTTGTCCCAACTGCTGCTGCTACAGTAGCTTTTTACAATTGATGGGTTTTTGAAAAGGACAGTCTGCTATAGAGCAAACAGTTGTGTTTACCTTCTGTCCACTCCACTCTGGTTGGCATGTCTTCCCTCTCTGCAGCCAGCGTTTGGGAGTTGGGGCAGGAGACAGCTTTTATCCCTGTTGCCAAACAGGACGGGCATTGGGCTGGTAGCGGGAACAGCTGGCACAACAGAAGCTAGAGTAGTATTCGTTGCCACAAAGCTGGGCTTGCAGGATCAAGTCACAATTGGCGAGCTCTGGCTGGTCGATGCAGTCCCTGCCAGGGTCCCTGGGCTGCTCTGCAGCTTCTAGGACAAAACAACCTAGGTTATAGTGATCTCTAAAGAAAGGTTATTCTATAATCTGCCATTTTAATTCCTTGTAAGCCCAGTGGCCTAATGTTGATTCATTCCTTAACATACACATTCCAGAGAGGGTCATTATGTGACTCCACTCCAAGTCCCAGCTAATCCTCTCATATCAAAGAACACTGATTCCAGTGGGACTGTATACATGGGCATATACAGCTCAGCAGTCTTAATACAGGGGGACCTTTCCTGAGTTGCTTCCAGAAAGCTAGATGTTTTACAGCTGGCCAGCTCTCTCAAAAAGCACGTGAGATGGTGAGGGGGAGAGATGACCTAACAAAAATAAAACCATAACTTTCTTGGCTTTTCAGGATAGTAGGTAGGCCAGGGTAGGAACCAGACCCTGTAGCATTTTTAAGTAGACAAAATTTGGTCTGCTGTCTTTCTGAGTTCTCTCCCTCTTTCAGAGTACAGTGCTGCCTGATAATAATCCACCACTGGAAAACCTACCACCTGCTCTTAGGACTGTCCTTTCCCCAAGCCAATGCCTTGAATGCCTAGCTTTTAGATATACACCAATGGATTGTGATGCATATGTGTTTCAAATTAACTTTGTTGTAAATTATTTAATTTCAACTCAAAATTGTGTCTTTAAGCTTCCAAATATTTTTCTCAAGTGGCATGGATATATACTCACAACTCAAATATCTGTATATACATACATATCAAAAGTATATGTGTGCTACATATCTATACATATAGATTTAGATACAAAGAAGGAACAATGGAAGGAGAGAAAGAATTGGATTAGGAAATAAGCCTTATCTTACCCTGCTTCCCTTCACATGCACTGTGCTCCAGCCAAACAAGATGGCTTTTCCCTCCCTCCCCACTTTTGCATGCCTAGTATGGGCATTCTTAAGTAGCCATAGGACCCTAAAGATAGGGGATTACAGGATCTCTAAGGTCCCTTACAATTCTTTGCATTCTTTGTTAATCTCTGAACTTCTCTGTTTTATTTAGTGATCCCTCCTTAGAAAAAATTTATCACTCGTATTAGTGTGTGACCAAAAAAAAAAAGGCCCAACAACTATCAAAACTAACTCTGAGGAGTCTTTGTGGGATCACTATGGCACCCAATTCCCCATTTCTCTTGAGAACCTTTCCCACTTGAGTCTGTGTTGTATGAGGAAGAATGCCCGCTGTCTTGTGACTGCTCAATGAATATCCACTAGAAATAACAAAACCACCATTCTTCACTTCTATGTCTGGACCGGTCACTTAATTTTAGCTCTAAGAACTACAACTATCTGAGCTCTAAGATTTCTCCTTGCAGAAAGTAGGGACTGCTAATTGGCCCTATCTAGTTAGCCCTACTTGAGTGCTAGATTAGTTCTAGGGAGTCTTGGGAATGGGAGTATTCTCAGATCTAGCCAGTGACCTATTTGTGCTTTTTTTTTAAAATTTTGAGTTCTAAATTCTATGCCTCCCTGAGACAATAAGCAATCTCATATAGGTTATACATGTGCAACCATGAAAAACATTTCCATATTAGTCATTTTGTGCAAGAAAACTTGGAAAGGAAAGGAGGAAGAAAAAACAAGGAAAGAAAAATAAAAAATTTGTATGTCTGTATTCAGACATCAGTTCATTCTTGGAAGGCAGATAGCATTTTTCACCCTGAATCCTTTAAGATTGTCTTGGATCATTGTGCTGCGAAAACAGCTAAGTCATTCGTAGTTCTTCAACATACAATATTGCTGTTACTGTATACAATATTCTTCTGGTTCTGCTCACTTCACTTTGTATCAGTTTATGTCTTTCCAGGTTTTTCTGAAATCATCCTGCTTATTATTTTTATAGTACAATAGTATTCCATTAGAATCATATTTGTTCAGTTGTACAATCACAGTTTGTTCAACCATTCCCCCAATTGGGCATTCCCTCAATTTTCAATTCTTAGCTATCACAAAAAGAGCTGCTATAAATATTTTTGTATATGTGGGTCCTTTTCCATTTTTTATGATCTCTTTGGGATACAGACCTAGCATTGGTATTGCTGGATCAAAGGGTATGCACAGTTTTATAGCTCTGTGAGCTTAACTCCAAATTGCTGTCCAGAATGGTTGGATCCGTTCACAGGTCCACAAACAGTGCATTAGTGTTCCAGCTTTCCCATATGCCCTGCAACATTTATCATTTTCCTTTTTTGGTCATATTAGCCGATCTGATGGGTGTCAGATAGTATCTCAGAATCATTTTAATTTTTATTTCTCTAATCAATAGTGATTCAGAACATTTTTTCATATGATTATAGATAGCTTTGATTTCTTTCAAAACTGCCTGTTCTTATCCTTTGACCATTTATCAATTGGGGAATCATTTGTATTCTTATAAATTTGACATATATATTTGAGAAATGAGACCTTTATCAGAGATACTTGCTGTAAAAAACGTTTAATAGTTTAGAAAATTTTGGTTGCATTGGTTTTGTTTGCGCAAAACCTTTTTAATTTAATATAATCAAAATTATCCATTTTACATTTTGTAATATTGTCTATATCTTGTTTCATCCTAAATTCTTCTGTTATCCATAGATCTGACAGGTAAACTAGTCCATGCTCTTCTGATTTGGTATATGGTGTGAGATGTTGGTCTGTACCTACTTTCTGCCATATTGCTTTCCAATTAAACTAGCAGTTTTTGTCAGTGAGTTTTTGTCCTAAAAGCTTGGATCTTTAGGTTTATCAAACACTAAATTAATATGGTCATTTTTTACTACAATGTATTGTATACCTAATCTATCCCAGTGATCCACCACTCTTATTTCTTAGCCACTACCAGAGTGTGAGAGTGTGTGTGTGTGTGTGTGTGTGTGTGTGTGTGTGTCTTCATAATAACAATTTGAGATCTGGTACCGCTAAGCTACCTTCCTTCACATGTTTTTCATTGATTTCTTTGATATTCTTTACCTTTTGTTCTTTCAGATGACTTGTTACTATTTTTTTCTAGTTCTATAAAATAATTTTTTGGTAGTTTGGTATGGCATTGAATAAATAGATTAATTTAGGGAGAAATGCCATTCGTATTATATTGGCTCGGCCTATCCATGAGCAATTAATATTTTTCCAGTTGCTTAGATCTGACTTGTGTGAAAAGTTTTTTGTAATTGTTTGTATATTTCCTGGGTTTGTCTCAGCAGGTAGACTCCCAAGTATTTTATGTTGTGTACAGTTATTTCAGTCTACTTGGTTTTTCAAAAATGCGGCCTGATACATATGACAGAGCTCCCTTTCCTCCTCGCCTCTGAGTTTGAACATAGAATTAGAGTGGGGGCCTCACATGTATACATAGTTGAGTTAGAATACAGAATGCAACTTCACCAGGATGGGGAAAAGGCTGAAGAATCCTGCAAATGCTAAACTATCAACCTACTATGCATTTCAGATCTCATATTCTGATCTCTATAATGATGAAACCTCAGTCCAGCTGATCTGCAGACCAAGGGCAGCCCCTTTCCTTCAACAGTGGTGGGTTATGGTTCCAGCCCTGGCTTTTCTACTGACCAGCTAGGTGACCTTATGCAAATCACAACTGTTTTGGACCTCCATTGCCTCGTTGGTAAGAAGATGGTAATAACAATGGCCACCATATCTACCTGGCAAGATTGTTGCAAAGATCAAACGAGTGCTTTGAAAAGCACATTGTAAATGTTTTTATTATTTCTAAGCCCAGATCCTACCTATTTCCAGAAACAATTGGTTTGCTGTAATGGAGCATTATAAGACATGGAACACCTTTGAAATCTATTGGAATAGGATTCCAATCAAGTTAACAAAAAGTTGGCATTCAATTTTCTGAAAATAATAAAATAACAGGAGCAGGGACTCATCCCATCCTCTTACCTGAAGGCCTAGGACGGATCACCTTCACCTCTGTACTGCGGCTGACAGCTTGAGTCTCGCTGTAGGCACTGCAGGTATAGGACCCTTCATCGCGGGTTCGTGTGTTGTTAATCACCAAGGTTCCATCCTGGGACAGGTGGATGTGGTGGCCATCACTTCGCATGGGCACCCCATTCCTGGTAAGGAAAGGGATCTGGAGGTTATGCTTCTGAGTAGGTCCCCACCCTTCAGTGCCCTGGGGCAGCAAGGTCCATGGATGACCAAGGAGAAAGTTCACTATAAGCACAGATATTTATTTCCCAGAAGAAAACAGGCCATTTCTCCAGAGTCAGGGCCAGATGCCTTCTTCCAGAGTGGAATTTATTTTTAAAAAGAGCAAACTATTCCCTCCTTTTAAAGAGGACCTTCTCATCTAAAGGAAAAGGCAAGACTCACATAGAAGAGATACATCCCAACTATTTAAAAGCAAAAATCTAAGAAATCACTTAAACTCAAAACCATAGTGTCCTCCCTAAGTCTTCATTGTCTTCTCAACACCCCAAATTTGATCTGTTCTATCAATTCATTCTCTGCAGCCTCTCCCCCATCTGTCTTTCATTTTCTAGGTCGCTTGCCTTCACCCCAATTCAGGGGATCATCTCTTGCCTGGACTGCTGTAATAGTCTAATGACTGGTCTCTAGTCTCATCCCCTCTCCAATGCACACACTGCCAAAACACATTTTCTAGGGTGTGTCTCTGTTCATGTCACGCTTCCTGTTCCAAAACTTTTCAGTGGATTGCCATTCACCGCCAAATAAAGTCTAAACCCTTTATCCTATCTCTTAAGACTCTCCCCAGTCTGACTCCAGTCTTACTTTTCCAGCGTTATTTCTCTGTGCTCCAGCCAAATGGTACAACTTTGTTTCTCGTGCTTTTGCATGCCTAGCCTGGACTCTTTCTTTCTGTCTCTACTACAGAAATCAGTCCTTCTCTTCCCACCCTCCCCTGGCTGAAAGAGATCTTTGCTCTTAATCATAGTCTGCCAGAAATTATTTCTGTCCATCTTCTCCTCCTCCACAGAGTCCTACTTTCAGTCCCTTATTGTGGCATGGAGGTGACCTGAGTTTCAGATTTCTGAAAGTGAGCCTAGCAGGCTCAGTAGCCTGGCCGCTGGTGGATAGCACCCTGGGCCTGAAGTCAGGAAGACGTGAGTTCAAATCTGGTTCAGACATGTGCTGTATGACTATGCATGTCACTTAAACTCTGTTTGCTTCAGTCTTCTCAACTATAAAATGAGGTTAGTAATAGCATCTACTTTCCAGAGTTGTTGTGAGGATAAAATGAGACTGTCTATAAAGCACTAAGCACAGTGAGCACGTAGTAGGCACTATATAAATGCTAGCAGTTGGTTATTAATAATAACAATAAATTACTCAGGCAGGGTAACTCATGAAACAGAAAAATTTAAAATGCCGACTGTTCCAGGGCAGTAACTGACAGATTGGCAAGAAAAAAAAAAGTGGCAGAGAGGAGGAGAGGAGGTGTTAAGAATTCCATAGTTTTCAGACCATTTATAAACTTTAACTTGGTTGTTCCTACACTAAAAGTGTGGTCCTTAATGACCAATGAGTAGACACAGCATTAAGAACTGCATCATATCAATCTTGACATTGTCATCATAAATAAAACTAGAAGACAGAAGGACTCTTTGCAACTGAATGGGAGGAGAGCTTATAGGTTTTCCTTAGATGGTGTTGATTTTATTCAACACTCAAAAGCAGCAAAAACATCATTTCATGGGATGTTGATAAATTTAGGGTTGTGACAAATACTTGCAAAAGCATCACAGAATTGCATCTTCTGTACCAGTATCTATTGCAGAGGACAAAGAGGCAAATGCAAAACTTGGTATAAGACCTTCACAATTATATCAGTATATATTTTGATACTTGAGTGAAAATAAGTGAAGATAAATAGAAAACATAGCTTATGAAAAGACTGAAAGAGGTCAAAAACTCATAGACTATATATAACAGCCTCATTTCCACATACTATAAATACTTTTTTTCAAGAAAATCATGCACAAGCAAAATCCACCTCTATCAGGAGGGCAGTCATGACAATGTAGGTGATAATTGTCAAAATGCCTGTGTGGTTCTGTACTACAAAGTATATGAGACTCTCCACATAGAAGGTAGAAGTAAACCATTTATTCAGACACCAGAGAACCGTATCCCACAAGCCATTTACCCAATCTATCACAGCAGTAAAATGTTCCACACACAATATCACCACATGGAGCCTCGCCAACCCCCTGCTGGAATTTTCCCAAAAACAAACTCACTGTACAGCTAAGTCAGCCTGTTCAGTTCTAACCATCATGATGGTGGCCATTAGCAGCCATAACTGCTCTTTCAGCATTTCCTGTGATGTAACTTCCTTTTCCTGTCAGGAAGCTGTTCCCACCACAGGTGACTTAGGTTTCCTGTGATGTAAGAAGGTCACATGGCCTATTCATGGTTGGGAAAGATCTTCAAATCCAAATTGCTACTACACTGCCCAATTAGAAGGTTAAAGAAAATGAAAAGAAATTTTGAATTATGCAAACTAAAATGTCCATACTCAGGCCCAGAGATTTCATTACTGTGCTTATACCCCAAGGAGGCCATTAATAGGAAGTTCCCACGTATACCAAAATAGTTAAAGCAACTCTTTTTGTGATAGCAAAGAACTGGAAACAAAATAGATGCCCATCGATTCGGGAAAAGCTAAACAAATTGACATGAATGGAATGGAATTTTGCTGTGCTATAAGGGATTGTGTGTTATGAATATAGAGAATCATGGAAAGATCTACATGAACTGATGCAGAGTGAAGTAAGCAGAAACAAAAAACCAAAGCCAATGGCTATAAGTAGAACAATCAAAAGTGAATTTGCAAAATTGCAACAATGGCTCAAAAGAAAAGACATAAGACACTCCACTGCTTTGCAGAGGTGAGAGGTCCATGAGAGTGATGCACCTCACATAGTATCAGCCTTTCTCCATGTATTGATCAGCTTTGATTTTTTTTTTCCCTTTTCATTTTTTCTTGAAAAAAAAAGTTTTACGGGGAAGAGATTCCTTTCTGAGGAGAAGAGGAAAAAGCAAGACTCCAATGAAAAAAACATTTTTCAAGGAAACAACCAGAAAAATATTTGTAGCATATTTCTCTGGTAAAGGGTTGATGTCCATGATAAAGGGAACGAATACAAATATATGTATGTGCATGTATATAAAAGCTGTCAAAGGATACGAACCAGAAAATTTCAAATTAAGAAATGCAAGCTATGAATAATCATATAAAAATCCCCAAATCACTAACAATAAGAGAAACACAAGTCAAAACAGCTCCAAAGTTCTACCTCACACCAATTGTATTGGCAAAGATGGCAAAAGAGGAAAGTGCAATTGATGGAAGGGCATGTCAAGTGATACAGTGGATAGAGAGAACACCAGGTCTGGACTTAGGAAGATCTGCCTTACCAGCCACAGGCACTTAATAGCTGTTCTTCATCTATAAAATGGGGTTTTAACAACACCTAGCCCCCAGGAGTATATGAGGCTAAAATGAGATATTATAAAGTGGTGTGCAAACCTTAAAATGCTAGCTGCTATCATTGTCATTAATTATTATTACAGTGTTGGTAGAGTTCGAAATGGTCTGACCATTCTAGAAGTACTTTGGAATCACCCAAAAACATCACTAGCCACTTGGTGATGAATTCTTTGGCCAGCGCAACCCATGAAACAAACAAAAAAAGATACAAAATGGCTCTCAGTACCATCAGCTGTGGTGACTTTACCCAGCGATGCCACCACTAATTATATACACAAGAAAGATCAGAGATAAAGGGAAAAGACCCTCACATTCAAAATATTTGTATCAGCCCTTTATGTTGGAGCAAAGAACTGGAAACAGCAAGTGCTCATCAGCAGGAGATTCCTAAATAGACTATGATGTATGAATAATATAAGACATGATGAGTGTGCTGGATTCAGAGAAACTTTGGAAGGCTCGTACAAACTGATACACAGTGTAAAGTAAACAGAACCAGGCAAACAATTTCGTTGATGCCACAGTAATGTAAAGGAAAACTACACTTAAGAACCCTAGTCTGTGAAGTGACCAGTGACTTGCTTCAGAACCAGATGATGAAGCATGTGTCTCCTGACTCTTGGCAAAAAGGTAATGGTGCAAAATGAGATCCGCTTGGCAGAACCAGCATGACAATGTCTTTCCCTTCACTACATCTACAAGTGGCAGCATAGCATGTTCTATTGGAAATAGAACTAGACTGAAAGTATATACCTGGGTTTTAATCCTGGCTGTGACATAGGGGCAGCTAGGTGACACTGGATGGAGCAAAGGACTCATGAATAGATTCATCTTCCTGAGTTCAAATCCAGCCTCAGACACTTACTAGCTGTGTGACCCTGGGCAAATCACTTAACCCTGTTTGCCTCAGTTTCCTCATCTGTAAAATGAGCTGGAGAAGGAAATAGCAAACCACTCCAGTATCTTTGCCAAGAAGACCCTAAATGGGGTCACTAAGATGACTGAACGATAAATGACACTGTGACCCTGGATCTCTGAAAGCCTCAGCTGCTTCATTTGTATAATGGCAACAACGGAAGTATTTGTATTATCTGCCTCACAAAGCTTTTGTGAGGATAGCACTTTGAAAACCTTGAAGTACTATATTAATGAGTTATTACAATTATCTGGAGAAGGAAATGGCAAACCACTCCAGTATCTTTGCCAAGAAAGCCCCAGAAGGGGCCGCAAACAGCTAGACATTACTGAAATAACTGAACAACAATTACAGTTATCATTACCTACAGGAGGCAGGCTATGAGACATCGGAGAGGTGTGATTCACATGCAAGGAAAGGTAGATGGAATTCTGCCCATTTTGGAGGGGAGAGGGGGAGAAAAAGAAGCCCTTACCCATGCTACAGTCCAGTCAAGGCCTTTGACAAATTTCAAGGGTAAAAGGAAGTGATGAGTAAGAACTGAGGGCTTAAAGGGACATGTACCTGGACCATCTCACGTTCACATTTTCTCCTATCACCACACAGTGGAGCTGGGTGTCTTCTCCTTCAGGCACTGTAACGGTGGGTTGTAGTCCTATGATCTTCAGCTCTCCTGTGGACAAATAGGGGATTTCATCACACAAGGTGTAGAGTGCCCACTCCAACCCACACTCTTCCCTCAGCCCATTCTATCTGACATGCCAAACCCACATGAAAACATGATCAAGAGTTTCCAACCTCTTTCTCCTAGACTAGTAAGGTAGGCATGTTCTCCAGGGTAAAAAGGTGACCCTCACCCACTCCTACCCTCAGGCCCCCTCAGAATCTATTATTCTGCCTTCTGTTCTGGGCTGCATCCTAATCCCATTCTGCCTCTACCCAGAATTCTGAGCTGGACCCAGCGCTGGTCTCTTTCTCGTCCATTGAAAGCAATGCAGGTGTAGAGGCCACCATCCTCCATGGTAGCACGACTGATGACCAGGGAGCCATCTGGCTGCTGTTGGTGTCTGCAAATCAAGCACAGTCATGTCCCTTAGGCCCTGAGGGGCAGAAGGTACAGGATGGGGGCACAGCAAAGTTATTTAATGCAAGTGGGCCAGGTTGTAGTTACACTGAGTGGAAACCTCTGAACATTCCACTTCTCTTGGTCAAAGACCCAATAGTGACTACCCATAATATGGCAGATCCCTCCCTCCCCATGCCCTCCAGTTGGCTCTCATTTAATATATCAGAAATTTTCCAGCTTTTTGTTCAAAAATAAAAGTTTCATGTGACATTTTTTACATTTATGATAACTGGTCTATAAATGAATTTTCAAATTCTGTCTAGCTTTTTGCGTTGCTCAAATGAAGGACTATTTCTAGTCAGAAATGTTTTCTGTGTCTCATTCCATCTTTATTATATGCTTTTAAATCTCTAGTGTTTGATAATTTGGCACAGGGAGACCCTGATGGTATCAAAAGCCAATATGGTAATATTACCAGAAAGAAAGTTTTCTCAATGGCTGTCTCTAACTAGTACCCAGCAGTTAAGTCTTGATTCCAAGCCCATGCTTTCTCTACCACATCGCCTGACTTCACATCCAGCCTCAAACACTTACTAGCTGTATGACCCTGGAAAAGTCACTTAAACTCTGTTTGCCTCCATTTCCTCATGTGTAAAATGGGGTTAGGGTAGCCCCTACCTCCAGGGCTGTTGTGAGGACCAAAAGAGATAATAATGTTAAGTGTTTAGCACAGCATATGGCACATAGGATGCACTATATACATGCTAGTTTAGTAGTCGTCATTGTCATCAGAGTAGTAGTTAGGCATTCCTCAGCTATTCTAAGTACAATCCTAAGGTCTTTGTGAGAGTCAGTGGGGTGGGTGACAGTTGATGAAGTTCCCTTGCAGAGCATTAGAAATTACAGGGATGGCAGAAACCTTTCTTGGATGGCCAGGCCCATTAGGAAATAGGCGAAGGTGCCACTTTTGGCTCCCATCACCCTCCACTTAGAGGCAGAGCTAGAAAAAGGAGAGAAGTTAGCTAGACCCACCTGGGAGAGGAGGGAGGGTGTCCATCCTTTTGCCACTCAACAATTGGGGGAGGGTACCCAAATGTTCGACAGGGCAGTTGGACTCGCTGACCCACAGTGGCATCCACCACTCCTGGCTGACTCCTGTCAAAGCTCAACCTATAAAACACAACCACCTCCTGTAGAAATACTCTCGTATCTGCTCCCTCTTCTCCACTGCCCCAGATACATACCACCCTAATCCATGGTTTCATCGCCTCTAGACCTAAATAGTGTCTCCCTTGTCCAATCTTTTTTTTACCCTCTTCCATTATTTTGTCATTTCAAAAGGTTTTATGAAACCAAAATACAAGAATTATTTTTCTTCCAGTTTAAAAAAACTACAATATTGCCAAACATCTTTACAAACAAATCATGATAAACCTCAAATCTAGTCTATGGAAATTTACCTTAAGTAATAAAACCAGTTGCTTTAGTTAATGAATTTCTCATCAAGTTAGTATTTGGCAAGGATGGGGAAAGGGGCAGGTGACATAACGGATAGAGTGCTTGTGTTGGGATCAGAAAGACCTGAATCTGAATCCTGCTTCAGACATGTATTACTTGTTTGATGCAAGGCAAAGCACTTAGCCCTTCAACCTCAGTTACCTTATCTGTAAAATGCGTCTATTAATAGCATCTTCCCAGGGTTGCTGTGAGGAGCGAGTGACACAGAGTGTAAAACACTCTGCAAATCTACACAAATCCTTTTCAAAACGATATAAACATAAAGATGGTGGGGATACAGGAACAGTCTAACTTCCATATACCTTGCTGAAGATCTAGAGAATGTACCAAACTGAGTTCTGATCAGGAAAACCAAGAAAAAGTCAGTGAATAACTTTTCTAGCCCAGGGTAGCTTAGGGAGACAGACAGGTCTGCAGCCTCTGGGAGGGTGCCTGGCCATGAATTCATGGTGGTAGTGGTGGTGAAGGGGAGGAGAGAGAACATTCCAGTGCCCAAAGACTGGAAGAGAGCCAAGACAGGACATGAGAAAGAGATCCCAGAGAATCCCTCAGCAAGCACTGGATGCAGGAATGGGAGCTCTCACTCATCACACAGTACCAAGTCATGCATCCAGGGCAGAGAAGAGTGGGGGTAAACATTGGTCCTCTCACTGTTACTGGTAAGCACATGGTGGCTATGTGGTTCTTAGCCCAGGAGCTGGGTACAGTGTCCCTGCTCTGAACCTGGAGCCTTCCAGCAGGCCATCAGTGGCTGAGTCTAGCAGTAGTTTGCTAAAACTCCCAACCAGAAACAAGCTATTGGACCCAAACCTGGTTCAGGAACTTGCAGAACTCAGACCAGGAGACCAGAGAACAGACCTTTCCCCTGGATCACACACTCTGGAAGCACTAAAAGTTTTCAGGCACCCTGATGAATCTATGAAGTAGCAGGGGGACAGAAGCTCAGGCTAGACATCTCCGTCCTCTCCCGCAAGAAGGATACAGAGCCCAGCACTAATATAAAATGCAAAGTCAGGGAGTAGACTGGAAGAATGAGCAAACAAAAAAACTAGTCATAAAGATATGGTGACGAGCACACTCCAGACACAAACATAGAAGAAGAAAATGACTCAAAAATCTACAAGGAAATCCTCAAAGACAAATACAGCTTAGACGGAAGTCCAACAAGAATTCCAGAAGATTTCAAGAAGAAAATGTGAAATACCTTATAGGAAAAGCAACTTACCTGGAAAATAGATCCAGGAGAGATAATTTAAAAATTACTGGACTACCTGAAGGCCATGATCAAAAAAAGAGCCTAGACATCATCTTTCAAGAAATTATCAAGGAAAACTGTCCTGATATTCTAGAACCAGAGGATAAAATAAAAATTGAAAGAATCCACCAATCTCCTCTTGAAAAAGATCCCAAAAGGAAAACTCCTAGGAACATCGTAGCCAAATTCCAGAGTTCCCAGGTCAAGGAGAAAATGCTGCAAGCAGCTAGAAATAAACAATTCAAGTATTGTGGAAACTCATCAGGATAACACAAGATCTAGCAGCTTCTACATTAAGGGATCATAGGGCTTGGAATGTGATATTCCAGAGGTCAAAGGAGATAGGATTAAAACCAAGTATCTCCTCCCCAGCAAAACTGAGTACTTCAGGGGGAAAATGGATTTTCAGTGAAATAGGGGACTTTCACACATTCTTTTGATGAGAAGACCAGAGCTGAAGAGAAAATTTGACTTTCAAAGAATCAAGAGAAGCATGAAAAGGTAAACAGGAAAGAGAAATCATAAGGAATTTATTAAAGTTGAACTGTTTACATTCCTACATGGAAAGATGATATCTGTAACTCATATGACCATTCTCAGTACTAGGGTAGTTGAAGACAATATACATATATATAGACAGAGGGCACAGGGTGAGTTGAACATGAAGGGATGATATCTAAAAAGAAAAATTAAATTAAGGGGTGAGAGGAATATATTGGGAGACAGAGAAAGGGAAAGATAGAATGGGATAAATTATCTCACATAAAAGAGGCAAGAAAAAGCTATTTTAATGGAAGGGAAGAGGGGGCAGGTGAAAGGGAATAAGTGAACCTTACTCTCATTGGATTTGGCTTAAGGAGAGAATAACATACACACTCAATTGAGTATCTTACCCTACAGGAAAGTGGGGGGGAAGGTGATAAGGGGGAATGACAAAAGGGAGGGCAGATTGGTGGAGGGGGTAGTCAGAAGCAAACACTTTTTTTTTGGAGGAGGAAGGCAAGGCAATCGGGGTTAAATGACTTGCCCAAGGTCGCACAGCTAGTAAGTGTGTCAAGTATCTGAGGCTGGATTTCAACTCAGGTCCTCCTGACTTCAGGGCTGGTGCTCTATTCACTGAGCCACCTAGCTGCCCAGAAGCAAACACTTTTGAAAATGGACAGGGTCAAAAGAGAAATTTGAATAAATGGGGGAAGGGATGGGATGGAGGGAAATATAGTTAGTCTTTCACAACATAACTATTATGGAAGTGTTTTGCATGATGACACATGTATAGCTTATATGGAATTGCTTGCCTTCTCAATGAGGGTGGGTGGGGAGGGAAGAAAGGAGAGAATTTGGGGCTCGGGGCTCTAAAAACAAATGTTAAAAATTGTTTTTACATGCAACTGGGAAATAAGATATATAGGCAATGGGGTATAAAAATCTATCTTGCTGTATAAAAAAGGGGGAAGAGGATGGGGGGAGTGGGGTAATAGACGGGAGAGCAGACTAGGGATATGGGTAATCAGAATGCATGCCATCTTGGGCTTGGGGGTAGGGGAGAGATAGAGAGAAAATTTTTAACTCAAAATCTTGAGGAAATGGATGTTAAAAACTAAAAATAAATACCCCCCCCAAAAAAGAAAGAAGAAAATTAAATTACCAACATAAAATATGAAAAAGCCAAATTCACAACCAATGAAGAAATAAAAATAGTTATTAGGATCTATTTTAGTCAACTATCAGCTAATAAGACAATCTAAATGAAATGAATATTTACAAGAATATAAATTGTCCAGATTAACAGAAGAGTAAATAGAATAAATAACTCTACCTTAGAATTTTAAAAAATTCAACCATAAAAGAACTCCCAAAGAAAAACAATATCGACTTACAAGTGAACTCTACAAAACATTTAAAGAACAATAATTTCCAATACTATATAAACTATTTCTTAAAAAAAAAGGATCCTACAAAATTCATTCTATCACACTAATATGCTCTTGCTATCTAAACTAGGGAGACCATATGAATTTTGATGAAAAAATTGTAAATAAAATACTAGCAAAGAAATTATAGCAATATATCACAAAGATTATATGTTATGAGCAGGTGCAATTTAGAGCTAGTTCAATAATAGGAAAACTATTAAGCATAATTAACCATATCAATAACAAAACCAACAAAAATAATGACTATTTCAATAGATGCAGAAAAACCTTTTGACAAAATGCAACACCCATTTCTGTTTTAAAAAACACCACAGGGGCAGCTAGGTGGTGCAGTGAGTAGAGAAATGGCCCTGAAGTCAGGAGGACCTGAATTCAATCTCGCCTCAGACACTTGACACTAGCTATGTGACCTTGGGAAAGTCACTTAACCCCAATTGCCACCCCTCCCTCCTCAAAAAAAAAGATCAGGCTTAAAGCAAGGATGTCCATTATCACCATTCAGTATCATACTACAAATGTTAGCTAAAGCAATAAGGCAAGAAAAAAATAAAGGAATACACATAGACAACAAGGACACAAAAATATCAATTTTTATAGATGATATGATTGTAAACTTGTCAGAGAGAGTAAACTAAAAAACTAACTGAAGCAATTAAAAACTTCGGCAAAATTACAGGATGTAAAATAAACCCACACAAATCACCAACATTTCTGTATATAACCAACAAAACCTGCATGCAGAGATAGAGAAATTCCAATTAAAATAACTACATACAGTATAAAATATTTAGGAATCTACCTTCTGTGAACACAGGAACTATATGGACACAATTTCAAAACACTGCATACAAATGAAAACATCTAAATAATTGGAGAAATATTAATTGCTCATGGTAGGCCAAGCCAATATAATAAAAATGACAGTACTGTTTAAATTAGTTTACTTATTCAGTGCCATACCAATCAAACTGCCAAGGAATTACTTTATAGAGCTAGAAAAGATGACAACAAAATTCATCTGGATGAACAAAAGATCAAGAATATCACAGGAATCAATGAAAAAAAAAATGAGAAAATGAGAAGGGCACCTAGCGGTACCCAATCTCAAACTATACTACAAAGCTGTAATTGGTACTGGATAAGAAAAAGAGTGATTGAGCACACAACATGGAAAAGCAAATAAGCATAGTAACCTAGTATTTGATAAACCCACAGATTCCAACTATGGGAACAAAACAACAAAAATTGGGGCCACTGGACAAAATCATTGAGAAAACTTGCAGAAACTAGGTATAGACCAGCATCTCACACCATATACCAAGAGGAGCTCCAAACAAGTTCATGACTTATGCATAAAAGGTGATATCATAAGCAAAGTAGTGAAAAGTAGAAGAGATGGTGTATGGCATGAAATTAAAATAAAGAGAGCCGGTGTGAAACAAAAGCAGTATTACCTGGACCCTGGCTGATGGTGCCTGTGGGAGCTTGGCCTGTGACCCTGCCCACCTCCTTCCATGCCAAAATCCAGGCGTCTGTGGTCCTGGATCTGAGGGAGATTCCTCTCAGCCTCTGCAGGCGCTGCCCTGTCATCCCCTATCATGAAGCAGAGGAAAGTGCTGAGGCAGACAAAGACAGAGAACTTCACAACTAATCCTCCAGGGAAAGTGGAGGAGTGTTTGTAAGCGGTAAGTGGAACCTGAGAATGGGGTCCTGCCATTCATGAACACCAAGGCACAGCTCAGGAAACAAAAATGTTAAGACCCCCTTTCCAGAGGATGCCCCCTGGGTTCCTACGGGGGACACAACTAACAGAAAAGACATAGAGTGGAGGATACTTAATCAAGATAGTCCTAAGCCAAATCCTACCCCTAAGCCTAACCCTTCCCATCCCAGGGAGAGGGTGGGCAGGAACAGAGCAAATCCATTAAAAATCCCACTGACGGGGTGGGGGGTGGTGCGGGGCACGACCAAGTGACCTGTGATCCAGAGTTGAACATGGCGACTGCTGTCCTGGCCCCAAGTAGAACTACTACAGGTGTAGGTGCCAGCATCCTCTTCACTCACTGAATTGATGACCAAAGAGCCATCTGGCTGCAGATAGTGCCTGTGGGAGACCACACATCAAAGGACAGCCCTGACCAACACTTCAGTCTCCCAACCTATGCCCCACTGTGCCCTGGCCTGTACCCTACTATGACCCATCCAGACTCCCCACCCGAGTGTGATAGAGGAAAGAACCCCACTCTTGGAATCAAAAGACTCTGGGCTCAAGTCCTGGTTTTATCAATTACAATTATCCCTTCCACATCACAACTTTGCCCACTGAAGTTTTGATATATCACGGGTTGGCATAGGAAATTAAATGGGAATTTTCTGGGAGTTTTGTGGAAGCCACAGACAACACACAAAGGCCAGCAGATGATACAGAACAAGTTTAGAAACTCAGAAATGCATAAAATATATGTATAGCATTATATAATAACATATTATCTTTTAATACCATAATAATCCAGATTTCTCTGGTGTGAAGGGAGGTCCAAAAAATCTTACATGGATTTTCCAGATTGCAGCAACACTAGAGCCTTAACCCCCATGATGTGGAAGGGATAACTAAATTATGTGACCTTAGGCAAAATACCTAACATCTTTGAGACTCAGTTTACTCATGGGGAAAAATAATACCTTCTCCACCTTTCTCACAAGGAATAACTGATGTAACATTCTTTCTAATCAACAAATTATATAAATGATAACACAGAGCACCATGTAAATAATTTCCTTAATAATATCCCTGAATTCATATGCCTCAATTAGTGTGACCTGTGGATATGCCCCAGTCTACCCCTCCTTGCCTGTCTAAACCCCCAAATCCTACCTTTGGAAGTGAGCATCTTGAGTTGTAGAGTCATTTGGATTGTGGGAAGGAAGAGTTTCTTTACCTATCTGATGATCTGACTGGCTTCCCATTTTTCTGCCATTTCACATCAGGACTGGCACCTGCCACACAGAAGAATCGAACCATCTGCCCCAGGGTGACCTGAACCCCAGAATATTCTGTCTTGTCCAAGACAATCCTGGAAAATGGCAGGATGATATATTATGATTATCTCTACAGATGTGTTATTGCCTTTACTAGCTCACAAACTCCTTGAGGGCAAGGAATGTTTCTTACTCATGTCTGTATCTCTCATAGTGTTTAGCACAGAGTGTTAAATGCGGAACCAATCGTGGCTGAATGATCAAGTGTACCATTTTGTTATTTCTTTTATCCCATAGCTGGTTAAGGATTTTCCCTCTTTCCATAGTAGTGATTCTCCTCTGATTTATGATGTATGATCTTTTATTTTAAGTCATTATTTTTTACAACTCATTTTTCTGTATGTTATAAGATGCTGGTCTAAACCTATTTTCTACCAAACTGCTTTCCACTTTTTCCACAGTTTTGTTGAATAGAGTTCCTTCCCTAGCACTTTTTGTACCTGGGTTTATCAAAGGCTAGAGTACTTACATAGATTTTGCTTATCTAATCTGATCAACTTTAAAATTTTTTACCCAAAATCAAAATTTTTCATAATTACTGCTTTATCATATAATTTCAGATCTGTTATTTCCCAGCTCTCATCTTTCCTACTATTTTTCACTATTTCCTTTCATATCCTTGACCCTTTGTTCCTTGATATGAATTGTCATCATCTCTCCTAATTCTATAAATTATCCCCTTAGTAGTTTCCTTGGCATAGCTTTAAGTCTATGGGATACAACAGCATCATTTTTACATTACTGGCATACAGAAACCTTGAATAATAAATCTCTCTCCAGTTACGTAGGTCTTTGTTTCTGTGAAGATTATTTTGTACTATTCTTCAATATACCTACGTTTTATTGTTATTTTAAGTGGTACTTATAATTTAGTCTCTTCTTGTGGTCCTTGCTAGGAACAAATAGAAATTCTGAAGATTTTGTGGGGATTTTTTAGATCATGCTATTTTGTTGAAGCTATTGTTGTAATATTGTTGATTCTTGGGGCAGAGCCAAGATGGTAGCTGGAAAGCAGGGACTTGACTAAAGGTCTCCCCCAGGACCCTCCAAACACCTACAAAAATGGCTCTGAGCAAATTCTAGAACTTCAGAACCCACGAAATAGCACAGGGAAGCAGGGCTCCAGACCAAGACAGCCTGGATAGTCGCTGGGTAAGGTCTATGGCACAGAGCTGGGAGCAGAGCAGAGCCCAGTGTGGGCTGTGCCTGGGACCAACCAGACCAGGAGGCAGGCAGAACAGGCCCTAGCACCCTGAATCAGTGAGCTGTGGCAGTTACCAGACTTCTCAACCCACAAACACCAAAGACAACAGAAGTTAGGGGGAAAAAACCGTGGAGACAGAGTGAAAGGAGTTCTCAGTTCGGCCACTGCCCCAGAGGCAGTGGCAGTGGTGCAGCTCCGAGGACAGAACTTCAGCTGCAGTTGCTTCCAGCCCCAGGCCCACCTGGTGGGAGGGATTAAGTGGCGGATCAGAGCAGGAGTGCAGACCCTGATTAAGATCTGAGTCAGGTCGAGGCTGGTGGTTCTTGGGGGAGGAGGAGCGCTGGTGTGGCAGAGCTTGCTGTGTAGAAATAGCTCTGAAAACAACAGCACAGCCCGTCAAGCTTGGGACAAAGTACTCTATACTCTACAAGCAGTCATACCCTAACAAAAAACTCAAGGGTCAAGTAGTTGGTTGGCTGGGAACATGGCCAGGCAGCAGAAAACGGACTCACATTCAGACTCAGACTTTGGATTCTTTCTTTAGTGACAAAGAAGATGAAAACATACAGACAGAAGAAGTCAATAAAGTCAAAGAGCCTACATCAAAAGCCTCCAAGAAAAACACAAACTGGTCTCAGGCCATGGAAGAGCTCAAAAAGGATTTGGAAAAGCAACTCAGAGAAGTAGAGGAAAAATTGGGAAGAGAAATGAGAAGGATGCAAGAAAACCATGAAAAACAAGTCAATGACTTGCTAAAGGAGACCCAAAAAAATACTGAAGAAAATAACACCTTAAAAAATAGACTAACTCAAATGGCAAAACAGCTCCAAAAAGCCAATGAGGAGAAGAATGCCTTGAAAGGCAGAATTAGCCAAATGGAAAAGGAGGTTCAAAAGACCACTGAAGAAAGTACTACCTTAAAAATTAGATTGGAGCAAGTGGAAGCTAGTAACTTTATGAGAAATCAAGATATTATCAAACAGAACCAAAGGAATGAAAAAATGGAAGACAATGTGAAACATCTCATTGGAAAAACCACTGACCTGGAGAATAGATCCAGGAGAAATAATTTAAAAATTATTGGACTACCTGAAAGCCATGATCAAAAAAAGATCCTAGATATCATCTTTCAAGAAATTATCAAGGAGAACTGCCCTGACATTCTAGAGCCACAGGGCAAAATAGAAATTGAAAGAATCCACCGGTCACCTCCTGAAAAAGATCCCAAAAAGAAAACTACTAGGAATATTGTTGCAAAATTCCAGAGCTCCCAGATCAAGGAGAAAATACTGCAAGCAGCCAGAAAGAAACAATTTGAGTATTGTGGAAACACAATCAGGATAACACAAGATCTAGCACCTTCTACGTTAAGGGACTGAAGGGCTTGGAATATGATATTGCAGAGGTCAATGGAGCTAGGATTAAAAACAAGAATCACCTACCCAGCAAAACTGAGTATCATGCTCCAAGGCAAAATATGGACTTTCAATAAAATAGAGGACTTTCAAGCTTTCTCAGTGAAAAGATCAGAGCTGAATAGAAAATTTGACTTTCAAACACAAGAATCAAGAGAAGCATGAAAAGGTGAGCAAGAAAGAGAAATCATAAGGGACTTACTAAAGTTGAACTTTTTGTTTACATTCCTACGTGGAAAGAAAGATGATGTGTATGATTCATGAGACCTCAGTATTATGGTAGCTGAAGGAAATATATATATATGTGTGTGTGTATATATATGTATACATATATATACACACATATACATACACACACACACACATATATATATAGAGAGAGAGACAGACAGACAGACAGACAGACAGAGAGCACAGGGTGAGTTGAATATTGAAGGGATGATATCTAAAAAAAATCAAATTAAGGGATGAGAGAGGAATATATTGAGAAAGGGAGAAATAGAATGGGGTAAATCATCTAGCATAAAAGTGGCAAGAAAAATCAGTTCTGTAAGAAGGGAAGAGGGGGCAGGTGAGGGGGAATGAGTGAATCTTGCTCTCATCAGATTTGACCTGAGGAGGGAATAACATACATACTCAATTGGGTATCTTACCCCACAGGAAAGAAGGAGGAAGGAGATAAAAAAAGGGGGGACAATAGAAGGGAGGGCAGATGGGGGAGGAGGTAATCAAAAGCAAACACTTTCGAAAAGGGACAGGGTCAAGGGAAAAAATTGAACAAAGGGGGATAGGATAGGAAGGAGCAAAATATAATTTGTCTTTCACAACATGAGTATTATGGAAGGGTTTTACATAATAATACACATGTGGCCTATGTTGAATTGCTTACCTTCTTAGGTAGGGTGGGTGGGGAGGGAAGAGGGGAAAGAATTTGGGACTCAAAGTTTTAAAAGCAGATGTGCAAAAAAAGTTTTTGCATGCAACTAGGAAATAAGATATACAGGCAATGAGGCATAGAAATTTATCTTGCCCTGCAAGAAAGTAAGGGAAAAGGGCATGGGGGGGAGTGGGGTGACAGAAGGGAGGACTGACTGGGGAACAGGGCAATCAGAATATATGCCATCTTGGAGTGGGGGAGGGGAGAAATGGGGAGAAAATTTGTAATTCAAACTCTTGTGCTGAAAACTAAAAACATTAAATAAATAAAAGGAAAAAAAAAACACCAAAAAAATTGTGTTGATTCTCTGAAGTTTTTTAAGTAATTAGTATATCATCTAAAAATTAAGATGTTTATTCCCTCACACATAATTATTTTTTCAAAAGTCACTTGGAAACCTGAGAAATACACATAGTCCCTAAGAGTCTCATTTATTGGTTTTTATTAAATTCACTTTTCCAACATCCTCTTCAAGACTTCTTTATCTTCCTGGTAGATTTGTCCAGCAATGACAGAACAACATTAAACTCGTGTACAATTAATGCCTTACTATCTATGTCTTTTTGCATTTTGGTAGTCATTCCCTTATAAACTTGGTTGCAATGCCATTCAGTGCATTTTATTTTACACTAATATTGTTCCATTACCTATCATGCCTTTAATTATATTGTATTTTCTCTGCTTGCCTCTCAATGAAATTTGTGTTTGCTTCTGCCTGATCTAAAATTATGCTTGTAATTTCTGCATTTTACAATTAGGTGAAGCATGATATATTTTATTCTAAATCTGTTCAATGTTAAACCTAATTCACTTTAGAGTTAGATTCATTTTGAAACTATATGGATTCCCTGTGCTTTAGGTGTGTTTCTTGTAGACAACAAATTGTTGGGTTCTGTTTTCTAATCTATAGGATTTTAAGTAGTTTAATGGTGGAATTTCAGACACCATTAACAGGCAGCTGAGATAGTTGGGGTCAGGTTGGTCTTCTAGGATCCCCTCAAATCCCATCATCAGGCAACCATCCTGTCTGACTCAAAATGCCTGGCATCCTCTTAGAGGGATGAGGGCCAAGAAGAATGTCAACTTGTTCTGGGTGGGAAGAACAATGGAGGAGGGGAAATCTTCAAAAGTTCCCTGTTAAATTCTACTGAGAACTTAAGTTCATACCTTAAAGAGAGTAGGATTTATCCATTTCAACAAGCATTCCTTATAAAGCCTATTTTTTGCAAAACAGTTTGATAAGCTCCCTGACCTACTGTCTTTGTATAGGCTATATCCTCAAGGATTTGGGGAGACAATAAAGGAAGGTATTGGAAAGAGGAGTAGATCAAAGTAGTGTTGAAACAGGACTTGAAGATATAAAAAATGCTCTAAATCATTAATAATTAGAGAAATGCAAAATAAAATAACTTCGAGGCCCCCGCTTTACACTCATCAGATTGGAAAAGTTGACAAAATGAAAAATGACAAATGTTTCAGAGGCTGTGGGAAAACAGGTATATTAATGCACTTTTGGCAGAGCTATGAACTGGTCCAGTTATTCTGGAAAGCAGTTTGGGACTATGCCCAAAAAGTCACTAAACTGTGATCCTGTGACAAGCACTACAAAAATCTATACTCCAAAGACATCAAAGAAACTGGAAAAAGATCCACATGTACAAAAATATTTAGAGCATTGCTTTTGAGATATCAAAGTATCAGAAGTGAAGGGAGTTCCCATCAATTGGAGGGAATAGCTGAAAAAGAAATGGCATTTAAATGTGATGGAATGCTACCATATTTCACCGCATAATCATTGTCACCACGCAATCGTCACACTTTATTTTTTTTGTCAGTCCAAAAATTGGTTTATAAGCTTTCATCATGTAATTGTCATATGGTATCATTCTGTTCATCATGCCGCAATGTACTCACCAGTGGCATATGGATACACATTTATTTCTTGTTCATCGGAGCCACAAACCTACAAATTCCCAGTGTGCGTGCATTGTCAGTATATTTCCAAAAGCCAACTTGTATGGTTTGTTTAGAGCGCTGCAGTACTGGCAGTATTGTCACTCAACCCAATTAAGAGCCACAGGCTTAAAGGGAGTGGGCAGGCAGGTGAAGATGCCATGAATAAGTCACTTGATATGGTGAGACTTACACCTTCCCACATTGGCTAAACCGTACAGTTCATCTGCCGGTGATACAGTTTAGTAATAAATGATTTTTAAGTAATACTGGCACAATTTTTTTTAGAGTTTCACATAATGCTTACACACCACTTCTTTGCGAAAAAAAAAATGGCATAAAATTTGGAGTGATTTTGCGGTGAAATACAGTATTTTGCTGCAAGAAATGATGAAGGGGGTGGTTTTAAAGAAACCTGGGAAGATCTGTATGAACTGATGCAAAGTGAGGTGAGCAGAACCAGGAAAACAATTTACACAATGGCAACAATATTGTAAAGACAAACAACTTTGGAAAACTTAGGAACACTGATCAACACAACCATCAACTATGATTCCAAAGGATTCATGATGAAACCTGCTACCCACTTTCTCATAGAAAGGTAATGGACTCGAGTGCAGATATAGACATTTTTTGGGACACAGCCAATGCAGGCATTTGTTTCATTTAACTATTTATGTCTGTGACATGGAGTTTATTTTTCTTTCTTTCTCAGTGGGAGGGGGAGGGAGGTAGAAAAGATCTTTGGGGAAAAAACTTTTAATTTCGTTTTAAAAAAGAAAAGGAGCTGGAAAAGGAGTTGGTATACGGGCAGAGACAAGCCTTCCCGACTTTACAAATTTTTCTAGTGCTGGTTCTTCCCCTAGCCACCCCTCCTTAGTGGTCCAGCTTTACCTGTGAGAAGGAACCTGTAAGTGTGGAGCTGTTTGCCTAATATCTTCTCCTGGCACATATGCACTTGGCCTGACCTCCCGGTCCTGGTGTCCTATATGTTGATTCTTCAAGGGTTCTTGCTCAAAGGTCCTGGGCAGTTGAGTCTCTTCTTGCCTTGGGTACTGTCTCCCTTGCTCTAGTCTTGAAGAACCAGATGAAAGGGAAGGTCTTCCCTGGGATGTCTCTGTGTGGTCCAGACCCCAAGTCACCCTAGTCCTAGTTTGGCCATCATTTCTGGATGAGTGGCCATGGTAAGAGGCCTCCTGGTGGTCCCCAGTGCTTCCTCGTTGGTTATAGCCAGAAGGCCCTTGCCTGGGCTGGCTGGGCCCTGAAGAAGTGTCTGTCTCCCTCTGGAAGGAAGATGCCCATCCCTGCTCTGTTCCATGAGTCAGGGGTCCTGGGGCACTGTCCTCAGCTCCCTCTTGGCAGCTTTTCATGCACTCCTCCTCAGAGAGGAAGTTGTTCCTGTTGCCGTGGCAGCCACCATACCAGAAACGGTTGCATTTGCCCACAGTGGGAATGAAGTACCAGCGAGGGGTCCAGTCCCCGCAGGAGCCATGGGCGCTGGGCAGCAGGCACCTGACTGGGTAGGCTGTGGAAGAAGAGCAGGGAGACAGTAGTGCCCTTAGAGCCATTCATCACCTGTAGGAATTTTCCTCCTCAACTTCTGTCCTCAGCCAGGAGAGCACTTCCTCTGTCTATATCTATCAACTGTTCTGAGGACACAGGCTCAGGAAAGCTGAAGGGCCAAGTGAGGCAGAGACATGAGCAATAGCAAGCCTGGGAAGACTGGGGGAAACCAAGGCCCAGATCTCCATAGTGAAGAGCCAATAGTGGTGCTGGGAATGGTTTTAGAAGGAGCGAGACCCCTCTGCCCAGATTTCTGCAAACAGAAAGAAATGCCAAGGGGACCTAAATGAAAAGGATTTCAAGAATCCCTTGCTGACACACACAAAAACACAAAAGTATAAGAACTTAAGTTCATATCAACTAACACCTAAAAGGGAGTAGGATTTATCCAAATCAGCAATCTTTTATTAAAGAGACCTACTATGTGCAAGGCACTGTGCTAGTTCCTGACATGCTATTTTTGCATAAGATATGTCCTTGAAGATTTAGGAGGGAGGGAGGGAGAAGGTATTAGAAGACTAACAGTAACATTGGAAAGGGACTGAAAGATATGAAAAAAATGCTCTAAGTGACTTATGACTGGAGAAACGCCAATTAAAAAACTGAAGCTCTTCCTTACACCCATTAGATTGGCAAGGTTAAAAAAATGACAAATGAGGGAAAATGCAAGGTTAAAGCTTATGAGGCAGCTGGTGGCACAGTGGACAGATCACTGGACCAGAAGTCAGGAAGACCTGAGTTCAAATTCATCCACTTTCTAACTGTGTGACCCTGGGAAAGTCACCTAACTTCTGTTTGCCTCAGTAATAGCACCTATCTCCACGAATTGTTATAAGGCTCAAAGGAGATACTTGTAAAAAGCACTTAGGGGGCAGCTAGTGGATAGAGCCCTGGCCCTGGAGTCTGGAGGACTCTGGGCAAGTCACTTAACCCCATTGCCTCAAAAAAAAAAAAAGGCACTTAGTACAGTGCTTAGTACATAGTAGGTACCATATAAATTCTTATTCTCCTTCCTTCTACCTTAAAGAGGGTGATAATGTCTAGAGGACAGGGTCACTTACGGTAGTTGGGCCTGCCTCTGCAGCCTTCTCCCTGGGGGCCTGCGCTGGAAGCCACATTGTCGTAGCAGCAGCCGTACTGGGATCCTCGGCATTCCACGGATGGGTTTGGCTGAGGCTCAGCTTGCCTGGCCTATGTAGAGGGGGGAGGTGATTTCAGAGAAGACACAGTCTGCCAAGCCCTGCTTCATGGGGTGTCCCAGAGAGTTTTTAGAACTCATTTTTGGGAAAAGGGAGGAATGGAAGAAAGGGTCTCTAAGGCCAGCTTTTAATGTTTCTATTCCCAGGCTCATGCTCCTTATGCCACTCTCACCCTGGTAAGGATAATCTGAAGAACAGCAGTAGGAGACTTTATCTCCCCACCCCACTCCCCATTCCCAGTTGCACCCGAATTCCAGGCCCATCCCAAGTCCAGGTAGCCGGGATGAGTGCTGGGGAGAGGCAGGGACATAGAGCGTCCCAAAGAATGCTCAGGAAGGCAGGAGAAGATGCAGGAAGGGAATTCTGCATCCTAGCCACCTGAGCCAATTCTAAACCAACACTGGATCCCTCCCCAGGTCAAGGGATCAAACCACTTGCCGTAGAGGAGGCTGCTCTGGGCCCATGTCTGCTCCCAGAGGACAGTGGGCAGCCAGTGAAGTTCGGGCCCCGTGCTGATGAGACCCCATCGGGACAGCACCCATACCTGTTGAGAGTTCTTATTGAGTCTGTCTTCTCCCTGCCAGCCAGACCTTCCCCTCTCTGCTTCTCCTTCCCACCCCACCCCAACTCCCACTTTCCTCCTTTCTACTGAGCCTCTCTCTATAGAGGGTCCAGGGAACTCAGGATGGAGCAAGGCGCTCAGGTCCTGGGGTGGGAGGGTGGGGCAGGGCGGGTCTAGGGGCCAAAAGACCTTCTAAGTGACTTGCCCAGGGTCATACAGTTAGTATTGGACGTGGAAATTGAACCTGGTGCTTCCTGCACATCTCTATCCACTTTACTGCACTGTGGCCTCTTAGTGATCGAGGCTTAAGCAGCCTTTTCATAGAAAAGAGGTAAAGAAGGATCTACTGATTAATATAGCTCCCCTTTTAGGGAATCCCTCTTGCGGAATAAAAGTGGTCATGCCTTTTCCGTCTCTATCACATTATTCGGACCATTTATTTTACACGAGCCTTGTGAATGTGCATCAAACGGTTACCAGGCCCAGAGGACCCAGGGCAGAGAGGGCTAGACTTGGGGTGAAAAAGACCCAAGTTCAAGTCTTACCTCTGATATTGACTACCCAGTGACTCTGGGCAAGCCACCTCAATGCTGCCTGCCTCAGTTTCCTCATCTGTAACATGAGATTAATAATAATGATAATAATAGTACCCACCTGCCAGGGTTGTTGTGAGAATCAAATGAGATGATATTTGTAAAGCATTCTGAAACTAAAATGACTATATGAACGCGAGCTCTTAATTATTTACCAGCTCTCATTAACTAGCCCCAAACTTGGAGCGCTTATGGTCAGGACGTGGCATCAAATCCGCCATGAATCGGGCTGCACTTAGGAGCAACCAGGCTCTTGGAAAGTACCGTGGAGAGAGTTCTGTGGATTTGGCATCGAAGGATCTGGGTTGGAATCCAAGCTCTCCTAACCAGTTTCTTCTGCAGGGCCTCAGCTTCCTCAGTCTGTAAAATGAGGTCCCGGCCTAGATATCCTCTAAGGTTCCTTCTAGCTCTAAATCCTATCTGTGATCTACGCGTTCTTGGTCCTGCACGACTCATTCTCCTTGGGAACAAGGACCACCATGATGTTTAATGAGCATGGGTGAAAAAATGGGAGCTCGTGGAATTTGTTTTGTACCCTTTCTACTGGGCTGGTGTGAGCAGGATTATGAAGGAAGGAAAGTTATCAGGTCCTGTCCGTAGCATCCAAGGAATTAGCATAAGAGGTTTGGAGCTGAGGGCAGCTAGGGGGTGGAGTAGATAGAGCACCAGACCGGCAGTCAGGAGGACCAGAGTTCAGATTTGATCCTGGACACGTGACACTTTCTAGCTAGGTGACCCAGGGCAAGTCACTTAACCCTGATTGCTGAGGGGGGAGGAGGGAGAGGGAGAGAGAGGGAGGAACAGAGGAGAGGAAAGGAGAAAAAGAGACAGAGAGAGAGATTTGGAGCTGGAAAGTATATTGGAGGTCACTGAATCCATCCCTTTCATTTTACAGATGAGGAAACAGAGGCCTAGAGGAAAAGTAACTTGCCCAAGGTTACACAACCAGTCAGTGACAGAGCTGGAATTCAAACCCAGGTCCTCTGACCCCTTTCATGGCACCATATTGTCTTTCCTGTCCCATGGAGTTATGGATCTCAGAAATCTGTCTTTTTCTATTCCCTCTTCATTCTAGTGCCTTCCTTCTGTTGATTATTTCCAACTTATTCATCATACAGCTTGTTTGTATGTAATTATCTGTATGCTGTCTCCCCATTGGATTGGAGGCTCCTTGAGGGCAGGGGCTGTCCTTTGCCTTCCTTGCACAGAATCTGACACATAGTAGGTCCTTAATTTAACTTTGACTGACTTCCAGGGCCATCTCCCGTCATCCTGATCTATATCTGGCCATTGGACCCAGATGGCTCCGGAAGAGAAAGCGAGGCTGGTGACTTTGCATGGCCCTGCCTCACTCAAATCTAATTCACTTGCAAGTCAGGGCATCACTTTCCTGATGCCATGGTCCTCTTGGAGAATGAAGGACAAACACCAACACTGACTGCTTTCTAATACCTTGACAGGGCAAAATGCTTTCACATCTATTATCTCAGGTCACTGTGACAACAACAAAAAAACAAACCCTGCGGCAGGCCTTCATTCTCTTCATGTCACAGATGAACAAGCTGAGACTCCAGAAAGGGGAAGTGATTTGCCTAAATTACAGTTAATGTAGGACAGAGGTTAGAGCCCAAATCTCTTCTTGATCCTCAGCCAAGTTTTCTTTCCACTAAACACAATGCCCCCATGCTATCCTGTACCGGAGCTAATCAGAATTCCCTGTGTCCTCTCTTTACCTGGCAGGGAGAGAATGGCCATCTCTATCACTTACCTGCTCTGCTGACATGAGATCCTGGGACAGCCATGCCCTAAGGGGCCAAGAGCCACCGTATGGCCATCTGGGCAGCACCCGTGGAGACTGCGGCTGCAGTCATGAGACTGTGATCTCACAACATGGTCATCCTGGTGGTGGTGCTGCTGAGATCTGGAGACACTCCAGCCAGATTCCCAGTGTTGAGGCAATAGGTTAGAGCCTCTATCTCCCTCAGGGTTATGTTCAGATGAGGGCTGGTTCCTGTGTATTCGCCATTCTTCTCTGGTACCTAGAGAGCAGAGGAAACAGACCCTAATGTTTACAGCTCATCACGTCCTCCCACCTTGCTTCCCCTCTGATCCACCTGGCCAGATGCTACTCTCAGGCGGCTTCTCCCAGCCCCAGGGTAGACATGTCTGCTGCCCAAACCTCGTTATGTGGACAGCTGGCATCTAGAGCCAGCGTGGTCTTGTCATCCTACCTACCTCGCTCTCCCCCCAAACTTTTGGGAAGCAAGGGGCAAAAAAGGAGAGTTTGCAGGGCAGGGGGATGCATTTACTCCCAAACCTTGGGAAGGGGTTTCCAGAGGGTCCAAGTAGGCCAACAGGTTCTGGCGACTGGTATCATAGCCTTGGACATCCTGCATGCTGGGGACCTCTGCAGAACGACAGAGAAAAGGATAGAGGATCAAAGGATAAATCTGAGAAAACCACCAAATTGGGTCCTTCCCAGTTAAAGGGGCAGCTAGACCACTGGCACCAGTGGCAGGGGTGGGGAGGTCATGGAAGGAAGGCTTTGACTCTCTTTGTTACCTCTTGCCTCAGACATTAAAAAAAACAAACCCAGAAGTGAAAGGAAAATGAGGAAACATTCTTAGCCTCTGTTTCTAGATGATCTACAACAATGATGTCAAATTCAAATCAAAAGTGAGGTATGTGGCCACTAAACCCTACATACATTTGTCTGCAGGCTGCATGTTGACTTAGAAAACCACGTATTGACATTATCTACATTCTCTTATATATTTATGTAAATTTTGTTAAATATTCCCCAATTACCTTTTAATCTGGGCTGCCCACCCATATTTGACACTCTGCCCTATAACATGCCTCCATTCAGAGTGAAATTTTTCCATCTGTGGCTTTTAAATTGGAAGTATCAAAGGAATAGGAATTATGTCTTAGTTTTAGTCTATTTTTTTATTCTATCTAGTGAGTGACAGGGCATGAAAACACTGAAAGGAGGCAGTTTTTAGGTGCTGGTTCTTTCCACAAAATAGGGAATTAAATGACCTTCCTCAAATCCTCACCTTCTCTCTTTCACCCTTTCTACTTGAGGACCCTTGGTCCAGAAAGAGAACCTCCTTGGAGCTGATTGAGAAGCAGTCCCCTTTGCAGGCTCTGAGATGGGGCAGTGAAGGGAGATGCCCCACATGAGCGATGATGATCAATGCTGCTTTTGACATATCAAGAAATGAGAACACTACCTTTGCCAGGCCTTCTTGACCTCTGCCTGCTAGGTCAAGGCCTCATTGCCTCATCTCCTCATACGGAAACTATTATGATCGCCTCCTAACTGACTGGTTCCCCTTCTTCCTTTCTCTACTCCCTACAGTTCATTCTGGGTACTGCCAGAAACCCTTTTCTCAAACCATCTCCATCTCGCCACTCCCCAGCACAGCAAGGCATCCTCCACTATGGTCAGGCTGCTTTTTCCTCACCCCACAAGCACAAGGGTCACTCCTGAATCTGTGCCTTCACTCAGGTTGTGACTTTCGCTCTCCTTATACAAGAAAAGAGACAGGACAAGCTGGGAAATAAACGATCTTATCCATCCTTCAAGGCCCAATTCTATTCAAATCTTCTCCATAAAACTTCCTTTGCCACCCTAGTGTTTCTACAGCATTGAGAATCTGTAGCACCAAAATGTACATCTTAATTATATAACAAGAAGAGGTCCATCCAACCTTATCCCTTAAAGTGCCTGAGCCCACTCAGGCTGTGATTGCTAGTTAGGAGACATCCCCAAGTCATCATTTTCCTAGGGGGACTGCGTACCTGGAGGAAAGAACATTGTATTGAGAGAGACAGGTTCTATTTGTGGAATGAGCATCGTGGGAAAGGAGCTTCATACAAGTTCATGGCCACCTCTCAGTATAGGGATTATATGAAATACACACACACCTATGTGTGTGCACATAGGTGTGTGTGTGTGTTTTACATATAAATATAATATAGCAGTTACTAGTAAAGCCTTCCTGCTAGTGGCCAAAAACTGAGGCAGGACAGGGACGCAGATGACCTACTTGGACTGGGCTGACTGATGGTCACTGGGGAGAGTGGAACAAGAAAGGTTGTGCAGCTTAATTTTATATGCTTGTCTAGCTTCACAAGGGACAATGTATCTTGCCCACGGCCCAAATCTCCTAAATGATTGTTTCATGGTTTTCCCCACCATCGGTTTGGAGAGAGAGAGTGTGAGTATGTGTGTGTGTGTGTGTGTAAAATGTATTTTCTCAATTCCTTTGCTAATTATTTTAACTCTAAATAACTAATTTATTTTTCAAATATCTCCTAGCACATTGCAAATGGATCAGAGGATCACAAACTTAGAACTGGAAGGAGGTCCAACCTCTCTAATTCTACTGAGGAGAAAAATGATTTGCCCAGGGTTACATGGTGAGGGATGGAGTCAGGGGGAGAGGGGGATCTCAAACTCAGGCCTTCTCGAGTCCAAGTCTAGTGCTCTATCTACTAAATAATATCATTTGATTTTACAGGCCCCTAGTTGCTTTAGACTGGAGGCGTGAACTGTTTGAGGTACCCTGATTCCAAGAATTCCTACCTGAACCCAGTAATGGGAATACTACAGACCAGTGGTATCAAATTCAAATGGAAATGGAGAGGGGGGCAAGAAGATGAGGCACTAATCTGTACAAAAGGATACCTGCATGCAGCCTATTGACTTATTTTAAAATGTAACATTACCTATGTTTTTTTGCATTTTTATTTATTTTGTTAAACATTTCCCAATTCCATTTTAATATGGTTCCTACCATACTTGGAAGTTTCGTGAGCTGCATGTTTGACAACTCTGCTCCAGAGAATAGTGAAAAGCAAGCTGTGATTATACTCTCTCTCTTGTATTATTTGAGCTTTTTTCCCCAATTTTATTAGATTTAGCTCCCCAACTAGACTAGAAGCTCCTTGAGGACAAGGATCATTAAGCTGTACTTCTATACCACTTAGCCTACTGCTGGGCACAGAATCAGATGTTGACTTGTTAACTGATTGAAAAATAAAGGTGGAAAAAAATAAAACATAAAGGGGAAAGCAAGTTTTTTGATCTGCTCCCTCTCCCTTCCAACGTCCCTTCAGTCTTGTCTTTCCATGTCCTCTACTGGTATTGGTGGAAGAGGCAGCCCCCTGTCCTCAGAGGGAGCCACTGGGTCAGAGAAGTCCCTAACCCTCTGCTAATGCTCCTCTCTGCTCCTCCTTTTCCCTCTCCCTATTCCTTACCTTGAGGCAGATGGCAGGGCTGTGTGTTACAAGCCTCCACTTCATTTGGCATCTGAGGCTGGCGAACCTGGCACAGGTCGGAGCTATAGACATTGGATTCCCTGTCGGCACAAATGACTTGCCGTTTTCGGATGCCTGAATCACAGCTCTTAGAGCACTGAGAACCACCAGGAGAGAGAGAGAGAAAATTATCTAAGTCCGCATAAGTGATTATATATACACATAGAACTGAAGATGTACACATACGCCCACAAAGACACATAAAAGATCAGAGATGTTTGTGCATATACCCATAAAGACACACACTAAGCCAGAGATGTATTTACCTATATGTAGAGAAACACAGAGAACCAGAGATGTATACATATATCGTCATGCACAAAGATACGAAGAACCAGAGATGAGATACATACATATATACACATAACAAAATCCTACCTCAAACAAAAAAAAATCCCACTTCCACAGGAGAAAGACATGGAAGCAGTGAGAGAAGAGAAAAGGACTTAGATGGAAAGAGAGGAAAATCATATAGATGTCTTATAGGGACTTGAAATAGTGGACTAGGTTAAGAGGTTGAATTTGGGGATGGAGGAGAAAAATGAAGGAAAATCTGAAGAACGATCTTCAGGCCTAGATACTGGCCTAGATTATAAAATGTACAGGTTTTCAGGAAAGCAGAACAAGGACAATTAAGGAGGATTAAAATAATGAAGGAGGATCAAGGAGCTTTAGGAAATAGAACCCGAAGAGGCAGACTCAAAAAGAACAAAGAGAACGTAGTTGGCAAGACAAGGCAAGTGAGGAAAGTAGGCTAAGTACCTCGTGATAATTTAATTCATCAAAAGGAATTAACAAGAGAAAGTTATATTCTGGATCTGCTTCCAAAAAGGAAGAACTGGTTGCTGGTTTGGAAATGATGGAAGTGATCACTCCATCCTAGACTTTGTGACAGAGGAGAAAAAATCTGGGCATGGTCTGACATACACCCTAGATTTTGGAAAAGCAGATTTCAAAGAGTTCAGAGGAAAAATTGTTAGGATCTCATGGAGTAAAATGCTTCAGGGGAAGTCAACCCACAAGAGATGAGAGATGCTGAAGACTGAAATTCTAAAGACCCAAAGGAAATAATTCCAATTGGAGGGAAGTGGATTTTTTTTTTTTTTGCAAAAGACAATGTAGGTACACAGGTCACTCATCAACCAACTTAGATTTTAAAAAGAAATGTATAAAAGATGAGAGTAAGGCCAGATAACTGAAGATGACTATAAAAGTATGGCAAGGTCCTGTAAAAATAGTGTCAGGAATGTGAAGTCTGAGAATAAGCCAAGGATGGTTAGGGAAGCTAAAGGTAACACAAACACACACACACACACACACACACACACACGGGTTTGTTTTTTTTTTTACCTAAACCTATATTGAGAGACAGAAAATAAAAGAAGAGAGGGAACCTTTGCTTGGGGTGGATGGAATGATGAATCGATCAACATTTATTAAGCACCTGCTCTGAGCCAGGCACTGTGCTAAACACTGTGGGAATACAAAAGGAGACAAAAGACCATCCCTGACCTCAAGGAACTGACAATCTAATGGAGGATGCTACATATAAACAAACATATACAAAGCAAGCTAGATAGGATAAATAGGAAATGATTAACAGAGGAAAGGCACTGGAATTAAGAGGGGTTAGGAAAGGTTTCCTATAGAAGGTAGGACAGCCTGAGAGAATGCCTAGGGCTGAGAGACAGTGTCTTGTTTGTGGAACAATCCGGAGACTAGATAACTGGATTGAAGAGCACATGTTGCGAAGTAAGGATAATAAGTAACTGACCACAGAGAGAAGGCAGAGTTTCTCAAATCTCCTACTGTTTAGGTGTGTTCTGCAAAAGAGAATTACCTTTACATAGGAAATAACTAACAAGGAGTTTGAAACCCAAGATAAGTAAAAAGATTGTAAGAGAGTGCCTACCTGCCTTCACCCTTGGTGAAGTCAAGTTACCTGACCCAGATAAACTACATTTTTGGATCCTGAAAAAACTGGCAGATGTTATTGCTGAGCCCGTACGAGTAGTTATCTGAAAGATCATGAAAAATGGGAGATATGCCACAAGATTGGAGGAAGGCAAATGTTGGTCTTAATTTTAAAAAAATAAGAAGAGAAAAGAATTTGCAAACGATAAGTGAGTGAGACAGAGTCTTACAAAAATTCTAGGAAGAATTGTTAAAGAGATGGTTGGCAAATATCTAGGAAGGAAAGAAATGATTACAAAGAGACACCAAGACACCATGGCTTCATCAAGAACAAGTTATGCCAGACTAACCCCATTTCCTTTTGGAAAGGATTACTAAACCAGTAAATGAGAGGAATGTTGTGGCTATAGTTTAACTAGATTTTAGCAAAGTGTGGGGGTGTTTGCCTTCAAAAAAATTTTACTACTTCTTTTTAGCATTCTTTTCTTTTTAAATTTTGAGTTCCAATTTTTCTTCCAACCTTCCCCCATCTACTGGGAAGGCAAGCAAAATTATATCAATTATACATGTGAAATCAAGAAAAACACATTTCTATGTTAGCCATATCACAAAAAAGCAAGAAAAATAAAGAAAGCAAGAAAATTATACTTCAATTTGCACTCAGAGTTCATCACTTGTCTCTCTGGCATCGGATGATATCTTGCCACTGGACCCAGATGGCTCCCAAAGAGAAAGTGAGGCTGGTGACTTTGCACAGCCCAACCTCACTTAAATCCAATTCACTTGAAAGTCATGGCATCACCTTCCCAACATTATGGTCCTCTCTAAGAATGAAAGTCAAAAACAACAGCCTTAAACCTAATTCACTTTGGCTCTCATTGATCAGCCAACAATAGGTACCATGGATGGCTCAGAGTGAGCGTAAACAGCAATTGTTTCTGTTTTGGACAGAAACCCTGAGGGTCTTACCCTCCCAGACTGACTTTTTTTTTTAATTAGGTAAAAGGGGCCATTCCTTGGTTCATTTCTTACCTAGCCTTAATCACTGAATGGGTGTTGCCTGTCAAAGTGAGAACTTGGAAAGACCTTAGATTAAAAAGGCCAAGGCCATCTCCAGTTGTCCTGATCAATATCTTGCCACTGGACCCAGATGGCTCCTGAGGAGAAATTGAAGCAGGTGACTTTGCACAGCCCTGCCTCACTTAAATCCAATTCACTTGCAAGTCATGACACCACCTTCCTGATATTATGGTCCTCTTCGAGAATGAAAGACGAACAACAACCCTGGCACTGAATAGCAATTTTTTCATCTTGAGTCCTTTGGAATTGTCTTGGATCGTTTTATTGATCAGAGTAGCCAAGTCTTCCACAACTGATCATCATTACAACATTGCCGTTACTGTGCACAATGATCTCCTTCTTCTTCTCATTTTCACTTTGCATCAGTTCATATAGGTTTTCCCCTGGCTTTTTTGAAACCATCCCCCTCACCATTTCTTATAACACAATAGTATGCCATTCCTAAATTGATGAGCATCCTCTCAATTTCCAATTCTTTGACAGCACAAAAAGAGTTGCTATAAATATTTTTGTACATAGAGGTCCTTTTCCTTTTTCTTTGATCTCTTTGGTTTATAGAAGTAATAGTAGTATTGCTGGGTCAAAGGTATCCCATTTCATATTTCTTTGGGTATACTTCCAAATTGTTCTGCAGAATGGTTGGAACAATTCATTGTTCCACCAACAGTTCATTAATGTTAGCCTATTTTCCCTCATCCCCTCCAGCATGTCATTTTTTTCATAGGTGTAAGATGGTACCTCAAAGTTGTTTTTATTTGCATTTCTCTAATCAATAGTGCTTTAGAGCATTTCTCATATAACTATAGCTTTGATTTCTTCTTCTGAAAAATATCTATTCATATCTTTTGGCTACTTCTCAAATGGGGAATGGCTCTCATTTTTATAAATCTGATTCAATTCCCTATATATTTGAGAAATGGGGATCTTAATCAGAGAAATTTGCCCTTAAATTTTTTTTTGATATTACTTCATTGTCTATGGTACCTTTTAGCAAAATGTTGTTTCCCTGCTTCTCTCTCCTGATTTGGCCTGTTTTTGTTTTGTCCAAGATCATTACTGCTACCCCAGACTTTTTTACTTCAGCTAAAGCTTAATAAGTTCTGCTCCCTCTCTTTATTTTAACTCTGTGTGAGTGTCTTTCTGTTAGTGTGTCTCTTACAAATAACATATTGTTGGCTTCTGGTTTCTAATCTATCCTGTTATCAACTTCTATTTTATGGGTGAGCTCATCCCATTCACAATCAGTTTTGATGACCAACTGTATATTTCCTTCCATCCTATTTTCTGTTTGCCCTTCTTTTTTTATACTGTCTCTCCTCAAAAGTCTGTTTTACTTCTGACCACTGCCTCCCTTAATCTGCCCTCCCTTTTATCATCAGCCCCCTCCCAATATCTCTTATTACCTTCCCCTCCTATTTCCCTATTGGGTAATTTCTATGCCCAACTGAGTGTGTGTGTGTGTGTGTATGTGTGTGTACATATATACATATATATATATATATATATATATATATATATATCCTTCCTTCTTTGAACCAATTCTGATGAGAGTAAGATTCAAACATTGCCTACCATATTCCTTATTTTCCCCTCATTATAAAAGCTCTTCCTTACATGCCTCTTTTGTGTGAGAAAACTTCCCCCATTCTATCTTTTCCTATTTCCTTTTCCCCGTACATCCTCTTTTCTCACCTCTTCATTTTTTTTTTTTAGAGATCATCCCAACATAACTGATTCACACCCATGCTCTCTGTCTATGTAGACTCCTTCTAACTGCCCTACCAATGATGTTCTTAGGAGTTACATGTATCATCTTCCCATATAGGAACATAAATTTATTTTAACTTTGAGTACCTTGTGATTACTCTTTCATGCTTACCTTTTTATGCTTCTCTTAAGTCTTGTGTTTAAATGTTCAAATTTTCTATTCAGCTCTGGTCTTTTCATCAGGAATGCTTCAAAGTCCTCAATTTTGTTGAATATCCATTTTTTCCCCTGAAGGATTATACTCGGTTTTGCTGGGTAGGTTGTAATCCTAGCTCCTTTTGCCTTCTGAAGTATCATATTCCAAGCCCTCTGCTTCTTTACAGTGGAAGGGGCTAAATCTTATGTGATCCTTATTGTGGCTCCATGATACTAGAATTGTATCTTTCTGGCTGCTTGAAATATTTTCTCCTTGACCCAGGAGCTCTGGAATTTGGCTATAATATTCCTGAGAGTTTTCATTTTGGGATCCTTTCAGGAGGTGATCTCAGTAGATTGCTTCAATTTCTATTTACCCACAGGATCTAAGATACTAGAGTAGTTTTCCTTTATAATTTCTTGAAATGTGATGTCTAAGCCCTTTTTTTGATCATGGCTTTCAGGTAGCCTAATAATTCTTAAATTACCTCTTCTATATCTATTTTTTCCCTCGCAGTTGTTTTCCTAATGAGATATTTCACATTTCTTCTATTTTTTTTTATTCTTTTGACTTTGTTTTGTTTCTTGGTGTTTCATGGAGTGATTAACTTCCACATGCCCAATTCTACTTTTTAAGTTCTTCAGTGAATTTTTGTACTTCCTTTTCCATTTGGCCTATTATGCTTTTTAGAGTGTTCTTTTCTCCAGTGAATTTTTGTGCCTCTTAACTATTAGGCCAATTCTGTTTTTTAAGATGTTATTTTATTCAGGGTCTTTTTCGTTTCTTTTATCGAGCTATTAATTCTCTTTTCATAATTTTCTTGTATTACTCTCATTTCTTTTCCCAATTTTTCCATTACCATCTTTATGTCTTCTTTACTTCTTCCAGGAATTATCGTTGGGCTTGGGTCCAACTAGCATTTTTCTTTGAGGTTTTGTTTGTAGTTGTTTCCATATTATTGTCTTCTTCTGAGTTTATGTCTTAAGTCTTCCCTGCCACCACAGTAGTTTTTTATGGAGAAGTTCTTTTTTTGTTATTTGCTCATTTTTCCAGTCTATTTTTTGATTTTGAATGTTATATTGAAGTTGGGCTCTGCTTACCTTGGGGTAGGGAGTCACTGTCTCAAGCTTCAGGATTTTTCATGCTACAGTTTTCAGAACTAGGAGATTTGCAAATTTTTGGTGCTTCCAAGGTGGTGTGATGCAAGGAAAGGTGCTGATCTGAGCTCTGGCCTTTACTTTGCTCCCCTGCAGCCACAAGTGTTAGTGTTCCTTTTGGCCACAGAACTGTGACCCAGAATCGAGAATGGACTATCAGTGCCAGTTGCACCCAGTGCCAGTAAAGGGTCCCCTGTCATCTGCCCCCTTTACCATCTCTGGGCTGATAGCTCCCAAAGCTACTGTCATAGCCATCTCCAGGGCCCATGGCTGGTGCTGCTGCCATGTTCTGTACTGACTCCCACACCAATGTTACAGGCCTCTCCTGCCAACCTCCTAAGTTGTCTCAGTCTAGAGTCACTCTGGCTCATTCTGTTGGCTCTGCCACTCCAAAATTTGATATGAGGACTTATTTTAAAGTTGTTTAGAGGGGAATGTTGAAAGAGTTCAGCTGGGTAGCAGCCTCTAATCAGTAATCTTGGCACCACCCACAACATTAGTGAAGCTTTTGATAAAACATTTCACGCTATTCTTGAGGAGAAGATGGAGAACTATGGGTTAGAGGTTAATCCAATCAGATCGATTTGAAACTGGTTAGATGGCAGGACTCAAAGAAGAGTGGTTAGTGATTCCATGTCAACAAGGCAGGGAATCTCCATGGAGTATACCAGGAATCTGGGCTCAGTCCTGAGTTAACATCTTTATCAATGGCTAGATAAAGGCATAGATAGCGAGCTCATCAATTTTGCAGATGACACAAAACTGCAAAGGAATAGCTCCCATACAGGAAAAGTGAGGATACAAACAGATATTCACAGGTTAGCCCACTAGGCTGAATCTAATAAGATGAAATTCAGGAGGAATAAATGTAAAGTCTTGTACTTATGTACAAAAAGTCAACGTCACACCTATAAGATGGGGCAAGTGTGGCTACACAACAGTTGTTCTGAAAAGGATCTGGGCTCAATATGAGTGAAATATGGTAACCACAAAAGTTAACGAGATCTTTGGCTACATTATGAGGGACATAGATTCCAGCAAAAGGGAGGTGACTGTGTCCTGCTCTCATTCAAATCTCATCTGGAGTATTTTGTTCATTTGTAGGCATCATGATTTAAGGATATTAATAAGCTGGAGGAAGGCAACCAAGATGGTGAAGAATTTTGAGTCTAGGACAGTTGAGAGAACTGGGCATGTTTAATCTAGAGAAAAGATTCAAGAGGAGACATAAGAGCTAAGGTTCAAGTATGCAAAGGATACTAAGTTCGGCTTAGTTCTAGGAAAAACTTCCAAATAATGAAAGCCACCATCCATAAGTATTATGGGCTGCCCCTGGAGGGGGGTGCTGGGTTCCCCCCTCTCTTTAGAGGCCTTCAAGCAGAAGCTGGACAGCCCCTTGCCAGTCATGTTGTTATACCAGAAGCGAGTGAGACACGCCACAGAGTATAAGTTTTGAATGGAGAAGTTTATTAGCCGGCAGTCATTCGGGGAAATTCCCAAAGCAAATGACCACGTTTAAACCGAGAGGGTAGTTTATATAGACCATACAGGATTCAGTGCTTAATTATCTCTTGAAGTTTACATATGTTACTTTGCAGACTCAGCAAGCCTGTGTTATTTCACTTTTTATGACCATGATACATTAGAGGAACCTCCTGAATAGATTGTAAATACAACATATCAGATAGTTGACAAAGTGTCAATTGGAATCACAACCCAGGATCTCTGTCTCCAACGTTTGCCATAACTCTTGAAGCTAGGAAGGCTCAAGATAAGGCAAAAGTCATATAATTCAAGATAATGTCTGGGGCTGAGGCTTTGAGGCTTTCATCCTTCAAGGCCATAGGCAGACCGAGTGATGCTCCAGCTGGGTTTGTTGAGGCAAGAGATAGAGTTGTCTCTCAGCCCACTCAGTTAGACAAAGGAAGGATCGTTAGGCTTTCCTGGTAATTAGCTGTACATTCCTTGGAAATGTCTTAGGGGCCTGGGACACTCGGACCTCAGTCTGTTTTTTTCTTATGCAGACTGGGGTTTGCAGTTAGGGGCTGGGGGCAGGGTTTTTCTAGCAATAGCTGGCTACTCAGGTATCACAATGTTATGGTGGAGATTCCTTTGTATACGGGTTGGACACATCCCTTCCAACTCTCAAGTTCTGTGATTCTGTGACAGACGTGCATACACCTAACATACCTTAAGACACAGAACAAGAGATATGTGCACCCACAGTCACACCCAATGATAGCTAATGTTTATATAGTACCTACTATGTGCCAGGCACTGTGCAAACAGCTTTACAAATATTATCTCAGTTAATCCTCAGTTGAATCCTGGAAGGCAGGTGTTGTTATCATCTGCGTTTTATAGATGAAGCAAATTGAGGTTAAGTGACATTCCCAGTGTCACAGAGCTACTAAGTGTCTGAGGCTAGATATGAACTCAGTTCTCCCTGACTCCAGGCCTAGTGTTCTATCCACTGCCCCATCTAGCTGCCCTACACATAGAGAAATGCATGTTATCAGAGATGTGTATGCATACAAACAAACATATAGGAAACACACCCAGAACCACAGGTGTATGGGTATATACACACACATACACACACACACAGAAACGAAGACATAGAACTAGAGATACATGCATCCACCAACGACATATACACGGAAGCAAAGGTCATGGGATGATATGCTTAGAGCTGGAAAGGGACCTTCAAGGCCAATAAATCCAACAAACTCATTTTATAGATGAGGTATCAGAGTGGTCAAGTGGCCTGCCCTGAGTCGCAGAGCTAGTATGTGTCTGAGGCAGGATTTGAACCTAGGTCTTCTAGCTCTGTGGGTGTACATATACACACATGCACACAGAAACTCACGAGGACACTGAATTGGAGATATGTTCACACACATGGATGCACAGACTCAGGCCAACACATGCACTCATGCAAGAAGATCCACGCAGAACCAGAAATACATGCAAATGCACACACATGTGAACACACAAAAACAGTTGACATGCACATATGAAGATATGCACACAGCCATGTTTACTCTCCCAGGATTCTAACCAAGAGCATCTCATACCAGTGGCTGGATGGAGGAAGGGGACACCCTGGTAATATCCTATGAAGAAGAACCTAGCACAGGACCTGAGACTCAGTCATTTTCCCTTTGAGTCAGGCCTAGGCAAATGGCGTGACGATAAGCGTCAGAATACATCCTCAGTCTTTCCATAAGTAGAGAGGATGAAGGAGACTATGCCTCTCTTCCATTACACTGTAAGCTCCTCGAGAGCAGGGACTCTCTCTTACTTTTCTATGGGCCAAGCACACAGTAGGCACTTAATAAATGCTTATTGACACACTGTCCAAAATGGGAGGAAAGAGGACGTGGTAGCTAGCATGTCTCTTCAGGGGCCAAGAGGCCTTCAAGCAGTAAAGTATCATTACCTGGCCCCCAACTCACAAGAAATAGTACTTACAGGCTGTAATAATAATACTCAACATTTACCAAATATCTTCCACGTGTCAGGCACCATATGGGGCACTGGGAACACAAAGACAAAAATAAAAGTTCCTGCCTTCAAATTCAAAGGGGTTATATTCTATCAGGGGTAAGAAAAATTATTATTTCCATAAAGAAGCTGAGGACTACTGGGGTGGCATGCTATCCACACTCTACCATGTGGTGGTTGTGTTGGAGTTGCATAATTGTTCTTTTGTGTCATTGTCAGGGTCGGGGGGTGGCATATTGTGAAATGACTGGTACAAAGATAAGGCATCAATAAAACTTAAAAGAAAAAACTAGAAAAAGGAAAATCATTTTTTTATTACATGAATAACTAATTTTATATATGTGACCCAGAGATCCTCCTTTTGATTATTAATAACCAATTATTATAGAGTTGTTTCCCTTTTCTCTTCCTTCTGAAGGACAGGGCTGACAATGAGACATTCTCCTCAATCTTGGGCAGGATCCCAATCAACTGGGAGGCTTATTTCTGATTAAAGGGTAAAGAGAACCTAATCTAGGTGAATTCCCTTTGTTCTACTCTGGTAGGACTGGATGGAGAATAAATCTTTTTGTCTAGTGGTCTAGCTTGAGAGGAGCCTCTTTGTCCAAGAGTGCTGTCATGATCCATGATCCGAGTCATGGTTCCCAACATCTCATTAGAACAAGCCCACCTCTCATTGTAATATTCCTTCTCTCGTTAATTGTTAACAAATCAGAGTTGATTTGTCAGGGATAACCCCCTCTTCCAAAGGTATTCAAAACATTCAAGTGGCCTCCATACTGGGTCTTTCCCCGACAACACTGAACTCAATTTATTGATTATATGCTAGCCTAATTAATAAATTAATTACTAATTACCCCAAAACTATATCTCTTGGAATTTTCATTCATCTCAGGGAAACAATATGCTCACATATTACATACAAGACACATACAGAGTAGATACTAGGTATTTGGCCAAGAGGGATGCATTAGGGTGATGGGGACATCAAGCATGAGGGACTTTAAGAAGCAGGAGTGAGCACTGGAGACAGCGGGGCTGATCTGTGCAAAATCAGAAAGATTCAGGCATTCTGCGAGCGCTTCCTCTCCAGTCATGTCATTTAAAGACATTTGTCAAGCACCAGGCACTTTAGAGAACAAGACACCAGCACCGAGAATATGGGCAAGGTCAGATACTCACCAGCCCCCAGTCACCAATATGCCAGCCAGGCTCCTGAAGAGGGCAGTTCTCTCCCATACAGGCCTCAGTCAGGGAAGGCTTGTCCGCCGAGGAGCAGGCAAAATCTTGGAGGGGAGCACCTTCATCACCCCAACAGATGACAGTCCGCTCCGAACCCCTGGGCCACAGCTGGCAGAGCACTAAGGGGAAACTCAATCATTATCCTATGCTTCTCATTCCCCCTTGAGGAGTATTCTGCCTGGGCGGGGTGGGGGTGGGGGGCGCTACCTCAGCCTATAATAATAATAGTAACAAAACGACATTTATATAGCACCTACTGTGTGCCAGGCACTATATTAAGCACTTTGTAATTATTATTTCATTTTCTCTTCACAACAACTCTGAGAGGTATTATCTCTATTTTATAAATGAAGAAACATTATTACCTAATAATAACTATTTGTTGCTGTTCAGTCATTTCAGTCACGTCTGCCTCTTTGTGACCCCATTTGGGGATTTCTTGGCAAAGACACTGGAGTGGTTTGTCATTTCCTTCTCCAGGGTCACATAGTTAATAAGTGTCTCAGGCCAGATTTGAACTCAGGAAGTTGAGTCTCCCTGACTCCAGGCCTGGTGCTCTATCCACTTTGCCACCTAGCTGCCCAATGAGGATGATGATGATGGTGAGGATACTATCCCCATTTCACAGAAGTGGAAACCGAGGAAAATTGAGATTAAAGTGACTTACCCAGAGCCACACAGCTGGTGAGTATCTGAGGCCAAATCTGAACTCAGGCCCAATGCCCTATCCACTGTGTCATCAGTGAGTGAGGTCAAGTCACATGCCCCAAATGACAGGTGGACATCTGCTAGGAAGCCTTGGAGATAACCAGGACTTACAGAATCATACTCTGCTAATGGACTTTTATCTAACCCTATCTCCTTAAACATCATCATCAATTGTTAATCTCAGAGCTTGAAAGAACCCTAAAGATCACCTAGTCCCACCCAATCATTTTAAAAACGAGGTAACTGGGGCCCTGGGGAAGGTAGGTGGTGCAGTGGATAGAATGCTGGGCTTGGAATCAGGAAGATTCATCTTCCCAAGTTCAAATCTGGCCTCAGACACTTACTAGCTGTGGGACCCTGGGTAAATCACTTAACCCTGTTTGCCTCAGTTTCCTCATCTGTAAAATGAGCTGGAGAAGGAAATGGCAAACCACTCCAGTATCTTTGCCAAGAAAACCCCAAATGGGGTCACAAAGAGGTGGCCATGACTGAAACAACAACTGAGACCCAGAGAGGAACAGCGAATTTCCCAAGATCATACAGCTAGTTAGGATTAGCACTCAGGTCTGTCAACTTTCAGGCTGGTATTCTTTTTTGCTAACCCCTCCCCTACTTTATATTTTTATCATATTGTGTGTTGAGCACAGTAATCTGATAACCCTGAAAACCCTATGTAACCATAATTCTGCCCAAGATGGGCAGTTTTGCAGAGCTGGAAGTGGCTCTCTCCCCACCATGAGGTATTTATAGCAGTCCTTGCCTCCTCACTTGAAAATAACCAGGCAGGAAAGCCATAAAGAACTCTCTTTTAGTGTCTGTTTCAGCTCAGCAGCCAATCAACAGTTTGTTTCTTCACTATGTGATGAGCTGACAAGAAACAGTTACAGAATACCTACACATGTACTGAAAGCTGCACATGCTCAGAAGAAAGTACACATTCTCATAAGGACTGAGCTCTCATTGGCCAGTCTCTCATTACACCTGTTTAGTGAGTTATGCCCACGGAAACTTGCCAGCTTAATGGAAATTATCCAGTCTGCCCTAGCAAAGAAGGCCTTTTGTGGCCAGAGGCACCAAGTAGTCAGTTCCTTGCCATACTCCCCACCCCCAACCACACATGGTCAATTCTTCACTGTGCCAGAATACATGGTCGAAAGCACACAAACACACACTCCTCCAGAACAGAGCAGATCTCATCCCATCCCTGTGTGTCCTCTTTTTCTACACTGGAGGCCCTGCATTTCAGGACTCCTCTCCAATTCCCCATCTCCAGGACTCACCTCTCCCCAAGGCCCTGAGCTCCATGCTGCACACCTGTGCAGGTTGCAGGACCGTGTGTTTGGGGGCCTCCCTGGCAAGGCTTCACATGAAGCTTCATCAGTCGCCTCCTCTGTGCCTGCCCCATCGGATACAACGCAGTAGACGTGGCGGGACTGGGAACCTCCTCCACATGGAGCTGAGCAAGCACTCCACGGCCCAGCCTTCCAGCTGCAAGGGGAAAAGGAAGCTAGACCACATCTGGGCTCTGATGCAGGAGAAGCATTGAGCAGGAAGCTCCTTCCCTCAAACACTCGGCCTCCTCACGCCCTTGCCCATCTCCCTAAGCGGGAGGCTGACACTTATATACTGAGGCTGCTCATTCATATATCTCCAATGAAAGTCAGGCCTAGATAGCACGATGGGGAAGGCACTGGATGAAAAGGAAGGAGACCCTGGATTCCAGTTCTGGCCTCATCACTAACTTATTGTATGATTTTCGACAAGTCACCCGACCTCTTTATAAAACGATAATAAATGAAATAACTAAAGCAATAATGTAATCATAAGAACCACAGCTCTCTACTTTAGAGTTACTGTGGGGATCAAATGAAGTTATTAGTATATAATAACATTTAAAAAGTGATTTTCCTAAAGCACCGGACTGATCATCTCACAATAAACTCCAATGGCTCCCTATTACCTCCAGGATCAAATATAAATACTGTTTGGCTTTTTTTCTTTTGTGTTTTGTTTTGTTTCTTTTTTCTCATATAGTTCCTCCCATTAGTTCTTTTTATTTTTTTTTACCTTAATCTATTTTTTTATAATTATTTTTATTTTTAGTTTACAACACTCAGTTTCACAAGTTTTTGGGTTCCAATTTTTCTCTCCCTCCCTCTCCTCCCCCCTCCCCCCCAAGACGGCATGTAATCCAATGTAGGTTCTACATATGCCTTCACACTGAACTTATTTACATAATAGTCTAGTAGTAAAGAATTATAACCAATGGAATGAATCATGAGAAAGGAGAAACGAAACCAAAAAAAAAAAAGAGACCAAATCGTTTGCTTCAGTCTGCATTCAGATTCCATGACTCCTTTTCTGGATGTGCATAGCTTTTTCCATCATGAGTCCTTTGGAGCTGTCTTTGAACCTTACGTTGATGAGAGGAGTCAAGTCTGTCAAAGTTAGTCCTTACAAATACCGTGCGTCTGTAATCTGATATAATGTTCTCCTCATTCTGCTCCCCTCACTCAGCATCAGTTCATATAAGTCTCTTCAAGTTGTAATGAAGTCTATCTGCTTCTCATTTTTTACTGCACAACAGTATTCCATTACATTCATATACCACAATTTGTTCAGCCATTCTCCAATGGATGGGCCTCCCCTTGATTTCTAACTCTTTGCCACCACAAAAAGAGCTGCTACGAAGACCTTTGTACATACAGGTCCATTTCCCACTTGTATGATCTCTTTGGGATCCCATCAGTTCTAATTTCTCTTTATATCATGACTAATGTGAAAATACGTTTAATATGAATGCATAAGTATAGCCTCTATCAGATTTCAGGCCATCTTGGAGAGGGGGAGGGAGAGGGAGGGGGAGAAAATCTGAAACTCAAAATTGCATTATGGAAGTGAATGTTGAAAACTAAAAATAATAAATTGATTTTTAAAAAATACTATTGGCTTTTTAAACTTTTCACAACATGGCCTCTTTCCTATTTTTCCAGTGTTCTTAACATATTACAGTTACCCCTTCCACATCAAGACTTTCCCCATCATGGTTTCAATAAATTGTGGGTCAGCATAAGAAATTAAATGCGATTTTGGGGGGAGTTTTGCAGAAGCTGCAGACAACACGTGAAGGCCAACAGATGAAACAGAAAAAGCTTAGAAACTCAGAAATGCACAAAATATATGCACAGTATTGTATAACATCAGCCTACTTTATCTTTTAATGCCATAATAATTCAGACTTCTTCTCTGGAAGGAAAGGCTGAAAAATTTTACATGGATTTTCCAGATCGGGGCAGGGGTGCGTCCCCAACCCCACCACCCTCTGCAGATGTAGAAGAGATAACTGTACTCTCTTCCCTCTTAATTGTAGTGCCTACTCTCCCAATTATTTCCTATTTCTTCTATACATAGCATGTTTGTGTACATTTGTTCTCTCCCATTAGACTGTGAACTCCTACTACTGTCTTTTGCCTCTTTTTTGCATTTATTTTTGGTTTTTTTGTTTGTTTTTTTGTGAGACAATCTGGGTTAAGTGACTTGCCCAAGTCATATGGCTAGTAAGTGTCTAATGTCTGAGGCTGGGTTTGAACTCAGGTCCTCTGACTCCAGGGCCAGTGCTCTATCCACTGAGCCACCAAGCCGCCCCACATAGTAGGTTTTAATGAATATTTAACTGACTGCTTCCACATACTGTCTGATCCGGTGGCACTGGTCTTGCCGATCCCTGAATAAGATGCCCCATCTCCGCACTCCATGCATTTTCACTGGCTGTCCCGGATGCCTGAAAGGCTTTCCCTCCTCATTTCACTCTGTTTCTTTTAAGACTCAGCTCAGATCCCACCCTTCTCAGGAGGTATTTGTGCCCTTCCCTATCCTTGCTGGTGCGTCTCCTCTGGGGACCTTTCCTGGCTATTTTTCACTTTATGCTCTATCTTCTATGTACAGCTTTTTGCATGTTGAAGCCCCAGTTAGAATTTGAGTTTCTTGAGGGCCAGGGCTATGTTTTTGCCTTTCACTGCATTCCAGTGCATAGCAAAATGCCTGGCACACAGTAAGTGCTTAATACATGCTTGTTGGCTGCTTAAATGACTAATAATAGCAGCTTTTACATAGCACTTTAAGGTTTGCCAAGGACTTTATATACATTAGCTCATTTGATCCTCGTAACAACCTTATTAATAATTAACCAATAATAGTATTATTATCCCATTTTACAGATGAGGAAACTGAGGCACAAAGAGGTTAATGGATTTGTGCTTGGGTCACACAGCTAATTAGTGACAGAGTCACATTCGAATCCAGCTCCTTTAAACTCCAAGGTCGGTACTCTTTTCACCACATATCCAGATTCTAGACCAGACTTGGCTGTCACTTTTTTCCTCTAAGCCTCAGTTTCCTCTTTAAAAAAATGAGGGACTTAGGACACAATCTGAATCCATAAGGTATTGTTTATCTCAATGTGTCACCTTCTCTCCCATAGGTTCCTGTCCTTGCTCCCAACCCCGCTCCCCCAGAGCTCCTGGGATTAGATTTCAAAACTGGCATCTCCCCAGAAGACAAAATTCAGCCAACAAAGAAGCTGAAAGAAGGGCCTGGACTGCTTGAAACAGCAAAGATCATCCAGGTTCCCAGACCCCATGGTGGCCATGCAAAGCTCCGGTGCCCGCCACCGTCCGCACCACGGGGGCAGAGAGCAAGAGAAGCCCCAACACCAGCCCAAGGAGCCTGCCCAGCTGAGGGAGGCTCTCAGTGGGCCCACCGCTGCAGGCTTTAAAATTTCCAGTTTATGGGTAGGCTGACAGAGAAAGGGGACTCCCGAATGCCCACCCTCACCCTCGGTTACCTTTTCCCACACATGCCTCCGGCTTGGCCATGGCTCCACACTCCCGGCCGGTGGAGGTATGAGATCCTTTGTGCACAGAACAAAGGGGTTTGCAAGGACCAATAAAAGCATTTCTCCTTCTGAGACCACAGAAGAAAGGGCCATGCAACCAGGCACCTATCTTCCCTGTGAGGCTCCCCAGGTTAGTCTCTGACCCAGTGGACCCATAGGGCTTCACAAGAGATTGGGAGACCTCAGAAGCACAAACTCTCCCATCCATCCATATCCCCACCACAGAATACCCTAACTGTGCCTAAAGGGATGCCAACCAGAGCCTTCTAGAGCTCAAAGGGGACCATCTGAGACGCAAACCACTATCCTCCCAAAATAAGCTTCCAGGGGCCTTAGACACAAGAGGCCCAGACTGACCCTTTTCTAAGGCATGAAAGTGCGAATTCCTCTTCTGCTACCACTTAGGTCTGACACGGCAGGTGGAGCGGGGAGGAAAGGTAAAGACAACCAGGTCCTACCCTGATTCCAAGTCCCTTGTCTGGGAGGCAGGGGGATGGGGGGGACAGGACTCTGTGGGAAATACGCCTCAGACCCATTCTCTGAATATTCTGGGCCTCGGGTGTCTAAGGCCCCTGGAAGCTTATTTTGGGAGCGTGGTAGTTTGCATCTCACATGGTCCCCTTTAGGCTCTAGAAGGCTCCAGTTGGCTTCCCTCTGAATGGGATCCCCCTTTACTGAAGAAGAGCTAGTGGCTATTGGCCTATTCTCTTGCTCCCCTCCATGTCAGAAGAAAGAGGGTGACAGGAGATGGTTACATCAGGAGGCTAAAATGTGAGGATGTCCATGCCATCTTGCCTTTCCCTCTCTAGACTCCCTTCCATCTTCTCTCTATGTATCTTCTATCTACCTAATTGTTTATATGTTGCCTTTCCCATTAGAATATAAGCTCCCTGAGGGCAGGGGATGTTTTGCCTTTCTTCCTATCTCAGTGCTTACATATAGGAAGGATCCCTTTCCCTGACACTCCTCGGTCTTCATCATGGCACGGAGTCTCAATATTTCACCCTGGGCAATATCTGCCAGATGCTCCATTCTTACTCCCAGATGGGTAATTCCTATCTTGTCCCTCTCCCAAGTCCCGAACCCCATGAGACTCTCTATCCTGGAGAAGGGACTAACCCTGATGCTGCGTGGCCCAAACCCTCTGTTTTAGGGCTCTGCTGGAGGGAGGAAGGGTCAGATGGAGGCAGGAGGAGCAGAGCTCACCGCTTGGTTTGTGGGCAGGCCTGAAGGTTGCAAGTGCGATTGTCAGATGGCTGGGGCTTATGCCGGCACATATGATCAGGGTAAACCTCATTGTCGGTGGTGCAGAATACCAGGCGTGTCTGATAACCTGTCAAGAAGGGGTACCCAGGTGAGCTGGGCCCAGCCTGGACGCCTGTGTCCCCAAAGGTGTAGCTGGGGCCCATCCAACAACCTCACTGTGAGGTGGAGGGGAAGAGCATCCAAGGTATTAATGGAGCGGGATACACCTCCTGCTTCTGTGGGCCCTCACCCTTCCTCGTGGCCTTTCCCTAGTCCCCCACCTCCCTATACCTTGGAACCTCCTCTCTCCCCTTTGTCATTCTCATCGCAGCTCCAAGGTGACCTCTCCCCTCTTCTGCCCTCCTCACCTCCTCCACACTCTGCACTGCAGTCACTCCAGGAGCCATGATTCCAGCTGAAGCCAGTGTCCAGGGGCTGCTGGGGCAGGTAGTATTCATACTGCACCCCTGGGTTGGGCTCTTGGCTGATAAGCTGAAACGGAGGAAAGAAATCACCTATTTCCAAACCAGTGAAGAAGACCCACACTTCCTGTCCCATTTCCCCATTTCCCAGGGTTGGTCTGTCTGTCTGTTTCTCTCTCTCTCTCTCTCTGTGTATGTGTGTGTCTCTCTTTTTCTCTATCTCTCCATCTGTCTCTCCGCCTCTCTCTGTTCGGTAGTAGAAATAAGCATAATAGGTTACAAGTTTACAAGGTACTTCTCATTCTCTCATTTGAGCCCCAAAACAAAATGAGGAGGCAAGTCCTACAAGATTTGTGATCCTGACTCTACAGATAAGGAGACCCCAAACCCAAATGATTTGCCCATAATTGCCACAGTCAGCAAGTTTCAGAGGCAGGGCTCAAACCCAGGCCACTCAGTATACCCCCCTCCACTGCCTCCATCCATGCTACTGGAGTAGAGAAGAGGATGGGCCTGAGAAATGGGGTGACACAATGTACCTGAAAGTCAGGGTCCCTGAGTTCAAATCCTGTCCTAGCTCTACTCTTAGGACCCACGTTTCTTGTTCATCCTGTTCTGCTCTCTCCCTTCCTCTTCTTCTCTCCCTTTTGACTTAGATTAATTCTTGCACCAAGGTTTCCGACCTTAAGTTTTTTTTTGTGTCATGGACTCTTTGGAAGTCTGGTGAAGCCCACAGATCCCTTCTCAGAATAATTTTTTAGTGCATAAAATAAAATATATAGGATTACAAAGGAAATCAATTGTGCTGAAATAAAATTATTAAAATATTTTTTTAAAAACCAAAGCACGGGTTAAGAACCTCTGCCCTAGGTGGACATGACTGCTATTCCCAGGACAAATACCAAGGGGTGAATAAAAATGCTCCCATGTGAAGTCCTATTCCCAAAGCAAACCATAATGAAGCCCTCCACATTCTCAGTGTAGACACTAGCCCAGAGGTGGGGAACTTGCAGCCTCAAGGCCACATGTGGCCCTCTAGGTCCTCAAGTACTGCCCTTTGACTTAATCCAAACTTCACAGAACAAATCCCCTTAATAAAAGGATATGTTTTGCAAAACTTGGACTGTCAAAAGGCCACACCTGAGGATCTAGAAAGCCACATGTGGCCTCAAGGCCACAGGTTCCCCTCCCCTGCATTAGCCTCTTAACAAACCAAGCATCATCCCTACTTCAGTGGGTTAGAGGTGGGGGACAGAGAGAACAAACGATTTCCACAGGCTCCACTGACCTCGATGACCAGGGGCTCAGAGGTCGGGCCTCGAGCGTTCAGGTGTTCAGGTGCCAGGTCACCCTCAGACCCTCGCTCGTACTGAAGAATAGTGTTGGCCACCGGCAAGGCCCGGCCAAACTCAATTGTCCAGTGGCCGTTCAGGTAGTATTCCCCCCGCACATTCTTCACTGCTGTAGGACAAGAAGGAGAAAACAAAAAGAAGGAAATGGCCAGAAAAGTCCCATGTAGGGTTAGGGAGAGAAGAGCTGATGTCTTGCAGCTCTATGTTTTCTCTTCTCCCCTGTGGCCCAGTCCCCCAACCCACAATGTACTCAGTTTGGGGCTCTAGAACCAGGATTTGACCCTGGAGCCAGATTCTCCCTAGGGATTAGCCTCAGGGAAGTATGAGGGCAAGATCAGCTGTTAGTCCATACCCAGGAAATTCCTGCTGGCTGTGGCTTCTGCAATATGGATGCTGGTAGCTCCCGCAGGAATTACCAAAATCTGGTTGTAACCTGAGGGAGACAGAAATACGAGGCTGGGGAGGTCAGGGGAAGTGATACTGAGCTCCTAGACTGTATTTCTTGTTCCCTACCCCCCCCAACCCCTACCCCAAATATTCATGACCCAGCCCTCCTACCTTTCCAGTCTTTTTATACCTTATACCGCACCCCCCTACCCTGCCATCTACTGTTTCATAGGGTGACACTGGCCTCTTTGTTCTATCTGGAACCAGATGCTCCATCTCCCAACCTGGGGCATTTTCATCGGTCATCTCTCATGCCTAGAATGCTCTCCCTCCTCATCTCTACTTCCCAGCTTCCCTGGTTTTCTTCAAGTCCTAGTCAAAATCCTACCTTCTGCAGGAAGCTGTAAGCGTAAGCAAGGTGGATTTTTTCATTAGTATTTTTTAGAATTGGTTTTCCAGGATCCATGGCCATAACAATCTCTTGTTCCCAGGTGTTACATATGAGTTCTATGGTTCAAAACATCTCTACCAGACTGTGTAGATTGTAAGGGCCAGGGGTCGCCTGTTTAGATTGGTAAGGTCAGGATCCTGAAGGGGTGGAGTGTAAGTATAAAGCATGTGGGCACTGGTCAGTGAGTGGGGAACCTGCAGGGTTGAAATGCACAAGCAAGGATGATGTGTGTGCCTTGATCAGCCCCCATCAAGGCTTGGGCAGAATCTGTGTTTGTTTCAACTGGCCCCCATTGAGGCTTGAGGGGATTTAGGGGAATGCACAAGTTGTGCCTGTCTCCATTGGTCCCATCAAGACATAGAGGGAGCTGCCCACCCCTCTTCGAAAAGGGTAATTAGGGAATGCTCTAGGAACTGGTGCTCAGCAACCGTTGTGAGAAGGTTAGATTGAATAAAGTCTGCAATGTTTAATTGTTAACCCCTTTGAAGCTGTCTTTCCTTTATAAAAGCAGATCAAAGAACCTGTGCTAGCAGGCCATCCTAGGTGTGCTAGGGTGTTTGCTAATACAGAAGCCTTTCCCAATTCCTCTTCTAGTTCCCTCTCTTAATTATTTCCTATTTGTTCTTTACATAGCTTGTTTGTATGTAGTCTTTTGCATGTTGTCTCCCCCATTATATTGTGAGCTTCTTGAGGGCAGAAACTGTCTTTTGCCTTTCTTTGTATCCCCGGCTCTTGGCACAGTACCTGGCATATTGTAGGTGCTTAATAAATATTCACACACATACACACACGTACAGTTGCTCATTGGATAAGCTGACCAAAGACCCTAGGGAGAACTATGGAGTCTGAATGCAAATCAAAGCATAGTATTTTCACTTTTTTTTTCACGGTTTTTCCCTTTTTCTTGTTCTGTTTCTTTCTTCACAATGTGACTAATGTGGAAACATTTTACATGATTGCACATATATAACATATCAGATTTCTTGCCATCTTGGGGAGGGGGGAGAGGAGGGAGGGAGAAAAATTTGGAACTCAAAATCTTATAAAAAACGAATGTTGAAAAAAAAAAAAGAAACGCTTGTTTTTTTAAAAAATAGAATACTGGGTATGCACCAGCCCTGGAGTCAGGAGGACCTGAGTTCAAATCTGGCCTCAGACGTTTGACATTTACTAGCTGTATGACCTTGGGCAAGTCACTTAACCCTAATTGCCTTGCCTTCCCCCCTCCAAAAAAACAAACAGATAAAAAAAATACTTTAAAAGGAGAGAGATAGTTGAGGAAGAAAGAATTTGGAGATTATGTTACATAAGGATCAACTGAAGGAACTAGGGAGAAGAAGAAAAGATGGAGGTGGAGGAAATGATGGCAATCTATAATTATTTGAAGGGAAAAAGAATTAGTTTAGTTCTGTTTGGTCACAAGGGACAGACCTAAGTATTTTATTTTTTTAAGTAACGAACAAGTAACAACGATATTGTAGGTTAATCAACCGTGAATGACTTAGCTGTTCTCAGTAATGTAACAATCTAAGACAGTTCCAAAGGACTCGTGACAACAAACTGATGGAGAACTGATGGAGTATGAATGCAGGTTGAAGCATGCTATTTTTCACTTTCTGTATTTTTATGGGGGGTTTTGGTCTGTTTTCTTTCACAACATGATAGAAATATGTTTTGCAGAATTGCATATGTACATTGCATATGTATCTGTCTCAGGGAGGCGCGAAGGAAGGCAGGAAGAAAATGTGGAAGTCAAAATTGTTTTTAAATGTTAAAAATTGCTTTTACATGCAGTTGGGGGAAAAAACAAAATATTATTTTAAAAAGTAAATAAAATAAAATACACAGCAGAGATGAAAATTGGACAGAATCAGGAAAACAATTATACAATAAAAGCATTAGAAAGACAAACAACTTTGAAAGATATGAGAATTCTGATCCACTCAATAACAAATCATGATTCCCAAGGACAAATGATGAAACATGCTGCCCATCTCCTGACAGAGAAAGGATGGATTTAGGATGCAGATTGAGACAGCAATTTGAGGGCATGGCCAAAGCAGGAATTTGTATATTAACTCTGCTTACTTGTTACAAAGGCTTTTGGGAGGGGGGAGGGGAGTAAGGGAAGAGTGGGTAGAGGTAGGAGGGAAAGAAAATAGATTTTTAAATGAAAAGAATAAAATTAAATTAAAAACAAAAAAAATAGTAGAGAATCAAAGAAAATCCAGGAGGCGATACTAACAAGAAAGGCTGCGTTGGTACCACTGTGTTAAAGTTGATGCGTATTCTTTTGCTTGTCGATTGATCTGGCTAAAGCTTTTACAAGCTGTATATGGGGGCAGCAAGGCGGTGTGGCGAACGGACCACTGGCCCTGGTGTCAGGAGGGCCTGAGTTCAAATCTGACCTCAGACACTTACTAGCTACGGTGATGCTGGACAAGGCAGTTAACCCCAATTGCCTCAAAAAAAAGCTGCGATTAATGGTTTCATATTCAATCCTCTTTTTTGTCCTTTCTATATTAAAATATTCATATTTACTGGTGAGCTGAATGGCTCAGTGAATAGAGAGGCTGGAGTAAGGAAGGCCTGAATCCAAATCTAGCCTCAGATACTTACTAGCTATGTGACCCTGGGCAAGTCACTTGACTTCTGTTTGACTTGTGTTTGTCCTTCGTTCGCCTTCCTTTTTTTTTTTTAGCTTTTTTTTTTTGAGGGGGGGAAGGCAGGGCAATTGGGGTTAAGTGACTTGCCCAAGGTCACACAGCTAGTAAGCGTGTCAAGTGTCAAATTTGAACTCAGGTCCTCCTGACTCCAGGGCCAGTGCTCTACTCACTGCGCCATCTAGCTGCCCCTGTCCTTCGTCCTGGAAGAGGAGGAGATCAGGGAGATGATGCCATGACTTGCAGATGACTTTGACTGGAGTGAGGGAGGGCTGTGCAAGGTCACTGGCCTCACTTTCTCCTCCAGAGCCATCTGGGTCCAGTGACCAGATATTCATCAGGACAGCTGGAGAGATGGCCAAGGATGTAATGAGAGACCTTGGCCCTTCTAGGCCAAGGAGTTTTCAGGTTCTCACTCTGAGTGAGATAACACTTATTCTTAATCCACTGGAGAAGGAAATGGCAAAGCACTCCAATATCTACCAAGAAAACCGCATGGACGGTATTGGCATGCTATGGTCCACAGGGTCACAAAGAGTCAGACACAACTGAACAAGTGAAGAACAGCAATCAAGTGCACAATTTTAAAAGTTGGGATTTTTGTTTTTTAATGGAACCATAATAAGGTATTAGCTGGGGCTCAGGGGCTATCCTTGGGAAAAACCCCAGCTCTCTCTAAGCACACAGAATGTAGCCTGCCCAAAGGCAGCCAAAGAGAGGGTCCAGACAGTTGGGCCTGTTGTGGGGATGACCCCCAGTGCTAATGTGGCTACCCTTTCTACCCAGGAGAGTGACCCAAGGTCACTCTCAGGAAGGAGCAGTGACATAAGCCTAAAGAGGAAATCCAAAGAGAAAGAGTGCTTTAAAAAGGCAACAGGCCTAGAGCCTAGAGACGACATAAAATAAAAATTTGGGGACGACAAGTAGACGACAGGTTTTAGGAAAAGGGAAAGAAGTCCACACATGCGCGCGTGCACGCACACGCGCGCACACACACACACACACACACACACGCGTGCACGCACACACACACACACACACACACACACACACACACACACACACACTCAGATGATCAGAGCATATTTAAGCACCTTCTTCCCAATTCTAACACTTGGTCAAGGCTGGGGCCTCCTACCTTTGGCGAGGTCATTGGCATCAAAAGTGCCTTTGACTGGATAGCAGGTCCGGCCGTCACCTCCACACTGCAGGCACTTGTCTTCTCTCTTCGATGAATAGAGCATGTGGTCACAGCCAACAGCCTGCCTAGGCCCAGGCGCAGAAAAGGAAGGAGAGAGAGAGGCCAGTCTGGTTAAGGATCACACTGAACAAAGTCAGGAAAAGAGAGACACTCACATACACCAGATGATGGCGTCATGGAGCTCTTTCTTCTCCCAGAAGCTGGTATTCCAAGAGACCAGATTGACTCATATAGGGTTTGGTCAGTCAAGGGCCAGAGGGGAAGTCTGTTCTACTTGCTTCCATCTCAAGGATGTAGCGCTCAATGGGCAGGCCGGCCATGCCTGGGATTGACCTCTTGAATAAAGGAACCAAGAAACTGCCCAGTTGTTCATGGAATCACCTGCAACAGTGCCCTGAAATCTCCCCTGTCTAATGTGAAAAGATCCTCTGTCCCTGTTTGTGGCTAATAGGACATTTATTAAGGGCCTACTATGTGTCAAGCACCATAGCAGACACTGGGGACTCCAAAGACAAAAAAAAATTAAATAGTCCCTGACCTCAAGGAACCTAGAAACTAGAATAACATGCATACAGAAAATTAAATACAAGATCTATACAAAGAAAGCTACTACAAATAAAAAGTAATTTCTTGGAGGAGGATGATAGCAAGGCGAGGGGGGGGGGGGGGCGGGGCGGATCAGGTTAGGCTTCGAATAGGCCATGGCGCTGACCCAAAGCAGCTGGGAATTCCCTCAAGTAGCAGGGAGGCAGAACTCAGTCCAGGCATGGGCGATGGATGGCTTGGCACCAAAGTGGGAGAAGGAAAGCCATGTAGAGGGAACAACAAACAGGCCAATTTGGCTGGAACGCAGAGAGTGTGAGGAGAGCAACAAGCAATAAGTCTGGAAAGGTGGGATGAAATTTCTTAACATGGGTTTTGTTTTTTTCTTTTTTAATTTTTTTTTGGAGGGGGAGACGAGAGGGAAATAGAATTAATTTTTGTTAATTAAAAAAATTAAACGAAAAAAAGATATCTGGGGTCAGGTGGTGAAAGGCTTTAAAAACCAACCAGAGGAGTTCATATTTTATCCTAGAGACAAGAAGGCAATGGGGTTCTTTGAGCAGCAGAATGACATGGCCAGGCCTGTGCCTTAGGAATACCAATTTATAAGTTCAGCTATGTGGAGGACAGATGGGAGAAGGGAGAGACTTAAGGTCTGAATCCAAGTGGTGGCTGTGATGCAGGGGATGGACGCAACATAGATTGTGCAGGCAGAACTGACAAGACTTGGCAACTTATCGAATATAAAAGGTGAAGGAAATGGAAGAATTGAGGGCAATTCTGAAGAGGCAGATCTGGGCAGCTGGAAGAAAGGTGGTGATCTCAACATAAATAGGAGAGTCAGGAAGGGGGAAATGTTTGGGGGAAAAGATAACAAGCTCGGTTTTGGACAGGTCAAGTTTGTGATGCCTATGAGACATTTGGTTAGAGATGTCTGATAGGTAGTTGATACTATGGTATTGGAGCTCAGGAAAGAGACTGGGGCTGGACATACACATACATACACACACACACACACACACACACACACACACACACACACCTGGGAGTCATCTGATAGAAATGACAGCTCAATCTATGGGAGCTGATAAGATCAGAGATGGGGGAGAGAGAAGAGAAGGAAGAAGGGGAAGGGGAAAGGGAGAGGAGAGAGGGAAGGAAGGGAAAGAGAGAAGGGGAGAGGAAGAAGGGAGAAAGGAAGAGGGGGAGAAGGAGAAGGGGAGAAAGGGAGAGGGGGAGAAGGAGAAAAGAGAGAAGGGAAAAGAGGAGGAGAGAGCGAAGGGGGAAAGAGAGAAGGAGGAGAGAGAGATGGGGGGAGAGAGAGAAGGGAGAGAGAGAGAGGAGGAAGAGAGAGAAAGGGGAGAGAGAAAGGGCAGAGAGAAGGGGGGAGAGAGAAGGGGGGAGAGAGAAGGGGGGAGAGAGAAGGGGGGAGAGAAAATGGGGGAGAGAAAAGGGGGGAGAGAGAAGGAGGGAGAGAAAAGGGGGGAGAAAGAAGGGGAGAGAGAAAGGGCAGAGAGAAGGGGGGAGAGAGAAGGGGGGAGAGAAAATGGGGGAGAGAAAAGGTAAAAAAAGGAAAAGGGGGAGAGGGAAAGGGGAAGAAAGGGAAGGAGAGGGGAAAAGAGAGGGAGAAGGAGAGAGAATGAAGAGGACTAAGGACAGAGCCTTGGAGTATATACATTCATGTACAGGAAGTGGGATGTGGATGTTGATCTATCAAAGGAAGCTGAGGAAGAAGAGTCGGACAGGTAGGAGGAGAGCCAAGAGAAAGCACTGTCCTAAAAACTTAGGGAGGACAGTATCTAGAAGAGGAGATGGTGATCTGCAGTGTTAAAAGCTACAGACAAGTTAGAGGACTCCCAGAAGGCCACAGGATTTGCCATTTAAGTAGAAATTGGTCACCTTGGAGAGACAAATCTTAGGCCTGGCTAGGGCCAGGAAGGGTAGAGAAGAGGGCAGGCCAGTGGCTCACCTGACAAGTGCCCTGCACACAGACATCCAGTTTGCCCGGCTCACATGGGGTTCCATCCACCACTGTCTCCTTGTGTCTGTAGTAGAAGTTTTCCCCCCTGGGAATGCAGTTCAGCTCACACTTGTTGGCAGCTAGGGATGGAGAGGGAGGAAGATGAAATCCCAAAAGATGAGGTTTCTTTTCCTGCTCAGAACCCAAATGGCCTGTCCTTGTAACTACCCAAAAGCAGGTGCTAAATATGGCAACGCTCGAATATTCCATTAACTAGACCGTCCAAATCCTAAGCCAGGCCGGGTAAATAGGGACTGATCAAATAAAGACCTTATCAAACTCCTCCCTACCAACACATGGCCATCTTCCCTCCTCTCTCCACTGTGATCCCCTCCACCTTCACCTTCCCTGGTAAAAGGGGACTAAGGAATTCAAGACTTTTCCAACAGTGAGGACACCTTGAAGAGCTGCCTGATTGTAAACAGGTAGTATAACGGGGAAAAAAGTCACAGGTTTGGAGTCAAGAGACCTAGGGTTGAGTTCTGTCTCCGGTACTTATTAGCTATGTGACAACTAGGTACTGAACCTCATCTATAAAACAGACAGAATAATATATACACTATCTACCTCGCAAGCTTACTGTGGGACTCAAATGATTAAATAAAACTCTGTGAATATTATATATACACACATTTATTTATATATTTATGTGTGTGTGTGTGTATATATATATATATATATGTGTGTGTGTGTACATGTGAACATATATATCTGTGTGTATGTTTAGTCATTTCAGTTTTGTCTAATTCTTTGTGACCCTACTTGGTGTTTTCAGATACTACAGTGGTTTGCCATTTCCTTCTCCAGATCATTTTACAGATGAGGAAACTGAGGCAAACAAGGTTAAGTGACTTGCATAGGGTCACCCAGCTAGTAAGTGTCTGAGGCTGGATTTGAACTCAAGAAGATGAGTTTTCCTGACTCCAGATCCAGTGCTCTATCCTCTGTGACACCTAGCTGCCCTATATATACACATATACATATACTGCCATGTACGTGTGTGTACATATAGATATAGAAATATCTGCGCTATATATACACACATAATATGCAGCACATATATTTATGTGTGTGTATGTGTGCATGCATGTGTGTATATGTGGGTGTGCATACGTGTATGCATGCATCATGCATGTGTACAGTGGTGGGATTCAAATGAATTAACAACTGGCTCTCCACGGAACTGAGCTGAGACACCACCCCGACCGCTGATGTGGCAGATGCAGCCCTCACCCCCGTTAACAACCACTTTGCAGAACTAAACCTAAAATTAGGTGCCAGTTCTACTGAACCAGTGCAAGCTGGCTGAATCCCACCACTACATGTGTGTCTGTATGCATGTGTGTATATGAGTGTGTATGCACATGTGTGTATGTATATCTATTTGTATATACGTATATGTACATACGTATACACATTATTTATATATGTGCATGTGTGTGCATATGTATGTGTGTATTATATATATGTATATATGTGTATATATATGTATGTATGTATGTGTGTGTGTGTATATACATATATGTTAAAAACTCAGATACGCTCATTATTCTTCCTTTTACTTTGAGGTGGAACAGCCAGGCAGATTCTCATCAGCCCTATTTTCAAGGTCCTTCAGAAACAGCAAAAAGTCCCTTCCCTTTGTAAGGGGGATTATATTGGTATGGGAGTTTCTCCTTCCTCCATAGATCTCTGGTAGTAGGGGACTTCCTACGCCCCAAAGCCCAGAGCCCTTGCTCCCATAGGTAATGGAGGGAGTCCTATGTGGAGGGCGAGCTCTCAGAAAGTCCATTCTGGGATATAGACACAGGCCAGGTTTTCCCTGGGGCCTGTTCTTGCCCTTGGGCTGATAACTCAGCACGTGGGCTCTCCAAACCCCGCCTTGGCATACACGTGCTGTTTAGGATGAAGGCTCTCTTAGCCTCATGGGTATACACATGCTCTCTCCAAAACCCCCACAGCACACACATGCTAAACACCACCTGTGGGCTATTAACACAATATTGTTTATAACAAAAGGGAACAAAGCATGAGGAAGTCACGCAATGCAAATGTTTTCGCACGTGCACTTGTGGATTCTGCTTTCCTAAAAAAGTATATAAGCCCTGTTCCTCAGTTTAATAAACGGAGCTGTTCTTTACTCTCTGGCCTGGCCCGTGTTTTCTTTTCACTCTTTGGTGGCCATGACCGCTGGCGGCAAATGGCGGCAGTCCTAGGTTTCACAAGGAGACTAGCAAACTTCCTGAGGAACAAAGGTAGAGTGGTCCCAGAGCATTCCAAGGAAGCCTATATTAATAAACAGAGACATCCACCCTAGCTCTCACCTCCATAATATGGAAACCACTTGTATCTCTTTCCTTGGAATTCCTTGCCATCAAATTCTGCACACTGCTCTGCTCGGAAATCCCGGGTGTCCTGAGGACAGCTCTGCGAGGGAGGGAGGAAGAGGTCAGGGCATTAGAGAATACCATACTGCTGCCAGGAGGTGAGGGGCAGAAGGGAAAATTCAGTCAAATTCAAACCAACAAGCACGTATTAAAGCACTGGGGATACCAAATACAGTTTTCCCTTCCATGTCTCAACTTTGACCATCGTGGTTTCAATACATTGTGTGTCAGCATAAGAAATTAAAAGGGGATTCTTGGGAGTTTTGCGGAAGCTGCAGATGACACAGAAAAAGTTTAGAAACTCAGAAATGCATAAAATTTATGTATAGTATTGCATACTATCAACCCATATTTTGCAATAAGATACTGTAAACACCCTATGAAAGAAAAAATTCAGACTTCTCCTTTGGTACGGGGAGGCCCAAAAAAAATTGATGCAGATTTTCTAGAGCGTGGGGGCCCCACACCCTTAAGAAGTGGAGGGGATAACTGTAGTCTCTTCCAAAACACAGAAGCTTCTCTCAGAAGCTATTTCTCACCCAGCAGGCTGGGAGGCAAAAGAACACAGTAGAAACAATCCCCCAGTAGGGATGCTGAACTCTCAAATTCAATCTTCAGTCATGACTTGCCACAGGGATTTTTTTAAGTTGTTCTAAATTTAACAAATCCAAATAACATGTAGCCATAGGGACTTAAGGCAACATAATCCCACGTGGAATCCTCTTCTAGAATCTTCCCACAAAGGATTCCTTTTGCCCCTAGCTTGTAAAATACTTGGAAGTTCTTCAGGGAAAAAAAAAAACTGGTGGGGTGGGGAATGAAATAAAAATCTTCTTCATCAAGATATTATCTCAGCAACTCAGCAGTGGTGCCTGAGAGCAGGGGCCCAACAGACCAACAGATGTGCCTGAGGGATGTGGCAATGAACTTGCTTCCCCTTTTCCTCAAGCTCCTAGCAAAAGCGAGAACAGCTTCTAGTTGTCCCTGGTCTTTGTGGGGTCTCCAGTGGGGAGGTAGGACCTCAAGATTAAATAGAGAGCATTGAAAAACTTCCCTGATAATGAAGGGAGGTCAGACTCTTTCCCCAGCTCCAAAAGGAGATAAAGCCGCGTCATAAAGGAGAGAAGAAATGGGGGTCCCAAGGCATCTTACCTGGGTGTTGCATGAGCGATAATTCCGGGTGGGTCCGATACAGCTGGAGCCTCCATCTTTCCTGAGAGGCAAGCCCACACAGGGAAGTGGTTATCTGTCTATCTTTCCACCCAACCCAGTTCCCAAGGAACCCTATGGCTGCTTCCTCAGACACATGGATCTAGGAGTCTGTCTCTGACCTACTTCTGTTCTCTGTGTTGCCATAATCTACTTAGCCAGCAATATTTTGTTTTCCCCTCTTCGATATTCCTCTGCATCATAAGGTAGGGTTTGTGGGGAGAGAAATGGGAAGAGAGCATGAGGTAGCAGACGGAATTTACTGGTTCTTGAGTCAAAGGACCTGGGCTCAAATCTCCCTTCTGTGTTACCTTAGGCAAATCACTTAACCTCCTTGGGCCTCAGTTTCCTCATCCGTAAAATGGAATGGATGGTCCAGGTTCTCTGAAGCTATGATTCCAAGAGTCACTTACAGGTAACAATTTTTCAAAAGCATTAAATAAATAAAAACACAGATACATACATAAAGATAATTTATATATGTATATAATATTTTATATTTACATTTATTTTATGAATCTAGGTCAAGACTATAAAAAGTTGACTCTGGAGCCCAAAACACTTGCATTCAACTCTGTCCTCTGACACACAATGGTTATGTGACCCTGGGTAAGTCATTCAACTTCTGAGGGCTCTTTTCTAAAATTATAAGCTGTTGAGAAGGTGCTACCTGCATTGATAGACAGAGTTCCTTCACCTGGGAGTTCCCTAGATCAATGAAATCTCAGGTCCAGTTTCCTTCCTTCTAATTCACTATCTTTAAAAAATATGCCTCGCCAAAGCATGGGAATATGTCTTACATGATTGCACATGTGTAACCTATATAAAATTGCTTGCCTTCTCAATGAAGGGGAGGGAAAGAATTTGGAACTCAAAAATTTTTTTAAAACAATGTTAAAAATTGTTCTTTCACGTAATTGGGGAAAAAATAAAATATTATATTAAAACAAGGATACATTTTTTTAAAATGCCTAGCCAAGTGTTTTCCCCCAACCTGGCAGACAGATCCTGAGATTCTGACTCTAATTTTTTTCATGGGAAACAAAAATAACTTCTTTCTCCTGAAGTCTATCAGAAAGTTGGCATTTATGGGGTATCTGCTATGAGCACAGCCCTGTACCCAGAGATACCGGCACAAGTAAAAGAAATATCCATGAAAGACTTAGTTTCTGCTCATTAGGATCAAATTGACTTTTAAAAAAAATGTCTGGTACTGTAATTTCATTACCAGGGAACTCTTGGGGAGGAAGCTCCTTCTTCCAATACAGACCAGCATTATATAATCTTAAAGAGTTGTCTGAGAAGCAGGCCAGGGAGACAGGGCCAAGACTTGAAAACAGGCCTTCCTGAATCAAAGGTATGTCAGGAGTAAATTTAACAAAAGGGCAAACTGAGGCAAATTTCCACACAAGATAACAGTTTATTAATAGGGTACTGAACTCATTAATAAATGGATTTCTGGCCTGCCTCCATTTGTGCCAAAAGACCCAGAGTGAGGACCAACAGGAGCTTTTTAAACCTAGGTGTGTCTTCCTTCTGATTGCTCTAACAGTACATCATTTGGACCTCCGCTGGCAAAGGCAAGGCAATCCGGAATGGTAAACATTTTAATGAGGGGGTGGGTCTAATAATTCACAGTTCCCCCTTAGTACTTTTTGCTCCCCACCCCCCCCACCCCCAATTCTCAAGTGAAAGGAACAATTTTCAGCTAGGGAAAGTGGGTTGGCCTTAGAGACAAGGCTGGCTGATTCCGCTCCTCTCTGACACTTCAGGAATGCTAGTTGCTTTATGAGACCCAGCTGCCTCCAGCAACCCTGGCTAGAAAAACCGCCCCAATCAGGATTTCCCCAGCTTGGTCTCTTTCTAGTAGACCAGTCACCTCCAATTTTGACTAAGGAAAAGTAAGAATAAGGGACATGTCCCCTAGGGAGGGCCTCTCAAACTGGCTTCTGTTCACCCAGTAAACAGAACTGAGGGGCCCACTTTGGAGGGGCCCAGCCCAAGCTGGTTAACGGCAGATGCCTTGGGGTCTGGGAGTGATCATGTTACTAAATCAGGCCCTTCAGAAACTCCCTGCCCTGGAGAAGTAGGGTCTGACAAAATAACAAAAAAAAGATGTATTACAGCATGATATTAATTTTCCTCAGGCATAAATACAAAAAAAAATTATAACTGTACAAAGTACTTTGTAAGTATAATTTTGTGGTGTAGTGAAGTGAACGGAGCACTGAACCAAAGTTAAGAAGACCTATGTCCAAAACTGGCCTCAGATGCTTACTAGCTGTGTGACCCTGGCCAAGTCACTTAACCTCTGCCTGCCTGAATTTCCTCATCTTTTAAAGAACTATATATGGGCAGCTAGGTGGTACATAGGATAGCATGGTGGGTCAGGAGTTAGGAAGACCCATCTTCGTGAGTTCAAATCCAGCCTGAGACACTTACTAGCTGGGTGACCTTGGGCAAGTCACTTAGCCCTGTTTGCCTTCCTCATCTGTAAAATGATCTGGAGAAGGAAATGGCAAACCACTCCAACACTTTTGCCAAGAACATCCCAAATGGGGTCACAAAGAGTCAGATACAACTGAAAAACAACAAAGAACTATATAAAGGGTGTTATTTCTTTTAGATCCCCTTTAGCACCTAGCATAAGTGTTTCATAAGTACCTATTGATCTGAACTGAGGAGCATCTGAACTTGAAAAGGGAGGCTAGGGGAAGAGAAACAAAGTGCCTATGAAAATAGAAGGTGTTGGAGTAAAAATGTGGACTTGATTTACAAAAAAAAATCAATTTATACAATCTCCTGGAGCATAAAATGAGACCTGTTTATCTTATACTTGATGGGGTACAGGCTCTGGGAACCCCCTTGAACCTTCCCACTAGATCTGACCTCCACCTAAGGCTATAAGTCTTTTCATTGTCACTATGCCCAATTCTCGGTTCCCCTTAACCTAGCCTAGCCCTCCATTGTCTGTTATCTCCAAATGGCCTTCTGCTACTCCCCACCCTTGATCCTATCAAAACCCCATACTCTTGGTTCCCCTAGTCACCCCAGCCTACTGGCCACTCCCATCAAGATCCTCCCTAGACCCCCTCTTCCCCAGACTGCTTTTGACCACCCCTAGATCCCTCCCACACTCTTTCTCTATATAAGATCCATCTTGTTTCCCTGAAGGTGCTCAGATTCAATCTGCCCTGCTCGCCAATGCAAGTATCACAAATGCTCAGATTCTCTAAAAGGCAACCCAATAAGGCGGCTCTTTAATAAACTTTGTTTTTCTTTGGCTGAAAGAAGGCTTGGGTCGAATTCATTCAAGCAGGACCGGCGTGTTGCTATTTTGGGGTCCTAGTACCCCTAAACCTCAACATACTGACTCTTATTTCATAATCATAACAAGTGAACCAGGGAACCAATAATTAATCTGATATGTCACCGTTTACTAATGAGGCTATTTTTGAAAATTTAATTGGAAATCTCAGTACCTCTGGGAGTAGCAATGTCGCTCCTGGAAACTGACCCCACCACCACAGGTCCTGCTGCATGGGCTCCACTCTCCCCAACGGCCCCAGCCTTCAGTTTGTCTTCTTAGCTTCCTTGCCTGATGGGAAAGAAACAACCAGCAGGGTGAGTCAGTAGGCTAAGGTGAGCCTCTAGTGTGAGCATCCCTAAGACCAAAGATGGAAAAGTTCCAGAGGCCTCAGACTAGAAGGAGAGACCCCAGAATATCAACAGCTCTTGGAGTGAAGCAAGCAAAATCAGGACAACTGTTCATACAATAATAATAACAGTATAGGGAGAAACAACTTTGAGAGATTTGAGACCTCTGATCAAATTCAATGACCAACAGGGATTCCAGAGGATTGAGGAAGACCTCAGGATGCAGAGTACAGCAAACATTTTCAGACACAAACTATGTGGGAATTTGTTTTGCATTACTACATTTCCTTGTTACAGGGTTGGTTTTTTTTTCTTTTTGCCATTGGTGGGGAGACTAAGGTGGGGGATAGGGATAAGGTAGAAAAAAAAGAAAGAAAAGGTCATTGCAGCACATTTTTAAGACATGCAGAGAAGAGGGGGAAAGCCAGAAAGAGGCCCAGACAAGCTGAACAGCTTTGAAAGCTACAGGCTGAATTTAGATACTCAAAAAGAAAAGCAAGCTGTAACAGATATAACACACTAAGGCACATAATCTTCTTATTCTGTTCTACTATGTATTGGAAAATGTCTGTTTTATTTGATGTTTGTTAGGTTCCAAATTAAAATAATATTTAAACGATGATGTCACTTTTATAGCACTTTAATGTTTATAAAAGACAGCTATGTGGGGCAGTGGATGGAGCACCAAGTTGGGAACGGGAATGCTTCAGTTCTCATCTGGTCTCAGACATTTACTAGCTGTGTGACCCTGGACAAGTCACTTCACCCTGTTTGCTTCAGTTTCCTCATCTGTAAAAATGGGCTGGAGAAGGAAATGGCAAACCACTTCAGTATTTTTACCAAGAAAACCCCACTTGGGATCACAAAGAGTGGGACAGGACTGAAAAGCCAGTAAACAACAGTTTGCAAAGTATACTCTGCATATCACTGAGGAGTGAAGATAATCATCTCATTGATGCTATCATTGAGTGGAATGGTGAAGCCCTCTCATGGAATCTTTCTGTGAGTTGAGTGGAATGAATGGGGGTGGGGACTCAGCGTGGAAGGTCATCTCTGAGAAAGTCCATTCTGGGATAAGATACAGGCCAGGTTTTCCCTGAAGCCCGTTATTGCCTTTGGGCCGATAACTCAGTACCTGGACTCTCCAAACCCCGCCCCTGCCTTGGCACACATGTGCTGCTCAAGATGAAGGCTCTCCAAGCCTCCTCAGCATACATGTGCTCTCTCCAAAACCCCCACAGCACACGAGTGCTAAACACCACCTGATTAACTGATTAACACAATATTGTTATGGCAAAAATGGGAACAAAGCAGGAGGAAGTCATGAAATGTAACAAATGTCTCGCATGTGAACTTGTTGATCTGCTTGCCTAAAAAGGTACGTAAGCCCTTTTCTTCAGCTTAATAAACGGACCTGTGCTGTACTTTGCCGCCTGGCCTGTGTACTCTTTTCACTCTCCGAAGCATTCAGCCATTCCTTTGAGCCAAGACAAGGAGGCCCAGACAAAATCGTAGCTGTGGAATCTTAAGGATCAGAAGGGACCACGGAAGTCATCTGACCAAGTGCAGAAAAAGATAGATATTTAAAGACGTGCTCAATGTGGAGTATGTTTTGCTTGATTATGCTTATTTGTGACAAGGGAAAACCTTTTTTTTTCTTTTTTGTAGGAAGGTTAGGGATAGCAACACCAACAAAAAAAGGAAAGAAAGGAAAGAATATCAATGAAGCATTTTTTAAAATGCATAAAAAAGAATAGAAGGCAGTTCAGAGGCAAACATAGATAAGCCAAGCACCTTTGGAATGAATTGTGTATGAATGTGCATGCAAGTGTGTATATACACACATATATGCATAAAATGTATATATTATATATTATAGCATGCAGAGGTACATTATGTTACATATATGTGATAAATTAATATCATATATGTCTATAATATACATGCATTATGTGTACTGTATATAATTTATACAATGTACACACATGTACATGCATGTATAATATGTGTATATATATATATATATATATATATATATATATATATATATATATATATATATATCCCCCAAAAGGGAAGAGGACCTATTTGTACAAAAATATTTATAGCAGCTCTTTTTGTGGTGGCTAAGAACTGGAAATCAAGAGGATGCCTATTAATTGGAGAAAGCCTAAAGAAGCTGTGGTATATGATTGTGACACAATATTACCATGCTATGAGAAGTGACAAGAAGGATGATTTCAGAAAACCTAGAAAGACTTTCACGAACTGATGCAAAGTGAAGTGAGTAGAGTCAGGAGAATGTTATATACAATAACATCAAGACCGTACTATGAAAAACTACTAATAAATTAGCTATTCTCAGCAATACAACAATCCAAGACAATCCCAAAGGACTCATGATGAAGCATGCTATCTGCCTCCAGAGAAAGGACTGATATAGTGTCTGAATAAAGACTGAAACATGCTGTTTTTTACTTTCTTTTATTAGAATCTTCTTGTACAAAATGACTAACATGGAAATGTTTTACATGACCACACATGTATAACCTATGTTGTATTGCTTATCATCTCAGGGAGGAGGGAGGGAAGAGAAAAAAGAAAGGAGAGATAGAATTTGGAACTCCAAACTTTTAAAAATGTTTTAAAATTTGTTTTAACATATAATTGGGGGAAAACAAAATATTATACATCAAAAATAATAATGTGAATGTATGATACTATGAGTGTATATAATGTACACTTTTATATTAGATATGTAATATATACAAAAATGTTACATGTACATATATACGTACACACATACACACTAAAATTAATTCATTAGTTTTAAAGTTATCTGGCTTGTCTGTGTTTGCTTCTGAATCTCATTCTGTTCTACATACATACATACATACATATATATACACACATATATACATACATACACCTGTGTGTACACTTTTTTTCTAAGCTTAATGAATTTAATAGCAATTTAGATTTGAAGATCTTTCCCACCCATTAATAGGCCATGTGAACTGCTTACATCACAAGAAGCCTAAATTACATGTGGTGGGAGGAGTTTACTGAGAGGAAAAGGAAGTTGTGTCACAGGAAATGCTGAGAGAGAGCCATTAACGGCCATCATGATAGTTAGAGCTGAGGTAAAGACAGCCAACCTGTGAAAGCTATACAGTGAGTTTTTGGGAAGGCCCCAGCAGGGGGTCAGAGAGGTTTGGGGTTTGGGGATGGCGAAGCTCCATGTTGTGATATTCTGTTTTAAGTTTCTTGCTGTTATGATAAAGTGGGCTTACTGGTTGGGGGAGTAGATTGCCTGGTTATGGGATATGGATCTCTGGTGTCTGAATAAATGTTTTACTTCTACCTTCTATATGGAGAGTTTTTCATACTTTGAGATACAGAACTACATAGGCATACTCACGATTATCATTAATGTTGTGTTTATTGCCTTGCTATTACAATGAATCAGTTCAAACTGACCCAAACCCTTTGAAAACTGTTGTATAGTATATAATTATTCATGACTTTATTCCACATGGAGGGTACCGTAGGTTCTGAATGGTTCTGCTCTGATAACAGAGCAGGAAAGATCCATAGTATACAGTAGACCTGGCAACACAATACATGCCTGCTGCCCACGATCCAACAGAATTAAGTTCAGCGAGGCTCATGCCAGGCTGGCCCTAGAAAGATACATTTGTTGGCCACAACATCTTTCAAAGATCACCAACCAAGTCATAGAGGAGCTATGATCTATATTAGTAGAAAGAGAATAACATTGGTGACATCAAAGATCCTTGAAGTATTCAAGCATAATTGATCTAGAAATATCCTCCAAGTACCAAAATGGCCACAGAAGCAGTTTTTATATGGTGGCAAAAAACTAGAAACAAAGGAGATGCCCAGGTAGCAAAGAATTAGAAAAATAAAGATGTTCCTATGTACAAAAATGTAGCAGTTTTTTTTGTGGTAGCAAAGAACTGAAAACAAGAGTATCCATCAGAGAATGACTGAAAAAGTAAGTTGTGGTGCATAAATGGCATGTTTATTTGCCAGGAAAACAATTTATACAAGGATAACAATAAAGACAAATAACTGAAAGATTTAAGAACTCTGATCAAAATAATGCCCAACCACAGTTCCAGAGGACTCATGATGAAACATGCTACTCACCTCCTAACAGAGAAGTGACAGACTCAATGAGACATATTTTGTTCTGGATGTGACCAATGGGAGAATTTGTTTTGTTAGACTATATATGCTTGTAAAAAGAAATTTTGTTTTTCTTGCTTTCTCAAGGTGGGAGGTACAGAGGAGGAAGAAAGAGAATCTGGACATGAAAATTAAATAAAATTTCATTGAAATGTAGGCAATAGCGTCAGATGGGTGCTTTATTGCCCGTGCATGTCTTCACGGATTTGTCTACAGGTAGCTCCCAAGGAAGTAAGAATAGACATCTGTAGCATCTCTTCCCCTGTCTTTCTCCAAGAGAGACTTGGATTCCTTCTGGAAGGGGAGGCAGAAGGCTGGGGCCAGAGGCTAGCCATTCTCCTCTCCTCAGAGAGGAAGGGTACCAGGCTAGAATTCCATCTACTTGCTCCCTTAAATATTTTTCTAAGGGAAGCAATTGTGAGGTTCAAGCTAAACTCCTGATCACTGTTCCTTAATGAGGCTGAGCTTCGTACTCAAGGTTTGAGCCATCTCACCAGATGCCAGTTCCATAATGAACACACATAGGAAATAGCAAATAAACCCATTTATCTGAGCCTGTAGCAGAACAGAAATCAGAAAAACCATATGAGAATATATACCAGACAATACAGATTGAAGGAAACTCTCCTATTGGGAGAGAGGCAATTCAGCTCAACCAAGAGAAAGAATCCAAGATTTCACTCAAAGGGAAATTCCCTGAAATCTCTAGTGTAACAAGCTGGGGATAGGAACAGGATAGCAATTGTCAGCTTCTTCCTAGAATCTTTCACCCTTTATGGACTTGAAGAGAGGTTGGAATGGTACATCTTTTCTCTCTGAGAGAAATTATTATTAATAACTAATTAATATTGGGGAGATCTAGGGTTTTTCCCCCTATTTCCTCAAAGACCAGTCCTTGTGAAGGACATTGCTAACAGATGAGATTGTCTGGATTCCCTGGGTACATGTTTCTTGCCTCACCCAACTAGAAGACCTTACAAAAAAAATCTAACCTAGATGAATCCTGGCCCATTGTGTTCTATTCAGGAAGGACTGGGTGGATCCTTTTTCTCTAGATTGTCAAGTAGTCTGGGTATAGAGATAGTGTCCAAGAGGATGCTCAGAGTCACATCCCCAGTCACATCCCCAGTCACATCCCTCATTAGAATAAGCCCACCTCTTATTATAATATTCATTCTTTCATTAATTGTTAACCAATCAGAGTTGATCCTTCCCTTCTTTGCAGGGATAGAGGGGACTATAGTTGTAGAACATGACATACTATCAGACTTTGGTCAATGTGTGGGTTAATTTTGCTGAACTAATTTTTTTCTTCTTTCTTTTTAATTCTGTTCTGAACAATGGATGACTTGCTAAATCCAGGAGATGGAGGGTGTCAAGATATATTCAAAAATGCAGGTGATTTTTTTTTAAAAGCTATTAGAAATTTTTAAAGGAAATGTGATCTGGAATAGTAAAATATTATCTAAACCCAAATTCACATCGTTCAAGATCCTGTTTTACCACATTCAGAAAGTATAGTTGACTTGTCTAGGGACACATAACAAGACACATCCACTCTCCAAGGGCATTTAAACATTGAGGGGGGGGGGGGGCGGAGCCAAGATGGCAGCTGGTAAGCAGGAACTAGTGTGAGCTCCGTACCGAGTCCCTCCAAAAACCTATAAAAAATGACTCTGAACCAATTCTAGAACGGCAGAACCCACAAAACAGCAGAGGGAAGCAGGGCTCCAGCCCAGGACAGCCTGGATGGTCTCTGGGTGAGGTCTATCCCACACGGAGCTGGAAGCTGGAAGCTGGGAGCTGGGAACAGAGTGGAGCAGAACCCAGCCTGAATGGCGTGGGCCATCCAGACCAGAAGCCGGGCGGAGGGGGCCCTAGCGCCCTAAATCAGTGAGCTGCGGCAGTTACCAGACTCCTTAACCCACAAACACCAAAGACTGCGGAGAAGGTTAGTGGGAAAAGCTGTGGGAGTAGAAGGAGTTCTTGGTTCGGCTTCCAGCCCCGGGGGCAGCGGAGGTGGGGCAGCTACAGCTGTTGTTACTTCCGGCTCCAGGCCCACCTGGTGGGAGGAATTAAGTGGCGGATCAGAGCAGGAGTGCTCAGCCTGCTGAAGATCTAAGCCCAGTCCGGGTTGGGGGTTGGGGAAGGAGCAGTGCTGGTGTGGCAGAGCTGGCACCTCCCCCCCAAACGTGGAACATAGAACTCTCTAGTCTACAAGCAGTCATACCCCACTGAAAAACTCAAAGGTCAAGTTAGTTGGCTGGGAATATGGCCAGGCAGCGAAAACGCACCGAGATTCAGTCTCAGACTTTGCATTCTTTCTTTGCTGACAAAGAAGACCAAAACATACAGCCTAAAGAAGTCAATAAAGTGCAAGAGTCTACACCAACAGCCTCCAAGAAAAACATGAACTGGTCCCAGGCCATGGAAGAGCTCAAAAAGGGTTTGGAAAAGCAAGTTAGAGAAGTAGAGGAAAAATTGGGAAGAGAAATGAGAAGGATGCGAGAAAACCATGAAAAACAAGTCAATGACTTGCTAAAGGAGACCCAAAAAAATACTGAAAAATACACTGAAGAAAACAACACCTTAAAAAACAGACTAACTCAAATGGCAAAAGAGCTCCAAAAAGCCAATGAGGAGAAGAATGCCTTGAAAGGCAGAATTAGCCAAATGGAAAAGGAGGTCCAAAAGACCACTGAAGAAAATACTACTTTAAAAATTAGATTGGAGCAAGTGGAAGCTAGTGACTTGATGAGAAATCAAGATATTATAAAACAGAACCAAAGGAATGAAAAAATGGAAGACAATGTGAAATATCTCCTTGGAAAAACCACTGACCTGGAAAACAGATCCAGGAGAGATAATTTAAAAATTATTGGACTACCTGAAAGCCATGATCAAAAAAAGAGCCTAGATATCATCTTTCAAGAAATTATCAAGGAGAACTGCCCTGATATTCTAGAGCCACAGGGCAAAATAGAAATTGAAAGAATCCATCAATCGCCTCCTCAAATAGATGCCAAAAAGAAATCTCCCAGGAATATTGTTGCCAAATTCCAGAGCTCCCAGATCAAGGAGAAAATACTGCAAGCAGCCAGAAAGAAACAATTTGAGTATTGTGGAAACCCAATCAGAATAACCCAAGATCTGGCAGCCTCTACATTAAGAGATCGAAGGGCTTGGAATACAATATTCCAGAGGTCAATGGAGCTAGGATTAAAACCTAGAATCACCTACCCAGCAAAACTGAGGATCATGTTCCAAGGCAAAATATGGATTTTCAATAAAATAGAGGACTTTCAAGCTTTCTCAGTGAAAAGACCAGAACTGAATAGAAAATCTGACTTTCAAACACAAGAATCAAGAGAAGCATGAAAAGGTAATCAAGAAAAAGAACAAGAAAAAGAAATTGCAAGGGACTTACTAAAGGTGAACTGTTTTGTTGACATTCCTACATGGAAAGATGATGTGTATGATTCATGAGACCTCAGTATTAGGGTAGCTGAAGGGAATATGCATACATATATGTTTATGTATATATATGGGTGAATGTGTATGTATGTATATATCTATGTGTGTATGTATATATGTATGTGTATATATATATATATATATAGAGAGAGAGAGAGAGAGAGAGAGAGAGAGAAAGAGAGAGGGAGAGAGAGAGGGAGAGAGGGAGAGAGCTGACACCCGGTAAGTTGAAGATGAAGGGAAGATATCTAAAAGAAATAAAATCAAATTAAGGGATGAGAGAGGAACATACTGAGAGAGGGAGATAAGGAGAGATAGAATGGGATGGATTATCTCCCATGAAGGGGGCAAGAGGAAACAGTTCTGTAGGGGGAGGGGAGAGGGCAGATGAGGGGGGAATGAGTGAACATTGCTCTCATCAGATTTGGCCTAAGGAGGGAATACCATACATAATCAATTGGGAATCTTACCCCACAGGAAAGAAGAGGGAAGAAGATAAAAAAAAATGGGGGGGATGATGGAAGGGAGGGCAGATGGGGGTGGAGGTAGTCAAAAACAAACACTTTCAAAAGGGGACAGGGTCCAGGGAGAAAATTCAATAAAGGGGGATGGGTTGGGAAGGAGCAAAATATAGTTAGTCTTTCACAACATGAGTATTGTGGAAGGGTTATACATAATGATACACATGTGGCCTAGGTTGAATTGCTTGACTTCTTAGGGAGGGTGGGTGGGAAGGGAAGAGGGGAGAGAATTTGGAACTCAAAGTTTTAAAAACAGATGTTCAAAAACAAACAAAAATGTTTTTGCATGCAACAAGAAAATAAGATACACAGGCAATGGGGCATAAAAATTTACCTTGCCCTACAAGAAAGGAAGGGAAAAGGGGATGGGAGGGGAGTGGGGTGACAGAGGGGAGCACTGACTGGGGAACAGGGCAACCAGAATATATGCCATCTTGGAGTGGGGGGGAGGGTAGAAATGGGGAGAAAATTTGTAATCCAAACTCTTGTGAAAATCAATGCTGAAAACTAAATATGTTAAATAAATTTTAAAAAAAATTAAAAAAAAAAAAAACATTGAGCAGCCTCCATGATCCTCTTTGGTTTACAAAAGAAATCCAAATGACCATCACTTTATTAATTACCTGCTAGTCATAATTAATAAAATGATTTCGATTACCCAGAAATTATATCTCTTGGACTTTTAATTTGTCACATGTCAAAGCTGGAAGCCAGAAGAGCTTGGACCTCTCTTCTCTCCTGACCAACTCTGTCCACCTCTCCCACAGGTGTGGACAGCACTGAGTAGTCAATCTTCACTGACAGGAAGAAGTCCCATACAACTGTTCCCTTAAGCCAAGGGTTATATGATTTTTTTTTTTCAAAGTAGACACACTCTGATTGGGGGATAGCTAAACAAACTGTGGTACATGAATATGATAGAATATTACTGAGTCAAAAGAAATATGGCATGGACGAATTCAGAAAAGTATGAAAAAACTTAAATGAACTGGCACAGAATAAAATAGGCCAAACTAGGAAAGCAACATAGACAATAACTACGATAAGGAAGGAAGACGGAGGAGGGAGGAGGGCTGTACTCAATTTCTAGCTCGACCCTGAAAGAGGTAAGCAGATGTACTTCCTTCCCTTCTTTTCAGGGATGAAAGGAAACTATATTTGTAGAACATGACATACTATCAGACTTTGGTCAATAGGTGGGTTAATTTTGCTGAACTAATTTTTTTCTTCTTTGTTTTTTATTCTGTCATGAACAGTGAATGACTTGCTAAATCCAGGAGACAAAGGGTGTTGAGATGTATTCAGAAATGCAGACGATGTTTCTTTTCAAAAAAAAAAAAGCTATTAGAAATTTTTAAAGGAAATGTGATCTGGAACAGTAAAAAATTATCTAAATCCAAGTCCACATTGTTCAAGACCCTGTTTTACCACATTCAGAAAGTAGTGCTTACATGCCTAGGGACACATAACAAGTCTGAGGTGGGATTAGAATTCAGTGATAGAGGCATAAGGGGCTATTTGCTTAAGCTAACAAATGTCTGGTCTTCCTGTAGTCAGAAAGGTGTATCTTAGTTTTGCAGGCACATTCCTATGCCTAGGGCCAGGCACAAAAATAACTTTTGGTGTGTTGTTTTTAGATTCTCCAGTTTAGCCACCTTGATACTTCAAGGTGACTATGGAATTCCCAATGCAGGTGGTATAGATTGCAGTCTATCGCTGCCCTCCAATACCATGCAAGCTTTCTCCTCGTCCTTTCAAAAATACTCCGTAGGGGAGCCCACCGAACATATTAAGTCTTCCTCTAAGTCTCTTTGAGTCACCCCCATCCTGCTCAGTGAGCTCCAGTGATTCAAAGCCCTTCTTCATAACCTGCCCTTCCCCACATTTTCAGTCTTCTTGCAATACCTTACTTCTTGTAAATACCAAATAGTAGCTGTTTCTCTTTTGGCCAGGAACCCTGAGGGTCTTCCCCTCCCAGTTTGATTTTTTTTTTTGAGTTTTGGATTAAAGGGGCCATCCTTTGATTAACTTCTTAAAAGAGGCTTATTCACTGCATGGGTGTTACCTCACTCACAGTGAGAACCTGAAAAGACCTTAGCCTAAAAGGGCCAGGGTCTCCCATTGCATCCTGGGCCATCTCCAGTGGTCCTGGTGAATATCAGGCCTCTGGACCCAGATGGCTCTAGAGGAGAAAGTGAGGCTTGTGACCTTGCACAGCCCTCCCTCACTCAAATCAAAGTCAACTACAAGTCATGGCATCATTTCCTTGATGTCATGGTCCTCTTCAAAAATGAAGGACAAACACAACAGTCTTCTTGCATCTTATACCCCCACCCATTCCCCCCATGTACTCATCAATCCAGTGGCACCCACCTTCTTGCATTCCTCCAATAAGATACTTCATCTCCCGGCTCTGGGCATTCTCACTGGCTGTCTCCCATGCCTGAAAGTCTCCTCCTCCTCATCCCTACCTCCTGAGTTCCCTGAGGTCCAGGCTAAAATCCACCTTCTATAGGAAACCTTTCCCAAACCCTCTTAATCCTACTGCCTTCCTCTCCGTTGATTATCTCCAATTTATCCAGTATCTATCTTGTTTCTATATACTTTGCATATTGTCTCCCCCAGTGGACTGAGTTCCCCAAGGGCAGGGACGGTCTTTTGCCTTTCTTTGTATCCCCAGTGCTTAGTACGATACCTGGCATACAGTAGGGCACTTAATAAATGTTCATTGATTATCTCCTTATATTTTCCTCCTTTCCACACACTCTATTATCCAACTACATTGACCTATTTGCTATTTATTCCTCAGATGCGACAGTTCAGCTCTATTTGGTCCACACGTCTGAAATGCTGTCCCCCTCACCAAAACCTCTTCATTCCTTTGGCTTTCTTCAAGACTCAGTTCAAGTCTTACCTTCTGCAGGAGTCCTTTCCAGGTCCCCTCCCCACTAAATGCTATTCGCATCTCAGATTACCTGCTGTCTAACTCTGTATCTATCTTGTATACAGGTATTTATATTTTACCTCCCCCACCAAAGACAGCTGGTGGTGACATGGACAAAGCTTTGGGCTTTGAGTTAGGCAGACTTTAGTTGAAATCCCATCTCAAACACTTTTTAGTTGCACGACTCTGCAGCAACAATCTGCTAGCAGCTACTGTGGCTGTGTAAAACCAACAACAACCAGCACACAGAAGGCCACTAACACAGTTTCTTTTGATCTGCTTTACTAAGGAAAGCAATGTGAAGGGGTTAACAATCTCAGTTTAATCACACATACAAATATCATTCACTTCGTTCAGAGGAAAAGCCAGCAACCTGAACTTCAGAGCAAATACAAACAAATTACAAATATACACAATATAAACAGACCAAATCACAATTCATAGTTACCAGGAAAGCATCAACATGTAGTATATGAATGTAATGGGATACTATTTGTGCCATAAGAAATGATGAACAGGAAGACTTCAGAAAAACCTGGAAAGACTTATATGAACTGATGCCAAGTGAAGTGAGCAGAACCAGGAGAACATTATACACAGTAAGAGCCACAGTGTGAGATGACTGATTTTGATAGACTTAGCCCTTCTCAGCAATGATGAAAAATGTCATCCACATCCAGAGAAAGAACTATGGAGTTTGAATGCAGAGTGAAGCAGACTACTTTCTTTTTTTTTTCTTCATTTTGTTTTGTTTTTTCTTTCTCATGGTTTCTCTCTTTTGTTGTAATTCTTCTATACAACATGAATAATGTCAAAATATGTTTAATAGGAATGTATATGTAGAGCCTATATCAGATCAGCCTCCTTGGGGAGGGAGGGAGGAGGGAAGGGGAGAAAATTTAAAACTTAGGGAAGTGAATATTGAAAACTAAAAATAAATAAATAAAAATAATAAATGCTTGTTGATCGACCATATAAATAGAGAACAGAATTGTTGTTCAGTCATATCTGAGTCTTCATGACCCCATTTGGGGTTTTCTTGGCAAAGATACCGGAGTAATTTGCCATTTCCTCCTCCAGCTCATTTTACAGATGAGGAAACTGAGGCAAGCCAGGTTAAGTGACTTGCTCAGGGTCACACAGCTTCTAAGTGTCCAAGGTACCACCTAGCTGAACGAGATCATACAGAGACTGTCCATCAATTAACCAAATTCACACTACACCAAGGTTAAAGGTCTGCCATTGGGTAAAGAGTCTTGGACTTGGAAGACAGAATACCTGGATTTAAAACCTGCCTTTGCCACTGTGTGACCTTAGACAAGTCACAGCTCTGCTCAAGACCTGAATTTCTCCATCTGCAAAATGGGCATGATGATATTTGAACAACTTTCATCCCACAATTTCTGTGAGGCTCAAATAAGATGATGTACATAAATAACTTTGTCACCATAAAGTGTTTTTGATATATAATTTTCTGAACTTGGCAAACATGAACATCTCCATATGCAAAAAGCAGAAAATAAGAATTGCAAATGAAACCATGAATTTCTATTACATGCAGCTTGCATTTCTTTTCAAATTTTTTCTAATAAATTCAATTATAAAATTCAAAATGTTGTAATCAATTCAATTGGATTCTGCCTCTCTATGTCTCTCTGAACATTCTTCTGTTCTCTTCCGTGATTTTTTTTAAAAGCTGTAATAACCTTTTCTTTTTTTTTTTTTTTTGGCATCCCTATTTCTAGCTCCCCTTTCTCTTCTAAAATCTCCACAATTAAAAAAATAGTAACAAATATGATTAAACAAAAAATCTATATATGAGGCATATACAAAAATGTATATCTTAATATGCATCTTGGGTCCCCTCAACTTCTCCACAAAGCACTGCATAAATGCAAATTATGATGAATTTTATTTATGGACATCTCCTAGGCAAACCGGTTTGTATCAATATACCAAAAATATGAAATCCTTGATTATGTGGTATAATAAGCCATTTCAGTACATTCTCTGCCAGGGCTCAACTACCCAACTATGACTCACCCTTATATTTGTACAGGGCCTACTCTACAACCAAACCCCAACTCTGGAATCTACCACCATTATCATTTCTGCCTACCCAGTTCTAAGCTTGTTACACACACACACACACACACACACACACACACACACACACCTCTGCCTCCACCCTCAATTCCAAGTTTAAAATCTGAAGGCAAAAGGGATAGGGCTTGGGCAATCAATCAGCCTGGAGATTGACTGCCCAAGCCCTACTGGACTCAGCCTCCATCTTGATAATGAGCAGCAGCCAAGAGTTGGGTCTAATCATGTGGCAGGATGAATTTCAGACTTTGAAGGAATATCCTAAGTATATTACTTCAGAAAATATCTTCTTTACCTTTGTTTCAGTTTTCTCAAGAGTCAGAAAGACATGGGTTTGAATCCCACCTTGGATACTTACCAGTTGTATGACCTTGGGCAAGCTGTGTGACCTTACATGGGCCTTAAATGCCTTCATCCTTTAATAAGAGGGTTCAACTCTGACCTTGAAGGTGTCTTCCAGCTCTCAATCTACAACCCTATGATCCCACAACCTCTGTATGTTGGGAAACCCAATGAGTCATTTTTTAAACAGGGCTTAACAAAGCAAACAGAACCATAATGGTTTACACAAGGTCCATAATGATGTAAAGGAAAAAGCAAAGAAGACTTCAGAATTCTGACCAACGTAATGACTGATTGTAATGTCAGAAGGGGGTCAACATAATATACCTCCTGCCTCTAGGGAGAGAAGTGGTTTTTAACGAGTGTAGAGTCCTAAGCCTAAATCATTTGTTTTCAGCCATGACCAAGGGTTGATTTGTATTACTAGACTGGACTTCTTCGTTAGAAAAATTCTATAGATTGGGGAGGGAAATAGGAACGATGTAAGAAAAGAGCATCCAAAAAGATTGCTTTTTTTTTTTTTTTAAACAGGGCTTGAGGTACCCAGAGAAGAATAAGGAAGTTCAATGTAACCTGAGTCTCATATTGTACCTCCTGGGAAAGGGAGCAACTAATTGGTAAGGAAGATGGTGTATAAAGTGCCAAAGAGGAGTCAGTCCTGGGCAAGAGACTAATTATGGCTACTGCCTAGAAGCTCATATTACTGGAACATAGTTTTCACGCTGGAAGGGACATTCCTTCATTTTACAGAGGCACACAGAGATTTAAGGGACTTCCTCAGGGTCACGCAACTCTTAAGTGTTTGAGGCAGGATTAGGACACAGGTCTTTCTGACTCTGTGGGGCTGTATGGACTCTGATACACCCTCTTGATTCCCAGTCCTCCTTCCCTAGAAGGCACTCTCACTTACCGAGAATACAGGGGATGGCAGCAGCAGCAGTGGCAGCAGCAGCAAAAAGGGATGCTTCTTCATCTCCTGCATAGGAAGAAAAGTGTTCAGTAAAACCAGTGCTTTCAATGAGCTCTGGGGTGCAAAGTAGAGATGGGAAGGACAAGGAGGGAACCAATCCCTACAAGAATAAAGAAGTTCCCAATCAATGCCTCAGGCATCTGAGGCTGTTCCCCTCTCAGAGATGTCTCTAGTATATATCACAATGTCCTCTCTCCTCTTTGTCAAAGTTTGTGGTAACATGGTGAACAAGAGTGGTGAATAGGCAGGGAGCCAAAACCAATCCCACTGGCAGGCTGGTAGAGGAAAGTTACCCAAATGCAGATACAGAGGAGTTTGTATTTTATCCTACAGACAATGAGGAGGGCATTGAGGCTTCTTGAGCTTGGCACACACCAACGTCATCAGATAATGTACATCAGAAGAATCCATTTGGCAACTGTGTAGAGACTGGACTGGGAAGAGAGAGACCCAATGCTGTGAGACCAGCTAGGAGATATTGCAAAAATCCAGGCAAAAGGTGAAAAGAGCCTAGACCTGAGTGCTTTTGGCGAGGACAGAAAGAGACAGAGGTCAGCTGAGGAGATAGAAGAGATAAGATTTGATAAGGTATCCAGGGTAAACAAAAGTAAAGAGAATGACTTCTAGGTTGTGTACCCAAGTGGCTGGAAGAATTCATTGAGGAAGACTTTGCAGAGTTCCCTAGAAAACTAGGAGATTCAGTAATTTGTCTATAGTGGTATGGCATTTATGTGTCAGAATCAGGATTTGTACCCGGGTATTCCTGACTCCAAGGCCATGCCACCTCTCATATAGCCCGCTACAATTTATAAAGTACTTTTGTTGGGAGGAGGCAACTGGGGTTAAGTGACTTACCTAGGGTCACACAACTAGTAAGTGTATGAGGCCAGATTTGAGTTGGGTCTCCCCAACTCCAGGTCAGTCGATTTATCATATCATTTATTCATACCCCACCTAGCCTCCCCTACAAAGTACTTTCATAGTCATCATCTAACTTTATCCCACAACAATTCTGTGACATTAGCAGATCAGATAGCCTCATTTTACATATGAAAAAAAGTGAGACCCAGAGAGGTGACTTGCCCAAGGTCACGTTGCTAGTAAGCGGAGGTTGTTCAGCCATTTTTCAGTCATGTCTCTGTAACCCTAACTGGGTTCTTCTTGGCAAAGATACTAGAGTGGTTTGCCATTTCCTTCTCCAGCTCAGTTTACAGATGAGGAAATTGAAGCAAACAGGGTTAAGTGACTTGCCCAGGGTCACCCAGCTAGTAAGTATCTGAGGTTACATTTGAACTCAGGTCTTCCTGACTCCAGGCCAGTCGATTTATCCACTGCACCACCCAGCTGCCCACCTGGGACACAGGTGCTTAATAAACATTGGTTGACTGACTGACCCACCTAGAACATAGATTTGTCCCTAGTAAGTGAAGGAGCTAGGAATAAAAGTCAGATCTTCTGTCTTCTAGTCCCTTGCTTTTTACCACACCACCCCAAATTTATTTGCTTAGGTAGTTCAAAGGTGAACTGCAGCCTAACCCAGGTCTAGTGAACAAATCCTGAATGAAGAGGATCTGACCCTAATAAATCCCAAGTGTGGCCTCCACTTCATCGACAAGGCTCTTAATGTGTTATGTGGGTGTGGCCTGCTAATTTGACTTAAGAAAATCAAGTTGAGGCCTCCCAAGTTCCAATTCACTTCATCCCCTCCTATAGCCACACATCAAGTCCCTAACCCTAGCCAGTTATCTAGCAAATGCTATGAGCCACAAGGGTGGAGGGATAAACAGAATGCAGAATGCCTACTAAAGGAGAGCTTTAAAAATTATCTAATCTGATCTGCTCTGGAGGGCAATTTGGAACTATGCCCAAAGGGCTATAAAAATGTTCATACCCTTTGACCCAGAAATATACTTCTAGGGCTGTATCCCAGAGAGATCATAAAATGGAAAAAGGACGCACATGTACAAACATATTTATAGCAGCTCTTTTTGTGGTGGCAAAAAATTGGAAATTGAGGGGATGCCCATCAATTGGGGAATGGCTGAACAAGCTGTGATATATGAATGTAATGGAATACTCTTGTGCTGTAAGAAATAATGAACAGTTCAACGACTAACTTTGATAGACTTAGCTCTTCTCAGCAATGCAAGTATCTAAGACAACTCAGAAAGACCCATGATGGACAATGCTATCCACATCCAGAGAAAGAACTATGGAGTCTGAATGCAGATCGAAGCATACTATTTGCTCTCTTTTTTTCTTTTGTTGTTTTGTTTCTTCTTTCTCATGGTTCCTCCCATTGGTTCCAATACTTCTTTACATGACTAATGTGAAAATATTTTTAATATAAATGTATATGTAGAGCGTATATCAGATTGCATGCCATCTTGGGGAGGGGGGAGAGGAAGGAGCAGGAGGAAATTTTAAAACTCAAAAGCAAATGGAAGTGAATGTTGAAAACTAAAAATAAATAAATTTTTTTTAAAAAAAATATCTAATCCAATGCCATAATTTTGCAGGTAAGGAAGAGAGAGAGAGAGAGAGAGAGAGAGAGAGAGAGAGAGAGAGGGAGGGAGAGAGGGGGAGAGGGGGAGAGAGGGGGGGAGAGAGAGAAAGAGAGAGAGAGGGAGGGAGAGAGCGAGAGAGGGAGGGAGAGAGAGGGAGGGAGAGAGAGGGAGGGAGAGAGAGGGAGGGAGAGAGAGAGAGGGAGAGAGAGAGAGGTGTTATGGCTGTCGATGGTCACCCTTGTGATTGTTAGAACTGAACAGGCTGACTTAGCTGTACTGTGAGTTTGTTTTGGGGAAGACCCCAGAAGACCCCTGACCCAGCAAGAGGTCAGAGAGGTTTGGGGATGTTGAGGCTCCATGTTGTGATATTCTGTATTGAATGTTTTGGGTTCCTTGCTGTTATGATGAAGTGGGCTAACTGGCTGTGGGAGCTGAACCTTTGGTTATGGGATATGGTTTTCTGGTGTCTGAATAAATGTTATACTTCTTTTACCTTCTATATGGAGAGTCTCTCATACTTTGCGATATAGAACTACATAGGCATATTCACGATTATGGTTAATGTTGCGTTTATTGCCTTACTGATACAAGAGGGTTAAGTGATTTGCCCAGGGTCACACACAGTAAGTGTCTGAGGTCAAATCTGAATGCATGAAGGTGCATCTTCTTGATTCCAGGTCCAGCATTCTATCCACTGCACCACCTAGCTGCCCCCAAGATCCACATAGTCCCCCCCCTTTTTCTTCTGAGAGCATTCTCAACTGACTTCTCTAATAGGCAGACTTAAGCTTGAAGTTGGGAATTTCTCAATGGTCAGAGCAGTCTAAAAAGTAGAATGGGCATCCCTGGGAGGTAGAGAGCTCCCTCTTAAAGGTGGTCTTACAGCTGGATGACTATCCATCTGGAATATTGCAGAGAGAGGTTAGGTCCAGGTTGGACTCAGTAACTACTGAGTTCTCTTATAACACTGAAAACTTGTGATTCATAATCAAATGCGACTCTGGCCCTGAAAGATCTTCTCTATTTTCAGATGGGGAATCTGATCCACTATTCTGGTGGAAGTAGAGACTGTGCAAAAGTCCTCTTAGGAAACAGTGAATAGTAATCACCAGAACTGACTTAGATACTATCGTTCTACTTATGAGGGCAAGCTTCTTCCCAATCCCTCCTGCTACTCTGGTTCTCTCCAGAGGCGAATTAGAAACTGGGAAAGCAAAGAAACAAACACACTTGTTAACTGAATGTCACAAATGAGAACATTAAAAAAAAAACCCACGAAGTTAGATGTGTATGACGTGTCCACAGAGCCAGGCAGCATTGGTATTACAAGGCCTTCCCAACAACCCACATGTACAAAAACATTTATAGCAGCTCTTTTTGTGGTGGCAAAGAATTGGAAATTGAGGGGACGCCCATCAGCTGAGGAGTAGCTGACCAAGTTGTGGCATGTGAATGTAATAGAATACTATTGTGTTATAAGAAATAATGATCAGGCAGACTTTAGAAACACCTGGAAAGACTTATATGAACTGATGCTAGTAAGCAGAACCAGGAGAACATTGTACACAGTAATAGCCACTCTGTGCGATGACTGACTTTGATACACTTAGCTCTTCTCAGCAACAAACTTCCTGAAAATCATACTGGACCATGAGACTACAAGAAATATTAAAACAAAGTCAAAAGACTGAAAAAAATTGAAGAAAGTATAAAGTTTTTCAGAGCAAAAGCAAATAACCTGGAAAACAGATCGAGGAGAGAAAATTTAAGATCATTGGATAAAAGGTATGAGCAAAAAAAGAACTTCAACATATTTCAAAAGGCTTCAAAAAGAAAACTGCCCAAATCTCTTAGAACCAGAGGAGAAAATGGAAAAAGAAAGGATCCACCCATGACCCCCTAAAAGAAGCCCCAAAATGAAAACTCCCAGGAACATCGTAGCCAAAATCCAGAACTTCCAGGTCAAAGAAAAAATGCTGCAAGCATCAAGAAGGAAGCAAGAGCCACTGTCAGGATCACTCACGATTTAGCAGCCACCATTTTAAAGAAGCGAACATTTAGAATACAATATTCCAGAAGGTGAAAGATATAGGCTTACAACCAAGAATAACTTACCCAGTAAAAGTGAATATAATGCTATGGGGGAAGGGGGGAGAAATGGGCTTTTAACAAAACAGAAAACTCCCAAGCATTCCTATTGAAAACATAAGCACAGATAGGAAGAAGAAGGGAAATATCTGTTCAGCAGTCTTATAAAATTGTCTTTATTTCCAGGGAGAGTATGAATGGTATGTGGGTTATGTTTTTATGTTTTAAGTATCTATTAGAGCTCATTTATAAATCTTTCATATTCTAAATATGTCTTTTATGGTGGAAGAATTAAGTAGTTACCTAATATCTGATATTTACTTTGTATAGTGAGTACCTTTTCTAGAAACAATACTGCTAATCCCTTTTTTATGAGAAACTAGCCCCATCTAAGTTCTGCTAAAAACATTTCCCCGAATCTCTACATTGGGTAAAAATCAGCCAGAAAGTATGAGAAGATTCTGATCCTTTTTCTCTGGCATCAGGGAACCTTGGGATTGAACTCAGTCTTTGTGGGCTGGATAGAAAAGGCATATTCAAAGCAAGGGCTGATAATGCCTTTCATGCTGGTCCCGTGTTGTGTTTTGGGGGGCATCCCAACCCAAGACAACCAACATTCTCTAGCTACTGCCTCTGGAGGCAACTTGTGGGGCTTGAGGCAGAGGGCCTCGGGAACTTGCTTCTTGGAAGAGTCCCCAGGATGCTCTCACTTGTCACCCAATACCCTCATGCTGCTCACTTTGGCACCTCCTCAATAAAAGTCCTACCCATAAAGCATGTGATGCTCTCTCTCCTTAATCCATGCCATTATTCATGTTTTCGTTTGGTTGGGAATGATGGGAGAGGGCTGTAGAATGGAGCATATATAGCCATGTATACCTCCAGAGATATAAAGCAAGATTAGTTAAACCTCCCAATACACTCCAGAGAACCCCATTCTTTTAGAGCTCTGTTTTTCTGCTAAGTGACAACTAACCCCATCAATTAATAAATGAATTCTTGAAATAACCTGCTGGTCGGCCTGCCTACCATAAGTCTCTCCCCACTCCACTCCATCCTCCACAGTGCTTTTCCTAAAGAGCAGGTTTGACCACGTCGCCTTCCTACTCAATAAACTCCATTGGCTCCCTACCTCTAGGATCAAATACAAACTCCTGTTTGACATTCAAAGCCCTATATAACCTAGCCCAGCAATGATGTCAAACTCAAATAGAAATGGGGTGCTGCGCCATCATCAGTCATCTCGGCATATGTCTGACCACTGGACTCTGATGACTCTGGAGGAGAGTGAAGCTGATGACTTTATGCAGTTCTGCCTCACTTAAATCCAATCCACTCACAGGTCAAGACATCCTGGTGATGTCACAGGTCCTCTTCAAGAACAAAGGATGAACAACAAGAAGAAATGGTGTCCACTAAACTGTACGTATAGAGCCCTGAGAGCAGCATGTTGTTGTAACAATTCGGCTAGCAGCTGCTGTCAGGGTGAAAAACCAACAACAACCAGCTCATAGAACTCTGCAAGCCCAGATTCTTTTAATCTGCTTTACTAAGGAAAGCAACGTCAAAGGGTTAACAATCTTATTTTAATCCAGCATACAAATACCATTAACTTAGTTCAGGGGTAAAAGCCAGCACCCTGAACTTCAGAGCAAATACAAACAGATTACAAACATCAACAGACAGACCAAATACAATTCACAGTTAACCAACATCTGAGTTCAGCCAGGAGCTCATAACAACAGCTGGCCCAGAGTCACGCAATACTCCTGCTCAGAGCTCCGAAAAAAAGAAAGTCAACTTCTGCTTTTGTATCTTTTTCAGGGTCAAGGGTGAGTCACACATGCGACTCACCCACACGACCTAAAATCATCACAAAAATGCAATTTGAACCCACGTGGTCTAAAAGCCTCTGATGTCACAAACATGTCACTCAAACCCATGTAAACTAGGCTTTCCCTTGAGGCACGGAGGTCATCAAAGACTCCTAATTTAATCAAGGAAACAAAGGCCAAACTCTTCAAGGGCACTTGGTTGAATAAGTGCTAAGAGCCCATTTTGATTGCCAATACACTTGTTGATTTTAAAAATCACACATGCTTATATATTTCTTTTTTAAAATTAATATATAAACACGTTAAAATCAGAGAGTAACTGCATATTAATCTGGTTCAGCTGTAGTAGGCAGTATTGTGGGACAAACGATGCCCTTGGCACACAGTTTTGACACCTGGTCTAAAGAAAGCCTTTCCCAACACCTTAATTCTAGGATTTCCCTCTTTTAATTATTGCCTACTTATCCCATATATAGCTTGCTTGTACATAATTTGTTTACTTTTTATTTCCCCTTAGATCTTGAGCTCCTTGAGGGCAGGGACCCTCTTTTGACTTTTTTTTTTTTTACCCTCAGTGCTTAGCATAGTGCCTGGCACACAGTAGGTACTTAATAAATGTTTACGGATTCACTGGCTGTCTCCCATGCTTGAAATGCTCTCCCTCCACATCTCCTCCTTCTGGCTTTCAAGTCCCAGCTAATATCCTACCTTCTACTGGAAAGCTTTCCCTATCCTCAATTTTAGTGCCTTCCCTATGTTGATTATTCCCAATTCATCCTGTATGTAGCTTGTTTGTACATATTCTTTTGCATGCTGCCTTTCTCCATTAGACTAGAAGCTCCCGGAAAGCAGGGACTATTTTACCTTTTTTTTTTTTTTTTTTTTTTGCATCCCGGGTGCTTAGCATGGTGCCTGGCACCGTGTAGGTACTTAATAAATGTTAGACTCTTAAGCCAAAGGCAGTTAGTGGATAGGCGCTGGACCTTGAATCAGGAAGACACGAGTTCAAATCCAGTCTCAGACCTCTATCAGGTATGTGACTTTGGGCAAGTCACTTAATTTTTGGTTGCCTCAGTTTCCTCAACAGTAAAATGGGGATAGTAGTAATGGCATCTACCTCCCAGGGTTGTTGTGAGGATCAAATAAGATATTTGTAAAGTGTCTGACACACCTATAAATGCTAGATATTTTTGTTGTTATTGGAATAATAATTTCAGGCATTGATGGGTAAGGGGGTAAACTATACCTATGTGGTCTGGTTTAAAGTAAGTACTGACTCGAATGACTCTTTAGGCTAGTCCTGCCGCTAAGGGAATCTAGCAGAGCAAATGAGGAGGGTGTGGTGGAGTACAGACTCCAGCCCGGGCCAGGTCCCCAAAGAAGACTTTATGTTTTTAACTTTTTGTCCCTTGTTCCAATTTCCTGTGTTGGGCATTCCTTGAATAAGCAACAAAGAGAGTGTTCTCCAAAGAAGATGGGTCTGGATGGGACTGAGAACTCAATCCACCTGAGGCCTTCTCCCCCTCCCTCGTAGTTACAGAAACATAAAACTGCAACAGGGAACTGGGTGGGACAGAATCTGCTTATAAAGCAAAACTCCTCCCACCCTCTATCCTCCCCCCACCCCCCAATCTAATCCAGCTGGATCTGGAGCTGCGGTCTCCTCCCTCCCTTCACCTCACCCACAGCTCGGGAATGTTTGGTTTCCCACTGAGATTAAACCCCAGGCTCGTTAACCCTGGGGGCAAGTAGTAGGTGTAGAAGCTCACTCTAGGGGGAAAAGTCCCATCCCGCCAGGAGCTTGTTGGAGTTTGTACCCAGAAAACAGCCTCTTCTCTAGCCCGTCACCGGGACCTTGCAATGACAGAATGAAAGATCGTATGTAAAATTTTGCAAACTTTAGAGCCGCAGTATCAGGGTCAGATACTATTAATGGTTTTGACCTGTGGTCTCATTGGTGCAAGGAATCTAACCTCTAGAGAGCTGCTTGGGACACTGATACGTTAAGAGACGTGGCCAGGGTCACCCATACAGTAAATGATCAGGGACTGAACTTGAACCCAGGTCTTCCCGACCTCTCTCCCCAACTCCATGCTACCTCTTCCAAAGATGAGGGAAGAAAAGCTATTCCCCATAGAAAGCAGCAAGGAAAGTTAGACGTGTGGCGAGACTGAAACGAAAGGGAAGTGCCCTTAAGTCAAGGTAAAGCGAAATAAGGACAGCTCTTAATAAAGTTAAACCTTACCTCCCCGGCTTGCGTTCTCGTGTGCCCGCCAATCTGGATGCCCGGCTCAAGGATATAAAGACTCAAAGATAATGTGTGTGTGTGCGTGTAGGTGTGTAGGTGTGACTGTGTAAGGGGGGATGTATGGTTTCTGTGTAGGTGTGGCTGTGTGTGCGAGTACAGATGGGTGCTGGGCGCCCAGGTGAGTGCTGCTTGGAGCTCCTCTAAAGCACGTCTCTTCTCCCAGCTCCCAGCCGCTGGGTCGTCCCCAGTCCCGTTTGGCTTTGGTGCACAGCACAGGAAGGGTGCCTTGGGTTCTTTGAATCCCTTTTGGCCTCTGCCGCGATTTCTCCAAACGGTTTCCAGTTAAATTGGTCGCCCGGTGGAGCCTCTCCAGGCGCATGGGGCTTCACTCCTAGCCCAGCTGCAAGATATTCTGGGGCGGAGCCCTCGACTTAGGAGTTTTATTGCCACCCAGAGCTCCTTTCTTTCAGGAGGGAAAGAAAAGAGAAGGGGGGGAGAAAGAAAGAAAGTCGAGGGAGAGGACCCCCCCCCCGAGGACCTTGCCCCGTTCTTTGTTTCCTCTCCCTTTTTAGTCCATTCCCCCCGAACAAAAAGCCCTTGTGTTGCGGCGGGCGCTTTTCTTTCTCAGGTATTGCCTTCTCTGCTTTATTTCGGGACGCGAACACACTGCGCATCCTCCACTTGGGAGTGGGGAGGGAGCTGCTCCGAACTTGTAACTCAGCCCTTTCTTTCTCCTAGGGAGGGTGTCAGTCATAGGACCTAGGATCATAGATTTAGAGTACAAGGGACCTTAGAAGACGTCGAGTCTAACCCCAAAACTGATCAATCAGGAATCATTTATTAAGCACTTATATGCCCGGCGGGGCAGGAAGGTGGTGCAGTGGATGGAGCATCGGGCTCGGAGTCGAGAAGATCTGAGTTCCAATGCGGTCTCAGACGTTTACTAGCTGCATGACCACCTTGGGCATGTCACTTAACCCCTATTTGCCTCAGTTCCTCATCTGTGAAATGGGGGCACACTGGAGAAGGAAATGGCAAACCATTCCAGTATCTTTACCAAGAAAACCCTGAACGACAATAACAACATATGTTTGTCAGGCACTATGTTAAACACTGGGGGTACGAGAATACATAAGGCTCAGGGGCTCTATTCCCAGCCCAAATTCAGCGGAAAATCTCCCTTGGACACGGGTAGGGGAGTTGGTCATTTTCCACTGAGTCCTCTAGGTTGCCTTTTCTTCCACCCTTGGGTCCTGCTGTTACCCAGAAAAATAATAAAATAGATCTCCTAGAGATCACGTCGTCCAGTCTCCTCATTTTATAGAGGAAGTTCTTTCAAGTCAGGTGATGGTTTGTCCCAGGTCTCCCACCCGGTTCGTAGTAAACATTCATTCCTAGAACTCGGGCTTCGTGATTTCCCAGTCCTGGGCTCAGTAGCAATATCTCTTTATGCCTGGCAGAATGGGCCTCCCAGAACAGCCTTCTTCATAGCCATTAGTGTTCAGGGGGCAAGTGGCTAGGATTTCTCCTGTGCAGATAGTGCCAGAGGCCCTTCTTCAAGATTTGGATACCTGAGCCCTCTCCTGATTCTGGCTTAGAGCAGTCGCTCACCCTGTCCTGCCTGACCCTTTCCCCCAACCAGTCATAGATCCTTTTTCTGTCACCATAAACTCCTGGGGGCTGGGAAACTGCACTTTATAGCATAGAATTAAACAACAAACCAAGTCTTCTGTGCATTGGTTTGGGCCTTAGGAGTTTAGGTTATAGAAGTCAGAAGATCACTGATCTAGAACTGGAAGAACCCACTTATTTTACAGGTGAGGAAACTGAAGCCTGAGGAGATTAAGCGACTTGCTCAAGGTCACACTGGAAGGCCATCAGAGGGCAAATTTGAACCCAGGGCCTCTGACTACAGAGTCAGTGCTTTTTCTAGTGTGTGGTGAAATCACTTTCCATCTCCATTCCTCCATTTGATGGGTTTGGGGGTGGAGAAGAAGGTCTGGATCCTAGAATTATAGGCATGCTGTGCACACACACATTGTACACTCAGATTTATTTATTCTTAAAACTTTCTCCTCCATCAGCACTGCCCCCAGATGCATGCTCATGCAGGCACTTCTTAATTCCTTTTTTTAAATAAGTCCATTTTCTCCCATTTCTCTCTTTAGGAAAAATAACAAATGTCCAGTGTCAAAGAGAATTTTAGGAACTAAACTTTCCCTCCTCCCAAGCCTCTGGCTTTGTCTGAATTCTCTAGGCAAAACTAACAAAAGTTGGAGGCAGAGGAGAGCCAAAATGCCCCAGTCCTTCTAAGAATGTTTAAGGATACTAGAAATGTTTTCTTCTTTAATGGAGCTCTAGCCCTCACCCACTTCCCCTAGCTAGGACTCGATCCAATCACCCTCACACCCTGGCCTTAAGTGGCGAACCCTTCCCTCATGGGGTAGAGAGAACAGAGCCCCAATGCAGTGGGTGATGCATCCTACTTCTTAAATTCCATCTTCTTTTGCACTCAATTTTCCTTCTCTTACTTATCTGGTTTCTAGTTTTCACTTTCAAGCAAGAAAAAAGGTCCGTGCTGCAGAAAGACTTTAAAAGCAGAAGTAAATCCTCACTTGCTCAGGACTTTCCCTCTGCATTGGGCCAAAGAACCCTTGGCATGCCAATATAGTCTTGACTAGGGCAAAGGTTCTCCCTCTGTACTTCCTAGGCAATGCTCTGAATTCTCCTTTCATCTCAGATCTCAAGTCCAGGGAGCAGTAGTCTAAGAATGTGACTAGATCTCAGTTTAGAAGGTGAAAACAGGGGTGAGGCAGGGTTAGCAGTGAAAATCCACAAGCTAGCCACACCCCCAAAAATTCATGGGAGTTAAATGATAAGTTAGGCTGAGGATTCACATTCCTCAACAACATTTCTTTCATAATTATTTTTATAAATTCAAATCAATTCCTTGAAGGTACTTCAAGGAGAAAATGAATTTAGTAACCCTCAGTAGGTTTTTGAACATCTCAGTAACTAGGAGCTAGCCCTGGAGCAGAGGATTTCAAACCTCAGGGGTTTGACCTAGGGTTCATGAACTTCTTCGGTATTATAAAAATAGTTTGATAACTATATTTCAGTATAAGTGGTTTCCTTTACAATCTTTATATCCTATTTTATGTATTTTAAAACTTTTTTTTTTAATTTGAAGGTCTGGCACTTGTTTTATTTTTTTTCCCCAAGTAACAAGTATTTTGAAAAATAATCTGTCCATTCCATTACCAACCCTCCCCGATGTCTTGAGCAATTAAAAAAAAATCTATCTAGATATATATGTATATATGTGTGTGTGCATAACATTATGTTATACACACACACACACACACACACAGTCTGGCAAAACACATTTCCACCTTCACCATGTCCAAAAATGCACTTCTCTTTCTGCATCTTAAGTACATCAGCTTTATTTCAGGAAATAAGTGGCATGTTTCATCTTCATTCTTTTGGCCTCCTGGTTTATCATTGATCAGAGTTCCAAAGTCTTTCATAGTTGTTTTTTTCCTATAATGTTATTGTATAAATTGTTCTCCTGGTTCTGTTTGGGGTAGCTAGGTGGCACCACAGTGCACAGGACACTGGGTTTGGAATCAGGAAGATTCATCTTCGTGAGTTCAAATCTGAACCAGCACTTACTAACTGCATGAACCTGGGCAAGTCACTTAACTCCATTTGCCTCAGTTTCTTCATCTATAAAATGAGCTGGAGAGGAAAATGGCAAACCACTCCAGTATCTTTGCCAGGAAAACCCCAAAAGGGGTCACAACTGAACAAAAAGTTCTATTTACTTTGCTCTAGATCAGTTCATAAAGGTCTTCCTAGTTTCCGGCAAAATTGTCCATTTCATCATTTCTTATGGCACAATAATATTCCATTATATTCATATACCACAATTCATTTAGCCATGCCCCAATAGGACACCCTCTTAGTTTCCAATTAAAAACATGGTTCTGAGAAGGGATCCACAGGCTTTACCAAAGGGGTCCCTGACACAAAAAAAAAAGGTTAAGAATCCTTGCCTTGAAGCACAAATAGAGCAGAATAACTCCCTTCCCTTCTGCCTGACACTGCAGCCTTATAAAAGAAAAGGACAGGAGCAGCTGTAATCCTCACTAATGCCATCTGGCTCAGTCAGTCCTTATACCCTCCCTTCCCCCGTGTCCAGGGAAAGAAAACTGGATTGGATGTAGGAGACTACATGAAGAAACCAACTCAGAAAGGGAGAGTTGTAGAAAAGCAAAGGGCTGCTGCCCCGGATGGCAAAAAGAATGGGCAGAACAGAGGGGGAAGAAGGGAAGGGCAGGATACAGCAGGATACGTGACTGGAAGCAGAAGATATATGTCTGGGAGGAAGAAGACTCTTGCAGACTTTTGTATCATTTTATTTATTCTAAAATTAAACATCAAGTAAAATGAGAAGTTCCATAAACACAAACTCCATAAACAGTGAAACAGAAAAAGAGAGCCAAACAGAAAACTGCACATGTCTACTACATATGGTTTTCCTTTTTCTTTTTAGAATTATGTTTTTTATTTAATATTTTTAGTTTTCAACATTGATTTCCACAAGATTTTGAGTTACAAATTTTCTCTCCATTTCTACCCTCCCCCCACACTAAGATGGCATATATTCTGATTGCCCCTTTCCCTAGTCTGCCTTCCCTTCTATCACCCCACTCCCCCCCCCCCCCCCGCCGCCCCGCCCTCTCACCCCTCCCCCGGCCACTTATCCCCTTTCCTCTTTCTTGTAGGGCAAGATAGATTTCTATACCCCATTGTCAGTATATCTTATTTCCCAGTTGCATGTAAAAACAACTTTTTTTAAACATTTGTTTTTAGAACTTTGAGTTCCAAACCCTCTCCCCTCTTCCCTCCCCACCCACCCTCCTTAAGAAGACAAGCAATTCAACATAGGCCACACATGTATCGTTATGCAAAATACTTCCACGATAGTCATGTTGTGAAAGACGAACTATATTTCCCTCCATCCTGTTCTGTCCCCCTTTATGCAATTTTCTCCTTTGACCCTACCCCTTTTCAAAAGTGTTTGCTTTTGATTACCTCCTCCCCCTATCTGCCCTCCCTTCTATCATTCCCCGCTCTTGTCCCCTTCCCCCCACTTTCCTGTAGGGTAAGATACACAACTGAGTATATATGTTATTCCCTCCTTAAGTCAAATCCGATGAGAGCAAGATTCACTCATTCCCTTTCACCTCCCCCCTCTTCCCTTCCCTTATAACTGCTTTTTCCTGCCACTTTTATTTGGGATAATTTACCCCATTCTATCTCTCCCTTTCTCCCTCTCTCAATATATTCCTCTCTCACCCCTTAATTTTATTTTTTTTTTAGATATCATCCCTTCATATTCAACTCACCCTGTGCCCTTTGTCTATATACATGTATATTCCCTTCCACTACTCTAATACTGAGAAAGGTCTCATGAGTTACAAATATCATCTTTCCACGTAGGAAAGTAAACAAAACAGTTCAACTTTAGTAAGTCCCTCATGATTTCTCTTTCCTGTTTACTTTTTCATGCTTCTCTTGATTCTTGTATTTGAAAGTCAAGTTTTCTATTCAGCTCTGGTCTTTTCATCAAAAGAATGCTTGAAAGTCCTTTATTTTATTGAAAAATCCACATTTTGCCCTGGAGTATTATACTCAGTTTTGCTGAGTAGGTGATTCTTGATTTTAATCCTAGCTCCTTTGACCTCCAGAATATCATATTCCAAGCCCATTGATCCCTTACTGTAGAAGCTGCTAGATCTTGTGTTATCCTGATTGTGTTTCCACAATACATGAATTGTTTCTTTTTGGCTGCTTGCAAAGGGCAAAGGGATCATGTGTAGAAAGTATTTGTCCTTGACCTGGGAACTCTGGAATTTGGCTATAATATTCCTAGGAGTTTTCTTTTTGGGATCTTTTTTCAAGAGGTGATCAGTGGATTCTTTCAATTTCTATTTTACTTTCTGGTTCTAGAATATCAGGGCAGTTTTCCTTGATAATTTCTTGAAAGATGATGTCTAGGCTCTGTTTTGATCATGACTTTCAGTTAGTCCAGTAATTTTTAAATAATCTCTCCTGGATCTATTCTCCAGGTCAGTGGTTTTTCCAATGAGATATTTCACATCGTCTTCCACTTTTTCTTTCTTTTGGTTCTGTTTTATAATTTCTTGATTTCTCATAAAGTCACTAGCTTCTACTTGCTCCATTCTGATTTTTAAGGCAGTATCTTCTTCAGTGGTATTTTGGACCTCCTTTTCCATTTGGCTAATTCTGCCTTTTAAGGCATTCTTCTCATTGGCTCTTTGGAGTTCTTTTGCCATTTGGGTTAATCTATTTTTAAGGTGTTATTTTCTTTAGTATTTCTGGGGTCTCCTTTAGCAAGTCATTGACTTGTTTTTCATGATTTTCTTGTATCACTCTCATTTCTCTTCCCAATTTTTCCTCTACTTCTCTTACTTGCTTTTCCAAATCCTTTTTGAGCTCTTCCATGGCCTGAGACCAACTCATATTTTTCTTAGAGGCTTTTGATGTAGGCTCTTTGACTTCATTGATTTCTTCTGGCTGTTTGTTTTGATCTTCTTTGTCACTAAAGAAAGATTCCATAGTCTGAGTCCTTTTATGCTGCTTGCTCATTTTCTCAGCCAATTACTTGACTTTTGAGCTTTCTGTCAAGGCATGACTGCTTTCAGAGTGGAGAGTGCTTTGTCCCAAGCTTCAGGGGTTTTGTGCTGGTATTTTCAGAGCTACTTCTATTCTGAGGTGGTACAATTCTCCTCTCCTGGACTATGCTCTGGTCTGTGAGTGCAGGCACTCCTTTCTGCCATGTAGCCACTAGGAGGACTCCCTCTCCACAGCCACCACAAAGCTCTGCCACAGCAGTGCTCCTCCTCCCCCAAGAACTGCCAACCAGGACCGCAACCCAAATCCAAGCAGGGCAAGGTAAGAGAACCTTGCCTCTGTGCCAGTAAAGCATTTCTGCACTCCTACTCCGATCAGCCGCTTGATTCCCCCCACCATGTGGGCCAGGGGTTCCAGAAGCAGCTGCTACTGCTGCTGCCACTGCAGCCACCTCCACTGCCCCGGGCCTGCGGCCAGACCTTGCACTTCTCTCACCCAGATTCAGCAGTTTTCCCACTGACCTGCTAAGTTGTCTTTGGTGTTTGCGGGTTGAGAAGTCTGGTAACTGCCACAGCTCAGTGATTCAGGGCCCTGAGGCCTTCTCTGCTCAGTCTACTCCAGCCTGGTCTGTCTTGGTACAGCCCGTGTTGGGCTGCTCTCCGCTCCCAGCACGGTGATATAGACCCTTCCTAGTGACCATCCAGGCCATCTTGGGCTGGAGACTTGTTTCTTTCTGTTATTTTGTGGGTTCTGTAGCTCTAGAATTTGTTTAGAGTCATTTTTACAGGTGTTTGGAGGGGTTTGGGGGAGAGCTTAAGCGAGTCCCTTTTTTTAAGGCACCATCTTGGCTCTGCCCCCGGTTTTCTTTTTAAATACATTCTACACATGATCCCTTTGCCCAAATAGGCTGAGAAGTGATGACAAATTTAACATGAAACTTCCAGAACTTCTTGTCTGTGATTCTTTCTGACCTTTATTCTGTTCTTTTCTATACATTTTTTAGAAAACCCAACCCTGACTCTCTTTTCTTTCATTTCTATTTATTTTTTCAGCAACCCTAGCTCTAACCCACCTCTCCTTCTCCCCACTCCCCTCTACAAATTGAAAAGAAAAGAAAAACAAAAACAAAACCCTTGTAACAAATATGCACAGTCAAGTGAAACAGATCACCACTTTAGCCATTTCTATAAATGTAGGTCTCATTTTGCTTTTATGAGTCTATCACCTCTTGGTCAGGAGGTGAGTAGTATTTCATTATTCATCTTCCCTTCAGAGACTTAAAAAAAACCAAGATATAAAGAATGCAAAGCCACCCTTGATTTATAGATGTCTTTGTGGACACGACAGCCCTTTCTAGAGAAAAAGCGTGGGGCAGCCTGGCAGTACCTCTCCCTGTCTGGGTTCCAGCCAGGTGCTGGGTCCCATTGCTACTATTCCCCCCTTTCCTTGGCCTCAAAAGGCAAACTTGCTGTCCTACACCAGAACGATGGTCTCCCTTACCTCTTCCAGTTCTTGGCAGAGGTGCTAGCGTTTCTGAGACAAGTCCTTGTTCTCCCACCAGAACCACTGTGCCACCCAGCTCACCTCCTCTGGGTGCTTGCTGCAGTGGATTTTCCCCTGTCCCACCTCCAACAGCATTATTTCCATGTTCTTCACCAGAGGTACACGTTTCTCCTTGGACATAGTGGTTGTTGGGGTTCCTGGCTCCCTGACACCAAGCTTCTGTCTGCCAGAGTTTGGGCTCCTAAAGCTACTTGGAAGCCATATGCCCTTTATATATTTTCTAATACTGTCTCCTCCTCACTGTCACTCTCTAGTCTAGTCTAAAACACCTCTCTAAGATCCTTTGCTGAATTAAGCCAATTGCAATACAGTACAATGGTGTAATCAAGGATGTCAGAGACTAATAATGCCCATCATTCCCATGTATAGAACGCTTAAAGGTTTTTAGTATGCTTCGGTAATATTCTGAGGTAGGTAGTGAAGTATTATTGTCCTTTTTTTAATAGCTGGGAAAATTAAGGCTCAATGATTGTGGCATATCCAGGGTCATCAGCATGGTAAAGAAGATAGAGCACTAGATCCAGTTAAAAAGAACTGAGTTGGCTGCGTGTCCCTAGGAGTACTAATTTGTCTCTCTGGGCCTTTGTTTCCTCCTCTGTGATAATATCGATGTCACAGGATTGTCACGAGGATCAAATGAGATAATGTATGTAGAATGCTTGCAAATCTTGAAGCATTGTATAAATGCACAGTATTATTAAGGATGTTAAGGATGTTAAGTAAGGATGAGAACCTGGACCTGAGCCCAGATTTATGGATCCTCGGGTGTTCATTCTCCTACGTTATACTGCCATGCCCTTGAAATTTCAAGGAGCCTTACTAAAGAATATTAATGAGTTAGTGAAAATAGCAAAGTATCCTGAGGGAAATACAGGAGGCAATGTTGCCAGGCAAGTTAAACCACCTCTACCTTCACCACTGTTTCCCCTCTGACCCTGCTGGAGACAGTCATGGGCATAGCAGTACCCCCAAAACCATCAGACTTGCTTCCAGTCTAACCCCTGTGGCCATCGCTGAGGGAAGAAATCACTGCAGAGGAGGGTCCCAACTTCCTCATTACCACCAGATACAACGGCTGACCACCTGCTACCAACAATCAGATAGGCAGAGGTATCCAGGGACAGTACTTCCTAGATCAGTAGTCCTGCTTCCAACCCAGAGCCGTCCTCTGAAGAAGCAGGTCCTGTAGAGGGAGCCAGCTATCCCCTTTAACTGCCAACCAACTGCCACACACAGGGCAGACTATCCATAATAACTGAAGCAGCCAGGCACCCTAAGGGAGAGATGGGAGCCACTACCATCACCTTGGCCATCGTCTCCCTCGGACCATGAAAGAGACAGCCCCTGAACCCAAAAGCCTTGGGAATAGTAAAGCTTCCAGCCTAGTAGCACCCTTAGCCAACATCCAGGGAAGCAGACCCTATTGGGTTGCAACCTGGCAGTTGCTTCTACCAAACCTACAGCCACAGCTGCTAAAGACCTAGAAAAGAAAGTTCTTGTCCCTACAGTCCTTGACCCTACTGAATAATTCAACATCAAAAATTGATATGATAGGATTAAAACCAAGAATCACCTACCCAACATAACTGAGTATAATACTCCAGGGCAAAATACAGATTTTCAATAAAATAGAGGACTTTCAAGCATTGATGATGAAAAGAGGAGCTGAATAGAAAATTTGACTTTCGAACACAAGAATCAAGAGAAGCTTGAATACATAAATAGAAAAGAGAAATCATAAGGGACTTAATAAAATTGAACCATTTTGTTAACATTCCTACACGGAAAGATGATATTTGCAATTCATGAGACTTTTCTCAGTATTAGGGTATTTGAAAGGAATATACATATATATACACAGAAGGCACAGGCTGAGTTGAATATGAAGGGATGTCGTCTAACAAATAAAATAAAAATAAGTGGTGAGAGAGTAATATATTGGGAGAAGGAAAAAGGGAAAGATATAATGGGGTAAATTATCTCACATACAAGTGGCAAGAAAAAGCAGTTATAATGGTAGGGAAGCAGGGCAGGTGAGAGGGAATGAGTGAATCTTGCTCTGATCAGATTTGAATTATGGAGGGAATAACACACTTAATTGGGTATCTTACTCCATAGGAAAGTAGGGGGAAAGGGGGTAAGGGGGGAGATAACAGAAGGGAAGGCAGATTGGGGGAGGAGGTAGTCAAAAGTAAGCACTTTTGAAAAGGGATAAGGTCAAGGGAGAAAATTGAATAAAGGGTGACAGGACTGGATGGAGGGAGATATAGATAGTTTTTTTACAACATGACTATTATGGGAGTGTTTTGCATAATGATACAAGGTGGCCTATATTGAATTGCTTTCCTTCTCAAGGAGGTTGGGTGGGGGAGGGAAGAAGGGAGAGAATTTGGAACTCAATGTTCTAAAAGGAAGTGTTCAAAAAAGACTTGTTTTTTACATGCAAGTGGAAAACAAGATACGCAGGCAATGGGGTATAGAAATCGATCTTGCCCTACAATAAAGTAAGGGGCGAGGCAATAAGGTGGGGGGGGGAGTGGGGTGACAGAAGGGAGGGCAGAATGGGGAAAGGTGCAATCAGAATATATGCCATTTTGGGGTGGGGGATGTGTAGAAACGGGGAGAAAATTTGTAACTCAAAATCTTGTGGAAATCAATGTTGAAAACTAAAAACATTAAATAATAAAAATATTCCTTAAACACAAAAAAAAAAAATTGATATGATTTTAGTAATGGACATACCATTAAAGAAAAGGCATTAACGTCTGCTTTGCCACTGCACCTTGGGGACCATGGTACTTTTCCATTCAACTTGCAGCTGAAACTTCCATATGTGTTGTCTACACAATTAGAATGTGATCTCCTTGAGAGCAGGGACTGTCTGGTTTCTTATTTGTATCCCCGGGGCTTAGAACACTGCTTTGCACATAGTATGCACTTAATAAACACTTTAATTCATACGGTTTGGCCTGAGTAACTTCTGAGGTTCCTTCCAACTCAAATTCCACCCTTTGATATTTCAGACACAGGTTGGGCTGAATAACAATTGAGGTCTCTTCCAACTCTGAAATTCTATGACCTGATAATCTCACAACAGAGTCTTAGAGTCATAATGCTGTTAAATGTTGTTAATGTTTCTTCTCTAAGGACCATGGAGAAGTTGAGAGATGGGGAGAGATGGCTACTTTCTAGTTCCCATTCTGCCTCTACTTTGCTGTGTGACCTTGGGAAAGACACTTTCATTTTGGGGCCTCAAAATCATCATGTGTTAAATGAAAGGGTTGGAGTGGAAAACCTCTAAGGCCTCACCAAGCTTTGAGCATAGTTCTAGAGTTGGGACTAGATCCCAGTTTTCTAGATTCCCAAAACAAGGTATTCTCCATTTTATCCCTCCAGGGAGTGAATCAATAATAATAAGCTCCTGTATAATATAATATAATATAATATAATATAATATAATATAATATAATATAATATAATATAATACAATACAATATAACATAATATAATACAATACATGATATGATATGATACGATACAACACAATACATAATGTAACATAACAAAACATAACATAACATAACATAATATAACAATAATAAGAATAAGCTCCTGTAGAAGTTGGCTGATTGAATGAGAGGACCACAGTACACGAATTCTCTTTGCACTCAATTGAGTTGATACTAATTTAGGGCAACTCACTTCCTTGGAGGGATTCTGCCTGGATTGGATACTAGCCATCTGCGAACAAATGACATCTCTTAAGGAATCAAAGCAAGACTCTTCACTCACGCATGATTCCAGCCTGTTGAAGTTAAAGCTGAGTTACTCTAGTCTAGGGTCTAGGGTGCATTGCACTTCTCTGTTGCTGTTATTGAGTCATGTCCAACTTTTCATGACCCCATGGAACATAGCATGCCAATACTACCTATTGTTTAAGACACATTATGGGTATGATTCAACATCCATTCAAAATCATAGCTTATGAACCCCCACCAGTGTGTTTTCTTACCAGCCAAACCAGAGTAAACATTAGTTCAAAGCACACACATACAAATAGAAATGTAATTGATGTACCAAAGCAAGATAAGTGACAACAATGATTTTCCATATATACACAGTGTTACACTCTCCCACAAGTTGCCACATCACCAGTGGAGGAAACAACATATGTGTGTGTGTATCACATATGCATATATATCACGTGTATATGTATACACATGTATACGTACATACATATATATAAAAGCAGGAGTATGCTGGAGGCAGCTCAAATCTGCTTGAGAAAGTTTATAGTTCAACTTTCATTATAAGTATTTATACTTCAGAAATCAGCAAATGCTACAAATCAGGGCTTGATCTATTGTTTTGTTGTTTGTCTAGACTTAAGAAAGTGATGAAGAAAATTTAATAATTCAGGTTAAATTTAAAAGTGTAAAGTGCATACTGGAGGTTTTTCTTTCTTTCCAGAGAGCCAGTTAAAACATTTACCCGTATACCCCAATATGTAACAAATGTGACCAAGGAACATGCATAGCATGTTACAAGGATAGGAATGTACCACATGGCCACGACAACTCACAGTCAGCGCTGTCCTCTGGTGATATCATTGAGCAAACTACTTTCTTTACTGAGCTGGCTTCTTGGCAGCTCTGTCCTATCTGCTACATCTCTGTTGGATGCATTCATTGCTACTGCTGCCACTCTCTGTTGGTCTATTTTTGGCTACAGTGTGGCTTGGAGGCTAGAGGGGGTCTGCCGGCTCTTTACTTGGACAGCCCAACAGGCCAAATTTAGCTCTTTGGGGATATATCCCAACACACACACACACACACACGTTGCATCCAGGAAACTTGAAGGCTTGAGAAGTCCTTAGATGTTTTATGTATGTCAGTTGAATGGATTTTTCTTTCCTGTCTTTTAGACTCTCTCCATATTGCTCAATTGAGTTATGGTTAGAAAAGTCCTTTTAATTCCTATCAAGACCTTGATCTGGGCAAATCACACCCCACCCCTCAGAGGCTTCACTTAGCAACACTACTGGATCTGGATGAATCTGTAATGAAGAGATTTTTCAACCCTATCCCTGCTTAAATATGCCCCTTGGATTCCATGCAAATGAAAGGTGCTGGGCTGGGTGGAGAAGACTAGAAAAGGCAGGTGATCTTTGTCCTATTTCCTACTTATGGTCAAAATCAACGGCTTCACTAGCATGGATCCCTGAAGCACTGAAGTATAAGCACATCATCAAGGGTCTATTTCTAATGCTGTTGTATGAGCCCATAAATAGAAGTATGTCCTCGTCAGATTTCCAATGATATGCCCTTCCTCCTTCTGCTCCAGCACATATTCTCAACATATGCATTGCCATGGTCTGCCTCTTGAATATTTATATGCATACTTATTATTCACCTCCTGAGTGGAGATTCTTCTCTTTACACTCCAATGACACAGCACCCCATCCCCAAATCCTTTTTCTCAACCCTTATTTTTTTTAGCAAGGACACCAAGGAGATTTAGGTGATTGAATAGCCAACAGATGGAACACATTCCTAGAATTTTTGCTTATTTTTGCTCACATCAGCTTCCTCTTTTCCCTGTTATCTTGAAAAGGAAGTGAGAGAGAGACAGAGAGAGACAGCGACAGAGAGACAAAGAGACAGAGAGAGAGAGAGAGAGAGAGCAGGAAAAGAATGATAATACAGACAACTTCCTACTCCTCTCCCCAGTCTGAAGCAGAATCCTAGAGGAAGACAACATGGCAGAGGGTGAAGGTTTTTCTTTTTTTCCAAGAGGAGTAGGGAAGGGAGAAAAGGTGGGCGTCTTAAGAACTCAGGGAAACATCTGTGCTGGCAAAGAGCCTGGGCCCCATGTGATAGTCTGAGAAATGGCATGGGGCCCAGACATATCTCCATCTTTGGAAATGAGAGGGCCTCTTGAAGCGGGGAGTGAGGCGTCATCAACAAGGCTCGGCCATACCATGGAGCTTCCTCCTTCCCTTTTAGGAAGCTGGAGCCCTGCCCAGGTGAAAAGCTACCTTCCAGTCACCTAGAGGTTACTGGATCAAGTTCAATACCAAGCTGTCCGTGTTGCTAATGGAAACAGAGACCACATCCTGGCTCTCTCTCTTACCATTTAAAGAAGTAAAGCTTTTGGAATCTTTGACAAGGAAGGAGATCACATGTTTCACTACACTCCAGCTCAGTAGGTGATGACTTGGAACAGGTAACTTTTCTCTGCTTGTTTCCCCTGTGTGGAGTGGGGATAAATCATCTTGCCTCTCACTCAGCTCAAAGGAATGCTTAGAAAATTATTCTTACTTAGAAACAACCCTCCCTCACCTCCCCTGCCACTCCCCCACTCCACCACATACCATCATTACAAAAGGTTAAAGATTCTTAGTGAATTCAAGGTATTATTAAATAATTAATAGCAAAACAGTTATGTAATGAACTGCACATATGCTATCAATTGCAAAGGTGTTGTATGATAATGACTACTATGGATTTGTAGCAGGGGTGATTCCCATGGAACATGATTGCTAGTCCCATGGGAATGGTCATACAAATGGTCATACAAATTGGCCTATGAATGACCTCACTTGGCAGAGATGACATAGCAGCTCTTAATTGATCTCCATGTGTCCCCTGGGGTTGTATAAAAAGGAAGTTTGGCCATTGAGTGTCAGGGGAAACTGACTTTAATGGAGGAATATTCTTGTTCAGGGGAGAGAGAGAGAGAGAGAGAGAGAGAGAGAGAGAGAGAGAGAGAGAGAGATGGGAAGTGAAGTGAGCACATTACGGTTGGTATTCCTCAAAATATAGTAATTCCAGTCAGGGATCCACCAATCAGCTAGCAGGTTTCATGGTGGAATAGGCTATAATTGCCAGTTCTCCTTTGGACTTCCAGCAAAGGAGGAGGGGTTTTCTCTGCCTCCCCTATGCTCCAGAAACAATGGAAGGTACAACTCAAACATATAAGCATTACATGTGCTTGCCGTGGTGCACCTAATACTGGACTTTAAGTTCTTGACTTTCTCTTCTGGCAACACTTCCTCTGCCACATTGTCTTGCTCTAGGATTCTGTTTCAGGCTGGGGAAAGGAGTAAGTGGCTGTCTGCATTATCCTTCCATCATCTCCTTCCTTTTGGTTTTCCTGATCTCTCTCTCTCTCTCTCTCTCTCTCTCTCTCTCTCTCTCTCTCTCTCTCTGTATCTTTTTCATACTTCTTTCCCTGAGCTCAGGCCACTGTAATGTTAATGAACAGGAAGATCTTGCCGATCCATTAATAGGCCTATGTGACCACTTGTGTTCAATCACGCATGTCTTGCTGCTTTGAACTCCAGCCCAGCTGTGATACACCCTGAGTCATATAGAGCCCATTGGAGGAGGAACTTGCCTAACGGAGAGCTTGCTTGTAGGAAGGCTTTCATACCTTTTGGTACTAAGCTAATTAGGCACTGAGTCAGAGGGTTGTGATGCCTTCTGGCTCTGAGCCTATTAGCCAAAAGTGTATATATATTCTGAGGTTGGTATTTTGCTTTGGGGGCTTGCCCATGAGAAGGACCTTTTGATTCTCTGGATGGGACTCTGAGTAGCCATTTGTCAAGAGCCCTCCAACTACTCAGATGTTGATGCTCCCTCATCTGGTGACATATGTAGGTGGTTGTATTACTTTGCTCAGAGAGTTGGAGCCCGGTCTGTTGAATCTCTGTGCTAATTTCTCTGCTTGTATTTTCTATTGATCTGTAATTAAAGTAAAATTGTTGACCCCTTTAAAAGTTGCCTTTCCTTTAGAAGAGCAGATCAAAGAACCTGTGCTAGCAGGCCATCCTGGGTGTGCCAGGGTGCTTGCTGTTACAGCCACCTAACAGTAATACTAAAAATTGGACATTTCCAGCCCTAGTGATAACACTCATGAGTTTGAAAGGTTGAGTGTTTCTGAGTTTCTGTTAGCTAGCCAGTAGTAGGTGCTTCCTGCAATTATATTACTTCTAAGAATAGAAGATTATCTGCCAAAAAGATGCTACAGCGGAAAGGACTAAGAAAGCCATCATGACCAAAAGCTCTGTGTCACAGGCCAGAATATCCACTGATCTTCTAGACAGAAGATCTGGATTTGTAGGTTACATTTCATAATGTTTTCTGTCTCTTGTTCAGTCATAAATTCTTCCCTTCTCCACAAATCTGACAGATAAACTATTCCTTGCTCTCCTAATTTGCTTATAGTTTTACCCTTTATGTCTAAATTGTGTACCCATTTTGACCTTATCTTGGTGTATAGTTGTATAGGTGTATAGATGTTGGTCTATGCCTAGTTTCTGCCATATTATTTTCCCATTTTCCCAGCAGTTTTTGTCAAATAGTGAGTTCTTATCCCAGAAGCTGGAGTCTTTGGGTTTATCAAACAGGAGATTACTATAGTCAATGACTACCGTGTCTCGTGTACCTAACCTATTCCACTGATCCACCACTCTATTTTTTAGCCAGTACCAAGTAGTTGTGGTGATTGCTGCTTTATAATCTCCTGTGACTTCTTGCTACCCCTGAGTTTCCTCATCTAAAAAACGGATGGGGTTTGGACTAGGTGACCCCTAACATGATTGCAAGATTAATTAATAATATCAGAAATATTCTAAATCCTAAAAGGCTAAGAAAAGATAATGGGTAATATCCCAGAATGTCTAAAAGAAAAAGAATTTGATTTTCAGTAAGGTAGGGAATCTCCCTTTTTAGCTGTCACATCCCCACCATCCCATGGCCAAAGGGCTTATTATACCACAGTTACCACTAGCCAATCACACCATGGGGAGGGGCAGGAGCTGATCTGCAGTGCAAGTAAGGAATGTATTACACGCTCCTTTCTTGTCTGATCCAAATGAATTCTTCAGAGGGAATGCATTATCAATTACAGTCTTAACATGTGAAGGGCAAGTCCTGTGATCTGATGCCAGGACTAGAGGCCATGGCTGAAAGAAATCAGTAATTACTTGTTGAAATGAACTGGAGCCGAGAGCAGTGACATTTAGAGGTCATGCTTTATATAAAGTAATGTGAACTGAAGAAAACAGAGCCAAGAAAATGATCCAGAGAATAACTATACTAGCACAAATGATAATATCATTTAGAAAGATTCAAATACTGATGGAATATAAAGAACAGTCTTAGTCCTGATAAGGAATTACAACTTCCTCTTTTCAGAAGAGAGGTGGTAACTAAGGATGTGGTAACCAAGCATACTGTCAGATGGGTTGTTTAATTGTGCGTTTAGGTGGCACAGTACATAGGTGGGTCCAAGGGGACCTGGAATCTGTTCATTTCCAGACTCAGATATTAACTGTGTGATTCCGGGTGACTCATTTAACCTGCCTGCCTCAGTTTCCTCATTTGTAAAATGAAGATAATAAAAACACCTGCCTCCCAGGACTGTTGTTGGGATCAAATGAAATTAATAAAGCACTTTCTAAACCTTTAAAAGCACTACATAAATACTAGATATTATTATCATCATTATTATTCTTTATTGCAAAGGTAATTAGTTAACCAGGGCCACACGGACTCTGGGCAAGGGCAGCAGGAATATATTTAGATAAATGTGATGGGGAATGCCCCATTCTGTGTCTCCAAGGAAGACTGCATTTTTCACCTTTGGGTCAACAAGATGGAGAGCCATAGCCAGGTTCTCGCTCTTCCATTCTCCAGTCTTTAAGAGGGGCATTGGGTTAGAATTATATCTACCTACTGAAAATTTGATATTTGCAATCTAGAAGTATAATGCTTTCTCAGGGGTTCAGAATAAAGGCAAGGGTAGCAACTTAACTCTGGGTCAGCTAAGCTTCCTCCTATAAAATGCTTATTAAACAAAAAAAAATCACAAGTAGCTAGCAAACATAATTATCAAATTAAATACTATATTAAAACAGAAATCAGGAACTTACACAGGTAATAGAATATACAAGAGTCAGGGTAGCTTTGGGATTCAGGAACAAGGTGAAATCTCAGCTCAAGGAGAGAACAATCTAATTCTGGAAGTCTATTCTTAGCAATCTCTGGGGATGCAGGTGCTGAGAGCAGAGGAATGTGTTAGGGAGCCAGATTTCCCTATATGTTTGTAGCTCTGAGACTGTCTCCTATCTGCCATTCAAAGTTCATGCCTTGTCTCTTGTGTTCAGTCTCTGTTGACTTCCCTCTCCTCTGGGAGTCTTTCCAACAATACAAAGCTATACCTCCCTACACATATGAAGCATCACAGGTCTCACAGGCCTCACTCAGCCAATTAGGAGTCACATCTCCCTCCATGAGCACAGTGTCTTCAGGGAGTCTCCCCAAGGTGACCTGGGGTGGAGGGTATTAGCCAAAGAAGAGTTAAATGTCTGAAGGGGAGGACTGAAGGAAAATGACTGGTGTAAAAACAAGGGGCGATAACATTTTTAAAAAATTTTATTTTTTGTTACATTTTAAGTTCCAAACTGTCTCTCTCCCTCCCTCCCCACCCTGCACTAAGGAAGGCCACCATTTCTCACTCACACACACACACACACACACACGCACACACACACACACATGCGCACGCGCACGTGCACACACACACACGTGCACACACACGCTCATATACACATGTGTGTGAATGTAAAACCATATTATGCACACTTCTATTTATCAGTTCTTTCTCTGGAGGTGGCTAACATCTTCCTCATAGGCCCTTTATAGTTGATTTGAGTATTTATAATACTCAGAATAACTTAGTTATTCACAGTCATTCTTCAAACAATATTGCTGTTATTGCATACAACATTCTTCTGGCTCTGCTTATTTCACTCTTCATTATTTCATGCAAGTCTTTTCCTGTTTTTCTAAAAATCAACCTCTGCATTATTTCACAAAGCACAGTAGTATTCCATCACAACCATATGCCACAACCTGTTTAGCCATTCCCCAGTTGATGCACATCCCCTCAATTTCCAGTTATTTGCCACCACAAAGAAAGTTGCTATAAACATTTTAGAACATGTAGGTTCTTTTCCTTTTTTCCTGATCACCTTGGGGAACAGATCTAATAGTGGTATTGCTGGGTTAAAAAAAGTTGTGGTCTTTTTTTTTTTAAACATAGTTTATAGCACAGTTTTATAACTCTTTGGGCATAAATACAGGTTGATTTCCAAAATGTTTGAATCAGTTCACAGTTCCACCAACAGTGTGTGTTCCAGTTTTTCCGTATCCCCTTCAATATTTGTTATTTTCCCCTCCTATTGTTTTAACCAGTCTGATAGGTGTGAGATGATATGATATCTCAAAATTGTTTTAATTTGCATTTCTCTAATCAATAATTATTTAGAGCATTTTTATACAACTATATATAGTTTTGGTCTCTTCATTAAAGAGCTGTCTATGTATATCTTTTGACCATTTATCAATTGGGGAATGAATAATACCCATAAATTTGACAAAGTTCTCTACATATTTGAGATATGAGACCTTTTTTTTTTTTGAGGGAGGAAGGCAGGCCAATTGGGGTTAAGTGACTTGCCCAATGTCACACATCCAGTGTGTCAAGTATCTGAGGCCGGATTTGAACCCAGGTCCTCCTGACTCCAAGGCCCATGTTCTACTCACTGCACCACTTAGCTGCCCCTGAGATATGAGACCTTTAACTGATAAACTGTAAAATTTTTTAACAAGTTTTTCCTTTCTTTCTAATCTTGGCTATGTTGGTTTTATTTGTACAAAACCTTTTAAATTTAATCTAATCAAAATTATCCATTTTACATTGCACAGTGCTCGCTCTTTTTTATTCATAAATCATTTACCAGTCCGTAAGTTTGATAGGCAATATGTCCCAAAAATAACACTTTTTTTTAGCTTTGAAAACAATGTGTAACATTTATTATATAGATTTTCTTGCAATGGAAATTTACTGTTTATATATATATATGCATGTATGTATGCGTATACATACGTACATATATGTTCCCAATTATATGTTTAAACAATTTTAACATTTTTTTAAAGTTTTGAGTTCCAAATTCTATCCTTCTTTCGCTCCTCTCCCCATTCCCTGAGATAGTAAGCAATCAGATATAGGTTATACATGTGCAATCATGTAAAACAATATGATAACACTTTTAAAAAGAAAAAGTCCTACTCCAAGTCTGCATTTATTGACTTAGATAAAGGCATGAAGATGAATTTCTAAAATAGCTTTCTTTCCTCTTTGAACTTCATCTAATTCATCAAATATTTACAGAGTATCTAACACTGTGCTAGTTGAGGTGAGAGATTCAAAAGCAGTGTAAGACATGCCTACATCCTGGAGGATGTTACAATCAGTGAGGAAATTTTCAGGTAGAGGCTGGAGTGCCAACTTTCAGGGACTTGCTGAAAGGCTCATAAATTGAGAGCTAGGCAGGACCTTAGTGATCAAAGAGTCCTATCCCTTCAATTTAAAGACGAGAAAACTGAGGTCCAGAAAGGTTAACTTACTTCACCAGGGTCACAAAGGCAGTAGGTAGTAGAGTCTCTATTTGAACCCAAGAATTGTCCTTTGAATGGTGAGTTGGACTAAAAGAATTATTTAACTATATGTATGTGTCTGTATATATTTGTTTGTGTGTATGACTATATAAGGTCCCTTCCAACTCATTCTATGATTATGTTTCAATGCTCCAGTGACCCATGGTTCTGTTGAGGTGGAACAACTTCAACCAACAGCAATAACAGCCCTTTTATGCCTTAGCAGGCTGTCTTTGTGAATTACTGTGTTTTAATTTTTTTTTCCACTTGATGGACTGGCCTGTGGTGATGATCCTCCTAGCTAGGCTGATTCTCTGACCACAAACACAGTCCATCATAGGGCTCATGCCTGAAGACTTTCCAGTTTGAAAGGAAGGATCTACCAGAGTTTATATAATGCTGGTATGGTTCTGAAAAACCCCAAGGTCAATGGTAGAGGAATGCAATAGAACATTATCTCACCATAAGAAAATTATGAATATGAAGAATTAGGAGAAACTGGGGAAATCCTGTATGAACTGATATAGAGGCAATTAAACAAAACTCAGAAAACAATTCATACTATGACCACAATCATAAAAGAAATATAATTCTGTAAAGTAACTTTGGTAGTTTGGCATAGTACTGAGTAAGTAATATAATTAGTATTGTCATTTTTATTATTTTGGCACAGTCCAACCATAGGCAAATATCTTAACCCATTATTTAAGAATGTCTTTATTTCTGCAGAGAGAATTTTGCAGTTGTATTTATATGATTCTTATGTGAGTTTTGGTGGATGGACGTAAATATTTGAGAGAAAGAGAAACTATTTCAAATGAAATTTCTCTTTCTATTGCTTCCTGCTGATATTTGTTGGTAATCTACAAAAAGAATGAAAATTGTGGTTGTATTTTATGTCCTACTATTTTGCTGAAGTTTCTATTTTTATTTGAATCTTTAGGGTTTTCTAAGTAAATCATCATATCTTCTACAAAAGCCAAGATTTTATGTCTTCTTTGCTTAGCCTTACTACTTAAATTTCTTTTTCTTGTCTTATTGCCATATATAGCCAACATTTCTGAAAGTACATGAAATAATAGGGGTAACAATGGGCATGCTTACTTTAACCATGATCTTATTAGAAAAGCTTCTCCATTCCAGATACAGGCTTCTGGTTTTAGACAGAGAGTACTGACCATCTTTAAAAAGTCTATTTATTCCTATGGTTTAAAAAAATGTTTTTAACATAAATATATTTTTGTCATACACTTTTCTTCATCTATTGTGATTTTTATTACTTTTATTACTAAAATGGTCTATTATGTTTATAGTTTTCTTCATTTTAAACCAATCTCTCATTCTTAGTATAAATTCAATCTGGTGGTAGTTTATAATCTTAAAAATATATTGCTAGTGCTCGCTTCGGCAGCACATGTACTAAAATTGGAACGATACAGAGAAGATTAGCATGGCCCCTGCGCAAGGATGACACGCAAATTCATGAAGCGTTCCATATTTTTAGGGGAGAGAATTTGGAACTCAAAGTTTTAAAAACAGATGTTCAAAAACAAACAAAAATGTTTTTGCATGCAACAAGAAAATAAGATACACAGGCAATGGGGCATAAAAATTTATCTTGCCCTACAAGAAAAGAAGGGAAAAGGGGATGGGAGGGGAGTGGGGTGACAGAGGGGAGCGCTAACTGGGGAACAGGGCAACCAGAATATATGCCATCTTGGAGTGGGGGGAGGGTAGAAATGGGGAGAAAATTTGTAATCCAAACTCTTGTGAAAATCAATGCTGAAAACTAAATATGTTAAATAAATTTAAAAAAATATATATTGCTATTGACTCTTTGATAATATTTTACTTAAAATTTTTGTATCAATACTTATTAGCAATATTAGTCTACAGTTTCTTTGTCTTTTTGTATTCCCTGGTTTGGGTTTCAAGACCACATTTTTTTTCCAAAGAAAGAATTTGTTATGATCCCTTTTGTCCTATCTTTGGCAATAATTTATATGTTAATGAAATTAATTGTTCTTTAAATGTTTGATAGAATTCACTCTTAAATCCAACTTCCTTCCTTTGGGAATTCATTTAGGCTTGTTCAATTTATTTTTTTAAGGTTGGGTTATTTAAATTTTCTACTTAATCTGAGTAATTTTTTTGCAAATATTTATCTATTTCATTTAAATGATCACTTGTGTTGGCATATAATTGAGCAAAATTGTTTCCAATACATGAGCTATATTCACCATCACCAGCAACCTAAATATATAGCTAACTCATTGTACTACTCATCCATGTATGCAGACCACCTAGTTAACAGCAGGCTAGGGCAAGCTCTGAGGAGAAAAATCTCGCTCATAAGAGGTTTTTTTTTAAAAAAAAAAAGTTCTAAAGAGAGGAAATACAGGGTGTCCCTAAAGTCTGGACACATAGGACACCTTATTAACATCTCATTAACCATTTCACCAAAGACTGTGTTGTTCAGCGACTTCTTTTCCTGGGGTATGCTAAAGGAGGAGGTGAATGAAAATGAAAATGAAAATTACAGATGCAATATACTTGATTGAATGCATAAAGAGTGAATGTGCTAAAATTGACGGCAATGTAGAGTTATTGCATCAAGTTCACATGAATCTTGCAAAGCACATCAACCTTTGCATCACAAATGATGAAAATCATATTGAAGATGTTATTTGTTAATATTCCAATTAAATAAAACATTGTTGAAAATTTCATTCATTTCATTTCTTGAAAATATGCATTTTTGCATATGTGTCCAGACTCTAGGAACACCCTATAGAATGAAACATATATGTATATATCATATACACACATGTGTTAAGGGGGACCAACTAGCCAATAAATGTCATTCCTTATGAGCATGCATAGATGCTCAACATGATGTAATCCTCCATGGGGACTTTGGATAATAAGGAGGTATTTCAGTGATCATTTTCCCACTTAATGTGTAGTGAAGAAAAGGGCCTTTTTGACTGACAGCTGAACCAGAACTGAAAATTTAAAGAGACTCCCTGGGAGAAGGTGCCATTTGAGTTTCTCTTTCATGGCTGCAATTTTGGGCCAATACTGTGTATAGGTAGGAAGAGAGGCTTTCCCTCCTCCCTACTCCCTCCCCTTGGCCAACCCAGGCCAAAATGTGGCCCATGAGAACATGGAGAAGGAAAAAAAAAAGAGCAAATAAGTTTGCCTCAATCTGCATTCAGACTCCATAATTCTTTCTCTGGACGTACATAGCTTTTTCCATCATGAGTCTTTTGGAGCTGCCTTTGAACCTCACATTGATGAGAGGAGTCAAGTATATCAAAGTTAGTCTATAGAGTACAGACCAGATGGTCTGTTTATATTTTTAGAATGAGAGGAAATACAACATAGAAGACAGAGAGCTGGCCTCTGAATCAGGACAAACTGGGTTCAAATCCTGCCTCTGACACATACTACTTGTGTGGTGACCCTGAGCTTAACCTGACCTCCAAGATGAACATTCTTCTCCCTGGGGCCTATGTTACTGACCCACTGGGATCTGAAGACTGCTGTCACTCCTGATAGAAAGGGAGCACGCTCCCCTTCTGGGATCTGTGACATGCAGGTGAGACTGCAGGAGGTAGCCTGCAAGCCTCATGTATAAGAGGAGAGGAATTTGCCTATCTTCATCTGTAGAGTTCCTCCCTTCTGTGAATACTCTGGTGGGCCTTATTCCTCAATAATTTTTTAATAGGCTTTAATAAACTGTTACTCAGTTTTGTCCAACTCTTCCTCACCCCATTTGGGGTTTTCCTGGCACATAGGAAGGTTTGCCATTTCCTTTTCCAGCTCATTTTACAGATGAGGAAACTGAGGCAAAGAGTTAAGTGACTTGCCCAGGGTCACACAGCCAGTAAGTGTCTAAGACTGGATTTTCTCTCTCCCCTCTTCTTAGCCTCCCTATTTTTGTGATACTAAATCCCAGACTACTGAACAGCATAAACCTCCCTTTTTCCAGTTCCTGCCATGGCTCTCTCATCCCCATCCACCTGAACCTTTCTTTATTTGCCTGATCCTTCCACTGTGACCTCTGGAATGCTCTATAATGAACAAACTTTTTACATCTCTTCCTTTTATATTCTACTACAATTCTGAATAACAGTGGTACTAATGGACATCTTTGTTTCACCGTGACCCTCCCCCATCTTATTGGAAATGCTTCTAGCTTATCTCCATTACACTTAATGCCTGCTGATGGTTTTAGATACATACAACCTATCCATTTAAGGATGACTCCATTTATTCCTATGCTCTCTAGTGTTTTTAATAGGAATGGGTGTTACATTTTGTCAAACGCTTATGCTGCATCTATTGAGATAATCATATGATTTGTTATTTTCTTTTTTTAAAAAAATTGTTTTTTTTATTTTTAGTTTCCATGGTTCTTTATTATAAATAATTTTTATTGCATCATGATCTGAAAAGGATGCATTGACTATTTCTGCCTTTCTGCCCTGGATTGTGAGGTTTTTATGCTCTAGTACATGGTCAATTTTTGAGTATGTGCCATGTACCATTGAGAAAAAGGTATATTCCTTTTTATCCCCATTCAGTTTTCTCCAGAGGTCTATCATATCTACTTTTTCTAAAATTCCATTCACCTCCTTAATTTCTTTCTTGTTTGAGGTTAAATTTATCAAATTCAGAGAGGGGGAGGTTGAGGTCCCCCACTAGTATAGTTTTGCTATTTCTTCCTGTAGCTCCCTTAACTTTTCCTCTAAGAATCTGTATGCTATACCACCTGGTACATATATGTTAAGTAATGATATTGCTTCATTGTCTATGGTGCCTTTTAGCAGGATATATCTTATCTCTTTTAATTAGATCTCCCTTTGTTTTTGCTTTGTCCGAAATTAGGATTGCTACACCTGCTTTTTTATTTTCGCTGAAGCATAATACATTCCACTCCAGCCTTTTACCTTTACTCTATGTGTATCCCTGTTTCAAATGTGTTTCTTATAAACAACAGATTGAGGATTATTGTTTTTAATCCATTCTGCTATCCGCTAATGTTTTATGGGAGATTTCATCCCATTCACATTCACAGTTATGATTACTATCTGTGTCTTTTTTCTCCATCCTATTTCCCCCGTTTATGCTTTTTTTTTCTCCTTTCTCCCTTCCAGTCCTCAAGTTTTGCTTTTGACCACCGCCTTCCTCAATTTTCCCTCCCTATTGACTCCCCTCCCTTATCTTACCCTTTTCCCCTTGCTACTTCTTCCCTCCCTTCTGACTACCCCCCCCCCTTTTCTTTCCCCTTTCCCCTCCTACTACCTGTAGGTCAAGTTTGATTTCTATACTTATCAGAGTATGTTATTCCCTCCTTGAACCAAATCTGATGATAGTAAAGCTCAAATACTGCTCTTCTCCCTCCCTTCTTTCCCCCTACTATAATGTTTTTGTGCCTCTTTATATGACATAATTTACCTTTTTCTACCACCTCCTTACCTCTTCTCCCAGAACCTTAATTATGTTTTTTTATCATCATATCTGTTATTTTGTACTGACACCCTCAGTCTATGTATATCCCTTTCAATTGTCATAATAACTGTACTATTCTCAAGATTGACATATATATATATAGCAAATATAAAACAATATAATCCTATACAAGGATATAAACAATTTTCCCTTATTGAATAATTTTCCCCCCGTTTACCTTTTTATGTCTCTCTTGAGTTTTGTATTTGAAGATCAAATTTTCCATTGAGCTCTGTCCTTTTCATCAGGAAGGTCTGGAATGCCCTTATTTCATTGAATGTTCATCTCCTTGCCTGAAAAATTATGCTCAGTTTTGCTGGGTAGTTGATCCTTGTTTGTAGTCCAAGCTCCTTTGCCTTTCAGATTATCATATTCCAATTCCTCCTATCTTTTAATGTAGAAGCTGCGAGATCCTATGTGATCCTAACTGTAGTTCCACGATGTCTGAATTGTTTCTTTCTGGCTGCTTGCAGCATTTTCTCCTTGACCTGATAATTCTGGAATTTGGCTACAATATTCCTTAGAGTTTTCAATTTAGGATCTCTTTCAAGGGGTGATCAGTGGATTCTTTTGATGACTATTTTACCCTCTGGTTCTGGGAGGCAGTTATCCTTGATGATTTCCAGGCTCTTTTTTTTTCATCATGGCTTCTGGTAGACCAATAACTCTTAGATTGTCTCTATTTTCCAGATCAGTTGTTTTTCCAATCAGATATTTCACATTTTTTTTTCTATTTTTTCATTCTTTAGATTTTGTTTGACTGATTCTTGATGCCTCATAGAGTCATTAGCTTCTACTTGCTCAATTCTAATTTTTAGTGAATTGTTTTCTTCATTTAGGTTCTGAACCTCCTTTTCCATTTGGTTAATTTTAATTTTCAAGGATTCATTCTTTCCAATTAGATTCTGAACCTCCTTAACCATTTCACCAATTTTACTTTTTAAAGATTTGTTCTCATCAGTGAATTTTTTTTTCCATTTTTTTCTTTTACCTCTCTAATTTGGTTTTTAAAATACTCCTTGAACTCTTCCAGGAATGCTTTTTGGGCTTGAGACCAGTTCACATTCCCTTTTGAGGTTTCAAATGTGGGTATAGTGTCAATGCTGTCCTCTTCTGAATTGGTATTTTGATCTTCCCTGTCTCCATAAAAAGAATCAATAATCCTTGTTTTTCTGGATTGCTTCTTCATGTTGGTTATTTTTTTCCTGGCTTTAAAGTGGATCTCTGTTTCTGGGGCTCAGGGGGCTCTGTCCCAAGCTTCTTGTGCTGGGAACTATGGGCCTAGTTACTGGCTTTGTGTGTTATGCCCTCTGGTTTCATGAGGTGTGGGGGTGGGGTAGTCTGGCTGCTGGAAGTCTCCTCTTCCCCTTGGGCTGTGCTACAACACAGGTGGTCTCAGTAGCCATCTGTGCTGGTGTCTGCCCTGGCTATGCGAAGGCACCTCTGGGTTCCTGGTGTTGACCCTTGCTGGCTCCATCCCCCTGGGGCTCAGGAACTCCTGAGTGGGGCTACTGAAGCCCCACTTCTGACTCTTCTATTTCAGGTGTTCTCCCAAGGGAGTATTATCTGGGTGAGGAAGGGAGGGATGAGAGCCATTTTACCTGGTCATCATGGCTCCCAGAACTTCAACAAGGCGAGTTTCAAACCTTTAGACTGTGGGCTGCAAGCCTTAGGAGTAGTTGCTCTCGTGGCCAAAGGCTCTGCACTGCTGCCTCTTGTAGCTCTGACAGACTTCCATCCTGGGTTGAGAGGCCTGGGGATCTCCACTAGTTTCATATGCCCAGCGCTCTCCTAGACTGGACTGCTGGCCGCATTCTGCTGCTGCTTCCATTCTGGTGTGTTCTGGTGCAGTTCCGTGCACTGGGTGCTCTTCCAGCCTACAGATTCTTCCTATCCTGTTGACCCTGCAGACTCTCCTGGCTTGGAAATTTGCCACATTCAATCTATTACTGGCTTCTAACTCTCTCAAATCTGCTCAGATTCACTTTTTTAGAGGTATCTGATAGAATTTGTGAGAGTGCTCTGGTAAGAGGCTGTTTTCACTCCGCCATCTTGGCTCTGCCTCCCCAATTTGTTAGTTTTATTGTTGATATGGTCAGATAGTTTTCCTAATGTTAAACCAGCCCTGCATTCCTGGTATAAATCCTACCTAGTCATAGTGTATTATCCTCAAGATAAGTTGCTGTAATCTCCTTGCTAATATTTTACTTAAAATTTTTGCATCTATATTCATTAGAGAAATTTGTCTATAATTTTCTTTCTGTTTTGGCTCTTCCTGGTTTAGGTATCAGTACCATATTTGTATTATAAAAAGAATTTGGTAGGACTCCTTCTTTACCTATTTTCCCAAATAGTTTATAAAATATTGGAATTAGTTGTTCTTTAAATGTTGGATAGAATTAACTTGTATATCCATCTGGCCTTGGAGATTTTTTCTTAGGGAGTTCATTGATGGCTTGCTCAATTTCTTTTTCTGAAATGGGGTTATTTTATTTCCTCTTCCATTAATCAGGGCAATTTATATTTTTGTAAATATGCATGCATTTCCCTAAGACCATAAAATTCATTGGCAATACAACTATTGTTTTGATTTCCTCTTCATTGGTGGTGAATTCACCCTTTTAATTTTCAATGCCGGTAGTTTGGTTTTCTTCTTTTTAAAAATCAAATTAACCAAAGGTTTATCTATTGTTTTTTTTTTTCCCCATAAAACCAGCTCTTAGTTTTATTTATTAGTTCAATAGTTTTCTTAATTTCAATTTTATCAATCTCTCCTTTGGTTTTCTGAATTTCTAATTTGGTATTTAATTGGGCATTTTTAATTTGTTCTTTTTCTAGCTTTTTTTTTTAGTTACATGCCCACTGATCTCTTTTTTCTCTATTTTATTCATGTAAGCATTTAGAGATATGAAACTTCCCCTAAGAACTGCTTTTGCTGCATCCCATAAGTTTTGGTATGTTGTCTCATAATATTGTCATTTTCTTGGATGAAGTTATTGATTATTTCCATGACTGGCTGTTTAACCCATTTATTCTTTAGGATTAGATTTTTAGTTTCCAATTAATTTTTAGTCTTTCTTTCTATGGCCCTTCATTATATGTAATTTTATTGAATCATGATCTGAAAAGGATATATTTAATATTTCTGCCTTTCCGTATTGGATTGTGATGTTTTTATGCCGTAATACACGGTCAATTTTTGTGTGGGTGTCATGTACTGATGAGAAAAGGGTATATTCCTTTCTATTCCCATTCAATTTTCTCCATAGGTCAACCATATCTAACTTTTCTAAAATTCTATTCATCTCCTTAACTTCATATTTTGTGGTTACATTTATCTACTTCTAAGAGGGGGAGGTTCAGGTCCCCCACTAGTATAGTTTTGTTATCTATTTCTTCCTGTAACTCCCTTAACTTCTCTAAGAATTTGGATGCTATACCACTTGTGTTGTCACTATCTTTAATGAAACTACGGATTGTTTCTATGATTTGTTCTTTGACTCGTCATTTTTTGAAATGAAATTTTATTACTTTTAAACAAAGATCAGCCTTCTCTCCCTCCTACTTTTCTCCTCCCCTACCTTAAGAAATTAAGAAAAACAAAACTCCTTTAACAAACATGTATAGTTAAGCAAAACAAAATTTCTCATTGGCCATGTGTAATAATAATGTAAATTTGAAGATCTTCCCCATCCATTATCAGGCCCATGTGACTGGCTTATGCCACAGGAAGTCTAAGTCACATGTGGGAGCAGCTTGCTGAATTTGAGAGGAAAGGAAAGGGTGGAGCAGGAAATGCTTAGAGCAGTTAGAGCTGAGAAACAGAGCAGATGCAGGTAAGCTAGCTGTGCTGTGTGTTTATAGGAAGGCCCCAGCGGATGGGGGCGGGGGTGGGGAATGGCTTTGAGTCGGAGTCATTCTGTGCTGTGATAGCGTGTATTAAATTCTTTGCTGCTTGGATGGACTTACTGGTTTTGGGATTTGGTTCTCTGGTGTCTGAATAAACGTTTTGCTTCTGTCTTCTATACGGACAGTCTTTTATATTTTGTGATTCAGAACCATGCTGGCATACTCATAACAATCACAACCATTGTGAATATTGCCTTGGTGACACGCCGTGTTTAAAAAAAATCTCAGTCTGTGCTCTGAGTCTATGACCTCTCTGTCAGGAGGTGGACAGGATGTTTTCTCAAAAGTCCTCAGGAATTTTGGTTGGTCGTTTTGTTAATCAGTTCCCAAGTTTTCATATTTCACACATATATTTGTATATAATTTATATGATCAACCAAAACAAATTTCCACATTGGCTATGTCCTAAAAAATGTTTGCCTCATTCTGTATTCTGAGTCCTTCACCTCTTTATCAGGAGATTTCATCGTTAGTCCTCTGGAATCCCAGTCAGTCACTCCACTGATAAGAGTTCAGTGCAATAGTATTTCATCACATTTATATTCCATGACCTGTTCGCTCATTTCCCAGTTTATGGGCAACTATAACCTGGAAGCTCTGGATTTTGGCTATGATGTTCCTGAGAGTCTTTGTTTCATATACGGTTATTAGACAGCCCCTATCAGCCAGCCAGGAAGTTCTGCTGGTTCAGAACTAGAGGCTTCCCTTTGGTCTGGGATTCCTGCTCTGGTTATTTCTTTGCAGGCTGGCTGAGATACTGGAATTAAGATCTTATTTTGCTCCTAAGGTCTGAACCAAAGTTCTGCAGTTTGCTTCTCAACTTCTACTATGGATCATGCATTTTACTAAGTACTTTACAAACTTTATTTCATTCAATCCTCACAACAGCCCCAGGAGGCAGATGCTATTAATATTCCAATTTTTATAGTTGAGGAAACTGAGGCAGAGTTCAAGTGATTTGCCCAGGGTCCCACAGCTACAAAATGTCCACAAAGTTGGATTTGAACTTGGGTCTTCCTGATTCCAAGCCTGCTGTTCTACCAACTGTGCCACCTAAGTACCTAAGCTAGGTGTATGCTCAGCACCAGTACTCTAGGTTTACTGCACTCCCGTCCTTCATCTTTTTCCTTCACTCAGTTCTTTTTCTTTTAAATCCCTCTTTGTGATCCAACCTCCATAGAATTTGTTTTGCTTAGGACTAATTCCTTCCTTAGTCTTTCTTCCTAACCCTTAATCTTAATGTTTCACAAATGAGTGAAATGTATTTTATATCTAACTGTATATGTGTACATTTTCCCCTCCTTTAATCAGTTCAGATGAGTGAGATTCAAGTATCGTCTACCCCTCTTGTTTGTCTCGTCTTCTAATGGCACACTCCAATTATAATTTTCCTCAAACTTCTTTTCCCTCCCCCCCACCTCAGTCTATTCTTTTCTCTTCCCTTTCTTTTGTTCCTTTAAAATAATCAAAACATCATAAGACCACTTCCAGACCCTCTGTCTTATTAGACTACCTCTATAACCTTTGATATGGGGCAACATATTTCCCCATGTTAGGATGTAAACAGTTTATGCCTTAGTCCCTTATGATTGTGCGCTCATGTTTACCTTTTTATTTTGGTCTTTTCAATAGGAATTCTTGGAAGTACGCTATTTCATTAAAGATCCATTTTCCTCCCTGCAGAACTATACTTATTTTTTGGGGGGTAAGCTACTCTTGTTAGTAAGCTCATATCTTTTGCCTTCTGAAATGTCATATTCCAAGTTCTTCATTCCTTTATGGTGGTGGTTGTTAAATCATGTGTAATCCTGACTGTGGCTACTTGCTACTTGAATTCTTTCTAGCTGCTTGTAATATTTTTTTTTTTCATTTGATCTGGAAGTTACAGATTTTGGCTATAATGCTCCTGGAAGTATTTATTTTGGAGTTTCTTTCAGGAGGTAACCAGTGGGTTCATTCTATTTCCACATTATCTTCTCCTTCTGGAACATCTAGGCGGTTTTCTTTTGTGATTTCTTGAAATATGATGTCCAGGCTCCTTTTTCTCAGTCAGGCATTGTTGGCTTGCCATGGTTGGAGTTCCAGCAGTTTGCTAGCTGGAAGGCGAGTACAGAACTGTAGGCTCCCTTTTGGTCTGTGGCTCCCTGCCTTGATTATTTTGCTGTAGGTTTCGGACTGGGCTGAGGGCTAGAAATGAGAGTCTGTTTTGTTCCTGGCATCAGAGCAACATAGCTGCTTGCTTCTGAACTTGCTCCTTGCTCAGTACATAGCCTAGGATCCATGCCCATTCACTCTGGAATGCCACCCCTAGACACAGTTCCCCTCTTCAGGTCTCCCTGGTGACCAAGAACCAGATAGTGAGTGACAAAACATGTTGTCTTCCCCATTCAAATGTAAGGTCCCTGAAGCCAGAAACAGTTTCAGTTTTCTTTGTATTTCCAGGGCAGAACAGTACCTAGGCTATAAAAAGCCACTTAATGTTTGTTAACTGACTGTCCCTCAGTACGCTAAGTCCTAAGACCATAAGTTATAGAGAAGCTGCTAATCCACACTGGTGGAGGATATCTCTACAATAGGACCTTCTTAAATGGAAGAAATCATGGATCCTGTTTATACATACGTGTGTGTGTGTCCCATATACATATATTAGATAGATGAGAGAGACATATTAAATAGCTGCAAAAAAAAAATCTGGCTTGAATCGATTTAGGAAATCCATTTTAATCTGTTCCTTTCTTGACTTTACCCTACTGTGTTATATATTTCTTACTGAGCACTTCTATCTAGGGATATTATTATAACATGAAGATATATCACTGGGCTCCTGGCAAAGAGAAAACTCTTCTAGGTCACCCAGTTCATAACTTCAGGTCATCCTTGACTCTTCCCTCCTCTTCCCCAGCCTGTCCTTCTTCCCTCACCCTCCATCCATTCAGTTGCCAATTCCTGTCAATTCTACCTCCACATCTCTCATTCCCTCTTCTTCAGTCACATGGACCCCATCCTAATTCAATGTCTCATCACCTTTCATCTTTACTATTTTAATCAACTCCTAACTGCCCTCTCCCCTTGGCAATCCAACCCACACCTTCCATTTACAGAGCTGACAAAATTTTCTTAAAGAACAGATCTGATTGTTATACACTACACTACTGAAAAGCCTCCAGGAGGTCCTTATTACCTCTACAATAAAACACAACCTTTTCCAAAAGACATTTAAGACTTTCTATAACTTGGCTACAACCTACCTTTCCAATTTCTCATTTCATGCCATCTACATTCCAGCCATAGGGCAGCTAGGTAGTACAGTGGATAGGATGCCAGGCCTGAAGTCAGGAAGACACATCTTTGTTTCAAATCTGGCCTCAGACACTTACTAGCTGTGTAACCCTAGGCAAGTCACTTAACCCTGTCTGCCTCAGTTTCCTCATCTGTAAAAATGAGTTGGAGAAGGAAATGGCAAACCACTCCATTATCTTTGCTAAGAAAACCCCAAATGGGATCACAAAGAGTCATACATGGCTGAAAACTGAACAACAATAAAATATTCTAGCTAGACTGAGCAACTAGATTGCCTCCTAAACTTGATCTTCCATTTATAATTGCTGGGTATTTACACAAGGCATCTCCCATGCCTGGAATGTACTTCTTCCTCATCTCTCTCTCGGAAAATCTCTTCTTTTAAGGATCAGCACAAGGACAACTTCTGTTAGATCTTTCCTGGTCCCTGTCCAGTACCCCTGCCATTCTGACCCCGACTCCAGCTCTTCAAATTTTAATGGGTTTTCTCAATAAAATGTGAACTTCTTGAGGACAAGGACTTTACCTTTTGTGTCATTATTCCTAGTGCCTAGCATATCATAGGTGCTTGAAAAGTGTTTGAATTAAGTTGAAAAAAGACTTTCAGCAAGACTACCTCCATAAAACTTTAATGAATTGTGTCATCTGCCAGTGGAAGGAGTAATACCCTTTTTTAGTCTTCAAAATACTCTTGGCAAAATGAAGCCGAGAGTTTGTCTACTTCCTGGCTTGCTTCTTAAGATTGTTAACTTCCCTTTTGTTTTCTTCTTAGCAGAATATGACTCAAAATGGATGTCATTCACTATTAAGGCAGTTGAGGTGTCTGGAAGAAGAGATGGGGGAGTGGATGGAAATTCTGTGTATTGTCACATCCATAAAATCTGAATTGAATGCTGTTGTTAGTATGATCTACAGAATAGCTCCCACCTAAAATATTCCTCTAGCATAAAAAAAAATCTACTGCAATAAACCATGCAGCATTATTTCATGCAATAATAATTAGCTTTGACAGTGTCTTTAAATTACTGTAAAAAAATTTTTTTTTTACAAAAAAAAATTTTTCCCCAGAAAACAAGTTTGAAGAAAGAGCTCTTCAAGGAAATAAAGCCTTTAATAAACACCTATAAAACTGTACCATTTGGAAACATAGCTTGCTATATAATCTATACCATCTTAATAAAAGTATAGAATGAAAATGGGCTTCTGATCTGTTTCACATTCATTTCTGTATTGTTCCAGTATTTTTATACTATGGTACTTAAGGCAAGAAGACTAGCAGTTAGGATTCATGCGATCTTTAGTTTATTAATCTGACAAATACAGGAAAATTTTGCAATCTATCAAAATTGTATCTTATCAAGAATTCAAAAGGTGTTATAAAAAGATGTTTTCACATTCTTTCTGGATTATGTACAAATCAGTGTCTGTAGAAACAAAAACAAAACAGCAAACACTTGAGAGTAAAGGAATCCCAATGAAGTCCATATTCCAGCATGTCCAACTGCATTGTAAACCAAGCCACTACTGCAGTGTGAACAACCCTGTAGACACCACTGCATGATTTCAGAGTTTTGAAGCTGCTGACAACGGTTCCAGTAAATATTTGTTCTTTTAAAAATGAAAATGTCCCAAGAAGGAAATTTTTCACACTGCATAGTCCAACCTGAAGTTCTAGTCAGGCACATTTGAGGAGGGATCCGACCATCTCCTCATATTAATGACAGAGCAAGCATCCAGGAAGTGGTACCTCTTTCTGAGATATTCTGAAACTGCTTTGTAGACAGAGACACTGAGTCATTTCAGCAGGAGGCAGCTTTCAAGTACAGCAGGTTAAAAGTGGTAGGTTTCTGATCAGGACTATACTGGTGGTCAAAGCAATACCTAACCTGCATCCTCTCCTTAGGCAGGTGCTTCCTCTAATCAGGTAAAACCACCAGAAAATGGTATCCAGATAAGTTGCTCAGAGACCATTCTTTTATGACAGGGCTGTGAGGAGTTGAAAGTCAATGAGTGTTTTTCAAAGTCCTTTATTCTCAGATTTTAAAGACATTATGAAGTTATGATCTATGCTCAAATTGAAGATATAAAAGTCTCTGCCATGAGATCCAGAGGGAAAGAGAAAAAGATCAGTGAGATCATCTGTCCAGTTTTGAATGTTCCTCTCCAACACAGTGTTTAGGACATCTGTAGGGGAAGAGGGAGGTTGGGAGAGTGGGGTACTGTCCAGAACATACTATAAGAGCAAATTCAGAGGAAGAGAAGGAAAGAAGCCTTAGTTCACTTAAAAGACTCATTCCTGAAATGAGCACAACCCAGTTCATGAGCCTGCTTCTCATGCAGAGATGGTCCAGGTAGAGAAGCTGTGACAGCATATGCTACATAAGGCTCTGACAGCATTATTGCAATTTTCAGTGTCAATTGTGTTCATGTGGCAAGAGCCCTTAAGGACAACCATGAAAAAGTGGTTATGGATTACAGTATACAGTCATTATGCCTAAAGTTTCCAATATTTTAAAGACCTTAAAGTTATCCGTATGTTAGAAAACAGGAATTAATAACACAGTTCAAATGAACCTCTTGAAAAATTTAGAAAAGTCCAAGGTAATGCAGCCTCCTCCTTCCAGGAAAAAAAAATGTCGCTGATCGAGCATAGTCTGGTGAAAAAAATTAGGAACTTGTACCCCAGAATCACAGAATGTGGCTCTAGTTCTGCTTCTGACATCATCTGACTTCTCTCAACTGCTTAACTTTTTATATTTCCCCTTTTGCAAGTGGCGTACAGATCAGTTAGTGTGAAAAGTGCTTTGAGATCCTTAGGGCAGCATCAAAGGATAAGAGTATAAGCAAAGTATAATACAATACTGTTTGCAGCCCTGGTGACTCCTAAGGAGACTATTAGTCTCTCAGAGAGAAGATCCCACATTCAGAACTTAAACATTATATAATATTATATAATTATATTTTATGGGAGGATAATTAATAATACATTTCTGACTTTCTTCATGCTTTTCTTCCAAGCTCTGCAAGGGTCATGTTTTCCACTTTTCTAAATGTAAAATGCCATCAATAAGAAGCTGTGGTACCTACAATTTGTTCTGATAGGTGGTTTTGCTTAACTTTTAGTAGGAAGGTCCTACAGGACAGGGGGTGGTTTGTTATTAAAAAAATATGTTGTAAAAATTAAATATATAAATAAAAAAAGAAAAACAGCCTTGAAATACAATAATGTACTAGGCCAGAAAAAAAAGAACTGTGCCTTTTAGTCCAGGACATCTAGCATCAACCTTCCAAATATACCCTATGAACTATTTTCTACATAAATGTATTCTTTTATTTTGTAAATATGTGATACAAATCTACCATTTTCTCACCTATTACCTTAACTCCTTTCTTTTAAAGAGAATTTTAATTTAAAGATAAACTTGAAATTCATCTAACTTCTGAATTTGTTGCATCTGTTGGTTAGTTTGATGCGTGGTGCTATTCCCAGTGTGGAAGAGTCCCACTGCTAGCTATACCCAGATCCACACTTAAGGGATGAATACTGGGGCTGCCCATCCTTGAATGACTTTCAGGTGTGTAACTGGAATTTCTTCTATTCTATACTGTGACCTAATTAATTTTTCATTATGGAAGGCTAATAATTGATATTCCAGAATCTCCAAACTTGTCCTTAAAGAGTGTCTGGGGAGAAGTCCATGCTGTTGATAGCCTTGGTTGTACTTCATAGAACATATAATGATATGTTTGTTGTTATGCAGTTTGGTGCAGACATGGCTCAGATTTGCATGTAGCATCACAATCCTTTCAAGGGGGAAAGAGAAAGCACAGGATGGCCAACACAGGCATAAGCAAATTTCTCTTCGGGGAACCCTGGTTTGCAGTAAAAATCTGTAATACACAGAGTACCTGGAAGCCTTGCTTAAAAGAACCCACTTTACGTTTCGCTCAGGCATTAGCCTGAGATTGTGAACTGACATATATCTAAGTGGCTTCTGAATCGCAGGTAAAGCTCCAGGAGATAATATTTCTGCTGCAAAGCATTTAAGTGGGAGAGAAGAGTGGAGAGAAGCCTGGGAGGAAAGTATTAAGTGAAGAAAATATTAAGATTTTTTAAAAAGCAAAACAATCAAACATTCTGAAACTCATCCTTTTTTTTTTAGTATCCTCCATTCCCACTGACGTTCCCAAAACCATCTGAGCAAGTATTTAGATACAAAGGCGTTATCTGAACATAAAATCCCAAACCACATGAACACACGTATCTTACTTATGACCATAATAAACCAGAGAAGCCACCCAATGGCAGAGCGCACACACCACAGGCCCCAAAGGCAACCGCCCCAATCTAGAAAATACATTACAGCTAGAGACATGTTAGGCAGTAGGGATGATACTGGCCATTCCTGAGCCACAGCACTGGGCCACACAGTCTGATCACTAAAGCTGAGGGCTGTCTAAGGTAAAGAGGGCCAACAGAGTTTGTGCCCTGTCTACACACACAGACTTTCTTTAGAGATATTACCTCTAGAAAAGGTGGGTCATCAGATTTTTTTTTGTTTGGCATACTTGTATAGAACCTGAATTTCACTGTTGCTTAGAGTAGTGTCTTCACTGTCCTCAATTCAAACAAAGATACTTTGAAACCACCTGCAATAGGAGAGGTGTAACCACAAAAAACCAATTGTAAGTGATAAATGATTTGGTATCTGCTCTTTAGCACGTGGTTTGTTTTGCCCTATTAACTGTTTGAGGCCTCTTTTCCCTCCATCGGTGACTCCTCCTAAACCCATGCTCCTCCATAGGCCAAGTTTGTAGACTGAAAATTCTCTCTCTTTCTACATACTGGTTTCTAACCTTGCTAAACAAAACTGATTCATAAACTACCTAAAAATTAATTTGCCTTCAGCAGTTTATTATAATTCTCAACAGCTGCCAGAAACACTGAGTCAGACTCAGAGAAAGAAACCAGGAAAGGAAGGCTATCACAAGGTATTATATTTTGTTTTAATTCCCTAGCTTTTGGCCACAAACCTTTGATGGAGTCTGTGTATTAGTGAAGAAATTACAACACAAAGGCTAACTGCAGCAATTTACAAGCACGCTTGAGATAAAATCCTAAAATAACTGGGTCATCCAACCACTACCGAGACAGGCTTATCTGTCTTCTTACTTGGGTAGGAGAATTACATGCAGTTTGGGGCAAAGGGGGGAAATACGGAAGATATGTCGGGAAAAGTGAACGTGGAATGCTGTACCTTTTGAAAAAAAAGATTAATTGCATGGTGCTATCACAGCAAGAAAAGGACAGAAATTTAGCTGGATATCCAGAAGCATCCTGAGAATATCAGCGAGGAACAAGCTTTGAACAGTAGTCCCCTTACCACCAATATCTACTGAATCTTGAACCAAAGTCCTTTGACACGGACTAGCCCAAATTACTTCAAATTGAGGCTGAGAAGAAATGGCAAAAGTGAAAAGTGATAAAATAAAACTTCAGTGCTCGAGAACATAAACCATTAAAATCTGCCTAAGCACCTGGCCTGACGCAAGGTGGAAGAGATTCTCTTACTTGAAAATGGCTTGAACTTCTAGCATAAAAGTCTGGAAGTGGCAGCTGCCTCCCTTTTTCCATTCCATTTGCTGCAGATGTCTGTCCACCTGGTGAGACCCCCAAATGGTTCAACATTTAACTAATACAGATTTATTGGGGTGAATTTTCAACACATGGGTTTAGATAAAGATTACTGTTTGGTTTAACAGCTTCCCTCATTTAACCTCTTGGCAATAGCAGTCCTGAGAGTCTGTAGTGTTGGTAATATCTACCTGTGACCAAGGGATAAATTGCTGGTGGAAGCACTAGCAACTTTTTGGCTTATTGTCCTCCTCCTATTTCTATTCCACAAATCCAGGTGGCTTCTTGGAGCAAAAAAAAAAAAATCAATATATTTAAAACCATTTACTGACTTTCAGTGTTCAGGGAGGCAAGTTCTCACAAAAAACTGGGAGAAAGTTGCAATGAGTCCAGCTGGGAATCTTGAAACTGTTCCATGAAGAAGAGGAAAACTTTTTTTGTCCTCTTCAGATACATACAGTCCGAGGAGAAAAATCCATGGGATTCCAATTTTCAATGTGCTAGATATAAAATTGATGGAATGCTAGCTGGTCCATAAAAGGCTGCACAAGGTAATCTGTGGCAAAATAGAAAACAAGCCCAAAGGTGATGGAGATTGGAAGAGCTGGTAATGCTTTCTTGAAGATGGCGAGAAGCAGTAAGGTAAGGCACAAACCCTGCAGAGAAGGTAGAAAGAAGCCATAAACTGGAATGTACTTACGCAGCCATGTTACAAGTCAGTGTTGCTATTAAACTGAGGAGTTTTTGCTTCATGTAATCATCAACCAAATGAATACTCTTCTTTTAGGTTAAATTTTAGAAATCCTAATATTTTTAATACTGGGGACAGTCATTAAAAAACTTTTTGAGGTTCCTAGTATAAAATAAAGCAAAACCCATTTCATTGGTTTATAGCAACCAAGTTACAATGATTCAGTATATTTCATACACATGCACAATTTTAACCAAGGATTTCAAAAGGAAAAAAATTTCATTGGTAAACATAAAATATAGCTGAAATTTTTACAATCTTCACACTGGCCTTGGAAAGAAATGGCAGAAGTGAAAAGTGACAAAATTTCAGTGCTTGAGAACAAAAGCCACTAAATTCTGCAACTTCTCATAGTACGGGATGGAATCTCCCTTTCTGAAAAGACTTCAGTCCCCAGAATTCTAGTTGAGCTGATAAAACTGCCTTGGACAATCCATCAACATACTCTTTATGCTCTATGTTGCAAGGAGAAGTGATGCTAATGGGATAAACTAGAAACCAGGGTTATGTTGAGAGGAAACATCTAGCCTTCTTTGAAACTCAAAACTGTGGTATAATTCATTCTCTTCCTTAGCTATTTGAAATTTAACTACAAAATTTGGAGAGGAGGGGTATGCAGCATGCGATTTCCTCTAAGGAAAAAAACAAAAACAAATTCCTGGTGATTATAGTAGGTATTTTAAAGCATATTTAATAGTGGGGGCAGGTAGGTGGAACAGTGGATAGAGTGCTGGGCCCAGGTTCAGGAGGATCTGAGTTCAAATTTGGCCTTAGACATTTACTAGCTATGTGATCACAGGCAAGTGACTTTTAAGCCTGTTTGCCTTAGTTTCCTCATCTGTAAAATAAGCTGGAGAAGGAAATGGCAAACGATTCCAGTATCTTCACCAGGAAAACCCAAAATGAGTCACAAAGAGTCAGACATGAATGAAAGTACTGAAGAACAACAAAAAATTTAATAACACAAATTAAAGTTCTCATTATGCTAATACATCCATACATACTACACAACAAAGGTGGTATACTTTACAGAAAGATTAGCAAACAAAAATATCATATGAAATTAGATTTGCTTAAAGCACACACATGGAAAATTCAGTGCTCATCTTTTTTTCACTATTGAAAAGTGACAGCCATGTTGGTCTATAATCATTATATTCTAAGAGCTCACCAAAAATTTGTGGCACAAAGCTGTTAAAATGACACCATATAAAAAGAGCGATAAAAGGCTTTGTCATTTTATAACATAGTACCCACCTTGTGAGAAGCTACTGAGAACATAAACGACTCCTGATTATCCCTGTTAAGGTTGCCCTCTAGCATCGCTACCTCCCCATATGAGTGCCATGCTTGCCTTTAAAGGGATAGGATAATCACAGCTGCAGCCTTAGGGGTATTTAATCATTTGTCAGGTTATACTTACAATTAATATGGCTACAAAACAGGCTATTGTTGTGTTCCAGTCTCCACTAGCTGTTGCTGAGGCTTTGCCAACCAGAACACTGTAGAAAATGAAATCCCCTAGTCCAAGCTTTACTCCCCCTGGAAAAAAAAAAAAGATTAGGAACAAGAAGAAACATATCTGTCTAAAGGTCCCAGTTATTCAAAATACAAAAACCACATACGCTTTTAAAAATTTTAACATTTTAAACTTTAGAAGTTCTGTTTAGTTAGATAATCATGCTCTGTTGCCATCTAATCAAATTAACAATGCACCAAGCTTTACTAAGCTGAAAAAGAGTAAGGAGTAGGTGTATGACATAAGTAAAACTGAATCCTCTTAAAATGATGTTACTGGTGTATGACATAAGTAAAAGTGAATCCTCTTAAAATTATGGTACTAGAAGGAAAAAAGAATGCTACTGAGTTCTGGGTGAAATGCTATGGAAAATACATATGCTATAATTAACTTTAGACTCAGAAGACATGATTTCACCTGTAATATGACTTAATGACACTGCCAGAAGAAACCTGTAATGTATATGCATTGTTCTGTTTTGAATACCAAACTAAAGGGCTTAGACTAGTTTAACTCAAGAAGCATTTATTAAGTGTCCATGAGGTACAAGGCATGGCAGTGCTGGGATACAAAGACAAAACAAAATGATTCCTGTCTTCAGGGAGCTTATTTTTCAATCGTAGGGAAACAGCATGTACATAGATCAATACCAAATATACACAAGTAATTCTAAGGCCAGGAAGACTGGGAAGGGCTTCGTGTTGGGGAATGGCACTTGAAGTGAGCCTTGAAAGAACATAAGGATTGCAAGAAATAACGGTAACAAGGGAGACATTGCAGGTATGTGTTATAATCAGTAGAAAGGCATGAAGATAAAATATGTAATGTCATGCATGGAAAACGGCAAGCAAACCTATTTGGTTGGAACACAGATTGGAAGAAAAATGTGAAATCAGGCTGGAAGCAGACTGTAAGGGCTTTAAGTGTCAAAGAAAGGAGTTTGTATATGATCCTTGAAAGCAAGATGGAGCCAATGAAGCATCTTAAATAAGGGAGTGACATAGTCAGATCTATACAGTAGGAATATAAATTTGACAGCTGGATTAGAGAGGGTGGACTAGAAACAAGGAGACTAATTAGGAAGCTAATGCAATTAATCCAGTAATGAGGGCTTTAATGAGGGCGGTGGCCATGAAGTGATTCTAAAAAATGAAAAATAAGTGAAGGCAGTAGTGTTAGTCTTACTTTTAGTGAAAGTAGCATAAGAGAGAACACTCCTGACGTTGAAATCCCCAATGCTCTCATGGAAGGAGATTCTCCTTCTAAGCAATAACCCTTCCTCCTCCCTCTCATCTCCCTCACAACAGCCACAACTCTTCTCAAAGGTAAAGTGCAAGTTAATTTGTTTTATTTTCTGTTTATATTGTGTCCTAATCACTGCTATTGTATTGCCGGTGTATTAGGGACAAAAAACTTATTTAAAATTATAAATAATTATTTTTATATGAATATTTTTGGGGATGTGGTACCGATCATCTGACTTCATATTATTTCCTATGGGAAAATTCGCTTTGCAATACAAACAAATCACATGACAAATAGAATTCCATATGTGTGCCTATATATATATATATATATATATATATATATATATATGTGTGTGTGTGTGTATATATATATATATATGTATATATATATATATATGTAGAATTGCAAGCAGAATAGCATAATTTCATACACACACATACATAAAAACTCTGAGACCTCACCCACAGCATGGAGGGGTGTGTGTGTGTATGTGTGCTCACCAAACTAAATGCTTGGTGAACATGCAATGTAGTAAAACACTGAATTAACCTTATCAATTATGCTCTCAAAAATTTTTGGTCAAAATTTGTGCTGTACTAATATGTTTAGCTGAATATCAGTAATCCCAAGGAAAATGCCAATGTTATAGTCAATATCAGTGGTGTCAAACTGAAACAGAAACAGATTCCTGCAGTGGCCACATATTTTTGTTTATTCTGTCAAACACTTCCCAATTACATTTTATTCTGGTTCAGCGATTTTGCTTTGTTTTTGTTTTTTTTTGGAGGGAGGAAGGCAGAGCAATTGGGGTTAAATGACTTGCCCAAGGTCACAACAGCTAGTAAGTGTGTCAAGTGTTTGAGGCCGGATTTGAATTCAGGTTCTCCTGACTCCAGGGCTGGTGCTCTACTCACCGTGCCACCTAGCTGCCCTGGTTCAGTGATTTTGCAGGGCATAAGTTTGATACCACTGGTCTACATTGTTCCTAATTTTATTAAAGGAATTGAATTCCAAATTTTACTTCTATTCCTAGCAGTATTTATTTTAATCAAGACAGAGACCTATGATCAACACTACAATAAAATGAACATCAATGCTTAGAAGATAAAAATACAACTTTTCCTGAATGTTGCAGATACTAACATGCTAGGCCCCTGAAATTTGTATGTGCTTACAACTTAAACCAAGGGGCTGAGCTACTGTAAGTTCAAGATAGGGTGATGAATTATCTTGACAGTCATACAATTCCCATTCTATATATCACTGAACTGCTAAGTAAGCAGTTTCTCTACATTTGATTCCTTAGGAAAACGCAGTGCAATCAGTCTTCTCAGAGAGTGATACTGAGACATATTTTATTAGTGATTTAGGAATGAAGATGAAAAATAAATAAAAAACGTAGCAATTCATCAAGTCTTTTTCCTCAGTCAAATAATCCAACGGACAAGTTATTTGTAAGAGAAAAAGCTAAGGGCATTAGTTTCCTCTTAATTGATATTTATATTTGATAAAGACAACCAACTGATGGCACAGCAAAGCAACCTGAATCTCAGCAACAAGCTCTGTGACATGGTGAATTAATTCTATTTCCAAGTGTGGAGAGAACCTTCTACTAAAATCTTACTTCAATGCACGCTCATGGTGCAGAGGTAACCTGGGTTCTCAAAGATTATGTCAGCTGTGGATGAGCTCTGGGAAGTTCCAAACAAGGTGGAAAGGCTTCAAGCAGGGGCTCGGTGGACCAGTCTCACTAAATTTGGAGAAACTGACTTCTAGAAGGCTGGTCACTCTGTGCTGAACTTTTTGGTCAAAATAACTCATGAAGACTGTCTACTAAGACATGGCAGTCTTTGCATCAGTGAAGAAAGTATAAAATCTGAAATACTGAAGAAATCAGAAGACAATTTGCTTTAAGTGTGGCTCATAGTTTTTCACTGCAACCCTCCTCCTTGACTCCCAGATATTCAACTAGAACTTTATGTCAACTCTGAAATACAATTATTCTCATCCCTTCTTCACTACATGATTAAATTCCTACAATGAAGAGCCACACTTACACTCTCTGCTTCCTTACTATTCATTCTTTCAGTCCTTTGGTATCTGGCATTTGACTACACCATTTTATGAAACTACTTTCTCACAAGTTACCAATGACTAAAAGTGTTAGAATCAATAGTAGTTTCTCTCCTCATTCTCCATGAGCAAATGAAAAAGCATTTAGAGCTTACAACGTATCTATGGTAAGTGATGGGCATCAAAATCAAAGATCCAAGGGTCCTCAGAAGTCATTTAATCCAATTTCTTTCATTTTACAGATGCTCTGAAATCGGGATATGAACGCAAAAAAAAAAGGAAAAAAGTGACAATTCTTGCCCTCAAGAAATTTTACATTACCACAAGGGGAAACAGCACATTTAGAGGAATGGTGGCCAGAGGAGGGAGTCAAGGGGATGGTGAGCTGATTTATGGGGCAGTCACCTGACACAGTCTTTCAGAAAGCAATGGTATCACTGATTTGATTAATGTGCCCAGAACAAGAGGTTCAGAATGCACACTGAGGGAGGGCGAATGACTCCTCAGTGGACAGCTAGGTGAGTTATGAAGCATAGTCTTGTCTGGAGCTATCTAGGTAAATATGACCTCACTCAGGAGGACTCAGCCTCAGGGCAGAAGTTCAGAGAAGCTGAGTAGTTTATTGTTCCAAGGGAATGGCAGCATGGATTCTCGAGGTCCAGTATGTTTGGTGCTGATCTAAGACTTGGGCTAAGCATCTCTGTTTTTCCTCTCAATTTTCTACCTCTGCATGAATAATGGCTCTGAGGCCTTTGACTCAGGTAACCTCTTGGTTAAGTTTCAGAGGAGGTTCTGATCTGGTAGAGAATGTTTCCCCACTTGGGGTTTCCAATACCAAGGAAAAAAAATCACAGTTCTCACCCAAAAAAGGATAACAACACAACTCATTTTAAATGATCAATACGTACATACATCAGAAGTCAAATTTTTAAAAAAATCCTTATGAAACAAGCTGATTCAGGAAACATCACGAAATATTTCTATAATATTACAACTATAAACTAAATCATCAAAATTATTTCTGCCTAATGATACTATTCTGTCTCCCACACTTATTAGTTCTGCAACTTCTCTGAACCAGTTTCCTCTTTTGAAAAATGGGATAATATCTGTAGTACTGGCCTCACAAGAATGTCATAAGTATTAAAAAATATATGTAAAATGCTTTAGGAATCTTAAAATTCTATCTAAATATCCAGTATTATTATTGTTATCCTCTGAGACTAATTATCTAGGAATACTAGCATTCTATACTGAAAATTTTTAAGTCAGTTTTATCAACAGAAAACAAGATTCTACTTATGACAACTGGATACTTTCCTTGACTTTAGGCCTCATGAAATTTAGCATAGTTCAAAATGTAAATCGGCATTGACTTCAGTGTTACAACATAAGTAATTCCCAGCAAGAAAATTCCCTCTACCTGGGCACCTACTTTGTAACATAGTTAAGAGTTTTTAAAGAAAGAATCAGCAGGTCTGACAGAATAGAAAATTGAAAGAAAAAACAGAGTTTTCAGAGAATCTGAAAAAGAAAATGACAGAACTGTATCTCAACTCTATCGAGGCAGAATAGCAATTTAAAGAACAAAAAAATTTAAAATAATAACAAAAAACATTATTATAAGAATAGATGAACAGTCTTCAAAACAAGAATACCAAACTGGAGGATAGGATAAAAGGAGATTAATAATAATAGTTCCCAGAAAATAGTTAAAAGAAAACCTAAAGCCACATTTCAAGGAACTATACAGAAAAGAAAAAAACCCAACTGACCAAAACACTGGATGTCAAGATCAAAGTTCAAATTGAAAGAATCCATAGAATGCCAATAGAAAAACTTATTTTAATTCACCAAAGAAAAGCATAATCAAAATTCATTGCTATATCAAGTAACAAATTTTACAACAGGCTGTGAAGGAAACCTTTCAGATTCCTAGGGGAATTAATCAAAATAACACAAGATTACTCTGTATTTAAAAGCAACCAAAGGAAAAAATTGAAATATAGCATCCCTGAAAAATAAAGATTGGCTGCCAATCAAAAGTAATATGCTTTGCCAAGCCTAGGTGTAATATCAATTAAGTTGGGACTTTTTTTTTTTTTTTACTGTTTTAGAATGCTAAATTAATTGTCTGTGATTGAGCCTTACTAGGTGCAAAGCCCCAGGGTCTTACGGGGAGTTGCTAAGACCAGAGCCAATAGTACGCACCTAAGTTCTGGTCGCTCAGATGACTTTGATGACATCTAAAGACTGTATAAAAAGAGAGAACAGAGTTGTTTGCTTGGGGCTCTGAGCCACTGGAGGAGTGGTGTGTGACTCTGGGCCAGCCGTTGTTAAGAGCTCCCTGGCTCGTGAACTCAGATGTTGATCCTTTTTGGTAACTATGAATTGTGATTTGATCTGTTTATATTGTGTATGTTTATAATTTGTTTGTATTTGCTGTGAAGTTCAGGTTGCTGGCTTTTCCTCCTGAACTAAATGAGTTTATATGGATATGCTGGATTAAAGTAAGATTGTTAACCCCTTAATGCTACTTTCCTTAGTAAAGCAGATCAAAAGAACCTGTGCTGGCAGCTTTCTTGTTGTTGGGCTTGTGTTGGTCTTTCACACTCCCCCCCACCACAACAGCTGCTAGCCGAATTGTTACAACACTAGGCTAAGCATCAAAGAAAATAACTAGAGGTTGAACAAAAGGGAAGAATTAGAATCATTTCTTCGAAATAAATTAGAGGCAGGTTGACTATTCAACATGCAAACTGACCAAATATAAAAAAAAGTTAAATACCATTTTAAAAAAGAAAATAAAACAACAAACCTGTACGCTATATATGATGCACTAGGTAGACAAAAAGGGCATACACATGGCCAAAGAAACCATAGATATGGATAAGTTCAACAAAAAGACAAACAAGAAAGAAAATATAGAACTGGATAAGTTGTTGGAAAAAGGTAGATTTGACTGACCTGTGGTGACTGGCAAACAAGAATATTAAAGAATATATGTTTTTCAATATCCCCTAGAACTTTTAAAAGACTTGGTCATATACTAGTATAATTAAGTATAAAAAAAGCAGAAACATATCCTTTGTAGATAAAACAAAATAAAATAATAATAAATAAAGGAAACATGAACAAAAAAATACACAGACCTAAATGAAGACCAAGTAATGATATTATGAAAGAATAAATCATAGGAACAACAAACACTGATGCTAAAGATGATGATGATGCAATATATAAATGTTTATGGAAACAATTAAAGCAGTCTTCAAAGTAAATTCATTTCTCTGAAACATTATATTAATAAAATGGAAAAAGAAAAGGATGAAAAAAATCAGCATTCAATTAAAAAGATCAGAAAATAAATCAGCAACCTTAAAATGAATATAATGAAAGAATTCTGAAAATTAGAGAAATAAAAAACTTGAAGAGATTACAGAACTAATAAAAGTTATTTTTAAAAGATTAGTAAAATAAAAAACCACTAGTTAACAGAAAATCACAGCAAAATTAAAAATAAAAAAGGTCAATTTACAGAATAAAGAAAATTATCAGAAACTACTGTAAATAACTTTATGACAGCAAAATTGGGAAGTCAAAGAAATCTGAAGGGTATTTACTAAGACACGAAATATGCGAACTAACAAAACAGAAAATAGAGATCATAATCAATGCAAAGAGAAAAGGAATCAAGTAAGTCATGAATAAACAAGTCATGAATGAAAAAAACCTCTGGGCCTGATGGATTTACGAATAAATTCTATCAAACAATGAAAAATATACTTAAATAACTGAAAGCAATTCAATGCTCATTATTGGGTCATGATAATATAATAAAAAAGTGATAAAAATCACTTTACAGATTCAGTGCTATGACAATAAAATTGCCTGGGGGTACTTTGGGCAATGCACTGACAAAATTCCTTTGGAAAAATAAAAGGTCTGAAATTTCGAGGCATATAATGAAAGGAGAGGAGTGTGGGGAAGAATGAAAGGAGCACTGTGTTATCAGACTTCAAACTGTACTACAAGGTAATAGTCAACAAATCTATTGGATACTGGTTAAAAAGCAAAAAAGTAGATCAGTGGAGCAAAGTAGGTAAGCAAGAATCAGATGTAATAAAAAAAAAATGTACCCTATTGTTTAATAAACTCAAGAATATAAATTACTGATGGAAGGAATTCCTTTTGACAAGAACTTCAGGGAAAACTAGAAAACAATGAGCAGAATTTAGGTTTAGTTCAATATCTTACACCATATGTTGCAATAAATTCAAAATGTCTATATGAACGGAATATACAAAATTATAAAAATTCAGAAGAGAACAAGAGGAGGTATCTCTCAAAACAATGGCTGGAGGAAGAACTCTTAACCAAACAAGGGACAAAAAAAACAAGAGAAGATTAAACAGACAATTTTGATTTTGTAAAAACAAAAACCTTTTGTACACAAACAGAAAATCAATGAAGATAAAATAAGAAGAAAAATTTTGGAGGGGTCAAAATATTTGCATCAAATATTAACCAATAAAAGTTTAATTTCTAAGAGATATAATGACATAAATAATGACATCAAGAACTATTCGCCCAATAGATGTGTCAAAGTATCCAAAAAATTTCTGGAACTGTTACAAACTACACAATATTACAAACTATAAAATGATAATTTGCTCTAATCATCAGAAATGCAAATGGAAACAATTTTGAGGTTCCCCTAGCAAACTGACAAAGATGATGTAGAAAGGGAACAGTCAATGTTAGATTGGCTATAGGAAGACAAGACTGTTGGTAGAGCCATGAATTGGTTCAAATGTTCTGTATGGCAATCTGAAATTATGTGAGAAAACTAACTGTCGATGATCCCTTTGACCCAGAAATCCTACTATGGAACATACATCCCAAGGAAGCTAAAGACAGAAAATAAAGGTCCATTACAAACCGAAACATTCTTAGCAGCATTCTTTGTGGTAGCAAAGAACTAGAAACAATGTAAGTACCCACAGACTGGAGAATGACTGAAAGAACTATGATATATTAATGTAATAGCATTACTGTGCCATAAAAATGAGGACAATGAGGAATTTAGAGAAACAAGATTTATAGGAACTAATAAATGACTACAACAAAGTTGATGAAAATACCATTAAAAGATGAATTCTGGGTAATGAAAAACTAATGAGGTCCTGGGGAACCCAAAATGAGCTATACCTCTCTCTTCACAGCAGAGGGGCAGTCTACTAGGGTAGAACACTACCTGTGTATTTGATCTGGTCATTCTGGTACTGGATGTTTGTGCTTAATTTCCTTCTTTATTAATGTGAGGGTTCAGTCTGGTGGGTTGGAAAGGGTTTTACTTTCCTCCAGAAAAGACTGAAATATAAAGACAAAAAGCACTAACAAAATGGATTTTTTTTAAAGAAGAAATCTGAAATGACCAAATAAATGGACAGAGTATGTAAAACTTGCCACCTCATTGCCAGCAAGAGTATTTTCTGTATGTTTTATTTTATTATTTTTATATTATATATTACATCTTAAATGCTTTGTATATATTTTATATTTACTTATCTGTGTACATGTTTCTCTCTCCTTCTGGCAGGCAAAGGCTGTTTCCTTTTTGTAGCCTGAGTGCCTAGTTGCACGTAGCAAACACTTAACAAATAATTACTAAACTGATTCTGGTAACTGCCTAGACTTAAATACCAGTAAAAGCATCAAAGAGAAGATAAAGTGTCTTGAATGCTGAGCTTGAAATTTAAACTTACAAAGTGATGATTGTTGATACATGGCTATTTGCATTTCTGACATTATAAATTCCTTTTCTTTTCCTTAAAATTAGTGGAATAACCTCTTAAGGACATAAAAATACTAAGCGCTGATACAAATCCAAAGACTTCTGAAACATAGAAGGCCTTCAATGACAGGAAAGAAATATATCAATGAACAATACAACATCCAACAAAAAAGATGAATAGCCAAACTTCCCCTCCTCTCTTCTAAAAAAATGCTAAGTAACACTTTATTTGTAAAGATTAATTTAACATGCATCTGAGAACGAAGGGCAGAGTTTGGCTAAAAAGAGCAATGTGAAAAGCACCAAGCTATTATTTTGGGCTATTAATAATAATTATTATAATAATCACTTACTTAACAGTAAACTATCATTATTCAGAAAAAACCCGTTTCATTGGCCAAGTCTCTTTAGATTTACTTTCTGAATATCTAGGCAGCTACTTTATTCTCCCTAATTCAATGATTCCTTTGGTGCTACAGACAATTGTCCCATTTGAGACTGATAGCTTCTCCAATTAAGGGAGTAGATACATACTTTCCTCAGGATCATCATGCATATGGGAAGCTCCTGCAGGAAGCTCCTGCACAGCAGCTCTGGATGCCGGCGTGGAATGGTGGTGCCCCAGATTACGATCCCTTTGAGCTTCCCACTCTTCATTGAAACCACCATCATCACTGTCAGTAACATTGCTGGAGTTCTGGTTTACTGGGGCTTTGGGAAAAACACCAACAAAAAAATTATAGCTCCAGTGTTAATGATAATGTCCTCAGGCTGGTGAAGGCAATCACTTGGTAAGAGTTGTCAACTTGTGTTCTAAACTGGCGCCTAAGCTTAGGCTATAGCACAAGAAACGAGAAGACCACTTCTTATTTTTAAAACACAACTTGCAAATAAATACATATGTCTTCCCATTAACATTTATCAACACACTTCTGGTTCAAGTTTCTTTCTATACAGATGAAGATGATCTGACTGGACAAATGAAGGATGGATTAGACTAAATTATTTATTTCATGAGGGTAGAGAGCACAGCTATCTCTATATCATCCTAGTTACTATGCATTGTACATAAATGAATGACTGAATGAATAATCAGAGACATCAATATCCCTGTGGCTTTTATTAGACTCTACATATTAAAATGAGACTGTCATTGGATAATAGGAAATTTACATGGGATAATTTAAAAAAAGGAACTTCTTTGCCACTTTATCAGTGATGCTGGTCAACTTAACTGAAGCCATGGCCATAGAGACAGGAAAAGAGAAGGATAAAAAGAAGGCCTAGTTGTGTGTGTGTGTGTGTGTGTGTGTGTGTGTGTGTGTGTGTGTGTAAATATTCCAGTGGCCCAAGGCCACTGGCGTCGGTGGACTCTTATCTTTCTTTTTTTGCCTATTTCCTCTCTCTTGAGCTGCTCTGCTCTTTGTCAATATGGGCCCATAGAATGATTAGGACAGGTTTGAAAATAATCACTGGCTCAGGGTGGAAAATTTTTTTTATAATTGTGCACATCTCTAGATGGATGAGTCATAGTTATTTGTGGGCACTAATCTGGTCAAAGCTAGTTTAGTGGTTATTTGATAACATGTTTCTGCAATATGTCTATCACATCACAGTGTTTGGAACTGTCTATATAGATCAAAGTGTTTAAAAAACAACTACATGGTAGATATTCTAGAAGATACCTATATTTACAGTTTGTGTCGGATTTTACTTGATAAAGAAAACAATTTTCCCTCTCTCTATTTTTATTTATTAGATAATTCTTATCCTTATATCTGAGCATTATACTACTTCTCGTTAGCTGATCCAGAAAATGTCTATACTGGGAAAAAATGTAACCATGCAAATCACCAATATGCATTATTTAATATTCAGTATAAATAAGGTATACTTCCTTCCCTGAGGGTAGAAATACAAGTAAAAGTGAAGAGAAATAATAATCAATTTTATAATAAGACAGAATCCAAAATTCCTCCAAAAATTTGGTTGCCCAATTATTTTTGCCAGAGGAGTTCAATCTAGCTGTGTGACCCTGGGCAAGTCACTTAAACCTGTTTGCATCATTTTCCTCATCTGTAAAAGGAGCTGGCGAAGGAAATGGCAAACCACTCCAACATCTTTGCCAAGAAAACCCCAAAAAGGGTTACAAAGAGTTGGACACAACTGAAAAAAAAAAGACTAATAACAAGATCTCAGGACATAGACAGGAAAATGACTATAAGTATCACCTCCACCCTTCTAATTCTAGCTCAGTGTCAGGACTCTCTCCCTTAGCAATCTTGTTTACTAAGGAACAAGTACTTAAGACTCAAACAGATGTGAGCTCCAGATCAGAAATGTTCTCTCTAGTCATTTGAGCCATGACTTAGAATTTCCTAAGGTTAGCCCCAAAGAATTTCCCTGAGCCATTATCTCTCTTTGTAGGTATACTTCTCTTCTTTTTTGATACTTTAAAAAGGTCCAGGGAAAACTTTATGGCCACATATTTCACTTCAATTTTTCCCAATCTTGGCATATTGTTCTGCCATAAGATGACAGTGTAAGTAGAAAACTAGAAAAGCTAGAAAAAATGAGTATGTAAATAAAAATCTCTCCTACTTTGTGCGTTGTAGTTAGAATTTTTGGAAACTCTCCTTTGGGCTTCTGGGTCTCCTTCTGCCATGTTCACCAACCACACCATTGTTGCTGTTGGAAAAAGATGAAAGTCTAAGTAAGCATGTCAAACAAAGGAGATGTGAGTAGACGTCAAAGCACCATTTTGCTACTAAAATCACCAATTTTCTTTCATCATATCACCTCAGAATCTCTTTAGGAAATATTTAAGAAACTATGGGTGGAGACTTTTTAAAAGCAGAAAAAGGTTCTCTTCAGTCAGACATAGAAATACGTCTCTGACATTAAACATTTTCTTGTGGCATTCAAATGACTTTTAAAAATGTAGTTGATCATGATATGAGTTCCCTGAAAATCACCAGGAAAACCATAGAATTGCATCTAGGTGGACTTGTTGACTGGCCCTAAAATAGTTTTAACTCACTGGCAAGTTGACTTTTAGGAATTATACCTCAAGGGAAAACTAGCTTCACAAAAGCCTAATCTGATAAAAAGCATTACAGAAGAAATTTACACTGTAAGTTTCCTTCATATTCCCTGTAATGCCAAGCTTCCTCAATAATGCTAAACTGTTGTGGACAAAGTTAAAAAAAAAAAAGAGGGGTGGGGAGGGATTTAAAAGCAGTGTACACAAATGTAAATATCAGTTTAAAACAGTTAAAAATACCATTTAGAGAAGAGCAAATTGTTATCTTCTTGGTCCCAAACAAAATTTTAATATAAAAACCCCATGTTTTTGATCATGGAAATCATGTACAACCCTCAGTTAATCATTTTATCTCCAAGGGTCTGGGTTTCATTATCTATAAAATGAAGGTGTTGACAATGAATTCCAAAGTCTCATTCAACTCTAAAATCCTTGGAATGATTATATTGAATGGTTCCAGGTTTTTAGAGCCAGTACCACTGAATCATAACCAAATTTTCAGTTTGGTATTTCTGAAAATCTCAAACCCTCAGTCACTGGAATGTAGTTATCTTCTAATTTTGGTCCTTCTCTATTTTTTGTACATAACTTTATAGCTACATAAAGGTCAGTGGCTGTTACTTCTGCTACTAAATGGAAGAGTGATTAAAAATAAGATAATGGGTCCGATTCCTGTTACTCAGTTAGCTTTAGTCTGTTCCATGGCTATTCCAAATTGCATCTTTAACCAAGTTACCTCACAAATGTGTGCCGCTGGTAACAAGGAAATCAGACAAGGAAATAAATATTTGAGCTAGAAAGGACCTTAGAGGTCATCTAGTTTATTCTTCTTATTTTGAGACCAAGAAAGTAAAAAGATTTGACCAAGACCATTTCACCTCATATGGAGCAAGGCAAAGTCATTACTACTAAAGGAAAAAACCTCAAAGCACATGTTGCTGACCAATCATAAGAACATCTACCTCACAGTATTACAAAAACACCAGCTACTATTATTACATATAATATTAACACGTGTGAAAAAGTAATTAGAAAAATAATTTGCTGTAGGTATGACAACCACAAATATAATGAATTCTGTTCCCATCCCCATGGCATGCACCACTACAGCGAGGGAGTGAGCACCAGCAGCAACCTGCCTCTTCCAGACACAGTCAGGGACTTTAAACAAAGCTACCCGAGAACTGTGCCTGGTACTTGAGATGGAAGGAAGGCTTGTGATTCGGTTTCCACATGCACTTTTTGAGGGGATCAGACCCACAATTCCACTGGTGCAGGACCCTCTCAGTGAAGAGACTCTCTCCAGCTGTATAGAGTAGTCCCTGCTCTCTAGTGACTGTCTCAGAATGTTCTTGGAGCATAGAGAAGGGAAGTCATTTGCCTCAGCTCCCACAGCCGATGTTAGAGGCAGGATGTGAACTCGGGTCTTCCTGACTCCAAAGCCAGCTTTCTTATCTACTATGCAAGATAGCCTCTCTAAACTACTTGTAATAATCTTTCACAAAAACAGTGAGTTTCTTGAAAAGAAGTTATCAAAGAAAGCTCACAATTGAAGACAGTACTTTGCTTATCATTGTCTGATGTTCCTACCCCTTATTAAATTAATATTATAACAAGTTACACAGCATTATAGTTACTTTTTATGCCATACTCTACTCCCCACTAGACTATAAACTTTTATCAAGGCGGGTATCATGCCTTAGCTAAACTCTCTCTCCCAACAACTAGTACAATTCTCTGCACATTGTAGGCAGGTATGAGCTGAATACGAGCCAGCTAAACACCCTGGTGGCATCATAAAATAACCCAGAAAGTTACTGACCAATAACAAGCACAATAACAAGATAATAAAAAAGAGTAACAAGGGGGCAGGCAAGAAGTGGCTCAAAAGAGGGAGAATGGAAGGGAAAACAAAATTACTATGCTTACAAGTATATAAATTTCTCTAGATCTGATACAGAGGCATTTGAGATTTGTAAGACTTTCTATTACGAAAAGGTAATACATAGATATCTTTTTGGTTAGTCATGCAACATTTTCATGTGTATTAGGGGTGGGAATACACTTTTATTATCAATATCTGAGAAAACAACCTTTTGGAACCCTTTTTTTCTAGTATGATACTCCTCCTACTCACACTCCATTGGCTATTATTTCTAGGAAAAGACACAAAACGCTTTTGGCACTTTAAGTGCCTTTCACAATCTGGTTCCAGCTGACCTTTCCAGCCTGATCATACATTATTTTTCCATAGATCAGCCAGCCTGACCAGCTGAGGCAGGTAGGTGGTACAGGAGATACAGCACTGAGCCAAGAGTCGGGAAGACTTGAGTTCAAATCCCAACTCAGATGCTTACTAAATGTGTGACCATGGCTAAGTCACAAGCGCTCAGTTTCCTCAACCATAAAACGGGGATAATAATAGCACCTTACCTCTCCCAGGGTTGTTGTGAATATCAAATGAGAAATTTATAAAGTGTTTACTTAGTACAGTGCTTGGCATATAGTAAGCACTTAATAGGTGTTTGTTCTCTTCCTTCTTCATACAACACTTCATCACTGTGCCTTTGCACAGGCTCTCCTTCATGCCTGGAATGCACGTTTTCCTCACGTCCAACTCTTCTAATCCCTAGTTTCCTTCAAAAACTCTGCTCCAACTACTCTAGGAGTCCTTTCCTAATCCCTCCAAATGCTAGTCCCTCCTATTCCATCCCCAATTACATTTTGCTAATATGGTATATTTTCTAGTTTATGTATGTATACATGTTGTTTCTCTCCTATAGAATATAAGCTCCTTGAGGACCAGGACAATTTCATTTATGTCTTTGATCCCCACCATCTTATACAGTGCCTGGAACACAGAAGGCACTTTTAAAAAATCTGGTTCATTGATTAATAGGGCAGTTTCTATGAAACAAACTAACTAAAAGCTCATAAAAGTGGATTTTGCTTTGGGGTTTTAAAAGCTGTTTATCCATGGAGGGGAGGGATGGCTATCTCCACGAGTCAAATACAGTGACGGTGGAGCCTAGGAATAGCACCATGGCAGGATGTTGCCAGAAGACCCAAGTTTAAATCTTGACTTTGTTACTTACTACTTCAGTAACCCTTGAAAAGTCAAAAGTGGGTATTTTTTAAAGTGGCTAACAAATAATAAAACTGCTTAAAACACTTTTGAATGGATGTTTATTAATATCAATGAAAAGTGTTAATCGATAATGTTGTCTTCTTATATTCTGTCAGGAAAAAACTTGACCCCCAGTAGTTTATAAAACTGTTGTGTGATACAGATTTAAGGCCTTTTTAAATCATGTTTAAACATGCCTGACAAAGTGATATTTTCTGTTCAAATTTTCTCAAATAAGTTGAGGTTGTCCCAACATGTCAGTATTATCCTGACATCTTTTTACAGATTTGAAACAAGCTAAAAATATTATATGTTTGTGCATGACTTATTTTAATGCCTAGAAATGTCATAAGTGAGGTTCATATCCCAGCAGAAATACAATCATTAGCCCCCAGAATCAGCCTTTTCCTGTTAAGACAAAAATAAGCATATCCTTTACAGGAAATACCTCACACAAGAGCAAAAGACAAATTTTTTTTATACTGCTCATAATGGTGGTCCTAAATCTTTGCCACTCTCAAGCCCCCAATGTTTGTTTTCAAAGATGATCTCAATCCCAGCCTGATTAATGGCAATGGAATGGAAATTCCCTCAGAGTCCCACTTCTCACACTTCAAAAATTATTTCTACCTTACCTATCTTTCTTTCCTCCTTTTCATAACTGACTTCTTCACCTGGTGAGCCACTGATTCACTCCCCACTTGCTTCCTCTAAGGCTTTGTTCCATCAACTTACCCCCACTTTCTCAAGCATTTTCAATAATTTCCTCTCTAACAGATCCTTTCCTTCTGCCTACAAATTTAACATTCTTAGGTCTCAACCACACTAAATACAAGCCTTCCTTTCAAGCTTGCTGCTCCTTCCAGCTATTATTACAACCCTCTCTTTCCCTTCACTGCCAAATTTCTTGAAAGGCAAAATCGATACCTGTTCCTTGACTTCCATCCACTGATTGCTTAACCTCTTATAATGTGGGCTTCTGTTTATACCACTGAACCTTCCTAACTACCAAATTCAATGGTCTCTTGTTAGTCCTTATCCTTGACTTTTCTGTAACATCTTACTAAGTTCATCCTTCTCCTCTTTCCCCAAACACTCTCCCTCACTGAGTTTCTATGGGTTTCATTATCATCTCAATCCTCCTCCCACCTTTGGATAATTCTGTCTCTTTTGATGACTTTTCTTCCATATCCCCCCTCCCTCAATGCAAGAACTGCCCAAAGTTCTGTCCTCAATTCTCTTCTCTGTGAACTCATTAACTCCCACAACTTCAGTTATAACCTTTATAAAAATGATTCCTAAACTTGCATCTTCAGGCCTGACCCGCCTTTCAGTCTTGCATTTCCAAATGCCCGCCAGACATTTTCCTGGCCCTTGAAAACCCATGATTTCCAGTACTGAATTTATAATCTACTCTTCCTGAACCAGTTCCTCTCCCTATTTCTGTTAATGGCCACTACTATTCTCCTGATCTTTCAGGCTCAGACCATAAATGGTTTCTTTGAGTCCTTCTGCTTCTCAAATCCCTATACTTGATCAACTGTTAAATCCTATTGATTCATTGTCTACCATAACTGGCATTAACCTGCTTCTTCCCTTTCTCATTACTGCTGAATTGGTTCCGGTCCTTATTACCTCTGATAGGGATTATTTCAACAGTTCCAAATGTCTCCAGCCTCTCTTTACCTCCAACGGTTGCTCTATCTAGGAACTGTGGCATTTGGAGCAAATTAGTTGCACTGAGGATGGTGGAAATGGGGAGGGGCAGGGTCTGAGGGAATACCTAACCTCTGACCACTCCTATACAGAGAGTTTGAAATAGTGGAAGCCAGGTTATGTCAAAGAAGACTTTAAGTCAAGGACTTGACCTTATTGGGAAAGAAAGCATGATTTGGAGGTAGATGGATGACAGTAACAGGATGGAGTGACTTTATAAGGAGAAGTTGATGCTAAGTGTTGGCGGGTCTAAGAATGGGAACCAAGGACCAAGGAGTATGACAATTCCCTTTCTTGGTCCTCAGTATTAGGGGGTATGATGTTGGCAGTAAAGTAATATCAGAAAAGCATATGTACATATTCATATGCTATTACTCTACTACCAATTTTTTATAAAGTAGCTTATGTATCATTGTTTCTTTTTTGAAGAAGACCTCATTTAGGCAAGAAAGATACCCACTTCAACAAAGAACGAAAGGAAACGACGAAATCCAGGATCATCTATGTAGAGCTAGAAGGGACCTAGGAGGTCATCTAGTCCAATTTACTCATTCTACGGATGCAGAGACTGAAGCCCAGCGAGGAAAAATGAAATACATGTTACCTTCAGGTCACACAACTAGTAATGTAGCAGAGTCAGAGTTCAAATTCAGGCCTTCTGACTCTAAATCCAGAGATCTATTCACTGGACCACAACAGAAGGGTCCTGGTGGCACAGAAGAAGGGACAGACAAGACTAGTGTCTTGAGGTAAGGCCAGAGCTGAGTTTTATTATCAGTTAGGAGAAGGTCACTGGGCAAGCAGCAACTTGCCCTTGCCAAGGATTCTACATTGTCTCTCATAGAGCAGATGTCCTTCAAGACTCAGCATGGCAGCAACTAGGTGGCACAGTGGATACAACATCAGCCCTGGACTCCAGAGGACCTGAGTTCAAATCTGACCTCAGACATTTAACATTAGCCGTGTGACCCTGGGCAAATCACTTATCTCCAGTTGCCTCGCAAAAAAAAAAAAAAGTATAAATCCCACCCTCTACAAGAGGCCTTCCCCAGTCTCTTTCCTCTATTGTTTGTGCTTTCTCTTCAAGATTACCTCCCATTTACACTTTATGTATTTTGTCCGTACAAAGTTGTTTGCATGTTGTCTCCCTCATTACAATGGGAGTTCCTTGAGGGAGTGAGCCATATTTCTGCCTTTCTTTGTATCCTGCATTCTTAGCACAGTGTATGACATATACTAAGTACTAAATAAATGTTTGCTGAATGACTGGGTATGAAGGAAGAGTGGCTCATGGGATGGAGGGAGCAGAAGGAATCTTTTCCATCGCAATAAAAATACACCCCAAGAGACAAAGCTGATGACCATAGGTTGCTGGGGAAGGGGGTAAGGGGAAACCACAGCACAAGAGGAAGAGGTAACAAGGGATTAGGTTGGCACCACCAAAGAAGTGTGGGAAGTATAGCCTCTGCCCAGGGAGAACTGTGTCTGTTGGAGCTGCAGCATGAGGGGTATAATCCTCGTTGCAAAATCTTTTTCTGTCTCCACAACTACCATCATTTATTTCTCTTCCTTTCCATTCACACAGCCAGTCTCTCGCTACCTCTCATCTGGACTGTTGCAATAAACTAGGCCATCTTTTGCCTCATTTCTTACCTACCTTTAAATCACTAAATAGGTGTTGCCTCAGATAAACTGAGAACTGGGAAAGACCTTAACTTAAAAAGGCCAAGGTCTCCCCCTCCAAGGTTATCTCCAGTCATCCTGATCTATATTTTGCCATTGGGCCCACATGGCTTCAGAGAAGAGAGTGAGGCAGGTGACTTTGGCACAGCCTTGCCTCACTTAAATCCAATTCACTTGAAAGTCATGATGTCACCTTCCTGATGTCATGGTCTTCTTTGAGAATGAAGGATGAACAACAATAGCCCTGGTTGCACTGACTCCAACCTAAGCCTAATACATATAGCCAGGGTAATCCTTTTAGAGGATATCTCTCTGACCAGATTTATTCTCATGTTTAAAAATTCAATGACTACAACACAAAGGCTAAATACAACTAATTACACTCCAACCCAGACTCAAGTCTATAATCTTAAGACTGGCTATGAGATCATCTAATCCAATTCCCAATTTATAAATGAGGAAACTGAGTGATAGAGCAGTGATATGACTCAACCAAAGTCACACAGATAGTAAGTAACAAAGTCTACACCTCATTCCCACAAATCCAGTGCTCTTTCCATGCCATCTCCTAAATAAATCACCACTAGGCCAAGGACCTAATTGTGCAGGAAACAAACAGATCAGAAGACAAAAACAGAAGTTAAAGTTGAAGAAATCAATGTGATGATCATCATAACTGGATTCCTCTGGCCTCTCATCGGTTAAATAGGTGATTACTAACACAAAAGTCTTTGCAAAATACTTACAGGAATAAATAAGAGCTGGGAAGAGAGTTTCATTTCTTTCCTGAGCTGTTTCAACGAGCATACGTAGTGGTCCTTTTGGACATAAAACTGCTACCAAATCTGGAAAAAAGAAGAAAAAACAGAAAAAATACCATGAACCACAGTGGCTATAACTTGGGGTAGGTTGTGGGGAGGGGAGAGAAGGAAAAACTAGGTAAGATACCTTAGTGTCTCTTAATAGGATGTGAAGGTCAGAGGTAAAAATGACCCCCAAATAAACTATCAATAATATAATATCTATAAATATTGTTTGGGGTCTGACCTCTTCACACTTAATCTATAGTATACAAAATCAGCTGGGTTCTATGAATAAACCTTCCCATCTTGTAAGAAAGAGATAGTGATGATAACAAGATGAATCCATTCTCCAAAAACTGTCAATGTGCTATAAATAGAAATAGGCCACTGAGTTATTTCTCACTAAAAAAAAAAAAATCAAAAGTATAAGCTATAAATATGAGATTAATGACCTTAAAAAAGTCTAATGAGAAGGGTTTTGATTGAGCATTTCAAGATTGTGAAGAACATAATAAAATACATTAGTTGTTATTCCTTTTTTTCTTCTAACATTATATGTGAACTTAGGGATCTTGAAATTAGAGGGGAGTGGATTTAGAAAAAACAACAGAAACAGCACATAAAGAAGCATTTATTATTTCTACAGCTAGTTGATCAGTAGAACATAAAATACTTTAATGAATGAATTAAAGCACTGAGTAAGCACTTACTCTGTGCCTCAAGCACCGTTAAGCGTTGGGGATACAAATACAGAAGGGAAACAGTGGGATCAAGAAAGTGTACATTCTGATGGGGAAGACAACACAGAGATGGAGGTTGTGTCTAAGGAAGGAAATTATAGTCTGGGAGGTGAAGATGTCAAGTGGGATAATAGGGCAGTCCACTGACACACCCTCTACAGAATTAGGTTCCTATAAGAAGTATGTGAGACTGATAAATATCGAATAACAATAAATTTTTTTATACAAAATCATCCAGCTATTAAAAAATAATGGAGCTAGGAGCAAGTTTTTCACAATTCATTCCAAACCATTATACCATTCTCTATATTTTCTCAATTTAATTCAAAATTCAGAGCATGAAAATTTATGCTAAATAATAATTTTTTAATGAAGATCAAAATATCTACAGGATAGATGGAAAATATGTTAAGAGATCTTGTGCTTTGGAGATCAGCTCACTCCTTGGGTGGGGAAAAAAAAATCCCTACACACTCCCATTTTTAGCATGATTTATTACTTGATAAAGGAAAAGACACCTGTCCCAGTCCAAAAAGCAGCTCTTTCTAGCTTTCTATGTAGATGTACTACCAGATGACTGATGACACGTAAGTGTGATGACATTTATTTTTTAAATCAAACTATACTAAAATTAGCATTAGCTTAAGAATTTGGGAATTTCTTGACCTTTTTTGTGCTAACTCAACAGTTTAAAAACTCAAAAGCAGGGCTGAGAAACCCCGCTCTAAGCCATAAGTATCCTTTTTTTTCAGAAGCTCAAAGCACTTCACAGATATGTATCAGTTTCCCCAGCACTCCAACGAGGAAGATAAATTGCAAAAGATAATATTGCCACAGCGAAGTAGGAAAGCAAAGCAGATGTAAGATTTCCCAACAATACCAAAGATGTCTTAAATTTTAGGATGAAAATGACAGATCTTACTTTCAGATCTGCATTTCTGCAGATCTATCTTATGTCTAAGTGTTAAGAATAATGTAGTTTAGAATAACCAAATTCTTTCACAATAAAATTGAGATGGTACTGTGAGGTGAGTGGTACATAAGTAATCAGTATTTGAACAGTAAATAGGAAAGGCACTGTGTTATCCTAAAATACATGTCATATTTATGTGGTTATAGAGTAGTCTTGTTGAAGTGGGCATCTTTCTTGCCTTAATGAGGTTGTCTTTAAAAAAGAAACAATGCTACATAAGCTACTTTATAACAAGTTTGTAGTAAAGTAATATCAGAACAGTATATTCTGTTAAATACCATTTGGGTTAAATTTGCCAAAGTGATAAAATGTTATTTATATAGAACCTTTCTTGTAAAGATTTAAAAATCTTTTACAAACTATAAAAGTTTTCACTTTCAGGGTTGGCAAAATTATGGTCTAGATATGGTACAATTCACGTTCTCTCAGTCTCTAGTTTTTACATCTGGCATGTGAACTGAGTTATCACTACCAAAAATATTAAAGAAAATTAATATTTACTGACCAATTATGGCATAAAGTTAAAAGAGCAAGAAATCATGATTTCATCAGTGTGGGAACTTCCTCCTCTGAAGCAGGCTGCAATCTGATTATAACTTGTTGGATAAGTCTTAGAGAGATACCTGAGGCTCAGAGAAGTTAAGTGACTGGCCCATGGTCACATTATGTCATTTTTGGCCCTAAATCAAAATTATACGGAGGATAGACAGAGGATAGAACAAATCAAAGCAGAACCATCATAACTAAAGGAGCAGTATATTTTTATAAAACTTTACCATATATTGAAATCACAGCCAAGATGAGCCATGCAGTCCATTCAGGAAGGTACTTTATGAATACCAGAGCCATGAGGGCACTGATCATAATGAGATAAGCCTGCTGCAGCCGAAGGGGGCCTTTCCAGTGGATGCAAATCATTCCTACCACGCCAAAATTCCAGATCACGAGTGCCAGAGTGATATAGTCCATGGCAACATTGTAGGTTTTAAACACTTCACTGAAAAGCAGAGTTAAAAACAAAGGGGCTAGAACAAAGATGTATTGAATAACTGAAGAAAACAAAACACAACCACTTCCTAGAGGCGAAGCATAACATTATGAGATCAGACCTAAAAGAGCATTTACAGTTTCACTATTTTTTTAAAATCCTGACCTGTGACTTCATCAGTGTTGGATCTTCCCACTGTGAAAATTGCCTCCATCATACATGTAGGCCATTATACTCTTAGTTGCCTAGAGTATTGAGAGGTTAAGTGATTTATCTACATACATTTGTCACAAAAGGATTCTGTGTCAAGGCAGGAGCTGATCCCAAGACTTACTAACTCCCAAGCCTGTACTCTTATTATTCTACCACACTGCCTCTAGGTTTCACTAGAGTATTAACTTGGTAGCAGAAAATTCCTCCAAGCTACACTGGGGTTCATTGAAAGCACTCTGAAATCTAGGTTTGGCTTACCTTTGGTCAAATCTGTTAGCTTCATACTCAGCAATCAGCTATAAGCACTAATATTAGCATGATCGGTTTGAGCTGTATGCTGGAAATCATGTGAAAACCTATTTTCCAAGAACTTTGTTTCTTGCCCTTTCAGTTACCTGAGGTATTAGTAGAAAGATCAGCAATCATGATGTCAGTCACACCAGGAGAGGGGCAACTAAATGTAATGGCATTCTTGAGTTCTACTGAAGCATTACATTAGCTCCCAAAAGGGAAGAAAAGGAAAAACTCTACTGAAAATCTGGTTTGCTGAGGTGAGGTGTCAATTTGGGAGATTTTTGTTTATTTAGTACTAAAGACTGAATCTCCTTATCTTACCCAGGCTGGAAATATAGGGGCAACTCATAGGCTGGTCCCACTCCAATCAGTGTTGGAGCTGTGACCTTCTCTGGGCTGGTTTTCTGGTGGCTCCTCTTGTTCCTACAGGCTCACTACATTAATGCTGAACTTAGTGTGGATATCCAACCAGATGAGCCTACTGTAGCTTAGACTCTTGAGTTCAAAACAACTGCCAGCCTTAGCCTCTTTGGTAGCAGGGATTACAGACATGTACCACCAAGTCCAGCGATTCTACCTCTTAAAGTACCTAGTACAGCACCTAAAACATAAAGTAACAAATGAGAGACTGCTAAGAACTGACATTTTCACCCTTCTCTCCGAAACTTTCCTAGGTAGTTTGAGGCTAATTATATCTTGGGATTTATAACCCAAAGAGTCTTTAGTCTACTTCCTATGACATAAACAAACTATTCTTGGGGCTGCCCAGGTAGCTTGTTACAATAGCAAAGATCATCTATTCTTCCAATTTTTGAATGAATTTGAAAAGCATAATAAATACGGAAAAGAAAAAGTAGTCCATTACAGAATAGTCAAGCTAACAGTTTAATAAACATTTTAAAATAATAAAACCAAGCTAGCAGAATCTAAGATTGCATCAGTGTGTCCATTCAAATAAGAGAAGAAAACAATCCAGAAGAGAGGGACAGCCACTAGGAACACAGCTATAAACAACCCTATCAATATTTTGAACTTGTTTGCTAGACCTTATAAGGACTCCCTTGATTTGGATATGATCATAAGTATAACTGAAAAACAACGTAGATGGGCCTAAGTAAAGAGCAGACAGGAAATTTCTGAAAAGTATTTAGGCTTCTAGGTACTTACCCCAAATAAATGAATGAGAAAAAGAACAACAACAAGAGAGAGGAGATTATAAGCCAGGCATGGATCACCTAAAAAAGAAAGGGGTTCAGTTTTTATCATGAAACGGACTGGAAACGTCCATAAAAACTTATATTCATTCTTGCGTCAAAAAAAGGCTTAATCAAAGACGGACTCCAAGTATGAAATTCTATGATGCCTGTAAGCTACACGTGGGAGATGGCAGAATTTACGAGTGCTAGAATAGTGTATATTTGCATATAGTTTTTTGGTGCTGAAGATTTGGCACTGAACATTGAGTTAGTTACATATTAGGGTTTATAGGAAACTCAACAGGACATAAATGGAGACTCTCCCTGGCTCAGCCCTGGAGTTCTATTTTTTCCTTCATAAATAGTAGAGCTTTAGAAAAGAGCTGGCTCTAAAAGAGCAAATCATTAGCAGGAGATATGCATGCCACTAAAACCCAAGGTGGTAATGTCTGAAATACAGGAGTTTTATTTTATTTCTGAAATGAGCCCAAGGCATCATTGCAAATCTAAGTCAAAGGAACATTCAATAAATGGACTTCTGAGCACTGGGGCAGGACAAGCAAGCTCTCAATTTGACAAAAGAAAGTTTAAGGCTAGGCTGAAATCTCATTAAGACTTTCACTACATGAACTCTTATTACATGGTTCAATAACAAGTAGTCATATGACGAGCTCCATGAAACATGTCTACTCGCTTACTATCATTGTACAAAATTTCTGTAGGTCTCTACAAAGTACTTTACAAATTACTACTATCCAGGTACTCCTTCTGTTCTTTTTTTAAAAATAAATTTATTTTTTATTTTGAGTTTAGAACACTCAGTTCCACAAGTTTTGGGGTTCCAAATTTTCTCTTCCTCCCTCTCCTTCCTACATCCATGGTAGTATGAAGCACAATTTGAATTTTTAATATAATACGGAAGATGAAAAAACTTTTTTTCAAAAGGAACATAAGCTGATCATACTTGCATAATGCAAACTAACCGGCCTAGTTAAAATAAATTTAGGGTTTCTCAAAGTAATTTCCGAAGTAAGACCTAAAGTAGAACAGTGGTTACTGTGAGTGGTCATTTTTTCACACTGTAGTTCTGCAGTTCTTTGCCCAGGGCTTGGCTAGATAATTCTGTCCCACTGTATCCAGTGATCACTTTTAATTTCTAAATTGGCCTAGTTCTCAACTAGAGCATTAAAATGTCATGCATCTCCAGGAAAAGGCAGGAGATCTGTGAAGAATCACTTCCGAACTTCAATTACCTCATCTACAGGATGGAAATACTCACATAGTTGTCTGGGGCACTGAGAAATTAAACGACTTGCCTAAAGTCACAGGGCCAATACTATCAAAGGCAGACACTAAGCCTAGGGCCTTCTGATTCCAAGGCCAGCCCTGATCCACTACTCCACGTGGCTGTATTATTACTTTTATTGTGATTAGTGTAATAATTACTATCCATAATAACAATAATAATTGGCTGCCGCCCACAATTTTCAAAGAACCCTTAGACTCTTTGTAAGGTACAAATAAACATCTCTAAAAGAATTTACTATTTGCCAAGTGACTCAAGTGCCAAGGGCCTCAGTTTCTTCATCTATAAAGGGAAATATAAATGGCCTCTATGGTGTTTCCAGTTCTAAATTTATAATCTTATGAGAAAGTAATCTTTCTTGGGCTGCTTAGGTGACATTTTCTCTTAAAGTTTAGGCAATATTTTCACCTATGCTCACTTTCAGATACAATCCAAGTCACAAGTATATCAACCATCCGAAACACTGACTAAAATTCTTGATGGCAAACACTTATTTTATGTATCCTAGCACCATTCGCACTGATAACCATGTAGAGTGTTAAGTGATTTATGCTGATAAATCCATCTCTCTCAAAAGTTGTTTCATTACCATGAGATGCAACTAAAAGGGAGAAGACATTTTTATTGCAAGTCAAGCAATCATATTTGCTATGAAATGCACAAACTCAATTCTCTTCAGTTATTTTAATTTGCGCTTCAGAAAGCTCTAGTCTTAATAATTGTCAATTATTTCATGATTCCCTCCTGTTTACTTCACCTAAGGATTTCATTAAATCAGTGACTGCTCTTTTCAGTGACCTGTATTTATACAGTAAAAAATTTTTTCATAAATTGCTATCTAAAAAAGAAACTACTTCCCAAATTTATTAAAATGTGTAATGAAGACCCGAAAATATTTTTTCTCCTCAACTGCATTTCTAATAAACAATACTTAAAATGACCTAATGAAGTTCAAATAATGTGAATAATAATAAACAAAAGAAGTGACTATAATAATAATAAACAACATGAATACTACCTTAACAGAAATAGAAGACAGTATATCCAAATCCAAAACCGTTTATGTCCATGACTTAATCGCACTCTCTTTTGGGATCACAGACAAGGAAAACGTTAGTCTCCTAACTCTGTGAAGTCCCCTCAGCTTTCCCCCATAACAGTCGTCACTGTTGATGGTTTCACAGGAGGGAGCCATTACTCCAACACAAAGAAATAATTCATTCTAACACTCCTTCAGTAGCATTCCCTGAAACGAACTTTAATGAACTTTTGCAATTTCAGTCTGCAAAAAGTGCTTTTTGAATTGAATTGTAAAAAAAAACTTCGGGGCATGTATTATCAGCTTTTTTCATACTCCAGTTGTTTTAATTTTTTTTTAAAGTTCTATATCTTTCACAAGGACATTACACAACCTTTTCAAATGCTCAAACATTTATGTGGTGGCTTTCAAAACAGGTCAAGGCAAGTTTCTAAACTCCACAGACTCAAATACTCATACTTCATTTTATAATCCCGCCCACAGTGTTTTGTTTCTCCAAAGTCAATTTTAGTTAATAAAACTTGAACAAAATTAGATGCCAACATGAAAAAAAATGACAAAATAAGTCTGAATTTCTAGTTGTATACAAATTTTCTTTAAGCAGTCTGAAAATGTGAGCTAAAAGAGCAAAACTACCAAAAAAAATCATGAAATACTTAGTGTTAATATCACTGTTAGATAATATAAAACTATTCAGTTGGTTCAAGGGCTAATAATCCAGTTTATAGATTATTTGGGAGCCTGGCTGCTTCTCCAGTCTGCTTTGGCCATTTTCCTTTTCATTTATACAGCCTCTAAAGTCACAGAGAAATTAAATTTAACTAACCAATTAGTGTTAAAGGAGAAAGTACTAGACTGGGAGTCAGGAGACCTGGATTAAAATCCCAGATGTGGCACAGAGCAGCCATGTATCTTTAGGCAAGTAAAATTACCTTCCTAAGCTTCAGTTTCCTTATCTATAAAATGACGTTAGACCAAATGATTTCTAAGTTGCCACCCAGGTATAAATCCTATAATCTGATCCTAGGATCACTGTCCTTTCGAACTTTAACCGGGCAACTCTTCACTTGCTTTTTCAAAAAAAGTATGACAGTGCTACTCATGTCCTGCCAGAGAGGTGACAGATGTAAAATGAAGAAGACAAATATTTCTGGACACAGTCAACGCGGGAATGTGTTTTGCTGGGCTATGCATGTTTATCACGAGGATATTCTTTTTTCTTTGTTGTGCAATGTTAGTTAATTGGTTAGTGTAGGAAGGAGACAGAAAATGTTTGTAAAAATAATTTTTTTAAAAAAAGACAGCATATAAACTTGGCCCCAGAGAAAAGATGATGAGATGCAAATCCCTTCCTTGTTTGTAGAGGCAGGGGCCTATGCAAGTGGAATACTGCATATGCTGCTAGACTGTGTTGTTTAATTTGGCTCAATTTTCCCCCCCTCCTTTCTTTTTTAATTCTTTGGTATAAGGAATGGCTTGATGGATACAGGCAGGAAGAAGGATTTTTTTTTTTGAAATGAAGGTGATGTAAAAACAAAAACATGCCAATTTTTTTAAAATTAAAAGCTATGACAGCAAGCAGCAAGGGCTGAGATGATTAGCAGAAATGAACTTTTTTAGATCACCTTCAGGTTTCAAATATCTCTCCCACAGCCACAGGCAGGAAAGTTGGTGATACTGTTTTGATGGCAAGTATTTCTTATTCATTCGATACTCCAATGGACCTATGGTCTTAATGATGGGAACATACTCTAATGATCCAGAGCGTATGCAGCCATATTTGACTGTCCTGTATGCTTCCTGTTCATGTTCTTTTGTAAATCGGACACCCAACATATTAGGTGGAGCTTCCTCTCACTCCCTTGAAAATGCACAGATATCAAAGAGCACATGGGTTATCAGCCATCCTTCAAAATCAATCAACAAACACTTGTTAAGCACCTACTATATGTCAGGCACTGTGCTAAACAATGGAGATACAAAAAAAGGCAAAAGACAGTCCTTGCCCTCAAAGAACTTACAATCTAACCAACCTCTGTTATGTGACTAGACTATCTTCTTTTCTAGTCATACATTTTTCTAATGATATTCCTTATTTTCCCAACATGAGGATCATTTTACTTGAATCTTCAGCATGGATTAGGATTTAATTTTAATCTGAACAATTTATCTTAATAAAGATAGGAGCAGTAAACCATAGGTACCCACATATGCAGTGGTATATAGATTATGGTGCATTAGATGGTCCACACCTCTATGACTTGGTTAAAGTTAGGAATGATAATACAAACTATTAATACTGAACGGTGCCCAGAGATGACTAGCTGACTAGGTATGCTAGCCTAACACTTCCTGTGAACCCCAATGGTCTTATTATTAATAAACAAGTCCTTAACATTTGTAAAGTACCTTACAGTTCATAAAGAACTTTCATGTATATTATCTCATGCAATGAGAGTGAGATGAGATAGGTATATGCTAAATCAGTATTTGTGAAACTGAGAAATGGGACCTCTGTGAGAATCACAGCATACAGGGGTGATACAGGGATTAGAGCTATCTCACTCTAACCACTTGATTGATGGTAGGAGTAGGATCTATGCTCCCAGCTAAGTATAAAGATAAGCTATTTTTAAACTTTATCTTCTTCACCATCCACAGCCAGTTAATGACCAAAGCCTGTCAATTCATCCTCTGCTGCAATTTTTGGACCTACTCTTCTTCCCTATTCCCATAATCCTACACTGGCCTCTAAATTTCTCAATTTCTGGTTTGTGAGGCTCAAATGAGTCACGATGACAGGAGTTAAATATGATATGAAAGGAAACTGAAAAGAACCCCTAAGATCATCATTTTGAGGTTTTGACTGAAAAGGGAACTAGAAACCACTGCAAATTTTTGATAAAGGTGACAGGACCAAAATTTTGTTTTTGGATAATTATTTTTGTTCTTCATGGGGTAAATTCAAAAGAGTACCTTCAGGCTTTCAAGAAAGTTAGTTAATGTGACAGTGCATAAGTTCAAATATGAGAAATCTGAGGTCTGATGAGAGACTAGGAACAGAGAGAAAAGAGGAAGAACTGGTAGACTCTGGTGATGTAAACAGTAAAGAACATGGAGAAATTGAAGATGACTAACAAAGACTTAGCTAACAATAACTGAGAAACTGGAAAGTGGTAAGAGTAGAGTAAATGAAAGATAGTGAGTTCAATCTCCGATTGAGCTTTAGATATTAGCAGCTATCCAAGTAGGGATGACCTACAGAGAGTAAGGAGTATGTGAATGAGAACATGCTGAGACCAGGTCAGAGATTATGATTTAGGAGTAGCTAGTAATTAAACTATGAGAAAGTATGGGATACTTGAAGAAGTATTAGGAGAAGCATAAGAGACCCCAAGGAATAGCCTTAAGGGACTTTCCCAGGTAGGCTGGAGAGAAGAAGAACTAGAAAAGGTACAGCACAGAGGGTGCTGAGTAGTAAGAGAAGGGGCAGAAAAAGCAGTGTGACCCGTCAGGAAGCCTCTCCTGATTGTCAAGGAAAAGAGTGGAATATCAAAGACAGAAAACCTAGAGAGGTGGGAAAACAAAAGAGGAATTTTGTGAAGAGAAGTCACTAGATGCCTCAGCAGGAACTATTTCTGTGGAGAAATCAGAAAGGAAATCAGGGTTCAGGGACATAAGTAATGATGAAATGGAGTAAGCCCATATGTATTTAGAGCAGAGGGAAATGAACCCAAGGTTCAACATCACAGAATGCACAGAAAGGTAAAAGAGAGAACTTTATTGTAAAATTAATAATAACAATAATAGTCAGCATTTACAGAGTGCTTAAGCACTGTGCTATGTACTTTACAAATATCTCATTTAATCTTCACTAGAACCTTGGGAGATAGGTGCTAATATTATCTCCATTTTACAGCTGAGGAAATTAAGGCAGGCAGAGGCTTAGTGACTTGCCCATGAAGCACATGTGAACTCTTGTCTTCTTGACTACAGGCCCAGCACTCTATCTGCTGCCCCACCTAACAGCCTTAGTAACCAAGAATGATCAAGATACGAAATAAACAAAGACCAGAAAAGGCAGGATATAATTCACATATAGTGTCACAAAAAGAAGCGAGAAATGCAGATAAAGAGTAGCTCCAGGCAAACAACTACAGGGAATTTACATGGAGGAATAGAGATAAAGAATCAAAGACTTGTATAGTTTCTTTCCCTGTCATCAACCTAAAGCCACAACTCTCTTAAATCTTCATCTGCCAAATGAAGTCATTCAGTGAATGACTTTTTAATCAGAAGGTCAATAAAAAGCATTGAGAGATTACACTTTACATTTCCCACTGTAGAAGGGGTCAACTTAGGAATAAACAGTCCTAAAAAGAATTGCAAACTATAAGCCACATGAAATATTGCTCCAGATCAATAATAACAGAAGAAAAATGCTAATTAAAAGAACTTTTAGACTCTACCTCACATCCAGAAAATTGGGAAAGAAAAAAAATTGAAATAACCAAAGTTATAGGAGCTTCAGGAAGTCAAGCACACTAATACACTATTGGTAAGCTGTGAACTGATCCCAACAGTTTGGTTAGCAATTGGGAATTATGCTAAGTAGGTGATTAACATACTCACTGAACTGGACACAAAGTAGATGCCTATTAATTATGGAATAGCTAAATAAATTGTGGCACATCAACATAATAGGATATTATTGTATTCTAAGAAATGATCAAGGTATTAGAGAAACATGGCAAATTCATTACATGAACTAATACAGAATGAAGTCAAAAGAACCAGGAAAATAATATATACAATGATAACAATGCGAATGGAAAGAACAAGAAAAAGAACACATGAATTATAATATGCAAACCTGGCCCCAAAGAGGAGATGAGAAAATGCACCTGTATCCTTTATTTGAAGAGCAAGGGAATGTGGGTGTTAGATGTCAGATTCAGCTGATATGTTGGTTAAGCTTTGCTAAATGTGTTTTCCCCTTTTCTTGTGTTGTCAAGGAGGGAAGAATATATTCAAAAACAAAGGTGATTTAAAAACAAAAGCTATCGATGAAAAATTTAAATTAATTTTTAAAAGAATTTATGACTTGACTTTTCCTGGTCTAAAGTATAGGCAAGCATAAGATGAACTGGCAAGATTGAAAAGAAATGGTCATTAAATAGTCAAATCATTAAATCAGGTTCTTAGGCTTTTCATCTCACCTTATAGCACCTGTATTTGTAAAGTACTACCAATAGGATGGTCATAACCACAATAACACTGATCATGATGGCAGCATTCAGAATGGAGTGCAGTGCTCTCTGCCCTACAGTTTCTGTGTCTTCAGTGAACGGAGTATAAATCCTAAAGGAAATCAAAATACAACAAAAGTCCATTGCTATATCAGATTATATCCTAAACCATAATTCTGTGTCTTCCTTCCCCCACAATGCAAAAAGATAATAGAATTTTTCTCAATTAATTTTGAAAATTAACTTTTTTCCAACTCATCTATTCTAGTAATTTTTTTAAGCACAATATTTACTGAGCACAATATTTACTTGCTTTAATTTCAAACAAGGTGTTGGCTCCATCTAGTGGATACTTTATAGGAAGCTATCTTAAGTCAAATGATCTTCATTCACTACTTGCTGATAAATAAGACAAAAAATAGATTTACACTACGAAGAAGCTAAGGGTGATTAAATGGTTTGTAATTCTTGATTTTTGCCTCTTAAAAAAAGGACACAATTTCATGAAGACTGAAAATTAAATTGAATACTGAGATAAAATCACATGGCACCAGAGATTCTTTACTTGGCAAAGAATTATCTACAGTAGAAATTCTCAAGTTTTATTCCTTGATTACTTATTATCTTCACATGCCACCTCCTCCAATTCTTTCCTCCTACAACACCTCCCACAAGAAAACGAAGGTTAATCTTGCAATGTCTAATGTCAGCAAAAATATTTTCAAGATTTCCAATACAGCCTATCCCATTCAAAATACTTCTTCAACTAGGATCCAAAAGCTTCCTTCCCCTTGTCAAGAAACAATTTGCTTTTGAGCATCAGAGGAAGACTCTACAATTAAGGTACCTTTATTATAAGAGGCCTCTAAAAGTGATAACTGAATCTTTAAAAACCCTCCCTGTTTTAGAGAATAATAAAATAAATATATCATACATACAATTGTCCATCCTTCCGGGTATAAAAGCTGACAGATTTGATGGTAGCCACAACCACAACCATGCAGAGTGTGACTGGTACAAATAGCATAATCACATGCTTGGCACCATATTTTAAAGTCAACTCTTCATCTTCTTCATCATCGTGTTCCACCACCTGCCTTGTACCACCCTGGGGTTGTCCATTGGTCTCTGACTCAGGGTTACCATGCCGCCGCCTTTCACTATGTTCATGCCGCTGTCTTTCCCTGCCATCATTCTGAAAAACACAAACAATCCTTTTTCAGTAAAACACATTTTTAGTAAAGTTAGCCCCTGAAGCTAGAAGAACTAGTGCTAACAAAATGATTATAACAAGCATCAATGATGAGAAAAAGCTAACTAAGAGGCAGTGTAGAGTTGAAAAGGTCCTGCCAAACTAGATTATTCACTCTTCTTCAAATGTGTTCTTTCTTCTCCACATCTCTGCTCATGCCATTCTTATGGCCAAATATGCTTCCCCTTCCATTTGTGCCTACTGAAATCCTCATCCTATGGAACCCAGTCTGTACACCTTTTCTCCCTCACCATTTTCCCTACAACTTCTACAGCATTTTGCTTGTATTACTCTCAACACAGTACAAAATTTAGCTGTATTGTAGTATAATGAAGCTTTAAAGGTGCCTTGTCCATAGCAAGTACTCAAATGTTTGATGAATTGATGAATGACATATTCAGGAAATATCAATCAGGCATTTTGGCTTATAATGAAAATCAGCCAGCACTTCAAGCTTATATTAGACCAGTTTAACATCACCTGTGCTCCTTTCTCTCCTAACATATTTCTTTCTAATTTGGGTAATACTTGGTTGCCATTGTAAATACTGAAAATTTGTATTACTTTCTAAATTACAGGTATATTTTAATAGAATTCATTACTACAAAATTTAAGAGGATTTAGTACTAATATTAATAAATAATAGCTAACACTTAATAGGGGCAGCTAGGTGGCTCAGTAGATGGAACACTGGATTTGAAAACAGGACGACTCATCTACCTGAGTTCAAATCTGGCCTCAGACACTTACCAGCTGTGTGACCCTGGGTGATTCACTTAGCCCTGTTTGCCTCAGTTTCCTCATCTGTAAAATGAGCTGGAGATGGCAAACCACTCCAGTATTTTTGCCAAGAAAACCCCAAATAGGGTCACCAAGAGTGGGACATGACCAAACAAATAACTGAACAAGAAACAATAGCACTTTAAGGTTTACAAAGTGCTTTACATATGTTATCTCTTTTGATCTTCACAACAACCCTCAAAAGTAGGTACGATTAACTCCATTTTACAGATGAGGAAACTGAGGCAAACAGGCAAGAGGTTAAGTGACTTGCCCAAGCCACAAAGCTAGTAAGCACTTGAGGCTGGATAAGAATTCAGGACTTCCTGATGCTACCCAGTGCTCTATCCACTGTGCCACCCAGCTCCAACTTATTCTCTGCTCGCATCCCCTTCTCAGGATTACCTACAATATAATAAGGACCTGGAGCAGACTTTTAATGACATATTTCTAAAAACTGCTGCAGGGTAACGTATTGGATGCAGCCAAACAGAAAAGGGTTGTATAATGGATACTGGCTTAACAGTTTTGCTTTTGGAGAATATGAGATGATATCTATAATAATAGTTAACATACCATATTTCCTTAATAAAAATGCCTCATCTACATTAGCTCATTTGAACCTCACAACAACCTGCAAAAGAGGCATTACTGTTTTCCTTATTTTATAGATGAGGAAGTTGAGGCAAAGAGAGGATAAGTGACTTGCCTGAGGTCACAGGGCTAGTAAGTGTCTAGGGAAGAATTTGAATTCATAACTTCCTGACTTTAGAGTCTGGATAACTAGTCTTGTTCCTCTTTTCCCACACTTCAAACTCTGCTCTTCCTAGCTTTGGTTTGAGAAACAAACAGGGGAGGAATTATCTTGAATTGAGTCATGCTTGCTAACTCCTTGGAAATACACCCAGCCATTCTTCTAATTTCCCATCAGACATACTAACTTGGGCTGCTCTTCCATGACTAGTGAGTTCCATGACACATAGCAGATTATTAAGGCAGCTAGGTGGTGTAGTGAACAAAGCAGAGACTTGAAGAAAAAGACAAAGAGAAAGAGTGTTCCAAACTCTAAACGTCCCTCCTATTGATCTTTTAGCACAACCCTCTTCTCTGAAAACTACTTCAGGAATCTGGGATGAGGAAAGACTTGTTGAGCTTACTTCTCTTTTTAACTTCTCCCTCCTATTCAGCATTATATTCCTCTACAATTTGACTTTGAGACTTCCTTTTGGCCACTTTTCTAAACCTTTCCCTATCCTGGTAAATTGAAATTTGCCAACTGGCTGCAGAGTGACTATGGCTGACAAGAAAAGGAACCTGTCAAAGCAACAGTATGGCATTCTAGGGTAACTACTGTCCCCGAGAAGTGGCAGAACAAAACCAATATCCCCCACCCAAAGAAAAGCCAGCATTTCTCCCACTGTTTCACCTCACCTCAAATATTGTTTGAGTGAGCCCTGAAAAGTCAAGAATATTATCTTCTTTTTTATCTTTTTTATTATTTATTCTTCTTATCTTATACTCAGGAGTGTGCTGGTAGATATTCAAAATCTGGATCTCCAAGGAGGACAAAAATGTACTCATAATACGCTTTTAAGTTTAAATGGCTTTATTAACATTTTCTCCATCACTTAATGAAGTCTAGTCAATCAACAAAACAACCATGCAGCCCTGATGTGCAATGTTTGCCAATTTCTGAGGTGTAAATGCTCACCTTGAAAATTTAACAATGAGCTCATGGTATGAGCTGGCTCCAGCACCCCCTGCTTGTCCTCCTCTTCCTTACCAATGTCTTATCAGAAATCTTTACTACATACAGGATAACCCTCTTGATCAACCGGTCTACAGACTATTCATGACCTTTTCCCCCTTTACAGAGTCTCAATCTTAAGTTTTTAGCATGAATCTGTCATAAATCTGATAATTTCTGAAGTTAGTCAAATAAAAGAAATGCTACTTTTCTATTCTTAATAAAAGCATGTGGGTCCTGAAACAAATGACTAGGGGTAAGAGAAGGTTGTAGTCGCCTGTGGCAGAGTAGTAAATTATGACACAGTGAGGAGCGAATGTTGTCTTATGACATATAGGATGAAAATAATTGAGAATTAAAAGTACTAGTGATGATTGTAACATTGTTGGAGGGACTGTTTCAGAGGCAAAAATTAAAAATAGAAGTTAGAGGTAAGTAATGACTAATTTCTAGTGACTTCAGGATTAGAAGGAATGAATTATCTCTATATTAATGATATCTCAAATAGGGAGGGGACATTTGAAGAATGATTAAGGTCTATTGGCAAGTTTGTTTATGATTATGTCAGGATTCCCAGAGCACAAAGTTTTAGCCATTTTCCTTTTCAAAGAGGACAATTCACTTTTGTTGTCCTCTTCCTCTGACTCCCTTTCTCCCAGTTGCAGGGAGTGAAAGAGTAGGAGATACAGGTCAAGATCCCAAAGTCCTCATGCTGTGAGAAGCAGAAATCATATGAAAACTACGTTGTGACTGATGATCTTAGATGAAGTTTTATTTATTTGATCCTATCCCCCCTCATCACCAAAAACTTGCCCCATCCTACCCTATCATTCCCTACTTTCTTTTTCTTTTTTTGGAGGAGGGGAGGCAAGGCAATTGGGGTTGGAGTGGAGGCAAGGCCATTGGAGTTAAGTGACTTGCCCAAGGTCATAGAGCTAGTGAGTGTCAAGTGTCTGAGGCTGGATTTGAACCCAGGTCCTCCTGACTCCAGGGCCAGTGCTCTATTCACTGTGCCACTTAGCTGTCCCTCATTCCTATTTTCAATCCTTATCCGCTGGCTCCTTCCCTGCGGCCTAGAAACATGCCCCATCTCAATCCTTTAACAACAAACAAAAAACCCCACAATGTTCACTTGACCCTCTCTTTTTTTTTGTTTGTTTTTTGGAGGGGGGAAGGCAGGGCAATTGGGGTTAAGTGACTTGCCTAAGGTCACACGGCTAGTGTGTTAAGTGTCTGAGACCAAATTTGAACTCAGGTCCTCCTGACTCCAGGGCCAGTGCTCTGCTTACTGTGCCACCTAGCTGTCCTTGACCCTCTCTTCCCAAGCTATTTTTATGTATCTTCGCTTCACAAACTCCTAGAAAAAGCCACACACCCACACTGCTACCACTTTTTCAACTCCCACTCTTCAATCCCCTTTACCTGACTTTAGCACTTGACTAAAATCCTCTCCTAAAATCCTCTTCAGTATCTGACACTACTGGTTACTCTTTCCCAATCCACCCCAAATATTCTCTTCTCCCTGGGTTTTCTCAACTACTTTTTCTGAGTTCTTCTCTAACCCATGAAAATGAGAGCTTTCTGTCTTTTACAGGATTGACATCCATGTACTACCACCCCTTATGTGTAGATATACCCCAAAGCTCTGTCCTGAGCATATGTGTGGGCATGCATTCTCCCTCTCTCCCATCTTGTTATAATAATTTCATTAGCTTCTATCTCTGCACTACTACCTACATGCATATGACTCTCATATTTGCATATCCCTCCCTCATTTCTCTTGAGCACCGAACCCACATCACTAACTGCAGCTGGATATCTTCACCCAGATGTCCATTAGGCACCTCAAACTTAAAACATCCAAACAGAACTCCACATCTTTTTCTGTGCTCCCTGCGCTTCTGATTCTTCATTTCTGGCAACAGCACCACCGTGCTTCCAATAAGTCACTCAGCTTCTCAACTCCTTCACCCCTTTCTTGCCACATATCCAACCAGTGGCAAAGTTTTGTCAATTGCACTGATGGGGTGCTTGGGGGCCTGTGCTTGGTCCACAGTTCCAAAATCACACCTCTCCCTAGTCTCAAAATACCATCCCTAGCAGTTTCTCTCTAGCAAAACAGGGCAGCATGCCCTAGCAAGACGTTTGTCTCTCTTCGTGATCCAGTGGCCAGATGTACCTATAGAATTTTTTAGTCTGACCAGCTGTGTATGTGCTGAGCTGGCTGTGCACTGGGTCATAATGATATTCACTATTCAATGGACTATCATATACATGCCAGACCAGTATGTATACTCACTTAAATCTTGTCTAACAAGACACTGATGGGAGCAGCCTGGGTATGTTCCAGTCAGCCCTGACTGTTAGTTGACTTAGTAACATTTCAGGCATAAAACCTCCATGTAGCCCCCCTCTGGGCTATTTCCCAGTGAACTCTAGGAAAGAACTCTGCACAGTAGATACAAAAAGTACATGTTCCTTTAAGAACTGACCACTCCTTAACCACTCCCTAATCCCACCCTGAATCACCTAATTAACATATTTGACACATGTTTTACTATAGAATAAACTATATAAACTTTACCTATACGCCTCCAAGGTGGCAGGTTCCCTAAAGAACTCCTGCCCACTGAAAAGTGTAATAAATCCTTGCCACCTCGACTTAAAGAATGCTCGAGTCCGTGAATTCATTTCAGACGGCCTTGACCCTCTCTAGTACTCTGGTCCTTGAGGGGTATCCCCCCCACCCCCCGCTCAATGATTCTGTCTGGGAACTCCAGTCTTGGGGTTCCAGGACTTCATCTCAACCGCAACAGTATCTCCAACACATCTCTAGCATATGTCCCTCTTTACCACTTGGCTACTGTCCTGGTTCAGGCCCTCAACATTTCTCCCTTGGGTAAAGCAATAACCTAAGCTGTCTCCCTGCCTGAAGTCTCTCCTCTTTCCAAACCATTCATTATATTGTTTACAAACTGATCATCCTAAAATACAGGCCAGACATTGTCACTACCCTATTCAAGAAGTTTCAATGTTTCTCTACTGCCTCTAACATAAAATACAAACTCTTCAGTTTGGCATTTAAAGGCCTTCAAAATTTGGCTCCAACCTATGGTACAGTAGAAAAAGTACTGGTTCTGGAGTCAGAGGACCTGATTTTAAACCCCATGTCTCAAACTTGGGGGAATCACTATACCTCCCAGGGCCTCCGTTTCTTCAACTGTAAAGGGGCAGAGTTAGATTAGGTGGCCTCTGAGAAGTCTTATGGTTCTAAGTGTATGATCCTAACTTCCAAATTGATTTTACATCCCTCCTCCTTCACACATTCTACCCTCCAGCTACAAGGTTCTACTTGCTATTCTCTGATCACAACATTCCATTTGCCATCTCCATGACTTTGAATAGGCTTATACACCATGATCAGAATGTTCTCCATTCTTATGGCCACTCCCTGGAATCCCTAGTTGCCTTAAAGATTCAGCTCAAGTGCCACTTCCGGTAAAAGTCCTTTTACAGGATCATAAATTTAGAACTGGAAGTAACCACGTAAGTCATCTAGTCCAACTTCCTAATTTTGTGGATGAGGAAAGTAAGGCCCGCAGCAGTGAAGCAACTTACCCAAGGTCACGAGGCAAGAGTAGCAGAGCTAGGATTTGAACTTAGGTACTCTGACTAGGAAGTAATTGCCTTTTCCACTACACCATGCTGCTCCTAACTGGTCATTCCTGCCTGATTTCTCTGGTTGTTAGTGCTTTTCTTGATCCCTCAAAAAAGACTTTGCAACTACCTTGTAAGTATTTTGTATTCACTCATTTGTGCCCATGTTGCTTTGCCTCCTTGAGAGGTAGGATAGTTTCATTCTTGCCTTTGTATCCACAGAGTACCTAGTACATAGTAGGCAATTAATAAATACTTACTTGTTGAATTTATGGATTTTCTGTACAGGATACAATTTGATCAACCCTTAGAGCTGAGAGATAGGATTCTAAGCCTTTATTCTAGAGTAGAATCATAAATAAAAATCTGATATGTCAAATGAAAGACTTACCTGATTAAGAGCAATCTGTTTCTACAACAGAAAACTCCAGAGGGCATCAGAGACTTTCCTATAGTGTTCTATTCCTACGATTTTAGGAAAGGATAAAATTTGTAAGCTGTTGAAATAACTAGCTAAAATATTTTTAAATAGGGGCTCCTAGGTGGCCCAGTGAGTAGAGCACCAGTCCTGGAGTCAGGAGAACAATGAGATCAAATTCGGCCTCAGACACTTGACACACCTTACTAGCTGTGTGACCCTGGGCAAGTCACTTAACCCCAAATGCCTTACCTCCCCCCTCCAAAAAATTTTTTTAAAAATGTTTACAAATTGTCAACAGTGAGTTAGGCTTCAGTTTTTAATCTTCTATAAAATTATCAAGATATCTACCAATCCAACATTTGTAATTTGTGGCATGTACCTCAGAAAGTTATCCAGATCTTGGCTTTTTATTTTTCTCTTGTCTTTAACATTACTTAGTCATTTATAGTTGTAGCAAAAAAAAAAAGTGTGTGTATGTGTGTATATATATATATATATATATATATATATGTATGTATGTGTATATATATATGTATATATATATATACACATACACACACATATACATATATATATAATTTTTTATATCACTTTCAACTACTGGTTGGATCTTTGGTTTTAATTCAATCAATTTAGAGCCACATCTTCATTATTTTCTCTTTCCAAAGTTATTACCCTACAAATACGCCACTTGAATTCATAGGCTAGCTATTTGTTTCAGCTTTCCAAGATTTCTCACGGTTTCTTCTCTCTTTGCTCCCTAAAATAAAATTTTTAAAAGAAGGGACCCAATGACTTAAACAATGTAAAGAAAAATTACAACAAAATGAAACTGAATATGCTATATGATTATGATAATGAGGTAGGCCAGGTTTGAAAAAGGGAGAAGAAAACTCCCTTTTTTATTCAAGAGGCAGGGAACTATGGATGTAAGGAACTGCATATATGGTCAGACTCAGATGATCTGTAGATTAGTTTTGTTAAATCGTTTTTGTTTTTAATTTCATTCTTATTCTTTGAAAATGCCTTTAGGTGAAGTAAAAACAAAAGACGTAAATACATTTTTTCATTTAGAAAAAAAAATTACCTCACCCATTTGCTGACAAACTAGCTAATGAAGTCTGGGGAATTTACTGTTTCATATTCAGAAAAAAATCCAACAGATGGACTTTATTTACAAAGAAGCAAACATATTTTAGTGTAAAACAGTTTTAACAGCTAAACACGTGCTAGCATACACACTCTATGTAAACTGACTTGAGACAAATACTGAAAACATCTGTTTCCCAAGCAAGATTATGCCTAAAAGAATTTTTTTTCATTGTAATAAAATTACTGTAATCTATAATAAATCAAGCTGCCTAAAATTTATTCCTAAAATGATTTGAAAAACTTAAGTAGAATAAACTTAAATTAACAACAAAAACAAGGGTTCAATTTTTAAATGTAGCATCTTTTCTAATGTCACTTTCCCATTATTATCTCACTTTGATATGTCCATGAGGACTAATCATAAACATGAGAGAAAACAGAAACAAAGACCTGATTTCAGAGTCACTTTGAAAAACTGATCAGTGTTGTTGTTCAGTTGTGCCCTACTCTTCATGACTCCATTTGGGGTTTTCTGGGCAAAGATACTGGAGTGGTTTGCCATTTCCTTCTCTAGCTCATTTTATAGATGAAGAACTGAGGCAAAAAGGGTTAAGTGACTTGCCCAAGGTCACACAGCTAGTAAGCATCTGAGGCCAAATTTGAACTCATGAAGGTGAGTCTTCAAGCGCAGTGATCTATCCACCTAGCTGCCAAAGAAATCTCATTTGATTCTTCTAACAGCCCTGGGAGCTAAGTATTATCTATCATTACCCTCATTTTGTTTTTTAGTCATTTTAGTTGTGTCCAACTCTTTGTAACCCTTTTTGGGGGGTTTCTTGGCAAAGATACTGGAACAGTTTGCCATTTCCTTCCCTAGCTCATTTTACAAGATGAGGAAATTGAGGTCAACAGAATTAAGGGACTTCCCAGAGTCACACAGATAGTAAGTGTCTGGATTTTAACTTGGGTCTTCCTGACTCCAGGCCCAGGGCTCTATGTACTACACCACCTAGCTGCTCCTGGCTACTGTACCCATGCAAAAATAAAATACCTGAAGACAACATACATAAGGATACCAGGCTGCACCAATTCAAAAACTTCCAATATGTATTCTTACCTTTTTCTTCTGAAGTCTATAGTTTCAGCTATCCCTTGTTTTAGAAGGTTAGGGTACAACTGAATTATCTGGGTATTGGTTTTTAGTATGTGCATATTCCTTTAATAAGGCCAGTTCTAATGTTACATAGCTGATCACTGTCAATACATTGTGCAGCTTAAGAAACAAACTTTAATCTAGCAAATAAGCACCATGAAAAGAAAATACTACAAAGTTCATCACAGATGTGTACATTAGATTACAGGAAAAAAAAATACTACAAATTTGCAGAAGGCACTTTAGCCCTGAAAAGCAGACCTTGGAAGCACCCTCCACCCTGTGCCCCTTTCTCTGATTGGATCTGGACAGCTTTTCTGAGAACCTCCACGTAAGGAGAGTGCCCAGGCCTTTCTACTTCTCACCAGGCTGCAATCCAGAATCTACCATCATGTCATTCACATGCAATACCTCTCCCCACTTTTCAGCTTCCTTTTATGTGCTGTATTTTCCCCATTAGAATATAAGCTCCTGGAGAGAAGAGAATATCTTTTTATCTTGTTGTTATAATTGTATTCTCAGTGTTCAGCACAGTGCCCAGAATATAGCAAGTACTCAATAAATTCGTATTGACTGAGCTGACTGACTGAATGGACAGGCAGTAAGCTCAACAAATGAGGAAAAACTTCAGGTCCTTGTTTTCAAAACTATTTTAATATCTGGTACATGAGAAAGATTTTAAACCAAATATATACTTTCTATACTTGTTCAGGAAACAGAAAAAAATCTTTAGCTATTTCACAACGCATAAATGCCTAAAAACCTTTGCTCTTTGACAATAAATCATTAACCTTTCTACCTACTAGTCTCCTACTTTCTACCTACTACCTACGTCCCTACCAGTCCTTCCAGATAGACTTCCCAACTGTTTACAAGCTGTACATACATAATACTGCCTTATATGAGGTAAAGGGCAAACAGTGACACTGCAATCTTTCTTGTGTACTGTTCAAAAGAAGGATGGTCAGAGATTCTGGGTGACACAAAAGCAAAGGAACAGATTCTCCACTTTACTCTTAGGTCACGTCACACTGGCAGGTCTACACATAAATGAAAAGACTAGCCAATAGATTAAAACCAGCACAGACAGGTGTTAGAAACTATAGTCTCGAGGGTGAATAATTTCAACTGCAGCATTTAGTACGGCAGCAACAGCACTCATGTTCATTATCAAAGGGAGTACACATTACAGTTAATAGTTAATTGAGGGCAGTCCCCTAACAAGAGGTAAGGCTTGAAGATAGCTAATACAATCCACTCAAGCTTTTTATTTCTAATGACAATGAAAAAAAATTCCCTCGCTAACAGATATGAAAGGTTCAAATTTCTTTGGTTTTATACATATTGGCCAGTTCGGTTTACATTATCTCTAGAACATCAGGGTTAGTGTTAAACTATCTGAGGACACATGGCAACCAATAAACTCTAAAGTTGGAAATGAAACACTCTCAACATCACTAAGGAGTACATGTGTATGTTCTTCAGTTTCAAAAATCAGTGTGGATATTTCTCCTTCCAATATAGAGAAGAAAAAACAAATCACCTGGTGGCTAACTCTCTAAGGATGAGCCTCCCCAAACCTGTCCTTTGATGAAAGACTTATTTGCTGAGCTCATATTCAAAGTATTTCCAACATGGTAACAACATGTATTCCCTTGGCAAAGCCTTTGAGAACTCAGGGTCACCTTCATATAATAACAGGACTTCAGAGCAGGCCTTCAGTGACATAGCTGCGTATAGGCATGATTTGTATGAGGTTCTGAGTGTGTTGGTTGGCTAGTATAGACACGTGCCTGCATCAACGTAAGAAACCTCCCAGTGTTTGGAGACCGTATCAATGCAGATCAGCAACTTCACCGTTAATTGATAATCCTGGAGAGTTGTCAGGGACACTAGGAGGTTAAGTGGTTTGCCCATGGTCATAAAGCTAATATGTGTGAGAGGCAATACTTGAATCTAGTTCATACTGATTTCAAAGTCAGACATCTTTTCACTATATCATGTTGCCTTCTTTCTTGTATGTTCTTTCTCTTATAAAATTATAAGGAATACAATACACCTTTATCATCTTCCAGTGGATGTTAGAGTTAAGATATAAGAGAATTAGTTGTTCTCTCAACTTTGATGACATTATCAAGTCACTTGTTTACTCTTTCTTCCTAAGCAGCCAGGAACAATGCTTGTTCCTGACACTCAGAATCAACCAACAGCAAAAGCCTTTAACATCCAAACATTTACAAACCTTTCCTACCTGTAGGTATAGGGTCCACTAAATGATTTGCTTGCTCTTCCCTAAACTGAGCATTGCCAGCTGCTGGTTCTATGTTTTTAGGCAGGCTACTGCCCAAGTTTGGAACTAGCTCCCTTCCCAGAAATCTTCATTCTTTTTTTCTGCTTTATGGAGTCTGCAATCATTCTAGCCTCTAGTCCTCCTCTCATTTTACCTTGTGTTCATGTTGTATCTATCCCCACAAAATAAACTGTTTCCAATTTCATCTTTGTATACTCAGTACCTAGCCTGGCCCCTTCCACATAACAAGTATCTAATAAATTTTTGCTAAACTGAAAGGAAACAAATGGCAAGTTTAGAGAGAAGGGAAAGAAGCTTAAGCTAGTGCTTTAAAAGATGATGCTTTCCATTTCCAGCATGGCATGAGAATGAGCTAGAATAAAGAAGCTAGACGGCTTTCAAGTTCGTCCTGGATCTGGTCATCACAGATTTATTATTTTATTGCAGATTTTAGTTCCTATAGTATCAGTCACATCAAGAAATGTTTGACTGGAACCCTGCGTTTCATGTAGTGGGGTGGAGAGACCTGCAGTCTCCGCTTCTCCTGGCTTGCAGACCTCTGTTCCTCTCCTGCCTGTTGGACCCAGGCCCCCCAGCCAGGTTTCCCCACCAGCCCCATTAATGATTCAGAAAGGAGACAAAATGCCATACAGGTTGGTGGTGATGGGCAGCTGTGACGTGGGCAAGACTGTGCTGACCATCCGCTTTCTCCAGAACCGCTTCGTAGCTGAGTACGAGCCCACGGCTACAGACGTGTACCATGGTGTAGTGGTGGTGGACAGGGAGTCGTGTGAAATGGATGTCCTGGACATTTCAGGAGGTGAGAACTGCGCCGAAGTGCTGGAGGAGTGCATCCGCTGGGGAGAGAGCTTCCTCTGTGTATATACGCTGTTGACTACATCAAGACCTTTGTGGATGTGAGCATCTTCTGGACTGGTGGCCAACAAAATCAACAAGGGCCACTGGCTGGTAGACTCAGACATGGGTCAGGAAGCCAGCAAGAGCCTCGGGGTGCCCTTCGTGGGGGCCTCAGCCAAGACCCAGCAGAGCACGGAACGCACCTTCCAAGTGTTGATTCAAGAGATCTGTCAGAAGTGGGCCGAGGACGAGCTTAAGATGCTTGTGAGGGGCAGTGTTTCAGGCTCGATCATTGCACTATCCTGTGAGCAGGTGCACTGCCCTCCCCACCCAGCTTCCCTCAGGGATGCCCCAGCCTCCCCTGGGCTCCTCTGCAGCCTCCCCTGGGCCCCTGCACAGATTCCCCTGGACCCATCCACAGACTCCCCTGGACCCATCTGTGGCTTCCCCTGGCCTCCATCCAGATGTGCCTTTCTGTCTGCCCTTCACTAGCCCCTGGGTGGGACTCCATCTTTTTCCTCAGGAGCTATTTGGCTGGGGCATCTTTGGGCCACCTTGGAAGCACTGGGGCAAAGGGCATGTGGGCGATGCTCCTGCTTCAGTGCAGAGTACTAAGGATCCTAAAGCTGCCTGGCTGGGGAGAAGGAGAATTAATGCACCCTAAAAGGATTTCCCTCAGGCTATCATTCAAAGTTGCTTTGTTATTGCAAAGTTTCTTGTTATTACCAATAAAGGTTGTTGGTTTGTTCAGTTAAAAAAAAAAAAAAGAAATGTTTGCGCATTGGGCTAGATGCTGTGGGAGATAGAAAGAAGCATAAAATATAGTACCTGCCCTCCACAAGTTTACAAGATTAGTTGGAGAGACAAGACATAATAACAGCCCCTACCTCCAAGGATTACTATGAGGACTGAAGGAGATCACATCTCTAAAGCACTGACACTTAATAAATACTTCTTCCCTCCCTGCCTCTGTAAAGGAAGGAGACAACTTGCAACATATCACTCTCTATCTTCTGAGTTAGTTCATTTATCTATGGTACTCCCATCCTTGGCCCAGCCATCTTGATTAGGGTCTGAGAGAAGGAAAACTCGCCTAATGCATTATATCAAGTGGCCACAGACCCCAGAGCCCATGTTTCTTTTTTTTTTTTAATTTAATATATTTAGTTTTCAGCATTGATTTTCACAAGAGTTTGAACTACAAATCTTCTCCCCATTTCTACCCTCCTTCCCACTCCAAGATGGAGTATATTCTGGTTGCCCTGTTCCCCAGTCAGCCCTCCCTTCTGTCACCCCACTCCCCTCCCATCCCCTTTTCCCTTCATTTCTTGTAGGGCAAGATAAATTTCTATGCCCCATTGCCTGTGTATCTTATTTTCTAGTTGCATACAAAAACTTTTTTTTTGTTTTGGAACATCTGTTTTTAAAACTTTGAGCTCCAAATTCTCTCCCCTCTTCCCTTCCCACCCACCCTCCCTAAGAAGTCAAGCAATTCAACATAGGCCACATGCGTATCATTATGTATAACCCTTCCACAATACTCATGTTGTGAAAGACTAACTATATTTTGCTCCTTCCTAACCTATCCCCTTTTATCCAATTTTCTCCCTTGACCCTGTCCCTTTTTGAAAGTGTTTTTGATTACCTCCTCCGCCATCTGCCCTCCCTTCTATCATCCCCCCTTTTTTATCTTCTTCCTCCTTCTTTCCTGTGGGGTAAGATACCCAATTGAGTGTGTATGGTATTCTCTCCTCAGGTCAAATCTGATGAGAGCAAGATTCACTCATTTCCCCTCACCTGCCTTCTCTTCCTACAGAACTGCTTTTTCTTGCCACTTTTATGGGAGATAATTTACCCCATTCTATCTCTCCTTATCTCCCTCTCTCAATATATTCCTCTCTCATCCCTTAATTTGATTTCTTTTAGATATCATCCCTTCATCTTCAACTCACCCTTTGCCCTCTCTCTATGTATATATACACACATACATATATACATACACACACACACACACACACACACACACACACACACACACATATATGCATATTCCCTTCAGCTACCCTAATACTGAGGTCTCATGAATCAAATACATCATCTTTCCATGTAGGAATGTCAACAAAACAGTTCAACTTTAGTAAGTCCCTTGCAATTTCTTTTTCTTGTTCTTTTTCTTGATTACCTTTTCATGCTTCTCTTGATTCTTGTGTTTGAAAGTCAAATTTTCTATTCAGCTCTGGTCTTTTCACTGAGAAAGCTTGAAAGTCCTCTATTTTATCGAAAATCCACATTTTGCCTTGGAGCATGATACTCAGTTTTGCTGGGCAGGTGATTCTAGGTTTTAATCCTAGCTCCATGGACCTCCGGAATATCGTATTCTAAGCCCTTCGATCTCTTAATGTAGAAGCTGCTAGATCTTGGATTATTCTGATTGGATTTCCACAATACTCAAATTGTTTCTTTCTGGCTGCTTGCAATATTTTCTCCTTGACCTGGGAGCTCTGGAATTTGGCGACAATATTCCTAGGAGATTTCTTTTTGGGATCTATTTGAGGAGGCGATCGATGGGTTCTTTCGATTTCTATTTTGCCCTGTGGGTCTAGAATATCAGGGCAGGTCTCCTTGATAATTTCTTGAAAGATGAGATCTAGGCTCTTTTTTTGATCATAGCTTTCAGGTAGTCCAATAATTTTTAAATTATCTCTCCTGGATCTATTTTCCAGGTCAGTGGTTTTTCCAATGAGATATTTCACATTGTCTTCCACTTTTTCATTCCTTTGGTTCTGTTTTATTATAATATCTTGATTTCTCATCAAGTCACTAGCTTCCACTTGCTCCAATCTCATTTTTAAGGTAGTATTTTCTTCAGTGGTCTTTTGGACCTCCTTTTCCATTTGGCTAATTCTGTCTTTCAAGGCATTCTTCTCCTCATTGGCTTTTTGGAGCTCTTTTGCCATTGAGTAGTCTATTTTTTAGGGTGTTGTTTTCTTCAGCATATTTTTCAGTATTTTTTTGGGTCTCCTTTAGCAAGTCATGGACTTGTTTTTCATGGTTTTCTCGCATCCTTCTCATTTCTCTTCCCAATTTTTCCTCTACTTCTCCTACTTGCTTTTCCAAATCCTTTTTGAGCTCTTTCATGGCCTGAGACCAGTTCATGTTTTTCTTGGAGGCTTTTGTTGTAGGCTCTCTAACTTTGTTGACTTCCTCTGGCTGTATGTTTTGGTCTTCTTTGTCACCAAAGAAAGATTCCAAAGTCTGAGACTGAATCTGGGTGCATTTTCGCTGCCTGGCCATGTTCCCAGCCAACTTACTTGACCCTTGAGTTTTTCAGTGTGGTATGACTGCTTGTAGAGTAAAGAGTACTATGTTCCAAGCTTGGGGGGATGCGCTGTTGACTTCAGAGCTATTACAGCCAGCTCTGCCACACCAGCACTCCTCCTGCCCCAAGAACCCCCAACCTGGACTGGACTTAGATCTTCAGCAGGCTCTGCACTCCTGCTCTGATCCTTTACTTAATTCCTCCCACCAGGTAGGCCTGGGGCCAGAAGCAACTGCAGCTGTAGTTCTGTAGCTGCCCCACCTCCGCTGCCCCAGGGGCGGTGGCTGAACTGCAAACTCTATCCCCCTGTCCCTAGCAGCTTTTCCCACTAACCTTCTCTGTTGTCTTTGGTGTTTGTGGGTTGAGAAGTCTGGTAACTGTTGCAGCTCACTGATTCAGGGTGCCCGGCTCCTGGTCTGGTTGGTCTGCGCCATCCACACTGGGCTCTGCTCTGCTCCACTCTGCTCCCAGCTCCGTGCAGGATAGACCTTACCCAGAGATCATCCAGGCTGTCCTGGGCTAGAGCCCTGCTTCCCTCCACTATTTTGTGGGTTCTTCAGTTCTAGAATTGGCTCAGAGCCATTTTTTATAGGTTTTTGTAGGGACTTGGTGAGGAGCTCCCGCTAGTCCCTGCTTTTCAGCCATCATCTTGGCTCCCCTCAGCCCATGTTTCATCTTCCTATCTCATCCAGCTGTCCATCCAAGTCATCGCACCATCTGCTCTTCCGTCCTCCATTTTCCACTCCCTGCCCACCTTTTGTTCACGGCAAAGTAATTAAATCAATATCGATCAGAATATTTATTAAGTGCATATTATATGCCAGGCACTGGATATACAAATACAAAGAATGGATCAGTCCCTACTTACAAGGAGCTTACATTCTAATGGGGGACGTGAATACACAAATATAAAGTGAATAATTACTAATATATATACAAGGTGGTTGGAAGAGGGCCCTGGCAAGTTAGCGGGTGGGCACAGGAGGCAGGAAAGGCTTAATGTACAAGAAGTTGCTGAGCTGCATCTTAAAGGAAGAGAGGGACTCAAGGGGGCAGAGGGGTACATGCCAGACATAGGGGACAGCCAGAACAAAGGTAGAGGGGAAGGAAAACGGAATATCATATCTGAGGAATGGAAAGAAGGTAAATTTGGCTGGATCACAGACTGGGGAAAGGGAAAAAATGTCAAGTGAATCTGGAAAGCTAGCATCAGGTTATAGAGGGTTTTAAAAGCTAAAGAGAGGAATTTCTATTTTATCCTAGAGCAGAAGCAGGGAACCTGTGGCCTCAAGGACACATGTGGCCCTCTAGGTCCTCTGTAAAACTTGAACTCAGTCAAAAGGCTGTACCCAAGGACCTAGAAGGTCACAGGTTCCCTACCGCTGTTCTAGAGGCAATAGGGAGCTACTGGAGTTTACTGAGTAGGGAAGTCATGGTCAGTTCTCTATTTAAGGAAAATTACTTTGCAATAGTACTATTGTTTTTGGTAAAGGCCCTACGGATCAACTCATTACTCCTGTGATTTTCCTAATCAAAACTCCTTTCCCTGGTCAACACTCCCCCAAAAGGTGTTGTCTCTTCCTATCAGGATGCAAGCTCCTTGAGTGTATGGAGTATGGACTCTTTTATTTTTGTATTTCCAGCACTTAACACAGCGTGTGGCACATGAGTGCTTAATAAATGCTTTTTTCACTCATTTATTCATCCTTCACCTCCAACCAACAGCTAAGGCCATCTTGCTAAAACCATTGGCAGTGATGGAAGCTATCACATAGAAAGGTAAAACATATTCTCAAAGCTGCAGAAACATCTACTCTGATCATAGGGACTATTCTGTGGTGTCATTTAAGTAAAGGGAGACAGTGATTTACAAGTGAGGAAATCTTAAAACTGAAGTCACCAGTACAGGGAGAACAAGAGGCTAGAGCAGCAGAAGTCACACAATTTATGCATTCCCTATGGCTAGAGCCTCAATTCTGAAATTTCTGGGTTAGAGAATACATAACCAAAAGCAGGAAGCCACAAAAATGGAACACAATGATTACAACAGCAAGTCTGTGGAAGTAATATCACTTGCTCAAGACTGGCTATGATTTTGTGCTGCTGGAGCATCAAGAGTTGTAATAAGGGGTAATAACAGGCAGTTGGCTTTCTCTAGCCCCTGCTTCTCTTAGCTCCCCCAGGGCATGTGAAACCTAAATGAGAGATGAATCTAGAGACTCATGAAAAACAGCTGAAAGAATTAAAGGTAAAATTTTCACTATACCTGGCTACGTACTGTATTGCTCATATGGCTGTCTTCTGTCATCTGTGCATTCTGGAAGTAGGGTAAGGGTGCAGATAGCTCCGTCATTGGAGCAGCCTTATGGACACACTTCTCTTTTCCACAAAAACACAAATCCTCTTGCAATGCTGAAAAAGGGAAAAAAGAAAATATACTTACATGTTAAGGTTACAGTTGTCTTCAAAAAAACTTGTATAAGTTACATGTTACAAAAGCAATCTTTTTAAAAAATTGTTATTTTTAATATACTCTTCAATATAACCAAGCTATTTAGTTGATCAGTGGCATTTACTATTGACAGGGTACAGGCTCTGGAAACCTCCTTGAACTCTTCTTCAATCTTCCCACTTGATCTGGTGTTTGCCTGAAGCTATAGTCCCAACTGGCCTTTCATTATCTCTAGGCCCATTTCTCTGTTACCCTTAACCTAGCCCAGGCCTTCATTGTGTCTGTTACCTCTGGATTGCCTTGGCTACTTCCCACCCTTGATCCTATCAAGACCTCATTCTCCCTTGGTCCCTGGCCATCCTGGCCCTTCTCCATTACCTCACAGTCAACCCAGACTACTGGCCATTCTCATCAAGAACCTCCCTCCCTAGACTCCTCCTCCAAATACCCAGACTACTTGGCCAACCCTAGATCCCTCCCATAGTCTTTCTGTATATGAGATCCATCTCAGCCTCCATTAAGGTGCTCAGATTCAGTCTGGCCAGCTTGTCAATTACAAATGTCACAAATGCTCAGAGTCTAGACAATGTTCAGATTCTGTAAGAATCTAGCCAATATGGCAGATTTTTAAAAAACTTTGTTTTTCTTTAGCTGAAAGAAGGCTTGGGTTGATCATCCAGGCAAGACCAAATCACTATTTCGGGGTCCCAGCATCCCTGAACCTCAACACTATTACTTTTGGATAACACCAGGATCTCTAGTTCTCAAGCTGTATTCCATCAGTTCATTTGGGGTTGAACAATTCATCCTGGTAATCAAAATCCATGCTAATCAAATACTCATAAGATTAGGTAATAAGCCACCAAGTTATTCAATTAATACAAAATGAAAAATATACTTTGTCTGAATAGAAGGTACCCTCTTCCTGATGAATCTATTGAGGAAACAACTTATAAGATCAGAAGGCTAATGAATACAGAATTAAAGGAAGTTGAATAATATTTGGAGAAATGTTCTTTAGGCTATAGCAGACTAATTAATGACCCATCCCCATTATCTATTTAAAGAACCAGAAACAGTAAAGTAGAATCAAAGTATCTTCTCTCCTTGAGTCAATGCTGTAAATTCTTATTCTTAAGCTAATCTTTTGTCTGGGTTCCATGCTAGGTCTTCCTTTTAAAAATAATTTTTAAATTCTTCAAAGCTCATTTACATTTATTATCTCATCTGATATTCATAACAACAATGAGCTAAGGCCAATATTATTATTCCCGTGTGACAGGTGAAGAAAAAGAAAAGGCAGAAGTTAAGTTTGTGTACCCTCACACTGTCATTGAGGGAAAGGGCCAAGTGAGTCTTCTGTTGCCCCAGACTCTCCTCTGTGCCATGCTATCTTCTCAGTTATCCCTTTCACACTGAAACCTTTCCCATTGAGGTTTAGGCATGAGAAAGTAAATGAGAATTTGGGGGATTTTTGCAGAAGCCGCAGATGACACTAAGCCTATGACCAAACACTTAACCCAAACTTTACAATAAGGTACTGTAAACACCCCATAAAAGAGAAAGAAAATATTCAGACTTCTCTGGTATGAAGGGAGCGCCAAAAATTTTTACAGATTTTCCACTTTGAGGGGGCACCGTGTCTCTAACCCTGGCAATGTAGAAGGGATAACTGTACTTCCACTACAATATGGAAAGACTTTTGTACTCATCTGTCATGTTTTTCAAATTTCCCTCTGGTTGATGTTACCACTCCCACCAGAGACTTTTTATCTACTTCCCCTTTGGGGCCTCCAAATCCCTGATGGCCCTGAAAAGACTAATGTCTACATTAAGTCACTCAGACATTCAATATCATGAAATTGTACAGGACTTATCCTTTTTAAGATTTTAATCTTCCACTAAAGTCCTACTTTGATACTTCATCATGGTATGAAGAGGAACCCCGATTCTCAAAGTCTAGGCCAGCAGAACACAAGCTCAAGCTGGTACTATCATGCTACAAAAATCCTGGTAACAGGCTGTATGGTTGCTGACCAAGGACCGCTAAATTCAGAGGGACTAATTACCAAGTTGGCTACAGGGTGATCAGCAAATCTTAATGACCTTCTATTGAGTAGTGGAGCTCAGGTGAGCTGCATCAGTGGAGAGAATACTCATAACAATGAAATCATCTGTCATGGAAAGTTTATGGAAATCCACCAAAGTCTAGTTTCCAGACTCAAAAAAGAACTCTGATCAATGAACTATACTACACATAGGGACTATTTCACCCAACAATGTGCTGTTGAATTTCCCCTTACTTCAGGATTCTCTTACCATAAGGAATCACTACAATTTTTTCTTCTTCACCCAAACCACAGAAAAGTAGCTGTTTTTTTCCATTTGGCAAAGACACAGAACTACAGTTAGCTCTTAATTATTAGTATATAGAGTATTCATGGCAATGTTTTTTTCCTAGACTAGCTTCCCTGCCAACTGAAAATATATTTCTGTACCACCCGCCCTATCAGTTGTAACTGTGTTGCAAACCAATTTAATATTACCTGTGCTTATTTTAAACCAGAAAAAATTTTATAGAAAACAGTGTTGTATAGTATGTGAAGAGCTTGCACTGATGTCCACCAGCTGAGTAAAAACCTGAACCCTCACACTTCCTGGTTGAAAGACCTTGGGTAAGTCACTAAACCTCTCTCAATACCCAGGCCACCAGTTCACAGAGTGGGTATCAATCTCCAATAGTAGAAGTTACCTTATCAAGAGTACTGGCAATGGGTCAAAGGATATGAACAGGCAGTTTTCAGAGGAAGAAATTAAAGATATCTACAGGCGTATGAAAAAATGCTCTAAATCACTATCGATTAGAGAAATGCAAATCAAAACAACTCTAAGGTGCCACATCCCTCCTGTCAGATTGGCTAACATGACAAAACAGGAAAATGATAAATGCTGGAGAGGATGTGGGAAAACTGGAACACTGTTACATTGTTGGTGGTGTTGTAGAACTTATCCAACCATTCTGGAGAGCAATTTGGAACTATGCCCAAAGGGCTATAAAAATGTGCATACCCTTTGACCCAGCAATACCACTTCTAGGGCTGTATCCCAAAGAGATATCACAAGTGGGAAAGGGATCAGTATGTACAAAAATCTTCACAGCAGCTCTTTTTGTGGTAGCAAAGAATTGGAAATCAAGGAATTCAGTTGGGGAATGGCTAAACAAGTTGTGGCATATGAGTGTAATGGAATATCACGGGGAAGATACAGACTTCATAATAACCTGTAAAGACCTACATGATATAATGCTGAATGAGCAGAGCAGAACCAGGAGAACATTGTACACAACCACAGATATACTGATTCTGTGATGACTAACCTTGATAGACTTGGCTCTTCTCAGCAATACAAGGTTCAAAGACAATTCCAAAGGATTCATGATGGAGAGAGCTATCTACATCCAGAGAAAGAACTACAGAGTCTGGATGTAGATTGAGACAAACTATTTGCTCTCCTTTTTTTTTCCTTTTTGGTTTTGTTTCATCTTTCTCATGATTCATTCCATTGGTCATAATTCTTCTTTACAACTTGACTATTGTGTAAATAAGTTTAATGAGAAGTTATATGTAGAAGATATATCAGATTCCATGCTGTCTTGGGGAGGAGGGGGAAGGAGGGGGAAGAAAATCTGGAACTCAAAATCACGCGGAAGCGAGTGTTGTAAACTAAAAATAAAAAATCTTAATTAAAAAAAAAGAATACTGGCAATGTCTGGTCCAATAGTAATCATAATCATTTTAATATTAACTCAACAAATCTTAATATTAACTAAACCTGAATACTACAGTGGTACACCTTAAGATACTAAAAAGTCAGAAAGTCTCCAGTATGTTGGGTGGATTTACAGAACTACATGAGCTAGAACCATGCCAGATAAAAAGGCTGTATTCTGTATCCATGAAGGCCGTATGTACCCACATTAATTAGATCACAGGTTTACTTAAGTTTTAACTAACAGGGCATAACTAAATAACACACTACAAAAAAACATGTTATTGTGATTATTAAAATAATACAAGATAAGGCAGCATGGGGTAGTAGATAGAAAGCTGACCTCAGAATCAGAAAGACCTGGGTTCCAATCTTGCTCCTGACCCATAATGACCATGTGACCCTGGGAAAGTCACTTAACTCCTCAGCGCTCCCGGCAACTCTCTAAGATTGTAATTTGCTGAGAAGGTGACAATCTGCACTGGTAGAGGGAATTTCCTCGTGAAATCACAAGTCCTATCGTCTAAGGTAACACAATGATCTGTAAATAAAAAATAAATTATTTGAGGACTAGCTACTGCTGTGCTTTTTTAATGAAGTGATCTCTAACTTTTTGTTTGCTCATTCCATCAGTAAAAATTTTTGAGCATATACCTCCAATTCTGTGTATTTGTTTATAAATCATAGATGTAATATTGTACTAATGTGATTAAAGTATACACAAAAATAAAATTTTTAAATGATATAAAAATGAAACAATTTTTAAAAATCTAACTTCATTAGTGGTATAAAAATATTTTTTAGCTCTTATTAAAACAACAACAATAATAATATTTTTGGTGAAAGTATTGAGATTGAACATATTTTTTTTCAAAAAAAGAAAAATCCCTGTGCATGTCCTGAGGGATATGGTGAGTGAATTAATGAACGAACGAATGAATGAATGAATGAAAGGGAGGGAGGGAGGGAAGGAAGGAAGAAAGGAAAGAAGGAAGGAAGGAAGAAAAGAAATGAGGAAAAAAGAAAGGCATTTCTTAAAGAGCTTACTAAGCACTAGGCATACACACACAGAAGTGACAGTCCTGGTCCTTTACATTACAATAGGAGAACACTACACAATTGGGGTTATTTGTTTTGTTGGTGGCCAGGGAAAGGCATTATGATCTGGGAAAGTCACAAAGATGGTAAGTGGAACAGGGCAGTCATGAATGGAACAACAGGGCAGTCACCTGACACAGAGGCAAAGGTAGAATTTATTAGATTGTATAGTTTTCAGAGCTAAAAGTGAAAGGGGGTGGGAGGAGGTTCGGTGCAGCCAGGCCGCAGGGCCAAAAATGGTCAGGGTGAAGCCAAGGCTGCATGGTCCCAGGGAGTGCACAGCAGAGTGACTCAGTTCCTCTCACATGTGGTCTCTGATAGTCCAGTTTGGAGACTGAAACAGCAGCAGAAGCAGCAAAGGCAGGGTAGAAGACAGGTAGGTTTTAGGGAAAAGATAACATAGTGAAATCTGTGCTACAGTTAACTCATGCACACAGGCCCACCTAGTGCAATTCACAGTACCATTTAAAATGAAAAGAGGTGGGATTCTTATGCACAGGTCACTGCCCCAGAACAAAGAGCCCACCTTTCTAGAGGTGCCAGATAAGTAGGTGGAATTTTTCCTGTGCAGCAGCTACAGTAAGATACTTGGGTCAGGGGTAACAGCCCTTGGAAGCACAAGCCCAAAAGAAAGAGGAAGGCACTGTGCATAAGAGCTGGGGATACAAAGAAAGGCGAAAGATAGCTTCTGCTTTCAAATGCAAATGACTGTGTACAAACATGCTGTAAACAGGAATAAATTGGAAATAACAGCAAACTACTGCAAAAAAGATGTGAAGTGATGATGGTTTACACCAGACTGGCAATAATCAGAGGAAAAGAAGGGAGCATATCTGAGAGCTGTTATAAAAATCAACAGGTCTTGGCAATACACTGGATATAGAGGGGCAAGAGAGAGTGAGGAGTCGAGACTGACACCTAACTTTTGAGCCTGGGCGGAGAGTTAATAGAGAAAGTATGGAAGGGAAGAAGTGTTTTTGGGAGGAAAGATAATGAGTTCAGTTTTGGACATGTTGAGTTTAAGATGTTTGTGAGACATCTAGTTCGAGATGTCCAAAAAGCAGCTGGAGATGCTGATGAGATGTATAAGTAGATTTGAGAATAATCAGCATAGAAATGATCAATGAATCTATGGGAAATGATATCACCAAACAACACAACATGATCTGAACTGGCTTCACATGTTATTCCCAAAAAGCAACATGCTCTCTCCTGCTCTGGTGTCTTTGCACGGGCAGTTTCCCATAGCTAGAGTAATTTCCTTCTTCACCTCAAGCTCTTGGAAACCCTAAGTCCCTTCAAGGCTCAGCTCAAGTGACACTTTCTGCAAAAGGCCTTTCTTGATTCCTGCAGGTATCGGTGTGTTTGCAAAAATCCTGTATTGAGGTATCTGTGAATATACTGTATCCTCTTAAAAAAAGTAAGGTCCTTGCGGGCAGGGACTGTCTCATTTTTATATATGCATTCCTAGTGCTTAATTAAATGCTTGTAACTGAATTAATCATATAACAGGGATCACACTGGGATTCTATGAACAAGCCTTTTGGCAAGAACACCATTACCTCAAGGACAACCTTTCTCTTTATATAGAATCCTCTTTATATAGAAAGCAGTGTTTGCTAACACTACATCCTTCGCCAAACATGGTGAAAACAAACCACAAACTCTGAGGGGGGTGGGGGGCCCTGTAAGCTGGTGTGATAAGCAGTAAGAAAAGGGCAGGCAAACCCAAACTAGCCATGGTCTAGCAAGGGACAGCAGACATCCAGAGAACATACTTAGGGAAGTTCAATTACCCCACTGTTGGAGCAGACATGGCACTGGCACTAGTGACATTTATAACATTCATTTTGTTATAATGGGAAAGAGGAAGAAGGCGTACTTGAAAGTGGAGCTTTTAATTATGGTCAACAGGATTTCAAAAATATCGCTATGTGAGCCACCAAGACTTCTGCCAGAGGTTCCCTGAGACTCAGTATAACACTTCAATTCATTTCCATTGATTTCTTTTTCAAGGTACATGGTTAACTAAATCATTAATTACTCAACTTTAAAAAAAAAACCCAAAAACTCATCTTTTAAGAAGTATGTGTATTTCCTGTCCCACATTTTATCTATAGAAAGATTAAAATCTCAAAAGAGGCATTTAGGAGGTCATTTTGTCTTGAAAAGGAAATTTGTTCTCTCTACTGAACTAAATCATCAAAAGGTACTGATAAGGGGTAGGGACGGAGTGAGGGTGGGTGGGTAAATATAAAAAGTACGTTCCCTGGTTGGTTTTCTTTTTGTTTTGTTTTGTTTTTTTTACAAATTTCACCAAGAAAGTCTGATGCCAAAAGAGAATACTTTAACCTCTCACTATTTCCCAAGCCCAAATTTCACATATAGCATTCATTTCAATTCAATAAGTATTTATTAAGGCTGACTAAAAGCAGCATGACTTAGAGGATAGAGGTCCCACTTTGGAATAAAGACGGACTGGGTTAATGTACTGTTTCTGACACATACTCGATGTATCTTATAGCTAATCACTTAGCCTCTTCACGGCAAGTCAAGACCTCACCCTGTGATGTTACTGGTCCTTTTGGAAAATGAAGGATGAATTACAATAAACAAAAATACCAGGTATAACTCTCAGACTACAGATTACTAAAAAGTTGCTGATCCGCATCAGTGGGAGAAATTTCCACAAAGCCAGTTTCCCATCAATTTTTCTTTCTGATTAAATCATAGGTTCAAAACAAAACTCCATTCTAGAGATTCAAAGACAAGACTGAAAATAGTCCTTGACTTCAAAGAGCTTATACTGTACTTCTCTCAGTTGCTGGGACTTTTTTTTTTCTATTCAACAACAGAGATAAATGCAAAAAGTGTTTCATTTCTAGAAGAGACAAAATCTAGGAATTGATCTCAGTCTTGGAGGGCAAAAGACTTGTCACATGACTAAACACTGAGCTTGAATAAAGTGACCCACTGTTTTCTCTGAAAATTAATTTATCTTGTACTTGAATATCTTTCTTCCCACAATAATAACAACAATCATCTACATAGTGCTTTAAGGTTTTAAAAGTGCTTTAATCAACTGATCAACAAACATTAAGTATCTACTACAAGGCCGGTGCTGTGCTAAGTAAGTGCTGGGGATAAAAAAAGAAGTCTCTATCCTCAAAGAGCTTACTATCTAATGGGAGAGACAACAGGCAAACAAATACATACAAAGCAAGCTATATACAGGATAAATAGGAAGTAATTAACAGAGGGAAAACAGTGGAATTGAGGGGTTGGGGAAGGCTTATTGGAAAAGGTGAGATTTTACTCAGACTTTAAATAAGCCAGGGAGGTCAAGAGCCAAGAGCAGAGGACCGAGAATGTTCAGGGTATGGGAGACAGTAAGAGAAAATGCATGTAACCCAGAGATGAAATGTCTTGGTGGCACAAACAGGAGGCCACTGTCACTAGATTGAAGAGTATGTGTTGAAAAATAGGTGTAAGCAGGTCAAGCAGAAAATATTGCAAGCAACCAGAAAAAGACAATTCAAGTATTGTGGAAACACAATCAGGATAACACAAGATCTAGCAGCTTCTACATTAATGGAACAAAGGGTTGGAATATGACATCCAGAGGTCAAGGATTAAAATGAAGAATCACCTACCCAGCAAAATTGAGTATAATACTTCGGGGGGGGGGGGGGGAATAGACATTCAATGAAACAGAAGGCTTTCAAGAATTCTTGATGAAAAGACCAGAGCTGAACAGAAAATTTGACTTTCAAACACAGGATTCAAGAGAAGCATGAAAAGGTAAATAGGAAAGAGAAATCATAAGGGGCTTATTAAAGTTGAACTGTTTACATTCCTACATGGAAAGATGATATTTGTAACTCATGAGACCTTTTTCTCAGTATTAGGGGTTGAAGAGAATATATACATACACACACACACACAAAGAGAGAGACAGAGACAGAGGGCACAGGGTGAGTTGAATATGAAGGGATGATATCTAAAAAACAAAATTAAGGGGTGGGAGAGGAATATATTGGGAGGAGAACGGGAGAGACAGAATGGGGTAAATTATCTCACATAAAGGAGGCAAGAAAAAGCCGTTACAATGGAGGAGAACAGTGGGGGAGGTGAAAAGGGAATAAGTGAACCTTACCTTTATGGATTTGGCTTAAGGAGGGAATAACATACACATTCAATTGGGTATCTTACCCTATAGGAAAGTAGGGGGGAAGGGGATAAAAGGGGGGGGATGATAAAAGGGAGGGCAGATTGGGGGAGGAAGTAGTCAGAAGCAAACACTTTTGAAAAGGGACAGGATCAAAGGAGAAAATACAATAAATGGGGAGGGGACAGGATGGAGGGTAAATATAGTTTCACAACATGACTATTATGGAAGTGTTTTGCATAACTACACATGTATAACCTATATTGAATTGCTTGCCTTCTCAATGAGGGTGGGTGGGGAGGGAAGAAGGGAGAGAATTTGGAATTTGAAGTTTTAAAAACAAATGTGAAAAACTGTTTTTACATGCAACTGGGAAATAAGATATACAGGCAATGGGGAACAGAAATCTATCTTGCCCTACAAGAAAGTAAGGGGAAAGGGGATGGGGGGCGGGGATGACAGAAGGGAGGGCAGACTGGGGGAAGGGGTAATCAGAATGCATGCCATCTTGGGGTAGGGGGAGGGGAGAGATGAGGAGAAAATTTGGAACTCAAAATCTTATGGAAATGAATGTTGAAAACTAAAAATAAATTTAGAAAAAGAAAGCTAAAAAAGAATTTAAAAAAAAAGAAGTCACTTTAGTGGCTGAATGGAGCATGAATTGAAATGGGGAGAGACTTGAGGTGGGCAGACTCACCAGCAAGCTACTGCGATAATCCAGGCATGAGGTAATTAAGGTCTGCACTAGAGTGGTAGCAGTGACAGAGGACAGAAGAGGGCATATTCAAGAAATGTGGCAGAGGTGAAAATGACAAGTAACAGATTGGATATGGGGAGTGAGAGACAGTGAGAGGAAAGAATGTGGAAGCACCTAACATAGATGGCCTTTTCCAAGGTTCACCTACAAAGGGAAGAAGAAATATGGGATGATAGTGAGGATGGAAATATCAAGTGAGGATTTTTTCATGATAGAGGAGATGTGGAGATATGTGTAGGCAGTAGAAAACGAGCTAGTGGGCAGGGAGAGATTAAAAATAAGGGAAGGAGGAAATGACAGAGGGGTCACTCTGTTTAAGGAGATGGAATGGAACAGGATCGCTTGAACAAGTTGAGGGGTTAGTTTTACAAATACTATTTCATTTGAGCCTCACTACCACCCTATGAGATAGGTGCTATTATTGTCCCCATTTTACAGATGAGGAAATTGAGACTGAGTAAAATTAAGTACGTGTGAGTATCTGAGGCAGGATGTGACCCCAGGTATTCCTCACTTCAAGACCAACACTATCTACTGTACCACCTAGCTGCTTCAATCAAAAAAAATCTTACTCTCAGAAGAGACCTCAGAGGTCATCTCGTTCAGTCCATCCATCCACAACAGGAATCATCTCCCTAACAGCCCCGGCAAGCGATCATCCAGCCTCCACTTGAAATACCTCCAGTGATAGGGAATTCATTATCTTACATTTCTGGACAACCCTTAGCTGTTGGAAGCTTTTCCTTCGGTTAAACTGCAATCTGCCCCTCTGCTTCCAGCCCCTGCGCCTAATCCTGCCCTCTGGGTCCAAGTCAAACAAACCTAGTACCTCTTTAACAGGCTACCCTTCAAAGAGATGAATCAGTTATCTCATGTTCTTTTGCCACTTTGACAAAGTCTTCACCAAGCTAAATACTGCCTAGTTACAAATGATCCTTGTGTGTCATAGTTTCAGGCTGCCTCACCAATTTGTCAATGCCCTTTCTAAAATGCGGAATCTAAACCTGAACATACCTCAGTAGTGGTCTGCCCAGAGTAGAACATTTAAAGACTACCACCTTCTTTGTTCTGGGTATTATACTCTAATGGGTTTATGATCTTGATGACGACCAAGGTTAAGTGACTTGCCCAATGTTATACACTGTTAAGTGTCTGAGGCTAGATTTAAATTTAAACTCAGGTCTTCCTAAGTACAGGCTCCGCATTCTATCCGCTGCACCAACTAGCTGCCTTTATTCATGTCTGCTCAGCCAGTGCAGTTTTTATTGGAAGTATTAATCTGCCACAGGGCATCCATTTAATGTACTAGAGATTTTATTTAAGTTATCTTTACATTTCTTGGATACCAATGGAGCCCACGATGGACCGACCCATCTTTTCTAGTCATATACTTCTCTAACGGCACCCTATACACAGCTTTTCCTGTATAAGTTCCTTGTTTTAAGTATATTGAAAGCTTTTCATGCCATTTTCCATTGTCCTTTGTGTTACTCTCAACTTTCAATCTCCAGGGATTACATAATATTTCATGACTTGCATCTATACCACATCGATAGGAAAAAAAACTGGTGTTAAAAAGGTCTGTGTTTCCAACACAAGTTTGGAGTCGTTTAAAGACCTGTGCAATTTTGCAAAGGAAACTGAACTATTTCTCCTGTTCTGGACCTATGTTTCTATTTAATTGGGTCTAAAATAGCATTAGCTCTCTCAGTTACCATGCCCTACTGCTGAGATATACTGCACATGAAATATACCTATATCAACATCTTTTTCATATGAACTCTAGTCTAGCATTGCCTCGCTCATTTATTTGTGAAGTAGCTTTTTTTTTTAAACCCAATGTGTACTGGAGAGCTCCAGTTTTCCTGATGCCAAAGCCAGCCCTCCATGCACTACATTTGACTGACTCTTTATTCAGGCTGTACTAACAAGGAGACAAGATCAGCATTTAAAACAAATTATATAATTTGCTTGTAAGCTTAAGAAAAAAAACAAAAATCTAAAATCCAAAAGATTTAATAAACCCTAATCAATTACTTGCCTGCAATATAGCTAATGGAATGGAAAATTCAGAGATAACATAATTTGGTACAGAAATGCATGAAATAATGCATTCTGGATTCTAACGTCACTTCTGGTTTTCTATAACGTTAAGTAAGCCTAATTTGTTTCCCCTTCTGAGGAACTGGGGAAAGAGTTGCTAACTTTGCTGAAAAGCTAGTATTGAAGTCACCAAGTTTCCTTTTTTTTTTCTTTAAACTACCCTATTTTCTCGACTTATTTTGAATTTAAACTGCCTTTTAGGTAACCACTAATAGCCAAAAATCAAGTAAGTGAGAACTTTACTATTTTTTGTTCACTGTATATTTCCTAGCTTACTTTTAAATAGTCTCATTCCACTTTCCTAAAGAACTAAATATATCTGTAATATAGGCAAGTGGTGCCCGGACTCATGTACACTCATCTTCCAGGGTTCAAGTCTGGCCTCAGACTCTTTACTAGCTTTGTGACCTTGGGCAATTCACTTAACCCAGTTTACCTCAGTTTCCTTATCTGTAAAACGAGCTGGAGAAGGAAATAGCAAACCACTCCAGTAACTACGCCACTAGGGTCACAAGAGTGAGACAAAACCGATTATCGATAAGGGCTGCCACAAAAAGGGTACTAAGGTAACGGCTGATGCCTACCAAAATTTCTTTTTCTCCAGTTTTCTTTTCCTTGGCTTAGGTTCAGTTTATCAAGCATCTACCTAAGGCACCATGCTAAGAGTTGTAAGGGATACAGAGATACGTAAGAAATAGTGAGGTTACAATCTAAGAATAACCAGGTGGCAACTAGGTAGTGCAGTGGATTAAGTGTTTGGATCTGGATAAGTCCCCAGTTCAAATCTGGCCTCGGACACTCACTAGTTGTGTGACTCTGGGCAAGTCACTTAACTTTACGTGCGTCAGTTTCATCTGCCTACCAGGGCTGTTGTGAGGATAAAATGGGGCAATATTTGTCACCTTTTCAAACCTTAAGGTGCTTTGTAAATATCAGCTATTCTTATTAACCACCAATAATTTCCAGACAAGAAAAACAAAAACATGTTTTGTTTATGCCTTTTTAAAGTTCATATAAAACAAATGCACAGAACCTACTCCACCCCCCAAAAAACCTTTATACTTCTGAAAATGTCCAAAGTTACACCACAAAGGTCCCCCCCGCAAAAGCATTATCTGAATGCTTTGTGGACAGCGATGTTCGAAGTTCTTCCTCAGCACGACAGCTCAATTGGCTTGTTTTCTGAAAAGCCCGAGGGCTGAACCAGTACAGAGTTCGGGCGGAGCGCAGCACAAGTAAAACTTAAATGCCCACATGTCCTCGGTGACTCAGTCAAACCACTAGCCATAAACCTGGATTTCCTGGTTGGGTGGCAGTCAGGGCGGGAACGGAGGGGCGACCCACGACACAAGAGGGGGACAAGGGGGGCAGTTCTGCACGAGCTGCTGGATCTGAACGAGAGAGCAAAGTTTCACCTTCCTCAGTTTCCCCACTGAAATCTCCCCACGTCCAGAGGGACGGGCCAAGTTCGCTTTGTACCGTGCCGGGAAGGTCGGCGGCGGTTCACCCTGCCCTGCCAAGGTTAGTTAATGTTGCACAAACTGCCTGCGGCTCCCTCGCACCTGAGGGGACCCCCTCGCGTCCCCTCAAATTCCAGCACCTTCGCGCCCCATTGCCAGTTGCTCTGGCACCTGCCCCAGCCCAGCCCAGGAACGAGACTGACCTCTCCGCCCCGCCAACCCCAGACACCCGGCACCGCTTCCGAGGAGGCGATGGGGGGCCCAGGGCCACGACCGCCCTCCCGGGTCCTCGCCGCGACCACGCGGGCTGGCCTCGGCCCCGGAGGGACCTCGCCACTCCCTACACTCCCCTCAGACTCCCAGCCCTGCTCCCTCGTCCTCCTACCTACTCTTCCTTCCACGGACCGACCGGCTAAATCAGTTCCCGAGTCTCGCCCTACAGGAGTCGCTTGTTTTGTTTCCAAAGGAATCTCCGAGCCGCCGTAGCTTCCGGTTCGCGGCCACCTCCCAGGCGCTTTTACCTGACGTCACTTCCGGTGCGGGGCGCAGTACGGGTAGGAATGTGGCTGGTGTCCTTCTTTCGTCGCTTACCTCAATGCGGTTCTGGGCCCCATGTTTTCGTATGAACCACCCCCCTCCCTCACTTGGAGCAGACGGCGGGAATCCCCTAGGCCGCCTTTGGAGCGGCTTCCTTCAAGAGGAACGCCTCAACAGGGTCAAAGAGGAGGACCACCCCCCTCAAACTCCCACCTTGGGCTGCCCCATCTCAGCTCACCTTTGTTTAAAAAAAAAAAATTTGAGGTTGCTGGCCTCAAGTTTCCAGTCCTTAGGGGTGTGTATTCCGATGCTTTCAAGGGGTGTGGGTACTCTCGTAGTAAAGAGCTGAAAGGGGCCCTGAGAGAGCGTTTAACGGGCCCCAGCCTTTTCATTTTTACTTGTTAGGTTTGAACGTGCAGCAGGGAAATTACGCGAGTTCTGGGCTAGAATTCTCACCTGGAACACGGGAGCCCCACTTCCATTGCCCTTCCCCCCCTCCATGCACGTTGCCCTGCTGAGGCAGCTTGGTGCTCTGGAAAAGCGTTCTGCTTTTGGAGTCACTGGCCCCGGGTTCGAATTCCAGCTTTGTCATTTATTACCTTGACCTTGGGCAAGTCATTTAACCTCCCTTGGGTATCATTTTCTTATAAAAGAGGCATGTACTAGATAACCTCTAAGGCATCTTCCAGCTCTAAAATTTGTGCTTGTCTAGGAAGTGATTTGCTTAAAAGTTGTATAGGCAGTTAATAATACAAGTTAGCCTAGAGTGTGACAGAAACTTTTTTCATTTCTTTAACATTCCCGGGGCTAAGCATAGTGCCATACTTGTTTTAGGTGTTTAATAATTTTTTGTTGGATTGAATACACTCTTTAAGAATAGGGCAGCACTTTTTATCCACTTCTTCCCATGCCACCCTGGTCACTAACACTAAACATTTTGCTGTAATAGACAGGTGGCACAATGGATTACAGTGCCAGGTCTGGAGTCGGGAACTCTTATCTTCGTGAGTTCAGATCTGGCATCAAACACTAGCTGTGTGACCTTAGGCAAGTCATTGAACTGTTTGCCTCAGTTTCCTCATCTGTAAAATGAGTTGGAGAAGGAAATAGCAAATCGCTCCACTATCTGTCAAGAGAACCCCATATGGGTACATGAAGTCAGACATGACTAAAAGACAAATATTTTTTCATCAGCCCAGGTTTCTCCAAAGCAAAGTACCAGCAAAACAGCTTGCATGTCTAAAGTGGTCTTACACTAAACAACAGAGAATAGGCCTCACATGATGCTAAAATATTCCTGAATCATGACAGTAGTTGAATTTAACAAACTTAACTAAATGGTCCTGTACTGAGAGGGATACAAAGTTAAAAGTGGAAACAGCCTAGAAACTAAAAGAATTAGAGTGCCTTGTAAGTAGTAAAAGTTTGTTGAATTAAATTGATGCATTTTCTGTGTCTCATAGGGCCTATTTTTGCCTTTGCAGCAGTGTAAAGAGCCCTAGACTTGTCAATCAGGGGAGGCTAGCCTCTGACTCTGTTAATTATAGGCAAGTCACTGACCCTCTTTAAGTCCCACCTCGCCACCCTTTTTTTCCATCTAGTCCAATCCAACAAGTATTTATTAAGTAAAGTCACCAATGGTCTACAAAGGAATACAAAGACAATGAAAAAAGTTACTGCCCTGACTGGGATACAATGTGTAAACTTAAAACTGTACAAACAATTTGAGACAGGAGAATCAGGAAAGGCTTCTCCTAGGAGATGACACTTAAAATAAGTTAAAATAAGAAGCAAAGGTGGAGTGGAAACAAACAGAAGACAGCATGTCACTTAAAATCAAGAGTAACTGAAAACAATTTTTAAAAGTATAACTCAAACCTCTAAGATTGGTAGATGGCCAAAAAAAATGCCACTTGTTTCAGGGGCTTCAGGAAAAGGAGAATATACACGCACACACACAAACATACACGGTGAATGCACGAATGCACTATTAGTGGAGCTGTGAAGCGGGCCAAACATTCTGGAAAACAATTTATAATTATACCTCAAGCCACTAAACCGTGTGCACCCTTTTACACAGTGATGTTATCACTATTTTAATGTTCCAAAGTGATCAACAAGGGAAAGTGTCTATACATGCAATTAGGGAGGAGCTGAACAAATTATGACATATTAATATAATGGAATATTGTTAGAATCACAAAATTTGAACATTGGGACACTACTGTCTTCTTGGTTCTCTTCCTATTTGGCCATTCCTTAGTCTCCTTTGCTGGATCTTCTTCCAGGTCATGCCCTCAGAGTCCCAAAGATTTCTGTCCTGTTCCATTTTCTCTTCTATACTGTTTCACTTCGTGAATTCATCAGCAGCCGTGGATTCAGCTTCCATCTCTGCTGGTGATACTCAAATCTTATCCAGACAATCTCTCTGCTAACCTCCAAACTCTCATCTCCAACTGCCTAATGGGCACCTCAAATTGTATATTCTACAGACATCAAATTCACTATGTCCCTAAATGAATTCATTGTGTTTTCCGCAAAAACCTCCCCCACTTCCAAATTTCCCTTTACTGTCAAGAGTGTCATCATCCTCCCAGTCACCCAGGCTTCCAATCTAGGTATCATTCTCGACTCCTTACCTTCTCTCTTCATATCCAATCTCTTGCCAAGGCTTATCAGTTTTGCTTTTGTAATATGTCTTGAATACTCTGATACTTGCTACCACCTTAGGGCCTCACACTTGGACTACTGAAATAGTCTGTTGGTTGGTCTACCTGACACGGGTCTCCCTACTCCAGTCCATCTACCCAGCTGTCCAATATGATTTTTTTAAAGCATAGGTGTGACAATGTTACTCCCTTAACCCAGTAAACTTCAGTGGCTCCCCTCCATCTACAGGATCAATTGTAAAATCTTGTTTGGTGTTTAAACCCTTTCCCATTTACCAAGTCACCTTTTCAGTCTTCTTACACATTATGCCCCTTCCACCCCCTTGAACTCTGTAATCCAGTAACATTGGCCTCCTCGCTTTACTATTCCTGGCACAAGACACTCCATCTGTTAGTTCCAAGCATTTTCACTGGCTGGCTCAGTGTGCCTGGATTGTTCTCCGTCATCTCTGCTTCCTGGCTTCCCTAACTTCCTTACAAGCCCAGCTAAAATCCTACTTCCTACTGAAGGCCTTTTCTTTTCCTCCTTATTTCTAGTGCCTTTCTTCTGTTGATTATTATCCTGTATGCAGCTTGTTTGTACTTAGTTGTTTGCATGTTGTCTTCCCCATTAGACTGTCAGCTTCGTCAGACAGTTTGTCTTTTACATTTCTTTGTATTCCCAGTGTTTAGCACAGTCCTTGGCACATAATAGGTGCTCAATAAATGTTTATAGATTTACTGACTGATCTCAATGGCCATCAGGTCCAACCTAAAACAAAAGGTTGTATCTACTATAACATATCCAACAAGTAGACTCCACTTGAAAATGTCGAAGGCACCACTACTTCTAAAGGTAGGTTAATTACTGCCACATAGAATTTGTTGAAAGGGCACTGGGAGGCCATCGAGTCTAACTCATACTTGAACAAGAAGCCTTCTACTATATAACAAGTTTTGTTTGAAGACTTCCGTTGAAGAGCTACCCACTACCTAGAAGCCTATTTCACCTTTGGACAGCTGCTATTGTCAAAAAGTATTTCCTGACATAAACTTAATTTGCTTTTTTGCAACATCCATCCACTGCTACTGATACTGCCTTCTGAAGCCAACCAGAAGTCTAATTCCTCTTCCATATGATAACCCTTCAAATAACCAAATACAGCTTTCCTGTCTCCCTTTTCAATACCCTTAAACTATGGTACCAAGATCTGAACACAATACTCCAGATTAGGTTTGATCAGAACAGAACGCTAGGAACCATGCCCCTTCTAATGCAGCCTAAGATTGCATTAGGTTTTTTTGGCTCCAGTTTGCATTCCACTAGAATCTCCAAAACTTAATAACGAGTGCTATCTAGCTATGACTCTACATATTACAACTGTAGAGTTGAATTTTTTGTATCTTAAGTGCAAGCCCTTACATCCCTGTTGAATCGCTTCTTATCAGATACAGCACAGTGCTTCAGCCCAGCTGTTCTAAAGCTGGGGTCTGTAGATTTATGGGGATCTGTGAACTTCAACGGGAAAAGAAACACATTTTTGTTTTCACTAACCTTTAGCTGAAATTTAGCATTTCCTTCAATATAAATATAGGCAACAAACATAATACTGAAGTGGCCATAGGTTTCACCAGACTGCCAGAGGTCTGTGATGCACAAAATGTTAAGAACCCCTAAATCTAGCTTGTCAAAATTCTTTTGGATCTTGTATCCTTCCCAGTTTTGTGGAATATGCAAAGTTGATAAGCATATCTAAAACTAATTGTTAAAATGTCAAACAGAACAGGGTCAAGCTCAGATCCCTGGGGAAGTACACCAAAGACTTGTCACTTTGCCAATGAACCATTAACTACTCTGATTAGTAATCCAACTAGTTCTGAATCCACCTGATTCTATCACTTCCTAATACACAGCTCTCCCTCTCCACATGAAAAGTATGACATTTTATCAACAATTTTGTTAAAATTCAGGTAAACTATTTCCAAGGCATTCTCATACTTAGTAATCCTATCAAAAAAAAAAAAAGGAAATAAGATTGGTTTGGGATGACCTGCTGATTAAGCTATGATGGATCTTTGTAATCACCCCTTTCCTTTCTAGATATATTCACCAACTATCACTAAATAATCTATTTTGGGGTATTCCCTGGCTTCCATTTGAAATCAGAGACAATATTTATGCTTCTCCAGTGATAAAGTGCCTTTCAATTAATGGCTGATAATGGCTCAGTGATCATATCTGCCATTTCTTTACAGGCAAGCTGTAGTTGGGCCAGGTGCTCGAATTCATTCTAGAACAACTCTTTATGTGAAGGGCCTCGACTCTCTGTTGTTCATTTCTCTTGCTGTCTTTCCTCTTGTCAAGACCCTTCTTAGTGGGGCAACAAAAGAATTGAATAGCTCAGCCTTTTCTTGGTAGTGATCCCATCTGTCCCAAGACAAGGTCTTATTCTTCTTGATCTTCCTTACAACGTAGCTAAAGAATTTCTTGGTGTCCTTAGTTCACCTTGACAATCTCACCTTTTCTGCAGTTTCACATTCTTTATGTCATGTTCTCATATTCATCTTATTTGTTATATGGCCTACCATCTTCTGGATATCCAAATACATGAGTGAATCTAATTTGGTTGGTAGGAATTCCCTGTGCATCCATATTGATTTCTTCGGACTAATCCCATTTTTTTTTTCCTTTTTCATTGGAACTGTTTCCCTTTAGGTCTTTAGAATTTCATTCTTAAGCATCTTTTCTTCCAAAGGCTGAAGTATTTTTATCCATGGGATCCTACCAATCACCATTCTGTATGCTTTGAAATCTGCTTTCCCAAAATTTGGGCCAGACTGTGCCCGGATTTCTTCTCCTGTCAAAAAATCTTGGAGTGGCCACATCTTTCCAAGTTTCCCATCTATCCATCCCAGCAAATAGCTCCTTCTTTTTTAGAGAGAATCAAATACAGAACGAGGTCCCCTCATTGGTTACACCATCTTTTAAAGGATGAAATTATCACTGGGGCAAATCAAGAAGTTATTAGTTATTTTTCAAAAGCTTCAGCAGAAGTCTGAATAATTTAAGTCACTAATCACTAGAATATCTATGTCTATTCTAGGTTTGTGATATTCTCCAAACTCATATATTTCCTTTCTGTATACACGGTCTATAACATACTCCAGTGAAAAATAAGTTCTGCTTCTTCTTTGATCTTCACTCAAATACTCCATTATGTTTTCCCTCTCTGATGCCTGAATTTCTTCAAATGAATATACCTTGCTAAAGTGCTGTTGAAGGTGGTGGAGCAGCAAGCAACGTAGCCAAGCACCTATCCACAAAACCTCCAATCAAACCTAAAAAACACACTGAATCCTGATGGGGAAATCCAGAAAAAGTCACAATGATTTCTTCGGTCAGCATAGGGAGACAGATCTGCTGACGCTGGGGACTAGGTTGGGACAGAACACACTAAGCATGTGGAGCATTTTGGTGCCCATGGAGAGGTTGTGCACCAGGGCAAGAGGAAGTTCCAGATCCATATGGGGCAACTCCAGGCCCATAGTGGGGCACTGCAAAAGGGACAGGTGTCAACTTGTAACTTTGTCACCCACTACCCAGTTCTCAGTGCCAGGTAGACTGAGAAGGGCCTGAATATGGTGTTATTCCTGGATAGGATGACCCTGGGCAGTATATGAAGAAAGAAGAAAGTTCAGAAGCAAGCAGCAGTACTTGCTCAGACCATAGGAGCAAAGTGAAATCTCAGTTCCAGGATGTAACCCAATCTGTGGAGAAATAACCAGAACCTGCTGTTCTGTTGTTCTGAACCAGCAGAATTTCTTGCCTGGCTGATAGAGACTGAGTCTAATAACATTTTATGAAATGAAAATTACCAGGAGTATCATAACCAAAATCCAGAGCTTCTATGTCATAGAAAAATTACTATAAGCAGCCGGAAAGACAGAATTTAAATACCACTACCACTATTCAAAAAGCCACAGTCAGGATCATAAATGGTTTAAGTAGCCACCACTATAAAGGAACAGAGAACTTGGAATATGAAATTCTAAAAGGTAAAGAATATACAGACTTACGGTGAAAAATAACTTACCCAGCAAAACTCAATATAATGCTACTGGGGAAAAAAAGGGTCTTTAATGAAACGGGATTTCCAAGCATTCCTGATGAAAAGGCCAGAGCTGAACAGAAACTCTGAAATTCAAAAATAAGAGTTAAAGAAACATAAAAAGGCAAACAAGAATGAACAGACACAAGGGACGAAAGGATAAACCATTTACATTCAAATATGGGGATATGACATGTCCTCTCTGAACCCTATCATCAGGGGTCATAGAGGGAGTCTAATTAGTAAAGACCTAGGAGTGGTTCTGTTACATCCTGATGATCTTAAGAATGGAGAGGGGAAGAGTAATACACTGGGGAGGAGTAGGAGAGAAAGGAAGGACAAGGATAATTACATAATCAGGATACACAAGTAGTTATACAAGAAGAGAGGAGGTGGTGGGAGGGAACAAATGACACTTGAATCTCTCATCTGAACTGGTCAAAAGAAGAATACACACAGTAGAGACAGGGTAAAAAGAGAAGGAGGGGGAATTAGGAAGGTAGATTAAGGAAGTCTTAAGCAAAATGAATTCTACATATGTACAAAATATTTGTAGCTCTTTTTGAGGTAGCAAAGAATGGGAATCAGAGGGAGTGACCATAAATTGGAGAATGAATGAACAAGTTATGGGATAGAGATGTGATGAAAAAGTATTGTGCTGAAGTCTTATCAATGTAATGACCATCGAGGATTCCGAAAGACTAATGATGAAACATGCTAATCATTAAGAGAAAAATGGAGAGCAGAAGAATAAGACAGTGAAGAGGAAGGAAAAGTTAAGTTAAAAATTATTTCACCTAATTAGGTGAGGTAATTTATAATATAGACATCTATACAAACAAGGAATAGAGAATGGTGGAAGTGGCTGATGGCTTCAATTTCACTCATTTGAACTGGTTAAATGGAAGAATACACACAAACACAGAATTGGGTACAGAAATACATTTCATTCAATAGGGAAACAGGCAAAAGGAAGGAAAAAAGAGGTAATTATAGAGAGGATAGATTAAGGGATTAGTCCTAAGCAAAACAGACTCTTAAGAATTTACAAAAATATTTGTAGCTCTTTCAAGGTAGCGAAAAATGGGAACCTAAGGGGGTACCTATAAACTGGGAAATGAATAAACAAGATATGGTTTAGAAATATAATGGAATACTATTGGGTTGTAAGAAATGAAAGGGATGATTTCAGAGAATCTTGGGAAGACCTTTAAGAAATTTTACCCAGTGAAGTCAACAGAACCAGGTGAAGGATTTATACAATGATAGCAATACAGTAAAGGCAAACAACTCTGAAAGAATTAGGAACTCTTATCAATGTACTTGATCAACCACAATCACATAGGATTAAGGATGAAACATAGTTCCCATCTTCTGATAGAGAGGGGAAGGACTTGAGAATGTAGAAATGAGGCAATATTTTTTTTTTTGACATGGCCAATGTAAAATATCTTTTGACTGACTTTTTCTTTGGTTCTCAAGTTGGTGTTTAGTGAGGGGTGGGATTGGGATGTAAGGGTGATGAGGCAAATTCCTGTTGACTAAAAAAATACAAAACACACATGATTAACATCCCCCTCCCTTTTACATATTCTGTGTCTTTTGAATAGAGTAATCCCACCCAGACCCATAGATTCATGAGTTTCCCTCTAAGTTCTCAGTGATACCTACAAGGTCTAATTTACCCCTTTTTGTTAGAATTTCTAGTTCCTCATTAATTGCCTAAGATTTGGGCATTTTGAAACTATGGGTTTTACTAATTTTTTACTGTATCTTAAAAAACAGCAAAAGGGATCGATTCAGAGAAACCTGGGAGGTGAGGACCAGGATGACAATTTGCATGATGACTACAAAACTGTAATGGAAAACAATTCTGAAAGACCTTTAAGAATTAGGACCAAAGCAATGACCCAGAAGAGATGATAAACCATGCTTCCTACTTCTTGGCTGAAAGGTGAACTAGAAGTAGAGATGAGACATTTTTAGACACAGCCAACAGGTGGATATATTTTGCTTGACTAAGTTATAAGGAAGAGTCACGACTTTTGCAGGGAGAGGGAAGAGGTAGTGACACAAAAAAAAACATATAAAGAAAAGTGCATCAATGAACCAGTCAGAAATAACTAAAGAATACAGGAGTTCCAAAGAGGACACAGACAAGCAAGCAGAACTAAAACTATTAAATTTGAATTCTCTTTTTAAAAGCTATACATACTAGAAAAAGTACATAACAGTTCAGTTTCATTATAAATCCATTGTTATTTACATATAAAAATGTCCAACTTTTTTTTATTAAATTCATAATAAGAGAATTTTTAAAAAACCTGGAATAGAGAGAAGGCTAAGAGGAGTAATTTTAGTAAGCCTAGAAAGGTTGGAACCACACTGAACAGCTTTAAATACCAAGGAAAAGAATTTGTATCTTGTTCAAAGACAGTAATGAAGCACTCAAGGTTCTTAGCAGAAAGAATGAATAGTCTTTGTGCATGACATTTCAATGTTAGGTATTTAGGTTTTTAGGATATTCCCTACCAGTACTGGTAACTAAATACTAACGATATGTAGAATAAGTAGTTGTGAAACCAAAATCAAGTAATACCACCAACTTTACTTAAAGGTACTATATAGGACGGCCTTAAATTTGGGAGATTTTGGCTTGAGTCTTTTTACAGACCATTTGTGATCTTAGGCAAATTATTTCACTTCTCAAGTGACCCAGGAAATGCTCCAAGAGTTTCTCAATGCAGAATTGGTACCATCTGCATTTGTAAAGGGAGTTTCCTCACAGGTAATTCCATACACTATAAAATCACACATCTACTTTAAAAAACTTTCCTAATGACAAGTCCTGACCTCACAGGGTTTGAGATGTGAAAAGACATAGAAACAAAAAGAAATGCTACTCTCCCCACTAATACTTTTACTATTTGTCATGATTAATGTATTTGTTAAGATCAAATCAGTCTTTCCCAAGACAATTCTAAATTCAGAAAAAAAATGTGAAATTTATTTTAAAGTGAAAATGTATATAATAAATTTCCATTTCTCTTGACTAAGTATGTACATTTTTGTGGTAGATAAGAGAATCGGTATTACTATTCTCATACAGGTTACCTAACCCACTGCAAATCACTACATAGCAGTGACAGTACAGGATTAATACTCTAATTCTTCAATATTGATCTAGTTTTCTACTAACTGCCTGTTTCTTATTATAACTACTTAATATCTTTAGTTACAAAGACCCATAATTAGCTTTTGCACAATCTCATTAAGGATCAAATGAACTGATTTATTTGAAGAGTATGATACAATGTCAATTACTAGTATATGCGACTTCTGAATGATACAAAAGATTTATCAAGAGTCACTGTGATACTGTATAAGGCTCTTTGCTTCTGGGGAAAAACCTTCTTGTCAATAAGGCTGCCTTCACCTTCTCTGCTAAGTTACCAAGTCCAGTTATAGAAAAATTAATTGCCCTGTTTACTGCAATAATCAGAAACTGGGTCAGTACTATTATCCGTAAGAGGGTTAGAGACTAGACTGGGAAGCGTTTTCAAGCTGAGCCTCACTGGTTCATGGGACCAAAGGGTGCAGTCCTTAAAGGTGACTTTGTGAGGTTGGGGTTTGATCCTTGGGTTTTGCACGTCTAGGAACTAGATTTGACAGTTTGTTCAATGGTGGGTCAGGCTCTGAGGAACTGACCCTTGCTAAACTCTTAAACCAGAATGCCAGTTTTCAATGGCAGATATATTTGGTATGATAGCTGAGAAACTCATTACAGAATTTTAACTTTGCAAAGGATTGTAGAAATCTGGTCCAACTATCTCATTTTACAGATAGTTTTATGAGTGGCAGAGACATAAACTTAAGACTCTCAATCCAATGTTTTCCTATATTCTATTGTGTCATTTAGAAAGGTGCTTAGTGAGCAATTAAATCAGAACAAAGGGAGTTAAATGTATTAAGAGGTATTCCTATTAAACCACGTTATTTATGAATTTTATTTCTTCATTCTAAAGATATTTTGGTCTAGTTGTACAATGCAAAACCTAAACACTCCCTTCACTGGACAATACTAAAGAAACAGAAATATCTGTTTTGAGTATACATATTTGCTAAGAGTCCCTCCCCACCTCCCCCGAAAGAAAACCCTGGGAGGTAGGGTTAGAGAGTAGAGAGAAAAGCAAAATTCTTTGTTAATTGAAAAAAAAAACCCAAAAAATTCTTACTTTCAAAAGCATTTTCAATTAAGACCACCAAAAGCTTGTTAGGTAGGAGAAATGAAGTGACATTCTAAAAGTCACACAGCCAGTTCTTGATACTTATACATTAACAAGACACAGATGAACTCCAAGCTCTGAGAGCTCTGAGAGATACATCTTTGGATCTCCACCCAGTGAAGAAAGTTAGCTTGCTGGAGAAAAAAAAAAATTATCAAGGTTTATATATGATAGGCATTCTAAAATTAAAGCTTAATCTTCCTTCTGTTACATTTTAAATTACAAATGATGGAACTTTTAAAAGATACTAGAGTCTCTAAACAGCAGAATAACACCAACACATTCACAATCTCTCTCTTAGGAGGAATTACTTTCTGAAAAAAGGTTCACAGTTGTTGCCACATATTGGTTTCTATTTGAGAGCAGCACTTAACCTTGACCCTGCATTCTGGTGGTATGTTCTACAGGCACTGGCATTCACTACCTCGGCTGATTAGCTTCCAGCTAACATTTCTCAATGAAAGTTGAAGGATATCAATTTGGGGTAGCGAGGGAGAGAACAAGCATTTATTAAGTACCTACCAAGTGCCAAGCACCGTGCTAAGCACTTTACAGGTATTTTCTCATTTGATCTTCATAGCCCTGTGAGGTAGGTGCTATTATTATCCTCATTTTATATGCTTGAGGATATTGAGGCAGACAGAAGTTAAGTGTCCAGGGTCAACAAATATGATTCAATAAATGTTTAAAACCTATTATGTACAAGCACAGTGCCAAATGCTAAGGATACAAGGATTAAAATGTCGTTGTTCTGAAAAAATATTCTGCTTGAAAATGAAAATGAGTGACTGCTGATAACTGGGGAAACTGAATATTATAAAGATACCTTCTAACCTATCTGAACTAAAATAACAATAGCTTAAATCAAAAGCAACAGTGCAGTTTGTTTTTCTTTAAAAAAAAAAAGCAGCATTTTCACTCATGCTTTTAAAATCTTCCACTGTCATTTCAATAGGCATCCTAATCCCCCAAAAGGGGAAGGCAGGGTCATAGAATTCACCAATTTTTAAATGAATCTGATTCACAAATTAACTTAATATCAAAGTGTAGACTTTTGTTTAGCCAATTAGCAAACCTTTCATACACTCTGACCCAGCAATCCTACTATTGGGGTTATACAAACACACAGGGGGCACTATGAACAACAAGAAAAAAAAGACCTATTTACACGAAAATATTTATAGCAGTATTATTACTAACAGCAAAAATGGGAAATTCTAATACACACAACTGGGGAACTGCTAAGTAAATTGTGGTATGTATGTAAAATAACATTATTGTACCACATGAAGAATTCAAAGAAACACGAGGACTTGTATAAAGTAATGCAGAGTAGACAAAGCAGAAAAAAAGTGGCAGCCACACTAGCCTGCTAACTATTCCTCAACCTCTACATTCTATCTCCTTGTTTGGCACAGGCTGCCTCTCTGACAAGCACTCTTATTCATTTCCTTCTCTCAGAATCTCCAGTTTCCTTTAAGGCTTAAAATCAAGTGCTTACCTCCTAACCAAATCCTTTCCCACCATTTTGTGGTCTCACCTGTTTTGCTCTCTCCTTTCTGAAATTAGCCCGTATTGGCTGGTGTACAGATTGAAAACCATATTCTCACTCCAATGTAAGCTCCTTGTGGACAAGGACTTGTTTTGCTTTTATCTTTATATCCTCAGACCCTAGTATTGTCTGGCACACAGAAGGCACTAAATAAACCATTTGTGGAACTGAATTGAGATAAAGACTATAGCTAGTAGCACGGCACAGTGGAAAGTCAACTGGCTCAGGTCAGAGGACTTGGGTTTAAATCTCACTTCTGACATTTACGACCTCAGAGTTTCTACATTTGTAAAATGAAGAGGAGGCTAGACTAGACGATGTCTCAGATATCTTCCACATCTAGATCTACTGGTCCTGTGATCATACACAATTACTACTAGTAGCTAGATATTAATAAAAACTTTAAATACCAACAAATCGAGATCAAAAACAGTGGGCAAACTTGATACTAATTTATACAGTCTACACTCTCCTTTTAAGGAACATGAGTCTATTACAAGGTAAGGTTTGAATCATTATCAAACAATCACTTCAATATTGTTACTTTTAAATGTTTGGGGGATTGTATCACGGGGGATTCAACTAGAAATACATGAGATGGAGGAATCATAGGGATGTGTTGAAATAGCATCTATAAAATTTTTTTAAAAATATGCTTCTTTGGAAATTGTATCTTTAAAATGATTTTTTAGATGCCAAACCAGGGAGAGGAGAAAGGGTATTGGTGACAAAACCCAAGGTATGCAGAAAGGTTATACTATATTTCCTAGAGCAGTTGCCTAACAAAAAGCAATTTAACTATTTCACAGCACCTTCATGTAGAATTACACAACTATGATAAAAATCCATGAAGTGATAAATGCATGGTCTATGAAGACAACCCAGGAAATCCAGTCCATTCACAAGAAACTGCATGCATGTTTCTCTGGAAGCTGTGTTGAATAAAATAATATACAGTACCAGTCATAAAAGCAAGTTAAATAATATTTAAAAATCAACCTCTAAATATAAGTTTCTCTTAGTGTTGACATTTTTAGAAAGACTTTTCTTATTAAGTTTATATCTAAAATTTTTTCAGTGGTATGTACTGTCAGTTTTAAAAATCATAGGTCCTTCATGTTTTTTATATATGTACAGTTTTTCTTTCTACTCCCAATTCACCATGGTTTATGAAGTCAATGTTTCTAGAAGGGGCAATATGTAGTAAGTGTGGAAGAGAAAGATAAATGTACCTTGAATAGAATGATACAGATGAAAATCAGATTGAAATAGGTAAAACACAACAAGATCTCTTAAATCTACTAGAATAAAATTTGAAACTGATAATATTGGACCAATGAAGTAGAAACAGTTCTCTAATATCACATCTACAGAAGTGTTACATTAAGGGAGCATGGATATACCTATTACCCAGGCAGTTTCTATCAGTGAATGGGATAAAAGTTGAAGAAAGAACAAACAGGAAAAGAGCCCCTTTCTAGAGATCTTATTTTGTAATTAACAAATGATATTGGATTTCTTCCTTAAGTATTCGCCTTAAGAAATCAGAATTTAAATCATGACAATAAAGGCATTTCCACACATGTAAAGGTCTATCCAAAACAAGGCATTGCTTCTATCTTCACTCAATACCCATAAGATGTTCACGAAAATCCCACAAAAACCCATCCCATATTTTCAAATTAAAGTTTTCTAGTCTGCACCACACAATTATAACATGATGCCATTTATTTAACAAGACTCTGAAAGAATCTGAGTCCCCAGATCAAATATATACATTTTAATATTCGAAATATTTACATGGTGGAACCTTTTCACGTTTCCATTTGTTAAGAACAGTGTTTTCAAATGTCCCCTCAAGATGAAAAAATCTAGTAACACAGGGTCACAGTTAAGCTTTTCTAAACAGGTCAACCTGTTTGCTCCCTGGTAAAGTTCTGTCCTACAGTAAAGACAGCCCATGGTATGTCTTTATGCACATCATCAGATTTTTAACCTGGATATGTCGAGGTAAAACAAAGACTCCATTTATGTGTATATATATATTAAAAAAAAAAAGGTAAGCCATACAGTCTCCTTACAATTTAAGCAAAAAAAAAAAAAAAAAGGAAAAGAAAAATTAAGAGTGATCAAAAAATGTGTAAAAGGATGCCAAATTGTTTTCTAAGCTGTTATGTCCAAATCTATTAATGTTTTCTCCTACTTTTCCCAATGTTGAAAATGGCTTCTTTTTTTTTTTTTAAAGAAAAACATTTCTTAAAAGAACTTTTTTCTTTAAAAAAAATTTTTTTTAAAAGATGAGAGGTCATTATAAGGAGATACTAAGTGGAGTTACAATAGCTAAAGCTGATGAATGTAAGAGATAGTGTGCTCTAGAGATTAATGATCAGCCTAAAGAAATGTAAAAAGCTCTGCATGACTCATTGTCCCTTAAGAGAAAAGCTGAAGGAGCCAGCTAAACAGGGGAACCCCATCCTGTTCAACAGAATGCTGCACCATAATAAAATCCCATGCATTGGGACACTGACAATTCAATTGTCCAAGACATTTAGGTTGGCACAATATCACTACTTTCCCTTTAGGATCCTGAATCATGAAATGTTTAAGGCAACTGCCCCTAAGACAAATGAAAGGGGAAAAAAAAAGGAAGACATTCATACATTCACTCGAACTCAAACGCACACAGTTTAAAGAAGAGTGGGTTGCCCACTTGACACATTCTTACATTCTAATTTAAATTCTGTATCTTAAACAGGACTTGCCATTTCTGATCAGTTTTTAAATTAAAAAGGGCATGGGGAGGGAGATAATAAAAGATGGCTGATACTCTTGCAATAAAAAATGATTATCTTGGTTTTCTAACTGGTACAATTCAACATTAAGTGCAATTTTGCAAAAGAACCAGGGAGTCATTTTAATATTTACAAGGAACAAATTAGCAGAACAAGATTATCAGAGAGGCGTTGTACAGTAGCTGCAGCTTATAAAACATACCAGTAATTGTACCTGGTGAGTTATAAAGAGAACCAATGTAGGATTCAGATAACTCTATAACCGAGGGAGAACAGAGGGGTCTTAACAGAGCAGAGGACCAAAAATTTTTTCACATTTTCTACATTAAAAAAAATTACAGATCTCACAAGTGTCTTTGAGGACAGATAAAATTCAAAGTCCTTTGAATGGCGGAAAAGGGGGAAAAATTTGAAATGGAACCTAAATGTAAAAACAGTTTTACTTCACAAGACCAATTTTCTTGGCTTCTGTTTCATATATCAATAATCTCCACATTTTGACTATAAAAACTTCTGCTTCTTCATCTAGTACCTACAAGAGAGAGAAAAACAATTTTTGATTAAAACAAATAATCAAAACCATCTGCAATAATAATGACCAGTACAAGTAATTTTAATGGCCAAATGTGAAGAAGTATGCACTAAAATGTTTTATTTCCAGGTATAACTGAAAGAGGGAAAACTGCCCAAGGGGAACTTGATACTAGAATAAATGTGAAGCAGGATCTTTCCATATATGGTACTTTAATACTTCACTAATTTTATCTCTAATCTCATCTCTGCGGGTACTCCCTTCCACAGACACAAACCACAACTCATCTATAACTTAATAAATGATCTTTGATAGTAGTCATCGTGACCCCAAAATTCATCACCCTGTGGCCAACCTACAAGAACCCTCTTTTCACTGAACCCTGCTAAGGTCAGGCAAGGCACTTCCTCTTTCCAGCTCAGCAGGACCTGCCAGAGCCTGGGCTCTCTCAGCAGAGTGTTTCAAATCTTCATCACGTCATCGGGCCTACACACAGATAGTAAATCACTAAAAAAACAACGATGACAACTTCTAACAGGACACACAACGTGAGAACCGTGGCACCGACAGACTGTAACCATGTACAACTCAGTAAACAGCCAAGAGGGGCTATGGCTGTACAAAACCCTTGCTTTGCATAATTTATATATAGGGAAAAAATGTATCTGTTACAAAGAGAGGCTTATAAAACATCCACGGAAGAAGGGCCGTAAGTACCGCCAAACTGACTGCAGGGTGCCTTGTTAAAAATACTTCATCTATATTGTCTCATTTCCCACCAAATCCACACACACACACACACACACACACAAATGCTATTTTCCATTCGGCTGATGAAGGAAACAGAATAGTTGATAACTTAAGGTAACAATTTTACCAGCAAGTATCTTTTCCTACCTGTCAGTCACAAGGTATTCTTTTTAAAAATTACGCTATCAATCTGCTGACTCTTACTATTTAAACTGAGAAAGAAATTCATACTACAGAAAATGCCAAGCTTACATAAGCACATAATATAGTCAAAGGTCATTTTATTAATACAAACTGGAATTAGAGATAATACAGCAAATTAAAGACTTCAGACAAGATCAAACTTCTTTTGTTTACAGTTCAACATCTTCCCCTTTCAAAACAACTTTTGCTAGAGATGCTATGAAAAGATAAATGTGACAGAACTCAGCATTTTTTCTTCATTTTGCCCTCTACCAGAAGTAATACTGAGCAATAAGATAGTCAAAGGCAACTGAAGAAATAATAACACGTACTCAGAAAAAATGAGGTCACTAAATAAATGAGAAGTGACTGAACTGTATCAGACTAAAACTAATTTTGCATACCATTGCATGACACTACTCAAAAATTTCATCAACTGAAAGGTTCCAATTAGACCAGTAATTCAATCGGGCTTTGTATCAGACAGACGACTAACACTAATAAAAAAGAAATTCCTGACTATAGCATTGTGTAATGATGCTTGAGGCAAATCTGCAAGCAACTTAAAAAGAAAGCTTCTTTGATACAACATATGTCAACAATCAGTGAAATTCATTGTGCACATGATGTTTGAAGATGGAAATTTTGTGATACCAATGAAAGGGGAAAAGTAGGACGTTTATAGATAAGGAGTTTCAACTTACCATGGCAACATCATCTAATATACTTTGTGGTGAACTATGAGCCATAACCTGAAAAGAAACAAAAAACCTTCAGTCTGAAAACTTTGAGAGGGAAAAGATGCTAATAATGATAGGGAGTAAGAAAACCTCTAAAATAATTTAAATGGTTTTCGACTGAATTTAGGGAAACTTTGTAGTATTTGATTTGATGCCCCAGAACCCCACACCTCCTCATTTTATTCTAGGCCAGAGCTTAATGGTGACATAATCAACATTCATGCTTAACATCCACCATGAATATATACTTCATGTCAGGAGGTTTTTAGAAATGACTTATGAATACTTAGCATTCCTTGAAATGCCACTCAGAATAACACATTTTTAAAAACTTAAGTTTAAATCTAAGTATTTTGTAAATATTTAAAACAAATGAAAAAAATTATTCATGAGAAAGTCAAGTTCTTAAAACCTCCACCTGAACAAACTGGAGGAAAAGAAAAATGTCCAAGCCATTAAGTCACAGCTCTGGGAAATCCCCAAGTGGGTATACGGTACTTAAGTAATTAACAGGTGGTAATTAGAAAAAAAAAAACCTAGATTCAGAGGTATCTACTTTAATCAAAACAAAAACCAATAGCAGGCAACATAGTACAATAGAAAGAAGATGCGTCTAGACTTACAATCCTGAGACTAACATTTCTACTATGTCGTAATTGAGCAGATCTCACATCACTTAGAGATTTTCTCTGTATCAAGTTCAAATGTTCCACTAATTTTACTTTTTCAAGACAGGCACTAGAACTGGAATCTAAAGATCTAGGTTTCAGTCCTAGCTCTACTATTATAGAGATATAAGAACTTATGACAAATTCCTTAACCTCTGAAGGTCAATGTCCTAATTTATAAAATAGGTATATACTTGTTATTAACTACACATCACTGGTTTGGAGAACCAAGTAAAAATCTGCGTAAAACATTATGTAACTATAAAGCCTTATATCAATTCAAGTAGTTATCATAGGTATATTTTAATACCTATCAAAAAAATAAACTTCATTTTACTGATCTTTTTTACACTGCAGTACCAACAGATGAAAATAAAAGTCCAGGCTTGCTCCATCCTGATCTCATTATCTAAACAGGTAGACGGAAAAATAAATAGTACTTTTGCCCATGCTATTAATCACAGTCTTAAAGGGATATGCTGCTTTTATTGCAGTAATTGTCTTGTTAATGCAAAATAAAACGTATACAACTATATATGTGCGTGTGTATTTATATACATACATACATATATAATAATGCAAAAAAAAAAAAAAGCACTTAGCACAGTGCCAAGCATGTAGTAGATGCTTAATAAATGTTTACTGACCAATTAATTCAGTGAAACTACTACCAGGTCTATATCCCAAAGAGATCAGAAAAGAGAAAAGGGATCCATATGTACAAAAAAGATTTTGAGCAGTTCTTTTTGTGGTGGGCAAAGAACTGGAAAATAAGGGGGTGCTTATCAAACGAAGAACAAATAATCATTTATGAATGTACTATTATTGTGCCGTAAGAAATGATGGAAGGGGTCAGTTTCAGAGAAACCTAGAAAGATTTATATGAACTGATTCAGAATAAAGTGAACAGAACCAGGAAAACAATCAATACATAACAACACTGTGAAGACAAACAACACAGACTTGGGAACTCTGATCAATGCAATGACTGACCATGATTACAAAGGACGCATGATGAAACATGCTCCCCAGCTCCTGACAAAGGGGTGATAGACTTGGGATGCAAACTGAGATACAGATGTGTATTTTTAGTATGGCCAAAGCAGGAATTTGTTTTGCTTGACTATGCATATTTGTTGCAAGGGTTTTGTTTTTCTTTCTTTTTCCATGGGGTAAGGTGTAGGGAAGAGAGGGGGGGATTTTTGTTAAATAAAATGTCTTTTAGAAAAAATAATAAAACTTGTCTGAAAAGAGAGAACAGTTGTACACTTAATCAGATGTTTTGCAATAGAAGACCCAAAAAGTTTTTGTGGTGAAAAATCACTTGTTTCTCAACTGCAGGTGGAGATACCTCCATGTCTCAACAACATTCCAACAAGCAAGGGCAGCGGATCTGGACAATGCTATAATCACACACTGCTTCCTGCTTCTTACCATCACACAAAAAGAAGGCATAGGGAAGCTTCCAACCACCCTGCTTTCTTTAACCCTCGGTTACATGTGCATTTTTTGAGTGAGCTGTGGGGGTTAGTGGCTAGAATAAGGCTAGAGAAGGCTTACATGGCATACTGGTATTGCTATCGAATGCCTTGTTTTGGCACGGTGGTGACCCTGAGATATCAAAGACAGAGCACAAGCTTGGGCAGGTCCAAATGAACTTGAAAATGCAGCCTTGTTATTCAGAGAAACTCATCACCAGGTTAGCTACAAGGTGTTCAATTTTTCAGCTAGAGCAATTCTTAGAGACCATCTACAAAATCCAAGATGGTTCACCTTAGATCCTTCAAGTCTTGATATAAGGAAGAAAGAGTAAAGCACTAACCTTAGAACAAACAAAATCAACTAACGTGGCTTCTTCTTCACCTATATATTCTATGATTTTCTTATTAATCCATGGTCTAATTCGACGTTCCATTAATGTCTGCATTAGAAAAAGATAAATATTTATCTGAATTGCTTCAACATTTTTATTTTCGATATACCATTTATTGCAGATTAAATATTAGTAGATGGGACCACAAGTAAAATAGTACCTCACTGGGTCTCAGGCTAAAAATGTAATTCGCATCCAACTATGTGAAAATCATATTAAAATACTAAAATTGCAAATAACTTGCTTATGGGTAATTATGACCTACAAACCTAGCTTCTAATAAGAATGTGGGGGGAAAAGGAAGAGAATTACTCATCATACAAAACTAATAATATACTTTGCTATCATTTTCCTCAATGATATTGTGAAACAGTCAAATATTATTCATTGAGGACCTTGCTCCAGCCTATCAATGACTGCCCATTAGAAGAAAAAGTAACCCCTGGGGAACTGTTCCGTTCTCCTGCCCCCACCTGCACTGATCAATTGCTCCCCTGCCCCTAACCCCCACAACTACTCGCAGCTGGATGCTTTTCCCTGCCCCTTGGGCACCTTCACTGGAGCTGGCCCACAGCCTCAGCCCACTGTACACCTTGTGCACACGACAGTTCCAACAGTGACTTGTTGGGAACTAATACCCTGGCATTGCTCCTCTCCTTAGCCTCTCCATCTGCCATGAAGATGAAGCCTCCTTAATTAATACTTCCTCCCTTAATTAGAATGTGAACTCTTTAAGAAAAAGAATTGCCCTCATTTTTCAATTTGTATCCCTAGTTTTTGGCAGCAAGCACTTAATAAACATTTTTTCGTTTCATTCCATCCTTGAACCTCTCTTCTAATTTTCTTCTCCAGTGAGAACAAATGTGGATGTGCACATACACTTCCACTTCTCCTTCACAAGCTGTGGAAAGACTATTGAGAAGCTAAAGTACTACCTGAGAATTTTCTACCTGACCGCCATCCTCACAAGCATATATTTAGCATAATATATATGAACTATGTCATCTTCTCTACAAACACTACTAATCAAAGCCAAACATAAGCATAATAAAATTTAAAAACTACAACTCACAGAATCTACAATAGACCAATCGAGGGGATATGCAAAGAGCTCAGGTTTAGCCGTCGGGATTTTCTCAATGAGACTTTTGATATGTTTGCGCTTTTCTTCTGTGTTAACAGTGCCTTTGGTGGAACTTTTATCATCTTCACCATAATCTAAAGGAACAAGTTTCCTTTTCCGGGGCACATCATCACTGTCTTCATCCTCAAATTTGTTGAAGACGCTATCCACAGGGAGCTTCTTTCTCTTTACAGCATTAGGTTGGCCAGGACTATTAGAAGCACCTAAAGTAAAAGGATGATTTAGTAATCCTCCAGGAAAAACACTTTCAGTTATCATCTTATTTAGAACCTGCTATCCCTGAACAGTAATACATACTATCACAGCCTGTCACAATTCTCACAGACAGATCCAAATACAGAAGGGCTATGACATGGATCCCTCTGGCCATCAGGTAAAATCCATGCACCCCTTCTCAGAGAGTTTTCAAATAGAAAAAATAGAAAAGATTACAAGGAAACCAATTCTATCAAAATATTTAAAACACCAATTCAGAGACCCCAGGTTAAGAAGTCCTGTGCTTAGGAGAAAACTTATTACTCACAAGTCCTAGATAATGATAATTTTCATTTCTCTATAGATGCCCAAGTAAAACTATGAAAATAGCAAATTAGAAACGCATTTTGCCAATGTACTTAAAAAACGATTAACCACCTCCAATCAATTAATTTAGCCTAGGGTAAAATTCAGAAGTGGCGCTGATATTCTTAACTTGATCCTAAAAGACCAAAAAGAAAACCAGCATACCCAGTTTAAGACTTAATCCTATTTTTGGCCTATGTTCCTCAGGCTGCTGTTGATCAGGAGAGTTTTCATGGGGGATGATAATGCCACAGGGAGACTCATCCCCAGGAGTATTGGGAGTTGCATTGCCACTAGCAGATGAGACTGATGGGGCTGAGCTGATGGGCCGCAAGGTTGGTTTAAGACAAGGTTTTTGCTCTGGCTCCTCCTCTTCTTCCATGGGTTCTTCTCGTTTTTCTTCTTTCTCTTGCTTTTCTTCTTCTTCTTCCTCAGACTCTGGCTCCTGCTTTATTTGTGGCTGCCTGCGCCTTTCAGCTTCTTGTTCCATCTATAACCAAGTAAAAACTGGATTACATGAATGAACTGCAATAGCATGGAAATCAAATTCTCTTCTTCCCCCAAACGATGGAACGTTTGAGGGAAGAATTTTCATTAAAAAAAGCAATCACTTTCTGTATTAGATAATCTGAGAATACTCACTCTGCACAAAGAGTTATGCTAAGCATTGCACAAAATGTTATAAAGCATAAAGTACCTCTTTTAGTATGGTGCCTTTGAAAGGAAGACAAAGCAATTATGTTTTCAAACTTTCATTTAGAAAATTAATGGAGAAAATGACCAAAAGTATTAAATTCAGTGATCCATACATTATAATAGCACATATCAACTGAGCTATCCATGATTATGTTCTTGCTTACCAAGGATCTAGAGTTATCAGAGTAACTCTACATATAATGAATACAACCAGATATGCTGGATGACTCTGTTAGATAAAAATAAATCATATTATACAAAACTTGATACAAATGATTTATAGGAAATCCTAAAGGTATAACAAATAAATATATCCCAAGAATAGCAGAATCCTTTCAAAATTTCTCTGCAAAATCACCTAATATGTACCATTTTTGTGGATCACATTATGAATTTTTAAAAGCCAATTTTTACAAATGGAAATTTAACTTAGTTTTTAGAAACAAACATTTAGACGTGAAAGAAAGACATAGTAACCTCTATTTCCTCCTCTGTAAAATGAACTATATAACAGTTTAATTACCTCAGAGGGAAGTGTTTTTTTAAGTCTTAAAGTGCTACATGAGTTCTTACGATTACTGCAAAGAGTACAACCTGAAACATCACTGTTAACCAGAAACTGAATTCAATCTTAGTTGATTTCACTTAGTGAGGAAACACTTAAAATAAATTTTCTTTACTCAAATGTTCCAGTTTATTTCTTACTCTTTGGAGCTCTGCATCTGGGTCTGGATGTCCTTCTGCCAGAAGACGCTGTCTTATTTCTTCTAATTCCTCCTTTTCTCTCTTCCTATCTCGTTCATCTGCTTCCATTTCTTTCTCTCTGTCACGCAATCTTTTCTGAAGTGCACTACCCCTATAAAAAAGAAGAGTCTCAATGCATTAGGTGTTTTTTCTTCCAAAGCTAATAAGCAAATAGTGGAAAGAATGTTTCCAAATAACCCTTTTTTCCAAATAAAAACAAAGGATATGTTCCTGAGCACAAGGGCCATAGCTTAAAAGTTCTCTGATATTTCCTAACACACCTAGATGAGTCCCAACACATATTAATAGTTATTCACTGACAACCATCATCAAGATTATGATTATTACAAAAAAATAAGCCAATCTGATTTTTAGAAAGCAACAACTAGTATGGTTTTCAGTCATCAGTGAAAAAGGGAACATCTCTTGTTTATCTGACTAGGTATATAACATATGATTCTACTTGCCTTTGACTCTAAGGCAGAACACCAATACTATGAAAATAATCAGTAGTTTTGAAGAGCCTACAACCTTAAACTTACTGCATTCTTATTAATAGAGTCCTCACAACCTTACTTGAATGAAGCTTTTCTTCTTGGGAATACTCCCAGAAGGAACTGGCTATGGAGGACAGAAAATGGAAACAGTGGATAAATAGAGTAGCTACCCCAATCTTGTAATACCATTCCTACTTTGTCCTGATTCTACTCTTGACTATAACTGACAACATTACTTGCATCAGTAACACGACAAACATCAAACTCAAATGCATCATCATCATACCATTATGGATTACAATCAATAGTGTTCCATCTGCTACAATGAACAGTAATCAGGTTAAAAGTGTAAAATGTCTGCTACTTTCTTCCTTTCATAAGAGAAGGGAGACCGTGGGTTGCACAATGTTGCATATAATAACAGAGATGCTCCTGGTTGAGATGTCAGCAAATAATGTAAAAACCAAAAGGCATCAATAAAACATGTTAAGAAATCTGTCAAATACTCTGAATTATAGGTCAGAAAGTTGGCTGTCAATGCTACAGAAGGAAGTCCCCTGATGTTTTATGGGCAAGGGTTAAGATCCTGCTTCAGGTTCCACAGGCAGGCAACAGTTTTCCGCATGGTTCCTATGATCAAATTTTTCAAAACCTTAGCGTCAGAGGTCTGTATGAATCCCTAGATTTCCCTGGGAAAACAAGGCTCATTTTTATTAATTTTTAAGTAGTTGAAAGCATAATGGTTATTCAAGAACATTACTTACCTATAATATTTAGGATCATCTCTGTCATCATCATAATCTTCCAAAAATTCTTTTAGTCGTTTGGCTTCTTTTGCCTTCAAAATAAAACCACACATACACATATACAATAAAACCTTTAAAATTACCATAAGACCTCATGGATCTAAATTAAATTTAATTCTGACTAGGTCAAATTAAATTACATTTTTTTTCTAAATTCTGAGTCAGCCCAGAATATGCAAGGTGACAACCAATGAAATGAGAACCATTCATGATATCACCCCAAAATCTCTAAATACATACTCTAATAACTTTATTATGAGAGAAATTGTTGAAGCTATAGGGAGCTTAGCTAAATACAGAGCTGGGCATCAAAGTCATTTGTAAGGGGTTCATTTGAAAATAATGCCCAATAATTTTACCAATAAAAAAAGAGTTTACACTTTGAATCATACTTTGATTTCTTATTGCTACCCCTATAATTTAAGGTACAGGGTGTCCCAAAAGTCCTAGTGCAGTTTTAAGCTATTAAAAAAACTTTACTAGCTTAAAACTGCACTAAGACTTTTGGAACACCCTCTATAACAGACAGAAGCACAAGGTGGAGATAATATAAGAATACTTTCCAAAGAAGAAAATAAAAAAAGTAATATAATTTCAGCAAAGAAAGAACACATGGAACACACTAGTGATGCAATTAAAACTTTTTTTAAAAAATTCAAATATTTTACTTTTAAAAGCTCCATGTATCATAAACCCTTTGGCATTAGATTATCTAATGAGTTTAAATCCAGGACATAGTGTCTATTTTTATGATTGCCTTACATAGTATTAAAAAAAGTAGACAGAATATATGAACTCCAAAGCCAGAAAAGGATACCGTATCACCTGCAGTTACAGAATTCTAAGATATCACAAAATCTCTTTTGTTGTACCAGAATTTTTTCTCAAACCTGACAATGAATAAAAAGTGCCAAATGGGCATATCAGTCTTGACTATAGAGAAGCTCCTATTTAATGTCCCTGGGTACATATGCTTACCATTTCTCGTCGTCTCTCTTCTTCTCTTTCAGCCTCTTTCTCATATTCTCTAGTCTTCTTCCGTTCTCTGATCTCCCAATTCTTAAGTCGCTAAAGGAAAATGTCAGAAGTATTAAAAAAAATAACACTCCAAGAATAACTTTGTCCTTGACTGTGACAGAGTGAACCCCTCAGCAGCAGAGTTAAGAAAAAGGAACCCTGGCTCCTGTTACCTCTTGATAAGCAGCTTCCTTCTCCCGTAATTTCCTCTCTAGCTTTCGCCGTTCATAAGCATCTTCTTCATCTTCTTCCCGGTCTCTTTTCTTGTCTTTTTCTCTCTCTCTTTCTCTTTCTCTCTCTCGTTCTCGTTCCCGTTCTCTTTCCCGCTCACGCTCCCGTTCTCTCTCCCTCTCCCTCTCCCGTTCTCGTTCACGGTCTCTGCTCTTCTCTCTACGTAACATGTAGTATAAAAATCATTCTCATTTCTTAAAAAAATAGCCCAACAGCGGAATAGTTTATATCATGAGAAATGGCTGGTGCTTAATTTCTAATGAAATCTATTTTTACTACTTGACTTCATCAGGAACGCTGATGAAGAGCTATATTCTTGGATCATATTCTAATCAATGAGTATTCTATCAGCATTCTTCTTGGTATTCCAAGACTTAAAGTTGATATTTTTGGTATGGACCTTTGATTCATTCAGGGTAAAGGGAGTTCCTCTGAGGAAAATGCTTTTAACAATGCAAATCTGCAACAGTTCTGCAACTTATAGTTTTACTGAGTCACCTGAGCACTGAGAGGTTAAATGATTTGTCAACGATCACTCAGAAAGTCTGCGCCAGAAGTGGGTCTTAGAAATAGGTCTTCCTCACTTTGGCACAATTACTAGCTGTGTGACCTTGGGCAAGTCACTTAACCCCAACTGCCTTGCCTTCCCCTCTCAAAAAAACAAAAATTAAAAACTAAAAACTAAAAAATTAAAAAAAAAAAAAGAAATAGGTCTTCCTCATTCTGAGGTAATATCTATCATACCATCACATATATGCATATATGCATTATTATTTCATATCGTTAAAAGCAAATCAGTATATAAGAGAACAAAATAACTTACTCGGTAATACTGTACATGGAAGATCCCAACCAGCAGGACAGTATATTATACTAACTCTATTTAAGATTATACGATTCAAAACTACATGGGGCATTAGAGATCATCTGGTCCAGGGGTGTCAAACTCCCAGCCCACTGACTGTGGCCTGAACCAGATTAAAATGTAATTGGGAAATATAAGTAATTTTATATTTACAAAAATAATTAGGAATACAATATAACAAAGATAAGGTTAATTTGTGGTTTTCCATTTGAGTTCGACATAACTGTTCTATTCCACTTCCATAATTTTACAAATAAACTTGAGGCCTAGAAAGTACAAATAACTTGCCAGAAAGGTCACCAAGTTGGTAAGGAACAGAGATGGAACCTTAGGTCGTCTTGGACCCTAAATCCAGCCATCTTTTTACTATTGATTCTCTTATGAATATTGGTTGTATCTCTTTATTTGGTTGACAGTATGATTAGTTTAATGATGATATTTTGCATATAAATAATAGAGTAGAAGAGTAGAAATGAGCAACTTAAATAGTAAATAAGCCAGACTACAAAAGTGCACTCCTATTTTAGGAGACGGAAGGAAACAATAAAAACAAACACATCCCACCCCCTCCCCAAAATTTAATAAAGTCAAAAAACATACTTTCGTATTATGTCTGATTTTTTCAAACTTCATTTATACCAATAGGATAGCCTTGAAAATTACTCTGCCCATCAAATGAGGCACTAAATCAGGAGTGGGGAACCTGTGGCCTCAAGTCTCCAGGTTCCCCACCCCTGCACTAAATTATCAAAAGTAGATATGACTCAGTATAACAAAGCTGGTAAGTTCAATATAAATGAACTTTTGAGTGGAGGGGGGAAGTTCTGCTTAACCCTGAGTTGATAAAAGTCAATTAGACAAAATATCTTAATATGAAAACACCTTTGTTAAGTTTTTACTATGAAAATCTAGAAAGACATCACAATTTTCCTATCTAAATAAACTACTTATGCCTCAAAACAGATAATGTAGCTAAAAGGTTCTGTGGGTCTCCTTAAATCCTAGCTTGTAGAAGAAACTAAAAACAGTATTTTAAAAATAATCAGCAACTATATATTCTCGTAAGGCTTAACAGCTCAAAGCCACAAAATGACATTAACCAAAATTAAGCTGTAACTTGGTCTAATAATGCAGCAGAAGGTAAAGAAACAATACTTCTGACTTACGCTACAAGGTAAAATTACCACAAATTTTAAATTATAACCCAACTGTTTTACCATAATAGAAGCTGGTTAAAAATAAATAACCTTGTTAGAAATCCCTTCTTATTTCTCTTGGAGCTGGGTATGATAAAAAGAGGCATCACGAATGGAGAAAGTAAATGACCTGATGTCAGGAAGACCTGGAGTTCAAAACCCACCTCTGACTGGCCATGGGTATCTCTTTGAGCCTCAGGCAACTTGCCTGTGAAATACCACACTAATATATCTAAAGACACTTAAATTTGTATCTTCTCATATAGATATATGAAAAAGAGCTAATGGATGATCTCTTTACAATATAAAAAGAACTGTGAACATGGTAGGGATGTATTATACAGAAATCACTTTCATCCCATTCTTATTTCAAGATCCTAGGTACTTTGCATGTGCTGTGTTGATCTGGGGTTATTTTATGCATTTAGAAAGATTCGATTTGTATCATTTAACTTTTCATTTATTGCAATAGCTAGACCAGCTGAAGTGTTGAGTTGTAAATCAATAGAAAGAGAACTGCTACTGATAGTAGGACAAAGAAATACAGGGAGCTCAGCTGTAACTAACCTCTCCTTTCCTATCTATATTACATCACTATTGCTTTATACAAGGTAGATGTTTAATAAATGCTTGTTCAATTGAATTAACTTAAATAGCACAGTATTCAGTTCTTTTGTCAAAGGGATTAACTTTCTTCATGGATAGGTGACCAAAGAAGATACTTCCTTCAGGGTAACTGTTGACAGAATTCCCTGAAATTAGGTTGACAAAGCATTATTTTAATAAGCTTTTAAAATGTGAGAGATCATAATGAAGGGGAAACAGAAGTAAAAATCAAGAAATCTGAATGTCTCAGTTCTTTCACTAATGAGGTATGTGATTCTAGAATGTTCAATTTCTCAGCTTCCTGACCTGTCAAATGAAGAGTTCTAACTATATGATTCTAAGACAACAAATTCAATAGCTCAGGAGCCATATCTACCTATTTTTATTTTATTCTAGCATCAGCTAAGCCAGTAACAAGCTACCTGAGCATGGAATAAAGTAGTTCTGCCCTGAATTACAATTTTCTAATAAGTAAAATGAGTGGATGACTTTTAATATATTTTTTTCCAACTCTAAAATTTTTAAATTCAAGATAAACAATTTTGTCATACACAACTCTTCTTTACTAGTGGGATACGGTAACTTGTCATTTGTTCCTCATATTAAAAAAAAACAATATTAGTTCAATGGATAAATCTCTAAAATTCTTAAAGTCCTCCCAAAATAAGCAAATCAATGTAAAGATACTCCATAGTCTGATCACCTCTGGAAAAAAAAAATGTGTGTTACAATGTAGCACTTAAGATGAAAGCTTATTCTCTAGTTTCTGAGTATCAAAGCACTGGGAATATGGTAGAAAAAAAGTAATGCAGAAACTCTTATCAAGTGGTTATTTACACACGTATGTGCACATATACATATGTGTGCACATGATCTGCACACATATATAATATAGAGGCACTTCATCAATAAGGCAAGACTAGTTGTATATCCAGAAGTTGTGATGGTGGCCATTCACAAGGGGTTGGAGGGGATATTGCATGGCCAAATCCACTTTACAGCCAACTATATACGTTGTGATATATTAAAAAGGTAGCCAGACTAAAGACGAGTTTGTGGCTATGTAAGAATCCACCTTGCTCTGAACTTAACTAGCCCTCTTAGAAGATCAAATCCATGACTTGGGAATCATTAATCCAAGCTCTGAACAGAGAACAGTAAAAAAAGCTAAAACCAAAAAGATGAACACAATGTACCTTTTCTTCATAGCATCAAGAAAACACCCACCAGTGCTGAGAGTTCCGAGGGACTTACCGTGATCGACTCCGATCTTTGTTACGGTCTGAGCTCCTTTCCCGGTCCCGGTCCCGATCTCTCTCTCTATCCCGGTCTCGGTCTCTCTCCTTCGTCCGGTCTCGGTCCCTATCCCGCTCTCGTTCCCGCTCCCGTTCCTTCTCCTTTTCTCGTTCGCGTTCTCTTTCCCTTTCTCGTTCCCGTTCTCGCCTTTCTCGTTCCCTTTCACGTTCCCTCTCTCTTTCTCTCCGTTCTTTCTCAATTTCCTGTCTCTCTTTCTCCTTTTTGCCTTTCTCTTCTTCCAGTTTCTAAAAACCAATAAAAGAACTTTCAGAATTAATTCTTTAGCTGAGGGATTCAGATTTTTCCCGGCGCAACGCCCAATAATGGGAATGGATGCACCAAAACCAGTAGTGCTTTAACATTAGATATTTAACATGTTAACATTTTATCTATAAATGATAAATCAAAGTGCAGCAATCACAAGACTAGAATTCGTGCAAAAGCATAGAATCTAAACAGACCGGCAATCCCCAACCTTGGATGCTGGGAGACTGTTTGAGCGTGGCCGGCCTTTTAATAAGTACATAATGGCTACACTGCAGATAAAAAGCGTGGTGGTTCAAAGCTGAGACAAAAGTCTCCAGAAATACAATGAATCACTCGGCACTTGACTACAACTGTCTTTTGTGCAAATAAATAACTAGAAAGCAGTTTGAAAAATAGGAAATATGAATTGTAACCCCAAAAAACTCCCAACCCAGGAAAAACTACCACTTGGGGGCTTTGAGGAAAAGAGTAGCAATGATTCATCAATACTGCTACAAAACAACCAGAACAGTTTACTGTCCTCTGGTTTTCCCACCCTCCAGAAAGCTATCTAGCTAGATCCACGCAAGAGCTGTACTATATCTACTTTATTCCCATCATTACAAGATGGACAGCCCACCAAGTATCAAAAAGGTTGGAAATCACTCACTTCAAACACGGCTAAAAAGGGTTATTTGCTACAGTTTTATTGAAATGTATATAAACTGTATTTTTCCATTTAATAAAATAAAAAGCAAAGCAACATATCTATGCCCAGAATTCCTATAAGACAATAAAAATACATCAAGATAATGACAAATCCATCCTTGGAAGCAATTGTTGTGTGTTAACTTACAGATGCTGTGCTAGGACATGGACCGCCAACACTGGATTAACCTTGCCTATAAGCTATGTTTCTGGGAGGAAGAGCAAGTACATGGTTCACAAATAAACCAAATAACAAAGACAAAGTTTGTCAACCTGAAAGATTGCCAGTGCACCACACGGTTTTTACACATACTCAGCAGAAAAAAAAAAAACCCCAAACAGGAAAAAAAAAACCACGTTTATCCCTTTGGCTCCATGTTTAGTGCCACTGCAATGAAATGAAAACTTCAACAATAAATGTGCATTTTTCTTTTCTTCATCATGTAAAGCATTTAAAACAACTTTAAAAAGCAATCTTACCTGCTAGACACTCTTCCCTCTTGTGCATGGATCAGAGAACTGACAGAGAATTATGAAATAAAGCTAATTCACAAGGGATCAATCTATCCAGCTACTGGGCCAGTCTGTATTTAATGTGAAATACAGGCAAACCCAGCACCGAATACATTGAGATTACAAAAGGAAGAGAATAAAAATGGCAGAAAGCTGACAGAGACAAACAAAACTAAAATCCTATTTAAAGGGGCAAGGAAATTCATCCTTTAAAAGCTCCTAATATCAAGTCTTAATTTACAAAATGGGGCCAGACTACATGAAAACTTTGAAAGTAAACTTACCTCAATTTCATATAATTATATAAAGAAATGTGTTGAATACTGAGATGAGGGATACTTACAGATTATTTTAGCTGTTCCAATAGTAATTTCTTTGGTAGCATTCCTGGATTTTTCTCCTCAAAGCATACTTTATTCAGTGTACTAATTCTTTCTTTAGTGTACCTTTTGGCTTATGTAAGTTAGGCTTAGTTTTTTAGGGCTCATTTCAAAAGTTTTCTTCTTGCAAAGCCAATGAAAGAACAGATAAATCTAATTTATAAAAGATATTTATCTAATGGAGTTCTATAAAGATAAAAGGTCTAGAGAAAAATGAAATGGGGCTAGGAAAAGAAACATGGACGTAGGAAAGGAACAGAAAAGGAGAGGTAAAAGAATCATCAATCTTACCTTGTGTTCTCTTCAGACTCGTCCGTGCTGTAAATGGACGCCCCCTGCCACGCTGATTACCCTGACAGTCTGTGCTTATTTAATAAACTCATACCAAAACATGCAAAGGTTCACTGTGCTCATTACTTTGTCACTGATGTTCCAAAAGACCCCTTTAACCATACCACCCAAGTAAAGGAACAACCATTTTTTAATCTTTTTGGAAATCCAAAATAGTCCCCAATGAAATATGTCTAAGGCAGTAATATGCCTGACAGCTTCTCAAACTCTGAAGCATGTATATTTTAGATTGATTTTTTTAAACCACATGATTTTATCATAATATACTATTGACATGACAGGGCTTATTTAACAAATCAACGATGACAAAAAAAAAGGGGAGGGGGAAACCACACACACACTTCTATAACATTTTCACTCTTACTTGGTCCCCAAACTTGAATGCTGAACTCTGCCAAAAAAGACTCTTATTTCCCCACTTTTTCATTCCCAAAATTAATTTTGGGAGAAAAATAACGTTTCTTGTCATATTCATAGTTGCCGAATAAAGCACTACAAAAGTGAGGTAGGGCTAAACACAACAGATGACTTGGATTTGTGGGGTTAAACCATTTCACCAAATTCCAACTTTGAGTTTTGAAAAAACAAAAACAAAAAAACCCACAACATGACTATGTGAAGAAAAAAACACTTATTAACATTTTACTGCTGAGTTACTGGCTACTCAGTCCTAGGGGAAGAGCTAGTACCATCTTACAGCTTAAACATTAAAATACATTTCATGCAGAATTTGCTTTTCATGGTCCATAAGCATCACCTTCAAAACCAGAAAACATTCACAGATGCGCTAACATTGAGAAGCTTTTGTAGGCAAGGCTTATAAAAGGGATTTACTATTGCACAAATATTCATTTCCAAGCCAGTTACCCCTTTGCATATTTTTCTGAGGGGGCATCCATAAATATAATAAAAAACAGAAGCTCATACTTACATCCTATTCCTTGTTACTTTCCAAGCTGAGAGTTTCATCTTGCATTAGTCACCATATGATCTCTATCATAATGGTGGGGGTCAATGAATAGATTAGCTTTATGGGAATTTACAGTTCTTCCATGCATCTAAATTTTGGTAAGTCTGGTAACCACTGACCTACTTTTAAAATTTTCCCCCTCTCAAATTAAATCTATGCAAATAATAACCCTTAAATTTAGCTCTAAATCAAACTGTTTTCTTCTGATTAAGCTACACAATTGCCCACAGAAATACACTAAAATGTATGTTATCCTGCTGCCCCCTTGAATTGTTATAAATCTTGAACCTGATGTTTAGGTTGAAATTTATGGAAAACAAATATGACTGCAGAGCAATCATTAAATAACTGAAAAACTAAACATAAAATGTACAGGACCACTTTAATGTGGTACTGGTCTTTGGTTCTTGTTTTCTATCTATATATATATATTATTCCTACTATAAATAGCATTTTTAATGAATTCTAATGTAATGTTGATTTTAAGTGGTCTTTTTTTCTTTTTGGATTCTGCAAAAAGTCTAGTTTGGTATAAAATGCAAAAACAAGAATACTACCTTGTGTGTGTCTCTGAATTTACTGATCTCTCGTGATATCAGGTCTCTTTTGTCTTCTTCCATTTCTATAGCGTTTATGTCTTCCTAAAAGACAAGGGGGACAGGAGGGAAAAAAGAATGAAGGTCAATCAACATCAATACAAAGAGACAAGAGAAAAGTCGAAGGTTAGAGGTTTTGTACCAGTCTTGTAAGAGAAAAAAAAAGCCCTTCTGCAGTATCAAACCTGACAATCTGATGTTAATGAGTGAAAAATCAGATGGACAAGAGTCACAAATCTGGCAACTAGCAGTAAATATAGTCATTGTCAAAGCCTACAATGTAAACGAACCTTGGTGATGAGTGGATAAGGGATCAGTGGGGCCACTGGAAATCTGCGGAAAATCTGCGGAAAAATCCACGAAGATTTTTTTTTTTAAAAATAGAGTTCACACTACTCTGAAAAACAATGTTCTGTATGTTTGTACTGTAAGCAATACTGTATTGCTGTGATATCATTTCCTTGTCAAAGTTATTTGATACTAAAAAATAGACTTCACTCACTCTCCACACCTCCCCCTCCCACGACCCCTCCCCCCTCATTCAATGGAACAGGGAGGGACTCAGTGACTAACATTTAAGCAGAAATTTTCTCCTGATCCCCCTCCAGGAAACAGTGGATGCTGACATGAGCAAACTTCTCCCATAATGCTTTCCGTATGGCAGGTTCTCTTTCTTTCCCTCCCAACCCAAGCCAAATGTGGAAGCTTTTAAGTATTTTCCTCCCTCCCCATTAAGGGAAGGCGTGCTGAGGGAGTCAACCCAATAGTCCCACTTCCATTGGGTCTCTGAGAGAACCCAAGGGCCAGCACTTCAAGGGCCTGGCAGCTCCCTGTTATATCTGCCCTGTTTAAGGCTAGATCAGAAAGAACTGACCAAGGAGAATGAAGGCATTTAGGCCACACATAAAACTGTTCAAGATCATCTGTGAGGTACTGAAATCCAAAGAATAGCATAAACCTTAAGTGTGACTTGGTAAATATTCACATTATAAAGGTTTTACAGTGCTTCTAAAATGGCATAAAATACTATTCATGCATATAAAGTATTTCCCATAAATGTAGATAAAATTATTTCCATTCAACGTTTCTCAACAGTATGCCCAAAGAAAAGGGTAGGAAAAGACCTGAATATTTCCTTTTCAACCTGGATTTCCTATTCCTCAGACTAACTGAAGTGGAGAACAAAGTAGGGATGTGACACTCAAGACCCTGGGGAGGAGTGTTTCATCTCGCGCTGCTCTTTCAAATTCCTCCAGCTAGATAGATGTTCAACAGCATTATTGTCCATGGAGGGGTATGAGGCAAGGTTTCTAAAGGAAAGGCAGCTGAAAATTAAAGGTGAGTGAAGATCCTCAGTGAATGAGACCTGGGTTCCCGCTTGGAGCAGAGAAAAAAACAACCATGAAAAGGGGATAAGGCAAAGTGAGATAATCTCCATTCTAAGATACTTAAGGCCAGCTCCCATAACGGAAAAACTTACTTTGCACATAATCAGTTATTGTTTTACCCTTCATCACACAATTTTAAAGAAAAAACAGAACTAGAAGGGTGATCCCATATATAGGCAGAAGCCTCCATGCCAGTATATTTGTCACAAAAATATGAAATTTGTGGTCACAAAAATTAGGAAGCCAACTTCCTAAGGCATGATAGAAATTAATTAAAAGCTTATTATATTCTGATGTAAACACTAATCAGTTTCTTTTCCCATCAGAAGTTTGAAATTAGAGCAACTGTATAAGATAACAGAGATCATAAAAAGTAAATCGAAGAAATAAATCTGTTTTGTCCGAAATCAATAACACATACGTCCTCCTTCTTTTCCTTTTTCTTCTTCCTGGGGTGAGAGTCAGATTCCTGGGAGGGGGCATTGAGCTCGCTGGAGTATTCCCGTATTAACACTTCAATGGCCCCTTTAATGATCTGATCTCTTCTTTTTGTTTCTTCATCTAAGGCCTCATCTTCATCATTTGTAGTCTCTGGCCTGGCATTCTTGGGAAACAAGGCAAATTCAGAAAAATCACCAACCTAGAAAGTGAAATTTATTTTGAAGCAAGAGTTGGTAAAACCCAGTGTTTTCTCCAAAACACTTGTCGGGGAGTCCTTGTATGCAGCACTATTTTTGTTATCAACTTAACAAAACTAGGCTTTGGTTTAATGTCTGGGATTTTTTTATCCTGTCATTTTCCTCCCATTTTAATATTTAAGAATCCTGGGACCTAGCCTACCACAAAAAAAAAAATCAAGTCTCAGGACCATCATTCCACATAACTTGCACACAACAAAGATAAAAAGTTCCCTACAAAACAGAACCCCCCCCCCATATTTTCTTTCTTAACACTCAGGCCAACTATAAAGGCTTTTTTTTTTAAAGCAAACTCTCCATATTCCTTAAAAATCGCTGTTTAAACCCACATATTCCATTCTTTCTCCAATATAAATCAATACTCTCCTAGAGATAGTGTAGTCGAAGGTAGGCCTAGCTGCTCAACACTATTTTCTTCTATAAAAAACCTGTCTCTAATGTTCCCCTAATCTTTGCACTTGAATTATGTTTCAACTGTAAACCTACTAGTTAAGGACATAATCTGGTTTGTGTTGCACAAAGACTAATGCTTATTCAATTAGTTATCATTTCAAAATAATTAAGAATTCAGAGAGAATACCCTCAGTATCTGATTTTCCATGTGTTACAGAATCCTCAAAACTTGGACTGGGGAAGAGGTTATAAGTAGGATAGATATAAAACAAATTATGTTACTTTACTGTTCTTTCTTAAAAGTATCAAGTACAGATCAATTTACCTGCCCTGTATTGGTAGGGCCACTGTCTTAGGGTCACTGTCACAGTTATAGCCAAAAGCCATGATTCTGTTCCTGAATAAATACTTTGATTATGTTGCCTCATGATCCATAACTCCCATACACATATAACTTAATAAGAATCAGAAGCTTTGCAGTTCACTTTAATAAGAAAAAAAGCAGGAACTATGTAATTCTACCTTCCGCATCCAAAAGGCTGTAACTAGTTGATCATTAATTCAACAATTATTTACTAAGCACCTACTGTATGTAAAGTGCTGTGAGAGACACAAAGATACAGACTACAGATTCTCTAATAACTTGAGCAGGGGGTTGTTTCTCAGTTGGAGAATGTCATTCCATAACTTAATAGTTCTTAGTTATTATGTGTATCCTAGCAGACATGGCTCCAAAATCAGGGAACTGTATCACTGCTCAGGTAAATCCATAAATAAATGATTTCCTGAAGATTCATGGTTTTATATGCAGCGTATGCTGATGTTTTGAAAGTTTTAAAATTAGGCTCAGTGAGACACTTTCATAAACAAACAACATTTTTTCATTAGTTAAGTCATACAATGAACTCATTCCCACATGCTATGGACCAAGAGAGAGAAGCCAGTAGTAGATCAAGAAAAACAGACAAATCGGTGGAGAAACCCTGGGCCACTTACTACATGCAGAAAACTCATATTTTCTTAGCTGATTAATGTGAAATATGTTAGGAGGGGCTCAACACTCCTAACGCGCAGGTAATATACAAATGTTAGTGAGCTGAAGCATATTTACAGGCTGGCTAATTTTGGTGAGCCAAAAAATACATATATGTTTACAAGACTAAGTAAAAGACTGTAGCCAATACGGGAGAAGCAGGCAATAGAATCACATCTACTATCACAAAAGAAGTGGAATGGAAGAACGAGGAGATGTTCAAGTTTTGGATTGGCGGAAGAGTTTTTTTCCCCCACCTTCAAGTAAAATCCTCCACTCAACATCCCCACTTCTGAGGGTACCTTAAAATGCCCTTGAATAAAGTCATCCACCTACTCACCTGGTAAAATTAATAGTTTATGTCAGACAAGTAGCAGTAATAGTAATGATAAGTAACAACTACAACAATTCACAATTTTAAAACCTATATACTTCTATAAGGGGAGGGCAAGCTGCTTAAAATTGTGTAGGTTTAATTATAATTTGTACTTACTTACAAAGCTGTCTTAATGAATTAGTTCTGTTTGGAATAGTCTGTACCAATGTTTTCTCTGGAAAGTTAACCTTGTCCAGCCTCCCTTTCCTACCTTCATCCCAACCTGGAACAAGCAAACCAAGAGTCATCCACCCACTGTGGGCGGATAAAATATTTAAAATATCTGCATACTTTTAAAAAAGTATGTTCTTTGGTCATAACTACATATCAATATGTTTTATTGAAGCCCTGCATAAAAATTTCAAGAAAACAAGCATTTCACTCCAAACAGGACAGCTGACCTACTGGAGTGACTCACTGAGACACATACCCCATTGGACGCTTTCCTCTTCGCTTTCCATTCATCTAACTGTGCCTTAGTCTTCGCATCAACTTTAACTAGGAGCTTCTTCTCACCGATCTGAAGATCATGCAATAATCGAAGGGCACGAAGGGTAGATTCAGGCTCTTTATATTCACAGAACCCAAAGGCTAACAAAGGATATGAAAGAATATGTGAAAATATCAATGTATTAATGAATGCCAAGCTTTTTAAAAAGCTTACGCATAATTAAAGCAAACCCATGATATGTATATGCTTACAGTTTGTGGGTTTTACAGATCCCTTTTATGTACTCCTCTATCCATTAGCACCTCCACCAAAAAGGAGGAGAGGGGTGAAGAAACTCAAATCAGACAATTTACTGTGGTTAATCTCTGATGAAATTATAGTTGGAGGCTGAATTTAATGACTAAAATGAAGGTTTGATCTCACCTATGGATTTTAATTTATACTATCCCTGTTCCCTGCATTATTACTAATAACAGAGCTAACTGCAATTTAAATATAAGGAAAACAAGCATTTTTCAGTTGGGGAAAAAAAGGAGATAAAAGAATTGTCAAACTACTCAATGAGTGACAGGAAAATTCTCTGCATTTTTTTAAAGGTAAAATGAAAATTTTGATTGAAAATAGTGTTTGCTATTTCCTCAATTTCTTGAGTTTTGAGGGATTTTTAAAAATGGACATCTCTTTTTACTAAAAGATCAACTTTTCTATCACTACTACCCTTGAACATCAAATAAAAGGGCTCCTATATGGTCAGGTTTCCGTAGCAATGGACTAGTGAGAGTTTGTTCACTTTTGGTGTATTCCAGAGCCCCAGGAATCCCTGCTGCTGCTCATCTTCCTGATCACGAAGACCCTTTTCAAACCCTCTACTCCTTGCCTGACAGGTTTCTGATACAGGAAGGAAAATACCAAAATAAAATATCAAATAAAACACCAAAACAATAAACATCTATTATGTTCTTTTCTCTTGCCTCCACCTGGATGCATTGATTCCCTTTTCCCTGCCACCTAGATTCAACCCTTAGTTAATCCCTTCCCAACTACAATCCAGACAAAGAGGACAACTCCCACAAAGAATTGTATCCACACAGCACAGTAGTAAAAGAAGTGAATTATTCATTTAACTTACAACAAAGGCAAAAAAATTTCATCTACCTTGAAGTTTTCCAGATGCACCTTGAACTCTCTTCCAGCTCAAAACTAAACCACATTTCTTTATTTAAAAAAAAGAAGAGAAATAAGTATTATTTATAAATCAACTAATTTTTAATGCAAAGGTTACATTTTCAATCAGACTAAAATGAAAAAAAAAAAAGAAAACGGTATAATGATTTATTTTTATTAGGATTCTAAGAGATTCAAACTTTTTTGTTAGGTAAAACAAACCTAACACTTGCAAGAAAGAAAAAATGAATTTTGACACTTCATAGAAGTACATACCCTTGTATAAACCTGCAACTTCCACCAGAAAAGTAAAAACTAAAACTTTTTAAATTAATGTGGTATTTAATCATTAAAATGTTTGTTTAGAAGTGACAAAAAAACTAAACAACCTTTACTACCCTCATTTTCAAAAGTGAGGTGTTGAAAAAGAGTCAATCAAGAGAAAATTAGGTTTGAATCCCATCTCTGACACAATCTATGTTATCATAGATCAATGACTTAAATCTTTTTAAATCTTGGTCTCTGCAAAATGGTTATAAAAGTTATATTAACACACAAAGTTGTTGTGAGGATCAACTGAGTGTATAAATGGTTCATTGATGAGCTATAGCTATTAGTTAGGAAATATTCTTCAACTTACAGCTAGGAGCTGCCTGATGAGCATATCAGAGGCTTTCTCGGAAATATTACCAACGAAAACTGTAGTCGTGGGGCCACTGTTTTCATCATTCTCTTTGTTCTTTAGGCCTGGATGGTCTTTTCTGGCTCCCAAATGCTTTCCAACCATGGACACAGTGGGTACTAAAACCTAAAGAGAAAAAAGAAATAATAAAATCTAATTTTGTCCTTTCAAGCAACTGTCTACCAATTTGAACATGAACTAAAGCAAAAGATTCAGCAGTGTAAATATACAACATAACACACTTTGTATAGCTATTATTACTGTTTTATAACTGATTAATGTCCTCCTAAAACCCCTAAGGAATGTATATAGCACTTTTCGTTAAATTAAGCACACTGTTTTCAACAGAAGTTGCGTATACCTCTAACTTTTAATTCGAACTCTTCCCCAAAGAGAAACACAAAAAAATTAAGAATGGTTTTTTGAAATTTCCTATCAGTTGAGAAAGAGAAACCAATAATTTATCTGACAGCATCAGATCAATTCAGTAGTTTAATTAGAACAGTACAAGTAGTCCCTGAGTTTAAAACGACCCATAATCCGGGACAGGTACAGTTAGGCTCCTGCCTTGTAGGAGCACTCCTACCCCCAGCTCAAATCCCCTCGATCTGAATCCTTAGTGAAAAGCACTTGGAGATTTTAGAGAGTCTCTGACTCAGAATCTGACTGCAGAATCTCCTGCCCCAAGTCCCCCCTCAAGTCCCCCTATAACCTAAAATTCTAGGAATCAATAGTCTCTTATAGAAATACAAATCATCTGGGAGGGTTAAGGGACATTCATTAATATATTAATCAGCCACTTTATAGATCAGTGTGGATTAATTCAGCCTACTTTCCTTTTAACAGTGATTTTCCTTTAGTAAAATGAGAATAATATTTGCACTACACACTTCATAATGTTGCTGTGAAGAAAGCATCTTGTAAAACCTTAAAACACCATATAAGTGTGAGGTATTAACAACTGGCTGAAAACAGCTGGACTAAGAATGGAAACTAATTAAGAGAGAAGGAAAGATGGGTAATTCTGGAATTTGTAATAAGGTATATTTTCAGAGAATGGGCAAACCTGGGTAGGATGCCACAGTTTAGGCCAATATTAAAGCACTGAGTATGTGAAGAACTAGAGAAAAGTATGTACAAAGGTGAACGGGAAGGTGTAAAAAGAAAATCTTAGCCTACTCTAAAATAATGCTTAGAGCTGGCTCTATGCTCAGAAAAAATAAATAGAGGAAAACTCTTGTTTAAGTCTTCTACTCCCAGGACCCAGGACCTTGGCTATTGCTGTTAGTACAGTAGTCCAGTTATGTTATAGGCTATTAAAAATATATCTTTTCAATATAGCTTGGGAACCTAACCATAGCTTACACTGTTTCTTCAGGAATATGTGATTCAAGTTCAAAACAAACTGCTTAAAAATTAACTTTTGGAATATAATTCAGTCAAAGAGAGTGATGGTATTCGTGATTTCTAACTATTCATGTTAATATGAAGAAGATTTGGGGTATTATTCCAAGCAGTGAATAGTTTAAAACTCTGTAGCAGACTGTGCCTAATAATTAGAACAGCTTTACACATTACAACTTACAGGAATACAGGTAGAAACAATATTCATGGTTGAGGGGAAAAGACTGAAGTCAAAATCCACTCTGGTAATGATTCACCTAAGAATTTTAAAGGGAAACGGGAAGGTAGGCATAACAATTAATTTGTTCAATCAGTATTTGCTGAATCTATCTAATGAAATGCTTAAATCTGAAAAAGGTAAAGCAGGTACTGAGGAAGGGAAAAAAGCAAAAGGGACACAACAAAGTTATTATCAAAACTGTTAAGACTTTACCTATAGCACCAAAATGAACAGGATTCTATTTTTTCCATCAGGACATAAATTCTTACTGACTGAAATAACCTTACTATATATTCTTTACAACTCACACATGGGTTTCATTTTTAGAAGGCATCGCTATACATTTTAAAGTGCTGATTTTTTTATTATCTAAGTTTTATTGATACCTCTGAACAGGCATCTGTCTATCAAGGAGGATACTCTACTGATAGCCAGCAAAATATGCTGGGATCTAAAGACCTGGATTAAAAGTCCATTCGTGCCAATTATTAGTCATGTAAGCTTGGAGGACACTGCATTTGATACCCAAGAACCTAGGTTTGACTCCCAGCTCTTCTACTTACTTAGCTGTATGACTGGCAAGTCACTTAACCTCTTTGGGTCTCAGTTTCCTATATGAAAAAGGAGAGGCTGGACTGAATGAGGTGACTTCTAGCTCTAAATCTAGGATCCCATGAATTTAAGTCCCTGCACTATCCTTAGCTTCAGTTTCCTCGTCTGCTTATACTACCCTACAGTTCATAGGTCTATGGCGAGGAAACTGCTTTAGAGATTATACAGCACTCTATAAAAATGAAGTATTGTTCTAAAATTATAGCTGTAATTTGCAGGAATTTACACTGACATAATCTATACTTAATTATGAATAAATAAACCTAGTGTGATGAGTATGTATACAACAGAATCCTGCTTCCTGGGACTCATAAACTGTATATATCTTACTTGTCCCTTTGCTATTTTCACCCTTTTCTGTTTCTTTCCTGAACCAAATGATGAATTATAACTTTCAATAAATATCACTCATAACATAAGAAAAAACTCTTATTTGTTCAGCATGGAAAAAAAGGCTCAAAATCAAATTGATTGTCTCATATAGCAGTGCAAAGCATAGCCTGTAAGCTTCAGACCAGAACCTTTGGATTTGGAAAGATATAGAAATGTCTTCCTACCAAGAATCCCTCCAATTTTTTTTTCCCATGGGCAACAAACTACGAGAGTGAACTTGAAAAAAAGAATTTAGTAGAAATGTACTAAGCTAATCTAACTGATTTAATGATATATCTAATTGTTATTTCGTTGTACAAGAAATAGGTACAAATAATAGTCTATGTGTAATTAATATTACTTTTTCTAATCAAGCCAGGAATTTCTGGGATTAACTGGGGAAAGGAGCAGGAAAAGGACAGAGCAGAAAGTTGCTCTAAGGAAATCCTAGATCCATAATTCAAGGGAAATCTGATTTTTCCAGAAGAGATCACCTATGACACAAACTCTCCTTTCCCCTTCTTCCCTTACCCAGAAATCCTCTCTGGAGGCTGAGATCTAGTCAATGAGGAGAACTATCCTTTCACTTAAGCCAAGGTGGGTAGGTTATGAGAAGTTATTCTTATCTTCGCGTAGTTGAGATGCTTTGAGGGAACAGGAAATGTTTACTTACTTAGGGCTAGGGAACAGTAGTGAAGATGAACAATTTTGGAACATGGAACTCGATAGGAAAGGGAAAGTCTGAGGTCAGACAATACATTTGGAGCCGGGGGGGCGGGAGGGGAGGTGTACAGGACCTGCATGAAGACAATAGGCTCCTAGAGAAAAGGAAGGGAGAGGGAAAGGGAGAGAGACAAAGAGAGATAAAGAGAGACAGAGAGGAGGGAGGGAAGGAAGTAGAGGCCAGGTGGGGGTGGTGGGTGATGTGAGTGGAGAACAACGTTCAAGACAAAAACTCTCACTTCACCTTCTTGGAGTTAGCAGGACCTTGTCACCCAAGCTACACTACCAAGTGTGAGGTAAGAACAGCCTGGGAGCTGGTCACAAGACATGTGCCCAGGATTTGCTGCACAGAGCACACAAAAATGTTCATGGGAGTAGGCTATGCACTTGCACTAGCATATACAACTTGGCATCTGGATGTTGCAGTGTTTAGACTTCAAAGTCAGAAAAATCTGAGTTCAAATCTTTAACTTACTTTAAATCCTTAGAAACTTACTTAGCTGTGAGACCCTAGGCAAGTCCCTTAACCTTTCTCAGACACAGTTTTCACATCTGTAAAATGGGGATAATAACAGCAACTACTTCATAGGGCTGTTGTAAGGATTAAAGAATACATAAAAACAGTCTATAGACCTTAAACACTACATAAATGTGAATTATTATTATATAACTTAACACGAATTATGCTTGCTACTCAAATAATACAAACTGATGAAAGCTTTCAGGAAAAAATTCTAATTATTCTTTTTCAAATAAAATTTTAAATGATATCTTTTGTTTTGTCCTTGCCTAAATTTGCCCTTGTAACCCTCTCCCTCCCCCTCCCAGACAGCCATACCATAACAAAGAAACTTTTTTAAGGAAAAAAGGAAGAAGGGAAAAAAATCAGCAAGACTGATTGATATACAGGGTGTTCCTAAAGTCTGGACACAGAAGCGAAAAAGCGTATCTTCAAGAAATGAAATTTTCAACATTTTATTTAATTGGAATATTAACAAATAACATCTTCAATATGATTTCCATCATTTCTGATGCAAAGGTTGATGCGCTTTGCAAGATTCATGTGATCTTGATGCAATAACTCCACATTGCCATCAATTTAGCACATTCACTCTTTATGCGTTCGATCAAGTGCATTGCATCTGTGATTTTCATTGAGTACACCTTCTCCTTTAGCATACCACAGAAAAAGAAGTCAAGGGGGCTAAGGTCTGTTAATACTCCAAATATTTCAAAATAGGCATTTTTGCCTATGTGTCCAGACTTTAGGGACACCCTGTATATGTTATCATATTTATATATAATGACAATGTATGCAATGTTTTTAATTATTATTCTAAAAGTGTGTATAAACACAACAAAATTAACCTAATTTAACAATTTTTTTAGCTAGTCCCTAGTCCTCCTTAAATTATACTTACAGTTGGGGCAGGAGTCATAATGCTCATTGGTACAGGAATCATTGGAGTCCCTAAAAAAAAAAAAAGAGGAAAAAAGTATTATATCTATGAGATACTTAGAAAATGAAATCTATCTTTATTACATGCAATGGAAATATCACTCATAAAATTAACACACTACTCAAATTCTATATATTTTCTGAAATATAACTAATGAAAAGGTGGCACTCATACAAATGCTATCATTTTGAATGCAAGTTGATATCAGGCAAGTCTAAATGGCATTACATGCAACAAAAAGCTATTTTTAAAGCAAGCAGAGTTTTACAACATGCACAACTTTCTCTGTAAGAACGGAATGAAATTTTGCATTTTATTGTCAATTCACCAGGTTCAGCAGATTCCCCCAAAACTAATGTTTAGTTAAATCAACCTACTTCATAAATGTGAATTCACTTATATGGTAACAGTAATTCTAGTACTTTTTTTTAAGTTAAAAAAAAAAGTGGCACTGAGAAATTAATTTGAACTAAAGAGTATAGTATTCTTATAGTATCAAATAAAAATCATGCAAAAACTGAAATTGGTCTAAAAGCCACTAATGAAGAAGAAAACTTTGGATTTTGCTATGTCTAACTAAGATCTGCCATTTTGAAGACATTTGGTATTTCTGATAAACCTACAAAAGTTATGACAGATCAAGTCCACTAACAGATTAACTTCCAAATAATCAAGAAATTAGTAGATTCTGTGTGTTGCCATTTCTGTTCCTAACTTATTAGTTTAAGTGATAACTGCTACCTTTATTTAGGGGCTGTTGATAAAGAAGTTTTAGTTAAGTTTAGCAACATGAAGAACTGTTATAAAGGCTAATTTTTAAAACCATCCATTTGGTGAACCATCAAGTTAACGATATTCTAACATATACAAAATATAATACAATGACCAATACTGGTTTCAAAGGATAAATATGAAATGGGTGGTGGGGACCTGCGCCAGGGGAGCGGTGTGAGGGTCTAAAAATGCTGAATGTTGCTGACACTGACAGGGTTACAGAGTAGTTGGCTGGATTGATTATTTTTCTTTGTTATAAAGGAGAACTCTACAGGGGAGAGGGGTTATATTGAAAAATGTTTTGGGATAAAAAACAAGATATCAAAAAAACTTTAAAAACAAAACAAAAATGCACACTATAAATCCAAGTTTAGGAAGGTTTAAAAAATGTTTTTAGGGGCAGCTAGGTGGCACAGCAAGTAGAGCACTCACCCTGGAGTCAGGAGGACCTGAGTTCAAATCTAGCCTGACACACTTCCTAGCTGTGTGACCTTAGGCAAGTCACTGAACCCCAACTGACCTGCCTTCCCCCCTCCAAAAAAAAAGTTTTTAAATAATCTAAAAAGATTTCTAGTTACCCTGACCATTTATGCTAAGGATTATGGATTAAGGATAATGTTAAGGATTCACTTCCATCTGAGCCTGGTGCAAATTCTTGCATTTACACTAGAAATTAAGATATAAATAAAAGAGAGGCTATGTTCACTTACATTAATCCATTTTATAAGAATTAATCCATCTTATTAATCCATTCAACTGTTTTATAAAAATTTTCAATGCATTTCAAAAGTATAACTTGTAAAAATTTATGAAATATGCAGATTTTGCGGTTTATCAAAAATTTTTTCAAACAAAACCCCAAAATTAGAGACCAACTTCTGAAGCTAAATTTTTCATCTTAAATTCTCCAATCAAAAACTTGTAAGAAACTAAAAAACAAAAAGCAATAGAATTGCTTTATATCCCAGGATGTTAAACACTATTCTTTCTTTCATACTTAAACAGTGATAAAATAATACAAAATGACAGTACACAGAAGGAAAAATTCATTTCCTCTTTTTTATAATCTCCTAAAAATATTAAAAGTGTATTCTGCCCCCCATCCAGACCTACCAATTTCATTTGAAATAGAATTATTAGAAGAAATTTGCATTTCTCAAATACAATTTCAATACATTAAGAAGTGTCTCAATACTTTGACTAAGTATTTTATACTTTCTGTATATAATTGTTATAATAGATTATTACAATAACTGGCAGGGTAATCATACTGATTGTACATGTCAATCAGGTACTACAGTTCTGAGTTAAATTAATTTCTACATTTTAAACCATTAACAATGTACATAGCAAGCAACTGATGATGACTGTATAGTTAGAGACCACTTAGGCAAAATCTGTTTCCCAGAGGAAATATGCTGGAATTGGAAGTGTAACAGAATTACCACTACCTAAATGAAATGAGAATGACTTCACTTTCTAAATGGAAGAGGAAGGTTGGACATCTGGTTTGGGGGTCTGCTGACCCATAGAATAAGAAAATAAACAAAGTTCAACTTTTTTTCTTGAAAGAGAAACATGCCCTACTTACCTTCTATTTCCCTTTTTAATTTGGTATTGTGTTCATCAGAAAAATACATTACACTTAATATTTCTCCTCAACTTCTCAAAGGGATTTAAAATTTCTCATTTGTCTTAACAAAAACACTGTAAGATATAGAATGAGTATTTACCCAGACCAGGGATATTTAGATACTAATTCCCCAAGGGTCATCTTTCTGTGATTATGAACAATCAGGCTGGAAATTACAGCTAGAAAGTCCTACTTCTCAATATGTATGCATCCTTACAAAACGATCCAGAAGAACATTACTATTAAGTGTACATCAAGGCGTTATTTAAGAACATTATGATTAGGTCTATCATTAAACCATCCATTAAGGTTAGGTCAGAAAGAACAATTTTAATTACTAATTGGGAGGTCACTGAAAGGTTTATTGTCTCAGCATCCTACTTACCCTAACCTTCCTCTTTCCCTTTAGATCCTCAAACACTCCTTTCTTACCATATATCCTTGAGATTTTCCATTCCCAAACTACTGATGAGGTGGAATGGTTGCTGTTGATTTGAAATTTAGGTTAAAAAAAAAACAATAGATAAAACATGCTTTCTCTAGTCATATGAGGTTGGGAAAACTGCTGCTTAATTTTCCACTTTTGCCCTCAAGAATGAGGAACTAAAACTAAATACATATGTGCAATTGAATACAACACTACTGATTCCATGTTTAATGTGAACTTCTGATACAGAACATCCCCTCCATCTTTTACTAAGACTAATAAATTTATTTCCTTGGGAACAGAAAGCACATATAAGAAGATTGGCCTAGAAGGAACTGATAATAAGCTAAGAAGATTATCTTCCACGAGTAGTTTATATTCTGAAGTTGGAGAACTAAAGGTTGTTATTGCTTAGCACACTGGTTATCTAGTGGACCACATTAGTGAGGGTGAGGATCACAACACTATTCAGTTACACATATGTAAATGAGTTGACTTTCAGAGTCTGGTTTTCAAAAGAGACTAAACCAGGTTCTAACAAAGGATAGCCACATAGATACAACAGAATTCAAATATTCAGTTAAGGTCACAGGAGCTAAGCTATCTTCTGTTTCAACCCTCCAGGTATTGTTAATAGATCAGGCTTAACCTGTGTGGCTTTCCAAGAGGAAATACATAACAGCTGAATCTGAGATTTCCAGAGTTTCTGACATCAAATCATGTTGTACTTGCTCTGTGAATACAGGTATCAATCTACAATATCAGTTTCTAAGCAACAGTTAGTCACCAATGAAAGAGACATTCATGTGGAAGCTGTAAAATTCCAACTAAGAAATTAGTGCACGATTTAAAACCTCTCTGAAAGGTAGAGATACTAACAGTCATTACAAGGAAATTAGAATAACTCCTGATTTCAGAATGACATGGACCTGGGTTCCATGTGGGAAGGAACTGTACCCAATTAAATTCTTTATTTTTGAATTATCCAATAAAGTAATACCTAAATCTTAACTTTATGCAAGTTAGCAGAGAAAGCTCTCATGTCTCAATAAAAAGGTCTTAATTATCAACTATGTTGATCTTACTACCAGGGTCTGGAGCAGTTATCTAAAACATAGCACAATGAGCCTGATCTTAGAAGTTATGATAAAGTTATGTCTTAGAGAAGGTTAAAAAATCCACAGACATTTTCAGATGAACTCTAACAGTCTGGATTAATATAAATACCATGAAGCCATCAAAACCAGGACATTCAAATCAGAAATTTATTTAAGACATTCCAGAAAGTATTGGTTCCTGATAGCCACAAAGGTATTTCCTCCACAATAATAGAACCAGCTTACCTGGAGGCACAGGTGGAGGAAATCCAGGAAACTGTGGGGGCGGGATACCTGGTGGGAGAGCTGGGATTCCCATAGGTGGTCGATTCAAGTGAGGAGGGAAAGACATTCTTACTGGAGAAATCTTTAAAAAAATAAAAATAAAAACCTCAAAATACCTGTAACTATTTTTCTTCACAATCTACTAACATTTCTTATTCCAAATTTACCTTAAATGTGCCAGCAAATGATATTTTCTGTCTATTCATTTGTGAGTAACCCTTAAATTTTAATACTTTTCTAAAACATTAGTACATGGCCCAAGCTTAAGATCAACTACTTTAAAAGTCCTTTAGAGAAAATGTTTTTAAAGTACGTAGCTATGTCTAATTTGGGAAACAAGAGAAAAATGCTGCAGGATTTCAAACACAATCAGCAAGGTAAAACTTTATATCTGATTCACATCAAAAGATCATAATGGCCTTAAGAGGTATTTTTAACAGTTGTTCATTCAGTCACCAATAGACCTCATAAACGGTGTAAAGCAAGGGTGATGGAGGGAGCGCTGGATTTGGGAGTCAAGAAGATCTGAGCTTGAACATGGCCTGAGATGCTCGGTTTCAGCTTCCTCATCTGTAAAATAGTGATAAAAATAGCCCCTACCTCCCAAGGTTGTTGTGAGGGTCAAATGAGATAATAATTGTGAAGAACTTAGCACAATGCTTGACGTATAGTAATCACTATATAAAATGTAAGTTATAACTTCTCTCAGCCTCAGTTTCCTTGACTGTAAAATGGAGATAATCATAGCACCTATCACAGGATTGTGAGAACTGTGTAAACCTTAATGTGTTGTGTAAGTACTACCTATTATTATTTATAGCCCAAAATTTTTTACCTATTAAGTAGTTATTCCTGTCCCTATTTAAAATTAACAAGGAGGGTTTCTGCTCAGGTCTGGGTACGATTGGATAGTATCTCTAAGATTCTAGGTAGGTAGGTCACTAACACTGCCTCAGACAGAATATCAATGAGTCTGCTACTTAGTACCAGTGTGACCTTGGACAAGTCCTTAAGCTCACTGGACCTCAGGAACCTCAGCCGTAACCAGAGAGTGTTGAACTAGATGCCCTGTGGGATTCTCTTCTGGCTCTAAAACTGATCCTATGAATCATTTCAACAGTTCTAAGCTTTCATGTATCAGTTTTCTTAAAAAGCAGAGCATATATGCACTTTTAATAAAGTGAACATAAGCACAGAAAACATATTTTAAAGTACAAAGATAAAAGTTCCTATTTCCTTATTTCACTCTCTACACTCAGAAGCCATAACTACTGGGAAGGGGTTAAAAAATAAAGTTCAGGGGTTACAGGAGGAAGGCTTTGCAAATGATTGCAAAAAGTACATATTGGTCCTGCTAAAATTAGTTTTTTGACCATCAGGAGGACCTTAGGTTAGTCAGGAGGGGAACCTGTGGCTCTCTAGGTCCTCAAGTGGGGCCCTTTGACTAAATCCAAACTTCACAGAACAAGTCCCCTAAATAAATGGATTTGTTCTCTAAAACTTGGACTGTCAAAAGGCCGCACCCAAGACCTAGAAGGCCACACGTGGCCTTAAGGCCACAGGTTCCCCACTGCAGTTAGATATTTACAAAAATCTTCCCACCAAAACTATGTGGGCATTAGTAGCTGTGAGCAAATTTAAGGAGAAACCAAAAAAATATTTCCTTTTCACTTGCAACTATCACTTTTCCTCAAACTCTGCTCAATTTTTACTTAAATTTATTCCACACAAAAAAAAATATACTCTTAACATTTGAATTTTGGTGCATACTTCTGGATACCATGTTTATAGGCAAAGCACACACCTAAACACTTTCTTCTTGGATGCCCATGCTGTAGGTACCTCACATTCAAAAATGGTCATTACTGGAAGGGCTATAAAGTGAATCACTGTGATCTTCCTAACAATATTTAAATAACTCCTGGCATTATCGGTATTGTCTCAGCTCCTACTCAGGAGAAAAAAGTATAGTCATCTTTTAATTTAGTCTCAAGTATATGAACAAGACTTATCAGAACGTTATAAAAATTTAGAGTAATAAATTACTTAAGATTTTTTTCCTTCAATATTTGATACAAATTATACTAAAGCCTAAGATTTTCTTTGTGTTAAGACTATAATTTAAATTAGGGTTGTTTTATATGTATGTCTCATTCTTACTTAAGCAAGTAGTTTCTTTCTGGAAACCAATACCTCCATTCCTTTATTCATTTTTTTCCCATGAAACATTCTGCTTTTAACCTACATTTTTTTTTTGGAAAGGAGGTTCATAAAAACAACATTTCTGGGAGCTGCAGAAAAAATGATTCCCCTTCCCCAACTTAAGAACTTAAGAGATATTTCACGTTACAGGAAACAGAGTTTCTAAGAGAACAGCCATCAAAAATCCTCTTCTAAGACACCCTGAAGATTCCCCCAGCCTTGAACTTTCTCCTTACGAGATAAAGAAAATGAAATAAATGGATACCTTGGTTCTTATGGCATTTTTAGTTCCAAGTTCATTTTTATGAAAATGTATTTTTATTTCAAGAAAGATAATAACACTTTCTAGGCAAAAAACCATAAGTTATACATTTGTGAAAACCATTAATCTCAAAATACGTATTTCAACATCTTAAAATTAGGAGTCAATCACCTAATTATTTCAACGAAGGTATTTTTTATTTTGGACTCCGACAAAAGCAAATTTGAAGTAATGAAAAAGATTAAGAATATATTATCACACAAAATACATTCATATACATTATCTAGAATAAAAAGAAAGGTTCCTAGTATAGTGAGAGTACTTTCTGAAGTTAAACTTTGTTTTTAGTAAAGCATTAATACTAAATTTGGTATCAGTTAGCTCCCACAAAAGAATGTCATAGTAGTCTCAGACTTAAGATTTCACCCACCAAAGTTAAAGCTGATTTATTCCAAGTCAGTCTCTTCAACAATTCAACAAACAAATATTTACCAATTGTAAAGGCACTGTGTTAGCCTGAAAAGACAAACATAAGACAAGAGTTCCTGCCCCCAAAAGAACTTTGCATAAAATTTTTGCAAAAGTTTACAAAACTTTTTACATTTTATCTCATTTGAACCTCACAAAAACCCATGAAGTGGCTTCTGTTTTACAGGTGAGGAAAGTGAAGCCAGACACTGATTAAGTGACTTGCCCAGTCACACAGTAAGTAAGTGTCTCAGACTGCATTTGAAGTCAGGTCTTCCTGACTCCACTGAACCACCTCACTGGCCTTATACGAATCAAATGAACCAGCTGTGTTACCTCCTAGCTACTGAAGTATTCTCCTAGGCTTGTGCTAATGATATATCTGCAAAATAAACTGCAGGCTAAAAAATAAACAAAAACCAACATTTCATCCTGTGATAACTGGGATAAGGCTTCTACAGCAGTATTTAGCACCCAGCATTCAGTATCATGATCTTTAACCAGAGATTTTCTAAATATTCCCCCAAACATTTTACCTAGTAGGTATTAGTATAATGAAGATTTTAAATATGCTTCCTTGTAAGAAACTGCTCAGGAGATAAGAATAAAACTTTTCTGTAAGATAAACTAATACCATCTCTGTTTCAATATATGCTAACAACTCGTCCAGTTTTGTATGATAAATACTTTAGTTATCTAAAGAAGGGTATGTATTAGAGAAAACTACCCAAAGAACAGATTAAAGATGGCAATATTTAGAACTCCTTGTACTGTATCTTTCTTCCTTGAAAAAAGGAAAGCACTGTCCACTGGAAGGAATGATTATTTCTTGTATTTCACAGGCCATACAAGTAAACTGTGAAAACAAACTGTTGGAGGCATTACAGGAAGACAAGACTATGCATACACCATTGGTGGAGCTGTGAACTAGGTCCAGCCATTCAGGGAAATAATTTGGAATTATGCTAAAAAATTAACCATAATATCCATACTCTCTAACCAGAGCTTATTATTAGCATGGTGCCTGGCACATAGCAAGTGCTTAATTAAATGTCTGTCGACTAACCCAGAGAGCCTGCTGCTAGGCATAGATCCCGAGCAGCAGAGAAGTGAACATAGTAGCTGTCCATCATTTACGAAAAAGCTGAATAAATTGCAACACATGAATGTAAAGGAATTAGTGCAACTTAAGAAAACTATGAATATGGGCAATTCAGAGAAACATGCAAAGACCCAGATAAACTGATGAAGTAAGCATTTTTACTATGACAATGAAAATGGAAATAACATAAAAAATGTTTGATTTTATTTTTTATGCTATTTCCATTTTTTAATGTTTGATATCTCTGCTCTAGGACAGCTGTGTCAAACTCAAATAAAAAGGGATCCTGGAGCATAGCATAATGACTTAGAAAACCACAAATTGACATCTTTGTTGTACTGTATTTTTATTAATTTTGTTAAACATTTCCCAATTACATTTCAATCTGGATCCTACATACTTGGAAATTTTGTGGGCTGCTTGCACTCCAGCTCCCAGTATGACTCCTCTGCTTTAGAGGACCTGGGTTCAAATTTCACCTTTGATAACTACTACTTATATAACCTTTGATAAATCTTACCTCTCTGGGTCTCAGTTTCCTTATCTGTAAAATGAAAGAAGGGACTAGACCCAGGCCTTTGAGATCCCTTCCATATCTAGATCTATTACCATGTTCCTGTTATCTCACCAATTTTAGAATGGCTAAGCAAATTATTATACATGAATGTAATAGACTATTACTATATAGTAAGAAATGATGAATATGCATAAGAACTAATGCAAAATGATACAAGCAGAACCAAGAAAATAATACCTACAACTGCAATGTTATCATTGTATTTTCACTCCTGAGTCTCTTTTCTCCATGCTCTCAATGGCCTTGTGAATCTTCACTTCTGAGTTTCCCCCACCACTCACCTTGTCTTCTCATACTCCCCAGTTAACAAAGCAAGTGTTTTCGATCTCACTGCCACACAGCAATCTTTTTACTCCTGATCCTCTATCCAGATCTCCAACTGTTTTAAAACTACTTTGCAGTATGCTCCAATGGAAAGAGGCTTTAGTTATAGGACTTAGGTTTGCCTACCATCCCTGCCATTAACTACCCAAGCAAACTTGAATACGTCAAACTCCCTGGGCCTTGGTTTCTTCATATGTAAAATGAAGGGTTTGGGAAAGATGGCCTCTGAGGTCCCTTTCAGCTCTAGATCTATGAACTAAAATGAGAGGGTTAGAAATTGTGGTCTATAAATGTAATGGAATTATTGTTGGACTCTAAGAAATGAAAATATGAAAAATTCAGAGGAGAAGAAGGCTTACATTAACTAATTTAAATGGAACCAAGAAAAAAACAATTTAAAGGGGGAAGAAAAAAAGCTGAAAAATGTAATTATAATGAACAAACTTGGCCATGGAAAAAAGTTGTTAAAAAAGCACCTCTTTCACTTTATGAAAGAAGTGAGGGATTAGGGGTGTGGAATATTGCATATACCGTTCAATACCCATTATTTAGTAACTAGTTTTGCTGAGCAGCTTTTATTTTTCCCTCTATTTTTAAAAATCTTTTACAAGGAAAGGTTTGCTGGGTAAGGGAAAGGTAGTGATGATATATTCAGAAATAAAGGTGTTGTAAAAATGAAAGGTTAATAAAAATAATTTCTTTTAAAAAAACACTCAAATATAATAAGTTCAAAGAGATCTGGGAAGACCGTTAAGTGATGAAGTAAGCAGAACTAGAAGGTTTTAAAACTAAAATAGTGTAAGCTAAAATGAAGCCAAACACTAAATAATAAAGATCTTGGCAAAAGAAATGAGGAAGCATCTCCCTATGTTACATATGCTGTTAGGTGAATTCACTGTGTCAATTGGGTTTTGCTTAATTGTTTTTCTATTATAAGGAAAAGTACGCTCAGAAGCGACTGACATAAAAAGGAATTAATTTTTTTAAAGGAAAAATAAAATTAAAATGAGGGGGCTGGATCACTTAAAGATAGGGCTCCATCCTTATAGCTCTAAATCTATGATTCTTCACATCCCTACCTTACCTGGCTCTCCATTTTATTTAGAGGCAGCTGTGGAGCAGTGGCTAGAGTGCTAGGCCTCCAGTCAGGAAGACCTGAGTTCAAACCCAGCCTCAGATACTCACTACCCTGGGCAAATCACTTAACTTTAGTTTCCTCCACTGTAGAATGGGGATAAATAATAGCAACTAGCTCCCAGGGCTGTGAGCATCAAAGGAGATAAGATCTATAAATGCTTAGCACATACTTAGCAGAGTGTGCAGTGGTCCCTTTGTGAGTGCTTGTTTCTTTTCTTCCCTTCCTTAAAAAAACCAAGGCCATTCAATTTCCCTATATCTGTGCCACACCTCAAAACCTCAACACCTTCACCTGTTCTTTCATGCTTTATTTAATCTAGTTACTAGAGAAGAAGCAGTCCTTATCTCTTCAAAAGTCCTTGAAGCCATCCCCTCATGGGCCAACCTTCGAAGAAAGCAATCCTCTCTCACTGTCCTCACATCAGATCATAAATTAAGAACTGGAAGAGACTTTAGAGACCATCTAGTCCAAGTACTTCATTTTATAGATGAGTAAACTGAATCATGGAGTGGTTAAATGACTTGCAAAAGTTTACACAGGCATTAAATAGCAGAGCTAAGATTTGAATTCACATCCTCTGATTCCAAATGCAGCACTCCTTCCACTGTACCAGACTCAACTCCTGTCTTCCCACTCTCACTTGTGAACTCCTTACAATCAGGTTTCCCATCCTACTCTCAGAAACTGTTCTTTCCATGGTTACCAATTATCTCTTAACTGCTAAATCTGATCTTCTATGAACAGACAGTACTCAAAGGAAGAAATCTAAACTATATTAACCACAATATCAAACACCACCACTCCAAATCAACAATAAGAGTAAATTAAAACAATTCTGAGATTCCACCTCTCACCCATCAGATTGGCAAAGATGACAGAAAAGGAAAATGTTGGAATAGCTGCATGGAAACAGGCACACTAATGCACAAATGGTGTGAGGTGATCCTGCAAAGTGATTTGGAAATATGCCCTCAAAGTCACAAAACTGTGCATTTGACTCAACTGTGCAAACTCTGACCCAGCAGTAGGCCTATAATGCAAAGAGATCAAGAAAAAGAAAAAAAGGATTCATATGTAAAAAATATATATTTATAGCAACTCTTTTTGTAATGGCAAAGAACGGGAAACTAAAGGGATGTTCATCACTCGGGAAATGGAATGACAAGTTGTGGTGTGTCAATGTAATGGAATACTGCACCATAAGAATTATCATAAGGGACAGCTTCAAAGAAACCTGGGAAGACCTGTATTAACTGATGCCAAGTGAAATGAGCGGAGTAAGGAGGACAATTTATACAGCAACGACACAAGACTTAAAAACTCTGATCAAAGCAAGAACCAAACACAATTCCAGACGACCAATGATGAATACGTTGCCCACCTTCTAACAGAGACGCGTAGTGAGATATACTTTTGGACAAAGCCAATGTAGAAATTTGTTTTGCTTGATGAGGCAGACATGTTAAATGGATTTTTTCAATTTGGGAAAAGAAATGGAAGCTGTGGGGTAGGAAGGAGTGTTAGGAATAGGTTACCCCTCCCCAAAAAAAGAAAAAAAGAAAAGAGGGTCACTGAAGCATTTTTTTTTTAATGTGCAGAAAACAGAAGAAAATTCAGAAGGAAACACAGACAAGCAAGATAGCTTTGAAAGTTACCTGCTGAAGGTGATATACAGACATAGATAAATATAAAGTGAAAAGCTGTGCGTAATACAGATTCACTTTTGCGTCCAGTCCTTTCTATTCTATTTTTGTGTATATAAAAGTTCATTTTATTTGATGATTCTTAAGTTCAAAACAAAAATAAACAAACCCGATCCTCATCCTCTTGAACCTCTCTAAAGCTTCTTACACTGCTGACCACTCTGTCCTAGTCCTAGATATTCACCTCTTGGATCATTTTCCATGCCTCTGAGATTTGTGAAATCTATGACCTTCCTTCAAGGCTCAATTGAGGTCCCACTTCCTACACAAACACCCCTACCCCTCCCTCAAATGTTATTATTTTTCCCTCCTCTAATTACTTTGTGTCTACTTATCTGTGAACATGCTGAATCTCCTCTCCATCACTCCCAAGTAGAATGTAAATTCCTTCTCACTACCCTTACTAGATAAACTTCATTCACTCCTGGTGGCTTCTGGAATCCTCTGGCATTTAAAGTTCATCCCACCTAAGGCCCTTCCTGACTTTCTGGTCTTCTTACAAATTACTCCCCTCCAAACACTCTATGGGCCAACTTCTCATACTTCACGGAACACTTTACCTCCAGTTTCCCACAAGTCCAGTCTGAACTAGGTGTAATGCACTCCCTTCTTACTCCCCCACCCCCCAGGGTCTCAAAATCCCTGGCTTTCTTCAAGCCCCACATTCTATATAAAATGTTTGGATTGTTCTCATCCTCTCACCACCCCCCACCCCAGCCCCCCAGATGCTCTTCCTCCCTAAATTACTTTATATAAATTTTGTGTATATATACTCATACATGTCTTTCCTAAAAAGCTCATTGAGAGCAAGCACTATTCCACTTTAGCCTCTCAATCCCCAGAAATTATCCTAAGTTCCTTACACTTAGCTGGCACATAAAAGCTTACTGACTGAGGGCAGAGGAATGCTTCATTTTTGCTTTTATGTTTCCACGATCAAGCAAGTGACTAAATACTAAGTATATACTAACTAAATTGAAAAAAAAAAAAAAGACTAACCTTCTCCATTCTTTACTCCCTCCCTTCCCCCCTCCAAAAAGCAACATTAACAAGGACACACGTTAGTAACTAAAGTTCTGCAATGTTTCAAATGTGGAAATAAAGGATGTTAAATTTGTTTTTAAAATGTCCATTTTGACTACCAATTGAGTTGTCAAGGACATAGTGAAGTTATGTTCTTTCTTGGACATATTTAAGGATTAAGATCTATTAAAACTGAATGGTAGAAGATGGGTCTAGATGACCTACTGAATTGTTTTGGGGGGCTTAGGTTATCTTTCAATGTGACCTTTTAAAAACTCAAAATGTCAAGATAATGTTTAAAAAACCCTTCAATGATTATTTTTTCTGTTGAAAGAAGAGTCCCCTCCCACATTAACAACTACTTGATATTACCATGTTTTATTCATATTACTTCATCCTACTGTGGCAGTCAGGTCCAGGAGCTGGTGTAGTGGAAAGAGGAGACAGAGTCAGCAGATCTAGCCTCTAGTCTCAGCTCTGCCACTAACTAGCTGCATGATGTTGGGCAAGCCACTTGCCTCTCTGGGCCTCTGTTTCCTCATCTGTAAAACGAAGAGGTTGGACTAGATGATGTCTAAGGTCCCTTCCAAGTCTAAAACTCTAAGATCCTAAGAAAACAAGCCCAGGAGGTAAGCACTTCTTGGCTTTTTTTTGGTCCACCTCACAGTATGCCCAAAATTTCCACGTCATGAATTTACATTACACCACTTCTCAACTAGTCTTCTTACGGTTGTTTGTATGTTATCTCCCCCCGTTGGTGAGTTCCTAGAGATCAGGGACTGTCTTTTGCCTTTCTTTGTATCCCCCGGGCTTAGCACATAGTAGGCACTTAAATACTGACTGACACCTCTACGTATACATACATATATTTGCCTTAAGTATTTAAAGATGTCACACTAGACTCCAGACCAAAGAAAGGGAAGGAGAAGAGAAGGGAGGTAGTGAGGGGGAGGAAACAGGAAGGGAAAAAAGAGTTTTGGGTTTTTTTTGTGGGGGGGTGGCGAGGGAAACGAAGCATCAGGACATTTTGGAGAATGGCAGGTGCCTGGAATGAATGGTAGGTAAAGTTTAAAGGGCAGAACTCTGTCAATTCAAAATCAACCTCGATGGCTCGTACTGAGTAACACTATGCGTCTATGGGGGAGTGATGAGTTAGGGGTGTGGGGTGGGGGACATAATGTGTGGGGGGACCTAAAAGAGGAGGTGGCAGGATGGGGGTGGGGCTCATCCCTGGCTGAGAAAGACAGGGAGGGGAGTCCGTTGGTAGCAGCGGGCATACACTTTGCAAGGGCGTGAGTGGGGCAAGCTGAGGGACTGGGGTGGGGGAAAGGCTGAGGAGAGAAGGGACGGGGACGGGGGCGGGGGGTGCCTGCCCACCCACCTCCTCGTGGCAGGGCAGCCGGGCCCCTCAGCGGCGGGGCCGGGCAGCACCAGGCCAGATAGGCTGCAAAGCCCTGCCAGGAAGCTTGGAGTCTCCACCGGAGCTGCCTGGCCGGGGCCGGAGCCGCCGGCTTAAGGAGGTAGAGACGGAGACGTCTTCAAGCCTGGTCCCCGTCTACCTCTCCTGTCCCCGGGCCCTTTCCGTCACTCGCCGCCGCCCGCCTTCCTGCCTCCCTTCCCGGGGCCGGGCCCAACCCGCCTCTCTCCGCTCCGCTAGCCTCCCCTTCCCTCCCGTGCGCTCTGCGGCGCCCACTCACCCGCCGCTGAGGAAATGGTACCGTCTTTGCGGCCTCTAGGGCTCCGTATTACGAGTGGCCGCAGCCGGTCCTGGACTTTCTGCGCGCCGTTCGCCCGTGTGATTGATACCGAGGCGCCTGCCTGCTCGCATAGGCCGCAGAGCCAGCCGCGCTGCGCGGGGTGCTCTCGGACGTCCTCCGCTAGGCCGGCGTGCACTGCGGCCCGAAAGAATTGGAGGCGGGAACCATAGAGAACAGTTCCTTCAAGAGTCGCCTCCGTTGAGCGACGCCTCACCACGCAGGAAGCGGATGATCATAGAGAAGACTGGGAAGGCTAGAAAGGCCTGGATCGAGGGGGCGGTAACTTCCGTCGCTCGCCGCCATCTTTGCTTGGGGCCGATTGACGTTCGCGACGCCTTGACGCCATCTTGAGGTCAAGGTGGCTGAAGGAATGAGCTGCCGAAGGAGCCAACCCCTACGCGTGACATTGGCCCATACTTGCGCCGTTGAGCATCTGAACGAAGCTCGGGCTCCTTTTTTCGTAATAGCCCCTGGCACTCCACCCAGGAGGGGTTGCTGATAGCTTCCGAGATTGGACTCCAAGAAGCCAGCGATCCCAACCGGAAGTCAGAGCCTTGGCCACTTTGAGATGCCCCTTCTACAAGAAGTAATTGCCCCAGGTTGTGGTTGGTGAAAAAAAGAAAAACCAGCTTAGAGGGCTTTAGTGCGATCTTGGGATCAGAGCTGAAAGGATCTTGGAGGCCTTGGTCGGCTGTGTAAGGCCTGTCAGTACTGGCCAGAGGGTCATAGGACAAGGTTCTGATACCGCAGGCCAACAAAAATGCGAGGCTCCGATGTTGACCCATCTAACTTCTGAGTCAGCTCCCTTGGGTTTTTTTGGAGGGAGGGTGTCATGGGGGGTGTCAAGGGTTTGGTCGGATTTGTGATTTCCATTGGTGCCCTCTCCCACTGTAGAGAGACCCCTGGTTTGCCAGTTACTGTCTTAAGTCGCCTGGGGGACCGAAAGGTTAAATTTAACTTTACCGGGTTTCTCGCTAATAAGTGTTTAAATTGAAAGATCAGCAACTTCTGCCACAGCGGTGATATTTGCATGAGATTCGGTGATCATTTATCTCTCTTTTGGGACATTCCCCCTTGGTTGGTGGCTGGTCCTGATCTTCACTAGCTTGCTGTATTTAGAACCGGGAGGTGAAGTGTCCCACCCATACTTAACCCAAAGTCAGCTCTGCCACTTGGGGGGGGGGGGGAAGGGAGGGAAAGGAGGAATAAAGGAGGGGAAGCAGGGAATGGGAAGCTAGAATATTTTAAAATAACTGATTGTCAGGAAGTTTCTAACCATACCTCCAGGTTTTCGGCTGACCTTTTGCTCCTGGTTCTTGTCCCCTGTGCCAAGCAATTTTATTCACCTTAAAATGCTGAAAACAGTTCCTGTCATTCCTGACTCACAACCCAAATCTTCTCCTCTCCAAGATAAACATTCTTATTTCTTTTAACTGATCTTCATGCCGCACCATCACAAGACCCCTCACCCTTTTTCATTCTGATTGATATTCATTTGAGCTTGGAAACAGGAAGACTCATCTTTCTGAGTTCAAGTTTGGCCTCAGACATTTACTAGTTGTGTGACCCTAGACAAGTCACATTACCCTGTTTGCCTCAGTTTCCTCATCTGTAAAATGAGCTGGAGAAGAAAATGGCAAACTACGCCAGTATCTTTATCAAGAAAACTCCAAATGGGGTCTTGAAGAGTCGGACACTACTGAAACAACCAAACAGCAATCATTGCTTATACCTTTGATCTAATCCAATTCATCAAGCATCTACTAAGTCTCTGCTAAATTCATGGCACTCACTGATGGTAGCGATGCAAAGATAAAACAGAAACCCCTCAAGGAGTTTACATTCTAATAGAATACTCGTACATACATTTATTTGGTAATTTGACAAGGAAAATGGAACTCACATTTCCCACCAAACCTATCCCTCCTAGAAATGTATCTGTTATTATGGTGGCAAATGGTAATTTGACAAGATAAAACAGAAACCCCTCAAGGAGTTTACATTCTAATACAATACTCATACATACATTTATTATTAACAAGGTAATTTGACAATTTGATGTGAACTAATTATTGAATGACATATCTCTAGGTATTCTAAGAGACAAAGTTAAGGAGGGAGTACATCGTAGGCATGGAAGACAGCTTGTTCAAAGTTATGAAAGTAGAAGATGAATATTAAGTTTGGGGAGTGAATAACAAGTAGTCCAGACTACCTGGAACTTAGACTATGTGAAGAGGAATAATTTGGGATAGTTAGGCTGGAAGACCAGGACTTCAAATGCAAATATAAAGAGTTTGCATTTAGAGGCAAGAAAGAGCTATTCTTGATTTAAAAAAACCACTGGAGTCAGACTTGTCATTTAGAAAAATTATTTTGGCAGCTTTCAAAATATTCCCCTCCTGCCTACTCTGGAACCTTACTCCATTGATCCATCTCTTCCTCCCAACTCCTTCCCTAATGCCTACAAACATGTTTAAATCTTCCTTAGCATAAAAAACCCTTTTCTCAACCTTGTGTTCTTCTCTGCTAATCTAGTAGAAAAAGTACACTCTGCTTTCAGTTCTCTTCACCCATTCCTCCCCATGCAATCTGGCTTCCACCCCCAGTTTCTGTTGAAACTCCTTTCCAACATCACAAGTGACTTCTTATAAATAAACTTTACAGGTACAGGATAGGGAAGAGATGACCATGCAGTAGTTCATCTGAAAAAGATGGGATTTTCTTGGGCTGCAAGCTCAATATGGAGCCAGCTGTACAATGAGGCAACTAAAAAAAAGCTAATGCATTCTTGAGCTACATGAGGAGTATTCTTTAGGAATAAGGATGTGATGGTCTTTCTGTGAATTGTCTGATTTCAACTCAGCAAAAGTTTTCAGTGTGAATCTGTTTCCTTTTTTTGCTTACTGGGCAGAATCATACTGTGAGGGTCCTATTCATATATGGATAGTCTAGTTGTCAGTCAGTCGATAAACATTTACTAAGCATCTGCTATATGCTGTGAAATACTGGATGATTCATTGTCATATGTGCTTTAGGGGGGACTCCTTTTGAGTATGGCCTGGATTAAATGGCCTCTTGAGTTCCCTTGCAACTCTAAATTCTGTGATTTTCAGTGATTTTTTTCTGTTTTCTTTTTTGATTTTTTTTTTTTTTTTTTACTGCATTTGATACTGTTGACCACTTTCTCCTTCCAGATCAGGAGTTCTTAATCTTTTTTGTGTCATGAACCCCTTTGACATTCCATTGAAACCTATGGACCCCCTCTTCAGAATGTTTTTAAATTCATAAAATGCATAGAATTACAAAGGAAACCAATTACATTTAAATACAGTTATCAAGATAAAGCAAGTCAATAGGCCCTAAATTAATCTAGATATTCTCTTGGCTTTCATTTGGTTCTCCTACTTGTCTGACTTCTGACGGTAAGTGTACATTCCCCAAAGCTCTAATCCCTCTTCTCTATGGTCTTTGTCCTTTGGTAATCAGTTCTATTATCATTTTTATGCAAATGACTCTCAAATCTATATCTGCAGTCCTAATCTCCTGAAATCTAGCCCATATTATCAACTTCTTCCTGGAAATCTCCACCTGGATGTCCCATCACTGTCTCACACTCAACATTTCCAAAATGGAACTCACATTTCCCACCAAACCTATCCCTCCTAGAAATGTATCTGTTATTATGGTGGCACTACAATCCTTCGAGTCATCCGTATTCACAACCTGATTCCTTTTTGTCTTTTCTGTCTTCCTATTCTATAGCCAATAATTTGCCACATCTTGGCAGTAGCTCTATGGCACAGTGGATGGAACAGTGGGCCTGGAGTCAGGAAGACCTGAATTACAATCTGGCCTCAGACATTTCCTAACTGTGTAACTCCAAGCAAGGCACTTAATTGACCTGCCTCAGTTTCCTTAAGTGTAAATTGGTGATAATAATAGTATCTACCTTGAAAGATTGTTGTGAGGATCAAATGATATTATATTTGTAAAAAGAACTTAGTATAGTGCCTGGCACATAGTAAACAACAGCTATATAAATTCTTATTTCTTTCATTTTCTCTGCCTTCACATCTCCTACATCGTCTACTCATAAAATCGCCCTAGTAGATTAGGCCCTCATCACCTTTTCCCTGGATTATTGCAATAACTTCCTAATTTTGTTTTCCCTATTTCAAATCTCTTCTCCTCATGATCTTCCATATGGCTACCAAACTGATATTCCTGAAACATAGATCTGGCTGTATCACACACTCTAGCTCTCGAGTGTATTACACACTGTAGCACTCAGGAATTTCCAGTGGCATAAAATATAAAACTCCTTAGTCTGCCTCCCATCTACCTTTCCAGTCTTAATTTATATTACTCCCTTTTATGCATTCTCCATTCCAATGAAACTGGCCAGCTAGCTGTTCCTGTACACTACATTCATTTCTTGCTATACATTTACATAGTGATTTCTTGTGTCTAGAATGTGCTGTCTTCACCTTTACTTTGTAAAATCCCTAGCTTCCTCCAAAGCATTGCTGAGTCCAACCTTTCCTGATTCTCTCCCTCAAAATTGTCAGTACTTTTTGAAATCACTTTATGCTACTTGAGATATATATATATATATATATATATACATATATACATACATACATATATACATACATATTTTGTATTTATTTACTTATTTTTGTCTTTGCACCTGATACATAATAAGGGATATTTAATGAATGTTTGTTGAATTAAATTGAAAAATATGTCCTTGGGCCCTCATCCCTTCCTGTAATCACTGCCCTGGTGGTCATTTACTCCACCAAATCCCAGCTAAAATTCCACCTTCTACAGGAAGTCTTTTGTGATCCCTCTTAATTCTACTACCTTCCTTCTGTTAATTATTTCCTGTTTATCCTGTATATAGCTTGTTTATGCAGTTATTTGCTTTTTTCTCCATTAGATTTTGAGCTTCTCTGATAGCAGGGACCATCTTTTACTTTTCTTTATATCCCCAGCATTTAGCACAGTGCCTGGCTTGTAGCAGATGCTTAGTAAATGTTTGTTGACTGACTGACAACTAGACTATCCACATATGAATAGGACCCTCACGGTATGATTCTGCCTAGTAAGCAAAAAAAGGAAATAGATTTACACTGAAAACTTTTGCTGAGTTGAAATCAGACAATTCACTTTTGCTATTTTTTTTTTGCATTGTGTATGGTGAATATATATACAAAGAGAACTGTAACTCCAGCCGAAGAGTTGTTATTTATGATCATTGAATGTTATGATGTAATTTATTTTTGCTTTATGTATTTTCAATTGAAAAAAAAAATTAGGAGAAAATTTACCTGCTAGTCTAGCGACCCTGATAAAAATTAATTGAATAATTATTAACATAATTATTGTTTACAAGTATCCCCTATCCTCCAGTAATATATATTTGCGAAAAATAATGAATACATGGTTCTTATTAAAAATGTTAATATTTTAGTGAGAACAAAAAGGGGTTTTATACCATTGATAAATGAAATAAAAATAGTTTGAATATTGTTTATTTTGTTTTTGTATTGTCCTTTTAATTTTAATTTTTTTTTGTATAAGCAGCATAGAGTAGTGCATTAAAAAAATCTGAGATTCAAGTCCTGTCTCTGACACATACTGATTGTGTGACCTGACTGTGCGACCCTAGACTAATCATTTGAACTCTCAGTGCTTTAGATAACTCTAAGACATTAAACTACGTAAAAGGTGCCAGCCTGCCTTAGTAGAAGGAATTTCTTTATTTGAGAATTTCCTAAATCAAAGAAATCACAAGTCTACTTTTTATGTCTTATAATACATAAATATGTTCATAATTTGTAAAGAAAATATTTTTAACAAATAAATATACATGGTATAGTTACAGCAAAATTTTGCTGGTAGAAGTACACAATCAAAAAGGTGTGGAGACCACTGTTCATAAAGAATTATACCAATTCTTTGTTTTTCCTATTTCTTTTCCTTGGAGCACATAGTAGCACTGCCACTAGGTGACGAAGGAGCAGTGAAAGGATAATCAAAACTTGCCATTTTCCTACTTAATAGAAAATTGTTTGATGGATTATGCTGGATGGTTGAAAAAGAATCCTGACATTATCTAGCACAGGGCTAATGACTTCAAGCTCTGAGCTTAAGGCGATCAGCTTAATGTACACCCAGAAGCCTGGTCATGAGAAGATCTTGTGTCCTTGTGTGTTTTTGCATGCTTTAGAAACAAAAGAGAGGGAAAAACAGGTGTGAGGAGGAAATAGATATTTTCCCTTTTACTTCCAGTTGTGAGTTTTTAAGAAAGCCATATCTTGACAACTTCCCATAATAGAACTGACAGAAATATATGTAGGAGAGTTGGTTTCTGACCGTCCTCCCCGCCCAGGATGTATTACTATGAAGCAAAGAGTATTTAAGGAGAGATTTAAGGGTAAAGATGTATCCACAGCCTGTATCCCCTTTTTCCTTGATGGAATTAGACTAGCAACTGATATACTTAGTACCTGTTATCCCTTTACAAAGTGTCAAGGTGTTTTCCTTAACTGAATTTAAAGGAGAATATGCTTATTGGCCCCACTGGGAGACTTTAAAAAGCTAAGCTCACCAGCTCTGGGAGTCACTCTGTGTGGGAGCCAGCAATCGAAGAAGAACTCAACTCACGAAAAGGAATCACCTTTTGGAGGATAGGGGAAAGGAAGATTTCTCTTTCTTCCCCCACCACCTTTGGCAGTAGCTTGTAGTAGATCTATAGCAGTTAACAATAACAAACACTATACTAGAGATTCTTAATATTTTTTGTCATAGACTCCTTTGGCAGCCTGGTAAACTCTTCTCAGATAATGGTTTTGCATGCATAAAATGAAACCAACTATTGTGAATACTATTCTCAAAGTATTTAAAGTACATGAACTCCAGGTTAAGAGCTGTTTTAGATAGACTCAAGTGTTCAAGCAGCCTCAAAATGGACTCTAGAGAACTAATCCTTGGAATCTAGAATCAGGAATCAGGCAGCAGAGTGGAACAGTTCTTACAGGCCCAATTGAGCCACCTGCCCAGCAGAGACCTTGTACACTGGTACTCCATAAGGAGAGAGAAGACGTGTTAATGGCCTATAGTATGAAAGCTGTGAGTTTTCCCTGTGTTCCATGCAATGTGTACTTTTAAGTTTGTGTCCACTCTTCCCATAGATGGTCTGTATATTTATTAAAGGACTATGGAAGGACCAACATACTAATACATCGTTGGGGGTGCTGTGAATTGATCCAACCATTCTGAAAAATAATTTGGAATTATTAAATTGTTTTATAAAGAGACTAAATTGTTCCTATCCATTGACCCAAACCCGCTATTAGGTATATAACTAGGCCTATACTCCAAGAAAGTCCAAAGACAGAGGGTAAAGTCCCATATATTCCAAAATGTTCACAGGAACAATTTTGGGGGGTAGCAGAAGATATAAGAGAACAAAATTGGTTCCCATTGATTGTAGAACAGTTGATTTAGTTCTAGTATAGGACTATAATGGAATTTCATTCCTGTAATGTGTGCTATAACAAATGCTGAATATGAGGAACTCAAGAAGTCTTGTGTGACCTCTAAGGTCCAAGGTGCATTCCAACTATAATAGAAATTGGTATATGAACTGATTTAAAGGAAAGAAAACAGAAGCAACAAAATGCTATGCACAATAATATCATTATGTAAAGGAAAATAGCACTAAGATACATCATAATTTCAGATTAACATAATGAATATTTTTTCCAGGAGATTGATGAGACATACTTGCCTCTTCCCAAGAGAGCAATTGTGGACCTTACATTTCAGAATACTTTGTAGATCTATAGGCTTCATTGTTAAAAGTGAAAGTTCTATGATTTGGTGGACCAGTATTGAGAAGTAAAGGTAGTTTTTTTTTTAAAGCTTCAATAAAACTTTCTTTTATAAAATACAGCGTTCATTACTATTAGTTTGGGTCCCCTACCTTTTCCTCCTCTCCACCTCAAAAAAGTTTATCTCTTGATAGTAATAGAGGGGAGGAGGGACCCAAAAACTACTTTTGATGTCTTTTGAAAGTGCTAAATTAAGTATAATTTTTCTTTTTCTTTTAATAAATTTGTTTTCTTATTTTTAGTTTAGAACAGTTTTTTGGGTTCCAAATTATCTGTCCCTCCCTTTCTTCCCCCCCAAGACTTCATGTAATCCAGTGTAGGTTCTATATTTACCTTCACATTGAACTTATTTTCATAATAGTCCAGTTGTGAAGAAGAATTATAACCAATGGAATGAATCATGAGAAAGGAGAAATGAAACCAAAAAAGAAGGGGGGAAAAAAAGAGCAAATAGTTTGCCTCCATCTGCATTCAGACTCCATAATTCTCTGGATGTGCATAGCTTTTTCCATCTTAGGTCTTTTGGGGCTGTCTTGGAACCCTGCATTGATGAGAGGAGTCAAGTGTATCAAAGTTAGTCCTTACAGATATCGTGTGTCTGTAATTGTGTATATTGATCTCCTGGTTCTGCCTCCCTCACTCAGCATCAGTTCATATATGTCATTCCAGGTTATAATGTAGTCTGTCTGCTCCTCATTTCTTATAGCACAATAGTATTCCATTACATTCATATACCACAATTTGTTCAGCCATTCGCCAAGTGATGGGCATTCCCTTGATTTCTAATTCTTTGCCACCACAAAAAGAGCTGCTATAGATATTTTTGTGCATACGGGTCCTTTTCCCACTTGTATGATCTCTTTGGGATATAGCCCTATAAGTGGTATTACAGGGTCGAAGGGTATGCACATTTTTATGGCCCTTTGGGCATAGTTCCAAATTGCTCTCCAGAATGGCTGGATCAATTCACAGCTCCACTAACAATGTAGCAATGTTCCAATTTTCCCACATCCTCTCCAGCATTTATCATTTTCCTGTTTTGTCATGTTAGCCAATCTGACGGGAGGGATGTGGTACCTTAGAGTTGTTTTGATTTGCATTTCTCTGATCAATAGTGATTTAGAGCATTTTTTCATATGCCTGTAGATATCTTTAATTTCTTCCTCTGAAAACTGCCTGTTCACATCCTTTGACCATTTCTCAATTGGGGAATGATTTGTATTCCTATACATTTGGTTCAGCTCCCTGTATATTTTAGATATGAGGCCTTTATCAGAGACAATGGTTGTAAAGATTTTTTTCCCAAAAATTTGCAATGTAACATAGTCAAAATTATCCATTTTGCATTTTGTAATGCTCTCTATCTCTTGTTGTGTCATGAATTCTTCCCTTTCCCATAAATCTGACAAGTAAACTATTCCTTGCTTTCCCAAATTGCTTATAGTATCAGCCTGTATTCCTAAACCCATTTTGACTTTATTCTGGTATACGGTGTAAGATATTGGTCTAGGCCCAGTTCCTGCCATACTATTTTCCAATTTTCCTGGTAGTTTTTGTGAAATAGTGAATTCTTAATCCAGAAGCTGGATTCTTTGGGTTTATCAAAGAGTAGGTTGTTAATAGTTGTTGTCTATTGTGTCTTATGTACCTAACCTAGTCCACTGATCCACCACTCTGTTTCTTAGCCAGTACCAAGTAGTTTTGATGACTGCTGCTTTATAATACAGTTAATATCTGGTATCACTGGGCCACCTTCCCTAGCATTTCTTTTCATTAATTCCCTTGATATTCTAGACCTTGAAATTCATCTCAACAAACTTATTAAGCATTTACCACGTAAAATATCCTATGTTTGGTACTGATAACACAAAGCCAAAAATGAAGTACTGATAGTACATGAAATGTAGTTCAATTTGGTACAGATAATACAAAGATAAAAATGAAGTAGTCCCTGCCTTCAAGGGCTTACATCTACAGGAGATTGTAAAACATACTCAATAGAGCCCAAACAAATGGAGAAAATCAGAGGAGGTTTTGCAGGAAGTGGCATTCCTTTAACCTTGAAGAAAGCTAGGGATTCTAAAAGGTGGAAGAAAAAGGTAATTCTAGCAATTGGGCATAGCCTGTGTGAATTGGAATTCCCCATTCAGTATCCTTCTTCTAATTTTTCTAAGAGTAAAAATATCAATTCAATTAAATTATGTTGAAACATTTCAACATTACTCCTAAGCATATTTCTATTTATTTTCTATATTGATATTAATCCTCCTCAAATGCTCAACTCAGTGCTTTAGTCAGAAATGGAAAGAACTCCAGCTGTCTGAAATGGGACATAAGGTTTTTTAGGTAAGCAGAAGAGACTAAGGTCAGAGAGGATCATTGCTAGAAGGTTGACTACCTAGCAGTGAATCTGATAAAGAGGAGGCTTCTGGCCACATGATAAACAAGATGGAGGACTAGACATTTTCTCTGATCCTTTCAGACCTCTCCAAAACAGAAATTATAGATAAAGAAGATAAAGAAATTTAGGCTGCTTCCATGATTTAGGACACAAAATTCAAAAGAAGGTAAAAAAAAAAGTGAATTGATATCCACACTGAGCTCATTTAGCTCCCCTCTGCTACACCCCATGCTACTAGCCAACCCATACAGGCTGTCAACAAAACCTAACCTCACACTCTAGTCTCCTCTCCCTCTTTCCAGTGCAGTGGAGATCCTGGTTCAAGACTGGAGAAGTCTGCTCAGACCAAAACAGACAAGTAGCCTAGTGACTGATAACCCCAGAGCAATAGTACTACATTTCCATAGGATCAGCCTTACAAAGCTCTGACTGTTGGTTCCCTGGAGGACATCCCCATAGTACCAGCATGGCCATTCTCAGAACTGCCAGTGTGGGACCAGAAAAACAAGGAACCAGCCAGGACACCTGGACAGGAAGTGAGAGTGTGTGGTGCAGTTCTCCACTAAGATGGAGGGAATGGGCTCAGCATCCAGCTGGGACCAATTCTGTGCACCCAAAAGTCACTTGGGGTGGAGACTTAGGCTGATGAATGCCTAAGATGATGCCCAGAGTTGAACCTGGCTGAGATGCTTTGAGATACAACCCCCAAAGAAATCACCATCAGAAGGAACGGGGTCAAAATGAGCAGTAAGGAGGAGATAATTAAAGGGGGGAAAAAGGACTGAAGTTACCAAAGATCTCAAGAAGAAGAAAATCAAAGGCCTTGAATATGAGCAAATAAATCAACAGAGAAAATATTAATGATAGAAAGAAATGGCCTCCAGGTCTAGCAAGTGACTTGTGACATCTATGAACAAATACTGCAAAACAAAGGAAAATGATCCAACACTAGAAGACCTTATGGAACATGAAAACATGAAACCACAGCATGCAGTTGTAATGTTAATTTAAAGTTGAGGATTTTTCCCACCCATTAATAGGCTATGTGACCTGCTTGGATGGGAGGAGCTTGCTGAGAGGAAAAAGAAAGTGTACCAAAGGAAATATGGAGAGAGCAGATGTGATGACTGTGCTGTGAGTGTGTTTGTTGGTGGCAAGGTTCCAACAAGGGGGCAAATGGCTTTTGAGATGGAGATGTAGATGAATTCTTTGCTGCTGTAACGGATTGGGCTTATTGGTTTTGGGATCTGGTTCTCTGGTGTCTGAATAAATAGTTTACTTCTACCTTCTATATGGAGAATCACTTATATTTTGCGATACAGAACTACATAGACATATTGACAATTATCATCTATATTGTGATTATTACCTTGCTGATACATTTAGTGACTGGGAGGATGGGATCACAAGATATAAGATCTCTATTTGGAGACAGAAGGGCTTTAGAGGAAGAAATGGCTATCCCAGGATGGTATGATGTACTTTATTCCTGCCTAGCAAGGGAATGGACTAAAGGCACAGGGCTCTGTGAAAACTGGAAACAAAAGCTACAGAGAGGAGAACTTAGAGATTTTGAAAGATGTTTGCAAGAAATTAAAATTAAGTCACAGAGAGAATTGCCAACAGCACTCTCTAGGAGAGGCTGGATTTTGCCCACAGCGTATCATATATGAAAGCAGGGACAGACTGTTAAGAGAGAGAACTCAAATGATTAGAGAATAGTTGAGGGGCAGCTAGGTGGTGCAGTGAGTAAATCACTGGTCCTGGAGTCAGGAGGACCTGAGTTCAAGTTCAGCATCAGACACTTAACACTTACTAGCTGTGTGACCTTGGGCAAGTCACTTAACCCCAATTGCCCTGCTTTCCCCCTCCAAAATAAAAAAAAAGAATAGTCAAGCTCAAATGAGAATATTTCTATACCACAGCAAGATGGGGAATCTCGGGTGTCAGAAGAACAGATTGTTGTTCAGGAATTGACCGATTTTGCTGTTAATTTAGCTAAAAGAAAGAGGAAGCCAAGGAGGTCAAAAGTGCATTTGAGTTCAGCCCAGGTTCAGTCTAGCTGCCCGTCTTGTTGCCATGGTGACTGGGATAGAGAGACAGGAGAGAATGATAAAATATTAGGAGCTGAGGCATGACATGATATTTTGTGGCATGATGCTCCTGAGCCAGAAATGGTACAGTATCAGACAAGGCTTCTCACACAAAAGTGTGCCCCGTACAGCGAAGGAGGAAAGAAGCACAAGAAAATAATGCAGTGTTCAGAGAGGTGCTTGAAGACTTTACACAGCGGAAAATCACAGATATCTTCAGTAGATTTACCCAACGTGTGGGAGAATCATTGATATCTTGGATTGTGAGAATCAGTGATGAAGAAGTATCTGTGGATAGTGTGGACTGTATGAAATTCATAAGTGTTAGAATCATTTTGTACAGCAAGTTTTTAGGAATTACCATCTGCAAAGGGGTAACAGGACAATTAGTCTGTTAGCTTTAGTAGCAGAAGAATATAATAGAGAGTATCCCATGTGGGCCAATGCAGATAGGCCCTGGTATTCACTAAGGAACTGTATGAGAAAATTAAAGGAGGCAATGAAGACTGCTACTATGATGGGAAATGTAGGTGCATACTATGATACTCCCATGGGAGTCTCTCATAGAAATTTAACAGTGAAGATGGCTTCTCGTGCTTATAACCAACTAATTCTGACTCTGCTAATTGGGGAGGTAGGGCAACCTCTTTTGGAGGTGCTGGATAAGATTTCGTGGTTAAGTGACTTAGGAGACTGGGGAAAAGATAAATTTCCGAGAGAGAGAGAAGAGTGAATAGCCAGCCGATTCAATGTCAGAGTAGAGTGACAAGAAAAGCAATGTTTACTGCTCTGTTGAGAGCAGGGGTAGATTTTGGAATGATAGATGGTTTTCCAACTAATAAGCCTGTGCCTTTAGTCCATTCCCTTGCGAGCTATACAAAATGAATAGAGATGAGGGCCTTAATTGCAGATGGAATAGAGAAGAACTGCCCCTACAAATCCTATAGGTCTTGAACCCTTGTATCCAAGTGAGTCACACCTTCAGGGAGACTAGGAAATGGGCTAAGCCCCAGCTCAGATTAAAAAAACACACAGACAGGATTACAGACCCCATATTAATCTCACTATGTATTAGAAAAATAGATCAAATACTATAACTAGGGCATTGATAGACACTGGGCCAGAGGCCTCTCTGATATATGGAAACCCTGACAAATTTAAGCATGAAGCTCCTACTACCAGCACAGGACTAGGCAGGGCTATAATATCATCCAGACAAGACAAACTGATGATGAAAATTGGACAATTGCCTAAGAAAAAATATACTGTGGTCATTGTACCCATTCCTGAATACATCATTGGAATAGATATATTGAAAGGTATGACTCTGAATTTACCTGAAGGGAGATACCAATTTGCAGTAAGGAAGATAGGAATTAATACAATTTTAGTGGGAAAAGTAAAACTGGACCCAATCACTTTACCTGAACTTTCTAAAGTAATTACTTTGAACCAGCATTGTGTGCCAGGTGCGCAAGATGAAATTGCTAGTACTGTACAGGAATATGTTGAAGCAGAAGTGTTAGTTCCTACAGCCACTCAGTGGAATAATCCTGTCTAGCCAGTGTGAAAGGCAGATGGAACATGGAGAATGATAGTAGATTATAGAAAATTGAATAAAGTGACTCCTCCCATGTATGCTCCTGTTCCAGATACTGTTACCTTAATAGAAAGGATCCAGAAATATCATGGGACTTGATATGCAGTTATTGATTTGGCCAATGCTTTATGATCCCAATAGACTCTAAATAATGGCACCAGTTTGCTTTCATGTGGCAGGGCTGACAACATACATTTACACAATTGCCACAAGGAAATCTGCATAGCCCCACTATTTGTCATAGAATTGTAGCTGAACATTTGGATGAATTAAAGTTACCTGGTGTACAGCTTACCTGCTACATAGCTAATAGGATACAGGGAGAAAATATAAAAGAAGTAGAGAAGAGTTTGACATTTAATTGAGCATATGAAAAGCAAAGGATGGGAAATTGACCTTGCAAAGATTCAAGGTCCAGCTCAAACTGTAAAATCTTGGGGTAAGCAGTGGAATAAGGGACTGCAAAAAATTCTCCCACAAGCTCAACAAAAGATTCAAGATTTTCCTATCCCTACCAATAAGAAAGAGGCCCCAAAAATTTATAGGACTATTTGAATATTGGAGACACCAGATTCCGCATTTGGGACAGATTTTGAAACCCTTATATAAAGTTACTAGGAAAAAGTATGAATTTGATTGGGGACTGCTCTACATGTATCTATAACATAGACTCTGAGAGAAATAATAAAGCCTCCGAACCATGGCAATGGTTGGTACAGTCTTGGTAAAAATGGAATGAGGGATATGATGGACTAACTGGAGAACAAAAGAAATATGCATAGTTTACTGATGGGACAGCAAAATATTTGGACAACAAAAGACATTGGAAAGCAATAGCCTATAACCCATGTACTAAGTAGACTTTGGAAAGTACTGAGATAGGTGGAAGTAGTCAATATGCTGAACTTATGGCAGTATATTAAGCTATTAAAACAGAAAGGAGGACAGTGTCATATATTCGCTGATTCATAGGCAGTCACTAATGGGTTAGCTACATGAATGCTGTAACAACAATGCTACTTGCCACTACTGTGGCTGTGTAAGACCAACAACACCAGCACACAGGAGGTCTACTAGCACAGGTTCTTTGATCTGCTTTTCTAAGGAAAGCAACTTTAAGGGGTTTACAATCTCACTTTAATTAAACCTATATACACCATTCACTTGGTTCAGGGGAAAAAAGTCAGCACCCTGAATTTCAGAGAAAATACAAACAGAAATTACAAGCAGAAATTAAATAAGCAGAGCAAATAACACAAATCAGCAGACAGAGCTTCTGGCTGTTGGACCAAAACATTACATTCATAGTTACCAGAGAGAGAAGCACGAACATCTGGGTTTTGCAAAACTGGAGGGCTCCAATGGCTACCCAGAGTCTTATCTGGTCAAATCACATGATACTTTTCCAGGGATTGAGCCCTCTAAACAAAATGCTAACCTCAGAGTCTATATATACTTCTTCAGGGTCAGAGGGAGTCACAACCATGCAACTGAAACCTGTGTGATGTAAGCCTTCCCCTGACTTTAGTAGGTCATCAAAGACTCCCGATTCAATCAAAGACTCTTGATTGAAACAAAGGCAAGACTCAAAAGCACTTGATTGCCCTAGTGCTGCAAAACACTCCAAAACAAAAGGCAATAAAAATCCCACTTTACTTGCCAGCACACTCCACCTCTTCTAGGATCCTTGGCCCCACAATCTAAATGGCCATGGATCCTGGAAGAAATAGAGGCATTATACTTTGCCATCACATTCAGGGAACTAAAGCATAACATTCACAACATAAGAAAGCATATCATAATAACTCATTAGTAAGGTGGCCACAGAGTCTTAAATAAAACATATTATTCAGTATCATTCTTCGAAAATACTCATTTACACAAGCAGGGGACCCCAGGCCAGGGCCTTCCCTAGCACAACATATCATCCTTAAGGGGGTGGCAGAAAATACAAACACCATGCACTCCTGGGTCACTGCAAGTTACAATCTCTTCAGTCAATACAGATTGTCCAAGTAAAATCCTTCTTGAGGATATGCTCTTCTCCCCACATTGCCATTGCAGGCTTCCTCCTGGCACTCTTAGATACAGGAATGCTTTAAATGAGCAAAGTCCCAACACAGAAAAAAAGTCCAAATAAAGTTTTCTTGGGGATGTGTTCTCGCCACACTGCTCCAGTCCTCCCTTCCTTTTGAAAAGAAACATTTCCCACCTGAGTTTGGCTATGAGGTTGAATTGACATTGCATAGTTAAGGTCTCAATCAAAATGGCAATGACCCTATTTGAAGGATAATAGCTCATATTTGCCTATTCTTTTTGGCCTTTGTTTTGTTTAACCTTTTTGCTAGTTCTGTCTCCTCCAGGCTTAAGTACCCCATGCCCATGGAGGACTTACTGCTTAAGCTGGTGAATCAGCAAAGCAGTAATCACAATATAGATGATAATTGTCAAAATGCCTATGTAGTTCTGTATCACAAAATATATGAGACTCTCCACATGGAAAGTAGAAGAAGTAAACCATTTATCCAGACACCAAATAGCCAGATCCTGTAACCCAGTGCCGTTCAAAATACAGCCCGTGGGCCACATGCAGCTTGCAGTATGATTTTATGTGGCCTGCCTGTGGGTTTTAATTTTCACAAGCGAAAAAATAAAATAATAATTTGCATGGAATGTCTATTAGATTTTTTAATTCCATCACTAATAAACAATCTTGTTGATGTTAGTTTTCTTTGGTGTTTTTAAGCAGTCTTACGGATGGAACATATCGCATGGAATTTTCAACTGATCTTCGGGAGGCGTTCCATCTGTACAATGCAGACTAGTCAGTATGTACCTACCTTTATACTGTTGTGTTGTTGCTTTGTTGTTTTGTGTTTGCTTTCATGCTTGCCTTCATCTGTCATGTTGATGATGCATGTTCCCTCACTTTCTTTAAGTGTACTGTATTTTTTATTCTGGGTGCCGCCCTCGAATAATTATTTTATTTTAATGCAGCCCTAAGATAACCTAAAGTTGGACAGCCCTGCCATAACCAATAAGTCTGCAACATCACAGCAGAGAACTACTCCATCCCATAGCATTCCACCACCTGCTGGGGCCTTGCCACCAACAAGCAAACTTACAGCATAGTTATTACAGTCTGCTCTCTCCCTCAGCTCTCACTGTTGTAACTGCTCTCTCAGCATTTGCTGTGACACAATTTCCTTTTCTTCTCAGAAAGCTCCTCCAACCACATGTGACTTAGGCTTCCTGTGAGGTAAGCAGGTCACATGGCCTATTAATGGGTGGGAAAGATCTTCAAACCTAAATTGCTATTACAGCTGGACATCACCCACTGTCCACAACTGCGCTAAATTGAGTTCTGGATGCCAGCTTGCTAAAAGACTGACCTCTCAAATAGGACTCTTGACCTCTTGGGGCAGAGACAGTTCTACATCCAAGTTCAGCAGGAAGAAGTTATGGAGGAGGAGACCTTTTCCCCTTATCCCAAGATTTCAAGTCCCATTCGTTCAAAGTGGGGGAATGATGATATTATTCTATGTACCTCTTTTATATTATCCTTGTATTATTATACTGTTTATTATACTGTTATGGTATCATTGGCACCAGTTTCCCATTGGATATAAAGATCTAGAGGAGTGAGCCAGATGACCACTCTGTTGGTGAGATGTTATGTTAAGTATTTTGCAAATGTGATTTATTTATTTTAAAGGGATTTTGTTGTACTTAAGTAATGTTAATGCCTATTCAGACACAAGTGGCCTGCATAATGGACTTGAAATATCTTGGAGCTGAATGTGGTGATAATGTGATTAAAGATCTTTCCCTACCATTCAGTAGGCCTCAGGTGGGGCCAGTTAAGGGAGACCTGAATAGATGCAGGCCTACACCTTCATGACACCAATCGGTGATTAAAGATCTTTCCCACACCCTTTTGCTAAGTAGATGCTAAGCCTCAGGCCCACACCCTTTTGCTAATTGGGAGTGAAGCCCTCTGGCCCTAAAAAGAGTATATATACCCAGAAGGTAGCCATTGAAAACTGAGAATTCAGAAGTCAGAGTAAGAATTCAGAATCCAGCCCAAGAAGGAAAAGTAAGAACTCCTAGACAACAGAGCTGCAGGAAGAGTGCAGAGCAGAGAGTGGAAACCAGGGAGCTTCAGGGACCAGAGAGCTGAGAGGGGAGAGAACACAAGAAAGCAAACAGTTAGGATTTGTGAGTGTTTGTGGGGCAGCCTCAGCAGAGATTCCTTGCTATAATACTGTGTTATAATTTTGTTGTTGCTACATTGAGGTGGGCTTACTGGTTTTGAAATATAACTACTGCTATATCGAATTGCAGTTATTGGTCTTGGAGTTTGATCCTCTGGTGTCTAAATAAATGTTATACTTCCTCTTCCTTGTACCTAGAGAGTTGTTCATACTTTGCGATTCTGAACCATATAGGCATGTTCATGGTCATCCTCAAGGTCATGAATCTTGCCTTACTGATAGAGATGCCCACATGGAAAAATCAAAATTGAGAAATTCATGGTAAACAAGTTTGGGGAAAATAATTATTAGAATATATATGGAACATTTCTTTGGTTACTAATTTGTCAGTTTTTCACGTAGATGCTCATGTGGCCCTCACCACACCAGAACGTGAGTACAATGACCCTGCTGATCAACTAGCAAAGATTGCTACTGAGCATATTGTCCCTAGTCTGACACCAACTGATGATCTGATACTAGCTAAATAGGTCCACCAAACAGCTGGCCATTTAAGAGTCCAGGCCACACACTGGTGGGCACATGATTGAGGTGTTAGTATCTCTCATTCATTATTAAAACAAGTAGCAGAGGAATGTTATATATGTCAATTGGAAAAGGAATGAACTGTTCCTCAGGTAGTAACTGGGGAGACAGCAAGGGGAAAAGTTCCAGCTCAGATTTGGCAGATAGATTATATTGGACCACTACCCCAAGATAAAGGATATAAATTTATATGCACTTGTATTGACACCTATTCAGATGTACTAGTGGCTTGTCCTTGTAAGAGTGCAACTCAGAAAAACATCTGTAAAGCTCTAGATATCATAAGTCTATATTATGGAACCCCAATGCAGATTCAGAGTGACAATGGGTCACATTTCAAAGGTATTGAGATGAAGAGAGATTGTGTATTGAACAATATAGAGTAGATATATCATATTCCATATTATCCACAAGCATCTGGATTAATTGAAAGAATGAATGGATTATTGAAAGAACGGTTAAGGAAGTTAAGTTCTAATAATTCATATCAACATTGGAAGCATAATTTGTTCACTGCTTTACATAATTTGAATAATAGACCATTAGGAGGAAGTACACCTCTAGCGAGAATGATGACCCCAAATGTGCAAATTAGAAAAAAGCAAACATATAAGATCTCAAATACTGAGGATTGGACTGTGAGGGAAGATGTTCCACCACCGTATCCAGGAACACCTGGTTCAGCAGGATATGATTTACATTGTTTAGAGGACTTTTGGTTGGATAGAGAAGAGATAAGAAAAATCTACACAGGAATATGTACGAAAATCTGTAAGAATCATTTTGGATGGATATTACCTATAAATCAGGATTAGCAGCTTGGGGAATACATGTATGGGCTGGAGTGATAAATTCTAATTATCAAGGAGAAATTATTTTGACACTCCATAATTTGGGTAAAGAACCCATACGCTTTTGTAAAAATGATAGAATAGTTCAAGTGATTATTATTCCTTGTGAAACAATACCCCTTGTGAAAACTGACTCTCCTTCCAAAATAACTATCAGAGGAAAGGAAGGGTTTGGTTCTACTGATAGAATAAAATTGGGAGCTAAAGTATGGGTAAAGGGGAAGCCAGATGATGTTCCAAAGGTTGCAGAAATTATAGCACAGGGAAAAGATAATACTCTAACTGTTGTTTACCCAGGAGAAAATGATTCTCAAATTGTATTTTTAACTCATGTATTCTATCATGAATGAGGTTCTGATTGTTTCCTGTTTCTTTTTGGCTTTTGTCTGTTAAATTTGTTTGCTAGATTTGTTTCCTGCAGGCTTAGTAACATCTCCCTGCAGATGCCTGATTGCTTAAGCTGGATGTCATCCCCTGAGGTCACCCCTGGACCTGCCATGACTGTCATGTGTCTTCCCTGGACCTGATGACCATGATGTGTCATCCCTGGACCTGCCATCAACCAAGCCAGCTAAAGAACTGACCTCTTGAATAGGACTCTTTACCTCTTACAGTTCTATGTCCAATTTCAGCAGGAAGAAGATATGGAGGATGAGACTTGGGACCCTTACCCCAAGATTTTGAGCCCCATTCATTCGAAGGGGGAATGATGACATTGTTTTATATACTTATCTTGTGTTATCCCTGTTATATTTTTATAAAGTTCTGTTGACACCAGTTATCCCAAAACTCCTATTGATTGCCCCATTGACCTGTGTAATGGACAAGAAAGATCTTGGGACCGAAAATATACTGGTAATTTGGTAATAAATGGTAATTTAAATTTGAAGATCTTTCCCACCCATTAATAGGCCATATGACCTGCTTAGGTCACAAGAAGCCTAAGTCATATGTGGTGGGAGGAGCTTGCTGAGAGGAAAAGGAAAGTGTGCCACAGGAAATGTGGAGAGAGCAGTTAGAGCTGAGGGAGAGAGCAGATGTGCTGGCTGTGCTGTGAGTGTGTGTGTTGGTGACAAGGCCCCAGTAGGGGGCAGATAGCTTTGAGATGGAATGGTTCTCTGCTGTGATATTGTGTATTGGATTCTTTGCTGCTGTGATGGATTGGGCTTATTGGTTTGGGGATATGGTTCTCTGGTGTCTGAATAAATGGTTTACTTCTTCTACCTTCTATATGGAGAGTCATATTTTGTGATACAGAACTACATAGGTGTATTGACAATTATCGTCTATATTGTGGTTATTGCCTTGCTGATACAGTTCCTCTTGTTCAAAAGAGAAATGAGATTGATGAGAGCAGAATTTCCATCCTGCACAGCAAAAATAATGGGCTAAATAGAAAAACTAAAATCTAAGATAGCAAGTCTCACCAAAGAATGGATTTTCAGTATGTCTAACTGTTGAGCCCAGCTTATTGACTGTAGAATTCTGCTAGCATTGGTCACAGTAAATGCTGACAAATCAAAGATTGGGTCTATATGCCCAAAAATACAGTGTCTACCTTCCTGTTGACACTCTCATGACTTTCTTAGGGAACTTTAAACTTATATCAAGGTAGGCTAGGCAGGCTATGTGGTTGGTCCTTCACACTCAATCTCTTCTGTGCATTTTTAAAAAATGCTTCTATGACTTCTTCCTTTTTTTAAGACTCTTTTGGTGGTCCCCTGCTTCATAAGTCCCATTTTCTCTTTGAAAACATGTTCAAATTGGCCATATCCAAAAATGTATGGTCTTATTCAGCATATTGAGTCTCTTATCTCTGTGTCACAAGGTAGGTAGTATACTTCATCATTGGTATTCTTGAATCATGGTTGTTCATTGCCTTCAGAGTTCTTAAGTCTCTTGAGGATGTTGTTCTTTATAGTATTGTTATAGAAGAAATTATTTTATTGGTTTTCATTAGTCTACATCAGTTTATGCAAATTTTTCCATGTTTCTCTGAAACTGTGCCTTTCATCCTTTCTTTTTTTTTCCTTTCATCATTTCTTATGGTGCAATAATAATATTTCATTATATTTATTTACCGTATTTTTTCAGCTATTCTCCAGTTGATGGGCACCCTCTTCATTTTCATTTCTTTGTCACCACAGAAAGAATGGTTATTTTTTTTTACAGTTCCTTTTCCTTATATCTCTTTGGAGTATAGTCTTCCATGCTATTCTTACCTGATAAGTGCTTTGGCCTCTGGTAACAATTCTGTTTTACCTTTAAGGAGGGATGGCTCTGTCCACTAGACCATCTCCCAGAAGGTATCTTGATCTCCTTCAGAGAAGTTTAGATCAAGAACAGGGCTTCTTAAACTTTTTTTCACTCCCAACCCCTTTTTGCCTGAAAATTTTTTACATGACCCGGTATATCCGTAAGGCAATAATAACAACGTAGATGATAATTGTCAAAATGCCTATGTAGTTCTGTATTGCAAAGTATGAGAGACTCTCCACAAAGAAGGTAGAGCTATAACATTTATTCAGACACCGGAGAACCATATCTCGTAACCAAATGTTCAGCTCCCACAGCCAGTGGTTTACACTTCATCATAACAGCAAAGAACCCAAAACACAATATCACAACATGGAGCCTCGCCATCCCAAAACTTCTCCGACACCCTGCTGGGGTCTTTCCCAAAACAAATTCACAAGTACAGCTAAGTCAGCCTGATTAGTTCTAACTATCTAGCTCTCACCACATGTGTCCCAGGCTTCCTGTGACATAAGTAGGTCACATGGCCTAATAATGGGTGGGAAATATCTTCAAATCTAAATTGCTACTACACACTAGGTATACAAATCAAACATTTACTGATAATCATAAAGAAATTTATTTTAAAATAATTATTTGGTGTACATATAATTTTACCATTTATTAAAGACAAAAACAAATTTGCATACTAATGAGATATATATGCTTGTTTATTTTTTTTAATTTATTTTTTTTGGAGGGGGGAAGGCAGGGCAATTGGGGTTAAGTGACTTGCCCAAGGTCACATAGTTACTAAGTGTGTCAAGTGTATGAGGCTGGATTTGAACTCAGGTCATCCTGATTCCAGGGCCGATGCTCTACTCACTACATGACCTAGCTGCTCCAGCTTACTTATTTTTTACATAAACAATTAAATCTTGGTAGAATACTTGATACTGCAGGACATCAAGCATCTTCAATGTTTTTCAGAGTTGATCAATATTTTGATTTTATAATCCTCAGTGCTTGTAATAGCAATTTAGATTTCTGTTGACACCAGTTATCCCAGAACTCCTATTGATTGCCCCATTGACCTATGTAATGGACAAGAAGGATCTTGGGACCGAAAGTATACTGGTAATTTGGTAATAAATGGTAATTTAAATTTGAAGATCTTTCCCAACCATTGATAGGCCATGTGATATGCTTATCTCACAAGAAGCCTAAGTCACATGTGGTGGGAGGAGCTTGCTGAGAGGAAAAGGAAGTTGGGGCACAGGAAATGTGTTTATTGTCTTGCTGTTACAGTACTGAAAACAAATACGTAGTACAAAATGGTAGAAGTATTTTTAGGGGCATTTCAAAAATTGTTGGAAATTCTGTCCTAATTGCAAGCCAAAATTCATTTAATGACTTTTTTTTTGGAAACTCAAGTTTTAAATCTGTGTCACTTGATAACTCGGCAAATTCTTCTTGAACTTTTAATAGCAGATGATTGATGTTTTTGATTTCAATTGAGTATGGTTTATGAACCCAACTAAGGTTTTTAGAATCAAAATTTGAAGGGAAGTATTTCTGAAACTGTATCTCCAGACACTCGAAATGGCAAGCAAAGTGGGGCTTTTTGCTGTTTTTTCTTTCAGAGTGCTTCTCAGCACTAAGGCAATCAAGTGCCTTTGATTGAGTCTTACCTTTGTTTGAATCAAGGGTCATTGATTGGAAACAGTATATATGTACTCTGAGGTTAGCATTTTACTTTGGGGCTCACTCATTGGAAGAGCGTTCATGTGATTTGGCCCGACGAGACTCTGGGTAGCCATTAAGGAGCCCCCCAGCTTTGAAAATCCAGACGTTGGTGCTTCTCACTCTGGTAACTATGTATTTATTGCTATGGAAAGACAATTAGAAGCCCTGACTGCTGATTTGTTTTATTTGCTTGGTTTATATAATTTCTGCTTCTGATTTCTGTTTATGATTTCTCTGAAGTTCAGGGTGCTGACTTTTTCCCTTGAACTAAGTGAATGATATATGTATGTTTAATTAAAGTAAAATTGTTAACCACTTAAAGTTGTTTTCCTTAAAAAAGCAGATCAAAAAACCTGTGCTAGCAGCCTTTGTGTGTGCTGGTGTTGTTGGTCTTATACCTCCACTGCAGTTGCTAGTAACGTTGTTACAGCACTTCAGATGATCAATTATAACTCTTACAATTAAATCTTTGAGAAGGTTATATTCAATTACAAAATCATCTGTAGCTATAAACATTTCTAAAGAACTATTTTCCACCCTGTTCTTCCATATGTTAACTTTTTTAGTAAAACTTACCATTTTATCTTTTAGTATAATATTATAATTTTTTCTTTGAAGTGACATGTTTAAATCACTGAGTTTTACTTTTTTTCCCTTTTTTATTTATTTAATATTTTTAGTTTTCAGCATTGATTTCCACAAGATTTTGAATTACAAATTTTCTCCCCATTTCTACCTTCCCCCACCCCAATCCAAGATGGCATATTTTCTGATTGCCCCATTCCCCAGTCAGCCCTTCCTTCTTTCACCTCACTCCTCCCATCCCCTTTTCCCTTACTTTCTTGTAGGGCTAGATAGATGTTTACGCCCCATTGCCTGTATATCGTATTTCCTAGTTGGATACAATAACTTTTTTTTTAAACATCTTCTTTTAAAACTTTGAGTTCCAAATTCTCTCCCCTTTTCCCTCCCCACCCACCCTCCCTAAGAAGGCAAGCAATTCAACATAGGCCACACATGTATCATTATGCAAAACCCTTCCACAATACTCATGTTGTGAAAGACTAACTATATTTTGCTCCCTCTGATCCTGTCCCCCTTTATTCAATTTTCTCCCTTGACCCTGTCCCTTTTCAAAAGTGTTTGCTTTTGATTACCTCCTCAAATCAAATGCGATGATAGCAAGATTCACTCATTCCCCCTCACCTGCCCACTCTTCCCTTCCAACAGAACTGCTTTTTCTTGCCACTTTTATGTGAGATAATTTACCCCATTCTATCTCTCCCTTTCTCTCTCTCTCTCAATATATTCCTCTCTCATCCCTTAATTTGATTTTATGTTTTTAGATATCATCCCTTCATATTCAACTCACCCAGTGCCCCCTCTCTCTATGTATATGTATATTCCCTTCAGCTAACCTAATACTGAAGTCTCATGAATTATACACATCATCTTTCCATGTAGGAATGTAAACATAACAGTTCAACTTTAGTAAGTCCCTTGTGGTTTCTCTTTCTTGCTTACCTTTTCATGCTTCTCTTGATTCTTGTGTTTGAAAGTCAAATTTTCTATTCAGCTCTGGTCTTTTCACTGAGAAAGCTTGAAAGTCCTCTTTTATTGAAAGTCCATATTTTGCCTTGGAGCATGATACTCAGTTTTGCTGGATAGGTGATTCTTGGTTTTAATCCTAGCTCCATTGACCTCTGGAATATCATATTCCAAGCCCTTCAATCCCTTAATGTAGAAGCTGCTAGATCTTGTGTTATCCTGATTGTGTTTCCACAATACTCAAATTGTTTCTGGCTGCTTGCAGTATTTTCTCCTTGATCTAGGAGCTCTGGAATTTGGTGACAATATTCCTCGGAGTTTTCTTTTTGGGATCTTTTTGAGGAGGTGATCTGTGGATTCTTTCAATTTCTATTTTACCCTCTAGCTCTAGAATACCAGGGCAGTTCTCCTTGATAATTTCTTGGAAGATGATATCTAGGCTTTTATTTTGATCATGGCTTTCAGGTAGCCCAATAATTTTTAAATTCTCTCTCCTGGATCTATTCTCCAGGTCAGTGGTTTTTCCAATGAGTTATTTCACATTGTCTTCCATTTTTCATTCCTCTGGTTCTGTTTGATAATATCTTGATTTCTCATAAAGTCACTAGCTTCCACTTGCTCCAATCTAATTTTTAAGGTAGTATTTTCTTCAGTGGTCTTTTGGACCTCCTTTTCCATTTGGCTAATTCTGCCTTTCAAGGCATTCTTCTCCTCATTGGCTTTTTGGAGCTCTTTTGCCATTTGAGTTAATCTATTTTTTAAGGTGTTTTTTTCTTCAGTATTTTTTTGGGTCTCCTTTAGCAAGACATTGACTTGTTTTTCATGGTTTTTTTGCATCCTTCTTATTTCTCTTCCCAATGTTTTCTCTACTTCTCTAACTTGCTTTTCCAAATCCTTTTTGAGCTCTTCCATGGCCTGAGACCAGTTCACGTTTTTCTTGGAGGCTTTTGATGTAGGCTGTTTGACTTTGTTGACTTCTTCTGGGTGTATGTTTTGGTCTTCTTTGTCACCAAAGAAAGATTCCAAAGTCTGAGTCTGAATCTGAGTCCATTTCCACTGCCTGGCCATGTTCCCAGCCAACTACCTGACCCTTGAGTTTTTCATCAGGGTACGACTGCTTGTAGACTAGAGAGTACTTTGTTCCAAGCTTGAGGGGATGTGCTGTTGTTTTCAGAGCCATTTCTACACAGCAAGCTCTGCCACACCAGCACTCCTCCTCCCCCAAGAACCACCAACCCAGACCTGACTCAGGTCTTAAGCAGGGTCTGCACTCCCGCTATAATCTGCCACTTAATTCCTCCCACCAGGTGGGCCTGGGGCTGGAAGCAAATGCAGCTGTAGTTCTGTAGCTGCACCACCCCTGCTGCACCTGGGGTGGTGGCCCAACCACGAGCTCCTTTCACTCTGTCCCTGCAGCTTTTCCCACTAACCTTCTCTGTTGTCTTTGGTGTTTGTGGGTTGAGAAGTCTGGTAACGGCCACAGCTCACTGATTCAGGGTGCTAGGGCCTGTTCCACCCGGCTCCCAGTCTGGTTGGTCCTGGCATAGCCGATGCTGGGCTCTGCTCCTTTCCACTCTTCGCTCCGTGTGCTATAGACCTTACCCAGCGACCATCCAGGTTGTCCTGGGCTGGAGCCCTGCTTCCCTCTGCTATTTCGTGGGGTTCTGCAGTTCTAGAATTTCTTCTGAGGTTTTTGGAGGGACCTGGGGGGAGACCTCACGCAAGTCCCTGCTTTCCAGCCTCCATCTTGGCTCTGCCCCACCATTTCTCACATTTTAATAGCAGCAGGTAGTACAAGATCCTCTGCTATCATGAAGGGCTTTTTAGTTTTTGCAATTAAATGGTTTCATAAGATGCATGTAAGTACTTTTCATTGACAGTAACAAATTTCTGAAAATATTGTTTTGCTTTATTTGAAGATTTTAAAAGTTATTCAGAGTGTTCCTTTGATTTATTGCAGTACACTGCATGCTTGGTATTAAGATGTCATTTCAGTTTGGCTGGTTTCATGCTCTCCACAGACAAAACTTCATTACAAATCAAGCAAAGAGTTTTTTCCACACCATCATCATTATTAGAAGTAAATCTCTATTGCAAAAATGATTTGGCATATTTTCTTTTTCTTGTCAATTTAGGTGTACTACTACCTAGTAGTGAAGACTCTGCCACTTTGTCATCAGTATTTTTACCTCTTCTGTCTAAATTTAGCCACTTATCCATAACTGAAAAATATTTGTCCTAAAATATAAATAAATATTGCTAATAATTTCTCAAATAAAAACTAGATTTAGTTTATGAAATTACATTTGTTTGTGCTTAATTTTTAAAATTGATGTTCATACATACACATATAGTAGCAAGGATGGAGAAATATAATTAAAGGGCTTTTGTCTTTACTTGGTGCAATTAAACACTTATGTTTCTATAAAAGAAGGAGATAACAGCAGTTTAAAAAATCAAACATTCTAACACAATACAATCGAAAGATATACTAATTTGATACATGAGTGATTGTAGGAAAATATTAAAAGTCTTTATTTTCTGTAATTAAATTATTATGTTTCTGTAAGAGCAGAAAACTTTTATATATAGTAAAAAAGTAAAAACACTGTAATTTTTAACACAGAATAGTCTTGAATCTGAGCCATGGTGTTTCTGGCAGCATTCATTGGCACTGAGTGACATGCACAGTGCAAAGTGCACATGTGTGTTCAGAACCAAAGCTGCAGTGAAATCGTACAGTGCAACACAGGTGGGTACTGCCAGAAACACCTCAGATTCATTACACATTTGATTTTTGAATTAATTTTTGTTCGTTGCTTGTTCAGAAACTCTTTACTGTCACCAAATTTTTTGAGACCCTCACATTCAGTTATGTTACTCCATATGGGATTGTGACCCATAGTTTAAGAAACATTGATCTAGAATAGCCTCTCATTTGATGTCAGGGGCCTATATTTGACAAGATGTCTTGGAACCCTACAAGGCCATTTTTTGCCACATCAGTATACTCTCTTTGTTTATAGACCCTTCCTCTATATTTGCCAGATAAGACTATACTAGTTCTAAGTACCTGGAGTGCTGTTCCTTTTGCCAACAAAGCCATAACTGCATCAATAGCAAGGTATCTGAATAGGTCCCTGGAAAACTTGAGCCAGCTTGGAATGGTCCATACACTTGATATCTATGAAAACTCTGATTGTGACCTTTTCTGTAGCAGGTTCTCTAACCTTAACACAAAATCTTAAGGCCTCCCCTTCCTCCAGTCAAGAATTTTATGTAGGTGTCATTGGCACTCTCTCCTTTACCATATTGTCTATCCAACACTAGTAGATGTCTATTCAAAGAGTACAGGCTTGACACATTATGTTTTCAATATCCTTATGACATCATAAGCAGGTTCTCAGAGGTTATCCGCTATGTTTCTCTGCCACCCTGGAATCACACATTCCAACTGGGATTCAAGGGCTTGCTCATTTTGTAAATGGGGTGGTCCCCTAAAAAAGGACTATAGTTTTCTGTACCAAATCCCCTTTAATAGGGCTAGTAAGCAAGTGTCCGTAGTGTCTCTCCTTAACCAGTGCTACTGCACTTAGAACTGCTAGAGTTGATGCTATCAGGCACTTTGATCCATTGAAGATGACACAGGTGTCATTCCAGATATTCTTTCTATAAGCATGCTTCCTATTTTGTCCTCAATCAATCAGTCCTTTCACCACAAAGATCTTCAATTTTCTTGCTAATTTTTGGTTATAGTTATCATTGGAGGGTTCACATACTCAAACAGTCCCATTAACAATTATTTCCTTGGGAGTGCTAGAATGCATTACTGTTTCAATGTACATAACCTTATTACTATCTCCATATTCCTTGACCTATACTTTACATCTTTCCATCGTGTTCTTAATACCATATCATGCCCACTATGGCTAGTCCCCCGAGGCTCTGTCTTGGGCCCTCTTCTCTTTGATTTCATTAGTCATTACTTCAACTATTTCTCTACACAGATGACTCCCAGTTCTATATATCCCAGTCTAGTTTCTCTCCTGAACTCCAGTTCTGCAATGCTGGATGGTTCCAAATAGATGTCCTGTAGACACCTGAAGCTCACACATTCAGTCACATTCATCTTTTCCCCAAAACTCAGCCCTCTTCTGAACTTCTGAATTACTATCAAGGATACCACCATCCTTCTAGTCAGTCAAGTTTACAAGTTTAATGTAATCCTTAATGCCTCACTTTCTCCCCACATATTCTCTGTCTCCACAATATCTCTTACTTATGTCCCTTCCTTCCCACTCATACAGCAACCACTCTAGTTCAAGCCCTCATCACCTCTCACCTAAACTAATTGCTCTTCCTGCATCAAGCCTTTCCACACTCCAATCCTTCTTCCACATAGCTGCCAAAGTGATTTTCTCAGGCACAAGTCTATGTCATTCACAGACATACCCACTCCTCAATGAATTCCAGTGATTCCCTATTGCCTCTAGAACCATACATAAACTTCTCTCAGATTTAAATCTCTTTACAACCTAGTCTTTTTCTGCCTTTTCAAACTTCCTAAATGTTACTCCCTTCTTCACCGTCTAATCCATCTATATTGGCAGTGTGTGGGGGCCCTCTGGTGTGAGGGTTTGTCAAGCTCTTTTTAGGGCTGCTCATCCACCTTTGGTGTCCACCTGTCACCCACCTCTCACCTGTGGCTCTGCAATATTAAGGTGGGACTTTTTTGCTGTTTTCTCTTTTGGAGCAGTTATTTGATCAAGTGCCCTTGATGAGTCTGGCCTTTGTTTCTCTGATTAAATTTAGAGTCTTTGATGACCTCCTTGCCTCAACGGAAAGCCTGGTTTGCATGGGTTTGAGTGACATGTTTGTAAAGCCAGAGACTTTTAGGCCGTGTGGGTTTGAGTCCCACCTTTGTGACTCTTTTAGGTCACGTGGGTTTGAGTCGCACATTGTGACACCCTTTGACCCTGATCAAGATATATAAACCCAGAGTTTGGCGTTCTCCCTTGGGGGCTCTCAATCACTGAAAAAGTGAGACCTGAAGAGAATCTGGGCAGCTGTTAAGAGCCCCCGGGCTTGTAAAACCAGATGTTGGGACTTTGTTAAACTCTGGTAACTATGAATTGAGATTTGAGTCAGACAAGGTCTCTCTGTTGATGTTTGTAATTTGTCTGTATTTGTTTTGAAGTTCAGGGTGCTGGCTTTTCCTCCTGAACTAACTGAGTGATATTTGTATGTTGGATTAAAATAAGATTGTTAACCCCTTAATGTTGCTTTCCTTAGTAAAGTAGATCAAAAGAACCTGTGTTAGCAGCCTTCCATGTGCTGATTGTTGTTGGTTTTACACAGCCACAGTAGTGGCTAGCAAAATTGTTGTTACAGGCTCTAAAAAGCTGTAACGTGCTCAGTAGCCACACACTGGTAACATTGTCTGGGCAGATGGGCTAAACCAGGTTGAGGGTAACCAACAGGCCTCAAACCCATTGATGAATTGGGGAGATGTCTACCCTAAGCATGTGATGAATTCCCTGGTGGAATGGACTGATGGGAACAATTTGTTCCAGTGGCAATGAAGCAGGTGTAGAGCGCTTAGAGCTTGATCAGACATTGAAGATGAAAAGTCATCCACTGTATCCTGGGCCATTGCCAGTTGTCTTGATTTTTATTGTCCATTTGTTACTGGACTTTGATGACTGCAAGAAAGAGTAAAGCTGATGACGTTTGTGCAACTCTGCCTCACTTAAATCCAATTCACTTGCAAGCCAACACATTGAAAACAAAGGACAAACAACAACATTGGTCTTGTCATGACACTACATGACTCATGACTTCTACACATAACACTCCAGCACTTCCTCCTCAACTTTGACTCTTGGAATTCCTGGTTTCCTTTAATCCTCTACTCAAGCTCTACCTTCTACATGAAGCCTTTCCTGATGCCCCTCAGCTGCTAGTGTACTCCCTCCCAATACTACCTTGTATTGATTTTGGGTATGTGTGTTTTGTAAACATACATGTGTTAGTGTAGTCTTCCCTTACAATCTTGCATCTTCAGTTGCCTTTCAGACACCTCAAATTGGATGCCCAGTAGACATCTTAAACTAAACATGTCCAAAACAACAGACTATCTTTCTCTCTAAATCCATTCCCACCTTCTACCTTTTCTGTTACTGTAGAGGGCAACACTATTCTGCCAATCCCTCAGGATTGCAACATCAGAGTTATCTATCACCCTATCCTTCAACCCCCATATTTAGGCTGTTGTCAATTTTACCTTTGCAATATCTCTCAATTGTGCCCCCTTCTTTCCTCTAATACTACTATGATTCTGGTGCAGCCTTTTATCACCTCATGCCTGTTATTGGATTTGTCTGCCTCATTTCACTTTACTCCAATTCATTCTCCATTCAGTCACCATAGTGATTTTCCTAAAGTGCAAGTCCAACCACTTCACTTCCCTATTCAGTAAGCTCCAGTGACTCCCTATCACTTCCAGGATCAAATCCAAAATGCACTGTTGGCATTCATACAGTTACATGGAGATTCTAGATGAGCCACCAGAATGTAGCACCTGGGGCACCAATCCTCCCACATATGTGACCCTCAGAACATCTATCCCAGACTCAAGATACTCATCCACCTAAGACCATAGCTTATAAACCCCCACAATTGTGTTTATTTTCCCTCCTGGTCAGATGGAATCACAATTAGTTCAAAGCAAAGGTATTTAATGAAAAAACACAAGAAGAAAAGTTGCAAAAGAACCTCCCCCTTCACAAATCTGGGGCATACTCTCTCATAAATACACATATCATCATGGTGAGGAGAGAGTACAGATAGGGATCCTGAATGAAGGGCATACGCTTAGGAGCACTTGTGCAACACATGGAGGGACAACTCACATCTCTTAATGCTTCAGCACTATCAAAGTCTTCTGATGATGTCATCGCATTGCTATCATTGAGCAAATACCATATTGGGAATTGATTTCTGCTAGCAGCTTTGGGGTTTCTTTTAAGGACTACTTGATGATCACCTCAACTCCAATCTGCTAGGGTATGAATGCTAGAACTTCTCTTTGATAAGAGTAGAAAGGCAGCTTTTTAATCATATCAAGCTAATGAAAGCTAAGCTACATGCTCCCAGGCTAAGACTCTATTTTCTTTTTGACTCCTCTTTTTGTATAGAGTTATTCTAGATAACTGTCTCATTTAGGGTTAAACTTTCCCGAGATCCTCTCTGTCTTAGCAGTCAAATGAATTTGAGAGAAAAAGGTAAGCTAAGGAGGCAAGGTCATTATTTTCCATCCACCTAACCTATATTCTTACCTTAAGAATTACATATCAGCATCAAAACACCAGTATTTTGGAACTATATTTTGGCTAGTGGAAAAACCTTGTTGTATGCCTACTTAAGTAAGAACTTAAAGAGAAGTAGAACATTTATTAAGCTCTTATGACAGTTAATCCCCTATGCTAAACTCTGGGGATCCAAATATAAGCAAACAAGAGAGTACTGCCCTCTAGAAACTCGCATTCTGGTTGGAAAGTCACAAAAGAGGCCCCTGGAAAGGGGAGTGTGGGGAGGAAGCATGTGTGGTGGTATAGTATGGAGATGGCCTGGAGGTGGTGTGGAGGCCTGATTTAAGGCAAGAGATGGCAAAAGCTTAGCTATCAAAAGCTTACCTTTCATCACAGGGGCAGGATCCAAGGTTGGGGCATGTGTGGGGTGAGAGGCAGGGGAGTTCAGGATGATGGCTAGAGAGCAGGTATGGTATGAAAATAGTTGGGAAGAGTAAAAATATTTAATTTAAATGCTGCAGCATGAAAAGGACATAGATTTTGGTCCTGTAGTCGGAGAAGCCTGAAAAAAAAATGTTGAAATGTAATCTCTGTTTTAAATTTAAAAAGTTTGTTAAGTACTATATATACATACATACACACACATACATACATACACACATGTACATATAAATAACATGCTTCTGAGGATTGAGGATAGAGGCAAAAACAAAACAGTCTTTGCCCTCAAGGAACTTAGATTTTGCTGAGATAAAACAGGAACACAGAGAAGTAAATGTAAATTTAGTCAGATGCAGAGAAAGTGCTAATAACCAGGAGGATCAGGAAAAGCTTCCCAGAGGAAGTGATACCTAATTTGAGCCTTGAAGGAAGACAAAGATTCTAAGTGGTGATGAGAAGAGTGTATTTCAGGCTTGGGAGACATCACATCCTGTGCAAAAGGATAAGGAATGCCAAGTTCGAGGAGTAGCTGCTAAGCCTGTTTGGCTGGAATGAGGAGTATGTGAAGAAGAGTAATATGAAATAAGTATGTAGAGCTATCAGATCATAAGTTTAGATCCAATTTCCTCATCATTATGAGGAACTTCAATCCCTCATAGATGTTCAATGACTTACCCAAGGAAAGACTGCTGCATAGTCAAGACTTGATCTTGGGTCCTCTGATTCCAGATTCTCCATTAGCTTCACACTTCTGTTGGGCGAGCAACCTCGTCACTCAGGTTTACAACCTTGTCATCATCCTTAATTCTTCACTGTCCTTTATTACTCATATCCAGTCAGTTGCTACCTCCACAGCATCTCTTACATCTCTCTTTCCTCTCAAAGGGTCGCTAGCCTAGTTCAGGTACACATCACTTCTCACATCTACTATTTCAGTAACTTCCTAATTTTAACTTCTTGTTTTCAATCTCTCCCCTTTCCAGTACCTCCTTCACATAGCTGCTAAATCAATATTCCAAAAATACAAGTATAGCCATATATAGGATCTCCCCAAAGGGAGAAGTAGAAACGTAATCAAGGTACAATATAAATCAGGTACTGAACAGCTATTTATTTCCCATTCTCCATGTGCTTAATATACACATGACCCACAAGTGCGCAATGATAGAACAACATTAAAAAGCTGCTGCAAAAAGCTCTCCTAGGATGTTGATGCTTAAAAAACGATTTAATTTGAAGGGCTGCTTGAGTAGGTATTTTACATTTCATCTGAATTTCATACTGTCTAAACAGTTCCTTCCAGGTCTGTGTCTTCTGGTAAGCCAAGCCATGTCAGGCTCATCTTTTTTTGGTGGTTATTTCCTCCCTCAAGAAGCACAGCTAGTACCAACCCGAGGTTACAGAATATCCTGACCTTTCAGACTCACAGGAATGCCTCCAAGGCTGAACACATTCTTCTTGGAATTGCTGCTTGGCTATCTATGGTGAGGCAAAGCAGCACAAAATAGAAGAGGCGGCCAGAGATTTCGGCTCAAGCTCACGTAGTTGAGTCTCTGTTTTAGCTTCTGCATGGGATCAGTTATCAAAGCCAACCCTTTTCCATTCCTCACAGGGAAGTCCCAAAGGTACAGGATGCCACCTGGAGAGTCACAAGGTTTTTACACTCTCCTTATCTTAAGTGTCTACTCCTCTCTAATGCAACCTCCCCACCTTCCTTCAGCCATCAAGGGGTAGTAGACCAAAGGACCATGCAAGGTTTGATGTATTATCCCAAAGCAACATGTCCTATCAGTGCTGTATAAAGTGGATCAGTTAGAGGACAGCTATGTATTTCCTCTACTATAAAAGAAATGCTTAAAACATAAAACACTCATAAGCATGCCATGACAAATATTTAAAATATAAAAGAATAGCCTGTTACTCCTAATATTTTTCCTATGAGGTTGACATTTGAAATATGAAAGACTTTTGTGGGACTGCTGAGTAGATATATCACTTTCACCCATATCTTCAGCATCCTCAGAAACTCACTTAAGGTTCATATCCTTCGACCACTGAGGTATATACATCTCACCCTCTAGGAGATAGCCATTTCCCTGAGAAGGGTAAAACATAGAGAAGACAACTCCTGAGCCAATGATTCTACACCTCTGGATTTCATGAGTTAGCCACCATGGCTAGAAAGGTCCTTCTCTCAAGATTACTGTTTAATCACCCTGTGCTCAAGGAGGGAAACACAAAGAAGAAAAGGAAGCTTAGGGCTTGACATCTGACCTCTGGCTCTCCTTACCAAGCAGCACATATAATTGCTGCCAGGCCCTACTCATTTGGCCCCATGTATGGAAAGAAAAAGCATACAAGAGAGCAATCACTCCTTTTAAAGATTACTGAGTGAATGGTTCTTCCTGACTCAGAGGACAATTCTTTTTGGCACAAATCCCACCCCCTGTCATGGGGACCAAAGTTACCAAGGGTTCATCGCATTAACCCAAAGTGCAAGTCCTTCAGAGTTGAGTTATAGTGTTTCTCTCTAGGGCAGGACCATACCCAAGCATGCTTCATGGGATGGTTCCCAAGCCCCCAGTCCAGCAGATCAGGGGAACTGATAATTTTCATTACAATTCATTCACTCATTCATTTGTCCAACAAAACTTTACTAAGCACTCACTACATACTAGTTACTGTATCCTCATACATCCTGGGGCTCCAAAGACTAATAGTTCCTTCCAGCAAGGGCTTTACATTTTATTGGGGAAAGAAACAACATCAATCCAGATAAGCAAATACAAAATACAAAGTAATTTGGACAGGGAAGTGTCCTAGTCACTGAAGGAATAAGGATATATTTAATGTAGGAGGTGGCACTCTATGAGCATTGAAAGAAGCAAGGGATTTTAGAAGGTAGAGATGAGTAGGAAGTGGAGTCTAGACATGGAGAACAGCTGGGGAGATGGAACGTCATGTATGGAGAACTATAAGTATGCCAATTTGGCTGGATGTGGATTATATGAAAGAGAGTACAGTAAACCTGTGTGACCTGGGTTTCAAGCCCATTTACATAAGACTCTCCTCATTGCTGGAGAATTATTAGTGAGTGCTCTGTGCCTGCTTGAGGAGAGCTGGTAAGAGCTTAGGAGAGGAGAGATCATTTGTTTTTCTGCTTCCCATGTTTGGGAGAGGACACACACACATACATACACACACACACACACACACACACACACACACACACACACACACACAGAGTTCCAGGCTTTCTTTAGAGAGAGGTCCCTGCTGGGAAAGACTCTGGGAAGAAGCCAACATGTAGGGGAGCCAGCATTTTGATCATATCTCTGTTACCAATTTACCGCACTAGAGCCTTCAGATAATTTCTCTTTGGGTAAGATTGAGTCCCCCCTCTCTGTCTCTGTCTCAGTTAAACTAGCTTACTCTATGTAAGATAGTACATTCACTCTGGGTATTGTCTGGCATATTCTAATCTGTATACCTTCTCTTATTTCTGTTTGCTACTGGGTTGGAAATGGGTTCATCTACTATTTACTATGTGTGATGATTTTTGTGTAACTGGCATCTGATGGACAGTTAAACCTTCATATATAGCTTGGAGCACTCCTTCCCCACTAAATGGATAGCAACTAGAAGTATAGCTTGAACTTAAAAATTATTTTTCCTAGACTAACAGTATATGGGGGTGGTGGTGGAGCAGATAGATATAATTCTAACCCGCTCTCTCTTTTGGAGGAGAACAGAGCGGCCAGCCTCATAACTCCAATCTATTGCTTGCCTCCTGACAGGAATCAACCTCTCTCTGGCTATGCACCAGGTCCCTGTTGAAAGAACTCAACAAGATTGCATATACATGTATACATAGTTGTTGTTCAGTTGTTTCAGTTGTGTCCAACTCTTCATGACCCTATTTGGGGCTTTTTTGGCAAAGATACTGTTTGCCATTTGCTTCTCCAACTCATTTTACAGATGTGGAAACTGAGGCAAACAGTGTCAAGTGACTTGCCTAGGATCACACAAGTAGTGTCTGAATCCATATCTGAACTCACTGACTGCAGGCCTGGTGTTCTATCTACAGCAACATCTAGCTGCCTGTATACATACATATATACATATACACATCTCTCTCTCTCTGTGATTATGTATCTGTTTATCTATCAATATATACATGTTTTTTGAATTAAGTGATTAAATGAGTTTGGTAAGAACTTTCATTCATGGGGCTACAAGCCAACTTTTTTGCTTGAATTATTATATGGGAATAAGGTACACTTTCATTGTCCTTTGCACTTACAGAAACATTTATTAATTCTCATAATACTCTTGGGAAGTATTTATATCCTCTTTTTATAAACCAGTTAATTAAAAGTCATTGAAGAATAATGAAACTTATTCAAGACTACCAAGAAACTTCCACAGCATTTTTTTTAACCAAGGCCACATGCTGTTCAGCCTTGCCTTGGCATGTTCTATTTTATATTTATGTGTGTCAAGTTTTATGCCCTCTACTAAATTATAAGTACCTAGCCTTATTAGTCTTTGTAATCTCCTATTGTATAGTGCTATATTACTACCACCTCCATCACCTCTATCACCTGACATTGAAATGACACTTAATTTGCAAAGGTGCTTAATAAGTGTTGGTTGGAAGAAATGTTAGTGGCAGGCCTAAAAAGAAAATTCCAGAAAATCTTCGAGGGAAACCTGTAATCCAACCAACTTCAAATGTGTGATGAGCTTAGGTTAAAAAAATTTCCCTCCTAAATTTCCTCTTTTTAACCCCAAATCATTTTTTAAAATCAAAAGGGCATTTCTGTTCCAATGTATTGACCCTTAATTATCATAACAAAGTTCTTAGCTGGTTTTGAATATATTATCCAACTCTTGAATGTCTCTGCCTAGTTTTGAGGAACATACATAGCTGCTAGCAGTAGAATCTTGCTGCAATACAGTGATTCATTATTTCACAGCTTTAGTTATACCATTCCTCATCTGTAATCTGGGAATAATAATAGCGCCTACTCTACAGGGTTATGTGAGAACTCAATGAGATTACGTGTATATATACATGTGTTTGTATATAGAGATGTACATTATATGTGGATTTGCAATCTGTGCAATGCTATGGCAATGTTAGTATATGTATATAGTCATGTATGTCCACATGCACATATGTGTATATATGTGTATACATATGTATATATAAACACACACATTCATATATACACGCCTCTCCTTGAATCTTCCCACTGATCTGGCCTTCGCCTGAGGCTATAAGGCCTTCATTATTGCCAGGCCCAAATCTCTACCTAGGCTAGCCCTCTATTGTCCAGCTACTTCCCACCCTAGATCCTATCAAAATATCTATGACCAAACTAGCCCAGCCCTCCACTGTCTGTTACACCCTTAATCCCATTCCTGGAGTCCCATCCTTAGACTGCTCCTCAAGACCCTCCCTAAACCCCTCTTCCCATCACCTCAGAACCAACCCTAGATCCCTCTCACAAACTTTCTGTATATAAGACCCATCTTGCCACCATGAAGGCCCTCAGATTCAAAGATTGAATCTGGCCTGCTTGTCAGACAAGTGTGGTAAATGGTGAAATTTCTTAAGACTCTACCTAATATGGCGAATAAGACCCAGAGTGTCAGTATTTTGGGGTCTCAAGCACCTCTAAATCTCAACATATGGTTTCCTGATCTCAACATTTGAGTCTGAAAGATCTGAGTTCAAATTCTCCATTAGATACTTACTAGCTGGGTGACCCTGGACAAGTCATTTTGCTGAGGTTTAGGGGTGCTAGGACCCTGAAATAGCGGCACACGGTCCTACCCAAATGAATTTGACTCAAGCCTTCTTTCAGCCAAAGAAAAACAAAGTTTATTAAAGATCCGCCATATTGGGCAGACTCTTAAGGAATCTGAGCATTTGTGACACTTGTAATGGACAAGCTGGCCAGATGACTCTTCTATACAGAAAGACTGGGAGGGATCTAGGGTTGGCTAAGTAGTCTGGAATGACTGGAGGAGAGGTCTAGGGAGGATCTTGACTGGAGAGACCAGTAGGCTGGGGTGACTAGAAGTAGGAAGCCAGGAACCAAGAGAATGGGGTTTTAGATAGGATCCAGGGTTGGAAGTAGTCTAAGCAATCCGAAGATAACAGACACAGGGCTAGGCTAGGTTAATGGTAACATAGAATTGGGCATAGTGATAAAGAAAAGACTTATAGCCATAGGTGAGTGCCCTATCAAGTGGGAAGATTCAAGGAGAGTTCAAGGGGGTTCCAGAGCCTGTAATCTGTCAGTTTCACATCTCTCAGCCTCAGTTTCCTCATCTGTAAAATGTGGATGATAATATAAGCAATTACCTCAGAGGGTGATTGTGAGGATCAAATGAGTTAAGCATAAAATGCTCTGCAAACCTTAAAGTGCTATATAAATGCCAGTAATCTTTATTACTATTGGTTAAATCCTATCCCCTGAAATATAAGGGGCACTGTTCCTTCAAAGCAGGATCTGGTGTGTTTAGTTTGCTTTTCTTTGTATCTACAGAGTTTACTTAGCACAGTGCCTGGCCCATAGTATAGGTACTTAGTAAATGCTAGTTGAAGGAAGCTAGGTGACCAAGTGGATAGAGTGCTGGGCCTGGAGTCAGGAAAATTTATGTTCCTGGGTTCAAATCTGGCCTTAGACACTTATTAGCTGTGTGACCCCGGACAAGTTACTTGATCCTGTCTGCCTCAGTTCCTCATTTGTAAAATGAGCTGGAGAAGGAAATGGCAAACCACTCCAGTACTTTTGCCAAGAGATGAGTTTAAGGCCTGTCAGGTTATTCTCAACCTGGTTGAGTCCATTTGTCCATCCAGGGATGGGGAAACTTCAGCCTCAAGGCCGCTTGTGGCCCTCTAGGTCCTCAAGTGGGGCCCTTTGACTGAATCTAAACTTCACAGAACAAATCCCCTTAATAAAAGGATTTGTTCTGTAAAACTTGGACTCAGTCAGAAGGCCGAACCCAAGGACCTAGAAGGTCACATGTAGTCTTGAGGCCACAGGTTCCCCACCTCTGGCCCAGACAGTTTTTACTGGTGTGGCCCCTGTGCATGCTACAGCCTTTTGGAGCCACAGGTGAGAGGTGGGTGGCAGGTAGGCACCAAAAGTGGATGAGCCGCCCTGAAAAGGGCTCAGCAAGAAGCCCACACCGAAGTCCATAGTTCTCTTCCCTGAACATCCTCCCAGAACTGTTTAATGTCCTGCTGTGTAATACTAGATAAACCTGGTCACCTCTCTGGGCTTTTAGTTTCTTCATTCTCTGTAAGTGGAATAATAACCCTTGAATTACTTGCACTAACAGGGTTGTAATGAGGTAATCTGTGAAAGTACAATTCAAATGTAAGGTATTTTTTGTTTTTAAAAATCCACTCTGGAAGGCTCCTGAGCATCTAGACCTACCATAGAGTTTGGCATTGAGTAAGCCCTCAATAAATGTCTATTGAATTATTTGCTCAGGGCCAGGGAGGAGGGTGGGGAGTGAGTTGTTTTGATAATGGGCTATTTATGTCCCCCCTGCCCCCCACTATTTAATTGAAAAGTAAGCATCTCAGAGACTATAGGTGGAAAGAATTAAGGGACTGGGGTGGAAGGGGTTGGGGGGCGCGCATCATCATTGCCATGGAAAATACACTTGAGCAAAGCTCGAAGTCAGTGTTCCATTTTCAGTCATCATCAACTTGACTATCTTGATCTTGTTTGTAATTTTTTAAACTGGGGGGGGGGCTGTATTTCAGTGCAATGATCTCTGCAAAGTAATTAATTTAATAAAAGTTAATAAAGAAGAAGGCTAATCATAATAACAACACAGATTTCGGCCCTCTGATACAATCCCACGTCTTTCTCCAACCCAAACCATCCCCAATGCCCAAACCTACTAAAAACTATCACCACCATCACCCGCTCCAAACTCCAAATCCCGAAAGCCTCCGGGTGCCTCTTCACCCTCTCCTCCTCAACCCCACTCCCATTTCTATCTCAGCTCGACCTCCTTCCCTCGTCCTCTCCGTTTCTGGGACGTGTAGTCTCTCTCGGCGCTGGCCTGCGGCGACGCAAAGCCATCGTACTCCAGATCCGGACTCCAAATCCCAGCAGGCCGCGCGCCATCGATCGGCCTCCCCCGCCCCTCCCACCCCGCCTCTCGGTCTTCTCCCGCTCTCCTTTGGCTCAGCTCCGCTTCCCCTCCCCTCCGGAGCCCGGCACTGCCCAGCTCGTGCCTTCCTGTTAGCCGGAGCTGGGTGAAGTTCACTCGGATCAGCTGATCCGAACTGACAACAAGAGGGAAGGTGGAAAAAAAAAAAGGCGGAGGAGGAAGCGGGAGGTCGGGATCGGGGAAGGGGCAGATGGAGATGGAGCTGGAGCTGGAGCTGGATCAGCCGGTGCCTTAGGGAGCAGCCCCCACCCTTTACCACGCACCCCCGGGACCCCTCCCCGCGCCCCTCCCCCACGCCGCCGCCCGCCGCCGCTGCTGCCTCTTGCCAAGGGGCCCCGAGCTGCTCTATGGTGGGGTCCCCGGGTGTGTCGAGTACTGGGTGCCCAGGCCGCCGCCGGGGCTTGGTGGGGGGGTCGGGCCGGGGAACGAGGCCGCGGCGGGTGGGGGTGGGGTGGACGGTGATGTTGTGTAAACAATGGATCGGGCTGAGGGCTCAGCCTGGGTGCCGGGGGATTTTGGGGGAGCCTTCTTTGTTCCTAGGCGCTGCTCCTGCCCCTTTTGGGGCGGGGGGGGGGGTCGTGGCTGCTGCTGGTGCCTGGGAGGAAGGAGGGAGGGAGGAGAGGAGGGGAGCCAGTTGTTTGCTCGGGGCTAGGGAGGAGGGTGGGGAGTGAGTTGTTTTGAGGGTGGGTTATTTGTTTGTTACCCCCTCCCCCACTAGTTATGAGAGTTTCGGTGGGGTGGAGTAGTGGTAGTTACGGTTTGTTGCCCCCCAGCACCCCAACTCCAACTCCTCCACTCGCCAGCCCTGACCCTGGCTGAGGTTGGGGTGGTCAGCTTGGCTTGAGACTCCACAGTAAGGAAAGGACTCTTCTCTTCCTTTCTTCGGCCTGCTTTATCTGGAAATAGGGAAAATGATTGATTGATGGATTTTTGGTAGGGGAGGAGTGAATGTGCGTTTTTGGTTGGAAAACAGTGTTTCAAACTTAGTAGGTGGGGTGGGGCAAGGCCTGGGAGAGTTACTTAGGAATGTAACTGTTAGGGGAAGTGTAAAAAAAAAAAAATCCCACTTTCTTTTGCCTGTTGTTTTTTGTTTGTTTTGAAGTGGAATGTGGGTCTCGAATTCTTGACGGGCAGTGATGAGCCTATCTTTGGGGGAAACTATACAGAAAGATAAACAGTGCTTATTGAGAAGATTTTCTGTTGCTCCCTTTGTGAAGTTAAGGGAAGGGATGAAAGGAAGTACAGCAATTGTTTTGTGTATTTTTTTTTTGTTTTGTTTTTAAATGGAGACCCTTGGTTTTGTCTTTTATTAGACATCTGTCTGGAGTTGAAGTGGAAACAATCCACTTACAAGTGTAACCAGAGCTACCCAGGCCTTTGGTTGCACTTGGATTTAGAGTTTAATTTTTTAGATTTTTTTTCCTTTTTGTTTTTATGTTCAGGAATATATGTGGTAGTGGTAGTGCTTCCTTTCTTTTTCTTCCTTTTGGTGACACCTCAAAGGTACAGGACTGTTTGGTTAATTATTTAAATTTTGAATTCAAGATAGATAAGTAGATACTATTTTACTGGAAAAGAAGTCAGGAAAGATTCCTTTGGCCCTGTTTTTGGGCTCTGAGTTGTCTTTAAAATAAACACATAGGCACTGGGCCTACAGATCAGTTTAGCAATAGTTTGAAAGGTGTAATTTCTAGTATTGATACAGTTCTACTTGAGCTTTTTTGGTTGAGCATGTGTGCAAAAGTGAGATCCCTCTGAAGAGTATGACCTGACATTTAATCAGTCTTATTTTAAAAGTTTACTTCTGTTTTAACATGTGCGAAATCTTCTTCCTTTATTCTAGGCATCCCATGAAATACTGACTTGAGGTTGGATTATCTTGAAATCCACCTGACCACTGTCTTACATCACTAAAACCACAGGACAGAGGCCTCGAAGAGGAATCTACCTTGGTTGGCAAATCCGGCCTGACAAAGAAATACCTTTTAAAAGTTGAATTTTGATAACTTTTTCATCTGCACTTTATGGATAATGAGATCAAGTCAAATCAATGTTCCTGCTGATACAAAAGTCTTAGATGAAGAAGGTTTGAAAGTACAATCATTTGTGAGAGACAAAAAATCCTAATTTTTATTTTATTTTTTTGAGGTGAGACACAAATCTTTTAGGTCTACAGAATCCTGTGGAGTTTCTGTGCATCATCCGTGGGAAAGTCCACTCTAGTCTGCTTTTGAGGAGCAGTTAATAAGCATTGTATGGTGTGTGTGTCTCCTTTCTAAACTCATTATGAGTGCCCAGGCTTCCCCAGCAGAAAAGGGACTGAACCCTGGATTGATGTGCCAGGAAAGCTATGCTTGCAGTGGGACAGATGAAGCTGTCTTTGAGTGTGATGAGTGTTGCAGCTTACAGTGTCCCCGCTGTGAAGAGGAACTACATAGGCAGGAGAGGCTCCGCAACCATGAGCGACTGAGGCTTAAGCCTGGCCATGTCCCTTATTGTGACCCCTGTAAGGGCCCCAATGGGAACTCCCCTGGGGTTAGGCAGAGGGCAGCAGTGAGGTGCCAGACCTGCAAAATCAATTTGTGCCTGGAATGTCAGAAAAGGACTCATTCTGGGGGTAGCAAAAGAAGACATCCAGTTACCATCTACCATGTCGGTAAGGCACAGGAACAGCTGGAAGGAGAAGGCATGGATGAGGAAACCAAGAGGAAGAAGATGACAGAGAAAGTTGTGAGTTTCCTCCTAGTGGATGAAACTGAAGAAATTCAGGTAGGTCTCTGGTTATAGCTGGATTAATTTTTTAGTGCAGATAACTGAATCTTGAGATCTGGTCCAGCAGTTCTGCACAAGTCTAGCCCCTTCTAAGAGGTGTAAAAATTCAGGTTGCCCCAAGATTATAAGAGGATTTTAAATGGTTTTCTGGTTGATGACATTTTGGTAAGTTCATGAATAAATGCCACTGAAGAACTGTGTGCCTAGGTGTGGGGCAGAGAAGGTGTACTAACAGAGCATCCCATGGTAATATTAGGAAGTACAGCTTAGAAATGCTCTCTGCATTTCTGAGTGATCTTAAAGGCTTTGCTCAGGAAAGTATCTACACATTGTGACTCCTTATTTCATGTACAGTAGAGTTAGGATTATTCATTGTAAAGTCATGCATTGGAATTGTAATGGGAAAGCATCTGGGATCATTGAAACTTGATTAATAGGAAACGCCTTGTGAGATGGTGGAGTTAGATGATGACATTGCATTCACTTGCTATCATCAGGACTGTTCCTTCCAGACCAAAAAAACCTCATCTAGAAATTTTTTTTCCTTAATAAGCTTGTGGAAAGTATATCATAGTCTATACTGTATCTTGTTTTGTGTTTTTGATGTATACTCTTCCAGTCCACAGAGGTTTCACACTTACCTCCTTCCTCCACCCTCTTAACTCTGGGGGAGCCAATAAAATTATGAAGTGATCCGTATCCCATTTTGCCTCTAATCAGCAGTGCTTTGGCGGGATGGGAGTATGGGTTATAAATTATATCCACTAACCAAACATCTTGTGATTGGAACAACTTAGATCTGTGTGGTCCCTGTTAATTTCTTTATTGATTTCTTTTTACTATCCCTCTTTGGAATGCAGCCACAGTTCAGGTTGCTATGTCATGCTTTCAAAATGAGACGATGAACTGAGCTGAGCCAATACCACTGTCATTTATGCATGATGTGTTGGCACCAAGATTAGAGGCAGCAAGGAAGGGACTTTCTTGGAGTACTAAATCAGGACTAGAATAAGGCTCTTTTAAGGGGGGATTTCTTCCTAAAACATCATAGACCCAGAAAGAACCTTGAAGAAATTATCCACTTTAGTCATCTGCCTTCTGACAGGCCTAAATAGTCCACACAGATCATTGTTCATTCTTCTTGAGGGGATTTTTAGGGATGTAAAGTGTTCTCAGATTGCCAGTCAGTATTTCCTTGGGACACATTAGTATATATTTTTTAGTAAAAAAAAAAAAAAAGGGGGCGGGGCTAGATCGATTCCTCAACTAGACTGTAAACTCCTTGAGGGTAGGGATGACTTCTTAAGCTCCTGCCTTACCACTATTGCTGTACGCTGATAGGACTTTACATAATGCCAGCTACATTTTAGGCATTAAATAAATATCATCATAGACTCTCCTCATCTAGTGCAGTCCCTACCTGAGCAGATACCACTGACCCAAATTCAACAATTAAGTAAATGTTTCAGTGCCTGATCTGTGCTAAGCACTAGGGCTAAAGAGCTGAAAGGGACTCATATCTTACTGCATATAGTGTATTCAGAGTTAAGTGAATACAAGGGAGCTTGAGAAGAGGGAGAGAACTAACTGCTAGTGGCAGGGTACTTGTAGAAGGTGGCACCAGAGCATTCATGGGAAATGATTCCAAGAGATGAGGGGAGTACATTGGAGGTACTGAGGGTTCTTGATTGGTTAGAGAAAGTTGCTTCTCTGGAAAGCTTGTATGTTGAAACTTGTATCACTTATTATTCTTCCTGTAGAGATACATTTGTAGATCTTGGGACTTTCCATTTTTTTTTAAGCTAAGTCAGAGGGTTTGTCTTTTCTGCTTGCTAGTGTTGATCTCACTCTACTGATAGCGTTATCCTCTCAAAGCCTCATGACCTGGTTATTTCCTAAGATCTATTAGTTGTGATTTAGGTGTTAGTTGATTCATATCAGAAAATGTCAGAATAGTTATAGAAATACAGTTCTGTTTTAGAAAAACCCTTTGTTTTGCCTTGAACCATTTTTTAATTGAATAGATAATGTGGTAATGAATTTAATGGCAAGACTGAACATTGGTAGAAGCTTGCCTGTTATGTTTAAGGCTAGTAGCTAACTTCTGTGCTCCCAAGGAGTGTTTTTTACTGGCAAGAACACAAAGTAGGAGTCAGAAGACCCTGCTATTGATGAGAGGCTTTGATCAAATCACTTAATTTCCCTGGGCCTTAGTTTCTTCATCTTTAATAAGAAGGGGTTGGATTAGATAACCTCTAAGATCATCTCTAAAATTCTAAGTCATTCTTGTTTTCTCAAACAAAGAAAGTTATTCATTAGGTTTAGGAGTAGCACCCGCACCATGACTTAAATCAAAGGTCCTTAATCCGGGGTTCATGAAGGTAGTATTTTGTTAACAAAATTTCAATATAATTGGTTTCTTTATTTCGTGCTTCTTAGGAACATTATTCTAAAAAGGTATCTATAGGCTTCAACAGACTGTCAAAGGGGTCCATGATTATGTTGACTTTTAATTGTTGAGAGTTCTGAACTGATATACTAAAGAAAGTTAAATCAATGCATTTAACTAATTTCAAAGCATCTTGGATTAACTTTGGTATTAACTGATAAATATAGCCCTGGTTGGAAAAATCTGAAATATATCCCTATGCTTATTTGAAAATAGAGACTGATTAACCAGTGTACAATTTTCTTCTCTTCCCTCAGCCCCTCCAGAGATACCCAGGTGGTGAAATTACTGAAATCAGCATTCTCAGCATTTGGCCATATGCTGAGACTTAGTCTGGGAAAGTGATTATTTCTAGGACTATTTTCTAGTTGTTTCCATCTCTTTTCTAGACCCTATCAGAGCTTGAGGAAGCCATAGTATCTAACTAGTCTGCTACTTTGTTTCCAGAATAAGTAACTGGCCTCTATCCAACAGAGGTGGCATCTGAGATTCTAGTAACTCTGCTAGTAAGGGGGCTAGGAGAGAGAATGAAGTGAGTGCCTATAAATATTTTGCCTTCCTTAGGTTGATCTTGCAGATAAGTTCAAACAACTTTCATCCCAACAAAATTTTTGATCCCCTTGTCCCAAAAATAGACCATTTAAAAAAAATCCCTCCATCAAAAATTGATATTTAAATTTTTTTTTCTTTTTTTGTAGTATCTTTTTTTTAAACATCAGTTTCCAGAATACCACTTTCTCCTCCTCATCTGTTATTGGTCTGTCCCTTGCAAGAAAGGAAAATATTTTAAGCATATAGAACAGCTAAGTCTGACAACCTATGCTTTGTTCAGTGCCTGTTGTTTGCTGCCTCTTTTAAGTGGAAAGTTATGTGTTACTATGTACTGCCTTTTCTGGATCCAGAAACATCCTCGGAATGTTTTCTGATCATTTCAGTAGTCTGAGTTCAACTGCCTTTTCGTGCAGATTGTTTTTTAACATTATTGTCATCATATCTGTTCACTTGGTTTTGCATTTTTTGCTGAGCTTTACTTGCTATGTCTTCCCATGTTTCTCTTATGTTCCTCATGTTTGAAAGGTTTTCTTTTTCCATCTCTTTAACCCCGTCTGACATTTTCTCACTACCATTTCATCTTTCTCTTTGCTTCCCTTTACAGATTTCCTGCAACCATACTCATCCTGGAGCAGTGAATTGATAAGATAATTTAGCAGTTTTCATTTGTTTGTCTGTTTATTTATCTGCTGACTGACATCCTTTCTACATCATTAGGAGAGCCAAAGAAGTTTTTGTGCCAGAAGTCTCCTGTTCCTGGTTAGGTACTATCAGTTGCTGCTGAACACGCAAGATGATAAAAAAGCATAGCCTTATTTGACCTAAGAATAGTTAATAGAGGGGTAAGGAAAGTAGACACTGGAGAAGACACTTTCCTTGACCCAGGAATAGATAGTTGATGACCTTTGAGTTGAAGAGCCTTTTGATAAATGGAGTTTAAAAGCAGAATGTTTCTTATTTCCCCCAGTTAAGCTAGTGATGGTTCTAGCCTCCCTAAGACTGCTCCTTTAAGGGGACCCATCATATGCTTGGCTGCTTCACTTGTTTACAGTCCCAGAATAGTGCAACTCAGAATGCTGGGGCCTCACTCCCTTTCCACCTCCCCACCCTCATTGGTTAAACCAAGTTTGGATTAGTGGGATAGAAGAATGAAAAGTAGCAGTATATATTTTCCTAAGGCATGGGGAATCCCTTACCACAAACTGGCTGTTACAGGTTTGCCACATTCTTTTGTTCAGTGTGTTTTAGTCGCATCAACCCTACATTCCTTGGCTTTTCACATTACTGGAGGAGTAAATTCAGCTCAGTTTCTAGTATGGGGAAGCACTTTGGAACGCCAGCTATTCCCATCTTCGTTACCCTGATGTGCAGGCCAAAGAAGTAATAAACAGGTGGAGTTGTAATTGCCTGTGTCTTTCTTTCGTAAAGGTACAAACTTTGCCACCTTGATCATAGTGTAAAGGTCGTTTTGGACGATGTGTAAAATGCTTTGGGGAAGGATTGAATCATGACTTAAATATACTTCTTTTTTCCTGTTTTCTGTGTATGACATAGTTGTTCATTTAAATTGGATTAACAGAAATCTTCCTTGCACCACTTTGAGTCTTCCCAGATCATCCTTTATTTCTAGTCTTCTCTCGTATTTGCTGCCTATAAATATCTTCACATTTCTGCCATCCTTATAAAACCTTTGTTTGACAGCCCTGCCCCCCTCCAGTTCCCTCAAGCTGTTGCCATATATCTCTCTTCCCTGTCCTTGGCAGAGAAGATTATTAAGCCACAGGTACTCTCTTTATTACTTGTTTAGATTTTGTTTGATGAAGAGAGTCTTATAGGACTAATGTAAAAAAAAATTAAATATGTATTACATATATAATAAATAACATATTTCCTGTTTCTTCCAGTTTGCTTGCTCAACTTGATTCAGTTCTTTCTAATCAATCTTCTCTTTGAAAATGCTGATCTTCTGGATCAACGTTTGTGTTATGTGGGTGTGTTACTTTCATTTCCACATATTTCCCTTCCCCTCCTTTACCCAGCAAGTCATTCCTTGTATCAAAGAATAAAATCAAGGGTTGAGGAAGCAGTTTTGGGAAAACTAATCAACCTGTTACCCAAGTCTGACAGTATGAATTTGTTCTATAAACATGGACCAATTAAAAAAAAAGTCATTGTAGCCTCATGTGGGAAGAGAATATATGTAGCCGTTGGGGAAAGCAGTAGATAGTGTTTTAGACTTGGAGTTAGGAAGAAGTGAGCTCCATTGCTACCTCAGACGCTGGAAGGCAATGGATAGAGCACTGGAACTGAAGTCAGGAAGACTTGAGTTCGAATTTGGCCTACCTATGTGACCCTGGGAAAGTCACTTAACATTTCTCAGTCTCAACTTCCTCATTTGTAAAATGAGGATGGTAATAGCACCTACCTCACAGGGTTGTTGTGAGGATCAGATCAAAGGAGATAACATGGAAAGCGTTTTGCAAACCTTAAGGCACTATATAAAGGCTGACTCTTAGGGCTATCATTATTAAACACCTACTCTGGAGACACTAGGAATATACATGAAGATGTTGGAGTCACCTATGTAGAGGTGACAGTTGAACCCACAGATGGTAATGAAGTTACCAAGAGAGAGTACAGAGAGAAGAAAGGAGTACCCAGGACAAAATCTTGGTAGTAAACCTAGTCTGAGGATGTTTTGTTATGGGGATACTTTTTTTGTGACTGATAATCCAGCAAAGGAGACTTAGGATATTAGATAGGTTATAAGAGAAAGCAGTATTACTAAAAAGCCAGAGAGGAACAATTCAAATACTACAGAGAGGTCAAGAAGAAAAGGCCACTGGATTTGGCAGTGAAGAAATTACTGGTAAGGCATAGGCTCCAGTGGAAACTTATTGTTTGTCCAGCTGGTTCCTATCAAAGAACCACCAAAAAAACCTTCCCAGCTCTTCACTGGACTATGTTGGTTTTAAATTGTTCACTATTTGCTTAATTTTTTTTTTTTTTGCAAAACAGTGGACCATTAACCTGATAACAACCCTTTATATATACATATATGCAGATATATGTATATATGTGTGTGTATGTACATATATACACATACACACACATACATATATAGATGTAGCATAGAGCATTTGGGGTTCTGTCCCCTTCATTCTAATAGTTTCCCTGCCTCTAGGGAAAAAAGGCTGAGTGGAAGTCTCTTTTGGTTATCTAAGGAGTGGATAGAGCCTACGATCACTGAGAAACATTAGATCGAATATGAATCCAACAGTCAGAAAGACATGAAAACTCCCTCTTATATGTCTTTAATCTGTGCTCAGTAATACTTGAGATCTCTTTGTCTTTCATTTATCAGTGCTAGAATTGTTAGGACAGGACTGTGATCAGTTTTCTTAGGTAGCCTTTCTGTAAATAGCACAGGGTCCATTTAAAAGTTGACCTATATAGTATATGAGCTACTATGACTCAGCTTTTCGGTGGGCTACCTTGATATATTTCCTGTTCCTTCTAGTTTATTTTGCTCAACTTGATACAGTTCTTTCTAGTCGATCACTTATTTGAAAATGCTTATCTTCTGGATTTGTACAAGGGATTAATATGACCAGGAAAAGGGGATTCTGTGGGTATTATGTCTATAATAGACTCTTTGAGCCATAAAATACTGTAACAGATGGGTGTTTATTAAGTTGGCCCGACTGTTTTCCGTGTAGATGGGTCTGCTTGCAGTGCTTCCATTGACTTTGACCTGGAGGCTCTTTTGAGAACTTGGCTTCTAGTACTGAACTTTCTGGGGAATTTTTTTTGGCCCTAGAAGCTTCTTATAAAATCATTGAAGCCTGGGTTAGAAATCCTAACTGATTTTGTCTTGATATATCTGAGATAAGAGAATATTAGATAAGGAGTCCCAAGAGGAGTTGAAATAAGGACATATTAAGTCTTAGTTGAGGAAAAATGGAAAGAACTTTGGGGGAAAAAAATTAGAGAGTGCAGAGGGAAGCACTAAAGCAGGAAAAAGTGTGTTTCTATGGGGGTTAGGAAGAATGTCTTGATTTTTCCCCCCCTCCTTCTTTAATGACTTTTGAGCATTGATTAAAGTTTGTTTGGCTGTTTTGTACTGCCACTTGAGTGGAGCTCTGTAGGTGTAATTATATTAGCTCATTTTTCATCACCCAATCTTTGGCTTGACGATTCTGCTTTCTGATTGCTGGAAAGTGTGTGTCTTTGTGTCTGTGTGTCTGTGTATCTGTGTCTATTTCCTTCTCCATAGAGTTGGACTCTAGCCCCCAGCTTCAGAAGGAATCTGATTCCAGACACAAAAGAACTGAGAACCTAATACTGGCAACTAAGGAAACCTCAAGTCCATTGGCTTGTCGCATTATAATCTACTTTTAATTGGGCTTGCAGAACTGTTGTGTATCAAAGATTTAGGGCCGGAAGGGGTCTTGAGGGAATCTAGGCCAGCCTCTTCATTTTACAGATGAGGAAACTGAAGCCCAGAGAAGTGTAAATCATTTGCCACAATCATACAGGTAATTAAGCAGCAGAGCTGAGATTGAGAATCGGGTTCTTACAGAAAATCTAGAATATAAAAAGGGTAACTGCTTTATTACTGCTTGGTGAATCGTCTGAGAAATAGTTGGCCATGTTCTTGTAGTTGGTCTTATTCTTCAGTGTAGGTGAGTAACTTGCCTGAGTTTGGGGGAGAGAGATGAAATTCTCAAACCCAGGAACACACTCTTTTGGCCAGACCCTCTTCCCCACTTCTTCATTCTTCCTTCTTATGTGGGTCTATAATTTATTAGTCATTTCATGTCTACATTGTGTGAAGTGAAAGCTCTTACCCACCCATTGAATAGGCTTCAGGTGGGGCTGGGGGGGGGGGGTGTGGATGGGCTTGTGGGGCACTGGGAGATCTGATTAGAGACAGGCCCACACCCTTTCACTAATTAGGTATGAGGCCCTAGGCTAGTTAGCAAACTACTTTGCATGTTTGAGAGAGGTGTGAAGCCCTCAGGGCCCTAAGGGGAGTTGCTAAGACCAGAGCCAGTGGTGTGTGCTAGTGTTCTAGTGTTCTAATCAATCAGATTGTTCTAGTGTTCTAGGTTCAGGTTTTCTAGATTGTTCAGGTGTTCTAGTCAATCAGATGAAGTCTAGGACTGTATAAAAAGAGAGAACAGTAGAAACTGAGTACTGAGAGTGGGCAGCAGTATTCAAAAGCTGAGGGCCCGCATCCAGAGTGAAGAGTGCTGAACAGAGAGTTAGGATTCATGAGTGATCTTCTTATAGGAAGGCCCTAGCATTGAGGGGAAGCACAAGTATGGCTTGGTTTCCTGCTATAATATTTTGTTATAATCTCCTTGTTACTGTAGTGAGGTGGGCTTATCAATTTTGGAATATTATTGTCACAGTATCAAATTGGGGGCATTGGTCCTGAGTCTGATCCTTTAGAGTCTAAATAAATGTTATACTTCCTCTGCCTCCTACCTAGATTTTTCCTTATACTTCGAGATTCTGAACCATGGTCCTCGCAGAGGTCATGAATTTTGCCTTACTGATATAATTGTCATTTTCCTCCTTGAAGAAAACAAAAGTCCTGCTACAGCCAACTCTTTATCAATATGTGGATCATCTACAACAGAATTTTAATTTAATCTTAGGTGAGCTTCTGTCCATTTGATATATACCTTAAAAGTACAAATTTATGTGAACATTAATTTGAACAAAATAGTTGGCAAGGTAAATCTGCCACTGCTTTGGGAGAAAAAGTCTTACATTCCAGAGCCAGACATAAATGACTTTATTTGCTCATTTGATTTATCCATGACATTATTCTCCTTTCATTATTATTACAGTTAATTTGAGTTGATTTCATTTAAGTATAGTGTTAGATCTGAAAATCTTAAGGAGCCAGTTTCATCATTTCACTAGTTAAGAACCTTTTGTCAGTCATAGGTCTGACTATGTGCTTAAGATGCTCCAGTGGCTTCCTCTAGCCCCTAGAATAAAATACAAACTTCTCTGGTATTTAAAGCCCTTTGAAGCCTTACTCCAACCTGTCTTTCCAGACTTATTTCATATTACTCCCCCTCACACACACTGTTCCAGCCAAACTGGCCTGCTGCTTGTTCCCCTGTACACGACTTTCCGCCTCCTATCTCTGTGCCTTTCTAAGACTGTCTCCCATGCCTCAGATGTTTCTCCTTCTTATCTCCTTTTCTTTGAGTCCTTAGTTCCACCCAACCTTAGCTCAAGCGCTGACTTCCTACAGTCTGCTTTCTTGATCCCACTCCATTGTCTCCCGCCCACCAAAAAAAATTACTTTCTATTAATTTGTATTTATCTGTGTACATATTGTTTCCCTCCCTCCTCCCCGCCCCCCCCCCCATAATTGAATCTTATTGAGGCAAGAATTGTTTTGTTTTTTAATTGGTATCCCCAGTGTCTGGTACTTAGGTGCTTATTATACTTGTGAAATTGAGTACCTGCAGTGAAGTGTCATTTGAAGGTAAAAAGGTCTTGTAATGATAATATTCCCTTGGTCTTCTATGGCACCTTTCTTTTGAAAAGCATAAATTGATTTTGCTTGATACACCCTAATGGTATTTGAAAGCAGGAAAAAGTTTAGGGGTTACTTCCTTTTTAACTGATAGAGAATTTGAGACAACAGGGAATTAAAATAAGTTGCTTAAGGTCACATGATCTTTGGAGTTAAGACAAGACCCTAAGTATCCTGACTTTAAGCCTGATATTCTTAACATTGACTATCGAAGCCTGTGCTAGACTTTCTTGTTGACAGTTGGGAAAAGCAGGACAGGCTGTAGCCTTCAAAAACTGTAGGCTAGATAACTATCTATAAAGTTTTTTAGAAGAGATATTTGTGTGAATATTTTATCTGTTTTATTATTTGCCTCTGGGAGTTCTAGCTGGTCCTCAGAGTTGAACCCTTACCCTGGAAAAGTCATTCTTCATATATAAATGGAGAATGGAATAGGATGAGTTAGGCGTGGTCAAAGAAACTGAATCACCATTCTAAAAATAAAGTTCTTCAAAGACTGTCCTGTGGTTCATCTCATCATTAAAATGTCTAGTTCTTTCCTACCAGAGGAAGAGGGATATTGTGAGTAGTATATGAGAGAATGTGGTCAGTAGTAATTAGGTGAAATACTGGAAGGGAATTCCTACCCTCTCGAATAATGTAATGTTTTGGGGGACATTGGAGTGGAAGAAAGTGAATTTTGGCTCCTTAGATAACATGTTTGATGTACTTGTTATGTTTCTCTTTAGTACACAGGTCTTAAGAAAACAGCTGGCTGAGAAATGATGTTTGTGTTTACCTGCGAAAATATGTGTGTGTGTGTGTGTGTGCATGCGCGTGTGTGCGTGCAAGTACTGCATTGGGAAAATATGTTTGAGGTAGGAGGGACTTCCTTATAGTAAGAATTATTAAAGAAGTTTCATTTCAATAATATTTTGTCCTTTGAAACAAGGACAGCTTTTCATCTCTGACATGATTTAGGTGAAGCTTTGCCTAAAAGCAAGATGAAGAATTTAGATAATCTAAAGTACTTTTAACCCATGATCAAAACTCAGAATGTTCCTTCCTTCTTTCTCGCCTTTCTTCTTTCCCTTTCTCTCTTTCTTCCTGCAATAAAAATTCTGGTAGGGGAGAAGCAGGAAACTTACCCCATTTTTCATGTTTGCTTCTGTCTCCCAGGATTTTTCATTCTGGGGCAAATACAAGTATGATGCAGATGACTTTGATCAGGTTAGCATGGTGTAGTGGAAGGAACCCTAAATTAAAATTAAAAACTTTTGCTGCTTAATACTTTGTGTGACTTTGGTAAGTCACTTAAACTTTCTGGGCTTCAGACCTTTAAGGTGCTTTCTGTCTCTAAATTCTATGATCCTAAGTCACATTTAGGTGTGGAGGGGCAAGCACATATTTAATCAGTTCAAGCTCTCAGATCCAAGGGGAACAGCCAGGGCCAATATCCAGACATGACATCAGACTTCAGAAGCTGGGAAGAGAACGTCTACCAGGGTGAGAGAACAAATAGGGAGTCAGATTAGGTAGCAGGAATCAGGAAGTAGGATAAGGAGACTGGCGAGCCAAGAAGTCAGAGCAACAGGGTTAGAACTGAGGCCTAGAAACAAGTATAACAAAGGTATTTGTATCAGAGCTGGGGGTATTGAAAACCTATATGTGGATATGCATGCACGCATACACAGATGCACATGCACACACACAGAAAGTATTTCTTGACAAGAGCAGGAACTGGTTCATTCTCTACCTGGAGGTTAAGGTAAATTGAAGCTGCGGACTGTGTGGTCAGAGAGGGGTGGAATAAAGGGAAGAGTCTCAGCCTTGGAATTTTGCTGTCCTGTTCCACGATAAGGAATTAGAAGTCTTTCTAAAGGAACTTCAATTTCCTTAGCCTGTGGTAATGAAATGAAACCCTACAATGCAGCATGATGTAGCCTAGGAGAGTGTTTGTTGATCTTGGAGTTAGGGAAACCTGGATTCCAGTCACATCTTGGACACTTAGTAGTTGTGTGATCCTGGACAAGTTATTTGTTAACCTTTCTGAGTCTCAGTTCTTCATCTCTAAAATGAAGGGGTTGGTCCCTTCCATCAGGGTCCCTTCCAGCTCTAAATCTATGGTCCTGTGATGCTGGTGATGGTTGTGGCCCCACATACAAACCAGACTGCTTCTCTCCTGGTTAACTGACTTGAAATTTGCTCTCTGAACTGGTGTTTTCTACCCACCTAGCACTAACTTTGGATTTAGAGGGCCTGGGTTTATAGCCTTATTTCTCACTACCTTAGTTATCATGGACAGATCACTTAATCTCTCTGAGCTTCAGTTTCCTGATTTATAAAATTTCAATTCAGTTCTATTCAGTAAACCTTTAAGTGCCTACTCTGTGCCAGGTACTGGGGATACAAATAAGGGGGGAAAAAACAGCCCCTGCCCTCAAGCTGTTTACAATCTAGTAGAGGAAGACAGCGCAGAAAAGGAAGCCGAAAAGGGGGTGAGGAACCTGGGTGACTGGGGTGGAGGTATGTTATTCCCTGGAGTTGAAGTCAAGCAGAGCAGCTGATAGAAAATGGTAGTCCCCAGAAGGTTGTGATCCCTGTATGAAAGAAGGATTTGGGAGGAGTTTAGTGCTGTATCCTCCAGTCCTCTATTCAGAGGAGAAAGGCAACTAAGGGTGAGTTGAAGAACCTGAGTCATTCTTGGTAGTGATGAGACTTCTAGTGATCCCAGGGGTGGAGGGGGGATCAGTGGATTGGACTAGATAGCCTATAGGGCTCCATCCCAACTCTAAGTCTATGATCTTAACTCCTAGACCTGGTGGTGGTTGTTAAGTTGTTTTTAGGGCTGTCTGACTCTATGACCCCTTTCGGGATTTTCTTGGCAAAGAAACCGGAGTGGTTTGCCATTTCCTTCTCCAGCTCATTTTATAGATGAGGAAACTGAGGCAATAGGGTTAAGTACTTTGCCCAGGGTCACACTGATAGTAACAATCTGAGGCTAGATTTGAACTTGGGTCTCCCTGACTCCAGGCTTAGCACTATATGTATTGCATCAGCTAGTTGCGCCTGACCTGGTAAAAATGGAAAAATATTAACTGAGTACTGTGGAAGCTAGGACTGGATAGAAAGACAGGGAGTCATCTCCATAGAGATGATCCCATAGTGTCTTTTGTCTGGCCTCTCTGGGTTCTGAACCTTTTGTTACTTACTGTAGTTTTAACTTCACAGGAAAGTAAAACTAACAGTTCAAGCACTGGTAAAAGTTAATAGGAATCCGTCTTCAGGAGGTAATGTTGTATAGAATAAGACTGCTGAAACTTTGCTCTTCAACACGGGAAGAGGGTGAAATGAAATGTAGAAATAATCATTGATTGGTTCAAAGGTTAGAAATGGGCTCAGATTGTTAGAATTCTGTTGCCCTTGGTAATAGGTTTGGCTTCTCATAGCAATTTGATTGTTCTGGTTAAAGAAGCTGTTTTTTTTTTCCACTGCCTCACGGACAAATGTCCATATTTCTAGGGCTGTGGTGATTATAATGAATGTGAATTAGCTGCTTCTGTGGAGAATCTGAAGAAAGTCTTTTGCGTAGAGTGACTGAAGAAAGAACCTTAATGACTGAATTACTCAATTCAGGAAACTGACATGATTTCTGCTTATAGTACAATTCACGTCAGCTCCTCCTTCAGTCGTTACGTTTCTCTCAGAAACTCCCCCCCCCCCAAAAAAAAAAGCTGTATTGTTATGATGAAAGCCTTACTTTCCTCATTTGTAAAATGGGACTATGATAGTGGCACCTACCTCAAAATGAGATAACTCTTTTTTCTTTTAAATTATAATTTAAAAAATTTTTTTAGTTTGCAGCATTCAGTTCCACAATTTTTGGGGTTCCAAATTTTCTCTTCCTCCCTTTCCTCCTCCCTCCCCCCAAGATGGCATTTAATCCAATGTAGGTTCTACATATACCTTCACATTGAACTTATTTATATAATAGTCCAGTTGTAAAGAATTATAACCAATGGAATGAATCATGAGAAAGAAGAAACAAAACCAACAAAGAAGGAGAAAAAAAGAGAGAGCACATAGTTTGCCTCAATCTGCATTCAGACTCTGTAATTCTTTTTCTGGATGTGCGTAGCTTTTTCCATCGTGAGTCTTTTGGAGCTTAGAACAGCCAAGTCTATCAAAGTTAGTCATCATAGATACTGTGTGTCTTTAATCATGTATAGTGTTCTCCTGGTTCTACTCCTCTCACTCAGCATCAGTTCATGTAAGTCCAGGTTATAATGAAATCCGTCAGCTCCTCAAAACGAGATAACTCTTAAAAAGCACTATATAAATGTAGCTATTATTACTATCATCAGGGTGGTAAAGATGAAGGCCCTTGGGAAGGCTTGTGTGTGTGGGGTTTTATGTCTCTTCCCAGTTTTGTCTGTGGGTTAATAGCCAGATATTTCCCAGAACATGGCCTTCTCTGAATTCTCCGCACTGGCAAGGTGGTGGTTAGGGACAGTTGTATTTTTTAGGTAAAACTGTGGAAGGGCTAGAAGCGGTTGAGATAAAGAGATTCAGAAGTCTGAGTCTAGCTGGAGATGGGAGCCCAGTTGGAGATGATGGATAGTGGTGGGATAGGGTGCTGCTTTTCCTTTCCCACCTTTCCTTACTTAATTTTCCTGAAATGGTAAAGGATGACCATCCAGAATAGGTAGTATTGGACTAACAAGTGTGTAAAAGAAGATGGCAGTGTGATGCAGTGTAAGGAAGCCTGGACTTGGAGACAGAAGACCCAGCTTAAAGACTGGATCTGTTACTTAGTAGCTAAATAAGTAATTCCACCTGGGTGGGCACCTACTTTGTAAGAAGGGTAATGCTATTTGCACATCTAGCCCATGGATTGTCACATAAGGAGAAAATTTCTAACAATTAGATTTCCAGAAGTGAAAAGTGGTGCCTGAGGAGGGAGTGGGTTATCCCTCAAGGAATCTTGACAAGAACTTTTTAAACTGTCAAATTGCTCTATATACTAACTCTACATATAACTGTGTGCTACTGTTATGATTAGCCAGCTGCATGACCTTGGGCAAATCATTTAACTTCTCTGAGTATCAGTTTCCTAATCTGTAAAATGGGGATGATAATACTTGCAGTGACTTACCTTCAAGAGTTGGGAGGATTCAATGAGACCAAGGATGTAAAGCACTGTAGATATAAATAGTTATTGGTTAAGTTAATGAGTATGGGATTGTCTGTTTTTCTCTTAAGAGTGATGCCAAGGTAAGACCACTGAAATATAGTCAGAGCAAATAAAACTTCCTCCTATCCCTAAAGAAACTCTTATCTTTTTAAAAAAAATGTTTTACTCTTGTTTTTCCCTACCTCACTGTCACTACCCAGAAGACCCTTCTAGCCCCACAGTAGAATTCTGACTTGTAATGAATAGATATAGCTGAGAAAAACAGATCAACATATTAACCTTATCTGAAAATATATGCCCAATTCCATACCACCAACTCTGCCAACCTGGCAGACTTCAGCATTCTGGAATCTTCCAGTATTACGTTCTCCTTTACTTTAATGTCATCATGTAAGTTACATTCCACATTCTTCTTATTACTACCACTACTTATGGTATATACCTAGTAAATGGTATTGCTGGTTCAAAGGAGATAGGTCCATTTTAATGACTTTTTAAAAAAAAACATAATTCCAAATTGTTTCCTAGAAGTTAGATCAGTTCACAGCTCCAACATTGCATTAGTATATCTGTCTTATTACATCCTTTCCAACACTTGTCATTTAAGCCTTTTGTCATCTTTTCCAGTTAGATGGAACCTCTAACTTGCTTTAGGTTGCATTTTTTATTATTAGTGATTATTAGTGATATGCAGAATTATTGCCAATGATGGTAGCATGAATTTCTTTTTTTTAACCTGACTATTCATAGCTTTTAGACATGGATGCTTTTGATCACTATCTTATCTTTTCTTTACTTTTCTCAGACCTAGTAGAAGATCCAGTCCTGTCACCACAGAACTATTTCTCTTCTCTGGTTTAAGGAAAAAGGGCCAGAGCCCAATGATGAATTTATTGATATATTTTATTTTGACACAACTACTTCACAATAAACAGCTCCCTGTAGTACCTTTTGATTTAAAAAAAAAATCAAGCCAAACAATCTAGCAGTCTCTACTGATAGCACTTGTCTTCATAAACTTCTTACAGTTTACCACTAACAAAAAGAGGGAAATTTTCTTTTCATCTATGTTTTCTGGACTAGTCAATTGGCCATTATATTTGACCAGAATTATGTCATCTTTTGTCTTATGGTCATTCATATTATCTTAGGCAAGTACACATTTTTCTGTTTTTGCTTGCTTTTCAGTTAGTTCATACACATCTTCCCAAGCGTCTCTCATTCATTATATTTGTCATTCTTTATATCACAGTGATATTTCATAACATTAATATGCTATCATTTGTTCAGCTGTTCCTGGATTGATGAACTCCTGTTATGTTGGCAGTTTTTTCTACAACAAAAAGTACTAACAATATTTTGGTGTATGTGGGACCTTTCTGTCATTGACCTTTTGGTGGTGTATGCCCAACAGTGTTATCACTGGTTAAAGGGTGTGAATAACTTAGTAACTTTTCTTGCATAATTCTGAATTGTTTTCCAGAATGGTTGGACCAGTTGAGAATTAGTGTGCTTGTCTTCCCACTACCCCTCCAGGATTGGAAGTCTTTTCTGTCTTGCCCATTTAAGTGTGAAGTGACGTTTCTGAGTTTTAATTTGCATTCCTCTTCTAAGTGATTTATAGTGTTTTTTTAAACGCAAAGTAAAACTATATAAAAAAACCAACTTTCTATAAGGATGATGGTAAAAGATAAATCAGGACCAAAACGTTATCTGTGAAATACTTTGCATTTGTATAGAGCTTTTAACTTTTCAGAGGACTTTATCATTATTTTTTTTTCATGTAATCTTAAGAACAGTCCTTTTGGGTAGGTAGAAAAGATGGTTTTAGTTACATTTAGGAGCATAGGATCATAGACCTGTAGCTGGAAGGGACTTAAGAGACCATTTTACAAATGAAAAAAAGCAGAAGCCCAGAAAGGTTAAGAGGTCACACAGCAGTTAGGAGAGGTAGGATTTGACCTGGGGTCCTTAGATTCCAGAGCCAGTGTTTTTCCCTCTGTACCATGCTGTACTACTATTCACCAAACACCTATTCCTAATGCCATGTTGGTATAGAAGTATGAGGCACTGTCCAGAAAGTTTGGAAGGTTCTGTGGGAAGTGAGGTAGGGAATCTAATAGGAAGGAGTAAAAGGACTGCCTTCTTTCAAAGAGGATCCAATTGAGGTTAGAGAACATAAATTTATGGTAGATCCATTTAGCTCAGCTGTATGATTTTTTCCCATGTCTGTACAATAGTACGTGAATAGGAGTAGCGGAGGTGACTGGTGGAAGTAATCTAGGGTTGGCATTTATCGAGGCTTGAGGGGATGGGTAAGAGAGTCAAGAGCAGAACATGACATGGAATTTAATTGGTTAATGAAAAGGTCCAGACTGGGAAGTCAGGAAGGTGAAGTCAGAGCAGGGGTAATTGCCTGAGAAAAGTACTAGATATGGGGGGAGTGTAGGTAACGAAGGAGGAGGAGGAGAAGAAGACAACGATGGTGATGATGATGACGACGACGACGACGATGATGATGTGGTAGTGTAGGGGAGGGGTAAGGCATAAGGGTCTACTTATGGAATGCTTGATTAAGACCTAGGGAGAGATGGAGTGATTGATTATGATCAGGTAGAAGAATGTCAGTGTTTTTTAATCGTAGAAATATGGATGATTGCAAGATTAACCCTTTGTGTGGCTGAGTTGTTGTAGATTGTCATGGACTCTAATGGGATTTGAGGAGATTGATGCATTGGGATGTTAGCATGTTAGATGGAAAATCTACTTGTATGTTGAAGTCCCTTAGTATAAAGGCAGGAAGACCTTAAGCCTGGTACAGATTTCCTTGAGAAAGGAAGGGGAATAAATAGACAACAGATAACATTGTTGACAGACAACCACCACCATGATCTGGCTTCCTGAGTCATGTTCAGATTCCTCTGCCTAGCTACTCAAGGTCTTCCACAGTCTGGGGCTATGATGGGTTATTGATTTTTATTTAGATTCTCTTAGCACACATATACAGGTATTATCTTTTCAAATCTTGTAGTTTTGCCCATCTCATATGTTTCACCCATTGCTTATCACATATCAAACTTTGTATAGGGTCAAGAATATATATTACAAATGCAGCAATACCAAATTAACCCTAGATATTAAACACAACATAACTTAGCATTCTAAAAATACTTCAGTACTATAGGCAAAGCTAGCCTTCATATTGTCCCCTTTTTTGCCCCATCATTATACATAGACACCGTAGGTATCTGCAATTGGTGTGTGCCTTCCTTCTCCTTTGCCTGTGTCTTCTACTTTGTGTATAGGAGGCCACCTAATGCACTGATATATACAAATATAAAATTTATGTATATAACAGTGTCAACATTAGTAACATAATTTTCCAAGCTTCCAAGCATTCCCTCACAAGATATAAAGCATTCCCAATCTTTTGACCTTTTGTATGTCCCAATCCTGGATTGCCACAGTAACAGTCACATAGTAACAATTCCATCTTGGCATTTTCTGAATTTGTTTTGGGTCTTTGCTACTAAAAAGACATTTCATGGGGAGGGTGTTAATAGCTCATGGAAGTTAAACTTTGGTGTTTGGTGTCTAAATCTAATGAGTTGGCATGTCAGAATACCATTGGAATTTAAAATAATACTGGGCTAGTAGTCTGTAATTTGTGACTTAAGAGTGTAACATTTTCTCTTGATCATTTTCCCAGTCCCCAAACAGTAAAAACTATATAAGTGCCATTGCAACTTCTGCCCAGAATTTCACATATGAGGGCACAGTTCTAGTCTCTCTCTCTCTCTCTCTCTCTCTCCCCTTACCATTAAGGGGGAGAGAAGGAGACCTTTATATCCTTTGGACCACTTCATCACTCATCTCAGTGTGTGAGAGTCCTGTAAGTAGGGAGTCACTGTAGAATATGGAAATTTCTAGGCTAATGGCCTTAGCAGGTATGGGTTTAGAGACTGGGATGCGATACCAGACCTGTGATTTTAATTGATACAGGGAACTCCCAGACTAGGAAGCTTATACCAGTTCATCTTGGTACCTTCTCTTGATGTAAAGTCTTTAAGAACTGCCTTTAGTGCTCAGAGGTTAAGTGACTTGCCCAGGGTTGCATAGTCATGATGGGCCTCAGATCCAGATCTTCCTGGTTCCATAGCAAGCTCTGTCCCCTTAAACCCATTGCCATTTCTGTTAAAGGCACCACCATTTTTCCAGCCTCCCAGATTCACAGCCTTAGAATTATGGACTTCTCACTCTCACTCAGTCCACGTATCTGATCAGTTGGCAAATTTTGCATTTATTCCTCTACAACATAATTTGTTGTTCAGTTGTTTCTGACTCTGTGACCCTATTTGGGATTTTCTTGGCAAAGATACTGGAGTGATTTGCCATTTTCTTCTCCAGCTCATTTTGTAGATGAGGAAACTGAGGCAAACAGGCTTAAGTGACTTGCCCAGGGTCACACAACTAGTAAATGTCTGAGGCCAGATTTGAACTCAGGTCTTACTGACTCCAGGCCCAGCACTGTATCCACTGTGCCACCTAGCTGCCCTCAACATAATAATAGCTAGTATTTATATAGCACTCTAATGTTTACAAAATCTCCTCAAATCACTTTAGGGACCAAGACTATCTGTACCACCTCAGACACATAGAGGAGTGATGGTCTTGCCATCACTGTGATTAGAAACTCATTCTTCTGCCTAGTCATAATCTAGACCTTAATCACTTCATGTCTCCTTATGCCTTCCCCTTTTCTAAACTACTCTCTCTTCCTCCTCTTTTTCACCTTCTCTTTTTTTTTTTGTTACCTACACTTCCTTCACACCTCAGTATTTTCTCAGGCAATTTGCCCTGGTCTGACTTCACCTTCCTCCCATCTCAGTCTCCACTTTCAAAGTGATCTTCCTAAAATGTAGTTCTAACCATGTCACCACCCTACTTAATAAACTCCAGTGACTCCTTAGTACTCTAAGATCAAAAGGCTTTGTTTGGCTTTCAAAGCCCTTCATAACCTAGCCCCCTTCTTACCTTTCCAGTCTTCTCATATTTTCCTACCCATATGACCTCCAGCCCAGTGACACTGCCTGACTCCTTGCTCTCCTTTCCACAAGGCGCTCTGTCTCCTGATATATACATTCTTGCTGGTTGTCCGTCATGCCTGGAATGCTTTGCCTCATCATCTCTGTCTCCTGGATTTCCTGGCATTTCTGAAGTCTTCAACTAAGACCCACCTTCTGCATGAAGCCTTCTCTGATTACACCCTTAATGCTAGAGCCTTCCTTCTGAGATTACCTCCAATTTTATTTATACATAATTTATACATGTTTGCATGTTGTCTCCCCAGTTAAATTGTGAGCTCCTGGAGGGCAGAAGTCTTTTCTTTGTCTCTCCAGTCCTCAGCACAGTGCTTGTTGACACGTTGACTTCTTCCCCCCCCACCCCACCATTCCAAGATGTGTGCCCTCTGACCAAAGGAGACACTGAATCATACGATTCAGAGCATAAACTCCTGCCTGTGATATACCTTCTCAGCCTTTTCCTAAAAGGTGTAAAAGTTTGGAGTCTTGAATGGACCTTTACAGCATTCCAGAATGCCACCTGCTTGAGGGTGATTCAGTGTGTGTGAAAAGCTCATTTTATGACTTGTTCCCAGGTCTGCTCTTGAACTTACATAGCGGTAAAATGGAATCACTGACTGGGAGCTGTGGAGCTCCTTGGCATTTTTGTTAGGTGCTCTTCTAGCCCTTATTTTTGCCAATGCTTGGTGGTTTGGGAATGCACAGCCAAATTTTGAGGTTATCTCAGGATTGTAAAGGGACCTTAGAGATCATCTAATCCAAACCCCTTGATAGTTGAGGAAACTGAAATTAAACAAGGTTAAGTGACTTGGCCCAGGTCACCCAGAAAACCAAGAAATACTATATTTCCCCATGTATAAGACACTCCCATGTATAAGATGCACCTTAATTTTGGGGCCCGAAATTTGAAAAAAAATGTATTACATAAAGTTATTGAACTCAAGTTTTATTCATCTGTTCATAGCTTTCAGGCATCTTTTGGGCAAGTCTGGTGCGTGTACGCATGCTTAGTCCATTCTGTTTCATGAACCTGAAAGACCATTTGTGTCCTCCTTTGAAATCAGTAACTTCTTTTTCATCAACAATTCTTCTTGCCTCATGCTGAACCATCTTTGTGGACACAGGCATTCCAATTGCCCGTTGCTCTTCAATCCATATCTTCAATTTCCTTTCTAAATCAGGCCATTTTGCTGACTTGCCTCTCGTAGCCTTCTGCGGAGGTGTTTTCAGTAGGGTTTCTTCTTCCCATAGCCAGTCTCGGATTGTTTTCTCAGTTGGAGGAGGACCAAACTTACGTTCAGCAGCACGATTTCCATTCACTTTTGCAATCTGGATCACTTTTAACTTGAATTCAGCGCAGTAGGAAAATCTTATTCTGAGCCATTTCTGGGCAGAACATCGCAAAACGTAACCTAATATAACGGTAACAAATGCGAAGCAATGAGCGCAAAGACAACAAGCCTGAAAAAGTGGGAAGTGCAAGTAAAAAAATCTACAACAAAGAGCGCAAAAACGAGCGTGAAAAAGCGGGAAATGCAAGTAAAAAAATCTACAACCACTGTATAAGATGCACCCAGTTTTTAGACCCCAAATATTTTGAAAAAGGGTGCCTCTTATACATGGGGAAATCTGGTAAACTCAGATCCTTTTGACTACAAATTTAGTATTATTTGAGTTATATGAGTTACCCCAGTCAGCATCTCCCTCCTCCCCCACAATGGAAGATGACATATGGCTGTTCTTGGAGGATACTGCCATACCTGGAGCTCAGGGGTGGTAATATTTGCTGGCAGCTGATGCATTTGGCTATTGATGTGACAAGACTGGATCTCGTTAATTGCATGCTGTAATTTTATATTCTACACCTTCCCTTACTTTCTTCAAACCTGATCTGTTCCTGGGGTCCATTGGGTCTAGGAATCTGGGCAGTCTGCTCTAGTTGCTTCTGTCACTCTTGTGCTCCTTTTCTTCATTGGGGCATTTTTAGGGGGTACTAATGAGGAACACAAATGGTTAAATGGGACACTAAGTTACCAAACACTCAAGTAAGTACTTATTAAGCACCTTTTATGTGCCCAACACTGTGCTAGGTGCTAAGGACCAAAATTCAATGTTCAACATTCAACAAAAAATACAATTCCTTTTTCTAAGGAGCTTATGTTCTAATGGAGGAGACAAGAAATATATTTGTAAGTATCTACTGAATAAATACAAAGTTGATAAATACAAGGTAGTTTCATAAGTAAGGCACCAGGAAGTGGGGCTTCAAGAAAGGTTTAATGTAGAAGGTGGTGCTTGAGTTGTAACTGGAAGAGAGATTCTGTGAAATGGAAGTGAAGATGAAGTTCATCCCAGGCATTGGGGACAGTCAGTGAGAATGTTGAGGAAGGTGTATTGTGGGGTCATCTCAAAAGAATTCACAGACTCAGATCATCTCCAACCCAAACAAATTCATTTATTGAGGATTATGCTCTCATCAAGCGGCCTAGGCTCCTTAACCAGCAGCTTAGGCATGCAAGAAAGGGATTTTTATGGAGCAAAAGATTCAATTAAATCATTACAGAATATATGAATGTTAAAATACAGGAGAGGCTTGTTCATATGGGGAGGGGTCCTAGCCTTCATGGAATTGCGCATGTGGTTGCCCAGAATGCATGTAGAAAAGCCGGGGCGAGGGGTGGTGGTGGTGGTGGTGGTGGTGGTGGTGGTGTAGTAATTAATGTATGGTGATTTTATGATAAGCTTCTCTTTGTCCTAAGTTAACCTTAGGATAGTTCTTTGCTATTATTGTGCAGGCATCTGCTTAGGCTCTGATTTAGTGGTCAAACATCCTGCTCAGTATCCTGTTGGTGTCTGGGACTACTAGATGCATGGGCACACTCTTGTGGTTGAGAACATGGGCATACCTGCTGTTCTAGTGAGGCAGTGAGGCATATGAGGAAGATGAGATATTGGGTCTGGGGGCAGTGGCTAGCATTCCATCAAAAAGATGCAGAGACAGGAAATGGCATGTTGTATGTGAAGAACAGAGAGAAAGATAGTTTGGCTCCATTACTGAATGCAGGAGGGGAGTGATGTTCAATGAGGCTTGAAAGATAGATTTGGGTCAACTTGTAAAGGGCTTTAAAAGCTAAACTAAGGAGTTTATATTTGATTCTAGAGGCAGTAGAGGAAGTCAGTGGAGTAGATTGAGTAGGGCAGTGACATGGTTGGATTTGTGCCTAAGGAAAGTCACTTTGGTAGCAGTATGAGGATGAATTGGAGTGGGGAGAGATTTGAGGGAGGTAGGTCCATTAAACTATTATAATAATCGATATGAGTGGCAGTGAGAGCCTGAACTGGGGTGGTAGGTACATGAGTATAGAGAAGGCATCAGATGTGAAAAATGTAGCACCTGTCTTCCAGGGCTGCTATAAGGATAAAATGAGATCTTTGTAAAGTACTTCACAAACATTAAAGTGCTATAAAAGTACTAGCTGTTGTTTTGTTACAGAAGTATAAATGCAGGATTTCCCAACTGGTCCGTATATGGACTGAGTGAGAGTGGAAAGTTCATCATTCCAAGGTCTTAAACCTGGGAAAGCCATGTATCAGTAAGGCAGTAATAACAGTGCAGATGATGATTGTCAAAATGCCTGTGTAGTTCTGTATTGCAAAGTATGAGAGACTTTCCACGTAGAAGGTAGAAGGAAAGCATTTATTCAGAAACCAGAGAACCATATCCCACAAGCCATTTATCCAATCTGTCAGAGCAGTAAAACATTCTATACACAATATCACAACATGGAGCCTCGCCATCACAAAACCTCTCTGACCCTCTGCTGGGGTCTTCCCAAAAACAAACCTACAGTACAGCTATCACAGTCTGTTCAGCATGATGGCAGCCATTAGCAGCCTCTCCTCCTCTCCCCCTCCCCTTCTTCCCCTCCCCTTCTCCCCCTCCCCCCCTCTCCCCCTCTCTCTCCATTTCCTGTGATGTAACTTCCCTTTCCTGTCAGGAAGCTCCTCCCATCACATGACTTAGACTTCCTGTGACATAAGCAGGTCACATGGGGTAGGTGTGGCCTAGGTCCTGGTGGGAGGTGGTGGTGGACATAATGAAGTCTGTTTTGGACAGGTTAATTTGAAATGTCTTTGGGACATCCAATGTGGAATTAAACCCCAAGGGAGAGAGTGGTCTGGATATTCTGACAGATCTGGGAGTCATAAACATAAAAATAATTTAAACCTATGGGACCTGATGAAGTCTTGAGAGAGAAGGTAGAGAGAAAAGACTAAGGAGCCTGTGACCCACAGTTAGGGGATGTGATCTGGATGATGATGAACCAGCAGAATACACTGATTAGACAAGTAGGAGGAGAACCAAGACAGAGGCAGCTGGGGTGCAGTGGCTTGAGTGCTGGACCTGAAGTCAGAAATACCTGAGCTCCATCCCAGTCTCAGACCTTTACCAGCTGTGTGACCCTGGGCAAGTCACTGTCAGCCTCCGTTTCCTTGATAATGAGGTAACATTTGTAAAATGCTTACCACAGTGCCTGGCACATAGCAGGTGCTTAAGAAATGCTTATTTCCTTTCTTCCTAGTGTCATGAAAGCTCAGAGAGGAAAGGGTATCTAGGTGGTGAGGGTCTCAGCAGTGGCACATAAAACAGTTAGGTGGAGAAGGACGAGGCCTGAGAATTTGCAATTCAGATCTGCAGTTCACAGGGTGATTGGTAAATTTGGAAAGGGCAATCTCAAGTCTGGTGATGAGGTCAGAAAGCAAATTGCAAAGGGTTGAGAAGTGAAGGCTGCTAGTATAGTTAGCTTTTTCTAGGAGTTTGGTTAAGATAGAAAGGAGAGAAAGGATGGTGTTGAAAGAAGATCCTCCCCAAAGGTCCTGGCTCATAATTCTTTGTCTCCAGTTTTATATCCTTGAGCCTGCCATACTCAGACCAGTTAGCTAAGTTCAATTCATGGATCCGGATATATTGCCTCTGGGGTCTAGAACTTGGAATGTCTCACTGCGAGATGAACAGCATTGAGGTCAACCTGGAGGGACCACTAACTTTCCCCTTCATCTTGGATCATCAAATAACTTTGACTGGAGGATGGTCGTTCTCCATTTCTGAGTGGCCCTGGCATATTAGGCAGAGGCACCTGTGAACCCTAAATTGTCCCCATTCCTCTCATATTAAAGGTCACAGAGCTACCCTTAGTAATCTATCTATAGGGTCTTTGTCAGCCAGGGAGTCATTACTGGAGTGTGCAGTTTACTGTCCTGTTGAGGCCAGGTATAGCCAAATAACTAATGTACTATCATCATTTGATAGCGGTGTGGTTGTATACTGCCTGCTCTGTGGATGAAGGATCTGCCAGTATTCCATCCATAGGCTTCATAGTTATTACAGTGTCATCATTTAACCTTCTGGATGCCCTTAGGGCCCAATAACAAACTCTCAGTTGCCTTTTAAACATTTTTATTTAAAACAATTTTTGAACTAATGAAAATCTGACTAACCTCCCTCCCACCTTCCTCTTCCCCTTCCCCAATGAAAAAGTAAGCAAAACTCTCATAACAAATACACAGTCAGGCAGAACAAAATTCTTACGTTAGCTGGGTCCAAAAAAGTGTGCCTCAATCTGCACTTTGAGTCCGTCACCTTTCTGACAGGGGGGGATTAGCATATATCATCATTACTGGTGGTTTGAAAGCATGGTTAGTCATTATGTTGTTAAATGTTTTCAAGTCTTTTAAAGTTGTTTGTCTTTATAATAGTCATTATAGTATAAAATTGTTATCCTGCATCTGCTCAGTTCACTCAGCATGATTTTATAAAAGTCTTCCCAGCTTTCACTAAAACTATCCCTTTCATAATTTTTTTTAACTGTTTTTCCTTATTTTTATTTTTGGTTCCAAATTCTCTCCCTTCCTCTACCCCCAGAAAATATACTTTGCATACATATCTTTCATAATTTCTTCAGCATAATCGTATTCCATCACATTCACATACCATAACTTGTTCAGCTGTTCCCCAATAGATGGGGATGCCTCAGTTTCCAGTTCTTTGCCACAGAAAAGAGAACCGCTATAAATATTTTTGTACATATAGGTCAATTTCCCCTTTGATCTCTGTATCAGTTGCCTCTTAAAAGATGTATACTACCCCATGGCCTCTGGCATTGCCCTGCCCCAGAAACCCGTTGGTCACTTTTGTCTGTTGCCAATGAAGGACTGCCAGAGCCACATTAAATCCTGATCAAACATGGGGACTTTCAATACTATGCCCTCATGTGGACATGGGCCTAAAGAAGAGACTGTCTGAATTGTGGTTTTTACTTTGCTGAAAACAAATGTGTGTCAGAATAGAGCCCTTGATTTGGAATCCAGAAGTCCTGGATTCAAATGTTGCCTCTGACATAACTCCAGGCAAATAATTTAACCTTGAGTTTGTTTCCTCATATGAAAAACCTATATAGTACCTACTACATAAGGTTGTTTTAAAGCTTAAGTGAGATTATGCACATAAAGTGCTTTGCAAACTTTTAAGTGCTATACAAAAGGTCAGTTGTTGTTATTGTGCCTCAGTTGTCACTGAAAGAATGTGGCTTTCCTGGTTCTTCAGTAAATGGGCCTCATTAGGAGCTGACGAATACGCTGTTGCCAGAATTCAAGTCAACCAGCCATTAAGTTTTTTTTTTCACTTGGTCTGTGGAACATGATGCAGCAGCTTATTTGGTGGAAATGTCTCACCTATGCTGACATTTATCTTCTGGGCCTTGTAACTTGTAACTCTGGGTTAACGGTCTACTTTTGGTCCCTTAAGACAACTCACTAGATCTGAGTTTTCTTAACTGCCCACTGTTCCTTGACTAATCACCAGGTTATTGATATAATGTGCAATACCTCAGTGTGATGTATGAGCTGTACATCCCTTGGTCATGTTTTGATAGACCGTATTATGGCTGATTTGGATGTTAAATGCCATTGGGCAAGCACAGTAAATGTGTACTGCTCCCCTTGTCAGGTGAAGGCATACTGCTTCTAGAGGCCTGAGTATACTGTGAATAAGAAGAATGCATTAGTCTGGTCTATTGCTACACACACTTTCCTAGAGGACATGTCCATTTGTTCTGATAGTGGTAGCATATCAGGATTCACTACAGAAACTGCTAGTACCATTCTTGAAGGGTGCTGTTAGTTGATAGCCTCCATATCCTGTCTGTCTTTGGTATTGGCCAAAGAGGAGAACTGAATGGTGAAATAATGGGCATTTTTTTTACCTCTTTTTCCTGGAGTTCTTTGATGACTACAGTTATATATCGTACTACCTCTGGGAGGTGATCTCACTTTTTGTTTAAATTTTTAGAAAGTTCATCAGTCAACAAGGATTTATTAGTGTTTGCTGTGTGCCAGGCACTATGTTAAATGCTAAGGATATAAAGAAAAGCAAAAGACAGTTCCTACCCTCAAGGAGTATTACATGTTCACAGGGAGACAACATATAAATGACTAGGTACATGCAAAGTATATATAGAAGAGATGAAGATAATTTGTAAAGGCAAATGCACTAACAGGTGGGGTGGGACTAGGAATGGCTGCCTGCAGTATTGGCAGAAGTGCTGTCAGCCTTTTCTTCACTTTGCCAGTTGGGATAGTTCTGACATTTTGGGTTAGGGAACCAATGTGGAGATTGTGCCAATTCCTCACTATATGTGTTCCTGTATTGCATCTGGGGTTTGTACCCTGGTGCTGTCTGGGATCCACCAAACTTATCCCTTGCCTCTTCATTTAGAAGCAGTTGATGGCACAGTGGATGGAATGCTGGACTTGGAGTCAGAAAGACCTGAGTTCAAATCCGGCCTCTGACACTTGCTTACCTTTTGGATACAGGTCACTGATCTTCAAGGCCAGTTATTGAATCAACAGTGGCTTCAGGAGAGGCTCAAGAGTTGGTTTTGGAGGGTGGTACTGAATAGTGATCATGTGATTGCTGCTGATGACTTTCACCCAGTTCTCTCTTCTCTGTTGATAAATAACTGATGAGAAGTGCTGATTCCGTTTGGTTATATTTCTAGCCCTTTCATGCTTTACTGTCTTGTATTGTTTTATAAGGTAATAAATGAAGAAGACTTTATTAAGAAACTGGACTGCAAGCCTGACCAACATCTGAAGGTGGTTTCCATTTTTGGAAATACTGGAGATGGGAAGTCTCATACCCTTAACCATACCTTTTTCTATGGCCGTGAGGTCTTCAAAACATCCCCAGCCCAGGAATCCTGCACAGTGGGGGTTTGGGCAGCCTATGACCCAGTCCACAAAGTGGCAGTAGTAGATACAGAAGGACTTCTGGGAGCTACGGTCAACCTAAGCCAGAGGACGAGGCTGCTGCTCAAAGTTCTAGCCATCTCTGATCTGGTCATCTATCGGACTCATGCGGACAGGCTGCATAATGACCTCTTCAAGTTCCTTGGAGATGCTTCTGAAGCCTACCTGAAACACTTTACTAAGGAGCTCAAGGCCACCTCTGCTCGCTGTGGCCTGGATGTCCCTTTATCTACTTTGGGTCCTGCAGTCATCATTTTCCATGAAACAGTGCATACCCAGCTGTTGGGTTCTGGTGAGTAGTTGCAGATGTGTATTGATCTTGCTGAATAAAAGAAAAAAATGAAGTAATAGTTAGTTTGCTAGTACTTTCTTGGTAACTGGTAATAGTCTTTTCTTCTCTCCTTTTTGTGTATTTCTTTCTTTCTTATGATAGTATGGGCGTAGTAAATGTTTGCCGATTTCCTTTCCTTCCCCCCCAAAGAAGGAAAAAAAGATGTGGAGGAGAAACTTTTAAAAAACAAACATCTTAGGAAAAGTTTTTTTTTTCCAAAAGGAATTTGCCTAAGTACCACATATAAAAATGCTTGATTTGAAGTCAGAAAAACTGGGTTTGAATAATGGCTCTGCTCATTTTCTGTATGTCCTTGGACAAGTCACTTTTCTCTGTCTCAGTTTCCTTACCTGTAAATTGAAGGGGATAGACTAGATCTGTGTTTCTCAAATTTTTTAGTGTCAGGATCCCTTAAAAATGATTGTGGGCCGTGAAGAGCTTTTGTTTATGTGGGTTACATTTATAAATATTTAACTGTATTAGAAATTAAGATTAATAAAAATTTAAAGTATTTATTAACTTATTTTAAAACAATAATAAATCTATTACACGTTAACATGAATACCATTTTTATGAAAATAACTTTCAAAACAAAAAAAATAGTGAGATGAGTAGCAGTAATTTACTTTTTTGTAAATATCTTTAATATCTGGCTAAATAGAAGACAGCTGGAGGCTCAGCTCTGTTTCTGCATTCAATCTATTGGGACATGTTGTTATGGTTGAAGTATGTGAAGAAAATCAGCCTCATACCGATATTTAATCAATAAAGGGAGGAGCATTTTAATAGACAAATGATGTCTTAGTATTATGAAAATAATTTTGACTTTAGGGACTGTAGGGGTCACTCCTCCAACCACATATTGGGAACTGCTAGATTAGATGATTATTAAGGTTCCTTCTAGTTCTAAGCCCTTTGATCCTATGTTAGTTTGCCTTGATCATGTTAGCTCTTGTTTTCTTGAATTGCAAGCTTCTTGAGGTGCCTTTCCCATGGGTTAGCATAAAATATTCATTATTATATTTTAAGTAAGAAATAGTAACAAAGTCTACTGTGGAGGTGTGTTTGAAAAATGATGTTACATACTTGTCTTTTAAATTGGTTAGGATAGGATAGGAGCAGTTACTATTTTTGATTGATCTAGGAGGAATTTTCCATATTATGGTGGGGAGGGAGGTGTGTTGATAGTGATAACCCCCCCCCAAAAAAAAGGAAAAAAAGAGCAAAAAAAAAAAAGAAAAAAGTATCAATGAAACATTAAAATGCAGAGAAGAAAGCAGAAGTTAGTTCAGAAAAGGGACATGGGAAATCTTTGTAATTTTTTTTTACATTGTATCCTATATAATCCTCTTTTTTCTTATCCTTTGTGGAAGGAGATGTTCATGTTTGTAGATGTTTTCAAGTTCATATTAATAAAAAATTAAATTAATGCATTTAAGAAACATTACCATTAATATATTACATAAACTATCCTTGTAATTTGGGGAATTGGGAATAATTATTTGGTCGTCTGTAGCAGAACCTCGTTGCAAAATGGTTTTATGTGGCATGGATTTGGAAATATCATAGGTAATTTACTCTATTTAGTAAAGACCTGGTATAAAATAATTATCCCGTAGCACACTATTGGTCCCATTCTCTAACTTAGCACTATAAAGGGGTCAGTTCCAGAGGTAACATGATTTGCCCATGCATTCATCAAAGTTTTAATGTTAGGTCTGAATTCTAGTGAGGGGGGCGTATCCTGTTTGCCAGTTAAATACCCTAAAGTAATATTTTACTCAAACCAGGAAAACTGGGAAGGAATAACATAAAATCAGTAATATTTGTTTTAGGGGACCCGTATGAGTAAGAGAAAGATTTCTTTACTTGGAAAATAGAAAGGTTGGACTAAATGATCTTCATGGTTCTTTCAGCTCTGTGATTACACATTTAAAAAAAGTAAGGGGGAGAGAGACTATTCTGTGTATTGGAATATTGAGCTTCTGTGTATTAGAATACTGCAGTTTAATCTTCAGGGCTTTGGGAAAGAGGTTGATTGCTACCTTTGGGTCTGTAATTGAGCCATCTCTTTATATCACCTCTAGGATGCCGCATTATCAAGAATTCTTTATAGAAGTTTGAGGTAGACTTAGAACAGACAAATTTTTTGTAGTTTTGAGAAAGGGAGTAGAACTGGGAAAAAGTGATGATTTGATTTGTCATCTCTTTTATTACATATGATTTCTACTTCTCTTTTACTTGATGTGGCTCTCTTCCTGAGCTTGGAGATAAATGAATTATCTTCATTTTATAAATGATACAGGCTAAATTATTGTAGGAGTGTGTTGGCCAAGGGCCCATTCTGTGCTGATACCCAGCTTTGCTTCATTTCAGCTTGTGGCTTCTGATTAGCTGTGGGAGAACTAGTGACTTCAGGTCCTTTTTGCGCGCGCGCGCGCGTGCGCGTGTGTGTGTGTGTGTGTGTGTGTGTGTGTGTGTGTGTGTGTGTGTGTGTGTAGGTCTAAAGGGCCTATAGGAAGAAATAGCTGGGAATAAATAAGAGAACTTCCTTTCTGTCTGGCTAACTTTCTTTATGAACTTAAGGAAGATGCCAACATTAACAATATTCAGATTATCAAAAAAGTTTTGTTTTTTTTTTTAAAAAGCTATTTGCTCACATACCTGGATTTGTGCCTTCACAGATCACCCCTCTGAGGTGCCTGAGAAGCTGATCCAGGACCGGTTTCGGAAGCTGGGTCGATTCCCTGAAGCTTTCAGTTCCATCCACTACAAAGGAACAAGGACTTACAATCCCCCTACAGATTTCTCTGGGCTCAGGCGGGCCTTGGAGCAGCAGTTGGAGAACAACACCACCCGTTCTCCCAGGCACCCAGGGGTCATCTACAAAGCACTGAAGGTCAGTGTATTCCCAGTGACCAGTACTCATCAAGCTCATAGTATTCATTTTGTGGGACAGCCATTGGAAGAGAGTTGGGTAGTCAGAATATATTAGCAAAATCTGGTAGGTAGCAGAGCTCTTTCCTGTTGTCTTAGATAGTAGATGGAAATTGAGGTCTACAACCTGGGGAAAAGTGTGAGGAGCCTAGGTGTTTTAAGAATAGGAAAAGGAGATTCAGCTCTGAACTGGGCTGCTGGCACCTAGATAAATTCCATGCTATTCTCTCACCAGGCTCCTCATCCTCTATCTCAAGGAGCTTTAAATCACGTAATTTGAAAGAAATCAGTTTCTCTTGGGCTTCCTAGCAATAATAGTGTGTTTACATATATACATACATACATACATACACATACATACATACATACAATATCAACATACTTGTGTATAGTACATAATATGTACATATACATATACACATACACACATTTGGGTCATTAAAATCTTTTTAAAGCATCTTTTTATAATGCAGATTTATGTATACTGTAGAACTGATGATGTTACCACTTGTCATGATGGATATAGGGTCTTTCACTTTAATATTGATAGTCTGTAGCTTGGTTTTAGTTCCTGCCCTCCAATTATGTACCATCTACTGTAATGTTCCAACTGTACCCATCTGGAAAGCTCATATTCTTGCTACCCGCTCATCATTTCTCCTCATCAGATGGCATTTGTTAAACATTCACATGCATACCAATACCTCAAAATCATGTTAGTTATTAGTTCATTGGCCTGCTTTGCTATGAAAAAGACCAGTGAAATTTGGTGCTGCAAGAGACTGAAAGGAATGGCTTGAGATCATAATGACTGCAAAAGTAGCAATCCATGTATTTTTAAGGCACATAATACGATTCTGATATCTACTACTTTTCTCACGTACATGGTACAGACTACTCTTCCTGCCCTACAACCTCATACATACCTGTCAAAGTATTCCTGGATCCAATATAGCTAGAGACAAAACTCTCTTAATAGAAATCTAAAAACCCTTGACAGTTCATGCTGGTGGGAGCTTGGTATCATAGCCATTCTCAGACACTTACCTGGATTAATATTTAAATGAGACTATCAAAGGACACCCATGTGTGCTTAGGAGACTCTTAAGTGTCTCAGAAATCTACTCCAGCCCTGTTTGCTAGTCACATTTAAGAACAGGAGGAAGATTGCTAAGGCCTTTCATATGACTTATGATTCATAAAAGTTGTCTGGACAGATTATAAAGATCCTGACCAAATTGGAGTTATGATAATCGTTATTTATTGATGACACAGTGGTTTCTGTAGGACCCAATGATCTTTATTTCTCTTGTTGAAGTGGTGGCATATGATACTGAATAATTGATTTTAATAAAGTTGTTTGGGCTCCTTCACCAATGATGTAGTTATTAAAATTTATAAATCTTTAAAATATTCTGTAAAAGTTTAGGGCTGTTCTTCAAATTGGGGTTTAAAAGAGCAACACTGTTATTCTGTTAGGAAGGCATAGCTTAATGTGTTTTATTATATAAAGTAATTAATTAATTAGAGATTAAAATCAGAACCAGGGGAATTACTGGATTAGAGTTCTCATGATCCCTAGCTCCCCCTAACAGATCTGTCTAATTTCTCGAACTTCTCCCTTTTTCTTTGTTTCATGTTAGTCTCTTTCCTCCTCAACTTCTCATTAGTGTACTTAGTAACTTGTAGAGAGGTACCCGTGTCATAGGAGAATTTCCAAAATATGGGTATTTAATAAGTACTGTTTGATGATAAGCTTGTTTTTGTTCCTAAGAGTTTTTTTTGAAGTGAATTTTCATTGAGCAAATGACCCCAATTCAGAATTGTGGCACTAAATCTGATATCTCTTGGGGGTTCATGATGTGAACTTTAGTGGTCTTTCCAATATCCTGAAAGCTTAATTTTGCCTTTTCTTATAATACTTCCTAGTATAGGATGACTGCTTAAAGATTTTAAAAAGAATTACATTTGCATCATTGATGTCCCATTCTGCAGTGGAATTGAGAAAAACCAATGGCCACCTTTCATCTCTTAAGAGAAAGATCGCCATGGGAGAAATCAATTAGTGGGAAGAACCAAAGAATTAACTTTTGTCTTGTACAGTCAGCTCCTTTCCACGTGTTGCCGTATTAAAATATATCCAGAGGCAGTTTCCTTGCCCTTTGTGGGCCTTACAGTAATCTCCTTGTCACCACTTCCTTTAGTGAAACTTCCTACTGTCCAGCTAGGTTCTAGATCCCGTTCTGTTTATCATGTGTTTTCCTGGTTTTGTGCTCTGTGCCCTTACCACAGTGGTGGCAGGAACTACCTTTGCACAGAAACCTGCTAGGGGAGTATATTCTAGCAGAAGCGGTAAATTTGTCTTGCTTGTGGCAGAGGACAAACTGTCAAGAAATAGTAATGGTGGAATGTCAGCAAAATCTAAGAATTTTAGAGAGGGAACCTTGATGGTAGAGATGCAGCAATTGAGGCCCAAAGGGGTAAAGTTATTTACCCAAGCTTGTGCGTTTAGTAAATGGCAGAGGTAGAGATTAAATTAGAACTAGGACCCAGGACTTTTGACTGAGGAGAAATCTAGTGGACTTTCTGTTACATTATATTTCTTGTGAGTCCAGACTGTTGCTTCGTAATTGAGGCAATCATTTAAAAATTAATATTGGCTTTATATGATATTATTCTTCCTAAGGCCAGCAAATGTAAAAAACTTTGACCCTCAAATTCCATCATAAGAGAGTATTTACTAAGTGTCTACGTGATCATTATTGGGTGGGTGGGGGGGAATGAGGGAGAAGCAAACCTTGTATTAGCATTTCTTGTATTAGCATTTTACAGCCTAAAACTCCAAATTTGAAATAGGAAATGTATTGCTAGCTCTTGTTTAGTGCTAGCCATGTGGGTACAATAGAGAAAGAGCCATGTTGTTGCCAGGGCAACTGAAGTTCAGGATCATCTGGTCTCCAAGCAACCATTCCCAGCCATGCTACAAATGCTTTTCCAAGTTTTTTTCAGAAGGGAGACCCTTCCCTGCTTTTCTCCTCCAGCCTTGGGACCTTGGGAGGAGGAGAACCCAAGAAACTCAGGAATGATGTGAGATCTGGAATCTTGGATGGGGAGCAAGTTTGGATCATGTAGTATTACCTACATTGGAAAAGAAAAATCAGGTTGCAGTTGAGGGAGGACAACTTTCATCCACTCTGGTACTAATATTTTTCTCCAATGACCACTGTAGGAAATGATTTGTTATCTTACCCACTTTCTAGAAGATGATGCTCAGGAAGTTCTCTTCAACTGGCATCTGAAGTAATAACACCTGGTTTGCTTTGGAGGCATCCTGCCCTCTTTTGTGATGTCATAAGGAGTTGTTGCCTTAGCAAAGATAAACCTGTGAGAAACACATCTTTGGATAATGAGTTATTTTTATGAGATTACTTCATAGGAAATCAGCTTGTAAACTGAGCCTAGAAATTTAGAATGACCTAGAAAATCTAGCTTCTTCTCCCGTTCTTAAATAGAAGGGAGTAGACCAACAAGTCTTTGAGGCAAAGATGATTCTTGTGCTTTGATTGCTGTTGAGTCACAATTCAATATTTTCCCTGCCATTAAGTTTGTACTAACAGTTTCCTAAAGTAAGATTCCATACTAAAGGATGTGATTAATTGAGCAATTTTCCTGAGTTATCATTTAGTAATAAGAAAAAACTTTTTGTCATTCCTTTTGGAGAGGGATTATATGATAGTGGAAAGAACATCATAGTTGGAATTCATATTCTCAACTTGAAGAAGTACTTCTTTGACCTTGGGCAAAAGCACTTAACCATTTTTATCCGTAGCTTTGCTCTGTCTAAAATATGTATACTCCTACTTGTGCCACCAGGAGGAGGTGTTCTCGGGAAAGTGCTTTGTCATCCTTAAAGAACTACTATATAGAATTGGGTATGAATTTCATGATTTCTTCCTGGACTTTGGTCTCCCTCCCCACCATATTAAAATTTCAGTCAAACACTCAGACTTCAGTTACATATTATTTACTCATAAAATCAGGGGATTTTATTGCTTAAGAACCTTTAGGAGGACTTACAACATTGACTCTGAGAATGGCATATAGGATCCCGTTAATCTTGCAAATGAAATTTTCCATCAGAAAGATAGCATGGTGTCATAGAAAGAGATCTGGGACCAGGATGGGAGATCTAACATTTCAAGACTTTAGCGGAAGCTACCTCTTTTTACCCTACAAAATGAAAAACAACAATGGGTTTGAGTGGATGGTCTCTAAAGACTTCTTCCAAAGCTAACATTCTAATATTCTCTCTATAGTGCAGTTATGATACTTAGCTAGATTCCCAGTTAGCTTCATCTACAGGTAAAATAGGAAACTTCCCTTTTTGGTGTTGTTTGAGAGGTATACCCGGTAGGATTCTAGACTCCAACCCCCAAATAATATCTTAAATCCAAATCCGGAAATTCCACATTTGTTCTTTCTTTGGGGTATTGACCTGTTTAAGAGCTCCCTCTTGAAATGCGAATCGTATCAGCCCTTGGGGGCAGCTTAGGTATTGGATGTCCATGGTGCCTTTCTTGATTTTTCTAATTTCCCTCCTTACCTAGGGCGTACCATCTTTCCCTTCTGATCTTGAGATACATTGTTTATACTTTTCTTATGCACCTATTAAATTTTTTTTAGTATAAATATGTGCCCTTTTACAACTATTAGCTCATAGGAGGTACTCCATTTATTTGTGTTTGTAACTTGCTAGCTCAAGTAATTGATGTGTGTTGAATGAAGGAATGAATTCCTGTGAACCGTAACATTTTAAGAGGTTGCAGTTGAGTTTCTCCTTACTGGGGGTTAGAATCTAAAGTTGGTGGGAAAAGGAAAAAGTCTATACTCAAAATTACCTTAAATTGTCTATATAAGGTGGAATACAGTAGGGTATCTTTAAAAAATTTGTAGTTGGAAAGAGGGGCTAAGGCCTTTTTAAAAGAAGACCGTCTTATATCAAGGATCAGATGGATCTGAGATGGTTCCAGGGAAACAATTGAATGTAAATTTTATTTTTCACTACACCCAGCTAAGGTATTGATCAGGAGGCAGGCCGGAACCAGGACTTTTACTCAAATAGAAGAAAATTAAAACAGGCAAAGATTCAGCTGGCAGGGAAATTGATGATTAGGGAAGAATTCTCTTGAAAGCTCTTCACATGTGAGTATAAATGTAATCATATTAAAGAGTTGCACACCACTATATAATTTACTCTTTTTGCTTAGTGATTGAGGCCATAGAAAACACAAGAAAGTCAAAGGAAACACAGCAGGGGTCTTCTAGCTGACCAGGAAGTTCTACCAGCCTAAGCAGAATGAATAGATTGGATACAAATGTGATGTAAAGGAGATTCTAGAATCATACAACCTACTGAGATGCACACACTGTGAGGTGCATTCAGGAACTGAGAATAATTGAGGGAATAGCAGATTCATACTTCCCATCTTAGGCCCTGGCTTATACACATGAAGTGGAATGGATCACAGGCACTAAATAAACTATTTCTCTTCCGTCCCTCCCCAACCTCTGTATCTCTCCCTTCCCCTGCTTCCCCTCCCCCCTCCCCTTCTCTCCTCCCCCCCTCCCCTCCCCTTCTTCTCTCCTCCCCCTCTCTTCCCTCCCTTTCTTTCTCTCTCCTCCTACTTACTTTCTGTCCCTCCCCCTCTCTTCCTCTTTCCCTCCCTCTTTCCCCCTCTCTTTCCTCACCTTTTTTCCCTCCTTCCCCACTTACCTCTCCCCTCTCTTCCTTTTCTTCTTTTCCTCCTATTCTCCCCTATTTTATCCCACCCATCCTGAACCCTTCAAGTCCCATTCCCACAGAGGTTCTATGCAGGCAAGCAACTTCAGTCCTGCAGAGTGCGAAATAGTTGATACACTATGGAGTGGCATCATTGTACCTAAATTCAACTTATATGTCCCATGACGAGAAGGAGAAAGGAGGAGATGGAGAGGGAGAGACCAGGAGAGGGGCAAAAGGGGAAGAAGAGAGGGAGGAAAGAGATGGGGGGAGGGAGGGAAGAGAGGGAGAGAAGGGTTCAGAAGAGGACTTGAGGGGTGGGGGATGGGTGAGAGGATCACAATGCCCTGGGAGAGTGGGGTTCGAGCATAGATTTCAGAACAAGAAGGGACTGTGGAAATCATGTAGTCCCAACCCCTTCATTTTACAGATCAATGAAGCAAGCCCAGAGGGTTTCCAGGAGAGGCGTGCTGTTTAAAAGGGAAGGAAAGAGGGCACCAGACACAAACTTTGTCTACCCCACTGTTTCACCTGTAGTCCAACATTTAGCAACGGAACCCCTCCAGAACAACAAAAACAAACCTTTTGCTTAGCCATTATAACCAAACTCTCTGTGGGAGTCTGAGCCATTGTTCATGAAAGGCTGGGATGGTTTGAGGCCAGATTGTACAGGGAAGTGTAAGAGAAACGTGTTGAATGCGGTCAGCGACTCCCTCATATGAGGAAGAAATGTTTGCTGGGGAGTGAAGACAAGTTTCCAGTGGCATGTGATCTTTTCAACAAGTAACTTTTGAATGTCTGAGGTGTGCATTTCACTGTCCTAGGCTCTGTGGGGGATAGACAATAAGTAAAATAGTTGATCCATACTGTACAGAGTTTATGTATAGTTGGGAAGACAAAATTTAAAGACCAAGCTATGTGATACCTGGAGTAAGTTACAGGACTCAGAAAGAGGGTGGTTTGGGTTGGAGGGGCTCAGGAAGGCTTCATGGTAGATAGGATGTGGGATTTGAATTTGAGTGCTAAAGTATGAGTGCTAAGGTAAGGGAAAAAGAAGAGAGGTCGGTATTGCAAGCAAAAGAAATCATATTTATTTTACTTTTTTGGTATTTTTTTTAACTTTTTCGTGTCTTACTGTTTTCAAGCTGTGTTCAAGAGTTTGAGTTCCTTTTCAAAAATCATCACATAAGGGGGAATTCTTCTGTTTTATCATTAAATTGGATCATTTTATACTTGTCTGGGCTTTTAAAGCATTTATTTAAATATTCTCCATTGTATAAAGTTCTCTCCGGAGGCTGAAGCTTTTGCAGTGACATTGGAATCTCTTTGCCTGTGCCCAAAATTAATCTTAACATTTCTTTCAATTAAAAAAGTTATCCCTTCTTCAAAAAAGAAAATCCCTCCCTTTTGAAAGATATTTAATTGATTAAACTAACTGTTGAAAACCTGGAATTTAAAGTGAAATTGGATGCATCTTAATGACTACAGAATCTATTCCTCTTTAATTTGCATAACTTTGGAAAATAGCTGATTGAAATTGCATTGCTTTTTTCAGATTCATCTATGTCTGAGTAGGACTTAAGAGGGGAAAAATATTCACCTCGAAAGGATGACCTAATAGAATGTAATAAGTAAATAGCAGGTTAGAAAGGGAAGATGCCTTTCAACATCAATTTTTCAGTTTGTCTCTGCAAACATTTTATCCTTCGACCTGGAATTCATTTCAACTCCAGGGAGGCTCGGCTGCTTCCTGTCTTTGGGCTTAGCAGTACTGATAAAAGGTTGCCAAAAGTTATCCTAATTTTTCCTTATATTTTGGCATAGTTTTCCTCCTCATCTTGACACCCTCTCAACCCTTAATAAACCACTCTTGTGAATTGTGAGGGGAGGGAAAGGAAAGAGTAAGGAACCCAGGAAATCCTAACATTATAGGAGCTACTACTGGGTCACAGTGAAAACGGTCACCTATCTTTGCCTTATTTTCTCATTGCCAACTTGACCATGATAAAAGTAGGCAATTACATTTGTAATTGTCCGATATTAAAGATCCAGTATATGACAGATTTCAACTTTAAATGGAATTTAGTGGAACCATCTGCTTCATGGTTTTTTGTAAGAGAGGGGTTACTTTCTTTCTGAGGTTTATTGAAGTATTGATTAGTGCTTGCTGGGCCGCGATAGCAGCATTCGCATTTGGTTGATCTCCGCACCCCAGGTGAGGAACCTCTTAGAGCAGGTCAGTAATTTAGCCTTTCTATGGAAGCTGCTCCTTCAAAGAGAAAACAGGGCGGAAATGGCTTTCTGCTGAGTTACTTAGTAGTTTTTTGCCTTCTCCCTCCATTCTGGCAGGCATTGAGTGACCGCTTCAGTGGTGAGATCCCTGATGACCAGATGGCTCACAGTTCCTTTTTTCCAGACGAATACTTCACCTGCTCCTCCATTTGCCTCAGCTGTGGGTAAGTGAAGACAACAACTCATCCTATCCACTACCAGAAGAGTGAGTGGGCATGGCCTACTTTGTAGGACAAATTAATAGGTCCCCAATTTTTTTAAAGTCATAAGATAGAAATGCCTGTGGATCATGATGTCTTATGAAGTTCAAAGCCTATTTCAGAATTAACCTTTGAAAATTCCAAACCAGAACGGCATCTGAGCAATGTGGGATAGGGGTTAGGTTGAATATCTAAATATTGATGTCATATTGAATTATCTAATGAATAGTGACTAAGACATAGTTCAATATAGGATAAAGAGCAGCGGGCTTAACAGTAGGAGGAACTAGGTTTGAATCCTAATTTTGCTACTTGTTAGTCGGACAAACATTTATTAAGCATATATTCTCTTCAAGGAACTGAGGAAAAAAACGAAACAATCCTTCCTCTCAAGAAACTTATATTCTACAGGAAATGTTGACATTTGTATAATGTTTTAAGGTTCATAAAAACATAAATTATCTCATTTGATCCTCACTGACAACATTTTCTCTGCTCTATAAATGAGAGAGGCTAAGTGATTGGCTAGTGTAAGATCTGGGATTCACTTCCAGGGCTTTCTTTGACTATTTCCTCCCTGTGTGACCCTGGGCAAATCACTCATTTATCTGGGCGTTGGTTTCCTCATTTGCAAAATGAGGGATATGCTATTTAACATTTTTATCAGTCGTTTGGAAAAAGGCGCAGATGTCATGTTAGCAGATTTTCACATTACACAAAGCTTGCAAGAATATGCTGTGTTATGGAATCAGGATCCAAAAAGATCTTTGATATGATTGGACTAACTCTAATAAGATAAAATTTAATGGAGATAAATGTAAAGTGTTATACGTAAGTTAAACAAATTAACCTCACAGATTTGCATGGATAGTTTTTTCTGAAAAAGATTTGAGGTTTTAGTTGACTAGAAACTCAGTAAGAGACAACAGCTAAAACATGCTAATGCAGTTTCAGACTTCGTTAATGGAGATATGTTTTATCCTGCCCCCATCAGCTCTCATTGTGTAGTTTGTTCATTTACGGAAGGACATCAGTGTGGAGAATGTCCGGAGGAAGACAACCAGAATAGGTGTCGAGTTAATACTGCATAAAGATCAGTTGAAGGACCTTGCAATGTTTTGACTTCAGGAAGGTTAGGAAGGATATTATAGTAACTACATTCAGGGATTTAGAGAACTATCATATGGAAGAATGATTCAACTTTTGCTCTATTTGGTTGAACAAGGTTCAGAGGGAAGAATAAGAAGCAGTGGGTAGAAGTTTCAGAGTCACATTTAAGTTTGATATAAGAGGGGGAAAAAGCCTTTTAGAGTTATCCAAAAATTGTAACTTGCTATCTTTGGAGGTGGGGGGTTGCTTGACATTGGAGCCTTCAGGGAAAGACTTGACTACTTGTCAGGTGTGTTGTAGGAGAAATATTTTTTCCGTTATTGGTTGGATTGGATTCAAGAGTTAAGAAGACCTAGATTTAAATCCCAACCCAAATATTTACTAGCTGTGGGACCCTGGGCAGATCGCCTATAACCTCTGTGTGCCTCAATTTCTTCATCTGTAAAGTGAGGGCGTTGGACTTGATGTATTCTAAGGTTTCCTCTAGCTCTCTCAATATGATCCTGTGATATCAGGCTTCATCTCTAATTAAGCGTGTTGGGTCTCTTTGTTCTTTTTCTAAACAGGATCCTCGAAGTCCTGCTTTAGCTTTTTACTCTTGGAAATGATTTTTTCTTTTCACTCCATGATATCTCTCCTATCTTTCCTCTTCTTTGCACTCACGGAGCTGCTGCCCTAGTTCAATTCCTTATCACCTCCCACCTTGACTATTGTGACTCTTAATTGGCTTCCCTGCTTTTCAAGTCTTTTCTCCAGTCTGTTCTCCAAAGCTACCAAATCGATATTTCTCAAGTATAGTTCTGCCCATATTAGTTGTCTGCTTGATAATGTCAAGTGGCTCCTTATTCCTCTTGGGACAAAATACAGACTTGTTTGTTTGGCATTTAAAGCCCACCACAATCTGGTTTTAGGCTACTTTTTCAAACTTACACATTTACTCCTTTTCATGCACTGAACAGTCCAACCTACTCACTATTGTCACTCCTACACAACATAACATCTCCCATCCCATGCCTTTGCATAGGCTGTTACCCCCATGCTTGGAATGCACTGTGTTCTCACCTCTGCCACTTAGAATTCCTAGGCTTCTTTAAATCCCAGCTCAAGTCCTACCTCCTTCCCAATGACCTCTCAGTAGTTGCTAGAGCCTCTTCCCAAATTATTTTGCACTTATAGTCTATATATTTTCCTTTTACTTGTATAAGTTTGTGTGCACATATTTTTCCCCTTTTCCTGCTTCCCTAGCCCCTGTGTAAGCTGTTTAAGGAAGAGGATCATTTCATTTTGCCCTTTGTATTTGTACCCCAGTGCCTAGCACACAGCAGGCACTTAATAAATATTTGTTGATTGATTTCTCTTCTTGGGCTGTGAGGACAATGGTTTTCCTTTCTTTCTCTTGACAGTTGGAAGTTGGAATGGAGGGCCATGTGTTACCTGGCCTCATTTCATTCATTTATCTTGAGACCTTCCAATTCTTAGTCATATTAATGCTGATGAATGTATCACAGTAATATCCATGGCTGGTTTTGGCCTAAAATATCTTCCAGGCTAACAGCATTAGCTCGCTTGCTTGTTGCATCATTGTTACTTTTTTGTATCATAGGTCTGGATGTAAAAACAGCATGAATCATGGAAAAGAAGGAGTGCCTCATGAAGCAAAGAGCCGCTGTAGCTACTCCCACCAGTATGATAATCGGGTCTATACCTGCAAAGTAAGTAGTGGGGGGATTTTATTTTTCGTACAAGCGTGCTTCTTTCTTTCTCTCCTGAGAGACATGAAGCTTGAAACAGTCCACGAGCTACCTCCTGTCCTATCTTAGTGCTTTTGAAGTCAAAGTGTGAATTCCAAGTGTACTGTAATGTTACTAGTGCCTTTTATGAGATATCTAAGTGTTCATTTTCAGATGAGATGTTCTTTCAGACAGTTCCTGACTTTGTTTCACTTTATATCTGCTAGATGTATCGTTTAGGCATTGGTCTTTACTCACTATGTCTTTCTCTGGCCACAGAGTGCCATCTAGTCATTTTTAGACTTTGTATATTCATGTGTATACTCATGTTCTGTGGATTAACTTCAGAGAAAAATGATGCTTTTTTTTTTTTCTGACCTGTATGTGATCCCAAATTTTAGTAGTGTTCATGTGGGGCTGGGTTTTCTACATACACAAGAAGCTGATGAAGTGCTGTGTGTTCCAGGCCTGCTATGAAAGAGGAAAGGAGGTCAGTGTAGTGCCTAAAACATCTGCTTCTACTGACTCCCCTTGGATGGGTCTTGCAAAGTATGCATGGTCTGGGTGAGTAGAGGTACCTGAGTTTCAGATACTTTGATATATGCCCATCTCCTTCTTAGGCCTACCTGGATAACTATTTACCTCCATTTCAGGTATGTGATTGAGTGTCCTAACTGTGGTGTGGTATATCGTAGTCGGCAGTACTGGTTTGGGAATCAAGATCCTGTGGACACAGTAGTACGGACAGAAATTGAACATGTCTGGCCTGGAGTAAGTATTCTCCTTTTTCTGACAGATTTCTGACAGTAGACCAAACGGTCTACTTTATCATTTCAGATCTAACAAGGCTTGTTCCACTTGATTCAAACCTTTTATTACTCTTCTTGAGATTCTTGGCCTTTGTTCTACTAGATAAATGTTAGGATTATTCGGTCAAGGGCTTCAAAATAACTCCGCGGTAGTTTCAATAGCATGGCATTAAATCTGTAAATTAATTCATGTAATAACACTATTTTTATTATGGAGGCACAGCCCAATCATAAGCAAATGTCTTTCTTAATTTCTATATAAAGTATTTTGTACTTGTATTCATGAGAGTAATGACTAGCTAGATGGATACCCAGGCACTTTATACATTCTGTAGTTATTTGGAATGAGACTTCCTTTTCTATTTCTTCCAACTTTTGTTAGTAATATGCAAAAAGGTTATTGATTTTAATGGGTTTATTTTATATCCTGCTACTTTACTCGTTAATATTTCCAACTGATTACTAGTTGAATCCCTATGGTTCTCTATGTAAACTATCATATCATTTGTAATATGCAGTAATTATTTCCTCTTTGGGTGTACATGTTCCCTAAATTTCTTTTTCTGTTCTGTCAGGGCTTAGGTGTTAGGTCCTGATTATCAAATCTCACTCCAGCTTGCAACCGCCCTCCTCCCCGCCTCACCAGGAATGTCCTTATTCAAAATGGCTGCTGGCTTTGGCCCTGTTGACCAAGCTTGCAGGATTCCTGGTCTTCCTCTTTTCCCAGACCTCCCAGGCTCCAGAGGTCCTGCTGGCTTCCCCAGTGCCACCCACCTCCCAGCAGGCTCTGCTAATCATGCTCTGGCCATGCACTTGTGCAGTCCTTTGCACCCTAGATAGATGCAGGAACTTCTGTTCCTCCTCAGTTTTCTTCATCCTTGCTACATCTGGACCCCTTTTCAGCTATATGCTGAAGAACAGAGAACAGGGCTCCTCTATAGCCTTTTATAACACAATCCTTACCAGAAGTCTTCATTACCAGCATATTAATGACTATTCCTGACACCAAAATTCTTAGAAAAGCTGGAAAGCAATCTGGCAGTAATTAGTTTTAGAGCAACATATTGTACCATATATTGTAATACTCCACATGGAAAAATGAATGAAATACCAGAGTATTTCATGAAAATTTTGGAGGACAGAAGGAGGAGGTATCTTTCCCAAGTAAGAGAAGAATTCTTAACTAAACAAGGGATAGCGATTATCTAAAAAGATAAAATGAAATTCGATTGTGTAAAATTGAAAAGCCTTAGTGCAAGCAAAATACATATATTTAAAATCAGAAAGAAAACAATTTGGCAAGTGTGTACTGCAGATATCTCTGCTAAAGGCCTACTATTTAGCTATTTAGGGAACTAATACAAATACATAAGAACAAGCCGTTCCCCAGTTGCACGTTGGTCAAAGGATATGAATAGACCATTTTCAAATGAAGATACGCAAACTATGAACAACCATGTGAAAAAATGCTCCGATTCACTAATAAGGGAAATACAGACCCAGATATCTTTTAAAGTATGACCGCATATCTGTCAGATTAGCAAAGATGACAAAACAAGTAAATAACGATTGTTAAAATGGTAGTAGGAGGATGGGTGCTTAGCGTACTCTTGGAAATATGAAGTGGTATGACCATTCTTGAAAACAATTTGGAACTATACTGAAAACTGCATGAATCCTCAGACCCAATGATACTGTTAGATTGTACTTTCAAGGAGGTCAGGAATAGAAAGAAAAGTCATATATCTATAAAAGAATATTTATAGCAGCATTTTTTTGTTGTGGCAAAAAATTGGAAACAAAAGAAATGCCCATCATTTAGGGAGGGGCTGAACAATTTGTGGTACACAAATGTGGTGGAATTTTGTTGTGCCATAAGAAATGAGCTTTATTATAGATTCAGAGAAATATGAAAAGACATATAAACAAATGCAAAACATAGTGAGTAGAATTTGTTTTGGTTCTTAATAGTATTTTTTTCCAGTTACACATAAAGATAGTTTATTTTTTATTTTTGGGAGCAGTGGGGGTTAAGCGACTTTCTCAGTAAGTGTCTAAGGTTGGATTTGAACTCAAGTCCTCCTGACTCTAAGGTCGGTGCTCTGTCTAGTATGCCACCTGGCTGCCCCCAATTTTTCTCCCTCCCTTCCCTCCCCCCTCACCAAGATAGCAAACAATTCGATATAGGTTATATGTGTACAATTACGTTAAACATATTTCCACATTAGTCATGTTGTGAAAGAGGAATCAGAGAGGAGAACATTTTAACTGATGGCTACAGTACAGTAAGGGGAAACAACTCAGAGAGATCTCAGAACTTTGACTAAAATGTCAACTGAAATCATGATTTCTAAAGACTGATAATAAAGCGTATCTTACATCCCTTTGTAGAGAGGTGAAGGATTAGAGATACAGAACTAGATATGCATTCTCAGTTACGGACAAGCCTTGATTTATTTTGCTTGACCGTACATATTTGTTACAAGCCAGGGCTTTTACTTAAGATTTGAAGAAGATTGATTGTTGAATAGTCATAGAAATGAAAAAAAGCCTCTGCAAAACATTTTAAAAATTAAAAAAAAAAAAACAAAAAATAATTCCACCCTTATATAAATTGTTTGCAAAAATAGGGAGATAGGGTCTACTCTTACACATTTCTTTTATGTGACAAATATGATCTTTATTTCTAATCCAGGGAGAGAGAACCCAGAGGAAGAAAATAAAAACATAATATCTCTAATGAATATTGATATAATAATAATAATAATATTGAATAAAGTACTAGCAAAGAGGCAGTTAATATTGATGAATTTAGAGAGATTCAACGGAAAAGTTAATTGAAACAGTAACTGTAGTAAGTGTAGTAGGATAAAAATAACCCTTCCCTTCCCCCCCAGCCTTTTTGTATATTACCACTGAAACTAAGTAGAAAGATAGAAAAAGAATTTCCTTTTAGAATAATGATAGAATGTATAAAATATCTGCATCTACCAAGACACACATAGGAATTATATGAGTCAAATTACAAAACTATTTGGTACTAGTTAAAAAATAAAGAACTTGCTTGCTGGAACAGCTGGGTAAAGAGTCAATATTGGACAAAATCTCCTGAGAAAATTAGAAAGCAGTTGGAGGTGGGGGAGCGGAGAATTCTTGACAAAGAAGGGATAGAGAGCATCACAGGAGATAAAATGAACAATTTTGATTACATAAAATTGCAAGTTTTTGTATTAACAGAATCACTGTTGTTAAATGGGAAACAACTGATTAAGGAAAATCTTTACAGGAAAGTCTGATATCCAGTGGGAATTGATACGAGTACATAAATATAAGAGCCATTCCCCAGATAAATGAGGGGGCAGTTTTCAAAAGAAGAAATGTACATATCAACAACTATATGAAAAATGCTTTAACAAGAGAAATGGAAATAAAAGAAAGTCTGAAGTTTTGCTGATAGCCATCAGATTGGCAAGGATATAAAAAAAGGAAAATGATAGTTGTAGGAGAGGCTGAGAGGAGAGGCACGCTAATACATTGTGGGTAAAGCTACGAATGGATCTAATCATTCTAGAAAGTAATTTGGAACAACACCCAGAGAGTCACCAAACTATGCATATTCTCTGACACAATGATGGTGCTAGGGTTGTTGCCATATAGCCTAAAGAGATTTTTTTTAAAAAAGGGAAAAGAATCATATGTACAAAAATATTTATAGCAGCACTTTTTTTTTGTAGCAAAGAGCAACAAAATTGGTGTCCATCGATTAGGGAATGACTGAACAAATCATTGTATGATCATTCTGTGTGATTGTAATGGAATTTCATTGCACTGTAAGAAATGATGGATTCAGACAAATCTGAACTATATGAACTAATGAATAGTGACATTTTATACAGTGACTAAAGCACTCTAAAGGAAAAGAAGTTTGAAATACTTAAGAATCAAGGTCAGTATACTGATCAGTCAGGAACTCCAGAAGAATAGTAATGCTTTCCACCTTTGACAGAAAAATGATGGACGAGGGTTGTACAATCAGGCTTAATGTTTTTAGATGTAGGCAATGTATGGATTTTATTTTGCTTTATTTATTGCAAGATAGGGCATTTTTGGAGGGATATTAGGGCAGGGTGGAGAGTTAGGCAGGTTAGTGTCAGGGGGAGGATAATTACAATGGGAAGACAGGTATACTGATGCACCAATGAATTGATCCAGCCATTCTGGAAAGTAATTTGAAACAGTATTTCTCCCACAAATCACTAAATTGTGTATACTCTTTAACTGCAAGATATGGCTAATACTGTCATACCCCAATGAGGATTTTTTTTTTCAAAGAAGGAAAAGACCTATGTGTTCAAAGGTATTTTTAATTGCTTTTTTTTTAAAGCCAAGACCTTGAAATAAAGTGGGCAACCATCATTTGGAAAATGGCTAAACAGATGAAGGCATATGAATGTAATGTATGAAAAGAGAAAACAAAGAGTATTAATGAGACATTTAAAAAATACACAGAAGAGAGCAAAAGGAATTTCAGAAGGGGACATAATCTAGCAAGGCATATTGGAGCTGCCATGTTAAACTTACTATATACTAAAAAAAAAAAGAGTAACATCTTGCAGAAACCTTGTTCTGTTTTTTCTTTATATGAAGAAATATTGATATTTTGATATTTTTCAAATACCATGTAAAGTTTTTACATTTTAAAAATGTTCATGGTGTGGTAGGCATGAGTGACCCTTGAGATCCTTCTCTGTTCTCTGTCCTTAACTTTAAAGGTTTCTTTTGAATTCAGGATGTTAGGAGAAAACCCTTGCATTGATAAGGAAATAATCTGCTTTTATTTTATGAAAATTTGATTCTCACATGGAATAATTTAGGAACAAAAGTTGACCCTAAACTTCTTTACCCACAGAAATATGATAGGTTGTCACAACCCTAAATTCTTAACTCTTGGCTCCTCTACAAAACTGTACCTTTCTTTCTGAGCAGCTACCTATTGTTGCATTATATCCACTTTAACATCACAATCCAGAGCGTTTATTTATTTTCCTTTTCAAACACCTTTGCTTTCTGAATTGGTCAGTATACTGTGATCTCATTTCTAGAAATGACCTCCTTTTTGGTTCAGGCTAGTGTGCTCTGAGGACTTCCATTCAGTTGGACATTTTTCCTTTGGGCTCTTACCACCACAGATACCATGAGGGTTGATAGTGTTCTCTTCTTTAAGTCATCATCATCATAGGATATAAGTTATATTCCAGGAAACAAATACATATTTATCTTTGGTCAAGTCATTTAAGCTCTAAACGTTAGTCTAAGTTTTCCCATCTATAAAATGGGAATACTGTTACCTGCAGTGCACATATCCTAGGCTTATTATGAGGATCAAATGAGATGCTCTTTGTGTGATGTTTTGCACATCTTAAAATAATACATGCATGTCAGCTATTATTATTTTTGTTATAAGGATAAACATTTTTATAAAGATTAAACTGCCTTTTTTGTTTATATGCCTACATAATTGGAGGTTCTAGTAACGTTTATCAGTCTTCAAAAATGTATATTTTAATCCTTGTTTTAGGTTAAATATAGTAACTAATACTCATGTAGTGCTTTCATGTTTGCAATGTGATTTACATATATATACACTGGGTTTTATGGTGATTCTGTAGGCCCTCGTCCCTTAGGTTGGGGGTATATCTAATAAATTCAATGGATTTGATACTTGTATAGAAGTGAATGTGGTGGTTTCTGTGCCATCAATCTTCCCAGATGGTTTTGTGTTCATTAGGATGTAAACTCCATGTGAGTAGAGGTCACTACATACTTTGTGCTTGAATCCCTAGTGCCTAGACATGTAATATCATTAGACACTTAAAAAATACTTGCTGATTGATTTATGAAATTTAATTAATGGTGAATATTCAGCTTATCAGAAGTATTAGCTCCTTTCTTTCATTTGGAGGCTTGATGCGTGCCCATTTTTTGTTTCAGACAGATGGATTTTTGAAGGACAACAACAATGCTGCCCAGCGCCTGCTAGATGGGATGAATTTCATGGCACAGTCAGTGTCTGAGCTGAGCCTTGGGCCCACAAAGGCAGTGACATCTTGGCTGACGGACCAGATTGCCCCCGCCTATTGGAGACCCAACTCACAGATCCTGGTATGTTGTAGCATCTGCAGAGTTCCACCAGCCCTGTCATTATATGTGTTAAGCTTATACCATTTACTTGCCAGATCAGTGGGAGGAGCCAGGGAGATTTGTTTGTTTTTTCCCATCAAAATCCACAACATGTGACTGGAGAGAGTACAACAGTGTGAGCTAGTCTACCACATTTTCCTTTCCTGTTTTAACTTGATGACTTCAGATAAGTCATGTCTCCTCACTAGTTTCAATTTCTCCACTTGGGAGTGAACTAATTAATCGTGTTAAAAGGGACTGGATTCTCTGGTCTCAAATAGTTTAAGAAGCTCAAGTAGTGAATTTTGCTCTGTGACATCTTAGCCTCTGAGAAACTTTTTTGGAAAATTGCCCTACTTCTGGTTAAGAAAAACATATTACTGCTTTGGGCATATTACTACCACATTCTCTATTGGGAATAATGTGATTATGCAACTTTAGGAAAGAAGGTTTCCAATTAATATTCACAGCTAATTCAACCTCTGATTGGCTCCATGGTATTTATTCTGTGTCACTCTGCCTTTTTCCTGAACTGACATAAATGATCTGCTTCTTTTTTGTTTCTGGATTGTTAGAACTGCAACAAGTGTGCAACATCATTTAAAGATAACGACACCAAACATCACTGCAGAGCCTGTGGGGAGGGCTTCTGTGACAGCTGTTCATCCAAGACACGGCCAGTACCTGAGCGGGGCTGGGGGCCTGCGCCTGTTCGGGTGTGTGACACCTGCTTTGATGCAAGAAACGTCCATTTAGGTAATAGTGGGACGATGGAGCTGCAAGAGCAGAGGTGGAGAGTACCTCCTTCCTTTGGGCACTTCACTGGGCATTTGGGATTGGATACTTCCCCCCGGTACACTCTCAAACTAGATCACTTTTCTGAGGGTGATTCTTGTCTCTGGTTTTGGCTTATCCTCTTCTCTGTACTCATAGTCCTGTGGGTGCCATTTCTCAATATACTTAGTGTGTACACTGAAATTTTAGTCCTTTTGTCTTTGATTTTGAAGGTAGGTTAGTAAATATTCTCAGAATATGTAGGCTTCAAACCTTATGGAATTGAACTGTACTACCCTGGGAGAAGAATCTAGAAGTTGGTTTTTTCTTTCATATCTTTCATATTTCTTACTTTCACAAGGGAGCTGGTCTTCATCTGTTGGAGATGAATGAGGGTTTATCATTAGGCTTTTCCTTTAATACAAAAATGTTTTTTGCACAGATGTTCCAGAGGCACAGGTGGACGAAGAAGGTGGGACTCTGATTGCCAGGAAAGTGGGCGAAGCAGTGCAGAATACCCTTGGAGCAGTAGTAACAGCCATTGATATACCACTAGGTGGGCATGGGCAATTATTCATGCCAGTATAGTGGATTCCTTGCAAAGTGATGAGTCTTGAATTATCTACTCTGTTTCTTTTTTAATTCAATTGTATTTTCAGTTCCAAATTTTCTCCTTCCCACCTTCCCCTCCTGAAATCATTGAAGAGGCAAGAAAAAAAATATAGTCAAGCTAAATAATTTTCTGTATTATCTTTGCCCTTGCCCCTGCCCCCCCAAAAAACCCCACAAAAACTAAGGAAGAGAAAATATACTTCAATCTATACTCTTGAGTCTCTCAGCTCTCTTAACTGGAAGTGGTTAGTATATATCCAACTTCTTTTCAAGGGCATAGGTATTGTTAACTAAGACTTGGTTCTACCATAATTTTTCGATCTGGGTGAGAAGAAAGTGGTTAATATTTGTCTCTGTTAATGATCTTGAGTTTAGTGGTTTCATGCATATCTCTTGGAAAGCATATGATCACATCAGCAAAACGTATAAACCAGGACCATCTTTTTTTGCAGGCAAGCTGGGATTTTCGTGTGTGTTCTACAACAAAGTTTAGATGGCGTAGATTGGGACTGGAGCCTAAAGTAGCTTAAAGTTTGAGGAGAATTGGGACTATAACCAAGAAATTTGAACTTCTGCAGTTGTCTCTTTGCTTGACTCAGGCTAGACTACTCTTCATTTTGACTAAGGAGCTTGGAAAACTTTTTCAAGATAGAGCTTTTGACTTACTGGCTAGGGAGACAATATCTGCCTTTACTTCAGGAAAAAATGGGGCATCTAGGTGGCATAATGGATAGAGTGTGGGCCTGGAGTCAGGAAGGCTCATCTTCCTGAGTTCAAATCTGGCCTCACACATAATATCTGTGTCACTTTACAGGGCAAGTCACTTTACCCTGTTTGTCTCAGTTTCCTCCTCTGTGAAATAAGCTAGAGAAGGAAATGGCAAACCACTCTAGTAGCTTTGCCAAGAAAACCCCAAATGGGGTCACAAAGAGTCAGACACGACTGAAAAATGACTGAAAAACTCAGAGGTAAATGAAAATATTTTTGGACCCTCTTGTTTTTCCCCTCTGCTAAACTATGTCATGGTGTCACTTGGTTTATAATGTTAGAACAAGGAGACCTGCTTAGGCAAAGTAGCTTGTGTCCAGGTACTATATCCTATACGCTGACTTGAGTCTGGTCCTGTGCCAGTTCTAACAATAATTCTGTCTCTGTTGTAGGTCTTGTGAAAGATGCTGCCCGGCCAGCCTATTGGGTGCCTGACCATGAGATCCTGCACTGCCACAATTGTCGAAAGGAATTCAGCATAAAGCTTTCCAAACATCACTGCCGGGCCTGTGGCCAAGGCTTCTGTGATGAGTGTTCCCATGACCGCCGAGCCGTCCCCTCTCGAGGCTGGGACCACCCAGTCCGTGTCTGCTTTAACTGCAATAAAAAGCCTGGTGATCTTTAACGCCAGCTCCCTCTCCAGGTCCTTCACAATTCCTTAGGTTCTCAGGGTTAGAAACAAATCTCTTTGGGGGTCTTCCCCTCCTTGACCTGGTAGCCTATTGTAGTGTGTGCCCTCTTTCCTAGTATCCTTGGGGCTCTACCACCTCCGTATGGGAGGCCAAGTGTCAAGTTGGGGGTCAGATCAGGACTGAAGGCCTAAATCCCTCGGGGTGGGGGGACTGGGCAGCTCATTTAAAGGTGAGTGAACCAGAATCCGTTGCATTTTATTCCAGTTTAAAAAATAAAATATAAATACATATATCTATAATTATAAATAAATATATATAAATACAAAGAAATTGTGTGCTAAGGATGCAGTTGACTACTGAATCCTTAACACAAAGTTACCGGCGCAGGGAAAAATGGTAGCAAGGGTTCTTCCCTGCGAGGCTGGGCTAGGTCCAAAGCCATCGCATTGCTTGTTAGCCTTTTGCTTGTTCTCTTAAAGCATTTTAAAGCCTTTCTTTCCTTCCTATCTCATCTTCCTCAATCAAAGGGTGGACTCCTCCGGCTGCTAAGGACACTAAGGCTTTATGGTATAATGCTTTCAACAGCTGTGTGGGGAGTTCTACCCTTTGGTGTTCGGGAGGACTTAAATTCCAATTCCTTGGCTAAGCCTGTTTCAATCAGGAACCACCCACCTTCAAGTGCAGGTCACTAGAATGAATGGTGGGTGAGGGGCTATGGTTTTGGAATTAGGTTTCAGCCTCTAGGAAAGTCAGGGTGTGGGTATCAGACCACCTCCTGGATTTGAGAGCACAGGAAGAAGATAAGTTCTCCTATGCTCCTTTTTAAAAAAGGTATCTTTACTTACTGTTGGGGTTTTGTCTAGGCTTTTCTAAGATGCAGGGGACCCTTCTCCAAAATTTAGCACCTGGGTACCTTCCCTCACCTACTTACTTCCCCTTAAAGCCTGTGACTTACTTCCAAGTGTTGCCCTAGAATTTTAATGCTTGTTTTAAAGTGTCTTATTCTTGGTTCCCAAACACATGAGCCCTCTAATTATTAGAGGGATGACCGTGAGTAATCTTCCAGGGACAAAGAGCACAGATTGGACTGTTCAAAGTTTTATTAAAACATATATATGTATCTATATCTGTGTGTGTATACATGTCTATATATGCACAGACATACATACCTGTATATATGTTATAACAGAGCACATAGAAAACAAAATTCCATCATCTCTTCAGTCCTTACAAGAGATATCAAATGGACTTCTGTTTATCAAGGTACCACGGACCTCCATCCCTGACCATGAGGTGACTGGAACGAGACTGTTTTTGCTAAAATAATCTTCTGTGGTGGATTTTATCTTCTATGGCCAAAAACTAATTAAAAAGCAACAAAATTCTGGACGTGAACTAAATGGAAAGTTTGCCCCTTAACGATGGATGGTGTGTGTGTGTTGGAGGGGCATCCCATCTGAGAGACAGTTCATGATCATGGGTAGCCAGAATTGGGTCCTATTCAGAGACCTGTTCCCTTACTGTCTCCTTATAGCACAGTGGCTGAGGCCCTCCTTCTAGAACTGTATATTATTAAATTAACTGTTATAAAGGAATATTCCTTCTGAAACGTGAGCTGTCCTTTTTTTCTTCCCTTATACCCCCCCAAAGAATAATTAATACACACTTCTGTATCCTAGTTGGTGAGGAAGCAGTTATTAGCTGTGTTGAGGACATAAAAGTAAGGTAGGAACCTCATTTCTGTGAGAATGTCAGTTTGGTAAATTTCCTTCTTTTGTCTCTCCTAATCCTGTCAAATTTTCTTATTCTTCAGCAGGGTAGATGTATTACCTGCCATGGATGGGTGGTGGAGTGGGCATTTACATAGTTATAAAGATAGGGTGTGAAGGTTAGGTTTAGTTTGCTTTAACTGATACAAATGTTTGGTTTTGGAGTTATGGGTAAGTACTTTAACATTTCTATGCATAGTTTTTTTGTGTGATTGAATGTTACTTTTTTCATATTATGTTACCCTCAGGTTCTTCATTAGACCTTTAATTTGTTATATTAGGTGCATGTAAAAATCATACTTACTTCTTCCTCATCCTCAACTCTGGTCAAAATGCAGCTTATTTTCTTGTAGCAGTAACTACTCTCATTCTTTCTTGGTCCCACCTGCTTTCCCCTTCATTGTTCTAATTTTCCATAATCTAGCTTTCTCTTCTTTTTTGGGTAGGGAGGAGAGCCTGGAGGCTTGGCATGAGGCAGGAGACAGAGTAGGGTGAAAATTAGACATACTAGAAGGACCAAAATTTAAGAATACCTCAAAGTGCCAAGGTGTGTTAATTGATGCACTGCATTTTTTTTTGATTCAAAAATTGAGGGAGGGACAGTAAGCATTTATTAAGTCACTAGATGCCAGGCACTGTACTAAGTACTTTACGAATATTATCTCACTTAAATCTTCACTACAGCCTTCTGAGGTTGGTGCTATATTATTGCCATTTTGCAGTTGAGGTTAAGTGATTTCTCCATTGTCACACAACTAATTACTTTATTTCTTAGGCTGGATTGTAACTCAGGTCTTCCAGACTCCGTGTGCTGCGTCAGTAATTGCTTTTCTCTGCCAAGGCAGAGAAAACAGAAATATAAGGTGGAAATTATTTCCAAGTAAAATCACAATATTTTTGTGTGATGTGCCTGATCTTCTAGTGTTAAGTATTTGGCATGCCTTCTCCCCAGAGTAATGGAGATTAGCTTGGGGACAGGACTTGTATAGGTGGCACAGTGGATAGAGTTCTGGGCCTGGGTTTAGGAAGACTCTTCTTTCTTGAGTTCAAATCCAGCTTTAGACACTTGGTAGCTGTGTAACCCTGATCAAGTCATTTGACCCTATTTGGCTCAATTTCCTCATCTGTAAAATGAGGAAGAAGAGAGAAGGAAATGGCAAACCAGTCTAGTGTCTTTGCCAAGAAAACTCCCAATGGATTCATGAAGAGTCAGACACAACTGAAACAACTAAATGAGAACGACAGAATACACTTGTGTAGATATGGGATTGGCCTAGCGGGGGTTCTTAACCTGTGGTGTATGGATAGATTTTAGGGCTTTTGTGAACTTGGGCGAGGAAGAAAATGACAATATTTTGACTAATCTCTAAAATTTAGCATTTCCTTCCAATTTTGAATGGAGTAAACATTTTTCTCCGAAAGAGGCTCATAGGCTTTAGCAGACTACCAGGTTGGTCCATGATACTAAATCAGTTAAAAACCTCTGGTCTAGATGATGATTGATGATATCTAGAGCCATAAACTTTGGTCTGGAGTATAAGGCAATGTAGAAAATAATTTGATTCTCGTTGGTTCAATCAAAGTACCATAGAGAATAGGAAAGTACATCCTGTTGTGAAATCTTGGTAAGTGCTGCTTTTTGTACTGCTACTTCCTTTGTCTACCTTTGCTCAGACTCAACAGATTTTTGATAAGGTGTTGATTTAAAAGATTTTTTTGTAGATTGTGTGCATGTTTTCTAAGTACTGAACTTACTGCTGATACTTTATTTAGAGTTATTTCTGTGTGTAGTTGACTAAATGGTTGCCTAAGCAATGGGACCCAAAGGAGTCCATCACCACATCCCCTGGGTGGAAGTGGAAGCCCGGGGAAATCTGTACACTGCTATAATCCTGCAGCCAAGACCCTTCACCTAATAGGGCAGCTACAAGTAAGTCACAATGCTCTAGTGAGACTAAATAAAGGAAGCACACTGAGAAATGCTATAGGACTTCATCGACCTGGAGTTGTTTGGTCTCCCCACCTTGCCTGTTAAAATGTTATCTTCATGGGGCAGCTAGGTGGTGCAGTGAGTAGAGCACCGGCCCTGGAGTCAGGAGGACTTGAGTTCAAATGCTACCTCAGACACTTGACACACTCACTAGCTGTGTGACCTTGGGCAAGTCACGTAACCCCAATTGCCTTGCCTTCCCCCCTCAAAAAAACCCCCCCAAAACAAAAATGTTATCCTCATTCTGAACTTGCTTGCACCAGCTTTGGATGGTACCTTCCTGGAAAAGATGAAAAGGAAATAAAGGCACCTGATACCTCCCCCCCCCCCTCCCCCCGTAGAGAGGGCTTTTGAAATTTAGTAATCATTGTCAGCCTAGTAGTTTCCTTTCACTAAAGTCTCCATAGGTCATTGTGGTGTCAGTTTTACCCCATTTAGTTAAAAAAAAATGAGGTAGAGAAATATAAAATTTAGGAATCAAATACTAAACTTTTTGTTTGTATTTAACAAATGATTTCACTATTTTAAACTGCTTATTTTTACTTTAAATTTTCTGGGTTTTTTGCCCCCAAACCGGGGAAGAAATTGGCCTACAGAAAAAAAAATCAAATCACGCTTTTGAAATTTATATAATTAACTTTAATGGACATGTTCTGTTACCTAATCACTCAGTTTAGATAGAATTTCTTTTTGAAACTAAGAAAGTTGTCTTAGCCCTGAGAACCTTTTAATTCCTGTGTGTTTGTGTGTGTTGAAGCAGGTGGTGAGGGAGAAGGGGAACTAATAACCCAGTGATATGTAGCTCCAGAGTTTCATCTGTTGTTGCCATAAGTTAAATGCATTTACATGACTGGTGCATCCCTGTTAGAGTCTAATACAGTGATTTAATACAGAAATCCAAAGTCTTGGAAGGAACCATATAATTAAAATACAGTTAAATCTTCAAATTTGGGGAAGAGGAGGAAGACTGTTCTTACATTGCAATGGTGAAAAAATAATATGGGCTTTGGCTAAACAATTGAAACTCATTCAACTTAAGCTAAAATTGCATATGATGGTGGGCAGTCCATTGACAGTCTGAAGCCAAGTAATTTATTTAATTAGCATGTTGAAGTTAACAGAGAAAAGCAGAATAGAAAAGCATTGCCACTTACGAGGTTGTAAGAGAAGAGCTTTATGACACAGTGTTATTTATATGTGCAATATCACTACAGCATTTTCTAACAGCAACTGACACCTTCCCTTTTCTATCCCCCCACTCCAAAAAAAAACATTTCAGAGGTTGTCTGTTCCAACTTGTCCCTCAAAAACAATCCTCTCATCTGGTCAATCTTGTATTACCTGGTCTACCAGGAGTGGGGCGCCTACTTATCTGAGAAGCTTATTAATTCTGCTTTTGGACAACTTGTTTCTCCTTCTGTTAACACTACAACTTTTCTGCAGCATGAGCTCTTTTCTAGGACCAAATACAGTCTAGTCACTTCGACATGATCACTGACCTCTCTAAATGTTGTGGCTATTTAGGCTTAAAACAGTTCAGCTGTTATACTGTCTGTCATCTTTAACTCTACATCTTAAGAGAGATTTCTTAATTTCCCACACTTTGAGGTGGTGATAAATTTGTTCTTCGCCCTTTCAATACCTTCCCCCATATTTTCATTTTCAAACTTCAGTGCCAACATGAGATACTTAGTCCTCTACATGGTTCTTTAATATTGAAAAATCACCTTTAAATGGTCTACTGTCTGCATTATATTTTATTATTCCCCACTGTATTTCATGTTATCCTTATGTAAAAACTTAACTTTGGGTAGTTTTTCATACTTAGTGGAAAACTTGGTTCTAGTTACCAAGTTTATGTTCCTGGTGCTGCTTTTAGAAGATTTGTGAAATAACACATGTGTAACCTACATTGAATTGCTTGCCTTCTCAATGAGAGGGGGTGGGGAAGGGAGAGAATTTGGAACTCAGAGTGTTAAAAATGAATGCTAGAAATTGTTTTTACATGTAACTGGGGAAAAATAAAATACCCAATAATTTTTTTAAAAAGAGAACAAAATTTTGAGAATCACAGTAAGATGGATGAAGGAAGTTTTATAGAGGCAGTGTTCCCAGTCTCTTTAATAATACACATGATAAAAATCCTGAAATTCAGAAAACTTAGCAGTGACAAGAATACTGAAAGAATGTGCTTCAAGTTGCATGTCAGAGAAAAAAATGACTGAAGATTGGCTCTGGGAGCTTCCACTCATCTAAGTATTCCCTCTGTTTTCCAAGCCAGGTTGTATGTTGGCCTAGAGCCATCCTATGATTGTTGTTGCTACAGTTTTAAGCATCTTGCTTTTGTAGTTAACTTGTGGTAATGCCCCAAGAGGAAATCCCACTATCAGGAGAACTGAGACCCATGAACCAGACTAGCTTCATGTCCTGGAGAAGGAAAAGGTGTATTTGAGGAGCTGTGTGGAGGAGGGGGGAGACCAGAAACACCACTGACTAAAAGTACTACATACAAAACAGAACAGAAGGAAACTGGCAACCAATAGAACTGACAGAATGGGTTGTGAAGCGGTACCACTCAGTGCAAAAGCTGCTCAGCACCTCTCAACTGTGTTCTGAATAATCCTCTCTACATCTGAGACCAGGCTGAAGGCAATTTTAGGGACCAAAGAAATCTATTTGAAGGAAGGGTAGGGTAAACCCAGACAAATGTGACTGGTAAAGATGGAGTATAGAGCTTTACCACAATGGCTACTTTGGCTCTCCTTGCCAGCAGTATGGTGGGCAGCTGAGCCCACCTGAGAGGTGTCCAATCCCTGAGGAGATCTGAGAGAACAGAGCAGGCAGCTAAGGCTGGGGAAGGTCACAAGAGCACCAAGCTTTCTGAAGTCAAGGAATTAGCAGTAAGTACATTTTTAGTAAGGACACCATAGGAAAGTAGACCAAAGCTGACTGAGAAATGAACACAATTGGAGGGTAAAAGATGTCTTAGAAAACAAGTAACTGGCAACAAAGGAAACTGACCTTGAGGAAGGTAAAGTAGCACAGTGACTTATGTAGAGCTTCCTGAATTAGTGGAATAACCCCTACCAAAATGTTGTAGAAAAGCAATCAAAGGATTAAGTAAAAATGTCAAATAAGGAGTGCCGAAATTATAACTCTTAAGGAACAAATCCAGTCTAACCAGAGATTGGAGAATTTAGTACAAAGGTACATCCTAGAGCAGAAGAATAACAAAAGAATTGGAAACAAAGATGCACAATGATTGAAACGATTAAGAAATTGTGGTGGTATGTGAATGTAATGGAAAATCCCTGTACTACAAGAAATAATGTAGATGATGAATACAGAGATGTATGGAAAGAATTAGATGAATTGTTGCAGAATGACATAAGCAGAGCCAAGAAAATGAAATATAACAATTTAATCACCAAAACAAAGTGGAAATAACTACTACAAAGTAATAAAAATTTATATCGCAAAATTAGAAGGAACAAGCATGTCTGCAAAGAAGAGCTACATGAGATGTCTCTGCTCCATTCCTTTACAGAAGTGGCAGGCAGGTCCATGGGTGGAACATTGCACATATTTTCAGATTTTTTTAATGTACTGATTAGTTTTACTGACTTTTTTCTCATTTTATATATGTATTATATACATTAACATGTAGTGATATATAAATTATTATTCCTAATATATGGATGACTCAGAGTAGGGAGAGAAGGGAAATGGAGAACATTTAAAAATACACAATATAATTTATTTTAAAAAATTACAGAATTAGAATGGAAAAATGCAGATATATAAAAATGGGAGAAAATAAAAGTGCGATATTGGAAGAATGCATGAGTGATTTCCAAGACAAGAATACTGAACTTGAGGGTGCAAAAAGATAATCTGAGAATTTTAGTTCTTCCAGAAAAACATGAAGAACTTGAATACTATCCTGTCAAGAAATCTTGCAGAAAAAATGCCCAGAAATATTTTAAGCACATGGCAAAGTTCAGATGAAGAGAATCTACAGAATGAATCTCAAAATTGAAATCATTTATTTTTTAGTCTTACATGTCAGGTGACAGAGCAAATAAAAGATGAATAGGCTAAAGAATTTGAGGGGGAAAAGCATCGGAAAAATCAGAATAGATGGAAATGAATTATTCAGGGGAATTTTCATCCTCAATTAAAAAAAATTGTAGAGAGGTTACTACCTTTTGGTTGGGGATAGTGTAAGGGGTGTCAGGTAATGATTGGTCAGAATTTGAGAGTGGTGGTGTGTGAAGTTTTTAGTTTCTTCCTCTAACTTGGATGGAGAGATGATAAGGATAGAATTGTAGGACAGGCTGCAGAGGGAAGAATAAGATGCCAGTAGGAACAAGCAGAAAAGGAAAAGTCTGTCACAGACAATCCTGCAGAATTGGAAGTGGGGTGGAATGAGGGTCTTGCAATGAACTCTGCTTGGAGAGAAGGGACTGGATGATTCAGGATATCTTCTACTATAAGGTAGGGTCATGTGGGTACAGGAGAAAGTGCTAGATTTAGAGCTAGAAAATTTGGATTCAAATGTCATCTTTGAGTCTTCTCTGCCATTTAGATGATTGACCTTGGCTAAGTCACTTTACCTTTCTTGGCCTCAGTTTCCTCATCTGTAAAAATGAGGGGATTGGACTAGATGATCTCTAAGGTTCCTTACACTATGACCACAAATTCTGAACCTCAGTAGTAACTCCAAATGGGGAGAGGAAGGGTGCCTAGAAGGCACAGCTTGGAGGAGGTAGAACAGAGGATTGTACAGCATCAAAAGGTACAAATGATAAGGGAAAAGAAGAAAGAAAATTGGAGCCTCTAGTACTAGGGTGGGGACTTCTTCCCTTGAACCTCACTGTTCCTTGAGAATTAGCATTCTTGGGAATACAATCTAGAAAATCTTAGGAAGAGTAAAAGAGAAAGTGTAAGGAAAACAACATTTGTTAGGAGCATTATACTTTTTTTGAAAGTTTATATTTTGTGATATTCTATGCCCATATTTCCCTGTGAAAAAAGGACCAGAAATACATTTTTTCAAGCCTTTTCCATAGTCAAGCTTGATAACCATGATTACCTAGTGTTTGGTTTTTTCCCCCATTTACACTGGAATCATAATGTACATTTTCCTATTCTTAACTCACTGTATCAGTTCATGTAAGTTCTACCCTGCTTCTCTGAATTATGTTTATTATTTGTCCCTAAGTCTCACTACATTTGTGTACCACAACTTGTTTATCCATTTCTTAGTGGTCAATAGGCATCTACTTTGCTACTACAAAAAATGCTGCTATAAAATTTTGGTGTATATGGGACCAGGAGCATTACATGTTAATATCATTGTATTAGTAGAAAAGATAGATGGAGAAAGGACATGGAGGATTAGTTACGGTGCTGAACTAGAAAAGGGGTTAAACAAAAGAGAAAGCAACACAATAGGAGGTTAAAAATGTAAATTTGTAATGCATGTAACATTAATATGCTCACAAAGCAGTTAATTGAAGAAGCAAATATTAATACAAATTGTTATCCTAAATTGAAATGGATTATATTGTACAATAAAAAGGACAAGTATGGATAAGAAAATGAAAATACTGCATAGAAGGAACACATTTGAAACTGAAAGTTGTAAGATAAAACAATATCTGATATGCTAGCAAATAAAAAAGGGTTACCGTCATGTTCCAAGGAAAGGAAATGAAAATTTATGTAAAGCTTTAAGGTTTGCAAAACACAAGTATTACCTAATTTTGTCATCACAGAAAAACCTGGGAATTGGGTCCTATTATTATCCTGATTTTGTAGATGAGAAAGCTGAGGTGGGCTGAGTTTGTGACTTGCCTGGGGTGGCACAAACATGGGAGTTTGGATTGATCTGAGTCTTCCTGACTCCGAGTCTTGGGTTCTATCCACTGCACCATTTCACTGACAAAGTCCAGAAAAACAAACAATGAAACTTTTTCGTGCTTAAGAACACCAGAAAACCAGAGCTATTAAGTCATACACACTGATGAACGTAGATAAATTCTTAAAAGTTAGGCTAATTGCAAAAAGGCATTGTTAGCAACATGCTAATAGGCTGGAGAATTTTTAGTATTTCAGCTGTATAAATCCAACCAATAGAAATAAGGAAAATAAGAGGTGAATGAATTTGTTGAATAAAGTAGATTTGATTGACCTTTGTTGACTTACGATTGATGTACTAAAGAAAACAAATTTTGCAGCATCCATTGTTAACCTTTACAAAAAGTGAGTGTATGCTAAGAATGCAGGCCAAATGTAAAAAAGCAGATATGATAAATGTATCCTTTATAGGCCATCCTGCAACAAAATTATGATAAAAACAATAGGACCAAAAGATTACTGAATTATGATGGAATCAAAGAATAAATAAAAACAGCACAATGAAACTTCTGAGACATAGCTAAAACAATCAGGAAATTTTATACCTCAGACAACAATGAAATAGAAAAAAAATCACTAAATTGAGCACGTAAATAAAAAGACTAGAAAATAAATCAGCATCTCTAACATCACTACAAAGAAGAAATTTTGAGAATTAGAAAAAATTCAAAAGAATTTGTAAACCTGAGAAATGAACTTTTTTTTTAAAAAGGTCTAACAATAATTAGCTAACTTGATCAAGAAAAGGAGAAAGCAAAATCAGATTACTCAGAAAACTAGATGAATACAGGATAGGGAATGAACTACTGCAGACTGTTCTATATGATGAAATCTAAGAATTCAAAGGAAACTACCTATAAAAATAGAAAATTCTCATGCAAAACAAGAGAGCATCACAATTTCAGAAAAATGCTTAAAAATCAATTAATACTTATTAATTAATACTTATCTCTAGATATATCCTGACACCCAAACAAGGGAGAGAAAGAACCATAGATCACTCTAATAAATACTGATAGAGAAATTTTAAATAAAAATTTCACAGGAAACTAAAAATAGATCCTCAAAATACCTGAACAAAATGGACTCATACCAGGGATACAGGGATGTTTCAAAGATAGAAAATTACTATAATTACAAACTAAAAGAAAATTATTTCGATAATTGAGGAAAAAGCTTTTACAAAGTGCAACACTGTTACAAACTCTAAAAAGCATAGGCACAGAAGGAATATTTTTTAATATGATCGAAAGTATATATTGAAAACCAAGGGTTCCATTGTTTGTAATGGAGAAACACTAGACGGTATCCCATTACAAAAAGAAGTAAAACGAGGATGTGCTGAGCATTCTTCACCATTACTTGACAGTTTTGGACATACTAGTTATAGCAATTGTACAACAAACACAGTTATCACAATAAAATGAGAATAAAATCAAAAGATTTAAATATAAGCAAAGAGGAGACAAAATTATCCGTACTTGCAGATGGTCTACTTAGAAAATCATGGACAGGGGCAGCCAGGTGGCCCAGTGAGTACAGCACCGGCCCTGGAGTCAGGAGGACCTGAGTTCAAATTTGACTTCAGACACTTGACACATGTACTAGCTGTGTGACCTCGGGCAAGTCACTTAACCCCAATTGCCCCATTCCCCCCCCCCCAAGAAATCATGGAGGATCAGTGAAGAAACCAATTGACCCAAATTATAGCTGTCTCAACGTTGCACAAGGTAAGTCCACAGATAATATAATTTTTATACAATCTTAACAAAAACTAGAAAAATGTATGATAAATTCCATTCAAAATAAAAAATGCATAAAATATCTGGGAGTTAAAAGGACATGCAAAATTTTGTATAACTTCAAAACTACAGAAAATAGTAGAAGCAATTTCAATATTCAATGCTCATGGTTGGGTGGTACTAACATAATGGCAATACTACTTAAATAGTTTAAAGATTAGTACTACAGCTAGACATCATCTGTAAGGCCTAGAATCTCAAGGGAGACAATGAGAAAGATTATGAATAATGGGGGCATAACATTAGCAGACATAATTTTAAAGATCTGCATTTTATAGCAGTTAAAATAGTAAATCAGGAAAAGACTAGACCAATAAGAAATGGAAGCAACCAAAACCTGCACAGCAGTGTTTGATAAGACTCAAGAACATAACTGGGGAAAGGACTCTACAAGAACTGCTGGGGAAGCTGGACGGCAGAAATTAGGTTTTGCCCAACAGTTTATATCATAACACAACAATAAGCTAAAGATGAATATGTGACCTGAATATAAAATGTCATACCAAAAAATTAAAAGAAAAAAACTGAGATATCAAGAATCTTTCACAAATATAAATGAGAGAATTTTTTTTAGTTTTCTTTTTTATTTTGAACTTAAATACCAAGAAAAAGGATTTCCATATTACATAGCAGAACACAAAATAGTTCCATATGAAACTGTGATTCTCTATTTCATATCACACTATATAATAAATTTCCATGTTACTTTAATAACTTCTTTTTGTGTTTTCTTTTGAATGTCTTGTCTGTGTCCTTTTAAAAATGTTTTAACCTTTTTCCTTTTTTGGCATTACTATTGCAACTTCTCCTCCTCCCTTGACCCTTCCTCTTAGGAAAAGAATTCTTAACCAAGTAAGGGAAAAGGAAATAATTAAAGACAAAATAGGCAGTTTTGACTGCAGAAAATGTAAAAATCTTCTGTTTGAATTAAAGCAAAACATGAAAAATGGTAGAGCAGGAGAAATATTGACATCAAATGTCACTAACAAAAGTCTGGCATTGAATATCAATATTATTAATTTAAAAATTTATATTTAAAATTAGTTCAAAATATTAATATTAAAAATAGGGAATCAACTGAAATATGTAACAGCAAGAGTCACATTCCTCAGTGGACATGTGCTCAAAGGATATGAACAATTTTCAAAAGATGTGCAAATTATATATGATCAAAGGAGGACATGGTCTAAATCCTTAGAAGTAAGAGCAATCTAGATTAAAACATCACAATTTCACCTCACTCCATGTAAATTGAAATGAATGTAACAGGAGGGAACAGTGTAAGGGCAGTGGAGAGGTACACTGTTGTCCTATTGGTAGTCCATCTTGTCTGGATTTCAATTTGAAATTACGTAAATTACTTCTTTATATATGACCATGCTGCTGGGCATATATTCCCCAAGTTTTTCAGAAATTGTCACTTCCATAATTTCTTACAGTGAAACAATATTCCATTATATTCGTTTACAGTAATTGGTTCAGCTCTTTCCCAGTTGATGGCATCCAATCCTCTTAGTTTCCAGTTCTTTAAAAAAGGAGTTCTAATAAATACTTTAGCATATATGGATCCTTTTCTCTTTTTTTAAACAGGGTATAGGCCTGTTATCATTGGGTCAATTATGGTTGCATATGGTAAGCTATGTAGGCGTAGTTTACTGACTTGGGGCCATTAGTTCAAGAACCGGACTACTTCACAGCTCCACTAACAGTCCATTTATGTGTCTCTTCTGGAAGCCTCTCCAATGTTTGTCATTTTCATTTTTGGTCAACTTTGCTGACAAAACAAAGTTGTTGAGTGGGAGACAGAACTTCAGAGTTGCTTTTCTTTGGTGGTTATTTTGAGCATTTTTTCATGATTGTTGATAACTTGGATTTCTTTCCTGAAAACTGTTCCTATCCTTTGACTTTCTCTTGGGGGAATGGTTTTTTGTTCTTATAAATCTGAATCAGTTCCATGTGTATCAGCGAAGGTTTTCCCCTCTAGTTAACTGTTTACTTTCTTATTTAACTGCACTTGTTTTGTTTATGCAAACCCTTTAAATAATGTAATTAAAACTGCCTTTTTTTTATCTAATGCAATCTTCTTTATCCCTTATTTGGTCATTAACTCTACTGCCATAAAACTGTGAAAAGTATTCTCTGCCTTGCTTGTCTAATTTGTCACCCTTTATTATGACCTTAGCCACAGTTAGGTGGCATAGGGATAAGAGTGATAGGTCCGGAGTCAGGAAGACCTTATGTTCAAATATGGCATTAGGCACTAACTACTTAGCTGTATGATCCTGGAAAAGTCACTTCACCTCTGCCTCAGTTTCCTTGATTGCAAAAGCACCTACTTCACAGAGATGCTGTAAAGATTGAGTGAGGTATTTGTATAAAAGCACTATTTGGAAAAACCCAGTGCCTGGCACCTAGCAGGCACATAATAAATACTTGTTCCCTGTCCTTTCATATTTAAATCATGTATCCATTTGGAGCTTGTCTTTGTGTATTTGTGGGATATACTGATCTATACTTACGCTAAACTGCTTTTTAGTTTTCCCAGGAATTTTTCTCCAGTAGTGACTCCTTGTCCTGTCATTCTCCCCCAAGGAAGTCAAAGTCAGAAACAAAGTTCCAATATCAGAATATTCCTAGCAGCAACCTTTAAGATAGTAAAGAGCAGGAAACAATGTGGCTGCTCACCAATTAGAAAATCGCATATGAATATAATGGAGTAATACTATGCAGAAAGAAATGACTAATATCAAGAATTCAGAGAAATACGGCAAGATTTATATGAACCGGTGCAGACTGAAATAAGCAGAAGCAACAGGACTATTACATGATGACTTCAAAATCCCACTAAAAGGAAGCTGACTTCTGAATAACAGAAAGGTCAAATGAAGATTGTGGAGAAGTGATAATGAAACATCCCTCCCTCACAGCAGAATGGGGTACTACCAGAACACTAGTGTACACACTGTCAGGTCCTATCTCTGCATGGGATATGTTCCCTGAATTTTCTTTGTCCCAGGGATCGGAGTTCAATATGGAGTAGGCTGATGGCAGAAATTTGTGGTTTAGTCGTTTTTCAGTTGTCTGACTCTGTGACCACATTTGGGGGTTTTCTTGGCAAAGATACTAGAGTGCTTTGCTGTTTCTTTCTCCAGCTCCTACAAATGAGGAGACTAAGGCAAACAGGGTTAAGTGACTTGCCCAGGGTCGAACAGCTAGTAAACGTCTTGAGGCCAGGTTTGAACTCTGGAAGAAGTCTGACTCCATGCATGGTGCTCTATCAGCTGTGCCACCTAGGTGCCCCAGAAAATTACTGGGGTATACAGAGGAAAGGCATCGATAAAATATAAAAGCCACACACACACACAGAGGCTTTGATCACTATCATGCCATTTATTTTACCCATTATAGACCCAGAAGAGACCTCAGAAACCATTTAATCTTCACTTTAGGGATGAGGAAAGAGAGGCTTTGGAGAAGAGACTTGAGGGCCACACAAGTGAGCCTGTTTCTTCACCTGTATGTTTAACACATTACCCATTTGGCTAAATGCTCTCATGATCCTTTCCAGCTTTAAAAACTAAGTCACAGGACCGTACATGTGAGAATATGGTCAAACTTCACCCTTAGAGGGTGGTTCAACAGACAAACCTTGTGAGCGAACTTTCAGGTTGTTTTGGGCAGTAGGCCAGTAGTAAAACAAAATGTTGGAGTGAAAGGGGTTGTCAGGGAAGGGTGGGCAGGTGAGAAGGGTCAGAGTAAGCTCATTCACCTGGATTCAGGCCAAGCAAAATGGTGGCTTCCCACCCTACAACAAGCACCATTAAACCGGATTCCTAGTTCCTCTCTAAACTAGGAATTTGTTATTTGCTAACAGAGTAATAGCCATGTAGAGCAATTATATTGCACAGACCTCTGTATTAAATTTATCTTCCATTGGGAACACATCCATTAAATTTAGTGATGTCATCACCCAATATTTTAATAAGCTTGATGTCAGCCTAGTCTGTGTAAGCATTTAAAGCAACAAAAGGGATCATACCACATAATGGCAAAGATATATTTTTATTTTTCAGTAGCAAAAAGTTTATGAAACTGGCTGACTTCAAAATACTTGCCATCTATTTTAAGCACTGTAAATAGTCACATGTCGCTATACTTATTGCTCAGTTAAGGAAGAAAACTTTAAAACCACTCATAATTTAAAAAACAATTCTTTTCTTTCCAAAGCTCATGAAAGATACTGGAACAAATATCCCAGAGCCTTATATGCTGTATACTCAAGAAGGCCAAACTGTTCACATCCCATAAGGCCATATCCTATTCTTTAGACTTTCAAGTCTTGTTTACTTAAAATGTCTGTAGAAATATCATAGTGGTTGTCTTGATAAGGCATGTGCACACACCTTGGGACCCAGACACGGATTAGCCTCTAACTCAGTCATTAGGTTCAAGGCAAGGTTTCTAGTCAACGAGAAGAAAAAAACCTTCAATCAATCCTTTCAGTGCTTGGAAAGTCTTGTTTACTTTTTAAAACAGAATGAGATCTTCCAAGGGAAGGGAAATGGGCACCTTTTATGAAAAGGATTTGCACACTCCTTGAGCCCACAGAGACAATACATCTGTAGCTTTCCCACATAATGCAAGACTTATAAACTGAACCCAAGAAGCTCAGAAGAAAAGAATAAGCTGAAAGCACCCACTGAAAATATCCTATCAAGGATGGCAACAACATCAGCAGACCTGCTAATGAGTTTGTGTTTAATCTACTTCGTTAGATCTCCATTCCATTAGTCTGGGATCTTCTGTCTTTCTTTCTCTGGTCTAGTGCAAACTCAATTATATGAAAAACAGTAGAGATCTTGTCGAACAGCCAAGAGCAATCCTGGCACTCCCCGGGGGCCACCAAGATGGGAAGAGAAAACCACACTGGGGATGTCTTCCTTAGAGGATGGGTATGGGGAAGGAATGGTTCTGAGCAGATGGGTATCACAAAGGCTCCATATCCGTGTATAGCAGTCTTGCCCCACTGAAAAGGGAAAAAAGGGTGGGTTAAGGATGAGATGCTGCGCAGGTATACTTTAACTTCCTCGAGATTCTCTAGCACTGGCACGTATGTGTGAAAGAGTGTAAATAACATTGGCAAATAACAGAAAAATATGATTTCTAAACAACATTCTAGTATAAGTACATTGTGAGGTACTCAAAGTGCTAATATACACATCTCTGGACACCCTGTAGCTCAGGAGACTTTGAGAAGCTTGGCAAACCAATGCAGACCACTAGACTTTCTGAGTCACCTAGACTTGCTCTCTTTCCTCTGCAATATCTTAGGTAAGAGGCAGGGATGCAGAAGTACACTAGGGGACAATCCAACTAAGGAATGTGGGGGGAGGGGAGTTTACACAAGCAACTCCCTGGCCCATCCTTCTTTATCCTCTTTACAATTCTTCCTCAAAATCTGAAGGGTCAGTTTCGTTTTTTTAGACTTGGGAAAATAAACAAAATGGAAAATTTTGAAGATGTTTTCCACTCCTGCACATGGATCTCTAATCGCAAACCAGCTAATTTTCCCCGAAGCTTCATCTCACACAAAGGCTCAGTTTATGTCTCCAGGGCTCATGGTTCTTGAGGAATGTGCTAGGCAAGTACAGAAAACCTGGACATGCTGCAATGTGCACAGTATTTGGAAGTCTTCAAAGGAAAGACATTTGGAAGATAAGCACAGTGGCAGCTCACTGTATCATCCAAGAGGCTTTGAGTTTGGTTTTACATACATGTTATCTTGAAACCCTGTCCAGTAGCATTTACTTATCAGAAAGAACTTGCTTTAGAATATGGACCCATGAAGACTATGTAAGAAGCAAGGGTCCTGGAAGTTATTAAACTTTTCAAAATATCTTTTGGTAGCTGTGTATACAGGAAGCACGTAGCATTTTTAGGGTGTGGTGTGGTGTGGTGGCAGTGATGGTGAATCCCACAGTAAAGAATCTTATGGGTAACATCCTCGAGTCAGGTAGATACCAAAGCCAAGTCTGCCATCTTTAGTCTTGTTCTACCCAACTCAGGGTGCTACCTACTTTGTATTACTAGGTTTGCACAAAATCTTCACTATTTTTAATCCTTTCTTTCATTACTGAAAATGTGCTCAGTATCCATCACTACTTTCCTCTAGTTTGTTCCCGTCAAACTTATGTACCCCAACCAATGGCACTTGGCTCCTCCTCACTGATGTGTTGTCTAGCTGTCTATAGCTAACCAGTGGAGACTACATGAAAAATAATACAACAGAATGGAATCTCCTATCATAAACCCTGCATAATATTCCAGGATAACTTGGAAGTTGGGGGGCAGGTCTGTTTTCAGTTGAGTCCCTATATATGAACGTGTCTTTCCCACATACCTGCTATCAGAAGTCCTTCTTCCTCATGTATATGCAGGGGCAGGTAGGCATATTCATTATTGTGACCCTCGTATTGTTTCACACACTTATTTGCCCTCAGGTCCCACAGCTTGATCTGTGAGTTAAGGTCATAAAGGAAAAGTCATGAGGAACTACCTACTTTACTAGGAATACTAGTTAAACAAAGAGCTGGAAGCTAGAATCTGACTACAAGCTTACCTTGAAAGAGTAAAACAAAAAGCCACATTCATGTTGGGTAAGGCACAGTCAGCCTTAGGGCCTGATTACTCCCACTCTTCAGCCCCCAGGTTCCCCTTCCTCCTATCACTCTCTCTTTAAACTCTGGGAAGCACAGTCATGCTCATCTCTGCCTGGAGTGGAGCAGCAAAGCAATGCCCCTGAAGCTCAGTTGACCAGATCTCTTCCGCTTCCTAAGAAATCCACCACCCGAGAGCTTTCTAATGGATCTCTTCTTCCTTCACAAGCAATACATACCAAGTTCAAAGACAGAAATCAGGAGGTCCCTTTCTTCTAAGTGGCTACCTCCTGTGCCTGAGGTCTGACCAGAGGCCAGACTGGGCCTTAGACACATTAACTGTGTGACCCTAGGGAAATCACTAAACTTTGGCTCCTCGTCTATAAAATGCGGAAATAATATCTGCGATACATTTCACAGGTCCACTGCAAGAAAGTGCTTTGCAAACTTTGAAGTACTATATAAATGTCAGGTATTATTGACTGTTTTCTTTGGAGCAGGGCACTTCTAGTAAAGAGTCTCTCCCTGGATCCCTCAGCATCTCAATTATCCTGCAGAGGCTTGAAAAATCAGCTTTGCTTCCGTACCTTCCCAGACATATCTGCTGCCATTAGGTGCTGCTCATTTTGTAAGACCCGAACAGATGTCACAGCTGAGTCATGGAATAAGCGGGCAGCTTTCCAGCCCTGGCCTTTACGACCTCGGTGACGCAGATCAATAGCGAAGACCTCGCCAGAGCGGCAGCCATTGAACAGTAGAGGGGCCTTTGCAGAGAGGGAAGGAATGTCTATGCTGAGTCATTAGATTAATGTCCACTGCCTTGTACATGAACCCCGGCCACCATTTGATCCTCATGCTCTGACATTCACAAAGTCCAGGTAAAAGGGGGGTATTTGTGTGTATACGCACACAGGATTTTGGATTGAGTGATTAGGGACAGAAGTCACCTCAAAGAAAGCCAGATGTTTCCACATACATGAAACATATTGGCAGCCTCAGAAGGAAGAGAGTAAATCTCTCCAACCTTTAGTCTCACTTGAGAGCAACGTGCCATTGCAACTTCAACACTGGTCCTTTAGTCTATCACAGCCTTAGTACAAGCTTGGTGGGGGGCAGAGGAGGAATACTTGAGGATGGGCAATGGGTATGAAGTATTAGAGAGGAGAATGGTTCTAGTTATATCACAGGAACCTAATGGGGGGATGAGGAAGAGCTGTTTACATACTTTTCTTATTGCTCTCAAAGAAGTGTAGATGAATCTCAGAAGTATTTCTACTATATAGTAATTACACCATTTTCTTAGGTCAGAAATAGTCAAAACCATGAGTGATGATTTCTGAATTTAAAAATATACAAGTGTAAGTGGTTTATTAATGTTATTTATTTACAAGTTTTTCCAATTATTTGTGTGCTAGATAATGCATGTACCTATCCAGTTTAGCCATAAAAATTCACTGAAAGCAACACTTAACCAAGTGATGTTATACTACCAGTAAGCCAGATCTAAGTTTGGAAATCTTCTGCAAAGTTTATCTACTAATACTTGAGTTGTTTTAGAATTCCGTATAAAATGGGGAGTGGTGGTAGAGGGCATATAGGGCACTGTGCTCATCTTTCCTGGGTTTTAGTTAACTACCACCTGGACTCTTGATTAGACCTTTTCTTTTCTTTCTTTAATTTACAGTTCTCAATTCTCTCACCCCTCTCTCCCCTACCCATTGAGAAGGAAAGAAAAACCCCAAACCCATTATAAATATTAATAATAAAAAAAAAGAAAAGAGAAGAAAAAAGATGCTTCAATCTGCACTTGATTACATCAATTTTTTGGTCTCAACCAACCTGGGTGGCAAACTGTTGTGCCAGTACATCACTGTTGGTCCCAAATGTCTGCCGATGACCAGTCACCGCGTTGGTTACAAGGACCCTTCTGGACAAGCCTAAGGGGACACAAACAAGTGATCTTTGGGACTCTTCCACAAGTTCAGGCTGGTGAAAGTTGAGGACAGGGAGAGATTCAGCCTTCTACTAAGTCATTCCCTTATTTCAGGTTTTAAGGAGCAGGTCCCAGCTCACAGCTCACCTGTACTGAAGCAATTATTAGCCTGGGGGTTCAGGCACCATGCACAAGACCAAGCAGTGGAGATCTTAAAATTGCAAAGCATTCCAGGATGGTCTCCTGCTGTGTTTAGAAAAAAAAAAAAGGAAAATAACAAAGATAATAATTTCTAGGCAGGCAAACATGGAACAACAGGTTAGTAAAATTCTCTATTTCCACCGCAGTGCCTGTATCACGTCATCATCTTTCCCACATACCCAGGAAACTTCAGAGATTAGCAACGATTATTCATAAATTATGCTGTGCCAGGTTTTCTTGCAGCTAGGAATAGAAACCTGCAAATATATTCACATATGGGTGGCGTCTATGCCAGTTTTTCTGAATGCACAGTCTTAGAAGGGGAGTTGGAAGGTTTCTCCCCAGTTTCCTTAGCTCTGATCCACAGGATGTTTGGAAAAACAAATAAAACTATATTTAACATTTATAAAGCACTTAGTAAGTGCTAGGCCCTATGCAAAGTGCTTTATAGATACTACCTCACTTATATCCTCGTAACAACCCTAGGAGATAGGTGCTCTCCATTTTACAGATGAGAACTGAAGCAAACAGAGGTTAAATGACTTGCCCAGGGATCATACAGCTGGCTTGTGAGAATGGCCACATTTGAATTCAGGTCTTCCTGACTCTAGGTTTGGTGCTCCATCCACTGTGCGACCTTGCTACCCCAAACTATTTACCCTGATGACTTCTTAGGACGAGGAGTGCTTTCAGGATTAAATGTTTTCAAAAAGGCAGCCTATACCTATGTTTTGTTTTCTTGGACAGGCCACTCAGACGACCTTTGCTTGGGAATCTGAAGTTCCCACTAATACGCTTAGGAGGAGAAGATTCACTCAAAACCTTTAAGTCCACTAGGACTAATTTTGGGACCAGCTTAGGCAATCCCCATTTTAGGATTAATGCATCTGGAAACAACCATAACATTATCAGCTTTACCTTTAGGGGGTTAGACAGCCTGTGTTTGATTCCCAGCAGCAAGCTAAGCTTACTGGGGTTTTGTTGTTAAACCTTTGCTAGACCCAAACTTTGGACAAATCTCATGAAAACAGTCCAGACACTTTGTTGCTCTCAGCTTCTGTGAAACAGAAGTGTGAACAGGACTACTGATCAAAGGATAAATTAGAGCCCAAACTTCAGAATTTTTAAAGCATAAGAGAGGACCTCAAAGATGAACTGGTCCAACCTTTTAATTTCACAGATGAGGAAGGGCAATCCAATTCCGCAAACGTTTATTGAGTATCTGCTATGTTTAAGACAAATGAAGGAGGAGAGACAAAGACATGGGGCTACTGGGCTGCACACTCGGGATTAGAATCTAGGTTTCCTGTGAAGCAATATGGTACAGTGGAAAGCAGTGGATTTGGAGCCAAAGGACTTGTGTGTGAATCTTGACTACACTGCGCCCTATCTGTGCGAGCTCGGGCAAGTCCCTGAATCTCTGGGCCTCAGTTTGCTCATCTCTAAAATGAGGAGGGCTGGACTAGATGAGCCCTAATCCTATGGTTTTCTACTTCGTCCACTGTTCTTCTAGTTCTGCTAAAATACGAACCCACTCAAATCAAATGAGCACTGTACCTGGCCTGGTGTTGCTGAAAAAGGAGGCAGGAAGTAAACTGGCACAGCCTGGAGTCTCTGCAATGCCCATGAGACAGAGCCTGAAGAATGACATTAAGGATAACAGGAGGAGGGAGGAGTCTCTTTTGGGAAAGAATAGGGATGAATGTATTCTTGTAAACAATAGAACCGTGAAGCCTCTGAAGCCTCTGGACCTACGAACTCTTCACACAGCCACCTACAGCCGAGTAATCAAGAACACGTGTCTCCCTTTTCCTGTTTAGTAGACAAAAGCAGGGGCGCTTAGGTGGCACAGTGGATTGAGCACCAAGCCTGGAGTCAGCAAGACTCTCTTTCTGAGTTTAAATCTGGCACCAGACACTTACTAGCTGTTTGACCCTGGGCAACTTCACCATCTACCTCGGTTTCTTCATATGTAAAATGAACTGGTGAAGGAAATGGCAAACCTCTGCAGTATCTTTGCTAAAAAAAAAACACCAAATGCGGACAGAGTCGGAGACGAATGAACAGACAAAAGCAACTGTTTGCAGCAACCTTCTTTTAAAATTTTTTTTTTCTAAATACAGATTTGCTTTCTCTCCTACTCATTGCTCTTCGATCCCCAATAGAGAAAGAAAAAGAAATCCCCACTGCAAACACATATGATCAAGCAAAACAAATTCTCACATTGGTTATATCCAATATGCCTCAATATGCACTGAATCCATTACCTCTACCAGGAGGAAGGAAGGCTTTTTATCATAAGTCCTCTGAAATTGTGGCTGTTCACTGTGACACTGTTAAACTCACCAGCTGACAAATAGTATTAAGACCCAAGGATATGGGGCAGCTAGGTGGCTCAGTGAGTAGAGCACCGGCCCTGGAGTAAGGGGGACCTGAGTTCAAATCCGGCCTCAGACACTTGACACACTCACTAGGTGTGTGACCTTGGGCAAGTCACTTAACCCCAACTGCCCTGCCAAAAAAACAAAAAAACAAAAACAAAAAAAAAAGACCCAAGGATACAATAAAATTGAATGTTTCACATAGGCCAATGATTTCTTTTGGGCTTTAGGAAGATATAAGTTTGAATAATTAAATCAATTACACCAAGTGTGATGGACTGAGAAACCTTCACTTAAATTAACATAATTGGGTATTTCTCTTAGATGATGGTTAGTATAGCCTGGTAATTGCCTTTTTTTTTTTAACTTCCACCAAGCTTACATATGCTTGAAGGGTAGCAAACAGTGTTATAAAACAAGAAACTTCTGAGCAATAGCCAAGCGTCCCGGGATATGTGATGTGTGCGCTATGCTGCCTTACGTGGTAAGTTTTATGAGTTCAAAACTCATTAGGTATTTATTTGAAAGACTGAGACAAATATCAGTAAGCAAATGAATATCTTGTAGCTGGGTCACGTAAGTTATATATAAATCTTGTTCTAGTATTTTGAGTGTAAGAAGTTGGAAGAAAACCCTTCCCTATCCTCTGCTTCACGTGGCTGATCTTTTAGAACAGATAACTTGGTTAGAGCATTATTTTCATGAGGCTACAGACTGTGGTCTCAGCCATTAGCTGTGCTCACAAGTGTGTGCCACAGGCAGAGGTGGTAGTGGGGGGTTCAAGATCAGACTGCTAAGTACAAAACCATCAGTGCTATTTGTAGAAGACCTGAAAGGGCACACACGGATGATGTATCAGAAGTATCATTCTTGCGGACAAAGGAAGATGACCTGAAACCACCACCAGAGGATACTGGGAGACTAACCATCGGGGTGGAAGGTAGGTGATGGGAAGGACTATCAGCATTAGTTTTTTGATTCTATTAAACCCTAATGCAGATCATATGTCATTTTCAGAAAAATAGAAAGCAACTTAAATGAAGTTGAGAGGCTGGGTTCATTCTTTTCCTTTTTGTTCTGCAAAGATCTTGCTTTCTATATAAATATTTTTTTCACAAGAATGGGTAAATTTCACAATAGAATATCTATATAAAGGCATATATGAGTTTGAAAAAAAACACATCGGGGAATTTTTTTTGTTTGAATAAGGGAATTATAATTAGATTTCTCTAAATTCGCATCTAAAGTGAATCTAAGGCAGGAGCTGATTTATAAAAATATAGTCATACAACATTTTAGCAACACTTCTACTACATAAAGGGAGTAACAGACCTGACTCATTATGTGACTTTGGATATACCACAGATCAAACCTCGTTCTATGAAACATAACTACAGAAATATAATCTATAATATGTGCTAGTCCTGTTCCTAGAAAGCAGCATTTAAAAAAAGGTTCTAAGCACTTTGTTATATCCTCTGCAAAGGTTCCCATTGCCACCTCTACATACGAAAGGAAATATACAGAACAAGAGACGCTTCAAAATAATGCTGCTCCATGGTATAAACAGGAAGGTACCATTTGGTTGATCATACAAAAGTAATCGAAATTAAGTCAGGTGTTCATTATACTAAATAGTCTCTTTCCTACCATCAAAAGCCACTAGGCTGTATCAAGTATCACAACAGCAGAGAACATGAGTTGAACTTTTCAGTTGTGGTTCATTTGTTTCAGTCATGTCTGACTCTTTGTGACTCCATTTGGGGATTTCTTGGCAAAGATAGTGGAGGGGTTTGCCATTTCCTTCTCCAGCTCATTTTACAGATGAAGAACTAAGGCAAACAGAGTTAAGTGACTTGCCCAGGATCACACAGCTAGTTAAATGTCTGAGGCTGTACGTGAATTCAGGTCTTCCTCACTCCAGGCCCTGTACTCTACCCACTTTGCCACCTAGTTATCCATGAAGGATACTTTAGCTGCTACCTCAGTCCAGCCTGTCCTGGAACAAGTCAAGACTCTCTTTCCCAACACCCACAAATAGTCATTCAGACATCAAGTGAGAAGAAAACAATGTTGTGCCGAGGACATCCACTGGGAGACAGCTCTGTTGTTAAGTTTTTTTCTTTGTAACAAGCCTTCATCTGCAACCCACTGCTGTTCCTAATTCTGCCCCCCATGGTTACCTTTCACTGTTCTGGTCAGTTCTTCTGACTGTGGGGGGGAGGGCAGCTGCCTTGAACTTTACTTAAAAGACATTTCTTTTGTTGAAACTCCTGGGGGTGGGGGCAAAGGGAAATGGAAGGTAGAAAAGCTGTGGAAGGCAAGATTCTAGGGATTTGTCTTAAAGGAAGCTGAAGATCACACAGAATAAGTGTGACAAGTCAACTCTCTATGAAGAATAAATCCTCCATGTCAAGATTAGCTCCCTCTATCATTTTCAATGTTAATTACCTGTTTCTTTTTGCAGGCTTTGATGTTTTTATCAGATTTCTTTTTAATTCTAAACAAATTCTTCTTAGATATTTATACTGATTTTCTCAGGGCACAAAATGTTCCTGGGAAGTAGTACCTATAGTGAGCTTCCTTGCTCCTCCTTCTACTCCATGAGAACTCTCTCGCTCTGAGTTCTATTTAGATGCACCTTCTCTCCTAAGAGGTGGGATGTCTGCAGTGGCTTAAGCTCCTCCACTCAGCCTCTTCTTTAGGCACCAACATGCTCACAGATGCTCTATGTTTGTGACAAAGGGCAGCCTGCCACCCAAGCTCCTTCACTCGCTGAAGGATACAAAACATGGGAATCTGGATGAGTCAGTGAGGCCCAGCATACAGAATTTACCTGGCAAGAAGGAAAAATCGGTTATCACTACTGCTTTGTAACTTATGGTAAGGGTATGTTTCCTAAAGTCTCAGAAATAGGGACATGTTTTGGTTGTCTACTTCCTCTGAGCTAGTTAAATTCCATGTGGCTTTTTAACAAGGGAAAGGCCCCAATGACTTTAGCTACCAGTCAGAGATGAATTCTCTAGCTCCATGCAGCTTTTATGTTTGTTGAAACAGAAGAATATAGTAATCCCAAGTTACTCATGAATAGGGCTGTTGATTCCACCTTTTGCTTTTACATGTGAGCTCAGTGCTGGATTGGTGGTCAAGGGGTCTAGAGAGTAAAATCATTTGTCTCCTTTCCTCAGTAAATATCTGCAAAGCAAGCTATCTCCCTATGACACTTTCCCCTTAACAAGGGGAAGAGGGAAAGGAACAGGGTAGCTTTTAAGCTATATATAATTCTTTAGTTTTGAATGGGGAAAAAAATCCCTATCAGATACTTTGAATATAATGTGAGCACTGTATTGCTGCCGTATTATTTCACTAGAATAACAAGTGAAGAAAGAAAGAAAAAAAGAGAAAGCAACAAAATTTCTCAGGATGGATATTGTATGGAGACAACATATTTCACACCGAATAATTCCCAAACTTAATTTATCCGATATGCTACCAAAAAAAAAAAAAAAGGTGGGGGTAATGTGTGTGGGGAGAGTCCAGAGTTTTATCGATAGTAGCCTGGGAGCTGTAGCTGGAAGGTCTGAAGCTCAGTTTTGTATCTTAGTCTTATAGAGAGACCAGGAAAAAGGAAGGTTCGTTATTGTACTGAAAATGGTTCATCTCTTCCCCTGTCCTCACAGTTCTACAACTCTTAGACACTCTTCTTCCTCTCCCTCCTCCCCTCACATCTCATCCTCTGTGGCTCTTAAGCCCAGTCTGGGAAAGACTGTGTTGCGTCCCCCTGAGAAAGGAGTCATTTTCTCTCCCTGAGCCACCAACTGCTGAGGCTGCTTCTTTACAATGCAGTCACTCAGGATCTCAAAGTCATTTGGAACAAAAAATTAGACAAATGAGTCCTGTACCTTCCCTTATTCTCTTCCACCATCTTTACACCCCAACTTCTCTGTGGCCCTTCCAAGTGCCAGGAACGACTCATTTAAATCCAAACTGGGATATGGAATTACTAGAAGGAAAAAGGGAAAGGAAAGGTGGTATAGCTGGTCACGAACACATCAATGACCTACCTTGCGGTTGGTAAAGTAGAGGTTGTCATACATTTCCACAGTGAGAGCCTTGGTTCCTAAACCACTAAGGTTGATGATCCCATACTTGCAGCCTCCATGTTCCACATCATTAACTGTGAATACCCTCTCCCGGGAAGTGTCAGCCTGCCAAAGCAAACCACATGCTACGTCCAAGTATGAGTCAGGGTCAAGTGTGAGGGACAGGACTCAGCAAGAGTTCACTCTTCTCTTGTCCAATGCCCCTTTACTTTTTCCAGTAGGAATACTGTCAGCTACTTGGACTCTCCCAACACCACCTCCAAATGCAGCCATCTTTGGGGCAATGCTGACAACTGCCTGACCTAGCAATTCACCGCTTAGAATGGAAAGTAAGGACATCACACAAAGAGCATATATTGGAGGTAATGCTACCAGGGAAACTGAAGTCAGTACTTGAATCAGAACTGGGTCTAGAGACCATGGTGTGGCTGCTTCAATTTCTATAAAAAGTGTGCCTCAGGAAGAATGATTACTAGTGGTTGGGATCTGAACTCAACTGAAAAATGGGCCTGCTGGTGACAAATAGCCATGCCTAAACCTCTTCTTTGTCATGGAGTTTAAAGGAAGGTAATATCTACAGAATTATTAGCATTTATGATGAAAAGTCACTGAGGAATCCTTCAATTCAAAACTCTGCCAAGCAGGTTTGTGCAGTTTTGAGGCACTTGTTCAAGGGAGGTAAGCCTGCCTAACATGCATGGTAAGCAGCAGAGATGACTTTTCTTTACTACACCTGACCTGGTTTAATCGAAGAACATCAGAATGAGGTATCCTGGATTTTAGCTTAGATCCTAGTGTGGAAGGAGCAAGATTGAGAATAATTCATGTCTCTTTACCCCCACAAAAATAATGACACGACTCCAGCAGTCTTTTAAAAGCTTTAGTCCTGTCCTGACGCCAGTTTCCCTAGAGGCATCACCTCCAACAAAGTGATAAAATTCTCCACTGGAAGGGAACAGGCATGGACCCCACTGAGTTATTTGGTACTTAAGTCCATCCCTCCCACTAGAAGAGTTCTCCTTAATCATCCAAAACTATCCTCTCCACCGTTGTGTTTTTCTTCTTTTCACAGCTATCCTTTAGCAAAAAAAAAGGAAGCAAAGGGATGACTGGGGTTTGGATGGCTCCACTTCATAAGTATTTGTAGCTTGTTACACTCATGAGTCAGGTCTTTTAAACAAGTAATTTTTGCCCTCCTCACAGGTATTCTTTCATTAGTCTCCAGAGCTACCCAGGACCAAAGGCCATTATATCCACTGTTGTGGGGATGGGGTAGTATAGGAAATGGTCTCAAATCACGGACAGAAAGGTTCTTTCTACAAGACAAATGAAATGGGGGTATGCTTCAGAAAATGAATGCCTTTGTACACATAGATCATGCAAGTTACATTTCCTAGAATCTCTTGGTTCCTGTTGCACGCAAGCTCCCAATTTGGCTACCTTTATCTTGGAACAGGCATATAATTCACCATCCAATTGAGGAACATAACACCTCAAAGGAAAAAGAATATATTATGCTTAGTTGGTCTTTAGGCATGCAGGGGCCCTAATGCAAATTGATGGAGCAGAAGGGATGGGTGGGTTCATGGTCATAGTACAATGTACCCTGCCAGGACAGCACCTGCTATTTTACATACAGCAGGTGCTTAAAATAATATTAACAATAATAATAAAACAAATAGAAAGCCACCCATTTCTGTGGCAGTTTGAAGCCAAAGGTAAAAGCCAATATATTCTATCTAGTTCATAGACCACCCCAGAAGATCCCTGCTACCCAATCATAAAAACAAATCAAGGCTGACCCGTGGAGTGTCTTGGCATAGCTAATCCTTATCCTTAAACATCTCCAACTCACCACTATGAGTTTAAAGCGATCAGTTCCAACAACAGAGGAATCAGAGCTCTGAATTTCCACCTTCTTTCTCTGCATGCAGTTTACACGTAACTCATGGACTAGTCTGTAGGGGGTAAACAGGGAGGGAGGTAGCAATGACTAAGCAGTGAAGACAATTCAGGATGTGGGAAAGAGTAAGTACAGCATGAGAAAAATCTCTATTAGATGTTCCTTCCCATACTGTTCTTCAACAGTAGCTTTGAGGGCAAGATTCTAAATACCTAGGACCTAACCATTTTCATTTCACAGATATTTAGGCAACATCCTTTTATATAGCACTGGGCTTAGGCACTGGGGAGATATAAAGTTTAACTTTCCAAAATTGGCAAAAAAGATTGAACATACTAAAAGGGATCTGGATGTCACGAAGAAACCCTCGAGAGCTCTTAATCCTAACCCTAGTACTGCCTTCTGTATACCTCAGTCAAAACCTTGAAAACACCCTTCCCCATTCAAATAAAAAGCTCCCACTTTCATCTCTGGGATTGGGTGATTTTCTTTGTCCAGAGACATACTTACCTGCCTTTAAGCTAAAGCGAATACATTTACACCACCAAAATCACCCTTTACTACTTCCTGGGGACTTTTCTGGGTCTTTTACTGTTCAGAAGATTGGGAGATCTGAATCATGAAGCTGGAGTAGGAAAAGCTGGTTTTCCTAAGTGGTCTCTTTTCTTACTTCTTTAATTGAACCTCCCTTCACGGAAAACTTACTGGTAGAGGGATAAAACACAAACACACCTGCTTGTAGGAGTGAGACAGTTGTAGGACAGAGATATGGAGTCTCAGCAGGAAGGCCACTGTATTTCAGAGGAGATACAGGAAAGCTGTGTAGCCATTCTACCATGTAATGGAAACAATGGTTTAACTATTCAGCAAGTGAAGGGGGTGATGGTAATGCAAGAAGTAGGATCAAGGAGCATGCCATAGCTAGAAGGCTCCTCAGAAACTGACACTTAGTGTGGTAAAGCAACTTGATGAAGGTCACAAAGGCTAAAAAAAAAAAAAAGCCAAGCATTTATTAAGCTCCTACTGTGTGTCAGACAAACACTGCCAGGTGTTAGTGATATGAAGACAAAAGGAAAACAGTCAAGCAGCTGGAGCTCACTGCCTAGTTGAAGGAGACCACACACACATACATAAGCGTATACAAATGCACACAATGCCTTGTAGACAACAGTAAAGGTTTTCTGTAGAAGGTTGTACTTTAGCTGAACACTGAAAGAAATTAAGATTTTTTTTTTACCATCAGCAACAGATTTCTTTATTTTAAACTTGCTGATCAAACTTTCAGTTAGAATATATGTGGCAAAAACCAAAAGAAAACAGAAAGATAGTTAAAACACAGGACGGGCCACAGAAAATTAAGAATTTTAAGAGACAAGGGAGAAGAGAGTACACTTTAGGCATGAGGAACAGTGAGCACAGAAAGGAACAGGTGGGAAACAATGAATAAAGAACAGAATGAAGAACGGGCCAGTTGGGCTGGATGGGGGTAATATGTAAGACAGTAAGGAAAGTAGGATGGGATGAGGGAGAGGGAGGAAGGGCTTTAAATGACGGAAGCAAAAGGGAGCCACTGGAATTTACTGAGTTAGGGAAATGACATGGCCAGACCTTTGGTTCAGGAAGAAGACTTTGGCAATCACATGGAGGATGCAATGGAATAAGGAGAGGCTTGAGGTAGGGAGACCAATCAGGAGACTATTGGAATTGTTCAGGTGAGAGGTGATGAGGGCCCGAACTAGGACTGTTTATGTGCGGGTCAAGGGGAGATCTGTGAGACATGTTGTAGAGATCTGGCAACTGATAAGCCATGTGAGTGGGGAGAGAGGTGTGTGCAAGGGAGGAGTTGCAGATGACACCAAGGTGGAGTAACTGAGACTAGAAGGAGAGCAGTTTCCTTGACAGGAACAGGAGATTGAGAGGTGGATTTTGGGGGTAAAGATGAGTTTTATTTTAAGACATGTTGAGTTTGAGACGCCTAAAGGATATCCAACCTGAAATGTCCTCTGGGCAGCTGATGATGTAGGGCTTGGGAACTCGAGAGGCCAGGGCTGGATATATAGAACTGGGACTCAACTGCACAGACGTTATAATGGAACCCACGTGTGATGAGGTCACCAAGATGGAATGTGGAGAGGGGAGAGAAGAGAAGAAGGCCCAGAATAAAGTCTTGGGGCGGGGCCTGGACTAATTTCTTTCAATTCTCAATTCAGTCTTCTTTCTGCCATATCAGAGCTGGCTATTTTTCACTTGTTCACAGGATAACAAGCCTTTGTTTTTTCTTAAATAATGAAGAGCAGAACTCTAAAATTTGGGCTTGAGAATTTTCTCCTTGTATCACCACCCAGAGTCAATAAGCTTATTGTACAAAATTTTATTTACATAAAATTCCAATAGGTATAACTGGCATAGGCATTTAAAACAGCCTACCTTAACAAGAATATCTCTCACCTCCTCTGTCAGAAAGGGGCTGCCATCTCTATAACTTTCTCATAGCACACTGCCCTCCCAATGTGTACTTAGAATGTAGAATGTACTTAGAATGCTATTAGGGAGAATCCGATTTGAGCACCTATCCTCACCCCAGGTATTGGATTGTAAGCTTTTTGAGGGTAGGATCTATATGACTGGGTCATGTCTTTTGTCTCCCCAGTGCCTTTAAGTACCTTGCACAAAAATAGTATTTAGTAAAGAAAATGTGTCCCCAAAGTTTTAAGCTTAAAGAGCTTAAAACTGCAATAAAACTTTTGGGACACTTTGTCTTTGTTTAATTGAATCGCAAGTAGAGGGACTGACTCACTTGTAAAGCATCTCAAACTATGCTCTTCCTCATTCTCTAACGCAGAAAGGCTGAAACGGGTGCTGATAATATCCTTATTATCTTTCTAGTGTATCACTTCTAGAAAGATAAACTTATTTTTAATATTGCAAACTGGTAAGGAGAGTAAGAGTAGAGTAGGGGGAGAAAAAAAAACATAGTAATGAAGTTCTAGGACCTGCCAATTTCACTAAAATATGAATGATTTATCAGTATGTAAATTATTTAGCAGTGACACATAGATTGGCCTCCCAAAAGAAAAGATCTGTTTTCATCCATTTTTAATTTCTCTGCATTCTCTCCTTTTTCCATTCCCCTTATGCAGGAATACTCCCTACTCTCCAGAAGAGAAATAACTCCCTCGGGACTGACTTAAGCGCTAAGAGTGAAGGCACTTGTGAAGGACACTCACACAGTTACCACCTGCGAAGGTTTGTTTTGAAGCAATGATAATGGGAGAATAAGAATTGGGAAGAACTTCAGAGGTCACATGGTCTAACCTTTGTGCCATTAAAGGAAACAGAAGAAACAGCCGAAAGAGGTACATCTTACCGGCAATAATTGGTAGAGTGGAGCAAACCCAACTGCCTCTTGTTCAACAAGGGTAAAGGAGTCAATCCAATTCTGGTTGTTTTCTAAGGAGAAAAAGAGAGAGAGAATTGGATGAAATTGTCTAGCATGGAAGTGAAGGGAGACTATTTTCATTCTTACTAAGTTCATTACAATAAATTCTTAGGTTATTGGGGCTCAGGCTTTAGAGAACATTCAGTATGATTTTTGTACTCATATTACGCATGAGGAAACCTGCTTAAGGGTCATACAGCTCCCTAGGGGTAGAGGATTCTGGTCTCCACACTCTCCACTCAGTGCTCCTCTCATAACACAGAACTTGGTAGGCCAAGTAACAGGATTACAGCTTAAACTTTACAAAGAGCCAATTGGGGAATTTCCTATCTTTCCCCTCTATCACAAAACTCAAGAAGGTAAGCCCTGGGGGCATCTCCTAGAGTAATGAATAATTCCATTCTGAAAGAGGATGGTTAGGTGAAAAAGCATTAGGCCAAGTCATTTTTTCACCAACTGGTATGTATGTATCATGTACGTGTGTATATGTTATAGGAAATATCATGAGAATAAAATATCCAATCATTTGGTACTCCTTGCTGGTGCCCACCTTTTTTTGCATCTCCTCTTCCTCCAAAAGCTTCAGTCTTCTGCTCTCCCTCTCTTTCTGCTGGATGATCTCCCTTGTGAGGGGGTTGCAGTTGTTATGTCCAGGTAGCAAGCGGAAATAACGGTTCTTTTCGGGATCAAAGTAAAATCCTGGCAGTTCTTTAATCATGTGAAATGAAATAAAATTTGAATTTTGAACAAGACGAAGTGACTGACCTAGCAAACAGTTTATAATCCCATTAGATCCTTTCCCCCTCCTGCTTAAGTCTATCTTTTCTAGGATGGAAGAATATAAGAGTTGTACTCTGGTCACTAGAGTGAAAATCTATAAAACATTATGGAAAATCTATAAAACATCAATAAAGCATTAAATACGGAAGAAAACAAAACAATGTTCAAAGTGGATGCAAATGGCAACTTTAATAATACTACCTTGTTAAGTTTAATATGTGTTTATAAAAACCAAAGTGAAAGGGATCACAGGTTCAAATATCCTCTCTTTTGAGACATACATATATATATGTATATATAAATACACACACATGCATGCAAATACATACATACATATAATATGTATATATTTGTGTTTGCTGATGATTGGTAATTTCACTGTGAAAACAGAAAAAAATTTAAAAGGAGAAATGAAGTTGGTTAAACCCACCCAGGCCTTTCTTGCTTTGGCGCCAAATAAAGTCACAAACTTGCCCCCAAAAATTCTAGCTAAAGAAAGTGCAGTCTCAACAGGAAAAAAGAAAAAAACAAACCAAGTTGACCAAGTAGGATTTTTGTTTGAATTATTTCTTGCAGGAAGGAAAAGATTCGACAGAGAGGTCATAACTGGCACTCAGCAACTGCCTCACCTGGCACTGAAGAACTTGCATTTGAGCTGGAAGCTGATGACAAGGCTCTACTATTATCGTCAGAACTTTGAGAACTACGAAATGTGTCTGCTCCATATCTATAAACATAAGCAATTATGGTAAGTTGGAAGGTCATGCTTACTTACTGCAAAAAGCTTTAGTTTACTAGTGACCCGATACCTCTCTACCAACTCGTGTGGTTATTTTGCCTATTATGGAAAATGGAAGTCGCAAGCTTTTCTCCTAGCACATACTTCAAAATATTCAGGCAATATTTTTGTTCACTCCTGTTTTTTAAACGATAAGCATTTTCAGAGTAATTCTCATTTTTACCTCTAAGCATCAATGCATTTTGTGAAGTCATTTGAAATTTTCCAGTTGCAAAGTACTCCAAAATATCATAGAAACCCATACCACTAAGAATGTCATAGCAGTTTTCATTTGTCAGAAAAGCAGCAATTCCATACCAGGCAAATCCTAATCTTTGTCTTCTTTAGTCTAGGTTTACCAAGCTTTTCTTGGCTATTCTATTTTATAGATGGGGAAACTGAGACTCAGGAATGAAGACATTTGTTTTAGGGATGAAAATGTACTGTTTTCTAAGTTCCAAGCTGCTTTTAATCCAAAGAGCCATCCATTTGTTCTTTGTTAAATTACAAGCTGAAGGCAAGGAGGCAGCCTGGGGAAAAGAGTAATGGAATGAGTCAGAAGATTGAAGGTCTTAGTCTTAGCAAGTCAATGCATCTCCCTCTCTGGGACCTAAATTCTTCATCTGTAAAACAAAGGTGTAGAACTAGATGATCTTTCAATTTCTTTCAGCTGTAAAATTCTATGAGTTTGTGAGATGATAAAACAAAAAGTCTTATTTAAGAATCATGGTTAATTACATTGTAAACATCAAGTATGCTAAAAAAAAAATTGTCCCTGCCCTTAGCAGTAATGAAGCCAAGGGAATGAAGGTTTTTTTCTTTAAATAGCAGCAATCTGGACAACTACAGGAAAAATATCTAGTTCCAAATTTTTCCAACTTGTTCTGTGACGAACAACAGAAAAGATAGGGCATACATCCCCTTTTCCAGGGACTTTAACTTTTGCCTTTTGTAGCTACAAAAGACGTCTGCTGGTCTATTAGGCTTTCATAATGCCCTCCAACAATTTAATTATGGCCACATCCTTACATAAGCTTCATGTGGCTAAGCAAAAATATTGTGTGGAAAGGTCTTTGTCCCAAAGACACCCAGGTTACTCTATTATGTAAACACTGATTAATTTTTCTATACAAGTGTTACTCATTGGCATGCTCTTAAAATTTAACCATGGGCCTGATTTAGGGGAGGCTACATTCTTATATTAACTGACTGTGGCTATGCCTATTATTGTTGGAGAGAAATACTTTGGTGGGGCTGATATACTTAACATACACTGTTACCAACTCTAATGTTACAGATCTGTTCATTCCAAGAAAAGGAGTCTGGTGGGTGGAAATGTTCTTAAATTGATATGATTGTTCCCTTTGGGAATCTTTCAGAAGGAGGTGTTGTGAAGTCTGCCTTTATTGCCTCATGACCAACATACTCACATGTTTATTGACATGTAGGACCTAGGGCTGTGCGTGTATCTGAGCAAAGTGGTGACTTCAAGCATAGTTACAAACCCTTCTGTTCTGTGGTATAGTAATCAATTTTTCCTTATGACAGAGCATTGGGTGGAATGAGTAGAAATAGAGAGAAGGAATGCATTTGGGTTTGGTGATGCCATTTAACCCTTACATTCCATGGGTATTCATTTTTCTCTAGGATAATTCTGCCTGAAGAGCAAAGATCTTGCAGTCTTTCCCAGATCTTTGTTGAATGGATGAAATTAGGTTCCTAGAAGATTGTACCTCTGGCTGTAAAATAACAAAGACTTCTAACCAGGAAAAGTTCTCTGAAGGCAGCTTGTGTCACCTTTATTTCTAACTTCTTGTAGATAACAGCTACCGCTTAAAAAAGCACATTCCGAATGCAAATAAGGAGCCCAGTACCACCTGTAAACATAGCTAAGGCTGAAAAGAGACCTGGGACAAAGGCTGACTCCCATCATTACACCTGCCTTTCATTAGAACTACGCCTTCTGTTCCAGCGACAGGCACTGCTCTGCCGGTAACTGTTTCTCCCATACTTCTCCCTGCTGTATGAGCCTCTCTTCTTCATTTCTGTTCCAAAAAAAAAAAAAGAAACAGACACTTTGAGTTTCTGGCATCATGTACAAGGCACACCTCATGCTCATACTGTCATCTTCCTCCACCCCCATAAGATTTCTGGATTCCTGATCTCTAACCTGCTCCAAAATCACCTAGAGAACTGGATGCATAGCATGAACAACTGAAGTCCACCCATAACGCCCAAACCTTTTCCCACTTTCATCCATAAGCTGGTTAAAGGGACTGATTAATGAAATTACAAAAGGCAGGCAGCAGAGTGAGAATAAACATAAAGGACAAAGATAACCCACAAATCAACTAGTCCCTGAATACATACGTGTGTATTCACATATATGTAAGGCACTCAAGACCTTAAAGCACCATATAAATGCCAGCTGTGATTGTTATATTTTTACATTATGTACACATTATATACAATGTTATATTTTATAATATTATTGTTATTTTAAAGTGGATTGTTCTTCACATAGGAACAGGCCTTTAAGTGCCTGCAGTCGGTATCCTAATATTTCAGTGGACTTGTGATGTTACTGAGGTGGCTGTTCCCTTCAGCGATGCAAATCACAACACATTTGGGCTTGCTTATTTCATGTAGTTCCTATCCATATTCTCCATAAGTTTACCTAAGGGTCTATCTAACATGTCTGGGGCCTTCTTCACATTCTTTCCACAAGAGATCATGGATTTAAAGCCAGAAGGGACACTAGAGTCACCCAGCACAACCCTCACATTTTAAAGATAAGGAAACTGAGGCCCAGAGAGTTTAAGTGACTTGCCCAAGGTTGCATAAATACTAAGTGGCAGTTCTCCCCACTACACCACACTGTATCTTTTTAAAGACAAGTCTCTAGGTCTACACTGTTAAAGAACCGCAGTATATTATTCTTAAGCCTGCTGTCATGTTTGACTCTTTGTGACCTCATTGGGGGTTTTCTTGGCAAAGATACTACAGTGGTTCACCATTTCCTTCTCCAGCTCATCTTACAGATGAGGAACTGAGGCCAACAGAGTTAAGTGACTTGCTCAGTCACACAGCTAGTGTCTGAGGCCGGATTTGAACTCAGGAGGATGAATCTTCTTTACTCCAGGCCTAGTGCTCTATCCACTGCACCTCCTAGCTGCCCATTCCTAAGCCTTTATTTGTGTAATAATACTTTTATCTAGTATCATAAAAAAATCACTTTTATAGTTCTTGGAAATAAGTGTTTTCTTCCCCACTGATATAGCCCATAGTCCCATGTCTAACTGAGTTGGAAGCTGTAGCGGTGCAGAGGAAACTATATGTGACTTACTTTATAATCTATGCTTATACAATAAAGAATAAGCATTTACATTGTGTCCCCTATACGGCAGGTACTGTGCTAAGGTCTTTTTTATTATCTCATGGCCAAATGAGATAATAAAAAAATAAAAAGTGTGATGTGTGTAATTGATTTGTGAAAGAATTAACGTGAAGATTTTTACAAAGAGACAGCTTTCCTACTGCTTGACAATTCCATTTACACATAATTCCAGGAAAATTTATTTATGTTATATAAACTGAGGTACTCCTATAAATTTTAGGTAAGTCAAAGGCTCTACCTCTCTATGTAAGGTACCTCACTGACAACATTACCATTTTCTTCAGAAAAACGCAGTAAGGTCTTGAGGGAATGTACTTCAGTGGACAGTGCAGTATCTATCGCCTAGGAGGAACAGCTGGTCTTGCTGTTCTTCACACAAGACACATCTCTACTCCTGTGCTTTCATACAAGTCGTACCCCTTGTCCGGATGGCACTCTCTCCTCAACTTTGAATCCCTAATTTCCTCTAAAGTTCAGCTCAGTGCCACTTCCTACAAGACTTGATGCAGTTTCCTCGGCAAAGTTATTTTGTATTTAGTTTGCATATTTATATCTCTCCATATATACCCACAGATGCTAACTTCTACAGAATGAAAGGTCCTGGAGGGTGGGGATTGTTTTTCTTTTTTGACTGTATCAAAGTGCCTTGAACCAAGCGGGTGATTAACAAATGTTGAGTGGATTGGACTAGGCCTCCCTGGTAAAATGATGGGGTTGGACTAGATGATCTAAGTCTGAGAATGCAGAAACTTTCCAACATCATCTAGAATTAACCAGATGAATGAATTGAAATCCCAAAGATTTAAAAACCAACTAACCAACCCCAGGATTTCCCAATGAGAACCTTGATCAAGTTCTGCACTTGGGGAAAAAATTGGTCTTGCTAGAGGCATGATTTTAGGGGATCTTTCAAATGCAATGAAGTGTACTTATGTGGATTAATCACATAGTGCTTATTAGAGGTCACATCTGGTCTCAGTGCCCTTTGCCTAAAGACTCGGGAGGGATGGAAACCACAGAATTTTGAAAAGCTTTGGGATTCCATGGAGCACTACTCCTATATTCCTTCCTTCGATAGACATTTACAGAGGGTTCCTGGTCAAGTCACTTAACTCTGTCTCAGTGTCCTCATCTGTAAAATGAGAAGGAAACAGCAAATCACTCCAGTATCCTTGCCAAGAAAGCCCCAAATGGGGTCAAGAAGAGCGGAACACGACTGAACAACTAAGGTTGGAAAGCACTTTTCACGCATTATGTGAGCAACAACCCTTACGAGTACCATGATCTCCATTGAGCAGAAGACAAATCTGAGGCTGGGCGAGTTAAACAATCTGAGTCATTCAAATTCATTTACACCACCTCACAGAGAAGACACAAATGTGTTTTGAAGCTCTAAGAAGTAGGCATTAAATACCATAATCTCCCTTTTACACTTAAGAAAGGTTAAGTAATTGAACCTTGAGTGTTAAGGGCTGGGTGCTTTCCAAATACCATTATTTCATGTGAGGTAGGTCCAATTAAAACCCTCATTTTAACATTTGTTTATATGTGAGAAAACCAAGGCAGACAGAGGTTAAGTGACTTGCTCAACATCACACAGCTAATGTCTTGAGGCTGCATTTGAATTGAATGTTGGGGCTATCTTATGGCTCCAAATTCAGATATTTGCTGAAACGAGCTTGGAAAAGTAAACCATCCAATATTTATTAGGTGTCTCATTATATGCGAATCACTGTGCTAGGCACTGGAGGACATAAAAGAATGATTACTAAATCCATTATTTTGTTCCTCATTCCAGGGCAGTATCCCTTTGTAGTTCATATAAAAGGGGGCTCTCTATGAACAGGGTAAATAAAATCGGGAGAATAAGGGTGAGGAGGTAGTGGTGGTGGGGAGGTGGGTCAGCAATGACCTTGGGGTAGCTGAAGCCCCGGCCAAGCTCGTCCAAGGCAGGTCCTGCTGCCTAGGCTGAAAAATAACAGACTAGCTTCACCAAGGGCTGGTTTTGAACTTGAACTTGGCCCGAGTAGCCCTTTTTTTTTTAAAATTTTTCCTTCCAGGAAGTGGAGTCGTCTGTTTCCCTCGATTTGTTTGGGTTAAGTTTTCTGGATCTGTTCCAGAAATCTTCCAAGTAAAAAGCGTTAATTAGGAACTTTCCGACCCCGCCCTCTCTCCCCGCCCCTCCAGGCTGCCTCCCCCGAGGTCTTCTTTCTGACAGTCACCGCTCGGGGTCAGGGCTGTTCCGGTTTCCGACTGCCCGGTGTGGGGGCAGGGCCCGGGCTGGGGAGCCTCCCCCTCCAGGAAGCAACCCTCAGCGTGGGAAAGGAAAGAAAAAACAAAACAATTTCGGATCCACGGCGCTGAGCGCCCCTCAAACTTAAGTAGCACCCTATCCACGCTCTGCGGGGGACCCTCCCCCCAGTCGCCTTACCTGCTTCACCACTCCCGACGGGGGCTCCCCTTCCACGTGCTCGCTCCCGCCCGTCCTACGCGGGAATTATCTCCCACGTGCTCCCCCCCACCTCAAGACTGCACTTTCTGGTCTTTCCTCCCCTCCCCCAACGTCCCCTGCCTTCCTGCTCCTCGCGTCCCAGGCCCTGCGAGGCGGGGAAGCAGCTGTCAGTCCCGAGAGAACGAGAGCGGGCTTGGGGAACCCGGCTTACTGCCTCTGAAGAACCCACCTAGGCTTCAGACGTAGCACTTCCAGCAAACCCACAGAACCTAAGCCCTGGCGGGGAAGCTGACGGGAAGGGGGTGGAGCTGCGGAGGGGTAAAGAGACGGAGCTTGGCGTCAGCCAATCCCCTGCTAGGGACCCGCCCTCTCCCGAGATATCGCCGTGGATAGGGCAACTCCTGCCTTATCATTAGTTCTCTCTGCCGTCAGTCAGAACCATAAGCTCCCGGCTGAGAGGAGCTGGGTGGGCCGTGGCACGCGGGAGGAGTTGGAGGAAGGGTGTAGGAGCAGAGAGGCCGTCACGTGACAAGGAGGCGGGGCTGAGATGCCGGGTCCGCGAGTTCTAGTGTGCGCTTCTCTGTGAGGTGCTGTGCCACAGGAAGGTTAACCCTTTGTCGTGTATTTGTTGATGTAATTTATGTTTTCTGTTACGCCTGTTTCCGAAAAGGATTTGAGGCGGCTTCACAAGTTAAAATGTGGATTATAAATGACCCATTAAACGAAAAGTAGCCCGCTGTGGCCGCGTGCCTTGGGAACCTGGGTCCAGCCGCTGGATCTCCGTCCTCATCTGTAGGAACAGTTTGCGCTAGATCTCTTCTGTCCCTCAGACTTAATTAAAGGTTGTATGCTACCACGCTAGCGTTGTATGATTTAAAAAAAAAAAAGCTAAAAGGAGAAGAGATCCTCCCTGGCTCTTGAGGTGAATTAATGAGCGAGGTGGAGCTTTTCATTGAGCCCTGAGCTTCCTGACAGCCGACAGGAGAAACTCGCTCTGCCTACCATTTTCTCATTGATAGATAAAAGGAAGAATAGAAACTGGTCAGCAGAGACAGACTTTGACCTAACCCTGCAGTCTAAAGGCATTTGGTGTGGCGGATGCATGGACGACACAATGGTTTATTTTCAACGATTAAAAAAAAGTTCTAAACCCAAGCACGGAATAAAACGAACCTTTCCATATGCTGAGTTGAATGGCAAAAGTAGATTGCGCACGAAGCTGGGCATCTCTACCTACCAATTACTTCTCCTTTTAAGTATATAATAAACTCAACATTTTAACTTTCAAAGCTATTCGTTTCTCTGTTCGATTGCGTTTTTCCAGAAATGCTGGTTAAGAAGACGCTTTTGATTTAGATGCCTTATGAAAGATGAGTCCATAGCATGAAATCTTAACTCCTAGAAGGAACTTTTTTTTAAAAGGGATCTAAGATGCTTTAGTCCAGGTAAGTGACTCTTTGACGTTCTCATTTAAATGGGATTAAAAGGGGGAAAATTTGGAGCAAGGATTCTTAATCTTTTTTTTTTGTATCGCAGACCCCTCTGTCAGTTTGGTGAAAGGGAGGGGGGAGCCACCTTCCCGTCTCAGAATAATGCTCTTAAATACATAAAATAAAATACATTAGATTTCAGAGCAAACCAAGTATATGGAAATACAGTTCTGAATATATTTCAAAAATTCATATACCTCAGATTAGGAAACTCCTGATAGAGGGCTAGTTAACATGCCCATTAGGCTCTCTTTTTCTCAGAGCTTGTACTAGATCACAATCTATTATTTCTGGTTGGGTTATTTGAGCAATACTTGAAGAGTCAACATCCTATGTTGTTGATGAAGTGTAGTGAGCCTGCTGTGTGGCTCTAAGCAAGTCATCTCACCATCTAGCTTTCCTCTGAGCTATGAAATCCTAGGATTTAGAGTTGTAAAGAAACAGAGATTATACAAGTACTCAATTTTTGTAAAACATGAAATGAGGCGCTTAGGTAGCACAATGTCATAGAATCTGGGACTTGGAGTCATGAAGACCTGAGTTCGAGTTCTGCCTGCAGATACCTGCTCACTTAACTTTATAAGTCATTTAACTTCTCCGTGCCTCAGTTTTCTCATCTATAAAATGGGGATAATATTAGCATCTATCTTACAGGGTTGTTGTGAGCATTTAAGTAACTAATATCAGTCAATAAACATTTATGAAGTGTTTATTATGTGCCAGCCACTGTGCTAAAACATTTGCAAATGCTATGATTTTATGTGTAAAAGGCTTTATTGTCACTTTTAAAAATTCAGTTTAATTAGCCTCTGTTCATTATGATGGGCCACATACTGTGTTCTGGGTATACAAAGCATTCTGCTAAGAGTGTACAGTATGTGCATAGATCAAAAAATATAAAATATCTAGGAAATATGTAGGAAATTGGGCTTGGGGGTAAAGAAAGCTAACCACTCAGGAGGACAGGCACTTGAGTTGAACCTTGAATGCAGCTAGAGATTCTAAGAGATAATAAAGTTAGAGTTGGAAAGGACTTTAGAGGTCACCTACTCCCAACTCTTCATTTTACACATTAGTAAATGGAACACTAGGGAAATAGATTTGCTAGGGGACACACAATCTCCAAAATCTTCATTAATAATCATAATAGCTAGCATTTATATAGTGTTTTAAGGTTCGCGCTTTGCAAATATCTCATTTTATCCTCATAACCACCCTGGGGAGGGGACGTGTGCTTTTATTATCTTCATTTTACAGATAAGGAAACTGAGGCACAAGTTAAAAGACTTGCCCAGCTGACAAATACCTAAGGGTCACATTTGAACTCAAGTCTTCCTGATTCCTGGTTCAGCACTCTATCTGCTGTATAGTTATTTCATCTATGTCAGTACTGCGTGGACCCCAGAATCTTACACTTTGCCTTAGTAAACAGATTCATGAGTTACTGTGTGTCCCTCCCTCAAAAAAACATTGATGGGGGCAGAGAAGTTGGATGAAAATTTTGATGACGAGCTTTCTCAAACAAAGCTATATTAATTGTCAGACAATGGATATTGTGGAGATAGGACTTACTAGAACTCATACCCCACGGTCATAATGTTTTAAGGACTCAGGGCCACTTCTGTGTCAAAGTGAGTTGTTAGGGGAAGACATTAATAGAGATAAGACTGCCTGGATGCTTTACCTTTTACATCAATCTTAGCACTTTCCCTCTGAGATGACTCCTGATTTATACTATCTAGACCATGTTTTCATGTCTCTCCCATTGGGTTGTGAATTCCCTGAGAGCGAGGACTTTTGCCTTTCTTTTTATCACCAATGCTTGGCCCTGTGCCTCCCTGGCACATAGTAGGTACTTAATAAGTACTAGTTGACTGACTGATTTCATACAAATGTTGGCTAGATGTTGCAGTAGATAGAGCACTGAACATGAAGTCAGGAAGACTCTGAGTTTAAAGCCTGCTTCAAATACTAGCTGTGTGACCCTCAATAATAAAAAACATAATAAATATATTAAATAAATAAACAAAAAAATAATAAATGTTAGGTCCATTAGAAATGCATCTAGATTAGACCCATTGTCCTTTCAGTCAAGTCACTTAACCCTGTTTGCCTTAGTTTCCTCATCTGTAAAATGAGCCAGAGAAGGAAATGACAAACCACTCCAGTATCTTTGTCAAGAAAACCCCAAATGGGGTCATGGAGTCAGGCACAACAGAAAAATGACAGAACAATAAAAATGTGCTAGGCAGGCATTGTACTAAGCACTGAGGGTATGAAGGCAAATATAGTCCCTCAAGGAACTTTATACAGGATAAATTGGAGATAATCTTCGAAGGAAGGCATTAACATTATGGAAGCCTGGGAAAAGCTTCTTGAAGAACATGAGATTTCAGCTGATATTTGAAGAAAGTCAAAGAAGCCAAGAGGTAGAGATGAGGAGGGAGATCATTCCAGGCATGAGGAACAGTCAATGAAAATATGTGTTCTGGAGATGGAGTGTCTTGTGCAAGGAACAGCAAGGAGGTCAATGTCACTAGATCAGACAAAGTATGTGGAGGGAAGTAAGGAATAAGAATACAAAGGTGGGAAAGGACCAGGTTATGAAGAGCTTTAGAAGCCAAAGAGAGGATATTCTATTTGATCTTGGAGGTAATGGGGAGTACTGGAGTGTATTTTTATTGCATGGGGATGAGGGGATATTTTAGGAGGTTCACTTTGTTAGCCAAATGGAAGATGGACTGGAGTGGGGAGAAACCAGCAAGCTATTGCAATGATTCAGGTCAGGGATGATGAGGGCTTATACTAGAGTGGTAGCAATATCAGAGAGAAGGGGGTGTGTAGGAGAGATATTGCAAAAGTGAAAACAACAGGACTTGGGTGAGAGAGAATGAGGAGTTAAGGATGACATCTAGGAAGCTTAGTATCCTTGACGGTCATAGGAAAGTTAAGAATAGGAGAAGAATTGGGGGAAAAGATAATGAGTTCAGTTTTGGACATGCTGAGCTTATGATGTCTATGGAACATCCAGTTCAAGGTGCTAAACAGGCAATTGGAGATGAGAGATGGGAGTGGTTAGGCTGTGTGAATAGATCTGAGTCATCTTCATAGAGATTGTGATGTTCAAAAAGTTCAAGAGACATAGTTCCTGGTAATTAATAATTTTATTAATAAAGCTAGCATTTTATTAATAAAAGGTATGGTCATATGGCTATCTCTCTCTTGGACCAAAAAACCCATCATGGTGGTAGGCTCACAGTTTATATGCTCTTGGAAGAGTGGGTGTTCCTGACGGTGGCAATCAGCTCTGATTGGTTAACAATTAATGAGAGGTGGATTTTACAAAGAGAAGTGGGCTCACTCCAATAGGGGCTGGGAAAAGACATCATGTCACTCTTGGACAAAGAGACTATCTCTGCACCCAGACCACCCCCAGCCTTGGGCAATCTAGACAAAGGATCCACCTCCACCTAACCTTGCATGAGTGGAACACCAGGAATTCACCTTAGATTAGATGGTCCAGGTGGGGTAAATTTTGGACAGAGGTCGGTTCAAAGGCTGGGCTTTGGACAGGGAAATAGAACAGGGAAAAAGCCTGGAACTTCCTCTTAATTGGTTATTAATAATCATTCCTCTCAAGATGATAATTGAATCCATAGGAGAGAATGAAATCACCAAGTAAAATAGTATATAGAGGGAAGAGATGAGGGACCCTGGACCGGATGTTGGTGTATACCCACAGTTAGTGTGTATGACCTGGGTAAAGATTCAGCAAAGGAAACTGAGAAAGAGCAGTCAGACAGGTAGGAGAACTAGGAGAGAACAGAGAAAGGTCAAGAAGGAAGAAGACTGAGAAAAAGCCATTAAATTTGTCAATTAAGAGGTTATTGGTAACTTGGGAAAGAGCAATTGTAATTGAATGATGATGTTAGAAGCCAGATTGTAGAGCTAAGAAGAGGGTGAGAGGAAAGAAAGTAGAGGCACTCATTGCAGATGGCCTTCTCCAGGAGTTTAGGGATGATATGGAGGAGAGATATAGGATGATAGCTAGCAGGACAGGTGTATCAAGGGAGGTTTATTCCCCCTTAGGGTAAGGGACTGTGTTTGTAGACAGTGGGGAGATAGCCAGGAATGGTGTTCCATTCCTCCCATGTGTCTGTGAACAATCAAAGGAACATGGAAACAATAACTGATTGATCAGTATGGGGTCAGTTTTCAGGTAAGACATATGAATTGGTTGAGATGTACAATTGTGAGAAAACTCCTTTCATCAATCTTTGGATCTAGCTGGGTTTCTGATCAGCATAACCTAGGTCCTTAGTTAAGAGTCTTTAAGCAGCAGGTAGAGGTGGTCCAGCTTCCCAACCATGAAAGGAATACAATCAAACAATATAGTAAGACTTTCTCCCAATTCCCACAATTGAATAAACTTTTCTCACAAGACAGAATTTAGACTAGACCCATAATTAAATAGAAAGGAAAGTGAGCTAGCTCCAGAATTGGATCACAAGATGGAGTCAGTGTTGTTTACTCAATTCCCACAATTAACCTCTTGTCCTAATCCCTTCAATTTCCTCATTTCACTACATAGGGCCTTCGACCTTACCCTTCCTCCATCCGCCCTGAATCTGTGACCTAGAACTGGTTAGTGGGTGAAAAAACTGCCACTTGGCACTTGTTCCCATATTCTGCATGAGGTTGTGGTGCCCTCATATGCAGGGAGGTTTGGGACCTCCTTTTCTTCCTTCCTTCCTTCCTTCCTTCCTTCCTTCCTTCCTTCCTTCCTTCCTTCCTTCCTTCCTTCCTTCCTTCCTCCCTTCTTCCCTTCCTCCCTTCCTCCCTCTCTTTCTTTCTTTTTTCTTTCTTCCTTCCTTTCTCTCTCTCTCTCTCTCTTTCTCTTTCCCCCCCTCCTTCCCTCCCTCCCTCCCTTCCTTTCTTTTTTTACTGTACTTTCATTGCATTTATTAATTTGTCGGTAGACTCTGATACCATACACAAAAAATCTGTAAATGTACCCCCATTTAATGATGACATTAAATACATATCATATCACATCACATCTTGTCACTTAATGTTTTCTTTGTATTCCACTTATGTATTGTTTTGTATCATATATAGTTCAGAAACAGCTGGTATAATGGCATAGAGTGCTTGATTAAGAGTCAACAAAATATGTGTTTTAATTATGTCTCAGACAGATGTGTGTGCATGTGTGTGTATGTGCATGATTTTGACCCACTATAGAACGTAAGCTCCTTGGGGGAAATATTATTTCATTTTTGTCTTTATATCTCCAGTACTCTTCAGTGTGTCTGGCATATAGTAGGGCCTTAATATATGCTTCTTCCTTTTTAAAATAGTATTTTGTTTTTTCCCCAGTTACATGTCATGACAATTTTTAGCATTAATTTTTACAAGATTTTTAGTTCCAAATTTTTCTCCCTCCCTCCCCTCCCCTCTTCCTAAAATGGTAGGCAATTTGATATAGGTTACACATGTGCTATCATGTAAAACATATTTCCATATTAGTCACAGTTGTGAAAGAAGAAACAGATCAAAAAGAAAAAATCGTGAAAAAGAATAGAGTAAGTGAAAAAAAATGTGCTTCGATCTGCATTCTGTGTCCATCAGCTCTTTGTCTGGATGTGGATAGCATTTTCTTTCCTGAGTCTTTTGTACTTGTTTGGGACCATTGTCTTGCTGAGAAGAGCTGAGTCATTCATAGTTGGTCATCACATAATGTTGCTGGTACTGTATACAGTGTTTTCCTAGTTCTGATCATTTCACTTTGCATCAGTTTGTACAAATTTTTCCAGGTTTTTTGAAATCTACCCATTCATCATTTCTTATTGTACAATAGTATTCCATTACATTCATATGCCACAGTTTGTTCAACCATTCCCCAATTGATAGGCATCCTCTCAGCTTCCAATATTTTGCTACCACAAAAAGGGCTGCTATAAATATTTTTGCACATGTAGGTCCTTTTCCCTTTTTTATGATCTCTTTGGGATACAGACCTAGTAGTGGTCTTGCTGGATCAAAGGGTTTTCACAGTTTGGTTGCCCTTTGGGCATAGTTCCAAGTTGCTCTCCAGAATGGTTGGATCAGTTCACAACACCACCAACAGTACATTAGCATCCCAATTTTCTCCCACATCCTCTTCAAAATTTATCATTTTCCTTTTTTGTCATATTAGCCAATCTGATAGATATGAAGTGGTACCTCAGAGTTGTTTTAATTTGTGTTTCTCCAATCAAAAGTTATTTAGAGCACATCTTCATATGCCTATAGATAGCTTTGATTTCTTCATCTGAAAATTGCTTGTTCATGTCCTTTGACCATTTATTAATTGGGGGATGGCTTGTATTCTTATAAATTTGACTCAGTTCTCTCTATATTTGAGGAATGAGTGCTTTATCAGAGACATTTGGTATAAAGATTGTTTCCTAGCTTTCTGCTTTCCTTCTAGTCCTGGTTGCATTGGTTTTGTTTGTGTAAAAGCCCTTTAATTTAATATAATCAAAATTACCTATTTTACATTTCATAATGTTCTCTGTCTCATTTGGTCATGAACCTGGGACCTCCTTTTGCCCATGTGTACAGCCTTTGTCCAGGCAATGGAGTATTCTACTTTGCCAGACCTTAGCCCACAGTGTCCATGGACCTCTCTGTCTGTCTCTCTATACCAGCCTGGGCTGGAAAATGACTTGTGATTTTTTTCCTTGAATTTTTGCATCAGGACTATATCTACAGCATTTTAAAAGTCTGTTTGGAGGAGTTTTAGGGGAACCTCACTGCACTTCTTGCTACTCTGCCATCTTGGCTCAGCCTCTAGGGCTCCAGTATCATTTTTAAAATCTGTGTAGCCCCAGTGACTAGCACAGTAGGTCCTTAACAAATGTTTGTTGTATTGAATTAATCTACATTGGAAGAAATTTAGTGGCCAGAGCAAAGGAAATGATAATCATATTGTATAATTTTGTCAGACTTCAATTGACTAAAAACCATGTCAAGTTCTAGGTATGTAGTGGTAATAAGGGTGGGATTTTTTTTTTTTTTTACTGTTTTCTCCTTTGGAATGCTAAGGCAATCAAGTACCCTTGATGAGTCTTGAATGCAATGGCAAGCAAAGTGGGACTTTTTGTTGTTTTTTGTTTGAGTGCTTCTTAGCACTGAGGTAATCAATTGCCTTTGGTGAGTCTTGCCTTTGTTTCAGTTGGGAGTCTTTCAATGAATCAAGAGTCTTTGATGACCTGCTTAAGAAACAAGAAAGCCCCAGGCCCCACATCTTTTTGTTAAGTAGGCCGTGAGCCCTCAGGGCCCTGAACAGGGTATATGAGCTCTGAGGTTGGCATTTTGTTTTGCAGGGTTTCACTCATTGGAAGAGTGTTGGTGATTTGGCCAGATGAGACTCTGGGTAAACATCAAGAGCCCCCTCCCTTGACCTTGAAAATGCAAATGTTGGTGCTTCTCTCTCTGGTCACTGTTTGTGTATTGCTTGGACAGACAGCTAGAAGCCTGTATGCTGATTTGTGTTATTTTGCTCTATTCATATAATTTCTGCTTGTAATTTCCATTTGTATTTGCTCTGAAGCTCAGGGTGCTGACTTTTTCCCCTCAACTAAGTGAATGATACATGTATATTTAATTAAAGTGAGATTGTTAACCCCTTAAAGTTGCTTTCCTTAGAAAAGCAGATCAAAGAATTTGTGCTAGCAGCCCTCCTGTGTGCTGGTGTTGTTAGTTGTGTTACTGGCCTTATACAGTCACAGTAGCAGCAAGTAGCATTGTTGTTACAAGGTTCATATTTTAAAAGTAACATTGATAAGTAGAAATATATCCAATAAAGTGACCAGGTACAAAAATAAAGGTGACAGAGATGAGGAGACTTGAAATTCTACCATGTGAAGACTGGTTGAAATAAATTTAGAAATCTTTAGCTTTGAGAAGACTAGAGATCTTAATGTTTGAAGAACTTCTACGTGGAAGAGAGTTTTAGATTTCTATTTGGCGCCAGAGCACAGAATTCTGGTGATTATTACAGACATAGTTGGCTCGATACTTGCAACAATAAGAATTGCCCAAACGTAGAATGAGAGCTGTCTGGAAAGGCAGCGAGTTTTCCATCACAGGTGTTAAAGAAGAAGCGGTATAATTACTTACTGGGAGTGTTCTAAAAGGAATTCACATTCAGATATAGGCTGGAGTGTAGGAGCTCTGATGTCTCTTCCAAATCTAAAATTCTATGGTTTTATGCCTTATGGAGATGAGACGCAATCGAGTATGTCTGTGGTTGAGATGGAGTAGTAGAACACCAAAAGCAGATAACTCCATCAGTAAGTGATACATGTTAAGTGTGTAATAGAGGAGGAAACTGAGGATGTCATGAAAGAGCATGGTTCTGTCCTTGGCTAAGCAGTATGACCAATTTAAGAAGGAATAAAAAAAACATTAACTGTCACACCTTTGCTGACACTCACTGCATGCTTTGGTGTAGAATAGATTTCTTCCTTGACCTTCCCTTAGCTGTGCTCCATTGTTGTGAATTAAAAATGGCAATATACCCTCTGCCTTTATTCTACATTCCTGTGAAAGGATTTCTTTCACGTAATAATGTTATTAACTTTATGGAATGCTTCCCTCTCCTGGGTCAAGTCCATGCTCATCCTCAGCGGAGATCGATGCTATGGTTGTTCACCTCATTGCCATGTGGAGAGGAATCATACATAAACTCAGGGAAATGAACACATTTTGATGCTGAGGAGTCAGGAAGCTATACTTAGATATACACACATTCAGGGATTTTTTTCAAGAGGATCTGGTTTGTTATGTATTTATCTGATGTAATGTTTTGTGCTTTTAGAGAGAATTTTTTAGAATGTCAGAGAATGAACAACGGTAGCTAGCACTAGTAATATGCTTTAAGGTTTACAAAGAGCTTTACAAATATTATCTTATTTTATTCTCAGGACAACCCTGGGAGGTAAGTGCTCTTGTTAAACAAATGAGAAAGCTGAGGCTACAGAAGATAAGTGACTTGCCCAGAATCACACAGCTAATTATTGGCTGAGGTAGGATTTGAAATCGAGTCTTCCTGATTCCAGGTCCAGAGCTCTAACCACTGTGCTGCCTAACTGCCTTGAAGAGAGGAGTGCCAGAGGAATGGGTTAGGTGGTGATTTTTTTCTATTTGTTATTGTTGTTCAGTTGTGTCCTACTCTTTGTGACTCCATTTGGAGCTTTCTTGGCAAAAATACTGGAGTGGTTTCCATTTTCTCTAGCTCTTTTGACAGATGAGGAAACTGAGGCACACAGAGTTAAGTGACTTGCCCAGAGTCACATAGCTATTGTCTGAGGCTGGATTTGAACTCAGGTTTTCTTCACTCCAGTCTTTCTACCTCCTGGACCAGCACTCTATCCACCGTGCCCCCTAGCTACAGTTCTCATTTCTTCATCAAGATAGAGATAACATAAAATAAAAAAAGAAGCAAACAAAAAATAGCTTGCAATGTTTATTCTTTATTTTTAAATATTGGCATTTAAAAATAGGAAATGCTATATATTAAAATAATACAAAATTATATGATGAGAAAAAGTTAAGACATGTAGTTGTTCCAGTCTCATTGCTTACCTTGTTTCTTTGACGTGTAGATTCTTCATACTTGAGAAGAGACTTGCCTTTAGGGAATATGGTGAAGGTGGGGGGGGGGGAAGAAGAATTTAGCTTTAGGATACCTTGGATAGATTTAGAGAAAGACTGAGTTCTCCAAATCATGTGTAAGCTGCCCTTGTTGCTACTTATCTGATGGGAACGTTATACCTGTCCCTGGGCAAAGGTATAAAGGAATGGGATAAGCTTTTCTGGATTTCTCTCTCTTCCTCCCTCTTCAAAAGTTTGTGAGATCAGGCATACCAATTAGGATAAGGTAAGAATTCTACTTATCCCGCCCCCCCCCCCCCACTGCCCCCATTGTTTCCGTTGTAATTCTAATCCAGTCCAAATTCCAATGGACTCTTTCTTGTTTCAAAAATGTTTGGAAAATATGATCCCTGCCTCCTATTTCTGGTGGTGCTTCTGTAATTCCTGTTGTGTGCTGGTCAAGAAGTGGAATTGAACCCACAAAGGCTTTTCTTCGAAGGTCTCAGTCTAATAGGGTTTGAATTTTCACTGTTTATTTGAACCAGTCCACCTTACTGTTGATGTTTGCCCCTTCTTTGGTTTAGAAACATCTGGGAAGATGGGAAGAGATGAGACTAGATTTCAGCGTGAAAGATTTCTTGGCACCTGTCTTCACCCATTAGGATGAATATGATTTTATATATATATATGTGCATATATATAATATATATATATATATTATTCCTAGAGGAACAATTCTTTCAAATGAGACAAAGTAAATAAGGTTAAGAATCTGACATTATGATGTTTTGTAGGACCCTGCTTAGTATTTGCACAGAAGCTTTAATATCTTCCTCCTGAAGTGTGGGCTTTAGACAGAAAAAAAGGGTGTAGGGATAGGGACAATATTTATGATGACATTTTACTGGTATCGGGAACTCCAGGGTGAGGAAACTCCTGCAAATTCAGGCAGCACCTTCTCTATGATATTTGGTTTATAGAGTGGGCTCTAGAACTTACCTAGGGTCACCAAGCCTGTATCAGAGGCAGGACTTGAACTCAGGTCTTCCTAGCTTTAAGGCCAGGTATACCACACTGACTCTCACATTCTCTTCCTTCCTTCCTTCCTTTTTCTTTTTTTCTTTCCTTCATTTTTAAAATTCAATTTTATTTTCAGTTCCAAATTCTCTCCCTCCTCCTACCCCTCCTCCTATACACTGAGAAAGAAAGAAAAACAAAACCCATTACATATATGAAGTCACACAAAACAAATTTCTGCATTAGCCATGTTCTGGGTGGTGGGGGGAGGGGAGCAAGAAAAAGAAAGAAAGGAAAAATATACTTCAATCTGTGTTCTTAGTCTATCAGTTCTCTGTCTGGAAATGGATAGCATGTTTCATCATGAGTCCTCTGGAATCATACGGGAGTCATCGTGTTGATCAGTTACTAAGTTTTTTGCAGTTGATTATCTTTACAATATTCCTGTGCAATTTTTTTTCACCTTGTTCCGCTCACTCCTCTTTATATTAGGTCATATAGATCTTTTCAGTTTTTTTTTTTCCGAAACCATTCCATTTGTCATTTTTTTTTACAATTCAATAGTATTGCATCACATTCATATACTTGTTCAGTCATTCCCCAATTGATGGACATTCCCCTCAGTTTCCAATTCTTTGCTACTATAAAAAGAACTGCTACAAATAATTTTTGTATGCATAGGTCCTTTTCCTCTTTGATTTCTTTGGGGGTAGAGACTTAGTAGCAGTATGGCTGGGTCAAAGACTATGCACTGTTTTGGGCATAGTTCCAAATTGCTTTCCAGAATGGTTGGACTAGTTCACAGCTCTACCAACTGTGCATTAGTATATCTGTTTTTCAACATCCTCTCCAGCATTTGTCATTGTCATTTTTTTTATGGGTATGAGGTGCCACCTCAGTTGTTTTAATTTGCATTTCTCCAATTGTTAGTGATTTAGAATATTTTTACATTTCTACTAGAGTTGTATGGCATGTGTCATCATGAGTCCTCTGGAATCATAGTGGGTCAGTGTGTTGATCAGTTACTAAGTTTTTTGTGGTTGATCGTCTTTACTATTATTCCTGTTACTATGTAAATTTTTCACCCGGTTCTGCTCGTTTCTCTTTGTATTAGTTCATGTAGATCTTTTCAATTTTTTTTTCTTGGAACCATCCCCTTTATCATTTCTTACAATTCAATAATATTTCATCACATTTCATAAACTATAACTTGCTCAGCTATTCCCCAATTGATGGGTATCTCCTCAATTTCCAATTCTTTGCCATCACAAAAAAGAGCTGCTGTATTTTTTGTACATGTATTTCCTTTCTCTCTTTAATCTCTTTAGTAGCAGTATTGCTGGGTCAAAGAGTATGCACAGTTTAATAGCTTTTTGGGCATAGTTCCAAATCGCTTTCCAAAATGGTTGGACTAATTCACAGCTCCACCAACAGTGCATCAAAATACCTGTTTGCGCACAGCCCTTTTAACATGTCATTTTCCTTTATTGCCATCTTAGCCAATCTGATGTGTGACCTGGTAATTTAGAGTTGCTTTAATTTGCATTTTTCCAATTATTAGTGATTTAGGGCATTTTTTTCATATGACTATCGATAAATTTGATTTCTTTCTGTGAAGACTCCCTGTTCATATCCTTTGGCCATTTATCAATTGGGGAATAGCTCTTATTCTTATAAATTTGATTCAGTTAGAAATAAGGCCTTTATTAGAGAAACTTCCTGCAAAGATCTCTACCCCGCCCCCCACCCCCCATTTCTTGGTTTTTTAAAAAAATTAGCTAACTTGCTTTTAGTTGTACAAAACCTTTTTAATTTTATATAATCCAAATTATTTATTTGACCTCTCATGAACCTCTCTATCTCTGGTGTGGTAACGAATTCTTCCCCTATGCATAGATTTGATAGATAATTTCTTCCCTACTCCACTAATTTGCTTATGATGTCACCCTTTATGTTTAACGTACATACTCATTTTGAGCTTACCTTGCTATACAGTGTGAGATGTTTGTCTGTGCCTAGTTTCTGCCAGGCTACTGTCTAGTTTTCCCAACAGTTTTTGTTGACTAGTGAGTTCTTGATCCAATTGCTGATATCTTTGTGTTTATCAAACACTAGATTGCTGTACTCATTTGCTTCTGTATATTGATTATATGTCTGATTTGTTTCACTGATCAACACTCTATTTCTTACCTAGCACCAAATTGTTTTGACAATGACACCTTGTATATAGTTTGAGATCTGGTATTTCTGGGCCCCTTCCTGCCCATTTTTTTTTCATTTATTCTCTTGATATTATTGACCTTTAGATCCTCCAGATGAATTTTGTTATTATTTCTGTAGCTCTATAAAGTACTTCTTTGGTAATTTAACTGGTATGGCACAGAATAAGTAAATTAATTTAGGCAGTTTTGTTATTTATATTATATTGTTTTAGCTTACCCATGAGCAATGACTATTTTTCCAATTATTTAGATTTGACTTTGTTTCTGTGAAGCATTTTATAATTGTATTATATAGTTCCTGTGTATGTCTTAGCAGGTGGATTCTTAAGTATTTTATGCTGTCCATAGTTATTTCAAATGGAATTTGTGCATCTCTTCTTCCTGGATTTTGTTGGTAATATACAAAAATGCACATGATTTGTGTGGGTTTATTTTATATCCTGCAACTTTGCTGAAGTTGTTAGGAGGTCTATATCTAACTTCTCTAACATTCTATTAACGTCTTTAACTTCTTCCTTGTTTCAATTAGTTTTTTGCTGAATCTCTAGGGCAGAAAGGTCAAATATGGGTGAGCCTGAACCAGATTAAAATGTATTTGGGAAATATTTAACAAAACAAATAAAAATAAAATAGAACAAGAATAATGCTAATAAATGGTTTTCTGAGTCAATATGTGGTCCACAAGGATTCTTGTATATTTTTTAGTGACCGGTTTTTATTTGAGTTTGACGCTGCTACTTTAAACCATTATATCATAAACTAAACCATTAAAATATTAGTTTTATTTCCTCTTTGCCTGTACATATTCTTTCAATTTCCTTTTTCTTGTCTTATTGCTATAGCTAACATTTCTAGTATAATATTGAATAGAAATGGTGATGATGGACATCTTTTCTTCTTTTTGGAAGCATTAATCTTTTTGGAAGCATTGATCTTTTTGGAAAGACTTTTACCTTGTCTACATTACAGATAATGCTTGCTTTTGGTTTAAGATAGATGCTATGTATCTATGCAAAACTCCATTTATTCCTTTACTTTCTGATTTTTTAAAAATAAGGAATGGGTTTTTAAATATTAATTTTAAAAACAGGATTTTTTTTACTTCTGTTGAAATGATCATATGATTTTTGTTGATTTTGTTATCAATGGGTTCAATTATGTTTATAGCTTTCCTAATGTTGAACCAGCCATACATTCCTAGTAGAAATCTAGCCTGGTCATAGTATATGATATTTATGGTATATTCCCATAGTCTTCTTGCTAATATTTTATTTTATATTTTTGCTAATAATATTCATTAGGGAAATTTATCTATAGTTTTTTGTCTCTGTTTTGACTTTTTCTGGTTTAGGTATCAAGATCATATCTGTGTCATAGAAAGTATGCAAGAGAAGAGGCATTAGATTGACTACCAAACTGAAGGTCTGCAGAGCCATGGTGCTGACCTCATGTTTCAACAATCTGACTAGCAGCTTCTGTGAGGGTATAAGATTCACCCACAGCCAGCACCCAGAAAGCTGCCAACAGCACAGGTTCTTCTGATCTGCTTAATTAAGGAAAGCAAGGTGAAGGGGTTGACAAGCTTACTTTTAATTCAGCATTCAAATATCATTCAGTTAGTTCAGGGGAAAAATCCAGCACCCTGAACTTCAAAACAAAATGCAAACAAATTACAAACATCAACAGACTTTGTCTGATTCAATCACAACACATAGTTACCAGAGTTCAACAAAATCTCAACAGCCAGGTTTACAAGCTGGAGGGCTCCTTAGCTACAGCTGCCCAGAGTCTCCTCATCAACACCATCTCCAGAGCCCTGCACAAATGGTTTTGTCCTCCCTTCTTATAGGGCTTCAGACATCAAACATCATCTGAATCACCAGAGCTCAGGCTCTGGTGATTGGTTCTTGAGTTGGCCCATCCCCTTAGGACCCTGGGAGGTTCACATCCACATGGATTATGTTAACACCTAATGGGGTTTGGGCCTGGGGCTTAGCACCTAGTAAAGCTCACTGAGATAAATTGAGTCACTCAAAGAAAACAAAGGCCATTCTGGTTACACCTCGTTGTATTCCTGTGAAACCTGGACAGTATACCAGTGTCATGCCAGGAAGCTGAATCACTTCCACTTGAATTGTCTCAGGAAGATTCTGAAAATCACCTGGCAGGATAAGGTACCAGTCACTGAGGTCCTTACTAGAACTAAACTGCCAAGCATTCAAACTCTGCTTCATAGAGCCCAACTCTGATGGGCTAGCCATGCTGTTCGAATGCAAAACGTATGCTTGCCAAAAAGACTATTTTATGGAGAACTCACACAGGGCAAGCATTCACATGGTGGTCAGAAGAAGCAATAGAAAGACACTCTTAAGGTCTCTCTTAAGAACTTTGGAATTGATTGTGTGAAATGGGAGACACTGGTACAAGACCACACAGCACGGCATGCCCACATCAGAGAAAGTGCTGTGTTCTATGAGCAAAGCAGAACTGAAACAGCTCAAAGGAAATGCAGGATGTGCAGATTTAGAGTATCCATCCTAAATGTTCACATGGATTATTTGTGCCCAAGCTGTGGTAGAGCATTTCAAGCTCATATTGTTCTGATCAGCTATAGTCAGACACATTGAAACTTGACTCTAGCCTATATAGTGATGTCATTTTGGTCCTCTTTGAGAATGAAGGACAACAACCAGACCAGTGTCTTAGAAGGAATTTAGTAGGATCCTTTCTTTACCTATTTTTTCAAATAGTTTATTTGTTGGTAGAATTAATTGTGGATAGAATTCACTTGTAAATCCATCTGGTCCTGGAGTTTTTATTTAGGAATTCATTTATAACTTATTCAATTTCTTTTTCTAAGAATTTTATTTCCTACTCTGTTAATTTGGGCAATTTGTATTTTATAAATATTCATCCGTTTTATTTAGACCCTCAGTTTTATTGGCCTATAGTTGGGTGAAAAAACTTCTAATTGCTTTTATTTCTTCTTTGTTGGTTGTGAATTTATCTTTTTTCATTTTTGATACTGGTAATTTGGCTTCCTTTTTTTCTTTTTCTTAGTGAAATTAGCTAATTATTTTTTTAAATGGTTCCTAGTTTTATTTTTAAAAATTCAATGATTTTTTTACATTTTCAATTTTGCTAATCTCTTCTTTGATTTTTCAGGATTTCTATTTTAGTATTTAATTGGGGATTTTTATTCTGTTGGTTTTTTAGTTGTTTCAGTTACATGCTTAATTAATTGATCTGCTCTTTCTCTCTTTTTTTGATGAAAGATTTTGAGATATGCATTTTCCCCTAAGTATTGATTTGGCTGCATCACACAAATTTGGATAAGTTGTTTCATTGTTGTCATTATCATAATGAATGTTGTGGTTGGTTCTGTGATTTGTACTTTGATGTACCCATTCTTTAAAATGAAGTTATTTAGTTTCCAATTAATTTCTAATGCATGCTTCAAAGACTCTTTTAATGTAATTTTATTGAATTATGGTCTGAAGATGTATTTAATATTTCTGCTTTTCTGCATTTGATTGTGAGTTTTTTATTCCTTAAGACATGGTCAGTTTTTGAGAAGGTGCCATACATAGCCGAGAATAGGTATACTTCTTTCTATGCCCATTCAATATTCTCCAGCGGTCTGTCATATATAACTTTTCTAAAATTCTACTAATTTCTTTATTTCTTGTTTATATTTTGGTTTGATTTGTTTAGAGCTCTAAAAGGGGGTTAAATTGAGGTCTCCCACCATTATAGTCTTATTGTCTAATTTTTCCTGCAGCTTATTTTTTTCCTTTCCCAACTTTGATACTGTGCTATATGGTGAATATATTCAATATTGATATTGCTTTAATGTCTATGGCACCTTTTAGCAAAATGTAGTTTCCCTGATTATCTCTTTTAATTAGGTCTATTTTTGCTTTTATTTTGTCTGAGATCATGATTGCCATCCCTGCCTTTTTTTCTTCATCTGAAGCAAAATAGAATCTGCTATAGCCCCTTATTTTAACTTGATGTATATCTTTGTTTCAAGTATGTTTCTTGTAAACAATATTGTGGGACTTGGGTTTTTAATTTATTTTGTTATCTTCTTCCATTTTATGGATGAGTTCTTTCCATTCACATTCACAGTTATGATTGCTGTGTATTTCCCTCCATCTTGTTTTCTTCTACTTTTCTTTCTCTTCTCCACCTCATCTCCTCATTAAGAGCCTGTTTTGCTTCTGACTACTGCCTCCCTTAAATCTATCCTCCCAATCCCCCTTGTTCCCTTTTCCTTAATTCTTTTCCCTCCAACTTGTTGGTTAAGATCAACTTCTGTACCCAACTATGCGTGTATTTGTGTTCTTCCCTCCTTTAACCAGTTCAGATGATAGTGAGATCCAAGTGTTGCTTGCTCTCTAACAGTGCCCCCTCTGTTGTATAAATTTTTCTTTGTGCAGTCCACGTACCATGGTGCCTGGCACAGAGTAGATACTTAATAAATAATAGTTGACCGTCTGACACTTTGTTGTCAATGTCAATAATATTTGTAAGTGAATGAAATATATATATGTGTGTGTGTGTGTGTGTGTGTGTGTGTGTGTGTGTGTGTGTGTGTAATGGCAGAGACCTATATTGTCTGAAGGAGTATAGTACCAGGCCTGTCTTTCATTAATATTCTTATTGCTCATGGCCTACAAATTAGACTGTATTTAGCTTAATTTCTGCCTATAAGCAGTCAGTTCTGCATGATGATCATGTAATGAATGATCTCATAGTTAGTCCTATGGGGGCTAAGCCCTGAGTTTGGTCCTTAGCATTGTGAGAAACTCGTAAGGACATGGTGCTGTTGTGGAAAGAGGAACAGACTTGGAGCTAGAAGATCTGGCTTCAAATCCTGATTGCTGCTTTCTAGCTGTTACTCTCTTACCCAAATCACTTAGTGGGGCAGAGACAAGATGGTGGAGTGAGAGGAAGCATTTCTGCCTAGTTCACCAAGCACATCTCCTCCACAATAATCTATAAAATGTATCAGACCAAATATTGGTCAGGAAAACCAAGAAAAATATCACTGTAATTTTTCCAGGCCAGGTGAGTATAGGACGACAAACAGAGAGGTCTGCAGACACTACAGCTGGGGTTGGAGGCTGGCTAGGAGCCTGATAGGCAGCAGTGGCAGGGAGCATTGGAAAGAAAGAAGGCTGAGATAGAACTCCAAGTCAAGAAGGAATCACCTGGGCAGAAGGAAATCCCAGGAGATCCCTGAAATAGTACTCTGGAAGTTTTTCTTTACATTGACCCTAACTGTACCTCTACAATTCCCACCCATCGCTCGTATTTGCCTTTTGGGGCCAATCAAAACTCAAACCACAACACTTACCATTCCCATAAGAAATTCTATGCTTTTAAACTTTTTTTCTCTGAAATTCTCCCCACCACCCCAGTCCCTCAACACACGTCTTCACCTGTCAAAATCCTAAATAATCTTACCAGTTATATGGCTTTTTTCTCCTGATTCCATGAGATATACTCTCTCCTTCCTTTCTGCTTCCATGGTAATTCATTGATATTTCTCATCAAAATTTGCCTTTTATTATTGATGTTAGTATGAAGTATCTTGAGGTTCTCGCACAAATGCACTCACTTAAGTTTCTTGAAGGAAAGACTGAAAAGGATAAAATAACACACAATGAGATGAAAGCTCCTAGGCCAGTTCTCTGAGTGTAGTGAAAGAGAGGGAGAGTAGGGGAAGGAAGTCCTTCCCCTCCCACCAGTTCAATTCTTAACTCTGGCACTGTGAGAGAACTATGATCTTCACCAACTGGAAGCATCAGGAAAGAGAACCAAAGCCAGATAGAGGTAGAAAGAGAGAGACTATTTCACTCTCACTGGTTTAAAGAATCAGCCTGCTCTGGTTTACAGCCAATCAAAGGAGGCTACATCGACCCATAGGGGATGAAGAGTACCTCCATTTTTGGCATGCTCCAGCAAGTCCTCTTAGGGGTGCCTCCATGGTAGGTGATCTGGGTATGCTTCAAAAACCCTGTTGAATTTGCTTGCTTTCTTCCTTATAGAATGAGGTTTGTGGGATATCTATCAGACTTTCTCAAATAGTCTTAAAAAATAACAGCTTTATAACCTTGTGACAGTAGCGGGGACTCGGTGCACTTGGTGAGTATTCCAGATGACCCCTCGGGCATTACACTAGTATAAGCAACTCACAGGGGTGGGATCAAGATGGCAGAATTATAAGAAGCAAACTGCTGGGCTTTTCCCCATAACCCCCTCCAAACAGATATAGAAAATGTACCATACTGAATCCTGATGGGTATTCAGTCACAAGGAGTCATTTTTTCTAGCCTTGCTCATCATAGGGAGATGGATAGGGAGGTCTTCAGACACTTAGGATGGGTTGGATCAGAAGTGGGCCTTGAGCATGCACCATAGCACTCAAGGAGATGTTGTGTACTAGTGCAAAGAGGTGGTCCTATACCCAGACCAAGGTACCACCAGACCCATAGAGGGGCACTGTGAAAGGGACAGGTGCCAACTGAAAGCTTTGTTTCCTTCTACCCAGTTCCAGATCACATCGAGGGAGTGGTATGCCTGGGTAGGGAGGCCTTAGGTAGTGTACAGAGAAAGAAAGAAGTTCTGATGCTAGCAGCAGCAGCATGCCTCAGACCCCAGGTGTACATAAGAGTCTCACTTCCAGCATCTAGCTGAGTGTGCAGTGGAATAACCAAGATGGGAATCCCTTTTTGTCTCTCCCAGCCAACAGAGCTTTCCAGATAACTGATTAAGAGGGGAGTGCAGCATCAGTCTACTTTTGCACAGATCCAAATCCAGGTCAGGAACTTACAGAGGTCATACCTGCGGACAGCAGTTTGCCCTGGATCAGGCCACTTTGGGAGCACTGAAAATGTGAAGGTCCCCACCTTGTTCCTGAGATCATGGAATAATACAGCACTTAATACCCCAAGAAAACAACAAAGAGACCATCCCAGACCTTACTTCCAACAGAGCCATAAAGCTTAGCCTTAGCATCAAGTTTGAAGTTAGGAAATAGACTGGAAGAATGGGCAACCCACCCTCCCAACCCCAAAAAACAAAAACTACCTTATCATAATGAGCTGTTATGGTGGCAGGAAAGGTCAGGACACAAATACAGAAAAGAATGACTCCAAAATATTTATAAGCAATGCCTCAGAAAAAACATAGTTTGTGCATAGAATGAACTAGAATTTCTAGAACAAAAGGAGTTTAAAAATATTATTATAAGTGGAATGAAAGCACTTGAGGGAAAAAAGTTGGAAAAGAAATGAGAGCCGTGGAAGAAAGAATTAGAAAGAGAATTGATAGCTTCTCAGAAAAGATAGAAAACCTTTGGTAGAAAGCCTAAGCAATAACTCCTTGAAAAGTGACCAAATTGACCAAATAGATGCCAATGACTCCATGAGACAGCAAGAAATATTAAAACAAAATCAAAAGAATGAAGAAAATGTAGTGTATCCTACAGCAAAAATAATTGATCTAGAAAATAGATCTAGGGGAAAAAATTAAGAATCACTGGATTATCTGACCAGTATGACCTCCCCTGCCCAAATTGCCTAGACATCGTATTACAAGAAATCTTAACAGAAAACTACCCAGATCTCTTAGAATCAGAGGGCAAAATGGAAATAGGAACAATCCACTTGTGTTTCCACAATACTTGAATTGTTTCTTTCTGACTGCTTGCAATATTTTCTCCTTGAACTGGGAACTTTGGAGTTTGGCTACTACTATATGTGTATATATATATATATATATGTATGTATGTATGTATGTATATATATATGTGTATATATATATATATATATATATACATGTATATACACACACACACATACATATATCTCCTGACAGAGAAGTAATGGACTAAGAGTGCAGACTGAGCATTTTTTAAGACATGGTCAATGAGAAATTTCCTTTTGCTTGACTCTATTTTTTGGCAATAGGGGTTTTGTTTTGTTTCTTTTTTTTTTTTTTTTTTTTGCTTTCTCAACGGTGGAGGGAAGTGAGAGGAGAGAAGGATGATCTTTATTTGAAAATAAAATAAAATTTAATTTAGAAAAAGGAAAGAAAAAAAGAAGCAGCACATATCATCTAATGTCCTACCTCCCTTAGGCTTAGAATGTCATATATCCATTTTTCAAACCAGCAAGGCAGTGTAGTTTGCAGTTTTGCCCACCAGGTGGCATACCATTCCAAACACCATTACAATGCTATGGTCAGTCTTGAAGCTTGTACAAAAGATTTCCTTTAGAATCTTGATCAAGACACCAACCCCTCCAAGCCATGGGGATTCAAAGACTGGGGCAAAGGAAAACTTTGCAGATGTAAATTTGGATTGAATCTAGGGTATGATACACAATCATTCCCTGGGATTATAAAGTTAGGATAATTTCTAACTTCAGAGCACTATCCTGGTTGTTTGGCAGATTTACTGTTCTCTGTTAATGATTCACAGGCAATCAGCTTTTCTGCGTCAACATTGCTGCATTGTTTATTGAATATCTTCAAGAAAATTGCAAAGAAACAATCAGTTGTTCCACAATGGAGCATTTAACCCAATCATCTCCAAACTTCCCCTTGACTTTTTCAGGGCCCCTGGGGTGACAGTTCCATAATACCTGCTCCTGCACATCATGGAAGTGATTAAGGAAGGGATTTCATGTCAGAAACCTTTCTGTGCATAGAGACTATAAGCACTGGGAGGTATGGTAGTAGTACTGAAGGTTTAGAGCATACTCCCATTTTTTTTTTTAACCAATCAATAAAGATTTTCAGAAGCTCCCTGGCACTTGGTCATTATGGAGTTGACATTCCACATGCTAGTTCCTGATTGGCTATTCTAGCTTCCGGTCCACTCTAGCTTTGACCAAAGGTCCCAGAAGCTAATTGATAGGTTGGGGGTTTATTGCTATAACTTTCCCTTCCCCTAAGCCCAAATGGCTATTATGAAGTGTCTCTCTTAGGCTACAGCTGCAACATGCACCATGATCAATAGTATTGCTTTCCTAATCCCTAGCTGCTAACCCAGTGGTCCTGGCTGCACAAGGAAAAAGTAAGTGTCTCCATTCCACCCATTGTCACTGTTCTGGCCTTGGGCTTAGCTTCATCTCTGCTCTGTGTCACCTTTGGGGACCTTGGCAGTCCTTTCAGGCAGCTAGATGGCAAATTGGGGAACAAGGGAAAAGAAAGGGACAAGCATTTATTAAGTGCCTACTGTGTGCCAGACACTGGCTAAATGTTTTATAAATTTTATCTCATTTGATCCAGGGAGGTGGGTGTTGTTATTATCCCCATTTTACAGATGAGGAAACTGAGGCTGAGAGGTTACATGACTTGCCCAGGGTCACCTAGCTAGTAAGGGTCTCAGGATGGATTTGAACTCAGGTCTTCTTTGACTCTGGGCCCAGATCTCTATAGAGCTCTGGCTTTGGAGTCAAGGAAGACCAAATTCGAATCCCGCCTTTGGCTCTTCAGAGGGCACTATTGCTAGCGCACAGGTCATATCATGTTGGGGAAAAGTGATAGGTAGTCCAGCTTAGTTGATGGAGGTCAGGTATTAAAATCCAGAAGATCCAGGTTCCAGTCTTGCCTATGGCACAGACATACTAGTGACCATGGGCAAGTCATTTAACCTGTCAATGCCTCAGGCAACTCTCTATGATTACAAGTTCCAGGGGAGTTGATGATCTATTGATGGTATCAGAGATTTGGAGTCCTCCTCCCTCTAAAAGACAGGGTGCAAGGAGTAGGATTTCATTTTCAGGTTTGCTCTCCTTTCACCCTGTTATTACGTTGCATTCTCTTCTCCGCTGTAGAAATTCTATATCTCCAAGAGTTAATGTTCTACTGCTCTTTCTGGAGTCTCCCTACACCCCTTGATAGAGGTTGAACTGGCTGCTTTAACCAGCCCTCCTTAAAGGGCACTCATGTGCTTTCCTCTGTGCTTTTATTAGTCTAGGTAGAATGGAGTGTCAGAAGAATAGGAGCCATGAGAGGGGGGAAGGGGAGGGGAGAAGAGAAGGCACTTTTCTCTGCATTAGCTTGGAGCCTGCACAAGGAACCCCCTGTAGTGCTGTCAGATTTCTGAAACACCCTGGTGAGTAATGGCGATCATGTTAGTGCTGGAGCCAATGAAAGAAGGCCAGGTTTCATTGCCCTGCCCTGTCTTTAGCCTCATCCCAAATGCACTTAAGTAGAAACAAGATAAATGCAGAGGATAGTTGGCAGCATACGCTGTTATTCTTCGAGCTCTCCTGCATAGTCTTGGAAAAGACAGCATGGGCTTCAGCATATCTGTATCTATTTACTCTCTTCCTCACTAATAGGGTTTTCTTAGGGCTAAGGATTTGCTCAGATGTCTGTATAGAGTGATCCATCCTTGATCCTTCCAAGGCAGTTAGTCTCCCTTCACTGACTTAATCTTGGAGATAGGGCTGGGGATGGTATGATGGAGGTTGTTGGAGTTTTTAATCCAGGCACTGGTTTGGAAATTTATCTTTAGAATAACAGAGGCATAAATCTGTCTGCAGCTACCAATACAGGTAAAAGATTAGTCATTGGACAGCAACAATCCAATGGACAAATACGGTTCTTTGTGTTCTTCTGTAAAGTATATATGTGACTTAAAACATTATCCAGGACCCAAATGATGTCATCAGATTTTCAAATTTAAATGATTATTAAGTAATAATAGCTCACATTTATATAGTGATTTAAGATTTATAAAGTGCTTTTCTTATAACAATTTCTTAGTATAGTTGATAATTCAGATTTTATTATCCCCATTTTACAGATGAAGAAAGTAAGGCACAGGTAAGTTAAATGATGTGCTTATAGTTAGAGTAGGTCTGTAGTGTTTGAATCCAGGTCTCCAAATCCAGTGTTCTTTTTGCTATACATCATACTGTTCACTCAGAGCAAATGTGGGCACTGTGCTTACTTTTGGACGTAGCAATTTCATTTTACTGACAAGGAAGTCAAAGACAGAAACAAAGGTCTAATATACAGCATACTAAACTAATCATAGTTTCCAGATCTTTCTCTTCATGAGCAAAGTGAATGTCCATTGACTGAAGAATGGCTATAAAAACTATGCACGGAATATTATTATACAGTGAGAGAAATGATTATTTCTTTCTTGTATTTAATAACTTATTATTGAACTAGCCAAGGTTTTTTCCCTTTTCTATTTCCTCATCCAGAGGTCAAGTAGTGTGGAAATCTTAGGAAAAACTTTCCCATCCAGACTGAAAGAACTGGTGAATTGTGTTCATTGTGTTTGATCAGACAGGTCTGGGGTAGAAGTGGATTCTCTCTTTGATGTGTATATTGATGTCTCTTTGACCAAGATTTGGGAGATCCAAGTCACCCCAAGACCCTTATTAGAATGAATCCACATCTCATTATAATATTCATTTCCTCATTAATTGTTAACCAGAGTTGATTGCCACCCTCAAGAATGCCCACTCTTCCAAGAGCATATAAACTTGTGAGCCCACCACCATGAGGGGTCTTTGGCATTTGAGAGTGCCATTGACCTCTTTTATTAATAAAATTCTGGCATTATTAATAAAATGACTAATTACCCAGAAACTATGTCTCTTCAACTTTTTAAATGTCACAACAAGAAGAAACGATGAATATGAAGAATCAAGAGACACAAAGGAGTATTTCAATGAACTGATACAGACAGAAATGTTCAATCTCAGAAGAACAATATTCATGACAGTGTAAATGAAAAACCACTGAAGGTCCTGCTCTTGATCCCACCCCCTCTCTTCTCAAGGAGAATCCCCCCCTCAATCATCTCTGTCTCTCTCTTTCTCTGCATAATCTTCAACCTTTCCCTTTCTAATGCTTCCTTCCCTAAGGCCTTAAAATGTGCCTAAGTCTTCCCTATCCTTAAAAAACCTTCACTATGTCCTACCATTTCCTCAAGCCATTGTCTTACATTCTCTTTCTTAGTCAAACTAGAAAATGCTTGTAAGCTTGTTGCCTTCATTTCCTCTTCTCTCACTCCTCAACCCTTTGAAATCTGGTTTCCAACTTCATTTCCCAACCGAAACTTTCTCCAAAGTTACCAATGGTCTGTTAATTGCAAGATATGATGGACCTTTTTCAGTCCTCATTCTTCTTGCTCTCTTTGCATCATTTGACCCTGTTGACTGCCTTCTTCTTCTGGATACTCTGTCCTCTCTCCTCTGGATTTTTGTGACGCTGCTCTTCTAATTTTCTTCATATCTATCTAACTACTCCTTAGTCTCCTTTGCTAACTCGCCATCTATATCGTGCCCTGTGTCGGTATTCCCCAAGACTCTATACTGATTCTTCTCTTCTTTCAGCTCCTATGGGCTGATCATCTCTGTGTCGATAATTCACAGATTCATATACAGTCAGATTATTATTAGGTGGATTGTGTATATGTCTATATATCTATATCTATATCTGTTTATTGAACATTTCTAATGAGATATTGTAGAGACATCTCAAACTCAACATGTCCAAAAGAGAAATTGTTTTCTTTCCCTTCCAAACCTACCCCTTTCCAAACTTCCCTCTCTCTTTCCAATGGCACTACTATTCTTCCAACTTCGTTCAGGATTTCATCATCTGTCATTTAGATGATTGCTGACCTCCTAATTGGCTTCCTTTACTCAAGGCTCTTAGCACTATACTTCTTCCTCCATACAACTACCAAAATGATCTTTTCCTATGCATAAATCTGACCATGTCCCTCCCATCCCCAGGAAACTCCAGAGGCCCCATAATGCCTTTAGGATTTGATATAAACTCCTGGTTTAGCTTTTAAAGCCCTTTACAACCTGATCCCAACTTTTTTCCAGCTTTATTATACATTTACCCCCATTACAATCTGTAATCTAGTCAAACTGGTTTTCTCTATGTTCCTTACACATGGTACTCCAATTCTGTGCCTTTGCACTGGCTGTCCACCATGCTTGTCCACCCTCTCCTCATCTCTGCCTCACAGAATGCCTCTGACATATGCTCATAAAGTTGGCCCTGGAAGAGACCTTAAAAGCCACTGAATTCAATCCCTTCACTTTACAGATGAGGAAACTGAAGTAAGAGAAGTTAAGTGACTTGCCCAGGGTCATGTGGCTAGAAAGTATCTGAGGCAGAATTTGAAGCCAGTTCTTCCTAACTCCAAAGCCAATCCTCTGGCCACTACTCCATGCTTCCTTTTTTCCTTCAAGTTGAAGTGAAGTATCACCTTGTGATGTTTAAAAAGGCTTGAGAGACAGAGTTTCTGGGTAATTTAATCATTTTATTAATAAAGCCAGCAGGTTATTGCAATTCTTTTGTTTGATTTATTTAATACATTTCGTTTTCAGCATTGATTTTCACAAGAGTTTGAATTACAAATTTTCTCCCCACTTCTACCCTCCCATCCACTCCAAGATGGTGTATATTCTGGTTGCCTTGTTCTGCAGTCAGCCCTCCCTTCTGTCACCCCACTCCCCTCCCATCCCCCTTTCCCTTCTTCTCTTGTAGGGCAAGATAAATTTCTACGACCAATGCCTGTGTATCTTATTTCCTAGTTGCATGCAAAAACTTTTTTTGTTATTGTTTTTGAACGTCTGTTTTTAAAACTTTGAGTTCCAAATTCTCTCCCCTCTTCCCTCCCTGCCCACCCTCCCTAAGAAGGCAAGCAATTCAGCATAGGCCACATGCGTATCATTATGTAAAACCCTTCCACAATACTCACGTTGTGAAAGACTGACTATGTTTTGCTCCTTCCTAACCTATCCTCCTTTATTGAATTTTCTCCCTTGACCCTGTCCCTTTTCAAAAGTGTTTGTTTTTGATTACCTCCTCCCCCTGTCTACCCTCCCTTCTATTGTCCCCCCTTTTTTCTCTTCTTCTTCCTTCTTTCCTGTGGGGTAAGATACCCAATTGAGTGTGTTTGGTATTCCCTCCTCAGGTCAAATCCGATGAGAGCAAGATTTACTCATTCCTCCTCACCTGCCCCCTCTTCCCTTCTTGGAGGCTTTTGATGTCAGCTCTTTGACTTTGTTGACTTCTTCTGGCTGTATGTTTTGGTCTTCTTTGTCACCAAAGAAAGATTCCAAAGTCTGAGTCTGAATCTGAGTTCATTTTTGCTGCCTGGCCATGTTCCCAGCCAACTTACTTGACCCTTGAGTTTTTTGTAGGGGTATGACTGCTTATAGAGCAAAGAGTACTTTGTTCCAAGTTTGAGGGGATGCGCTGTTGATTTCAGAGCTATTTCTATACAGCCAGCTCTGCCACACCAGCACTCCTCCTTCCTCAAGAACCACCAACCTGGACCTGATGCAAATCTTAAGCAGGCTATGCACTCCTGCTCTGATCCGCCACTTAATTCCTCCCACCATGTGGGCCTGGGGCCAGAAGTAATTGCAGCTGTAGTTCTGTAGCTGCACCCCCCCTGCCCCTGGGGCAGTGGCCGAACCCGAACTCTGTCCCCGTAGCTTTTCCCACTAACCTTCTCTGTTGTCTTTGGTGTTTGTGGGTTGAGAAGTCTGGTAACTGCCTCAGCTCACTGATTCAGGGCGCTAGGGCTTGTTCTGCCTGGCTCCTGGTCTGGTTGGTCCTGCCGCCTCCCACACTGAGCTCTGCTCCCCTCCACTCTGTGCATGATAGACCTCATCCAGCGACCATCCAGGCTGTCCTGGGCTGGATCCCTGCTTCCCTCTGCTATTTTGTGGGTTCTGCAGTTCTAGAATTTGTTCAGAGCCATTTTTTATAGGTTTTTGGAGGGACCTGGTGGGGAGCTCACGCAAGTCCCTGCTTTCCAGCTGCCAACTTGGCTCTGCCCCCAGGCCAGCGGGTTATTAATAAAAGAATGGTCATTTGGCTATCTCTGTTAGACCAAAGACAGTCATGGCGGTGAGGCTCACAGTTCATATAGCCTTTAAAGCAATGAGGGGCTGCTAGTGACATCAAGTCACCCTAGGACAGAGAAATTATCTCTACTCAGACCACTTGCAGCCTCAGGCTATCTAGACAAAAGGATCTGTCCCTCCTGAAGCGGGTGTAGAACACAATGGGCTTCTCCATTCTAGATTAAATTCCTTGCAAGGTTGGGTGGGGTCTGACCAAGATCAGGAGAGTTAATGCAATCTCATTACCAGTAATGTCCTTCAAGAAAACTGAACTTTTTAGAATGAGAAATTTAGAAAAAGAGGAGACCTCTGAATCTCCCCAAAATATTGGTTATTAATAATCATTTCTCTCAACCTTCAACATGAATCATTTCCTGATCCCTCTAATTGCTAATTTTTTGTATTTGTGTCCCTGATGCCCAGTGCATAGGAGACACTCAATAAATGCTTGTTGACTGATAGAATTGTTTTTATTTGGCCCAAGGAAGTATTTGATCTGGAGGGGAGTTGGATTCCTCTCCCTACCCCCCAAAATAATTATGATGTAAAGGCAAAAAGTATCAATAAAATGTGATTTTGAACAATACTGTATTTGAAAAGCAGGAGCCAAATGATCCCCAAACCTTGTTTTAGAAGAATATGGTGAAAATAGTGTAGTTCAGAATGTAGATTCTTACATCAATAAGATAATAATTACATGCCTAGAAACACTGGTACCAACGATGTTGTTGGTCCCAGTGTGTACTACCCTTGTTTTGATTCTAGAAATCTGTCCATCTTGATCAAGGCAGACTCTTTATGCTAGGACCTCTGTAACACTACATAGAGTTGGGGTGGTTGGGGAATGTATTGTCTACATGAAGTGGACTGAGTAGAAGCTTTGGGAAAGAAAGAAATTTGATTTGCAATTTACTTGGATTGAATCTGGATTGACTCTGTGTTGAATCACCTTTTCTTCAAGAAGAATAACTTAAATCTAAAGCCAACAGTTTTGGGCGGGTAGTTTGGGATGACTTCATCATCTGACACAGCATTAGTAATTCAGACAAATATGCAGCATTATCTAGAATGAGGTGTAAGCTCTTTTTTTTTTCTCCTACCAAAGGTAAGCAATGTTCTCCCATTTTGCTGATATATATGCTGAGGCTGGTGGGGGGGAAGGTCATTTGGTCAGGACTAAATGGCAGGACATGTAAAGCATATGTCCTAATGCCAGCGAGGTGTTTTAAAACATCTAAAACTTACTCCCACAGAAAGTGTCCTTAGATCTGAGTAACCAGATTTTCTATTTCTGTATCAGTCTGAAAAATGACATGCCCATTACACAGTCTATCTAAATGGTCTGTTGATGATTTAATTCAGGTGTGACTCAGAACTGGATATGATACTAACAATTTTCAACAATTACTTGGGTGTGCAGAAACTTCATGACAAGTGAACTCATTTAGATATACTAATTTTTTTTTAGCCATGTGTTTTATTTTCATGCCATGCATAGAAGCATGGTGGCTTCTGGTAGTTCTTTTAGGGAATAAAAAACTTTTACCTAAGATTCTTTATTTTTTCTTTTTCTGTGTTTTTCTCCTAATTTTGGAATGCAATAAGTGGAACCTAGTAAAAATATAAGTTCTTCTAGGGAAATAGATTGTAAGTTCTTTGAAGGCAGGGACTATTTCATTTTTGTCTGAGCCCCAGCTTAGCACAGCCCTAAGTAGCATCTAGTAGGCACTTAAATGTTTGTTAAAAGGAATTTAATTTAAACTTCCAATTTTTGCCACTAGAGGGTACCAAATTTCCAGTTTACAAATCTTTATACTTTGCCAGTTGCTCTGAAGCAGGAGTTTTTAATGTGGTGGAAGTCTTTTTAATAAAGCATCATTTCTTAACTCCATTATTTTCCACTTGGATCAGAAAAAAGAATAGGCACAGTACAGTATGATACATCTTGGTTGGTCCTGGTAAAGATTTATGTATGAAGATCCAATTGTCCTAGTTATATTAAATAACATTTGAAACTGACTGCATCCTACCTTGGTATTATGGATAATGCACCTAATCTCACCTCACCTTCACACAGCACACCCTTCTTTATTAACATCTAAACCCTTGACAACCCAAAGGAAAACCTTTTAGAAGGCACTTGACTCCATTCACTTTCTCTCTTTTTCACCTAGAATTTAATGACAGTCCAATCTAGCCTTTTCTGCCTTTATGATTTATTTCTAATACCTCCTATCCTTGAATTCAGATAGATTCCTTCTCCTTTTTCTCAAGCTTATAACTATTATGAATTTGCCAGATATGTCTCAGTTCAATTTCTGATAATTTCTAGTTCTGTTCCTAAAAACTCACCCTAACTCTACTATTTCTGATAAAACAAGTGAAAATATTGGCTGTATCTGAAAACATATGTTTCATTCTTCACCTCTAACTCATCAACCCCCTGCTAAGAGGTGGGAAGCATAATTCATCCTCAGTCTTCTGAAGTCATGATAGGTCATTGCACTGATCTGAGTTTTGAAGTCTTTCAAAGCTGTTTTCTTTATATTTTTTGTAGCCATTAAATTGTTTTCCTGGTTCTGCTTACATCATTCTTTATCGCAATGCCAGCCTTCCCAGATTTTTCTGAAGTTGTCATATACCTAATTTCTTATGGGGGTAATAATATTTCATTATATTCATACCATTATTTGCTCAGCCATTCTTTCAATTGATGGACAGTCATTTTGTGTCCAGGTTATTTGCTGCAACAAAAGGTGCTGCTATCAATGTTTTATACATATAGGTTGTTTCCCTCCATCTTTGACTTATTTGGTGTTTATGCCTAGTTATTGTATCTCTGGGTCAATGGGTATACACAAATTAATAACTGTTTGGGTATAGTTCCAAATTGCTTTCCAGAAAGATTGGACCAATTCACAGCTCCATTAGCTGTGTATCAATGTGCCTGTCTACCCACAGCCCCTCCAACAATTGCCATTTTCTTTTTTTAAAAATCTTTGACAAATTGATGGATGAGAGGTGGAACCTCAAAAGTTTTAATTTGCATTTCCCTTCTTAGTGATTTGTAGCATTTTTATATGGTGGTTGATAACTTGCATTTCTTCTTTTGAAAACTATTCACATTGCTTGGCCACTTGTCTATAGAATGGCTCTCATTCTTATGCATTTGTGTAAATTCCTTATATAGCAGAGAATATTTTGCCTTTATCAGAAAAATTTGCTATAAAGATTTTTCCCAGTTGTTTTCCTTCTAATTCTAATTGCATTGATTTTGCTTGTACAAAAAGTGTTTCAATTTTCTTCAACTGATATTATCCATTTTCCCTTTTATGATCATCTCTGTCTCTTGCTTAGTTAGGAACTCGTTCCCATCCATAATTGTGAAAGGTATCTATTTCCCTTTTTCTCTAATTTGCTTATGGCATGTTGTTTTATATTTTGGTCATGTCTCTATTTGGTGCTTCTGGAATATGGTATGAGATATCTGTCTAAACCTATTTCTGCCAGGCTGCTTTCCAGTCTTCCCAGACATTTTTACTATTGCTCATTTCACATTCTTCCACTTATGTATTTTCCATATTCTGATCTTTTTCACTTCTAGTACCTTATAGAGCTTCCTTTATCATTTCCCTAAAGTGCAGAATCTTTGTGTTCTACTGTTATCATAAATGTTTCCAGCTTCCTGAAACATTTTGTCTTGTTTTCTGAGCTTTTACCACATAAAAATATAAACCTTATCCACAGAAATGGAAAAGAGTACAATACAGTCTCCTCTCCTCTATTCATCTCCCTCCACCTCCACTACATATACAGTTAAACCTGGCAACAGGAATTAAAACAGCAACTCTTCTAATTTTGGAATGAAAATGACATTGTGTGGGAGAAACAATCCCTGGTTCAAGTTATTTTAGATTTACCACAAGGAGTCAACATCAGTGTTCCTATAGACTGAGATCAGTTGTTTACAACTTGTTTAGTTGTAGTCCTAACTTTTATGTTTCAGGCTTCTCAAGACAAAAAGACTCCCAACAAGCTAAGATGGAGAGCAATCATATTCTGACTACCTTTGCATTTGTGAAATTGAAATTAAAAAAAAAACCCACCCCAGACTCCTAGTCTTTTTCACTTGCACATTTATGATAGGTAGCATCCAATTTGGAGTCAGAAGATGGAACCGGGTTCAACTCTCCTCTCTGCCATTCTGACCCAACCCTGACAAGAATATATTAAATAACTACTTAGTGCAAGATTCTTGGGGGATACAAATACAAAATAAAAAAAAAACTGTCCTGAAGTTGGAGGAAGCAATATGAACATTGCTGTTGTTCAGTCAAGTCTGACTCTTCATGATTCTGTGGACCATAGAATGCCAGGCCCTTCTGTCCTCCACTATCTTCCAAAGTCTATCCAAGCATCTGATCCATAAGGTTTTTTTTGGTAAAGATATCGGAGTGGTTTGCCATTTTCTTCTCCAGTGGATAACCCTTTGTTGGAACTCTCCATTATGACCTCTCCATCTTGGGTAACCCTGCACAGCATAGCTCATGGTTTCATTGAGTTATGCAAACTCCTCTGCCATGACAAGGCAGTGATCCAGGAGGAAAATATGAACATAAATAAAAACATTTAAAATGCATAAAAAGTAAATACAAAGTCACTGAGTGTGGGCAGACACTTCCAATGAATCTCTGATAGGGTTACTGTCAATGTTGCTAACATAGATGTGTCTGTTGGAATCACGGGATGTTTAGGAGTAAGGTTTGATGTGGGGAAGATGTTATCATTTTTTTATGGGGTGAGACCTTACTCTCTAGGTAAGCTGTGGGTCCTTGATACTGGTGAGTCTGATAGAGATTAAATTGATCTAAAAAAAATCACATTAAGGTGATTAAAATCAGCACAAAAATTTCCTGAAAATGAAGTGCCCTTTAAATTCATTGTTGACCAGTCCACTTCTGTACTGCAAACAACCCTGATGGCAGACACATCTTTGAATGTCGAGGATAATAGTGTCTCCATGATATATAGATTTATCTATGATATACAGAAATGAAATCTAATCTGTGGAGAACAGATACAGCCTTGAAGGTATAAGGACCAGTACTATTAAGTTTCATTTCAGGCCAAGATCATTGGTAGTCCCATTTCTTTGGATTTAAAAGGGAATACTTCTTTGATTTTTCCTTCCTATTAAAGAACTAGGTCTTAATTCCAAAGGCTTTATGATGAAAAACGCTATCTACTTCTGGAGAAAGAACTGGAGTTTGAATGCAGATGAAAGCAAACTTTAAAAAATTTTCTTGATTTTTTTTAGTCTACATTTTCTTTTACATGACTAATATGGAAATGTGTTTTGTATGACTGTGCATGTATAATCTATATCATATTATTTGCCTTCTTGAGGAGAGGGGACAGGAGGGAGGGAGAGGGATAACTTGTAACTCAAAACTTTAAAAAACTGTTAAAAATTGTCTTTACATGTAATTGGAAATAATATTTAAAAAATAAGAACTAGGTTTTTATTCTGTCACACTTCTCATCTATTCCATCTCACCTGAACAGCTTCTCTTTCGCTTCCTCTGCTTTCGGTGTTTCTCTTAGGTCCTTTAAGGCTGATTCCCTTAGTCTCTTTTCTCTCCTATACTTTCTGGTAGGGTTCCTCCCTCTTGGTGATCAGTCCTAGCTGACAATCAGCCCCATTGTCCCAGTACTTTCCATTGAGATTCCTTTCTATTGATTTAAATACATTTTAAATGGAATGGTTTCCTCATTGGAGCTTAAGTCCATCTCCTCTCTTTATCATCTTATGCAACATAAACATGGAGCTTGGATCTGTTTGCAGCTATGCAGGCCAGAGTTCACTGCTCACAGCAGTCAGAGATGGAAAACACCTGTCAGAACCCTGTGTTCATCCTCTTCTTTGCCAGAGGATAGGACACTTTAAGTATTTTGATTGCCGCAGCTACTGTATGGACACCTATCTTTCTGATGTTTTGATTATTCGCAGAACCACCAGCTAGCTGTATAAACATATGCTTCGATTTCCGAATTTTGCGGGATGATTGCTGCATGGTGCAGATATTCATAATCCAAGTAGCTTCTCTGATGCTATCCATGTGAATGGTGTGAGTGAAGGAAACAGCTGCAAAATATTGTCATTACATTTAAAGCAGTGTCCTGCAGAGGGCAATCTTTGGGGCTCCAGAAGCAGGGGGGATTTTGCTGGTGATGAGGAGTTTATTCACCCAGGAAAAAAGCCAAGAAGTGAATTTGTTTTCAGCCGGCATTTGTAGACAGTATGAGGAAATTTGTTCGCCAAATGCCTACAGGAGAAACTGTCCTCGTAGATTCCTTACTGATGGTAATGGAACATTTGTGTATTATACCTTTTGGTTTCATCCTGAATTATAGGCCTTGCTGTTATAGGACATGGAAAAAGAAGACCTGGAACAAGTTCTGGTCTTGGAGTCCTGAAAGACCTTGGTTCAGATCCTGTCTCTTGACACTTACTGGCTGTGTGACCATGGCAAAGGATTTAACACCTCTAAGTCTGCATGTCCTCATCTATAAAGTGAAGATATCTGTAGTCCTTAGAGTTGTTATAAAAGGCAAATGAGATAATGTATGTAAAGTGCAGTATAAATGCCAGCCATTATTATTATCTACAGATAATACTTTGGGCAAGTCACTCAATTGATTTAAACCTTAGTTCTTCGTCTGTAAAATAGTGACAGTAGTAGTGCCTGCTTCATATGCCCCATAAATTTGTCGTGAGGATCAAATGAGAGGTGTATGAAAGCCCCACATAAATTGTAATGGACAATAAATTTAAGGAGAAATAATTATCATTACTTTAGCGAGCAGGGGTTGGCAGGTATGATTTTTGAGGCTTGAAGAAGTTTTGGAAAAATATGTATTTGATAGTAAATGTAAGCTGTAGTAAATAGTAAATTTGCTAATAAAATGTCAGCTGCTTGAGGGTAGGGATTGTTTTCCATACTGGTTTTGAAATCCCGGTTCTTAGCACAGTGCCACGTACAGAGATGTTTGCATAAAAATGTTTGTGGCAGATATAGAATGTTAATTTTTTTATTTAAGTCAATAAAATTTATTTTAAAAATTATTAAACTTTCCTCCCAATATCTTTGGGAGGAATAAGAAATAAGGCATAGTTATGATACGATTATCTGGCATTACTAAAATAATTGAGAGAACAAAGGAGTCAGGGTCCATTTTGTAATTAGGTCATTTGGACAGAAAGTTCCCTGCTCCCAAATCTTTTTCCCACAGCCAAGTCTTTGTGCCCAAAATTCCAGTCAATCCATTAGTAACTATTTATTGAGTGTTGGGGCAGCTAGGTGATACAATGGATAGAGTGCCAGGTCTGGTGTCAGGAAGACTCATCTTCCTGAGTTCAAATCTGGCCTCAGACACTTATTAACTGTGTGACCCTGGGTAAGTCACTTCACCTCTGTTTACCTCAGTTTCCTCATCTGTCAAATGAGCTGGAGAAGGAAATGGCAAACCCCTCCAGTATTTTTGCCAACAAAACCCAAATGGGGTCATGAAGGGTCACGGGGGGACTGAACAACAACTCTTATCAGCCACTGTGTATCTAATAAGAAATTCATTCCTTGCAGTTCCTTATTAAAATGTAAATGCCTCTGAGAGGGGTAAGCCTTGAGTACTTATCAGCTAATACCTGGGGGCAGGAGTTAGTTCACAAAAATCATAGAATCTCACAGTTAGGGACCAATGAAGCTGTCTAACCCAGTTTGTATCTGACAGAGAATTCTCTCTACAACATACCTGACACGCGATCAATCAGCTTTTGCTTACTGACCTCTAGGAGGGGGAACTCCACACCCTCCCAAGACATTCCATTCTACTTTTGGACAGCTCTCATTGTCAAGAATTTTTTTTTTACGTGGACCCTGGGCCTCTCTGCAATTTCCACATTTCCCTCCTACTTCTGCCCCTTCCCTTTGGTCAGTCAGAACCATTACAATCCTTCTTCTAGGTGACAGGCCTTGAAATCCTTGAAGACAACTCTCTTGTTTTCTCCAGGCTAAATATACCTAGTTCTTTCAATTGATCTTTATGTGATAGATTGTAAACTCCCCCTTTAGATTATAAGTTCCTGAGGGTCTTTTGCCTCTTTTTGTATCCCCAGTACTTAGCACAATGCCTGGCATGTAGTAGGTACTTAATAAATATTTATTGATGATTGATTGATCTCAAGGCCTTAGGGCCCTATGGGAACTGAATACATATAGATTGAAAGAGATTGCTAAGACTTTGGAGAAGAAAGAACTGAAGGTAAAGAGAAAACTCAGAACATACCTATGAGGCTGCAAGCAGATGTTCTCATTTATTTTTATTGATTCTTTTGAAAATTTGGGATTTTGGGAACCCGAGAGAATCATCCACAGTCCCACATATTTTTGTTCTCTGCTTTCTGAGAGGAAACCCCTTGCTGCCTTCTAGCTTCCTCTATCTCTCGACTAGATGATCTTGGACAAGTCACTTGTCTTCTTTGGCCTTCAGTTTCCTCATCTGTAAAATAAGAGAGTTGCCCATTTAAAATTCTATGAAAAATCCTATAATTCTTTATTACCCTTTCCATCCCACCCCTCCCAACCAGATTCTTTCTCTCTGAGAAAGGAGGGAAGATTGGTGCTCTAGAGAAGAGAGAGCTGAAGGGAACTGTTCTTCTGTCTTTGGGAGCTTCCTTCTGTGTCAGGGACTAAAATGTAAGGGAGCAGGTGGTCAAGGGCTTCAGTGGAGTGTGACCAATGGGCTGCCTCTGGAAAAAAACAAAATGAAACAAAAGAGCCCTCAAAAACTAATTAAAAAGTTATACCTGCTCTTATAATCAGATCAAGGGAATGTTTGGGGCAGAGTAGGGAAACCTTTGGCCCAGAGGCCACATGTGGCCTCAATATCCCTCAATAAGGGTATTTGTTCTATGAAGCTTGGATTCAGTCAAAGGGCTGAACTTGAGGACCTAGAGGGCCACATGTGGCCTCGAGGCCAAAGATTCCCCACCCCTGGTGGAGACTCTCTTAACCAGTCCAGTAGCCCACTCAGGAATTACATTTATCTTGGATTCCATTCCAGGATGTGGAATCTTTGGTAGCCCCAGGTCTAACTAATATAGGAAAAGAAAATCTTACATTTCAACCTTCTTTTTTGAAGTAAGTTAGCGAAATCTGAGGTTGCTGAGTAGGGAAGAAATGGAATTCTCTGTAGTTTCTTTTATTTTTTATTTTAAAAATTTTTTCAGTCATTGAAAATCTACTTTTTCTCCATCCTATTCCCCTCTCCTCCCCCATTGTCCCCACCTTGAGAAAGCAAGAAAAACAAAAAGTAGAATAACTTACAAACATGTATAGTTAAGCAACACAAATTCCTACGTTGGCCGTGTCCAAATAAAATAGGTCTCCATCTGCACCCTGAATCCATGATCACCTCTTTGTTAGCAGATGAGTAGCATGTTTCATCATGAGTCCTAGAGTTGTGGTTGGTCATTTGTATTGATCAGAGTTCTTAAGTCTTTCAGAGTTCTTTATTTTGACAATATAGTTACTGTTATGTGATTGTTCTGGTTCTGCTTAGTTTATACAATTCTAACCAGGTTTCTCTGAAACTATCCCCTCCATCATTTCTTACAGCACAAGAGTATTTCAATGACTTATCAGTCATCCCCCAATTGATATCTCCTCAGTTTCTCAGTGGACTTCTTTCAGCATTGACTTATTTGCTGCCATAACAAAGTTCTAACTTTTGGTAGTTAGATTGAAGGTTTTTTTTTTAACAACATCTCTGGTGGCATCTACACTAAGAATGAGAGAGAATCCTGTTGACAAAAGTAAAATGACTTGCTGGTACACTTTGGGATTGCTACATCACAGAATGAATTAACATGACTTGAGCTATTCTCTGCTTTTCTTTTCATGGATATCCTCACTCACTATATTGACTGCATAGGTTGAGAAGGTGGGTGGCATTCTGAAACATCTCTGTTCTTGACTGAACAGCCAAAGATCAAAGAGAATGGTCTATGGGGTTGATAATGAACAGAACAGACAAGCTGTACAAAAAGCTTTAGAAACACAGAAGAGTGTTTTAGAGAGTTCATATCAACAGGAAAATGTTTTCTAGTGTAAGCAGATACATTCCTTAACTGAAGTTTTGTTAATGTATAATTTACAAAATCTAATTTAGTGTTTTCCAATCAAGGTTGCTCATTTGCTCATCATTTCTTTGATCAGTGAGTTTTAAAAAAAATGGAAGGGTCAGTTTCACTTTCTGTTTTATTCTTTTATTCTGATAGACTAGGGAAGTGCTCTTAAAGGGCTTATATTCCCAGGACAGTCAGGAAAGTAGCATGGTGTCATGGAAAAAGCACCAGACTAGAATTTAGGAGACCTGGATTTGAGTCCCGGTTCTGCCAATAATTAGATGTATGACTTCAGTGAAGTCACTTCTACTTTCCGGGACTCATTTTCTTTCTTTGTAAAGTGTAAGTGTTGGATGAAATGATCTTTAAGGTTCATTCTAACTCTAATAATCTATGATTCTATCAGAATTAAACATCTATACTGTAAAACTGATGTAAATTAAGAAAAAGTCTGTTGAAAGTTTTTCTCCTAAGTAGTTCCAGATATTGTACTCACACTGGTATGTACTTTTGTGAGGCTGTAAATGTGTATGTATGCACATATTCACACATACATAAACACATATACATGCATACATACATGCATACACACAAGGTCAAGCTAAGTTAGAGAAACTGGTTATTTTATACATAGGTCAGACCATCTACAAATTGGCAGGCATAATTGGTCAAGTGGTAATAGAAGCTTCCTTCATACTTTAAGAAAACATACCTTTGTGAATGAAGTACTAAAATATTAATTGAAAATAGTTCATTGGATTACAAATGTGAAACTCTCTTGTTAATTATTTTTAAATTTTGGGTTTTTCAACTTCTTACATGTGGTTTAAAAATAAGCTTAAATGTTTACTAAGCCTTGTATCAAACTTTTCCATGCTTGGGCAGATTTGGTCTTCCATTTTGCAGATAGATCAGCCCATTTTCAAAAGGACTCATTTCTGCTTATAGGTCTTAACCTACAAACTATATATATTTATAGTATACACACATATGTTTCCTACTTCCTCTCTGCAGTGAAGTATGGTACTTTGAATAAAGTGAACTCTTAGTAAATGTCATCTGATTATAGCTCACTTACTTTTAGTGTTCCCATTGTGTGTAAACATATCAGATACCTTAGACAGTAAAATCACTAGATATTTTAAATGGGATAAAAAAACTACCTGCGAGAATTGAATTTTCTCAATGGGAATATTGGTTGTTGTTAGTTTTAAAAAATTGTGCATCATCTTTTGTAGGGCAAGCAGAAGTTTTCAAAACAGAAGACTGATAAAGGAAGAATTTTTCAGATTTTTATTGAAAATATTAGGAACAACTTCTCAATCTTTAACCTGTGGTGAGGTAGAATTGTGTACTAACATTGTGCACAAAGACCCCAATAGTGAGTAAACAGACTGATCCATATTATTAACTAGTTAGGAAGAGAGGGTTAAAAGTTTCTAGCTATGCCAAACACACTGCTACAATATTTCTCTGTGTATCTGTAAGTCTTATCATGTAAGGCAGAACTCTGTACAAGTTGTTGAATCTTTTTAATTGCCTGGAGAGAAAGAGGAACCAAGGAAAGAGGCATCAGAAACAAGGTTTTGAATGAAAAGGACCCTTACCCCAAATTAAAAAAAAAAGAATATTGTCTTAGTTATTTTAGGGAATGCTTACTAGGTTAAACAGAATTTTTATCAATCCAGCCCTATTACTATATACATGTTTTAGGATATAATTATATCCTTTGGCAGCTTTCATCTTTGCAGCTTTGGAAGCCTAAAACCATTGAAGAGCCGACTCCCCTCCCCCCCCTCCAGTTTAGCCTATAATAACTAGAGGCAGACACATTGGATTATTTATTAGCGAATTCTTTTCACCTTCTATCTAAGTAGTCATAGGTAAACCCAGAATAGAGCTTTGAGCCACTCCCTGAAAGGGATTCTAGTAACACCCAGTTGGTGTTCCACAACTTCTGCCTCTAAGTTACTCACTTTCCTAGCAATTAGGTAACAAATGCATTTTTCAAAGATTTTCTCGGGCTTCCCCCACCTCGAAGCCAAGAAAATAAAATAAAAAATCAGAGCACCAGGTTTCAGTACGCTGGCTAACCGGAAGAAGTGATCATTTCAGAAGTTTCTTTAGGGAGGTGGGGGACGGACAGAAGGGACGTGTGTGTGTGTGTGTGTGTGTGTGTGTGTAGTGGGGGTGGGATCACGCAGTTTGGCCACTGTGCATTATGTAACCAAAGCACTGGCTGTAGGAGGAAGACTGACATTGAGAAATTCCAGGGGGAGGGGAGCTGCGGCCCTGGAGTTGTACAGCGCGCAGCGCACACTGCTAAGCAGTTCCAAGAAACCTAAAGAGGAAGGTGACTGAGATAAAGAGAATAAATTGGGAATAAGAATAATAAAAATATTTAGGGTAGAGCGCAGTAGAAAATGTCAGGACACATGTAATGTATTTCTTTGATGAAATGGCAGGCTTCCAATTTTTTTTCACATGAATAAGGGGGCTTTGCCCTTTGGGGGATCAAAACCAGTACTGGCAACACAAGATCATTAACGAGACTCAATGATTGGATTTTAAAAATATATATATATATATGTTATTTAAGTATTTTCGCTCATCAGGGCAAAGTCCCTAATTTTTTTTTTTTAAGTAGGAAACCGGCCCAAATACTACAATCTTCTGTCCGTCTTCACATTCCCAGCCCCAAAAGAGCTCCTGTAATGGTACTGCCCCTTTAAGACCTGCTCTCTTTCCAGCTCTACAAAAGGGAGTGACCTCTGGGCTTTGACAGCTCCCCTAATAACTACCATCGCTCAGGCTCCACCCACTTGGCGACAGTCTTCTCCGATTGGTCAGCGGGCCGGTATCCCGCTCTCTGATTGGCCATCCGCTTCCCCTGAGCAAACCTTTAGAACTCTGAGACAGACAATATTCTGTTACATTGTAGCAAAATGGCGACTGTCATTCACAACCCCCTGAAAGCGTAAGTAAGACTAAAAAATGTACATATTCCGCGTGGTTTCAATATGAAAAAAAGGGCGCCTTTCTCGGTGCGGATCGCAGGCAATGCACAGCGTCTCCAGGCTCCTCCCAACCTTCGCATTCTCTCTTTTCTTTCAGATTCTTCTTTTTTCCCCCCTCCCAACCCGCAGAAATGTCAGGAGATGCAATTAACAAGAAGAAAATTGTTACATTTGTGTTCTGCTTAATTGGTGGAAGGAGAGAGAGAAGGGAGCAGCTGGGGGACACTGGCACCGGAGCGCTGGGAAGCTCCGGGGATTGTAAAGAGCTCAGGGACTGGCACGATTCTGAGCTCCACTAGCCCCACGGGGTGGCGAGTTGGGGGACATGGGGCGGTTGGAATTAGAGGTGTGTGTGTGTATGTATGTGCGTGGAGAAGGGCATAGAGAATGTTTTAAAATGCGCTTGAAGAAGTCGAGCGCACCCGTATCCAATGACAGGTTTTTCCTCTGCTGCTTCAGCCAAGCCCGGAGATCTGGACACCGGGCGCCTGCGGAGTTTGCAGTGCTTTTCTGATCTTACTCGGAGGGTTCTTTCCCTCCCGCCTCCAATTCGTTTTTCTACAAACCTTCCGGAGTTTTGAGTGACTTCTTCGAGGGAAGCAATCTGTCCTCTGTGATTGCAGGTCCAGGTGGCTGCCTCGGGGCTTTCCTGACAGGGCAGCTCTGGGAGCATTCCCTTAGCTCTTTTTCATCAGGGGGTGTGTGTGTGTGTGTGTGTGTGTGTGTGTGTGTGTGTGTGTGTGTGTGTGTGTGTGTGTGTGTGTGTGTGTGTGTGTGTGTGTGTATGCGTTGAACATAGTAAATTAATTACTCAGGTTAACCTCTGGTTGATTTCGAGGAAGGAACGAGCTGCTGTTCTTATGAATGATTTTTTTTTGGGGGGGGGAGGTAGGTAATAAATACACAGTGGAGGAGGAGACAAGATTTGTGTTTCCTCGCTCGAAAAGGCAGCCTTTACTTAGAGCCAGAGCGAGGGGGCAGGTGCCTCTAGATGCTGCCGAAAGACTTTGAGCGAGCGCCCAGATCCGGGACAGAGGGAGGGCTACGGGAGGGCACGCAGGGGCCAGTCCTCTTTCTCTAGATCGAGTTTCTTCCTTCCTTTCTTGCTTGCTTGCTTCTTTCCGTCGCTCTTTCCAGTTCAGGGTGCCGTTAAGCTGTCAGACTGTGAAGGGGGCAGAGTCCGGGGGTGTCCTCAGGGGATGAGCGTGGCGCTGCAAAGGGTGTCTGAGTGGGAGAGGAGTGATGATCCCTCCGAATTCGCACGATCGAGGAGAGCCCCTAGACTCTACTTACTTCCCCAGGACCTCCTAGTTAGATCGAGTGGGTGTCGGACTTTCCAGAGATCTGTGGTAGGCAGTGACCTGCATTCTTTCAACTCCTCGCTGCTCAGCCCGCCTCCCTCTCTTCTCGAGTTGGAAACACCTCAGAGCAGAGGGCTTTCCGGGGACCGGTGGTGGCAGCCACTGATACTGCCTCGGTGTCTACCCCTATCGCAACCCCGCTCCGCTGGGTGATAGTAGCAGCAGTTAAGGAGTGATTGGAGGAAAGCTTCTATTGGGAAAAGGGTGAACGAAGGGAATGTGACGTATTGATTTCACCTTTTCTTATATCGGCAAGAACAAGAAAAAAGGAGAAAAAAGCGGCAACTTGAATTTTCCAAACCTCAGAGTAAAAAAAAAAATATGTATAGACAGACAGACAGATAGACAGACAAACAGACAGACATTTTTAAAAAGAGACAGTGAAGAAGACATCGGAAGCCTGGGTTTTTAAGACAGTTGCTCCTGCGTCTCTCCTTCAGGATCTTGGATAGGTTGTACTTTATCACCACAGGGTTTCACCCAAGAAATAAAATGTTTTATGACAGCATAAATGGGTGTAACTTCTCCGTGTCCTATCTTTCCTTCCCTTGTTCAATCAGTCAGGTTCAACTGCATTCAGCAGCTGATTTGCCGTCCACCTATTTCCAGTACAAATTACATGGAAGTGGTAATACCACTCCATAGAAACTTAAGTTAACTGAATCTATTGGGAAAGATGCGTGCTGATGCTACAAGGTAGCGTACACGAATTTCAATCGTCACCCTCTCCCTTTCACTATTTCTTTTGATTGTAGGAGTAATATGTCTATAAGGGGAGGAGTTAGAAGGGAGAAAACCTGGAAGGGGGTGGCCGAATTTCCTCGCTGTTTAGGAAAATTAATTCTGCACCATTATATTTGGACTTTGTATAATTGCGAACAGTTGCAAAGGTGATGTTTTTGTAAAATCATAACTCTCTACGTGCGTACACGCGGGGCGCGCACACACAAACCCGCACTTCCCCCCTTCCCCTCGCCCCCTTGCTTTTTCTTGGTGGGAGTTGAGGAGTAATTTATAATTAGCCCCTCCTTTCTAAATCTCAACCCCTTTCCCTAGGGGTGAGAGGAGGAGGAAACAATACCTATGGAGGGCGAAGCTTCTCTGCACTTGACGTCTTTTAAACTACTAATGTAGTAGAAGAAACAGGGTTGTTACTGGCAGCCTGACACCATCTGCCTCCCCTCCCCCTTCTTAACTTGTTTAATAAAACATCTTATATATTTCATTTGTTTTTAAAAGTTGCTGATCAAGAAACAATACACACATAGATAAATTATGCATGGGATAAATTAGAACAAAAGCTGTAAGACACATAATGCGGATGGGGATGGTGGGGGAGGAAGGGGGAATGGGGGAGGGGAAGGAGGGATAGGGCGGGAGAGGGAGGTGGGAGAAGAATGATTTCGAGTGCGATGTTTTTATCCTCATGTGTCCTTCCTGACAATGAAACAGAGCCGAACGACATTAGCATTTCCTCTGTCTGCGTTTTGATTATCTCCCCCCACCTCTCTCTCTCAAAAAGAAAGAAGGAAAGGGTGTGTGTGGTGGTGGTGGGGGGGAGAGACAGACGCCCCCTATAGAAACTGGTCACACAAAGGTTTTGCTCTGAAATTGGGGTGGTGGGGGTGGTGATGGATAAAGTGATAACTCTGCTGGGAGAAACTAGCTCAGGTTTCAAGCAACATCTCTGTTGGACTCTGCCATACATATGGATCATTTTTAAACTGGCTTTGTCCATGTGGGATATGCAATACAGTAGGTACCTGGTCTTAAATTGATTGCACATTTTGTATCTCCCTGTCTCCTCTTCGATATCTCAACTTCCTTTCCTGTTACTTTTTATTGCACCCCTTATCCTCTTTTTTGAGTAGATTCATTCTGTGTGGTTGCCTTTAACCTCTTAGGGGCTGCTAGGGACAGAGATGGGGGTTGGCTAGACTGATCAGACCACAAAAGAGGAAGCAGCAGGTATTCCAACCACTGCACTGCCACATCTGGGCAAAATACAATTTAAAAGCGCTGATGGGTGCTTGTAGTAATCTAGGTCTATTCCACATTATCAATTATATTGTCTGAGTTTGATGTATGGATGCCACATTGAACACATACACAAGCACACATTAAGAGCTGTGTGGTAAAACTTTTATGATACACATGCTCACAAAATATGAATCAGATGAGCATTGTATAGAAGATAATTTATTGCATATTGTATTCTGATTTATTACTATTTGTCAATAGAATCTTAATGCACTTAATACAATTAAAATCTTAAAATACAGTTGAAAAAGCTAATTCAGAAATCCATGCTGATATTCCTATATTCAGGATGATCCTTCAATTTCCTTTTTTTTAAAGTCAAGTTGTTAAAAACCTTAACAGGAATAGAAGTTAAATGGGATATCTGAATCATTTGGTCAGATATTAATATTACAACTGTAGTATCAACTGAGAGGCAGGATTGGGTAATGAATAGACTATGTATGGGACTTGGAGTTAAGGAAGACCTGAGTTCAAATTTTGACTGTTATAACTAGTTCTAGAAACATGGTCTAGTTAACCTCTTTGAGATTCAGGCAAATCTGTAAAACTTTTAACTGTATAGAAGGGTTGCCATTTGCCCTCTACTAATGAAATGACAGGTTTTTGATATATTATAGAAATTAATCATTCATTACTTTAATATTTCAGTGCCTCAAGGATTTGTGATTTAATTAGTGTGGGTACAATATACCTCCCCCCCTCCCCAACTAATGTAGATCATAACCCTTCTATGCTTTAGTAGACATTTCGTGAATTGTGACTCACCCTAGGTCGATTCCTTGGTGATCAATCTGTTCTCTAAACTTAGCTAAACTGGTCAATGGAGGACAGACAGAACCCACTTCTGGGCTGTTACTAAAGCCTTTCCATTTCAGTCGAAACTTCCAGAGTTTGTTCTCTGCTGGCATAGCCTTGGAGAGCCTAGGGTCACTTTCGTGCCATGATTAGACATCAGAATGCAACTATAACAGAGAAATAATTTGTTAATGAAAAATTTTGGAACAAAGAATATTTTGTCTTAAAGTAGTTATCAATAAAGGGCCAGATTAGTAGACTCCTGAAACCCTGGAGCTATGAACCTCTACTAAAGATCTATTCTGATTGTGGAATGTGTGTGGCCTTAGATTCTTAAAAGTTATGCTGGTAAATTGCAAACGCTGACGGGTCCTACCAAGTGGAGAAGGTTGGGCTGTATGTAACAATGGACTGTGTGTCCTTGTCACCTGAAAATAAGTCTAGTTAAGTTTAATAATAGCTAGCATGTATATAGGGCTTGCAAAATGATTTACAAATATCACATTTTATCCTCATAACAATCTTGGGAGGTAAGTGTGACTATTATTTCCATTTTATAGATTGGGAAACTGAAGCAGACAGTGGTGAAGTGATTTGTCCAGGGTCACAGCTACTAAGTGTCTAAGGCTGGATTTGAATCCAAATCAGGTGCTCAACCATTGTGCAACCTAGCTGCCCATTACCAGAAGGCTGGTCACTAGGTCTATATTCTTTTGAATAAACAAAAGAACATTTGTTAAGCACTTATACAAAGCACTGTGCTAAATGCTGGAGATGCAAATAGAAAGATGACAATCTCTGCTTTCAAAGAACTCACATTTTAATGGGGAAAATAATCCATAGAGGAGTTTTTCCCTGAAAGCCAGATGGAAAGCTCTCATGGTTCTTAGGGTGCAAAATCTACTTTAATGCATCGACATCATTCCTATGACTACTTGGATAGAAAGTGAAAAGAATTTGCTGATGAAACTCATGTCTATTTCACATGACCAAGAACTTTGTTAGTGAAAACTTCTTTTTCCCCACTCTTCCATAACCATGGATGCTTAGTAGGAAGAGGATGTTGCACCTGCAGAGGCAATTGTTAGATAGCATCTCTGCAAAGATTGCTGCTTTGGACCATGGTTTCAAGGACTTGACTAGAAGCAGAGATCTGGGGGAGGGGTCTCCAATTATTTCCAGAATTCTTGGGCCTTACTGGCTGTTGGTGACAGATGGTTGGCAGGGGGTGGTGCAGGTAGAGATGGTGATCCCTCCCTCCCCTTTTTATTTAATATTTTTAGTTTTCAGCATTGATTTTGAATTACAAATTTTCTCCCCATTTCTACCCTCCCCCCTCACTCCAAGATGGCATATATTCTGATTGCCCCGTTCCCTAGTATGCCCTCCCTTCTGTCACCCCACTCCCCCCATCCCTTTTTCTCTTACTTTCTTGTAAGGCAAGATAGATTTCTATGCCCCATTGCCTGTATATCTTATTTCCCAGTTGCATGCAAAAACACTTTTGTTTTTGAACATCTCCTTTTAAAACTTTGAGTTCCAAATTCTCTCCCCTCTTCCTTCCCCACCCACCCTCCCTAAGAAGGCAAACAATTCAACATAGGCCACATGCATATCATTATGTAAAACCCTTCCACAATACTCCTGTTGTGAAAGACTAACTATATTTTGCTCCCTCCTATCCTGTCCCCCTTTATTCAATTTTCTCCCTTGACCCTGTCCCTTTTTGAAAGTGTTTGCTTTTGATTACCTCCTCCCCCTATCTGCCCTCCCTTCTATCATCCCCCCCTTTTCATCCCCTTCCTCCTTTCCTGTGGTGTAAGATACCAATTGAGTGTGTATGTTATTCCCTCCTCAAGTCAAATCTGAGGAGAGGAAGATTCACTCATTCTCCCTCACCTGCCCCTCTTCCCTTCCAACAGAACTACTTTTTCTTGCCACTTTTATGTGAGGTAATTTACCTCATTCTATCTCTCCCTTTCTCCCTCTCTCAAAATATTCCTCTCTCATCCCTTAATTTGATTTTATTTTTTTAGATATTATCCATTCATATTCAACCCACCCTGTGCCCTCTGATTCTCTCTCTATATATGCGTGTATATATATATATATATATATATATATATGCATATATATGTATATTCCCTTCAGCTACCCTAATACTGAGGTCTCATGAATTACATACATCATCTTCCATGTAGGAATGCAAACAAAACAGTTCAACTGTAGTAAGTTCCTTATGATTTCTCTTTCTTGTTTACCTTTTCATGCTTCTCTTGATTCTTGTGTTTGAAAGTCACATTTTCTATTCAGCTCTGGTCTTTTCACTGAGAAAGCTTGAAAGTCCTCTATTTTATTGAAAGTTCATATTTTGCTTTGGAGCATGATACTCAGTTTTGCTGGGTAGGTGATTCTTGGTTTTAATCCTAGCTCTATTGACCTCTGGAATATTATATTCCAAGCCCTTCAATCCCTTAATGTAGAAGCTGCTAGATCTTGTGTTATCCTGATTGTGTTTCCACAATACTCAAATTGTTTCTTTCTGGCTGCTTGCAGCATTTTCTCCTTGATCTGGGAGCTCTGGAATTTGGTGACTATTCCTAGGAGTTTTCTTTTTGGGATCTTTCTGAGGAGGTGATCTGTGGATTCTTTCAATTTCTATTTTACCCTTTGGCTCTAGAATATTAGGGCAGTTCTCCTTGATCATTTCTTGAAAGATGATATCTAGGCTCTTTTTTTGATCATGGCTTTCAGGTAGTCCAATAATTTTTAAATTATCTCTCCTGGATCTATTTTCCAGGTCAGTAGCTTTTCCAATGAGATATTTCACATTGTCTTCTACTTTTTCATTCCTTTGGTTCTGTTTTATAATAACTTGATTTCTCATCAAGTCACTAGCTTCCACTTGCTCCAATCTAATTTTTAAGGTACTTTTTCTTCAGTGGTCTTTTGGACCTCCTTTTCCATTTGGGTAATTCTGCCTTTCAAGGCATTCTTCTTCTCATTGTTTTTTTGGAGCTCTTTTGCCATTTGAGTTAGTCTATTTTTTTAAGGTGCTATTTTCTTCAGTATTTTTTGGGGTCTCCTTTAGCATTGTTTTTCATGATTTTCTTGCATCACTCTCATTTCTCTTCCCAATTTTTCCTCTACTTCTCTTACTTGCTTTTCCAAATCCTTTTTGAGCTCTTCCATGGCCTGAGCCCAATTCATATTTTTCTTGGAGGCTTTTGATGTAGGCTCTTTGACTTTGTTGACTTCTTCTTGCTGTATGTTTTGGTCTTCTTTGTCACCAGAAAAAGATTCCAAAGTCTGAGTCTGAATCTGAGACCACTTTTGCTGCCTGTTCATGTTCCCAGCCAACTACTTGACCTTTGAGCTTTTTGTTGGGATATGACTGCTTGTAGAGTAGAGAGTACTTTATCCCAAGCTTGAGGGGCTATGCTACTGTTTTCAGAGCTACTTCTACACAGCAAGCTCTGCCACACCAGCACTCCTTTTCCCCCAAGAATCGCCAACCAGGATTGCAGCCAGATCTAGGCAGAGCAAAGCAGGCTTTGCACTCCTGCTCTAATCTGCTGCTTAATTCCTCCCACCAGGTGGGCCTGGGGCCAGAAGCAACTGCAGCTGTAGCTCTGGAAGCAGCCTCAGAGCTGCACCACCTCTGCCGCCCCTGGGGCGGTAGCTGACTGCAAACTCCTTTTACTCTGTCCCAGCAGCTTTTCCCACTAACCTTCTCTATTATCTTTGGCGTTTGTGGGTTGAGAAGTCTGGTAGCTGCCACGGCTCACTGATTCAGGGCGCTAGGGCCTGTTCTGCCCAGCTCCTGGTCTGGTTGGTCCTGGAGTGGCCCACGCTGGGCTCTGCTCCGCTCAGCTCCCAGCTCCATGTGATAGACCCTTCCCAGTGACCATCCAAGCTGTCCTGGGCTGGAGTCCTGCTTCCCTTTGCTATTTTGTGGGTTCTGCAGCTCTAGGATTTGTTCAGAGCCATTTTTAATAGGTGTTTGGAGGGACCTGGGGGTGGGGAACTTAAGCAAGTCCCTGCTTTCCAGCTGCCATCTTGGCTCTGCCCCCTCGCTCCCCCTTTTTTTAAAACAAGGGTTGTTCTCTTCTTTGATGGCTACAGGAGCCAGGCTTGAAGTGAGGTTGGTTGTCTGGGTTGGGGACAGAGCTGACATTCTTAAAGTTCTTGGGCTCAGGATTTTAGGCTGATACCATGAGCACATGGAGGGAGTTGGTGATGGTGGTTTGACCCATTTGGCACATGTTGTTTCCTCAGGGTGCCTTGCTGCTTCAATTAGGTTGCATTTTCTGCCCATCAGTGACCACAAAACCTCACGAAACTACTAAGGCATGAAGGAACTGTGAGATACATTCGTGGAAAATGTGCCTTTGCTAATGAAATCACACATTCTTAAATTATTGAAGCATGAGACAGAGCTAGGGCCTGGACCTGTAATTTCACTGGTATAGGGACTTCCTGGGTGAGGAAACTCCCTACACTAATTCAGATTGGCACCGTCTCTACAATTCGTAGCTTTGAAGAGTTGCCTAGAACATTGAGAAGTTAAGTGATTTGCTTAGAGTCACATGGCTCATATGTGTCGTAGGTCTTCCTGGATTCCAGTCTAGTTCTCTATCTGTTATGCCTACTGTCTTTATATTGAATAAGTATAACTTATGTAAACTTAGGATTCAGTCTGTCCATAGAGGTCTTCCTTCTCCAGAGGGGTAAGAGATAGCAATAACTCTAATGCATGATGACTCCATGAATGCAACTTCTGACTCCAAAGGAATTCTAGCAACCTCAGTATGAGTTCTTACATACATATCTACACATACACACACCCACCCACACACCCTTATAAATAATACTTTATTAATGTCTTTTGTATTTACATCTGTATTTCACTTCTTCCTCTTCTAGATTGACCATTCCATTGTGACAAAGAAAAACAATAAAGCAAAAAAAAATCAGATACAGTAACCACATCTAAACAATGATCTGGGACCTCCATTGGATTTTCCCTTAATCAAAGTCTGACTTTCTTTTAGTGATCTGTTTATTTATGTTGCTATAACCCTTGTGTTTACTATCCTTTTGGTTCTGTTAATCAGTTCATATGCATTTTCCTGTTTTTCTATATTCCTTGCATTCCTCCTGTTCATCAATATTGAATGAATTAATCAAGATTGAATATTTATATTTACCAATAATGTTCCATTGCTTTTATATTCTATAGTTTTCTCAGGTATTCCCCTGAAGTTTACTTACGTTTGGTGTTTCCAAGAGATGCCTGTAGATTGGAGTATTTGAAAAAGTTGCGTCCCCCTTTCCTCTCTTAAGTGTAAAACAATGCTGGCTACAAATGTTAGAGCCATTTTGCAGTTCCTAGAAAGGGCTGGTTATTACCGGGTGGTAACCTGTGCAGCTTTTGCCCTCATACCACACCTGGCTGAGACTTGGGTCACCTGGCAAAACTTATTAGCACATATACCCCCATTTTACAGTTGAGAAAACTGAGGCAGACAAATGACAGTTAAGTGACTTGCCCGAGATCACACAGGTAGTAAGTGTCTGAGCCTGGATTTGAACTCAGGTCTTTTTGACTGTAGGCTCAGTACTCTATCTCCTTCTCCACCTAGCTGCCAGGGTGGGTCTGTATTTCTGTTCCTTGAAATCTAAAACTGAATTTGTATTCTAGTTTTTTGTCTTTTTCTAGGAGTCATATAAACATTCCAGTCTTATCAATGAGGAAAATTGAGGCTGAGGGAAGGAAATTTAATTGGTCAAAGTTAAGTAGCAGGCCATTTATATAGTTAGGTCTCCTATATACATGTCTTCACGTATTCTAAGGTGATTTTATTCATGTGGACAGTGTCTAGTTATCAACACTAAGAATTAAGGATTTTATTTTTTGATAGTTCCCACTGTCTTCTATACTTTTAATAGACTCCTCCTTTCCATCTCTATCTCCATCTACTGAAATCCCTTCATTTCTTCAAGGCCCAGTTCAGCTGCTATCTTCTCCATGAGATTTTCCCTGACAGCACTGCCCTCTCCCAAAAGAAAGTGATCTCTCCCTCCCCATATTTCTCACAGAATTTTGCCTGACCCTCTCCTTTATAGTTATCTAACTCTTCATATGATCATAGGACCCCCTTTACAATAGAATTATAGATTTCTGGAAGGTACCTTAGAGGCCATAAAATACAGCTTCTTCATTTTATAGATAAAGAAACTGAGGCAAAGACAGGTTAAGTGACATGCCCAGGGTCATACAGTCTTTCTCCCTTTTTAGATTGTAAACTCCTGGAGGGTAGAGTCTGTGTTGTGTCTATCCTTGTGTAGAAGGTGTTCCTAGAATGTAAGCCTTCCTGAATCCTCATCTCCTTAAAGAAGTGCTAAATTTCCTTAAAAAGATTAGTTCTTTTATAAGATGTGAGCTCTCTTGGCTCTGGTTCCTTTCTCCTTTAATGTCCAAGTAAGAATGATTGATTGATTGATTTGTGGCCAGTAGGAACTGGGCTATTTGGGCTTATGCCCTTGGACCTAATTTAAAAGGAGAGTTGAATAGGAAGGGAAAGGGTGGAGACCAAAACTGGGAGGAGCAATGCCATAAATGGACACTTATATTTAGATCCCAAGAAGGAAAGGAAGACTGCATATCTCTGAGGTCTTTCTAAAGAGAGAAGCATATGAGCTCAGAAATTATGGCAGCAGTATAGTGACCAGGACTTCCAGGGACATGAGTAGGAGCAGCTGTGGAGGAGTGATAGAAGAATTCCTGAACCTGAGTTCAGTAAAGTGGACCAGCAGAGAAGTTACTGGATTAAGCAGGATTTGGGGCTGAGGAACAATAAAGGACGGAGTTATAGTGTGAAGGAACAAACCTAGACCGTCTCTCTTACTAGCACTATGAGTTATATGGATGGTGCAGGTACAAGGAAAGGGGAGTTAGTTCTCTAGCTATTCTGAATACTTTCCCCTTGGGAGGGGGTGCCTTTAGCCTGAGGAAAATATTATAAATCTGGATGACTTTATATGTCCACTGGAGAGATGGGGATTACCGTAGGAATGGGTTTCTTGATTCTCTAGTAACATTGTGTTCTCTTTGGTGGTGGTGGGGACCCTCAATCTAGGAAAATATTATAAATCTGGAGGTCTTTATAGGTCTCTAGGGGATAGGTAGGGGCTCACACTAGAGGGAAGAAGTGTCTTACTAGATTATGGGCTTAACTATATATTCTTTGCATTTTTTTGATTGGGTTAAATAAAACCTGTCTTATATTTAATATCTTGTCAGCCTGAATACTTGCATGGGAGCTAAGGACCTTTTCCTTAAACATGAATCAAGTTCTGATGTGCCCAGTGGAAACCCTGGATTGGGGCAAAACAAGGCATATTCTAATGGCTCCAGAAGAAACTTCACATGGGAACATAAGCCAAAAAGAGGATTTTTTGGGAGTAAGAATCAAGATCGAACTTGGCCTATATAAGCTCAGAGCTTTGGTTCTGACCATTTTTGTCTTTGGAATATGAGAACAGTACCTTGCACACAGCAAGTTTGTAATAAATAAACTCCACCCTTCCTGCTGTTAACCAGTTTAGATGTCAGTTGACATGGTGTAGTGATAAAAACACTGCACTGGGAATCAGACCTTGATTCACATCCTAGCTGTATCACTTAAGTAGCCTGTGACCCTCCAAGTCTTAGTTTCCTCATCTGTGAAATGGGGGATTGGAGTAGATGATCTCTAAGGTACATTCTAGTTTAGAATTTTTATGATTCTATTACAGTAAAGGGTAAAGAGGGGAGATTCCAGTTTTGTATCTCTACCTACCTCTTTCTGTTAAGTCTGTCTTAACAAGAGTGGAGCTACTAAGTGGGAAAACCTGTATTTTGGGCTAAGGCTTGCCTGATGTGACCTGACAGATCTTGAAGGACAATGGCTTTTGGTCACCTCTAAAAATAGCTTTCAAATTTCTTCACTTTACTTCAAAATGGCAAAGAATCATAGATTTATATCTGGAAAGGGACTTAATGATTTAATTAGTTCCTTATGACAGATAGGGAAACTGAGACCAAAAAAATAAAGAGACTTTCCCAAGATCATACAGCCTTACATCAGGTTTTATGATCAAATATCCATCCCTCTTTCCATTACATTATATTGCCTATTGGAATTCAATTCAACAAATATTTATTGGGTGATAACTATGTACAAGATACTGTTTTGGTCTGGTGGGGACAAAGGAAGAACTTATTCACCTATTCCATCTCTCCTTTTTTATTACTAGAGGAAAAAATTAAAATTGCCCAAACTTCCTTAGCCTCATCAGAAGTAGTGAGAACCTGAGGAATGTCTTTGCTTTTGATGAGCCTTTTAAATTTAGGACAGTGCGGTGGTGCAGTAGAGTGGAGGACTAGAAGTCAGGAAGTTAGGAAGAGCTGAGTTCACTTAGTGGATGTCCCACAACCAGTAAGTCATCCGGGCAAGTCATTTCATTTCAACCTTAGTTTTCTCATCTGTAAAATAAGGATAACAAATCATACCTTCTTTATAATGTTGGTATGAAGATCAAATTAGATTATATAGATACATACATATTTACATGCACATACACACATATATAGTATTTTAAAGTTTGCAAAGCACTATATAGATATAGATATACATGTATCTACATGTCCATATAGCTGTATAGTGCTTTATGAAACTTAAAGGGTAATTTAAATGATAGTAGCAATTATTTAATTCATGCCAGAAACAAAAACAGAAACATTATAATATAATAAGCATGAATGCTATGTTAAAACAGAATGAAGACCCTCTGGAGGGTCCTTGTAGACCACATTAAAAGTATGGGTCACACTTTCAGAACCACTGAAAAACATAATACAGTGGAAAGATCACTGGATTCACAGTAAAAAAACCTGGGTTCAAATTTCAGCTCTTCTCCTCTTAGTACCTGTGTGACCCTGGGCATTTGCCTTTTTACCTCTTTTGGCCTCAGTTTCCTTATCTGTAAGATTAGAGCATTGAACTAGATGATCTGTAAGGTCTATTCCAATTCAAAAGTCTTATGATCCTGGGTTATGTTTAGAATCATGAATAAAGATTAAACCCTTTCTGGGCTTTTTATTCACATCAATGAAAGAAAATTAACCAGGAACAAGGATGGAAACTGAGGCTGATGGTTCAGTCAGGTGGATTTGGGTGACGGAGGGATTTTCTCTTCCTGTCATCATCATGGAGCTTTATATTATTTCACTATCTGAAAAGTAACTTCTGTGGCTTTAGAGTGTCTTAAGAATCACTCAAAAACAGAAATATAGCCAAGTGCTGTAAGCTTCTGGCCAAGAAATGCCACAACCTTTGAAATATTTGCTGCCCTGCTTTTAAAAAATTTTTCGATTCAACATTTATTAATGATACTAGATTATTTTATTTAGTGCTTTAAAGTTTTAAAAGTTTTACATACATTAGCTCATTTAAGCCTGCTTATTAAGCACTTACCATATGTGTGCATGTTGGGCACTGGGCTTGTCATGACCCAGCCACGAGCTGTCCCTTAATGCATGGGCATTTCACAAAGAAAGGAAGAAAGTGGGCTAAGGAAGAAATCCTGTGTGGTCTGAGAGGGCAAAGGGGCTTCTTTTTTTTTAAATAAACATTGAAGGGACTATTAAAAAAATGCTGCCTTTCAAGTAATAGAGTTTTCATTTCATTGCATGAGTAACAACTTGGGTACAATTAGGTGTAGTGTTTCTCATTTGTCCTGTTACAAGTGTCTGGTTACAGTCTGTCAAACCCTATGGATGGATGGAGCTAGGCTTCATAAAGCTTTCATTGAAGAAAGGTTTCTGGAGCCTGTTGTATGCATCTGGGTTTTACAAAGACTATTTAGGATCAGGTGCTAGGTGTATGATGGGAAGAACAGGACGTATTGGGCTGAAAGTAGTTTCTTGGTTGCATGTTTGGTGATGGCAGAAGATTATATGTTTATGGGGAGCACTGGGTCCAAGGGAGACAGACTATGTAGGGGTATGTTTAGAGGGAAGGAGGAGCATGAAGATTAGGCTCAGCAATCCTCATAATGGGGTTCAAATAGCCAACAAAGGGTTCCAGAGAAGAAAACAGAATGTTAACAAGGGGTCCATCAGTCACTCTTACCTCAGGTTTGATCCCTGGGTGACAATAATAGGAGGACCATATCTAATCCCTTAGGCATGACTAATGAAACTTACCCCCTCCCACCCCCTCAAAAAACCCCCAAACCTCTTTCCTCCTCTTCAAATCTAATGACTGTTGTATTTGCAGGTTGCTCAGAAATAGACATTTATTATTATTGTTTTTTTTGGGAGGGGGGAATCCACCTTGCAAATCTGCCCTGTGTAATTAATTGCAGTTGGCAGCTGGTGGGGAGGGGGATGGGGAGGAGTAGTTGCAGTCCCAAGGCTTTCTTCAGTAGAAAGAAACCTACTAGAATAGCTGCCATAGCTCAATCTCCATATTCTTTTCATATACCTTTCTCACCAGCAACTTTTCCTTGATTGCAAATACTGGAATAAGAAGAGTACTATACTAACGAGTCATTAGAAGCTTGGGTTCCAGTTCCAGCTCTGCCATTTTAGTTTCCTCTTCAATAAGTGAGGCTGCTAACTAGATAATCGCTAAGGGTCCTTCCAGTCCTCAGGTTCTATAATTCTGTATATGGAAGGAATTCTGTATGTTGTTCATAACAAAGAGGACCAATGACATCACCCATGTTGGGGTCAAGGAACAATGTGTTCTACTGTGGCTGATCAGTCTAAAGTGATGTTGGAAGACTCTATTACAGGTCAGGCACAAATAGTCCATTTGAACATTTGGGATGGAGCTGTCTCTAGATTTGCACATCTCACGTTTCCTTTGTGCTGTTGTGACTCTGTTTTGCTCATAGGGCTCAGCACCTTCTTTGATGTGGCCATGCCATGCTGGGTGATTTTGAGCCAGCATCTCTCATGTTGACACTAAAGTTCTTCAGAGAGATCTTGAGCAGCCTTGTACCGCTTCTTCTGACCATGTGAGCACTTGCATTGTTCAAGTTCTGCTTAAAATCGTCTTTTAAGTAAGTGTAGGTTTGGCATTAGGGCTATGTGGCCAACTCATCAGAGTTGCGCTATCTGCGTTAGAGTTTGAATGCTTGGCAGTTCAGCTTGAGAGTGTATCCAGTACCTTATCTTGCCAAGTGATCTTAAGAATCTTCCTAAGACCGTTCAAATGGAAGCAGTTCAATTTTCTGGCACGGTACTGGTAGATTGTCCAGGTTTCACAGGCATGAAGTCGGCACAATGGCTCTGTGGACCTTCAGTTTGGTGTGCAGCCTAATAGCTCTTCTCTCCCACACTTTCTTTTGGAGCCTCACCTTATTGGAGAGGAAACAGAGGCAGTCTGTTGAATTGCAGTACTCATCTGAGGTTTTGCTGCAAGACAGAGGTAATAGCAGCTAGGTGGTGCAATGGATAGTGCTCCAGGCTTGGAGTCAATAAGATTCATCTTCCTGAATTCAAATCTGGCCTCAGACACTCACTAGCTGTGTGACCCTGGGCGAGTCACTTAACCCTGTTTGCCTCAGTTTCCTCATCTGTAAAATGAATTGGGGAAGGAAATGGCAAACTGCTCTAGTATCTTTGTCAAGAAAACTCCAATGGGATCACAAAGAGCAGGATGAGACTAAAGAAGGATAAAAACAACAACAGAGGTAATAGCAACGTTAATTAAGAGGAAGACATGACTTTTTATTTTAGCGGAATTCCTTTAGCAAATCCTAAATTCATTTCATCATCACCAGGCCTCTCTTTAATTTGAATGACCGTAGGATTTTTTTTTCATAAGCCTCAAGTTTAAGGCACCATCAGGAGGGGAGTAGGAGTTACAAAACCCCTCTGGAGAATGCATAGAAATGAGGGATGCAAGTTGAAATTCTGAACATCAAGCGAAAATTAATAGAAAAAAAGTCTTTATTGCGTAACATTGATAATCACAAAATCGTGAATTTTCCCGAAGACAGAGACCCTTTCCTTCAATAGACTTTACATACAGGAAGTCTTTGATTTACAAAACTTATTTTCTGAAAGAAAAAAAAAGAATAGTTGTTTGGAAATGGGAATGCATGTCCCTGACGAATAAATATAAATGGTGGCTAATTTTCTAGACCGACTCAGGGAAAAAAAACCCATAATATAGCTAAACTGTAGTACTACTTAACCAAGTATAATATTTTTTCCTATCAGAAAATCCTCCAGGACACTGGGAATTTGTCCTGACGTCTCCTCCCCCTTCTCCTGCAATAGCAGCAGGATCAGGATGTGAGGGGGGTGTTTGGGGAGTAGCTTGTGTGTAGGGTCATTTGTAAGTCATGTGTTCATAAGTCAGAGATGTGTACTTCTTTGAGAAGTCTTTTCATCAGTAAGAAAAAAATTAGGGGCAGCTAGGTGGCTGAGTGAGTAGGGCACCAGCCCTGGAGTCTGGAGGACCTGAGTTCAAATCAGACCTCAGACACTTGACGCAGGTACTAGCTGTGTGACCTTGGGCAAGTCACTTAACTCCAACTGCCCTGCCAAAAAAAAAAAACAACAGAAAAATATTTTAAAAATGCTGTTAATTATCCCCTACTGACTCTCCCTTGTCCCCTCCTTCCCCAAGCAAAACCAATGTAAACCTTACCAGGTATGCAGGAGAACTGCGAAGATGAACTAATCAGTTTGTTTTCACTGTCTCTCAGCTGAATGAAGTCCATACAGGAAATGAATGGTATCACTGGAGAAAAGTCCTTGACAATATTAGCGGTGTTAAAATGAATCTCTGTTTTAATGTACCTGAAGTGATCCTAGCAGCACTAGAGTCTGATCAGAGATTCTAGAGAATTTACAAAGCCCTCTTGGTTAGTTATCACAAGTTAGTACATCTCCTTCACTAACCCAACCAGGAGAGAACAATCCTGGGCATTTCCACTGTTCTAATGTTATCTTGGTTTAAAATAAGCAAGAATTTGAGCTTATGGGAAATCCTTTCTATTCCTCATTTGTCTCATCATCTAGCCTGAACAGAGAGAGCCCGTAGGGCCTGTCCACAATACCTGAAACCAGGATGCTCAATGGGGGAAGGGTTACTGATTGCTCTACCCCAGGAAGCTAAGATTCAGTGGGTTTTGCAAGGGACTCTAATGGAGGAGTTGGTCATCTTCTCTGGTACTCTGCTTCATGAAGGTGACAGGGAGAATAAGGTATGGGTTGCAGGTGGAGTTGAGTACAGCTTTCCTTGCTTGCAAGAAGAGGACATTGTTTTTGCAAAACGAGGTCAACACAAACCAGTTCTTTGAAGAAAGGCAGCTTTTGTCTGTGACTCAACATGGTAGTAGTCAGATTCCAGAATGGATAGAGATGCATTCTGGTTGCCAGACTAAGGTGAAGGTTCAGATCCAAGCTCATTGTGAACAACGCCTTGTTCCACTTCCAGAATTTCCAATCCACCAATCCACAATATTGATTGAATACCCAGGGAAAAGAGTTTAGGGCATATTTCTGTACAAGGTACTAGTAGATGGAAGGGAATAATAGACACATGCCCTGCTCTTTTGGAGTTTATAATTTAATGGGGGATTATAATCCATCTATCTCTTCCTTACCAGTCATTGTTCTTTACTAAAGTGAAATTGGTGCTTATAAATAAGGAGGAGACTGTCGTTCCTGTGGAATATATCTCTCCTTTCAGAGGAGTGGTTGGGGTCAGTTCAGGGTAAATGAAAGGGAATGTGGTTGTAGGGGAAAGGGGAGAGCAGCATTGTTGGGGAGGTGGGAGTGGAGAGAATATTTTCTCTCTTGCTAATTATTTTCCCTGAGGACTTAGCCAATACAGAACCATCTATTATAGTGGGAGCACTCCATGGTGGTTCTGCCTGTGATGAATGCTAAGTGGAAACAAGCAAGAAAAATTAACAGGCGGCTGCTTCTGTCCAACTAATTAAAATGCATATCCAGATGCATAATTTCCCCCATGTACAACCCCTCTCCCCATCCAAATTCTATGGAGAAGGAAAGCAGTTTTACCCACTAATTCCTTTTCTCTCTAAAAATTTTATTTTTTAAATCCTAAACTCAATGAACAGTAAAAAAAAAAAAAAGAACCCTTCCATATACAAAGTGGAACAGAAAAAGAGGACCATATGTGAAACCTCAAATCTCTATTATGTACAACTTGCTTTTTTAAAAAAGCATTTAAAAAGTTCAACATGTTACTTTCAAAGCTGTCCTGTTTGACTGTGTTTCCTTCTGAATTTCCTTCTGTTTTCTTCTGTCCATTTAAAAAAATGCTTCAGTCATCCTCTTTTCTTTCCTTTCTTTCTTTTTTGGACAACACTATGGCCAGTTCCCTTCCCTCTCTTCTTTCCCACTTTTCCAAAAAACGAAAGTGTAATCCTTGTAACAAATAAACATAGTCAAGTACAATTCCACATATTTGCCATGTTCAGAAATGTATGTCTCATTTTGTACCTCAAGTCCATCACATCTTTATCAGCAGATGATTATCAGCATTCTTCATAATCAGCCCTCTAGAGTTGTGGTTGAGCATTGAATTCATCAGAATTCTTAAATCTTTCAAAGCTATTTTCCTTTAAAGTGTTGTAGTTGTAGAAATTATTCTCCTGGTTCTGCTCATTTCACTCTGCATCAGTGCAAACAAATCTTCTTAGTTTTCATTTCTAATGGCTCAATAATATTCTATTACATTAATATAATATAGTTTGTTCTACCTTACCCCAAATGATGGCTATCCTCTTAGTTTCCAGTTCTTCACTACAATAGAAAGTGCTGCTCTGAATATTTTTGAACATATGGGTGCCTTTTCTCTGTCTTTGAATTTATTTTTTGGCATATGGCTCATAGTGGTATTGTTGGGTCAAAGGGTATATACAGTTTAGTGACCTTTTGGGGTATAATTCCCAAATGGCTTTCTAGATTGATTAGATTTCTGGAATGATTATACCTCAATAATTAATTTAAAACAATTTATTGTTTATTTAATTTTTAACATTTAAAAAAATTGAGTTTCAAATTCTCTTTCTTCCTTTAGCTCCTCTCCCACCCAATGAGAAAGCAAGCAATATATCAATTATGTATGTGAAATCATGCAAGAAATATTTCCATATTAGTCATATCCCCCCCAAAACAAGAAAAACAAAGAAAGTGAAAAAATTGTATTTCAATTTGCGCTCAGAGTTAATCAGTTCTCTTTCTGGAGGTAGATAGCATTTTTCATTGTGACTCCTTTGGAATTGTCTTGGATCATTGTATTGATCAGAATAGCTAAGTCCTTCTCATTGTTTATCATTACAAGACTGCTGTTACTGTGAACAATGATCTCCTGATTCATTACACTCTGAAGATAAAAATCTTCACAGGTTTTTCTGAAACCATCACCTTTCTTTCTTTCTTCCTTTCTTCCTTCCTTCCTTTCGCTTTTTGGCAGGGCAATTGGGGTTAAGTGACTTGCCCAAGGTTACAAAGTAGTACATGTGTCAAGTGTCTGAGGCCGGATTTGAACCCAGGTCTTCCTGACTCCCGGGCCGGTGCTCTACTCACTGTGCCACCTAGCTGCTCCACCTTCATCATTTCTTAAAGCATGATGGTGTTCCACTGCAATCATATACTGCAACTTGTCAGCTATTCCTCAATTGATGGGCATCTCCTCGATTTCCTATTCTCTGCCACCATAAGAAGAACTGATATAAATATTTTTGTACAAATAGGTCTTTTCCCCTTTTCTTTGATCTCTTGGGGTTACAGACCTAGTAGTGGTACTGATGGGTCAAAAGGCATGCATAGCTTTATAGCCATTTGGACACAGTTCCAAATTGTTCTCCAGAATGGTTGGACTAGTTCACAACTCCATTAACAATGCATTAGTGTCCCTATTTTTCTATATCCCCTCCTGCTTTCGTCATTTACTTTTCCAGTCCTGTTAGCCAATCTGATAGGTACAAGGGAGTACCTCAGAGTTGTTTTGATTTGTATTTCTCTAATCAATAGTGATTTAGAGCATTTTTCCATATGGCTATAGTTAACTTTGATTTCTTCTGAAAACTGCCTGTTCATATCCTTTGACCATTTACCAATTGGGGAACGGCTCTTATTTTTTTTTTTTTTGTAAATTTGGCTCAATTTGCTCACTATTTAAGAAATAAAGCCTTTACTAGAGAAATTCGCTGTAAAAATTTTTTGATATAACTTCATTGTCTATGATACGTTTTAGCAAAATGTAGTTTCCTTGATCATCTCTTTTAATTAGGTTTTGCTTTTGCTTTGTCTGAGATTATGATTGCTACCTCTCCCATTTTGACCCCAACTGAAGCATAATAAATTTTACTCCAGCTCCTTATTTTAACTCTATGTGTATCTTTCTGTTTCAAGTGTGTTCCTTGTAAACAACATATTTTTGGGTACTGGTTTCTAATTCATTCTGCTAGCTATTTACTTCCATTTTATGAGTGAGCTCATTCCATTTACATTCAAAATTATGATTACTAACTGTGTATTTCCCTCCATCCTATTTTTTTCTATTTATTCTCTCTCTTCTCCTCAAAAGTCTTTTTTTTTCTGACTACTGTTTCTCTTAATCCATCCTTCCTTTTATCCCCTCCCTTTCTCTTATCCCCTTCCCCTTCTATTTCCCTCTTGAGTAAGATAGATTTCTATACCCAACTAAGTGTGTGTAAGTATTCTCCCCTTTTTAAACCAGTTCTTATGAGGGTGAGATTCAAGCATTACCTGGCCCCCCCCCCATTTCCCCTCCACTGTAAAAGCTCTTTCTTGTGCTTTCATATGATAGTTTTCTTCATTCTTCCTCTCCCTTCCTTGCTCTCCCAGTGCACCCCTCTTTCTCATCTTTTTTCCTAATTTTTCTTTGTTTTTTGGGATTATCTCAATATAATTGACTCACACTTATGCCTACTATCTGTAATGATAATGTTCTTAGGAGCTACATGTATCATTTTCCCATATAGGAATGCAAACAGTTTAACCTTATTAAGCCCTTTATGATTCCTCTTTCATGTTTCACTTTTCATGTTTCTTTCTCTTGAGTCTTGTGTTTGAATGTCACATTTTCTATTCAGCTCTAGTCTTTTCATCAGGAATGCTTGAAAGCCTTCTGTTTCATTAAATATCAGTTTTAGCCCCTGAAAGATTATATTCAGTTTAGCTTGGTAGGGTATTCTTGGTTTCAATCCTACCTCCTTTGCCTTCCAGAATATCATATTCCAAGCCCTTCACTCCATTAACATGGAAGCTGCTAAGTCTTTTGTGATTATAATCATGGCTGCACAGTATCTGAATCATTTCTCTCCTTGCCCTAGCAGCTCTGGAATTTGGCTGTAGTATTTCTCGGAGTTTTCATTTTGGGATCTCTTGCAGGAGGTAATTGGTCAATTCTTTCGATTTCTATTTTACTCTCTAGTTCTAGACTATCAGGGCAGTTTTCCTTGGTAATTTCTTTAAATATTATGTTTAGGCTTTTTTTTTTTTTTTATCGTGGCTTTTAGGTAGTCCAATAGTTCTCAAATTATTTCAGCTGATCTATTTTCCAGGTCATTTGCATTTTAGATGAAGTAGTTCACATTTTCTTCTATTTTTCTTTCCTTTGCCTTTGTTTTATTATTTCTTGGTTTTATGGAATCATTAGCTTCCACTTCCCAATTCCAATTTTTAAGGAATTATTTTCTTCAGTGAGATATTGTACCTCTTTTCCCATTTGGCCAATTCTATTATTTAAGGTGTTATTTTCTTAGTACTTTTTTGTGTGCCCTTTTACCAAGCTGTTAGTTCTCTTTTTATAATTTTCTTGCATTACTCTCCCTTCTTTTCCCAATTTTGTCTCAAGTACTCTAATTTTTTTCTTTAATCCTTTCAGGAATTCTTGTCTTGTATCCAATCTGTATTTTTCTTTGAGGCATTGCTTGTAGTTGTTTTCACATTGTTGTCTTCTGAATTTGTCTTTTTCTTCATTGTCATCATAGTAGGTTTTTTTTCGTCAGGGTCTTTTGTTGTTGTTGTTTGCTTATTTTTCCAGTTGATTTTTTGACTTTGAACTTTATGTTAAAGTTGGGCCCTGATCCCAACTGGGGCAAGTCTGGGGCACTGTCCCAAACTTCATGCTTTTTTGTGCTGCTATTTTCAGAGCTAGCTCTGGGGGTCTGCAAATTTTCGGTGCTTCCAAGGTGACGTTACCCTAGGAAAAGTGTGTGCTTTCCTGGTCTGCACTCTGGTCTTTACCCAGGAAAGATCCCTGCCTCTTGTAGCTACTTCTTGGCCCTGGAACCATGACCAGGTCCCCTGTTCCCTTGCAGCCACAAGTACTTCTCTCTGCCCTGGAACTATGACCATGGCACCTGCTCTCTTCTGACCAATCACAAATGTTCCTCTCCTGACCTACCACAAGTGCTACTCTGGAATTGTGACCAAGAACTGTGTGTGGGTAATGGATTTGCCAAACAGTGTCCAGTCTTGCATTCGGTGTCCCCTGTAATCTCTTTCTGACCAGTTGTCCAACCCCCTTCCCGTCTCAGGACTGAGAGCTCCTAAAGCTGCTGCTGCTGCTGCAGCTGCCTCCAAGGCCTATTGCTGGTATTACCACAGTGTGTGCTCTGGGTTCATCTCTACCTCAGTGTCACAGTGTCTTTCCTGCTGACCTTCTAAGTTGTCTTAGGCTGGAAAAATATCTCACCTTATCTTTTTGTTGGCTATGCTGGTCCAGAATTCAGTTTGATGTATTATCTTAAAGTTGTTTGGAGTAGAATTTTGGGAGAGTTCAGCTGGGTTGTTGCTTCTACTCTGCCATCTTGGCTCCACCCATTCCACTAATTCATTTTCAATGTTATTCCCATCAAAGAAGATCTAAGCACTTTCCCTTAGAGAATGGCTGGCACCAGTTCTTCAAACCTTCCCTTAAACATCACTATGCTCTGATTTCAGCCCAGACTTTTCAGGTTCAGCCTATTTTTTTAAAGAGGCACACACACACACACACACACACACACACACACACACACCCTTTTCTATGGTGGGAGAAAAGAAAGGAAGCATCTCTATCTTAGTTCTGGCTGCTGATTTCCCTGCCTTCCTTTGGTTTGTATTATTTCATTGGAGACTTTGGAGTTTCCTCATTACCTCTCCCTCTGTTCCTCTCTCCCATTGCCTCAACCCCAAACCAAACCACACTTAGACCTCAGTAGAGAGATTTCAGAAGACTGAGTTTATCTTTACAACACTGGTTTAGAAGGCATGCATTTCAGCACAACATCAGAGATGGGTGTTTTTTTTTTATCATTGATAGTTTTGTGTCTAAGTAGAAACAAACAATTCCTCCCCCTCATTTCATCATTTACCTACCCAACTGATTCTTCCACAGAATAACTTTATTCCACAGACATTAAATATTTAAAAAACATGAAACTAGTCAATGTGTCCAATTCAACTTCACTGATCTCTCATATTTCTCTTTCCTTTCCTCTTCGTTCCCCTGAAGCCCCATTGCTGCCCTCTGTAGCAGCAGGCCTAGCTGTTGATTTATCAGGGCAGGCTGGCTCAGCAGTGCATGGAGATGGCTTTTAATTAACTCTCTTCATTCTTCCCAATCTTCAGGGAGCAGAAGCCCTTTAATGATTTTAATATTTTATCTGGATTTATATCCGCCTTATTTGTTGTTCTCTGTCCGCATTTATTCTTCTCGAGTCACTTTGAGATTGAAATATTTATCTCCCCCTCCTTTCTGGAGATTGAGGAGAGGAGTTCATGGCTTCCAAACAAGGTGACCAAGTCTCCCCCGTTTTTCATAGTCAGCTTTGACAAAGGGATCCCTGGAGTTGTATCTGAGCTCAAATTTGAGTTCTTCTCTTCTTCCTGAGGGAGAAATCCTGTGTCAGGCTGATAGTTGGCTGAATGAGTTTCTGGACTTTTCATTTTAAAACAAGTCATCTGAATTTTTAATAAAGGTGGAGGGCTTTCTGCCTCATTTATGCTGCCTCTGTTTGGGGGTACTTCATGGTCCTGAGAGCTGGGAATGCAGGCTTTGGTTAATAAGGTGTAATTTTAAGTATAAATATGGGTGCATTGTCCGTCCTCTGAGCTGAATTTTCCTTTCCCAGCTCTGCCCTACCTCCCACAGGGCAACAGTGCTTCAGGACAATGGTTGGGGAGCAGCCCTGAGTGTGGTAGTGGTTCGTTTTTTGTTCCCTGAAGGGGCCTCTTATGGTCACCTTGTGCTTCTCTTGACTGTGGCTAGAAGCTGCTCATCACTGTTTGAAAGTATAGCTGGAGGTACAGGTTTGAAATGGGATTTGGGAAGACACTAATTCCTCTCTCTACCTGAGGCTGTCTTGCACTTCACAACCTCACCTCACAGTCTAACTTCATTTGGAAACAGGGAAAATTCCTTCCGTCTAACACAGGGCCCTCAGGACCTTTTTGCTTGCTCTCCCCTCCCCCAACAGACCTTTGACTGCTCATCCATCTGTTCCAAGGTCTGTTCCCTCCCTTGACAGCCCCAGAAAAGCCTGGAAGACAGAGCTGTCTCTTTCCTCTGTGCTTTGCTTTGGGGTGGAGGGTCACTGGAAGGGGGTAGTTTTCATAACCAGCTTATCCATGAAATTCACTTTTGGCTCTTCTGTCTTGTGATGTGTCTTCAAGGTTACTGGTTGCTAAGCAACCACCAAGTAAAGTTTGAGTCTGGTCAGGGGAATCACTGAGAATTGCCCTGGGTGGCTTTTATTTACAATTAGGGGCTTCAGTTTCCTCTTCTGGCCCTGGAAAGAGGACTTTGGTAAAGATCTCCTCTCATATCCCAATGTGAGGAGAAAAAGATTTTCAAAGGCTTATTTCTGTGTCTTGTATACTGTAGGTGGTCAGTGAACATCTTTTGATGATAATGATGGAGATGACAAGTTCCTCCTCTCCTTGTACCAATTCTGCTATCATCACCTTAGCTTTGTCAGTGTTCTGCTGTCTCAGTGGATTTGGCACCCCCTTCATCAGGATCCCCAGACATTCTGATGCCTTAATCGAGAGGACAGGCTGTACTTGGAAGTCTGTTGTCTTGAAAATAGGCATCTGAGTACCTGGGCGGTTATTTAGGCTGGGAAACAAATATAAGCATATGCCACACACACACACACACACACACACACACACAAAACAACACAATACACACACATACACACTTTCCCCATCTCACTTATTTTTAGACTCTTGATATCCAAGATGTGTCTTAGTTTGACCCCTTTCTGAAGTCATTTGGAAAAAGAAATCTCAAGCACCAGAAAATCTTTCCTAAATTGGGATTCTTTATCTCTAGGAGCCAGGAATTTGCTAGGGTTCTTAGCCATTCTTAACTGTAGGATGCATGGCTAAGGAAAATGTCAAACATCACTTCTTAATCAATGTGTTCTTTGGCCTGTTGGCCCCTGTAGATAGAACACTGTCAGTGGACCTGGAGTCAGGAAGACTGAGTTCAAATGTGGCTCCAGATAACTGTCTAAGTGAGTTTGTATTTATAGAGTACTTTTCATATGTAGATACCATAGATTGTAATTTCTCTAGTCATTATCCCCCTTCAAAACCATTTTGTCTTGTGGAGACTTTGCAGTATGCACCCTCCTGTAATGGCAGACTGTCAAAAAGAAGATGGAAACCTGAAGGGGAAACAGGCAACTGACCAGAGTTAACAGTTCAGATCCTGCTAAGCATTCTTTAGCTGGTTTTGAAGGTACATAAATGACTAGAGGGTACACAGAAATTACAATCCGTGGTATTTTTTTTTTTACATCTATCAACTCAGAAAGGTAGCCTGAACCAGCAGCTGTTCTAAAACATAAAATTTCCCTCATCTACTGCCTGTAACCCTTTCATCATAAAGGGTGCAAAAGATTATGTCCAGCTCCCAATGTTAGTTTCCTTTCTGGGCAGCAATCCCAGTATAACAGATACTTATGCATATTCTGTCCTCATTTTCTCTAATTACACACACATCTCTGGGGGGACAGGAAAGAGGTTTGGATCGTCCAATTTTAGGTCAGTTATACACAGTGTTGTCGGGATAAACACTGATCTGTAGTGCTCTGTGAAATGCAGAAAGTGCCCAGAGTTCATTGGTTCAAAACACATCACTATACATCGTTTTCCATTCTAGGAGTGATTAACAACACCCAATGTTTGTGGTTGGGGCTGTCTGTTGAATTCAGTAGTCTCTATAATATTCAGTCCTATACTCTGACTCAGACTGGGCTTCCACTACAATGGGGCTGCTTATTCAACCTTTCATTATATTATCTGATAACTGGGGAACAAAATAATATTGACTATTCTCCCAGTTATGATTCTTTCTCTCCCTGTACCCAATCTGATACACTCAGGTTCCTAAGAGATACAGGAAGCTCCAGCTTCCAGTTTCACAATCCTTGTTATTGGACAGAATGTTCTCCTTGACTCCCTCCCTCTCATCCTACCTACGTGAGCCGGGTTGGATGACGTAGAAGAAAATCTGAGGGTTCCCTTGAACTCTGTTTGGGGCTTAAAGCCAGAAATTTAGAGCAAGCCCTGAACAACCAGCTCTTTAGTTCTTCTTTGAGCCCTACCCTGGCCTCTTTAAATCTCCAAAGAAAAGAACTATTCCCTTGTCTCCCTTTCCTTTCTCTTGACCCAACTCGACCCCTCTAAGCTCTCTCTGGGATCAATCCAAAGCTCTATAACCTCTCACTAGAATAATTTATTCGCTTCTCTAATCAATTAATCAACAATTATTAAATTCCTACCATGTGCCAGAGACCATGTAGGGCTTGGGATGCTAAAACAAAAATGAATCAGCTCCTGACCTCAAGGAGTTTACATTCAGTCATGGAAGACAACATGTGCACATAGAAATATATATATATATATATATATATACACACACACACACACACACACACATATAGAATAAAAACAAAAAAAGACCTAAGGTGATTGATGGCAGGGAGGATACTAGCATCTTGGGAGACCAGGAAAAATCTACTGAAATTCTCTACCTAGGGTATACTATGGCTATTTTTAAATGAGGAATGGAGACGGATAATGTTGGCTACCTCAAACTATTTTGGGGTGAAGAAATGTTTTTCTCTCCATAAAGAGTGTTCATTTATAATTTGGGTAAAGGGGAAGGGACATTTAATTTGATTGTATTATCATCTTCCATGCTTTCTTGGCCTCAATTCAACACACATTTATTAAGGGTCAACTTTGTGCAAGGATGTTGGGACTAGTGTTTCCTACAATGATGTGAAATTCCAATGAGGCTGACATTAGTAAACTGCTTGGTCACTAAGTAATTCATTGAGGCATTATAGTAGGGCTGAGTTGATGGAAAGATGAGGCTCATTGGAGGTAGTCTAAATAAGTGAGATTTTTCCTTCTGTTTGAAGACATGCCTTCTCCCTTCCAACCCCTTCCCCATTTCTATCACCTTTCTATTAAATATTGCATTTGGGCAAAATAAAAATCTAAACAGGGAGTATGTATATATATATATATGTATTTTGATAAAGAGAATTAAAGTTCATATCTTATGGTGCAAAAAAGGCTCAATGACAAAGGCACTACCTTGAGAATATGGGACTGCTCTAACATGTTGGCAAAGAAGGAAAAGAGAGTTTTTGGAAGATTTTGGAATTCTTTGCTCCATAGGCAAAGAACGCAGAATCCATTTTCTCCAAAGAGAATATTGTCCCATTGGCAAGATTTGGGGACATAGAGAAAGGGTCTAGCTCATTTGGTTATCTACTTACTCATCCATCTATCTGTTCTCTCCAACAGGAATACTAATGCCTAGAGAACTAGATTTAGAGCACTGTCCTGGGAATTAATATCATATGATACCCTCTGGACCTAGTCACTTAGGTGCCTGTTGGGCCACTATGTCCTAGAGAAGCAGTGGTTAGGGCTCTAAATTTAGAGTGAGAAGATCTGGACTCTGGTCATTCCTCTGCCTGTGACCTGCTGTGTGAACTTAAGCAAAATAATCTTCCTAAGGTATAGATCTGACTCTGCTGCTACCTTCCTCATTATCCCTCGAGAGCTCTCCATTGTTTATAGGATAAAAAGCAGACTCTTTTTTTTGTTTGTTTTTTGTTTTTTGCGTGGGGGAAGGCAGGGCAATTGGGGTTAAGTGAAAATGCAGACTCTTTAGGTTGGCAATTAAGGCCCTCCAGAGACTGGTTCCCACTTACCTTCATACCTTTATACCATATAACTTTCCCTTTTGAGCTACATATTCCAACCAAATTAGACCACTGACTATTCCCAAACTATTTCCTGCCTGCCTCTGTACATTTTCATACATTATTCCCCATGCCTGGAATTCACTCTCTTGATGACTTCCTCACAGAATCCTTACCTATATTTCTTCAAGACTTAGATCACCTTCTTTGTCACTGGATGTTAGTGTCCATTCTCTCTCCAATTTTCCTTGAACTATATTTATAATTATACACGTTATATACCACAGTTAGATGCATTATTCTCAGCAGAACTGGACCACTTGCTAACTGTACCCTACATATGACATTTGTCCAGGTTATCCCCCATTCCTGGAATGCTCTCCCTCCTCATCTACAACTCATCGAATCCCTAGCACCCTTCAAAACATAGCTCAGGTAAAATCTTCTGTAGGAGGCCTTTCCTGATTCCCCCAGCTACTAGTACTCCCCTCCCAGCACCTGAACTCTGTGTGTGTTTCTGTGTTTACTTATTTGTGCATATGTTGTTTCAACCCACTAGCATCTAAATTCCTTGAGGGAAGGAGCCATTTTGTTTTTGCCTTGGAATGCACAGTGCCTTGCACAGTGCCTAGCTATCATAGGAATTCAATCAATACTTGTTGAATTGAATAGAATAGAATTGAATGCATGCTCTTGGAGGGTAGGAGCAATTTTGCTTGTGTCTTTGTATTTGTAGTACCTTGTAGCAACAATCTGCTAGGGGCTGCTGAAGGGATGTAAGACCCACCAACAACCATCATACAGAAAGCTGCCAACACAGGTTCTTTTGATCTGCTTTACTAAGGAAAGCAACATTAAGGGGTTAACAATCTCAATTTAATCCAACATACAAATATCATTTACTCAGCTCAGGGGGAAAAGCCAGCACCCTGAGCTTCAGAGCAAACACAAACAAATTACAAACATCAACAGACAGACCTTGTCTGATTCAAATCTCAATGTGTAGTTACCAGAGTTTAACAAAGTCCGAACATCAGGGTTTACAAGCCAGAGGGCTCTTAACTACAGCTGCCCAGAGTCTCCACATCAGCCCTCTGCCAAGAGTGAGAGCCCTTTCCAAATAGCTCTGCTCTCTCTTTATATACACTCTTTAGCCATCATCAAATGTCATCTGAGTGACAAGAAGTTAGGCTCCTACTATTGGCTCTGGTCTTAGCAACACCCCTTAGGACCCTGAGGGCTTCACACCCACATAGGCTTAGCACCTAGTAGATAGGGGTTTGGGCCTGGGGCTCAATCAAAGACACCCAACTTAATTGATATTACATACCTGGCATATAGTAGATCTCTAATGAGTGTTCATTGAATTAAATTGCGCTTAGGCTAGTCATATAAATGCTTTGAGATTGTTTTTCTGTCTACAAAATGGGAAAAATTATACTAGTTACTTTCATCTCTCATCAAACTTCAAAGATAAATGAGAAAATACAGAGAAGATGCTTTGACCTCCTTAGAAGAAAGATGCTTTATAAATCTACAGCCTGATTATTACAGAATCCTAGAACAATAGTGCTAGAGGAGACCTTGAAAGGGATAGAGATAGAATGTCTTTCCTCCAGAAGCTCAGAATATCACATGCCATTTAATTAATCCTGACAATATCCTTGTGAGGGACAAAGAAAACAGGCAACATTGCTGTTGTTCCTCAGATGAAGCAACTGAGCACACAGGTGAATTGATTTGTGTGGATCAGGAATTGAACTCCCGGTTCAGGCCTTTCTTTGTTGTGACCTCTTATGATTGTGTCCTTACCTATTGTGAAGGACAAGGTGGGTATCTGACCAGATATAGGAGGCAGTAGTTCTACTGTTCGTGTTAGTTTTGCTCTTAAGTCACCTGAAAAATTAGATTTGAAAGGCCTTCACAGAATAGTGAGCTATAGGGGAGAAGTTGGTCTCTCCTGTTAGCCCAGTAAGAATACAGCCCCCTCTTAAGGGGGCTGTATTTAAGTTACTGTATTTGCCACATGTTCTTTCATACAGCATGAGTTTGCTGCAGTGCACTTTAGGAGACAGGAATTTGTGTTTTAGAAGCTGTTATTTCCAGGTCATTCTATTACTTACCGTTGCTCAAAGTCAACTTTTTTCCCCCCTCCAAGTGGTTACACTGATGGGAATCAATAGTCTAATCAGAAAACCCAAAGTCTGGCTTATTTAGCCTTTCTTGAATGTGTGTGTATGTCTGATCACTAAGCAGAAACATAAGCTCTTCAAAACACTGCTTCTGAATCAACTCCTCTTATTCACCACCCTTGGCTTTCTAATCACATTTTCCTTCATTGTGACTAGCCCCTTCTTATCTCTCCCCCCCAAAAAAAAATCCCCAACACAGACAGAAAAGACAAAAAACAAGTGTCAAAATATCCTCTGGAGAACTGCTTGACTGTTTCTATTCCTCCATAGTGGGGGGATGAGAAAGTTGGAGGGAGGGAGGACCCTTTGTTCATGACCTTCTCCTTTCTGCCTCCCTTTGGGCCCCAGTAGTGAGAGACAGAACCACATTTTCAGAGAGATAATGGAAGGGACTTTGAAGAGGCTTGGTATCTGTCCTCCGAATTCCCTCCTTTCATATTTCCAAAGAAGGTACACAACATGCTTATTCCATACACTCCAGTGACTACTCCCTTTATTAAGGAATAAAGATATTTGAAGGATGTAGACCCCCAGGAACATAGAAAAGGATCATAGGATTTAAGGCTTGAAGGGACATCAGGAATAATCTAGTTCAAACATTCTTCATTTTACAGATAGGGAAAAATGAGGCTAAGAGAAATGAAGTAACTTGACAAAGTCATGCAGATAGGAAGTAGCAGTCTTTATTTAAAAGGTTTTATTTTATTTTTTGGGAATGGTATCAGGCATCTTTAAATTTCTCAGGTGATTGCTGTTGAGCCAGGTAGGGAAGAAATCTTTCTCTTTCACCTTAATTTGGGGTCCCTTTTTTCTAGCTTTCATTCCAGTGCCATCATTCCTCCATCTACTTGTTTCTTCATTCAGTGTTTCTTGATTCTCTACTAGGAATAACGCATTCTACTAGGCCCAGAGAGGGATCTAAAAGAGGTATGAAAGGAAATCACTCCCCTCCAGGATCTTATAGTCTAGCTGGAGAGACCATTTCCACATAAAAATAATTAAGAGCATCATATATGATATAGAAAGTGCCACATTGACAGGACGATTAATGAGGAAGAATAGAATTGGGGAAGGCTTTATGGAGGAGGGGAGAAGGGCACTTTAGGAGAGAGAAGCATCATGAGAAAAGGCTTGACATTAGGTATAAGCATATTGTATGTATTGTGGGGGGAGGGAGGTAGAAGAGGGGTGCGAGACAGTGAGAAGACTGGCCTGCCTGGAGAGGTGGGTATTTTCTAGGGAGTAGTAGTAATAGTAGTAGTAGTAGTAGTAGTAGTAGTAGTAGTAGTAGTAGTAGTAGTACTAGTTGTAGTAGGAACAACAGCAGTAACAAGAACAACAAGCCTTGTATAGTGTTTAAAATTCACATGTGCTACAAGTGTTATCTTATTTGGGTAGCAGGTTATTAAGGTGCTGGAATCCTATTATTTACAGCTAGAAGGGACCTTAAAAACTCCAAAGAATCATAGGATCTCAGAGCTGGAAGAGACCTCAGAGGCTTTCAAATGAATTTGTACTTGGACAAGAATCTACTCTGCAGTACCTCCTATAAGTGGTAGTCCAGCTTTTGCTTGGAGACTTTCAGTAAGAGCCCCACTATGCTCCACAAAAGTCTATTGCACTTGTAGATAGTTCTACTTGTTAGAAGCCTTTCCTTACATCAAACCTAAATTTTGTTTTTTGTGGCTTTCACCCATAGTTTCTATTTCTGTCCATAAAATTAAATTTATTCCTTTTCTTTCCTAAAACTCGGGTCTGACCGTTCCCTTCCTCTCTCCCCCTATTGAATAAACTCCCGTGATTCCCTATCATCTCCAGAATAAAATATGCAATTTTGGTTTGTTTTTAAAGCCCTTCAAAACCTGACCCTTTCCTACATTTCCAGTCTTCTTATAACTTCATTCTCCCTCGTACTCTATAATCTAGCAACACTGGCCTTCTTGGGGTTTCCCAGACAAAAACACTCCATCTCCCCGATGCCGATGCAGGATCTTTTCACTGGCTGTCTCTCATGCTTGGAATGCTCTCTATTCTTACCTGTGCTTCCTGGCTTCCCTGAAGGCTTAGCACAAATCCCATCTTCCTCAAGAGACCTCTCTTGGTCTCCTTCCCTCTGAGATTGCCTCCCCTTAAACTGTATGTAGCTTGTGTGTACATGGTTGTCTGCAGGTTGTCTTTCCCATTAGAAGGTGGACTTTTTGAGGTGAAGGATGGTGGTTTTGCCTTTGTATCCTCAGTACTTACTTAGCACACAGCCAGGCTAATAATAAGCACTTAATAAATACTTGTGGTCTGACTGACTGGTAGCCCTCCAAATACCTGAAGACAGCCATTGTGTCCCCCTCTCCCTCAGATCTCTCCACACCAGCCATCCCCAGTTCCTTCAGCTGATATTCTTATGGCATGATTTTGACACTCATCAATATTCTTGATTGTTCTCTCTCTGATGTGTCTCTGTCTAATCTCTTTATTTTACAAGTGAGGAAATTGAGGTTCAAAGAGTTTAAGTGATTTTATAGAGGTTACATAGGTTGTTGTTGTTTGTCCTTTGTTCTCAAAGAGGACCAATGACATCAGGAGGGTGATATCTTGACTTGCAAGTGAATTGGGTTTAAGCGAGGCAGGACTGTGCAAAGTCCCCAGCCCCATTCTCTCCTCTTTCCTCCAGGGTCATCTGAGTCCAGTGGCAAGACATAGGTCAGGGTGACTGGAGATGACCCCAGATGCAGTGGGAGGCCTTGGCCTTTTTAAGCTAAGGTCTTTCCCAGGTCTCAGAGTCACATAGGAAGTAATAGGAAAGACTACATTCAAGCCCAGGCCCTGACTCCAAGCAAGGTTTAGAGTCAGTGTTGCTAGATTATAAAGTACCAGGGAGAAAAGAGTTATAAGAAGACTGGAAATGTAGGAAGGGGTCAGGTTTTGAAGGGCTTTAAAAATTGTTTCTACAGCATTCTATGTGCTTCCCTTACACGTAGGGCAAGACCAGATCACAGAACCTTTTGAATATCTGACTGAAGAATATCGAAGTTTTCATGTTTCTCTGTGGACATGGATTGTTTTCCTCCCCATTTTCTGGATAAAGAAACTGAGACTCAGAGAGATGAAGGGTGAACAGCTAATGACTAAGCCAGAATTTGATCCCAGGCCTTCTGAGTCTTGGGCTCTCTCTACTACGCCATAAGGACACTTATTCTGTCTCTTAATTGTTTATTTTTTTTCCTGTTTTCATGATCACACAGATCAAAGAATTTAGACTTAGGATATATAAAAAATGCCAACGACATACACACATGAAAACTAGAGTTGTCAAACTCTCAGAAGATTAGAAACCTGTATGTGCTTAATGTCTCTCCCTTCCTTTCTTCTCCCCATGAAGGAAAAAGAGAATATTTTACATATGTTGGGCCGTTTAGGTGATTGGAATTATTACTAACAATATCTCTGACTTTGAACATCAGGGAGATGGACTTCAATTAAGATTAGGCAGATGGTATTTCATTCACAAAGATTTTTCCATAATAGGTAGCGAGCTTAATCCAGGTCAATGATCCCTCTAATTTTTTCCATCTGTGTTTGACGTTCTATTACATGCCCATCAAGGTAATATGTAGATGTGTTCCACTGATAGAAACAAAAAGTAGATAGAATAAATAACCTAAATAAGTTACCATAGTTATGGAAAAGGAAAAATGTTAAAATAAAGAATAATAAGATGTGCTCCTTAAAAGTTTTAATATAAAGTCATATAAAAATTAAGCATTATGTTTAGTACTTGTTACATTATATATATTCTTTAATATACATAATTACAACTCCTCTGACTTCTTGTCAGGGTGATTCATGTTGTTAGGAGATACTTTGAAACTAGAGAAGGTTTTGAGGCATCAACTTTCCACCTTCCTATTTCAAACATTCCCCTCCACAAAAAAAACCCTAAACATCACAACAACAACCCAAACCACTTATCTTCTTGGCTTTTCTTCTTCATTTATACATTGAGGAGGAGCTTCAGACATGAAGGATGAGAAGGAAAGGAAGAATAGGTTCTGAGGTGAATTTCCCTACATTGAATTTAGAAAGTAGGAATGAACTTTTTTATGAAAGACAAAGTGACAAAATCTTAGGTGGAGGGCAGGAGTTGGGTCTAATTGTTAAGTGTTTAAATTTTTCCTTCCTTTCTCTCTCTCTCTCCTCTGCTCCCTCCGCTCCTTTCTTCCTCCTTTCCTTCCTTCCTTCCCTCCCTCCCTCCCTCCCTCCTTCCTTCCTTCCCTCCCTCCCTCCCTCCTCCCTCCCTCCCTCCTTCCTTCCTTCCTTCCTTCCTTCCTTCCTTCCTTCCTTCCTTCCTTCCTTCCTTCCTTCCTTCCTTCCTTCCTTCTTTTCTTCTTTCCTCCCTCCCTACATTCATGTACCACAATTTATTTAGCCATTGCCCAATTTAATGTCATTTACTTCCTGTCCCCCTCCCCGCCCCCACCAAGTTCTTTACTATTAAAAGAATGTTGCTGTGAATATTTTGGTGTGTACGTTTCTTTCTGTCTTAGAGGTTCTTGGGATATAGCTAGCAGTAGGATCTCAGGGTTAAATTCTAGAGAAGACTTTGACTCATTTAAATAAATGCATGAATGTGTTGAAGGCCTTTTTAAAAAAGAGGAAGGAAGGAAGGAACATTTTAGTCACATCTTTCGAGCATAATTCCAATAAGCAGCTTTATTTTTAACCTGAAATTTGCTATGATTGTAAATAGGTCATACTTTTCTCCCCTCAGTGGTCTATATGCTTCACAGGGGTTGTGTTGTGTCTTTTTAAAAAAAAATTTTGTTTCTCTACCGGCATCCAGCTTTATAGGCACTTAATGGGCACTTAATGTTTGCTGAGTTGAGAGACAAAAGTGGTATTTCAGGAAGAGAAGTCTATATGACCTATTGGAAGATGGAGAAGTTGTTGGTACAAGTGACTGGTCAGCGAACAAATACTTGTTCATTCAGTGAGGTTCATTAGAGGCTCACTATGTTCAAGAGACTGTCCTAGGTTCAGAGGATTCAAAGACACAATTAAAAAAATAGCCTCTGCCCTCAGGGCGTTTACATTCTACCAGGGGGAATTGATTCTCCAGGGTCATGATGAGCATGAAGTAAGGAGGGAAAGAATGAGGTTGGCAGTGAGTGAGACCATGTCTATCCAAATGTGTTACGAAAACTCTTATAGGAAGAAAGGGAGGAAAGAAGCATTTAAGGGCCTACTATGTGCTAGACATTGTGCTAAGTACTTTAGAGATATTGTCTCATTGATCCTCACAACAGAGGCGGTTGTTATTATTGTCTCCAGTTTGAGGAAACTGAGGCAAAGAGCAGTTAAGTGACTTGCCCAGAGTCACATAACTAGTAAGTATCTGAGACTGGATTTGAACTCAGGTCTTCTTGACTCTAGGCCCAGAGCTCTATCCACTTTGTCACCTAGCTGTCTCCATCAAAATTAAAGTTAGATAAGCAAAAAAACCACATCTGGTTCTAAAAATTGGGGTAGAGATTGCCAAATAATTAGGATGTTAATTATGGTTTCATTTTAGCATAGAGGAAATCATTCAGCCTCTCTAGGCTGTAGTTTCCTAATCTGTAAAATGAGGGGGTTGGACCGGGATGGGGAACCTGTATGTGGCCCTCTAGGTCCTCAAGTATAGGGCCACACTTGAGGACCTAGAGGGCCACGTGTAGCCTTGAGGCTGCAGGTACCAACCCCTGGACTAGACTACCTCTGAGGTTTCATTTGACTCAAAAACCTATGAAATAAAACATATATAAAACATCTCTATGCATGTTATTTTAATGCCAAAATACATATGATAGTCAACTTGAAGTCACAAGTCCTATTTAAAGCTGACCTGTTCAAGGGGTTCGCAGGTACATAACATCCTCTTCCTTGCATTATGGAACACTTGCTGGTTTTTCCATGTGTTTTTCTGCCATACCTAGTGAAAGTAGCAGGGCCATGAAATTAATTTGTCACCCTAGTGCCAGTTTTACTCTCTAGGCTTATGGGCTGAGAAGGGTTTTTAAAAACGTGTTTTCATCTATGTGTTAATTCCTTCTCTTTACCCTTTCTCAACAATCTTCTTTTCTCCTGCAACTTAATTTATAGTAATTGCTTTTAGGTTTGGCAACACCTGTCAGGCCATCACTTTGTCCAGTAAGCCATGTCCAACCCAGGAGTTTCCAGGCTTTAAACTGGAAAGGACTGTTTAGATCCTATAAGGACTTTCTTATGACTTGAGAGGTTGTGTGTGTGTGTGTGTGTGTGTGTGTGTGTGTGTGTGTCCCCTGAACTTAAATGAGAATTTCTTCCCTTTTGAAATTCATTATAGTTGACTTACTAGCTTAAGCTGCTAGAAAAAAGTATTTGGGGAATTGCATTCTTTGCCTTAATTCAGCTGTAATTCTTTAGCCAGTCCTGTGATGGGGGTGGGGGGGGGGTGTTTTCAGGTTCAGGTGTTTTCAGATTGGTCATAGCTTCCAGGTGGTAAGCAGGTTAAGAATTGGACGGTTGGGCCATGCATGAAAAGTGCTTGTTTTGAGGGGAATATGGGATTAAACCCCTGAAGGCATAGTTGAAATTTGGGTTTAAGGCATTTAATGAGATCTTTTTGGGTTGTATTTTATAGCTGAGTTAGAAGGTAAATGAAGAAGCTTCATTAATGTGGGCACGTAAAGTTAAAAATAGCTTTAATTTGAACTTGGGCTTTGTAAATGAAAGTTACTCAGATAACTTATATTCTCTTCCCATCCACACATTCATTTACAGTGTAGCCATATGCCATTCATTTATTTTCTCTGTAGTGTGGTGTAGTGACTAACATGCTTCCTGGACTTGGAGTCAAAAGAGGCCTGCATTTGAATCCTGCTTATCTTATCAGCTATGTGCCCATGGGAAAGTCACTCCTCTGAACCATCATCTGTAAAATGGGTATAATAATACGTCTGACACCTGTTTCACGTGGCTATTGGGCAGATCAGATGAGATAGTAGATGATGAGTCAACAAGCATTTTTAAACCATTTTCTATATGTCAGACCTGCCACAGGAATGCAATGAAAGTAAAAAACAGTCCCTGCCCTCAGGGGGCTTACATTCTAATGGGTGAGACAACATGTAAGCAACTATGTACAAACAGTTCTATGTAGCATAAATTGGAGGTAATCTCAGAGGGAAGATATGAGCATTAAGGGGGAGCTTGCAAAAGGTGTAATTTTAGCTGAGTTGTGAAGGAAGCCAGGGAAGCCAGAAAGCAAACTTTGTGAATCTCACTTGTTAATTATTTAAAATAATTATTATTTTATTTAAAATTTTTTAAGATTAATTTTTTTTAAAGGAAGATACACATGTTTTCCTCCCTCTCCCTAACTGGGAAGCAAAAAACCAAAATTCTTGTTACAAAAATATATGGTCAAGCAAAACAAATTCTTGCATTGGTCATATTAAAAAAAAACCCTCAATTTTCACTCTGAGTCCATGTTTCATCATGAGTCCTCTGGCATTGAAATTGGTCACTGTGTTGATAGAGTTCCTAAGTCTCTCAAAGTTGATTGTCTCTAAAATGTTGTTGTTATTGTATAAATTGTTCTCCTGGTTCTGCTTACCTCACTCTGCATCACTTCATACAGGTCTTCCTAGGTGTCTCTGAAACTACTTCCTATTATTTTTAGCAGAAACATTATTGCTTCCATTTATGAAATGGGGTCAGTGTGTGTGTTGGTACTACTTCTTGATTCTGGAAGGTCACTTTCCCTTCCTGGGCCTCCTTTTCTTCATTTGTAAAAGGAAGTGGGGTGGAGGTAATGATCTCATGGAATTCTAGAATTAAAAGAAACCTTAGAGATTATGCATCTGATATTAGTCTGTGGGATTCAGAGAAAAAAAATTAAATTTTCTCATTCTTTTCCCATGAATCTGCTTTTCCTAGAGCGTAGTGGGCCTGACAAGTATCATAGAGTGGAGAGAGAGAGAGAGCAAAAGCGAGAGTGAGAGTGAGAGAGAGAGACAGAGGGAGAGAGAGAGCAAGAGCTAGAGAGAGACAGAGGGAGACAGACAGAGAGAGAGAGAGAGAGAGAGAGAGAGAGAGAGAGAGAGAGAGAGAGACAGAGACAGAGAGAGAGACAGAGACAGAGACAGAGACAGAGACAGAGTGAAGCTCAGACTTAAAGCAAAACTCATCTCACCCCAACAATTGCAAGTCACAGAGAGCAGTCAACTTCTACTTTGTAGTTATTGTTCTCATTCAGTCAATAAACAGTCAATAAGCATTTTGTAAGCTCCTGCTATGTGCCAGGTAAAATGCACTTCTCATGCTAAAGGATTGTTTTATCTACAAATTTTTTTTCCTACCTTGCACCTGCTTTTTGTCTGATATTTAAATTTGGTGGCTGAAGTGAATCTATTTTCCTCCATACCTACTTTGATGGTGCTGCCTTAACAGACCTTTAGCAAATAGTTCTTTCATTGTGCAAAAGGCAAGGACCCAGGGATGGTTCCAAAAGGTCCGCCATGTGTGTTTGGAGGCTTTCTCTAATCCTGCCAGTCAGCTTGTTCTTCAGTCCCCTCCTTTAGCTCCCTCAATCTTTCAGGTAACTCTGCGTATCAACTAGAACTAAACTAAATTTGAGATGAAACTGAATGCATTGTCCTGCTCAGAATCTGGTTTGCCAAATTTTGGCAGGTGCTCCCTGCCCCCCCCCCCCCGCCCCCAGTTTAGAACTTTTTCTAGGGAATCTCCTTCTTGAGCAGCATGGAAATTAGAGCTTAGTACTATAGCTATGTTCTCTGCATTTAAAGGTGCTACTTGTGACATGTGCAAAGCTGTTATTAGGGTGGGACAATCAGAGCTTGGCCCAGGGTGATAACATCTAAAGGGTGCTGACAGTAACATTATGGGATGTCTTTTCTACCCCTAGCTGATATAATCCTAATGAGCTTCTCCTTACCCTCTGTGATGGCAGCCTTATCCTGGAGGTACTTTTCTCCTGACCTTTCTAGCAGTAGCCAGTCCTTCAACAGGGAAGGAACCTTATGGTTTTCCCATTGTATACTTCCTCTCTTCTGATGACTGTGCCTGTGAGTTCCCCTGCCTCTCACTATTCTCCTTTACCTCAGGCACAAAGAATATGAGGAGGCTTTAGCTGTGTGTGGCTTCCTGCGTAGGAATTATGAGCTGGTCCTTATTTGAGGTCTGCTTAACTATTTGACATAAGCCAGGACTGGGGAGTATAGCTAAGCTCTTAAGTACTGACTCGAGTGTGTTTTAGTCTACAATGGTTCAGTGTTGGTGTAAGAATGTGTCTCCTATGGGTAGAGAAAACTTGTCAAGCACTGGTAAATCTTTTCCCTGTCATTGTGAACATAGTACTATCATCTGTACAGGACTGACCAGGAAATTCCCATGATAATAGACAACTGAAGTGTCTAGGCGTGGCAGGCTACCATTATTTCCTCCTTCTCTTGCTTATCTTCCTTAAAGTCAAATTAGTCATCAACTATTTTTCAGATGTTTATTCAGTGCCAGGCACTGTGCTAAGTCTGGAGGTATGAAGAAAGGCAAAAATATGGTCCTTGTCCTCAAGGAGGGGAGTCAACATGCCAAAAATTGTACATAAAAGATATACCTAGTTCCTTAAACCCAGCTTACACCCCCCACCCCAAATACTACAGATTGGTTGACTGATCATTAAGCAACCTTGGGGTGTATATGGAGTATATTGTTGGGTACATTGGTCCTAGTATATGGCAGTGTGTTTGATGGATTTAGGAAAGGAGGGTGTTTCTTGAGGCAGTTATCTACTTTGAGAAACACATAGAAGAAGAGAAAGAAGATGGTAAGTGAGTATTTACAGGGAGTCAGAAAGCCTTCGATAACTCTGTGGCATCCATCATAGAGGAGATCTTGAATGAAATGGAAGGAGAAATAGGAGATAAAGACTGGATTTGTGATTTCACTGGTATAGGGAGCGTTCAGGCGAAGAAACTCCCACTATGGATGCAGATGGGCACCTTCTCTGTAACTTTTGGTCTTTAAATAGAGTTGTGCAGGGCACTGAGAGGTTGTAACTTCCCCAGGGGCACACAGCCACTATCTTTCAAAAACAGCACTTGAACTCATCTTCTAGTCTTCCTGGACAATTCTCTAGTCATTTCATCATGTCGTTCCTGTTCCTTAACTGCACGAATTATGGTAGTCACTTGTGTCCTAGTTCCAGAATAACCCCAATTTCTACATCCCTAAAATATGAAACTTAAGTTGGTACAGTATTGCTATTTCTTCTTGACCAATTTCACTTTGCAAGCTGGGTGCCGTAAGGTTGTACATGTTTGTTTTTGACCAAATGGTATACATAAGCTATCTGCTGGTTTAGCACAGCCCTTTGCTTTCTCCACCAGGCTTTTAGCAACTGTGGTTCTGAGTTTTGCTAACTTTAAAAGGCTGCAAATAAAAGATATGTGGAGGCAGTATGTTCAAATAGAAAGAGTATTTGATGCAGGAGGTGGGAAGGGGTGGTCTTGTCTTTGCAACTAACTAGCACTATACTACTAGTAAATTACTTAAACTTTTGCTTCAGCAACATACAGTAAAAATGTACGAAAAGAAACCTACACTTTGACCGAATATTTCATTGTTGGGAATGTACCCTGAGAATGATATGAAAAGTACACAAAAAAGAGCTCTTATTTTTCATAGCATTATTTGTAGCTTCAAAAAGCTACAAACAACCTAAATATCCAGCAACTGGAATAGATAAATTGGTTACATTCAGTCAATCCATCAACAAATATTTATTAAGCACCTTTTATATGCCAGGTACTCTGCTAGGTGCTGGAGATACAAATACAAGCAATAAAGCAGTACCTACTTTCAAAGAGCTTAGATTTTTTCCTTTAATTTTACTTATTCTGAATTTAACAAACACCAAATAAAATGAGCGTTTATTGTCTATGTTGTAGAACAGGAAAGGATGGTGCATGTTAGTTGCTATTATATAGAGCTTACTCTTTGAGTATATAATTTCTTCACCACCTAGCTGCCCCTGAGTATATAATTTCAACATTTAACTTTCAAAGCTCTCCTGTTTGTCTCTTAATTCCTTCTGTTCTCTTCTCATTTTTTGCGGGGGGAGGGGTGGGGATGACACTATCCCTATCCCCACCACTTTCTCCCTCCTCTCCCCATTGAAAAAAAAAAGCAAAACAAAATGCATGTGACAAATAAGCAAAACAAATGACTACATTAATAACATCCACAAATATATGTTTCATTCTGCTTCTTGAGTCTGTCATCTCTCTCCCAGGAGGTAGGTAGAATGCTTCATCATCAATACCCTGGAATCATGGTTGGTCATGACATTGACCAAAGTTCCTAAGTCTTTCAAAGTTGTTTTCTTTTTTCATTGTTGTTGTTATTATATAAATTTTCTCCCTGGTTCTGCATCCTTCCACTGTGTATCAGTTCATGTAAGTACACTGTCTCAGTTTCCAGTTATTTGCCACTACGAAAAAATGTTATAAGTATTTTTGCACATGAGTCCTTTTCCTCTTTGATCTCTTTGAGGTATAGTAGTGTTGTTCACAGTAGGTAGAGTCAAAGAGATGTGAAGTATAGTGACTTTTTAGGCATAGTTCCAAATTAATTTATGGAATGATGGGACCAATGTACTGTTCTACCAACAATACATAAATGGGCCTATTTTTCCATAGTCCCGCCTACATTTGTCATCTCATTTTTGTCATCTTTTACAATCTGATGAGTGTGAGGCAGAACCTCAGAGTTGATTTAATTCACATTTTCTTTGATTATTAGTGACAGGGCATTTTTTTACATGTTTATAAATTGCTTGGATTTATTCTTTAGGAAACTATTCATATCCTTTGATCATTTATCAATTGAGGAAATGACTCCTTTTCATTTGAAGAAGTTCCTTATGTGTCTTGGAAATGAGATGAGTGCATTGGAGCCAGTTTGTATCGGCTCAGTTGAATTGATTGCTACATTTTCAGTGTGTGCATTTACACCTCAGAAATTGGCAATGCTACAAATCAAGACTTGATTTATTGTTTTGTTGATTGTCTAGAGCTAAGAAAGTGATGGAGAAAAATGTTGATAATGCAAAGTAAAAAAAAAATGTGTGTTTTCAGAGAGCTAGTAGTTACACATATTTACAATATACATCTTTCCTTAGCAGAGAAACTTTCTGCAGATATTCTTCCCAATCACCCCATGCTAGTGAACTATTTCCATTCTCTAATTTTCACTGCATTAATTGTGTTTGTGCAAAAACTTTTACATTTTTTTTTGTAATCAAAATAATGCATTTTATCAATGGTAATCTTCATTATCCCTTGTTTGGTAATGAATCCTTCCTCTATCCATTGATTTAAATGATAATTTCTTTTTTTTGCTTATTTAATTTATAATGTGATTTTAAAAAATCTAAGTAATTTATCTATTTGGAGCTTATGTTGGTATATGGTGTGAGGTGCTGGTCTAAGCCTAATTTCTGCCAGACTGCTTTTTTTTTTTTTTTTTTTTTTTTAAATGCAATTTATTTCTTTAACATATTTGGTTTTCAGCATTGATTTTCACAACAGTTTGAATTACAAATTTTCTCCCCATTTCTGCCCTCCCCCCCCACTCCAAGATGGCGTATATTCTGGTTGCCCTGTTCCCCCATCAGCCCTCCCCTCTATCACCCCCCTCCCCTCTCATCCCCTTTTCCCTTCCTTTCTTGTAGGGCAAGATAAATTTCTACGCCCCATTGCCTGTGTATCTTATTTTTTAGTTGCATACAAAAAGTTTTTTTGTTTTTGAACATCTGATTTTAAAACTTTGAGTTCCAAATTCCCTTCCCTCTTCCCTTCCCACCCACCCTCCCTAAGAAGTTGAGCAATTCAACCTAGGCCACACATGTATTATTATGTATAACCCTTCCACAATACTCATGTTGTGAAAGGCTAACTACATTTTGCTCCTTCCCAACCCATCCCGCTTTATTGAATTTTCTCCCTTGACCCTGTCCCCTTTCCAAAGTGTTTGTTTTGATTACCTCCACCCCCATCTGTCCTCCACTCCATCATCCCCCCACCTTTTATTTTTTTTTTTTATCTTCCTCCCTCTTCTTTCCTGTGGGGTAAGATACCCAACTGAGTATGTATGGTATTCCCCCTCAGGCCAAATCTGATGAGAGCAAGGTTCACTCATTCCCCCCTCACCTGCCCTCTCCCCTCCTCCCATAGAACTGCTTCCTCTTGCCACCTTTATGCGAGATAATCCACCCCATTCTATCTCTCCCTATCTCCCTCTCTCAGTATGTTACTCTCTCATCCCTTAATTTCATTTTATTTCTTTTAGCTATCTTCCCTTCATCCTCAACTCACCCTGTGTCTGCTCTCTCTCTTTTACATATATATATACACATACATACACATACATACATATACACATAGATACATACATACATACACATTCACTTATATATATACTTAAACATATATATATATATATATGCATATATATATGCATATTCCCTTCAACTACCCTAATACTGAGGTCTCATGAATCATACTCATCATCTTTCCATGTAGGAATGTAAACAAAACAGTTCAACTTTAGTAAGTCCCTTGCAATTTCCGTTTCTTGATTACCTTTTCATGCTTCTCTTGATTCTTGTGTTTGAAAGTCAAATTTTCTATTCAGTTCTGGTCTTTTCACTGAGAAAGCTTGAAAGTCCTCTATTTTATTGAAAGTCCATATTTTGCCTTGGAACATGATACTCAGTTTTGCTGGGTAGGTGATTCTAGGTTTTAATCCTAGCTCCATTGACCTCCGGAATATCGCATTCCAAGCCCTTCGATCTCTTAATGTAGAAGCTGCCAGATCTTGGGTTATTCTGATTGGGTTTCCACAATACTCAAATTGTTTCTTTCTGGCTGCTTGCAGTATTTTCTCCTTGATCTGGGAGCTCTGGAATTTGGCAACAATATTCCTAGGAGATTTCTTTTTGGGATCTATTTGCAGAGGCGATCGATGGATTCTTTCAATTTCTATTTTGCCCTGTGGCTCTAGAATATCAGGGCAGTTCTCCTTGATAATTTCCTGAAAGATGGTATCTAGGCTCTTTTTTAGATCATGGCTTTCAGGTAGTCCAATAATTTTTAAATTATCTCTCCTGGATCTATTTTCCAGGTCAGTGGTTTTTCCAAGGAGATATTTCACATTGTCTTCCATTTTTTCATTCCTCTGGTTCTGTTTTATAATATCCTGATTTCTCATAAATTCACTAGCTTCCACTTGCTCCAATCTAATTTTTAAAGTAGTATTTTCTTCAGTGGTCTTTTGGACCTCTTTTTCCATTTGGCTAATTCTGCCTTTCAAGGAATTCTTCTCCTCATTGGCTTTTTGGAGCTCTTTTGCCATTTGAGTTAGTCTATTTTTTAAGGTGTTGTTTTCTTCAGTGTATTTTTCAGTATTTTTTTGGGTCTCCTTTAGCAAGTCATTGACTTGTTTTTCATGGTTTTCTCGCATCCTTCTTATTTCTCTTCCCAATTTTTCCTCTACTTCTCTAACTTGCTTTTCCAAATCCTTTTTGAGTTCTTCTATGGTCTGGGGCCAGTTCATGTTTTTCTTGGAGGCTTTGGTTGTAGGCTCTATGACTTTGTTGTCTTCTTTAGGCTGTATGTTTTGGTCTTCTTTGTCACCAAAGAAAGAATCCAAAGTCTGAGACTGAATCTGGGCGCGTTTTCGCGTCCTGGCCATATTCCCAACTAACTAACTTGACCCTTGAGTTTTTCAGTGGGGTATGACTGCTTGTAGATTACAGAGTTCTATGTTCTACGTTTGGGGGGGAGGTGCCAGCTCTGTCAGAGCCGCACTCCTCCTTCCCCAAGGACCCCCAGTCCAGACTGGGCTCAGATCTTCGGCAGGCTGTGCACCCCTGCTGCGATCCGCCACTTAATTCCTCCCACCAGGTGGGCCTGGAGCCGGAAGTAACAACAGCTGTAGCTGCCCCACCTCCGCTGCCCCCGGGGCTGGAAGCCGAACCGCGAACTCCTTCCACTCCCGCAGCTTTTCCCACTAACCTTCTCTGCAGTCTTTGGTGTTTGTGGGTCGAGGGGTCTGGTAACTGCCGCAGCTCACATATTCAGGGCGCTAGGGCCCCCTCCGCCCGGCTTCCGGTCTGGATCGTCCACGCCGCTCAGGCTGGGCTCTGCTCCACTCCGTTCCCAGCTCCCAGCTCCCAGCTCCCAGCTCCCAGCTCCCAGCTCCGTGTGGAATAGAGCTCACCCAGAGACCATCCGGGCTGTCCTGGGCTGGAGCCCTGCTTCCCTCTGCTGTTCTGTGGGTTCTGCCGTTCTAGAATTGGTTCAGAGCCATTTTTATAGGTTTTTGGAGGGACTTGGTTACGGAGCTCACTCTAGTCCGTGCTTACCAGCCGCCATCTTGGCTCCGCCCCCCTGCCAGACTGCTTTTCCAATTTTTCCATTTTTTTTTTGTGATGAGTCCTTACTCAGGAACTTACATTCTAACATTAACATAATGTGATATAGTTAATTAATTAAGATGTAATTAAGACTGAAAAGTATGAGGATAAAGAAATATGGAAAGACCCTTATAAAATAACAGAGAGCAAAAAAAAAGCAGAACCAGAGCAGAATATGAACTAACTGCATCTACATATGAGAAGAAAAATGTATAAAATGAGTGGACAAACAAAAGATCATGGTATATGTAGTAGAAAGGATGGTAGATCTAGAGTTAGAAGACCTGGGGTTCAAGTTTTGACCTCTGTGAAGCTGATCAAGTCACTTAACCTTTTGAGGCTTCATTTGTTTTTTTTTAATTCATTTTTTATTATTTAATATTTTTAGTTTTCAACATTGATTTCCACAAGATTTTGAGTTGCAAATTTTTTCCACATTTCTACCTTCCCCCTACCCCAAGATGGCATATATTCTGATTACTCCTTTCCCCAGTCTGTCCTTCTTTCTGTCACCCCACTCCCCCTTTTCCCCTTACTTTTTTGTAGGGCCAGATAGATTTCTATACCCCATTGCCTGTATATCTTATTGGGGCTTCATTTGTATAATGAAGGTATAGAGGAGATGATCTCTAAGGTTCCTTCCAGTTCTAAATCTTTGATCTTATAATCTAGATGGGCATAAGGACTGATTGAAAAGTTATGGCATTTTGAAATTGAAACTTAATTAGAATATAAATAGTTTGAAAGTTTTGTTGTATTTATGTTCAATATTAAATTTGTGACAATGTGAAGGTGAGTTTTGGTTTGGGAAAGGCTATTATTGCCCCTAATGTAAGGTGAATATTTGATGTTGCCTGCTAGAATAAATAAAGTTGTCAAGAGAAAAAGGTGATTTGTAAATGTAGAAAGAGTGCTAGACTCGAAATCAGAGAAACTGACTTCAAATCCTGACATTGCCACTTCTTAGCTGCCATTCCATTCCTTCTTAAGATTTATGTTCATTTGTTTCCTCTCCCACCATTTATTTCTAGGATTTTTAATTCATTTGATGCAGACCTATAGGTCTGTCTTTTAAAAAAAATTTGCTCTACTCCCACTCCTTATCGAGTCTTTTTTCCTTGTACCTTACTAAGTCCCTCAGTCACCATCTTCTACACTGATGCTCCATGCTTTTTTTTTTTTTTTGCTTTTAGATTGTTCCTTTTTTTTTTAAATATATGCCTGTGTCTAACCTACAAAAAAAGTGACTTTGGGCAAGTCATTTAACTCCTTGGGTCTCAGTTTCCTCATCTGTAAAACAAATAGGTTGAATTAGATGACCTGTAAGACCCCTACCAGCTTTAAATCAGCTAATGGCAATTGTTTGTTCATATGGAACTTTTCACCCTGGCAAATAGAATTGTTGCAGACTTTTTCTTTCATTGCACCTATACCACAGGTTGGGGAGGTGAGTGTCCTTACCCTTACTTAACGGACTGGAGAGATTTTTCATAGAGTAGTAATGAAACTGGCAGAAACTAGGACTTTTGCTCTCAGTTTAGTCTCCTGATCCTCCCCCTGTTACTTTTCATATTCTATATCAAAACCTTCAGTATCCTTTTAAGTTTGCATAGCCTGGGCTCTGATCAACCCGGGTTGTACACCCTTATTCATATTAAAAGTAAGGGCTTCCTAAGCACATTTTGTTCTCTTTCCCGCTCCCCTACCCCCCAAGCTCTTCTGGAAAGAAATGGGTAGGCAAGAGTCAGTGTGGAAAGAAAATGGCTTCCCTACTTGATTCCAGTATATTGCATATGTAGGTTCTTTTTGGGGGCATTCCTTACAGGTCATTAGAAGTGAAGTTCAAACCTCAATGGAGTCACCCCAGAACTTTCCTAACTTTTACAGAGTTTCAGTTTCAGACCGAAATCGACTATTAGATCCCACTTTGTAGTGTTACAAAAAAACAAAAAACGACCCAAAGTAGAAGAAGACAAGCTCTGGAACTCATATTTGTCTTTGTTTTAATTGAATTCAAAATTTTAAGTTGATTGTGCTGAAGTGAACATTTGAAATAACCTTGATTGTGTGTGGAACCCTGCACTACCATTCTGAAACCTGTCAGTTTACTTACATAAGGTACATGAAGAATACCAAATTCACAAAAATAAAATGGTAGAAATAAACAGAGGATTTTTTCAAATAATATTTTGTTAGTCAGCCAGATACCATATTAAGCAATGGGAGTACAAAGAAAGACAAAAAACAGACCCTGCTCTCAAGGAAATCACAGTCCCAGAGGAGAGACAATATTCAAACAACTATGTATATACAGATATACACCACACAAATAGGAGACAGTCAACAGGAAAGGCACCAGTATTAAGGGGGATCAGAAAAGGCTTCTCTTAGAAGATGGGCTTTTAGCTGGGATTTGAAGGAAGCCTATGAAGCCAAGAGGCAGAGATGAGGAAGGACAGCATTCCAGGCATGGGAAACAGTCAGTGAAAATTCCCAGAGTCTGGAAACGGAGTGTTTGAGAATAGCAAAAAGGTCAGTATCACTGGATGAGTATGTGGCGGGGGTTGGGGTGAAACGTAAGGTGTAAGAAAACTGGAAAGGTAGGAGGCCGCCAGGTTGTGAAGGGCTTTGAATGCCAAACAGGATTTTTTATTTGATCCTGGAGGTGATAGAGAGCCACTGGACTTTATTGAATGGGGGCTGAGGGGTTGATATGTTCAGATCTATGCTTTAGGAAGATTAATTTGACAGCTGAGTGTAGGATATTTGATGGTTGGCCTGAACAAACTATCAAAAGCAATGGAATCTCCCTTATCTTTTTTTACAATGAGTAAATGGAAGAGAATCTTAGTGTTCTAGGAAATGATATAAAAGTGAACTTTCTTTGAAAAATTGCAAAAGCAGCATGGTGCAGTTGCAAACAATGTTGGATTTGGAGTCAGGACCTAGGATCAAATTCTAGTTGATCCTACTATCTACTTGGACAGTCATTTCATGTAAGAAGGGTTTTAGTTTCCTCAATTATAAAATGGGAGGGGGATTGATTAGATGAACTCCAAGGTACCTTCCAGCCTTCAGTTCATTATGGCTCTATGTCCCATGTAATATTTAGCAATATATGTACCTTTTATGAATTTGTGACCTGTCTAGTAATTAAGCGATATTATTCTTGAACCCAGCCATTCATTATATTAAAAAAAAAGTTGGCTTAAAAACATACACTCAAGCATTTTTATAAACCTGTCTAGAAGACAATATAAATTGTGTGTGTGTGTGTGTGTGTGTGTGTGTGTGTGTGTGTGAGAGAGAGAGAGAGAGAGAGAGAGAGAGAGAGCGAGAAAGAGAGAGAGAAAGAGAGAGAGAGAGCGAGACAGAGAGAGAGAGAGGGAGAGAGAGAGAGAGAGAGAGAAGATGAAAGTTTGTGGTATTTTTATAACAACTGACCAGTGGCTGGCATTTTTTCCCGGGAATCTCAGGCAAAATATTAAAGGTCAAATAAATGTGTAACAGGAGAATGTGTGATGTTTATTACTAAATTCTATAACAAGCTGAAATCTTTATAAGCATGTGTTGGAGTGTGCTCTATAGGTGTTCGCTCAAGGCTGAGAACGGTGAGGGAAATATAAATCACAGTTTATTTCTACTCATTTCAGGAAGGACCAAAAAAAAATTCAGGTTTACTGAGGGAAATTGGATCTGGATTTCAGTTTTTCCCTCATCCCACAGACCTGGTCATTATTTCAGAGTAAGGTTTACAACTTCCATTCCAGATCTAGCAATTTAAGCATATAATTCCCACACTCTGGGCAAGTATGACCACCTCAGTATAGGGCTTCGAGATTGCCCCCTCCTTAGGGATAAAGAAATATAGAAGCCTTGAGAACCACTATAAGCCATAGTCACACCAAGGTATATAGGTTTTGAGCCACTTTCTTCACTGCTGCAGAGGAATGTTTATATTCTTCTAGTTGCTTATTCATACTTCCTGTGTAAACAGAATATCTCCTGAGAAGGAGGACCTGGCACTTTGTCCCAGATCTCCATTTAATGCTGGACTGTCCCTTAGGATTTCTAATCTTACTTCCCTGCTTCACCTCTTAGTTTCTGAATCTTTTAAAATGTTAATATTCTCTTTGAAGAGGACTTGTAAGGATTAATTGCATCTGCAGCATTCTTTCAAAGGGGAATCCTATTCACTGGCTCTCCTCTCCTCCAGGATGGTGCTGGTGGCAGACTTGACCAATTGGAATGGATGATGAGTGGTTCCCTGATTGGCTGGATTTATATATATAGTTTTGGCTGATCGTCACACAGAGTGCAAGGGTTCTTACACACACATATACACACATACACCCCACATATTTACGTATATATGCGTATGTGTGTGCGTGCATATTACATATAAAGTATGTGTGTGTTGCTGATGTAGGTTATGCATGTCCACATGGGTGAACTATACTAATAGATCTTCATGTGTATATTTTGCATGTTGTATATTCTTCATTGGAAGAAGTAGCGTTTGCATCCAAATTATCTTCCCCAGGGAAGTCAGTTTGTGACTATCTATGTCCTTATGGTACTTAGAATTTTTTTCTTTCTTTTAAATTTTTATAAATATACTTACTTATTAGCTGAGGATTGTAATCTGCCACCTCTCAAAGAAGTCCTTTTACCAACTCATTTATATGTTAATTGTATGTGGTTTGGGGAGGGAAAGGATGTTACCTGTCTTAAAGATAAGCCTTCTCATCTCAATGAATTCTTTGTTAGGGTTGTTTAATAGAAGAAATAGAGACTGCAACCCACTTATCCAAAGCGATACTATTATAAATAGCGAGTTAAGCATCTGGGGATTCTAAGGAAAAGGCTGATTTATTAACTAAATACCGAAACACCGAAAAGTTTTGTTTTAGGGGAAGAAGTAGATTGCTTTACAGATAATTTGTAACATTCTGAGGTCTGCAGGTTTCCTAGAAGATTGAGTTGTTTGACCAAGTTAGGACTTTTTTTTTGAGGGGAGGAGTGGGTGGGAGTGTAGGGCATGGTTATTCTTTCTGAGCTCTAGGAATGATTTCAGTTAATAGGAGTTAACAAAGATGGAATACTAACCTTTGCAACCAAACCATACTGAAAGTGGTTCAGAAGTCAGTGCTGGTTTTGTTTTGACTCCCTATGAACAGCATTTGCAGTGGATGTTAACACCTCACCATCTATAGTGATAAAGATCTTTTTTTATTTCTCCTAGCAAAATTAACTTAATATGTCAATCAGGGAAATGCTATCTTCTCATCATGTCTGAGAAGAGAGTGACAAGTCCCATAGCTTGAGGTCTAGAGCTGATGTTCAAGTGAGAGAACACATGCACAAAAGGAGAGATTCTAACCCCAAGGGGACTGTTCCTGGAGGAAGGTTGAACCTCTATGACAGGACTATCTAAAATGCAGTTGGCCTGCAGTGCGATTTATGCAGCCAGCCTACAAGCATAGAAATTTACATAAATGTTTTAGTAAATGAAGCCGAGCTACGTCACAGCTTTCACTAAGATGGCAAATCAAAATATATTGTCTGTTGTTTCAATAAAAACCTAAGATTGGACAGCCCCTCTCTACAAGTTTGTGGGCCATGTGTCAAGTGGTGGAGTTGAGGTGAGCTAATTTTGGTGGTTAGGTTATTATGGTATAAAAATGGAGGTGTCTAGGTGGGTGAGTGGTTAGAGAGCTGGAGATGAAGTCAGGAAGACCAGACTTCAAATCTCAGATGCTTACTAGCTGAGTAATCCTGAGTGGGTCACTTAACCTTTGCCTGCCCCAGTATTTTGATTTTTGTAAAGTGGGGAATAGATTAGTAGATTCTTTTTTCTTTCTTTCTTTCTCTTCTTTTTTTTTTTTTTTGCAGGGGTGAGGCAGGGCAATTGGGGTTAAGTGACTTGTCCAAGGTCACAAGCTAGTAAGTGTGTCATGTGTCTGAGGCCGGATTTGAACTCAGGTCCTCCTGACTCCAGTGCCGGTGCTCTACTCACTGTGCCACCTAGCTGCCCCAATTAGTAGATTATTTTAGCACTTAATAACGTGGCTAATAATAGCACTTACCTCACAGGATTGTTGTAAGGATTGAGTGAGATACCATATGTAATTGTTGTTCAATCATTTCAGTCAGGTCTGACTCTTCATGACCCAATTTGGGATCTTCTTGGCAAAGATACTGGAGTGGTTTGACATTTTTTTTCTCCAGCCCATTTTACAGATGGGAAAACTGAGACAAACACGGTTAAAGTGACTTGCCCAGGATCATACAGCTGGCAACTGTTTAGGCCAGATTTGAACTTATGAAGAGGAGTCTTCCTGACTCCAGGCCCAGTGCTCTATCCATTGTGCTACCTAGCTGCCCAAATATATGTAAACTGTTTTGCAAATCTTAAAGCACCTTATAAATTCTAGCTATTATAGTATTTACAAAGATATATGTAACTGATGGGTTAAGGGAACAAAATGCTGCTGATATGGTCATGAAATAAGGACCCCTGTGAGCTAGAGGCTGGGAGTCAGGTAATCTGTATTTAAGCTTATAATGCCTGGGTCAGTGTCATACGTATCATAACATTCGATAAAAATTATTTGATGATAGTGGGACATAGATTTGCTGTTGAACTTATCTTGGGCAACCCAATTAAAAAAAAAACCACAACAGTTTTCCTTTTCTGCGCTTGTTTCCTCATCAGTAAAACTTTGTGGTGATACCATCAGGATGAATGAGATTGTGTGTACTAAAAACCACCGAGTTTGTTGTAGATAAGCATTATAGGAGAATTAGCTATATATATATATATATATATATATATATATATATGTACTGTGTTTAGATGAGAATAAGTATGCAGCAATGATGCTAGCCCATGCTGACCCAGCATGTCACAAGGGAGAGAGCCCTTGATCTCAGGTCAGAGGACCTGGGTTCATATCCAGCTTCTGATTGCCTGCTACTGATTGCCTGATTGCTTGCCTGATCGGCAGCTAGGTAGAGAAGTAGGAATCTGGGTGTCGCAGTAGATAGTGTGTTAGGACTGGAGTCAGGAAGTTGTTGTTTAGTCATGTCTGATCGTATTTGGGGTTTTCTTGAAAGACTTGAGTTCAAATCCTGCCTCAGACCTTCACTAGCAGTGTGACCCTCGGCAAGTCATATCCTTTGTGTGTCTCAGTTTCCTCATCTGTAAAATAAGGGGGTTGGACTCTATGGTCTTTTGAGGTCCTTTCCAGCCTTGGATCTATATAATTCTCATACCAACCCTGGGAGTTAGGTAATACAAATGTTACTATCCCCATTTGACAGAGGAGAAAGCCAAGGCTGGGACTTAATTTTACGGATGTAGCTAGTGATTGTCAGAGCTGGGGCTTGAGCCCAGGTGTTCTGAATTCCAGGGCAATTTTCTTCCCATAATGATACAATGGACATTTTTTTTTTTGGCTCTGAAGCTATGATTCCATCAGTGTAAGCAACCTCTGCTAGTGAACCTCTTTATCAGTGCAGATCAGATTTGTTTAACGGAACTGCTGGAGGGATCAAGAAGTTAAGTGACTTGGCCAAGATAAAACAACCAGTATGTTTCACAGTCCAGATTTGAAAACGAGTCCTTCCGACTCTGAGACTGGCCTTCTATCCACCACTCCATGCTGCCTTTTGCCATAATGTATATAAATATCCTTGTGTGGGGGTGTGTTGTTGGCCATGTACATATGTAGTTCTATGAATGGAGAGAGAGGACAAACTCACCCATAATATTTAGCTTTGTACATTTGTGTGTTAACACTGGAGCCTCTCTTTTAGATCCATTTAAGTCCCCTGGGATTAAATTTCCTCTTGAGCTGTCTGATGACTTCTAGCCTTTCCACAGACATAGGCAGGGTGATTCTTGGTGAGCTCATGGGAATCTATTGACTGTTAACCCAGTTCTCCCAAGGTCCAATTACTACTTGGCAGATACTTTTGGAGGTTCTTTAACTGTGGCCCACTCACTTGGCATAACGATGTGTATTTCCTGATTCACGACAACATTCTAGATCAGTATGACTTAGTGGCTCCTATAAGCCCTAGTGAGATCAGCAGAGACTTGGGTTCATTTTAATTTTAATTCCCTTCCCAACTACCTACTAAAATTCATCCCCTTTCTGGATACGCTGCCCAGGAATCTTAAGGTTGGTTTTTTTTTTTTTCGGGGAAGCAAGCCAGGCTATCTTTCCATATGATACCTGGAATAGGTGTATAATATGATCCCTTCTATGCATCAAAGGGCACTTGCAGTCCTTGTAAGAGGACTCCCAGGTTTCTGCCATGAGGGTGCTTTAATGGTCAATTCGGCTATTTTTTCTATTCTAGCTGAATGTGACTGAGGAAGGAAATTAGCGTACTCTCCAAGAATAACAGTTTCATGGACACTATATGTTTGTTCCTCTCCTACTGTTTAGAAGGTTCATCGAATTGGAGATAGAACAGGCCATTGTATGAAAGCCAGCATTTATATTAGGCTTTAAGGATTGCAAAGCGCTTTATACATGTTGTCTCATTTGATCCTCACGACAACCCTGGTGCTAGTATTATTCCTATTCCACAGATGAGAAAATGGAGGCAGGCAGAAGTGAAGTGTCTTTCTGACTTCCAGTCCAGCATTCTATCCATCGTGCCATCTGCTGCCTTGTTTAGTGACCATTTAGTCCAACTTCCTCATTTTACAGCTGAATAAATACTAAAAATAATAAATAATATATACAATAAAATGCAATAAATTTACAGCAGAATAAATAATAAATAAAAAGGCTCAGAACCCACATGCATTGATGTTAAATGCAATTTCAAAGTATCTTTAAAAAATTTATTTATTTATTTTTTCAAAGTATCTTGCTTTGGCAAGTCATCTAGAGATAGTTTGGGTTCTGCATGCAGTAGGCACTCTCTAAATGCTTATTTTTAGGCAGTTCATTCAGACCTTTTGTTTAGACCTGAATGAGATCTTGAGAGAATATTTACTTCTCAGGCAGGTTGTGTCGGGTGTTCAGGGAGGACTAGCACCTCTGGTGTGAGGGCTGCTGAGCCCTTTCCAGGGATGCTTTCCAACTTTGGGGTCCACCTGGCACTCTCACCTGTGGCTCCAAGACGCTGTAGCATGCACAGCAGCCATACCCTGGTAAACCATTTCTGCAGACAGGCTCAGGCTAAACCAGATTGAGGGTAACTGACAGGCCCCAAACACATCGGTGAGTTAGCGGAATGCCTACCCCAGGCATGTGAAGACTCTCTCTGGTGGAATGGGCCGATGAGAACAATTTGTTCCAATGGTCATAAAGGTGGCTGAAGCAGGCACTGTGGAGTGCTTAGAGCTTGGTCAGACATCCAAGACGTCAAGGTCATTCAGTGTATCCTGGGCCATCGCCAGTCATCCTGACGTTTGTCTTGCCAATGGACTTCGATGACTCTGGAAGAGAGTGAGGCTGATGACTTCGTGCAGCTCTGCCTCGATTAAATCTAATTCACACGTAGGTCAAGACATCATCCATGACATCATTGGCCTTCTTTGAAATTGAAGGACAAACAACAACAACACACTTCTCAGGCAGAAGTGACAGACTTTTAGTACACAAAACAGATTAGTACAAAGTCAGTGATAACAGAGTTATGTGAACTGACTTGTTTTGTTAGCAAATATCATCTCTTCCTCTCTCCTTCAAAGTAGGCCTTCTACCATAGCTATTGGTTCCTCTCTGCACAGGTGACTCATCATGGCATGTGGTGCCCAAATGTCTCATTATTATCTTGCAAGCTCCTTAAGGATAGAGAATGTGCATTATATTACTTTTGTTTATCTGAAGACGATAGATGTTTAATAAATGCTTCCTGAAATTACTTATGCTGAACCCATTTCTCTGGCTATGCTGTCCCCACTCTGCCCATGTTCCCTTCCTGGGTAATCCTAGCATCTGATACCCCTCAGTCAATCAGGGGGCTTGTTTCATTGCCTTCATAGTCTGCTGGCTATGATTAGGTGAGAGTGGTTCCCACATAGCTGGCAGTATAAAGCAGACTTGAGTGAGCCAGGAGCTTTTGCTCTGAGATGAGGGGTCCCTTCTGGTATTGACTGGGTACTAATTTGTCTTCCCTCATTCTCTCCACCCTTTCAAACTCTTGATTCTGGCTATCTTAGGCCTATGGTACCTGTTTGCCCTTCTCTGCCTTAACAGACTTCTCTGGACTTGACTTCCCACCTACATAAACCTGTAATACCTGCGAACCTTCACCTAGCCGGCTAGATCTCTGGTATTGGCACTTTTAGGCCTCTCTAAACAAATTGTGCATAGGAATGAAATCCCTTTCCTCACACCTCCATCTATTTCTGATTTATAGCCTAACTTTCCTTCAACCCAGGGCTCTTTTCTTAATTAAGGCTAAGCTCAACTCCCACTCAGAACCATACAACCTCTCCCTTCAAAGGCCAGACTGGCCTGTGGTGCTGGAACCTTATAATGAAATTGTTTCTATTTCTCTGTCTCCCACTTTGTCCCAGTTGATTAAATCTTTTCAGCTATCTCTGTGAAAATATTCTTGATTGCCATATAAGATAATTATGAATCTGTCTTTCTTCCAAATCATTTGTAAAAAAAAAATAATAACACAGGGATGGTGGTGGTGGGCGTGTGGAATTGGGGATTTCGACCCTGTTTGGAATTATAATGGACTTTGTGTTAAGGTTGAGCACTTGGGGGTAGGGACTGAACAGCTGGATTTTAGAAATTGCTTTTTTTCTAAAGAAAAAGCCAGTATCCCCTGCACTCCCTTCCTTCCATATGACTTCCACCCACCTCAAGTTAGACTAACCACTCTTTGTATCCACATGAGCATTTCCTGGGATTTGAAAGTGCCGCCGAATCTCTTACTACTCCCACATGTACTTTTTTTGGATTGGGGTTGGGGTGTGGGGGGGAAATCACACTATGTCTAGGCTGGTCAGAGTTTTACAGTAGACTAAGATTACATTGATTCGGTTTATTTTATCACTTTTCGTGCACTTTTACTCGGTAGATTCATTCAAGTTGTCATAAATAACTTCTTTTGAGGATAATTGGATTTTAAAGATAATCTGTCCGGAATTGAAGGCCAATGGTCTTTTCCACTTCTTCCCCGCCCCCCAATCCTTGAGGGTGGTGATGGTAGTGGATAACCAACCCCAACTACAAAACCCTCCTCTATTGATTGAATTTAGAGATTACCTCTCCTGAGATGTGAACTCCTCGAGGACAGGAACTATTTTTTGCTTTTTTTTTTCTCTCCCATATTCTCACTGCTAAACTCAGTGCCTGGAACATAGTAGGCACTTAATATATGCTTGTTGATTGAAAGAGAAGTGTGTGAACTTTTTGTTGAAGGCCTGATGCCACTGAGGTTACTGATTTTCCTGTTATGCTGAGAATATCCAAAATTTTAATCATTTGTTTATTCATTTTGTTCCTGTAATTACTGTAAATTAACCCCCTCTTTTTTTGAGGTATGATAATACCAGGGGAAAGGATCTCTTGGTCTAACCTCCAACTGTAACTCAAATTCATGGTTCTTATAGTTTAAATTGTGAGCAACTGCAAATAACAGAGATATATTTGCTATTCAGGAAACTGCTTTGCCCCCCTCCTTTTTAAGGTGCCACAATAGCAAGGAAAATATGATGTCAAAAGGATCTCTTGGTCTAACCTTCAACCGTAACTCAAATTGTGGTTTCTGTAGTTTAAAGTTGTGAACAACTGCAAGTTACACAGAGCCCTATTTGCTCTTAAGTTCCAGCACCTTTTATAAATAGGAACTGTATCTTTCGAAGAACTCAGCTGAACTTGTTAGCTTTGGCTTAGTCACTACTTCCTGATTCTCAACCGAGAAGTTTGAAACAACATTCTTTAGAGTGACAGCAAAATGACACTGTACGTACCTCTGTTCTTCCTAGGAAGTCTAGAAGTTTCACGGTTGGACCTTGCACAAGCTCTATGGAACACATTTGTAGCAAGGATCATCGCAGGATCATAGGTTTAGAGCTGGAGCAGACCTCAGAGGTCATCTAGTCCAAACCCCAGAGAAGTGACTAGCATCATACAGGCAGCCCGTGGCAGGGCTAGACTTGGAATGAGGGCTGAGAGTTGAACCCAGCTTCTCTGTCTCTAAACCCAACCTACTTTCTACTTTACTACTCTGCTGGAAGGAGTGTTAGAGAGCATTGATCCCAGCCCTCCTCCCCGCACTTTACAGATGAAGAAACTGAGGAAGAGATGCTTCATTGTATAGTCTGGGAAAATGGAGGCTTAAAATCAGAATAATACATGGAGGCATTGGATGGATTGAATCCCATAATTCTGATCTCTGACATATATCGTTCCTTGTTGAACATTTGAAATAAGGTGAAACTACCTTTGGAGATAGTAATAGAGGATTGGAGCTAGAAGGAACCTCAGAGGATGTTTAGTTTTACTTTAAATTTACATGTGAGGAAACTGAGGCTCAGAGAATGACTGACCCTTTCTTGCCATTCTCTTTCTTCAAATGTGGCCTTTTAACACCTGAAGCCTGGACAAGGCCACTCAGTTGCTTAGAGCTGATAAAGTCAATTTTAGGAAAAGAAGACAGGCTCTCTTCAGGGAAAGGGTCCCAGAAGGGAGAGATAGACTCAGGGAAGTAGCCAAGGTATAGAGAGGTTGCACTTCAATCATATCCCCATCTCTACTTTACTACACTAGAAAGTTCAAGGAATTTCCTCTTGGGAAATACAATGTTTTCCAGAGCTAAGGCCCAGCAAGCCAGCTGTGCCCTGGGCTTGGCATAACAACAATCCTTTGGGAACACAGCTCTGGATGAACTCAGTCACAGCAAAATTCCAGAATTGTTTCGCACCAGCACCAGGTGGTCTCTGAGCTTGGACTAGCACCTGTAATACTTATGTTCAAGTCATGAAGCTCTGCTGTCAATCAAACTTGTCTTTTTGCTGTTTCCCCTCATTGTCGGGGCTATAGCTTACGGCATACCATATAAGTATTGAGATTTGCCACACTAAAGTGGGTCTCCTACTAGAGGGCCTCCACTGCCACCTGTGTCTAGTTTCCCTCCTCCAAAGAAAAAAAAGAAAGCTTTTTGCTTATGACCACTGTTAAAAATAATAAAGTCAATATTATTATCCCAATATGCATTATCCTGTTATGGAGTAAAGCTCCTGCTCCATCATGGTATCAGGCTATATGGTATCCCTGACAAGTCTCCCTGCTTTTACTCTCTCCCCTCTTGTCTTCCACACAGCTGCCAAACTGATATACCTAAAGTACCAGTCTGATGGTATCACTTCCATACTCAAGAAACGTCAGGGGTTCTGCATTGTTAAAAGCCCTGTGCAGTCTGGTTCCTGCCTTTCAGATTGATTTCATATGAATCCCTCTCACATACTCCATGTTCTTCCCCAACTGGCCCTCTCGAAGTTCCACGTACATGGATGGCATAGTCAGAGAAGTGCTGGCATTGGAATCAGAGAATGTGATGTTGGCCAAGTCACTTAAGCTCACTGGGCCTCAGTTTCCTCATTTTTAAAATGAGGGGGATGGGCTAGCTCAGAGGGATCAAATAGGTGGCACAAACTAAATTCAAATATAATTGGGAAATATTTAACAAAATAAGTAAAAATAGGGTAGAACATAGACAATATTAATATGGAGTTACCCTAGGCAGCATGGCTCCCTTTTCTATTCGACTTGGACACCACTGGGCTGGATAACCTCTCAGGTTCCTTCTAGTTGTACATTTATGATTTTTAAGACATTATGCTTCATTCTTCTGTATCTTTGCCCAGGCTATTCCTCTCTTGCCTGGAATGCTCTTCCTCCTTCTGCTTCTCGGTATTCTTTCAAGGCTCAGGTCAAAGGCTCTTCCATTTCACAAGATCCTTTCCACACTATCTCCCTCAAAGGAGTTCCTCCCCTTCCCCCTCCCCAGTTTATTTTGTTAGATGAGTACATGTTCTATTCTAGCAGCAGATGATATCCTTGAGGGTAGGAGTTATTTCATTTTTTTTTGCCTTTGTATTCCTACCACCTAACCTAGTGAGTTGCATACAGTAGTCACTTAACACATGCTTGTTGTGTTGAGTTAGTTAGTGCCAGTCACCTGGGAAGCATGTGATATTAGCCACAAGAGGGACTATCCAGAGATGACTCAGCACAAACCTGTCCCCACTCTAGAAAAATTAAAAAAGCAAAAGGTTGTGTTTGTCTTGAACCACAAAAACAGGGTTCATTTTTGTAAAGACAATCCATTTCTTTGAACTTGTTTAAAAACAAGCTGGCCTTTTAGGCAGGTGTCTTTCTGTAGGTCTGTTTCTACATATAATTCACTATTTAGTTCACTTATTATTTATTATTTAATTCACATATTATTTCACTATTTATTTATTATTTAATAGTTTCACTTTCTACATATGTTTGACGCTTTTCTGCTTCCTGAGCGCCTAAGCCTTTCGTGATGGTGACCTGACAGAATGCTCAAACCTCCCCATCCCAAGAGAGTAGGATAGTATTGAAAAGTAGGGCATCTGGTTGTCCTACCTTTAGAACAGGTAAAAAGGAGATCGGTGTGCTGAAACTAGGACAGATCTACCAGGCATGACACCTTGCCCCTGAATGGTATCAGCAACCAGTTTAGTGTCAAATGCTTGAACTTTTATGTGGGTCCCTTTCTTTCCCTCCCCACCCCTCCACTGCCCTTTCCAGTCACGATATCTACTAAACAAACACTAAAAAACAGTAACTGTTTGTTTGGTGGGTGAAGGAAGGTGATAGCCAGAATTAGCAACAGAGAGTCTGGGCAGTTGTCGTGGAGTTCCAGCTAGAGTGAGGTTGAGTTGGCATATAGGGGCACCCCATGGAACTCAGACTTGCCATTCCTTGTTCTTATTGACCTTCAGGGGACTTCAGGGTCTGCTTCCAGATGCTTGTGACTCAGGGATAAAGGGTTTTCACTTTGACATGACAGAATCCCCTTATAGGCTTGTATAGCCAGAAGAACTGGTAACTCAGTGCATGTTGGAAAAGGAGTAACCCCATTCTCATCTTCTCCCTTTCAGGTTGCAAATTGTGTCAAGCTTCTTTCTGAAAAGGAGGTGAGAGGGGAGAAAGGACAACTTATCTTGACTCCCAATCCCAGCCTCTATGGGGCTATGAGCCCATACCCTGCCCAGGAAAGTCTGAGTTTGGGTTGTGCTGCTTCCTTTGTGTTTGTACATTTTGGATCTTAGACAGATGAGTGCCTAGCCTGAGATGAACATATCCAAGCTTGGAGGAGACCCTGTGAATTCGAGAGGTCCTGTGTCTCAGTGGGTTGGAACTGAATGATGGCAAGGAGAATCCTAGGCAACTAACTACCCTGGCACTCTTAAAGAGGAGGGCCCAAGGATAAGAGGGCTGGTCCAAACCCAGCTATTTTACAAGCAGACATGGATCAGAAGTTCTTTGAATAGTGCAGAACCCAATTGAAACGTAAAATGGCTAATTGTCAGTCTCTCAAACTGTTTTATGTTCTGGTATGGTTTAAATATTAGCTTTCTAGTATATTGTAACAGTAATTGTTTCTGAATCTGTTTTAAGGTTTTCTGTTAATGTACTGTGTGAGTCTATGTTTGATGTGTATGTGTGTGTGTGTGTGTGTGTGTGTGTGTGTTTGTAGGAATAAATTACTAGCCCATACTTGATTCTTATTGTACACTGAATATTGTTAATATTCTCCCTTCCTGGGGGAAACCCTAAATGTGAGTTTAAGTTATCACCTAACCTGTAAGTTAAGATTGTTCCTGGAGAGGAGTCTAACTTCTCTTATTATGGGCCAGATTCCCTTAGGACTGAACTGGTCTTGAGTAGAGGTCACTCTTAGAGGAGAGTGGAATGGTGCCTATAGGCAATTTGGATGGGGCAGTAGATAGAATGCTGGACCTGGGGTCAGGAAGAACTAAGTAAGAATCCTGCCTCAGATACTTACTAGCCATGTGACTCTGGGCAAGTCACTTAACCTATCTCACCTCAGTTTCCTTATTGGTAAAATGAGGATAATAATAGCCTTTACCTCCAAGATTGTTGTGGGGATATAACGAGATAATGTTTATAAAGGACTTTGCAAACTATAAAGTTTTATATAAATGCTATTATTATATTTATCATCATCAGCCTTTGTTCCTCAAGTTTAGGAATGAATGATGAAGATAGGATCTTAAAATTTGTTTTACCCATCTGTTGATTTTATATCACTTTAATTTCGAATATATCTCTTCTCCTCTTCTATCTAGCGAGCTATCTCTTATAATAAAGAATTTTTTAAAAGAGGGGAAAAAAATAGTCAGCTCAGCAAAGTTGACCAACTCAACAGCTGGGTCTGACTGGACATGCAATATTCCACCCCCAGTCAAGCACTACCCTCTACATGATACCTTTCCTGATCTCTCCTCCCACCGCCCCCTCCCCTCCCCACCCCAGCTGCTGGTGCCTTGTCTTTCCCATAATTACCTTACCTTATTTTGTTCATTTTATATGTGTACATATACATACACACACGTACAGGTTATTTCTCTTAATGGAACTTAAGTTACTTGAGGGCCAGAATGGTTTCCCTCATGATTTAGTATATCCCTAGTTATATAGCTCAGAGCCTGACACATAGTAGGCACTTAATAATGCTTTGTTGGTAGGTTAATAGTCTCCCAACTCTGCAAAGAAGGCAGGTTGGGCCACACATTTTATTAACTGTTCTCTAGGGCCAAGCGTTGTGGTAACTGTAATTACACAGCATTCGTTTTATTTGTTTTTCATTTGTCATTGTTTATATTGTTTCCTTGTTCTGCTGACTTCACTCTGCATCAGTTCATATAAATTGAAGATAAAATCTTAGTGGCATAAAATAACATCCCTGTGGACTGCTTTGTGGGCAGGGAGCTCCAATTTTATGACTCCAATTGGAAGCCCTGGTCTTGTTCTGAGCTGTTTCCTAATCCACCATGTTACATAGTGCATGTTACTTCTGTAATGCAGTCCCCACAGTCTGCTTATTGCAAAGGAATGCATTATCTAAAAGATAAATTAATGAGATAATTTCTTTTCAGATTATTCACTGTTTTAGCATCTGGCCTTTTCTGCTAAGCCTGGTATTGCTAAGGTAAACAGTGATGGCCATTTTTATCTTCAGAAAAACTGGATTTTTTTTTTCCAGGGGACTGGACCACTCTTTTTGAAGAGATGCTGTGTATTGACAATGGCGTTGATGGCTCCCAGGAGTGAGTCCTGTGCTATAAAGGTTAAGTTTTCTGCAGAAGGTTAGCTGGCTTCAGGATATGCTTCCCCTCCTGGTTTACTTTGCCTGTGGCAGATGGCAGTAATTCCCAAGGTGGTGGGGAAGCAGCTGGAGCTGGGACCACTGCCTGATGCCTTTACTGCCTCATGGAAATACCCATAGATATATTTTTGTGGGGGGAGGGATGGTCCTACCACTTTGATTTTGCCCTTTTCCCCTAATTTCTGATCAGAAGACCCTAAGCCTAAGTAAGTGAGACCTTATAGCTATGAAACAGGTGGGATTTGGGAAGAGCAGGGTTATTCTATGCCTTTGGCTTGCCTTAGGTTACAGTAATTATTTCATATTTTCTGTGCCACCATTATTTTTTTCATCTGTCTTTTTAAAAAAATTAAAACAATTTTTTGTTATTCCGAGCTTGATAAACACGAATACCACGAACATTTCCATATACAAAGAAAAATAGAAAAAGAGGATTGTATATGAAACTATGAATCTCATTATATAAAACATATTTTCTTTTGTCTTTTAGGGTATACTAAATTCAGCATGTTAGCTCCAAGCTGTCTGTGTTTCCCTTTTAGCCTCCTGTACTCTTCTGTGCTTTAAAAAAATGCTTTGTTGATTTATTTTTGCCATCACTGTCATTAATTCCTTCCCCCAAAACCCTTATCTTGTAGTAAGTTAGCATATTCAAGCAAAACACTGACCATATCTGAAAATACGTGTCTCATTCTTCACCACTGGTTTATCACCTCTCTTTAAGAAGGAGGGTAGTATACTTTACCGTCAGTACTTTGGGGTTGTGGTTGTTACATTGGTTAGAGTCAAGTCTTTCAAAGTTGTTTTTCTTTACGATGTGGCAGTCATTGTATAAATTGTTCACCTGGTTCTGCTCCCTTCATTCTGGATTGGCTTATACAGATCCCAGGTTTCTTTGAATCCATCCCCTTCATTATTTCTTACAGCTCAATAATATTCCATTATATTTACATATCATAATATGTTCAGCCATTTCTCAATTGGGTTCCTCCTTACTTTCAAGTTTCTTACTATGACAAAGCACTGCTGGGAATATTTCTGTATGTATAGGTCTTTTCCCTCTGTCTTTGGTCTCCTTGGGATGTATGCCTAATAATGGCACCTCTTCAACAAAGGCTATGAATAGGTTAGGGATTTTTTTTTGGTGTAGAGTTCCAGGTATTGTATGTTAGAACTTCACCAAGGTATATTAACACACCTGACCTCACACATCCCTTGCAACAATTGTCAGTTTCCTTTTTTGTCATCTTTGATAATCTAATGGAAGTAACTTAGATCCTCAGAGTTGTTTTAATTTGTGTTTTTGTTATTATTAGTTATTTGAAGCACATTTGACTATGATTGTTGATAGCTTTTTTGAGAAATGTCTGTTTATATCATTTGTCCATTTATCAAGTTAGGAATGGTTCTTGTTCTTATATACAGCAATTGTCTATTACTTAGGATTATTCATTTGTAATTTCTCCTTCCTATTCTTCTGTATACGATGACAGTGTATTGCATTTAGCAGGTGAAAAAAAGAATTCAGTATTAAGACTTTTTTTAGACCCTTCACCCAATCTCTGTTCCCCTTTCCCTATATTTTAGTATAGGAAGGATCTTGAGAGCAATTGCTAAAAAGTTCCAGAGCCATTTATAGCATATCTTCTTTCATCTCCACTCAGGTTTTGTTTTGGAGGCAGCTTATACCAGCTCCTACTAGTTTGAGAGAGGGCTGATTGTTAAATTTTTGGTGTCATCTCTTACCCCTCAGAAATCAGGAAATGCTACAAATCAGGACTTGATTTATTGTTTCATTGACTTTCTAAGCATAATAAAGTGACAGAGAACATGCTAATACTGCAGATTAAACTTACAAGTGTATTTTGGATTGTTGAACCCAAGAGAGCTGATTGTTAAACAGTAACCAGCACACTCCTACCCCTACCCCACTGACATCCTATTTGTATTTCTGTGAAGTACCAACATAGCCTTTTAAACTCAATTTTCTTTAAATTTAGGAGCAAATAATCAATAGGTTTGAGACCAGAGCTTTCCTCTGGTTTCAGTGTTGCTCAGCCCTTCCTTGCTCCCACTGGGACTGTATATCCATGCTACTGAGGATTATGGGAAGTTCTGCTGGCTACAGAAGAGACAGCCTGAGGCTCCCATTGGGACTGAAGAGATAGAAAGGAGGGTGCCCTTTTGAGAAAGGGGTGGGAGGTAAGAATCCACCCAGATAGAATGATTAAAGTACTGACATCACTGTAGGCATGACAACGGCAGGACAATCACACTGACACCAAGTGGTGGTCAGAACCCCAAGGGAAGACCTCCATTCATTGTGTTTCCTCTTCTGTCTTGGGGCAGGCAGGAAGGGGTGCGGTGTGTGTTGGATAGGGAGGGAGAAAGGTGTTGCTTTTCTGTCCTTGTCTGTCTCCTTGTACTAAAAGGACTGTGAGCTTGATGCCACCCTTTAGAAATGTACTTTCATCTCTGTTTATTACCTAGGGTGGCCTCAGATTTTGGAGGGAGGGAAGGAGAAACATGTCAGGGTAGTTGGGTGGAAATGGATTACTTTCAGGCTGGAATTCTGGGGTATCACCTCAGTTTTCCCTGCAATAGCCTTACCGTCTGCATTTCTTATCCCTCATGTAACTCCACGGGGCCTCTGGCATTATGTCCAGTGACATAATACTCTGAGTTTGTTGTGCTGAAGACATTGTGGGGTTTGGTACAAATTATGAATAGCAGAAGTACTTCTGTCCAAAACTAACTGGGACAAAAGGATCAGGAATGCTCTCCCAAGGGACCTGTTTGTATAGAAAGGAAACAAGTGTAGCAATGAGATGAAGTTTATGCACTGAAACATTGCTATGACACTTTGGAGCAGAAGCTATTGTAAAGAAAGCTCATCTTGAACCCTATCCAAGAGGTTTTAGTTACTGAAGTCCTTTTAATGAATGACTTCATTATGAGGAATGGGGACCCTGAGGACAGCATCATGGGGAGGGTGCAGTATATCACCAGGACCCAGATAGCATTTCTCTCTCTTTCAGTAAACGTAGAGATAAGCACAGGTTGATTACATCCTGTGTTGTTTGACTGGGGGAATGTGATGGAACTGGTCTACAGGGCAGGTCACAGGAAGCCCGTGACCTGCTACCATTTTATTTTATCCTTTGAGCAATTAAAGTAGCCTCAAAAGGAATTAGATTTTTCTCTTTTGTTCTTTAAGCCCTTTTCCTCATGATCATCATATTTTGATATGATGGATTGTAATCTCATTGATCTGGGTACTGCCATGACTAAAACAGATTTTAATCCATACACATCCAAGTACAATTTGGTTGTTCAAATATAATTGTTGGGAACCTTGGCAGGGGTGGGCAGAGTTTGTTGAGAAGAAGGAAGCTGGAATACTTTGACATATATGCAAGATACTTTGGGGATCGTATTTCAAAGATTTCAGAGAAAAGAGAGGGAGCATCATATAAATTTAAGAACTATTCACTAATGGATAAATTGTCAATATAAAGAGATAGTTCTGAAAGGAATCACAAACTATTATCTCATATGAAAATGATCCAAAATACAAATAAGGGAAATGCAAATCGAAACAAGTATAAGGTTTTGCCCGAGAGTGATTCCAAGATGTGAATCCAGCAAATTGGCAAAGCTGACAAAAAAATGGAATTAGTTAATGTTGGAGGGGTTGTAGAATGACAGGCATACTAATACACTGTAAACTGGTCAATCTACCCTGGAAAGCAATTTGGAATTATGCTTTAAAAAAGTGACTCAAATGTCCATATTCTTTCACCCAGAGATCTCACTCTTGGGTGTACGTCCCAAGGAGGTCAAAGACAGAAGAATAGGTTCCATATATATACCAAAATATTCATAGTAGCAAAAAATTCTGAACAAAGTAGATGTCCTTTGTCTGGGGCATGGTTAAACAGATTGTGGTACACGAATGTAATGGAAAATTATAGTACTACAAGAAATGATAATTATAAAGAATTTAGAGAAGCATAGGAAGACTTAGATGAAGTGATAGAGAGTGAAGTAAGCCAAACCAGGGAAATAATACACCCAGTGATTATAGCAAGGTAAATGGGAAAACTCCACCCATATTGAATGCTGTATAATTATAATAACTAAGTTTATCCCCAGAGAAGAGATGAAATAATGTACCTTCCTCCCTTCACTGGCAAGGTGGGAGACTAGATTGTGGGAATTCTGTATACTTTTAGTCTAGATTGATGCTTTGGGTAGTGGGTTTTTTTTCTAACCTCTCTCTCTCTCTCCTCTCTGGTCTCTCTCTCTCTCTTTGTCTCTCTCTCGATAACTTTTTGGATAAAGAGATACATTCAAAGATAAAGGTGATGTAAAAAAAAAGATTGTAGTTTGTTATTGTTGTTGTTGTGTTAAAGGACAAGTAGGAGCCTATGGCCTAAAATTTAGCCTAAGAAATTTGAAAGCCTTCATGAATGGTGTTCTGAAGATAAAAGAAAAGATCCTGATGAAGATAAGAGGGAGCTGTTTAAAGAGAGTGTGTATACATAGGGAACTCATTGACCACTTAGATTTTAAAAAGCCGTGCTCAGAAGATAGAACTAGGGACAGATAACTGAGGAATGCAAAAACCCATGGTCCTGTGAGAATAGTGTCAGGAGGGCTACAGCTCAGTATAAACACCAAGATCAACAACAAAAAAATTATTTAATTATTAATTATTATTAAATAGGAAAATGATAACGACTAGAGAGAAAGTAGAACTACTCAGGCATTTATTCTTTTTTAAAAAATTAATGAAAATCATCTTTGGCTTGGAAGGGCCAGAATGAAGATGCTAATAGGGACTCGAAGCCCAAGATAATTAGGGAGAAGAACACCTTTGATGTGAGCAAGTCATCAAACCTAGATGAACTGCATTCCAGGGAACTGAAAAAAAAACTGGCACACTGAGATTGTGGAGCCACTGTGAAGACCAAGAGAGGTGCTGAAGGATTAGAGGAGGGAAAAATGTCCTAGTTTTTCATAAAAGGAAAGTGTATGGAGACAGAAAAACTATAATCAGTTATGGTAGCTTGATTTCAATTTCTTTTAAAATTACAGAGCAGATCATTATAAGACAGTTAGTAGACAAAAAGAAGACTTTGGAGGCAGTGATCACGAAGGACTAACGTGACTTTATCAGGAACAAGTTATGCTAGACTAACCTCATTTCCTTTTTGGACAGAGTTACTAGATGGACAGAGCAGGGAAATACCATATGACTACATTGTCGCAAAACCTGTGACAGATCCTCATGGGTTTTTTTTTTTGTGAACAAGATGGAGACATGTAGCTGCCATGGGGATTTGATAGTACCTGCTAGTAGGGCTGGCACTGAGAACCCGAAATTTGTGACATCGTGGACTGGTCCATCTCAGTTCTGTATACACTGAAGTCTCCAAAGTTGATCTCTACAGGATCCACCTTAGAGCTGGAGTGTGGATCCCTCAGGGGAGCCAAGGTTTTACAAACCTTAGTGCTTTCTTCTAGTACTATTATCTGTCTCTACTGCTGTTCACAGAACTATCTAGTAGTGTTTTCTCTCTCTGTATGCCTCCGTTATAGGTATTCAAGAACTGATCTTCTTCTTCTTCTTCTTCTTCTTTTTCTTCTTCTTCTTCTTCTCTTCTTCTTCTTCTTCTTCTTCTTCTTCTTCTTCTTCTTCTTCTCTTCTTCTTTCTTCTTCTCTCTTCTTCTTCTTCTTCTTCTTCTTCTTCTTCTTCTTCTCTCCTCCTCCTCTTCCTCCTCTTTTTCTCCTCTCCTCCTTCTCTTCTTCCTCTCTCCTCCTCTTCTCCTTCTTCTCCCTCTCCTCCTTCTCTTCCTCATTCTATTCCTCCCCCTCCTGCTTCTCTCTTATTTTTTCTCCTCCTCCTGCTTCATTCTTTTTCTTCTTTCTCCTCTTCGTCCTCTTTTCGTCCTTTTCCCTTTTTCTTTCTCCTCCTTTCCCCCTACTCTTCCTTTTCTTCCTCTTCTTCTTTTCACTCTCTCTTGCTTTCTCCCTTCCTTCTTTTTTTTTGGTGTACAATTAGCAAACATTTATTTTCTATCCCTCACATATTTGACCTCCTACCTTAATTGAAAAAACAAAACAAAATCCTCTGGCTGCCAGGATATTCTGAGGTCCTCCATCTTGTAAACAATGATCCTCCTCTCTTGTAACCAATATGCATAGTCAAACAAAAAATTTCTTGCTTTGGCCAGGTCTAAAGATGTATATCTTATTCGGCACCTTGAGTTGATAACCTTTGTCAAGAGGTGGGTAGCATGCTTCATCACAAGTACTCTGAAATTATGATTGGTCACAGTTCTGAAGTTTTTCAAAATTGTTTGTCTTTAGAGTGTTATATAAATTGTTCTCCTGTTTCTACTCACTTCACTTTGGATCAGTTCATATAAGTCTTCCAAGGTTTCTCTGAGACATATCTTTGTCATTTTCTTATGGGGCAATAATTTTCTATTGTGTTAATATGTCATAATTTGTTTAGCCTTTCCTCAATTGATGGGCACCCCTTTAGTTCTCATTTCTTTGCTATGACAAAAATACTGTTATAAATATTTTTGCATATGTGGGTCTTTTTTTTTTTTGGAGTGTACATGAAGTTGTGGTATTGATGGGCCAGAGTATGTACAGATTGGTGACTTGTGGGGCATAATTCCAAAATGCTTTTTCCATAATGGCTTTATCAATTCATAGTTCTACCATTAATTTTTTGGTTGAGCTTGTTTAGTCTGAATTGTTCTCTATTTTGGTATCAGGACTCATAACTGAGGGAATTGCCTGGCTTTATGGGTAGGTGCAGGATGATTATATAGCTTCTGAGTAGTCTTTCATTTACGTGCTTTAATTGTTTGTCAGGTTGTTTCAGTTGAATCTGACCTCATTTGGGGTTTAACTTGGCAAAGATACTAGACTGGTTTGCCATTTCCTTCTCCAGCTCATTTTACAAATGAGGAAACTGAGGCAAAAAGGGTTAAGTGACTTATCTAGGGTCATATAGCTAGTAAATGTCTGCGGCCAGAATTTGAACTTGGGAAGATCAGTCTTCCTGATGCCAGGCCTGTAGCTCTATCCATTGTGCCTCTTAGCTGCCCCCACATGCTTTAATACTGCCTCGCTTATAGACCCTATCAGTTCTGAGTAGTTGGGGTGGGGGAAGGTGCCAGGGTGGGAGAGAGCTGTTCCTATAAGCCATGGCAGCTACAATGTCAGGTTACCTACAGAGCCCACCCATCATTTGGGTCAGCTTAATATAGCTCATGGGCCTTCTGACCACTGTATCATTGGTTGCTGCCCTGGTAGCATTCATTTCACTTTAAGCACAAGGCTGGAGACCTTTCCTTCCTGCTCTTGGGAAGTAGTTAGAAACTTTACATAAATATCCTCTGCACTCCAAGTGCCACCACATTATGGCTAAACCAAAGGACAACAAAGAGATGCATGGTAGATCTAAGCAGGCTGTAACAACATTTACTGATATGCAAGAGCTGCATGAATGTCTTATGCAAAGAGAAGCAGACTGCCATCATTGCCTATATTTATATAGGTTTTAAGGTTACAAAGCCCTTTTTGGATACCTTATCTCAATTAAAATAGTAGCTAACATTTATATAGCTCTTTAAAGATTATGAAACCCTTTTTTCATCATAAGCCTGTGAGCTAGATATAAGAATTATCAACCCCATTTTTCAAAGGGTACAAACTCAGAGGTTAAGTGATTTTTCTCAGTGTTCTAATCAATCAATAAGCATTTATTAAGTGCTTACTATGTGCCTGGTACTATGCTAAGCCCTAGGGCTACAAAGGACTGCAAAAAACACAACAAAACAAAGGAGGCTCTTTTCTAATGGGAGAGACAACATATAAATAACTAGATACATACAAGATAATTGCTGAGGGGAAGGCAGTAGCTGATGGGGGTGGGAGATGAGGAGGAAAAGCCTCCTGCAGAAGGTGAGATTTAAGCTGAGTCTTGAAGGAAGCTAGGAAGACCACCAGAAAGGTGAGGAGAGAGAACGTTCCAGTCATGGAGTCCAAGGGCACAGACAGGAGATGGACTGTTGTGTGAAAGGACCAGTTAATAGGCTAGCGTTGTTGGATTGTATAGTATGTGGAGTGAAGTATAAGAAGACAAGCAATCTAAGAAAGGGTCAAGTTATAAACAACTTTAAATGCCAAAAAGAAGATTTTATAGTTGATCCTAGAGGCAATTGGGGGTCACTGGTGTTTGCTGAGTGGGAGGGAAGGGAGGACTTGGTAGGCTTTAGAAAAATTGTTTTGGTTCCAAAATCAGTATATGATAGAACTAAGGCACTTGAATCTAGGTCATTTGACCCTAAATTCCCCAGGCATGGAAGGGTCTCCCTATATACTTCTTTCTTCTGAAATCTGTCTTTTCCTGCAAGGTCTAATTCAGATCCTGCCTCCCCAATGAATTCTTCCCTAAGCCTTCCTAGTCAGAGATGATTCTTCACTTCTTAAGCCTCTCATGACATGCGATTTGTCCTGTTCTATGCACTTACCACACTCTCATTTGTATTATAGTTATATGATCATATATCTATTATTCCCATTACCAGATTCTTAAGTCCTTGGGGGTAGAAATGGCCAATTCTCACTTCTAGACTCGCCATAGAGCCTATCACAATTTCTTATACAGAGGAAGCTTTTTGTTTTATTAAGACAGAATTTGATTTCATATAAAGAAAAATTTCTTGATCATTAGAGCTGTCTGAAAGTAGAATGGATTGCCTCAATAGATAGTGAGTTACTCATCACTGGAGGTATTCAAGAAAAAGATAGGTTAACTCCTGGAGATCAGGGATGTAATAGAGAGGATTCCTGTCCATGTACAGGTTGAGCTCTGTACATGGTCTTTGACATTCATTTTAATTCTGAGCTTCTGAGAACAGAAAAAGCTCATTGCAGGGTCCAAAAGGGAACATTGGTGAATCCTTGATTAACCCAATCACCCTTTCTAGGGGAATGTGAAGGTCAGCTGATAGCTTGTTAGAGCCTTGTCACAATCTTCCTTTTCTTTACTAGTAGTCATAAGTGAGCTCCAGGGAAAATTTTGGGGCCTGAGGGCAGGGAATAGAATTTCAAGGTTGTAAAAACTATGTTGAATATTCTCTGCTTCTTTCTCCTCCCTCCACCCGTTCCACCTTCACCCCGTGATTGTTATCAATCAGCATGCATTCATTGAGATCCTACCATGCATTCAGCCCTCTAATAATTAATCTCTGTGAGGGGGACACAAGAAGAGCTTCAGATTTGGCTGCTGTCCTGGAAAAGCTTTTCCACATAGGTGAGTCGATAAGAACAATGCAGGAAGTCATTAGGGAACCATGTAGGACTGTATAGAATTAATGCCTAATTTAGTAGCATAGATTATAATGTTATGGAAAAGAAGATGGGGTAGAGAATAGGTAGGACCAGATTTTGCTAGATTTGGAAGAATAGGCTGGATTTAGTTAAGTGGAGGGTGAGAAGTAAAACAAACATAAATAGGACTGAGCTTGGTGTATTTGGAATATGTGAGGAGATCCATCTGCCTGATCTTTGGGGAACAGGGAGGATAGAAGCTCCAGATTATCTGCCATTTATCCTTTAAAGGAGAATACATGGCATCACATTGCTGAAAGGGACTTTGGAGATCATCTAGTCTAACCCCTTTTCATTTTACAAATGAGGAAAACTGAAGTCTAGAATGGTTAGATGACTTACCCAAGGTCACAAAATAGTAAATAGCAGAGCCAGAATTTCATCCCAGATTCCCCAACACTAAACCCAGTATTGTTTCCTCTGTACCCTGCTGCCTCTCATAGCAACCACTACATTTGGATATAACTCACCAACCAGCCAAGAGTGAAAGTCATGGGCTACTCTTAGTCAGGATATTTCACCTTCCTGGTGTAGATCTGCTCAGTTTAGGTTGGATAAGTTTGCGAGGGCATTTTTTTTTTAAATTTAAAAAAAACCACAAAACCAAAACAAAAGCAAACAGACAACGAAGTTATTGAGCAACATAATTGAGAATACAGAGCCAAGCCAGTGCTTCTCCTATATTGATTTCATTCCCAAGTCTATGATCTTATTAATGTCAGGGAAGTGTAGTCAGTATGGGACTTGAAAGGCTGACATTTTTGTTGTGGCATCCAAGCCCCTAATTCAAAGAAATTAGGTAGGCTTAAGAGATGCTAGATGTGTGCACACTCTCTCTCTCTCTCCCTTGTCTCTCTCCCCCCACTGCCATCTACCTCTCCTCCTTCTCTCTGTCTCTCTGTCTCTCTTTCTCTCTCTGTCTGTCTCTGTCCCTCTCTCTGACTCTCTCTCTGTCTGTCTCTGTCTCTTTCTCTCAAACTTGCTTCTTTCTCTAGACTATGGAAGATGGATCCTGTGAGAATGACTAGGTAGCTATTGTAGGATGGAGTTGACCAGACTTCACCTCAATCAGAAAATTGTAATGGACATGGCCATGACTCAGAAGACTATTGCAGAAAAGTTAAATGTGTAGGATTTTTTTTTCCAGCAGAAAGTTTAAGGGAACTGAGAAAGACTTTTGATACTGATTGAACTCTGTTAATTATTTACCAGGAGGCATTGAGGAGGTCTCCCTTTTCCTTTCCTTGGGAGGGAGGGAATAAGCATTTATTAAGTGTCTACTATGTATTGGACACTGTGCTAAGCCTTTTTCCAAATATCTCATTTGAACCTCAAGAACAACCCTGAGAGGTAGGGAGAGTTACTATCTCCATTTTACAATTGAGGAAATGGAGACAGACAGAAGTTAAGTAAACAACTTATCCAGGATCTCATAGCTAGTAAGTGTCTGGGGTGGGATTTGAACTCAGGGCCAGCACTTTATCCACTGTGCCACCTAACCTTGGTTCCTTACAGTCAGGGTAGACCAGAGTCTGTTCTAGTGTGTTATCATCAAGTGACCGTTGCTTTTGGATAAAAGAGTGGGAGTCCACTTTTAATCCATCTTTCTCAGTTTGTTCTGCAAAGTGTAACTATTTAACAAATGCTTTTACATTTAACTAGACTATTTCCTTACCAGTTAAACTATTATAAAATCTGCTAGTTGCCTTGTCCTTAAAGAGATAGAAAACTTAAGCAAGGTGAGGGTCAAGAAGAGGAACCTTTAATTGTTTGAGTGCTATAGGAGAGCTTGGCAGTGGTAGTTATACCCCAAACATAGTGCTTTCTTTTAAGTATTTTCCTATTTATCCTGTATATTGCTTGCTTTGTATAGATTTGTTTGCATGTTGTCTCCTCAAATAGATTGTAAGTTCCTTGAGGGCAGAGACTGTCTTTTGTCTCTTTTTGTACACGTAGGACTTAGCACAATGCCTAAAAAACATAGTTGTTCAGTCATGTCCAACTCTAAACGACCCCATGGACATTGTCCATGGGATATTTTAAAAAATATATATATATTTTGCTTTTTTGGCAGGGCAGTTGGGGTTAAGTGACTTGCCCAAGGTCACACAGCTAGTACATGTGTCAAATATATGAGGCTGGATTTGAACTCAGGTCCTCCTGGCTCCAGGGCTGGTGTTCTACTCACTGTACCACCTAGCTGCCCCCATGGGATATTTTTTTGCAAAGATACTGGAGTGGTTTGCCATTTCCTCCTCCAGTGTGTCTTCATTTTACAGATGAGGAACTGAGGCAAATAGGGCTAAGCGACTTGTCTGGGGTTACATAGCTGTTTAGTATCTGACGCTGGATTTGAGCTCAGATCTTCCTAATTTCAGGTCTGGTGTTCTACCCACTAAACCACCTAACTGCCACATAATAAATGTTTTTACATGCACATATATGCATATGTATATGCATATGTATGTGTATATGTATATACACGTGCATATCCGTGTGCATGTATATGTATATATATATATATATATATATATATATATATGTATATGTATGTGTGTGCATGTGCACACACAAATGGGAGAATCCTAGCTAGATAATGGTTTGGTGGACACACGGACACACACACACACACACACACACACACACACACACACTATATTCCCCCAAATATAAAAGGATTGGTTGAAGGGTCTGTGATATCCTTAGCATGGAGAACTCCTGGTGTGGGAACTTCCTCCACAAAAGATTTATTAGTTAATCCTAGGGATTTGCTTGAGGCAATAGACTTTAAGAACTCCGGGGACTAGGTAGTGCTTACTTGAGTAGAATTTTAATTCAATTCTTTATTTGCTTATTCACCAAGCATTTATTAAGTGCCTGCTCTTTGCCAGGCACTGTTAGCTGCTGGGTAGGCAGCTAGGTGGTACAGTGGATAAAGCACTGGGCTTGGAATCAGGAAGACTCATCTTCATGAGTTCAAATCTAGCTTCAGACACATGCTGTCTGTGTGACTCACTGGGAATGTCACCTAACCCTGTTTGCCTTAGTTTCCTCATCTGTAAAATGAGCTGGAGAAGGAAATGGTAAACTACTGTGGTATCTTTGCCAAGAAAACTCTAAATGGGGTTATGGAGAGTCTGACATGACTGGAAATGACTAGGTGCTGGGAATACGAAGAAAATTCTCTTGGAAGAAACAATACTGTATGTATCCATATATATTAATAAAAAATATACCTAGTAATTTCTTTGAGGGAGCTAGGAAGTGGGGGGGAGCAGAAGGAGGAATAAAAAAAAGTTCCTTGTAGGAGGTAGCCCAAGAACTGAACTTTAAAGGAAGTTGGGGATTCTAAGAGGTAATGGTGAGGAGAGAATGGTTCTAGCTGGGTAGTGAGAGGTCGAGATAGCCCATGCAAAGGCACAGATGGGGGGTTGTCATGTATAAGAAACAGAAAATTTGTATGGAATATAGAATCCATGTATAATGAACCTAGAATTAGGTGGGAACCATATTGTGAAGGTCTTTAAATATTTTGACCTAAATGCAAGAGGGAGCTTTTGGAAGTCCTTGAGCAAAGACCTGACCTGTAGGAGGATCCCTTTGGCACCTATGTGGAGCATAGATTGGGGTTTGGAAAACTTTAGTCAGGGAGACCCCTTAGGATCCAGCTGTGCGAGTCCTGGCAAGAGGTGATGAAAGTCTGATCTCTCCTATTCTGTTGTCTCTTCTAGGCTACAAACATACATGGCATTGATTTGTTGGACCTAATAGAGGTAAAATAGAGAATCCAATGTTATTAGTGGAGAAAATGTTTAGTGGATGTGGATTGGTTAGGATTTAGGTGCTACAGTAGGTGGTGGCACAGGTCTATAATTCCTGCTATCCAGGATGATGAGGCTGGCAGACCTCTTGAGGCAGGGAGTTCTGAGTTGTAGTGAGCTAAGTGGACAGGGCATCCACAATAGGTTCAGTATCAGTATAGTAAAGATGGTGGTGGTGGGGCTGGAGGAGACCAAAACTCCAGAGCAGATCAGAAGTGGAATGGGGCAGTGAATGGCCTTTGCACTTACCAGTCTTTACATAACAACCACCACTACCACCAGTATTTCTGACTTCTCGTACAAAGTTTTGAAGAAATAACCTGTGGATATAGATCGTCCCTATTTAATGAAAATGTAATGAAAATGCCTGTTTAAATATGGCTCTTTTCAGCTCTTTTCTTGGCTCTTCAGGGTGAGAGAATCTGGTAAGTTGTGATAGGATCCTGTATTACCAGTGAGTGATATGGAGGTGAAATAGGCTCGTGACTACTTTGTGATCATGGAAGCACTTGTATTACATGGTACTAGACTGGTGGCTCACTAGCCTTTTCACTTCATGGCCCTTCTGTGAACTCATCTACCACTCAATGACCTTCTCTAGAAGAACTACTTTGTTGACTTCTATCTGGAGGTCATACGTATCACAAAGGAGGAAGAGAACGGAGAGCTTAACAGGAGGTACCTGGGAAGTCAAAGAGACCTACTGATTCTAGTTAATTCCATTGGTGTATCTTGGCTCACCCCATTCATTTAGACCAGGGCTGTCCAACCTTAGGTTATCTTAGGGCTGCATTAAAATGAAATAATTATTTGAGGGCCACACCCAGAATAAAAAATACAGTACACTAATAGAAAGTGGGGGAATGCACAGCATCAATACGACAGGTGAAGGCGCAAAATGGGAAAGCAAACACAAAACAACAAAGCGACAACACAACAGTATAAAGATGGGTGCATACTGACTAGTCTGCATTGTAAAGAGAGAACTCATCCCACAGATCGATTGGAAATTCCATGCGATATGTTCCGTCCATAATACTGCTTAAAAACACCAAAGAAAATTAACATCAAAGAGATTATTTATTAGTGATGGAATTAAAAAATCTATTATGCATTCCATGCAAATCATTATTTTATTTTTTCGCTCATGAAAATTAAAACCCACAGGTGGGCCGCATAAAATTGCACTTCAGGCCATATGTGGTCTGTGGGCCATATTTTAGACATCCCTAATTTAGACCATAGCTAGAGTAACCCTCAAAGTGCAGAGCATCTGAGGGATTGTGTGGTTCTATTCACTTGCTTTGTTGTGGCAGTTACTTAGGGAAATAATTATGAGGGAGAACAGAAGAAGAAAGTGGTTGGTGTTTTAAAAACAAAAAACAAACCTGAGGGTCAAATACATACAATCTTTTCTTAACTTGAGACAACTTCAATCAATCAATAAATGTTTATTAGGTACCTTCTATGTGCTAGGCACTATGCTAATCCCTGGGGAAACAAAAAGAGGTAAAGGACAGTCCCCGCCCTCAAGGAGTTTACAATCTAATGGGGGGAGACTACATGCAAACATATATATATATATGTGTGTGTGTGTGTGTGTGTGTGTGTGTGTGTATATATGGGTGTGTTTCATATATATGTATGTATATATACATACAACATACATATACACACATGCATATGTACACATAACACACATATACGTACACACATATGTGTGTATATATCAAGCTATATACAGAATAAATAAGAAGTAACCAACAAAATGAAAGTACTAGAATTAAGAGAGGTTGGGGAAGGCTTCCAGTAAAAAATGGGATTTTATTTGGGACTTAAAGGAAGCCAGGGGATCAGTAGGGAGAGTGAAGGAGGGAGAGCATTCCAGGAATGAGGGACAGCCAGAGAAAATGCCTGGAGCTGAGAGATGGAATATCTTGTTTGTGGAGTAGCCAGAAGGGCAGTGTTATTGGATCAAAGAGTATCTGTCAGGGAGTATGGTGTAAGAAGACTGGAAAGGTAGGAGGATAGGTTATGAAGGGCTTTGAATGTCAAACAGAACATGTTGTATTTGAGCCTAGAGGCAATAGGGAGCCACCAGAGTTTATTGAATAGAAAGGCTGACATGATTAGACATGTGTTTTAGGAAAATCACTTTAGCAGCTAAATGGAGGATGGATTGGAGTGGGGAGAAACTCGAGGCAGGCAGATCCACCAGCAGGCTATTGCAGTAACTCAGGTATGAAATGATAAGGGAGGGAAGGGGGTTATATTCAAGACATGTTGTGAATCCATAGGCCTTAGCACCAGATTAGATACAGGATTTGAGGGATAGTGAGGAATCCAGGATGACTCCTAGGTTGTGAGCCTGAGGGGACTGGGAGGATGGTGTTGCCCTCTGAAGTAATGGGGAAGGTAGGAGAAGAGGGGCAGGATTTAGAGGGAAAGATAATGAACGAATAATAAAGATAAAATTTCCTGCCATTTTATCACCTCTACTGTTCTTCAAGGCTTCCCCAATCATCTCCCTTAGAGACAAACAGCGGGGTTGGGGTGAGATTCTAGAGCGAGAACACACCAGTGCCTTCTTCCTTGCTTCCTTAAGAAGATCCCTGCTTGCTTTTTTTGTGATGACCAAGAATTGGAGTTGGAAGGGCTGCCCATCAATTAGGGAATGACTGAACAAGTTATGGATTGTAATGGAATGCTATTGTGCTATAAGAAATGACGAGCAGGATGGTTTCAGAAAAACAAACATACAAACAAGAACTTTAGAAGTCTTATATGAACTGATACAGAATGAAGTGAGCAGATCCAGGAGATCATTGTACAAAATAATGTCAATGTTGTAAGGATGATCAACTGTGAAGGACTTTAGCTACTCTGATCAGGACAGTCATCAGTTCCAAAGGATACACAATGAAAAATGCTATGCACTTCAAGAGAGAGAGAACTGATAAACTCCGAGGATAGATTGAAGCATACTTTTTTTCACTTTCTTTTAACACTTTTTGGTTTTTGTGTGTTTTCTTTTGCAACATGGTGAATATGCAAATATGTTTTGCATGACTTCACATGAATAATCAATAGAATATTATTTGCCTTCTCAAGGGGGAGTAGGGGACAGAAGAAGGGGGAGAGAATTTGGAATTTCAAATTTTAAATAGTGAATGTTTAAAAGATTTAAAAAATGTAATTGGGGAAATATTTAATGAAATAAATTAAAACGTATTAAAAAAAATTTGCCCTCTGCTTTTATAGCCTGTAGTCAGGAGCACCTGACCCTTATGATTTGCTTTAGAATTTCTAAGTTTGAGAAACTGAAGTCTGAGGTCCATTCCTGGCCAGATTCCAGATGATCTTTACAATTTTCTTTATGCTTTGGTCAGGCTTGCTAAATTGTAATAAGTCAGGAAGTACCATCTGAAGGAGCTGCAGCCTGAACATCAGAAAACAGCCTTAGCAGCTGGCCAAGGATCTGTGATTTGTCTTGATATCTTAAGTGCTTTTTTTTCTGTGCAAACATTTACAAATGGTGAAGAGATATGGTGAAGAGATATTGAAGAACAACAAAACTTTGTTTTTTTAAAATTAAATTTTATTTTTTCAATTAACAAGCATTCATTTTCTCTCCCTCCCACACTTCCCTTTCCCCCATTGAAAAGAAAAAAAAAGAAAAACAAAACTCTTGTTAAAAATTACACACAGACAAGCAAAACAGATTCCCACATTGTCCATGTCTCAATCTTCATCCTGAGTCTATCATCTCTTGGTCAGGAGATTGTTAGCATCCTTCCTCATTGGTACTCCAGAATCATGACTGGTCATTGCACTAATCAGAGTTCTTAAGTCATTCAGAGTTGTTCATTTTTACAATGATAAAATGACTTTGGAGAAACTAAACAGGAAGGACACTGAGACACCTTTAATTAATCTCTCCATCCTGGACTGAAAATATGTTTATCTCTACCTTTAATGAAAGCATAAAATTAGGGTTAATTTCTACCTTCAAAGAAATTTTAAGATTGGTTTTATTAGGTCTGTTATAATTTCAAGTCTGAATTAGAATTTTTGAAGTCAAAAAAAGCTTTCATAACCCAAGACCTGGGTTTGAATCCAGATTCTGCTCTGTCCTCCTACTACGACCTTGGACTACTACTTTACCTCTGGGCCTCGATTTCCACATCTATGAAGAGAAAAGATTGGATATTGCGACCTTCCAGCTTTTAATCCTGTGACAACTTATGGAAATGTAAGAAAGGGGAATCTCATTACATTTACGTATCAACTGGACTGGATGATTCCCTAACGTTGAAATCCTACAGAACTTGCTGGGGGATCTTTGGCAAGTGTCCCTCCACCCCCACCTCCCTTTGGATCTCAGTTTCCTTAGGGTTTTGGACTAAATGATCTAACTGTAAAATTCTATGATACTATGATGTTCAGAAAAAAGCACATTAGAGCTAGAAGAAAACGTGAAGTCCCTTGGAAAGTTCCATAGAGATGACTCCTGTGAAGTGAACCCTGGATTTTTATTTCTGATGGGACTTTGACTGTCTGGTTTATAACTAGAAATCTGTTTTTTTTTTCCCCTTTGGGATGGCCCTGAGAATTTTGCTAACTGAAAGGGTGGGGGTGGTGATGATGGGTGACTCCTGGAAACTCTGACCTTGGTACAACAAAGCAAACAGCTCAGAAAGTCCTTGGTGCCCACCCTCCTCCACAGCCTTCACCCTGTTTTTATTACTTTAACTTCTGGATGGCCTGGCTCCGGTTCCTTTCTTCTTATGTTTACTTTTATTCAAGGATACCACCTCCTCTTCCTCCTCTCTCTGTTCCCTCCCTAACCCCAGGTTAAGTAGAATGAAGCCAGCAATAGTTTAAAGATTGTTAGAAGAATCTGCTGTGCCTGGTCATAAAAAAGATCTATAATCTCAAAGCTGGGGAATTCAAGGCCTCCATTTTGGATTAGAATATGTGAGGGCCTACAGGGTTTATTTTCAGAGTTTACAATATAGAGGGTAGCACCCCAGTTTACAGGGTAGAATCATTTGATCCCTTAACTCTTTAAATTCCCATTATGTACTTGGCTATTTTGATTTGCCTTATTTATATGTGTTCTTGTCTTTTCACTCCTAGTATAGTGTATCCTCCTTGAGGATGTGGTACTGGGTTTTATACTAGTAGGTCCTTTTTCATTTTTGTCTGGCCATACTGGCCTTGCTCATAGTAGGTTCTTCATAAATCTTTGTTGAATGGAATGTATCGGCTATTTCTTCGTAAAATAGGACTAAAAGTATCTTTTCCTTTTTGTCTCATTCCTCAGTTCTACAAACATTTTCATGTAACTTTTATTTAATTTTACTTTTTTAAAAAATTAATTAGCATTTTTCTCTCCGTCTCCCCTCTCCCCTTCTGCCACTAAAAATAAAAGCAAAACTCTCTTAGTAGGTATGGATAGTCAAGCAAAACAAATTCCCTAATTGACCATGTCAAAAAATGTATGTCTTATTCCTCATCTTGAGTCTATCATCTTTCTGGGTTGCATGCGTCCTCTTTGGTCCTCTGGAATCACAGTTGGTTATTACACTGATCAGAGTTGTTTAGTCTTTCAGAGTTGTTTGTCTTTACAATGCTGTTCAACAAACATTTTAAAAGCATCTACCGTGTAGAGAACACCATGCTGGATGCTAGGGAGATATAAAGCTTAGGCAAGACATGGTCCCTCGTCTCATGAAACTTTTAGTCTAGGTAGAGGGCTAATACATCATATAACATAAGAGAATGACAAAACCAAGCACAATGATTACTTACTGGAGAAGATCAAGGAAGAGTTCATGAAGGAGGTAGCATTTTAGCTGGGATGGTTAGGAATTAGTGAGGCGAAGGGGAATGGAAGAAAAGGGTGGGGGGATGAAGGGTGTCCCCAAGACAGATAATGATGAGCAAAGACAGAAGCCTGAGTGCGGGCTGTGTTTTGGGGAGGGCTTGAGAACAGGCTAGTTTGGCCAGAGCACACAGTGTGTGGGAAGTGACATGAAATTAAACTGGAAAGATAGGGAAGTGTCAGATTATAAAGGAGGTCAAATGCCAGGCAGTGTCACAGAGCTAGATGCCCATGAGGATAAAAGGTGATAACAAGCCACACTAATACTATGTAGGTTTGACCAGCTTCTTGATATCAATAGGAGGTCATTTTGACTTAATTTTACTAGATTCTGAATCTTCACTGAGAGACTGTCAGCAGTCTTTTCTTATTGAAGATCCTAAAGATCTTAAGCCTTTTCTCAAAGACCAGTTCCTGTTATTTTCAGATCTTTGTAAACTACAATCCTCTTCCTGGCCTGGGCAGGTGACAGCTTGTTGCTTTGATGAAAATTGTAGAGATAAGGAATATTTTTCTATTGTTTTGACTTCTCAGTTTATTTTGGTTTTATTATTTGGGCCCCAATTCAACTCCCTCTAAATGTCCTTGATCTCAGAGGATTGTCAAATTGAAATTAAGAGAGATTCATATTAGAATCACAGAGTCCTAGGGCTGGAAGGCACTTTTAGATTACTTTTGCATTGATTCCTCCCTCCACCATTTTGTTTTTTCCTCCCTCCCTCTGTAAGGTAGTTTTCCTCATCTGCATTGTCAGAAAATTTGCAATTAATAACCTAGTCACTTTCCTCAGCAAAGATACTGGGGGGGGGGTTGCCATTTCCTTCTCCAGCTCTTTTTACAGAGGAGGAACTGAGGCAAACAGGGTTAAGTGACTGGTCCAGGGTCACATAGCTGGTAAGTGTCTGAGGTCAGATTTGAACTCAAGGAGATGAGTCTTCCTGACTTCAGGTCCAGCGCTCTAACCACTGAACCACCTAGCTGCTCTGACACTTCAGTAGTTAACTCCTTTAGAAGTCTTATCTTCTATTGATGTCGGAATGATGTAGTGGAAGGAACATTGTCTCTGGAGTCCTCTGTAACTTTCAGCAAGTCATATAACCTCTTTGGGCCTGTTTCCAAATCTGGAAAATGAGGGTATTGGAATAGATGCCTCTGAATTTCCTTCCAGCTTCAAATCTAGGGTCCTATGTTTTTAATTGCTTGTGATCTAGAGCCATGCAGCAGTGGGCACTAATCCAGTTTTGATGTTTTGGGGTCCCGCAGAGTGGGCTGCACCATCGCTTTGGCCACTTGACCACAGCTACTCCAGGGCATGCTGACTTTGGAGAACACTCCTGGCTAACATCCCAGGCCAGTTCTACTCCCCTGGAGCCTTATTGGAGATATAGATCCTAATCGGGGTAGGTACAGAGGATTCAATTGGGTCTGTATGTAGTCTGGCTCAGTTCTTTGATAAGAAGAAACTCTGAGAAAGGGTTTAGTTCTGTGCCTTTTGGTTGATTTGGTTAAAGGATTAAACAATTCTTTTCCAGTCATGTTTGAGCTCCCTATAGATCCTGACCTGACCAGCTAGGGACAGTTAAAAAAAAAAAGAAAAAAAGTAACCTATGTTGTACGTTGCTAAAAGACCTGCCCTCCACCTCCAAAAGGAAAAAAAAAATCTCATTTACTTTAACATTGTAATAAAAATGAACCAGAACCCATTCACCTTCCCAAGGGAACATTGGACCGTTCTTCATGGCACTGATGACCGAAGTGCATATTAAACGACAAGCATAGCAATGACAGAAACTGACATTCATATAAGGCTTTACATGTTATAAAGAATTTGACCCACGTGGTCTCATTGGATCCTCAGAGCGACCCTATAAGCTAGGTGATGAAAATATTATCATGCCCGTTTTATAGATGAAGAAACTGAGTTTGAGCAAGGTTAAATGACTCACTCAAGAGATCACACACATAATTGGGCTAGGACAGGGCGGGGAACCTTCAGCCTCCAGGTCACATGTAGTCCTCCAGGTCCTCAAGTTCCACCTTTTGATTCAGTCCAAGTTTTACAGAACAAATCTTTTTATTAAGGGGATTTGTTCTGTGAAGTCTGGATTCAGTCAAAGGCCTGCACTTGAGGACCTAGAGGGCCACATATGGCCTCGAGGCTACAGGTACCCCACCCCTTACTCTTGGAAGTAGCATTTGAACCCAGGTCTTTATGACTATCTAGCATTTTGTCCACCACACTGCCTCTCAACCTGTCCCAGGCTGGACCTCTGCCCCCGTGGTTTGATTTGGCAAGAGAAAGCGTAGATGCTGCCAATTTATTTTTCCTGGTATGCCCTCCTGCTATTTCCCCTCCCCCAACCTACAGAGCAGCTTTTCCTTTCCTGCAGATTTCACTTCTCACTGGACTTACAACTGTAGTCTAGCTTCCCTTCTCTGGGATTGCTTATCTCTCTCTCACATACAGACACACAAACACAAAGTCTTCTTGGATTGTGGCCAAACCAGTTGGGAATGCATAATAGCTAAGATATGGGCTGGGGGGAGTCCTAGATGTCCTTGCATGCCTCAGTGAAGGTCTTTGTCTCCTCCCCACCTCTTTTACTAGCATTGAAAAGTTAGTCTCTCCAGACTCCCCTCACTAATTTTTTTTTTTTTTAGAAAGGGAGACCTAAATTCTTTTCTTCTTTTTTTCTTTTGTTGGCGGGGGGCTATGCTGCTTTCTTTGTAGAAACTGGTAACTGCTGATACACCTCTGAGTAAGGGTGTATCTTTGATAAGAAGAAACCCTAGGGAAGGAGTTAGTCCCACGGCCTAAGTTAAGACATCAGTATTCCATGAATGTTTTTTGGTTGATTTGGTTGAAGGGTTGTTTTCCTTTCCAGCTGTGTTTGACCTCCCTATAGACTCTGACCTGTCCACCTAGGGACAGTAAAAAACAAAAAAAAAAAACCCCAAAGTAACCCATTTTGTACAGTGCTAAAAACAACCCTTCCCACCCCCACCCCACCCCTCCAGAAAAAAGCCTTTATGTGAGTGGGTGGTTTATGAGTGATTGCTATCTGAGTAGATCCCAGTTTTAAACCTTAACTCAGATGTCCTGTGAATTTCAAAAACAAACAAATAGTAAAAACCAAGTCCAACTCCCTTCCCAATATTGATCTTATGGTTTGGGTTTGGGGCCAATTTTTATGCCCTTCGGGACCTGGACCAGGGTTAGGTCATCATAAAAGTAGCTCTTTTCCTGATGTCTCCAGTCTGACAGAGACAGTGGGGAAATCCTTTGAGATGTTTATAAACTCTTGGGAGATTTCCAGCCCAGAGGTAGTAGGACTTGACTGAATACTTCTGTTATTGTCCTTCTGTAAATATCAGAGTTCTTTGGGGGAATACAGCTAGGCAGAATTTCCAAGCCTCATTAGATTTCCTCATTGTTTACTATAATACAAGTCATGAGGTGTAGCTTCTTTCTTTTTTCCTTTCCTTTCTCTTTTCCTTCATCAGCAAAGTAAGCTTAGCAAATTTCTATGAAACCAGGCCACTAGGCAGTGTTTCTAGGAGTGGCAGGCCAATCATGCTTAATTCTATCTTTATTTTCCACTATATCCTGCCATGCTCCAGGACAAAGCAGACAACTCACCTTTCCTGGAACAAACTTAGCTCTTTCCCTCCTCTCTGCCTTTGGCCATATAATTCCTTATGCCTAGGATACCTTCCTCTCATTAATTCTCTACCTATTACCTATCCTTCAAATCCCAGCTCAAATATCTATTGTATGAAGCCTTTGATGAGATGTAAAGATCCCTCTTTTGAATCCTCATGGCATTTCACTTTCTTATTTTGTGGCATTTATCACACTTTGCTTTCTTGCATAGTTATTTGTTCTTAAGACTGTCCTCCCCTGCCATATTTCAAGTACAAGGGCCACATCTTAGATGTCTTTTGTATCTCGCCTAGAGTGTCCTACACACACGCATATGTATGTGTACATACATATTATATATTACATGTATATTACTCAAATAGGCTCCCAGGGAAACAAGATACAGTCTCATATTAAATACCTTTACACATATGCACCCTGAGTTGTATCTAAATTATTGTGTCAGCACAGACTTACCTACTTCCCCCTGACTCTGGATTCTAAACACAGCTGTAGTATGTATGACATCTGGGGAGGGACACATGGACCAATCATGATCATCCATTGGAGGTCTTCAAGCAAAGACTGGTTGACCTTTTTTAGTGGTGTTTATAGTGTTTTTCCAGTGGCTCAGCACACTAATAATGCACACAAAACACGCCAAATTGGGAAAAATCCCCAGGTTACCCTTAAAGCAATAGTAGCTATCCTCTTTTCTCTTTTTCTGCTTAGCCCTCTTTGGTCCTTTGTCTCCTTTTCACCTCTGAATGCTGGGCCGGTGGTGCAATACATTTCAATACATTTACTACTGCAGCTGGAAAGAACACTGGTTCCAGAGTCAGTGGATTCAAATCCTACCTCTGATGCTTGCTATCTGTGTGACCTTGGGCAAGTCATCCCTTCCGTATACTTTAGGTTCCAGCAATATTGGCCTTCTTGTTGCCATGACACTCCATGACTTTTCACTGGCTGTCCCCTATACCTGGAATAGTCTTCCTTCTCATCCCTGCCTCCTGGCTTTCCTGGTTTCCTTCAAGACTCAGCTCAAATGCCACTTACTGCAAAGAGGCCCTTCCTGGCATCGTTCTTTGTCTCCCCTGCCCCCCTACTCCATGCATTCCCTCTGAGGTTACTTCTGGTTTACCCTGTATATTTCTGGTATGGATATAGTTGTTTGAAAATCATCTTTCCCACATGAGCTCCTTGAGCTCAAGGACCATGTTTTTGCCTTTCTTTATATCCCCAGTACTTTGCAGGATGCCTCATGCATAGCCAGCACTTCCTATAAATGCTAATTGGTTTGATCACCTCTCTGGACCTCATTTTCTTCATATGCAAATTGAGGGAGTTGGACTAGATTGCCCCTGTTTTCCCTTCCAGGTCTGGATCTAAGATCCTATGAGTCTTCTAGTCACCAAATTAATAATTAAATAGGTAATCAATAAATATTTGCTGAATGTGTGACTTTAAAAAGCACAAATGGTAAATAGCATTTTAGGAGGAATAGGGGATAAGGGTATCATAAAATCACACAGAAAATGTGTATGCTTGGCAGTTCAGTCCTCTTAAAAGCGGTGCTTACTTCTAGATAAATATCTAGTTTCCCCATGGGTAGCCCAGCTCCGGTTTGATTCAATTAAACAGATATTTATTAAGCTCATATTGCGTGTAGGTACTGGGGATACAAAGACAGAAATGAAACTCTCTGCTTAAGGAATTTAGCCTCCCATAGGAGGTGGCACCTGACCTGAGCCTTGGAGGGAGTGAGGGATCGGAGGAGGCAATGGTGCAGAGGATACAGAGGGCTTATATTCCAGGAATGGCAGGCAGCCTCTACAAAGAGATGGGAACAGAGGATGGCACATTGAACTTGGGGGATAGCTAGTAGGCCAGAGTGACCGCAACATAGAATAAGTAAAGAAGGTCCTTAATGGGAAATAGATCTAGAAAAGCAGGAGAGAGCTAGACTCTACTGTAGAGCTAGACACTAGACCCCCTAATATAGAAGGCTTTAAATGCCTGACTAAAGAGTTTGTATTTTATCCTTGAGGCAATTGGGAGCCACTGAAGATTTTTGAGCAGGGTAGTCATGGGTTCAGACCTGTGTTTTATTTTCTCTGAGTACATCAACTGGCTGAGAAGGGAAACCATTTCTGTTCCACTACATAAGCAACTTATCCAAGATCCACAAAAAATTAGTAATCGAGCCAAGGCTAGAATCCATATTTCCTAATTCCCCGGCTAGGTCTTCCTAGACTTCAGTGTCTACCATGACAATTCAAATTATATCAAGTGATCTTACAAATTCCACCCCCCCACCATTTAATTAATTTACTTTAATTTAGTCCTCTTCCTGAAAAATGCTCCTTTCTTCTCCACCCCCTTCTTCCCTATACTCTTCCTACTTATTTTCCTATTTCTGTTAATGACATCATCATTCTTCCAGTCAACCAGGGTTGAAACCTTGGCATAACTCTTAACTCCACTGTCTCCCTCAAACATATCACTAGATTCTGTCAACTCTGCCTGTACAATATCTCTGGCTTCTATTCACTTCTGGTATTCATGTACTCATTACCTTTCACCTGGACTACTGTGACCACCTCCTAACCCCCACCTGCATTCTTTCCCACTTCCAATCTGTCCTATCCAGCTGTCAGATGAATCTTCCTAAAGCACAGCTATGATGTCACTCTCCTGTCCAATTTTTTTTTCAAATGTCTCAAATGTCTCTCAATTGTCTACTAAATAAAGTCCAAATACCTTAGCCTGGCATTCAGGGTCCTCCACAATCTGGCTGCAGACTACCTATCATCTTTATTTCATACTATACATCTCCACCCCACACAAGTTCCTGGGAGACCAGACTACTCACTGTTCCCAAAACATACCCTGAACTTTCACACATCTATACCTTTAGTCACACTAATCCCTGTTTCTGGGATGCCCTCTGCCCACCCCATCTCTGCCTAAGAAAATTCTTGTCATTCCTAAAACCTCCAGCTTAAATGCTACCTCTTCATGAAGTATTCCCAGTCCCCCTAATCAGAAGTGATCATACTACTTCCTCTAAACTACCAAAGCTATGTGTTCTTAGGCATAGTTGCATATCACATTCTGCTCTGAATTATAGTTATTTGTGCCCATGACTTATCTCTCCTACATGCCTGTAGAATTCTTGAAATAAAATACAGTGTTTTATATCCTTAGTGCCTTACACATAACCTATGACCAGGAGACTCATCTCTGGGTTTACATCAACTGAGTTCAATCTTGAAGACCCTGTCACATAAATCAGTCTCTTTGGTTAATGTTCCCATGCAGGGTTTTCTCAGACATTTTCTCTGGTTGTCTCTCAGGCCTGGAATGCTCTCCTTCTTTATCTCCACCTACTGGCTTCTCTGGTTTCTTTTAAGTCCCAAGAAAAATCTCTTTTGAATTCTTATGCTTATGGTCTTGTCCCTAATCCCTACAGTTATACTTCATTTCACATGTTGACATCTCCTCAAATATCCTTGCTTCCTAGTCTATCAACTTCCTGAGCATCCATGATCTTCATCTTCATTCCTTCTTAACAATACATAGCAATGGCCATATCCTTCATCACAGCTTTACCTATAGTTTTCAGCTCCCAGTATCCATAATTCTGATACTCCTGTATCTGTCCAAAACCTCCTGTGCTTCTATATCTTCTTGTATCTCATATTTATTCAACATGTTTTCTGTCCTTAATAGCTAGTCAGCTATTAAGCTAGTCATTATTAATAAGCTAATCAGATACAGATGGACTCTGATTCCCTGGAGGTAAGGTTGTGAAGCCCCATGACCTTTCTAGACTGGGAAGTCACTCTATTTCAACTTGCTTTCCTAGGCCATCATCTTGCCTCTGTCCTGACTTTCCTCCTTTCTTATGTAGTTAGCTAGTTCTTATAGTTAACCAGTTCAACTTTACATGCCCTAGACCCTCAAGTCTCTTTTCTCCTTGTCCTAATACCCATCTCTTTCCAAACCCTAGCATTCTCCCTTCTCTACCTCTACATGGAATGCTACTGAATGCTGGTGGAGGAAGTGACACAACTCTGCTGACATAGTCTATTACAAATTTGTTATTTGGCTCAGCTGAGTCTGCATTGCTGCTCTCTAGCCCTTCCCTGATTATAGGATCAAAGATTTAGAGTTAGAAGGAAACTTAAAGGCTACTATGTCTTCCCCTTTTCTCAATCTTTGATGTCTTTCTGTCTACTAACTTCTTCCTTGCTGTCTACAAACACACCTAAATCTCTTCCATCCTTAAAAAATCCTCTCTAGATCTTAGCATCTCTACTATCTTTCATGCTATATGTGATCTCCCTTTCTCACCCAGCCCCTCTGGATAAAGCTTCCTTTATTTGTTCTCTCAATCTCTTCTAACCCCTCTGGAGTCTGGCTTCTGACCTCATTACTTGACTGAAATTGCTTTCTCCAAAGTTCCAGTGATCTCTTCATTGCAAAATCTAATAGCCTCTTCTAGTGCTCATCCTTTATGTCTCTGCAGCATTTGATACTGTCGACCACCTTCTTCTGCTTGGATACTCTCTTCCCTCTGAGTTTTCATGACATTGTTCACCTCTGGCTCTTGTTCTACCTGTCTGACTGCTCCCTCTTATTCTTGTTGGCTGCATCATAATCTATGTCATATCCACTAGCTGTGGGGGTATGGGAAGGCTTTGTCTTGAGTCTCCTTTTCATCTCTCTGTTCTCTAACTTGACGACTTCATCAGCTAACATAACTCTGAGATCTATGCTTCCAGCCATAGTCTCCTTTCTGAGTTCTGGTCCAGCATCATCAACTGCCCATTGTACATTTTGAACTGGATTTTTTCTGTAGTCATCTCAAGCTCAGCCTGAGAATCAGCATGGCATAATGGTTAAGGTTCTGGACTTGGAGTCTAGAAGAGCTGGGGTGCAAATTCTGAATTTGGCACTTAATGGCTATGTAGCCATGGGTAAGAAAATTAACCTTTAGTTTTCTTATTTAAGAAATGGAGTTGGAGTAGATAGCCTTGAAGGTCTCTTCCAGCTCTAAATTTATGATTTTATGCACAAAACAGAACTTATTATCTTCCCTTTCCTCTCTTTCCAAATCTACCATTCTTCTGAACTTCCTTATTATTTTCAAAACCACCATCCTTTAGTCACCCAGGACTGCAACCTCAACACTTAAATGTCACTCACAACACATAACCAATCAATTGCTGGATCTCGTAATGTCTGTCTTCACAACTTCAATTACATTTGTCCCTTTTCTCTGCTTACACGGCCCCCATTCTAATTTGAGTCCTCATCCTATTTGAGCTCTCTGCCAAATTCTTTCCCTATTCCAATCCGTCTTCCACACAGCAGCCAAAGTGATTTTCCTAAAAGCGCAGGTCTCACCATGTCACTTCTTTACTTAATAAACTCTAGTTTATCTGGCATTTAATAAAATTTGTCATTTAATATTCTTCACAGTCTGGTTCTACCTTTCCAGTTTTCTTACATATTATTTCACACCTGTTATTCCATACATTCTGCAGTCCAGCCATACTGGCCTATTTTCTGTTTCTCACACATGATGCTCTGTCTTCTCTCTCTTTACTTTTGTACTGATTGTCCCCTGTGCCTGGAATGTTCTACCTCCTCACTTCTGCCTCTCAGCATTCTTAGCTTCCTTCATAATGCAGCTCACGCTCTGTTTTATATGAAACCTTTTCTGATCTCTCTGCTTCTAGTGTCCCCCCTCTCAAAACCATCTTGTATTTATTTTGTCTATTCTTATTTATGTCCTTTCTCTCTCCTCCTTTGCTCTAGTCTCCCAGGAAAAGATAGCCATTCTTGTAAACACCAACATCTCCACTTGATCCTCAACCCCCCTACGTTGATTCTGTCTCTTCCGATCTCCTTGGAGGACTTGCCTTTTCAGTAATCTTCTCTCTTTTAATTTTTGATCTATCTTTAATAAGTAGCTCCTTCCTTCCTACTTACAAACACACCCACATCCCCTTAACTTGAACCTACTATCCCCCAAGCAACCATTCTATATCTCTCTTCTCTTTCGTAGACAACTTTGTAAAAATAAAAAAAGGCTGCTTACATTCATCACCTCCACTTCTTACTCTACAATGACTGTATTGCTATCTCTGTCAGTTAGTAATTCAATTACGATTTCCTTTGTGAATTTCAATGTTACGTCATTTAAGGTTTATGTATTTAGTATTGATATTGTTTCGTTGTCTACGATACCTTTAGGCAAAGTGTAGTTTCCTTGTTGCTCATTTTTGACATTCCAAATGTCTATTTTTGCTTTGCTAACTCCTGCTTTTTGGACTCACTTGATGCACAGCAAATTTTGTTCCAGCTTTAATTTTCATGTTGCAAATGCCCTTTATTTAAATGTGTGTTTCTTTCATACATGAAATTCCTGAGTTTTATTTAAAAAAAAATCTTCTGCCACTATTTTATTGAATTATTTGGTCCATTTACATTTAAGCGTATGATGGTTAGGCTTGTATTTCCTCCATTTATTTCTTTTGTATTGATTTTTATCTCCTGTGTGATTTTTTTAACGTTACTTTTCTACTGGTTTATTCTCATAGGCTTTCCTCTTACCCTGATCCTATTTAAATACTCTATCCCAAGTTTCTTGACATTATTTTTTCTTTTTCTATTTCTCTGCCTTGTTTGACCCCTCTCTTTTCCCACCTCAGCCGAACTTGTGGCTCAAAATCTTCAAAATACCACTACTTAAAGACCAAAGTTTAAGTAACATTCTTTAGCTATGCCTTTTCCCAAGACCTTTTCTTTTGCTTTATCCTCTTCCTTATTTCTCTTTCTTTAAGTCTATTCTGAATTCTGTTCTCTACTTTATGGGCATCCTTTCCTTGTTCCTTCTTTATTCTCTTTGGGATCTTCATGAAGACAGAGTTTCTAGAGCACCAAATAGAAACTTTATTTTCTATCACATTTCTGTGTAATTACATTTATAGATCTTACTCTGTCTTATCTTTCTTTCTGCTGTGCCTCACTTTTAGAGATACTAATTTATGAAGGAGGCAGTATTGAACGGAAGCAGTATTGGGTGGTAGAAGTCACTCTACGTCCTGAATCTTGAGTCGAGGTCCTGCTCCCAGCACTATAGTGGTTAGTTACTACTCCTGAAGTCAAATTATCTCTGGTTCCGTTACCCCTGATACATTGGGCACTAGCTGCCCTTAGGGATTCAAATGCCCTTTTTCATGTAGTGGGATAGAGTCCTGGGAGGTACAAGCCTTTCTAGTATGCCCAGATGAAACCTATTATAAAGATCCTGTCCCTTGCCACAAAGATATACTTTAGACAAAAACATACTTTCCCCCAACTGTTTCATAATGGAAAGAACACTGTATTAGAAGCCAGAGGATGTGAGTTTAAGGTAGGAATTATCTATTTAAAATCATGTCACAAACTCTCTGGGTCTCAGTTTCCTCAGTTGTAAAAGGAAAGAGTTGGGCTATTAGCTCTATAAAGTTCCTTCCAGCTCAGTCATTCTATGATTCTCCAAAACTTTACTTAATCAGGTGATTTTTATCACTCTGGAAAATACCCTCAACTTCTGGGCTCCCTTCCTGGATAATTTGTTTACTCAATCATATAACTGGGGAAATGTATATTTTTGCCACTCTTTTATTTTTAATTAATCATACTGCTGTAATCAAGTAAAAAAAGGAGTAGCTGTATATATATCTATATATATGCATATATATCTATATATATGCATATATATAGATATATATGTATATAAAATATATATATTTTTTCTAACTGGTAGAATCTATGGCAGTCACTGCTGAGGTTATGTGGTTTCTGGTTGACCTTCACAGATAACTTAGACTCAGCAGGGAAGTGCTGCACGTACCAATAAGGTCTATAGTATAGGGAAGAGAAAGGAAGAGACAATAATTTATATAGTATCTCTTATGTGACAGGCTAAGTACATTATATATATAAATATATATCTATATATACACTATCTATATATACACATATATATACATATATATATGTGTATATATATAATTTTATCTCACTTAATCCTTACAGTAACCCTTTGAGGCAGGTACTGTTATTAGCTTCGTTTTACATTTGATGAAACTGAGGTGGACAGAGGTTATGGCCCAGGATCATAGAGCTAGTGAGACTGGATTTGAACTCAGGTCTTCCTGACTCCATGCCCAACTCTCTATCTACTGTGCCGCCTAACTTCCAAATAAATAATAGTAGATAAAACTGTTATTTCTCTTTTTCTGCCTTCCTTATGAAGCATTAAAATAGAGGAAGGAGCCAGAATTCTCTTCCAATAAACTCATGAATTTATTTGCCTTTTATTTAGCCGAGCCATCATCACCTTGGAGTTTCATCTCTTTCAATCCAATCCAACAAGCATTTATTACATACTTACTATATACAATGCACTGTGCTAGCCTCTGGAGATACAAAGACAAAATAAAATATAGGTCCTGCCCTCAAGGACCTTATATTCTAGTTGAGGGAGGAGGAGGAGAGAGAAAGACCAAGAAGGAGGGAGTAGAAAGAGATTTATAGCATATGTGTGCAAGCATCGGGGGCTCAGAAAAGTAGAAAGAAGATCAGTAAAAATGTAAAATCTTATTAAAAGAACAAATTCCTTGTCAGGAGACAGGGCACTGATAGCTTAATGTTCTATTTTCTATCAGTTCACAATTATCAGTTAATCGCCTTAGGATTTTGGGCCTATGTTCCTGAGGCATAAAGTTTGCTTTAAAATAATTTGCTTTTAGTGGTCTAGGTTAATTTTTACATTGTATGTGTGATCACATCATTTCTCTACTCAAAAACCTTCAATAGCTCCCCATTGCCTATTTAATAATGTATAATCTCCCGAAAAATGCCAATAAAGTGTGTGCTCAATAATTTGAGTAGAATGAGAACATTAAAAACTAAGCATATCAAGAAAGTCTTCCTGTAGCCATAAAAGCCCTAAATACGCTGAGCTAGAGATTCTAAGAGGTAGAAGCCAAGAGGGAATGCACTGTAGGAACTTCACCAGCCCAAGTCTTACATCTTCCCGTTAGGATTACTGATTTGATCCCATCACTCCTCCTTCTCTTCTCCTCACCCATCCCACACTTCAGCCATTCACATTTCACATGCACGGGAGGTGCCAGGAATTTGTAACTGTGCTACCCAGTGTTGTCAGAATAGTCACCAGCTGGAAGGAATTCTGGAATGAAAATGTTTACCTTTCCAGTCAAGGGGAACGGCGTATGCAAAAGCATGGAGGTGGGAGATGAAATGCTAAGTTCAAGGGAATAGCAAATAGGCTAGTTTGGCTGGAAAAGTCGAGTACATGAAGGGGATAATATGAAATAAGCTTGAAAAGGTAGATTGGAGGCAGATTATGAACACCAATCCCTTTTTGATTCGGGAGTCCTGAAACTTAACTTTAGTGGCAATGATTTTATGGGAAGTTTTTTTTTTTTTGAGTGGTTCTTCTTGCCTCCACTCTCCTTCCTTGGCTTTCCAAGAGTGATGACTCCAAGCCTTTCCCCACTCTCAAAATACCAGTTCAGCTTGCTGGCTCTGCCAGAATATGCTTAGCACATTATCGGGTTTAGCTTTCATAGTTGCAATCACTCAGGAGGCCCAAGAACCACATAGATTTCATTCCAGGATCCCTTCCAGCTGGTGGCTATTCTGACAACACTGGGTGGCACGGTTACAAATTTGTGGGACCTACCGTGCCTATGAAACGTGAATGGCTGAAGTATGGGATGGATGAGGAGAAGAGTGGGTGATGGAATCAAATCAATAATCCTAGTGGAAGGATGTAAGATATGGGCTGGTGAAGTTCCTACAGCTTATTGCTTGATTCTGTCATAGCAGCAAATCGTTATGGTAGTGTAGCTAGCAGTCCTTCTTGGCTACTACCCCAACTTGTACTTACGTTCATGAGTTGGGTCCCCAGAAGGGTATTTTTACTTTTAGGATTCAACACATAGCTCATGAGCCCTCATCATTATCAGTCATTTGGTAGACTTCGTTGCTTTTAGCAAAGACAGAGCAAGGTTAGTAGTTAAAAAACATCCTCCTCATAAACCCAGGGCATATTCTCCTACAAATGCTCTTTAGCATACATGTAGGGAATACATATGGCCATAGTAACTCGCAACTGCAGGGCCTCAATGTCCTCTTGTTCTTTATCAATTCCTTGGAGCAATGTCTCTGCTGAGTGGGTTGGGCTTGTCCCTCACAGGTCATAGCATCTCTTTAGGATGGGTCATTCCACTGGACTCTATGGACTTGTTCTTCAAGGGGTATCTATTTTCCATCACCTTCAGCTTTAGGCTCAGTTACAATCTTTAGCTGGATTATGGCTATGCTCTTTCAGAAAGAACAGAGAGCCTCAAACTAGGACTAGGAGAAGCCTTTCCAGTTCTACTATCTCAGGGGGCTCTGAGTCTCACCACCTCCAAGGCAGCAGGTGGAAGAGCAGAGTCATTCCATTACTAGCCTTTCCTTTCCTTCACTGCGTAGGATTCAGTTCCCTTGGATAGAGACCTTTCTCTCATTTATAGTGACCATTCTGTATATTTCCCAAATCTTCATCTCTGCAGGCTGGGCCATAACCAGATAAATCATTGTTTGTCCAGTAATCACCAAATGATTCTAGTGTTTGGGGTTCCTTAGTTTTTGTTTTTTGTTTTTTTCACTCTGAGGTTCTCCTATTGGAGAATGAGTGTGAATGAGTGACTGGCACAAATTAATTGTATTAGTTGATCTTTTCATATGGAAATGAATTAATCAAGCCTGTGAATTCTGGAGTGGCTGAAGCAATATAGGATGGATGAGAGGTTGAGGATGGTGATAGGATCCTTTACATGGTATAGAATGACCCACTCACATCTGAAAGGGCCTTATCCTTTATTGGGTTCAAACACACTCTGAGAGGAATGCACCCTTACATCTTATTATCTCTGTCATTTGTCCCTTATGATTTGCAAATGTGCTGAAGTATGAAAGTGGTAGACCCTTGGAGCAGAAAGAACAATGGTTTTGGAATTGGGAATCTTTTGAATTCAAATCCCAGCTGCTCCCTTTATTAGCTTTGTAATCTTAGGAAAGCCATTTAATCTTTCTGAGCTTCACTTTTCTGCATTCTGCTTGCCTCACGTGGTGGCTGTGATGATTGAATGAGATAGTGTATATGAAATATTTGTAACTGTAAAGTGGTATGTAAATGTTAGCAGGGGGCAGATGGGCGGCTCAATGGGTAGAGAACCAGGCTTGGAGTCAGGAAGATCTAGCCTCAGACACTGTGTGTCTCTGGGCAAGTCACTTAACCCCTATTTGCCTCAGTTCCTCATCTCCAAAATGGGGACACACTGGAGCAGGAAATGGCAAACCACTCTTTGCCAGGAAAACCCCATAAACAAAAGTCCATGGGGTCTCGTAGAGTTGAACATGACTAAATGACAACAAAATTATAGAGGGATTTCTTTTTCTCCATGAATTTCATTGAACAAGGATTTCCTAAGTGCCAGGAGCTGTGTATGTCCTTTATAGGTAAGAGCGGATCCTAGGCAAACTTTACTCACCTAGCTTGTCTCCATAGTTGACTTACCTCTGCCCTTTGTTTGGCCTGATCATTCACCTGGCTGCCTGATGGAGTGCTATCTGCTTGAGGCACTGAACTTAATTTGTCGAATTTTCATTGATTCTGGCTACTCATGGATGTTGTGAATATTTCTAAATTTCTTTTCTTCCTCGAGGTTCTTCCTTGTGCGGAAGGGAAGTAAGGAGAAGGTGAGGGTTTTGTGGAACACAGTACATGCAGGACTGAATCTTCCTATCACTTGAGGCAATATTAAGTTAAGAATCAATGTGATTAGTCAAGAAGAAAAGACAAGGATTAAAATGTTAAAATGGGGATCCAGCCTAATAGAACGGTGTTCTCTCTTTCCCTGAATGTGGGGTATATACACGCTGATTTAGGGTGCCTTCATAATTTCATGTATGATTTTTTTCTTTTTAAATATTTATTCAAACAAGGATAATGGTTGATATTAAAAATTATTTAATCAAATTAAATTATTTAATTTATCTATTTAATGTTTGACATTTTTTCATAATTAATTTCCTTTCTTGGTTAACTTTTTGAGTGACTTCTAGAAGCTTTTTAAGAGATCGTATATTGTCTTTTGCTTAAATAAGAGAGTATTTATGCTATTTCTATGAAATAAAGACTAACCATTTTCGGTTTGCCTAGCTGGAAATCATCTTACTGGATATTGTTACAATCAACAAGATCTTCAAAATCATTAAAGAAATCTGTATGAATTGCTTTTTTTTTTTTTTACTGGATATCAAGTCCATTAAAAGTCCCAGGCTTCCTTTGAATCTAAACTTCACAGAACCAATCTCCTTAATAAAAAGATTTGTTCTATAAAACTTGGACTCAGTCAAAAGGTCACACCTGAGGACCTAGAGGGCCACACGTGGCCTCGGCATCTCAGGTTCCCCACCCCTGGACCTTCCAGAATGCTTCATTTACAACTGGCCTCACTCCTTACCTCTCCTTTCATCCCAGGCCGTAGGACTTGCTGTTCTCAGCACATCCTTCCCCCTGTTTGATTGGGTCTGTTATTAGAATTCTTAGACGCTTCAGCTTTTTCTTAGTTTCAAAAGGGATGGGTGGTTCATATAAGGGAGTCTTCATTTTAAAATTCCCATCCTGGAATTTTTTGGCTTTTTCTCTTTGAGAAAGGGTGGCATCTTAAAAGGTACTCTGGACCAGATACACTCATTCACTTGAAAGATTTCCCATCTAAATGTAAGCCTTCCTTCTTTTGCTTCCCTGTATTTTCTTATCCTATCTCTTATGCCATCTGTTCTTCACATTCATTTGGAAAACAAACACTTATTAAGTACCATTTACTCTGTGCAAGACACTGTGCTAGGCATTGAACTTAAAAAGATGAAATAAAGATGGAAGCTCCTGTTTTCAAGGAGTTTATGGTTAAATACTCCAAATTTGGGAGTCAGGACTCCTGAAAAGAATTTCCTTATTGGGGTGTGACTTAATAGAGAAATAGTCTCTCCCTTTTTTTCTTTTTTTGTTAGTTAAGCATATGAATACTCATCTAGGCTACCCCTCAAAAGTCACCTTTGATTCTTACTCATTTTAGCTTTTTACTTTGTCATTCTGTAAACTTCTCTTCTCCTAGCAAGAGGACCACCATCCTCTGTACCCATTTCCCTTTCTACTCTTGATTCCCATACTCATCCCTTTGCCCCAGCCTCTGCCTTTAACACTAGTAGACACTGAATTGACAGGAATCTGAAGTTACATTGGACTACAATAGAGAGAGCAAGTGTCCTAGGTCTGAATCCTTTCTCTAGAATTTACTAGGCCAGTGACTATGGGCAAATCACTTAGTCTTTGTGAGCCTTATTTTCCTTATCTAGAAAAAGGGGATCTAATTGTCACTGATCTCATGACCTTAAGTGAAATGATCTATGTGGGTTTGGCAGTCTCCTGAAAGGATGATCCTATGATGCTATATACCCTGTACATGTAGGGAGCTATGTCTCTTGATTGGCTGAGAGACTGCTAATGGAGAAGTGGAAAAGACAAGAGAGATGGGGAGACAGAGAAGGAAAGGCACAGATTTTGAATGGCAGGGGGGAGGTCCCTCCCCTCTGCGCCATGGGGAGAAGTTGCACCCCACTGTGTCCCTTGATGCTAGGAGACTGCTGAGAGTAGACTTCTTGGGTGAGACAGTGCTCTCCTCAGTTGAGTTTAGACTTCATCTACCAATTGAGTTGCAGATCCTCTCCCTCCATCCCTGACTCTTGTGCATTTTATCCCCTAAATTAATTTGTATGGCTTCCTTGATTACTGTTTCACTTCTATCTTTGATTAATACATTTGCTTGCTATCACTTATTTTCTCTTGTATGATAAGCATTTGGCGGAAGGAAGCCATGCTGGTAGAGATTAAACTATTAATCTTCCAGGTCTGGAGTAGGGTTACTCCATCCCTCTCTTCTGGAATGACCAGGGAAAATTGGATCTTATCCTAAGTCCACAAAAGAGAATCATGCCCCTATACTCCAAAAATCTGATGTGTAATATTATTCTAGCCCAATATTTCTCTTAAAGATAGGCAAATGAAGGAGTGATTGCCCAGCCATGGTTATTGTTTTATTCTCTACAAAAATGGAACTTCAGTCTCTTTGAAATATGGAGTGGGATATTTTGGATCTATCTAAAATTCTCTGTTCTATTTAAGCTGGCTCAGGTCTATACACTTGGTCATTTTTACATATATAAAGTATTTTGCTTCCTGTAGGTGGCAGGGAGACCTACCATCACTGAGAATACCCTTCCCACCTGTCTTTCCTTGGCCCCCTTCCCTGGCTATATTCAGTCATGTCCAACTCTTTGTGACCCCATTTGGAGGCTTCTTGGCAAAGATATTGGAGTGATTTGCCATTTCCTTCTCTAGCTCATTTTACAGATGGGGAACTGAGGCAAACAGGATTAAACAACTTGTCCAGGGTCACACAGCTAGTAAGTATCTGAGGTTGGATTTGAACTCAGGAAGATGAGTCTTCCTTATTCCAAATTCAGTACTCTGTCCACTGCACTGCCTGGCTTGCAACCAATCCAGGCTGCTTGACTATTCATATCACTTGGATGAGATGGGACTAGCCATCTCCTAAAGTTTTTCGGTGAGAGGAAGGAAATGATATCTGATGTCCCTCTATTTTCAATAGCCCATCCTTTTTTCCCCTCTTCTATTCATGGCTCCTTGCTTCTCCTTCTCTCCCCTCACCCACTCTATCTCTCCATGCTCCCAAAATACAAAAATGAGATACAAATCCTTTCTCACATTCAACCAAAAGCTCCATCTTGTCTGCTCTCAGTTGTACCTTTCTCTGAGCATTGAACCTGGCTTGGGCCTCATAAGAATCATAGTATCAGAATTGTTGGGAACTACATAAAGGTCAATGACCTGTCCGAGGTTTCATAGTGCTTTGTGGCAGAGTCTGGTAGTTTGCACCTGGTTCTAGAACTCAAATAATAAAAATAATTTTCAACCTTCCTTTGAATCCCCTACCATCTCCAAAATCAGGAACCGTGAAATTGAATACCTCACTAGTTTGGCATAAGGTTTCTTAACTCAGACTATTTCTGCATCTGTCATTATTTTGAGTCTATTCTCTTTTTATATGACCCTTGGTCACTATAGGCCTGAATCGGTCTAACTTTTTGAGTGGCCAGTTGAACTTCCAGCATCCCAATGGGGATGATTGGCATAGGTATTTAGATTGATATTCTAGGAATTTACCTTTTCTGAAAAGTAAATACATGGTAAATAAGCTCTTTTTATAAGATATTTATATTCTATATAAAATTAATTTGGAAAGCTCCTGGTATTGAAATGTAAAATCTACTTCAACAATGGTATCTTGTAGGCTTCCTACTGAGCCAGCTATTTAAATATTCCTGTCACCCCTTCCCCCCTTCCCCCAAAGTGATCTCTTGTGGAAATGCAGTAGGGACAGGCTACACTTAGTAAGTAAGGCAATTACTGTCATGTCTTCTGGTTTGGGTGGTAAAAAATGTAAATGGAGGTAGTGTGGTTCAATGAAAAGAACATCGGATTTTGAGTCAGAAGACCTGGATTTGAACCCTGGTTTTGCTTCTTACTTCCTGTGTGGCAACCAGCAAATCAATTCACTTCCTTCCAACTTAGTGTCCTCAACTAAAAAATGGGAGGAAGCTTGAATTAGGAGGGATAGTGCTATGGAACATCGGTCGGAGAAAATATAGGTGAGGAGGTGTAGAACTTGGGAGTCACACCCATAGGACAGTGATGATATACTTCATTTAAGGTCACTCCAGACATTTATTTAATTTAAAGTTAGATGATTTCATCTGTTGGTCTTCCAACTGAGAAAGATTGCAACCCATTTCCACCTTAGTAAATGGTTATATGAGATGCAGTAGTATAAAAACTCAAGGTCAAACCTCTAGAGATGAACTTCTCTGACCGTAGGTCATAGGGTCATATGTTTAGAGTCGGAAGAGACCTTAGAAGCCGTTGAGTCTAATTAATTCATTTTACAATTGAGAAAACTGCTGTACAGAGCAGTGATTTGTTCAGGTTCACATAGCGACTAAGAGTGTAAGGTAGAATTCAAATTTAGGTCTTCTTGACTCCAGTTCTGGCTTTCTATCCACTATGTTTCCAAGGTGACATGGTCCGTAGAAGGCTCATCACTGAGATAGTACTGGAAATCCTCCTAGCTTAGTTGTATTTGTTGGAACTTGAACTACGAAGCCACAGCCTTGGAGAGGCCATTGCTACAATCATATCAATATGAATCATGTGCTTGTTGATGTACAAATTTGCTTCAGTATTTCAAGAGGCCCTGATTTCAGCAGTATGGGTCCTATCTCCATTGATGCAGATCACTATACCACTATGCCTTAATAAATAAGTTTATGAGTATCTGGGGATAAAAATATTCATCTCTGTAGGGCCAGTCTCCCAGTGGTAAATCTCTCCTCACTTAGCCAGACTAGATCTAGAATGACACACAGTTCTTTTAAAAATTTCACAGAAGGGACCTTTGTGGTCATTCAGTCCAATTTATAGCTGGAAAAAAAGAATTCCCTTTAGGACATGCCTGACAAAGGGGACATAAGCTTTTGCTTGAAGACCTCCAGTGGAAGAAAGCCCAGATGGTACAGTGAATAGAATCTTGAATTTAAACTTGTGAAGACCTAAGTTCAAATCCTACCTGAAGGTAATCATCAATGAATGACTCCAGGTAATCACTTAACTTCCTTCAGTCTCAACTTCTTTATCTATAAAGTAGGAATAGTAACAGCACCTAGGACTTTAATGAAGAGAAAATTAGGTTAATATGCATAAAGCTTTTTTTAAAAAATTATTTATTTATTTTTAGTTTACAACATTCAGTTCCAGAATACAAATTTTCTCCCCTTTCCTCCCCTCGCCCCTCCCCAAGATGGCATGCACTCTAATATAGGCTCTACATATACATTCATATTAAACATATTTTCACATTAGTTGTGTTGCAAAGAAGAATTAGAATCAATGGAATGAGCCACGAGAAAGAAGAAACAAAACAAAAAAAAAAAAGAGAGAGCAAATAGTATGCTTCGATCTGCATTCGGGCTCCATAATTCTTTCTCTGGATGTGGATAGCATTTTCCATTATGAGTATTTTGGTGCTGTCTTAGAACTTTGCATTGCTAAGAAGAGCCAAGTCTATCAAAGTTAGTCTTCGTACAATGTGGCTGTAACTATGTACAATGTTTTCCTGGTTCTGATCCCTTCACTCAGCATCAGTTCATATAAGTCATTCCAGGTTTTTCTAAACTCTGCCTGCTCATTATTTCTTATAGCACAACAGTATTCCTTAACATTCATATACCACAACTTCTTCAGCCATTCCCCAATTGATGGGTGTCCCCTCAATTTCCAGTTCTTTGCCACCACAAAAAGAGCTGCTATAAGTTTTTTTGTACATGTGAGTTCTTTTCCCATTTGTATGATCTCTTTGGGATACAGCCCTAGAAGTGGTATTGCTGGGTCAAAGGGTATGCACATTTTTATAGCCCTATGGGCATAGTTTCAAATTGCTCTCCAAAATGGTTGGATCAGTTCACAACTCCACCAACAATACTATGCATAAAGATTTCTGTAAATGTCCCTCCTAATGAAGTTTATTCTACTTAGATACAGTTCAAGTCAATAGAGACTTTTTTTCCTTCCCTAACATTAAGCATAAATTTGCTTCTTTGCAACTTTGATCCACAGTATTGTGGCCCATGCTAGATATGAGATGTCCTTGTCCACATTTATATTCTAACTGAAGAGACCCAACTATCAGACCAAAATAGTTAGAGGAGAGTTCATTGTTCACCTAAGCAGAATTGGCTGGAAGCTTACTAGTAATTTAGAGCAAAGAGGTGTCCTTGCGAGTTGAAATAGAGAAAGCTTTCTTGAGAAATGTGGCTTGAACTAGGCTTGAAAGGATGACAGGATTTGTATAGGGGAAGAAAAGCGTAGAGGACTTTTTGGTCAGGGAAAGCAGCATGAGCAAAGACATGGAAGGAGGAATTATTATGGTGTTTTTAAGGTATAGTTTTCAAGGTACACGCTTGAATAAAGTAGATGCTACAATTGAGATATAGTGCGAAATAAGGTTGGATAGGTCTGGTAGGGCCTTGAAAACCTGGCAGAAAAATATATATTTGATACACTAGAATTTAGATTTTTGAAAAAAAATGTTTTATTGATGCCTTTTATTTCCCACTGCCACCCCCTCTTCAGATTGACTGTCCTTAGTGATAAAGAAAAACAAATGAAAATATTTGATACAGAGCCTGTATCTGGCAGGCATTTGAGATTCTGGAGCTGAGGAATGGTATGACCATACTGGTTTAGGAAGACTAGTCTGGTAGAGGTATATAAGATGGATGAGAGAGGGTAACCACTAGAATCAGGGACACCAGTTAAAGAAGCTGTTGTGGTAGTTTAGAGGTGAAGTGCTGACAACCTAGGTTAGGGTAATTATAGTGGAAATGGAGAGCAAGGAGTGAATTTGAGAGAGATTTGTAATTAAAAATGAGAAACTGAATAAAAATAAAGCTAAATATTTAAAGAGATCATACATAAAACTCAAAATTTTAAATTATTTGTAATTTCCCAAAAATGTACAGATGAGCAAAATAACACAAATGTTCTAATTGTTATCATTTCCCTTTCTGATCCTTGTTTTTTCTTCCATATATTTTTTCCATTGGATTTGGTTATTATTAGTTGTCCTAATCCCTTTTTCCCCATCTTTTTTTTTTGTGGTAACTAGACAGCGGGTCTGGATACAAGTCATTATGCTACTATTACCTTTTATATTTAATGTCTGATGGATTATTGTACAGGTGGATTAAGTAAGTATTTCTAATTGAATTAAAATATTGGGATGTAACCTTATCTTCTGTTGGTTCACCGAAAGTAATTTAAACATAATTCTAGTAGCAAACAGGAGGAGAGGTGTGGTATGTCCCTTATCCTGTACACACGTGGCTTTGATTTTGCCCTGGAGGTATTTATATTTGGAAAGCTTTTTATTCCACATAGCTTGGAGATCATGCATATTTGGTGTGGTGACACCAATTAAAATTTTTTCTTAAATTTTTTTTATGAATTAATATTGGGTAAGGATGAGGATGATGTATGTCATCCTCACCTTCTTCAATGGAGAAGGACAAGGGAAAGAAATAAGCATTTATATAGTACCTACTATGTGCCAGGCACTGTACTAAGAACTTTATTTTTTTAAACAAATGTCATTTTATTTGATTCCCACAACAGACCTGCCAGGTAGGTGCTATTATTATCCCTATTTTACAGTTGAGGGAACTGAAGCAGAGAGAGATTAAGTGACTTGCCCAGAGTTACACAGCTAGTCTGTGTCTGAGGCAGGATTTGAACCTGAGGTGGTGAAGTCAGGAAGACTCATGAGTTCTAATCCAGCCTCAAATACTTACAAATTGTGTGACCCTGGGCAAGTCATTTAACTTTTATTTGCCTCAGTTCCTCATCTGTAAAATGAGCTGGAGAAGGAAATGGCAAACCACTCCAGTATCTCTGCCAAGCAAACCCCAAGTGGGGTCACAAAGAGGAGTTGGACACTACTGAACAACAATAGCAACCACTTCTTGACTCCAGGCTCAGTGATCTAACCAGTTTGTCACCAGCTGCCTCTGGGATTAAGATAAAAATAGTTTTGGGACAAGTCATTTTTCTGTTATCATTCTTTCATATTTAATGTTCTATAGATTAATGCACAGTTAGGTGGTGCAGGATAGAGTGCTGAGTCTGGAATCAGAAAGACCTGAGTTCAAATCCAATCTCAGACACTCACAAGCTATGTGACCCTGGCTGAGTTGCTTAACCTCTGTTTGACTTAATCCACCAGAGAAGGAAATGACAAACCACTCTAGTATCTTTGGCAAGAGAACCCCATACGGAATCGTAAAGAGCTGGATGTGATTGATAAATGACAACTATGCAGAAACCACAGAATTAGATATAGCAAAAGAAGTGAATATTGAAAAGATCAGAAAAGGGGAACAAAACCTTGATAGTGATGTAATGGTAATCAGGCCAGGACTTCTTTGCTGTTCTTCTCTTTTGGGATGCTAAGGCTATCAAATGCCTTTAATGAGTCTGGCCTTTGTTTGAATGGGGCAGGTAAAATGGGATTTTTCTGTTCTTGGAGTGTTTCTCAGCACTAAGACAATCAGGAGTCTTGATCTGAAACAATGTATATGATGTGGTGCTAGAGATTGAAGAACTTTTCCACATCCTAAGTGCTAATTGGCCCCAGCCCTCAGGGTCTTGAACAGGGTATAAGAGCTCTGAGGCTGGTGGGTTTTTTTTTTTTTGCCTTTGGGGGTACACTCATTGAAAGAGTGTTGGTGACAAGACTGGGCAAGACATTGAAACAGCTCCCCTGGGCCACTTGCTTTGATAAGTCGGATGTTGGTGCTTCTCTGGTCACTATGTATTGCTATGGACAGACTGGTTTGTGTTATTTGCTCTATTTATATAATGTATGCTTGTAATTTCTGTCTGTCTTTGTCCTGAAGTTCTGGAGACTGATCTTTTCCCCCTGAACTAAGTGAACAATATATGTATGTTTAATTAAACTGAGATTGTTAACCCTTTAAAGTTGCTTTCCCTAGAAAAGCAGATCAAAGAACCTGTGTTGGCAGCCCTTCTGTGTGCTGGTGTTGTTGGTCTTACACAGCCACGGTAGTTGCTAGCAACATTGTTGATACAAGTGACAGACACTGGTAGGAGCTCAAAGGAGGAAGAGAAACCTGCAAAGGAGTTGGAGAAGGTGCAGGTATTGAGATATGAGTAAAATTAGTGAAATGTGGCAGTATTGTGAAGGACAGGCAGTAGAAACTGAATTAACATTCCAGCTCTAATATTTACTAGCCGTGTGATCATGAGCAAATTACTTCAGCTGTCTTCCTCATCTGTAAAATGGGGATAAGAATATTTATATGACCAACCTCATAAGGACATTGTTAGGAAAGCACAATGTAAACTTTAAAAACACATCTATATCTACGAGCATAAGTTTTTATCATAAGTGTCACTGAAGTCAAAAGACATTAATAGGTATAGTGGGTTTCAAAGAGTAGGTCAGTGTCAAATATTGGCCATAGTCTTATGGTCTCAGATACTTACTGGCTGTGTCACTCAGGGAAAGTCACTTAACCTCTGAGTGTCTCAGTTTCTTCAATTTAAAATGTAATGATAGCGCCTATCTCAGGGTTGTTGGGAGAATAAAGTGAGATAATGTTTTTAAAGCACTTAGCACAGTGCCTGGTGTATAGTAGGTACTTAATAAATGCCTGTTTCTTTCCTTCCTTTCTTCATGGGGGAATGACAGAATTTAGAAAATGTATTTATTGATAGAGCTCTGGATTTAGAAGCAGGAAGACCCGAGTTTAAAGCCTATCTCAGACACTAGATGTGTGACCCTGGGCAAGTCACTTAACTTCTCTTGGTCTCATTTCCTTTATCTGTATAATAAGGGGGTTAGACTCAGTGGCTTCTAAGGTCCTTCCCCTCCCTGCCTCAAATAAGTGATCCTATGGTGCTTTAGGACTTGGCAAGAAGGAAGCCATTAATCTCAGAGACAACAGTTGAATAATAAGGACAGAAGAGAATGAATAGTTAAAAAGTAGAGGCAGTGGGCATAGATCAGTGAATGAAAGGTGAGAAGGTTTGATGGATACCTAAAAGGGGTAGCAGGTTCAATCTTTCTAAGTGAGGGGTGGCTGGAGCATGTTCGAGGGTAGACAGGACAGAGGCAGAGATTGAAGATGCTAGAAAGAGGAGTTAATTTCAAAAATGAAGTCCTAAAGAAAGTGGGCATGGGATAGGATCTGGAGCACAAGTAGAGGGGACAGTTGTAGAAAGCAGACGAACTTCCGTCTTCGGGGACTGGATGAATTTTTGTTTTTTGGTAAAATGAATCATATTTACATGTACTTACTATTTAGAGAAATCCCACAATGAATCTTTTTGTGATGCAGAGGATCCCTTTACCCTATTTATGAGTAATTGTTCCTGCTTGATTTTGTGAATCTGGAATTTTGAATATTGGGGATTTATTTTGTACTAGTTTAGAGCATCTTGTTTCTTCTCCTTTTGTCATATGAGTTCAGGGGACATCTCTGTTTCTCAAGGGGTGGACGCTGCTCTGTAATGGTTATTGAGTGTGTCGAGGGAAGTCCTTCATTTGGATGGATGATAGGTGGTACTTGGAATTTACTTTGATTCATGATTTTGCTTGTGTGGTTATCCCTTCTGCTGACACAAATTGCAAACCCATCTGTGACATTGTAGACTATCCTTGAGAGTTGTTGAGGCTGAAAAATTCAACCTACCCCAGCTTAATGATGAACTCTCCAGACTTGACTGGGCTGTCCCCAGATTATATAGTCTGTCACTGCATCCATACCTGAAAATTTTATAGATGGCTACAAAGGAATTGCCAATGGTTGTGCTCTGTTGGCTCATCCTTCAAAGACCCAACATGTCACTATAAGTTATTAGAAGAAGGCTTTAGCGAAACCCTCTTATAAGTTATACTTATAACTACAAGTTATAACTAACTTGTAAGTTCTTCTAAGTTAGAACCTGACATAAAAAAAGTAAAAGCTAGAAATGACCTTATGGATATCTTAGGTCAAACCTCTCATTTTGCAGATAATGCCTAAAGAGTCTAAGTGACTGATAAAGACTGAGACTATATCTTGTGCAATTTTGTTTGATGAATGAATGAGTTCCTAGCACAATGCCTTGAGTATAGCACTGATAGTATCATACCTAACAAAGACTGTTGCTTGAAAGAATGAATGAAATACGGCTAGTGAATGGAAAATAGAATAGGTCTAGAAGTCTAGAATATAGGTCTTGTGATTTCCAGGGCACTGCTTTTTTTTTTTAAAGGTTTGTCAATGTGTTTTCTTTTTACATTATAAACATTTACAGGTTACTCCCACTTGGTAAGGTCTATGGTAGCAAGTAAAGCTAACAATATAGTGATTTACTCTAAAAGTGCATGGAATATTCTACGTCTCTAACACCCTATACCTCTCTATTTAAAAGTTTTTTTTATAACAGAAATTTATTTTCTTTCCTTCCCACCCCCCACTCATTGAAAAAAAGAGAAAAGAAAAATTATTTGCAACAAATTTGCCTAGTTAAGCAAAATGAATTCCCTCATTGACTGTATACAAAAATAAATGTTTCATCCTGTACCCTATATCTATCACTCTCTGTGAGGCGGTTCATAATATGTTTTGTCCTTGATCTTCTGGAATCATGGAAGGTCATTGTATCCATCATAGTTCTTATAGCTTTCAAAGTTGTTTATTTTTATAGTGTTTTTATTGAATAAATTGTTCTTCTGGTTTCATTCATTTCATTTTTCATGGATTTATAAAAGTTTATGAAAAATTTTATAATATTGATATTATAGTATGAATTGTTCACTCTAAATTGGTTCATATGTCTTTCCATGCCTTAAAAGTCAACTATTTCCTCATTTCTTACAGCATAATGGTATTTTATAGATTTATATACCATAACTTATCCAGCCATTCTTCAATTGATGGTCATCCCTTTAATGGTTGTGTTTTTTTTTGCCATCACAAAAAGATCTGGTCATAAACTTTTCTTCTATCTATAGATCCAGAGGTGATTTTTTTCCCACTTTTCTCTAACTTGTTTATAATGTGACTTTTTATATTTAAATCATGAATCCATTTGGAATTTATCCTGGCATAAAGTGTGAAGTATTGGTCTACATCTAATTTCTTATATATTGCTGTTCAGTTTTCCCAGTAGTTTTTGTTAAGTAGTGAGTGAATCTTTATCCCAGTAGCTAGAGTGTTTTCATTTATTGAATATTAGGGTATGAGATACATTTACTTCTGTTATATTGCATAGCTAGTCAGTTCCAATGATTGATTTATCTATTTCTTAACCTATGCCAAAATGTTTTCAGAATTATTGCTTTGTAGTATAGTTAGAGAGCTGGTGCTCCCTTCATTTTTACTTCTTTTTCATCATTTCACCCAGTGCCTGGCACATAGAAGGCACTTAATAAATGTTGATTAATTGATATGAATTTCATTATTTTTTCTACTTTAGTAAAGTAATCCTTTGGTAGTTTTATTGATATGATACTGAATAAACATACTAATTTAGGTAATGTCATTTTTATTATATTGACTCGTCTTAGCCATGTATAATTAATATTTTCCCAGATATTTAAGTCTCTATTTCTATAAACAATGGTTTATAATTATATTTATATAGTTATTGTGTATATCTTGGTAGGCAGATTATCCAGTGTGGATTTATTTGGCAAGTTTGCTGAAGTTATTGTTTCAATGAATGTTTTGGTTGATTCTTTGGGGTTCTTCAAACACACCATCATATCACCTGCAAAAAGGAATAATTTTGCATCTCTTTTACCTATCCTTATTCCCTTAATTTATTTTTCTTGTCTTTTTGCTAAAGCTAGCATTTATAGTACTATGAAAAATAGAAGTGGTGACAGTGGACATCCTTGTTTCACTCCCTGTTTTATTGGAAAGGACTCTAATTTACCTCTGTTACATATAATGGTAGCTCTTGGTTTTAGATATGTATGACTTAGCATTTTAAAGAAAGGTCTGTTCCTATGTTTTCTAGTACTTTTAATCAGAAATGGATGTTGAATTTTGTTAAAGCTTTTTTCTTCCTCATCTATTTATATAATCATATCCTTTTAGTTCATTTTGTTATTAATATGATTAATTACTTTTATAGTTTCCCCAACATTAAACCAACCTTGTATTCCTTGTATAAATACAACCTATTTATAGATTGGACTTATGGGTTATATGAGTTAGTCACACAATCTTTCTGCTATGTTGTTTTAGGCTCATGGCTAATATTTTATTTAAAAATTTTACATCAATAATCATTGGAGATATTGGTCTATCACTTTTTTTTTCTGCTTTAACTATTTTTGCTGTACATATGAAGAACATATCTGTAACACAGAAGAAATTTGTTAGGATCTCTTTTTTTCTATTTTTGCAAAACCTTTATGTAATATTGGGATGAATTATTCTTTGAATATTCAATAGAATTCAGTTGTGTCCATCTTGTCCTGGAGTGTTTTTCTTTGGAAGTTGATTTATGGACTGTTCAGTTTCTTTATTTGAAATGCTTTAAATTCTCTTTCTTCCTTTTTCTATTAATTTAGGTATTTTAATATGTTTGTAAATGTTTATTTCATTTGAATTGTCAGTTTTATTGATATTTCTGGGCAAAATTGTTTTTAATGATGTCCTTTATTCTTCATTTTTTTGTAAATTCTCCCTTATATTTTTGAAACTGGTAATTATTTCTTCTCCTTTGTAACCAAATTAGTAATAGTTTATGTTCTTACCCTCTCCCCACAAAAGAACCCCAAACTAGTTACTAGTTTTATTTATTAATTCCTTTTTCTTGTTTCCAATTTTAAAAATCTTTTCTTTGATTTTCAGGATTTCTATTTAGTGTTTAATAAGGTTTTAAAATTTGCTTTTTTCCCCAGTATTTTTAGTTGCATTTCCAATTCATTTGTTCTTTCTCCATTTTTGTTAATAAAAATGTTTAGAGAGATAAATTTTCCCCTTAGGACTGCTTTGGCTGCATCCCCAAAATTTGGGTATGTTGTCTCATGGTTGTCATTATCATTAATGAAATTATCCATTATTTCTATGACCAACCCTTTAGGATTAAGTAATTTAGTCCCCAGTTGATTTTTAAAGCATTTTCAATGACCCTTTATTTAATATAATTTTTAGTGGCATTATGCTCAGTTGGGCACAGTACTTTTACATAAATTGATTGTGTCTTAGGTAATTAAAAATGTCACAAACAAATGAAATATAAAAAAAGAAACATTGTACATGTCTGTTGCTTATTTTTTATGTACTATAGTATCTTAAACTTTATATGAGGTGTCCCCAAAGTCTTAGAGCAGATTTTAGCTATTAAAGCATATTATTGAAGGTACTGAAGCTTAAATCTGCACTTCGGGGACACCCTGTATAAAGGCCACTGGGAATTAATTCTACTTGAGTGCAAAGAAGGAATCAGAATAGTAGAATGTCAAATTTTGGAAGAGAGCTTGGAACATTAGCTGTTAAAGATGGAAAGGCCTTTGAGATCCTCTAGTCTCTTCATTTTATAGAATCTTTTTATTTATGGAACTCCTTAATAGATTAGGGGAGTATGTAGACTTCTGTCACTGTTCCCTTACTTTCTCTTCCAAAAGAAAAAGCAATAATAATTAAAAAAAATTCCACCACTCACCAATTTCAATAGAATAGGGGACTTACCTTTAAATCATTACATTAAAAGAAGTATGCAAATATAAAGAGTCTGACTCTGGGCAGCTTTCTTTCTTTGATTAATTTAAAGAGTTGTGTGGATTTTGCTGTTGTTTGCATCTTGTGGGATAGCATCCAATATTCCAATGTTCACGTAATGCCTTGACTTAGCTATCCTTCGTGGGATAATTATAGATTAACATAATATACCTATTGTTCTGTTCCACAAAGCGGCACTGTCATAGAATGATGAGATGGGGTTGTTGGGTAGGAGGGAGTAGGGAAGGGAGAATCTTTGTCCATGTATAAGTGTCCCCTCTGCATCTCTAATTCTTTTTTATCTCCTATATTCCCTTACTCTCACTACACCCTACTATCTCCATTGTTTATACCTCACTGCCAAATGTTTCTTTTGGTCTAGGCCGCTAGATCCTTGAAGCTCTGGTCTGCTGCTCTGCAAGTGTCCCTTGCTACACTTATTACCAAGTGATGGGCGTTATGGGTGGTTATGGTAGAGGAACTCTCCCTGGAGTTATAAGTGTTGGGCTATATAAGCATCAACAGAGAAATGCCACGGGGGAACACTTCTCTTACAGCTGTCAGTGAAGTTCCCCCATCTAAATGTGACTTCTTAAGTAAAGGGGAAGAAAAAGGCCAAGTTGCTCAGTCTTGCTTCAGAGAACAAGTCAGCATGATATAGTAGGAGGCATTCTGACTTGGGATTCCGAGGACTCAGGTATAATTCCAGCTCTGCTTCTTACAACCTATGTGACCTTGGGCAAATCACCTAACCCTCTCTCTGAGTTTTCATTTTCTCATCTGTAAATGAGGGAGTTGGATAGAAGGTCCCTAAGGGCCCTTCTAAAGCCCATGATCAAACCTATGGTGATACCATTTGATATCTATGTTTATTTTATTTAAGGAGCTCAGACAGCTTTGCATTTACAGAACCCCAAATCTTCTACATAACAAACATCTTGGGTGAGGTAAATAGGTGACCTATGGATATTGTCGCCTCCTCTTGGTGGTTACCGAATTCAAGGTTGGGTGAAAGGCCCGGGGAGTCAGAAACATAGCTGGAAATTAGAACCATGCTAGAGGGCTAGCCACTGGGGCACGATCTTCTTTTTGCAGACATATCTTCCTTGCTTAATTTAATGTCCCTTTAGTGACACCTCTTTCCTACCTGGGGGAGGATGATGAGGATAGCACCAATAGCTCACATGTACAAAGTATTTTAAGTCTGTTAAATGTTTCTTCATAACAACTCTGCAAGCTAGGCAGAGCTATTGTTAGGCCTGTTGTACATATGAGGAAACTGAACCTCATTGGGGTGAAAACTTTTTCCAATCATAGGGATAAATGTAAAAGTTTCAACAAATTCACCTAACTGCGAGATTGGGAGCAGAGCAGTTTTTACAAAAAAGATCTGGGGTTTTGTTGCTTTTGTTCTTCAGTTGTGTCTGATTCTTGGTGACCCCATTTGGGGTTTTCTTGGCAAAGATACTAGAGTGGTTTGCCATTTTCTTCTCCAAGTCATTTTACGGATAAGGAACCTGAGGCAAATGGGGGTAAGTGACTTGCCCAGGGTCACACAGCTAGTGAGAGTCTGAGGTCAGATTTGAACTCAGGAAGACGAGTCTTCCTGGTGCCTGACTTGGGGCTCTATCTAGTGCATCACTTAGCTGCCGTTAAATGCGATTTTAGGTTCAGTAGGAGTCAGTGGTGTGATAGAGGGGCCAAACCACCCCCTCCCCCAAACTGATGTGATTCTGGGATTCTTTAAGAGGTATAATGCCTGCTGTTCTCTGCCATGGTCATGTCATATTCAGAGTACTGTGGGGGTCAGTTCTGGACACTTTAGTTTAGGGAGGACATAGCTGAAGTAGAGGACATTCAGAGGAGAGAAAGGAAGATGGTGGAATGATCAAGCCACATAAGGATTCATTGAAGGAACTTGCAACGTTTACCCTGGAGGAAAAAAGGTGACTGAGAAGGGACCCTTCGAGTATATAATAATAATAATAATAATTAATAGTTAATAACAACAACCACAACAATAATAATAATAAAATAGCTAACATTTACATAGCGCTTACTCTGGGCTGGGCACTGTTAAGTACTTTATTATCTTATTTGATCCTCACAACAACCCTGGGAGGTAGGTACCGTGTTATTCCCATTTCACAGATAGCTAGTAAGTACCTGAGGGCTAGATCGGAACTCTGGTCTTCCTGACTCTAGGCTCAGCGATCTATCCACTGGATCACCCAGCCGCACCTGTATTTGAAGAGATGACTTTTGGCTAATTCCGCTTGGTCCCAGGGGTCACAATTGGGAGCAATAGATTGGCTTTGCAGAGAGGTAGACTATGAATCATTATAAGAGGAGACATCCTAGTGATTCAAGCTATCGCTAAGTAGAATGGGTTGCTTTGTGAGGTAGCAGGTTTCCGCTCATTAGAGATATTCTTTTGTTTTTTTTTTGGAGGTGGAAAGGCAGGGCAATTGGAGTTAAACGACTTGTCCAAGGTCACACAGCTAGTAAATGTATCAAGTGTCTGAGGCTGGATTTGAAGTCAGGTCCTCCTCACTCCAGGGCTGGTGCTCTACTCACTGCGCCACCTAGCTGCCCCAATTAGAGATATTCAAGGAAAGGTTTGACGACCACTTGCTTGTTATTTGTAGAGAGGATTCTTGTTCAGGTACGGGTTGGACCAGACAGCCTTAAAAGTCAATCAAGATGCGTTTATGAAGGGCCTACTAAGTGACCGTTGCTGGGCGTGCAAAGTTAAAAGTTAAAAAAAAAAGTAAAACAGTTCCTGCCCTCAAGAAGCTTATGTTCTATTAAAAGAGACAACATATACCTAATAATAATTGCTAGCATTTATATAATGCTTTAAGGTTTGCAATGTCTTTCACAAACATTATCCCATTTTATCCCCACAATAACTTTAAGAGGCAGGTGCTATAATCCCCATTTAACACATGAGGAAACTGAGGCAGCAGTGGTTAAGTGACTCGCCTAGCATCACATAGCTAGTAACTGTCTGAGGCTGGATTTGAACTTAGTGTGTATATAGGTATATTGTATATAAAATATGCAAAATAGATACCCAGTGGTTTTGGAGAGTTCACTAGCAGCTGGGGGAATTAGGAAGGGCTTTATGGAGAAGGCTACTCATGAGCTGAGTCTTTTTTTATGTTTTTATTTATTTTTAGTTTTCAACATTCACTTCCGTAAGTTTTAAATTTTCTCCCCCTCCCTCCTCTCCCCCCTCTCCAAGACAGTATGCAATTATCTACATATACATTCCTATTAAACATATTTGCACATTAGTCATGTTGTATAGAAGAATTAGAATGCATGGGAGTAACCATGAGAAAGAAAAAAAAAACATAAAACAAAACAAAACAAAACAAGAAAGTAGTCTGCTTCGATCTGCATTCAAACCCCATATTTCTTTTTCTGGATGTGGCTGGCATTTTCCATCGTGAGTCTTTTGGAATTGTTTTAGGCCCTTGTGTTGCTGAGAAGAGCTAGGTCTATTAAGGTCAGTTATCGAATACTGTGGTCATGAGCTGAGTCTTGCAGGAAACTAGGATTCAAATAGGTGTAGGTCTGGAAGGAGTGCATTCCGAGTATGAGAAACACAAACACACAGAAACAGGAAATGAAAACCTGTATGTAAGGGTTAATATGAAGGCCAGTTTGACTTGACTACAGAGTTCATGAAATGGTTGTTTTTCCATCATGTCTGATTCTTCATGATCCAGTGGACCCTAATATGCATGGGGTAATCTTGGCAAAGATACTGGAGCGGTTTGCTATTTCCTTTTCCGGTGGATTAAGGCAAACAGAGGTTAAGTGATTTGCCCATGGCCACATAGCTAGTAAGAGTCTGAGGTTGGATTTGAACTCAGGTCTTCCTGACTCCAGGCCCTGTCCACTGAGCCACCTAGCTGCCTCCAGTGTCAAACAGATGAGTTGGTGTTTGCTCCTAGAAGTAACAGAGAGCCACTGGAGTTCACTGAGAAAGGGAGTGAGAGATTCAGATTTGTGCTTTAGGAAAATCACCCAGACAGGAGAGATATGAAGCGGGGATACCAGTTAGAAAGTCCAGGCAGTAGGTACTGAGGGCCTGAACTCAAGTGGTGGTTCTGTGGTTGGAGAGAAGGGGATGCATTCCAGAGATGTGAAAGTATAAGATTTGACAATTGATTGGATAGGTAGGATGAGTGAGAATGAGGAGCCATGACTTCAGGGATGGGGGCATCCTCAACAGAAATAGGGAGCTGAAGAGAGGGTGGGTCTCAGAAAGAAAAATGTTTTGGGATGCAGAGTATGAGATGCCAAGGGACATACAGTTTAAAATGTCTGGTAGGCAGCTAGAGATGCAGAAGAAACTCAGAAGTTCAAATATGTGTGTGTATATATACAACCACATAGATAGATAGATCAGGGAATCAACTGCACAGATATGATATTTGTGCCTATGGAAACTGAGGAAGTCACTAAGGGTGAGGTTCAGGTTATGCTTGAGTACTGCTTCTTGACAGCTCATCATGAAATTTTCAGTGCCAGCATTTATACCTTGGAAATCAGCAAATGCTACAAATCAGAAGTTGATTTATTATTTCGTTGATTATCTGGACTTAAAGTAATAGGGAAAATCTCAAGAATGAAAATTAAACTTAAAAGTGTGTCCTACATACTTTTTTTTTGATAATTGGTTGTCAAATGTTGACCAGCACACTATTGGAAAGGTTCCTACCAACTCTAATGTTCTATGATGGGTTTTTTCCCCTCCAAACTACCCTTTTTATTTAATCTAACTGGATTTCATTTGGTTGAAGAAACAGGTAGGTGGTGTAGTAGAGTGCCAGGCCTGAAGTTAGGAAGACTCATCTTCTTGAGTTCAAATCCAGCCTCAGATACTTAGTAACTGTGTGACCCTGGGCAAATCACTTAACCCTGTTTGCCTCAGTTTCCTTATCTGTAAAATGAACTGGAGAAGGAAATGGCAAAGCACTCCAGTATCTCTGTCAAGAAAACCCCAAATGAGGCCACAAAGAGTCAGATATGAGTGAACAAACATCTTGTCAAACATTTTGGAGGGGATAGAGAGGCAAAAAATTGAATTTACTTTGGATGTCAAGCCACCAGGCAGACTTTCTAGTAATTCCAATCTCCTGCCTGTTGCTCCTTTCTTTTTTACTCACAAGCACCTAGGACACTGATTAAATGCCTGACTTAGACTCTCAGTAATTCAGCCAAGAGTCCCAAGGGAAGTTGTAAAGGAATCTACTTCTCTGCAGTGTTGAAGAATAGGATGAGGTCAGGGTTAGAGAAACCTAGAATGTTAGAACTGGAAGGGATATTCCAGCCATCTCGTCTGTCTCCTTCATTTTCATGGCTGAGGAAAGTAAGGCCATGGGAGGTAAGATGGTACCTTTCCACGACCTTCTTCAGAGAAGGGCCAATAACCAATTTGTGAAAAGAAATGATGGTGAATACAGCTGGAAAAATAGAATGTTAATGTTCAGCCTGGAAAAGACTTAACATTTTCATTTTATGCACCAGGAATCTAGGGTCTAATTAAGTGACTTGCTGAGGTCTCATGGACATTAGCGGCAGACAGGGTCTCATGACTTCCAGTCTAGTCTTCTTTCTACTACTGAATACTGTGCTATCTACAATGGGCCCAAATTATGGATTATCATCTTAAAAGTGTTTGTTTTGTTTGTCTTTTATTTTGGTTTCGTTCCTTTTAGAAGTTCCACGGGCATTGGGTTCCAGTTATGATTTTGCCAGTATGTATCTGTGTGACCTTGGATAGGGCTACTTAACCTCTCTAGGTCCCAACTTTCTCTTCTGTAAAATAGTGCACTTGGACTAGATGATAATGCTAATAAAAGTTCATATTTATATCATTTTGTGTGGTTCCCAAAGCCCTTTCTTCACTGCAGGCCCTTTTTGGTAGATAGGGCACATCATATTAGCTCCATTTTAAGGTTAGGAAAATGAAGCTGATTGAGGTTAAATGACTTACTCATGAGTCACCTGGCTACCAAGTGTCGGAGCTGGGATTCAAACCCAGGTCTGTTGGCTTTAAGTCTGGTGCTTGCTGAATTTTGCTATTCTACCCTTTGAGGTCCCTTTTCCAGCTCTAAAATTCTGTGGGTTGCGTTTGCATTTCTACACTGTGTTTATGTTCAGATTGTGGTGAAGGCAATTGAACCTTGCTGACTGTTAGATTTCCTGCCCTACATAAATGTCTATTCTTGACATACCTTGAGCCAGCACTGTAGGCAAGTTATATGAATGGGGGAAGAGGTCATAGATTTTGTCCAGGGGTTCTTAACTAAGGGTCTGTAAACTTAAAATTTTTTTCATAACTATATTCCTTTGCAATCCCACGTATTTTATTTTATGCATTTAAAAATACTATTCCGTGATGGAATCCATAGGTTTCAATTGACTGCCAAGGAAGTCCATGGTACCAAAATGATTAAGAACCCAACTTAGTCTGTATTGGAAGTCTACAATTTTTCTGTATAGGCTATGTGTGGTGTTTAGGATACAGGACAGGTTTGCACATTATTTTGGGGTCAGCTGGGAAATGATGAAGGTAGTTGTGAAGAATACAGAAAAAAATGTCTCAGATGTCTTGTTCTAGGGATTTTCTTAAATTCCTTTGTTATAGTAGCAACTGGAGAAGGAGTCTGGAGGAATCAGCACCTTGGATCCATTAATCCTGACATTGAAAGCTTTTAACCAAATGGGACTTCACAAAAGCCATAGTGAAGTTCAAAGTTACCCCCGTCCCTGTCCTGCTTAGGTTCTATTTTCCAAAGAAGGCTGAATTAGATTTGAGACTTTGGGAAAGGGATGTCTGTATATAGTCTTAGCAAAGATATAGCCAGAGGGAGGCAGTGGGTGTATGATACGGGAGGAATTTGATGTCTCACTAGGGACATTCCCAGAGCTAAGGGACTCACGCCAGGTGCAGTTGCAGACTGGCTGATCCAATTGCCTACATCCAATGAGCCAGAAAAGCAGTGAGACCTTCTAGCCTGTCACAGTTGAGGGTCTTTGGGCTGGGCCTTGTCTTAGCTCCTCCCTCCTGGCTCATTGTATTCCACAATGACTCACTGGGCCTTCCAGCAGTAAAACATGGGTTCATCTTGTACCAACCTTGCTTTGCTGGGCTAATTTTTCTGGCCTAGATCCACAATAATGGCTTCCCACCCCCTACCCTCCTAAGGTATATTTACATGCCATTATTATCTTTTGGCATTTAGCTTAGAAGTCATTCCCTCATGTCATAATCTTAGACACTTCTGTGTGCACCTGCCCATGTATGTCCGTTTCTCCCCCTTGATTTGTCTCTCCAGTATTCTAAGAAGCTTACTCTTCTGCAGATCTTGTGGTTCCCAGTTAGCCGTTCCCTCTTGGTTCCAAGCGACACTTAAGTGAGGGTGTTTATTCCCTTGAATGTACTGCTTCCAAGTCATTCCTCTCCCCGGGCTCCTTTCTTACTACTCAATCAGTTATCTTCTAGCAGACCATCACTTGTGAAAGTGGAACCATGGGGAAAAGAAGTGGAGTTCGTTGTCTCTGCTTTCATCACATTGTGAGTCTTCCTGACAAGCCTTCCCTTGTAACAAATGTTCATAATGAGGTAAAACAAAGCAATACATTGGACATATCTGCAAATGTGTGAATCTTAAGGTCTTTCATGGAAGGCGTACGACCTTCATACCTTGTTGGACATGCTGTAGAAGGGATTCTTGTCTATGTATAAGTTGGACTAGATGGCCTCTGAGGTTCATTCCAACTCCAAGATTCTGTGGTTTTGTGACTCCAGTAACTTCTAGAGGGATGTCCCTTTAGGAGCCTTAACTCAGATTGAGGAGAGACAAGAGAAGAGGTCTATAGATGCTCCTGGTACAAGGATGTCTTCTTAACTGCCCCCCTTCAATCCCCAGTTCCATTTTGTTGTCTGAGAGTCCCACATTGCCTGGGAACAGATTTTGTCTTGGACACTCTAAGAGGGAAATTTGCAAAGGATGCAATGTCTATGGAAATGTCAGGCATTTGGAAGGTTTGTAGGGCATATATTTTTAGTCAACCAGGCTTCCCAGAATCCTTTATATCTCACCCTGTAGATGGCCACTTACAAATTCAGGATTGTAGATTGTATGCTTGACCTTCCTATAGAGATAATTAGAAATGCTGGCAGGAAACAGGCCTGACTGATGGGGGTTCAGAAGAAATGCCACTTTTTTACAGATGTAGTAGTAGTAGTATGCAGTTATTGCCATGTTGAAGGACTAGTAATAGGGTTTTTCCTTGTGACTATGCCCTTCATCTCCATTCCATATCTGTCATTGGGTATCTAGCATCTTGCAGTCAGCCCAACATGCTGCCCCTTATGTGGTAGTCTACTTTGGGGAGCCTCAAATAGAAAGATGTTTGAAAGGTTAAGGAGATGAGGGAGTAGACACTAGGTGCTTTTTGATCATTTTAGAAATGATCACGAAGAATGGCAAAGAGGGGCAGCTGGGTGGCTCAGTGAGTAGAGCACTGCCCCTGGAGTCAGGAGGACCTGAGTTCAAATCTGGCCTCAGACCCTTGACACACTTACTAGCTGTGTGACCTTGGACAAGTATTGCTCTACCTTCCCCCCTAAAAAAAAAGAACGGTAAAGAGTTCTCTGACTTCTATAAACTGTCAGCATAGGATAATTTTTAGTTTTTGTCTCTTGTTCAGTTGCATTCTCACGCACACATATGTAATACTATATTTGTATAAAACAAACAGATACATTTCTTGAGTGTAGAGTCCAAATTCCTTCTGCTTGGTTAAGTTAAAACTGTGAAAATTAATATATTCAGTGATAATAAAAAAAATGTAGCTCAGCTGTGGGACCTGCTTGAGGTAGCCTTGACTTGCTGGTTATGGAAATGGAAAAACTGAGCGCCCAGATTCCTATCTTCTATCTAGTCTCTGAAGATTAATTGCTATCTTATCACAGGCACATCACTTAATTTCTCAAGCCTCAGTTTCCCCTTCTGCAAAATCGGGGCAATAATATTTGTCATCTCTACCCTTAAGGCCATTGTAAGGCAAGTGTTTTATAAAGCTTGAAATACTCTAAGAATGTGAATTATTGTTAAATTGCCTTCAGGAACAGATTTTAAATGTCTAAATGGCACATTTTGGAACTAGCAAGGGCTTTAGAGATCAGTCAATTCAATTCCCTTCTTGTTTTTAAATGAATAAGCCAACTGAGGCCTAGAGAATTTAAGTGATTTACTCAAAAGCACACAGCTATGTAAGGACAAAATCAGGTTTAGAACTGTGGCATTCTGCGTCCTAATGTATGATCTTATGATTTTGAACACTCAGGTTTGTCTTGTCTGCTCCCTCAAATGAAAGAATTTTGAGAGCTGTATAGAATTTCCAGAGGATTTCATTACACATTCTTGCTGTTCTCAGAGAATAGTAACTGAGGTAGCATATCATTCCTTTACACTTGGATTATGCCATTTAAAAAAATTCTAAATGATATCTCTTGTTTTTACATCCTCTACATTTTTCAAAGCATCCCTCTCCTTCAAGAGAACTATCCCTCATAACAAAGAATAAAAAAGAAAGGTATGGGGAAAAAATTGCATCAAAACTAATTAAGATATAGAAAAAGCCTAATGTCATATTCAATGTTCCACATCCATAATCCCCCACTTTTGCAAATGATTGGGAGAGGAATAGAATTCACTTTTAAAGTTCTTCCTCCTTTATGATTCTCTCTCTCTCTCTCTCTCTCTCCCTTCCCTTTCCCTCCTCTCCCCTCTCCTTACTTCCTCTTCCCTCCCCCTCCCTCCCTTTCCCTATCTTCTCCTCTCCTTTCCCCCCCACCTTCCCCCTCTCACCCCCCAACCCCCTCTCTGTTTTGTTTTTACTTACAAGTATTTGCAGATTATTCTCACTTTGTAAGAGGCCTCTTGTAACAAAGTAAAACAGTTCAGTAGAACTAATAACACAGTGGGATCTAAAAGTGGGATCATGCCATTTGAAAGTGTCTTAACTTCTTTACACCCAGACTTTTACATTGGCATTGCATGGCTTGTTTCTCAGCATGCACACTTCTATGTGTCCTTAGCTCTGTGATTCATTGACACACCAAAGGAAAAGGAGCAGCAGGAGTACAGTCCAATCCCTAGTAAAAATGAGGTGCATGCGGTGTTCAGGGAGGACTAGCAACTCCGGTGTGAGGGCTTCCTGAGCCCTTTTTAGGGCTGCTCATCCACCTTTGGTATCCACCTGTCACCCAACTGTCATCTGTGGCTCCCAGATGCTGAAGCATGCATGGGGGCCACACCCTCATAAGACCATCCTGGCAGAGGGGATAAACCAGGGTGAGGGTAACTGACAGGCCTCAAACCCACTGGTGAGTTAGAAGGATGTCTACCCCAAGCATGTAAAGACTGCCCTTGGTGGAATGGGAGGATGAGAACAATTTGTTGCAACGGCCACAAAGGTGGCTAGCTGAAGCAGGTGCTGTGGAAAGCTTAGCTCGGTGAGGTATTGAAGACACTAAGTTCAGCCACTGCATCCTGGGCCATTGCTGGTTGTCTTGACTTTCATCCTGCCGCTAGACTTCGATGACTGGAAGAGAAAGTGAGGCTGAGGACTTCGTGCAACTCTGCTTCACTTAAATCCAATTCATGCCTAAGTCAAGACAACACCTGTGATGTCATTGGTCCTCTTGGAAAACAAAGGACAAATAAAGGCAGAGAGGGTAGGAAGAAGCCCTTGGGAAGTACCATTGCTGCTGGTACTGTAAACTGAGAAGTGGGAAGCTGCTATACTTTAGGAATATAAAAATGCGTGTGTGACTTCTTTCTTTCTGGGTTCTAACCGTAGTCCTGACACTTAGTAGCTGTGTATTTTTGAGTAGGTCACTTAATTTTTCTGAGACTCAGAATCCTAATATGAAACATGGGGATAATAATAGTTGCTACATATCTCCCAGAAAGATATTTGCAAGATTAAGGATATGGGAGAGAAGCTACTAAGTAGCCTCATCTTTTTGAACCCTTTAGAAATAATCATAGAGATCAACAGAGGTCTTAGACTTTCATATGATTTCATGAAGATCAAATTAAACAATGTAAATTGCTTTCTAACTATGAGCTACTGTTGTTATTAGGGTAGTTCTTCCCTCCCTCCCTCCCTCCCTCTCTCCCTCTCTTCCTTTCTCCCTTTCTCCCTCTCTCCCTCCCCCCTCCTTCCCTTCCCTCCCTCCTCCCTCCCTCCCTTCCCTCCTTCCTTCCTCCCTCCTTCCTTCCTTCCTTCTTTTTTTCACTTTTAATATTTTAATATGAGCTCAAATACCAAAGAGAAAATAAGAAATGGAAAATTTTTTGATATATAAGAGGTATGGCTTAGTTCTGTAGTAAATGCATCATTTTTATTTCTTACATGCTGATTAGTTTTTTATTTGTTAAACAATTTATTAACAACTTATGGGGCATCAATATGGCTAAATTTTCTTAGTAACTATGTACATTAATTTCATTGTAAAATCCGTGACATTTTAAAGGCCAGTTCCTCTAAATTCCCATTAGGATTATTTGTTCATTTATTTTCATTCATTTTTTCTTTTTATATGGTTCTAATGAATACGTACTTGTTTCTTCTGATTCTGCTCCCCCTTTCATTATTTCATAAAGATCTTTTCATATTTTTAAATATTCTTCTTATTGGTTTTTAATGACACAATTGTGATTATCTGTTACATTAATGCATTGCTATTCATTTAACCTTTCTCTTTGTTGCTGGATATTTAGGTTGTTTCTAGTTTCTTGCCATCATGGATGATGCTGCTATAAAAAGACTGGATAGCTCTTTGTTTTTGATAACACTTTCATGGTATCTTCTCAACAGTGGAATTACTGGGTCAAATGGTTTGATTGCTTTCGCAATTATTACTCTTTACTGCCAGATTGTGTTCCAGAGTCCGCAAATTTGCAATTCTACCAGCAATGAATGAGTATACCTTTTTCTCCATGATCTCTTTATCATTGGAATTTCCTTGCTTTTCTCTGTTTTGACAGTTCAACAGGGATGTGAGGTAGTATCTGAAAGCTTTTTTAATTTGTATTTTTTGATTATTAGTGAGATTGGATCCCCCCTCACCCCAATATTTGATACTTAGAAATTAAAGAGAGAAAGATATGAGAAATCTGTATTTTGGATCTTGTGTCCTTGCAAACACCATGAGTGCTTGTTCATGTATTCCTTTAACAAATATTTATTGAGCACTTAACTGTCTGTAAGTGTAGTGGTGCTCTATGAGGTGATTTGGAAACTCACATCCATGAGACTCAGTACCTGCTCTGGAGGAAATTTAGTAGTGAGGAAATAAGACATACACAAGAATGACTATAATAGAAATGGTGGAGTATCTTAAATATGGTATGACCAAAATGTTATTATTGGACTAGGATTAATAGTTCATGGTGGGCAAAAAGTCAAGAGAACTGAATTAGTTTTTTACTACTTACATACCTCCCAAGGAGAGTCTGCTAAACCTTCTAAATGGTTTTAATGGTTAATATTTATATTGACTTGCTGGGTAGGGTTATGCACACATATAAAGTTAGCCCTTAATTATCCATGCTAATGAAGGGGAATAGTGCTGTAGTTGATACTAAATAATAGATAATAAAATAATTTATTGTTGACTTTGGAATACACTAAGACTATTTACATCAGTCTTGCCTAGCTAAAAGTACTTTATTTAGATTAATCATAAAATTAATGCGTATTCCCTGACCATTCATGAACTAATACTGAAGAGAAATGATGTAGAAGTGGCCTGGAGACCAGAAGAAATCTAGCCTGGGATTAGAATAATCTCCATGTAAATGAATATAACTCAATATAGTCAGATATTGCTTATGTTTTCCATTTTTTTAAGTTTTGAAAAGGTTGTAGTTCACAGAATCTAGGATTGCCTGAAGTCTTTTAAATCCCTTGATTTTTCAAGTATCTTCTATAACATGTTGTTGTCATTCAGTCATTTCAGTTGTGATCAACTCTTGGTGACCCCTTTTTTGGAGGTTTTCTTGGCAAGGACACTGGAGTGGTTTGCCATTTCCTTCTCCAGCTCATTTTACAGATGAGGAAACTGAGGCAAAAGGGTTAAATGACTTGCTCAAGGTCACATAGCTAGTGTCTGAGGTCAGATTTGATGTTAGGTCTTCCCAACTCTAGGCCCACTATTCTACCCACTGTGCCACCTATCTGTTCCCTATAACATATAATTCAATGTATTTTTTAAAACTGTGATTCTGTGATTCTGGCTGTACTCCCTCCTCTGAGGCAGATAACAGCCTCTCTGTGTTTGAGTAGATGTTTTAATGAGTTTCTGTGTCCAAAAATAAAAAAAAATCAATCACTTTTGAGGCAAATCCTCCAGTGATGAACCTCTCTGTATTTAACTGGTCTGGTCCTCAGATAGTTCTCATAGTCTGTCACTAGGCCTTGACTTGAAGCTTTCCATCTTGGTAAGACTCTGCTTGATCCCATGGTTTTCTGGCATAGCCCCCAAGAACCCAAAGTTACTTAAACTCTTGAACCATTAAGTTGGACTTCAGTGAAGAGCTTTGCACATTAGTAAGTGCTTAATAAATGTCTATCGAATTGGACTTTGTTTCAGAAGTATGTGGCCCTGTTTCAGAATGCAGGATAGAAACTTCATTACTTGGTGTGACCTTTTGTTTTTTGTTTTATGAATGCATTTTGTTTTTGCTTCACATTCATTTCTGAATATAGCCCTCCTCCCTTTTTTATCCAGTGAGCCTTCTGTAGGAATGAAAATTTAAAAAAAGAACGAGGAAGAACATTCAGCAAAAACAACTGATGCATTGATCTTTCCTTATAGCATATGCAACATTCCATACTCATAATCCTCCATTTCTTCAATGAAAGGAGGAGGGTACATTTTCTCAACTCTTCTTTGGACATAGACTAATCATTATAATTAAACAGCATTCACTTTTATTTTACTGTTTTTTTCCATTTATACTGCTGCTATTATTGTATAAATAGTTTTCCTGCTTCTACTTACTTCATTCTGTATTAGTTCATATAAATCTTCTCTTTCTTTGAATTCTTCATGTTCATCATTTATCATAGCACAGTAATATTTTAGCACAATCATCTGCCACAATTTATTTGCTCATTACCCAATAAATTTTATAGTGGTTTATTTTTTGCTACAACAAAAATATTTTGGGTTATATGGGACCCTTTCTTTTTTCTTCTTTTCTTTCCTCTCCTTTTCCCTGCTTTCCTCTTCTTTCCCCTACTTTGCTATTCTCTCCTTTCTTTTCCTTTCTCTTTTCTTCTACATACACCTTCTACAGAAAGCTTTTCCTAATCCCTCTGAATGCTAGTACCTTCTCTCAATCCACTGTCTCCAATTTATCCTGTGTATATAGTATCCTGTACATAGTTGTTTGCATGTTATCTTCTCCATTAAATTGTGAACTTCTTGAGGGCAGGTCTTTTGCCTTTTTTTGTGTGCATCCCCAGTACTTAGCACTTGCCTGGCACATAGGAGGTACTTTAATAAATGCTTATTGACTGATCTTCAATAGAAGTGTGTTGTAAAGAGAGTGAGTCAGGAGATTTGGAGAGTTGGGTTCAAGTCCTAGTTCTGATACTTGCTACCTATATGATCATGGACAATCACTTAGCTTTCTGTGCCTCAGTTTCCTTACCTGTTATTTTTTGGGGGCAAGGAAGGTAGAGGTTTGGACTAGGATTTAATCAGCATAGGGGAACTCTGGGTGTGGAAACTCCTTCTGCCAATCCAGATAGACAATTCATCTGTACCTTAGTTTTAAAGAGTTGTCTGGGGGCACCGAGGGATTAAAGGATTTGCCCATGGTCATGCAGCTAGTAATTGTCCAAGGTAAGATCTTCTTTGCTCCTTCTTTGGCTCTTTATTCTGTGTCTATCTATGGCTATTTTTATGTGTAAAATGTCTATGATAATAGTTGCCCTACCTGCCTCTTGGGACTATTGTGAGGAAAGTACTTTGTTGACTTTAAAGTGCCATATAACTGGGAATAAAGTTTTTTTTTTTTATGTTGGCCTTTTAGTCTTTCCCTCTTTTCAATGTTTAGGGAGAAGTGTTCCTTAAATGGGAATTTGCAAACCTTTTCTTTAACATAGCTTTTAAAAATTAGTTTAGCTCTCTCTTAACACTAGGGACATAATTTGGTCGGAGCTGTCCATGGGCTTATCTTCAGTGTGGTTTTTTGATGCAAGAAGTCAACTGGACTCATCTCTTAGGAACTGTAGATTGGTGTCAACAAGTCAAGTCAACGAGCGTTTGTTAATTGCTTACTACGGTCAGGCACTGTGCTGAGTGCTGACAATACAAATATAAGCAGAAGGACGGTTCTAGCCCTCAAAGAACTCACATTCTAGTGGGGAAAGAGTTGTGTGGGGGGAATAGATATTCCTTAGAAAGACCCTTGGACATGAGTTTTCTCTCCCTTAATGGACGTGTTGAGCCCCAGCTTATTTATTTTAGAGATGCTATTCCTGAGCTCAACGGAGAGCGTGCTGGACTTGGAGGCAGGGAGAGCTGAGATTCAGTCCTTCCTCTGCCATATATCAGCTGTGTGATCCTTGGCAAGTGTTAGCTATGGCCTGGGTCAGTCACCTATTAGTTCAGTTTTGATGCTGGAATGAAATGAGGCACTTTGAACAGTTAACAGAAGGAGGTTTACTTAATCCTAACTAGAAAAGACCTTCTGCAAAGTAGCTTCTCGTCTGCATATGAAAATACAGGTCTCTAGGCAGTGTTGTCTTGGGACCTCCACTAAGTCTGAAGGACCATATGCAGTAGCCCTTTTTAATATTTTTAGGTAATCAAGAAACTGTCTTATGCTTTTTAGGGAAAAACTTACCTACTCATCTTGGTCAGGGCAAAGGGATAGATATTGGGCCCATTATAATATGCCAATTAACTTCCCTCAGCTTCATTTTACTCATTTTCAAAATGGGGGTAAAAACACCACCTATCTCACATGGTTATGGTGAGATTTAAATGAGATTATGTATGTAAAGCATACATTTGCAGACCTTAAAGTGATAGTAGACAAATTGCTTAACCTCTCTAGGACCCCGTTTCCTCATCTTTAAGATGAATGTGTTAGACTGAATGGTTTCTAAGGTTCCTTCCAGCTCTAGCTCCTGTGATAATATGGGAAAATAATGACATGCTCTAATACACCTAGGTTCTAGTCTTGGATCTGCTCTCACTGTCTGGCCATTGGTCAATGTATGGCCTTGGGCAAATCGCTTTATTTCTCTTGGCCTAAATTTTCTTCTCTAAGCTTTATAAAATAAGGTGGCTGTGGAACTAGGTGGTTTCTAAAGTTGTTCTCAGCTCTGAGTTTCCATGATTCTATAGAATGTAAAAGTATCAATAGTGGAACCACGCATGGTAACAAGATTTTGACTGCTAACTGGAGTATAGGGAGAGATAGTGGGTGAATATAGCACATGATAGCTATTTGAAATCTAAATGTGGGAGGATTTCCTATCATAATAAACATCCCATGAGGGAGTTTCCTCTTAGTGTGGGAACTAGACTAGGAAACTTAGCTATAGTAATCAAAAGACTTGGTCCAACATATGAATCCAGTCTGTGGCAAAGACTGAATTAGGATTTGGAGTCCCTGATTCCCAGACTAGGGTGGAAGTTACTAGTTAATGTTACTGTTGCATCCCCAGGTAGCTCACAGCTTCTACTAGGACATAGTTGGGGGTTCAGGGTTTTCTACTGGGACTTTGTCCCAAGGGAATAAATCACGTTGATAGTGGGTCTGGCCTTGGCCATGTGTAATCCTCAATGCCATAAATGTCAGCTCTCTGTGAGGAACAATCTACTTTGTTTTTTTTTTTAAGAGAAACACATTAATCACTTCTAACTTTGTTTTATGAAAATATGTCCAGGCACCAGTGTTAAGAGAAGAATAGCAAAAGGGGAAATAAGAGACGACAGATTTACAAAAAAAAGATCTAAGATCTATATACAAAGTTCAATTTTATTCTCTTTTATCCTTCAAGAGGACTCTTTGTTTAGTAATAGGCACATGGATCAATAAGTTGGGGACCTTGGAGTGATGTGCATTGTTAATATGAGAAAAACTCAAGTGTCCCATGAAATAATGTTTTTGGATACATTAATTAATTAATCCATTAATTTGGATACATTAATAAATGTTCTTTCTCCCCCACAAATATTAAATTTATTTAAAACAGAAAATTGACATTTGCATAGAATTTTAACATTTTAAATGTGCTTTACATATGTAATCTGTGCCCATACCAGGTCATTTTATCTGAGTAACTATTATTTCTCACCTGGACTTGGGGTGATGTCAATGATGATTCAAACACAGGAAATGGTAGTAGTATTCCTGATGATTTCCATTCCTCCCTCCTGGACATCTGGAAGAGTGCCCACTTGCAGCAGGCATGAAGTTGCATGAAAGGACGAGCAAGTGACAAGAGTTCATTTTCCTTCTGGTGTTGGGCAGAAGCCTTTGAGATCTGGGACTTCCTCATTCCCATACAGGAAACAGATAGGACTGAGGTTTCCTCTTCACTACGTGAGTGAGCAGCAGCTGACTTTGGGATTAAGGATTGCTGTGTGGTGGCATCGAGAGGCTACCATTTCTCAAGACTATCTGCTGTGAATTGGGTTTTGAGGAGGGATAGCTAAAATGGTTGTTTCAGAGGCAACCTAAACATCAGAGAAGAGGGACTGGATATGAGGAAGAGAAAAGGTCCCAATTGCCTCCAAGTTGTCAGCAATATGAATATCCATAAATCGGTTGGCCCAAGGTGGGAAGAAGGATTTCCCTCCCCACAGTTCCTATATCATCTCTTGTTTATACTCCATGGCCCAGAGCTTGGGTACTGGGAACATACACACTTTCACCTTATTCCATTTTCATCAGCTGTGGGTGAATTCCATTTGGGAATTCCACGGTTATACCCTAAGAATTGGGAGGGCAAGCAGGAGGAGTTTTAGGAGATGGAAGACTATATGCAGGAACATTTAACATTTTTCATGTGCATTTTCTTTATGTTCAATAAATGGGGTAGGGGTGTGATAGGTTGCTGAGAGGGTTCTAATGACTCATTTGAACTGACAGAAGTTTCTGATGTAGATATTCTGAGTCATCATCCCCTAGCTAAATTCGAATCCAGCCATTTTGAATTTAATCCTTTCAATGCTGCTGCTTGTAGACTTGGTCAACTGCAGTGGGGTCTCAGGCCCTATTGGGGTCAGCAAGGGTTCTGCAACCTTTTAGAAGGCTCTCTGTGTATGTCTGACTCTTTATGACCCCTGTTCACTATGCTGCCACTATCCATGGGGTTTTCTTGGCAAGGATACTGGAGTGGTTGTGAAGAGTTGGACACGACTAAACATGACTTAACAACAACAGCAAACAACAACCTATACTTATGCTAGAGAAATTTTTGTGAGACCACTTGGCTGATGATCTGAGTAGAGAGCTACCTGATGGACAAATCATATATTGCACTGCCTCATTGGCTGATTTGGATAATGACACACTGCTTTTGTGTAGACCTAAGGAAGGCAGCACCTGAGCCAGTCTGATCTACTTACACTGTTGGAAAGCAATGAACAGAAAATTGAGGCTCAGAGACATTATCACCTGCACGTGGTCACTAAATTACTAAATGTCAACTATAGAATTTGAACTCGGGACCTCTTATCTTGAAATCCAGTACTCTATCTACTATTCCAAACTACCTCCCAAAGACTGGACTGAGGATATGATGGAAACTACAAGTATGTATTTTACAAGATATCTGTTTCCAAGTACACAGTAAAAGAAAGACTAGTAGAATTTTCAGGTCTTTGTGGCTCTAAATGATTTTCATTTCCTAGCATAGATGGATCTGATCTCAATTCAATTCAACAGGCATGTATGAAGAGCCTAAGGTATGCCTAGCATTATGCTAGGTACTAGGGATACAAAGAAAAAAAATCCTTGTAATTAAGGAGTTCATATTTTATTCCTTATTCTCTTATATTTTCCTTGTTTAATAGAAGGCGCATGGGTCAAGGAATTAGGAACCTTGAGGTCATGATCACGATTAAAATGGGAAGCCCAAGTATCTCATGCAATAATGTTTTTGGTTGCTTTTTGATGTACGCTAAAAACTTTTCTTTTCAAGAACCTCTGAGCCACCCTCCCTTTAGCTACAACTTCCTTTCATCATCCTTACTGTGAGAATGCTGAGATTTCTGTGCTTCAGTTTTTCACTTTGTTGGTCATTGAGCCAAGATTAACACTGAGAATCCTGAGAATCAGATTAATGCTAAAGATGGTCCCAAATGGTGTTTTTTAGCCCTCTCTCTGTCTCCTTTCTGTCACTCCACCATTAGTTAAGGCAGCATGAGGAGGTGGCTGTATAGAACTGAGGCTCATTTTGCATTTTTCTTTGTTCCATGTTTTGCCATGACCAAAGAATTCATTACTCAATGGCCATTCTACTTGATGAATTTCTCCATATTTAGATAGGGTACTCCTTGGCAAACAGACTCAGTGTGTTGCTGGATGTTGTTTGATTTCTTTTTAGTGTGGTAGAACTTGACAGAATCTGGGTTCTAATGGCATAGCCCTTGAGAACTCAAAATCAGCTTTAGTCTATGATGAGGTATAGAGGATAGATTTTTTTTTCTCTATTAAATTTAATCTTATTTGATTCAGCTGGTAATTTTAGCCTGGTGAGATTATTTTGCAGATGGGAAAACTGAGGCCCAGAGAAGTCAAGTAATTTGACCTCGTGGTCTTGTTCATGGTCCCACAGGGAGTTAGTGACCAGACTGAGGACCAGACCGAAATCCCCAGTTCCAGTGTTCCTTTTGCTAAAGAGGTTGCTTCCTGGGACTTTTAGGACAACTCCAAGCTGTTGGGGGTAAATCGAGGGCAGGGATTCCTTTATTTCTCTCTTTACAAGTGGAACTTCTCATTTTTGGATATTCTTAGTTTCCCAGCTGGTGATTTGCCCAGGATTTCTTTGTATAAGTCTGCCTAATGCATTCTCCTTGTTCTCTTTGTGTGAGGACTGGAGGAGTGAAAAGATAAAGTGATGGTAGAGATAAAATTGCTATATGGTCGTCTAGTATTTTCCTCTCTAGAAATCCTTGACATCCTTATTATAAAACCATACAGATTTTTTCCTCCCTCCCTCCCTTCCTCCCTCCCTTCCTTCCTCCCTCCCTTCCTTCCTTCCTTCCTTTCTTCCTTCCTTCCTCCCTCCCTTCCTTCCTCCCTTCCTTCCTTCCTTCCTTCCTCTCTCTCTGCCTCTCTCCCCTCCCCCACCTCCTTTTTCTTTTTCTCTTTCTTGGTCGCTCAGTCTCTCTCTTTGTTCCTGCATTGTAGCCAGAGCTCTTTAATCAGGAAGATCGTAGGATTGGAGATTTAGAGGTGAAAGATCTTAGGGATTACTGAGCTTCTTCCCTTCATTTTACAGACAAAGAAACTGAGGCTCAGAGAGATTGAAATGTCTTGTTTACATTCACCCAGGTGGTAAGTGGCAGAGCAAGGATCTGAATCTTTCGTCTCTAAATCCTGTGCTTTTTCCTATTCTGGTTTGGTAGAGGGACAAGCTGCTGCAGTCCTTAAAATGTGTTGGTTTAAGACGATTATGTAAGAATGAGAATCTACCAAAGAGTAGGCCTCCATCTCTTACCTTCACAGAATGACTGTGAGTCATTAGAGAGAGAGGGCACAGGCATTTATTAGGTGCCTACTGTGTTCCAGGCGCTGTGCTAAGAGCTTTACAAATATATCATTTGATCCTCACAACAACCCTGGGAGGTAGGTGCTATTATTTTCCCCCATTTTACAGGTGAGGAAGCTGAGGCAGACAGAGGTTAAGCAACTTGCCCAGGGTCATATAGCTAATAAGTATCTGAAACTGGATCTGAACCTCGGTGTTCCTAACTCCAGGCCCAGGGCTCTCTATCCACTGAGCAACCCAGTCAGCTGCCTTTAGTGTTCTTTCTCCTAATTTGCAGAATTTTCCTTTAGGGCACTGCATTATTAACTTGGATCCATAGATTTAGAACTGGAAGGAAGCTAGTCTTCTAGCCCAACCTCTTGAGTTGAGGAAACTGGTGCGTGGAGATGTTAATTGACTTGAACAAAGTCCCACAGCAACAGAAGTGGGATTAAAATTCAGGTCCTCTGAGGGCAAGTCCAATATTCTTTCCCTGGCGTCACAGGGTAGGGCTGTTTTGCCGTCTCTTTGGTGTTCCCTTCCCCCAGTTTTTCAAGATATATTATTTTATTTTTGGATATGGTCAGAGCAGAGAAATTCTACTGATTTCTCATATATAACCCTCGGTTATCCTAATATATTATTTGGACCTTATTTTTTTTTAACCACCTGCCCATCTTTCATGGAGATTGCATTTTTGGTACTTAAAAGAAAGTCAACAAGCATTTATTAAATACTTACTGTGTCTAGGCATTTACTGTGTATATACAAGCACTGGGGATACAAATACAAGCAAAAAGATAGTCATTGTCCTCAAGGAGCTTACATGCTAATGGGAGAAGACAACACCTAAAAGAAAGCCGAAAAGCAGGCTCTGGGGTGGGGAAGTGGGAAAACAATGGAGATGTCTAGAGTGCAGCCGGGTGAGAAATGAAGAGAAGGCTGGCCTGTGAAGTTCTGAGAAGAGAGGTCCAATCAGGGGGAAGAGTCCACAGGGGCAGAGAGTCTAAGGTGTGAGTTCCAGGGCAGAGGTGATCTTGCAGAATCATAGCATGGAGATGTCTAGAGTGCAGCCTGGTGAGACATGAAGAGAAGGCTGGCCTGTGAGGTTCTGAGAAGAGAGGTCCAATCAGGGGCAGGGCTCCCCAGGGGCAGAGAGGTGTGAATTCCAGGGCAGAGGTGATCTTCCAGGATCATAGTATGGAGATGTTTAGAGTGCAGCCTGGTGAGACATGAAGAGATGGCTGAACCCAGTGCCCCACTTAAATGAAGAAGGAACCAATTAGGATAAAATTTTCCAACTCTGTTATTGCAGAGATGTGAACATGAAACCCAAGCTTACATTCTGAGAGTTATCCAAGCAATTGCCTAAATACCTTGGGAGATTCTCAGGTAAAAGATACCAAGTACTATAGTAATCAAATAAAGGCATCAGGAATGGGTTGAATCTGTTAGCAATCTAGATCAGGGCTTAAACTTTTTCTACTCGCAACCCTATCAGCACTTCTTAAATTGTGGGTCATGACCCCACATGGTGTCCTGAGAGAAATGAGGTAGCTTTACTAGATACCTTTCCTAATGGGGCGCTTTGTGGAAGGACAAATTTAGCAGGGATAGCTTCTAAACTCTCTGTTTTCTACAGTACTGTTGGGACTCAATTATTGTTAGAAGTAACAGTAGTATTCTGATTCTAGGAGCATTTTGCGGGGGAAGGAGGTTCTAGGGAATAACATAGGGCCATACAGGGTCATGAGGGCACAGCTCTGAACTATTCTCTCCAGTGGTAGATCAGGGCTAAGGCTGATGGGTGGACTGTTTAAGATGTGCAGTGACAGAGCTTGGTCTGGTTATGATTTGGTGCTTATGTTTTTTCCCCAAGGATATCTGGGTGATGTGTTGTTTCCCAATCCCAGGAATGCCTTTGTGATCATCTCTTTTTCCTTTTCCCTTCCTCCCCACTCCTCAAAAATACCAAAATCTCATGATGGGGTTCCAGAAGAACAAAGGAAGAAAAAGAATAAGGGGAACACCCTTTGAATTATATTAATGGAGAACATAAATTTTGGCTGTGTGGGATGAGCCTTGGGAAGTACAGCCCAGCTTCTGGACTGTTGACAAAAAAACAAACAAACTCTATTCCTTCCTAGATCCTTCCTTTTCCTTTAAGATCTTCCTTGCGATATGGTCTTGTGCTCACAAAAGTGTGTGTGTGTGTGTGTGTGTGTGTGTGTGTGTGTGTGTGTGTGTGTGGTGTCACTGTTATCTTGTGTATTTTTAATTGACATGTCACTGTATGCCAGGGAAAAGAGTAAGGCTGCACCCAAGTTGATGTCCATGTAGATAGTTGCACATGTGGTAATAATCTAGGTACTCCGGCTCCCGAATACGCACATGCACACACAGACACAGACACACAGGCACACACATACACAGAGGATGCAGTTTGCCTTTATTTACTGCTTACAGGCAGAGGAGGGGCATGATCTGTTAAAAAAAAAGGCAGTGTATGATAGCAACCAGTGGAAAGAGTTCTGGACCTAGAGACAGAGGAAGTAGGTTCAAATCCTGGATTTATTATCGATTGACCTGTATGACTTCTGACTAGTTAACCTAAGTTCTCCTGGCCTCCATTTTCTCCTGTATAAAAATTAAGGGCAGTTAGGGGGTGCAATGGATAGAGTGCTAGGCTTGGAGTCCTCAAGACCTGATTTCAAATATGGCCACAGATACTTACTAGCTACGTGACCCTGCGCGAGTCACTCAATCATTGTCTGATTCAGTTTCCTCAGCTGTAAAATGGGAGTAATGATAGCCCCTATATCCCAGGGCAGTTGTGTGTGGATCAAATGACATATTTGTAAAGCACTTATTATGTTATATGACACATAGTAAGTAGTAGGCGCTATATAAATACTTGTTAGTCTAAATAATAATTAGCACTCATATAGAACTTTGAAGGTTACAAAGTGCTTTATAAATATTATCTCATTTGGTCTTTACAACAACTTTGGGAGGTAGGTGCTATTTTTATCCTCATTTTACAGTTGGAGAAACTGAGGCTGACAGAGGTTAGGTGATTTGCTCAAGGTTACACAGACAGTAAGAAACTAAGTCTGGATTTGATCTCAAGTCTTCTGAACTCTAGGTCCAGTGCTCGGTAACCTAGATGACCTATGAGGTCTTTACTTTCTAGTTCTAAATCTATGATCTTGAAGAGATAGAAAGACAATTTTCATTTAAAATAGCTACATACAGTATAAAATACCTGGGAGTCTACTTGCTAAGACACACACAGGAACTATATGAACACAATTATAAACCACTCTTCACACAAATAAAAATAGATCTAAATAATAGGAGAAATATTAATTGCTCATGGGTAGGCTGAGCCAATACAATAAAATGATAATTTCCTAAATTAATTTACTTATTCAGTGTCATACCACTCAAACTATAAAAGAATTATTTTGTAGAGCTAGAAAAAAATAATAAAATTCTTCTGGCAGAACAAAAAGATCAAGAATATTAAGGGAATCAATTAAAATGGGAAGAGAGACTAGCAGTATCAGATATTGAACTATATTAAAAGCTATAATCATCAAACCATTTTGGTACTGGATAAGAAATAAAATGGTTGCCTAATGGAATAGATTAGGTGCATAATATACAGAAACAATGAGCATAGTAATCTAGTGTTTGATAAGCCCAAACTATCTATTGGGGGAAGAACTCAGTATTTGATAGAAACCATTGGGAAAACTAGAAAGTACTGTGGCAGAAGCTAGGAATGGACCAACATCTCACACCATATACCAACATGATTTAGACATAAAGTATCATAAGCATTAGACATAAAGATATCATAAGCAAACTAGTAGAGCATGGAAAAAAAAATTACCCGTCAGATCTATGGATAGGGGAAGGGTTCATAACCAAATCAGAAACAGAGAGGTTTATGGGAAGTAAAATGGATAATTTTAATTACATAAACTTAAAAAGTTTTTTACACAAACAGAATCAATGCAGCTAAAATTAAAAGCAGGAAACTGGGAAAAATCTTTGTAGGAAGTTTCTCTGTTAAAGTCTCATTTCTCACATATGTAGGGAACTAAGCCAAATTTATAAGAATAAGAACCATTACCCAACTGACAAATGGTCAAGGGATATGAATAGGAAGTTTTCAGAGAAAGAAATCAAAACTATCGAGTCTTGTGAAAAAAATTGACCTAAATCATTAGAGAAATGCAAATTAAAACAACTTGAAGTACTACCTCACACCCATTGAACTGAGATGACAAAAAAAACTATAAATGCTGGAGGAGATGTGAGAAAATAGACTGTATTGGTGGAGCTGTGAACTTTTCTGGAAAGGAATTTGGAACTATGCCTAAAAATCTATTAAACTGTGTATACTCTTACTAAGCAGTTCTTTTTGCGGTGGCAAAAAATTAGAAACTGAAGGGATGCCCATCAATAGGGGTATGGGTGAACAAATTATGATACATGAATATGATGAAACACTATTGTGCTGAAAGAAATGATAAAAGGGATGGTTTTCAGGAAAACCTGCGAAGACTTGTGTAAAGACTTGTATAAACAGATGCAAAGTGAAGTGAACAGGACAAGAACAATTTACACAGCAAAAGCAATATTGTAAAGATAATCAACTGTGAAAGAATTACTGATCAACACAATGACCCACTGTAATTCCAAAAGACTCTTGATGAAAAATGCTGTACATCTCCAGATAGAGAACTGATACATTCAGAGTGCAGACTGAAGCACTCTTTCTTTCCTTCCTTCTTTCTAACATGTCTAATACGGAAATTTGTTTTGCATGACTTCAAATTTTGTAATGGGTTTTGTATTTCTTTTCTTCTCAATAGGTGGGGGAGGGACAAAATTAGGAATGAAAGTAAAATAGAATTGAACAAAAATAAATAAACATATTTCAAAATAGAAAAAATAAATCTATGATCTTAATTTTTTCCCTCACACCACCCTTTCCCCCTCTCACAGCCCTATAATAATATATTGTTCTTCATATATAAAAAAGCATTATTGATTCTTGTACTTTTTTATTCATTCATTCATCATTCATTGAGTCACTCATTCATCAAACATTTACATACACAATACCATGCATTATGCTATCTGCTAGGGGAAGCTACAACAATAAATATGGGGATGGGATGAAGTACAGATTACAAGCAGACAAATTTCAGCTCAATGACAAAGAACTTCCTAACAGTTAGAACTCTGCAACATAATAATGGGCTCTCTGGACAGGTAATGAAGTCCTAGTTACCTGAAGTATTTACATTCTATGGCTGAAGGAGAGAGAGAACTTGGAACTGAAAATAAAAATACATATAGCCTAATAGGAGAGAAATAGAATAATGTATATAAGCTGCTGCTGCTGGGCCCATAAGAACTGGGGTATTGGGCCCATTCCCTTCTCTACTAAGGGGTTCTAGAGTACCATGTAGGTATTCTTGATCAGATTCAGTCCTGGGAAATTTTTATCTTCTAATGAGAGTAGAGCTAGGCTTCCTTTTCTGTAATACTCTCTATCTCATTAAATCCCTTAATCTAGGGTCCCAGGGCAAATTACTTAAAGCTTAGGTTTTGGTTCATGTTGTTGTTCAGTCATTTTCAGTCATGTCGGATTTTTTGTGACCCTATTTGGGGTTTTCCTGGAAGATATTGGGTGGTTTGTCATTTCCTTTTCCAGCTCATTTTACAGATGATGAGACTGAAGCAGAGTTAAGGGACTTGGCCAAGGTCACACAGCTAGGAAGTATCTGAGGCCAGATCTGAACTCAGGAAGATGAATCTTTCTGACTCCCGGCTTGGTGCTCTATCCACTGTGCCACCTAGCTGTCCTGGCTCATGTTTAGGACCTCCCTAAGGAGGAGAGTAGAAAGGTACTCAAATGTACAGTATGGATAATTATGGAAAAGATATTTATTTCCTGTACAGGGTGTCTCTAAAGTCTGGACACATAGGAAAAATACATATTTTGAAATATTTGGAATATTAACAGACCTTAGCCCCCTTGACTTCTTTTTCTGGGGCATTCTAAAGGCAAAAGTATACGCATGCAACACACTTGATTAAACGCATAAAGAGTGAATGTGCTAAAATTGATGGCAATGTGGAGTTACTGCATCGAGTTCACGTGAATCTTGCAAAGTGCATCAACCTTTGAATCACAAATGATGGAAATCATATTGAAGATGTTATTTATTAATATTCTAATTAAATAAAATGTTGTTGAAAGCTTTATTCATTTCATTTCTTGAAAATATGCATTTTTGCCTATGTGTCCAGACTTTAGGAACACCCTGTGCATTAAAAAAATGCTGAAAGACTTTCATAAGCATATATTGATGGTAACATTAAAACAGGATTCAGGAATTTAATTTATAACTACAGTTACATTCTCTTGGCTTAAAACTCTTAGGAACATAAAGCAATTTGTGGGATTCATGATTAGGCATTTTACACCTCTACTCTGTACAAACAGCTCCTGATACTTGTCCTTTGGTAAAATGGTCAAGTTTTGGTCAGTCCTTTTATGGATAGCCATGCTCTCCAATGTAGAGGCTTCCTCTGCTTCTAGCCATCACTACTTAGTCCAGTTAGGACTTATGGTCTCATGAAGTTGCCTCCCAGACTGGACACATCATCCTTAAATCTCATGTTCTAATACTGATTGAGGAAAGAACACAATATGGAGAAGGAAGCCAGGACTCCAGGAGTAAGCTATTTGAATCCATGTTCCATATGAGAGCCGTGGTGGGGTGGGAAGAAAGAGCTCACATCATCTCTTCACTACCCTTCAGAGAAAATCCACACTGTTTGCTGCAAGGGAGAGTTGAAGCACAGAGAAAGACTCAGAAGCTAATTCCTCTTTTAATGGATAGGGTGCCTCACCTCTCTGCCATTATCCACAGGTAGAGGAGGACCAAGGGATGCTCAGGGCTTGCCATCTTCTAATGAGACACCACATGCTTTCAGTTCTGTATCACCACAAGGTCAGAACCTAGAATGGCAATTCTGAATGTGCTCCACAGGATGACCTTCATTACATACACATGTGTGCACGTGTATATATGTGTGTATATATACATATGTACACACACACACACACACACACACACACATATATATATATATATACACACACACACATACATGTATGTAAATAGATGGGAAACTTCAGGCTTAAAGAAATTAAATGTCTTAACCGAGATCACACAAGCTATCTAGTTGTAATTTTGTTTAAGTTCATTTGACCCCAGTAGTTATATGGGGCTGTACATCTATATACTTCTTCTGATGTTGAAACACAAGTAACTTATGTCACCTGTGATTTGTGATCTGTGGCATGTATTTTCAAAGAGGCCCATTAAAGTTAGAGATATATAGTCTGGCCATGGAACAAAGTGAAACTACTTGGTCAGTACAGAGATCGAATCCAAAAGCTTGGTTCTATTAGTGCCACCAGTCTACCCCCATGGAGATCACCAGTCATAGGGGAAGACATTGACCCTGTAGGAATAAACTCTTCACGGTAAAAGTAGAAGGAATTCCTCTTCTTGTTGTAAAATTGGACTAGATAAACTTGAAGATGCTCCTTAATTCTAAGATCCTATGATTTTATTGTAGCTGTAAGTGAGCAAATTGCTGTTGGCTTTGCATCTTGCCTCAGTTTCCAGGAGTATTAAAAATTCCTTTGACTCATTGCTAGTCCAGTGAATAGGGAAGAAATTGGTGGAATAGAGGAGGAAAGGGAGAGATGAGAGGGAGAACAGGTCAATAAGAATTTGTTGAGCAAAAGGAGGAAAAAAAAGAAAAGGAAGTAAAAGATGGGAAAGGAACAGTTGTGGGTGGGGATGGGTTCAGAGTGGTGGTAGAGAATCATTTACTTAATAGGAAAAGAGACAGATGCTTCTGGTTCCTTGTTGTTTGAATGGCGATAAAGTGCGTTTTGCATTACAGTCTCCATTGTAAATAACTCTTCTACGTTGGAGAGGATCTCATTTTAACCATTGTTCAAAGGTTAATCTATTAGAAGAAAGTGGAATGGTAGCAATGAATTGGAAAGGCAAAGGAATAGTGACAGCTCCTCTTTCTACAGCTTTTTAAGGTTTCCAAAGAGTTTTCTTCACATCAGCTATATACAGTGCTATATAACTCTCCACTTTATGGATGTGGAAACTGAGGCTCAGAAAAATAGTCACACAGGCCAGGATCAGGGGTTTGACTTTAGGTCTTGTTGACTTTCATAAAGGCTATGTGTTATGGTGTTATAGAGAGAAGACTTTGTGACTTTTAAAATGTTCAAGAGACATAATTTCTGGATAATTCCTTCAATTTATTAATTAGGCTAGTACATTTATTAATAAAAAGAGGTCGGAGGTGCTCTCAAATGCTAAAGACCCCTCATGGTGGTAGGCTCACAGTTTATATGCCCTTGGAAGAGTGGTGTTCCTGACAATGGTAATCAACTCTGATTGGTTAACAATTAATGAGAGAATGAATATTATAATGGCAGGTGGGCTGTGTTGCAATGAGGGTCATGGGATAAATGACTTGGATCACCCAAGTCTTGGTGAAAGAGACATTAGTTCTGACAAAATGAGAATCCACATATTCCTAGACCTGAGTAAACACAATGAGCAGGAATCCAGCTATTAGCCCAAAATTAGAATTTCTTTTGCTGTTTTTGATTAGATCTTTACGCTTAGTCTTTGAGAGAGATTACCTATACTGGTTGATTTCTGGATGAGGAAGTAGAAAAGGGGAAAAACCTTGGTCCTTATTCGATAATTAGTTATTAATACAAGAGGGAAATAATAATTTCTCTCAACTTGAAGTCAGAAGACCTGAGTTTGAATCCTAGTTTTACCACTTAATACTTTATAACTTTGGCCAAGTCACTTAGGATCATTCACTTAGAGCTAAAAGGGATTTTAGAGATCATCTAAACTAATTCCATTTTAAAGATGAGGAAACTCTTTGGGTGTCAGTTTTTTCACTTGTAAAATGAAAGGGATGCATTAGATGGTCTCTCAGGTTCCTTTCAGCTCTAACGTTCTTAACCTTTTATGTGCTATGAACCCCTTTCTTAATCTTATGAAGCCTATGTACCCCTTCTCAGAATCATATTTTTAAATTTATAAAATAAAATGCATAGATTCACAAAAGAAACCAAAGGTCAGTGAAAATAAAGCTATATATTTTTTTCCCACTCATTCTCCTAGAACCTATTCATGGACCCATAGAGATTTGTAAATCCCAGTTTAAGAATGCCTGTTTTAGAGGAAAGAGAGGTTATTGCTGGCCAGGGTGGTCAGGGAAGGCTTCCCAGAACAGATAATAAAGCTCACCGAATCTGATGACAATAGTTAAAAAACAAAACAAAGTTTTGAAATAAATGTATTTAATCCTTAGCTAAAGATAATTGTTTCTTCCATTTTTTTCCCCACACAGTCTTGAGCCTTCATCTGTTAGCTATACCTTACGTGGCTCTTCATGTTTGAACTTTAGAAACTGTCATAATGTGATTGACCTTGAGAGCAATCTACCTATGTCAGCTCCCATTGAGCCTTCTGAAAAATCCTTTGGAAGGTGGGTTGGCTTCCCCCCTCCCCCATATACACTTCCCCACTCACCCTTGACTGGAAAACCAAGATGAAAGTTTATCAGTCAGTAGTGGGGAGGGAAGTTGGAAAGGCATGGTGGTGCTGAAGGAATTAACCAGAGCCCTGCAGGTCTGGTTACTGGCAGATTCCCAATGTAAGATAAGTGGAACCCTCTGAAAGGTAATTATTAGAGAGCATAAATTCCCGAGATAACCTGTCCTGGGAAGAGATATTGATGAGTGTGGGGCCATGTGCTAGAGGCCAGCTATCACTGCAAAGATATTGACTTCTGTACCGTGGCCGCTTCCCCATCCTCCCATGCTTTTCCCCATTGTTTCCTCTCCTTGTAAGAGATCTTACAATACCCTGATTTCCTCTCTTTGCCCTCTTTCATTTCTGATCTTCTCTTTCCTTGGGTTCACCTCTTATCTTCATCAGCAACAAGGGTCATAGAACACTGGATTATCAATGTCTACCCCTTCATGGTTCAGTAGGATTGATGATGAAAAAGGTGTGATAAATAGGTTCAGAGGAGAGAGGCTTCTAGGTCTTGCCCATATGAGGCAGGGCTCAGAAACATAGCCACCATGGAAGTCTGACCCAGGCACAGTCAGCCGGTGTTCATAGAGAATATTTTGTAAGGAAATAAAATAATGGAACTTTCCAAGGTGGTTTCATCTTTTCCCTCCTCTTCATTGTATCCTCATGATGACCTTATGAGGTAGGTAGATGTCAGCATTTGATGAGGAGTATGCGGCAAGGTTATGTGACTTCCCCAAACTTATACAGCAAACTGCTGCTTGCTCTTCAGTTAGAAACTAACTCTCCCGATTTCTCCCCTAATTCTTTTCTCCCTATGCTAAATAAAAACACATAGATTACACTCTAGGCTGTGAGATATTAAGTACATGTGAACCAGTTGAAAACCTAGATGTCCCTCAGTACTTTTATCTTACTGTGAAAATTTTTAGGAAATCTTTGCACACCAAACCTCACCTGAAGGATGAACCCTTTTACACCATCCTCAATGAGTGGTCACGCAGCTATAGCATTTATTTTTGATTATTTAAAGTTTAATTTTTATTTTCAGCCTTCAGCCATAGAATTTAAATACTTCAGGTAACTAGGACCTCATTACCTATCCAGAGGGTCTGTTATGTTGTATAGCTCTAATTGTTTTGTCACTGAGCTGAAATTTGTCCGCCCGTAATCTGTACCCATCAGACCCCATCTTCTGGGGCCAAGCAGAATACTTTTTTTTATTAGTTAATTTGTTTATTTTTAGTTTTCAACATTCACTTCCATAAATTTAAAATTTTCTCCCCTTCCCTCCCCCCTCTCTCCCCAAGATGGCCTGCAATCTGATATAGGCTCTATATATACATTCCTATTAAACATATTTTTACATTAGCTGTGTTGTATAGAGGAATTATAACAAATGGGAGAAACACGAGAAAGAAAACAAACAAACAAAAAAAGAAAATAGTCTCCAAGCAGAATAATTTTAAGCCCTCTTCCATGACACAGTTCTTCAAATAGGTGAAGACAATGATAATACTTTGCTGTCTTTTATTTTTCTAATTCAACAATTCAAACGAACAGACTTCTGATTTAGTATCTCCTTTGCTCAGAATTGTACCAAACCCTGGAGATACAAAGATAGGCGCAATACTAACCTTGTTTTTCAAGGAGATTACAGGCTAATAGGGAGAGTATGTACATGATTAATGTATAAAGGAGAGTGAGATAAGTTCCAAGAAGTCCAGACAAAATGCTAATGAGAACTTTGAGAGGGGAGAGATCACTTTGACCTGAAGGATGTCTGGAGAAGGGAAGTTTAGTGAAGGTTTCATGAAGGTGGCACCTGAGATGAGCCTTGGATGAAGAGAGTTTCCAACAGTGGAGATGAGGGTAGGAAGGAGTCCATTTCTGCTGTGGGCAACAGCATGAGCAAAAGTATTGAGACAGGAAAGAGCAAGATGAGAATAGGGGACAGAGAGTTGTCTAGTTTGTAGAAAATATAGAATGTGTTAAGGGAAATAGTCATAGTCATGGATTTAGAGCAGGATGGGATTTTAGAGGTCATCCAGTTCAGTCTCTTTATTTTTCATAAACTGAGGTCCATAATGGGGAAGGCAGGAGTGTGCTAGTATGTTTAACAACCAGCTCTGTGTGTGTGTGTGTGTGCACATGCATGCAGGTGTGTATGTATGTGCATGTGTAAAACTTCATGCACATACACTTTTAAATCTAACCTGTATTATCAACGTTTTCTTAAGTCTGGACAATCAGAAATAATAAATCAAGTCCTGGTATATAGTGTTTGCTGATTTCTGAGGCAAAAATGTTCATAAGGAAAATTTATAAAAAATTTAACAATCAACTCCCATGAGCCAGTGTGAGCTGGCTCCAGCACACATCTGGATTAAGGTTATAATAGATTTTAGGTAGAAAGTTGGTGAAGATTCTGTTGTGACAGGAAGCTGGAATGGAGACAGATTGTAGAGGACCTTGAATGCCAAGATCAGAAGTTTATACTTTTTTTGCCTGGTAATTGGGTACCACTAAAGGTTTTTGAGAAGAGTGGTCCATTAGGGAGATTACTTGGGCAACAGTAGGAAGGATGGATTGGAGAGGAGACAGACTGATAAATAAAGATCAATTAAAAGCCTGGTTGTCTAGACCAGTTATGTCAAACTCAAATAGAAACAGATCCTTATGCACCACATTTGACTTAGAAAACCACAAGTTAACATTATCTACATTATATTGTACTTTTATTTATTTTGTAAAATACTTCTCAATTGTATTTTAATTGAGTTCTGACCCACTTGGAGCAGCTTGTTGCCAGCAGCCTGAGTTTGACACCTCTGCTCTAGACAAGAATGAGATGAAGATCTGAAACTGGGATTGGAGTAGGAAAAAAAAGGGAGTGGATTTGTGAGTTTTGGGGAAAATAAAACAACAGGATTGCTAACCGATTGATTATGTGGACTAAGGTAGAGAGAAGAGTCAAATATGACCCTCATATTATAAGCCTGGGTGACTAGGTGAATGGTGATGTCATCAATAGAAATAGGAAATGTGGATCAAGAGAGGGATTTCAGGTAAGAGGTGAATTATTTATCTCATTTATCCAGACTTAACATGGCTGTTTTTTGTCAACTGATACTTCTATTGTATACTTTAGAGTTCCTCCAAACTACCTTGGTTATCCTCCTTTAGATGCATTGTAAACCATAAATGTGGGACCCAGACCTTCGCACATTACTCCTTCCAGACCATCAATGAACATTTATGTATTAAACGCTTGTTATGTGCCAGGCACTGTGTATGGACAAGGTTGAAAGGGAGGAAGCAGAGAAGAAGAAGAAGGAATGATAATACTAAAGGTGTCTATGGCTATCCTCAAGTTTGTCTTGGGTGGTTTCCTTTTTTCATTTTTTGTGTCAGTTACTGTGAGGTCAGAATTTTGTATCATTCTAACCATCGAAATAATATATTAACATCCTTTAGAGTGTCCACTGAGTGCTTGTGGACAAGTACTAGTGGCTTAATGTCTAATAGTAGTAATACTCTTCAACTCCATATGAGAAAATTAAGTTTTTATCCAAGCCACTTAAGAAAAAAAGCCCCAACAACAACAACCCATCACTATGCTTATTAGCCAACCACGCTTATAAATGAAAAAAGGCTTTTGAGGGAGGCTAGAAAAAATTAATTTGCAATGATGAGTTTTTGTTTGCTGTAGTTAACCATAATTATTAAATAAAAGGGAAGAGTTAGTATCTTGTTGTCATGGTTATTATGTGTATTTATGTCTTTTTATTAAGTTTTCCCATAACTGCATAATTGTAAAATTATCTGATTAAGCTCTGTGACTCTTCTGTTTCCTTGTTTTCTTTTCAGGCTGTGGTTGTAGGATGCCCATTAATCAAGGCTTAGGCTGTAAGGAGTGGAGTGAGCATTGACTTCGGAGGCAGGGTACCTAGGCTCTATTCCTGCCTCAGTTTTTAGATTGGTGTGTGACTTTTTGCAAGCCCTTTCATCTTTTTTGACTTCAATTTCTTCATTTGTAAAATGAAGGGATTGAACAGCTCGATGGCATAATAGTCAGAGTCCTGGACTTGGGGACCTGGGTTCAATTCTGTTTCAGATACTAAGTAGCTGTGTGGCCCTGAGCAAGTCACTTAAAATCTCTTTGAACTTTCTCATCTGAAAAATGAGAGTTGGACTCAGTAGGCACTTAGGGCCCTTCTAGCTCTAAATCTATGGCCCCATGAACAAGACTGTTTCTAAGGGCCAGATAGGCATAATAGCTGGGTGACTGTGAACAGGTCACAACATCTTTAAGCTTCAGTTTTCTCATCTGAACAGAGGCGATATTAGTACACGCACTATTTACCTTATAGAATTCTTGCCAGGAATGTACTTTTTTAAACCATAAAGCATCAAAGAAATGTGAGCTATAGTTGTCCCTTCAGTTCTGAAATTCTGTGATCTGAAACTTGGCTATAGTATGAAATTCACAAAATAAATTTCCCTCCCCCACCCCATTAGACATCGAGTATTTGTTGTAGGGTAGTTCACATTTCTAGAATCATTCGCCTCTTCTAAATGGGAGCAAGGTTGTAAAACAATATCCTAGTAATACTGCACAGGAGTAATTGTGTTTATCTGAAGATTTTATATCCACATCATCCCTTAAAATTAGATGAAATAATACTTGGTTTAATTATGGGGTAGTGACTCTGAAACAGGGCAAATCATCCTCTGCCTATTTCATAGTTTGAGAAATGGAAGTACAGAGAAATAAAATCATGAAGTCAGGGCCACTGAACCACTTAGTGGTGGGGCCGGAGGAGGCTGCCATTTCTGGGTCCTCTAAAGAAGAGGGACTCAAAAGATGATTGACAATGCTATGATGCTGATTAAAATTTTTATTTTTAAATTTTAATTATTATTATTAATTTTTTTTACTAGAGCTGTGGTTTAATTGATGTGAGGAACTCCCTGTGAGGAAACTCTCTTTACTAATGCAGATTGGTACCTTCTGTGCAACTTACAGTCTTAAAAAGTTGTCTGAGGGTTCTGAGAGGGACTTGAGGAGGATCAGTCAGCCAGTATGTGTCAGAGGTAGTTCTTGAACCCAGGACTTTCTGACTGTGAGGCTGGAATTCTACTGATGATGATGATGATGTATTCATTAAGGATTTGTTGTAAAGAGGACAATTCTCGACGCTGAGAAAAATATCCAGTTTAGTTAAGACATAGTCCTGATTTCATGTAGCTTATGGACATATAAAAAGAGAAATATAATACAAAAATACATTTTAAGCACATTAGAGGGAGTGTTGAACAAAGAGCTATATAAGATGTGAGAAGAAGGTAGTGTGTTTGAGAGCAGATTCAGATACTTGAGAATAGTATTCAAAAGTCTTTTCAGTTTTGGGGACTTTGCCAGTAAAATCCAAGTAATTCCCCAAGATTTCTCAATCCATTGTTGGTTTTTCAGTGTATAAGAACTTCATATGTTGGTCCTCCTGAGTTTTCTATGAATTGATATCAGTCCAAGGTAAACAGCTGCCTTTTTCATTTCTCCCTGCTAGAGAATTTTAATTTGGTGTAAGCTCATCTCTTGGTGATCCTTTCGTTGGTCCCTTTTCACTGAAGGTTTTTTTTTTTAAAAACTAGACTGTGTATCAAGGAACAGCAGGAATGAGGCGGATCTCCTGGGTGTCTGTCAAGACAATCTGGAGTCCTAGAAATCATCGAAATTGTGGTGATGATTGGTCTTGTGGCAGGTTTACTGAGACATCGCGTTCTTTGTTCAGCCTGGTGTCCAAGGAAGAGCAGCTTGTGAAAATCAGCACATTTCTTTGGCTTCTGATTCTGCAGGCTGATTTTAAGTAAATTTGTCAAAAAGGAAGAAGGCTCAAAGCTAGGACAGTCTCCGCAAGTCACTTCACAGCAGGGATATGTGATGGGAGATGGAACCATAAGGTAACCCGTCAATTCCCATTGATCTTCTGTCTGGTACAGCTTCCCTAGTCTCCAACAGAGACAGGTCACCATCAAAAGCTTCAACCTTGCTAACAGGATGTGAACTTGGTCCTCTTAGTCACTACTGCAAGACACAAACTAGCACAAGGCTACTTAGTTGCCAGCACCTATGAAGAGACTGGATGGTTCAGTGTGGAGATCATTTTTTTTTTGATATTGCTTGTTTAACATGACTTTAACTCTGTCCTGAAGGATCTCGTTTGGATCATGTTGAAAAGGCACATTCTATGAATGACCCAGTTTTGGCATTTGGACCAACCACCCTTTTATAGATTGTAATTTGTTTGTAATGTATTTACGGTGTGTTGGGGGTAATGTGTTTAAGGTGGGTTGAGGGTCTTTGGTATAGACAAACATAGAATTCAGATATGTACTATGAAGCTCCTCTCCAGTCTATTGCCAAGTGGGATCATTCATTGATTCCTCTATCCAGAAAACATTTATGAAGTTCCTACTATTTTTAGAGGGGCCAACTAGGTGGCACAGTGGATAAAGTGTTGGGCCAGTAGTCAGGAATACTTGTCTTCCTGAGTTCAAATCTGGCTTCAGACACTTACTAGATATGTGATCCTGGGCAAGCCACTTAACCCTGTTTGCCTCAGTTTTCTCATCTATAAAATGAGCTAGAGAAGTGAATGGCAACCACTCCAGGATCTTTGCCAAGAAAACCTCAAATGGGGTCACAAAGAGTCAGACATGACTGAAAAACAAATGAATGACACTATTGTTTAGAGCGTCACACTAAGGTCTGAGATTAAGAAGTTTAGATAAGATGCAGTTCATGGAACTTTATGGAACTTCCCGTCTAGAAAGTTAAGGAAGAATCACAGACTCAGAGTTTGAACCATTCAGTCCAACTTGTATATTAAGAGGAATCCTTTCTACGACATCCTGACAAATGGTCATTCAACCTTTGCTTAAATACCAATTGTTAGGGACCACATTACTTCCTGTTGCCTCCTTTCCACTTCGAGACAGGCTTGTTTGTTAAGAAATTTTCCTACATATGGAGGTAAAACTTTTCCCTTTATAACACTCACCCCTTGTTGCTATTTGGTTTTGTCTTCAGGGGCCAAGCAGAAGAAGCTGACTCCATTGTTCATGCAATAGCCCTTCAAATACTTGAAGGAAGTTATCATGTCCTTCCTTCTTAATTTCTTCTTCTGGCTGAGCATCTCTAGTTTGTTTAACTGAGGTTCATCGGCATAGTCTTGAGGTCCTTTCCCATCTTACCCTCTTCTGCACTTTCTCTAGCTTGTTAATGTACTTTCCAAAATGTATTCCCTAGAACTGAATACAGTGCTGCAAATGTGGTTAGACCATGACCTTGGATAAGTCATTTAACTTCTCCAAGACTCGCCTTCCTCATCCATCAAATGGGGAATAAATGCTTGCTGATTGATTGATCAGCTCAGAAATCATGGCCAGATTCAATATCAATTCCATGCCTCCATCAATTTATGCAGCTTTGTCTAATAAGTCCCCGAAAAGTCTCCACTAGGTCAGAAGCTAGAGATTATATTTACTGAAACAGTCTAGATATCAAAATGGATAGATTTTTAGAAACCAGATCACTTGGTATTCAGTCAAGAGACCATCATTTGGGTCTTCTATGTAATTTTTCATTGTTTTCATTTTAAGTCATGTTTTAGACATGACATTTTGATCTCCTGGGTGGCACATGTGTGATATTATGAAGGCTATAAGACCTGCCAGGAGAAACCCACAAACTTGAAGGATGGTATTGCCTTTTCTAGGAATTTGTTTGGACAAGGGCCTAAACTTGTATTAACACAGGGGTTTTATGAATTAAATTCAATGATTATTCACTACCTCTTCTGTGTTATGTCCTGTGCCAGTCCCTTTGCTAGACCCTGGGGAAATAAAGATAAAATAAGAAATAGTTCATGCCTTCAAGGAGTTTTCATTCTGTTGTAGGGAAGTGGATGAGACCGGATTGCTGAAATATTGGAGTCATTAGGTTAGCATGTGCCTAAAATAAATTTTTTCATAGGATTAAGTGCTTAATATAGACATCTAAATAAGTCCTTTAGGATTCTTCATAAGATTAGAAAGGATATTAAGAGGTTATCTTCTCTATTGCTCTGCCTTTAGCAAGAAAATTCCTCTAAGTCATCTTTTCGGGAACTTATGTGATCCAAGGGATCCTTGGAACTCTTAAAAAGTCAGGTGGCATTTGTGATATAGCCAGAGGAGTAAAAATAGTGCCCCTGGGATGCAGTTTATAGAACCTTAGGGATGTTCAAAGATTCAGTGGATTTTCTGTGGATTTCAACCCTGTGATATGTTATAAGCAGAATGAATTTTGCTTATGGTGAGAAGTTTTCTGACTGATGTTATTTGGGATATGGTAGGATGACTCTTTGGCATGCTACCTCTTCACATGTTGTCGTGAATGCAGTCAAATTAGGGTGTGCTGAGCATTTCTCATCTATGATGCTTTGACACTTCAAAGGATCTGTGATTTTATCTGTTCAGATACTCCCTAAACCAAAGCAGATCAAAATGCTTCTAGGTAGTTAGGAGATAGATTCATGAGTGGCTGTGGCTAAAGAAATTCATCACTTACCTAACGGTCAACCTTTTGGCTTCTGAACTTAATTTGGCTGGTCTTAGGATGATAGTCAAGTCAACAAGCATTAATAAAATGCCTACTGTGTGTACCAGGCATGGTGTTGAACAGTGGGGATACAAAGGAGGCAAAAACAACAACGACACCCCCCCCATCCAATTCCTGCCTTCAAGGAACTCACATTGTAATGGGAGAGACAATATACAAATAACTATGTACAAATATGGTATGTACAGGATGAATTGGAGATAAACTCAGAGGAAAGGCACTAAGGTTAGGGAGGATTGGGAAAGATGGGACTTGAGTTGAGACTTAAAGGAAGTCAGGGAAGTCAGGACATAGGAAGACAGGAGATAAAGAGGGAGAGAGAGTTCCAAGTGTAAGGGACAACAGCCAGCGTAAATGCATGAGCTGTAATGTACAAGAACCATCAGGGAGGCCAATGTCATTGGAGTCTTAAGTTTATGGAAGGGAATAAGGTATAAGAATACTGGGAAGGTAGCAAGGGGCCAAATTGTGCAGGACTTTAAAAGTCAAATAGAGGATTTTATATTTAATCCTGGAGAGAGCTGGGCAGTTGGATGCCCCGTGGATAGAATGCTGGGTCTGGAGTCAGGAAGACTCCTCTTTGTGAGCTGAAATCTGGCCTCAGATACTTACTACCTGTGTGACCCTGGGCAAGTCACTTAACTCTATTTGCCTCAGTTTCCTCATCTGTAAAATGAGCTGGAGATTTTGTTGTTGTTTTGTTGTTTGTTCATTTATTTCAGTTGTATTGGACTCTTCATGACCCCATTTGGGAAGGATATGTCAAACCACTCCAGTATCTTTGCCAAGAAAACTCCAAATAAGGCCACAAAGAGTTGGACATGACTGAAATACGACTGAACAACAGAAAAAGGGAGCTCCCAGAGATTGTTGAATAGGGGGATGACATGGTCCCTCTTAATTTTGGAAAGATCACTTTGTCACAGTCTGTCATCAGACCAATACTCAAAGTGTTTCTAGCTTGATAGCATCTTCCAAAACTTGTTCTCTATTAGCATAGCCTTTGAAAACTCAGTCTTTTTCACCACATGATGAATAGAGTAGGACCTTAGAAGGAGATGATACTTGAATAAGTGTGCTAAAGAGCATGACACTGCATTTCAATCAACCACTCAATCAGCAGGTATTTGAGTATGTCTACCTATTTACTAGATTATATGTGAGCATAGAAGAGAAGTATGACAGTCATAGAATTGCTGAGTTGGAAGCAAGCTCCGAGGCTGACTAAGTGACCAAGAATTTCCTCTACAAAAGAAATTTTTAACATTTTTGCGTGTGTCAGAGACCCCTTGGGCAGTCTGGTGAAACCTATGGACCCCTTCTTGGAATAATGTTTTTAAATACATAAAACACATAGGATTATAATGGAAACCAATTACATTGAAATACCACTATCAACCTAATTTTAAAAGAGTTTATGTGCTCTAGGTTAAGAAGTTCTGCTCTACAACATTTCCAATAAGAAGTCATCTGGTTTTTGCCTCTAGTGAGAAGGAACCTTCTACCCACTGAGGCAGTCAATCATTTTGCTTTCAGATTGCTAAATTGGAAATATTTCATCACTTCAATTTAGTTGTGGTGGGGGGGGGAGGAAGAAGAGGGGACAGTACTAATACAAATGAAAGAATTTGAGAATGATTAATAATTAAGCAGTGAAATACTAATTAAATGTGATGAGAGTGCATAGAAGAAATCAATGTGGGTTGGTATAGTTGGGAAAAGCTTCATGGAGGATGTGGGTAGGGTTTAATAACATGAAAGAAAAGAGGAAAGGCAGCCCAGATAGGGGAACAGCATGAGCAAAATGCCTTATTTGGCTCCAGCATTATCTAAAACTGGTCAGGTAGAGTGATGAAGAAAGCCAACCTAGCCTTCTGGTTTTAAGGAGCTGGGGGAATGGTGGGCAGCTATACAGCTCCAGTCCTTCTAAATGGAAATGGACACAATATTCATTCATTCATTCATTCATCAATCATTTATTGGTCAACTTCTAGGTGCAATGTACTATAAAAAAGTTTGGAGACTAGTAGATAGATAAATATAATGCAAGGTTAAAAAAATAAGAGCATAGAAGTATGGATGAAAATGGGATCTTTTTCAGCTACAGGAATCAAGGAAAATTTTTCAGAAGAAGTGACATTTGAACTTATCCTTCAGGGGTGAGTAGGGTGTTGACAGACAGAAGTGGGAGGAGGAATGGCATTTTGGACATAGGAACAGGAAGAGGACAGTCATGGAGTGCGGAGAACGTTGTATGTTGTCTGGGGGTAGTGAGTGAGTAGCTCTGTCTGGTTACAGCATAGAATTTGTGAAGGGGAGTAGTGTCATGTAAGGCTGTAAACGTAGGTTAGAGCCAGTTCACAGAAGGCCTGCAATGCCAGCCTGTAAATTTTGTTTCCTCTTTTGGGAAGCCGTCTGAAGATCTTTTGAGGAGTAAGTGATATGATCAGACTTTTGTGATCTTTTGTAAAAGTTAATTCAATAGTGGCGTGTAAGGACAGACTGGTGGGACTAGAGACCTGTAAGGAACGTAAAGAGTCCAGATGAGTGATGATGAGGGATTTCTTTAGCGTCGTGGCACTGGAAATGCCTAGCTAATGAAAACCCAGAAAAAAGAAGCTCTTGGCATCATAATCCTTGGCACTATCAAAAGTTCAGCATGAGAAACAGATATGGTTTGATCAGTTAAATGACATAAAAAAGATTCATTATCATTACTTTGCTGCTGAACCCTAAGAACCACTAGGGCTCTCCAAGGGACTTGTAGCTGAGATTTCCTTTATGTGCTATTGCCCCCTACTAGAATGTCAGCTCCTTGAAAACAGGGAGTGGCTCACTTTGCTACTCCCAGCACTCAGTACAGTGTTTTACATGCAAGGTAAGAGCTTAACAAATATTTTTTTTCATTCATTCATTTGTTGATAGGAGAGATCGTGGAGGTAGAATTAATAAGATTTGATAAATCATCCAGGAAAAGGAAGGGGTAAAAAGTGACTTGAAGGTCACAAAATTTCATGGTTAAAGGAACTCTTAGGTTATTTGGTCCAAATCATGTGAGAGCAGGAATATTATCTACAATATCCTTGATGATTGTAGATCTCCAGTGAAGGAGAACTCCTTCCCTCCAGAGGAAGCCCCTTCTACTTTTGAAAAGCTTGAATAACTAGGACATGTTTTCTTATATTAAGCCTTCTTTCTAACTTCTAACTTCCAACCATTGCATCTAGTTCTGCCTTCCAGGAACAGGAGTAAGAATAAACATGGGTGGCTGGGAGAATGATGATGCCACTGACATATAAGAAAGTTGGGTATCCACCACCTAGGTCTAAGAGGAATAATGATGAGTTTGGTTTTAGACATGTTGAACCAAGGAGCTAAAAGGCCATCCAAGGGGATGATGCCTAGTGGACAGTTAGAAAAATCGAGTTTGTAACTTGGGAAAGAGTTCATGTCTAGGGATGGAGACTTGAAGTCAATTGCTAAAAATGTGATAACTGTATTCTTGGGATAACAGAGAAGGATTAGAAGTTCAAGGTCAGAGCCTTAAAGGACTTTGACTCAATTCTACAAACATTTATTAAGTGCTTGTTGTGTGCAAGAAACTAGGCTGTGCTGTCAGGGTGCAAAGATAAAATGAAAAACAACTCCTTTCCTCCAGGAGTTTACATCCCAGAGGGCAATGTCCACAAACAGAAGTAGAGGGAATCTGAAGTAGAAGAGAAAATGCCACTGGAGCTGAAAAGGGAATCAAAATTGGAAGAGAGAGACAGCAAATTTCACACATTCACAATTTTGCTCTGGATTTTGGCTAATATTCATCTGTGCCTGGAGAAGTAGAACCTGTAGGCAAAGATACTTACCAAAGATACAAAACCAAAAGTTGGCTTCACCTGTTCAAATATGACTTTTTATTTTTATTCTTTAAGGCAAGGAGACACTTTGGTGGAAGAAAAAAATAATTTTGCCTTAAAGCAAAAAGAACTGTGGGTTTGGAGTCAGGAAATCTTAGTTTGAATCCTAGCTCTGACTCTTGCTATATGCAACTAGTGGGCAAGTTGCTTTCATATATATGTATATATATATATATATATATATTTTGAGGGGAGCAAGAAAAAGTTGTGGGCTCAGTGCTTGCTACTTCCCTCACCTATCTCCAAGAGGCCAATCAGGCTAGATTTATCTCTATCTGCATCCTCAAATATTGCTGGTCTAGGGGTTTGAAAGGTTCTGAACAAAAGCTGCTTCCCTGGTAGCTCTTAAGGTGGGGAGAACCCTCAGTTTATATTCTCGAGCTTAGTTTATTCCCATAAAACATTGATTATACAAAAGACCATCACAAATAGCAAGTAGCAGTAAATTCATTTATCCAAATAATCAGCAAACAGAAATTGGGTAAGTCATACAGATTAGAGTATACCCGAATATACAACGAATGAGCTCTTTAGATGGCAGATGAGATCTCAGCTCAAACTAAGAGGTAAGACCCAATTTCATCCGAGGAGAAGTTCTTTCTCTGAAGTCTCTAGGGAGACAAGCTGGAAATCAGAGACATGTTGAGGAGCTAGGTTGCCTTCTATGTCTGCAGCTTCCAAAGTTTTTCTTTCTAGCTCCACATATCTCTCTTGGAGAATCTTTGGAATGAAATGTCTCTCTCATTAGAATCTCTCACACCAACTGGCCCCACTACATTGCCTCGGCATTCTCTTTACCAGTTAGGAATAAGTTCTCCCTATACAAACATAGCAGCAGGAAAATACCTTGGGCTTGATTTGAAGCCTGGTAATATATATGTCATGAAGGAGAGGGAAGAATAAAAAATGACTCCACAGTTTCTAGCTGGAAGGCTTGAACCATCATGGTACACATGACCAAATTGGGGATTTGGGAAGCAGATACAATTTCAGGGGAAAGATGATAAGCTCATAGAGCTGTATGTGGAGTTTGAGCTAATGGACATGAGATATATCCACTAGGTATTTAGTAATTGAGGACTGAAGGGTAGGTGATAGGTCACAACTGGAAATAGGGATTCAGGAATCCTTTAAATAGGTAGTTGGAACCATGGAAGTAGATGAGGTCTTAGAGGCAGGGAGTAGAGAAGGAGAAAGGCATAGAGCATGGGAGAGGGTCTTGGGGGTCTTGCCATTAGGAAGCAGGAAGAGGTGACGTGCAGGGTAGGGCACTGGTTCTACTCTACTGTTGTGCAGTTGTTTTTCAGTTGTGTCTGACTCTTTGTGACCCCTTTTGGTTTTTTTTTTGACAAAGATACTGGAGTGGTTTGCCATTTCCTTCTCCAGTTCACTTTACAGATGAGGAAACTGAGGTGAACAGGGTAAAGTGATTTGCCCAGGGTTACACAGCTAGTAAGTGTATAAGGTCAGATTTGAACTCAGGAAGATGAGACTGCAGGCCTGGCACTCTGTCTACTGTGCCACCTCACTGCCAGTGGATTCAGATGACTGGGGTGTAAATCTCAGCCTTGACACTTAGTAGCTGATGACGTTGTTGGGAGGTTTGTACTGCTCATTCTTCACCCTCAGTGCAGAGGATCCACATGTATTAGAGGTTGTCCTTGGTGATGGAAGATTCAGCTTCAATAACCAATTATTTTCACATCTCAAACTGGAATCCTGATGACAAATTAGGTATAAAGGATAATGAGAATAAATTTTTTTTAAATTGACCTCAAGTTTTCTAGATGAAAAACTGGGGGAATGGTATTATCTCTGACAAAAAAATAACATTAGTCAGAGGAACTAAACCACTTAACTCCTCTGAGCCTTGGTTTCCTCTTCTATGAAATGAGGGGATTGGAAAAAATGATCTCTAAGACCCTGTCCAACTCTTAAAAATTCTGTGGTCTAGAAGCAAAAGATAGCTAGGGGGTATGCTGGATAGAGTGCTGGGCCTGGAGTCAAAAAGATCTGAGTTCAGATTTGGTCTCACATAGTTACTAGCTGTGTGACTCTGGGCAAGTCATTTTACCCTGTTTGCCTCAGTTTCCTCATCTGTAAAATGAGCTGGAGAAGGTGATGGGAAACTACTCCAGTATCTTTGCCAAAGAGTCGGACATGATTGAAATGACTGAAAAACAACAACAGCAGGAGTAGGAGAGTGTATGGTTGGGGGCATATGGTAGTCTCAAAAAATAACATTCTAGGTGCTGTTGGGTCTAGGTTTGGAGCAATACAATTTTTTTTTAAACTCTGAGCCATCTTTCCTGTTTTAGAATCTGTATTATATCACACTCAATCCTCATTAGGCATTTGGAGAAGTCTTGTTGGTCTTTTCTAAGTGGAAAGCCCATTCTTTAAGCTGTGAAATCTTTTTGCCTCACTTCCAGTGCAACGATAATGAGGTTTCCTTTAAATTCCTAGATTTTATTGTAACCTGGGAGTGAAGGTTGGATTGACCAGGGCCTTGCTTTTCTCTTGTTCTGACTCTCTCCTGGAGAGATAAGGAGAGCTCAGCAATTTTTTTCTGGCTTTCCTTGTTTTCTGATCACAGGCTTGAGTAGCCTAAAGTTGGTTCTTGATAAGAACATTTCATCTTGATTTGTGTCAGCTTCTTCAAACTAAAATCGTCTATCGTTCCCAGGTAACCCAGCCTCTTTTGGTTGGAAGGGGATGGACAGAAAGCTGATACATGGTAGTGATCCATATCTGACCTTGCCTGTGGAACCCCATGCCTTTGCTATGTAAGGAGTCATTTTACTGGTTCCTAATGTCCCTGACACCTCTATGCAGATGTCACATCAGTTTTATCATGGAGAAGTATATTTGCTTTTGTAGAAATATCATATAGGGGACAGATTTTTCTTGGTTTAAATTGTTTTCCACAGCTGAGGAAGAGATGCCTGTCTTTTTTCTCCAAGGGAAAGTGGCTAACTCAGTGAAAGTTTTGGCTAATTGCCTTATTTAGTCATACTACTCACATTTACCAAGGAGGCTTAAATCACTTCTTCTATCATTAATATTATGAAAGAGACTTCAAACTTTTATTTTAGAATCTCTTCCAGCTTGGCCTGTTTACCAAGAGAGTTCCCTGGAGACATCCGTAGACTGGAGTGTTGGATGTCAGATTGTTGCAGTCATTTCCAATTTTTAATAAGCTTGTAGAAAATCTCTACTATTTATTTACTTGGAATATTATTCATCTAAAGATGACATTGAAAAATACAGTTTTCCCCCTTTGTTGCATTTGTAACTTATAATATTGTATGTCATTAAAATGAAAAGTACTTAAAACCCTTGGGCAGCTAGGTGGCACAGGGGATAGAGCACTGGGCCTGGAGTCAGGAAGACCCATCTTGCTGAGTTCAAATCTGGCCTCAGGCACTTATTAGCTGTGTGGCTCTGGGCAAGTCATTTAACCATGTTTGTCTCAGTTTCCTCATCTGTGAAATGAACCGGAAACAGCAAACTATTCCGATATCTTTGCCAAGAAAATCCCAAATGGAGTCATGAAGAGTCAGACACATTTAAAGGCCAATAACTTTTCATTAGAAATGATATTTTGTTTGGCTTTTTTTCATTCCATTTATTGTAAGACACTGAACTACATAACTTGTGGTGCTAGAGTGTGCTAGAAACAACATTGCGTTGCAAATCATTCCATCCTCCACTTAGCTGTCATGGAGATCTTCCTAAAGTGCAGAGCTGACCGTGTCATGCCCCTATTTAGTAAACTGCAGAGGCTCCCCGTTACCTCTAGGACCAAATATAAAATCCTCTGTTTGGCCTTTAAAGCCCTTCATAACCTAGTCCCTTCCTGCCTTTCCAATCTTCTCATACCTTTCTCTTGCAGACATGCTCTTCAGTGACACTAGCCTCTTATTCCTTGCACAAGATGCCCCATCTCCTGACTGGGAATTTTTCCTGCCTGTTTCCCTTGTCTGGCATCCTCCCTCTCCTCATCTCTGCCTCTTGGCTTCTCTAGGTTCCTTTGAGTCTCAGATGAAGTCCTATCTTCTGCAAGAAGCCTTTCCTGATCCCCCTTAATTCTAGGGACTTCTCCCTGAAATTATCTCTAATTCATTCTGGAAATATCTTTATCGTACATAGTTACTTGAGTTGTTTGCATGTTGTCTTCCCCATTAGACTGTGATTTCATTGAGGGCAAGGACCATTTTGTCTTTCTTTGAATCTTCAGCTCTCAGCACAGTGCCTGGCATATTGTTGTTGTTTATGAGTCATTTCAGTCATGTCTGACTCTTTGTGATTCCATTTGGGGTTTTCTTGGCAGAGATACTGGAGTGGTTTGTCATTTCCTTCTCTAGCTCATTTTACAGAGGAGGAAACTGAGGCAAACAGGGTAAAGTGACTTGCCCAGGATCACACATCTAGTAAGTGTCTGAGGCCAGATTTGAACTCAGGAAGATGACTCCTCCTGATTCCAAGCCCAGTGCTTTATCCGCTGCACCATCTAGCTGCCCTTGTAGCACATAGTAGGTGCTTAATAAATGCTTGATCTTGGCTATGCGATCAAATAGCCTGTGAGACCTTAAAAAAGTCACTAAATCTCTAAGCTTTGGATTCCCCAAGTGTAAAATAAGGGGATTATGTTTAGTCAAGATCAAATTCATAATCTATAAGCACTTTACAATTTTATTTTTCACTTTAAGCAAATTCATTTTTTGCTTCCTCTGCTTTTGGATTGTTCTGTTGGAAGTGCATTATCAATATTGCAGAAGAATGCTTACTGGAAATCTTCCTTCATTCCTTCCCCTCCCCCACCCCCATTCTTACCCCCCAAAGGTTTTTGTTTTGAATAAAAACATAGAACCCTAGGTTCTCGAAACTAGCAGAAATCATCTAATTGTAGGATCATAGATTTAAACTTGGAAAGATCATTTGAGATTAACTAGTCCACCTCACTCATATTATAGACAGATGAGGAAACAGGTTCTGAAAGACAAGTCTCTTGCCTTTAAGGTAAGTAACCAGGACTGGAATCCAGATCTTCTACCTTCTAATCCAGTGCCCTTTCTGTTAGATGGCTAATATTTCTATTGGCAGCTAATATTTCTATAGCTATTTAAGGTTTACAAAGTACATTCCTCACAATAATTCTTTCGGGGTAGGTAGTGCAAGTGTCATCATCCATATATTACAGATGAGGAAACTGAGGTTCAGAGGTTCAGTGACTTGTTGAGAATCACACGGCTAGTGTCTGAGGTGAGATTCAAACCCAGATCTCATGATCCCAAGGCCAGAGTTCTTTTTGCTGTCCCATATGTTCAATCGTGAACTAACCTACCTTTTTCTTATTTTTATTGATCTTTTTTTTAATACCACTTTTGTTTCTGAATATCTTTCTTCCCTTGCCCCTACCCTGACAAAATAGAATGAAGGCTGGTTACAAAATGGAGTTGGTTTGGTTTGAGGATTGAGAGAACCAATCAAATTCCATCTCATGAACACTGATTCCATCTTGTGCTGCCACATGTATTGTCCTCCATCTTTTTGTTTTTCTCCAAATCATTCATGGGAAAATGGATGCCATAAAACATCTATTGTTTTGCAAAATGAAGGTAGATGCAATTAATCAGCATTTCCAAGTTCTGGGAAAAGAAAGACCTCAAAACCCACTCATCCTCTCCCAACTGACCGGAACTCATTCTTTTCCCTTCCCGACTTGGAAAATCCATCATCTTTCCTCCAATTAGAAATCAGATTACCTAATCTTGTATCCTGGTTTATATCCTATTAATTGTTTTCTTTTACCACATAAAGATCTGTCTCCTGTATTTGGGGTTCCTTGCCACGCTGAGGAGGCCCGGTCCCAGTTTGTTAGGCAGTTGCAACGAATTGCTAAATAAATCAATATGCTCAGAAGCTCAAAGCTTTGTTTCCTTAGTTATTTCAGATTTCACCTGTCATACCCAGAGAGCCATCCCTTGTGGATTAAAAAAAGAAGAAAAGAGCAATTCAGCAGAACCAGCCGATACAGCAACAGTAAATACAACGTTCCATACCCACAGTCCCCCATCTCTGCAAAGAAAGGAGGGAGGTACATTGTCTCATTTCAACTCTGGGACCAAGCTTGCTCACTATAATTACATAATGTTCCATTTCATCTAACTCACTTTAAAGCAAAATATCTAGTATTTAAATAGTTAAATAGCTAACATCTTTTTGGCAAGCTTCCAAAAGGATTTAGATTACTGTTCCTGGACAACTGGACATAGTATCTTCTCTAGATCTCTCACCATCATTGTTGTGGTGTCGCTGGTAACGCTTGCACTTCACTGGGACAAGGCATTTTAGTGCCAAGGAAATCTAGGCCAGAGTGTTTTCATCTTCCATATACCATGGCTCCTGTAAAAGTTCTCAGTTGCACTACAAGGGTCCTGCATTTTGGGTGAGGACCAATTTCAGCGAGCGCTGTGCAGACTTACACATTTGTGGAAAACTTAGTTCTTCATCTCTTGTCAATCTTCTCTTGCTTGTTACTAACTTTGATTACACCAGATTATGTGCTGTCTCGTTTTATAGCATTTTAATAAGCTCATTTTCCCCCCTCTGTTCCTCTCCAGCTGTGTGTGATGTGTATTTGCTTTAATTTGATTACGCTTTGGTTGGGAGCTAGTATTACGATTTCATACATGTATGTATGTTTCCTTGTGATTCTGAGAATATTCAATGAATATGTGCCTTCTGGAGAGAAGGAAGCCAAAACTCACGTGCATTAATTAACTCTTTGGAAGGATCTATCCTGGGCAGTGTAGCAGGTAGCTTGTAAATAGTACCTTAGAAGTGTGAAGGGGTGAGTGAATCTTCTTAAAATGAGGGGTTTGCTTCAGATTCACTAGGAAGATAGTTTTTTCATACTTTTTTTGAGGAGGTGAAGTTCTGGATTTATGATTTTGTCTATATGGAGAAGTCCTATTGTAGAAACTTTTTTTAAAACTGATACAGATTGCCAATTCTTCTGTAACTTTAGTTTTAAGGATGCCTGGGGAAGTTGAGAAATTGTGAGGTGTCCGCGTTTCCGTAGCCAGGCAGGACTTGAATCCTGGTTTTCCTGACTCCAGCGTAAGGCCATTCGCTATGCCATGTTGCTGCTTTTAAAAAACAGTATAAAAATTTTTAAGCTGTATTTTCTTCCTTTATTGAAATATTTCTTTTTTAGAACTGTTATCTTAAACTTTTCACATCTGCCCATTTTTTTCATTCTCATATTCACATACAAACAAAACAAAGGTTCATTTTTTATGAGGTTTCATTTTGAACTGGTCTCTCTCCCTCCCCTGCTTAAAAGAGTGTTTTAACCGGTGGGTAGTTAAACAGTTATATTTGTATCTTCACTTTTCTCTCTTTACTGGCTGCTCCCTCTTCCCCCACGCCCCACGTACAAAGTTGGTTATGGTTATTATGTATTTTGTCTTCAAGGTCACTTTCATATTTTACCTCTGATCACGGCACAAATGACCTTCTTTTAGTCTCTGGAATGTGACTTGTCAAATAAATTGTAATAAAGAAAGCTACAGTTTCTCTGAATTAGTAGTATTTACATTGGCTGAAGGGAACCACACACTCAGGAATCTGAAATTTGCCACATTTTACCAGACCCTTTTTTTCTTGTCAAAAACATCAGAGGTGATATTTTGCATATAGATTTGTTAGAAATATTAAAAAGTATTGTTAGCATTTTATCATAGTTATTTTTCTGTAAGTGTATGATTTTAAGAGACTTGTTGGATTTTTACCTTGCAAAGATTCTAAACTCTCTATGCCTTAGAGTTTCTATGACTGAAAAAAATCAACTTTGGCCAACCTCCTGGCCAAAGGATGGTCCTTGTTGATGAGCCTCACCAAACTTATTTAGATGGGTCTTGGGCTCATGGCCTTTTAGCCTGTTGTGGGGTGCAGTGGATAGAGCAGCAGGGCCTGAGTTCAAATCCAGCCCCAGACACTTACTAGTTTTGTGACCCTGGGTAGGTCACCTCACCTCTATTTACCTCATTTTCCTCATCTGTAAAATGAGCTGGAGAAGGAAATGGCAAACCACTCCACTATCTTTGCCAAGGAAAGGCCAAATAGGGTCACAAAGAGTCGGACACAACTGAACTACCACCTAAAACATTCTCAGCCTGGCAGGACCTGCCAGGGTTTGTTCTCAGGGTCAGAACCTGAATTTCACTCATAGCAGGAAACCTCTTGATGTGGAAGCCCCCTGCTCCAATGCAAATTAGCAGCTCATCTGTAATTTCTAGTCTTTAGAGAGATTTGCCAGGGGGCATTAAGAGTTTAAATAACTTGTCCATCATGACACAGGATGTGTCAGAGACAGAACTTGCACTCAGGCCTTTCTGATTCCAAGGCCAGTCCTCACTTGACTATGACACACTGCCTCGTGGGGACCCTGCATCATTAGTAAATAAATACATGATGTGAGTAATATTGCTTTTACAGTCTGATCTGACATCTAGGATGGATTTATTTCCCAACCATGTAGCAGGTTGGCCACAACTATCACTTTAATGGACAATTTGAAGCACAGCTGGTTGTCTCCCCTCAAATGTACCAATCTTTATTAAAGGCAGCTGATTCTCAGCATCCTACTCTCACTGTTAGTGGGTTTTTAAGTTACTTGGTGAATTTTAGAGTAAAAATGATAACAATAATATTACTTAACATTTATATAATACTTGAAAGTTTTTAAAGCACTTTACAACGATGTCTCATTTTGCCCTTGTAACAGCCCCGGTAGTAGAAAGAGCACTGAACTTAGTAGTGGTGGGGCCGCTCTTAGAACAAAACTACCCCAATTCCTATCTAGTTAGGTGACTTTGGATTCTGTGTATCTCAATTTCCTAATCTGTAAAATGGGGCATAATAACGCATAGCCTTTCTACATGAATATAGAAGTGCTTTGTAAATTAATAATAATAGCTAGCATTTATATGTGGCTTTGAAGTCTACAAAGCATTTTACACATGTTATCTCATTTGCTTGAGACAGACTGAAGTGAAGTGACTTACCCAGGGTCACACTGCCAGTAAGTCTCAAAGGGCACATTTGAACCCAGATTTTCCTGACTCCAGATCTGGGGCTCTATCCATTACCACTCAGTGAGAACCTGCTCAGGCTAACTCGGATACCAAATAGCTCTTGGTTCGATGGTAAGATCTTGTTTTTTTTTTTTTAATAACTAGGAAATTATAACTTGTCCTTGCCTATTTCTAGGGATGAGTTAAAGATGGATGAGATCATATTCACTTTGAACTCCTTAGAACAAAAATATGGTGTGTGTGTGTGTGTGTGTGTGAAGAAACATTAGGTTTTATGTTTCTGCTCTTTTCCTCTCGGCAGGCTTGGGGACCAGTTCTACAAGGAAGCGATTGAACACTGCCGCAGCTACAACTCGAGGCTGTGTGCGGAGCGCAGTGTGCGTCTCCCCTTCCTTGACTCCCAGACTGGTGTGGCCCAGAACAACTGCTATATCTGGATGGAAAAGAGGCATCGGGGACCAGGTGGGCAGTGTGGGCTGTGAGATGGACACATACATTTGTATGTTTACATTTACACAATTGCAAGATACATACAGAAAAAAAGGGACTAAGGACAATGTGGCTTAAAGTGTGTGTGTGTGTTTGTGTGTGTGTGTGTGTGTGTGCGCATGTGTGCATGATATGTTCCCATATACACACAGACTGAGGTGCAGCGGCACAGAAATCTGTGATAATAATTCAAATCTCTTGATTTGAATTCCGGAGTATAGAGTTCAAGTTGTGGTTTTACTCCATACTGAACTGTATGACCTTGGCTGCCTTTCTGGGTGAGCCTCAGTTTTTCTGATGGAGATGATATTTGCCCATGTCACCTCACGGGGTTCATAGGATCTAATGAGGATATATGCTTTGTAGAAATAATAGGGCTATAAAAACCCAAGCAATATAAATGTAAAATTTAACTGCCTAAATACAAAATGGGGAAGGAAGGCTAGAAAACAAATCATGTGAAAGAGACTTAAGCAGTGTGGCAGCCAAAAAAAAAAATCTTTTCCTGATGATTGTAGGTGTTGTTTGCCTCTTTAAATTACTTTGTAATTTGCTCTGTGGGCATTTTGTTATCCGTGTACCTGTTGTTTTCCAGTGGCAGAATGTAAACACCCTGAGGGTAGAAGTGGCGCCATTTTTTGATTTGGTAATTCCATTGTCTAACACACCATGGGCACTTAAGAGTTTCCCATAAATATTTATTGAATTGAATTGACTCCCCCCATCTTTTTTTGTACAGACTTATAATTTAATTGGTGTAGAGGTAACCCAGTGACGAAATTCTCTCACCAATGGAGATCAGTTCTTGTTCTTCAACTTACAACAATAATAATAATTATAGTATATAATAAGCATCAACAATATTAATAGTAATATAATAGCTAGTTATTATATAGTTATTTAAAAATTGCAAAGCAAATAACCTATGTTATCTCCTTTGTTCCTCCAATAATTCTGTGAGGTAGGTACTATTATTATCCCTTTTTTACAGATGGGAAGATTGAGTCTGAGAGAGACTAAAGGATCTTCCTAAGATTACATAGACAATCTATGTCAGAAGCAGGCCTTGAATTCAGGTTTTTCTAACTCCAAGGCCAAGGTCTACTAAACCACCCTGCCTTTATACTTGAATCCTTAGCCTGAATTAATTGATTAAAGGATAGTGTCCAAATGTGCCTTTCCCTGGTCAGACCACCTCCAGAATATTGTGTTTGGTTCTAGATACCACATTTTAGGAGGAACATTGACAACCTGGGCTATATTCAAGGGAGGGTGAACAGATCAATGGGAGGATAGGGTAATATTTGGCCTGAAAAAGAGAAAACTTAGCCAAGTGAATGATTTCATTAGTGTTTACTATGTGCCAGACACTGTGCAAAGTGCTGAGAATACAAATACAAACAGAAACATAGTCCTTGCCCTCAAGGAGCTTATGTCCTATTGAGAGAAGACAGCACATAAAAGGAAGCTGAAAAGGGGGGAAGAGGAGGGAAATGAAAATACTTAGTGCATGCGTGTGTGTGTGTGTGTGTGTGTGTGTGTGTGTGTGTGTTTTTGTGCATGCATGCGTGTGGTGGGGGGAAGGGAGCTGAGAATTGTAGCTAAAGTCTAGAAGAGTCAGGAATAAAGTCTAAAGTGGAATGAAAACATGGCTGACTTGAACCTCCTCCTGAAAATAGAGGTTATGGAAGGAACCAGTCAATCATAGGGAGAGGACATAGGGGCAGAGAGTATTTCCAAGGGGAGAAGCCCAGAGGTAAAGAGCTTCCAAGGTGGAGAGGTTTCTATGGCATTGTGGAGAAAATCTGGAAGCATCAGTACACCCTGGAGAGGAATGAAAACTTAGGGGAAACATCAAGTCTTCAAATATTTGTGAAAGAGGGAATAGACATTTTGCTTGGTAGAACTAGAACCAAAGAGTGGAAAGCTGAGGAAAGCAAATTTCAATTAGGGAAAACTTCCTAGCAAAGCTATACAGAGATGGAGGTGTTAGGTTCCCTGTGTCAGGAAATTTGCCGATGGGGGTTGGATAGCAAGTAATCGTAGATATTATAAATGGAATTTATTCTTTGGGTAAAGAACAGACTCTGAGGTCACTCTCAAATCTGAGATTTTGAGATTATATTATTAGTATCATCATTATTGTCAGTCTTAAGAGGCCAAAACAGTTTTGTACACTCTGTTACATCATAGGTAGGGGGTTTCCCTTAAGAAGCTTTAGGAAGTAGATCCTGATTGTTTCCTTCCTCTCTATTATGTTTTAGGTCTATTGTGAGGAAAGCGTAGAGTAAACCTTAAAGCACTTTTATCTAAATGTGAATTATTATTCATATGTTGATTACGGGCCATTATGAATCTGTTTGAGTTTTTAAGTATTTTTGCGATAATAAGTTAAGCTTCGCAGGGATATACATTTCTCCTTCATAAACAGGCTTGGGTCCATCACAGAAAACAAAGAAGGGACCATGAACAGTCTTTTTGAATGCTAGTTTTTCTGGGAGGCTCTTCTATGGCCATGCTGATTGTGGAGAACCATGTTCCTCCCAAGTCAGTACTTTGTATTTTGGATCTGTCATGCTTTGATAAGCTGTCAGGTTCGGCTAAGCCATGTGTTGGAAATATAGCCAGTACTTGGCTTTGAGTGAGGTGAGGTCTGGTGAATCAGTGCATGAAGAGTTATGGAGGTGGGAAATGAGTCGGCAGGCTAATGTCTGGGATTAGAAATTCTCAGCAGCAACATTCTTGGCACATAATAGCAATAAACTACATACTGTGGAATCAATTCAATATGAATCTATTAAACTACTAGATTGCTGTCTTTTGCTTCTTTTTGTATCCCCAGTACTTAGCACAATGCCAGTACATAGTAGTCACTTAATAAATGTTTGTTGATTGCGATGATGACCTACTATGTGCAAGGCTATGCAGATAAAAAGGTGGAATGAATCATAGTTCCCACCCTCAAGGAGCTTATAATCTAATAGGGGAAGTGAACAATGTTTTGATAGAAGGCAGGATGTGATAAGAGCAAAGGTGAAGATCAGACACGATACTTTGAATCAATCTGTCAGTCAAAAAGCATCTAAGGTACTGTGTTTTCTGCTAGAGATATAAATATAAAAGTGAGATCACCCCTGCTCTCAAGTATCTTACATTCTACTGGAGTGGGATACATGTTCACAGACAGTTGTGTGGAGGATGGATTGGAGACAGGAGAGCTTGGAGGCAGGGAGATCAATTGGAACCTATTATGATCATCCAGGCAAGAGATGATGAGAGCCTCAACTAAAAGACAGTGAATCTATATGTAGAGAGAAGGGGACACTGAGGCAGACTCGATGAGACTTGGAAACTGAGAGGATATTGGGAATGGCTGAAAATGAAGACTCAAGGATGATTTTTAGGTTATGAATCTGAGTGAATGGAAGAATGGTGGTTGCCCTTAACATAAATAGGATAGAAGAGTACAGCCAAGATGGTGTAATAAAGGCAGGAATTCACCTGAAGTCTCCCTACAAACAACTTTAAAATAATGCCTCAAATTGAATTCTGGAGCAGAAGCAACAAAAGGTCAAAATGAAACAACTTTCTAGCTCAAGACAATTTAGGAAGTCAGCAGGAAAGGTCTTTCTCACTGGGGTGGTGGTTGGGCTAGGAGTGCAGTACAGCATAGGTAATCCAGCAGCAGGCTCTAGAGGCAGCTGTATCATCATCATCTTCATCATCATCATCATCATCATCATCATCATCAGCAGCAGCAGCAGCAGCAGCAGCAGCCTTCAGAGCTCTCAGCCCACAGACAGTAAGGGAGTTTGATAACTGGCCAGAGGGAGATTAGAAGGGACCATTTGCTGGCACTGTGTGTAGGACCCTGTTGCATTGCCCATATACAGTTCTGGGTCACAGACTCAGGGTAAGAGGAGCACTGGTGGTGCTTGTCGCCACCGGGAGCAAGGACCCTGGTCACAGTTCCAGGGTGAAGAAGAATGCTTGTGGCTGCTCCAAGGTAGCAGGGGCCCTGGTCTCATGTCCAAGGCAGAAAGCAGCACTAGTGCTTGTGGCTGTAGGAGGCCAAAGGCCTGAGTCACATTTCCAGGGACATAAGGAGCAATAACACTTGCAGCTGCATCAGGGGAGCAGGAACCCTGATCACAGTGCCAGGGTACAGAAGTGTTTGTGGTCATTTGCAGACTTGAGAATAGTCCAAGAGAGTAGTGACCACAACCCTTCTTAGATCATACCACCTCAGAAGAACTGAAAACTTACAGATATCCCCTACCTGCCAGAACTAGCTCTGAAAGCAGTAGCACTAAAAAGGTTAAACTTGGGAGCTAAGTCCAACTTTAACATAAAGTTAAAAGTCAAGAAATAGGCTGAAAAAGAACAAACAACAAAGAAAGAACCTGACCATAGAAAATTACTATGGTGACAGGGAAGATCAAGACACAAACTCAGAAGAAGACAACGAAGTCAAAACAACTACATGCAAAACTTCAAAGAAAATATGAATTGGATGCAAGTCTAAAAAGAATTATTGGAAGAGCTCAAAAATTAAATAAGAGAAGTAAAGGAAAAATTGGGAAAAGAAATGAAAATGATGCAAGAAAATTATGAAAAGAGAGTCAACAGCTTGGTAAAAGAGGAGGGAAAAAAACCCTGAAGAACATAATACCTTAAAAACCAAAAATGACCAAATTGTAAAAAAGGTACAAAAATCCACTGAGGAGAAGAACTCCTTAAAAAGCATTTGTCAAATGAAAAAAAAGATGAAATCCAATGAAGAGAAGAATGCCTTAAAAAGTATAATTAGCCAAATGGAAACAAAGATGTACAAAAATCCACTGAAAAGAATTCCTTAAAAAGTAGAATTGGCCAAATGAAAAAAAAAGAGGTACAGAAGTTCACTGAAGAAAATAATTTCTTAAGAATTAGAATTGGGCAAGGGGAAGCTAATGACTCCAACAGACATTAAGAAACAATAAAACAAAATTAAAGAATGAAAAAAGTAGAAGAAAATGTGAAATATCCCATCAGAAAAAAATTGACCTGGAAAATAGATCAGCAGAGATAATTTAAGAATTTTTTTAACTACCCGAAAGCCATTATAAAAAAAGAGCCTAGACATCATATTTCAAGAAATTATCAAGGGAAACTGCCCTGCTATACTTGAACAGAGGAGAAAATAGAAATTGAAAGAACTCACAGATCACTTCCTAAAGGGAATCCCCAAACAAAAACTCCCAGGAATATTATAGCCAAAGTCCAGGCCAAGGAGAAAATATTGCAAGCAGCCAGAAAGAAATAATTAAAATAGCATGGAACCACAGTCAAGATAACATATAATTTAGCAGTTTTTACATTGAAGTATCAGAAGGCTTGTCATATGATATTCTGGAAGGCAAAGGAACTAGGATTACAACCAAGAATAACTCATGTAGCAAAACTGAGTATAATCCTTCGGGGGGGAGGGGGAGGAAAGTGGACAGTTAATGAAGTAGAGGAATTTCAAGCATTCCTGATGAAAAGACCAGAGCTGAATAGAAAATCTGACTTTCAAATATAAGACTCAAGAGAAGCATAAAAAGGTAAGCAGGAAAGAGAAATCATAAGGGATACAATAAGGTTAAACTGTTTACATTCCAATGTGCAAAGATGATACTTGTAACTCTAAGAACTTTATAATTATTAGAGCAGTTAGAAGGAGTATACAAAGATAGAGGACATGGCTATGAATTGACTTGGATGGGATGATGTCAAAAAAATAAAATTAAGGGATAAGAAAGAAGGATCCGCTAGGAGAAAGGTGAAGGGAAAGGTAGAATGGGGAAAATTATCTCACATAAAAGAAGTGCAAAAAAAGAGCTTTTACAGTAGAGGGGAAGATGGGGAGTGGTGGGCAATGCTTGAACCTTACTCTCAGCAGAATTGGCTCAAAGAGGGAATAACATACACAATTGGATATAGAAACCTATCTTACCATACAGGGAAGTAGGAGGGAAAGGAGCTAAAAGGAAGGGGGCTAATAAAAAGGAGAGCAGATTAAGGGAAGTAGTGGTCAGAAGCAAAACAGACTTTTGAGGAGGGACAGGTTAAAAAGAGATAGAGAAAAGGAAAAGTGGGAGAAAATTGAATGAAAGGAAATAAACAGTTGGTAGTCATAATTGTGAATGTGAATGGAATGAACTCACTAATAAAAGGGAAATAGCAGAATGGATTAAAAATTAGAATCTGGGGGCAGAGCCAAGATGGCAGCTGGAAAGCAGGGACTCACTTAAGCTCTCCTCCAGATCCCTCCAAACACCTGTAAAAATGGCTCTGAACAAATTCTAGAGCTGCAGAACCCATGAAATAGCAGAGGGAAGCAGGTCTCCAGCCCAAGACAGCCTGGATGGTTGCTGGGAAGGGTCTATTGCACTATGCTGGGAACAGAACACAGCCCAGCATGGGCCTCACCAGGACCAGACCAGGAGTTGGGCTGAGCAGGCCATAGGCCCCTGAATCACTGAGCTGTAGCAGTTAGCAGACTTCTCAACCCATAAACACCAAAGACCATGGAGCAGGTCAGTGGGAAAACTGCTGGATTGGGGTGAGGTGAAGTCTGGCCCCAGCCCCGGGGGCAGCAGTGGCGGCAGCAGCAGGAAGCTCCTGTGGCTGCTTCCAGAGCTCCAGCTGCAGTTGCTTCCAGCCCCAGGTCCACCTGGTGGGAGGAATCAAGAGGCATATCAGAGCGGGAGTGCAAGGAGCACTTTGCTGGAACAGAAGCAGGTTCTCTTGCTGTGCCACGCTTGGATCTGGGTCAGGGTCCTGGTTGGCAGTTCTTGGGGGTGTAGGAGCACTGGTGTGGCAGAGTTTGCAGTGACGGTGGAGTAGAAGTAGCTCTGAAAACAGCAGCACAACCTCTAAAGCTTGGGACAAAGTACTCTCTACTCTACAAGCAGTCATACCCTGACAAAAAGTTCAAGGGTCAAGTAGTTTACTGGGAACATGAACAGGCAGTGAAAAAGGACTCAGACTCAGACTCAGACTATAGAATCTTTTTTTTTTTGGTGACAAAGAAGATTAAAACATATAGCCAGAAGAAGTCAACAAAGTCAAAGAACCTACATCAAAAGCCTCCAAGAAAAATATGAATTGGTCTCAGGCCATGGAAAAGCTCAAAAAGGATTTGGAAAAGCAAGTAAGAGAAGTAGAGGAAAAATTGGGAAGAGAAATGAGAATGATGTGAGAAAACCATGAAAAACAAGTCAATGACTTGCTAAAGGAGATCCAAAAAATACTGAAGAAAATAACACCTTAAAAAATAGACTAACCCAAATGGCAAAAGAGCTCCAAAAAGCCAATGAGGAGAAGAATGCCTTGAAAGGCAGAATTACCCAAATGGAAAAGGAGGTCCAAAAGACCACTGAAGGAAATACCACATTAAAAATTAGATTGGAGCAAGTGGAAGCTAATGACTTTATAAGAAATCAAGAAACCAAAGGAATGAAAAAATGGAAGACAATGTGAAACATCTCATTGGAAAAACCACTGACCTGGAGAATAGATCTAGGAGAGATAACTTAAAAATTATTGGACTACCTGAAAGCCATGATCAAAAAAAGAGCCTAGATATCATCTTTCAAGAAATTATCAAGGAAAACTGCCCTGATATTCTAGAACCAGAGGGTAAAATAGAAATTGAAAGAATCCGCGAGTCACCTCTTGAAAAAGATCCCAGAAAGAAAACTCCTAGGAATACTGTTGTCAAATTCCAGAGTTCCTTGATCCAGAGATCAAGGGGAAAATACTTCAAAACAGCCAGAAAGAAACAATTTGAGTATTGTGGAAACACAATCAGGATAACACAAGATCTAGCAGTTTCTACATTAAGGAATAAAAGGGCTTGGAATATGATATTCCGGAGGTCAAAGGAGCTAGGATTAAAACCAAGAATCACCTACCCAGTGAAACTGAGTATAATGCTACAAGGCAAAATATGGGTTTTCAATATAATAGGGGACTTTCAAGCTTTCTTGATGAAAAGACCAGAGCTGAATAGAAAATTTGACTTTCAAATACAAGAATCAAGAGAAGCATGAAAAGGTAAACAAGAAAGAGAAATCATAAGGGAGTTACTAAAGTTGAACTGTTTTGTTTACATTCCTACATGGAAAGATGATGTGTGTAATTCATGAGGCCTTTCTCAGTATTAGGGTAGTTGAAGGGAATATACGTGTATGTATAGACAGAGGGCACAGGGTGAGTTGCATATGAAGGGATGATATCTAAAAAATAAAATAAAATTAAGGGGCAAGAGAGGAATATATTGAGAGAGGGAGAAAGGGAGAGATAGAATGGAGTAAATTATCTCAAATAAAAGTGGTAAAGAAAAAGCAGTTCTGTTGGAAGGGAAGAAGGGGCAGGTGAGGGGGAATGAGGAGGGAATAACATACACACTTAATTGGGTATCTTACCCCACAGGAAAGTAGAGGGAAGGGTATAAGAAAAGGCAGATGATAGAAGGGAGGGCAGATTAGTGGAGGAGGTAATCGAAAGAAAACACTTTTGAAAAGGGACAGGGTCAAGAGAGAAAATTGAATAAAGGGGGACAGGATAGGATGGAGGGAAATATAGTTAGTCTTTCACAACATGATTATTGTGGAAGTGTTTTGCATAATGATACATGTGTGGCCTATGTTGAATTGCTTGCCTTCTTAGGGAGGGTGGGCGGGGAGAGAAGAGGGGAGAGAATTTGGAACTCAAAATTCTAAAAGCGGATGCTCAAAAAATTGTTGTTTTTTCATGCGACTGGGAAATAAGATATACAGGCAATGGGGTATAGAAATTTATCTTGCCGTACAAAAAAGTAAGGGGAAAGGGTATGGGTGGGGTGGGGTGACAGAAGCAGGGCTGACTGGGGAACGGGGCAATCAGAATATATGCCATCTTGGAGTGGGGGGGAGGGTAGAAATGGGGAGAAAATTTGTAAGTCAAAATCTTGTGGAAATCAATGTTGAAAACTAAAAATATTAAATAAAATATGAATATTAAAAATTAGAATCTGACAATATGTTGTTTACAGGAAACACACTTGAAACAGAGAGACACACCCAGAGTAAAAATAAGGGGCTGGAGCAGAATTTATTATTTTGTAGCTGAAAAAGGCAGAGGTAGCAATAATGATCTCAGAGAAAGGAAAAGCAAAAATAGACCTAATTAAAAGAGATAATTAGTGAAACTACATTTTACTAAAAGGAAGCACAGACAATGAAGTGATATCAATGCCAAATATATATACACTGTGTTATAGCTTCCATCTTCTTGAAGGAAAAGTTAAATGAGTTATAGGAGGAAAAAGACAGTAAAACTAAAGTAGTGGAGGGCCTTAACTTTCCCCTCTCAGAACTAGATAAACCCAACCAAAAATTAAACAAGAAAGAAGTAAAAGAGATGAATAGAATTTTAGAAAACTTAGAGGTGATAGACCTCTGAAGAAAATTGAATGGGAATAGAAAGGAGTATACCACTTTTTTCAGCTGGATGGCACCTTCACAAAAATTGGCCATGTGTTAGGGCATAAAAACCTCACAACCAAATGCAGAAAAGCAGAAATATTAAATGCATTTTTTTAAAAAAAATCATACTTCAATAAAAGTTACATTGAATTAAGGGCCATGGAAACATAGATTAAAAATTAGTTGGAAACTAAGTAATCTAATCCTAAAGAATGAATGGATCAAAGAACAAATCATAGAAACAATCAATAATTTCATTAAAGAGAATGACAACAATGAGACAACATAACAAAATTTGTGGGATGCAGCCAAAGCAGTACTTAGGGGAAAATTTATATCTCAAAGCACTTACATCAATAAAATAGAGAAAAAGCAGATCAATAAATTGGGCATGCAACTTAAAAAAATTGGAAAAAGAACAAATTAAAAATCTGTAATTAAACACCAAAATGGAAATCTTGAAAATCAAAGGAGAGATTAATAAAATTGAAAGTAAGAAAACCATTGAACTAATAAATAAAAGTAGGAGCTGGTTTTATGAAAAAGCCAATAAAATAGACAAACTATTGGTTAAAAAAAAGAAAGAGGAAAACCATATTGCCAGTATCAGAAATGAAAAGGGTTCATCTATGATTGAAGAGGAAATGAAAGCAATAATTAGGAGTTATTTTGCCCAATTGTATGCCAATAAATCTGACAATCTGAGTGAAATAGATGAATATTTACAAAAATATAAATTACCCAGGTTAACAGAAGAGGAAATAGAATACTTAAGTAACCCCATTTTAGAAAAAGAAATTGAACAAGCCATCAGTGAGCTCCCTAAGAAAAGACCCCTGGGACCAGATGGATTTACAAGTGAAACCTACCAAACATTTAAAGAACAATTAATTCCAATACTATCTAAACTATTTGGAAAATTAGGCAAAGCAGGAGTCCTACCAAATTCCTTTTATAACAGAAATATGGTGCTGATACTGTAACCAGGAAGGGCCAAAACAGAGAAAGAAAACTACAGACCAATTTTCTTAGTGAATCTTGATGCAAAAATTTTAAATTAAACAGTAACAAGGAGATTACAGCAATATATCACAAAGATCATACACTATGATCAGGTAGGATTTATACCAGGAATGCAGGGATAATTCAGTATTAGGAAAACTATTGGGATAATTAACCATATCAATAACAAATCCAACAAAAATCATATGATTATTTTAGTAGATGCAGAAAAAGCTTTTGACAAAATATAACAGTCACTCTAGAAAGCATAGGAATAAATGGAACTTTACTTAAAATGATAAGTGGTATCTATCTAAAACCATCAGTAAGCATTATCTGTAATGGGGATAAGCTAGAAGCATTTCTAATAATATCAGGGGTGAAACAAGGATGCCCACTTTTGTTTAATATTGTTCTAGGAATGCTAGCTATAGCAATAAGAGAAGAAAAAGAAATTGAAGGAATCCGAGTAGTCAATGAGGCAACTTAGATGGCTCAGTGAATAGGGTACTGGGCCTAGAGTCAGGAAGAACTGTATAAATCAACCCTCAGGCACTCACAATCTGTATGAACCTGGGCAAGTCACTTGACTCTGCCATAAACCACTGAAGAAGAAAATGGCAAACCACTCCAAGTACCTTTGCAAAGAAAACCACCTTGGTGGTCACAAAGAATCAGACATAACTAAATGACTGAACAATAATAAATGAGGAAACAAAACTATGATTTTTGCAGATGTTATGATGTTATATTTAGAGAATCAATTAAAAAGCTAGTTAAAATAATTAACAACTTCAGCAAAGTTGCAGGATATAAAATAAATCCATATAAATCATCAACATTTCTCTATTACCAACAAATTCCAAAAGGAAGAGATAGAGAAATTCCATTTAAAATAACAGCAGACAATATAAAATACTTGAGAGTCTATTTGCTCAGACAAACACAGGAACTATATGAACACAATTACAAAACACTTTCCATACAAATAAAGTTAGATCTAAGCAATTGGAGAAGTATTAATTGTAGGCCAGGCCAAAATAATAAAAATCACAGTTCTGCCTAAATTAATCTACTTATTCAGTGCCAATCTGGTACTGGCTAAGAAACAGAATGGCAGATCAGGCTACACACAACACAGTAGTAAATGACCTTGGTAATCTAATGTTTGATTTACACAAAGATCCAAGCTTTTGAGGCTACAAGAACTCACTATTTGACAAAAGTTGCTGGGAAAACTGGAAAGTAGAAAGACCAACATCTCATACCATATACCAAGATAAGGTCAAAATGAGTACAAGATTTAGATATAAAGGTTGATATTATAGGCAAATTAGGGGAGCATGGAATATTTTGCCTGTCAGATCTATGGATAAGGGATGAATTTATGGCCAAACAAGAGACAGAGAGCATTATGGAATGTGAAATGGGTAACTTTGATTACATTAAATTAAAAAAAGTTTTTGCACAAACAAAACTACTTCAATCAACAGTAGAAAGAAAGCAGGAAACTGGGGAAAATTTTTATAGGAAGTTTCTATGTCAAAGGCCTTATTTCTCAAATATATGGAGAACTGAACCAGATTTACAAGAATACAATCCATTCCCCAACTGATAAATGATCAAAGGATATGAGTAGGCAGTTTTCAGATGAAGAAATCAAAGTATATATAGTCCTATGAAAAAGTGCTCTAAATCATTATTGATTAGAGAATGACAAATTAAAACAACTCTGAGGTGCTACCTCATAGCTAACAGATTGGCTAATATGACAGAAAAGGAAAATTACAAATGTTGGACGGAATGTGAAAAATTAGGACACTGATTCACTATTGGTGGAATTTTGAACTGATCCAACCATTTTGGAGAGCAATTTGGAATTGTCCAGCAATATCACTAGTAGATCTGTATCCCAAAAAAATTAAAGAAAAAGGAAAAGGGCTTATATGTACAAAAATATTTATAGCAACTCTTTATGGTGGCAAAAATTGGAATTTGAAGGGATGCCCATCAATTGGGGAATGGCTGAACAAGTTATGGTATATGTTTGTGATGGAATACTATTGTACTATAAGAAAAGATGAGCAGAAAAATCTTTTAGAAAAATCTGGGAAGACTTATGCAAACTCAAGCAAAGTGAAATGATCAACTAGAACACTGTACAAAAGTAACAGCGGTATTGTATGATGATCAGCTGTGAATGACTTAGCTATTCTCAGCAATACAATGATCCTAGATAATTCTGAATGACTGATGATAAAAATGCTGTCCACCTCCAGAGAAGGAACTGATGGAGTGTGGATGCAGATCAAAGCATACTTTTAAAACTTTCTTTATTTTTCTTGCTTTTTTCTTTTTTGGTTTGTTTTCTTTTGCAGTTTGGCTAAGGTGGGAATACGTTTTGCATGACTTCACACATATGATGTATATAAAGTTACTTGCCTTCTCAAGGATGAGGGAGAGAAGGATAAGAGGGAGAGAATTTGGAATTCAAAATTTAAAAAAAATGTTAAATTGTTTTTACATGTAATTGAGAAAAAAAACATAAATAGGATATTTAGGAGGAGGATTGGGTTGGGGGAAGCAAAATGACTTCTATTTCAGATAAATTGAGTTCAGGATGATAATGGGTCATCCGAATAATGAGTCCAATATACTATGGTAGGCATGGGATTAGAGCTTAGGAGAGAGAGGGTGTCTGTGTAGATGTGGAAAAGTTGAATTCATGAGAACTGATGCAGTGGTCTCCAATAAAAAGAATTTAGAGGGAGAAGAGGAGAGGGCCCAGGATAGAGCATGGGGTACACGCACCCATGGAGAGGAATGCAGGGCAGGATATGCATCATGGTTCTTTAAAGGAGAATGATTGATAGGCAATAAGATGATAGTTAGAGAGAGAACCATGACAGAGAAGTATTGCAAACATCTAGAGAGTAGAGAGCATCAAGGAGAGACTGATCAAACATTGCAAAGAAGTAGGGAAGGATAAGGATAGAGAAAGGGCCATTCAGTCCAGCAATAAAAAGAACATTGGGGTGACCTTGAAGAGAGTAACTTGGCCACTTCACCTAGAAAGGTTAGAGACTCTGAGCTCCAGTTTGAGTTTCCCAATCACTAGAAAGCTCAGGATGAAGTAATTCTTAGGTCTTTCCTTCTAGCTTCACTCTTAAGGAGGTGTCCAATTCTCCAGTCAACTAAAATATAACTTCCATAAGGCTTGGACAGATTTCAGCATCTGTAAAATTAGTGACTTGAACCAGAGATCACCAAGATACCGTTTAGTTCTGAAATTCTGAAGTACTCATTAAATATTCATTGTGTATTCAGACTACAGATAATATTCATCTGATCATTCCTATTGAATACCCCACTGCCCATCAAGGTGATAGAGAATAGTATTAGCACACACAGGAATTGACTTAAGTAAAGTTTAATGACTCAGGTCACTGCAAGATTAGTATAAGTAAAGAAGAATGAAACTAAATTCTGCTAGCTCAATTATAGACAATTGCATTGGCATAAATTAATTTTACAGAGATAGAGAAAGGGAGGGTTACCTATATGTTGTACTTTACTTTAAATAAACCTGATGTGTAAAAATGCAGGATTACAATGAAAGGTTAAATCAGGGACCATTTGTTTGTTTTACAAAAGGAGTTAACATTGGATTCCTTTAAATAGTATGGTGTCCCTAGTGTTCAAAACCTTTCCTGGTCACCCCCAGCTGCTAGCACTATCTCCATCTGCTTTGTATTTATTGTGTATGTTCTGATTTATATATGTTGTTTCCCCCATTAGAATGTAAGCTTCTTGAGGGCAGGGGATATTTTTACATCTTAGCATAGTACCTGCCACATAGTAAGTACTCAATAAATGCTTGATTGATTGATTTAGAAAAATCAATTTACCCACAACTTTTAAGACACATACACACCTATTGTGGAGAGCATTATATACTTACATAGTAACTTAAGGACAGTAGAAATTAGTCACAGCTTTAAATCATCCAAAGGAAAGGTGTCAAACACACTGAATGTGGCTTACAATACTTGCTGGTGGGTCCAGATGAAAATGTAATTGGGAAAATATTTAATAAAATAAATAAAAATATAATAAAACATAGATAATTTCCATTTTAAGACTAAGTCAATATGCAGCCTGAAGGGATTCTTGCCTATTTGATTTTGACCCCACTGATGCAGAGCTATAGTGATTTTAAGTACCATGGCCAGCTCCATTTATTAAAAAACTCAGTGATCTGGGGCTAAATAAAGTAGTATTTGGGAATTTAGAATTTAGATCATATCTTGGACTCTTAATTTTCATTATTATTGTCCTTTTGTGAAAAGGAAGAATCAAAGGAAAAACATTAATTTGATGGACACTAGATTTCAGAAGGTGAATGATAAATTCATCTCCCTATATTGTTGTTGAACAGCTAGATGGGAATCAGGATGGGACTCAAAATTTCTTTTTCAAGAAATCAGTCTCACCCAAATGACCTTATGTAATCAACTCTAATTTTTTATACGTATTTTTTTGAATAATGAAGGGTCAAGTTAAAACTACCAAATTTAGAATATTTTGAACTTTGGTGGAGCTTTGACCACATTGGTATTGGTACACCCTCCACTGGTGCAGATCAAAGCCCATCTGTGCCTGTGAGTCCTTGTTTGTATCCTAGAGACAGCTGGTGGTGCAATGGATAGAGTTCTTAGCCTGGAGTCAGAAGACTTGAGTTTAAATCCAGCCTCAGACACTTACTAGCTGTTTGGCCGTGGGCAAGTCATTTAACCACAGTCTACTTCAGTTTCCTTATCTGTACAGTGGGGATAACAGTTAACAAGTACTTCCCAGAGTTGTTGTGAGAATCACATTGTGCATGATCACATTAAATAATATTTATAAATTGGTTAGCACAGTGCCTGGAACATAGTAGATGCTTCATAAATGCTTATTTCTTTCTTCTCTCCCTCTGTTCCTCCCTCCTTCCCTTTTCCCTTCTTCCCTCCTTTTTCCCTTCCTTCCTTCTATCTTCCTTCCTTCCTTCCCTCCTTCCTGCTTTCCTGCCTTCCTGCCTTCCTTCCTTCATTCTTCTGTAGGAGATCTGTCCAATGTTCTGAAGATCCCCCTCTGGGTCTTAGTATTTTGCAGATACTAGTGCGCTACTTGGAAAATCTCTTTGGTATCCCTCAGTCTTATTTCATGACTGATCCTATTTGTCCATGATAATTTTTTTAAACCCCACTTCTTGTGCATCAGTGGTAACATTCTTCAGGCTTTTTACTCCCACCAGTATGGAGCATATGAGTTGTTCAGGGAGGACTAGCACCTCTGGTGTGAGAGGTTTCTCAGCCCTTTTCAGGGCTGTTCATCCACCTTTGGTGTCCACCTTTCACCCAACTCTCACCTGTGGCTCCAAGAAGCTGTAGGATCCATAGTGGCCACATCAAGGTAAACTGCCTTGGTAGACAAGATGAACCAGGTTGAGGGTAACTGACACACGTCAAACCTGTCAGTGAGTCAAGGGGATTTCTTCCCCAAGCCTGTGAAGACTTCCCCCTGAAGAATTGGATACGAACAGTTTATTCCAATGACCATAAAGGCAGCTGAAACAGGTGCTGTGGAGTACTTAGAGCCTGGTCAGACATTGAAGATGACAAAGTCATCCACTATCCACTGCATCCACTGGCCATCACAAGTCATTCTGACTTTTTTTCTGCCATTCAATTTTGGTGGCTCTGGGAGAGAGAGAGAGAGAGAGAGAGAGAGAGAGAGAGAGAGAGAGAGACTTTGTATAACTCTGCCTCACTTAAATCCAATTCACACACAAGTCAAGACATCATCCCATAATGTCATCAGTCCTCTTCAAAAATGAAGGCTGAACAACAGCTCCCACCATTCATCATTCCATTGCTTTGGGGATCACTGGAAACTTTGATTCTTGGGTTCATGGTGTTCCACAGTTTACTGCCATAGAACAACCTCAGGAGAATACTTGTGTGAAAAAAAGTTTTGGCCGTAGGTAACGGCTTGAGATCTTTTATTGCATTGTACAGTTTCCCAAATATTATTGAAGTTGCTCCTCTTTTAATTAAGTCTGGGCTCAGCTCACTCACTATCCATCTTTTCTTTCCCACATGGAATACTAAACTAATCTTCTTTGAGTAGTCATAGATTTCACTGAGGAAGCCCTCTAGAGTTTTGAGCTTTGATGCACTTGACCCAATGTCATTCTGTGAAGAGGAGTGTTGGGAAAACCTTATCATCTACATGGCCTTCCTTTTCGATTTAGATTTTGTACTTGACCTCTTTTGTGCAAGTGACAAACAACTTTGGTGAGCATATATTTCCTTTTTTATTCCTTGCTTGATACTGGTTATTAAATGATCAATGAACAAAGTTATCTCTGGTTGGATTTATCAATGAATGTTGTGTAATGATAAAAGTTAGCTCTTAGGTTTTCAGAGTACTTTAATTATGGCCTTTTATTTGATCTCATAATGATCTCATGGGGTAGGTGCTTTTATTACCACCTCCATTTTACAGATGAGAAAACTGAGGCTAAATAAGCTTAAATGACTTAGCAGGGCCCCCATGGCTAGTAAGGCAGTATTTGAATTCAAGTCTTTCAAACTCTATTCTTAGAACTTAATTCTCTCATACTACTTAGCTGCCTCCATTGCACTGGGGACACATGTATTGGAGCAGAGTCTTTGAGGCTAGTTTTGCTCTACTGAATCAGTTTTTTTCATCAACAAATAATAAACACAATGCAATTGTATATTTTCTACATCCCTCCATCTGACATATGACAAAAACGTGGTCTGCTGTAGAGGACTGCCTGCAAAAGTCTGTTGTATTTTCATGAAGGATATCCTAAATACATGCAAGACTATTCTCATAAACATTAAAAAATCTATTTTGTTGTTGCCTTTTTGTCTATATCCAGTCATCCCTCCACCTTCCTCTGGACTGAATATTCCCTAGTGACAAAAACAAGCAAAATCATCCTATGCAGTATCCATACTTGACAATTTATGCAATATTCTGTCCTAATAGTCCCCTGTCTCTTTGCTGTGAGGGGAGAAGTATGTTTCATTACCTGTCTTCTACAACCTTTTTTGGTTTTCATGTTGCCCAGATTTTGACTTCCTTTTAGAAATCACTTTTCATTTACATTATTGTAGTCATTATATATATATTATTTTCTTAGTTCTGCTTATTTTGCTCTGCATTGATTCATACATATCTTCCCATATTTCTTGGAATTCTTCATATTGACTAATTTTTCCATAATAACATTCCATTATGTCTATATGTTTTAGTTTTTTTCAGCTATTCCTCAATTTGTTAGTGCCTACTTTGTTTCTAGTTCTTTGTCACCACAAAGAATGCTGCTATGAATAATTTGGTATTTATTGGATCTTTGATTCCACTGGGATTATGTACCCAGAAGTGGGTTTTCTGGGTCAATGGATGTGGAAAGTTTACTCACTTTTTTTGAGGACTAATTCCAAAATGATGGAACAATTGACTCATTCCATAGCTTCACCAAAAGTTTATTATTGTGCCTATTTTCTCTCAGCCCCTCCAACACCTACTATTTCTATTTTTAAATCATTTTTTGCTAAGTTGCAAAGCATTAGATGAAACCTCAGAGTTGCTTTAACATATATTTTTCTTTTTAATGAGTTTTTGTACTTTCTGTGGAGTTATTCTCTTCTGAGCTTTCCTTTTGGGAATCTCCTGGTCTCTAATATTTTTTCAAAATATTTGATATCTTCTACTATTTAATCATCTTGGGCCATATTTTTTGATTTGGGACTTTGTATCAAGGCCAGACATCCCCCCTTTTTATAATCTTGAATGGAGTAGTTAGGCCACGTTTGGTCCTGAACAGAATTCCTTGGGGTCCTGTTAATTGCTTTCACCTCCCCCAATGTGTCTGGGTCTTACAACTGAGATTACCTTCCATTTGTCTTGTATGTATCTTGTTTGTACATAGTTGTATGAATGTTGTCTCCCCCATTAGACTACGAGCCTCTTGGCAGGAGGGACAATTTTTGCCTTTCTTTGTATTCCCGGTGCTAAGTATAGTGCCTGGCACATAGTAGGTACTTAATAAATGCTTGTTGAGCTGATGGGCTTTGTTGTCTCTGGTTTGAGATGTGTGTTTGGTTTGTCCCTGGTTTTGGTGCTGCTGTATGTGCTTACACCCTCCTTGGGGGTTCTCTGGAGGAACACGCATGGTTTTCTGTTCTCTTCCCATCCCTAAGAGTTCTTCCAGTTAGGGCGGTCTTTTGGAATAGGTCTTTTGACCTATTCAGCTGAGCTCATACTGATGGGACCTCTCCTGTAAAGTAATAACTTCTGATTCTCTTGTGCAATCCTGTGCTTAGGTGAAGGTACTTACTAATGTTTCTTTTTTGATTTCTTGATCATTTTCTGATCTGGTGTCCTTTTAAAATCGTTATTGGAGTATATATGGGAGAACTAGGGTCCTCTTCACCCATTCATGCCACCATCTTAACGAGGACTCCTTATATTTCTCTTACAATTATTGAATTAGAGCATGGGTTTTTTTGGCCATATATAGTTTGCAAGTTTTCTTTTGAAAATTGATCATGCTTTTGATCCCATATATCAGAGAATGGCTCTTGGTAATATATTTGTATTAACTACCTATTTGGATATATAATATTTGATGCAAATCTTATACCTGCTCTGTGATTTATCTTCTAATTGTGCCTTCATTAATTTTATTCATGCAAAAGCTTTTTAATATAGTCAAAGTCATCTATTTTATCTTTCGTAATCTCCTCTATTCCTAGTTTGATTAAGAATTCTCCCCTTAGCCATAGTTGTGAGAGGCATCTGATTTTATTCTCTTCTTTTTTTATGGTGTGACCTTTTATATTCGGGTTATATATCCATTTTGAGTTTATCACGCGTAGTGTAATGTGTTCCTCTAAACTATTTCTTTCAAACAACTTTCCTGTTTTCTCAGTAATTCTTGTCAAAAAAGAAATGCTGCCTATAGAATTTGTATTTATGGATTTATCAAGCACTAGTCTACTGTATTCAGTTGCCTCAGTTTCTTCCTTATCTAGTCTCTCCCATTGATCTGCTTTCCTGTTTTTTAATTAGTGCCAAATAGTTTTCAGGATTACTGCTTTATCATATACTTTGAGGTCTGGTAATGCTAAGCTCCCTTCATTTATGCTTTGTCATGTTTCCCTTGAGATTCTAGGTAGAAAGATTTTATAGAAAGAAGAAAGTGGGTATAATGGATCATTGGAAATTATCTCCCTTCTTGCACACTGTGATCCCGCCAAATTGGCCTTTTCTTTGTTCCTCACAAATGACACTCCATCTCCCAATTCTGTGCCTTTACCCTGTCTCATATGTCTGAGATACATGCAGCCCCTTCTTACCTCTATCTCATAGTCCGCAGAGTCTCTCTCTTCCTCTAAGTCTCAGCTCAAGTACCATCTTCTGCATGAAGCCTTTCCTGGTTCCCCTGATTGTAGTGTCCTGCCTTCCAAGATACCTTGCATTAGACTACTATACCTAACTGCATGCATAAATATATATGTTTATTCATTCGTTTATATTTCTGTTGTATTTATATTTGTATATGTGCTTTTTGTTTTCTTTATTAGACAGTAAGTTCCTTGTATTCACAAGGGATTGTTTGATTCTTTCCATTCGTATGCCCAGTGCCTGGCACAGAGTAGACATTTAAAAAAACTTGTTGATTGATAGGTAGGAAATTAACAGAGATCTTTTTGGGTATTGTTAATAATATCATCCAGGATCTTTTTCCTTTTTTGATACTCTCATGCGATGTCTTGAAAATGGACTCTTGTGTGCTTTTAAAATTATTTGTCCTCCAGAACAGATTTCCTCATTGTATTTGGTCACTTTTAGCTGCTGTTCTGCAATTTGTTTGTTTCTGAGTGGCACTCTCTCATTTTATATCCCGATGGAAACACTGATACATCATTTAAGAGGACAAGTATACTAGATTCTATGAAAGGCTGCTAAATTCTCTTCGCACTTGTTCAGAACTTGATATGACCTGTGGACTGGACTCTAAGTCTACTGTACCAATTTGGGATGGGACCTTCCTGCTCTCCCTTTCTGTCCGGTGCTGGAGTTTGTGATGGTTAGAGGGAAAAAGAGGATGAGAGGAGGTGAGAAAAGGAAAGCGACCTCTCCTTCTTAATTCGATGGTTTTAATTCTACTGTAGTCTTTCTGTACAAATGCAAACACTGGAGTACTTACTCCTCCTGCTTCTCCCTTCTATCCTCCTCTCTATTTCTTTGTGTCTCCCATTCTTTCTTTAAAAAATGCTTTATTGTGATGATATTTTTGACATATAACTGTCACTTCCCAATGACTTCCCTCTCCCTAGGGTGTGCTGCAACCAGCTCTCAGTATGAGCATTTATCCCTTAGAAACTGGCAATCACTACAAATCAGAACTTGATTTATTGTTTTGTTGATTGTCTCACTTAAGAAACTGGTAATGATGCAGATTAAACTCAAAAGGGTGTGTGTGTATACTTTTTTTTTTAAATCAGAAAAGCCAGTGGCTAAACATTTACCAGCCTACTGCACTATAAACAGCTGCTTCAGCTCAGCAGTAGGGCAGTAGAAGGCAAAGAGAATGAGGCCTGGTGACTGTAGGTCAATAATAATAATAACTGGTATTTACATAGTGCTTTAAGATTTGCAGAGTGCTTTATACTCATTATCTCATTTGAGCTTCATGGTACCCCCAAACCTCTCTTGTAACAAAGAAATAGTTAAGAAAAACAAATCAACAAATTAACCTTCTCTCAAAATGTGTACCTCGTTTAGCACCCATAGTTTGCCACTTTTCTGTTCAGAGGCAGAGGCATATTTGTCTGCCTCAAGTCTCTCCCCACTTCGTCCATTCAGCCACTGCAGTGATTTTCCTAAAGCGCAGGTGCAATCACGTCAACCCCTGCCCCCACCCATGCTCAATACTCCAGTGGCTCTGAAGAAACACTTATTTTTAATAAGAAAACCAACAAACACATATTCTCCAACAGATAAATGGCAGTAAGCCCAAAGTCTTCAGAGATTCCGTAATGAATATAATGACATTGTACTAGGATTGGCACATGAATGTGCCAATGTGCCAAGAAAGTCTTAGCTGATTTTTTCTTGGGTCTTCAGAGCACCCCCAGCTCCCTCTGGGTAACCTATATGCTAGAAGAATACTTGTGGTACGGCCAGTGGTTACAGACTTCAGGTTAGGAACCCTAATTGACTTCTTCACTTTACAGCTCAGGCTACATGGGGAGATTCTTTATAATAAGTAGAGCTGTCCAACAAGAGAACAAGCTGTCTCGAGTAGACATTGCCCATGTTCAAGTAGATATCGGGAGGTCCCCCTGCGGGATGTTGCATTGAAGGGATGGGGAACTCAGTCTACCATCTTACAAGTTGTTTGAGAACACAAGGTCTTATTCAAGTGCCTTCCTTCTCTATTTTAAACCTTGTTCTAATCTATACTCCACCCCCTGCTCTTTTATTAGCTTGCCTTTGGGCTTACCAGAGATATACCCACTGTATTCACTCCAGTCCTAGCTAGTGGGTTGTGGATCTGCCCCCCACCCCCATTTGCCCATCTATATCCATAGCGACTCTGCTGACCACACTTGAGCCTAGCCCACCATACAGAGTTTTTCTGTAGTGTTTGATTTTACTTACTGGCATGTGACTTGTTTGTATGGGTAAAGGCACATATATTAGGTACCTTTAGAAGCAGCTCAAAGAATCACGAAGGCAGGTTATTTGGATGTTTAGTCATTTTTCAGTTGTGTCTGACTCTTGATGACCCCATTTGAGGTTTCGGCAAAGATACTGGAGTGGTTTGTCATTTCCTTCTCTAGCTCATTTTTACAGATGAGGAAACCGAGGCAAGCAGAGCTAAGTGACTTGCCCAGAGTCTTACAGCTAATGAGTGTCTAAGGCCAGATTTGAACTCAGGGAGATGAGTCTTTCCATATCTAGGCCTGGCACTCTGTTCACTGTGCCATCTAGCTGCCCTATTATTTGTTATCTCCCACCTCTCTCTCTCTCTGTCTCTCTCTCTGTCTCTCTCTGTCTCTCTCTCTCTCCCCCAATTAATTCAAGACATTTATTCCCACTGTATGCTAGACACAGTGCTAGACTTAGGGGATACGAAGTCAAAAATGAAATAATTTCTGCTCCCATGTAGCTTATGTGCGGGCCAGAAACAAAATGCACTTGCATACAGGTAAAGACAGAACATACCAAAGTAAATAAGATATTTCTGGAGGTGGGGTAGGTGAGAGAGCAGTGACTTATGGGGACATTGGGAAAGACATGCCAACTGAGTCTTGAAGTGAGCTAAGGATTCCAAGAGGTAGGGGCAGGAGAAGAGAATATTCTAGTCCTGGCTTATAGCTTCATGTCTCTAGCCCTAGACTCAGTGTTCAGGATTAACTTTCTAGCAGCCATGACTACTTCTTCCTCCCACCACACGTAGTATTTGAATTATGACTCTCCTGTACTAATGAGATAAACAACATAACTCATGGCAGGCCCTGCTATTTCCTCTATAAGCAAAAGACTGGATCTGAATGCATTTGCCCTATAAAGGTACAATTGTACCAGTCAGCCCAGAAAGGCAGAAGAAGGACTTGGAACCCCCCAAGAGGGTTTCTGTGGATATTAGCTCATCAAGTGAAGGTTGGATTCAAAGCAGACATTCTAGGGAGGTCTGTTCCCAACTCCATATGCTAAAGCATAAATAAAAGCCCTTTAGGGGGAACAAAGGTTAGAAAGCTTGAATCTCTGCTGTGCTAGCTCCTGCTGTCTGCTACTTCAAACTAAGTCTTGGCCTGCATTCCAAGCTGGCTCAATAACACTCACCAGGCAAACCAAAGTGATAGGCACAACCCATGAGGTTTCAGGGATGTTGCTTCCTTTAGGTTAAACTTTCTGAGTTGCCAAGTTAGGGCTAGTTTTTTCTTAAGAATATGAGGACCAGGTTGAGAGCTTGTGAAATCAGGACAGTAGGTTGGAACTCTTAACCCTAATCTCTCCTTAGGTGATAGATTCTTGGGATGGCCTGGGTCTGAATGGGTATTTCACAGGAAGGCAAGGGCAGCAGTTCAAGTGGCCATTTGTCTTTCTGTATTCCTAAAACCAATCCTGATCTTGAGTTTGCATTGGGACTAAGGTGACCTGGAGCTTCCCCAAGATGGTCGGTTCTTTGCTGTTACTGAGAGTATCCTTTGGAATATGGTCTGAGACTACAGTCCTTTTTTAAAATGCTTTTTTGATGCAATTAAAAAAAGCCCCAACAACATGACTTCCCAGTGGCTCCACTGAAAACAGATCCCTCTCTTGTAACAAAGAAATACAGTTAAACAAAGCAAACAAACATATCGACTGTGTCTGACAACTATATGGCCTACATTTTGCGGAGAGGCCAGAGGCATGTTTTCCATCTGTCCTCTGAAGTTATAACTGGTCACCTTTTTGAAGTCTTTCCATATTTTTCTTTGATATTACTAGTATCATTACCATATCATACTAATATGTTTCATATTACTATATAACTATAACTATTCATATAATTTATTCATATAACTATTCATATAATTTAATTGATAATATATTAATATATTTTGTATATTAATATATTTCATATAATATAATATAATTTTGGATTTTTATTATATTATTAGGGTCATTGTATGAATTATTCTCCTAGGGTCTTATGTAATTGGCTCTGCATCAATTCACTTTGGTCTTCCCAGATTTCTCTGTTTCATCTCCATCATTTCTTGTGATTTCTTGGGATAGCATGTTCCATTCTTAAGGATAGGGACAGGGACCTGCAATTTCACTGGTCTAAGGGAGCTTCTATGTGAGGAAATTCCTTCTACTGATGCAGGTAGGCCCTTTAGTCTTAGTTGCCTAGAGCAAACACACTGCTATTGCTGTAGGGTGAGTTCAGCTGAACTGGAGTAAAATGTACTTGGGAATATTTAACAAAATAAACAAAAATGTGATAAAAGATAGATAACATTACATTTTAAAAATAAGTCAACATGCCAGCAGCAAGTTCCTATTTCTATTTGAGTTTAACACTGCCAGCCTATAACAGTTGTGCCAAACTCCAACAGAAAGGGGATACCTACAGGCTGCACATTGATTTTTTGTTGTTTGTTGTTGTTTAGTCATTTCAGTTGTGTCCAAACCCTTTATGACCCTGTTTGGAGTTTTCTTGGCAGAGATACTGGAGCGGTTTGCTATTTCCTTCTCATTTTACAGGTGAGAAAACTGAGGCAAATAGGATTCAATGACTTGCCCAGGGTCACACAGCTGGAAAGTATCTGAGGCCAGGCTTCCTGACTCTAGGCCAAGCACTCTATCCACTGGGCCACCTAGCTGCACATTGGTTTCAAAAGCCACAAATTCATAATAGCTATGTTATATCATATTTTTATTTATTTTGCTAAACATTTCCCAATTACATTTCAATCTGGTTCCCACATACTTGGGAGTTTTGTGGGCTGTATGAAGCCTATAGGCCAAGAGTTTGACACCTCTGGCTAGAGCATTGAGAAATTAGTTAAGTGAAGTGGCCAGGGTCTCACATTTTGTGTCAGAGATAGGACTTGAACCCAGGTCTTCTGAGTTTTGAGGCAGGTATCTTATCTGCTACAACCATGTTGCTTCTCTTAAAAGTATAAGAGCTCACGTCAAGGGCCAACTTTCAATAGGTCATACTCGGCTATGTTTAAAACTCTGATTCATAGGCAGGAGATATTTGAATTTTTTAGCACCAGGTTTAAGGCCACTGGGTGAGAGGTAGAGAGGAAGCTGCTCTTCATTCTTGCTCTCTACCCGCTGGGGCAAATGGCCCTCTGCTCCTGACTCTGTCCCCGTAATTTTTGCCTTCATATATCACATTTGTCAATCATTCTCCCAGCTGGTGGATATCTCCTTTCCTTTCATGTCTTTACTATTACAAAAAGTGTTGCTATAAATACTTTTTATTTATCACTTGAATAAACTGCAGCTCATTAGAGGATATAGGGCAGCTAGGTGGCTCAGTGGATAGAGTGCCATGCCTGGAGTCAGAAAGACCCATCTATCTGAGTTCAAATCTGGCCTCAGATGCTTGCTAGCTGTGTGACCCTGGGTTATGTTTACCCTTTGGATCCTCATGCTCCTCCATTACTTATCTATATTTCCAGACCTTGGATATACCTGACGGCTTGTGGCTCCCGCTTGTTTGCTAGCATGCATATCCTTAGCTTGTTTCTGGCCTCTCAGCCCTGGCACCAACATTGGGTCGACAAATGCATCTAGAGTCATCTATCTGCCCATTCTAGAGAGGGATCTTGGTCACAACCTCTGCTTGAGCCTGTCCCTGGTCACACCTCCTTAAAAATGTGTGTGTGAGGATGAAGAACGTTTAAGACTCTGACCACAATTGGATCTTGGGGAATGTAGTGTGTCAAACTGCACTTTTACTGACTCCCTTCAGCTTCGTGTGAACCAACCAGTCTTGTCTTTGGGGCTCAATGTTCCCTGACTTTGAAATAGGAACAGTCCTCAGGACCTATAATGCCAAGGGATATGGCGTGTTGTAACAAAATAAAAGATCTTAAAGTCTCTGAAATGACAAACCTTCACTCCAGTTTGTGGTGATCCCCAAAGTTTTTTTTCTTTTGCCATTAAATCACCTGGAGCAAAAGAGAAGTAACAAAATCTTCTGAAATATTTGACTTTCAAAACCGATCACTGTCTTTTAGACTGGGAGGGTACAGGCACTCCCTGATTGATGGCATTGATAACGCGCGCTCCTTCTGAGGCACCTCGCTGTTTACAAAGCACTCCTTTCACCATATCTCTGAGCGGTGGGGAGTTTTGTTGTTGTTCAGTCATTTCAGTCCTGTCCAACTCTCTGTGACCCCATTTGGAGTTTTCTTGGCAGACATACTGGAGTGGTTTGCCATTTCCTTCTTCAGCTCATTTTGCAGGGAAGGAAATTGAGGCAAACAAGGTTAAGTCACTTGCTCAGGGGCACACAGTTAGTAAGTATCTAAGGTCAGATTTGAACTCAACGAGATGAGTCTTTCTGTCTCCAGGCCCAGCAGTCTTATCCACTGTGTCAGCCGTCTGTGATTAGGAGTAGAAGGGCTATTACCTTCATTTTGCAGTTGTGATCTCCATCTGGGCAGACTGGTTAGGGAGACAAGCCTTGGAGGCAGGATGGTTTGGGTTCAAGTCCCTCTTCTGACACATGGTGGATGTGAAACCCTGGCAAAATTATTTCACCTTTCCATGTGCCAAGCTGTAACATTCTAAGACTATAGGTTACTTGGAGGCATATAAGATTCCTGCTAAATTCTACAATCCTAAATTATAAAGCAGGTACCATCTGCATTGGTAGAGATACTAGAGGTGTCACACTCAGGTAACACTCCCAAGTGTAACCAGAATCAGATTAAAATGTAATTGGGTAATATTTAACAAAAGAAATAAAAATACAGTATAACATAATGTTAATATGTGGTTTTCTAAGTCCTATAGGCAGGGATTCTTATGTAAGGTTTAGTGGCCCCTGTTTCTTTTGAGTTTGATGCCCCACACCAATGAAATCACAGATCCAGTCCAGATGGGTGGTGCAGTGGATAGAGTGCTGGGCCTGGAGTCAGAAAGACCTGAGTTCAAATTTTCCCTCAGACACGTGTTAGCTCTGTGACCCTGGGTAGGTTAATTTACCTCTGTCTGCTTCAGTTTCCTTAATTGTAAAACAGAGATAATAATAGCCCCTACCTCCCAGGGTGGTTTCAAGGATTGAATGAAATAATATTTGTAAAGCATTTTAGCATAGTTCTTGGCACATAGTAGATGTTTAATAAATGCTTGTTTCTTCCTGCCCTCCTCTAAAAAAACCCAACAGCCTTTCCAATTTATATATGGAATAATTGAGATCCAATGAAACAGGTGAAGTGACTTGTCCAAAGACACTACTCTGACACTACTAAGTGTCAGAGATGGTCTCCTGACGTGTATAGTGTTATTGCCATACCAGCACAGCTGGGGATGAAAGGTTTGGCTATTCTATTGTTCTGAGAGTGGCTTCCATATCTGGCCAGACCTCAAACAGCTGTGGAGATGACTATAACCCCGAAAAACAATGGAAGGTACAGAAGGTAATAACACTCAAGTACATTTCCCCTGAAAAATAAAAAATGCCCCCATCTAGGTCTCTCCACTCTAGGGTATTTGTAGGTTACTCATTCACACAACTACAATCATTAGCACATAAGAGAAACTACTCTTAGGGAACCTCAATGTAACTGGGAAGCCCTTTGCTTTTGGGTTTTCTACATGTTAACGTTATCCCTAGACTGGCGTTCTCTCCAGGGCAAGGAGAGCAAAGATTGGGAAGCCCAAGAGACAGAGCCCTTGATAGGGAGTCAGAGGACACTTGGTTCTGACACTACTAACTTGTGTGACCCTGGGCAAGTCACTTGTCCTAGAACTGTTTCTTCACCTGGGAGAAGAAGGGTTTGGTCCATATGAGGTCCCTTTTAGCACAAATATCTATTGCCTATGCTGGATCTATATGGCATAAGTCCACAGTGTTAGAGTAGTATTAGAGAGCACAGGACTAAGAGTCAGTAGAAACTAGTTCAAGTCTTATCTCTGCCAAAAACAATTATGTTTCCCTGGGTAAGTATCATCCTCTTTATGAACTTCACTTTTCTCATCTGTAAAATAAGGGGAGGGAGGTGTTGCATGATTCCACGATTCCTAAGATTCCTTCTGGTTCTGGCATTCAATGATTTCATTTCACACTTTGTCTTGTTTCATTCCCAGGCCTAGCTCCAGGGCAGCTGTACACATACCCTGCCCGCTGCTGGCGCAAGAAGAGGCGACTGCACCCTCCTGAAGATCCAAAGCTGAGGCTGCTGGAGATAAAGCCCGGTCAGTGTCATTAGGAACTCAGCTGTGCTGACACTGGGCAGGAGGGTGGAGGAGGAAGGGGATGGAGTGGGAAGGGAGAGCAGCTGTTTTCCCTGGCCCTCTCCTCTTCTGCCTTTGTTCATCGAGGCTGCAGGAATTGGTTTCTCCATTAGTGGAACAAAGAATGACCGAATGACCAGGTGACCTAATTAAGCGTGGATAAACAGGAGTGTATATATATTTGCTTATGTGGCTAAGCACATCGGCATGTGAGTGTGTATGAAATATTCTTTCTCTCTGTCTCTCCCTCTCTTCCCTCCCCTTCTTCCTTCCTCTCTCCTCTCCCCTCCTCTTCCCCCTCTCCTTTCTTTCTCTCCTCCTCTCATCTCTCTCCCTCTCCTTTCCCTCTCCCCCTCCCTTCCTTTTCCCATCTTTCATTGCTTTTTCCATATTCCTGGCTCTGCTTACCATTAAACTAATAGGAAGGAACAGGGTGGGAGTAGACCCCAAGCCAATCTGTCAGGACATATCTAGAGAAGTTGCAGCTAGGTCAGAGAGTGGCCTGTCCCTCCCCTTGCTTGTAACCTCTAATAAATAGGCTGAATCCTAGGTTATGTGTTTCTAAGGTGGAAACACACGCGCGCGCGCGCGCACACACACACACACACACACACACACACACACACACACACACACACAGGTTTTCTCTGAGGACTGCTGCTGATGCTTCCCAGAGGAAGGGGGACGGTTCACAAATAAACAGATCCCAAGATATGAAACAGAAATGGAGATGCCCCACAGGAAAGTAACAACCCTGCTCAGGAAGATCTAGGATGAATTGGTCGATTTAAATCACTGCTTGTTCTTGTTGGTCTTATTACTTGACTGTTAACTCCTGCTACTTTGGCCCTTTTCAGAACAGTCTCCAGGGTTTAGCAAATCAGAGCAAATTGCCGGAGACTTTGGGAAGTTCACCTTACTGTTGGTTTAAGAACCAAGTGAACAGAACTTTGAAATGAGTCTGACTTCCATGGCAGGAAAGAAAGAGGGGTGTGTGGGGGTATGTGTAGGTGTGTGGGGTGTGGGTATGGGTGGGGAGAGTTGGGAAATGCCCCCAGGTGATTCTAAAAAAAAAAAGCAAAGAGCTTGAGGTACTTATAAAAAAACGAGCAATTTAACCCCTCTGTCGCCTTTCATCATCACCCATCTTGCAAGGGTGGGATGGGGCCTTTTCCCCCTTTAATTTTCATTCTCCTTTTCCCACTTTCACCCCTTAGGCTGTTTTATTTCCTCCTTCAATGCTTGCACTGGCTATTTTTCTTATTGTTTGTATCCTCTGTTCCATTCATTAAGGCTGTATAAAGCTTTCCCTTAGCTAATTTTCACCGGTAAAAAATGTTTTGGGGTGGGGGAAGGATGCACAAGGATTTAGCCCAGGTCCTTAAAATTGCTTACAGGTAATCAGTCTTAGAGATCATTCCAATGAGTCCACAAAGGCACAGTAACTCATGCCGAGTCACTTCAAAAAGTATTCATAGAAAACTTATTAATACAAGGTGGGTGACCCAGAAAGTTCTGCCATCAGCCGGTGTGAATTCAGGTGATACTCTCGCCAAAGTTTAAATAAATGGCTGATTTTTCATTTAGAGGGACGCTTCTGTTAGTCTTCTGATCCCTTCTGACTCAGTAAGGAGGTGATGGGAAGGGCAGCCCCGTTGTGGACCACTGGTAAGGTTCACAGTGACCCCTGGTGGTTCCTGGAACAGTTTGAGAAGCAAGGCCTAGGTGGTTCAGCTATTAGGCTGATGGCTATCATTCATTTAAAAAAATACAAACAAAACACAACAAACACAAGGTAACACCTGCAGCTGTATCCCAACTCTGTTGTTTTGTAAACAATTAAAGCACTTTAGCCAAATCCCACCAAAAAGTCCTCAACCGCACTCTCATAACGTTAAGACAAATTGTCTGATACCCGACCCATCTGGCTGTTATCTGGCTCCTCTATGTTCCTAGTCCTTCTGGGAGGCTCCAGCTCCCTGGTGGATGACTGTATTCATAGGATATCAGCTTCCCATGGTGGTGTGATTTCACCTAATCGCAAGTTTTCATGGCAATTAATTATTAGTATTAATATTTATCATAATAAATAATATATTAATATTATGTTAGCACATTGAAAAGATATATTAATATTACATTAATCAATGCATATATTAATAATATAATGATAAAATATATAATAATTAATAATAATTAATAGGTATTTATTAAGCACCTACAAGGTTTGTGTCAGGTACTATACTAAACACTGGAGATACAAAGGCATAAATAAAACAGTCCCTGCCCTCAAGGAGTTTACATTATGTTGGGAGAGAACCAACATGTACACATATAATGTAAATAAAAATCGATAAAAATAAATAAAAGTGAATTTTGGTGCTTGTTCAGTTGTGTCAGGCTCTTCGAGACCCCATCTGGAGTTTTCTTGGCAAAGACACTGGAGGGGTTTGCCATTTCCTTCTCCTGCTCATTTTACAGATGAGGAAATTGAGGCAAACAGGGTTAAGTGACTCTCCCAGGGTCACATGGCTAGTAAGTATCAGAGGCCAAATTTGAACTCAGGTCCTCCTGACTCCAGGGCTGGTGCTCTCTCTACTGTGCCACCTAAGCTGTCTTCATGAGTTCAAATCCAGCCTCAGACACTCACTAGCTGTGGGACCCTGGGCAAGTCAATTAATACTTGCCTCAGTTTCTTCATCTGTAAAAGGAGCCGGAGAAGGAAATGGCAAACCACTCCAGTATCTTTTCCAAGAAAACCCCAAATGGCATCACCAAGAGTGGGAATTTTGGTGGAGGAAGCACAAGCTTGCTGGAGAGATCAGTAAAGGAAGTGGCACTCAAATTGAGCTTTGAAGGAAGTAAAAGATCCTAAAAGGCAGAAATGAACAGGGAGTATATTCTAGGCATGGTGGACAGTTTTTGCAAAGGCATGAAGGTGGGAGATGAAGTTTGGCTGGATTGTAGTGTCTAATATATTTGAAGAGGTAGCCTGCAGCCAGGCCATGAAGGGCTTTCAGTGCTAAACAAAGGAGTTTGTATTTTACAATCTCCTTAGAGGTTGTAGGGATGTCTCAAAGCTTTTTGAACAGAGAGACTGACATATTCAAACTTGGGCTTTAGGAATATAAATTTGGCCACCGTGTGGAGGATGGGTGACAGTGGAAAGAGACCAATTAAGACGCTATTGCAATAGTGTAGGTGAGAGGCGGTAAGAGCCTGAGCTTGGTGTCTGTGATGGGAGTGGAAAGGAGGAGACGGCTGTGAGGGAGGTTTGGAGTAGAATTATCAAGATTTGTCAACAAAGAAAAGATGACAATAATAGCTAACACTTATATAGCACTTGCTGTGAGCCAGGTATTGAGCTAAATGCTTTACAAATATCTCATTTGATGCTTACAACAACCCAGTCAAGTAGGGAAACTGAGGGGAGACAGAGATGAAGTGATTTGTGCCTACGATATCTATTCCAAGCGCTGTACAAAGTGCTAGGGATATAAAGAAAGGCAAAGTCATGGTTTCAAAGGCTCTCAGTCTAATGGAGGAGACAACATGGCAGCAGCTATGCACAGACGAGACACAGATGGGGAGAGACTGGAGATAGGTGACAGAGGGGAGGGGCTGGAGCTGAGGGGGGTCAGGAAAGCCTTGAAGAAGGTGGGATTTTAGCTGGGAGCTGAAGGAAGCCAGGGAAGCCAGGAGGTAGAGATGAAGGTATTTCCCCCGGTGGGGATCAGGGCTGGCATTGGGACTTGTCATGAACTCTAGTTGAGTTGGTCTCATGGCACTTAGTGAAGTTCTCCTGGTTTGGGGAGGGCCTGGGAGGGTGACACAGCCTGGAAGTGCTTGAGTATGTATGTGGAGCATGGCTAACTGAGATGGAAAATTTCGAATATGGGTAATAGAGCTGAAAGGTCAAAGGAGTGTCTAGAGTGAAAGCAGGCTCAAAAATCAAATCAAAGTCTGCAGAGGGTATTGAGAAATGAGGTGTAGAGCTAGGTTTTGCTTGTGTGTATTTGTATATGTGTGTATGGGGCAGCTAGGTGGCACAGTGGATAGAGCGCTAGTCCTGGAGTCAGGAAGAACTGAGCTCAAATCCAGCCTCAGACATTTACTAGCTGTGTGACCCTGAGCAAGTCACTTAACCCTGTTTGTCTCAGTTTTCTCATCTGTAAAATGAACTGGAGAAGAAAAGGGCACACCTTTCCAGTATCTTTGCCAAGAAAACCCAAATGTGGTCCTGGAGAGTTTGACACTGAAAGGAATGAACAACAACAATTTGCGTGTGTGTGTGTGTGTGTGTGTGTGTGTGTGTGTGTGTGTGTGTGTGTGTGTGAGGGGAGGGTATTGAAGTGAACAACAAGGTATAGAACTTGACAAACCATTTTCTTAGTTTCCTGTTCTTGATGTGAGTCTTTTTTCCTGACCATGGGTGGCCCCTGGCCTCTAACTTGCTTTTAGAGGTTTCTCTCCTCTTCCCTTATTGTTCTCAGGGTCAGTGGCTGCCTCTGGATAAGCAGAGGTGGGGTGGAGTTTTGTCCCACAGTACCTAGAAGGCAGGATGGGAACCCTCCCCTACCTAGTGATAAGCGTTCAAATCACACCTCTAACACTATGAAATTTAAAAAAGGAAAGAGAAAGTAAATATCTGTAAGTATCTTTAAATAGATTTGAAAGCAAACAAGAAAAAAATTATCAGGCCTAAGTGTTGGTAGATAGTGGGGTGCTATAAATAGTATTCTTGAGATGGCTATGGGTTAAGTTGTAAGTGGTGTCAAACTGAAATAGAAACTAGGGCGTCCGGCAGGAAGCATATTGACTTAGAAAACCACAAATTAACATGAGCTATGTTCTATTGTATTTTTTATTTATTTTGTTAAATATTTCCCAATTATGTTTTAATCTGGTTTCAGCTATACTGGGAAGCATTGCAGGTCGTAGTGCCTCATGTTTGACACCTCTGGATTAGATGACCTTTTGAGGTCCTCCCAAAACTTTGAGACTCTTGTGATTCTACATAGATGTTTTTGGGGTCATGGAATTACAGATTTAATGCTGGAAGGGACCTTAGAAGTCATTGCATCCAAACCCTAATTTACAGATGAAGAAACTGAGGCTTAGAGAGGTTAAGTAACTTGCCCAGAGTCAAACAGCAAATAAGTATCTAATGGCAGTATTTAAACTCAGTTCTTCCTGATTCTAAGCCAGCATCCTAGCTACTACATAACATTGCCTCTTATGGCCCCAACACTATGGATTTCTGCTCATGAATCCTCATTAAAAAATGACTTTTCTGATAGCGTTGGTGGGAATTGTATGTGATTACAACTATATGTGTGTGTGTGTGTGTGTGTGTGTGTGTGTGTGTGTGTGTGTTGTGCATGCGGCATTGTGAGTTTGAGAGTGGATTCCCTGGAGGGAGGATAGGGGTTGTGACTCATTAAATTCAGCTGGAGCCTGGCTAATGTGGAAGATTGATTTCCCTTGGAAGCACACAGACCCTAGAAGTTGGTAGCAAGGGCCAGAAGGGGTACCAGCTTAAAAGTAGAAATGACCCAGGGGATGTTTGGAGTAGTGGCTAGAAGAGGATGCTTTGGGTCTTAGGAAACAGCATGGTGGTTATCCCTGAGGGAAGGCTGGCCAAAGGTTAATTAGATGGAAGCTAGTTGGCCCAATAAACTGTTGTGTACATTGGCCCAGATGATGGATTTTAGGATAAAATTCCTATGCTCTTCAACTCAACAAGTTTTTCTTCTGTTGGTTTTTAAATATTTTTTTTCTTAATTGTCTGTGATGATTGAGTATAGGAAAAGAATAAAAGCCCAGATATGACTGTGAGAACTTATCGCCTTCCTGCCTAGGAATTTCTTTTGTCACAATACTCATGACATCCCTGAAATGTCCCCACATATCCTCAATTTGCAACATGGTACTCAAAATTTTGTAGGTTGTGTCCTCTGGGGGCTGACTTTGAATTTAAGGGGGTACACGGGGGGGGGTGGTGTTACTCCTAAAAGTATAGCCCTCCCACTAGTGTGATTCAGCTTAATAGCCATTTGGAGACACAATTAGCCCTTATCAAAGGCATTTATTAAGATGGCATAGTAAGAACAGTAGCTATAAAATGTCCCCTCTCCCATTAGTCTGGGCACGTTTTCCCACCACTACACTCATGGGAAGAGTGGACACAAATTTAGAGCACAAATGGTAGTGAGCCACCATGGAGAACTAATGTGGTCAAGGTTGCTTACTCTTCTGGTACTGCCAAGTCCTTTTAGTCTTTTCTCTCCCTGTGCATTGCTGTTCTCTTCAGTCTATCTCTCATTTGCTAGAGCTAGCTCCCTCTAGAGTCCATAGCCAGCTCTTTTCTCTGCTGCCTGGGTTCATGCTCTTTAGTGCTATTTCTGGCCTCAAGTGATTTCCTCTCTGTATTCATGTCTGTCTCTGTTCCCTCGACTGTGCTTACAATTCTCTTGAACTAACTCCAGTTTTTGGATGGGGGTCATTCCTTCTAGGAAAGTAAGTCAAGTTGCAAGATGTCATGCATAGTCAATGGAGGTGGGTTGAGGAGGAGAGAAAAATCCCCTTCTGCCCCTCAAGTCTTCTCCAAAGGCAGCTCCGGGCTTATACTCGGCATAAATCTGTGATAGAATGACAACCAGGGTTAGTTATTTAAATGCCCTCCCAGAGGTGTGGTCAAATATTGTTTGACTAATCCTAAATTAGCCCTCCAAGTGTGGACATCTGTAAAGAGATAGCACTGCTCAGCTCTCTCTTATCCCCTTTGTGTTGCTTTGTGACCATGCCATCATTCCTGGTGTCCCTGTGTATTTCACCAGAGATGAAAAGACAGCATTTGATGGGTCCTGTAACTGAAGTGTGTGTCACCTCTGCTCAGATTAGCACAGGGCTAAAGCCAGAAGGGTTTGGATACATTAAAAGCAGCGTTCACCAACTGTGGCTGAAGGGCCATTTATGGTCTGATGGTTATTTCTGATGGGACTCTGTCTCCTTTTTTTTCCTTCTCTCTCATGCTTTAACATCTTTTTGCTTTATGGTATCCCAGTGGGTAGATGAGACAGGAATATATAGGAAGATTAAAGAAGATCACTAAGTAACTGCCTTTGTGGTAGCAATAAAGTACTTTAGGTTAGAAATTGTCCATACACAGACCACATAGTGGATAGAGGCACATGCATATAAAATTTGTGGCCCTCTCAGCTGTTTTATTGAGGCCCTTGGGAACACTCAAGTGTATACCACCTCCGTAAAGGGATTCAGGAAGGGGGAAAGCAATGCAATGTCATTTAACAAGTATGCATTAAGCACCTACTGTGTGTCAGGCACTGCACTAGACGCTAGGGATACAGTGGCAAAAGTGAAGCAATTCCTGTCTTCAGGGAGCTTATATTCTACTGGGAGGAAGAGAAGTAAATACAAAATGATTTCAGGAGGGAGGGCTCTAGCACCTGGGGGAAGTAGGAGAAGTCTCATGGAAGAGATGACACTTGAAAGGAACCTAGAGGGAAACTAGGGATTCTGAGAAGTTACTAATTAAACACTTCCTCACCTCCCATCCCCTGCCTAGAACTGCAATAAATAAATGGAGGGCCACGTAGACTCATAGCATTTTATAACTAGATAGAACCATAGATGTCATGAGATCAGATTGCCTCATTGAAGATGAGCAAACCAAGGCCCAGAGAAGGTAAAATGACTTGTTGAGGCCACGTAGCTAACCAGTGGCTAAGTTCTAAGACTACAACACGGATCTCCTGACTTCTCATTGAGTTGCTTTTCCCCTTGGAACTCCCTCCCTACTCAGAAGGGCAGGCCGCCTCGTCTAAAGGGAAGCAATAGCTCCAAGTAACACGAAGGGGGAGAATACAGGACCAAGGACAGCTTCCAGATCAACGACATCTTGGAGTTTGTTAGCAGATTCAAATAAGCAAAGCAATGAGGAAATCTAATCAATGCTTCTGTGATCAGTCAGAGAGGTTGCTCTTGATACGCTTCTTGCACATGAATTTTGAACAACTGTTACCACAGCTGGACCATCTCCTTCCTATGGTCCCGTCTGGCATCATTCACAAGGGTGGTTTGTTATCACAGCAGCACCCAATTAATTCATTGGCTAGTCATCTTTAAGGGTCAGCTAGGTAGTGCACTGAATGGAGTGCTGGACCTGGAATCTGTGAAAAACCTGAGTTCAAATCCAGCCTCAGACATGTACTAGCTGTGTGACCTTGGGCAAGTCACTTAACCCTATTTACCTCAGTTTCCTTATCTATAAAATGAGCTAGAGGAGAAAAGGGCAAATCTCTCTAGTATCTTTGCCAAGAAAACCCCAAATGGGGGCACAAGGAATTGGACATGACTGAAGTAACTTAACAAAAGAGTCTCCACGTTTGTGCTTATTTTAGATATAAGTAGCTAGCATTTCTCTGTCAAGTTAAGTACTTTACAAATATCTCATTTGATCATTACAACAACCCTGGGAGGTAGGTGCTATTATCATCCCTATTTTACAGATGAAGCAACTGAGGCAGACACCAATTAAATGACTTGTCCAAGGCCACACAGCTAGTGTCTGAGGCTGGATTTGAACTCATATTTTTCTGACACCAATCCTAAAACTCTCTCCACTGGCCCCCCCCCCCCAGTTTCTTCATGTTGAAACACTGCTGCCATGAGATGCTGGCAGAGTTGTAATATTATGTAAGAAATAACCCTTTCTCTGGCCAACTTATTGGGAGCAAAAGAAAGATTAAAAAAGGAACAGTTCGGTTACCTGGATCAATGGGATGATGCCAACAGGTGACAGACAGTCTACAGTCTAATAGAATGAACTGGTACATAGGCAAATACAGCGATGGGATCAAATAATACTTAAATGCATCAGGAGAAGTGTTAGCAAAATGCTAGATATGGTTGATAGGGTCATCACCAACTGAGAGGAGCAGGAAGTGGTATTTCATTTGGGCTTTCAGAGGGAGTAGGTATTTAGCAGGTATGTATGGGAGGAGGGAGGACTTTTCTGAGATAATACTAGTTAGCATTCATCATCCAGTACTGTAAGGTTTGCAAAATACTTTACCTGTGTTCTCTCCCTTGACTCTCACAACGACCCTGTGAAGTAGGTGCTGCTATTATACTCGTGTTACCGATGAGGACCTTGAGGCCAAGAGAGGTGGAATTATTTGTTTTGGGTCACACAGTAGTAAGTGTCAGGGACAGGATTTGAACTCCTGTCTTTTTACCTCCAAGGCCTTTGCCTTACATTCTAACCAATGTGCTACCTAGCTGCATAGGGTTCCCTATGCAAGAACGTGGAGGTGGTGGGGTGGAATATAAAATATGTCATTCATTTTGTCTGGAATCTTGAGTAGTTGTAATAATGAATTATGTAATTTGAAAGGGTCAGTTAGGTGGTACAGTGGCCAGAGTACCAGGCTTGGTGTCAGGAAGACTCATCTTCCTGAATTCATATCTGGCCTCAGACACTTACTAGCTGTGTGACCCTAGGCAAGTCCTTTAACATTGTTTGCCTCAGTTTCCTCATCTGTCAAATGAGCTGGAGAAGGAAATAGAAAAACCACTCCAGTATCTTTGCCAAGAAAACCCCAAATGGGGCCGTGAAGAGTCAGACACGTGTGAAAAAAAGCAAACAACAATATGAAAGGATTGGATGTATATAGTGTAGCACCAAACTGCATAGAGCTTTGAATGCTGGGCTAAGGAATTTAATTTGAATTTATTTGAATTTAAGTTACTAGGCAGTGGGGAGCTATTGATGGGTTTTGAGCAGAGGAGTGATATGAAGAGATCTATAAAATGGGATGATTTCTGGTAGTGGTGTGAAGGATGATTTGGAGTGGGGAGAGAGTGAGTTATTGTTAACAGTTCAAGTGACTGAGAAAGGAGACTAGCATACCAGGTGGCTGGTAATGAGGTTCTATGCTAATGTGGTGGCAGTGAGACTAGGGTAGAGAGGACGTATGTGAAAGGTATTGCAGAAATAGAAATAAAGGGTCTTAGGAACTTATTGGATATGAGAGGTGAGGCAGAGGGAAGAGCCAGAGATAACACCAAGGTTTTGAATATGGGATATTGAGCGTATAGTTGTGCCACTGACAAATGATGAAGTTAAGAAAGGAGAGCAGGTTATAGGGGAAATAAAATAAGCTTTATTTTGTACTTGTTGAGCTTGAGGTGCTAATGAGACATCCAGCTGGACACGTCCTAAGGGTCTCAGGAATTGCAGGTCTGTAGCTCAGCTAGTGATCTTTGGGAAATCATGGAGAAGAAGAGTGGTATCCCAGAAAAAGACATGGGTAAATATCCTGATTTTTAGAAAGCCTTTTTTTCATAAGTATTTCAAGAATGGTCTGGTCATTTGACCAATTCTGAATCCTCCTGGACTCTTTCCTATCACCTAGCTCACATGTCCTTTTGTCTACAAGAATAAAATGAGAAACTTTGGCAAAAGTGTTGCTGGCATCCAGGAACACTACATCTGCTGTATTCCCTTGATTTACCAGTCTAGTTATACTGTCAAGAAAGGAAATGAAATTAGTTTCGTATTACCTGTTCTTGATGAAGCCATGTTGGTTATTAATGATGACTGCTTCCCTTTCTAATTGTTCACAAATTATCCACTTTGTCTAGAATTTCACCTATAGTTTGAAGGTTTCCATCTTCTTTCTATTTTTTTTTAAGTCTGGGATAATAATTTCATGTCTCCAGCCCTCTGGCACCTTTCCTATTCTCCACAATTTTGTGAAGATCACTGACAGCAGCTCAGTAATCACATCTGCCAGCGTTTTCAGTACTCTGGCATATAGTTCATATGGACCTTGTGACTCAAACTCATTGAGGGCAGCCAGGTGCTCTCTTCCCATTTCCTTGGTTATTTTGGGTTTTAACTCACTATTAACCATTTTTTTGTGCTATCTATCCTTCCCAGGTTGAGAAGTATTCTTCTTGGTACAGAAAACAAGCAAAAGAACCGTTGAATATTTCCTTCTGTGTGACACCAATTAGCGTCATCCCATTTTCTCAAGGAGATCAACTGTCCCTTCTTTGATCTTTCTTTAGCTCCCAATGAGTTGGTCATTTAGTTGCCTGCCCATCTACATTGGTCTCTTTGGATACTTCTCCATTTTTTTTCTTTATTAGAAATGTTTGCATTTGTATAGTCAGAATTTTATTTACATTATGGGACACCACCTTTCCTTTCTTGAAATCTTTTGCTTTGAAATCTGCTCTCCTCAAACCTAGGGTAAATATCAGATTATTCCTGGCTTTTGCCCTACTCCAGTATGGAATGGTCTCTACCTCTTCATCATCTCTAGTTTACCATCCAGTTCCTCTTTACTGGTTAGGTTTGGAATAGAAGTTCCTTTGGTTTCTTCTTCCATCTTTTGAAGAATGACATGATCCTTAAAGCAAGTTAAGAATTCATCTATTGGTGTGTTGTTAGTAGAGGGAGACCTATAGCAGACATCTAGGTGGTAGCTGAAGTCCCCTATCATACCTCTATGCCAAGATTTGGATGTTTACTGAATTCTTTATCTATATCCTCTGTGTGTTTTGTGATATTGTCCCACTGCAATACTGCTTTTGCATCTCATTCTATTATTTCTCACCTCAAATGGTTTTTCTTCATATGATGCTTCACTCTGGTTTGTGGATAGCCTCACATGACTAATCTTCTTGTATCTTCACTCACCCCTTTCACTTTAAAGTAACTATGACATTTATATATGCATATATACATACCTATTTGATATGATATAGATACATAAATCACTCCAGCAAGCATTTATTAAACTTCTACTATATGTAAAGCATGGAATCTGTAATTAGAGGACTTGAGTTCAAAGCTTGATTCTATATTTACTAGCAAGTGACCTTGGGCAAAATCATTCCACCACTCTGGACCTCAGTATCTTCATCTGAAGAAAAAAAGGGAGATTAGACTAGATGATCTCTCAGTTTCTTGGAGTGCCTTGGAGTCAGGAAGATCTGGGTTCGAGTTCTGCCTTTGACACATACTACCCGTATGACCAAGTCAAGTAATTTCTCAGTGGCTCAGGCAATTCTCTAAAAGTATAAATTGCAAAGAAGGTATTTCCATACAACACCCTCATGGATAAATTCACAGGACCAGATCAAAAATATTTTATTAAAAATCCTCTGTAATTCAACAAAACAATTCAATAGACATTTAGAAAGTACCTACTCTGTGAAAGCTATTTTCATCAAGGATGCCCTTGATATGATGAGAAAGTAGGTATATGGGTTGGTAGTTACTGATAGTTTCTCAATTGATATTTTTTGTCAGTAGCAATGGCCATGATTTTTTCCGGTCCAATAGATCTTTTCCTTTCTTTTCAATGCCTTGAGAATGGATCCAGTGGAAAGAGTATTGACTTTGAAGTGCAGGGACCTGGGTTCAACTCCTGTTTCCATTTGTCACTCTTCGTGACACTTAATCTTACAGGGCCTCAGTTTCCTCATTTGTCTTTTTCTTTGCCTTTTTTTTGAGGCAATAGGGGTTAAGCAACTTGCCCAGGTTCACACAGCTAGTAAGTGGCTGAGGCCAGATTTGAACTCAGTCCTCCTGATTCCAGGGTGGGTGTTCTATCCACCGTGCTGCCCCAGTTTCTTCATTTGTAAAATGAGGAGATTGGACTAGATGGCCTCTAAGCTCTAAATCTAAAAACCCTCAAAACTGTATTGCACCCTTCTCAGTGTCCACTTGGTTTCTTTTTTCTTTTTTTTGTTTTCTTTTAGTGCCGTTTCTCCTTCCTCATATAGCACATTGGGGACTAGGATGTTGGGGTCCAAATATTGTAGCTCCACTGTCATTAATGGAAAATTCAACAAGCATTTATTAAGTACCTACTATGTGTCAGAGAAGGCTGGTTGCTGGAGATGCAAGACATAAGGGAAACAGTCCCAGCCCTCAACTTATATTCTACTGGTGGGAACAAGATGTATGCAGATAAGTAGGTACACAATATATACAAAATGAGGATAAACTAAGAAGGGCATTAATACCTGGGGGAATCAGGAAGCCTCATTAATAGTATTAATATTGGACTCATGTCAAAAGCAGTCCTTGAGCTGATCCTTGAATGAATATAGGGAGTCCAAGTCTTGTTGTTTCTATCTTTGCATCTCTTGCATTTGACCCCTTCCCTTCACTCACATAGCTACCATCTTGGGTTAAGCCCTTATTACCTCTCCCCTAGATTTCTGAAACAGCTTCTAGTTGGTCTCCCTATGTTGAATCTCTCACCACTCCAATCCACCCTACACACTTGACAAAGTAATTTTCTTTAAGAGCAGATCCGACCATGGCTCTCTTTTCCCTACCCCCCCCCCCCCAAACCAATGCCAGGGGCCTCCTATTGTGGTTGTTTAGTCATTTTTTGGTTATGTCCAACTCGTCACAATCTCCTTTAGGGTTTTCTTGGCAAAGATTGGAGTGGTTTGCCATTTACTTCTCCAGCTCATTTTACGGCCCACAACCTTAAGTGACTTGCCCAGGATTACACAGCTATAATAAATGAATGAATGAATAAACAAGTAAAAATATTATATATGTATATACATGGACCTCTTCTTTCCCCTATTGGAATGTAAACTCCTGCAAACAGGGACTTTAAAATTCTTTTACTTATATCCCCAGTGCCTTATACAGTTCCTGGCACATAGTAGGTGTTTAATAAATAAACCTGTTGATTGATTGCTTGTTGAAAAATTGGAAGTATGAATAGAGAGTGTTTGAAGCTTGTGAGGTGGGTGGGGGGGGGAGCCTGTTTAAAGGCATGGAGATGGATGGCAGATAGAATATCATGCATGAGAAAACCAAATAGGTCAGTTTAGATGCAATATAGAGTGTGTGAGGGGAAATGAGGTGAAATACTTGGAAAGACCATCCTATTATCCCTGCATCTTCTTTTTTGCAGACTTATTATCTTTGATTCCTTTAAACTCCTCATACTGTGTGACTTAGAGTTCCCTCTCATAGGTGGTGCAGTCACTTAACCTTGTTTGCCTCAGTTTCCTCATCTGTCAAATGAGATGGAGAAGGACATGACAAACCACTCCAGTATCTTTGCCAAGAAGACCCCAAATGGGGTCATGAAGAGTCAGACATGACTGAAGATGAATGAGCAGCAGTACATTTCAGTTGGCTTTTCCTTGGATGCATTTCATGTTATCCATTTGTTTCCAATAATGTTATGACTAGAGCAGAGCACAATACTTCAGATCACAGATAACCTTTGGCAGAGCCAGGATTAGGACCCTGGTGAGGAAAGCTAAGGACAACACAACTAAAAAAAATCCAACCATATATATATCAGGGAAAAGAAGAGGATCAAAGAAGGCATAGGATCACTGCTTATGGCAAATGGGACAAATTATTTTGGAAAATGGAGAGAAGATGGCACCTGTAGTTAAGAAGACCTGAGTTCAAATCCAATCTCAGATATTAGCTTGGCCAAGCCATTTGACCTGTGCCTCAATTTCCTCAACTGCAAAGTGAGGATAATAACAACGCATACTTCCCATGGTATTTGTAAAGTGCTTTGTAGTCCTTAAAGCACTATGTAAATAAATATTATTATTATTATCATAATTATCATTGTTGTTATTATATGATTGCTAAGCCAGCGTCAATATCTTCTGAAAAGAGAAAGGAGAGGCCATGGGATTTGAGAAGGGCAAATATTTTCCCAATTTTCAGGGAAGAGAATAGAGTTTTCAAAATATAGGCCAGTGAGCTTGACTTTGATTCCTGGAAAAATCCCAGAATGTATTGTTAAAAAAATTAGGGCCACTTACTGCAGCTGAGGGCTCTCTGTGTGAGTTCCTCCATTTGGCAGCAAAGATACTCCAAATGAGGGATTATTTGGTAAATCAGCATCCATATCAGGAAAGGGAAAAAAGAGGAGGCCCGTGTATGGGATTTATGTGTCAGAAATAGATTTATTAATAGATATCCTTCACAGGCAGCTGGAGATGAGAAAACGATGCTTAAGTTCTTCAAATCTGTGTCCAGTTGGGGTGGTAGTATGTAAGCCTTGCAGTTAGCTTTTCAGTCTTTTGTTTTTGTATCAAAAAAGTTCCATCCCTGACATGCATTAGGCTTTCTTCTTTATTTTCAGGGGTTCCAAGATTAGGGGAGAGCAAGACATTTTTTATTACTTTGAATTTGGAATCTTTGAAGGCAGTAAGTAGTGAGGGGAATGACAATATGGGGTTGGGATGTTTTCCATTTACTCAGTATTGTCTAACAAGGGGACTGTGGAAGGTCTTACCTATGATGTTAGATGTTGTGGGGCCATTTGGGCCCAGACACTTACTTATCAAGTTATAATTGGGGCTGAAAGCAAAAGAGAGAAAGAAGCAACTAAAACTGTATGTGTAGTCAACTAATATGGGCATAATTCTTTTTGCCGAGTTCTGCCTCTAAATGGCCTGGCCAATATTGGGACAATGGTGTTGGGTTGTTCTCTCAGAGTAAAGATCAAAGGCCTTCTGGAGGCTTATGATTTGTGATTCTACATAGGAACGCTAACTCATTCTCTAGGGGGTAAGAAATAAACTTAAAATATACAAAGATTCTAATAAGGGAAGAAAGGCTTTAATTATTAACATTGCTATGTAAATATGTGTAGGCATGGATATTTTCTAGAATGTAATATAAATTCATTACTATTCTCCAGAGCAAAGCGGGCACTTAAAGTTACACAATCCTACTTAACAGACCTATTCTTATGAGCACTGTCTCTGGGCTGCTTCCCTAACTTGTGTTCCAACTTGAAGATAGGGTTTCCAGATTGTAGCTGCTGCCTCAAGTCCTAGGGGTAACCCTGTGGGCACTACTCTTGCTACTTGTAGCTTATAAGGCTCTATCTGTCTGCTTTCCAGAAACAATCAGCCAATAGATTCAAAGAAAGCTTAGTAAATACATTACTTAGATGGCATAGGAAGAATGACAGTACAAAACATTCCCCGCATAAACCTGGGACATGTTCTCCCACAAATACACACATTTTCCAGGGGAAGAGTGGATTCAAACTTAGGATTTAGTGGTAGTGAGGCACACCGTGTGGCAATAGCAACTCAATCTCTGCTTCTATAGAGGCTCCTTCTTTGGAGAGTCCTGAGGCGGTTCTCTTTGGGTGCTGTGCTTCTGTTGAGTTGGTTACACTGTTGGGCTTCCCAAGGACTGCTGATCTTCATAGCTAACTCTCTTCTCTGCTGTCAAGGCTCTTCTTACTGGAAGCTACTTCCTCCTGCAGATGGCTGCTTTTCTACAGCCCCGTCTCTCTGGGATACATATCTCTGCTCTCTGCTGGAGCTAGTATTTTCTATTGGTCTGATAGCACTCTTTCAGATCTTAGCTGCTTGAGGCTCTTGGAGATGTGGCTAATCTATTTGCTCAGAAAATAGAGTTGTTGCTTTCCTGACTCAACCAGAGAGATGTTCACACCTCATAAAGGGCTCAGGGGTAGGAGCATCTCTATAGTCATTTTAACACCTCAACATTTTGTGATTACATTCTGGAATTTCTGTGGGGGGAACTACTTCTATATATTACAGGAAAGGTCATAAATGCCACAAAATAGACACTAAGAAAAGAATTGTAATGGTCATAGTCTAATAGGCTTTAAAACAAGGTATGGTTAGTGACTAGTTAGAAAAGGAAGTGGTGATTATAAAGAGTCTACATGTCTTCATTGAGAAGAGGTTACGTGATACTAACCTTTCATTTTTTTGACAGATTGATGAAGCTGGTAGATCAGGGGAACACTGTAGATAGAATTTACCTGATTTTAACAAAGCATTAATAAAACCATTTTATGTTATATAGTATATAGATTTCATGGTGTGTCACTTTGAGGTCATACATCTAGCATGCCCTCCCTCACCTTTGTCTAAGGGAGATTTCAGTTCCTGCCCATGGGGCAGCTGGGTGGCACGGTGGGTAGAGCACTGGCCCTGGAGTCAGGAAGACCTGAGTTCAAATGTGACCTCAGACACTTACTGTGTGTGACCCTTGGGAAGTCACTTAACACTGATTGCCTTAAACAAAAAACCCAAAACAGTTCATTCCAGGAGAGGAAGCAGGAGGTTGGGGCCCAGAGGCTCACCTTGACTCTGTTTACTTCAGGCTAGAATTATATCTATCTACTCCCTTAAATATTATTAGTCTAGTGAATGTAGTTTTTAAGTTCAAGCTAAACTTCCGATTGCTATTTCTGAATGGGGATAGGGACCTCAAGCCTTATATCCAAAGCTTGACTTTCCACCAAATGCTAGTTCTACAATTAACGCACATAGCCAATAACAAAGAAACCCATTTATTCAAGTTGATAGCAAAAGAGAAATGAGAGAAAGTGTGTGTGTGTGTGTGTGTGTGTGTGTATGTGTGTGTGTGTATGAAAATATATACCAGATAAAAAGGAGTGAAGGAACTCTTCCATTGAGAATGAGGTAGCTCAACTCAACCAAGAAAGAGAATCCCAGATTTCACCCAAGGGGAAAATTCATTGAACACTCTAGTATAGCAACTGGGAATGAGGACATGATCTAAGTTCTATATGTCAGCTTCTTTCCAGAGTCCTGGAGAGAAGTTAATATTATCCATTTTCACTCTTGAAGCTGGAAGCCAGTAGAAGCAAACAAATAGACTGAAGAGACCTATTCACTCTTCTCACCAACTTATTTTCACCTCACAGAGGCATGGGGCATTGATCTCCACCAATGAGGAGAGAATCTTGTACCAATGTACTTCGAATTCAGGTTACAGCTATTCTTTTGGACCAGTAGTAAAGATAAGGTCTAGAGGGTAGTGTGATTTATATGGATGGGGAATAGGTTGAATGATTGGACTCAAAGAAAAGTCATTCATAGTTTCATGTTAATTTGGAAAGAAGTCTCTAGTGGAGTGCCCCAGGGATCTGTGCTAGGAGAAAGGGAAAAAAAGGGTGTGCTTGTCAAATCTGCAGGTGATGCATAGCTGAAAGGGAAAATTAAAACATTGGATGAGAGGTGGGATTCAAATATCTTGACAGGGTGAAATATTGGAGCAATTCTTGTAAGACAAAATTATTTGTTGTTCAGTCATTTTTCAGTCATATTTGAATCTTCGTGACCTCATTTGGGGTTTTCTCAGAAAAGATACTGGAGTAGTTCGCCATTTCCTTCTCCAGCTCATTTTAGAGAGGAGGAAACTGAGGCAAACAGGATGAAGTGACAGCTAGTAACTTATAAGATGAGTCTTCCTGACTCCAGGGCCACGGCACCACCTAGTTGCTCAAGACAAAATTAAATAAAGATAAATACAAAAAGGCAGCATGGTGTATTGGATAAGTGAACAAGTTGGGAATCAGGAAGACCTTAGTTCAAGTCTTGCCTTTGACATATTCTAGCTACATGACCATAAGAAAGTTGATTTACTTGTGAATGACCCAGGTAAGATTATGAACTATAGACCAGGGGTTAATCTGCATTGGTGCAGGGAATTTTTACTTTGAGTTCTCCATAGTGATGAAATCACAGGTCTGGACAAAAATGAGTAAAACCTTATACTTGGTTTTAAATGAAATGATGTTGCAAGTACAAAATGGAGGAGGTCTGGCTAGATAGTGGTTTAAAAAAGACTTGGGGGTTTTAGTGTACTGTATAAACTGCATATAAATCAATAGTGTCATATAGTGGTCAGAAAAGCCAAAGGGATCTTAGACTGCATTAAGAGGAATGTAGTATCAGTACTAGGTCTGTATCCCAAAGATTCAAATAAAAAGGAAAAGGACCTATATTTACAAAAATATTTGTAGCAACTTTTTTTTCTGGTGGCAAAGAATTGGAAATTGAGGGGATGCCCATCAATTGAGGGAATGACTGAACAAGTTGTGGTATATGCTTATGATGGAATATTACTGTGTTATAAGAAATGATGAGGGGGAAAGTTTCAGAGAAACCTTGGAAGATTTATGTGAATTGATGACAAGTGAAGTGAATAGAATAAAGAGAACATTGTACACAGGAATAGAAATTTTGTGATGCTGATCAACTGTGAAAAACTTAGCTACAGTGATCCACAACAATTCAAAAAGACCCATGATGAAAAATGCTATCCACCTCCAGAGAGAGACCTGATGGACTCTGAGTGAAGATTGATGCGCTATCTAGGAAAAGGGAGATGATAATTTTATTCTATTCTGCCTTGATCAGGCCACATATGAAATATTGTATTTAGCTCTGGGAGTCACATTTTAGGAAAGACATTGATAAGCTACAAAGCATCCAGAGGGCAGCCAGGATGGTAAAGGGCATTGAGATCATGCCTTATGAGGATTGCTTGAAGGAACTTGAAATATTTATAAAATCTTGAGAAGACTTAGGGAAAATGTGATAGCTATCTTCAGGTATTTAAAGGGCTGTTTCTAGTGGGGTGGCCCATGGAGAAGGGGGATTAAGATTTGTACTTCACTCCAGAGGGCCAAGGTAGGAAAAATGGTGGGAGTCACAGAGAAACAGATTTAGAGTAAATGTAAGCAACTATTTCTTAATGATTAGAGCTATCTAATCTTTTATCATTCCCTATTTTTCTATGCCTTGTAATCTCTAACTCTGTTCATTATCCTGATTTTTATTCCCTCCACCACTCAGTTCTTTCCCAGGCCATTGCCCTTGTACTGACTATATCCTTCTCCCTTCCCTGACTTGACCCTTTGGTGAACCAACTCAACTCTGTACTCTCAAATGTCTTGTCCACTTTTCCTATCATTGATCACACCTTGCCAAACCTCAACCCTGGATTATTCCCATCCTCCTCTTCCTCCTTCTACCTTGTTTCTATACGTGTGCTCCTGAACACAGCTGGAGGAAATCACAAAATTGTGCCAAGTAGGTCCACTACAAATATAAGCTACCTAATTTCAACTGGGCTCTCACTGCAGCAAAGCAATTAATTGATTTGATTATTCCCTCAATTTGATTATTCCACCCCAATTGATGGATTATTCCACTCTTCATGGTGGCTGTTCCAAAGCTCATATTTCTTCAAGCCTCCCACAGCACCCCCTCCTACGATTCAGTCAGGTGAGGACTTTGCTGCATACTTCACTGAAAAAATTGGGGCCATTTGCCATGAGCTCCCATTCTCATATCACTCAGACATTTTCCTATCTCTTCCTTCATTCCCATTTCACATGAAGAGGTAGCTCTTCTTGCCAAGGCCATCCTTTCTCCATGCACCCTGACTCCATCCCCTCCTCTTATCCAACAAATTAACCCTGCCATCAATGAAAAATTCTCACTTGATTCTACTGTTTCTATGAGCTGTTGTCCTACATCTGCTTTATGACTTGAGAAAGCCCTTTACAATCAAAACCTCCACTTTCTCTCCTATCACCCTCTTCTAAATGCTCTGCCATTGCCTTCCAAACTTGCAATTTCTTTGAAATTGCTCAATTTGCAGCGGACAACGATCTCTCCCTCTCCCATAAAATGATCTCTTAATTGCCAAATGTAATGACCTTTTCTTAGTTCTCTTTCTTAACCTGTCTGCAGCATTTGACACCATTAAACACCTCCTCCTGCATACTTTCTTCTCTCTGGGTTTTCAAGACACTGCTCTCCTGGTTCTCCTCCTGATTCCTCTTTCTCAATCTCTTTGCTGGCTCTTCATCCGTGTCATGCTCATTTGCCATAGATATCCCTTGTGGCTGTGTCCTGGGGTCCCTTCTGTTTTCCCTCTACACTATTTCACTTGGTGATCTCATCAGATCTCATGGGTTCACCGGCCATTTCTGCAGATAATTTCCAGATCTATATATATACATAGCTCTGTTCTCTCTTCTCAGCTCCAGCCCCACCTCACTGTCTTCTGGATAGCCTAATAACTGTCTTCCTTCCTTCCTTCCTTTCTTTCTTCCTTTCTTTCTTTCCTTCCTTCTTTCTTTTTTTCTTTCTTCCTTCCCTCCTTCCTTCCTTCCTTCCTTCCTTCCTTCCTTCCTTCCTTCCTTCCTTCTTTCTTTCCTTCCTTCCTTCCTTCCTTCCTTCCTTCCTCCCTCCCTCCTTCCCTCCCTCCCTGCCTCTCTCCCTTCCTTCTTTTCTTTCTTTCTTTCTTTCTTTCTTTCTTTCTTTCTTTCTTTCTTTCTTTCTCACCTCCCTTATTCCACCATACCTCTTATCACCCCCTACTTGAATATCTTGAAGACATCTCAAAGTTTACACGTTTAAAACAGAACCCATTGTCTTTCCTTCTAAACCCTCCCCTCTTCTGAACTTACCTATTAATGTTGAGGGTAGCACTGACCAAAGCTGTTAGTCTTAATGTCAGCCTTGACCCCTCATTCTCACTCTCTATATCCAGTCCATTGTCAAATATTGTCATTTTTACCTTCACAACGATGTCTCCTCTCCATTTGCACAGTAACTACCCTAGTCCGGGTTCTTATCACCTCTCACTTGTATTACTGTAATAACTTTCTAATTGGCGTCCCTACCTCCCTTCTCTCTTACTCCAATTCATCTTTCCTTAGATGCCAAAGGAGGCATTTCTTAAGCACAGACCTGACCATATCACCCCCACCCCACCCAATAAACTCTAGTAGTTCCTTATTACCTCCAAGATCAAATATAAAATCCTCTGCCTAGCGTTTAATACTTGTCATAATTGGCCTTCTTCCTCCCTTTTCAGTTTTTTATTTATTCTCCCTCCGTGATTCTGCAGTTCAGCCACACCGGCCCGTTGGCGCTCCTCATACATGACGCTCCTCTCTGGTCTTCGTGCCTTTCCACCGGCCGTCTCCAGTGTGGAGTGTTCTCTCTCCTCACCGCCCCCTCTTAGTTTCCCTGAGCTCTTCGGCTCAGATCCCGCCTTCTGCAGGAGGGCTTTCTGACGGGCTTCTCCTCCGAGATTACCTTCTGTTGGTTCTGCCTCTGTCTTGTATAGACCTCGTTATTTATACGTCGTTCCTCCGACAGAATGTGATGTGTTTGAGGGTAGGACCTTGTTTTTGCCTTTCTTTGTTTCTCCAGTTCTTAACGCAAAAGGCCGTGTAGGTAGTGTAGTGGATAGCGCGCTGCACCTGGAGTCAGGAAGACCCGAGTTCAAATCTGATCTCAGACATTTAGTAGCTGTATGATCCTGGATAAGTCACTTAACATTGTTTGCCTCAGCTTCCTCACCTGTTAAATGAGCTGGAGAAGAACATGGCAAACCACTCCAGTATCTTTTCCAAGAAAACCCCAACCGGAGTCCCAAAGAGTCAGACGTGACTGAACAAAAACAACTTAGCACAATCCCTGGCATATAGTAAGTACTAGTTAATGCTTGTTGACCAGATGATTGACTGAATATTTTGAGACTGACTTTGCCAAAATCTAAGTTGCATGTTGAAATACGCTCAGTTTTTCTTCCTTTTTAAAAAATTACAAATTCTAGAATAGAAGAGTGGTCATTTTCTTGCGCCGTTTCCATCATTTCCACCACGAAATCAGTTCCTTACTTTCTTAGTGACAATTAGATCCAGTATAAAATTTCCTATCTTTGGTTTTTCTTCCTTCTGAAGGATGAAATGATTATTAAGGCGCACTAAGCAGTTATTAGTTGATTTACTTTTCTTAGAGAATAAGTTCCAGCAGATGTCTGGATATCCGAGGCCTCTCATTATTACTATATCATGCCTTGTGATCTGTTTCCTAAATGTCTCGTCTCTCGTATGCTCTGATGGTAAAAGCACCTTTGTTTTTCTCTTAATTCATCTTCATTAAAATACTTCCCACTGTATTTTCCCTCTCTGGATTTTTTTCCCACAAGTGCAGCTTCTTAATATATATTACTGTCTCTATTACCTATCATGTTTAATTTGAATAAACTGTACCCATCCCTTCTATTTATTCCAAACCTGAGTTTTATTCCACTAAGTCTAAGTGGAAATTTGCCTTCTTGCATTAAGGTCTGTAGTATCTCTTGTCTGAGGACTAAACGTTGGGAATTTGCTGACTCTTTTGTTGGGTCCTATTTCATTTAAGCTTCCTCTAGGAGTTTCAACTACTATTTTTCTTCCAAAAGTTAATGTTAATAGGCATAAGGACCAGACTTATGATTTCGATGATACTGGCATCACCCCTCCTCTACCCCCTGCAAGTTGACACCTTCTTTGCAATTTATAGCCCCAGAGAATTGTCTAAAGCAGTGGTATCAAACCCAAATAGTAAGAGGACCTTTAATCTGGGCATAAGAATCCCCACAGGCCACATATTGACTTAGTTTTAAAAAGTAATATTATATACGTCTTACTGTATTTTTATTTATTTTGTTAAATATTTTCCAATTATATTTTAATCTGGTCTGGCCCCACTGAAGAGTGTTACTGCCCTGTGTTTGACACCTCTGGTCTAAAGCACTGAGAGATTAAACTCAGAGTCACACAGCTAGTATGAGGCAGGATGTGAATCCATATCTTCTTGGCTCTGAAATCTATCCACCAAGCTACAGCTGGCAGATGCATTATTTTTTTAAAAAAATAGTTTCTTTCATTTTTCTATTACCTTCATTCCCAAATATATCTTGCTTCTTCTTATCCCCAGAAAGCCTATCCTTGTAACAACAAATTAAAAAGAAAGGGGGAAGGCAGTTCAGAAAAACTAAGCAACACATCTTTGGAGCCTGGTAATACAGGTACTGTTTCATACCCATAATCCCCCACCTCTCCAAAGAAGGGAGGCAAGTACATTTTCTTGACCCTTCTTTAGAGCCAAGGTTGATCATTATAATTACATAGCTTTCAGTTACTTTTGTTGTGTGTATTTCCATTTACATTGTTATAGTCACTGTATGTATTTTTCCTGGTTCTATTTACTTTGCATCGGTTTCTATGTTCCCACACTCCTCTTTATTCTTCATATTTGTTATTTCATACGTTTTAGTAAGATTCCCCTGGAGAAGGAAATGGCAAACCACTTCAGTGTCTTTGTCAAGAAAACTCCATGGACAGTATGGTCCACAGGGTCGTGTAGAATCAGACATGACTGAATGACTCAACCACCACCACCACCATAATATCGCATTACATTTATTTACTATAATTTGTTTAGCCATTCTCTAATCAATAAACATATACTTTATTACCAAGTCTTTGTGTCACAAAAAGTGCTACTGTAAATATGTGGGGCCTCCCTGGCATATATGCCTAACAGTGGGATCTCTGGTTCAATGGATATGGACGTTTTAGTTCTTATTTTAGCCTAATTTAGCCTATTTAAGCCTAATTCCACACAGAAAAAAGCATTCTTTTTAGCCTTACCACATAGGTGCATACCATGCCCAGCCAGGAGTATGTCATCGGTATATTTTAAGTTGTAGTCCAGAAATGCAATAGCCGTGCTCATATACCACCTTCTCAGCCAGCTGTTCACTTCCCATGCCTTCAATGGGCAGAAATACTTGGTTGTTTAATCATTTCAGTCATGTCCAACTCCATTTGGGGTTTTCTTGGCAAAGATACTGGAGTGCAAAGGTAACAGAATGGTTTGCCATTTCCTTCTCCGGCTCATTGTACAGATGAGGAAACTGAGGTAAATGGGGTTAAACAACTTGCCCAGCGTCACACAACTTGTAAGTGTTTGAGGCCAGACTTGAATTCAGGTCTTCCTGACTCTAGACCCTGCACCCGATCTACTGTGCCACCTAACTGCTGTGCAGAAATACTACCCTTATGGTATTCAGATTCTTGCCTAAGACTTTATTACCTTGTCAATACTTTCTAGGTTTCTTTTGGTTGTTTCATTTGGGTTCTTGTGAATCACCAGAAATGGGTGGTGGGTTCATTTGATGTCTGGGATAGATGTCCTGGGAAGACAGCAGAATTCTCAAGTGTTATGCAGTTGAAAAATGGCAGCCTTGGTACCTCTGAGCAGAGTCACCCACCCACCTCCACTATTCTCCTGACAAATACTGGGTGATCTCTTACCAGTAGGGCTTCTGTGGTTCTACTTCTTCACTCCTTAGGGGATCTACAGCAATTGCTTTAAGTGTACAGTTGTAATTTTCCTTCCCTTTCTCCATCTTTATGTGACATGCCTCTATTCTCCAGTCTCCTGACAAACCAAGGTTTTCCACTTGAAGGTTCTATTCAGGTTTCCCTAGCCCATCTCCCATTTCAAGCCCCACTTCTGTTTCTTTCAGGAAGATTTGGTTGTCCCTCATACCCTGGACTGTGAAGAGTCTTTTCACCTTCCCTTCTAGGAGAAACAACAACCTACACTACATTACATAAGCAGTCTCTCCAAATTATATCTTGTTTGCACATAGTTGTTTGCATGGTTTTTTTTTTGCCTTTGTCTCCTCACCACAACACAGTACCCTGAATATAGTAGGTACTTAATAAATGCCTCTTGACTTATTGACTTGTGACAGAAATTATTGGCTGTGACAGAAATGCAGATATTTTATAGTCAATCTATGTCACCGCAAAATTCTCCCTGCTTTCTGTATAGAATGAGATTCTCAATCTTGTTTTAAACTCCTGATAAGGTTTATACTTCACCTTCTAAGAATCTGTTGAGAACTTTTAAACACTTCTAGCACCCTCTTTAAACTAGACAGCAATGCCTAACCTCATTTATTTTGTTTTAGCAGCAACCTGAGAACTGCACTGTATTTCCTTTCTCTTTTTGGACTAAGCCTTTATCTTTACTTATCTATCTATCTATCTATCTGTCTATCTATCTATCTATCTATCTATTTATTTATTTATTTTACCAATATATTTATGTACCAATTTAGTTTTCCAGTTTGTTTAACTTACCAGTTGTTTTTCTTACCTCGCTTTGGCCAACTACCATCTTCTTCTTTTTCTCTGTGAATCCTTCTCCATGAATCCTCTTTAAGGGACTTATTCCTGAATTCTCCTTTAGTTTCTTTATTTCTATTCCTTCTCCAACCCTTCTTTCACAAAAACTGTAAGAAGAATATAAATTATTTTCCTTTAAATTTTCTTCATTTCTCTCAAATTTTTCTTCCCGCATTCAATCTCTGGCCCTCTTCACTAGTCTAAGCTCCTTCAAATCAGCTTCATAATTTCTTCTTCCTTCTTATCTAGCTCAAGTCCCTTTCCCACCCCTTCTACAGCCTTCTCCCACACAAGCCAAAAATAGAATGAGTAGAGAGTTTCCCCTCTGTGGAAGTCTCTAAGCAAAGACTGAATTCCCACTTGTCTAGCATTTTGTAGAGAGGATTCTTTTTTCATGTTGGACTAGGTGACCTCCTGAGATCCCTTCCAACTCTGCAAGTTGTTTGCATGTTGTATCTGGATACCATGGTTTTGGTACTTCATACAGTATCTTCTTCCTCCACCAGTCAGGTGAGTGGTTGTATTTATGGCCACTGGTGGCAATAGCAATGATTGGCTCTGGGAACCCTGTCAGTTTAGTCCCAATGGATGCCTTCTCCTCCCTTAATTGTCTTGTTTCCAGAACTCTAATAACCATTCTTTCCCCTCAGCTAAAGATGGAAGTAATTTTAGAAATGCCATAGGATCATATAGTTGGGGTGGTGGTGGTGGGAATCTTAGCCATCATGTAGTCAATCCCCATCATTTTAAAAGAAGATGAAACTGATAGAGAGGATAGTTTCTCCCAAAGTTACACAGGTAGTGTTAGAGCCTGGATTCCAAACCAGTTCTTCTGATTTCAATATCCAGTGCTCTTTCTGCTAAAATACATTATCTGTTATTATATATATATATATATATATATATATATATATATATATATATATATATATATATATATATATATCTGCCATTATATATTTGAGGAGGGAGGTGTGGATAGGATTTGTGGTGTGCTGGTGTGTTTCTAGCCACTTTAAGAGCCAATTGTTAAATTTCAGTGTGAGCATTTATACCTTAGAAATATTCCCAGGTCTCTATGGTATACTAACTTTAGGTGACCAATAAGTCCTTTAGTTTGCATTATTATACTTGGCAAATGATTCATCTCAGTATTCACTGTATTTTGTTCTTGGGGCAAATAAGAGAAAATGGTATTTTATAACTCAAGTTTTCCGCTACAATCCAATGTTTTTCCTAACTTCCCTATTTCTCTCAAGGCACCACCATCTTTCCAACCACCCAAATTCTCACCCTTAGAGCTATCCCCTACTCTTCACACTTCTTCACCCTTACTCCCCTTTCCCATATTCAATCAGTTGCTTAGTCTTGTTGGTCCAACATCTGGAAATCTTTACAATTGTCCCCTTCTTTCCACTTGTATGGCCACTGCCCTGGTTTATGCCTTCATCATTTATTGCTTGACTATTGTGATGGCCTCTTATTTTGTCTCCGTACCTTAAATTTACCACCTTTGTAATCCCTCTAGAGCTACTAAATTGATATGCCTAAAGCATGATCTGCACAAAGCCATGATGAGGTGGCTTCTTCGCATGAGAAGCTGCAGTGTCTCCCTGTGGTTTCTAGGATAGAACATAAACTGCTCTTATCATAGAAAGCCCTTCACAGTCTGGCTCAAGCCTACCTTTCTAGTTTTATTGAATATTGTTTCTTTCTTGCATTCTAGCCCAAAACTGGCTTCCTTTCTGTATTCTACAAAGGGCATTCCATTTCCCACACTGTGCCTTCGGACAAGGCTGAACCTCATGCCTGGAATGCAATTTTGCTTCATTCTTACCCTCTTTAGCTTCTTTTAAGGCTCTGCTCAAGCACCACCTCTTCCAGGAGGACCTTTTTTTATTTCCACAGATGTTCGTGTCCCCCCGCTATGACTTTGTATGTGTAAACATCCACACATATACATACATACATGCATAGATATTCATAATATTTACTCATCTCTGTATATTTTGTCATCTCCCCTTCTCCCCTTCTCCCCAAGAATGTAAACTCTTAGAGGGTAGGGATAATTTAATTTATGTCTTTATATCTCTAGCACCTTTCTGGTTCACAATAGGCATTTAATAAATGCTTGCGGAATGAATACAGGTCACAATTTATATTATGTATGGGACTGGGGAGGGCGTAGTTCAATTCTGGAACTCTCCTGGGCTGTTTTTCAATAATGGTATCTCTATCTCTTTCCTCAAGAAATGGGGAAGGAAGAGTGGATAGTAAACATCCATCAAAAGATGCTGAAGAAATACATACGCAGTGGATGGAAAACAGCTGATTCCTAGTGGGAAAAAACGGCCTAATTTAATTAAAAAGTAGCAACAAAAATCTTGAGACAAATTTTTCTTGTAGCTTCAGGACTAAATTCAGATATAGTCATTGCAATCAGTTGGGTACCTTTCACTTCAAAGTCAATTGATCTATGTTGTTAAGGACAATATTATATCCTTTTAATAGTCTGGGAAATTAATTCACAAAATTAGTAAGTGATTTCTAGGGGAAACTCAGAAAGTTCATGGTGAAACCAATAAAGTACACTTTTTAAAAAGTGTATGACTTTGGCCCTTTATTGTATAGGAGCTTTTATTGTGTCCTAGGCCTCAGAACCCAAGTACCTAGAAGGGAATAGATAGAAATGATTTCAGTATCAAAGACCAAGTCAGCTAAGAAGATCAAACTAAGTAGAATTATTTAAGTAGACCAGTTCATAATGGAAAGAACTTATAGGTGAGAGAATGACTTCTAGGTGGTTTTGGGTACCATATTTTTGGAAGGAACATGAAAGAAGGGAGGATGTAAGAGTGTGGGAAAAAAAAAATCTTAGCACTCATATTACCAAAAAAATAAAAGGGAGACGAGATAATCATCAGCCCATTTGCCTATTTTCCATCTATACATTTTTTTAATGAGAATAATCCATTTACCTATTGAGGGTATATGTAATGAAAGCATTAGAACAGGATTATTCCTTTATGTTGCAGACTTTGTAAACTACATTCCATAGCAGACTGTGATATTACAAGACCCTACCAATGAGGTGTCTCCTAAGCATTATGTCAAAATCACATAAGATGCCTTGAAAGACGTAACGAAAGAGATAGCTTTGTGGGAGGCTCAGATTTTCAGTGACGCTCAAGGCATTAAATAAGGAGGAAGGATGCGCTTCAAAGATGATTGCTTCTGTTATGGCGGAGGTCTGGCAGAGAGTCCAAGTGATAGAGCAGTTCCATATAGGTGGTCATATGCTTCCTGATGCTCTTGTTTGCAAATAAGATTATCCTGATTGCATAATTCCCTGGAACACTGCAGAGCCTCCTAATCATTCAAAAGAGTTTGGCCTAATTGTTTGCACAGGAAAAACCCTAGTTGAAGAATGCTTCTTGTTCAGACTGTGACACAGAATTAGATGGACAATCTATAGAGCTCATCCATCAGTATGTATATCTAGGACAGACAGTGCAAATGGATAATGAATGAACAAGAGGCAGAGAGTGAGCTAGATTGCTTTGGGGAAATTATGTGGTGCTTCTAATGATTCTAAGTTTCTTCCTGAAACAAAGGGCCATTTTTATAATGCCAATTTTTTTTTGATGATGCTATAGCTGTGAGTCACGGAATGCTACCACCTCTGAAGAGCAATAGGGAGGCATGTGGTGGGCGTAAGCTGGCTGTGACACATTACAAATGAAAAATTTCACAGGAGAATGGCGTGAGGGATGTCATCAGAGAAAAATGTGCCTGCGAAAAAAAGACAAATTCATCACAGGTACGAGGGACACTTGACGGACAACCTGCGTGCTCCACTGTTATCCCCACAATACTGAGAGAATGTTAGGAAGCCCCATTAGGGTAAGTGGCATCTTCTGTAGTGAATTTGCGAGAAGACCTAGATGAGGGTCACGTAAGCTAGGTAGACCTGGGTGAGTTGTAAACTGTATCTTTTGATTTCCTCAACCCACATTGGGGAAATCATGGATCCTTTGGAGTTTTAGTGTGTCAAAAAACTGAAGCACACCTAGAGGAAGGTAACTAGGGTAGCGAGACTGGAAACCATGTCATACAATGACAGTTGGTAGCTCTCTGACCATACTTCTCCCTCAGAAGGACACAGTCAGACTTCTCTTTTGGCCAGAAGGAAGATCAAGTTGGCTACTTTCCAATATCCTCTTTGGCTTCTCCTCAAGTTTATTGTCCCCATCTCTGATCTAATCTAGATAATCTATGTAAGAACTGGTTGAAGGAACTGGGGGTTTTTAGCTGGGAGAAAGGAAGACTAAGGGGAAACATGACAGTTGTCTTTGAATGTTTGAAGGGCTGGTATGATGAGGCTTATTCCTTTTGGTTCAGTTGGCAAAACTAGAAACAATACGTAGAAGCAACATGTAGGCTGATTTTGATTTAACATAAAGAACACTTTCCTAACAATTAGAGCTGCCTAAAAAACCAGAATATGTTGCCTCAGGATATAGCAAGTTCCTCATCATTGGACGACTTTAGACAAAGGCTGGTTGATCATTTGGGGATATCATACAGCAGTCCTGCTTTAAGTATGAGTTAGCAGATCATAAGATCGTATACTTAGAGCCGAAAGGAATCTTAGGTACCATTGAATCCAACCCTCCTATTATATACATCATGAGACTAAGGCTGAGAGTGTTTAAGAGAAGTCACATAGCTAGCAAGTCTCTAAGGCTGCATTTGAATCCAGATCTTCCTTAGTCCAAGACTGGCATTTTATCCACCGTAACGTCTAGGTATCTGTACATGGCTTCTGAGATCCTGTGATGCTGATGTCTCAGGACAGTGCCAAGTTGAAGGTATGTGTTCATTCAATGAACACTTATTCATCATGTATTATATTCAAGGCAAGGTCTCATGCACTGGGGACCATGCAAAGATAGGAAAGATGAGGTATGGATCCTGCATATTCTGGTAGGGGTCCTTTATCTCCCTAAGCAAAGGGAAGAGTGAACTGACTGCCTTGCCCCACCAACTGCTCTAGTCCCTAGTCAAATCCAAACACTGCAGATGGGAAAAGGCTTCATCCAAGTTCCCCAGTTTTTGAAAACCCTGCATCTTAATTAGTTTCCTACCACTTTGGTACATGCCCTACATTCTAATAGTCTCCAACCCATTGTGTCTTCCCCCACCACTCGCTCTCTCTGATATTAGTAGTGATTTCTTTTCATCTCAAAGCATCTTCCTCACCCCTCCAATGCCCTCCCAGCTGAGGAGCAACTTAAAGAACCCTGATGTGCCAAGTATGTATCCTGAGATTGATGAGCTTGTCAAAATGCTTTGCCCTCGCCCCTCCCCCCACCGCTTTCCTGTGTTCTACTATGGATGATGACTAAAGCTGGGGGAGGGGGAACTGGAGGAAGGCGAAGGAGGGGACTAGCAAATCCTACAGCCAGGTGTTGGCAAATGGACAACATGACCTTCTCCCAGCCTGCGGAGGAATCTAGCTATGTCCTTCTGTGGGAGAAGGACACTCAGGCATTCCCTCCCCCAACCCCTCATCATCCCCACCCCTCATCTGTCAGTGTTTATCTGTCTCTTGGAGTGGACTTGCCTGAGCTTGGTACGGCCGGGAGGATGATGCCTCCAAGTGCATCCAGGGGAAATGACCAGTCATTTATCTCCTTACTGCAGTGTCAGAGTCTGGAGCCATCAATCTTGGCACGGCAGCTTCTCCGGCTTGAGTTGGTCTCATTATTCGGGGAGCGGGTTGTGGGGGGGGGCGAGACACGCAGGCCATTCCATCTCCCCCCTTCTGCCTTCCGTTGTTTGTCCGGGGATGAACCTTCGGCTGTTGCCACAGCTTTAGTAAAGGAGGTGGGGGGGCAGGTCTGCTGAGGGCATTTCTAACGATAATAGCTACCATTTATATAGCACTTAAAGGTTTACAAAGCGCTTTGCAAATATTATCTCACTTTGTCCTCACAACAACCCTGGGAAGTAGGTGCTATTGTCTTGCCCAGGCCCGACCACACAGCTAAGAAGTGTCTTAGGCCAGATTTGAACTCACTTCTTCTTGACCCCAAGTTAAGCACGCTATCCATTCGGTCACCTAACTGTCTCATGTAGTTTCCCAGGACCTCCTTGCTTTCAGCAAAGGGCATGGGGAAGAACTGAGGAAGGCCTGCTAAAGGCTGGGTTGTATTGAGTATTCTGTGTATTGTTGAGTCTATGTTTTTGTGTCTATTTTTAAAAGAAAGCTACCTCTGTAAAAGCTTCAGCTTGGTGAGTATAATTTAGCCAAGCCACATATTCACCGGGGTGGAGGATGGTCATATTACCATTCCCATTTTTAAGGTGGAGAAACCAAACCAGAGAAAGGGGAAGCTTTTCTTTGGCAGCTGATGCAGAATTCAGATTCAATATTCTCAGGTCTTTTGTTCAAGTCCCCAGACCACATTCCCTTTCGTTTCACTCTACTCTCCATCTCGTGCTCTGCCTGGTTTGGGCTCCAGGTAACGGAATGCCCCTCCCAGGATAAGCTCACCACCGTGCCGCTTACTAAAGCCTTGATTGACACCCCTCCCTCAGCCTCCTCTTCCCTCTGATTGGAGGGCAGAGGACCAAACTCTCCTAAAGCCTTACCTTTCTAGAGGGCAGAAACTAGACTCTCAGATTACTCCACTCTGCACTGCAGTCCTTCCTGGTTTCAGTTCCATGACACAAGATTCCCCATCCCTTCCCCCCTCCCTACCCTGGGTACCCCTAGTGTCCCATTCCCCTCCCCCTTTCCTGCTTCCTTTTATGTGTGGTTTCCCTCTTTAAATGTAAGCTCCTTGGGGGCAAGGACTGTCTTTCTTTTTGTTAATTGTATCTCCAGTGATTAGCATAGTGCCTGGCATGTGGGAGGCGCTTAATAAATATTTACTGGATCAGATCGGATTGAATTTCAGTCCACCTGCCCTGTCTGCCTTTTGGTGATGTGATCTTGGACTGCCCTCATCAAATGTAGACTGTCAGTGTGTTGGTGCCGAAGTGCCCTAGGATGAGGACGTCTAAGTTTTTTTTTAATACTGTTCGAGCACTTACTTGTAGTAGAAACTTGGGCAATTCATTTAACCCTACCTTGAACCCATTTCTTCTGTAAAAAGGGGGATAACATCCCCCTTACCCACCTTAGTGACCTTTAAAGATCAAATGAGGTCATGTATGAAAAAAAACTTTGTAAACTTCTATAGAAATATCATATAGTGTAATTATTCTGTGTGACATGTAGAGTATATATTATTATTTATATTATATAATACAATATTATTATATTATACTATATGTAATACAACATTATTATTATTATTTTTATTATGCCTCTCTTACTGGGCCCCATGATGTGGGGGGCAGCGGTTTCAGATCATAGGACTCTCTTTTGTTACTCACTGTGTCCCCCATGGCTGGAAGGCTCTCCTTCACCCCTGCTTCCTGGCTTCTTTTCAAGATTTACTTTCAGGCAGGAGCCCTGTTCCCCACACTGCTAATTTCTTCCCACTGAGATTACCTTTGACCGAAAGTGTATATATCTCCCGTGTATTTAGTTACTTCTTGCTCTCCCCTCCATTAGAACGTGAGCTCTTTGAGGACACAGACCATGTTTTTGCCTCTTTTTTTAACCACAGCGCTTAGCACAGTGCCTGGCACTTAGTAAGCGTGTGGCAGACACCAAGCTAGACTAGAAAGCAACTTCTGAATGCACTAGGAAGTTGAGGGATGATGGCAAGGAAAGAGGGAGGCTTTTTGTCTAAGGAATGTTTCAAATGCCAAAGAACAATATCTCAAAATCGGAGGCAAGACCTCTATGCTCCCCTCAACTGGGTTTTAATAGTAGCATGAATAGCATTATCTATGTTCAGAGGACTCAGTTCTGATCGGTTTGTAGGAGGCAGGACCTAATTTCTTGCTCCAGCTTCGTCCAGCATTTGGATGGACTTTGAAGTTTCATCCACTCACATATTGCTCCCTCCCTTTAAGTCATCTTTTTCTTCCTTTTCTTGCTTTTCCTTCCCTCCTTCCTCCAATTCCCCTCTCTTTCTGAGCTCCTATGCTATTTTAATTTGTTTGCATCTTTTCTCTTGACACAAACCTATCTCTGTACATTCTCTTTGAGACTCAGAACAGCTCTCTTTCCTTTTATTTTTAAAAATAATTTTTATTGATCTTTTGGGTTTGTTTTTACATGGCAGTCATTTCTGGAAATATCCCTGCATCTTTCCCTCTAAATTGAACCCTGTCTTGTAACAAAGAAAAGCAGTTAAAACATCCGACACCCGTGACCATTTCTGACAGTGTGGACAACATTCTCCTTATATCTCTCTACAGAGAGGCTAGTTATGTTTCATTTTCTGTTCTCTGGGACCTAAATTACTGGCTTTTCCTTTTCTCAGAATTGGGCTTCCTTTTAGTGATCTTTTAATCGGCATCATTCTGGGTGTTGTGTATATTGTCCTTTGGTGGTTTACTTTGCTCTGCGTTGGTTCATACAGATCTTTCCATGTTTCTCGGAATTCCTTATATTCATCCTTTCATACATGATTGCATATATACCACAGTTTTTCCCCCCAAACATTCCCCAATTGATGCGATCTTGTTCTTTGGCAATTAGTTGTCCCTGTTCCTATTCTGCTTCTGAGGTCCTACAGATATGGCAGAACTTAGTCCTGGTTCATCCCGGGCATGGATTCTTCTCACCAGTGACCTACGGGCATGTCCCAGAACTAGCACTTCTGCTGCTGTGATTCTTCCATGATCTTTTTCAAAGCTTCTGCTTGTGTTGTCTGAGGTAGATGGATGAGTCATAGAGCCTACTGCATGTATTGATTGGCTGAGCTAGGGTGCTCTATATACCCTCCCAAGCTGTGTCTTTTCATTATCCTCTCCCTTCTCTTGGCTGAAACTTCTCACTCTGTTCTCCTTTGGTATGTTCTCTCTCTTTCAGTCTAGGGGAGACTATGCCCCATCATGTCCATTGGGATGGGTTTAGAAGCTTTTAGGAGATAAGTGCTTTCTTCTCGGAGGGTTAATTTAATTCAGAAGGAAGGAGCAACTTATTCCATGAGTTATTTTGTGCATCTGTCCTTTCTGTCTTCTGTAATCCTGTCTTCCAGACTAGTCTCACCTCCATTTAGTGTCTTCTAATCCTTCAAGAACTGGGCCCTCATTGGCTAGTGCCCCCATTACACAAGGCTGCATTTTATTGGCCCAATAATTAGTCAGTGGTTAGTTTGCTTTGACACTGTGGATGTTTTCCTATGGCTCAGGCCATTGGTGAAATGAACTGAGTAGTCTCATATTAACCTCCAGGGGCATATTTGTATAACAGACCTTTGGGTGATGAAGCATAACCCTGAACATCCATTTCAGAGTTAGAGAAGGGGTGGGGGTGGAGAATGGACGCATAGCCAGTATCTTGTTACAAAGGGAAGCAACGAGAAGTACTGGGAAAACACCTCTCCTCATGTAGAATGGCAAAATAAATAAGAATGTGGTGGGTTTTTGGTGGGGAGCAGAGATAGGATCACATTCAGAAATGCGAGTTGTGCTGCCTTAGAGAAAAGTGCCCTCACTGTGTGTTCCATCGCTATTCAGCCTTAAGAATAACAAAAGAAAGGCAGCGGCTAAGAAGATGGAGCCTGGGTGAGCAGTCAACTGACCGGTTCTATTCCTGGCTCAGCCATTGTCTTATGACATAACCTTTCTGGGCCCCACTTTCCCCTTCTGTGAAGTGAGAGATAACAAAACCAGCTCCCTCTTTTTTCCTCGCAGGGAATCTGATATGGGAGAATGAGATAATGACCTCTAAGCTCCTTTTGCTCCTTAGTGAAAGGTGGTGTGTAAATCCAAGGAAGTACCCTGAAATGAGCACCTCAGAATTACAACCAGAAAGGGATATACTGCCTTTTTTTGGTGTGTTTAAGAAAAGCTAAGGGGGTTAGAGAAGGGGTTGGATCTCTTCCCTCCCCCACTATATAATGTGTATGTGTGTGTACACACACACACACACCAATCATTTAAGCAACACGATTTTCTTCTATTGTTTAAAGCATTCCCTCCACCCCCCTCCTCCTTTACACTGTAACTCTATCTCCGTGCCCCTGAGTCACAGAGAGAGCACATGATGGATGGACGGATGGATGTGCCTTGTCTGGGTGTTTCACCACAATTTCCCTTGGGGCAGTCTGTCTGTTGGCAGAGCACAGGATCCCGAAAGATGGTATCTCTTGGAAACTCGACAGCTAACAGACAGCTCTTCTCTCTGTATATTTCCCCAAAGAAGAGCTGTCTTAATCTGTTTCTTATATGGCATATTTTATTATAATCCTTATATGACTTTTGGGTTCCCAGACCTGCACCCTGAGCTGTGGAAAAGAAAGAATGGAAGCAGAAAAACTAGGGCTCTACATGCGTGTGACATCTATGGTGTTTGCATTTTTAAGTGACGTGGGATTTAATTACTCAAGGAGCTCCCATGTTGCACTTTGAGACTGATCTCGCCACATCCTGTTAATGAGCTTAGTGGTTCCAGCCACCCAGTGGTAGCTCTTCGTTCTGTGAATTAGGTGGCATGCTTAGGTTGCTTATGCAATGCCCGTGGTTATAGGCTGCACTGTATGGCCAGTGGGCCATATAGCATCATATATATCATATATATCATCAGTCCCCAATCTCCTATATATATATGCATGTATGCTTATACATGTATGTATGTATACATTCAGTCACCATATGTGGGTATGTAAACATACATACCTCTATCTACCTATCTCTCTCTCTCTCTCTCTCTCTCTCTCTCAAACTAATTGCCATTCTCCTATATGTAGATATCACAATCACCCATCTCCTATATATACATGCATGTATGCTTATATGTGTATGTATACATACATAATATAACCAATCACCAATCTCCTATATGTATATGTGTACAAATATACACTCATATAGTGCTAAGCACCAATCTCCCATATGTATGTGAATATACATGCATGTGTGTACATGTATATATGTATATATGCATGTACATCCATATACAGACTCTTGACCAGAAGCTGCTGCATTTAATAGATGAGGTATTTTAAAATTTGTTTTTAAAGACCCAACACTTTGTGTAGTTTGACTCATGTTTGTATAAGACAGTTTATAATTTTTTAAATTTGGAAACTGATTGCTTTGTTTTGCATAGTAGCTGTCTCTGGTATGGTGGATTGTGCTGGAAGATGCCCAATAAATATCCTGTTCCCAATTAGAAATGGAAGCAGGGCTGCATACCAGGGCCCAGTGAGGCTCCTGGCTTGGGTGACAGTAGCTACTGCTTTGCTCTGGAAGGGGAAATGATTCTTATATATTAATAAATAAATAGTGATATGTAGCTATGTAAGCTATATGTTTATCTGTATATGTATGCAATATAACATATACTATATAGATACATATATCTTAAATATATATTTATATGTGTATATTTGTATTTGTCTACATATCTATATAAACAACACTACATCTTTCTTTCTCTTTCTTACTAGTTTCTTTCTTTCTTTCTAGCGCCCATCTTTGTTTCTTTTTTTTCTTCCTTCTTTCCTTTCTTTCCTTTTTTCCTTCCTTCCTTCCTTCTTTCTTTCTTCCTTCCTTCCTTCCTTCCTTTCTTTCTTTCTTTCTTTCTTTCTTTTTTTCTCTCTCTTTTTTTCTTTCTTTCTCTTTTTTTCTTTCTTTCTTTCTTTTCTTTCTTTCTTTTCTTCCTTTCCTCTTTCCTTCCTTCCTTTCTTCCTTCCTTTCTTCCTTCCTCCTTCTTCCTTCCTTCCTCCCTTCCTTCCTTCCTTCCTTCCTCTCCTCCTTCTCTTCTTTCTCTCTCCTCTCTCCTCCTCTCCTCCCTTGCCTTCCTCTCTCTCTCTTTCTCTCTCTCTCTCTCTCTTTCTCTCTCTCTCTCTCCCTCCTACCCTGCCTCTCTCTCTCTGTCTCTGTTTCTCCCCCCACCCCCTTTCTTTCTTTCTTTCTTTCATCCATCTATGAGAAGCTGGGTGGTGCAGTGGATTGAGTGTCAGGTCTAGAGTCAGGAAGACTCATGTTCTGAGTTCAAATCTGGCCTCAGACTTGTACTGGCTTTGTGACTCTGGACAACTCACTTAACTCTGTTTGCCTCAGTTTCCTCATCTGTAATATGAGATGGAGAAGGAAATGGCAAACTAGTACAAGCTCTTTGCCAAGAAAACCCCAAATGGGGTCACAAAATGTTGAACATGACTGAACAACAACAAATCTATCTATACTACATTCATATAACACACATAAGGATTGGACTTGTGTTTCTTTAGGAATGGATACTCCCAGGTGAGGAAATTCCTTCTACCAGCACAGATTGGCACCTTCTTTATAACTTACGGTCTTAGTTAGTTGAAGCACTGAAAGGCTGAGTGATTCACTTGACCCTTGCAGCCCATATTCATTAGAGGAGAGACTTGAATGCAGGTCTTTCTGGCTCTCAGATCACTTCTGGATCCGTGATGACATACTGCCTCTCATGTATATTTATTTATCATATGAACTATTTTAAATATACATGTATTAATAGGGTAATCTTAAAATAACACGTGTATATGTGCACACATGTTATAATGGCTATGGATGCTTTCAGGAACAACTTTAAAAAAGGGATCTAAGCTTCCAAGGGGATCTCCAAATGTCACAGAATCACAGAAATGTCAAAACTTGAAAGGACTTTGTCAGACAACTCTCATTCCCTATCAGCCGATGACCATCACGTGGAGGTATCATTCAGTGATGTTCCACATTCATGAAGAGTTTTGGGTAAACACTGACTTGGGAGTGAACATATGCCACAGGGTGGGAGACTGATGGGCAAGATGGAGGACTCATTATTTGAACCTTGGAAGTGTTGTCTTTGTTGTTTGTCCTTCATTCTAGAAGAGGACCAGTGACATCGCGAGGGTGATGATGTCTTGACTCGTTTGTGAATTGAGTTTAAGCGAGGCAGAGCTGTTCAAAGTTGTCAGGTTTACTCTCTCCTTCAGTCATCAGAATCCAGTGGTAAGACAGAAGTCAAGATGACAGGTGATGGCCTAGAAGCAGGGCTCAGTGACTATAGCCTTGACTCAGCTCTGAAAATGGGGAGGAACCAAAATGGCTTCAAATTCTTTTGAAGAGAAAAAGAACCAAGAATGGGTTGAAAAATGAGAGCAGGAGAGGTTTACCTCATCAGATCCTGTGGGTTTAACACTCTTTTCTCTATGGCAATGATTCCCAGATTTATATATTTAGCTTCAGTTTTCACCTGACCTTCAATCTCAGATCACCCATCACCTACGGGGAGTTTAAACTGGATGTTCCAAAGACAGCTTAAACTTAACATATCCAAACTTTCCCGATAAACCTCCTCTTTTCAAAACCTGCCTATTTCCGTCAAAGGCTCCACCATATTCCTTTTGTAACCTCAGTGTTTGCCTCAGTTCCCTCATCTGTAAAATGAACTGGAGAAGGAAATGGCGAAACCACTCCAGGATCTTTGCCAAGAAAACCCCAAGTGGAGTCATGAACAGTCCGTCACGACTGAAATGACTCAAGAACAAAAAGAAAATTACCTTGACTCCATACGCTCCTTTACACCATTTGTCTAATAAAGTCACCCAATCTTGTGCTTTACCTTTACAACATCTCATGCATGTGACACCCGCCCCCACGGTAGTTCAGGCCCTCATAACCAGTCTCCTAGATTATTGCAACAGCCTCCTAATGGATCTCTCTGCTTCACTCTCTCCTCACTCCACTTCATTTTACACATTGTTGCCAAACTAATTTTCCCTAAGCACAGCTAGGACCACGTGGCCCAACCAACTCTAGCAGCTTCCTATTGCCCCTAGGATAAACTAAAAACTCCTCAGTTAGCTTTTAAAGCCCTATAAAATCTGGACCCAGCCTATGTCTCCAGCCTCATTAGACATCACTCCCTCCCTTCTACACTTTGTGATCCGGCCAAACCGACCTCTCTATTCCTCATACAGGAAACTGTCTCCACTGTTGACCAATATCTTTGCCTGGAAGTCACTTCTTCCTTACTGCCTCCTCAGCGAATGCTGTCTTCCTTTAAGGTGCAGCTCAAACACCATCACCTATGTGAATCCTTTTCTGATTCCCCTGATTACTAACTAGCTCTTCCTCCTAAAATACCGAACTTTTTTTGTGTATAAATAGAGCACTGGGGCTGGAGTCAGGAAGATCTGAGTTAGAATTTGGCCTCTGACATGTATGACCCTGGGCAAGTCACTTAACCCAAATTTGCCTCAATTTCCTCCATTGTAAAATAGGGATAATAATAGCATCTACCTCCCAGGGCTGTCGTGAGCATCAAATGAGATGATATGTAAAATGCTTAGCACACTGCCTGGCAAATCGCAAATGCTTAATAAATGTTTGTTTCCTTCCTTCCCCTTCACTTTATATTTATCCTGTGTACGCATACACACAGACATGGATACACACATTGTAATTACTTGTCTCCCCATTAGGAGTAGAGATTGTTTAATTCTTTGAACTTTATCCATAGTGCCTAGCACAGTGCCTGCCACAGAAGATGCTCAATAAATGTTTGTTGCTGGATAGTTTTCTCCTAGGTAGCACGATGGCTTGCCACATGTGGTTCAGGAGTAGGCTGAGGTGCTAGTTATGTTGGAGCAGAAGGTACTTAACTTAGGAATCTGTGTTAGTCACTTTGGTTTAGATTGAATACTTTAATATATACTTACTTGGTCTTGACATCCAACAGTTTTATGATCTATGTTTAGTGTGTTAGATATGTGTGTGTGAGTGCATATACACATACAGAAAACATTTTATGTAAAATATTCTATTTAAAATATATTTAGAGATATTACAATACTATACATATTATAAAACATTTTATACATGTATGTAAATATATATAAATCTTGACTCTTTCTTAATACCCCACAATTTGACAGATGAAGCAGCTGAGGTTCAGAGAGGGTAAAGAGCCCAGATTAGAATCCAGGATTTCTGCCTCCTGGTCCAGTGCTCCATCTACTCCACCATGCCACCTGATGCAGTGGATTTGTGTTAAACTGTAAATGTGAAGGCTCAAAGCATTAGTTAATCCTTTCATTCACATGAGGACATGAAAAAAGAGACACATAAAAAGACTTAGAGCTCAGCTTCACCTTATGAGTCATTAACCAGGACTTACATCCTGCAAGATCTCAGACCTATTTTTCCCTCTTAGCTCTGATACCATTTTTTTTTCCTTAGCCCTGGTATTTACTTTTGTTAGGAGCTCCTCTCTACTGACTCCCGGCTTCCTTTAAGTACAACTAAAATCCCATCTTTTGTAAGAAGCCTTCCCAACTCCTCTTAATTCTAGTGCCCTCCCTGTTCTTCCCCTGTGGGCAGAAATTAGAGGGGGATCAGTTGCCTTTTTATTCTGACCTCAGGTGCTGTTATCAGCAATGCTGGAAACCCATGGGTTTTGCAGGTCGGCTAGAGTAATGCCTTTGGATGATATCTTCCAAGACGATAACCAGGTAATAGAAATAGTCACATTTAGTTTGATTCTATTAGATGGATATTACTAGGAAAATTATATTAACAAATGACATAACACCATAAACTTTTAAATCAGAATATTTAAAACCATTATATCTATTTTAGCCTACTATTTTGCCCACTTTTATCCAATATATAGGTTGGCATAATAGGACAGCTAGGTGGTACCTGGATAGAGGATAGAGGGCTGGATCTGGAGTCAGGAAGACCTGAATTCAAATCCAGTTGCAGACAGTTACTAGCTGTGTGACCCAGGGCAAGTCACTTAACCCTGTTTGCCTCAGTTTCTTCATCTGTAAAATGAGCTGGAGAAGGAAATGGTAAACCCCTCTAGTATCCCCAAATGGAGTTATGAAGAGTAGGATGTGACTGAAATGACGGAATAACAAGGTTGGTCTAATGGATAAATTGTTGGACTTGGAATCTGAAAGGCCTGAGTTCAAATCCCACCTTTGGCACTAGTTATTTGAGCTTGGGCAAATCACTTAAGCTCTTCTAGCTTTTGATTCTTCCTCTGTAAAATGGAGATGATAGTACCTATGATACCTACCTTCCAAGGCTTGTGTGTTTCCTCAAAGGAAAACATATGTAAAGCGTTTTGTAAATGTTAACAAGTGCTATACGAATCTCATTAGATGTTGTTGTAATCATGATTATTGATATTTATTTTATGCTTTGATCAACTGGGCTAGAATGATGTGGGTTTGTTTGCTTTTATGTGTTTTCATCCTTTTATACCTCCTTTTCCCCAAATTCGTGGCCCACATAGCCTCAGTGTTTAGTTACTAGTCTACTGGGTTGATCTGAGGTAAGCAGGATGTGATAGGATCAGGTTTGGGGTGTGGTGGTCTTAGTAGGCTGACAACCATGGAATAGTCCACAACGTGATGTTGCCATCACCAAAATCATATCATGCTGGCAAGTAGAAATAAAAATATGGTGAACATCAACTGTGACCTCAACTTCCCTTTATTCTCGTCATTAATCTGACGTTAGACTACCATGTTTAGTTTGGGATCTTGAAACACAAAGAGTCTGCAGAAAGTCTAAGGCAGGGGGTTCCAACCTTTTTTCACTCCCCATATCTAATCACTCTAGAGAAACTTTTGTGTACCCTCTATTCACAATGAAAGAAAATAAATTCTAGAGTTTGTTATGTATATGCACATGAGAAGTATTACTTAATTTTCAGATATAGTTATTTATAAAATTACCATTATTTGACAAGCTTCTAGTATCCCTTGGGGGCATGTGTGTGCCCTAGGTAAGGAATCCCTGGATAGTACAGAAAGGAGGCAATATGGTGCAGCAAAAGGAATCATGAGTCGAGGTTCAAAAGTTCAAAACCTGGCTGCTATTTATTGCCACTGTGAGACTTTGGGAAAGTCATTTTCTTTGCTAGGCCCTCAGTTTCTTTATATTTCAAATAAGAGGATGGGGGATGAAATTAAATGACCCTTAAGATTCCCTCTGGCTCAAATATATGCTTCTATCTATATTTATTCTCTTACTATACTCACTTGAAGGGCAGCTAGGTGGTGCAGTGGATAGAATGCCAAGTCTGGAGTCAGGAAGTCTCATCTTCCTGAATTCAAATCCAGCCTTGGACACATAGCTGTGTGACCCTGGGCAAGTCACTTTATCCTGTTTGCCTCAGTTTCCTCATATGTAAAATGGGCCGGAGAAGGAAATGGCAAACCACTTCAGTATCTCAGCCAAGAAAACCCCAAGTGGGACCATAAAGAGCCAGATATGACTGAAAAAAAATAATAAAATCACCACCTGGCTCTGCTTGGGAGAAAATGACTGCTACCCTAGAGACCTTCTCCTGTCTTTCTTTTTAAGTTTGCTTTGCTTAAGTATCCACAGCTACTACCAAAGTCCAACATATTTCTCGTTTTCCTTGCTTTTCAGAAGTGGACCTGCCCCTGAAGAAAGATGGGTTCACATCAGAAAGCACCACACTGGAAGCCTTGTTACGAGGGTGAAGGGATTGAGAAGAAGGTGGATGCCAAAGAAGAAGAGAGCATCCAGGAAATACAGGTACAGACTTCTGGGGGGTGATTGCTGGAGAGTTTCCCTGATTCCTCCCCTGCTTGTCCTGAGGTGAGGACATCTGACCTATGTGGTTGCTGTTGCTCTCTAATACCATATTCTGATAAGTTGAATTTGCAGGGATCATAGTTTTAGAGATGAAGGGGATACTCTACCTTTGGCTCCTGGCATTCTCTTTCTGGATATCCCCCATACCTGGAATGCTCTCCCTCTACTGACTTCCCTGGCTTCCTTTAAGTCAGAAGTTCTCAAACTTATTTGTCCTACTTGCCCCCTTTAAAAAAATTACTCACACCCCCATGGGATTCTACTTTCTTTAACCCTGTAATGGTTTTTTTTTTTAAATTGTGTCATTAATATAATATAAAATATATATTTTTAAAATGATGCATCTTAAATTTAATAATTTATTGTAAATTTGTGTTTTTTTCGTGCATTGAAATTTTGATGACACAATATTGCATCATGTAACTGTATAGTATCATATTGTAAACAAGTTATTAAATGGACATATTCCTGCCAACGCTTGCTGGGCTTCCGACAATGTGACAGGCTTACCTTCCAACATTTGCTTGTTCAGACCTATTGGTGGGTTGTGTATGTATTTGTTTGCTTGTTATCTTCTCTATCAGAGCATAAACTCCTTGAAGGTGGGAATTATCTTTTGCCTCTTTTCTTCACTTAATACATTGCCTGGAACATGGTAGGCACTTAATAAATGTCTAACTGATTGATTTTTGTCTTCCCTATTAGATTGTAAGCTTCTTCAGGGCAGGAACTGTTTTCCTTTTTTTTTCTGTATCCTCAGTGCTGAGTGTCTGGTATATAGTTGACACTTAATAAATGTTTAACTGATTTTGTCTTCCCTATTAGATTTTAAGCTTCTTGAGGGCAGGAGGAATTGTTTTCCTTTTTTTCTGTGTCCTGTATATAGTTGACACTTAATAAACATTTATTGATTGATTGATTAAGATGGAAGAATCCTTGGAGATCATCTAGTCCAACCCCATTCATTTTAAAGATGAGCAAAATGGGGTTCGGAGAGGTTAAATAACTTTTGTCCAGGGACATACAGACAAGAGGCAGGAGAATCAGGATTTGAAGATAGACTGAAGCCAAATCTAGTGCTTTTTCCAATGGGTTGGCTGCCTCCCATTCACGGGGAGGCATCAAATCTGCTGGATTTGGTGCTTAAGTGAAAAATGAGACTTTCTTTCCATAGTACATGGTGTTCCTAAAGTTTGGATACATGGGCAGAAATGCATATTTTCAAGAAATTAAATGAATGAAATTTAATTGGAATATTAACAAATAACATCTTCAATATGATTTCCATCATTTGTGAAGCAAAGGTTGATGCGCTTTGCAAGATTCATGTGAACTTGATGCAATAATTCCACGTTGCCGTCAATTTTCCAATGTGTCCAGACTTTAGGGACATGCTGTATTAAACTGGGGGCTGGTTCTGCTTTGAATGCACTAAAATTGGTCCAATGTCTAAAACATCATTTCCCATAAATATATGCACAGTCCACTAATAATAAGTTCACATTTGTACAACACTTTAAAAATGACCACAGAGGGAGGGCAAGATACAGTGGTATCTCTTTATAGAAGTTGTGTCTCTCAATGCAGCCCAAGGTCCCTGGCTGCCACGTCACAGTGCTGACTTGTATTGAGCTGGCAGCCCACTAAAACCCCCAGATCTTTTCCAGAACAACTGTTGCCTAGCCATGTTGCCTCCATCTTGTACTTAAGAAACTGATTTTATTCCCACTTGTAAGATTTGATATTTATTCCTATTGAATTCTATCTAATTAAGATCCATCCCAATGGTCTAGCTTGTCAAGTTTCTTTTGGAGTATTGCATCTTGATAGCATTAGCTCTCCATCATGCTTTGTATCATCTGTAAATTTGAAGGGCATGCTACCTATCGCTCTATCCAAGTCATTGATAAAAATGTTAAACAACTCAGGGCCAAACACAGATCCCTGGGATCTTCTGCTGATGACCTCCTGCCCTATGGACACTCAGCCATTTCCTCTTTAAGAGCCTTTCTAGCCAACTAGTTCTGGCTTTATTTAGTTGTATTATCATCTAATCCATATTTTTCCTTCTTTGCCACAAGAATAATAAGAGATACTTCATTAAAAGCTTTACTAAAATGTAGGCAAACTATATCCACAGCATTCTTCTCTTCTGTTAGTTTAGTAATCCTGTCATAAAAAGAAATGAGGTTAGTCTGGCATGCCTTGTGCTTGAAGAAACCAGGTTGGCTCTTTGCAATTGCTGATTCCCTTTCTAGATGTTCACCACCATCTCTTTAATGATCTGTTCTATGATTTTCCTGGGAAGTCAAGCTCATGGGCCTATGGTTTGCAGACTGTTCTCTTTCCTTTTTGGAAAAAATTCGGAGATTTGCCTTTCTCCAATCTTGTAGTAACTCCCTTGTTTACCATGACTTAGTAAATCACATCTGCCAGGGTTTTTTTTTGTGACTTGAGAGTACAATTCGTCTAAGACAAATGACTTGAGTTCATCATAGGCAACTTGGTGTTCTTTTATGATCTCTTTACTTATGTTGTTTTTCCACTCCCTGTGAGTAATTTTGTTCTGTTATTTCCGGTACTAAGGTCATTGTCCTTGACAGGGAACATAGAAGCAAAATAAGATTTGAGCAGCTCCACTTTCTCTTTGTTGTCAGTTATCATTATTCCACCCACCCCAAGCAAAACTCCTATCCCTTGTTTAATTTCGCTTTTTCTCCCAATATAGCTACAAAATAACCCCCTTTTTGTTATCCCAGACTTCCCCCTCCAGCTGCATTTCACTGTGAATTTTGGCACTTCTCCGACTATTTCTACAGGATGGTGCCACAATCTTAAAATTCATCCTCTGTCACCCAACTTTGCTTCTATCTTCTGCACATTTCATTCCTTTTCTTCCTTTAGGATGTACACTTTTGTTTGAATCAGTCTTAAAGCTTCTTACTTCTCCCAAGCACTGATATCAATCTTTCTGAATTCCTAGGGGGGCTTTCATTCACGTCTATGTCAGGGGGCAAGAAAGGGGGCCATTATGACTCTGACAATGGAAAAAAAAGATGAAGGTACACAAATAGTTTTTGAATGATTACATAAGCTACAGGTAATTAATACCCCTGCTCACCTTGTCTGGATTTACAACAACAATAACTAGAATTTTTATTGTGCTTTAAAGTTTGTAAAACACTTTATATGTGTCATCTAATTTTAGCCACACAACAACCCAGTTAGGTTGTTTTATTACCACCATTTTATAGATGAAGAAATTGAGGAAAACAGAGGTTAAGTGCATTGCCCAGGATCACACAACTAAGTAAGTTGTCTGAGGCAGGATTTGAATTCAGATCTTCCTGATTTCAAGTCAAGCACTCTATCCCCTGCATCACCCAGCTGGCTCCTTTTGTAAAGCAGGGCAGCCTTCTTCCTATAATGATGCATCATAGAATATTAGAATGACATATTATATAATATGTGTGTATGTGTATACACATTTATGTATATATGTATATATACATATGTGTATATATGTGTATGTGTATTGTGTGTGTACATATGTGTGTGTGCACGTGCAAGTGGGTGTGTTTATGTCCTGAAGACACTCTGTTGGACTTCGGGAATATTTGCTTCCAACATGCTCAGAATGCTTTACTTTCACAATTCCAGTTTTAATCCTGGAGTCAAGTACCATATAAACAAATAAGCTATGCTAATCTCATATCTTTCGGTGAGAGACAATTATCATGTCATACCCTTTGACCAAAAAAACCTCAAAAACCAGAAATGTAACTGTCCATTTAGAAGCATTTGTGGCAGACAGTGGAGGACTCAGATTCATAATACGTCTGCTCACTGATGCACATTTACTAAAAGGTATACAGGGAAGCCAGGAGAGAACCAACCTCGAATCTAGACAGACAAGATGGGGCAGGTAATGATCTAGGGGCTAGTGATTTGATATCCTTTTGCATACTTTAACCAAAGTCTGGGTATGTGGTATTATTGCTAGACAACACAACATTGGCATTTTTTTGGGCAGGGAAATTGGGGTTAAGTGACTTGCCCAAGGTCACACAGCTAGTATATGTGTCAAGTGTCTGAGGCTGGATTTGAATTCAGGTCCTCTTGACTCCAGGGCTGGTGCTGTACTCACTGTGCCACCTAGCTGCTCCAACATTGGCATTTTTGATGTGCCAGGCACTGTGCTAAATGCTTTACAAATATTATCTCATCTGGTCTTCACAACAACCCCAAGAGGCAGGTCCTATTATTATCCCCATTGTATAGTTGAGGAACCTGAGGAAGAGAGAGGTTAAGTGACTTACACAGGGTCATACAGCTAACAAGTGTCTGAGGCTGGATTTGAACTCAGATGCTCCTGACTTCAGGTCCAGTGCTCAATCCACTGTACTCCTAGGTGCTTCTAGAATGCATGGTTCCAGATCTTTTCCACATCATTCTAGTGGTGACAGTACTATATTAAATGGCATATTTCAAGGGCAGAATACCATTTTGCTTTTGACCTCATCCCCTACATAAGTGTCTTTCTTGTCCATACCCTGAGACACATCTTGATGTCTAGGGTTTAACAACGGAGGGAAAGACAGCCTGAGGGTAATCTTTTCTTGAGAAGTCAGCTTTGTGTACGTTGGAGCCCTGGTCAAAAAAGGCAGCCAATAGCATCATCCATGGTTAACCTTGAAATGGCAATATTAAACTCTTAAGAAAGAAAGGAGGGGTGGTACAACATCAGGAATAAGGGGGAGGTGGGGGAGAATGAAGTCCAATGAATGTTGGGTGGAGGAACTCACACTTATCTGCACATTTCTTTTTAAAATTTAAGTTGATTGGTAAATTCCCTGTGCATCCATATTGGTCTTTTCAGACAAATCCCATTTTTTATTCCTCACTGGAATTGAGTTTCCATCCCTTTTAGGATAGGAATTTTAATTTTGTAAAATTTTAATCTGTGGCATCCTACCCATCTTTCCTATCAATTGAAATCTATTTTCCAGAAATCTAGGTTGCTTGTCAGATTTTGCTCAGATTTGCTCATTTCTTTCTCATAAACTCTGGGAGGGAGTAGTCACTCCCCTCCAACCCCAACCAGGGACCTATCATTTCCACATTAGCCACTAGTCCTTTTTTGTTAATGATGCTTAGATCCAAAATAGAGATTTTTCTTGTTGTTTCTTCTTCCTTCTGAATGATGAAATTATCTTTAAGGCAGGTAAAAAATGTATAAGCTGCAATACTTTTGGCAAGAGTTCCATTAAGTGTCTTGATAATTGAAGTCCCCTACCACTACTATGTCATGCTTCTGTGCCAGGCTCGTATTCTATTTCCCTCAATGCTTATCTATTTACTCTTTCTTCTCAGGCCATCTGTAGTGTACTCCAGTGATAAAATCACTTCTGTTTATCCCTCCATTGACTTTGGCCCTATATTCTCCATCATGCTTTTGCACTTTGGTTGATGGATTTCATTACATTAGTATATGTTGATAAATAGTGCTTCCCCACTCCTTTTTTTTAAAGTTAACCTATTGGATTTTGTTTGCTTGTTTTGTTTTGTTTTTTTGGAGGGGGGAATGCAGGGCAATTGGGGTTAAGTGACTTGCCCAAGGTCACACAGCTAGTAAGTGTGTCAAGTGTCTGAGGCTAGATTTGAACTCAGGTCCTCCTGACTCCAGGGTCAGTGCTCTACTCACTGTGCCACCTAGCTGCCCCACCTATTGGATTTTGAATAAGATATACTTATTCATAGCCATAGTCCAGTCATAGATTTCATCCCATGAAGTTTCAGTGGACTCTTCGAGGTCAAATTTTCCACTAGCAGTTCTTTTACTTGTTGCTAAACTTTGGCACATGGAGATCATGGGCTTTGCTACTTTCTCCTATGAATTTCTGGGCATCTGTACTGCTATTTTTTCTTCATGGTAGATACTCTCTATGGTATCTGGATTGATAGATATACAGGGTGTTCCTAAAGTCTGGACACACAGGCAAAAATGCTATTTTCAAGAAATGAAATGAAATTTTCAACCACATTTTATTTAATTGGAATATTAACAAATAACATCTTCAATATGATTTCCATCATTTGTGATGCAAAGGTTGATGCACTTTGCAGATTCATGTGAACTCGGTGCAATAACTCCACATTTCCTATGTGTCCAGACTTTAGGAACACCTTGTACATAGGTATCTTCTTCCTCTCTTATTTATTTATTTAAAGTTCTTTTAATTAGATTTGTGGGACCCTTGACAAATACATTCTCACCAGTCTTTGCTGGATATACTCTATCTCTGACCAGAAATCTGTCATTCCTACATTTTAAGCTGTGGTCCTAAAGTCCAAATCCCATTCTGAGACATTCTGAGACCTTCTTAGTCAGCTTACCAAATTCACATTTCTCTTCTTTATTCCTTGCCTTCAATGGACAAGAGTGAGGGAAACACAACGTGTGCCCCTGTGATCTTCAGTTTTTTGCCTGACTTGATAAGTATTGATAGTATTCCTTCCTTTAGTAACATTTACGCCCATAGTGAGCAGCAGAAGTGGGGAGTAGTTATCCTTTTTGATAAGTTTTGGGAGTATCTCTGTCTTGGAGACATGCCCTAGGAAGGCAGCAGACCTCTCTGTTGTTATCAGATAAAAAAAACTGTCTCAGTATCTCTGAGTAGATAATCACCAACCACCACTACTGATCCTTCCCCTGATCTGTACTGAATGATCTCTTTGCTACATCATTCTTTGAAGGTAAAGCAACTTCTTCCCCCTTGGAGCATCCAGCACCCTCCTCTTTGGAAGGAGCCTAAAATCTGCTTTTAGGTTCAGATTTTACAGCTCTTCTTTTCCTCCCCCTTTCCCTCTGGGTAACACCCTTTTACTCTCCAACATCTGATGAGGCTCATTCTCCTCTCTACCTCAGATGCCCTTTTCCCCTGCACTGAAGCCTCATTATTTCTTTTAGGAATTTCTGTGTTGTCCCTAACAAATTGAAGTGTGCATAGGCGTTTTCCAAGTTGATTAACCTTTTCTAGAGAGAGATTGACCTACACTTAGAACATAGCTAAAAGTCCTTCACCTATGGCAGAAATCAAGCATACCTGATACAAGTCACTGCATAATTTCCCTTACTCTCATACTAGTTGAGATTTTTAGCCTTTTTTCTTTAAACTTGTGGGTGTTTACACCTCAACCCTAAGGACCTAGTTTAAACTTTTATAGCCAATGTGTATTATCTCTTAATAACTTGACAATTCTACTCATTTCCTTTCCATAATCTCAATCGCAACCATATCCCTTCTGAAGAAGAAACAATATTTATTTTTGTAAGCTGGGATAGTTTTCCTTTAAAGAGGAAAGGAAGCTGCTCTGGGGATTTGCATGGTCTTTAGGACTACCAATGTTAAATGCCCAGGGAGCTGTTGTTCCTGAAGTTTGGCAGAGTTCCCACCGTGCTGTGGAACATCTTTCTGACCCAGTGTGCTGCACTGGTGAATGTGGAGGCCAAGGGGAATATAATTTTTTTTTAGCAATGATATCCTTATCATCCTTTATTATCAGTAAAGTCATTGCTATTGTATTTATAGGCCACAAGTGTTCAATAGCATTCTAATCGTGAGCCTGAATCACTGGACTCACTGGAATTAAGGCTAGCCCAGGATATTTGGTATTATTTGCAAGATTTGATTGCAATGACTTGGTAGTTAATTTTATGGTTTGACTAGAGGAAGAGTAGTTGGACTTATTGGATAGACAGAGGTATAGATTCTGGTATAGGCATATATGTGGAACCCTCTCGAAGGGAGAAGGAGAGGGCCCTTAGTGATGCTGTAGGATTAGCCAGATGGATGCTTAAGGCAGTTGACAAGGAGAGTAATAATATTTCATAAGTCAGTTCCTCTGATTTTTACTAATGGTTTTAGAAAAGCTAGATGACCAGCATGAAGAAAATGAAAATAAATTGGTTTTGTGCATTCAGCAATTGGAGACAGATGTGAATGCAGTTTTGGGTTTTTATTTGTCATGTTCTCCTGGGAGACCTAAGATCCTTAAGCTGTCTCTGTACATCTTGTCTTCAAGTCAATAGATCTAGATTGTATAGGCCAGGGATCGTGTGTGTGTGTGTGTGTGTGTGTGTGTTTGTGTGTTTAACATTATTTCCTTTTGCTTTCCTTCTGCCAGATATTTTGTTCACTTGAGTATTTTTGTATTCCAATATGTTTCATCTTTCTTTTTCTTCTTTGGAGAAACTTTCCGCATAAACTCAATTTTTTCTAATCCAATGAATTTTTTTATTTCTGTATTGAGAACTATAATTTCTGACATATATCCATTTATAATTTATACTCTTATGGATTTATTTCCCTTTGAACCATTCTGAAAATTCTTTTAGCTCCGTATTCTCTTGGCATTCCGTAGGAATAGGTGTTTTATCAGGTACTGGTTCACTTTACTTTGTCTTTATTTGTTAACAGAGCTTTGTAATCTCTTGAGTACTTAGTAGTTGTTCTTGCTTCTAGTTTTAGGATCTCCTTTGTTGATTTATCTGCTCATGCCGTGGGTTTTTTTATGAGTTTTCTTTATTTTGAAATCTTTGTTGCTTCCCCTGCTCCATTTCCTTGTCAGTCCTTTTTGTCTCCTACCTCTTTGCTGCTGCGTACGTCCATGTGACCAGATGATAAAGCGATCTCAGCTTCCACCCATATTGTGGGATTTAGGGTCCATTATCCTAGTTCCCAGTCCTGAGTAGTCTCTGAGGGTGAGGGTGGGGAGGGAGACAGGACTGGCCTTGTTTGGGTTTTAGTGTTCTTTCCTTCAGTCTTGGTACAAACAATTACACTGGCCCTTGCTTCAATCCCTCTCTTGGGTTGTTCTTTTCTCTGGTTGGGTTCAATCGGCATCTACTATTTTTTTCAGGGTAGGAGGAGGTGCTTCCAGGCAGAGTCTCTGCAGCCCCTGGGGTCCCTTAATCTAGGGCCACCTCAAGCAGAAGGCAGCTGCCCCTCCCCGCCCCCCTAGATTAATGTCTGTTGCTTGTTGTCCTTGTTTGGGGTGGGGCACGGGCAAGGAATGATGTATGGCAGCAAAGTCTCTGCAGTAGGAGATGTCAATTTGAGCCTTATGCATAAACCCCAAAATCCGGTTGAGGAGGGGTGCTTGAATGTATGCTTTAAGGATTAGAATTTTCTGGTATTAATCTATGAGGATTTTATGTTCAGATTCCCACTCTTTTTGTCCTGTGAATTCAGATGTAATTGCTCTATATCTGATATGTAATTCCTCTGTTGGGGGGATAGGGGTTGAGAGTTAGAGGGAAGTGGGGAAAGTGTTTATCTACCATTTTGTCAGTACTGTTGTGTTTTTGTTTTCTTAAGGATTGTGTCTTGAAGGCAGAGGGGCAGTTAATCAACTGCTCAGTAGAAAAGGACAGTGATGATGGTGGGGGGAGGCAGGACTAATGGGCTACAGGTGGGAACTACAGCCTCAGGCCCAGAAATCTTACTGGTGAAAGTGATGAATACTGTTAAGATTAATACTATAAGGGAAGAGAGTGGGAGTGAAGATGAGAATTGGGAACCTTCATTGGTGGTAAGACAGGCTCAGATTTACCCTATTACTATGCCTTCCCCTCACCCCTGCCCCCGGCCATGATTTCCTATACGAGGAGTCAATTTTCACCACCATGGAAACTGGGAGGCTGCAGAAGTTTAAACAGCCACCTAATGAGTAATTAGAGCAAGGTTTAATGAGTTCCTTGGTCTAATGTAGGAACCATAGACTTGGGTATCTTACAAACGATTTACTTTTGCAAGCCAATTAAATATGCAAGGGCCCCCAATGGAGACTGTTCTTTGTCCTTTTTTAAGAGGCTAAGATGAGAAGTCTTGCGCGTCTAGCCATAGGAAGAGGAGTTCCCTCTGCAGCTTATTTCCCAATAAGGTCGGGAAGGGAGGGAATTACATTCCTAAAAAAAGAGATGGGTTTGGAGAACTAGATTGATGGCCCTCCTTCCCCCCTTCACTCCTACCTCCATTCCTCTATCTCCTATGACGAGTATGTGTCAAGGACAATTGGATCCTGCCTTCTGGGTAGAACCTCATGCTAGTGGCACCAGGCTTAGCTTTGGGCCTCCCCTACCACTACCTACTGCAAGCCTGGCCAAACTACCTTGTGAAGTCTGGTATGGGGCATTAAAAGTCTTTCTGCTCTGTCAAAACATAGGACATCCCTGAAAAATCCTCACTCCACTTGTGTGTGTTGTGTGTGTGTGTGTTGTGTGTGTGTGTGTTTATGTGTTTGTGTATTGCTGGATACTGATGGCCAGGTTACATTTATACCAACCCTCAATGGGTCTATAGAGGTACCCCAGTTTCCATCAGTAATTTTAGAGGGAAAGACCAACTGAGGGAAGGGGTTCCTTTCCTCAGGTGGAGATGGGTAAAAGATCCCTGGATGGATCATAGTTGTGGTCGTTAATCAAAGTGAATATATTGTGGGAATGGTTATTATGCATTCTTGGGAATGAGTGTACAGAGAATTGCAGGGACAATCCTTATCCCTATAGGTAAAGCCATTTTAAAAACTGCATTTATGCTTCATAAATATTTCATCGCATTTCAATTTCTAGCTGAATTACTGGACTGGCTTGAGTGAAGCCTGGACCATAACATCATCTTTCTTTAGCCTTGCACCAAATTTATATGTGTTTTGCCAGTTTGCTTTACCCACAAATCTACTCTGTTCCTTACCTTTCAGTTGTTCCATTTGCTTTTCCTTACTTTGCCTTGTCTTGCCAACTTTCATCTCTTTTATTTTTCTTGAATCTTCTTTTTCAGATTCAACTCCCTAATCCCTAACTCAATCCTCCTCAGTCCTTTTATACCTTCATTGATTGTCCTTGATTCACTGTTCTTTCAACCCCTAAGAAGAATCTCGATCACTGCCTGGTCCTGGGGATTGATCTTTGAATTTTCCCAATTTTTCCTCTCCAAATTCAATCTCTCACCTCCTTCAATAGTCTGGACCTTTCCAAACTGCCTACATGATTTCCTTCTTATTTACCACAAATTCTCTCTTCTCCTGTTCTTACTCCCATAACCTTTTCTCATGGAATTGAAAATATTTATTAGAGGTAAAAAATCCCTCTCAACACAGCAAGCTGTGTTCATAACCACACTAAGGGACTATTTAAATCTACATTTATTTCTGAAATGTCCTTGAATGAGTAGCATGTTCATTGGTAGAAAAGAAAACTATATTTCCGGCAGAGTGAACTCATCATAGAATTTCAGAATCTGGGATTACTCCAATTGGAAGGGACCTCAGAGGCCACATAAAGTAACCAAACCTGATGAAAAATCCCTTCAGTAATTTATCTGAGAAGTGATCATCCAGCCTTTTCCTGAAGACCTCATGTGAAGAACTTGGTGCCTTCTGAGCAGTCACACCACTTTGGGTTAGCTCTGATTGTTAGGATACTTTTCCATATATCAAGCCGAAATCTTCTAGATCTAGAAGTAAAATAGGTTTTATCCTCTGAGGGGCTACATAGAACAAGTCTGGTCTGTCTTCACAAGATTGCCCTTCAGACACTTGAAGATCGCTGTCATTTCTCCTTTAAACCTTCTTGTCCAGGGCACAGTGGGACTAAATTGCATTAGCCCTTTTTGCCAGCATCATCACATTTTGGACTCATATTGAGCTGACAACCAATTAAAATCTACAGATTTTTTCCCCCAGTAATACTGCTATCTAGCCGTATGTCTCCCATATTGTAATTGTGAAGTTGATGTTTCAGAATCCAAGTATAAGACTTTACATTTTATTTATTGATTATACTTTATACTCAGATTACTGCATTTTAATTCATAAATTCAAAGCCTGTTCCTAGATACCATCTTTTAACCAGTCCACTCCCAAGCCTTCCTCTCTCTTCTGAAGCCTTTGATTTGATTGGTACCATGATGAAAATAATAAGTATTCTTATAGTGCTTTACATTTTCTAAAGTGCTTTATAAATATTATATCTTTTGTTCTTCACAACAACCTTGGGATGTAGATGCTATTATTATCTCCATTTTGCAAGTGAGGAAACTGAGGCTGAGAGAGGTTAAGTGACTTGTCCAGGGGCAAACAGCTGGTAACTAGATGAAGGGAGATTTTGACTGGGGTCTTTCTGACTTTTCCAGCACTCTAGCTATTGTACCACCTAGCTCCATTACTTGTGTCCCGATGGGACTCAGTTTCTTGCCCAAGATTCCAAAGTTCATGGCAAATTTCTGGGTTTTCTCTGCATGTATCGTTTGTGCTCATGTGAAGCTCTAAAGTGGGCAATAGTTATGAAGTTTGACAAGTCTTGGGAGGTCCTATCCTGCATTCATGTGCCAGTAGACTCTCTCTTATTAATATCTGGTCAATGTATAGTACCTTTCAGCAGGGAGTCAATAACCATCACTTCTAATTTCTTTTTTATAGGATCCTTTATAGGATGACTTCTCGTCTGTTACCTTTTGTGGATTCACACCATAATTACTTAGTTTCTTTCCTAGAGAGTCCAGTTACCCCCTCTTCAGGACTTCAGGAAGTCTTCTCTCCGTTTCTTAGTTTTGAGTGCTCAGTGGCATTTTCCCTCTTCTCCTTTGTGTCACATTTTCTACTTGTTGGCTCTGCTCTTCAGGTCTTTTCTTTGCTGTCTGTACATTGAAGTCTTTCCAACTTTTAATGGAACACATCATGCTATTTGATAACCTGGAGAATAGAGAGGCTGCTCAGTCTCCTCAGTAATGAGCATACATAATAGCCCCTTGGCCATGACAGAAATACCCAACATAACATGCTTTTGCAGATCATTGCAAAATTTGCCCCACTCTATGCTTGCTAGAAGTGAGATCCTCATTTTTGTCATACTTGCTAGTAGTTCTTGAAGCCAAATTCCCTGGAGTGACAAATTCCTAGTGAGAGTCTTCAAATCCACAGTAATCACTCTTTTTACCTCACTAGTATCTTGACAATCACAGTCAACTTTATTTCCCTTTTTTCATCAATTTCCTTCCTCTCCATCTCTAAATTCTTCTCCTTTATCCACCTAACCTTCTCTCACTGAACTCAGAACTGAAGGGAATGTCTCCTATCCCATGAATGAAATTTTTTATTCCTTCCCAACTCTCCAGTAAGAGTCTGATTAAGCTGTTTCCAAGGTAATTTTCCCCATTATTCCTAATTTTTAATATTTCTTTTGATGGCACCACTACCTTTCTGAACATCCAGGTTTGAAACTGTGTAGTCCTGGGCCACTGCCTTGTCATGGCAGAGGGGCTTGTGTAGCCCAATGAATGAGCTATGCTGTGCAGAGTTACCCAAGAAAGACAGGTCATAGTGAAGAGCTCTGACAAAAGCCAGATCCACTGGAGAAGGAAGCAGCAAACCATTCCAGTAGCTTTGCCAAGAAAACCCCGTGGGCAGTACTAAAATGATAAAAGATATGACACTGGATGTGAGCCCTTCAGGTTGGAAGGTGTCCAATATGCTCCTGGGGTAGAGCAGAGGACAACCACAAGTAGCTCTAGTACTGATGAAGCAGCTGGGCCAAAGCCGAAAGGAAGCTTAGCTTCAGATATGTCTGGTGATGAAAGAAAGGCCCAATTCTGTGAGATCAATATTGCATAGGAACCTGGAATGTAAAATCTATGAACCAGGTAAGCTGGATGTGTCAAACAGGAGATGGGATTCAGTGGACTCAAATTGATGGAATGAATGAATGAATTTAATTCAGATGATCATTACTTTTACTACTGTGGGCAAGAATTTAAGAAATGGAATAGTCCTCATAGTCAATCAGAGTGTGAGAAAAAGCAGTTCTGGAGTATACTCTCAAAAATGACAGAGTGGTATCTGTTCAAATCCAAGGCAAAACATTCAACCCACAGTAGTTGAAGTCTGTGCTCCAACCACTGATGCTAAAGAGGTCAAAGTTGCCCAGTTCTATGAAGACCTACAATGTCTCCTAGAAATAGCACCAAAAAGATGTCATATAGGGGACTGGAATGCTAGAGTAAGAGGTCAAAAGATAATTGGAATAACATGCAAGTTTGGCCTTGGCGTACAAAATGAAGCAGGGCGGAGACTGATAGAGTTTTGTGACAATAACTTGCTGGTCATAGCAAATACTCTTTTTCCAATGACCCAAAAGGAGACTCTATACATGGACATCACCAGATGGTCAATACCAAAATCAGATTGATTATATACTTTGCAGCCAAAGGTGGAGAAACTTTCTATAGTCAGTTAAAACAAAATCTGGAGCTGGCTGTGTGTGGCTCAGGTCATGAGCTTCTTATTGCAAAATTTAAACTTAAATTAAAGAAAGCAGGGAAAATCAGGGGCAGCTAGGTGGTTCAATGGATAGAGTGCCAGGCCTGGAGTCAGGAAGACTCATCTTCCTGAGTTTGAATACTAGCTGTGTGAACCTGAGCAAGTCAACTATCCCTGTTTCTCTCAGTTTCCTCATGTGTAAAATGAACTGTAAAATGAACTCCAGTACCTTTGCCAAGAATACCCCAAAAGGGGTCATAAAGAGTCAGACATGACTGAAGAACCACTAAACAAGAACACAGGGAAATCATCAGACCATTAGGTATGATCTAAATAACATCCCTTATGAATATGAAGTGGAAGTGATGAATAGATTTAAGAAATTAGATCTGGTAGATAGAAGACCTGAAGAACTATGGACAGAAGTTTGCAATTTTGTACAGGAAGCATCAACAACAACAACAAAAAAACATTCCAGAGAAAAAGAAGGGAAAGAAAACAAAATGGCTGTCCAATGAGGTTTTTACAATAGATGAGGAAAGAAGGAAATCAAAAGGAAAGGATAAAGGGAAAGATATACCCAGTTGAATGCCAAATTCCAGAGAATAGCAAGGAGAGATAAAAAGGTTTTCTTAAGTGATGGATGCAAGGAAAGAGAAGAGGACAATAGAATGGGAAAGACAAGAGATCTCTCTTCAATAAAATTAGATATCAAGGAAATGGTTTCATGAAAAATAGGCATACCAAAAGACAAAAAGAAGAAGAAAAATGGAAGCAATATCAGCTTTTATATTCTTGAGCTCAAAGATCATTGCAGATAGCGACTGAAGCCATGAAAGTAAAAAATCCTACTCCTTGGAAAGAAAGCTATGGCAAATCTGGATGGCATACTAAAAAGTAGAGACATTACCTTGCCAACGAAGGTCCTTACAGTCAGTTATGTTTTTTTTTTCCAGTAGCAATATATGAGTATGAGAGTTGGACTATAAGAAAAGTTGAGTGCTGTAGATTGATGCTTTCAAACTGTGGTGCTGGAGAAGACCTTTGAGAATCCCTCGGACAGCAAGCAGATCAAATCAATTAATACTTAAAGAAATAAATTCAAACCATTCATCAGAAGGACAAATACTGAAGCTGAAGCTCAAATACTTTGTCCACGTAATGAGAAGTCAGGATTCATTGGAAAAGACCCTGATGTTGGGAAAGATTGAAGGCAAAAGGAAAGGGGATGGTGGAGGATAAGATGGATAGACAGTGCCATGGAAATAATAAACATGAGCCTTGGTTGATAGTGGAGGATAGAAAGGCCTGGCATGCTATGTATGATCCATGGGGTCACAAAGAGACGTGCATGACTGAATGACTGAGCATGAGGAACAACAGCAACAGCTCGTCTTGTCTCTTCTCTCTCCTCTGAATGTCTGATCAGTTTTGAATTCCTTTTGATTGTACCTCTGTAATGTCTCTTTCATTCGTCCCTTCCTGCCTGCTTCTATTGCCGCCATTCTAGTTCAAGACCTGACCTATTGTAGTAGCTTCCAGTCTCTCCATTTTCCAATTTATTCTTCACACGGCTGTTCAAGAAGGTTTTGCAGTGCCGATCTCTGACCATATTGCTTCTTGGCTCAAAAACCTTTGCCATTGTCTAAAAGACCAAATATCGGCTTCCTATCCTGGCATTCAAAGCCCTCCATGATCTGGCTTTGATTTGCCTTTGCAGCCTTATCTTGCCGTACTACCTCCCTCACGCATTCTATATTCCAGGCAAAATGGACTACTTCTTGTTCTTCATTTTCATCCTATGGTTTCTGTTCTCTTTACCTTTGATTATACTATTAGTCCAAGTTCAGAATGGTCACTCTTTCTTCAAGCACCCACCTCCTTATGAAACCTTCCAGGCTTATCCTTCCCTCTCCTTCCTGCCTTACTTATTACATGCATAGCATGTAATAACAAACAATAACACATGCATGACGTGTCATAACAGTACATGTTCTGTCTATACAAACACATATGCATAATCAATAAAAAAAGCAATTCAACAATAATATGTCAACCTAGTAACAGAAAGTATGTAGGAAGCAGTGTGTAGACAAACAGTGTGTAGACAAGATTACCCACAGCCAACATGCAAATGTATCTATGATATACAGTAATTATCGTGGGGGCTAATCAACATGTTTAATAATAATGTCTGCCATTTATATAGTGTTTTAAGGTTTACAAAGCACTTTGTATATGTTAACCATTTGCAATTATATGCAAAGAAATATTATGATAGTGTTATGATCTAGCAACAAATATAATCACTTCCTCAGTTTCCCTTGTAATATCATAACCTACTCCCTCCCCAGTGGATCTGTCTTATATAGCATATATACATAAGTTATAAACATAAGCACCAATATAAAGCTGTTTGGTTTCTTACCTGAAGAAGAAGAGGTGACTTCTGATCTATCCCAGGTCTCTATGCCTTTTGGGGAGAGCCTCAAATGTTCTGGAAGCTCTTTAGGGATTAAGCTTTTTCTTTGAGGGGGAAAGCCTTTGCAAGCATCAAAGTAGGCAGTAACCTATGAGAATTTTGTGAAATGATGTCTGTTGTTTAAAATTTTATAACATGAATTTGGAAATAGTAGGCCTATATCCTTTGGAAGAATGTTACTTTCCGGATTGTTTAAGCCATGACACATAGTCTTTGCACCCCCCCCCCAAACCCAGTTGACTTGCTGGGGACCAGCAAAAGTTTAACTGAAGGGAGAGTATAAATTATTAGAGACTTCTATCTTCCCTCCTCACCTTTAGCTCAGTTGATATAATCATGGGATGTAATCATAGAAGATGGCAGAAATGTGTTAACCAGGTGTTAACACCTGGTTACCCCTTTAGGAAGTTACCCCATTAGAAACACTTCTCTTTGAGTCAGAAGGGAGAAATGTTATTGGCTGAATACAATAATAATTGTATAGCTTTATAATTGTATATATTAATCACATTATATGCATTCTCTCACTTGATCTTTGTAACAATCCAATGAACAAAAGTGCTACAGATATTATTGTCCCTACTTTACAGGTGAGGGAACTGAAGCTAACAGAGGTTACTTACCTTATGGCCATACAGCTAGTAAGTGTTTGGGGTGGTGGGATTCAAACCTAGATCTCTCCTGAATCCAAGTTTTATACTCCTTTGATTACACCTGTTATTGTAATCTGAACCATCAAGGTGTTTCCAGCCTGTCCTCAGGAACTTTACCAATTTCCTACCAATTTCCTGTTGGACTTAGAGTCAAGAAGAACAAAATTCAAATGTTATCTCAGGTTCTGTGACCACTTAACCACTCAGCTTAAAATGGGGACAACAAAAGCATCTTTCTCACTGTGTTCTTGTGAGGACAAATATAATAACATATGTAAAGTGCTTCACAAAACTTAACACATTTTATACATACTGTGTTGTTGTTATGATTATTATCTGTGTGACCTTGGGCTACTACATCAGTTCTCTGAACATCAATTTTCTTATCTGTAAAATGGGTATAATAATGCCTATACTACTTACCTCACTGGATCAATACTCAGATCAAATGAAATGTACATAAAACATTTCATAACCTGTAAAGCGCAATATAAATCTGAGCCATTTTATTGAATTTACAGTTTACTTCTTTCAATTAGCTTTGTGACCTTGAACAAGGAATTGAACAAACCTGGACATTATGTGTAAAATAAGAGAGTTGAACTAGATCGCAAAAGCCTCTTTGAGCTCTGAATTTCAATGAATTCACTGAAAAGCACAAAACATATTTATCTCATGAAATAGTCTGGGATTGGAATAACTGGCCACTTCTCTTCTTTCTCCCCTGCTCCCTTGTAGATAGGAAAACTAAGGTACAGAAATTACACAGAAGTCATTTAGTTCAACCTCTTTATTTTGCCAAGGAAGAAACTGAGTCCCAGAGAGGTCTAATTACTCACCTAGTCTTGCATGGCTAGTCAATAACAGGCTTGGGATTTGAAACCAGGTCCTCTGATGGTATACCTATTTTTCTTTCTACTATGTCACATGAACCCTCTTTCAAAGATACCTTCCTTTATGAATTTAAGGAAGAAAAATTCAAGCATTGTTCTGAATCTGCATTTAGTCCATGGATCCACTCCTTATTCTTGGCCAAAGGGAGATATTTTTTTGAGTGGATGTGAAAAACAAGTGGAGAATGAGATTTCTCACTATTGAGAACTCAGAGAGAAAACCACCTCCAAAGTCTAAGATAACTAAGATAGCCATGGTATAGTGAGCATGTAATAAAGACCACGTATCTTCAAAAGCTTACTATATGATGCCTTCAGAGCTTCCCCTTTTGATCATTGTTTCTGCCAGATTAGCCCAATGCAATCTTGTTGAAGACATTAGCTCATAGATCCATAGATTTAAAATTGGAAGGGAATTTAGAGGTCATGTAGTCCTATCCCCTCATTTTACAGATGAGGAAATGGAAGTTTAGTGCTTAAGTCACTTGTCCAAGGTCGTAACATAATATGTGACACAGGCGAGATTTGAACTTGGTTGTCTTGACTATAAATCCAGTGTCTTCCCACTGTGCCGTATTGCTATGAATTGGAAGTTACTTCTCCATGTTTCTAGTTTGGGCATAGTTCTCAAAATCCTTGGAATCTGCTAGTCAGGCCCTACTGTATCCCAATGTGACCTCGATAATATATGTAAAGTACTTAAATTAGGGCTCATTATGGCAATTTGAATGGGGGTTATTTGTGAGAATTCTAGAAGTTTTAAAATAAAAAGGAGATGTGATCAGCTTCTCTTACCCATTTTAGGTCCTACATTTGGCAGCAAGGCCTCTCCAAATGAATGATCATGTTGGTAAATTAGTATCTACAATTGGGAGGGGGAAAAAGAGAAAAACTAATATACAAGACCAACCCCTAAAAGATATTTATTTACGGTAATTCTGTACAGCCAAGACTCCAGGAGGGTGAGAGACAGGAGGGTTGCTACTGATGTCCAAGTCTGTTCAGAGATAGGTATGCTGATGCAGCTGCTCCAAAGATGGCTTCCCAGCTTGTCCAATTTGTAGAGGAAAAGTCGCAACTTTGACATATGTTAGGGATATTCCCTTGCTTTCCATGGCCTCCAGGGTGATAATTGGTGGGGAAACAAGGTATTTTCTACTGTCTCCACTCTCAGTTATACCCGTTGGGATTTTTGAGAATTGTAATTGGTGGATAGGTGGCACAGGGGATAGAGAGCCAAGTCTGCAGTCAGGAAGACTCATCTTGAGTTCAAATCTCAGGCCTCAGACACTTACTAACCATATGACCCTGGACTTGTCACTTACCCCTGTTTGCCTCAGTTTCCTCATCTGTAAAATGAGCTAGAGGAGGAAATGGCAAACCACTCCAGTATCTTTGCCAAGAAAACCTCAAAAGGGGTCACGAAGAGTCAGACAAGACTGGAAACAACTGAACAAGTTGGTTGGCAGAGGGAAAGAGAACAAAAGGAAAATGAGGGAGAAACCTGACATTCCATGTGTGACTTGGTGTCTGTTTGCATAGAGATATGACCCTGCTCTTAATGACCTTGACTCATCTTCTGAGAAACTCTCCCCTGGGCAGGCAGTCATGTTTCTTTTGTGTTGCCTTTAATTGGGTTATATGGCATATAGATTTTCTGCTGTCTATACCAGCTGCAATTTTCCAATGTCTTTCCACAGATCTTTAATAGCCTTCTCAAATTGCTTCTGCTAGGATATTGCGTGATACCTATCCTAAGGTTTCTTTGATAACTCTTTCTTTTCTCCCATAGTTCTTACCTGGCCAATGGCTACCAAATATACTTTTTGTGTGTGTGCAGGTTCTCACATGTTTTTATATGTTATGTCAAATATTCTCTGTCGGAGAATGCATTCATCCATAATGGTTATAGTAGATATCAACTATTTTGGTCCAATTGACCTTATAATTGGAATCATGCCATCAAACTGAAAAAAAATAGCTTCGGAATTTCTGTCTGAGTATACCCATCTCCTTCAAAACCATTTGAGACATCGGTGCTATTTTTATTATCCATTTCGTTATCAGGTATAATTTATAGATTTTCCATGAACTCGGTGTCTTCACCTTTCCCTCTTCAGACTTCAGGAGGCTTTTGTTTTGAGTCCATGCTGTATATCATCATGGCTGGCATCTTCCCCTCTTCTTCCCTCCCATCTGGACTTTAAGGGCTATCTTCTTCTTGTCATCATTGCCTTAATATACTCCTACTCACAGTACCATTACCACTACGGTCACCACCATCGCCACTCCTGCCTTTTGTTACTGCTGCTGCTGCTGTTGCTGTCACTGCTCCATAGAATCTGTTCTTGAGGCTAGGCCTCCTAACCCTCAGGCCAAAATTTTCTCCATTAGACTCACCGTGCTATTTCTCCGCCAGGGTGCTGTTTCATGGCCAAGGAAAAATGAATTGTTGGCTTGACAGACATAGAAGCAGCTGATGGCTATGCAGCTAATTCCAGCAGAGAGGCCAGAAATGGATGTCTGAACTGCTGTGAATTCTTAGGAGGAATAATTTGATATACATGTGTTGTCGTTCAGCTGTTTTTCAATTGTGTCTGACTCTTTGTGACCCCATTTGGGGTTTTCTTGGCAAAGATACCAGAGGGGTTTGCCATTTCCTTCTCCAGCTCATTTTACAGATGAGGAAGCTGAGGCAAACAGGGTTAAGTGACTTGCCCAGGGTCACACAGCTACTAAGTGTCTGAGGCCTGATTTGAACTCGGGAAGATGAGTCTTCCTCACTGTAGGCCTTGTGTTCTATCCTAGCTCTACCACCTAGCCGTCTCTGATACACGTATAAGGAAGAACATAATTCTTCATGCAAAGGACCCTGAACTTGGAGTCAGGAGATCTTGGCTCATAGACCAGCTTTGATAACATAGCAGATGTATAACCTTAGGCAAGTCACTGTGAACTTCTCAAAATCTCAGCTTCCTCATCTTTAAAATGGAGAATAATATTCTTCCTACCTCATTATAGTCCTTATAATGAGTACAGCCCTTATAAACCATAAAATGTTACGTAAATGCCAGTGACTTTTCTTTTTTTTTGGAGGGGGGAAGGCAGGGTAATTGGGGTTAAGTGACTCACCCAAGGTCACACAGCTAGTACATTTGTCAAGTGTCTGAGGCTGGATTTGAACTCGGGTCCTCCTGACTCCAGGGCTGGTGCTCTACTCACTGCACCACACAGCTGCCCCGCCAGTGACTTTTCTATATACATTGATGGTTTCATATTGATAATATTATTTTGTCTACTGTGGCCAGGATGCAGGGCATCCTTTCTTGGCAAGAAGGTGACATGAGAAGGCTATACAACTAACTCTCATGCGGCCCTTGCTTTGTATGTAAAGCTTGGAAATGGTGTCGAATATTGACAAATAAAGTGATATGAATGATGATAGTTCTTAATTTCTAAGTGGTTCCTGATACTTTTCAAAGTGTTTTCCATAGACACGAAACCATTTTACCCATGCAATAATTTAGTGAGACGGACTATTCCAATCCTTTAAATATTAGTAATTTTTATCAGTGTGGGCATTTCTTCTATTGATACAAATCGTAATTCCTCTATGCCTTAGTAGATGATATCATAAATTTTTGTAGTCAAAAGAAATCCATCATCTGGTGGCCAACCCTTTGACTGATGACACACTGAACCTATAGTTCATTGCTGGGACCTTACTGAAACACAGCCTTAGAGGTCTGGTACAGCTTGCAAGGCCTATATTCAATTGGCATAACTTTTGAAATCCCAGAGTCTTCTCCATGCTATGATGGGATATTGGAGTAGGACTTACATGGAGGGAGTGTAGGTCGGGATGATATTGTTAATTTCATTTTAAGATGGCAAAGGAGGCACGATGAGGCTGCAAGTTATCTAAGTAATGCCATGAGTAAATGATAAAGTCACATTTAGAACACAGGACTCCTGACATACAGTTAACTGATTTTTCCCCCATCATGAATCATGGACCCGTGTCCTTTTAATCTATGCAAAAAACTCTGAAAAATATAGTTAACATATACCCACTTAACTAGTAGGTGCAAATAGTCTAAATGAAGGGCACGACAGAGATGCCAATGCAGTCTTATCAAAGAAGCCAAGTAATGGACTAGACACTGAGAGCCAGCAAAATCTGATGCCCATAATATTAAGTAGTCAGAAATATATGTCCCCTCAGCTTATTCATTTGTGAAATGAAAATAATAATGCTAATGAAACTCTCAGGATTGTTTTCAAAGAAAATTAAATAAATGATCATTAAACCAAAGTTAAAAATGCAGTGACTATTAAGTAATGAATTTTAAATGATAAGATTTTATTATACTTAAACAACAGTAGGTTATTATTAGCAGAATGTTAACATTGACCTGATTAGGCAAATAGGAAGTTACTTGTTTTCCTCAAACAGAACAAAGTTCCATAATGGCAGGGATAGAAGAGAAATGACATTTTTCGTGTTTCCAAAAGGACACTTCAAGAAGAGTAAAAGGATCGTTACACTTTTAAAAAAGCTTTAGTGAAACCTCTTAGATACAGAGAGAGCTTTGTTGGGCCATCTAAAATTACTAATCTATTATCTGAATTTATTGAATACCAGAAAAGAGAGTATTTCCACATACAAAATCGAATAGAAGAGGATTACATATGAAAACATAAATACTAAATACGGATTCCTCTTCTTTTCTTTAAAAAATGATAAGTTCAACATGTTGCTTTCAAAGCTGTCCTGCTTGTCTGGGATTCCTTCTGAACTTCTTTCGGTTCTCTTCTGTGCCTTAAAAAATTGCTTCAATGATCCTTTTTTCTTGTTTGGACAGCCCTATCATTAGATACTCTTCCACAGGACTCCTCTTCCTCCTTGCCATAAATGAACAACTCTGAAAGACTTTAGCTTCTAGAGGACCCAATGATGAAGAATGCTACCCATCTCCTGACAGAGAGGTGATGAACTCAGGGTGAAGAATAGTAAGACATATTTTTTGATATGGCCAATGCCAGAATTAGTTTTGCCTGACTATGCATATTTGTTATAAGGATTCTGCTTTTTGGGGGCTGGGGTGGGGTGGGAGGTGCTGCTGTGGCATTGAGAGAAAACAAATGATAATTAATTAAAAAATTAATGAAAAATAAGCTTAGTCAAGCAAAATAAATCTTTGGATTTGCCATTGTAAGTGAGTACTTGTTGCCCATGTAGGTATGTGAATGTCTACGTGGATCTGTCTAAATATTGCTTGCAGGGAGGTATGAATAGATATCTCTGAAATCTTACCTACCTCTCTCCAATGGAGACTTTAATTCTGTCAGGAGGGTGTAACAACAATGTTGCTAGCAGCTGCTGTGGAGGTGAAAGACCAACAATAACGGCACGCAGGAGGACTGCTAGCACAGGTTCTTTGATCTGCTTTTCTAAGGAAAGCAACTTTAAGGGGTTAACAATCTCACTTTAATTAAACATGCATATATTGTTCACTTAGTTCAGGGGAAAAAGTCATCACCCTGGACTTCAGAGAAAATACAAACAGAAATTACAAGTATACATTATATAAACAGAGCAAAATAAACACAAACCAGCAGACAGGCTTCTAACTATAACAATACATACAGTTATCAGAGGCAACAATATCTGGGTTTTTCAAAGCTGGGGGTCCTCCTTAACAATGGCTACTCAGAGTTTCATCTGGTCAAATCACACAACACTCTTCCAGTGAGTGAGAGTCCTCAAACAAAATGCCAACCTCAGATCATATATATACCCTTCTCAGGGCCCTAGGGCTTAGTACCTACTTAGCAAAAGGCATGGGGTATGGAGCCTGGGGACTGGAGCTTTCTTGTTTCTTAAGCAGGTCATCAAAGACTCTTGATTCAAAGACTCCTGATTGAAACAAAGGCAAGACTCTTCAAAGGCACTTGATTACCTCAGTGCTGAGAAGCACTCAAACAAAAAACAGCAAAAAGTCCCACTTTCCTTTCGATTGCATTTGAAGGGCAAGACTCATCAAAGGTACTTGATTACCTCAGCATTCCAAAAGAGAAAACAGTAAAAAAAAAGTCCCACCCTGATTATCATTACAGTGGGGAATCAAGTCATGAGGCTGACCCACTTTTTTCTTCTCCTAGAGAGGATTACAGACTAGACTTTTATCTATCTGCATGGCCACAGGGCCTATCCTCCCAGTCTCAACCCTCCCCTCACCCTACCCCACCACTAAATATTCATAGGCTAAGGGAAATAATTTTTGAGGTTCAAGGTACTCAATAGATTGTTCTCTCTTAATGGGGAAGGACTGTCCCAAGCTATATCTGAAGACTTGATTCCTTTCTCACCAGACACAAGTTATACAAAGACGGTCATAAGTAATGAATCACTGAGAAACCCATTTATCTGAGTCAGTTTCAAACAGAAATCAGACAAATTATACAGATTAGAACTTATCAGACAATTCACAGAGTGAATGAGTTCTCCCATTCATCCTATGATTTCACAGATCAACCAAGAGTGTCTGATCCCACCCAAGAGGAAAGACCCAGAAGCCTCCAGTGTGCAGTACCCTGGAACTAGGGACATGTTTACTCCTCTACATGTCAGTTTCTTCCCAGAGTCTTTCTTTCCTTCCTGAGGCCTGCCCTCAAGAGAGCCTGGAACTGTGTGTGTCCTCTCTTAAAGCCAGAAGCCAGAAAAAGAATCTCTCCTTTCCCAAGCTCTCGCCAACTCTGCCCAGATGCCAGTATAGAGCATTGAGTCATTGTTCTTTCCATCCATGAAGAGGGTCTTATGCAAATGCTTAGGTTTGAATTCTGAGTTACAATAGATCAAAAAATGTATGTCCAGTTATGTACCCCAAGTCTATCACCCCTCTGTTAGGAGGTGAGTAGCATGCTTTCTCACTGGTTCATTGGAATTATAACATTGCATTGATTAAATTTGGTCTTTCCATGTTGTTTTTCTGCACAGTGTTATTCTTAATGAATAAACTATTCTCCTAATTCTGCTTATTTCAGTCTGTATCAATTTGTACAGATCTTGCCAAATTTCTCTGAACCTGTCCCTTTTGTTGTTTCTTATAGCATATTATTCTGCTACATCTATATTCCGTAGTTAGTTTAGCTATTTCTCAACTCATGGGCCTCCCCTTTGTTTCCAGTTCTTTGTTAAACAAAAAGTGCTGTTATATCATACCAGCTAGATCCTGATTTGGGCAAATAATGAATTCTATAAAGTGGTCATATATATTCAAGTAGCAGTATTAAAAGTTATGATTATGTAAAACATGGCAGTTGCTTCCAGTCCAATGGAAATACGTGGTGTGAATTCTCAGAGCATGATTACTTCAGGGGATTCTTTATTTATACTAATTGGGACTTAGCTGTATTTCTGTACATATGGGTCTTTTCCCCCTTTATTTGACCTTTTTGGTATCTAGAAGTGGAAATAGTTCAAAGTGTGTGCACAGTTGAGTTCCAATTGCTTTCCAGAATGGCTGAACCAACTAATAGTTTCACCAATAGTACTCCAGTGCCGATCTTTCTTCAGCCCCTTTGTCATCTTTGCCCATCAGAGTTGTTTCAAAGTTCATTTTCCTAATTATTAGTGATTTCAATCTTTTAAAAAATATGGCTATTGATTACTTGGATTTCTTTGATGCCAGTTATAAAAGAAAGGAATCACTCCTTGGAAAAAGGTTAGAGTTTGATGGTTCTGGCATGTTTAGGTTAAAGGAGGTTGGTGGTGTTGAGAAAAGATCCATATAGCCTAGTTACCAAATCCATGTGCAGCACTTTGTCTCCCAGGCATCCCTAACATTGCTTTATTTAAAATTTCTATGCCATAATAATAATTATTAAAAAATCTGATTGGTTGAATTCCTTTTCCTTTTTCCTTCCCCCCCCCCCACCCTTTTCTTGGATATTCCCTCTTCAAACCTTCCCACTCTCTTTTTGTAATTTCAGAGGGTTCTGGAAAATGATGAAAATGTAGAAGAAGTGAATGAAGAGGAGGATCTAGAAGAAGATACTCCCAAACGAAAGAATAGGACCAGAGGACGGGTAAGTTAGGGGCTCTACATAGGAGGAAAGGAAGTTACAGCAAATATTCCATAAGATCATGGACCTAGAACTCAAACGGACCTCAGAGGCCACCTAGTCCACCCTCCTAATTTTATATCTGAGGAAACAGGGTACTGGGGAGGTTAAGTAACTTGCTCAAGGTGACACAGGTAGTAAGCATCAGAGGCAGGATTAGAACCCAGCTCTTCTGAATCCAGAGCCAGTGCTTTTCCCACTACCTCCAGAAGGACATCGCTCCTCATTCCAGGCAGGAAAACCTCAACTTTTGCCACAAGTAGAGAGGATAACTTGGAAAACATTCAGCAAAGGGTATTATAAAGAGAACAAACTCTGAGTGTTAGTGAAATGAGTGAGCGGGGACAGGGTGAAGAGGTTTTCTGTTCTCTGTTCTGGTAGGTTGCCCATAATTGGAACAATATTCCACAGAAAGACCACAAATGAACATTATTTGGGCCCTGAGTCCTCAGGCATGCCTATGGCTATTTGTCAGCTCATTTGTGAAGGTGTGAAACCCCTAGTGCTTTAGAGGGTTAGTTTACTGAGAGTCAGTGTGGTTTAATGGAAAGAATATTGGACTTGGATATTGGAGACCTGGGTTTGAATACAGGTGCCAATATTTGCTAGTTCTGTGACTGTGGGAAGGAAGTAAGTAAAGAAGGAAGGGTGGAAGAAAGAAGAAAGGAGTGAGAAAGGAAGGAGTGAGGAAGGAAGGGGGGAAGGAAGGAAGAAGGGAGGGAGGGAAGAAAATAAGCATTTATTAAGTACCTATTATGTACCAGGTACTGTGTTAAGTGTTTTATAGATATTATCTCTTTTAATCTTCACAATAACCCTGGGAGGTAGGTGCCATCATTATTCCCATTTTACAGTTGAGGAAACTGAGGCAAACAGATTAAATAACTTAAATGACAGGTCACACAGTTAGGGTGTGTCTGAGTTTAGATCTGAACACAGGTCTTTCTGACTTCAGGTCAAATGTTCTCTCCACTGTACTACTTAGCTACCTTGTGTGCAAGTCATTTATCTGAGCTTTCCTTATCTATAAAGTGGAGATATTAATATTTTCCCAAGAGTTACATGGAGGAATTAATAGAGTGGGAATCAGGAAGAACTGTGTTACATTTGAGAATTAAGGTGAAATGAGAGACAAGTTTCTTTTTTTTAAATTTTTTTTTATTAGGGTAGAAATGGGGAGAAAATTTGTAATTCAAGAGAGACAAGTTTCTAAGTATGACCAACTTGTTAATTAGACTAGTAATAACCAGTGAACTGGGTCAATGGTTCCTCTCAATGACCAAAAGACCATAAGACAGGGCTTACTAGCTTTCCAATAGTTTTGGGAAGTACAAGAGAACAAAGAACAGAGTTGGGTAGGTGGGGAAGACAATGCAATTGGCTACATGGTAGACAGTATCATGGGGGTGAGGATGACATGATTGGTTACATCAAGGAAAGTGGGCTAGCACTCATGTAGGGCTAGTAACCATCCCTCTCTGAAAATTAAGGAATAATAATTGTTTTATTGGACCCATATGCAACTTGTAATCTTTGCTAGGGGATCAAAACTATCAGACTTGCTGTCTCTTTGGAAGTAATAAAATTCCCCTAATTGTACAAGGACAGGCAAGGACAGATGATATATTTTGGGGGAATGGAACCAAGTTAACTTGTGGGACTTAAGGATAACAAACCCATGTCCTGAAATTTTCCCAGGGGCTGAAGGTATGGTAGATAACAGTTTCCCTCATTAATTACAACTTTGAACTAGCTCAGAGGGAAAGCTAAATTCCTGAGCTCATCTCAAGGACTTAAAAGGCACTTAAAGGGAGCTTAAGCAGACGCAGAATCAATTACAATGCAAAATAAATGCAGTGTAGAATGAATTATAAAATAGAATTAATTTGAATTTCTCATCTGGGTTCAAATACCAACTCTGTTTTTTACTTGCTTTGTGACCTTGGGCAAGTCATTTTACCTCCTATGTGCCTCATGTAACACCTTAGGATTGAGGTTCTATGTCATATATGGGTTGTGATCAGCATTGGTTGGGACAGTTTGTTATGTTGATAAAATCACAGATCCTTTGAATATTTGGGTAATATCTGCACTGTCTCACAGGTTTCTTCTGCAAAACATGTTTTGTGAATTTTGTTGTTAAGTCATTTTCAGTCACGTCTGATTCTCTGTGACCCTATTTGGGGTTTTCTTGGGAAGGCTACTGGAGTAGTTTGCCATTTCCTTCTTCAGCTCATTTTACAGATGAGGAAACTGAGGCAAACAGGGTTAAGTAACTTGCCCAGGGTCACATAGATAGTAAGTATCTGAGGCCATATTTGAGCTCAGAAAGATGAGTCTTTTTCACTGCAGGTCCAACATTCTATCTACTGTGCCGCCTGACTACCTTGGTAAATTTTAAAGCACTACATAAATGTCAGATATTACTATGTTGTTATTATTACTGAGTTAATAATCAACATATTTGCATTTTGGTTCCTCTCTATTGCTTAACACCTTTGAGACCCTTGAGAAGTCAATCAGTTTCCCTGTGCCTCAGTTTCTCAATTTGTAAATTGGGGATAATTCACATTCTGGGATTGGTATGAAGATAAAAGAAGACAATGATTTCAAAATGCTCTGCAACTGCAAGGTGTTATTATTATGTCCCGTGACTAGGGACCTTGGGAGTCGAGGTCAGAGAACTACACACACTTTAGATGTGCTGCCTGAGGCCTGGTATATGGAAGCATATGCAAATGGACTACCACCTGTTTACTATTTGGGTGACTGAATCTCTTATCTGGTGGTTAGCTAGGATGCTTCTTCATGATAAGGAGATACTAAGAGGTTTGGAATGGGAAGCAGGTAACTTGGGTCACTTTAGCTTTGCTAATGTTATTTGATTTTCTTGCCCTTAGTCATAGGCTCATTGAGGTGGAAGGGACCTTTGGGAGAGCATCTGGTCCAGCCTCTTTTCCTGGCTCTGGTTTTCTATAACTGGTTGACCTGCTTCATCTCATTGTGTTCTGCTGATCTGTGAAGTATTTAAAAAAACATTGAAAGTATTTTTAAAAAATCAATTTGTGTTTATTACATGCCTGCTGTTTGCTAGGCTCCATGCTAGGTATCAAGAATACAAGACTAGAACAGTCCCTGCCTTCAAAGATTTTATATTCTGCTGTAGAAAAACAACATGTACACAGATAATTAAATATTTAAGATGCAAAGTAATTTCAGGGAAGTAAGGTGGGAGGTTAAAAGACTAGTAACTAGGGGGTGGGATTAGAAAAGGTATAGGAGGTACCACTTGAACTAAGCCTTAAATGGAATGGGAAATTTCTTTTTTTTTTAAATTAAAGTTGATTTTTTTTTACATTTTAAGTTCCAAATTGTCTCCCTCCCTCAAACTAGAAAAAGTCACCATTTGACACAGATTTATAAATATATGTAAAACCATACTATGTGTACTCCTGTTTATCAGTTCTTTCTCTGGAGGTAGATAGCAGCTTCCTTCATAGTTCTTTTACAGCTGATTTGAGTATTTCTAGTACTCAGAATAACTTGGTTGTTCACAATTATCCTTCAAACAATATTGTTGTTACTGTATACAATGTCCTTATGGCTCTGTTCACTTCACTTTTCAGTATTTCATGCAAATCTTTCCATGTTTTTCAAAAATCAGCCAGTCCATCATTTCTTACAGCCCAGTAGTATTTTGTTACAAGGCGCCAGAGATTTCAAGAGATGACACTAGGAAGGAGAGAGTCTTAAGGGGCTGGGGGTGGGGGGAGGGCAGGCTGAACAAAGGCGTGATGGAGGGACCTCCTACTCTTGTTGGATAGAATCCGGGGAAACTATGAGTCAAGGACTGGAAGGAGGAATGTTTGATAGGCATTGAGGAAATCCCTGATTAGAATGAGAGGCTTGCTTTGGGACATAGGTTGTAAAGGTAGGAAAGGCCACTACAAGGAGGACCTTCTGAGCCAGGTAAAGCATTGAAAGTATTTGAGAAGGAACTTTCTTGTTTGTAAAATGAACTAGACGATCTCTAAAGTTCCTTCTGGTTCTTATGATCCTATAAGTGACATAATAGAAGTGGTTTCAAAGAAAAATTAGTCTGAAAGCCATGTACAAGGTACGTTGGAGGGGAAGGAGGTTCAAAAGAAGAAAGTTAGGTAGGAGACTAGTGCAATACAGCAGAAGTGAGATGATGATGATGATAAAGCATTTATTAAGAGCTTACTGTGTGCCAGGTACTATGCTAAGTGCTAAGAATTCAGATATAGTTATCCTTTCCACATCATGACTTTCCCCATCATGGTTTCAATATATCACGGGATCAGCATAAGAAATTAAATGGGAATTTTTTGGGGAATTTTGTGGAAGCCATAGATGACACTTGAAGGTCAGTGGATGACACAGAAAAAGTGTAGAAACTCAGAAATGCATAAAATATATGTATATTATTGTATAATATATTTTATCTTTTAATACCATAAATATACTCAAATTTTACAATAGGGTACAATAGGTAAACACCCCATAAAAGAGAAAGAAAAATTCAGACTTCTTCTGTGGTATGAAGGGAAGGCCAAAAATTTTAGGCAGATTTTCCAGGTTGTGGGGGTATCATGCCCCTAATCCCTGCAATGTGGAAGGGATAATTGTACAAAAAAAATAAGACGGTTCTTTCCCTTGGGGACTTTGCATTCTAATGGAAAAAAATAACATGGAAAACGTAGAGGACAAGTACCGTGGCATGGTCTGGAAATGGCCAGAAAGTGATGTAGAGGATTGGTTCTGGAACAGATAAGGTGAAAGCTCATCTATTAGAGTCCAAAGTGGTTTCAGGGTCAGAATCCAAGGTTCCAGTGGGAGAGGGAGGATGATGATGAGGACAATGGCTGGACCACACTACATATGTTGAGGAAATAGGTTAGGGTGGTAGCAGTGGGAACAGACAGAAAAAGACTTATTGACCTACTCTAGTTCACATTGAGCTGTCCCACATCTGAATTCTTATATGTTGTATAAAAGACCCAATCAATTGCTGATTATCTACTCTTTTGTAAATAATATGTTATCTTTTAAGACTATAGTGTATGTGTACATGTACATATTTATGTATGTACCTGTGTTTGCCTGAGCTTGCTGGTCCTATCCAGCTAGAAAGTCTGGATATGGGTTAGCTGATAGATTGTATATATGACTGTTATCTTAATCCCTGTCTAGGTCAGAGAGGTTCATCACCAAGGATAGGATGATGACTTTTTAGGCCATAGCAACTCTCAAGGATAATATCTGGGAATATAATAGCTTATGGTCATTCCATTCACCTCCAAGCCCAGGTCCAAATGAATAGTATCAGTATGAGAAAATAAATTATAATTATGATTATTTGGCATTAAAGCTAATTTTTGTGGAAAGATCATGGACTACATTGACCTGGGAAAGAATTACAAGTGTACAGAAAGGTGAGTGGCCTATAGTAGTTTGTAAGAAAGTAGTTATAGTAGATGAAGCCTGCTGGCACTGTTGAGTAGAGTCTGTTTATGCATGTGTTGGAATTCTGAGGACCTGTATTCCTGAAATATGGGGAAGGATACATGTGCTGGAAAAAGCCCAAGGATATAGGGTTCCTGATGAGTTTTTGGAGCCCAAGATTAAAGTCTGAAGGAGTTCCCAGTAGCTCACCCTTAGAGACACATAAATACACTTGGCAAGAAGGAGGGTAGTAATTACCTCTGGGAGCATTCTTCTTCCACCTTAGGTTAATTAACTCTTCCCTCATGTGAAGGTAGCATTTAGGCTCTTTCATGTGGTAGGCAGCTAGGTGGTGCAGTAGATGGAACGCTGGAGCTTCAGTCAGGAAGACCTCAATTCAAACTCTGTCTCAGACACCCACTAGATGGATGACCCTGGGTAAATGACTTAACCTCTTCTAGCCTCAGTTTCCTCATCTGTAAAGTGGGAATAATAATAGCACCTGCCTCACAGAGTTTTTGTTGATCAAATAAGATAACATATGTACAGTACTTTGCACACCTTAAAGTGTGCGCAAATGCTGCTGCTCCTCCTCCTCCTCCTCCTCCTCCTCCTCCTCCTCCTCCTCCTCCTCCTCTTCTTCTTCTTCTTCTTCTTCTTCTTCTTCTCTTTGTTATTATTCTGAGTTACTGTGGCTCCCTAAGTGGCCGAATGTCTGGTGATGAATCTTTCTGACCTTAGCTAGGTTGATCATCTGACAACAGATGCACAGCCCCTTTGTTGCTGAGAGCACAGTGTAGTTGCAATATTTCAGTGTTCAGAAAAACAAACTGTGGCCCAGATAACTTCCCCAAAGTGCTTCTTCAAGACCTTTTATATCCAGTTTAATTTTATTTTATAGATGAGTAGATTTGGGGGGATACTGGACATGACACTACATGATATTCTCAAGGAGTTTATAGTCTAGTTGGGGAGACCAATTGGAGGCCAAACTTAAATGTGAATGAATAAAGAAGCATATATTAAATGCTGAGTTTGCACCGGGTACTTTGCCAGCCCCTAGGGATGCACATTGTCTGACTCTTATTGCAACAGAAATCCAGAGCCAGAAGAAAGTGTGAGTTAGAGCAGTTACAAAAGTCTTCTTGTAGAAGTTAGGACTTTAGCTAGGTCTTGAAGTTTTTGGAAGACTCTTGATAGATAAAGAGGAGTAAGGAAGATATTCTGAGGATATGGTGGGGGATAGATTAGGCAAAGACATGGAGATGGGAGTTATTGTGGTTGGTATGGGGTGCTGAGGAAGCCTATTTAATTGGAGTTAGTGTGTGTTGAGGAGTAATGGTAGGTAGTGCAGGTCTGGGGTCAGGAAGACTCATCTTCCTGAGTTCAAGCCTGGCCTCAGGCATTTATTAGTTGTGTGACCCTCGACAAGTCCCTTAACCCTGTCATCTGTAAAATGTGCTGGAGAAGGAAATGGAAAATCACTCTGATATTTCTCCAAATGGGGTCATGAAGAGTCAGACAGGACTGAAATGACTCAACAGCTGGATCCTGATGGCAGAGACTTTGGAGGGTATTAGTGACTTGGGACAGGAATTTGAATTGGACACATTAAGTAATAGGGAATCTTTATGATTTTGAGGAAGGAAGTGACAGGTCAGTGGTGTTTAGGGGAGATGAGTCTGGCAGCAGTATACAGGATGAATTGGAGTAGAGAGAGACTGGTGACAGGGAGACCGACTAGGAAGGTGTTATATCGATGTGTGTATGAGGTGTTGGTCTAGGGATTGCAGAAGTGGGAGTGGAGAGAAAGGAATGAATCCAAAAAACATTTCAAAGGAAAAAAATAGGATTTAGAGATTGATTGAATGGAGGTAGGGAAGGAGAGGCAAGGGTCAAAGAAGAGTCAGTCGGTGCACAAACATTTACCTGGAAGGGTGGTGGCACCACTGAGAGAATTTCCTTGCAGGATATTATCATGTGCTCTGGGTGCTCCATCCACACTTTGCAGGTGAGGAAGTGTGACACAGGGAGAGGAAACATTTGCAAAATTACACAAGTTGTTAAATATTGGATCTAGGAATAGAACTCTTTCTTGGCTAAGGGCTCTCCTCCCTCTCTTGAGCTCTTTCTCATCACTGTATTTTTTTCTTTGAATTGTTTCTGTCATTATGCTTGACTATTTTCACCTGCTCAGAGGCTGCTGTGACAGGACTTCTGGAGTAAATATAGTGAGTTATCCCATGTAGCATTGCAAAATTGTAGCACCATTGTGCTTATTCTGACTTGTTAACATTATCGATAATAGCACTGATCTCTCAGGGTTGTTGTGAGGATCAAATGAGATAATATTTGTAAAGCACTTAGCACAGTGACTGGCACATAGTAGGCAATTAATAAATGTTTGGCTTCCTTCCTCCATCCTTCCTTCCCTTCCTTCCTCCCTCCCCCTCTCTCCTTCTCTTCTCTCCTTTCCTCTCTTCTCTCTCCTCCCTTCCCTTTTCTGCTCCTCCCCTCCTTTCCCTTTTCCTTCCTTCCTTCCTTCCTTCCTTCCTTCCTTCCTTCCTTCCTTCCTTCCTTCCTTCCTTCCTTCCTTCCTGTCCATTTGTAGGGAATCTTACATAGCACTTTCAGATGCATGATAGCATTTGTGGAATAGGAAATACTAGTATCTCCATTTCATATATGGGGCCGTTGAGGCTCAGAGAGGTTGTCAGTGGCCCAAGGTCATACAAATTGTAAATGGTAGAACTGGCATTGCTGATGCCTTATACCCCTGGGTCTTTCTATTATCCCACGCTGCCTCTGCATTTGGTCAGGAAAATGAGAGCGACCAAGGGCAAATAACTTTTAGGGCTTGAGGCACCTTCAGTAATCTGGATGGTTTTTCAGGGTAATACGCTGCCTGCTTCCTTCAGTTCCCTCCCAAGGTCAGCTCTCTGAAATGAGGGTAAGGGAAGAGGAGGGAGAGAAAAGGAAGATGGAAAGGGAGAAGGGAAGAATATGGAGGGAATTAGTGGGAGTGAGAAAATGAATGTTCTAATTTGTTTTAGAGACAAGCAGACAGAGCAGGAGACGGGATGATATCTCAGGCATTGTGGTGCTGTCTATGTAATATTGTGGTCGTTAGTCCAGCTCTTCTATCTATGTTGGGTCTTGGAAGGAAACGATGTATCCTGATGGCTCTTTTTTTATTTTTAAAATGATCATTGGGATCTTTTGTTTTTACATTACCTTAATTTCAAAATAAACCCTTTTCTCTCCCCTATCCAGGGACAAAGAATAAGAAAGAAAGAGGAGAAAAAAGCAATTTACCAAAACTAGCCAACACATTGACCAAATATTACAATATATATGCACTATTCTACACCCATAGCCTCATCAAATCCCTTTGAAAAGAAAAAAGGGAAATATATTTTCTCAACTCTCCTTTGACGCTAACCGTAGTCTATGTAAGCAGCAAATCCTGTAAAGAATAGAACATGAGACTTGGAGTCAGGAAGACCTGAGTTCAAATCCTCCCTAAGACACTAGCTTTCTGACTCTGGGTAAATCACTTTCATCTTTCTGTGCCTCAGTTTCCTCATCTGTAAAATTAAAAGGTTGCATTAGATGACCCCTAAGGTCCCTTCTAGCAGAAATCCTACATTCCTACATAGTTTTGTTTCTTTTATTTCTTATTTTAATTTACGTTGTCGTAGCTATTGTGTCCATCATTTTGCCAGTTCTGCTTGTCTCCATTTGTATTAGTTCATATGCCTACCCATGCTCCCCTGAATTCTTCACATCCGTAATGTCTCATGGTATAGTAATATTCTGTTACATTCACGTACTCTAATTTGTTTAGGTATCGCTCAGTTGATGAGTATCTACTTCGTTTCCAGTTCTTTGTTACCTTCAAATGTGTTGCTGTGAATGTTTTTGGTGTATGTGGGCCTTTTTTTTTCTTTTTGATCTCCTTAGGGTAGAAGTTGGATATCTAGGTCAAAGGCTAGGAACATTTTAGTATAATTCCAAATTGTTTTCCAGAATGATTAAACCAATTTACAGCTTTGCCAACAGTATATCAGCTAACTTACCTATCTTTCCATAGTCTGTCATCTTTGTCAACACTTAGCTAGGTGTGAGGTAAAGCATCTCTTTAAGGGAGATTGTAAAAGGTAATGGGCCTGACTTTTTTATGTTTGTCTCTGGTTTTTGCATCACTTTCCCCCATCCTTCCCCTCCCACATACACGGGCTCCTAATTTCTTTGGACTCTCCTTTTGTTCTTTGGGAGCCAGAACTTTGGCCTAGAGCTTATGGATGGTTTCGACCTTCTAACATGAAGCATGGCCAGGCTAAAAATATGCCTCTGTCCTGGCTAGTGCTAAATCTCAGATTTTGTTCTTGCTAAAGTTGTAATGGAAACAGCTGGCTACTCTCTTTCACTTCTTGTTGTCTAGTCATTTCAGTCGTGTCTTACTCTTCATGGCCCCATTTGGGTTTTCCTTGGCAAATGGAGTGGCTTGCCATTTCCTTCTCCAGCTCACTTTACACATGAGGAAACTGAGGCAAACAGGGTTGAATGACTTTCCCAAGGTCATACAGCTAGCTAGTTAGTGTCTGAGGGCAGATGTGAACTCAGGTTTTCCTAACTCCAGGCCCAGCACTCTATACACTGAACCACCTGGCTGCCCTAGTGTTCTTTCACCTAAGGTTACTTAAAACTTTCTTGAAATCCCAAGGTGAATCTGGGGCTTTGGGAACAAGGTGAAGATCCAGTTGAGCTAATAATAATAATTCACATGTCCGTAATGCTTAAGGTAAACTCCTTGAGGACAGGGACTGCTTTTTGCCTTTCTTTGTATCTCCAGTGCTTAACACAGTGCCCAGCACATAGTAGGAGCTTAATAAATACATGTTGACTTAACTTAACGAGGTGCTTTCTCCACAATAGCCCTGTGAGTGTAAGTAGTAGTATCCTCATTTTGCAGATGAGAAAAAGGAGCTTTAGAGAGTTTAAATGACTTGTATAGGACAATATAACTAGCAAGTATCAGAGCCAGGATTTGGATCCACATCATTTCCCAATTCCGAGTCTTGTCCTCTACATTATACTATAAAGAATTATAAGCTTAGAAAGGACCTTACAAAGTTCTACGTATCTGCCTTCAGGTAGGACTACAGGCAGACCTCCGAGATATCGTGGGTTTGGTTCCAGACCACCGCAATAAAGCAATAAAGCAAGTCACACGGATTTTTTAGTTTTCTGGTGCGTGTGAAAGTTATGTTTACACTATACTGTAGTCTATCAAGCATGCAATGGTATTATGTCTAATGAGACAATGTACATACCTTAATGAAAAATGCTTTATTGCTAAAAAATGCTAACCATCATCTGAGCCTTCAGTGAGTTGCAATCTTTTTGCTGGTGGAGGGTCTTGGCTCGATGTTGATGACTGTTGACTGATCAGAGTGGTGGTTGCTGAAGGCTGTCTTAAAATAAGACAACAATGAAGTTTGCTGCATTAATTGATCCTTCCTTCCACAAAAGATTTCTCTGTAGCATGCGATGCTGTTTTTTACCCGCAGTAGAACTTTCAAAATTGGAGTTAAGCCTCTCAAATCTTGCTACTGCTTTTTTCAACTAAGCTTATGTAATATTCTTCAATATTGTTGAGTCTCAGGGAATAGGGAGGGCCAAGGAATAGGGAGAAAGACAGGGTAATGGCTGGTTGGTAGAGAAGTCAGAACACACACATTTATCGATTAAGTCTGTAGTCTTATATGGCATGGTTCATGGAGCCCCCAAACAAGTACATTAGTAACATCAAAGATCACTGATCACAGACCACCATAACAGACATAATAATAATGAAAAAGTCTGACATTTGTGAGAAGTACCAAAATGTAACACAGAGACACAATGTGAGAATGTGCTATTGGAAAAATGGTGCTGATCGACATGCGTGATTGGTGCAGGTTTGCCACAAACCTTCAATTTGTTAAATGTAATGCAAGATCTGCAAAAGAATAATAAAGAAAAATGCAATAAAACAAGGCATGCCTGTACTTATGCTTTAAAAATTCCTAGGCAGATAAAAATGTGGCCTTTGAGAACTTTCATTTCTTCAGAGAACAAGATTCTGCCACTTTCCTTGCTAACATCTTTAACAACACTCACTGTCAGATAGTTCTTCATAATATATACCTTAAATTCCTGGTTATAGTCATCTTTTGTTATTACTAAAAATGGAAAATAGCTGTTTCCATTATTGTATACTTAAGCCTTTGAATATGTTTAAAGAAGCCAGTCTCTCCCTCACTTTTTGACCAACCTCTAATCATGTATTATTGGTTAAAAATACTCTAATACTGTGGTCAGTTGTGTGTATGTATGTGTGCACATGTATGTATATATATATTTGTATGTATATATGTATTCATGCATGTGTATGTGCATCTCTGTGTATGTGTAGGTACTGTGTTGGAAGCTGGGGAAATGAGCCCTGACCTCAAGGATTTTTTGCAGGGTAGCAGGGGAGATGAGGCATTACACAATTAACTCTAATGCATATTACCCATGGGGACCCCCCACCCATATAAGAAAGCTCTCTCCAATACTGGCCTCAAGTGGACACAAGTTCAGTCCCGTGAAACCCTGACCTCAAGGAGAAGGGATAAAGCTTTTCTCTTGAACTCTTGGGCTTATATTTCGTACACCTCTGAGTCCCAGTGAAAAATCTTGTTTTTTTTTAAAGATCCTAAACAGATTTATTTAGAGGTTAGGGGTAAGGAATGGAGCTCAGGTCAGATCAAATAGACAATAATAGTATATGGCAGTGAGAAAACCTTTCCCTTTGAGGTATGTTATTGGTTTGGGTAACTCCTATGTTTGTTTGTCTATGCTGGTGTTTCCCTCCACAGTTTCTAAAGAAAAAGTTTTATTTTTGGTTATTCTGAACTTGAGACACAACAAACACACACGACCATTTGTATCTATAAAGAACAGGGGGATAAAAGGATTGTGTGTGAAACCCTGAGGCTACCTCAGTACAGCTCACTTTTTAGGGAAAATATGGAATCAATTTCACAAGTTAATTTCAAAACTGCCCTGTTGTCTGTGTCTCCCTCTGAACTTCCTTCTGTTCTCTTCTGTGCGTTTAAAATGTTTCAATGGACTTCTTTTCTGTTTTTATATGTTAGCATGACTATCACTAGAACAATTTTTCTTTCCCAAATTAAAAAAAAATCCTCCCTTGAAACAAATGAGTAGATTCAGGTAAACTGAATCCACACACATTTAGACTCCTGTACTTCAGATCTCTCACCTTTCCATCCGAGGTGGAGAGGGTGGCATGTCTCATCCTCAAAGCTCTGGAGATGTGGTTGATAATTTCACCGATTAGAGTTCCTTTACAACATTGTTACTGCACAGAGAAGGGGTTCTTAGCCTTTTTTTTTTTGTGTCATGGACCCCTTTGGAAGGCTGGTGAAACCTATGATGAAACCCTTCTCGTATCATATTACAAAATAATTGAAGAGAATGCTAAATTTCAGTTAGAGGTTAGTGAACATGAAGATGTAATTTTTTTCCCCAATTTAAGTTTACAGACTCCCCTGGAATCCAGTTTAAGAACCCCTTGCTTCTTAAACTTGAATAAGAATGTCATGTTCTCCTTGTTCTATTCTCTTGATTCTATATCAGTTCATATAGGTTTTCCTGGGTTTATCTCAATCTATCCTTTTCATAATTTCTTATGGCATAACAATATTCCCTTTCATTCATGTGTCATAATTTGGCCATCCATTAATAGAGAAAATAAAATCTCTTAAAGCTTGTTTTTGGCTCATGCTAGGGTCCCCCAGGAGAAATTAACTTCCACAGAAGTTACTCAATAAACAAAGTAGTAGATATCAAGAATAGGACAATTATTTATTTCCAATATCACAAAAGCAATGCTTAAAACACAAAAGACTCTTAAGTCTGAAGTGACAAATTCTTAAAATATGAGACAGTAACTAGTAATTCCTAATATATTCTCCTGGGAAGTAGGAAAGATTTTAAGGAGATGCGAGAATGTTCATTTAGAAGAGCAACTCTAAGTCCAAGTCTTCTCCTCTGAAAAGTTGTAGTTGCAGAAAATAATTCTGGTTAGTACCCCATAATTCCTAACCTCTTAAATTCACAAGGCTATAAAGATCCATCTCAGGATCACTGATTGGTCATTTGTACTCAGGGAAAAACATAGTGAAAAAGGCAGCTAGGGACTGGAGATTTAGGCTTCGGCTCACTTACGCAAGGAGACATACTCACTGCTATGTGTGAGTAGTCATAATTATTTCTGGAAGGTGGTAGAGAAATCCCTATTGGCCACTTGTTCAAAAGGAAAGAAGAGAGAGCTAGAGTAGAAATTGTTTCTCCTTTCAAAGCTTCTCAGGTTGATGGCCCTTCCTGCTTAGTTGACAATCATCTTTGACACAGCTTCCAGTGATGGGGTTCATAGGGACCAATCAGGAACCTCTGCTCCCACATATCCTTCAGCAAGGGGCTAGAGCTTGGGGTTCATGAGAAGGATCCAGGATACCTCAGCTCCATAGAAAGTGCCCCAGTCTAATAGATCAGGAGTGTGGGCTGCCCTGATTTTACCCTCTGGCCATATCATAAAACTTAGAATGTATTTAAATGCAAAGGAGGAAAAAGAGTGGAATTCAAGGAGGGATAGGTCATGTATAGTGGTAAGAGACCCAAGAGAGCACCGTGGAGGAGGTGGTCCCAGAATTTGACCTTGACAGTATAGAGGATTGAAAAGACAGACATAGAGAGCTGTGTTCCAGGTATGGGGGATGGTCAGGGGACAGTTAGTTTTTAAGCTAACCACTCTCTCCTCCTACCTCACCCAATACATGTATGTGGGAAACTAGAAGGTTCAAGCGTTTGTGGAAGAGAATAAATGAATAAAAGAAAAAAAAATTATTAAGCGCTTACTTTGTGCTAAGCACTATCCTAAGGCCTGAGGATATTAAACCTCTCAGTATGCTCACATTCCACTTTAGGGGGACAACACATAGAAGAAAGGAGAGCCACAAGGCAGAAATATCCTAAGGATTCGGTGGTGGAGTGAATGGCAAGATGTATCAGCAGGTTGGATGGTAATATTCGAGACTTTGGGTGGTGTAGCATCGGGGCAGATAGTAAAGTCCAGAGGATCATGGGAGCAGAATGAGGAGCAAGAGAGTTCCTTGAGCATGTTACTGAATCCTTCAATTCTCTTTTCAGGCCCGTGGTTCTGCAGGTGGCAGGAGGAGGAATGATGCTGCCTCTCAGGAAGACCAAGATAAACCGTACGTCTGTGATAGTAAGTATAGCCTCTCTGCTCTTCCTCTCTCTTCCTTTCCCTGTCCTCCCATCCTACTGTCCCTTACAAATCCCTTGGCTGTCAGCCTGGTCCACCTGGCTTCAGTTGCCACCTGGGCTTCCTCACTCTCTTCTCTTTAGGGAGGTTCTTTTTTGCTGTTCCCTGGCTTGCATGTTGTGGTCTGCTGCTGCTGCTGCTGCTGCTGCTGCTGCTGCTGCTACTGCTACTGCTGCTGCTGCTGCCGCCACTGCTGCAGCTGTCTCCTTCTCCTCTTTCTTCCTCTTCCTCCTCCTCCACTTGCTGCTGCTACCTCCTCTGTGAGTGTTTCTGCATGAGGGGGAAAGAAGTGAAATGGAAAGATCCCTGCAGCGAGATTCCTGCTGATCCCAGGGCTGCAATAGTTCAGCACTCTGGCATTGTGCTCCTTCGTGGCTTCTCTCTCTCTCTCTCTCTCTCTCTCTCTCTCTCTCTCTCTCTCTCTCTCTTTCTCTGTCTCACTCTCCCTTTCTTCCTGTCCCCTCTTTCTCTGCCTTCTCTCTCTCTTCTTTTCTTTCTTCTTTTTCTCCTTTTCTTTTCCTCTCTTTGTCTCCCCCTCCCTCTCTCTCTCTCTCTCTCTCTCTCTCTCTCTCTCTCTCTCTCTCTCCCCCTTTGTTTTCTCTTCTCTTTTTCTTTCCCTTTCTCTCTTTCTCTTCTCTCCTTCTTTCCCTTTCTCTTTCTCTTTCTTCTCTCTTTTCTCTTTCCCCTCCCCCTCTCTCTCATATCTTCTCTTTCTCCCCTCCCCATCTCCTCTTCTCTTTCTCTCAGTCTCCTCTTTATCTCCTCACCATTTCTCTCCTTCTCCCCTTCTTTCCTCCCTCTCTGTCTCTGTCTCTCTGTCTCTCTCTTTTTAAGATTCACCCTCTATTTCTTTCTTTGTTTCAGATAGTTACAAACAAAAGCATAACCCAAAAACCTCCGACAAAGGTACTTGGTTCTTGTATCTTTTCATTTGTTCTTCCCACTAATTTCCTTCTTTTCCCTCCTTCCTTAGCTATGAGTCTATATGATGGTGACTACTTTTATTTTAATCAATTTTCTTTCCCCCTTCCCTCCCCCTTGAACCATACAGTCTTTCTACTTCACTAAAGTCTCTTTGATGGGTAACTGGCTATCCCTGGAAGGTAGGGATTAGCAAATAATACTGCAATAGGACGATGAGAACGAAAGGGTGGTTTTGTGAAGGGACAAGAAACCTGAATCTATCAAAGATTTATATACAGAAGAAAACGTGTTCTGCCTTAATAAAGAGAAAGATTTGGTCTTCTTTCCAAGTATAGCACCCATAGCATTGTCTGCTGAAAGCCTATGGGCAGACAGAAGCTCCTGTCCTAGATAACTTCTCATTGTCCAGGACACCCTCTGCTTCCACTCTAGTAAGGGCACTTCTTAAAACCTCAGTCCCTATTAATCTTTCCTTTCTATCTGTTCATTGATCTAAGAAGGCACCCCATGTCTTCAAGTGGCTACTCTTACCAGCTCCCTTCCGGAATGGCAGAGAGGCAATGCACAGAGAGTTTAGGGGATCATCTAATATTTGGATATTGACACTGGGGATATATCCTGGAGATGTGAACCCCTCATGTTTTAAAATAAAGTTTACAGTTGTGGGCATACTTATGCAATCTATTGGAATAGGGGAAGAGGGCAATCAATGATAGGTGGTAATGAGACACTTAAGGAAGAGTAGTGATTTTCCCTCTATATTGATCTTAAAAAGTTGTTCCATTGTTCAGTGGAGAGTGATATAGTGGGACTTTATTTTGTATCAAACCTTCATGACTCTTACTCAGTGACTCACTCAGCTGATGGGAATCAATTTTCAATGGGAAATCGGACAGTCTGGAGGGAAGAACTCTGGATCTGTTCTGAGAACAATTGGGTTCGAACCCCAGCTCGCTTCTAACTGCTTTGGGTGACTCTGGGCAGATCACAGCCTCTCCAGGACTTAGTTTCTTTATCTGTAAAATGAGAAGGATGGGCCAGACAATCTATAAGGTATCTTTCAGGTCTAAATCCTATAAACTTATGTTACTCCTATAGGGAATGGGCCCATAGTAACATAATTCTATCTAAGAATAAGTTAGGGGTATTCGGGTGTTCCACTGCCATCTTTCCATCATGCAGTCAAAGTGACCTAGAACCTGTTTTGAGCCTGGGCAACAGACACAGTTTAGTTTCCCTGATGAGGTTCAAACACATCCCTTCCTACATCAAAAATTTGTCTTGATCCACTGTAATCCTAGTTTGCTAGCTCCCTAAAGGTCTCTATTGTTCTGGGGTAATGAAATGTGAAGTTTCCTTGGCCCCTTCAAAGAAGGGTCAGTAGTTTTGTCTTCTTGCCAAAGAAGGCATGTCCATGTATAAAGGAAAATGGAATATATCCATAATACCTGTCTCTTGGTCTGTGTGGGTTTTAAAAAGTTGTCTGTCCTTTTCTTGTGGTTTGATATCATGAGGAATTTCCTTACAGAAGCTGAGATTGTTTAGCATTGGTTTTGCTTTGGCTTCCCAGCTAAATCCGACTTTAAACTTTGATTTTTCTAACACACTCTGTACTCCTTTTCTGCCTGCCACCTTCTATTTCCTTTCCTTACCTATTTGACCTCAGACCTCAGCCCCTGTCTTCTTTTGTTTGATGCTTCTTTGCTGGGCATTATTCTCTTTCCCATCCTTCCCTTTCTATATCTCTCTTCCGCATGCAGCCACAGGATAATATCCTTATTATAAATCATTTAAATCAAAATATGTTTGATCATAAATTCTTCATCTATTCACAAATCTGACAGGTAAAATATTCCATGCTTTTCTAATGTGTTTATGATATCACCCTTATATCTAAATCATGTATCCATTTTTACCTCATCTTGGTGTACGGTATGAGATGTTGGTCTATACCTCATTTCTGCCAAACCAATTTCCAGTTTTCCTGGCAGTTTTTGTCAAATAGTGATTTCTTTTCCCAAAATCTTGGATCTTTGGGTTTGTCAAGCACTGGATTACCAAGATCATTTGCTATTGTGTATTAGGTACTTAATCTAGTGTACTGATCTGCCATTCTATTTCTTAGCCAGTGCCAGATTGTTTTGATAATTACCAATTTGTAATACGGTTTGAGATCTGGTACTACTAAGCCACCTTCCTTTGCATTTTTTTTCATTGATTCCTTTGATAATTTGACCTTTTGTTCTTCCAAATGAATTTGGTTATGATTTTTTTCTAACTGTATAAAATAATTTTTTTGGTAATTTGATCCTTATGGTACTGAATAAGTAAATTAATTTAGGTAGACTTGTCATTTTTATTATATTGGCTTGGCCTACTCATGAGCAATTAATATTTCTCTAATTGTTTAGATCTGACTTTATTTGTATGAAAAAGTGTTTTGTAATTGTGTTCATATAGTTCCTGGGTTTGTCTTGGCAGGTAGAATCCTGAGTATTTATATTGTCTGCAGCTATTTTAAATGGAATTTCTCTTTCTATCTCTTCCTGCTGGACTTTGTTGGTAATATATAGAAATGCTGATGATTAATGTGGGTTTATTTTATATCCCCCTCCATTTTTTTTTTGCCTTGAGTGGGGCCAAGGACTCTGCAGCCTCCCCTTTCTGTATTCAGGCTTCCTTAGTAAATTATCTGGCAGCTTGGTGATTAATGGACTTTATTTTTATCTAGTGCCCTTCAGACTTGTGATCCTTTGGGACAGGAATGACCTTTGGAGAGGTCATGTGTCCCATCCCCCTGTACTGGACAAAGAGTGCTTTTAATAATCCCTAATGCATCCTAAGTAGAGAGGTGTCTGGTCTCTTCCGCGAATGTCCCCAGAGAGGGGGTTACCATAGCTGCCCTTTTCCCCATTATTTCAGCTGTTCTTTGAATGATGGTCTCCCCTTACTATGAATCTAAATTTCCCCTGCCGTAGCCCCTCTTGCCTTTTGTTCCCTTCCCCTGAAACAAATGAACACCCACAGTTCTATCAGTCCATTGTAGCCTCTCCCTTTGGGCTGCATGACCATGCCCACCTTTCTCTCTGCCTCTTCCGGTTCTGTTCTCCAGAATAAAATCTGTCAGTTATGTGACCCTCCCTCTTCTGTGCTTTTTCTCATGCCTGGGGCTAAGTAAAGTGCTCAGATCTGAAACTATGTCAAGGTCTAGTCATCGAGCAGTAGAATAGACTCATTTCTTTGTAAACTTTAAAGTGCTATATTAATGTGTTTTCTTTTTTTCTCCCCTTAAAATAACAGCGACTAACACTAACACACTGGCTGTCCTCTGAATACAACTCCATTCAATGGTACAATGGCATATTTTGGCAGTATTTTTGCTTTGTATACACTGTCCCCTGCAAGCTCCTAATCCTCTTCAATTCTGGTACTGGCACTGGTGCCCAGCCAGGTGTATGCTAGTTTATATTTATGCATTTGGTGACTCCTTCCTCCATCAATCACTTTATATTTTGCCCTATTGAATTTCAATAAAGAGATGCAATAATATGTGACTTCAATATGTAAGATTCAATAAGAACAAATTTCCTAAGATTGCACAGTAGTTAAATTCCATTCTCCACAGATTTGCAATCCCTGCCATCTTTGTGTTGTCTGCCAGTTGGATTTGCATAATTCCCTACTCTATCTTTCAAGTCATTAATGAAAATATCAAGTCATCTTGGATCCAGAAGAGACCCTTATGAGTCCCCATGCAGCACTTCTTCCAATGTAGATGTGGAACACTTAATGATTATTTTTCAAGTTTGATTTTGTTTAACCAGCCTTGGTATTTATTCCTTAGTATAGCTGTTCGATTGTATGCTCATTTCCAATTTCCCCTAGGAGAGGGGCAGATGGAGCAATATTAAGTGCTTTGGTTACTAATGCCAGGTGATAGATATTTTGTCTATTGCTTTCATCCAGCCACCGGGTATCCTGTTTCAGAGAAATAGTCAATTATTTGAACATGGTGAAGTTTTTTTTTTGACCCATTTATGGTGCCTCTGGCCTTATATTTTATTTTCCTGCAAATAATCACAGTGCTACTGCTTTATTAATTATCTTATAGTTTGACAAGTATGGGAGTTAAGGTGTAGTTTTCAATTTCTTGCCAAAGGAAGGACTTTGGAGATGAGAGCTTATTTCTCATCTTTCCCACCTGTCACCCATAAACCAAGCAACTGCATGTGATAGCCTGGGAGATCCCATTCAATTGAACTGAAATATTTGTTGAATTGGATAGAAATGAATCAGGCCTGATTCAAACTGCAGGTTCCTGGTCTGTAATTTCCCAGCCCTTTCTTTATCCCTTGCCTTAGCTACTTCTCTTCTGACCTGAAGGAACACCAATCTTCAGGAATTCTTCCATTCGATGGCCATTGTAATCGACCTGCTTATTATCACAATAGAGAGGTCGGGTGGTATAGTAGATAGAAGCATGGCCTCAAAGACCTAGTTTCTAGTCCTGACACGTTAGTATATCGCCAATGTGATACCCACATCTGCTATGAATATGCAGGCGTATTTCCAGGTTTGACTCTCTTGCTCAAAGACAAAACCAAGATATTTATTCAGATACCAGAAAGCCAGATCCACCATAGTAACAAAGAAGTGCGTACACATTATTGATGCAGGGAGCACGGCCATCCCCAAGCCTTTCTTGCTTCAGGCCTCCCCACAAACAAGCTCCCTTAGGCAAAATTCTCTCTCTCTCACTCACACTAGCTGCTCTCCCTCTGCTCTGCCTGGTCTCCTTCCCAGCTCTACTGTTTGGCAAGCTCCTCCCACTACAGCCTCCATGTGACTCAGGCTCAAAGCAGGTCACATAGGCCTATTAATGAGCCAGAAAGATACTCCCATTCCATTAACAGTACAGTTAGCTGTGTGACCCTGGGCAAATTCTTACCTCTCAGTGCTCTAGACAAGTCTGCAACTCACCTGTGAATTCCCTATACCAGTAAAATTACAGGTCTGAGCCTTATGTCTCTTTATTGTTATAACACCTGAAAGTTACTAGTACCAATAGCTAAATGGAGTAATAGCTTGAGGCATAGAGTATTGTATAAATGTATTTAGGTTGTTAATTTGGGGGTTCGGAACTAAGATTTTATTGGTGTAGGGAATTCCTAGTGAGTAAACTCCTACCAGTTCAGATTAGGTTCTCCAAATTGAGGCACTGAGAGGTTAAGTCAAGTGCCCATTATGAATGAGAGGTAAGAATTGAAACCAGATCTTTATGACTATAAGGTCCCACACTTTATTGACTACACCATGCCTCTTGGGTTATTGGTCTATTTCAAACTGAAAGCTGACTTCAGAGCCAGGAAAACCCAAGGTCAAATCTTGCCTATAATGCAGACTAGTTGTGTGGCTCTGGGAGAATCATTTAACCTTTTGATGTTCTAGATGATTCTCCAAGACTATAAGTTGCAGAGAAGGTGCTGAGCTGCATTAGCAGAGGGTGTTTCCTATATCATTGAAATCATAAGCCCAATACCTATCCCTAATTCTTCAGTGACTATCACTAATTAACTCTTATGGACACTTTTTTTGGTTAGAATCATCTGATTCTGTTGATGAAAGCTACTTTCAGTCGGGGAGACTCCGTTTGCTAGATTCAAACTAGCCTCAGACACTTAATAGCTGCGGAACCCTGGACAAGTCACTTAACCCTCTTTGCCTTAGTTTATTCATCTGTGAAATGAGCTGAAGAAGGCAATGGCAAACTATTCCATTATCTTTGCCAAGAAAATCCCAAATGGGGTCATGAAGAGTTAGACATGACTGAAAAATGACTGGACAACAAAACCACACTGGAAAGACTTTAAGTATGTGCCTAGAGCTGGATTGTATTTCTCTCATTAGTGGACCAGCCTACCTAAGTTTGGAGAGGTTTATCACTAGGAGGGAGCTACCAGCTAGGTGACACAATGAATAGAACATTGGTCTTAGAGTCAGGAAGACCTGAATTCAAATCCTGTGTGACCCTAGGATCTCAGTTTTCTCTTCTGCAAAAATGAGAATGTTATATTGGATGGTTCCAAAGGTTGTTTCTAGTTCTAGATCTGTGCTTCTTTGGATATGGCCTTCTGTTCCTGATCCTTGTCAATGAAGGGAATAGGTATTTAACAGTCCAGTTGTGTTTCTCTTCATTGTCTTGCAGGTCTTAGGCTGGGGTAGAAGGGAGCAAGGAAGAACCAGGAGAGAACACTCACTGCCCCTGAAAGTTGATTTGTAGAGCAAGCCTGTGGCATTTGTTGAATCCAAGGCATATGATGTTGGATGCCAGCTAGATTGTGTCTTTTTTGTTGATAAAAAGCTGAGGCTGTGTAACACCACTGAAAAGGACGAACCCTGAGCAAAAGTGTGAAGTAGATAGCTTTGTCTTGAGTGCCAGACAACACTATTTTCTTTGCTTTTTAAAAAAGTAATTAATTCATTTTTAGTTTTCAACATTCACTTCCATAAGATTTTGAGTTTTAAATTTTTTCTTCCTCCCTCCTCTGCCCCCTCCCCAAGATGGCATGCAATCTGATATAGGCTCTACATATACATTCATATTAAACATATTTTCACATTAGTCATGATGTATGGAAGAATTAGAGCCAATGGAGGAACCATGATAAAACAAAACAACAAAAGAAAAAGGGAGCAAATAGCATGCTTCCATCTGCATTCAGTCTCCAAAGTTCTTTCTCTGGATGTGGATAGCATTTTCCATCATGAGTCTTTTGAAATTGTCTTAGATTATTGCATTGCTGAGAAGAGCTAAGTCTATCAAAATCAGTCATTGTACAATGTGGCTGTTAATGTGTACAATGTTCTCCTGGTTCTGCTCACTTCACTCACCATCAGTTCATGTAAGTCTTTCCAGGTTTTTCTGAAGTCTGTCTGCTCATCATTCTTATACCACAATAGTATTCCATTATATTCATATATCACAACTTATTCAGCCATTCCACAATTGATGGACATCCCCTCAATTTCCATTATTTTGCCTCCACAGAAAGAGCTGCTATAAATATTTTTTGTACATGTGTGTCCTTTTCCCATTTTTATGATCTCTTTGGGATATAGACCTTGAAATGGTATTGCTGGATCAAAGGATATGCACAATTTTATAGCCCTTTGGGCATAGTTCCGAATTGCTCTCCAGAATGGTTGGATCAGTTCACAACTCCACCAACAATGCATCAGTGTTCCAGTTTTCCTACATCTTCTCCAACATTTATCGTTTTCCTGTTTTGTTATATTAGCCAATCTGATAAGTGTGATGTGGTACCTCAGAGTTGTATTGATTTGCATTTTTCTGATCAATAGTGATTTATAGTATTTTTTCATATGACTATAGATAGCTTTAATTTCTTCATATGAAAACTGCCTGTTCATATCCTTTGACCATTTGTCAATTACAACCCTACTTTCAATCCTTTCCTGAAGCCTCTTCCTGCTTCTCTCTGCCCAGGTACTTTAATGCCCTTGTTCTCTTCTTGGATATTCTCTTTCCTGCTAAGAAGGAAGGAAGGGAGCAAGGAAGGAAGGAAGTAAGGAAGGAAGAAAGGAAGGAAACAAGCATTAACTAAGCTTCTGCTATGTGCCAGGCACTGTACTAAATGCTTTACAATTATTCTCATTTGATCCCCACAACCACCCTGGGAGGTAGGTTCTATTATTATCCCCATTTTACAGTTGAGGAAACTGAGGCAGACAGAGATAAAATGACTTGCCCAGGGTCACACAGCTTATAAATGTCTAAGGTAGGATTTGAACTCAGGTCTTCCTGACTGCAAGCCTTGTGCTCTGTCCACTGTGCTACCCAACTGTTTAGTAAACATAGATTTGGGCCTCAGACCCATTCTCAGGCATGCGTCTGAGGCCAGTTCTCATCAGTGTCCATCCCTAGTAACCTTATAAGCTTTGTTCCAAAATCCTTCTTGTCCGCATGCAAGTATGTGTAGAAACATGGGCCATTGGGGGCCACCAAGAGTTTGTGGTCTTTCATGGACACAAAGGAAGCCAGCTTGAAGTGGAATATGCACATTCGTACCACAAAGGAGTGGTTGGGATAGCTCAAGGATGCTGAAGGCTTGAAGCTCCTGGGCACAGTGGGTCTAAAATGAGTTCAGTTCACTCAAGAACAAATTTGCCCAGCAAGTCATTTTCCTCTCAATGCTTGGAAGAGGCTAGGTCAGGAGTAACAAAACCAGCCACCTCCATGTTGGGTTTAAAGCCCCCACACTTACAGCTGCTCGTAGATAGGAGGAGTAGCTTTCTGGTAGAGGTTGCTGTAACTGTGGATATTTGAGTGGTGAGTTGTTAGTTCTGGGGGTCTCCCCCATAGTCCCCTGGTCTCTCAAGTCTCCATGTTGCAGTTACTCATGTTAGATCTGGAATTGGAGTCAGATGGACCTGGCTTCAAATCCCACCTCTGATACTTACTAGCTAGGTAACCATGGGCAACTCATTTGGTTTCTGTCTGCCTCAGTTTCCTTCACTGTAAAATGGGGATAATAATGGCACTTACCTCCTAGGCCTGTTGTGAGGGCTAAATGAGATAATATTTGTAAAAACACTTATCATAGTGCCTGGCACGTAATAGATGCATAATAAATGCTTATTTTCTTCCTTCCTTCTTCTGATCCTCCATTTCCTCATCTGTAAAATGGGAATATAAATATTTGTTGTAGCTATGTCAGAGGTGTTATGAGGCTTAAATAAGGAGGGATATGTAAAGTACTTTATAACCTTTAAAGAGATCTAGAAATGCCAGTTGTTTCTATTGTATTTTTATTATTCCCTTCCTCTCTCTATCAAAACTCCCTTTCTCTCAGTATTTGTTTTCATTTAGCTGTCTGGGAAGGAAATAATCTATAAACTCATTCATATCAAGTTGGGGAAAGTGCCTCATTAATCCATATTAAGGGGTGTGTGCGTGTGTGTGTGTGTGTGTGTGTATGTGATTGATAATAGGGTGATGTGTGAACCTTCCTTCTTTCTTCAGAGGCATTGTGACATTTCCCATAGCAGCTGTTCCAAACTTTTTTCCCCCATCTTCCTCAAATCCCCTGCTCCACTCTTACCTTCCCTAACTCTCAGCAAATGGACTTTTTCATACTTTACTGAGACATTTGGGGTTGTCAGACATGAGCAGCCTTAACTTCTCTCCACCACCAAATGCCTCACACATTCTCTTTGCTTCTTTTTTTGTCCCAAATGAAGCAATGGTTCTTTTCTTTTCTAAAGCTCATTTGTCTTCTCTTATAGAAAGTGTGGTTCAGTGCCAGATTTGGACTCGGGAAGAACAGGGTTCAAATCTTGTCCCCCCCCCCCACTTACTAATTGTGTGACCCTGGGCAAGTCATTCAACCACTAGGGATATTGATAGCACTGACCTCAGGGTTGTGGTAAGGATCCAATAAGATAATGTAAATAAGGCCCTCTGATCATCTAAATGTGAGTTATTATCATTGCTGCTGTGGTCATCGTCATGGTGGCTCCAATAATACCAACATGGTATTATTCTATCTGCTTCTCCTGTACAGTTAGTACTCAAACAATTATCCCTTCTTTCTTTGAATCTCCATTCTCTCCCTTTCTGCTGATTTCTTTCCTTTTACCCACAAAAATGTTCTGGCCTTCTCTATCTTTAAAAAAACTCAGCTCTGCCATTCTTTCAAGTTACTATTCCATCTCCCTAATTTTTGGTATTCCTCATGGCTCTGTTCCCATCTCTCTTCTCTTTCTGTATGCTTTCCTATGGTGATTTCAGCCATTTCCTGAACTTCAACTCACGAAGACTGGGGGGTTCAAATCCCACCTCTGCCACTCATTAGTTATGTGACGATGGGCAAGTCACTGTGTGGGTCTCAGTCTCTTGACCTGTAAAGTAAGAAGTTTGGACTAGATGCCTCTAAGGTCTCTTATAACCTCTATGCTGGTTACTTCCAAATTATATTCTCAGCCATGTCTTTTCTCTTGAGTTCTGGGAAAATGTTTCTAAATGTTTAAATATCCTAGCCTGCTAGAGATAGTATGAAATTTAGGGAAATGAACTTAACTATAAATTCATTGGTAATTATATTATTGTTAAGTATATTCACTGGTAATTAATCATAAATTCATAAGTTGGTCCCAGTCATTTTTTTCTATATCACTTTCCTATATCACTATCCCTCTACCACTTCCCACAGCATCTTCTTCAAGATCATAATCCCGTTTGTCCTCACTATTATCACTTTTCTCAGATGGCCTTGCCTTCTACTTCAAAGCTTTTTCCTCTTAGTTACTTCTGTTAGTGCCGCCACCATTCTCCAAGGCACCCAGGCTTACAACCTTGGATTCACTTTTGGTTCTCTTCCTCACCCCTCCCCTTCACATCCAATTAGTTGATGAGACCTGTTGTTTCTCTTCCTGTATTCATGTAAGTACCCTTCTCTCCTTTCCAGTGGCCATTGCCACCCTAGTTCAGGCCCTCATCACTTATCTGTACTATTCTTAACTCTTTCATTTGTCTTCAGTCTTTGTCACATTGAATCCACATTTCATGGGACTGCCAGAATAATCTTGTTAAAGCACAGATATGATCAAGTCACTTCCCTGCTCAAAAAGTCAATGATTCTCCCGTTGCCTATGAAATAAAATCTAAACTCTTTTGCCTGGTATTCAAGGCTCTCCATGACTTTACCTTCACCTACCCTTTCTCCTGCTGCTTCCCCTCACGAATATTTTGCACCAATTAAACTTGAGTACTTGCTCTTCCCCTCATGCTTTCTTTGTATTCTATCTTGGGTGAATATTTTTTACTTATCTCTCTTACTAGATCATAAACTCCATGAGGACAGGAACTACAGGGTGTTCCTAAAGTCTGGACGTGTCAGCAAAAATGAAATGAATGAAATTTTCAACAACATTTTATTTAATTGGAATATTAACAAATAGCATCTTCAATATGATTTCAATCATTTGTGATGCAAAGGTTGACATGATTTGCAAGATTCACATGAACTCGATGCAATAACTCCACATTGCTGTCAATTTTAGCACATTCACTCTTTATGCGTTCAATCAAGTGTGTTGCATCTGTGATTTTCATTGATTACTCCTTCTCTTTTAGCATACCCCAGAAAAAGAAGTCAAGGGGGCTAAGGTCTGTTAATATTCCAAATATTTTAAAATATGCATTTTTGCCTATGTGTCCAGACTTTAGGGACACCCTGTATTGTTCTTATCTCTCCTTCTATACCCTAGCACCTAATAGGCGACAGTCGATAACTATTTGTTGGATGGATTGGAGGATGAATGAATGAATTGTTCACTGCTGTTAAACTCCATCCCAATCAAGAAGTTTTATATTATGCTTTTGGGCTAGGAATGGGAAACTATAGCCGTTACTTCCCCAACCCTTGAATAGTGGGTGGAAAAGTAATTTCAAGTGGTTACCAAGCCTTGGAATGTCAAAGAGAGGGAATAGTACCAACAAGTGCCAGAGTTCCTAGATCTCAGATGGCTGGGGTAGAGGAGAGACTGAAACCCCATTTATGGGGAACATGAGCCTTGAATCCTCCACATCCTGCTCCCTCCCAAAGGGAATGTAAATTACTTCCTGAATGTTGCTAACATCTAAGCTATGCAACATCCAGCAATGACTTAACAAAATTGTGGCTCCTAAAGTATAATTTATTCTTGGGAAAACCAGGGACTTTACAACAAAGTCTAGAAGTAGAACAATTCTAGGGACATGCGTCCATGCTTAGAAATGGCCAAAAATTTTGCCAACTTTTTGATGTGCCTGATTTTTGGTAGCAATCTATAGTTTCCCTGTTGGGCATAGACACTTTGCAGATCATTGTTGATATTTCTGCTGCCCTGAGGAATTTCCTGATCTTTTGGAAATGGCTTTGGGCCTAGCTTGCTCAGTCTATAGAGGTTATTAAACTAATGGTTTATGGGACTTAGAAATGGAAATGGTGATCACAAGGAGCCATTATGGGTTTATAAAGATCATCCTATCATACGACTCACATTTCCTTTCGTGACAGGACCACCAGACTAATAGCTCTGGGGCAAAAGGAAAGGAAGTCCTTTGCTTAATATTACTATGCCTGCTTTGAAATCCTGATGAACAGGTCAGTGTTTGGAGAGTGGATTTTAAGACTTCAGAGAAAGAATGAGTGGGATCTTATGATGTAAGATTATAATCGAAAGGTGGTTCAAGACGATGGGGTCCTTTCCATGATGGAACTCCTTTTATACACATACCAGTGACAAAGTGAGGAACAAAAGGTACAACTGGTTATAAGAATAACAGGACGGTACTAGAGGAAGAGCAGAAGTCAACAGTACCAAGAACAACAATTTCTCTTCCTCTTCGTCTTCTTTCTCTTCTTCTTCTTCTTCTCTTCTTCTTTCTTCTCTTCTTTCTCTTCTTCTTTTTCCTCCTTCTTCTTCTTCTCCGTCTTCTCCTTCTCTCCTTCTCTCCTTCTTCTCCCTCCTTCTTCTTCTTCTTCTTACTTCTTTCTTTCTTCTTCTTCGGTCTTCTTTTCTGTTCTTCTTTTCTTCTCTTCTTCTTCTTCTTCTTCTTCTTCTTTCTTTCTTTCTTCTTCTTCCTCTTTCTTCTTCTTCTTCTCTTTCTTCTTTCTCCTCTTCTTTCTTCTCTTCGTCTTCTTCTTCTTCTTTCTTCTTCTTCTTCTTCTTCCTTCTTTTTTTTGAAGGCTGGGTTTCCCTATTTCACCCAGGCTAGAAATGCAGCGATCACTCACAGATCTGATCCCAATATTGATCAGCACAAAAGTTTTAACTTGTTCTATTTTTCAAGCCTAAGACTGTTTGCCTCTACTTAGGCACCCTAGTGGCCCTCTAGTCCAGGATTCACCATACTGGTGCTAGGCTTGTTGTTTTTTGTCCTTCATTCTTGAGGAGGACCATGACATCAGGAGATGTCATGACTTGCAAGTAAATTGGATTTAAGTGAGGGAGGGTTGTGCAAAGTCACCAGCCTCAATCTCTCCTCCTGAGCCTTCTGGGTTCAGAGGCAAGATATAGATCAGGATGACTGGAGATGGCCCTGGATATTGTTGTGAGACCTTGACCTTTTTAAGCTAAGGTCTTTCCCAGGTATCAATTTGTTTGAGGCACTGCCCATTCAGTGATTAAGGCTAGGTAAAAATGAGACAAAGAATGACATCTTTAACTAGTAAAAAAAATAAAATCAGTCTGGGAGGGGAAGACCCTCAGGGCTTCTGGTCAAAACAGAAACAATTGCTATTTATACTGACTCTGAGCCTTCAGAATCCAAACAATGATCAAGTGAAGCTTTAGCCCTACTGCAGCTCCAAGTTCAAGCAGCTAGGTGGCACAATGTATAGAGGCTCTGGACCTGGAGTCAGGAAGGCCTGAATTCCAATTTGACCTTAGACACTTACTAGCTAAGTACGTGGAATATGGTACATTTTGGCTAGACCAAAGAGTGCATGAAGGAGAGTAAAGGTAGTAGAAGTGACCCTGGGCAAATCACGTCACTACTGTCTACAGAAGTTTCCTCAGCCATATGATAGAGTCTGTATAAAGGGCATGATAATAGTACCTACCTCCAAAGGTTGTGAGAATCAAGTGAAATATTTGGGAAGCATTTAGCACAGTGCTTGGCATATAGTAAGTGCTCATTAAATGCTTTTTCTCTCCCCTCTTCACCAATCAAGTGATCCATTGGCCTCTCCAGCAGCAGAGACTACAGGCTTGTGTCTCTGTGCCTGGTCTGAGCACCTAGAATCTTAAAAAAGATACATACAGAAGATGTAGACAAAGGAAGGTACCTGAAGATAATTTGGAAGAGTGGACTGTCCTGTAAGAATAATGTTAGGAACTTTAAAACCCATAGTCAGCTGAGGCTTAGGATGAATGCTAAAGAAAACAAAAAGAGCTTTCTTTCCCCCCTTTATCTTTTCAAAAAGAGCTCTTAAAATAGCTATGTTTGGGCAAGAGAAGAGCAAAGAAAGGATAAGACTGCTGCTTAGCTGAAAACAATGATAATGCCAATGGAGAGAAGGTAGCACAACTTAACAGCAGGTTTTTTTCTACCAAATGGAAAGAGCCTCAGAATGGAGGGTGTAGAATGAAAATGATTAACAGTGGATTGAAATAGGAGATACATGAGCATATGAAAAAAATGAAAGCTATATGCCCTTAGTGTGGCAGCTAGGTGGTTCATTGGGCCTGGTGTCAGGAAGACTCATCTTCCTGAGGTCAACTCTGGCCTCAAACATTTGCCAGCTGTGTGACCCTGAGCAAGGCACTTTCCCCTGTTTGCCTCAGTTTCTCCATCTGTATAAATGAGTTGGAGAAGGAAATGGCAAATCATTCCAGTATCTTTGCTAAGAAAAAGTCACAGAGAGTCAGACATGACTGAATCGACGGAACAGCAACAACAACAACAACAAATATATACTGTTAAGTTTAAGTCCCAACCCCTGGGGGCACAGAACAAAACTAACTTGTAGATGTAGGTGCTGAGTTATTGTGAGTGATCTCTGGAGAGCTGTACAGAATAGAAGAGGCCCTTCAAAATGGAGATGCACAAATGCCGTGGGCCCTGATTTTCCAAAAGGAGAAGGTAAATCTTTCAAGCAATAGACTCTTGAGCTTAGTCTAATTCCTAGTGAAATTCTAGGAAACATTATTAAAAGAACGGTTTCTGAATACTTAGAAATTCCAAGATCATGAGGAGCCAACAGAGTTGGCTATTTTGAGCATCTCCATTTCTACTGAGTGCATTATCATCCTTCATTTCCTGACTCTTCCTCACCTCACGTATGTGATCTATTGCTGAGTCAAACTAATCCTACCTTTGAGCATGGAGCAGTGGAAAGGGTACCAGACTTGGAACTGGAAGACCTAGGTTCAAATCCTACCTCAGATGCTCATGAGCTATGTGATCCTGGGCAAATCCCAACTTTTATATGCCTCACTGGGGGTTGGACAAAATTTCCTGTAAGGTACCCTCCAGCCTTAAATTTATCATTTCACATCTCATTATTTCTCACATCTCCCCCCTTTGCACTCATTTGGCTACTTACTCTAGTTCAGGCCCTCATCATTGGGCTAGTGTAATACCCCCCTTATTAGTTTTCATGCTTTTTTGTCTTTCCCTTCTCTAATCTATTCTCCACAAAGCTGCCAAGATGACATTATAAAGTATAGATTTGACTGTCACTCCCTTCCTCAATAAACTCCACTAGCTCCCTACTACCTTTTCTCTCCTACATGCATACTCTTTGGTCTAGTGAAAATGTCCTTCTTGCAATCTCCTACATAGCACATTCCATCTCCCATCTCAGCACCATTGCACTATCTTCTTTAACTAGAATGTCTCCTTCCTCACCTTTTCCTCTTACTGTAGAATTGCTGGTTACTTTCAAAGGTTGGAAAAGGTATCACCTCCTACAGGAGGCTTTTCCTGATTCCCTAGCTACTAGTGTCTCAAGAACAAACAAACATACACGTTATTTTTGCTTTGTTTATACTTAACATCTCTCTCCCCCACCTCCCCCAATAGAATGTGAGGCCCTTGAGGGCAGGGACTTCTATTTTCTCCTGTTTCTCTAGGACCTAGCAAAGTATCTGGCACTTCGTATTCAATAAATGCTTGTTGATGAATGGTTTGATGGTTTCAAGAATACTTCTGTTTTGGTTTGAGTATCATGTCTACTACATTCAACATTATTGATTTACAGAATGTGACAGGAACTGTAGAAGGCCCAGGGTGCCAACTCCTTGTTTGAGTTAAATTGTCACTAAAAGACAGTTCTCACTTTATGTAAGTGGACTATTGGGGCAGACTTCTCCACCTCTACATAAAGTGATTTTTATGCAATGCGAATTTGCCTAGAGACTTGAGGAAGGAAAGAAGCAAGGGAGAGAGGCAAGAAAGGGTCGTTTGGCATATGGAGAGAGGAGGAGGCACACAGTTTAAGCACACATAGGGGCCAAGGACAGAAAAGTGAGAGCAGAAGGAGCATTTCGGGGTGGAGAGAGACCTGAAGTACCCAAGCACTGACAGAGGCAAGGTAGACAGTTGGGGCTGGACAGGGTGGGGAGTGGGGATGGTGGGAAGAACAGGGCAAAGGTCTCTCTTAGCCCTGTAGGTCTCAAGCCAAGCCCCTGATTGAGCAGAGGTGGTAGTGGTTTCTCAGTGCCTCTGTTCTGCTTTCACTTGGAGGGCTTTTTTGTTTTTGTTTTTGGTGGAGAGGTGGTAGGTCACAAGCTGAGGGGCAGGAAGGGAGAGAGAGATAGAGAGAGAGAGACAGAGACAGACAGACAGAGAGAGACAAAAAGAGAGACAGAGAGAGAGAGAGAGAGTATAGTACTATACAGCAAAGTTAACATAGGTGTTTTTTTGGAATGTGGATTTTTTTTTAGAATTCTTTATGTAAAGTTGAATTTGCATAATGCAAACTGTTTGTATTGCAAATAATGATTCCACTCTTTGGGGTTCATTTTATGTTTTGTCAATTGCACATTACTGTAAGTATACTTGCTATGTATACATCCTGGATCATTATAGTCATATGATTCTCAATAGGATAGACCATTAGGATCTATCTTCCTTCAATGATTGTTTTCTTGTTATTTAAATATGTAGGATCAATGCAAATGAATCTGTCCATATGTCTGGAGGACAAATACGTATGTAATCTTCCCCTCTGGCTCTGTCCTCCAGCTCCATTGGCTGTGTTCAAATAGAGAGTGGATGACCATCTGCTAAGGATGTTATGGGGGAATTTTTGCATTGAGTAAGAGGTTGGACTAAGAATCTGAGATTTGTTGTGTCTATGTAACACCTGCCAATTTGGTGAGAGAATATTGAACGGTTGGTCAGTGTGACCTCCTGTTACATATGTGGCTGTAGAATTCTTGATTTCCTTCAAATATTGGGAACCACCTCTTCATTTCATCACCACCATCCAAGTCCTTACCAGTACATTATAATTATCAGCTAGTGACCAGTGTTGTGTTCATTTTACAGATGAGGATGTTAAGGCCCAGAGAGAAGTAGATTACCCAGAGTAACAAGGTGCTTTAGGAGCAGATTTACAAATGAATTCAGGATTTGTGACTCCTTCATCTAGAAGTATATCTCTGGGCTCTCATTCACTAATTGCTTTTGGTGATTCCTTTTGTTCCCCTCCCCGCCCCCCCCCCCCCAAAAAAAACCCTGATTGTCACCCAATGTATGTTCTAAGCTCCTAAGCTCCTTATATAGAATCTCAGCAGAGTCGTTGTTATAGATAAGGTAGGGAAGTAGTGAAGCGAGCCTCTTCTCCTCTCACTTTGCATTCAGAACTCTGCTTCCTGCTGGGGTCAAGTTCTTTTGCTTAAATTGCTCCCAAATGCCTCTCCTCCTCAAGGAAAGAAGGAGGAAGTGGGGAAAATTTTCCCTTAGCCAAAAGAGAGGGATGTACACAATAACTGCTGCATTGAGAACCTTACTGGTCTTGGAAGGGGGCAAAAATGTCTCTGCTCTCTAAGGGATTCACTCTAGAGGGAAAGAGAGAGGGGAGGAGGGCTTGATTGCCCTTGTAATCTATGTCCTCATTTTCTGCTTGCTCTGCGCCAGGAGCACAGGATCCAGGTGCACATTTTCCAAAATTGGAAAGATGATGAAAATTGTAGATAAGGATAGAATTTGCTTCTTCCTCTGAGCCTCAGCACCTAGGACAGCACCTCAGTGCCTGGCTCAGTCAGCACCTTGTATGTAGCAGGCACTTAATCATTGACTTTCTTTGTTGGATTGAATTCTTTCTAAAGCTGGGTTCTATCAAAGTGATGATTCTAAGGGTGTCTAGGACAAAGGACCAGCTGATGGAAAGAGATGTCTTAATTGTAGAATGAGGATGTGGAATTTTCTAAATGTCTTAGGCTTGAGTTTTGACAGAAAATTAAATAATTATTACCCACATGATAAGAAGGATTGTGCATTTTGCCATATGCCCTCCTTCCTAAGAGTTTTTGACTTAGAATCAGGAAGTGCTGGATTCAAATCCCATCTCAAACACTTGTGGGCAAGCCACTTAACCTCTCTGTGACTCAGTTTCTTTATTTATAAAATGAAAGAGTTGGACTCAGTGGTCTCTAAAGTCCCTTCCTTCTCTAAATCTATGATTCTATTCTCTTCCAACTTACACCCATCCCCCCCTTCTGAAAAGGAAATATCAGAAATGTTTTCTTAATTATTTGCTCCAGTGGACTCTTTTGATTTTAGAAGTTTTTTCTTTTTTTTTTTTTAATTAATTTATGTTCAGTTTTCAACATTTACTTCCATAAGTTTTAAATTTTGTCCCTCTCCGTTTCCTCCCCAAGATGGCATACATTCCTATTAAACACATTTTCACATTAGTCATGTTGCATAGAAGAATTATAATGAATGGGAGAAACCATGAGGAAGAAAACAAAACAAAAGAGAAAAGAGTCTGCTTCACTTTGCATTCTGACTCCATAGTTCTTTCTCTGGATGTGGATGGCATTTTCCATCATGAGTCCTTTGGAAAAGTTTTAGGTCTTTGCATTGCTGAGAAGGGCTAAGTCTATTAATATCAGTACTCATACACTGTGGCTGTTACTGTATACAATGTTCTCCTGGTTCTGCTCACTTCAGTCAGGATCAGTTCATTTAAGTCTTTCCAGATTTTCCCAAAGTCCATCCACTCATCATTTCTTATAGAACAGTAGTATTCCATTACATTCATATACCACAACTTGATCAGCCATTCTACAATTAATGAACATCCCCTCAATTTCCAGTTGTTGGCCACCACAAAAGAGCTGCTATAAATATTTTTGTATATGTGGGTCCTTTTCCCATTTTTATAATCTCTTTGGGATACAACCCTAGAAGCGATATTGCTGGCTCAAAGGATCTGCATATTTTTATAGCCCTTTGTTCCAAATTGCTCTTGAGAATGGTTGGATCAGCTCACAGCTCCATCAACAATGAGTTAGTGGTCCAACTTTCCCACATTGTCTCCAACATTTATCATTTTCCTGTTTTGTCATGTTAACCATTCTGATAGGTGTGATGTGGTACTTCAGAGTTGTTTTGATTTGCATCTCTCTAATCAATAGTGATTTAGAGCATTTTTTCATATGACTATAGATAGCTTTAATTTATTCATCTGAAAACTGCCTATTCATATCATTTGACCATTTCTCAATTGGGGAACGACTTGTGTTCCTATAAATTTGGCTCGGTTCCCTGTGTATTTTAGAGATGAGGGCTTTATCGGAGACACTGGTTCTAAAGATTTTCTCCCAATTTTCTGCTTCCCTCCTAATCTTTGTTGCATTGGTTTTTTTACACAAAACTTTTCAATTTAACATAATCAAAATTTTCCATTTTCCATTTTGTAATGCTCTCTATCTCTTGTTGTGTCATGAATTCTTTCCTATAAATCTGATAGTTAAACTATTCCTTGCTCTCCCAAATTGCTTATAGTATCAGCCTTTATCCCTAAATCATGAACCCATTTTGACTTTATTTTGGTATACGGTATAAGATATTGGTCTATTCCCAGTTTCTGCCATACTATCTTCCAATTTTCCCAGCAGTTTTTGTCAAACAGTGAGTTCTTATCCCAGAAGCTGGGGTCTTTGGGTTTATCAAACAGTAGATTGCTATAATCACTGACTACTATGTCTTGTATACCTAACCTTTTCCACTGAGCTACCCCTTTATTTCTTAGTCAGTACCAAGTGGTTTTGATGACAGCAACTTTATCAAACAATTTAAGATCTAGTATGGTTAGGCCACCTTCCCTAGCTTTTCTTTTTATTAATTCCCTTGATATTCTGGACCTTTTGTTCTTCCAGATGCATTTTGATATTATTTTTTCCTAGCTCTATAAAATAATTTTTTGGCAGTTTGATTGGCATGGCACTGAATATGTAAATTAATTCAGGTAGAATTGTCATTTTTATTATATTAGCGCAGCCTACCCATGAGCAACTGATGTTTTTCCAATTATTTAGATCTGACTTTATTTGTGTGAAAAGTATTTTGTAATTGTGTTCATATAGTACTTGGGTTTGTTTTGGCAGGTAGACTCCCAAATATTTTATAATGTCTGTAGTAACTTTAAATGGAATTTCTCTATCTCTTACTGTAGAGCTTTGTTAGTAATATATAGAAATGCAAATGATTTATGTGGGTTTATTTTATATCCTGCAACTTTGCTAAAGTTGTTTATTATTCAAGTAGTTTTTTATTTGATACTCTAGGATTCTCTAAGTATATCATCATATCATCTGCAAAGAGTGATAATTTAGTTTCTTCTTTGCCTATTCTAATTCCTTCAATTTCTTTTTTTCTCTTATTGCTAAAGCTATCATTTCTAGTACCATATTGAATAATAGTGGTAATAATGGACATCCTTGTTTCACCTCTGATCTTATTGGAAATGCATCTAGCTTATCCCCATTACATACAATGCTTGCTGATGGTTTTAGGTAGATGGTACTTATCATTTTAAGGAAGGCTCCATTTATTCCTGTGCTCTCCAGTGATTTCAATAGGAATAGGTGTTGTGTTTTGTCAAAAGCTTTTTCTGCATCCGTTCAGATAATCGTATGGTTTCTGTTAGTTTTGTTGTTGATGTGATCAATTATGCTGATAGTTCTCCTAATATTGAACCAGCCTTGCATTCCTGGTATAAATCCTACCTGATCAAAGTGTATTATTTTAGAAGTTTTAAGAGCTGTTCTGAAGGGTTAGGTAAAACATCTGAAGATGTGTGAATGATTCTATTTGCTGAAAGTAAAATAATATTTATAGACATATTACATCAATTATAAGTCAAGAATTGTGATTTTGTCCCTGGAGGAACTCCCTGCACCAATAAAAATAGTAACTGGCTTATAATTTATAATCTTAAAGTTGTCTGAGACTCAAGTGACTTGCTGATTGTTACATAGCTAGTATCATAGGGTAGTTGTTTTGACTCTGGTCTAGCACTCTATATACAATGCCACAGTACTTCAGTGGATAGAGTGCTGGACTTAGAATTAAGAACCAAGTTCAAATCTTTCCTCAGACACTTGCTAGCTGTGTGACCATCAGCAAGTCACTTAACTTCTCTCAGCCTCAGTTTTTTCATCTGTAAAATGAAGATAATAAGAGCACCTACCTCACAGAAATCCTGGGAGGGGCAACATGTTATAATAGAAAGACCAAAGGACTTAGAATCAGAAGCCTTGGGGTCAAGTCCTCACTCTATAACTTCCCAAGGTGTAACCTTGGGCCAAGTCTTTAATCTCTCTGAGCCCTAGCTCCTCAATATGAAAAATGTGGATAATAATACCTCCCAGGGTTGTTGTCAGGCTCAAATGACTGATGCATGGGAAGTGCTTTGTAACTCTAAATCTCTTTGCATGTGATCTATGATCATTTTGTTATTCATTGATATTCATTGATCAACATCATGTTTCATTGCCATGATATATGTGAGATCCTAGGAAAGTCATTTAACATCTGCCTCAGTTTTCCTAAATGTGAAATGAAGATAATAAATAATAGCACCTATCTCCTAGGATTGTTGTGAGGATCAAATAAAATGATATTTGTAGAGTGCTTATCACACTGCCTGAGATATATTAGATGCTTAATAAATGATTGTTTTCTTTGTCCTTCCCTCCCTCTCTTCCCCTCTTCCTTCCTTTTTTTCTTTCCTTCTTCCCCTCCTTCCTTCCTTCCTCCCTCCCTTCCTTCCTTCCTGATGAAATTGCTCAAAATACAGGAATGCAGATATGAGCATTTCTAAGTCATTCTTAAACCTCATTTCTTCCAAAAAGTCCCTTCTGATCAAATGGAATTAAGGTGTGTGTTAAGTCACCTCCCTTCATTTCAGGCAGGAATCTGATTTCCATAAAGTCCAATTACCAAAATCAAGGGCAGATTCCAAAGTACAAAACAATTGCTGACATCCAGGAATGCCTGGGTCTTCATGGCTCTGCTGGACTTCCAATATCTAAGAGCATAGCTCCATCTGCCCACTTATGGGAAGGGCAGCTCATAACTCTCAAATTCTTCAGCATGGGGGCTATGACTTTGCATTAGTGTAGGTGGGCAAGGGATGTGTTCCTGAGGGTGGTAGTGGGGATATCCCTTGAATAAGTCTGATATGACAGAACATGGCACATGGCCCTAACTTTGGAGACTTTTTTCCCCTTACAGGTGAAAATAGTCTGAGGTTTTCCAACATTAGTGAAAGGCCCATGGTGGGGTTCTGTGGGGGAGTCTGCCTTTCCATATGTTAGCAGACTTCTGCTCCCTCAACAACCTGGATGACTCTCTAGTGAGCAACCATCCAGGAAGAGTTTCTTCCTTTTTCCCTCTTTCTCCTTGTCTCTTCCTTCTAGACTTATCTGTATTGATTGTCATACTTGCTTTTTCCTTTTGAGAAGTGGTGCTAATAAAAGCATTTGTTAGGGAAAAATGGTTGGAGATCTTTAGAGAGCAGGGTATCTGGGTTGTATAACTGAAGCTCTTAAGTATCTATCAAGGGTACCTGAGCCTTATAGCTCATCACTTTTGAGGTTGGAGGGTCTTATTTGGGAGAGGAGGGGGAAAGGGCTATGATAGGATTGTATGTTGAAAATGAGTCCCATGTAAAGCTTTAATAAATCATAGCTTCAAATGGTACCCATTTTCAAGAGAAGCCTTGGGGGCCTCCTAGATTTAAGACAGAGGTCGGTGATATCTTGGAGAATGAAAACAGTAGTAGCAGAAGGTGTTGACCTATCACCCTCTTCACCCCTTCCTTTTTCTTGTCTCCCCTCTAGTCTGTGGCAAGCGTTACAAGAACCGGCCAGGGCTCAGCTATCATTATGCTCACACACACCTAGCCAGTGAAGAAGGGGATGAAGCCCGGGAGCAAGAGACGCGGTCCCCCCCTGTCCACAGAAATGAAAACCACAGACGTGAGTACTGTCTTATCCTTTGCTTTTGATTTATTTGTTTGGTCCTGGGATGAAATAGGGATGGGGGGTAGGAATGGATAAAGAGCTGAGAATCTCTCTCTCTCTCTCTCTCTCTCTCTTTCTCTCTCTCTCTCTCTCCCTCTCCCTCTCCCTCTCCCTCTCCCTTCCTCCTGACCTCCCTTTTCCTCTCCCCCTCCCTCTTCCTTCATCCCTTTCTTTCCCTCCTCCTCCCCCAACCTTTCCTATGTTCCTAGTCATTCTTACTGATTTGTTCTATGCCATGGGGGAAGCTGGATTTTTGAGCAGAGTAGCCCTCTCTGTTGCTAAGCTGAGCTGGAGAACTCCACGCCAGCTCAGCATGAGCTGTGTGGCAGGCCGCATTTCTATCACTGTTCCCAGAGGGAGGGAAGGGAAGTGGTTAAAGGAAAAGATAGGAGGGGTCCTTAACTAGCCCAACATCAAATGTCAGTCCTGCTGTGGCTGTTCCTCAGATCAAGGAAATCTACCACTTGCTTCTGTAGAACCAAGTTTTGACTTGCCCAGCTAGTGATGAATTTGGTACTACTGCCTTTGGGCGTGTCTTTTCCGACTGAATATTGAATTTCACTATTCAGCCATCATGAGCCATAAGAAAGTGCCTTTGATTTATTGTTCTGTGCACTGACTCTGGCTTTGTTTTCGGGGTCAGAATTCTGCTGCAGGAGCCCTTTGCCCTGGATATAGTGCCCTAGAGTCTTCAGGCCTTTTTGTACGTGCACTCAGCTTACAAACATTATCTGTGCATTCCTGTCCTTTTGAAAGCAGTGTTCAATAGACCTAAACACATCCCTGAAGGACTTCTATTTCCTTTTCCATTTTCACTTTTCTTCCCCTGCTGGACCAGCCTTCAAGCTGTGGTTTGGTTATTCAAGAAGGATTCCAACTACTAACACATGAAGATACAGAGTTGGTAGTGGGAATGCTTGATATGGTCTTAAATTGGTTACCTCTTTCTATCACCATAACCTAGAATTGAGAAGAGTCTTACTAAATAATTTTGTAGGTGTTGATACTTATAAGTCATATGATCATAAATTTAATATTTGGAGGGATTTTACAGGTGATCTAATGTAATGCTTTGATTTTACAGATAAGAAAATTGAGAAGAAGAGATTAAATTGAGATCCAGAGATTTAGGGGCAGCAGTTAGATGCCTCAGTGGTTAGAGCACTGAGTCTGGAGTCAGGATGACCTGAGTTAAAATCTGGCCTTTGATACTTACTAATTGTGTTACCTTGGGCAAATCATTTAACCTCTGTTTGCCTAGGCGGCAGTTAGGTGGCTCAATGGATAGGGCACTGGGCATCAGGAAGATCTGAGTTCAAATCCAGTCTCAGATACTTACTAGCTCTATTACCCTGGGCAAATCACTTAACCCCTTCCTTAATCCACTGGAGAAGGTAATGGCAAATCAATCTAGTATCCTTACCAAGAAAACACACAGTATGGTCCATGGGGTCATGAAGAGTCAGACACAAATGACCCACAACAACAACGAGGCAGTGTAGTGGATAGAGTACTAGGACTGGAGTGAAGAATATCTGTTTAAATCCAGCCTGGGCAAGTCACTTAACCTCTGTTTGCCTCAGTTTCCTCACAGTAAAATGGGGATAATAATAGCACCTACCTCCCAGAGTTGTCGTGAGGATCATCTGAGATAATATTTGTAAACTGCTTAGCACAGTGCCTGGCACGCAATAGGAACTATACCAGAGTTAGTTATCATTATTAAATGACTCGTTAAATGTCACATAACTGAGTGGCAGAGGTTCTCTGTCTCCAAATTTAGTTCTCTTTTTTACTGTATCACCTGCTTCCCTGAGAGACGGGAGAAATGCTTCAGAAGTATTGCCAAGTGGTTTCCTGGTCATTCTCCCAGTTTGGTGGGAGTTGATTTTAAAGTAGACAATTCAACATCTTTAAAAGACTCAGAGCTTTTACCTGTGGGTGTCCCTTTCCTCCAAGCCCTGACTCTCTTACTTAGGATTTGTAGTTCCTCAATATGAATTTCAGATGCTAAATTTCAGGTTGAAACAATATATCCTACGAAAGATTGACTTCTCACGTCTCAGTCTAGGATGCGATATGGAAAAATTAAAATGCCCATAGCTAAAAATTTCCCTTAGCTACTTGTATATTTCTCCTGTGCCTGGAGACAGTTCTTTATGTGATGTTAAAGAGAACCTCTCCTTTCTGCATTTTCCTTCCTTTCTTTTTGAGGACAGGCATTCTTCTGCTAAGGGGCCCATACCTCTGACGGAAGAGTCTGAAGGACCTTCCCTGTCTTCCCCACTAGTTTCTACTGTTCCCCCATCTCACCTTCTCCTGAGCATCTGTAATGCTGATACCTTTATCCTGTCTCTGGGGAAATGCTTCTGTGTCCTAATCACCACCCACTATTTAGTTCAGAAAGAGGAAAAAGGAATCAACCTGCTTATGCTAAGGTTGAATTTTCCTTCTGGGGCATAACTCCTTTCCTTCCCATAGTGTGGCTCTTTATTTATATTGACATCTTGAAAGTATTTATTAGTTTGCTATTATTTCCAAACCACGCCCCCCAAACACTTTCTACTCCAAGTTGTTTTTCAAGTGGGAACATTTTTTCCCCTCCAAGACCCTCTTTTCATCCTACCATCTTAGAATGATTTTCTTCCCTAGTTCTTTGTTTTCCTGTTTCTTGCCTGGCCTTGCTTAACTGTGTGGGTGAGCACAGCTCCTCCCTGTATTTCAGGTTGAGTGGCTGTAGGGTCTGAGCAGAATAAAGTAATATCCTCCTTAGCTCTTCACCTGATCCCCTCTGGGTCGCACATTCACATCTGAGAAGGGCACTGGCATTTCCCCCCCTGTCTCCAACATCAGCTTCTTGCATGATCTTATCAGCTGGATATCTTTGGCTCTTTGCAGAAAACTGCCCCTCGTTTTCAACTGAGACTATTTTCTCTTCTAAGATGGGTGTGCCTTTGTAAGAAATCACATCTTGATTCTCGCTCTGATTTTTCCAGGCCATTTTGTACTTTCGATGCATTGTTTTGTACCCTAGTTGCAACCCTTTCTCTGTCCCTCCTTTTTTCCCCCTGCCAATGAGAAAACTGGTTCTTCAAAGGGATCACCTGATTGACCTAAGTTTCAAACCATGTGGAAGACAATAGTTATGTCATGGGTTAAAGGAGTCCTTCACGTGGGCAAAAACTCAAGAACTTTCACAAACAACATTTTCACTCAAGCTCCCTTACACATTCATTTGAAGACTGTTTTTGATTAATCTCAGTATTGCTATGATCATTGAGAGGGATCCGATATCTTGACCAAAGATTTGTTAAGTGCCTACTATGTGCTAGGGCCATAAATATAAAAGTGGGAAGGTTCCTGCCTTCAAGGATCTTACATTCTACTAGGAGGATACCTAATGTTCACAGATAAGTAAATAAAGAAGGTATATAAAATAAAGCTACAGTGATGGGTGGGGGAGGTGGACACTGATAATTTAAAGAATCAGAAAAGGTCTCTTGAAGGAGAAGGTATTTGAGTTGAGCCACATTGTGAAAGGCTTTAAGTGCTAAGTAGAATAGTTTGTATTTGATGCTAAATACAAAAGGGAGCTACTGAAGTTTCTTGAGTACAGGAATGTTATGGTCAGATCTTTACTTTAGGGAAGTGATGTGGAGAATGAGTTGGAGAGGGGAGAGGCTAGATGCCAAGAGATTACTGCAGTAATTTGAGGGAGAGTTGAAGCATGTAACCTTTCAGAGCCTCAATCTTATCATCTGTAAAAAAGGGATTATAATACTTGTAGTACTTCACCAAGTTGTGGGAAAAGACTTTTGCAAAACTTAAATAACTCTATAAATGTACTTGTAGTATTACTCCACGCCCCCCACCCCAGTGACACTATCATTCTCTCTCTGTCCTTTGCTGTTCTAAACTTTTTTCCTGGCTCTGAAACCTCTCAACGCAACCCTTTCTTCCCCTCAACAGGTGACTTCTCTTTCTACTAGGAAAAACTAAGGCAATTTGTCATGAGATCTCCCTATTCCCTTAATCCAATCTCAAAACCTTGTCTTCTCTTTCTTTTGCTTTTGGTTTCTCAGAAAAAGATGGCCCTTCTCCTTGCCAAGTCCAATCCTTCTACTTGTGTCCATGGGCCAATCAACTCCATCTTCTCAGGGATCTTGCCTCTCAACCTCATCATCAGTTTTTTTTTAAGTCTTGGAGCTCCGTGATACTCGGGTCTATTTGATCTTAGAAAATTTACCAGTGGGTGGGGATGCTAGGCTTGGAATAAGTAGAGTTAGGTTCAGATCCTGCCTCAGACACTACCTTTGCGGCTGTGGGCTAGTTACATAATCTTTGAAAGGCTTGGTTTCTTAGGCGGTCCCTCCCTTAGCACTCTGGGAAAACCCCAACAGATTCATTATTTATTCCACTTGGAATCTCTCTCTATCTCTGTCTCTGTCTCTGTCTCTCCTTCCCTCCCTCTTTCTTTACCCTCCCCCTTTCACTCTCTCCCTTTCCCCCACTCCCCTCTCCACCTTGCCCCTTCTCTCCCATTCTCTTTGCCTCCTCTCCCTCTCCTGCTCTCTCCTTCTCTTCCTCTACCTTCTCTGTCATTTTCTTGTCTCCCTTCCTCCTCTCCTCCTCTTCCCCCTTTCCTCTCTTCCCCACTCCCTCTCTTCCCCTCCCCTCTGTCCTCTTTCCATCTCTGCCTCTTCTCTCCCTCTCCCCCTCTAACCTTTCCTTCTTTCCTTTCCCTCCATCATCTCCCCTCCCCCTTTCCCTCACTTTCCCTTTCTCCCTCTTCCTCTCTCCCACTCTATATTATCTTTTCCCTGTGTAGAGCTCCTGGTAGCTTTTCATCATTCTCTCAGTGGACTGTGCTGCTGCTGACCATCTTTTTCCTGTGTGTTAATTGCTTACATCATTAATACATAGTCATTAGCAGCTCCTACTGTTGTGGGGGAGTCAGGGCATCGGATCTATCCTTCTCCCTAAATAATGGTAGGTAGGCACATGTTATAAATTGACTGTGACAGGTCTGCAGTGTCACAAGGCCTTAGCTTTGGGAATCCGCTCTACATAGGCTTTAGAAGTGGGGGAGGGAGGCATTAATCCCAATGGCTAATCTGCAGTCTACCAAAGAGGGGTCTAGACACATAGCAAATAACAAATGCTGATTATTTCCTTAAGCAGAGCAGCGGGGAGATGCAAGCAGCCTGTTGTGCCCTAAGGAAAGAGAGTCAAATGTACCCAGAGCACAAGTCTCTGGGAGTTTGCAAGGCCCCGGGCAGGTGGCTTTGTACAGACTGCTGCGGTGTGGGCCTCTTGACTTAATTTTCTCCCCCTGCTGCTTCCATTCCATCTCTGTGCTCTTTTCTCCCCTGAAACTGCACCTCCAGAGAAGCCCATTGCTCATCACGAAGCCTGCTGCGAGCACAGTGGTCACGCCGGCCCTCTGATGCTGAAAGGGCATCTTTGGAGCAGCGCTGGTGCTGAGGCCGGTTACTGACCCGCCCCCCCCTATTCCCCCATCCCCATCCCCCCCTTCTCTCGGCTGCCAACTCAGCAGTCAACGGCTGTACCTTGTGCCCTCTTTTTCTCCTCTTTGCTATTTCGGTCTCGTTTTTTCTCTCCTGCACTCTTGTTTTCTCTTCAACTGATGTTTCTCTTCTCTTCTTTTGTTTCTTTCCTCTCTTCCCTTTTTTTATGTCCTTGTCTCGGCCTTAGGGCCAGCAGCCCTAAGAAGCTGAGAACTCGGAGCTCAAACGCTCACCTTCTGGGCATATTCCTCCCCTTCTTGGATATTCTGAAGGAGGATTCCACCTTTACTCCCTTTGGTTCACGTCCCCAGTTCAAAACTGCGTTCTTTGCCTTCTGTATCCTAAAGGCAGTTAGATGGAGCAGTGGAAAGGATGCTGGGTCTAGATTCAGGAAGAATAGAATTCAAATCTGGTCTGATAGACTTTATCTTCGGATTGACCTAAGTTTTCAAACCCAGTGGAAGATCATAGTCATGTCACAGTCATGGGGAAGAGCTCAAGGACTTTTAATTTTTTGTTTTTAGTTTACAACACTCAGTTCCACAAATTTTTGAGTTCCTAATTTTCTCCCTCTCCCTCCCCTCCCCCCTTACCCCCAAGATGGCCCAATAGTCAAGTTGTAAAGAAGAATTATGACCAATGGAATGAATCATGAGAAAGAAGAAACAAAACCAAAAAAGAAGAGATAAAAAGAGAGAGAGCAAGTAGTTTTCCTCAATCCACATTCAGACTCCATAGTTCTTTCTCTGGATATAGACAGTTCCTTCCATCATGAGTCCTTTGGAGTTGTCTTTAAACCTTGTATTGCTGAGAAGAACCCAGTTTATCAAAGTTAGCCATCACAGAAGCAATATGTCTGGTTGTGTACAATGTTCTCCTGGGTCTGCTCCCTTCACTCATCATCAGATCACATAGGCCTTTCCAGGTTATTATGAAGTCTCAAGGACTTTCCTAAACACCATGTGTTTATGTGTGACCCTGGGGAAGTCATTTTACCTCTGCCTGATTCAGTTTTCTCAACTGTAAAATGAGGATAATGACGCACCTACTTCCCAGGGTTGTTGTGAGGATTAAATGATATAATTTTCTGAAGCACTTAGCACAGTGCTTAATTAATTCTTATTTCTTTCCTTCCTTCTATTTTTTCTAACTCTTTGTTTTCTCTAACTCCATAATTCTACCTTATTCACTTAAAACCAGAATGATTAAAAATGACTATCTTCAAATGGCCTGTGGCTCCTCTTGTACAGTAGTATATTTTGTATTTTTAAAATTCAACAAATACTTGTTAAGTAATTATTATGTACAGAGGACTGTGTTAGGTGCTGCAGGAAATACAAGTATAAATATAACATGGCCCCTATTCTCTAAGAGCTTTATAATCTACTTCTTAATATGACATAGTGTCTGTAATATCCTTTGAACTCCTTAGAGGATATGCTAGATAAATATTCAGGCATTATAACACCATGACATGTGAATATATTTTGTATTTTGTTCAGTTGTGTCAGACTCTTCATGACCCCATTTGGGGTTTTCTTGGCAAAGATATTGGATTGGTTTGACATTTCCTTCTCCACTGAAGCAAACAGGGTTAAGTGACTTGCCCAAGGTCACACAGCTAGTAAGTGTCTGATGCTAGATTTGAACTCACAAAGATGAGTCTTCTTGGTTCCGGGCCTGGCAGTCTATCCACTGTACCACTTAGCTGTCCCATATTTTATATACATATTATAATAGATTCCTAGAATTTTGAAGTAGATAGGACATCAGAGATCATGTAGCCCAGTCTATACCTAAGTAGAGATCCCTTCTACAGCTTCATTGACAAGTGGTCATCTAGCTTCCACTTGAAGGGTTCCAATGATAAGGACCACTTCCCAAAGGACATCATTCCATTCTTAAATGGCTCTAATTTGTTAGGAAGTTTTTGCTTATATAAAGCTGAAATCTGCCTCTCTGTGACTTTGACCTATCATGTCTCATTTTGATCTCTGGATCAGAACAAAAGACCTTACTCCCTCTTTTACATGTCAGCCCTGTTCATACTGGAAGACATCAGTCTAATTCTTCCTCCTGATTCTTCTGTTTTTCAGACTGAACATCCCAGGTTCCCAAAATCACTTTTTTTTGCTTATTAGTTTGTTCTTAACTTTTCTTTACAAATATATTAGTACTTCTGTTTTTATTGTCTTCATTCCCCAATATATCCCTCCCTTTCACCTAGAGAGCCTAATCGTATCACCTGGAGAGCCTAATCTTATAATAAAGAACAACTAGAAAGAGAAAAGAAGCAAAATCAGTTAATCAAGTCTGATGTTATCTGCTATGTTCCACACTCAGTCCCCCTACCTCTCCTGAAGCCAGTTCTTGAATGTAATGGTTCATTTCCTCACACCATCCTGATTTCTCTCCTCTGAGTACACCACATTTTTGTCAATGTCCTCCTGAAAATGTAGTACCAAGATATGAACAGAATCCTCTAGATGTAACCTAACCATATCTGAATACAGTAGGACCAAAACATTACATGCATCTGTTAATATAGTCAAAATTTCATTGAAAAGGTTATAGCTGGATGGAGACAATGCCACCCTTGGTGTCAGGAAGACCTGGGTTCAAATTCAGCCCCTGACATACACTAGCTATATATTTTAACTTTTCAGTGACCTAGACAATACTTTAAGACTATAAGTTATAGATAGGGTACCAATCTGAATTGCTAGAAGGAGTTTCCGTACTAGGAATTCCCTATACTGATGAAATCACAGAATCACAGGTTTGGCATCCCATCTTCCCTGTCAAAAAAAGAGATCACCTTTTTCCTTCCCTTCCCTTCCCTTCCCTTCCCTTCCCTTCCCTTCCCTTCCCTTCCCTTCCCTTCCCTTCCCTTCCCTTCCCTTCCCTTCCCTTCCCTTCCCTTCCCTTCCCTTCCCTTCCCTTCCCTTCCCTTCCCTTCCCTCTCCTCTTCCCTCTCCTCTTCCCTCTCCTCTCCCCTCTCCTCTTCCCTCTCCTCTCCTCTCCTTTCCTTTTCCCCTCCCTCTCTTTACTTCCTCTCTCTTTCTTTCTTCCTTTCTCTACTGTATCACAGGGTTAAGCCTACTGCTCACTAAAATTCCAGGTTATTGTTTTTCACATGAGCTGTTTGTTATTTGGCCATTCATGTTTGTAGTTGAGTTTTTGACCCCAAGTGTAGGACTTGACATTTATCTGTTAGATTGAATCCATTGTTCTAGCCTATTGAGGCCTTTTAGCATCAGGGTTCTGTTGTCCAACATGCTACTTTCCCTCTCTAATTTCATAGCACAGGCAAATGTGGCAAAAATACACACCTTCTTCCAGGTTATTGATAGAAATATTAAACAAATAAGAGGTAAGGACAGATTTCCAGACCACTAAATAGATCTCTCCAGCTTGACATTGACCCACAAATCGTTAGTCTTTGTACAATTAATATATTTAAGATAAAAATGTTTTGCCAGACATATATGTCCACATATCCACATGTGCACATACGATTTGTAACCTTATTCTGACCCATAGAGAAAAATCTTCTGCTGATTTCTACCAGGATCAAATAAGTTTCCTCCCCTCCATGTGTATGGAGGGCATATTGTTGTGCTCTGTAGAAGTGGAAGAGGAGATTGCTTATGGATCATTTCTGTTAATTAAATAAGCTGGAAATTAGCCCACTGAAGTACAAATTGTCTAAAAGGAGCAGACAATTTCATTGTCACATTGATATGGGAAGATCAAACATATGTTAGATTAATAACATCTGCCCTTCAACAATTTGCCCCAGGGCACACTAATATAGTTTTTAAAAGACAAAGTTAAAACAACTTTTGAAACTAGCTTGAAATATTCGGTTTGCTCAGAAACATGTCTTAAGGTGCCACGTGATTCAGCAGAGCACACTCACTTAGAAACTGGTTTTGTTCCATTCTCCCAGAGACAATGCTTTCAGGCTTTGCCATTGGGGAAAGGGAGATTTAAGATACATGGGTCTTTACTGAAATGCCATCTGCCTTTAGCTCCAAAGTGCAAATTTGAAACAGGAGCTTTCTGGCTTAACTCCTGTCTAACAAAGTAGCACATAAACTACAATGTGAAGAAGATTGAAGAACAGCTCTAGCACCTGGATTTTGGAGTCAGAAGATCAAGGTTTGAAACCTGAGGCAGCTGGGTGGTGTACTGCATAGAGTGTTAGGCCTGGAGTCAGGAGGACCTGAGTTCAAATCTAGCCTCAGACACTTATTAGCCATATGACCTTGGATAAGTCACTTAATCTTTGCCTCAGTTTCTCAACTGTAAAATGGGCTCACAATAGCACCTTACCCCCCTAGGGTTTGAGGATCAAGTAAGATAATATTTGTAAAGCACTTAGCACATTGCCTGGCACATAGGAGATGCTGTATAAATTATTACTCCTCTCCTTTCCCTTTCTCCTACCTGAATAGCCATAGGAAAGTCATCTTATGGAGCTTTATTTTATCTGCTCAGAAATAAACAAATACAGATAGCGCTAGACCAATGGTTCCCAACCTGTGGGCCATGGACCCCGAGGGGCCACTAAATTATTTAATGGGAGCCATAACTCTGTATCACTAAGCATTGCAATTTTGATCTTTAATTAGTTCCAATAAAAGGGGACCCACAAAAAGGTTTTATGTATGTCCTTCACACTCAGAAAGGTTGGAAACTACTGGTCGAAATGATCTCTCAGGTCCCTTCTAGTTCAAAATGCTGTGGTTCTATGACTATCCAGTGCATGTTTTTTTCCATGTTGCTGCTACGTGCTCTGTAGTCATCTCTATCCCCTGCCTCAGTTCCATTTGTAGCCCATCAAAGGAACACTTTTGTGAGGGCTGGATAAAGTTATATAGCTGTATAACTGTTTAGTTTATTCTTGTGTAAATATTGGGGACCCAACTGACCACTCAAGCATCACGTGGATCGTGTTCTCACCAAATGAGTTAACTAGCCCAGACATCAGTCAATCAATTACCAAGCATTTTGGTAAGCACTTACTATATAGCAGGCACTGTTTTAGGCACTGCGAATAGAAGTACAAAGAATGAAACAATACCTACTTGCAGGAAGCTTATATTCTAATGAGGAAGACATGCCAATTAGTAGATCATAGGTATGGAACTACTCAGAATACCAAGATCACACTGCCATCTTTAGGATAAGAATTTTCAGTCAATCAGCCAAACACAAACTATTTACTAAGCACCTACTGTATGCCTTACCCTAAGCACTATGGGGTACGAAGGAGAAGTATGAGACATTGTTTCTGCCCTTATTTGGGAAATAAAGAAGGATCCCCAGAAAACAATTTGAGAACAATATGAGACAATATATATTCTAGTTCTGTTTCCTTTTATCCATTTTTCAAATCCATTTCCACAGAACCATAAATCTATAGACATTAAGGTTGTTCTGGGATTTGGGGTATGAACCTTCTGCAGTGTTCAGGATTTAGAAATAGGTGAAATACAGAGAAATCAGAATGATTCAGGAGGCAGGTCTTACTTCTTGGAAAAAATTCATTCAAACTCTTGATATTCTTATTACACTTTGTGATATAGAATTATTAGATCTAGGTCTCTGCTAGAGAGATGTGGTGGAGTTTGCCTGTTTTGAGGCTCTTACTGTAGCTGGATTCTGTTTAGTTACACTAGTAAATTTGTATTTTGATTGGTAGGAGCTAGCTCGGAGCTGCCGCACCTAATCCTGATCTGTTCCTATCTTTCCATCTCTCTCATTTCATTCTAAGCCTCCCCTCTGATCTCATGGTCTCCTGATCCTCCCTTTCCCCCCAATTCATCACTTGTATTTTGACTTCACTCTCTTCTTTATGCAGCCTTGACTAAGTGGTCAGCCACTTCAAGTTATTCTCTCCTCTCAGTTTGATCCCTTCCCCTTCCCTACCCCTACCCCAATGCCCTTTTGCTATCCCCACCCCTGCAGAATCTGACCATTCATCTTTTCTACTTCTCTTAAACTCACCAAGTGCTGCTAGATGAGGCTATAAAGCCCTGCTTACTGGGATCCATTACATATTTACATGTCCATCTTCAACAGAGAACTTACTGCTGCATGGCAGTCTTTTTGTTCATCTCTTATACAGACTCTCTCTCTTATTCACCATAGCAACTATTTCAAACCTCCTTTACTCCTCTCAAGCTTTCACCTATGTTCAAACCCCACGTTTTCTCCACAGATGACCCTGCCTCTTACTTTACTCATAAAATCAATGCCCTCTTTCATATATTCCCTCAGCTTTTGTCCTTTACACTTCTACAACTCTATATCTTTTAATTATTCATTTTTCTTTCCTTCTGGTCTCTGAGGATGAGGTGGTCCACCTCTTTGCCAAGACTAAGCTTAAATCTTTCACCCCATACTTTTCCATCCATTGTAGGCCCATTAAATTACAATATCTGTTCCTTTCATCATCAGTCTTTTTTGGTTCTTTTCTTTGTCTACAAATATGCTTATGTCTTGACTATCTTAAATAAATCTCTCAACCCTACTACTTCCTTAGGCCTATCTTTCCAAGCTTTTATCGACAAATTCTAGAAAGAGTAATCTACAATCATAGGACCTTATTAATCTATGATTCATCAAATAGGAAGGTGCCTCAGAGGTCAAGTGCAACCTATACTTGCAGAAGTGTAAAAAAAATGTGCTTCAGTTTGCTGCATTCAACAGTTCTCTCTCTGGGAGTGGATAGCATTTTTCGTCATGGGTCCTTTTAAATTGTCTCGGATGATTGCTTTGATCAGAATAGTTGTCTTTCACAGTTGATCACCCTTACAATATTGCTGTTATGCTGTACAAGGGATAAGTAGTTATCAAACCTTCCCTTGAGCACTTCAAGTGGAGATCTCACTCCTTCGAAAGGAAGCATATCCCATTTTTTGGACAGCCTAAGTCATCAGGAAGTTTTTCCTTGTATTGAGCTGAAATCTACTTCTTCCATTCAATTAAGCCGATATTAATTAAATGTCTGCCATATGTTAAGTATATGCAAAGATTTAAAAGAAATGATACAGACTTTACTCTCAAAAGGACATTTTTAGAGATTATCTAGTCCAACCTTCCTCATATTTATAAGTGAGAAAACTGATGTCTAAGGAAATCAAGTGACTTTATCAAGGACTTTTTCCAAGTGGCAGAGCCAAATCTCAAAGCCAGTTCTTCTGATTTCCAAGTCTAGTGTACTTTCCTTTATACCATATATCTTTTAGGCAGTAAATCATATATGGTAAGAAAAATATTCTGGACCCCTTCTCTTCCATCCCCTCCTTGGACTAGTTTTTCCTTAAAAGGTACTGAGACTGGGTTGACCAAGGGCTCAGCTGACTCAATTCATCAACCCTCAAGGCATGTCATTGTTGAATATCCTTCCTTTGCTGTGATTAAATAAATTTCTTTCAAAAATATTTATTTCATTAAATATTTCCCAATTACATGTAAAAATTTTAAACAATAATTTTTAAAAGTTTTGAGTTCCAATATCTCTCCCTCCTTCTTGTCCCTCCCCCTGTCCTTGAGAAGGGAAACAATTTGATTTTGATTATACACATGAGGTCATGTAAAACATTTCCATATTAGCCATGTTGCAAAAGAAAACATACAAATAAAACAATAAAAATAAAGAAAGTAAAAAATGTGCTTTGATTTGCTGAATTCAACAGTTCTCTCTCTGGGGGTAGATAGCATTTTTCGTCATGGGTCCTTTGGAATTGTCTTATATGATTGTCTTGATCAGAATAGTTAAGTCTTTCACAGTTGATCATCCTTACTATATTGCTGTTAAGCTGTACAATGTTCTCCTGGTTCTTCTCACTTTACTTCCTTTGAGTTTCTTTCTATCTATCTATCTATCTAGATATCTATATAGATACATATATCTTCCCAGGCTTTTCTGAAACCATCCTGCTCATCATTTCTTATCATATTACAACTTGTTTAGTCATTTTCCAATTGATGGATATCTCCTTGATTTCTAATTCCTTGCCACCACAAAAAGAGCCACTATAAATATTTTTGTAAAAGTAAGTCCTTTTCCCTTTTCTTTGATCTCTTTGGGATATAGACCTAGTAGTGGTATTTCTGGGTCAAAGAGTATGCACAGTTTTTTAGTCCTTTGGGAGTAGTTGCAAATTGTTCTCTGGAATGGTGGGACTAGTTCACAACTCCACCAATAGTGCATGTCCCACTTTTCCCATATCCCTTCCAGCATCTGTCATTTTCCTTTCCTGTCATATTAGCAAATTTGATAGGTGTGAGATGGTATCTCAGGGCTGTCTTAATTTGCATTTTTCTAATCAGTAATGATTTAAAGTATTTTTTCATGTGATTTTGATAGCTTTGATTTCTTCTTCTAAAATTTTTCCGTTCATATCCTTTGATCATTTATCAACTGAGTAATGGCTATTATTTTTATAAATTTGGATCAATTCCCTGTATATCTGAGACATGAGGCCTTTGAAAAACTTGCTACAAAATCGACCCCTTCTCCCTATTTCCTGCTTTCCTTCTAATTTTGGCTGCATTAGTTTTGTTTGTACAAAAGTTTTTTAATGTCATATAATCAAAACTGTTTATTTTACATCTCATAATGCTCTCTATCTCTTATTTGGTTGGAAACTCTTCCCCCATCCATAGACCTGACAGGTACACTTTTCCATGCTCCCTAATTTACTTATGATATCATTCTTTATGTTTAAATAATTTATTCATTTTTACTTTATCTTGGTACATGGTGTGAGATGTTGGTCTATGCTTAGTTTCTGTCAAACTACTTTCCAGTTTTCTCAATAATTTTCGTCAAATGTTGAGTTATTACCCTAAAAGCTTGGATCTTTGGGTTTATCACATACTAGATTACTCTGGTCATTTGATTCTGTGTTTTGTGTACCTAATGTATTCCATTGATCCACTGCTCTATTTCTTAGCCAGTGCCAGTTTTGATAATTACCACTTTGCAATATTGTTTGAAACATGGAACTGCTATGCCACCTTCCTTAACATGTTTTTCATTGATCCCCTTGATATTTTTGAGCTTTTACTCATCCCAATGAGTTTTGTTATTTTTTTCTGGCTCTATAAAATAATTCTTTGGTAGTTTGATTGGTATGACACCAGATAACTTGGGTAGAATTGTCATTTTTATTATGTTGGCTTGGCCTACCTATAAGCAATTGATATTTTCCCACTTGTTTAGATCTGTCTCTATTTGTGTGAGAGGTGTCTTATAATTATGTTCATACAATCCCTGGGTTTGTCTTAGCAGGTAGAATCCCAAGTGTTTTTTATTGTCTGCAGTTATTTTAAATGGAATTTCTCTTTCTATCTTTTCCTGCTGGGTTTTCTTGGTAGTATGTAAAAGTGCTAATGATTCATGTGTGTCTATTTTATATCCTGCAACTTTGCTCATGTTGTTAATTGTTTCAACTAATTTTTTAGTTGATTCTCTAGGGTTCTCTAAATATACCGTTATATCTTCTGCAAAGAGTGATAGTTTTGTTTCCTCATTGTCTATTTTTATTCTTTATGAATCTCTTTTTGTTAACTGTTGAGTGAGCTAGGAGTGTCTTATTCCATTCCAGTGTTTGAACCTACATTACAAGAGGCTGAATGAATCAAGCCTATCCTATTATTAATGAGTATGATACAAGGCAACATGTGATAGGGGAAAAGAGGAGACGTAAGCAAAGTTCTTCCAGAAGATAAGATGAAGGAGAGATCACTTTTAGTTAGAAGAGATTGAGGATAGCTTCATGGAGGATAACTTCCTTCATGACCTGGACCTTGAAGGAAGAGAGAATTTCATCAGGGAGTGTGTTCTAGGTAGAGAGAATGGTTTTCATGGAGAGAATTCAGGATAGGATTGGGGAACAGCCAGTAGTTCAGCTGGGCTGGAATATAGAACTCATGAAGATTAGTAAGATGAACTGGAGTCAGATATAGTCAGTCTAACCTGTTTTCCACACAAAAGCTCTTCATATACTTGAAGACAAGTCTCATGTTCCTCCTGTCTTCTCTTCTTTAGGCTAAACATTCTTACTTCAATTCTTAAATTTTGGTGCTCAGATCCCTAGGGGATCCTGAAATCTTTTCAGGGGGTCAACAAGATCAAAACTATTTTCATAATAATACCAATACATTATTTGCCTATCAAAATGCTCCTTTCTTTTTCAACTACTGTTTATGTCTGAGAGAGACTAGATTTTCTTCATATACTTAGACCGAAACAACCCAGTGCAACAGATTGAATGCAGAAACAGATAAGAATTGTTTTCTATTATGCCAGATAGTAAAGAGATTAGGGAAAAGGTGAAAAACCATGCCACTCTTCACACTACATTTTTGGGGGAGGAGGAAATACAGTTGCTTTTCACAAAAATATGTTATTTGTTAGCAACTTATGGATTTATTATTGTTGTTTTTAAATGAATTACTAAATATTTAAGAAATTTTGATAAAAACTAACGTTTTAATTTCTGCTATGGTAAATACTAATAGGACAGCTAGGTGGCACAGTGGCTAAAGTGCTGGGCCTGGAGTCAGGAAGATTCATCTTCATGAGTTCAAGTCTGGCCTCAGACACTTACTAACTGTGTGACCCTGGGCAAGTCACTTAACCCTGTTGGCCTCATTTTTCTCATCTGTAAAATGAGCTAGAGAAGGAACTGGCAAACCATTCCAGTGCCTCTGCCAAGAAAACCCCAAATGCAGTGATAAAGAGTTGGACATGACTAAAATGACTGAACAACAAAATATCAGTAGATATAGCCCTCAGAAACAAAAGCTCTTTGGGGCCCTTAACAATTTTTAAGAGTGTAGAGGGATCCCGAGACCAAAAATGTTTGAGAACTGCTGTTTTCATCAATTCTTGAACAGCATGGTTTTGGGTCTCCCTTCCTGCTTAGGTCACTTTCCTAAGTTTGTGTTGTAGCTCACTAATGTAGCTCTTAGAATGCAATGCCAAGAACTGAATATAATACTCCAAATGTGACTTAACCAGGGCAGGGAACAGTGGGCCCTATCAAACTCCCTGGTTATAGAGAGTGTGTTTTTGTTAATACAGATGAAAATGGCGTTGGTTGTTTTGACAGTTGTATCACTCTGTTGACTCATACTGAGTTTTCCGTCTACTGCCGCCACCACTTTCCCCACTCACAAATCTGGCCCTTGTTTGGTTCTAATATACTGGATTTATATTAATCCAAGTATAGGATGTGAAATTTATCCCTATTAAGTTCCTTTTTGTCAGGTTCATCCCATCGTTCTTGTCCATTAATCTTTTTTGTTTTGTTTCATTTGGATCCTGTCTATGTTATCCAGTATGTCGGTAGTCCAATCCAACTTAGTGACATTGATAAATTTGACGAACATACCATTTATGTCTTCAACAAAGTCATTGATTAAAATGTTGAAGAGAAGCAGGCCAGGGACAGAGAACCTTGTGGCATCCACTACTCAGGACAAGTCAGGCAGTCAGTAAATATTTTTTAAGCTCCTACTGTTTGACAGGCACTGTGCTAAGCACTGGGTGGTACAAAAAGAGGCAAAAGATGGTCTATGTCCTAAAAGAGCTCACAATCTAATTGAGGAAAAAAAAGGGTCATGGAATCATTCAGACAACAATGTTGCTAGCAGCTACTGTAGAGGTGAAAGACCAACACAAGACCAACAACAAGAGCACACAGGAGAGCTGCCAGCACAGGTTCTTTGATCTGCTTTTCTAAGGAAAGCACCTTTAAGGGGTTAACAATCTCACTTTAATTAAACATACATATATCATTCACTTAGTTCAGGGAGAAAAGCCAGCACCCTGAACTTCAGAGAGGGTACAAGCAGAAATTACAAGCATACGTTATATAAACAGAGCAAATAACACAAACCAGTCTGTCCATAGCAATACATACATAGCTACCAGAGAAAGAAGTAACAACATCTGGGTTTTTCAAAGCAGAGGTGGGGGGGGGTGTTCCAAAGGCTACCCAGAGTCTTGTCTGACCAAATCACCAACACTCTTCCAATGAGTGTGCTCCCAAAACAAAACTCCAACCTCAGATCTTATATACACGCCTCAGGGCCTTGGGTCACTTGATTACCTCAGTGCTGAGAAGCACAAACAAAAAATAGCAAAAAGCCCCATTTTGCTTGCCATTACCTTTGAAAGGCAAGACTTATTAAAGGTACTTGATTGCCTTAGCATTTCAAAAGAGAAAACAGTAAAAAAAAATTAGACCTACTTTAATTACCATAACAGCACCACAATTGGACCCATATCATTCACTCTTCTAACCTCAATTTCTACTTGTAATCTTGGAGTCAGATTGGGAATCTGTTTCTTGTACCAAGGGAGGTGCTATAAACACAAACAATACACAATCCCTATGAGGATACACAAGAGAAGACCCACAAATAGATATTTTAGCCACGAGAAATTTGGGAACCAAAAGGTTAGCCATTTCCATGGGGACTAGGGTTCCTTCTCATCCTCTTAGAACTTGTTCCAGGCATTTTTAACTGAGTGCACGTGGGTATGAATATCATTAAAGTGGTCAGAAACCTAGGTGTAGCACTCCTGACCTGAGCACATAGCCCTCCCCTCTCTGCCCCTAGGAAATCTAAAGCTAGTCTATTTTACCTGAGTGCATGAACCTTGATCCTAAGCTCTTCCACAGCACTTATAGTCTCATTGATGAAGAGTTATAAAAACCTGTTCATTCTGTTCAGCAGGGCTGGGCTGAAGGCATCCGTCATGGAGCTCAGGGTCTCCTCCTGAAGAGGATAAGTAGCAGATACCTAGAATGCTTGATGTGTGTTGTTGTTGTTCAGTCCTTTCGGTTGCGTTGGACTCTTTGTGACCCCATTTGGGGTCTTCTTAGTAAAAGTTACTGGAATGTTTGCCATTTCTTTCTCCAGCTCGTTTTACAGATGAGGAAACTGAGGCAAACAGGGTTAAGTGACTTGTCCAGGTCACACAGCTAGGAGGTATCTGAGTCCAGGTTTGAACTCAAGAAGTAGAGTCATCCTGACTCCAGGTCACAGTGCCACACAGTTACCTTTACATACATATGTAGGTATATAGGAAACACAAAGCAGATCTTGGAGGGGAAGGCTTCGTGAAGAAGATGGTGCTTGAGTCTTGAAGCAAAAAAGGCATTCCAAGGGGCAGAAGTGAGAAGGGGGAACGCTGCTGGTGCGGGGGTTGGCTGCTTTAGCTGTGTGTGAGAAATAGTAGGTGATGCTCTTTAACATAGTATAGGAGAAGTATAACATAGTCTAATATAGCATAATATAGTATAATATGATAATGCTGGAACTAAAAATCTTGTGGAAATCAATGTTGAAAACTTAAAATATTAAATAAATTAATTAAAAAAAAGAATGCTGGAAAGGTAGGCTGGGATCAGGTTTTGAAGTATAAGTAGGGAAATTTATGTTTATTTTAGAGGTAATAGGGAACCATTAGAGTTTATTGAGGGGGAACATGGCAGTGATGTGGTCAGGCCTGTGCTTTATGAATATCATTTCAGGAGCTGTATGGAGGATGGAATGAAGAAGGGGAGAGATTGGAGACAGGGTGAACAATCAGGAATCTACTGTGACGATCTAGGCAGGACAAGATGGTGATTGTGTGAATAGAAAGAATGGACCACATATACTGGAGATAGAAACCACAAGATTTGGATTTAATATATGGATTGAGTGAGAGTGAGGTATCAGGGATGACACTGAACTTGTGAACCTGGACTGGAAGGAAGTGGTGACCTAGGCAGCTGGACAGAGTTCTGGGCTTGGCGTCAGGAAGACTTGAGTTCAAGTTCAACCTCAGACATTTACTAGCTATGTGACCTTGGGTATATCACTTAATCTCTGCTTTCTTTAGTTTCTTTGACTGTAAAATGAGGATAATAATAGCACTGATTTCTTCTTAACTAGGTAAAAGAGACCATTCTTTGCCTCATTTCTTACTTAGCCTTAATCACTTAATGGACATTGCCTCAATCAAACTGAGACCTCTTAAAGACCTTAGCTTAAAAAGGCCAAGATCTCCCGCTGCATCCAGGGCCATTTCCAGTCATTCTCACCTCTCTCTTGCCACTGGACTCAGATGGCTCTGGAGGAGAGAGTGAGGCTGGTGACTTTGCACAGCCCTCCCTCATTTAAATCCACTTCACTTGTGAGTCATGGCATCATCTTCCTGACGTCATGGGCCTCTTCGAGAATGAAGGACAAACAACAGAACAGCACCTACCTCCCAGGGTTGTTGTGAGGATCAAATAAAATAACACTTCTGAAAGTGCTTAGCACAGTGCCCGGTGCTTTATAGGCCCTGTATAAATGCTCAGTCCCTTCCCTTTTCCCTAATAGGGAGTTCAGAAGAGGGATGAGTTTGGAGGGGAAAGATACTGAGTTTGAGATACTTTTGGTAGATTCAGTTTGAAATGTCAACGGGCAGTTGGTGATCTGAAATTTGAATTCCAGAGAGTGATTAGATCCATCCATCCATCTATCTATCTATCTATCTATCTATCTATCTATCTATCTATCCATCTATCTCTGTGTATATATGTATACATATGCACACACACACACACACATATATATACACATACACACACATATATACATATACATATACGTGTGTGTGTGTGTGTGTGTGTGTGTGTGTGTGTGTAGGAGTCATTTGCATAGAGATGATAGTTGAACCCATTGGTGCTGACCAGGTGACCATGTGAGACAGTGTGAAAAGAAAAGAGAGCCCAGGATGGAGCCTTAGAGTGCACCCACAGTTAGTGAGTATGACGTGGTAAAGAGAAGGGCCACTTTGTGAGAGGTTAGAGTAAAGGAGGAAGTAGGGGCAACATCAAGGGGTTGTGAGCTGAGAAATGCTTAAGAGGGAGCTGCTGGGGTTTTTAGGAGAGAAGAGAGGGCTTGGAATAGCCACTGTGGTGAGTGGGATAGAAAATCATTTATTTCCCTTTGTGATCTGATCCACCCTCATTGCTTTAGGGATCTCTTCCAAGCAGATGGCTCCAAAATTTACATCTCCATCTTTGACCTCTCTCTTGAGACGTCTCCCTGCTTATGAATTTCCAATAGCCTGCGAGAATATCTATACTTTGCCTCAAATCAACATGTCTAAAACGACTCATCACCCCTCCCACCATCAACAAACTCAAAATTCTCCTACTTGTCTAGGTTTGAAACCTTAAAGTCATCTTCAACTCTTCTCTCTCTCTCTCCCTCCCTCTCTCTCTCTCCCCCATCTCTCCCCATATCCAATCAGTTGCTAAGCCCTGTTGATTCTCCTTCTATGACATCTCTTGCATTTGCCTCTTGCTCTCCTCTTCCACTGCAACCTCCCTGTCTTACACTCTCATCATCTCTCATCTATTGCTGTAGCCTCCAAACTGTTTTCCCTGCCTCCTGTCTCTTCTCTTTTCAATCTATCTTTCATTTTGCTGCCACAGTAATCTGTTTGATCTGTACATCTCCCATTGCTTGCTAAATGGGAGTAAAGCAAATACAAACCTCTTAGAATGTCATTCAAGGCCACTGCCAATCTGACTCCCACGTACCTTTTCTAGCCTAATTGGATGCTACTAGCTTTTATGGGGGTAGATGTTCCAGCCAAGTCAAACCATTACTAGACACTCCCCCTTCTTGTCCTGTCCTTTTTCACCTTTGTGTTCCTGTAAATGCCATTTCTTATGTCGCTACCTTTCTGAATCCTCTTCCTTCAATGGTCAGAACAGGGTCAGTTCCTCTCTGCACCAACTCCGCCCCCCCACCCCCAAGTCTTCCCTGATCCTGCTCAATTAGATACTCCCTCCCAAAGCCTTACTAGCTGAAATTTTTACAGGAGCAAAAATGCAGTGTGTGTGGGGGCGGGGTGGGGGAGGAGGAGCGGGAATAGGGGGTTGGGGGATGGGCAGACAGCCACAAAGGCAGCAGGGAGGACAGCCTGATAGAGGAGTATATCACAAGCCACAGTTGTGGAGGAAGTGGGCAGAAGACCCTGACAATTGTTACACTACAGGAAGGAAGCCTGTATGCCCTACCCCCCACTTCATATTTTAAAAATAAGTTTCATGGGTGCCTTTTGTTTCTACATCATATTTGTTCCTGTTTCTACATCCCCTCATCCCAATATTAAACCCTCTCTTTAAATTAATAAAAACAGTTAAGTAAAAATATCCTATGCAGTGATCACTCCAGACAATGTATGCCACATACTCCTGCAGTCCCCCATCTTTTTCCTTAGAGTGGGGAGGTATGTTTTGTTATCCTATTCTGTCATTGATGGGAGTAATCCTTGTGGAGAAGGAATCCACAACCTTACTACCACCCCCACAACCAACTACTGACAAACTGCCAAGATGGACAAGTAAAGTTCAAGAATACTGGGGAATGGCAGTCCCCCCAACACCCCCAGCCAGCACCTCTGCTTCTGTCCAGCCCCCTGGAAGCAACTGCTGTGGAGATCCACTCAGTAACCTAGCAACTGGTTCTCCAAATGCTCAAGCAACCACCATTCTCCCAACCATAGCTACTGGGCACTGTCCAGTGGTTTCACATCAGAAGCAAATATGATTTTATCGGTGGAAATAACACAAAGAAGATGGATTATCATTTGCTTCACTATTGCATCCAAAGGACCATGGGACTTTTCCATCTGACTTTCAGCTGAAACTTCCTATGTGATGGTTTTAAGCTTTATTGCCTTAAAATTGTGCTAAGACTTTTGGGACACCCTGTATATGCTATCTCCCCAAATATTCCCCCAAATTTTGAGAGCAGGGACCAGTTCTGCTCTTCCATTTGTATCTCCAGTGCTTAGAACAGGGTTTTGCACATCGTATATGTTTAATAAATGTTTTTTAATTCATTCATTCATTTATTCCACCTGTATGCATTTTGGCTCCATCTCTCCTTCCTCAAATGCCTTATGTACTTTATTTGAACTTTTCTCATGTACTTATATTAAACTTGTTTTAGTTATCTGTGCCTTGTTCTATTTCTCCTATTAGCTCCATAAGCTTCTTGAGAACAGGGGAGGGCCTTGCTTTATCTTTGTAACCCCCAGCTAGGCAGTGGTAGAATAAAATGTTTGTTAAGTGGGATTGAATCTAATGGAATTCTGTTGATACTCTAACACCATCATAGCCACTGGCCATTGCTTAGATGAAATTACCAACTAAAACAAAGTGCTCAGGGTCTCCTTAAGATTAATTAATATTTATACACATGTCTAATCTTCAGAGCACTTTACTAACATTAGCTTTTTGGGATGTTATGTGTACAATCTGTATTAGGAACTCTGGCTGAAACCCACAAACTCACTTTAATTTGTAAATGAGTTGAGACTTGAATGTAAAACCAAAGGTGAAAGACCTGTGTGTTTGTATGTGTGTGTGTGTGTGTGTGTGTGTGTGTGTGTGGCCTTTGAATCTCCCTGTGTTTCTGTGTCTAAGACAAGTTGACAAGCATTTATTAAGTGTTTACTAAGTGCTGAGCAATAGGGATACAGAGAATGGCAAAGGACGATGCCTGTCTTCAAGGAGTGTGCATTCGATGGTAGAGGCAAGCCACAAACAACTATGTACAAGTATATCTATGTATATGTATATGTTTACACAAGTATATATCTATGTAGGTATATATATGTATATATATATACATATGTATATATAAAAGATATATATCTATATATAATACACATACATATATAAATTTGAGATAATCTCAGAAGAAAGGCACTAGTGGATGACGATCGGGAGAGGTGTTTTATCTTCTTTTTCTAGCTCTCTTTTCCTTTTCACATCATCAGTCTGTTTTATCTGCTCATTTTGGAAACAGTGATGGTGGGAAAGAAGCCTTATGTACAGGAGGCAACAGATAATTAGAAGTTTCGCTCCAGCCTTCCTTGCCCTTGATTTTTTAGTCACAGAATACTAGAGTTAGAAGGGACCTTAGCCATCATCTTCTAGGGTGATGCCTTCCTTTTTTGCTTCAAAGAAACCAAGGCCCAGAGAAGTAAAATGACCTGTCAAAGGTCACAGTTCAAGTTAGTGGCAAAGTCAGGGATTGAATTTTGATTTCTTGACTCTCAGTCCAACGTTCTTTCCATCACACTATTATGGTATGTCCCTTGTAAAACGCAATCTTTCCCATCGCATTAACCAAAATACAATGTGACCTAGTATAGAGAAACTTGAGTACAAAATTTCAGAGTATCCCAGTCTTTGCTGTGGTTTGGCCTTCAATTTCTTATCGGTACCAGGGCAGTAACATAACTTGACCAGGAATAGACTTTTTCATGTTGAATGAGAAAAGATAGTCTTAATTTTATTTGTTTCTTCAATGGATTGATCCATGTAAACACCTTTTGACTGCTAAGAAAAAAAACTCTTATTTATCCCCAATTTTGTAATGTTATGCTGTAAGGTATATCATCGTTAGATGTCTGGAAATGAATTTTTAAAAAGCCTGGAGTAAATGCAACTCAAGGAGGAGAGAGTGCTGAATGACTTACCTGAGCAGCATCTGGAAGTCTTGAGGACTCTGCATTGATGTTGGGGGTCATAATAATAACAGCACACATTTATACTGAATTTGAAAGCTTGACATTTCCTTACAACAATTTTTTGAAGTAAATAATACCATTACATATGAAGAAATTGAGTATTAAAGAAGTGAGGTGACTTGACTAAGGCCCCAAACTAAGGACCTAGCCTGGCCATTATTTTAATTCATGTCTTTTAACGCCAAGGCTAGTGTTAAATCCACTAAACTGCATTACCTCTCGAGGTAACTGATATACAACAATGGATCTGAACATTTGCTGATGCAGTGCTCTCCTCACTCTCCCCCTTTCTCTGCTGTTCTCCTAATTTGGCACTCACATTCATGGGTTGGGGCCCCAGAAGGCAGCTGTGTCCTTGGTTACTTCCTCAATATCCTTCCTCTTCTCCTTCTCAGATGCTACTGAATGGAATTGGGAGAAGTCATGTGATTGAGCTGACTAGACCCCCCACAAATTTATCTAATCTCAGCTGGGCTCTCACTACAGAAAGGAAATCTTTTTATTTATCTTTAATTGATTCTCTGCCCTACCCCCTATTCCAAATGTGCTATACTTTCTCTTCCTCCACCGTCTCAACTTAGGTCCTTGACTCATATTTTATTGAGAGAATAGTGGCATTTGCTGTGAGCTCCCATTTTTCCATTTCTCTTCACCTCAAACCCCCTTGACATTATCCCTTACTCTTTTCAACACTAATCTTTGATAATGGGTTGGCCCTTCTCTTTGCCAAGACCAACTCTATAATGCACCTTTGACCTTACCCAATTTATTTCCCTGTCTTCTCTAGCAGATCAATCCCTCAATCACTTGCCTCACTGATCTTCAGTTTCTCTCTATCTATTAGTTCTTTCCCTGTTGCCTATAGACATGCCCAGTAAAAATCTTCAATAGTTATCAAGTTATCATTCTACATCTCTCCCTTATTCAGCTAAATTCTTAGAATGAGCTGTCTCTCCTCATCGTTTCTATTTCCTCCCCTCTCACTCACTTCTAAATCTTCTGCAGTTTGACTTCTGATCTCATCAATCAATTGAAACTGCTCTCCCCAAAGTTACCAATGATTTTAATTGCTAAATTTATTGGCCCTTTCTCAGTTCTCATCCATCTCGATCTCTTTGTACCCTTTGACACTATTGATCTTCTCCTCCAGAATACTACCTCTTAATTGTTTTTTTTTTTTTTGTGACACCATTCTGCCCTGGCTCTCCTCCTACCTGTGTGACTCCTTCTCAGTCTCCTTTGCTGGTTCATTACCCCTATCATGCCCCCTAATTGTGGGTATATGCTAAATTTCTTTCCTGGACTCTCTTCTCATCTCTTATCTTCACTTAATGACCTCACCAACTTGCACAAGTTCAATTATAATTTCTAGGCAGTTAATTTCTTTTTCTTCCTTCTTTCCTTCATTCCTTCCTTCCTTCCTTTCTTTTTTTCTTTCTTTCTTGGCAATTTAGGTCAAGTGACTTTCCCAGGGTTACACAGCTAGTAAGGGTCTGAGGCCAGATTTGAACTTGGGCCCTCTTGACTCCAGGACCAGTGCTCTATCCACCATGCCACCGAGCTGCCCCTATGCAGTTAGTTTCAAGTTCTTTGGTAGCCTGAGTTCAAGTCCCACATTACTAACTGTCTACTAGACATTTCATATTGGATAGACTATAGTGATCTCAAACTCATCATGTCCAAATCAGATCTCATTATCTTCCCCTCTGAAACCTGCTCTTCCTAACTTTTAAAAAAATTTCTCTTGAAGGCACCATCACCTTTCTAGTCTTCTAAGTTCACAACCTCAGAGTTTCTCTCAACTCCTTACTCTTCCTCATTCCATGTCCATTCATTTGTCAAAATTGGTGCTTGAACTGAATCTTAAAAGAAATAAGGGGTTTCTGTGAGCAGAGGTGATAAGGGAATGCATTTCAGGCATGGAGGGCAGTGAAGGCAGGGAGAGAAAATGAAGTATCCTGTGAAGAGCAGCAAGAAAACCAATATGGCTGGACTGCAGAGTGTGGGAAGAGGAGTAGGGTGTAATGAAACTAGAAAGCCAAATTGGGGCCAGTTGGTGAAGGGTGGTAAAAGCCAAGCAAAAGAGATTTCAAAAAGAATCCTAACGGCATTAGGAAGCCATTGGAATTTGCTGAGTAGGGAAGTGACCTGGCCAGATCTATACTTCAGAAAAATCATTTTAATAGCTTTGTAGAGGATAGATTGGAATGGAGAAACAACTGAGGCAGAAAGATTAATTAGGAGGTCATTGCAAGGGTCCAGGTGAGGAAATAAAGCATTAGGTAAATGAGTGCATCTATAACAGATACATCTTCAAGAAAGATATCCGTGCCTTTCCTTGATATGCCGTTTGGTCAAAAATGAAATCCTAGGTTGAAAGGACTTTCAATTTATGTACCTGCTTACGTGTTATTTTCTTCCAATATAACATGTGCTCTTTGAAAGCTGGGGGTATTTCATTTTAATTTTTGCCTAATGCCTAAACAATACAATAACAAATAGTTGATATTTAATACAAATCCTTATTGAATTGAATGGACCATAGATCTGAACCTGCATAATTGTTATGGCCTTATGTGTGACTTCCTGGGAAATAGGCAAAGGCAAGCATATTCAGGGTGGAAGGTAGACACAGTACCTGTCCCCCCACCCCTACTGCCATCTTAATTCTGTTCGTAGGACAAACAATCCTTCCCCCTATCATTTCAGCACTCCACTTGTGGACAGTAACTACTGAAAAAACTGGATGCACGGCTAATTAGAGGGTACAGGCATAGGACCCAGTTGGAACACAATTGCCTTTGCGAGATATAGTTTATAATATTCTCCCAGAATGGGCCTTTGCCTGACAGATTTCTCCTTCCCCATCCCAAGGCCAAAAGTCTCATAAACTAGAAGATATACAGTTTGAATGTTAAGTTACTTTTGGCTCAGAAAGCTTAGGTATTAAACAATTGCTGCCTATTCTTCAACATTGCTGTATAAACATCACAGAATAAATAGATCTGAAAATACCTCTCAGAAATTAAAGGGTGTTTTTTCAAACAATTTTTTTCATAGGATCCTACATTTAGAGCTTCAAGAGACTTTAGAGATTATCTAGTCTAACTTCCTCATTTTACAGATGAGAAACTGAGACCCACAGAGATTAAGTGGTTTATCTAAAACTACACAGATGCAAGATGGGATTTGAACCCGGGTGCATTGGCCTTTTATATTCAACTCTCTTTGTACTGTACCCCTCTATATCTTTAAAAGATTGATACCAATAAGGAGAAGACATATACATTATTTTTTATTAAAAAATGAAAACGAAAGCAAGATGGCATCACAAGTGAGAGAATCTGGAAATTATTTGCTGTAAACTAGGGTATCATGCATATTCAAATGGTTTCCCAATTTATAAATTACATGGGTTAGAGATTTTTCTCATCAAGGAGGTAAAAAATATATGTAATCTCAATCTAGATATTGAATAAATTGAGATTTAGTTGCTTTTTATTAACAATAAAATACCTAAAAAGCACTTCAAAATTTTTTATTTAGTTGACTTCTGTTGTTAAAATGCAAATGACTAATCATTTTATACTTACAAATAAATGAGATCAAAGTATTAATTATGCCATTGTTCAAAAATTGTTAATCTGATGAATAACTGTTGTTCACTTCAGAAAGTCATACAGATATTTTATATGAAATATAGATAGATCTGAGGTGGCAGTTATGCATAAAATAATGTGAATAATAAAGTTTAGTTTCATGTGATTAATGAAGAAAGCTAAATTATCACCTTTTTGAAAAGAATTGTTTCATATTCATTCAGTTATATCTTTTAGACTTTTTTGACAGTTCAAACTGATTTCCAAATATTTTTCTTTAAAGAATTGCCATGTTATTTATTCCTCAAATTTGTTATTCTTACATATTATTAGAATAATATCAGGACAAAAAAGTGTTCAGGAAACTTGCGTTTCCATCCTGACTCTGCCATTCATTAGCTGTGAGACCATGAGCAAATCAATTCAACAGGTGCTTCATGCTTGCCACGTGTAAGGTACATATGGTAGGTCTTGGAGATACAAAAAAGAAAAAAAAGTGGGAGACATTCTGACTTAAAAGAATTCACTTTCTACTTGGGGTGGGGAGGGGAGGGATATGAGAAATGTATAAATGGGTATTGTTCAAGGAAGAATGGTTTGGGGCGAAGGAAGGTTCTAGACAGGGGAAAGTGGAAAAACTGGAAGAGAGAGAGAGAGAGAGAGAGAGAGATTGCCGAAACCATTCGAGTTAGACGTTAAAGGAAAAGAAGGATTTGACAGGTGAAGAAAAGAATGGGGAGTGTTCCAGGAAAGGGCAATGGATTGTACAAATATAAACCACTTAACTCCTCTGTAAAATGAGGGGGTTGCTCTAGATGCACTCTAAAGTCCCTCCTAACTATTATTTTGTAATGTTCAGCATATTTTATCCTTCATTTCAACCATTTTCTCCCCTAATGTCAAACATCCTTCACACAGTACTATGGGAGTGGGTCTTGGAATTTCAAGACCTGGGTTTAAAATTCTGGCTCTGCCACTTACCGCATGTGGATGACTCCACCTCTCCGGGCCTCAGTTTCCTGAACTGTAAAATGAGAGGATTGAAGTAAATGACCTTGAAGGTCTAAACTTCCTGTTTGACATGGATTCCTTAGGAATTACATTATTATAGGGACTATAATATAATATAATATAATGACCTGGGCCAGCTGGGTGGCATAGATAGACTGGATAGAGCATCAGGCCTAGAATCAGGAAGGCCTGAGTTTCCTGAGTTCAGATTCAACATGAGACACTTCCTAGCTACGTGACCCTGGGCATATCACTTAACTCTTTTTGTCTCAGTTTCCTCATCTGTAAAAAGAGCTGGAGAAGGAAATGGCTTAACTACTCCAGTATCTTTGACCGGAAAACCCCAAATGGGGTCTTGAAGAATTAGACATGACTGAAAAACGAATTATAGCAGCTAGATGGTACAGTAGATAAAGCACTGAATTTAATTAGGAAGACCTAACTTTGAATACTGCCTTGGACACTTACCAGCTGTGGGACTCTGGGTGAGTTATCCAGTCTCTCAATCTTATTTTTTTCATCTGTAAGAAGGGAATAATAGTATTTTCCCTTACTTGAGAGGTTGTTGCGAGGATCAGATTAAATCAATGTAAAGTGCTTTATAAAGCTTAAAATATTACATAAATGTTAATAATTGTAGCTAACATTTGTAAAATGCTTTATGTATTTTTATTTCGTTCGGTCTTCCCAACAATTATGTCAGGTAGGTGCTATGGCCATTGCCATTTTTACAGATGAGGATGCTGAGGTTAAGAGAGATTTAATGACTTGCCCAAAGTCAAAAACTTAGGGAGGATTTGAACTTGATTCTTTCTGGCTCCAAGTCCAGCATCCATCACTCCACCTAACTGCCTAAATGTTAGTTCTCATTATTATAATATTATAGGTTTTGAGCCTAAAGGGACTTTAGAGGTCATCTAGTCCAATCCCTTCACCTTACAGGTGCGGAAACTCAGATGAAGTCCAGAGAAATAAAGGTTACTGAAGTAGCAAGCGATAGAGGTAAGATTTGAACCCAGGTCCTCTGACAGCAGAACCAGCGCTCTTTTCACACACTCTACTTCCATGCAAGTCTACTTTCTCTTGTTTTGTCCATAGTGATGTAAAAAAAAAACCCTACCATTTCCCAATCCCATTCTTATGCTTGAAGACTATTATTAAATTGTTCCTCAGTTTTCTCTAGACCACTGGTATCAAAGCAAAAAGAAAACTGAATCCTATAGGCCTCACGCTGCCTTGGATGGCCACAAATTAACGTTATCTATTTTGTACTTTATTTTTTATTTATTTTGCTAAACATTTCCCAATTCCATTTCAATCTGGTTCAGTTTTGCAGGCTGCTTATCCAGGGCCACAATTTTGACCCTTTTGCTTGGACTCCCTCATCTCAAGGCCTTTAATCATCTTTTAAAGGGACCATTAAAAGGGGCTTTTCAGTCATTTGTGATCAATTCATGTTTTAGTACCCCAAATGTGTTAAGTGTTATATAACAACGGAATAGAACATGTGAAAGAAAAGGTTCTTATCCTCAAGGAATCTGCTCTCATAAAGGAGATGTGGCTGATACATATTCTCTTTATCTATGTTACTGGCCCCTGTCCATGCGTTCCTTTTGAAGACCAGGGTCCTAGCTTATATGCCTGAATGAAATCCAACATTTTTATTCTTAGGAACTATTGAGTTTATTTTTTTTTGTAAGTTGCTAAAGAGGCATTAAGCCTAGGGATAATTTATATGGGTAAACATATAAAGACCAGGAAGCTCCAGAGCATAAGAATAAAGGCCATTTATCCCAGGCTTTGATGCTCAACTTGCCCTCTGATTCAGCTGTCCCCACAGTCTTTATTGTACCACTTTTAACCCTCTCTCTGCTTTGCTCCATGTTTGTCCTGCACTGATCTCTGCAGCTGCCTGCTCTCCTCCCCCACACCTCCCTTTTCCCTTCTAACCCTCCCACTTCCCTCATTAAATGCTGGGTAGAAGATAGCAGGAGGTGGGTATGGTCTCCAGCTGGCTCTGTCTCACTGATTCTATGTGAAGCCATATTCACCCTTAGCCCCTGTGGGTTCATCATATGGGTCTTGCTATATGGTATTTGCTATCCTTTTGGGAAGATGGGTTCCTTCCCTTCCTTTTCCTCTTTTCCTTTTGTTGTTTCCCGTCATCCCAAGATGTGCTTTGCACAGCAAAGTGGCGGCAGGCTAGAATTCTTTACACTTGAGAGATGAAGTAATAACAGGTGGCAAGACCAGAGGCAGCCAGAGCCCAGGATTCTGGTTGCCATAGAAACATGTCAGACCTGTGGAGGGATGAGAACTGTCAGCAGCGGGGGGAACAAATGAGAGGGACGGATGGAGGCACGTCTCCTCTAGGTACCGGCAGCTGCCTCCAAGGGCCACAGACCCTAAATAAGCATGCCAGGTGAAAGACAATCTTTGAACCAAAGCTGTAGCTTGATGTCAGACACGTAGCCAGCCAGGGAATAGTTTTAGGGTATGGAGGGGCTGGTGGGAGGTCCTGGCTTCTGCTGGTTGCTTATGATGCATGTTGGTATTTGTATACATGGAAAGGAAGGATCCTATCTTTGAGTCTGTTTCCCTAGGCTTGGAGTTTGTGGAAGCTCAGCTCTGTGGCTATTAGACTCTGGCTCTGGAGGCATGCAGCAGGACCCACAGGGGCTTAAGCAGCATGGTCTCCCTCCCACTACTTCTGAATGGCACAGGCCTGACAGTGCCCAGTTTGGAGAAAGAATCAGGACATCCTGCCTGGTGTCTGACTATCGGATAGGTCTGTGGAACATACTTGCAATTCATTTCTGCAGTGACATTTTACACTGCCTGTTTTGAGACAATATAATTTCCAAAATGATAATCCAGATATACTGTGTATTTCCTACGTGCAAACCTCTGTGCTGGGGACAGAGAGGGAATAGAAAGATGAATTAGACTGGGTACCTGTTCTCAAGGAACTTCCAAACTAATGGGAGACATAACGTACAAACTAAAATAAGATGTGTATAGCATGGATCCATTTGGAACTTTTTTCTTCTTTCTATTTGCTAGTTTGGTCTGTTTGTAGTTCTTGTGAGTGGTATTTATTCTAGCTCCTGTTGTGTTTTTTTCTAAAGTAATATTAAGAAGAAGAAGATTAAGAATGCTAATAATAATGATAATGTAAGTCCCTTAGAGTTCTCTCGGGTGAATTTCCAAACTCTCAAGGCTCACCTTTTCTTTTATCAGTAATTATCTCGTATCTCCTATATGATCACAGCTCATGAACATCAATCAACAACACAAATACCAAGCCTAGCATGGTGTATACTGCCATTTAGACACAATTTCAGTCCCTGCCCTCCCTGTCCTTGTGTGCTATGAGTTAGGATTCAATTTCCTCTAACAAGAAGCAGGCTCACAATATGCCGATTTACCTATGGTATGAAATTAACTTACAAAAATTTTGGTTCTAGCTCCTGGAAATATCTGGATTCTTTGAAAAAGAGTCCTCAGAACTTAAGTGACTAAAGAAGACAGCATAGGATGGATTGACTGCATTATAGGCAGCAATTTTAGGTGGGAAATTCCTATAATCACCAATTAGTAAACATAGAGCTATAGTGTGGTACAGTGGATAGAGAGCTGGCCTTGGACTTAGGAAGACCTGAATTTGAATTCTGCCTGAGATTCTGGGAAAGTCATGTAACCTGTCTTTGTCTCAGTATACCTCCTCTATAAAACGACCATAATAATATTACCTATCTCACAGGGATTGTTGTGGCTGTTGAGTTATTTCAGTTGTGTCCTACTCTCTGTGACCCCATTTGGGGTTTTCTTGGCAGAGATATTAGGGTGGTTTGTCATTTTCTTCTCCAGCTCATTTTACAGATGAGGAAACTGAGGCAAGCAAGGTTAAGTGACTTGTCCAGGGTCACACAGCTGGTAAGTATCTGAGGCTGGATTTGAATTGCTCTATCCACTGTGCTACCTCGTTGTCCTTTGCAGGATTGCAGTGAGGCTCAGTTGAGATAGTGTATATTATGTGCTTTGCAAATATTAAGTGCTAGATGTCACTTGATGATGATTACAATAATAAAAATAATAATGATTTTACTTTACAAATTGACTAAATCCAGTTGATTTCCAGCAGGAACTACGTTTTATATATATATAATATGTATGTGTGTGTGTGTGTGTGTGTGTACACTAGGTGGTAGTACAGTGGATAGAGTAATGGGCCAGGAGTCAAGAAGACCCATCTTCTTGAGTTCAAATCAATTCAATCAAATCAAATCTGTTTGCTTTAATTCACTGGAGAATATGGAAGAATATTTTGTGTGTCTAATTTTTTTTCTGGATGTTATTTGCAAATTCCATATGCTGAAATGTCTTGGATGCAGCTAAGTGGCTCAGTGGATAGAGGGCTGGGTCTGGCTGGAGTCAGGAAGACTGAGTTTAAATCTGGCCTCAGACACTTACACTAGCTGTGTGACCCTGGGCAAGTCACTTAACTTCTATTTTCCTGAATTCACTGGAAAAGGAAATGGTGAACCACTTCAGTATCTTTGCCAAGAAAAAAACATATGACGTCATGAAGATTTGGACATGGCTGAACAACAATAACTAAGTTTTACCACTGCATAGTAAAGAAGAGAAAAATGAACCTGAAGCCAATGGTCCTTGACCAACTCTTTGGAGTCTGTTTTCCTGTGAAGTCCAAATAGCAAATGCTTTTTCTTATTCTTGCAGAGAATTGTCTGCATCCATGAAGATGAAAATCAATGACTTAGAAACTGGTTAAACAATTCAAATAGCAACTGATAAATGGATTAACCCTCTATAATGTAATTCCAGAAGCTTTTGTCTTCCGTCTAGCTCAGGTAAGTTTTTCTATTCCTGGAGGCAAAGCAGAGGGACCCAGGAAGCGAAGGCCAGAGGGAATCATATTATAGTGGGTGAATCCGTTTATCATTTGCTGTCTGGATGGTGTTTCTGCTCATATATCTGTTTCTTTTTACAGATTTAGTACTCAGTGGGACCCTGATTATAGATAGTCAGTGAATAATGATAAATGGCACTACACTGTGGTGTATTGTGAACAGATAGAAACACTGATGACTTATGCTGACCTCATAATAAACTGAGAGAAGTTTATCCTCTGTTACAAACAGGGACTATAGAATAATTTTTCAGGGTGTTCCACAAAGAAATGTCCTTAATTGTGATAACGAGACAAGACTGCTTTTGTCCCACACAAAATAGCTGTATATAAGGCCAAGACTTTGTCATTTGCATGCTAGAAATTGAAGCGTTTCTGAGCAAATAACATGCTTCTTTAATAATTAAAAAATTCCTCTACTGGGCACAAGAGGCTGGGCTACCGCAGGATGGGACCCCTCTGCTCTGGACCTATGCACGTGGCTTGGATTCCATTCAGTCTCTAGTGGGACTAGCCTCTAATGAAAGGGCCTCCTTTTTCTCACTCGGTTTGGTTAATCTGATCCCCATCCCAGCACCCCATCATGATCTTTTTAAAGCTTAGAATTTAATCGTATCTAGTGACTCCCCTAAAAAGGAGTAGAAACATATTCAGTGTACAATATAAACTAGAAATGGGACAGGTATTCATTTCCTACCTACAAAGGAAATGCTAAAAACAAGCCACTAATAAGTATGTACTGACAAAAAGACTAAAAATAGGATTCAGTAACTTAACTTATTACTATAGTTATACTCTCTAGGGAAGTTGGTACTTAAACTTCATCAGAATGTGAAACAGTCCTGGGAACCGTTGAATTGGCATTGTTACAATTCACCTTGTCTCTGCACTGTCAACCTCAAAGTCTGTCTACCGTTTAGCCAGGGTCGGTCTTGACTTTTTCCTCTTGTTTGTGATGGAGAAATTTCCCCGGCCACCAGTCAGCCCCATCTGATAGACCAACAACTTCTGGACCTTTTAATTCACAAGGCCACTTCTAAGCCTGAACTCATTCATCTCAGGATTGATTGATAATTGGTCCCTTATAATCAGGCAAAAGAAACATAAAGCAGAAGAGGCAGCCAGGACTTTGAAAGCTAGACTCTGACAGGATCTTGGCTTTTAAAGTTTTTTTTCTCCTAAGGTCTTAATGGAAAAGAAGCACATGGGTAGGTTTTGATGTTGAAAGATGAGGAAAGACATGGAATATTCAATTGTTTGTGTTGGTCTTACATAGGTCTCTAGCTTCTCATAGGCAATTTTCTATTACTTGAAAGGTGTGGAGTCAAGGTCATATTCCTAAAAAAATTAGCTGTTAATGTTAATTAACCATTAATTATTTTAATTAATTATAAGCATTAATTGATTATATAAATTAATTATTAATTAATTAACCATTAATATGGGTCTTTAAGGTTTGCAGAGACCTTTATAAATACTATTTTGTTTTTTATCCTAATGACAACCTTGGGTATCCCCGTTTGTTTTACAGATGAAGAAACTGAGGCAGATTGAGTATAAGTGACTTTCCTAGGGTTATTCAGCTAGTAAGTGGCCAGATTTGAATTCAAGTCTTTGTGACTATAAGTCCTGTACTCTATCCATTTCACTAACCATGTGCCCTATAAAAAGTATGCTCAGCCTGCACATTAAGCAGTTAATAAATATATGCTATTTTTTGTTTAGTTAAGATATTGTTAATTCCCACAGCAGCTTTGGGATTGGATTTGGAAGGGGATTATGTTGAGTAGCAGCATCGTATAGGAGTCTTAAGTGTCAGATTTGGCGTAAAGGAGACCTGGATTCAAATTCTGTTACTGACACATTACTTGCTCATTGGATTTTTCTGAGCCTTTGTTTCTCTATCTGTTTTATGGGGAAAACAATACCTGTTATATCTACTTTACTGAATTGTTGTAATTCTCAAATGAGATAATAAACATAAAGAACTTTGCAAACTTTAAAGTGTTTTACAAATTATTATTATTTACATGTTCAATCATGATAATATTCTAGAGCACCAATAACAGTCTTCAGTGTTCTTTAATTTGCTATCTCTCCATTCTTTGAATCTCCATGCTGGTGGTAAGAGGGGTACTCCTAACCCCTACAATCCTTTCCTAGGTCAAGTCTTTCCCTTTTTGTATTAATAGAAGTTTTTCATCCTGGCTCCTCCTCTCTCTCCTCCTTTATGCTTCTTTCTCATTCTGTTGTTCTTTAGGGAATTTGGGTCTATTGAGGATTTGGGAGAGATACCAGAGATACAGGGACCCCAAGACTAGAGTTCTCAGATTAAGGGTCAAGGCTGTCTGGAATGAATTCATGATCTCAAGCATTCTTTTAAGTCAAGGTGGCAAAGATTCATTGTTATGCTTTATAGTGGGCAACAGTTCTTAGGGAACTTGCAGTCTTGGAGGGGTACAGGTAAAGTTTATGTAGGATATAAAAAAATATGCTAATTAAGTGATTCAGGGTGGGATTAGGGAGTGGTTAAGGATTGGTCAGTTCTTAAAGGAACATGCACTTTTTGTATCTATTGGGCAGGTATTTTACCCAGAGTTCACTGGGAAATAACCCAAGGTGGGGCTACATGGAGGTGTGGTTATAGGTCTGAAATGTCACTAAGTCAACTAATAGTCAGAGCTGATTGGGAAATACCCAGGTTGCTCCCATCAATGTCTTGTTAGACGAGATAAATATAAGAGAGTATACGTATGTCTAAGTCTAGGATGCACATGATAGATAGGTCAGTGAACAGTAAATATCTTTGATCCAGTACACAGCCAGTTTAGCCAATACACATCTGGTTCAAACTAATGAATTCTATAGGTGCAACTGGCCACTGTATCAGGAAGAGAGGTAAGTACTTTGCTAAGGCAAGCTATCTTGTTTTGTGTAACTACAATGTGGCTAGCAGCTGCTGTAGGGGAGTAAAACCCAAGAAGACCAGCAACAAGAGCTGCCAGCACAGGTTCTTTAATCTGCTTTTCTACGGAAAGCAACTTTAAAGGGTTAACAATTCTTACTTTAATCAAACATACATATATCATTCACTTAGTTTAGGGGGAAAAGCCAGGACTCTGAACTTCAGAGCAAATACAAACAGAGATTACAAACATACATTATATAAACAGAGCAAATAACACAATTCAACAGACAGGCCTTGTCTGATCAGGACATTACATACATAGCTACCAAAAAGAGAAGCACCAACATCTGGGCTTTTTCAAGGTGTGTGTGTGGGGGGTGAGGGTGGGAGAACTCCATTGGCTACCCAGAGTCTCCACATCAACACTCTTCCAGTGAGTGAGAGCCCCAAACAAAATGCTAACCTCTGGGTTTATATACCCTTCTTAGGGCAGGAAGGCTTGACACCTAATCAGCAAAAGGGTGTGGACCTGGGGCTTCACATCTAGTTAGCAAAAGGGTGTGGGCCTGGAGCTTGGAACATAGTAAGACTTAATCAAAGTCACTTGATTACTTTAGCATTCTAAAAGAAAACAGTAAAAAAAGTCCCACCCTGATTACCATTACATTTTGCTAGAGAGAAACTGTTAGGGACAGTGTTTGGAGGCTAGGGAGAGATGTGATTTTGGAACTGGATATGATTTTGGAAATGGGGTACAAGCACAGGCACCCAAGCACCCCATCAGATCCATGGGGTTCAAGGAGCAGTAATAATCATTTTAAAAGTACTTAAGAATGACAGTCTACATAAACTTCATATATTGAGATAATCCCCTATGAGGATAAATGTTTTGGGCCATTTTCTCAGTAATGGTGGCTTGCACTGAGTCATTCATACTAACTTTCCCAGTACCCTTGTGACTAAAGGCATGCATTTGCTAGGCAGGTAACTACATTTAGGGGATTAGCTTATAGAGGAGTGACGGAGGGTGGTGGTGGTTATTGTTGTTTGTCTCTGTGAAGCCGATTCATTAGCATAGGGCTTGAACCTGTAACTTTGTATTCATTAGTGCCCATTCTAACAAACTGAATTAATTAATCTAGCTACATGCAGATGATAGGCACTGTCACAGAACACTGCTTACCTACATGCCAGCAAAATGTCAGAACTGGAAGAGATCTAAAAGCAAAAGGAAAATTCAAGCCTGTCACTAAGTAGTCACATTTATGAGTTTAGCACCTGGAGCATTCTCTCCCTCTCTCTGCCTCCCACTATCTTGCATGTGTAGAAGAAAAGCTAACTCTGTGCTCAGAGTACCTTGTATGTTTCTTGTCTACGAAAAACCAAAATTCTTGAGCCCCAACCAATGTACTTGTTTTTATTAGTCAGTCAGAAGACACAATTCATTCAAAAACAAGACATTTAATTAAATAGCATGGTAAGAAGTACAGGAATAAGCCATCCCTCCCCTCATAAATCTGGAGCATACTTTCTTACAAATAATTCTTTACTCTTAATGAGAATGCACAGGCATCATGAATGGTAGCGATTTTACAGAGAACAAGTATGGCCACAAAACAAACAGGGAGGTTCAATTCACAACTTCCACATGGAATACTTGAATGTATATGCGGGATGTAAATGCCTTTTGGTCATGTCATTGTGTTTCTTCCTCTTGACATGTGTTAAGAGCCGGAAGGGGATAGCATATCTTTGCTTCTTTCCACTGAATATTGTCTTTCTGTTCTGAGTGTGTCATTTGACTGGTCTTATGGTCACAGCTGGGCATTATTTCCTATTCCATTGCTTCAGTATCACTTACAGGTCCTCTCAACTCCTTTCTGACAAAATGTGGTGATTGTAAAGCTTCTCCCTGATAAAGGCTGGCTGATAGCTTTTTAGATGTATCTAGAGATTGAGTCACCACACAGAGCTAAGAAAAACTAAACTGTGTATTTCTAGACTTGAATTGAGTATTTTCTTTTGGAGTTCTGTGACTGGGGCTAAGACACAGCTATTTGTTTTAGGCAACTATGACCAGGGGTTAGAAATTTCTAACATCACTTCAGGCTTGGTATGCAAAAGATTTGAGCCAGAGCAAAAGAAAAAATAAGGATTCAAGGTCATTATTCTTTACTCACATGTCTTGTATTTCTGCCTTTATTATATATAACTACCTATGTATATATGTATCTATCCATTCACACATATATATTCTCAACAACAGCAACAAAAACAACAATAAAACAAAACGCCAGCTTTGGTACTATATATTGACTGTCTGATGACAAATAGCTGAGGAAAGAAAGAAAACGTTACCCATATAGAGCCAGGAAGAGCAGTGCCAAAGAATGTTCAAGTTACCAAACAATTTTGTTCATTTCACACACCAGCAAAGTTATGCTTAAGATTCTGCAAGCTAGGCTTCAGTAATATGTGAACCAAGAATTACCAGAAGAGTAGGCTGATTTTTGAAGAGGCAGAGGAACTAAAGAACAAGTTGCCAACATTTGCTGGATCATGGAGAAAGAAAGGGAATTCCAGAAAAAAACATCTGCTTCTGCTTCATTGATTACACTAAAGCTTTTGACTCTGTGAACCACAGCAAAATGTGGCAAGTCTTCAAAGAGATGGGAGTACCAGATCGTCTTACTTGTTTCCTGAGGAACATGTATGCAGGCTAATAAGAAGCAAGAGTTTGAACCAAACATGGAACAACTGATTGGTTTAAGGTTGGCAAAGGAGTATGAAAAAGCTATTCCATTATTACTTTTTATATTTAATTTTTAATTTAATTATATTTCAATTTTATATTTAATTTTTAAAATTTTCTTTGGACTGTTATACAGGTGGATAAAAGAACTGCTTTTTGTAATTGAATAAAACTATCAGATTATAAGCTTATCTTCTGTATATTCACTGAAAGAATCTTTAAGACAAGTCTAATAGCAGAAACAATGACAGAAATGATAAATCCTTCATCCTATTTCTACATAGATTTGATTTCTTCCAGTTGGTCTCTAAGTTTTGAAAGCTTTTTATTCCACATAGCTTGGAACTCATGCATATTTAGTATGTTGACATAAATGGAAACATTTTAATTAAAAGTTTGACAGATCAGTGTTTTGCCTATGATAATCCTCTGGTTCCAGGACAGTTGATGTGTTGAATTCTCAAGGATAATTTTGAAATCTGTATTTGTAGTACGATGATTAGTCATTTGTTTGTTTATGAAAGATAATAAGTTTCTGACCTATAATTCTGGCTAGATCCTGTTTTACTAGATATCTGGTAGATATTAAATTTGTACAACCTTCAGTGATATCATCCAGTTCCTTTTTCTTGCATAAGCTGCATTGAACAATAAATCTGTGCTTCTTAAGAATAACTCTTCTATAATTTCTGGTGATGATCACCTAATCCTGAATTCCCATTGTAAACACTTCCATTTCTATAAAAAATCCTCATGACTCCACAATTTGTCTCATGATTCTGTGTCGACATATTGCCATATTAAGTTCAACGTAAATGTCCCCCATGGAGGGCCTTTTAATTCTACTCTTGGGTCTTAGCTGTTCCTTAGGTTCCTTTCAGAAGTAAACTACTTTTGTGTAGATTTGAGAAATTCAGAGTTGTGTATCAATTGGCAGTCTTCAGTTTTGCTCAGTAAAATGATGCCTGTTCAAAAGTATTTCTTTCCTACGTGTAATATGATAAATTTATATAAAAGATAGCATATTAGCATAGAATACTTGAGTGTATATGTGTGTGTGATGATGATGGTGATGATGAATTTGATGATGATTACAACCTAGGAGAAAGAATTTCGGAACCAAATCTGTATATTTCTTGGGGGTGGTATTTAATGAAGCTACCTAAGTCTTATCTTTTTTTCCTGCCTGATTTTCCAGTACTGATGATCTTTCTATCCATTTTCCTAATACATCCAGATTTCACCAGTGCTGGGAATCTCTCCATCTGATCATAACCCATCTGTAATTTATAGTTTTAGAATCTTGTTTAGGGATCAGGAAGGCTAAGTGATTTATTTATAGCCATGCTGCTAGTAAGTATCAGAGGTGGGATGTGAACCCCCTAGGGCTTCTTAATTTCAGTTCCAGCACACTATCCACTATCTATCACACTTCCTCACTATTTTCCCATAAACCATATAAAAACAGTCATTATGTCCATACATATTATTACATCGCGATGGCCACCCATATCAGCATTATCACTTCTTGGTGCTGGATAATTCAGGAATGGAAGAGGGGGAAAGGACATAACTGCCTTTATGATCAGGGGGCTGAGGATATTCTTCCTGGTCCCTTGGAGCAGAGCTATTTCAAATATTTTCCAGCAGGACCACAGCAGCTATTATGTAAGAGTCCCCAAATCGCAAAAACAAATAAACAAACAAAACAAAACGTCAAACAAAAAAATCCGAGTTTCTAATTAGAGGCTTGAATCTGTACAGTCACGTGGATAGGAACATTCTAGTTGTAATAAGGCAGAGAATAACCAGTCATCCTCTGAGACCCGTTAAAAGGACTGCCATTAATTAACTAAAAAATGAGTTAACATATATAAAGCACTTTGAAAACCTTAAAGTGTTATATAAGGGCTGATTGTTATTATTATTAATTCATTAGTTCATTCACTAAATAACTTCTGTGTGCCAGGTGGGGATGGGGACAGAAGTGGTAGATACAAAATTTGGATAAAATAATAAGTGATTTCTGATTAATTGATAAAACTTATTCCCTGCCCTTACAGTTTTCATTTTGGGAAGGGAAAACACCGCACCCCGCACTCCCCCACCCCCACCCCCGCCACATTGCAATAACACACAACTTCAAGGGATAGATGCATTAGTGAATTCTAAAGCAAAGATCTGAATGGGGGGGGGAGTTACATGGAGAAGAGGAGGCTCAATTATGAAAAGAACAAAGAGTTTAGGAAAATTGTTCCCAAATGCCCAAGTTTAGATATTAGTAACAAGCTTTCTTGACTTAGAACCTGATCTTGACCCTAATTTAATATGAAGCACTGCACATTAAATCCTGATTTCTTTTAAAAATGTTATTGATATTTATTTTTTTACATCACAATCATATTCCCTCCTCCTTCTTCCATACTCTTCCTTACGAGGAAGAGTAAGAGTAAGAAAACTTCTTAAGAAAGATCCCAATAAGGCAATCACATCTGTCCATTTACATGAATATACCACAATTGCTCATCCATTCAATAACTAGGCATTTATTTTGTTTCTAGTTTTTGCTAGCACAAAAATGCTGCTTTGAACATTTCGATACATAGAAGAGGTTTCTCATTGCCTTTGACTTCCTTGTAGTATGTACCTAGTATGGTATCACAGAGTCAGTGGGTATGAATAGTTTAGTAATTTTTCACACATAATTAAAAATTGTTTTCCAGAATGATTGGGTAAGTTCATAGTTTTGCTAAAGGGTATTAGCGTACCTGACTTCTCAGAGCCTTACCAACATTGACTGTTTTTTTTTATCATATTGGCCATTTTGGATACGAGGTGAAATCTTAGAATTGCTTTAATTAATTAAAAATTATTAATTATATTATGTGATCATTGATAGTTTACATTTCTTTTTAAAAGTGGTTCACATACATTGTCCCTTTTTTGTTGGAGAATAACCCAGAATTTTATATATTTGTTTCAATTATACATATATATGTATATCATACATGTATACATATATACTGGAAACTAGATTTTAATAATGATTTCTTCTTTATTTCAATATAGTTCAACAAACATTTGTTAAGCACCAATTATATACAGGGCACTGGGGATATAAAGACAAAAACCAGATAATTCTTATATATAAAACACTTATAGGAGGGATGTGAAAAATATAATATTAAATAAGTTGGAGAAACTTTGTCTTCTCAAGAATAATTACTCATCCTTCTGTACATCAAAAGCCTTTATCATCTACATTTAAGTACATATAAAAGATACTGCCCTCAAGGAGCTTAAAATACATAAAAGGAAGCTGAAAAGCAAGGGGTTAGGAAAGAAGGTACATGGCTGGAGAGGGTGGGGCATGATTGAGAAGTCCCGAAGAGTGAAGGCTTTTGGGAAATGACGAGATGGCTGACCTGGGCATCCTCCTTAAGTAGAGATTCTGGGAGGAGTTCTTCATTCCCTACCCTACAATCAGAGGGAAGGAGCAGGGTTCCAGCGGCAGAGGGTACTGATGAAGTGTGAGTTCCAAGGCTCAAGTGATCTTGCAGGATGAAGAATTGTCTGGGGGAAAAGTCCAGAGGAGTATAGCCAGATGCGACTAGACAATCTCTTAAATAAAAATAATCCCTATTATATAAGTAGAAATGTCAAAAAAGAAAACAATAAAAGAAGTTAGCAAGGAATTAAAACTATGAGACTAAAAGGATAAAGAAAGCCTAGCCCAAGTCAACATATTTTCCTAACATACCCCTACATACTTCACTTTCTATGGTGTGGGGTTGTTGTTGTGTTGTTGTGTTTGTCCTTCATTCTTGAAGAAGACCATGCCATTAGGAAAATGATGACATGACTTGCACTACACTTTGATTTGAGTGAGGGAGGGCTGTGCAAGGTCACCAGCCTCATTTTTTCCTCTGGGTCCAGTGGCCTGATATTCACCAGGGTGACTGGAGATGGCCCAGGATGCATTGAGAGACCCTGGCCCTTTTAGGCTAAGGTCTTTTCAGGTGCTCACTGTGAGTGAGGTATGGTGTGGGGTAGGGGAAAGAAGATAGTGTATTTCATTTCCACTTAAAATTGGGACTTGGTATCTCTTCCACAGCCCAGAAAGGACCAGATGGGACTGTCATTCCCAATAATTACTGTGACTTCTGCTTGGGAGGTTCAAGCATGAACAAAAAAAGTGGCCGGCCAGAGGAACTAGTGTCCTGTGCAGACTGTGGACGCTCTGGTAAGTGTGACCCCTCCCCTGCCCTTTGGGAACTTTCTTACCCAGGTACCCAGGAACAATCTTTCACTCTTCAGCTGTGTAGGATAAGATGCAGGAGCGGGAATGACACAGGGTAGTGATAATGGTGGTGATTCTGACTTTTTTTAGCTCTTAGAATTTTGTGGCTTAATCTTACAAAAATCTAAAGGGTGGGAAGCAGTTATTGATATATTTCTGGCCTTTCCACATGCAGATTTCTTTGGGGTGTATGTATGTGTGTGTGTGTTTTGTTGTTGTTATTGTTGTTATCGATGTTGTGGAAGACAATAGGTTGGAACCAGAACACACTGAGACATAGCCTCCATGTATTCCTTTATAGGGTGATGGTGCATATCAATATGCAGAGTTGTTGATTTAATTGAAATGGTTGGGGTGGGCATGGGGGAGAAGGGAGTCAGTGGGAGAAAGTATCCAAGAATGATACTGGAAGACTGCTCGTGTCTTCAAATTGCCATCAGTTTGGACATTAGTGACCCTTGGGCTTCTTAGTAGCTGCATGAACAACACTTCCATTGGTCATACATTCCATACATTTTCTCATATAGATCAGACCAAAGAAAACACAGCAGAGTGGAGGTTCATAGGTAGGGGCTATCAGGGCTTAGGTGCTGCTAAGTGGTCTTAGTAACCTTTTTTTCATAGTTCCTATTTTCAAGGGCTTAAAGAAATGCTCCATTTGGTCATATCCTTTCTTTCTCAAAATAAATTTAGGTCTTTATGGCTTTTCTCAATTTGTTGTTTTGTTTTATTTTGCTTTTTGATCCTACCAAAGTCATTATCTGTAGTTTGCCAGAGTTGATCAGGATAGGCTATATTACATAATTGTATTGTATTGTTACAAATAGACTCCCAGAATCTCAGAGTTAGAAGGGACCTCAAAAGTTTTGAGGTCCAACCTCAACTGAAGCTCTAATCTCCTTTACGACATCCCAGTAAGTGGGAACTCATTACCTTTCATGGTAGTCCATTCCATTTGAAAAATAGCTCTATTAGGAAGTTCTTCCTTATACTGAGCTGAAAGGTAAACCCATAACCTCCAATCATTTGTCCTAATTCTTCCCTCTGGAGCAAAGCAGAGTAAGTCCAAGTAGTGAAGGTGAAAGGTGACAAGAAATTTCAATCTCACCTAAGTGACTGCAAGTGTTTCTGACCAGAAGCTTAAAAACACTTCAAAATGTTTCAGCTAACTCTGAGCACAGCAGTGAGGAATGGTCCCCTCAACCTTCCTTTTCCTCTCCCAGCCCTCATGGGGCAGCTTCTCACTTCTTGCATTGTTCTCACTCCTTGTTTCTTCCCTTGTTTTGTCTACTATAGTCATTAGCCTGCACCTTTTGTCTTGGGGTGTCAAGGTTGATACAGATATTGACCTAGTAGAGCTGACAAGTGAGATGTTGACAAAGGATTCCAGTTCCCAATCACCATGACCTCAGCATTGAATCAGCATACCTAATGACATAATGGTTCGCTTGTATGTAGCTCTACCCAATTTCTTCTGGAAGTAATTTGTTCAGTTACTTTCCAGATACAGTCTACAATTGTTATTGTGTTGGACTTCTAATTCTGACAGGTGGTAGCTTGGGGAGACAGAACCTGTGTAATTGCTGGACTCTGATCAATAAAGAATTAAAAAAAAGCCAATAACACACATATCTCTCTACATATGATGTACATGTATTTTTATGTGTGTATATGTATGTGAACATATTAAAAACCCACACACCCCATCCCCATAGTGATCCTCTACCACACCAAGCAAAGACTTCCATCTCAGGTAGAACTGGGAGAAGGGAAACAATTTTAGTCTTCGGGAGTTTTCCACATTCTTTTCCCTCAAGAATTTGAGTAATGGTGGAAACAGGAGTAAGTGACTCTCCACTTGAAACTTCTCAGCTATCGGTCCCAAATTTGCTTCCTTATCTTAAAATACATAAGTGAATATCTTATGCTCCCCATACTTCTATTATACTGAGCTAGGGTTTATTTGTATGAATCATTCAACCAGTATCTATCTCAAATATCTGTCAAATAGCTGTTTGCTTTGGGATTGGCTTATGGCTCCGTTTTTTCAAGCTTGGGAAGGCAGGTTGGATGATATTCCTGGATAGCCTTTCTGGTGTCTCTTCAGGGGAGAGATAGGAGCCAAGAAGAGCTATTTATCCTTTCCCACCTTTCACTCTACCTTTATTACCCCTTAGGGACTGAAACTGGCAACTTCAGTGACTGGGATTATGATGGCTGGAGGCACTCCTGGGGCCCAATAGGAATGTGGAGAAGTGTCAGCTGCAATTCTGTAGATTTTAGCACTTTATGCAATGATTAAATTTCTTCACTTTTAGTCGCTACTCTTTCTCACCTGATGTACCACCTTCAGTTGGACTTAATACTGCTTTGAACTCTTGAGAGTATCAAGACTCTTGACTAAGGGCATTTTAAGTGGCTGAAATGTGTGTGTGCCCTGGTTAGAGGGTCTTGGTCTTTTTTCCAATCATAAACAGGAGAGTGCATTTATTCTCTGATCACTCATTAGACTTTACAGTGAGGTTTTGGTTTTTGTTTTTAGTGGGGAGGGAGGTAGAAATGAATTACGTGATGTGGGAGTGTGAGAGCAGACAGGGGTGGGAAGGATGGAGTGAGAAATGGATGAAAATAAAAATAAACTGGGAGAGGATTAAATGCCTCTAATGGGCTATCTGACAGTAATAAATTTGTGAAACTGGCTGCCAAACTGAAGGACAGTCATTGTGCAAAGAGCCAAACAGCTTTTAAGTTGTGCAGGCTTATAAGCCGTCAGGGGAAAACATTGTCTTGGCTGGGGTATGAATAAGAGTGGAGAAAGCACATCACTGACCCTTTCACTGCCAGAAGCTTTGGATACTTGTGCTGTGGTACAGGGATCTTTTCTCAATAAAAAAACCAGCAACAAAACAAATCCCCTGCCTCTAAAACGCTCCCATTGTCCTATTGCACAACGTCAGGCCACAAGGTGATACACGTTCAATCCATTTGAGTCTCAACATGGTGCATTGTCTAACAGTGGTAAGAATAACCTGGTAATGATATGATATTAATATGAATAATGCTGTCTGTTGCTTAACCCATGTGCTGATATATTCATCATACATGTCAGCTCATTTGGGAGGAGAAGGCAGGAAGGAGAAGGAGGCGGCGCCCGCAGCACGAAGTACGGAGGACTTGTTCGGTTCCACGTCTGAAAGTGACACCTCAACTTTCCACGGCTTTGACGAGGATGATTTGGAAGAGCCTCGCTCCAGCCGAGGAGGAGGACGCTACAGTGGCAGGGGCTCTCCCACAGCAGATAAAAAAGGCGGCTGCTAAATCCACTCAACAAACTCTGGGCCATGGGCGGTAGCCCTTTGTACTTTGGTTGTTGTTCTGGTCCCATTAAAAAAAAAATAGAACTTTAGATTTCCTCCCCCACCCCCACCCCAGTACCTTCCCTGCCTTTTCCCCACTTCCTCCATATTCTCACACCCTTTACCTTTGCCCCCATACCCCTCTCCCACCACAAGTTTTGGTGATATACACCAAAAGCACAAACTATTTAAAAATTCAAAAAAACCCCCAAGAGATGACTCCCTCTCCCCTCAGAGAGAACTTTCATTTAAAGTTTTTTTCCTCTAGAAACCAGAAATCATGCGGGTTATCTTTTAGGGACAGACACATGGGGATGTACATCTCCCATAAACCATTAAAAAAACTCAAGTGGAGTCAATTTTTTCATTTTTCATATTTATTGGCAAAATGGTGAGAACACTAACAGAGAGGTTGAAGACAAAGAACCAAGCGAAATAAGGTTTTGAAAATTATTATTTCTATAATCTAGTTATTAATAGAAACAGATTCTTTTAAAAAATAAATCAACCTAATACCATCCCATCTAGGGGGAAAAAGGCACTGGAAGGAGAATTGTCCCAAGGAACCTTAGTTAGGATGACTTCTGTGATGTGAGATTTTTGACTTGGTGTCCCCTCCCGTGTTTGTGGATCCTCACCCCATCCGACAGTCACACCTCTCCCCTTTCTCCCTTGCCTTCTTCCCTTCCCCTTCCCCTTCCTCCTTCACAGCCCCTGCCAGCTTGGAAACCACAGCAGCTCTGGAGAAGTGACAGGACCGGAAGGGCCAGGTTTCCATGCATCCACCTCCAGGCACCTCAGTATCCATCCAAAAGCAATCGCCTCCTCTTCAGCTCCTCCTCAGGCAATGCTGCTGGCTTTTTTAAAAAAAATTGTTTTCTTCTTCTCACCTCTCCCCTGGGTGAAGAGCAATGTCCAAGGGCAGGAATGGAATAGAAGTGGAATATTTGGAACTCAACATTGACGAAACAGCCAGAGGACATGAATTCTAGAAGAAATGAAAAGGAAAAATACCTCACTTGTACATTACCCATCCCATTTTAGAAAATGTACATAAATACCCTTTGGATTGTCAGGCCGTCCGTATTTCTTCTTTCTTCTCCTTCTCCTTTTTTTTTTATTTTATATATATATAGTGCCGGCCAGGCACCTTGTTTTATGTTTCCAATAGCACATCCCGAAATTAACCAAAGCAATATTTGCTCAACTCTCCTGGGCGACAGAGAAGAAAAGTCACCTCGCTGATTGGCTGTCCCAAGAAAGAACAGATGAGCAGTCCTCATTCAAAAGGTATGTCTAGCTTGTATCTGTTTTGTATTTTGGGTCCAACTACCCACCATGATTTTCTCCTTCTGGTCCCCACGCCTTAATTCCTAATGGGTCCTACCACCGCTAGTGAGTTTTGCTGTTGGAGTGAATTAAACATGAAAATGTTGTCAGTCAGTCCAGAAGCATTTATGTGTCTTGGTGGCCATTTTGGCACATGGGGCTGAGGCAGAATTATTGTTGCATAGTTTGCTTGGAAAGTTTGAGTGAAAGCTGTTTGGAAAATTTAGAGGCCAGGGCAGCTTGAATAACAGGAGGAAATATTTGGGTAGATGGGGTCTTCCTATTTCCCCCACCCTCATGGCCAAACTTGAAGTTAGACCCCACAGAACTATGATTGGGATTGGACAAGGTAGGTTTATAGCTGGAGTTATGAGGAGGAGGGACAACATAGGGGTATTATAGGGTTGTGCTTTTAGGTTCTCTGGGGCTATGTATAGCTACCAAGGTAAAGCTGACCTGGGGACTACGCAGTTTTAAACCCTCCTGGCTTACACTCAGCTTTGAACTGTGAAGTTTTCAAGAAACACCAACTCCGAAAGCAATGTCCAAAAGCATACTGTCATAGTAGGTAAAGGCTTAGAAATGTAGTTGAGCGTTGAATCAGATGGGCTGCTTACAATGAGCTTATGCCTCTGGCTTGTTGAAGGTAAGAGGGAGGAATTTTTTTAACCATTCCTGAATTACATCTTTCCTCTTCTAAAAAAAAAATAGACTTTGAGAACTAGAAGGAACTTAAGCATTGTCTGGTCCACATCCCTCATTAGACAGATGAAGGGACAGAAGCCTAGAGAGATTAAAGGCCTTTCCCAAGGTCACAGAGTTGGTGGGCGGCAAAACCTATATTAGAACCCAGATCCCGGTGTCCTTTCCAGCACAGCTTGAAATGGATCCTTTGTGTTTATGTGCGAGCTTGAGGCAGGAGGTGCAGTGACTTTGACTTCTGTTTTTCTTCCACTGTAGATCAGTATGCAACTCTTTCAGGTGTTTGGTTATATTTGGGAGAACAGATATGCTCTTATCCTATCGGGGGAAACATTGATGCTTTGCCTGGCAGTGTCCCTGGAAATAGGTTATAGACAGTTAAAATTATAAAACACACCTGTGTGCTTATTTATGTTGAATAGATTTCTATAGAGGTGAAATGAGTCTCTCAAGCCCATGTTGCTAATGGGCATCCTCTTTTTCCTGCTGTGTTCTCTTGTCACACTTCTATTTTGTCATTCCCTGTTCCTATGGCTCTGACATTACTTTAGTAGCATTGGGGTTCAGGCGACGATGATGAGATGTGCGTTTTTCTCATTCAGCTGATTCACAGAGTTTCTTGAGATCAGCTTCAAAGGGTACTACAAATGATTTTGAAGGCCTTTTCTTCTCAGCCAAATGTTTGCAGTTTCTGAACTTCTCCATAACAGCTTGTCGTTGAGCTAGATGTGTTTTTTTTATCCATATAATTAGACAAAACACACAACTTTCCTGTTTTATTTTGGGAATCCAGTGGGGAGCAATGAGCACTGGGTTTTCTGAATTTGTCACAGCCCTTGAATCCCCTGGGGAATCCTGATCTGAAGGCTATTGTTGATCTGTAGTTGCTAATCTGCAGTTATTTTTATTATAGACGACTTTTGTCTATGACTTCTATGGCTAGGGTGGGGGTGGGGTGGTAGAAATCACAGAATTGCAGAAGGCAGTGATGTTATATAGAAGTAAACGAAGATCTCACCTCATTAAGAGTAATTTCCAGTAGACTCAAAGAATGTTAGAGCTGGGAGAGACTTTTGATATCATCTAGTTCAGCCCCATCCTTTTACAAGTGAGGAAATTGAGTTCCACACAGCTCAAGTGATTTGCCCAAGACTACTTACTATATTCAGGCAGAGAGTGAAATTACTACTGCTGTTACTACTAATAGCTGATATTAACATTACTAATGAGTGATATTTAGATAGCACTTTAAAGTTTATACCTCACTTTATGTATATTATTTCATGTAGTGTTCATTATTACTCCTGTATTACCCATAAGGAAATTGAGGCCCAGAAAAGTTAAGTAATTTGTCCATGGTCACACAACTAAATGTCAAAAGCAAAATTTGAATTCTAGTGTTCCTGACTCCAAGTCTAGAATTCTATGTGCTATGCATGCTGCCTGTTTTGGAGGCTAATATCCAAAATAAAAGGGGCAGCTAGGTGGCATGGTATATAGAACACTGGGCTAGGAGTCAGGAAAATTCATCTTCCTGAGTTTAAATCTAGCCTTAGACACTTACTAGCTGTGTGACCCTAGGGAAGTCACTTACTCCTGTTTGTCTCAGTTTTCTCATCAGTAAAATGAGCTGGACAAGAAAATGAAAGACCATTCCAGTATCTTTGCCAAGAATACCCCAAAAATGGGGCCATGGAAAATTGCACATGACTGAACAACAACAACAGCATCTAAAAGAAAAAGTGAAAACCTGCCACTAATTCAGCAGCATAATCTTGGGCAAGTCATTTAACCCTTTATGGACTGTATCTTCTTAACCTATCAAATGATATAATTAGGCTAGATGATCTCTGAGGTCCCTTCCAGGTCTCCCATTTACAAATAGGAAGTGACATAGATTGGGTTGACAAAGGGAGGTTAGGAATAAGCATTTATTAAATGCTGATTATATTCCAGCCACCTTGATAAATACTTCAGAAATATTATCTCATAAGCAAGAGGTTATTGGGTTTTGTATTCTTATACAATCTGTTTTCATTTGTCAGTTCATTAATTTTGTCTATCAATTCACTCAATTTCATTTATTCATTCATCAATCTTTTTCATTTTATTGGATTGTTTAATCCATTAACATTTAAGGTTATGAGTTAGTTTTCTATTTTCCTCCACTTTTCCCTAATATTAAGGTTTTTTCAAGTCATGATTTTTCCCCCTTTCTGATGTAAACACAGTGTTATGTTCCTTCAGTTACTTAAGTCTTTTCTTAAAGTGGCCCTGTTTCCATTGGCTCTACCTCCCCTCATCCTTGATCTCCATTTCTCACTTGTCATTCTATTCCCTTTGGGATTTTGTTTATTAGTTCCTTTTTTCTCCTGCTTTTCTACAGTTACATAATTATTTCTTCCCCTCTTTAATCCTCTTAGCCAAGTAGATTCCCCTCTCTCCTCCCCTTAGTCCTTTTCATTAGTTTTTTAAATCTCATTTTGTATCGATTTTTAAAAAAAGGATTTCTCTCACTCTCTTCATTATACTAATATTTTATTTGATCCTCACAATAAATACTGTGAGGTAAGTGCTATTATCATCCCCATTTTCACAGTTGAGTAAACTGAGTCAAATAGAGGTTAGGTGACTTGCCCAAGGTCACATAACTATTAAATATCTGAGTCCAGATTTGAACTCAGATCTTACTGATTCTAATGTTCTATCCTCTGTGCCACTTAATGGTCACCCTACAAAGTAGTTGATAGTTGTAATATCTTTATTTCTTTTTTGGGGGGAGTGGGGTAGGATGGGGAAGGTATAATTTTATTTCGTTCTTGCTCAGTTCCATTTAAATGGGATGGTACTGGTAATTAGAATAATTTCAAAGACCAGCCTTAACAAAAATAATTTAAGTATACCGAAAGGAATTTACTACCTTCTAAATCAGTGGACTCAAGTTTAAATTCTGGGTGCCAAGCAAAATATTGACTCCCTCCCTCTGTCCCTTGTCCCCTTCTTTCCAAACCATCACTCCTTAGAAATTGCTTTTATCATATATCTTGGAGGGATAATGTTGTTTCTGTGGCTCCTGAAAAATGACAGGGTCCCTGTGGTTGGTGGTCTGGGATATAAATATAACTAAGAATAGTTTTCTTGTATATTAAAACAGCAACCCTGAACATAATTTGAACTTTTGGTTTTGGTGGCAGTGGGAGAGGCATCACAGCTCACGACAATAGGGCCCTAAGAACAATGGTTCTGAAGAAGGAAACCTTCTGAAGCACAGAGAACAATGGATTAAGAATCAAAAGACCTGGGTTCAAATGTTGACCCAAATAATTTATTGTTGTTGTTTGTCCTTCATCCTCGAAGGGGACCCTGACATCAGGAAGGAGATGTCATAACTTGCAAGTGGATTGGATTTAAGTGAGGGAGGGCTGTGCAAAGTCATCATCTGGGTTCAGTGGCAAGATATAGATCAGGACGACTGGAGGTGGACCCAAATGCAGTAGGAGGCCTTGGCCTTTTTGAGCTAAGGTCTTTCCCAGGTCTCAGTTTGTCTGAGGCAATGCCCATTTAGTGATTAAGGATAGGTAAAAAATGAGGCAAAGAATGGCCTGTTTTACCTAGTCAAAAAAACAAAAATAAAATGAGTCTGGGAGGGGAAGACTCTTAGGGTTTCTGGCCAAAACAGAAACAATTGCTATTTACATTCATTCTGAGCCATCAGAATCCAAATAGTGACCAAGTGAGATTTGGGCTGGGACCCATTGTTGGCAATCAATGAGAGCCAGACTGATTTGGGTTTAAGGCATGGTCCATTAAAAATCTAGCCCATAAACCCCAAGATATCTTGCTAGGTTTCAGTAATCAAAATTTGTATGCCTTTGGGCAGAGCACCTGCAGATAAGATGTGATTGTGTATGTGGACAGAGGGAGAGGAGGGAAGGAAGGAAGGAAGGAAGGAAGGAAGGAAGGAAGGAAGGAAGGAAGGAAGGAAGGAAGGAAAGAAGGAAGGAAGGAAGGAGGAAGGAAGGAAGGAAAGAAGGAACGAGCTCTGTTGTCCAACTGGAACTGGCCAATTGGTTCCCCAGTGGGGCAGCTTGGACTACTCACAGGTTGTTATTTGTCCTTTATTCTCTAAAAAGGCCATAACATCAGGAAAGAGATGTCATGATTTGCAAGTGAATTGCATTTAAGTGGAGGAGGGTTGTGTAAAAGCACCAGCCTCACTCTCTCCTCCAGAGACATCTGGATCCAGTTACAAAATATAGATCAGGATGACTAGAGATGCCCCCCCCACTCCCACCCAAGTCATTTACAGTTTTCACATGTACAAAATAAGGATAATAATGCCTGCACTATCTTCCTTACTGGGAAGTTGTAAAGAAAAGAAAACTTTGTAAACTTTTAGGCTCCACATAAATTGTGAGCTATTATTAATTTAGAGGGACTAGCTAGATAAGGACTGACCCCCAAGTAAGGAGGTACATCCAGTAATGTGAAAATGATGGATCCTGCTTTTTTTTTCTTCTCAGACAAATGAAGGACTTTTTGAAAATTGCACTGGGGGTGAAAAATGCATATTTCATTTAAAAAATTTTAGTTTTAAAATAATGCAATTTTTACTAGTATTTAAGAGGTGGTTTTAAAGATAAGTATGATTTTTCACACTAATGGTCTCCTGTTAGGCTTTATTGCTTGCTTTGCAAATATCCATGGCATCCAATGGGCTGTAACCTTATGCTGGATTTCTATAGCACTCGAGAGGCTGTAATACTATTTATTACTCAGGGATAGACACAAAATACAGCTTAGAGATTCTTCTCTTGTAGTATTTGAAAAAAATCATATCTGCTCTCAAGGGCAAGGTAGGTGGCGAAATGCATGGTGTATGGGGCCTGGAATCAGAAAGACACAGCTTCCTGAATTGGAATCTGACCTCAGACACTTCCTAGCTCTGTGACCTTGGTCAAGTCACTTAACCCTGTTTGCCTCAGTTTCCTCATCTGTAAAATGAGCTAGAGAAGGAAATGGCAAACCACTCTAGTATTTCTGCTAAGAAAATCCCAAATAGGGTCAGGAAGAGTCAGACACGACTGTAATGACTGACCAACAACTCTCATATATCTTTCGTTACATCTGATTATAATTTTGAATATACATTTTTTATGAGGATAGTTTAGATAAAGTAGGATATTAGGGATCCTTTTGATTGAAATCATTTCATTGAACCTTATACTGGTATTTTCTGAGTGAGGTGGATGTGGACTAGTATATATAAGACTGGTGATGGAGAGGAGGTAGGAGTTAAGAGAACTGAGTTCTTGACTTAGCTTAGCAATATACTTGTTAAATGACTTTTAATGCATGATTAATTTAATTAATAGTTGATTAAATAATAATTATTAATTAAAGTAATTTAATGAGTTATTTAACATTTCTGTGTCTTGTTTTTCATTAATAGGAAATAGATATTTCTGCTTTTTACTTGCCAACTTAAAAGATAAGCTATGAAGTAGCATAGTTTAGTGCAATGTTGTCAAACTCAGATTGAAATTCAGCATATTGACTTAGAAAGCCACAAAGTTACATAATATATGTTTTATTGTATTTTTATTTTGTTCGACATTTCACAATTGTAATTTAATTTGGGTCAGGCTATACTAGGGACTATTGGGCTAAGGGGCAGTGAATTTGACACCTCTGGTGTAGTGGTAAAGAGTGGACCTCAGGGCTCAGAAGATCTGAGTTCAAGTCCTGTTTCTGAGACATACTGTCTATGTGACTGGGTAAATCATATACCTCTCAGACAACTATTGGAGACAATAAATGGCAGAGAAGGTGCTGACTTGCGTTGATAAAGGGAATTTCCTTATCTGGGAGTACCCTTTATCAAAGAAATAGTAGGCCAAGTCCTCATCCTTATGAGGAGTCACTGGGTAAAGTGTGTGAAGGGCTCTGAACAATTTTAATTAAACATTATCTAGATCCATGGCTTTTTTGGATTGAAGAAGAATTTGTCCCTGGAGATAGCTACATTGGAATTAGGTAACCTTTAGTTAAGAAATGGACATGGTATTTTTTTATGATTTTTTATGAATTACTGTTGACTATTTATAAGAACCAATCATAAGAACCCTCTTTGAGCTTTTCTCGGGAGATTTTCATATATTTGGAGGTGGAAGTTCTGTTTTTGGTTGAGGGTGGGGGTAGTTAGTGGAAGACTAGGTGGGAGGGAAGTTATACCTCCATGTTTTTTTCATAGCACAAGCCCAAGAACATGTATTTCTGCTAGGGAGATATTAGGCCAAAAGATTATACAGTGTATAGTAAAACTGAATTCCAGTAATCTATTTAAAAGATTTCATTAAGAAAAGCCACCATGCCACAATGGAGGATATCCTTCTGACTGTCTTACAAAATGGTTGGAAATCAGGGATGATTTTTGCATTAAGTTATGAGCCCAAAAAGATTTGAGATAGGCTTTTTAAGGGGTCTTCAGGGCTTCCATTTAATTGATGACCCAGAAGTTAGATTGAATTAGAATTTTGTCTATCCCTGTCTTAACAGACATTAGTTAATCAAAAGACATTTTTAATAGTGCTTACAATATGCCAGATAGTTTTAACAGGATGAGTTTATAAACTTTTGAGAATGGTCTACTTGTTTAAACAGTGCCAGATATAACTAAACTGATTCATTTAGTGAATACTGTTGAAACATTGACTATGGACATAGTATTTTGGTGGACACAGAAATGTATAATACACAGTTCATGGCTAAATGATTTTCTAATCTGGTTGAAAAGATAATACTGCATACAACATGAGTTTAAGTAATTCTTCCAATGGGCATTTATTAAATATCTATTATGTGCCAAAGATTCTGCTAAGTTCTGTGGTTACGAAGACAAAAATGAAACAGTGCTTGCCCTCAAGGAGCTTATATTCTAAGTGTGTGCATGTGTGTGTATGTGTGTGTGTGTATGTGTGTAAATATTAAACATGTACTGAATAGATACAAAGAAATTGGGAGTGGGAGGTGGACAGAAGCACTTGGTGAGGTCAGGAAAGATTTCTGTAGGAGGTGATACGTGAATTGAGTTTTGAGTGAAGCTAGGTATCCTACAAGGTGAAGATGAGGAAGGTTTTGCAAAGACATGGCAGCTGGAGATGGATCATTGTATACACAGATTAGCAAGTGGGTCAGTTATACAGCAATGCAGAATGTGTGGAGGACAATGTGTTATTGAGTTGGAAAGGTGCCAGACTGTGAAAGAATTTAAATTCTTAGTAATTATGTAGGACCCAAATTTCACGGGGTGTCATAGGGCAGTCTATGACTGAATAATCAGTATGACCTGGACTGCCCTGAGAAGGTATCATGGAGGAAGTCTTTTAGTACAATTAAATAATTTGGACAGTCTCTTGAAGTCCTTTGGGATTTGCTCTAAGGCCAAAGTATTTGTTTCTATAGTGAATGGAGGTGGTGGCAAATTCATGGCAAAATCTGTGACTCAAGAAGCTGCTATATCTTAACACTCAAGGGGGAAGTCAGAAATGCAAGACATCATTGAAAATTGAGTTTCAGGGTTGTTTGCTCCAAGGGTTGAGTCCATGTTTTGCAATCAGTAGATGTTCATTAAGTGACAGTGATCAGATTTAGCAATGAAGAGATAACTGGTAAGACTTCTAGCTTAAGAATGATATTTAAGTGTGGGATGAAGAGTATTAGTTCCTAATTATATTATATGAAAGGAAGGGTATATTCTGGGTACTGTTCCAGATAGTTGTAGTCAGAATTAAGTAGAAGATACTGAAAAGACAAACCAAAGGGAAACAAAAGGGGTAAATCGGCAAAGGTCGACAGAAAGAAAGAATAGGGATTTTAGAAAAGGGGAGAGGAAGGTTAGAATTAATGCTAAGAAGGGGGGAAAGCCAAGCCTCCTTGTAAGTTAGGAATGGTAGAAATGGGACATGAATATATTAACAACACACTAAATAGGCTACAGATGAAATAGCAGGAGGAAATTAAGAGTAAGATTTTGTCAAAAAATAAGAAATAGTTGGATCTTATGTCAGTGACTTGGGGGGTGTCGGAGTTCAGAGAAGAAAGAAGGAAGGAGGATTGAGGCTGGGATTCTGGGGAAGTGAAATGAACAGGTAGAGTGGAGTAGGGGTGAAGTAACACAGTGGATCAGTTAAGAACTTTGCAAGAAATTTGGGGGGGGCATGGTGCAAAGTGAGGGGGAATAAGGATAGAATTCCTATGGCTCAGGCAGGGGAGGAAGTAGCTGAAAAAGCAGGGACGAGGAAAGAGCTGTGTGGACTTAATTTGCCAGGAGGAAGTCCATAGCAACTTTTCTAGTAGCATTTTTTTTACTGAAATGAAGGTGCAAAAAAGGGTGCAAAGGTACAAAAAAGGAAAATGACAAAGAGATGGAAGAAGAGGGGCTTCCTCCCTTCCCCCACCAAGGAGGAGGACAATAAAGGAAGACTAAAAAGGAGGCAGAAGAAAGAGGCAGAAGACAAAATAATGGAATAGATTAATGGTTCTCAAACTTTTTGCCCTCAGGACCCCTTTAATACACTTAAAGATTATTGAGGACCCTCCATCCCCAAGAGCTTTTGTTTATGTGGGTTACATTTATTGAGATTTACCATATTGAAGTATGTTTTACATGACTTCACGTGTATAGTTGATATCATGTTGCTTGCCTTTTCAATGGGTGGGGGAAGGGTGGGTGGGAGGAAGAGAATTTGGAACTCAATTTAAGAAAAAAATGTTAAAAATAAATAAAATATTTAGCATATTAGAAATAATTTAAATGTCTTGGTATTGATTACAAAAATAATTTTGACCTTGAAGCCCCCTGAAAGCATCTCAGAGACTCTGAGGGGTTCCCAGACCACTCTTTGAGAACCACTGGAGAAGATTGTTTGAAGGAAAGAAGAAAGGAAACCCCCAGTACAGAACTTGGTCACTTCTTTCATTCATTCAGCAAATATTCATTGAGCACCAACTATGTTCAGGGCTATGATCAAGGCCCTATACTTGTTGCTGAGATGAATGCAAAGTTTAGATAAAACACAGGCCTTTCCCACATGGAGTTTATAGTTTAGTAGGAAGATAAGACATAAACACTGATAAGCGTACCATGTAATTTTCAAGGCAGCATGGAGTAGTGGCTAAAGAGAAGGCATGGAAGCCAAAAGAACCTGGGTTCAAGTCCTAACTCTGACAAATACTGGTCTAGGCCACTCTCTGACTCCAAGCTGCTGAGAAAGTACCATCTGAGATTGACAGGAGTTTCCTCTTCTGAGAGTTTTTTATGCCAGTGAAATCACAGATCCAGTCCCAATGGCATGATCAGGATATTTCAGAGTTGTAATGCAAAGTGCTACATAAGATTGAAGGGAGGTCATTATTAACTAGCTGAGGGTTGGTGTAAAGGCAGATCAGGAAATGCTTCGTGAAGAAGGTGATATTTGACTTGGGCTCCAAAAGATGGATACATGATAGGTGGATGATAAATATTGATTCGATGCAGGGGAAAAAATTCCAGGGCATGTGGATAGGCAGAAGCACTGTGTGATGGCAACTTTTGCCTACACCACTGAAAATGTAGAAAGGTCTTGGTGATAGAAGTGGAGGAGAGAAATGGAAAAATCTTGTGCTCGGAAGGAGTCTGTGGAAGGAGACAGTTTGTTGGGAGAGATATTTATTTGCTTGTGAACTTTTTTTTTTCTTGTTGGTTTTGCCTTTTTTCCATTTGGGCCATATCCACCACTTGTGTCTCTAATGGAGCTTGAAATGAACTTGGCTGTCTGTGGGGAGTATGCACAGCACACTCTCCATCCCTACTGTTCTTTTTGAAATTGGAAAGTACCTGTCAGGCTATTCATACCTCCCAAACGGTCCCCATCCATTAAAGAGTCACAACTAAGTAGGTTAGCACCAGTGTATCTTTACTCCTCACTTCTGACCCTGTCCTCAGCAAACTTCATTTCAACTAGAACAAAAATTCCATAATTCTCTGGCCTCTTCTAGAGCTGAAGGAAGGGCACCCCTCTCTTATTACTACAGACGGTTGCCTCTAAGACTGATTCTTTGAATCACTGGGGCCCATTGGTTACTGAAACAGATCTCTTGAGTTAATCCTGGGCCTGAGAGGACTTTCTAGGACTGATGATGACTCAGTCCCAGTAAAAGCTCTTATTGGAGGGCGTGAGGCAAGGCTGCCCCATCACCTCTTTTGATAGGGTGGCATGTGTCTCAAAACTGGACAGTAACCTCTTCCCTTCTACCCCCCACCCCAGACTCATTCAAGATTAGAAATATATGGGAAACTTGACAGTACATACAATAATAAGACCATTCATTTCCAACGAAGTAACAGGTAGATGGTTTGAATTATAAGAACACTTTCCAGGCTTTCTAAATAGGGGGAAAAGCTCTATGAGAAGGTCACCATGGGGTTATCTGTATACTCTTTTCCACTAACAAAAATCCTGTTTGTTCAGTTTCTGAGTAAAAAAAAATAAAAAAAAGGTTTTGCCGAACACCGAGTTCTGTCTGCTGCTCCTCCAAAGAATTGAAAATCCAGCTGTGTTCTTTCTGCTTCCTGTGTCACATTACCCAGGAGCAACTGAGTTGCCCTTATTTCAACCGATATTTCCCACTGTTCCCTTGCAAGGGAGAGAAAGCAGCTTGGTTTTTGTTCTCAGAGCCCCATTAAATTTGTAGTTGCTTGGTTGTTTTTCCTTTTAATTTTTCTTTTCTTTTTTCAAAAGTCTTATTTATTCTTTAATTTTCTGATTTTGAATTTTTAGACAGCTGTTCTGTGGTGGTGTTTTTTGTTTTATCTTTCATTGCCTTTCCCTCTGCAGTCGACTCTCTGTGCTCTGGGGACTCCGGAATCCTTCAAGCAAGCCATTTCCGAAGAAGGTGAAAAGAAGCCAGGATGATTTGAACCTCCTTCTTCTTCTTCTCCTCCTCCTTCTTCTCCTCCTCCTCCTCCTCCTCTTCCTCTTCCCTTTGCCTGGCCCCTTCCCATGCCTGTGTTTCAACTAACACAGGAGCCTGGACCATGGAAAACCCTCCTGCTCTGCTCAGAGAATTCTTGGAAAGGCCTAAGCTTGTGCAATAAGAAGAATTTTTTTTAACCTTTGATTTTGGTTCCTTTAAGTGTCTGTGAGAAAGTACCCAGGTCAGACTGGAATTACTCTACAATAGAAGTAACTGAACACAAACTGAAAAAAAGTTAACTATTTTATTTATTTCAATATTTAAAAGAAAAAAGAAGTGCTGACCTTGCACAGTATTTTTGTTTAAAGTACATTGTACTTCAAAAGTTAAAAGCAGGTTTGTGAAGAAGTGAAATCAAAAAAGCACTTAATGTAAAATAAAGACTAATAACGTTAAGAAAAAAACATGTTTTTACTACGAAAATAAAGATCAACTTTGCTCCCTCATACATTTAAAGAAGCCATTCATGTATATGCTTTAGGTATTTTTATTTCTGCGAGTTGGATGTGGTGGTAAGTGAGGAGTGTTTTGTTCTCTTATTTTTATTCATCCTCAAAGACATTTGAATTGATATTGACTATGTACTAAAAAAAACCCAACAACAAAAAACAAACAACCCCCTTCCACCCCAGTCTTGGTTGAAGCGAATTAGCCACAGGGGTGATCAACAAACCCTGCCCCCAAACTAGCCCCATTTTGTGTGAAAATGAAGAAGCTGGCTCCTAGCTAGGGATTTTCATGGGGCTTTAACCCAATTACATCTGGGAAATGAAAAGTGTCTCTCAGAGTGAAGCAGGTTCTAGCTCTATCCATTCTAGGGGTAGTTATGCTAATTAAAAAATTCAGAAATAAAACAAAAGATGATCTGAAATTAGAGCATTATTTTTTAAAACTCAGAAAATAAAACTAAGGGTCATCTGAAATTGGAGCATTAATGGTTTCCCATATTTTGGGGGTGGTAATCTTTCATGGCTCTGTAGAAGTGCTTAGCAAAGATCTCACGATGCAGAGCTGGCATTAAGCACCTGTGGTCCAAATGGAAGGTCAGGCCTAGAAGGCATGAGAAAAGGTCTGAATAACCAAAATGCCAAATTCAGGTTTCTGTTGTGGTCAGGGAGTGAAAGGCTAGAGTGCTAATAGTTATTATAATAATATTATGGTTATAACATTATAATGATTTTTATAATAACTATTGTAATATATTAACTTTATTATAACATAATAATAAACTATGAGGATAATTTAATAACATAATTTAACATAATAATAACATAATAACAATAATTTAATAGCAAAAGCTAGCATTTGTATAGTGCTTTAGGGCTTGCAAAGTGCTATACATTTGTTATCTCATTTGATTTGAATATTTTGTCATGTGGTCCTGCCAGTGGAGTTGAGAAATAATAATCATTTGAGTATAATTTTAATATTGTGCAAATGGCCTCATGGTCGGATCTGGACTGAAGTGTCTTGATTACTAGGTTCTACCCCCCAGTTTGACTACATGCATGGCCTCTTAACACTTCTGTGCTACTGAATGTCCTTCCTTTGTAATAATAGGAATGGCAATAAACATACAATTTGTTTGACGCTGGAATACTTGTAAATAGGTGCTTGATTCATAGCGTACTATAAATGGTTCAGTGTATGAGACTGCCTCACTCGCTTTTAAAAAGGAAGGATGGTAGCATGTTCTCTGTTCAAATTGCAAGCTACAAAAGCTCCCTACCACTACTCCATCATCTCTACACCCCCAGGCCAGCCTAGAGATCAACCAGAGTGACTTCCTATCATTCTAAAGCAAAGCAAAGCAAAGCAAAACAAAACAAAAAATTGGTGAACTGCCCCCTTCCCACCCCAAAAGATTCAAATGAATTTTATAACCAAGTCCCCAAACCTTAAGTAGTTGTGATTAAACTGCAGAAATACAGGGTCTGCACCCCCCTATTGTAAATTCCTCTGAAATAAAAGTCTATTTCCAATGCCCTCACATCTCCGTGAATATTGCTTTAACAATCATATTCTGTAATTGTGGCTGGGCTTTTCATGGTATTCTTCAATATTGTGGGTTTCCTGTAGGATACTGTCAAGTGAATGCATGTGTGTACTCTTCTGCTCCATTGTCTTGATCAGAAGCTATGGCAGATGTGGATTTTGCTCAGAAGGTGGCATGCAAAGTGAAGAGGAGGCCAGGCCACATCAACCTCATGATGCCAGAATCATGTCATCCATAAAACAACCATCATCATCTCCATCTCCATGATCAAAAAGGATTCATTAAGGGCCTCAGCTGTGTGTGATACTTACTAGGCCTGATGTAGTAGAGACGTTGTGCCGGGACCTAGTGCTACAGTCCCTCTGCATATGGTGTTGTATACCTGGGAGGCTGATGCTGCTTATGCCATTCGGAGGGGATATGATGTGAGCCCATTCCCTTTTCTGTTGACAGTTGGGGCCGGCTGGGTCAGATTTCAGCCTGGTGGGCTCCGTGGAGTTGGAGGAGGGACGATGTTTCCTGAAAAAAGCCAGTTCCTTGCTCTTGGAATAAATGCCTATCTGTGTGTACCCAGGTGTAGATGGAGGATAAACACGGGCCACTGTGATGCCATCACTGTGGATGCTGTCTCTCTTTGTTGCTTTGAGTTTCCCCAGCTTAAAAAAAACAGGAATAACAGCTATTACTCACAAAGCCGCTCCTTTTGAGGCTGTGAGAATTTGAAATACTAAGTAATTTAGATATCACGCTCAATCTGGAAGATGCGTGTGTCCTCTAAGGAATAAGTCATCACAATCATCATTTATGTTTACATAGTGCTTTTGTCAGTAAGCTAAGGAGCATTTATTAAGTGCTTACTGTGTGCCAGGCACTGTGCTGAGCTCTGGGGATATAAAGACAAAAACATGGTCCCTGCCCTCAAGGAGTTTACATTCTAGTGATGAAGATATGATGCAAATAACTATGTACTCACAAAATATATACAGAGTATTAGGAAGGTAGTCCCAGAGGGGAAGGCTTTAAGCTTTGCATAGCACTTCACCTATGTTACCAGATTTGGGTTTTGCAACAACGCTGTGAAGTGGGTACTACAGGGATAATACACCGTCTTACAGACGAGGAACCCAAAGCTCAGAGTGGTTAATAAGAAAAGTAACTGGGATTTGTATAGTGCTTTGTGGTTTGAAATGTACTTTACATACGTCATAGCATCTGATTCTCACAAACAACCCTACGAGGTAAGTGCTACGTGTATCATCCCCATTTTACAGATAAAAAACAGACTTAGTGACCTTGTGATGTGCCCAAGGTTACCCTAAATATCAAAAGTAGGATCGGGGCAGCTAGGTGGTGCAGTGAGTAGAGCACCGGTCCTGGAGTCAGGAGGACCTGAGTTCAAATCCAGCCTCAGACACTTGACAAGCTTCCTGGCTGTGTGACTTTGGGCAAGTCACTTAACCCCAATTGCCCTGCCTTCCCCTCTCCAAATAAAATTTAAAAAAATTATTAAAAAAGAGTAGGATTCAAATAGAGGTCTGGCATTCTGCCTATTGTGCCGTTATACCTCTTAAGGGACTGCTTCTGAGATGCTAGCTTTTCCCACTTCAGAAGGATAGCTTGTTTCCTAGGGGCAAATACTGTTCTACTGAAAGGGGATTTTACTTGCCCTTGCCCAGGACCAATCCTGTTCCTTACAAAGTGTGTGAGCTCCTGATGAGTCGACAGAGAGCTCTGTTTAATTATAAGTACTATTTAGAGAAGAACCAGGAGAACTAAGTAATAATAGCTGATGACTAGCATTTATTTAGCTTCCTGAGATTTGCAAAGTGCTTTTTGAATATCGTCTCATTTTATCTCCTAAACAACCCTAGGAGATAGGCGCTATTATTACCCCCCATCTTAATAGTAAGTAACATATATGTATACATGTATATGTATATATATATATATATATCACCAAGCATTATACTAAGCACTTAATAATTATTATCTCTTTTGACCCTCACAACAACCCTATAGGTAGGTGGTATTATCATCCCCCATTTCATAGATAAGGAAACTGAGGCAAACACTAGACTTGCCCAGGGTCAGTCGATAAGCATTTAGTAAGTACTTACTATATGCCAGGCATCGTGCTAAGTGCTGGGTACACAAAGAAAGGAGACAATCTGTGCTCTCAAGAAGCTCACACCCTGATGGGGGAGACAATATGCAAACAACTATGTTTAAACAAGATCTATACAGGAGAAATTGGAGACACCCAACAGAGAGAAGGCACTGGCATTTAGGAGGGTTGGAGAGGCTTCTTGTAGAAGGCAGGATTTTAGCTGGCATTTGAAGAAAGACAGGAGGTGGAAATGAGGAGAGGGAGCATTCCAGGCATGGAGGACAGCCGGTGAAAATGCCCTTAGTTGGAAGATGGATTGTTGAGGAACAGCAAGGGTCACACAGCTTTTAGGTGTTGGAGGTTGGATTTGAACTCAGGTCTTCCTAACTCCTGGTCCCAGGCTCTATCTTCTGCACTGCCTTGCTGTCACTAAATGTCAATAAGACCTTAGAGATTATGCTTCAGTTTGATAGAATGAGATAGCAAAAATGTGTTTAGCTGTAGGTCCCTGTGACTTTTGTTGTTGTCATTCAATCATGTCTGACTCTTCCTGACCCCATTTGGGATTTTCTTGGTGAAGAAACAGGAGTGTTTTGCCATTCTCTTCTCCAGCTCATTTTACAGATGAGGAAAGTGAGGCAACCAGAGCTAAGTGATTTGTCCAGGGTCACACAGCTAGTGAGGCAAACTTTTGGAAAACCTGGCCTCACAAATCTGTGGCCAGATTTGAACTTAAGAAGATGAGTCTTCCTGACTCCAGGTCCAGCAATCTATCCACCTCACTGGCTAGCTGTCCTGTTCTGATGGAGAGAAAAGTCATAGATTTAAGCATGAGAACGAGAGAGAAGGAATCGCTTTCCCCACACAATTAGAGCCGTGTTAGTGTGCTAAATATTATGTCAAAGACAGGCTCTGAATTACCTAAGTATTCCTCCAACAACAATCCTTAATGGCTGAAAGATCATCTTTTTATCATCTGAAGTAGGACCATAGATTTAGTCATAAGCAATTTTAGACCAACCCTCCCCCTTTATAGATGAAGAAACCAAGTCCCAGAGAGTTTAAGGCCCAGGGTTATGCAGGTAGTGAAGAACAGAGTTGGGGTTTTGATTCCAAGGCAAGTGTTCTTCCCATGACACCACTCTGCTTCTGACTTAGAATCATAACAATCTGACTGCACGCCGTTCTCTAAATGCATGTAATCATTAGGTAAGATCATTCATTGTCTAGTGAGGCAACTAGGTGGCACAGTGACTAGAGTGCGGAGCCTGCAGTCAGGAAGACCTCATTTTCCTGAGTTACATCCTTCTTCAGGCACTTACTAGCTGTGTGACCCTTAAGTCACTTCACTGTTTGCCTTAGTTTCCTCATCTGTAAAATAAGCTGGAGAAGGAAATGGTGAACCACTCCAGTTTCGTATCTGCCAGGAAAACCCCAAATGAAGTCACAAAGAGTCAGACATGACTAATTGACAAAAATAAGAACAAAATTCCCCATAGTATAAAGTTTCAACAGGAAATAATTCCCTCTGATGTCTTTCTTTTGGTATAGAGACGGAAAGGAGGGAAAAGAAGTAGAGATTTCCTTCTGAAACTCTGAGAGGTCCCAAGTGTCTCATCCATCTTGCTCTCTTTCTGGTCACTTTCCAGAGGTTTTCCAAAAGTTTTTCCTTGACTATTCTCCTTTCCATTATGTTTTCACAACCCCTCCCCCCAACACTTTTCTCTCCTTTAGGCATTCAGAGTGGTTACATAAGAGCAAAACTAATAAGACATTTTACCAATGCCTTTTTATTGAATCTAAAGACCAGTAAATTCAGAACTTAGAGTCAAAGCATCCCATGGTTTTTTGATATGGAATGGTGGTCATGGAGCCAACTCCCCCGCCACAAACACATACTTTGCTTATACTCTGATTTAAAGAAAAAATACCCCCTAGAATATATTGTTTTTTCATTAGATGTGTTAATAGAATCACAAATATCAGATTTGGAAGGACCTCAATGGCCACCTAGTCCAACCTCTGCCTAAACTATAATGCCCTATACAATAGAACTGACCAAGGGTCATCCAGACTTTTGTTTGAAGACCACCAATGAGAGGAAACCCACAACCTTATAAGACAGACCATTTCACTTTTCAATAGCTTTTCCTCACATCAAACTCAAGTTTGCTTCTTTATAACCTGGTCTCATCGTCTGGACCCAAACAGAAAAGTCTAGTCACATTTCCATTTGGCAGCCCTTCAAACACTTGAAGATAGCCATTATGTATCCTTTAAGTCTTCCCTTCTTCAGGCTAAGTATATACAGTTCCTTCGACTGATCCTTACATGGGATGGACTCAAGATCTTTCACCATTTAGTGCTGATGTTAGGAAAAAGAGGGGTAGTCTGTTTTCTGAGCAGAGTAGACCTCCCTAATCCTGGATACTATACCTCTCTTAAGTTGGCCTAAGATTTTGCTAGTCTTCTTAGCTACCATATCGCATTCCTGACTCACTTTAAATTTGTCAGCTACTATAACTTCAATCTTCCCCACCTCCCCAATGATTTTCGATATAAATAGCCATACCTCTTCATCTCATGACTTGTGAAGTTGACTTTGACTCAAGTATAGACTTTATAAGACATTGATCCTTCTTAAATCTCATCTTATTAGATGATCTTGATTGCCTCCCTGAGATAAGAAGCCTCTAGCATTTGCTAAGTCCGACCAAGTGAGGAGCTACTACTAGCATCAGCAGAATCCTTCCAGCTTGGGAGCATTATCAGAGTAAGGAAAGATTTTTCCAACGATGACTCATGATACTCTGCTTTATATTTACTTTCTACTTTTTCTCTTTTAGGATCCAAATATTACAGGCACCAGTGCGTTCCTAATTGAATTAAACGGTTGGTGGGCATGACAAAATTGTGATAACTTCTTAGAGTGACCTTAGGTTTCATTTTCTGGGTATTTCAAGGGACTCTAGGTTAGTCTAAATATTATCCTATCCTACACCCCTGAACTGCATAGGGAAGGGTAGAACTCATGGGTAAGATAGCAGGCATCAAAACCTAAGTAATAAATGAGTTAAATGGTGATTTCCCTTCCCTCAAAAAAGGTGACATTCGCTGACACTCCTGATTTCTCCCAACACCTTGCTCGTCTACTTATACCTGAAAGACTGAAAATGAACAAGTTTTCAGCCCTGTGCTCCATGCCTTAGCAATTTAGCTTCACATCCTAAATCACACAATCACAGAAGTTCATAGAATTGGGAGTCAGTTGATCATATTTACATAACATGTTAATGTTTGCAAAGCGCTTTACATAAATTATTTTGATTGAGCCTCACAACACTTCTGTGAATAGGGGATGTTATCTTATGGATAAGGAAATGAAAGCTGAGATGTATGGCCTATTCATTGTCACGTGAATAGTAAGTGTTTGGGGTAGGATTCCAATTCAGATCTTCTTGACTCCCAGTCTATCCATTATTCCCATACTACCTCTCAAGAAGTGTGTCCTCACCACAACACTGATGCCAAAATAACCTATTGGAATAAATCATCTGCCAAACTTCTCTTTGGACTAGTTTTCCCATCTGTAAAGATAATGCTGACCATGAAAATGCCACTTCATTTAGCTGGTTCATGAGCCCAATGATCCTCTAGGGGATCTGGGAAATTCATGCTGACTACCTATTAAATTCAAAGAAATGTTCCCTTTCCTGTTAGTCACTCTCAGAGCTCAGTTGTGGGATAGAGTTACTGCCCTTAATGCCAGTAGCCTTTGCAGCTGGTGGCTTTTAGATTCCTTTGCTCATCTCTAAAAAGTATTTAGAAAACAAACACGGGAGATCCCAAGAGACCATTACTCCAACTCTGGAGGAATACCTGCAGGCATATGGGGTTTTCGACCAATGACCTACAGATCATGAAAGGGGATGATCTTATTGCAAAATACTCTGTGCAAGGTGAAGAAATAGTCTCTCAGTTTACTTAAGCCTATGGAAGGCTCTCTTCAATAACTGCAACAGCCAGAGAAATCAGACAGGGTGATATGGAAGAGTCAGAGTCTGACTACTGCCAATCAGAACCATTATACAACTGTATGGGGTCATTCCCATCAGCGACCTCCTGTTTATCAGGGGTATAGGACATTGTGGAGGTCCTGACGCAGTCGCTGTGCCTAGGGGAGCCGAGTGAGTTTGGTTTCTGCACATGAGCATGCAACTTGGTAGCAGAAGTGCTATGTCCTTCTTGTCTCTTCCTTTTTAGGAGATCCTTTGAAGCCTCTTAGCACATTTCCTTGTGCCCCTTGTCAAGCATGTTTAAGTTCCTTGAAACCACTTGTCATCTAGGTTGAGGATGTATAACTGGAGATTTACATATTTGGGGATACATATTTCCCAGAATGCAAAGGGGGCGGTGTTCTGCTAATTGTAGGATGAGCTCAGTTAGATACTTTGAAGACTTCTACTGTTCCTGGGCGAACAGTGACATTTCTTGACTCAAGAACCTGGATACTTAGGTAGCAGGTTAGTTCATCCAAGCCCTCTTTCCTGAATCTACCTACATTTCTTTCCTCTGCTACTTTTGTGCTCAGACACACTGAATGAAGCTGGATGACTAGTAATGAGTAGCCATGACTCAAACAAAAAGTTATTTATTTCTGGGAACAGTGCTACCGAAAGATAGACAGATTTGTTTCCTGGAATGAGTTGCTAAGAACCAAAAGAGATTTAGAATCACAAAAGAGGAAGCCAAGTGATTCCCTTGTCCCCTTTAAATGTGTTTCCTGAGGCCCTCTGCTGAATCCCAGGGGAGGAATATTTTCTCATCCATTTGGCAGCTGTTCTTCCAAAAAGAAATTTTGGCCTTGTACGATCGTTTGGCTTCAGTGTTCCTCACTAACCTTTAATTCTGCTGTCATGTAATTAGCAGGACAAACAAACATTTCTGTTATGTGTTAGAGTGGCCCAAAGGTAGCCAGCTCTCCCCAGATGTTAGCAGATTGGATATTAGCAGCTGCTTCTTTCCATGGAGAGGCGACCACTTGTGATAGTAGGATGTTAATTTGCATTTTAGAAACAGGTCTGTTCTCTAGGATGAGAGCCCATTCACATGATCAGGCCATAAGTAACTTAGCAACTGGGGGAATTTTGTCATGGATTCATGGCAGGCGACTGAAGGGGACAGCACTATGTTATTAAAAATGAAGATAGTCTCTTATCTGAAAAACTCCTGGTCCTGCACTTGACTATAGAAATCTTTGTCCTTCCCATAAAGTGCATCTCATATGCTTCTTGCTTAACAGGATACTTTGCAGGGAAGCCAGTGCCAGATTTCAAGCTATGAGGATTTTCTGGTAGTACATTTAATCTTTGTACCTGTGGGACGAGTAGTTGGCTTTCCCCCTCTATAATTTAGAGCTTGAAGGTGATTACACTGCTTGCTTTGGTGAAGAAGAGGGGGAGAGAAGGGCAGGTTTAAGTCGTTTATCAAGGATCAGGCTGATATTCCTGATGAAAACATTTTATGTTTGCAAGGTAAAATGCCAGGGGTGAGCCCAAGGACAAGTAAAGTCAAATGCGTTAAAGATTGCTGAAAATATTTCTGAGTTCCCCCTCCCCATCAAAAAAAAACCTACACTCGGTGCTACAACTTAACTAGACATGCCACCTCTTGGGGCCTCAGTTTCCTCATCTGTAAAAAAAAAGGTCCCTTCCAGCTCTAAATCCGTGGTCCAATTATCCTGTTGTGCAAAGTTTGCCCCTCTCCCGCAATCCTTAAACTCCTGAATCAGATTACCAAGACAGGAACGCTGCTAAATACTTGATATTTTCTCTATTCATTTTCTTGTAGCTGTTCATCTTAGTTAACATGAAACATCAATATTCAGGAGGACTGATAATGATGTGACCTTAGGATGCTTCATTTGTCCAACCTTGGCATTATCATAAGATCAGGGAGAATATCTCCTGCGGTCCAAGTTAAAACGAATGGTAGCCTTTCAACTGTGTGCTCTAAATGAGATCATAGAATTGCTTTGGTCTAACTTGGCAAAGGTAGAGCTGAGATTCGATGTTGCTGTCTCATTATGATGACTCATTGATTCCATGATGGTCATGGCTCCCTGAAATTGCTGATTAGGAGATGATGGTAATGATAATGATGTTGATATTGACGATGACTACGATGATGATGATGATAGTAATCACCTGGGTTTGTTTAATGCTCTGCTTTCAGAGAGCTCTCAATACTCGTGGTAGCATAGAGCAGTACTATTTAAAAAAAGACATAATTTTCTCCCTTGGGATAGGCAGCCAGGTGGCAGAGTGCTGGGCCCGGAGTTTGGAAAACCTAACTTCAAATGCAGGCTCAGATGTTTACTAACTGTGGGACCTTGGATACGTCACTTAACTTCTGTTTGCCTCAGTTTTGTCGACTGTAAAGTGGAGATAATAATATTACCCACTTCCCAGGGTCATTATGAGGATCAAGTGAGATAACATGTGTAAAGTGCTTAGTGTGGTGCCTGGTACATAGTATACAAATGCTAGCTACTGCTGCGGCTGCTGCTACTATTATGGCTGTCATTCAGTCATTTTTCAGTCATGAAACTGACTCTTCATGACCCCATTTGGCATTGTCTTGGCAGAGACTTTACAGATTATTTTACAGATGAGGAAACTGAGGCAAACAGAGTTAAGTGACTTGCTCAAGATCATATACCTAGGGTCTGAGGCCAGATTTGAACTCAAGAAGAGGAGTCTTCCTGATTTCAAGCCCAGTGTTCTATCTATTTGCTGTGGCGCTGAGCTGCACTGCCACTACTGCTACTACTGCTACTGCTACTACTCCTTCTCTTCTTCTTCCTCCTCCTCTTCCTACTATACTGAAGCTAATAGACTTAAGACTCTCTGATTAGATAATCATCTTTTAATTGACTACTGAGAAGAAAAACAAACAAAAAAAACTTCTCTGTCTGGGCTACTTAGATGTGTCAAGCTTCTTAGAAAGCTATGTTTAGATACTTGTTGGATTGCATTCTGCCCTAGACACTGTGTAGTAGCAGATTTTGTGCCCAAGGAAGGCTCATTAACTCTTTTAGACCCTCGGATTTCATTTAGTGCAGTGGTTTTGGAATTCCAAGTTTGCCTTCACATGCTTTCTCTGGGCCTTGGTTTTGTTCTCTGGAAATTGAATGGGTTGAAAACTAGATGACTTCTGAGGCTCCTTCTCGCACTTAATTTATGATCCCTTACAGAGGGATTCTCAGTCCGGGTTCCATAGATTTCAAGGGGTCCATGAACTTGGATGGAAAAAATTACATTTTCACTTTAGCTGACCTCTAAAAATGGGCATTTTCTTTCAATTATAAAATAAAAAAAACATTATTCTGAGGAGTCCATAGATTCCACCAAATTGCCAAAGGCTTTCATATCCCTCCAAAAAATTCTACTCTAGAGGTCCTTGAAAATAATTCTGGTTATGGCTGGTATGCTTATTGTGGTCTCTTCCAGCATCTTCAGATTCCAGTGAAAACTAGACTGTGACTTAGGCTTCTCTGGTAGAGCCTCATCAATAAAGGAGAGAGCTACGACTTAGGATGGTATGGTGGAAAGACCACTGGCTTTGGAGCAAGAGCCTCTGGGTTCAAATCCCTATCCTGTTCCTTAATGATGTTTTGTGACCTTGGGTATATCACTTCACGTCTCTACTTACTTAAACTGACGTACTGCATCTTCCCAATAGACTGTAAAGTCCTTGAGGGAGAAGGCTATTTTTTCAGTTTGTCTTTCAATCCCTAATGCCTAACATGGTGGCCTGCTTAAAGTAGGTGCTTAATTAATGCTTGTTGAGTTGGGAAGGTGCAATATGTAACTGGGGTCTCATAAGGTGGAAAAGATGTTAAATTGGTTGTAGCAGGAATTTGAATGAAAAGTCCAATGGAGATGGAATTTTTCCACCTCGCTGTTCTGTTATCGTTGTTAGACTTTGTTCGTCTTCCATGAATTGTTAAAAGAGAATATTTCATATATGATTTTCCCCCAAAAATCCTTCTACAGGATCATAGACTTAGAAGTGGAAGGGGCCTTAGAAGTTCACTCTAATTTCATAGATGGATCTACTCATGTCTAGGGAAGTAAAAAGATTTGGTAAGGCCACACGGGTAATTAGTGAGAGAACTAGATTTTGAATTTAGGCCCCTGAATCCAAATTCAGCATTCTTCTGTATCTATCATACATTTCTAACCATCATGTAATTGGACCATCACAGGAACCTTGTGAGACAGTCAGGAAATATTCACTTATCCTGATTTGACAGATGAGAAATTTGAGCCTAAACTGATTTGGTTAAGGATACACAGCTAGTCATGAAACTGGAAATAGAAGCTATGTCTCCTGACTTCCAATCCAGGGCTCCCACTGTCTCATGCTGTTTCTTTTGTTGCTTTCATTTCCTTTCCACTTCATCACACAACTGAAACTGTTAGCTCCAAAGTTTGCATGATTTCTTACCTGCCAAATCCGATGACTTTTTCTTAGTCTCATCTTGACCTTTCTACTGTATTTGACGCTGTTGATTCACCTCTTCCTAGATTCTCTTTTTCCTCGGTATTTTCATGATACTGCTCTCTCTTGGTTTACTTTCCACCTCTCTGCCCATTTAGTCTCCTTTACTAGATCATTTTCCCCTAACACATGCCCCCTAACTGCGGATGTACCCCAGGGTCTATCCTGATTCTTCTTTTTCTTTTGGTTTCTCATCAGCTCTCATGGGTTTAATTATCAGCTGTACATAGATGACTCCCAGATCTATGTATATAGCATTAGTCTTTAACTTTTTTTACTATATATTTTATTTTCCCCCAATTACGTGTTAAAACAATTTTTTACATTTGTTTTTTTTAAAATTTAATTAATTTATTTAACATATTTAGTTTTCAGCATTGGTTTTCACAAGAGTTTGAATTACAAATTTTCTCCCCATTTCTACCCCCCCCCACTCCAAGATGGCGTATATTCTGGTTGCCCTGTTCTCCAGTCAGCCCTCCCTTCTGTCACCCCACTCCCCTCCCATCCTCTTTTCCCTTCCTTTTTTGTAGGGCAAGCTAAATTTCTACTCCCCATTGCCTGTGTATCTTATTTTCTAGTTGCATGCAAAAAACTTTTTTTTTGAACGTCTGTTTTTAAAAACTTTGAGTTCCAAATTCTCCCCCCTCCTCCCTTCCCACCCACCCTCCCCAAGAAGTCAAGCAATTCAACATAGGTCACATGTGTATCATTATGTATAACCCTTCCACAATACTCATTTGGTTTTTTTTTAAGTTTAAACCTTCCACAATACTCATTTGGTTTTTTTTAAGTTTTGAGTTCCAAATTCTAGCTCTCTCTTCCTCCTTCCTTTACAGAGTAAAGAAACAGATATAGGCTATACACGTGCAATCATGTAAACTTTTTATGTTAGTCATTTTGTACAAGAAGACTTGAATAAAAGAAAATGAAGGCAAGAAAGAAAGTGAAAAATGGCATGCTTGAGTCTGTATTCAAACAACATCAGTTCTTTCTTTGGAGGTGGATAGTACGCTACATCATTAGTCCTTTGTGATTTTCTTGGAACATTGTATTGCTGAGGATAGCTAAGTCATTCACAGTTCTTCATCATACAGTATTGCTGTTACTGTGTACAATGTCCTCCTGGTTCTGCTCACTTCACTTTGCATCAGTTCATGTAAATCTTTCTAGGTTTGCCTGAGATCATCCTGCTTGTCATTTCTTATAGTACAATAATAGTTTCCACAGCTAGTTATACTGAGCTCCATTCCATGTTTACAAACTGCTTATTATGACATCTCAACGGGTTGTACCATAGACATCTCAACTCAACATTTTCAAAACAAATTCATTATCTTTCCCTTCCCATCCCCCTCAATATACCCCATTTGAACTTCTCAACTTAATCACCCAGGTTCACAAATCAGTATCATCCTGTTCCTCATTCTCACTTACCCCACATTCCAACCAGTAGCCAATCTTGTCATTACTATTTCCACATCTTTTGAGCATATCTTCTTCTCCCCACTCACTAGACTAACACTTGAGTTTGAGCCTCTCATCACTTTTTACCTGCACTATTATAAAAGGTTCTTAAATGGTCTTCTTGCCTCAAGTCTCTCTCCCCTACGATCCTTCCTCACACAGATTTTTTCAAAGTACAGGTCTGACCATGTCACCCACCACGCCTACTCAATTAACTCCAATGGCTCCCTATGACCTCTAGGATCAAATATAAAATCCTCTGTTTGGCTTTAAAGCCCTTTACAATCTTGTCTCAGTTTACCCTTCCAGCCTTATTACACATTGCTTCCTTTCATGTACATTGTCGTCTAACCAAATAGACCCTCTTATCAGTCCTTATACATGATACTGTATCTTCCTGTCTTGTTCCTTAGTGTCAACTTTCCTCTATACCTGAAATACTTTCGCTTCTCATCTTACCACCTTCCTTAGTTTTTTTCAAGGTTCTTATCAAATGCCACCTTTTAAATACAGCCTTTCCCCATTCCCCCTGCTAATACCTTCCCTCTAGGATTTCTTTTCATTTAGAATCTTTACATCTTGTGGCACAATGGATGGAGCCCTGGGCTGGAATCAGAAAGAACTGAGTTCAAATTCAGCCTCAGATACTTATTAGTTGTGCGACCTTGGGCAAATAATTTCATTTCTGTTTGCCTTAGTTTCGTCAACTTTAAATGGGGATAATAATAGCACCTACCTTTCAGGATTGTTTTGAGAATAAAATGAGAGAATATATGTGGATGCTTAGCATAATAGGTACTAATAATTTTTTATTTTCATATATATATATATTTGTATGTTCTATCTCCCTCCAGATTGTGAGCTCCTTGAGGGCAGGGGCTGCATCTCACACATGTTGTTGTTGTGCAGTCATTTCAGTCACGTTAGACTCTTTATGACCTCATTTGGGATTTTCTTGGGAAAGATACTGGAGTGGTTTCAGCTCATTTTACAGATGAGGGAATTAAGGCAAACAGGGTTAAGTGACTTGCCCAGGGTCACAAAATTAGTAAGTGTATGAGGCCAGATTTGAACTCAAGTCTTCCTGACTCCAGGCCTGGCACTCTATCCACTGTGCATCTAGCTGCCTTCTCATATAGTAGTGCTTAGTAAAAGCTGTTAACTGACTGGCTGCACAAACCTTTAGCTGCCTGCATGTGATTTATCTTTCATGTATGTACATGGGAATTCCAAGTTAATTTTCTTCATAAGGTGTAATGGTACTCAATCTAGGCAGAGGACTTTGGCTGACAATGTGCTCCTACCTAGGGATTGGTGGAGGGCAGGGAGTGGTGCAAGCTAGGAAGCAGCCTCTGGGAACAGAAAGTCCACCTAGTTGCTCCCTGTCCTCGAATGCTGCATGAACGTTTTAGTTGTTCTCTTCTTGTCCCCTTCCCCTCTCATCTATGTGGTTTCTTTGCTGTGTTGATCAATGTCTTCTTTTTGTCCCATACCATGGTGTTTCCTTTCTAGAAGAATGTTCTGCGGGAGGCAAAGATGTTGAGATAGGTGTTGTGGGGTAGATTTTTTGGTAAAAGGAGTCGAGGAGACAACATGGCAAAATGGAAAAGAAAGTATGCTGGATTTGGGGGGCAGAGAAGTTAGTCTCTAGTTCTAACTCTGTTGCGTTGGATTTGTGAGACCTTGGACAAGTCACTTCATTTCTTTGGCCTCAATTTCCTCATTTGTAAAACTAGGGGATTGGACTAGGGGAATTCTGGGATCCTTTCCTGTTCTAATATTGTTCTAATATTCTAATGATGGGTTGTCCCCACAGAGATCAATTAGGAAAGGTTTCCTTAGGCTGACTCCTTACTATACTATATGTCGTTGTTCACCCTTCATTCTTGAAGAAGACCAATGACGTCAGGAGGGTGATGCCTTGCAAGTGAGTTGGATTTAAGTGAGGCAAGGCTGTGCAAAGTCATCAGCCTCATTACTCCAGAATCATCAGATGGCCCAGGATGCAGTGGGAGACCTTGGCCTTTCTAAGCTAAGGTCTTTCCCAGGTCTCAGTTTGTCTGAGACAACACCTATTCAGTAACTAAAGATTAGGTAAGAATGAGGCAAAAGATGGCCTAGTCTGCCTTCACAAAAGAATCAGTGTGGGAGGGGGAGATCCTGTGGAGTTTCTGGCTAGAACAGAAACAATTGCTATTTACACTCACTCTGAGCCACTCCTATCAAGGAAGAGTTTCTTCTTACTTACTCGGAGAGATGGCATTGTGTAGTGGATAGAAAACACTGGACTTGGAGTCAGGAAGTTCTGGATTCAAATCTTGGCTCAAGCCATTTAACTTTTCAATACTTCAGTATCCCCAACTGTGAAGAAAGGGTATTGGACTTCATGCTCTCCAAGATTCCTCCTATTTCTAAATGAATGATACAATGACTTCCCTCTTCACTTTCCTTTTGGAGAGTATCCTATTCTCTTCCTTTGCTTCTACCTACACTTCATCCCACCCCTTTTTGGCCTCCTTCAGTCTCAAGAATTCTGGAATCTGAGAGAATCAACAGCTCTGTGCTGAGGGTAGAATGGTAGGAAAAGGTAGACTTTAAAATGAATTCTTTGGCATGTAATTTAATCAGTATAGGAATTTGTGGGGAGAAATCTCCCTCTACCAATATAATCAGCACCTACTCTGCAACTTGGAGACTTAGACAATTGTCCAGGGATTCAGAGAAGTTAAGTGACTTGTCCATAACCACACAGCCAGCATGTCAGTAGCAAGACTTGTACCCAGGTCTTCCTGATATTGAAATCACTTTCTCTATCCATCGCACCATGCTGACTCTCCCTGTGGAGGGAGGTTTTTAACTGATTTTTAATCAGTATCTAGGTATAAAGTCAATGATCTAGTGAAAACAGACAGTGGAAAGCCTGGCAGGATTCCTACTCCTCTCTACCACAAAGAAAAATGGAAAGTAACTATTGAAAAAAAAGAAGTTTTCATGGTTTCTGGTCTTCCAAATGCCAGGAGCTGCTAACTCTCATCTATGTTGGGTATGGAGTAGGAAGTCTGGCAAGTAGGAAACAAAGGAGTGCCACCCTCCTGCAAGGTATTGTTCCTGTTATCTCTCTACCATCTGAGTGCTGCAACCCAGAATCATTGGGCTGACCTCATTCTAGAATCATAGAATTGGAGAGTTCGAAGAGACCTCAGAAGCCATCGAGCCCGACCGTTATCTTTAGCATAAATACCTATAATATCTCCAAATAAGTGACCATCTATCCTCACCCCTCCAACTAGAACAAACTACACCCCAAGGCAGCCTATTCCATTTTGGGATAACTCTTAATATAATAGTTTTCATTATATTGAACCAAAACCTGCCTCTACAACTTGTACCTATCTGAGTCCTAGGACTAAAGAGAAATAGTTTTGTCTTTTCTCTATGTGACAACTACTCAAATATTTGAAGATAGCAACTGGCTTGCCCAACTCCATTCTTCATCAACAAACATGTAGCAACTCAACAAGCATTTGTTAATCACCTATTATGTGCCAAGGATGCAAAGAAAGACAAAAAAATCCCTGCCCTCAAGGAACTTACAGTCTAATTGAGTAGATAACATGCAAACAATTATGTATAAATAAGATATGTTCAGGAAAAATTGGAATTAATCACAAAGGGAAGGCACTAGTATTCAGAAGGATCAGGAAATGCTTCTTGTAGAAGGTGGAATTTTAGCTGGGACTTGAAGCCATTCTTAGTTTCTTAGTTTCTCTACCATCCAAGAGCTGCAACCCAGAGTCATTGGGCTGACTTCATAGTTTCTTCAGCTGATATTTTTATGGCATAGTTTCTAGTCACCTCACTATCCTAATTGATTCCATTGCATTCCATTGAATTCAACAAGCATCATTTTAGGGTCTGCCTACTATAAGCAAAGCACTGATCTAGACACTCTGATAGAAAAAACAAAGATAATATAATCCCTGCCCTCGAGGAGCTCACATAACACTGAACTGTCTTCTGGATATGATCCAGTTTGTCAGTGTCCCTTTTAAAATTTGGCATGAAAAATAGGACGCAACATTTCAGATATCCTCTGATTGGGCAGAGTATAGCATGGCTATTCTCTACTTTACTCAGGACAGTAGACTTTAAATTGCAGCCTATGATTGTTTGCATTAAATTTTTGGCTGCCAAAATATCCTGGTAACTCATATTGAACCACTAAAATCCCTAGGTAGACCTTTTTCATATGAACTACTTTCTAGGCACCTTTCCCATTTTGTATTTAGCCAAATGATTTTTTGAACCTAAGTGCAAGACTTTACATTTTTCATTCTATTCAAATTCATCTTCTTAGTTTCAGAATATTATTTGGTCCTGTGGTGATGTTTTTGGAACTTTATTCTGACAAGAATGAATTAGTAATCTCTCCTAGCTTTGAGACCAGCATAAATTTGGTCAACATGCCATCTGTTTTCCTCTAAGTAATGGGAAAAAATAGTCAGTGGAACCAGGCCAAGGATAGAGCCTTGTCTTTGATTAAAGACATCCTTCCAGTTTGAGATTGATCCTTCGATCAGCATTCTTTGAGTACAGATGGTCAGTCAGTTCTGATGTACTAGGTCAGCTGTGCTGGGCCAGGACACATCTCTTGCTACTTTTCCCACAAGGATGCTGAGGGAGAGCTTTGTTCCTATCCAGCTATCTTATTTCCAAAACATTTCTTTGATCTATCAGTCTAAAAACCCTTTTAAAATAGGAAATGAAATTAAGTTAGCATGAACTGTCCTTTTATTAAAAAAGCTTTCTAACGCAATTTTAAACAAATAATAATAAACAACGATAGGTGGCAATTAAGTTCAAAATCTCATCTGTTCTTTATCATTTATGGAAGTATGGTACATAGATATCAGAATGGATGAGTAAAAGGTAGAAGGAAGCTAGAGGAATAGAATAAAAAAGAATCTTAAATAGTAACATCCATGCAAGTCAACTTCTTTGGTGCCTTTCCTTTATTTGGGCAAGGACTCTCGTTCACTAACATGATTTGTCCTTCACTAATACACGCTAGCTCATGTGTTCACCTCTTTCCTTTCTAAATGCTCACGATTCTTTCCTCTAATAGTACATTTTGGAATTATAGTCTGACATATCTACCTTCTTCCCTTTTGCAAAAACCCAGACATTTATCTGCCTCTAGTTCTGCCCCACTTTGATATTTCACTGTCTCAAAGAGCACCCCTGGGTATTTAACAATCACATTTGATCATCCTTTTAAGGTCCCTCCATAGTATAAGTCAATCCCATCGAGGGCATCTAGGTGCCCTCTTATCATGTCACATATTTTTAGAGTTCAATTCCTTATTATAGTCTATCCTTCCCAATCTGAAGCCCATTCTTGTAAGAGAAAACAAGGAAAGTAATTTTTCCCTCTCCATTATCTATTAGCATCTTCACATTGACTCTCGACATTGGTCCTCTCCTTTCCTTCATTTTTCTTTTGCCCCCAACATAAAGGAGAAGGCCCCCCCTTCATGACTTGAGTATTTATCTCAGGCTTTTCTCATATGTGTCTTTAGTTTTGCTGACATTATTCATATAGGATAGTTCCATTTTTGTAATTGTCTTCAGTTCATAGTTCAGTTTGTGCTCTCACACTTATTGACCAAGGGCAAGTCATTAAGCTGTTGGGTTTCACTTTCTTCATCAATAAAATAGAGAGATAAATAGTTGGATTATGTACCTCACGAGGTTGTCAGAAAAGCACTTTGTAACCCTTTTAGCATTATATAAATGTGAATTTAAAATCTGGTCTCAGACACTTACTAGCTCTGTGACCCTAGGCAAGTCATTTAATCCTGTTTGCCTCAGTTTCCTCATCTGTAAAATGAGCTGGAGAAGGAAATGGCAAATCACCCTGCTATCTTTGCCAAGAAAACCTCAAATGGGGTCACAAAGAGTTGAACATGACTGAAAAATGACTGGACATTATTACTAATATTAATTTTACCATTTGCCCACACTTCCATCTCTTTTACATGCCATTTAAAAAAATCTGTATCATTCTTGAGCTACCTCTGCAACTTTGAGAACCTCTTTAGATACTGTACTCACACTCCCCTCAATTGACTATTTTTGATGCCTGTATCATCAAAATTTAAGTCGTAAGGGCAGCTAGGGGACGCAGTGGATAAAGTGCTAAGTCCTGGAGTCAGGAATACCTGAGTTCACATCCAGTTTCAGACAGTTACTAGCTATATGGCTCTGGGTAAGTCACTTAACCCTGATTACCTCAAAAAATTTAAGTCTCAAGAGCTTCTATTTAAGTATGTTTCTCTTGAATCTATTATTTCCTCAGAATAGCAAGCTCCTACTGAGGGGCACTGTGTTCCAAACCTGACTGGTACATTCTCTGCTACTTATAATCTTGAAGAGTTGTCTGGGGGTGCTGAAAAGTAAATATCTTGCCCAGGATCACATGAGACTTGAACTCAGATTATCCTGGCTCCAATACCAATTGTCTTTCCACTTATACCAGGCTGCCTTTCTCATATTTTTGGTCTAACTTCCCTCTTAAAGTCTCAGGGCAGAACTTTTCTTTTCTTTTCTTTTTTCTTTTTCTTTTTTGGAAGGAGGAAGGCAGGGCAATTGGGGTTAAGTGACTTGCCCAAGGTCACACAGCTAGTAAATGTGTCAAGTGTCTGAGGCTGGATTTGAACTCAGGTCCTCCAGACTCCAGGGCTAGTGCTCTACTCTTCTGTACTACCTAGCCGCCCCCGGGGGCAGAAATTTTCTTAACCAGGTTTTGCCAAACACACTTTCGAAAACCTTCATGTAGACCACATATTTTCAGCCTGAGGTCTAGGGACTATTAGTAGTTTTTAAGTGTTGCTTGTAAAATAAGGATCTATGGTTCTGGCTTTAATTCTCACTTGTTTCTTTGTAATCTTGAATGAAAATTTCATATTGTGGACTTCTATGAGCAAAAATTGTGGAGTAAGCAGCAAATCAATGTCGTTCTCCAATATTCACCTCCAAACAACCATAAATAGTGCCCCCAGAGCAATCCCTGGAACAGTGGAGCCAGTGGAAAGACAGGGTTAGAACAATCTTTTAGCTTGGGAGAGTGGGAAGATTGGCAAGAAAGGTCCATCTTACTTGGGTATAAAAGGGGAGTGCCCTCCAGGAAAGGAAGCATCCCAGCAAGCCAGCAGCAAGCCTGACCTCAGCAAACCAGGGGAGACCCTGAAACCCAGTGTGGTGGAGCAGGCAAGTGCCAACACCAGGACCCTTCACATGCTTTAGCACAGCCAGGGGAACTGGCAAACTCTAGCTCCAAGAACCACCACATGCTTCAGTGTAGCCCTGGGTGGGCAGGTGTTGTCAGGCAGCTGGACTTCCACATGCTTTGGCACAGCCCCAGGAAGAAAGGCATCTTTCTGAGCACTTCAGCATAGCCCAGGGCAAACAGGCATCCTACAGGGGCCAGACCTCCATGTGCTTCAGTGTAGCCCCAGGGAAATGCAGAAAAACCCCCACCTGGCTTCAGCACATGCCAGATACCACTAGTAGGACCCCAGCTCCATACCAGGTAAGCTGCCAGACCCCTACAGCCTCCAGAAGCTCCAGTCACTCCCACCCCACCCCTCAACACAGCACCAGACATGAGGGTTCCTCATGGGCCTCAGGACAATATCAGCACAACACCAGGTAAACAGCCAGGGCCTGGCACAAGAAGCCTGAGACAGAGCTCCTTCCACCCTGGGAGCAGTGATCAAATTTCAAAGAAAGGAAAAGGCCAGAAAAAGATGAGCAAAAAAACCACAAAAAAAGAATCTGACCACAGAAAGTTATTATGCTGACAGGGAAGACCAAGACACAAACTCAGAAGAGGACAACAATGTTAAAACACCCTATGGGAAAAACCTGCAAGAAAAATAGGAAGTGATTTCAAGCTCGGAAAGAACTCTTAGAAGAGCTCAAAAAGGAGCTTTAAATCATATAAGAGAGGTAGAAGAAAAAATGGGGGGAAAATGAGAGTGATACAAGAGAATTATTGAAAAAGACTTAATACCTTGGAAAACTGCTTAAAAAGTAGAATTGGCCAAATGGAAAAGAAAGTATAAAAGCTAATTAAAATTTAGAATTGGGCAAGTGGGAGCTAATGACTCTGTGAGACCTCAAGAATCAATTAGACAAAATCAAAAGAATGAAAAAAATGGAAGAAAATGTAAAATACCTCAAGGGAAAAACAACTCACCTGGAAAATAGATCCAGGATAGACACTATCAGAATCACTGGATTACCTGAAAGCCATAATAAAAAGGAAGACCTAGATAGCATCTTTCAAGAAATTACCAAGGGAAACTGCCCTGGTATCCTGAAACTACAGGACAAAATACTCATTGAAAGAATCCACTGATCTGCTTAGGAAAGAGATTCCACAATAAAAAACCCAAGGAACATTATAGTCAAATTTCAGAACTATCAGGTCAAGGAAAAATACTACAAGTGGCCAGAAAGAAAGAATTCAAATACTAAGGAGTCACAATCAGGATCACACAGGACTTGGCAGCTGTAACATTAAAGGATCAGAGGTCATGGAACATGATATTCTGGAGGGTAAAGGAGCTAAGACTGCAACTGAGAATCACTCACCTGGCAAAATTAAGCATAATACATCAAGGGAAAAATGGTCATTCAATGAAATAGAAGGATTTCAAGCCTTCTTAAGGAGAAGACTAGAACTAAACCAAAAATTCAACCTCCAATATCAATACCTGAAAAAAGCATAAACATGATGCAGAAACAGAGGACAGAGAGGAAGTACCCAAAACTGAAAGAAACAAGAATTGGGAATTGTTGTGCTGAGGTGGATGCTTTAAAAAATACAGACTGTATTGTTTGCAAGAGCACCAGGCCAGGCCCCCAGCAACCAGACAAGAAAGAAAGGCATAGCAAGCAGCTAGTCACATGCAATATTTTGGAGGGACACTCTTAAATTACATAGGAGTAGGTGATTCTTGCCTCTGATCTAATTCCTCCCCCATTCCCCTCCTCCCAATCCTGGCATACGGAGCCTGCAGAGTACAGATGGAGCTTCACAGAGAGGATGTTGTGAATTCTTTGAAGTCCATTTTCCTAGTCTAGAATATACATCGGACAAAGGGTAGGATTCACTTCCTAATCAAACTTTTAATGACTAAAAACTCAGATTATCAACTCTTTCTGCCTCTTCTTCACATATATGAGATCTATCCAATGTGGCCCAATGGTTTACAAAGTCCCAAGACTATGTTTTGGTGAGGATGAAATTTGATTTTGTCCTCTGTCCTGCTTCCCACTCCCATCCACGTGAAAAGAATGTTGCCCATGGAATCCCATTCTTGTGAAAGATGTTTATTTCCTTTTATAAAGCTTTTGTTATCGAGGGATAGGGATGGGAACCAGACTTATGATTTCACTGGCGAAGGGAACTAACTACCAATGAAGAAACCCTTTTTACCCATCTATACCAAACAGCACCTTCTCAGCAATTTATCATTTCAGAGAGATGCTTGGGGCATTGAGGGATTAAGTGACTTTCCCAGGGTCACACAGTCCATAGGAGTCATAGAAGGACCTTGAATTCAGGTCTTCTTGACTCCCAGGTCAATTATCCTTGAGTAAATGGGGTGACTTGTATGTTCCTCCAGTTACCCAAGAGAAAGAGTGGAACAATGGAGAGCATTCTGAATCTGAGTCAGAGATGTCTAGGTTCAGTTTCTGGCTCAGCTATATAACTTTTAAGCTTCCTCATCTGCATTGTTAGAGATTGGAGTAGATGACTTTCAAGTTCCCTCTCTATCTCTAAATCTACGATCGTCAAACTTAACCTCCATCATGTAAGAGATGATGAGGTAAGCAAACGCTGGGAATATTTTGGTTCCTTTGATTTTTTTGGCCACTCTTTCTAAGAGACCAGAGAGTTAACCAGCTAGTAAAACTCTCAGTCACATAGACTGCTATATCTTGGCTACCCACAGTGCTAGTTTTGAGCTGGCATCTTTCTCTTGCAGTGGGGTAAGCAAGAGGAGGAGCAAGAAGCTGATGATGACCTGTCTGTTAGGAAGGGTGAATACTCTAGGCAAAAGGGAGAAATTGGCTGATTTGAATTTGTCTTTTCCATATCTACTTTCCCTTTGACACCTATTGAGAGTTCCTTTTCTCCTTATCTTAGGTACCCAATATCTGTGTTATATTGAAACTTCCTCCTCTTCTTAGCTTAGGTATCCCAGGCTGCCTAGGACCACAAATTGGTCTTTTCTTCCATTCAGGCCATGCCATCTTTTAGAACTTTTTCATCCTATCAGAATTAATCCTTTCTGCAACTCAGATACAGAGGCTAAATGACTTTAAAGGCTCTAAAATGCTGTGTTTTTTTAACCACAGAAATACTAATAAACAAATGTTTATTAAATACTTCCTATATGTAGAACACTAGTCCTTAATTGGTTAACCTAATATAAGGATGGGGTTGAAACTGCTACACCCCATTTTATCTCTGGTATCTTAATTAGATGAGAATACATCTCAATCAATCAAAGACCCAGACTTGGACTAAATGGGAAAAGTCTATAGAAGTCATTGGATGGAGTGAAATGGTACCAGACAAGAGGTCCGTTCCAATTGGCTGGGAGATTTTGTTATGTTCTCTGGGGGCTGTATAAAACTATCAACTTAGTTAGAAAAGAGAAATTCCAGAAATTGAATCTCATGGCTTTCCAGAAAAGCCTTAAGAAGTTCCTTAGGCTTTTTTTATTTATTTGCTTTCTTGTCTGAGACATGTTTTCACTTAGAAAAGGTATCAGAGGGAAAATAAGGTAGGATGGTTCCAACCTTACCCTGATACCATGATGATAGATTACTGTATTTAGGCCTTCTAAATAACATGTTTGTACCTTAGTTGGGGACTTTTGGAGAGAATGCCTTAACCCACAGGAGCGAATAAGTGAGATTTCTCTGAGGAAGTATTTTAGTCATATGGGTCTTAAGGCAACAAAGTGGTACAGTGCATAGAGCCTATGCCTAGGGTGCGGAAGACCCTCCTCCTAACCTCCCTTAGTTCAAATCCATCCTCAGACTAGATGTGTGGCCTTAAGAAAGTTCCTTAGTCTCTGTCTGCCTCAGGTGTCTGAACTGTAAAACAGAGATGATTATAATGCCGACCTCCCAGGGTTGTTGTAGAGATTAAATAAGATAATATTTGTAAAGTGTTTAGCACAGTACCTGGTACATAGTAGGCACTTAATAAATGCATGTTTCATTCCCTTCCTGTCTTGTGGAGACCCTTAAATATAGGTGATGCTTACTTTGTTTCCCCACACGGCAGTCCCTGCTATGGGATCAGGGCACACTGGTATGAGGGGTATACTTTAGTATTGTTTTTTAATGCCGGGTTGAAATCCTCATCCACCTGTGCCCCACTAAACCAAATGTTTCTGCTGCTTTTCTTGGTAAAGTAGATGTGGAAAAATTCCTAGCCTTAAAATGTTAGGAATACCCTCCTTCTAATGCCCAAGCTTTAGAGAGGATTTCTTCTGGGCATATTCTCCCTGAAAACTGCCATTTGCTCCCTTCCCCAACCTCTCAAGGGCAGTTAGGTGGCTTAGTTGATAGAGCGCTGGGCCTGAAGTCAGGAAAACTCATCTTCTTGCGTTCAAATCTGGGCTCAGGCCCTTATTAACTGTGTAACCCTGGGCAAGTCACTTAACTATTTGCCTCAGTTTCCTCATCTGTAAAATGAATTGGAGAAGGAAATGGCAAACCACTCCAGTATCTTTGCCAAGAAAACCCCAAATAGGATCACAAAGAGTCAGATATGACTGAAAAAGACTGAACAACAATAGATCTCTCAATAGTTATGACCTTTTGCTGATACCTAGTACTCCCTCAATTTTCCTCTACACTGAATTTGGATAGGCAGTTTCTTCCAGGACCAGTGTTAAAACATAAAAACAGACTGTTCAGAAATAGAAGGGTCCTTAGAGACTATCTAGTGCCTAGTTCAATCCTTTCCTTTCATAGTGGAGGGACTGGAGATTCAGAGAAATTTATCTGAAAACCTTGATTGGTAGAGTCCTGTCTTTCCCAGCTGTGCAAATTTATCTTTTATTTATTCCTAATAAATCTTTTTGTGTGTACAGGTCGTTTTCCGCAACTGCAGGTAAGCTTCCTGAGGGCAGGTACCATTTCAGCTTGTCTTTGCAACCCCAGTACTTAGCATAATGTCTGACACATGGTAGTTTAATAATTGCTATTGATTAAACGGCTTGACCAAGGTCATACAGTTTTGTGGGAGAGATGTGACTTTCTAGAGCCTGGGTTTCTTGACTTCTAATTAGGGCCTGTTTCCACCCTTGAAGAAAACCATTTTCTTCTTGTTTGACTTGTGGGAAGAATGTACCCTCTTTGCTTCTCTGTGATTCACAACATATTCAAATTAACGATCCACTGAAATGGTGGTTGGGCTTGGTCTTAGGGTTGGGCAGGTCACCCTGCCCTAGTTCTGCATTACCCTTTAATCCTGGATACTAGAGAGCCTTCTCAAGAGGGCCCAGATGTTGGAACTTTTCAATTACCACTCCTCTCCCAACCCTCACCTCCTACTTAATACACTCTGATGTATTTATCTTTAAAAATACATTTATTGATCTATTTTGTTTATAAATCATTTTCTCTTTTATCACTCCCTTACATGTCTCAGAGAACTATGTCTTATAGCATAGACTTTTTTTTTTGGAGGAAGAGAAGAAAAATAGCAAAACCAATCAATCCATTTAAAAAATCTGACATTATATTCAATGCCCTCCACATATGGACTCTGCTGTATTTCTGAATGTTTTAATGGAAGCTCATTGAGAGTAGAGAGCATTTCATTCTTTGTACTTAAGTTCTCAGTGCCTAGGACAGACAGTGCCCGGAACATAATAGGCACTTAATGAATACTTATTGATTGGTTGAATAAAAAAACCAAACCACATAACTATATGAGAGGCAGCTGGGAAGACCAGGATTCAAGTACCACTTCTGATACCTATTGGTTTGGCTTTATAACTCCGGACAAGTCATTTAACCTGTCAGTGCTCTGGTCAACACCAAGACTAAGTTTCAGAGACTGTATGGATCTGCATTGGTACAGGGAGTTTCTTCATTTGGAAGTTTCCCCCATCAATGCAATCTCAATAGTGCCAATGTGCCAATCCCCTTGGTTTTCATTAGCAGCAATGCGACTTTCTGGTTTGACGGTCAGTAGGCATCAGGTCCAAGCAAGAAGGAGACTTGTGGAGACAGTTGCATAGGAAGGGGACAGCTTTGTTAAAAGACACGTACCAGGATTCTTCTCACATAACACATTTGGGAATCTTACTCCTCAGGAGGGTGGCTGAGAACGAGTTTTTCTTTGGAAAACGCATCAGGCTCTTTCCCGTCAGAGTTTTCACTTTAAACATCAGTTTAAAAATCCGTTTTGAAATCAGTTAGAATGGAACCTGACTTTATTAAATTCTCTTTTATCCAAAACATCGTTTCTACCTTCCCTTCCTGTTGGAGGTAAAAATCACTATTACTATCTTGTCTCTTTCCTATCTCAGGAATTGCTACCCTGGTAAATGAGGGCAGTGCCAATGCCATCAGCATCAGTTGTCAGGACTGGCCCAAAATTGTAAAGGTGAATTTTGAACTTCAGTCAGTGATCCTTTTTCTCTTTTCTTTCCTCTATTCCCTTTAATCTCTATTTCCCCCCATCCCAAGGATTTAGAGCTTTTCCACTCCCTTGGTCTGGTCTGATAAATTCATTCGTATTAAATTCATTCATATTAAAGTATAGGATACTCAATACACTATACCCACTGGAGTATTTTCAGTTTAAAAGAGGATAGGGAATAGCAATTTTAAAAATTCCCAGATATGATTGGCAAGTCACCACCATTGATCTTTGAAAGATCCTGGTGAAAGAAAAGAACTCAGGATTAAAAAAGGGGAAATACTGTTCCAGTTTTTCAAGTAGTGAAGAGAGTGAGGTCATAAACTAAAGGCTAGTGAGCTTGACTGATTCTTGGCAAAACATTTTACACTGTATTATTAAAGGACAGTGGACAATTAGTAAAGGAAGCAGTGATCGTAAGGAGACATGGCTTCACCAAGAACAAATTGGGTCATCCAAATCACCAATGAGAGAAATGCAAATTAAAGTAACTCTGAGGTTCAGCCTCTCACCAGAGTGGCAAAGATAGCAAGAGATGAAGATTGCAATTGTTGAGGACAGGAACACTCATGCACTTCTGGCGGAATTGCGAAGGGGAGCTATACCCCAAAAGTCGATGACCCAGCAACATCACTACTAAACTTACAACCCCAAAGAGATCAAAGATAAGAGCGAAAGAACCCACGTGCACAATGTTTTAGTAGCACTTTTGTTTTGGTAAAGAATTGGAACAAAGTGAGTATCCATCAATTAGGGCCTGGCTGAACAAATTGTGGCATAAAAACAAAATGGAATATTATTGTGCTGTAAAAATGATGGAAAGGATGGATTCAGAGAAACCTGGGGATTTCTATGAATCAATGCAGAGTGAAGTGAACAGAGAACCGGGAGAACAATTTACACAATAACTGCAACATTGTAAAAGAAAACTGCTATGAAAGATTTAAGAATCTTGGTTAATGCAATGACCAATCATGACTCCAGAAGGCTGAGGATGAATCATGCTTCCCACCTCTTGATAGGCGATTTAACAGAGGTGCAGAATGAATGAACATTTCAAGTTTTACCTGACTATATTCAGGAGGGATTTCATTTTGGGGAAATGGGAGGAAGACTAGGGGAGAATAGGAGGGTAGTGATAATAAAACTAAAAAAAAGGAAAGAAAAAAGTGTCAGAGAATAATTTTTAAAAGAAGCAGAAGACAGCAGGAGGAAGTTTAGAAGGAGATTCAGGCAAGCAGGGGCAGTGTTGTTAAATCTGAAATACACAAGAACGTCTCCCCAAATAAAGCTGTATGTAGTGAAGTTTTATAGTTTCTAACACAGTCTTCCTTTTCTATTCTTTTATATATGGAAATATCAGGGTTTTTTTTTTAGGTTTTGTGAAGTTCATAATGACAAAAGGGAAAATTAAAACAATTAAAATAGAGAACAAGACAGATACTTTCCCCCTTTTGACAGGGTTTTTGTTATCGTTCAGTCGTATCCCATTCTTTACGACCCCATTTGGGTTTTTCTTGGCAAAGGTACTGGAGTGGTTTGCCATTTTCTTCTCCAGCTCATTTTACAGATTGAGGAACTGAGGCAAACAAGGTTAAGTGACTTGCCCAGAGTCATACAGCTACTAAGTACCTGAGGCCAGATTTGAACTCACAAAAAAGAATCTCCCTAACTCCAGGCACAGCGCTCTATCTGTTGTACCACCTAGCTACCCTTTAGGGTTACTAAAATGGAAAACCAATGATAATACAATTTACTTATGTTTCACTAAAGCAGTTGATGGTTTTTCCTGATATTATTGTGGAAAATATGTAGAGACATGGGCTAGGCAATTGTACAGTTAGGTATACTCTGGGTCAAATGGCTGGATCCAAAGAATAGTCTTTAATGGTTTCATATGAACTTGGAAGGAGGTCACCAGTGGAATGCCTCAGAGGCCTGTGCTTGGCCCTCCCCCAATGGACATTTCTATCAGCTTCTTGGATAAAGGCAAAGCTGAGTTGCACATCAAATTTGCAGATGATGCAAGGCTGGAAAGGTTAGCTAAGATACTGCCTGACAGAGTTAGGATTCAAACAGATCTTGACAGGCTCTAACAATGGGCTGAATTGAATAAGATGAAATTTGCTAAGAATAAATATGGATTCCATTTTACACTTGGGTTCAAAAATCAGTTTCACAGCTACAAACTAGATATGACTAGACAGCAGGTATAGGGGTTTTAGTGGCTGGCAAGCTCAATGGGAGCCAATAGCGTGATGACAACCAAGAAAGCTAATTTGATTTAAAACTGCATTAAAAGAGGCATAGTTTCCATAAGTAAGGAGGTGATAATTCTGCTGTACTGCACTCTGGATAGACTACATTTGGAATGTTGTGTTGCATTCTGGGTACACATTTTAGAAAGGACATTCATGAGCTAAGGAAGGTCCTGATGAAAGCAATCAGGACAATGGAGGACCCTGAGGTCATACCATATGAGGATCAGTTGATGGAAGCTCAGGGTGTTTAGCAGGGAGGAGCGAAGTCTGAACTGTTTTCAAGCACATGAGGAGCTTTCATGTGGAAAAGTCATGTTCTTTTTGGCCCAAGAGGGCAGATGAGCAATGTGTAAAAATAGCAAAGGAGGACATTTAAGTTTAATGGAAGGAAAAACTTCCTGACAATCAAAGATGTCTAAAAATGTAATGGGCTGCTTCAGGGGGTGATGAGTTCCCCATCACTGGAGGTCTTCAAGCAAAGGCTTGTCAGGTATGTTGTATTCTTTGTTGCAGTAATGGGTTAGACTAGATTACCCTTCCAAGTCTCAGATTCCAGGATTTTGAGAAGGAGGTACTTGACCAAAGAGAAGACTCTCTAATGGAACATTAGGTAGCATTGGGGGAGAGGCTTTTAGATGGGTGGCTTGACTATACTTCAAATCATACCACGGGTGATGCTGCCCTTGTTGGTTGTAATCATGCTTGTTCGCCATCATATGAGGAAGACTTGCTCTTGGTGGGAGGAAAATGTAGAGGAGAGCAGGTTAGACCATAGAACAAACACAATTACAGTGAGACTGCTCCTCCATTCTTCAGGTTGTTTTAGTGTCATAAAGGTGACCATTATCTGAGGCCCCATACTAACTACATGGAGTTTCTTTTCAGTTTTTCCTATGGACAGCTGTGGAGGTAGTGTATTTCCAGGGTGGGAGATGTAACCATTTAGGACCTTTTGGTAGAGTGCTCTGGGCTTTGAGCTGAAGAGCTAGGAAAGGAGGGCAATCATCTATACTCAAGGTGGCTAATTTAGGCAGATCTAGGAAATGGTAGAGAAATGGGGACAGAAACCTTGTGATGCTGGTTGTGGGGTGTCTGAAGTCCAATGGACATGACCATGATGCTCATCTTGGAGGGAGGTTCTGATCACCTCATGTGTCAGGCTTGAAGTCAATCGGTCACCACCCCCAAATCCTTAAGCATTTCTATCTCACCTGAGTGGGAGAGGCAACAACTAAGTGGAAGTTTTTCTTCTATCTCCATCACTTACCCCCTGTATGAACTTGGGTGAGTGTCTTACTTTTCCTGGGTCTCACATTCCTCATCTACAAATTGAGGGCATTGGAACAGATGGCATCTAAGGTCCTTCCGCTCCAGATCTGTGGTCCTGTGATTTTTCTATTATATGCACATGACTACATGCCCTCACTATGGTGTCTGAAAATGTAGTACCCATAGTTCCTGTATCATAAAGTTGGCAACTTTTTTGTTCATATTTCCAAAATAAACCATATGAAAATGTGCTTAACATCCTTAGCTATTACTTATATTCCTTCCCAGATTCAGGAAACCCTGCCATGTTTTCAGCCCTTAGTTTTCCAAGGCTTCTTGGTGGACAAGGAGTCAATACCTCTCTTTGTTCTCTTCTTCTCCCTCCTTATCTCATGTTCTCCTTCCTTCCCTTCTCCCTCTTTACCCCTCCCTACCCCTTCTATGAGATGCTTTTAGGTTAGTAAAATAAATATTTCTTGTGTTTCTTCTCATTTGATCCTCGTAACAACTCTAGGAAGTTAATTCTATTACTATTTCCCCATTACATATGAGGAAACAGAGTCACACAGATAGTTAGTGTCTCAGGCAGGGTTCAAACTCTCATTTTCCCTACCCCAGATCCAATGCTCTAGCCACTACATCACCTAGTTGTCTACTTCATCACTCTCCTTCCTTTCTCCTCTCCTGCCTCTCAACCTCTCTCTCCTACTCTCGATTCATCCTCCTCTTTCCCTTCTTTCTCCCCTCTCCTGTTTTCTCATCTTCACCCCATTTCTGTCCTCTCTTAAGAGAGCAATGTCAAGGCTCTGTGATAAGTCTTTAGTGGTCTCAGTTCACTGCATTAAGATCCAATGTGCCATTCAAAAGCCTGCCTTTCCAAGGTCACCAATCTGCTAGAGACCAGCTGGATCCTTTCTGGGAGTCCTGTCATTAGATGTGATGAGGCAGGACAGCCCCCAAGTGGACAGCTCCCACAGCTGGGTTCCTGCTGCTTCTAGCCTTGAGCAATATTCCTCTGCACGGTTCAGGAACATTTCTCCTCTAAAGAAAGTCCCCCATGGATCCCAGCCTTTCTCTCCTTTCTCTTGTCTCTTGGTTCTCCCTCTTCCCCATTATTTCTGGGGCTGTATGTGACTCAGAACTTGCTCAAGGGCAGAGCTAACTTTAACCATACTCTGAGGGAATTTAAGTCCTCTGTATCATAGACATAGGTTGCAAATACACAATCCTGACTTATTCAATTAGCTTGGCAAAAGTTAAAAATGGTAAACATCCTCTTTCAGGTGACCTCCATTTTTAATTAGCCAGGCTAGATGTCCTCTCCCTGGCCCTTGGAATCACTGCCTTTTCTTGTCAGTTCATTCTGCTTCTCACCCTTAAATCTATGCTGACTTCTCATTCTTAGGTCTTGGGACCCTGAAGGATTTTTCAGGAAAGGTTATTATGGGGGAAAGTACTTTGTCTACCATAAACCATGATAGAAATCTAAGCGGCTTTTACTGCTTTTAACTCTCCTAGCTTTGGCCAGGCTCAACATTCCCAAATCTGTGATGGTTTTTGGGGAGAGGGATCTTTTACTCCAGTGTACCAATCCATTGAGACTGTGACTTCATGTCCTCTTCCCAGACTCAGAGGTCTCTAGGTTCCTGTTGGATCAGCTTTACCTTGGTCAAAACTGCCTTCCTCAGAGCCACCTGACCCTTCTACTCAATTCCTGTCCCCTTGGGTTCTGTCCACAGGAGAACTCCGATGAGCCTTTTTAATGATTCTAGGAATTTATCTTTTACTCGATTTCCCTGAGCAGAGGATGCCAATCAGCCAGTCAACATGCCAGAATCAGTCTGTCTGTCCATTGCTTCCTCCCTTCCTCCCTTGCTTATCTATCTATCTATCTATATATATATACATATATATGTATAATTATTTATTTAATATTTTTAGTTTTCAGCATTGATTTTCACAAGATTTTGAATTACAAATTTTCTCCCCATTTCTACCCTCCCCCTCACTCCAAGATGGCATATATTCTGATTGCTCTGTTCCCAGTCAGCCCTCCCTTCTGTCACCCCACTCCCCTCCATCCCCTTTTCCCTTACTTTGTTGCAGGGCAAGATAGCTGTCTATGCCCTATACCTGTATATCTTATTTCCCAGTTGCATGAAAAAACAACTATTTTTTTGAACATCTGCTTTTAAAATTTTGAGTTCCAAACTCTCTCCCCTCTTCCCTCCCCACTCACCCTCCCTAAGAAGGCAACCAATTCAACATAGGTCACACATGTATCATTATGCAAAACCCTTCCACAATACTCATGTTGTGAAAGACTAACTATATTTTGCTCCCTCCTATCCAGTCCTGCTTTATTCAATTTTTCCCTTGAGCCTTTCCCTTTTTGAAAGTGTTTGTTTTTGATTACCTCCTACCCCTATCTGCCATCCCTTCTATTGTCCCCCCTTTTTTATCCCCTTCCTCCTTCTTTCCTGTGGGGTAAGATACCCAGTTGACTGTGTATGTTATTCCCTCCTCAGGTCAAATCCTATGAGAGCAAGATTCACTCATTTCCCCTCACCTGCCCCCTCTTCCCTTCCAATGAACTGCTTTTTCTTGCCACTTTTGTGTGAGATAATTTGCCCCATTCTATCTCTCCCTTTCTCTCTCTCTTAATGTATTCCTCTCTTATCCCTGAATTTTATTTTATTTTTTTTAGATATCATCCCTTCATATTCAACTCACCCTGTGCCCTCAGTCTATATATATATATATATATATATATATATATATATATATATATATATATATATATATTCCCTTCAGCTGCCCTAATACTGAGGTCTCATGAATTATACACATCATCTTTCCATGTAGGAATGTAAACAAAACAGTTAAACTTTAGTAATTCCCTTATGATTTCTCTTTTTTGTTTACCTTTTCATGCTTCTCTTGATTCTTATGTTTGAAAGTCCAATTTTCTATTCAGCTCTGGTCTTTTCTTTTCCTCATTGGCTTTTGGGAGCTCTTTTGCCATTTGAGTTAGTCTATTTTTTAAGGTGTTGTTTTCTTCAGTGTATTTTTCAGCATTTTTTGGGTCTCCTTTAGCAAGTTATTGACTTGTTTTTCATGGTTTTCTTGCATCCTTCTCATTTCCCTTCCCAATTTTTCCTCTACTTCTCTAACTTGCTTTTCCAAATCCTTTTTGAGCTCTTCCATGGCCTGAGACCAGTCCATGTTTTTCTTGGAGGCTTTTTTTGTAGGCTCTTTGACTTTGTTGACTTCTTCTGGCTGTATGTTTTGGTCTTCTTTGTCACCAAAGTAAGATTCCAAAGTCTGAGACTGAATCTGGGTGCGTTTTCGCTGCCTGGCCATATTCCCAACCAACTAACTTGACCCTTGAGTTTTTCAGTGGGGTATGACTGCTTGTAGACTAAAGAGTTCTATGTTCCAAGCTTGGGGGGATGTGCCAGCTCTGCCACACCAGCACTCCTCCTTCCCCAAGAACCCCCAACCCAGACTGGACTTAGATCTTCAGCAGGCTGTGCACTCCTGCTCTGATCTGCCACTTAATTCCTCCCACCAGGTGGGCCTGGGGCCAGAAGCAACTGCAGCTGTACTTCTGTAGCTGCCCCACTTCCGCTGCCCCCGGGGCAGTAGCTGAACTGTGAACTCCTTCCACTCCCGCAGCTTTTTTCCACTAACCTTCTCTGTTGTCTTTGGTGTTTGTGGGTTGAGAAGTCTGGTAACTGCTGCAGCTCACTGATTCAGGGTGCTAGGGCATGCTCTGCCTGGCTCCTGGTCTAGATGGTCCATGCCGCCCAGGCTGGGCTCTGCTCCGCTCTGCTCCCAGCTCTGTGCGGGATAGACCTCACCCAGAGACCATCCAGGCTGTTCTGGTCTGGAGCCCTGCTTCCCTCTGCTCCTTTGTGGGTTCTGCAGTTCTAGAATTGGTTCAGAGCCATTTTTTATAGGTTTTTGGAGGGACTCAGCGGGGAGCTCACGCTAGTCCCTGCTTTTCAGCTGCCATCTTGGCTCTACCTCAGCTCTTGTCTTTTCACTGAGAAAGCTTGAAAGTCCTCTATTTTATTGAAAATCCATATTTTGCCTTGGAGCATGATACTCGGTTTTGCTGGGTAGGTGATTCTAGGTTTTAATCCTAGCTCCATTGACCTCCAGAATATCATATTCCAAGCCCTTCGATCTCTTAATGTAGAAGCTGCGAGATCTTGGGTTATTCTGATTGTGTTTCCACAATACTCAAATTGTTTCTTTCTGGCTGCTTGCAATATTTTCTCCTTGATCTGGGAGCTCTGGAATTTGGCGACAATATTCCTAGGAGATTTCTTTTTGGGATCTTTTCAGGAGATGATTGGTGGATTCTTTCAATTTCTATTGTGCCTTCTGGTTCTAGAATATCAGGGCCGTTTTCCTTGATAATTTCTTGAAAGATGATATCTAGGCTCTTTTTTTGATCATGGCTTTTAGGTAGTTCAATAATTTTTAAATTATCTCTCCTGGATCTATTTTTCAGGTCAGTGGTTTTTCCAATGAGATATTTCACATTGTCTTCCATTTTTTTCATTCCTTTGGTTCTATAAGTATCTTGATTTCTCATAAAGTCACTAGGTTCCCCTTGCTCCAATCTAATTTTTAAGGTAGTATTTTCTTCAGTGGTCTTTTGGACCTCCTTTTTTATTTGGCTAATTCTGCCTTTCAAGGCATTCTTCTAATTGGCTTTTTAGACTTCTTTTGCCATTTGAGTTAGTCTATTTTTTAAGGTGTCATTTTCTTTAGTATTTTTTTGGGTCTCCTTTAGCAAGTCATTGACTTGTTTTTCATGGTTTTCTTGCATCATTCTCATTTCTCTTCCCAATTTTTCCTCTACTTATCTTACTTGCTTTTCCAAATCCTTTTTGAGCTCTTCTATGGCCTGAGCCCAATTCATATTTTTTTTGGAGGCTTTTGATGTAGGCTCTTTGACTTTGTTGACTTCTTCTGTCTGTATGTTTTGGTCTTCTTTGTCACCAAAAAAAGATTCCAAAGTCTGAGTCTGAATCTGAGACCATTTTCACTGCCTGTTCATGTTCCCAGCCAGCTACTTGACCCTTGAGTTTTTTGTCGGGGTACAACTGCTTATAGAGTAGAGGAGTACTTTGTTCCAAGCTTGAGGGGCTGTGCTGCTGTTTTCAGAGCTACTTCTACACAGCAAGCTCTGCCTCACCAGGGCTCCTCCTCCCCCAAAAACCACCAACCAGGATTGTGGCCCAGATCCAGTCAGGGCCACACTCCCGCTGTAATCTGCTGCTTAATTCTTCCCACCAGGTGAACCTGGGGCCAGAAGCAACTGCAGCTGTAGCTCTGGAAGCAGCCTCAGAGCTGCACGACCTCCACTGCCCCTGGGGCAGTGGCTGACTGTGAACTCCTTTCACTCTGTCCCAGAAGCTTTTCTACTAACCTTTTCTGTTGTCTTTAGTGTTTCTGAGTTGAAAATTCTGGTAACTGCCACAGGTCAATGATTTAGGGACCCACTGCCTGTTCCACTCAGTTCCTGGTCTGATTGGTCCTGGTGTGGCCCATGCTGGGTTCTGCTCCACTCTGCTCCCAGCTCCATGCGATAGACCCTTCCCAGTGACCATCCAGGCTGTCCTGGGCTGGAGCCCTGCTTCCCTTTGCTATTTCGTGTGTTCTGCAGCTCTAGAATTTGTTCAGAGCCATTTTTATAGGTATTTGGAGGGAACTGGGGGGGGGGGAGCTTAAGCAAGTCTTTGCTTTCCAGTCGCCATCTTGGCTCAACTCCCCTCCTCCCTTGCTTCTAATGTAGTCAGCTGGGGTGATACAATGAATAGTGCACAGGACCTGCCATCAGCAAGTCCTGATTTCAAATCCAATCAGATGTTAGCTAGCTGTATGGCCCTGGGTGAGTCATTTAACCTCTGTATGCCTCAGTTTCCTCATCTGTAAAATGGAAATAATAATAGCACCTACCTCCCAGGGTTGTTGTGAAGTTAAAATTAAAGTTTGTGAAGCACTTAAAGTGTCATAGAAAATGCTGACTATTCGGTTTTCGAGCAGGACTCAGCACCTCCAACTCTCGTCAGTTCTTTCCAGGTTCTCTTCCCTAGAATGACCTCAGACTTTTTCTAAGAGCTCTTAAACTTCCTTTCAGGCATCTTGAAAAAAAATCCTTTGGTTTCTTCACAATACCTGATCTCCCTTCTTCCTTCATCTTCTTTCTTTTCTCCAACCCACCCGGCTCGGAAACCTTCAAACAACTTTTTGGCATTTAATTACCTCAGGTTGTGCTTTGGCTACTTAATGAGAAGATAGGACTCATTGGAAAAGACCCTGATGTTGGGAAGGATTGAAAGCAAAAGGAAAAGGGAATGGTAGAGAGTGAGATGGACAGTTAGTGTCATGGAAACAATAAACATGGACTTGTACAGACTTTGAAAGATAGCGAATGATAGAAGGGCCAGGCATGCTATGGTTCATGGGTTCATGAAAAGTCAGACATGACTGAACAGCAAAAAACCAAAAAGCCAGTGAAAACAATGGAAAATTATATGTATCATATGTGTGTGTATGTGTGTATGTATGCATATATGTATGTGTGTGTGTGTTTGTATGCATGTATGTATGTATAATCTCTTCTCTCCTGATAGAATATAAGTTCCTTGAGGGCAGGAACCACTTAATTTTGTCTTTGTCTCTCCAGTGCCTTTCAACAATGCCTTCCACATAGTAGGTGCTTAATAAATGCTTGTTGACTGTTTACCTGGCCGACTTGGAGTCAGAAGATTGAGGTTTGAATCTTCTACACTGTAACGTCCATTATAGCAAAAACTGTGTGTAATTTAACCTTGTCTTTGCCCCAATGCCCAATATGGTGAATGATTAATAAATGTCTGCCAAATGGATTTGGATTAAATTGTGACTCTACCACTTAACACCTGCTTGACTTTAGTAAGGTCATTTAAACCATCCAAGGCCCAGTTTCATCATCTCTAAAATGGGGACGATAATGCCTATACATTTTTTCAGGAAGGGTTATTATGGGGGAAAGTACTTTGTCTACCATTAACCATGATAGAAATCTAAGCAGTTATTCCTGCTTTTAACTCTCCTAGCTTTGGCCAGGTTCAACATTCCCAAATCTGTGATGGTTTTTGGGGAGTGGGATCTCTCTTTGGGGAAAGACGTGGAGAGAAGACTGTGACTTCATGTTCCTCTTCCTAGACTCAGAGGTCTCTAGCAGGAAAATTTCTTTATATTAAGGGAGCTTGCTTCTGTAGATATTGGCCAGTATGGAATGATGTCCTTTGGTCCTAACTATCTGAAAAGCTTGAGAGAATTCTGACAGTGAGTCGCCATGAGGGATGGGGTTAAAGAGTTGTGGGGAATGGGAACAGGGGAACAGTAGTTATGTGTTGGGAAGGAAATCTAGTGGAATGGGGGTATCATAAGGAAAGTTCTTTGCAAATTGTAAAGTCAATATATACGTAAACTATCATTTTCTTTAGTGAGTCAGATTTCTTGAGACCACGTAACAATCTCTTTATATTATACACTCTCTGAAGTTTAGGTTCAATACCAGGGTTTCCTGGTACCTTGATTTCCTAACCTGAAAGGTGGAGAATTTTGGAGAATGGCATCTGCAAAAAAGGCTTTGCAAATCTTAAGTGTTTATTTTTACTTTTCAGAGTTGTAAAAGTCCCTTTGCCTCTTCATCTCTTAAAAACTCTGGGAATGCATTTCCTTCCCAATAAATGAATATTCAATTAACTTTAATATTGATGAGTGTTTTTTCTTCTTAGTAGACTCCACATCTTAGCACAATACTTCAATCTCATCCCCTAGGTTCCCCCTTGTCTTCTACCATCTTTCTTTAGTTTCCAGGGACTGTCTTAGCTAGTTTTACTCCAATAATCCAATCTCAAAGAGTCAAACAACTCTTCCAAGGCTGAAGGATATCTGAAAATGAATTTGACTGAGGCTAAGCCTTAGACACTTACTAGCTATGTGAGCCTGGGCAAGTCACTTAACCCTGTTTGCCTCAGTTTTCTCATCTGTAAAATAAGCTGGAGAAGGAAATGGCAAAACCACTCCAGTATCTTTGCCAAGAAAACTCCAAATGAGGTCACAGTTAGACATGGCTGAAAAATGATTTAACAACAATAAAAAATTTAGAGTTGATTTTTTTTAGTATTCACATGTATAAGCATTTCTTCAGTAGCAAAGAGGGTGATTGAAAAAACAAGAAGACATCTTTTTTTTTCTCAAGCCCTTTTCCATTTTATGTTTTGGTGATGGGATTGTCTGTGAGAGAAATAGGTGGGCAAGAGAAGCTTGATGTAAATTCTAGGTAGTAGTTGAGTCTCATAAAATTTCTTAGAAAACAAAATTAAAAAAAGCTCCCTGCTTCCAGGACCCACAAATAATCCATCTAATATCATGATGTAGTGGATAGGGAACTAGACTTGGAATCAGGATGACTTGGTTTCCAATCCTGCCTTATACACTTACTAGCCATATAACTTTGGGCAAATGACTTAACCTCTCTAGGTGTCACTTTCCTCACCTATAATATGAAGGGCTTGGACTGAGTGACCTCTAAGTTCCTTTTCAGCTTTATGTCTATTATCATCTTTTGATGCCTGGATATGAGACAGCTGAAGGACACCTCACAATCTGTCCTGACCTGCTCCTGCTACTTCTCATCAGGAGAGCATCAGCATCAACCACACACATCTCATAAAACTTTCTGGGCCATGGTCAGCTTTGGCAGAAGCCCAGGAGATAGAAGACATCTGCTTAGGGCTACAGTTTTACCTTTATGCCCAAGTTTCCTGATTTAAAACAAACGAGCCAACAATCAAAACCCAAGTGTTTTCAGTGAAGATAGGTGATGGATTGTCTCATGTTGGGACTAAGGCCTTCTCTGCAAAATGGTTGCCAGCGAGAGACTTTCATGATTGATAAAGAGCTTTAGGTCATAATTCAAGCTGGCTTTCATACGCTTCAGCAGGGGCAAGAGTCCATTTGGCAGATGGTTGGTTATAATCCACTCAGTGTGGCCAGGAAATCCAGGGGCAGTGAAACCAGAGCAGTTGGCTTTGATGACCCTTATTCTCATCACACACCTCCCGCCCTGCATTGTCAGCTCCATGTGACATGAGACAACTCAGTCCTGATCTAATCTACCTGAATAGTGAAACAGAATTGATTTCCCCTCTCCCCCACCTCCTTCCCTGCATGGTGTCCATGAAGAGCCCATCTTGCAACATCAGCATGTTGTGTGAAAAAGGTCAAAAAGAACTTTAGATTTCAGAGTGGGTGACTTGTAGTGGCTTTCTTGTCTGTGCTGGGATTGTGCTAAGAGAGAAACAGTTGAGGAAAGCTTGACCTAAGTTCTAGACAGTAGTTATTGAGTGATGAAGGTGGTTTCCCCCCTCCCTTTTAGTCTTGAAAATGTAAAATTGGTCTTGTTCAGTCCTGAGTCTCAGTCTCAATAAATCTGATTTTAAACATTCTCTTACTTTTACTAATGGGAAGCAAGATTTTGGACTGCTGATATCTTCAAAATATTATTTTATGAAAGTCTGCTAGTAAATAGACTTTCTTGTATTTCTTCTTTTTAAAATCTAATTTAATTTTTTAATGAACAAAAATCTGTTTTCTCTCCTTGTCACACCCCCTCCCCCCATTAAAAATAAAAAAAACCCCTTTAGTAATAAATATGTGTAGCCAAACAAAACAACTTTCTGAATTGGTAATGTCCAAAAAATGTCTCCTTCTTTGCCTTGTACTCATCATTGAAATTGGTCATTACTTTCTCTTAATGGTTAGCAATCGCTTTCCCTGCTCACCAATGACAAGTCTCAGACCATGATAATTGGCTTCATTCTCCTTGGTCCTCATCTCTGATGGCTCTTCAGGACTGTTTTAGGTTTTAGAGCCATTGCCCCAGAACTACTCACTCTATATCCTCATCATATTTCTTGGTCCCCCAAAACCCCAAAGCCTTCTTGGTAACCCTGCCTTGGCCCGTCAGGTCAGTTTATGAAAATAGGCCCTAGGTTTACTTAGTAAAATATTATTTTATAACCATAACATGTTTCACATGTGAACTAAACCAAACAGCGTACTGTGTACTATGTATGGTGTGTGAGTGGGAACTACTCAGTTGATTTTCAGTAGACAGTGATGTATGAGGCTTGGGAAATTTTCCATCATATTGAAGGAAGTGTTATATGTGCTAAGCTATGCTATGTTAAATATGCTATGTTTTGAATCTTGGCACTGTACTTTTTGCTGCTAGGGTACTGTGTTCACATTAGGGAAGCACTCTAAATGTTGCCCATGAATGCGTTGAACTAGATGCAATAGTTTGAATCTCTATGCTTGCAGGGACAGCTACATTGGGCAGGTAGGTGGTGTAGTGGATAGAGCACTGGCCCTGGACTCGGGAGGACCTGAGTTTGAATCCAGCCAAAGTGACTCTGGGCAAGTCACTTAACCTGTTTGCCTCAGTTTCCTCATTTCTAAAATGAGCTGGAGAAGGAAATGGCACCAGAGTGTGCATATTTTCCTTTTTCTGCTGTCTTCATTTTACATTAGTTCATATTAAGCCTTCCCATGACTCCCTGTGCACGTCATAGCTATAACTTCTTAAGGCATAGTAGTATTTCATTACATTCATGTACCCCAATTCATTTAGCTATTTCACAATTGATAATCATCTCCTTTGTTTCCAGCTCACATAGATGTAGAATTAAGTGAAATGAGCTGATACTTTGGCCATATCTGACACGTGCCTCGTTTTCCCTTCATTCTGAAAGTTCACCACTTCTCTGTTGATAGGAAAGGGGTATGCTGGTGATCTGTATTTGTCCTGAGTTTAGTATAAACCGTGATGAGTTCTTGGTTATTAAGGAGTAGATCATTCACTTTGAAAATGTCCTGCAATAATTCAGACCCAGCTTAATACCAGGCAGTTAATGAAGGCCAGTGTGGAGCTGGAGTCTGTTCCACTGGAAGGGAGCCAGATAAAGATACAGACAGAGACTCAGCAATGATAGACTGAAATTTGATAGTATATCTCACCAATATGGTTAAATAAATTTTATCCATTTCTATTAATACTTAAATTTTGCAACTCTGTCCTATATGCGTACAATACTGAGTGTTATTAGAAATCAGAACCAATTTCTTTTCTAAAGGCTATCCAGGGAATTTATTATTAAAGCTACACCAACTGGAATTTGGTTCTATATGTTTTATTTTAGCCCACTATATGATTTATATAACCTAGGCAACAGACCAAGGAACGCCATTTGTTTCACACTAATCTGCTTTAGACTATAAGCAGAAGAGGTGGTATTTTCTGGGAAATTAGTTATTAAGAGATCAGCATTGATAAGTAAGGCAATAAAATATAATTAGATGTTTATAATTTCACAATGCATAAACAGTAGGCTACACCTTTCCCATATTTGCATGTACCTGTTGTATTTATGTTTTCAGGATGTACCTTGTGATATAAAGCTCTTTCTGCGGGTCTAATTTAATCAGCTTTATGTGGTTCACCATAGTGCAAATTAAATACTGGGGATAATTGAATAAAAAAGAACCTTTTAATAAGGATCACAATATATGAGGTACACGCTGCAGGAGTTTATATGTTTGTCTTTGCTAAGGGTTTATTCAATAGGAGCTATTCTGCTGTAAAAGAAGCTGGCTACGGTGATAAATATTGGGAGGGTTAATGACTTGTATTAGCTCCTAAGCCAAGATCATAATGTGGGTTTAATGTACAAAGAATATATTTAGTTGGGCTTTCTCTCCCTGGATGGGTGAAGCTATTCATATGGATTCAACTGAATTCAACTAACATTTATTGAGCGTATGCTATGTTCAAGGCATTGGGCACTACATTCGGAAAGGTCGTGCACAGATGAGTAAGACCCAATCTCTGACCTCAAGAGGTTTGCCCTCTAGCAGAGATGGAATATTATAATATGTATAGAAATAGCTTTAATAGAAGACAGGATCTAGTGAGTGCCAATGAAAGGAATAGACCTAGTGAGGGCCATAGAAAAGAATGAGAATTGGTGGGAAGACAAGGGCCCACTTCTGGCTGGGGGAACCAAGAAGGCTGTGTGGAGGATGAGGCATCTGGCATTGGCCTTGTATAGCTAACTGGGTAGGGTTTTAACTGGTTGAGATGTATGGGGTAGGCATTCACCTAAGGAACTACATCAGCAAAATAGCTATGGAAGTGTGTAAGGATATGCAATTATCTGTAAGTATGTGGCCTGGGCCAGGTTTATTGGCAACATCTGAAACAAAGAATTTCACAGTTGGAAGAGACCTGAGAAGCAAGCCACCTATCCTAACTGTATCTGAACAGGCATCTCGTCTAAAACATTCTTTCATCTTTCTGAACCTCCTGGCCCTCTTCCCAGATACTCATCTTGCCTAGATTTTGGTGTCATCATTCCCTCCTAGTTCTCCTATCTCTCTGTCTGCTCTTCCATTTCCTTTACTGAATAATTACCTTATTTATGGAATGTCCCCCCCGCTACCCCCAAGGTTCTGTCCTTGTCCCTTTTCACCTGGGTGATGCTGTAGACAGATCATTGGGTATGGTGTTGGCCAGACCTGAGTTTAAATCCTGCTTCAGATACTTGCTAGCTATGTGACCCTGGGCAAACTTCTGTTTGCCTCAATTTCCTCAACTGTAAAATGGGGATAATAAGAGCGCTGATCTATGGAGACTCTAACTCAGGGGTCCTTGTCATTTTGAAGTATAAGGGTGACTTTTTAAAGTAAAACGATTTTGTGGAAACCCCCCACTCCTCTGCCATGAGAGCACTTGGATATTTTGATAGATCTGTGATTTTATTGGCATGCCAAAGAGTTCATTGTTCCAGTGATTTTTCTGCTTTCTGCCAGGTAAACATCCAGTGACCAACCTCTCTTGGCCTCAGTTTCCTCATCTGTCAAATTGTGGGAGTTGGACTAGAAGGCCCCTAAGGTTCCTTCTAGCACTAGACCTAGGGGAGAAGCAAACAGGAGGATTGAGTTAATTAATCAATCAACAGGCATTTATTAGGTACCTACTATGTGCTAGGTACTGATCTAGGCATGGCCAGCCGATGAGCAATGTACCTATTATGTGTTAAGAGCTGAAAATACAAATATGAAAAGGAAAGACCAATGATGCCTACCCTCAAGAAGCTTACAATCTACTGGGGAAGACAACACACAACAGTAAGCTGAAAAGAGGAGGGCAAGGGAAGAGAGCTACTTGCCCAGGGGTGGGTGAAGTGATGGAAAAGTCCAAAGGGGTGTATCTGGGTGGGAAATGTGCAGCACGGAGTGCTCAAAGACAAGAAGACAACAGTCCCCACTCTCAAGGAGCGCTTTCCCTGTCTTCACCCCCTGGCTTCCTTCAAGTCTGCAATAAAATCTTACCTCTGACAAGAAGCCTTTGCTGATCCCCTTAATACTAGTGCTTTCTGTCTGCTGATTAGCTCTAATTTACTGTATATTTTGGTATATATTATATATAGTTTGTTTTTATTCATAGTCCCCCTTGGCCCCCTGTGCTCCTGTTAGACTTATGAGCTTCTTTAGAGCAGAGGCTGACTTTGGCTTTTGTATCCACTTAGCACAGTGCCTGGCACATAGAAAGCATTCAGTAAATGCTTGTTGACTGACATCTGTGCTTGACAAAGCAACGTGGCTTCTATGGGTCTTATTTCCTGTTGCAAAGCGCTCTCTGAAGATTTAACTTGTTGGGGGATGGGGAGGGTTAGGATGACGAAAGTGTGATACACATGTGCAAAGTGGGGCGGGAGATTTACTGTGTTTTGCTTAGAGAAGAAAGTCAGAGAAAGATTTGAGGAGAACTAGATTTTCAATGGTACTCCTGGGAAAAATGGTGAACGACCTTTCTGAATTCATTTTGATAATGGGAATTTTAGAAACAGCCCCATTGAATCATCCCAGCCATTTCCTCTTAACTGGAGGTGGACTTACTATGCAGTCCCCTTTGATACCTTCCATGAACTAATACAGCTGTAAAAGGACTATGGGTAGGAGCTGAATGTATGTATGATTTCATCAGTATAAGGAATTCCCAGGTGAGGAAACTCCCTCCATCAGAGCAGCTTGGCATCTTCTCTGCTCCCTAGGGTCTTAAAAAGCATCCTAGAGAACCGAGAGGTTGTGACTAGCCCAGGGTCACACAGCCAGTATGTGTCAAAGGCAGAACTTGAATCTGGGTCTTCCTGGCTTCAAGGCCAGCTTTTTAGCCACTGTGTCCTCTAGTACAGTGTGCCTTACTTTAAGTAAACTCAATAAATGGATGACTGGATTGACAAAAGAAATTAGGGAAATGATTATAAAGAAAGTTTAAAAAGTGAGTTACCTTGAGCAAATAATGTCACTGCTAATTTACCCCACCTGGATATCAAGGAAATTTGTCTGCTAACTACTTACCTCCTAAGACTGTAATTTGTTGTCTGTTTGGGGATAAAACTGTGTTGCCATCATGAAATAACTCTAAAAGATATTTTTTTTCCTCCTCACTTCTCTTGGGAAAATAGTTTCTGGTATTAAGGAGTCCATCATTCAAATCGCTTTTCTGGTTTCTCCCAGGATTTTATCTTTGTATTGTTTTACCTGATGACCAATTTTCCTGATTCCAATGAGAACATACTATGGCAGAGCAGTGAGAGTAGTAGCAGAAAGACAGATCAAATCCCAGACATTCTTCCTAATCTGGTTCAATTAAGTTCTGTGTGGTGTTCCTTTTCGGCCTCCATCTTCCCATCTGTAAAATCAGAACAGTGATTTTTGCCACTGACCTCCTCCCCCTCCCAGAGCTGAGGTATAATGACATTTATCTTGAGAAAAAACAGATGCTGTACTGAGACTCGAGGTTCCTCTTAACCTTGGTGCACTAAGGGGACTGAAGAGAGAACCTTTTTTTTTCTTTGCTCCAGACCTCAGAAGGTTCTTTAGAAATGGATTTACTTTGAACTAAGTCACAAAGCCTAGCGAAATATTTCAAGGAGTGAAAAAGAAAAGCACATACCAAGCACTTTTTATGTGCAATGAGCTGTGCTAGGCATAGAAGATGCAAATAGAAAAGTAAGATAGGCCCTGCTTCTCTACCTGTTAAGATAGAGACAGCACATAGAGCAGATTTCAGCCATAAGTCCAATGGAAAGGCCCAGTCATCCTTAGGGTACAGAGACAAGGTGGATGGTAATGCATCTTCTTTAGGGTCATTGCCATGAACAATGTCTTTTTGGTTTCTGATGTTGAACCATTTGGGATTGCCAAGGACTTTGGCTTTGAGAACTTTCTTTTCAAGAGTTGCCAAAGCCTATTTCTCTTCCAAAGCTATCCCAGCAATCTTCACCATGCTAGGCAGGTAGGAAGACCTGAGTTCAAACCTGACCTCAGACATTCATTAATTATGAGACCCTGAGCAATCACTTACCCTCTGTCTGCCTCAGTTTCCTCAGCTGTAAAATCATAGCACCTACTTCACAGGAAGCAGAGTGTCTCCTATGTAGTAGGTGCTTAATAAATGTTTGTTCCCTCCCCTCCCCTTCCCTTCCTTTCCCTTCCCTCCCCTTCCCTCCCCTTCCCTTCCCTTCTCCCTTCCCTTCCCTTCCCTTCCCTCCCCTTCCCTTCCCTTCTCCCTTCCCTTCCCTCCCCTTCCCTTTCCTTCTCCCTTCCCTTCCCTTCCCTTCCCTTCCCTTCCCTTCCCTTCCCTTCCCTTCCCTTCCCTTCCCTTCCCTTCCCTTCCCTTCCCTTCCCTTCCCTTCCCTTCCCTTCCCTTCTCCCTTCTCCCTTTCCTTCCTTCCCCTTCCCTTCCCTTCTCCATCCGCTTTCCTTCCCTTCTGCTTTCCCTTCCCTTCCCCTGTCTGATTGTCAGTGGAACCTTGGTGAAAGACTTTTGGTTTCCAGTGAAGAGGGCCTGAAGCACATCTCAGCCCCATTATCATCATAGGCCTCACCTTCGTACTAATACATGAGGACATTGGCTATGATGCCAAGTCACGCCATGAAATGTGCTCTCCTTCTTATGTGAAGAGGAAACTCCCAACCTCTCACAGAAGGTTATACATTTTGAGATGGCTTACCAACAGCAACAGCAAGGACAACAAAAGCTAACAGTTACAGAATATTTTAACATCATCAAAGTGCTTGAGCATCCTCACTAAAATCCTGTAATGTAGATTTTTTTGGAGGGAGTTTTCACAACGCCTCCCCCAAAAAGCACCCACATTGCAAGTGTAGTAACCCATCAGTAGCTTATAGTTTTAGGGCACTGAGGTGTTCAACCCAACTCTGGTTGGTATGGCGAAAGAAGGCAAAAAAGCTAAAATTGTACATTTTAAGGAGATGTTCCTCTGGCAGTCCTCAAACTGCCGCTGGCCCTGCATGGCAAGGTATAGGGTTAGGGGAATATAGCCTAGTGGCAACAACACTTTCTTAGCCTGGAAGGCAAGCTTGAAAAGGTTGTTCTATATGTTAAGGTAAGAGGAAGGGTTTGATTAAAAGGAAACTTTTTCAAAGTATGTATTTTAAGTCAAATTTAGTCATGCTTGTTTAAATTGTTAAGTTTAGTTCATTTAAGTAAGTTTAAAAGTAAGTTAAGGTATGTGTCAGAGTCAGGACTTGAACTTAGGACTTTCTGATTCCAAGGTCAGTCCTCTATCTTCTATGCTACCCTGCCTCTTGGGAGATACCAATAGAACCCCCATTTTGCAGATGAGGAAAGTGAGGTTTAAGTTAAATAACTTGCTCAGGGTCATATAGTAGTAAGTGTCCACATAAAGATTTGAACTTAGGACTTCAAGTCCAACATAAGAAATAGAGATTAGAATTAGGTTGATAGATCCACTCTCTCTGACCCAGTTCTTTGAAACGGCATGCTACAGTGAGTTGGTTGGCCAAGGTTTGAGACAAAGCCTTAAGGCATAGCATAGAATGGGTTGATTGGTCTAAATAAAGGACCAAATCCATGAACTTCGCATTGTAAGCCCCATGGCAGCATTGACTCTCCAGATGATGGAGTATAGGCCACTCATGTTGATAGTCATATTAACCCTTGATTCCATGGCAGAAATGGAATTCTACCACTCCTCCCCTGTTCCCATCACACGGAGATCACGGAATTTCTATTCAGAAGTGTGGAGCCTGAGCCAAAGCATGAATTCCAATGCACAGTGACTTTTGATCTTGAGATTCATTCAGGGTCCCCTCACCATATTTCTGATCTGCTTCTGTGGCCTTGCGTCCTATTACATTGGACCCTGGATAGAAATCTTCCTAATTTGTCCCAGAAGTTTTTGGAACCCCTTTGGATGATCTTGCCCTCTTCCCTGCATCCCTTTCTTGCTTTTGTGGGATGATTTTTCAAACTGAAAGATCTCTCTCTGTCTCTTTGTCTGTCTCTGTCTCTCTTCTCCTCCCTCCCCCTCTGTCTGATTTTTGTCACTTTCTCTCTCTCTCTCTCTGTCTCCCTTTCTCTCTATCTCTGTCTTTTTCTCCCTCCCTCTTCTTCTTTCTCTCTGTCTCTGTCTGTCTGTCTTTTTCCCTCTTTCTCTTTCTTCCTCTCTCTTCTTCTCTGTTACCTTTTGTCTCCATCTCTGTCTTTTTCTCCCTCCTCTTCTCTTTTTTCTCTCTGTCTATGTGTCTTTTTCCCTCTTTCTCTTTCTTCCTTTCTCTGCTTCTCTGTTGCCTTTTGTCTCCATCTCTGTCTTTTTCTCCCTCCCCTTCTCTTCTTTCTCTCTGTCTCTGTGTCTTTTTCCCTCTTTCTCTTTCTTCCTTTCTCTGCTTCTCTGTTGCCTTTTGTCTCCATCTGTCTTTTTCTCCCTCCCTCCTCTCTTCTTTCTCTCTGTCTCTTTATCTCTCCTTCCCTCACCATCTCCTTTTGTCTCCATCTCTTACTCTCCCTCCCTTTTCTCTCTCCCTCTCTTTCTTTCCTCTTCCCTTTCTTTTTCAGAAGTATGGGGTTTAACAGACAAGTGAACCCCACTCAATCCTATTCTCTTAATCTAGTACTCCCACAAATCTTACCCCATTCCACGAGGGACAATCTAGCATGGTTTTGTGTATTACCTCAGCAGCCATAACCTGGCCTTGGGTCTGGTTTGCTTTCTGGTACGTAGCATCTATCATAATATATGAACATTTGCATCCCTCTAATCTATTCCATTCTCCTCTCCCTCCCTCTCTGGCTTATTGTCTAATTGCCTTCTGTCCTAATCACATTTTTTTTACTGATGTGAAGCATGAGTGGTGGAGCAGGGTGTCTCAGATCTATTTTGTCCCTGGTAGTGAAAGGTTTAATGTTTAATCTTCTCTCAGGTCTCTGCCAGACACAGCTGGGTGGTCGAGGTCCCCATGCAGGGTTTACTTTGGTCATTCCTTCCTGAGCCAAAGGGACACATCCATGGGTCAAGAAGTGAAGCGTCAATGAGATCATTGTTCCTATACTTGAAGGGAAATCAAAGAGCTGTCTTCTAACAATGACCTTTTTTTGGGCTTCCTCCAGGTCACCCCACCTGCCTGCAGTTCACCCTGAACATGACTGAGGCTGTCAAAACCTACAAGTGGCAATGCATCGAGTGCAAATCCTGCATCCTCTGTGGAACCTCTGAGAACGATGTGAGTTTGAGGCTTTCTCAAATAGTAAAGTGAATGCAGAAAGAGGAAGGAGAGGGAAGGTCGGTTCTTTCTGGTGGTTCAACAAAAATGTTGGAAAGGGACATCCTTAGACTTCATTAAGTGGAAAAAAAGATTGTCCAATCCACTGTAGGGGTAGCAAATGGGTCTTCAGTCACTGAATCACAAGTTTCAGCTGGAAGGAACTTTAGAAATCCATCTAATCCAGAGGCATCTCCAGTCTGCCCAACTGGATAATTGGGAAATGTTTAGCAAAAATATCTAAAATACAATACAACATAGATGATGTTAATTTGTAGTTTTTTAAGTCAATCTGCAGCCTGCAAGCAAAGACCTGTTTCTACCTGAGTTTGACACCACTGCTCTTGTCCAACATCCTCATTTTACAGATGAGGACACTAAGGTTCAGAGAGGTTAAGTGGCTTGCCCAAGATCACATAGGTGATAAGGGTCAGAGCCAAAATTTGAATCCCAGTGCTCTGAATCACTGTTCTTTCAACTACAGGGTCCAGCCTAAGGTAGTTATGCTTGTGGCGATAGAGCTGACAGAGGCTGTTTTCATGACCTGGGTCCTAGCTTGTTCTCCATTGCTTTGTTTTTCATTATTTTTTAAATTTATTTTTATTTTTCATTATTTTATTCAATTTTTAGCCTTGCAGATAGGAGCCTTATGAAAAATTAACTGAATAAATTGAGTTAACTGTTCTTTAGCAATGAGCGCTTTACACAAATCTGACTTTTTACGCAGCCCTCTGAGGGAGCTACCAAGACCTTTTGACTATGTAGGAAGTGCCCATCACAGTCCTAACACTGTGACTTCTAGGGCGGTCTCATGGGTAGGGCCCCTGCAAACCTGGGACCCCAGCCCTACAGGATGGACTTGAGCAGCATCCATGCTTTCAGCTTGTCCTATCCCTCTCAGAATAAGCTCCTAGGGCCAATCAAACCTCAACAGTGGTGGCAAGATTTTCAGAGGCATTAGATACCTCCAGGTAGCCCCTAGAAGTGGCTCTAGAACTAAGAAATATTGGATAAATAATACCCAATCTGGACAACGGCCTTGTGGATTGCTGAGTGGATATGAAGGATGGGAGGTTATTTCTATAAGGCCCCACAAGGAGTCTCCCCTATTGCCCAACAAACTTCTCTTAGATGGACTTAGAGCTTACAGAATCATAGCTATATTAAACGAAATATGTAAAATACTTTGCAAACCTTAAGGCTCTATGTGTGTTAACTATTATTATCTTTGTTTAGAGTCAGAAGAGGCTCTAGAGATCATCGAGTCTATTCGTCATTTTATTTTTTTCAGCCTTTTTTCAGAAGCAGACATTCAGAGAAATTAAGTAATTTGTTCAAGGTCACTCAGGAAGTGACCTTGAGGCAAGGGTTGGGTATGAACTTGGGTTCTCAGATTTTAAACCTTGTTTTGCACAGGCTTTTAAACAGAAAGGTCTCTTTAGGACAGAGAGGGGTTGTCTGGGGTTCAGAGGTAAACTCAGCCTCTCTTTCCTTTCTCTTGGGATGTCATACAGGGTTGGAGGGGTTTGTGGTAGTATTTAAATGCATAACAAAAAGAAGTCAAGAAGACTGATGTCAGCATGCCCTCTCCATGTTATCATGCCCTCCCACCCACATTTTCAAGTGCTCCAGGATGAGGATAGTCTCATTAAAATATCTGTGGGCAAATTCTGTCAGAATTTTGGACAGTTCCTAGGTGCCACCAGAGTCTGTAGTGTCAGTGGCATGGATGAGTCAGAAGAGAGAAAGGTAGATCTGGGCCCAAGCTCTACACTGACAAATTAGGGCAAGGTAGGACTGGAGACTGCACCTAGATGCCATGAAAGGCCCAACTTTCTGGGAGTCAGATGGTCACTTTGCCATCTGTCAGCCAGCTCCTTCTTGGCAGTAAACATTCTCATTCTGTAGAAGATCCCACTGGCTGCCCACTGCTCCTCAATCTTAACCTAACTCTTTTCACCTCTGTCTCCTGGCTGTCCTGACTTCCTTCAAGCTCAAACCCCATCTTCTTCTTTTTTCGGGGGTCAGGGGAGGAGGCAATTGGAGTTAAGTGACTTGTCCAGGGTCACACAGCCAGTAAGTGTCTGAGGCAGACACCTCTTACTTCCAGGACTGGTGCTCTATCCACTTCACCATCTAGCTGCCCTTCAAATCCCAGATTCTGCAGGAAGTCTTGCCTCGTCTACCTTGTCTCCCACCATCCTTCTACCACCCTACCCCCAAACTGCTAGTGCTTTCCCTTTGAGATTACTTCCCATTCACTCTCAGTCTGTCTTATATATTCATAATTATGTGCATGGCTTTTCCTCCTTTAGAATATGACTTCCCTGAAAGAAGGAACCATGTTTTTGCTTTTCTATGTACCCCTAGCATTCAGAACTTAGCACAGAGTAACATTGCTTGGCACATAGTAAACACTTAATGGATACTTGTTGACTCACTCACTGGTGTGTTCGATGTCCCTTCTTCAACCTCCTCTTTTCTGCCTCTAACACAGACCCTTGGATTTGGGTGACCTGAGAAATTCTCATTCCAGCCCACCCCTGCCAGTTTTTTGGCTTTTGCTTACTTGTTTCTCATTTTGCACCTTGCTCCTCTTTCCCTAGGCAGAACTTTTCCCTCTGCCTCTGGGATTGCCTTTATTCCTGGAGAGTATGCTCCTCTGTGGGGGATATGATAGGTTTCATTATTAAAAGGGGGCCTTCTTGCAGCCGACTGAGGAGAGAGAGAAAGGAGTGATCCCCTGTGGGAGCAAAGAGACAGCGGTAGTTATAAAAAAAGGAGAGAGGGGAAGCTGAAAGAAAATTGGTGGAGGGAAAGAAAAGTTAATGATGTCTTCCTGCAAGCTTTAGAGTCATCCTAAATTATCTCCCAGCAACCCCCGTGGTTCAGCCAGGTGCAGTAAAGGAGTAGCCACCCTTGGAGCCGGGGAACCATGGTCTTCTCAAATATCATGGTTAAAGAGTTTTCAAAGACCAGATTGCTAGAGTGGATTCTGACTCCTAGAGGTCATGAATGAGTTCAATTCAATCCAGTAAGCGTTTATTAAAAACCTGTCTTTCCAGATTTAGTTCCCATTGCTTACCCTTTCACGTGCTCTCTATCCTGGCTTGCTGTTCCCCTTACAAAACATCCTATCTCCCACCACTGGCTGCTCCCAACGCCAGAAATGTTCTCACTCCTCAGCTTAGAATTTCTAGCTCCATCCAAGGTTCAGTTCAAATGTCACAAAGCCTTTCCTGAACCTTTCTCAATCATTAGAGCTCCCCGCCTCCCTTCGAAATGACTTTGGGCTCACTTGACATCTGTATTTATTTACCTGTGTGCGTCTGTATGCCCCTCTCCTTCACTTTCCCAGTTGACTATAAGCCTATGGAAGGAAGGCGTTGTTTTCATTGCTATCTTTGTAAACAGACACATATCATATTTGTAAACACAAACATATCACAGAACCTTACACAGTAGATACTTAACACACGGTTGTTGAATTAAATTACAACGTTCGAGACACTGATTTAAATACAGGACCTAACCTGAAGCTTTTCTATATATCTTGCTCCATAGACTAGGCCTTGGTTCTGGTGGAAGAAAAGATGGGTTTTGAGACTGAACTCAACTTTGTAAACACCCTTTTGTTCACCTGCTTGAGGGGTGGAGGGTGGAGTGGGGGTGATGGTAGTGCTGAGACACTGGACAAGTCATTGGTCAGGAGCCAAAGGAGGTTCACCTCCTGCCTGGGAGATTGGGGATCCCAAACCCTATTCTTCATTTTGCCTATCACTGCTCAGATCTTAGTGCATTTTAGGCTGTGTCTTCCAGAATAGCCTGTGAGAAAGGAAGGGAGGCTCAGACCCTGCTTTGCTTCAAGGAGCTGAAGGGGAGGCACTGTTTCATTTTCTCTCCATCCTGCAGAGCTATCAAGGTGCAGGGTGCTTCTGGGATGTTTTCCTCATTAGAGCCCCAGTGGAATTAAGCCAAAGGACAGAGGGGTTCAAGGCCAGACAGTGACACCTCGCTGACACTATGTATCAGTGATCAGGTTAACAAGTGATCCCTGAGCACTTATAATGTATGTATGGCACCGTGCTCGGCACTGTGAGTGAGAGATTCATAGAACTATTGCTGATTTCATGGAGTTGCCTAATTGGAGATGACATAAAAACAGAAGATATCATTTAAAAAAAGTTTCCAGAAACACCAAAAGATTGTGACTTTCTAAAGGCTAATATGTATTGGAAGCAAGATTTGAACCCAAGTCTTCCGGGCCCCAAAGTCAGCCATCTCTCCATTACTGCAGGCTGTCTCTTAGTTTTTCCAACCAGACCTATGATTTCATCAGCACAGGGGGCTCTTTTCCACTGAAGTGGCTGCTCTATAACTTTTAGTTTTAGGCCAGGAGTGGGGAACCTGTGACCTTAAGGCCACATGTGGCATTCTGTAAAATTTGGATTCAGTTAAAAGGCCACACTTAAGGACCTAGAAGGCCACATGTGGCGTTAAGGCCTCAGGTTCCCCACCCCTGTCTTAGACAGTTGCTGGAATCACTGAGTGGTCAAGTGATTTGCCCGTAGTCACATAGCTGGTATGTATCAGACAGAATCTGAACTGAGACCTTTCTGACTTCAGGGATGGTGCCAAGTTGCCTCTCTTGGCTATGAAAAGTTAAAGAACCATAAAATAATTTTTATAATTTGAGTTTTAAAAATCTAGATATATAGAAAAGGATATTTCTAGATATATAGATACATAGAAAAGGGCATTCTGGTCGTTAACAGCATCAGTGACAGGTAAGCTTATAAGAAATGTTATGGGATTATTGTGTTTGGTTCACAAGGTGAATAGATGAGATTAGAAAGGTAGATTAAAGCAGGATTTTGGTGATCATCATGAATGATTTGAGGACCTAAAAGATTAAATCTTTTCTCTGTTCTCTCTCTCTCTCTCCTTCTCTCTCTCTCTCTCTCTCTCTCTCTCTCTCTCTCTCTCTGTATGTCTCTCTCTGTCTGTCTCTGTCTCTCTGTCCCTGTCTCTCTGTCTTTCTGTCTCTGTCTCTATCTCTGTCTCTCTCTGTCTCTGTCTCTTTGTCTGTCTCTCTGTCTCTCTCTGTCTCTCTCTCTGCATCAGGACCAGCTGCTCTTCTGTGATGACTGTGACCGCGGCTATCACATGTATTGTTTAAATCCCCCGGTGGCTGAGCCCCCTGAAGGTAACTGACAGAATTCCCAAATTAAGGGCTAAGGAAGGGTATTTTATAGTGAAATAACCAATGTAAGGTGAAGTGTGAGGGGAAAAAATAAAGAAATTATCTAGTTCTCTGCTACCCCTTCCCCAGGATTCCCTGTGGGGATACCGAGTCACTGAAGAGACAGCTTTGCTAGACCAACCATCTCATTGATCTAGAAAGCCTTAGTACAGCACCATAACAAGTAGATTCTTAGAAAATAGAAACTGGATCCAGAGGACAGAGACACTCTGCATAGCCAGGAAAATGGGGTCCAGTACTAGATGCCTGAGAACTGAATTTGGGGGAGGGGTGTGGAATGTGTATTTGAAACCTAGAAGGAATTTCTTTTTCTTTGGGCCTGTGATTTTCTCCATGTCAATAACTCCTACTGTGGAAATCTCTCCCTTAATAATGCAGATAGCTATAAATTATAACAGCTATAATGTAACATTTCTAATATAGCATTATAATTTATTATTACATGCAAATATGTATATAACATATATAACATGATTATAACAACATTATAATTTATAACTGCATATGAATTGTGTGATTTATAATAATTACAACTAACTATTGTTTTTAGAGTTAGAAAATTGCCTGAGGCATGGGAAAGTGACTTATCCAGGTTCACACAGCTAGTATGTAGGGAGGTAGGGAAGGACTTTAAGCTTTGTTCTTTCTGATTCCAAAGCCAGCCCTCTTTCCATTATGAGCAGTCTAAAGAGTAAAGCATTCTGCCCAGGTACTTTGTCTCTAAGTTGAGTTATTCTAGGAAACTGGGGGACACGTGTATAACAGATTTGAGGGATCCTTAAATCCTCCAAAATGCTGTATTTGGGGGAAAGGGTTACAGAGACACTGTTCCTCCCCCAATGACTTTATTATGATACTGATAAGAGAGGCAGAGTGGAGAAGTAGGTAGAGAGTTGGCTTTGAAGCCAGGAGGATCTAGGTTCCAATATATTCTGGCTCTTAGTGCCTCAGACAGCTTTCTAACACTATCTTGGAGCACAGGTAGCAACCTACTTTGGGAGAGGGAATCTCCTTACTGGCTGCTCTCTATATGAACAAAGTCACAGTGGGAGTCCCCATCTCTGTTATGACTTACAGCTTGGGCTCTAGGTCAGGGCTAACACTGATACAATCTTGTTTTTTGTCTTCCTTGTCTAGGGAGCTGGAGTTGCCACCTGTGCTGGGAATTGCTCAAAGAGAAAGCATCAGCCTTTGGCTGTCAGGCCTAGGGGGCTGCCCCCCCCTCCCCTGCCACGGGATGCAGGATGTCACTTGCTCCTGTCGAGCACACAATTTCCAAACTCCGACCAAGCACCTACATCCCCACACCTAGACAGACCAACACAAAAGAAAACAGTCACAGAGGGACACACATGGACACTTGAAAACAAGAGGAGGAGGCATTTATTTACCTCCCTTGGGTAGGTTCCACGACTTCAGGCAGCCCCCTCCTGGGTCTTACTTTTCAAGGAAGAAAGCTCCAATTCCTCCCCTCACTTTCTCTCTCCTGTGCTTCCCCATTGAAATTTCCCTCACTTTTGTCTGAGCGCTGAAGCTCTCTCACTGGTTTCTGGGCTAAATGGAAGCCGTTCTGTGAACACTGAATAGTCATTCTTGTGCGGTCTAGTGTTTTATGTTCTCTCTGTTCCAAGAAACCTTCAATGATTCTCCAAACCTTTGCCCTTTCGCTTGCCTTCTCCTCCCCCTTCACAAATCCCACCAGGCAGTGATGCCTTCCACCCCTTCACTAGTTCAAGAGGACAAGCCTCATTGGGAGTTTCCTGGTCTCAAAGGGGGCCACCATCCTGAAAATCTGGGTTGCCCCCAAACTCTGCCCCCAGAGATTATATGTGAAAAAAGTTCTACTTTCCTGCTGCCCCTACAATATATCCCAATGGGTCCAGACCCACTGAATTGAATCACTTGATAGAAGAGTGGGAAAAGAAGGAGCGCAGAGGTGACAGAAGGCAGAAGAGAATAATGGGAAAATGTAAATGAAGTCTTGTGCCACCAGCCAGAGCTTGCTCTTTGCTTCCCAAATAAGAGAAGTTTTGGAAGGTGCTGTGCTTGTCTGATTGACTTAGAGTTAATCCCCTGGATTGAAGCCTTTTTGGGGGTGGGGCAAATTAATTTGAGAGGTACTGTAAGCATGGACTATGGAGAAAAAGAAAAAGAATCTTTCCTTTCAGCTAAACTTTTTGATCAGCTTTTCTTGCTGGAACTCTAGGACCACAGCTTGGAGAACCAGGAGGCCGAGGTGATGTCTGTTTTCCCTAGGTAAGGGGTAACCAAGCCAAGCGTATAGTTTGGCATTACAAGTCCCTTCAGTATTGATAGTATGAGTGGCACCAGGGGTGCTTTTTGCCAAGGAACTTTCTCAATCCTGACAGTATATTTTTTGCTGGGGTGAATGGAAACATGACTCCTGGGAGGGTCGTTTGGATAGCAGAGAGATGATATTTGATTATTTGAGAGGCTGCCTGGCATAGTGCATAGAGAGGTGATTTAGAAGTCAGGAGGAGCTGGGTTCAAGTTTTGCCTTTGATACATACATACTGGGTATGAGATCCTAGGCAAGTCAATCAGTTCCCTTAGACAAATCTCTAAGAAGGAAATTTAAGAGCAGGTGCCAATCTGCATTGGTAAAGGGAGTTTTCTTGCTAGAAGTTTCCTCTATGAATGTAGTTACAAATCTGGTCTTCCCTTCCTCCTAAAAAAAGCAAATGATTAGAATCATGAGACAAAATAATTATTTAGAAGCATCAGCTTTGTAGATTCCTTGACTTTCAAATCTCCCTTTTGACTTTACTTTAAAAAAAAAGAATTAATACTTGAAGGTAGAAGATGATCAACTCAGATTCTAAAAATGGTGAGCATTCCAGGGTGGCCCCATGGGCTGGAACTTGTCAGGCTGCCTTTGAAATGGGGCAGCAGGTTTCTGGAAAATCATTTGCCCAAAGGGCAGGTCTGTGCAGTGGGGACCCTGGCGCATGCTCTGTTTCCCTGCTATCAGCTCCAACTCCTTGGTCCAGCTCCTGACTACAAAGGCAGAGGTTATTTTTAGCCCACAAACTCCCCCAAGAAGCCTGTTGGGATTCGGGGTAGCTGGCCACTTCTGCTGCTCTGTTTGCTTTCGAATTTGGCAGCAGCTCACATTTCCTGTGCTAATTGCTGGCAGCTAGTAAATCAGATGTAGCATAGGGAGGGGTTGAGCGTTTGGTGTTCCTACTACTGCCGCCCCCCTCCAACCCCCCACCTTGCCCCTTGCCCCAACCTATTTCTTTGGCTGAAGCGACCCATGACAAGAGACTTGGGTCATTTTCCTGTTGGAGAATGTAGGCTATGAGTGATTTACACTCATACATAATGATCTCATTTAAAAGGACTGTCCAGATGGAAATCACATCTTCCTCCCAAGACATTGCCTTCTCTTTCCTAGCAATCCTACTTTGGATTACGAAGGATTGAGTATTTAAGAAGTCTGGAAATGTTTTCTGGAGGCTGACTTTCTCCACACGTGATTTGTTTGTTTTTCCCTTTGCCTACCTGGGAGAATGAAATCAGACTGACCATATTTTTTTGTTCTCTGATGAGATTGACTCTTTAATTCTTTCAGGGCACAAAGGGACAATGCTTTATGCTCCAGAGGGTTGATTATTGGGTTTTAAAAAATCATTTCAACTGATTTTGGGGAAAAATTCACTAAAATAATCCCAGATGCCATAACTCCTTAAATCTTAAATAAATGTGTGTGTGTATGTGTGTGTCTACACACATACACACACACACGCATGCACGCATGCACGCACGCTGTGCACCAAAATCTTGGGATTCAGATCCTTGCCTGTTAAATGAAGAGTTTGGAGTCAGCCTCTAAGGTCTCCCTCTGATCTAATGTTCTGTGATTCTATAAAATCAGTCGACAATGCGGGTCTCCTTGTAGATTGCTCTGAATTTTGTCTGTCCTGCATCATTGCACACGACAAGGTTGTCCAGTTCTCTGTCTGCAGGCACATCTGCTCTGATAGCATATGCTGAAAATATAGTTATCAACTTTCCCAAGCTTATGAAAAATAACTCACCACCAGAGGCTGCCATAAGGAGACAGATAGACCATGTGGTCAAGTGTTCAGGGGTCTGGAATGGGGCCATCCTTAGAAGATTTCTGCATGCTGTTCCCAGCTTTGCTGTTTTCTTCAGGAATGACCCCAGGAACCTCCTTTCATCTTTGTATACCTTACTTTCCCCCATCTAGAAAGCAGGGATAACAAAACCCTGACAGTGAAGAGCCCATTTCCTTTAGGGGAATTGATAGGAACTATATGAAAAGGGAGGCACAGAAGCACTGTAATCTAGGGAAAGGAATATTGGACTTCAATTCAGAAGACTTGGGTTCCAATGCTGACTTTGATACTTTATAGCCTGCCACCACTGATGAGCCAATTTCTAAATTCTGCATCTGGAAAATGGGCATGCTTGTACTTGCTCCCTCACAGGACTGGTGTGAGGGGAGGGCTTGGCAAACTGTAATCACCCTATAAATGCAGCTGCTGTTATTAGATGGCACCAAATATTTTTAATCTAGTTTTAAAGGGAAGGTGTTAGAATATTTAAAATTGACCAGATGGTCCAAAGAAATCTTTTGAAACCTGGTGGAACCAAGTATTAAAGTATAGAGTTGTATTCTGGTAGCTGCAGAAATCTGGGCTGCACCCAAAGTAACTTGAACATCCACTTCCTTTGCCTGAGAATATTAGGGGCAAATGCTTACTTGATATCTCCCTTGAGGCATTGTGGTACAGTGGAAAGAACAATACTGGCTCTTGAATCAAAGGACCTGAGTTCAAATCCCATCTTTGATGATTACTAGTTGTATAATTTTGGGCAAATCTAACCTCCCTGAGCTGCAGTCTCCTTGTCTAGATGGCTTCTAAAGTCCTTTCCACTTGATTAAAAACAGGCCAATAGAAGTTCAGTAATGAGGGCCATGTTGTTCTTGGGTAAGACCATGCCAAAAGATACCTTGGGTCCGCCATGATGTGTACAGGTTGAGCTGGGGTAGGGGACCAAATTTTAGAAGTGTGTGCTTGAATTTAGCCTTACTTTTCAAAGTATTGTGACTCCAGGGAAGCTGTCTGATGAGTGGAACAAAGTTGTGCTTGAATTGGAATTAGAGGTCCTGGGTCTGCAGCTTACCATAAGCAAGACTGGGTGTGACTTTGGGCAAGTGGTTTAACCCCTCTGGGCCTCGTTTCTTTAGCTTTTAAATGAGAGGGTTGGACTAGCAACTAGCTGGTCTCTAAGGTCTAGCTTGAAATCTGAGCTATGCCCTCAGAAGGCTAAGGAACTGAGGATAGGGAACCAAATAAAAGGGGGAGGGAGAATTCAGAATAGAGAACTGCCACTGATTCAAGAAAATCTAGGCATAGCTTCCCCCTAGCACAAGTCACTATCAAGGGATATCAAGGCAGCTTAAGTTGACCTGTAGGGATAGCTAGGTGGCACAGGAAATAGTGTGCTGGGACTGAACTGAAGACTCATGTTCCTGAGTTCAAATCTGCCTCAGATTAGTCAGTTTACTAGCTGTATGACCCTGGGCAAACTTAACCCCGTTTGCCTCAGTTTCCTTATCTGTGAAATGAGCTCGAAAAGGAAATGGCAAACTCCCTCCAGAATCTTAGCCAAAAAAACCTCCAAATGGGATCATCAAGAGTTGAACTCAACTGAACAACAACAAAGACAGCCCATAATTCAATATTACTGCCTGCCTGATTACTTTTCCTTCCCTGGCTACCTGCTGTTAGCAGGGAGCTGACTGGTGAGGTGAAGGGCAGTCATTTTAGATCACAGATGCAGAGGTAGAAGAGACATTGAGTCCAACCCCTTCATTTTATACTTAAGGAAACCAAGGATGTTCTCCGCCTCTCAGCCCAGTCCCATGCTTAACAGATGGAAGGTAAAATGGACACACTGAAGGCTAAGGCTGCAAATCCTTTTCTACCTATGGCCATGTTGAAAAAATGCCTTTGGGCCTAAAAGTAAGACAGCAGGCCATCAACATGAGAAAGCAGAAAGAGCATTGGGTCACAGGACTGAAATCAGTGGACTTTGCGTTTGAATCCCTGCTCTGCCACTTACACCCTGCCTGAGCCTGGGTAATTTTCAGCCTCTGTTTCTTCACCTATAAAATGAGAGCATTGGATTAGATGACATCCTTGCAGCTCTAAATCTATGATTTAGATAAATGAATTCACTTCTATGGGATTATTTTTTTCTTTTTTTAAAAAATTATTTATTTGTTTTAACATTCTTTTCTTTTTAAATTTTGAGTTCCAAATTCTCTTCCCTCCCAGCCCTTACCCACCTACTAAGAAGGCAAGCAATATGATATCGATTATACATGTGAAATCACATAAAACATATTTCCATATTAGTCACATTTCCAAAAAAAAGCAAGAAAAATACAGTGAGAAAATTCAATTTGCACTCAGAGTTTACCAGCTCTCTCTCTGCAGGTGGGTAGTATTTTTTTCGTCTTGAGTCCTTTGGAATTATCTTAGATCACTCAGTATTTATCAGAGTAGCCAACTCTTTCGCAGTTGATCATCATGGGATTCCATTTTTCCAACTGATAAATAGAGACTGTGGCCTAATCAATCTCTAAGGTCCCTTCGGGCTCTCAATTGTGAGACTAGATGTGGGTGTTCACTCAACCTGACTGCCTCTCCTCTTTCTGAGTTTGAATTAAAATGTCTCAAAACAAGTCCTCATCCAGAACTGGGTACTAGAAGTGGAAACAGCCCAGCAGCACAGGGACTTCTCTTTGTCTCTAGACCAGGTAGAGTGTGCAGGCCACAGCAGGAGCAATAGCTTCCCCTAAGAAGTTTCATTTTTTTTGACTCTTGCCACATTGACGGCTGTGGGTGGGTGGGTGGAAAGGAGGGTGGATGCCATCAGAGTCTTGGGAAGATAACGGGTTTTAAGGATGGGGGAGGGTTTGGATTTCACAGTGATGGTTTCATGATCCCCTGGAGAGCTACATTCATGGTGCATTTTAGTCCTCTTGCTTTGAACACAGCACGGTTCCCTTCAACCCTTCCCTTCTCTCTGGTATAGAAGATGAAAAAAAAAGGTTCAGATATTTTAAGAAAGAAAAATGAGATGATTGTTTTTGCTCTTTCTACAGGGACAAGTTTGGAAAGCCGGTGTTTGTGTTTTGTTATCTATGGTGGTTTAGGTAAAACATTGTTTGGAGTTTTAATTTTCTGTGCTTGGATGTGGTTGCAAAATCTGGAGTGTTGTATTTGGTTCTCAGCACTGCAGTTTGGGATAGGAGCATTTATGGGATGGAGAGTAATCGAAGGAAGATGGCTGGGAAGGTGGGTAGCCATGAGTATACTTCATATGGGGAGCAACAGAATGAACTAATTGCTCAGCCAGGAGAAGAGGAGGCTTTGAGTAGGGGGACCATTTATAGCTGTCTTCGAGTCTTTGAAGGGCTGTCACATGAAAAGGGGATTAAACCTGTTTAGTTTGGTCCCAGAGGGCCGAACCAGGAGCAACAGGTGGGAGCTGCAAAGAGGCAGATTTAAGCTTGAAGAATCCTGGGTCTGCAATTCGCTTCTTGTGAGGATTCCTTTTCTAGTGTGAGGTGAACTGAGGTCACTAGACCTAGTCTAACTCAATCCCTATCCTACAATTCAGTGATTCTATGAAAAGTTTATAGTTCTGCTTTAGATGTTATGGATGACAGTTTTACTTAGGTTAGAGAGCAAAACTCCTTCCCTCCTCCTCCCCCAATCTCTGAAGTAGCAGGGTATAAGAGAAAGGGCACTGAAAATGAATTTATAGTAAGAAGATTTGGATACATACCTGGTTCTGCTACATATGATCCGTATGACCTTGGGCGAATCACTGCTCTGTTTCCTCACCAGAGGGTTAGATTAGATGAACTCTACAGTTCCTTCCAGTTCCAAATCTTTTATGTGCATATCTTCCCAGGACCCTGCATTTCGTGCAACCTGTCCTGCTCTCCTTGTCAACCCAGGGCCAAGATCTAATGATGCTACAGAGGCACTTTGTCTCAAGAGGTCCCTGTGTTGCCTCTAAATGCCTTGTTTAAAGATTTGTCCGTTTCCTCTTTCCCTGCCCTTCCATACATCATAGTCCTTGCATCATTACTGTAAAGAGCTAGTTAAGTCTTAGAACCATTATTCTGTTTTTCTGGTTGTTGTTCTGAAGTCTTTTATTTATTTATTTATTTATTTTGGGGGGGATTGGGCCTATAATTTTATTGCTTATGAAACTCCCAAGAGAAAAAACTTTCCCTATCAATGCAAGTCAGCACATTCTCTGCAACATATAGTCTTTAAAAAAAAGACAATTTTTAACGTTTTAGAACAAATGGGGTTTCTATTATGTTTCCTTCTGAGGTACAGGGTCACTATAATGCTAACAAATGGAGTTTCCATCTGTAGCCCTGATACAGTAATGACATCTAAGTTTTGATAACATCTTTCAGCTTGACACAACTTATGAATCAAAGCCATGGGAGGGCTGATGGTGGAGGGAAGAAACAAAGACGATGGAAGGAAGGATAGTGAGGCAATTTTCTTTCAGTCGTTGAGGTGATACAACTTTTCTATATTTAGAGAGGCTCAGGGAGGAAGCAAGAGGAGAAGTGACCTACACAGGGTAATGAGGAGTCTATAACAGAAAACAGGAGGCAGTTATGGGGGGGAGGACCTGAAGCCCTGACTTCCATTGGAAGTCAATCAATACTCCCCCTTTCTCCAGGACCAAATGGCTGGGCAGTAAGTGGTGAAAAGTATATAGCCATTACTTCTTCAAGACCCTGTGATACTGGCCTAATGAATCAGTGTCTAAGGATAGAGACGTGAATAATGACAGAGGAAATGATACTGTTCTCCCTTTACTCTTCTTAAGATCAAAGGTCTTTGCCTAGTTGTAGGGTCTCTGGTCAGATACATTCTTTCTGAAGGCTTCCCTAAAGGCCCCTTCTTTCTGTTGTTGGAGTGGCCCATTGAATCAAAAGAGCAGAGATATTAGGAGTGGACAGAGCACTAAGAATGTTTAACTAAGAGAAGACTCAGAGGGGACACAATAGCTCTCTTCAAGTATCTGAAGGACTGTCATGTGAAAGAGGAGAGGACTGGAGTTATTACATGTGGCACCAGAAGTTAGAACCAAGAATAATGCTTGGAAGTTGCAAGGATAAAAATTTGGGACTGGTGGAGTCAAGATGGACAGGCAGATCCAAGATGGCAAAGTAAAGGCAGAGACTCACTTGAGCTCTTCCCCGAGTCCCTCCAAATACCTTTAAATAATTACTCTGAACAAATTATAGAGTGGCAGAACCCACAAAAAGATGAAGCTCAAGACAACTTAGAAGTTTGGCAGAAAAGATCTGTTTCACTAGGGTGAGAGAGAAGTGCAGTCCACTGCAGACCAGGCCCTGGCAAACTATGAGCAGGACTCTGAGTGACTGAGTCAGGGGCAGCAGTCATGTTTTCCAGACCTCTCAGTCAACATATGGTAAGGGAATTGGACAATGGGTCAGAAGGAAATTTACAGGGGCCTTTGCTGGCACCAGGGGCAGGACTCTGTTGCTTTACCTATACTTGGATCTGGGTCACAGTCCTGCATCTTAGTCCCAGTGAGAGGAGGAGCACTAGCATAGCAGAGCTTATGGCCACAGAGGAGTGGGGATGCTGGTCACAGTAAAAGGGTGGAAAAGAGTGCTTGTGGTTGCTTACAAACCAGTGCACAGTACAGGAGAATAGTAAACACACCTCTCCCTAGATCATACTGCACTGGAAGAACCAAAACTTGTAGGTCCCCAGAATTACCTCTGAAAACAGCTGCACAAAAATCCTGAAGTTTGGGACAGTGTACCCTCTACCCTGGAAGCAGAGCCCCATTTTAGCATAGAGTTAAAAGTCAAGAAATAGGCTGAAAAAATGAGCAAATAACAGAAAAAAATTCTGACCATAGAAACACACATTCAGAAGAAGAAAGCAAAGTCAAAATTCCTGCATCCTCAAAGAAAAATATGAATTAGTCTCAGGCCATCAAAGAACTCAAAAAGGATTTTGAAAATCAAGTAAGAGAGGTAGAGCAAAAGTTGTGAAAAGAAATGAGAGTGATGCAAGAAAATCATGGAAAAAAGAGTCAACAGCTTGGTAAAGGAGGCAAAAAAAATACTGAAGAAAATAACACCCTAAAAAACCAGAATAGGTCAAATGGTAAAAGTGGCATAAAAATCCAATGAAGAGAAGCATGCCTTGAGAAGCAGAACCAGCCAAATGGAAAAAGATACACAAAAATTCACAGAAGAGGACTCCTTAACAAGTAGAATTGGCCAAATGGAAAAGTAGGTACAAAAGTTCACTAAAGAAAATAATTCCTTAAAAGTTCAAATTGGATAAGTGGAAGCTAATGACTTTATGAGACCTCAAGAAATGTCAAACAAAATAAGACAAATAGAAGAAAATGTGAAATATCTCATTGGAAAAACAATGGACTGGGAAAATAGATCTGGGAGGATAATTTAAGAATTATAGGACTACCTGGAAGTCATGATCAAAAAAGACACTAGACATCATCTTTCAAGAAACTATCAAGGAAAACTGCCCTGATACTCTAGAACCAGAGGGTAAAATAAAAATTGAAAGAATCTACTAAACACCTCCTGAAAGAGATCCCAAAATGAAAACTCTGAGGAATATTATAACCAAATTCTAGACCTCCCAGATCAAGGAGAAAATACTTCAAGCAGTCAAAAAGAGACAACTTACATATCATGGAGTAATTGTCAGGATAACACAAGATTTAGCAGCTTCTACATACAAGGATCAGAGGGCTTTGAATATGATATTCTAGAGGGCAAAAGAGCTAGGATTAAAACCAAGAGCACCTACCCAGCAAAACTGTGTATAATCCTTCAGGGGAAAAAGTGGATATTCAATGAAATGGAGGACTTTCAGGCATTCCTGATGAAAAGACCAGAGCTGAATAAAAAATTTGACTTTTAAATACAAGATGCAAAAGAAGCATAAAAAGGTAAACAGGAAAGAGAAATCATAAGGGATTCAGTAAGGTTAAACTGTTTGTATTCCTATGTGGGAAAATGATTTTTACAATTCCTAAAAACTTTCTCATTATTAGGGCAGTTAGAAGGAGTATACATAGACAGGAAACATAAGTGTGAGTTCAATGTAATGGTATGATTATCTGAAAAAAATTAAATTAAGGGATGAGAAAGAAGAATGCACTGGGAGAAGGGGAAAAGGAGAGGTAAAATGCGATAAATTATTTGTTATAAAAGAGGCCTGAAAGAGATTTTACAGTGAAGGAGAAAATGGAGGAAGCAGGGAGGTGAGCATATGAACCTTATTCTCATCAGAATTGGCTTAAAGAGGGAATAATATACACACCAGTTGGATGTAGAAATCTATCTTACCATACAGGAAAGTAGGAAGGGAAAGGGATAAAAGAAGAGGGTGGGGTCCAGATAGAAGGGAGGGAAGTTTGGGGCAGGTAAAAATCAGAAGCAAAATACTTTTGAGGATGGGCTAGGTAAACAGATAGAGAGTGAGTAGGATAAATGGGGAAAATAGAATGGAGGGAACTACATAGTTGGTAATTGTTACTGTGAAAAAAAATTTACAGTGAGTTTCTCTGATAAAGACTTCATTTCTCAACCATATAGAAAATTGAGTCAAATTTATAGAAATAAGAGCCAATCCTCAATTGATACACTCAGTCAGTTATCAGACAAAGTAACCAAAACTATCTTTAGTGATGAAAAAAGCTCTAAATCATTACTGATGAGAGAAATGAAATTCAAACAACTCTGAGCTACTACCTCACACCTGTCAGATTAGCTAATATGACAGAAAAGGAAAATGATAAATATTGGAGGGGATGTGGGAAAATTAAAACTCTTATATATGGTGAAATTTTACACTGATTCAACCAACCCGGAGAGCAATTTGGAACTGCGTCCAAAGGGATATAAAACCATGCAGATGCTTTGACCAAGCAATAGTACTACTAGGTCTGTATCCCAAAGAGATAAAAACAAAAATGAAAAGGATCTACGTGTACAAAAATATTTATATCAGCTCTTTTAGTGGTGGCAAAGAATTGGAAATTAAGGGGATATCCATCAATTGGGGAATGGCTGAACAAGTTGTTGAATAAAATTATGATGGAATACTATAGTGCTTTAAGAAATAATGAGCAAGATACTCTCAGAAAAACATGGAAAGACTTACATGAACTGATGCAAAGTGAAATAAGCAGAACCAGGAGAACATTACACAGTACATTACACATGTACACAGTAACAGCAATGTTATATGATGATCTACTATGAATAATTCAGTTATTCTTGGCAATACAATGATCCAAGGCAATTCTGTAGGACTTATGATGAAGGGTGCTTTCCATCCCCAGAAAAAGAACTGGTAGAGCCTGAATGCAGATCAAAGATACTTTTTCTTTATTTGTTTTTCTTTTTTTGTCTGTGTTTTCTTTCACAGAATGACTTACATGAAAATGTGTTTTGCATGACTTCACATGTATAACCTATGTCAAATTGCTTGCCTTCTCAATGGCGGGGGGAGGGGAAGAAAGAAGGGAGAGAATTTGGAACTCAAAATTTGACAAAAAATAATGTTAAAATTGTTTTTTATGTGTAACTGGGGAAAATAAAATATTAAATAAGAAAAAAATTGGGCTTGATATCAGGAGAAACTTCTTAACATTTAGAACTGTCTCAAAGTGAAATGGGTTTCCTTGGAAGGAAATGTATTTCCCTTCACTGGATATCCTCAAACTGAGATAGGATGATCACTTGTCCAGCGTGCTGTATAGTGCCAACTCCTTTCTATTATGGGTTGGACTGGATAACTGTTGAAGTCCTTTCCAATTTCTCTGACTAGGGCTATGATTCTGTAACCAGGGCTTTGTCCCAGAGCACCAACATGGGTGGGGAGGGGGTGGTATGGTTCTTTTTCCCATTGACTGCTGTCTCCCCTCCTCTCCTGGCCCATGCCACATAGCAGTGACTGTCCTCAGAGTAGTCCCGTGGTCATGGCAGCCTTCTCTCTGGACTTATATTTTCTCTCAACCCTCATTTCCTGGAGTGACAAGAGTCAAATTCTCTGGAAGATAAGCTGCTCCATCTCCTACTCATGAGAATGCCCATGGTCAGATTGTTTTCTGTGTTATCCTCTCCTCCTGAGGTGAATTTGGCCAGGTGTAAGGATTCCTGGTTCTGGACATGGACTTGACCTTGTGGTGTTTCTTTAGTCCATTCAGAAACAGAAGGTAGGGAAAATCTCCCAGTTGAATAGGAGCCTTGCGAAACATCCTACCTTAGTGACTGACACATTTTTTTAGGTCCTGTCCTGAGATTTCACAGATGTAAGGAGCTCCAAAGGATATTGGCAAGTTGTACAACTTCATAACCTTAGAGAGTTGCCTTATAGGTCACTGACAGGTCAAGAGACTTGCCCAGGGTCACACAACCAATATTTATTTATCAGAGGTAAAATCTGAACCCATGTTGTTTCAGCCTGAAGGCTAGCCTTTCATCTATTATATCATTCTTCTTACTAAACCTCATAGTAGGGATTTAATAAACGCTGATAGAATTGGAGATGCATGCTAATCTTTCTAAAATAGAACTCTGAGGTTCAACCATAGCTTTGAAAGACACAGAGACTTAGCAACAACTGAGAAAATGTTGTTAGCTCAGTTCTAGAGTCAATTAACACAAAGGGAGTTTGTCACTTCCTTTCTCCCTTCAGCGAGCAGAGAAGTGACTAAAACATTAAAAAAATGTTTTGAGGCTCCACCACACATAGATTGTACCACTACAGTGTCACCAAAACAAAATGGGCAGAGCTGCCTCTTTCTCCTCTACTTCTGCTTCTAGCCCCTGGCTCCAGATGGGCTCTTTGTAGCTTCCTTCCCCACTTCATCCTTTATCAGGGTGCTCATTTTAACCCAATTCCACCTAAATGTCAATGTTAGGGAACATGGAATGATTTGGCTTGTAGGGACCCTCTATAGGGATGGCTGGCCTGCTTCCTTTGACCAAATCTCCCTTCTGTTGAAAATTATTGTTTAGTAGAGGGGCTCAACTCTGTTTTGGCTGAAAAAAGATGCTAATTTTCATCTATGGAGTTTTCAGAGTTTAGTGGCTACTGTGTATCTGGCGATAGCCAATAACCATCAGCATCTGGGGGTGGGGTGGAGAAGTAGGAGGGCCAAATGAATCCATTCCAACAGAGAAGGCATTTCATCTCTCAGCCTCAGCTTTTTCATGTAACATCAGAAATTTAGATGGCTTGATCTCTCAGATTTCTTGTGGCTTTCAACTTTATGATACTAGATCTCATGAGCAAGCAGGGTAGAAAGCTGGTCTAAGAGCCAGGAAGACCTGGGTTCTAATCCTACCTCTTAAATAAACTGCATTGTAACTCTGAGCAAATCAATTAACCTCTCAGTGCTCTAAGCAACTCCCTAAGACTAAATGACAGAAAAGGTGCCGACATTCATTGCGGAAGGAGCTTTCTCACCTGGGAGTTCCCTAGAACACCAAACCCAGATGTATCATCTTCCCCGGAGTTCAGTTGGGTGCTTGCTCATTCTGCTTTTCTAGCTACAGGGAAGAGATATACCCAGAGCATCTTTGGGAACCCTCCGAGGGGAAGAATATTGGTTCGAAGTGGGTTTTGGCCATCCCTATGAAAGCTGCACCCCCAGATTCTTTATCTTTAAAAGAGGAATTGGATACCATTTGGATTCTTTGAAAAGAATTTTACTGTGCTCTGAGCGGGTAGCTGAGAGCAAATTCCTAGCTGAAAAGGGTCATGTGGCACATGAGAGTTGGTGTAACCACCCCCTTCAGTATTGGGGCTTTTACCAAGGTGACTTAAACAGGAAATAAAAACGGGGCAGCACTAAGGGGGATGTGAGAGATTACAACACACATATTATGGGATCAGAAGATCATGAATTTCAAGGTGGAAAGGACTTCAGAGGGCATCTAGTTTAACCCCTTAATTTTAGAGATGAGGATACTGAGGACCAAGGAGGTTAAATTTCTTGTCCAAGGTCACATTGGGGTATACTCAGTTTGAGTTATCTAATTCCTAGCCTTCCCCCTTCAGTTTCTCCCTCTCTTTGTTTCCTGCCCCTGGCAAAAAGCTTTGATTTGCTCTGCCAATGACCTTGCAATCGAGATATGCCAAGGCTTTCCCACTCCCCTGCCCCACCAGAGGGCCAGGGCCCTGCCAAGGAAAGGAAATGTTTGTGCTGATGGCTATGTTTCCCAGTGCTGGTCAGAGGACAACAGGAGCCTGGGCTGGCAGGCAGCCAGAACCCTCTTGGGCAGAGATATAATTACTAATAATGACCTCCAGCCCAGGCAGCGACTGAAATGGCTGTTCAGGACAGGCACCAACCTTAGTCTGGTTTGTGTAACACAAATAAATACTGCTAGTGTGTGTGTGTGTGTGTGTGTGTGTGTGTGTGTGTGTGTGGTGGGGGAGGTGGGAGGAAGGGAGGGTCTGAGAAGGAGTAGAGAAGGGAAGATGAACACATGCCCTTTAAGAAATGGGGGCGTTCTCATGATGCCCCAGAGACCAGTAACATTAACCCCACCAACTTCCTGGTAATACTTACAAATCACTGCAGCCCATTTTCTTTCCTTCATGCATCTCACAATCATTAGTATCAATATTATTATTTTCGATTTTTATAATGAGCACATGACGACACTTTCAACTCATTTATTTTCCTGACTGAAATGCACTCTGTGTTGATACAGAGTAGGAGGAACAATCAGCCTCCAACCTGGAAAGAAAACCCTCCAGCTCCCTTGCTCCCACCCCCACAAATCATGCCAACACTTTGTAACACAAAGATGATGCCTCTGCTTCCCTCAGGCTTTTTGATCCTCTCCCAAGACTGAGATACAGCAACAGCCAAGGAGGGGGTATTCCGAAGGACATTTTGTTTCTGGAAGGACATCCATATCCAGGATACCCTCCATTTCTTGACCTCCTTCTTACTTTTCTTGGGGATAGGCTTGACAATGACTGTGTGTTAACTATTTGGTGCCAATAGATATCCAGAGTTCAGAAGTCAAAGGACTTCCTGTTTTCCATTCCATCCACACAGCGCCTTTAGAGCTTAAATTTGGACTAGTTTTCTAGCCTACTTTCTAGATTCTTCCTTATTGGCTAACTTGCTTAAATAGAACTCTCCCCTCCCACTCCTCCCTCCTTCCCTTCCCCTTGTCCTCTCTCCGTCCTCTCGCTCTTCCCCTCCTTTTCCCTCTTCTTACCTCTTTATTTATTGCCTTTCCCCTTCCCCTCTCTTCCCTTACCTGTCTCCTCCTCTCTCCCTCTTCTCTTCTACTCTTTCTCCCTTCCTTGCCTCTCTATGTATCAAACAAAGCAAAAACACAAGCAAAAGGTATAGACCCTGCTCTCAAGAAACTAGCAATCTAGCTAGAGAAACTCAAATCACATTTTCAGAAAAAATGAATGGCTATTGATAAAAGAGCAAATGTGCAATCTAGGCTACATAGATTAGTATCTGAGGATGAAAAGTTAATGGCCCGAGTGCTGGGCTTGGGAAATTTGGTTGAAAAAGAGTCAGCAAGTGGTATGAAGCAGGGTAACAGCCAATGGAGGGAGTTCCCTAGCTTTCTGAAGCTTCAATTTAGAGGAGGAAAAGTAGGGGTCCTCAGTGCTAGTCAACCATCCCACTAATCTACCCAGTTGCTTTTCCATTTTTGTGTCACAGTATCACTTACCTGATAAATAAAAAAAAATGAATAAGCTGATCTAGGTAAAAATATTTGGCAGAGCTCAAGGAGAGGCTTTAGAGGTACATGTCTAAATATGAACCATGGTCAATATTTTTAAAGCCAAAAAATCCCATAGGACCACTGAGTTAGAGTGGCAAGGTGTCTTAAAGGTCATTGAGTCCAACTTCATTTTTCAGATGAAGAAACTGAGGCATAGAGAGGTTAAGGGTCCTGACCAGACCACATGGCTAGTAAAAATCTGAGGCAGGATTTAAAACTAGGTATTTCTGACTTCAAGTCCAGTCTAACTACCACAACAACCCTTTGGATTACTCTGACTCTTCCCTTCTATTTTTTCCAGCCATTCTCAATTCAATTATACTCAACTCACCAAGTTGTCTGCTATGTGTAAGGCACCGTGCTGGGCACAGGCAAGGTAGTGACAGTCCACTGAGCCTCAGGAGGCCACTGGAACCAAAATGGCATCACATGGTTGTGTTATAGACACACTAGTTATAGACATAACGTAGCACCACATGGTTTGATCACAGATACAATATTGAATGGTGGCATCCATTGTTCAGGTGGGATGGTCACACAGTGGCCTAGGTAAATTTCCATACTGTTGTACCATTGGGCAAAGTTTACAAGCCCATCATTGTAGCTCACCCTCCTTCCAGGGGGAAAGCCTAAGAAGGCCCAGAAGGCCTTTGAATTAGTTGAATCCTCGATATTCTTCAAATCCAACTCTACCACGGAGCTATGAATGTGAGCTGTAAGTATGATATCATCGGGATAGGTATGAGGATATAGTAACTCACCAGGATAACTCAGAAGAAGTGTTTCTATCTCTGTAGGGGTGGAAAAAAGCAGCTCAACTCAATTTCGTGTGGTCCTGGTTAACCTATCGGATTTTTTTCTATAATAAATGCATCCAAACAGTCAAACTCTGAATGGTGTTGGGAGACAAGGCATCATCACATTAGAAGCATCTGTCCATTAAAAATGGAAGCTAATTGGTTCAAGAGATAGGTAGCTTGCAAGACACTGGTCAAGAGAATCGAAGGGTGTCAGTCTGATTGCCAGTTTTGTTTATACCGTATCCTAATGACATGGTGTTTTGATTGATTCTGTCTGATTGGTGGTGCAAAGTCAGGGAAAACAGAAGTCCCACCCAGACACCAGCTGGAGAAAGCAGAGAGGAAGTAAGTAATTAAGAATGAGAAGATAAATATCCCCATCAGCTAAAAATGGGGACTGATTGTTGGGCCAGTGGGGTCATACAGCAAGGTTACCTGATCTGTGTTTTAAATGTCTTCTGATATGTTGTCTTTGTGTGGATCCCAAACTTCAGAGGACTGGGGGACATTTCCAGGAAAGCTACTTAAACCCACCTCTGACCAGATACTCTGTTGAACCTAAGATTCATAATGTCTTAGTTTCCACCTGCCACCCCATGATCACCTTTTTGCCATGGAGGAAAATAACCATAAAGTCAGCTTTCTTCATGCCTTTGGTTCCGAAATCAAAGCCAGATTTCTGCTCCTGTGCTTTTCCCCAAAGATAATGCAGCAAGTTTGTTTGTTGAGGTAACAGTCTGGGGATGGGGGGAAAGCATTTAACCATGCATGCTAGAGGGCTACACAGAGCTGAACTTAGGAACTAACTCTGAGCCTCTCTTTGGGAACGTCCATTTGGGCAGTACTGAAGGTGACTTCTCCATTCAAAGATAATAGACTTAGAACCTTGGAGGCCCTTCATTTTATACATGAGGAAACTGGCATCTATAAAAGTCAAATGACTTGCCCAAGGTCACGTAGAAGGTAAGTGACAGAGAAGAGATTTAATCCTAGACCCTCCATCTCTAGAACTGTTTCTCTTTTCATTGCATCATACACGAAGGCTTATATAATCCAGAGTCTTACAAAGGGGCTACTCAAATGTCATGGCCCCCAAATGATCCTCTGGACAAGAAACATTTTGTTCTTCCATGTGATAAAGAATCTGGAACACGTGAGTTTCATGATGCTTGATGATAACCCTGATTTTAAAGGTTGACAGCCTCAAAGTAGCCAAGAGCAAAAATGCATCCTGGGTTTTGTACAGCCTTAAATGTTTGAAAGCTAGTTGGCAAGATTGTTTAGATCTAAGAGCTCTGGCAGGTTTTTGCCAGCCTTTTTTTTTGAACGGCCCAACTTCACCCTTACCCTTTCTGGAGGAGGACTGGGGAGAGGGATGTTTGACTTGAGTCTTGTGCATACAATATGGTCAGCACTGATCCCTGGAGGTCTAAAGACAAAGGCAGAAACTCTATCTTTGGACTTTGAATATGCCAAATGAGCCTAGAACATAGAATTTTAGAGCTGGAATGGACCTTAGCAATCACTTTGTTGAGGGGATTTCCATATTAGAGAAGAAGACCACAACTGTATCTTTTCCATTCCGGTGCATTCACAGATGCCCTCCTAGGTTGTGGAAGAACTAACCTGAATAATAAATAGTGACTCAGACATTTCCCCAGCCATATGTCTTATTGATAATAACAGCTGACAATTATATAACGCATTGAAGCTTGTAAATTGCTGTAGATATGCATTAGTGTGGTTGATCCATGAGGTGGGCACTTTAGGCATTATTATCCCTATTTTACAGATGAGAAAACCGAGACTCAGAAAAGTTAAGTGATTTGTCCATGACATCATGACTGTCACCCAGTCGTCAAGTGTTGGAGGCAGAATCTGAACACAGATTTCTCCTATCCTGACGTCCACATTGCACTTCAGACATATTAAGAAACCCAGGCCCCAGAGGTTGTGACTTTCCTAATGGCATATAACTGATCAGGGGCAGAGACTGGACTAGAATGCAAGTCTCCTGACTCTACTATAATATGCCTTTCTCTTCAAACACTCTCCCCTCATTTATTAGGCTAAGGAGGAAATGGGCTCGGGTGAAGGCGATGTTTTGAGTCCCAGTCTTAGTCGAAGTGTCTCCTACATCTTAAATAATACAAATTATTCCTCCATAAAAGCAAAAAAGACATTTTTTTCCTCTTTCCAGTTGCCTAAGGATCCTTGCCTTTCTCCCCCGGGAGAGCCATTGCCTAGAGCAACTGGGTGAGGGCTCGCTGGGTACCTCAAGTCTGGCATTGCACTGGGCAAGCCCTGAGGCTATGTACCTCCGGTGTAGAAGTAAGGAATGTGAATTCTTTAAAAGCATGGCTTCCTAACTCTGGTTCCATATGAATGAATCCTTGATGAAATCTATTATTTTCATTTAAAAGAATGCATTGGTTCCCAACTCCGGTTCCATATGGATGAAGCCTTGGTGAAGCCTATTCTTTTTGTTTAAATGAATGCCCTAAGCCAGGGGTGGGGAACTTGGGGCCTCTAAGTCACATGTGGCCCTCTAGGTCCTCAAGTAGGGCCACATGTGGCCTCGAGGCTGCAGGTTCCCCACCTCTGTCCTAAGCATACCCTTCTAGATGCCAAGCTTTCCCTGATGCCAACCATAGAGCTCTCAGGATGAATTCAGAAGGCAATTCAAATGTTAAAGTTCTGCTTTTCCGGAGGGCTGAGGCACAAGAGAAGGATGCCATTTGAAGGTGACATGGAATGGTTTAATCTGTCCATGCCCTATTCTCCACCTCACCCTTGACATTCTTGGTTCTAATTGAATGGGGCTGGGAGTAGATAAAGGGAGAGATATTTCCCTTTAGCCTTGAAGGAGAGAAGCAAACATGGGAGCTTCCTTTAGCTTCACATTTTCTTCTTGTTTGGGCTTGGATGTGAACGCCAAGTTGCTTTTTGCTAGACAATATGCTTCTCTTGCTCTCTGGGGCTGATCCTTTGGGAACCATGCTGAGCTAACACTGACAATAGACGTAGTGAACTTAGTGAAGGGGGCAATCGATTTGGGAAATGGAGCATTATGGTGGGCAGCAGATATCTGCTTCATTTGGTCCACCCGGATTTCTCTCAAAGATAAACAAACTCCCGACTCTCCCAACTTTTTTTTTCTTTTAGGTGTAATGTGATTGTAGTGTGACTCTGTATAGTGTGTGTCCTACTTTGATTCCTGTGTCTTATTAAGAGGCTCTGCCCTGCTCAGCCTCACACTCAGTCTCCTAAATGTGTCATGTTTCCAACATTTTTGTGGCTCACAACCTGAAAGGTGATGTTACAATTTGGATCTCCCTGAATAAGTATTGTGACTTCACAGTATTCTAGTATTGAAAGCAGGGGCAAGTGACATCTTCTGATATTTCCAAGGGGAATCTGTTTCTATTTCTTCCCAGAGAATCAGCTCCTTATTAAAAAATTTCCAGGAAAATCCACAGTTTGAAACAAGCAGATGCCTGTGTTTGCTTAGCGTGACAGAATTTGCAGACCGTTTGCCTCTCCTGGTGGTTCTCTTGGAGTTGTAACTAGGAATTTTCAGGCAGTGGTACATAAAACTTGCAAGACAACTAGCCCAAAACTACCTTTAGGAGAAGGGTGGGAGAGTTGGAGGGGAATGGAATGGGACAGGGGAGGAGTTTAGTTGAGGGGCTACAAGTACTATCAGCACCTTCTAAATGGAGTGTTTTCTAAATTCTGCACCCTGGGATAAAGCTCCAGTCACACTACCCTAGTTATGACTTTGAGTTTTCTTTATAGCTAAAAAAGGCAAGCTGTTCACTAAATAAGCTGGCCTAAGAGTACTTCCCAAGGAGAATCCAGTCTTTTCTCCTTGCCTGGTGGAGTACCCTTCCAACTTTTTTTTTTCCTTTGAAACTACCTACAGGAGTTGTCAATTGGAGAAAATGAAGCCTGTATATTGTCACAGGGGGAGAGAGAGAGAGAGAGAGAGAGAGAGAGGGAAGGAGGAAGGGAGGGGGAGAGAGAGAGAGAAGGGGGGGGGAGGGAGGGAGGGGGGGGGGGAGAGAGAGAGAGAGAGAGAGAGAGAGAGAGAGAGAGAGAGAGAGAGAGAGAGAGAGAGAGAGAGAGAGAGAGGGAGGGAGGGAGGGAGGGAGGGGGAGGGGGAGAGAGAGATATGAAGAGAACCCTTTGTATTTGGGACACCTTGGCTTCATAGTATCTCCTTGGAACCCCTGCACGCTCAAAAGACTGTGTTACAACTATCCCCACACTATTGTGAGTATCTTGTCCTGTGGTTGGTTAGCAGTGTTGACTACCTACTTGGCTAATATTTTGTCTGCAACTAAGAAAGTGTATAAATGAATAAAAGTCTTTAGAACTAATTTGTCTTCTTTGATTTAATTTTAAACTAAAGAACTTCAGCTACAAAAGTGAAACGATCCAGTGGGAGGAGGGGGTGGGATGGGCATGCCTTTTTATGTGTGCTGTACATGCGTACGTATGTGAATATGAATGAATGTCAAACAGCCATTGAGGGAAGAAGTGTTCCCGAAACTTGTGTTGGCAGCAGCAGCTTTGTCTGAATTCTTCCTTGTTTATGAGGTGCAGACCCCTTCACATAGAAGAGAACAAATTTCTCAGTGGTAGAGCAGGAAGCAGTTAGCAGACTTTAGGCCCAGACTCCTTGGTCCATCTACTGGGCTGAAGTGAGTCGGTCTGGGCCCAGGAGCCTGGAATGACAAGGCCTTCAGGAGAAAAACTCAATCCAGAATAGAACCTCACTGGATTCGAAGGACCTAGGAGCTTCAGTTGTCTTAGGAGCATAAACTGGCCTTACTCTGGCTCTTAAGGCATTGAGATGTGAGGTCATCATGTGTATAGAAGTACCATCATGCGCACGACCCTGTCCTGGGCACTCTTTTTTTTTTTGGAGGGGGAAAGGCAAGGCAACTGGGGTGAAGTGACTTACCCAAGGTCACACAGCTAGTAAGTATGTCAAGTGTCTGACGTTGGATTTGAACTCAGGTCCTTCTGACCCCAGGGCTGAGTGCTCTACTCACTGCACCACCTAGCCGCCCCTGTCCTGGGCACTCTTACAGAGCTGAATTAATAGAATCTGAGGGGCATAATAAAAACAAAACAAAACAAAAAAGACATCCCCAGAAGCACTTCAAAGTCTGCAAAAGGCTTTACCCATACCATCTCATTTGGGCCTCACAACAAGGTGAAGGGGTTACTGTGGTTATTATTATCATTCCCGTTTTGAAGGTACAGAAACCGAGGTTGAGAGAAGTGAAATTATTAGCTCAAGGTCACATAGCTAGCACGTATTCGAGGCAGAAGATGAGCCTTCCGATTCTAGGTCCAGCTGACTGAACCCGTCAGGAACCCTGGGTCCTAGTCATTATCTGGTCATCTGGCCTTGGACAAATCATTTTATCTCTCTGAGTTGTTGGGTTTCCTCATTGGTTAAAGGACAGATGGTATAATCTTTAATGAACTTCCAGTTAGAATAATCTATGATGATACAAACTCTGCTTAGAATCTCAAGTGCTTGACTTTTCCCTCAGGCATAGCCGCGTTGTCCCAACATGGAGAAACCCCCATCAACAGGCCGTTCTATCGCCACTTCAGGGTAGTTGGCTTAGTCCCTGGCCCTATCTTGTGTTCTGAGCCCCAACTTTATTGGGGTTGAACACTAGAGAGTCTCCAAGGCCCAGTGGGTTGAGTCTGCATGGGCTAAAATTTAGGTAAGTAGCATTGTTTACGTCCTCCCTGCGATGTTACAGCTGCGCGCCTCATTAAAGCGTTCTCCAGAGGGAAAGCAAGGAACGGTCCGGGTGTTCAGCCTGGCTCTCTACATAAATGCCTGCCTGCCTGCCATTTTTAGAGGCTTTCCTTTTTGAAGCTGGTCCCGGTTGATGAGGCTTCATTCACCTTCCCAGCTCCTCGGATGCTTGGTATCTCTAAGTCTGGGTATGGTTCAGGCTCATCTCTCTACTTCTTTGCCTTTCTCTAGCATTATCTTAAGTATTAGCTTAAAGTTGCTGACTCCCTTTCACTCAGAGAGAATCATATTAACAGCAGAGCTTGGACTTTGAGCACATTTTGACTACCTTTGGTGATGTCTCCCTTTTGTATGTGTACAGTGCATATGAATGTGTGTGTGTGTGTGTATACCCATCTGCCCACCCAAAAGTTTATATATGTACAGTGTCCCAAAAGTTTGAATGAAGTTTTAACCTTACACATACAACATACACACACACACAACATACACATGTGTGCACATACACACACACACAGAGTCAGCTTTTACCTAACACAACCTCTATGAGTTTCTTTTTCTTTTTTTCCCTTACTCATTTCCCTTTCCATCTGACTCATCATTGTGTCTAAGGGTCCTACCCAAAGCCCAAAGTCTAATTCTTCTCCCATTGATGGGGCTTCCTGAGCTAAATTGGCATCTGTGGTTTCCCCTCTTCAGAGAGTAACTGGACTCCCTTTGGCTTTGATTTCTGCACATTTCTGGGAGAAGAGGCAGGGGAATGACTGTTTGCCAAACAAAGAAACATAAAACGTACCTCAACCCCACCTGAAACCTTGAGAAGAATAGGGCTGAATTCCTCAGGGACCAAACAAAAAAGCAACTCAAAACAGAGGGTGAGGGGAGGAGAAAAATGAAAAAGTGGATTATAAGGGACTCCTTCAGTGTGTGTGTGTGTGTGTGTGTGTGTACATGTAGGAAGCTCAATTTTTATTCTTTATTTGCTGAATGGGTGTTGCCTCAGACAAACTGAGACCTGGGAAAGACCTTAGCTTAAAAAGACCAAGGTCTCTCACTGTATCCTGGGCTATTGCCAATTGTTCTGATCAATGTCTTGCCGTTGAACTCCGATGATTCTGGAGAAGAAAGTGAGGCTGATGACTTTGCACGGCCCTGCCTCACTTAAATCCAACTCACTTGCAAGTCAAGAAATCACCCTCCTGAAGTCATTGTTCCTCATCAACAACAAAGGATGAACAACAACATGTAAGGTGAAAGATGGTCTGGGAAAGTTCTCAAAGTCACTTGCTCCTCAATATTCAGATGTCCACGTCATTCAGATCTTCCTGCTCTTTGGGTGTCCCTAGAAGCTTCATCCACCTTGCCATAGGAAGGCTGTCTGGACTGGAAAATCCTTCTCTTTGATTTAGGCCAAACTGTCACATGGAGCTCTGGCTACCACTATGACTACGATGTCTTTCATGGAGACTTTAGTTTTGTTTGCTGCCATTCCTTTGGGAGAACCTTCCCTTGGAGCGTCACCAGAGAGTCCCCCCACGATAGGTGGTGTGGATGAGACATTTGTTGAATCTCTGACCATTTGGTTCTTTTGGGCAAAGAGCTCCTGAAGGCATTGGATCTTTACAAGTCAGTCTTGGCAGGCTCTCAGAATTCCAGGTCCTTGGGTGAATATGTAGGTGCAACTATTTCGCACTCCACCTCCTGTCCATCTCCCAGAGCTATTTTAATTGTCTTAAAGAAATATTCCAAAGGTCTTACTCACAGAGGGAGCAAACAACTTACCTGTGATTTCAGGAAAGTCCCTCTCTTCTCTCTGCCCTATCCTCTCAGATATTTTTCCTTTTGGGGGACTATTGTGAAACATTGCATACTCTGGTACTTCTGTGTTACTTCTATTGTCATTCCTAAAACAAAACAAAAACATTTGACAACTACTTTCAGAAGAATTGAAAACTATTAATAATCACATAAAGGATTGTTTCAAATCACTAATAATAATCAAAACAACTTTGAGATTTCACCCAGAAAATTGGCAATGATGATGAAAGACGGAAATAACACTGTAGGGGATGTGGGAGTATAGGCTCAATTTGGAATTATACTAAAAGAAAATGATTAAAATGTCTATTTTTTGGTCCCAGAGATGACATGCCAAGCATATACTTCAAAGAGGTCAAAACAGAAAGCTAGATCTCATATACACCAAAATATTCCTAGAAGAATTTTCTTTTTGGTGGTAACAGTGAGCTGGAAAGAGAGTAGGTGTCTATTGACGGGGCATGAAATTACTGTGTCATTAGAAATGATAAATATGAAGAATTCAGAGAAACATGGCCTAACTCAATTTCGAGTTCTGCCAAAAGGCTTCGCTGTGGCAACTGGTAGTCTTCTTTCCAGTGTTCCCTAAACCCCAAGGGGGTTCAAACTTAACCTGGGGGCAGACTAACTATATTGCCACTGACCCTGAACTTGGGGAATTTCAAGGAGGAACAAGAGCCAAACAAGCAGGGAAAAAGAGGGTGGAAGAAAATCTGTTTCAAAGCAGGAACCATAAGTGTGAAGTCATGGAGAGTGGATGGGGAGGTTGCCAGCAGCTATAATGAATTCTGAGCTGAGGCTTTGAGGATGATTCAAGCCTGAGCTATGTACGTGGTGAATCCTGTATTGCTAATCCATTTTATATCAGGGAGAGAGACAGGCGACATTCTTTCTCTCTCCTTTTTCCTCTCTCTGGAGATGTTCAAATAGGTCGTGGGTTTTATACTCACTTTAAACCTCGATTCCCCCAATTATTCTTGTTACTAGGCACAAAGCTTGGTGATTTCTGACTGATAATGAAGTATAAGTGCTACCAGTACATGTGATTCCAGAATTCAAAGGCTAGTTCTCCCACCTAGTTGTAGTTCTGCTGACCATGCCACTCCCCTGCTCAAAAACTCTCACTGGCTCTTTCCTGTAGTAAGACAAACAGAAAGAGTGCTGCAATGCATCCTAAGGAGGTAGACAGAGAGGTGGTTGTTGTTTGGTTGTTTGAGTCATGTCTGACTCTTCGTGACCTCATTGGGGGCTTTCTTGGCAAATATACTGGAGTGGTTTACTATTTCCTTCTCCAGCTCATTTTACAGATGAGGAAACTGAGGCAAACAGGGAGAGAGAGAGAGACTTGCCCAGGGTCACACAGCTAGTATATGAGGTCAGATTTGAACTCAGGAAGATGAGTCTTCTTGTGTCTGAGCCCAGTGCTCTATCCATTTTGCCATCTAGCTGACCCAGACAGAGAGGAGATTCTTATTACGGAGAACATTGATAGCAGTCCTTTTGGTTGTGTGTAAAGGACGGGAAACAAAACAGGCACCCACTGAATGGGGAATGACTGAACCCATTACATGCCAATGTAATGGATTTGTATTGAGCCACAAGTAATGAGTAATATAACAGGTTCAGAGAATTCTAGAAACACTTGCTATAAACAGATGCAGACCGAAGAATGTAAAACCTGGAGAACAATTTATATGATGTCCACAATGATGTTAGAAACACTAAAAGACCTTAGAACTCTGAATGAAACAGTGAACAAACTAATCAGGCATTTGAAGGACTAATAATGAAACATATCTGTCACCCCTTGGCGGGGTGGTAATGGGATAGAGGTCTGAAACCAGATGGGCATTCTTACACACGGGCACTGTGTCTGTCTCTTACCATATACAGTCTGTCCTAAAAGCAGTTTTGTACTTAAATAACTTCAGAAGTGTAAATGCTTAAAGACTTAGTAAAAGTCTTAAAGACTAAGTCATAAAGACTTTAAAAAACCCCATCATATGGAAGGGTAATTAGTTCAATTTCTTTTGTACTTATTAAAATGAGTAATTTTTAATAATCAATTTTAATTTTTATCAAGATGGAACACCCTGTCGTTATGTATTGTGGAGGTGACAGTTTCTGGATGACACTGCCTCAGACCTGTAGATCAGCAGAAGGGGTCAATCGGTCAGCAAGCATTTATTAAGTGCCTACCAGTTGCCAGGCACTGGGGTAAGTGCCAGGGATACAAAGAAAGGCAAAAGACAGTCCCTGACCTCAAGGAGCTCATAATCCAATGGGGGAGATGCAGAAGTCACCTGATGTATCTCCATTAGACTTTTTCTTATGGGTTCGTGTCAAAGCTTTTGTGTGTGTATCAAAATCTCCTTCTTTGGATGATATTAAAGTGGGGTTACAAATACAATCCTTTGAGTCACTGAGCAGCAGCTGATGAAAGTTTTTACAAAGTTCAAAAATTTAACTACAGTGATATATAGTTAAATTTTTATAAAGAATATAGTATTTTTAAAAAATTCATATAATTGACTTCTAAAATGTTTTTGAAAAAGTTTGTAATATTTATATTTCTGTAACTATTAAGATGGCACAGTAGATAGAGTGCTGGGCCTGGAGTCTTCCTGACTTCAAATCTGCCCTTAGACACTTACTAGCTGTGTGACCCTGGACAAGTCACTTAACCTTGTTTGCCTCAGTTTCTTCATTTGTACAGTGATCTGGAGAAGGAAATGGCAAACCCCTTCAGTATCTTTGCCAAGAAAACCTCAAATGGGGTCACAAAGAGTGAGATATGATTGAAAAATGACTCTACAATCCCCTAGTACAATGCCTGGCCTATGATAGATGTTTGTTGATTGACTGATGGACTTCTTTAAAATCTCAAGGTTCAGCTCAGATGCCAACTTCTCTGTGATGCCTTCTTTGACAGTCCCAGCTATTAGGATTCTTTCCTTAACTGTGCGCTTGTTGGAGTCTCCTCTAATCAAATCAAAGTTCCTTCAGGGCAGAACTGTTTGGCTGCCGTCTTGGTGTCCTCTGTGCCCAGCACAAAGGTCATGGGGCAGCTGAACAGGAAGAAGGGCCGGCAGGGGCTCTCCTTGGCTCGGCCTTTTCTTATGACTCCAGGCTGCATAATCCTCATCTTAAGCAGCTGGTTGGGAAGAGGTCATACTGTTCATACCAGCTAGATGACCTGGGAGTCTGTAACTATATGCCTTCCGCAGAGATGGAGGAGCTAGAGAAAGGAATAAGCATTTCTATAAGGCCTGCTCCGTGACAGGCACTGTGCTAAACACTTTTCCCAAATATCATCTCGTTTGATCCTCACAACAATCCTGGGAGGTTGGTTCTATTGTTATCCCCATTTTATAGTTGAAGAAGCTGAGGCAAACAGCTTGAGTGACATGCCCAGGGTCACACATCTAGTTAGAGGCTGAATCTGAACTCAGGTCTTCCTGACTCCAGGCCCAGAACTCTAAGACTTACCATATAACCTGCTGCTATGTCCACTACACCTCTTGGCGCTGTCATCTGATCCGAAGGTACATCCTAAGGACCCACGGACTTTGCCGTCCACCCTGATACTGAACTCTTTTCTATGTACTTTCTCCTCCAATTCGTGTGAAGTCCTGGAAAACAGGGACTCTCATTTTTTTGGTCCAATTTACATTCCCAGCACTTAGCAAAGTGCTTGGCACTAAACAAATGTCTTTTCATTCATTCTTTCTTTCTTTCTTTCTTCATTCATTCATTCCCAGTATCTTGAATGTACTGTAGGAGGGATCTAATAAATGTTTGTTGAAGTGAAGTGTTAAATTCCTGCTTTACAAGCGTATACTCTTTATAGGATCTGACTCTAGATACTAAGAAATCTAACTATGGGATAGAAGGCTTAATCCCTTTGTGTTCACTCACCCAGAAGCAAAGCCCTGTTTGTGAATGAATAGGAGAGGAAAGGCCCACAAAGAACATGCTTCACCAATCCTTGCCCATGTGCCTAATAGCCCATTTAAAACAGGCCTCATTTCAAGTCATCTTGTATTATTAAACAGGATTCATTTTTAATGGGGCACCCTTCTGATCTACTGAGAGGAAAGCTTCAGTGCATTTAAGGAACATTACTCTGAAGGATCCAGAACAGTATTGGACCTCTTGAGTTATCTTCCAAGGGTGCCAGCTCCTCTTCTCAGAGATGGTCCAGGAAACTTTGTTTTTGCCCCATGACTTCCACCCATTACCCCTATTCATTGACCCAACTGAGACTAATAACCAATTATTAATTGAGATTAAGATTTTTCCTTTTCTATTTTCTCATTTAGAAATCAGCCCCTTGTAGGTTATTCAGCCAGCAACTGAAGGACGTTGCTAATAGATGAGATTGCCCAAATCCTCAGGGTACATGCTTTTCTCTCTCAGATAGGATAGAACTCTACCCAACTAGAAGACCTTACAAGGAGAATCTAATCTAGGTAGAATTCTTAACTCACAATCATTCATTGTTCACTGAGTAGAGGATATGTATATATACATACATATACACATATATGTATATATCTTTTATATAATATACACATGATATAAAACAGACAGACAGACAGACAGACAGAGAGATAGATAGACAGGATAGATAGATAGATAGAAAGAAAGAAAGATGATGGATGGATGGATGGATGGATGGATAGATAGATAGATAGATAGACAGACAGACAGACATCTTTTGTATGGATTGCCCTGAGGTGGGAGTAGTCTGGCTTGAGATGAGTCTCTCTTTGCCCATGAGTGACATGATCAGAGTCATGTACCCAGGCCTTCATTAGAATAGACCCACCTCTCACTATAATATTTATTCTCTCATTCATTATTAGCCAATCAGAGTTAATTCTCACTTATCAGGAACACCCACTCTTCAAAGGCTATATAAGCATCAAGAGGCCTCCATGAGGGGTCTTTGGTTTATGAGAAAAAGCCAAATGACCATCCTTTTATTAATTATTCACTAGCTATAATTAATAAAATGGTTAATTACCCAGAAATTATGTCTCTCGGACTTTTTGTACATCACACAACCCAACAAGCCCAATCTTTTGGACTTCCTGATCCTTGAGCTGACTTTGCTCCTTGAGTTTGGAGAACTCCTGAGCCCTAGATCTCTGTTCCTATCTATACTTTAATTCCTAGTCCCCATCCTCTGTCACTATCCCTGTATCTGGGTGCCAACTTCTAATATCTGCTTCCCTTTTCCCCTTCTACCTGCTATCTCCATGCATTCCAGATTGTAGGAGTATCCTTTGTAGGGTTTGTTCAGAAGGAAATGAGAAGCTGTTTGGCATAGTGGCTAGAGGGCTGACCTTAATGTTAGGACACCTGGACTGGCACCTACACAGGCTGTGTGACATGGACAAATGACATAACCTCTCCATGCCCCAGGTGTGTTCTAAGATTACAAATTATTTTTGTTGTGTAGTCATTTCAGTCATGTCTGACTCTTCATGACCCAATTTGGGATTTTCTTGGCAAAGATACTGAAGTGGTTTGCTGTTTCCTTCTCTAGCTCATTTTATAGATGAGGAAACAAAGGCAAACAGATTTAAATGACTTGCCCAGGGTTACACAGCTAACATCTGAAGTCAGATTTGAACTCAGATCCTTCTGAATCCAGGCCCAGCATTCTAGCCACTGTGCCACCTAACTGCCCCAATAAATTTTAGCAGAGGCAGAAATCTATCTGTTCAATAAGAGGGATTTTTAGGGGCAGTCGCTTAACCCTGATTGTCTCAAAAAAAACATTAACTGAGTTTTATCCTGGGATGGGGTTCTCTACACTGACAAAATCCTAGATCAAGCATACTTCACAAGGGAAAAGAGAATATGCCAATTTAGAAATGTAATAGGGGTAACCATGAGAACCCCTTTGATCTTCTGGAAGTGGACAACTTCCATAGAGCTAGCATCTGTGCTCTGGCTCAAGGCTAAAGGACCTACACTTTGGGCTGATGTAGCAGCAAACCTTATTGGTCCTCATGGTCCTCATCATTGGGAGTTTCACCAAAGATGATTGGTACCAGAACAGAAAGAGCCATCTACTTAGTAGACTTAAAAGAAGAAATAACATCTGCCTTCTCTTCCCTCTTTTTGAGTAAAAGTTTTGCCTTGAAATTCTGAGTGGGGAAAGAGGATTTCCTTTTCTCTGCCTCTACTGACAGGTATGTTGGCTACATGCACATAGCAGTGAAAACACAGGACACTAGATCTCAAGTCCTTAGATGCCTCTTCTAGTTTGTATATTTTTCTTATAGAATAGGTGACTCAGCAGTGATCTTGAGAGATCTATTTTTATGGCTGGCAATTACCTCATGAATTTGAGGAGCTCAGAGTCATTGAGTGGTATGGGAGCTAACTGCCCATAAGGAGGTGCTTCCTGAAGCTATACTTTTCTTGGAGCAAAAGATGACACACAACCAAGAGGATGAACTATGTATACCAGGGTGGCAAATATTTCTTATGGCATGAGGAGAGTGAGAGTGGGAGGGGAGGTTACCTCCTTCTATAAAGGGGTCCTTGTTGTTGACTCAAGCAGACCGAGTTCAATCCTTGGAGGAGTCTGACCCCTAAGAGAGGCGATTTGGTTTTCTTTCTCACACTCGCTCATTTAGTTTGTTACCACCTGGAGTTATCCCCAACAAATTTCTTTAAACAAAGTTGAGATAGCTCCCTGTAAGACAGATAAACACTAGCACACATGAGGGCTCTTCTGTGTTCACAGGTTCACTCTTGATCTGGTCAGACAGGAAGACAGCTTCAGAGGGTTAATAATCTTACTTTATTCTAGTCTAGCCTTCTCACAAATGGGTTGCTGATAATGGGAGCACCAACTCCTACAGCAATGCCTAATCACCTACTCACAGAGGCTGGTGAGAAGAAGGGGCAACTACCCCTACATCTCGATGGGGTCAGTTGAGACAGGCACAGCTTGTGCACTCCTCTAAATCCCCTCAAGCCTCAATGGGGACCAGATGAGGCAAACACAGAGTCCCCCCAAGCCTTGATGGGGGCTGATCAAGGCACACACAGCATTCCAGCTTGTGCATTAAACCCTAAGGTTTCCCCACTCTTTGACCAGTGCCTACCTGCTTTATAGGGCATCAGACAAAGAGGGCATATTGCTAGCAATAGCCTCACAAGTTTAGATCACCTCATCACTGTATCTCACTGCACAGTTTCAGTTCAGTAAATTTCAGTGGAAATTTACAATTTAAGCACAAATGTTTATATTATTTGTCATTATATAATGCTGTGCAAGCATGATGGAGATGTTTTGAACCATTATCATGAAAACTCACATCTAATACCTGAGAACAAGAGGCTGTTATGGCCATGGATCCTGGGAAACTAAAATTCTAAGAAACAATAACAAAAATCCACTTTACACACCCTAAAATCCACCTTACTTAGACTAAAATCCACCTTACTTACACTCCCTAAAAGGGATTCTCTTTCAGAGAAGTTATTCAATGTATAAGGTAGTAGCTGTTAGGTAAAGGATGGCTATTTTTTCCTCTATCACAAAAGAAATGCTTAAAACACATAAGGCTCATAAGTCCTATGCAATGACAAATATCTAAAACATGAAACAGTAAGGACCCCTCGCCTCAGAGGACTTACATCACAGATCCAGACCAATTTATAAAGGAAAAGAGAATATTCAAATTTAGAAATAATAATCCTGGTTTAGGTTCACCCAATCAAGAAGCCCCTGGAGAGCATAGTGGGCTTGTGGTATTTCATCCAGATTACTACTAATCACTTTGTTAACCTTCCCTTCCTCCTCTTCCCCATCCCTCCCCCCACCCCACCCCACCAAACAAGATTATTATCAGGTAAATAAGACAGTGTTCTCCTCACCGCAAAAATCAGAATAATCCCAGAAGACACACAGGTTACTCTCCAGATTGATTTACAACTATATTAGGTAAAGCCTGCTCCCCTCCTCTCCCCTGCCCCAATTCAGAATGGTAAAATAATCCAGTTCTCATTTTTGCAAACTTGAAAAGCATTACTAACCAGACACACCAATACCTACCAAACAAAGAATGTTTGGCCATCAGACAGTTTCAAACCCTTTTTCCTGCAAGAGTTAAAAGGAAGAAATCAAGAAACGTTCAAAGGGAGCATCAATAGACTGCATTTCAAGAGCCAAGCAACCCTTTAAATTCTGTGGAGCACTGTCTTCCTCCCACTAGGTCTAATCTGGAAGTATTGTGGACTTCAATTTCAGTATTTGTGTTATTTTCAAAGGCTCGCTGCATTCTTAAGTATGACTTTACATCTGTCTTAGGGCCAAGAATTGTTTTCCGTGGGGCTGCATTGCCAATTTACAGTGGAAGTTGGTGGGAAAATACAGTTCAATTGTTAGGAATATGCTCTGTAGCCAAAGCTTCAGGAACACAATGTATTCAATGAAGGCTCAGGGTGATGCGCCTAGTAATTGTCATTCTCTATGCGGTGGCGGTGGTGACAGTGTCAGTTTCTGCAGCCCACCACCACCTTTGGCTGACAGGGGCAACAAGTATAGCACTAGGGAACAGTGGGGGCCCCCTCATTTAGTTCCATCTCTGTAGGGATGCTTATATGCATCCCACATTGATGCATTCATACAGAGTGGGCGAGAATGACAGAGCAGCCATTATCTGTGTAGCTGGGGCCCTCGGGTGATCATGGATTTATAAGAATGTTAGGATTGGAGGGATCCTTAGAGATGGTCTAGTCCAATTCCTTTATTCTGTCGATGAGGTAGCCAAGGCCCAGAGAGGGAACATGTTTTGCCTGGAGGTCATGCAGCAAGTTACTGGCCAATCCAGAACTACATTACAGGTCTCTTGACTCCTAGCCTGGTGCCCTTTTCATTATGTTACATAGCTGTTGTGTAGACAAAAAGTGGAGGCGACAGGGAAACAGGGGCTTTGAGGACAATGGAGCCCCAGGCACAGTTCCCCTCGAGATAGAGTTCAACTTGGGAGTCAAGGGGGGAAAATGAATCATCCTGAGGCCTTTTCCTACACCTCCCCCTTGTTCCCATAGAGGATTCTCAGGGTACTCAAGACTGAGAGGAAGCAAAGAGGGGTCAGGGACGGTGAGTAAGGAGGACCAATGTTGGAACACTCTCTGAAAGCAGAGGGAACAATGTGGCCCTGTGTCTCCTACCAGCCCCTGCTCTGACTCCCTGAACTTTGGGGCCCTTCTGCTAAGAGAAAGCCCCTCCTCTCTCCCACTCTCCTTCTCCCCTTTCCCCCTTTGATTGCTCCCACATTCCTCTTTGCTGAGAGCTGCTACAGACAAGGGGAGGAATAATAATGAAGTTGAGGATGCGGGGCTGAGGAACTGCCTGCGGGAGCAATGCTGGCTCGCTCTTCTCAGGTGTCCCTGCCCAGTGACACTGATTGGTAGGCAGGAAAGCCAAGCCTGGGGAGAGGATTAGGATGGGGGGTAGTACAACAAAGGCCTTAGGGACTAACCAAAGGCAATGATGGGGGAGGCTCATTACTACAGACAGCTGGTTGGAAGAGCAGCTCCTCCCTTCATTGTGTTTACCTGGTGATTGTGAGCAGCTGGATGCCAGGCATTCATTTTCCAGACAGCAAGTGGCTGATTGGCAAGGGGCAATGAAGAACAGCCTGGCCTGGATCCTGTTTCCTTTGAAATCACTCTCCCAGGGCTGGGAAGAGGGGATAAAAATTATAAAACTAAGGTATAAAACCCTGCCACAAGTTAAAGCAGAACTAGAGCTGATACTAGGATTTTCTGCACCTGGGGTCAGCACCACAAACAGCGCCTAGGACCAGAAACATCAAGGAAACCTCAATTCAAAGCAAGGACCAAACACCCCACAGTGGGAGACAGATACTCCTGTACTTTCCTACCCTTCCCCCCACCCCCACCCCAGGGCACCGCGAGGCTGTGGCCATCTGGAAGCTTCCTACTTTAATGAGTTATCTTGATAACTAGATGTGAGGGTCAGATGTTTCTTTACCTTTTTTATTCAGGAAGCCTAAAACATGGGGGATAGTGTGGTAACCCTTATAGCAAGCAGAGAAATGTTTTTGGGAAAGGGTCTAGTAGAATCATTTTGGACCTCCCTGCAAAAAAAAAAAACCAAACCCTCAAAATATGTTACTAAAAAGATATTAAAAGGAATTGCAACTGGTGCCCAAGTTGCCTGGAAGCTGTGCTGATTTCCTCATTTGAGATCTATCATCTCTATGTGATATGATATGATGCACCTTTTTTAAAAAGGAAATCAAATATTTTTTTAAAAATATTTTTTGTTGGAGACCTCTAGGAGCCAAGATGGCAGACTAAGCAGTAAGTTGCTATAGTTCTCCCTTACTGACGTTAAAAAATCCAGAAAATATTGCACCAGGAAAAATCCTGGAACAGTGGAGTCTGCAGAAAGAGGGGATGTAGTGGTTTTTTAGTTCATGAGGCTAGGGAAATTAATAGGAAAGGTCCCTCTTGCTGTGGCTGTAGCAGACCAGTACAGGATGGGAGGTGTCCCTGCAAGCCACCAGCAAGCCCCACCTCAGCAAACTAGCAGGAGATTCTGAGCCCCAGGGAGGTAGAGCAGGCAAGCACCAACACCAGGTCCCCTCATGCTTTGGCACAGCCAGGGGAACTGGGAGACACCAGCACAGAGAATGACCACGTGTGCAGCACATGGGCATCTAACAGCAGCTAAGCCTACCCATGCTCTAGCACAACCCCCAACAAGGAGGTGGCCTCCAGTGGCCAGAACACACCCATGCCCACATCTCACCCTATGAGCTTCAGTGTAACCCTGGGGAAATGCAGTAAAACCCCACTGTGGCATTGGCACACACCATCTACCACCACCAGTTCCAGCTCAGCAGCAGGTAAGCTACAGCCTCTACAGCTTCCAGCTGCCATAACCTGAGGCCCCAACACACAAAGCCAGTAATCAGGTCCCTAGCTCCTAGCAAGAAGTGTGGGACAGTGCCCCCTGTGCCCCAGAAGCAGAGATCAACTTTAAAAGCCAGGAAAAAAGACAAACAACATAAGCAAAACAATATAGGAAAACAAAGACCATAGATTCTTACTATGGGGACAGGGAACATCAAAACACATATTCAGAAGAGGACAGCATTGTCACTATACCCACATCTGAAACCTCAAAGGGGAGTATGAACTTGTCTTAGGCCCAAAAATCCTCCTTGGAAGACCTCAAGAAGAATTTTAAAAGTCAAATTATAGAGGTAGAAGAAAAATTGAACATTTCGTTTAAAAATACAATCAACAAAATGGGGGGTGGGGGGAAGTATACAGAAGAAAATGACTCCTTAGTAGAACTGGCTAAATGGAAAAGGAGGCACAAAAGCTAACTGAAGAAAACAATTCATTAAAAATTAGGATTGGGCGAGTGGAAGCTAATGACCCTATGAGACATCAGTAATCAGTCAAAAAAAATCAAAAGAATGAAAAAATAGCAGAAAATGTAAAATACCTCATTGGAAAAACAGCTGACCTGGAAAATAGATTCAAGAGAGATAATTTAAGAATTATTGGTCTTCCTGAAAGCCATGATGAAAAAAAAAGAGCCTGGACAGCATCTTCCAAGAAATCATCAAGGAAAACTGCCTTGAGGTCCTAGAACCAGAAGATAAAATAGTTATTGAAACAATCCACCAATCACCTCCTGAAAGAGATCCCAAATTGAAAATGCCAAGGAATATTATAGCCAAATTCCAGAATTACCAGGTTGAGGAGAAAATACTGCAAGTAGCCGGAAAGAAACAATTCAAATTGTGGCACCACAGTCAGGATCATGCAGGACCTTGCAGCTTCTACATTAAAAGATTGGAGGGCTTGGAATATGACACTCTGCAAGGCAAAGAAGCTTGGATTACAACCAAGGATCAAAATTAGGCATACTCTTTCAGGCAAGGAGATGGACATTCAATGAAATGGGGGACTTCTGGACCTTCCTGATGAAAAGACCAGAGCTCAACAGAAAATTTGATCTTCAAATGCAAGACTCAAGAGAGGTGTAAAAAGATAAACAGGAAAGAAAAAAACACATGTTATTCAATAAGGGCAAACTGTTTACATTCCTACACAGGAAGATGAAACTTGTAACTCTTGAGAATTGTGTCTTTATTACTTTTAGAAGGGATATACATAGACAGAGGGTATGGGTATAAATTAACTGTTGTGATGATAAAAAAACCTAATTAAGGGGTGAAAAGGGATTGTAATGATAGAAGAGGAAAGGAGGAGGCAGAAAAGGGTAAATTACATCACATGAAAAGGCACAAAACATATTACAGTAGAGGGAAAGAAGGGGGGGGGAGACAAGAATTGCTTGAACTTTACTTTCATCAGATTTGGCTCAGGGAGGGAATAACATATTCAGGTATAGAAATCTAATTTGCCCTACAAGCAGTAGGAAGGGAAAAGGGAAAGGAAAGAGAGGGCATGGTTAGAAAGGAGGGAAGAAGTAGTAAGGGAACAGAGAAAGAAAAGGGAGAGGGCTGATAGAAGAGAGGGAAATGATCATTGGGAAGGAAGTGATTGAAGGAGGTGGTGATCAAAAGCAAAACTCTTTTGAGGAGGGAAAGGGAAAAAGGATAAATAAAAGCATAAACAGGGGTTGGGGAATAGGATGGAGAGAAAAATATAGAGAGTAATCATTACTGTGAATATGAATGAGATGAACTCTCCCATAAAGTGGAAGCAGTTAGCAGAACAGATTAAAAACCATAATCCTACAATATGTTGTTTACAAGAAACACATTTGAAACAGGTGGATACACATAGGATAAAGGTAAAAGGCTGGAGTAGAATATATCATGCTTCAACTGAAGTAAAAAAAGCAGGAGTAGCAATCCTAATCTCAGACAAAGCAAAAACAAAAATAGATCTAATTAAAAGAGATGAGGAAGGAAAGTATATCCTGCTAAAAGGCACCATAGACAATGAAGTAATGTCACTATTAAACATATATGCACCGAGTGGTATAGCATCCAAATTCTTAGAGGAGAAGTTAAGAGAGTTACAGGAAGAAATAGACAGTGAAACTATAGTAGTGGGGGACCTCATCCTCCCCCTCTCTGAACTAGATAAATCTAACCACAAAATTAACAAGAAAGAAGTTGAGGAGGTGAATAGAATTTTTAGAAAAGTTAGATATGGTAGATCTCTGGAGAAAAATGAATGGGGATAGAAAAGAATATACCTTTTTCTCAGTGGTACATGGCACTTACACAAAAAATGGCCATGTACTAGGGCATAAAAACCTTACAATCCAATGCAGAAAGGCAGAAATATTAAATGCATCCCTTTCAGATCATGATGCAAAAAATTATATATAATAAATAGCCATGGAAAGATAGACTAAAAATTAATTGGAAATGAAGTAATTTAATCCTAAAGAATGAGTGGGTCAAACAACAAATCATAGAAACAATCAATAACTCCATCCAAAAGAATGACAATAATGAGACCACATACCAAAACTTATGAGATGCAGCAAAAGTGGTTCTTAGGGGAAGTTTTATATCTCTAAATGCTTACGTGAATAAAATAGAGGAAGAGGAGATCAATGAATTGGGCATGCAACTAAAAAAGCTAGAAGAAGAACAAATTAAAAATCCTCAATTAAATACCAAATTAGAAATAGTGAAAACCAAAGGAGAGATTAATAAAATTGAAACTAAGAAAACTATTGAACTAATAAATAAAACTAAGAGATGGTTTTATGAAAGAACCAATAAAATAGGTTAATTTGGTTAAAGTTGGTTAATTTGATTAAAAAAAGAAGAAAACCAAATTACCAGTATCAAAAATGAAAAAGGTTGAATTCACGACCAATGCAGAGGAAATTAAAACAATAATTAGAAACTATTTTGCCCAACTGTATGCCTGTAAATTTGACAATCTTAGTGTAATGGATGAATATTTACAAAAATATAAATTTCCCAGATTAACAGAAGAAGAATACTTAAATAACACCATCTCAGAAAAAGAAATTGAACAAGCCATCAATGAACTCCCCAGGAAAAAAATCTCCAGGCCAGATGGATTTACAAGTGAATTCCATCAAAATTTAAAAAACAATTAATTCCAGTACTATGTAGACTATTTGCGGAAATAGGTGAAAGAATTCTTTTTATGATAAAAATATGGTACTGATACCTAAACTGGGGAGAGTCAAAACAGAGAAAGAAAATTACAGACCAATTTCCCTAATGAATACAGACGCAAAACATTTAAATAAAGTGCTAGCTAAAAGATTACAGCAACTTATCACAAGAATAATATACTATGACCAAGTTTAATTTATACCTGGAATGCAGGGCTGGTTCAATATTAGGAAAATTTTTTTTATATTACATTCATTTCAATGTATCTTAACTCTCTCTTCTCTACTCATTAAGGTATCCCTCATAATAACAACAAAAAAGAAAGAATGCTTTAAAAACAGATTCAGCAAAACTAATCAACACATCTAGTCTCTTTCTATATATGCAATGATCCACACCCATTATAGTCCCCCACCTCTGCAAAGAAGGAAGTAAATTGTATTTTCTCATATCTTCTTCTGGCCGAACTCGGTCATTTTTTGTTACTGTTCTTTTTCTTTACATTGCTGCAGTCATTGTGAATGTTGTTTGCCCAGTTCTGCTGATTTCCTTATGTATCAGTTCATAAAAATCTTCTCAGTCACTAGCCATTTTAAATTCACTTGCCCTGGGGCAAATTTTCTACCTTCCACAACCTCACCTCCCTCCTTGATAGGTCAAAATCCTCTTGCTGGCAGCTAGGCAGTGAGTGGGCAGAGACAGGTGGTTTCCAGCTGTGTGCTAAAAAATACACAAAGCTTATATTCAGACATGTTTTTTCCCTTTTCATATTATCATATGTTACACTTACCTATGTACATCTCATAGTAGCAACTTGGTATAGTGGGATAAGTATTTGACTTGGAATTAGGGAGACTTGGGTTCAAATCCTACCTCTTACTGCTGTGTGACCCTTGGCATGTTACTTAACCTAGGACTGCATTTGGCAACTCCCAAGGACTTAGATATTAAGTCACTGACATTACCATTGCTAGGTCGAGAGAATTCCCACTGACAGAGTCTCCGACTCTGATGAAATGGACTACTTGCATATATATGTTGTATCTCCCCATCTTCTTACAGTAAAATGTAAGCTTCTTGATGCCAGGAATTGTTTAATTTTTGTTCCCTATCTTCTTAAAGTGCCTGGAAAAAAAGATAGAGAGAAGACACAATGTGCTTTTGATTCTATGGAACATAATTTCACAGGATAACGCTTGTTAAACCTGAAAATTTGGTTGAAGTAAACAACAGAGCTAGGTGACAGAAAAATTCATATTATTTATTTATCCATTCATTCCCTTTAAACATAGCAGACAGACATGATCATGGATTGAGCCAGACAGAGTCTGACTGACTTGTACAGAAACACGAACAGGTTTTATATTTTTTAGAACAATCACAATTCAGCATGTTACTCAATTTGATGATCCCCATGTATGTTTAACCGCAAGACAAGGATTTCCCTTAATGGAATAGGGTTGTAAAGAACGTTGACAAAGGTCAGTTAAAACTACAGCCCAGCATCTCTGTGTCTCATTAACATTCCATAACATAGTATATACCTGTAGAATATTAAGTGAGGTAGTCTCTCTTGGGATTAGGGTCTCATCCTTTAGTGGCTAACAGGGGTAAGAACGTCCTTAGGTCAGTCTGATCTGGCCTTGTTGACAGAGGTAAGGGTATTTCCTGAGCAAACTTTTAGAGAACAAAGAAGCCTGGATCTTCTTCCAGTTACTCATTAATTCAGGCTCTGGGTCTGGTTGAAATTAAAAATGATATAAAATTGTATAAAATGTTCCACACGCTTCAGAGATGGAAGGTCTCAAATCCAGCTTTTCATTTTACACATGAAGAAAATGACACCCCCCCCCCCCAAAGTTAAATGACTTTCCCAGGATCACACAGCTGAGGCAGGATTTAATCAGTCAGCCGGTCAATCGACAAGTACTTTATCAAGTTACTATGTAACTTAGTAACAGAGGGATACAAAGAAAGTTACAACTCCTGCTCTTAGGAAACTTACATTCTAATGAGGGGGATTACCTGTAGATAAAGAGCTACATATAAGTTATGTACAGAATAGATAGAATGTAATATTAGAGGGAAGGGACAGTGAGATGGCATAGTGGATAGAGTAGTGGAAGACTCATCTTCATGAGTTCAAATGTGACCTCAGGCACTAGTTGTGTGACCCTGTGCAAGTCACTGAACCCTGTTTGCCTCAGTTTCCTCATCTGTACAATGAGCTGGAAAAGGCAAACCACTCTAATATCTTTGCCAAGAAAACCCTAAATGGGATCACAAAAAGTTGGTCATGACTCAAGGACAACAACAACATTATTAGAAGGGAAGACTTTAGCATTTCAAAGGACCCGGAGAAGTCTTCTGTAGAAGGTCACTTTTGAGCTGCATCTTGAAGGGAGCCAAGGAAACTAACGTGGTCTGGGCTGTGATGTACAGGTTTGCTACTGCATGGGACACTGCTTTGGATCCTGGCCTCTGCTTTCCCCAGGATGGGTTCTTTCTCTTCACTTCCACACCAAACAAAATATGTGCAATTTTATGCAGCTCTTCCCATCCAGAGCTGGTCCTAGAAAGCCAAGTGGCCTGAAGTGGCCTATGGTTAGGTTATGGACAGAGTAGGAAAGTTACGAACAACTGCTATTGGTTAGTCCCATTGGCTGACTGAATCCTGAAGTCATAATAATCTTGATTTTTTTCTTCTCATAGAATCACAGAATTTGAGGGTTGGATGGGACCTCAGAATATATCTACTCCAGTGCATGCACAAAAGTGGTCATCCAGCTTCTGCTCATAGACCTTTAGGGAGGGAAAACATATTGAGGTAGTGGACTGTCTAATTCCCGTCTGATTTCTTTCCAGAGTACCCCTAGGAATTACTGAATGATACAATCTCAGATTTGGAAGGGATTTCAAAGGACGGCTAGTCCAGTCCATGCCTGAACAAGAAACTACTCTCCTTATTCATTCAATAAGCATTTATTTATGGAGACTATGAGACTTCATGAAATATTCCCTGCACCATCTGAAGGAAATGTGGAGGTCCAGAGAATATTGCCCAAGACATTCTGTCAGGACAAGTCTAAAGAAGGGCTTAAGATAAAAGCTATTTTTCACCTGGGCAACCTATTTTTACATCAAACCCAACTTTCTTAAATCTGAATTCATCCGTTCTCCCCCAAATTTGCACCTCCCCCACCTTTTCCATTTCTTTTGATGGTTTCACCATCCCACCAGTTACCCAGACTTGAAAACTTATCCCTCCTATCTAATAAGTTGGAAAGTTCTGCTGCTATCTGCACAGTGTCTCCCTTCTATTCTCTTCTTTTCACCCACATCATTGTGAATATTGTTGTTCAGTCGTATCTGACTCTTCATGACTCCATTTGGTGTTTTCTTGGCAAAGATACTGGAGTAGTTTTCCATTTCTTTCTCCAGCTCATTTTACAGATGAGGAAACTGAGGCAAAGAGGGTAAAGTGACTTGCCCAGGTTCACACAGGTAGTGTCAGAGGCCAGATTTGAACTCATGAAGATGAGTCTTCCTAATTTGAAGCCCTAGGCTCCATCCACCACCACCTAGCTGCCCCCTTCACTCCCTACCATTTATATTTATTTGTTTATCATATCCTCTATCAATAAAATGTGTCATTTTTCATTTTTGTATGCTTAGCACCTATATAGTGTCTTGTCCACAGACAACACTTAGAAAATGTTGGTGTAACTGAATTGAAATGCCCTGAGAAATGAGTATAAGGGTTAGAAGTCTAAGCCTTTATTTGCATATAATTTGCATAAACCTGAGGGTCAACCTTTATTTGCATATCATTTACATCCTTTGTTGCCTACCCAGACTGTGCTATCTAGTCTCAGACTCATTTTAGGTTAGAATATCAGGCTTCCCCACCTTCCTACCCCAATCCCCATCTTAAGTCAGTATCATAGAAATCAAAGGCTAGGAAGGACATTAGGGGTCATCTAGTTCCAGCTTTTTCCATCTTACAGAGGGGGAAACTGAGGCCCAGAGAGGTTAAGGTGACTTGTCTAAGGCAACTCTTCAAAATCATTCCATAGAGAGAATTAGAAGCAATCCAGACAAACAGGAATTCAAACCTTGGTGCAGAAATCTATCAAATATGGGGGCCATACTGACATGTGTCCCTGGTCCTAGTCCATGGGGAATCCTCCCCAAATTACATGGTGCTTCTTTTATTTATTCTTGTATACCACGCACCAAAATAAATGTAAAGTGTTTGAGAGCAAGGATGATTTCATTCTCATCTTTTTTAATCTTAGCACTTGGTTATTGAGCTTCCAATTTTCACATCAAACTCAACCTCACTAAACCTGACTTCATTCTCTCCCTCCCAGACTTACTTAATAAATGCTTACTGACTGATTGGCCCAAGTTTTTGTGTGTGTGTGTGTGTGTGTGTGTGTGTGTGTGTGTCGTGGACATTGTTGGCGGTCTGGTGAAATCTATGGATTCCTCAGAATAATTTTTTAAGGCATGGGATCAAATATATAGGATTATGAAATAAATCAGTTACATTGAACTATGGCTACCTATAATTTATTTAAAATAAATAAGTATAAAATAGAGTTATATAGAGTTTATTTAAGATAAATATATAAAAATATATAAATATAGTTATTTAAAATAATATATAAATAAATGTAGTTCTATAGAATTTATTTAAAATAAATCTCTAAAATAAATATAGAGTTTATTTGAAATAAACATAATAATATGTAACTGTAGTTATATATTTATTTGAAATAAATATATAATAATATCTAAATGTAGTTATATATTTAAAATAAATATATAAATATAGTTATATGTGTTTATTTAAAATATATAAAATAAATATAGTTAGATACAGTTTATTTAAAATAGATATATAAAATAGACAAAAATAAAGTTCATTTAAAAAATAAAGATTTTTTTCAAGTTCACAGACCCCAGGTTTAGAATCCCTGTATTTCTTCCCATATACCCATCATTCTTCACCAGATCTCCTCTGAGAACAAGAAGATGGAGTGTGGAGAGAGAAAGCAGCTTGCCAGAATAGGGAAAAGGGAAATATTGAGGACTACCAGACACAGCAGCTGATGTGGACACAGCACAGTGTGGAAAACCCTGCCCACGGCCAATCTGCTGGCATCCTGATCTGCAGGTTGGCATTTCTGAATCCCCGGGTTTACTTTTGAAAGGGAGAACTAGAGAGGAAGGGAAGGGAGGGAGGGGGAAATCTCTTAGCTCCTGACCCGAGGGTGTTAATGCTCTTTGCTCTTCCCCTCTGGACCCTAGGAGCATTATTATGATTATTACTTTCATTGTCAGCAGTTGGGGTAGGGAGCTATTTAAAGCCCTCCATTTCTCTTTTCTCCTGTTTCATTTCTCCAAGGGCAGGATGGAAAGACAAAAGCAGGCCTCTGTAGCTGAGCCTGGCCCTCACAGCCGCCCCTTGGCACAAGCAGCTTCAGGACAGCTGGGGGAGGCCTCATTTGCATAAATGCAAATCCATGCCATGGCTGCCTGCAATTTCCCTTCCATTCCTGCTCCATCTCTGCAGATCCAGGTGGTGTTGGAAGGGTCCCCAGATCCTGTGTCATATCAAGTCTCTTTAAAGGGCATTTTTTTTCAACTGAAATGGTTTTCATACTCCTTTCCTGGGGGTCTCCCATCCAGGGATTCCAGGTGATTCAGGACCCTGGGACCATTCCCACTTTTCCATTCCTTCCTCTTTCCATGGTGATTTCCTAAAATCTACGTGTGTACAGTTAAAGGTATGGAGTCTAGGGCTGGATATTATAAACTGCTGGAGCAATAGATTGGGAGTAAGGTAGGCTGGGCTCCATGTGAACTATGTGAAGAACCTCCTTCCCTTGATGGTCCCCAGTATCTATATCTATAAGTTGAGAGAGTATTCATTAGACCAAAAATTATTAACTTGGGGTATGTGGACTTTTAAAAAAATGTTGTTAATTTTATTTCAATATTACTGGTTTCATTTGTAATCTTATGTATTTTATTTTATGCATTTCAAAGCATTATTCTGAGAAAGGGTCTATAGGCTTTACCAAATTGCCACCAAAGGTTTCCATAACAGACAGAAAGGTTAAGATCCCTTGCTTTATGTGACCTTTATATGGTCTCTTCTAAATCCAAAATGTTATGATTTTATGTCATGACTTAGCAGTGATGGTGGGAGAGGGGGTGTCTCTATGTTTATGGGACTTTCTGCCCATTTTCCTCCCCCATTCCTATCACTCCAACAAGCTGGAGTTGGAGGGATGATGACTCACTCCTCCCACAGCCAGATGCCCTGGGTTTCCCAGGGACTAAGACAGAGACAGAAGGCACATTAAGTTCCTGGTAGGGCTACAGCCCTAGCTGACCTCTGGAAGGGAAAAGAGCACCTCCAGCTGGCAGTGATGGAGAAAGATGGCATACTTGGAATATAAAATTAAAACTACTAATAGCTAACATTTAACCTAAATCAATTTTAAGGTTTGCAAAACACTTTACATATATTGTCTTATTTGGTCCTCAGAAAAATCCTGTGAGGTAGTGGCTACGATTTTCCATATTTTATAGTTCAGGAAATTGAGGCTGACAAAGGTTTAGTGATGTGTTTAGAATCAATGAGCTAGTAAGTATCTGAGGCAGGATCTGAATTCAAATCTTTCTGACTTTAGGTTAATTTCCCATCACTATTCAACCTAATGCATTTATAGTCCAAGGACCTGGTTTGACCACAGCTCTGTTGCTTCCTACCCATGTGACCTTAAAGAAGGGCTGTTTCCTCATCTGTAAAATGAAGCAGTTGCTTTAAATGAGATCCTTTCCAGCTCTGAATTTAATGAACCTTTAAGCATAAATGGAGAAAAAAGGAAGTAGGGCTGTTTGGGAATGCATTTATTCATTTGCTTAAATGTTGCATCCTTCTCTCCCCACCCCCCACACCCAGCAGACCATATGCTCCTTGAAGTTAGGGACTATTTCTGGTTTTGCCTTTGTAGTCCCAGAGTCCCATAGTTGAGTTGAATTTGAGCATTCTGTTAGGGCCTTTGTCCCCACCCAGGACTAGGTTCAGTTCATTGACCAAGAGTCTAGGGAAACCCTTATGTATCCTCCAGGTTGGGTTACCAGGACCCAATGAACTCTTTTGCTGGGGAGGGGGGCGGCATATAACATCAAGGCAGAATTCATGATTTCAAAGAAAATCATGAATATGCCTGAATGGTCCAGAATTGCAGGATATAAGGAATTCTCTAAGTAGAAGGCAGAGGAGTTAAAGCATTTATTCAAGCTCCACAGTAGCAGACCCACAGACCAGTGTCCCCAGTTTGATATCCTGGCAAGAACCTTCCAAAACCAATATGCCCATCTCACAGTAGTGATCAGGAGGTTACGGAAAAATATCATGGCAGCAAGCCAAGCCATACTGGTGCTTCCCCCCAATGCTAGGGCCCTCCAGTAAGAAGATTACCCACTGGCCTCAAACAGTTGCTCAGCACTCTTGAGTGGGCACGAGGGTCAGTCCTGTTTCAGTAGTGCTGCCACTGCTTCTCCCTCTCCTCCCTCCACTATGTCTCAATCTCCAAGTTGTGTTCTCTCCTTTTATAGAGTCGCAAGCCGTCATCCCGGCGACTAGAGCGTCATCTGAGCGACCAGAACTCAGGCACCTACCATTGGCTCCAGTCTTAGCCACTCCCCCTAGGACCCTGAGAGCCACCCCCCCCCCCCAAGCCTATTCAAATGGGCGGGAAAGATCTTCTCATTTACTAATTGCCTTTGGGGGGATGCGTGGGGGAGCACAGTATTGTTGTGAAAAGAAATGAGCCTGAGGCCAGGAGTAAAAGAGAAAGGAGAGCCAGATTCACAATGGGAGATAACGAGAAGGACAAAAAGATTTTTTTTTTCAGAAATGTGCAAAGTGCCACAAAATTGAAAAGGTAGGCAGCATAAGCCTAGACCTGAACTCCTTGGCCAGAAAACACTGGTCAGGCTTCAAGATTCTCTTACACAGATGCCAACTAAAGAAAAGGCATCATTTGGGGAGAAGAGGCATTGAGGGTATATTTGAAAAACACCCAAGAAGCATATCTCTGGAGTAAACATAATCTTCACTAGCATTCCGAAAAGGGAGAAAGGGCAGATATGATAGCATATTTCAAAAAAGCTACCAATGACTAGTGGTTGTTCTGTTGCCTTATTTATTACAAAACTGAGCTGTCTCATGATGAGATTATCTTTTTTTACATGTACCCTATTTAAATTGGTTTCATCAAACAGAAAACTTTGTTCATGAATGGCTGTTTAAAAATTTTGCTTAGCAGCCATAATAAAGGAATGATGTAGATGTGATAATTTTGTATTTAATCGAATATGTTTTCTGAATTTTGGTCATAACTCTAGCTACAAATAAATTAGCACACTTGTCTGTTTCTTTTAAAACATTTGATTAGGCTTCAATTAAGTTAGTCAAATCCAACTTTTTTTTAATCAAAGGTAGCCCTCTCCAACTCAATATCCTGGAAGATTTATTTATTTATTCTAACCATCAGTCAGTTATTCAAATAGTATTTATTAAATGACTACTATGTGCCAGGTGCAGTGTTAAGCACTGGGGATACAAAGAGAAAAACAAACAAACATTAACAAAAACCAATCCCTGCTCTCAAGGAGCTCACAGTTTAATGGAGGAGACAACATGCAAACAACTGTGTAAAAGGAAGTTATATACAAGATATATTGGGGGCAGGGCAGTCTAAGAGGAAAGGCACTATGATTAAGGAAGACTTGTAAAAGGTGGGACTTTAATGGGGAAGGGGAAAGAAAAGAGGAGGGGGAGGGAGAAGGGGAGGGGGAGGGGGAAGGGAAGTGGGAGGAAGAGAAGGGGAAGGGGAGGGGAAGGAGGAGGAGAAGGAAAGGCGGAGGAGAAGGAAAGGAGGAGGGGAAGGAAAGGAGGAGGAGAAGGAAAGGAGGAGGGGAAGGAAAGGAGGAGGGGAAGGAGGAGGAGGAGGGGAGGGAGGAGGGGGAGGGGAAGTCAGGAGTTGGAAATGGGAAAAGAAAGAGTTCTGGGCATAGGGGACAGCCAGTGAAAACACCTGGAATCAACATTATTAATTTACTAAATACTGGGGAAAGTCTATTTAATAGTCTCATATGATTTTAACCTGTGGTGTGTTTTGAAAAAGAAAATGTGGTTGGCATGCAAAATCTTATTTGTTGACCAACGTGTCTTAGCCTACCTAGCCAAAGGCAAAAACTGAAGAGGGTCTACTGAAATAAAACAAAAATAAATATTTCCAGTTTAGATCACCTGATTTTTTATATAGTACATAGCCTAATTATACTTATTTAATTAAAATATTGATTTTCAATGACTGAAATGCATTTTATTATAGTTTGTCATACAATACCGAATAAACACTGTCACATTGTATTTTATAGTGTGGGTGATCTCACAATGCCCCAAGTATCCTGGGCTGTTACAGAGCATAGATAAGTTTAGTTAGAGACATGGCCTTTTATTTAGTTGTTGGGAAGCTAGGTGGCACAGTGGATAGAGAGTCAGGCCTAGAGTCAGGAAGACCTTACTTCAAATCCAGACTTAGACATTTACTAGCTCTGTGACCCTGAGTGAGTCACTTAACCCTGTTTGTCTCAGTTACCTCATCTGAAGAATGAGCTGGAGTAGGAAATGGCAAACCACTCCAGTATCTTCGCCAAGAAAACCCCTAATGGGGTCACAGAGTCAGAGACAACTGAAAAAAAAACCTGAGTTAGCTATTGGGTATAAGCTAAGTCTATCTTAGTCAGGGGTATGGGGGAGCTCCTATCTTCATGCTAGAGCAGATCATTAAATTTTCAGAATGAGCATTTACACTTTGGAAATTGGCAAACAAATTGGCAAACAAATAAGGGCTTGGTTTGTTGTTTTGTTGAATATTTCAAAGAAAGTGATGGAGATAATGTTAATAATGCAAATTAACTTAAAAGTGTATCATGAATTTTCAGATACCTGGTTGGTAAACAGTTACCAGCACACCACTGCTTAGTATTGACCTTAAAAATCTACCAAATTTAAAATTTGCAGACATGTTAAATGGTATGTGAATGGCAGTGTTATTACTACATTTGAAGAGTGTACCATCAGCACAAATTTATAATGGATGAGCTCATAAGGCTTAATTTAAAAACTAAACCCTTTTGTTGAATACAAAACAAACAAATAAAAACCAAAAACTGTTTCATCAGCTAGAAAATATGACATTCTCCAACCCCCAAGACATTGAAAATTAGCATGATTAGGACTTACCACTAATGTAGAATAGCTCCAGCAGATATGACTGCTTAAGACTTAGATCATCCACAAGAACCGTGCCATATAAAAAGCCTTAGTCCCCAGGATAAGTAGGCACTGAAATGAGTGTTCTTTCCAAGCCCTCTTCAGTACCTCTAGTGATAAATGACCACACTTTGTTTCATGCCAGAGACTGAGAGCCAGGCAACCAGGGTAGTACAAGGAGATCGCTACAGACAAAAAAGGAAAATAAAGTGGGTAACGGTATCTAATTAGATCATTGGATTTCTTTGCCTCTGTGCGATAACATGCACCTGAGGAGATATTAGGGAGAAGGAAAGGAGCCTATGAATAAATGAAGCCTCATTTAGGACCCCCAGCTCAGTGAATGGTCATGGGAATCATGCAGATTGTTGTAGTAGGTACTTGGGAGAATTAGCCAAGAGAGTCACCAGAAAGAAAACAAAGGGACTTTGTAACGGCCTGGATAGAGAGTGTACAATGTTTGGGTTTCTGAAACAGCAAATAACACCTATCTATACCAAAGTATTAGTTGGTCTGTGCCTTGCTGAAGAAGGTGAAAAGACTAGAGAAATCCATACCTCTATTAGTAAGGAGGAAGTCTTCCTTTAAAGATTGTTTGTTGCTGTTCATCCTTCATTCTTGAAGAGGGCTGATGACATCAGAAGGGTGATGTCTTGACTTCCAAGTGACTTGGATTTCGTGAGGCAGGGCTGTGCAAAGTCTTCAGCCTTACTCTGTCCTCCAGAGCAATCTGACTCCAGTGGTAAGACATAGGTCAGTACAACTTGTGATGGCCCAGGATGTAGTTGGAGACCTTGGCCTTTTTAAGCTAAGGTCTTTCCCAGGTCTTAGTTTGTCTGAGGCAACTCCCATTCGGTAGTTAAAGGCTAGGTAAGAACTGAGGTAAAAGATGGCCTAGGACTTCCGGGGGCGGAGCCAAGATGGTGGCTGGAAAGCAGTGAGCTCCCTTCCGAGTCCCTCCAAAAACCTATAAAAAGTGGCTCTGAACCAATTCTAGAACTGCAGAACCCACAAAACAGCAGAGGGAAGCAGGGCTCCAGACCAGCACAGCCTGGATGGTCTCTGGGTGAGGTCTATCCCACACAGAGCTGGCAGCTGGGAGCTGGGAGCTGGGTGCGGAGCAGAGCAGAGCCCAGCCCAGAGTAAGCTGCTCGGACCAACCAGACCAGGAGCCAGGCGGAGCGGGCCCTAGCACCCTGAGTCAGTGAGCTGTGGCAGTTACCAGACTTCTCAACCCACAAACACCAAAGACAGTGGAGAAGGTTAGTGGGAAAAGCTGTGGGAGTGGAAGGAGTTCGAGGTTCGGCCACCGCTCCGGGGGCAGAGGAGGTGGGGCAGCTACAGCTGTTGTTACTTCCGGCTCCAGGCCCACCTGGTGGGAGGAATTAAGTGGCGGATCAGAGCAGGAGTGCACAGCCTGCTGAAGATCTAAGCCCAGTCCAGGTTGGGGGTTCTTGGGGAAGGAGGAGTGCTGGTGTGGCAGAGCTGGCGTATCCCCCCCAAACGTGGAACATAGAACTCTTTAGTCTACAAGCAGTGATACCCCGCTGAAAAACTCAAGGGTCAAGTTAGTTGGTTGGAAATATGGCCAGGCAGCGAAAACACACCCAGATTCAGTCTCAGACTTTGGATTCTTTCTCTGGTGACAAAGAAGACCAAAACATACAGCCTAAAGAAGTCAACAAAGTGCAAGAGCCTACACCAAAAGCCTCCAAGAAAAACATAAACTGGTCCCAGGCCATGGAAGAGCTCAAAAAGGATTTGGAAAAGCAAGTTAGAGAAGTAGAGGAAAAATTGGGAAGAGAAATGAGATGGATGCGAGAAAACCATGAAAAACAAGTCAATGACTTGCTAAAGGAGACCCAAAAAAATGTTGAAAAAGACACTGAAGAAAACAACACCTTAAAAAATAGACTAACTCAAATGGCAAAAGAGTTCCAAAAAGCCAATGAGGAGAAGAATGCCTTGAAAGACAGAATTAGCCAAATGGAAAAGGAGGTCCAATGGACCACTGAAGAAAATACTACCTTAAAAATTAGATTGGAGCAAGCGGAAGCTAGTGACTTTATGAGAAATCAAGATATTATAAAACAGAACCAAAGGAATGAAAAATGGAAGACAATGTCAAATATCTCATTGGAAAAACCACTGACCTGGAAAATAGATCCAGGAGAGATGATTTAAAAATTCTTGGACTACCTGAAAGCTATGATCAAAAAAAAGAGCCTAGATATCATCTTTCAAGAAATAATCAAGGAGAACTGCCTTGATATTCTAGAGCCACAGGGCAAAATAGAAATTGAAAGAATCCACAGATCGCCTCCTCAAATAGATCCCAAAAAGAAATCTCCTAGGAATACTGTTGCCAAATTCTAGAGCTCCCAGATCAAGGAGAAAATACTGCAAACAGCCAGAAAGAAACAATTTGAGTACTGTGGAAACACAATCAAAATAATACAAGATCTGGCAGCTTCTACATTAAGGGATTGAAGGGCTTGGAATGCGATATTCCGGAGGTCAATGGAGCTAGGATTAAAACCTAGAATCACCTACCCAGCAAAACTGAGTATCATGCTCCAAGGCAAAATATGGATTTTCAATAAAATAGAGGACTTTCAAGCTTTCTCAGTGAAAAGACCAGAGCTGAATAGAAAATTTGACTTTCAAACACAAGAATCAAGAGAAGCATGAAAAGGTAAACAAGAAAGAGAAATCATAAGGGACTTACTAAAGTTGAACTGTTTTGTTTACATTCCTACATAGAAAGATGATGTGTATCATTCATGAGACCTCAATATCATAGCAGCTGAAAGGAATATGCATATATATATGTTTACATATATATATAAGTGAATGTGCATGTATATATATATATACAGAGAGAGAGAGAGAGAGAGAGAGAGAGAGAGAGAGAGAGAGAGAGAGCAGATACAGGGTGAGTTGAAGATGAAGGGAAGATATCTAAAAGAAATAAAATCAAATTAAGGGATGAAAGAGGAATACATTGAGAGAGGGAGATAGGGAAAGATAGAATGGGGTGGATTATCTCGCATAAAGGAGGCAAGAGTAAGCAGTTCTGTGGGAGGAGGGGAGAGGGCAGGTGAGGGGGGAATGAGTGAATGTTGCTCTCATCAAATTTGGCCTGAGGAGGGTGAATACCATACATGCTCAATTGGGTATCTTACCCCACAGGAAAGAAGAGGGAAGAAGATAAAAAAGTGGAGGATGATGGAGGGGAGGGCAGATGGGGGTGGAGGTAATCAAAAACAAACACTTTGGAAAGGGGATAGGGTCAAGGGAGAAAATTCAATAAAGGGTGATGGGTTGGGAAGGAGCAAAATATAGTTAGTCTTTCACAACATGAGTATTGTGGAAGGGTTATACATAATGATACACATGTGGCCTATGTTGAATTGCTTGACTTCTTAGAGAGGGTGGGTGGGAAGGGAAGAGGGGAGAGAATTTGGAACTCAAAGTTGTAAAAACAGATGTTCAAAAACAAAAAAAAAAGTTTTTGGATGCAACTAGAAAATAAGATACACAGGCAATGGGGTGTAGAAATTTAGCTTGCCCTACAAGGAAGGAAGGGAAAAGGGGATGGGAGGGGAGTGGGGTGACAGAAGGGAGGGCTGACTGGGGAACAGGGCAACCAGAATATACGTCATCTTGGAGTAGGGGGGAGGGTAGAAATGGGGAGAAAATTTGTAATTCAAACTCTTGTGAAAATCAATGCTGAAAACTAAATATGTTAAATAAATTAAAAATAATAATAATAATAATAATAAAAAAGATGGCCTAATTTGCCTTCACAAAGGAATCAGTCAGGGAGGGGAAGACCCTCTGAGGTTTTGACCAGAACAGAAAAAATTGCTATTTATACTCGTTCTGAACCATCAAACCCCAGACAATGAGCAAGTGAGGCTTGGACTGGGGCCTATTATTGGCCAATCAGTGAGAGCCAGGATGATTTGGGTTTATGGGCAGAGTCCAGGAGCTCCCTTTGAATCTCAATGGTTTTACCAAAGCCTAGTTTTTCACAGCTATATTTCAAGAAATCATAAATGAAAACTACATGAGACGAGTTAATTGTCCCAATTTAAAAAAACAAAACAACGATAGGATAAATAAGTAGGGAAGAAAAAAATCTAGCCCCCAAACCCCAAGATACCTTGTGAAATATAAATGATCCAAATTTATATTCCTTTGGACAGAGCACCCACATGTAAGGATATGACTCCTCCCATGGACAGAAGAAGAGAAGGAAGAGTCTAGAAAGAAGGGAAAGGATAAAAGGTTTAGGAGAAGATTAACCTTCACAGGCAGGAGGATCAAGGACTAAGAGGCAGAGGGAAGGAAAGGGGAAGGACTCCTGAATGTTTTTTAGCCAAGTAATAGGTCTGAGGCTCTTCCTGTAGGAGGGAAAGCTGGACCAATTGGGAGGAAGCACTTCCTTGTACTCTAAGAAATGATTATGTGGATCCATAGGTTATCCAGTAATGACTTTTTAATTTCTTTCTCTAGAACACCTTTTGTATAAATTTCCTTTCTTTTTCTCAGAAAGCCACAACCCTAATCCAGGTCTTCTTCACCTGGACTACTGCAATAGCTTTTTAACTGGTCTCCCTGCATATAGTCTCTTCCCATTGCAATTCATGCTCCATGTAGGAATTTCCCTAAAGCACAGGAATGACCCATGTTCCCCTCTCCAATAAATTCCAGTGGCTCCCTATTACCTCTGCGTCAACTGTATTTGGAATCAAAGAACCTAGTTTGCATTCTGGCTCTGCTACTTACTCTATTAGCTACCACTTACGTTCTGTGAGCTTCAGTTCCTTTACTTATAAGATCAGGGGGTTATCAGGAGTTGTTAATCTGGGGATGGTGAATTAAACATATTTTGATAACTGTATTTCAATGTAATTCATTTTCTCTATGATCCTATGTATTTTTATTTTATGCATTTGAAAGCATTATTCTGAGAAGGGTGCTTTAGGCTGCACTTGACTCTTAATGGGATCCATGATAAAAATGGTTAAGAACCTTTGGTCTAGGTGAACTTAAGGTCTTTTCCAGCTCTTTATCCTATGATTCTTAGCTCTCTCTTTTGCAATCTCTAATACGCTTTATAGGTATTGTAGCTATCTCCATTTATGTTGTATTCTTCTCAAGATTGTAAACTTTCTATGGGCAGGAACTGTCTTAGTTAAACTTATAATCTTCTACTTAACACCATTCTACGTACTACATACTATACATATTCAACAACAGTTATTGAATGAAAGAATGGATGATTTTGCTCATCTGATTGTCCTCCTAGAGATTTTTATTTGTTTACTTTTGGATTAAAATGTTTTTGGGAACTTTATTTTTTTAAAAATAAATTTGTTTATTTTTAGTTTTTAACATTCACTTCCATAAGTTTTAACTTTTCTCTGCCTCCCTCTCCTTCCCCCTCCCTAAGACAGCGTGCAGTCTGATGTAGGCTCTACATATACATTCTTCTTAAACATATTTTCCCATTAGTCATGTTGTATACAAGAATTAGAACTAATGGGAGGAATCATGAGAAAGAAAAAAACAAAACAAAATAAAAAAGAGAGCAAATAGTTGCTTTGATCTGTATTCTGACTCCATATTTCTTTTTCTGCATGTGGATGGTATTTTCCATCATGAGCCTTTTGGAGTTGTTTTAGGTCCTTGCATTGTTGAGAAGAGCTAAGTCTATCAAAGTTAGTCATCACACAATATGGCTGTTACCATGTCCAATGTTCTCTTAGTTCTACTGCTAGAGACTTTTAACATAGAAAAGTGGTTTTCAAACACTACTAGGTCTGTATCCCAAAGAGATAAAAAAAGAGGACGGGGGAAGACCTATTTGTACAAAAATATCTTAACAGTTCTTTTCGTGGCAGTGAAGAATTGAAAATTGAGGGGATGCCTATCAGTTGGGCAATGGCTGAACAAATTGTATCACATGATTGTGATGGAATACTATTGTGCTATAAGAGATGATGAGCAGAAGGCTCTCAGAAAAAACCTAGAAAGACTTACATGAACTGATGCAAAGTGAAATGAGTAGAACCAGGAAAAAATTATACATAGTAACAGCATTCTTGGCAATACAATGATCCAAGACAATCCTAAAGGATGATGAAAAATGCTACCCACCTCCAGAGAAAGAACTAATGGAATCTGAATGTAGATCAAAGTGCACTATGTTTCACTTTATTTTTTTCATATTTTTTTGGGGGATTGCACATGTATAACCTACATCAAATTGCTTGCCATCTGGAGTGGGAGAAGGGAGGGAGGGAATTTGATACTCAAAATTTAAAAAAAACAATTGTTAAAAATTGTTTTTATATGTAATTGGAAGAAATAAAAAACTATTTAGTAAAAAAAAAAAGAAAAGTGGGTTTCAATTGAGGAATAGCTGAACAAATTGTGGTATGTGAATGTAATGGAATATTATTGTGCCAAGTAAGGGGATGGTTTCAGAGGAAGCTGGGAAGACTTGTATGAACTGATGTAGAATGAAGTGAGCAGAACCAAGAGAACAATTTATACGGTTAATGACATTTCAAAAATGAACCTCTTTGAATGATTATGAACTCTAATCCACACAGTTACCAATAATTATTCCAGGGGACCAATGATGAAGACACCTCCAGACCAAGGGGTGATGGACTCCACTTGTAGAATGAGACATACATTTTTGGATGTGGCCAATGTGGGCATTTATTTTATTTGTTATAGTGGTTTGTCTGTTTCTGTCCCTCTCTAAAGGACAGAAAATAAAAGCTTGTTAATGGGAAAAAGGTTCCTTATATCAATGAAATCACACATTTCATCCAAAAAATAACACAACGAGGGTAAGAGAGTAAGAGAGAAGGGAATGAGTATTTATTTAGCACCTACTATTTGCCACTCTCTTTACAATATTACATCATTTGATCTCCCTGAGCTATTATCCCCATTTTAGTGTTGAGGAAATGGAGGGAAACAGAGGTTAAGTGACTTGCCCAAGGTCACACACCTAGTAAGTGTCTGAGGCCGGATTTGAACTCAGGTGTTCCTGACCTCAGGCCTAGTGCTCTATTCACTGTACCACAGTCCTAAGTAGGAGTCCTGGTGTTTCCACTTACTAGCTATATGCACTTAGGCAAGTCATAACCTCTCTGAACCCCATTTTCTTCTATAAAGTGGGGATGATAATGCCTGCTCTGCCTGTCCATTGAGGTTGTGAATATTACATGAGATAAAGCATATAAAAGACTGGATCTACCATACAATACTATCCACACATAGGGTACAATAGGAAGTATTTTCTAACAATTAAAGCTGCCTTAGAATGAATTGGATGCCTTGCAAGATAATGAGTTCCTTGCCCCTGGAAGTGTGCAAGCAGAGACTATTTGGGTATTTGTAGAGGGAATTTCATAATTGGGTAGGTTGTCCTACCTACCCCAACCCCATAGTTCTACCAACTCTAAGGTCCTAGGGAAGGTTCCCTACCCCTGTTCTAGGGTAATAACATCACCAAATAGACTTAAGGTAAATACACACACACACACACACACACACACGCATAATATTTCACTTCAGAATTCCCCACTCAGCACCAGAGCAGACCTTGATGGAAGGCATGGCTTATCCATTAAAACAAGTCAACATTTGATGGAGGTGTTAACAGAGGCCCAGACTACATATTTACCAATCCTTGTGGGCATTGGCTAGCTGATAGGCCTATGTATTTACAATGCTTTGGTTTTCCTCCCCTTCCCCACTCCATCTCCAAATAAAGAGAAAAAGGAACATTCATCAAGAAGAAATTGGGATCTTCCAGATAGCAAGAGCAGATTATAGACAAGGCTCATTCCTGGGAGCTCTCTTAACATCAGGAAATGTATGAACCTTTCTGGAATGATTTAGGGGATGCCTTCCAAGAGGCAGGGGGATGAAGTGGATGACCTCTGGACATTCCTTCCAGCCTTATCAGTCTAAGAGAGCAAGGGTATGATTTATGTGTGTATGGTCATGTACATGATTAAGCCATATATACACCCTGCTTAATACATATCTAAAAATATATGGAACCATATTTCCAGGGACCCAAGGTTGTATATGTCATATACAGCAAAATTGGACCTAGGATTAATATTGCTAAGGTCAGAGTGATCATTTTGGGTATACAGGGGGTGATATTTCATATGGGCTCACCCGCTTCCCATATCTTAGCCCATCTATAATGGACTGGCAGAGAGAGATTATTATTAGGGAATAAAATACACTTACATTCTACCAATGAATCATTTATAGAAGACACCATCATTAGCCAGGAGTATGATTTACGGCTTTTAAGGGCATCACGGGCACTCTTTCTATGTTGCTCTAAAGCGTGACTACTGACCATTGAACACAACCAGAGGTCTTAGAGCTTCTGGTTGGAGGTGAAATGATCTATTAGCAATGAGTGAGTTTGTGCAGAGACAGATCTGGGGCCTCCAAGAATTCCTATACCATAGATAGAATTGACTCAGTTGGCTGGTCCTTGGATGGAAAGCAAACAAGCTTCCCTCATTGGAGGGAGGAGGGGAGGTTAGATTCCTTTGCCCTCTCTTCTTTCTTCTCCCCATCCCCCTCCCACCAAGGGAAGAGAGGTCAGCCTAGGAAGTAACTGATTTAACACACAGATCAGAGGTTTGGTCCATTAACTGGTAAAAAGGTGAGCAGAGCTCAGGGGCAAGGAAGTGGTTTCTTTTATAAGTAGCAACTACAGGAAGGAGATATGAGTTTAGCAGTTCTTGAGCAATCAGACATGATAATTTTAATCACTACATTTACTTATATTTCTTGATAAGGAGCTTCAGGAAGCCCAAAGAGGTGCGTGGTATCAGTAATCTCTGGGGGATAGAGAGGCTGAACTGTAGGCATCCCTTTCAGAAGGCTAAGAAAAACAACCGGCAAATTAAATGGAAAAATCGGGCCTACATTTTCAATAGTTGTGGTTCCTATGACCAGAGCCATAGTCACGACAGAAGAGGAATAATAGGAGTTCACACTTTATATGAGGTCCTTTACAGCTAGCAAAAAGGCTCCAAGACTTATAGATGAAGAAACCAAGACCCAAAAAGGTGACGTGATTTGCCACAGGTCACTCAGGTTACCACGAGCCTCCATTCCTCCCTCTACCTCACCCCCAAATCCAGTCCGTTGCTATTTCTTGTTGATTGTGTCTGCACTTCACATCTGTCCCTTTCTCTTCACTCTTTTCACTCACCTGGCAGCACCTCCCCTTGCCCCTCCCCCTCCCAAGGTCAAGTCCTCTCTTCTTTCCTGCCTCCTAATTGTTCTCCATGCCTCAGGTCGCCCCCATCTCTAATCCATTCTCTATGCAGCTGCCAAAGAAATATTTCTAAAGACTCAATTAACTCCACTGTTTTTTTGTTGCTTTAAATATTCCAATCTGTGCTGATTATACGTTACTCCCCTTCGTATTCTCTATGACCCAGCCATACTCATCTTCCACAATGCCCTTCCATCTCCTTCCTCTAGGTCTTTATCCAGTTTATCCGCAGTGCCTGCAAAGGAAGGAGAATTAGCATTTATGTAGCATTTACTATATCCCAGGCACTGTGCTCAACACTTTCTACAAATATTTCATTTCATCCTCATGGTTGTGGGAAGTAGGTGCTATTATTATCATGTCCATTTTACAGTTGAGGGAACTGAGGCAAATAGAAGTTAAGTGACTTGCCCAAGGTCACAAGCAGTCTACCTGGCTCAAAGCCCAGTACTCTATCCCCTCTACCCCTAGCTGCCTCAACGCACTCCCTTCACTTGTAACTCTTTGCTTCCTTCAAAGCATAGTTCAAACTTACTACCTACAATACTACAGTATACTGATTTCCCAGCTTCAAGTGTTTCCCTTTGGGGAAATAAGCTTGCTATGTGTTTTACATATCATATGTATATGTATATACGCATAGATACATACATATATATATATATATATATATATATATATATATATATATATATATATATATATATATATATAGTTATATGGGTACATATGGGGACAGCTAGGTGGTAGTGCAGTAAATAGAGCTGGGCCTGGGCCTGGAGTCAGAAAGACTCACCTTCATGAGTTCAAATCTGGCTTCAGACACTTACTACCTTTGTAACCCTGGGCAAGTCACTTAACTCTGTTTGCCTCAGTTTCTTCCTGTGTAAAATAAGCTGGAGAAGGAAATGCAAACCACTCCAGTATCTTTGTCAAGAAAACCCTGAATGGGGTCATGAAGAGTCAGACATGACTTAAATGACTGAACAACAACAAAACGGGTACATATTGATTTCTTAATAGATTATAATATTCTTGAGTTCAGGAACTCTATGTTATTTTTGTCTTTGTATTCCCATTACTTATCACAGTGCCTGGCACACAATAGGCACTTAATAAATGCTGACTGACTGACAGATAAGTGGCTAAGTTAGGATTCAAACTTGGATCGTCTGGTTTTGTATCCAACACATTTTCCACTGCACAGCTTTTCCTTAAAAGAACCCAGTGAGGTAGACATTATATGCATCAATATTCCCACTAAATGGAGAAAGAACAAAGACCTAGAAATATTGTGACTTATCCAAGGTGACGCAACCAACAGCAATTAAACATTCTTGCTGAGGCTTGAATTAAAGTTATTTGACTCAACATCCAATACTTTGTCTCCATAAATAAAATGTATTTGCGTTTAAGCAGATATGCTTGAAATTTATAAGGCTTGTATTTCCTACCGGGGTCAGTGGTGCTGTGACAAGACTTGAAGTCATCACAGGCTTCACAAGTACAAAGAGGGGGAGGGGTACCCAAACAATAAATCTTGTGAAAAAGTCTTGTGGTTTTAATGGTCTGCCAGCTCAACATGACTCAAGAGTAGAATATAAATTCTTTGAAGGCAGGAAGGATTTCCTTTTAGTCTTCTCTTTCCCAGAGTGATTTTCTAATAAAACAATAATAATAAAGCTAGTGTTTATATAGCACCTACTAATATGCCAAGCACTGCGCTACGTACTTAGCATATATTATCTCATTTGATCCTTGCTGTTGCTGCTGCTACTGTTTGTCCTTTGTTCTGGAAGAAGACCTTGACATGAGGGAGGTGATGCCATGACATGCAAACGAATTGGATTTAAGTGAAGGAGGGCTGGGCAAAGTCACCAGCCTCACTCTCTCCTCCAGAGCCATCTGGGTCCAGGGGGGACCTTGGTCTTTTCAAGCTAAAGTCTTTAACAGGTCTCACGATCCTTATGACAATCTTGGGAGTTAGGTGCTATTGTCTTTCTCATTTTAGAGTAGAGGAAACTAAAGCAAACACGTTAAAATGACTTTCCCCAGGTCATACAGCCAGTAAGTATCTGAAGCTGGATTTGAACTTGGGTGTTTCGGACTCCGGGCTCAGTACTTGATTTACGGCAAAAGCTGGCTGAATTGAATGGGATGGTAAAGTGTGACATGGAAGTAACAAAGCTAACCTGATAGGCTGAATTAATAGTCACCATTCAATATGACTCTTATCTCGGTCACTTCTCAATGCTTTTTAGCTTTAGTTTTTGACCTCACCACTCAAATGAAATTCTCTCTCTCTAGGCTTCCTTGTTAAGCACTACCATCCTAGTCACCCAGGTTTCCAACCTTAAATCTCCTTCCTCCTTTATCCCTCAAATCCAGCCAGTTACCATATAGCTTCAGTGTTCACAGTATCTCACATCCTACTCACTCACATTACCACGTAACGTAACCCAGGACCTCAACATCTCTTCCTTAGACTATTGCAAGAACTTCCTGATTGGCTTTTATTCACATCTCTCTGACTCAGTGTCCACACAGTCAACAAAATTATCTTCCCAAAGTGTAAGTATAACCATCATTACCCTGTTCAAAGAACCTTTGGTGGCCCACTACTGCTTCTAGGATAACATGCAGGCTCCTCACCATTTCAAGCTGGATAACTTCCTTTCGTAAGCTTGCTGCATGTTATAGAACCCAATATGCTCTATCCTCAAGCCAGACTGGCCTATTTGCCATTTCCCAAACTTAGCCTCCCATCTCCGTCCTCTGTGTCTTTTTACAGGTTGTCTACCAGGCCTGGAATGGATTCATTGCTTACTTCTGTCTCTTAAAATCCAGAGTTTCCTTAAAGGCTCACCTTCTATGGGAAACCTTTCTGGAGCCTCCTAGTTGTTGGTGCTCTCTCTCCTTCCTCCTAAAATTATTGTCTAAACTTATTGGTTTACTTGTTGTAACCTTCCAGTAGAATATAAGTTCCTTGAGAGGTATGAGGGGTGTTCAGGGAAGACTAGCATCTCTGGTGTGAAGGCTTGCCTTTTCAGGTCTGGTTATCCACCTTTGGTTCCCACCTTTCACCCAGCTCTCACCTCTGACTCCAAGAAGCTTTAGTGTGTGCAGTGGCCACACCCCAATAAAATTTTCTGGGATAAAACCATCTTGGCAGAGGGGCTAAACAAGGTCGAGGGTAACGGATACTCCTCAAACCCGTTGGTGAGTTAGGGGGATGTCTACCAAAATCATGTGAAGATTCCTCCCAGCAGAATGGGTGGTCGAAAACAATTTGTTCCAGCAGCCATGAAGGCAGCTGAAGCAGGTGCCGTGGAGTGCTTAGAGTCTGGCCAGAAATCAAAGATGCCAAGGTTATCCACTGCATCCTGGGCCATCGACAGTCATCTTGACTTTTGTCCTGTCACTGAACTTCAATGACTCTGGAATCGAGGCTGAAAGCTTTGTGCAACTCTGTCTCCCTTAAATCCAATTCATGTGCAAGTCAAGACACCATCCTATGATGTCATTGGTCCTCTTCAAAAAAGGACAAAGCACAATAAACACCTTGAGAGCTGGGTCCATTTTTCATTTTGTCTTAGTCTCCCACATGTATAGCACTGCCCTTTGTTGTGTGTGTATCTATATATACACACATATACATAAACGTACACAGGTGTATAGTACATGCTTGTTGTATTCATCAGACCAGGTCTGGGGCATTGTGTCCTGCTCTGGATGTCATGTTTCAGGAAGGACATTGAATATGCCACCTCCAGAAGGGAAGACTAATTGGGAAACATAACATGACAGCTGTCTTCAAGGATTTCAAGGGCTGTCATGTGGAAATGAGATTAGGATTATAGATTTAGAGCCAGAAGGGACCTTGGAGGCTCTCTAGTCCAAACTCATCTTTTTATAGTTTTGGAAATGGATGTCTAGAGGAAAAGAGCATCTTGCCCGGAGTCCCATAGGAAGGAAGCAGAAAAGCTGCTATTTGAACCCAGTTCATCTGGCTCCAAATTCTGTGTGTTGCCTACTACATCCTAGTATTTAGACCTGCTTTGCTTGACCCCAGAAAATAAAATTAGGAATAGCAGCTGAAAAGTTGCAGAGATTGATTTAGATTTGATGTAAAAACAAAACAAAATCCCTAATAATTAGAGCTATCCAAAAGTGGGAAGTAGTTATATCACTGGAGGTCTTCAGGTGGTGGCTGGATGTGCACGTGTTATGGGATATTGATGAAGGGTTTCCTTTTCAGTTATGGGTTGAATTGGAGGACCTTTGATGTCACTTCTATCTCCAAATCCTGGGTTTTCATTCTGTCTGGGTCTTATGATTGGAGATTTTAAAGATCATCTAATCTACCCTGAGCCTACAGCATCCACTTTACAGATAAGGATACTGTAGCCCAGAGAAGCTTAAGTGACTTATCCAAGGCCACAGAGGAAAAGTGGCAGTGTTGAAAATCGAACCCAGGCCACTTAACTCCAAATCCAGCTCTCTTTTAATGGACAAATGATTCTTTTTACCCCTTTGAGCTTCAGTTTCTTCAGTTGTAAAATGAAGAGTCAAAGGTTTTGGTGTCTATGGTCCCTTCTGGCTTCAATATAGTCTTTCTTTCTCTCTCTAGAGGTAACGATAGTCAAAGCCAAAGACTTTTAAGAACCAATTATCCAGGCAAATTTCAGGAATTTACTTATTTTCTTCTTTGTTTCTTTCTTTCTTTTTTTTGCTTTTTTTAAAAAAATTATTTAATATATTTAGTTTTCAGCATTGATTTTCACAAAAGTTTGAATTACAAATTTTTCCCCGTTTCTACCCTCCCCCCACTCCAAGATGGCATATATTCTGGTTGCCCCGTTCCCCACTCAGCCCTCCCATCTGTCACCCCACTCCCCTGCCATCCCCCTTTCCCTTCTTCTCCTGTAGGGCAAGATAAATTTCTATGCCCCATTGCCTGTGTATCTTATTTCCTAGTTACATGTAAAAACTTGTTTTTGTTGTTGTTGTTTTTGAATGTCTGTTTTTAAAACTTTGAGTTCCAAATTCTCTCCCCTCTTCCCTCCCCACCCACTGTCCCCAAGAAGGCAAGCAATTCAACATAGGCAACATGCATATCATTATGTAAAACCCTTCCACAATACTCATGTTGTGAAAGATTAACTATGTTTTGCTCCTTCCTAACCTGTTCCCCTTTATTGAATTTTCTCCCTTGACCCTGTCCCTTTTTGAAAGTGTTAGTTTTTGATTACCTCCTCCCCCCTGTCTGCCCTCCCTTCTATCATCCCCCCTTTTTATCTTCTTCCTCCTTCTTTCCTTTGGGGTAAGATACCCAAATGAGTGTGTATGGTATTCCCTCCTCAGGTCAAATCCAATGAGAGCAAGATTTATTCATTCCCCCTCACCTGCCCCCTCTTCCCTTCCTACAGAATCACTTTTTCTTGCCACTTTTGTGCGAGATAATTTACACCATTCTATCTCTCCCTTCATATTCAACTCACCCTGTGCCCTTTGTGTATATATATATATATATATATATATATATATATATATATATATATATACCTACATATATACATACATAGACACACACATATGTATATATATATGTATATACATACATATATATATGCATATTCCTTTCAGCTACTATGATATTGAGGTCTCATGAATCATACACATCATCTTTCTATGTAGGAATGTAAACAAAACAGTTCAACTTTAGTAAGTCCCTTATGATTTCTCTTTCTTGTTTACCTTTTCATGCTTCTCTTGATTCTTGTGTTTGAAAGTCAAATTTTCTATTCAGCTCTGGTCTTTTCACTGAGAAAGCTTGAAAGTCCTCTATTTTATTGAAAATCCATATGTTGCCTTGGAGCATGATACTGAGTTTTGCTGGGTAGGTAATTCTTGGTTTTAATCCTAGCTCCATTGACCTCCGGAATATCATATTCCAAGCCCTTCGGTCCCTTAATGTGGAAGCTGCCAGATCCTGTGTTATCCTGATTGTTTTTCCACAATATTGAAATTGTTTCTTTCTGGCTGTTTGCAGTATTTTCTCCTTGACCTGGGAGCTCTGGAATTTGGTGACAATGTTCCTAGGAGTTTTCTTTTTGGGATCTATTTGAGGAGGCGATCTGTGGATTCTTTCAATTTCTATTTTACCCTCTGACTCTAGAGTATCAGGGCAATTCTCTTTGATAATTTCTTGAAAAATGGTATCTAGGCTCTTTTTTTGATCATGGCTTTCAGGTAGTCCAAGAATTTTTAAATTATCTCTCCTGGATCTATTTTCTGGGTTAGTGGTTTTTCCAATGAGATATTTGACATTGTCTTCCATTTTTTCATTCCTTTGGTTCTGTTTTATAATATCTTGATTTCTCATAAAGTCACTAGCTTCCACTTGCTCCAATCTAATTTTTAAGGTAGTATTTTCTTCAGTGGTCTTTTGGACCTCCTTTTCCATTTGGCTAATTCTGCCTTTCAGGGCATTCTTCTCCTCATTGGCTTTTTGGAGCTCTTTTGACATTTGAGTTAGTCTGTTTTTTATGTTTTGGTCTTCTTTGTCACCAAAGAAAGAATGCAAAGTCTGAGACTGAATCTGGGTGCATTTTCGCTGCCTGGCCATATTTCCAACCAACTAACTTGACCCTTGAGTTTTTCAGCGGGGTATCACTGCTTGTAGACTAAAGAGTTCTATGTTCCATGTTTGGGGGGGAGGTGCCACCTCTGTCACACCAGCACTACTCCTTCCCCAAGAACCCCCAACCTGGACTGGGCTTAGATCTTCAGCAGGCTGTGCACTCCTGCTCTGATCCGCCACTTAATTCCTCCCACCAGGTGGGCCTGGGGCCACAAGCAACAACAGCTGTAGCTGCCCCACCTCCGCTGCCCCTGGGGCTGGAAGCCGAACTGCGAACTCCTTCCACTCTCGCAGCTTTTCCCACTAACCTTCTCCACTGTCTTTGGTGTTTGTGGGTTGAGAAATCTGGTAACTGCTGCAGCTGACTGATTCAGGGTGGTAGGGCACATTCTGCCTGGCTCCTGGTCTGGTTGGTCCACGCCGCTCAGGATGGGCTCTGCTGTGCTCTGCTCCCAGCTCCCAGCTCCATGTGGGATAGACCTCACCCAGAGACCATCCAGGCTGTCCTGGGCTGGAGCCCTGCTTCCCTCTGCTGTTTTGTGGGTTCTGCAGTTCTAGAATTGGTTCAGAGCCATTTTTTATAGGTTTTTGGAGGGATTCGGCTGGGAGGTCACGCTAGTCCCTCCTTTCCAGCCGCCATCTTGGCTCTGCCCCCCTTAGTCTATTTTTTAAAGTGTTGTTTTCTTCAATATTTTTCTCAGTATTTTTTTGGGTCTCCTTTAGCAAGTCATTGACTTGTTTTTCATGGTTTTCTTGCATCATTCTCATTTCTCGTCCCAATTTTTCCTCTACTTCTCTAACTTGCTTTTCCAACCCTTTTTTGAGCTCTTCCATGGCCTGAGACCAGTTCATGTTTTTCTTGGAGGCTTTTGGTGTATGCTCTTGGACTTTGTTGACTTCTTCTTTCTGTATGTTTTGGTCTTCTTTGTCACCAAAGAAGGATTCCAAAGTCTGAGACTGAATCTGGGTGTTTTTGCTGCCTGGCCATGTTCCCAGCCAACTTACTTGACCCTTGAGTTTTTTGTTGGGGGTATGACTGCTTATAAAGAGAACTTTGTTCTAAGCTTGAGGGGATGCGCTGTTGATTTCAGAGCTATTTCTATACAGCCAGCTCTGCCACACCAGCACTCCTCCTTCCTCAAACACCACCAACCCGGACCTGACACAAATCTTCAGCAGACTCTGCACTCCTGCTCTGATCCACCACTTAATTCCTCCCACCATGTGGGCCTGGGGCCGGAAGTAACTGCAGCTGTAATTCTGTAGCTGCACCTCCTCCACTGCCCCTGGGGCAGTGGCCGAACCTTGAACTCTGTCCCCCACAGCTTTTCCCACTAACCTTCTCTGTTGTCTTTGGTGTTTGTGGGTTGAGAAGTCTGGTAACTGCCACAGCTCACTGATTCAGGGTGCTAGGGCCTGTTCTGCCCGGCTCCTGGTCTGGTTGGTCCTTCTGCCTCCCATGCTGAGCTCTGCTCCCCTCCACTCCATGCACCATAGACCTCATCCAGTGACCATCCAGGCTGTCCTGGGCTGGATCCCTGCTTCCCTCTGCTATTTTGTGGGTTCTGCAGTTCTAGAATTTGTTCAGAGCCATTTTTTTTAGGTTTTTGGAGGGATGTGGTGGGGAGCTCACGCAAGTGCCTGCTTTCTATCTGCCATCTTGGCTCCACCCCCGGAAGTCCCCTTCTTTGTTTCTTTATCCCAGTATAGGTTGTGATCTAATGGAAAGGGTACTCAATTTGAAATGAGGGTTACCCCCTCCTCATGTGACCTTTAGCCAGTTGCTTCCTTGTCTCAACTGTAAAAGAAGGGGTTTGGACAAGTTGATCTCCAAGGTTCTTTCAGCTCTAAATCCATCATCCTGTTATCCTACAAGATACCTTAATAGTTCATCTTATAATTTCTTATAGGCTAGATTTGCAGACCCTTGATATATTTGTATATGGTTTAAAAGAGGGGAGATAATAGAAGGGATGGCACATTGGGGGAGGGGGTAATCAGAAGCAAACACTTTTGTGGAGGGACAGGTCAAAGGAGAGAATAGAATAAATGGAGGGTGGGACAGGATAGAGGGAAATATAGTTAGTCTTTCACAACAGGACTGTCCTGGAAATGTTTTGCATGACTACACATGTATAAGCTATATTGAATTGTTTGCTTTCTCAATGGAAGGGGGGGAGGAAGGGAAAGAATGTGGAACTCAAGGCTTTAAAAATGAATATTAAAAATTGTTTTTACATGCTACTGGGCAATAAGATATACAGGCAATGGGGTATAGAAATCTCTCTTGCCCTACAGGAAAATAGAAGGGTAGGGGATAAGAGAAGGGGGTGGGGTGATAGAATGGAGGGCAGATTGGGAGAAGGGGTAATCAAAATGCACGCTGTCCTGGGGTACGGAGAGGGGAGAGATGGGGAGAAAATTTGGAATTCAAAATCTTGTGGAAGTGAATGTTGAAAATTGCAAATAAATTTATATTTGTATATGGTTTATATATGGAAGCTTAGTATCCCCTCAATATATTTGTATGTGGTTTGTTTTAGACTAACTTATTCTTGTTTTCATGTAGCTTTCTAAGTATTCTCAAGTTGTATTTCTATGTTTGTGTGTTCTGTTTCACCAACTAGCTTGTAAGCCCCTGTAGGGTGGGTTCCATGTCTTTTACTTCATTTGTACCATCGACTGAGCATCTAATATTGGTCTCTACAAACAGTGGCTTCTTGATGAATGTTGATAGATTGACTGGAGGTCAGGAACTATGTATTCTCTCCAAAGATTAAATTAATTAAAGATAGTTCCCAATGAAACTTATTCATATTCACTTCAATTCAAATCAGCAGACATGCATTGTCTTCCATTACCTAGCACCAGAACACCTATTTTCATCATTGATCAAACCTTTTGCTTCCCAGTAGAGGCCTGGTTTGGTTTCTCAGGCAAATCTCGGCTAAGAACTACTCATAGAGAGAATTGAGAACCCTCACTCTAATGGATTTCTGAGGCAGATTTTCCAAGGCTTCCCTTGCAGAGAACATTGAACCAATGGGAGCACTCTTTATTTGAATTAGAATGGAAAATAAGTGTATTATTGAATGAGAGGGTACGGCAGACAGGCAGGAACATGGCTGACATGGAGATTATACAGTGGAGCTGGTCTAATGGGGGAAAAAGCCACAGAAAAACTAAGAGGGTTGACAGTTCTAAGAGTCATATGCATCCATGGTGACAACTAAGAGGTTGACATTCATAACTTTTTGCCCTTATCTTCACCTCTAAACTCCTTACTCCAGTCCAATTGCCCTCATTCAACTCAATAACTACTCTACACATAATTATGAAGCTTCTATACTGTACCAAGTCCAATCTCCTGATTCTGGCTTACTTGCTCCTACCTGCAATGAGTAGGTTGGCCTCGTCATGGAATATGAGACCTCCTGGCTGAGGAGGCATTTTCAAGGTTACTTTATCCATTGTGCTTCAGGCTTCCTTTCTGGCTACTTTCCTGCTTCTCTTTTCTCTACCTTACCACTTGTACCTGTGTATTCTATGGACTCTTAACTGCCTACCTGACTTTTTAAAGGAACTAGATCTCAAAGGAATGTTAGCAACCATCTAATCCAACCACCTTGTTTTACGGATGAGGAAATGGAGAACTCCATCGAGGAAATGGATGTGCCCTAATGCATCTAGGGAGCAAAAACCAGAGCAAGAATTCAAACCTAGGTCCTCTGACTCCAGATTGTTTTTTCCTCACTATACCAGCATCTGTCCTCTGAGCTACCCCTTTGCCTTGACCTTGAGTATCCAGGTGCCCTCATACTGACTTCTGACCCTTGGCTTTGTTCTGATTGCCAGTTTTCCAGCACTCCCCAGGTGTGACCTGCTCTCAGACACTGCCCCTCCTTACCTTTTGTTCTCAACTCTGCTTTGGTTGTCCCAGTCCTGGCTTCCTGCCCTGACTCCATTATCCATTGCTAATTCAGTGTTGGTCCCATTGTGACATGACTGATTCCTTTGAGCAATTCTCACTGTTTATTGCACTCTGCATACATGTTTATGGGAATCTGGTCTCCCTCCCCCTTCATCTCCTCAGGGATGTAGATTCTCTCCCTTCCCATCGTGTTTCCCATTGCACCACTGGCAAGCACAGTTAGTGGTGATTAGCACAGTGTAGTTGGCTTATATGAAACACCTGCCTACCACCTGTGCCCCTCATGAGTATGACCCTGGGTAGGAAACTGGCAGTTGCCCTTCATGGCTGACTAGGCTCCTGGAGCTGCTTTCAGGGGCCAGGTCCAAATGGGCACCATATGGCCGACCACCTGGAAATCGTTCTGCCAGAGCCGAGTCTAATACTTTCTGTCAGCTAGAGAGAGAAGTCTGGGGAGGCACTGGGGGACAGCAAGGAAGACTGTCAGCAAACCTTGCAGGAGCAGAAGGGATAAGCTGGAGGGAAACAGGACATACTGGGAAACTGGTTTGCTATTTAATTGGCCTCCACACCTTTTAGAAACCAACAGGAAGAGTTGGTTCCAACAACCCACCAACCCCCTTTATGGCCAGAGTGGATTAACCTGTTGAGATTTTTTATTTATGTCTGAACCCTACCAAAGAGCCCTTTGGAAATTGGAAAGTGCAGCCTTGGGAGATGAAGCAGAGTGGGATAGTGGAAAGAATACTAGTTTTGAAGTCGGAGGAGCTGAACTAGACTTTTCAATATGCTACCTGGTAACCTGGTGACTGTGGGCAAGTCCTTCTACCTCTCAGGTCTCAGTTTCTTCATCTGTAAAAATGGGTGGTTAGAATAGATGATCTTGGGTCCCTGCTAACTCCTAATTCCATGCTAATTTACCTACCACTTGGGCAACATTAATTCTCATTAATGAATTCTCTTTTTGAGATTAGCTTGGCTGCTAGTCGTCACAGAGGCTCAAGAGGAATGAGTTGCTCATTTCTTTGAGCAATTAAAATAAAATTATTTGTGTCTTCAGAATGAGCAAGACCTGGATTTAATTCCATACTTGCTGTGTGACCCTAGGGAAGTTCCTTAGTCTCTCAGTGTCCTAGTCACCTTTCACAATTGGTCATTAAACATTTATTAAATGCCTACTATGTGCCAGGCACCATATTAAGTGCTAGGGATGAAAAAAGGCAAAAGACAGTCAGATGGGAGAGACAACAAACAAACAGCTGTGTACAAATAAGCTCTAGACAGGATAAATTGGCAATAATCAACAGGGTAAAGGAACAAACTGCTGTGAGCCAGGATTCTCTGATATAATCCAAGGATTGTTTGAGTTAACATTACCTCTAGGTGGATACATCTGAAACCAGCTGTGGGCCCTTTGGGCAAGGAGTAGATGATGACCATTCGATGTTTGAGAGAGGAGGCTTCTAAGAGCTCATGGAATCTCCTTATGGGGTTGCTCTTATCTGAGGGTCACTGGATGCATTGTTAATAATTTAATCATTTGTCTGAACTCTTGGGCTCCAAATGATCCATTGTTTGGATTTGGAAGCCTTCTCGTGTTATTGACTGTGACCGATCTCGCTGCCAGGCCTGGTCACCAAAAGGGGGGAGGGGTAGAAATGTCCTTCTCTACTTCCTCAGAACCCACCAGGGTCCAAAGGAAGCAGGCTGTGACTCACCTTCCTAGGGTGCTGAGATCCAAAGGAACTCTATGGCCATGCATCACCCACTACTCAGCCACTTAGTCTCCAGTGTTTCTCATTGGCAAATGGATGAATTAATTTCATGTGGCTCACCAAACCTTGGTGTGCCTGGCCTTCAAGCTTCCCACGAGCTAAAGAGTATGTGTGTTAATAAGACCATCAATTTTCAGCTGGAAGGGACCTTAGAAGTCACTGAGTCTATCACCTTAATTTTTCAGATGGAGGCACAGGGAGGTTATAAAGCAGACTTACATTGCAAAATGTTCACACTGATTAATGATGTCTGCACATAAGTTCAGATATATCAACTGAGAAAACTTAACATGGGGCAGGTTGTAAGATCAGTGTGGTGCAGTGTGATGAAGGAGGACCTGGGTGAGAATCCTGGGTTGTCCTGTCTGGCTTTGGTTGTGCAATTAAGTCATTTAATCTCTATGGCCCTCAGTCTCCATATCTGTAAAATGAGGGCCTTGGACTCAATAGGCTTTAAGGTTCCTTCCAGTTCTAAATTGGTCAGCCTAGGATTTGGGCAGAGTGGTTTGGGTGGTTGTTTTGCTTTTCATTTTAGTGAGATCTTGGTAAGGAATTTTCTCTACCAATTCATATCTGCTTAATGGGCACCTTCTCTGCAACTAATAGGCAGGAAGAATTTCCTCTTCCTTCTTAAGAGTGGGGGAGTTAACTCCAACTGCCTAGGTTCTGCATCATAGCATCCTGGTCCATTACAGTTGATGTCAATCATGTAAAAACCAATAGTCCACTTTATAACATGTAGTTTTCTTCTGCCAATAGGACTAAAAGCAAATTTTAAAGCTATCTATCTAATCCTTCACTTGAATTTGGCACACAGAAACAAATAGCTTAATTGGACTCACTGCAATAACTTTCAGTCATTCTCCTGAGCTCTAGTTTTAAATAGTCAAAACCTTCCATTTTTTTTAACCTGGGATGAACAGTGAGGGGAAAGGAGAGGAGATTTAGTGGTGGACCCTGAAAATGAGCCTTAGATGGCACTTGGGGGAAAGGAGGTGGCTGCTGGAGAAAAAAATATTCTTTTGGAACACCCTGAGATTTTTATCCTGCTAAAAAGTGCAGCTCCTGAGGGGAAGATGCATGTGCCTCTGTGACAGATGGAGTTGAGCTGGGGAGAAAGGCACCCCTCCTCCCCACTCCCCCCGAGGAAGTGCCTTTTAAATTTTCCATCCTGGAACAAAGCCCCGACTTACTCATTCTGGTGGTAGCTCTGGTTCTGAAAGGTTCTATCTCATTTTGAGTGGAAGCTCTGACTTTCCCATCCTATTTCATACCTCTCTAAGGCTGCAATAGAGCAATGGTTTATTCTTCTTAGGTCTTTATTTACATGGAAGGAAGCCCTGAACAGCTGTGGGCCTAGCACTCCTGTGGAACCTCAGTTCTTAATCATAAACTGAGAGCTCCATTTACAGGCCAGACCATGAATAAGATCCTAATGGATATGGATGTTGAGAACAGAAATTGATTGCCCCTACAGGGCAAGGCCATCACACTCTGAGGGTATGACATTTTTGCTGCATGGGGTCACCGGGATAGGATAAAACAGGGTTGTCCCTGTAGGACCAGAGACAAGCACAGCAATGTCAGAATTAGGACATTGTGCTCTTGGAGAAATATTGCTTCTGTGGTCATCTTGTCGGAATATTTCTACAGATCTAATGCTAGTGCATTGAATTTGTTTCTGGACACTTTGGAAATCACTGGGGTTGTCTGCCTTTATCAGTTCACAAGAGCTTTCCCCTGTGTAACCCCTTCACTTCATCTAAGCCAATCTATTGGTCCTCCACATACACTAGGCACTTTTTTGTCCATCTTTTTTGTTGTGTCATTTTTTCAGTCATGTCTGACTCATTGTGATGCCATTTGGAGTTTTCTTAGCAAAGATACTGGAGTAATTTGCCATTTCCTTCTCCAGCTCATTTTATAGATGAGGAAACTGAGGTAAACAGTGAAATGACTTACCCAGGGTCACACAGCTAGTGAATGTCTGAGGCTCGATTTGAACTCAGGTCATGAAGATGAGTCTCCCCGACTCTAAGCCTGGTGCTCTAACCACTGTGCCACCTAACTGCTTCCTTTCTTGTCCATCTACCTTGACTCATACTGGCACATAGTTAGCGCTTAATAAATGCTTATTGACTGACTAGAATGCTCTCCATCCCCCTATAAGACACTACCCAACCTTTGAGAGCTGGCTCACCTCTCACCTCCTCCTTGAAGTCTTCCCTGATGACTCCAGCATATGTGGATCTCTGCCTCCCCCAACTCCTAACTGCTCAAACTGCTCAGTTACTGTAGGTGAGCATTTTCACAGACTGTCTCAGTGCACCATAGTGGAGAGAGCCCTGGGTTCAAAGCACACCTCTGACACTTCCTAGATGGGTATCCTTGCCATTCAATTGCCACCAGCCACTCTGCTTGGGTTAAACTCCAGTAGCATCATGGTGGGACCTTCATAGGATCATAGATTAGAACTAGAAGAAACCTTTGGAATCATAGAGTCCAACTTCCTTATGTTACAGATGAGGAAACTGAGGTATAGAGAGGTTAAGGGGTTTGCCCAGGCTCACATAGCTAGCAAGTCTTTGAGGTCAGAATGGCTTTCCATAAAGATTCTCCCTCTACTGGTTTTTGATGTTCTCCTATTGTGATGGATATAAACAATATCTACTGAGTGTAAATCTAATTATAGGCTTCAAAGATGCTAGTCGCCTTAAGAAGCACCATGTATGTAGAAATCCAAAGGCAGGAAGACCTGAATTCAAGCGCTGCCTCTCACACATACCATGAGGACCATGAGGAATAATCACTTAACCCTTCAATCTCTCAGACAACTTCTAAGATGATATATTACAGATGAATCACTCTTCTACATTGATGTGGGAATCAGAAGTTCCCTATGCTGAGGAAATCACATATGGGCCAAAAGTGTGTGTATGTGTGTGTATACATATGTGTGTGTATGTGTGTGTGTGTGTATGTGTATGTTTGTGTGTGTGTATGTGTATGTGTGTGTGTGTGTGTGTGTGTGTGTGTGTGTTAACAAGCCAAGAATCGACAGACAAGCAACAAAATGGACTGGTTGAATTTTATTGAGAGTAATAGGAAGGACCTAGGAAAAGAGTCTCTAGGGGGAGATGCTTATTAATCTGAGGGCACTTTGAGGATGAAGAAAGAAGTGTAATTCCATTTAAATGGATGTGTTTAAAGGATAGAGATAGGGACTGGATCTGTGATTTAGTACGTGGAACTCTTTGGTGAGGAGACTCTCTTCATAAATGCAGGTTAGCACATAGAGTCTTAGAGAGTTGCCAAGATCAGAAAAGTCATGTGACTTCCTCAGGGTCACAAAGCCTGTAGGTGTCAGGAATGGGACTTAAACCCACCTTGCTGGCTTCTAGGCAATCTCTCTATCCACTATATAATAATACTGCTCAGTAAGCAATAAGGAGGGAAACAACCTAATAAAAAAAATCAAGGGCAGGAAACACCCTCCAGTAGAGTTTTTCCAAAGCTGGAAAGGTCTAGGGCCTCAAGGCCACATGTGGCCCTCTAGGTCCTCAAGTGCAGCTCTTTGATTGAATCCAAACTTCGCAGAACAAACACCCTTAATAAAAGGGTTTGTTCTATAAAACTTGGACTCAGTCAAAATGCTGCACCCAAGGACCTAGAAGGCCACATGTGGCCTTGAGGCTGTACATTCCCCACCCCTGGTCTAAGGAAAAGGGGATTATTAGAGGTGGTGGGTAGAATCCTGAGGAACCACTAGATTAAAGTGATAAAAAGAGAATCCATTGGAAAATGAATACCGTCATTAGGGACCAGAAAAAAGGGAATGATTTTCCCCCAAAACTGGGGGCTAAGCGGCTGTTGATGATGTTAAGAGCCTGAGTACTAATCTGAGTAAGGTAGGGTTTGGCTAAGTTGTATGCCTGTAAATAAAGATTGATACCTATATTTGGTTTGTATCCTGAACCTTCTCATAGTAGCTTTGACTACCGTTGAACTGGCTGTGTTTGGTAGACTGATTGCCTGCTATTGACAGAGGCCTTGGGACCAGGTGGCATCTCAGTCAATTTAAAGAGGACGTCTTGACTTAACTCCTTCAATTTCTGGAAAGAAAAAGAATCAGAAAGTGAGAGGGTATAGGCCTCAGATAGATCTTCCCTTTGAGGATATCCTGGATGGTTTTGCTCCTCAGCTTTACTAGGACTCCAACCGAGACTAGAGACTCTCAAAGGAAGAAGGCAGCAACCAACACAAGCCATGGCCATATTGAATTGGGTTCATCCGTCTTCTAACCCAATCACGGAACATTCTGTCTCTGACAGTGGGACCTAAGAAGACATTGCATGCGGAAGCAGAGAGATTATTTTCGCTGCTGTTGCTCTTAGGGATGAGGGATCTTGCCCCAGAAATTCCTCTTTCCAAAATTAGCAGAAGGAAGGAGAATTGGTGAAACTAATTGTCAAGGAGGCTGGAGGCAGGTAAGTTGACTATTTGTGTGCCTGGGAAGGGAACAACTATCTAGACAAGCTCTGAATCAGACTCCAGATTTAAGGGAGAGTTTTCTAATTTAAACTAATAATCATGAGAACCAGTGCCTTTTAAGGAACCCAAAATACCAGCAGCTGTCAAGCGTTACCAGAGGAGGGTGTGACTTTTCTTTTGTCAATCTACAAGCCTTCTCTTTAGGTGCTTTTCAGGGGTGACATGCTGTGGTTCTCTCTCCATCCCCCTTACTATCTTTAGACTGAGATTCAGCCTTTGCTTTGAATGGGCTGAGACAATCTGTTGCTTGGAGAGGAGGTTAGCTCTTCTGAGACAGCCTGGATTGGGAGTCATTCCTTAAGTTAATAGCAGGAAGGGGTTTCTTTCTTTTAAGTATTGGGCTGAGTTCTGTCTAGGGAAACCAGAAAACACAACCCGCTTTTTTTTTTTTGCAGACAAGTAGGCCTAAGCAAGTGTAACCATGGTGATCTGGCCTGTGATTCTTAAAGGCCGGTCATAGGTAGAGATAGGATGGACAACTCTCCCTGGGGGAGTTGCCAAGAAATGGTTGACTAATCTAATTTTTTTTAACCATTTTGCTTGGCTGACATTTCTTCTCTTCCTTTCTTCCTTCTTTCTTCTTTCTCCCACTGGTATAGGTAACTCCTAATGAAAAGACTCCCCACACCAATGCAGATCATCATTTATTCTGCAACCTAATGTCCTAGACAGGGGTATGGAACCTGTGGCCTCGAGGCCACATGTGGCCCTCTAGGTCCTCAAGTGTGGCCCTTTGACGGAACCCAAAGGGATTTGTTTTGCGAAATTTGGATTCAGTCAAAAGGCCACACTTGAGGACCCAGAGGGTCACATGTGGTCTTGAGACTGCAGTTTCCCCACCTCTGCAAGAGTTACCTGGTGGCAATGAAAGGTCAAATGATTTGTCCAAGCTCACATGGCAGGTATGTATTAGAAGCATGAGCTGAACTCTGGTCTGCTCTATTCCAAGGCTGGTTCTATCTACAATACCATTTAACCTTGCTGTTATCTAGTGATATTTCTGTCACTACACTATTAAGAGGGTAAAAATGAAAGCTGTGCTATAGTATTAGGGGGCAGCTAGGTGGTGTCATAGATAGAATGCTGTCCCTGGAGTCAGGAGAATCTGACTTCAAATATGGCCTCAGACACTTACTAGCTATCTGATCCTAGGCAAGTCACTTAACCCCTGTTTGCCTCAGTTTCTTCATCTGTAAAATGACCCCAGGGGTCACAAAGAGTCAGACATGACTGTAACAACTGAATGACAGCTGAGAGGTGGGTATATAGAAGATAGGACTGCAGGCACAGGAAGAGTGGGACTGAATAGATCAGGAGGATGGGAAGTTTAATGAGGAATGAATTGACTCACCTAAAGATGTGGAAGATTAGTACTATGTCTCCCTCATTGTGTCAGCTGTGGAAAGGCTGTTGGGTTCAGGCTCAGAGGGTCTAGGTTTGAGTCTTGGCCCTATTTCTGAACAGTAAGAATGGCTCTTAGGGGGCAGCAAAGTGGTGCAGTGAGGAGAGGACTGGCCCTGGAGTCAGGAGGACCTGAGTTCAAATCCAGCCTCAGACACTTGACACACTTCCTAGCTGTGTGACCTTGGGCAAGTCACTTAACCCCAATTGCCCTGCCTTCCCCCTTCCAAAAAATGAATGGCTATTAGGGTGAGGAAACTTGGAGGGGGAAGAGAGAAGGAAGGATGGCTTGATTCAATTTGGGGTGAGAATAGGGTTTTCCTGTATTTCTATTTCTTCAAGGGAATACAGAGGGTGCTAGACAGTCATTAGAGTCCCCTTCAGCTTCTGATCCTTTGACTGATGTCTGTAAGTCAGGTACAATGACCAGATTCCATTGTTGGCATCAGTTATGAAGAATACATAGATTCTGTTGCAGGAAAAATGATGAGAAGGTAGGAAGGGGCCAGGTTGGGAAGAGCTTTAAATGCCAAACAGTACCTGCTGTTTAGTAAGAAAATCCCGAGTCATTAAACAAAATCTGAACTATGTTCGATATTCTGTTTAATATATTTTAGAAAGGTCTTCCCAAAATGATTATATATTTTTTAAAAGTTTCCTTCCTGAAGGAGGATAAGCTTCAGTCATTTGGAAAATCAACTTATGTAGAACAGTCTGATCACTAAAGATGAATTTCCTCGAGGGGCTTCAGTGAATAGAACACTGAATTTAGAGTCAAAACATCTGTTTTTGGAGCACCACTTCGACTACTTACTCCCCGTGTGAAGCTGGGCAATAAATAAATATCAACTCTCTGGGACTCAGTTTCCTCAACTGCAAATGAGTGGGTTTGACTAGATGATCCCTATGTTCATTGCCAGATGTAAACATCATGATGATGACAATGTTGATGATGATGCTGATGCTGCTAGTTGGCTTTTACATGGCACTTTGAAGTTTGCAAAGTGCTTTAGAAATATCTCATTTTTTCACAACCCTGGAAAAATAGACACTTATGCCCATTTTTAAATGAGCAGACTGAGGTAAATAGAGGTTAAGTGAATGGGTCAGGGGCCCATAGCTAATATTTGGAACAGGACTCGAACTTGGGTCTTCCCAACTCCAGAACCAGTTCTCTCTCTACTGTGTAGTCTCACTGCCTATGCAATAGAGTTATTCTGGTTAAATGATGCATTTGCTCTTTAATTTTTGTGTTGGAAAACTGTTTCTTCATCTTAGAAATGATTGGCACTTTCTCTTTCTTTTTTTCCATCTTGAAAAAAATGCTGATTGTTATATGGGATGGCTCTCTGGGAAGGAGGGAGGGATACAGGGGGAAATAGCAGTGATGTAAAAAAAACCAACCCCCAAACCAAAGATAGTTACTGGATCTACTTTTTGGTTAATCCATATTTCAGAGTGACATTATCTGGTACACACACATATCTTTGGAGGAAAAGAGACACAGAGTAATTTTTTTTGGCCAGGAATTAAATGTTTTTTTTTTTTTGCTAGGGAAATGGGCGGATGGACACATGTGTGCACTTGTGCTGTATTGTCAAACAATTTCAGAGCAGATACATCACAGAAATGTATATTCTGGTTTGTTTATAAAGGACTCAGAGGAATTTCCATAAAAAGAACTATTGAGAGAACTCAATATGTATTGTTTAGAGAAAATTGGAAAATGTAAAGTAACATGAAGGTTACATAATACAGAGGAAAAGAAGACTGGAACTGGAGCCAGGAGAGGAAGGTTGCAGTCATTAGCTGGAGATCAGAACTATGACAACTCTTTTGTCTTTTCTGGGATTCCATTTTGTCATCTATAAAATAGAGTTTTGGAGTGTATTTGCTAAGGTTCCTTTCAACTCTAATAGGCTACGTATGATTCCACGAAACACAGAGAGGCTCAGTTTATCTAAACAAAATCCAGATTGGTGTCTCTCATCATCCAACTCTGTTGCTTCAAGTCTTAAGATCTGTTTTCTCATCTGTAAAACAAGGAAGTTAGACCAGGTAGTCCCTGGATACAGACTCCTGATTCTGTGGTTGTACATAAAAGCCCACCTGCAGAATTCCACTGAAATAGACCTTAAGGAAAAAGATTAATTCATTATGAATAGTTGGAAAAATTAATTCAACATGGTTGGTTGGAGTTTTCAACCTGTAAGTTATGGCTGATCCATTTTGATTTTATCTCAGATCTGGGTTTTACTTCATGAAGCATAAAATGGAAATGAATGGGACTGTAGGATTACAAATATGGAAATTCATTTGGTTGACAGTATTAGGGAAAATGGCAATTCCTTATGGTGAGAGAATATTGTATTTATGAGGGAATCAGTCTCTTTCTTAAAAGAGAAGTGGGAATCTCTTTACTCCTTCTGCTGCATCCTCTATCAGTCAAGGTACAGGTGAAACCAAGAGCTCAATCAATATTTTATATGTCTCTCATATCAACTTACTTGGAAACCTGTTGGATCCCTACAGTAGAATGTAAGCTTCTTTAAGTCAGGACTTGTCACGTTTTTGTTTTTGTATTCCTAGTACTTAGTAGAGCGCCTTGCGTGTAGTTGGTGCCTAATAAATGCTTATTGATTGATCTGAACAAGAACAATGGGTCTAATTATGGAATGATTCCAGATAAGACTTATTTAAGGGGAAAAAAGTCTTCAATTCTGCATTAAATAGCTACTTAATCCTTGGGAACAAATGAGAACCTGGTCAGATCATGATGCACTTCAATTGTTAGGCATCTTGGTGAATGGCTGGCAAGACATTTAAGCAAGAACTTGTTAAATGAGGCACTTTAGCTTTCAAGGGGCTACTCCCTTCCCTTCTCATCTCCCCCCCTTCTCCCTGAAATATATAAATGGACTCTCCTTTCTAGTACTCAGTTTTCCTCTCTATCAGACACAACTTAAATCTATTTGTCAAGGCACAAGGTGGCCTACAGTGAGGGAACCTGGGCCTCACTGAGTGGAAGGGATTAAGGGACTACCTATCACAGGCAAAGAGAAATGTGTGCCTCCTAAATCAAAGAAGACCAAGGATATGGATCTGGAAGAAGGGTTATTGGAGATCTTCTAGTACAGGACTTCACATTCTTTTTGGTTCAATGGACTCCTTTGGCAGTCTGGTAAAGCCGTTTTCCTTAGAATACAGTTATCCCTCCCACATTGTAGGGGCTAGGGGTGCGGAACCCCTGTGATCTGGAAAAGTCATGTAAAATCCCCAAGGGTAGACCCTTCACCTTCATTTTCCTTTAGGAAATCATATAAGGACTTAGTCTTTTCTCATATGATGCCAGTCTACTGCAATGCCTTTTTTTTATAACAATCCTGCATTTCTGAGTTTCTAAACTTTTTCTGTGTCATCTGCTGGCTTTCATGTGTCATCTGCAGCTTCTGCAAAACTCCCCCAAAATTCCCATTTAGTTTCTTATTCCAACTGGTGATATATTGAAACCACGAAGGGGGAAAAGTTGCTATGTGGAAGGTATAACTGTAATGTATTTTTAAAAACTTCATAATTGAAGGAAATGATACATTTTAGTTAAAGGCTAATGAAAATAAATAAATATGAGAATAAATTTTTTTCCATCCAAATTAACAGACCCCCTGAAATCTGTGGACCCAGGTTAAGAGCCCCTGAACAAATCCAATCCCCTCATTTTATGGATAGGGAAACTGGGACCCAAAGAAATTAAATAATTTTCCCAAGGTTGCACAAGTAATAAGGAGGATTTGAACCCCAGCTCTCTGACTCCTTCCATTGTACTATGATTTCTTCTCAAAAGATAAAACATTTAAGGCCTCTCAGGGGAGACTGGCACCCCCCAATCATGGGCCCCAGAAATAAATTGATAAGAAATGCTCACTATATAACATTTGCACCAACATCTTAGGTTTTTTTTTTCGATGGCCTTCACTGCCTCCTAACTCCCCACTTCAGGCTTAACAGAAGGTGTGAGGTGAGACCTTGGCAAACTGACACCTTTTCCACAAGCCCCACGCCTGAGAGAGCTTGTCTTTTGAGACAAATCTCATCTGGCAGCCAGGCCTGCTCTGGGGCTCTGATGAATCAGGGATGTGTATTAATGTGGATGAGAGGATCCTCAGATAGTCCAGGGTCTGGGTTTGCAAATGCCTGAGTAACCCTAGCTCCCAAGGGCTGGATGGTAGCCAGGACTTACAGTGAGTTAAAGCCACTTTAATATGAGGTGGAAATGGCCACTTCTGCATGGTCCATGAGATTCATTTCCAGGGTCTCAATTTAATTCAGAGACTGAGCCTAATCCTTCGGCCCCCCAACCCATCGATGGCATTTAAATGCCTTGTGCCGTGAAAGGAAATGAAACTGCTAGCAATCGAAATTCCCATCAAATAAGAGTCCCTTCATCAGGACCTTATTCTTTCTGGGAGAGAGTTTTTCTCCCAAGATGGTAGACGTTCCTAGGAGCAGATTGATAGTGCTTTGTGAGCACCCCTTTGCCGCGTATTATTTTTACCTTTGGCAATAAAGTTTCTGCCAATATGGCATGTCCTTCATTAGAAGGCATCCCCTTCATTAATAAAGCAGATAGTCTTGAGATTTTTTTCAAGTCTTGCTTGTCTGATTCACAGGCAGTCTAATATCCCGAAGCCTGAGGCTTTAGTCAGTGATGAGACCGTCCATCACCCAGGAAGAGTGAACTCTCATTGCTCAATGCCCAGTTTACATCAGTGTTTAAGCCTATGACTTTATTCAAGGGCAGATCTGTGACATCTCCAACTACTCTTTTGGCTTAGTAGGTGGTCAGGTTTATGTCTGAGCATAAACAACCGGGAAAAGAAATCACCTAATCATGAAAACCTAGATATCTGAAGTCCCCAGTGACACACAGTACCTTCTTAAGAGAAACCAGGGCATCCCAGTGATTTAGAATTTCCAGGCTGCTGGGCACATGGCTTTTTTCCCCCTTTGTTTGTTTCAGGCGAAAGAAAACAGATAATTGGATGTGCGGGGGAATATTGTGTTTTGCTGGAGATAAATCACTGCCCAAGAAAGCTAGCTCCCCCACCCATCGAGTCATACAGAATTAGCTGGGTAGGCGGTGGGGTTAGAGTTGTTTATTTTCAGACCACACTAGCAAGTTTGGTTCTGGAGTCCAATTGCCCCCAAAGTCCATAATAATAAATTACTGAGAACCACATGCAGTACAGTGGAGACCATTCAGACATGTCCTTTTACCACACAGCAAAAAAAAGTAGAGTTTGTAATACTTGAATCTGACCTATGCTGCTGAGCCCTGGTGCCTCGCCTTCCACCATTTGTCTGCTTCCATGAAAATCTCCCCTGTAGCTTTCTCCAAGGCTTTCTGACTCTAGTAACCTGGCACTATTCCACTGTACTAACCTGTGCGACTTTATTGCTACAGAGTCTATTTTACTACATTAGGACCCTAGAACTGCCATCTGGTACTGTCCAACAATGCCTTGATACCACGTAGTGTTAACTTCTAGGTTGTGGGCATCGGCAACTCTTTGGCAGAATCACGGGTCGGGTAAATATTGCATTGTTTGTCTACTACTTGTCCATACTACAGACTGTGGTATTTATTGATGCTTGACTTCAACGTCAGTGCGCTTTTGAGGGGCTCATTACTACCCTTGCCTAGAGAACTTGAATACCATCTTAATTATCATTCACTGAAATGGCTCAGCGGGAACAGGAAGCTTTGTGAAACTTTGCTGGAAAGAGTGAGAGAGCTCAAAGTCTCTAGTCTGTTTCTAGCCTCCCTGCGTGGATCTCAGAAGTAGCTTTTGAAATCCATGCGTGTGAAGGGGGATGGGAGAGATGGATTAAAAAAGAAAGAAGGCAAAATAGCAAAGAAAGTAAGCGGGCGGCAGTTTCCTAGTGCATCAGCTAGGAGGTGAGGTAGTTTGAACATACCGAGTTTATTGACTAGGAAGAGCTCTATTGCCAGGGCAACTTTTGGGTTCCCTGGAGTACAAGCAGCATCTTGGAATCTCACTGGAAGGGCTCTAGTTTTGACAGAGAGAGCTCAGGATACTCCTAACACTCCCAGCCAATGGATGATACTGATTCTATTGACCTGTGGCTATGGGAAATCCATTCAGATCACCTGGTCCTACTTTGTTTCTGGTTCTCACCAACATCTGTTTAGCAGAACCAGAGGAGCACAGCTTTCTGGATTCCCAGAGAACCCTCCTCACCTTGCTAGCTCAGAGGAACATATTATCTGATGCCTTATGAATTCCTACTGATCCTTTAGAGCCCAACTCAAATATCTTCTCTTCTAGGAGTCTTCTCTGATTCCTTTTGTTGGAAATTACCTTTTCCCTTAGACCTCTCAAAGCATATTTTTTTATACCTCTAATGTGTTGATCATGAAATGTGTATTAGTTACTTCTGTGTGTGTCTTACTTATCCCTCTGCTAGACTATAAGATCCTTAAAAGTAGGGATCGTGTCTTATCTAAATGTATCTAAATTTGATACTTCCTCCAGTGTCTAATACAGTACTCTGTAGGTGGGAGCTAATTAATAAATGTCATTGTATTGTATTGATATTGGTATTGTATTGCCCTCCAATGGGATTTTTCTAGAAGAAATTAGGAATTTGCCTACTGGTAACCTATGCTTTTTCTACTTTCTTTCCATTGGAGAAAGGCAGTATAGGTATCCTTTTGTCCTAGAAATTCTGCCTCATGCACTGACATCCTGAGAATTTACTTTGCCTACTGGGTGGAGGTTGTTTCTCTTGACAGTGCCTCAGTATTCCATTCCATAGGAATACTTGTGGGGCACACCCTAGCATGGAGAAGAGTCTCTGGTTTAAAGTCTGGTCCCACTGAGTATGTTCAGTGTTGTCACAGAAGTTAGGGACGGAGGGTAGACAAAGGCAATAAGAAATTTGTTTTGATTCTGGTCTGGTGCTACCCTACAGGCCTCTGGGAATACACAGAGGTCAGGCTAGTGGAGGAACTGGCCCAAGGCTAGACACTCTGGATGTAGCACTCCTGTGTTCACTTTGTACCACATTCAGCAGTGGCAACCCATGCTCTGCCTTGCATCAGAATGCCTTTTGGAACCCTGCTCTATAGCTCAACAATCTTTAGTTCAGGGGAGGGGAGGAGGGATTTCTGTTATCTTCCCTGCCTTAGGAGGGGTAGGACATCCATCATAAGTTCACTTAAGGAACTCAAGCCCACTCACTTTGAGAATCTTGGTTGACCTTTCATCTACCTTCCTCTCCTTGGAGGTCTAAGGAGCTTTCTCAAATGTGCTGAGTTCACAAAGATCAGTGGCCGACTGTCCTTGACTGAGACTCCAGGACGTCTTGCGGGGCCCTGGCTAAGTTCAGCAATAACACCTGTGACCAAGAGGGAATCCCATCCATTCAATGGAGTTTTGATTTCAATAGGCAGCAGATAATTCCAATGACAACATGACCTCGAAAGCCCACTTTAGAGTCATGGAAAAGTGCCAGGAAACCCAAGCCATCTGGGGCTTGAGAAAGCCTACTGTAGTGCCCGTGCTCAGGGACCAGCTGTGGAGGACTTCACTGATTTACCCATAGCACCTCCCCTGTAAAGGCTTCCCCTTGTCCCTAGCAAGTTCTGTTTGCTCTTGATGGCCTATGAAGGCAGTGAAGGCAATGTGCTGTGCTTTGGGCCTGTGGGAACATGCTAGCTGGCTCTGTGGCTGAACTCAGAAATGGTTTAGTTGGATGTGAGAGCAAGCAGGGTGTGAAAAGCAGTAAGATGGGAGGGGGGTGTCAAAAGTCAAATGGGAGTATGTGCCTTAAGCAGTTCATGCACACAGAAGAATATAAGAAGGACCCTGTGGCCTTTCCCACAGTTAGGCTCAAGGACAGGGCATGCACTGTCTAAATTATTTGGAGTTGATCTCTATAAAGAAACTCCAAGGGACCCATTTTTGCTTCTGTATCCCAGACCCCAATGCCTGTAGTTTTGCTTTACTTGTTCTCTGATGCAGGGTATACCCTGGGTCCGTTGGATTGTTGGCCCCTTCTGGCGATCTGCTGTTGCCATCGCATGTGGGACAAGGTCTCATGTACTGTGGCCCAAGTTCATCCCCACTCCAGCCTAAGTTTATTTCTGTATATCTGCTCTCCAAGGTGCTCTGAGAATGTTTGTAATTATTGCATGATTTCCCACTAAGCCCACCAAATGGGAGCAAATATGCTTATTTCTCCATTTTGCAGGTAAGAGAAACTGAGGTACAGAAAGACTGGAAACTGGAAGCCTGCTGATGCCCATCACAGCTCAGCCATTGAAGATGGAAGGCTGGTACCCCTGGGATCTGACTGGATAAAATAAAATCCGTTACAGGGCACTGATTCAACAATTTGGGTCAGGAATGAAACAATTAACAAGTCAGGGTTGAGGGGTGGTAGGGGTAGTGGGGGTGGTGGGGGTGGTAGGGGCGGTGGTGGTGGTGTGAAGTCTGAATACATCCTTTGGTCACCACTACAAGATTGCATGTGCAAATCAAGAAATCACCAATGATAATTATTTTATTTCTATTGCTCTTTGTTTATAATATCTAAAGGGATGTAGCTGAAAATCAATCAGAGAGATAACTGAACAATTGACTTGGAAAAGCATAGTCTTATTGGGCTATAGATTTATCAATGGTCTTATCTGGGGGTCACTAGGGAGCAGTATCATTCTGGCAAATAGTAGCTTATGACAGGCATCCATGGGGGATAGGGATTGTGAAGAAATCTAGACCCAGTTTGTCCATGTTAGTTTGGTTTTCCCACCAAATAATTGGCATCATTTGGTTTGTTTCTCCAGTTCTTATGTGTGCAGCACAATATTGAGACGTATTGCATGGGTATTGCCAATTTCTTTCCCACTAGTGCTTTCTGGGCATGGCTGAGTCCTCATTGAGAGATTTGACCATACCCAACCCCGCTTGAGTGAGGGAGTTGTTGGCCAGTCAAATATCCAGTTGACTTCCCAAGACCGGGAGTCTTCTCCTCCTTTCGGCTTTCTCTTGGGTTGGTGAAACCTGGAGAACTCCAATATCCCCAGAGTTCCTTCCAGACCTCAGTCTTTGAATAAAGCGGGAGGGCACATACTTTGGAACAAGTGTAAGAAGTAAATGATAAAATGAAAAAAGTCTTCTTTCAGGCCTTAAATAACAAATCTATGGCTCTTCTTTATGCACTGATGCTTTCTCTGGAGAAGGAATCATGGGTGCTTTGATTTTCTCCATCCAGGAGACAACAACCATAGAGAAAGGCAATCAGAGCATTTTCTATAAGCATGTCTGAGAGGGAGTGAAGGGCTAGAGAGGGTGGGGGAAGGGAACCCCTAGAGTAGTTTCAGAGTGCAGAAGAAATGACTCATACTTGTTAGGTGGAAGCAGCTTCTGCTGACTATTTTCTTGTGCCTAGGGAGCCGAAGAGTGGGGATGGATGGAGACAGAAGGGTGGTTGTGACAGTAGCAGGCTGTACCTGTTACAGCTGTGGGTGTGCCAGAGAAAAGGGAGAATGGTACTTAATACTGATTGTGCTCAGTCTATCTCTCTTCTCTCTTCTTTCCCAAAAGGGAGGATATTTTGGACAGCAGTAGTAATAGTGATGGTCTTAATAGCAATGACAACAGGAAGAAGTAATAATTCATAGCAGGAAACCTTCAGCCCTGCAAAACCCTCCATTCACAGTGAGGCATTCTTCCCTTAATTCAGGTGAGAAGAAGCAAGGACCTCACAGAGAACTGAGGGTCATAACAAAGCTATACAGGTAAGAAAATGTTGATGTAAACTATAGAAAGTGGCATCTCTGCAGCTCTGCTGTTGGTTGCTGTTTCTCCTCTCCATTTTCTACCCCATCCAGTCGCAGGCAGGTTCTCCTTTCCTCACCCTCCCTTCTTCCCCTCATTCTTTTTCTTTCACAGTAACCAAATCGCCCCTTGACGTGAGTCTTTCTGCAGATGTGGAGCGGCGCCGCCCATCCACTTGGTCAGCGGCTCCCGTCTCAGCTGGCGGAACTGTCAGGAGGACTGCATCAGACCCGTGAGACGCTTGCCCACCAGTGACTTTCCCTGCAAGAAGGACAACCAACAAACATACACATATATACAGACAGACAGATAGACAGACAGGTGGGGGTCAGTTCCATACAGGCAACAGAAACAAATCATTCTGCCCACCACTTTCCAAGGGAGGGGCACTTTCACATGGGACTCCCCAAGTTTGGAAGGCTTAATGAGGAAGGTTCAGATCCATTGGGACACTGGATGGAGCTGGGTGAACCCAGCAGTAGTGATAGCCTAGGGATGGTGTCCTGAAATTGGTAGTGGAAGGGGGAGAAAATTAGGGCTGTACAGGATCTTACTTACCCATGAAAGGAGGCTCTTTAATTATCAAGTCAGAGTTTTTAATACCTGTGGACTGCCCTAGAACTTGATTTTAGTCAAGGTAACTAGATATGTTGGGAAGTACTGAGGCAGGGGAGGGCTGGATGAGGATGGGGATTATTGGGAAATTATAAATATCATATACATATTCTTAAAAAGCCCCAAACAGTAAGATGTGAACAGCCCCTTGGTATGAAGCACTAAGTAGAGGGTAGATGGATTAGAGCACTTTCCATGCAGCTGTGCATATACGGTTTGGTTCCAAGATGATGGTGGTAGCTCCCTCCTTGGAAGCCACAGATTTTTTTCCCCCAGCTGGTTGCGAAGAGACAATGAAGAATCACTAGGTGCAAAAAAACACTAGGAAGACAGAATGAATGTGGCCTGTAATCATGGCTCTTGTAATACTCAGAGGAGCATCGGCTGTCCTTTACCTAGAATGAATGCTGGTGAATTATTTGGCTACCCATTTGGTGATAGAGTTAGGGATATCCTCATATACCATAAACATTCCCAGTCTCAACTTGGCTTCTGCATAAGGACTGATCAAACTTTTTATACCAGACCCTGCCTAAATTAAAGAAAAAACAGCATCGATAAAACCAGGCCCAAGTGATGCTTCTAGGAGTACATGGGGCTGATTCAACTCAGACTCCTGAGTCACATGGCTTCAACTTTTCTGAATGAGTGTGAGGGCACAACTCCCAAGGTATACTCACAGGCAAGTCAGATATACCCAAAAAAAGACTGTTCTGATTGCAAATGCATAAGAAGTACTCAACAAGTGCAGCAATCAATTGGTCTGTATCTAAAAAATATACAACATTGGCTGTGCTCTTGTCAGCCCTAGGATGGTATGTCATCTATCTTGTTCTTCTACAGAGGCAAAAACCATTATAGATGCTCACAAGCTTCTCTGTATCTCCTTCAGTGGTTTGCCTACTGTTGGTATTGACCCTTCCTGAAACTCTACTTCCTTGTTCATTTTCCCCCTTACTCCACCATTTTGATGAGTAAATAAACCCCAATTCTTTTTCTTCTTCTCCCTGTTCTGCCAGTTGCCCCAGCATCAGGTTTTTGAATTTTCAGGTTATGCTAGGCTTAATCTATAGCAATAGAAACGTAAGGAGGGTATAAGCAGAGGTGTGCATGAACCAATTGTTAAATTTTCAGTGTGAGCATTTACACTTTGAAAATGAGTAAACCCTACAAATTAGAGCTTGAGTCATTGTTTTGTTGACTTCCTAGACTTAAGAACATGATAGAAGAACATGTTTACAATGCAGATTAGGCTTGAAAAGTGTTTCATGGGACAGCTAGGTGGTACAGTGTATAGAGCACTGGCCCTGGAATCAGTAGGGACCTGAGTTCAAATATGGCCTCAGACATTTACTAGCTGTGTGACCCTGGGCAAGTCACTTAACCCTGACTGCCTCAAAAAAAAGTGTTTCATGTGTCCTTCCACCCCCACCCCAGAGACCTGGATGTTAAATGTTTACCAGCATATTCTTGGATATGTGAAAGATTTTCCTAGATAGAATGCCCTATAAAGTCTAGAAGGCTATGAAATCTGCATCCTTAGAGGTTTTTAAGGATAGGATAGTTACTCAGCCTAGGGATAGTTTAAGTACTTTCTAGAGATGCTGAGACAAAGGGCAAACCAATCACCAATGGTTCCATATTGCCTTGTAGTCTGCTGATTGTTGAAGCAACTAAACACCTTTTCTTCCTTACTCTTCTTCTTCCTTCCTACTCCATCCACTGGCCCAGGGTTATAATCACACATCACATTCCCAAACAGATGTATTCTGGGAGTGCTCTACTTGGCATTTGGTTCTCCAATTTAACTGGCAGGTATGAAATAAAATCATAGATACTTAATAAAAGATAGATATCGATGAGTATTAATAGAGTAAGAAACATTGCAGCAGCAGTTCTGCTATTCTAAGGACTGAAAGAAGCTTGCTTCTGGATAATTTTAATAATAGCTAGCATTTATATAGCACTTTAAAGATTGTAAATCACTTTATAAATATTATCTCATTTGATCCTTAGGACATAACCCAGAGAGGTGCGTGCAATTATTATCCTCATTGAGGATAACTGCGGCAAGCAGAGTTCAAGTGACTTGCCCAGGGTTCAGTTAGTGTCTGGGGTATAAACTGAACTCGGGTCTTCCTAACTTCAGTTTCAGTGCTCTACAGGCTCAGGTTTTTAGGGTATACTACCAACTCTCCCCCCATCCCTTGTGATAAGTATATCTGAAATTCTAATTTTTAGAGTCCTTTCCTCAATATTTCTAGTTGTTTAATAAGACCTACAGCTAGCCCATCCCCTGAAGATAAGGTAAAGAGTAGCACCTAATGGAAGAGACCCCATGTTTGTTTTCAATAACCTACCATGGTGTCTCTGGCTACTTTTGCTTTGCCATCCTCCTCCCCTTCACTGACCCCACCCCAAGTTTAGCTATGTTGTTAAGCAACAACAATAACAAAAGCATAGCGTTTATAAGGGGCCAAATGTGCTGTGAATAGTAGCACCATCCACCTCAGCCCATTGGCCAATGTTGCCCGCAGATGGATGGAGCATCCTGAGGGGAGCACTTGCTGCTCATTCTGCCCACAGACATTGCTCAGGTGCCTGCCATAGGGTTTAAAGAAAGAAAGTAGGTCATTCAGCTTGTTCATTAGCTGTTTTCCCTCTAAAGGAATAAGATTCCTAAGGAGTTCACCAAGGATCAAAGCCACCTCTCACTAATGACAGCAGCCCCCTGCCTAGGAGAACCACCCGTGTTCAGACAAGCTGTCACCAAGATTCTGCTTGCAGAGTCACAGAGCTCCTTGTGATGAGCCATTTTCACTCTACAGGCAGCAAGAGGAGAGAACTTCCCAGCATGGCCTGTGACATTGCCACATACACCTTCTTCTCTCCCCTCCCCCATCCTAATTGTTTAGCATTAACAAAGTACAAACCCTAGAGTCAGAGGGGTACATCCTACACATGTCTGATGCTTGGATAGACACAGAAGCTTAGGGGTGGGGGTGAGGAAGGAAGGGAAGAATCTTTTTATAGGTCAGTCTGGAGCATCTCATGGTACCCAAAGCAATTCAGCCAGACCAGCCTAAGGGATCAGCTGAACTACCAATGGAGGCTAGCTAAGGAGGAAGACAGGGTGCCTCTAGCAGGTGATCTTGAAATGAAATGGAATACACTGATTAAAAGCTTAGATAGGTGAGGTAAGTTCCAGAGATATCATGTGACTACATCTTTGTGCATAGACAAAGTGGTTTTTTTTGCCTCCAATAGACTTGGTAAATGTTATTCAACAGTGTTCAGGAACCTTTAATTTCATGGCCCATGCGCTTTGTGCTATGTTCACCAATACCCATTTCATTCTTATCCTCATCTGACTGGTGCTCCACATGCTAGAGAGATCTCCTTGGTGTTATGGCTGTCTTGTCTTCATGGCTGGGGGGCCAGAAGGTCATGCAGTTCTTATATTTATTATCTTCTTTAAAGGCACACACACACAAAAGGAAGGATTCCCCTTTTGTGCAACATGTGTGTTTTTTTAAATCAACATGCTGTTTGACATGCTTTGATTCTGTTCATCTCACTTTCAGACATTAATTGACAAAGCATGCACTGGTCAGGTGACCTAGAGCTCCTGCTACTTACCTGAGGGCTTTTCACAGGGGGTAGGGTTCTATGGAAAACTGGAGGAGCAGATAGTGCTCCATGCGCTGTGGTATTATGCCCAGGATGTGACTGACCTCTGGCTCAGTGTGGCTTGGTAGGGAGGGATAGTTCAATTTAAATTGTTTAAAAGCAGGATGCAATCTTTGCCTGGGTCACTTCTTAGAAATTTGCACACACTCTTCTTTGTTTGGTTACTTGGTTTTATCTCAATTTGAGGATAAATTTTATTCTCTCTTTCTCTCTCTCCCTCCCCCTCCTGTTGATTTGGGCATCTATTCCAAGCTTCTAGGATCAGGAAAAGTGATTGCTTTTAATCCACCCCATCTGAAGCACTCTCCTCCTCCTGCTTCCCCTTCCCACTTCTCTTTCTCCCTTTTATTCTGCCCCATCAACTAAAATGACTTGGGAATCATACCATCCTCTTGTGCCACTGAAGTGTTTTTCACACTTGCTACTGAAAAATTTTCTTTGGCTGAAAACACAGTTTGAAAGGATGGGGAGGTTTTTTCCTTCCCTTTCTTCCTTATTTGTTTCAGCAAAAGAATGTGTTTGATTGAATCAACAAGTGACTTCAGCAGTCAGGAAGTTAGAAGCTCAGGGGGTGATTCTGTTATATAGTGGTAAGACATCCATGTATAGTAGTAAGACATTCAAATTTGCATTGGATTCCCACACGGCTTTGGAAGGATAGAAATCACCACAATGTCTGCAGAAGATAGCAAGAACAAAGAGGAAAAGTTAGATGACCTGGGAGAGCTGAGCTAAGGAGGAAAGACAAGGAAAAGAAGACAGTCTGTCACAATCTGAAGGGTGATTTGTGTGGTGGGTACTATCTCCTTTCTGATTCCCTCCACTGATGAGAGAAATATACTCAAATCGAAGCAGAAGGAATTTCCGTTATGACAGTAATTTCACATCAGTGAGCTATGGAATGGTTAAGGAAGTCAATTAAATTTTTTTCCTCAATGTTCTTTAAGACTTGGGGACACAAAGCAAAGATATGGGATACACTGGTTGGGTGACAATGGGCACGAAGCACTGAATGTTAAAATGCTGTTCAAAGTACCATAATAATTCCTAAAAGGAAAGGAAATGTTATTTTAGAGCTCTACAGTAAAATTATACCTCAGACTTTTTTTTTTGATAAGTTGGTTAGTCTTGCTGAACTTTTTTGCCCTCCTTTTAAAAATTCTTCACTATAAGGGATGGTTCTCTAGAAGAGGTAGGGGGAGTGATATAGTGGGAAAATTCAGGTGATATAAAAAACAAAAAAATAACAAAATTTATTTTTAAAAAGGCTTAAGAAGAGAGAGGATATTCCATTTGTTTGGGGTTGTTTATGAAAAAGTGACTGAGTTAGATGATCTATGGTGGTTCCATCTAGGCCTGTGACTAGAGGAGGACTACGTACATTTATTACTAAAAACAATATAACTATATCTTTCTATAACACTCTCTATATTTCAACGTACTTTCATATTGAATATATCATTCGATCATCCCAATATCTGAATTAAGTAGAGTAGATGTTGGGCGATACTGTTACTATTTTACCCATGAAGAGACTGAGGAAATGGATTGTGGCTTGTCAAAGGTCCCACAGAGCAGCCAGACTAGGACTTGGGTTTGGGGAGAACTGTGGGGAACTCTCTTTGAAGATTTGGTTGGGGGGTGTAATGGCAAGAAAAGTAGGACTTTCTGCTGTTTTTTCTTTTGGAGTGCTTCTCAGAACTAAGGCAATCAAGTGCCTTTGATTGAGACTTGCCTTTGATTGAATCGAGAGTCTTTGATGACCTGCTTAAGTCACAAGAAAGCCTAAATCACATGAGTTTGAGTCACATGGTTATGACGCCTTCTGACCCTGAAGAAGTGTATGTATACTCCGAAGTTAGCATTTTGTTTTGGGGCTCACTCTTTGGAAGAGACTCTAGGTAGCTGTTAAGGAGTCTCCTGGCTTTAGATGTTGTTTCTTTTCTCTCTCTCTCTCTCTCTCTCTCTGTCTCTCTCTCTCTCTGGTAACTATGTGTGTATTGCTATGGACAGACAGTTAGGAGCCCTGTCAGCTGATTTGTGTTATTTGCTGTTTGCATAATTTCAGCCTGTAACTTCTGTTCGTGTTTTCTCAGAAGTTCAGGGTGCTGACTTTTTCCCCTGAACCAAGTGAATGATATATGTATGTTTAATTAAAGTGAGATTGTTAACCCCTTAAAGGTGTTTTCCTTAGAAAAGCAGATCAAAGAACCTGTGCTAGCAGCCCTCCTATGTGTTGGTGTAATTGGCCTGATATTTCCACAGCACCTGCAAGCAGCATTGGGGGTATCTTATACTGAATCCCATATTTTTAGAAAAGGGGCTGCCTTTTCGAAGCATAGAGAGTCTTGATACTGGAGTAATGAGGAGACAGCAATTTGGCCAGTTTTCCTTTGGTCTAGATTTTGCTCCCTTACTTTTACCAAGTCATCTGATCTCTCAATATCTAATGAGAATTTTAATTTGTTTTTTGAAATTCTCTTTATTATATTTTTTTCCATAAGTAAATGTACTATAAACATAAAATAAGAGAAGCAAAAAAGGAAAGGCAAATTATACATGAAAAAAAGAGTTTTTAAATAATCCACTGAGGGAGGGGGAAGAAAATACTAATAAACAGAAAATCAAGAGATACAAACAAATTCACATAAATTAAAACCAAGTTGAAGTTACAGGGAATTATCTATTGTCAAAATAAAAATAATGGACATAATCCTTCAAAGAGTTTGGTTTGCTTGACTGAACTGACTATATAACAGACTATGTATATTCCTGGTTATGTATTATGACATTTGGCATGTTGCTTCTCTCCAGATCACTTCATTTTCTGAAAATTTCTCTCCCAAACCATATTGACAGGCCTATCAGAATATTAATTCGCATTCCACAGGTAACCTATCATTCACTCAACCTTCAGAATAGTTTTTCTCTTTAAATCACCCAAGACAGGCCTGTAAGAGCTTTCTTTGATCTGGTGAAGCTACAGGTTTCTTAAGGAAGACAGATGAAGGTCTTCAAGCAAGAACTGTCCTTTGGTGGGGAGGTAGACAGGTCTTGGTCCTAAGACATTTGATAACAATGAGCTTATCTTGGGGCAGGTCAGGATGCCTTACCTACTCTCTGAGGCATAAACTTTAGATAGCCAACACTCAGGCAGGTTCTGTTTGAAGTCTTCATCACATCCCTCCCACTCCTTATTGGAGACTGCCAAAGGAGGGGTAGGTACAATTATATAATGGCCATTGAGTGGTGGGGAAAGCAGAAGGATTCAATCTATTATGGCCCTGAGATAGAAGATTATTCACTCAGCATGTGTGTATTTAAAGGGGGGAAGGCAGGGGCAGGAGATGAGATTAATGAGTTAACTAACTAGACCAGTTAAATTGTGAAACACATTATTTACCATAATCAAATAGGTCAGTAGTTATGCACATCTATGTCTGGCTCTGTCACCTCAGAGGGAATCTGAGTGTCCTGAATACCATTGATTTCTGAGCCTGAACGGAAGGAAGGGAGAAACCTCATAATGCCTTGAAACTTAAACCTTGCTGAATCATCTCCCTGACTCTGTTATTTCCTAAGGAACCTAAGGAAGTTCTCATTGATGGTGTTTGTATTTCTACAACTTTTCTACTTTGTATAGGCTACAGTGGAGCCCTCTCCTTTCCTCTCTTCTTCCTCACAGTCAAGGCTACTCTTTTCAAAGGCTGACCCTCTGCGTCAGCTTTTGCCAGGGGGTAGGAGACTTCTTATCTACCTGGCTCCCAGGTGTGCCCAAAGAAATCTGGCAATTATGACTCCTATTTCTCTAGTGCTCTATAGTTTCCAGACTGGTGTCCTCACAACAAGGTAGCTGATGCATCATTATTCTAAATTCCGGTATGAAGAAACTGAGGCTGAGAAGAAGCTTGGCCAAGGCCACATGACTAGTAAGTGATAAAGCAGAGGCCACGGCCCGGATCTCCTAACTCCAAATCCACTGCTCTTCCATGTGAGGCCTCTCAATGAAAAAGGTAGGAAAGCCCTAAGCTGCAGCAAGAACCAGCAAGTTCCTTGAATATTTCACTTTCTTGGTAGTTCTTCTGACCCTGTTTTACCGGGTTGTTGTGTTTGTCCTTGGTTTTCGAAGGGGACCATGACATCAGGGAAATGATTCCTACTGGTCATCTACTATTTAAGTCTCTTTGCTCTTTTCTTTCATCAATAATAAATGACATTATATATTTGAAAGGATTAGCAAGTTGAGCATAGTAGATTTGCAGTTTCATGTACAGTCTTTTTTATTGTTCTATATTATATATACATTTATTATGTACTACATTTTATTGTGTACCATATTATGTTTTGTGTACTATATTATGGAAATGCTTGTTTTATTATGTATTAATGCAATAAAAATAAAAGGGAAAAAATGAAAAAAGAACCCCACCTGTGTTGGACTTAAAAAAAAAAAGAACAAATGGCATTGTCTTTCTCCTCTTCCCCTCCCCCCTTTTTTTGTGATAAAGCTCATCAAATTTGATAGCAATTAGTGTTGCTAATTTTTCGAATATGTTTTTCAAATATGATCTCACAACGACCCTGGAAGGTAGCTGTTATTATTATCCCTTTTTTACATATGAGGAAACCAAGGCAGACAAAAGTGAAGGTGGCTTGCCCAGGGTCACACAGCTAGTGTCTGAGGCTGGATTTGAAAACGCAGGTCTTCCTGACTCCAGGGCCAGTTTTCTAACAACTGTGCCACCCAGCTGCCCCTTGCAAAAGGACGCTACATTAAGCAGAAGGTCAGATAGCTCTTACCAGAGAACCTAATGAGACAAGGAAGGCACCCAATCTGGCAAAGGGCTTTAGTCATAGGCGACTTTTTATGGCAGGCTCTTCCTAAGTCCGGACTCCCCCTTCTAAGACTTACTCTGGCCCTGAAGGTTCAGTTCATCAGGACAGAGGTAGATACTGACACAATTCAGAAAACATGTCAGCGCTCTTCAATTGTGCTGCTAATGGTTATGGCTACAATACAGTGCTATCTGTTTTTCTCATCTAGGATGTTAGAGGAATTCCTGAACTGGGCTGTGGAAAAGATTGCAACTTGAATTCATTCATAAGGATAGGGATAGGGACCTGACCCATGATTTCGCTGGTATAGGGAATTCTTGATGAAGAAACATCTTTTATATTTGTGTGCAGATATGCATTCACAGAGAGTTGCCCAGAGCACTGAGACATTAAATGACTTGCCCAGGGTCATATGGTCATTCTGGGTCAGAACAGGGACTCAAGCTCTGAGGCAAGCTCACTCTTTTATTCTGTGTTGTCTCTCCTGAAACTTCCTATAAAAGATCAAAGAGGCAGCCACTTATCTTAGGGATCCTCAGCTCATTATGCAAGGTCTAGCAAGATGGAATTTTCTTAAAACCCAGTGGGATACTCTCCACCCGTGTGTGTGTGTGTGTGTGTGTGTGTGTGTGTGTGTGTGTGTGCGTGCGCGCGAGAGCGCCTCCTGGGTTTCTTGTTAGCCAGCCCTCCTGCAGCTTGTGCCTCCAAGAGCCAGAAGGGCCATATCCCAAGCAAAGGTTAAGGTCATCCTGCTGAAGCTCATTGGTGCAAACATATCTGGGGCAGGGCTCTCTCCCCTTCCTTATTTTTCCCACCCTGGAATGTGGGGGATCAGAATAAGATCAGTTTAGCATCTACCAGAACCATCCGCAGAAGCAGTAGAATAAGTATGGAGTAGGGGCTTCCTTAGAGTGGCATTTTGAAAGTTTTGCATTTTCAAAGCAAACTTAGTTGTCTAATTGGATGTTCTTTGTTGGTTTTGGTCATTCCCTACAAAGCCTTTCTAAAGAGCTGCCAAGAGTTTCTTTTGATTCCAAAGGGAAAAAGCAAGGAATCTCCAAAGCTCATTTTGCCAGCAATCCAGCAGTACGGGACAGGGACATTTATTTCCTAGAGTCCTTTCCTACTGAGATTCACCTGACAGAGGAGTCTTAAATCCTTAACAGAGCAATGGTAATGATGGGGGAAGATACGGGATTTAAAAGATATTCCATAAGTGGATGGACTTCTGCCTGACTTTGTTAGTGGAGTGGATGGGAAAGGTGCTAAGTGATCTCAGCACATTGTATTTTAGAAAGAGCAATGGATTTGGAACCTGAGAACCTGGCTCTGTTATTGTGTGACCTTGGACAAGTCCCTTAACCTCTGTTCTCAGGCTCTTCATGTGTAAAAAGAGGAGACTGGACTCTGAGGGCCTCCAAGGTTCCTTCCAGCTCTACATCTGTGCTCCTACGATGTGGTGAGCAGCTGAATTCTCAGGTCCTTTCCAGCTCTGAATTGGTGGTGCCTAGCTATGGACATCCTTTACTCATCTCCTGACAACAAGTATCCTGAATGAGAAGCTCACACCAAAGTCACTGTCTTGGATGTGAAGGTGGAGAAGTAGTCATCAGTGTCAACCAGGGCAGGAAGCTATGGTGAAACAGACCAAGACACAGAGGAATAAATGCGTGAGAAAACACATCTGTGGAAGCGGGGAGGGAAGAGAGGAGGCAACAGACTGAATGATCACTCTTTCTATTTCCAGAGCACCTTCCATCCAAAGGATCCCAAAGCACAGGACAGACCGTTAGAGACATAGGGATCACTCACCCGCTGCTGGAAGGTAGCCACCTCTGGGGTGAAACGCGGTAGCCAGTCTTATTCTGCGCCAGCAGCACTACGCAATTGGGTTTTTAGGAAGGGAAGTGAAGAATAACTTATCCAATGGCAACTGTGAATAGCTACTGTTCTAGAGGAGCCCCTACATTGATACCAATAGGCAGCAGGCATGCAAAACAATGCAACAGGTATTTACAGCACATAGAAGCAGCATATACAGGCGATGCTCATGCTGATATAGAGTATATGGTGTGCTCACTACCATACACTGTACATATAGGATGATAGCTCAACCGAGCACAGCAGGTGTCGCAAGCACATATATACATGCAATATGCAAATATTTGTCATAAACGCATGCAAATGAATACAGATGCATGCATTTGCATAAATGTTATGGGTAATCTGTATAAGCAATAACATGACCGATTATGTAGTTGAGGTGCAGGCACCCAGGATGCCAGTCACTGAAAAATAGCAGTTCTATATAATTTACTGTTGTTGTTCTGTCCTGTCTGACTTTTTCTGACCCCATTTGGGGTTTTCTTGGCAAAGATACTGGAGTTGTTTGTCATTTCCTTCTCCAGCTCATTTTACACACAAGGAAACTGAGGCAAACAGGTTAAGTGACTTGCTCAAGGTCACACAGGCAGTACGGGTCTAAGGGCAGATTTGAGCTCAGGTCTTCCTGACTCCAGACTCAGTGCTCTATCCACTATGCCACCTAGCTTCCCCAACCCTAGCTCCCCTGTCTGTGTTGTCCTCCTCCATTAGAACATAGGCTTCTTGAGGGTAGGTGCTCTCATGTTTATTTGTATCTATGTCCCCAGTCCTTAGCACAGTGCCTGACACATAGTAAGTGATTTGTGCTTCAATTATCTATCTATAATATGTCCCTAGAAGGACTTCATGGCTCGAACTTTCTCCTCCTTTGATCTTCTAGACTGGAGTGGCATTTACTCTTCATAATTTAACAACTGGTACTTTCTTTACCTCCTTAAAATGAAATAGGCCCACATGCCCACTAGTTTAAGGAATCAGATCTTAGAGACAAAGTTAGTCTTTGCAGCACTTTAGTCTGTCTTCTCCTAGGCTAGAACAAAAAACAGAGCTCAGTGGCAGCCTCAGTATCCTTCAAGAGACATGGGTCACTGGGGTGGAGACATGAACATATCCTGTTGTCTTCTTTTACCAACAAAAATGCTGCTTACAGAGCTGCTATAGCCAGCCAGGAAGAAAACTACAAGATGGCTCATGCTTTATTCATGACTTTTTGTTTTTAATTTAGAGACATTGTGAGGTAGATGAACAGGGACAAGGTCAGTGAAGAGGCTTGATGGACCTCAAGGTAGTGAATCGGCAGCAGCCAATTAGAATGTTTTCCCCAACATCCCACTGTTCAGTGAGGACAAGACAATTATAGCATAGGCCAGGGGTGGGGAACCTGTGGCCTCGAGGCCATGTGTGGCCTTCTAGGTTCTCAGGTGTGGCCTTTTGACTGAGTCCAAGTTTTACAGAACAAATCTTTTTATTAAGGGGATTTGTTCTGTGAAGTTTGGATTCAGTCAAAGGGCCACACTTGAGGACCTAGAGGGCCACAGGTTCCCCACCCCTGGCATAGACCATATTTTATTAAACACATCATGGTGTAGAAAGATCCAAGAAATAAACAGCTTGCTAGCCATGGATGTATTATGAGGGTCAGCTCACTGAGAGATTTAGAAATGAGGGAACCAGAGACTGGGCTAAATAGCCAATGTAGCGATCAGAGGTGACTGAGAAGTAATATAGCAGATACAAGAGGAGTCTAAGGTAGAATTGTCAAATATGCTCAACACTTCTGAGTGCACTGAACCAGATTAAAATGTAATTCAGAAATATTTAAAAAAATAAAAATACAACGAAACAGAAAATGTTAAGGTGGTTTTCTAATACGCCTGCAATAATTCTTACAGTATTTTCTGTTACTGAGGCATAGAAAGTATCCTTTCTGGTTGTTTTCCTTAGGAAAATACTGATACAGTGTAAGAAAATACATTTTACTCCCCTATACAGCAAACTAGTGGGATCAAAGATAATATCCCCTGTTTGGCTTTAAAAGCTGTTCATAATCTAGCCCCTTCCAACTTTTCCAGTCTTTGTACACCCTTCCATAAACTCAATGATCCAGTGATTCTGGTCTTCTTGGTATTCCTTGCACAAAACACTCCATCTTCCAACTTTGTGCACTTCATTGGCTGCCCTTCCAGGCCTGGAACTCTCTTCCCTCTTCATCTATGCTTTCCGGCTTCCTTCAAGTCCCAGCTAAAATCCCGCCTTCTATAGGAAGCCTTTTTCCTGATTCCCCTTAATACTAGCATCTGCTTATCCCAAATTTGTCATGTGAATATCTTACTTGTACATAGTTATTTCTATGTTCTTTTCTTAGACTGTGAGCTCCTTGAGGACAGGAACTGTTTTTGTCTTTCCATGTATCCCCAGCACTTAGCATAGTGCCTGGTACATTGTCCGTTTGGTCATGTCAGCAACTTTTCATGACTCTGTGGACCATACTGTCTATAGGTTTTCTTGGTTTGCCATTTCCTTCTCCAGTGGATAAAGCAAATAGGGGTTAAGTGACTTGCCTAGGGTCACACAGCTAGTAAGTCAGATTTGAACTCAGGTCTTTCAGACAGCAGAACCAGCACTCTATCCACTGAGCTACCTAGCTGCTTCCAAATGCCTGGTACATAGTACATAGGTACTTTCTAAGTACTTGTAGCTTTGCCTTGACTTGACCTTTGGGATCACAAATGATAAGAGATGAAGCTGTGCTATTACTTTTGTCTGGCATATGAGTGTGCCAGAGAGATCATATTACTCTCAAATAGCAGGATTAAAATCTCTACATATTTAGAAGCATACTGTACTGGGTCTATTCATTATCAGATAGAGTAGGACTTTTAATATTTCTCAACTTGGAATTTACAATGGCCTATAGGAAAGTTACGGGAAAACTAATTGCTGAAGATGTCTAATTTGGTATATATTTTGTATGATCTTCTCACAAGTTCTCAGCTTTATGTGTAAGATAAATGCCTCCTCATACCCAACTGCATGCATTTAATCACCCTCTTAATATTATTCAAGCAGTATTTTGGATGCTGGGCAGAAGGGGGCCATCCCTCTATGCCAGCCTCTCTCTGATTGATTTTTAATCCCTTTTCTTAAAAATATTTGCCTTTAGATACTCACTGCTTCTAAATATGGCATGACTAAACCTTCACTCCAGAAGATTTAGGGTCATGGTGGGAAATGGGTTTCCCCAACCCAATGAAAGAGTCTGAGAGTCCTTATGAACTCCTTTTCCTCCTCCTCCTCCTTCCTTCTTCCTTTCTTCTTCCTACATCCTCCTCTTCTTCCTCCTCCTCTTCTTTCTCCTTTTTTCTTCCTTTCTCTTTCTTTCTTTCTTTCTTTCTTTCTTTCTCTTTCTTTCTTCTTCTTCTTCTTCTTCTTCTTCTTCTTCTTCTTCTTCTTCTTCTTCTTCTTCTTCTTCTTCTTCTTCTTCTCCTCCTCCTCCTCCTCCTCCTCCTCCTCCTTCTCCTCCTCCTCCTCCTTCTTCTTCTTCTCCTCCTTCTTCTTCTCCTCCTCCTCCTCCTCCTCCTCCTCCTCCTCCTCCTCCTCCTCCTCCTCCTTCTCCTCCTCCTCCTCCTCCTCTGTCTCTTGTTTTTAGGAATGAAGAAATGCTGACAGAGTTGAAAGAATGTCTGAGAATATGGTAAAAAAAACCACCATACTGACTGGACTTTTAAAGTTTACCTTTCAAAATGTCTTATTAAAAGTTAGCTGACTTTACTGGGATTACCATGTTTAATAAGAAGCCTCAAAGACTTTAGGCATAAGGAATGAAAAGGGAAAATAGAAGCTTTAATAACCATAATTATGCAATCCCATGATTAGCTCAAAGCATTTTTGAAGAAGCCTGAGAGAAGAGGTAGTGTCATTTTCATCTGGATTGGTTCCTCCAGAAAGTTGCAAAGCGAATACGTGAAAAAGATGATTCTCTTCCATGCTCTGGTTTGTGCCAACCACTGGGCTAGGTAGGGGATGGGTTTCTAAGGCAAGGACTCATTAGTTGTAGAAGAAAGACTATAGCAAGCAGGGGGTCCCAGGATGGGCAGCCTCACATGGCTGAAGAACTAAAGGTATGTTCCACCTTAGCTCTTCTAAAATCTAAAATATTTACTGCTCCTAAATTGTTTACCTGATACCTGGTACTGGTAATGAGCCAAAAGACAAATGGCCTCTCTCTCTCCCAGAAGATTCATAAGAAAGAACCTTTTGTTCTTTACCTCCTGAGCCAGGCTACCCAAAGCCAGCAAGTGTCCACCCCTGACCACACCCTACCGATGCTGGCCACCCCACTGTAGTGCCTCTGCCTGAGCCTCCCCTGCCAAAAACAACAAAAATAATACAAAAACCCAACCCAAAAACGAAGGCTCCTGGGTTCTGGCTCAATGATCTCATTTTCGCTCTTGGAGGAGACAGTCCCACAGTTTAGAGCACAGCTCCAGCTGTGACTTTGAAAAAGGCATGGCTGACATCTGAAGACAGGACAATCTACTTCCCAAAACTGTCCCTCCTGCCTTGGTTGGACTGTTAAGGACCAAATGAGAAAATATTTGTAAAGTTCTTTGCAAACCTCAAAGAGTTCTTCAAATGCTAGCTAGTTATGGTTGGTATCGTTAGTATCCTTGCTGCTACTGTTATCTGGCTTCTCCTACTGTAAACAGGCATATATTAGAGAAGTAGTCCTTGAGGGTAATCCACATCTAACCCCAAATGCCAGCATTCCACCTTCAAATGATACAAATTAGTTTATAATACTTTAGTACAATATTGACAATTCATATGCTGAAACACAGTAGATTTCCTCAATAAATATTTTTGAATCACAAAATCCTAGCTTTAGAAAGGATCTAGGCTAGCTACATGGCGGGAATGCCTTCTCCAAGTAAGCACTTCTAGTGATAGGGACCTAGGTTTTGGAGGAAACTATTTCACTTCTGGGCAGTTCTCATTGTTACAAAATTCCTCCCTATTATTAGTCCTGTGAGACAGACTGAAAACTCCTTTGGTATTTAAATCTTAGAGTCTCCTGGGTCATTGAATTCCTCCAGGTCACATAGTGAGTATGTGTCAGAGTCAGGATTAGGAGCCAGGTCTACCAGACTCCAAGGCCTGCCTTTTATGCATTGTAGCACTCTGTCTCTGTCTTTGTATACAGAGAAGTTGACTTCCAAGTCACTTACACTTTCTGATCCTACTTTTACCCTCAGGAGGAAGGGAGAATAAGTCTAACTGTATTTTGATGTCAACTCTTCAGTATTTAAAAAAAAAAAACCATTCATGACCCAACAAGAGATAGAGAGCATTACAAAATGCAAAATGGATAATTTTGATTATGTCAAATTGAAATGTTTTTGTACAAAAAAAGCCAATGCAACAAGAATTAGGAGGGAAGCAGAAAATTGGGAGAAAATCTTTGCAACTAGTATCTCTGATAAAGGCCTCATCTCTAAAATATACAGGGAGCTAAGCCAAATATATAGGAATACAAGCCATTCCCCAATTGAGAAATGGTCAAAGGATATGAACAGACAGTTTTCAGAGGAAGAAATTAAAGCTATCTACAGGCATATGGAAAAATGCTCTGGATCGCTGCTGATTAGAGAAATGCAAATCAAAACAACTCTTAGATACCACATCTCTCCTGTCAGATTGGCTAAAATAACAAATCAGGAGAATGATAAATGCTGGAAAGGATGTGGGGAAATTGGAACATTGTTGCATTGCTGGTGGAGTTGTGAGCTGATCCAGCCATTTTGGAGGGCGGTGTGGAACTATGCCCAAAGGGCTATAGAAATGTTCATACCCTTTGACCCAGTAATACCACTTCTAGGGTTGTATCCCAAAGAAATCACGCAAGCGGGAAAAGGACCCATATGTACAAGAATATTTATAGCAGCTCTCTTTGTGGTAGCCAAGAATTGGAAAGCAAAGGGATGCCCATCAATTGGGGAATGGCTGAACAAGCTGTGGTATATGAAGGTGATGGAATACTATTGTGCCATAAGAAATGGGGATGATGCAGACTTCATAACAACCTGGAAAAACCTACACGACATAATGCTGAGTGAGCGGAGCAGAGCCAGGACAACGTTGTGCACAGCCACAGATATGTGGATTCCGTGAGGACCAACCCTGACATACTGCGCTTCTCTCAGCAACCTAAAGGGGCAAGGACAACTCCAGGGGACTCACGATGGAGAATGCTATCTTCATTCAGAGAAAGAACTGTGAAGTTTGAATACAGACTGAGGCACACTATATGCTCGCCTTTTCTGCTTCTCTTTTGTTTTTGTTTTTGGGGTTTTTTTTTTGTTTTTTTTTTTTTTGGTTCTGTTTCTTCTTTCTCATGATTCATTCCATTGGTCAAAATTCTTCTCCACGACTTGACTAGAGCATAAATTAATTCAATGCGAAGTTATACATGACAGTTATATGAGACTTCATGCCATCTTGGGGAGGGAGGGGGGAGGGAGGGGAGAAAAACTGGAACTCAAAACTATGTAGAACCGTGTGTGGTAAACTAAAAATAAATAAAGAAAAAAAAATTTTCAGAAAAAAAAAAGAAAAAAAAAAAGAAATATTTCCTAACTGTGGATGAGTGGTAGGGTGTGAAATAACAAGCCACACAGTATTAACAGTATCTTACTCTCCTCTTTTAGAAATAGTTCCCTGAAAAAAAAAAACCAGTTTCTAACTTCCACCACTGTCTCATTTCCTCTGGGCTAAGTATCCTCGGCAGGACACTCATCATCACCATAATGATAACTAGCATTTAAGTAAAGGTTGGGCAGCTAGGTGGCAAAGTGGATACAGTGAGGATCTTGGAGTCAGAAATCTGACCTCTGAAACTTGCTAGCTGTGTGACCCTGGCCAAGTCACTTAACCCTGTTTGCTTCAGTTTCCTCACCTATAAAATGAACTCGAGAAGGAAGTGGCAAACCACTCCAGGATCTTTGCCAAGAAAACCCCAAAGGGGTCATAAAGAGTTGGAGGTGACTGAATTTAACAACAGCAAAACTAAAGGTTGGTGAACATTTTACAAATATTACCTCAGTTTATCTTTATGACAACTCTGGGAGTTAGGTGCTATAATTGTTGTTATCATTATAATATAATACAGTGACTATTATTATTATAGATGCTTCAATTATCACCCCCATTTTATAGATAAAGAAACTAAGGCAGAAGTGAAGTGACTTAACCAGGATCACCCAGCTAGCAAGTGTCTGAGCCCAGGTTTTCCTGACACCAGGCCCAGTGCTCTATCCACCATGCCACCATCTTGCTTTGCCCTTTTAGATCGTATTAAGATGAGACCTCCATACTGAACATTGTGATACACACACACACACACACACACACACGCAATGTTGTAGGGGATGAAGGAGCATTATTCCCTTGTAGAGCACAAAGGAGGCATTACTTCCCTTGAGCTAGACACTATGTTTCTATCAGTGATAGCCCAGTATCACAGTAGCCTTATAACAAGCACACTGCTGTCTCATGCCGAGCATGTAATCAACTAAAACCTTGAGGTCTTTTTATATGAAATTGCCGTCAAGCCAGATACTCCCTATGCTGAACTCGCACAAATGATTTCTTGAACTCTGTTCAATTGCTCGGGATTTCTGTGTGGAGAAAGTGCTTAACAAACGTATGTTGAAATACAAAAAGAGAACTTTGCATTTTCCTGTTATAGTTTATCCCTCCGCCCCACTCTCCACTTTTTAGCTCGTTTGTTTGTTTGTACCCATTGGTTTCAGCTCATGGAGATTTTGAGTTTGGATTCTACTTCATCAGGGATGAGGGGAGTGAGGACTTAGAACTGGAAGGGGCCTCCCAGGTGATCTAGGTCTGAAGCAATGTGATGCAGAGGAACAGGTCCTAGATTTGATACCAGAGGACCTCAGTTTAAATCCAAGCCTTATCCTTTACAACTGCTTTGGCCCTCAGTTTCTTCTTCTGTTAAATTGGGGAATTGGATTGGATGACCTCTTAAGTTCCCTTCTGGCATAAAATTTATGATCTAACCTAACCTCATTTTGACAGATGAAGAAATTTAGAGAAACTAATTACCTTCCTCCAAGAGCACCCAGCTCACTGACCTTCCCAGTTTATGTCATCTACCTGGATTCTGTGTCATCTTCCAAGTCAGATTAAAAAGGCTGATTGATCCATGGAGAGAACCCTTTGGGATGATACTAGTGATCTCCTCCAAAGGTGTCAGGGATCCACTTGTCGACATTCAGCTTAGTCACATAAACCATACTAATGAAAGATTCACTGCTCCCTATACAGACACATAATCTGGTCTAGGTGGATGGGCCAGCACAATTTTCAGACTCTGGTCACTTGGACAGGAGGATTAACACATTATATCAGAGGCCTAGAAGGGAGGGTATTACTGGCCCTGTGCAAACTCACCCCCTCAGAGCACAGCACTATGCCACAGATGGCACAGATAGTTTCCACTGAGTGTTGCCAACATTGCAGTCAGCTTCTGCTTCAGGGTCATGTTACCCATATCAATATCCTTCAGCCCCACATAGTCATGCTCCCACTGCCTTTGTCCAAATATTTCAAAGAGATTGGACATCCATTTAATCTTTGAGCACCTCCTTCCCAGAAAGGGCCAGACGTACATATCACACTGTCTTGCCTTTCTTTCAGGAGATTATGGAGCGTTTGGAGGCCCTTTGGTCAATTTCCCAACATTCATCTTGGCCTCCAGTGTATTAACCTTCTGTCCAAATTTCCAAACTAGAACTCCTGGTGAGCAACCCTATACGCCTCTTAAGTTATTTTCCTGACCATGACGTAATTTTGTTTCAGAATACTACCTTTACTGAAATTCTTTCCTTCAGTTCCAGACCTCCTGCCTCCAAGGCCACTATTCTTCAACCATACCATCATGCCCATTTTTGACTTAATCAATCAAAAAATCGTTTAAGTGTTGACTATGTGCTGGGCATCATGCAAATAACAACAAAAATTGCAACGATGATTCACATCAACAAGATGCTTTAAAGTTTGCAAAGCACTTTTCTCACAAATCTGCAAGGCAGTGTATCATCTCCATTTTACAGATGGGGAAACTGAGGCTTAGGGAAGTTAAATGGCATGTCCAGGTCACACTGTTAAGTGTCAGAACTGGGACTCCAACCCAGGTTTCTTAGTCCCAAGCCTGGTGTTCACTTCATCCTTCCATACTGTCACATACTGTTTGTTTTATCCTGCTCTATATTATTACTTAATTGTAGTGTGGGTCTCGAGTCTTCAAGGAGAGTATTGAATTCCTTAGTCTTTTATGATCCTAGGTTTTGGTTTCAATCCTCGGTTCTGCTGATTAATAAATGTGTAGTGTTGGACAAGTTGTCTCCCTCCTCTTATTCTCAGGTTCCTCATCTTTAGATGAGGGGACTGGACTAGATCAATTACTTAGTATTTTTTTTAATTTAAAATTTTTTTCTTTTATTTTTAATTTATGGAATAAAACAAGCATTTCCTGTCAATCTACAATGCACAATTTGCTATTCCTTTCAAATATACAACAAAATGATTATGTAAATTTCTTTTTTCCTCCCCCTACCCCTAGAGATGACTACATAGGTGTATGTATGTATGTGTGTATATATATGTATATATATGTAAAATTATTCTATATATACTTCTATTTATCAGTTCTTTTTCTGGAAGCAGATAGCATCTTTTTTTCAAATGTCCTTTATAGTTAATTTGGGTATTTATAAGAGACAAAATAACTTATTTGCGATGGAATACTGAGCATTTTTAAAGTGCTTATTACCCGTCTGATACTTGACATACACATAGACCACAGTGAGATAATCCCAGTCCTTAAGGAGCTTGCATTCCAATATGGGCATATGACACAGTCCTAGATAAAGGAAGACTTTTAAAAATACCAAGCAAAGGAATTTGTATTTTACCCTAAGGACAATGGGGAATTACTGAGTCTTCTTGAGAAGGGGAGTGATACTTTAAGAATGTCAATTTGACAACTGTCTGGTGGATGGATTGAAGAGAAGAGAGGCCAGATGCCAGGAGGCTAATTAGGAAGGTATTGTAATAGTCTGAGAGAGAAATGATAAGGGTCTAGATGAGGGTGTTGGTGGTATGTGTGCATATAGGGTGATGTGGCTATTCCCATCCTCTTCCCACCTGCCCACTCCTTTTCACCACCAGTCATTTGATGAGAGTTAACCCTTCTCTCATTCCCATTTCACAACCTCTTGACATCACCCCTCATCACCTTTGCCTTTAATCTCTCATGAACATACGGCCCTTTTCCTCACAAAGGCAGCCCTTCTACACGTATAGCTGATCTCATCCCCTCCCCTCTTGTCCAGCAGATTTTACTTCACCATTACCTTTACTTTACAATCTTCAATCTTTCCCTATCCATTGACTCCTCCCCTGATGCCTACTAAGACACCCACATTGCCCCATCAGTAGATCCTCCAATCCCCCATTAGCTTTAATCTTCCTTTAAATCTCCTTCCCCTTTCAGCTAAATTCCTTGAAGAAGCTATTTACAATTGGAGTTTCTACTTCTTCTCTCTTCATTCTCTTCTAAATCCTATGGAATCAGGTTTCTGATACCATTAGAACTCCAAATGTTCTCTCCACAGTTAGCAGCGATACCTTAATGACTAAATCTAGTGGCCTTTCCTCCACTCTCATCCTGCTTGATCTATCAGGTACACTTGACAATGTTGACCAATTTCTCCTCCTGAATATTCCCTTTTCTTTGGGTTTTCATAAAACCTTCTCTCTCTTCATTCTCTTTCTGCCCACCTGACCATCCCTTCTCAGTCTTCATTGCTAGATTTTTATCCATGTCCCATCCCCCTCCCAGGCTCTGTTCTGGATTTTTTTCTCTTTTCTCTCTCCACTCTGTTCTTTGGCGACCTTATGTAATGGCAAGCAAAGTGGGACTTTTGCTATTTTTTTTCTTTTGGAGTGCTTCTCAGCACTAAGGCAATCAAGTGCCTTTGATTGAGTCTTGCCTTTGTCTGAATCAAGAGTCTTTGATTAAATCAAGAGTCTTTGATGGCCTGCTTAAGTCACAAGAAAGCCTAAGTCACATGAGTTTGAGTCACACGGTTGTGATGCCCTCTGTGGGCTGACCCTGAAGAAGTGTATATATACTCTGAGGTTAGCATTTTGCTTTGGGGCTCACTCATGGGAAGAGTGTTTGTGTGATGTAGCCAGATGAGACTCTGGTAACCATTAAGGAGCTCCCTGGCTTTGAAAACCCAGATGTTGGTGCTTCTCCCTCTGGTAACTATGTATGTAATGCTATAGTCAGACAGTTAGAAGCTTGTCTGTTGATTTATGTTATTTTCTCTGTAATTTCTGTTTGTATTTGCTCTAAAGTTCAGGGTGTTGACTTTTCCCCTGAACTAAGTGAATGATATGCATATGTTTCATTAAAGAGAGATTATAAACCAGTCTAAGTTGCTTTCCTTTAGAAAAGAAGATCAAAAAACTGTGCTAGCAGCCCTTCTGTGTGCTGGTGTTGTTGGTCTCACACATCCGCAGCAGCTGCTAGCAACATTAGTGCTACACCTTATCAGCCCATGTGTTCAGTTATCAACTCAATACTGTTGACTCTCAGATCTCTATACCCAACACTCACCTTGCTTCTGAGCTTCAGCTTGCATCACAAATTGCCACAGGACATTTTGTACTAGAAGTCCTACAGGCATCTCAAACTCGTTATATCCAAAACAAGACTTATTGTCTTTTCCCAAAAATATATCCCTCTTCAAAACTTCCCTATTACTATGGAAAGTATCATCCTTCCAGTTACCTCAGTGTAAAACTTGAATCCTCGCTCTTACTACCTCACATGGTGATGGTCTAATCAATTGCCAAATCTTCTTTCTATCTACCTTTCTATCTCTTATAAACCTCCTCTTATCTTGAATCATAGCAACTACCTTGCAATAACTTCCTAATTCATCTCCTGGATGCAAGCCTCTCCTCACTCCAATCTATTTTTCATAGAGCTCCAGAGTGATTTTCCTAAAGCACAGGTATGGCCGTTTCTTACCCTGCCCTTCCCCCCAATAAAGTTCAATAGCTCTTTGTTGTAGTTTTTGTTCAATTGTGTCTGACTCTTTATGACCCCATACCACTCCCAGCCTCTCGATCCTCCACTATCTCCTGAAGTCTGTCCAAACTCATGTTTGTTGCTTCCATGACACATCTATCCATCTCATCCTCTGCTGTTTCCTTCTTCCTTTAATCTTTCCAAACATCAGAATGTTTTCTAGTAAGTCCTGTTTTCTCATTATGTGGTCAAAGTATTTATGCTTCAGCTTCAGTATTTGTTATTCTGATGGACAGTCTGAATTAATTTCTCTAAGTATTGACTGATTTGATCTCCTTGCTGCTCAAGGGATTCTCAAAAGTCTTCTCTAGCACCTTTAAGAAAAATATAAATTCCTCTCTTTGGCAGGTAGCATGGCTTTTCACAACCTAGTCCCTTTCCATCTGTCCTGTCTTCTTAAACATTGCTCCCTGTCACACGATCTCCACTCATTATAATGAGATAACTTGACATTTCTCACACATGATGCTCTATTGTCCAACTCTGTACTGGCTATCCCCCAAGCCTGGAATATTCTCTTTTCTCACTCCCACCTGGGCAATCCCTGTTTCCTTTAAGACACAACTCAAGCCTGATCTTCTGCATGGGTCCTTTTCTATTTCCTCTCCTTCCCAAAGTTAATGGTATATTCTCCTACTTTGCACCTGTTTTTGTTTGGATCTTGTATATATCTATAATAATAACTAATAATAGCAATTATATAATACCTACTATGTGCCAGGCACTGTGCTAAACACTTTACAAATATTATATCATTTGATCTTCAGGACAACCCTGGGAGGCAAGTGCTATTATTATCCCCATTTTACAGATAAGGAAACTGAGGCAAACAGAAGTTAGAAGTTAAGAGACTTGCCCAAGGTCACACAACTAATGAGTGTCTAAGGCTAGATTTGAACTTGGGTCTTCCGGACTCCAGCCTAGACTCTATCCACTGGGCCATACCTAACTGCCTCTGTACCTATGTCTATATATGTGTATATCTATATCTATATATATACATACATGTGCGTGTGTTGTCTCCTTCGTTAGAACGTGAACTCCCTTAAGGCAGGGACTATTTGCTTTTATCTTTGTCTCCCCAGCACTTAGCACAGTGCCAAGTGCATAGTAGGCTCTTAATAAATGCTTATCAATTGACTGAACACTAGAGATGTTGAGAAGGTGGAATCAGGACTTAGCCACTGATCAGATATACAGTAGTGAAGTATTACTCCTAGGTCTAAGAAACTCAGGTGATGGGAAGAAGAGACGCTTTTATCAAAAACAGGAAAGCAAGAAGAGAGGACATACTAAGTTCCAATTTGAGATGTCTAGGGTCCATCCAGTTAGAGAGGTCCAAGAGTTAATTGGAAATGTGAGACTGGAGATCATAAGGGAGATGGGAGCTGGATATGTAGCCTTGGGAGTCATCTACATAGAACCGATAGTTGAATCCAGGAGAGTTGAGGAGATCCCCTAGAGGGAGATGGTTCCTAGAGTCCCTTCCAGCTCTGTTCCTTAGTCTTCAGTTGTGATGCTGAGCAGCTTTCCCCTTATCCTACTTTATCTTAAAATGAACAGCTGCTTTATCCCTTGGGTTTGTTCTTTTGGTCTGCCTGTGCCTTTACTTATACCTAGATACCTTCATTGCTCCTGCCCTTCCATTTGAGATCATAGTCTTATCTTCTCCTTAGCCCCCAATATAGCTTACATTCCTGTCCTCAATGAAGGTGGTAGTTATATTGCCTGATTTTCCGTTTCCTGCTTAGCTGCCTTGATATTGAATAGATCAGACTGAATCCTTATGTTCTTCATCTTTTTATGTATGTATGTATGTATGTATGTATGTATGTATGTATGTATGTGTGTGTATACTTCCCCCTCCCCCAAAGACCTCCCTAAGGATGAGGTAGAAACTCATGTCTTTTACAACCACAGCTTTTGTTTGTGAACAACATTTTTTTTTTTTTTTGCACAGGACTTGTAATTAGGAAGACCTGGGTTTAAATCTTGCTTAAGGTACTTACTAGTTGTGGGACCCTGGGCAAGCCATTAAATTTCTGAGTCTTTCCTCATTTGTAAAATAAAGAGAATGGACTTGATGACCTTTATAGGTCTAAATCTATATTCCTAGGATGCCAAACAGACGGAAAATCCTCCCTTCTCCCCACAGGAGCTACTAACACCATGACATATTCAAGGAGAAAGTCTCTCCTGAGATGAGTGAGGGAGGAAAATAGGTCATGGGTTATCTCTTTAAATAGATTCCCCCCACCTCATCTCCCCTCCCCCTCCCCCTCCCCCACCCCACCTCCTCCCACAAGCCTTTCTCTCCAAAACAACTGGCAGGATCTGTTTGGGAGTTTAGATCAGCTGCTGCCAACATACAGCTGTGCTTTTTGGCTCAGAGGGGTTGGATTTGTACTTGACTGCTCAGAAAATTAGGGCTGGGGAAAATACAGGCAAGGGACTTTAGAGTCACATGTGAAGGAGAAAGAGGGAATGGGCTAGTTAGGGGAGTAAATGTAGGTTTTGGGAGCTTCCCTCTCACAGAGGCTACGCTACCTTCATTTCTTGAATAATCTGGTTCCCCGACCCTTGAGGCTAATGTGTCGTCGTGTTTTCTCTTAGAGTGGACATGGTGGAAGGAGAGAACCGTTTGGCTGCCTCTCCACTGGCACAGGTTGCAGCATCAGTTGTGAGAGAGCTCCTCCTTTCAAGAGAGGGAATCACGGGATCAAGGGAATTAGAATCTTGGAGGATAACTCAGATCCTTTGGTTACTAATTCTGACTTCGCTGTTGACATCGTCCAGGTTGATTCAGCTTCTCTAGACTTCCCTTCATCTATTTCTAAAATGGATGCAGCAAAAAGCTAGTCCAAAGCTTCCTCTCCCCAAGAGGGAAACTAAACATGGGGGTGGGGGGCAGGGTTGGGAGGAACTATTATTGCTGAGGCTCTCAAATGCCCATATTCCATTCACTCTGATGGGTGATGGGCCCCTGGGAACCCAGGATGCATTGAGGCAGGAGGAAAATCATGTGGCAGTTCTGAATATGCCAAAGGCAACTCTTCCCAGATGGCTCTCCTTCAGCATGGCAGGGCATTCACAAGCTATGCTGCACATATCTTACTTCCCCAGTGAATACTGTGGGTGGCTGGGGACTAGAGTTGCGCAAGGGTAGGCAGAGTGGGCACTGACTCCTTTCTGGGAGCTATCGTCTGCAAACAAGCTGAGTTCCTTGGGGAAAGGGCTGTGCAAATCCCATATATTGCCATTTCTTTATGAATATATCTTTCAGCAATTCTGATTTCTCAGGCAGGGCAGCATTCTATCCATATTTTACTCCCTTGCCTTAAATTCTGGCAGAAACATGAAAATGCTGCACCATTATTATCACATGTCCAATTGGGCACTGGATGCCTTCTGAACTCTGATCATCCATCTTTGTTGTGGCTATAATCTACAACTTGAAAACAGAAAGATTAATGGAATCATAGAATATCTGAGTGGTAAGAAACCTTAAAGAACATCCTAGACTATACAGTTTAGTGAAAAATGCACTGAACTAGGTCAGGAGACCTAGGTTTCTGTCCTTGCTCTGACACTGGCTGTGTTGTCATGGTTAACTCTCTTCTGCCTGCCTCACAGGCTTGTCATGAGAAAAGTGCATCGCAAACCTGAAAGCGTTATATTCAATGTGCTTATGGTATTAATATTATCATTTAGTCCAACTCACCTACCTTAGAGATGAGAAAACTAAAAGAGAGATGGTGAAGTAGCTAGAGTGCTGGGCTGGAGTCAGGAAGATCTGAGTTCAAATTCAGCCTCAGACACTAGCACTGTGATCCTGGGATATCACTAACCTCTGCCTGCCTCAGTTTTCTTAATTGTAAAATGGAGCACCTACGTCCATTTTTTGGAGGGTTAAGTGACTTGCCCAGGGTCGCACAGCTAGTAAGTGTCTGAGGCTGTATTTGAACTCAGGTCTTCCTGACTCCAGAGCTGGTACTCTATCCACTGTGCCACCTAACTACCCCCCAGCCCAGATGAGATATGGACATCTCAGAATCTGTTTTCTACAGCAATAATAGAAAGAAATCATAAATTTCAATTTGAGGCTAGTGAAAATTGAGGTAATTTTTCCCCCAACCAAGTTTATAGATCCCCTGAAATCTATCCACAGAGTCCCTGAAATCCAAAGACCCTCTTAGGTTAAGAATCCCTTCTAGGAGATTCAAAAGAGTCCATGGAGAAATTCCTTGATGCCCATGGAGGGCAGCCCCATCACCAAAAAGAGACAGGAATGATCCATTTGGGACTGCCTTTGGAGGAAGGAGTTTCAAATAAAAATAATAGCATATAAATAATGCTTTAAGGTTTGTTTGCAAAGCACCTGGCATATTATTTCACCTGGTCCTCACAACAACCCATTATCCCTCGGACAACTGATAGTGGAAGAAAGAGAATTGTTTGTTTTTTTTCATTCGAGGCTCAGATATCTTCTAAGAAGTCTTCTATAACACCTACCCTCTAACCTCAACCCCTACTTCTTGTTCTCTCTCTCTCTCTCTCCTAATGACTTCATATTTATTTCTCCATGTGAAGGCATTCTACCTATTCCCCCCACCCCAAAATAGAATGCAAATTCCTTGGGGGAAGAGATGCCATTTTTTTTGTCTTTGGATCCCCTCAAATCCAGTCCAGTGCCCTGTTTAAAAAATGCTTGGATTGAAATGAATTGTTCTTGCATCGAGGGCCCTTTTCTTCCTCTTTCCCTGCATCTTGCCAGCCCCCTTTTACCCACTTCCATTTCTGGCTCAGCAGCTGGTATCGGCACCAGGGTCGAGTTCCTGTGCAGTCACTGAGGAAGGGGGTGGAATGAATCCGACCCTTTGCTCCCCTTAGTTCTCTCAGCACCTCTTCTCTCACTGAATGGGGACAGTGACACCTGGCTCTACTTGGCTTTCCTGCTCCTGCCACATTCCTTGGCATACTGGCCAAGACAGTCAGATGGATGGCTGTAAGGCAAAGAGTTCTTGTGGCCTGCAGTCTGGTCACAGCCCATTTTGGTCATTTAAACTCCAAAAAAAGACACTTAAGAAAAGAGAGTTATGATGTGATTCTGTAGGAGATGTGTCACCATCTCCCCCCTACCTCCCAGCTCACAGTCCCTGCTCATTCACCTGCTCCTCACAGCTAATAAAAAGGAAGCAAGCATTTAATAAGCACCTCCTGTATGCCAGGCATTGTGCCAAGCACTTTACAAATATTATCTCATGAAGGGAATATGCATATATATGTATATATGTTTATATATATCTATATGTGTGTGTATGTATGTATATATGTATGTGGGGGGGGAGAGAGAGAGAGAGAGAGAGAGAGAGAGAGAGAGAGAGAGAGAGAGTGGGCCCAGGGTGAGTTGAAGATGAAGGGAAGATATCTAAAAGAAATAAAATCAAATTAAGGAATGAGAGAGGAATATATTGAGAGAGGGAGAAAGGGAGAGATAGAATGGGGTAAATTATCTTGCCTAAAAGTGGCAAGAAAAAGCAGTTCTGTAGGAAGAGAAGAGAAGGCAGGAGAAGGGGAATGAGTGAATCTTGCTCTCATCAGATTTGGCCTGAGGAGGGAATACCATATATACTCAATTGGGTATCTTACCCCACAGGAAAGAAGGAGGAAGAAGCTAAAAAAGGGGGGATGATAGAAGGGAGGGCAGATGGGGGTGGAGGTAATCAAAAACAAACACTTTTGAAAAGGGAGGTCAAGGGAGAAAATTCAATAAAGGGGGACAGGTTAGGAAGGAGCAAAATATAGTTAGTCTTTGACAACATGAGTATTGTGGAAGGGTTATCCATGATGATACGCATGTGGCCTATGTTGAATTGCTTGCCTTCTTAGGGAGGGTGGGTGGGGAGGGAAGAGGGGAGAGAATTTGGAACTCAAAGTTTTAAAAACAGATGTTCAAAAACAAAAAAAAAAGTTTTTGCATGCAACTAGAAAATAAGATACACAGGCAATGGGGCGTAGAAATTTATCTTGCCCTACAAGGGAGGAAGGGAAGGGGGGATGGGAGGGGATGGGGGTGACAGAGGGGAGGGCTGACTGGGGAACAGGGCAACCAGAATATACGCCATCTTGGAGTGGGGGGGAGGGTAGAAATGGGGAGAAAATTTGTAATTCAAACTCTTGTGAAAATCAATGCTGAAAACTAAATATACTAAATAAAAAAAAAGTTAACCCCCCCCCCAAAAAAACCAAATATTATCTCATTTATTCTCAACCCTGGGAGGTAGGTGCTATTTTACACCCATTTTATACCAGGTAGGTCCTATTTTACAGTTGAAGAAACTGAGGTTAAGTGCCTTGCTCAGGGCCATACATCTAGTGAGAGAAGTTATTACTAATAACCAAATTTTAGGCGACAGCCAGGTTTTTTCCCTGTCCTATTCAAAACCCAATCTTTGAAGGACATTACTGATCTCTGCCAAAAATCCACCCCACTTAGATCATCTTATCTCAGGTGAATTCCTGCCCATTGTGTTCCACTCAAGGGAGTCTGGGTGTAGGCAGATCCTTTGTCTAGATTGCCCAAGGCTGGGGGTAGTCTGGGTGCTGAGATAGTCCCTTTGTCCAAGAGTGACAAGATGTCACTCTTAGCCCCTCGTTGGAGTGAGCCCACTTCCCACTTCCCATTCATTCTCTCATTAACTGTTAACCAATCAGAGTTGATTGGCACCCTCAGGAACAGCCACTCTCCCAAGGGCATATATAAACTGTGAGCCCCCTACCATGAGAGGTCTTTGGCATTTGAGAGTGCCACTGACCTGTTTTATTAATGGAATGCTAGCATCATTAATAAAATCACAAATTACCAAGAAACTATGTCTCTCGAACTTTTAAAATGTCACACGATAGTGATTGTTTGAGATGGGATTTGAACTCCAGTCTTCCTGACACCAAGCCCAGCCCTCTATCTACTACACCATCTAGCTACTTTTATAAAGATAAAGATAGGAGTTAGACCTGTGATTTCATTGGTATAGAGATGAAGTCCTTCACTAGGGTCTGAGAACTTTTTTATTTTGATTTTGATGACCATATTTCAATATAATTTGTTTCCTTTGCAACCTTCTGTATTTTATTTTATGCATTTAAAAGTATTATTGTGAGAAAGGGATCACAGGCTGCCAAAAGGGTCTATGACTCAAAAAATTGAGGAACCCTGTTATTGGCTGAAGAAACTCCCTCTACCAAAGCAAACTGCTACCTTCTTTGAAATATCTCTTAGAAAGTTGCCCAGAGCACCAAGAAGTAAAGTAAACTGCCCAGGGTAAGTAAAAAAGGTGGGATTTGAACTCACAGCACTGTCAGCACCAACCCCCTTTCCTGTTCCTTTACTCCACTTACTTCTATTATCTCTCTATATATCTTGCATGTACCTGGAAATCTGCATTTTGTCTCCCCCCATTAAAATGCAGCTTCTTGAGGGCAGGGACTATATTTGCTTTCATTTGTATCTCCCATTCTTAGCACAGTGTCAGGCACAAAGTAAGCATTTAACAATGCTTGTTGACTAATGTTACAACTAGCAATGTGAAAACCAGATTAGGGGCTTCTGTTCCTGGGCCTAATTAGTATTGCTAGAGATCCATCTCTCCTGTAAAATATATGAGGAAAGCTAAGCTCACTAGTTTATCTTGTTGGCATTCAGACCCATAGAATGCAAAACTTGGAGTGGGTTTTAGAGATGATGTAACCTCTAATTTAGAGATGCTCAAACCTCTAATTTTTCAAAGGAGGAAATTGAGGCCTAGTGACTTGACCAAGACCACACAATTTCATTACTGCCTAGGTGGTATTTCAACTATGGTCTCCGGACTCCTGAGTCCAGAGTTCTTTCTTTGACTCTATGCCGATCTGTCTCCCATGCTGCAGTCCCTAGTTTGGGATAAGGAAGCAAGAGGGTGAATATGTGTGTGAACATACATTCTTGGGTAAACCTACATGAATCTAATGGAATATCATTGTGCTGTAAGAAATGGCAAATGTGAGAAACAGAGAGAAGCATTAAAAGACCTTCATGAACTGATGTGGAGCAAAGAGAAGAGACAGGAAAACGATGTACACAATGACCATCACAATATGAGCGATAAAGAATCAAAAGTGAACGCTGGGAAATTTTAAAGAACAAGCATGGCTGGAAAGAAAAGGGAGGATGCTCCCAACCCAGCCCTTGGCAGTGGCGGGAGGTCCACAAGGGTTGCCCGTTACACGTGTTTTCAGACTTATTCAATGTGTCAATCGTGTTGATCCTTCTCTCTTTATCCCCCTCTCTCTTCCTCCTCGTCCTCTCTCTCTCCTTCTCCTCTTTCTCCTTTCTCTCCCTCCCTCTATCTCTCTCTGTCTCTCTTTTTCTCTCTCTCTGAGCTGGGATTTGAACTTATGGGCTCTGACATTAAATCCAGAACTTTTTTCTATGCTGCCTCATGATGAGGTTTTTTTTTTTAACCTGATAGCCTTATATAAATGTAATCTCTAGGGGACACTGTTTTTGTTTTTCAGTCATGTCCTACTCTTTGCGACTCCATTTAGAGTGTTCTTAGCAAAGATACTAGAGGGTTTGCCATTTCCTTCTCCAGCTCATTTTATAGATAAGGAAACTGAGGCAAACAGGGTGAAGTGACTTGCCCAGGGACATATAGCTAGTAAGTATCTGAGGCTGAATTTGAATTCATGAAGATGAGTCTTCCTGATTCCAAGCCGAGTACTCTATCCACTGCAGCCCCTAGCTGCCCCCATGGGATGGTGCTTTTAGCTGTTGACAAACTTCCTTCCCACTAGCCTCTATATCAGCCACAAATGCAGAAAGGCAGAAACTCTCACTTGGCATATTTCTCAGAGACAAATGCTCTCCTCCTTTCAAATATGCCTCTATAATAGGTGGCGCCCAATAATGTGAAAAGTTGGTGGTAATAAAATGCAGTGACCAGCCAGATGTTTCCGGCTGTGGCTTCTTTCTCTTGCTGAATGCTCTGGGTGAGAATCCCCAAACCTCCCTTTGAGCTAAGGCTCGACTGCAGAACTTAGAAAACAGTCAAAACATCCACTTGAGTTGATGCCAAGGTGCTGAGCTGACTTAACATTCTGCTGTGTAATAAAGTGTTTACTGTAATTGGCTTCACAGAGTCTCACAATGATGGTCTGGTCTGAAAGCTGCATTTTCCATGTCAATCTGAGCTGGGATTTCCACAAACTTTACAGATTCGACCTACCGAACCACAGCACACCCTCAGCTGAGTTTCGTTCTGACTTTGAAGGTTCTAGGTGACTTAGAATGAAACTTCAGATAAGCATGTGCTATTGGAAAGAGAGCTCAACCAATGTCACCTTGGCTAAGAGGATGATGGGTCACATTTCACACCCTACCACTACATCCTTGAATTGCTTCAAATTGAGTCTTTTTTTAAAGGCATCTTTAAACACTCAACAGAAATTCTCTCTCTTCTCAGGGCTTCCTGAGGATTTAGGGAGAATATTTTAATTTCTAAAACATTCTTTTGCAAAGTCTTTCCTTGGCAAATGAAAAAAAAAATTCCAAGGTTCCACTTTTGGGAGGGGGCAATTAGGATTTTTAGGATTTAACCTTAGTCTTGACCAGGCTCTAGATACTTGTGCCAACTGATCATATAACTCAGAATTCTTTATCAGTAATTAAAACCTTTTGTTTTCAGGGTTTTTTTAACTCCATAAAATGAGAAGATTGCAATAAGTGACTTCTAAGGTCCCTTTCAAGTTCTATGAAACCTAGTCTGACCTCAGGTCTGTGGGCTAGCATCTAACTACAAGGCTGAATTAGCTTTATTCTCTTGTTCTTGTTAGCTCTATGTCAACATAGACAGGCTATTTATACTTACAAATCCTTACCTTTTCTGCATGTGACCTGGGAATTACATTGAACCATCTCTTCAGTTCTTGTACGGCTATTTTTATTATTTTTCCATGTCTGTGATTTTATTTGTGGTGGGATTAATCAGACATCCCCCTTGATCCACTTGTTGTATAAAGTGAATCTGGGGGAGTGCCTCATCTGCTTTGCTAGATCAACCTTGTTATATATTGGTACAGGGAATTCTAGGTGAAGAAATTCCCTCTATCAATTATTCTGCAACCTCTAGCCTTAGAAAGCTGGTTGGAGGCAATGAGAAATTAAATGGGTTGTCCCAGTCAGTATATGTAACTGAACTGAAGTTTTCCTGATTCAGAGGGCAGGCTTTCTACCCACTAACCCTTGCTGCCTCTTCTGCTATTAACATTTGTAAGATTCTTTCATAAGTCTCAGATGAAATATTCATGCCACATTTCTCTTCTAACAATTTCTCACATTTGGGGTATTGGGCATCTAGAAAGTTGCTAGAAAATCGCAGATTATGTGGGCAGTTAGTTCCATGTTAATGAGACTGAAGTCTGGAATTCATTCCATTCCTGACTGAGCACTTGGATTTCCTGTTTCAGGATCACAGACTATATCTCTGACCCTGCCCACCTATCTATTAAAAATGTATTATGGGTTACAAGGAATCAACTCCAAGGCATCAACCCACTCAATGATACCATAGTCTACATAGAGTTTAAGGTATGTTTAAAAAAGAGGGGCGGGGCATCTTTAATAATTCCCTGTTGCCTGAGGAAGAAAGTTCAAACTCTTTTATCTTAGCATGGTGCCTGGCACATAGTAAGTAGGTGCTCAATAAATGTTTATTGGACTGAATTCGTATCCAATGCTCTCTTCAATCCTATGTCAATCTATCTTTTTAAAGCCTTATCTTTTATTCCAAATTCTAAAAGTTTAGAGGTTGGGGAAATATTTTGCTTTCAGAATGCCCCAAAATACACATGAAAGTTTTCCCAAATGGGCATTTCATATATTTGGCATGTGTCTGTTGCTTTTATATTCCAAATACTTTGTTACTTGAACATGGTGGCCTCTTGAAATAGAACCATTTTGAGGACAAAAAGACAAGCAGTAAAAGTTACTCGCATGAGTTACTCCTTCATTCAGTTCATTCAAAAAACATTTACTAAGAGATTACCTTGGGCAGAGAGGGCAGCTAGGTGGTACAGTGGATAGAGCACTGGGCTTGGAATCAGGAAGACTCATCTTCCTGAGTTCAAATCTGTCCTCAGACACTTAGTAGCTGTGTGATCCTGGGCAAGTTACTTAACCCTGTCTGCCTCAGTTTCCTTATCTGTAAAATGATCTGGAGAAGGAAATGGCAAACCACTCCAGTATCTTGGCCAAGAAAACCCCTAATGGAGTCACAAAGAATTGGACATGACTGAAACAACACAACATTGGGCAGAGAACTGTCCTAGGTGCTGGGGCAGAAACAAAGGTTGGATTGTCCTCATGGAATTTGAAGTTTAATAGGAGAAATAACTCTAACAGATAATTATAATATGTATGATTACATGAAAAGTGCATCAAAGTACCACTGATGGGCTAGAAGAGATCATTACAGATACAAGGAATTAGGAAAAGCTTCATGAAGGAGGGACCATTTGAACTAAACTTAAAAGGAGTAGAAATTCAACAGTTAAAAGCCAAAGAAGACACACTCCAGGTATAGTGAATAGTGTAAGCAAAGGCACAGAGACTACTGGTCAAGGCATCCTAGGAGAGTTTGGCTAGATCACAGAGGGAAGATATATAAGATAAGGCTGAAAAGGTAGGGTGGCATCAGCTTGTGGTAGGCACCGAATGTCAGGCAAGATCATGAACTTTAATCCCTAATCAAGGGAGAGATTTGAGGTTTTTAAGCAAGGGTATGATACATCCATATATATGCATATAGAAGGTTTTTATGTGATGGCATGAAGAATGGATTGGTTGGGAAAGAGGACAAGTTGAAAGCCCTCTTAGGAGAAAGAGTTCAGGGAGGCGGTAACAAAGACCAGTACTAGTGTGGGAGCTCTGGGGACAGATGTGACAGATGTTGCAGAAATGTCACTGGTAGGACTTGTTAAGTGATCAGAAACAAAGATAGATTCTGAAACCTAGGAAAAGGTCTTGGGGAGATTTGGGGTTGTTTGCTCAAGATACCAGGCCTCCTCTCTCATATCCTTATTCCTATCTTACCCATGTTAGGTGCCTCTGTAAAGATTGACCTTCTTTCAATTTGTACCTAAGAATCTAGGCTGCCTATTCATTCCATTTTGGACTTGGTTGTAAAATCCCTCAATGTCATCAATAGAGAGCCAATCTGTTCTGGAGGGAGAGATACTGTCTCCTGCCTCACCCCAAGTGTTCCAGTTAAGGGTGTGGGACTAAGTCTTATAGACCTTTGCCTTTTTTCCCTGCTGACCTGAACTCTTAAAATGTTCATATTCAAATAGTGGTTTAGATGATGATGGTGATGATGATGATGATGATGATGGTGATGATGATGATGATGATGGTGGTGGTGGTGGTGGTGGTGATGATGATGATGATGATGATGATGATGGTGGTGGTGATGGTGATGATGATGGTGGTGATGATGATGATGATGATGGTGGTGGTGGTGATGATGATGGTGGTGGTGGTGGTGATGATGATGATGATGGTGGTGATGGTGATGATGACGGTGATGATGATGATGGTGGTGGTGATGATGATGGTGGTGGTGATGATGATGGTGATGATGATGATGATGGTGGTGGTGGTGGTGATGATGATGATGATGGTGGTGGTGGTGATGATGATGATGGTGGTGGTGGTGGTGATGATGATGATGATGATGATGATGGTGGTGATGGTGATGATGATGGTGGTGATGATGATGATGATGATGATGGTGGTGGTGGTGATGATGATGATGATGATGATGATGATAACTAGCATTTATATGGTGCTTTAAAGTTTGTAAAATCCTTTGTATTTGATGAGGCAGTATGTCACCTCAAGTCTTACCTGTGACATGTACCAGCTGTGTAGTCCTACACAAATCACTTTTCCTTTCAGTGTTCTAGGCATCTCTCTAAGGTTACAGGTTGTATAAAAGGTATCTAGGTCTGCATTGGAAGAAATAATTTCCTTACCCAGGAATTCCTTATACGAAATTCAATCACAGGTCCATTCTTTCTCTGTCTTTCTTAGAATTCAGTATTTCATAGGATCATAGATTTGCTGTTGTTTGTCCTTCATTTTCAAAGAGGACCAATGACATCCCATGGTGATGTCTTGACTTGCATTTGAATTGGATTTAAGTGAGGCAGAGCTGCACAAAGTTGTCAGCCTCAATCTCTCTTCCAGAGTCATTGAAGTCCAGCGGGCAAGACAAAAGTTAGGATGACTGGCAATGGCCCGGGATACAATTGATGACTTGATATCTTCAATATCTGACCACGTTCCAAGTGTCCTGCAGTTCCTGCTTCAGCCACTTTCACAGCCATTGAAACAAATTATTCTTATCCACCCATTCTGTTGCAGGGGGATGTCTTTCCATGCTTGGGGTAGACATTCTCCTAACTCACCAATAGGTTTGAGGTCTGTTGACTCCCTTCAACCTGGTTTAGCCCATCTGCTGAGATGGTTTTACTGGGGTGTGGCCACTGTGCATGCTACAGCTTCTTGGAACCACAGATGAGAGTTGGATGAAAGGTGGACACCGAAGGTGGATGAGCAGCCCTGAAAAGGGCTCTGCAAGCCCTCACACATGAGGACTCCCCCAAGGACCTCACTGAAGACCCCAAATACCCCAGAATCTTAGAGTTAGAGCTCTAAAGGATTGTAGAGGTCACTGAATCCAAAACCCACCTCTTCCCACTTTGCAGATGAGTAAATTAAGCCACAGATGGGTTAAATATCTTGCTCAGGATCGTACAACCAGTAAGTGTATGTGCTGGGATTCAAACCCAGGTCCTCCTGACATTTTCCTCATAAGTTTGTGAGAAAGGTTTTACAAGAACTATTATTCTCATTTTACCTAGGAAGAAACTGAGGATCAGAAAAACTGGTTTTCCCAGATGCTGGGACAAAAACAAAGCTCAGACATGACACGGTCCCTGGCTTCACGACCGCTTCCTAAGGTCACACAACTTATATAGGTTTTTTTGAGATGAGACACAATCCGTATCTTCTGCCTCCACAGAATCAGTGATGATAATAACTAGAGCTAGGGTTTATATATTGCCTTAAAATTCACAAGGCACATTACCTCCATCATCTCCTTTGGTTCTCTGAACAACTCTGTGTGGTAGGTGCTAGTATTATCCCCATTTAAAAGGTGAGGAAATTGAGGCTTATTGAGGTTAAATGACTTGCCCAGGGTCACACAGTTAGTGAGTGCCTGAGGCAGGATTTGAACCTAAGTCTCCCTGTCTCTAAGTTCAGCTCTTTATCTGTATCGCAGAGCTGATCTTTCTAATATTACCATGTAACCTAAAGTGGGGAGCTGAATAAGAGGATGCATTTATGTGGAGTGGCGGTGAACTAGAGGGACTCTATATCTATGTGTCCCCCTATCTTATGAAAAAATGAGAGAGATAGAAAGCAGGAAAAGAGGATCAGATACCTTACCTTAAGTATTATCTATTAATTCTTTTGTTTACTCTTCATTCCATGTCAAGCAGTGTAGGAGAGGCAAATGTCTGGGTTGCATTCACCTCCAGCTTCTTAGAATTTAAACCAGAGGATCAAATAAGGACCATATCAGTATTTCCTGCAATGGTTGGGCTTTATAACACCTTTTATTTTTCAGACAGCTGGGGGAGTGGATAGAATACTGGGTCTGGAGCCGGGAAGACCTGAGTTCAAATCCAGCCTAAGGCTGTGTGGTTCTGAGCAAGTCACTTAACCTTGGTTTGCCTCTGTTTACTTAGCTATAAAATGGAGATGATCACAGCACCTACCTCTCAGAGCTGTTGTGAGGATCAAATGAGAAAATATTTGTAAAGTGCTTAGCACAGTGGTGGGCACATAGTAAACACATAATACATTTTTGTTTCCTTCTTTCCTTCCTTTCACAGGAAGAAGGAAAAGGACCATATCTTCCCTTAAGAAGGAGCACATCAAGTTCAGGGTCACTGATCCCGAATTTCAGTCTTGGTCCCTTCTAATTAGATTTGAGCAGTGCAAATGCAGTATTTTTCTGTCCAGGTTCTTGCTTCTGGTCATTTAGCAAATGACCTAATAAGACAAGTACCTTCTTGATACAGGACACAATGCCAAGTGTTGGCAAGAGACAGGATGGAAGGAGAAGTCATGATCCTTGATCACTTTCACTAACCTGGAAGACCTACCCACCTCTGATTCTTTCCCACACTACCATTTGAGCCTCTTGTGCTAGGTTGAACCCATCTATTTACATTATGGGTGTGTGAGTGAAAGGTGACCAATCTAGAGAGCCAAGTGGACTTCGCCATCCACTCTATTTTGAAAGTATAACAAGCGAAGCTGACCAATAAGCAACAGGCAGACTATCCCCTACTTCCCATAACGGTCAACGCTATTTGCTGTGCCCTCATCTCCCAGTCACTCTATGAAGAAGAAGAGGGATGTACTCTTGTTAAGAATTCATGCAAAACACTACGGTGGATGCACGCTAGATGACACTTTTCGAAGTCATGCGCCATTACTGCTCTATGTACACGTAGCAAAAGCAAGTAGCGACAGCAATGTCAACTTGGGACTGATCCCAGCTTTGCTGCCAGAGTTCACAGGGGGAATTTCAAGTTGTTGCTATTTTTTTCTTTTCTTTTCTTTTTTGTTGTGTATAGTTTGATTCTTATTAAATTTATAAATGAGCTATGACATTTGGCCAATAATTAACTTTTTTTTGTGCACGGAAATGACCTTTCTGGGTTATTGCAGAAAAGACATGAGCTACTGAGCTCGTAGAGGCATATGGATATTTCCATTCCTCTAAAAGCAAGGGCAGAAAGACCACACACCCAGGCCTGAAACTCAGTAGCTGTGCAGGCAGCTTTTGTAAACAAAATAATTTGCTCTTTTGCAAATCCATCCCTAGAAGAGAAGCTGCAAATAGGGTACAAGGGTGTTGGAGGCAAGAAAAGCACCAAACTCCACCCCAGCCCAAATTAAATCTCAAAACAACACAAAAACAAACAAAAAAACCAACTTAAAAACCAAACCAAAGAAAAGGTGGAGGGGGAAAAAAACCATCTGAACTTACCACACTGCGAGTGAACTTTTCTAGGGAAGTTCTACGACCTTGCTCATTTTCTGGCTTTGGGGGAAAAAAAATTGGGAGAAAAATACAGGGAAAAAAATCTTCAGCTTAGATGCAGTTTTCAAAGGGCAGCAAAAGTCAAAGAAAGAAGCCAAAAGAAAAGCAAAACCAAAACAACGACAACAAAAAACCAGGGGGGAAAAGCAGCCAATGCTGTTTGCAAGAGGAAACGGAAACTCTCAAAGGAAAATGTCACCAAATTCTTTGCCTGGAGGGGAGAAGGACTGAATATTTAATCTTTCTCCAGGTTTCATAGCCTTCCTTAAATGCATAAATCAGAAGCTACCAACCCTTCTCAGGTGAGGCCAAAGACCTGGTCAGCTTACTCTAGAACTCAGTTTTCCCATTATCCTTTGTTTATAAGATAAAGCAGGCTGCCATCTTGGACACCCCCCCCACCTCCCCCACTCCAAAACATTTCAGGCCAAGCACCTCAAGTAGAATTTTTTTTTTTCATCTCAGTGTAACATCAAGCAGAAAAGTGTCACAGCAAGAAGAAATCAGCCCAGTGGATTTTAGTAAAGAGCACCACAGAAAGCCTTTCTTTCCCTGTAGCAACATATCCTTCCCAGATACTCAGAAATCTGGGTTTTCCTCCACTCCTAATGACTTCTACTGAAGGGCTTCTATGTGAATCTACCACACTCCCACTGTGGCATGGCAGGAAGCAGTAGGCTGATCTTATCCATGCCCTTTTCTTAACAAAAGGATAGACTCTACCTTAAAGGGCCATCTTCAGCATTGTAATTAGAGTAGGCCAATGCAGGCTTTTCCCCCAGGGCCCTGATAATACTTGTAGTCTTTCTGCACTTTTAAAAAAATAGGGCTTAGCACCTAGTTAACAAAAATAATTAGTTAAAATTGGAAGCTACCAGATGCTTCTCTGTGAAGCAGATCCCAGATGATCTCTCATCCAGCCCACCACTTCCCCTTTTCCCTTCTGTGGCTTTCTTCCCCCAAGTGGTACCCCAAGCATCACTTAAGGGTGAATCTGATGCTGCTTGTTTTGGGTGTCATGGATGGTGACTCAGACCTGGGGGAAGAAATCCGCCAGCTCTGGGAACTGGGCCCTTTCATCCATGTGAGGAAAAGCTGCTGAAGCCTCCCTGTGGTCCTATGGAATATTCTGCTATGCCTAAACACTGCCACTGATTAATGTCCATCTAGTGTTCTGGAAACTGGCAAAGCATCACATGGGCCTCACTCAATGTTGCTTAAGCAACAAACCTGGAATGATGGGGATGGGGTTGGGGGCAGGGAGTAGAGGAAAGAAATTAGGAACAAAGACCAGGAAATCTCCATGCTCTGTGGGATGGATGGGTGTGCATGCTACCAGTGTGGAGGTACAGGTGTGTGTGTGTGTGTGCCTGTTGATTGAGCCCCTCTCTAGAATTTTCTGCCAGTATGATTCAGAAGAGTGTGGTCACAACCCATACAACTGCTAATTTGCCCTCAAGCTCACTTCCTGGGGCCTGTGTTTGAGGTAGCCTTACAAAGTAGAGGGAGGGAATTCTGAAAAAGGAAAGGAGAGGAGAGGAGAAGAGAGGAAAAGGAAAGGGAAAGGGAAAGGGAAAGGAGAGGAGGGGAAAGGGAAAGGAGAGGAGGGGAAAGGAAGGAGAGGAGAGAAGGCTAAAGGAGAGGAGAGGAGGGGAAAGGAGGGGAGGGGAGGGAAGGGAGGGAGGAAGGGAGGAAGAAAGAAATAAAGGAAGGAAGGAAGGAAGGAAGGGAGTGGGGAAGGAAGGAAGGAAGGAAAGAAGGAAGGAAGGAAGGAAGGAAGGAAGGAAGGAAGGAAGGAAGGAAGGAAGGAAGGAAGGAAGGAAAGAAGGGAGGGAGGGAGGGAGGAAGGAAAATGCTACCACACAAATAAAAAAAATTAAGGCAATGAAGAAGCCAGGTGTCTGTGGGTCTGCAGGATATAGTGACAGCCTAAGGAGTGGGCCAAGGACACTCATCTGCTTGCACTGCAGATGACACATACTGGCATACCGGGCCCCAGCATGGAAGCAAAGTCACTCAGCAGGAGGAAAAACAGATACTGGAAGGAAGTACACAAGTAAAACAGAGAAACAATAACAAGAAGACCATGGTTGAACATTCTTCCAACATGTAGGTAATGAAAACTGTATGCCCGACCCCAGATAACATGACAAGTCTCCTCCCCTTTGGGGTGACAGATAATTCAGCTTCAGGCTAGTGGCTCAAAGGAAGGATATACATTCAGCTCAGAAGAGAAAATTCCTAGTTCCTACTGCTAGTTTACTGCCTTGACCAACTTCTTATCCCTGGTCACTAAGTTGTTTATGCACAGAGAGGTTTGTTACACGCCCAACTCTCCAGACTTCCCTTGGGGAGGTGGAAAGGGCCTTGATTCGGAACAAAGCTCACTCCCCTGGTTAAGAGTTCTTGTTTCCCTGGGGAAGTCATAGTACTGTTATTTCATAAATCCTGGGAAGCATACTAAGAATGACTTGAATCCCTGGTCATCTGTCAATGCAGCCCAAGGTTACATTAACTTTTGGGGCTGCCATATTACATTGTTGACTCATGTTGAGTTTGCAGTCTACTAAGATTCCAGGATCTTTTTCAGAGGATCTGGCTTACCTCTCAAGGAACCTGTAGAGGATCAGAAAGACATGCCTACAAATGCTGTCAAGGGACTTTTCATAGGGATAACAATTGAGGAGGAAGACTTATGTATCGACTCCTTTTCTGGAATAAGTGACCCTTGTAAGGAGGTGTGTAGGATTTCCACCTCCATCCTCTTTTGGGTTCACGTGCTCCCCCCCCACATCTGCAGTTCCCTATGACATGAATGCTGTTACAGAGAGTGTGTATTTCCTACATTTGGCACAGATGCAGTGGATAAATCAGATCCACCGCAGGACATCCACTGGAAGTACAGAAGCCGAAAAAATAGTACAAATCTGGTCTTGTATAGGGCTTAATGCCATTGTTTTTGAATGTGACCATTTTCTGGACACTAAACGGCTTGTTTGAAAGAGCTATACACTAAAGGAAGACCTGGTGAAATGTGGTCATTATATTGTTATAGGCAATCCACAGGGAGGCCAAAAAGTTTCTTCTGTAAGCAAATAAATATTCTCCGATGAATTTACACGTTTAACCTGAGCATCTGGGAGTAACTTAGATGTTCTTTTTACCATTTCTCATGCCTTTAGTGGACAAACTTTCTCCCTTCCCATCCATATCTCTACTATGGCCCAAAGGAGTGTTTTATCTTTCCCTTTCTTAGCTTCCAAATAGGCTCAGATTAGCTTACTCTTCACTTACACAACTCTGGACTTCCCAGTAAACACACCAAGAAATGGTGATTATTTAGGAGATCCCAAGCCCACTAGGAACTCACTTTGACCTTCCCTGGTGAGAGCTGAATTAATTTGACCTCTCCCTTTATAATAACACTGAAAGAAAGGGCGTTGAAGGTATTTACAGGAAGCACTGCCTCCCTCTCTGCTTCTCTCTCTCCCTTTTCCAATCAGAACTTCTTTTAGGCTAGCAGGGATCCCCTGCAGCAAGGACACTGCCATACATACTGAAGAGGAGAAGGAAGGAAGAAAAACACGATCAAAGACCATGGAGTTATGTACCAAACAGTATATGGAGACAGTATAATAGAAACCCCACAAAGCAGCAGCCAGTGTCTTAAGCACGTACAAGGTGGGCTACACAGTTGAGAGGGATACCAGCAAATAGCAAGTTGATGGAAAACCAAGAGCTTCAGGAATAGGGTTCAGGAGGAGAAAGATGGAAAGAGAAAAGGTGGGGAGAAAATATTTGTTCTAAAGTGGCATGGAAGTAGACTTTGGTACAAGAGGGCACCACGCTTCATCATATGGAAGACACGGGACTATGCGGGAAAGTGTAGAAAGCATTTAAGCATAGCCTGATGAAAAACAAAGTCAATTCTTCTGCTTCCTCTCTTTCACCCCATCCACCCTTGCCCAGAGGACCATCTAGATTTCATTAGAGTTTATCTTTGTTACAGTCACCCTTCCCTCACCTGCATCTTTCAGGATTCCTGGCCCCCCAGTGGACTGCAGAGAATCATGGCTTAGTTTCAAAGAAGGAAAAAGCCAGGCAACTAGATTCTATGCAAGACTTAAAGGTTCTTCCGGGTTAAAATAAAAATGCTTCAGGTTTGGTGGGGGTGAGGAAAAGGGTCAGAGGGGATGTTATTGCTGTAAGGATGATGTGGGTCATGGAGCCAGCAGAATTTTCTAGGCAAAGAAAGTTGCCAGTCCAATTCCTTTACCATCAAATGGCCTCATTCACCTCCCTGTGAGAGTCAACAAGAGGCCAAACTCTGTATCAACTTCTCCTTCCTCTCTTCACTCATCTGCTGAATGGGATGCTGGGCTTTTATGACCAACACTGATTGCAACCTTTCATCTGTCCCCCTTTTCCCTCTGTGGGTAGCACATGCAGAATATGGGAACATGGACACAGTGGGAAGGATTTCATATCTTGGACCTTTGTGGTTAGGAAACAACCATTCTCATTCTTTCAACCAGAAAAAAGTAGCTGATAGGAGAGGAGAAGGAGGAAAAACAAACAGAAAGCTCAGGAAATAATAGTCTCATTTTTACACTCACAGCAAGCAGCAGGCAAGAATCAATAAGTGCTAAGAGAGGCAAGCCTATCTTTCCCCCCAAATACCTTCTTCTTTGCCTGTAGTAAGTCCTGGTAAGCATTAGACCGAAGAAACCTGGTATAGCTGTCACTCTTCATCAGCTTATAAATGTGCTCCTGGAAGAGGAGAGGAGGACAGGGAAGACATCAGAAAGAATTGTCATCTAATACCAATCAGAAATTACCAAACTAATTCAGTTAATTAAAAGATGTGGGGGCGGGGGGAGGGACAGGGGAAGATATGCTCAACTATACTAGCAGATGAGTACCTCGCATGATTTTTCAGCCAGAAAAATAAGTTTTCCTTCATAGAGTGAAAGCTCCTACTGGTCAAGGAAGTTGGATGTTATAAATGTTTTTTTTAATTCAATTTTATTTTACTTTCAGGCCCAAATTCTCCCTCTCACTTTTAACTCTCCTTCCACGTTGAGAAAACAAGTAAAATTAAACCCTTTAAAACATGTATTAAAGCAAATTCCCACATTAGCCATGTCCAAAACAAAAAGCAAAAAGAAAAATTTACCCTCCAAATCTATCACCACTCCATTTAAAGGTGGGTAGCATGATTCATCAGGGACAGCTAGATAGTATAGTGGGTACAGTGCCAGGCCTAGAGTCAAGAAGATTCATCTTAGTGAGTTCAAATCTGGCCTCAGACACTTACTATCTGTGTTACCCTGGGCAAGTCATTTAATCCTGCTTGCCTCAATTTCCTCATCTGTAAAATGAGCTGGAGAAGGAAATAACAAACCACTCCAATATCTTTTCCAAGAGAACCCCAAATAGGGTCACAAAGAGTTGGACAAATGAATAACAAAAGTATGCCTTATCATGAATCCTCTGGAATTGGGGTTGGTCATTGTGTTGAAGAGTCTTTTAAAGTTGTTTGTCTTTACAATATTGTTATTATGCAAATTTTTTCTCCTGATTCTGTTCGCTTCACTTTGCATCAGTGTCTACAAATCTTCCCAGGTTTCTCTGAAATCATTCCCTTCATTGTTCCTTACAGCACAATAGTATTTCATCACATTTGTATACTATAATTTGTTCAGTCACTCCCCAATTGACGAGTATTCTCTCAGTTTCTAATTTGTTGCTATCACAAAAAAGTATTACTATATATATGTTTATACATATGAGTCCTTTTCCTCTTTCTTTTATTTCTTTGGGGTATAGACTTAGTAGCAATATCATAAGGCTAAAGACTATACATACATACATAGTTTAATAACTTTTTTGGAATATCTCCAAATTGCTTTCCACAATGACTGGACCAAATTAATAGCTCTACCAATTCTATATTAATGTATCTGTTTTTCCACAGCCCCTCCAACCTTTGTCTTTTTCCTCTTTGTCATCTTTGCCAATTTGATGGGTGTGAAGAGGTGCTTCAGAGTTGTTTTAAGGTTTGTTGTTTATTTGTTCAGTTGTGTCCTACTCTTCTGACCCCATGGATGATAGCATAATAGGCCCTTTTATCTTCCAGTATCTTCCGGATTCTGTCCAACCTCATGTTTGTTGCTTCCATGATACTATCTATCCATCTCATCCTCTGCTGTCCCCTTCTTCTCTTGCCTTCTATCTTTCCCATCACCGGGGTCTTTTCCAATGAGTCCTGTCTTTTTGTTATGTGGCTAAATTATTTAAACTTCAGCTTCAGTATTTGACTTTTGAGTGAATAATCTGAGTTAATTTCTTTAAGTATTGATGGACTTGATCTCTGTTACCCAAGAGACACTCATAAGTCTTCTCCAGCACCACATTTTGAAAGCATCAATTCTGCAGTGCTCAACTTTCCTTAGGGTCCAACTCTCATACACATTACTACTGGAAAAACTATAACTTTGACTATGAGGACCTTTGTTGGCAAGGAAGTGTCTCTGCTTTTTAGTATGCTGTCCAGATTTGCCACAGCTTTCCTTCCAAGGTGGAAGTGTCTTCTAATTTCATGGCTACAGCCATCATCTGCAGTTATCTTTGAGCTTAAGAACATAAACTATGACACTGCTTCCATTTCTTATCCCTCTATTTGCAAAGAAATGATGGGTCTAATTGTAATGATCTTAGTTTTTTTTAATGTTAAGCTTCAGGCCAGCTTTCATACTCTCCTCTTTCAGCTCCATCAAGAGGCTTCTTAATTCTTCTTCACTTTCTACCATTAGAGTGGTATCATCTACATATCTGAGATTGTTGATATTTCTCCTGGCAACCTTGATTCTGACTTTTGATTTGTCCTGCCTGTCATCTAGCTTAATGTACTCTGCATATAAGTTAAATAAATAAGGTGATAATGTACAGTTTTGTTGTATTTTTCCCAATCTTAAACCAATCAGTTGTTCCATGTATGGTTCTCGCTCTTGTTTCTTAGCCTGCATACAGTTTCCTCAGGAGACAAGTAAGATGATCTGGTGCTCCCATCTCTTTGAGGACTTGCCACATTTTGGTGTGATCCATGAGGTTAAAGGCTTTAGTGTGAATGAAGCAAAAGTAGATTTTTTGCTGGAACTCCCCTGCTTTCTCCATAATCCAGTGAATACTGGCAATTTGGTCTCTAGTTCCTCTGCCTCCTGGAAAACCAGCATGCTCTTCTGGAAATCCTGAATATCTCTGAAGTCTAGCTTGCAAAATCTTAAGTATAATCCTGCTGGTATGTGAATTGAGTGCAATCATTTGGCAATTTGAACATTCTTTGGCTTTGCCCTTCTTTAGGATTGGGCCACAAAATGATCTTTTCCAATCCAGTGGCCACTGTTGGGTTTTTCAAATTTGTGGGCATATTGAGTGTAGCACTTCAACAGCATCATCTTTTAGGATTTTAAATAGCTCAGGTGGAATTCCAAAACCTCCACTAGCCTTATTGTTAGCAGTGCTTCCTAAGGCCCACTTGACTTTATTCTTCAGGATGTCTGGCTCTAGCTCAGTAACCACACCATCATGGTTATTGGTGATGTTATGATCTTTCTTATATAATTCTTCTGTATGTTCTTGTCACCTCTTCTTAGTCTCTTCTACTTCTGTTAAGTCCCTGCCATTTTTGTCTTGTATCATGTGCATGTTTTCATGAAACTGCCCCCTTGATATCCCTAATTTTCTTTTCTGTTTTTAATATTATTTTATTTTTCCCCAGTTACATGTCAAGAAAATTTTTAGCATTCATTTTTACAATATTTTGAGTTCCAAATTTTTCTCCATCCTTCTCTTCCCCTCTTCTGAAAATGGTAGGTAGTTTGATATAGTTTATACATGTTCTATCATGTAAAATTTTTCCATATTAGTCACAGTTGTGAAAGAAACAGATCAAAAGAAAAAAAAATGAGAAAGAATAAAGTGAAAAAAATATGCTTCGATCGCATTCAGAGTTGATCAATTCTTTATCTGGATATGGATAGCATTCTCTTTCATGAGCCCTTTGTACCTAGATCATTGAATTTCTGAGAAGAACCGAGTCATTCATAGTTGACCATCACACAATGTTGCTGATACTGTGTACAATGTTTTCCTGGTTCTGCTTATTTCACTTTGCATCAGTTTGTACATGTCTTTACCTGTCCATCATTTCTCATAGTATTCCATTATATTCATATACCATAGCTTACTCAGCCATTCCCTAATTGATGGGCATCCCCTCAATTTCTAATATTTTGCCACCATGAAAAAGGCTGCTATAAATATTTTTTGCAGATGTAGGTTCTTTCTACTTTTTTGTGATCTCTTTGGAATAGACCTAGTAGTGATATTGCTGGATCAAAGGGTATTCACAGTTTGGTTGCCATTTGGGCATAGTTCCAAATTGCTCTCCAGAATGGTTGGATTAGTTCGCAACTCCACCAATAGTGTATCAGTTCCCCAATTTTCTCACATCTCCAACATTTATCATTTTCCTTTTTTTTTTGTCATATTAGCCAGTCTTATAGGTATGAAGTGATATCTCAGAGTTGTTTTAATTTTCATTTCTCTAATCAAAAGTTATTTAGAGATCTTCTTCATATGCCTATATATAGCTTTGATTTCTTCATCTAAAAACTGCCTGTTCATATCTTTTGTCCATTTATCAATTGGGGAATGGCAAGTATTCTTATAATTTGACTCAGTTTGCTATATATTTGAGAAATGAAGCCTTTATCAGAGACCCTTGCTGTAAAGATTGTTTCCCAGCTTTCTGCTTTCCTTCTAATCTTGGTTGCATTGGTTTTGTTTGTACAAAAGCTTTTTAATTTAATATAATCAAAGTTATCTATATTTTGTAATACTCTTTTATCTCTACTTTTCTTGAAGAGATGTTTTGTTTTTTCCATCCTATTGTTTTTGTTTATCTCTTTACATTGCCTGTTTAAGAAAACCTTCTTATCTCTCCTTGCTATTCTCTGGAATTCTGCATTCATTTAGGTATATATTTCCCTTTATCCTTTCTCTTTCCCTTTCCTTTTTGCCTCAGCTATTTGTAATGCCTCATTAGACAGACATTTTGTTTTCTTGCTCTTCTTTTTCTTTGGATTTTTTTTTTGTTGCTGCCTCTTGTACAATATTATGAACCTCTGTTCATAGATCTTCAGACACTCTATCTATGAAATCTAATCCCTTAAATTTATTCATCACCTCCACTTCATATTCATAAGGGGTGCTCTTTAGGTCATACTTATACAGTCTGATGGTTTCCTCTACTTTCTTGAATTTAAGTCAGAATTTTGCAATAAGAAGCTCATGATCTGAGGCACAGTCAGTTCCAAGTCTTGTTTTAATTGACTGTATAAAACTTCTCCACCTCTGGTTGCAAAGCGTATAATCAACCTGGTTTCTATATTGACCATCTGGTGATGTCCATGTGTAGGGGTGCCTTTTGGGTTGTTGAAAATGAGTCTTTGCTGTGACCAGGGAGTTATCTTGATAAAACTCTATTATGCCCTGCCCTGCTTCATTTTTTTTTGTTTTTTTTCAATTATTTTTTGATTTCCTCCTTTAGCATTCCAATCCCCTATGATGAACATGACACCATTTTGGGGTGTTATTTCCAGAAGATGTTATAGGTCTTCATAGAACTGAGTAACTTTGGCCTCTTCAGCATGAGTGGTTAGAACATAGACTTATATTACTGTGATGTTGAATGGTTTATCTTGGATTCAAACACATAGCATTCTGTGGTTTTTAAGATTATCCTTCAGTACTGCTTTTCTCACCATTTTATTGACTATGAGGGCCATTTCATTTCTTCCAAGGGATTCTTGCCCACAGTAGTATATGTAGTGATCACCTAAATTATATTCACCCATTCCTATCCATTTGAGTTCACTGACACCCAAGATGTTGATGTTTAATCTTTCCATCTCCTATTTGATCATATCCAGCTTCCTTTGGTTCATAGATCTTACTACAGGTGCCTATGCAATATTGATCTTCGCAGAATTGCACTCTCCTTCCATCACCAGACACAACCGCAATTGAACTTCCTGTTGGCTTTGACCCAATCACTTCATTCTTGCTAGAGTTACTTGTAGCCATCTTAACGTTCTTCCTCGGTAGTGTGTTGTAGACCTCCAAGCTGAGTGGCTCATTTTTCCAGTGTCATATCTTTTATCATTTGGCAAAGATACTGGAGTGGTTTGCCACTTCCTTCTCCAGCAGATCACATTTTGTCAAAACTCTCCACTATGACCTGTCCATCTTGGGTAACCATGCACAGCATAGATCATAGTTTCATTGAGCTACACAAGCCCCTCCACCATAGCAGGAGTGAAGGTTTTTATATGTATTTCTCTAACTATTAGTGATTTAGAACATTTTTATATGACTATTAATAAGTTGGATTTCTTCCTCTGAAAAATATCTGTTAATATCCTTTGACCATTTCTTAGAAATGTTTTTCAGGGAGTTTGGTATTCACTGGTGATTATAGTTACCACCCTTATCATTATCATATGACTATATGGGTCTCCATATAAAAATTACATTTTTCTGCTACCAGTAAAGCAGAATCCACTAAATATAGAATCATAGGTCATAGATTTAGAGCTAGAAGGGATCTTAGAGCTTATCAAATCCAACTCCAAACTTTTGCAAATGTATCTATAGAAACTAAGGCAGAGAGAGGTTAAATGACTTGTCTGGGGACAAACAGCTAGTAAATGTTTGAGGCAGAATCTGAACCTAGGTCTTTCTGACTCCAAGTCCTGTGTCTTATCTACTATGTTATACCCCAAAGTCTAAAAACAGTTGTGTGGGTGTATTTGGGGATAGGGTAGTAATAGTTATGCATTAAAAAAAGAAAGAAAAAAGCATCAAAGAAAACATTAAATCTATCTATCATTTATCTATCTATCTATCTATCTATCTATCTATCTATCTATCTATCTATCTATGATAGATCAGAAGGAATTTCAGGAGACAAAGGCCAGCAGGGCAGTGTTGATGCTACTGTGTTAAATTTAATGTACACATGAAAAATAAGCTCCCTGCAATAGAGATTCACATTTCTGCATACAATCCTATTTTTCTGTTCTTTGTATACTGAAATGTTGATGATTAAGGTCATCACAAAAAAAGAAAATTTCTTTGAAGTCTAAAGATATTTGAAAAGTGGAGCTTTGTCACTTAGCTATTGCTTCCCTAGTTCACCTCCACAGTAGCTGCAGGGTCTGATGGAGTAGATCATAGCATCACTGAATCAGGAAGGTATTTTTGACCCAGTGGCTGCTATGGAAATGGTGTGCCACTCACAGGGGAGCCATTCTTCAGTAGGGTAAAGGGGATAAGGAGAGAAAGGAGAAAGCAAGAAAAGGCCTGGTAATATGTTGGCCCTCTACCCTGCCCCCCTCGCTCCCAAACACACCTAGTTTCCTGGTCAGTTTAACTCTTCTTGACATATAACCACATTTACAAAGCCCAAGGCTAGTAAAGATGGAGTTATAGGGAGGGAAGGGAGTGCATTCTGATGAGGGATACAAACAAGATGATGAGGGGACTGGAGAAAATGCCAATGATCAAACAGAAGAAATGTGGATGCTTAACTTGCAGAAGAAAAGACTTAGGAGATAAATGATAGCTATGTTCAAGTATTTGAAGGACTCATGTAGGAGAGTCAGTCAGTCAGTCAATAAGCATTTATTAAGTGCCTACTATATGCCAGACACTGTGTTAAGCACTGAGGATACAAAGAAAGGCAAAAGACAGTCCCTGCTATTGAGAAGTCAAGTAGGGGAGACAACATACAAAAAAACCAAAACAAAAATCACATACAAATAAGATACATACAGGATAAGTTGGAAACAATCAACAGAGGTAAAGCATTGGCCTTGAGAGGGATCAGGAAAGACTTCTTGAAGATGAGATTTTAGGTGGGTTTTTCTGTTTGGCCCCGAAGAGGACAGAACTAGAAGCAACAGGTAGACGGTGAAGAAGGTATGGACCTGGACTTAATGTGAGGAAAATTCGTTGTTGTTGTTGAGTCATTTCAGTCATGTCCCCTGCTTTATGACCCCATTTTTAGTGTTTTCTTGCAAAGACACTGGAGCTGTTTGCAATTTCCTTCTCCAGCTCATTTTACAGATGAGGAAACTGAGGCAAACAGGGTGAAGTGACTTGCCCAAGGTCACACAGCTAGTAAGTAAATGTCTGAGGCTAGATTTGAACTTATGAAGATGTCTTCTTGACTCCAGGCTCAGCACTCTATCCGCTGTACCACCTTGCTAGGAAGATATTTTCCAACACTTAGAATTATCCAAAAGTAAAATAGACTGTTTTTAGAAATAGTGAGTCCTCACTTTCTGAAGCTCATCAAACAGAGGTGGGCTAACAACTACTCCATGATTTCACAGAGGCGGTTCCTGTTTAAATATGAAGTTGGACTTGATGATCATGGAGGATCCTTGTCATTCTAAGATATTGGGATACTGGGATATGGTCTGGATTCATCAGTCCTTTTACTCAAGACTTGATTTCTGCCAATCACAGTGGGTATGGAAGGCTACTGGGTAGCAACTGTCACTATTTTGGAAAGAGCCTGTGGGTAGGAATGCATAGGTCTCTTGCTCCTTCCTTCCTGCAAATCACTTAACCTCTGTTTGCCTCAGTTTTCCCAACTAGAAAATGGGGACAATAACATCGCTGACTTCGCAGGGTTGTTGTGAGGATCAAAGGAGATAATATTTGTAAAAGTGCTCAGCACAGTGCCTGGCACAAGGTAGGTATGATACAAATGCTTATTCCCTCCCTTCTCCCTATCTCACCTGCTGGAATTGCTGGGGACATTCATGGGCTGAACCCATTACTGGTAGGCATATTAACCTGCTCTGTTTCTAACCTGGGCCAATTTACCCCTCCTTAGGCAACTCAGTGGTCCCTTGTCAGATGCTCCCAGGGGCCAACAAATTAATGTGGAACTCAATAATGCAATTGGTTTAGCCCACTGCAGCTCATAACGATGAACTCTAGAGATCTACCAGCCTCTGTCTCCCTGGTAGCCGGGATGACTGGCAAATGCAACTATGCTCAGCTTTTTGCCTGTTTCTTGAACATGAGAACACAGAATATGCAAGATGCCCCACCCAAACCCACATCTACACTCAAGAAGTGGGGGAGTTCTTTACATCTAGGGGTGTGTGTGTGTGTGTGTGTGTGTAGGGGATGTAATGAAGTAGGATGTGAATGTTTAAAACCATTAGAAAGCTTCTTATTGAAAAGAGTAGGCACCTGTTGTAATGGAGGAAAGGTGGATTTGCCACAGGTCAAGGACTAAAGAGTACTAAGCCATGCTAATAACCGTCCCCACCACCGGTTCTCCAAGGTAGAGAGGAAGTCATGCCCCGGTAGCGGCTGACAGTTACAGTGTAGGGAAGTGAACACTGATAAGATCTTCCACTACTATTTCCTTTTCTTAGGCTGAGGCCTTAATAATGAAAGGCTCATTTACTCAGAGGGGTAAAAGGGAATCCAAAAAGGATGCCGTCTGAGGGACGTGTGAGAGCTGAATCTAAGCTGCACCTGCTACAAATCAATGTTTTGCCTCAAGATCCTTCCTTCCTTTACAGATAAACAATCGTGACCCTCAGAGGAACAGGAGAAGGCAAGCAGCCAACTACCTGGGACCTTGGGAGGATGAGGCAAGGATGTCAGAGCAGCTGAACCATTTAAAAATAACTTTGCATCCTTATCTTTGCTTTGGAGACCAAAAACAGAGGGGGACTCATTTGCCCTGCTTCAATATATCCTCTTAGAAACCACTCAGATGGAGGATTGCATAGGAACCAAGAGTTCTCATTAAGATTCAGAAGGGCCATATTTTTCTTTCTGCAGGTGTAGCTGCCTCCCACCTTCTTTTCACTCCCATAAGCTTCCTGGCATAATATTGGAAGTTGCAGGAGTTTAAGAACTTATACCCAAGAGGAAGGCAATGCTACCCTTGGGTGACAAACTGGAGAGAGTGCTGGGCCTAGAATCAGTAAGTTCAATTGCAGCCTCAGACACTCACTAGCTGTGTGACCCTGGGCAAGTCACTTAACCTCTGCCTCAGTTTCCTCAACTGTAAAAATGGGGATAATAACAGCACCTAGCTCACAGGGTTGTTGTGAGAATCATATGAGATCACATTTGTAAAGTGCTTAGCACATTTCTGATACATAATAGATGCTTAACAAATGTTCCCTTCCCTTCTCCTCGAATCTCAGTTCAATGGATAGCCTCTGAGATTACTGCTAGATATAGTTTGATGAACCCATGATCATATACTTAATATCTGTGTCAACCCTTGTACAAGTCAATTAAGTTCTATAGGCCTCAGTTTCCTTATCTGTAAAATGAGGAGTTTGGGCTAGTTGGTTTCTGAGGTCCCTTCTAGCTCTAGGGCTAGGACCCTAGGATCCAACAACTCTTGTATGGATATTGTACAGGTACTTATCAGGCAGCCAGGTCATGAGGTGCATAGAGTGCTTGGACCAAAGTCAGATAGACTCTTCCTTGTGAACTCAAATCCAGCCACAGACGTTTACTAACTGTGTGACCCTGGGCAAGTCACTTAACTTTATTTGCCTCAGTTTCCTCATCTGTAAAATGAGCTGGAGAAGGAAATGGCAAACCGCTCTAGTATCTTTGCCAAGAAAACCCCAAATGGGGTCACGAAGAGTTGGACATGACTGAAATGACTGAACAACACGACACATTATCATTGTTAGTATACTCCAGAGTTGTTCTTGAATGAATTACTGGGACTCTTGTCCAACCTCCTTATTTTATTGAATAAGGGTCAGTCACAAGGTTTCATTAAGTAGCATCTGATACTGCCATTAAATGAAATAAAGGAAGTTAAAAGTGCTTTAGAAATTATAAAGCTCTAGACACAGGTAAGGTCATTATCGTTGCTACAGCTGGATTCTACCCTCTATGCTGACCCCTAAATTATACCCTCTAGAAGGGTGGCGCAGTGGATAGAGTGCCCAGCTTGAAGTCAGGAAGACTTATCTTCTTGAGTTCAAATCCAACCTCAGACGCTTCCTAGCTATGTGATCCTGGACAAATCCCTTAACCCTGTTTGCCTCAGTTTCCTCATCTGTAAAATGAGGAGAAAGGAGTGGCAAACCATTCTAGTATCTTTGCCAAGAAAACTCCAAATGAGGTCAAAAAGAGTTGGACATGACTGGACAACAGAAACAGCATCATCATTGCTAGAGGTAGGGGAGGGATCCATCTCCATAAAAAGAAGTAGGGAGTCTCCAGGGGACTGGCAATAGTTGTACTGTCTTGGTTGGCAACATTCATCCCCGTGAGTTAGTTACTTCTAGGTGAATGCTCTGTGGACAAAGTGCTGTTTGGAGTTCTCTACATGAGGCACAAAATCCTGAGCCCTTATCATCATCAGAATAGGCCATCCTCCTGGGAGGCTCCCGGGCTAGGAAGTCTGACCAAGATCATACTAACCATTAAAAATGGACATTTCTCTTTTACTGTCAAATGAACTTCATAATTCTCTTCTTAATATTCATTTTTACCTACCAATATGGGTTGTGATAGCAATAGCAGAACAGGCAGCTTGTGGCCCAGGGAGTAGAATGCTGGGCCTGGAATTAGGAAGACTTGAGTTCAAATACCACCCTAGACACTTATTAGTTGACGCAGGGTAAGTCGCTTAACCTTTGCCTGCCTTCATTTACTGAACTGTAAAGTGGAGACATAATAGTGCTTATCTCCCTGGGTTGTTGTGGGGGTCAAATGAAACGATATTTGTAAAGTATTTAACACAGTGCCTGGCTGGTATATGCCTGTAAGCAAACATGTTAAAGTATTTCATATTTGTGGGTTACTGTTGACTTATATCTTGAGGATGCCGAAGGCATCCAAGTCTCAGCAAGCTGATACACACATTCTCTTTCACTTGACGTTGTTACAAAATGTCTCTCTTTCGTGCACCCTCTGCCCTTCTTTTCAGCAGGAAGTCGACAGAATGTTTGACGATTCCTTGTACACATGGCATTTTTAGATAAGTCTAAATCCATTTTATATTTTATATAATATTGCAGAGTTAGGCTTATGAGTCATAAAACAAATCCCCGCCTCCCATCCCATCTTCACCAGCTACTGAAATAAATGAAACATGAAAAAAACATTTCAAAACAGTCTGATGACTTCTTTTCTTCTTATTAGAAAACCAGTATTTGGGGTGGAAGGGAGAGGGAGTGTTGATGGGGGATTAGGGGATGGCATTAGTTATGATTTTTAGGTTTCAGAATGTTAGAGTTGTAAGACAGTAGTATAAAATTTGAATAGAAGCAGGGGCCGCTAAACTGCCCATAATGCTCTGTTCAGGCTGCTGTCACTTAGAAAACCACACATTAACATTACCTATGTTCTATTGAATTTTTATTTTGACTTGCCTAAAGTCACTCATTAGGGATAAGAATCAATATTTGAACCTAGATCATCTGATCTAAGTAGATTATTCTTTCAACTGCATTCATTTATCATTTAACAGAAATCTTTTTTGTTTTCCTGAGAGAAATTTAATACATCTACTTAGATTTAGGGGATCAACTGACAATGTCCTCTCCACCCTAGAATAGCCATGAAGATATACTGGGATCCTAGGAAATAGTAAATAAGCTCTTGATTCTGACCTCCTATGAATCTTCTATGTGCTGGAAACCACATATATTCAGACCGGGGCAGAAGCAGAGAGTAATAGCAAAGTGGACAATTAATTCTCTACTATGTCACCGTTTGGCATCTTGACCAAATCTCAGAATGTCTTGCAATTAACAGCCCCATTTATTTCCATCCAGGAGTCATCATTTTGGGGAGAATATTGACCAGGTGGAGCATTTCTAGACAAGGGTGATTACGACATAAAGAAGACTGGAAACCACACCATATCAGAATCAGTTGAAGCAACAAGGAATGTTTAACCTGGAGAAGTGAAGACTTAGGGAGGAAATGATAGCTACCTCCAAGAATTTGAAGTACTGTTATGTGGAAGCAGGATTAGGCTTGTTTTTCTTGGCTCTAGATGATAAGAACAGGAGCAATGGATGGAAGTTACAGCCAGATAGATTTCTGTTTGATATAAGGGTATCACCAGGAGGGTCCTGGTTGCCCTAACAAGGTTAAAAGATGCCTTTTCCCTCCCTTTGGCAATATTTCTCTATTTGAGATCTGAATACCCTCAGTAACATCACCTTTGGAATTATAGGATCGTGGATTTAGAACTGGAAAGGATGTTAGACGTCACTGAGTCTAACTCCCTCAATTTACAGATGAGGAAACTGAGGCTGGAAGAGGTAAAATGATTTGTCCAGAGTCACAAAGTCAGCAAGTTTCTGAGGCAGGAACTTAACTCAGATTTCCCCTGACTCCAACCCCAGCACACTACCACTGTCCCACCTAGCTTAATTTGTTCCTATGTCCTTTATAGGTTACAAAGAGTACTTTGACCCTGAGTATCTGTTAGCTCACTGAGTTAGGTGGCACAATGGAGTCAGGAAGACCTGAGTTCAAATCTAGTCTCAGATACGTATTAGCTGTGTGACCCTGGGCAAGTAAGTCACTTAACCTTGATTTGTCTATAAAATCAGGATAATAACAGTACTACCTCCCAGCGTTGTTGTGAGATAACTGTAAAGTCCTTAACACAGTGCCTGGCACGTAGTATCCACTATATAAATTTGTTGTTCAGTCATTTTCATTCATGTTCTACTCTTTGTGACCCTATTTGGGATTTTCTTGGCAAAGATACTGGAATGGTTTGACATTTCCTTCTCCACCTAATATATATGTATGTGTGTATATACATATATAATACTATTATTATATTGTAATGTTATATATTAATATAATATGCCACATTATTATATAATATATGTATATATACATACATACACACATACATATGTGCTATAATTATTATTACATGGAAGATAATTGAGTCCTATCGTCTGAAGATGTTTGATCGAGTCATTTCTGGCCAGTCCTTGGATCTGGTCTTTAAGAAGAAACAGATCCAGAACTGGAGGATGGGCAGAGTACCAGGCTAAAGGGCACAGATCAGAGAAGATTTAGATCCCTGGGGATGGAAAGCCTGCTTATCTAAACATCTTCCTCCCAGGAATCCTCTTCCCCAGAGATAGAAATAGTAGACAGGTAGCGGCTGAAAGGTTAGAGAACCCGGAGGAAGGAAACAAACACTTATTAAGTGCCTACTATGTGCCAGGAATGGTGCTAAGTGCTTTACCAATATTGCCTTACTTGATCCTTGCAACAAGATGGGAGGTAAGTGTTATTATTATCTCAATTTTAGAGGTGAGCAAAGTGAGGCAAACAGAGGTTGTGTCTTGCCCTTATTCATATTGCTAGTCATTGTCTGAGACAGGATTAGAACTCAGGTCTTCCCAATTTCATGCCCAGAGAGCACTCTGTCTCTCTCTTAATATATGTGCGCATACATACATATTTGTGTGTATGTGTATACATACATAAATGATATAAATGTAGGAAAGAAGGAAACAAGCATTTATTAAGCCTTTACTATGCCACTTAGTTACTTATATGCCATATATGTGTATGCTGTTGATATGATGATAAAAATTAGCTCTCGATCCTCTATGGAATCATTAGGAACTTAAATACATCCATTATCTTGGTCCATGGATGGGAGCACTGGACTTGGAATCAGGAAGATTGAGTTCAAATTCAGGCTCAAACACTTCCTAACTGCGTGATCACTTAGCCCCTGCCTCAGTTTCCTCATCTGTAAAACGGTAATAATAATAGCACCTACCTCCCATGGGTTGGTATGAAGATTAAATGAAATATTTGCAAAGCGTCTTGCCAACCTTTAAGTGCTATGTAAATGCTAGCTAATATTATTGTTACAGTACGGAAATTGTTTTTATGGATAGAATGTACCACTAGGGGGAGATGTAATTGATTAATCGTCATTAATCTGCGTTCAGTTCAATATAATGGAAGTTTGCATGCTTTGAACATATTTACATCACTCTTCTAGGCAGAAATTGCTACAAAGATCACTGGTGATTTGCCTTCTAACCCAAACAAACGTTATAGGAGTTGACTTAGAAAAGTATTTTCTTTTTTCCCTGCTTGTAGGGTCACTGAATTTTGAGAAAAATCTGCATCCTGGAAACATTAAAGGACAGGGCCAAGAGAGAACTAACTATAGAATTTAATTCTTTGATTCAGGGTGCAGAAGAAGACATATTTTTTGGGTGTGGCCAATGCAAGAATTTATTTTCCTTGACTGCATACTTACCTAAAGACTAGTATTTTTCTATTTTTTTTCCAATAGGGGGAGGCATGAGCGGGAGGGAGAAAACATGGATTTTTGTTCATTGAAAAAATAAAATTTTTAATTGTAAAAAGAATTCAATTCCTTGAAGATGTTTGCTTGTAGAAGAAATAGTATAATAATCAGACCAAACTCATAAGCGAAAAAGAATTTTTTTTTTAAAAAGCATCCCTTTTTCTCCACCACTTGCTCCCTGTCTCACCTAATAAACTACCCACAAGATGAAATAAGAATCTGTCAGGGTAGCGGCATTCCTTATTAAAATATGCTTGGCTTGGGTGTATACCAGGAAATGCCCTCCAATTTAAAATTAATTTCAGGAAACATAATGTAGTCTTATGATACTGGTATACAATGGCCCCTGCCCCCACTGTGACAACAAAGATTAGTGGCCTTTGGGAGGCTGGAGAGATTTCCATTTGTTGGAGATCTGAGAAAAAAGGCACTTTGGAGTGTTTTTGGTTTAAGTAAATGATAGAAATTGTATGCTCAAATGAGGCCTCTTTTGAAAATCTGCATTTGGACATCATATTCAACAATGGGAAGCTGAGAGGCTCCACCAATACTTAAGGGAGACGGTGGCTTGTCAAGTTTTCTGAGTATTTCTTAGCTCATGCTCTACCACTGGTCTGAACAGCGTCTCCTTGGTTACTTCATGGAGCTAATGATGGCTGAGTACTAGAAATGATGTACTGTTACATGGAAAAAATGCTTGACCCCAGAATACTTGGTATGGAATGTATCTTTGCTTTCAAATAGGCTTCAATCCTGAGCAAAAAACCGCAACAAACCAACCAAACAAGCAAACAAAAAACAACGGACATCTTACTGTTCCTCCATTTATGTATATATTAGAGAAAGCTACAATTTAGGCCTCCATTGTCAATTAAGCAATTTTATTGAATATCTATGATGCCCAGTGCTCTCTGTAGCTGAGGAATTAAATAAGATGTAGAGAAAAGACCTTTGTCACTGAGGTGCTTTCAAACCCAAGTGAAGCAGGAAGATTAGGATGGGTTGGAGGCCCAAGATTGCAATCTCACCAATTGTTCTGTGTGTTTGAGACATGTTGGTAAAGCTGGTTGGGAAATCTTGGCAAGGAATGAGATGTCAAGAGAATGCCAGATCTTTTAAGGAACAACGAGTGAGAGTTAGGTTGGTTCCAGGTAGAATACACATATGTGTGTGTGTGTATATATGCGTGTGTCTATATATATATATATATACATATATATATATGTGTATATATATATACGCATATATATACATATATACACACATATACAGTGACTATAACAATATAAATGGAAAGGACAAAAAAGACCCAAATTCTACATAATGTAAGCTTAGTCTTGGAGAAAAGCTGCAATTCCATCATCTCAGAGATGAGAATGTGTGGGTATGGAATATTACATATAATCTTAGACATGGTCAATGTAGAGTGGCACAGTGCCCTAGACCTGTATTCAGGAAGACTGGAGTTCAAATCCAGCCTCAGACGCTTACTAGCTATGTGATTTTGGGCAAGTCACTTAAGCTCTGTTTGCCTCCATTTCCTCATCTGTAAAATGGGGGTGATAACTGCACTTATCTGAGGGCTGTTGTGAAGATCAAATTAGATAATAATTGTAGAGTGTTTATTTTCACACAGTGCCTGGCAAATATATATACTTACATAGCAAATGCTACATAAATGTTAGCTATTATTAATGATTTGTCTCTTTTAATCTTTGTTGTAAGAGCCAGATTGCTGGGTAATTGAGGAAATGAATGTAATGCAAAAAACAAGAGACATCGATAAAAATAAGATTATACTTCAAACATTTCTTTTCAAAGATGGGCCTTTGTTTCAGCGAGAAGCTTGGGGCCTTTAAAAGAACTTTACAATTTCCCAAAGGCAATCCAGGCAGCTCTCCTATTCACTTCTGGACCTCACTGTTCAATTTATTGAGTCTTATACATAGGAGCCAAAAAATATTTATTGATTAATTCCTCCCCATGGGCCCTCTTCCAAAGACATCCACAGCAGCATATTTTGGAAATGTTTCTTATTGAACAGAGGGGCATTCCTGGGAAATGTCTAGGCTACTATTTTCTTCTCCTCCATTAATTTTGCTTCTTGCATTCGTTTTTTACTTACTAAAAGCACTTTCAGGACTATCATTCAGACAACTCCATAAGGTACATGGATAAGGTATAATCATCCCCATTTCACGGAAGAGTACATTGAAGATCAGAAGAGGAAAGTTACTTGCCCACACAATGCTGTGTCTAGAACTTGGGGCTGCTGAATCCTAGAAGAAATCAGACTGAAGTCCCTGGCAACAAGCATGGGGCCCATGAAAGAGAAATATCATGTCCGAGAGCAGAGAGACTAAGTTGCAAACCATAGAACCTTAGAGAAGGTTGGATCTTGCCCCCACTTTTGCAGGGGTGGGGAACCTGCAGCCTGCAGGAGGCTACATGTGGCCTTGGGTGTGGCTTTTTGATTGAGCCCAAGTTTGTAGAACAAATCCTTTTATTAAAGGTTGTAATTAAGCAAGAAGTCTTTGGTTCAACAGATATTTCACTAGGCATTTAGAGCATTGCCCTAGGCATTGGAGGAAGTTATTATTTAGATTAGTCCTGAGATTTCATTAGTATGGGGAGTTCCCTATGAGGAAGTGCAGATCTACACCTATTCCCCAACTTATCATGTAAGAGCATGGCTGTGTTTCATGGGGCACTGAGAGGGTCACATAGCTGGCAGGTATCATAAGCAGGACTCCAAAAGAGGTCTATTCAATACAAAAGAAGATTATAAAGATTAAATCAGACATGACCCTGGCCTTCATAGAGTATACAATTTAAAGTGCTTAGAGGCTCTATTCGTCATTTGGAGATGGTCTACTGGAGTGAAGAGAATTTACTAAAGTTGGATGTTCTGGGGTGTGTGTGTGTGCGCGCGCGCGCGTGTGTGTGTGTGCATGCATGCACATGTGACTGCATGTATGTATATGCATGTGACTGCATGTGTTTATAAGGCTCTTTTCCTCATCATCACCTCCTTGATCCATATTTGGATCACAGGCAACCTAAGAATGTTATAATGGTCTGAAAAAATCAAATTCACCCTTTACTACATTTCTGTCCTACTCCACTTATTTCTGAACCCAATTTTCTTCCATTATTTTCCACTCATTCATGCATTCTTTTGGGGGACATCTCGGATAAGATCTCCTGAGAAGAGGAGTAATTCCTTTCAATAAAGCATCACCTTGTTCATATGCTATAGCTAAATATAATGTATGCAGACAGAAAAGGATCCAGCAGATATATGCATGGTGATTCTGTTTAGTTGTTTATTGCCAAATCTAATTAGGTAAAGACTTCTTATTTAATTATAACCCTTAACCACTTAAAACACCAACAAGCATTTATTAAGGACCTACTATGTGCCAGGCAGTATAACTGGTGGTGGGGATGTCAATAACAAAGTGAGACAGTCTCTAACCTCAAGGAGTTTATAGTCTATGTTTGGGGATTCGGGAGTGGGGATTGAGGGGGAAGAGCAGAAGAATACAATATTTCCGTTAAGCAAATATATGAAATAAATACAAAATAATTAGCAGTGGGGGCACTAGCAACTAAGGGAATCAGGAAAGGCTTCTTGAAGGAGTCAGCTCGTAAACTGAACCCTAAAAAATAGGGTTTCCAAGAGGCAGAGGGGAAGGAGGTAGACAGGGTAGTACATCTTGATGCTCTAAACTGGAAAGGTGAAGAATTGCCCAGTTACAATTGTAGGGAAAGGCTCTAGAAGCAGCAAGAAGTACACCTATCTCTCTCTTGGTCTGATGGATTTGCTGGTATTAGAGAAGAGCAACCAGGTGGCAAAGCAGACAGGGATTTCTTGGAAACTAAAGACCTGATTTCAACCATGTGACCCTGCTGAAATCACTCAACCCTTCTCAAACTAGTTTCCTTATCTGGGAAGGAAGGAAAAAAAAAAGGAAGGAAGTGAGGGAAAGAAGAAAGGAGGAAGGGAAGGAAAGAAGGAAGGAAGGAATAAAGGGAGGAGGGAAACAGACATTTTTTAAAAGCCCTACTATGTGCCAAGCACTAAATGCTTTACAGATATTATCTGAGTCCCACAACAATCTTGGGAGGTGTTATTATTAAACCCATTTTATAGTTCAGGAAACTGAGGCAGACAGAAGTTAAAGTGACTTGCTGAGGGTCACACAACTATTAAGAGCCTGAGGCTGGATTCAAAGCAAGATCTTCCTGACTCCAGGCCCAGTGTTCTCATCCACTTTGCTACCTAAATGAGGGTAATAATGGTACCTACTTCATAGGACTCTTGCAAGGATCAATCAAGTGGGATAATACATATACATATACATATACATATACATATACATATACATATACATATACATATACATATACACATACACATACATATACACATACATATACACATACACATACATATACACATACACATACATATACACATACACATACATATACACATACACATACATATACATATACATATACACATACATACACACATACATATACATATAAACATACATATACATATACACACATATACATATACACATACATACACATATACATATACACATACATATACACATACATATACATACACATACACGCATGTATACAAATATATATGCACATATATGTATGTCTTTGCAAACGTTATTATTATTACATCCTGGCAGGTTGTATTCTCTTGGCAAAGCCAGCTTTCTGTGACTGTAAGGAGGATGGCACAAGAGGAAGGGTTCTAATATGAAAGGCAGTTCATTGGAACAAGCTTCCACAGTGCACAATGGAAAAGGAAGGGAAGGGTTGGACAGGGATCTGGAAGGAAAAAGACTGCCATGGATGGGTATGAAAGAGTAGGGTTTGGTGGCCAGGGAAGGCAGATTTTATTCAGGCAAACTAGGGCTCAGAATCATACGAATTTTGCTCTTCTGGACCAAGCTGAAGGCAGTAATCATATCCCCTTCCCCACAAATCTTTTCTTCTCTAAGATAAATGTTTGCATGTCCTTTGCTTGCCTTCATATTTTAAGTCGTCATATTTGTTACTCCCATGACTCACAAGGATTATGAGTGGAGCCATCAGGCAGTAGACCTATGATATCATACTCAAATAGAAACAGGTGCCACTAAATCATTCCTAAGGATCCCTGTGGGCCATGTAGTGACTTAGAAAGCCATAAATCAACATTATCTATGTTTTGTTGTGGACAGCTAGGTGGTACTGGCTGTAGAGTACTGGCCCTGGAGTCAGGAGGACTGGAATTCAAATCTGACTTCAGACACTTACTAGAGCACTTGGGCCTGGAGTCAAGAAGTGAGTTCAAAAAATGGCCTCAGACACTTGCTAGCCATGTGACCCTGGGCAAGTCACTTAATCCTGTCTGCCTCAGTTTCCTCTTCTGTAAAAATGAGCTGGAGAGGAAATGGCAAACACTGAAGTATCTTTACCAAGAAAACCCCAAATGGAATTGTGTAGAGTTGGATACAACCAAAAAAAATGACTGAAAAAAAAGTTTTGTTGCATTTTTATTTGCTTTGTTAACTATTTACCAATTACCCTTTAATCTGGTTTGGGCCACACCGGTGTATTCATGTTTCAGGTTTGATATTTTTGTAGAAAATCATTATGTTTTCCCAGTAGTAATGGTAATATGATTTGATTATCATCTCTTGAGTAAGAGGTGGTTTGCTAGGCCCTAGTGTCACTAGTGAGATGACTGGAAACCATGAAGTTCAGTTTGAGGTCTGGGTAGTTTTAGGAAACTGAGGTACGGTTTGACTTAGAATCCAATCCGCTGCTAAATCAACTCTTTAGCAGAGCCTACCACAAAGCTGAGTGAACTCGGTCCCTTCCAGTTGGGGGTGGGATCACTGGAGGTGTAGATCCTGGTTGTGAAGAGCGGGTATTGGTAAGATACCAAGTTAGTTAGGTCTAGCTAGGATGAAACTCAAGTGTGGTTGAATTGAGTTAGGTATAGAGGGCTGAGGTGTGACTTGACTTAACCTCCAGTTTCTCTATTCTTTTATGTGAAAAGGTGTTGGTTGACTTTGAGCCATATCATGAAGTGTAAACCTTGTCTATGATCTCCCCTCCTATGAAGCATGGTAGATTTACGGAATCATGGAATTTCAGTGTTAGACTTTAGACATAATCTCATTCCACCCCCACCTAAAGTATGACTTCTGTCCCCATTATCCCTGATGAGTTATAATCTATCATCCCGATGCTTTCTGACAACCTCCAGTGAAAGGGAGTTCATTACCTTTTGGGATACTCCATTCCACTTGAGATAGTTGAAATTATTATGAAGTTATTTTTTATACATTGGCAATGGGGCTAGAAAGTCTTAGAGCAATTTTAAGTGTTAATAAGCTCTTTTGAAGCTTTAATAAGCCTAAAACTTTACTTTGCATCCTCATATAACCTATCCATTGGTTCTAGTTCTCGTCTTGAACCATGTTGAAGATGGTGAACACGAGCCTTCTCCTCTCTCCCTCCAAAACTTTTCTTCTTTAAGATAAGCATTTCTAGGTTCTTCAAATGATCTTCATTTTTTACGTGTGCTCACCAGTCTTGTTCACCTCAACCTCCTCAGAAGATGTGGTTCCCAAACTGTGCGCAATGCTCCAGGTATGGCATTTTCAGGGAAAAGCACTGTGGGACTCTTTCTCTCAATCTGGACACCATTGTCCCATTGCATTATCTTTTCAGGGGTATCATGTTATACTGTTGACATGAATTACGCTCATAGTCGCTTAACAAATACAAGGCTTTTTATGTTATTTTCTATTTAGTTACAATTTCTCTATTCTGTACAGTTCATTTTTTACCCTAAATGCAGTACAGAAATTTATGTCTATATTTCTGAAACTTCATCCCATACAATTCGGTCCATTGTTCCCAACGGGCCTAGTCTTTGATTCCCGATTCTGCCTTCCACTATATGAACTGTTGTTGTTGTCTGGTTGTATTCAACTCTTGGTGATCTCACTTGAGGTTTTCTTGGCAAAGATACTGGAATGGTTTGCCATTTCTTTTTCCAGCTCATTTCACAAATGAGGAAACTGAGGCAAACAGGGTTAAGTGACTTGTTACCCAGCTAGTAAGTGTCTGAGGCCATTTTTGAACTCAGATCTCTATTTACCGTGCTACCTAGCTGCCCTATATGACCTGTACCACCCAACTTTAATATCATCCCCAAATTTAATAATTATGCTATTTAATAAAAATGGCTAGATATTCTATATTTCCATCTAAATCACTGATTAAAATTTTGACACAATAGGGCCAAAAACTCTATAGTCTGATGTTTGAAGCTTCCCTTTAGGTTGATACCAATCCATTAATCAAAACAGTTGTTGTCTGATTGCTCAGCCGTTTCCAAACGTGGCCAGATACAATATTATTCAGCCCATAAGTCTCCATTTTGTCTATGTGGCATCCTGAGTGACTTTTTCCAATACTTTGAGAAGGCCTTTAACAATTAGTCTTTAGAACAGGAGGCTAAATGAAAGCATGATACATTAATTTAAGATTGCTCTCTTTTTGCTGTGTCTATTAGCCAAAGTTTGATCTTTGGTTTACCAGTATGGGTATGTATATCTGTACCCATTAGCTTCACGTTTAGGAAAAACAGTGATCTAAAATTTCTCAGCACTGGAAATGGCAAATGGTATCAGGGTGTTGTGTCTGAGCATACTTTTTTTTTAAAGATGGAGCAGTCGGCTACCTTTGGAGGGCTGGCCTCCGTTAAATATGCACAGAGAGACAAAGGGTCTGGGAAGGTCATCAAAAAAGATGGCAACCAGCTGTGCAATAGTCAGTTCTTCATAGGCCAAATCCATACTGATATTTGGGTACTTTAAACCCTGGGTTATTTGTTAGTGCAAACATAGAAAGAAGAAAACTGACCTCAGGAAGAGACAAGGCTTTCATTATCTATCCTTACCTCCAACCCCCATAGAAGGACCGCCACCACCACCAACTCTTTGCTAAGGTATACCACAAGTGGCCTGTTGTTATTGTTCAGTTGTTTCAGTCATGTCTGACTCTTTGTGACCCCATTTTGGGGTTTTCTTGGCAAAGACAGGAGGTGGCAAAGTAGAGGTTTGCCATTTCTCTCTTTGGCTCATTTTACAGATGAGGAAACTGAGGCAAAAAGGGTAAAGTGAGCCGCCCAGGGTCACACAGCTAGTGAGCGTCTGAAGCTGGACTTGAACTCCCGATTTCCTGAATTCCAAGCCTGGTGCTCTATCCACTGTATTACCCAGCTGCCCCACAAGTGGCTAGACAGATATTCAAAGAAAGGCAGCTAGAGCACTCTAAAGGACTGAGGTCATGATGACTCACCGCATCAGAAATTCTTTCGTATTCTTTTTTTCAGCCTCTCGACTGGGAGTTCATCTATGAGACAGCTAAACAACAGCTGCTGTCAATAGCCCTAATGAAAGCTTCAGCTCCTTTCACACTCTCAGGATATTCATCCTACACTCACAAAATGACGGTGGTCAGTCTAGAAATACTCATTGCTGCTTCTTATCTTAAATGAGTTAGTTTATTCCACCCAGCCAGTAGAGAGAGTTCTAAGTATACTCCCTGGAGAAGAGGCTTTGCTTCTTTCTGTGCTTCTCACAGAATCAGGTTCCATAATTTCTCCCCATTACTGCTGACAGTATTTAAAACTATTTTCTAGACTATGGCCTAGACTAATCTAAAGTATGGATTCAAATTTCATTAAACCCTGCAAAAAGTGGGGAGCTATCTAAAGAGACAAGCGGCATACAAGAACTCATTAACCAACTTAGACTGTTAAAAGTGATGTACAGAAGATGGAAGGAGGGATGAATACCTAGAGAGGAAGAAAAAAGAATGACAGTCTGGTAAGAAGAGCATCAGGAAAGCTAAAGGTCAGAGCTAGCCCAGGCTTACAATGAGTGCTAAGGAAAAGAAAGGGGCTATTTTTTTCTTTTGGCTATGTTGGGGCAAGATGGGAATGTTGGTTAGAGTGAATAGGATGGCAATAATGGGCAATGGAGAGAAACAATAACTACCCAGCTCTTATTTTCCGTCTATCATTTTTCTTTATCAAGGAGAAAGATCTTCATACTGGGAAGATCAAAGATGATTATTGGAGTACTGAAATCTAAGATAAGTGTGGCAAAAGTAAGAGAAAAGTGTCCTTAACGAGTTCTATTTAACAGCTTCAGACAATGATTTCCTAGGATTTCAAAAGAACTTGAAGAGATGATGACTGAGCAGCTTTTGTTGAAATTTGAAAAATCTCAGAGAAGGGGAAAGATGTCACCGGTGAGAAAAATGAGCTACTTTCCAAAAAGGAAAGCAGGGTGATTCTTCTTACCATAAACCAGTGAGCTTGGTAAAATTATAAAATGTATTACTGCAGGGAAGGTATGTACGCATTTAGAAAGGGAAGCAGTGAACATTGTAAATCAGTATAGGTTCATTAAAAATAAGATAACTCTATTCTCCAAACTCCCCATATTTTTTTGAAACAAGGAAATGTAGTAGACATGATATACCCAAATTAATGAAAGACTTCACAAAAACCTTTACAATATCCTCATGGAAAAGATGGAGAGATGGCTGCTGAATGATAGTATAGTTAGGGAGATTCGAAACTGAGTGAATGACTGGACCAGGGGAGGGGAACCTGTGGCCTTGAGGCTACATGTGGATGTCTAGGTCCTCAAGCGTGGCCCTTGACTGAATCCAAACTTCACAGAACAAATTCCCTTAATGAAAGGATTTGTTCAGTAAAAAGGCCACACCCAAGGACCTAGAAGGCCAGGCCACAGGTTCCCTACCCCTGGACTGGATCAAAGGGTAATCATTAATGGGGTGATGTCAGTCTGCTCAACATTTTAATCAATGGTAACCAATCACATCTGGTGTATTTTATTTACTTCTGAGCATTACATTTTAGAAAAAACATTGACAGACTAGAAGGTACACAGAGGTAGGCAACCAGACGGGCATTCAGGCTGGAGACCAAAATCTCTTGAAGGAACTGGGGATATTTATCTAGAAAAAGGGAAGATTTAGGATGGTGGTGGGAAAAGATGGGATTGCTGTCTTCAAATACTTTAAAAGTCATTGTGTGAGAAAGGCATTAGACTTTTTCTGTTGGCCTAGGAGTATAGGACTAGGACCAAAAAGAAGAAGTTATTGGGAAAGAGATCTGTGCTTAAGGTGAGGAAGAGCTTTCTAACAATTGGAATTGTCCAAAAATGAAATGGCTACCTGGGAAACAAAGTGTTCCTCATCACTGGAAGCTCTGAAGTAGAGGCTGAATAAGGTGTAGACAGGATTCATGCTTTGGGATTTAGGCAACATGGCGTAATAGAAACAAGAGCTAGTCAGTCAAAAAGCCCTTTTTATATGTCAGACACTGTGCTAAACATTGAGGATGCAAAGAAAGACCAAAACATGTCCCCAGCTCTGAAGGGGTGGGGAGAGACAACATGCAAAGAACTATGTACATACAAGATGTATAAAGGGCAAACTGGAGGTAATCTCAGTGGAAAGATATTAGTAGTATGTGTATGTATGTGTGAGAGTGGAGGTAGAGGGGAGTGGAGTCCATGGAAAGCCTCCTGAAGCAGGAGGGATTTGAGCTAAGTCTTGAAGGAAGTCAGGGAAGCCAGGAGGTAAATGTGTGGAGAGAGGATGTTCCAGGCATAGGGGACAGCCAGTGAAAAAGCTAGGAGTCTGGAGGTGGGTTTGCATTCATTCAATTCCAACAAAGCCAATGTCTCTGTATCACAGAGTATGTGGAGGTGAATAAGGTGCGATAAGATTGGAAAAATAGAAAGGAACTATGTTGTGAAGGGTTTTATAAGTTAAAACAGGATTTTATATTTGACTTGGAGATAATATTGAGTCCCTGGAGTTACTGAATAGGATGGACGTCATGGTCAAACCTCAGCTTCGTGAAAATGACTTTGGCAGCTGATGGATGATACATTGAAATAGGAAGAGAGACTGGAGACAAGAAGACCAACCAGAAGATTATCGCCATAGTCCAGGAATGAGGTACTAAACTAGGGTGATGACTGTGAATGAAGGAAAGGAGACATTGACAAGAGATATTGTTAAGGTAGAAATTACAAAAAAATGGCAATGTATATGAGCGATGAGTGTGAGGAATCAAGGATGACATCAAAGTTGCAAGCCTAGCAGAGAACTGGAAATTGAAGGGATGCCCATCAATTGGGGAATGGCTGAACAAGTCGTGATATGTGATTGCGGTGGAATACTGTTTAAAATTAATTTATTTCTTTTTAGTTTACATCACTCAGTTCCACAAGCTTTTGAGTTTTAAATTTTCTCCCCCTCCTTCTCGTCTCCCCTCCTCAACATAGTGTGCAATCTGATATAGGCTGTACATATACATTCACATTAAACATATTTTCATATTAGTCATGTTGCAAAGAATAATTATAACCAATGGAATGAACCCCAAGAAAGAAGAAACAAAACAAAAAAGAGAGAGGGCAAATAGTATGCTTTGATCTGCATTCAGACTGTAATTCTTTCTCTGAATGTGGGTAGCGTTTTCCATCCTGAGCCTTTTGGAGTTGTCTTAAGTCCTTCCATTGCTAAGAAGAGCTAAGTCTATCAAAGTTAGTCATTGAACAATGTGGCTTTTACTGTTTACAGTATTCTCCTGGTTCTGCTCACTTCACTCAGTATCAGTTCATATAAGTCTTTCCCGGTTTTTCTGAAGTCTGCCTGCTCATCATTTCTTATAGAACAGGAACAGGAAGACCTGAGTTCAAATCTGGCCTCAGACATTTATTAGTTGTGTGACCCTGGGCAAGTCACTTAGCCCTGCTTGCTTCAGTTTCCTCACCTGTCAAATGAGCTGGAGAAGGCAATGGCAAACCACTCCAGTATATCAAGAAACCACTCTAATATATCAAGAAAACTCCAAATGGGGTCATCAAGAGTTGAACACAATTGAAATGACTGAACAACAACAGCAAAAGAGATCAGTCTGGCCATCCACACTGGAAAAACAAAGTGGATGGAGAATATACATTTGTGATATGCAGTTGAATGGGAAGCCCATTGAGCTATTTCACCAAAATATATATGTGGGACAAACATATACGTAGACAATGATAATGACCTAGAATTGGATAGGAGGAAAGTTGGAAATTGTGGTGCCTTAAGTGATTTCAAACTACTTGCCTGATACAAAAGCTCATCTGATTAATGTTACTGTTCTTCTGGTGCTGCTATATAGCTGCAAACTGTGGAATGTTATGATCTCAGAAGAATCAGAATCATGGGTCACTCAAAGTACAATGGAAAAATGTACAAAGGCTGTAAGTAGACTACAGCATATCTGTAAGTGATGACTTTGGTGCAAAAAATGGAAGAAAAAAAGACCTCAAAGGCATCTATGACTAAAGAAGGATGTGAGCCTGTTATTAAATGAGAGTGATAGTTAACAGGTATATAATCTGAGGACTACAGTGATATTCATACATTAAAAGAATCAGAGGACCACTGGGGCTGGGATTCTTAACCTGAAGTCCATGGATAAATTTCAGGGGATCTGTGATCTTGAATGAGGAAAAAATTATGCTGTTTTCCCCTAACAAGGCAGCTAGGTAAGAGGCACATAGAGTGTTGGGCCTGGAACCTGTGAAAGACCTGAGCTCAAATCCAGCCTCGGACACTTACTAGCTGTGAGATCCTAGTCAAGTCATTTAACCTGTCTGCCTCAGTTTCCTCAAATGTAAAATGGGGATCAAAAATGGCACCTACCTCACAGGGCTGTTGTATAAAACAGATGATGCAATATTTGTAAAGCATCTGGCAGAGCAACTGGCACATTGTACTTTCTTTTTTTAAATTATTTTTTTCCTTTTTTTCAGAGGGGGGAAGGCAGGGCAATTGGGGTTAAGAGACTTGCCCAAGGTCACACAGCTAGTAAGTGTGTCAAGTGTCTGAGGCTGAATTTGAACTCACATCCTCCTGACTCCAGGGCTGGTATTCTACTCACTGCGCCACCTCGCTGCCCCACATTGTACACTCAATAAATACTTGTTCTATCCCTTCCACTAATCTCTAAATGAAATTTAACATCTTCAACTATTAAAAACATTTTTTTGAGGCTTCATCAGATTGCCAGAGTGTTCTGTGACACAAATAAGGTTAAGAACTTCTGATCTAGTACGTTGGGTAGATGTTCTAGAGAATATTTACAAAAAAAGAGATGTGGACAAAAATGAAAAAGAATGAGAAAGTGGGTGGTGGTTATAGCCTGAACTAGTCTCCAACAGTTCAGAGGGTTCAAGGATCTGCTGAAGTGCGTGAATGACCACTGAAAGTAGAGCACTGGGCCGGATGGCTAAAGTGACCCACTGTAATTCTGGTCTTAGACTCTTTGTGCTTTGGATTAAAGATAGAACATGAAAGGTTCTGCTTCAAATATCTGTGCTACAAATGATCCCTGTAGGGATTTGCCAGTAGCCTACCTTACTGAATAATCTCAACCTATTCTGCAGCCTCTTCATTCAGAAAAAAATACTCTTTAATAGACCACAAAATGGACTCTAGGAAAGGAAGCCTAGCTTGATTATATGAAACAAGTGGACAAGAAACAACAGAATGAAAACCAGCTAAGCGCAGGCATGTATCTGTGACAGAGGAAGAGCAAAAGGTGCTGGGATTCCCTGAGTCAGCAATGTTATTCATTTAAAGTGGTTGGGCCAGGGATATTCTCCTCAGCCTGAAACTGCTAAAATCCAACCTTCTGCAAGAAGGCTTTCTTGGTCCTCCATCATCTTCATCCTTTCCTTCTAAGATTGCCTCCAATTTGCCCTGTATATATCTTATTTATACACGGTTGTTTGCATGTTGTCTTCTTCCATTAGACTGTGAGCTCCTTGAAGGCAGGGATAGTGTTTTGGCCTTTCTTTGTATCCTCAGCACTTAGTACAGTGCCTGGCACATAATAGATGCTTTATAAATGCTCTTGACTTGACTGAGGAACCTAGCACTCCTCCTGTCAAGGATCTCTTCCCTTAGAGCAAGATGGAGGATTGGAATGGCCAGTTCAGAAAATCCATCTGAAAATTCAGTGAGAAGGATTCATTAGTGACTAGGGACCCTAAAATGATCACTGAGGCCAAGCATCAAGACTGACTTGCTATAAACTGCTACTTCCACCCTCCCCTCCTAACAAAAGAATATTTTTTTGTTGTTTTTTTGTGAGGCAATCAGGGTTAGTGATTTGCTCAGGGTCACACAGCTAATAAGTGTCAAGTGTCTGAGGCAGGATTTGATCTCAGGTCCTCCTGACTCCAGGGTTGGTACTCTATCCACTGTGCCACCTAGCTGCTCCTGAGAATATTTTTTTTAAATGATTGTTTGGTAAGCATAAGATTATGTATTTTGGTGCTAGGGGATCCATAGTCTCAGTGTTTGGTGAAAATGGACCTGAACGGAAAGATAAAGTTTAGGAAGGAGAAAAGTAAGTGTTTAAATCATGCAACTTAATGCAAATTACTAGGCAAAGCATGTGTTTCCCAAGCCATCATTTATATTACTATACCTAGTGCTCAACCCTGGAAAACAACTGGAAAACATTCATTTCAAAAATAAACTGGAAAATAGAATACTCATAACCTATTCTTTGGTTTCAACACTGCCTTAACAAAGAAGTACGGATTCCATAAGTGCTTTGAGATCCCCGAGTCCCCAGTGCAACTAAACAGGAAAAAGATTTCTATTATTACTATTTAGTCACTTTATAATTTAGCAAAGTGGCAAACTATTAAAATAATAAAATGTATTGCTTAGTCACATTACGACTTTGGGTGGTGAGACTAGGAGGTGGTTTCATTGGTACAGCAAAGAACTGGTATATCAACTCCCTCAATTGATGGAGATTGGCCAATTCATCTCTAATTTACACAGTTAGAGAGTTGCCTTGGGCACTGAGAGGTTAAGTGATTTGCCCAGGGTCACACAGCTAGTATGTTTCAGAGCTGTGAACTTGAACTTCTTGACTATAACAGCCATGTCATGCTGCTTCTTCTTAGTTGAAATGATAGACTTGGGATAATACAAAGTCCAGAATGTTATTCTGTGCTTTTTCTGAATAGGTCCTGGCCATAGCCTTGCATAGAGTAAAATCTGAACTAAAAATTAGCCGAAGTACCTTGGTCCCTTGTTAAAGAGTTGGCCTGGGGAGGGAGGCAAATGAACACCTGGCATTTGGATCAGTCAGGTAAATGAGCAAACCTGTGCATCCTCGTATGTGTATCGCCCTGGGTCTTTGACATTTTGACTTGTTTTCTCATAGCTGTGAGAATCCAGGTTGATTGCACTTTGGGCTCCAGGAGCCAGAAACTCTTGCCAAATTTCTTCCACTCGAGTTGCCACATCCTGTAAAGGTTGTTTCTTGAGATCTTGGACAGCCAACCAAAACCTTGAATTGGGAGCATAAAGATACTGTTAATTCCTATGAGGCAGACACACAAATTCATAACTCTTGTTTTTCTATGGAGTCAGGTTCTAGGGCTGACAGCCTATAGCATTAATTCTCAATACAGTCCTGTCTGGGTCATCTGCTCTAATGTCATCTTGTGGAATCTGTCTGCAATAGAATTGATGACGTTACAAAGGATTGCATTTACTGCTTGGGAGACCTGGGTATATATGTTCCAAATCTGAGCCATGGCAACATTTTGCTTAGAGAAGGGAAACTTCCCTTTCTCTACATGTCCTAATTTGTGACTAAATATATGATGCAAGTATGTCAGGATAACATTCTATACGACTACAAGATTGTAAAGAAAACAATTGTGAGATTATGATCATCTGTGATCAATGCAATGGCCAATTAGAACTCCAGAAGACTGATCATGCTTCCCATCTCTTAGAAGACAGGTGATGGACTGGGGTGTAGAATGAGGCATACGTTTTCAGACACAACTAATACATCAATTTGTTTTATGTGACTCTATTGTAACAAGGGAGTGCTATTTTTTCTTTTGGAGGTAAGGAGAAATGAGAGGGGAGTGGGGAAGTATTAAGGGTGATCCCCCCAAAAAAGGAAGAAAAGAATATTGAGGAATCATTAGAAAACAAATGGGACAGAGTAGAAGAAAATTTATAAGGAGACACCGACAATCAGGGCAGTATCAGAACTATCATGCAAAACTTGAAACATATCTTACCCCTCTCCCTAAACAATAACAAAGCCAAGCTGAGTCTATGCAGTGTGGCTTCCTATGCAGTCCCTCCTTGTTTTCTTTATATAGAGAAATGTTCATGCTCATTGATGTTTAAGTTCAGAATCATAAAAGGAAAATTTTTTGTTAAAATAACCAAAAAAGTAGTTAGAATGAGTTACAAGAAGAAGTATAAGAAGGAAGATTTGTGTGAACTGATGCAGATCGAATAAAGCAGAGCCAGGAGGGTAATATACACCATGCCTATAGTAATATAAATGAAAACCCCACTAAAAGCTGAACTTCAATGAAACATATTTCACTCCTCTCAGTAAAGTGAGGGCTGTGGGTCTGAAATGCTGCTAATGCTGTCAGATGGGGTTGCTCAGGATGGTTTTTTTAAAAATTATTTTCCTTTGTTACAAGGGAGGTGGTGTGGTGTGGTGTGTGTGTGTGTGTGTGTGTGTGTGTGTGTGTGTGTGTGTGTGTAAATATATGGGGAAAATGACCACAGTGTAAAAAATAAAAGTCTTCAATAAAACTTAAAAAAATAAACAAATGAGGAAAAGTAAGGAGGACCATAGGGAAATTTAGAGCGGATGGATCATTAGAATTCATCCCTTTGCAGATAAGGACAATAAAATAAAAATGGAATGGATTGACAAAGCTTCTTTTTAGAGGAAAATGGGCCAAACAGGTGTAGCACTCTCTTGGACACGGCAGTGCTACATGGGAATCAATGTTGAAGGTGCCTGTGGGGAGCTAGGAGCAATAGGAAGGAGGAAGAAGCACTATGATTAAGTACTCTGCGGGGGAAGGCAAAGAGAAAATTCTCCTTCCTGCCCTCCTCTTTCTCTCCCATTAGCCCTACAAAACCAACATACTTGTTAAGAGAGCTGGGCATCAGCAATCAAAGCTGAATCCTTGACAGTGGCATCCTGTCCCCAGTGATGCCCCCAAAGCACATACAGTCAGGAACAAAAATGTTCTTGTTGGTGAGGTTGGATGATATTAATAGCTGCAACTATTCTCATGCATACAGCACTTTTCTGTTTACAAAAGGCTGGTAGTTGTTGCAACAGGTAGAGCATTGACTGGCATCAGGAAGAACTGAGTTTAAGTTCTACCTCAGATATCTGCTAGCTGTGTGATCATGGGCGAGTAATTTAACTTGTTTCTGCCTCAGTTTCCACATATGTATAATGAGGTTATAAAAGCACTTACCTCCCAATGCATGTAAAACATTAAAAAAAACCCCTCAAGTACTCTATAAATATTAGCTATTATTATTAATGAAAGTGTTTTCCTTATAAGAACCCTGAGAGAACTGATTCAGAGAGGTTATGAATTCAGTCACACAACTAGCTGGTGGACAAGTTGGAGACTTGAACTCCATGTCACGGGGTCTTAGGATTGATATCTGAAAGGGATTTCAGGGATCATCAAGTTTAACTACCTCATTTTATAGTTGTGGAAATGGAGATCTAGGTAGGTGAGGTGACCTGATGAAATCATCTAAGTAGTAAGGAGAAAAATCGGTATTTAAAGTCAGATCTTTTGACCTCACATCATTTGCTCTTTTATATTTGGGGTAGGTGGGGTATATCTTCAAGACTATGGATGGGAGGCGGTGTCACTGGATCGACATCAGTTAAAGATGAGAACATGGAGGCTGGAGCTGTGATCCATCCCTAACAACATGAAACGGAACAGCACAGATGGAGACAGGGCTCCAACTGCATCAACAATAAAGTCGATGATGAGGATGACAATAGTTATCATCCTTATGATCACTGGCATTCTCATCTTCATCATTATAGTACCATAAGGTTTATAGAGTACTTTTCTTACAACATCCTTATGAGGTAGATGGACTCTATACTCCAGTACCAGTGACCAATCTGAATGTTAAGAAGGTGTATTCTAATCTTCATCTTCAGTAAAACCTACCTGTTTTCTTTTAAGGTTAACTATGTTTTCATTTCACAGATTTTCGGAGTCATCTGCACATCGCTAAGGTGACGCCCTGTGGCCATTTGAGGTAATTACAATCTCCCTTATGGGAAGAGATAGCAGCTGAGTAATCAACGCTAGAAAACTCATGCAGACGATCTACAAGTTTGAAGTCTTTATTTCCTCCTCCTCCTCCTTTTATACCTCACTCCAACAGGGAAGAGGGAAAGAGAGAAAAGAGGAGCAGAGAGCTCAAAGAGAACCCTGGTCATGGTCACACTTTAGACAGCAAAGATAATTTAGTGGGAAGAGTCAATATGTAATATTTAAATGTAATAGCCTAACAGGTGTAGAGTAGGGAAACAGAGTTCTGTCACTGATGGGCTATATGGAAAATAAAAAATTTGGAGCACTGGTTCTGATATCAGACCCGGGTTCCAATCTCCATTCTCTACTTGGATAAGTCATTGAATTCTTTGGGCCCTGGCTTCTACATCTGTACAATGTTCTCTTCCTTCTTCCCCTATATCCTATGATATGATCTAATTTGCTTAACCATCATGGTCTCTCATAGGTAGCTAGCTAGAGGCAGCACGGATAGCCTGGTTCTGAGAATAACTCAGCTCTAGTTTTGGGGCTGATTTTCAGGAAATACCTACAATTCAGTTAGGCAAGGAAGCGTGATGGTGGTACACTGGCCAACCTAACCTGATACTCAAATCGCTACATAAACCACAGAGACAACACAGTGTTTGTAAACACGGTGCACACCTTCAATCAGGTTCCATCTTATCTTGGAGCCCTGGACATTTCTCATTGTGAATTGCATCTGATTTCATTTTAGGCCTGTAGCCAGTATTCCTTTTCCTGTCCTCCACCACCACCTCAAATTCTTTTACTCTTTTCCTGTCATTGTTCCTAGGTATACTTGTTCTTCTGGGAGTGGGGGTGAAAGAAACATGCAGTGGACTCCCAAAGGAAATAAGATGGGAGAATTCTAATCAGACAGTGAAACTGCAGAGCTATCAGATAACTACTGGGGCTGATTTCCCCATCTCAGTGGCATCGTTCCCTCAAACTCATGAGCTGTCCTCTTGTATTCTTTTCCTCTTGGCTTCTAAGATCAGCTATGATACAAAAGGGGGTACAGTTGGAGCTGGGACCCTAGAGATAGAAGAGAAATCTTTCCAACTCCCTAATTTTATACATGACAAAACTCAGGTCCATGCCAAATCCAGCTCTTTTTCCATCTCGCTACACTGATACAAATTGATTTTTGATAGTGGTGTCACTTGTGAGAATAACTGTGGGGTTTGTGTTTTTATGAAGCATGTTGGGATACATGGAAGAAAGTATTTTAATGATATTTGCAAATTACCACTCAAGAAACAAGTTAGGAGAGACTTTCAGTTAAGATGTGAAAGGCTGTAAAGGAAACTAGGTCTCTCACATAACCTCCAGAAATGATCAACAAAAGGCACCAGATCAAATGGTGATTAAGAAATCCAGAGAGAAACAAAAGTAAGCACTGTCAGCTAGCTGAGGACTGCATAAAAAGACAGCCAGAAGCCTGCAGGCATTAGGAGAGGGATCCTGTCAGGGATGCCAACATGAGCTCAGGTAAATCACCCAGAAGCCTGTCAACACTATTATGGGGATGCTCCAGGAGGACTGAAACCTGCTAGCACTCTGAGCACAGACACACCAGGAGATATGGAGGCCAATGGCAGGAACCCAGGAAATTTAGTTAAGATGAAAACAAGGCCTGAAAACCCCATTCTTGAGTGTAGGATGGGGGTGTGTGGGTGGAGCTAAGATGGTGAAGTAAAGGCTTTCCCCCAAATCCCTCCCAATACCTGTAAAAATTACTCTAAACAAGTTTTAGAGCAGGAGAACTCGCAAAAAGACAGAATGAAACAAATTTCCAACCCAAGACAACCTGGAAGGTCAACAGAAAAGGTTGTTGCACCAGGCTGAGAAAGGAGCACCGTTCAGCACAGACCATGCCAGCACAGACAGGGCCCCAGCAAACCCAGAGCAGGCCTCGGGAGACAGAATCACTGGCAGTTGTGGTGGTTTCCAGACTTCTCAACCCACAAACAACAAAGACAGCTTAGAAGGTTGGTAGGAAAGGTCTGTCAGACCTGGGTGAGAGCGGAGTGTAGTCCAGCCCAGGTCCAGCTCCAGCAAAATAGAAGCAGGCCTTGGGAGTGACTGAATCAGCAGCAGCAGCAGTGGCTGCTTCTAGAGCTCTCAGCTCACAGATGGTAAGGGGATAAAGCAACTGGTAAGAAGGAGATTACCGGGGTCTCTTTGCTAGCACTGAGACAGGACTCGGTTGCTTTGTCCATACTTAGATCTGGGTGGCAGCCCTGGGTGGCAGTCGTGGGGCAAGGAGGAACACTGGCATAGCAGAGCTTGCATCAGCAGTGGAGAGGTAACCCTCCCCACAGTTCCAGGACAGATAAGAGTGTTTGTGGTTGCTCACAAGTCAGAGCACAGGCCAGGAGAGGAGTAAACACCTCTCCTTAGATCATGCCACCTTAGAAGGACTGAAGACTTATAAGTCCCTATAAGTATCTCTGAAAATAGTTGCACAAGACCCCTGAAGCTTGGGATAGTATGCCCTCCACACTGGAAGCAGAGTACTACCTTAGCAAAAAGTTGAAAAGTCAAGTAATTGGCTGGGAAATTAGCAAACAATGAAAAACTCAGACTATAGAAACTTGCTTTGGTGACAAAGAGCAAACCATACAACCAGGAGAAGACAAAAGAGTCAAAGGTCCCACATCCACAGCTTCCAAGAAAAATATGAACTGGCCTCAGGCCATGAAGGAGCTCAAAAAGGATTTTGAAAATCAAGAAAGAGAAGTTGAGGGAAAATTGGGAAAAGAAATGAGAGTGATGCAAGAAAATCATGGAGAGTGTAGGATGGGGAAGAGCCTAACTTTGACATAAAAATCCCCAACTAGAAACTAATGCTGGAGATGTGACGAAGAGAAGAAGACACTAGACACAATGAAGAAGGATCATGGGTCAAAAAGTACCCAAGAAGTAAAACCAGAAAAGAATAACTCCACAATAATGACAAATATAGTCTCAGAGGAAAAAAAATGGCTCGATCACAAGTACCACACAAAAAAGAAAAGGATAAAAAATGAAATGAGAATTCTAGAGGAAATAATAGAATAAAGAGCTAACAACAAAATATAGCAAACTCATTGAAAATCAGGATGGAACAAACAGAACTCAAAGATTCTATGAGACAAAAAGAAATACTGGGAAAAACGAATTAAAAAAAACGGAAGAAAATGTAATGTACTTGCAATCATAAATAACTGACTTGGAAGAAAAGATTAAGGAGAAGCAATTTAAGAATCCTCAGACTCCCTGAAAACATGACCAAACAATAAAAACTGCACATAATACTTCAAGAAACTTTAAATACAAACTGCCCAGACATATTAGAACCACAGGGCAAGGCACAAATAGAAAGAATCTACCAATTACTTCCTGCAAGATAGCTCAAAATGGAAACTTTCAGAATATCATAGCCAAAATTCATACCTTCCCTGTCAAAGAAAAAAAATACTATAAATAACCAGAAAGAAAAGAATTAAGTACCTAGGAAGCACATTTAGAATCACACAAGACTTGTCAGCAAATACTCTAAAAGAGAGAAATCCTTGTAATATGACATTCCAAAAGACAAAAATTAAAGACTAATAACAACAAGAGAAAAAAGGATCTTTAATAAAATAAGGACTTCTAGGTATTTCTGATAAAAAGTTTAGAGCTGAATGGAAATTCAAAATGCAAACTCATGAGTCAAGAGAAACCTAGAAAGGTAATTCAATTTGAGCAAGTAAAAATAGCTAAGCGATTATGAAATTATTATATTCTAATAAGGGTTAAAGAGTTAAGTGCTCCTTTAGAATCTTAATAGGGTCTTGGAGATAAAAATGTTAAAAATACAGGGCTTGAGTGTGGTTTTGTTCTGCTTTGATGGTCTTAAGAGAGTAAAGAAAAAGGAATGGAAAAGGAATATACTACGGAAGAAGAAAGAAGAACTATTATAACTGAGGTATGCAAGAAATATATGCAAACATCAAAAAGAGGTGGGGGAGTGGGCATCATGTGAGCCTTACTATTATATGAACCAAAAAGGTATGCATACACATACACACAGTTACTCTAAAAATAAGTTAAACTTATGAGGGCATAGACAAACAGAAGAAAGGGTAGGGTGTAAAAGGGAGGACAGATTCAGGGAAGAAAAACAAAATTCAGCTTCAGAGGTGAATAATAAAGGAGGGTATCAAAAAGAAAGAAGGGTAAGAACCAAAAGATTGGAGTCTGGGTAAAGTGAAAGGAGGAGTAGAGGAATGGAAGCTGGATATGTCAATTACTTCTGTTTATCACAATCCTCTTTAACCACCTTCCTTCTAAAGAGGGATGTGGGGAGCAATGGGAGGAAGTTGTATATGAGGATATGATAGAAGAAAATATAAATTTAATAATAATAACTGTAAACATGAACAAGATAAACTCACCCATAAAATAAAGGAAGGGAATAAAAGGGATCAGAAAACAGATTCCAACAATAACGTGTTTATAAGAAACGCACTACATACAAAGATTTCCACAATTGGAATGAAGGACTAGAATAGAATTTATTATGCTCCAAGTGACTTTATAAAAGTAAAGGTAGCTGTCATAATCTCAGACAAGATAACAGTAAACTTAGACATGGTTAAAAGAAACTGCATCATGCCTAAAAGCACCTTAGACAATGAAATAATATCAATATTTACTATATATACACTGTATGACAAAGTATCCAAGTATTTTAAGGAAAAGTTAATCAACGTACAGGGTAAAATAGAAAACAAAACTCTAATAGCTGGGGACTTCAATGTGTTCTCTCTCCTTTTTGTTAGATAAATTTAAAAAGATTAAAAAAAATAAGCTAAAGACCTGAGTAGATTTTTTTTAAAAGGTAGACTTGATAGGTCCTGGCAATTATTGAATGTGAATTGTAAGGAATATGAATCTAGTTCTGCTATTCATGGTACCTTAACAGAAGCTATGTGCTGGGGTATAAAAACTTTGTAAACAAATGCAGAAAAGCAGAAAGATTAAGCATATCTTTTACTGACCCTGATGCAATAGAATTATCATCAATAAAGGGCATCTGAAGAAAGGGTTCAAACTTTAATGAAGACTAAATATTTTAAGCCTAAATATTGGCTGGTCAAAGAATAAATCAAAGAAGCATAGGTGAACTTCCAAAGGAAAAAAAAAACATCCAGAACCAAATGAATTAATAAGTAAATTTAATCAAGCTTTCAAAGAACAATTAACTCTAGCATTACAAAAACTGTTTGTAGGAAAGGGATGAATTCTAACAAATTCTTTCTATGGATTAAATATAGTTTTTATGCCTAAACCAGGAAGAGACAAAAAAGAGAAAACTATAGAATAATATATTCCTAATTAATATCAACAAAACATGAAACTATTATTAAAAGGCTATAGAAAAAGTATTTAAACTATAGCTAGATTGTATTTATACCAGGAATTCAGGGTTGTCTTAATTTTATGAATTATGAACACAATAGACATGACAAAAAGAATCATGTGGGTTTTTTTGAGGTAATTGGGGTTAAGTGACTTGCCCAAGGATCATATAGCTAGTAAGCATCTGAGGCAGGTTTTGAACTCAGGTCCTCTTGATTCCAGAGTTGGTGCTCTATCCACTGTACCACCTTGTTGCCCTGATGTTTTCAACAGATGCAGAAAAAGCTTTTTAAAAATTACAGTACTCACCTATGTTAAAACCATTAAGAATTATAGTAATTTTTTTACTATCACAAATAGTATCTATTTAAAACCAAGAGCCAGCTTTATTTGTAAAGGAGAAATGCTAAATGCCTTTCCATTAAGAACAGGGGTAAAGCAATCTACTCATTCACGAAAACGATTTTGGTACTATACGCCCCAAAAGTCCTTTAACTGTACATGATCTCTGATCCAGTGACAGCACTACTACTCATATATCCCAAAGAGACAGAGAAGGAGGGAAATATCCCACATGTACAAAAATATTTGTTGTGGCATGTGCAGTTGTAGCAAAAACCCAGAAACTAAAGCAGTGCTGATCAACTGAGGAGTGGCTGAACAAATTATGTTATATGGATGTAAGAGAATACTATTGCATCATAAGAAATGGTGAAAAGGGCAAAATCAGAGACTCTTGGGAAGCAATAAAAATGGATACAGAGTGAAATGAGCAGAACTATTCATACTATAACTGCAACATTGTAAAGAAAAATAACTTTGAAAAACTTAAGAACTCTATTTTATAACATAGTGACCAGTCATCACTATGGAAAACTGATGAGGAAGCATGCTTCTCACTCCTTGTCAGAGAAGTGATGAATTAGAGGTACAGAATGAGACAAATATTTTCAGACTCAGAAAATTTTTGGATTTGTTTTTCTTTGCTATGCTTCTTTCTTTTTTTTTTTTTAAGGAAAAACATTTTGTTTGGGGGAGGGAAGAGTTGAGAGGGGGAAGGCAGTTATGGTGAAACCAAAAAGAAAAGAAATTAGAGTATCATTGAAACATTTTTTAAAATTCACAGAATAGAAGGGAATCTTCTAGAGGGGAATACATAAGCAGGACAGCTCTGGAACTAATGCAGTGAATTTGTTATATAATTTTTTAAAAACCAAGAAATTTCAAATACGGGTTTGTGGTTCACTTACAATCCTCATTTTCTATTCTTTGTATATGAATATGTTAATGTTGATATTTTGTCAAGTTCAGAATAATGAAAAATTCAAATTAAAATCCTATTAAATAATAAAAGAAAAAAACTATCAATATTTCTCTAAAGGAACAGAAAGGGTTCTGGAGAACAGGCCTCAAAAAGATTACATCATGACTTGTTTTGAGCCACAGAATGCTAGTACCACTGCTGTCCTGCTCTTTATGTTACAATGCTTGCATTAATAATAACAAAGGTACATATCTCTTGGTCTGCCTCTACCTAATAATGCATGCCATTTCAGTTTTAAGTAATTCTGTGAATAGCATGTAGCACTGCTGGCAAACAGGCTGTGTACTACACTTGAGACCCCTGATGCTAAAATATTCTAAAATACCTCCAAATACCTGTAAAAATGACTCTAAACAAATACTAGACCAGCAGAACCCACAAAAAGACAGAGTGAAACAAATTTCCAGCCCAAGACAACCTGGAAGGTAGACAGGACAGGTCTGCTGTGCCAGGTTGAGAAAGGAGCACAGTTCAGCACAGACGACTCCAACCCAGACCATGCCAGCACAGACCACTCCAACCCAGACCATGCCAGCACAGAGCGGTCCCTAGCAAACACAGAGCAGGACTTGGGACTGAATCACTGGCAGCTGTGGCAGTTTCCAGACTTGAAGATATAAAATATAAAAGATTAAAAAAAGATTAAAAAAAGACTTGCCCTTCAATTAAATTCAACAAATATTTACTACTTAGAGTACCCCAATAGAAAGACAAAAAAAATGGTCTTGACCTCAAGGAGTTCACATTCAACAGAAAGAGATGATAGGTATACAGATAAGTAATATCAAATGTATGCGAAGTAAAATGTAAGAAATGCAAGAGGAAGAGAATACAAACACCTGGAGGTTCAGGAAAGGCCACATACAGGAGGTAGCACCTGGGCTATATTCTAAAGGAAGCCAGGAATTATAGGAGGTGGGGTTGAAAAAAGAGTTCACTCCAGACTATGGACCATTTGTACACAGGCACAGTGGAAAGAAATAGAATGTTGCTTATGAAGAATTGGCTATCAAGCCAATTTGATTAGAATTCAGAGTTCCCAAAAGGGAGTATAGATTGGGACCCAAGAAATGAAGGACTTTAAAGACAGGCTGAAGATTTTAGATTTTTCCTAGGGGCAATAGGGAGTTACTAAACATTTTTTTTGAGGGAGCAACATGGTCAGATTTGTGTTTTAGAAATATCAATTTGGATGGGCTGGATGGGAGAAAGGATAGATTTGAAGCAGAGAGACCATTTAGGAGGTAACTGCAGATGTTAAGGTGAGAGATAATGAGGGTCTCAACTAGGATAGGGGCTGCATGAGTGGGGAGAAGGGAATGAATAAAAGAGATGCTAGGTGTAATGTAAGTAAGATAGACAAGACTTGACAACAAACTGACTATGGGAGTGAGGGAGAGGCTAAGGTTACAATCCTGGGAAGGAAAACTGAGGCAGTGCTGGGAGGCTGGAGGACAAACTTCCTTTGGGCCACTGCAGTCAGCATCATTAATGCAGGCATTCTTCCCAAAGACTACTGGGGCTGTGCAATTTCTCACACAAATGGCGGACATCTGGATCATTTCCTATCCTCATTACAGTCCCAAGAAGGCATTCATCTTGCGCAATTTTCTGTCCCTTGTGCCCTGGATGAACTACCGGGTCTTCTGGGAAGACCTTTAGAAGAAGTAAAGGACCAGACTGCTCCTGACCTTTGCCTGTCTCCTGTCGTTAGAGACTGCCCCAATGCTCTCTGTTGTCTGGGAGATTCTGTACAGTGTGCTATATAACCCAAGGGAACGAAGGTCCAATTTTTCATCTAACCATGAATTTTAAAATAATCTTTAAAAAAAAACAGTGAAATTCAAAATGTTGAGAATCTATTGGGAAGCCAAAGTGATAATGATGTAAGGGATAAAAATTGTACCACAAAAGGAGAACTGGATATGGCTGTGTGGGTCTCTTTCCCCTGGCATTTCTTTGCTGGGCCCCCCACTCAGCACATATCATGGGCGCTCTCCTGTCAGCTGCCTGCATTCCCCTGAGATGACCTGCCGCATCTGGGCTATGGTCACACTGACAAAGCTGTCAAAATGGCATCTGGCCATGACTTCAAAGGGGCCTTTGCTTGTTTTGAAATTCAGGGCAGTATCTGTGGTTTTGTTGTGCTATCTTTGAGCCCCACAGTCCTGAGCTGGGACCCTCAGACCCCTGAATCTCCAAACTCTCGGCTCCCAGGCAAATATTCCCATGAAAAGGATAACAGAGCTACTCCCTCAGTGCCTGATGGGTTGGGGGGGGCATGGTCCTGGTTTCCTTCACATTCAGCTCTTATCAAAGGACTGCAGGTATCTTCCTCTCCCTAGATGCCAGCAGGGAATCAGCAGCAGAAAACCCACCCGCCCAGCACTAAGCCTCTTCTACTTAATGCAGAAGGCCTGGAACGACTGTTGAGCCACAAAGACACATCCGTATCATGGAGAACCACCTGTCCTTCCCTTCTCAGAGTCATTGCCAGTGAACAGCCATCAACCAGTGTGCTGGCAGTTTGTACAGCCCTAATGAGCTCCCCCAATTCAAAATCCAGGACTCCAAAGAAACCTTTTTGGGGAGAAGGCAGGGAAGGGAGGCTGAGAGGAAGATAGGCTAAGGGCAAATACCATTAATACTGGGGCAGAAATTTAAACATCCACACAGGCAGGATCAAGTTAAGTTCAGAGCCAGGCTTTTATTTCCTCCCAGCCTGGATCCTGGCATTTTTAGTCCCTTGCCACAGGAGGTGGCTTTTAAAACTGGTTACAGAATTAGGAACTCCCCATGGTGGCTGGCAGTTCTGAAAATGCTGCCAGGAAGTTCTGCCTGGTACAATGCGAGAGCTCCTGGCTCACAGCATTTTTCGTAACCAGGCACTGGAGTGTGTAAAACTGCTTCAGCAGCTACGGAAGTACTCAGCTTAGTTCCCAAGCAAACTCCTTTATAAGAAAAAGAGTTTCCATGCCCTCTGCTGGCCAAACCTGGACACAGGCAGACCAGACTGAACTTGAGACACTGGTTTGTCTCTATGTCTTTGCAATCTTTCTTTCATAGCAACATCAAGGATGTGATTCTCTGTTACCTTGTCTGTAAAATGGGGAGAGTCATAGCACCTCCTTCATGGGGCTGTCATGAGAATCAAATAAAAATGAGTTTACATAAAGCGCTTTGCCAACCTTAATTATACTGTTGAATCATTTCAGCCATGTTAGACTCTTTGTGACCCCATTTGGGGTTTTCTTGGCAGAGATACTGGAGTGGTTCACCATTTCCTTCTCCAGCTCATTTTACAGAGGAGGAAATTGAGTCAAACAGGGTGAAATGACTTGCTCAGGGTCACACAGCTAATAAGTGTCTGAGATCAGATCTGAACTTAGAAAGGTGAATCTTCTTGATTCCCAGTCCAGTGCTCTATCCACTGCACCACCTAGCTTCCCTTTACTAACCTTAATGACTGATCATGATGTGAATGAATGCTTAGTTCCATTTGTTTTGTCATGGCTGAAATGTTTCAGAGTCCTACCACTTTTTTCTCATTTCTTTAACTACTGGTGATATTTGGGCTAGGAACAAATTCCACTGAGCACAGAGTATACCCTGTGGTCTTGACAGGACTTTGGGGGTCCCTGTGCTAGTTTGCGTCTCCTAGGGGGTAAACTTGGAGCTTCCCCCATGCTTTCTTTTAATTGCTTCTTCTTTCAGCTGACACCGTGTGGAACAGGGGTAATCAATCTGCAGGTTAGAAGAACAACTCCATTCTCTCAGGAGATGGAACAGCTCATAAAAAATGTAAGGGGTTCTCTTTCCTGCCTGTTTTGGAGGTTTTAACTCATGCCCTGCCATCTTAAAAATTGTGCTAAGCTAGAGAAAACCAAAATAAGAAGTATAGGGGACATTTCAGAGGGATGAGACAGAGAGAAGAATATGTGAAATTATTTAGCTTGGCATAGAAGGCCTTCTAGTATCTCGTTCCAACCTACCTTTGTGGCTTTATATTACATTATTTTCCTTCATGGACTCAACATCTGGCCATAATGAGCTACAGCTGTTCCCTGAGTTCCTTGCGCCATCTCCTGCTTCTTGGTAGAGTATTGACATAGGCCATTCCAATCCTGCTTCGTCTCATTCTATCAAAATTCTTCTTTTCCTTCAAGACTCATCTTTGGTGCTCCCTCTTCCATGATCCCCCAAGCTGAAACTGATCTCTCCTTGAATTTTCCTAGAGCACTTTGCCCGGATCTCTCCTTTGCTCCATCAGTCAACAATCATTTATAATAATCACTCTATCTAGTATTATAAATATCAGTACATGCTATATATATGGATATATACATATGCGTGTGTGTATATATCTATATATGTGTGCACATATCTGTCAGTCTATCTGTCTATCTATCTGTCTCTGTCTGTCCATCTGTTCGTCTGGCCATCCACCTGTCTGGCCATCCATATCTATCTATCTATCTATCTATCTATCTATCTATCTATCTATCTATCTATCTATCCTCCCTTACCAGAGTGAGAACTCCCTGAGGACAGTGGTCTTCTTGTTTTTTAAGTTAATATCTGCAGCTTCTGGTGCTGTTGATTTCTGCGCTACCTACTCTGTGTCTTGCACATAGCAGGCATTTAACAAGTGTTTGCTAATTTAAATTCAATTGAAGAGAGGGAAAATTATAAAGTGTTTTGATTCTCCTGTCATGAAAACACTGAGAGAAAGGAAAAGAAGTAGAGATTTGGATTGAAAGAGATCCCACTAGGCCCTCTCATTTCTTTTTTCAAATGAGAAAACTGAGGTCCAAGAGGGTTTAATGATTTGCCCAAGAGCACACAGCTAGAATTTATTTGAACTTAGGTTCTCTGGGCTCCAAATCTAACCATCTTTTCCACTGTTACAGGAAGAAAGGCCTAATTTCTGTTCACGTTTTAGGTTATGGGAGGTTGCTATCCTGGTCTGTGAAACGGGGTCGCATTGATTTCAGAGGTGACAGTATGTCTCAGGGAATCAAGCAAAAATTACATCTGAGTTTTAACTGAAGCTCCTATATGGTCACAGTCAAGAGTAAGCATTGTGTGTCCTGGCATGAAGGAAGAACTGCTTATACTGGCAAGGAAAAATGTGTTTACTTATCTCTTGTACTCCCTGGGGATAATGTTGTTCAGTTATCTTTTCAGCCGTGTGTGACTCTTGGTGACCCCATTTGGGGTTTTCTTGGCAGAGATGCTGGAGTGGTTTGCCATTTCCTTCTCCAGCTCATTTCACAGATGAGGAAATTGAGGCAAACAGGGTCTAGTGACTTGTCCAGGGTCACACAGCTAGTAAATGAGGCTGGATTTGAACTCAGGAAGAAGAATTTTCCTGACTCTAGGCCTGGTACTGTATGTACTATGGTGTTCCCTAGCTGCTCCAAGCCTCCCTTGTCTCACAGGACCATTAAGAAGAAAAGTTATAACATAATAATAATAATCATAACAACTCACATGTAAAAGTTCTTATAGAATATAAGTTATCTGAAGGCAGGGACTGTTTTATTTTTGTCTTTGTATTACTAGTGTGCAGCATTCAGAATGCCTGGCACAGAATAAACAGTTAATAAATGTTCATTAATTGATATATGTACAAGACTTGACAGCTACAAATATTGCTTCTTACACATGCTTTGTGCCATTTTTACAGATGAGAAGCCAAAGCTCAGAAACTTACCTATAATGAATAGCCCAGAGTGAGAACTTGAACCCAGGCCTCAAGTCCAGTGCTCCCTTCTCCCACTCCTCCACCCCCCATGATATGTCCTATCATGTTGCTTTTCACTGTAGCTACGACTTCAAAATATGCCATAAATCAAGTGTCCTAGAGATTCTTACATCAAATAAAAACAAGTTTGGTTTACAACGGTGGGAGCATTGTATTCTTTGTCAACCTCCATTCGGCACTCCCAAACATGGCTGGAAACTCAACTAACTGGTGATTGAGCCTTCAAAGTAACTGCACCTGGCTTTGCTAGGGAGGTGTATGTAGCCGGGGTTAGTTGAGATCCATGAAGCAGGTTTGGACACAAATATGTTTCACTTCTGACATCCCACCAGAAATGATAATGTGGTATACACTGACCCAAGGAATCATTATCTCATAAAGCAGATCCCACCATTCTTCCAACGAATACTTCCCAGTCAATGCTCATTTTGGAGGCACTCTTAGAAATAGGTTATAGCAAGAATTTCTACTTATAGGTCTAGAAAATGTAAATCTATTTAATAATAACTTCAATATAATCTTCCCATTGCACCACCTAGACCAGGGGTGGGGAACCTTTAGCCTGGAGGCCACATGTGGCCCTCTAGGTCCTCAAGTGTGGCCCTTTGACTGAATCCAAACTTCACAGAACAAATCCCCTTAATAAAAGGATTTGTTCTGTAAAACCTGGACTCAGTTAAAGATCCAAGTAAAAACTTTTGACTGAGTCCAAGTTTTACAGAACAAATCCTTTTATTAAGGGGATTTGTTCTGTGAAGTTTGGATTCAGTCAAAGGGCCACACTTGCGGACCTAGAGGGCCACATGTGGCCTCCAGGCCACAGGTTCCCCACCCCTGACCCAGACCTTTGAAAACCATTAGGAACATCCTATATTTGGATGGAATACATGGATCTGCAACTCTGAGGCTTTATCTCACAGCAAACTGGCAAAGATAACAAAAGAATAAATGGAAATGGTCATTGTTGGAGGGGCTGTGAAAATACAGATACCATAATATACTGTTGTCATAGCTATGAATTGGTCCAATCATTATGGTGGTATGCTAGAAGAACAGCTAAAACTTCTCTCTCTCTCTCTCTCTCTTTCTCTCTCTCTCTCTCTCTTTGTGTCTCTCTCCATCTCTCTCTCTTACACACACACACACACACACACACTCACAACTCTGACCCAGTAATATTGCTGCTGGACATTTATTAATTTATCAAGCATTTATCAAGCAGCTCAGACAGAGGGAACAGTTCCATGTATACCAAAATATTTGTAGCAACATTGTGTGTGTGTGTGTGTGTGTGTGTGTGTGTGTGTGTATGTGTGTGTAGTAGTAGTAGTAGTAGTAGCAACAAACCTAGTATCCACTGATGAGAGAATGGCTGAATACATTATGGGCATATGAATACAATGCTGTATTATCTTATTGCTGCCATAAGAAATGAAGGTTAGGAAGAATCCAGAGAAACTTAGTAAGAATTATATGAACTGATGGAGAATGAAGTAAGGAGAACCAAAAGAATAATATACACAGGAACACAACACACAGCGATACAAAGGAAATAACACAAAGAGACATCGGAACTCAGATGAATACAATGAGCGATCTTGATTTCACAGGACTGAGGATGCAAAGTATCTCCCTTCTGTCAGCAAAGAGGTGGCAAACTACAGTTGTGGAATGAAGCATATACTGTTAGACATATCCAATGTGTCAGCTTATGGATACACTTCTTGGTTAGAAGGGAGGGACTGTTCGGGGGGGAGACAATACTAAACATATTAACAATATTTTAAAAATTAAAATAATTTTTAATGAAAAAAGAAAACACATGTCCACATTTTCAAAAAGTTCCTGCTCACTTATAAATGAGGGTCTTAACAAGGGCTTGGTGTGTAGTCTTTTGTATTATCAAGAACAAAGGAAAATACTTGGTGAGCCAGGAAGCACAGGACATGAAAATAGAAGAGGAAAAAATCTGCATTGTTCCTGGCAACCAAAAGAGTCTCAGTGATGAGCGACTGTAAATTGAGCTTCTCCCCAGATAACCAATTCTCTTGAAGGTAGTGGGAATAGCGATGGAATTTGGGACCCCTGAGAGAATTTTAACAGCTCTTAGGGGAATTTCTCAGCTCCAGCTGTTCCATTTTCTCGAACCTTGTTCCTGTCAGGGATCATTAGAAGACCATTTCTAACTCAGGGTTATCATTCTCTCTCCACACATATGCATGCTGAGCACACAGAAGTCCAGGCACATTCACAAGTCCTCCTGAACACACACACACACACACACACACACACACACACACACACCCCTTGGCTCAAGGTTAAATGGAGCCCTTCTTTGCATGGGAGAAAGGGGCTGGCAGTGACACACAGAGGCGGTGGCTTGATTTCCAGTTATGGTCCCCTTTGGATTCATTTGAGAAGGATGAGTGTCTGAACACCTGGCAGAGACAGACTCTCCTGCCCCACACTGGGGTTTAAGCGCATGGCATATTTCATGAAACTAATCTGAGCTAATATGTGGTTTCAGTTACACCCAGAGCTTTCCTGGGTAAAGAATAAAATTATGTTTCTCATTTAGAGTGCAAGGGCCCCAACTGGACCCAGAAGAAGCTGAGCCAGCAGACACTTCCATTTCTGTGCCCTTCACAATAACGTAATACTTCAGCAACCCCATAATAGTGCACTGAGGGATATAGGGTAAAGGATGTAGCTGTTTACAGAGGTCCTACCCAGTAAGGATGAGAAGTAGTAGGTCAGTGAAAACCCTACAGCAAGTTATCATGGGGATGTGGAAAGGGAAGGGGGTACTCAAGGGACTGATTAAATGGACAGCAGCTGGACAGGGCCTGGGGCTGAAATGACCCTTGAATAGCATTGCAACCCATCCCCCCACCCCCTCAACACTCAAGCAAACCCTGCTGTGGCTGATTGTAATGCTGCTGCTCTACCTCTCAGGCTCCGCGATGTTTTTACTTCCAAAGCATCTCCCAGCCTCTGATGACTGCGTGCTAGGCAACTCTGCTACTGTGATGAGGAGTCGGGAAGGCTAGTAGCTTTCAGCCTGAGGTACTTAATTGGGACTTTTAGACAACCATCAAAGATTTATCCAGCATAATGCTTCAATATACTCAGAAGTCAAATAGTCAGTGTAACCCGGTTTATGATATATACATGTCTGTATATAAAGATTTAACTGATTTAGGCTTACTTATGTTATGCTCAAAAAAGACCTCCTTCTGAGACACAATGGCACAGAGGAGTCCCATTTCTCTGCTTTTTCTGCCCCATCTCCCTTGTATAGAATACCCATCTTCCTCCTCACCTTGTCAAACCTACTCCCTGAGGCCCTCTCTCCACATTGGGGGCTCTCTCTTAGGGAGCCACTATTTAAGTTAGCGGTGTTTTTCCCTCGTTCTTGCTTTGACTCACACTGGATTTTCCCTCTTCTTCCCTTGCCTGCCTCATTGTCACCCTCAGAAATCTCTGCTCTTCCTGCCCCTCTCCAACCATCTCCTACTAATTGGAATTCAACAACGAACAGAGGGGACATCACATGGTCATGTAAACACTGAGAGAGAAGAAAAGAAGCATTTCTTCTCCCACACCCCACTTCCAGATATCCCTCTATGTGCTGTCTTCCCCTATTAGAATATAAGCTCCTTGAGAGTAGGGTTGTCTTCCTTGCTTATACTTGTATTCCTAGTGCTTTAGCATGGTGCTTGGCACATAGTAAGTTTTTAGCACTAGAAGGACTCAACTGTGTTGATTAATGCAAGAATTTTAAAATAATTTTTAAAAAATAATTTTGCTATAATTTCATATAATTTCTCCTAATTATATAAAGGCATCTTATATGTAACTAATTACAAGAAGATATAATTTTACTTTGAAATAAGCATTTTCATCCTATTATCTTGAGTACGTGCAAAGGCATCATGCTAGTTAATGCAGCTTGGTCCTTTGAAGAACTTTTAAACTCAATAAATGCTCTATATATCATCTATCTATGAACCTCTCTAATCCTATGCTTTCAACTCACAGATCCAGTACCACTTCTTCCATGAAGTCTCTCCCTATTACCCTGGTCCATGGTGCTGTTTCCCTTTCATAAACCCCATTAACACTTACAGAAGATGAGGCAGGTATATATTGGCCAGAATGCTGGATTCAAAGTGAGGAAGACCTGGGTTCAAATCTCCTGCCTATTAGAGAAAGTCCCTTAACCTCCATGTGCCTCAGGCAATTCTTAGGACTTGTTCTTATGAAATTTCAGATCCTTATAGTGTAGTATTTGTAATCTGTGCCAGGACTTGGCAGTTGACTTTGATTTGAGTGAGGGAGGGCTGTGAAAGGTCACCCGTCTCACTTTCTCCTCCAGAGCCATCTGGGTCCAGTGGCCTGATATTCATCAGGATGACTGGAGATGGCCCAGGATGCAATGGGAGACCCTTTTAGGGTAAAGCCTTTTCAGGTTCTCACTTAGAGTGAGGTAACACCCATTCAGCCAATAGGCCTCTTTAAGAAGTGAATCAAGGTGGGGGCCGAGCCAAGATGGTGGCTGAAAAGCAGGGACTTGCATGATCTCCCCGCCAGGTCCCTCCAAAAAACTATAAAAAATGGCTCGGAAAAAATTCTAGAACTGCAGAACCCACAAAATAGCAGAGGGAAGCAGGGATCTAGCCCAGGACAGCCTGGACAGTCACTGGATGAGGTCTATCACGCATGGAGCAGAGGGGAATGGAGCTCAGCGTGGGCAGCGGCAGGACCAACCAGACCAGCAGCAGGCTGGAACAGGCCCTAGCACCCTGAATCAGTGAGCTGTGGCAGTTACCAGACTTCTTAACCCACAAACACCAAAGACAACAGAGAAAGTTAGTGGGAAAATCTGCGGGGGACAGAGTTCACGGTTTGGCTACTGCCCCAGGGGCAGCGGGGGAGGTGCAGCTACAGAACTACAGCTGCAGTTACTTCTGGCCCCAGGCCCATGTGGTGGGAGGAATTAAGTGGCGGATCAGAGCAGGAGTGCAGAGCCTGCTGAAGATTTGCGTCAGGTCCAGGTTAGTGGTTCTTGGGGAAGGAGGAGTGCTGGGGTGGTAGAGCTGGCTGTATAGAAATAGCTCTGAAATCAACAGCACATCCTCTCAAGCTTGGAACAAAGTACTCTTTGCTCTACAAGCAGTCATGCACTGACAAAAAGCTCAAGGGTCAAGTAAGTTGGCTGAGAACATGGCCAGGCAGCAAAAACGCACTCAGATTCAGTCTCAGACTTTGGATTCTTTCTTTGGTGACAAAGAAGACCAAAACATACAGCCTAAAGAAGTCAACAAAGTCCAAGAGCCTACACCAAAAGCCTCCAAGAAAAACATGAACAGGTCTCAGGCCATGGAAGAGCTCAAAAAGGATTTGGAAAAGCAAGTTAGAGAAGTAGAGGAAAAATTGGGAAGAGAAATGAGAAGGATGTGAGAAAACCATGAAAAACATATCAATGACTTGCTAAAGGAGACCCAAAAAAATACTGAAAAATACACTGAAGAAAACAACACCTTAAAAAACAGACTAACTCAAATGGCAAAAGAGCTCCAAAAAGCCAATGAGGAGAAGAATGCCTTGAAAGGCAGAATTAGCCAAATGGAAAAGGAGGTCCAAAAGACCACTGAAGAAAATACTACTTTAAAAATTAGATTGGAGCAAGTGGAAGCTAGTGACTTTATGAGAAATCAAGATATTATAAAACAGAACCAAATGAATGAAAAAATGGAAGACAATGTCAAATATCTCATTGGAAAAACCACTGACCTGGAAAATAGATCCAGGAGAGATAATTTAAAAATTCTTGGACTACCTGAAAGCCATGATCAAAAAAAGAGCCTAGATATCATCTTTCAAGAAATTATCAAGGAGAACTGCCCTGATATTCTAGAGCCACAGGGCAAAATAGAAATTGAAAGAATGCATCGATCGCCTCCTCAAATAGATCCCAAAAAGAAATCTCCCAGGAATATTGTCGCCAAATTCCAGAGCTCCCAGATCAAGGAGGAAATACTGCAAGCAGCCAGAAAGAAACAATTTGAGTATTGTGGAAACCCAATCAGAATAACCCAAGATCTGACAGCCTCTACATTAAGAGATCGAAGGGCTTGGAATATGATATTCCGGAGGTCAATGGAGCTAGGATTAAAACCTAGAATCACCTACCCAGCAAAACTGAGTATCATGCTCCAAGGCAAAATATGGATTTTCAATAAAATAGAGGACTTTCAAGCTTTCTCAGTGAAAAGACCAGGACTGAATAGAAAATTTGACTTTCAAACACAAGAATCAAGAGAAGCATGAAAAGGTAATCAAGAAAAAGAACAAGAAAAAGAAATTGCAAGGAACTTACTAAAGGTGAACTGTTTTGTTGACATTCCTACATGGAAAGATGATGAGTATGATTCATGAGACCTCAGTATTAGGGTAGCTGAAGGGAATATGCATACATATATGTTTATGTATATATATATCTATGTGTGTGTGTGTATATATATATATATATATATACATATACATATATATATACATACAGAGAGAGAGAGAGAGAGAGAGAGAGAGAGAGAGAGAGCGTGGACACAGGGTGAGTTGAAGATCAAGGGAAGATATCTAAAAGAAATAAAATCAAATTAAGGGATGAAAGAGGAACATACTGAGAGAGGGAGATAAGGAGAGATGAAATGGGGTGGATTATCTCGCATAAAGGAGGCAAGAGCAAGCAGTTCTGTGGGAGGAGGGGAGAGGGCAGATGAGGGGGGAATGAACATTGCTCTCATCAGATTTGGCTTAAGGAGAGAATACCATACATACCCAATGGGGAATCTTACCCCACAGGAAAGAAGAGGGAAGAAGATAAAAATAAATGGGGGGGATGATGGAGGGGAAGGCTGATGGGGGTGGAGGTAGTCAAAAACAAACACTTTGGAAAGGGGACAGGGTCAAGGGAGAAAATTTAATAAAGGGTGATGGGTCGGGAAGGAGCAAAATATAGTTAGTCTTTCATAACATGAGTATTGTGGAAGGGTTATACATAATGATACACATGTGGCCTATGTTGAATTGCTTGACTTCTTAGGGAGGGTGGGTGGGAAGGGAAGAGGGGAGAGAATTTGGAACTCAAAGTTTTAAAAACAGATGTTCAAAAACAAACAAAAATGTTTTTGTATGCAACTAGAAAATAAGATACACAGACAATGGGGTGTAGAAATTTATCTTGCCCTACAAGAAAGGAAGGGAAAAGGGGATGGGAGGGGAGTGGGGTGACAGAGGGGAGTGCTGACTGGGGAACAGGGTAACCAGAATATACACCATCTTGGAACAGGTGGGAGGGTAGAAATGGGGAGAAAATTTGTAATTGAAACTCTTGTGAAAATCAATGCTGAAAACTAAATATGTTAAATAAATTAAAAAAAAGTATCAAGAAAAAGCGGTTCTCTAGGAAGGGAAGAGGGGGCAGGTGAGGAGGAATGAGTGAATCTTGCTCTCATCGGATTTGACCTGAGGAGGGAATACCATACACACTCAATTGGGTATCTTACCCCACAGGAAAGGAGGAAGAAGATAAAAAAGGGGAGACGATAGAAAGGCGGGCGGATGGGGGGAGGAGGTAATCAAAAACAAACACTTTCAAAAAGGGACAGGGTCAAGGGAGAAAATTCAATAAAGGGGGACAGGTTAGGAAGGGGCAAAACATAGTTAATCTTTCACAACATGAGTATAGTGGAAGGGTTTTACATCATGATACTCATGTGGCCTATGTTGAATTGCTTGCCTTCTTAGGGAGGGTGGGTGGGGAGGGAAGAGGGGAGAAAATTTGGAACTCAAAGTTTTAAAAACAGACGTTCAAAAACAACAACAAAGAAAAAAGTTTTTGCATGCAACTAGGAAGAAAGATACACAGGAAATGTGGCATAGAAATTTATCTTGCCCTACAAGAGAAGAAAGGAAAGGGGGATGGGAGGGGAGTGGGGTGACAGATGGGAGGGTTGACTGGGGAATGGCGCAACCAGAATATACGCCATCTTGGAGTGGGCGGGAGGGTAGAAATGGGGAGAAAATATGTAATTCAAACTCTTGTGAAAATCAATGCTGAAAACTAAATATATTAAATAAATTAAATAAAAAAACAACAACAAAAAAGAAGTGAATCAAGGGATGGCTCCTTTAAATAAAGAAAAGGAAAAAAATCAAGCTGGGAGGGGAAGACCCTCAGGATTGCTGTTGGACCTATTGTTATCCAATCTATGAGCTTCAGAGTGAACTGGGTTGAAGGAAGGAAGGAAGGAAGGAAGGAAAGAAGGAAGGAAGGAAAAGAGAGAGAGATCTAGCCACTAAACCCCAAGTTAAGTGGGTAGCTTCTGGCCATCAAAATTTGTCTTCCTTTGGAGAGAAGAAGGCGAAGGAGAGGGAGAAGGAGAGGTGGAGGGAGAGGGAGAAGACGAGTTACCCAGCTAGCTGGGTCTATTCACAGGTCCCTGCCCAAGCTCCACTTAATGGCTATATTTTGGGTCCTCCTGGTTTATAGTGACTGTCAATAGTAACTGTTTCTCTTTGGAACAGCAATCCTGAGAGTCTTCCCCTCTCAGCTTGATTTTTTTTTCTTTTTCTAATTAAAAGGGCCATCCCTTGATTCACTTCTTAAAAAGGCCTTTTCACTGAATGGGTATTAAGTGAGAACCTGAAAAGGCCTTAGCCTAAAAGGGCCATTTCTCCCATTGCATTTTGGGTCATCTCCAGTCATCCTGATGAATATCTGGTCACTGGACCCAGATGGCTCTGGAAGAGAAAGTGAGGCTGGTGACCTTGCACAGCCCTCCCTCACTCAAATCAAAGTCAACTGAAAATCATGTCATCATCACCCTGATACCATGGGGAACTTCGATAACTGAGGTCAAAAACAATCTGTGCCATACAATTTAGCATTTAATAACACATTATTTTGTTTTGCTCTTTAATCTCCCATCCCGCCAACAAGATGGCAAGCTCCTTGAGGGCAAAGACCATGTCTGGTTTTGGTCTCCTCAGCAGCTCACAGAGTACTTGCCATGTACTAAGTGACTGAGGTGATGATTGTTAAATCATTGATGATTTCAGATGATCTTAATTCTGAAGCAACAAACTGGATTTTGCATTTAAAAATTAGGGGTGCTGAAATGTGATTACTACTCTTTGTTGTTGTTTTTATTTTAGTTTAAAATTCTCTCTCTCCTTCCACACCCTCCTTCACCCATGGAGAAGGCAAGAAATAAGATACATATGAAGTTGTGCAAAACATTTCCGCAACTAAGTTGTGAAAAAAGCAATAAACATAAAGAATGTGAAAAAATGCTTCCATCTGCACTCAGAGTTCAACAGTCCTGTCATCATGAGTCTTTGGAACTGTTGTGGATCACTGTATTAACCACAGAGTAGCTAAGTCTTCCACAGTTAATTATTGTTAAAATATTGCTGTTACTGTGTCCAATGCTCTCCTGGTTCTGCTCACTTCACTTTGCATCCGTTCATATAAGACTTTCCAGGTTTTTCGGAAACCATCCCCTTCATTATTTCTTACTACACAAATGTATGTATTCCATTATAATCATATACTACAACTTGTTTAGCCATTTCCCAATTGATGGAAATGTGAATTCTACTCTTTAAAGTTTCTAGGTATTGCTGAATTTGAAGAAAAATCTTTCTATATAGAACCTGTCGATTCAAGTCAATAAATAATAAAATGAAATAACATTTGTAAAGCTCTTAGCACAGTGCTTGGCACATAGCTTAATAAATGTCATTTCCCTTCCCCCTTTCCATATCTGTTGAGCATGGTTACTATGATCAAGACACAATGCTAGGTATGATGGGAAGTAATTAAATAAGCTTAAACAATTATAACAATCAATTGCTTATTAAAACCATAATATAATTAGTTTTAATATATTTGGGGGATTAAAAAAGGGAGAGAAGGAAAAATGAAAAGGAGGAGAGAGAGAGAGAGGGAGGGAGCAAGGGAGAGATCCTGTAAATGTATTCATTCACATACACTATACACACAGTTCAAAACTTGTCAGAGACTTGCCTGAGGTTTTCTGAACTGAATTCCGACTCCAGAAAACGTAGGAACTGGTCTCGTCCCACTTGGTCCTTTAGTACCTCATCAATGGAGAATCCCCATCTCTTTACACGTTGTTGGCTGGGCTCTTTGCTTTGAGAATAAAAGATTTATTTGTCTTTTTAGAAAAAAGATAAATGGGAGGAAAAAGCATGTGTCATACATATTTGGGTTAACATTCCAAATGGGCTGGACATTCAATGCAATTGTGTGCTCTATACATTTAGAAATCAGCAGCAGTCTCCACTGTCCTGGTCCTCTTCTCTTCTCCCTCCATACAATTTCACTAGGTGATCTCACCTATTCCCATAGATTTAATTATCATCTATATGCTTACCCTGCCCTAACCATTCTTCCGATCCCCAGTATCGTATCTCCAAATGAGATTAGACATCTCGAAATGGATGTCCCGTGGATATCTCAAACTCGACCATCCCAAATAAACTCATCATTCCCCCCAAACTCTCCTCTATTTCCAAACTTTCCCATTATTGTCTAGGGCAGTGCCATCCTCCCAGGCCCCTAGGCTTAAAACCTAGTTACTATCTTTGGCTCTTGACTCTCTGTGCCAGTACTCCCCATATCCAATTGTTGCCAAAGCTTGTCAATTTTACTTTTGTGATATATCTCATATATACCCCCTTTTCTCCTCTTATACTGCCACCACTCTGATTTAGGCTCACATCACTTCACACTTGCAGCTGTCTGATTGTTCTGTCTGCCTGTGTTGGTAAGCAAAATGGGCTCTTAGTACTTAGTTGGCCTTTGTTTCCTTTGAATAATTCAGTGTATTTCATTGAGCCTTACTAGGTGCTAAGCCCCAGACCCAAACCCCTATTAGGTGTGGAACCTATGTGGGTGTGGATTGGTGACTGGGGTGGGGCCCAAGGTGGGGCTGGCTAAGGGGAGGTGCTAACTCCAGAGCCATGCCCGTCTTGAGTCTTACTGAGTGCTAAGCCACCCACTCCGTTCCACTTCATGTTGCTTGTCATGTACTCAGTTTGGGCTACTTGCCTCAGGTACAAAAATTGCCAATGACAGCTCTACTGTGAGTAAATACATATACATACATATATATATATATATATACACATATATATATATATATATACACACACATATACATACATACATATACATATATATGCAAGCCACAAAGAACATCAAAGGAGCAATTTAAAATGGAGGAAGTTGAGGTGGAAACTGAAACCCAGAGCAATCCTCGGAACATGGAGCTCATTGCAATAGAAAAAGAAACTCCATCAAATAACAGATAACCTATGTTCATACCATTTGCCTTAACAATAACAAGGTGGGAAAGACAATGTAGAAAAGTGGAGAGATGGTCTTGAAGTCAGGAAGAAGGGGGTTTGAGTTGCACTCCTGACACCTTTAGCTGTGTGACCCTGGGCATAGCTTAACCTCCCAGCAGCCCAGGAAAACCATACATTACAGATAGGTTGCTGACCTGTATGGGCAGAGGGAGTTTCCCTACCACCAATGGTTGTCTACACCAATGAAATCACAGGTTTGGAGCACAAAGAAATAAACAAATAAACCAATAGCCGAACGAATAACCAAGGTGGGCCAATACTGGAGAGATAGGAATGTGGATATAGAACTTTTTCTAAACTTACTTCAAGGCATCATTCCCATTAAATGGCTTCCAGGGTGATAAGGAGGACTATTTTTTTTAAGAAATGCCTTTGGGTTTGAAGCTACCAATAATTTTAGAAGCCTGGGTAGCATAAGACCAGTAAACCGTTTGAGTTCAGAACACAAGCTCTGGTGTGGATGTCACTGGGTACTTGTATTTTGAACGAAGGTTTCAGGCAGACTCTGATAAGTCTTAGAGATAGAATTACAACAGTGACAGTTACATCTGGTAACAGCTGCAGCAGCAAATTGAAGCCAGAATGCAGAGGGAAAGGACTGTCAGTCTTTGGGGTCACTCTCTGGTACACAGATAACAATTCAGGCCTTCTTTTGCCATTCTTTGTATTCCTAGCACTTAGCATAGTGCCTGGGATATGGTGGCTGGCTTGTCCAGCCTTTGTACAAAGAACACCACCATCTTTTTTTTTCTTATGTTTGTTTGTTTATTTATCTGGCTTTGTAGAGGGAATGTTTGTTGTGGTCATCCAGAAAGCCTGAGAGTCAATGATAGGTGAAACCAGAAATGCTGGGGAAGGAGCAATGATATCCTTCAGTGAAAGCAAGAGCTCAGACTCAAGAAGTCATAATGGGAACCTGCCTTTATGAGAAAGTGCCTCTCTGTGTCCATCAGTGGTACTCATGCTATCAGACTGGAAATTCACTGCAGGTTCTGAGAATAATTAGTCACCAGAGGAGTTTTTAAGTCAGAGTTCTGTAGATACAAGTAAGAATACCTGTCCCTAGGTCCCCCAAATACATTCAAAAGGCAGTTCCCACCTCAGCTGCATAGTTTTGAAGGCACAACCCTTTTTCAGGGCAGGATGATCAGCTTTATAATCAAGGAAAAGAACATGGATAATTAGTACTAAAGAACTCACACACATATGTATACAGTGTTGTTGAATTATTGAGACCCTTTATGGCCCCATTTGGAGTTTTCTTGGCAAAGATACTGGAGTAAGGATTAAGTGGGGCCTGGGGTCACACAGCTAGTAAGTGTCTGAGGCTGTATTTGAATTCATGAAGATGTCTTGCTCATTCCAAGCCCAGTTTCTATCCACTGTGCCACTTAGCTGCCTCTATATATATTTGTGTGTATGGGTATGGGTGTGGGTGTGGGTGCATGTATTCTTTTGTTCGTTTTTTTGGCAGGGCAATTGGGGTTAAGTGACTTGCCCAAGGTCACACAACTAGTACATGTGTCAAGTGTCTGAGACCCGATTTGATCTCAGGTCCTCCTGACTCCAGGGCCAGTGCTCTACTCACTGCACCACCTAGCTGCCCCTATATGTGCATGTATTCTTAAAGAATCCTAAATCCTATAAAACTGGGATACTTGGTTGGTTACAATAGTCGTTGGATGCCCTATGCAACAAACTTCCCTCTCCTAAATGCAAGCTACAGGTATCTGAGCACCTACATGAGCTTGGTGATCAATCATGTGGTGCTTTGTGACCACTCCCATAATGCTCTTAAACAACTTTTCATGTACCCATCTTGTCTTTGCTTTCTCACCCCTATTCCCAGGTGGCTGGGCATTACTGAAGACAGCTGAATAATGGAGCAGGTTTCACCAAATACAAATTTCTGATGTATATTCTCAGCTTGATCTTGCCTGTTGCTTTATGCATCTCTTTTCTTTCTAGCGAACTATAGACACCATTGCAAACCAATTCCATTCTCTTCAACAACCTAACCATATTCCTGCTTTCTGACACTTAGAAGGTAACCACGTTTACTATTCCACTGAGAGCTGTCTGAGACCACCTGCCAGAGAGTTCCCTTAGATCTCCTCTGTAATTCCCTCAAACTTCTCAGCATTGTCATCCACTGTCCCTTCCTTCTTATTACTGGAGTGACCTAAGTCTCATACCTTGACCTATGCTCTTTATCCAACTCATAGACTCACAGATTTAGAGCTTGCCATATAGCAACCCTCTTACAGACCTGTAACCTTAAAGCCAACCCTTACAGACTAGGAAACTGAGGCCCAGATGACTTGCCTAATTTCACAGAGGTGGTAAGCATCAGATGCTAGGTTTGAACCCTGGTTCTTTGACCCTAGACCCATATTTCCTTTTCCACACTCATACCTCCAATAGACATCCTCTCTTTATCTTTAAACTCCTCCTCTCATCTAGCTCCTTCTCATCTGCCGCGAAAAACACCCATAGGTCTCCAATTCTAAAAAATGTTTTCCTTTGATTTTTCATACTCCATTAACTTTTGTTTCTGTAGCTCTCCTCCCTTTTCACTGCCAAGCTCCTTAAAAAAGTTTCCCGTGCTTGATGTTTCTACTTCTTTACTATCCACTTCCCAACTTCTTAAAAAACTTTTACCCCCACCTGAAACTGCTCTTTCAAACATCACCAATGATGATGTTCCTGATCATTTAATCCAATATCCTTTTTGAGTATTCATCCTACTTGACCTTTGTAGATTTTCACAGTGTTGACCTTGACTTCATAGACAATAGTCTCTCCTGGTTCTTCTCCCACCTAGCTAAGCCCTTCTCTGTCTATTTTCCTAGTTCTATGTCCTCTTTTTTGAAGGCGCAAGGTACATGTTCCCCAGAGTTTTGTCCTGGGCCTTTTTCCATCCTCATTCTACATACCTTAATAATATTATTCACTCCTGCCACTTCACCTGTTAGCTCTATGCAGGTGACTTGTAAAACTTCATTTCTAAGACCTACATGAACTGATGCGGAGTGAAGTGAGCAGAACCAGGAGAACACTGTACACAGTAACAGCAATACTGTAAGATGATTAACTGTGAACGACTTAGCTATTCTCAGCAATACAATGATCCAAGACAGTTCTGAAGGACTTGTGGTGAAAAATGCTATCCATCCCCAGAGAAAGAGTGGATGGAATCTGAATACAGACTGAAGCATATTTTTTTTATTTTCTTTATTTTTCTTGTTTTTTATCTATATTTTCTTTTACAACATGACTAATATGGAAATATGTTTTGCATGACTACACATGTATATCCTATTTTAAAGTGCTTGCCTTTTCAATGAGGTAGGTGGGAAGGAAGGGAGAGAATTTGGAACTCAAAACTTTAAAAATGAATATTAAAAATTGTTTTTACATGTAATTGGGGAAAAATGAAATACTAAATAATTTTTAAAACTTCATTTCCAGTCCTGATCTTTCTCTTAAGTTCACTGTCAAATGCTTATAAGCTATCACTATCTGAATGTCTAGCCCCACCTCAAACTTAACATATGGAAAACCACATTTATCTTTGCTGTTATTCCTTCTCCTCCTTCTGATTTCACTGTTTTTGTTAATGGTACCATCACATTCATCTTGGTGATAATCTTTAATTTTTTCTCTCATACCTACTCAGCTACCAATTCTTGTTCACTTAACCTGTGTAGCATCTTTTGAGTCAGCCTCCCCTACCCCAATATGGCTTCTTTGAAAACAGACCATGGCAGAGGAACCTCATTTCCTTTTTCTTTGAAGTTAGATTAACCAAGCTGGTAGATCAGAGGAAGCACTTGACAACATCTCTCATGCCAACATTATGGATAAGATAGGAAAGAGGGACCCTAGATGACAGCACAGATAGGTAGATTCAGAATTTGTTGAATGACCAGATCCAGAGAATAGTCATTGACCAGTTGATAGCAACTAGGGGGGAGGTTTTTAGAGGAATGACCCAGGAATCTGGCCTTGGCACTGTGTTGCTCAAAATTTTTATGAATTAATTTGATGGAGTCATACAAGGAATGCTTATCAAATCTGCAAATGACCCAAACCTGAAAGTGGTAATTAATATGATGGATCCTGGACACAGCTGGGATCCAAAAAGATCTTGATACCTAATAAGATTAAATTTAACTGGAACGAGGGTAAATCTATGTCCGGATTCAAAAAATTAGACAAATATGAGTGAGATATGAGTGACCTTGGAGAGGGGAAGATTGGGGAGTTTTAGTGTCTTGAGTGATAAAACAACCAAGAAAGCTAAACCTATCCAGCTACAGGGCAGCTAGGTGGCACAGTGGATAGAGTGGTGGGCCTGGAGTCAGGAAGACTCATCTCCCTGAGTTCAAATCTGGCCTCAGACACTTGCTGGCTGGGTGACCCTGGGCAAGTCACTTAACCCTATCTGCTTGAGTTTCCTTCTCTGTAAAATGTGCCGGAGAGCAAATGGCAAACCACTCCAGTATCTTTTCCCAGTGACTTTCTCTTAGGGAAAATGTCACTGAGGGACCCTATACACTAGAGGGACAAAGAATGCCAACTGATATAAAAATGTCCTTGGTTCTTTGTCGTATTCTTAAATTCCAGTCCTTCTCAATACCCCAAGTGCTACTTGGCCTTCAGAGATGACATAACAGTTTAGGAAACATGACTGTGAGCCCTCCATTGTACCTGCTGTTTTTATGGTTCATGAAGTGCAACCTACCACTGCCTTTGTCATAATGGCTCAGGCCAGATTTGGGGTGGCATTGGCTGAAGGTGGGCTCTTCTTTCAATGCAGGATGGAGAGAGAGAGATGGATGGAGGGAGACACACACAGACACACACACACAGATCAAGACAGAGACAGAGACAGAGACAGACAGAGACAGAGAGAGAATCACTAAAGAGAGAGCTAAATGCATGTTCCCATGAAGAGAGCAATTACCTAATTAACCTCTCTTGTGAGACTCTTCTAGGCTTATGAATGAAGTCTAATATTTGCATTAGAGCAAATAATCTGGTTGGGTACTATAGTATGAATGCCTTAGGCAGATACCAGTTATCTAGTGCAGCAGGACCAGGGTACTCCTAAGGTCCTCTGGGCTCAGGGCCCTAAAATTAAGCCCATTTAGAGGGGTATGAATTCTAGCTAGTTGGGAAGAAACAAGACACTGAGTTATTCTAGTTCAACTAAACTGAGGCTTGCCTCTTCTCTGACTTTGAAAACCAACAGAAACGGGCATCATTTAAACTTGTTTTGTCAGCCTTCATGTTCCCATGTACCTTTTCAAGCCTGATATAATTTCTATGATCCATTAGTATGATAAAGGAGCCCTAAGAACTATTGGTCCCATTGAAGGCAGGGACCATCTTTTGCTTTTCTTTGTACGCCCTGTGCTTAGCACGGTGCCTGGTGCATTGTTGTTCAGTTGTGTCCAACTCTTTAGGACCCCATGGATCAACTGACCATGAGGTTTTCTTGGCAAAGATACTGGAGTGGTTTGCCATTTCCTTCTATAGCTTTATGTAGGCAAGGGTTAAGTGACTTGCTCCGGGTAACACAGCTAGTAAGTATCTGAGGTCAGATTTGAACTTTGGTCTTTTTGACTCCAGGCCCAGTGCTCTATCCACTTCACCACCTAGCTTCCTAGAATGCTTACTAGGTGCTTAATGAATGCTTTGTTGACTAATTGACTGACCCTCAGAAGTCTAGTTCAGACCCTTCCTGAAACATGAATCCTATATACTACATCTGACTGAGTCACCCAGTGTGATAACCAGTCCATATTTCTCTACCTTGTCTCCAAAGTTACTCGCTTCATTCACCAAATGTTTAGTAAATGCCTACTAAGCGTAATGCAGTTACACCCATTACGTATAAGGTAGGTATATGACATACCAAGTGTATTGTAAAATGCCCTGCTGAAAAAAGGGATAGTATGCTAAAATCCAGATCTACCAGTCTAGCAACCTTGTCAAAAAGGAAATGAACATAATCTGACAAGTTTTGTTCTTAACCAATTCTTCAATGGCCCTCATTAGCCCAAAGACAATGGAAAGCTGCCTTGAAGAGTATTATTTGATCTTATGGAATTCCCAATCTCCCTCCCTTCTGAAAAACATTAATTTTTTGCTCCCTCAAGTTAATATTATTATTATTTTTATACCTCATCTCTATGTCCCATAAAGTGATGTCATCACTGATCCATGGATTAGAAGGTTCCGCTGGAGTTATCAAAGGATCATATTCCACATACTGTTCCGTGTAAGCAATTAAGCTGCGGCCAGGAGGGAAGGGAGAGACAGAGGAGACAGAGTCACCAATCACCATAGCAATGTCATGTCAGGGTCACAATCTTGTACTTCAAATGGTCAGTGCACTTACCTCACTGGATGCTGGGAATGAGAAGCAGTTAGCAGGAGACTCCATCTCATTCCCCAAGCAGTGAGGGGGCCATTGCACAGTAAAGGGAGCAGATAGCCCAAGGTTTATTTCTTCCTATCTAAAGCTGGGTTCATGTTCATTCCTTCAAGGAATCTGAGATGGATTTGAAGTTTTAGAAGGCATCTGACCTATTATCACTTTACTTCTCCATAGTGAGAAGAAGTAGAGGGATTCTGGCATTGGATGTAGATTATAACCTCCAATATTAGAGAAGTCATCCTCTTTAAGACATCAATACCAGGAATGGAGGACGGGGGAGCCTTTTAAAAGAAAGTATGATGGGTTTTGATTGAACTACTAATTAGCCCATTTAAATTTGCCAGCAATGCCACGTGCTGCTCATGTGATCACGTAAAACTAAAACTGCTTATGTATGATGGACTTGGGCAGGAGTGTGCTGGCAAACGTTTAACAAGTGGCTCTCTGAAAAATGTATGAGTGACACGCACTTTTAAGTTTAACCTGTATTATTAATATTTTCTCTGCCCCTTAAATCTAAACAATCAACAGAACAATAAATCAAGTCCTGATCGGTAGTGTTTGAAGATTTCTGAGGTGTAAATGCTCACACTGAAAATTTAACAGTCATCTCTCTGTTCAAGCTGGTTCTAACACACCCTGGAGTTCACGTGGAAGTACCACTGACTTTGGAAGTCCCTATCCCATCATGGATGGAGTTGGGCTGGCTCAACTGAATCCCCAAAGCCTATTAGGAATTTCTCCATCTAAAACCTCATCTCACATTCCCGCTTAAACACACAGAAATAAAAAGGCTTCTCTTTAGCCAAGCTTAGAGTAAATAGCTTCAAAGACTTTGGGAGAGTGTCTATGTTTGCTCTCCCTTTACATCATCCTCCCCCAACCCCAACACCTTTCATTTAATCAACAAGTTAAAAAGAGTCATGAGGAGCTATTGATAGTTGAACAAATAACAGGAGGTTAGTGCTAACCATTTGTAAAAGTTCCTTACTCTAATAGTGAGAACTCAGAATGAAACTTGGGCTAGAGTAGAATTTTCACAGTATAGTAGAAACAGTATTGGATTTCCATTTAAAGGAACTGAGGTCTAAACCCAACTCTGCCACTTATTTGACTTTGGGGAAGTCACTTGACCTCTCCTGAGATCTGATCTATAAAATGAAGGGGTTGGATGGTCACTAGATGGTCACTAAGGCTCTAGTAAACCTCCCAACTTTAAATGATCATTATGACCAAATATAACAGGGGGAAAAGAGGGTAGAGTCATAATGGGTAGCATTTACATAGTGCTCTGATGTTGTCAAAATGTTACAAATATGATCTCATTTTATCCTTGCAACAACCTTTGGTGCTATTCCCCATTTTACAGTTGGGAAAACTGAAGTCGACAGAAGTTAAGTGACTTGACCAGGGTCACACAGCTAATAAATGTCCAAGGCAGGATTTGAACACAGGTTCTCCTGACTCCAGGTAGAGTGCTCCACCAAATTAGAGTGAAGACTCTCTTGTAGAATAACAAACAAGGAGCACACATTTAAAATGCAAGTGGTGATGGAGGAGGGCAGAATTTAGAGGCCTTCCCTAAGGCCCCCAAATGCCTTGTCCTATCTCTGGGGAACATGAATCCCCTGAAAAGTAATTTGTTTTTCAGTCACATCTGACTCCCTGTGACCCCATTTGGGTTTTTCTTGGCAAAGATACTAGAGTGGTTTGCCATTTCCTTCTCCAGCTCATTTTACAGATGAAGAAACTGAGGCAAACAGAGTTAAATGACTTGATCAGGGTCACACAGCTTGTAAGTATCTGAGGCCAGATTTGAACTCAGGAAGATGAGTCTTCCTGATTCCAAGCCCAGTGCTCTATGCATTATGGCACCACCTAGTCGCCCACAGAAAGTACAAGGGGATGCTAATCTGAAGGGGCTGGAGAGGTGCTCCCTTGATTAGTGCTTTCTCCACATGTGTGAAAGTCTAACAACAACTTGAAAAGAAAGCTTTCTGTCTGTTCTTTTAAACCAAACCACATTGCTTTGTAATTATAAAAGAAGGAATAGAATGTGCTAAGAAAGGCTTACAGAGAAGACTCAAACAGTGAACTTGAATCAAGGGAATGTCAAAGATGAGAGTTGGAAGGATTTCTGTTTAAGACAATGTAGGAGATGGGTTGTTATACAAGTTGGAAAACAACAGTCTATGAAGGCATGAATGTGAATGTGACTAGCATCCTTCAGAATTCCAATAGACAGAATGGGCTTTATAAGATGCTGCATCAACTTTTAGTTTATTAAACTTTTTAGATGATTACATGACCACCTTGGGGAAAAGGAGGGAGGTCAGCCAGTCACCTTAAGAATAGAGATGAATGGCTTTGTTAATGAGTACAATAGGTGAAGGAAAATTAGGGGCTGGCTCAGGAGGAAGGGCTCATGAGCATTAAAAGGTTCTCCATGGAGGACTAAAATGTTGTATTTCCCATTATGGGATGAGGTGCAAGGAGGCAACTCTTTGCTGGTGAACCCAAAGAATAATCTTAAAATGTCAAAAAGTAACTAAGAAAATGTGATGTAAAGCTGTGGAGGCAGCTGGCACCAAAGTCCCCAAACTAAGTCGGAGAAATGGTGCGTTGCTCCAGCCATCTTAAGAGAAATAATAGAATGTGCTGAGAAGAGCTGGTGTGGAGAAAATGGCTGGATTAAGAGGTGAGCCTGGATCAAGAAACTGCAAGGAAGGATTTTCTGTGTAAAACCATGTGAAATGTGGGATACCATCTAAGCTAGAGAGCCACAGCCTATGAGAACATTGTGTAAATGTGACTAGCATTCCAAGAGTGATTGGTCACACTAAGAAAGAAAGAAAGAAAGAAAGAAAGAAAGAAAGAAAGAAAGAAAGAAAGAAAGGAAGGAAGAAAGGAAGAAAGAAAGAAAGAAGGAAGGGATGAAGGGAGGAAGGAAGGAAGGAAGGAAGGAAGAAAGAAAGGAAGAAAGAAAGAAAAAGAAAGAAAGAAAGAAAGAAAGAAAGAAAGAAAGAAAGAGAGAAAGAAAGAAAGGAAGGAAGGAAGAAATAAAGGAAGAAAGGAAGAAAGAAAGAAAGAAAGAAAGAAAGAAGGAAGGGATGAAGGGAGGAAGGAAGGAAGGAAGGAAGGAAGGAAGGAAGGAAGGAAGAAAAAAAATAGACAAAGGTCATAAAGAGAGGGAGATGAGGATGTCCATAAGGCTCTTAGCTGTGTGTATTGGCAAAAAGACACTCTTAAAGAAAAATTGCCAGTCTTAGGTTAATACAATGGACAGAAGTCAGTAGGGAACATGAAATGGAAGTAGAATAGAAAAGGCCCTGGAATTCAGAGGATCCAGATTCAAATCCTGATTGCCACTATGTGGCCTTTTGTTCAGTTGTTTTTCAGTGGTGCTGACTCTTCATGACCTATTTGGTGTTTTCTTGGCAGAGACACTGGAGTGGTTTGCTATTTCCTTCTCCAGTTCATTTTGCAAATGAGGAACTGAGGCAAACAGGGTTAAGTGACTTGCCCAGGGTCACACAGCTAGTAAGTGTCTGAGGCCAGCTTTGAACTCAGGAAGAAGAGTCTTCCTGACTCCAGACCCAATGCTCTATCCACTGTTGTATCAGTAATTAAGGTGGGACTTTTTTATTGTTTTCTCTTTTGGATCAAGTGCCCTTAATGAGTCCTGCCTTTGTTTCTTTGATTAAATCTGGAGTCTTTGATGACCTCCTTACCTCAGGGAAAGCCTAGCTTACATGGGTTGGAATAGCATGTTGTGATTCCCTTTGACCCTGAACAGGGTATGTAAACTCAGAGATTGGCGTTTTTTCCTTTGGGGTCCACTCATGGAAGGAGTGTTGAGACTTTGGGCAAGCCGTTGCAGCTGCCCCCCAACTTTGCTAACCCAGACCCATTGATGTGTCTTTTTTTGGTAACTATGGATGTGATGTCTTGATTAGACAAAGCCTGTTGATATTTTCTGTTTGTAATTTGTATTTGCTCTGAAGTTCAGGGTGCTGGCTTTTCCTCCTGAACTAAGTGAATGATATATGTATGGTTTGATTAAAGTGAGATTGTTAACCCCTTAAAGTTGCTTTCCTTAGAAAAGCAGATCAGAGATTCTGGGTGCTCCCTTAAGGTCCCATCTAGTGATAAATCTGGAAGGACTATTCTCATTAAAAAGCAATAGGAAGGAAAATTGGAAACCAAGGAAATGGTAGAAATCTTTTGGCCCACAAACCTTCTTTTGATCTGACAGTTTCTGTCAGGTGATGCATAGGGCAAAATGAAATCTGATTAAGACGGAAAATGGTCAAAACTCTGGAGATGCAGAGAGGAAAGGAAACAAGAGAATTTGGCACTCCAGCCTTGTTAGTTTTGATTATAAAATTACTTGACATTTGGTTACATACAGTAGCACTTTGTAGGCTACAAGGCCCCAGAGCAGTGAAGCATTTCTTATCTTGTCACCCCAGAGAAATCTGTTCAATAAAAATACTTATGAGGATAAGGGAGATAACATGGAAGCGGTCACAGCTCTCTGGAAAAACAGGGCCACTCCAAGTCCAAGACATTGTGGCTATGGCTGTTCTTGCTCGATTGATGCTGGCCCCTGGTTTAATTGCAATTGACTCGGCCATAACATTACCTCTGGTCTTTCCTTAATTACTTAAGAAGGATTGAAAGAAAGAATGGAGTTGTAATGACCTCACTTCTGACTTCATTTGGTGGTGGTGGTGGTTGTGGGTATTTTTGTCCTAGAAGTTATCATTGGTCATTAAGATGACACATTTCCATCACCATGGCAGGTTTTTAATAGACCCTTAGGGTCCTTAGTCCCATGCTGTCTTATCTCATTGCATTAATTACATTTCATGACTGCTGTGGGTCAGGAGTCAGAGTAAGAAGCGGCGGCAATCCCAGAGATGGGTTAGTGAGACTGAAAAGTGAGGTTGAAAAGAAACCAATTCCATAGTTGGCTTTAAAACATAAATAGTACCTAATAATCTGAACCAGGATGAGGGGAGTTGAGCGGCCAATGCAGAAGGCAAGCATTTCCATTTAGGGGTAGGGTAGTGTGATGACTTTAAGCAGGACTGGACCTTATCTTGGTGCCACTGTGAACACTCGGACCACTCGGGGGAAAAAACCACAGAAGACAGATACACAGGAAAGCACAACAGCTTCTCAGACAGTTTGGGAAAGTCACAGGATAAAAGCATTAGTCCTGCAGGGGACCATAAAGGTCCTTATTTTTCAGATGAGGAAACTCAGGCCTGGGGAGATGGAATGATTTATTTAGCATTGCACAGGATGGCTGTAGCAGAGATAAGATTTGAACTCAGATCCTCTGACTCCAAGTTCAGTATGCTTTCCACTGAACCACCCTGCCTCTCCCACAATGATGATAGTAGACTCAACCTTCCTTAATTTGCCTTATGGATTCTTCATGTGAGCAGACAAAGTGGCTCAGTGGAAATCAAGAAATCCTAAAAAGCTGTTATTTTGGAGAATATTATAACTTATATGCTGCAACCACGCACAATGACACACAGTTTTCCGTGTGTGTATGTGTGTGTTTAGCAGACAGCACAGAACAATGAAAGGATGGTTGTACTTGAAGTCAGAAGAGAACTGGGTTCAAATTCTGCCTCTAACACTGCCAGCTGTGTATCCATGGGCTTATCAGCTCTAAGCCCCAGTTTCTTCACCTCCAAAATGGAGATAATATGGGATGATGAATGTAAAGTGTTTTGCAAGCTTTTAAAAGCACTATACAAATGGCATTTAAAAATTAGTTTTATTATTAATCTTGTTCTTATCTTTTTGGTGAAATTCAGGAAAATTCTGTCACAAGTTTCTTTCATATTTTATATTCTTTTATAATTAATCTCCCTCCCTCCCTCTCTCTCCCTCTTCCTCCCTCTCTCTCCCTCTTTCTCTCTCCCTCCCCCCCTTCTCTCTCTCTCTCTCTCTCTCTCTCTCTCTCTCTCTCTCTCTCTCTCTCTGTCTTTCTTTTTTCTGCCTTTCTTTCTTTTAAATGGTGCAGTGGATAGAGCACCAGACCTGGATTCAGAAAACTCATCTTCCTGAGTTCAAATCTGCCTTCAGACACTTCCTAGCTGTATGAACCTTGTCTAGTTACTTAACCCTGTTTGCTTCAGTTTCCTCATTTGTAAACTACTCCAGTACCATTTCCAAGAAAACCCCAAATTGGGTCACAAATGTCAGATATAACTAAACATGACTTAACAACGTCTATCATCTCTGTAATATTCTTTTATGCTTAGTGTCCTGTGGAGCACTGTATAGGTATATAAAGTAAGTGCTTTCTATAACTGAATATGTCTTAGGACCTCATCTTTGGTCAAAAAAAAAATGTTTTTGGGACAACCCCAGAGGCAGACAGAATGATGGGGATGCTATAGACTTTCTCTTGTTCCCACATAAGTTTTATTCCACCAAAGCTCTATATGATGAAAGTTCTTTTTAAATTACATATAGCTTGGGGATTATGAATATTTGTATCATGACATCTATTAACATATCGCCCTTAAGTTTTTATGGATCAATGTCAGCTCTAGGAATTAGAGGAAATAGCTCAATCTGTGTTAATGGTCCAGTTCTATTATTATTATCTCAGATAGAAACAGTCCTGGGACACGTCTTGGAATTTTTCTGTAATTTTGGGTGGCAGTTATCTGAAACCTGAATCATTACCATAAACCTTTTCATCTCTCTAAAAATAAAATCAAAAATAAACTCATGCCTCGTCCATTGGACACTACTTGTTATTAGGTGAGTACACATATATCTATTATCATAATTGTTATTGGTCCATGTGTGCACACACATACACATCTCTGTATTGGAGCATTATTTCCAACTACAGTAATACCCCAGAGTTCATAGGGCTGACAACCTCAATCATTCAGACTACATCAAGCATAAGAAAATAAACAAAAAGGCCTTGGGAAAACCAAAATAAATGTCCCCAAATCCATGTGTTAAAGCTCAGGTACTATTTTTGTCCAGTCATTCAGTCGTGTCTGACTCTTCTTTACAATACTATCCATGGGGTTTCCCTGGCACAGATCCTGGAGTGGTTTGCCATTTTCTTCTCCAGCTCATTTTACAAATGAGGAAACTGAGGCAAACAGGATTAAGTGACTTGCCCAAGGTCACACAGCTAGTAAGTGTCTGAGGCCAGGAATTGGCCTTCCTGAATTGAATCCAAGAAGATAACTTCCTGACTCTAGGCCCAGGGCACTGTCCACTGTGCCACCGAGCTGCCCTAACCCTGTCCCACAGTTAGCAAATAGTCATGGCATTTTCCAGAAACAGGACTGCATAGTTTAGCATATGTCACATCTCCTCTCTTCTCCCCACAGATTGTGAGCTCTGTGAATTCAGAAATGGCCTTAATTATCATTGCGTGTTTCCTAGTACTAAACAGTGCTCGGGTGCACAGTCAGTGCTTATGGAAAGATTGCCTATATTCAGTAGGACCCGAGTTCAAATCTGACCTGAGACATTGGCCGCGTGACCCTAGGCACATCACTTAACCTCTGCCTGACAGTTTCCTCATCCATAAATGGGATGATAATAATAGCACCCACCTCCCAAGGTCGTTACGAGATATTTGTAAAGCGCTTTGCAAACCTTAAAGTGCTATGGAAAGGATAGCTATTATCCCTCTTATTATTGCTTTTATTTATGAAGGTAGGGAGGTGTGCAGGACCTTTAGAAAGGCTTCCATGAAAAAGGGCTAAAATAAAAAAAAAATTGCTTCTGAAATGGAAAATTTCTTCCTACGAGAGCATGATGACTCACGATGACTTGTTGCCAACGATGCCACCGAAAAGGAGTTCACAATGAAAGAAAAGATAAGCACTGACAGTAAGCCCAGGTTAGGATAATTTTGTTTTTCCAGAAATCCTTTTTTTTTGGAGGGGGGAAGGCAGGGCAATTGGGGTTAAGTGACTTGCCCAAGGTCACACAGCTAGTAAGTGTGTCAAGTGTCTGAGGCTGAATTTGAACTCAGGTCCTCCTGACCCCAGGGCTAGTGCTCTACTCACTGTGCCACCGAACTGCCCCCTTTCCAGAAATTCTTAAGGGATCCATGGATAGATTTCAGAGGGTAAAACATTTGGGTGGGAAAAATCATTACATCTTCATTTTCATTAGACTCTAACTGAAAATTGGCATTTCCTTCAATGACGCATATAGGCAACAAAGCATTATTCTGAGAAGGGCCCATAGGTTTCACCAGGCTACCCAAGGGAACCATGCATGACACAAGAAAGGTTAAGGACCCCTAGTTTAAAGAGGGTTTCTCAGAATCCAAAGCTGCCAAGATTAGGGAAGAGGGTAAAGACATTACCGCAGAAAATGAGCCACCATGTTCTCCTCATTCCCTGCTTGTTCCAGTACCAGACCAATCCCCTCCCCCCCTATTTATCCGGTTCCTCCTGCTTTTCCTGAGAAGCCCCTTTATCTCAGCTGCAAAGGCCCTCCATATCTCTACCCAGCTATCCCCAAGGCCTATCCTCTGTGTTCCAATGAAACTATGTGAATAACAATGCCTTTGTCTACTGGGGATGAGGTCCTTTGCCTGATGGCTTTAGTTTAATTAACACTTATCACCTGGAGCAGACCCAGGGAAACCAGATCCAGGATGTGTGTGTGTTCACCTGTGAGAAGCTCTGCTTACACCTCAGGTGAGCAGTAACACCCAAACACAGCTGCCAGAATGATACCCATTAGCATGGCCGGGGATAACCCTCTCCCTCTCCGCGCCCCGCCAACCCCTTTCCATAGACACTGACAAATGGTGAGTCTGGGATGCTTTATCTCTTGCTAACACTCCTCCTTTCCTTTGCCCTTTTCTCCCTGGGAGTTTCCTTATGGCTCTCATGAAAAAACCTTTGTGTCACTTTGAAAAGTTGCCAGTTGTCACCGCATCACATAAAATCTGGCTTTCACTGGGCGGAGACCCCTGAGAGCTCTGTGCTGTGAAGTGAGAAGTAGTCAGTTGGAATAATCCCTTCAATTTGAGCAGTCTCTCAAGCATAATTAGACCATACCAGGTGAGGGATCCTCACTGACACTAATATAAATAAACAAACACTAGGACTGTGCCAATCTGCTCTTCCTACTCCCTGCCCCTCCCCCTCTTTCTCACCCCCACCTTTTTCCCCTCAAAGGAAGAAATACCGTAATTGGTGCCATAACACACATGCATGCCGCTCTGGATGAGGCCCCTATGGTATTAAGTCCTCTTCATAATGACTGGGGTAACAAATGCCTACCCCAAACCAAAAAGCAAAGAAATTAGATCATATTTATTTGAATGAGGGCCTGAGCAGAATATGACTGAGGTCCACAATAAAAAGGAATGCTGGAGATGGTACAGAATGCAGGTGACAGATTCATTTTACAGATGAGGAAACCAAGGCCCAGAGAGCTCAAGTGATTTGCCCAACTACCTCGGTTCACGTAAGAGACCACAACTAAGGAAAGGTGATCAACAGACAAAGAGAAGCTCTCAGCTGTTATGTCACGAAGCAGTATTTTGTGGAATTCTGGGAGAAGGCAATGGATGCATTTAATTGGTCCCCAGACACCCTAGGTTGTTTCCCTCACAGAATTCTTTCTGCATGAAAGGAGCTAGCTACAGCAACATCTCTAAAGGCAATTGTAGAAAGCCTTTTGCCACAAGACCAATATGCTCTTAAGAAAATATCAACATGGCCGCAGAAGACACAAGTCAGATCCCAGACTTAGCTGAGGTTACAATGTCGGAGCAAATGATACCCATGCTACCAAATGATCTGTTGTCCCCAATAGCATTTGGGGTGCTTTTGCTTGAGGAATACACGAACAGGCACGCACTGTAGAAAAAAATGCGTTAGCCCCAAACCAGCAAGTACCTTAGCGAGGGTGGAAGATTCACCTCTCAGTTTAGTGGAAATTTTTCCTTAGTTTCATTATATTTTTAAACTTGGCTATTTTCACGACTATTTAACATAGAAAACAAGTACCTATGAGATATCAGATTTCATCTATATGTCTGAAAATGATGATCCTATGGAATAAAGAGTCATTCAACAAATGTGATGAGGCTACAGGGCAATTCACATGGAACGTAGTAGATTAGAAATGCCTTAAAGGCAGGGACTGTTTTCAAATTGATAAGCATTTATTAAGCTCCTACTATGTGCCAGGCACTGCACTAAGTGCTTTGGTCTTTGTCACACCATTTCCTGGCATGATGTCTGGCACATAGTAGGCACTTAATAAGTAAATGTATACTGATGAGTTTTGAAAGACAACTCTGATGATGCCATGACTAACCACGATTCCAGAGGACTGATGAGGAAGCATCAGTCTTGACAGAGAGGTGATGGTCTCAAAAAACACAATGACACATGCATTTTTGATATGGCCAGTGTATGCAGCATAATTATGCATATTTGTTACAAGGGCTTTGTTTTTGTTTTTGTCTTTTTTCTGGTGAAGGGAGGTGGGAGAGAGAGAAAATAAACACTTGTGAATTGAAATTTTTTAAAAATATGAAGTTAAAAATGCTTGTTGATTGAGAATGTGGACATGTGACACTTTGAGAGGACTGGGGACATCGTATAACTTAATCAAGATGATCCGGGACCTCCCCAGATCAACCCAAATTTCCTATGTGAAAGAAAAAAGAATATATTTTTCTATTGCTTCTAATGAATATTTGGATTTGATTTACAGTCTTGGTGCCTTTAGATATTAATGATCTCAGGGGCAGCATATGGACCAACAAATGTTCAGTTTGGGGTAGTCTGGATAGATTTACTTCAAAAAATTCACCAGGTGGTCTGCCTTGAGTTGAAAAACAGCCTATTTAGTGGGCAAAATTAAGTCTCCAGCAAGCTACCTGGGCAGAGCTGGCTAGCCATGCAGCTTATATCCCAAAGGTATGTGCCAAGTGTATCTAACTTATTCATGACAAATGTTTTCTTTACAGAGGTTTTATTGGACGCAATCCAATTAATGGTACATCGGAATTTAATAACTTTTGATGATCACACCCCCTTCTGCTTATAGAAATAATGCCTCAAAGGACACACCAGAGTTCTTTTCCCCTATAAAATGAAACATGGAGAGGGAACAATTTTATTTAAAGAAATCAAGAAAGCCAATCAGACAGCTTATGAGAGACTGCTTTTTTCCTTCTATGACCACTGGTACCTTTTTTTTAAGATTTTAGAGTTTAGGTATTTTTTCTTGTGACACTAGAGAAGGATAATAAGACTTGTCACCTGAAATAAACTGGTATCAGTCTATTGGACTTGATTTTTGATTCAAGAGACCAGCACTGACTCTTGTCTGACTCTTGGAATACCCGTGACATCAAGTGCCCTTGATATCCTGATCCTGGCCCATGCCCATTTTGTGAACCCAGAAGAAAGCAGAAATATTAACAGCAGACTTACCTTTCAGCTACTTTGGACATCTTTAAACGATGTCTGTCTATCTGTGCGCTCAAAAATGTTATCTGAGGAAAGAGATGACAGGAATATTAATGCTGGACCAGAATGCTTTTCCCCTTCCCCTCCACCAATCCAAAGCCAAAATTCCTTTTAGTTTCAGCTCAAGACACTCCAAGAAGCTTTCCCCAACAACCTCTGTTTATGATGCTATTTTCCTTCACCTCTATCACACTGATGAGTAACTGATTTTTCCTATAGTTTTCCATTTTATACATGATTTTACATGTATAAATTTGGCATCTCACGATTGTTAGTGTCTGAGGGGCAATGTCTATGTTTTATATATCTTTTGGATCTTCGGCCTAGAACAGTTGCTAGTCCTCTGTTAGCCTTTTATTTACTCTGAATCTCATCAGCATTTACACCCATAGTCTTATTTTGTGTCTTCCTTCCTGCCTTTTTTCCTTCCTTCCTTCCTTCCTGCCTGCCTTCCTTCTTTCGTTCCTTTCTTCCTTCCTTCCTCCTCTCTGCCACTCTCTCTCTATCTCTGTCTGTCTGTCTCTCTCTGTCTCTGTCTCTTTCTCTCTCTCTTGACCAGACCTATGATTTTATCAGGTAAGGAACTCTCAGTATGGAACTCCTTAGACCAACGAAGAACAGCAACTACTCTGAACCATCTGATCACACAACCTTTATGGGTCAAAGGCTATACTCAAACCCAGGCCTTCTAAGTTCAGCTCTGACAAGCTGCAATTCATACCATCTTTTCTACATTTAAACACACACACACACAATTTAGAGATAATTTAGCCTAATCTCATTTTACGGAAAATTAAAGTTAATTCAATTCAATAAAAATATAATAGAGCTCAATAAAATATAAACTCTTTGAAGACAGGGATGATTTAATTTTATATCTGCATCTCTAGCACTTAGCATATGGTAGGTGCTTAATAAATGCTTGCTGACATGAATTAAATAGCTCTGTTGGTATACATGTCTTCTCTTCTCAAAGAGACAATAAGCTGTTCAAGGGCAGACTTTGTTTTCTTCCTTTACATCCACCTCGTATGATGCTCTGTATACAGTAGATGCTAAATTGTTGAATAGGATTTGTCTGTCTGAGGCCACATGGCATGCTTTTATGAGTGAACCACTATAGCAGCAACACAGAGTGTCACATGTAGTTAACTCTGTTAATCTTCTTTCCTTGGACTGATGAGTGCCTGGCACTGGTACGCATTTAATAAATGTTTATTGATAGACTGACCGAACTACTGACCTTGGTGAAAAATAACACCCACTGAATGGATTCTGAAAGGGGAATAGGTAGAATAGTAACAACCAATTTTTATCCCAACCCTGAGACTCAGAATCTTAGAAACAAAAGCGATTGGTCCCAACCTGTTGTTTTCCCTAGAGAGCATAACCTTTTCAGAAATTTTTTGAGGAACAAAACATGATTATATCTTTGTAGAAAAAGCAGAGCATAGTTGGAAGAATTTAGGAGAACAACTTTGCCCTCTGTAGCCAGCTTAGAGTTAGGAAGACCTGGGTTCAAGTCCTCCTCTGTAATTATGGCTGTATGACTGTGAGCACTTGGCAGCTAGGTGCTGTCGGGAAGATCTGAGTTCAAATGTGGCCTCAGATGCTTTCTAGCTTTGTGACCCTGGGCAAGTCACTTAACCCTATTTGTTCAGTTTCCTCATTTGTAAAATGAGGTGGAGTAGGAAATGGCAAGCCACTCTAGAGCTGGTCTTTGCTAAGAAAACCCCAAATGGGTTCACAAACAGTCAGACGTGACTGAAATGACTGACCAAGACCATGAGCACAACACTTAGCCTTTCATTATTCCAGGCAACTTTCTAAGATTAGTGATTTCACCAGTGAGGGGGGAACTCCTGGTGTGAAAACTCTATCTACTAATGTAGATCTGCACCAATTCCCTTTCCCCCCCAGCAACAATGTAGTGTACTTACTGGAAGGCCTCAGGCCAGCTATGTTCCAAAGAGGATCATTGATTTAGAGGTGGAAGGTCCCATTAGTCCAATCCCTTCATTTTATAGATGAGCCTCTGTGAGGCTCAGACAGAACCTTTGACATATACAGCAAAGAACCTACATTGGCTGCTTCCAAAGCCAGTGTATTTCCACTGTACTACACAGCCCTGCAAATGTCCCCAGGAACCCAGGAACTTGCTCATCTTTTTTGGACCTAAACATAACCAGAGTTTCCCATCCTTCCTCTGGGGTGTTAGGAACTGCCATGAATAATTCACACACGCACCTGTTTTCGGATGTCCTCTTTTGTAGTTTTTCTGATTGGCTGGGCAGGTATATGCACAGGACTCTGGGACTGAGACTCCTCTGTCACTCCATACACTGACTAGAAAAGAAGAGAAATATGAGGGATTCAGGTGCTGTTGGGAATCAGTGCCTTTCTTTTCTGCAACACCAGACACATTTCTCAGGCACAGAAATGAAAGGAAGAATTTCACATCTGCTCATAAGACTATGATGATTTCTAGCCTCAGTTTCTCCCCAGTATAGTTTTTAAGGATAAGTGAGGGTTAAATTGTAACATAGCACAGTCTTAGGGAGGTTAAATTGTGATACAACATGATTTCAGGGAGTAATCTTATAATTCCTTAGGTCCTGCCAAGAACAGGTGCATGGACTGGAACCAAACCTAAATAGATTGTTCTGCCAAAGTTAAGCCAATGTTATTGATGAACTGAGGTCATGATAAACTTGACCAATAAAGAAATAACAGGATGACAATTCTGAAAATAGTTGTATTGAAATAAGTTCTGAGAAATTTTTCTTCAATTGTTCAGTCATTTGCAACTCTTTGTGACCTCATGGACCAACTGTCCAAGGGGTTTTTCTTGGCAAGGATACGGGAGTGGTTTGCCATTTCCTTCTCCAGTTTTATGCAGGCAAGGGTTAAGTGACTTTTCCAAGATTGCACAGCTAGTAAGTGTCTAAGGTCATATTTGAACTCTGGTCTTTCTGATTCCAGCCCCAGTGTTCTTATCCACTGCACCACTAAATAGCTATACTGAACCATGTTCTGAGAAATAGTTGTATTACACATGGGCTACTACTTGACTATTTGTATAAAAAAGTGCCCCAATGGATTTCTCTTATAGTCCCTTTGACAGCCTGCTTATAAACACAGACTCTGAAAGCTCCTATTTTCCCCTTTTCAATAAATGATTATCTCAAGGATTGTCTACACGTAGGTTCATTTTAGCCTAATAAATTGTAGCTGTGACAGAGACACTTTACCAAAAGGATAGACCAATAAACCAGGGACTCTTCAACATGGAAAGACAAAAGGCTTGGTGGTGTTATGACCGAATTTTATCAAGTCCTGTATACAGATAGGGTGGAGAGATATTTGTCTATCAACTTCTGGAGTACTTGTTGCTCATCCTTTGTTCTCAAAGAGGACCAATGACAACACGAGGGGAATGTCTTGACTTCTGTGTGACTAAGGAAACCTTCTCAAAGGCTGAAAAGAGTAATATTTGGAGAAATAATAATGGTTGATAATTTATATAGCATCTTAAGTTTTGTAAAGTTATTCACATATGTAATCTCATCTGAGCCCCACAACAACCCTGTAAAGAAGGTACTATTGGTATTATTATCATTGCCATTTCACAGATGAAGAAACTGAGTCTCCGACAGCTTAAGTTTAGCATCCATGGTCCGGCACGCAATTAGCACTGGAGGTAAAATTCGGACATAGAACTTCTTGTTTCCAAATTTAGCACTCTTATAAATAGGCTATCATAAGCAAAAGGATTATATCTCTATATTACACAGTGGAGCATGTTACAACAGAACTCAAATACTCAAAAACGCAAATGGATCTGGGATTTCATCAATGTAGATATTCCCTCCAAAGATGCAGATTGCAACCCATTTGTGCCTGCCTATCCTGTGAGACTTTCGTCCATGTCTCCTCATAAGGCTGACACTGTAGGAACAGGACTTTGTTATGTGAGTGAAGGGTAAAAATAGAGAGTCAAGAATGGCTCCAATTTTATGACTAGGTTTCATAGTGGGGAGAAGAGGGATATTTTAGGCTTTACTGCTAACCTTATGAGGTTTAGATTATAGCTTTACATACAGTACTCGATCATTATCAATCGCTTTTAACCACATTATCTCATTAATTTCTCATGGTAGCTGGGTAAGGTAGATAGTGCCAATACGAGGTCTCCATCTACTAATGAGGAAACTGGAGTTTTGAGATATTAAGGCCATAGAAGTCAATAAGTGGCACAACTGGTACTCAAACCCAATTCCAGGGTTCTTTCAGCTACAAATAAGTCTTCTAATAGTACATCTCTTAGGACCATAGTCAGTCAGAATCCTGGGTTGGCTGGACCAAGGCTTAAGCCCCATATGGTGTTTTAATGAAGACCTGTCTAAGCACCCTTTTCACCTCTGGGTGACAGTCACAGTTCCCTAAAAAAATGAAACATTCCTTGGTCTTCCAGTCTATTGTCCAAGCAACAGGAAGCTTTAGAGGGTTTTCTTGACATGGAAACATTTTACATTCAGCTAAATGAGCTGACCTTTTTGACCTTCTGGGGATTCTTCATCCGACGACATTTTCTGATATCCATTTCTGTTGTATTCACACAACCTGGCTGAGAAAGGAATCAGTGTAAAAATTACTCATTGAAGTTCTAATTGATCCAAATGAACTTATTACTACCATTAAGTCAAATCAACAATGATCTGTTTAGTGATTATTTTCGCAAGGCAACATGTTAAGCACTGGGGATACAAAGAAAGGCAAAATTCTATTAAAATATATAAGCATACAAATATAGGGTGTCCCCAAAGTCTTTGTATGGTTTTAAGTTATTAATAGCTTAAAGTATTAAGCTAGTGTTAAGCTATTAATAGCTTAAAGTGTTGAGCTAGTATTAAGTTATAAATAGCTTAGTACTGCACAAAGACTTTGGAGATACCCTGTATATGTTGATTTTCTCCAATGCACAAATTAATTTTGTTTAGTGGATCTGTGCTTGCCTTACGCCAAATGACAGATTTTAATATGATCAGGAAGATGATATTTACAAATGGCTTTTTAACAAAGATGTGTTCTCTGCTGACTAATAATAATAAAGGGAAGGGAAGGCAACAAGCATTTACATAGTGCCTGCTATGTGTCAGGCAATGCACTAAACTCTTACAAATATTGTCCTGTTTGATCCGCACAACAACCCCGTGTGGTGGGTGCTATCACCATCCCCATTTTATAGTTGATGAAACTGAGGGAAATAAAGATTAAGTGACTCATCCAGGGTCATATTGTTGTTCGATCATTTCAGTCATGTCTGACTCTTTGTGACCCCATTTGGGGTTTCCTTGGGAAAGATACTGGAGTGGTTTGCCATTTACTTCTCCAGCTCATTTTGTAGATGAGGAGACAGAGGCACACAGGGTGTAGTGATTTGCCCAAAGTCACACAGCTAGCAAGTGTCTGAGGCCAGATTTGAACTGAGAAAGATAAGACTTCTTGACTCCAGGCCCAGCACTCTCTCCATTGCGCCATCTTAAGGTCCTCCACCATTTGGGGACTGAATTTTTTGTGCCCATTTTTGGAAAATCTTGGCTTGAAGACTTTATTTTTAATTATGTGAAAAGGATAAGAAAAGGACCTGTCCTTAGTCCACCCTCCTGTTTTATGAAGGGATATGTAATTCGTTTTGATTACACGGAATTTTTTTAAAGTCTTGAAAAAGACTGTCACATTTAAGTATCTGTGAAAATGGAAATGTTTTTACTCTGAAAATGTGAACTGTGCTGTTTCCCTGAGAAAACAATTTGCTCTCCCCATGGACAGAGGGGAAACCCTTGTATTTTCAAGGATATTTTAGAGTCAACTTTGTGTGGCTTTTAGGGAAAATAAAATAATTATATGAATGGATAAAGGCAGGTAAGTGGAACATTTGCTAGAGCTCCAACCCAGAGTCAGGAAGACTCATCTTTGTGAATTCAAATCTGGCCTCAGACACTTACTGGCTGTGTGACCCTGGGCAAGTCACTTAATGCTGTTTGCCTTAGTTTTATCATCTGTAAAATGAGCTGGAGAAGGAAATGGCAAACCACTGTAGTATCTTTGCCAAGAAAGACCCCCCATTTAGGGAGTTATGCAGAGTCGAAAATGACTGAATATGACAGAACAAAAAATGAATGAAAAATAAAATGGGTGATCATCCATTTCCCAAAAATGGATGTTTGTAGGCTAGACTGCCTTTGGTCTTAAGAAGAAAAGGAAAATGAGAAAACCTATAAAACTACACAAAACTGTCTCACCACTGGCCTGTGAACATCCCAGAAGGCTCGTTCTTGACTATCCAAAATTTTTCTTTCTGTTTTATCTTTTTTCCGGTCAATCCTAAAAAAGGAAATAGAAAAGGGAAATGATTTGCATTTGTCTTTTTTTCTTTTTAATTTCTTCTGCCCACCCCTATTTGTTATCATTTCTAAGGAACTAGCACATCGCTTGCAAATGGAACAAATGTATTTACTGTGTTCATTTTAAGATCACAAGGCCCGTATGTATAAAATGATGGTGACCTCCTTCTTCCCCTCCACTCTGCTCCACAGTGAAATTAACAAAAGAAAATATGTTTGGGCCCCAACTTACAAAGAAGTCTATAATGGAGAGAAATTGCATATGATGCTGGGGAAAATCAGTTGGTTGGAGTGTAAGCTAAAACATACACTCCTCCAGGTTGGGGATTGTTTTAGTAGGTGTTTAATAATTGTTGAATTGGGGTGGTGTTTAGTGTTGTGAAATTTAAATGTAGGCCAGTCCATTTTCCATCCTTAAATTTCTAAGTTTGCTTTAGGTGTAACTTGATGTAATTTTAAAACTTCAATTTAAGCTGAGTCTCCTCCCACTCCACCTTTCCCCCAAATCAGAGGAAGGACCTCAGCACATGACAGGATCTAGAAATCAAATATCACCCCCATTTTGATTTTACTAGCCCCAGCTGGTAGATGAACAAATTGTGAAAAGTAAATTACAGGTGACAAAAGAAATACTTTGTTTTCTAATCAGTAGCCCAGATGAGAGGCTTTTATTAAAACAAGAAAAAAAGTGTATTGCTTCATATTCCTTCTGTAAGTAAGAAGTAACTCAGATTAATTGCCATGTACCAGGGAACTTCTAGCTTTCGAATCTCACGGGAGCACTTTAGTTTACTGGACTGAAATAAACCTATAATCACCCTGTGATTTTCATGATAATTACCATGTACTTAAATGGTCCACAATTATAAAGTAATCACAGAGTTAATCAAAACAGTTAATCGAGAAATACCATATGTGTATCAAGTGACAATTCCCCCTCCTTTTGTAACATGTGAGGCTCTTCTAGTCTGCAAGTACAAATTAACTTTTCTCTTTGTTTTCCAGGATCTTCTGGATGCAAAGAGATTATAAACCTTGTTATTCCTGTTCCAATTTCTGCCCCACCCACTATCATCAGATTCTCCATGGCCACGGCTCCTTCTGAAGCAGTAACTGACTCTAGAGTGATATACAACACTGTGTAGAGGGCACCTAGCTTGCTAAGGTTACTGAGAGAGAGTGATGAGATCTTGGGCGAGAGGCAGAGCATAATGAATTGTGGGAAGGAAGAGGAATGCAGGAGAAGGGTCAGATGGATAACCTGTCAACAGAACCCATAATATAGAAGTTAACACAATGGCATCCTAAGAATCATCAATTTGAACAAAGTCACTACCATTTTTCTCTTTTACTGTACCATAGGGGGCTGTAAGGGTTGGCAGCGGGAGAGGATGTCATGAGTGAGACTGGCTGTAGTGAAAGTGGGGCTTTTCAGCCTCATTCCACAGTATACATGTCTATCTACATCTATCAGCATTAATCTAAAAAGGGGGGCAGTGACAGGGAAAGGAAAAGGGGGACATGGGGTACCCTGTAAGTGGGGGTATAAATATGCTACCAGTAAGAATGGGAAGGATGGGGAGACAAGTCTTTAGAAAGATGGCATTTGGCCATGCTAATAGAAGGAATCAGGAGAGAAGAGAGTAGCAGTGACTGGGGAGAAATTTAGAATATTATAGATCAACCCCTTTACCAAAGTGAATATCCAGTGAGTTCCAATTTAGAAGGATAAAATGATGAAAGATAAGGGGGATACAGGGCGATGAGCTGGAGTGGTTCATGACAGTAGTCCATGCAGAGATGCTCCTAGATCTTATACTGTAGGACAAGGAAACCTTTGAGTACTACGGGCTGGGTTACTTCTTGGAGTAGGAGTCCTTAACGCCTGACTTATGGGATGCTTGTCAACAGTCTTTTTTGTATGTAAGCTATAAGTAGAATGCCCCAGATCCACAAGGGTGGCTACACCTTTCCAACCTCCTACTTCTACAAAGAATTTCTTGTACCCACAATGTCAGCCAATCTGAAAGTACTGGAAGGGAAACTTCCATGCTTCTGCATTGCATCCATCTCTGGTACTCAGTATAACCTGTACAAATGTAAAGGCTCTTATTTGGGGTGGGGGATATGCCTTGTTAAAATCAAAAGAAATCTCCAAAAGTCTAAATGCATTTCCACACAGAACATAAAGTGGTTTGGAAATTATTTGGGCAACTACAGATTGTTCAAGTCAGGGGTATAGGTTAAGAAAGAATAGAGGAAGGATTTTCCCATAAGTATTCTAGAATACCCACTTGATAACTTTCCTAGTGTGAAATTAACCAAGAAGAAGACACACATCAAATTACAAGAAAAAACACCATCTGGGCTGAAAATTCAGAGTGATTTCTAGGCAAATCCTGGCCTTTATTTCTACAAAGCTGTTTTTATTAGAAAATAGGGAAGAGAACCAGAAATCCTAACTCTGGTTGCCGACTCCCTTGAACACATGCAACGAAGACACACATTCGGAATGAAACCCCTTCTTCTCCTGGAAGAGGCTCTGTTCCATTCACATACTTCACTTGGGCTTCCGCTTGCATAAAGATGAATTCCCACTTCCTTGCAAAGGCCCTCTGGAGTCTTGCTAGGTTTTCCTGATAAAAAATGAAAATCAATGAGGGCATTAATCATAATAAGTATTGGACCATGGCTACCATGCTCATTACATGTGCGCCCATCCATATTGGTTAGACAGAACAAAATAATGGTCCCCCGTTTTAAATTCAGTAGACTGGAACTTGATTTAGCTTTGTACCGTATTCTGCTGCACAGGAATGCACTTCCAATCATCATCAGTATGCCAACTAAAGGAATTATCTGACTCAAGTTTGGAGGGAACCACTGGAACCTTTCTTCCAATAGGTCTCATCTATGTATGTAATACCCACTGCTTGGCTGCATATCCAATGTAAGCTGGGGTCTAGAGGTATGCTCGAGTTTTCCATTTGTGCTCTTTGAATCTGGGGATAAATGATGCCTGCTGGACATTTCTGTAAACAAAAACTAGGAGAATGGGGGTGGTTTCTCTGGACTTATCTTCTATTCTTAAAACTAGGTCACTCTAATAGAGAAGCCTATGACACCAAGTTAGTTTTCTAGAATCTGACCAATGCAGAAATGGAGTCTCTAGCATTATAGATTTAGTGCTGGAAGGGGCCTTAGAGGTCATTAATTTTAACTTGTCTCTTAGTCCATATACAAAGCAGATACAGCAGGTTGGGGTAAGGCAGGCAAGGAAGGGAAGAGAATTTCATTTTCTAATTGAAAAGTGCAAAAAAAGGCAGAGTAAAAAAGAAAAAAAATGTTTCATTAAGTATCTCCCCCAAAGAAAAAAGAGAGAAGTGTTCTTTTTAATTCTTTAATTCAGTAATATTGCACATAGTGGGCAGTAGATAAGATAGTTAGCTGACAGGCCCGCTAATCACCTGCCTAATTCTGATTGAATGCAAGTCCAGAATTCACATTCTGCTATGTATTTTCATAGAGTTGGTGCCAACACCTAATTGATTGCTTTTATTAGAAGGTTATTAATATAAAAGGGGATTAAAATGAAAAGTACCTGTATGTACAAATAGGCACAGAAACCAAAATGACCCTCGGAATCTTTTCTTTTCTTTTCTGGTCTTTTTTTTTTGAGAATCCTTTGAGCTTTTTTATAGTATTTAAACTTCACTGGGAATTGGTGCCACTATCTATTCTGAACATTCTTTTACATGGAAAATGGAAGATGTGAGTGAGAGATCCAAAGTGGATCATGACACTTTTGGCCCTAAGGTTAAGGAAGTTACATAGACAAAAATTAAAAGTATAAGTAGTCCAAAAACCTTTACACCCAGACCACAAATAAGGAAAGGTTTCAAAACAGCATAATCTTGATTGGGGGTGAAGTGTCTAGTTACAAGGAACTCAAAGGTGCCAAAGTCTGCTAGAATGTGAGAAAGGACAGACATAGGTAATATCAAGAGCTTCCCATGTGTCGGCCATGTCTAAGTGCTTTACAAATACTATCCTATTGAATAGTCACAACAAACCTGACAGGTAGGTGCTATTATTTTCCCCTATTTCATAGTTGAGGAAACTGATGCAGAGGGAGGTTAAGAGACTTGTCCAGGGTCACACAAGTAATAAATATCTGAGACTAGATTTGAATTCAGGTCTTCCTGACTCTAGGCACAGTGCTCCATCCACTGAGCCACCTAGCTGCCTCTAGTGACAATTTTACAGTTTGGTTAGAAAGCTCATCAAAGTCAATGAATGACACTACAGATAGATGGATAAGAAGCTACATGGTATTAGTAGAAAGAATGATAGACTTAGATTCAAGAAGGCCTGAGTTCACATCTTGCCTCTGATCTATATTAGCCAAGAGTAGGGACAAGTTACTCACTCCCTCTGAGCCTCAATATCCTTATCTATGAAATGGGGATAACTACATGTAGTGTACTTCATGAGCAGGTTGTGAGGTTCAGAAGAGACCATGCATGTTAAGTTCTTTGCAAACTTTAGAGCCCCCTCTAAATGTTACTTATATTATTACCTACCTAGTCCTGTTGTTAGAGTCAAGTGAGACTATACAGTCAGTGAAAGTGCTATGGAAATATAAAGTATTATTAATACTGCTAGTATAAAGAGACTACTAGGGAAGTCCCTCATCAACTGGACACGATTATTTAGAAGCACCTAAAGGGAGCTCCTCTGATAGCTTCCTAGTGACAAGGGTTACCTCCAAGACGATTGGGAACTGAAAGGCAGGGGGGGTGATCTCTTACTGGAGGAGCCGTCCCAGGTGGGGATAAGGAGCCAAAGAGAGAAACTGACCCTCCTTTATTGGACCCAACCTGTATGAGCCCAGAATCTTGGAGCTGCCCAGACTATGAATAATACAACTGTCATTGCCCTGTCTACATGGAAAAGTTTCTGAGATAGCATTAGTGACTAAAATTTATTTTATTTAATTTATTTAATATATTTAGTTTTCAGCAGTGATTTTCACAAGAGTTTGAATTACAAATTTTCTCCCCGTTTCTACCCTCCCGCCCACTCCAAGATGGTGTATATTCTGGTTGCCCTGTTCCCCAGTCAGCCCTCCCTTCTGAGTGACTAAAATTTAGTCCCACTTCGTTATTTTTAGTACTTGTGTCCCTAGTTCCTGGGGACAATGCCGGATACACAGTAAATGCTTAATAAGTACTTCTTGTTGTTATGGCAACAGTTTTGCATTGACCTCCTCGCTATTCCTCCAAGACATTTGACCTCCTGAGTCTGGGCATTTTCACTGGCTGTCCTCCATATCTGGAATGCTCTTTCTCCTCATCTTTGCCCCCTGGCTTTCTTTAAGTCTCAGATAAAATCCTATCTCCTAAAAGAAATCTTTGCTCATCCCACTTAATTTTTGAGTTGTTATTGTTCAATGATTTTGTCTTATCTGACTCTTCATGACACCATTCGCAGTTTTCTTGGCAAAGATACTAAAGTGATTTGCCATTTCCTTCTCCAGCTCATTTTACACATAAGGAAACTGAGGCAAACAGGGTTAAGTGACTTGCCTAGTGTCTGAAGTCGAATTTGATCTCAGGTCCTCCTGACTGCACCACCTAGCTGCCCCCAGTATCTTCTTTCTAGTGTCTTCCTTCCTAAATCTTCAATTTATTTTGTATATAGCTTATTTCCACATATTTATTTGCATGTTATCTCCCTTATTAGTTCATGAGCTCTTTGAGAGCAGGGATTGGTTTTTTGCCTTTCTTTGTATCCTCAGAACTTAGTATAGTGCCTGGCACATAATAACAGGCACTTAATAAACGCTTATTGACTGACTAACTGACTGAGACAATCTGTCTTGAACAGTGAGCCTTAGCGTGGGCATAGCAGAGCATGGGTAGGGCTGGCTGGCCCCTGTGCCCAACAGGCTGTACTGGGCCTCAAGTTAACTGTGGAAGTCCTGAAAAGCAGGAAGGAGAGGAGAATTTGGTAGGTGGGTGGATTTAAAGGTAGGGATAGTGTTTGATTATACAAGAGAAAAATTATTCCCGGCCTTCTCTGCTGCCTCTCTTCCCTCAGCTGCCAGCCCTTTAGCCATTTCACTGTTCATTAGTACCTCCACAGGAGGGTGGGTAGGGAACAGAGGAGGAGGAGGAAGACTTAAAATTAGCCTTATAAAGATGGGTTTGGTGGAGGAGGTGGAAATTATTGGCTACAGTTGCATTTTTTATCATCTGTGTTGATTTTGTATTTAAACTTCTCTGAACTTCATTTTCCACCTCTGTGAAATGGGGGCAACCCTATTGGGAACAGAGTTCCTGGGACGATCAAAGGAGAAGACTGATAATTCTCCTCTTGAACAGTAACAGACCATGGTATAACATGTGGCCTCAAGGCTGGTAGGGAGGCGGTGTGGGGGATCAAATTCTTGGAAGGAATTATGGAGAGAAATCATGAATCTGAGATTTGGAGTGGGAAGAGGGGCATTTGGAAAGATGTCACATGAATCACACAGATCCTATGGGCTACATCTACCCTAAGCATCTCCCTCTGATACCAAGAACTGTTGAATGTGCGGGATCACAATTTTATCCTCAGAGTCACAAAAACTGTCAGAGTGAGGCCATTTAGAGCTGAGAACAAGGGGTCGGGGTGAGCTTTCCTTCCCTTCCCCATTGTGTCTGCAAAGGCTGAGGGCTGAAAAGGGGGAAAAGAAGGTTCAAACCCAGATAGACGCAAAGATATCTTTTGACCCTCCTCCTCCCACACCTGTTCTTGGAGCAAATTATACTTACAGCTTCATAATCTGCCAATTCCAATCTTGCTTTATTCTGCATTGTCCTCTTACACAGGTAAATGGCTAAGAGAAGAAGAGAAATAACATTGCACCAAAACCATGAGTGTAGCATCAGGCAAGGTGGGTGGCACAAGACCAGGGCTCAGCATCATGCATTTCAAGCTGAAAGGATCTTAGAGGTCATCTAGTCCAACTTCTTCATTTAACAGGTAAGGAAACTGAGATCCAGATAGGTTAATTGATTTTCCCCAAGGTCACAAAGTAATATCTGAGTCAATATTGGAACCCAAATTTGAGCCAATATTTGAATGCAAAATCTAGCCCTCTGCACCATTTGCATTCAAAAGACCTGGATTTTAATCTCATCTCTTCTACTTACTAGTCATGTGGACTTGAATAGGTCTATTGATCAATCTAAGGTTCAGTTTTCGCCTCTGCCAATTGGAAATAATACCTGTACTACCAACTTCAAAGGGCTATCCCAAGAATCAAACAAAATAATGTAAAAGTATAGTAAAGTGCTATATAAAAACAATTAGCAATAAGTAGCATTCATACAGCAATCAGTCAACCAATCATATATTTTTTGGGCACCTACGTGTCCTGTACTATGCTAGACACTGTGAGAAATGTTAGAAAAGCAGAAGTCGTGAATAGCCTCTACTCTTAAGGAGCCATGTATCATGTCAGGATTTGGTCATCAAGAATGGAAATATGAGCCACTTGGTGATTTCAGGACATAGCATGACACTTCCATCCCCTGTCCTGAAACATATGTGCTTCTGGTACAATGTACCCATGGCCTAGTAGAGTGCACATAACAGGTAAATACTTCATGAATGAATGACGGCATCTTAGAAGCAGAAATAGAATAGGCTCCTCTAACCTCCTCCTCACCTCCTCTAACAACAAGTTTTAATGATTTCTTCAAGACAGCTCAAATTTCATCCTACTCTTTGTGGCTTCTCTGGTCCTTCCCACCCCAGCAGCTAATGCCTTCCCTTCAGCGAATGTATTGCGCCTACTTTGTATATATCTTCTATCTACTTATTTTCCTGTTGCCTCCCTCCTTAGAATGTGAACTTCTTGAAGGCAAGGATTATCTTTTTGCCTTCCTTTAAATCTCAACTCTTAGCACAGTACCTGGAACATATTAAGCACTAAATAGATGCTTGTTGATTCCTGGACAGCTAGCTAGGCAGGACATGAGACCGGTTGGTAAATGGAAGGGGGAGACTTTTCATATTGCAAGCCCAATCAAAACTGATCCAGTCTCAGGATATCTAAAAGTTAGGGATAGAGAACAATCTGGAATTATGCCCAAAGAGTTACAAAACTATATGTACCCTTTGACCCAGCAATACCAGTATTAAGCCAGTTTCCCAAGGTGATCAGGCGAAAAAGGAAAAGAACCTATATATTCTAAGATATTTATAGGAGCTCTCTTTGTGATGTCAAAGAACTGGAAATTGAGAGGATATCTGTTAATCGGGGAATGGCTAAATAAGTTGGGGCATATGATTGTGATGGAATACTACAGTGCTGTAAAAAATAATGAGCAGGTTGGTTAAAAAAACAGGGAAGGACACATGAAATGGTGAGGAATGAAATGAGCAGAACAAAGAGAACGTTGTATATAGTAACAGCCATGTTATTTGAAGAATAACTATGAGTGACTAGTTATTTTGAGAATTAGAAATACTCAAATCAACTACAAAAAACCTACAAAGGAAGATGCTGTCCACCTCCAGAGAAAGAATTAATAAATATAAGTATGCATAGTATAGTTTTACACATGTATGTGTATGTGTGTGTGTGAAATTATGGCCTTCTCTAGTGTGGGATGGGGATGGAGGGAGGGAGACAGTTTAGAACTTAAAGTGGAACAAAATATCACTCAGATCTGAGAGCAGGAAGAGGCAAGAAAGTGGATATGTTCAGAATTCCTGCTACTACCACTGCTTGGTTTTGACCAGCATTGTTTGGAAAACCCAGGATGTGTGTGTGTGTGTGTGTGTGTGTGTGTGTGTGTGTGTGTGTGTGTGTGAGAGAGAGAGAGAGAGAGAGAGAGAGAGAGAGAGAGAGCCCAATAGCTTGTAACAGTGTCAAACTCAAATAGAAACAGTTACCTGCAGGCTACATATTGACTTAGAAAACCATAAATTAACATTATCTATGTTATACTATATTTTTACTCATTTGTTAAACATTTCCCAGTTGCATTTTAGTTGGATTCAGGTTTCATTAGGGAGTTTTGCAGATCTTGAGTTTGACCTCTCTGGCTTATACCACTTCTCCAGACTGTGAGGAGGCATGTTGAGAAGATGAACCAATAACTCCTAAGATGTGGTCAAATGAGATTCTCTAGGTTATAAATAAATATCTACTTCTTCGTATATAGGGCTGATGCTACTCATTTCACTGTCAGGAAGATATGTTTGTTATCCTTCTAGTAGTGGTGATATATTGCACTGAATCATCCACAGCCTTTTACCCCATATCTCTTGTGACTAAGGTCCCAGATGAGGAAGTCTGCTGGTTAGAATAAGGCAGGTAGGCTGTATTTGTGGAATTTTTCCCCTGTGTAAACCTGTGAGATCCAGAGAAGTTGAGGCAAGATCACATAGGTAGTAACTGACAGAGATAGGAATTTGAATCCAAGTCCTCTCACTCCAAATCTAATGACCTTTTCATAATATTATTCTGCCTCCGTCAGTAGATATATTTTACTATATGTATATGTATACACACAAATACATATGAATAGAACTACATATGTACCATGTGAAATACATCAGTAGATAGATTTTACATACAAGTAAACATAAAGTAATTTTGGTGGGTTAATAACCCAAATGGGTAGTCATGTAGGATGTGGTACTTGAGGTAAGTTTGGAAGGGAGCTAGGGATTCCAGGAGGTGGGAAGCCAGAAAAAAAGAACATTCCATGCACAGGTTATAGCCTGGGCAAAAAGCATGGACATGGACACTGGATTTCACATATAGGCAGCAGTAAGCAAGCCAATTTCATCATTCTGATCTGCAACGATTTCTCTTTTGCCTCAAGCTGTACCTTATAATCTGTACCACAACAATTAATACTTGGTTGTAGGCTGTTTTAAAATATTCTCTAATTGTTTCTTGTGCATTTCTTATCTTAGGAAGAAAGACCATATCTTTGACTTCTTCTGAATTCCCTACAGTGGCTTGCATATTCATAGAATCAGTTTGAGAGCTGGAAGAGACCTTAGCCAATTAGTCCAACTCCTTCATTTTATAGGATAGAGGTTCAAAATACTTATTGGTTGAATGATTACTAGTTCTTCTTTGTGGATGAAATGAGTACTTTGCTATTTTTGATCCTTAGTGACTTTATCTGTGAAATGGGAATGAAAGTGTTGAGGCAAAACAATTCAAAATGATAATTTGATCTCGAACAGTGGCACAATATTCATAGTGTTGCTATCAGTGAATGTGATACATATTTAAACTATGAATGCTAGAAAATGTCTTGAAAAAGGAAAAACACATGATATAGATAGATAGACAGATAGATAGATAGACAGATAGATAGAATAGATAGATAGACAAATAAAGTTAAAGTTTAGTCTCTTACAAGCAGAAAACACACACACATACACATATTTAAACTTGGAGCCCAGACTTTCCAAATTTACATATACATACATACATACATACACATATACATACATACATACACACATATTGGTGCTTTCTGTTTGTAAGAGACTAAACCTTAACCTTGACCCTCTTGTGTCCATGGCCCTTGAAAACAGTCTCTCTCACATTCATAACAAGTCACATTCATGACAATGACATGAAAAAACAGAGACAAAGTAATTTTCTCTAGAACTGGGCTTTGATGGGCCATATTTCAGCAGCTCCAGAAGCTTCTAATTTATTATGAGCCAAACATAACTCCTCTTCCTGGCCAGAAGCATCATGCAGAACCATTGATTATAGCATTTAAGGAGTGGGTTTTCAGTGAAGTGAGCAATAACACATGTAGACAGCTGAAGAGCCTTTCCCCTTATACACTCGTGCTGTCCACAGCTATTTGGAAGTCTAATAATCTGAACTTTATTAGGCTATAAACTATTGTTATTCTATTCCTTCCACTGCTACCATTTAATAATTTCCCCTTCCTTCAAATTTATCTACTGCATAAGTTATAAGGTTGAGTAGTAGATTGACTGCCCGTTGGTCAACCAATCAAATGAATCAGTCAGCATCTGCCAAATATTAATTCAGCTGCAGACCCACATCATTCGACCTGCAGCTGGAATCCTCTCCCCCTAACAGACAATAATTTTCTGAACTGTCTTGAAAGAAATGGGATTTGATTGCCCCACTACCTCAGGAGAGGAATTATCTGGGCTGCCATAGAAGCATTTACTTAAGTCCTACTTCATGTTCTGATAGGTTCTACCAAGCTGGAAAGAAAGGCTTTGAATATAGGTCCAGTGATAGGTTCTGTGTCTGGCCTTAGAGGACCAGCTTAATTAAGTTTGAAGAGGATTGTCAACAGAAGACCAACTACTAATGATGACTTTTTTTTAGCCACAACTGATTAAGGTAATTTATTACAAAGCAAGAGTCTGTTCTTCCTTCTTTCTTTCCTTGTTCCTTCCTTCCTTCCCCTGAGGCAGCTAGAGGGTACAGTGAATAGAGCATGGGGTTAGGAATCAGGAAAGACCTGAGTTTAAATTTGACCTCAGACCCTTACTAGCTGTGTGACCCTGGGAAATGTCACTTAACCTGTCTGCCTCAGTCTCTTCAACGGTAAAATGGGGATGTTAATAACAGCATCTACCCGACAGGGGTGTAGTGAGGATTAAATGGGGGTAATATTTGTAAAGCACTTAGCACAGTGCCGGAAACATAGTTAGGTGCTTAATAAATGTTTAGCCCTTTCCCTTGTTGTCCCCCCTCCCTCCTTTTTGTACCATAGATCCCTTTGACAGTATAAACTGTATAAGATAAGCATGGGGTGCTATAATAAGTGGAAGTCTATGAACTCCTTTTCATGATAATGTCTTAAAATGAATAAAATAAAATATATAGAATTGCAAAGGAAATTTGATCATATTAAAATATAATTTTCAAAATATTTTTAAAAAAATTCATGGGACCTCTGAAATTTATCCACAGATTGCTTAGGGGTCCATGTACCTCAGGTTAAGAACCCCTGGTGGAGCGGGTTCATTACCTGAATTGGTGGAAGGAGTAGCCAGACTGATGATCTCATATTTCTCCGAAGCATTAAAGTACCTTATTACTAAAGGTAATGGTAATGAAGTGTCAGCTGTCACTGCTGCCTAAGCTAGTGTATATCCATTCTCTTCCATTAAGGATATGAAATCAGATGAGCCTTAAAGGATCTCCTTGCTCAGATATGATCTAATTGTGCCAAATCAAATAACTTATTCCCCTGAGTCAGGGTGAATTCTACTCCTATCTCTCTCTAAGTTCCTCCAAGGATTCTTGTTATGCTTTTCCATAAGCCTATGAAGTTGCATGCGGAAGCTGGTCATTATCGTCTTGGTCCGGCCTTCATCAGCCACATGGCATCAGTGAAAGGCTCTGGGATCCCATGTATTGAGTGGCCCTTATAAGAACTTCTCTCCTACTCCTCTCCTGGGACTTCCTCGTTTTCTGTGTGCTGTGTGCCTCCTTCCATTATGAAGAGTTCCCAAGAGTTGAGGGCTTATTAAATGTCAACTAAATGAAAAAAAGCCAAACATGGGAAACCCCCCAGGACACAGACAAATTACTCTACAGTTGCTCAGACGCTAAGCATTTATCTTTCAAGCTCCCAGCAGTAACCTGTAAGAACTGGAGGTTGCTTCAGTTCTCACCATAGTCAGTGTTTTCAGGTTCCCAGCAGTTGGAGGGCCAGAAGTATGGAGCCTGCAAAACAACAGAGGGTTAGGAAACAGGAGCCCCCTGGTATCATTCCCGTTTCCCCCAAGGCCCTGAACTGTGTTCTACCTTCCCCTTTCCAAAGTTGTTCCATTCTGATCAGATGAGGTGAAAATTGACAAAAAAAGGTGCTTGGGAGAAAGGAAGAGAGCTGACTTACCTGGAATCGATAAAAGGTGCCATCATCCTTCAGGGTAAGGACGTGGTCTGATATGGGAAAGATGTAACCCTGAGCAGCTACAAGGCTTCCCAAGTGTATTGCTTCACCTGCAGATCAGGGTACAAGAGAGAAATAATTAGAAAGCTATTAGACTCAGCACCTGCCACTCAAATCTAAACTGTGTAAGGTAAGCACGGGGGGAGGGGCGATGCTATAATAACTTAATAGCTATGTTTATAACTTCAAAAGGGATAGAAGTTATATGGAGAAGGAAAGTATTAGGGAGAAGGATCTTGACAGCAAAGAAAAGCTTCAAGTTTACTGTTGCCTCTCTGGTCTCTAAGGTTTGGTTTCCCAGGAATATAGATCTGCTGCTCCCCCCGATGCCCTCACCACCCTCTTGCCTCCTAATTGGTATCTCCAAATTCCTTTCCAAACTCCCCTTTTTAGTATTCCAAACTTCTCTTATAATTATGAAGCCAGGAATCAACATTTATATAATAAGGTTTCAGACTAAATCAAGAGGAGGGCACAAAAGCTTCTAGCTGGCTCCCATCGGGAGCGGTGAGGGCACCATCTTTAACAGTGATACCAGGGTTCCTTTGAGTCTTATGCTGCATACCCCTCCTATAGCTCCCCCAAAACAGCAGTAGAAATGAAATTTAAATCACCTCTATCCTATGGATATAAAATAGAAATTCCTACCTCAGAGTCTGGAGGAAGGAAAGCATAGAGAGACTATTATGATAGTTCAAAGTCATAACGGGATACTTTCAGACATTCAGCTTTGCTACTTTAAAACAGAAAGTATCCAGTCGAAAGACTGCTGGATTGTGAACCAGAAGACCTGGGTTTCAGTACCTGCTTCCTTAGGCCAATCACTTATGTACAGAAGGCTTAATTGACCTATGGGGACCGCCTCAGAATGTGTGCACCCTGGAACTTCTAGGGACTCCAGAAGCATGGTGTGATTAATCACTGCAATTCTTATACTGTTTGACGTTATAGTTAGCCTAAGTGACTCCATATTGGAATCCTATAATCATAAAGCAGATGAGCAAAGACAAAGTTGTATTTTTCCACTGTTCTGACCTATGTTAATCTTGTGACAACCACTTAATGCTCACAGCTTCTGATTGGTTAAGACTCCTGGCCTGTAAGCTATTCCCCTTCTGCTGCCTGAGATAGCCAACTCAAAATTTCTCCCATTTTCTGGTTGAAATAAAGAAACTCCCCCTATCCAAGCCTCACCCAAATTTGGTATAATAAGTGGTCCCGACAATTTCTATTACATCTGTGTCTGATTAGGAATATCCCCTCCCATATCTAGCACCAAATACTTATTCTCAACCAAGTCCATTTTGGGGGTATAAAACTTTCCCACCTGAGCCCCAACTTTATGGATGTACTTTCTCTTACATGACTCCCTGCCCCTCCTTCTGAATGAATTTCTTATATCCATGGGAACAAACCTCTGTCTGACTATATTGCCACATAATGTGTGTGTGTGTGTCCTTTTACCTGCTTGCTGCACCATATAATTATAAAGTTCTTGTTTGTACTAGCTTCTTGAGTCTCAGTTTCTCATCCCCAAGCCCATCTTTGCTTTAACCTGAGTCCTGAAGCCAAATAAAGTGCATGATAACTCAGTATTAGGGCATGTTAGAGATGGTAGATTCCCTGGCTACTACTGGCCATGTGATGACTCAGCACTGAAGAACAAGGGTGCTTTGAAATAATGAAGAAATCCCCTCATTATCTACTGGACAAGAGAAGCTGATGACTCATTGGAATTTTTAAAAGGAGAAAGTTTCTGCTTCACTTGCTTTGCTCTGATTTTCCTGTGTAGCACATAGTTCTCTCTGTCTCCAGACTCACTGTGAGGAGGTTGTGGGTATGGGCTACTCTCTTTTCCCTTATACCACTGGCACTCCTAAAGTAGAAACAAAGACCTAACACACCTAGGCCTCTGGTTGCCTTTCCTAATTTTTGTTTCTTTTCCTGAACAGATGATTGAACATTATTCTTGAGGTGGACATGTGCAGGTTTGGAGATAACCTTGTGAGTTTGAGAGGTACAGAAATCCTGGGTCCTGTTGGTCAACTAACAGAAAGAAGAGGAATCTTCATCAATCACTCTAGTACTCTTGGAGGAGATCACCTCCAAGAGGACTGGCCCAAGCCTGGTTTATTTTATCAGAAGATGTGAGCTCGTTGTTGTTTGGACAGTGCAGAGCTCAGGTGAAATGCAAAATAGCTAATCAGCAGTCTTGCAAACTACTCTATATCCCTACGAGGTTTAAGTATCAGCAACCGAGAGTATATAATAGTAATTTTAAGTTGTCACTGAATTCTGTTCTAAGTTGTTCTGTAAATGTGTGTTATGAGTCTTTTGTGTGTAGGAAATAAATACCTGTCCCATACCTGATTGACTATCTCTTTTTACACCCCTCTTTTGAGGAGGCCCTAGACATGATCTAAAACCTGGTCTTTAAATAATTTGTCTCTAAGGCAACAGGGTGGGGGTTTAATGAGTCATAGATTGTAAGAAACAAGAGCCCTTTCATTAGAGACTAGACTTCCTAGGATTGAACGTAGCCTTAGCCATATGCTTGAGTACAGGGTAGAGAGACCTCTTATTGGAAAGAAAATGAGTACAATGCCCCAGCCTTCTGGGTCTGCCATTGATTCCTCAAAATTAGACTTAACTTTATTTAGTTCCAGTTTCCTTGTGTGCAAAAAAGGGATAAATAATTACCCTACCTACTTCCCAGAGCTGTCATGACAATCCAGAGTGACAATTTGTAAGCAATTTTTATTATGTATAAAATCAGATGTGAATGGGTATTGAAAGGTAAAATGAAGAAAACTAATGAAAAATTAATTTCCAGTAAGTCTACATTATATATTAATGTTGCATAACAACCTCTTAACATTCAAAAATTAAATGCTAAGCCGAGAAATGGAAAACATGTTCAAGGAACCTTTAATTTCTTGACTTGTCAGTTTGAAAAAACAACTTGTTTCAACTTAGGATGACAGAATCATAGCCCAGTGATCAAAGAAGGAGTTAGAAGGGACTGCAGAGATCAAGAAATTACCTAACACAATCCCTTAATTTTACAGGTGAGGAAACTGAAGAGGCGAAGGGACTGTTAAATTCACATAGTGAGTCAGTGAGCACCAAAACTCTAACCTCGATATTTTGAGCTCTCAGTCTGAAGTTTTCTCCCCTATACAATAAGGGTATCTATACACATATAAATCAACATTCATACATATACAAGCATTTGCTCTATATTTATGTAGAATATATTTACTTATTTAAATTTCTGTTATATCACATTTATATCATTTATGGATTTATTATAAATATTTATGTTCTATTACATTTATGGCTGTTATATATACATCTATATGTATGTTTATATATGTGTATGCACATATAGATATATAAATATGTATGTGTATGCACACACATATATATTACATATATATGCATAATCAAGCTTTTTCTCCAATAAAAACCACATATAGAGTATGTGAATTTGATCATAAATTCTGAATTGGCAGAGTCTGGGTTGATGAAGTTTTTCTGAACTCTCTTTACTACTTAATACTGACCTATTTGTCTTTTTAAAAATTCAGTCACACAAGTCATTGGTTTAATCTCTTTTGAAAAAGCTGTTACCAAATATTAAAGACAAAAAACCATCTACTGTCTCCTTAATTTCCCTCATAATGAAGAGCCTTCTTTTGTTGTTGCCAAAACTATCAAGGAGTTTGCTTACTTATCTGGCTATGGGTTGACAATTTCAAATTGTCTTTTGAATAGATTAAAAAAAAGCTCATAAAACTAAGGTGTTTTCTTTTAGTCAACTCTAAGACAGTACCCACACACAATCCAATTATGTGTCTTCTTAAGATGTGATATAGTTCTCAGCTTAGATCACTGCCTTGCTGAGTGGAAGAAACTACTGTGCTCAGAATACTGGCAAGTTAGAGAGAACCAGGAGAGGGAACATGAAATAGTAGGTTGAGATTTGGCCTTAGACTCAAGATCTAGGTTCAAGAGCTGCCACAGACAGCACTAACTTTGTGACCATTGGTAAATCACTTAACCTCCCTGCTTCAAGTCTTGGGGCAGCTAGGTGGCTCAGTGGATAAAGCACTGGGCCTGAAGCCATGAAGCCTTCCCTTTATGAGTTCAAACCCAGTCCCAGACACTTACTAGCTGTGTGACCAGAGGCAAGTCACTTAACCCTGTTTGCCTCATTTTTCTTCCTGGAGAAGGAAGGAAATGGAAAACCACTCCAGTATCTTGGCCAAGAAGACCCCAAATGGGGTCACAGTCAGACATGACTGAAACAACTGAACAACAAGAACTCAAGTCTCTCCCTACTCCAAATCCATCCTCCAGTAGACTGCCAAAATGATTTTCCTAAAGTATACGTTGCATTACATCATGACCCCTATGATAAATTCCAGTGGCTTCCTGTTATCTCCAGACTCCTGACTTTCATAACCTGGCCCCTCCCTAACATACTGGTCTATTTTCTAGTTCTCTTGAACAAACGATGTGTTAGAACCAGCTACAAATAGCTCTCTAGAGCTGATTGTTATATTTTCATTGTGAGCATTTACACTTTGGAAATTGGCAAATGCTACAGATCAGGACTTCATTTATCATCCTATTGATCGTCTAAAGTTAAGAAAGTGATGAAAAATGTTTATGTTCTATATATATATATGTATATGCAAAACACACATACAGACATATATACACACATATATATGTGTACACATACGTATACACATACACACATATGTGTATATACATATACGTACACATACATGCACATATATACCCATACCCACCCACATATATGTATATGTGTGTATGTATATGCATATATACATACACACATATATACATACATACATATACACACATACATGTATACATATATACACGCATACACACACACACAAATATATGACTTTAAAGTAAGCCAGAAATACTTTTCTCCCCTGGAGACTTGGCTGTTAAACATTTAGCACCAGACCACATGTCCATATCCCATCTTCCAACTCCTTTTCACTGCCATCTTTCATCCCTGGAACACTCTCCCTCTGTATTTCTGCCTTTAGTTTCCTTGACCTCCTTGAAGACTTCTGCAGGAAGCCTTTCTGGGTCCCCTTAGCTACTAGTGGCTTCCCTTCTCAGATGATCTCCCCACTCTTCTGAATCTTTCTTGTATCTACTTATTCACATCACCTTTGTTCTAAAACTGTGTTTTTTGAGGGCAGAGTCTGTTTTTGCCTTACTTTGTATCCCTGCTGCCCATATCCCCATTAGTACATAATAGATAATAAATGCTTATTGACAAAATGACCGAGGACATCTCAGCAATTAGGCAATTCTCTAACTCATTGGCATTCTGCTGACCTGCATCCAGTGGAGAGAAGGAAGGAAATAAGCATTTATTAAGTGCCAGGCACTGTGCTAAACACTTTACAAATATTATCTCACTTAATCCTCATAATAACTCTTAGAGGTAGGGGTTATTATTATCTACCCTATACAGCTGAAGACGCTGGGGCAGGCAGTGGTTAAATGACTCAGTCACAAACACACCATACATGTCAAGGTCTGATTTGAACTCAAATCTTTCTGACCCCTGGCCCAATAATCTATCCACTGTATCACGTAGCTACCACTATATAAGAGATCTTTACATCTGTAGACCTCCTTCTCTCCTCCTACAAAGATAAACCCTATGAGAGCTTCAGACACACAATCTTAGTATCCTGAGGGGCAGAAATAGGACAACTGGATGGAATTTTCTAATCTGCTATAAAAGAGCTATAAAGAAGGCTTATCTTACTTATGATTATGATTCATTTATTAGCCACTCTGACTTCCTGATGCTTCAACCACCTGGAATACAGCTGGGAAACCCTAAAGTTATAAAATAAACAAATGCACAGGTATAACACATTGCTTGGGGGCAAAGAGCAAAATGTTAATAATAAAGGTCAAAGAGAAAACAGTAATATATACTCTACTCTTTAGTGAATGGACTTTATAACATCAGGTTCTCATTCAGAGGAGAGGCCTGACTTATATTGGCAATATATGTTATTTTGCACACAATTTTAAGATGTGTTGTTGTCTATCTATCTGTAGTGCTGAAGCATAGCCACATTGGAAGCATCAGATTAGAATAGGGGAGACTTTTAGAGGCAGTCATAATGATAACTGTATGAAAGTGTACCATAAAATCGGACACCTAGGGAGGAGGTATAAAAATCTGAAGTAAAAAAAAAACAGCACTTAGGGACCATTTAATTCAGGGGCAGATAGCCCTTCACACTCTAAGGATATTATTGTACTGTGGTACAGTAGTGTTTGGTGTGTATCATAATAACCCTAAGGCAAAAACAAATGGCTATATCATATTCAGTACACTATGCTTAAGAAGGCAAGGAGATGTGAAATATGTTTTAGAAATGCCCTATTCTGATGTTCTCATGGATCTGTGATCTCATCAATGGGGCACTGATTCTGGTGGTGCAGATAAAAATACTTCCATGCCTTCTCAACCTGTAAGACTCTTGACTATGTCTTCCCATATATTCTATACAGGGACCTACTAAATATAACAGGAGCCTTTCTCTGGAGATCTTGACCCCATGTAGATGCCAAAGAAGTACATAGGCTTTCTGCTGGTTAAGGCTTATTCTTGATACATGACCAGCCTACCTCCTTACCCAGTCATATATTTCTTTTAGAGTATTTTCACATTACCTCTCCTGTGCAATTTTTCATTAATAAGATGCTATGCCCTACTCACAACACCCTAAGCCTCCCTCCACTGCCCTTAGGGTGGCCTATAGTTTTAATTCTTTGGAAACTGTGATATTCTATGCTTTGTAGCCCTATAGTATCACCAGATTATTGGTGATTTAAAAAAATGGGATTCTGTTTCAGGGAGAAACTTCAGGTCATTAAAAACACTTCACAATTTCCCAAATGCAATCTGGAACATTCCTTTTCTTAATCAAATGTGAAACTAGACCACTGTTAATCTGTAATGTCTACCCTAGATATGCTAATGAGCTCTATATATTATCCATCAATCCAACTGTATATATCATAGTCTAGACAATCAGCTTGTTTCATTCACTTGGTTTTTCTGGTGTAAATAACTATTCTAACAAGAGGCTAAACTCTTTTTAGTGGTTGTGAATATAATTCAAAAGGCTTTGCAATATTCCAGGCCTTCCTTGAAATGATTAGTACAATTTCATTCACAAATAGGAGCATCAGGAGAGCCTCACCAATTTCTGAGAATTTCTCTTCTATTAGGAATCTTTGATGAACAGCTTCAATGAGAGTAGGAAACACTTATGGTAAACATTCATCTCCCTTTTTTCTACCTTGCTTGATATTTCTAATCAGACAATTGTTGAATAAAATTATCTCTCTTGTATCTTTCAAATGATTTTGTATTATTTTAATATTTGAGGAAGACATCTTATTGGAGGAGAGAGTTTAAGGTTGAATTTAATTGAATGCTTTTTATAGTAAACAAATGAAAATAAAAAGACATTGTTTACTGTAGAATATTGTTTGCTAAATCCTGTCTATTCTCTTTGCATACTTTCTTCAAGGATACTTTTGATAATTGTGCAGACCGTAGGCTGTAGTCATACATGTTTTTAAGAGATGAAACGGTCCGAGGTTATTGTTTTCTTGATCACTTTTTTTAGTAATGCAGGATGTCCCAAACATCTTAGTGTAGTTTTAAGATTTAATAGTGTTTTAAAAGCTTTAAGTTTAAAAACAGCACTAAGACATTTGGGATACCTTGTCATGCTCAAGATTTTTTATGTCTTTTATATTGTATTCTCAGCTTGTGAAATGATCTCTCAACATTATTTCAATTGTGTCCCTTTCAGCATGAATCATTTATGTTTCATCTGTATGAATTGTCTTAGTTTTATTTAGTGACATTTCTACATCTTTATATAGTACATTAGGGACTGTTTAGTTAGAGTCTAAAATGTGGTGATTTCACTATCATTGATAAAAACAGTTTGTTGAAAAACAATTTGTTGTAACAATCTTGACAGATCTTTTCCATTTTTGTCTCTTTGCTATATTCCAAATTTTACCTTTAAATGTTCTCAGGATGATCTGGCTTAAACTGGATATCTTGCCAAGCTTTTTGCAAGCTTGTTTTTCTATTCATTCTTTGCTTTTTAAAAAATGAGATAACACTGCTCATAATCTTCCAATATCCACTTCTGAGAGATTTTACAAATGAGTTTCTCATACAAACTGGTGTTGCTCTTGGCTGCTATAACTCTCTTCCTACCAAGGAGATCATGTCTTTTAGCTAAAGAAATTTCTAATTACTTTTAGTTTCCTCAATGTAGTAATTGACCTGCATTACTTAAACTGCCTTAGGAAGTGGAGATAGCCTATTTCAATGTCTGTTCCCTTATCTACTTCCCAATTTTCAGCCATTTAAACAGGACAGATTGCTGTTAACTCAATCATTTTAGTCTTATTCTTTTTCATTTGTCATTGATTTAAATCTTTGTTCTAACTGTTGATACTCTGATTCTACATATTCGACTTATCCAGAATGACAAATAGTCATTTCCTATCTATTAGCATAAGAACAATTTCATTTTGTGTGTATCATTTTTTTTTAGTGCTTGCCACATTTAGTGCCTCCCAACTGTATCCCCAAAGAAATTATTCATGATACATATGTAAGAAGCTTCTGTGTATTTGGCATGCCTTTACTATCTAATTTTTCACTTCTGAACCATATTTTCCAACATTTTCTCTGCCTCCATTAAGTTCACTTTTGTATTGAAGTAGCTGAATATTAAAATTAAATCGAATTATTTTGGAGGGGCTTATTAAGTTCCCCATAAAATTTCTTTTGTTGTTGTTTAGTTTTTTCATTCATGCCCGATTCTTTGTGACCCCATTTGGGGTTTTCTTGGCAAAAATACTAGAGTGGTTTGCCATTTCCCTCTTCAGCTCATTTTACAGATGAGGGAATTGAGGCAAACAAGGTTAAAAGACTTGCCCAGGGTCACACAGCTAAGTAAGTGTCTGAAGCTGATTTTGAACTCAGGAAGAGGAGTCTTCCTGACTCCAGACCCAGAGCTCTGTGCACTGTGGCTCCACCTAGCTGTTTCTTCATGTCTTCATTATCTGCAACAAATATTGGCATATTAGCTGCTAATGGTATTTTTTTTTTACAAATACTTTTGCCACAATATGACATCATAGGACTGTAGATCATAAATTTGGAGCTCTAATGGGCCAAAAATTACCATTGCCTTCCCTGTTGCCATAATAAACCATGGCATGATCCATGTTCATGATATGGATCCATGAAAAGAGGAAGATGGAAAAAAAATCAGCAAAACTGATCAATACATCAAAAAAATACCTAACAGTATATGCACCTATGTACCCCCACATCTCTGCAAAGAAATGGGAGGAGGTATCTTCTCATATCTCTTCTTGATCTTTGTAATTTTCCAGTATACATTTTCAATTATTTTAGTTATTTTTTCATTCATATTGCTGTATTATTGTCTTTGCTCTATCTTCTCATATCTCTTCCTTCATCTTTGTAATTTTGAAATATTTATTTTCAATTATTTTAGGGTTGTTCTTTTCATTTATATTGTTGTATTTTTGGTTCTGCTTACTTCACTCTGTATTGGTTCATCTAAATCTTTCCGTGTTTCTCTGTATTCATCACATTCATACATTTCCTATAGCTCAGCAAAATTCCATTACATCTATGTGTCATAATTTGGTTAGCCATTCTCCAAATGATAGGCATCTTCTTTATTTTCTGTTCATTGCTACCATAAAAATGCTACTCTAAGTTTTTATATAGTTTCTTTTTATCAATGACCTCCTTAGGGTATGTGCCTAGTAGTAGAATTTCTTGGGCAAAGAATATGAACATTTTTGTCCATATAATAAGCTCTTAATGAGTGCTTGTCAACTGATTTATGAAAAAAATGGCCCTCAGTTCTGTTTGGCCCCATTCCATTCCTGTTGTGGCAATGGCAAAGAAGTAAAAATGGGGTAGAAGTTACTGATAATTATAAATCTAGAACTGAAAAAGCCCTCAGAGGCCATCTAGTCCAACACCTCATTTTATCATGAGGAAACAGGTAGAGGCAAGTTATGCCAAGGTCACCTAACTAGCAAGTGTCAAGAGTAAGATTCAGAAGCCAGGTCTTCTCACTCCAGAGTCAAGGCCTTTTTCCCATTGTATCTTGCCCCATCTCTTGTTTTTAGATTCTCTATAAGCAATAGTTTGACTGTTGGAATTCTAAATGTGAAGAAGAGATATGAGAAGATACCTCCTCCCATTTCTTTGCAGAGACATGGGGGGGCATAGGTGCATATATTGCCAGATATTTTTTGATGTATTGATCAGTTTTGCTGATTTTTTCCATCTTCTTTTCTCTTTTCTTAAAAAAAACATCTATAGTATGGCTCTCGGGGAAAGGGCAGGAAGAAGGAAGTGTAGGCTATGAAAAAGCAAAAGATATCAATAAAATTTGTATTTTTTTAAAAAAGTTTACTGTATGAGAGGTACCCTGCTAGGCACTGGGGATACAAAGACAGATAAAGAAAGGAAGGAAGGAAAGAAGAAAGGAAGGAAGAAAAACAGAATCTGTTCTCTAGGAACTTACATTCTACTTGGGAGAGATATATGCCCAGATAAATAAATATTAAATAAATATAAAATAAATATATTTTTTATTGGATGGGTGAATCATTCATAACTTATTTAAAGCCTTTATAGATAGTGGAATTTGAATTGAGCTTTGAAAGAACCTGGAACTTTCTAAAGGTAGAGGTAAAAAGAGAACACATTCTAAATATGCAGGCCTGACCATACAAAGACATAATGATGGGTTCAGGTGATGGGATGGTTTGGGGAAAAACAGGTAAAAATATGAATGAACACATAAAATATATGAAAAATAAATTCAGGGTAATTTAGAGGAAACAACGGCAACCAGAGGTGAGAATCAAAAGGGCTTCACACAGGAGGAAGTGATTGAAATGAACTTTAAAGGATGTTGGGGAAAGGAGGAATTGGTGAAATAAAAATGCATACCAGGCATGAGGTTCAGGGTTGGAATTTCATGTACAGAAAACAGCAGGTGAACCAATTTGGCTGGAACGTGGAAAATGAGAAGGGAAGCCTGGAAAGGCTAGCTGGAATCAGACTGAGGGGGTGGAGTCAGATCCATTATCCCAGTGGCTGACCCACTGATGATGACATTCTCTATCCTTAGCTAGGCTGGTCCATAGAAAACAGACACAGATCATGCTCAAGGTCTTTCTAACTTGGTAAGCTCTGCCACAATTTGTAAAACATGGAGCATGAATTGTGGAGAGCTGCCTCCTGGTGGATGAACTAAGTTGTTTGTCTGGGGCTCTCAGGTAAGGCAGACGTGGAGGGGAAAGGGCTTCTTTGAAGAGGAGATATGGACTATTTTCCTCCACCTCCAGTGTTACTCAGACAGGACAGAAGAACTGTGTGAGCCACTTCGCCTTGGGGTTATTGGGTAGGCTTTGCAAGGCCCCACGGAGCTATGCTCAAAATTCATTTTTTGCAGTAAAAATAACCACCTGATTAAAATACTGCATCTCCAAATGGTCAGAAAGACTTCCCTCTCAGAACTTTCTGAGAACTTAGAGTCAACTACACACCATGATAAGACATCAGAATAGGACTTTGAGAAAGAAACAAAAAGCTAGATTGGTTTAAAAGAAGTTTTTGGGAGGCTGGGTCTTTTGGGAGAGGGGGCCTAGGTGACAGAGGGGAAAAGCAGGCTTAAGAAGGAGGGAGGGATAGAATTTAGAATTCAGAACCTTAAAAATGTAAAAATTGTTTTAACATATAACTGGGGGAAAATTTTCAAAAAAATAAATTTTACAACTTAAAAAAAGACAGCACAACTGAAATCAAAGAGAAAACCTCTTCTCATTTCATTTGTTGACTTCCTATGGAAGCAAAAAACCCCAAAATAAAACGAAGTGAGGCATCTTAGCAAATAATTAAACATCTTAATTGTGGATCAGGCAATAGCGTTTTAATGACTGACACTGGAATGATGTTCAATGACAATGCTTATCTTTACTGCAGTTATTGAGAATTCATCTTGCTTCACTAAGATCTCTTACTCTTACTGCCCTCTCTATGGTAATCAGCATAAAGGACACTCTTTCAGTTCCCCATAAGGTGATCTAACTTTCACGACATATACTTGGTTGAGAGGGGTGGGGATGGTGGGGGAAGAAACATTTTTTTTCAATAGAGTTATTTTTAGTGATCAGAACACTTATAAACCCAGCCGCGAGAATGGTTCAATTCCAGTTCTGCAACCTGGTTATGGGGAATCAATCTACCAATACAGGGGACACATAGCCAGCTCCACAGAAATCAAATACCTGGATCCTCGATGGCAAGATTCTTCATAAACCACTGCACAATGTCGGTACCTGTAATGACAAAGCATTCCCATTTCAAGACTTCAAGATATTTTAACATTTGGAAAGCTCTTAGAGTTCTTGACAGTGAAGAAATATTCTATATGAGAGACTCAGACTGAAATCCTGAGGTCAAGTTCTCTGTTGGAGAGTTAGTGCATTGCATGGCCAAGGAAATGTTTTTATTCTGTTTGCATACTTTTAAGCCATTCCAGTTATTTCCAGATATAGTCCATTTCTGATGTCCAGTGCAGTGATCATCTACCCCCTGTAGTTCTTAACTGGGGGGTCCATTAATTTTAATTTTATTTTTAATTTATGGTATAAACAAGCATTTAAAAATATATTTTGATAATATATTTCAATATATTTAGTTTCCTTTGTAAGTCTATCATTTAAAAAGATCATTTTAAGAAGCGATCTGTTGTCTCCACCAGACTAATAAAGAAAGTGAAAAACCTCTGCCTTAGATAAAACCTATGTGTGCCTGGGTGTGCCTAAACTTGGGATGACACATACAGTGCTTTATGTGATTTACATACAATATAGTCTTGTAAGGTAGGTGATATTATTATCATTCCCATTTTGCAGATGGGAAAATGAGGTTCAGAAAGTTTAAGTGGCTTCCCAAGGATCATACAACTTATTAGGATCCAGGGTAGGATTTGAACCTCGGTCTTACTCAAGATCCAGCATTCTATTGAATGGTTGTACTGGGCAAATTGCCATGATGCCAAGTCATAAGGCACATTCCAGAGAATCAGCCCACAGTTGTTCTCTCCTATTGCTGGGAAAAAAATGTATAAAACTGCATCATGCCTAGGAAAATATTTCATTTCCCCCTGATGTTGTATCCCTTCTCCTTCGCCCACCTGGAAGCCCTCACTGAAAATACAGGGTGGATTTTTAAAAGGACAAGTTCATTAAACAGAGGTGAAATGATTAGACTGAATCTAATCTGCAAGAGGTAGCTTTTCCAGGCAACTGCCTTTTCCTTCTAGTGTAGTAGACCTATGGGCCTGCTGTTTATTGAGAGTGTACCCAACAGGTAACAGGTAGGTTTTGTGTTTTCCCAGGAGGGAAGGAACAGTGGAGGTCTTCTCTCTTTTTGACTATCACTTTAGTCTTCCCTTGATCCTTAAAAAAATTGAAGAGATCTCCTCCATCCATCCTAAATCACAGGTCTTACCATGTTTGTCTCTTGGTCAAGAAGTTTCAGAGGTTGGCTCTCCATCACCTCTTCACAATCTGACTCCAACCTATCTTTCCAGGCTGATTACACATTACTTCCCCTCAAATACTCTGTATCAGGGCTGTCCAAACACAGTGTGATTTTAAGCAGCCCGCCTGTGGGTTTTAATTTTAATAAGAGAAAAAAATAAAATAATAATTTGCATGGAATGCGTATTAGATTTTTTAATTCCATCACTAATAAATAATCTTGTTGATGCTAATATCTTTGGTGTTTTCAAGCAGTTTTACAGACAGAACATATCACACAGAATTTTCAATCGATCTGTGGGATGCGTTCCTTCTGTACGATGCAGACTAGTCAGTATGCACCTACCTTTATACTATTCTGTTGTCGCTTTGTTGTTTTGTGTTTGCTTTTGTGTTTCATGCCTTTGCCTGTTGTATTGGTGATGTGTGTTGCCCCACTTTCTATTAGTGTACTGTATTTTTTTATTCTGGGTGCGACCTTTGAATAATTGTTTTATTTTAATGCAGCCCTAAGATAACCTAAGGTTGGAGGGCCCTGCTCTATATGCCAGTCAAACTGGCCTATTTGCTGTTCCCTGGGGCATGACTTTCCATCTCCAATCTTTTGTACAACTTAGATGCAGGGCACTCTATCTTTACTATCTCACTTCCAGGAATTTTCACCTCCTGGAATTTTCAAGGTTTGATCACTTCCTAAAAGGGGCCTCATCCAATTCCCCCAGTTGCAAGTGCTCTCCCATCAAAAAGTAACAACATGTTTACTTTTCTATGTACTTATTTCTCCCATTAATATATAGGCAGTGTCTTTTTCCTTTTTTCCCTTTATATTTCACAGCTTGGCATTGTACTTGATACATAGTAGGCTCTTCCCCCCCACCAATAGTGAACTGATTTTTTTTTCATATTTGATTTATTTTTAATTTATAGAACAAAACAGGCATTTCCATAACAGCACAATAAAAAGACGATTGCACATGAAACTGCAAATCTATTATGTACAACTTGCTATTCCTTTTAAATATATAGTAGACTTAATACACGCTTATTGAATATGATGGAATCAAGCCTCATGAAATCAATAAACATTTATTTAGCACCTACTCTGTGTCAGGGATTATGCTAAGCATTGTGTTATTATTTAGTCATTTCATTTAGGTGCGACTTTTTGGGACCCAACGTGAAGTTTTTTGTTGTCGTTTTTATTTTGTTTTTTGGCAAAGATACTGAAGTGGTTTACCATTCCCTTCTCCAGCTCATTTTACAGATGAGGAAACTGAGGCAAAAAGTTAAGTGACATACCCAGGGTCACAAAGCTAGGAAGTGTTTGAGGCTAGATTTGAACTCAGAAAGATGAGTCTTTCTGACTTCAGGCATGACACTCTATCCACTGTGCCACCTAGCTGCCCCGTGCTAAGCATTGGGGATACTTCTTGCTGCTGCTGGTGTTTTTTATTCTTCCTTCTAGAAGAGGGCCTATGGCACCATGAGGGTGATATCTTGACTTACAAAGAAAGGTAAAAAGCAATCCCTGTTCTCGAGGAGCTCACTGCCTGATTCTGAATATCCATCTTCTGAGATTCGTTCCTCAGCCATGTTCCATGGTAATATTTCTAAACTAAGCACCCGAAGGCAAGTCTCCATATTTATTCTCCTCCATGGAGTTTCTATGCCCAGTTCCTCAAACTATACAAGTTCAACAGTTGTTCCAAGAAACAAAGGAAAAAAGGCTGAAAATAAAGTGAAATTTTTCATCCTGAGACCAGAGGAGGGGAGTCTAACCTGTTTATTTCAGAAAAAAAGAAAAATAGTTCTTTCTTCTGTGTTGCCTAGGAACTGGACGGTTTACAACAGGGCTCCAGCTCTCCCCAGGGCAAGAGGATTATCTTTCTGCTGAGCTTGCGGAACCATTATTTATCACCTGCCAAGATTGATTACTCACCCCGGGACAATGACAGGCCTTCCTTTCTCCTGTTAATTACTGTCATCATTAATATCCATGTCACTAATTAGTATTCATTCACATTGAAAATTCCTTCTCTGCTATCATCTTGGCTCTCCCCTAGGCCCCCCAAACCCAACTTCAAGTTTTAATACTATCTTCCACTTTTCAGTCGGCATCATGCCCATTCTTCCTTATATACCTGTTGCCTTTCCTCCAATCTCCTCTCAAAGGGACCCAGGGTTCCTGCATAAGCTACACAAAAGGAACTGCTATTAGGATATTAATCCAGGAAACCTTTCTCTTCTTCATATTCTTCCTAACATCTGGCTTCTCTTTTATGATGTTGCCATACTCTGTAAGGGAGGCAGAGCTCTCATCTGGAGACTCCAATGACTTGAGCCCAGACGGCCTTAAGGTTATCCCTTTGCATGGACCCTGGTGAATTGAGATTGGCCACTAATTTACTTTGAGATTGTCATATCTTGCCTTTGGATTTAATCAAACTAATTTAGGGATGGCCGTCCAGTAGCCGTAGGACCACATGAAGCTTTTCTGAGCGTCACGCATGCCCCCTGAAACAAGCAGAAAGAAAAATTAAATGCTATAATGAATCCTAAAGGAAAGAGGAAATGATGCCATTTACTTTGAGAGACTGAAAATGATGCTTTGAAGTAACTGTAGCTGTTGTTTCTAAATTTTATTATGGTCTTTTAGTAATAGTATTGATTCTTATGAATTTGGGCTTCTTCCCTTGGTCAGAATGACCATCTTTGGACTAATACCTAATATTTAAATAGTGTGTGAGGGCTTGCAAAGAATCGTATGTTCATTATGTTATTCAAGCCTCTCAACAACCTTTATGAGGTAGGTACTATGAGTGTTCTTATCATCACTTTACAGGTGAGGAAACTGAGGATCAGAGGTTGAATAACTTGTCTGGGGTCACAGTGTTTTTACTAAAGCAAAAAAGTGATGATACCCCACATTCACTCTGAAAATTCAAGAGGGCTTTTTCAAAGTTCTTTTGGGTGTTAGACTACCAAAACATTTTCTAACAGCCCACTAAACACTGAATCATACTTGTGGAAGGGTGTCTCCCTTTCAGATTTTGGAAAGTTTGTTAGTCATAAGGGGCATGGATGGGTACAAGGTGAGGCTTTGAATAACTAATTTATGAAGCTAGGAGACCAGCAAAGACAGTGGATTTTGCCCCCAGTGCATATACTGCCTCAGTACCTTGTTTTTCAGCTGCTCATTTGGAGGAGACCAACAGGAGAAATTAAGAGTTAAAAAAACCCCTGGAAAACACTGAACCAATTCAATTTTCAATTCACTAAATATCTATTAAGTGTCTACTATGTGCCAGGCACTGAGGATACAAAAAAAGCAAAAAACAGTTCTTGCCATCAGGGAACTTACAATCTAATGGGGGTAGCAACATGCAAACAAAAACATACAAAGCATGCTACATATACAGGATAAATTGGAAATAATTGACAGGGGGAAGGCACTGAAATTAAGACGAGTAGAGCAAGGCTTTTTGTATGAGGTGACATTTTAGCTGGGACTTAGAGGAAGCCAGGGAGGTTAGTAGTTGAAGTGGAGGAGGGAGAGTATTCCAGGCACAAGACACAGCCAGAGGGAACGCCCAAAGCTGAGAGATGTGAGTATCTTGTTCATGAAATAGCCAGGAGGTCAGTGTCACTGGATCAAAGAGTTTGTGTGGGGGAATAAGGTATAAGAAGACTGGAAACATAGGAAGGGGCTAGATTATACAAGGGATTTGAATGTCAAATAGAGCCCTTTGTATTTGCACCCGGAGGCAAGAAAAAGCCACTAGAGTTTATTGAGTAGGAGGGTGGCACTAACCACAAAATTATTTGGTGATTATTAGGCAAATGGTTCTGGTCTGTAGAGATGAAAAATTAGGAAATATGCAGGATCATCACCATAAGTGAGCATGAAGTCTCACTGAAGAGTCCCAGTCCTGAGCCAAGAATGGTTGTTAGACAAAAGAAAATGAGAGTCTATACCTTTCTGCTCTGCTACTTGCTGCGTGGTTGGTGGAAACAAATATACCTCAGAGTCCAGTTAAAGGACCAGAACTGGATGGGCTTCTGTTAATCCTGAAACACAAGAGGTCAAGGCTTCAACTGAGCCTGAAGTAAGGGGCAGAGACTACAATGATTTATTCAACTTAGAAATGATGCCCTATGAGGAGCCATCTCAGACCCAGAGTGGAGCTAGCCAGCTTAGCAGCAGGGTCAACTATTTAGGGGTAGAAGGAGAGCTGAAGGAAGGGTTAGCAGAGAAAGCACTAAGGAAATGCAAAAGAGACTGCTAAAAGTTTTTTTTCCACTTGGTTTTTTGGGGGGGAATATCAAGATTTGGTATTCCTTTTCTGGGGACCTCACCCCCAAACCCAATACGGAAAAAACCTTATGCTGGAGTCAGGGGACATGAGTGTCAAATGTTGTAAGAATATAGATGCAATCTGGGGCAGACATTGCTACTATTTGTGGTAGAATTTATGTATTTCTTAATCATTTAACGTGTACAAAGCTGTGCTGCCACTTTTCTTAGTTTCCTATCTTATTTATATATTGTTGATAAAAATTTTAAGTTTTGTGCTCCCAAGCCCAATTTTCCCATAAATCCTGTGGTTTTTATTGCACAAGACAGAATTTTTTAAAATTTCAGGATACTGTACATCACCCCTTAAAAAAACCATTTATTTTGGCCCTCAAAAAAATCTCAGAATAGTACCCTCTATTTTCAGGACATTATCTGCTATTTGTGCTCCATACATCAGAGATTATTCCAGAATTTTTAGTACATATGGAAAGAATATGGAATACTAGGATTGTTCCAAGGAGTAGCATATTAGCAAGGGTTTCTTTAAATCGTATAGAAGATTTAACCCTCCGGGGACTTTGCCCAAATGTTACATGCTTCTAAAAATCACTTTTTAGGTCAAGGGAAGCATACCAAAGCAAAAAGGCAGAAAAAATTCTTCCTGGTGAATTCTGGATGGCAAAAATTGGGCCCAGAGGATATGTCCCACTGAATAATGTGGTATTAGTTAGCTACCTGCTATGTCCATTATGGATATACCTGTGTTCAGGGTCAATGCCTATGGTTTTGTTGTTGTTCCGTTGTATCTGACTCTTCATGACTCCATTTGGGGTTTTCTTGGGAAAAATACTGGTTTGTCATTTCCTTCTCTAGCTCATTTTATAGATGAGGCAACGGAGGCAAACAAGGTTAAGTGACCTGTCCAGGGTCACACAGCTAGCAAGTATCTGAGGCCGGATTTGAACTGAGGTCTTCCTGACTGTGCCAGGCACTCTATCCACTGCATCACCTAGCTGCCCCTTGATGCCTGTGGACTGGTAGCCTTTCCAGGTATATTGTTGGAAAAGGAGTATGGGGATGTGGACATAGGGGATATAGTTCTTTGGATGTCCAAATATACTTCTTTCACTTATCTCAAAGAATAGAAGGGAATCTATGGAACCAAAATATGCAGGTCCTTTTCTTCTGGTCAGGAACCTGAGCCTTTTAAGATATTGTTCTCATCAATTGTTTCCACTCAGAAATTAATTGAGATTTTAAAAAAGAAAGCTTTAGACTGAAATAATGGGGATTTGTAAACATTTCTGTTGTTGCTTGCTTTTAAAAGTCCTCATTACATGTGGAAAGAAAGGAGTATATTTTTTAAAATTAGGGACCAATTTAAAGCCTCATCCCTGAGAATGACAAAGGACAAAAAAAAAGTCACTCTAGCTTGAAGTCCCTTGGGAAGATTTGTAAACTCCCTCCCCTCAGAGCTTGGAATAGACTTCTCTGTGTCCTGAGTCTAATTTCCCTGCTCTCTAATTCAATCGCCATGTTGTAGCACTGAAATGCTATTTAACTTACTCAATCCATGCAGCACTTCTTCCTTTCTAAACGGAAGACCCACTAAATGACAAGGCTTTGAACTGGTCAGAAGGATTAAAGCCAGAAACACCTAACGTCATTTTGCTCTCACATGCAGAGACGAGTAACATTACTGCAAATGTACCCAAAGCACAGTGGGCTGGCAAAGTCTCTCAAGGGAGCCGTTTGTGGGCCAAGTTAATCACCTTGATCTTTTCCATCAGCATGTGCCAACTGCGCCACTCAGTGCTATTCAGCTTACACAACAGGAAGACAATCAGCCTCTGAAAATGACACAAGGCTCCCCCCCCCCATCCAGTTTCAACCATAACCCTCTCTCCCTCCCACTTCTCTGTAATTTAAAGCTTCCTAGTGCATTACATAAAATAATAGGGGGCAGGAGACCAGGCAAGGTTATTACTAACTCATAAATCAAGTGGGAGGCTTTTAGGGGTGGTGGTAAGGTATTTGAGATGGGTTCTCTTGGTTTGTTATCTCACCAAAGCCCCCACAATTGATTCATAACCTCATAATCCTTCTGTGTCTGCATCCTAAGTCTTCTATCTAATTGTCAGCAGCTGAGTACATGATTTGCACGAGGGATGCTAGATGGCAGCAGATGAGGGGGTGGAGGAGAGAGTTTTGTCAATCAAAAATGTCCAGGAGGAGGCCTAAGGCACGTGGGATTTAATTAAACAATCAGCTTACTAAAGGAAAGATGAAGTATTGTTTCATTGATTAAGCTTCAATACTTGGAAAAAGAGGATCCCAAACTGAGTTTATTATAACCAAAGTGCTATGGGAGAAAGTATGGTATCATTTATTACCATCTAAAGCTCAAAGCACAACAACCAACAAATATATGTATACCCAGTGCCCTGGAGAAAGGAAAAAAAATTCAGCACTATGCACTTAATATAAACAGAAGATGAGGGATTATGAATGGTTTAGAGATTGTTAAGAGTTCAGTAAAGGAAAAGAAGAAGGGAGAAAGGAAGAGTGGAAGGCAGAAGAGAGTCGAGAAGGGACCTATTTATTATTGCCTCATGTTTGTCTCATTTGTGACAATTCTATTCTTAAATGTGGCTCAGAAGCATTTTATGTTTAAATTGATCTGGAGGCAGACCCCTTCTTGAGCAGGACAGAAAAAGAGAGAAGTTCTCCATTATGAAACAAAAGAGTGCCACGTGTAGTCGCAGGCCAGCAATCTGATAATACTAATAACATTATTAGGGTAATAGCACAGACAACACATTCTTGGCTGGGTATAAGGTTCGATTAAAGGCTTGCAAACAATTTCTGGGATAAGTAGGGCCAACTGTGACCAGAATCTGAAGCAGATTAGCAGAAGACACAGGAGAGAGTGATTTGTACACAGCTAGGTAAATCTGAGTTTTCCATTCCAAATATCTTAGTCACACCAGACTTTCCAAAAGACTTACTAGTAAAAAGCAATGCTGAACTTCCGCCAGTCTGGTTATTCCTTCATGAGGGCTACCTCTGGGGCCCTTCTCTTCCAAATGACTCCTATTGCTTGAATCTCTCCTCTATGAAATCTAGCCATCACCTAATTGTCAGATTGATCTACAGATCTGAGAGTTAGGACCTTAAATATGATCTAGGTAAACCCTTTTACTTTACAAATAAAGAAACTGGGCCCAGAGAGGGGAATGACTTGTCCAAACGCACAGAGCTAGAAAGTAGTGAATGTGAGATTTCCAAATCCAGGTTCATGAATTCCAAATTCAGGGTTCCTTCCACTGAATCCACTTCTTTGCTCAAAACTCTTCAACTGGTTCCTTCCACTGCCTATTGATCAAAAGACAAGCTCCTCAGGATGGCATTTGAGGGCTACTATTGTGATCTATATCTCATATTTTTGTTGCTGTTCTGTCATGACCCCATTTGGGGATTTTGTGGCAAAGATACTGGAGTGGTTTCTTTCTCCAGCTCATTTAAGAGATGAGGAAACTGAGGCATGCAGGGTTAAGTGACTTGTCCAGAGTCACACAGCTAGAAAGTGTCCGAGGCCAGATTTGAGCTCAGGAAAATGAATCTTCCTGATTACAAGACCAGTGCCCTATCTACTGTGCCACCTAGCTGCCCATATTAAACCCCATCATCTATAATGAAATGAAATTAAATGACAAAAAATTCTACCAATGTGAAGGAACAGCTAGGTGGCACAGTGGATAAAGTGCCAGACCTGGAGTCAGGAAGACCTGAGTTCAAATCTGATCTCAAACACTTACTAGTTGTGTGACTCTGGACAAGTCCCTTCATCCTGTTTCCCTCAGTTTCTTCATCTGTAAAATAAGTGTTGGACTAGACAATTTTTCTTTTTAAAAATTTTTTATCTCTTTTGTTTTAACATCACATTAGTTTCTGAATATATATCCCTCCCCATTTCTTATCCATCAAGCCATCTCTATTATAACAAAGATTAGAAAACAAAAAGAGTGGAAAGCCTTTTAACAAAACTTATCAACACATCAAATATATCTGTAAGTAGGTATAATGCTCTATGCCAAAAGTCTACTACCTCTGTAATGAAGGGAAGAATGTACATTTTCTTAACTCTTCTCCAGGTCCAAGCTTAATTCTCATAAATGCACCACAGTAAATTTCAGGTTTTTTTCTTTTTGTTGTTGTTATCATTCTGAAAAATTGTTTTACCAGTTCTCTTTACTTTGCATCAGTTAATATGGGTCTTCTGATGATTCTCTGAATTCTTCATATTTGCCATTTTTTACAGTATAGTAAAATACTATTGTATTCTTGTTTCATAGTTTGTTTAGCCATTTCCCAATCAGTGTGCAACTAGTTTGTTTACAATTCTTTGCTATCACTAACAGAGCTACAATGAATACTTTGGTAAATCTAGGACTTTTCATTTGTAGGGTGGAATGGTGATAAGGGTAGTTCATATACTCCTATTTGCCCCATTCCCCACCCCACCCTACTGCAGATTCATAACTTAGATGAATTTTCTAGTGTAAATGCTCCTTCTTTGCACTGGGAAATTGTATCAAGGGATCCGTAATTCATGATTTTATTATTTTTTTTAGCTCCAAGCCCCTGCCAGAGATAGTGCTGGGTAAAATGTTTCAGTGTTAGATCTTTCTCTCTCTCCCTCTCTCTTCTTTCTGTCTCTGTCTCTCCTCCCTCCTTTCCTATTCCTCTCCCTTCTCCCCTCCTCTCTTCTTCTCTCCTTCTTTCTTACTTTCTCCTTCTCTCTCTCTCCCCAGTTCCTACCCCTGCCTCTTTCCAAATGTATTTCCAGTGATTAGACCAATACTAGTCAGTGCCTGTGGTTAAAATGTTTATAAATGTTGTCTACCCTCGCTATCACCACTTTTCTCACTCACTTCCTACTCTCACTCAATAGAGGCCAGTGGGCCTGGAGTCAGGAAGACCTGAGTTCAAATCCAGCTATACTCACTTGCTCACACTTACTTGCTGTATGACCGTAGGCAAGTCGCTTGACTTCTGCTTGCCTCAGTTTCCTCAACTGCAAAATGGGGATGATAACAGCACCTTCCTCTTAGAGCTATTGTGAGGATCACGTGACATGTACTTAGCACAGTGCCTAGTGTGTAGGAGGTACTATATGAATGCTGATTTCCTTCCCTCCACACTCCTCTCTTTGCTTCTTAAGCCCTTGCAGTCTGTCTTCTGACATAATCACTCAATTAAAATCGCTCTCTCCAAGGTCACCAATGATCTCTTAATTGCCAAATTTAATTGCCTCTTCTCCAGTCTCATCCTTCTTGACTTCTGTGAAGCATTTGACATCGCTGACCATCATGTTCACTTTGACATTCCTGTTTCTTAGGTCTCCTCCTACCCTTCTGACCATTCTTTCTCAGTTTCTGTTGCTGGATCATCATTCATGTTTACCTCCTAATTGTACGTGAACCCCAGACTCTGTACTGTGCTGCCTTCTCTTCTTTCTCTGCACTTTTGGTGGTCTCATCAGTTTCCATGGGTTCCATTATTATGTCTCTGCGGATAATTCCTGGATTTCTATGTCTGGTCCTGGCCTTTCTGCTGAGCTCCAATCTTGCATCACTACATACTTATGTATATTTCCAGATTGATGACACATAGGCATCTCTAATTCAACATGCTCAAACATAACTTATTTTTCCCTTAAAACTCATTCTCCTTCCCAATTTCCCTATTTCTATATCACCAATCTTGAAGTCACCCAGTTTTGTAACATTGGTGCTACTCTTGACTCCTCACTCTCCCTCCATCAGTCATCAAATCTTATCGATTGTATCTCCATGGAATCTCTCACATCTATCCCTTTCTTCCCACTCACACAGTTATCATCCTAGTTCAAGACCTCATCATCTTTCATCTGGACTATACCAATTGCCTCCTAATTTAGTCATCCTGCTTTTGGTCTCCCCCTTTTCCAATCAAATATAGCTGCCAAAGTGATATGTTTTTTTTTCCATTTTATTTTATTTTTTTTATTCTGAACTTAACAGACATGAAAAAATGAGCATTTCTAAATGCATTGAAGGACAGAAGGAGAGGACTCTGTATGAAATCACAATCTCTCTTACGTAGTGTTTGCTTTTATTAGGTATATAATAAATTCAGCATGTTTATAACTTTCAAAGCTGTCTTGCTTGTCTGTGTTTTATCTGACCTTCCTTCTGTTCTCTTCTCATGTCAGGAAGGTGAACTCTATTTCCAACTCCCTTTCCTCCTAAATTCCCCGTTAAAAATGAAAAAACTCTTACATGTATAGATCTTTTAAAAAGTCCTTTATTGGCCATGTCCAGAAATGCATATTTCATTTGTATCTTGAGTACGTCACTCTTCTATCAGGTTGTGGGCATGCTTCGTTATCAGTCCTCTGGAATAATGGCAGGCCATTGCATTGATGAGAGTTCTTAAATCTTTTAATGTTGTTTACCTTTATGATGTTATTGTTCTTGTACATAACACATGGCACATAGAAGGTGCTTAATAAATGCTTGGTGATTTATTGTCTATAACTTATAATTTTAAAGAGTCTCTTGAGCCACCAAGAATTAATTCCTTATGATCACAAGGCTAGTATAGGTCGGTGGCAGGTCCTTCTCCCTCCAAAGTTGGATCTTTATCTATTATGCCAAGCTGCCTCTCACCTTGTACAGAGGAAGGTGCTTAATAATTATTTGTTTAATTTTTAAAAATGAGAAAACTCATCAAGAATGGTCACTGTGATAATATAATGTGACAGGAAGTTTCTGGTTCAGGGCTACAGATTTATCATCTATGAAATCAACCTCTAGCACATTCTGAATTCTAATTTAGGCAGATGGTAGTAGGATATATTGGGGCAGCTAGATGTTGCAGTGAATAGAGCACTGGGTTTGAAATCAGCAAGACATCTTCATGAGTTCAAATCCAGCCTCAGACACTTACTAGCTGTGTGACCCTAGGAAAGTCACTTAATCTTATTTGCCTTAGTTCCTCATCTGTAAAATGAGCTGGAGAAGGAAACAGCAAACCACTCCAGTATCTTTGCCAGAAAAAACTCCAAATGGGGTCATGAAGAGTCAGACACAACTGAAATGACCAAAAACACCAAAAATGGGTAGGGTACTCAGGGAGACATTCAATAACAAAATATTCAAGAAATGTTTATTAACTACAAACTATGTAAAGAGCATGAAGACACTGTGTTAGACTCTGAGGAAGATGAAAAATGTAGATAAGGCATAGTTGCATAAGATACTCACTTATAAAGTAACCACTACACACATGGACAGTAAGAATGCATATTTCTTTTGGTCCGGGATGATTTACAGACCATGGCTGCCATGAATTCTGTTATACAGCATAACTGACTTTAGTGATATTTGCTGGAAGAGGACTTCACTTTCAGGGACTAGCTTTGAGTGACCATTGCTTATTCCTTGAACTTGGTGTTTCTTTCCGACCCGATGGAAGTGTGGAACCATACAAAGTCCGCCCGCTTTTAGAAGTATTAAGAAAGCACTGGAAATTATCCTTGGACTAATCTGAATATGAAACCCTTATCAGTCTTCTCAAGCTCTCAATTCTGAAACTTTACTTACTTTGAATTTATCAATTCTTTTACTTTGGGTTGCATAACCATATTTGTTATATCGTAAAGTTTCCATTTTTATAGATAGACATGTCCAAAGGCATGGGGGAAGAGGGTTTTGGTTACATGTGGGCACTTTTCTCTTCAAGTAGAACACTGTTTATATTAGAATAATGATAATTTAATGCAAATTATTTATGGAAGACTTGTGCCCATAAATCAGAGTACTGTATTAGTATTTTTTTTCCTTTGACAGAAGGCAAATATTTGGGTGAGATGTATGATTACAGAAAGAGCCTTAGAAGAGGAATCAAGAGACATGTTTTCTAATCCTGGTTCTGCTAGCTATTAACCAGCTATCTCAGTCAAGCCAGTACCTTTTTTTGGAATCTCAGTTTTCTCCTCAGCACAACGAGGGGGTTGGACCCGCCGATCTCTAGTGTTCCTCCCAACTCTAACCTGCTACAACTTGGGGATTAAATTCAATTCAACAGACATTAATTAAACATCTACTGCACATGGGGCATTCTGATAAGTGCTAAGAATATAACGACAAAAATTTTAAAAATGAAACATTTCTTATAGTCAAGGAGCTTACTCTTACTATGAGGATGTAATGTGAACAGAGGTGAATAAACACGAAGTAACTCGAGGAGGGTGAGAGCGCTATCAGTCTTACATTATGTATAATTATATCATGTCTTCAGGGACAGGATTTGACTTGTGATTCAACAGCAACCATCTAATAATCAGTCAATCAGGTCCTGTGCCACTTTTTTTTTGATTCCCACTCCCCTGTCTCCTGCAACAAAAAAGACAATTACCAATATTTATAGAAACTAACTTCTCTGCCAATAGCGAGACTAAGGAGACAGCAGAGATGCCTATTTTCTCCTTTGATTTTTAATAAGTTTAAATTTGTTTTCTCGCTTTTCGATCATTAAATTACAGCTGGCTCACTGAAAGCAGCTTGTACAACTTAAGATCTTGGCCCATTGCCAGACTCTAATGTTTAGACACTGCTGCTCAAGCTGTCACAATAATTCAGCTACCAAACAATAAGGGAAGTGACTTCAAGACCCCAGATTCCCACAGCATTAAAAGACTTTGGTGTTCAATTTCATTCATTGGGTTCCATGCATGTTTCCAGTATCTGGCACCCATTTTGTGTGGCCTCACTCCAAACCAAGAGCAACTAGGTTTCATTTAAAAGCACTCTTCCACTCCCTTTACCAATATTAGGAACATTCTTTCCAGGCAAAAGACAGAGGAAAAGCAAATATTTTAAAATGTTAGAAATCTAAATGAACAATTATTGTATTGAAGACTTCTCAGGGAAAAGATGGTATAATCTCATCCTTGTAACCCCAGAGATTCTGCAGCATTCCACTGTTTTATCCTGTGTGACTGTTATTCATGCTTTCTATAGATGTTCCACGCAAAGCCCACCTAATATCCTGGAGGCTTTCCTCTAGGTGTTTTTGAATTTCAAGACCACCCCTGGAATTCTCCAGCTGTTAACATGGTATTCCTTACTCTTGCCACCTAACTGGTTGATCTTTTCTGTCTTCATTGGAAATGTGCCGGAGCATGCCATGCACAGACCAAGCAATGGATATTGCTTTTGAGTTGACTCCATCAACAAATTTAACTCTTAAAAGATGCTGTTGAAACAGTAATAGCTACATAGCATCATTGAAAGCACACAGGGTATGCCAATATGAATTCAATGAAATGATCACCCAAATGCATATCATAATTGGGGCAACAGGCATTTTTCATCCATTTAGTTTTTCCTGTATGCATTGTTAGGCAGATCTCTTTTGAGTAATGGATGTCTGGAAATACAGAGATAAAATAAAACCATTCCTATCCTGAAGGAATTTCAAACTAGCATGAAAAACTAGACATATATACTGGGACATATGACACATACACTGAAAGCTAAAATGAAAATTTGTATATGATAAGTGCTTAGGAGAGGTAAGAAGTGTCAAGAATATTCAGAGAAGGGAGCTATGGGGAGTTGGGGATGGAATGAGTAAAAGTTTCTTGGAGGAAGTAATGTCTGATGGATGTCTTTGAAAGAAGGGAAGAATTTTGACAGGCAAAAATAAGGAAGGGAATACTTTCTAGGTGCAGGTACAGCAGGAGCAAAGATAGAGACAGAAGAGGATAAAATAAAACTCACTGACATATGTTGTATCCACAGAGATGAGATCAAGAATCGATAGAAAACATGAAATAAGTAGACCTACGGCCTGCGTTGATGCCCTACGCTAATAGACATTTGCTGAATGGAATCCAAGACATTATCACAAAATTCCACAATAATCTATTTTATTTGTGCTGTTTGTGGTTATCAATCAACAAACATTTATTGAATACCTACTATGTGATGAGCCTTGTGCTAAGAAGCTAGTTGGTACAGGGGATAGCTGAACCTAGTGACGAGAAGACCTGAGTTCAAATTTGCCCTCAGACACTTACTAGATGGGTGACCCTGGGGAGGTCACTTACCTTTGGATGCCTTAATTTCTGCATGCGCAAAATTGGAATAACAGTACTTACACGTCAAGGTCATTATTCAGATACAATGAGATATTGTCAGTACTTCGTAAGTCTTAAGGCGCCGTATAAATGATAGCTATTATTGTTGCTGTTCTTAGAATACAAAGACAGAAAATTAATAGTGACTGCCCTCAAGGAGCTTACACTTTATCATGGGAGACAACATACATACATATAAGATTATACAAAATATGATACAAGGTAATTTGGGGAAGAAGGTACTAGCAGCTGAGCAAGATCTAGGAAGGTCCCTTGGAAGAAATTCCATTGGAGCCAAGCTTTGAGAAAAAAAACCCAACAAATCGAACCTAGGGATTCTACGAGGTGGAGATGAGGGAGAAGTACATTCCAAGTAGGGAAGACTGGCTGTACAAAGGCATGGAGGCTGGAGATGGGAACGCCATGTACGAAGAACAAGATCGAGAGTTTGACTGGGCTATATATGGTTGCTATAAGCTCAATACTATTTTCTATTTTTTACAGTGGACTAAGGGCTTTATCAATGAATACAACTCTAATTTTGCAAAAGTTGCTTTATAGGATATCTGTCCAGCTTGTAAATTAAGGTTTGCTATATTGTAGTTAAAGATATATAGCAGATACTGCACCAATTAATCACCAAGTCTGTGAGTATGCTCAGGTATGAAAATACATAGACACAAATTTAGCATGTTCTCTAAGCCAGAGATATCAGACTTGGCCAGTGTGACTACATGAGGTCCATAACACTCCCAAGGGAGGCCTGAACCAGTTTAAAATGTAATTGGGAAATATTTGGCAAAATGAATAAAAATACAATAAAACATGGATAACATGGAAAACTAAGTTAATACTTACTCTTGGTTTAGTGTTTTCATTTCTATTTGAGTTTGACATTACTGTTCTAAATATTCTGTTCTCAGACCCAGTAAGACTACTTTCTTTTTTTTATTTTTTTATTTTTTATTTTTTTAATTTAAATTTATTTATTTAACATATTTGGCCTTCAGCATTGATTCCCACAACAGCCCAAATTACAAACTTTCTCCCCACTTCCACCCCTCCCCCACTCCAAGATGGCTTACATTCTGGCTGCCCTGTTCCCCAGTCAGCCCCCCCCTCCACCACTCCCCTCCCCTCTCATCCCCCCCCTCCCCTCCCTTCCTGCAGGGCAAGATAAATCTCCATGCCCCATTGCCTGTGTATCTCATTTCCCAGTTGCATGCAAAAAAATTTTTTTTTGAACATCTGATTTTAAAACTTTGAGTTCCAAATTCTCTCCCCTCTTCCCTTCCTAACCACCCTCCCTAAGAAGTCGAGCAATTCAACCTAGGCCACACATGTATCATTATGTATAACCCTTCCACAATACTCATGTTGTGAAAGGCTAACTACATTTTGCTCCTTTTCAACCCATCCCGCTTTATTGAATTTTCTCCCTTGACCCTGTCCCCTTTCCAAAGTGTTTGTTTTGATTACCTCCACCCCCATCTGCCCTCCCCTCCATCATCCCCCCCTTTTATTTTTTTTATCTTCCTTCCTCTTCTTTCCTGTGGGGTAAGATACCCAACTGAGTATGTATGGTATTCCCCCTCAGGTCAAATCTGATGAAAACAAGGTTCACTCATTCCCCCCTCACCTGCCCTCTCCCCTCCTCCCACAGAACTGCTTCCTCTTGCCACCTTTACGTGAGATAATCCACCCCATTCTATCTCTCCCTATCTCCCTCTCTCAGTATGTTGCTCTCTCATCCCTTAATTTCATTTTATTTCTTTTAGATATCTTCCCTTCATCTTCAACTCACCCTGTGTCTGCTCTCTCTCTTTTACATATATATATATACACACACACACACACACACACACATATATATATATATATATATATATATATACAAACAGACATATATATATACACATACATACACATACATACATATACACATAGACATATACATACATACACATTCTCTTATATATATATATGTATATATATATATATACACATAAACATATACATATATATATGCATATTCCCTTCAACTACCCTAATACTGAGGTCTCATGAATCATACACATCATCTTTCCATGTAGGAATGTAAACAAAATAGTTCAACTTTAGTAAGTCCCTTGCAATTTCCGTTTCTTGATTACCTGTTCATGCTTCTCTTGATTCTTGTGTTTGAAAGTCAAATTTTCTATTCAGTTCTGGTCTTTTCATTTAGAAAGCTTGAAAGTCCTCTATTTTATTGAAAATCCATATTTTGCCTTGGAACATAATACTCAGTTTTGCTGGGTAGGTGATTCTAGGTTTTAATCCTAGCTCCATTGACCTTCGGAATATCGCATTCCAAGCCCTTCGATCTCTTAATGTAGAAGCTGCCAGGTCTTGGGTTATTCTGATTGGGTTTCCACAATACTCAAATTGTTTCTTTCTGGCTGCTTGCAGTATTTTCTCCTTGATCTGGGAGCTCTGGAATTTGACAACAATATTCCTAGGAGATTTCTTTTTGGGATCTATTTGAGGAGGCAATCGATGGATTCTTTGAATTTCTATTTTGCCCTGTGGCTCTACAATATCAGGGCAGTTCTCCTTGATAATTTCTTGAAAGATGGTATCTAGGCTCTTTTTTTGATCATGGCTTTCAGGTAGTCCAATAATTTTTAAATTCTCTCTCCTGGATCTATTTTCCAGGTCAGTGGTTTTTCCAAGGAGATATTTCACATTGTCTTCCATTTTTTCATTCCTTTGGTTCTGTTTTAGAATATCCTGATTTCTCATAAAGTCACTAGCTTCCACTTGCTCCAATCTAATTTTTAAAGTAGTATTTTCTTCAGTGGTCTTTTGGACCTCCTTTTCCATTTGGCTAATTCTGCCTTTCAAGGCATTCTTCTCCTCATTGGCTTTTTGGAGCTCTTTTGCCATTTGAGTTAGTCTGTTTTTTAAGGTGTTGTTTTCTTCAGTGTATTTTTCAGTATTTTTTTGGGTCTCCTTTAGCAAGTCATTGACTTGTTTTTCATGGTTTTCTCGCATCCTTCTCATTTCTCTTCCCAATTTTTCCTCTACTTCTCTAACTTGCTTTTCCAAATCCTTTTTGAGCTCTTCCATGGCCTGGGACCAGTTCATGTTTTTCTTGGAGGCTTTTGTTGTAGGCTCTATGACTGTGTTGTCTTCTTTAGGCTGTATGTTTTGGTCTTCTTTGTCAGCAAAGAAAGATTCCAAAGTCTGAGACTGAATCTGGGCGCGTTTTCGCTGCCTGGCCATATTCCCAACCCACTAACTTGACCCTTGAGTTTTTCAGTGGGGTATGACTGCTTGTAGACTAATGAGTTCTATGTTCCATGTTTGGGGGGGAGGTGCCAGCTCTGTCAGACCCGCACTACTCCTTCCCCAAGAACCCCCAATCCCGAATCTTCGGCAGTCTGTGCACCCCTGCTCTGATCCGCCACTTAATTCCTCCCACCAGGTGGGCCTGGAGCCGGAAGTAACAACAGCTGTAGCTGCCCCACCTCTGCTGCCCCCGGGGCTGGAAGCCGAACCATGAACTCCTTCCACTCCCGCAGCTTTTCCCACTAACCTTCTGCGCAGTCTTTGGTGTTTGTGGGTCAAGGGGTCTGGTAACTGCCGCAGCTCACTGAATCAGGGCGCTAGGGCCCCCTCCGCCCGGCTTCTGGTCTGGATGGTCCACGCCGCTCAGGCTGGGCTCTGCTCCACTCCGTTCTCAGCTCCCAGCTCCCAGCTCCCAGCTCCGTGTGGAATAGACCTCACCCAGAGACCATCCAGGCTGTCCTGGGCTGGAGCCCTGCTTCCCTCTGCTGTTCTGTGGGTTCTGCCGTTCTAGAATTGGTTCAGAGCCATTTTTTGTAGGTTTTTGGAGGGACTCGGTAACGGAGCTCACTCTAGTCCCTGCTTACCAGCCGCCATCTTGGCTCCAACCCCCAGTAAGACTACTTTCTAAAGGCCTCTATTTGAATTATCAGTGATGAGACAAAAAAGGGTAAGAAAATTCCCAACTTCATAAAAAGACCTGCTTTTTAAATGCAATGGATTCCTTTTCAGTATAATTTGTGGTTAGTCATTTCAGTCATATCTGACCCTTTGTGACCCCATTTGGGGTTTTCTTGACAAAGATACTGGAGTGGTTTGCCATTTCCTTCTCCAGCTCATTTGACAGATGAGGAAACTGAGGCAAACAAGGTTAAGTGACTTGCTCAGGGTCACATAGCTAGTAAGTGTCTGAGGGTAAATCTGAATTCCGGAAGATGAGCTTCCTGATTTTAGGGCCAGCACTCCATCTACCGTGCTACCTAGCTGCCTCTCAGTATGATTAGATAAATCAAATTCTATGGTTTAAAAAAAATGAACCTCAACACCCCTCAAAAGAGCATTTCCACATACACACAAGAACATATAAAGAGGTTTGTGTATGTAACTATGAATTTCCGCTTCACACCCCTTGGGGTGAAGAAATTTAAGAGATTCCAAGGAAGCAGTTTTGACGATGCTTTAAGAAAAAAAAAAGAATATCTCAGTTAATCTTACCTACTGAAAAAGGGAAGCAAGATGAAAAAAACTACTCCTTGATTCAGAGCCTGAGTACTTGTATTAGAATTTGACCTCTATTGCTTACTAAGATCTGTTGCCTTGGTTTTCCTCATTTGTAAAATGAGGTTAGTGATATCCTACTTCCTACTTCAAAAGTCAAATGAACTGTTCAGGATAAATCAATATGAAGCAGCCATAGGCAAGAAGGCCAGAGACAAGTAGTCACAAGTCAGAGAATACTGAAGGAAAGGCTTAAACCAGGCAAATAGCTGGGAGAAGGGAAGCAGATATAAAATGCCAGGGATAATAGGAAATTCTTTGGAAATTGAAGCAAGACCTACCCTAGACAGGAATCTTCTTATATTTCTACTGCAACAGAAGAGTAGCTAGGTGGAGCAGTGAATAGGGTGCCACTGAAAGTCAGAAAGACTCATCCTCCTCATGAATTCAAATCTGGCCTCAGACACTTACTAGCTGTGAGATCCTGGACAAGTCACTTAACCATGTTTACCTCAGTTTCCTCATCTGTAAAATGAGTTGAAGAAGGAAATAGCAAACCATTCCAGTATCTTTGCCAAGAAAACTCCAAAGAGGGTCAGGAAGAGTCAGACACAATTGAACAGAATGAACAACACTGCAACAGAAGCCATTGATCTACTTTCAAAAGAGGACTTAGCCCGCATGAATGCTTAGTCTGTTAATGAAGTAAACTTTCGTTCTACTTGAAGATCCTGACACTAATCTTTCTACCTTAATTATAAACTCCTTTCCTATTTCCTTTTCCATGTTATGTAACACAGGGTTTGTTTACAACCTTGGTTTTTAATAAAGGTTTATTGAATTAATGAATCAGGGATCTAGTAATTTCATTGCTAATATTCAGGTTTTCATCTGCCTACTTATGATTTTGCTCTTCTAGTAACAAACACTAGGGAGCAGGAATTATTGTCAAGTCACTTAATTCCTACAGACCAAATAAGAGACACTTTCATAATTTATTGAATATCGCATGGGTACATAATATTTCACTAGACTGGAACACAAAGAAAATTCGATTTGGTTTGTTTTGCTTTTAAGAAGTTTTCTGTTTAGAAAATTAGAGTAGGGTGAGACAAGAGACACATGTAGGAAACCAATGCACAAAGAAAACATAGAGAGGAACGAACCATTGGTGAGGGAGAAACTGGAGAGGAAAAAGAGCAATTGATGAGGCAACATCCTGGAGAACGTAAGAGGAGATGGGATCAAGAGCAAGGGTGGAAAAGGAGGTTGGAGGTTGGAAGCTAGAAGAGACTTGAAATGGTTTGGAATAGGTTCCAATGGGATAAAAAGTACACTAGAAATGAATGAACATTGCCAAGCAAGCTTAAAGGCCAAGAAAGGTTTAACAAGATGACTTTGTCATGGAACCAACTGTCCTGGTTTAATGACTTTTTTTCATCAACTCTTCCAGATGGCGCCATGTTAGTTTTAAAGGACTGAGAGTTTGCTTTTAGAGTAAGCTTCATCTATTCCCTTTGATTTTCAAGAATTCATGATTTCATCAAATAAAAAATGAATGGTTCTTATGGAACTTTGGATTGAGCTTTGGTTCTGAATTTATGAGAAATAAGGGGCTGAAGTTCTTTACCAGTGACCTAAAAAACTGTATATGGTGAAGAGCAAGCTTAAAAATGAAATTGAATTTTGAGACAAGTAAATAAGTCAACAAGCATTTATTACCTGCTTTTATATGTACCAGGCACTGTATTAAGGGCTGGGGACACAAGGAAAGTCAAAAAAATAGTTCCTGCCCTCATGGAGCTTATGTTATAATGGATGTAAAGATGTAAAATAACTAGGTGGACAAGAGATATACAGGGTAAATGGAAGGCACTCTGAGAGGGGAAGGAGACCATAGTTGGTGGGACCAGGAAAAGACCTCCTGGGGTAGCTGGAATTTGAGCTGAGTATTTGTTTTGGAGAGGGAAGGCAGGGCAATTGGGGTGACTTGCCCAGGGTCTAGTAAGTGTATCAAGCATCTGATTCCAGATTTGAACTCAGGTCCTCCTGACTCCAGGGCTGGTGCTCTACTCACTGTGCCACCTAGCTGCCCCTTGAGCTGAGTATTGAAGGAAGTCAGGGAAACTAAAAGGCAGAGGTGAGGAGCATAGCTCCTACAATGGCACAGAAATAGGAGATGGGTTGTTATATTTGAATAACCATAAGTAGTCACTGGAACACAGAATTTGTTGAAACTAAGTGTAAGGAGCCCGGCAGGAAGAGACCAGGTTATAATGAGCTTTAAATACCAAACATTTGATCATGGAGGTCATAGGGATCCACTGGAGCTCATATATCAAGGGAAGAAATAGGAGTGGACCTACGTTTCATTTTTTATTTTATTATTTTAACAGACTTACACTTTAGGAAATTACCCTGGCTGGTGAGGGTAGGATAGACTGGAGGAGAGGCTTGAGGCAAGTAGAACAGTTAGGTGAGAAGCAATGAGATCCTGAATTAGGACTTTGTATGAGTGGAGAGAAAGGAATATATATGAAAGATAAGAGTATAGAAGTGACAAGATTTGGCAAAAGATTGGGTCTGTGGGATGAGTGAGACTGAAGATTACAAGATGGCATTGAGGTTGGAAGCCTTGGCAATGGGAAAGATGGTGGTGCCCTTGATAGTATGAGGCCAGATGGGGGGAAAGACAGGGTTTGTGGAGGGAGAGAGGGAAGGGAAGGTATTAAATTTTGTTTTGGACATACTGAGTTTGAGATGCCAGACGGACACCAGTGGGCAGGGAGAAGTGTTCACAGCCAGCCTGCTTGTGACCATATGGTGGCTCAGCACTGAAATACCTGAGAACTTCAAAATGATGAAATGATGTCCCTCATCGGCTGCCAAGCTAGAGGACTGAGGCAACAGCAGGAGAGGCTGTTGATAGAGTAGCAGCAGCAGGAGCTCCACATTCAAGTAATTGAGGAGATGGAATGCCAGCTTGAGCAAGACACTGGAGATGGAGGGGCTGAGTCCTTAGGTACAATAGCTTATGGAGCCCTTCTGCTCTAATTTCCTCCATTTTCGGTATCCAGAATGGTGGTGGTGATTTGACTTTCCATTTGGGATGAGACTGTCAAGTATAATCTCCTTTCCTTCCCTCTCCTTTCTACCCAAGTAGTGCAGAAGACCATTCCAAAGAGTATTCTGTTCTGTTATCTTTCTAGTGCAGGCCCTTAATATCTCTTGCCTGGATCACTGAAATAATTGGTTGGCCTGCCTGTGACAAGTTGGTTGGCCTACCTGTGACAAATCTCTTCACATTCCAGTCTATCTTCCACCCAGCTGTCAAAGTGATCTTCCTAAAGCTCAAGTCTGATCACATCACTCCCCCTACTCAAACTGCAGTGGCTCCCTATTGCCTCTAGGTTTGAATATAAAATCCTCTGCTTTAGCATTCAAAGCTCTTAATCTGTTCCCCCAACCTTACTTATTCTGCAATCCAATGACTCTGGCCTCCTGGTTGTTCCACGAAGAAGACACTCCATCTCCTGATTCTGGACACTTTTAAAAATAAGTTAATTTATTTATTTTCAGTTTTCAACACTTACTTCCAAAAGTTTTAAATTTTCTCCCCCTCCCCAAGACGACATGCAATCTGGTACAGGCTCTGCATACACATTCCTATTAAACATATTTTCACATTAGTCATGTTGTATAGAAGAATTAGAATGAACGGGAGTAACTATGAGAAAGAAAAACAAAAAAACCCAAACAAAATAAAGAAAATAGTCTGCCTTGGTCTGCATTTAGACTCTGGATTTCTTTTTCTGGATGAAGATTCTGGGCGCTTTCATTGGCTGTCCCCCGTGCCTGGAATGTTCTCCCTCCTCATCTCTACCTTTTAACTTCCCTGGTCCCTTTAAGTCCCAACTAAAATTTCTTTTATAAGAAATCTTTCCCAGGCCCTGTTAATTCTAGCACATGCCCTCATCTACTTATTTCCTATTTATGCTGCATAGAGCTAAACAAGCTATCTTCAGGAAAAAGAAATATGAACAAAAAAATAAGTATGTACAAACATACATGTCTGTATGCTTGTCTCTCCCACAAAGTTATGAGCTTCTAAAGGGCAGGGGCTGTCTTTAGCCTTTCTTTGTGTCTCTAAGGTTTCACATATAATAGGTGCTTAATAAATGATCTGACCGTCTAAGTAATTTGAATATCATTTGTCAACTATATAAACCCAGTTGATTTAACTGCATTGATCTATGTGTTGCCATATTTTTGAAAAGGGGAGATACAGCACAGAGGAAGTGTTGGGGTTTTTGTATGTAGAGATGCAGAAAGGGCCAGGGTTTAAGGTCCAGCCCCAAAGTGCTAGACTTTTTCCTGGCTGGGAAATGATACAAATTGATAGAGAGAACACTATAACACTATTCATTAGTAATTTCTGGGTAAACTTCTCAAAATTGAATTCAGAGTTTTCTTTCCTTTTCTATAGGCTAAAATTTAGTCAGAGCATCATTTTGCTATCTTGGGCAAGGCTACTCTCACTTACCCCTTCTTCCCTGTCTCATGCATAGACAGAGAAATCTCTCTTTAAGAATGGAGTCAAAGATGGTTACTAGGGACTTGAAACTGCCTGGTGAGATGAGAAAAGATATGGCTGACTCAAGCCAGCAATGCCTACATTTCAAAGGATCCAGAGGAAGGAGCGATTCCTTTTTTCCTTTTTGCTTCACCTCTTACGTCAAGCATTGTCCAATCCAGATAAGGGTATCAGGACATATTAGTAACAACCCTTATTTTCTTCCATTTGCCCTGAGGTATTATAAGTACATATTCATCTTTCAAAGACTCTTCTGGAAGATTTCAGGTACTAATTCAGGACACTATAGGTACTAGCTGATGAGAACTGTGGGACCTAATGGAAGGAGCCAACATAAGTTGCTCTATGTTCTTCCTCTTCTCATCCTCATTCATTACCTTGTGGGTAACCCCTGGGTAACCCTTAGTAAGGGGGAAAAAGAGGTTAGGGTTGGGCGATGTTTTAGAATTGTTAAAAAGAATAAGAGGATAAGAATTTCTCATTTAGATTAGACCCAGAACTTTAGACTAAAATAGTGCACTAATATTTTGTAAAATGATGCCTATATACAATTGGGTGGAGACAGGAGGTTCCATACTTCCACATAACCAACCAAGCTTTTTATAAAACTGTTTCTATAAGAAAATATATCCCACTATATTGGCTAGGCTTGTGTTCATTTCATAACTCTCCTCAGAAAGCTTCAACCACCATTCAATGGAAGTTCATGTTACACTTGAATTATCAAGGAGCCAGAAGACATGTACTGGAGAAAGAGATCTTCTACTAATTAGCTGTATGACCTTAGGCAAGTCACTTAATTTCTCTGGGTTTCAGTTTCCTTATCTGCAAAATGGGCATAATAGTCTCTTTCCTGCCTATTTCACAAGACTGTTGGAGGAACAAATGATATAATATACCGACCAAAGGGCCATTTGGGAAAGGTTCTTTGTAAGCGTTGGAATTAGTGTCATCTACAAGTCATGATGGATACACAATAATTGCATGACCATGAATAGGTCATTGGATGTCTCAGTGCTCCCAGACAACCTTCTAATAATACAAATTACAGAAATTACTATCTGTATCAATGGAAGGAATTTCTGTAGTGGGAGTCCTCCACTTGGAAAAAAATAACAGGATTTGATTTTTAAAACCCTAAAGGGCTATAAATGTAAACTACTATTATAATCTTCATTATCTTATTGTAGAGAGAAAAGGGAAATAAGAAATTCAGTCAATAAATATGTGTTAAGGGCCTACTATGTGCCAGGCACTGTGCTAATCTGGGGATACAAAGAAAGGCAAAAGACAGTCTGCTTTCAAGTAGATCATGGTCTAAAGAAGGAGAAAATAGGTAAATGACTATGTAGAAAAAAGACTTACAGGTTAGAATGGAAATAATTGTCAGCCAAAAAGCTCTCACTATGTGACAAGCACTGTACTAAAGAGCATCTTAACGCTGCTTTTAATGCTGTTGTAGTCAGATCACATTTCCTTTTCACCCATTTGGGAATAAACTATAGGAAATATCCTTGGTTGAAAGGGACCCAGAATTTATCAAATGTGTGGGTTCTTGTTATAGGATCATAGCTGTAGAGCTGGAAAGAATTTTAGAAGCCATCGAGTTCGATGCCCTAATTTTACACTTTTCCTTCCTTTCTTGCTCCTGTTGAATTTGCTCTATCCCCTCATTGCATGCTCAAGATCTCTTTCAATTCCCCTGGAAGCTTTCTTCTGGCTTCTGTTTCTTCCATAAACAGCAATGGTTACCAAGGTGGACAACTTAACCAGAGCTCTTATTAATTTATTTTTAAATTTTTCTTCAATTATATGTCAAAACAATTTTAACCTTCATTTTTTAATATTTCCTTTCCAAATTTCCTTCTTCCCCCCCCCCGACCCCAGAAAGCAAGCACTTTGATATCGATTACAGGTGCACAGTCATGCAAAACATTTCCGTATTAGCTGTGTTCCAAAAGAAAACATATACCAAAAAATCAAATAAAAAAGAAGGAAAAATAAAGTTTAAAAAGTATGCTTCAATCTCCATTCAGATTCCATCAGTTCTTTCTCTGGAGGCAGACAGCATTTTTCATCCTAAGTCCTTTGAAATTTATCTTGCATCATTGTATTGTTGAAAATAGCTAAGTCATTCATAGTTGCTCATCATGCAATATTGCGGTATATCATGTTTTCCTGGTTCTGCTCACTTCACTTTGTATTAGTTTATATAAGTCTTCTCAGGTTTTTCTGAAACCATCCTGCTCATCATTTCTCATAGTACAGTGGTATTTGATCATAATCATAACAATTTGTTTAGCCATTCCCCAATAGATAGGGATTTCTAATTTCCAATTATTTGCCAACAGAAAAAGAGCTGCTATAAGTATTTTTGTATACATAGGTTCTTTTCCTTTCTCTTTGATCTCTTTGGGAAACAGACCTAGTAGTGGTTTGGCGGGGTCAAAGGGTATGCACAGTTTTATAGCCCTTCGGGCATAGCTCCAAATTGCTCTCCAAAATGGTTGAATCAATTCACAACTCTACCAACAGTGCATCAGTATCCCAATTTTCCCACATACCCTCCAATATTTATCATTTTTCTTTTCTGTCATATCAGCCAATCTGATAGGTGTTATCTCAGAGTTGTTTTAATTTGCATTTCTCTAATTAACAGTGATTTAGAGCATTTTTTCACATAATTATAGATAGCTTTGGTTTCTTTGTCTGAAAACTGCCTGATCATATCCTTTCACCACTTATCAGTTGAAGAATGAATCATTCTTATAAATTTGACTCAGTTCTCTTTCTTTTTTTAAGTTTTTTTTTTATTTAATATATTTAGTTATCAGCATTGATTTTCACAAGAGTTTGAATTACAAATTGTCTCCCCATTTCTACCCTCCCCCCACTCCAAGATGGTGTATATTCTGGTTGCCCTGTTCCCCAGTCAGCCCTCCATTCTGTCACCCCACTCCCCTGCCATCCCCTTTTCCCTTCCTTTCTTGTAGGGCAAGATAAATTTCTATGCCCCATTGCCTGTGTATCTTATTTTCTAGTTGCATGCAAAAACTTTTTTTTGTTTTTGAACATCTGTTTTTAAAACTTTGAGTTCCAAATTCTCTCCCCTCTTCCCTTTCCACCCATCCCCCCTAATAAGTCAAGCAATTCAACATAGGCCACATGTGTATCATTACATATAACCCTTCCACAATACTCATGTTGTGAAAGACTAACTATATTTTGCTCCTTCGTAGCCTATCCCCCTTTATTGAATTTTCTCCCTTGACCCTGTCCCCTTTCCAAAGTGTTTGTTTTTGATTACCTCCACTCCCATCTGCCCTCCCTTTTGTCATCCCCCCTTTTTATCTTCTTCCTTCTTCTTTCTTGTGGGGTAAGATACCCAATTGAGTATGTATGGTATTCCCTCCTCAGGCCAAATCTGATGAGAGCAAGGTTCACGCATTCCCCCCTCACCTGCCTTCTCTTCTCTTCCTACAGAACTGCTTTTTCTTGCCACTTTTATGCAAGATAATTTACTCCATTCTATCTCTCCCTATCTCCCTCTCTCAATATATTCCTTTCTCATCCCTTAATTTTATTTTATTTCTTTTAGATATCTTCCCTTCATCTTCAACTCACCCTGTGCCTGCTCTCTCTCTATATCTATATCTATACACATACATATATACATACATACACATCCACTTATACATATATATACATATACATATATATATATATATATATATATGCATATTCCCTTCAGCTACCCTAATACTGAGGTTTCATGAATCATACACATCATCTTTCCATGTAGGAATGTCAACAAAACAGTTCAACTTTAGTAAGTCCCTTGCAATTTCTTTTTCTTGTTCTTTTTCTTGATTACCTTTTCATGCTTCTCTTGATTCTTGTGTTTGAAAGTCAAATTTTCTATTCAGTTCTGGTCTTTTCACTGAGAAAGCTTGAAAGTCCTCTATTTTATTGAAACTCCATATTTTGCCTTGGAGCATGATACTCAGTTTTGCTGGGTAGGTGATTCTTGGTTTTAATCCTAGCTCCATTGACCTCCAGAATATCGTATTCCAAGCCCTTGGATCTCTTAATGTAGAAGCTGCCAGATCTTGGTTTATTCTGATTGGGTTTCCACAATATTCAAATTGTTTCTTTCTGGCTGCTTGCAGTATTTTCTCCTTGATCTGGGAGCTCTGGAATTTGGCGACAATATTCCTAGGAGATTTCTTTTTGGGATCTATTTGAGGAGGCAATTGGTGGATTCTTTGAATTTCTATTTTGCCCTGTGGCTCTAGAATATCAGGGCAGTTCTCCTTGATAGTTTCTTGAAAGATGATATCTAGGCTCTTTTTTTGATCATGGCTTTCAGGTAGTCCAAGAATTTTTAAATTATCTCTCCTGGATCTATTTTCCAGGTCAGTGGTTTTTCCAATGAGATATTTCACATTGTCTTCCATTTTTTCATTCCTTTGGTTCTGTTTTATAATATCTTGATTTCTTGTAAAGTCACTAGCTTCCACTTGCTCCAATCTCATTTTTAAAGTAGTATTTTCTTCAGTGGTCTTTTGGACTTCCTTTTCCATTTGGCTAATTCTGCCTTTCAAGGCATTCTTCTCCTCATTGGCTTTTTGGAGCTCTTTTGCCATTTCAGTTAGTCTATTTTTTAAGGTATTATTTTCTTCAGTATTTTTGGTGTCTCCTTTAGCAAGTCATTGACTTGTTTTTCATGGTTTTCTCATATCCTTCTCATTTCTCTTCCCAATTTTTCCTCTACTTCTCTAACTTGCTTTTCCAAATCCTTTTTGAGCTCTTCCATGGCCTGGGACCAGTCCATGTTTTTCTTGGAGGTTTTGTTGTAGGCTCTTTGACTTTGTTAACTTCTTCTGTCTGTATGTTTTGGTCTTCTTTGTCACCAAAGAAAGAATCCAAAGTCTGAGACTGAATCTGGGTGCGTTTTCGCTGCCTGGCCATATTCCCAGCCAACTAACTTGACCCTTGAGTTTTTCAGTGGGGTATGACTGCTTGTAGAGTTTAGAGAACTATGTTCCAAGCCTGGGGGGATGTGCCTGCTCTGCCACACCAGCACTCCTCCTTCCCCAAGAACCCCCAACCCGGACTGGACTTAGATCTTCAGCAGGCTCTTCACTCCTGCTCTGATCTGCCACTTAATTCCTCCCACCAGGTGGGCCTGGGGCCGGAAGCAACTGCTACTGTACTTCTGTAGCTGCCCCACCTCCTCTGCCCCCGGGGCGTGGCCAAACCGAGAACTCCTTGTTAAACTCTGTCCCCAGCAGCTTTTCCCACTGACCTTCTCTGTTGTCTTTGGTGTTTGTGGGTTGAGAAGTCTGGTAACTGCCGCAGCTCACTGATTCAGGGCACTAGGGCACACTCTGCCTGGCTCCTGGTCTGGTTGGTCCGCACCACTCACGCTGGTTTCTGCTCTGCTCAGCTCCCAGCTCCGTGCGGGATAGACCTCACCCAGAGACCATTCAGGCTGCCTTGGGCTGGAGACCTGCTTCCCTTTGCTGTTTTGTGGGTTCTGCAGTTCTAGAATTGGTTCAGAGCCATTTTTTATAGGTTTTTGGAGGGACTCGGTGGGGAGCTCATGCTAGTCCCTGCTTTCCAGCTGCCATCTTGGTCGAGTCTGTCAGTTCTCTTTCTATTTGAGGAATGAGGTCTTCATCAGAGAAACTTGCTGTAAAATCTTTTCTCCTGGTTTCCTGTTTTCTTTCTAATCTTGGCCATATTGATTTTGTTTGTGCAAACCCTTTTTAATTTAATGTAATCACTATTATCCATTTTATATCCTGTAATGTTCTCTATCTCTTATTTGGTCTTAAATTCTTTCCTTATCCATAGATCTGAGAGGTAAACTATTTCTTGCTCCCCTAATTTGCTTATGATATCACTTTTTATATCTAAATCATGTACCTATTTGACCTTATCTTGGTTTATGATGAGAGATGTTGGTCTATATCTAATTTCTGCAAAACTCTTCCAGTTTTCCAAGCAGTTTGTGTCAAATAGAGAGTTCTTGTCCTTTGCATTTATCAAACATTAGATTACAATGGCTACTTAGTACTATCTTGTGTATTTAACCTATTTCAAGGATCTACCACTCTATTTCCAGAGTTATCAGGCTGTTTTGATGATTACTGCTTTGTAATACTGTTTGAGATCCCAGTACAGCTAGGCCACCTTCCTTCACATTAAAAATATTTAATTGCCTTGATATTCTTGACCTTATGTAATAATTTTAATAAATAAAAATTTAATAATTTTTGTAGCTCTATAAAATAATGTTAGTAGTTTGATTGGCATGGCACCAAATAAGTAAGTTAATTTAGGTAGAATTGCCATTTTTATTATGTTGACTCAGCCTGCCCATGAGCAATTAATGTTTCTCTACTCGTTTAAGTGACTTTATTTGAGTGAAAATTGTTTTTAATTGTAATTAATTCCTGGTAGACTCCAGTATTTTAGAATGTCTGCAGTTATTTTAAATGCAATTTCTCTTTCTATTTCTTCCCATTGGACTTTGTTGGTAATATTATTTTATGTCCTGCAACTTTGCTGCAGTTGTTAATTATTTCAACTAGTTTTTTAGTTGTTTCTCTAGAATTCACTAAGTATATTATCATATCATTTGCAAAGAATGACAGTTTTGTTTCCTTGTTTCCTATTCTAATTCCTTCAATTTCTTTTTCATCTGTTATTTCTGTGGCTAGCATTTCTAGTACAACATTAAATAATAGTGGTGATAATAGGCATCCTTGCTTCATGCTTGATCTTACTGGGAAGGCTTCTAGCTCATCCACAATATAGCTAGTGCTTGCTGAGGGTTTTAGAAAGATATTACTTATCATTTTAAGGGAAGCTCCATTTATTCCTATACTTTCTAGTGTTTTAATATGAATGACTTGCATTTTGTCAAATACTTTTTCTGTATCTATTGAGATAATCATAATTTTTGTTGTTTTTGTTATTTATATGTCTAAATATGCTGACAGTTTTCCTAATATATAACCAGTGTTCTTGATGACATCCTTGCCTCATCATCCTGCCGCCATGCCTAATCCTGAGTAACACTCAAGACTACATTTCTCTGTTTCCTCAGGTCTGGGGAAAAACATTTTTCCATATTTGCTGATAATGGTGGCACCTGCATCTTGGAGATGGATCCATTAATGGACTGGTTAATGGTGACCTATATCTGAGAGCAGCATACTCTCAATGGCAAAATTATGGTCGATTCACTTTAAACACTTAAAGAAAAGCATAGACTTGTTCTCGTTAGTGGGCTAGAGGTGGCAGAAAAGAACCCTGAACTTCAGAGTCAGGAAATCTGGGATTAGGTCCAGCTCAGTCACTTACTAACTGTGTGTCAATCAATTCTCAGCCTTAGTTTCCTCATCTGCAAAATGGGGGAAATAATATTCTCATTCCGGACTTAAAGAGTAGTTGTGAAGAAAGTATTTTATCGGCCATACGATGCTATCCAGATGTGAGGTGTTACTATCCTAAGGGCCAAAATGGTCTCCTCTATTTTCATAGGCTGTTCTCTAAGAGAATATGCTGGCTTTAGGCATAGGATTAAAATCTGGCTTCAGGCAGTTTAAAATATGATTGAAAAACCTATCTTTGTAAGGCTTAGATTAATATTGATATTAATGTGTGAGAAAGGCAGCATGGCATAACAGATATAGAGATGACCTTGAAGCTAGGCAGACTTGGGCAGCCTTGGGTTCAAGTCTGCCTCTGATGCATACTAGCATTACCACTCTGGACAAATCACTTAACCTTTTTGTGCTCTCTAGGAAATCCTCTAAGACGATCATTTGCAGAGAAGGTGCCAACCTGCAATGGTAGAGGGAATGTCCTCATCTAGGATTTTCCTATACCAATGAAAGCCCAGTTCTAGTCCCTATGCCCTCTAAACATTAATTTTCTATTTATATTAACATAACATATGCCACAGACTATGACTGTGGATCTGTGTTGGGATTAAGCCTGCATGGAGCCACACTCAGGTTTCAGGGCTTTGTGTGTATCAATGAACAAATATGGAAAATTTTATTTAAGTATGAAGACCCTAAAAATTAGGTCTCCAAGGCAGGGAGGATACCCATGGTATGTTCCTAAAGGTCTCAAAAACACCATGGGAAAATAGAGTATTTGTGTTCTATAAGCCAAAGAAATTAAATTGTTACTGATATGGTTTTTCATTTCATTAGGTCAAATGCAGATATTATCTCTCTCCTGAGGCTCTTTTTACAATCACTTTGAAACAAAGAATCCCAGCAAGTGAAGAATTATTATTCACTTGACAGTTTTAACAGAGACAATCCCACAAGTGAGGTAATAGGACCCTAGGGTCAATCATTACTTGACTGAGCTATTGCAAGTCAACTTAATGTTGTATTACTGAGCAACAAAAAAAGATTTCCTTTTAAGTTTTGGTTCAGAATCCTGGCATACAGAAGGCCAGCTTTGTTTAGCTTTCTAGTTGAAAAAAACAGGTAAATGAATGAATGAATGAAAAAAAAACATTAAACACTTTGCTAAGTGCTAGGGATACATATAGAAGAGTAAGACAGTCCATGCTTTCAAGGAACTCACATTCTCATAAGAGAAGATGGCACCTAAGGAAGGTTTCAGCTGCAAGTCAGATGGAAAAGTCCTATGGCTTTTATGGTACAGTGGCAAAACAAATGGAAATACCTCTTCTTTCATGTTACTATTCCCAGAGTTTTGGGATTCAAGGTCCTTAGTAATTCCTACCTGGGTCTTAAGGGAGATGGTAGTCAAGGTATTAGGGTAGTTTGACTTAACGTGGCATGAATTTCCTCCTGTCTCCCCCTTAGCTGCCTTGTTTCTTCGTCTAGGATAGCTTGCCTGCTGTGTATATAGCAATTCATTAGCCACTGGTGGAGGTGGCTGGCCCTTTTCTCACCAGGGTTGCTTTCCTAGATGAAGGCTGTGAGGGTTGGACCAGAAGCAGGAATGTTGGTCTGGGGGTGCGGTGGGGTGGATGCTGCTATTCCCAAGGCTCCTGAACCTCTCTGTCTATTGGTGGCATTTGGTCAGCAGTTTTTGCTTGTGGTGATGAGAAAGGTAAGTCCCCTCCTTATGATGATTTCTCCCTTTACTGATGGATGGGGAGCTTTGGCTTAAAGCAGATTTGATGGTTTGGGGGGCACTGTTGTAGGTGGCCTCGGTCACTGCAGAGATGGAGAAACAGCATTTGCTTCTTACATAAAGGACCACTCAGCCCAGTACAGAGTATACTCATTCAACCTGTGTAACCAGAATGGATAAGACATTTACTGCACAGGTCTACAGTATAAGCTGAGTCATATAGTAGGGAGTGTACTGAATTTGGAGCTGAAAGACCAAAGTTAAAACCTCAGCTTTGCTCTTTGCCACTTCTGTGATCTTGGAAAGGTCACTTCCCTTGGCTTCCATTTCCTCTTTTGTAAAATGACTTGGTTGGACTAAATAATCTCTAAAATCTCCTCCAGCTCTATTAACCCACAAGAATGCTGCCACTGACCAATAGATAGGTGACTTCTTTGATGTGAGCACTCCCTCTAATGGCACAGATCACAACCTATTCATGCTTTCATATCCTGTAGGATTTGCCTTCTCATAAATCTTCTGTAATAACTGACCAATGTTATCTATCCCTCATTCTCCCTACGTGACTGGACTATTTCCTTTTTCAATTATATATGGCAAGTTTTTCCTTACTGGCAAGCTGTATTTTTAATCGGTTAAAAATAGCATCAATGGGTTAAACAAACAAAAAAAGACAAGCCTTTGTTTCTTGTTTTGTTACTTTACTCTTGAATCTTTTCATGTGTGGCCAAGCATAGGAAAGCTAGGTAGCACCTAGGCTGCAACTTGCACAGGTGTGAAATAAAGGATGCTTGCTAATATTATTTTTAAAATAGGTGCTCTAACCTTGTTTTTAAAATGTTTTTGATGATTTTTTGTTTTTATATCACTTTGTTTTTATAATCTCTTTTCCTCCCAGAGTCATTACTTACAATAAAGAACATAAAGAAGTTTTTAAAAATGAATTTAATTGAAATAAATCAATTTGTCAGCTACATCCAACATTACATAGGGTGTCCGAAATCTTAGTGTAGTTTTAAAATTTAATAGCTTAAAATTTTAAAAATCTATAAAAAGCTTAAAACTGACTAAGGCTTTTGGGGCATCCTGTTATTAATGTTCCACACCTATGTTCTGACATATCCATAAAAAAGAGGAGGAGATGTAAAGGCTTATATTTTCGGTGCCAGAAAACTCCACTTTTTGGGAATATGGGCATTTATGTTTTGATAAGTCACATAACACGTATTACAGTGAAGGCTCAGGGTCTCTGGCATGCAGCAAGTACCCAGTGGGTACAATTTTCAATATTCAAACACAGAGGGTCACAATTTTCAAAGTTAGATAGTGCCATGGACACACACATGACTTATTCTGGCTTCACAGACAATAGTAGTTTAAATGATACATAGCAAAATTAAAGGATCATCAGAGGAGACAGATTTCATGTTTAACTTGGATCTTTAAAGATTTTAGAGATACCTTTTAGATATTTAGTATTAATTTCTGTTTCTTTCAAGTCTAGAATTACATTACTCTTTTGGATAGAGCAATAGACTTGGACTTGGAAAGACTTTGGCTAAAATCCCTTTTCTGACACTTAGTAGCAAAGTCACTTAAGTGACCTTGGGTAGATCAATTAAGCTTGAGCCTTTGTTTATTCATCTCTAAGATAAGGATGGTGACACCTCTAGTACCTACTTCATAGGACTATTGTGAGACTCAACAGAGATAATGTGAATAAAGCACTTCATCAATTTTGAAGTGATATATACATTTCATTTATTATTATTATTTCTTCTTTTCATCTATAATCTACAGATCAGAGTCAGGGATAGATAATGGGTGGGCAGATATCTATCCATCTATCTATCTATCTATCTATCTATCTATCTACTTACCTACTTCTATCATCTATGAGAGTTTTAATCTCAAGAATTTCCTTAATCTGCCCATTGATGGGAAGGCTTGGGTATGGACTTTCCAGCACCTTTTCCATATTCTTTCTATTTAGTTACTTTCTCCCTGCTTTCCTTTTTCTCTGTACATCTCCTCTTATACTTCACTCAGTGTTTATGTATTCCATAACAAATACTTTTTAGCTCAGAATCTTGGCACACGGAATGCCAGCTATATTCAGTTCTCTAGATGAAACAGTGGAATGGTTCCAAGCAGAAGTTATTTTAGAGGTGAGTGGAAGGATGGCACCATCTACTTCCTACACTGCATATCACCTTGCCTGAAATCTAGCTCCCACCTTAGATTAGTTGCATTGGGGTTGTATTTATGATATCGCCACATAGTGGCACTGTTGTCCCTGAAAGAGAACAGCTTTCCATAGGCAGCTGACTGATTTGAGGCTGCTGGAAAATTTTCCAGAATCTAGGATGAGGTCATTGATTTTGCATTTCTTTTAAATCATTGGGATTGTGAACACTACTCAACTTCTTAGCTATAGAGATGTTGATCTGAAATCTGCTGGAAGTCAATCCATAGGATTTTCTAGAAGTGAGTGATAAAATTGGGGAGGAGGGACCTTTAGTTATACCTAAAGTTTCTTGTGAAAGCTTTTTAAAAGTGTCACTGACACATTCCTAGAGAAAATTAACATGTTCATTGCTGAGACTCACCTTTTACTGAGAGGTAGAAGGGGGCAGGGAGCAGTGATAAATTCTTTCCCTACTAAATTCCTTTTTGTTTTTCAGTCTTTTTCAGTTATGTCCAACTCTTTGTGACCCAATTGGAGTTTTCATGGCAAAGATATCAGAGGGGTTTGCTATTCCATTCTTCATCTCATTTTACTGAGGCAAACAGGATTAAGTGACTTACCTAGGGTCACGTGCTACTAAGTGTCTGAGACTGGATTTGAACTCAGGAAGATGAGTCTTTCTAATTCTAAGCCCACTGCTCTATCTGCTATACTACCTAGCTGACTGAATTCTCATCCATCCTTTAAAAATCAACACAACTGTCCTCTCTTCCATGAAGCCTTATCTGCATTTCATGTTTGTGAGAGTTTTATTCCTCGGAAGTTATATAATACTCTGCTTTGCACCTTTCTTTTAAAAATAATGGGCCAGGCTCAACACTTACTGGTCTAGTGGTTCAGGCTCCAGAGTGGAACAAAAAAAGCTTATTTAACAATGGTATAGAAAGGGAGCAAATATATAAGACTGATTCCGTTGGGCCTCTGAATTTGATATGGTGGCATACTTTGTGAAAAGCACTGTGAAAAGTCCCCTACTCATTCACTGAGTGGCTCTTGTATTTAGGCGACCAGGAAACTCTACCAACAGTTTCAACCCTGCTTGGTTCCTTTGGAACAATTAAGTTTTCAAGGACAATTTCATTGGCTTTTAAGGAAAAAAACTAGCCTCACCTATGTGGCAAGGTCCTTGACAGATGTTCATCCTATCATTCCATTTCTTGGTGGCAAGGTCCTGAAGGTCCTCTAGAGAACAATCTGCCACTTAAATGACCATAGGACTGTTACTAGATAACTCTAGTCTTGGGGAAATGAGAAGTCCGATATGGACAGTGATGGAGGAAGAACTTAGTTTGGGTAAAATAAAAACAGAAATAGAAACCCCCTCCTCCCAAAAAAAAGCTAACAATGTAATTACTTCCTGAAGAAGTGAATGAATGTAATGACTGTCCTTTTTTCAAATATGGCCGAGGGCACCCACTGCCAGTGCCCACAGACCAGGGTGTCATTGTTCCTAGCTGGTCTACCATGTTGATAGCAATGTAGAATGGTTCACGCACCTCACCCAAGCAAGCAATTAATCAATGAACATTTATTAAGTGCCTACTATGTGCCTGGGATTGTGTTAAACTCTGGGGACAGAGGCAAATGACAGTCTCTACCCTCAAGGAGCTCACAATCTAAAGAATGTAGCAACTCCAAGGGTTTACACCAGGGCTGGGGCTCCTCGTCTTCTTGATGGTCAAATATGGTTCCACTGACTTTTGAGGAAAAACTAGCCTAGTCTACATGAGAGGGATTTATTAGCTGCTACTCCTCAACATTGTTTGTTTTTGCTTAAAATAAAAATCTCTTTTATTGATATCTTTCTACACGAATATTGCTTCTTCTTCTTAGTCTAGTTATTTTCATTAATTTCATTTACATTTGTAATCTGCATATGACACAAGGAATCGAGAGAGACTAATTTATGAAACATCCACTGAGCCAGTGAACCTAATAGACATGATCATAACACTTGATACACGGAGTTTCCCTAGAAGCTTCCCTAGAAGCTCACTCCCTTTGGATGTGTGGCTCACCTTTCCAAGCACCTCACTCTCATTCCCTTTCGGTTTGTGTGGTTTGTTTTTCAAGATCCAGTGAGGCAAATGAAAAGAGCCAGAAAACAAAAATTGAAAGGAATCAAAAGTGCAGCTTTTGCTTTTTTGTAAGCAGATTTTTTTTATCAGCTTATGATTTTATTTCTAGAGGCATATGGATTTCAAATTCAAGCTTGAATTTTATTATAAAATTGTGATATAATCATAATTGATAACAAGGTATAATAATCACAATAATAAATATTGTACAATAATAAATATTGTTAAGCTTGCGCAGTCCAATACCAATTTCTCCTTATTGCTTAACTGTTCTAGATTAGCTCCAAGCCTCCGGATTGGTTTTAGCTGACCACATAGCCTTCTAGGGATCAGGTCTTTCCAGGAACTAGTAATCTACCTTCCTTTACTTTCTTATCTCATCTGAATAAGAATCAAACTATGGGAAACATCTTCAATTATCTTGGCTAATGTCTTTAAGAATGTATAGCACAGAGTTAACAATAAGATGAGAAAAGTCAAAGCATAAACATTTCTAAACCACCTATCTGCTTTCTGAAGTCCCCATGCAACGTTCAGTAGAAGCAGGGGGAGCTTTCTCTCTCTGTGGAGGGAGTGGTGGGAACTAAGGCACTGTGGCTCAGGGTCCTTCCTTGTAAGCCTCACCTGTTTGCAATTACACTGTGCTCTGCCCACATGGGCTTTCCACTGGTCTGCCATGCCTCTTTCATCCTTTTCTCAGTTGCCACAGAGGGTGATCTACTTCATCTCCTTTCCATTCTCACATGGTTTCCTCAGGAAGGATGTGATAACCTTCTCATATTTTCTTGCTTGGGATACTTTTCCTATCCCATACTCCTAGACCTGGTGCTCATACCCTAAGCACCAGACTTGTAGTCAGGAAGACCTGAGTGAAAATCTAGCTTCAGACACTTAAAGTTGCGAGACCATGGGCAAGTCATTTAACTCCTGTTTGCCTCCGTTTCCTTATCTGTAAAGTGGGTGTAATAATAGCACCTGCCCACCAGGATTGCTGTGAGGCTCCAATGATATCATAATTGTAAATGCTTAGCACAGTGCCTAGTTCATAGCAGACTCTACACAAATGTTAGCTATTACTACTACTATTACTAACATGACTATTCCCATGGTGATGATCAGTGGTACTCTGGGGTAGTCTGTTCCTAAATCCAATCTGAAACTGTTTTTGGAGATGAGGGAATCCTGTCTTCAGGGAAGACTGTCCCACTTGCAGACATTCTCTGCCTGTTACCTCCTCTTTGTTCCAAGGACGTATTATCACAGCAGTGCTCACTGCTCTCCTCAAACTACATTTTTAAATGACTCATATTCCTCATTTCTTATACCAAGATAATTTTACTTTATATTCTTAGACCACAATTTGTTTAGTCATTCCCTAAATGGATTGGTTCTTACCTTTTTCCTACTTTTTTTTAACCCACTACATCAAAATGCTACTCTGTGTATTTTGGCATGTATGGAACTTTTTCTCTACTCACCTTAGGGTACCTGTCTAGCTGTGGGACGGCTGGCTCAAAAGACATGAACAGTTTAGCGCCTTTTCTCACATGATTCAAAGCTGTTTTCCAGATCAGCTGGACCTATCCACAGCTCTGCAACAATATATTAGTGTTCCAATTTGCCCATAGCTTCTCCAACACTATTTCTGACTTTCATCATATTTACCTATTTGACAGGTGTGAAACCTAAGAGTTGTAATTTGCATCTCTTATTAATAGTGCCTTGGAGCATTTTTTACACAGTTGTTGATGGTTCAAAATAATCTTTTGAAAAGTTTGTTCATATCCTTTGACCATTTATTGATTGAGGAATGGCTTAAAAATTTTTTGTCAATTTATAAATAATAAATAAATTTTATAAACTGCATCAATTCTCTATGAATCTTGGACAAGAGACTTATACCCAAGATATGTGATACACAAGTTTCTTGTCTCCTCTACAGTTTCTTTTCTTACTCTTGTTTTCTCAGTTTTCCTTATGATAACATTTTTAAGTTTTATATAATGAAATTGTCTATTTTGTCATTACTTTTCTTTTTTACCAATTATTTGGTTATAGATTCTCTTGCATATTAGAGATCTGCAAGATACTTCCTTTCATATTACTCTACTTTTTAATGCTGTGACTTTTTAAACTTAGGTCACTTGTCCATTTGGGATGTATTAACAAAATAAAAATACAACAGAATACAGATAATGTTAATATGTAGTTTTCTAAGTCAATATGTGGCTCATAGCGATCCTTATGTAGGCTTTAGTGACTTTTGTTTCTATTTGAGTTTAACACCACTGGTCTACACCATTCAAATAAGATCTTTTCCAAATTGGAAAAAAAATGCATAGGTATGAACTAAAAAACAACCTGCTGTAGGCCACATTCAGTTTTCTAGAAATCAGAGTTGAGGAGCTGAAAAATATAGACTATATTGATATAATACATTATCAGTATGGAATCCCATTCTGTCCAAAGGCGTAGTCCAGGACTTCCACTATTTTGGCATCTTTTCTGGGCTTTACATTTAGCACATTTGTTCTGTTGGTTCACATGGAGGTATGTATGCTCTGATTCACAGGTGGTAGAATTTTGCTACAGACTTCTTCACCTTATTCATGCTCCCTTTGCCTATGATCACCATCATAACCCCCAAACAACTGGAATTATTTACTGACTTTCCTTTAAAACAAGGAAAAACAGTAACAGACATCTTGATAAATAATCTCTATGTGCCAGCTCCAGCTCCTTTCCTTTACCTCCATTGCAGTAGGTTATAAAATGGGCAGTCCAGAATCACATTAACTCCCTGGACTGCTATATCTCACTTCCTGTCACTCACTAGCAATGTGACCATGGGCAAGCCCATTAACTTCCCTGGCCTGTAGTTCCGTCATCTGCAAATGAAGTCATTGGGATTGATATTTGGTCACTTCTAGCTTTAAATCTATGATTCTCTGATGTTGAATTTCTAATTAACTAAAACTCCCAAATCTTTTTTTTTCCAAATAAACTCCTGTCTAATCATGTCTCTCTCATCTTGTGAAGAGAATTTATTTTGAGCCTACTTTTTTAGGCCTGCTGATATACTGGCCTTATCCCTAACCATTGTTTCATATTGTTTTTGCTGTCTTTCACCTGACTGCTTGTGAAATGCATAATTTCAGCAGGTCACTTTCTTCATCAGTTGAGATTCAAGGATGGAAGGAAAAAAAGGAAAAAAAAAGATGAAGTGAGGTGAAAAAGGAATAATCCCAGTGTATAACATACTGATTTTGTGCTATTTCCAAAGTAGGATGGTTGGAGACATCCTATCTCAACCTCAGATCTTAGTTCTGAATGGGTCACTGATCCTTCAGCAGCTTTATCACTGAAGGTGACTTCCTGTCATTGGACTCTGCTTTCCTCAAATTACAACTGAATTATCTACAGAAAACACATTTCATTCCTGATCTAATTCCTTCTCAATCTCCTGTGACCTCTGGGGAAATCCTACCCCTCTGCTTCTAAGTCAATAGTTTAAAAGTTTCTTGCAAGATTAGGTACCAGCATCAACAGGTGATGTTATATTCTCCAAAGACTTCACTTTCAGTCTCAGCAAAACAAAGCCAAGTGGTCTGTGCCCATGGGCCCAACTTGGCACCCTTCTGCAGTGTAACTAAAGTGATTTGGAGGAAGGGAAGTGGAAAGTGGTAGAAGGAGAATAGGTAAGGCAATAGAGATGCAGATCTGAGGATTCCAAGCTGGGGTATGCCAGTAAATGTTTAACAACTCACTAGGGGAAGGGGAAGGGGAAGGAAAGGAGGAAGAGAGGCAGAATGTGTGCATTACATATGTTTAAGTTTAATCTGAATTATGAACTTTTTTCTCCATCACTTTCTTGAGTTTAGACAATCGACAGAACAATAAACCAATGCTTCTGCCTCAGTTTCCTCATCTCTAAAAATGGAGATGAGAATAGCACCTACCTCCCAGGGTTGCTGTGAGAATCAAATGAGACGATGATTTTAAAATGCTCAGCACAGTGGCTGGCACACAGTAAACACCATATAAATGTTCACTACCATTATCATTATTATTAGATAATGTCAATAAAGCAATTCTTAAATCTTAAAACACTAGGTGTTGTTATTCAGTCATTTTCAGTCATGACCAACTCTTCATGACCCCATTTGAGGTTTTCTTGACAGAGATCCTGGAGTGGTTTGCCATTTCCTTCTCCAGTTCATTTTACAGATGAGGAAACTGAGGCCAACAGCGTTAAGTGACTTGCCCAGGGTCACACGGCTAGTGAGTGTCTGAGGCCGGAATTGAACTCAGGAAGATGAGTCTTCCCAACTCTAAACCCCGGACTCTATTGTGCCACCTCGCTGGTGGGTCTAAACCTGGGACTCTATCCACTTTGCCACCCAACTGCCCAAAGCGCTTGATATATGTCAGTTATTATATCCTTGTTTGTAAAATAAGAGAGTTGAATCTCTATCAACTCTAACATTCTGTGGTTCTAGTGGGATACTAGGGCCATGAAAGCACTTAGTCAACCACTGGGTGGGTTCTTAGTATATAATTATAATTAATAGTCAAATATTCTTTGGAACATATCCAATAACCCAAATGGGCCCCCTGGGACCTTTGTTATTTGTTTGCTCTGTGCAGAGTATCATCATTTCTTAATCCTGGGACTATTTAAATCAATTAAAACACATTAAAATGTGAAGAATAGAAAACCCATTTCTTTGACTAGCAGTCTTAGCTCATGAGCTAGTTTTGTTCTACTTTCCTTTGATGGTTGATGGTATCTGGATCATAGAGATTTACAGAGAAAAGGAAACACACCCTTCTTCTCCCTATATTAGAGTTGAGGGCAAGGTAAATAGGTAGAAAAAGAAGAGAGATTTCTTTGGTCCCCAAGAGACATTGCTTTTATAGGAAGAACTCTCTGGCTTAATATGATCCAGAGCTCAGATGGACTAATAATACAGCTGAGGCCTAAACAATCATATCAGTAAGATATATAGCATAAGATGGGAGTACATAGGGTGTCCCAAAAGTTTTAGTGCAGTTTTAACTTTTAACAGCTTAACCAGTCTTAGTGCAGTCTTAAGCTGTATTTTAGGGAGCTTATTTTAGGATTTAGAGCCTCTCCTTCAATCAATTCCAGGCAAATTGGCATACTTAGATAGATAGATATATAGATAAATATCTGTTAATTGGTTACTATGTGCCAGGCACTGTGCTAAATGTTAAGGATCTAACAAATATTAAGATAGTCCTTATCTTCAAGGGATTTACTCCCTTCTCATCCTCCAAGGTAGCATGGTGAGGATACTGCCAAGAAGTGGCTTGGAGGCCTGGGCACTAGCAAGATGAGGTAATGACTCACCCACAAGAAAAAGGGACCCGGGGGTAGAGTCCAAATTATCTGAGGAGTGGGAAGTGAGGATGGTGGCATACTGAGATGACATCCATGTGCCATTATCTCCCACATTCTTTCCTTTGCCCAGCCTATGCCCATGCCCATGCCTGGAATGAAATCATTCCTTGCCTATACCTCTGAAAATTCCTGCCCTTTCTTCAAGGCTCAGCGGTCAAGCCACTTCCTACAGGAAGGTGGTCCCTCACTTTGTCAGTACTGTCTCCTATCTCAAATGACCAGGTAGATGCTTTTCTGTTGACATACTGTATCTCCCCAGCATAAGGTAAGCTCTTTGGGGACAAATTTAATTTTTCCTTTGTGTCTACAGTGTCTTCCACAAAGTAGGTGCTTGTTGGAGTGGATCAGATTGAGTCACAGAAAATATGGTGTTATTATCAATTATAAATCCCTGGTATTTCCACTTAAGAAAAACTAATAAACAGAACAGTAGAACAAAAAAATCAGAATGAAAATTCTGTACTACACTTTATTTAAACATGAAACACACAAATCTCGAGATTCAAAACTGCTAAACAGGTCAGTAGGAAAACTGCTAAACAGGTCAGTAGGGGGGTGTCACTCATTTAAAAAACAGTTCATTATAGGATCCTTGATGAGGTAGGTTGCAGTGATGAATCTGAAACAGATTCAGTCTGAAAAAATATTTACATATGACTTTTTCATGAGGCTGTTACATATGGTGAATATAATTTATTATTTTGTTATAGGTAATACGTAAAGGGTAATCCACATGATTCTAAGAGTCAGAAAACCTGGATTCTTATTGTGCCTCTGCTTTGGACTATGACCATGAGCAAAATCCATTTTTTGCACCTCACCATCTACATCTGAGAAATGGAAATAATATCTTCTGCCTTCCATAGCACCACTGTAAAGATTGAGGAAATAATAGATGAAATTGTCTTAAATACTTGACTTTTGGCTTGTGGGTAAGTTTCTGCATTTACACTTAACTACCCAACTGCCTTGTTACTTCTATCTTCTCCATCAAGGAGAACAATCTTCAGATTGTACAAAGTAGAACAAAGACACAGATAAGAGAGAATTGAAGGCAAAAGTAAGAGATGAGATTGTAACAGCCCATCTAGTTGCTATAAATGAGTTTAAGTCTCTAAGACCAGAGGATTTATATCCCAGAGTACTAAGAGAACTTGCTGAAATGATCAAAGAATCACCGTAGAGAATTCTTCTTGATAAGGAGAGGGGTTCAGAAAATTGCAGATGGGAAAATGTTGAGCCAATTTTCTAAAAGGAGAAAACAGATAATTCTAAAAACTACAGAACTATTAGCTTGATGTCCATCTCCAACAAAACTCTAGAACAGGCTACTAAACAGATGGTCTGTGAACATGACATAAAAGTGATAATCTCTAGGACCCAGCCTCAGTTGCTATCCAACAATGGAAGAGGATGCCTTGTAGAGTAAACAGTAAGCTTCCTGTCACTACAATTACAGAATCACAGGATTTTAGAGCTGAGAATGACCTCAGTGACCATACAGTCCAACTTACACTTAAAAAGAATTCCAATTAGAGAAAACTTGACAGGTAGTTATCCAGTCTTTGTTAGAAGACTTCCAATAAAAGTGGGGGACAACCTAATCAACTTTCGGATACCTTTGACTGTTATGGAGTTTTTTTCTGACATCAAGTCTAATTTTCTTGTTATTCTTATTTTTGAATAACTTTTACTCAGTGCTCTTGTTTTTGCTCTCTGGGGCCGAAAAGAACGAGTCACGGAATCACAGAATTTGGCAGTTAGAAAGCACCTTAGTTTCTATCTATTCCATGAAAGGATTCCTTACTATATTTTACCTGACAGGTGACTACTCAATTTCATTCTTGAGAGTTGCACATCTCTCCTGGGCTGACTTCTCTTGTAGAAATTTAGTCCATGAAAGCCTACCTATCCAAAATATGTTTCCCAAAAATCTAGGGCATATGTCAGACTAGCTTTTCTCTCCTCTATTCTGAATTCTAGGAGGGAATGGTAATGTTCTTTTCCACTCAAGATTCACCTAATTTCCATCCTAGCAACCAATAATAACTCCCTGATGGTAAGAATCAGATAAAAAATTTATTCTCCCTTTATTGACTTTTCCTACAGCCTCTATCTGTACCTACCCCCAACCCTGAACACACATGCTTTGGGGGAAAAAGGTTCTGTTGGCTGAGATGGAAATTCTTTAGTCTGGTATGATCTATGGATTCCAGAGGAATTGTATCTTAGAAAGACAGCACTGCTTTCCTTATAGGAGGAGATCTCATTAGAGGTAGGACATGCAGAGTAGTAAGGTGAGGTGAGAGACCACCCTTGGTGAACTATTCAAGAGATGACAGGTAAGAGGAAGTGATCAAGAGAAAGTTTCAACAGAATTAAGACTAGAGCGGGAGACTAGAGGGTAGAATACTAGAGACTAGGTGGAGAACACTACTGTTCGCTCCTAAAGTTCATAATGAGAGAAAAGCTAGTCTGACATGTAGGAGAAAGGTGTGGAGGTGGAGGCTGGCAGTGAGCTGTCATCAGGAGTTCTACTGTAGCTGCCTCTGCCTCTCAAAACTAATGAAGGAATCAAAGATTCCAAGGAGAGATTGGGTGGTGATACTTGGCTACCTTTTCCTCCTACTTTCTCCTACAAGGGAGAGCAATTTGTCAAATCCAAAGCATATCTGTTCTTTAAAGTTTGTTTAATTAGTATAGAATGCTAGCTTAAGATAAAGTTTGATTGATCATGGGGCTTTTGATTTGCATACTTCATAACCATGAATGGAAAGCTAGAAAGGAAGGCAGTGCTCTCTGTTGGAAATTGTTGGGATATCTTCCACCAACCCCATCTGGAGCCCTGGAGAGAAAATTCTATTGATTTTATATTTTATAAACTTTCCAATGTAGGGTAAGAGAAGAAATCCAGTTTCTTGTCTCCTACTAAAAACAATAACTCAATAATAATTGTTGTCAGTGGATTACAGCCTCAGGTATCATTACTTTCTCCACTGCTTTTCCTCCATGTAAGTCATACATTCTTCCCTCTGTGGGGTGGATCCCAGAAAGAGCTTAGATGACAAGGGAGAAGGTAACACTGGGTAGGAGAAAAATGGAGTGACTGAAAAGTCACTGGTGACAAACATATTCCAAGGGTAGAGACCAGAGGAGAGTGAGAATTTTACTCCTCATGAAGGTGTCATATGAATATTTTGTTATGTACTTAGTCGTGAACAGCTTAGTGAAAAGATTGAACAGTTCAGTACATTGTCTCACATAATTCCAAACTCTTCTTCAAAAGAATTAGAAAAATTGAGGGGTGGAACCAAGATGGCAGAGAAAAAGCAGGGACTTGCTTGAGCTCTCCACCAAATCACTCCAAACACCTGTAAAAAATGACTCTAAACAAAGTCTAGAACTTCAGAACCCACAAAATGACAGAGTGAAACAAGTCTCCAGCCCAAGAAAGCATGGATGGTTGCTGGGAGGGGTGTATTGCATCATGTTGGGAGTGGAGTGCAGCTTGCTGGCACAGACCAGGCCGGAGCAGACCAGGTGGTGCAGGCCTCAAGACACTGAATCACGGAGCTGTGGCAGTTTTCAGACTTATCAACCCACAAAAACCAAACACAACTTAGCAGGTCAGTGGGAAGACTCTGTTGGACCTGGGTGAGAGAAGGGTGGGGTCTGGTCCCACCCCTAGGGCAGCAGAGGTGGCTACAGCTGAAGCAGCAACTGCTTCTAGAGCTCCAGGCCCACATACAGTGGGGAGAATCAAGCAGATGATCAGAGTGGGAGTGCAGGGATCTCTTTGCTGGTGCTGAGGCAGGATTCTCTTGTTTTGCCCTGGTTGGATCTGGGTCATAGTCCTGGTTGGTGGTCCTGGGGTGAGGAGGAGCACTGCTGTGGCAGAGTTTGTGGTGGCTGTGGAGAGGGAGTCCTCCTAGCAGTTTCAAGGCAGAAAAGAGTGCTTGTGGTCACTCACAGACCAGAGCACAGGCCAGGAGAGGAGTAAAAACCTCTCCTTGGATCATACCACCTCAGAAGAACTGAAAATTTACAGGGGCCTACAAGTAGCTTGAAAACAGAAGCGCAAAACCCCTGAAGCTTGGGACAGAGCACTCTCCACTCTGGAAGCAGAGTCATACCTTGACAAAAAGTTAAAAAGTCAAATAATTGGCTGGGAAAATGAGCAGACTGCATAAAAAACCTCAGACTATAGAATCTTACTTTGGTGACAAAGATCAAAACATACAACCAGAAGAAGACAACGAAGTCAAATATCCTACATCAAAAACCTCCAAGAAAAATATGAATTGGTCCCAGGCCATGGAAGAGCTAAAAAAGATTTGGAAAAGCAAGTAAGAGAAGTACAGGAATAGTTGGGAAGGGAAATGAGAGAGATGCAAGAAAATCATGAAAAACAAACCAACAGCTTGCTAAAGGAGACCCGAAAAAATACTGAAGAAAGTAACACCTTAAAAAATAGACTAATCCAAATGGCAAAAGAGCTCCAAAAAGCCAATAAGGAGAAGAATGCCTTTAAAGGCAGAATTAGCCAATTAGAAAAGGAGGTCCCAAAGCTCACTGAAGAAAATAATTCCTTAAAAATTATAATGGAATAAATAGAAGCTAATGACTTTATTAGAAATCAAGAAATTATAAAACAGAACCCAAAGAATGAAAAAATAGAAGACAATGTGAAATATCTCACTGGAAAAACAACTGACCTGGAAAATAGATCCAAGAGAGATAATTTAAAAATTATTGGACTACCTGAAGACCATGATCAAAAAAATAGCCTAGATATCATCTTTCAAGAAATTTTCAGGGAAAACTGCCCTGATATTCTAAAACCAGAGGGGAAAATAGAAATGGAAAGATCACCTCTTGAAAAAGATCCCAAAAGGAAAACTCCTAGGAATATTGTAGCCAAATTCCAGAGTTCTCAGATTAAGGAGAAAATATTGCAAGCAGCTAGAAAGAAACAATTCAAGAATTGTGGCAACACATTCAGGATAACACAAGATTTAGCAGCTTCTACATTAAGGGATCAAAGGGCTTAGAGTATGATATTCTGGAGGTCAAAGGAGCTAGGATTAAAATGAAGAATAGCCTACTCAGCAAAACTGAGTATAATACTTCAGGGTAAACAATGGATCTTCAATGAAATAGAAGACTTTGAAGCATTCTTGATGAAAATACCAGAGATAAATAGAAAATATGCCCTACAAATATAAGAATCAAGAGAAGCATGAAAAGGTAAACAGGAAAGAGAAATCATAAGAGACTTACTAAAGTTGAACTGTTTACATTCCTACAAAAGATGATATTTGTAACTCATGGGACCTTTCTCAGTATTAGGGTAGTTGAAGGGAATGTATACACACACACACACATATACATATATATGTATGTATGTATATATAATATATATACACATATATGTGTGTGTATATATATAGTACACATATATATTATATACATACACACACACATATAGACCTAGGGCACAGGGTGAGTTGAATATGAAGTGATGATATCTAAAAAAAATTAGGAGAGGAATATATTGAGAGAAGGAAAAAGAGAGAGATAGGATGGGGTAAATTATCTCACATAAAAGAGGCAAGAAAAAGCTGTTATAATGGAAGGGAAGAGGGGGGAAGTGAAAGGGAGTGAGTGAACCTTACTCTCATCAGATTTGGCTTAAGGAGGGAATAACATACACATTCGATTGGGTATCTTACCCTAAAGGAAGGTAGTGGGGAAGGGGATAAGATGGGAGGATGATAGAAGGGAAGACAGATTGGAGGAAGGGGTAGTCAGAAGGAAGCACTTTTGCAAAGGGATGGGGTCAAGGAGAAAATTGAATAGGGGATGGGATAGGATGGAGGGAAATATAGTTAGTCTTTTACAACATAACAATTATGGAAATGTTTTGCATGACTACACATGTATAACCTACTTTGAATTGCTTACCTTCTCAAGGAGGGTGGGTGGGGAGGGAAGAAGGAAGAGAATTTGGAATTCAAAATACTAAGAGCAAATGTTAAAAGTTGTTTTTATATGCAACTGGGAAATAAGACATACAGGCAATGGGGTATAGAAATCTATCTTGCCCTACAAGAAAGTAAGGGGGAAGGGGATAACAGAGGGGAGTGGGGTGATAGAAGGGAGGGCAGACTGGGGAAGGGGGCAATCAGAATACATGCCATCTTGGGGTGGGGGAAGGGGAAAGATGGGGAGAAAATTTGTAACTCAAAATCTTGTGGAAATGAATGTTGAAAACTAAAAATAAATTAATCATAAGAAAAAAAGAACTAGAAAAATTCACAACACCATAATAGTACACTAGTGTAACTGTTTGCCAATAGCCTTTCCAACACTATTTCTGTCTTTTATCCATTTTGTCAATTTTGTGGGGGTGAGGTTAAATCTAAGAATTGTTGTAGTTTGCATTTTTTTTATTCTTAGTGGTTTTAGAACATTTTTTCATGTAGTTTTTGAAGGTTCAGAAACTTTCTTTTGGAAATAGTTTGTTCATAACTGATGACCATTTATCTACTGGGGAATGGCTCTTAGTCTTATGAAATTCCCTAAATCGCAGAGACAATAGACTTTATATAAAATATTGGTGCATTTTGTTTTTTTCCCTACTCATCAGTTCCTATTCATACTCTAGTTATATTGTCTTTGCTCATGGAAAAGCTGTTTAACTCAGTGATAACCCTACTAGGACTACATATAAAAGAACAAAGAACTCACATGTACAAAATATTTTAGCACCTCTTTTTGTGGTAGCAAACAATTAGAATCGGAGGTGATCATCAGTTGTAATGACTGAACAAGTAATGCTATATGAATGTGATGAAATTCTACTATAGTATAAGAAATGATGAAGGAGCTGATTTCAGAGAAATCTGGGATGACCTGTATGAACTGATACAGAGTAAAGTGAGCAGAACCAGGAGAACAATGTATACAACAATGACAATATGATAAAGACCATCAACTTTGACAGACTGAGGAACTCTGATCATTACAATTACAATCGCATTTTAGGTAAGGAGAGAAAGCATTCCTGACATGGGAGAAAGCATGGTATAGTGGATAAAAAGCTGGTCTCTCCCATGGAATGAGCTATGATCAACAGGTGATACAGTATGGAAGGAGAAGAAAAGAAGGTCCAGGGCCACGCCTTGGAGTAAACTTATGGCTAGGGTATGGGAGGATGATGAACCAGCACCTGGAGAGGGGGAAGGCCAGGAGAGATTATTGTCACTTCTAAAGCCAAAGGAAAAGGGAATATCCAGAAGGAAGGTTTGGGGACAGCTGAAAACTCTTCAGAGGTCAAGGAGGAGGAGGACTGAGAAAAGGCTATGGGATTAAGCAGTTAAGAGATCATTGATGATCCGTGTGGAAATTGCTTCTCAAGAGTCATATTCAAGTTGGTGAAGGAATGAGAAAACCTACAAATGTATTTGTATACCTTTCTTTTTGTCTGCCTACACAGACATTCCTAGGGATCATTTCCTATCTTTTAAAAGATTTTAATCATGTTTTTATTGATATGGTAGAATATAAACTTCTTGAGAGTAGGGATTGTTTTATTTTTTTGTATTGATGTCCCAGTTCCTAGCACACTACTTGGCACATTGTAAGGACTTAATAAATACTTGTTTATTGGTTGAATAATAGATTTTGGCAGCAAGAGAACTCAACAGATGTCTGAATAAATTAATCTCCAATCATTATTACATTATGCTTCTGTACTAGGCTTGTGGTCAGTTTCCCAAACTCCAATTATTTTCTCTTTCTGTGCAGGTGGCCAATAGTCTACTTTGATAAAAGTATCATTTCTCTTTCTTCTTCCACTGATTTTCACCCAAATGCTCTCCACTGTGCTTCCTTCCTTCTGATCCTGGAATTTCTTCACATATGCATACCTTCTTAATATATTTAACTATCAGGTATGGAGTCCTATGCTAATCTTGATGGATTGATCATGACCCTCTGGAGCAGAAGAGCTGAGTCAATGATGAGCTAACTATGGTTGCATGAGAACCATCAAACCTTTGTCCCTCAGCTCTGTCTCTCTCTCACTACTGGTGACTGCACACAGTATTAAGGATATTGATAAAAGGATTTCTGGATTGGAGGATGTTGGACTGGATGATATGGTCTCCTCCAACTCCTGATTCTGTGATTTTATGTATATAATTTACCTATTCTTGTGTAATTCTGAATAAACTATGATGTTTCCTTCTACTTTGTTTTGTCTCCCCATCCAAACTGTCAAGATATCAATAGATTTTTGATAATGATGATGATATACCCCATGTCTCTACTGGTCCAGAGACCAAAGAACCACTCATCTAGAGTGGGTGGATTAATGGACCTACCCAATCAAATTTGTCACCCCCCACCTCTTTTTGACCATGTGTAACAACAATGTTGCTAGCAGCTAGTGTGGCTGTGTAAGACCAGTAACACCAGCACACAGAAGGGCTGTGAACACAGGTTCTTTGATCTGCTTTTCTAAGGAAAGCAACTTTAAGGGGTTAACAATCTCATTTTAATCACACATATATCATTCACTTAGATCAGGGGGAAAAGCCAGCACCCTGAACTTCAGAGAGAATAGAAACATACACTATATAAACAGAGCAAATAACACAAACCAGTAGACAGGCTTCTAGCTTTCTGATGAGCATCTCAGTACATAGTTATCAGGGAAGCACCTACATAGTTACCAGGGAAGCACCAACATCTGGGTTTTCAAGCTGGGGGGGCTCTTAACAATAGCTGCCCAGTGTCTCATCTAGTCAAATCACAGCACACTCCTCCAGGAAGTGAGAGCCCCAGACAAAATGCTAACTTCTGAATTTATATTCCCTGTTCAGGATTAAAGGGTGTCACAACCATGTGACTCAAAACCATGTGACACTTCTTCAGGCATCACAGCCATGTGATTCAAACCTATGTGAGCTAGGCTTTCCCTTGACATAAGCAGGTCATCAAAGACTCTGGATTTAATCAAAGAAATAAAGGCCAGACTCATCAAAGGCACTTGATTACCTAAGTGTTCCAAAAGAGAAAACAGTAAAAAGGTCTCACCTTAATTGCCAATATACCATGCTATACTTGAAATGAATGCTAGCCCCATGACCTTTTCATATTAGATGTGGTTATCCTAAGGGAGAGGTAGGTGGAAGAATAGATAGAGTACTGGGATTAGAATCATGAAGATTCTTCGGGAGTTCAAATCTGGCTTCAGACACTTACTGGCTATGTGACCCTGGGCAAGTCACTTAATCCTGTTTGCCTTAGGTCCTTATCTACAAAAAATGATCTGGAGAAGGAAATGGCAAACCACTCCAGTAGCTTTGCCAAGAAAACCCCAAAATGGGTCACAAAGATTGTGATTCCCTGGTTGAGGCTCTGAGTAGCCGTATGTTCAGACCTCTTGACTGTGCAGATGTAAAGGCTCTATTGATCCAGTGATGTATATAAAGTGTATAGCAATATTGCTTTGATTCAGGCAGTTAAGAGCCCTGTCTGTTGGTCTTTATGCTAATTTCTCTGCTTATATTTTCTCTGAAATTCAGGGTACTAACCTTTCTCCTCAACTAATGAATGTAATTTAAAGTAGGATTGTTAACCCCTTTTTGAGCAGTCTTTCCTAGAAAAGCAGATTAAAGGACCTGTGCTAGCAGGCCATACTGGGTACGCTAGGGTGCTTGCTGTTATACCTGGGTACTTCTTGGTGTTTCAACAGCTATTCTTCTTCCTTCACTGTAGCTGCTCTTTATAGTATCTATGTTAGTGGATATACACTGGTGGTTTTCTTCATCCTCATTCTTTTTTTCATTTAAAGTTCTGCTGACTTGATTGTCAAAATCCCTCATGACTACATTCTTATGGACCTTTGTAAAATCCACTCCCTCCTTGGGTCAAGAGTCTATCATCCCTATATATTAAGACACAGTCCAGAGACCAAAGTACCAAAGCAGATTCTCAAATATCACCTTCTTAGCCAGATGTTCAATTACCAAATTAATTATTTCCTTCTGCATCCTTTGCTTTCAATAGGCAGCAGTGAAAAAAAGCACAACTTATGTCCCTATGGTATTTATTTCTTTGTTCAACACTATGTAATCTTAGGCAATGCTTTTTTAGGTTCCTTATCACAGTTTCATTTGTGTCCCCATGAATCACCAGAAATGGGTAGTATCCATTTAAAATTGACAGCAGGGGCTGGGTGATTGTCCACAGGATCAAGGATACTGCAGAAAGAATTTCTGGATTGAGGGAAGTTGGACTGGATGATGTAGGCTTCTCCAACTCTTGATTCTGTAATTTTATGTATATAATTTACCTATTATTGTGTAATTTTGAATAAACTGTGATGTCTCCTTTCACTTTGTTTTGCTTCCCTGTCCAGACTATAAGGATATCAACAGATTTTTGATAATGATGATGATATAAAGCTCAAGATTTTAAAACAATAACAATAATCTGTCTGCATGTACATGTACTTTGTTTATGGGCCCATGGACCTTGCATACAGAAAAGTAGAAATACCCCAGTCACATATAGCAACTATGGGTGAGGAGAAAGTGAAAATTTCCCGGTACAAAAAGTGATCACCATAGGAACAATGAGGTTTTCACATGTAAGACAAACCTGACAGCTGCTGGATGCAACTGTCGTAACCCCATCCCACAGTCCCTTGATGGACATCTGCAAAATGCAACAGCCTGGACCATAGAGTAGCACACATGCCTTTCTATTCCCTGGCCACCCACGGCCGCAGATTTCTGCCAATCTTTGCAGTGATTTTCACAGCAATAAACACTTCAGCTTCTTGCAATAAATCGCTTAGTTGATGTCTTGCTAAATAACATCTTCCCACTTTTCACTTTGTCAGGCAATAGCTTTTCCTCTGGGTCCTGTGATAAAAGCCTCAAAACGCCCGCGCGCGCGCGCGCGCGCGCGCGCACACACACACACACACACACACACACACATACACACAAAAGCCCCACAACCACCACCACCACCAACAAACTGCCTCTACCTTTTAACTTCCTCTCCATTTATTTTATCTGATCTTCTGAACTCACGGAATGGCCCCAGCTGTCAATTTACCTTATAAATAAATTAAATGAGCAAACAGAGGTAAAGGGAATTATAACGTAGTGGATACAGATCCTGTCCCATGCTGCCCACATACTGGCCACGTGGATCCTCACAAGTCACTTAACTTCACAGTTCCTCTGGTAGCTTTAACACTATAAGTTGAAGAGCAAATGCAAATCCTCACTGGTAAAGGGAGTTTCCTCACTGGGTATGCTCTAACGAAATCGAAGCTCCAACCCATATGTGCGTATATACACGCACAAATACATACACCATGTTCCTAAAGTCTGGACACATAGGCAAAAATGCATATTTTCAAGAAATGAAATGAATGAAATTTTCAATAACATTTATTTAATTGGAATATTAACAAATAACATTTTCAATATGATTTCCATCATTTGTGATATAAAGGTTGATGCGCTTTGCAAGATTCACGTGAACTCAATGCAATAACTCTACATTTCTTATGTGTCCAGACTTTAGGAACACCCTGTGCATACATGGTCCATGTATGTTTATATGTATGCACATATTTGTGAGTGTATACTTACATATGTATATACTTAAGTCTATACATTTTATATTTATATCTATACATACACATATACAACTACCCCTTATATATTTCTACATTATATATTATAATTATTAAATTACATATAGTGACTAGCTATTAAGTGCTAGCAAGATATATACATTTTTCATGACAACAATACTGCAATGCACCAACAATTCATTCTTTTCTCTGTGTGAGGACTCCATCAACCTGTGCAGCTTGACATTTTTCTTAATCTTTGTAGATAGTTTTTGTTAGTTGTGGCAAAAAAAAATCATTGCTTGTTAGCCTCCTAGTGATGGGCTTCTCCAAGTTCAGTGAATAAGCTTGTTCTACAGACAACAAAGATTCGGTCCTTCATTATTGTGTTGTTGTTCAGTCATTTAGGTCATGTCCAGCTCTTTGTGACCCCATTTGGGGTTTTCTTGACAGAGTTATTGGAGTCGTTTGCCATTTCTTTCTCCAGCTCATTTTACAGATGAGGAAGCTGAGGCAAATAGAGTGAAGCAACTTACCCAGCATCACACAGCTACTAAGTGTCTGGGGAGAGCTTTGAATGAGTCTTTCTGACTCCGGACCCAACTCTCGGTCCATTGTGCCACCCAGCTGCCCCTGTCTTTCATCATGCCCATACTTAAAACCCTTCTAGCTTGATAGGATCTACCAGAGTTCAAAATTTACTCCTATAGCCTTCGAGATCCCATGATGCCTGGCAAGCCATGATACAGTATGAATATACTTCTATCCCTTCCGTATTACGGGGATTAGGGGTGTGGCGCCCCCATGATCTGGAAGATTCATGCAAAATTTTTTTGGCCCTCCCTTCATACCAGAGAATAAATCTAAATTATTATGGTATTAAAGGAGAAATTAAGTTGATATCATATAATATAATACATTTTATGCATTTCTGAGTTTCTAAACTTTTTCTGTGTTGTTTGCAGCTTCTGCAAAACTCCCTCCAAATTCCCATTTAATTTCTTATGCCGACCTGTGAAATATCGAAACCAACATGGGGAAAGTCACAATGTGGAAGGGATAATGGGAGTCTCAAAGTGGAGAAACAAGAGAAAGCCCACATTTATTCACTATTTTCAGATTCATAAAGCTCTTTCCTTTCAACACTTTCAGATGGTTGGTTTAAGCATTAATGGCTCATTTTAAAGAGGAGGAAACTGGGCCTCAGAGAGGCTTATTGTTAATGGTTAAGTACACTGTCTAGGGTTATACAGCTAGTAAGTTTTGACTCAAATTCACATCTTTTGACTCTTCCTGAAACACAGTGCTGCAGGTCAAAACCTGGAAAGGTTGCCTCATATATAGACTAAAAGCAAGAAATAAAAACAAAGAACTGAGAGAAAGATTGGTATCTCCAGGAGATTCTACTAAAGGGCTTTTGACACTCAGTCTTTCCTTGCACTAGAAACGAAAGGATATTGAAGTTGAGAAAACTATATGGTCACAGGCTCCATCAATAAATTCCATCTTATATACATCAGATTAGCAATGGACATTAAAAGAAAATTAGTGATAATTATTAGAAGGACTTTAGGAAGACCAACACAGTAATGCACTGTTGGTGGAGCTGTGAATTGATCCAGCCATTCTCCCAAAAGCAATTTTGGAACTATACCCCCAAAGTCACTAAACTAGGAATATCCTTTTACTCAATGGCCACACTAATGGCCAGATAACCCAAGGGAAGCAAAGAGAGAGATGCCCCATATCTACAAAAATATTTACAGCTGTACTTTTTGTGGTAGCAAAAACCTGGAAAATAAGGTAAGTGTCCATCAATTAGCAGCAAGGTGTGTGCTCTTTAGCTCTGGGTCTGGAGCCAGAAAGATCCGAGTTCAAATTCCACCTCAGGCACTTACTAGCTATGTCACCCTGGGCAAATCACTTAACCCCTATTGCCTCAGTTCCTTATCTGTAAATACGGGCTCACACAGGAGAAGGAAATGGCAAACCATTCCCGTATCTTTGCCAAGAAAACCCCAACTGGGGTCATGAAGTCGGACATGACTGAAAAATGACTAAGTATATGTATATATATGTATATATATATATATATATATATATATATATATATATATACTTAATATATATACACGTATATATACATATATTTGCACATGTATATATACGTATATATATACATATATGTATACATACACACATATACATATGCACACATACACATATATACATGTGTATATGTGTGTATGTGTTTTTTTGAGGGAAAAAAGATAACAGTGGTGTTATCAAAATAAAAAAAAAGAAAAGAAAAAAAGCAAAAAGGTTCATTGAAGCAATTTTTTAAATGCCCAGAAGAGAACAGGAAGTTGAGAGGAAGACAAAAACAACAAGGCAGCTTCAAAATGAATGTTTTTGGTTTATTATATATCTATTTATATATATTATAAACAAGCAGTATATGGGAGATTCACAGTTTCATATCCAGACCTTATTTTCTGTTCTTTGTATGTTGAAATATTAATGTTTATTGGCATTTGTCAAGTTCAGATTAATAAAAAATTTAAAATTGCTAAAGCAGCCCCCCAAAACAGATGTTTTATTACATCAATGACTTCTCTGGAGCCCTGTCAATGTTCTCATTCCATAATAATAATCCCTTACATTTGTGTAACCTTTTATAATATACAAACACTTTCATGCGGACAATCTCATTTGATTGTCATGACAAGCCTCTGGCAACCACTGACTCAGATTTAGAGAATAAGGAGCATTTGAGGTTTAATTCTAGCTCTGTCACTTCTGTTTTGAGTGAACTTGGGAAAGTTACTTGACATTGCTGAGACTCAGTTTCTTAATTTGTAAGAACAGAGGGTTAGAGTAGCTATTCTCTAGGGTCCCTTCCAATTAGATCTATGGTTCTATGATTTCCCACTTTACAGATGAGGAAACTGAACCCCAGAGTTCCAAAGTTACTTATCCAATTTCACACAGCTATCAAGTTGAGTAAATTACAAGTACAGGTCTGTTGCTTGATGTGATTACAATGCTAAATGAGTATTCTGCTGACAGATTGATTGTTACATTAAAAAGATGCCAAGCATTAGCATTTTTTTTGCCTTCTGTGGCACATCTATAAAATTCTAAGTTTGACATGCACATATTAAGGGAGAAAGAGGAAACAGGCTCATTGATGTAAACTGTGCATTTGTGCATCAGTAAATCCCCACAGGAATGGGGTGAGGGAATATAAATGTTGGTGGAATGGATGATGGGGATCAGATGATAGAGATGAAGGATCGATTGGGAGGGGTGAGAGGAGAGAGACTCAAGGTACAGAGGTTGTCAGAAGGGATTTGAAATAGAAAAGCAATCAGACCTCTTCTGCTTGACCCCAGAGAGGAGAAGCAGGACCAATGGGGAGATGGTAACAGGCAGGCAATTGTTTCAATATAACAATTATTTTGAGCTGTCCCAGAATGGAATGGGCCTGCCTTGTGAGGTAGTGAGATCCCTGGTCACTAGAGCCATTCAAGCAAAGGCTGGCTGGGTGACCACTTGAAAGGCGCATAATAAAGGGTCTTCCTATTCAGGCAATGGCTGGATAAGATCTGAACTCCTGGATCCTCTGGGTCTACTGGAATAACCCATAAGAATATCAGAGTCAGAGCTGGAGTTATTAGGGAGAGGGGGAGACAAGACCAGCTAGGTAGCACACATTGTTGCTGAGATATTTGAGATCCTCCAGTTGGGAATTCCTGATTCTTGCAGCTGTTGCTGTTGTCGTTCGGTCATTTTCCAGTCACGTCCGACCCTTCCTGACCCCATGTGGAGCTTTTTTGGCAAAGACGCTGGAGTGGTTTGCCATTTCATTCTCCAGCTCATTTGATAGATGAGAAAATTGAGGCAAACAAGATTAAGTGTCTTGCCCAGGATTGTCTGAGGACCGATAGGAACTCAGGTTTTCTTGATTCCAGGCCTGGTGCTCTCTGCATCACCTAGCTTCCTTGTAGATGTTAAATGGGAACCCAATAATGTGTTATTATTTCAATAAAGCTACACTTTACTTTTCATATGAAGATCTAATTTTTTTTCTTTTTCTTTTTCCCCCTCCATTTCATATCGCTTGATTTAAAAATATGGGAGTTGGAATAGATCACCACCAAGACCTTGTGTCTCTTCTTCTGACATCCCTTCCATCACTTAAACCTAGCTTTCTCCGGAAAACACCACATACTTTGGCTCCCTCTATAAGGCTTGGCAGCTTGTTCCCTCATACCTCACGGGTCAGGAGGAGGAATTGGGGTACTCTCTGTTCCTACTGCCACTTTCAGACCCTCTCTTTGACGCCATCACTTAGCAACTACTTCTCCTCCTTTAGAATCTGCTCCATTCTGCTCAGTTCCCTGTTGCTGCTGTCTATGAACACCATGAACCTCTCTGTTCGGTTTCCTCATCTGTAGAATACCTGTGGTGCCTAACTCTTGGGTTTTTCATAAGGCCCAAAACAGATACCACAGTCAAAGTGCTGTATAAACTTGGAAATGGAGGGAATAAATGAAATGCTCAGCTCCCTCTCACTCTTTGGTGGGTGAATCAGGACTGAAATCTGTGTCATACCACAAATGTTCAATGTTTTCAAACACACCACTCTGGCACATCCACAATAACGGTTTTAGCATCCTAGCTAGAGGCAGCTAGGTGGAGCCATAGTGCAGAGAGCGGCAGGTCTGAAGTCAGAAAGACTCATCTTTCTGAGTTCAAATCCGGCTTCAGACACCTCCTAGTTGTACGACTCGTGGTGAGTCGCTTCACCTTGTTTGCTTTAGTTTCTGCACCTATAAAATGAGCTGGAGAAGGAAATGGCAAACCACTCTGGTATCTCTGCCAAGAAAACTCCAAAGGAGGTCACAAAAAGTTGGACGTGACTCAACCACAACATAACACTGGAGATAAGCTTTTAATGACACAAAAGCCAGGAATGTCAGAGTTTTTCTTTTAACCTTCACAAGGTAATTGGACACTATTTCAGATGTGTTAAGTTATTGAAGTTAACACCATAGGAAAGAAGTGAAAATACTAGATACATTTAAAGAAAATGTGTTAGTCTGGGTGAGTTAAAATCACTATGGAAACTACAACATTTTTCTAATTTAAAACAACACATTGTAATAGACCCATGAGAGTTTAAAAAAAAAACATCAGCAACATTCTATGACTGGTTTTGAGGTGTTAAAAAATAACAAGCATGATCCTAAAAGTATGAGATTCAGTAAACATTTATTAAGTGCATATTATGTTTGAGGCACTGTACAGGGTGTCAGGAATAAATAGACAAAAACAAAACTATTCTTGTCCTCAAGGATCTTACATTCTATGAGGCGGGGGGCAGGGGAGAGATACCAAATACAACATTGGTGTTGTGGGGGAATGGAAACTTCTGCCAGTGTAGAGCAGCAACTCTTCTGTAACTTTTTGTTTTAAAGAGAGAGTGAAGGGGGTGGGGAGGGTTTGGCTCTGAGAGGTGAAGTCATTTGACCATGCTCACAAAACCAATGTATCTTAACATAAAGATTCAGTTGTTTTCAGTCATGTCTGACTCTTCATGACCCCATTTGGGGTTTTCTTGGCAAAGATACTGGAGTAGTTTGCCATTTCCTTCTCCAGTTCATTTTACAGATTGGGAAACTGAGGCACATGGGGTTAAGTGACTCGTGCAGGGTCACACAGCTAGGAAGTGTCTGATTCTGGATTTGAACTCAGGAAGATGAGTCTTGTTATCCTAAATCCAGTGCTCTAACTACTGCCCCACTCTGCTGCTCAATGAATCTGAGGCAGGATTTAAATCTAGGTCTTCTTCACTCAAAGACCAGATCTCTACCCATTGTCTATAATTAAACATGAATACTTAATACTTCCATAGGCTAGCAGCTTGACAAAATGCGTTCCTAACTGTCCTCTCTGTGATTTACTTTGTTCATTGACAAAATGGAGATAATGGCACTTGAGCCTTCGCTTTTTCCCTCCCCCTTCTCCAAACTGACATTATTCCATCCTCCTTTCCTTCTTTCCATTCAGGTTTTAAAAGCTCTGGCTGTTTTTGCCTTCCCTCCACCTCTCCCCATTCCTACCAGTGATAAAACCTGTGCTCTGGAAGGACCGGTTAAGCTCATGAAGGCTAAGATGCTGCATTTCCTAGACCCCTCCAGCCTTGCTGTCTCCACTAGTGCCAGACCTCCATAACCTCCCCACTGGAAAATTGGACTCCATCCCTGACAGGTTCCCTCCCTGGGCCTTTCTCTTGCTTCTTTCTGGGCCTCCACAGTCACTCTACCACATCTCCAACCATGCCACTGCCTGAGTAAACCATCACTCCCACCCCAGGCCCCCACCTAAGCTCTCATTTATGTGTGGTCTTCCACAACCACAATGAAAGGTCCTTGAGGGCAGGGGCCATCTAGCATACTTTATTGTATCTGCAGTACTAAAGCACAGCACTTTGGTATATAGAAAGAACTTAAAATAAACATTTTATCTCTCTAGCAGCTTAAGATACAAATGGCAGACAAAAGGTACTCCTGTCAAGGGAATCTGAAGAGTTCACTGGTCTGTCATACCCTTGAACCTAAAAGATTAGACCCTTCCAGACTATTATAAGATTTTGCCTGAGGGAAGGTTTGTTTTGTTTGTTTATTTTTGAATAGTGGTTCTTGTGGATTCAGGGAAGGTAGGTGGTGAAGTGGATGGAGTGCTAGGCCTGAAGTCAGGAAGACTCAAATTCCTGAGTTCAAACCCGGCCTCAGACACTTACTAGCTCTGTGACTCTGAGCAAGTTGGTTAACCCTGTTTTTGCCTCAGTTCCTCATTTATAAAATGAGCTGGAAAAGGAAATGGCAAACCACTTCAGTATCTTCGCCAAGAAAATCTCAAATGGAGTCATGAAGAGTTGGACATGAATGAAACAACTGAATAGTGAGTGAATTGTAGTTTCCATTAAAGTCATAATATACAATAACTGGGAGAGCATGCTTTAGAATACTCATCTTGATTCTCAGTTCAGTTATCTTTTCATTGTACCATATCACCAAGAGGCAGTTAAAGAAGTTCCTCTAAAAGTTTATCTTCAAAGAAAACACTAGGGGGGACGGAAAGACCCATTTTCTCTTTCTTTGTAGACACAAAACCAACTAGGTTGCCTGGAAGTGACCATTCTTCTCCAGGCCCCCACCATCTCCTCTGTGACACCATCCTAGGATGGATATCTGCCTATAGCTGGGCCCTGCCATGCAGTCTGACACATTTCTACTTCTGGCATTCTCTGCTGAGGAGAAACCTGGCACTAATGTGGCGTGCTGCAGATAGGGAAGAACGGTTGCTGGCAACAGGAGTGTATGAAGCAGCTTGGGCACCACAGGCCCAAACTGTTCTTGGCTCCAGCTCTGACTCTGCTACTGACTCTTCCAAAAGCCTGGGAGCATTTGAGGATTCCTCTCTCTTATGCTAGAGCTATGCACTCAGGATGCCTTCTCTGTGAGATCAGTGAAGGGGGAGGCATCTGAAGTCTGAGGCACTCAGGTGTATGGCAGCATTTCAAGCAACATCATAGACAGGGATATCAAGGTCATGCTCAGGTGTGATGACTAGACATCTTGGCTAGGGATGGATGGCTGGATAGTGGTATATTCTCACCTCCTGAGCTCCCTGATGTATCCTGAGGCAAAATGTCTTTCAGAAACATTCTAGCCACCTAATGTTGGGATTATTAGTCTTTTTCTATTGAGCTAGCCTAATTGACCTGCTGTTGCACATTCTCTTCCTTTCCTCCCTCTCCTTCCCTTCCCCCTCTCTCTCTTTCTCCCTCCCCATTCTCCTTTCTCTAGTTTTCCTTCCTTTCTTTCCTCCCACTTTCTCTTCATTAACTTGTCAAACTATAGCCCTCATATTTCCCAATTTAATTCTGGAGTGACTGTTGTGGGGACAGGGTTCCTTTACCCTCTCCAAGGGGCTTCCCTTGTCTACATGTACCTCTTATCTAGCTCCATGCAACTTTCCAGGCTGAAGTCTCCAGCTTTAATGTCAAGGTCAAGGTCATCCACTGCCAGTCATATTGACTTCTGTCCTGCCACTGAAGTTCAATGACTCAGGAAGAGAGAGTGAGGCTGACGACTTTGTGCAATTCTGCCTCCCTTAAATCCAGTTCACACTCAACTGAAGACATCACCCCATGAAGTCACCAATCTTCTTTGAAAGTGAGGGATAAACAACTTCAAATCCACTAGTGAAGCCAGGAAGGGATAGTATGCCACCTCCCCCCGCTTCCCCAACAACTCAACCATAACAGCAAGATCCATCAGGTACAAGCTCTGGTCTACTGAAGTCATTGGGCAGGATATTGGTATGTCTCCTGGGGGACAGAAAACTTGAGTGGCACAAATATTTCTTGTTGTTCTTGTTTTAGTCGATTAGTCATATCTGACTCCTCCTGACGCCATTTGGGGTTTTCTTGGCAAAGGTATTGGATTTGCCATTTCTTTCTCCAGCTCATTTTACAGATGAGGAAACTAAGGCAAACAGGGTTAAGTGACTTGTCCAGGGTCACACAGCTAGTAAGTGTCTTAACTTGGATTTGAACTCAAGTCCTCCTGACTGTAGGCCCAGTACTCTATCCACTGTTCCACTCTATCCACTAGCTACCCAATTATTCTTTGGAATCTTTTTTTTTAAAAGGAACCAGTTGAGTGGTTTCATGACCACAGTTGGGAATAGAATGCAGGACTATAGATACACTCTTGGGATCTCATGAATGCAAATGAAAATGTATGGCAGCTGAGTTGCTGAGAATTGTGAATCATTTGGCAAGTTCAGAGATCCTAGGGGAGAAAGAAAGCACTCTACTTTACTGTAAACTGAGAAAATCATTTTCTCCCTCAATTAGGAACAGATGACTTTCTAGTACTTTAGACAACTAAAGGAAAGACACACCAAACAATGCCATACAACTAAAAAGAAAAAAAGGTCCAAGTTATTATTTATCATTGCTGGAGGACCACTTCCTAATTACATTATCCGACATGTATTATATCATCTATTCATTAAGGCCCATACATAGAAACTGACTCATATGCAAATTTACAGGCTGGAGCTGCCCAACTAAAAAAGTTGATTTTAACAGTAAGGAATGCAAAGAAATATGCAATATTTTTATTGAGTTAAAATGAAATTGATATAAAATATATGGGATTTAAAGTACTAAGATTTATTAGCTGTTTCTGAAATTCATCAAAGGTTTTAAAATTAATTTAAAAAAACACTCTTTCTCCTTTAGGACAATACACTTAGACTCATGCACCTCTCACTTGCCAATCTCCTGATGAGAAGGTTGGTTTATAAATGGTCGGGTTTCTCCATATGGATTTGGACAAATAGCAAAATCCTGTTGAGTGTAAATAATGAGTCCCCTGAAATGGTCTCATGTATTCATATTTGCACAATTCAAAGTTATAATTATCCAAAATAGGCAAATGGCTCCAACCCAACAGAGATATGCAGTATGGATACATATATTTGTATTTATATATACATACACACACATATATGAACAGTGTGACCAGGAGATATATATATATATATATATATATATATATATATATATATATGCATATGTATGTGTGTGTGTTTACATGTATATGTGTGTATAGATAAAATATATGCATATATAGATCAGTTAATAACCATTTGTTAAGTGCCCAGTGTGTGTGTGTACATGTGTATATATTTATATGTGTGTGTATGTCTCTATAGATAGAAAGAAAGAGAAAAAAGAAGGAAAGAAAGGAAGGAAAGAGAAGAAAGAAAGGAAGGAAGAGAAAACCTGGTCACCCTGGCTTCATAAATGTGTGTGTGTGTGTGTGTATACATATACACACACACATTATATATTTATATATATATAGCAAGAGAGAGAGAGAGGAGGGGGGAGATCTCGAGTCTGGTTATACTGGCTTCATAAATGTAAATAAACACATAAGTATGTATACAAATATACAATTCACAGACAGATAGATGGATAGGTAGATAGACAGACAGATAGAGAGACAACAGCCTTTTTGCTCTTTACCATAAAAAAGTAAAGATAAGCTTCAGGACTAGGTCACGTTTTAAAGTAAAGATCACCTTGTCAGTAATAGCTTTAACTTTTAAAACTTCTCCTGCCTTCAACCTCCTCCCTCAGTATTTTCGATATTAGCTTCTGGTTGCTACTCTATTCTGTGGGTCATGAATGTTTTAGTATGGTTCTTGCTTACCTGTGACAACGCTGGGGATTTTTGACAGAAAGCTCTTTACTGTCCTGATGGGTACCCCACCTGTCTTGTCATCCTGCATCTTTGTAATGATGTCTTCAATCTGTAAGGGAGCAAGAAGACCTTTAAGTATCTTAGTCTATACAAAACTAGGGCCATGCTGTACCCTCATAAGAACAAGTATATGAACTTGGACATCAACTTTGGATACACTCTAAAGTTTCCATCCACTTAATCAACTAACGAATATATGAGAATCTACTACATGTACACCATTGTCCTAGAAAAAGGCAAGGGATACAACCCCATGAGAAAATTAGATTCAAATGCCTGTATCAATAAGGGGAGAATTACAAACTTTGTGGACATATGTGATAGAAGATATATTGTGTAATAAAGTGGTTCCTCTTTCCCAAACTGGAGTTATTTGTATTCAAATTTGAATGTCTATTTAAAAATACTAAATTGTAAAATATAATAGGATATCTTATCAGAAACTGGGACCTAGGCAGGCCACAGTCATATTCAGGTCTGACCTCTCACCCCACCTAGCCAATAAAATCCAGTGGCTCCTCATCCCTTCTGGGGTCAAAGACAAAGCCCCCTTTCTGACATTAAAAGTCTTTCATAGCCTATTCCTGCCCTTTCTGGTTTTCTTACACCTTACACCTGCCAATGTAGTCTTTGATTCAGTGACACTGGCTTCCTGGCTGTTCCAAGAACAAAACTGCAACTCTTGGCTGGAATCCTTTTTTCAGACTGTCCTTCATGCCTGGAATACTCTTCCTCCTCACCTCCGAGTCCTGGCTTCCCTGGCTGCCTTCAAATCCCAAGTAAAATCCTACCTTCTATAAGAAAGCTTTCCCGATCCCTCTTAATTCTGGTGCCTTTCCTCTGTTAATTATTTCTTCCTGGATATAGTTTGTTTATACCTATTTGTTTGCTTACTGTCTTCCCTTTTAGACTGTGAGCTCCATGAAGGCAGGAGCCCTCTTTGTATCCCCAGTACTTAGCACAATGTCCAACACGTAGCAGGTGCTTGTTGTCGTTCAGTCATTTCAGCTGAGTATGACTCTTTGTGACCCCATTTTGGGTTTTCTTGGCAGAGATACTGGAACGGTGTGCCATTTCCTATTCCAGCTCATTTTGCAGATGAGAAACTGAGGCACACAGGGTTAAGTAACTTGCTCAGGGTCATACAGCTAGTAAGTGTTTGCAGCCAGAGTCAAACTCACAAAGATAAGTCTTCCTGACTCCAGGCCTAGAATTCTATCCATTGTGCCACTTAGCTACCCCCAGTAGGCACTTAATAAGTGCTTATTAACTAACATTCAAATAACAGAGACAGAATTAGGATGGTGGGATGAAAGGAGATCATAACAGCAGAAGCAAGAAAAAGGTGGTATCTGAGTCCTGAGGAGTGTAACGATAGTCACCATGAGGAGTGTAAGGATGGTCACTATGACCCAGGGTTAAGAACAGAAACAAGGTTCAAAGCTGGGGACATTTACAAGAAACTGAGTCAGCATGAGCCATTAGATAATGGGTAGGTCTATAGCACAGAGAGAAGCACACTGGAATGAAGAGGACACCTGTACATGAGGAAAAGGAAGCAAGATTTCACTAAATGTTAAAATCCAGCTGTTATCCTCAGACTAGAATGCAAATTCCATACTAGAACCATGAAAGGTTGAGTTGGCAGAGACCAGTTTCTGATTTGGAAGAAATGCAGCTTGTATCTGGTCTGCTAAGGTAGTTGTGAACCTTCCTTTGTTGGGAGAAGGATGGCAGAAGAAGGAAGGGGTGGAACCTTGAAGTATCACTCCCCTTTCTCCTAACCAAGAGGGTTAATATATTAGAATGGATTCTGTTTCCTGTTCTCAGATACTATGAGAAAATGTTAGAGTTGGAAGGGGCTTAACAGTCACAGAGTTCAATTCTGCCATGTTGTACATGGGTAAACAGAGGATCAGTTGTCTAAAGCTACACTACTAGTTAGTGATAGACTGAGGAAAAGGGGAAGACACAGAGGGATAAATAGCTAAGCAGGGAAATTGCATCTTCAATCTGGGGCAGCTAGATTGCTCAGTGGATAGAACACAGAGCCTGATGTCAGAAAGACCAGAGTTCAAATCCAGCATCGGACACTTCTAGCTGTGCAACCCTGGGCAAATCACTTAACACTGTATGATTCCATTTCCTCATCTGTAAATGAGATGGAGTAGGAAATGGAAACCACTCCAGTGTCTTTGCCAAGAAAACCCCAAATGGGGCCACAAAGAGTTGTACATGACTGAACAATAATCACCACAGATGGATTTCTTTAAGTAGCATGGTGAGTCAGAAATGTCCACAGTGGGCAGAGCAGGATCATTCCACTGGCTCAGGCAGCCTGAGATGTCACATGGGACACCTTTCAGAGTAGGCAAGAACATACCACACAGCAGACAAAGCCTTTCGAAGGCCAGACCAGGTTCTTCCAGGTAAGAAGAAAATGCCAATAACTTGTTTAAATGAGCTAAACCATTAAGGGTAGTATATGTCACATCTGGACAGCACTTTCACAATTTTTCAAAGCTCCTTTAGAAGTCATTTAATTAATTCTATCTAACAACCACATGACATAGGTAGGGCAGGAAAAATAATTTACCCATACACAGATATTTGTTTTGTCTCTCAAAGCACTTTATAGATGCTCTTCTCTGGTCTTTATTATACTCTAAGACAATAGGGTAGAAGCAGAGTGTCCTGGATCTAGCAAACTGGCTCACAAGAGCCAATTGTTTAATTTTCAGCGTAAGCATTCAGATTTCAGACACTGGCAAAACTACAAGTCAGGGCTTGATTTGTTGTTGTTTTCTTGATTGTCTGGACTAAAGAAAATGATGGAGAAAATGTCAATGATGTGGTTTAAATTTAAAACATTTGCTGTGTGTATATTTTTCCTTCAGAGAGCCAACTGTTAGATACTAGTATACCTCTGGGCAGAGGAAATACTTTTCTAAAAATGGTATTTTATTTTTTTCAAATTACATCATGTAAAGACAAATTTTAACACTCATTTAAAAACGTTTTTGAGTTCCAATTTTTCTCCCTTCTTCCCTCCCCTTCCCTCTTCCCTAAGAGGGTAAGCAATTTGATATGGGTTATATATCTGTAATCATGTAAACCATATTTCTACATTAGTCATGTTGTGAAAGAAACAGACCAAAAGAAAAAAAATGAAAAAAAAAATAAAGAAAGCAAAAATAGCATGCTTCGACCTGCATTCAGACTTCATCAGTTCTTTCTCTGGATTTGGATAGCAATTTTCCTAATGAGTCCTTTGGAATTATCTTGGATCACTGTACTTCTGAAAATCGTCATTCATTAGTTAACTGCCACACAGTGTTGCTGTTACTGTGTACAGTGTTTTCTTGGTTCTGTTCACTTCACTTTGCATCAGTTTAGGTAAGTTTTTTCAGATTTTTCTGAAGTATGCCTGCTCATCATTTCTTATAGCATAATAATATTCTATTATGGTCATATTCAACAACTTGTTCAGTCATTTCCCAATTGATGGGCATCCTCTCAATTTCCAATTCTCTGGGAGGCGGTACTTTGAAGAAATCTATGATTTCATTGGAGTGCATCTTCTTTCCACAAATACAAAAAGAAATTGCCTTGGACCTTCCAATATTCTGAAAATTTTGTTTTCCCTATCCATCCTCCTAAGAGCATTTAATCTAAAATACTAGAGACCCTTTTCTTGGTAGCTTTAAAGAATAGTATCTCAGGCATACTAGTGAGCCACTCGTAGTATCCATCTATCTGTCATTCTTAATAAACGTGACCAACTTTCTTCCCAGTAACAGATAATCTCACTAATGTCTATTAGTGACACTGTTTGTACATTATACTGCTGCAGCCTGATTATGCCCACTCTAATAATAATTGATGGCATTTAGATAGTGCTATATAATAATTACTAGCATTTATATAGTGTGGTATATAGTAACTGATTAATAATAATAATAGCTTGCATTTACATAGAAGAGAACTAGATGACTCAGTGAATACAGTATTGAGCCTGGAGTCAGAAGACCTGAGTTTGAATCCAACCTCATACATTAATTGCTGTGAGACCTTGGGCAAGTCACTTAACCTCTGGTTTGCCTTCATTTCCTCACTGGTACAAGTATATAGCACAGCATAATACAATTAGAAATAATAATAGCACCTACCTCCTGGGATTGTTGTAAGAATCAAATGAGATAATATTTGCAAAGTGTTTGGCACACAGTAGGCACTCTAGCTATCATCATCATCATCATCATTATGCTTTAGGGTTTGCCAAGCACTTTAAAAATATCTTATTTTCGCCTCACAACTAGGTTCTATTACTATGCCTATTTTACAAGAATATTGGAAACTGAGGCAAAGAGAGGTTAAATATCTCAGCTAGGAAGTGTCTGAGGGGACATTTGAATTTAGGTCTTCTGCATTCTAAGAGTTGTGCTCTGTCTGTTTTGTCACTTAGCAGCCACTATGAATTATTCCATTCACCCACGGATTACTTATCAATTTAATTCTTCTGAAATTGTAGGCATGTGGCCTCTGAGTATGACCTTCTTTCCCTCCCCCCACCCCACCCCAAAATCTGACACCTCTTTGTTTTGCGCCTCTCTAGAATGCATTACACAGTTATCTCTGTAACTGTCACATTCTCCAACTTAATTAGAAGCTGTATCAGGTCCATATCTTGCAGAAACTTGGCATCTTCCTCAGCCCATACAGAGTGATCAGTAATTGGTAGAAACATAATAAATGTACATTGAATTATGGTATCTCATGATTTAAAGCCACACGGCCAAAATGGGAGAACATTGAGGTTAAAAAGATCAGCTTTTGCAGAAAGGACTAGTTTGGGATTATTGAAAACACTGTGCAATTTCCTTAAAGTAGTTCATGATTGGTGCCCAGGCACTTGGCTGGTGACTGAACGAGTGTAAACTCGCTCGCTTAGATTGGGACCTGAGGACAGGTAGCAGATACAGTAAGCTATGACTTATCATCACATCCCAGTGAGCTATCCAGGCAGGCCAGCTTGTCCTCTGTCTGCCACCACATATGGAACTCCTCATTTCCCCATTCCCCCTTTCCACCTTTTGTTCTGATCACAGTAATCAAATAAAGTGCTTTTGGAAAAGGGTTAAACATAAATTCCCCATCTCTGTGACTTGCTAGACCCAAACTGCTGTCCTTGGCCATTATTTGCCAGTCTTTGCTTTCTTCCCTTGTTAGAATGTAAGATCCTTGAGGGCCAGAACTTTCTCTCTTTTCGTATTCGTATACCCAGTACTTAGTACGGTGGCTAGCACTCAGATAAATGCTTAATAAATATCTTCCCTTCACCTTTCCCCTTTCCCTTTCCCTTCCCCTTTCCCCTTCTCTTACTCCATCCCCCCTTCCCCTTCTCCTACCGCTTCCCTTCCCTTTCCCTCTCTCTAAACCTTTTCTCCCCAGTTCTAGCTATTTTTTCTTCTGCAGCTCCAGTCCAGGATACAGATATTGATGGACTAATGTGAGCATCTGCCTAGCCAGATGCATTTCATAATCTGAACAACAAAAAGCTTTCATCTACTTTGTTTTTCCAGTATGGAGATCTTTTATATGGATTTCACTGAGGAGACCTTGTAGTGTTCTGTGGGCTCAAAGCTTTGAGTATGTCATCTGTGAATAGGAACATTTGGAGAACCTTTTCAATAGTAGGAAATTGCTTTCCTTAAATCTTATGCAATTCAACTCAGTAAATACTTATTAATAAGTTGCTTCATCTTTCTGGGTCTCAGTCTTTTAATCTATAAAATAAGAGACTTACACTAGAGACCTATGTTAAGGTCCCCATCAGCACAAAAACCTTTGCTATATTTCTAACCATATCTGCTGCTACTCCCCAACCCCAATCCAATTCAGCCCATTTGCTTATTTCTTAAACATATTTCTGTGTTTTCCTATTTGCATGCTTTGCTTATTATATTCCTTTTATTTGCAATTCTCCTTTTCCCTATCTCTAATCAGAACCTTAAACATCCTTCAATGATAAACTCAAATAGCACCTTGTTTATGAAGTCTTTCTGCATCTCCGCTGCTATATGTGATCTTCCCCTCCTCTGAACCCACACAGAACTTTAATTTTATCTTTTTATGGCATGGGCAGTATTTAATGTTTTATTTTTATAGCATCATTTAAAAATTTATTTAATTTTTAATTTATGGCATAAAACAAGCATTTCCATAATACAGCATAATAAAAAGACAATTGCACATGTAACTACAAGTTTATTATGTACAATTTGCTATTCCTTTTAAATATATAATGAAATTATAATGTAAATTTCTTTTTTTTCTCTTTTTTTCTTTCCTCCCCCCCTGCCCTAGAGATGGCTGTCATTAGACACAAATAGGGGAGTGTGTGTGTGTGTGTGTTTGTGTATATGTAAAATCATTCTATGCATACTTCTATTTATCAGTTTTTTCTCTCGATGTAGATAGCATCTTTCTTCAAAAGTCCTTTGTAGTTAATTTGGGTATTTATAATAGTCAAAATGATTTATTTGCTCAAAGTTGTTATTAAAACAATATTGCTGTTACTGTATACAACGTTCTCTTGCTTCAGCTCATTTCACTCTCCACTCATGAAAGTCTATCCATTAAGCTCATCATTTCTTATAGCACAGTAGTGTTCCATCACAATCACATACCACAGCTTGTTCAGTTGTTCCCCAATTGATGGGCATCCCTGCAATATCCAGTTCTTTTCCACTACAAAGGGGACTGCTATAAATATTTTAGAACATATAAATGTTTTATTATAATTATTCATCTAATGGTTTATCCCCACGTTATAACTTGCATTAGAGAAGAAACCATGGCTAGGTGGTGCGCTGGATTGAGAGGTATGCCTGCAGTCAGGAAGACCTGAGCTTAAATCTGCCCTTAGACACATACTAGCTGTGTGACCTTGGGCAAGTCACTTAACCTCTATTTGCCTCAGTTTCCTCCACCATAAAATAGGGATAATAATAGCACCTACATCTCAGGTTGTTGTGAGGTTCAAATGAGAGAATTTGAGATAATGTTTTTTGTCTTTACTCTGGGTACTATCGTTTATATCAAGCATTGCTATTTTAATAGGAGTATAGTATAATTTAACTTATCAACAAAGCTATAGAACAAATAATTGCCTTTGAAGTCCTGGATTATAATCCATAATAAGCAATTGACTTGTACGTCAAAAACCTGTCAAGAGATTGTTCGTGCTGACCCAAGGTCATGTTTCTGGTTGTGTTCTGATTTTTTTCTGCAGTAATAAATTGTGCCTTTGTTGTGATGTGAGAAAAGTCATTCCTTCTCATGGAACTGCACTTTCTCTGAGGGTTCTGATGGGACAGTTGATTCTTCTAACGTGTTCGAGTAAGTGTTGTTATTCGGGTCCTGGGAGCTGCCATTTTGTCTGTATGGCCAAACCTGGAATAGCCCATAGAGCATACACTTTCCTCTTCTGTCACGATAGATGCACAATGGCCACTGGTCATATGTGTGTGAAGTGCTTGGCATGGTGCCTGGCACACAATAGGCATTATCTCTTTGTAACCCTCACATCTTCTAGCGATGCGCCTCATTCAACAAATATTTGGGGAGGGGAATCATGTGCTGGTGTTGAGGTCCATTAGCAAAAGGAAAACAGCATAAACATTTTCAAAATGATACATGGTTTGGGTCCGATGAAATTTCGGAGACTAGAATCATAAATTATATTTACACCTCAAGTGATCTAGATGGAAATTCAGTGACAACTAAAGAAATGAAAAGAAACACAACACTCGAGCCATTAAGTCGGTCTTTGATGGAATCACTTCTAGCCTGTACTGATGTGGAGAGGATTTAAAGGACTGATTTAGACAAGAGACTCATTTCCAGGCTGCTGAACAATCTATCTCCTATGATAAGCCTGAAAAAAAGCATTTATTGTTTATTTTCTAAGCATCCCCCTTCCATATTTGTCCATCATTTCCTAAGACTAAACATCCCTCTTAAACTACTAGAGATAGAAGCCCACAAGAAGAGATTATCTTTATTCCTGTTCATTAATTTGTTAGGAAAGATGAACCACTATAATAATACCTCATATTTAAATAGTAGCATTTCAAATAATTATTCAGCAAACATTTATTAGATGCCTATTGTATATAAGTTGGGGGCAGATAAAATGCTATTTTTTATGTTTGTAGCATCCATCTTAGTTACTAAATAGGTATTACTAAGTATATCAAATGTATACTTAAACATTATATATATTAAATATATTAAGTAAATGAAAAGACATGCTAGGGATGGTGGTTTAGCCACACCAGATATTAAACTGTACTACACAGCAGCAGTCATCAAAACTGCCTGGTACTGGTTAAGAAACAGGGGTGTGGATCAGTGGAATAGGATAGGTACACAAGTAGGTGAAATCAACAAGTTTAGCAATCTACTCTTTGATAAACCCAAAGAAGCCAGCTTCTGGGCTAATAATTCACTATTTCACAAAAACTGTTGGGAAAATTGGAAAATGGTAGGGCAAAAACTGGGCATAGACCAATATCTTACACCATATACCAAAATAAAGTCAAAATGGGTTCATGATTTAGGAGTAAAAGTTGATACTCTAAGTAATTTGGGAAAGCAAGGAATAGTTTACTTATCAGATTTGTGGAAAAGTAAAGAATTCATGACCCAACAAGAGATAGAGAGCATTACAAAATGCAAAGTGGATAATTTTGATTATGTCAAATTGAAATGTTTTTGTACAAAAAAAGCCAATGCAACAAGAATTAGGAGGGAAGCAGAAAATTGGGAGAAAATCTTTGCAACTAGTATCTCTGATAAAGGCCTCATTTCTAAAATATACAGGGAGCTAAGCCAAATATATAGGAATACAAGCCATTCCCCAATTGAGAAATGGTCAAAGGATATGAACAGGCAGTTTTCAGAGGAAGAAATTAAAGCTATCTACAGGCATATGGAAAAATGCTCTGGATCGCTGCTGATTAGAGAAATGCAAATCAAAACAACTCTTAGATACCACATCTCTCCTGTCAGATTGGCTAAAATAACAAATCAGGAGAATGATAAATGCTGGAAAGGATGTGGGGAAATTGGATCATTGTTGCATTGCTGGTGGAGTTGCGAGCTGATCCAGCCATTTTGGAGGGCGGTGTGGAACTATGCCCAAAGGGCTATAGAAATGTTCATACCCTTTGACCCAACAATACCACTTCTAGGGTTGTATCCCAAAGAAATCACGCAAGCGGGAAAAGGACCCATATGTACAAGAATATTTATAGCAGCTCTCTTTGTGGTAGCCAAGAATTGGAAAGCAAAGGGATGCCCATCAATTGGGGAATGGCTGAACAAGCTGTGGTATATGAAGGTGATGGAATACTATTGTGCCATAAGAAATGGGGATGATGCAGACTTCATAACAACCTGGAAAAACCTACACGACATAATGCTGAGTGAGCGGAGCAGAGCCAGGAGAACGTTGTGCACAGCCACAGATATGTGGATTCCGTGAGGACCAACCCTGACAAACTGCGCTTCTCTCAGCAACCTAAAGGGGCAAGGACAACTCCAGGGGACTCACGATGGAGAATGCTATCTTCATTCAGAGAAAGAACTGCGAAGTTTGAATACGGACTGAGGCACACTACTACATGCTCGCCTTTTCTGCTTCTCTTTTGTTTTTGGTTTTGGGGTTTTTTTTTTTGTTTTTTTTTTTTTGGTTCTGTTTCTTCTTTCTCATGATTCATTCCATTGGTCAAAATTCTTCTCCACGACTTGACTAGAGCATAAATTAATTCAATGCGAAGTTATACATGACAGTTATATGAGACTTCATGCCGTCTTGGGGAGGGAGGGGGGAGGGAGGGGAGAAAAACTGGAACTCAAAACTATGTAGAACCGTGTGTGGTAAACTAAAAATAAATAAAAAATAAATAAATAAAAAAAAATATATTAAGTAGTTAATAAATCTTAAGGGTCAGCTTGGTGGCACAGTGGATGGAGTACTGGACCTGAAGTCAAGAAGATGAATCTTCCTGAGTTCAAATGCGGCCTCAAACACTTCCTAGCTCTGCGACCCTGGGCAAGTCACTTAATCCCGTTTGCGTCAGTTTCCTCATATGTAAAATGAGCTGGCGAAGGACACGGCAAACCACTTCAGTATCTTTGCAAGAAAACCCCAAAATGAAGTCATGAGGAATCGGATGTGACTAATGGACAGAATAGCAGCAATGTGCAAAGCACCGTGCTAGCGCTGGGGAGACCAACAGAAAAGTCAAGACACTCCCTGCTCTCAAGCAGCTCACAATTTAAAGGGTGAAGGTCTTGGTGGCAGGGCGGATGGAAAGATCCTTAGGGTTCAGAGGGGAAGCAGATGATAATGCTCCTGCTCAGGCAGCTAGGTGGCGCAGTGGAGTCAGGAGGACTTAAATTTAAATCTGGCCTCAGACATTCACTAGGAATTCACTTAACTGCTGCCAGCCTCAGGGACTGCAATAAGAGCACTTACCTCCTGGGGCAGTTGTGAGGATCAAACCATACATCATATGTAAAGTGCATTGCAAACCTCAAAGCATAATGTGAATGCTAGTTTTTATCATTGTTATTATTTATAGTCCTTTCTACTGATAAAATCCTATCAATTTCTGATATCAAACCATTTGACAGTGCCAAGGCCTTTTCTCTTGGGTCTTCAGTAGCTGGGGCAGTAGCACCTGGAGGAGCAATGGCCAGGATGCATCTCTACCATGGCTTTTTCCCAGAAGGTTGGGAAGGTGAGGACTGGGCTTGATGCATCGCTATTTTGGGTCTTCGGTAGCTGGGGCAGTAACACCTGGAGGCAACGGTCAGGATGCATCTCTACAATGGCTTTTTCCCAGAAGGTTGGGAAAGTGAGGACTGGGCTTGATGCATCGCTATTCCTGAGGTTCTTACATTCAGGGTCTGGGGATGTCTCCATGAAGGCCTGAGGAGCAATGGCAGCCAAGGTGGTGGTATTAGTTTGACCTGTTTGGCTTTGCGGTGCCTTCTGTCTCCCTCCCAGGATGACTTGCTAGTTACATGGATGGCAGTTGGTTGGCAGCTAGTAAGGATGACCAGCCCTTTCTCCGTGGGAGTTGCTTCCCTGGACAATGGCCATAAGGGCTGGGCTTGAGGCAAGACCAATTACCTGGGAGGGTACCACAACTCTCATGATTCTTGTGCTTCTCTGTCTGCTTGGGACAGTTGGTCAGCAGGTCTTGGCGGTTCAAGAGGAAAATCTGCCCCTTCTCCACAATGATTTCTCCCCTCAGTGATGGAGGCTGGGTTAGACATGCCTATTCCCAAGGCTCTTGTGGTACAAGAGTGGAGGACAGCCTAGGCAAAGCGATGGAAATGTGATGTGAAACATTACGTGTGAGCCACAGCAAGTAGGCAAGGATGGCTGGATCACAGAGTATTTGAAGGTGAATAAGGCATTTAAAAGACCAAAAAAGACAGAAAGAGCTCAGGTTGTGAAGAGCTTTAAATGACAGAGGGATTGATATTTGCTCATAGGTAATAGGGAGCCATGGAAGTTTACTGTGTAAAATCAATCAACTTGTCATTTCTGTGGAGGATGGAATGGAGTGAGGAGAGAGCAAAGGGAGAGAGTCCAATTAAAAAGCTATCATTAATAGTCCAGCTAAGAGATGATGACAGCCCAAACTAGGATGGCAGCTATATAAGTGGAGAGACAGGGAAATGTGATATATGGCATATAGAAAGAAATTATAAGGTTTAGCAACTGATTGGATATGTGAGGTGAGTAAGAGTGAGGAGTTAATTTTAATCTATATGTCTTTCTATCTATCTCTATCTATCAAAGGCAATCAAGGTTAAGTGACTTTGCCTAAGGTCACACAGCTAGCATATCTCTGAGGCTGGATTTGAACTCAGATCCTCCTGACTCCTGGGCCAGTATTCTATCCACTATACCACCTACCTGTGTAGAGAGAAGAGTTAAGAATGATACTGATTCCGATGACTTGGATGACTTGAAGGATGGTTATAATTTTAACAGTAATAAGGAAATTATTCAGAAAAGAGGTATATCATAGGGAGAAATATAATGAGTTTTGTTTTGAAAATGTTGAGCATGAAATGCCTATGGGATATCCAGTTTAAAATGCCCAAAAGGCACTTAATTTGGGATGGGAACTGAGGAAAGAGACAAGGGCTGGATAAATAGATGTGGGGCTCATCGGGCACAAAGATGATCATTGAACCCCTGGGAGCTGACAAGTGAGATTAAGTGAGGGAGCACAGTGGAGTTCTCTTTATCTACAAGGCTTATCTATATCTACAAGCTTATTTTTTTTAAATGTGCTTAGAAATAGCTCCTTATAATCCATTTTAGAATTTTTATGGAGATAACGTGAAGCTTATCAGGACATGGTTTCTAGCATCCACTTTTCTTCCCTTTTTTAGAAAAGTGGGACATTTTCCCACTTTCTGAATGATTGGATTATCAGTATTCATAGGTCTTATCTGATCATTATGGTTGATACCTTTGCAAAAAAAAATCACCCTTTGCCCTGGTACCACATGGCTGGTTTCATTTCATCCCAATTCATCTTTGTTCCATCAGGAGAAGAAGTAGGTGTAGAATATGATTTTGTTGCCTTGGCTTTTCTAATTAGTTAGGATCTCTGCACAAATCACTTCTCTTTGGGTCTCATTTTGCTCTGGTAAATCGACCATCCGTGTTGGACAAAATTGTTTCAAACAGTTAGTTGATGAGCCTCTAAATTCCATCTTATTTCTGTGCCAACTCTTGTTCCTGAATATGAGCAGAATCAATTCCATTTCTTTAATAAAGAAAGCTGTAAGCCATTGAGGCCTAAAATTTTCCATACAGATCAATAAGCAAGTGGCTCTTATATGGCATTTAAGCATTAAGCAGTACAGAGAAACCTCTTATTGGCGGTCGATACTTTCGCTGATACTGATTGGATCGACAGAGACCTCGGTACTTAAAAGTGTCTTGGGTACTTTTCTCAGAGGACCACAAAAGACTTTGCTGGCCTGATGGTGACCTTCCTCCACTAACAAGAGAATGTTACAAGCAAAAAAACTACTCACTTGGAAAATATTGTGTACGTGTTGGTGATGCGTTTTTAAAGGAGAAATAGTTCATAAATGTAGTTCACTGAAAGGGGTCCTGGGGTGAGGAGGTGTATTAATATTCAAGGTTATATCTGAAACACAGGACAAGAAAATGTGTGGTATAGTGAAGGAAACATTGGACTTGAGGCCTGGCTCTAATAATGACTAGCTATGTGATTATGAACAAGTCCCTTATCTGAGGTTCAATGTCCATAAAATGGGCATGAGGGCCATGAGCCTTTGCAGGCTCTTTTCAGGTACCGTAAGCTTTGCCACTCCCCCTTTGATATCTCCAGTGCTCTTCTGATGCCTTTGAGCTTCAGGGTGATTACTATGGTCTGACACTAGTTGAAGGGGGTGATAACAGGAGTTAGAAAAGCAAATGGAATGGAACAGTAGTACTTTCTGCAGCCTTAAAAATATGGAAACAAAATGGAGGGCACATCACCTGCACCCTATGGTGAGGAAAAGGTGAATGGAATCTGGGAATCCTGACTCAGCTAGGAGTGATGGCTGGGGACCTTTGGTTGAGATGGGACATCACCAGGTCATCACATCTGCCTTTGGACAGCATGCCAGGCAGGAAGGATCATGAGTCTGTGTAAAACAAAAAGATTTGGAAATGCTTGCCCTACCACCCTGCCATTGGTTCTGGCTATTTTGTTATAAACACTGCGATGCTTCCTCAAGGAAAGCAAAGGGAACTAGGATTGATTAAGTACTTGCTATGTGCCAGACACTGTTAACCCTTTACAAACACTACCTCATTTAGTTCTCCCAACAACAACCTTTGGAGGTAGGTACTGTTATTATCCCCACTTAACAGATCAAGAAACTGAGGCAGACAGAAGTGAAGCAGCTTGCCTAGGGTCACACAGCTAGGAAGTATCTGAGCTGGATTTGAACCCAGGTTTTCCTTCACCATGACATCTAGCTGCCTCAGAGGGAGTGGCAGTACATTGCCAGGTTGGAGCATTCTACCCTTCACGGGAGTGAGGGACTGGAGCAACATGGAACTACCCAAGCTGCGGTAGGAGGGGGACAGAAAGGGAAACAGTGAGAAAGTAGAGGAGGGGGATTTAGAGTAAGGAGAGGGAGAGGTGGAAGAGAAAGGCAGAACGAGGCAGGGAAGGGGAGAGAGACCATGAGGATGGAAAGACGGAGGCAACAGAGTCATAGAATGTCAAAGGGGAAAGAGAGGAAATCCCCTTTCCCAAAACAAAAGAAGAACCTAAAACTGAAGTTGATGGAGGCCTAAAACCACAACATGGAGGAAATAACTCACATCTTACTTGTTGCTGGTACCGTGTGATTCATCTTTTCCCTTTATGGAGCTACAAACTCAGGGAGCTATTTCTCTCTCTCTCTCTCTCTCTCTCTCTCTCTCTGTCTCTCTCTCTCCCTCCCTCCCTCTCCCCCCCCTCTCTCTCTCCCTCCCCACCTCCCCTTCCTCCCCTTCTCTCTCACTCTCCCTCCTCCCCCCCCATATGTCTATCTGTCTGTAGTGAATCTATAGATCCAGAGAAAACGTGGGCCTCAGCGAAAGGTGTGTTTCTTAATTCTCAATCATCCCTGGGTGGGTCACTGAGTCTAAATCATTGTATATGTCCCTGAGTTAGTTAACACCTACCTGAAGAGAAAGGTCCTTTGTGTTTATAAGTGTCTATGTGTTCAGGCGTAAGTCCTTTTTAAAAAAAAAAATTTGTATACAATATACTTATTTTATGGGCCTTGCTTTGTTGTTACTTGATGCTTACAGGAGAAACTGTATATCCCTAGAGAAAAGCAAGAAATAAGTCAAATACAGATGTTCCTAGGGCATCTGGATGAGAGGAAGTAAACCTTAGATTTCTATTGAGGGGCCCTTCAAAGTTTGAACCCAGTCCATGTAAGCCCACATCTAGGGGGTTTGAGCTGTAGGATTCTTTTGGATAATAATACTTAAGCTCCACTCTGGTAGCTGCCTCTGAGTGACAGCACAGTAGAGTGGAATAGAGTGCTGGGTTTGAATGCAGAAAAACCTGGTTTGAATCTTGTCTCCAACACTTAGTAGCTGTGTGACCATAGGCAGCTCATTTATCTTCACATTTTTCTCATCTTATATAAAATAAGGGGAATGAACTAGAATATCCCTAATAGCCTTTCAAGCTCTGAATCATATGATTCTTCAAAGCATAGAATCTTAGAGCTGGAAGGGGGATTAGAAGTCATCTAAGCCTTGCCCCTTATTTTATAAATGAAGACAATGAGGCCCAGAGATGAAATATACTGCTAAAGGCATAGTAGAAGAGGGAATGGGGGGCATTTAGGAGGTTCTCTTTTTGATTTTGGAGGAAATGCAACAGGGAGTTAGGAAAAAGTACATTCTCAAGTTCAAGTGAACACTCATTTGTTTATTTTTTTCTTTTTATCCTACATCATCTGTCTGTCTCTGCTTACAGAGGATGGATTTACACTCCTGACCAGAAACAAAAAATAGATGGCATTTTTTTTGTTTGCTTAGATGGATCATTAAATGAATTAATTGGCTTACCCTCCCCAGGTCTCCTCTGCAAAAGATGAAAACGCAAGCAAAATCACATCGAGATGATAGAAAAGTTCTCCTGCAGCAACTTAACAGAGAAAGGCAGTGTGTGCCTCGGGCATGAAGGTCCTTTCTACTGAAGCGTTTCATCTTGACTTTGCAATCAGTTGTCTATTTCTGTCTGCTAATGACTGTCACGTCAGCTCCTGCATTTCATTAGAGAGACTCCTTCTGTTTTGGTGTCTGTGAGCAAGTGGATGATGACTCCTTGGACATATCTCATCAGCCCAGGAGGCAGAAATCAGAATGGGAAAATGATAATCATATTTCTTAATCCAAAATGTGCAGGCTTCACTGAACTTGGTTCAGTCCCACATGCTCTCCAGTAAGTTCAGAACATCTTTCTCTTTGGGGGTCTTAAAAACAAAAGGCACTGCTCTTCACAACTGATTGCCAGAGTGATTGCTGGTCATTCACATTTCTGTCTGAGGTATGAGTGCTTGCCTTCCTGGGTCAGTTTTCTAGAGCAATTTTAAGACATTTCAAAGTGTGGCTATTTTGAGACCCAAGAATATAATCACTGTCTTATTGTGAATCTGGAAGCCATGTGTCAAATCTGTCCTTTTTCTCTGAAATCCATTCCCTACTTCAAGCCAGGTTACCCTACTTTAATGGCTCCCTAATGTGGTTCACTTAATACTATTTGTAGGACCTCATTTTCCCACATTCTAGATTAGGCTTTTGTCCAATAGGAAGCATAAAAGAGACTTCCTGTTTGAAGTAGGGATTGCCTGAGTTTCAGGCTCTCCCCATCATAAGTACTCCATAAGTGTTGTCATATCTTGGTTTCTTGTAGTCGAATGTATAAATACAGAAATCCATGCTGCATGGTCTGGTGCAAAGTGTGAATATCAATAGCTAAACTGTTCTCAGGACAAGTACAGAAAAGATGTACTTTTTGTAGCAAAGACCTGGAAACTAAGACAGAATCCCTCTGAATAATTATGGTATATAAATGGAATTGAATGTTATTGCACTGTAAGATATAGTGAAAGGGATGGATTTAGAGAAACCTGGGAAGGCTTGTTTGAATGGACCTAGAATGAAATGAGCAGGACTAGAAGAACAATTTATATAATGACTACACCTTTGTAAGGAAAAGCAACCTTAAAAGACTTGTGAACTCTGACCAAACCAATGACAAGCCACTATTCCAGAGGACCAATGATTAAGCATGATTCCTATGAGAGACGTAAAGAATGAGATGGGCATAAGAAGACATGGTTTGTTTTGGTTTTTTGGACGTGCCCAATGCATGAATTTATTTTGTTTGACTGCTATAAGGGAGTTGGTTGGTTGTTTATTTTCTGTGGGAGAAGAGATGATATTGGGAGAGGGGAAGTGGACAGTGATATTGCTGCAAAAAAAATGAAGAGAAAAGGATGATCAATGTTAAGGAAGCATTTGGATTTTTTTTAAAACATTTTTAAAAATGTAAAGTTCTGAGTTCCAAATTCTATCCCTCCCTCCCTCCCCCCACTCAAGACAGCAAGCAATATGATATAGGTTATACATGTGCAACCATGTAAAACATTTCCATATTAATCACTTTGTGAAAGAAGACAAGAGAGAGAGAGAGAGAGAGAGAGAGAGAGAGAGAGAGAGAGAGAGAGAGAGAAAGAGAGAGAGAGAGAGAGAGAGAGAGAGAGAGAGAGAGAGAGAGAGAGAGAGAGAGAAAGAAAGTATGTTTCAGTTTGTATTCAGACAATACCAGTTTTTTTTTCCTCTGGAGGTGGATAGCACATTTCACAATGAGTTCTTTAGGATTGTCTTGGATCATTGTATTGCTGAGACTAGCTAAGCCATTCGCAGTTCTTCATTGTATAATATTGTTTGTGTATAATGTTCTCCTGGTTCTGCTCATTTCACTACGCATCAGTTCTTGTAAGTCTTTCCAGGTTTATCTGAAATCATCCTGCTCACCATTTCTTATAGCACAATAATATTCCATCACAATCACATACTATAGTTTGTCCAGCCATTCCTAATTTAAGGTCATCCCCTTGATTTCCAGGTCTTAGCTACTACAAAGAGATGCTTATATTTTTGCGCAAATAAAACCTTTCTCCTCTTTGAAAAATTTCTTTGGGATACAGATCTAGTAATGCTATTACTGGATCAGGGGGCAGAGCCAAGATGGTGCTGTGAAAGCAGAGACTTAAAAGGGCTCTCTTACAAATTCTGTCAGATACCTTTAAAAAAGTGAATCTGAGCACATTTGAGAGAGTTAGAAGCCACTAGTAAATTCAGTGTGGCAGGAGCACCAGGTGCAGAACCACACCAGACTACACCAGAACAGGAGCAGCAGTGGAACCCAGCCAGTGAACCAGGCTGAGAGAGCACTGGGTGCATGGAGTGGGAACAGGAACAGGCCCAGGGTTGAAGTGCAGGCTATGGTGGCAATCCCTAGGCCTCTCAGCCCAGGATGTGAGTCTGTTGGAGCTACAGGAGACACTAGCACAGAGCCTGTGGCCATGAGGGCAGCTACTCCTGAGGCTTCCAGCTCACAGTCTAAAGGTTTGAAACTTGCCTTCTTGAACTTCTGGGAGCCATGATACCCAGGTAAAACAGCTCTCATCCCTTCCTTCCTCACCCAGATTATACTCCCCTGGGAGAAACCCTGGAATAGAGGAGGCAGAAGTGGGGCTTCAGTAGCCTTTTAGCTTGGGAAGCTGAGGAGAGGGCCTTTCTTGTGGTGGCAGAAGGAGACTAGTGCAGGAAGAGAGGTGTCCCAGCAGGCCCTGCCTCAGCAGAACAGTGGGAGTTTCTGAGCCCCGGGGGGTGGAGCAGCAAGCATCCACATCAGGACACCAGATGTTCCTTTGCACAGCCAGGAGAAGTGGCAGACACTAGCACAGACAATAGATAAGACCACCCATGCTGTGGTGCAGCCCTAGGGGAAGAGGAGACTTCCAGCAGCTAGACCACTCCTCCACGACACCTCACAAAACCAGAGGCCACAGCACACAAAGCCAGTAACTAGGCCCACAGTTCCAAGCACAAGAAGCTTGGGACAGAGCCCCCTGAGCTCCAGAAGCAGAGATCCACTTTAAAAAGCCAAGAAAAAGACAAGCATCATGAAAGAACAATCCATAAAATCAAGGACTACTGATTCGTATTAAGGAGACAGGGAAGATCAAAATACCAATTCAGAAGAGGACAGCATTGACACTATACCCACATCTGAAACCTCAAAAGGGAATGTGAACTTATCTCAAGCCCAAAAAGCATTCCTGGAAGAGCTCAAGGAGGATTTTGGAAACCAAATAAGAGAGGTAAAAGAAAAATGGAAAAAATTTCACCAATGAGAACAAATCTTTAAAAAATAAAATTGGCGGGGGGCGGAGCCAAGATGGCCGCATGAAGGCAGCGTCTTGCCGGAGCTCTCTCACAAGATCTGTCAGATTCCTATAAAAAAGTGAATTTGAGCAGATTTGAGAGAGTCAGAAACCCCGAGCAGTCTGCATGGGGCAAATTTCCGAGCCGGGAGAGTTTGAAAGGCCGGAGGAACGAACCTGCAGGCTCGGAGAGTGCCCGGTGCGGAGCTGTTCCAGACCAAGGCGGAAGCGGCTGGCCGGGAAATCCACGTGGGAGACGGGCTGGGAGAAAGCTGGGCGCCCGAAACCGGCAGAGATCCTCAGGACTCCCAACACAGGACGGCAGTCTGTGGCAGGGACGAGAGGCAGCGCAACGCCACCAGCCGTGAAAACACCACTCCTGACGCTTGCAAAACCCAGGAACTCGGCTTCTTGAACTTCCGGAAGACTCAATGGCCAGGTAAACGGCTCTAATCCCCCCCCCCCCTCACCCAGAGAATTCCTCGGGGAAAAAAAAAAAAAAGAGAACTGAAACAGAGGAGAGAATAGTGGGGCCTCACAGGACAAATACTAGAAGCAGGGGTCAACGCCAGGAGCCCAGACGTAACCTTGCTCCCCCAGGGGAAGTGCCAGACATCAGCTCAAACAACAAACAGCTGAGACCATTGCTGAAAAGCAAGTGCTGGAGAGCACCCACAGGGAGTGAGACGCCAGGGAGCCAGACCCCTCCCCCACACCTCAGGAAACTGAAGGTTTTAATTCTAGACTCACAACCCCCAGAATAAGAAAGCTGGGACAGAGAGCCCAAAGATAGAAATTCGTTGTAACGCCAGGAAAAGGGAAAACAACAAACATGAAGAAGAATACAAAAAAACCGAGGACAATAGATTCTTTTTATGGAGACAGGCAGGATCAAAATATCGATATAGAGGAGGACGGCATTGACACGGTAGATACATCAGATACCTCAAAAGCTAATATGAACTGGTCTCCAGCCCAAAAAGCACTGCTGGAAGAGCTAAAGGAAGATTTTAAAAACCAAATTAGGGAGGTAAAAGAAAACATGGAAAAAATGGAAAAGTCCCTAAAGAATAAGATTGGCGAAATGGCTATGGAGATACAGAATCTAAAGAGAGAAAATGACACCCTGAGAGGTGAAATCAACCAATTGAAAATAGAGGCTCAAAAGCAAAATGTAAACACTAACTCATTTAAAATTAGACTTGAGCAAGTGGAAGCTAATGAATCTATGAGGCATCAAGAAGTAATAAAACAAAACGTAAAGAATGAAAAAATAGAAAAAAATGTGAAATATCTGATTGGCAAAACAACTGACCTGGAAAATAGATCCAGGAGAGACAATCTGAGAGTTATTGGTCTACCGGAAATCCACGATGAAAAAAGGAGCCTTGACAGTATCTTTGAAGAAATTATCAAAGACAACTGCCCAGAGGTCCTAGAACCAGAGGGCAAAATAGTCATTGAAAGAATTCACCGATCACCCCCTGAAAGAGATCCCAAACTGAAAACACCAAGAAATATTATAGCCAAATTTCAGAGCTATAAACTCAAGGAGAAAATACTGCAAGCAGCGAAAAAGAAGCAATTCAAATATCGTGGAACTACAGTCAGGATCACGCAGGATCTCTCAGCTTCCACATTAAAAGACAGGAGAAATTGGAATATGATATTCCGAAGGGCAAAGGAGCTGGGACTACAACCAAGGATCAACTACCCAGCAAAACTAAGCATAATTTTCCAGGCAAGGCGATGGACATTCAATGAAATAAGGGAATTCCAGACCTTCCTGATGAAAAGGCCAGAACTCAATGGAAAATTTGATCTCCAAATACAAAACTCAAGAGAGACATAAAAAGGTAACCAGGGGGAAAAACCCCACAAACCTCATTAACCAATAAGCTTAGGTTGTTTACATCTTTAAGTGGGATTATATCATCTTATGTATGTTTTTTATGTATATATATATATATATATATATATATATATATATATATATATATATACACATGTATATAAGTCATTCTTGTGAATGGTACAACTATTATGACAAATGAAAGGGATATACATAGGTTGTGAATGCCTGTATAAATTAACCGATGTAAAGATATAAAATATAAATAAGAGATACAAAGGGAGGGCTATGAGGGAAGTGGTAAGGAGGTAGTAGATAAGGGTAAATTACACCAAAGGAAGTGGCAAAAAAAACCATATTATAGTAGAGGGAAAGAAGGGAGGGAGAAGAGCAGTATTTGAGCTTTACTGTCATCTGATCTAGTTCAAGAAGGGAATAACATACTCTGATAAGTTTAGAAATCTAACTTGTCCTACGGGAAGTGGGAGGGAAAGGGGGGAAAAAGGGAGGGGGGAGGGCAGAAGGAAGAGGAGAAGTAGCAAGTGGGTAATGGTTAGATAAGGGAGGGGAATAAAGAGGGAGGGTTAACTGAGGAAAGCGGTGGTCAAAAGCAAAACTTTGTTGAGGAGGAGAAGGGGAAAGGGAGAAATAAAAGCATAAACAGGGGGAATTAGGATGGAGAAAAAGACACAGATAGAAATCATAACCCGGAACGTGCAGGGGATGAACATTCTCACAAAACAGAAGCAGATAGCAGAATGGATTAAAAACCATAATCCTACAATATGCTGTTTACAAGAAACGCATCTGAAACAGGGGGATACACATAGGGTTAAGGTAAAAGGCTGGAGTAAAATATATTGTACCTCAGCTAAAGTAAAAAAAGCAGGTGTAGCAATCCTAATCTCAGACAAAGCAAAAGTAAAGATAGATCTAATTAAAAGAGATAAGGAAGGACATTATATCCTGCTAAAAGGCACCATAAACAATGAAGCAATATCATTGCTTAACATATATGCACCAAGTGGTAAGGCATACAAATTCTTAGAGGAGAGGTTAAGGGAGTTACAGGAAGAAATAGACAGCAAAACTATAATATTGGGAGACCTCAACCTCCCCCTTTCTGAACTTGATAAATCTAACCTCAAAATAAATAAGAAAAAAGTTAAGGAGGTAAACAGAATTTTAGAAAAGGCACATATGATAGACCTCTGGAGAAAACTGAATGGGGATAAAAAGGAATATACTTTCTTCTCAAAAGTACATGGCACATACTCAAAAATTGACCATGTACTAGGGCATAAAAACCTCACAATCCAGTGCAGAAAAGCAGAAGTAGTCAATGCATCCTTTTCAGATCATGATGCAATAAGAATCATTTTTAATAAAGTACCATGGAAAAATAAGCTAAAAACTAATTGGAAACTAAATAATTTAATTCTAAAGAGTGGGCCAAAGAACAAATCAGAGAAACAATTAATAATTTCATTCAAGAGAATGACAATAATGAAACAACATACCAAAACTTATGGGATGCAGCAAAAGCAGTTCTTAGGGGAAGTTTTATATCTCTAAATGCCTACATGAATAAAATAGGGAAAGAGGAGATCAATGATCTGGGCAGACAGCTGAAAAAGCTAGAAAAAGAGCAAATTGAAAACCCCCAATTAAATACCAAATTAGAAATACTGAAAATCAAAGGAGAGATTAATAAAATTGAAACCAAGAAAACTATTGAATTAATAAATAAAACAAAGAGCTGGTTTTATGAAAAAACCAATAAAATTGACAAACCTTTGGCCAATTTGATTAAAAAAAAGAAAGAAGAAAATCAAATTACCAGTATCAAAAATGAAAAGGGTGAGGTCACCTCTAATGAAGAGGAAATCAAAACAATAATTAGGAATTATTTTGCCCAACTGTATGCCCATAAATTTGACAACCTTAGAGATATGGATGAATATCTACAAAAACATAAACTGCCCAGACTAACAGAGAAGGAAGTGAAATTTCTTAATGACCCCATATCGGAAAAAGAAATTGAGCAGGCCATCAACGAACTCCCTAGGAAAAAATCTCCAGGGCCAGATGGTTTTACATGTGAATTCTATCAAACATTTAAAGAACAGCTAATTCCAATACTTTGTAGACTATTTGGGAAAATAGGTGAAGAAGGAGTCCTACCAAATTCTTTTTATGACACAAATATGGTACTAATACCCAAACCAGGTAGAGTTAAAACAGAGAAAGAAAATTATAGACCAATTTCTCTAATGAATATTGATGCAAAAATTTTAAATAAAATATTAGCAAAAAGATTGCAGCAACTCATTACGAGAATAATACACTATGACCAGGTAGGATTTATTCCAGGAATGCAAGGCTGGTTCAATATTAGGAAAACTATTAGCATAATTGACCATATCAACAACAAAACTAGCAGAAACCATATGATCATCTCAATAGACGCAGAAAAAGCCTTTGACAAAGTACAACACCCATTCCTATTAAAAACACTAGAAAGCATAGGAATAAGTGGAACCTTCCTCAAAATTATAAATAGCATCTACCTAAAACCATCAACAAGCATTATTTGTAATGGGGATAAACTAGATGCATTCCCAATAAGATCAGGGGTGAAACAAGGATGTCCATTATCACCCCTATTATTCAATTTGGTACTGGAAGCATTAGCTGTAGCAATAAGAGAAGAAAAAGAAATTGAAGGAATTAGAATAGGAAAAGAAGAAACTAAATTATCACTTTTTGCAGATGATATGATGATTTATCTAGAGAATCCTAGAGAATCAAGTAAAAAACTACTTGAAATAATAAACAACTTTAGCAAAGTTGCAGGATATAAAATAAACCCACATAAATCCTCAGCATTCCTATACATTACTGACAAAGCCCAACAGCAAGAGATAGAAAGAGAAATTGCATTCAAAGTTACTGAAGGCACTATAAAATATTTGGGAGTCTATTTGCCAAGACAAACCCAGGGCCTATATGAACATAACTATGAAACACTTTTCACGCGAATAAAATCAGATCTAAATAAATGGAGAAATATCAGTTGCTCATGGTTAGGCCGAGCTAATATAATAAAAATGACAATTCTACCTAAATTAATCTATCTATTCAGTTCCATACCAATCGAACTACCAAAAAATTTTTTTACTGAGCTGGACAAAATAATAACAAAATTCATTTGGAAAAACAAGAGGTCTAGAGTATCTAGGATATCAATGAAAAGACATGCTAGAGATGGTGGCTTAGCCACACCAGATATTAAACTGTACTACACAGCAGCAGTCATCAAAACTGCCTGGTACTGGTTAAGAAACAGGGGTGTGGATCAGTGGAATAGGATAGGTACACAAATAGGTGAAATCAACAAGTTTAGCAATCTACTCTTTGATAAACCCAAAGAGGCCAGTTTCTGGGCTAATAATTCACTATTTCACAAAAACTGTTGGGAAAATTGGAAAATGGTAGGGCAAAAACTGGGCATAGACCAATATCTTACACCATATACCAAAATAAAGTCAAAATGGGTTCATGATTTAGGAGTAAATGTTGATACTCTAAGTAATTTGGGAAAGCAAGAAATAGTTTACTTATCAGATTTGTGGAAAAGTAAAGAATTCATGACCCAACAAGAGATAGAGAGCATTACAAAATGCAAAATGGATAATTTTGATTATGTCAAATTGAAATGTTTTTGTACAAAAAAAGCCAATGCAACAAGAATTAGGAGGGAAGCAGAAAATTGGGAGAAAATCTTTGCAACTAGTATCTCTGATAAAGGCCTCATCTCTAAAATATACAGGGAGCTGAGCCAAATATATAGGAATACAAGCCATTCCCCAATTGAGAAATGGTCAAAGGATATGAACAGGCAGTTTTCAGAGGAAGAAATTAAAGCTATCTACAGGCATATGGAAAAATGCTCTGGATCGCTGCTGATTAGAGAAATGCAAATCAAAACAACTCTTAGATACCACATCTCTCCTGTCAGATTGGCTAAAATAACAAATCAGGAGAATGATAAATGCTGGAAAGGATGTGGGGAAATTGGAACATTGTTGCATTGCTGGTGGAGTTGTGAGCTGATCCAGCCATTTTGGAGGGCGGTTTGGAACTACGCCCAAAGGGCTATAGAAATGTTCATACCCTTTGACCCAACAATACCACTTCTAGGGTTGTATCCCAAAGAAATCACACAAGCGGGAAAAGGACCCATATGTACAAGAAGATTCATAGCGGCTCTCTTTGTGGTAGCCAAGAATTGGAAATCAAAGGGATGCCCATCAATTGGGGAATGGCTGAACAAACTGTGGTATATGAAGGTGATGGAATACTATTGTGCCATAAGAAATGGGGATGATGCAGACTTCATAACAACCTGGAAAAATCTACACGACATAATGCTGAGTGAGCGGAGCAGAGCCAGGAGAACGTTGTGCACAGCCACAGATATATGGATTCCGTGAGGACCAACCCTGACAAACTGCGCTTTTCTCAGCAACCTAAGGGGCAAGGACAACTCCAGGGGACTCACGATGGAGAATGCTATCTTCATCGAGACAAAGAACTGCGAAGTTTGAATACAGACTGAGGCACACTACATGCTCGCCTTTTCTGCTTCTCTTTTGTTTTTTGTTTTTGGGTTTTTTTTTTTTGGTTCTGTTTCTTCTTTCTCATGATTCATTCCATTGGTCAAAATTCTTCTCCACGACTTGACTAGTGCATAAATTAATTCAATGCGAAGTTATACATGACAGTTATATGAGACTTCATGCCGTCTTGGGGAGGGAGGGAGGAGGGAGGGGAGAAAAACTGGAACTCAAAACTATGTAGAACCGTGCGTGGTAAACTAAAAATAAATAAAGAAATTTATTAAAAAAAATAAATAAAATTGGCAAAATGGTTAAGGAGGTTTAGAATCTAATTGGAGAGAATGACTCCTTGAAATGTAAAATTAATCAAATGGAAAAGGAGGTACAGAAGCAAAATAAGTAAAACAATTCATAAAAAAATAGAATTGGGCAAGTAGAAGCTAATGACTCTATGAGTCATCAAGAATCAGTGAAACAAAATTTAAAGAATGAAAAAATAGAAGAAAACGTGAAATATCTAATTGGAAAAACAACTGACCTGGAAAACAGATCCAGGAGAGATAATTTAAGAATTGCTGGTCTATTGGGAAGCCATGATGAAAAAAAGAGCCTGGATAGTATCTTCCAAGAAATCCTCAAGGAAAACCTCTCTGAGGTCCTAGAACCAGAGGGTAAAATAGTCATCGAAAGAATCCACCGATCACTGCCTGAAAGAGTTCCCAAATTGAAAAGTCCAAGGAATACTGTAGCCAAATTTCAGAATTATCAGGTCAAGAAGAAAATACTGCAAGTAGTCAGAAAGAAACAGTTCAAATATCACGGAACTACACTCAGGATCACACAGGACCTTGCAGCTTCTACATTAAAAGACAGGAGGAATTAGAATATGATATTCCAAAAGGCAAAGGAGCTTGGACTACAACCAAGGATCAACTACCCAGCAAAACTGAGCATAATTTTTCAGATAAGGGGAATTCCAGACCTTCCTGATGAAAAGGCTAGAGCTCAATGGAAAATTTGATCTAAGAATATAAAACTCAAGAGAGACAGAAAAAGGTAAACAGGGGAAAAACTTTGTTATTCAATAAGGGCAAATTGTTTACATCCTTATATAGGATTATATTGTTTTATATATGTTTTATATATGATGTACATATATGTCATATATATATATATATATATTGAGAATGGTACAGTTATTATGACAATTAAAAGGGACATACATAGACTGAGGGTGTTAGTATAAAGTAACTGATGTGATGATAAAAAACATAATTAAGGGGTTCAAAGGGATTATTCTGGGAGAGGAGGTAAGGAGGAGGTAGAAAAAGGTAAATTATACCACATGAAGAGGCACAAAAACATATTACAGTAGAGGGAAAGAAGTTCAGGGAGAAGAGCAGTGTTTGAGTTTTATTCTCATTGGATTTGGTTCAAGGAGGGAATAACATACTCTGATAAGCATAGAAATCAAACTTGTTCTACAGGCAGTAGGAAAGGAAAGGGGAAAGAAAAGGGAGGGTGGTTAGAAGGGAGGGAAGAAGTAGCAAGGGGGAAAGGGTAGGATAAGGGAGGGGTATCAATAGGGAGGGAAAATTGAGAATGGTGGTGGTCAAAAGAAAAACTCTTTTGAGGAGCGGAAGGCAGAAGGGAGAAATAAAAGCATTCCAGACCTTCCCTATGAAAAGGCCAGAGCTCAATGGAAAATTTGATCTTAGAATATAAAACTCAAGAGAGACATAAAAAGGTAAACAGGGGAAAAAACGTTGTTATTCAATAAGAAAAAGACACAGTAATCATAACTGTGAATATGAATGGGATGAACTCTCCGATAAAATAGAGGTAGATAGCAGAATAGATTAAAAACCATAATCCTACAACATGCTGTTTACAAGAAACACATTTGAAACAGAGGGATACACACAGGGTAAAGGTAAAAGGCTGGAATAGAACATATCATGCTTCAGGCAAAGTAAAAAATAAGCAGGGGTAGCAATCCTACTCTCAGACAAAGCAAAAGCAAAGATAGATCTAATTAAAAGAGATAAGGAAGGAAACTATATCCTGCTAAAAATCACCATAGACAATGAAGCAATATCATTACTTAACATATATGCGCCAAGTGGTATAGCATACAAATTCTTAGAGGAGAAGTTAAGGGTGTTACAGGAAGAAATTGACAAGAAAACTATACTAGGGGCAGACCTCAACCTCCCCCTCTCTGAAATTGATAAATCTAACCTCAAAACAAACAAGAAAAAAGATAAGGAGGTGAATAGAATTTTAGAAAAGGTAGATATGATAGACCTCTAGAAAAAACTGAATGAGGATAGAAAGGAACATACCTTTTTCTCAGCAGTACATGGCACATACACAAAAATTGACCATGTACTAGGGCATAAAAACCTAACAACCTGGTGCAGAAAAGCAGAAATAGTCAATGCATCCTTTTCAGATCTTGATGCAATAAAAATTATTTGTAATAAAGAACTATGGAAATACAAAGCAAAGATTAATTAGAAATGAAATAATCTAATCCTAAAGAATGAGTGGGTCAAAGAACAAATCATGGAAACAATTAATAACTTCATTCAAGAGAATGACAATAATGAGACAATATACCAAAACTTATGGGATGCAGCAAAAGTACTTCTTAGAGGAAGCTTTATATCTCTAAATGCTTACATGAATAAAATAGAGATAAAGGAGATCAATGAATCGGACATGCAACTGAAAAAGCTTGAAAAAGAAGAAATTGAAAATACCCAATTAAATACCAAATTATAAATACTGAAAACCGAAGGAGAGAAAAATAAAATTGAAATCAAAATTAAACTAATAAATAAAACTAAAAGCTGATTTTATGAAAAAAAAACAATAAAATTGATAAATCTTTGGTCAATTTGATTTAAAAAAAAGAAAGAAGAAAATAAAATTATCAGCATCAAATATGAAAAAGGTGAATTCACCTCCAATGAAGAAGAAATTAAAACAATAATTGGGAATTATTTTACCCAATTGTATGCCCATACATTTGACAATCTTAGGGAAATGGATGAATATTTACAAAAATATAAATTGCCCAGGTTAACAGAAAAGGAAGTAAAATACCTAAATAATCCCATCTCAGAAAAAGAAATTGAGCAAGTCATCAATGAACTCCCTAGGAAAAAATCTCCAGGGTCAGATGGATTTACATGTGAATTCTACCAAACATTTAAAGAACAGTTAATTCCCATACTTTATAGACTATTTGGGAAAATAGCAAAGAAGGAGTCCTACCAAATTTTTTTTATGACACAAATATGACACAAATACTAATACCTAAACTAGGAAGAGTCAAAACAGAGAAAGAAAATTATAGACTAATTTCCCTAATGAATATTGATGCAAAAATTTTAAATAAAATATTAGCAAAAGATTGCAGCCACTTATCACGAAAATAACATACTATGACCAGGTAGGATTTATTCTAGGAATGCAAGGCTAGTTCAATATTAGGAAAATTATCAGCATAATTGATCATATCAACAACAAAACTAGCAGAAACCATATGATCATCTCAATAGATGCAGAAAAAACTTTTGACAAAATATAACACCCATTTCTACCAAAAACACTAGAAAGCATCAGAATAAACAGAGTCTTCCTTAAAATTATAAGTAGCATCTACCTGAAACCATCAGCAAGCATTATATGTAATGGGGATAAGCTAGATTCATTCCCAATAAGATCTGCAATGAAACAAGGATATCCACTATCACCCCTATTATTCAATTTGGTACTAGAAATGTTAGCTTTAACAATAAGAGAAGAAAAAGGAATTGAAGGAATTAGAATAGGCAAAGAAACAACAAAGTTATCACTTCTTGCAGATGACAGGATGATTCATTTAGAGAGTCCTAGAAAATCAAGTAAAAAAACTATTTGAAATAATAAATAACATTAGCAAAGTTGCAGGATATAAAATAAACCCTTATAAATACTTGGCACTCCTATATATTACTAACAAAGCCCAACAGCAAGAGATAGAAAGAGAGATTCCATTTAAAGTTACTGCAGACACTATAAAATATTTGGGAGTCTACCTGTCAAGACAAACCCAGAACATTTATTAACACAATTACAAAATACTTTTCACACAAATAAAGTCAGATCTAAAGAATTGGAAAAACAGCAGTTGCTCATGGTTAGGCTGAGCTAATACAATGAAAATGATAATTTTACCTAAATTAATTCACTTATTCAGTGCCATACCAATCAAAGCACCAAAAATTATTTTACGGAACTGGATAAAATAATAAGAAAATTCATCTAGAAGAACAATAGGTCTAGATTATCAAGGGAATTAATGAAAAGAAATGCTAGGGAGGGTGGCCTAGTCATATCAGATATTAAACTGTATTATAAAGCAGCAGTCATCAAAACTACTTGGTATTGGCTAAGAAACAGTGGTGGATCAGTGGAATAGGTTAGGTACACAAGATGCAGTAGTCAATGACTACAGCAATCTACTTTTTGTTAAAACCAAAGAATCCTGCTTCTGGCATAAGAATTCACTATTTCACAAAAACTGCTGGGAAAATTGGAAAATAGCATGGCAGAAACTGGGCATAGACCAATATCTTATACTGTATACCAAAATAAAATCAAAATGGGTTCATGATTTAAGAATAAAGGCTGATTCTATAAGTAGTTTGGGAGAGCAAGGAATGATTTACCTGTCAGATTTATGGGAAAGGGAAGAATTCATGACCCAACAAGAGACAGCATTACAAAATGTAAAATGGATGATTTTGATTATGTTAAATTGAAAAGATTTTGTACAAACAAAGCCAATGCAACAAAGATGAGGAGAGAAGCAGAAAATCGGGAAAGAATCTTTACAACCACTGTCTCTGATAAAGGCCTCATCTCTAAAATATATAGGAAATTGAGTCAAATTTATAGGAATACAAGTCATTCCCCAATTGAGAAATGGTCAAAGGATATGAAAAGGCAGCTTTCAGAGGAAGAAATTAAAGATATCTATAGGTATATGAAAAAATGCTCTAAATCACTACTAATTATAGAAATGCAAATCAAAACAACTCTTAGGTGCCACATCTCTCCTGCCAGATTGCCTAACATGACAAAACAGGATTATAAATGCTGGAGAAGATGTGGGAAAACAGGAACACTGATACATTGTTGGTGGAGTTGTGAACTGATCCAGCCATTCTGGAGAGCACACCGATGACTTCTTTCAAGCTATGCCCCAAAGAACATAGCTCCAGATTGTTCTCTAGAATGGTTAGATCAATTCACAACTCCACCAATAGTGCATTAGTGTCCCAGTTTTCCCACATTCTCTTCAACATTTATCATTTTTTTGTCATATTTGCCCATCTGATACGTGTGAGGTGGTACCTCAGAGTTGTTTTAATTTGTATTTCTCTAATTAGTAGTGATTTAGAGAATTTTTTTCATATGACTATAGATAGCTTTGACTTCTTTGTCTGACAACTGTTCATATCCTTTAACATATATTCTAATACATTTGACTCAGTTCTCTATATATTTGAGAAAAGAGACCTTCATAAGAGATACTTGTTGCAATTTTTTTCTCCGGTTTTCTGCTTTTCTTCTAATTTTGGTTGCACTGGTTTTATCTGTGTGAAAACTTTTCAATTTTATACAATCAAAATTATCTGTTTTATATTTTGTAATGCTCTCTATATCTTGTTTGGTCCTAAATTCTTCCCTTATCCATAGATCTGAAAAGTAAACTATTTCATGCTCTTCTAATTTGCTTATGGTATCATCCTTTATGTATAAATCATGTAGAAAGCATTTATTTTTACTGCACTAAAGTGAACAGAAGGGAGGTCAGAGGGAAACAGACAAATGTGACAGATTTGGAAAAGATGTGCTAAATTTATTATGTACTTAAAATTCCCAAGCTATAGAGAAACCTAGCAGTAAGCCACATGAGGAAGGAAATCCTATGCTACCCAGCCTATTCATGACTTTGGATTTCAGGCTTGGATATCTGTGGTCTCTTTAGGGCCTGTGGGCAGTACATGTCATCTACTCTTGTCTTAAGACTCCTGTTCTCCTGGATTAAGTGGCTTCTCTGCTACTCTCAGGGCTGCTGAAATAGTGTTAAACTCTTTTATCTAATGGTAGTCTTAAACCTAGGTCTGCAGAATTTGCCTAGGTCTGCTTCTTTAGGTAGTCTCTGAGGCAATATAACACTCTTTGAGTGAAAAGCAGTTCCTTTTAATCCTTATATTTATGTTGGACTTCTATAGCTTTTGAAGGGTTTTCCCCTTGTTGGTAAAGGACAGGCTTCTGAAAGATTTCTGCTCTCTCAAGCTATAGAATGCATTAGCGAACAAGGCACAGCAAAGGATTACCCATCAGCTTTCTGCATCAAGGATTGCCCATTAGATCAGTTCCCTCCATCAATGTCAGGGCCTTCCTATCTGTAGTTAGGCTCAGTTGTACTGAGCTCCTATCTCATACTCATCTTCTTAGCACCAGGCATTTCTGTGCCTCTTTTTCTTTTAGCAGTATCTTTAATTGGCTTCTTCGAGCCTTCTCAAGGTTACCTAAGTGTCTCCTCAATCTGTGGCTTCTCACTGACCTTTTGGGGAAAAATCTGCTTCTGTCAGTCAGCCAGGCACGATTATATGCCAGGCACCTTGCTAAGTGCTGGGGACACAAAGAAAGGCAAAACAAACAACCAAAAAACCAGTCTCTACTCTCAAGGACCTCATAGCTTAACATGGGAGATATTATGCAAACAATAATGTCCAAACAAAATACATACAGGATAAACTGAAGATAATCTTAGAGCATCAAGGAAAATCCTGAAGTGTTTCTTGGAGAAGGTGAGATTTTAGCTTAGGTTTGAAGGAAGCCCAGGAGGCTGCTGTAAGAAGGGACAGAATTCCAGGCATGGAGTTCCAGAGGACAGCCAGAAAAAAATGTATGGAGTAGGAAGTAAGATGGCATATCTTTTTTTTATTTAAATTTATTTATTTAACATATTTGGTTTTCAGCATTGATTTTCACAACAGTTTGAATTACAAATTTTCTCCCCATTTCTACCCTCCCCCCACTCCAAGATGGCATATATTCTGGTTGCCCTGTTCCCCAGTCAGCCCTCCCCTCCATCACACCCCTCCCCTCTCATCCCCTTTTCCCTTCCTTTCTTGTAGGGCAAGATAAATTTCTATGCCCCATTGCCTGTGTATCTTATTTTTTAGTTGCATGCAAAAACTTATTTTTGGTGTTTTTGAACAGCTGTTTTTAAAACTTTGAGTTCCAAATTCTCTCCCCTCTTCCCTTCCCACCCACCCTCCCTAAGAAGTCGAGCAATTCAACCTAGGCCACATATGTGTCATTATGTATAACCCTTCCACAATACTCATGTTGTGAAAGGCTAACTACATTTTGCTCCTTCCCAACCCATCCCGCTTTATTGAATTTTCTCCCTTGACCCTGTCCCCTTTCCAAAGTGTTTGTTTTGATTACCTCCACCCCCATCTGCCCTCCCCTCCATCATCCCCCCCTTTTTTTTATCTTCCTCCCTCTTCTTTCCTGTGGGGTAAGATAATCAACTGAGTATGTATGGTATTCCCTCCTCAGGCCAAATCTGATGAGAGCAAGGTTCACTCATTCCCCCCTCACCTGCCCTCTCCCCTCCTCCCACAGAACTGCTTCCTCTTGCCACCTTTATGCAAGATAATCCACCCCATTCTATCTCTCCCTATCTCCCTCTCTCATCCCATAATTTCATTTTATTTCTTTTAGATATCTTCCCTTCATCTTCAGCTCACCCTGTGTCAAGCAGAGAGAGAGCATCTCTCTTTTACATATATATATATATATATATATATACATACATAAAACAAACACATAGATATATACACATACATACATACACACATAGATATATACATACATACACATTCACATATATATATATATATATATATACACAAACATATATATATGCATATTCCCTTCAACTACCCTAATACTGAGGTCTCATGAATCATATACATCATCTTTCCATGTAGGAATGTAAACAAAACAGTTCAACTTTAGTAAGTCCCTTGCAGTTTCCATTTCTTGATTGCCTTTTCATGCTTCTCTTGATTCTTGTGTTTGAAAGTCAAATTTTCTATTCAGTTCTGGTCTTTTCACTGAGAAAGCTTGAAAGTCCTCTATTTTATTGAAAATCCATATTTTGCCTTGGAACATGATACTCAGTTTGGCTGGGTAGGTGATTCTAGGTTTTAATCCTAGTTCCATTGACCTCCAGAATATCGCATTCCAAGCCCTTCGATCTCTTAATGTAGAAGGTGCCAGATCTTGGGTTATTCTGATTAGGTTTCCACAATACTCAAATTGTTTCTTTCTGGCTGCTTGCAATATTTTCTCCTTGATCTGGGAGCTCTGGAATTTGGCGACAATATTCCTAGGAGATTTCTTTTTGGCATCTATTTGAGGAGGCGATCGATGGAGTCTTTCAATTTCTATTTTGCCCTGTGGCTCTAGAATATCAGGGCAGTTCTCCTTGATAATTTCTTGAAAGATGGTATCTAGGCTCTTTTTTTGATCATGGCTTTCAGGTAGTCCAAGAATTTTTAAATTATCTCTCCTGGATCTATTTTCCAGGTCAGTGGTTTTTCCAAGGAGATATTTCACATTGTCCTCCATTTTTTCATTCCTTTGGTTCTGTTTTATAATATCTTGATTTCTCATAAAGTCACTAGCTTCCACTTGCTCCAATCTAATTTTTAAAGTAGTATTTTCTTCAGTGGTCTTTTGGACTTCCTTTTCCATTTGGCTAATTCTGCCTTTCAAGGCATTCTTCTCCTCATTGGCTTTTTGGAGCTCTTTTGCCATTTCAGTTAGTCTATTTTTTAAGGTATTATTTTCTTCAGTGTATTTTTCAGTATTTTGGGGGGTCTCCTTTAGCAAGTCATTGACTTGTTTTTCATGGTTTTCTCGCATCCTTCTCATTTCTCTTCCCAATTTTTCCTCTACTTCTCTAACTTGCTTTTCCAAATCCTTTTTGAGTTCTTCTATGGCCAGTTCATGTTTTTCTTGGAGTCTTTTGTTGTAGGCTCTATGACTTTGTTGTCTTCTTTAGACTGTATGTTTTGGTCTTCTTTGTCACCAAAGAAAGAATCCAAAGTCTGAGACTGAATCTGGGTGTGCTTTTGCTGCCTGGCCATATTCCCAACCAATTAACTTGACCCTTGAGTTTTTCAGTGGGGTATGACTGCTTGTAGACTAACGAGTTCTATGTTCCACGTTTGGGGGGGAGGTGCCAGCTCTGTCTCATCCGCACTACTACTTCCCCAAGAACCCCCCGCCCGGGCAGGGCTTAGATCTTCAGCAGGCCGTGCACTCCTGCTCTGATCCGCCACTTAATTCCTCCCACCAGGTGGGCCAGAAGCAGCAGCGACTGTAGCTGCCCCACCTCCGCTGCCCCCGGGGCTGGAAGCCGAACCGCGAACTCCTTCTACTCCCGCAGCTTTTCCCACTAACCTTCTCCGCAGTCTTTGGTGTTTGTGAGTCGAGGGTTCTGGTAACTTCCGCAGCTCACATATTCAGGGCGCTAGGGGCCCCATCCGCCTGACTCCAAGTTTGGTTGTTCCACACCGCTCAGGCTGGGCTCTGCTCCACTCCATTCCCAGATCCCAGCTCCCAGCTCCCAGCTCCCAGCTCTGTGTGGAATAGACCTCACCCAGAGACCATCCAGGCTGTCCTGGGCTGGAGCCCTGCTTCCCTCTGCTGTTCTGTGGGTTCTGCCGTTCTAGAATTGGTTCCGAGCCATTTTTATAGGTTTTTGGAGGGACTCGGTACGGAGCTCACTCTAGTCCCTGCTTACCCACCGCCATCTTGGCTCCGCCCCCAAGATGGCATATCTTATGAGAGGAACAGCAAGGAGACTGGTGCCACTGATCACCAAGTATATGTGCACATATACATGTACATAATTGTATTTATTTGCATGTACATAAATGCACATATATTTGTTATTGTTATTTGTCCTTCATTCTCAAAGAGGATCAATGACATCAGGAGATGATGTCTTGACTTGCAAGTGAATTGGATTTAAGTGAGGCAGGGCTGTGGAAAGTAATCAGCCTTGCTCTCTTCTCCAGAGTCATCTGAGTCCAGGGGCAAGACATAGGTCATTGGCCAACAATAGGTTCCATGCCAAGCCCCACTTGGTCATTGTTTGGGCCCTCATTGGCTCATAGAGAATGTATATAGAAACTGTTTCTATTTTGGCCAGAAAACCCAAGGGTCTTCCCCTCCCAGACTGATTTTTTTTTTGATTAGGTAAATGATGCCATTCTCTGCCTCATTTCTGACCTAGCCTTAATCACAGAAGGCCAAGGTCTCCCACTGCATCCAGGGCTATCTCCAGTCTTACTGTTCTATATCTCACCATTAGACCCAGATGGCTCTGGAGGAGAAAATGAGGCTGGTGACTTTACACAGCCCTCCCTCAGTGAAATGCAATTCACTTGCAAGTCATGGCATCACCTCCCTGATGTCAGGGTCCTCTTTAAGAATGAAGGACAAAAACAGCCACATTGTGTGATGACTGACCTTGATAGACTTAGCTCTTCTCAGCAATGCAAAGATCCAAAACAACTCCAAAAGGCTCATGATGGAAAATGCTATCCACATCCAGAGAAAGAACTCTGGAGTCTGAATGCAGATGGAAGTATGCTGTTTGCTCTTCTTTTCTTTTGTTGTTTTATTTTTTCTTTCTCGTGGTTCCTCCTATTAGTTCTAATTCTTCTTTACATTATGACTAATGTGAAAATAGGTTAATATGAATGCATAAGTAGAGCCTACATCAGATTGCATGCCATGTTGCGGAGCAGGGAGGACAGGATAGGGGAAAAAAATCAAAACTCAAAATCTTATGGAAGTGAATGTGAAAACTAAAAATAAATTAATTATTTAAAAAAAGAATGAAGGATAAACAACAGTGATGAGCTTTATCAGAGCCTGGTTTACCAGGGCTATATTTCAAGAAATCATGAATGAAAAGTACATGCGACAAAAGAGTTGATTGTCCCAATTTTTCAAGGGAAAAAAGATAGAATAAACAAACAAATAAATAAATAAATGGGGGGAGGGGATCTAGACCTCAAGCAACAAGATATAGGAAGAGGAAGAGGAAGGTAATACTAGCACTTCCCAACTGGTACTGGCCAGCTGGGTCCTGGGGGGTGGGGGAAGAGAGGGCGCTGCTACTATTATTCACAGATTGTTATTTGTCTTTTGCTCTCAAAAGGGACCAATGACATCAGGAGGTGATGTCTTGACTTGCAAGTGAATTGGATTTAGGTGAGACAGAGCTGTGCAGAGTCATCAGCCTCACTCTCTCCTCCAGAGCCATCAGAGTCAAGTGGTAAGACATAGATCAGGACGACTAGAGAGGACCCAGGATGCAGTGGGAGACCTTGACCTTTTTAAGCTAAGGTCTTTCCCAGATCTCAGTTTGTCTGGGGCAACACCCATTCAGTAATTAAGACTAGGTAAGAATTGAGACAAAAGATGGTATATATTTGTATATATGGAACACACATAGAAAGTTTGTTCTATAATCAATCATGAAGTGGAGAGCTGGTTGTATATACATACATGTAATTTCTATAGGCTGTCTACACACAGAGACACACACACACACACACATATCAGCACAAATAGATAAGTTAGGTCTAAAATTAAGCAGAAAGAGGAGTACAGGCTAAATTTCCTTCAGGAAATTACAAAGCTCCTTTAACGACCCCAAATTTCTCCCAGAAACAAAGCCCCATATTTTTAATACCAATATTCTCCTGGTGGTGCTCTATGGCTACAAGCCAAAGAACACATTATTGTCCAAAAAATCAAAAATGAATATCATGTAGAGGGCAACAGAGCGATATAAGGCAAGGATGAGAAGCCAGAAGATCGTAACATATAACAAATGAGGAATTTGGAAGAACAGACATAAATGATGTCAAGAAAATGTAGGCTAGTAAAAGTGGTGGCCCAAATATTCCATGGATAGTTTAGGGAGGTAGGGTTGGATTGGGATTGGCATCATGAGAAGAAACATCCAAGTGATCGATGAGATCACCAATTCATCTGAATATAAAGTATGAATAAGACCACCTTTAGTATCTACCTTGCAATGGCTGTTATAAGGCTCAAATGAAACAGTATAAATATATTACTTCACAAACCTTACAACAGAGGTTTCCAAATTTATTTGGCCTACCACCCCCTTTAAAAAATTACTCAGCACCCCCTGGAAATCTTTAACCTTTCAATGTTAATTTTTTAAAAAATTTCTATCATTTCAAAAAATATAATTTTTTTAAATGACACATCTCAAATTTAATATTTTATTGCGAATTTGTGGGTTTTCCTACATTGAAATTTTGATGATGCACTATCACCTCATGTATTCATACAGTATCCTATTGTAAACAAGTCATTACACACACATATTCCTGCCGATGAATGCAGGACTTCCCAACAATGTGCAACACGCTCACCTGCCAACATTTGCTTATTAAGACCTACTGGCAGACTTGACCACTGATTTGTTATAACTTACATTTTGCGTGTTATTTGGAAAATAATGTAATCACTATGACTTTAACTCTGTTACACAACAGATGAAGCATGTACAAATGGTTTTTCAAAATTTTCTTCTCTTCTTTCCTTATGCTTCCACCACCCCCTTATTTTTATTAAATGCCCACCCATTGCACCCAAGGCTACTATCACCCGCCTGGATCATTCTGATGCCCCGCCCCCGGGGTGGGAATCACCCACTTTGGGAACCTGTGCAAACAATGTTACGTAAGTGTTAGCAATACATATATGTAGCATACATTATATTATTATACTTTACATATATATTGTGGAACTAGATGTTGCAGTAGGTAGTGGGTATGGAGTCAAAATGACCTGAGTTCAAATACAGCCTCAGGGGAACAGCTAGGTGACACAGTGGATAGAGCACTGGCCCTGGAGTCAGGAGGACTTGAATTCAAATATGACCCCAGACACTTACTAGCTGTGTGAACCTGGGTGAGTCGTTTAACCCGAATTGCCTCCAAAACCAACCAACCAAACAGAAAACCTAAATACAGCCCTGGGCACATTACCTAGTCTCTTTTTTCTTCAGTTTCCTCACCTGTAAAGTTGAGTAATAATAACACCTGCCTCTCAGGGTTGTCCTGAGGATCAAATGAGAAAAGAATTGTAAAGGGGCAGAGTAAGTCAGTGGTGGGACTCAGCCGGGTCACACGTCAGCGGTGGGGGTGGTGCCTCAGCTTGGTTCGGTGGAGAACTGGTTGTTAATTCATTGGAACCCCACCCCTGGAGTATGTGCTATACAAGTGTTGGTTATCATCATCACCATCATCATCGTCATCATCATATTGGTGTAACCAAGTTAGTCAAATACAGGATGGTCAGTATTTTAGTTCCTACATAAAGCATGGACTAGGAAAAAAAATGGTATGTTGGCTAGACTTCCCCTTCTGTTAGTAGTGGTAACCCAACGACAGTAGGGGGAAAAAGATTTTCTGGACATGTTAAAGCAGAGATAAACACAATATTCCAGAGGAAGGAGTTAGATGGAATAGAATGAGCATCTTCCCTAAAATAAAGAAAATCCCTGGAGTGACAAATAGCTCTCCCAGGGCTCTGGGAATTCTTGATGTCAGCTTGAATTTCTAGCCAGAGTAATGAGGGTCACAAAGTAGTGAAGTCAGGACACAATGACTGGAAAAATCAAATAATCCTGAGAATCCAAAATGTGAGAAAGGCAAGCAGAAGAGTGGTTTTCTTGCCTTATACAGGTGAGGGGTTAAGAATAAAATTTGTGTTTATGCCCCTCAATGTGACTTTGTGTGCCTCAGCATCTTTCCTTCCCCTCCCTGTCACTTAATGCAGTTTTGGATGTAGTTACAGAAGATAATTCCCCCTGTGTTAGATCTATACAGATCTTGTCTCCTCCCACACTTTCAGAAGTTTTTGAAGACCTTAGAGTCACAGAATGTTATACTTGAAAGATATTTCAGAGGTCATCTCTTTCTTGAAGTCAGCCCTCGGCTATCACACTTGGTGTGTTAGTCTTCCCAGATGTATTTGTCTTTTTACAGTGAAAAAGCTCCTAACCTAAAAGAATAAAAGTTCAGTTCGGGGATTTTAGCCACCAGCAACAGAACAATGGAGGAGGTAGTAGGACCTCTTCTGTCCCATAGTTTCACTGGTAATTTGGATGAAGCCACAGATAGCAATGCTTTGTCAAATTTGCTGATGATAAGCTAGAGGGCATAGCTAACACAGCCAAAATAATCCAGATCTAAAATATCTTTAGAAGCTTGAATCAAGCAATCAATAAATATTTATTAAGTGCTAGGTTCCAAATGTTATTCTGAATGCTGGGGTTACAGAGAGAAAGCAAAAATGGTTATTGCTGTCAAGGAATTTACATTCTAATGAGGGAACCAACATATATAGGTACATATAAGACATATACAGATACAGATTAAACAGAATGTAGACTCACAGGGGAGGGCACTAGCATCTGGGGAATCAGGGGCTTTAATAGGCAGAAGTATAAAGTCCTACATTGTTGTTGTTGGGTATTCAGTTGTTTCAGTCATTTTCAAGTCTTCTTGACCCTGTTTGGAGTTTTCTTGGCAAACACTCTGGAGTGGTTCATCATCTCCTTCTCCAATAAAGTCCTACACTTTGGTTCAAAAATCAATCCCATAAATGAAAGATGGGAGAGTTGACTAGACAATAGTTAATGTAAAAAAGATCTGGGAATTTTAGGTGGTTCTTAGGGTACACTGGTCAGGTAGATGACAAAGCCCAGGAGTTCTTAGGGTAAAAAGGCAGGTTATATGGGAGCACTCAGGAATCCAGAGGGCACTCTGGGATGGTAATGGGCACTGGTAATTGAACAGTGGATGGTAAGGACTGGTAGATCTGAGGAAGCACTGACAGGTCAGATGGTAAGGCTCAGTGGTCTACCATCTTGTCAGGATTTGAATTAGAGGACCCTTGTTATGTTAGATTGGGGTCTGGAGATCCCAATCCAACTCCCATCCATTTGCTTTCTGCAGCCCCCTTCGGAACATAAAAAAGTAGAAATTCCTCTACTGAATTCTACAAATACCTTTTAGGAGATCATATTTCCTCTATTATACAATGGGGATCATTATAGCACCTATCTCCAAGGGTTATTGTAAGGATGAAACGAGATAATAGCTGTACAGCATTTAGTGCAGTGACTGACACATAGTAGGCACTTAACAAAGGTTTATTTTCCCTTTCCTCTTCCCTATCCTTGGTCTTAAAGGCTAGATATATCCCAACTAGATAATGCAGTAAAACCACTTAAAAATTCTCTAAACCTTTTACATTACTTCTCCTTATCAGAGGGGTAACTACTAGGTGATGAATTCTGGGGAGTTAATGCAATTCATGAAGCTACCATTGAGACATCGAGGGCTGTGTGGTCTGTATCACTGAGGGATACAGATGAAATAAAATCAGCTCCCCAACTTTTTGGAAAATCACAGAATCTCAGATTTGAAGTGACCTCAGACCACATTTAGTCCAACCCATATTTAAATAAAAGTCTTCTCTACAATATCTAAGGAATGGTCACTCCACTTTTCCTTAAAGGCCTCCAGTGAGGCAGAAATCTAGTATGTTTTTGTATAGCTCTAACTGTTAGGAAGTTTTTCTTTACATAAATCTATAATCTGCCTCTTTCTACCACTTTTATCCACCGATCCTAGTTGTATCTCAGGAGCCGAGCAGAATGAATCTCTGTCCTTATCACTGACCTCTGCCTCTCTAATTGGTGGGGGGAAATGAGGGGAAGGACATGATCTGTTGCTGTTTTGTCATGTTCGACTCTTCATGATCCCATTTGGAGTTTTCTTGGCAAGGATACTGGAGTGGTCTGCCATTTCCTTTTCCAGCTCATTTTACATTTAAGTGACTTGGTCAGGGTCACACAGCTAGTAAGTCTCTGAGGCCAGGCTTGAACTCGGGTCTTCCTGACTCCAAACCTGGTACTCCATCCATTGTACCACCTAGCTGCATGATCTACAAATCTCCATTTAAGGAGAGGGCTCAGTTCAGGCATTTTATTTTTCACCTGGTTTCACGACTTTGAGACTTCTCTAACTGACCTCTTCACCAAGCCCCTCTGTTACATATTCCCCTCCTTCTCCCTCCCTCCCTTTTAGCTTTTTGTGTTTTGTCTTTCTCTGTTGGATTGTAAATTCCTAGTGGGCAGAGACTTTCCTTTTTATTGTATTTGTATCATCCAGTACTTAGCACAGAGGTTGGCACAAAGTAGGTACTTAATGAATATATATATGAATGACAGGCTACTCAAATATATGAATATAGCTATCGCTTCCTTCCAAAGTCTTCTCTTCTTTACACTAATCATTCCTATTTCCTTCAATCAATCTTCAGATGTCATAAATTATCCTGCTTGCTCTCCCTGGTTGTGATCCAGTTTTTACTATGATACAGGTCAAATTTCTCATCAGATGGGAAAAATGAGTTATTAATCTACCTAAATATCATATACTCAAGTTTCAAAAGATACCCTCTCTAACCCCCACCCCTTCATTCAGGATTTGATCAACAAATCTGTGCTCATCTTAATTTTTTTGTAGCTTTCAGGTTTTCTTTTTAAAATAAGCTTAGGAAAAATGGACTGATGAATGGACCATTTAAAATACAAATGCCTACTCAGAGAGAGACAAAATATTAGCTTTTCCCTAAATTTTATTTTGCCATTTCCTTGGCGATCTTTTTTCTTTTTGATCACAATTGTAATAAGACTGACCACGTGTTAACACAAAAGACCTGGAGACTTTCAATTGTGAACGGTTAATTAGACCACACAAAACACTGCAATTGTGGTTTCGTTCTCCCCAACAATGAGTCCAGCACCTATAAATTCTTTCCTTAACACTTTAAATGAGTTTTGCGGTATTGTTCCCAAAGTAATTCATTATTAGTTTAAAATTCAGTGACAAACCTTACCTTCCCCTTTGTCCTTATTTTTAAGCAGACGTCAATATACAAGGTAATTTGCAAAAGGATCTCCAACTCAGGAACAAGTTTAGATTTCACTTTCTCATTAAGTGCTGGCTGCTTTTTAAGTTAAAATTCTAAAATTAATTTAAAATTAAGTTAAAAATGATCAAGGTCTATTATGGATTCCATTTATCCTGCTTTGGGGGGAACTGAGGCAATAAACTCTGAACACAAATATTAGGCTCTGAATAAATTGCCTCTTTTACCTCTCTAGGATATAACTAATGGCAATCCCCATCACTCATACCTTCAATTGTCTCAGTTCCTCTGGAACATCTTGAGATCTTTGACATGGTTGATTCAGGTAGGAATTGGGAAAAAAGGGTCTTTATAGGACCTCAAGTCATAGACCTGTGGGATGGTTAGCATTCACTACACCTGACATGCATAGTGGTTTGGGGATAGAGATACTGAGGAGGAGCTCTAAGTACTTAAGTTCTTAATTAATGAGGTCCCAGTATCTTTTCTTTTTCAACAACTTAAGGCATTTTTGTCTACTTATGTTCCTGATTCAACTTCAGCTACTCTCCATCTAACACATAATTCCTTTTTCTGAGGTTTTTGAGTACTTGAGGGTTGTGGGGAAGAATAAAAAACCTACTCTGCCATCTTGTAGGTCAGACCATGATTCAAATGTTCTTCTTGAAGATGCCCCAAGACTTCTGCTAACTGTTTTTGGTTGTGACAGTTCAGCAGGGAAATGTCCTTCAGGAAAAATTTCAGGGTTCCTTTTATCAGTCACGAGTAGGTTACAGCTACTTATTTGATTTGTAGAGTTGAGACTATTAGTCAACCTACACATCACTTGATATTTTCCTCACATTAAAAATCTACCCGGGCAAGAACAGAGTTGATTTTGGACTTAAAAACCACACCTCTGACACACACTGACCATGTGACCTTGGACAAGTTATTTAATCCCTCAATGTCTCAGGCAATTCTCTTAGAGTATAAATTTCAGAACAGTTGTCCATAAGCATTGGTAAAGGGTATTTCCTCACCAAGAGTCTTCCACATCAGTGAAATCACAGATCCAAATTAGAAACAATCTACTGCAATGGAAAAGTGGTGGTAGTAGTAGTGGTAGTGGTAGAAGTAGCAGCAGCAGTAGCAAAAGTAGTGGTGGTGGTGGTGGTGGTAGTAGTAGTAGTAGTAAAAGAAGTATTAGTAATAGCTAACATCATCATTGTTGTTGTTCAGTCATTCAGTCATATCTTCAGGAACCCATGGACCTTATTGTCCATAGGGTTTTCTTAGTGAAGATTTTGGAGTGGTTTGTGATTTCCTCCTCCAGTGGATTAATGCGAAAAGAGGTTAAGTGACTTCCCCAGGGTCACACAACTATAAGCATCTGAGGCCAGACTTGAACTCAGCTCTTCCTGACTCTAGGTCCAGCATTCTATCCACTGAGCCACCTAGCTGCTTGCAACATTTATACAGTGCCTACTATGTGTCAGGCACTGTACTAATAGCTTTACAAATATTATATCATTTTATCCTCACAACAACCCTGGGAGGTAGGTGTTATTATTATTCTATTTTTACAAATGAGAAAACTGAGGAAGAGAGAGGTTAAGTGACTTGCCCAAGGTCACACAGCTAGGAATTGTTTGAGGCCAGGTTTGAACTCAGTTCTTCCTGATTCCAGCTCCAATGTCCTGTTGGAGCTCTACTGTACCACCCAGCTACATATGAATATTCACTGAATGTTCAGAGAAACATCAGATGACTTTTTTCCCACTTACTAGTATTTTATTTTTTCAATTACATACAAAGATAGTTTTCAACATTCACTTTTATAAGAGTTTGAGCTCCAAAATTATTTCTTCCTCCCTCCTCCCCAAGATGACAAGCAATATGATATAGACTATACATTTATAATCATATTAAACGTATTTCCACATTAGTCATGTTGTGAAAGAAGAATCAGAACAAAAGGGAAAAACCACAAGAAAGAAAAAACAAGAAAAAGAGAAAATAGTATGCTTTGATCCTCATTCAGACTCTATAGTTCTTTCTCTGGATATACATAGCATTTTCTATCATGAGTCTTTTGGAATTCCCTTCAATCGTTTGTATTGCTGATAAGAGCCAAGTCAATCAAAGTTGGTCATCGTACAATGCTGCTGTTACTATGTACAGTGTTCTCCTGGTTCTGCTCACTTCATTCAGCATGAGTTCATGTTAAGTCTTTCCAGATTTTTCTGAAATCTGCCTGGTCATCATTTCTTATAGAACAATAGTATTCCATTACATTCATACGCCACAACTTGTTCAGCCATTCCCCAATGGGATGGGCATCCCCTCAATTTCCAATTCTTTGCCACCACAAAAAGAGCAGCTATAAACATTTTTGTACACAGGGGTTCTTTTCCCATTTTTATGATCTCTTTGGGATACAGCCCTAGAAGTGTATTGCTAGATCAAAGGGTGTGCACAGTTTTATAGCCCTTTGGGCATAGTTCCAAATTGCTCTCCAGAATGGTTGGATCAGTAGAAGACATATTAGAGCTGATACGCATGGAAGTAAGGACAATTGTGAGTAAAATATACTCAATGACCATAAGATAAATACAAATACCAATATGAAATGATACATAAATCTTGTCCAATCTTGACCCTGCAGAAGCCGTGAAAAATTCTACTTCTTTCCCAGAAGAGTTAGAATATGCTGTGTAAGGAATGATGTATAGACTGTCAGTTTTTGTTTCCATTGGTTTTTTAAAGCATTTTTTGTAAGGGAATGCAGGGTAACTCTGGAAATTACTGTGATGTAAAAATAAAATCCATCAATAATTTAAAAAAACCCTACCAATCACTTCTCTGCTCATTCACGTGGACTCAGTCTTTTTGTAGTTGATCCATTGGCTTGGCTTTGCTTGCCACATAAATTCACCTAGCCATCACAGATTTTTCATTTTACTTCCTGTCTGAAGCAGCTAGATAACCACTGAACTGTTTCCTGCATCAAGAGGCAAGTGATTTGACCCCTCTCCCACCCCCACAAGGGCAGCTATTTACCAAAGGTCTCAGAGGAAGATGGTTTAGGACCACAGAAAGGTTCCATTTGAAATAAAGCCCACTAAAAGCCACAGCACAGTTAATAGGTCCTACTTTGATCAGGCTGCCCAGTACAAGAGAATCTGATTACTTCAATAGCCTATAAGGATAGATATACTTTTCCTAAGCTACTTCTCCCACTCTTTCTTCTCCCACCATAAGCTAAATAGAAATTCTGTGACTGATAATGGGAGTAGTTCTTTTTCCAATATCCATGTATAACTATGACGCTAAGGTGGGAGCTGTCTTTTTAAGTACTCCCCAGCCTTGGACAAAATATTTGTCATTATTTAATCATTTGGTCTGCTTTTGAGTAGGCTTTGATTGAAAAAGAAATTTATTTAGCCTCCCCAAGGCATTTGAAAAGCAAGAAAATGAGATTTAATAAAGTACATGTTTATCTGATTTGATTCTGATTGTAATCGGACTTGGAGTGAACACAAGGATCCAAGGGAATGTGGAATCATCCGTTGACTCTACAAGAAAGACCCGAAAAATAAATATTAATATCTGGAAAATATAATCCTGCAGTCAGCCCCTTGTGAAAGCTATGAGAGGTTAAAAAAGGTGGGGGTGGCATTTATTGTGGAGATGAGGTGGCTTTTATAGTTTGTTTTCCTGAGATGTCTTGGCAGTAGGGCAGGAAGCAAGCATCGAATGTTCAGAATCAGCTGGTCCTCAGTTACTGTAGTAATAGTAATAACGATAATAGCATTTATGTAGCACTTTAAAGCACTTTGCAAATACTTCATTTCATCCTCACGACAAGCATTTAAGGTAAATGCTATTATTATTACAATTTAACAGATGAGGAAACTGAGGCAGAGAGCAGTTAAGTGGCTTGCCCAAGGTCACACTGACAGTAAGTATCTGAGGCTGGATTTGAACTCAGATTTTCCTGACTTTAGAGCCACCCTGCCTGGGTGTACTATATATCAGGTGCTCCCACTTAGGGGCTGAAGAACAAGGGTAGGAGAGGGTGAAAGGAAACATCCAGAGAAAATATATTTAAGAATGTTAAATAGGATTCTGCCTTGAAAAGCTGTGGAAAATGGAATATCGAAGTTGTAAGAACTTCAGTGGTCACAGATCCCTTAATTATCAAGAATTTCCTACATTAGCAACATCTGTTCAGCTTTCATTTGAAGAATTCCATTAGCATGGAATCTGTAATCTCCCAAGGCAGCCCATTACACTTCTGAGTTGGTCTAATTCTTAGGAAGTTTTTTTTTCTTTGCAAGGAGCCTAAATCTACCTTTCTGAAATTTCCATCTATTGTTTTTAGTTCTGCCTTCCATGAGTCCAAAAACCAAAAGCCACAACAATGCCCACAAATCTAATCGTTTTCTAATCTGTTTCCAGGATATGGAGAAAGAGCAGGGATTTTGAAGGAAACATCTCTCTTCAGATAAGGAAGGATGTGTCCAAAAACTAACTAGTGGTTCTGGGAATTGCAGTTCTGGACAGAAAGCATCTTTGTCAATTCTGGGAGAGACTGAGGCCATTATAGATTCTGAGTAAGGTGGGACTCCACAATGTGGCAGACATTGTCAACTGGACCAGAGCCAGCATCCTACCTTTATACTGTTGTGTTGTCGCTTTGTTGTTTTGTGTTTGCTTTCGTGCCTCGTGCACGAAAGCTGTAGCCACACAAAGCAGGCTAGAGATAGGAGAATCGGGATACAAACAGAAGTTTAATTAATTTCAGACAGAGGAAAATGGCATTTGCAAATGGAAGCCCTCCTCCTAAGAAGGAAAGCTTAGCGTTGCTGATGCTGGGGCCACTTATATACATGAAACGGTTTGGACCACAACACAATCATTCTTAGGTCTTGAGACAGTTCACAGGGTTGGCATTTCTTGGGACAATACAGGCATTCTTGGGTCCCGTGGGAACAGTCATTGTCTCAAGTCTTGAGGGTCATGATTACTCTGCAGGGTACAGAACCAGAGTTCTGTGATGGGAACGGGAGTGCAGTACCTAGTAGTTACAACTCCAGAATATTTTGACAAACCTTTTGAATCTCTGTGACAAAGCAGGAGGAAGAAAGAGGCAATTGAGTTGAGAGGGTGTTTTGTGGTACGAGTTTTGGGACTAGAGACCAAGCAAGGAAGATTGGCTTCAGTGACCAGGCTTCCATTTTATGGAACAAGAACTCAAACAAGTTGTAACTATCCTTTTAAGAAGTGTGAAAATCTGCAAAAAATTGACTCCCAGCTCCCCTTACACTTCACTTTCACTCCCAGGTGTCTCTTTCTACCAAGTACCTTTACATAATTTTCTCACTATTTCTTCAAGCTGTTTCTACTTTTTAAAGTGGTTTAATAGAACAACTGTGATCAATCATAACTTATTTGTGATGCATGTCTGTATATTAATTGTGTTCAAGAAGAAGTCAATGGAGGATGCCAATGAGAAGCTAGTTTTACACAAATGTAGGGCAGAGCATTAGACCTCTGTCTTGATGGTCAGGATTTGATCCTGATCTGGGGATTCTATGAGCTAGCTCCAAGTGTGAGAGGATCTTACGGTGATGATTTTTATTAGTAACTTTTTACTAGCTCCTAAAATGGGGGGGGGAGGGAAGGAGAAGGGAGACAGAGAGACATAGACAGAGACAGAGAGACAGAGAGAGACTGAGACAGAGAGAGACAGAGAGAGAGACAGAGATTGAAAGAGAAGAGAGAGACAGACAGATAGACAGAGACAATCAACATGAACAGGGACAATGATCCCCTAGGTCAGATGTTCTGGAACTTTCTTAGCTCACCATGCCCCCATGCAATTGGAGTCTCAGAAATTTTTTCACAGCATCTTTAGGCCAAAATACACACCTAACAGTTTAGCTGTTGTTGTTATTAAGTTGTTTTCAGTCGTGCCTGACTCTTTGTGACCCCATTTGGAATTTTCTTGGCAGAGATAATGGAGTGTTTTATCATTTCCTTCTCCAGCTCATTTTCCAGATGAAGAAACTAAGGCAGACAGGATTAAGAGACTTGCTCAGGGTCACACAGCTAGTAAGTGCCTGAGGGCAGAATTGAAATCAGATCTTTTTGACTCCAGGCCCAACGCCCTATACCAGGGCTGTCCAACCTTAGGTTATCTTAGGGCTGCACTGAAATATAATTATTATTCGATGGCTACACCCAGAATAAAAAATACAGTACACTAATAGAAAGTGGGGGAATGTGTGTCATCAATATGACAGGTGAAGGCACGAGGCACGAAAGCAAACACAAAACAACAAAGCGACAACACAACAGTATAAAGGTAGGTGTATACTGACTAGTCTGCATCGTAAGGATGGAATGCATCCCACAGATCGATTGAAAATTCCGTGTGATATGTTCTGTCCATAATACTGCTTAAGAACACCAAAGAATATTAACATCAACGAGATTATTTATTAGTGATGGAATTAAAAAATCTAATACGCATTCCATACAAATTATTATTTTATTTTTTCACTCGCGAAAATTAAAACCCACAGGCAGGCCGCATAAAATCGCACCATGGGTCGCACGCAGCCCACGGGCCGTATTTTGGACAGCCCTGCTCTATACGCTGCACCGCCAAGCAAAAACTTAATGAGTATTTATGTCCTAACAATTTGAAAGAAATAGCTGAAAGAAAAAATAATTTAATTCCATTCTTAAATAACCGTAACTACTTTGCAATGGAATGCGTGTATCTATTGGGCAGTACACAGTTCCCCAAACCTTGGAATCAGATCGACATTCCCACCCCCAGTTCCACACTGATTTTCCCTTGCTACTTGCTTCAGATAGTCAGTCAAAAAGCAACTATTAAGTGACTACTATATGCCAGGTCCTCTGCTAAGTGCTAGGGATACAAAGAAAGACAAAACAAAGAAACAAACAAAAAATAGTTCATGCTCTCATTGAACTCACAATCTAATGGTGGGGAAGGCATCAGCAAACTGGTGCATACAAACAAGAAATGTGATGGTTCATCCTACTGAGATTTTGTTTGTATTTTGGATTCTAATTTTGTCATACAATATATGTGACCCCTTACAGCTTTGCATAGTCTGAAGATTTAATAAGCATTCTCTCTATTCTTTCGTATGAGAAAATAAAATAAACACTACACAAGAGATATCCCTCTAACTTGATGTTGAAGTACTAGGGAAGACTTATTGGGTTTTAAAGACTTATTAGAGTCTTTTCTGATTCTCCATCACCTCATTTTGGCTAAGATACTGGAGTCATTTGTCATTCCCTTCTCTAGCTCATTTTACAGATGAGGAAACTGAGGCAAAGAGGGTTAAGTAACTTGCCCAGGGTCACACAGCTAAGTAAGTGTCTGAGGCTGGATTTGAACTCATCTAGATGAGTCTTCCTGATTTCAAGCCCAGTGCTCCATCCACTGCACCACCTAACTCCCAATGCATTGGGTATAGTCCTTTAACCAATTCTGAATCTTTATAACTGTACTATCTTTCAGTCCACATCTTTCTATCTTATCCACAAGGGTATTTTGAGAGACTTTTAAAAATACTTTGCTAAAAGGTAAGTAAACTATAGCATTCCCCTGATTTACCAGTCTAGTGACCCTGTCACACACAAAACAGAGAAAATGAGGTTAGTCCAACATGACCTATTTCTTGATGCAGTCATGCTGGCTCACTGCTTCCTTTTCTAGGTATTCACAAACCACCCTTTAAAAGTGTATCCTAGACCCTTGACAGGAATCTGTCAAGTTCACTGATGTATATAGTTTGCTAAATCCTCTCCCTCCCATAAAAAAAAAAAACAACGTGGGACATTTTCCCTTCTTCAGTCCCATGACAGCTTTCCTATTCTCCATCATCTTTCAAATGTCACTGAAAAGTAGCTCAGCCATTTCATCTGCCAGTTCTCTTGGTAATCTAAAGCGTAGTCTGTCTGGGACTGCTTAATTTAAAGTTATCTGGAGCAGGGAGGCGCTATCATTATGTCCTTCCTGATCTTGGGTTTTAACTCCCTATTGGCATTTTTTTTCTATCTCTGCCAGTCCCCAGATCCTTCTCTTTAGTAGAGAAAATGGAAGAAAATCAAGAAGTTCCATTTTCCCTCATTATCTTTTATCATCACCTCTTCTAGCCCAAGCTGTATCCCTTTCCTTAAGCCTCAATACAGTTAAAACAAGAGCAAGGACAATGATGCTTTCAGTGGTACTAACTCACTGTTTACTTGAGCTCATTCTGACTTTAAGGCCCATACAGGATCATGCCTGCATGCATTCTTTTTGCATTCATCCTGCATTGCCTGCCCTGTCTGCATCTTCTTTACCTATCTTTGTAAAATTTAAATTGGCCAGTAAGTTCCCAGAGAATTAAAACTAATTTCTTTAGACAATTTAACCTTATCCTACTAATCAGTGTTACTTCTATTTAAATCTTCTGAATTTTTAATTCTTGAGAATTTCTCATTCATTAGGAGATGACTTCCCAGTAGAATTTTAGGCCATGAACTCCTATTTATCGTTTCAAGTTTTAAAAAATGCACTTTCTCCAAATCCAGGCTCTATATCAGACTATTCTCTGCTTTCCTCTCTTCTATCACAAATTCTAAGAGTCACTTCTCCCCAAGGTTTCCATCATTTCTATTTCAGCTACCAATTCTTCTTTGTTGGTAAGAATGAAGGTTGAAATTATCATTAAAGCAAACCAAGAATTTATTAGCTACTCTCCTCGTGGTGATGGTACTTCTGGCCAATGTCCATGTAACTGAAGTCCCTAATCACTACTCTACCATGATTGCCAAGCTAGTGATTTGTCTTCCAAATTTATCTATTTTTCTCCTGTCCAGGTGGACTGTCACATACTTTCAAAATACCATTGGTTCTGTTTTTACCTGTTAAACTTTACCAAATTCTGTCTCTACTATACAGCTCTTTTACTAGATTTTCTTATAAGAGCATCTCTAATAATCTCTAATGATGCTCCTCACCCTGCCTCAAATTATTTGTTCTGTTCTTTTTGATTAAAATATATTTTATGCTATATATCAATAGTATATATCAATCTGGAGAATAATCCTTCCCAAGTTTAAGTGATACCTCTGTGGAGGAGGTAGATAAACATAAGTACTCTGAGATTTGGGGAAGCATCTTCCCTAGAAAAAGTAATCTCAGAGGCCAAAGAAATAGAGCCATGGGGTTTTGTAAATAGAGACCCTCCCATTGCATTTTATTCACCTCCTTACTGAAGGCAACGGGATGAGCCAGAATGATTCTATCTTGAAAGAAGACTACTATATTAGAGATTATTAACCACAGAGAAAAGCATTTTCTCACAAGATCTCGTCTGATCTTTATCAACTCTTATAACTCTATGGCTTACTTACATACTCCCTCCATGTCTTTTCTTTCACAAATATCACTGTTTAGCTGTGTACTCTGAACAAGCATAAAAAGTTACAAATTGGGACCCTAAGAGGCTGAAGCTGCTACTAACCTGAGTAGTCTTCCTTAGTGTGCTAATAAATCTTTTCTTCTTTTCCATTTGGCTACTCACTTTTTCATTCCCAGGCTTCCAGGCATCATGATGGATGAGAACCTCCATGGGATTACCATGGAACCCAGGCTAAGAAACTCCCACAACATCTCTATGGGGTCAAATTTGCTTCTTGTGTCTAGCTTGCCTTTTTGCCCAAACTTGGGGCAGTTTTGTTGACACCTGATGCCATTAATTTTACTTTGAACTCCCTTCTTGGATTTTATTTCCTTTGTGTTGTAGCTACTTCTTAGGGTATTTAGTTTGGTAGATACCACATAGTTTTCTCCCTCTCTTTGGCTCTTTTCAGCTTAAAGCCCTTTTGATGAGGTTTGCAAGATTCCAGGCAAATATATATTTTAATAGCCCTTTTTGGGTGGTTTCTGTCCCTGATCAAAGGAAGGGTAATTCCTGTTTTTTACATGCAAGCCTCATGCTGTCTTAAGATCTTCAGTTTCTTTGCTAGGACTTCATCTCACGATGTGTGTGAGGAACCTTCTGGTACTATTATTTGTTTCCACATGAGTCACTAGAAGTAGATAGTCAATATCAGGTTCATATTAGTCGTCGTCGGCAACATAGTAGTCAACATCAAGTCTTGGGAGGTTCTCTGCTACATCTTGAATACGTGGTCCAGAAGGGATGGCAGACCTCATTTGTTAATGTCGGGCCAAGAAAGAGCTGCCTTAGTAACTTCCCTCAGCCACTCTCCATCTCTATGGCTTCTTTCTTTGACCCTTAATGGATATTCTTTTACTTCATAGCAAATGTCTGATGCCAGATTTGAATCCAGGAAGATGAGTCTTCCTGACTCCAGACCCACAGCTCTATGTCTACTGCTTCTGCCTGATCTCTTGATTCAATAAAGGTGTTCCTCACCTAATTAAAATGAGATGAAGAAATGGAGGCAGAGAGAATTTAAATAATTTGCCCAGGGCCAGACAGCTAGTAAATTTCTTAGTCAGGACTGGAACTCAGGTCATCTTGACTCCAGGTCCAGTCCTTTAAATATCATGCTCACTGCTGCTATATATCTGTGAAATGAGAGGAGTGGACAAGATAATCTCTAAGGTTTACAGACTTTAATCTCATAATCCTGTGTACTGAAGTGGGATTGAAATGGTAAGGGGCAAAAGCCCAGAGACCAATTCCATAACTGCATGACAGCTAGGTCCCAATTAGTGTGAATAAGGAATCCCCTGAAGAGGTTGCATCATTCAAATTTGCATGGCATACTTCCATTGGGGCAGAGCCAATTATCATATTTTACACAATTATAACTTTAAGTAGTGCAAATTCTGATACATACAAACACTTCAGGGGATTGTTTTTTAAGGACTTAACAGAACTCCAAGAATCTGATCAGGCCCTGGTCCATCTGTGTCAGTTACATAACAATGGCATATTCCTACTTCCCAGAGCCACTTCACTGGACTGCTGGGCTTTTTCCCCCTTCCCTTGGTTCCTATTAATCTCCTCAACTGACTCCACAGATCCCTGAAATTAATTTTGCCAATTCTGGCTTAGCTTCTCCTGCCCACCTCTCTGAGCATACACACTCCCTCAAGGCAAGTGGGCGATGATGACTAATTATTTTCAATTTAGACAGTGTCCTGCATTGCCAGAACGACTACATGTAGAACGCCTTTCTCTTAGGAAACTTCACAACATGTTATCCAGTAGCTACAGGGATTGATAAGTTGAAGGCATTATTATTTCTAAGATTAGAGGCAGCAGGGTCAGTTGCCTATCGGATATAACATGAGGAATACCAAAAGGCCTGCCTGAGCAAAAAGAAATTTCTTCCATCAGCCAACCAGTATGCCTGAAATTCCTACCATTACAGTCACTCCTTGGATTAGAGTATGCTGTTATGAATGAATGAATGAATTTAAAAGTACTTATTAAGAACTCACTATGTGCCAAACACTGTGCTACATCAGGGATTTTTGTGTGTTTTTGTCGTTCAGTTGTTTCAGTCCTATCTGAAACCCTATTTGGGGTTTTCTTAGCAAAGATACTGGAGTGGTTTGCCATTTCCTTCTCCAGCTCATTTTACAGATGAAGAAACTGAGGCAAACAGGGATAAATGACTTGTAAGTGAGGCTAGATTTGAACTCAGGAAGATGAGGTTTCCTGACTCCAGGCCCAGCACTCTATCCACTGCCCTAACTTTGGGGATACAAATACAAAAGCAATGACAATTCCTGCCCTCAAAGAGCTGAAATCCAAATGGGAAAGAGAAAACATGGAGTGAGGTGGTAGACAGGAGGGGGTGGGGGTGGGGAATGCTCTTGGGTCTGGAAAGTTACAGAAAAAGTGTGTGGAGCTGTCAGAGAGCAGACTAAGACAATCTATCCAATGGGAGAGTGGATTTAATTATGATTCAGGGTTCCACGACTGGAGAGGAAGTAGTAGAAGGGAGAGAGGAAGAAGAGATCTTGCTTCATCTATTCAAAGGAGGGAGTGAGATGAAACACAGTGGCAAGGGCTATACCAGAAGAGTGGTCAGAAACTCCCTCTTAAAATGCAAGTATGTTCTGCAAAATTTCAAAAAAAAATTTTAACCATAAAACCATAATCATAAAAATGTTTAACCAAAACCATATTTTTAAATAAAATGCAGTTGATTAAAATATATATTAAATTTATTTAAGTTTTAGGTTTTTTAATTTGATAAATATTGCTTATGTTTGAGTATTCAAGTTAAGTGTTCAGCTTAAAAAATAAATTATCACTCATTGATGCATATAGGTGACCATACTTTAATAAGAACACCCTAAGCACAATTAAAAGGTAACTATGAAATAGTGAACATAGCCCTAGATTTGTAGACAAATGACTTATTGTCCTTTCAGTGGCTCTCTCTCCTCACTGGGGTGGGGCTGCTTAGGATCCAGAGCATGAGAGGGGCAGAGGCAGCTTTCTCAACCTCTGAAGATCCAGAATTGCCATAGTTATTCCTCCTTCATTTTGCTTTAATTTTTAAAAAATTAACAAGCATTTATTTTCTCTTCCTCCCACTCCTCTGTCATTTGAAAAAGAAAAAAGAAAACCCCTGTAACCAATATTCATAGTCAAGCAAAACAAATTTCTACAGGGACCATGTCCAAAAATGTATACCTCATTCTTTATCTTGAGTTATATCACCTCTCTAAGAGAAAATGGATTACATGTTTTATCATTTGTCTTATGGAATCATGTTTGGTTACTGCATTGATCAGAGTTCTTAAGATTTTCCAATTTATTTATTTATTTTTAACATTCTTTAAAAATTTTTTGAGTTCCAAATGTTCTCCCTCCCTTCCATTGAGAAGGCAAGCAATTTGATATCAATTATTCATGTGAAATCATGGAAAATCAAGTTCTTAAGACTTTCAATGTTGCTTGTCTAGTCAATGCTGTTATAGTATAAATTGTTTTCTTGGTTCTGCTCAATTCACTCTACATCAATTCATATAATTCTTCCAAGGTTTCTCTGAATCCATCCTTTTTGACATTTATTATAGAACAGTAGTCTTCCATTGTTCATATACCATAGTTTGTTTAGCTATTCCCCAACTGATGGGTACCCTCCTAGTTTCCAGTTCTTTGCATTAAAAAAGAGTTGTTATAAATAATTTTTGTATGTGTCATTTTTTGATCTCTTTGTGATATAGGCCTAGTATTGATACAACTGTGCAGGAGGGAGGCCCATCAAATGACCTGGTCTTCTCTCAGTTCACAGCCCCTCTATGCCCTTCTTCCAGACTCTCTTGCTGCAGTGGTGGGAGGGAAGGGGAAGGGTGTCTGCTTAGCCGAGCCCACTTCCTGCTTGGATCAAGTGGATACCTGCCCTCCTCTATTTCAGTCCCTCTCCCCCTCCTTCCAGAGACCCCAGTTAATGTCACCTGATTTAGGGAAAAATCCTCTGGCCACTGTGTTTTCCATGGTTTAGCCTGCAGGAGTACATGGGCCTGGATCTCTGGTTGGTTGAGGCAATGAAAGCAAACAAGTTAAAGTTTTAAATTTTAAAAGGATATGCCTTTGGTCACTAGTCCTCAAATTCAACTGGGAAGTTCGTAGCAAAATGGAGCAAGGTCCAGTTGGAAAGATACTTTTTAGCCAAGTAAATAAAACTAAAAAGTTTCTTCTCTATTTTAGGCAGAAGTTTGGTTAAAAGGGGGCCCTTTGCAAACTTTGTACTTTTTAAATAAAATGCAGTTGACTAAAACATACATTAAATTTATTTAAGTTTTAGGTTTTTTCATTTGATAAATAAATATTGCTTGTGATTGAGTATTCAAGTAAGTGTTCAATTTAAAAAATAAAATTCATGAGTGTACATGCTAATTACATATGCTTTGAATGCCTATGAATGTGTTCATATAGTTCATAGCTGTAAAGCTGGAAGGAACCTCAGAAGTAATCTAGTTCAACCTCCTCTTATTATAGATGAAGAAATGAAGGCCCAGGGAAGTCAAATAATTTGCCCAAGGTCACACAGTTAGTAAGTGTACCACTTACCATGTCACCACCTTCCCTAAAACTGTCATCACTGCATAGCCCTTTTAGCTAGTAGAGGCAGCATGGAGTGTCAGACAGAAAGCTGGCCTCAAAGATAGAAAAACCTGGATTCAAGTCCTTTCTCTGACACATATTAGCAGTGTGACTCTTAGTAAGTCACATAATCTCCTAGTATTCTAGTCAGCTCTCTAAGACAGTAAGTTTCAGAGAAGATGCCCACCTGGGAAGAGTGAATTTTCTCACCTAGAATTTCCTATACCAGTTAAATCACAAGTGCAGTTCCCATCCTGGAGATGTCACAACATCTCCCTATTTCATCTGAGCAGAGCTACTAAGATCTATCTCTAGGTGGGGAACTTTTGAGGGAGTCATCCTGCTCTGTGGTGATCTCCCATTATCATTATGAGGTGGGGGGGGAAACCCAATTTCCACAAGAAAAACTGGATCACCATTATGGTTTTATTTTTTAAAAAGATACAATACCTGCTTTAACATAGGGAGAGAGCTACAGCCATAAAAGTTTGGTTGATTTGAACTGTCTGAAACAAGTCACCTTAGTCAAAAGGAGGCCTTAATTTAGACACTGGTGACTACAGCTTACAACATTTAAATGCGTGGGACTCCAGTGACCATTGAGATGGAAGTTTTAAGAACTTAGCTAAACAGATAAATATATTCATATATAAGATTTTTATTAGAGTATCTTTTAAAAATAACTACTCATAATTAAAGCCTTTGCTACAATGTGGATCATCTTAGAATAATAAGTTTCTTTGGGAATTAAGATAAGTATTTGTGGAAAAAAATGGTCAGATCTACAAATTAGAGCATTTCCCAGAGGGGAAAAGGAGGAGCACTGAGTAAATGTAATCGTATATAGTTGCACATTATTTCTGAGATTAAGGGAAAAAAGGAGGAGGAACCTTCTACATGGTACCTGAAGTATCTTATTTTATTTGTGCCATAGAATATCTTGGGAAGAAGAACAAAGTAGCCCTAAAAGGCCACCAGAAAAGACACTAGACACAAATCTTGTCATAGGAAATGCTTTTTTTTAAATTTAATTTATTTAATATATTTAGTTTTCAGCATTGATTTTCACAAGAGTTTGAATTACAAATTTTCTCCCCATTTCTACCCTCCCTCAACTCCAAGATGGCGTATATTCTGGTTGTGCCATTCCCCAGTCAGCCCTCCCATCTGTCACCCCACTCCCCTCCCATCCCCCTTTCCCTTCTTCTCCTGTAGGGCAAGATAAATTTCTATGCCCCATTTCCTGTGTATCTTATTTCCTAGTCGCATGCAAAAACTTTTTTCTTTGTTGTTGTTTTTGAATGTCTGTTTTTAAAACTTTGAGCTCCAAATTCTCTCCCCTCTTCCCTCCCCACCCACCCTCCCTAAGAAGGCAAGCAATTCAACATAGGCCACATGTGTATCATTATGCAAAACCCTTCTACTATACTCATGTTGTGAAAGATTAACTATGTTTTGCACCTTCCTAACCTATCCCCCTTTATTGAATTTTCTCCCTTGACCCTGTCCCTTTTTTTTTTTTTCTTTTTTTTTTAATGCAATTTATTTATTTAACATATTTGGTTTTCAGCATTGATTTTCACAACAGTTTGGATTACAAATTTTCTCCCCATTTCTGCCCTCCCCCCCCACTCCAAGATGGCGTATATTCTGGTTGCCCTGTTCCCCAGTCAGCCCTCCCCTCTATCACCCCCCTCCCCTCCCATCCCCTTTTCCCTTCCTTTCTTGTAGGGCAAGATAAATTTCTACGCCCCATTGCCTGTGTATCTTATTTTTTAGTTGCATACAAAAAGTTTTTTTGTTTTTGAACATCTGATTTTAAAACTTTGAGTTCCAAATTCCCTTCCCTCTTCCCTTCCCACCCACCCTCCCTAAGAAGTTGAGCAATTCAACCTAGGCCACACATGTATTATTATGTATAACCCTTCCACAATATTCATGTTGTGAAAGGCTAACTACATTTTGCTCCTTCCCAACCCATCCCGCTTTATTGAATTTTCTTCCTTGACCCTGTCCCCTTTCCAAAGTGTTTGTTTTGATTACCTCCACCCCCATCTGCCCTCCACTCCATCATCCCCCTGCCTTTTATTTTTTTTTTTTTTTATCTTCCTCCCTCTTCTTTCCTGTGGGGTAAGATACCCAACTGAGTATGTATGGTATTCCCCCTCAGGCCAAATCTGATGAGAGCAAGGTTCACTCATTCCCCCCTCACCTGCCCACTCCCCTCCTCTCCTAGAACTGCTTCCTCTTGCCACCTTTATGGGAGATAATCCACCCCATTCTATCTCTCCCTATCTCCCTCTCTCAGTAAGTTACTCTCTCATCCCTTAATTTCATTTTATTTCTTTTAGCTATCTTCCCTTCATCCTCAACTCACCCTGTGTCTGCTCTCTCTCTTTTACATATATATATATATATACACATACATACACATACATACATATACACATAGATACATGCATACATACACATTCACTTATATATATATATGAGCATATATATATATGCATATTCCCTTCAACTACCCTAATACTGAGGTCTCATGAATCATACTCATCATCTTTCCATGTAGGAATGTAAACAAAACAGTTCAACTTTAGTAAGTCCCTTGCAATTTCCGTTTCTTGATTACCTTTTCATGCTTCTCTTGATTCTTGTGTTTGAGAGTCAAATTTTCTATTCAGTTCTGGTCTTTTCACTGAGAAAGCTTGAAAGTCCTCCATTTTATTGAAAGTCCATATTTTGCCTTGGAACATGATACTTAGTTTTGCTGGGTAGGTGATTCTAGGTTTTAATCCTAGCTCCATTGACCTCCGGAATATCGCATTCCAAGCCCTTCGATCTCTTAATGTAGAAGCTGCCAGATCTTGGGTTATTCTGATTGGGTTTCCACAATATTCAAATTGTTTCTTTCTGGCTGCTTGCAGTATTTTCTCCTTGATCTGGGAGCTCTGGAATTTGGCAACAATATTCCTAGGAGATTTCTTTTTGGGATCTATTTGCGGAGGCGATCCATGGATTCTTTCAATTTCTATTTTGCCCTGTGGCTCTAGAATATCAGGGCAGTTCTCCTTGATAATTTCCTGAAAGATGGTATCTAGGCTCTTTTTTTGATCATGGCTTTCAGGTAGTCCAATAATTTTTAAATTATCTCTCCTGGATCTATTTTCCAGGTCAGTGGTTTTTCCAAGGAGATATTTCACATTGTCTTCCATTTTTTCATTCCTCTGGTTCTGTTTTATAATATCCTGATTTCTCATAAAGTCACTAGCTTCCACTTGCTCCAATCTAATTTTGAAAGTAGTATTTTCTTCAGTGGTCTTTTGGACCTCCTTTTCCATTTGGCTAATTCTGCCTTTCAAGGAATTCTTCTCCTCATTGGCTTTTTGGAGCTCTTTTGCCATTTGAGTTAGTCTATTTTGTAAGGTGTTGTTTTCTTCAGTGTATTTTTCAGTATTTTTTTGGGTCTCCTTTAGCAAGTCATTGACTTGTTTTTCATGGTTTTCTCGCATCCTTCTTATTTCTCTTCCCAATTTTTCCTCTACTTCTCTAACTTGCTTTTCCAAATCCTTTTTGAGTTCTTCTATGGTCTGGGGCCAGTTCATGTTTTTCTTGGAGGCTTTGGTTGTAGGCTCTATGACTTTGCTGTCTTCTTTAGGCTGTATGTTTTGGTCTTCTTTGTCACCAAAGAAAGAATCCAAAGTCTGAGACTGAATCTGGGCGCGTTTTCGCGTCCTGGCCATATTCCCAACCAACTAACTTGACCCTTGAGTTTTTCAGTGGGGTATGACTGCTTGTAGATTACAGAGTTCTATGTTCTACGTTTGGGGGGGAGGTGCCAGCTCTGTCAGAGCCGCACTCCTCCTTCCCCAAGGACCTCCAGTCCAGACTGGGCTCAGATCTTCGGCAGGCTGTGCACCCCTGCTGTGATCCGCCACTTAATTCCTCCCACCAGGTGGGCCTGGAGCCGGAAGTAACAACAGCTGTAGCTGCCCCACCTCCGCTGCCCCCGGGGCTGGAAGCCGAACCGCGAACTCCTTCCACTCCCGCAGCTTTTCCCACTAACCTTCTCCGCAGTCTTTGGTGTTTGTGGGTCGAGGGGTCTGGTAACTGCTCACGTATTCAGGGCGCTAGGGCCCCCTCCGCCCGGCTTCTGGACTGGATCGTCCACGCCGCTCAGGCTGGGCTCTGCTCCACTCCGTTCCCAGCTCCCAGCTCCCAGCTCCCAGCTCCGTGTGGAATAGAGCTCACCCAGAGACCATCCGGGCTGTCCTGGGCTGGAGCCCTGCTTCCCTCTGCTGTTCTGTGGGTTCTGCCGTTCTAGAATTGGGTCAGAGCCATTTTTATAGGTTTTTGGAGGGACTCGGGTACGGAGCTCACTCTAGTCCGTGCTTACCAGCCGCCATCTTGGCCGACCCTGTCCCTTTTTGAAACTGTTTGTTTTTGATTACCTCCTCCCCCCACCTGCACTCCCTTCTATCGTCCCCCTTTTTTATCTCCTTCTTTCCTGTGGGGTAAGATACCCAATTAAGTGTGTATGGTATTCCCTCCTCAGGTCAAATCCGATGAGAGCAAGATTTACTCATTCCTCCTCACCTGCCCCCTCTTCCCTTCCTAGAGAACCGCTTTTTCTTGCCACTTTTATGCGAGATAATTTACCCCATTCTATCTCTCCCTTTCTCCCTCTCTCAATATATTCCTCTCTTATCCCTTAAGTTGATTTTATTTTTTTAGATATCATCCCTTCATATTCAACTCACCCTGTGCCCACTGTGTGTGTGTATGCGCGCATATATATATATACATACATACACACACATATATAATATACACACACCTACATATATACATACATAGACACATACATGTATATATACGTATAGACACACATATATATGTATATATATATATGCATATTCCTTTCAGCTACTATGATATTGAGGTCTCATGAATCATACAGATCATCTTTCTATGTAGGAATGTAAACAAAACAGTTCAACTTTAGTAAGTCCCTTATGATTTCTCTTTCTTGTTTACCTTTTCATGCTCCTCTTGATTCTTGTGTTTGAAAGTCAAATTTTCTATTCAGCTCTGGTCTTTTCACTGAGAAAGCTTGAAAGTCCTCTATTTTATTGAAAGTCCATATTTTGCCTTGGAAGGAAATGCTTTTTTAAAAAAAAATAAAAGGTTTTTTGAAAAAAAAAGGAGGAAATACGAATTTGGTAACCTTAGTAATTAGGAATTGTCGATGTGATTTAGTGGAAAGGGTACTGGCCTGGGAGTGAAGGGACATTCAAATCCATAAATAGGGTGGGGTAACTGGCACTTTACCCACATGGCACTAAATTTGGAAGGCAATGAACTTAGAGATTTATGGTTTACGTGGTGCTAACAATACTTGTCATCCTTCAGCAAAGTTTACCATCTAGTAAGCAAGAATAAATTAGCCAAAATACTAAGATTTCCATAAATGACCATAGACCCAAGGAGGTCAAAGACAGAAAGAAAATCCCCCATATAAACCGAAATATTCATAACAGCATTTTTTGTGAAACCAAAGAACTGGTGACAAAGGAGATGAATGGATAAATAACAGCATAAGAATACAATGAGATATTTCTGTGCTATATGAAATTATGAATATGAAGAATTCAGAGAAGCATGGAAAGATTTATATTAACTGAGGCAAAGTGAATCAAGTAAGTAGCCAATAACTATAATACAAATGGGAACAATAACTACAAAACTGGAGGTTATACAATGATGAAAATCAATCTTGGCCCTAAAGAAAAAAATTAGAAAATGCTTTGCTGAGATGGAGGACTGTGGTTGTGAATCATTGCATATACTATTAGACACAACTGATAAGCTGTTCAATCTTGCTAAACTAAAGATCAAGCACCACCTTCTACATGAAGCTTTTTCTGATCCCTTTAACCTCTTGGGAGGATGATAATCAAATCATTATAGAAGGAGATTGGGGAGTGAACCAAGCAACCATTCAGGGATTGCTATATTGTACCAAAAATGCCAAGTACATTCATCACTGGGTCACTGCCTGGCATCTAGAGAAATTGTCATCTCTGATGTACCCAAATGCTGAATCATGTGGAAACATCTGTACATGTTACATACAATCCAAATCAGTTTATTGGAAGGGATGGACTGCTAGATGGGAAGGCAGTTGTGATAAACTCTGGAATAAAAATGGTATAAATACTGATGTCAATAAAATTTTTAAAATCTCTGCTTATTGTGAACTTAATTATTAACAAATTGTAAACTTCTGTAACACACAATTTACGTATTCTTAAAATTACGTGAGCAAGTGGTAGGTACAGTGGATAGAGTGCAATGCCTAGAGTCAAGAAGACATCTTCCTGAGTTCAAATATGGCCTCAAACACTTAGTAGCTGTTTAACACTAGGCCAGTCACTTAATCCTGTGTGCCTCAGTTTCCTCATCTGTAAAATGAGCTCCAGTATCTTTGCCAAGAAAACCCCGAAAGGGGTCACAAAGAGTTGGGCATAACTGAAAAATGACTAAACAGAGAACTACATATTTGATAAGATAGTAACAAAATGCTGTGTTCCCTTTCGCATTTTTGTTCTGTGCATTTAAAAAAATCTTTTTTCAATTTCTTTTTTTGTTATTATGTACTTGACAACCTTTAATTAACATGAACAGTTCCATATGCAAAGAACAGAAAAAGAGTATATATGAAACCACAAATCTACGTTACTAATCGCTTACTGTCTTTTAAAGCAAATGACAAATTCACCATGTTCGTTTCAAAGCTGTCCTTATGGTCTATGTCTCCCTCTGAACCTCATTCTGTTCTCTTCTATGTTTTTAAATGCTTCAATGACCCTCCTTTCTTACCTCTTCCTTTTTATGGACTACATAATCGCCTCACTCCCTTTCTCCCTCAAACCTTCTCCATGATCTAGAACAACCCCTACACCAACACTTCCTTGTGACAAATAAATATAGTCAAGTGAAACAAACCCACATTTTGGCCAAGTAATAAACAGTGTGTGAGTGAGTGTGAGAGTGTGTGTGTGAGCGTGTGTGTGTGTGTGTATACACTTGTAGGTCTCATTTTATACCTTATGTCCATCACCCCTTTGACAGGAGATGGACAGTAATGTTTCATCAACAATCCTCTGGAACCATGATCAATTATTGCATTCACCAGAATTCTTAAATCATTCAGAATTGTTTTTCTTTACAAGGTTGAAGTCACTGCATAAATTGCTAGGGTTCTGCTCATTTCATTCTGATTTAGTTCACAGGAATTGTCCTAGGTTTCTCTGACTTTGGGCTTTTCATTGTTTTTTTTAAAGCATAATATTTCACTATACTCATATATCACAACTTGTCTTGACATTCCTCAATTGATGAGTACCCCTTTATTTTCTAGTTCAGGGTTGTCCAAAATACAGCCTGTGGGCCTGCAGTGCAATTTTATGAGGCCTGCCTGTGGGTTTTAATTTTCATGAGCAAAAAAATAAAATAATAATTTGCCTGGGATGTGTATTAGATATTTTAATTCCATCATTAATAAATAATCTCATTGATGTTAATTTTCTTTGGTGTTTTTAAGCAACATTAAGGACAGAACATATCGACAGAATTTTCAATCAGTCTGTGGGATGCATTCCTTCTGTATGATGCAGATTACTCAGTATGCACCCACCTTTATACTGTTGTGTTGTCACTTTGTTGTTTTGCGTTTGCTTTCACGCTTCGCCTGTCATATTGATGACATGCATTGCCCCACTTTCTCTTAGCGCACTGTATTTTTTACTCTGGATGCGGCCCTCGAATAATTATTTTATTTTAATGAGGCCCTAAGACAACCTAAGGTTGGGCAGCCCTGTCCTACTTCTTTGCTGAATAAAAAATTTCACTATACATACTTTCGTAAATATGAGTCTTTTCCTCCGTCTTTGATCTCTGTGGGAATTATGCCTAGTAGTGGTATCTCTGTGTTCAAAGATATGCAATTTACCCTTTGACTTTGCTTCAAATTATTTTCTAGCACGTTTGGAGCAATTCACAACTTCATCAATGGTGAGATTGAGTTAGTGTCCTCCTTCAGCCCCCCAAAAAACTGTCTTTTTCAATTTCTGTCATCTTTACCCAATCTGATGAAAGGTGGAATCAAAAAAGGTGTTTTACTCTGAATTTCTTTTATGATTAATGGTATAGAGCATTTTTTCATATGGTTATTGATAGCTTAGATTTTTTTTCCTTTGAGATCTGCCTATTCATATCATTTGATCATTCGTCTATTGGGGAATGGTTATTGTTCATACAGTATATATTCATATCCATTACCTTTATATGTTAGCTATCAGTGCTTTAACAGAGAAATTCGCTGTTTTTCTCCCTACAATTCACCATTTCTCTTCTCATTCTAACTGCTTAGCTTTTGTCTATGCAAAACTTTTTTGATCTTATGAAATCAAAACTATCCTTTTTGTTTCCTGTGCTTCATCTAGCCATTGTTTCATCAAGAACTCATCTCTTCTGATTGGCTTTTAAAGCCCTTCATAATTTGACTTCAGTTTACTTTTCTGGCTTATTGTCCATTATTCTTCTTAAAGCACTATGTGTTCCGGCCCATCTAATCTTCCTGTTGTTTTCTATGCATGCCATTCCATTACTCATATTTATGCAGATGCCTAGAATTCACTCCTTCCTCACATCTATGCATAAATTATTTTGCATATATTTAAATTTACTTATAGAGGGGAGCCCAAAAATCTTAGTGCAATTTTAAGCTACTCAAGGTATTTAAGCTTAAAATTGCACCAAGACTTTTGGGATACCCTGTCTGTACATATGCATGTTATTTCACTGGATATGATTATTTTAAATTTTTTTTTACTCATTTATTTGAATATGACATGTAGTTCTCATGTGCCTTGGTAGGTAGATTCTCAATTTTTTAAATATATTCTCTGGCTCTTTCAAATGGCATTTATCTTTTTATCTCTTCCTATTGAGTTTTATTGGTAGCTTACAGAAAAGTTGATGATGTATGTAAGCTTATTTTATGTTTTGCTACTTTGTTGAAGTTGCTTTTTAGGGTTCCCTAAGTATATTATCAAACCACATGCAAAAATTGAAAGTTTTTCCTTTTTGCTTATGATTGGTTATTCTACTAATTTTTTTACTTCTCTTATAGTTAACATTTGTAGAACTACATAAAATAATAGTGGTGATAAAAGACATTCTTGTTTTACCCTTGATCTTACTGTAAAGGCTTCTAGCATTTTTCCATTATATATAAAGATGGTCCTTAGTTTTAGATAAATACTATTTACCACATTAAGGAAGGGTCCATTTATTTCTACACTTTAAAAAAAAACCCAGAAATGGATAGTATATTTGTCAAAAGCTTTTTTGGGGGCATCTGTTGATATAATCATGAGATTTTTTACTGTTATCACCATTTTAAAAGCCTATTATAACCATAGTTTTCTGACCAGTTATGCATTCCTAGTTAAAATTACACTTTGTAGTTTATAATCTTTTTATATGTTGTTGTGCCCTCTTTGCTACTTTATTTAATATTTTTGCATCCATATTCATAGGGGATGTTAAGTCTATGTGCTTTTTTCCTCCCTGATTTAGGTATAAAAACATTATTTGTCAGTTAACAAATATTTATTAAGCACCTACTATGTGCCAGGAATTATGCTAAGTACTGGGGACATGAATACAAATAAAAACAAAGTCCCTGCCCTCCAGGAGCTTACAATCAATCAGGGGAAGACAACACACAAACAGAAGCTGAAAAGGGATGGTAGGAGGGAAGAGGGAGAAGTAACTCCAGTGCAAGAGCATGATGGAGAGCTCCAAAGAAGTCCCAAAGTAGTATAGCTGGTGGGAAATAGTGAGAGAATCTGCGTGTGTGCCCCCACTTCAATAGAGGGCCCTGGAACCCATAGCCCTGCCCTTCTGGTTATAGAGTCCAATAGTAGGGGCACAGGACACTGATGTGATGTGAATACCAGGCAGATTGAATCTTGCAGCATGATGAGATTTCCTAATAGTGAGCTTCCTGGGCAGGTGATGGGAAATCAAAGAAGAAATTTGGTAGGACCCATTCTTTTCTTATTATTTCTTATTTTGGCAAATGGTTTATGTAATATTGGAATTAATTGTCCTTTGAATGTTTGTTAGAATTCAGTGCAGAACTATCTGGTCCTTGGTTGGGTTTTTTCTTCTTATGCCTTATTCAATTTATTTTTCAGAAACTTGGTTATTTAAAGTACATATTTCTTCTTTTGCTATCCTGTGCACTTTTTATTTTTTAAAGTATTGATCCCTTCCATCTAATTTATGAATTTTTGCCATATTATTAAGCAAAATAGTTTGATAATCTCCTTTATTTCATCTTCATTATCAATAAAATGTTATAAAACAAATAAATAAACCCCCTCCACCCCAAGTCACCAGATAGCAGATTAGGGTGAGCTCTTACCTTGTCTTGCCCTTCTGACCCTCAAAATATGTCTCTCCAGTAGGAGACTCATACTGATGTCCTGGGGTCTCCATCCCTCTGTCTAGCTCTTTGTCCTAGATGTACAAATTCCTTCTAATGGCTCTGAAGACATTGGTGTTGTATATAATCTTAGCTTTGCCACTAATTACACATGCCACATCAAGAAAGTGACTTTAACCTCTCTGCTCCTCCTTTTCATCTATGAAACGAAAAGAACCTACTAAATCACTGTTTCCCAACCCAACAGACCCTGGGGGCCACTGAATGATGGCAAAAGGACTGCCCAAATCAATATGTAACACAGAGCCTTGTCATTTTGATTGTTATTTAACTCCAAGAAAATATGTAGCCTGATTCAATATCGAAAATAAGCAACTATAATCTTCTATAGACTAAATGATGCCTTACACACATATTCATTATTTTAAATATATATAGATGCCACTCTGATTAATAAAATACTAATTCATTTAAAAGTATTTCTTAATTCATAGTTGCTTTTCTGCCATCTTGTATTTTTTAATGAATACTACTATGCAATTATTATCATGAAAGAGTCCACCAAATTTCTGTTGTTAAAAAGAGGACTTCATAGTAAAAATATGTTTAAGTCCTTATTACCAGGAAGGCTGAGATTGGTGGGTTACTTGAGCTCAAAAGTCCTGTGCTAAGATGGGACAAGTTGATTGGGTAACATGACTAAATTTGGCATCAATATGGAAAAACCCTGAGTATGAGGGACCACAAGGTTGCTTAAGGAGTGGCAAAACAGTCCAAGTCAGAAAGGGAAAAGGTCCTCATCAGTAGAGGGATCAGATGAGAGAGAGAGAGAGAGTGTCAGAGTCAAAAGATTGAGTTCCAATGGAATAAATGATCTGTGGTGCCTGCACCAGATCTGAACTTTCATGAGTCTAAATTAAAATTAAGGGGACTTCCCAGAAACTCTGGCTTTTGCAGAAAGAACATGTGAACTGAGCTGAATTGTTACAGCTCCATGAATTTTAATCTCCCTCTTTTAAAATGTTCAAGCCTTCTTGTTACATGTATGTGGGATGGAAAGAGTAGCTATCAGATTTAAATGAGGGCAAACTTCCCACTTGGATAGCAAAATGTTGCTAACTTTTTTTTCCTATGGAACTTTCAAAATTATGCACAAAGCCCCTATAGTGTGTGTGCCATATGGAGCACGTAGGAGCTTAGTTCAAGTTGTTCTCAAGGAGACACAGCTCTTCCAACACACAGCATTGTCTGTCAGGCTGCTAACTCAGCCAAGCGGAAGCTCAAGGGCTGTACCCTCCACCCCAGTACCTTCACCAAAAGTAACTGGGGCTGAACCAAGTCAAGCCAACAACCCATTAAATTAAATAATTCACAGGATGCCTTTGGGTATGTTACGCTGCATCATCTAACGCAGTGTGACAGGTGATTTCATGCATCATTTAACTCTTTGCATTGTCGAGGAATGCAACAGAGATTAATCAGAATAATTTCACATTTGTAAACAGCTTTCTCTCCAAGGAACTCAGACCTTATAAACGTGAACTGCTAAGGCAGCATTCATCCTTACAGTACCCCTGTGAAGAATACAAGCCTGAATCAATTAAAATTGCAGGTTATATTCACCCTCCCCTACTCAAAGCTCCAAATACAGCCACAAATTAAGTTATATTTTTCTTCCACTGGTCGCTCAAGGTACATCGTGCTTAGATGATGCCTAAGGTCCCAATGAGCCTTAGTCTTTTATGACTGCTTGGTACTTTAAGAAAAATAAAAGTCATGGAAGAAGTCATTGAGTGGCACAGTGGATAAGTCACCAACCTTGGAGTCAAGAGGATTCGAGTTCAAATGTGCCCTCAGATACGTGCTAGCTGTGTGAACCTGGGAAAGTCACTTAAGCCTGTTTGCCTCAGTTTCCTCATCTGTAAAATGAACTGGAGCAGGAAAAGAGCAAACCTCTCCAGTATCTTTGTAAAAAAATACCATAAATGAGGTGGTGGAGAGTCAGACATGACAGAAATGACTCAACAATAACAACAACATGGAAGAAAAAAGAGGAAAGAGGTGATACAGAAGGGAGGAGAAGGAGAGGAAGGGACCTTCAAAGCTACCTAGTCCAATTCCTTCATTTTGCAGATAAGGAAGCTGAGGTCCAAAGAGTTTCAAGTGAGTTGCCCAAAGTCAGGCAGTTATTAAGTGGCAAAGGTATGATTTGAAGTTAGGTCCTTTATCCCAAATCCACCTCTCTTTCCACTATATGGTCCTGCCTGTTGTGGCACTGTTGTAGTAAAGTTACACTAAATATAATCATACTCAAAAGCTTTATTTTCAGTTCTTTATGCCTTATTTATTCATTCATTCATTCCACACAGTCAATTTAATGGTCCTCAAAATGTACATTTCATTGTTCACATTCAATAGTTCAAAATCAGTTTGCAGGGCATTCAAATGCTGCCCTGTCATAAACAAAGATACAAGGATAAGAAGTCTGCTGGCCTGGTCTTCCAGATTATAATTCAAATGATAATGCATTGCCATCTTTGTAATAAATTGTTACAACACAGACCAAGTATCCCCCAAGTCCTGAGTACCAATAGTTCAATTTCCTTAAACAACAGGGTAGTTTTATGCTTGTTGATAATTTGTCAAGGCAGGCACGTATGGTAGAGCTGATCATAAACTGTTCTGACTGTAGTCACTGGTGAAGCTATGGAATCTACAGGACTGACAGGGATTTGGAGAGGTGCACTGCTCATTTAGCAGTAAGCCTGGCAGGGTTCTGAGAGCAAAATGCCTCAGAATATCCATAGAATAATTAGTTAATGAAGTTAACACGGGGAGAGGAAAGACAGAGGCTGCATATTTCTAACACTTCTCTCCACTTTCCAATCTAAGATTTCGTTGGTCAAAGGACTTCCTGATAAGGGAGCTCCCTCCACCAACAAAGTTCATTAACTGTTGAGCAATTTCAGAACCTTGGAGAGTTGCCCAAGGCATTGAGAGGTTAAATGATTTATGCAGGGTCACACAGCCAGTATGTGTCAGAGGGCGACTTTTGTGACTTGAGGCCAGCTCTCTATCCACTTCATCAGGCCAACTGTCCCCTCTCTCCCACTCCAATCCTATTATAAGACCCCCCCAGGTCAGCCATACACTCTTTATCAGAGAAAGAATAAAGTGTAAAGCAACTAAACTTTTAAAGTATTATCTTAGAAAAATCTGGGCAAGTACTTAGTTTAAACCTAGAAGCAAGGTCATCATAGCCTCATATGTCCAGGGAGCCTGTAGGTCCAGTATATTTCTTGGAATGAGAGGTTTTGGAATTTATTCTGACAGGCATGCAATATTAAGTTTAAAGGTGGCCCTGTGCAGACTGAAATTAAATTTTTGGTCACTAGCATGTATCTAATACTACCTCCCAGTTCATAAGTATGAAATATAAATTACATTGGGGTTAAATGAGCCTCATACAGAAACATGGTAAAGTATTTTTAAACCTCCCCAAATACTAGCATTTTTCAGCCTGACAACCATGTGGATGCCTGGTATGGGACATGTAAAATAAAATGGGTTGAAGGAGTAGAAAACAGAAAATAGTTTTACATGGACCTTCCAGATTTGAAGTGGAACAGTTGACCTGTCTGAAAATTGGAGGAAAGCACTTGACATATGTAAATTCAGAGGGAGACTGGGAATGGAAAATATATAGATCAAGGGGCCTTGGAAAATCTAGCCTTTCAAAGAATGTCTCTGGCACTTACCTAAAAATCAAGGTCTAGGTCTTAGGTTGTCTGAACGAAGAGCTGTTAGTCATTACTGTCCCAACATTATAAAGTCCAGGATTGCCTCAAACTTTTCTTCTCTTTTTTCAGTCCCTGAAATTGAACTACTTTGATTGGCTTAAGAACTGACTAGCTCAATTAATTGGAAACTAAATAATCTAAGCCCAAAGAAGCAGTAGGTCAAAGAACTGACTAGCCCTTCTGAAATTAAGTCCTATGCTTCCTTTGGGGCCAACTTCAGTCATCTTGATCCATATCTTGCCACTGGCCCCAGATGGCTCCCTAGGAGAAAGTGAGGCTGGTGACTTTGCACAGCCCTCCCCCACTTAAATCTAATTCACTTGCAAGTCATAGCATCACCTTCCTGATGTCGCCATCCCCTTTAAGAACAAAGGACAAACGACAAAAAGGACAACCTACGCTTCCTACTTGAATTTGTGATTCATCTGGCTGAACCAGATGACAGAGGAAAGGGACAAAGAAGTTCCGATCCCTTGGCTCCCTCCTTTTTCCTAGTGTAGATGGAGTAAAATATCACAACGTGTGGCAGCCCTACCTTTAAATTCATAGCTAGAGTTAGGGCTGGGTATTCCATCACTGGAGTGGTTTGGGAGTATGAGTGGCCATTAAATTAATGGCCATCCTGATTCAATTCCTATAAGATTCCTACTACCTAGCTAGATTAGCTCTATTATTTCCATTTTCTCTCCTACTATCACTCCTCAACTCCTTGTAGTCTGACTTCTGTTGCCACCACTCTGTTGAAACTTGTTTTTCAAAGGTAACCATTGACTATCTTATTGCCAAATCCAAAGCCCTTCTCTCGGTGCACATCCTTCTTAACTTCTCTATAATCTTTTGACACTACTGATCAGCCTCTCCTGAATATATTATTACTTCAAGTCAAGTAAACAATCATTTATTAAGCACTTACCGTGTGCCAGGTATTCATTTGGCTCCTCAAACCCTTCTCTCTCTTGGCTCTCCTCAAAACTCTCTGAGTAATTTTTGTTATCTCCTCTTTTCGTTAATACTATCTAATTGTTCTGTCCTCATCCCTCTTCACTATCTACACTATAGCTCTTGGCAAACCATGGCCACTATTATTACTTCTATTCAGACAATCCTCAGATCTCTATCTCTAGGCAAGACCTTGAATTTCAAACTGGTATCTCAGATTGTATACAACAATCTCCACCTGGTTATTCCAGCACCTCAAACCCACATACCAAAATGAAACCTACATCCCAAACCTAATCCCCTTTCTGCCTTCTCTTTTTCGCTTAATGATACTATCATTTATCAATGTTGGACATCTTGGTGTTAACTTTGATTTCCCCCCTCCCTTACCTCTTGTATATAATCAATCATCGAATTCTGCATTTCTCTTTGCTCATTCTTTCTGTTCAATGGACACCACCCTAGTACAGTCTCTCATTAACCTCACTTGTACTACATTAGGGTCCTTTCAGTAACAGTAAAGTTGCTTTTACACTCTTTGCTTTAGGTCTTTTTGTGTGGTTTTCTTTCTGTTCAGACACTAGAGAAAGCTCAGAAAGTTGCCATTTATGTATAGAAGATAATCAGTTTTTCTCATCATGTTTCCCTGATACTGATGGGGTGGGGAGGAGAAGTAGGGTCATTGAACATAGGTGAGGCCCTGCTACCTGATCTCATATTTGCCCTCAGTCTCTCACACAAATGAGAGAGTGAGTCTCCAAACTTCTGGACTCTGTCTTAATCCCTCTGTCTCTGTCTTCATCTCTCTCCCTCCCTCCCTCTCTCCTCTCTCTCTCAAACACATATACATGGACACCACTTGTCATCTCAAATATTCCCTCTCTCTCCTATCCATAGATTCACTCCTCCTTTGCTATCAAGAACATACTTATTTACTTAAAATTCCTTCCATACATCCAGGTCTGGTTTCCATTACCTTTTCATACTGATACCTCTAGCACTAACACATCCTAAATAGGTATCTGTTTCCCTGCAACACCAGGTTCACCTCTTTGCTGGCATCCCCAGACTCTTAACAGACAATTGCAGTAGCCTCTTTATAGCTACACTTTCCCCGATAACCCATTCATTTTTCACACAGCTTCTAGATTTGTCTTCCTTGTACATATAGATTTTGTCAAGTTGCCTGTCTCCTCGAAAGCCTACAATAGCTCCCTGCTGCCTATTAAATAAAGTTCAGAGTCTTTGGCACTCAAGGCCCTCCACAATCTTTTACCACTCTGCCTTCCCATTCTTAGCTCACATTATTCCCCCTACACATGTCAATCTCCAGTCAAGTTAGACTATTCATTGTTCCCCACATTCGCCCTGCCTCTGGGCTTTTGTTAACACTGTTCCACACAACCAGAAGACTTCTTGTACCCAGTACACAGAAATCCCAGTAAATCCATTAGATGTCAGATCAAATGTTATCTCCCTCATGAAGCCTTCCCTTTAATCAATAATAATCGTTCCTTCTATAGAACCCATAGGGCTCTTGGTTTACCCCACTTTCATGCACTTCTATCGTGCTATTAATGACAGCTAGCATTTACATAGAGACTTAAGATTTGCAAAATGCTTTAAATATATCTTATTTGGTCCTAATGATAGCCCTGTAAAGTAGGTGCTATTCTGATAGATGAGGAAAAGGAGGCTGACCTGGGTTGAGTGACTTACTTAGGGACAGAGCTAGAATACGTCTGAGGCAGAATTAAAAGTTAAGTCTTCCTAAAACTCCAAACCCAATGCTCTATCTACTGTGCCATCCAGCTACCCAAGTTGTTCTGTAGATACTTATGTACGTGTTGTTTTCTCTTACTATATCATCAACTTCATAAACTCAGCAACAATGTTGTATTTAATGCTATCTATTTATCTAGCCATCTATCTATTTATCCATCCACCTATCTATCTATCATCTATCTCTGAATCTTTCCCAACCTAGTTCAATGCTTTGTACCTAATAAGAATTTACTGTTTATTGAAGTACGCTGAGCTGCATTTAGGTCCATGAATGACGTGTTGCTCATTCTTCTTGCTTGCAACCCTTCTCCTGATATCAAAAATTCTTCAACCAGTCTCAGGACACATTGTGGTGGAAAGGAGGGCAGCTGCATTAGGGGAGGCAACGTAACCTTACATTTTTTTGGAGGGGGGAAGTCAGGGCAATTGGGGTTAAGTGACTTGTGCAAGGTCACACAGTTAGTAAGGGTGTCAAGTCTCTGAGGCCGCATTTGAACTCAGGTCCTCCTGACTCCAGGGCTGGTGCTCTACTCATTGTGCCACCTAGCTGCCCCCGCTTTTTTCACTGTCTAGATGGTATCTGTTTGTTTTTGGTCTGGAGAGAGAAGAGTTACATGTTTAGGGTATCTGAGCTCAAGAACCTAAGGCTTTAAAGTTTTAGGGAGAACCTTCATAGTCTTCTCCTAGTGTCTTCTCCAAGTATACTTGTCCAACAGGTATTCCCCAATACCATTTTCAGGTGATCCCAAACTCTTCAAGTTAGTGATGCGATCTCCAGGCATACTGATGATCTTCACCTGTTCGTCAAGGTGTTCAGACTCTAAGCAGCCACAGAGATGTGGATTTTCTTTCTCTTTTGCCTTATTGTAGGTCCTGATTAATAATCTTCTCAGCCACAAGAGCTTCTTCCATGGCATGCAGGTCATCCAACCAGTTTGCCACCTCTTTTCCGTAATAGGATGGCCTCCCCTTTTGATTAGGTACTAAAGAAATTTCTCTGCATGTTCCTTCTTCTTTCAAGACTGTTCTCAGAAGAAGTTTGTGAAGTGTTTTAGGGCCATATTACAATGGCTAAAGGAATAAGTCATGGAAAAATAGACATAGCTGGTATGCAACTCCATATTTATCATCTTATTGATAGAAAACTCACACTCTGGATGGAAATTCTGGGACACCAAGGTATCCATTTCATTAACATCAAAATTTAGGTTTAAAGAAAATGTTAGACAGAGTAGCTTCTGGGCACCAACTCAGAATTGTAATGTTAATAGGATATAAAATCTTCTCCGCCCATTAATCGGCCTCATGTGGAGCCCATTAAGGGGAAGCTTGCTTAGGGGAGGCTTGCTTGTAGGAAGGCTTTCACACCTTTTGCTAATTTCTAATTAGGCACTGAGTCTTGAGGGTTGTGATGCCTTCTGGCTCTGAGAAGTATACATATACTCTGAGTTGGTAGCTTGCTTTGGGGGCTCATTTATGAGGACCTTGCAATTTCCTGGTCAGGACTCTGAGTGCCCCTATGTTCAGAGCTCCCCGACTACTCAGATGTAAAGGCTGTCTTGATCCAGTGGTGTATGCAAACTGTATAGCAATATTTCTTTCATTCAAGCAGTCAGAGCCCCGTCTGTTAGCCTTTATTTCTCTGCTTATATTTTCTCTGAAGTTCAGGGTACTGACTTTTCCCCTGGACTAGTGAATGTAATTAAAGAAGATTGTTGACTCCTTAAAGAGTGATTTTTCCTAGTAAAGTAGATCTAAGAACCTGTGCTAGCAGCCATCCTGGGTATGCCACCGTGGTTGCCACTACAGAATTCCATGAAGGCTTCTGGTCATCAGAGCTGGACTTACAAAAATTGTGACGCATGCTGTTTGTCTTTAGTTAACTGCCTCCTTTTGGCAGTGCCCCCGCCCCCCCCCCCAGCAGTCATGGTGTAATGGAATGAGAATATCTGGGTGTGAAATATCTAGTAAATCACTGACAAGCAAATGACTTTGGACAAGTCCTCTGTACAATGAAGACCAACTAAGATTTGGTATCTAAAAGGATTTGAACCTGTGAAATGAACATTTTAGATGTTATTTTAAGGAAATGGGAATGTGATTCATTGCCCCTCCCCCAATATACATCCCATCTCAGTTGATAAAGTCACAAATGATGATATTTTAATATGTTAACAAGGTATAACACACTCTGTGATCCCTTCATGAGGTGTGAACACTCCTCTAATTGAATCAAGAAGGGGATAACAATTGACTGAACAAATAAATTAGCCTGTCCCTGGGGACTTTAAAGAGCTATACCTTAGAGGAATTGTAGCATTTCAGCAGTTTGAAAATCAGAAAAATTGAAATCCAGGTGCTGCCTGTGAAGAGACTACTGCTTTGAGGGGAGAATGGAATTTCTCCCTCTTCCTCCTCTCCATCAGTCATGTAGATTTGAAAGGGAGCTACTCAGTCAGTCTGAGACACGGTGTACAGGGGGACAGCAGAGACACATTTGAGATAGACACAGATCAGAGAGACAGTCAGCAGAAAGAGGAAATAGCTTCAAGGATCATGACCCTTGGCAGCAGAGAGTCAGAATATGAAGAGGAATAGACCTAGATAGCAGAGATGTAGCACCCAAGGGGAGCTGCAGAAAGACTATGAAGAGAAAAACATATATATCCAGGCCCCACAGTACCAGGATTTATGAGTTGCCTTCCCTGATCACCATTTCAGGTCCTTGTTATCTTCATTCTGGCACTTAGAAACTCCCATTTTAATGTGATAACCTGGGCTCACTCTGTCCAGGGATCGATCCCCTCTTCACCATACTTGGTAGATGAAATTTTACTTCTCGTGTCTTCCCCTTTGGGATACTGCTCTTCTTTTCCATGGTGACTGCTCTTTCATCTCAGAAATTAATCAGTGATAATGGATTGAATGTGTTCAATCTCCACTGAGTTCACAGTTCCATTTTTACATCTTCAAAATAAGGGAGGATAAAATAAAAATATTTAAAAAGGAATTGAAGCTGAAGGTTTATTAAGAGATTATAAGCAAGTACCAAGCTGCTTTCCATGGTTCAGGTCACTAGGCCAGAACAAACTACACTCCAGGGCCCTAACAATATTTCAAATGAAATTGCTGAGATATTCTGGTACTCAGATGGATCACTCTAATGGATGGATTACAACACATCTATATCTTCCCATTCTGTTCAACTCTCATCTATTCCTCCTCTGAATCATCCACTGAGGGCTTTCTTCTAGATCTCTCCATAGTGTGGGGATACCAGTAGAGGTCACAGCCTCTTAATCAATTATCACTTTCTCTTCTTCTTAGGCAGCTGGGTGGCACACTGAAAAGAGAGTGGGACCTGGAATCAGGAAGGTCTGAGTTCAAATCTGACCTCAAAAATTTACTAGCTGTGTAACCCTGGGCAAGTCACTCAAATCTTGGTTTCCTCATCTGTAATATCAGGATAAAAACAGAACAAGTTTATTTTGAGGATAAAATGAGATAATATTTACTAACCTTATGGTGCTATATAAATGCTATTACAGTTATCCCTTCCACATTGCAACTTTCCCTATTGGGATTGTGATATATCATGGATTGGCAGGAGAAACTAAATAGGAATTTTAGGGAGTTTTGCAAAGTCACAGATGACATGTGAAGTCCAGAGGATGACACAGAGCCTATGAGAAAATATCTAACCCAAATTTTATAATAAGGTACCGTAAACACCCCATAAAAGAAAAAGAAAAAATTTAGACTTCTTCTCTGGTATGAAAGGGAGGGCCAAAAAATGGGAATGGTTAGCCTCCAGAAAAGAAAGGAAATTTAGGGAGATCACAATAACTGAGATTAAGTATTTAAAAGGGCTGTCATGTTGACTAAAGATGAAAGTTGTTCTGCTTGGCCCCAGTGGGTAGAACTAGTTACTAAGAGGTAGTTTTCAGCTCAGTCCTCTTGGTTATATTTCTCTTAACATGTGTGGCTTAGAAATCCTACATGATTAAGTTTGTTTAATAAGTTCGTTCCAGTTTGATTCGAACCATATAAAAAATTCATGCTTCTGTTTTGTACAATGGGTAAGGCATTACTTACCCATTGGAAGGTTGGAAGCATGATTTACTCCATGTTTGCAACACTAGATATTAAAGTTTAACTATGGCTTTCTAAATCAGAAAAGGATTTACATGCCATGTTTTTTGGAAAATAAAAATGTTTCAGTTTTTTCATTTTTATTTCCCAAATCTAAATTAATTTTGGTACCATTCCTAGTGTACCTCATACCTCCAAGGCTTAAGTGTACAAGGTTGGTGCTCCAATGACTATCTCCTTGTAGTCTATTCATCCCTCAAGTGCCCTTCATGCTATAAGAAATGGTGAGTTCTGTGATTTTAGAAAACATGGAAAGACACAAAATAATAAAGAATGAAATGAGCAGAGCAAAGATAACACTGTACACAGTAACAGCGATATTGTTTTAAGAATAATTTTGAGGGAATGAGTTATTTTGTCTATTATAAATATCCAAATTAATTATAAAGGACATATGAAGAAAGACGCTATTTGCATCCAGAAAAAAGAACTGATAAATAAAATAGAATAATTTTACATACATATTTTACATATATACGTAATATATACATTACTATTACATTATCATATACTACACAAATACATACATATTTACATATATATATATATATATATATATACACACATATACACATAGACACCTATTTGTGTCATTAGATACAAGCCATCTCTAGGGTGGGGGGAGGCAGAGAAAAAAAGATATTTGCAGGATAAATTTGCTATATATTTGAAAGGAATAGCAAGGCATAGTAGATTTGCAGTTTCATGTACAATCATCTTTTTTTATTGTACTATCTTATGGAAATGATTGTTTTATTTCATAAATTTATTTTAATTTTTTAAAAAGATAATAGTAATTTATATGCCATTTTTATCACATGAACTTTTACTATTATGGAAAAATTCCTCTTCATAGGAAACCCATGGGAAGGGGAAGCATTCATTTCCACTGCCCACTACGATATCTTCTCCCCACCCTACCAGCAGCTACCACTATCCTTACACTTCAGGGTCCTCTACAGGCCTCTGCAACCATAATCTCCAGAATCGCACCACCTGGTATCCCTTTTCTATGGCCCACTTTCACCACCAACTTCTGCAGGTGTAATGATTAGACACCCTGGAGAATGGTCCACTCTGTCTCTCACTCTGTATCCTCCAAGCTTCTCCTGACCACCTTCCCCTTTACATAGATTTTCTCCTTATGGACAGTCTTCATAAAGCATATATTTTATACATATTGAGAGATAAATATACTTTGCCTGCCCCTAATTAGGATATGTTGCTATCTGTTATAAATACCAAATGATAGCTATGAATAAATAATTCTGTCACTAACTTGAAAATCTAGTGGACTGTGTGGACTATGAACATACGAAAATTTGTTCTAATACTTGCCAGTTCCATGAGCTCCCGTTTCCATCCACTGTGCTCTTTCATGCCTGTATGGCCTGATTCTCCTGGCTACAGGCTGTGAATTCATAATTTGAACACTGTTAAGGTACACCCTTTCTGTATCCCTAGAGTCCTTTTATGGACTGAGAATCCCAATTATGGACTGGTCCTTAGGACTGAATTCTTCACTGCACTATTCTCTAATCATGGTTTCCTTCCCTCTCCTTCCAAGCAATCTGTTATGACAAATAAATGGCAGTGTTTTGGCTATGGTCTTCCTTTGCACAACTAACATTTAACTTATAGTAGCCCTATAGCACTATGTAGAGTACTACATTGTAATTTATCTATGTACATGTTTTATCTCCCCCATTGATTTGTACATTCCTCAAAGGCAGGGCCATGTTTTGGCTATTTTTTCTACCCCTTATAAGCTAATAAAAAACATTAACCAGTTGTACTAATCTCCCTTTTAAAATGCCAAATTACAGAAAATTTTTTAAAATGCAAAAACACTGAGGTTCAATTAGGTGCCTCACTACTGTTTTTAACCATTAAGGACTATTGCTTAATGTAACTCTGAGTTTCCTTTGACTTCAGCAGAATTCTTTCTCAATTTACCTTGAATTCATATTTTTCCAAGTCTCTTAGTTTTGAGGCTTCAGCTTTGTTTGGCATCAAAAGCCCTTGGTTCTCCCCACCCCCCCCATTTCTTGGTTATTCACCATCAAAGTACTCTGGTTGCTTCTTATAGATGCTAACCAAGATCTTTTAGTTTAAAGAATTATTCATCTTATTTCCTCCCCACAAGGTTTACCCTGAAATAATTAATCAGAGGTTTCTGCTATCTTTTATTCAAGAGTTCTTTCCAGTCATCTGGTGGCAGTTATCAGAATTGCAGGCACTGAGCCTAGGAGAAAATAATCACCCTCTTCTGCATGATAGGGTTGGCCTTGCTAAACCAAAGCTATTAAGCGACAGCAAAATGTCACAGCTGATTTCATTAACATTCTAAAAAGCCACGATTCCTGTTATTTTAAAGGTAACAAACACCTTACCTAAAGTGGGACATTTTTTCTAAAAAAAAAAAAAGAAGAAGAGGATAATTTTTTCCCCAAGACTCAATTACAGTTCTCTCCAGGACTGCTATTATTTTGTTCACCCACTGGTTTCATGATTTATTCAATGTTTCTACTACTTGCTAAATATTTGGTAGGGGCTCTGCTTTCCAGTTGGTACATAGAACATTTAAACAAAACACAACAAAAATTCCTCACACAAGATTTCACTGCTTAAAAAGGAAGGAAAAAAACCAGGTCTGATTGTTATTTCATACAGCTTTTTCTTTCTTTCTTTCTTTTCTTTTTTTTTGGGGGGGGGGAGGTGAGGGAGGCGCATTTTCAGATTCTGATCTCTTTCTTCCCTGCAAAGAACTATGCATAACAGCTCCCTCTGGTGGTAAATGTATGCCCTGATTACAGTGGAGAAATTCCATTTCTGCCTTTACTTCTAATCTCTCAGGCCAAAATTTTATGAGATTTAACTCTGGCCTTTCTCCCTTGCTTCAGGAAGGCAATTTGAGTTAAGTTTTAAAGGGACCCAATTTTTTTCCCATAGAAATAGTTTCTTAGGAAAAAAAAATTCCAAGATTGTTATGATTTCTAGAACAGTATATGAAAAAAGGAATACATCTCTGCTCTCTTACAGTTTTATTATGACTACAAACAACGGACCTCAGTCCCAAATATTTTCTACCTGTGCATGTATACAAAACAAAATTTTACCTATAGCATTTTAGACTTATGGAATTGACAAAGACACGGCACAAATTTCAGATAGATTTTTGAAAACCTGGAGGTAACTATAATTTTTGGACGAGTCCTGAAAATGTGCTTCCCAGCTTATAAATTTCATTAGAGTAGAATCCCACTGTCTATTTGCCTCAATAGGAAGTGGCTGAGCAATTCAGAGCCAGAAGCAGGGAAAGACCAGCTGCTTTTCCCTGTAGGGGCTTGGCAGAAATGAAGTAAAGCAGAACCTCAGAAGGCTTTGAGCCAATGAGTTAAGCCCTGAGGGAAGCAGATCTGAAACTTTTATTTAGTAGTAAAAGCAGGCTACTTGGGAAGGCCTGGAGGTGCGGGGAAAGGAATAGTTTCCTCAGTTCATTTTAGTAGGGCATTACTCATAGTATGAAAAAGAAAGGGTCTGAGGCAGTGAGAACATTACCACCATCAGAAAGGCAGCACAATTGATCTGTGGGGCTAGACGGCAGCAGCTGGTGTCAAAAGCTCTAATGGGGGCATCGACATCCCTGACTGTAAGGACAGTGAAGGAAAGCAGAGCTAACCCAGGTTTTGGGGTGCGGTTCCCTAAACCAGCTCTCACACTGTAGAGCTTAGTGAGTTGACAGGAGGGAGAGAGAGAAAGTCCAAAAAAGCCTTGCTGTGGAAAAGCAGAGAAAGCAGCTCTAGGGGGTCTGACCACCTGGACGTCTGTTCTGTGTGTCTATAATTGTATATACTCTTTTGCATGCTAGAGATCTATTGATCATAACAACAACCCTGTGACATAGGTGCAATTATCACTGCCATTCTACTGAAGAGGGAATTCAGATAGAGAGAGATTAACTAATTTTCCCAGGGTCACACAGCTAAAGAAAAGGGAAGCGGATAACTCTGTGTCTCAAAATCAGTGACCGTTCATCAATTCATAGGGCAGCTAGGTGGTGTAGTGGATAGAGTGCAGGGCCTGGAATCACGAAGACCTGAGTTCAAATCCAGCCTTTGATACTTACCAGTTGGGTGACTCTGGGCAAGTCACTTAATCTCTGTTTGCCTTAATCTACTGGAGAAGGAAATGGCAAACTGCTCTGCTATTATTGCCAAGAAAATCCCAGGGAGACTACTCCGCAGGGTCATGAAGAGTCACACGACTAAATGACTGAACAACGGCAAAGTGAAGGAGGGAAATGATCAAGGAAAAAAACCACAATCACTTTGGATTTGTGTAGCACCGAACTGCTTTTCAAAACACTTTCATATTGATTATATGATACTCTTTGAGCACCCCAACAATCCTCTAAAATAGATGAGGCAGGCATTAATCCTGTTTGACTGATTACTCTCTTGTAAGTATGCACTAGATGACTTTGCATTAGAAAAATTAAAGAATAGCAGTTACAGAAAAGACAACCACCACCATAATAATTGAGAGCAAAAATAATATTTTTCTTCTTTATTTTTTAAAGAAGTTCTCCTGGACCTTAAGGGACGAGATTATCACCTTTTGATGTGAGTGCATTAAACATTAACAATCTTACTATGAAATTCTCTCATGACAAATCTTATTAGTATGCAGTGTTGACATTGGTTCTCAATGGTAAATTATTAAAAGAATATAAGTCTTAGGTTTTGTGACAAAAATCACACACCTGTGTAATAAATATTATTGAAGACCTTGGAAGATTTGAAATAGACTGTGCCTTACTACCTACTTTCCTTTCCTTTGTGTATATGTGTGTGTATATGTATGATATATTTATATTTATATCAGAGAGCTGTCCCTTTTGTGATGTAATTATGAATGAGAATACTTTAGTATACTAGGGCAACAAGGTAGCACAGTGGATAGAGTACCAGGCCTGAAATCAGGAAGACTCATCTTCCTGAGTTCAAATCCAGCCTCAGATACTTACTAGCTGTGTGACCCCAGGCAAGTCACTTAACCTCGCTTGCCTCAGTTTCCTCATCTGTAAAATAAGTTGGAGAAGGAAATGGCAAACTGGTATCTTTTCCAAGAAAACCCCAAATGGGGTCACAAAGAGTCAGACATGACTGAAACAACTGAACAACCAATAATTTAGTATGCCTCAAGTATCATCCCTTTTTCAGGGGATTAGCACTGAGACTGGTCTCCCCTTCTGCTCTCTCATCCTTAACTGATATTCCCTTGAAGAGATCTATCTACCTTGCTTCATTCAGAGGTGATACTGTACAATGGAAAGTGAACTATGAGACAATATGCATCAAACCCTTTGTGAACCAGAAGAATTTAAGAATCTTGAGGGCAGGAAATGTTTCATTTTTAGTTTTTGTATCCCCAGAACCTAGAACAGCGCCTTATACAAAAAAAATAGTCCTTTGATAAATGTTTACTTGAAAAAAAAGCCAATAAAAAACCCAAATGTATTTAAAAAAAACAACACCTGGATTTCAGTCCTGGCTCTACCACTTACTAAATGTCTGACTTAGGGCAAGTCACTTAGTTTTAATTTTTTGACCTTTGTAATGAGGATAATTATACTTGCCTTATTATTATCATTAATTATTATAATACTTTACTTGAAGTAAAGACTTCACAGGATTTTTTGAGGACTAGATGAGATACTACAAGTAAAACGCTCAAGCCATCATTGCCTCACATTGTAAGTACTCAATAGCAACTACTTGTTTGGGATGGGTTGGGAGGACAGTAAGGAGCATCTTAAAGGGATTTATATATATATTGCTTTAGGCCAGTACATTTCAGGATGCTTATTGTGTGTGTTCTTATAAGACAATGTTCCTAGTGACCTTTCTTCAAGTCAGCAAACATTAATTGAATACCTTCTGGGTGCCAGATACCATGGGTATATGAAGATGGAAATTGATGTAATTCATGCCCTTAAGGAGCCTAAGAGTCAATGCTTTTTTTTTTTAAATCACTGAAATACATAACTTCTTAATCAACTATAGTAATTTGGGACTTCAGATCAGGGCACAGCCAGACTTGACTCTTTCCAGGCCTTACAATCCTTGGTTTGTGGGGCTAATTCCAGGGGTGGAAAATGTGATTTGGCTTTCCCATCCATTTCCCAACATTTAGCAGCAAATGCTCTCTAAATGAACGTTCCATAGTAACAATCATGTCCATTCCACTAAAAGGTAGAGGCAAAACCTAAAATACAATCATGTATATTTCCATGCAGTTTAGTGAAGAATCTGAATTACAGCTGGCCAAATCTTGGATGAAAAGTGAGCATGCTTTTTAGACCCTCTTTGGTATTTGCAGATGAAGGGCAAACCCCTCCAGACTTACAGAGCTTTTGGTCCTCCACCACACTTCTCCATTCTAATGCAAACACCACAATACCTAAGTAAGGGTTGCAGGACAAGTCTTCAGTGGCTGTATAATTTGAGGCTGAATTGAACTTGCTTATTTAGAGAGGAAATTCCACTTCTGATATCATTTATGTCTGGCTTCTACTCTTCAGATATTCTTGAAGATTTAAGAATACTAACCAGTCAGGTCATGTATATGTAGCTCATGGACAGTTTTTTTCCTGCATATATGATTGGTCTTTGGGACAACTCATCCTAGGATGGTCAGGATGCTCACAGACCTTGAATGGAGGTGCTTATTATATGATGGGGATGGGGAAAGGCACGACTTATAATGGACTATTTCTTGCAAATAACTGAAGTATGAAGAACAATGTTGGGTGTTGGGGGTGATTTGAGGTTTGACCAGATTGGTGTAGGTAGTACCCAATCTACCAACTACATATCTATTTCCTATTGTACTTAGGTACCCGCTATCAATCTACTACTTTGTTGTTAGATTGGATACTAATAATTACCCTGAGAATGGCTTTAAGAGAAGCTGCTATTATCTTAGAATGGAAAGAACTTTCGAAAATTTATAACAAGGGAAAATAAAAACAAAACTTGTCCAAACTTCAGCATGCCAACTTAGGAGGATACAAGTGGTTATATTACAAAGGAGACTATTAACTCAACAGGCAAGCAAAAAGGATTACAATAAGCCACACAATACAAAGGTTTTTTCTTCTACTTAGGAAAAAAGTCTTTCAAAATGGAAGATGGAGTACGCATTCGCAAGTTCAGTGTACAATAAATTATAATAATAATAGTCTTGATCCATCACTGACCTAACCTTTTAGATGCAGAAAGTCACACAATGGTCATACTTCACACAGTGAGTGGAGGATGTGGTCAGTTGCCTAAATAAGGCATTAGCTAAAGAAAGACCATGCAGGTAAACTGAGGGATTTACCTTGTATTCTTTCTTTTGCCTGCCCAATCTCAGCTGCACAATAGCACTAATTAGTGATAATCACATCAATATCATAGTTTAGTGTTTACAAAGCACTTCCTTCATAATAATTTTGTGAGGTAAGTAGTGTAAGTATCATTATCTCCATTTACAGTCAAGGAAACAGGCTTTGAAAGGCAAAAGGGATTATTTGTCCAATGTATGGGACACAGCTTTTCTATGTTCATATAATATCTTTTTACAATAGATAATAATAGCTCACAATTCTATAGGGTATTAAAGTTTATAAAGTACTTTTCCCACAACAACTATGGTCAGGACTAGCAGTATTATGTCCATTTTGCAGATAAAGCAATTGAGAAACACATTGAGGGGCTTAGTGGCTTGCTTAGCCACAGAAAACTAGCCAAAAGATAACTGGACAATGAAAAAGCTTCCTAATCTATATTAGTTTCCATTCAAATTCCATTTATGAATAGAACTGGACCCCATGAGGTTGACCATCATGACACCCGTACCTCTTACTTTCCTGGACTCTGACCACACAATTTCTCTCAAAGCAGCTGGCTCTGAGTGTGTCCTTGGCTCTCCCCACTCTCTCCCAAGTGGCCCATCTTAGATCATTGACAGAATTACAATAAGGAACTTACTTAAGCTGACCGCCCCTGGCCAATCAGGAGAGGATATCTTTCTTGGAGTTCCATTAGCTCAAGCTGTCCCTTTCCTCCATCCTCATCACAAAAATATACTCAGCAGATAAGTTAGCTGTAGTATTCATCACCAGTTCATGCCAGTGGTCTATAAGAGGAAATTTTTCCTTTACTCTTGTTTAATTCCCCAAAAATCTTAGTGAGGGTTTTGAAAATGGCCATAGTGAGATATTACAATGTTTTGCCAAAGAGCCATCATATAATAATTATAATTATAAATATATAATTCTATAAATTTATAATTATAATTATAAAATGCATGTGAAAGTGTTTTGTTTACTTTGTATTTTGGAATATCTATTTGTTCATCAGGGTGAGTTCGCCCTTCACTGATAGACTGTAACTCATGTTGCAGTAAAGTAAATTCATGTATACCTTAAGAGACAGAGGAGTTGATGAAAATTAAATACTCAGCATTTGGTAGCCAATCTTATCTATGGAAGATTTTTATACATAGCAAGGGTATACCCCAAAGACAGAAATAGCCCAAAGATGACTCTATCCTTCAAGTTTTTCCATTTCGGTAAGAATTGCTAGAATATGGATCCTCTGACATAACCCTTAGAGAAGCAGGATGATCAGTGCAGCAGGATGAATCAGGGAAGGAAGACTTTTTAAAGGAAAAAAGACTTAGGTGGAATAAAGGTTTTGTAGTTAGGACATTATATCTCCATATTTGATGATGATGATGATGATTGTGATAAGAGCTAGTATTTGTATGAAACTTTGAGGTTGTCATTGTGCTTTGTAAATATCTTATTTCATCCTCACAACGAGAGGTAGGTGCTATTATAATCCCCATTTTACAGATGAGAAAACTGAGGCACAGAGCGATTAAGTGGATTGCTGAGCTAGGGTCACACAGATAATAAGTGTCTGAGACAGGATTCCAAATTGAGTCTTCTTGACTCCAGGTCCAGAGCATTATCCACTTCATTGCCTCACACCTGGTTTAGATTCTGAAGACCTGAGTTTGAAATCTAAATCTTCTGTAGTGCCAACCTGGGGGCAACTTATCTCTGGGTCTCAGTTTCCTCAACTGTAAAATGAGTGTGTATGTATGTGTGTGTGTGGGGGGGAAGGAAATAGATGGCATCTAAGGTTCCTTCCTTCTCCAAATCCTCAGATTCATGATGAACTCCAAAAGTAGGTTTTACAGATGTTTGGCATATTATCCAGGGGCAAGATGAATAACTCTTTTATATCTAAGACAGCAGCCAGGAAGTGGGTATGTACATGCTCGTCCTTACTATGGTCAGACACTACAAGTACTAAATTATCCATTAGGAAGCTAGCAATCCTGGTCTATGGGAGTGGGTTTGGGGCTGAGAGAGTGAGGGAGAGTGTGGGAGCTAAGCCAACAGTATCCCCAGAAGAATCTGAATTGTAAATGCTCACAAAAGAGTCCATCTGAAGTCCCAAAAAAGCACAAGGGAAATTGGTAATGGAACCACACATAGCATATATAAACTGTGTTTACAAAGGAAGATGTGCCTGTGAATCCCAGTGAGGATATCCTTTCCTTCTTTTCAGAATCCTCAGATGCACAGTATTCTTTCAGAAAGGGCATTCCATGCAAATTACCAACCATACTGTGTCTTGTCAAAATTTGTTTGAATTTAAGGGGGAAAAACAGTAGGTTCTCCTCCCCCTCCTAGGCCCAAGATGGTCCCAACACACATTTATTCTTTGACTAGATGAAATTTGTTTGTTTTATTTTATTTTAATTTTTTAAGGAGGAGAAGAAGAAAGAATGCAAAAGCCATAAGGAAGAATGGGCATCTGTTGTTTGGGTGAAAAGGTCAAAAACATAGGTAATTAGTACATTCATTGAATAAAGCCCCATAGGTCTTTAAAAATGAAGAGTTTAACCTTCTACTTCCTGAAAAACAGGGAAGAAAAAAATATTATCTGTGATAATGGCTGCTGCTTCTGCTTAAGCTCTGGTACCAAATGTCCCCTCTGTTTGCTATAGTAGGCACCCATAAAAAGAAACAAGACATGACAGGCCTGAGATCAGCAGCAGTGACCTCCTGCTGGTTTCTGCACCTGTCTCTGCACGGCAGTACACAAGGGCCTGAAGGACACACGGGGAGAAAAGGTGATGGAAGCTCTTCAATAATAGATGGCCAAAATGCAGTGGAGGGAGTGGAGGAAGGAAGAGACTGAGGTGGGGGAGAGAGAGAGCAGCCTGGGAAAACAGCTGACCCACTTGGCTAAGCACCCAGTGGGTTCTTACTGAATATTAATAGTAGAGGAGGAGGAAGACTGACTGGAAAGGAATGATAATAATGTTTTCAAATAAAATCCAGAGTAAGTAACATTAAAAAAAATACTGGCAATATTTTGATAGATGCTTCTCAGGAAAAGAAGGTAATTGAATTTATTACAGATCATTACGTTTTCAGCCAAAGCCAGAACTCATAACCTTAAGAGGGGAAATGTTGGCTTCTAAGCTCTGACTTATTTCATTAATCTCTGTAGCCAGGAAATAAAGTCTATGATATCTTATAGCCCTCATTTCAAGTAACTGTCCCTATGAATGAATGAAAGAAATATCCTTTTCCAGGTATGTGGCTCAATATATTGGGTTATAACATATGTAGATTGAGGTATAATAAGATATTCTGTGGTGCTTTAAATGCATATATTCTCTTGAATACCTAAATTAGTAATGATACTCATTACTTTGCTCACAAAAATTCCTTCTGTTGGGGTTTACCGTTAAAGAAATTTCCTGAGCCTAAATTTTTATACATACAATTGCTCCCCCCAATTTGACCTACATAGTGTTCCCATGGCTCCAAGAAAAGGATAAAAATATTTCCAATTTTAATGATGAATTTCAAAACTCTTAAGTGAAATCACAACCCTTTTGCCACCAGAGGATTCGAGCCTTCATATGTGACTTAATTTATCAAAATTAATAGAGAAAAGTATCCCTTTATCCAGAGATCCCACTGATAGGCATACCCCAAGCACACCAAAGACAAAAAGTAAGATTCCATATATAACAAAATATCCATAGCATATATTTGTGGGAGCTTGCAACTAGAAACAAAATGATTGCCTATGGTCTGTGGAATGGTTACATAAATTGTGGTAGATGAATGTAGTAGAATATTGCTACCCCAGAAGAAAGGAAGACTAGGAAGAATTTAGAGAAATATGGGAAGACACATGAACTGATACAGAGTGAAGCGAACAAAAGCAGGAATATACATGACTACAACAGTTTAAACAGAAAGAATAGTAAACCTGAATACCATGGAATGGGCCTCATGGGACCATGTTTGGTCTCTGAGGAAAAGCTGTGAAAATGTACCTCCAATCATTACAGGGGCAGAGAAATATCAGTTGGGAATATTGTATATACTGTGAAACATGGTTGAAATATTGGTAGGTTTTGCTGAACTGCTTTTTTCCCCCTTTTTAAAAATCTTCGTTATAAGAAATGGCTTACTAGGTAGAAGGAGATATTTAGAAATGAATTAATAACAAAACAAAAGGCACAAAAATAACATTTTTAAAAGAAAAGTGTCTCAAAGATATTTTTAAAAGGGGAAAGAACCTATTTGTACAAAAATATTTATAATAGCTCTTTTAGTGGTGGCAAAGAACTGGAAATTGAGGGGATGCCCATCAGTTGGGGAATGGCTGAACAAGGTGTAGTATATGATTGTAATGGAATATTATCATGCTATAAGAAATAACAAGCAGAATCATTTCAGAAAATCCTGGAAAGACTAACATGAACTGAGACAGAGTGAATTGAGCAGAACCAAGAAAGCACTGTACACAGTAACAGCAATATTGTATGATGAAGAATTGTGAATGACTTAACCATTCTCAGCGATATAATGATCAAGACAATTCCAAAGGACTCATGATGCAAAATGCTTATCTGCATCCAGAGAAAGAACTGATAGTGCCTGAATACAGACTTAAGTATACTATTTTCCACCTTTTTTTGGTTCAAATTTTCTTCTACATAATGACTAATACGGAAATGTTTTACATGATTGCACATGTATAACCTATATCAGATTGCTTGCCATCTCAGGGAATGGGGAAGGAAAGAAGGGAGTGATAAAGTTTGGAAGTCAAAAATTTTTTTCAAATGAATGTTAAAATTTGCTTTTACATATAAATGAGAGAAAAGAAAATATTATTTTAAAAAGATTAATAATTAATTAAAAAAATATACCTGCCCCTAAGAGTGAAATGGCCTACCTGTGCTGTTGCCTATCTCTGAGTCCTGAGTCTGCTCCTTAGAGTGTCCTTTACAAATATTATCCATCTTTGGTTTTTCCCTGTCTAGATACTACAGAGAACATGGAGTTTTGGAAATAACCTGGTATTAAACCTTTCACCCTTTTTATATATGCATGGCAGCTGCAAGCACTTTAATTCTCCCATGAAGTTTTCATTAACTGCAATAGTTGCTTCTAATTAACTTGTGAGAGAATCTGCTAAGTTAGGTGCAAATTGCAAATTTTCTTTTAAAGCCTCTAATGAGAGCCAGTTTCTAATTATGCATACTTTGCTCTACTACGTGAGACATTTCCCCTTTTTTATGGCAGTAAAAGATATGGTCCTAATTTCTCAAAAGTAATGATGTATGTTTTTAAGATGGATCTGCTGGATTTTTAAAAATAAACCCGAATCTATTTGGATCTCAAACTAGCATTCAACCTAAAGAAGACTGAGACCAATTGATTCTGGAGAGAAGTGGCCAACCAAGAATGGATAGTGGAGGAAAGGGTCTAATCATGGATGGGGGGGGCAGGGAAACTAAGAAGGACCTCTAGGGGCAGCTAAGTGGCACAGTGGATAGAGTGCCAGGCCTGGCTTAGCTACTTTCAGCAATACAATGATCCAAGACAATCCCAAAGGACTAATGATGAAGCAAACTATCTGCCTCCAGAGAAAGAACTGATATTGTTTGAATATAGACTGAAGTATGCCATTTTCACCTTCTTTCTTTCATCCTTTTTCTTTTCTTCTCGTACATAATGACCAGAAAAAAATGCTCAATATTTTATTTTCCCTTTCGTCTTTTTCCTGTCTCACACTGTTCTAGTTGGCTATCCTCCCCGTTCTTATGCACTGGATATGGCTTAGAGCTTGCTCAGATATTGAAGACACCAAAGTCATCCCAGGCCTTCCCCAGTCGTCCTGACATCTGTCCTACCATTGGACTTCAACGACTCAGGAAGAGAGAGTGAAGCTGACAACTTTGCCCAGCTCTGCCTCACTTAAATCCAATTCCCATGGAAGTCAAGACATCACCCCATGATGTCACTGGTCCTCTCTGAGAATGAAGGATGAACAACATTAGATCTTCTATGTTTGTCCTTCTCTTCATCCTTTCACTCAACATTTTCTCTATCCAGTTCTATTTATCATCCTTCACTTTCCCTGACCCATTATCTACCTTTTTTCCAAGAAGTACCTTTTGGATATTGTTCACTCAACTCCTGGCCATTGAGGCTCACAGGATCATATAATTAGACCTTGAAGAAGCCTTGAATGTTGTTCAGTCCAAACCATCACTTTGAAGATGAGGAAACCCAAATTGGTTAAGAGACTTGCCCAAAGTCAGGAAATGGAAGAAGCAAGATTCAAACCCAAGTCCTCTGACTTGAGATGCATTACTCTTCTGACTTCAGCAAGCCAGCTGTATCAACATAGGCAGGCCACTTAACCACTCTAGATCTTAGTACTCTCATCTGTAAAAGGGGGATAATTTTTCTACACCACCACACTGGATTCATTTTCCCCAAAGCCTAGACATAATTTGCCTTCAGTGTGACAAAACAATAAAGCAATATGGGAATTAGAGTCAATTGCTTGCTTATGTATAATTCAAATAATTTGAAGCTGTGTTTATATGTGTCAGACCATTAAACAGTGATGTTCTTGCTAAGCTGTGAATGTGTGTAGTAGAAAGATAATTCCTGCCTCAATTTGTTCCCTGGCTATCTCTCATGTCTAGAACTCTCTCACTGCTCATTTCTCTCTTCTGGCTTCCCTGGCTTCTTTCAAGTCCTAGTTAAAATCCTGTATTCTATAAGAAGGCTTTCCTGATCCTCTGTAATGCTAGTGCCTTCCCTCTGTTGATTATTTCCAATTTATCTTGTATATATTTTATTTGTACATAGTTATTTTTCATGTTGTCTCTACCATTAAACTGTGAGCTCCTTTCTTTTGCTTTTCATTATATTCTCAGTGCTAATGGCACATAATAAGCAATTAATAAATGCGTATTGATTGAATGACTGACAGTTGAAGGTAAATAGGGCCACCTCTATCACAGATTGAGTGCCCTCCACCAAATGTGCCCAGATGCACTGGGGTGAGTTTTACTATTGGCTGCTCCCCTTCCCTTTTTCATAAGGAAATTAAAGAATAGATGGTTAAAGAAATGACTAGTGAATATCTTTCCTTCTGGAGAAAGACTAATAGAAGTGCCCACCCAAGAGTGTATCAGCAGAGAGAGCCCACAGCTTTACTCAAGCCTATGAGTACAAGTAGATAAGGAAATGGCTGGATGGTTAGTCTCAAAGAGAAGTCATTCATGGGTTTATTTCAATTTAGAAGGAACTCTCCAATGGAATGCCTCAGGGGTCTACCCTTTGCCTGTACTCTTTAACATTTTTATCACTCACTTAAATAAAAGTATAAATGGCAGGCTTATCTAATTTCGGGATGACACCACCTAAAAGTGATAGCTAACTTTTTTTTGGGGGGGGGGTTAATTATTGTTTTATTCTGAAGATACAAACCAAATAAAATGAGAATTTCCATATACTTAGTAAAGGAGAAAAGAGGATTGTACATGAATGTACATGTTGTACAGTTTGCTTTTAACATATAATAATTTCAATGTAATTTTCAAAGTTGCCCAGATTTTGGTAGCTGACACTTTAATGATAAAATCCAAAAAGATCTGACAGCCAAGACACTGGGTGAAATTCAGTAAGGTGAAATTTAATACTGATGAAGGAAAAGTCTTACGCTCAAATGAAAAAAGGAAGCAAGGAAGGAAGGAAGAGAAAAAAGGAAGGAAGAAAGAAAAAGAAAGGAAGGAAGAAAAAAGGAAGAAAGGAAGGAAAGAAGGAAGGAAGAAACAAAGAAACTTCATAAGCAACAGATGGGTAGAAGCATAGAAAGATAATAGTGTGTCTGAAAAAAAATAATCTGGAATTTTGGGTGACTTGAAACCCATTCTGGGGTAGCTAGGTGGTGGAGTGGATAGAATGCTGAGCCTGGAGTCAAAAAAGACTCTTCCCTCCAGTTCAAATCCAGCCTCAGGCACTTCCTTGCTCTGTGACCCTGGGCGAGCCACTTAACCCTGTTTGCCTCAGTTTCCTCATCTGTAAAATAAGCTGGAGAAGGAAATGGAAAACCATTCCAGTATCTTTGCTAAGAAAAGCCCAAATGGGGTCAGAAAGAGACAGACATGACTTAAAACCATTGCACAACAACAAGAAAAGCTTATTCTGACTTAGGCTACATTATAGGAAGCAATGTCCAGGATCAGACAGGTGAAAGCACAGAAGCATGCTGCCCTGGTCAAAACATGGTTGGAGTACTATTGTCAGTTCTGAGCACCTCATTTGAGGAAGGACCATTGATAAGCTTGAGAGTATTTAAGGAGAAAACCCAGGATGGAGAAGAATATCAAGATAATGCCATAGGAAGACTGTGTGAAAGGAATATATAATCTGGAGAAGGTTTATGATAGCTGTCTTCAAGTCAAGAAGTATTTAAAGGGTCATCATGTGGAACAGTAACTAGACTTCTTTCCTTGGTTCAAAAAGGCAGAACCAGGAATGATGTTCAGAAGTCTCAGGAGTAGATTTAGGCTTCACATAGGGAAAGTTGTGTCACCCTTAACCTCTACCTAGAGTCATCAAAAAGTGGAATGGTTTGTCTCAGGCAACATTGATAGAGGTCTTGAGGTATTATTCAGTTGTTTCAATCCTGTCTGATTCTTCGTGACCCCATTTGGGGTTTTCTTGGCAGAGATACTGGAGTGGTTTGCCATTTGCTTCTCCAGCTCATTTAACAGATGAGGAAACTGAGGCACACAGGGTTAAGTGACTTGCCAAGAGTCACTCAGCTAGTAAAATGTCTGAGGCTGTATTTGAACTCAAGAATATGGGTATTTCTGACTCCAGACTCTACCTAGTACACCACCTAGTTGCCTGGAGTCAGGAAGACCTGAATTCAAATCCAACCTCAGATATTTACTAGCTGTGTCATTTAACCCTGTTTGCCTTTGTTTTCTCATCTGTAAAATGAGCTGGAGAAAGAAATAGCAAACCACACTAGTATCTTTGCCAAGAAAATACAAAATGGGGTCACAAAGAGTTGGACACAACTAAAAACTATTGAACTACAAAATTTCCTGACTGCAGGCCCAGCACTCCATCTGCTACACTATTTACTGCCTCAACAAGCATTTATTAAATATCTATTGTGTGTATTGTATGTTTAGAGAAAAAACAAACAGAAATTACAAGCAGAAATTATATAAACAGAGAAAATAACACAAATCAACAGACAGGCTTCTAGCTGTCTGACCAAGACATTACATACATAGTTACCAGAGAGAGAAGCACCAACATCTGGATTTTCAAAGCAGGGGGGAAGGGGGGTTGCTTGAGGCTCCTTAACAGCTACCCAGAGTCACGTCTGGCCAAATAACATGAATATTTTTCCTATGAGTAATCCCCCAAAGCAAAACGCTAACCTCAGAGTATATATACCCTGTTTAGGGTCCTGAGGCTTAGTGTCTACTTAGCAAAAGGGTGTAGGCCTGAGGCTTAGCATCTACTTAGCAAAAGGGTTTGGGAAATATCTCTAATCACATTAGCACCACATCATATATATTGCTTCCAATCAATGACTCTTGATTCAAACAAAGGCAAGACTCAAACGCACTTGATTGCCTTAGTGCTGAGAAGCACTCCAAAACAAAAGACAACAAAAAGTCCCACTTTGCTTGCCATTGCAGGCTTTTAAACCAGTAGTTCTCAAAGTGTAGTCCAAGGACTCCCCTACCCTCTCAGGGGATCCATGATGTCAAAATTATTTTCATAATAATGCTACGATGTTATTTGCCTAGTAAAATACTCTTGCCTTTTCCAACTACATATGAATGAGGTCAGATTGTCTTTATATACTCCAACCAAAACAAACATATCACATCAGATTGAACATAGAAGCAGATATGACAATCCAGCTACCTTCTATTAAGCCAGACATTAAAGAGAATTGCAAAAATATGTGAAAAAATGCCACTCTTCTCACTGATTTCTTTTGTCTTAAAAATGCAGTTAATTTTCATGGAAATGTGTTATTTAATATACAATGAGTTAATTTTAAATGAATTGGTAAATAAATATTTTAAAAATATATCAATTTTTATTTCTAATGCAGTAAATATTGATAGCTCAAGCCCACATAAACAAAAGAGCTTCAGGGTTCTTTTTAATTTTTAAGAGCTTAAAGGGGTCCTGAGACCAAAAAGTTGGAGAACTGCTGCTTTAAACCAAAATGTGTAATTACTTAATCAAGTCTGTCTTTAACTTTCAAGGAGCACAGAGCTTTAAAGCATTCATAAAAGAGAAGCAACAAACCTGCAAATAAGCTCCTATCTCTGTTGACAGTTGTCAAGATCAAATTGGTCGATAAAGCCCTAGGATTCATCTTGGTTTACAAGGCAATTTAGACAGCTGAGGGCTTTACATGTGCTGCAGGAAGGCTGTTATATATAAAAGTTATAATGATATAATGAAACTCTGTTATATATAGGTTTAATAGGAGACGGACTTACAGTCAGAATGAGAAGGTGAGAGAAAGTTGTTGGACAATTTAGACAGCTTAGGAGCCTAAGTCTGCAAATGGGATGTAGTCCTGATAACCACTGTGCTGACTAGGAAAAGATGTGTTCAGGTAAACAGCAGTCCCAATGTAATGAGCAGGATAGGGAGGGTGGAATAGAGGTGCAGAAACACCTGGGAACTACAGCTGGAATTTCTGAGAAGCCTAAATGGGATGCTCATCCTTCCCTTTTTAACCCAAATACACACTTTCTCCCCCATCTTGGCTGGTGAGAAGTCCATCATTGATCTGGACCTTGCTTTCACTGTCCTCGTCCCTAAAATCTGATCCCCAAAGAGGCGTAACCTGTCCAGATTACCCAAGTATATCCTTGCACAAGTTTACGTATTAGTATTGGTCAAAGACTGAATTTTAATTGAGAGGGACTGAGGTCGGCTTACTCCCTCTTGCAATCATCCTGGCAACCTGTTAATTTTCTATCAGCCTATTATGATTTCATCTTTTATCTTAGACTAGCAGCTTGATCCAAAATTCCTCCATGTACCACTGTGTCGACAACCTATTAACTTCCACAGGGACTGTGACAGTCCTGACTGAGATAGCTCAGCTGGGACAGGCAGAAATTGATGACATAGCTGCCAAACTGGAAAGAGGGCCAGGAGAGCAGTGGCAAAAATGACCTTCTCTGTACTCTTTCGGAGACATTTTAGAGGGGCAGATATGTTTAAATTACCATTTTTTTCCTCTACTTTCTATATTTTGGTTCTGGCTTTGTGTCCTTTTGCTCTGAAATCAGCAGATACTTAAATATGTTTGGGTTTGAGTTATAAAGCTCTCTCTCTTTAACTGTGTGAACTTGGACATATTTCTTAATGTGACGGAGGAGAATTTGGAGGGGAATCAAATCATTTCGGGGAGAACTGGGGATTTAAAAAAAACAGTTCCTTTCAAAAATAAGCAAGCCAACCACATGAGACCTGAAGGCTCTCCACATTCTTTGTAATCCAACTATTAAAATAATTTCAATTTTCAATTTCAATTTGAATAATAAGACTATTTGAATTAAATGTGCTTTTTATTTGAAATGAGTTAAAATACTCTCAGTACAGTTTGGAGAGGGAGAAAAATACTCTAGGAGGCAAGGCAGGAAAATGTGTTTTAAAGGGGCCTGTGGCCTAAATTTTTCATCATCTGTAAAATGGGAATTATAGCCCTTATACTAGTGGTTCTGAGAATCAAATGAGACAGTTTTGTTATTTACTTTATTTTCATGATATCAATTCCTAATTTGCAAGAAAAGACTCTATAAAAATGATCTAATTACTTTCTTGAATGTGACCCCAAGTGGGTGACAAATTAGGGAGCCTACTTCTAGACTCTAGGGGTAGTTGGATGGTACAGTGGATAGCGCCCTATGCACTGGGAATGCAAAGAAAGGTAAAAGACAGCATCTGCTCTCAAAAAGCTTGCAGTTTAATAGGGTAGGAAACATGCAAACAGTTATGTACAATCAATTAATAAACATTTATTAAGTACCTCCTGTGTGCTAGGGCAGCTAGATGGCATAGTGGATAGTGGAGTCAGGAAGACCTGAATTCAAATGTGGCCTCAGACATTTACTAGCTCTATGACCCTGGTTCAAGTCACTTAACCTTCTTGGCCTCAGTTTCTTCATCTGTAAAATGAACTGGAAAAGCAAAAGGCAAACCATTCCAGTATCTCTGCCAAGCAAACCCCAAATGGGGTCATGAAGAGTCAGACAGGATTGAAACAACTGAACGACACCTCAGGACCTCTATCAATGTTGCCTGAGGCAAAACCACTCCAGTATCTTTGCCAAGGAAACCCCCAAAGGGGTCACAAAGAGTTGGGCATGGCTGAAAAACTAACCAAAGAAGAACAAGTGCTTGTTGAATTGAATGAAAATTTTAGGCAAATATGGTCTAATAGAAATGGCACTGAACTTGGAGGAAGGAGACACTTAATTTACTAAATTTTGCTTCTCTGGTCTCAAATTTTGAGAAACAGATGCAGTCAGTCCCACAGTCTGTTTGAGCTAACTACTGAAATTTATTGATAGTAAGCAACTGATTAAAACTAAAAAAAAAATTTACAAGGAGATTTAAACCTTGTTTGTTTAAACGCTATTCCCAATCTCAGTTTTTTTTTTTTTTCCTGAGGGGAGGGATTGTATTTCTTCTGTTTGGCACCAGTGGACAGAACTACAGAGACAGACAGTTTGGCTCTCCATAAGTAAAGATTTCTTGGCAATCAGAAGCACCCCAAAAATGGAATGGGTCGCCTCAGCAGATGGCAAGCTCCCCATCAATAGTATTTTTCATGTGCTTGTTGGATATGTTTTAAAGGGGATTTATGCTGAAGTGTATAACATTAGTCCCACCAAATTTGAGTCTGAAGTGCCTCTGCATTAGAATTCTATTACCCTGGCAGCTCAGGGCTTCCCTGCTGGACTAACTACAACATCTGCTAGCCTGGAATCCTAGACTTCAAGTTCCTTGTGGCTTGAGTTCTTTGGTTAAGGACTCTACTCCCTATAACTAGAGAAAAAGAACAAATCCTTGTACCCGAATCCCTTTCTCAGGAACACATAACCAACGGGGGAAGAGGGGCAGGATTGTTCTCCTCTCTTTCCCCATGGTATCACCCAATGTGAATAAATGAATCCTTCACCTCTAGACATGGATTCTAGAAAGGCAGACACTGTCTCAGTCATGTAGCGTTAGTTCTACCTGCACATCCAATGAAAAGAAGCTGGTCCCAACCTTGTGGTAGGCCAATGAAAAATGTCCCCTTGTATACCAGTTCTCCTCTCTCCCAGATGCAGTCCCCCAGCACCTTGTAATGGCAAGCAAAGTGGGACTTTTCACTGTTTTTTTCTTTTGGAGTGCTTCTTAGCACTAAGGCAAGGAAGTACCTTTGATTGAGCCTTGCCTTTGTTTGTAGGAAGGTCACCCTTTTGCTAATTAGGTCACAAGAGGTGTGAAGCCCTTGAGTGGTGTGAACCCCTCAGGCCCTGAAAAAGGGTATATATACTCTGAGGTTAGCACTTTGCTTTGGGGCTCACTCATTGGAAGAGTATTGTTGTAGGGGCTCTGGGTAGTTGTTAAGGAGCCCCCTGACTTTGAAAAGCCAGATGTTGGTGCTTCTCTGGTAACTATGTATTGCTATGGATAGAGCGGTTTGTGTTTATTTGCTCTGTTTATTTAACATATGCTTCTAATTTCTGTTTGTGTTTTCTCTGAAGTTGAGGGTGCTGGCTTTTCCCCCTGAACTAAGTGAATGATATATGTATGTTTAATTTAAGTAAGATTGTTAACCCCTTAAAAGTTGCTTTCCTTAGACAAGCAGATCAAGGAACCTGTGCTAGCAGCCTTCCTGTGTGCTGGTCTTGTTGGTCTTGCACCCCCACATCAGCTGCTAGCAATATTGTTGTTACACACCTCTCTGATAGGTGACTTTGTTTTATGTCATCTTGGCATGTGCAAACCACTGATTATAGGTACAAGTTGAACTATATAGTCTCTGAGGTCACTTCCAATTATAAGTATCTGTGATTCTAATACTCTAAGTGTGCTTCAGGATAAGGGAGGACAAAGATCTTGAGTTGTACCTCGTAGACCAATAGGATTTAGATAGGCAGAGCGGAGGGAGAGGATTATTACATGGGAGAAACTGCTTTTATCCATGTTTTAGTATCTGGTCTTGAACTCTTTTTAATTTATAATAATCCTATGCCCTATCTATAATCCTATGCCCTTCCTTCCAAATTCTCTACAGGAAACCATAAGGGTGCTATTACGTGTCTTAAAGCTATAAAGATCAAACTTTTGAGAGACATCCTGTCATCCATGCCCTGACTCTCCTATAACATTTCTACCACTCTTCTACCCCGCCAAACCCCAAAATTCTCATCCTCTCTTTCAAGTTTCCCTCAAAGCTCTTGACTTAGACATTGACATTACTGGATGGTGACAAGATTTTCCCTTAGAACACAAATCAATCAGTCAATAAACATTCATTAAGTACCAGGGACTGTGCTAAGTGCTGAGGATACAAAGAAAGGCAAAGACAGCTCCTGCTCTCAAAAAGCTCACAATCTAATAGGGGAGACAGCATGCAAAAAGCTATGTACGAACAAGACACATATAGGATTAAAGGAGACTATCAACAAAGGGAAGGCATAAAATTAAGAGGGATGGCAAAGGGTTTCTTGTAGGTGAGATTTTTGTTTGAATTTGAAGGAATCCTGGGAAACCAGTAGGCAGAAATAGGGAAGGAGAGAATTCCAGGCATGAGGGGCACCAGTGAAAATACCCAGAGTCAGGAGTCCGGATATAAATTCAAACAGGAATACAAGGGATTTCAGGTAAACATGAGAAAGAACCTTCAGTAGATGGCAGCTAGGTGGTAATACTCTAGAGGAAGTGCTGGCCTTTGAGTCAGAACGACCTGAATTTAATTATGGCCTCGGATACTTACCAGTTGTGTGACCCTCTGTAGTTTCCTGTAAGATGGAGATAATAATAGGACCTAACCTCCTAGGATTGTTGTGAGGATCAGATGGGATGATGTATGTAAAGCACTTTGCAAAACTTAAAGTTATACAGCTCTTTTGTGGTGGCAAAGAATTGGAAATTGAGGAGATGGCCATCAATTAGAGAATGACTATATATGATTATGATGGAATACATGATTGTGATAGAATATTATTGTGTGCTATAAGAAATGATGAGCAGGGTGGTTCCTGAAAAATCTTGGAAGACTTACATGAACTGATGCAAGGTGAAATGAGCAGAACCAGAAGAACATTGTACACAGTAACAGCAACATGGTAACAATGATCAACAGCAAAAAATTTAGCTATTCTGATCAAGACAATGATCCAAGACAATTCCAAAAGACCCATGATGAAAAATGCTATCCACTTCCAGAAAGAGAACTGTTGAACTCTGAATGCAGAGTGAAGCATACTTTTTTTTTAACTTTCTTTTTTTAAAACCTCTGTGTTCTTTTGCAATATGGAAATATATTGTGCGTAACTTCACATATATAATTGATATCAAATTGCTTGCCTTCTCAAGGAGGGATTGGGGTGGGTGGGAGGAAGAGAATTTGAACTCAGAATTTTCAAAAAGGAATGTTAATTTTTTACCTGGGAAATATTTAACAAATAAATAAAAATATTTTTAAAATCTTAAAGCTATATAAATGCTAGCTCTTATAAGAAATTCCAAATAAGAGAAAACACTACAGACAAAAAAAGCCTAGAATATATTTATTACAATATCAAAGACTTTGCTGTGGCATAAAAGGGCAGTCAGAAGATTTGAGTTCCAATCCTGGCTCCATCAGTAATTCTCAGAGTAACCTCAAACAAGTCACTTCCCCTCTCTATTTCCTGATCTAAAATTTGAGCGTGTTAGAATATACACTCTCTTAGAGCCTAGCCAGCACTAAAATTCTATGCCTCTGACTCTTCAGTATATCAGATATGATAAATGAGATCTGATGTCTTTTGACAAGTGGAGCAAAAAAACTGGTAAAATTTCAAAAAGAACTTTAAAGTTCTGAGTCAGTTCCCCCATTCTGGGAGGCAGGTAATGCATTTCAGGAACTTGAAAATCAACTTGAGAACCAGTTGTTATTTTTTGGATACTTAAATTGCTTTTACTCTTGTCAGTATTGTAGTCTGACTTCTTTCCCGCCCCCTTTAATGTAAAAAAAAAAAGATGGAAATGCTCCTTCAAAATCCTTGGGCATTGCCAGAAATAGAAACATAATAGGTAATTTTCATTTTGATCCTACTTTCATCCTACTTAGGATGAGAGCTTCAAATGGGGAAAGGACCCGGGAAGTCATCTAGTCCCATCCATCCCCTCATTTGATAAATAATGACACCTATGCCCAGAGCCAGAGAGGTGAAGTAATTTGCCTAAGGTGACACAAGCATCATGAAAGAGAGAATTTGAATGCAGCACCTTTGACTCCAAATCCAGCGTTCTTTCCACTATCCTATGATTCTTGTGGTTGTGCTGTATGTGTGCATATGTTTGTATTTTCCTGTTTTCTTTTTCTGGCTACTAAGTTTAATCTTATAAAAGAAACAATAAAAGTCTTTCACTTTCAAGAATTGTGAAAAGTTCTTCTACAGTAAGTTTTTTTTTCCCCTTGCTCCAAAAATGGGAACTGGCATTAAGTTTTCCTTTATCCTTTCTACTACAAAAATAAATTAACACAGAAGTTGAAACAATAAGGCCTCCTTGAGAAATGACTTTTCTTTATGACAAAGAATTTAAGATTTCAATTCCCTGAAGTGTCAGGTTGTCAGCAAGGAGGGCAGCCTGCCAGGGAGGAGCAGGGCTCTGTGTGTGGTGGTGCTACAAGAAGGAGAGTGTATAACAGTTACAAGTAGGAACATAGAAGGAAGAGTTAGGTGTAGCTGACGGAGGAGGGTTTCTTGGTTCGATCAAAGTAATCAATCAACCAATAAATATTGATTAAGTGCCTACTAAGTGTCAGGCAACTGTGGTAGGCCTGGGGATACAGAGAAAAAAATATAATACATTCTCTGCCCTCAAGGAATTTACATATTGCTATATAAAAAATTTCTACATATAAAGTAATTTTTTTAGGATGGAGGAAACATTAACATGAAAGAATATTTGACAAAATAAGGGACTGAGAGGTTGAGTAGAGACAAAACAGATAATTCTGGTTACATCAAACTGAAAAGGTTTTCCACAAATAAAATCATTAAAATCAGAATCAGAAGGAAAAGTTAACTGGAAAAACATCTTTGCAGCAAAGTCTGATATCCTAGAAAATGGGTAATTGATACAAACATATAATAACAAGAGACAAATGGTAAAAATATATAAAAAGGCTATTCTCAAAGGAAGAAATCCAAGCCATCAACAACCAAACGGAAACATGTTCTGAATCACTAATCATAAGAGAAATGTAAATTTAAGCAACTCTGAGCTTTCATCTCACACCCAACAGACTGGCAAAGATGAGAAAAAAGAAAAATGGTGATTGTTAGAGGGACACACAAAAGAACTGTTAGTTCAGCTGTGAACTGAAAACAATTTGGAGTTATATCCCAAAGTAATTAAAGTATCTATACCCTTGGACCCAACAATTGTGCTACTGGGATTATAATTTATGGAAAAGAAAGAAAGGACCAAGATATATATATGTATAAAATATTTAAAGCAGCGCAAATGCCATAGCAAAGAATTGCAAACTAAATGAGTGCTCATCATTTGGGGAATCGTTGAATAAATTATAGCACACGATATTGTGCCATAAGAAAGGGACAAATTCAGAGAAACCTAGGAGTACTTGTATGGATTCATTCAAAGTGATGTGAGGGCAACCTTAAGAACAATTTTAATGACTATGCTATAGTAAAGAAAAACGAACTGTGAGAGAGTGAAGATCGATCATTAATGCAATGACCAAACATGACTCCAGAATACTGGTGATTAATCATGCTTCCCACTTCTTGATAGTGAAGGCATGGAATGTAGCTGAGGAATGAGACATACATTTTAAGACGGTGTCAATTTCTGGATTTATTTTGCATGATTATGCTTGTTATAAATGAGGGGTTTTTTGTGGGGAGGGGGAGAGTTGAGCAGGATTGGGGTATAGTGGTATTAATAACAGCTAGCATTTATATAATACTTTAAGGTTTGCAAAATGCTTTTCATATATTGTCTCGTTTTATCCTCATGATCATTCTGGGAGGTGAGTACTATTATAATCTTCATTTTACAAAGGAGGATACTGAAGCAGAGAGAGGCTAAGTGAATTCTTCAGGGACACACAGCTAGTAAATATATGAGGCTGGATTTGAAATAAAGCATTTTTGAGTCTAGGCTCATTATGTCACCTATCTGCCTAGTGATGGTGACACTAAAAAAAAAAATAAAGGTGGGAGAAGAAAAGAAAGAAAAGAGTGCTGATAAATTATTAAAAAATAAATGATAGCAGAAGGAAGTTCAGAAGGAGATATAGAATAGAAAGGATATTTTAGAGTTACCATATTAAATTTGATATCTATATCTATATCTATGTTATTTAGATAATATATAATTAATATATTAATCATATTAAAATATATAAATTATGTAATATTGTGTCATATATCTTACATTATTCATTGCATAATATAATGTATATGATACATTATAACAATGTTGTAATAGATCAATGTATTAAAATGATCATATTAACTCTAATTTTATAATCATGTTAATATTATAATTATATATAATATGACAATATATTATAGTTTATAGAACAATGTATAATGTAACAGCATGTAATTAATGCAAGAATTTTATAACAATATAGTATATATGTGTGTATCACAAGTTTTCCTAAGCTAGAAATGTTCATATTTGTTATTGTTAAAGTTCACAATAAAAAAGGAGGAAACATTTTGAAAGGAGCAAAACGATACTAATTAATCTTCTAGTTTTTGAAATTGGTCAAAGTCCATCCACATCCAGATAAAGAAATATGGAGTCTGAATGCAGATTGAAGCAGACTATTTTTTTGTTTTGTTTTGTTTTATGCTTTTCTTTCTCATAGTCACTTTCATTCATTCTAATTCTTCTGTACAACATGACCAATGTGAAAATATGTTTAATAGGAATGTACATATAGAGCCTATATCAGAATGCATGTCCTCTTGAAGGGGAGGGGAGGAAGGGGGAGAAAATTTAAGAGTTACAGAAGTGAAAGTTGAAAACTAAAAATAATTCAATTAACTTACTTAAAATAACAAAAATAAAGTTCCATCAAAAAAAATAAAATTGGGCAAAGTCCTGATAATCGATGATACTAAAGCAATGATATTGCACAATATCATACTCTATAATTTGTTCAACGATTTCCCAAATGATGGGCGCTCATTTAGTTTGCAGTTCCTTGCTATAGCAAATGGTGCTGCTTTAAATGGGCCGATTACAATGATCTCTTAAAGTGATCATCCATCATTTTCCTAAATACTTCTGTTATAAAAATAGTCATGTTGTCTAGGAATAGGCAATACTCGTTGGGAAGCCAGGAACATTTTAATTATATTTTGCATTTATTTGGTGTGAATAAATGGGTATGTCCCCTGAACAGAGTACAGGAGAATACAAGGACTCAGAGGGACGCCAGTCCTTTTATTGATTCCCACTTTGAATCGCCTGCCAGGCTCTTCATTGGCCCTGAGTGCCTCAAATGGCTCGTTTAAGCATGCGTACAAGCCTCTGACCTTTAACTGGACCAGAAGCCTGGTCTCTGCTAGATCACAGCTCTAGAACTAGTTCTAATCAGTCACCTGACTTACATTCTGCTAAAGCTGGGAGTGGGGTAGAGGGGTGTGGAAACAAAAGTGCTTCTACCATTTCTTACACTTCTGAACAGGGGAAAAGCCACTAATTTCCTAAATAATCCATTTCACTTAGAGAGCTTTTTCTTATATGAAGCCTAAATCTTTGCATTGCAACTTCTATCCAATTCTTCCACATGGCAGCCCTTCAAATATTTGAAGACATCTTTCCCATATCCCTCAAGTGTTCTGTTCACCAGATAAAACACCCTTGGTTTTTATTCTTTAATCAGTCCTCATATGACATGATTTGGGGGCCTTCATTACTAGCTGCCCTCCTCTGGACCCTCTCCAGATGTTACAGATACCCAGAAATGAATGCAATACTTTAGATTATGTTCATTTGCTCTGATCTGGGCAGAGTACCATGCAGGGAATTTTCTCCTTCTTTCTAGGGTGCCCTCCTCCTCACACATGCTTAGTGAATTCTTTCAAAGGCCCAGTTCAAATGACACATTCCAGTGATGTTTTTTCTGATCGCTCCAGCCAGAAGTGAGTTCTCAGGACTTACTGTTACAGAGTCTCAGCATTAAGTGGTACCTGCAGAAGTCCTCTAGTCTAACTCATACTAGAATAGAAATTTCTGTCTAAAAATATCCCCAGCAATCTCTAGAGCACACTGCCTTGTACTGGACAGAGTTATTTGTGTTGGATTTATTTTATTTCCTCTTCTAGACTGTAAGCTTCTTGCGAAGTACCCCCACTTTATTCATCTATGTCTCTCTGCCCTTCCCCTCTTTCCCCCATTCCTTTAGCGTAGCATCTTGTGCATAGGAAGATGCCAACAGGTTTTTGTTAAATGACTGCATTTATTAATAGGAACATTAAAAAAATACCTCAAACCCACATCTTGAAAAGCTTCTCCCATTATTCGCTGTGATTTGATGCCATTGATTGTATTTATTAACAAAGCATCAGAATTATGATATTTCCCTCTTTCTACCTTCTCAGATCTCAGTATTTTATTTTTCTTTTAAACCAAGGTCTAGAAGAGTCACAATAGTTTTCCAGTGAGAGCTCTAGTAATGGTTCCTTTCAACCACTTACAATCAATTTGCATATGAAAGCGAAGCCAATACTTGATTGAAAAAAAGCAAGTTCTCCCGGTAGTCATTCCAGGCCAACAACTGTGACTCTGTAGGGAAATATGTGAGGATTAGGAAGCTGGGAGAATGAGCAAATTCCTAGGCCACTGAGTTATTCCTCTGTTCCTCACTTATAATTTACTTCCCCCATTAATGGGTTTTTTCCTGTTCTTTTAGAAAGGTTGGAAGAAATAGATGAACACTAATTGAAATTTCATCCCCCCTCACAATGTAAAATAGATGAGTAAAATTAAACCAGAAGCTTTGACAATGATGCCTTTTTTTGCCCTGTTGTTTACCCCTTCATCCCTTCAACTTATTTGTAACTGAAAGGCAAGTTGAAGATAAAGGGTCCTCAGGCCCTGCTGACTAGCTCAAGGAAGCAGAAAGGCTTCTGGAGTAAGATTTTAAGGACTCAAGATCTTTGAGCCAACTAGGTCAACTGGAGTTTAGTCCCAGGACACTGAACTTTAGGAGATGTTCAAATTCAGAGCAGGGATTCTTAACGATTTTTATGACATGGACCTCCTTTGGCGGTCTGGTGAAGCCTACAGACCTCTTCTCAAAAGAATTTAATGCATATTATTTAAATGTATAAAACATAGTTCCCAAAATGGGTGATACTGTCCCCAGGGGGCACTGGAACAATGGGGGGGCAATAGTAGCCTTGGGTACAATTACGGGGCACTGAACAAAAATAAGGGGGCTGTAGAAGCACAAAGAAAGAAGATAAGAAAATTTTGAAAAACTTTTCATACATGTGTCATCTGTTGTGTAATAGAGTTAAAGTCATAATGGTTATATTATTTTCCAAATAAACCCACGAAATGCAAGTTATAACAATCAGTGGTCAAGTCCGCCAATAGGTCTTAACAAGCAAGTGTTGGCCCATAAGTCTGTTGCACATTGTAGGGAAGTCCAACATGCATCCTCAGGAATATGCATGTGTAATGACTTGTTTACAATATGATACTACTGTGTCATCAAAATTTCAGTGTAGGAAAAAACCCCACAAATTTACAATAAATTATTAAATTTAAGATGTGTCATTTTAAAAAATATGTATTTTATATTTTTTGAAATGATGCAATTTAAAAAAAAACATTAAAATGTTAAAGAAAGCAGATTTCCGGGGTGGGAGGGGCACTGAGTAATTGTTTTCAAAGGGGGCAGTAGGCCAAATAAGTTTGGGAACCTCTGGCATAAAATAAAACACATAGGATGACAAAGGAGACCAATCATATTGTAATTTTTCCCATCCGAATTCACAGACACCCTGAAATATGTTCACAGACCCTCCCCACACCCAAGGTGAAGAATCCTTGATTTAGAGGGACCTGACAGCACCTGTATCCCTCAAGAGTAGAAACAAGTTAGTTTCAAGAAAGTAAGTAAAATAGAACACTATCAGACAGCTTGTTTCTTCCCTCAGAAAGGGAGGTCCCCTTCCCCAAAAGGGGCTGGACTATCGTGGCCCTCAACCCTGCTCCCTAATAATAATCTTGAGGTACCTGTTAAAAACCTTCCCTTAAAAAGGCCCAGGTCTTCACTTCATGCAGGGAAATCTCCAGTCATCCTGATATATATCTTGAGACTGACTCATATGGCTTCAGAAGAGAAAGTGAGGATGCTGACTTTACACAGCCCTCCCTTACTTAAATCCAATTCACTTAGATGTCATGGCATCATCTTCCTGATGTCACACTCCCCTTTGAGAATGAAGGACAAACAACAACCTCTGTGACTAGTAGTAGGAGATGCTTCCCTGGGGACCCAACTGGAACTGGCCATCTGGGCAACATAGCTCCTTGCTTGCTTGCTTCCTTTTTTCCTTTCTCTCTGTGCACATAGAGTATCACACCCTTACCTGGGAGTGCTCTGCCCAAAGAAATGTAAATTTTGATTGCTGAAACCTCACAAGATATCTTGGGGTTTGTGGGCTAAATTTCTTTCTTAAGGATCAGGCGTTAAACCCAAATCACTTTGGCTCTCAGGAAGAAGTAGTTAGAGTACCAAGGATCAATAGTCAGGAACACACAAGACCTGGCAGGGTCTATTAAAATTGAGAGAAGATCTTGGAATACAGTATTCCAGAAAGCAAAAGAGATAGGCTTACAACCAAGAATAATTTACCTTTCAAACATAAGTATAATCTTGTAGGAGAAAAGGGGACCTTGAATGGAATAGAAGACGTTCAAATATTTATGATAAAAAGACCAGAGCTGAATAAGAACTTTGAAATATAAATATGAGAGTTCAGATAAACCTAGAAAGGTAAATTTATTTGAGCAACTGAAAGAAATTATGTGATGATATAGTGCTAGAAATCTAATAGAGGAAGAAGAAACAAATGATGCTGTAGAACTTAATATTCTCAAAGGGAACTAAAGGAGAAAAACAGAGATTGTAGGGGTGGATTGATCTATTATGAGTATTTGAAGAGAGACAAGAGCAGGGAGGATAAAAGGAATGCCCTAGAGTAGAAAACGGGAAGAATAAGGTGAAACTTGCTATTTCTCATAATTGTGGTGGGTGAGAATAAGACTTAAGAACTCTGATTATGCAAGATTAACCACATCTCCAGAGGACCTATGATGGAGCATGCCACTCATCTCCTGAAAGTCAATCGATAAAGATTTATTAAATACCTGCTATGTGACAAGTACTATGCTAAGTATTGGGGATGCAAAAGACAGTCCCTGCCCTCAGGGAACTTATAATCTAGTGAAGGGGACAACATGTTTGCATGTGTGTACATATTTACATACATGTTTACATGTATACATTGTTTATTTATATGCATACATACGCAAAGCAAGGTATTTACAGGATTAATAAGAAATAATTAACAGAACAAAGGCACTGGAATTAAGAGGGGTGTGGGAAGACTTCCTGTAGAAGGTGGGATTTTAGTTGGGACTTAAAGGAAATGGAGAAGGTCAGTAGTCAGAGAGAATGAGAGAGAGCATTCCAGGCACATGGTACAGTCATAAAGAATGTCTGAAATCAAGAAATGGAGGGTTTTCTTTGTGGAACAACCAGGAGGCCAGTTTCACTAGATAGAAGAGTATATGGTGGGGTGTGTAGTATAAGAAGATTGGAAAAGTAAGAGGGGGCTGGATCATGAAGAATTTTGAATGCCAAACAGAACATTTTGTATTTGCTCCTGGAGGCAATAGGAAGTCATTGGATCTTATTGTGTTGGGGTAGGAGGGAAAGGGTGATATGATCAGAGTTTCAGGAAAATCACTTTAGTGACTAAAGGAAAGATGGATTAGAGTGGGCAGGCAGACAGACTATTGCAATAATACAGGTATGAGGTGATGAGGGCCTGCTCTAGAATGGTGGCAGTATCAGGGGAAAGAAGGGAGTGTATTTGAGCGATGCTGCAAAGGTGAAATCAACAAGCATGGGCAACAGACTGGATATGAAGTCTGAGAGAAAGAGAGGAATCCAGGATGACTCCTAGGCTGTGAGTCTGAGGGACTGGGAAAATGGTGTTACCCATGGCAGTAATAGAGAAGATATGAAGTGGGAAGGGTTTGGGGGGAAGACAAAGAGCTCTTTAGATATATTGAGTTTAAGATGTCTAATGGACATCTAGTTCGACATGCAAGACTGGAGGTCAGATGACAGAGATCGGGGCAGGAAAGGCAGATTTGAGAATCATTTGCCGATAATTAAATCCATGGGAGCTAATGAGATCACCAAGTGATATAGTTTAGAGGAAGAGCAGAAAAGATTCTAGAACCTTTAGAAACACCTACATTCAGAGGGCATGATCTCGATGAGGATCCAGTAAAGGAGACAAAGAATGGTCAGATAGGTAGAGGGAGAACCAGGAGAGAGTGGTATCCCAAAAACTTAGAGAGAAGAGAATATCAAGGAGGAGGGAGTGATCAATTGTCAAAAGCAGCAGAGAGGCCAAATACTGATGGAGGAAATCGCAAGCCTGTGCTGATGAAGTTAACTACAAATCAAGCCATCTAAACTCAGTTCAGCCCTTACCACTCTAGGGCCATATTTCATCTCAGACTGACTCCCAATTCCACTCTCTAAAGTCACTGTTTCAAATCTTTTCTTTCCTAAAAATCCCAATTTGACCTTTACTAAATGACTGTGTACTTCCTCCTTTACTAAGATTGAAACAATCCATTGGTTTTTTGTTTGTTTTTTGTTTTCACACAGCCCCTAAGAAAGCAGGAAAAGGTTTAGTAGGGGGTGTGGGGAAACTATTACTAAAGGATTTACCACCTCAATACTGGCACCCATCTGGGAGGGTCATGGCACCTCAGAGGCAGATCTAAATAGAGGTTTCCCTTCCCTGGGCTAAGGCAAAGAGGAAGGGGAAGGATGCGGCAAGAACTTGTCTCTGTTTCAGGTACCAGCTACTTTAAGCGCTCTTAGGCACAAACAGGGCCTGTCTCATCATACTATAGTTAAGCAGTTAGTAAATACTCATTTATTAAGCACCGACTATGCACCTGGGAATACATAGAAAGGAAAACCAAATCAAACAAACAAAAAAGTTCTTGCTCTCAAGGTGCATACAGCCTAATTAGGAGAGTCAGCATGCAAATTCCTATGTATAAATGATATATATAGGATAAGTCAAAGACAATCGAAAGAGGCAAAGCATTAGCATTAGGGGAACTTCTTGATGAAAGTAAGATTTTAACTGGGAGAAGGAGGCCTGGGAGCCTAGAAGATGGAGATGAGGAGGGACAGAATTTCAGACATGAGAGAACAGAGGGCAGGCAAACAAAATGTCTCAAGTAGAGAGACAGAATGTCTTATGTGAGGAGGCCAGTGTCATTGAATCACAGATTATGTGGATAGAGAAGGTAATTTGGGGGAGAAAGGTAGATGATGAAGTTTTGTTATGATTCAGTTGTTTTCAGTTGTGCCAACTCTTCGTGACCCTATTTTGGGGTTTTCTTGGCAAAGATACTGGAGTTGTTTGCCATTTCCTTTTCCAGCTCATTTTACAGATGAGGAAACTGAGGCAAATAGGGTTAAGTGGCTTTCCTGGGGTCACCCAGCTAGTAAGTCTGAGGCCAAATTTGAACTTAGGAAGATCAGTCTTCCTGATTTCAGGTACAACACTCTATCCACTGAGCCACCTAGCTGCTCAGATTATAATGGGTAAGTTATAAAGGGCTTTCCCCCTACCTCCAGTCATTGCTGGAAAGTAATCCTCAGGCATATCTCAAGAAGCCAAGAAACACATCTTATGGCTTTCACTGGGTATCAAGGAGCCTCAGGGGAGAAAGAGAAAGGAAGAAATGTAGTCTAGAACCTCCTTTCCTTGCTCGTCTGTCAAGGTGGGTTAGGGTTGGTGGTGAGCAGCAGTTGACCCAACCAGACTGACAGCAAGTGAGGTAAAATCATTGGGCTTAGTATTAGGGCCACTGGAGGTGGAATTAGGCTTTGTTTTGTTTTTAAGACATAAGGTTATAGTGTTTTACAAGCATAAAGCTTTAAGTAATAAGATATTTTTAAAAGTCCCCAATTGATAAATAGTCAAAGAATGTGACACAAGCAGTTTCCAGATGAAGAAATTAAAGCTATCTATAGTCATATGAAAAAATGCTACAAATCACTATTGATTAGGGAAATGCACATTAAAACATCTCTGAAGTATCACCTTGCACCTATCAGATTGGCTAATATGACAGAAAAGGAAAATGATAAATGTTAGAGAAGATGTGGGAAAACTGGGACACTAATGAATTGTTGGTGGAGGTGTGAATTGATACAACCATTCTAGAGAGTAATTTGGAACTATGCCCAAAGGGCATAGACACCCTTTTATCCAGCAATACCATTACTAGGTCTGTGTCCCAAAGAGGTCAAAAAAAAGGAAAAAGGACCCACATGTACAAAATTATTTTTTGCAGCTGTTTTTGTGGTGGCAAAAGAATTGGAAATTGTGGGGATGCCCATCAGTTGGGTGATGGCTGAACAAGTTGTGGTATATGAATATAATGGAATACTATTGTGCTATAAGAAATGATGAGCAGGCAGACTTTAGAAAAACGTGGAAAGACTTACATGAACTGATGCTGAGTGAAGTGAGCAGAACCAGGAGAACACTACGGAATAACAACAACACTGTGTGATGGTCAACTGACAGACTTAACTCTTCGCAGCAATACAATGAACCAAGACAATTCCAAAAGACTCATGATGGAAAATGCTATCCACGTCCAGAGAAATACAGATCGAAGCATACTATTTTCTCTTTTCATTTGTTTTTTTTCTTTCTTGTGGTTTTTCCCTTTTGTTCTGATTCTTCTTTCACAACATGACTAATGCAAAAATATGTTTAACATGATTGCACATGTGTAACCTATATCAGATTGTTTGGTATCTTGGAGAAGGGGGAGAAAAATTTGGAACTCAAAATCTTACAAAAATGAATGTTGAAAACTATCTTTACATGTAATTGGAAAAAAATAGTATTAAGTGAAAAAAAAAGTCCTGGTCCAGGGACTAAACATTGATGGCCAACCTTACCCACAAGTGTGCCCTGGAAGCCTAATGGTGTTTTCTCTTTTTGAGAACAACCTCTCCATCCTCATAACCAGCATCCCCAGTCCTGCTCTCACTTCTTGCCTCAGGGCTCTTCTAATCTCTACCAGGGCAGCTTTCTTTAGACAGAAGAGAGAATTAAAGTGAAAGAAGCCAAGAGCCCAGGTCAGAAGCTTGACACTCTCAGAGTCATCCCAGAGTTAGCTTGGGACAGTAGATGGCTAAATTTTCAGTGTAAGGACTTATACCTCAGAAATAGACAAACACAAATCAGCATTCAATTTATTGCTTGGTTGATTGTCTAGACTTAAGAAAGTAATGGAGAAAATATTAACAATACAGATTAAACATTTTTCTTGCTTTTCTTTTTGAGTATGGTTAATGTGGAAAAAACACTTTTTTTTCCTATTATTGACTATCACAGAGTCAAAAATTGCCTCTTACATAATGGACGTGAGTCTATGTCTTAATGGTGTTTTCCCAGAATTTGAGTGGTATTTTTATTACTTGTTTAGTGTAATATATTGAACAATTTGTGCTTATCTCTGAGCTGAAATTTTCCTAACGTCACCAAGGCATGCTTTTATATCTGAAAATTTGAACGTTCCTTTAAAATATATACCAATTTTTTACTGTTATGATTTGAAATGCATATGTAGAGACAGTGTGGTGTAATAGAGGCCTCAAGGCTCCAGATTCCCCACCCTTGGTGTAATGGATAAAGATCTGGCTTTGGGGCCAAGAAGACCTAGGTTCAAGTCCTACTTCTGACACATACTAGCTGTGAGACCCTGAACAAGTTACTTAATCTCTCAACACCCTAGACAATTCTAGCACAAGGCTTCTTAAATTGGGGTCTATGAACTTGTTTTACAATTTTTTGACAATTGTTTAATTGGTTTTCTATGTAATCCTACATTATTTTAGATTATGCATTTAAAAACATTATTCTGAGAAGGGGTCCAAGGCTGCTTCATATTGTCAAAAAGGTCTATATTGCAAACAAACAAAAATGGCTAAGAACCCCTGCTCTAAGATTATAAATCACAGAGAAAGTGCTGACCTGCAGTGGTTAAGAAGTTCCTACCCCAGAATCTTCTTACAGCAATAAAAGCGCAGATCCAACCCTTATCCTTACAATCTGAATATTTAAATCGTACCCAGTGGACTGAGAGTTAATTTAGTAGACAGTAAAAAGATCTTGAGTAAGCCAGAAATACCTTATCAGACACTGTCTGTAGAAATGTTTGTGAAAGTTTTTCTATGAGAGGAAAAAAAAAGGGAGAAAACTATACCACACTAATTAGAAATTGAGTTATGGATATATTATAAAGACTTCATGGATTTTATAACTTTGTGTATTCGGTACGGATATTAGTCTCATTCCTTTTTCCCCCAGAAGATGAGAACATGGTCACTAGTTAATTAGAAGTTAATTTAATTCAGATTCTGCAACAGCTTTCTTTCTGCAATGATAAGTTTTCAATTGCTGTAAGACATTAATGTTGTGTGTTAGATGTGCATTCCTAGAACCTAAAATCTCCACCTCAGACCTTGGAGAAGAGCCTGGAAACTTGGTGGAACATCTCATTAGACGCTCTCAACCACCAACTGTTAAATGTCAAGACCTTCAACCTTAGATCCCCAGGTTCCCTCTTAAAAGATTGACCCTCTAGAGGATATCATTCACCCCTATATCTTCAGAAATAGTCATCCACTTTGGCTAGTCTTAACAGCGGCTCTTATTGTTCTCAACAAACCCCTATCTCTTCCTATGTATTCATTTTCTGTAAAATGTCACACTTCCTTTTTGTGGCTGTTAATTGGAACTACTGATATTTGTGTTTTGGAATATGTCACGAAAGAGTGGCATGTTGCATGGAAAGTAACTGTGGAGGAATGTTGGAAGACAGGTGCAAAAAAGAGCTCAGAGCTTTTAGAAAGACTTTATGTGAGCTTAAATGGGCATAAAAGATGGATTTTTTTTTATGATTGTCACAAATTGGGTTACAACTATAAACCTGCTGGTACTGATATTAACTCTAAACATAATTGTTCCCTGTTTAAATTTTAAGCAGTGGAACTCACCCTATGAGGTGGATTCCCTTGGGACTGTAAATTTGATTGACCTGTGACCTCACTCTGATCCAGGTGAAAGGGCTCTTGCTGATAAATTAGCAAACCATCATATAAAGGGAAACGTTAGTAAGCCCAAGCCTGAGTGCTGAGCAGCAGCTGGTGAATGTAGCTGGACAGATGGACATGGCTGCTCTGTGAAGACAATGGCAGGACCATTCCAACTCCTTTCCCTATTGCACCACTGCTTTGCCTCTTTAAAGGAAAAGCCTCTTTTTATCCTATCTATCCATAGGCTTGGCTATTATGCCCCTTGTATAATGTGAAGTTGTAAATTGTCTATTCCAAAATTTTCTCACCTTAACCTAAGATCAGACGGAACTTAGAAAATTTTGTTTCAGAATTCCTTATAAGAGGGCAGTTAGGTGGTGTAATGGACAGAGAGCTGGGCCTGAAGTCAGCAAGATGCATCTTCCTAAGCACGAATCTAGCCTTAGGCACTTACTAGGTGTGTGATCCTGGGCATGTCACCTAACCCTGTTTGCCTCAGTTTCCTCAACTTTAAAATGAGCTGGAGAAGGAAATGGCGAACTACTCCAGTATTTTTGCAGGAAAACCCCAAGTGGGTTTATAAGGAGTCAGACACGATTAAATTGACTGAACAACAACAATTTATTATCAGAGGCCAGGATGTAACTTTCAAACCCAGATATGCCAAAAGCATAATGCAATCATAGCAATATGCTACTTCCCCACTTATGGTAAACCCCTCTGGCCAGTGAATGTTTTATGAAACATTTCAGTGACGATTTTATATCCCCGAACACACAATGATGGGGACATGGGGTGGAAAATGCTCTTTAAGAATCAGACATTTTTCTAACTGTTCTATGTATTAAAATTTAAATGTGTTCAAGGGTAGTGCTATAGGTTGTGGATTCCACTGAATGAAAACAAAAATTGAGATTTAGTCCATGAACTAGCTCAGAGGAACCAAGGTCCTATATCGCTCCCAAGATCCTTTTTTCCCCAAAGATGGCCCTGGCTTATCCTAAGCCAGTCTAGTAGTGAGACAAATGTAAAGCCCAAGTGACTGAGTTTTCTGGGTAATTAATAATCAATTTATTAATTAGGCTAGAAAATAATCAATAAGGTGAGGTCAGTGGTTTTGTTGGAAAACAAAGATCTCACATGGAGGCTGTTGAAAGTTCAATACTTTCCGGGAAGGGGGTGTACCTGAGGGTGAAAATCAACTCTGATTGGTTAACAATTAATGAAAGAATGGATGTTACAATGAGAGGCAGGCTTTTTCTAATGAGAGGCTGGGGGACATGACTCTGATGGAGAATTGATTCTTTTGTATATATTGCTCAGAGTCCTACCTGAGTAGCACAATGGTGGAGTGACAGTAAGAATACCACTTAGATAAAAGATGGTCTGGGTGGGGTGAATTTTTTGGCAAGGTCAGAAATGCCCTTGAGAGGGTAGGCATCTAATGAGCAAGCAAAAAGAGGATATTTGGGTCCTACATATAAAATTGGTTATTAATATAATAAGAAAATAATTTTTCTCAGTAGCATAAGTAATACTAAACAAGAAATCTTCCTGTTGACTAACTCTGCTTTAGAGCAGAGATTCTTTTTTATTTTATTTTTAATTTATGGAATAAAATGAGCATTTCCATAACAAAGTACAATAAAAAAAGATTTTTTTTTTTGGTCATGGACCCCTTTGGAAGTCTGGTAAAGCCCACTGATTTTTTAGAAATAAGGTTTTTTAAATGCATAAAAAACAACATACATAGGATTATAAAGGAAACCAATTATATTAAAATATGGCTATCATAACATTAAAAAGAAATTCACAACCCTCTGAAATATATCCAAAAGACCCCTTGGGGGTCCATGGCCCTCAGGCTAAGAGCAAATGCATTAGAGACTGGAGAATAATTGACTGGTTCAGAATTAAAGAAATCTCTTTAGAGCTAGAGCTTTCTGGGAAAACTCATGCCCCAAATAATTGTTTCTCTGTATACCTATGTAGTTTCAATTGCTTCTATATGGCTTTCACTCCTAAAACCAGGCGAGAAACTATTTTCCCCTGCTTCTTCAGCTCATAATTTATTGTGCTCAAAAGCACAAAAATGAGTGTGGAGGCAATGATAGAGGGGCCCTCTATTTTTACTCTCTTGATGCAAGTGACTCCATTTTAGAACTAGCCTTTACATCAGTGTAGACTAAGTAAGCCGCTGTATGTAGCTCAAACAGTGCTAAGCAGAGAAAGATATTATCCCCCTAAACTTAGTGTCTCACTTTTTCCTTCTGCAATAGCTAGGTGACACACAGGATAGAGTGCTGGATCTATAGCCAGGAAGACCTGAGTTCCAATCCGACCTCAGTCACGAGCTGTATGATTCTGGGCAAGTCATTTAATCTGTTTGCCTCTGTTTCCCATTTGTAAAATAGAGATAATAATATCACCAACTTCAAGGTTAAAATGAGATATTTGTAAAACATTTTGCAAATCCTAAATTCTAGATGAATGTCATTATATCATTAATAATTATTATCTAATAATACTGTCTAATAATATTATTCTTATCATCATTATCTTTTTCCTGACTATAAATACAGTTATAGAGAGATTCCAAATTTTAAAAAAACTGCTTACTTTACTGAAAAGTCTGCTATCTTTTTTGGAAGGGAGGATACGAATGGGGATTGGGAAGACACATGTGCCTGTGTATCCTCTTTGAATAAATTTGAATTTATTTCTGAAGTACTATTCTAAACTGTTTTATTTGGGCTATATGTCTTACCATGATTCATATGTGGAGGGCATTAAGAAAACAGTTCTGAGTGGAGTAGAGAGTCCATGCTGGGGAGTATTAAGAAATATGGGTGAACTAGAGAGATTAAGGAAGGATTTGAATACCAGGTCTAGCCACTATTGGGCACCTCTATTTTGGTAACAGCTTTATTCCTCTGCAGAAGAAGACACTGTATTCACATACTAACTTTCTGTTCCTTGTTGAAAATCTGGCCTATCTGCAAAGGAAAGTGGAGAGAGCAGATTTTTAACAACATTTGAGTCCAAATACCTTCAATATTTAGCAACATATTGTTTATAATGACATGATTATAGGTGCCAAGTCTTAGATCTAATCTCAGATGGCCACAGACTTAGCACAGTTTTGTGGGAAATTTCCCACCTGATTCCATTTTCTGTTCTAGCCACTCATTTTCGGGAGAATAGAATTTACTAAGAAAATCTCTAAAAATCATATTCAAGCAAGACTCACACACATGAAGAAAGGAAACCTAGAGTGACAAATATTTGATGGCACATATTCTTGAGGCCCCTACTTAACTTGGCATCAATTCAGTGTTTCCAAGTAAGTATGAGTCATGTGGTCATCAGTCTCTCCCAGGAGTAAACAGGGCCTTCATAGTCTCAGGTTGTCTCCATATGTTTAGTTGCTGAGTTTCCACTCCTGGGTTAGACTTCAGGAACTTTTCCAAATTGATAAATATATCCTCTGGCATATAGTCAGTCACTTATTTGGTCCAACCAAAACACTGAGGAACAAAATTCAAAATAAAGCAAGCTCTGACAAGCCTTCAGATAGCAATGTTCCTACCCCTGGAGTGGCCAATCTTAGTTATTTCTCTAAAATAATAAATTATGTTCTCACTGCCTCCCCCTCACCACTCCAAGATCTTACAGAGTTCTATTTGTTATGGGACAAGGAGCTCAAATTAAAGTGTTACTAGGTATAAGGGATTTTGAAGGTAGAGAAAAAGACCTGTTTCCTGGAGACTTCAGTAAATGCTTAAAAGCCCACAAAGAGAAGGCAGAGCTGTTCATTAACCTGAAGTACAATCAATGTACTGAGCTTTCATGTCCAATCTAAACCAAAAAGGGAGGAGGAAATCTTTGACTCAAATTAATGATCCCTCCTTCTACCTATCGGAAACCAACAGAAAGGAGATGGAGTCAGAAAGAGTCCTTATCTAGAGTTGCTAAGCCAGAAAAACCACCATGGGGGTAATCTTTCCCTCTGCCTTCCCCTTGTCCCTCCTCCAGCATGGGGCTATCTAGACCCCAAGTGGCTGTCAGGCAAAAAGAACAACATGGCTGTTTACACTACATGAATGAACTGGGAATCATTAACAGTAAGACTTCCGGTGAAATGGAGGTCTTACCATCTGCCCTACCTCTTTATCCTAAAATCCTCTAGACCACATCATCTATACTGCTGATTTTCCCTCCATAGTCCTGGATGTTGTGATCTGACCTGCCAACATACCCTTAAGAATCCTGGGCCTTGCCATCTGATCTTCCACTGTACCCTACCCATCTCCATCTGTCCTGCAGCTAAACTCATATATATTGTCCCTCCCAGTTGCAGTGTGAGCTCTTTGAAAGTAGGTACTTTAGTTGTATTCTCTGTGCTTACCACAGTGCTTGGCTCAGAGAAAGTGATTAATAAATGTGTTTTCATCCATCCATCCATCCATCCATCCATCCATCCATCCATCCATCCATCCAATGACTTAAAAGTTTCTCAAAATAAATTGAAAATGATGAAATTGCATGGAACTTTTGTGCAAAAGAGATCCAAAATGAACTACTATGTTATGTATAATGAACACCGATTCTAAAGCCACACTTTTTTATTCTTTTTTCACATTATATTATCAATAAAGCTTCAAGGAGATGTTCAAATCAAAAGGGCTTGCAAAAGTCAAGAACTTCCAAGAATGAAGATTTGCTAGCATATCTATGTTGAAGAAGCTAGCTTCTAAGGTAATGTCTAACAAAAATGGATGAATTCGATTTTCCAGGATTAAGGCTCAGAGCCTTTCTCCTAAAGTGCCAGAGGTAGGGAAGCAAACTTGGATTCAGTCAAAGAGCTGCAATTGAGGACCTGCAAAGTCACATATGGCCTGGAGGCCATAGGTTTCCCACCCCTGTACCTAAAGAGAGTTCTCACCTGTCAGTTACTTCAAACCTGAAACAAAGGACTTTTCTGCAAATCCAAATTCAGAGGTAGATACCATATTCTCTGAAAAGCTCAAACATGAGACTCTTTGCTTGCTCAATGTCTTTTTTTTTTGTTTTTTGAGGCAATCAGCGTTAAGTGACTTGCCCAGGATCACATAGCTAGTAAGTGTCAAGTTCTGAGGCCAGATTTGAACTCAAGTCCTCCTGACTTCAGGGCAAGTGCTCTATCTACTGTGCCACCTAGATATCTCTCTATGTCTTTTCAATAAAAGCAACTTCCAGACCCCAGGAAATTACATTTAGATGTGGTTCCCAAACTTAACTTTTTTTCCCCACTGTGACCATTTCCTTTATATTTCCCTCCAACTTCTACCACTGTGTAACTCCTTCAGAGCAAATCCTGCTGAATCGTATGGTATGAAATGCTGTTATTACTCTAGACATAATTTGTGATGAAAACATATCAATCATTGAAAATGCATTTATAATTAATAATCAGGTACAAAATTAAAATGAACAAAACTAAACTATACATTATGAAGTTACTTTGTGGTAGACTTACTCCCTCGAGTTGCTAAGTCTTCAAAGAAATTAATTTAAAAGCAAGAAGATTCACATTTTATCAACCTTTGATGTTATAAACTTCCAGTTTAGATATGTCTTCTTTTAGTGCAAGTGGGGAATAGAGTTTGCTGGATTTCCACAACTCCTCTTATTTTTGTGAGATGTTCATGGCCTTATAATTCTTAATGAGTAGAGCACAGATGACTTAAAACAGTTTGTTTTTTCAAAGGGTCATCAACAAAGGCCCTAATGAAGATGTAATGTGTTGGATGTGAGAAAGTATCAATCAATCAATATTTATTAATCAAGGTGCTCACAATCTAAATAATTCTTTATTCTTTACATATAGAAATTCAATGGCTCCCTATTTTTTAGGACAAAACAAAAATTTAAAGTCCTCCACAATTTCACATCAGCCTACCTTTCTAAGCTAATGCATGTTACTCTCCTTCAAACACCCTATTTTTCCAATCAAACTGATCTATGAGCTTTTCCTCAACCTTAGAATTCCATCTCTTATCTCTGGGCCATTGTAAGACTGCCTCCCATATCTAGAATGGACACCCTCCTTACCTCTGTCTCTTATAATCCCTAACTTGCTACAGGCTAGCTATAGAAAGAGAGAGAGAGAGAAAGAGACAGAGAGGTAGATACACACAGATGTGTGTGTGCATCCACCTATCTCTATCTATATGTCTTATAATCCAATCCCACCCAAGTATTTTTTATGCACCTACAATATATGCAAATCAGTATGGACACGAAAACAAAATGACCATCAATCCTTCCCTCAAGGAAATTAGATTCTTCTGTAGGACTATTTCAGGTATGTATGTATGTATGTATGTATGTATGTATGTATGTATGTATATGTGTATGTATATGCACGTACGCATGCATATATGTATATGTGCATATATGCGTGTATGTATGTGTATACATGCATGTATGTGTGTATGTGCATGTATACTCACCGTGTATGTATGCGCATATACATACCCACATATGTATGTGTGTCTGTATGTATGTGTACATATTTATACTCATGTATATACATTTAAAATATACATATATGTGGGTGTGTATATTTACACAGTTTTTGTGTCCCCAATGACTTGAACATGTAGTAGGTGCTTAATACTTGGTTGGGTTAGATTGGATTGGAATTTCATCAGAAAGGGGATCCCCTCTTCCATCAATGTAGATTACATAGTTTTCAGGAATAGAGCAGTGAGTAATAGTCCTATTATACTCTCCCCTGGTCAGATCTCATCTGGAGTATTGTTGCGTTGATTATCTAGAATGAGTCAAAAGGAAGGCAACCAGGATGGTGAAGTCCCTGTCCTAAAAGGGACATGTTTATCCTGAGGAAGAGAAAACCAAACTGGGACATGTTGGCTACCTTCAAATATCTGAAGGCCTGTCAAGACAAGGAGGGATTAGGTTTGTTCTCCTGGACCTCAGAACCCAAAAGGCATAAGTTTTAAAGAGGCTAACTGAGGCCTGATGTTGGGAGATATTTCCTAACTCTCGGAGTTCTCCCAAAGTGGACTGAGCTACCTTGAGAAGTGTTGGGCTCCACCTCTTGGACAACCAATTGAAGGGTGTTACAGTGGGGATTCCTTGGAATGTGGGTTGGACTACAAGGCTACTGAGGTCCCCTCCAACTCTTAAATTCTTTGATTTTGTAACCCCTATATAATTCAGTAGATGGTCTTAGGGAGTTGTTATCGCTGAAAAATTAACTGCATCCAACCTGGTGATGAGATTCTCCAAATCTAGCTAGTTGTCCATTGCCCTAGACTCTGAGAATCCCTAGATCACTTACATGACAAAAAAAATCATTGGTTTAGGTCACAGGAATGGGGAAAGGGACTTATGCTGTGAAGTTTGGATTCAGTCAAAGGTCTGCACTTGAGGACCTAGAGGGCCAAATGTGGCCTTGAGGGCAGAAGCTCCCCATGCCTGGCTTAGGACTCTAGGGAAGAGGGGAGAAATAAGCATTTATATAGCACCTACTATGTGCTAGGCACTGTGCTAAGCACTTTTACAAATATTATTTCATTTTATCCTCATAACAAGGCAAGTGTTATTATTATTATTATTATCACATTTTATAGTTGATGAAAATGAGGCAAACAGAGATTTAGTTACTCGCCCTGGGTGATCATATGGCTAGTAATTGTCTGAGCTTGGATTTGAATTCCAGACCTTCTGACTTCAGGTCCAGCACTCTAACCACTATATCACCAGCTGATATTATCAATAGAACATTAAATTCTTATTTCAATCCTTCAAGGACTTTCAGAAATTCAGTTTAATCAATCTCCAGATGGTTTCTTTCAAGGAAGAAAGGCGATATTTTCAAAAATTCTAAACGAAAAAAAATAGACAATTATTCTTCTAAAGTACCAAGTCACAGATTACACTTAGAACATTAAAGTTAAGAAGCTTGACAATTAACATCATGTGTAAAGCAAACAAAACAAAACAACAACAACAAAAACCAAGCAAACGAAAAGCCTCTCCCAAAGTTTGGGTTGGGAGAGTTGGAGGAATTGAATTATAACTGAATATAGATAAGCCATTCTGTGAAAAAAGAAGTCACCTAAGAAAAGCAATGGGTCACAGATAAGGTCTTAGGGCTAGAGAACAGGGCAAGAGAAGAACCAAAGCACACGGTTGTGAAGAAATGATGAGAAGCATTTGGCAACGTTCCCTAGGATCATAAAGGAGAGGAAAAGATCAGGAGGCACCATATTACCTACATCCTGACCCATTCCTTCCCCCCCACAAAAAAACCTCTTCTTCCTCCTAGTTGTGTCCATTCCTATTAATGGGGATACCATTTCCCAAGTTTTTCAAGCGCAAATCCTCTGAGGCATCTCTGACTCCTCCTTCTCCAAGGACATGACTAAACAGCTATAAAATCCTATCAATTTTAGTTTCATCATCTACCTTGCTTTCCAACTGCCCTTACCCTATGTCAGGCTCTTTAAAGCTCACCTAGACTGTTCTCTTACCCTCCTAACCAGTCTCCCTAACTTGAATCTTCCCAGTCTGTATACCAAGACCAGATAATTCTTTGTAATTCCATCATATCATCCCACTACTCAGAAACTCTCAATAATTCACACAACTGGATCAATGGTAATCAGGTCAGTACTGCTCCTTGGCAGAGCTAGAAGGAACCTCAGGAAAATCATTTAGACTTAGCTCCATTATTTAACAGACTGCAGAAACTGAAGCCCAGGGATATTAAATGATCTGCCCCAGGTGACATAGGTAGTGAATATCAGAGCTAGGATTTGAAACCACTTGATGTCATCTAATTCCAGGCCCAAGGTTATTTTCACTATACCACCAATACTTCTCATAGATAACCAAATAAACTCCTTAAGACTGTTTTTTAACATTCATTCATTCACTCAATAAACATTTATTAAGTCTCAGCTTCAGTCTTCATTTCCAGCATTATTTCATATTAATCTCCTTCGCATACTCTGTTTCAGTCAAGTTGGACTATGGATGAGCCATGGACATGGCTGCCATGTCTGTTCCCGCACCTGTGTCTAAAATATCTTCCTTTCTTACTTCTGCTTATTAATATCTTATTTGTCCTACAAAGCAGAGTTTAATGCCACTTTACCCATGAAGGCTTCTCTGATCCTTCCCATCCAATCCCCCAGTGGAAGTGATTTTTTTTTTCCCTTTAAATTCTCAGACTTGTGCTGGTAAATGTTTAACAACTGGCTCTCTCTAAAAAAAAAAGTAGGCAGACATACTTTAAAGTTTAATCTGAATTATTAACATTTCATCCATCACTTTCTCAAGTCTTAAGACAATTAACTAATCAATCCTTAATTTATAGCATTTGTCCATTTCTTTCACTTCTCTAAATTCCCAGACAGTTGTAAGCTAGTCAATGTTTAACAACTGGCTCTCAGAGGAAAATTGTAAGCAGAACACATTTTTAAGTTTAATTTACATTTGTTAGTGTTTTCTCCATCACTTTCTTAAGTCTGGAGCCTAAGAGCTGACTCCAGCCCAGCCCTGTTCCTGTAGTACTTTGTTTTATACTCAGGATCATAAGGTCATAAGCAGAGAGGCATAAACTGGAAGAGGATTTGGAGGCCATCTAATCCAGACCTCTAGTCTCATATAGATGAAGAAATCGAAGTCCAGGTAAGTTGTGACTTGTCCAAGTTCACAAAAGGTAGTGAAAAGCTGGGCAAAAAATCAGACGCAAGCTCTTTGACTCCAAAGGCAATAATCTTTCCACTGAACCTGCCAACATTTTTTTAAATGCCTACTATGTGCTAGGCACTCTGTTAAACACTGGAGATATAAAGAAAGACAAAAAACAGTCCATGCCCTTGAGGAGCTCCCTGTTTAATGGAGGTGACAACATACAAACCATTAAGTACAAACCAGCTAGACAGGATAAATTGGAAATAATCAAAGAGGGAAGGCACTTTGTATTTTAATTATTTGTGCTTATATTTTATCTCCCTTTATTTATCGAAAACTCTTTGAAGTCAGGAACTATGTGTCTTCAATCACCAAATCCTCAAGAATACCTTGTACTGAGCTGGTTTATTAATAGATTTTAAATTAAAGTGCTGGCAGAGACTCAACTCAAGGTGACTTCCACATACCTGACATTAGATAAGTCATTTCGTTTTCATGGGCTTTTCTGATTAACTGAATTACCAAGCCTCAGTTTCTTCATATGAAAAAAGAGGGGGTCCAACAAGATGACTTCTGAGGTCCTTTCTAGCTCTATAGCCATAACCTTGTGGTTCTATGGTTATTTGTCTTCTGGAATTATGAGACTAAAGACTAATCATGGAATTTCCATGAACAAATGCTGGGACATTACCAGCTGGCACTTAAGTTGGCAATGAGGAAAGTAGTTTTTACCTGAGGCTACAGCTCTTTCTAGGGCAGCTAGGTGGCATATTGTATAGAGTGCTGGGCCCAGAGTTAGAAGAGTGGTCTTGCTGAGTTCGAATCCAGCCTCAGACACTTACTGGCTATGTGACCTTGGGCAAGTCATTTAACCCTGTTTGCCTTAATTTCTTCATCTGTAAAATGAGCTGGAGAAGGAAATGCCAAACCATTCCAGACACTAAGACATGAGTGAACAACAAAAATAGTAACTACAATCATGGCAGGAGGCATGCTGGTGGGAGCTTGTGAACTACATAGCAATAGAAAAGATACTTCCAGGCTATCACTGGAGACCTGAGGCAACATAAATAGCCTTTATTCAGGGGAACCAAAGCCATGGAAATTTAGGTTGGGATGGATTAGATCATCTCAGAACATGTACTACAAATGTTCTGACAGCTATGGACAGCATAAGGTTGGGACACTGCCAGGAGAAGAAAGGGAGGGGCCAGGTGATGCACCTTTGCAGAAGAAATTCCCTTCACACCTAACCTTCTCCTGCTTTGATGCCTAGGATTGTAAAAGCAGAAGTTACTGGAGACAAGCAGAAATAGGAAACCAGCCTTCATATCATTTTATTGCTGTTCAGTCGCTTCAGTCAGGCCCAATTCTTTGTGATCCCATTTGGGGTTTTCTTGGCAAAGATACTAGAGCGGTTTGCCATTTCCTTCTCTAGCTCATTTTACGGAAGAGGAACTGAAGCAAACAGGGTTAGGTGACTTGACCAGGGTCACACAGCTACTAAGTGTCTGAGACCAGATTCTAACTCAGGAAGATGAGTCTTCTGATTCTAGTCCCAGCACTCTATCTACTGCACCACCCAGCAGCTGGTCTTCTTATCCTATTTTTTAAAAAAATTATTTATTTAACATATTTAGTTGTCAGCATTGATTTTCACAAGAGTTTGAATTACAAATTTTCTCCCCATTTCTACCCTCCCCCCCACTATAACCACAGAATAAACAAGGAAGCACAAAACAAGATTTGACTGAACCAAGGAATGCAAGAAACAAGGCATCTAGCTGGGAGGAAATGTACAGTAATATTCTCTGGGAGAGGAAAAGGGGTTCCAAAGGCTTCTCTAAGCATTTCTTGTGTTATTTTCATCTTTCCAGTGGGAAAACTTTAAGCACTCAGACTTTCAGAGGTTTGTTGAAGGTCATGGAACAAGACAACAATTTTCACTGGGTGCTGAACTCTATACTAGATTTTTCACTCTAGGTTTCCAGACTTCATCTAGGAGGCACTGCTATTTAAAAGCTATAATTTTAATTACTGAAATAGGTCACAAGTTATCAGTGAGTATGTTTTAAATTCAAATACTAAGCCACATGGGTTAAATAAATGATGGAGATTATGTAAAGCACTGACATAAAGATAAAATTTTAGCAAGCAAAAGATAATGCAATTAAATGCCTCACTCCCAAACCATCGCACAACCTTTCAAATCTATAGAGGGAGGAAAAAACCCTTGGAACTTCCAATAAAATAATAAGGAGGTTTAAATATTTATTACTTCTTTTTTTAATGCACAATACCAAAAATTCCCCAAGGAAATTGCTACCACTATGAACTTATATCAGCATAATTAATAACAAAAATAGAGCCAGCCAATAAAGATAAGACTATAAACTCAATTAATAGCAAAATAAAAAAAAAGTAGGTTGTTAATCAACTGAAGAGTCATTTGAAAACCCTGGATTTCTACTCCACATAATTTCTGCTCTCTCTTTATTCAAACACAAGTGACTTCTGAGAGTCAGAAGCTCTAAGTGGATCTGTATTTAAACTCTAGGCGTAAATGAAAAATCCTCCAAGTAAAAAATTTGGGAACCCCCCTTCTATAATTCATCAATTTACTTCTCACTTGGGAGGAAAGCTCAGTCAAGGGTGAGTAGCAGGAGAAGAGATTAGAAGATTAGGACTGGAGTTAACCTTTTTTTTCTTTGAATTGCCAATTTCCTTAGGTTTGGGGGCAAATTAGTTCCCTGAGGGAGGAGTCTGTCAAAGGGAAAAGTTTCCAGGCAATGCCATTAGAATGGGAAGAAGCAGGGTGGAGTTCTGTGGGGTTGAAGCTAAAACAATCTTGGATTTGGATAACTGGTCTTTATCTTTGCATTTTGTCAGTTTCCCATATCCTTGGAATGATGTGATCTATGTTTGATTGGCAGATTGTTTTTGGTTGTTGTTCAGTCATGCCCAACTCTTTGTGACCTTATTTGAGGTTTTCTTGGCAAAGATACTAGAGTGGATTGCCATTTCTCTCTCGAGCTCATTTTACAGAAGAGGAAACTGGGGCAAACAGGGTTAAGTGACTTGCCCAGGGTAACACAGCTAGTAAGTGTCTTCTTCTGGATTTAAGCTCAGGCCATCCTCACTCCAGGCCTGGCAACTCCATCCACTTTGCCACCTAGCTCCCCTTTGATTGGCAGAAGGAGAGAGTTAATGGCTTAAGCAGGACTCTAGGATGCCCAAGGTACTAGTTGTTTTTAATGATTTGCTTGTGTTGTCTGTAATTTAAAGACTTTGCTTTAACCTATTTTCCTTTTTTTTCTCCCTTCAAGCAAACTATTAGCAAGGCAACGCTGCACAGCCAATTCCCGGGCTATGGAAAAAAGTTTTTTTAATAAATCATAAAAATTGCATAAAGTCTCTAAAACTTGGTTACTTTCATTATTGAAGAAAGTGCAGAACTCTGACTGTTTAGTGCATCCATTTGATTCAAAACAGACAATATCTTACCTGAAAGTATCTTACTGTCATTTGAAGAAAGGGAGATGAGGTGAGGAAAGAATGATTCAGTTCTCTAATGCAACCATCTAGACTTATGCCTCTTTGAACTAGGTAACCTTTCTGTACACTCATACTCTGTGCTTAACTAGAAGAAATCCCTGCCTTGTCATGAGCAAAGATAAAAAAAATCTGTGCTTATTTTTTCACTGGCAGAATATAGTAGAAAGAATAATGAATTTGCAATTAGAAGACCTGAAATTTCCGCTCACGAAAGTCACTTTGCATCCCTAGCTCTCAGTTTCTTAGTTTGTAAAATCAAAGGGTTGGCTTGACCAAATGATTTCTTGGGTCTGTTCCAGATTAATGAATCTCTTTCCCCAAAATGGATAGTTGATCGAAAATCAGCTTATTATTAGGTCAACATGGAAGTGACATTTTCTATAATTGTATAGGTGTCACGACCTTTGCTCTCCATTCTTGCCATATTTCCTTGACTGAGGGGAAGATGCCTCAGACGACACTCTCAGGTGAACCTAACTGCAAATCTCCCCATAAGTGTGACATATCTAAATTGTCAGTCAGATAAGCATTTATTAAACACCTACTACATGCCTGGAACTGTGCTGGGAATACAAAGAAAAGCAAAGGAAAATCCTTCCTCCCAAGTAGCTTACAATCTACTGGGCAAGATAACATACAATCAAGTTATCCACGGGGTAAACAGAAAATATTGGACTAAGTTCTTAGCTTGTTCCTATGACCAGCAGACAAGTGGAGGTTTTCTGGAATTCTTTACTCCTAGGAAGAAAATAAAGCAAGATATACAAACTGCATATCTTGCTCATTTTGGAGGTAGGGAGGTAAGTCTTAGTCATTTTTTTTAATTAAGTTATAGCAATGCTTTGTTTCATGTTTATTTTTAAATATTTCCCTCTCCTTCCCAGTGAGTCTTTCCTTGTGACAAAGAAGTGTAATGGAGGGGTGGGGGTGGCCAGATGCAATCCTCCATGTAGAAGAGCCTGCTTCCAGAAAGGAATGATGACGTGTAATGGAAAGAACCTCCTCCCCATCTGGTACATATACAGGTGTTGAGCTGCTAATCATGTGATAAGGATACAGACTTAGTTGAGGAGCCAGAATTGGGGTACATTCAAATAACATTAACAGGCCAGGGCTTTGCTTGGCTCTGACTCTTCCCTGTCAACCTAAGAGGAAAGGGATGTATGGGGTGTTCAGGGAAGATGGGCACCTCAGCTATGAAGGTTTGCTGAGCCCTTTTCAGGGCTGCTCATCCACCTTTGGTATCCACCTGCCACCCAACTCTCACCTGTGTATCCAAGAAGCTGTAGCATGCCCAGCAGCCACACCAGTAAATACCTCATCAGATGGGCTAAACCAGGTTGAATGTAACCTAGGCCTCAAACCAGTCAATGGGTGAGGGCGATGTCTACCCCAAACACATTAAGACTTTCCCCTTCAGAATGGGTGAATAAGAATAAAGCTGACCATGAAGGTTGAAGTGCTTAGAGCTTGGTCAGACATCGAAGACCCAAAGTCATCCACTGCATCTCAGGCCATCACAAGTCATCTTGACTTTAGTTCTGCCATTGGACTTTGAGGACTCTGGAAGAGAGAGTGAGGCTTATGACGTTGTATAACTCTGACTCACTTAAATCTAATTCATAAGTAAGTTAAGATATCATCCCGTGATGTCATTAGTCCTCTTCAAAAAATGAAGGACGAGCAACAATAATAAGTGAGACAAGGAAAAGAAGAGGAGAAACCCTCTGCCCAGGCCCCATGTTGGATACCTTTGCTTAAAGAATCAATATGAAAGGGGTCTGAAGAATGGACTAGAGAAGGAGAAAAACTATACTTGATAAAATCCATGAGAAATCCAGGCAATAGGTTTTAAGAGCCAGAACCAAGATGGTAGACCAGAGAGGAAGAAACAAATTCAAGTCAGTCTGATTCATTGGGTGTCACTATTAAGGCTTGGGAAGCTAGGTGGCTGAGTGGATAGAGAACCCTGGACTTAGAATCAAGAAGACTCATCTTCCTGAGTTCAAATCTGGCTTAGCTGTGTGACCCTGGGCAAGTCACATAACTCTGCCTCAGAGTATCTGTAAAATGAGCTGGAGAAGGAAATGGCAAACCACTTCAGCAACTTTGCCAAGAAAACCCCAGACAGGGTCACCAAGAATCAGACATGACTGAAAAAGACTGAACAACAATTAAGGCCCATGTGTAAAGAAACTGAGGATTCTAGGCCCCAAACCCACTAAATCAATCTATCAAGCTAATTCATTCTACTGTTTTTATGCCTCCTTTTCCCAACAAAGATCCAGTGACTTTCAGTTCTGTTACTATGAGATCATCAGAGTTATAGAGCACAAGTTCCAGACAGCCAGGCTTATGCACCAATATACCAACTATATACATTTTTAAACTAGGATTTACATTCTGACAAGCCATAGTAAGCAATGGCAGTGGTATCTTTTTTTTTTATTAGTGTTTTTGGAAGTTTAGATGTAATCTGCTTTGAAACTTCATAGACTTAAGTGAGTTCAGTAAAAGCCCTTTGAGTTGTGGCATTCTGAATGTCCTCTGGAAATTAAAAAAAAACCCAACACTGAATCAAAACTTTAGAGAGGGGAGAGAAGAGGGAGTTTAGTTAGAGGTTTGTAACTTAGTCTTAATTGTCCAAAGTATAGAAAAAGGTTATACATAAGTTTAAAAGCCTATGACTGGAGATTTCAGAGTCACTTGATAAGATAAACTCTCCAAAGACTCTTTGAAGATCAAATATAAAAGCAGTCACTAACTTATCTCAGGGGTTGGAAGCCCCAAAAGAAAACTTAGAAAATCTTACTGATCCTTCAGCAATATGGCAAACCTCACTCACTCAAAGACCCACCTGCAAAGGTTGAGATAACACAGCATGCTGGAGACTGGTCCCTCAATCTAGAGACAAAATAAGGCAAAAGCCTCAGTGGGAGGTGAATGCCCTTACAAGGAAGAATTATTAACAAATTTACGAATAAAGGTTCCATTATGCTTTTGTGAGAGACAGCCTGGCTAAAGTGGATAAAGAATCAATGTTGGAGGCAGAAAGTCCTAGTTCAATTTCTCCCTTTGACGGCTACTGGCTATGTGACCCTGGGCAGGCCACTTAATTTCTCAGTGCCCCAGGCAATTTCCTAAATTTATAAATTGCTGAGCAGGTGCCTATCAACATTGGCAGGGTCAGATTCCTCATCTGAATCTCTCTCCATGGAATGAAATCACAGGTTTGGTACAAAAAATAACTGGCAACAAAGTCCTTTTGGAAGGACATGCATTTCTTACCTCAGTTAAGATGCTGCACTTTGATCACAGGCAGAGATAAGCAAAAACAATAACCATGGGTCTTAATACCAAAATGCAACATGTGTGAAATTCTACTATACTTGCAAAATTTCAGTGAAATCCCTGACCCAGTTTGAGACTCTTCGGAAGGACAAGGAGGGATTTCCAAAAGGGATCTAGCTATTCCATTTAACTACTCCTTCCCCAGAATTTGAAAGGAAAAAAAAACCCCAAAACTAGAGCAGGTACTTAAATGTCAATTAATGACAGCTAACAAGAGCTAACATTTATACCATACTTACCATGCAGTAAAACGCTTTACATTTGTTACCAAATGAGTTTGGTCTTCACAACAGTCCTGGGAGGTAGGTGCAATTACTATCCCCACTATGCAGTTGAGGAAACTGAAGCAAACGGAGGTTAAGTGACTTGTCCAGGGTGACAGAGCTAGTAAGCATCTGAGGCTAGATTTGAGCTTGAATCTTCTATTCACTGAGCCACCTAGCTGCCCATCAATCACTCTAATCCCTTGGTGGAAGGATGACACTGATCCTACAACAGCCCCAAGAAATAGTCATCTAGCCATCATTAGAACACTTTCACCGATAAGGATATTCAGGAGGCAAAACCATTCTAGTTTATTTTAATTTTTTAGATAGGCCTAACTATTCAGAAATTCAAAATCAGACCCCTGTAACTCATCCACTTACATGACTTTAAGTGTCTCAATTTCCTTTCCTGTATCATCATCTATGTCCGACTACCTTTGCATAGGTGTATCCTAGTACTCCTGTCCCATGACATCTTTTTGTTCACTTTACTCCCTAACTTGGGGATCTCATCGGTTCCCATGGGTTTGTCTACCACCACTATGCAGAGAACTCCAATATTCATATTGCCAACCCAATTTCTCCCCCAAATTCCATTCCCATACTAACAAATATCTTTTGGCTCTCTCCAGCTGTATGTCCCACAGATATCTCAAACTCAAGGTGTCCAAAATACAACTCATTATTTCTGCCCCTCCCCCCCAAAACGCCCTTTCTTCTTTGTAAAGGTTCCCTTATTTCTATTGAGGAGGTGATGTCCAACTGATCACACCCTTCATGTCTAATGAACACCTCTATAATATCATTTATGTCTATCTATGCCCTTCCCTCTATTCATAGTGCCATCACTGTAATTCAGGCTCTTACCATCTATCACCTGGACTATTGAAATAGCCTCCTAATTGGTCTTCTTATCTCCTATCTCTCTCTTTTCCAATCCATCTTTCACAGAGCTACCAAGGCAGCTCAATTTCTACTTTTGACAGATACTGGCTATGTGACCATGTGTCCTAAAGCAGACCATGTCATTTCTCTTCTCGAGAAGCTCTATTGATCATTTCTTGCCTCTAGGATAAAATACAAAATCTTCTAGCTTTTTTTTTAAAAATGTATTTTTATTTATATCTTTTGTTTTCATAACACCTAAGTTTTTCACTATATCCTTTCCCCTATCTCCTCCCAAAGAACCATCTCATCTAAAAAGGAATTTTTTTAAAAAAGAAGAAAATGAAAAAGGAAAGAGAAAAAAATCATCAGAATTAATCTATATATTGGGAAAAGTCTGAAAATAGATGTAAAGTTTCGCATCCATGGACCTCCCACCTCTGCAAAAGAATGCAGAGAGATGTCTTCTCATATCTATTCTTTGGGGCCATGCTTGTTCTTTGGAATTTTGCAACATTCACTTGATTGTTTTGTGGTTGTCCTTTCCATTTCCATTATTGTAGCCATTATGTATCCTGTTTTCATGGCTCTACTTACTTCACTGTGAATCAGTTCATGGAAGCCTTTCCATTCTTACCTGAACTCATCAGACTCAGCATTTCTTACAGCACAGTATTATTTCAATGCAAGCATGTATTACACTTGTTTAGCCATTTCCCAATTTATGAGAATCTACTTTGTTTCCTGTTTTTTTGCTATCACAATAAGGTGTTCCTATAAATATTTTGGTATAGGTGGGGAGTTTCTACTTATCAATGACTTTTTAGAGTACATGCCTTGTAGTGGAATCTCTAGGTGAAAGGATATGGATATTTTAGTCATTTTGTTTGCTTAATTCCAAATTATTTTCCAAAGTGATTTTACTAATTCATAGCTCCACCAATAATGCACTAGAGCAGAGTAGGGAACCTGAGGCCTCAAGGCCACATGTGGTCCTCTAGGTCCTCAAGTGTGACTTTTTGGCCGAATCTAAACTGTGAAGGATTTGGATTCAGTCAAAGAGCTGTACTCGAGGACCTAGAAGACCACATGTGGCCTTGAGGCCTCAGGTTCCCCACACCTGCACTAGGGTATCTATTTTCCTTTGACCCCTTCAACATTGACTACTCCTATATTGGCTGTGGGGTTAAAAACCTCACTGTTGTTTTGATTTATATTTATATTATTAGTGATTTGGAGCATTCTGTCATACGGCTGGTAATAGGTGGCAATTCTTTTGAGAACTATTCTTATCCTTTGACCATTTATCTATTGGGGAATGGATTTCAGTCTTATGTATACATATACCTGTTGTTTATAGATCTTGGACACCAAACCCTTATCTGAGAAATTTGATGCAAAGATTTATTTCTCCCATTCGACCCCCTCTTTTCTTATCCTAGATGCACTAATTTTGTTTTTGGAGAAACTTTTCATTTTCAAGGGATCAAAATTATCTATTTAGCATTTTGTAATTGCTTCCATAACCCTCATTTGGTTAAGACTACATCTCCTTCCCTACCTGTGAAGCATGTATAATCTGCTTTAATTCTAATTTTTTATGGCATGAGGTCATGAATTCATTTTGAATTTGTTGCAGAAGATGTTTATCCAAGCCTAATTTCTACCAGATTGCTTTCCAGTTTTCCCAGATGTTCCTATCCCATGGAGAGTTCTTTCCAAAGTAATTTAAGTTTTCAGATTTATCAAACACTTAGTTATGGTGTTCCATTATTTTTATTCTCTCGTCTAATCTTTCCCTCCACTTACTTTTAATGACCTTCACTGCTTGGCTTCAGCCCACTTTTCCTGAATTACTACACTTTACTCTTCAATCGCTCTATGTTCCATCCACACTAGCTTCATTGCACTTGCCCATGTTTCCTTTCTCTGTGTCTTTGTACACTTTCCTTCTGCCTCACAGAATCTGTGGTTTCTTTAAATCTCAGCTCAAATGTAACTTCCAGTTGCTAATCTTCTCACCCCTTTCCCTCTCCCCCACCCCTCATTAACTTGCATCTAATTTGTACTAAGGGAACTTTATGTTATTTTCCCTCAATGGATATAAACTCCTTGAGCACAGAGGCTGCTTTTTTTTTCTTTTTGTATCCCCAGTGCTTAGTACAGTGTCTGGCACATAGTAGGCATTTTGTAAATACTTTCAGAATACTCGAGTTGCTTAACCTCTCTCAATCTGTTTTCCATCTTTAAAATGAGTAGGATGAATCAATGATTTCTAAGGATCTTCAAGATTGTGATCTCCAAACAGATTAAAAATAAAACCTTTTATTGAAAAATTAAAAATGAAACCTTCTATTAAAAAACTTTTAAACAAAGGAACAAAAACCAAAACAAAACTGTACTGTCTCTTCTTACTTAACCATTATAAATTTACTTCATCTCTCACTCAGTCTTATGGCTGCTTTTAAGTAAAGTCCCTATTATTAAGCACTAGGAGAACATTTCTTTGAGGCTATGTTACTAAGAACTATAAGGTATCACATGCATTTGATGAGTGCACTCAGTAGGCATAGTTGATGGGCTTCTTCCTTGTCAGAGTTTTCTCCTTTGCCAATAGCCTGAAGCAAATTTTTCTATGGAAAAAAAACAACAAAAAACCTTCTAGAGCTGACAGAAGGAATTCTTCCCTATCCTTTGTAGCAAAATACCTTTTTTGTTTTCCTTATGGAATAAAATACATTTAAGCTTTTGAGCTGCACTTCTGTGTTGGAGGACCACAGTGATTTCACTGTATCATCAACTCCTGGGTGAATGACTGAGCCAACATCTTGACTTTTTAAAGGACCCATACTACTTTGATCCACAAACAATATGTTATATGCAGATAGACCCCTTAACACATCAATTATAGGGTAAAATCTGTTTACTCATAAGAGGCCCCAGTGATTTCATTGAAAACAGAACAACTTTATTCAACAAAAAACAATTGGAATTGGCAAAAGTTTTGGGAAGGGACTTCAAAATAATGAATTTGTTAAATGGCTATTCCTGCTGCATTGGAGTTTGACTTGGAGTTATAACTATTCACATGATATACGAATATGTAGCTGGTGATTCTGCAATATCTTTTCATCTCTGAAAATCTTGGGGTTGAGGAAGTTTTCTATATAGAGAGATAGATGGAACAGAATTATATCACTGGATTAATTATGCAGTGAGATAGAGCACCAGAAATGAGCCTGTCCTGATTTTCTCTAGCACAGAGAGGGGACAGCTGGAAGCCTCCAGGGAGCCTTGGGGCAGGAAGTCACACAGTAGGAGATGTGGAAATGATCTGTACACTGTTATTGCTCGGATTCCTCACAGAATCACAAAACTGGAGAGTTAGCAGGGACCTCACCAGCAATCTAGACCAACCTGTAGTTAAAAGGCATTCCCTTTATAACATGCCTGACAAATGGCTGTCCACTTCTCTTTACAAAAGGAGAAACCCACCACCTTCCAAGGGGGCCCATTTTGGTATCTTTGCTCCACCACCCTTGCCATACCAAACTTATGTCGAAAAGATTGGAATGGCTGGCTTATGATTGTGGCCACACCAGGTACCGCTAAAGATGAAAACAATGGGGAAGCATGGAGAATATGAGCAGAGTGGCCTTGAAGCCACAGCATCATGACCACAAGACAACTGGAGGTCAGTGCAGGGGGAGAAGACTTGCTTCTAGAGCATAGATGGGGATCGTGAGCTTTGAGGAAAGATGAGTTATACTTTCTGAGCTGCCAGATATTATAAATTCTACTAGACTGGTGAGCTGGGAAAGGCATGGAGGATAACTAATACAAGGCTGATTTCATCCACCATTTTTAGGTGGCGCAGTGCATAGAGCACTGGGCCTGGAATCACAAAGACCTGAGTTCCAATCTGTCCTCAGACACCTACTAGCTGTGTTTCCTTGGCCAAGTTCCTTATCCTTATCAAGTTTCCTCATCTGTAAAATGGGGATCATAATAGACCCTACCTCTGAGGGTTGTAATGAGGGTCAAATGAGATGATATTTGTAAGGTGCTTAGCAAATCGTCAACCACAATGTAATTGCTAGCTATTATTATTGATTGTAGCAAGCATTTCAAAACGTTTGTTGACTGACAAATGGTTATCTAGCCTCTATTTTCAGACCTTTTCCTTATTTACTATCTCCTGAGACAGACCACTTTACTCTCTAATGGTCCTAATCGTAGGGAAATGCTCTAAGAGCAGCATGGGGCTCTAGCAATGAGGTTGAATGTGAAGTCAAAGGACCTGGGTTTGAATCTCAGTTCTGTTACTTAATCCCTGTGGATTCTCTGGGCCTCAGTGTCTAATTTGTAAAATGAGGAGATTGGAGTGGATGAACCCTTAGTTCCCAACTGACTGTTAATCTATGATCCTATTAAGTGTTTCCCTAAGTTGAGCTAACATCTACCTGCCCATTTTTCTTAGTCCCATCCTCTACGGTCAGGTAGAACACATTCAACACTTCTCTGAAAACATCTCTTACATCTGTCCCATTCCACCACTATTCAGTCAATAAGCACTGCATTTATTAAGCACATACTGTGTACCTTGCACTGTGCTAAGCACTGGGGATTTTTTTAAAGGCAAAAAAAAATCCAAACCCTAAATCAGTTCCTACTCTCAAGGAACCCACCATCTAAAGGGAGAGATGTGCATGGGAACAACGATGTACAATCAAGTTACATAGAATACAGGGCTTCTTAAACTTTTCCTATTTTCAACCACTTTAGCACTTCTTAATCCCCGTGGAGTTGAGACTCATAGTTTAAGAAGCACTAAATTATAGAGGATACTAGCCATACCAAATATTAAACTGCACTATAGAGCAGCAGTCATCAAAACTACCTGGTACTGGCTAAGAAACAGAGTTGTAGATCAGTGGAATCGGATAGGTACACAAGATGGAGAAGTCAATGACTATAGCAATCTATTCTTTGATAAACCCAAAGAGGCCAGCTTCTGGGCTAAGAATTCACTATTTCATAAAAACTGCTGGGAAAATTGGAAAATGGTAGGGCAGAAACTGGGCATAGACCAATATCTTACACCATATACCAAAATAAAGTCAAAATCGGTTCATGATTTAGGAATAAAGGCTGATACCATAAGCAATTTGGGAGAGCAAGGAATTGTTTACCTATCAGATTTATGGAAAAGAAAAGAATTCATGACCCAACAAGAGATAGAGAGCATCACAAAATGTGAAATGGATAATTTTGGTTATGTTAAATTGAAATATTTTTGTACAAAAAAGCCAATGCAACAAAGATTAGGAGGGAGACAGAAAATTGGGAGAAAATATTTACAACTAGTGTGTCTGATAAAGGCCTCATTTCTAAAGTATACAGGGAACCGAGCCAAATATATAGGAATACAAGTCATTCCCCAACTGAGAAATGGTCAAAGGATATGAACAGGCAGTTTTCAGAGGAAGAAATTAAAGACATCTATAGGCATATGAAAAAATGCTCGAAATCACTACTGATTAGAGAAATGCAAATCAAAACAACTCTTAGATACCACATCTCTCCTGTCAGATTGACTAAAATAACAAAACAGGAAAATGATAAATGCTGGAGAGGATGTGGGAAAATTGGAACATTGTTACATTGCTGGTGGAGTTGTGAACTGATCCAGCCATTTTGGAGAGCAATTTGGAACTATGCCCAAAGGGCTATAAAATGTTCATACCCTTTGACCCAGCAATACCACTTCTAGGGTTGTATCCCAAAGAGATCACACAAGTGGGAAAAGGACCCGTATGTACAAAAATATTTATAGCAGCTCTTTTTGTGGTAGCTAAGAATTGGAAATCAAAGGGATGCCCATCAACTGGGGAATGGCTGAACAAGCTATGGTATATGAAGGTAATGGAATACTATTGTGCTATAAGAAATGGGGATGATACGGACTTCATAACAACCTGGAAAAACCTACACGACATAATGCTAAGTGAGTGGAGCAGAGCCAGGAGAACATTATACACAACCACAGATATATGGATTCTGTGAGGACTAACCCTGACAGACTTTGCTCTTCTCAGCAACACAAGGTGCAGGGACAACTCCAAGGGACTCACGATGGAGAATGCTATCTACATCCAGAGAAAGGACTATGAAGTATGAATGCAGACTGAGGCACACTTCATGCTTGCCTTCCCCTCCCCTTTTTTTTCTCTCTTTGCATTTTTTTTTTGGTTCTGTTTCTTCTTTCTCATGATTCATTCCATTGGTCATAATTCTTCTCCACAATTTGACTAGTGTGTCAATTAATTCAATGTGAAGTTATATGTGGAAGTTATATGGGATTCCATGCCATCTTGGGGAGGGAGGGGGGGAAGGGAGGGAAGAAAATCTGGAACTCAAAATTATGTAGAACTGAGTCATGTAAACTAAAAATAAAAATAAATTTTAAAAAAAGAAATGAATTATAGAAGATAAAATTGGAGATCACCAATGGAGGGAAGGCTCTGGCATTAAGAGGGATCAGGAAAAGCTTCTTGTGGAAGGGGGGTACTAGATGGAATCCAGGGCAGCTTAGTGGTGTAGTACATAGAGTACTAGGTCTGGAGTTAGGAAGATCTGAGCTAAAAGCTGACCTTAGACACTTACTAGCTGTGTGACTCTGGGCAAGTCACTTAACCTCATTTGCCTCCGTTCCTCATCTGTAAAATGGGGATACAATGGATAAGGACATGGTAAACCACTCCAGTAATTTTGTCAAGAAAACCGCATGGACAGAAATGGGGGGGGGCAGTCATGTAGAGTCAGACATGACTTAAGGACTGAACAGCAAAAACAGAAGGAAGCCAGGTGGGGCAGGAGATGGGGAGGAAGAGTATTCCAGCTAGGAGAATAGCTAGTAAAATAAATATTTGCTGACTGACTTACTGACTTTCACTTTGTGCCAGACCGATCAATCTTGGGCATTACTGAATCAGGTATGTAGCTGCCTCACACTATCAAGAATCCTTGGTTCATCATCATCTCGACTCTTTTGTAAGCATATATCTTGTAAGCTTTTATCTTCAGTTATGTGTTCAGGATATAGAAGTGGCCATCAAATGGAAAAGTTGCAATTGGATGAGTTCTTCTGAGATAAGCATAAATCACAAATAAATGATTCTTCCAAGATAAGCATAAACCTGGCTCGAGTCTTAACATCCATTGCGACCTTTTATTTTTCACCAGAGAGGAGATGAAAATTTCATCCCCCAAATCTGATTTCTGGGGGAAAAAATAGGCAGTTTTCATTAGGGTTTTTCTCTGTTATAATCCTCTTTATCTGTTGCTAAGGGCATTTAGATGGTACAGTAGATAGAGTGCTGGACCTGAAGTCAGGAGACTCATCATTCTGAGTTCAAATCCAGCCTCAGACACTTACTAGCTGTGTGACCTATTCCAGGTCATTTAACCCTGTTTGACTTTGTTTCCTCACCTGTAAAATGAGCTAGAAAAGAAAATGGAAAATCACTTCAGAATCTTTGCCAAAAAAGCACCCAAAATGGGATCACTAAGACCAAGGAATGACTGAAAAATGACTAAACAGCAACAAATCTGTTGCTGTTACCCTAGGGAGACTTAGGTTCACCTCTATTCAAACTCTGCTCTATCTTTTCCATTGCTAGAGTAAGGACTTGGATATTCCAATCCACAGTAATTATCTGTCTCACAGAAGACATACAGAGAAGGAGGCAGAGAGAATGAGACAGTGTATGAGAAAAAGAAACACTCCCACAGTGCTTTCCAAACCTGACAGTCTGTTCAATACTATGTCTACAGGCTTATAATTTCACCAGATCTCCCCACAGCCAGGCAATGTCATATTTATAGCACACTTTAATTAATGTTTCTGTAAGCCTAAGATTGTAGGCAACGGTTTGTGAACTTGATTTGTGTGTTTGCATGTCTGATGTTGGTATTTACTTATATGCATACATTAGTGACTAATTTTTAAAACATTTCATTAAACATGAAAATAAGAGATTCTCGAAGGGAAATTGCACTCTACGGGTAGAGGGCTCTATTGTTCACTCCGTTACTAAATTGAGAAGACAGAATGGTGTAGTAGCAAAGGCAATGAGCCAGGAGGAAGGAGAAATGAGTTATGGCTTCAGCTGGATCATAGGTTAGAGGGAGAAGGGACCTTAAACATAATCTAGTTCAGCACCATCATTTTACAGAAAAGGAACCTGAGGCAAGCAGAGTTAACTGACTTAAGTTGCAAAGCTAGGAAGTATCTGTGGCGAGCTTTGAACTCAGCAAGACGAGTCTTTCTGATTCCAGGCCTGGCACTCTCTCCCCAGCACCACCTAGCTGCCTTGGAATTCAACTAGATAACCCCTAAGGTTAGGTTCAGCTTGAACATTCTAGGATTTTCCTCTGCATGCTCTTAATTGTTAAAATATCTGTATAAATTCATCAATATCTGTACTGACACAGCAATAGAAAGGCAGGTCCTGCTACTCTGCAACTGGGGCAGCTGTGTGGTGCAGTGGATAGAGTGCTGGGCCTGGAATCAGGAAGATTCATCTTCTTGAGTTCAAATCTGACCTCAGACACTTCCTAGTTTTGTGACCCTGGGAAAGTCACTTAACACTGCTTGCCTCAGTTTCCTTATTTGTAAAATGAACTGGAGAAGGAGATGGCAAACCATGCTGGTATCTTTGCTAAGAAAACCTCAAATGGGGTCACAAAAGGTCGGACCAGACACAACTTAAACGGCCAAACAACCAACTTAAAGTTCTTAATTATGCCTTTAATAGACAGCTACCTCAGACAACAATTCTCCGCTCTGATTTACAGAGATGATTAAGAAGAATGGTGACCGTCAAGCTTAATCCTCTCTAAGTTTGTACTTTTTAACACATTTCCTTCTTTCTGAGAGTTAGCTTTTTGCTGTCAAGATATCGATTCTCTATGTGATAACTGAGGAGAAGAGATAATTCTTCTCTTTGTACAAATACAGTTTTTACCATGTGGCTCTTTCGACCCTAAGGAACAGAGCTTTTTAATCATGAGGATAATGATTAACAAGGACTTTCCTTCTCATTTATTTAGGCCTTGATGGTTTACAAAATATTTACTTTAGAGGGATCTCAGGAGATAGGTAGGGATGGGTACTGTTAACCTGATTTTACAGTAAGGCAGAAAAGGAAGGAAACAAGCATTTATTAATCGTTTTTAATGTGCTAACACAGTACTAACTGCTTTAAATTTTTTTCTCATTTGATCCTCACAACAGTTCTGGGAGGTACTTGCTATTATGATCCCCATTTTAAAGATGAGGAAACCACGGTAAATGGGTTAAGTGACTTGCCCAGGACACACGACTAGTATCTGAGGCTGGATTTGAACTCCAATACCAATGCTGCAGTCACTGTGCCACCTAGTTACCAGTAAGGAAACTAAAGCTCAGAGAGTTAAAGTGACTTCCTTGAGGTCACATTCTGAGTTGGAATGAGACTAAGGACTTCTGACTTCAAGTTTAGTCCTCTACCGTATTATCCAAGACCAATGCCATAATCTAGAAATCAAATATATAAACAGTCATGTTCAGGGTCAAAGCAAATTCAGAAGACTAGTCTAAACTCAGGATTAATGGTTCCAAAATTGGCATAGGAGTGGAATGGGAAGAATCTATACAGAACAAGGTCAGGAAAACAAGACGGCAGGATGAATGTTATACCTCTTTTCCTTTGCTCCTATCTCAGTCTACCTTGTGCCACATTTGTGTATCATTTTTTCTCATCAGAGTATGGGATCCTCTGGGGTAAGTGTCTAACACAAACCCTGAATATAGAAGTGCTCAGGAAATACTGAATTGAGCTGAGTTCTACCGGTGATTGGCCGGTTCAGAGTATACCAGAAAGTTGACATGCCACCCACTCTGCTTGAGTATTCCCCATGCACAGAAATTCTGAGAAACTGACATCTCAGCTTCATTCTCAAGGGAGCCTGGTGGTCTGATTTAGCCTTGAGGTGGAAAGAACCATAGAGGCCAGCCCGTTCATTTTGTAGGTGAGGAAATTGGGGCTTACGGCACATGGCAAAGAAATAACTTGTCCAGCATCTCATAGCCAATAAATGACCAGAGCTGGGATTCAAGCCTCTGCCTTCTGTCTCCAAAGCCGGTGCTCATTCCATCACCTGAACCTACCAACAGCTGGATCAAAATTTCATTGGCAAATATCCCGATACATAAAACATGTAGCTTTCGAGTCCTGTACAAAGACATATCCAACCCAATCAGGATTTAGGTGTCAGCTAGGCACATACCAGGCAGCAGCAAAATTCCATTCAATTAAACATTTACTAAGCATTTCATACACACAGCATTCTCTGTTAGATGCTTTAGAATATAAATTCTAATGGGAAAAAAGCAATATACAAGTAAGTATGAGACAGAAAGAGTAAGACGGGGACAAAGGAAAAGAGATTCCAAAGTGCAGAAGCACAGCACAACGCTCATCCCGCCATCTTATTTTCCTGACCTTGTTCTGCGTGTATCCTTCCCATTCCATCCTTAAACCAGCTTTGGATCCATCAATCCTGGGCTCAGACTACTCTTCTGAATTTGGTATCTCACAGATTTTTGCTTAGACTTGAATTGCTTATATATTTGACCCACAGATTGTGACATTGTCCTATGCTGAGAGCGGAGGATAAAAATGCAAGACAAAAACCAGGAACCTATATTCTATTTGGGGTGGTAACATTAATACATACACTATGAAGACAGAGAGTGAGTACTAGCAAATAATGAGACCGTGAAAGTTTTGTTTTTTTTTATAAATAATGGCATAAGAAACTCAACCTTGAAGGCAGTTAAGGATTCTAAAAAAAGTGAGGAAACACATTCCAGGTTCGCTTCTGCAAAGGCAAAGAAACCAGAGGTATAGAGCTAAGTTTGGGAAACAAGAAGGAGGCCAATTTGGTTGGGGCACAGAGTGTGTGAAGGAGAGTAATGTTCAATGATTCTGGAAAGGTGGCCCCAAATCAGATAGTTAAATGCTTTAAATGCCATGCTAAGGAAGTTATATTTTATCCTAGAGGCACTAGGGAGTCATTGGAGATTCTTGATCGGGGCTGTGTCATAGTCATCATACTTGTGTTTTAGGAAGACTATTTGTGTGGGACAGATTTAAAGAAGGGAATCCACCCCCCCCCCCGCCTCAGTCATTCCTGGCTACCTATTCATCAGTTTAATGACCAATAATGAGAGCAAACTTGGTTGCAAGTTTCCTGTCCCATTCATAATATAGTAGTAAGTGAAAAGCAACTTGTTTGTAAAGTGCCTAATAGGCAGCTGTGTGGCAGTCCCTCATCGTCATTTCTGTGGCAGTCTTAAAATGGAACAACAGGGGATGGGAGATAACGGAAACTGGGAAAAGCAGGATATGAAACAGGCCAATTCTGAGAGGAAATTTGAGATTTCTCTTTTGAACACTGAGATCTACATTTGTTAGATTACAGGTTATGCTCACTTGAAAAGCTCCTTCTTCATTATGTTCTCACTGCAGTAGAGTTTAATAAATATTGAATCTGGTGTCAGTATAAAGAGCACATTTGTCAGGATCTTGATATGACTGAGAAAAAGGAAAGTTCTTTATTTCTAGAAGCATGTGATGGTGCTCCTTGAAGGCAACTGATAGGGCCCCAGTCCTGTTATACATCTTCTTTCCACCCTGGAAAATATTTAACTAGAATTCCTCTCTCCTAAGGAATGACCTTGTTAATGTCAAGACAAATAGGTAAACACCGATTTTAATTTTAAAAGCAGCAGGGTATGGCATGCTATTAATAATAACTGCATGATTGGTACAAAAGTCTTACAGAATGTACAAAGAAGAGCTCAAAAAGGTATTCTCTACTAGACTATAAGCACGATGAAGCCAAGGAGTATTTTCATTTTACTTTCCCTTTGGAGTTGAATTGCCTAGCATAGTAACTCAAACACAATAAGTGCTTGCTGAATTGAATTTGGATGCAGGTGGGCACAAAAAATCTTTTGGTCCTTCCCCTCTCCCCCTGTGAACTTTATTTATGACAATGCACAGAAAGGCTAGTCATGACCAGAAAAATGGTTACAGACAAATAGAGGTAAAAATGTTAAAGTTGGAATTTTTTCAGTTATTATATGCCTTTTTTTCCCATGAGTTGCCATTCATTTCCAAGAGTACTATGTAAACAATGATCCAATTTAGCAAACCCTTATTAAGCACCTATCACATATAAGGTTTTATATTGCAGATACAAAGGTGTATCAAGTCTCTATCCTCAAGGAATTGACAAACAACACAGAGATGATGTACATGTGTGTATATATATATATATGTATACGTACATATATTCAAATGGGGCAAAGGTATAGGAGAGGCACAAATTCTATACTATGAGCAGGGAGAGGATGTTACCCCCTTGAGATTTGGGGAAAGCTTCCTAGGGGAGGTATCTGAGCCAGTCCTTGAAGGATAGAAAGAACTTCCACAGGCAGAAAGGATATTTCCTATATGAAAGATTCCATAAAGACCCAGAAGAAAGGATGGATAAGAAAAGTTTGAAGAATGATAAATTACACAATTTCCTAGGTATAGTATGTGACAGAGAAACAGCTAAATGACACATGGATAGAGCTCTAAGCCTGGAGTCAGGAAGACCTGAGTTCAAATATGGCCTCACACACTTATAAGCTGTGTGACCCCAGGCAAGTCACTTAACCTCTTTTTCCCTTAATACATCGGAGAAGGAAATGGCAAATCATGTCAGATTTTTTTTTTTGTGCCAAGAAAATCCAATGGACAGTATTGGTGTGCTATCATCCACAGGGTCACAAAGAGTTGGGCATGACTGAACAGCAATATGGGACAAAGGAAGAAAAGTAGTTTGAATTTCAACTGTATGGGACTTTAAATGATAGGATGAAGAGTTTTGACCTTAATCCATACACAATAGGAAACCACTGAACTGATGGTTGCTTAGCAAAGAGGGATGTGATCAGAATTACACATTAAGAAACTTTCTCTTGCGGATAAATTGGATAGGCAAAGATTGAAAGCACAGTTGCAAGCTAGAAACTTTATTAAAACAGTCCAGGTTAAAGATAATTTTAAATACAGGAGTGCTATCAGGAATGGAAGGGAGGACAGTGCATGGTCTAGAGAAATTGTGAGATTTAATAGTATCATTAAATTACAAAATTTAGATTTGGAAGAAACCTCAAAAATCACCTAGTCCTTCCTCACTTTACAGAAGAAGAAATTGGAAGTCAGAAAAATTAAATGACAGAGGTCAGAGTAAGTAGCAGATGTAGGGTTTAAGCCCAAGTGTCCTGATTCCTAATCCGGTCTTCTATTCATTACTCTATCTCTATCATCACCTAAACCAACTACAGACCAACTGCTAACATGAAGTAAGTGAGCCCAAGAGCTTCAGGAACGTAAGTCTGCCTGCCTCCCAACAACAGATTTGCTTCTTCTCTTCCCCTACGTCCAGTGTCAGGGAATCAACACTTGTGGAGATGCCACGCGCCAAATGCCTCTGCAGGTACTACGGCCCCCAAATCCTTAGCAGCCATGGCTAAAGAGAAGACCCTACTGAAGACCCTAGAAAGTTCTCAGCACCAAAGTCCTTTGTACTGTCAATCATAAGAAACTGATATAGTTTTATTAATGGAAATGATGTTAAAAAGAAAAAGATACATTACCATCTGCCTTGCAGCAGCCCCCTAAGGACCCACTGGGGCTTTCTACTAAAACTTCCTATAAGTGCTATCTTCTATAGAATGTATCTCCAGTACTTAGGACAGTGCTTTGCACACAGTGTTTGTTGAATTAATGCATGAATGACCAATGGAGCAAAGTCCTGGATGATATTGGGGTGATCAGAGGCATAGGAAAATGGCTTAGTCTAGGCAAAGAGAAGAAGAGGTGCTTTTTCCTGACACAGAGAAAAAGATGTTTAAGGATCTAAAGGAATTTTGAAGTGTAGAGGAGGGACATGGAAGGAATTTCTATTGGTTTCAATCCAGTAAGAGTCAATTGATTAATCTAGCATTCCATCACTTAGACATCTCTTTTAACTAATATTACTGCATATCTAAAGTATATAATAATTGATGCTTACAATGATGACTATGATGAACCTGAAATGCCTTCTAAATCATAAAAGAAGAATAAATTATTTTCAGCAGAGTTTTATCATTAAGTGTATTTTTTTTTGGTCTAGACTTGTGATTTCAGGGAGGGAACTTGGTAGAGGGAACTAGGAAGTTCCTTCTTCTGATGAAAAAGAAACCAACTTATGGCCTTAGAGAGTTATGTAGGGCCCCAAGAGGTACAGTGACTTGCCTATGGCCTCACAAATAATATGCATCAGGGACAGGACTTGAACACAGGCCTTTCTGACTCTGATGCTTGCCCTCTAACCAAGTAATGCTGCTTCTCAAGTATATTTAACTATATTTCAAATATATATATGCATACATATATGTATATCTCAAGTATATTTATCAACTATATATCAAATATATTTAACTATATTTCAATTCTTTGAAAATTGGTTATCTCTGTATGGCATGTAAGTCAATAAACCAGTCAGATTATTGGCTTATTCATCCCATTTCTCTACTGCTAGGTAACAAAGAGATGTCTCTAATAACAAAAGTTAAAGTTAATCCAACAAACTTTTTTTTAAAAAGCACCTACTATATTTAACACTTTGAGTACGTGGGAAAAGACAGAACCAATGTGAATTGATAGCAAATGGAAACTTCTCCCCTTAAAAGTCAGAGAACTGAGAGTGTCTCACCACTCGCTTCTACATCAAGTAAAAACAACTCTCCAGGGGCAAATTCTTTGGCCTAATACCCAAGTTCTTGACAAGCAGGAATCCTCAATTCACATGCTAAAGACATTTTGAATTTTGGGGGCATAGAATATATGTCTGTTATGTATGTGCAGATGGATAAAGATGGAGATGAGGAGCTTTGAAAATAAGAATGCTATACTAATTATTAAGGGGTTGGTGACATGTAGCTGGATATTACCCTTTCCTAGATTACTTCAGGAACAATGCATGTACAAATCAGTGGTGTACTGGGAAATGTTTAACAACCAGCTCTCTGGGGGGAAAATACATACAACATATATTTAATCTGCATCACTACCATTTTCTCCCTCACTTTCTTCAGTCAGGACAATCAATAAAATAATAAACCAGTTCTAATTAGGGGCAGTTCCATTGCATTGTAGATAGAGCACTGGGCCTGGAATTAAGACGACATAAGTTCCAATTGGGCCTCAGACACCTACTCCCTGGGAACGTCACTTCACATCTGCCTGCCTCAGTCTCCCTCAGCTATAAAGTGACGCTAATAACAGCATCGACCTCACAGAGCTGTTGCGTAGTGCCTGACACTTAGTGGGTCCTTACTAAACGTTTATTCTACCCATCCATCCTTAATCTGTAGTGTTTGCTAATATCTGAGGTGTAAAGGCTCACTTGGAACATTTAACAAATTGGATCCTTCAGCACACCACTGGTGCAAACCTATAGACACAAGAGTGTTTTATGTTTGTTAGTTTATACACAGAAAAATTGTTCTATAGAAAAACTCCTATAGATTCAGAAAATGAGATTCCTTGTTTGGGCCACAGCAATTCAGTGGTGTAAGCTGGGAGTCTCTAGTATGTCTCCCCCATCTTTGTTGTTGTTGTTTGTTGTTTGTTCTCAAAGAGGACCATGACATCAGGCAGTTGATGCCATGACTCGCAAGTGAACTGGATTTAAGTGAGGGAGGGCTGTGAAAAGTCACCAGCCTCATTCTCTCCTCCAGAGCCATCTGGATCCAGTAGCAAGATATAGATCGGGATGACTGGAGGTGGCCCCCACCCCATCTGTATATGAGAAATTGGGACAACTAGGGCAGAAATTGTAGGGATGTGGGAGTGATGGAGGTGGGGGAGACATAGCCTAAGTAAAACCTCTCTTATTCTCCTCGAAAGGCTTCAACCAAGAATCTGATATACCACTCTGGCCTAGAACTATATATTTTAGCAAAATGGGAATTGAAGGGGATCCCTGGGGTCTTCACATTGGCTTGAACCCAGTGCAGTTACATCATTGCTCCCAGGACAATTATGTAACCATTAAATTCTTTGGTCTTGATGGGATATTGATTTTAAGCTTTTTTGCCACTAAAAAGCCTGACTTTTGGCTGAGCAGAAAAGTAACAGAACTAAAATTCTAATGAGCTTACAATGTTCTATACCTCTGTCTTCTCTACATCATTCAGCACATACACTATAGTTATTTTGCAGAAGGAGGAAGCAAGTTATTGTTATCATTACAGCTAATTTTAATATAGTGCTTTTTAAGGTTTGTAAGTGTTTTTCAAATATTATTTTATTATATCCTCACAAGAACCCCAGGAGGTAGGTGCTATGATTATCCTCATTTTACAAATGAAGAAACTGAGGCAGACAGAGGTTAAGTGACTTGACCAGGGTCATATAGCCAATGTGTCCGAGGATGGGATTAAACTCGGTTCTTCCTGACTCCAGGTCCAAAGCTCTATCCATTCTGCCATTACAAAGCTCAGAGTGACTGCCAGAGCAGAATTCAGATTCTAAGTCTAAGTCCATTATTTATGGTGCAGCTAGGTGGAACAGTGGATAGAGTGCCAGGCATGGTATCAGGAAGACTCATCTTCCTGAGTTCAAAGCTGGCCTCAGACACTTACTAGTTGTGTGACTCTGGGCAAGTTACTTAACCATGTTTGCTTCAGTTTCCTCGTCGGTAAAATGAGCTGGAGAAGGATTTCAAACGGTAAACCATTCCACGATCTTTTTCAAGTCAAAAATGACTAAACAACAAGCTCTCTTCAAACTTCCCGATGACCTCAGGTGCCAAATCTGATAGTATTTTCTCAATTTTCATCCTTCTTGACCTCTTTCCATTTGACACTGCTCATCACCCTTTCTTTCTCCATACTTACTTTCGCTTCACTGAGTTGTCCTGGACCCATTCATTCTCTTTTGGTTATGCTCCCACCTATCTGGCTGTCCTTCTCAGTCTTTACATCTCTCACATCTGTCCTCCTCTCTCAGGTCCCAATGCCCTAGTTTAAATGCTCATTGCATTTCATCTGAACTTCTGCCGATGTATCCTAACTGGTCTGCCTAGCTAAAGCATCTCCTCCCTCCAAACCAGCACCCACACAGCTGACAAAGTGATTCTCCTAATGTACAGATCTATGTCACTCCCTTAGACTAGAAGTGTCAAACACATGGACATTCTTGAGTGCAGCCTGCACCAGATTAAAATGGAGTTGGGGTCAGCTAGATGGCACAGTGAGCAGAGCACTGGCCCTGGAGTCAGGAGGACCTGAGTTCAAATCCGACCTCAGATACTTGACACATTTACTAGCTGTGTGACCCTGGGCAAGTCACTTAACCCCAACTGCCCTTCCTTCTCCCCTCCAAGAATGTAGTTTGGAAATATTTAACAAAATAAATAAAAATACAATAAAACATAGATAATGTTAATATGCAGTTTTCTAAGTCAATATGCATCTACAAGGAGTGGCCTCTGCTTCTATTTGAGTTTGAAACCACTGCTCTATTCCATAAATTTCATTGACTCCCTATTGACTCTAGAATCAAATATATTTCATCTTTTAAAATGTTCATTTCTATGTAAGTTGCAGATTATAGATAATTATTAGTATAATAATATATCATATAATTTATGAATAAGGAAATAAGTGCACATATATTGGAGGTTTGTGTACAAAATTTTTTACTAATTGGTTGCATGATCAAAAAAATTTTGAGGTATCCCAAAAAAAAATCAGAGGTGTCCTAGAATATGTTGGCAAAACTAAAAAGGTTGGCAATAATACTGTTGTCCCAAGGCTGTTGCCTAAAGTTATATGCATACCAGAATGTCCCTGATTAGAGAGCATTAAGCTAGATCTGACATCAGTAGTGTTGCTATTTGATAGACTGAGGCAAGATCAGCCTTCTCTCCCACCAGGAAAAGATGGATTGCCATTGAATAGATTTTTATTATGACTAAAGAAGAGAGAGAGAGAGAGAGAGAGAGAGAGGGAAATGGAGGTATCATTTCCTTTCAATTCAAGATGGCAGCTCAGATCTCCAATAAGAGACATGTTTGTTGCTGATGACATCTTCAAAGCCAAACTGAATGAGTTTCCCACCTAGGAGCTGGCTGAAAATGATTATTATTGCATCCCTCCCAAGAAGCCCTAATCCTCTATAATAGCATATTAGACTTTACGGGGCTATTGTCCAGCAGACGGAAATCTAGTTCTTTTTTTGGCACACGGATTTTTCATACCCAAGTCTGAAAGGGAGTAGGGTCAAAGTTTCCATGTCAATAAGCAGTGGGGTTGGGCCCTCTAGTGACAACTGTACTTCCAGACTGAATGAGATTGGGAAATGAAGAAACGGAAGGAAGGAAGGAAGGAAGGAAGGAAGGAAGGAAGGAAGGAAGGAAGGAAGGATGGATTTATTAAGTGTATACTATGTGCCAGGCACTATGATAAGCACTTTAAAAATACTATCTTTCTTGATCCAGACAGCTACCTTGAGAGGTAGGTGCTATTTTTATTCCATTTCACAGTTGAATAAACTGAGGCAAGCAGGTTCAAGTGATTATGCTCAGGGTCATGCAGTTACTATGTGTCTAAGCCAGATTAGAACTGAAGTCTTCCTGACTTTAGGCCCATTGTACTGCCTAGCTGGAGGTTATCTCCATGAGGCGAGAAATCATCATCCAGTCCCTAGGACCCTGAATGTTCTTAGTGAAAAGGGCTGCTGGATCTGCAAATTGATAGTCATAGATCAGAAGAGGCTCAGTTTCTAATAAGATAGTAGTCACCAGAAGTTTCTGTGCTATCATCCAAATAGAATCCTTGTCTTACAAGCTCCTGGGAAGTCTCATTATATCTGGAATATACTATGGGGTTCCCTGTTTCATTATGGAGACTGGGGCAAAGACTGTAGGATGGAGGTTCCTGAAAAGCTGAGAGGCTAGAAGGCTGAGTACATGAATGGATGTATGGATGACCTGATGGTCCATAATAAAGACCTCACTAACTACTCTAATGACACTACCATGTGCCATATTCTCCTCAGTTGGAGTGTATTAGGCATAAAATCAAAATCTGGTTGCCCAGTGATCCAAGGGGCAAGACCAGCCCCAAGATGACCCAACTGACCATGTAGGCATGATGGCAGTAAGGATCCAGTGAAAGATCTTGTCTCTCTTATTTGAGGACCAGTCTAGGTAAGGTCTGAAAGCCTCAGAGCAGAGGGCTGGTTACCAAGTAATTCTGTTTCCTTTGGCCATAACAACTAATGAAAACTACTGAGGCACAAAGAATGCATTCTGCAGTGGTAGAGGTAGTACCCACACCTAATCAAAGCAGAGATCTTCTGATAACAACAAAACAGAAATCTTAAGACATCCTTTTGTTAAGACATCCTTATTGTTCTAGTAGTTGCCTGGATAATTTGCCCCTTAAACAATGGATGCCCCAGGAAGGAATACTGGGCTGCTGAGATATTTTGCAGTGTTTAAAAGTGATGATACCTAATGATTCCTTTACTTGGAAACTATGCTTTATACTTTGTAAGTGAATAGCTTTACTTGTAAATGGAAGACACCTCATTTCATGATGGGAATCTTGATTTTCCAGACATTTTTAATGTTAACACTTTGTTCAGTCATTCAGTCATGTCTGACACTTCATGATCCAATGGAACATAGCATGACAGGCCCTTCTATCCTCCACTGTCTTCCAAAGTCTGCCCAAACTCATGTTCATTTCTTCCATGACACTATCCTTCTCATCCTCTGCTGTCCCCTTCTCCTTTACCTTCAATCTTTCCTGACATCAGGGTCTTTTCCAATGAGTCCTCTAGCCAAAGTATTTAAACTTCAGTTTCAGTATCTGGCCTTCCAATGAATAGTCTGAATTAATTTTTTTAAGTATTGACTGATTTGATCTCCCTCCTTCTCCAGCACCACAATTTGAAAGTATCAGTTCTGTGGCACTCAGCTTTTCCAACTCTTACAGTCATACATTGCTATTTGAAAAACTTTAGCTTTGATCATATAGACCTTTGTTAGCAAGATAACATCTCTGCTTTCAGTATGCTGTCAAGATTTGCCATAGATTTCCTTCCAAGAAGCAAACATCTTTTAATTTCATGGCTGCAGCTGCTCTCTGCAGTGATCTTTGAACCCAAGAATATAAAATCTGATACTGCTTCCATTTCTTCTCCCTCTATTTGCCAGGAAGTGATGGTACCAGTTGCCATAATCTTGTTTTTTTGATGTTAAGTTTCAAGTCAGCTTTGACACTCTCTTCTTTTACCCTCATCAACAGGCTTCTTAATTCTTCTGCACTTTCTGCCATAAGAGTGGTATCATCTGCATATCTGAGATTGTTGATATTTCTCTTGGCATCCTTAATTCTGGCTTTTGATTCACCTAGCCTGCCATTTTATATGATATACTTATGTTAAATAAATAGGGTGACAATATACAGTCTGTTGTACTCCTTTTCCAATCTTTAATCAATCAGTTGTTCCATTTTTAGTTCTAACTGTTGCTTCTTGAACCGCATATAGGTTCCTCAGGACACAGGTAAGACAATCTGGCACTCCCATATCTTTGAAGATTTGCCACATTGTGTTGTGATCCCCACAATCAAAGACTTTAGTGTAGGCAATGAAGGAGAAATAGATGTTTTTTGTTCTGAAAGTCCATTGCTTCCTCTGTAATCCATCAAATGTTGGCAATTTGGTCTCTAGGTCTTCTGACTCTCTGAAAACCAAACTGCTTTTCTGGTAATTCTTGGTTCGCATATTGCTGAAGACTACCTTGCAGAATCTTAAACATAAACTTGCTGCCATGTGAACTGAGGGCCATTGTTTGATAATTTGAACATTATTTGGCATTGCCCTTCTTTAGGATTGGGACATAACCTGATCTTTTCCAATCCACTGGTCACTGTTGAGTTTTCCAAATTTCCTGGCATACTGAATGTAGCACTTTAACAACATCGTCTTTTAGGATTTTAAATGGCTCAGCTGGAATTCCACCACTTCCACTAGCCATATTATTAGCAATGCTTCCTAGGCTCACTTGACTTCATTCTCCAGGATGTCTGTCATGATTATCAGTGATGTTAAGATCTTTCTTGTATAATTCTCCTATATGTTCTTGCTACCTCTTAATCTTTTCTGCTTCTGTAAAGTTCTTACCATTTTTGTCTTTTATCATGCCCTTTTTTGCATGAAACATTCCCCTGATATTTCTAATTTTCTTAAAGAGATCTCTTGATTTTCACATTCCACTGTTTCCTTCTACTTCTTTGCATTGCTCATTTAAGAAAACCTTGTTACCTCTCCATGCTGCTCTCTGGAATTCTGCATTCATTTGGGTATATCTTTCCCTTTCTCCTTTTCTTTCACTTTTCTTCTTTCCTCAGCTATCTCTAATACATCAGACAGCAATTTTACTTTCTTGTTCTTCTTTTTCTTTGAAGTGTTTGCCTCATACAATATTGTGAACCTCCTCCTTGACCACATCCAGCTTACCTTAGTTGGTAGATCTTACATTCAGCTTCCTATGCAATATTGATCTTCACAGCAACAGACTTTCCTTTCATCACCAGACACATCCACAGCTGAGCTTCCTTTCAGTTTTGGTCCAATTGCTTCATTAGTCCTGGAGCTACTTGTAGTTGTCCTCCACTCTTTCCCAATGGTATGTGGGACACTTTCTGACCTGAGGCACTCATCTTCTGGTGTCATCTCTTTTATCATTTTGATACCATCCATAGGATTTTCTTGGTAAAGATATTGGAGCGCTTTGCCATTTCCTTCTCTAGTGGATCACTTTTTGTCAGAACTCTTCACTATGACCTGTCCATCTTGGGTAACCCTGCACAGTGTAGCTCATAGTTTCATTCCTCCGCCACAACAAGGCAGTGATCTAGGAGGCGAATGTTAACACTCCCAACTTGCATGCAGACTATAAAAGAACACTCAGGCTGGAAGGACCTTAAAAATTGTCTGTTAAAATTCCTTCATTTTGAACATGAGTCAACTGAGGACTAGAGAGGTAAAATGATTTGTTCAAGCCCACATGATAAATTTGTGGCAGATCTAAGATCTGTTCCTTCCTGCATTCCTTCCACTTTAGAAAGTATAGTAGAACTAAAAATGATTTAAATCTTTGATGAATTGGGATTTAAACCAATCCTTACATGCAGGCACAGCCAGTCTAACATTATTGATTTTGTGAAACAAGACACATTGGGCAAAATGATGTCGTGAGGGAAGTTAGCTCTATAGAAACAAAGTAATAAATCTTATAAATGGATGAAATGTAATTTTGTGCCTCTGTGTTGGGTTTAATAATCATGTATTGATGTTACAATAACAATGCATTAATAGTGTTGAAATAATGTTGGATTGGGCAACCTGATGCATGATATGCTTATACAGACTAGGAGGCTGGTTTTAGTAAAAGTACCAGTTAGAGACAGCTAGGTGGTGCAATGGATAGAGCACGATGCCTAGTGTCAAAAATAATTGAATTCAAATTTGGCCTCAGACAGTTACTAGCTGTGGGACTCTGGTTATCACTTAACCATTGTCTGCCTCAGTTTCTTCACCTGTAAAATGGGGATTATAACAGAGAAGGGAAGTGAAGGCAACTAGCATTTATATAGTGCCTACTACTATGAAAGGCACTGTGCTAAGCACTTTATTGAAGTTATCTCATTTGAGCCTCGCAACAACCTAGGAGGTATGTGCTACTATTATATTATAACAACTATTAAAATAACAGCATCTACTTTGGTGCCCTATTTGAGAAAGGATGTTGACAAGCTGAAGAGTCTCCAAAGGAAGCAATCAGAATGTTGACAGGTCACTGAACCATTTCGTAAGAAGATCAGTTGAAGAAGCTGGGGGTGTTTACCTGAGAGAAAACTCAGGAGGAAAGGGGGATGAAGATAGCCATCAAGTTTCTGAAGTGCTGTCTTTAAAAGACAAATCAGACTTTGTTTGTTTGTTTTGGCCTGATCCCCAAACTAGGAGCAATGGGTAAAAATTACAGAAAATCATATTTCAGTTAGATATCAGGAAAAAAAAATTCTTAAGGATTGGGTCTGTTCAAAGGTAGAATGGCTTACCTCTAGAGGTAGTGAATTGCCCATTGCCAGAAGACTTCCAGAGGTGAGATGACTCTTTGTCAGATATGTTGTCTAGGTGATTCCTATGTGACATCTGTGATATCCTCTAACTCTGAAATTCTATAATATATCAGTGCCTAAAGTGGCTTATTGGGGAAATAGCTAAATTCAGAATCTGTCTTGGTGAGACATTATCACACAGATCTTTTCTTTCTTTAAAGATACTACCATGTAGACAGCACTATCCATACCTTGTGCTGTGGAAAAAGCTTATGAATCATAGTCTTAATATCCTTTAACCTCTTCTAATTTGCCCTTCCACCTCTTCTCACTATTCAGAAGTACAATGGGGTGTGTCCCCTCTTTGAAGATCTTCAAGCAGAGGCTGGATGTTGGTTATGTTGGAACATCATCTTTGGCATAATGGCTTTCCTGATTCCTGCAAATGCTAGTGTCTTCCCTCTCAAATTACTTTGCATTTGATTACTTGTTCATATTTTTGCATTTATTAACTTTATATTTATGCTGCATAGCCTGCATGTGCAAACTCTATCCAAGCACTTTTATACAATGAAGGTGCTTCTTGAAGGAGCCACAGGGAGAAAAAAAATAAAGACAATGACAAATTGACAAGCATAAGAAAGCAGCAAAAGAAGGATCCTTGCATATACTTTTCAATGAGGTGGCGCACAGCTATATACATTGCTATATGTACTTGTCTCTCTCATTTGAATGAAAGTTCCTTGAGAGTAGGAACTTTTTTTAAATTTTAATTTTTTTGTACTTATATCCTCAGTGCCCAGTACAGTGTCTGGAACTTAACAGGTGCTTACTACATGTCTATTGCTTGACTGATTGGTTCCATTGAGTTCCAACTCTCAATATCTGTGATTCAGACCATCATGTGGTTGACAGCTCCTATTACCTTAGATGGGAATAATAGGGAACGTGATAAAAAGGGCAGTGCTAATTCATTTGAGTAGAACATTGGTTTGGAAACCAAGGCTACAAAACTTCAGAAAGGTAGCGTCTCTCATTTTATCAGTTGTTAATAAAGGTGAAAGATCACCTATACTTCTTTTAGATAACTGAACTTCACTGACAAATGGCACTTTAAGCACCAGAGTAGGTACAGAAAATTATGTGTTCCTATAAAGGTCAGTAATATGGGATTGCATTACTCTCCCATTAGTGGATAAGATATGCTCTAAGAACTCATTACTGTCTCTAAGCTCAATAAATACATGCACACGCGCATGCACGCACGCACACACACACACACACACACACACACACGGGGGGGGGGGAGGTGGGGGAGAGAGGGGGGGAGGGAGGGAGGGAGAGAGAGAGAGAGAGAGAGCGTGCTGTGTCCAACTGGGAATTACAAATTTACTGTTCTGCTACTTAGGCCAATCTAGCTAGTCCTGAATCAAAGAGAGATTAGGGGAGAGACATTTGGCTTAGGAAAATGATCCTTTCCAGGCATATATCCCAGTCCATTTCTTGGAATTCTATCAACTATGTCCCTGTAGGAATAAGGCAAATGGTTATTTGCTATAACAAAGCTCAAGTTGTAGAACTAATTCTCTTAGATCAGGGTAACATGACAGAGAATCTTGTCAAGTAACTCAACCCAGTAGCCCACAGTAAACAACGTCCCTTCAGTCCAGATCAGCAGTCATGGGCAGCCAGACAATTATAACTCACATAGAAAATGATCCTCTAGTACCCAAAATCTGTCCATATACTTGTATATGAGGAAGGTGCTTTTGGCATAAGCCAGGGGGGAAAAATGTAAGTGGATAATGATAAATGGAAGGCATAAGAAAGCAGCAAAAGAAGGATCTTCTTACACACTTAGCAACTAGGTGGTATACAGTTGTGCTGGCTATAAATTATACCCCTTTTAGGAGGCTGAGAAAGAGAAATATTAAGCAACTTTCTGGAAATTACAATTACCCAAGCCAGACCACAGGTCTTAATGCTTCATATCATGCGCTATTCCAATAGATTGCTGCCTTCTGTAATACACAAATGAGAGAGTAATTTTTGTTGTTCACTCATTTCAGTCATGTCAGGCTCTTTTTGACCCCATTTGGGGTTTTCTTGGCAAAGATACTGAAGTAGTTTGCCATTGCGTTCTACAGCTCATTTTACAGACAAGGAAACCGAAGCAAACAGGGTTAAGTGACCTGCCCAGAGTCACACAGCTAATGTCTGAGGCCATATTTGAACTCAAGTCTTCCTGATTCCAGTGCCACCTAGCTTCCTTTGGAATAGTAACACTATCCCCAAATACCTTAGTATAGCTAGGTGGCTATGGAGGTTTTTGTTTTTTTTTCTTTTTTTGACTAGACCTGTGAGTTTATTAATACAAGGAACTCCTGATGAGGACACTGTTCAGATATTGATCTGAGGTTAAGTAACTTGTCTAAGGTCACTACTTTCAGTGTAAGAGGCAGGAAGTGAACCCAGATTTTCCTAACTTCAAGGCTACTTCACCATGCCACACTTCCACTCTACAAAGTTGATGTAATAATATTGTGCCATCATTATTAATATTTATTATCTCTGAGTTAATCCTGAACCAACCTCGGTTTTGACCCAACCTAGGCCTATTAAACTTGCAACCAAAGTATTATACACAATATTGATTCCCCAAAATACTAAACTAACAGTTAAGGAAGAAAGGAAACAAGCATTTATTAAATGCTTACTATATGCCAAGCACTCTGCTAACCACTTTACAAACATTATCTCATTTGATTCCCATAATTGCTGAATGACATACAGATGATAAATTCAGAAAGATTTTTTCAAAGATATGTTTTATTATATATTTATATATTTCAAAGTTATGTTATTAGTCATATAGGAATAATTCAATGAGAGATAAGGAGGGGAAAACTTCCCATCCCTCAGAAAGTCTATTTAGCTAGGTGTTAATTTACATCCTTACCCTGGACTCTTCTGCCTCACTAAGATTATTTGCTAAGAGTTCTTAGTCTGCAGTCTAAAACCTTAAACTGAAAAAAAAAGGTGAAATCGGTTTTTAAAAATAAAGCACAGGAAAAAAAAATAAAAAATATATAAATAAATAAAGCAGGCCATGAAGATTAGGAAGAAGACTAATGGAAGCTAGGAGAGCTATCAACAGGGGTAACACAAAACCACTTCATGGTGGAATATGACTTTCCAAAGCCTACAAAAATCCTCAGACACACAAAGACAGAGCATATAGAAAGTAATGCTTCCATTACATCCAGAATGAACCTGAAGCTTTTAAAGTGAACCATTTGCCATTAACAGTAAATGTACTGAAGTTTTATAGACAGAATGAATTATTGTCTAGTGCCCGAAGGTACTCATATCAGGGAGGCACAATGGTAATGGGGGAAAAATTGGCCTTTAGATTTCCAGGACAGAGATATTGTCATCACTAGAAACTGCTTATTTTTTGGATGTTGGTTTGCTAGTTAGTTTCTACACCAGTCCTCACTGAGTTGAGTCTTTTTTCAGTCATGTCCAACTCTTTGTGACCCCATTCAGGGTTTCCTCTGTCAAAGATACTAGAGCGGGTTGGTATTTCCTTCTCCAAGTCCTTGTTACTAAATTGAAGATTTGGCTTGGGGATATATATCATTAAGGCAGAATTCATGACTTCAAAGACAACCATGAATATGCCTGAATGGTCCAGAATCACAGGATATAACGAATTTTCTAAGTAGAAGGCAGAGGAGTTAAAGCATTTATTGAAACTCAAAAGCAGCAGACCCAAGGATCAGTGTCTCCAATTTGACATCCTGGCAAGAACCTTCCGAAACCAGTATGCCCATCTCACAATAGTGACCAGGAGGCCACAGAAAAGCATTATGGCAGCAAGCCAAGCTATACTGGTGCTTCCCCACCAATGCCAGGGCCCTCCAGCAAAAAGACCTCCCACTGGCCTCAAGCCCCTGCTCAGCACTCTCCCATCTCCACGAGGGTGAGTCCTGCTTTTTTGGAGCACCTGCTGCCATCACCGCTGCTTCCACCAAAATCTCCAAGCTGTTTTCCAGCTAGCTGACTGCTTCTTCTCTCCTTCAGCTCTTAACTGCTCTCACCAGCTGCCTCTTAGCTCTGCTCCAACCATTCAGCAAGCGTCATGTCATCACGTGGACCAGAACTCAGTCACCTTCCATTGGCTCCAGTCTTAGCCACTCCCCCCAGGACCCTGAGAGCCCCGTCCCCAAAGCCCACTCAAATGGGAGGGGATGATCTTCCCATTCACTGATTGTCTTTACAGGATGACAAAAGGCCAGTTTGAGGAGCTTTCCAATGCAGAAGAAACACTGATTTTTGAGTTTACCTAAATGCTGAGTATCTCAGAGACCTCCTCAATCTGCCCCACAAGGTGTACCTGATCAGTGTGATGGAAGAGAAAAGCTTTGTGAAAAAGACCTAAAGGTCTAATTAACTCATATTATCAGGATTTTACAAAACCTCTATTTTCTTCTTTCTTAATTAAAATTCTGATGCTTTCATTTGAGAAAGCCCTAATTTTCTGAATTAACTCACTTCAGAAGAATCACCATTGGGCTTCAAAAATAAACTCTGCGGTGATGTAAATGACTGGGTCACGTTATAAGAAAGGCAGTTTTACACATTTATTTCTCCAGGGCTTTTGCACAGTATGTCAATAGTGAGTAAAGAGAGATGGACCAAGAGGGGGGAGAAAAAGAATAAAAAGATTTACAGGCTCATATAATATTTAGAATGCTCATCTTGCTCAAATATCACAAACTATTCCTGGAGACCAAACCCATAGTACAATTAAGAAATGTCCCTAGAGAAAGAGAAGGCATGAATAGCATGCATAATTAAGAATAAGAGCTACTGGGTAATAACCTAAATATTTGGAGTTCCTCCAGTGAAAATAATACCAAATTAGACGTAAGCACAATATGTATTTCTACCTCCTACTCATAAGACCACAGGGACTGAATTTGTGTCCCTATCCAATGAAGTACCATTTCTAATAATAATAGCCCCCATTTATATAGTGGTTTGCCTTTATTTTAATGCGTACAACAACCCTGGGAGGTAGGTGTTCCTGTAATCCCCATCCTACAGATGAGGGAGCGGAGGCTCAGAAAGTAACAACCATGCTCACACAACTGGTAAATTTCAAGACTGGCGATTTAAAACGAAAGTCTTCCTGACTTCAAATCTAGCGCTCTGGACTCCACTAAATCATACTGTCTCTCTAAATACGGCGATTATCCTGCCTTTAAAACTCCTGATTATATTTCAAGAGGGAAGCAGCAATATATTTTGAGAATATGGAACAGGTCAGAACATAGCATTAAGAAAATGAGAGACTTATTCTAATAGAACTTAAATTTCTTGAAGACAAGAATTTTTTCTTTGTATTCCCAGCTGCAAGCTAATGTCTTCTATATGATGGGCACTTAATAAATACTTGTGTTCTTATACGAAGAAACAACAAACATACTTCTTAATAACCAAAATACTGTACAATGCAATAAATGTTTTAAACACCTTTGATATTTCAGGCACTGTGCCAAGCACTGGGGATACAAAAAGAGGCAAAAGTAGTTGACAATCTAAATGGCCCAGATAAAATAAGTTCATTCCTCAAAGCAATTAACAAACGAATAGAAACAAACAAACTAAAAGATCAATGGGGGAGAGGGGAGGAAGTGAGGGCGCACACAATTTCATCTGCATATAACTGCACTTCTAAATAAGATACATATAATTGCCAGATACAGGCTTTTTTTTTTTTAAAAAAAAACCTTTCAAGTTTGCAAAAAGCACTTTACTTTTTAACTTTTATTTAAAAAAAAACAACTTGGTTTCAAATTCTCTCCCTCTCCAGAGCTCCTCCTCTCCCCACAGAGAAGACAAGCAATATGATATCAATAATACATGTGAAATCACCCCAGTATAGACTGCTGACCCTTTATAGTTCTAGCTACTTGCTTCTCTAAATCATGTCTATTGAGAAAGCAATCTTTTGCTCCTTTGAAAACCCTTAAGGTACTTCCTGCCTGCATCACTCATTTGGCACCCATAACCAAGTCAAGAAGCATTGATTAAGTGCTCACTAGGTATCAGGCACTATGTTGAAATGCTAACAGTAACAAATACATGCAAAAAGGAAGATAGCTCCTGCCCCCAAGGAGTTCACATTCTAATGCAGGAAGTTAATAATACATAAAAAGAAGCTGAAAATGGTGAAGGAGGGAGATGAAGGTACCCACTACCAGAGCATTGTAAATAAAGTCCAAGAGAATCAGTATTCAGCCTAGACAGGAATGGAGACATAGCTGGCTTGAGCATATTCTTTAAATGGAGGCGCTAGGGAAAACCAGCCAATCAGAGAAAGGAGCTGCAGGGAGGGAGGGTATTTCCAGTATGTGAAGAGGTATAGAGGGCATTTTATTTTTTTATTTTTTTAATTTTTTTTAAGCATGCATCTGTATATTTTATAAGGTATAGAAGACTAGAGAGATGATGTGATCTTTTTTTTAATTATTATTTTATTTTTTTTAATTTATTTAACATATTTAGTTTTCAGCCTTGATTGTCACAAGAGTTTGAATTACAAATTTTCTCCCCATTTCTACCCTCCCACCCACTCCTAGATGGCGTATATTCTGGTTGCCCTGTTTGTTCCCCAGTCAGTGCTCCCCTCTGTCACCCCAATCCCCTCCCATCCCCTTTTCCCTTCCTTTCTTGTAGGGCAAGATAAATTTCTACACCCCATTGTCTGTGTATCTTATTTTCTAGGTGCATGCAAAAATATTTTTGTTTGTTTTTGAACATCTGTTTTTAAAACTTTGAGTTCCAAATTCTCTCCCCTCTTCCCTTCCCACCCACCCTCCCTAAGAAGTCAAGCAATTCAACATAGGCCACATGTGTATCATTATGTATAACCCTTCCACAATACTCATGTTGTGAAAGACTAACTATATTTTGCTCCTTCCCAACCCATCACCCTTTATTGAATTTTCTCCCTTGACCCTGTACCCTTTCCAAAGTGTTTGTTTTTGACTACCTCCACCCCCATCTGCCCTCCCCTCCATCATCCCCCCCATTTATTTTTATCTTCTTCCCTCTTCTTTCCTGTGGGGTAAGATTCCCCATTGGGTATGTATGGTATTCCCTCATTAGGCCAAATCTGATGAGAGCAATGTTCACTCATTCCCCCCTCATCCGCCCTCTCCCCTCCTCCCACAGAACTGCTTGCTCTTGCCTCCTTTATGCGAGATAATCCACCCCATTCTATCTCTCCTTATCTCCCTCTCTCAGTATGTTCCTCTTTCATCCCTTAATTTGATTTTATTTCTTTTAGATATCTTCCCTTCATCTTCAACTCACCCTGTGTCCTCTCTCTCTCTCTCTCTCTCTCTCTCTCTCTCTCTCTCTCTCTTTCTCTCTCTTTATATATATATATATATGTATATGTATATATATATATATATATACGTATGTATATATATACACACACACACATAGATATATACATACATACACATTCACCCATATATATACATAAACATATATGTATGCATATTCCCTTCAGCTACCCTAATACTGAGGTCTCATGAATCATACTCGTCATGTTTCCATGTAGGAATGTCAACAAAACAGTTCACCTCTAGTAAGTTCCTTGCAATTTCTTTTTCTTGTTCTTTTTCTTGATTACCTTTTCATGCTTCTCTTGATTCTTGTGTTTGAAAGTCAAATTTTCTATTCAGTCCTGGTCTTTTCACTGAGAAAGCTTGAAAATCCTCTATTTTATTGAAAATCCATATTTTGCCTTGGAGCATGATACTCAGTTTTGCTGGGTAGGTGATTCTAGGTTTTAATCCTAGCTCCATTGACCTCCGGAATATTGTATTCCAAGCCCTTCGATCTCTTAATGTAGAGGCTGCCAGATCTTGGGTTATTCTGATTGGGTTTCCACAATACTCAAATTGTTTCTTTCTGGCTGCTTGCAGTATTTTCTCCTTGATCTGGGAGCTCTGGAATTTGGTGACAATATTCCTGGTAGATTTCTTTTTGGGATCTATTTGAGGAGGCGATCGATGGATTCTTTCAATTTCTATTTTGCCCTCTGGCTCTAGAATATCAGGGCAGTTCTCCTTGATAATTTCTTGAAAGATGGTAGGCTCTTTTTTTGATCATGGCTTTCAGGTAGTCCAATAATTTTTAAATTATCTCTCCTGGATCTATTTTCCAGGTCAGTGTTTTTTCCAAGGAGATATTTCACATTGTCTTCCATTTTTTCATTCCTTTGGTTCTGTTTTATAATATCTTGATTTCTCATGACGTCACTAGCTTCCACTTGCTCCAATCTAATTTTTAAGGTAGTATTTTCTTCAGTGGTCTTTTGGACCTCCTTTTCCATTTGGGTAATTCTTCCTTTCAGGGCATTCTTCTCCTCATTGGCTTTTTGGAGCTCTTTTGCCATTTGAGTTAGTCTGTTTTTTAAGGTGTTGTTTTCTTCAGTGTATTTTTCAGTATTTTTTGGGTCTCCTTTAGCAAGTCATTGACTTGTTTTTCATGGTTTTCTCGCATCCTTCTCATTTCTCTTCCCAATTTTTCCTCTACTTCTCTAACTTGCTTTTCCAAATCCTTTTTGAGCTCTTCCATGGCCTAGGACCAGTTCATGTTTTTCTTGGAGGTTTCTGTTGTAGGCTCTTTGACTTTCTTAATTTCTTCTGTCTGTATGTTTTGGTCTTCTTTGTCAGCAAAGAAAGAATGCAAAGTCTGAGACTGAATCTCGGTGTGTTTTCGCTGCCTGGCCATATTCCCAGCCAACTAACTTGACCTTTGAGTTTTTCAGTGGGGTATGACTGCTTGTAGACTACAGAGTTCTATGTTCCACGTTTGGGGGGGAGGTGCCCGCTCTGCCCCACCAGCACTGCTGCTTCCCCAAGACCCCCCAACCCGAACTGGGCTTAGATCTTCAGCAGGCTGTGCACCCCTGCTCTGATCTGCCACTTAATTCCTCCCACCAGGTGGGCCTGGAGCTGGAAGCAGCAACAGTGTAGCTGCCCCACCTCCGCTGCCCCCGGGGCTGGAAGCCGAACCGCGAACTCCTTCTACTCCCGCAGCTTTTCCCACTAACCTTCTCAGCAATCTTTGGTGTTTGTGGGTTGAGAAGTCTCGTAACTGCTGCAGCTCCCTTATTCAGGGCACTACGGCATGCTCTGCCCGGTTGCTGGTCTTGTTGGTCCACGCCACTCAGGCTGGGCTCTGCTCCACTCCGTTCCCAGCTCCCAGCCCCCAGCTCCCAGCTCCGTGTGGGATAGACCTCACCCAGAGACCCTCCAGGCTGTCCTGGGCTGGAGCCCTGCTTCCCTCTGCTGTTATGCGGGTTCTGCCATTCTAGAATTGGTTCAGAGCCATTTTTTATAAGTTTTTGGAGGGACTCGGTAGGGAGCTCACGCTATTCCCTGCTTACCAGCCGCCATCTTGGCTCCGCCCCCCTCTAGAGGGCATTTTAGAGAGAGTCTGGGAGAAAATAGTTAATTAACTTTTTCTATGGATTGTTGCAGGATCATAGAATTTCAGCACTGTGAGAGACCTTAGAGGTAATTTTATAGATGGTGAGGTCCACTTCCCTCATTTTACAGACTAGAAAATTGAGTTTCAGAGATTATTTGCCCATCATACTTTCCTAGCTAGTTAGTGGGATGACTGGGAATGATGGTGAAGGAGGAGGAGGAGAAGAAGGAAGAGGAGGAGGAGAAGAAACAATAATAACAGCTAACATATATAGTTTGTTTGTTCATAGTGGTTTGCATCTTGTCTGCCCCATTTAACTGAGTTTCTTGAGAACAGGGACTGTCTTTTCCCTTCCTTTGTATCTCCCGGTGCTCAGCACAGTGCCTGACCCATAACAGGCACTTAAATGTTTATTGAATGACTGATTTAAAGCACTTCACTCTCATTCGATCCTCAGAACAACTTTGCCAGGTAAGTGTTGTGATCCTCATTTTACAGATCGGGAAACTGAGACACAAAGAACTTAAGTGACTTGCCCAGAGTCATATAGTTAGTGTATGAGGCAAGATTCAAATTCAGGTGCTCTCAACTCCATGTCCATCATGTTATCCACTACACCATATTGTCAGATCTCCTACCACCAAATTCAGAGCTTTTCCAGACTGTATTATGTCATGTTTTCAACTAAACTATAAAATCCTTGAGGGTTTATTGGGACTGAATCTTATACTTCCTTAGAGATAGAATTTTAGTTCTATAAAGAAACTTAGAAATTATCTAGTCCACCTTCTCCATTTTACAAATGAAGAAATTGAAATCCAGAGTGATAAAATAACTTGACTTAAATGACACAGAGGGTGTGTCAGGACAAGAATTCAGGTTTTTTGGCTTCAAATCCAGTGTGCTTTCTACTACCCTCAGTGTTTCTACTATGTGAAGCACTGTCTTACTTTGATCTACATGACAGTGAACCTGGTTTTTTTTTCCTTACCTCTCAAACTAGTGTTGGGTTTTTTTCCCCACTGCCTTCTCTGGTCTCCTCTTTCTGCCCCCCCAAGCATGTGCATTCCCTAAAGATATTTCACTGACTCTATTCCATTCCCTTCACATTCTTAAGAGAGCTTAACTACTCTCTCAAAACTTTAACAACTTAATTTTGTTTCATTCCAACATTTATTTTTATCTTTATAGAATTTGATAGCTTTTTCTTTTATATCATCTTTATATCATCTTTTATAGCAAAGAATAAAAGAGAGAGAAAGAAGAGAGAGAGAGAGAGAGAGAGAGAGAGAGAGAGAGAGAGAGAGAGAAAGAGAGAGAGAGAGAGGAGAGAGAGAGAGAAGAGAGGGAAGAGAGAGAGAGAGAGAGAGAGAGAGAGAGGATAGTTCAGCAAAACTAATATACTTTTGGAACAAGAAAATATCACAGATCCGTTGAAAAAGGAAGTAAACAGGTATATGTCAATGAATTTGTTTAATCCATCAATTAAGGAATTAGCAGTTATTAAGTGACTACTATATCCTTGAGTTAACACACTGTACTAAGCATGGGGGGGCACAAAGGCATAAGTAAAACAGTCCTTTCACTCAAGGATCTGATATTCTTTTTTAAAACTTACCTTTTATTTTTTCAATTAATCAGCATTTATTTCTCTGCCCTACTATCTTTCCTCATCAATTGGAAAAAAGAGAAAAACCTTGCAATAAATATGAATAACCAAGTAAAACAGATCCCTGTACTGGCCACATCCAAAAATGGTTCCTTCTGCATCTTGACTCCATCATCTCTATGTCAGGAGATCAAGTTTCATCATCTTTCACTAAGCATTAAGAATCTGAGACAAGATTTGTTAGGTCTAGCTGACTCCAAGTCCAGAGCTGTAGTGTATGATGTCATCTAGCTGCCTAATAGTAAGACAGTGCCTTGTGCACAGACTGTTTGTATTTAAACACTATCAGAAAATATGAGAATGAACTAATAATATTAATAATACCATATTTCAACTAAGAAGTGAACAAATGGCTGAATCATGTGTATTTGTTTATAAAAATGGAAGGGTTCATAATATCAATTTAGATGAGGTTATTGCTACCAAAAAGTCAATCCTTAAGGAGCCTGGACCTATTGATCAATTCGGGGTATGCAAGGAAATGGTAGGACACTGGGCATCATAATTACCACTAAAGGTTGCAAAAAATGAGCATCTACAAATACCTAGAAAGTCAGGGTTAGGTGTCCAGAATTCTACACCAGCAAGAGCTCTTTCTTCTTTATATGCCAACAGAAAATACTCAATACAAATTCAGAACCTTAAGTATTTTTGAGAATTCAACAAAACTGCATTAGAATCTGAGCATTATCACAGACCGAATTTGTCTCCCAAAGCACTTCCTACCTTCTACCCTCGCCCTTCACCAAAAATAAAATAAGATAAAATCGGATAAAACTTGAAGCCCTTTGCTAAAAATTCTCTTTTCTACTCCTCCTCATGTCATACCATTTAGATATCTTCCCAAATGATGTCCTTCTTAATCTGATCTCAGATGTAAAGGTGTCCCTTCTTACCAAAGCCAACCACTCTGTGCTAACTTCTCAACATCCTAACTCCTCCTCCTCAAAACTTTCCTCAAAATGTACTGAACTCAAGTCTTGTTGACTCAGGGGGCTAAAAGACTGTTGATGTCATTTTCTTATCACTTGCATACAAAGCAGCCCATGGAGCTCCAGAAGTGTTCTGATGCTTGGCTAGTGGATCACAATGGGCAACTCAGGCGGAAGACCTTCACTCTGCTGAATGAAACTGAGGTGTCTTTACAACTGAATTAATTTTATTTTATTTATCTACATATAACTATATTATGTATAATATATAAATAATTTATTCAATACTTGCTGAATATTCTTATTCTGCTAAGAAAATTTCTTTTTTGGTTGATTTTTGAATGGCCTACAAGTGTTTAATTTTGTTCCAATATGGAACCTAAAATATGGGGCCTGACACAAGCCCAGTCCAGACTAGCTTCTAAATGCATCCTTGATCCCATTCCCTCTGGACTTCTCCAGAAGACTGCCCCTACTTTCATCCTTACCCTCTTATTTTCAGTCTTTCCCTATCTACTGTCTCCTGCTCTACTACTTACAAACATATGCATGTATTCCCCACCCTTAGAAAATACTCTCACTTGATCCTGGTTATTGTCTTATAGCTTTCTTCCCCTTCACAGCTAAACTTTAAAAGCCAGTTACACTAAGTGACTATTTTGTAAACCCTCTGTAATCCGGTTTCTAACCCCATTATTCAACTTAAGTTGTCCTCTTCAAATTTATCATCGCTCTCTTAACTTCCAAAACGAATGACCTCTGTCCAGAGCCTTCTTTACTTCTATATAGCATTAGGCACTGTTAATCACTTACTTCTGGATACTTTTTCCTCATTAGGTTTTCACAACAATGATTTCTCCAGGTTCTTTGGCTTGTCCAGCCACTCAATCTCAGTCTCCCTTTGCAGGTTCCACATCCATGTTATGACCACTAACTGTGGGTGCCCTTCAAGGCTGTGTCCTGAGTTCTCTTCTCTTCCCCCATATTATCTCATCATTTTTGTAAAGATGGTGTCATTGTTCAGTTGTTGCAGTCACATGTGACTTTTTCTGACCTTTTTGGGGTTTTCTTGGCAAAGTACTGGAGCGGTTTGCCACTTCCTTTTCCAGCTCGTTTTATAGATGAGGAAACTGAGGAAAACAGGGTGAAGTGACTTGCCCAGGGTCACACAGCTAGGAAATGTCTGAGGCCAGATTTGAACTCATGAAGATGAATCTTCCTGATTCTAAGTCCTGTGCTCTATCCACTGGGCCAGCTAGCTGCCTACAAAGATCATTCCCAGATCTATATATTCAGACCCACATCAATAACTAGTTTTTAGACATCTAAAACTGGGTGTCCTATAGGCATCTCAAACTCAGCATGTCAGATACAGAATTCATTATCTTTCCTTCAAACCCTCCCCTCTTCTCAGCTTCCCTATTACTTTCAAGAGCACCACCATCCTTCTAGCCATTGAGGCTCATACCTTAGTGTCATACTCAATTCACCACTCTCTTACCTCCCATCCCTAACATTTTGCTAAGTCCTGTCAATTCTACCTTTGCATTATCTCTCCCATAAGCTCCCTTCTCTCCTAACACTACCCCCCCACCCCACCCTTGTGCAGGCCTCTGTCACCCCATTATTATTGCAAGAGCCTTTTGGTTGGTCTCCTTGCCTCCAGTCTCTCCATACTCCAATACTTCTACTCACTTACTCTAAGCTGATTTTTCTAAAGGGTAAGTCTAACCCCTATTTACTGAGCTCCAGTGGCACATATGTTTTGACATTAAAAAATTTTTATAACCTAGGACCTTCCTATCTTTCTAGTCTTCTTGCATATAACTCTCTCTCACAAACTCCGTGTTCCTGGCCTGCTTGCAGAATTCAAACACATCATTCCAGCTCCCTGTTGCACGCCTTTGTACTATCTATCTCCCATGCCTGGAATTTGCTGCCTCTCACCTCTATTTCTTAGTCTTCCTGATATCCTTTCCTTGACTTCCTTCAAGCCCAACCACTTGTTCCTTTGATTGAATGCAGATACTTAGGAGAGAGGGGGATTTTTCTGATTTCAGGGAACTGCAACCTATTGGCTCTCTCCCTCCAACTTGGAAAGCCCCCAACCTTTCCTCCAATTAGAAATCTTGTATCCTGGTTTATATTCTGTTCATTGTTTTCCTTTAATGCATAAAAATCTGTCTTCCCCTGTATTTGGGGTTTCAGGGTCAACCTGAGGAGGCCTAGTCCTGATTTGTTATGTAATTGGCATGAATTGTTTAATAAATCAACATGCTCAGGAGGTTGAATCTTTGCTTCCTCAGTTATTTCACCTAGCATAAGAAATCAAAACTTTGCAGGAGTAAGATAAGGTACATATCATTCCCATCATCCTGTCTGCTACTGGAGTGTTCCAAAGATGCTTTCACCAAGTCTATACAAGATGTATCTACATTCTGATGCTTTAATTCAATTATGAAAAAAGCAATTATTTTACCCACCTATGCAGACCACAAAATAATAAATACAATATGATAATAATAATAAATATTTTAAAAAATCAAGATAGTGGTCTGTCGTAGGATAACTTCTTTCTGAACTCCACAGAAAAATATGAGAACAAGATAATAACAGCTGACATAGGAGAAATTTCAGCTGGGGGGAGTTAGGGGAGGAGGAGTGTAGGAATTGAGAAGGCTCAGAAAGGAGTTGGGGAAGGGGCTGGAAAGGGCTTAGACCACTGCAATTCTACTTTCAGATTTTGCCTCAGATCATTCATTTGTAGGAGGGAAGATTTTAGACAAAAGAATAGTGCTAACCTGACAGATCTTGCGGAAAACTTTCCAAATGACATCTTCACTACAAAGCCTGTTTAGATTTTAAAGTCAAATGAGGCAGCAATAAAGAGAGGAGGGGGAAATGAAATGTAGATCAGCTACATTCACTTTCGGTGAATGCTTACTAGTGCTTTGCTGGACTTTATTTCTATTTTTGTTAATCTGTAGTGTCTGGGGCTGATTACTAAATGAACTGAGATCCAGCTGTTATCTATATTTCTCAGTTTTCATTCATCCCAGATCTTACTCATTAGCAGCCGTTCGTTTTTTGACTTGATTTGGCAGCTGTAAGTAAAAGTCAATGGAGTTTCAGCTCAAAGGGGAATAAAATGACATAACAGTCTCATGGCAGGAGCACGTAGCCACACTGATTCTGTAAAATGAATTCTGTTGGAGGCAGATTCTCAGGTTTGATGCCTGGATTCTGTTATTTCATTAAATTTCACCAAGGCATGTTCTATTGTATTCATTCTGGATACACCTAAGTTTATCTTGGTAATAAAAAGCACCACATACATGTTGGAATATCACAGAAAGTCACTGCACAACTCACTTTATATGCCATACATGTGAAAAAGAAGAAAAATGAAATTATATTCAACTCTGTGTCATAGCAATATCACAGCCATTGAGAGCTTGGCTTTAGAAAAATAAATGTGCTTTCAAAAAGTCTATCTACACTGTTCATTCATCCTTATTTCTGCTGCTTTCGTCAAGTTTCTAACTTGCAAAATGAGGACAAAACTCAATGTGCTGCATGAATATTAAAGCTTTGAGACTATTATAGATGAAAAATGGAACCCTTCCTCTCACCTCCAGAAGTCTGAAATCTTCAAGGCCTTACTGATTAGAGTACTTGGAGTCAGACTTTGTTTTACAAATGAAGCAACTGAGGAGAAGAGAGGTGAAGTCACCTGCCCCCAAATCATACAGCTAATACAGCAGAACTGAGATTCAAATCCAAAGAACTCCCATTCCAAATACGCCGTTCTTTCCACCACACCACAAAGACTCAACAGTCACCCTAAGTCCACAGCATTCAGATAGTGTCTTCCTTCTAAAGGAATCATTATGTGAATTCTGTAAGTTGACCATATTTTCCCATTAAGAGACAACATAGGATATGGCTGGCACCAGCAATGTAAACAGAAGTCTTTTGAGATTGAGGTTAAAAACTCACCTTCAAAAACCAGTGTTCTCAGGCAACTATTGATTTACCTGGCTCTTGACTTCTCAGCTAAAATGCCAGCCCCTGTAGCTGTAACAATTAACATCCCCCGCCTGCATTCTCAGCTGTTTGCTGTCTCCTGTTGTAGGGCAATTAGACTCGCTCTAACTCCCCAGTTCTTGTCTGCTGTTTTGCTTTTCCCCACTGGTGGCTCTGCTATTTTAACCCTCCCTGAGTCCCCACTTGCAATATAGGCAACTATTCCTGTCTGCCATGGACCCAGCTATAAAACTAAACCTAACTCTTACAAGCCAATACAAATGTTAATCTAGAACCTCACTATTCAGCTGTATCTCTTTTCCATTCTCCCATTCATGGATGTGAACTGAAATCTCTCTCTCTCTCTCTCTCTCTCTCTCTCTGTATATATATATATATATATAATATATATATATATATATATATATATATATATATATATATATATATATACATATATATACATGTATATATATACATATATACGTATATATATATACATATATGTATATATATATATATATGTATATATATTATATATGCATATACACATACACACACACACACACATATATATATATATATATATAGAGAGAGAGAGAGAGAGAGAGAGAGAGAGAGAGATAATCAGCAGATTCAATTCAATAAACACCGAGTGTGTGCAAAATACTGTGCCAGGGGTTAGAGGATTAAACTATAAGCACTGACTTTTACGACCTTGACCGTGTCAAAGTCATATTTTCAAAGTGCTCTACTTGAACGTCCATCCACGGAGACATCTGGTGGCTGTTGAAACAAGGCTGGGCCTGGAGTCAGGAAGACATGAGTACAAATTTGGCCTCAGACACTTACTGGGCAAGTCATTTAACCTCTGTCTGCTTCCATTTTCTCAACTATAATACGGGCATAATCACAGCACCTACCTCTCAGAGTCATTGTATCAAATGAGATATTTGTAAAAGTGTCAAGCACATAGTGGAAGTTCTATAAATGTTTATTCCCTTTCCCTCTCTCCAAAGAAAGATGGAAACAGGAGTGTAATCCTTTCAGGAGAAATATGCTGTTGGGGTAAACTTTTTGATACTCTGGCAACACTAGACGGGCAATCTGTGACATGTAGATTGCACAAGACAGTGACTACATTATTGGGAATCTTGGAGGAATGTACGTACTTCTTCAAGCTAGAACAATTGTTACCAATTTTTTTTAATCATGTGCCTCTTTGAGTTAAAAATTTTTGAGCTTGGACCTCCAAACATGTATATATACTTGTTAATACTACTTTAATAATAGTTACATGCATTATAAAGCTTATGCAAAAATAGAAATTTAAAAGGAAGAGCACACAATATTTGTTCATAGAGTCAACTGGGAGCCTTTGAAGTTGACTGAGTAGTGGAATTCGAGTTAGACCTGTCCTTTATGAAAATCACTTTGATTTCTTTGTGGAAGATGGACTGAAATGGGGAGAGATTTGAGGCAAGGAGAATTAAGCTGTTGTTGGTTAATCATGTCTAACTCTTTGTGACCGTATTTGGGGTTTTCTTGTCAAAAATACTGGAATGGTTTGCCATTTCCTTCTCCAGCTCATTTCACAGATGAGGACACTGAGGCAAACAGGGTTAAGTGACTTACCCAGGGTCATACAGCTAGTGGTTTGCCATTTCCTTCTCTAGTTTTACAAGTGAGGAAACTGAGGCAAACAGGGTGAAGTGACTTACCTGAGGTTATACATCTAGTAAGTATCTGAGGCAAGATTTGAATTTAGACAGATGAGCCTTTCTGAGACTCCAGGCCTGGTGCTTTATCTACTGTGCCACCTTGCTACTCTGGAGAATTAAGAGGCTATTGCAATATTCCAGGTGAAAGCAAACGAGGGCTTAAACTAGAATGGTGGCAATGTGAGTAGAAAGGGTCAGATGTGAGAGATGTGGAGGTAGAAATGACAAGATATAACCTCTGAAGAATGTATAGGTAGAGGCTAGGTCTGATTGCATGCCATCTTAGGGAGGGGTCAGGGGAGGGAGGCAGAGAAAATTTAAAACTCAAAAGCTTATGGAAGTGAATGTTGAAAGCTAAAATAAAATAAATTAATTTTTAAAAAACAAGCTTTGCTCCATGAGAACAGGTTCTGTTTTTGCCTTTCTTTGTAAACCAAGGATTTAGAATGGTGCCTGGCATAAGGAAGTGATTAATACATTTTTTGACTCATTAAAAAAAAGATATAACATCTGATTGGATAAATGGATATGAGTGAAGGAAAGTGAGGGGCTGAAGATGATTCTCAGATTGTGAGCTCATGTATCAACAGAAGGATGGTGGAGGCCTCCAAAGTAATAAAGAAGTTTGGGAGATGGGTGGGTTTGGGGAGAAAGATAATTTAACAATATCTATAATCCAGATTATAATTCATCCATGCCTGAGCATGACCCAGATCAACATCCATTTGTGTCTATTCATACCCAGTGACTCACTCTTTTCCACCCAAAATGAAAAAGGGTGAGGCAAATTCTTATTTGCCAATCAGTATACCTCCCTCCTCACCCCAAGCGTAAAACCCTCAGTCACAAGATCTAGGAGGTATCATTTTCTCCCTGGGACTTAATGCACTTAATTTGAGTTATAACTGTCCTTAGTAGCTAACACCCAGTTCAGGAGGGACCTTGTACAGCAGAGAGGGAAGGGACTGGGTAAGGGAATGTTGTGGGATAAGGGTAGGGGTGACTGAGTTGTAGATAAGCCTTGCAATTGGCTATCATAGCAAACGTGGGATGTCTTCTTGTCCTCTGAGTGGTTATCAAGGGCCATTTGAAGGCCACGGCTTGGAACCCGGCCTGGAGTGATACACAATTTGGAGAACACCGATTTAAAGAACCATTCCTTTAGCTCTCTAGGATGTTTGTAAAACTATTGATATGCATGAATTCAAGGTACTTTGGTCTGGAATGGAGATTATTTTTCAAAAAGGTTCTGCTTATTGCCAGGCTTTAACCCAAACATGTATAGATTTCATCTTCAGAACCATTATATTCCAACACCATATTAAACAGAGAGATTGCAGAAATGATTGACAGGGCTTGGCAAATTATCATTCCATATCAGAAATCAAACAGGTACCTTTTAAGCAGGCATGGAGGAAGCTAGAAAAGTAGGAAAAAAAATTATGGTTCCAAAAACCAAGAAGTTTAATTTTGATGGAAACTTGTTGAATGCATTAAAAACTGAAAAGACTTCTTCATTGCCAGAAGGATTGTCCATACAGTATCATGTCACTACATCAAAGACACCTTGGTACCATGCATGATTCTACTTAAAGGCCACTGGAGTCTAAAATGTAAAAATAATGTAAAAATACTATTCTGTTAGTACTAATAGCTTCCTTTCTTGAGTGTCTGCTTGCATTCCTCCCTATACAATGGTCAAAGGAAGGTTCTGGTGTTGGCTTTTGGATTAAATTGGCCACCAGTGCAAAATGTGAAAAGTCAAATTAATTTGACATTTTGTAAAATTTTACTATTCTACCCACACAACTCTAGTGCATATACTCCCTCCCCTCCATTTTTTCCCATTAAAATTAAACATATTGAAAACTGAAGCAAAGAAGGATTTTGATGCCAGAGAGGATCACCTAATAAATACTAACGGCTCTTACCAGCGGTGGCTTAGTATTGTGTTAACAGGTAATGTTTGCAGACGCAGTGAGGTATAGTGGAAAGAGAATTGAATTTGGAAGTCAAAGAGAGGCCTGAGTTCAAATCCCACCTCTAACACTTGTCAGCAACGCACAGGGGACGAATTGCCTAACTAATTCAGTGGTGTCAAACTCAAATAGAAACTGTATATTGACTTGGAAAAACATAAATGAACATTATCTATGTTGCATTTTTTTATTTTGATAAATATTTTCAATTACATTTTAATCTGGTTCAGGATGCATCGGGGAATTGCAATTTGTCACCTCTGACCTATCTCACTGAGCCTCAGTTATCTAACCTGTGTAATGAGATATTAATACTCATAGTACCCATCACATAATAAACACAGCACCAAGCAAACCTTAAAATGCTCCATAAACATCAGCTATCACTACTCTCATGATCTGTAGGTGGCAGAATTAAAGCACCAAATCCTCTGGTTCTACATTGTTAATCAGATCTTCTCTGACCCCACACACAATTCCTTTGAAGGAACTTGACTAAAGTCTTTCTTGCCAGATACTTGAATCCCTTGGGTTTTGAATCCATCTACACGGTCAGTAAAATTCCCAAATACAACTGAACCAAATTAAAATGTAATTAGAAAACCATTTAATAAAATAAATAAAAATACAACATAGAAAATGTTAATTGGTGGTTTCCAAATCAATATGCAGCCAGCAGAAATCCATTTTTATTTGAGTTTGATGCCGCTGTTGTGGAAGACCCATAGGGCATGACCAAGTCCCTCAACCGATCCAAACAGATTTCCCATTGCACCTAATTAAAATGGTTTTAATTGATTTATTGATGACTGATACCTGGCCTGACCCCCACACACTTCGTTCAAACCTCTAGTTTAGTGAGATGAAAACATCAGGGGACTAATTGGAGTGGGGTGATTATGCCCTTCTACCCTCACAAAGTTATTAACTTATGAGATCTTCCTAAATGCCTCAATTCTACATCTAACCTAAATTCTGGAAGCAGAGAAACAAAGACTTCCTATTCCAGAGAACAAATGACTTGCTGTTTTAATGAGGCTGATGGGGCATGGATAACCCTTGGAACAAAACTGCCTTCTGGGGGACTCTGTTGGTTTTATTTTTATCTGCTCAAGCCAGAAGATAGCTGAGGAACTTCCCTTTGGCAAACACTGTCTATGGGGAGATGCAAGCAAACAGCCAAGACAGGAAGGGATTAGCACTAATAGAATAAAATTTTCACAAAGCCTGTCCTTTTCACCCCAATGTTCTATAAGTGGAATCATACATGGCTAACAGAGCATCACCAGCATGGCAACATGACATCATGCAGATTGTGCTTCCAGTCCTTAAACTAAGACACTTCAGTTTGTACTTCACCACCAAGTTATCAAGTCTGACTGAAAACAACACCTTGTTTGAAGGCCGTTTGGTCTGTAAAATGATATAACATAACTAGTTCCAATTAAGTGCATTACAATGGAATGGATGAAATAAAGCAAAAGCAAGAGAAAAAGAGAGAGGGAAAAAAAACTTTTCTACTGAAAGGCCCCATTTTTTTTTTACTGCTAATTACAACTATATGAAACACTTACCCAGTAAGAGCTGAAAGGTATGAATTAGGGACTTTGAGGGGAGGTTAGTAATAGAGTTTGCCAAAGATTTATTGGCAAGAAAAAGAGGAAGTTTTTAATTCCCTGTTGTCCCCATGTTAGGTTAGAAAGAGAAAAAAGAAGCTTGTATCTTGGTGCCTTTCCCCTATATTTGTTTCACACAAAAAATTACTCAGAACTTTTCAAAGTCTCAGGCTCCAGTGCCTAGCACAGTGCCCAATCCATAGTGCTTAATAAATACTGGCTGACTTGAATGAACGAATGAATGAATGAATGAATGAAGTAGCTTGCTGGTTCAGAGGACAGGGTTTTCCATCAGAAGTAAAGAATTTCATGTATTCTAATAAATTCTAATATTCAATGGATGACTTTTCTCAATCACAGATTATAGGGTTTCATGAAACCTTAAGAGAATCTGCTCCTGTATTTGGCTTATTCTAACATTTTCCCAGGTATTTTTCTGGTCCCTTTGAAAAATACTAATTGGAAATTCCATGACCTTCCTTGACAGTGCTTTCTAGTATAACAAGATGCTTAGAAAAGGAGGTTCCTTCCAATGTCTAACTTTAGTCTCTTGGGTTAAAATTCCTATCAGTTCCTTTTTGCCTTGTAGAAAGTAGAGACATCATAAGTACTCAGGGATATTACTAATAAGAATGACATCAGGCTAAGAGTTAGATGCTAAGTTTCCAGTCGAATCAAGACATTTTAAATCTAGGAATATCATCTTTGGAAGTTACCTCATGTCACCTAGTTCAACCTTTAATTAAATGGAAATTCCCTATACAAAATCTCCCTTTTCACCCCCACTCCCTGCTCCAGCCAAAGTGGTCATCCAGCTTTGAAATTAAGATCTCTGTTGATGGGAAATCCACTATCTCCAGCAGTGACACTTTTATTAGCAACAGCTCTAATCCTTAGAACTTTTTCTCCCCTTAAATGAAACCTAAATCTGCCTCTCTAAAACTTTCGTCCACTGTTCCTAGTTCTGCAATTGATGGCCAAGTAAAAATAAAGCAAGTCAAATTCCTATGACCAGAGACAGCCACTCAAATACCTGAAGACTGCTATTATGGTTCTCCCCCCAACCCTGCCATTCTAAAGCCACCTCCAGATAGTACATACTGCCCTTCATAAAATATGGCACCCAGAATTGAGCACAATATCCTCCAGTTAGGGTCTGACCAGGGAAAGGTGAAACAGGGCTCTTGGCTCCCTCATCTGCACATTCTGCATCCACTAATGCAGCCTACGACTGAGTTAGCTTTTGGGAGGTGCCATGTCATACTGTCACCCCACCATGTCATCTTCCTTGGCTAAGAGAATTGGAGGGTTAGAATCAGGTCAAGTTATTCCTCATGACAGGAACAGGTCACTGGAAAGCTTTAATTCTCTCAGGAAAAAGTAGATCACCTTGGAACACTAGTGCCAAGTATTTACTCACATTAACAGCAGATGACATTTATACAGAGCTCTAAGTTTTGCAAAGCTCTTGACATATATCACCCCATTTGTAAGTAGGAGCTACAAGACAGCAGCAACCATCTTACTTTTCTATTTTTATCCCCAACACTTAACAGAATGCTTTGCACATAGTGTTTGATAAATGTTTTATTCTTTGAAGTAATTTTACAAAAGGGAAAACCAAGCCTAGAGAAATTAAGTAACTTGACATGAGTCTGCATGTGGGGCAGCTAGGTGGTGCAGTGAGTAGAGCACCGGCCCTGGAGTCAGGAGGACCTGAGTTCAAATCCAGCCTCACACACTTACTAGCTGTGTGACCTTGGGCAAGTCACTTAACCCCAATTGCCCTGCCATTCCCCCTCCAAAAAAAAAAGTCTGCATGCACAGAATCTTGAGCACAGTGAAGATAATCAGTCAACATGCTTGGTAATCAGTCAACAGAGTGGTGATTACTCTGAAAATATATTCCAAAAGAGCTGCGGAATCTTGCCTTTGCAAATGTAATTGGATGCTTTTCTTGAAAAGGACTCATGAGTACAAAAATATTTGTAGCAGCTCTCTCCATGTTAGCCAAAAGTTAGTTACTAAAGGACTGTGCTTTTATTGAGAAATGGCTAAAAACATTGTGGTATATGAAGGTAGCGGAATATTATTGTGCCATAAGAAATTATGAAATGGATAATTTCAGAAGACACCAGGAAGACCTTTATGAACCTATACAGAGCAAAGTGAGTAGTAGAACAATTATATAGTGATAATAACATTATGATGAAAAACAACTTTGAAAGATTTTAGGACTCTGATAAAAACAATAATAAGCAAGGAATCCAAAAGAATGAAGATGAAATAAATCACTCACCTCCTGACAAAGAGGTGTTGTAGAAAGAGGTATATGTTTTCATACATAGCTAATGAAGAATTTTATTTTGCTGGACTATACAAATATAAATAGAAGAATTTGTTTTATTTCTTTTTAAAAAAAATTTGCTCAGTGGGAGAGGGGTTAGTGGAAGGGACAGATTTTTGTTTTTTTTTTATTAAATTAGATTTTTATTTTTTAGTTTACAGCACTCAGTTCCACAAGTTTTTGAGTTCCAAATTTTCTTCCCCTCCCTCCCTTCCCCCCTCCCCACCAAGACAGTATGGAATCCAATAAATGTTCTACATATAACTTTGCATTAAACTTATTTACATAATAGTCAAGTCATAAAGAAGAATTATGACCAATGGAATGAATCATGAGAAAGAAGAAACAACCCACCCCTCAAAAGAAAAACAGAGATAAAAAAGAGAGCAAATAGTTTGCCTCAATCTGCTATCGCTCCTTCCATCATAAGTCCTTTGGAGCTGTCTTTGAGCCTTGTATTGCTGAGAAGAGCCGTCTATCAAAGTTAGTCGTCACAGAAGCAATATGACTGTAGTTGTGTACAATGTTCTCCTGATTCTGCTCCCCTCACTCAGCAACAGATCATGTAGGTCTTTCCAGGTTATTATGAAGTCTTATCTTCCCCATTTCTTATAGCACAATAGTATTCCATTACATTCATATACCACAGCTTATTTAGCCGTTCCCCAACTGATGGGCATCCCCTTGATTTCCAATTCTTTGCTACCACAAAAAGAGCTGCTATAAATATTTTTGTACATATGGGTCCCTTTACTACTTCTGTGACCTCTTTGGGATACAGCCCTAGAAGTGGTATTGCTGGGTCAAAGGGTATGCACATTTTTATAGCCCTTTGGGCATAGTTCCAAATTGTTCTCCAGAATGACTGGATCTGTTCACAACTCCACTAACAATGTAACAGTGTTCCAATTTTCCCACATACTCTTCAGCATTTATCATCTTCCTGTTTTGTCATGTTAGCCAACCTGACAGGAGAGATGTGGTACCTAAGAGTTGTTTTGATTTGCATTTCTCTAATCAATAGTGATTTAGAGCATTTTTTCATATGCCTATAGATATCTTCAATTTCTTCCTCTTGAAAACTGCCTATTCGTATCCTTTGACCATTTCTCAATTGGGGAATGACTTGTATTCCTATAAATTTGACTCAGTTTCCTGTATATTTTAGAGATGAGGCCTTTATCAGAGACACTGGTTGTAAAGATTTTCTCCCAATTTTCTGCTTTCCTCCTAATCTTTGTTGCATTGGCTTTGTTTATACAAAAACTTTTCAATTTAACATAATCAAAATTATCTATTTTGCATTTTGTAATGCTCTCTATCTCTTGTTGGGTCATGAATTCTTACCTTCCCCATAAATCTAACAGGTAAACTACTCCTTGCTCTCTCAAATTGCTTATAATATCAGCTTTTATTCCTAAATTATGAACCCATTTTGACTTTATTTTGGTATACGCTGTAAGATATTGGTCTATGCCCAGTTTCTGTCCTACCATTTTCCAATTTTCCCAGTAGTTTTGTGAAATAGTGAATTGGGTTTATCAAAGAGTAGATTGCTATAGTCCTTGACCACTGCATCTTGTGTAGGAAGGTACAGATTAATAAAAAAAAATACTTGCTACTTGAAAATTAAAAAAAACTTATTCATGGCCAAAAAATAGTTTAGATGGGAGTATAATTCCCATCTTTTTCACAGAACATTTCTTATAATGTGGAAAGAGCACTGGTCATAGGGACCCGAGTTTCATTTCCAACTCTGACCACTTAGTATCTGTGTCTATAAGCAAGGTAGTGAACCTCTCTGGGCCTTTTCCCATTTATAAGATGAGACTAACAATATCTGCTCTACCTGTGGTGCTTCACCAGACTATGAGAAAAGTACTTCATAAACCACTGAGTGCTAAACAAATGGGAGTTATGCCTCATCAGTGTGACTTCTCAAAGGCTATGTCAGTGATAGGATCCTACACCAAACTGGAAAGGCTTTGAACAGTCGGGGCAACAAATTCTATATTTGTCATCTGAGCATCAGTGCATAGAGTGCTAGGCCTGGAATCAGGAAGACTTGTTCAAATCTGGTCTCAGACACTTACTAGCTGTGTGATCCTCGGCAAGTCATTTAACCTGGTTTGCCTCAGTTTCCTCATCTGGAAAATGAGTTGGTGAGGGAAATGGCAAATCACTTTGGTGTCTTTGCCAAGGAAACCAAAAATGGGGTCACAAAGAATTGGACATGACTGAATAAAAACAATTTTCAACTATAACAACTCTTATAAACCAATCATAGCGGGGTTGTAATCTGCTTTTTTTTAAAGTGGTAACTATATACTGATAAAATAACCAATTTCTGAATTACATACCACATTCTTCAAAGAATCAAAATCTCAGGTCACTGAGGGCAATGGAAAGATGCGCGGTGTATACCTACCCTACAACATCTGTGAAAAATTATACATAGTGATGTAAAAGCTATATCCACATCATATTAAGAGATCATAAGAAGGTCCCCAGCAAGGACCCTCTGTGCAGGAGGATTTACAGCAAGCCTAGGACAAGAACTGCAGAGAACTGGTAGACACAAATGTTTTGCAATCTGCACCACAGGAAGGAGTATCTACTTCTATGAGATCAGTATGTCATTGGAGCATTGAAATATTAATTATTAATATTATACTAATATATGATAATAATTTAACGAATTAACAAATATAACAATTTTAATTCCAGTGCTCCAATGACTCACTGATCTCAAATGTAATTATTTTTATTATATTATTTATTACTACTAATAATCTGTTACTGCTACTGCTAATTATTATCACTGATAGGCAGATTTTAATGCCTTTACTTTGGTCAAAATTTCTTAGTGTCACTTGGCATATTTTTAAACTAATAAGTATATTTGTATAAGCACAGCTGCCCACTTATTAGATAATACAAGTAAGTGGGCATGATTATCTACCTGAGAATATCTAGGCTGGTTACAAAAAAGAAAATCTCTTAACAGGCAATTTTAGGCACTCAGCTTTCAGGGAGCTATTGACTCTTCCACATCATCATTCCATCAGCCTTTCTGCTTCTGGAGACAGAAAGTACACAGGCTATAATGGGAGTCCTAGAGTCTGAGAAGCAAAGCTTGTTCTTATATTTTCACACAATTGGTTCTAACAAACATTTTCATTGCCTCATTGAATCTAGGGAGATTGTATCCAGCATTTACTTAAATAGCATTTATTGTGGTAGTATTTGGGCACTTTGACAAGCTTGCTATTTTGGTATGGAAATAGAAAACTCATGTATATGCAGAAAAAAAGATTCACAAATAATTTTACCCATCATGTTCTTGGGTATATAGGACTGGAGAGTTAGAAGCAGGTCTAGTGTTTTTTTTTTAATGGCTGGTGCAGCTCATCAGAATATTCTTGTTATCCCAGAAAAGTAAATCATGAAGAAACATCCTATGCTAAAGGCTAGACTAACGTCCTGCAAAAAGATAAGCATCCTACTGCACCCTAAAATACTCCCTATATCCAAGGATTACAGGATCACAGATTTAAAGCTGGAAGAGACCTTAGAGATTATCTAAGCCAGCCTCTTCATTTTATAGATGACAAAAAAGAGACTCAGGATGGTTACCATGGTCACACAGCTAGTAAGTTTCAGGGGTACATTTGAACCCCAGTCATCATCCTTGACTCTTCCCTATCGCTCACCTTCCCACAGCCAGTCATTTGCAAAGTCTTATTAACTCTACCTACATAACATCTCTTATATTTATCTCCCCTTTTCCCCCACTCATATGGTTGCACCCTAATTCAGGCTCTCATGACCTCTAACCTAGACTACCATAATGGCTTTTGGTCTCCTTGTTTCCAGGCCCTTCTCTTACTCAATTCCTCTACCAATGTCAAAATAAATATCCTAAAATAGAGTAGGAAGCCTGGTACATTGGGTGGACCCCTTGCGAAGGATTTATGAGAGGACATGAATAAAAGTCAAACGGAATGAAGAGGCGTAGTTGTAAATGTACACCTTTGGAAATAATACCCACATCAATACGCTCAAAGAACTTGTAGTCTATATGTATAAAATTCTAGTTCTACCAATTTCAGAGTCACTTCTTGCAGGTCTTTCCATATCATCTTATATTGTTTTCTTTTTAATAGCAAATATTATTTGGTCTCATTAAGATATATCTTCACTCTTTGGACATGTAGGTTATTTTTAGGATTTTTTGTTAATAAATAGAGCAAATGACTATTTGTTTTTATGGATTACTCCTTTTTTCTTTCTTTCTTTTTTTTTTTTTTGCTAAAATCCAAGTGGAAGACATGATCAGTTTTGTGACTCACTGTAAGATACCGATTGCTTTACAAAATATTTGTACCAGGCCAGGAATCAACCAACGATAATTAATGAATACCATTCCCACACCCCAACCCTGCCACAGTGCTGGACAGAATTAAATTTTATAATTTTTTTCTGATTTTTGTTATTCTATTTGGCATATGATAGCATATTATGATTGTCAATGTGTTCATTTTTCAGTCGTGTCTGACTCTTCATGACCCCATTTGGGGTTTTCTGAGCAAAGATAGTGGAGTGATTTGCCATTTCCTTGTCCAACTCATTTTACAGATGAGAAAACTGAGGCAAATAGGGCTAAGTGACTTGCCCACAGTCACACAGCTAGTAAGTGTCTGAGGCCAGATTGGAACTCAGGAAGATGAATGTTCCTGACCTCAGGCTCAGCACTCTCTCTATCCACTGCAAGACCTAGCTGCCCAATACACATTTCTCTAAGTCTGATTACTAGGAAATAAGCGTATTTTCACTATAGTTATTGACATTTAGTATTTTCTCCTTAAAAATGTTCATTTTCTTTTCCCATTCTTCTACTAGGGAATGTTCATTAGTATTATAGGTATGCATAGTTTTTACAGTATGTATAGCTTTCAATAGCTCCTGGGGGTGTTAAAAAAGACCTTTATTTGCTATGTTTACTGTTAATATATTTCCCCAATTAAAAAATTTTAGATTTATTCCTTTTTGTTATTCAGTATTTCTTTAGATGACTTGCAGTAGAAGTAAGACTTAGTCTATGTAGCCTATGTTAGTTTTTTTCTTAAAAAGGAACAGTGAAACCACCCTTGGGAGTTAACTAGTCTAGGGGATTAAGACTTGAACAACTGCTTTCTCTTAACATTTTGAGTGTAATAACGAAGCATTCTGGCTGCCCGTTGCCACCCTTTGCTCTTGTCATGTGATCAGCCTGCCTTCTCTTCCTATCACATAATTCCTAACTACAGAGTTCCTCATTGGTTATATGTTGCAGCCTGCTCATATAAACCATGTACCTCTCCATTGCTCTCTGAGAGATATTCATTTTTAATTTACCAAAAAACAATTCAATTCCAACTCTCATTGCTATGAAGCAACATGTTGATATTAAAAAAGACGGATTTTTACTCTCATGAAAAGCTTAGGGTCAATAAAGGAGATTTGCAGTTTCCCAGAGTCATTCCTACCTGCTCTCCTCCTCCCATTCAGCTCTGGTGTAATTTGTCATGCATCTCTATCATCTATCCTAAGTATACGTACTGTTGTATGAACTCTATGAGGTGTTTAACTAAATGCAAGTTGAAATCTGGGCAATAGACATTATTCATCCACTTGGCATTTCCTGTGTGGATGGTTAGGCCAAACTCTTTTTGGATGATTACAGATTGCTCTCAGCAGGCTTTGCAATACTCTGGAGCTTGATACACTCAGCACAATCTTATTCACAAATGAGTATGTGGAGAATCTCACCATCCATAGGGAATTTTTCTTTAATCTGTACTCTATACCAGTGGTGTCAAACTCAAATAGAAATGGGGGTTACTAATCTATACATAAGGATCCCTGCTGAATACATATTAACTTAGTTTTTAAATGTAATATTATCTATGTTTTATTTTTATTTATTTTGTTAAATATCTGGCAGTTACATTTTAATCTTGTTTGGGCTGCACTTGGAAGTGTTGTGGGCCATATGCAATCAGTGGGTTTTATGTTTGACACATAGGGTCTACAATGGATCTCTGCTATCACAGTAGCAAATACCTCTGGTGAACTGCCTGATGATTATTATCAGAAGGTCACCAGATAGGGCTCTTTCTGTTATTACATTTTCCAAGGAATCTTAAATGATCTTGATACAAGAAGGGGAAATATCTTGTTGTAAAAGAGCTTGTAAGGCAATAAACGCTTGTTTATAAATAAACAATTAGAATGATAGGATCCTATATTCTCTATATGTTTCGGTTAACTGTGATGTGCTCTAAGGGATAGTTAGGTGGCAGGATAGATAGAGTGCTGGGCCTAGAGTCAGCAAGACTCATCTTCCTGAATTTAAATCTAGCCTCGCTTATTAGCTGTGTCCCCTGACCCTGGGCAAGTCACTTAACCCTGTTTGCCTTAATTTCTTCATCTGTAAAATGAGCTGGAGAAGGAAATGGCAAACTACTCTAGTATCTTTGCCAGGAAAACCCCAAATGGGGTCACGAAGAGTCAGATACAAAAAAATGTGCTCCACTGTTAAAAAATCACTTACAAAAGCCTACTTGTCCTCTGTTAGTGCTATCATGAAGAATGCCCTTGATTCATGTATAGATGACTCTCATGAAAATTTTCTGTAGCTGAGAGAATAGGCATATAGTCTGATATTTATTCATGTTCTCTCATTCCCAGAATGAAAGAAGTCTGAGGCTTTTTTTACATCCTTTTGGGATCTGCCCCTCCTTTAGATATCTTATATAAGACCCAACCTTCAAAGTCTTGTAACTATTTCGCCTGTGGCACAGATGTCCTCTGAGTATTTCTCAGTCACCTCTTTATAACGCCACCCATACTTTCCTACTACAACTTTGGACTCTGTCCTTGGGTTCCCCAACTCTGATAGGTGAGCTTTTGGCTTTAGCCTGGAAATTAGGCCTCCACGCCCTCTTCCTGGTCATCTTCCAGGTCATCTCACTCTCCTATACCTCAGTTCAATCTTGTTCTTCACCTCTGAGTCCCTGGCTTTGATAAGTGAGCTTAAGCATCCATGCCACCTCTTGGCCATTTTCATACCATGTTGCTATTTACATACCCCTCCCTCATTTTCCAGCTCCTTTTTATGTAATATCTTCTGCATACAAAGATAACTGAAGACAGAGACTGGTCTTGTTTGCTTGTATTTGTATTAATGGAGCTTAATAAAGCATGTGTCCCATAGTAATTGCTTATTAATACATGCTCTATATCTACTAGTGTTAGGGTCTCCATACTCCCAGCATTAAGGGACTCACGTCACAACATCTCTCCTCTTATACAACAGTGTCCTGGCACCTCTCTCCATGGGAGCCCTATGTCTCAGGGATTCCCTCCCTGCTTAACTGAATTCATATTAATTATTTCTTGTACTGTTTTCACATCATGAATCACAAATTTGATTTATGATCATGTTTCATTCTGCTTGCTTTTGGCATCAGAATTACTCATTATGGCTCTTATATTCTGGAGGGCATTCTATTCCTCCTCTGGGTACCTTCTAGGGACTTCATTGAGGCCTCAAGGCTACCTGACTTATCCTCTGGACCCAACTCACTGGGGAGAACTAAACTTGAGCTTTCCCATTTAATCAAAAGATATTGCTCTGTCCTCCAATTCAGATGATTCCCCTGTTATTTTCTATAACTCTATGATTTTGTGATTAAGGCTAATACAACCTACCTGGCCAAGAAAAGCTATTCCTGGTGGTTCTTACTGGACATCACTTGATAGTTGGACCCACTGGCCAACTTATCCATTTGGGAAAGTGAACATCATTTCTAGCCTAAGCCCAGTTCTTGTCTTACCCACCAGAGGCTGATACTAATCTTAGTCATACCTGCCTTCTATAACCAAGTCTGCCAATTACAACTTTGTCTGCTCTATTGCCTACATCATTGTTCTAAGGCAAACCACTTCAGTATCTTTGCCCAGAAAACCCCAAATGGGGTCAATGAGGTCATGAAGAGTTGGTTGTGAATGAAAAACGACTGAACTGAATCTCCATCTTGTTCTTCCAGTATGAGACTCTGTTCTGATTACCTGATACCCTGTTAGCAACCCATCTCTATTTCCTGTTGTATCCATCTTACTCTGATCTTACTACTGATCCCACTGCTTCCCTGACCACATGTTTCCTGCTCATCATCATTCAAGAATATCTCTTAATACTGTCCACCTGTCGTCTATGGGATCAGTCCAACCTGTCCTGGGGATGTTGTCATAGCCCCATCTGTTGGCCAAACTCAGTCCAACTGGTGTGCCCTGTAGTTCTTTTTGCTCCAAACAGAGTAATACATTTTGCAAATCAATATAAAAGCAGATATTAGATGATGCTGTAGCCAACTTACTAAGACCAAATAAATACTGTCTTTCAATTATAGGGTGGAACAAGCATAAACCTTCACTGCCTCCTTTTGCTTCTGGACACTACATTATCCTGAGCAAGATTAATGGGGCATAAAACATGTTACATAACATGTCTAATGTATACTTAAAGGGAAATATAATTTAACTGTAATAACAACAAAAACTAATCCATTCTTAAAGGCAGAGTAACTCCAGTGGTACACGTCCTTCCATGAACTGCATATGGTGCCCTAAGGAGGATGCTAATGCAGTCTCAATTAAGCAAACTTACATGTTTTCAATGACATGATGATTGCAATTATATCTTCTCTCAGACTCTGACATTGTAGAAACTATAAAATGTACAAATAGTCAATCAACAAGCATTTATTATGCCCTTATTATGTGTCATTGTGTTAAGGGCTAGGGATGGTAAAAGAAAAAAAAAGCAAAATCATGGTCTATGCCCTCAAGTTACTCACATTCTAATGGAAAAGATAACATGAAAATAACTATTGTAAATAAAGATATAGGCATTGTAAATGGAAGTTGATCTCGGGGGAAAGCCCTAGCATCTAGAGGGAGACTGGGAAACAAGCAGAAAATGTTTAAAATGCATAGCATGCTAGTAAACAATCTTCATCACAGTGTATTATTAGGCTTTCATATGTCACTCATCCACTCTGTTTACACAAAGTTAAGACATAATACAAACACATTTATCTCGGAAATCTGAAGGGATGACAAGTTAATATAGAACACACTTATTGTCCACTATTTTCCAAAAGCAAATAGTAATCATGCATATTCAGCTCAATGACAGAAAGATGGTGAGAAAAATGTTCCCATTTAAATTAAACCAGGAGTGCTTCTGCTTTGCTAGACTTTTATGTATATTCTTCTCTCAAATTCAGCAATTTGCCTTCCCCTAACTGCTACCCCCAACTTGTGCAGCTTTAGTGTGCATTATTCATGCCCTTTAAACCACATTTCCCCCTCACCATATTATAAATTGATGTGCTGTCTTGTGTCTACCTCTAAAAATCACATCCTATTATAGGGCTAAAAATGAATGAATGGTCTTGAGAAAGGAATGAGAAACCTCTGCTATACCAGACTGATATAGAAACGTACTTGCAATTATTCCTATATGACTGTTATAATTTATAGATCTGTGCTACTCATCATAGGCTAGAATCTTAGCCTATCGGTCATAGAAACTATTCAAGGGGATACATTTAACCGTCACTGTGGTCTTCAGCCTACCGATGTTAGAGACATTGCTGTGAAAGTAAAAGATAGAAAAGACTCGTGTCAGGAAAGAAAGAATTCAACCATGCTCAAACACGACAATGCAATTACCTAAGGCAGTATTAGGTGCAAGGAAGCTGGAAGTACAGCCATTGAATACTTCATATCTTCCACTACTTAGCTTGACCCCATTTTAATCTGACTTTAAAAAAAACACCCAACAATTCTCAAATACACAATGGCTTTATCATTGTGGACTAATGGGATATCTAAAGGTCATGATAAATGGATTTCAAAGTCACATATTGTTGAAACAACTTTAGTTTTTGGCTTGGATGCCCTGGGCCAGATCTTGTAGGTGAATGGACAATGGAGAAGGTACATTACCTTTTCCAATTCCTGTAGTAGAAGTTAATACGTAACACTGCCTTATCTTAGTCTGTGTAAAGGCGTCCTAATCTAAGAGAAGTTAGTGAACTTTCAAAGTGTGTGGCATGCACCTAATAACCCATTTACTGGTTATCCAATGCAATAAGGTCGATTGGTATAATGAAAAGAACACTAGGTTTGGAGTCAGAAACTCCAAGTTCAAATTCTGGTTCTGACACTTAGTACCTGTGTGAGACAAATTACAGCCTTTCTGGGTCTTAACTTTCACCTCTCTAAAATAAGGGGGCTTGTATTAGATAAGCTAAGAGTTTAAGTGACTTGCCCATATTCACTAACTTTCAGTCCTTCCTGTCCACTAACTGCTTCTTGGCTCCCTACAAATATGTCTCCCCCATCCTTAAAAAAAACCTACCTTTGATCCAGTCATCTCCACTAGCTATCACCCTAAGTCAATTTTTTCATTCTTTTGATTTTGTTTTTATCTTTCTTATATTATTGAATTCTTTAGTTATATTTTCTCCATTTTTCTTTTCAGGGTAGGACTACTTGTACAAGCAGTTGTTTTTCCATTCTAACCTGTTGATTCTCTTAAGTTTTTCTGGAAGGGTTCTAATTTCATTATGTCTTACTTCAAACTCTTAGATTCATTGTGGCCAATCTATCATTTTATTTTTCTAAGGGGTGTTCCTTGTAATTATTGTGGTATTATTTTCTTCTCCTAGAATTTTGTCTTTAGATTCTACCAACCATTCAATAAACAAATTTTATTAAGCACCCAATATACGCTGCAGAACCAAAAACAAAAAATGAAAAGTTTCTGTCATCGAGGAGCTAACACATAATATTTTTTTCATTATATTAGTTGTTTTTTCCCCTCTTTGCTCGTATGTTTAGTCTCCCTACTAGAGATGGCTGGTAAAAAGTCTGTCTCCTCTTCGCTGCTTCTTTCAAACTTATCCCAGCTCTGCAAATGTTGTATTTTTCAAAATTCCAACTCCTTGTGACCCCATTTGGGATTTTCTTGGCAAAGATCTGAGACTGGTTTGCCATTTCCTTCTCCAGCTCATTTTACGGATGAGGAAGCTGAGGCAAACAGGGTGAAGTGACTTATTCAAGGTCACATACCTAGCATCTGAGGCCAGATTTGAACTCAGAAAAATGAGTCTTCTTGACTCCAGACGCAGAATCCTAGCTGTGCTTTCACGTAACCATATTTGCTAGAAACTCCTCTTTTTATTCCTCAAAGGCAAACATACTTGAACAACAAGAAATTTGCTCTGTTGCAGATCTCATCATATTTTTTTTTAAAAATTGTCATGTTGGGGGGCGGAGCCAAGATGGTGGCTGGAAAGCAGGGACTAGCGTGAGCTCCCCGCTGAGTCCCTCCAAAAACCTATAAAAAATGGCTCTGAACCAATTCTAGAACGGCAGAACCCACAAAACAGCAGAGGGAAGCAGGGCTCCAGCCCAGGACAGCCTGGATGGTCTCTGGGTGAGGTCTATCCCACACGGAGCTGGGAGCTGGGAGCTGGGAGCTGGGAATGGAGCAGAGCAGAGCCCAGCATGAGCGGCTTGGACCAACCAGACCAGAAGCCGGGTGGAGCGGGCCCTAGCGCCCTGAATCAGTGAGCTGCGGCAGTTACCAGACTTCTCAACCCACAAACACCAAAGACAGCAGAGAAGGTTAGTGGGAAAAGCTGTGGGAGTGGAAGGAGTTCGCAGTTCGGCCACCACCCCAGGGGCAGCGGAGGTGGGGTAGCTACAGCTGCTGTTGCTTCCGGCCCCATGCCCACCTGGTGGGAGGATCAGAGCAGGAGTGCACAGCCTGCTGAAGATCTAAGACCAGTCTGGGTTGGGGGTTCTTGGGGAAGGAGGAGTGCTGGTGTGGCAGAGCTGGTGCATCCCCCCAAACGTGGAACATAGAACTCTTTAGTCTACAAGCAGTCATACCCCACTGAAAAACTCAAGGGTCAAGTTGGTTGGGAATATGGCCAGGCAGCGAAAACACACCCAGATTCAGTCTCAGACTTTGGATTCTTTCTTTGGTGACAAAGAAGACCAAAACATACAGCCTAAAGAAGTCAACAAAGTGCAAGAGCCTACACCAAAAGCCTCCAAGAAAAACATGAACTGGTCCCAGGCCATTGAAGAGCTCAAAAAGGATTTGGAAAAGCAAGTTAGAGAAGTAGAGGAAAAATTGGGAAGAGAAATGAGAAGGATGAGAGAAAACCATGAAAAACAAGTCAATGACTTGCTAAAGGAGACCCAAAAAATACTGAAAAATACACTGAAGAAAACAACACCCTAAAAAACAGACTAATTCAAATGGCAAAAGAGCTCCAAAAAGCCAATGAGGGGAAGAATGCCTTGAAAGGCAGAATTAGCCAAATGGAAAAGGAGGTCCAACGGACTACTGAAGAAAATGCTACCTTAAAAATTAGATTGCAGCAAGTGGAAGCTAGTGACTTTATGAGAAATCAAGATATTATCAAACAGAACCAAAGGAATGAAAAAATGGAAGACAATGTGAAATATCTCCTTGGAAAAACCACTGACCTGGAAAATAGATCCAGGAGAGATAATTTAAAAATTATTGGACTACCTGAAAGCCATGATCAAAAAAAGAGCCTAGACATCATCTTTCAAGAAATTATCAAGGAGAATTGCCCTGATATTCTAGAACCAGGGGGTAAAATAGAAATTGAAAGAATCCACAGATCGCCTCCTCAAATAGATCCCAAAAAGAAAACTCCTAGGAACATTGTTGCCAAATTCCAGAGCTCCCAGGTCAAGGAGAAAATACTGCAAGCAGCCCAAAAGAAACAATTTGAATATTGTGGAAAAACAATCAGGATAACACAGGATCTGGCAGCTTCCACATTAAGGGACCGAAGGGCTTGGAATATGATATTCCGGAGGTCAATGGAGCTAGGATTAAAGCCAAGAATCACCTACCCAGCAAAACTAAGTATCATGCTCCAGGGCAAAATACGGACTTGCAATAAAATAGAGGACTTTCAAGCTTTCTCAGTGAAAAAACCAGAGCTGAATAGAAAATTTGACTTTAAAACACAAGAATCAAGAGAAGCATGCAAAGGTAAGCAAGAAAGAGAAATCATAAGGGTCTTACTAAAGTTGAACTGTTTTGTTTACATTCCTACATAGAAAGATGATGTGTATGATTCATGAGACCTCAATATCATAGAAGCTGAAAGGAATATGCATATATATATGCTTATGTATATATATATGTGTATATAAGTGAATGTGCATATATGTATATATGTATGTGTGTGTGTATATATATGTATATATACATACGTATATATATATATATATATATATATATATATATATATATATAGAGAGAGAGAGAGAGAGAGAGAGAGAGAGAGAGAGAGAGGGAGAGAGAGAGAGAGAGAGAGAGAGAGAGAGCAGACACAGGGTGAGTTGAAGATGAAGGGAAGATATCTAAAAGAAATAAAATCAAATCAAATTAAGGGATGAGAGAGGAATATATTGAGAAAGGGAGATAGGGAGAGATAGAATGGGGTGGATTATCTCAAATAAAGGTGGCAAGAGGAAGCAGTTCTTTGGGAGGAGGGGAGAGAGCAGGTGAGGGGGGAATAAGTGAATCTTGCTCTCATCAGATTTGGCCTGAGGAGGGAGTACCATACATACTCAATTGGGTATCTTACCCCACAGGAAAGAAGAGGGAAGAAGATAAAAAAAAGGGGGGGATGATGGAGGGGAGGGCAGATGGGGGTGGAGGTAATCAAAAACAAACACTTTGGAAAGGGGACAGGGTCAAGGAAGAAAATTCAATAAAGGGGGATGGGTTGGGAAGGAGCAAAATATAGTTAGACTTTCACAACATGAGTATTGTGGAAAGGTTTTACATAATGATACACATGTGGCCTATGTTGAATTGCTTGACTTCTTATGGAGGGTGGGTGGGAAGGGAAGAGGGGAGAGAATTTGGAACTCAAAGTTTTAAAAAGAGATGTTCAAAAACAACAAAAAATTTTTTGCATGCAACTAGAAAATAAGATACACAGGCAATGGGGCGTAGAAATTTATCTTGCCGTACAAGAAAGGAAGGGAAAGGAGGATGGGAGGGAAGTGGGGTGACAGAACGGAGGGCTGAATGGGGAACAGGGCAACCAGAATATATGTCATCTTGGAGTGGGGGGGAGGGTAGAAATGGGGAGAAAATTTGTAATTCAAACTCTTGTGAAAATTAATGCTGAAAACTAAATATGTTAAATAAATAAATTTAAAAGAAAAAAAAAGTCATGTCATCTTCAAAGGAATGGAGAGGATCCCACTGTCTGCACAGATACCAAAATTTTCTGATATAAAACTTGAGGTAATATAACCTAGACTAATGTTTATGGCACATTAGATTTCCTCTAAAGAAAGTGAATTTAATCTCCTACTCATTGAGTCACCCATGAAAAGCAAAGAAATTCCTCTTTCCCAAGTTAAAAAAAAAAAGGCCTTGGGCATTCTAAGAAATGAATTCTAGTTATACAGGGGTATAGAAATAAAGGGAGAAGGGATTAACTACTGTAACAATGTATAGGCACTAAAGGAATTCATTAATGTGCTGAGATCCCTGCTCCCTTTTGCCTTTTGCCAATTGATTGTAGAGCATCTGAATGCAAATGGTAACAGAGAGTCATAGGAGGCAGATGATTTGTGGCTCTTCTTGGACTGCCATAGCTAGTCAAAATGTACTGGGAGAATTTCCAAATTATGCAGTTAATAATGAATCTAAGTACAGTCCAGCAGGAAGGATTTCTGAACACCTCAAAGGGGGAAAGACAGAAAGAAACCTACTATGGAAGCCCAGAAAGGCCAAATTGAATGAAATCAAGAAGCTGGTACAAGTCAGAAACAAAAATTAAAGCTGTCTTTTGAGATCTTCTATCATGTTAGATTCTGAAGCTGGAAGGCACCTTGAAAGCCATTTATTCCAATGTCCTGCCTGATGAATGAAAACTCTACATCTTTCTCTTTTTTTCTTCTTTCCTGATTGTGTAAAAAAGACTGAGAATAAAAGAAAGAGTGTAGCTGAATTAGAGAAGAATATTATATAGGTGAGAGAGGGATTTAGACTAACAAAGTAGGTCAGATGAATAGAGAAGAGAAATTTGGGGAGAAATAGGATCCTGAGCCCAAGAGCCTTGAGAACAGCAATCCTTCCAATCCAGTGTCCTCAGACATCAGCCTGGGAAGCACTCCCTGAGGAGATGCAGCCTGGCTCCTGCAGATGAGATAGCTACAGCTACTGAAGACCTAGAAAGTCCTTAGCATTGTGAAAAGGTTCAACATCAGCAACTGGTCTATGGAAATGACATTAATGAAGAGGCATTGTTACATGCACTGCAACCCAAAGACCACAGTCCATCCGATGTGAAGATGAAACCTTTTATAGCTACTGTTCTCACCATTGAATATGAGCTCTTCGTGGGCAGTGAGTGTCTTACTTTTCACTTATACCCCCAGCACTTGGCACAGTAATTTGCATTTAGTAAACATTTAATATATGCTTTGTTCATTCATTGAAATGGAGGAAAATTTGAAAGAGAATGATCTTCAGGCCCAAATTCTATTCAAGATTATATTCTAGGGTTGAAAAAGAAGCAGGACTAGAGAAAAGGAAGGAGGATATAAAAGTGTTAAGGAAATATTAAAGAAGATTAGAGAATATAATTTCAAAAGGAAGCCTCTAGAAAGAAATGGAGAAGATGGCTGATAAGGTATATAAGAAAAGTTAAATGGAATAATTGAGGATAAAGCAAGTTTGTAGAGTAGATTGGTGAGTGAGGTAAATTGTTGAAACAGAAAGTTGATTCAAAACTAAATGGCATGCAGGTTACAGCTATGAAGTTCTTGAGACTAAGGAAAGGAAGTTGAGTAGGCTGACAAGTTATTAAGAGGTGATAATTGGATATTAAAGTTGTAACTGAGACGTAGGCTCAAAATGTAAATACCCACAACTCATTTTTTTTTAAGTTTGAAAATCCCAACCAGTACGGAAAGCTGGAGAAACTGTGAAGTGATTTACATTGAGTGTGTACTGTCTGCATTTTTATCATAGACAAGTGACTATTATCTGTGCTCCAATAAGGAGGAAAAATGGGATTTGTGTGAAGAGACTGGTACAGAAGCAGTGTATTCACCAAACATTCAATAAAAATGCAAAGAAGATATAAACAAGGCCAAGTAACTGCATTTAAATACAAAAATATTGCACAACACTCTAAAATAGTGTCAGAAGTGCTAACTCGGAATGAACTACAGTTACTGAGGGAAGTTAAGGACAAGAAGAGGCAGCTAGGTGATGGACACACATATATATACGTGTGTGTGTGTGTGTGCGCGTGTGTGTATATATATATATATGTATGTATGTATACACACGTATGTATAGTGCAGTAAATAGAGTGCCAACTCCAAAGTCAGGAAGACTCATCTTCCTGAGTTCAAAATCTGACCTCAGATACTTACTAGCTGTGTGACCCTGGGCAAGTCACTGACCCTGTTTGCCTCAGTTTCCTCATCTGTAAAATGAACTGGAACAGAAAATGGCAAATCATTCCAGTATCTCTGCCAAGTAAATACTAAATTGGGGTCATGGCGAGTTGGACACAATTGAATAACAACAATAAGGACAAGAAAAAGGATTTTTTTTAGCTATGTTAGGAGAAATACGGAGAATCAGAAGAGTGAATCAGATGATGATAATAGCTGTCAAGGAGAAGACCAGGATTCTCAAAACTTATCTTGCTTCCTTTTCCTCTGCCTGCCCAGGAGAACAGCCCTTTTACTGGAGATAAGAGAACAAAAAGAGCCAAGAGGGATTTGATAACAAACAGAAGGAAGGAGATAGTAAGAGCCTTCAGAGGCCCTCAGGTGGTGAATTTCAGTCACCTGGCCCAGGTGAACTATGTCCTCAAGTCCTGAAAGAACTGGCATATATGATTACCAAGCTGTTAATACTATTGGAAAGATTGTAGGAAATGGGACAAGTAACATATACTATAGTAACATAGCACTAAGATTGACAAAGGGCAAATGTCTCAATTTTCAAGAAAAGAGAAGAAAACAGAATCTGAAAATTATAGGCCAGGGAGATTGACTCTGATGGAGCAGTGGATGCAGAGCCAGACCAGGAGTCGAGAAGACTTGAGTTCAAATCTAGCCTCAGACACTCACGACCGACCCGTGTTACCCAGAACAAATCACTTAACTTCTGTTTGCCTCAGTTCCCTCATCTATAAAAGGAGGATAATAACAGCACCTGTATCCTAGGGTTGTTGTTAGAATTAAATGAGGTAACAATGGTTAAATGCTTAAAACAGTGCCTGCCACATAATAAACACTATATAAAACACAATATAAATGTTAGCTAGTAGCAGTAGCAGTAGTAATAGTAGTAGTAGTAGCAGTGGTGGTAGTGATAGTGGTGGTGGTAGTAGTAGTAGCAGTGGTGGTAGTAGTAGTGGTGGTGGTGGTGGTAGTGGGGGTAGTACTAGTAGTAGTAGTAGTAGTAGTAGTAGCAGTAGTAGTAGTAGTAGTAGCGGTGGTAGTATTCCTGGGAAAATTCTAGAAAATATCATTTAAGAGATGATTAATAAGAATCTAGAAAGGGACGGAGTGATTACAAAGAATTAGTATGGCTTTATCAAGAAACATTAATCTGACAAAAAAAGAGACATAGAAATCAAATTACCAAAATGACAGAGAAATCACAATAGATGAATGGAAAGTAAAAGAAATTGTTCAAAATGATTTTCCCAATTCTATGCTGACTTTAATGAAATAGGAAAACTATTCATATAACTGACCACAAAAATAACCCCCAAATCCTATATCCAGAAAAAAAATTATGAAAAAAGAAAAACCAAACAAACTACTAGACGGCACAGAAATAGACACCTCCTTGTGAGGTGGAGTGAATAGGACAGTTCAGGCCAGTTCTCACATAGAACTACTCGAAATAGTAAAACACCAACAAAAAAATAGAAATATGATGGAGATGGTTGCCCAAGACAAAAATCCTGAAGAGAATAATTCCATAACCTCACCATGTAAGGCGTCAAACAAAAACATGGCACTACTAGGATTCCTGGAAGAAATGAAGCTGGAATTTAAAAATCACATTACAAATTAAGAGCTGTAGAGGAAAAACTTGTAAGGAAAATAAACAGCTTATTTGAAGAAGTGCAAGACCTTAAATAATCAAAAGATTCCCTAAAAAATTAGATTGGACCACCAAACCTAAGTCAATGATGCAACGAGATTAAAAAAAAAGTACTAGAACAGAACTGAAAGTCTGAAAAAATAGATGAAAACATAAAGCATATACTATTAAAGTCAAATGATGTGGAATAAAGATCAAGGAAAATTAATTTAGGGATCAACAGACTACCTGCCCAACAACCAAGAAAAGTCTACATTCCATATTCCAAAATTCATGGATGAAAACTTCCCAGATCTATTAGAGTTAGGGAGCTAAGTGAAGATAGAAATACCCCACCAATCACATGAAAAAAAAAAAAAAACCTTAGAATGAAAACTCCCTAGAAATATCACAGCCAAAATACAGAATATCCAAGTAAAACATTTATTAAGCACATAGTACATACTAGACACTGTGCTAAGTGTTAGGGATACAAAGAAAGGCAAAAACAGCCCCTGCGCTAAAGGATCTCACAGTCTAATGGGGGAACAACACACTAGCAACTAAATGCAAACAAGATATAAATAGGATAAATTGGAAATAATCTGAGATGGAAGGCAATAACATTAAGGGAGGTGAGTCAAAGAAAAAAATAATTTAACCATTTCAGAAAAACAGAGTTCAAATACCAAGGACCTATAGCCAGACTCACACAAGACCTACCATTTACCACAATAAAGGAGAGGAGAGCAAAAGATAAAGGCTTATGCCCAGGAATAATTCACACATCAAAACAGCAAAAAGAAAAAAAAATTATACAGAAAGGAAAAGGGAGGAAAAAAGAATGTATTAGGGAATAAAGATGGTGTATGAGTAGAACTTAACCATTTCACATAATTAGGGTGATCAGAAGAAGGACTATACAAATATGGAGGAAGAGGTTGGAAAGTGGGCTGCCCACGAGACTCACTTTCATGTGAACTTGACAAAGGAAGGTTGAAGGTAGGGGTGCACACACCACACACACGTTTGATGTCAAAGCACATTAAACTCAACAGGGAAACAGGAGCAGGGATATAGGGAGGGATATTAAAAGTGCAGATAGATTCAGGGAGGGATTAAATTAGGAATATTAAATATTATTTCTTACTCGACTATTTCTTTGGACTTCTTTATCATTCCCAATGAATCCCTTCATCCTGGAAGATCATTTGAGCCCTAGAACTAACATCTCATGGGTATCCTCTGCCCCTAGGGCTCCTCTCTCTTATTAGAGGGTGGGGACTCCTCTCAAAGCCTCCATTTAAGAAGGGAAGGGCAGCCATCCATCCCTTTTTTTCCCACCTGGCTGCCCTCCTCTGTACTTCTCCATCATGCCTCCATACTAGGAATCTTGTTCAGATCCTTTTCGGCTTCCTTTTGTGCACTGTCGTTCCCCAATAGAAGGTAAGCGTTCCCATCCCCCACCAAGGGCAAGAACTTTTTTTTCCATATTCATGTCCCTAGCACTCAGAACAATTCTTGGTATGGTATGTAGTAGGCACTTAATAAATGTTAATCAATTGATCGAGATATGTAGATCTCTAATGATTACTTAGTGAAAATAGAAAGGAGTACACATATTTCTCAGCTATATCATGATAGAGACCTCTAAGAAGGAAGCTTCAGAGGAACCGGGCAGAAGAAAAGTATAGGGAGAAGTTGGATGGCATTGTCTGTAAATGTATCATTTAGAAAGGAATTATAAGCATTATCTCTACATTTGTAAGGGGCTTCCACCTCACTGGCTGCTGCTGATATTCACTAGTCAGGCTCACCAGACATGGCTATGGCCAGCGTAGGGGTGAGCAATAAAACCCAGACTGATTACGTGAGTCTTAATAGTGATGGTGGTTTTCATCAAGGTGCTGGTCAGTTGAATTTCGTTAGTTCTAACACTAGTTATCAATATGGTAAATGGCATGCAAATAATAAACAGATTAGATCGAGAGATTCTAAGAATACTAAAGCGTAAGTACCTCGAGGTCGAGACTGGTTCTTTGTATTTATATAGTGACTTCCACATAGGAGGAGTTCAGTAAATGTTTATTACAGGGAATGACAGCATAGCACCTTAAAAAAAACCAAAACTATTCGCGTGCTTCTGACACAACCAACTTACCATTATATTCTGAACAAACCTAACCTGATCATTTGATGGTTTGTGATGGCACTGGACCATTACAAGTGGAAGGGAGGATTTTCTGCTAGGTATTAAATATGATAATTCTGAGGAGTCTATACTAATACAACTTGGTTTATCATTTGGCATAATACTTGCTATCATTCTGAGTTTACTTTTGCAGTCAACCTTCGAGGGTAATTCAGATGGCATTTAAGGGCCTTTGAGCCTCTTATTGAAGATCTTAATAGCTATCTATTTAGCTAATTTTGTAACTCAGGTATACTACCATTAGGTGGCAGTAATGTCCTAAGTCTGATTAGTGAGAAAACGTGGTATCTGTGTTAAAGTACAACTAACTGTGAATTTTCTTTATGAAAAAAGAACTCTTTAAGTAAAAGAGCTAAACCTAGAAAAACCATTAAATGACCATTTAAAAATATTTTACACCAACTATTTAAAGAAATGCCAGGTAAGTTTCAAATCATATAAATTTGGGCCTGAGAAGAATCCTATGACTATGTAATTAAGGGGTTCTTAAACTAGAGCCTACAAACTTCTTTTGTTAATATTTTGATAAATGTATTTCAATATAATTGGTTTTCTTTATAATTCTATACATTGTGTTTTATGCGTTTAAAAACATTATCCTGAAAAGGAGTCCACAGACTTCACCAGACTGCCAAAGGGGTCCAAAATTCTTAACTTACAGATGTGCAAATTTAGATTTAGAGAGGCCCAAGAACTTGCTGGAGGCCACACAACCAGGCAAGGTTTAAATCCAGAGCTTCCATCTTTTGCCTTCTATTCAATGCTACTTCATTTAGAACCTCTAATTCATATTTAACTCTTCATGTATTAGCTTACTCTGAATCATAGCTTATGGTAAAAATCCCTTCTGGATGTCCTCAGGCACTTGGATTAGCCAGAAACTACAATTCCCTAGGCTTTGTATCTCTCAGCAGCTATTACTCTTAATTACAGGTAAGGCTTTCCTTTCGCTTTTTTCAAGTTCTCTAAGGGAATTCTGGGCCCCAGACACTTACTAGCTGTGTGACCCTGGGCAAGTCACTGAAGCCTGTTTGCCTCAGTTTCCTCATCTGTAAAATAAGCTGGCAAAGAAAATGGCAAACCCCTCCAGTATCTTTGCCAAGAAAACCCCACAAGGGGGCATGAAGAGTAGGACATCACTGAAATAACCCAGCAAACACAAGGGTAATCACAGCTCATTTGTACATAATGCTTTAAGGTTTACAAAGCACTTCCCTTACAACAAAAGATGAAGTGAAATAGTAATATAAGGTCCCCATTTAACCAACGAAAAAATTGAGGTTCAGAGAAGGTTCAGAAAAGTAAAGTAATAAAAAAATTAAAACAAAAAGTAAAGTAATTTACACAGTATCAGACTCAGAATTCAAATCCACAACTCTTGGGGCTCCAAAAACATTGGCTTTTTCACTTCATTGTAACACCCTCTGGTATTGCAGAGTCCCTAACTCCCTTGTATGCAAGAAGTAGAAGAGAACTTGAGGTCTTTCTGATAATGAACCATAAAGATTGCCCCTACCCCCAATACACAAACTTTGTCACTGCTTGGGTGCTTCCAAAAAAGGAACTCACCACTCCCACAAGTTCCTAAGCTGGGATCATAGGATCTTGGATTTAGAGAAGATGTGAGAGGTCACTGAGTCCATTTGCTGCTTTTTATATATGACAAAATTAAGGGCCAGAGAGGAGTAAGTGCCAGTTTCTTCCAAGTCCAAGCTGTTTTTTTCAGTAGTAAGTGACAAAGCTAGGATTTTAATCTGATCTTCTCATTCTAAATTCAGATTTTTTTTAGATTTAATGATTTTTTATTAGATACTTTTTAGTTTTCAGCATTGACTTCCACAAGATTTTGAGCTACAAATTTTCTCCCCATTTCTACCCTCCCTCCCACTCCAAGGTGGCATATATTCTGATTGCTCCATTCCCCAGTCAGCCCTGCCTTCTATTACCCCATCCCCATCCCCCACACCCCTTTTCCTGTTACTTTTTTGTAGGGCAACATAGATTTCTATGCCCCATTGCCTGTATATCTTATTTCCCAGTTGCATGCAAAAACCAACTTTGTTTTTGAGCATCTGCTTTTAAAACTTTGAGTTCCAAATTCTCTCCTCTCTTCCCTCCCCAACCACTCTCCCTAAGAAGGCAAGCAATTCAACACAGGCCACACATGTATCATTATAAAAAACACTCCCATAAATAGTCATGTTGTGAAAGACTAACTATATTTCCCTCCCTCCTATCCTGTCCCCCTTTATTCAATTTTCTCCCTTGACGCTGTCCCTTTTCAAAAGTGTTTGCTTTGATTACTTTTTCCCCCTATCTTCCCTTCCTTCTATCATCCCCTCTTTTTTATCCCCTTCCCCCTACTTTCCTGTGGGGTAAGATACCCAATTGAGTGTGTATGTTATTCCTTCCTCAAGTCAAATGCAATGAGAGCAAGATTCACTCATTCCCCCTCACCTGCCCCCTCTTCCCTTCCAATGAACTGCTTTTTCTTGCCACTTTTCTGTGAGATAATTTACCCCATTCCATCTCTCCCTTTCTCCCTCTCTCAATATATTCCTCTCTCATCCCTTAATTTTATTTTATTTTTTAGTTATCATCCCTTCATATTCAACTCATCCTGTGACCTCTGTCTATGTCTATGTATATTCCCTTCAACTACCCTAATACTGAGGAAGGTCTCATGAATTACACACATCATCTTTCCATGTAGGAATGTAAACAAAACAGTTCAACTTTAGTAAGATCCTTATGATTTCTCTTTCTTGTTTACCTCTTCATGCTTCTCTTCATTCTTGTGTTTGAAAGTCAAATTTTCTATTCAGCTCTGGTCTTTTCACTGAGAAAGCTTGAAAGTCCTCTATTTTGCTGAAAATCTATATTTTGCCTTGGAGCATGATACTCAGTTTTGCTGGGTAGGTGATTCTTGGTTTCAATCCTAACTCCTTTGACCTCCAGAATATCATATTCCAAGCCCTTTGATCCCTTAATGCATGTTTCAACAGTCTGGCTAGCAGCTGCTGTGAGGGTATAAAGCCAACAACAACTAGCTCACAGAACACTGCAAGCACAGGTCCTTTTCATCTGCTTTATTAAGGAAAACAACGTTAAGGGGTTAACAATCTTACTTTAATCCAGCACACAAATAACATTCACCTAGTTCAGGGGAAAAAGCCAGCACCATGAATTATGGACCAAATACAATTTGTAGTTATCAACATCTGGGTGTACAGCTGGGGAGCTCATTAGAATTGCTGGCCCAGAGTCACACACCACTCCTGCTGTGGCTCAGAACTCCAAGAGAGAACCCTAACATTTGCACTTATGTATCCTGTTCAGGGCCCAGAGGACCCTGACCTCACCCAGGCTGGAGAAGTTCCCCACCCCCAACATCACATCAGATACAAATCAATGACTCCCAATTGTCTCAGTGCTGAGAAATACAAAAACATCCCACTTTATCTGCCCCATTCAAACAAAGGCCATAATAATTAAAGGTCAACAGCAAAAAGTCCCACCTTAATTACTATTACAATGTGGAAGCTGCCAGATCGTGTATTATCTTGATTGTGTTTCCACAATACTCAAATTGTTTCTTTTTTGGCTGACTGCAGTATTTTCTCCTTGATCTGGGAATTCTGGAATTTGGCAACAATATTCCTAGGAGTTTTCTTTTGGGGATCTTTTTCAAGAGGCGATCAGTGGATTCTTTCAATTTCTATTTTACCCTCTGGCTCTAGAATATCAGGGCAATTTTCCTTGATAATTTCTCCAAAGATGATATCTAGGCTCTTTTTTGATCATGGCTTTCAGGTAGTCCAATAATTTTTAAATTATTTCTCCTGGATCTATTTTCCAGGTCAGTGGTTTTTGTCAATGAGATATTTCACATTGTCTTCCATTTTTTCATTCCTTTGGTTCTGTTTTATAATATCTTGATTTCTCATAAAGTTCTCATAAAGCTTCCACTTGCTCCAATCTAATTTTTAAGGTAGTATTTTCTTCAGTGGTCTTTTGGACCTCCTTTTCCATTTGGCTAATTCTGCCTTTCAAGGCATTCTTCTCCTCATTGCCTTTTTGGAGTTCTTTTGCCACTTGAGTTAGTCTATTTTTTAAGGTGTTATTTTCTTCAGTATTTTTTGGGTCACCTTTAGCAAGTCATTGTCTTGTTTTTCATGTTTTTCTTGCATCACTCTCATTTCTCTTCCCAGTTTTTCCTCTACTCCTCTTACTTGCTTTTCCAAATCCTTTTTGAGCTCTTCCATGATCTGGGACCAATTCATATTTTTATTAGAGGCTTTTGATGTAGGCTCTTTGACTTTGTTGACTTCTTCTGGTGGTATGTTTTGGTCTTCTTTGTCACCAAAAAAAGATTCCAAAGTCTGAGTCTGAATCTGAGTGCGTTTTCGCTGCCTGGTCATGTTCCCAGCTAACTACCTGACCCTTGAGTTTTTCGTTGGGGTATGACTGCTTGTAGAGTGTACTTTGTCCCAAGCTTTAGGGGCTGCACTGCTTTTTTCAGAGCTACTTCTACACAGCAAGCTCTGCCACACCAGAGCTCATCTTCCCCCAAGAACCGCCAACCCAGACAGTGACTCAGATCCAAGCAGGCTCTGCATTCCTGCTCTGTTCCACTGCTTAATTCCTCCTACCTGGTGGGCCTGGGGCCAAAAGCAACTGCAGCGGGAGCTCTGGAAGCAGCCCCAGAGCTGCACTACTTCCGCGCCCCTGGCGTTGGGGCCAACCACGCATTCCTTTCACTTTGTTCCAGCAGTTTTTCCCACTAACCTTCTCTGTTGTCTTTGGCATTTGTTGGTTGAGAAGTCTGGTAACTGCCACAGCTCACTGATTCAGGGTGCTATGGCCTGTTCTGCCTGGCTCCCGGTCTGGTTGGTGCTGGTGCGGCCCACACTGGGCTATGTGATAGACCCTTCCCAGTGACTATCCGGGCTTTCCTGGGCTGGTGCCCTGCTTCCCTCTGTTATTTCATGGGTTCCACAGATCTAGAATTTGCTCAGAGCCATTTTTTACAGGTCTTTGGAGGTACCTGGGGGAGAGCTTAAGCAGGTCACTGCTTTCCAGCTGCCATCTTGGCTCCGCCCCCCTAAATTCAGATTTCTTTCTATTGTACCCATCTAGCTGCCTAAAGTTCAAATGTTTTACATATAACAGTTGGGTGAAGGACACCTGTAAGGTGAATATTTAAAAAAAAGACCCTGAGCAATGATGGCTTTAAGTTTCAAAACTGCTTCAGCCCTATCCTTGAAAGTGAAGTTCAAAGCCCCTTTCTGTCTTTTGCTCCCCCCTACCTTCTGAGCTCCCATAGCACTTGGCATCTGCATTATGAAATGGCAGTCAGGCAATGCTTTGTGAATTAGAGATAGAGTCAGAGGGGGCTTGGGAGATCATTTAATCCAACTCTCTCGTTTGATGGAGGAGGAACCTGAAACACAGAGAAGGGACTTGATGTGCCTGAGGTCACACATGCAGAAAGTAGCTGGAATTCAACCCACCCAGGTCTTCTGACTCCAAGTTCAATGCCTTAGCTGACATTTCCACCATCATCATCCCATTTTGTTATTAGATTCTGTCATTTAATTTCTTATGTATTTATGCCACCAAAGTCCTTGGCACTGTCCGACACTTCCATATCTGAAATGGATATGATTTTCTCAGTGCAAATAACATTAAAACATTCCTGTCTACTTTGCCATTGCTCCCTAAGGACCGCGGGACTTTTTCATATGACTTGCAGCTGAAACCTTCTATCCGTGTCACCTATCCCATTAGAATGGGAGCTCTTTGAGAATAGGGACTAAGTCTTGCTTTTCTTTGCGTATCCCCAGTGATTTGCATATAGTAAACAGTTAAGTGATTCATTCATTTATTTATTCTCTCCCTAACTAGATTCAATATGTACTTCTTTGTGTCCCACAAAGCACCTAGGACAATAACAATAATATAATAGCTTACATTTGGCATAGTAAATAGAGCACTCCTCTTGGAGTCAGGAAGACCTGAGTTCAAATCCAGACACTGGCTATGGGACCCTGGGCAAATCATTTAACCCTGTTTGCCTCAGCTTCCTCATCTGTAAAATCAGCTGAAGTAGGAAATGACAAACCACTCCGGTATCTTTGCCAAGAAAATCCCAAATGGTATTGTGAAGAATTGGACAAGACAGAAAGGACTGAACAACAACAAAAAGAACTTATATTTATATAATGAATTAAGATCGGTAAAGACCTTTACACACACAATTGTATTTAGCTCTCATAACAAGTCTGTGAGGTGTTATGGTGCTTCTCTATATTTTAAAGATGAAACAGGCACTGAAATGTCAAGTGTCTTGGGGGGGGGACCCCCTAATTTTCCCGGCTCTAAATCTAACACACAATCCACTATATCAAGCTGCCTCTCTTTTTAAAAAGGGGTGTGCAATGTACTTGTATATTTACATATAATTTCACATACTGTTTTCCTGAAGGGCCTTCCTTCCTTACACGGAATCCATCAATTAAAAATCTTTTCTGAAAAGACTTTAACTGGTTTTCCTGCAGCTGGCTACCTGGGAAATCAATCTCCAGCAGTCTAAATAGCAGAAGTTGTAAATGACCTTCTCAAAGAGAATTGGGACATTTCCTGAGGCAGAACATAGGATTGACACTGAGAAGGAAGTAGCCAATTTTATCTTATAAAAATGAAGCACAACTTTTTTCTGCATCATTACAAGAAAACCAGGGAACAGGATGAGGAAGGGAAACAGGTCTCCTGGGGTTTGGGCCAGCTTTATGAGACTGCACAGGCTAAGGGGCTTTGGAGTTCTATAACCCCACGTGGTACACCAGCAGCAAAACATACACAAGTTGGAAACTGTCTACAGGGCAAAAATTAATGGCTAAACCAGTAATTCTGAGGTCTTGCAAGGGGGGTGGGGGTGGGAGAAATCACAAGAAGAATGGGTCAGAGGGTGGTTGTGACAAGGCTGGTGATAGATATCAGCTGTGATATCTAGGGTTCTATTGCCAACTCAAAAAGCATCCCTTGTGGGGTGGGAGATCATAAACTACAAGAGCAACTTGTAATAAAATGCTAATCATCTTGTGTGCAAATAGGTACAGTCATGCAATAGGTTAAGTGGTCAGGTTGTGGGGAGCTTTTAATTAGATGGCATGTCACAAAATCTGACAGTTGGAAGAGTCCTCAGAGGCTTTCTGGTTTAACTCATACCTTAACAAGAATCCTCCCCATAATCTACCTGGAAGTTGGTCATCCAGTATTTATTTACCTGAATTTCTCCAATGAGGGGGACCTGATGCTTTCCTAGATTAGCCAACTCCACTTTTGTATGGCTTTAAATGCAGGGAAATTTTTCCTTGCAACATGTCTAAATTTGCCCATTGCAGAACACTTTGAATCCCTCCTTCTATGACAGCATTTCAGATAGATATGGATATATACATATATATATATATAATTGTTACATACATATATACACACATATGAGTATATATATATATACACACATATGTGTTTGTGTATATGTGTGTACACACATATAAAGGGCTCTATTAATCTATCAACTTATCTATCTATCCCCCTTGAGTCTTTTTGTCTCCAAATTTAAAAAACCAACTTCTTCAGCTAATCCCTATATGGCATGATTTCAAGGCACTTTCCCCATCCTGGTGACCCCTTTAGAGCTGTCTCTCTTCTTAAAGTCTGGTGACTAGAGATGAACACACAACAGATTATATTCCAGTACTCAGACCAAGGCTTAGAAGAAAGGATTAAAGTCTGTGGTAATTCTCAAGAATTCTTACAAGGATGAGGAGTATGCTTTTAAAATCCCTTTGTTCATAGCAAAGACAGTGCCCTTTTCACAGTAATCAAAGCCTGTAGTGACAGAAAGATCCCAACTTAGTATATGACCACACGGCACAGACAAAGCAATCAATCCTCTAATTTATACCTCAGAGAACAAGTCTGGTTGGGGCCACTGCAAAGAAGAATTACTGGATAGTCTGGCTTTTCTTTTTTTTCCTATTTAGCCATCTCTGTTACTGTAGCATTGTCTTTCATTTCCCATCTAGCCAGTGTAATGGGTGGGCTGGCCAATAGGGGTCCAAGTCCTCAGACCATGTTCAAAGATCTCTGCCTGCTGTCAACCTACATGGAGGGGGTTAGAGGGCTGGTGACCCTGCTTCTGGAATTGTGTGAGAAAGCCTGTAATGGAGGGGTCCTGCCAGCTCATCACCCTACCACTCAAAGAATACAGGGCTATTTTATGATTACCTCCTATACACTTACTTTGTTGTAAAGATAAACATTTTAACTGGCTAATGAGCAGGAAGTAAGTGTATATACAAAAGACTCTAAAGGAGAGAGACTCAACACTCCTCTCTAGGGTAAGGGAAGGGAGAGAGAGCAGGGTGAGAGAAGACAGAGATGAAGCAAAGGCAGATACAAAGAGACTGAGAAGAATGGAGGGAAGGGAGGGAAGGAGAAAGGAAGGGGAGAGAGAAACAGAGAAAGAGGTGGGGGAGGGGAAGGCAGAGCCAAGATGGTAAAGAGAAGTCAGGAAGCTGCCTGAGCTCTCCCCAGTTTCCCTGAGGAACAATGTTAAATCAAGCCTCTAAAATAATTCTGTAGCAACAGAATCCACAAAAAGATGGAGTGAAACAATTTTCCAGCCCAAGATAACTTATACGGACTTCAGGAAAGGTTTGTCTCACTTTGGTAAAAGGAGAGCAGAGCCTAGCACTGGCGATGTTTGAGCAAACCAGTGGGAGGCTCTTAGCCTCAGCACAGAGCATGAACTGAGGCACCTTGGTTGTGGCTCAGCAGGCCAGTAACACAGCAGGCCAGCTATGAGGTCTCCAGCCCCAACACAGAAGGTAAACTGCTAGCCTTGGAACCCAGGGCATAACAGGCGGGACTAGGCACAGTAGGCAAGTTGCCAGCCCCAGAGGCCTGGGCACAGAAAACCAGTGACCAGACCCTGGCTCCCAGTGCAAGAAGCTTGGGAAACTGCCCCCTGTAATCCAGGAGCAGAGCTCAACTTTTGAAAATGGGCAAAAAACCAAAATAGCCCTGACCGTAGAAAGCTACTATGGGAAAAGGGAAAATCAAAACACAAACTCAGAAGAGGGCAACAAAGTCAAAATGCCTACATGCAAAGCCTCAGAAGGGAATATGAATTGGTCTCAAGACCAAAAAATCCCCTTGGAAGAGATCCAAAAGGATTTTAAAAATCAAGTTAGAGACATAGAAGAAAAATTGGGGAAATGAGAATTATGCAAGAACATTATGAAAAAAGAGTCAACAGCTTGGAAAAGGAAGCACAAAAATGGACTAAAGAAAATGACTCCTTTAAAAGTAGAATTGTGGAAGTAGAAGCTAATGACTCTATGAGACATCAAGAAACAGTCAAACAAACTGAAGAGAATGAAAAAATAGAAGAAAATGTAAAATACTTCACTGGAAAAATAACTGATGTGGAAAATTGATCCAGGAGAGATAATTTAAGAATTATTGGACTACCTGAAAGCCATGATGATAAAAAGAGCCTGAACAGCATCTTTCAAGAAACTACTGAGAAAAACCTCCCTATTAGCCTAGAAGCAGTGAGTAAAATTGTCATTGAAAGAACCCACCAATCACCTTCTGAAAGATATCCCAAAATGAAGACTCCAAGGAATATTGTTGCCAAATTTCAGAACTATCAAGTCAAAGAAAAAATATTGCAAGTAGCCAAAAAGAAACAATTCAACTATCAAGAAGCCACAGTCAGTATTACATAGGACTTAGCTTTTACATTAAAGAATTGGAGGAATTGGAATATGATATTCTGAAATGAAAAAGAGCTTGGAATTACAACCAAGAATCAAATACCCAGCAAAACTGAGCATAATCTTTCAGGGGAGGAGATAGGCATTCAGAGTGAAATAAGGATACCCAATGTCACCACTATTATTCAGTATTGTACTAGAAATGTTAGTTTTACAAATAAGAAAAGAAAAAGAATTTGAAGGAATTAGAACAGGCAATGGGGAAATAACACTATCACTTTTGCAGATGATATGATGGTATACTTAGAGAACCCTAGAGAATCAACTAAAAAACTACTTTAAATAATTTGTAAATTTAGTAAAGCCACAGAATGTAAAATAAACCCACCTAAATCATTAGCATTTCTATATGTTATCTACAAAACTCAGCAACAAGAGAGAGAAAGAGACATTCCACTTAAGATAATTGTAGACAATATAAAATATTAGAAATTAAGACAAACCCAGGAACTATATGAACACAATTACAAAACACTTTTCACACAAATAAAGTCAGATCTAAACAAATGGAAAATATAAATTGCTCATGGGTAGGCTGAACTAATATAATAACAATGACAATGACAATTCTACCTATATTAATTTACTTATTCAGTCCCATACCAATCAAACCACCAAAAATTACTTTATGGAGCTAGAAAAAATAATAACAAAATTCATATAGAAGAACAAAAGAAAATCAAGGGAATTAATGAAAAAATACAAAGGAAAGTGGCCTATCCACACCAGATCTAAAACTATATTATTAAGTAGTAATCTTCAAAACTATTTGGTACTGGCTAAGAAATAGAGTGATGGATCAGTGGAACAGATTAGGTATATAAGACATAGTAGTAAATGACTAGAGAAATATACTGTTTGATAAACCCAAAGATTCCAGCTTCTGGGATAAGAAGTCACTATTTGACCAAAACTGCTGGGAAAACTGGAAAATAGCATGACATAAAATAGGCACAGACCAACATCTCATGTAGTATAAGATAAGATCAAAATGGGTACATGATTTAGACATAAAGGATGATACCATAAGCAAATTAGGAGAGCAAGAAATAGTTTACCTGTCAAATCTATGGAGAAGTGAAGAATTTATGATCAAACAAGAGATAGAGAACATTATTAAATGCAAAATGGATAATTTTAATTATATTAAATAAAAAAGGTTTTTGCACAAACAAAACCAATGCAACCAAGATTAGAAAGGAAGCAGAAAATGGTAAGTGATTTTTACAGCAAGTGTCTCTTATAAAGGCCTCATTTCTTAAACATCTAGAGAACTAAGTCAAATTGATAAGAATACAAGTCATTCCCCAATTGATAAATGCTAGTCATATAAAAATGTTCTAAATTACTATTGATTAAAGAAATGCTAATTAAAACAACACCTCACACCTATCAGATTGCCTAATATGACAGAAAAGGAAAATGATAAATGTTGGAGAAGATGTTGGAAAATTGGGCCACTAATGCATTGTTGGTGGAGTTGTGAACTGATCCAACCATTGTGAAGAACAATTTGGAACAATGCCCAAAGGGCTATTAAACTATATATACTCTTTGATCCAGCAATATCACTTCTAGGTCTATATCCCAAAGAGATCATAAAAAAAGGAAAAAGAATCTACATATACAAAAAATATTTATAGCAGCTCTTTTTGTTGGGGCAAAGAATTGGAAATTGAGGGGATGTCCATCAATTGTCATGGCTGAACAAGTTGTGGTACATAAATGTAATGGAATACTATTGTGGTATAAGAAATGATGAGCAGGAGGATTTCAGAAAAACCTGGAAAGACTTACATGAACTGATGCTGAGTGAAGTGAGCAAAACCAGAACAGTGTACATAGTAACAGCAACATTATGCAATGATCAACCATGATCAACTTAGCTCTTCTCAGCAATACAATGATCCAAGACAATTCCAAAAGACTCATAACAGAAAATTCTATCCATATCCAGAGAAAGAACTATGGAGTCTGAATGCAGATCAAAGCGTACTATTTTCTCATCTTTTTTTCCCTTTTGTTCTGATTCTTCTTTCACAACATGATTAATGTGAAAATATGTTTACATGATTGCACATGCATAACCAAATCAGATTGCTTGCTGTTTTGGGAAGGTGGGGTTGGGCAGGAGGGAAGGAGAAAAAAATGGAACTCAAAATCTAAAAAAATGAATGTTGAAAAGTATCTTTATAGGTAATTGGAAAAAATAAAAATGCTATTTACAAAAAAAAGAGGCAGAGTGACAGAGAGATGAGAGAGAAATGGAGAAAATGAGAAGAAAGGAGGGAAGGGGAAAGGAAAGGGAAAGACAGAGAGATAAGAGGGGAAGAAGGAGGGAGAAAGGGAGAGAAGGAGGGAGAGAGAAAGAGGGATGGAGAGAGGGAGAGGGAGAGGAAGAGGGGAGGACAGAGAGGGGGAGAGAGAGAGAGAGAGAAACAAGTACCAGTGGCCTACTCTCTCAACCAGGCTGATATGTGGCCTTGAACTCATTCTGCTATTTCTTCTGTCCCTGTTATATTTCTTCTCTCCTCTTCTTAGAAGAATAAATATCAGAGGCTGAAAGAGCCAGTATGTGACCTTATGAACTTCAAATGAGTGGTCAAAGGTCCAGCAGCCAAACTTGGGAAGGAGCCAGCCCTGAGGAGCAACCTCTTTGACCCGGCCCAGCAGTGGACTGACTCAACATCTAAGATGCTGTGACTTGCCAGCAAGATGGTGACATGTCCATTGCCTATGCTGTACCCTAAAGTGAACTCAATCATGAAACATTTTGTAGTCATCACTTTCAAGTTTGAATCTGGTCTCCCCTGGGACAAAGGGCTATATAGAAGAGAAAGATCAACCACAATTTGGAGGTGGTTATGCTTTGGTTCTTGCTATAACTTTTTTGTTGTTAAAATATCCTCCATTTATAAAAGCTATTTGATATTAATTGGTTATCAATGATACTGAAGAGATACCAATGGGTTAAGTGATATTTGCACACTAATTACTGGTGATGATATTGGGACGTAACTGATAGGGGCTTGAGCTGATGGCACTGGAAGAACTCCAATGCCCCTCGTGGGTGTCCCTAGAACTCTGAGCGGGAGATGAATCATCTGTGCTTTCTGATCCCAACCTAGCAGGCACAGTTTGGGGTAGGAAAGAAAAGTCTTCAGTCTTGCTGCACTAGGAAAGGCTGCTCCTCCAGGGTGTGGGGAGGAAGTGTGGTAGAATGCAAAGTGAATTGGGATAAAAGTTAGAAGACTAAAGTATAAGTCAAGACAAGTTCTGTGTGATCCGGGGCAATTCACTTAGGTTCTATGAGCCTCAGTTTCCTCATTTGTAAAGTAGAAATCATACAATTTGCTCTTTTTGTCTCACAGGATTATTGTAAGGATCAAATGAGATAATGTATGGAAACTGCTTTGTAAGCAGAAAGCCCACTGCAAATGTCACTGATTGTTTTCACTGGTTATTAGAAGAGCCAAAAGTAGCTGACTGGGGACCCAGGCCATCACCTTTGAGAGTCTCCTCCAAGTTTCTGTGATTCCATGACATCGGACCATCCGGATTCATAACCAGTTGGCCAAATAGCTTATCATCTAAGTGGGAATAGTGAATAGGGAGCTGGGCTCAGAGTTAGGAAGACGAGTTCAAATCCATCCTCAGATACTTCCTAGCTGTGTGACCCTGGGGAAGTCACTTAATCTCCTTTGGTCTCAGTTTCTTCATTTGTAAAATGGGTATGATAATAGCACCTACTCCCCAGGGTTGTTGTAAGAATAAAATGAGATAATATTTATAAAGTGTTTAACACAGACTCTATATAAGTATTAGTTATAATATTATTATTACTATCATTAATCAACTACGTGAAGATATTTCCAGTGCACTAGGCATCTCCAAACTTCAGGCCAGTTTCAGAGGACTGAAAGGGAACCAGATCAGCACTGGGCGTTGCAAGAATACAGCCTAAAGTGATAATGGACAGACCAATGGGCATTGTGTGCCTGGAGGACAGCCTGGACCAAGGCAAAGAGATGGTAGGTGGAATGTCATCTATGAAAAAAAGCAATTTGGTTTAAATGCAGAATTTATGAAGAGACTAATGTCTAATAAGACTGGAAAGGTAGCCCCTGCCAAGGTTCTCAGGACCAGAAGGGTGTTTCCACAGGACATCCCATTGAAAAGTTTTTTCCTTGGAATGGGAAAATCTGGGTTTGAGTCTTGGCTCTCTAGTTTATTAGCCACGTGACCACAGTCAGGTCTCTAACCTTTCCATCCTCAGTTTTCTCATCTGTTAAACGGGAATTAAAATATCTGCACTACTTTCCTCTTCCAGTAGTCACGAGCAATGCACCCCCTTAAAATTTAAAGTACTACATAAATGTAATTGTCATCCAACACTTAGCACAGTGCCTGGCACATAGTAGGCGCTTAATAAATGTTTTGTGATTGACTGATATCAATTGGTTGATCCTAAGGGAATCTCAGAAGTCCAGATCAAATATTTCTGAGGTGCTCTGGAGCTGATTAGAATTCCCAGTTTGGAACATCCAAATTCCCTTGCCTTACATCCAAGAGACTCAGAGTGCCTGGCGAGAATGAATAAAGAGCAGCTCTTGGGTTTGGGGTTCCCTTTCATTCATGGGCTTCTGGAGGTATTTAATATTTTACTGAGGCTAACTCTGGCAGGAAAATAGCCCTAGGAAAGGCCAATGCACTGAGACCTATTACGGGTCATGGGGAACCAGAAACAATCAAATAACACAAGTTTAAGGGCTTAGCGTGTGGCAAGTACTGTGTTAGGTCCTGCCTTTAAAAAGTCAGCTTTAAAATCCTGGCTTAAGAACTTAAAAAAAACAGAAAACCTGAAACAGTCCCTGCTCTCAAGGAGTTTACATCCTATTGGGGAAAATAATATATGCAAGTATAAGTAAATAAAATATCTATACACAGTAAATGCAAAGTTATTTGGTGGGCACAAAAGGTGGGGGTATCAGGAAGATCTCATGTAGATGGTGGCACTTGATTTGAGCTCTGAAGGGAGAGCTAAGGATTCCTTTGCAAAAACATGGCAGTGGGAGATGGATTATTGTGTATGAAGAACAGCAAGTCAGCTAGTCTGGCTGAAATAAAGGGTATATAAAGGGGAATATTGTCTAATAAGATTGGAAATATAGGCTGAAGATATTGTGAAAGACGTTAAATGCCTAACAATGAAGTTTCCATTTTATCCTAGAGACAATCACTGGAGCCCTATGAGCAGGGGAGTCATATGGTCATACTTATGCTTTAAGAATGTTACACTGGTTATGTTTCTTCTCTCTCATGATTCATTCCATTGGTCATAATTCTTCTTTACAATATGACTATTGTGTAAATAAGTTCAATGCGAAGTTATATGAAGAAGATATATCGCATTCCATGTCATCTTGGGGAGGGAGGAGAGAGGGGGGGGGAAGAAAAAAAGAATGTTACACTGTGGGATGATTTCAGAGAAACCTGGAAAGACTTGTACGGACTGATACAGACTGAAGTGAGCGGAACCAGAAGGACAACTTATAGCATAACAATGACACTGCAAACTTGAAAGATATAAGAAGTCTGATCGATGCAGTGGCCAACCACAAGATTCCAGAGCACTGCTCATGATGTATGCTTTGTCGTTCAGTCATTATTCCATCATGTCCAACTCTTCATGACCCCGTTTGGGGTTTTCTTGGCAGAGATTCTAGAGTGCTTTGCCATTTCCTCCTCCAGCTCATTTTACAGATGAGGAAACTTGGGCTAACAGGGTTAAGTGATGTGCTCAGGGTCACACAGCTAGTAAATATTTAAGGCTGGATTTGAATTCAGGAAGATGAGTCTCCTGACTCCAGGCCTGGCACTCTATCTATTATGCCACCCAACTGCCCTTCATGCTACCTACCTCCTAACAGAGAGGGGGTGGATGAACTCAACATACAGAATAGGACTTTTTTTTTGGATGTAGCTGATGTAGTAATTTGGTTTATTGCCTATGCTCATTTGTTATGAAAGTTTTTCTTTTTTCTTTTCTTTTCCTTTTTTCCAATGTGTTTGCAGGGGAAGGGATGTAGGAGGGAGCAAAAATAGATTTTTTAAAAATGAAAAAAACATTTTTAAAAAGGAATTTTACTTAGACATCTGTGTGGAAGATGGATTGGAAAGAGGAGCCCCCTTAGGAGATTATTTACAATAGTCCAGGCAAGAGGTAATTAAGGCCTGCACTCATTTCATTTTACTTCAGCCATGTTCCATGAGGCTATGGGGGAGGAAACTTAATTTGGGCTTTTCTCTTGCAGATGGAGTTGAGACCTCTCTCAAACTACCCTCTGGTAGTTTGTGGGTGAGAAATTTTGGTGGCAAGCTGTAATCTACTAACAAAAAGGAAGAAAGGAAAAATAATTCAAATATAGAGCTAATCCCTGAGTTTCTTAGGAGCAGTAGCTATAACGATCAGCTTGTTTACCTATGTTGTATTTCAAGAATAGGTTACTTGATCTATAAGGTTTTAAAGGTTGTTATTGTTTTCCTAAAAAAATAAAATGAACGAGGAAAACTCCCAACCTAGACATCAGCATTATTTAAAGGTGAGTCACTGATTCAAGGTGGCTAGGAGGGAAATCACATCCTACTGTGATGACAGTCTCAGTACAAATGGACTTTATCAGTGAGTTTCCTTGGCTTCTACAATGTGCAGGAAGCTCCTTGCTAACAATAAAAATTGGTGCTCTATAAGGAAACATCCTACAATTGAGAGGCACAAGCAGTCTGAAGGGACATCAATTTACCTGGACCAGAAAAATAAAAAAGGATCAAGGGAAACAGAGAAAGTTGAGGCTCTCTTTCCATTTCCACTTTCATTGGAATGGTATCATTCAGAGTTTTTGTTTATCACAACTTCAAACTCCATTTTTTTTAGCAACATAATGTCATTGGGTCTAGTGTTATAATAATAGTGATCTGGGAGTGGCATGTCTTAGAATTTATTCTTAGTTCCATCATTTCACTTATTACTTGATTCTGTATAATTTGGCGTCTCTACCTATAAAATGGGGGTGAAAAGTGTCATAAAGAGTACATACAACCAATTGCCATTCTTTGCAGTGTTAGAAAGAAAAAGCCTAGAGATGATCTAGCCCAACCATATTATTGTGGAAATGGGGAAACCAAGGCCCAGAGAAAGAAAACGGCTTTCCCACGTCACTCAAAGGTAGTGAGGAGTCAAGCTGGGATTCAAAGGTAACATTTATTTGTTGAATTTACTTGATACTTCAGTGGTATATGGGGTAGGGCAGTGGATGAGCTTCTGGCTACCTCACATGACATGGTATCGCTTTCTCTTGGTGATGTGTGTTGTGTGCCATACCCGGGAAAAGTATGACCTAACCCAGCCTTCTTTCAATTCCCAGAGCTTAGCACAGTGCCTGGCACATAGTAGGTGTTTTATTAATGCTTGTTGATATGACCTAACCTGCAGCGTCTAGGCACAGTGATCATATTTCCTGAAATAAAGTCTGAGACACAGTCTAACATATGTGTGTAAATAGAATACACACACAAAACACATATATACACATGCATATGTCTATGCAGCATATGTATTACATAATTACACATACATATATTATGTATATAACATGTTGAATTATATGTATAATGCATTATATTGTATAACGCATGTATTTTATGTATATAATATGTATATCTAATGTATATATAATATGTGTACACAATACATATATACATATGTGTGTATGTTGTATGTGATATATAGAATATATGCACACGTGTATTATATGTATATATCAGGCACATACAATGCACACATATACACAATATGCCATGTGTATATGTACGTGCTTTACATCCTTATTCATTTAATTTGATAATACAATAAATTTTATAAGCACCTACTATATGCCAGGCACTGTGCAAAGGACTGAAGATACAATTAATTAGAAAAAAGACAGTCCTTGCCCTCAAGGAGTGTATACCCTAAAAGGGGAGACAACACACAAGAGGAGGCAGGAAAGGGGAAGAGATGGGACACCAGGGGGTATTCAGCATGAAGGCACCTTGTTTCATGAAGTTGAAACCAGACAGGGCAGCAAAGTGGAGTGGGCCGAGTTCAGTTTTCACTTTCTCTAAAGGCAAGCATTGGGAGGAGGTTGGTGTTCCTTCCTCCAGCCCTCCAATCAGAGGGGAGAGCAGGATGAACAAGGTGATTTCAATAAAGGCTTCAGGTAGCAAGATGGTGGTAAGTTTAGAAATGATGAGCTTATCCTAGAGGGGCGTCTTGTTCTGCTGGAGTTGAACCAGGCAGGGCAGCAGATATAAAGTGGAGTATTTCTGACTTGCCAATTGTGCAGGCTTTTATATTAGCATATAGATAATGATGAATTGCTAATTAGCATAAACATAATAATGTATGGTGCTAGAAACCCAACAGTCAATATTTGTCACTACTATTCTGTCTGCACAAGTATACCATGCCACATGCGCCACATACACACATACATAAACACATACATATGATATGAGATAATATGCATTGATTATTTTCTCTGGCTCTTTTTATTTTGTGACATATGCATATTGGTACTGTAGTACTTAAAGACTTGATTGGTTTATCTGCCCTTTGCCAAAATAATGGAAATTCCAGAATATTTCTGTAGTTTGTGGGGATCAGAGAAAAGAATATTTAAATCAAGGTAGATTGTTTCATTGTAACAGTCAGAGGTCTAGACTTGCAGAAGAGGCCCTTAGAAAGAGCTATGGCTGCTTCACTACTTTGATCTTGGCTATATTCCTGCTTTTAGAAGATGGGACTTCCAGGGTATTCTAAGGGTTTCTGTCCTAAGAGGCCCAATCTGCTTCAAGATATAGGAAATCTCTGGGAGAAGTTTCCCTACCCAAATCATTCTTCCTTCAGATCTCTGGGAAACAAAAGACTCCTTAGTAGTGAGTGAAGTTAGCAAAGCTCTGAGACCAGTCAGTCCAAACTGTATACCCAGCTATGTCCCCCAGCTGATGTGACTCAGATCAGGGACACCATATGCTCCTGGGTATTCATTCATTTGGCAAATGTGTGTGTGTGTGTGTGTGTGTGTGTGTGTGTGTGTGTGTGAGAGAGAGAGAGAGAGAGAGAGAGAGAGAGAGAGAGAGAGAGAGAGAGAATAAAGAGCCTTTAGGAATACTCTTAATGTTATAGTTCTCCAAATGGGATCTCTAATAACACCCTCCTAAGACTCAAATATTTACCTATAAGGGTTAATAAGACTCTTGCAATCATTTTCAGCCCCACTGAAAGATACTTTAAAATTTAAAAGAACTACATTTTGTGCCTCATACAGATCAATGAACTGAGGTTCTGTTGAAATCCAAAATAGTACAAATATATCTTAAGTCACCATTGTCCTTGATTTTTGCAAAACTGCAGACCATTAGAGAGGGAATTTAATTGATCACAGTGGAAGCCACAGACCAGCAATAAGCTAGTGTCCTGACACTGAAGCCCAATTCTACTTAAACTTCCAAATTAAGTGAGTCAGTCACAACAGTAGCACAATAAACAATCCTTAGGGAACTACTAATCAGCTATTTAGATTTCAATACAAATGCCTTTCAAACTGCCAAAAAGGTAGGAAAGGTTACCTTAAAAAACCTCCAGATTCTGGCATATCCGTAAATAAAGGTATTTAGTGTCTGTTGTGGCTACATATAGAACTTAAATAATTTAAATTGCCTTTCAACTAAAGATCTAATTAATTGAAAGTTTTATTCAATTATCTGCCTCTTCTTTCCCACTTAATAAGAAAAGGAAAATGTCAAGTTTCATTATCTGTCCCAGGAACTCTAGAAGAAAAACAGATTCAAAACAAAAGACAAACATTTCCTCACATCATTGCTTCAGAGTTCATTTACAGAAAAGACTTCCAGGAAATATCTCAATATCACTTCTCTCTCAAGATAATCCCTGTAAAAAAAGAAAAGCCTCCACTTTTTAAGGAGGATGGCCAGGCCAGTTATTTCTGCATTCCTTTCCAGGCTGTACTTCTGACTCTCTGGATTTTTTCTACCATGCCTGCTGTGGGTACACCCTCTGCCCCACAACTTTTCATCAATCTTTTGTACATTGTCTTTCCCAATTGAAAAACTTTAGCTTAAAAAGGAAAGGGTCTCCCACCGCATCTGGGGCCATTGACAGTTATCCTGACCTAGGTCTTGCTAGTGGCCTCTGATGACTCTGGAGGAAAGAGTGAGACTGGTGACTTTGCATAGCCCTGCCTCACTTAAATGCAATTCACTGGCAAGTCAAGGCATCACCCTCCTGATGTCATTGGACCTCTTCCAGAACAAAGGACAAACAACAACCCAGTTAGAATGTAAGTTTCTTCCTTGAGGACAGGAACTGCCTTCCTTTCTGCCTGCATTTGTATTCCCAGAACTCAGCACAATATTGGCATACAGTAAGCACTTAGTAAATGCTTATTGACTTGACTTGAAGTGTAAGGCTAAATTGGAAGGAAAGCTTCTATTCCATACCAATTCTTACTCATACTATTTCTAAACTATATCAAAGACAAATATCAAAATCCTCAAATCATCTTCCTCCCCCTTGTAATTTACATTTTACTGTCTGTGGTATCTTATTTACCAATGGGAGTTCTCAATCCTATTAACAATGACTCCTTTGTTATAACTGTCTTGTCCTTCCTTATATTAATGCCACACCAAATAGATGAGTGGAGATTTTCCCATCCTCCTTCCCATCATTCTGGGTTCTCTCTCACCTCTGATTTGTTTTTTCCTTCTCAAGCCTCTAAATTAAAGTTTTTGATGGAGGTTATATTGTTTATTTTGGGGTGGGGTTTTTTGTCCTGTTTTTATTCCATGTTTCTCCTTAACCTTTTGACTTTTACTTTCAGTAGATGGTTAAAGGAATCTAGAATTTCTCAAATGCTTTTGTTTTCTGGATTCCTTTCCATATATTTCTTTTTTGTTGACTTTAATTGGACAATATGGCATTTGAGTTTTCTGCTTATTTACTGATAATGGCAATAACACAAACAATAATTATAATCTCTTCAAACTCCAACCCATCATCCATGCTTTGAAGGGAGGGGGTTGGGCAATGGTAAATTAGGGGAATGACAGACACAGTGTGGAACACAGCCAGGTCTACATGTGCCCTGAGATTGTTATAGCAGCTGGGAAGGCCTGGCATGAATCCTAAAATAGTAGCAAGTTGGGTTTTAGTGATAGGATTGAGTTAGCACCCTGGTCAGTGTGATGCAACTGCTCCAAAGGGTTAAAGAAAGACACGTGGTGGCATAGAGTTCCAGACTAGACCTATTCAAAGCTGTCATGATCATTATCTTAATACACAGTACAGAGGAATCAATGGCATTATTCTGGAACCACAAGAAAGCAAGATACCTTAGAACATATTAGAAATACCAATATCTCACATTTAGGAAATGCTTCCAACTACTAAAGTGGGCAAACCATTCATGGAGGTGAAAGGGAGTGAGGACATGAATACATTCATTCTGTGCAATACTCTCTCATAACACAATTTGGAAACAGATCAAATCAACTATAAACAAAGGTTTCAACTGCTTTCGTCAAGAATTTTCTCAGCTCCAAGTCACACAACAACATACTGTAGACCAACCTAGGAAATTCATTTTTGAAAAATTGCAATCCTAAATTCAGATTAGATCAAATAAGACACAACATGGAGGAAGAGGTGAATGAAAATGTAACTTCTCTGCAAAACCGGAAAGTGGTGGGGTTAGATGAGATTCATAATTACCAGCTTCAATGCTTCACAGGGGCTTATGAATTACTAGCAAGGCATTTTCCCAGCTTCGTCTCTAATGAAAGCCTGACTCCACCTTTCTTAATGGAAAGCACCACATGTCTATTAGAGGGTGAGAAACCTAGTGACTTCTCCCAATACAGGCCCATTATATGTTTATGTACTTTATACAAATCATTCGCAGCTTGTATCACTAAAAGAACATATAAACACTTATAAGAAAGCAATATATGGGCTGAAGAGTAAAAAGAGTGGGCCAAAAGTCCCAGTTGCTTAAAGAGCAATTTGTTGTTTTGGTGATTACTGAACAAGCTGCCTCAAAGCCCTGTAACATATATACCTACACACATATAAGCACATATATACACATATATACTGCCTTTGTTGATTATCACGAAGTCTTTGATTCAGTTCTATACTCATGGCAGAATGAATGTCACTATTCACATTGTGCAAATTTATAAAATAGACTCAGGAACAGTGAAAATAATAGAGTATTTGATATCCCCATAGAAAGTTACTATGTACTTAAAACTTGCCACCAAAACAATAATGGTAAAAGTCATTGATAAAACATGCGGCATATTTTTCAGGGAATAAGTTTAATCCCCTTAGGGATCTGTCTAGCCTTAAATTTATCACTTCTACCAAAGAGAGCTAAGTATAGCATCCAAACGAAAGAAGTTGAATCAGAACATCTTATTAATCACCTATAGCTAACAGCCTATCACATCTGGGTTTCCCCAAAAAAGGTGAGGGAGGGTACAAAGGCATTCAATATACAATGTAAATCAGGTATGGGACAGTTATTTATTTTTTTACACTTGAAAGAAATGCTAAAGCACACAACAAACTCATATCATACATACACTGGCAGAACAATTTAAAAAGGATTCAGAGACAACTTATTAATGAAATCATACTTTTTAGGAGACTAATATATACATTTCATTACAATATAAAGTAGTTTGTGGGGCTATCAAATGGTTATTCCACATTTCACCTCAATTCTGCCCTGTATAAACAATTCCTGGTCCATATCTTGTAGAAAAATGGGCCAGTAGCATCAGAACCATCCTCTTGATAGTAGTTTTCTTCTCTAAAGAGTTCTGGAGTAGTTACTGGGGACTCTTTCCTCTGCATTCCATAAGCTCCAACCAAAAGAACCCAGGACCTCTAGACCTCTCAAAGTCACAAGGTCAACTCTAAGCCTAAAAACATCCATCTTGAGACAGATATTAAGTCATCTAGGATCAGGAAAGAAATAAAGAGAAGAACAGGCAGATAGGGGCCAAAGCATAAGCTCCTCTGGTTTATGAGTACTCATAGGTTTGAGGGAAAAAAACACTATTCCCCATACCTCTCATGGGAGGTTGAGTGGCAGAAAGTGTCACTTCCTATATGTGAGAATTGAAGGACAAAAATGAGTTAGAAGTCTCCTTTATCTTTTTAAAGACACTGAATCATCAACTCTTCTGGATCAGCACCTAATAACAGAATGACTTTCATCATTTCAAAGTGCCCAGATCCTTCGGTGCTTAGTTAAATACAACTTCATATACATCTTTACATCATCCCCAACACATTCAAGTGCTGAGTTGGCAGATATGGTAGGATGGAGCTAGGAAGAGCAACTGAGCACATTCCATGACATGGCCCTTGTTATATATGGACTAGATAATCTCTAAAATCTCTTTAACTCTCATTCTAAGTTCTTGTCACCAACACATTTTATTTTTAAATTTCTTTTACCTGAGAAGTTGGGTAGCATAGTGATTAGAGATTCATATCTGGGTTCAGGTCTAGCCTCTGACAGGTACTAGCTGTGTGACCCTGGGGAAGTCACTTACTCTCTCAATACCTCAGGAAACTTTCATAGATTATAAATTACAGGCGTCTGCCTCTACAAGGCTCCCCTGTTTTGCCTATAAACTAACTTTTATTCTACACAGAGGTGTATGTGTCTGAAGGACTGTCCTTGCTCCTCCTTGGGGTCTATGTATCTGCTAATTTCCCAGGACCCTTGGCCTCCCTCCGCCTAGAGGTCTATAAATGTGGAACCTGGCTCTAATAATTACTTTGAGTGGACAAGTCACTTCACTACAGGCTTCTCAATACTCTAATCTCTCCCTCTCAGGAATGTGGGTATCCACAGGTTTTCTTCCTGTTGTCTCAGAATCACAATAACTTCCTATTGTCGAGAGGTCTCACTGTCTTTTAGGCCTTCCTGCTGCTAATGCCCTAAGTTCTCCTTTCCCTGTTCCTCCTTCAAGCCAGTTGCCTATTCCTTCCCACTGTGCCTAGCCCTAACCTCACTATGCTTCATGTCCCATCCAGACACCCACCAGAAAACTAGGACCTTCCTGGACGACCATCCATGCGAACTTCAGTTGTTCAGCATCCCCTTCTCAGCCACAGTTGGACACAATGTAACTTGACTCTAACATAGTGATGCCATTTTGGACCTCTTCAAGAACAAAGGACAACAACCAACTTTCCACCTGGAACAATGATCCTCTGAACAAGTGGCAGACCTTCAGAAACCCTGCCCCCTTACCGGAAGTGATAAACCCCCTCAATCCGAGCACTCCACTTGACTCTGAGCTTTCCTAATTGGTTAGTGAGTGAGTACAGCTCACCTAGCCAGGTATAACTGGTTAACCCCAGATCATGCTTCACATCCTATCTAGATAAATGTGTATATGTATATATAAATGTATACGTATGTGTATACACACACACACATACACACACACACATACATACACACACACACATACACGCACACACCAGTAAACTGGTACCAACCTAGGCAGCATCTTTCCACCAGCTCTGCTTTCATTCACATAACCCCTTCCCATGCCCTTACCACATCTGGCTCTGGGAATGATAACCAGATTGATACTATTAGTCACTGGAAAGGGTATATCAAAAGGATTAACCTATTAAGATCTCTGTGCCTCCTTTCCAAGACCACTATGTTTATTAGAATATAAGCTCCTTGAGGACAGGGACTTTTCTCTTTATATACTTAGGGCTTAGCACAGTGCCTGGTATTCAGTAGGTACTTAAATGTTTTTTTTATCCATCCATCCATCCATCCATCCATCCATCCATTCATTCAGAAAAGTTGTTGATTTGCATTACTAGTAGGAGTTTCCTCATTGGGAATTCTCTATACAATAATTGCAGGTATGGAAAAAATGTATTTAGTATTCACTTGCCAATCTCTTTTCAGTTAGTTAGTCAGCCAGCAGTCACTAAGGCCTTACTATGTGTCAGGCCCTGTGTTAAGTGCTGGGAATATGCAACAAAAAGAAAAGAAGAAAGAAAGGAAAAAAGGAAGGAAGGAAGGAAGGAAGGAAGGAAGGAAGGAAGGAAGGAAGGAAGGAAGGAAGGAAAGAAGGAAGGAAGGAAGGAAGAAAGAAAGAAAAAGAGAAAAATGCAACAATTCTTGCCTCAAGATACTAATAATCTAATAGAGGAAACAAAAATGAAAATAAATACATCCACACAAGACACATTCAGAAGAAATGGAAGATAGTCTCTGAGGGCAAAGAGGCCCTGGCCCAACAGGAGGTCAAAGAAAGGCCTCCTCCAGAAGGTGAGATTTGTGCCAATCCTGAAGGAAGCCAGGGAAACTAAGGCAAAGGTGAGGAAAGAGAAGGCTCCAGGCATGGTGGATCATGTGATACTTTTATTTTGAATTAAGTAAATGATTCAAAATGACAAGAACAAAGACAGAAGCAAAAGTGAGGATTTTCTAGGTAGGCAATAGAAAAGATCACATGTGGACACTTAAAAACAAACAAGATACAATGGTTTCTTGTAATGAGAAAGCACTAGGCTTTGATTCAGCGGAAAGCATGGGAGCATGTGCAAGTTACTTAACCTGCATCTCAGTTTCCTGATCAATGAAATGAGGAACACAAAACTTGAGCTATCTACCTCATGGAGCGGGTGTGAAGAAACTCACTTGTAAACCATAAAGCGATATCAGTTCTTTCAGTAGTGTCTGACTCTTTGTGACTCCATTGGGGGTTTTCTTGGCAAAGATATTGGAGTGGTTCACTGTTTCCTTCTCTAGCTCATTTTACAGGTGAGGAAACTGAGGCATACAGGGTTAAGTGACTTGCCCAGGGTCATACAGCTAGACAGTGTCTGATGCTGTACTCCAGGCCTGGCACTCTATCCACTGAGCCACCCATCAATATCAGACCAACTATGTGAAGAGGAATGCTGGAGGCATCAGGGCCAACTCCCAAGAGATGACTGTTAAATTTTCAATGTGAGCATTTACACCTCTAATACCGACAAGCACTACAACTAGGGCTTAATTTGTTGTTTTGTTGACTGTCTAGAGATGGTTGTTAGACATATATATTGACATATCCCTGACTGCATTGCTCAGTTCTGTTTACTTTTAGGCTCTCGTGTATATGAGCATGAATTTACAAAATTTAGTGAAAGCAAAAGGAACAGAATGTGAATAATGTCAACTTGCTTATACAGAGACAGAATGACACTTGTAAAGAAAATGTGATGCTTCTGAGACAAGGGGAAGGAGGGGAAGGGGGAGTGATCTGGCATATGAAAACAGATTAACTTTATCTCCACTGAGATTCATTTCTTCTTTCCCTCACTCAAGACGGCCTTAGAACAATTCCCAGGAAATTGTGGTAAATGTAAAATTCAGGGAGTTTATAAAAAGGCTACATCTGATATGAGTTAAGAATTCAGTTTATAATTTGTGTGAGTCACCTTCAAACAAGAATTAAGTCCAAAGTCCTGCTTTTAACCCTCCTTCCCCAAATCTAGCTCCACTCCCCCTTCCTTGCCTTTTTTGTAGGGTCTTAGTCAAACTGGACTACTTAGAGTTTTCCAAAAACACCCCAAATTTTTCTGCCTCCAGACACCTTTGTTCATACCAGCTCTTCTGCCTAGAATTCTTTCTTTCTCATTTTTACCTGTTGAAATTTTACCCAGTTTTAAGGGTTCCAATTATATCTACCTTTTGAATCTCTTCCTGACCCCATAAGTGATTATGATCTCCCTGTCTTTTGAACCACCCAGAAACTTTGTCTATCTCCTTCTCGTGGCAGCTGTAATATTCTGCCTTGTAAAAAAAAAAAAAACTATCAAAACATTTGCCATGTAGTTATTTGTAAGAAGTTGTAACTAGAGTGGAGAGATTGGGACTTTGCCATTGCTTACAAAATTTCCCCCCCAAATTTAAAGGGGGTGGCAGTACTTGTAATCCTTCTGGAGCAGCAAACCAATATAGTTTAGCATCTCACTAGCAAGAATAATTAATTCAACTTAGAAAAGCTATTAGAGGTTTACCTGATGTGTATGTCCCCTACCTGCCCCTCTTCCTAGCTGAGCGGTATACCAGAATCTCTGTCTCCTCAGACCCCAAGAGGGTACCTTTTATGCCACTTGTCCATTGTGTGGTTTTGGGTCCTCATCCTGCGCACAAAGTTTTCAAGTTACACTTGTGAATGTGTATGTCCTATTCTCTCTCCACTTTGTAGACTTGTTGTTGTTCATCCTTTGTTCTCAAAGAGGACCAATGACATCAGAAGGGTGATGTTTTGACTTGAAAGTGAATTGGACCTTTCCCCCAAGATGGCACCAAAGGTGAAGAAGGAAGTTGTTGTCTCCCCCAAGACAGAAGCCAAGTTCAAGGCCTTGGAGGCCAAGCAGGCAGTATTGAAGGGTGTCCATAGCCACAAAAAGAAGATCCAAACATCCTCCACCTTCAGGAGACCCAAGACACTAAGACTTTGAAGGCAGCCCAAATACCCTTGGAAAAGTGTCCCTCGGGGAAACAAGCTTGATCACTATGCCATCATTAAGTTCCCCTTGACCACTGAGTCTCCTATGAAGAAGACTGAGGACAATAACACCCTAGTCTTCATTGTGAATGTCCAGACCAACAGGCATCAGATCAAGCAGGCGGTAAAGAAGCTGTCTGACATCGACGTGGCCAACGTCAACACACTGATCTGACCTGATGGAGAGAAGGCCTATGTCCGACTTGCTCCAGACTACAATGCTTTAGATGTTGCCAACAAAATCTGAATCATCTAAATTGTGTCCAGCTATCCCACTCCACCTACAATAAAAAGTTTTCCAGTATAAAAAAAGTGAATTTCATTTAAACAAGGCAGGGCTGATTAGTCATCAGCCTCACTCTATCCTCCAGAGTCATCGGTCCAGTGGCAAGACATAGGTCAGGACGACTGGCGATGACCCCTGATGCAGTGGAGACCTTGGATTTTTTAAGTTCAGGTCTTTCCCAGGTGCCAGTTTGTCTGAGGCAACACCCATTCACTAAAATTGAGGCAAAAAATGGCCTAGTTTGCCTTCACAAAAGAATCAGTCTGGGAGAAGGTGCCCAATAAACATCTGCCCCAAAATACAATAGGTGCTCAATAAATTAATATCTGTGAATTCAGACAAGACCTTGGCTCCATTCAGCACCAATTCAATGAATATAAGGATTTATCACTGCAAATATGATATGCATGATCAATGAAGGACTCCAACTGAGAATAATTTATAAGTAGTTTGAAGAGGGGCAGCTAAGTGGATAAGAGTGTCAGATCTGAAGTCAGGAAGACTCATTTTCCTGAGTTCGAATTTGACCTTAGACACTTGTCTAAGACCCTCAGCAAGTCACTTAACCCTGTGTGCCTCAGTTTCCTCATCTGTAAAATGAGCTGCAGACGGAAATGGCAAACCACTCCAGTATCTCTGCCAAGCAAACCCCAAATGGGGTCACAAAGAGTCAGATGTGACTGAACAACAACAACAAAAGTTTGAAGAGAACCCTACTTCATTTTCATTTACAAAGAGAATCCAGACACACATAGATGTTACAAAGAATGATTCTGGACAGAGACTGCAACAAAAGTCGAGAGAACACCAAGGCTTGGCTAACTTGGTATTCTCTAAGGACCACCCAAAGATGGAAGCATATCTGAAAACTGCAAGGTAAGCGACTGTCAATGGCTCTTGTCACACAGCTCATTTTACTTACAAGGCACAGCTGCTCTATTCAACGGCGTCTTCCTTTCTGATACAGGCAAAGCATTAGTAAGCATGCCACTTGGGTGGAAGGATTCTCATCCACAAAATAAAGTATACAAACCAGGCTAGCACATTTTGCCAGGATAAATTACAATGAATAAAACCAGGGAGCTCCAAAGGGAAGCCTATGGATGCCCTTTGGAAGCAGAGGTCACGTAAAGAAAGGGGCCATTTAAAATTGAACACAACTGCTGGTAGCCAACATCAAAACCACCTTAAATGCAGCAGAAGAGTGACAGTTTGAGGTATCTCCCACCAAATTTCTCAGTTGTGACACCACTATGTTCTATTTTTCTCCTTGTTTCCTTCCAGTCACTTCTCCTCATAATCAAACTGCCATTTTTCACAATCATTGTTAACATCTTTAAGTACTTTGGACCAAAGAGGTTGACAACAGCATGTATGTATATTGATTAAAAAAAACTTTGGGGGCAGCTAGGTAGTACAGTGAATAGAGCATGAGTCAGGAGGATCCAAGTTCAAATATCCGGCCTCAGACACTTGACACTTACTAGCTGTGTGACCTTGGAAAAGGCACTTAACCCCAATTTCCCTGCCTTCCCCCCTCCAAAAAAAAACTTTTACCATTCCATGTCTCTGGAAACTTATTGGTAACTATAGACTAGCTGTCATTCCAAGCTTATTTTTATACACTTTCAAATTAGCCAACAGTCAAGAAAGATTAACAACATTGACAGCAAAAAGGAAGGAAGGAAAGAAGGAAAAAAGGAAGGAAGGGAGGGAGGAAGGGAGGGAGGAAGGCAGGGAGGAAGGAAGGAAGGAAGGAAGGAAGGGAGGAAGGAAGGAAGGAAGGGAGGAAGGAAGGAAGGAAAGAAGGAAGGGAGGAAGAAAGAAAAAGAAAAACTCATTGATATTTTATCATTTTTTATTTTTATTATTTTGGACAAAAACTAACTAAACTGTTAGTCTGATAAAAGAGAAAGGAAAAGCAAACTGTTCCTATCAAAAATGAAAAAAGGAAAATCCACAATAATTAGAGAAGAAATAAAGAAGGCCCTTATGCTATCTATCATGTCATACTGCCTTAGAAATAATACACAGCTAATAAGTGTGATGGCTGGTAGTAGTTTTTTTGTAGTGATTGTGAATTTTGTTTTCTTGGCTCTGTTTATTTCTCTTCATATCAGTTCATGAATATCTTTCCATGCTTCTCTGTATTCATGATATTCATCATTTCTTCCAGCACAGTAATATTCCATTATATTCATGTACCACATTCATTTAGCCCTTCCTCAATTAATGGGTATCTACTTTGTTTCCATTTCTTTCCTACCACAAAAAGTGCAACTGTAAATATTTTGATAAATATAGGGACTTTCTTCTTAATGGCCTCCTTGGGGTATAAAGGATAAAAATGTTTTAGTCACTTTATGTGCAAAATTCTAAGTTGCTTTCCAAAATGGTTAGCCCCACCAACAATGCACTAGTATGCCCATTTTCCCACTACTCCTCGAGCATTGACTATTCCCATCTTTTGTCATTTTTGTCCACTTGCAGGATATGAGGTGAAACCTCAAAGTGTTTTGTTTTTATTATTAGTGACTTGGAGCATTCTTTCCTACGGCTGTTAATAGTTGGCAATTCTTTTGCAAACTGAGTGTAAATATCCTTTGACCACTTATCTGGTATGGAATTGGTTTTGGTTATATACATATAAATATATGTGTTTACAAACACACACATATTTTATATACATATATATATATATATATATGTATATACACACATACATACACACATATATATGTATCTATATGTATATATGTAACCAGAACCATCCCCACTAGATAAGTGGTCAAAAGATATGTGTAATAATTAGATACATATATGCATACTATACATGTATACATCACACATGCATGTGTATACACAATACACCAGCATGCACACATACATGCGCAGATGTGCAATGTATATGCATATATGCATGTGTATATTTACACACATAACACGTGTTTATGCGGTAAGGGTTTGGAATCTATAATACTCTATATACTCTATAATAATATATACTCTATAATAGTATATATAAATAATAAGTAACCTAAATATATTATACATAATATGTATGAATAAATAATATACATAAATAATAAGTACTATATAAACAACATATTATAGATTCCAAACCCTTATCAGAAAAATTTGATGCAAAGATTTCTTCCCATTCAAACACTTCCAAATGAGGTGTTTTGTTCTTTTGTATCTTCCTTCCCCCTCAAAAGTTAAAATAAAAAAAAGAGGTCCTAAGCCAGTATAGACACTTTCTCAAAATGACTTTTTTATATTGGATCTCTCTCCCTCTCCCCCCCTGCCCCCGCCGCCTCTCTCTCCTCTCTCTCTCTCTCTCTCTCTCTCTCTCTCTCTCTCTCTCTCTCTCTCTCACTGTCTCTCTCTATTTCTCTCTCCACCCTCAGCTGGAAGTGGTCACTAACAAACTTAATCCCACTGCTGACTGACTGGCGCAGATTGTCAATCAGCTAATTGCCTGACCCCAATTTGATTTTGACCTGGACCAGTTTACCCCTTTTTAGACAGCCTGGAAGCCTTGGTAGCTCCCACCCTATGGAGCTCACCATATAGGTGGTGGACTGTGGGGGGACACCCAATCAAATTCAACCCTACTACAATTCACACTTCCCGCCAGAAATGGGGAACCTGAGGCCCTCTAGGTCCTCAAGCACGGCCCTTTGACTGAATCCAAACTTCACAGAACTGCCAAACTCAAGTGATCCGCCAGCCTCAGGCTCCCTCACTGCAGTGATTTCAGGTGTATTCCACAACAGACCAGCCTAAATGACTCTAAATTGAGATTATTCTCTTCTTGTACAACTATAGTAGAGGCCATAGAATCATAGAGGGTTAAGTGCTATAAACCCCCACAGAGACAATCCATTCCAATCTATTCATTTTACAGATCAAGAAACTGAGGCCAAAAAGTGAAATGATTTGCTCAAGGTTATACAAATATTAAGTAGCAGAGCCAGAATCCAAATCTGACTCCAAATCTAATGCTTTTTCTCCAATAGTCTCTATATTCTTTTTTTGTTCCTTAATATATGTAAAATAACACTGCCAAATGTATTCTTCAAAAAAAAGATATAGATGTAAGACAAAGCCTTACTTTAAATTCCTTCAATTTTGGCAAAGAATCCGTGTCTCTTGAATTCCAGCATATGGTCCTACCCTGTTATTAATCTTACCCTGCTGTCTTCAATGAAATAGCTATGCAAAAGAGGTGGCGGGATGGGGGGAGATGAGATAAATTAAAATCAGAATACCCTCGATAAAATCCCTCATTTTTCCTTGTATAGTCAGACCCATGGGTTTCCTATTAGAATCTAAGGATATGAAGAATGGAAAGGGGGGAAAAGGGAAAGCACTACCCTCCCCTCTATCTCAGTCATTGTTATTTAGGCAGAGCTGTCCTCAGTCCAAATTGTACTGGGAGAAAATTTGCACTCAGTGTTCCTATGGGTCCATAACTCAACAATATTCTGACCTCTATTCTATAGTTGCGAATAGAAGTCTAAAGAGAGTATGCCTATGACAAGCAACAATCTCCCATAGGCCTCTGTGTTTCTCTAACTCCAGAGTGTAGGTTAGAAGTGCACACTAAAAATAAACTTCATAAAAACAAAATCCAGCCACCAAATTCTCACGATGTCTGTATCCAAGTCCCTTGTCTCCTTGTACCCTGGGCAAGCACATGTACATCCCACTACTTGTTTGTGATTTAGGAAAGTTTGCCAGATACCCTGGGAAATTTGATTCCACTCCGTTTGCTGCTGTTTCTTACAGGACAAATTCACAGACTACGTTCATGGTTCAACTCAGTATTTCTACAAAAATAAACCACCATTCCTGGGCTGATTACCATCAGTTATTTATTGTTCACATTCTTTATTTAGTTGATTCTTCTGATTCCATAAAGGAGATACATGAAATAATTTATGAAATGGAAATGTTCCCCTCTTCACCTGGTCCTATTTCTGTACTCTGCCTCTTCCTAACACATGCGATTTATACAATGTTGACTGTCTCAATCTCCAGAGCCTCTTTTTTAAATGACGATTCTAATTACTTTTTTTGGCTTCTTGTTTTATAGCCCAACTTGATTTTGGAAGCAAAAGAAAGTTGCTGATGGTCTCCTCTTCACCAAGCAGTATCCCTTTTTGATAAAGGCATAATTTATCCTATTCTGCAACCCCAGGTTAGTGCATGTCAATCCCTATAAACCCCATCACACAGTAGAGAAGTACAGACATCACATAAGTTTTAGCCAAAATAATTAAGTCATATCCACAGCCTCAAATTTTGCAAACTTACCACTTCCTATGGAATGCAATAGAAGTGAAGGAGACATAGATGATTTTTAAGTCCACTAAGGTCTCAAAATTACTCCACAGTCGAACATCTTAACGGAGTCTTATCTCATTCCCTATCGCCAAAAGAGCAAAGCAAAAATCTAGGTTTAATTTCTTCCCACTTATTTTATGTACCCATGCTTAAGGACCCTAGATTTAGTTGGCCATATAGGCAAGCCATTTCTTCTTTCTTGAAAATGTAATTTTGTTACTTTCCGCACTTAACAAGCATTTATTTTCCCTCCTGCCCATTTCCCCAACTCCCAATTAATAAATCATAATAAAAAGAACTCATCCCCTCCCATAACAAATATGCATAGTTAAGCAAAATAAATTCTCACACCGGCCATATCCAAAAATGCACGTCTTATTCCGAATTTTAAAATGTAAACTGGGGAAATCATTTCATCTCAGCAAGCTAAAGAGACTATGAGAGACCCAGGAGAAAGCCATCTAAGAACCTTATAATGAGTACTCTAAAAATGCACCTGGGAAGGAATGATGAGCCATTTAATTTGGGAGGATTTGTACAGTGTTGGGGACTAATTCACATCATTTCCATAAATATTTATTCCTGTGTCTACTATGTGAAATTCAATTTAACAAATATCTATCATCGTTCTAGGTGCTGGTGAATGTCGATGGTGACCTTAAATCATTTCAGTTACGTCCAAGCATTCATGACCCCATTTGGGTTTTTTTGGCCAAGATACTAGAATGGTTTACCATTTCCTTCTCCAGATCATTTAACAGTTGAGGAAACTGAGGCAGACAAGGTTAAGTGACTTGCTCAGTGTCACCCAGCTCGTAAATATCTGAGGCCAAATCTGAACTCAAGACTTTCTGACTCCAGGCCTGGCGCTCTATCCACTGCACCACCTAGCTGCCCAGTCTCCAAGATATTCTGCATATATTGTGTTTGTACATAGTTATTTGCATGTCGTGTCCCCCATTAGACTGTAAGCTCCTTGAGGGCAGGGATTATTTTTTGCCTTTCTTTGTATTCTCAGCATTTAGTACAATACCTGTCACATAGTAGATGCTTAATAAGTGTTTGTTGATGTGTGTGTATGTATTATGTATGTGTAGATATGTATATATATGCACACAATAGACATGTTTCTATATCTATACACATATACAAATATGTATACACATACACACAACAGACATGCACATGACAGACATGTTTCTATATATGCACACAGATACATATATGTGTACATGCGTTCATGCCTAACAATATATAGACAGGTGGACATAAGGCTGCTGTGTAGTCTATATACCTTTCCCTCCTTTCTTTCTTGATCCCGAGCTACATTTTCCAACATATTTTCCACTCTTCTTCTCTTTGCACTTAATTCTCCTAATATTAACGTAAATGCAATTTAATTTCAAGGGTCTTATCAAGTTCTATACTCAAAACCCTTCTGGCACGGTAGGGAACTGATTGAACTTGTGTTCCATTGGTACTGGCTACCTTACTACACGCTGTTTCCCTTCAAAAACTCTCTCTTCTCACTATAATGGATTACTTGACATTCCCTCTTCTTGTTTCACATTTTCCTGCTCCAAGAATTTATGGATGGTTATCCCCCATGCCAGGAGCACACTACCTTCTCATCTATGTTTGCTGAAATTCTTTTCTTCCCTCAGAATCCCGTTCACGTATGGTCTCCTCCTTCAAACCAGACCTATTCCCAACCCTCTCCTACCTCCTTGTTCCAATATGAGCCCTTTTATTACAAAATACTCTAAGGGAGTGGTATCAAACACAAATAGAACAGGGAGCCACTAATCCATACATAAGGATCCCTGTGGGCTGCATAGTTACTTAGTTTTTAAGTGAAATATTATCTATGTCTTATTGATTTTATTTATTTAAATATTCCCCATTTATATTTTAATCTTGTTCAGGAGTATTATAGGCAGCAGGAGGCCTGCTATGTTTGACACCTCTGGTCACCCCCATTTTATTTGAATCTTTTTTTTTTTGCTCCATCATGCTGGTCTTTCTTGCATGATACTTTTTTAAATGTGTGCCTCTTCTATGCCCACAATAAATGAAGGCAAAGGCCATCATTTTATAGCTCTGCTTTTCCCAGCACCTAGGTGGCACAGTGGATAGAGTGCCAGGTCTGGAGTCAGAAAGACTCCTTTTCATGAGTTCTAATCTGACCTCAGACACTTACTAGCTGTGTGGGCAAGTCACTTAAGCCTCTTTGCCTCAGTTTCTTCATCTGTAAAATGAGCTAGAGAAGAAAATGGCAAGTTATATCCACAGCCTCAAATTTTGCAAACTTACTACTTCCCATGGAATGGAATGGAAGTGAAGGAGACATAGGTGATTGTTAAAAGTCCACTAAGGTCTCAGAATTACTCCATAGTCAAACATCTTAACGGAGTCTTATCTCATTCCCTATCACCAAAAGAGCAAAGCAAAAATCTAGGTTTAATTTCTTCCCATTTATTTTATGTAGCCATGCTTAAGTACCCTAGATTTAATTGGCCATATAGGCAAGCCATTTCTTCTTTTTTGGAAACTTAATTTTGTTACTTCCCCCACTTAACAAGTATTTGTTTTCCCTCTTGCCCACTTCACTCCAGTATCTTTACCAAGAAAACCCCAAATAGGGTCATGAAGAATTGGATAGAACTGAAATGAATGGGCAACAACTTGGAGATAATTATCTCAGACAGAACACACTAATGATAAGGTGAACTGAGAAGGACTTCTTCCAAAAAAGTGAGATTTTAGCTGAGACTTGAAGAAGACCAGGGATGCCAGGAGGCAGAGGTGAAAAGAAAGAGAATTCTAGGCATGGAGGGCAGCCAGTGAAAATATATGAGGTTGGGAATTTTAGTGTCTTGTGTGATGAACAGCAAGGCATATTTCTATTGATCCAAAGGAATTCTACTTTTTTTCATTTCAAAAGGATGTATCGGATGGAAGGTAGGCTATGTGACCCCTGCCACCCCACAACTCATGATCTTAGACATCAGATCTTAGAGTGCTGCTGAGCCAAAGAGTGGCAGGAGGAAAAGGTCTTGTTTGGCCTCAGCTACTATTTCCTTCCACACAACTAAACCAGGCCAGGGGAAAATTAAAAGACTCTTCCAGTTCAGTTAATAACACAGTCTGGAGCTGGCTCTTGTTGCAGGATCTTAACAAGCTTGAGATAATTATGGTTTTGCTGACAACTAAGACCGTGTCTCAAGCGACAGACCTAAAGGACTGTGTACATGAGAAGGGTGTCTACAATCAAGGAGGGAATAATGCCTTTCTCTATACATTTCTTTAGGGCAGCTGGGTGGCACAGTGGATAGGGTGACAGGCCTAGAGTCAGGAAGACTCATCTCCCCGAGTTCAAATCTGGCCTCAGATACTAACTAGCTGTGTGACTCTGAGAAAATTGCTTTATCCTGTTTGCCTCAGTTTCCTCATCTGTAAGCTGGAGAAGGAAATGGCAAACCACTCCAGTTTCCTTGCCAAAAAAATGCGGTCACAGAGTCAGATCTGACTGAAATTTAGGCAATGGAGTTGGATACTTTGGAGTCATCCTGAACTTTTCTCTCTTCCTCCCCTCCCCTCCCCAAATCCAGTCATTTGACAGGTCTGGTAGAGTCTATCTCCACAACATCTCTCCCATGAATCCTTTTATTTTTACTGGACTATTCAGTGTCCTCAGACCAGTCCTCTCTCTTAGACTGCTAAAATAGCCTCCAAATTGAGCCCCCTGTTTCAAGTCTCTCTTCTTTCCATTCTAGCATCCACAAAACTATTAAATTAATATTTCTTAAACACAGATCCAATCATGTCATTCTCCTACCCAGAAATATTCAGTAGCTTCCTACTGTCTCTAGGAATATAAACTCCTCAGCCTTCGACTGACAACTCCCCGCAATCTGGCTCCTTCCTCTCTTTCTGGACATTTTGAATTACTCCCCTTCCTCCAATGTTGCAGCTAACCTGGCCTCTGGATGTCAGCTGAATCCTGAATTTCAGAACCACCTCTGTGCCCTTGCACAGGATGTCCTAGGTTTCTGGGCACTCTCTCCTTACTTCTGCCTTTTAGACTATCTAGTTTCCTTCAGGGCTCAGCTCCTAGGTCACCTCCTCTCTGAAGTATCTTTTGATTTCTCCAGTTGTTACTGTTTTCATCTCAAATTTTCTCCTATTTACTTATCTATATACAGATTATAACCTCTAGTAGAATTAAATTCCTGAACTGTAGGGATTGGTTATTTATTCCCAGGACCTAATATAGTACAAAGTAGATGCTTAATAAACGTTTGCTGAATTGTTGTTGAATCGATTACAGAAACTACAGAAACAAGAGAAATGATCTCTCTGGTCTCTTCAGCTTTAATATTCTGTTAACAATAAAACCAAAGCAGCCTGAGACAAGAATATGCAAATACAGTAGTTAAAGGTGAAAGAAGTAGTCTTGGCTTTGCTCTTAACTCATTGTGTGACTTTGGGCAAGTTATTTAACTTTGCTGGGACTCAGTTTCCCTATCTATAAAATAATGCAATTGTTCATGACCTTGAAGGGCCCATCTAGTTCCAGCAATGGAACCCTACAAAAACTTATTAAGCACCTAGTATACAGAAAGCACTTTATTTGGTGTCAGAGATTCAAAGGCAAGAGAAAAAAAAATCCTTACCCTCAAGGAGTTTACATTCAATTGGACTGACATTTTGTAATTACATGAGCATGTTTAGGGAATTTGATATTTAAGTCACAAATGTCAATATGCAAATTTATTTGAGGATTATTATTATTATTATTAAAAATCTCTCCCCAGGTTGTAGGAAGCCAGGGACACAAATACCCTGTTGTTAGACTTGTATCTTGGTTCAACCATTCTGGCAATCAATTTAGAATTATACTAAGAATGTGATTAAAATGTTAACCTTTGACTCGGAAATTCCACAACTAGGAGGTTATCTAAAGGTGATCAGCAGAAAAAAAAGCCCTGGAGAATGGTTAAACAAATTGTGGTGTGTTCATACAATAGAATATTACTATGACATAAGAAATTAATATGAAGAATACAGAGAAACAGGGGAAGATTTATTTGAACTGATAAAGTGAAGTAAGCAGTCAGGAAAATGTACACAAAAAGACTACAACAATGGAAATGGAAATGATATCAGCAACAAAAAATCAAAGCAATTCTGTGAAATTAAAATGGCCAATCTTGGCCCTAAAGAGAAGATATGAAAATGTACCTCCCTCTTTCCTTTGAAAGGTGAGGGACTATGGGTGTGTAATGCTGTCTATAATATAGTACTTGGTTTACATGTTGTAATCTAGAGTTTAAGCTTGTGATATTCTTTCTATCATGGATACTGATTACTTGATACTCCATGTGGAATTGAGAAGAGCTTGGAAGAGAAGAGATCTTGGTGCTTCTGGCTTCCACATTCGAGAGAAGGGAATGATCCATGAAGCAAGAGAAAGAGTTTGGAAAGAAGCTAATACGTAGAGGAACAGTGTCTCCACAATGTTTTTGGGTTTACTGGCTAGATTTCTTTCTCAAAAAACAAAGCTTTAAACCCGACTCACTCTGGAGCTCATAGATTGGACAATAGGTCCCTGCCCTCCTAGCACAGAGTGAATGTAAACAATAAAAAGTAATTATTTTTCTTTTGGGCAGGAACCCTGAGGGTCTTCCCCTCCCAGTTTGATTCTTTTTTTTTTTTTTGAGTTTTTGATTAAAGGGGCCATCTCTTGATTAACTTCTTAAAGAGGCCTATTCACTGAATGAATGTTACATCACTCAAAGTGAGAACCTGAAAAGACCTTAGCCTGAAAGGGCCAGGGTCTCCCAATGCATCCTGGGCCATCACCAGTCTTGGTGAATATCAGGCCACTGGACCCAGATTGCTCTGGAGCAGAAAGTGAGGCTGGTGACCTTGCACAGCTCTCCCTCACTCAAGTCAAAGTCAACTGCAAGCCATGTCATCATTTCCCTGGTATCATGGTTGTCTTCGAGAACGAAGGACAAACACACCAATTCTCAGTTTACCACACTAGGGTCTTTGGGGATTTTCCACTTCGGTGAAAACCCAGGCATTCTCTATCACTTCCAATGAGACCTCATTCATTATAGCAATAAATAATAATAATAATAATAATAATAATAGCATTTACATAGTGCTTTAAGGTTTACAAAGAACTTTACACATATTATCACATTTTATCCCCACAATAATCCTGGAAGGTAGGTGATATTATAACCTCTATCCTACAGATAATGAGATTTAAGCAAGAGATTTTCTCAGAGTCACACACCTAGGATGTATCTGAGGCTAGATTTGAACTCATAAGTCTTCCTGACTATAGGCCCAGTGCTCTAACCAGTATTCTAATCTGTATAACTTCTTTGACCTGTGTTTGCCATTTACTTGGATAAATGTGTTTAATTGCTATTTACTAGGTATCTTTGTGTAAGTGGCATTTGGAGAAAAGGGAATCAAGCCTTTGGATATCTAGGTTAAGGCAGTACTTTCCTGCTAAAGGGATGAGAAATGAGAAATGCAGCTTAAACCGAAAAATTATTTCTTCTAGACTAACAATATTGAGGGGGGCAGAGAGATCTAATTCTAGCTCAGTACCACCGTCCCACTCTAAGAAGATCAGAGTGATCAGTCTCATGGCTCCAATCTCCTCATTCCCTTCTGGTGAGAATCAAAGTCTTCCTTAAAGTAGGAGAGGTAGAAAAGACTCTTGAGATATAGTCACATCTAGACAGACCCATATGGATGCACATAATCTGAGTAGAACACACAACTCATGTGCCCACATGCACGCATGCACACACACACACACGCACACGCATACACATATAGGGTTAATTTTTGATAGTATTGCTAAAGGCAGTGGGTTCAGCACAGTACCATTCCTGAATTGAAAACCTAACATATTTAGATGAAAGGACTTCATCTCCCATTGGCCCTTGCCTTTGGGGTTATATTTTCTTGCATCAACACCAAAGAAGATCTGAATGAGGGAGATTCACCCTCACCTGACAGTGCTGAAAGCTCTCTACATCAGCTACTTAACTCTGAGGTTTTTTTTCTTCTGTTTCTTTCTTCCCTTACTAGCCTTCATGGAGTACGGCTCTTGAAGCCAATTAAAATTAAACAGTGCCCTAATTTCAATCTTCCTGTGAACTATGCTGAATATTTTCCCCTTTAAAAAAATTAAGTTTTAATTAAGTTTTTTTCATCAAAACACTAGTCCTGCTGATAATGTCAGGAAGGTCTTGGAAAGTAATTACGTGCCCAATCTGTTTCTGACACACTTCATTCTCTACTGGGGCTCCTCATATGTCCCTGTTGCTTCATTAACACCCTAGCCTCCCCTCCCCCCGACCCTGTACCCCACCAAAACTTGATTTCTTTTCTATTTACCCTGATACAGACAAAAGAATTAAGTTTCGCCCTCCTGTACATGGACACAGGACACAAGGAATTAAATGAACAATGCAAAGTACTTACGCTACAAATCTGTGCCTTAATTGCATACTTCTATAGGTCACAAGAGGCAATGTGTTATAGGTATTGGACTAGGAGCAAGGGCACCTAAGTTTTAGCCTTAGACCCAGTCTGGGTTAGAGCAGATAGGTGGTGCAGTGGATAAAGTGCCAGGCCTGAGTTCAAATCTGGCTTCAGATACATACTAGCTGTGTGACCCTGGACAAGTCACTTAGCCCTGTTTTCCTCAGTTTCCTCATTTGTAAAAGCAGCTAGAGAAGGAAATGGCAAACCATTCTAGTATCTTTGCCAAGAATACCTCAAATGGGGTCACAGAGAGTGAGACACAATTGAAACAACTGAACAACAACAGTTTGGGTTGCCTTGCTTTAACTCTCTTTACTCTATCCCAAATCCATTTTCTTTTCTTCAGCCACAGGAACTCAAGAGTAATTAAAATTGACTTGCATCTGTTCACTCTAGTTTCAGATCAAATTTGCTCTGGTTTCTCCTACTACAATAAATAATGTTCTTTATCCCTGGCCTACAGATCATAGGGATATTAATATTTAGAGCTAGAAGATACCATGAGATCTTCTAGTCCAACTTCTTTCACTTAACAGATGAAAGTGACAATTTTATAGAGAGTTTAAGTGACTTGACCAAAGTCACACAGTTAATAAGTATTGAAGACAGTGCACTTTCCGTCACACTAAAATTCTTCCTAGATGCCTCCTAAAAAGAGACTTATAGTCAGGGAGTCACTACTTTTGACTCTTGGGTGACTGGAACTCTCTGCTGCCTTCCTGATAGGGACTTCAGGCTGGCCATCATCCTGCCTCCCCAGATTACACCTCCAGGGGAACCCTGGAAAGGAAACTTCCAGTCGACAGCCATTTTGTTTTGGTGGTCAGAACACAATGGTGTGACTTAGGCAAATCACTTAATTACTCTATGCCTCAATTTCCTTATCTGTTAAATGAGGGTCCTGGATTAGATAATTTCTAAAGTCCTTTAAAATCTAAACAGCTATATACAATTTTAAAGCTCTCCCTAGTAGCACAACATCATCCATAAAGTGGCCAAAATACTCTAGAAAAGTGGTGTCAAACTCAAATCAAAATGGATCCCTCATAGTAGCACATTACCTTAGAACATTGGAAATTAACATTATTCATGTTGCATTGTATTTTTATTTATTTTGTTAAACATTTCCCAATTACATTTTAATTTTGTATCCCCATCCCCTGCCAGAATTCAGTTTTTCTGTGCTATTTATGACCTGCAGACTGTGAATTTGACCTTTAGAACCTACCTTACAAGATTGTTTCAATTCAAATCAAATCAATGAGCATTTATTAGGTTCCTAACATGCCACTCACTGAGCTAGGTGGTGAGGATCCAAAGGCAAAACAAAACAATGCCAAACAAAACAGTTTCCCACATTGGTCACATCCAAAAATGTGCATCTCATTCCGCACTTTTTTAGTCTATCATCTCTGTGCAGAGGAACCTGGGTCTTCTTATTTTGCTCCACATCTAAGAGGAAGAAGTTTAATTAAAATGCAAGAGGGAAGACCTTTGGAAGCATTGACCTTTGGGATTTATATAACATAATCCTACATTTGTAGGCTACAGTGAGAGAATTGGAAGAAACCTGAAGAAGCCCCACAGCCCAATCCTTTAATGTTAAGTCAAACTGCATATAAATTATATCAAAGGGATGTCAGTCTTAGTCTTTAATATATTCAATAAAGAATATCCTAATTCTCATTTGGCAACATGTTCCCACATCCAACAATATGGTAGCTAGCGTGTCTGCCTTCTGTCTACCTGGCAGGGTAAAAGCTTCTATGAAAGAATGTCTGTCAGGAGAATCGAAAAGACTTCTACAGCCTAGACTCCTTAGTAAAAAACAGAAATCTAGCAATTATCATAGTTCCAATTCTTAATCAAGTGCTAATCACGAAATCTTGAGAGGTTTGGATCTAGTCCTTTGATACTGTTTTTTCTTGGGGGACCCAGAATCTAAACTTTATCATTAGTGGCATCACCTACATATTTTAAAATATTCCTAGGCTTTGGGAATATAAATACTTAATTGACAGCAACAAAAATTCCAAAGTTAAAAGAAAATACACCATTAGTTCTGTTCAGTATGGCTCATTGTAACATTGATCCACAGGCATTTCTAGAGTGGGTCTAATTTCCTTTACTTTTGCCAAGGTATTCCCAGTCTTTATCAGAAAGGAGAGAGTGACAGGTCTTTATGATACTAGGAAGGGTTTGGACCAATGGTCTACGTATGGGAATCAGAAGTAAGAGGATTTCACTTGATTTCTCCTATTTTGCCACTGACTCAACATAAGATTTTGTGATAAGTGGCAAACTAGTAGTCTTCTCCTGCTAGCCTACCATAAGACTTTTTTCCCCATACCTCTCTCTCTCTCTCTCTCTCTCTCTCTCTCTCTCTCTCTCTCTCTCTCTCTCTGTCTCTCTCTCTCTCTCTCTCCTCCCTCCCCTCTCTCTCTCTCTCTCTCTTTCCCTCTTTCCTTCCCTCCCTTTCTCTCTTCTTTTTTTCTCTCTCCCTCATTCCTGATCTCTTCCTCCCACCTTCACCCACTCCCTCTGCTTCATGATCTTTTTGAAGGAAAAATGTGTAATCATATTTTCCTGAGTCACATGGGGGCCCTTTAGAACTCTGATGGTTGCCTGTGGCAGCTCTGACAGTAGAAAAAGCCATTAACATATTGACTAAAAAAAAAGCACTGACTTTTTGCATTTATATATACATATATATGTGCATGTATAGAGGTATGTATACACATATACATGCATTTTTTACTTTATATGCCCAAATGAAAACATAATTAGGATTTAAATAAACACAAGACTAACTTATCCTTTCAGCATCTTGAAAATGAATAAATACTTTCTGATTACTTGTCCATTTGCCCAGGGTTGCCATGGAAAATGAACTCCCTGCAGTATACACCAGAGAAACCTATGACAGAGACCAGAGATCCGTCCTAATTAAATCTATTCATATTGATCACAGGTTTTCTTGGAAATTGTTTTAGGCTGAAGCTGACAATCAAGTCCTGGTCAAAGAGATATCTGAGGGAGTTATCTTCGGAGTCAAGACAACTGTCCACTTTGCTAAAGAATTCACACTGCTTTGTCCTTGACATCAACCATTGTCTTCACAGGGCCTAGGACTGGGCCTATGATTTAATTAATATAAAAAAATCTTAGATAAGAAAAATCCCCCTACCAATGAAGGTCAGCACTTCTTCTGCAAAATAGGGTCTTAGAGAGTTGTTTAGAGAACTAAGAGGTTAAGTGATTTACTCATGGTCTGCAGTCAGAGAGGGAACTGGAACACAGGCTTTTCTGACTCCAAGGCAATATCGCTACACTGTCCCCAGGATGGTTCCTAAATTCTGTGATTTTGTGAGAGTAATGGAGGTAGACATGTAGAGTAAAGGCTCGATGAGTGGCTGGCAAAACAAGCCACTGAAGAAGAAATTATCAAAGATGCTTGGAAATTTGATTTTTCAAGATGAATAAAAGGTCAACAATCTCTTGTGCAGAATTCTCCAGTTTGATTAACTGTATTTAATGTCCAGGAGATTAGAGAGGAAAGGGAAAGAGAAAGAATTCAAGAGAAAGAAGGGCAAGGTGTGTGGGCAGCTAGATGACACAGTAGATAGAGTACCCATCAGAAAGAACTGAATTCAAATCTGGCCTCAATGTGTGACCTTGGGGAAGTTACTTTACCCTGTTTGCCCCAGTTTCCACATCTGCAAAATGAGCTAGAGAAAGAAATGGCAAATCACTCCAGTATCTTTTCCAAGAAAACCCAAATGGGGTCACAAAGTGTTAGATATGACTGACATGGCTAAATAACAACAAACACATAGAAGGAGAGATGATTCTTTTTCCTCCAACCCTTTCTATTTGCCCTTTTTTTGTCCATTATTATTTCCAGAATGGTCTTTATCTGCTACTTCCTTTCAATCAATGCTATGCAGCTGGTCGCTGGTGTTACCCCACTGGTGCGGTTATCTATAGGATGTAAGGATTACTATGAGACTGTTCTATCCATCTGATGAGATATCAGACGTTGAACACATCTTGAAATATAACAGCACGGTTATGCAAACTTCTCTAGTCTGTGAGCCATTTCAATGGGGTAAGGGACCCATTTCAAGGGATAACCACCCCACAACAAATTACCTTGATTCCAAAACATGCTAATAAAACCCTTATTGACTTTAAGGGGAGAAACCAGAATGATTTTTTGATGGCACACCAATGTGGACATGTATTTTCTACACAAAGAGGAGTCAAAATATTAATCTATTTCAGGTCAAGTCAACAAGCATTCATTAGGTATTTGTTATATGTTAGTCGTTGTGTTAAGTGCTGGGCGTGTAAAAAAAACCAAAAACAATACCTGTCCTCAAGGAGTTCACAGTTTAATGATGAGTACGACATGCAAACAACTGCTTACAACATATGTTGCTGTTGTTGAGTTGTTTCAGTAGTTCCTGACTTTTTGTGACTCTGTTTGGGGTTTTCTTGGCAAAGATACTGAAGTGGTTTGCTGTTTCCTTCTTCAGCTCATTTTACAGATGAGGAAACTGAGGCAAAACAGGGTTAAATGACATGCCCAAGGTCACCCAGCTAGTAAGCGACTAAGGAGATCTATCCACTGCCCCCAACAGTATATGGACAAGATGAATTAAACTTAGAAGGAAGTTACTAGTGTTAAGAAGGGTGAGGCTCCTTGTTTAAGGTGGGATTTTATTTGAGACTCGAAGGAAGCCAGGAAAGGCAGGAGGCAGAGAAGCAGGAGAAGAGAATTCCAAGCAAAGGGATGGCTAATGAAAATGCCCAGAGCTGGAAGATGGTGTGTCTTGTTCAAGGAACAGAAAGGATGTCAATGTCACTGGATGGTAGAGTATGTGAAGGTTATTGTTGTGTTTGTCCTTGGTTCTCAAAGAGGACCATGACATCAGGGAAATGATGACATGACTTGCAGTTGATTTTGATTTGAGTGAGGGATGACTGCGCAAGGTCACCAGACTCACTTTCTCCTCCATAGCCATCTGGATCCAGTGACCAGATATTCATCAGGATGACTAGAGATGGCCCAGGATACATTGGGAGACCCTGGCCCTTTCAGGCTAAGGTCTTTTCAGGTTCTCACTTTGAATGAGGTAACGCCCATACAGTGAATAGGCCTCTTCAAGAAGTTAATCGAGGGATGGCCCATGTGAAGGGGAGTAGTCTAAGAAAGATGGGTTAGTAAGAAGGGGTCAAGTTATGAAGAGGCCAAGATTTTATAAAAACAACAGTCCTATTATAAACATTATCATTAGAACAAGCGGCTTGAGGACCACCTACAGGACCTAGAATGACCTCAAGATGTCTGCTTTAAAGGAAAGCACAGCACATTAGCCTGAACCTGCCTGGACATGGTTCCCCTGGATTCTCTATGATTTAAATCAGAGAAACTCATGAAACAGATGGAAATGATCTCAGGGACCCCTGGGACTTCCTCAGAGTGTTTTTATGCAGGTCTGGCTGGAGTAGTGACTCAGAAAGGGCACTGCATCATCATATTTATTTTAATCACTGGAAAGTTTTCATTTATAATTCATAGGCACTTAGACTGCTTGGTATGCCTTATTAAAAAGGATGTCATCTTTTGCCTTTTTATGACCACAGGAAAAAAAAGCCCTCTTCACTGTGGTACAAGAATAAACTGTTACCAGAATAGAAACCAGCACCCATTAATTACAGCATGACCAAACTAGTATCTATAAAATCATCATTATCCCATGGAGAGGGAGTCATGTCATTTAGCCTACAGTTAGTACAAGTTTCATTTTTAAAAAAAAATTGGCACTATAGCAATAATTATGTGAGGAGCGACTACTGAATATATCTGTAGAGGGCTTCATGAGAACTAGCCACTGGAGAAGTAGCTTCTCAAATAGGGAAGTGAATTGTAGAGACAAAGATGGCATCAGGTCAGCAGAGGTTAATTCCATTCAATAAGCATTAATTGAGAGTGTCCTATCACTAAGTCTTTATTGAATTTTCAGAATTATATGCTGGGCTATATTGGCAGCTAGGTGGCTCAGTGGATAGAGTGCCGGGCCTGGAGCCAGGAAAACTTATCTTCCTGAGCTCAAATCTGGCCTCAGACATTTACTAGCCATGTGACCCTGGGCAAGTCACTTAATCCTGTTTGCCTCAGTTTCTCCATCCATAAAAACGAGCTGAAGAAGCAAATGACACACCACTCCAGTATCCTTGCCAAGAAAACCCCAAATAGGGTCATGATGAGTCAAACACTATGGGAAAACAGCTGAACAATAACAAATTCTGGGCTATATGCAATACATGAATATAAGTTGTGTAATCCCAAAGTGGTCTATGAGTAAATTCCTATATTTATTTTGGGGAGCTATGGGACACCTGTGGCTATTCTTAGGATTTGATTTGCATATGCCCACCTCCACCCTTTGGGGAACATATACATCAGTCAATGGTTCTATGATGGTTTCTTCAGTGTGGGAACTTCCTCCAATAGGACAGCTCATCTATAGTTTGAGCAGTGGGCCCAAAATCAGGAAGACCTAAGTTCACATATGTGACCCTGGGCAAGTCACTGAACCCTGTTTGCCTCAGTTTCCTGAACTGTAAAATGAGGATAATAACAGCAGCTATCCACCAGGGTGTTGTGAAGCTTAAATGAGATAATGTTTGTAACACACTTAACACACTATTTGCCACATAGTAGGCATGATATAAACGCTAGCTATTAGTTAGCTGGTGATAGATTCTATACTAAAATACTTCAGGAGAATACTTTGGAGGATATTCTATGCCCAACATAATCACACAGCACAGAGGGATTCAGAAGAGAGTTGAGAGAGGATTTGTTTAAAGCAATTCCAGAGAGCTAAGAGAACTGGATCCTAAAAGGTATATTACCAAGGAGTTTGCCTCTAGAGAGATGAGTAGAAGCACTGTTAATAACAGCTCAGCACTTTACAGTTTATGAATGACTTTCCTCACCACAACCCTAGGGAATAGAGAGTATAAGATCATTGTGTCCATTTTACAGATGACTAAACTGAAGGTCAAGGAAGTTAGATGATTTAACAAAGGTCACAGAGTTAGTAAGCATCAAATATCAGGACTGGGGCTAGGACATATAACTTTTAGATTCAAATTACTGACTAACTTCTTGAAGTCCTAGGAGGAAGAGAACTCAGAGATATCTGCATATTATGAACTATATAGGAAATGGAGAAATGGGAACAGTGGGAACAGCAGATGAACATAAAAATTATAATAAAATTTTACAGTCAAGTGACACAGTAGATGGAGCACTGGGAATCAGGAATACATGAGTTTAATCCAGCCTCAGACCTTATTAGCTGTGTAACCCAGGGAAAGCCATTTTACCTAAGTTTGCCTCACTTTTTTCAGTTAGTACCTATGTCCCAGCGTTGTTGTGAGGATCAAATCAGAATATTTATAAAGTTCTTATCAAAGTGCCTATCATGTAGGTACTCAATAATTCCTTCCTTTCTTCCTTCTCTCCCTCCCTCTCCCTTCCTTCTTTCTCTCCCTCCCTTCTTTCCTCCCTCCTTCCTTCCCTCCTTCCTTCCTTCCTTCTCTCCCTCCCTCCTTCCTCCTCTCCCTCCCTTCCTTCCTTCTTTTCTTCCTTCCTTCCTTCCTTCCTTCCTTCCTTCTCTCCCTTCCTTCCCCTTCCTTTCTTCTCTCCCTCCCTTCCCCTTCCTTCCTTCCTTCTCTCCCTCCCTTTCCCTTCCTTCTTTCTCTCCCTCCCTTCTTTCCTCCCTCCTTCCTTCCCTCCTTCCTTCCTTCCTTCTCTCCCTCCCTCCTTCCTCCTCTCCCTCCCTTCCTTCCTTCCTTCCTTCTCTCCCTCCCTCCTTCCTTCTCTCCCTTCCTTCCCCTTCCTTTCTCCTCTCCCTCCCTTCCCCTTCCTTCCTTCCTTCTCTCCCTCCCTTCCCCTTCCTTCCTTCCTTCTCTCCCTCCCTCTCCTTTCCTTCTTTCTCTCCCTCCCTCCTTTCCTCCCTCCCTTCCTTCCTTCCTTCCTTCCTTCCTTCCTTCCTTCCTTCCTTCCTTCCATGAAGGGATCCTAAGTTCTTGAACATCATGCCAGTATAACACAATCTCTGGTAGGTTCTACCATGCTGGAAAGGTTTTGAGAATGGACTCAGTAACAGGAGTATGTTTTCTGGAGACTAATCTACTTAATTACAAGAAGGCTGTCCTGGTAATTAACCTTTATTCAGCCATAAAAAAATAATAAAACAAAGAAAAAATTTTAAATGGCTCTCAATCCTGTGTAATTCCTCAGGTCTACATTAAAGATAGCGAAGTGGCAGGAAAGTAAGAATAATAGTTTTTAGACAGTTTGACGGTCGATCCTCTATGAGATGTTTGCCCAATGACCCACGAGAAGACATATGGCTGGAGGAGATGGGGCATTTCAATCTTGACATTTTTTCAATAAACAAAACCAGAAGATGGAAATTGTAGCTAAATGGAAAAAATGACTCAGCGATACTTGTTCAAGAAGAAAAGAAAGAAATTGGAATGAATTTTACCAAATTCGCAGACACATACAAGATACATTACTTCACAGGATATTTAATCTTCACATATTGAGGTACTAACGATAAGTATCTGCAAAAATACCATCAAGGAAATAATTAAAACTTATATTAAACATGAGTTATCAAAGATGAAGGGGTAAAATGACCATCCAAATCAAATCAACATATACTTTGACATTTGGTGACTTTGACATAAAAGTGGGGAAAGATGAGGATCGGGAAAAATACATAGGAAATCATGATTCAAGAAGAAGCAATTAGAGAGACCAAAGTCTTGTAGCTTATACAGAAGCCTCATTCCTCCACATCATGAACACCTTCTTAAAATAAAGAAGTGGTAGGCACTGGGCATTGTGGACACCCAAGACCACCATAAACCATGAAATAGATTATATTTTAACAGTCAAAAAATACATCATTATTGATTTAACTGACATCCATAAGGCCGCTCTCTGTGTACAGTCAGACCATTAACTTATGAGAGCTAAGGTCAGAATTAGTGGGGGGAAAAACAAAAAGAAGAAATGATATGGTATAGGATTAAAAATATTTGTCTCTGATTTAAATAAGCAATTGAAAAGTAAAAATGGGAAATGGACAACAGAACAGACATTGACTATAATAATTTAATCAAGCTCTAAATCATTGGAGAGTTTCCCAGAAGAGGAGAGCAATCACTTTAAAGAGTTTTCCCTGACCATTCATACAAGAAAGGCCAAATAGATGAAGAAAGTTTTGACCAGATTTCAACATATAATTGTTTGGACACCCCATAGAACTTGTACTACCATATGTACAGAGTGTTTCTAAAGTCTGGACACATAGGCAAAAATGCATATTTTCAAGAAATGAAATGAATGAAATTTTCAACAACATTTTATTTAATTGGAATATTAACAAATATTAACAAATAACATCTTCAATATGATTTCCATCATTTGTGATGCAAAGGTTGATGCACTTTGCAAGAATCACATGAACTCAATGCAATAACTCCACACTGCCGTCAATTTTAGCACATTCACTCTTTATGCATTCAATCAAGTGTGTTGCATCTGTGACTCTCATTGAATTTTTCATTTCATTTCATTTTCTTTTCTCCCAGAAAAAGAAGTCAAGGGGACTAAAGTCTGTTAATATTTCAAAATATACATTTTCCTATGTGTCCAGACTTTAGGGACACCCTGTATATCTGTGACAGACAATACAGATAGACAGTGAACTGCACCCAGAGTTGGACAGGAGGAGAAGGATGAATTGGATTCCTTTTGGAAAGTTACAAAGCTTTTATATTGCCCCCAAGCTTTCCATAAAAGCCCATATTTTCAATACTAACTCAGTCCTATGTCAATTTCCAACTCATTGGAAGGACATCTCATCACTGAGATCATAGATTCATTTTAATCTTATAGAAAAAAGTTTTCAGGCTAGTTGAGGAGATGATAAATGTCAGTACCTTTAGATTTGCTCTTTCTCTTGGTTCTGCTCATTTCACTCTTCATTATCTCATGCAAGTCTTTTCATGTTTTTCTAAAATCAACCTACTCATCATTTCTCACAGCACAGTAGTATTCCATCGTGACACAGAGCCTTTCAAGCAAATGGTGACATAGCAGTTAACAACCAAGGGGTAGTCTACTGCAAGGTCCCACAAAACCCTGAGGCATGGCCATGTTTCTTTTTTCCCACAACTATATCCCATACTACACAAAATCACAAATTCTAAATACTAAACTAAGACTGGTATAAACTCAGGAATCTGCTACAACCATCTCATCAAGAAATGAAATTAAGTCTATCCTTTGTGAGTATTGAAGTATACTTTAATCTAGAACCATTTCCCTCATATAAAGGATTTGAATAGTCTTGCTTTCTTTTTGTCAAGAATTTTTCATTCCATACTTCCTTATATTTTAAAATGTTTTATTCTGAATGTAATGAACATCAAAAAACAAAGATCATTCCCATAGACAAAGTAGATAAAAAATAGAGGATTATATGTGAAAACATGAATCTCCATTATGTAGAATTTGCCTTTTAAAAAGTATATAATAAATTCCAGATGTTACTTTCAAAGCTGTCCTGTTTGTGTTTCTTTCTGAACTTCCTTTTGTTCTCTTCACTCAATCTAATTGTAAATACACAGGCAAAATCAGAGAATTACATGTTTGGAAGTCACATTAGAAGTCAGAGTACCATAGGATTCTTGGTTTACCATAGGATTGCTGATTTAAAACCAGTAGGGGTCATCTACTCCAACCATCTTATTTTAATAGATGAAGAAGCAGAGGATGACAAAAGTTAAGTGTCTTCTAGGTCATGCTGGTTGCAAATACCAGGGCTAAGATTTAAGCAAATCTAGCAACTTTTCCAACTGTACACTATGGTTGTTTTTCATTTTTGTATCTCCAGTGCCTCAAAGGGAGTGGTTGCTGTTTAAAGACTTACTAAATGACCTGAGATAGTGATACAGATTTCATGAGGCATATAATATAGCAAACTAAACCCATGAAAGGAAGAAAGACAAAATTTATTAATTGTTTGAAGGTAAAGGAATAGACACTATCAGTGATGTATGGTTAAATCTTATTATTCATGAAAGTACACTACATTCATCATTACTGATCTGAGTTACAACAGTCACTTTATGTGTTCACAGTAGGTGAAGGTTAGGGGCAGTGCTAGAGAGAACAGCAACATTAACAAAATCAGACAAAAGGAAAGTCAACTTTGATTTTTGTTGTTCAGTCACTTTTTCAGCCTCATCAACATTTTGTGATCCCGTATGGGGGTCGCTGGAATGCTTTGTCATTTCCTTTTCTAGCTCATTTTACAGATGAGGAAACTGAGGCAAACTGGGTGAAGTGACTTGCCCAGGGTCACAGAGCTGGCAAGTATCTGAGGCCAGATTTGAACTGAGGGAGATAAGTCTTCCTGACTCCAGGCCCAGGTGCTTCACCCACCATACGACCTAGCTGCCCAACTTTGGTAGAGGGAAGAATCAGAAAACATGAATATTATCCCATGGTAATGCTTGGCACTTGCTGATATTCATTCATGATAGAGAATAAGTTAACTCTGGGTAGCCAGACAATTTTCCACATATGGCAAATAGCAGGTATGGACCAACCCTGAAGAAGAAGATCTGTTAAGGTCCTCTTTAGAGGTCCCCATAATTAGAGGATGGATGCCTGAAGAGTCCTTGGAAAAGCAGAAATTTTTAAAATATATATATATATATATTATACATATATAAAATATATATATATGCTGGGACTGAATTAGGCTTGGGAAATATAAGAAAAATCATAGGGTGGAAATATGGAAGGGATATAAAAGGAATAGAATAAATATAGGAAACTTTGCATCTTACAGCTCATGGTAACTCAACAAATCTATAAAGCTGCAGAGGTAATTACAAAATGGCACAGACATAGGCAGATGGATGTACTAATTATCTCCACTACTGTGACATCTCTTTGGTCCCACATGTCCTTCTTTTCCAAAGGAAACTATCCCATACCATTTACAATAAATCTGCCACTTCAATTTTTTTTTTCTAAAAGCAGCATGGCTCTAAATCACGTGTACATGTTTGCAATAAATCATAGTTTATTTTTTTTAATTTAAGAACATTGGAAACAACAATCCATGGGAATATAAGCACTCAGCAAATCATGTTTTCATTCACTCATTTAACAAACATCTATTAAGTATCTACTGCGGGAGAGAGAAAAATGGATAATACAGGGTTTTTGCCTCAAGGATCTAATAATATTCTAAAACACTAACAAGTCCAGTCCCTGGAGCGGCACCAAATTAAAAAGAAAGCATGCCATAAATTTCTAAGCCTTGGGAGAGTTAAATGTTGTCTCTCCAAATAGAATGTAAACTTCTTGTGAACACTGATAATAGTTTATCTTCTGTGTGGTGTGACTATAAACTGCTATAATAGTGAATAAACACATCAGAGGGGCAGGTGTGTCAGAATGTCACGGGAGATAGAGGGCTGGTCTTAGAATCACAAAGACCTGAGGTTAAAATTCCACTTCTGTCACATACTGGCTACGTGACCTTGTGCAAGTCACTTAAACTCTCAGTTTGTTGTTGTTGTTGAGTCATTTCAGTCATGTCTGACTCCCTGTGAACCCATTTGGGGTTTTCTTGGCAAAGACACTGGACTGGTTCGCCATTTCCTTCTGCAGCCCATTTTACAGATGAGGAAACTGAGGCAAACAGGGTTAAGTGACTTGCCGAGGGTCACACATCTGGTAAGTGTCTGGGGCCAGATTTGAACTCATGAAGAGGAATCTCCCTGACTCCAGGCCCACCATTCTATCCACTGCAACACCTAACTGCTGACAAGCTCTCTGTACCTTGGGTTACTCTAAGCCTTTAAACTGCAGAGAAAGTGCATAATCTGCATCGATAGTTTCTCATTGCTGTTTTTACTGTGGTTGTTATTGTGTCATGTCCAACTCCTTCCTACCCCAATTGGGGTTTTCTTGGAAAGAGTGTTTTGCCATTTCCCTCCCCAACTCATTTTACAGATGAAAAAAACTGAAGCAAACCAAGTTAAGTGATTTGCCCAGGGTCACACAGCTTGTAAATGTCTGAGGCTGAATTAGAATTCAGGTCCTTGCACCACCTACCAGCCCAGTTTCTCATTGGGAGTCCCCTATCTTGATAAAATTAGTAATCTGTTGTTTTTTTAATCAGAGTTTATACATTGAAATAAGTGTTTTCCTTCAAAGAAATCAGCTTCAGAGACTTTTTCCAGTGATGCTGACACTGCTCAAATTTTTTTTTTTCTAGAAGCAACTCCCCTTTGGGGATTCAAATCCAGCCTCGGACACTTACTAGGTGTGTGCCTCTGGGCAAGTCACTTAACCTATGTCTGACTCAGTTTCCTCAAATGTAAAATGATGATAAAACAGCAACTAATTCACAGGGTTGTTGTGAGCATCAAATGAAATGTTATTTGTAAAGTGCCTGACCCACAGTAGGCATAATACAAATGTTTATTACCTTTCCCTGAAAAAATCAGCCTCAATATTACATAGTGACTTCATTTTGACCCCAAACTATATGGCAGTTTGAACACCCACTCTAATCATTAGATATGTTCCCAAATGATTCTTAGCAATTTTGAAAAATCATATCCACTTTCAAAGGGTGAGGATTTTTCACCACTAAAGATATTCAAAAGAGTAAAGCACAGACACCAAAGGCAATTTCCAAAGAGAAGTTCTAAAAGCATTTTGATCTATGGTAATATCTTGGGACTAAGTTTAGAGCTTTCTGAGGTGACTACTTTGAAGGGGAAGACATTCCTTCAGATACAGTATATATGTTTGATTTTTTTTTAATCTGTCACATTACTTCATAGTCACCTATACTTTTTAAAAAATATTCCCCATATCACTTATCATAATGCTAGGGACATGGTAGGAAATCAAGAAATCCTTGATGAACTGAATTCTGTGAGATATATATTACAGTAGTGCTTACCAAGTAGGACTGGGCCTTTTGGTGTGACTGTTAAAAAGTTATGTTTGAGGAAGGTTGGATGGAGTGAGGAGAAAAAGAAGTGTGCTTTTATACTGACACAAGAAACTTCATTCTCTATTTAATTTACGAAAACAGACCTCTAAATTATTCACTCTTCCCTAATTAACTCTCTAGAGAGCTTTCTTCAAGGCACAGTAGGTTGATGCTTAGGGCAAATCTCTACAAAAGCCTGGGAACACAGGAGCATCCATAAGTTTCTTTGCACTTGTGGATTTTAGTACACAATAAACTTAAGTTTGAAAGAGAGAGGGCAAATGAGGATAGGACCTTGTACTGGCATGCAGGAAGGGCCATATGGACATACCATCTTAGGGTTTCCATAGGTAGCTTATCATGAAAAGAGCCCCCCACGACCCCCCTCCAAAAATGGCTCTGGCTTGGAAAGCATCCCAAGGTAGATGGATTAAGATATAAATGAGAGGCCTTACATATTTTTGAAATTTGTCAGGTATTACAATAAGGCACTTTCCCTGAATAAATTATTAGGGTCTTTCATATGCCTAAGACCCACCCTCTTGGACCCACTGTTGCTTGTTTGTTGATTTTTTTTTTAAAAAAAGCATTTGATTTGGTAGAACAAAGAGCTACTTTACAGACTCTCATACCATGGGCTCTTCCCTTCTTATAGCCATAATAATAGCCAGTATTTATAAAGTACTTTAAATTACTTTATATATAGTACTTTAAAGTTTGTCAAGTGCTTTACAGATAGCAAGATATAGAACAATGGAGGGAATGGAGAACACAGACTGCTTCAAAGATTTATATGAAGAACTAGGGACTTCTGAATTAGAAATGGGAAGAAATGTGGACACCAGAACTCTTTATGATTATGGTATAAATGTAATTTCCCTAATTATAGACAGAAGATGAGAATTCAGTTACTAACCGTAAGCTAAGGTAGGGTTATTCATAGAGAAGACCTAGCTGATGAATCAAGAAAGGTTACAACAAGAGAAGACCGAAAGACAAAAGAACAGATTTCAGAACTGTACCAAAGAGAGACCATAATTCATTTTCTCTCTCTCTCTCTCTCTCTGTCTCTCTCTCTCTCTCTCTCTTGCTCTCTCTCTCTCTCTCCCTGCATTTTTACTTGTTGCTGGGTAGAACTGGTTGGCCAATGAGTGGCTGTAGTTTATTCTACTGTTACTTGCTACCGAGAAAAAAGATTAAGAAGAAGGAATGGAGGAATATATTTTTGCTCCTCATTATGACTTCCCGCTGAGAGAAAGTAGAGAGAATATACTCCATTCTCTATTATGATTTACTGCTAAGCAGAAATGAAGATAAAAGCTATTTCTCTACATTGCCACCTATTGTTGCTGAAAGGTAAGGGAGAAGTAAAATCCTGCAGAGGAGCCGAGTCAGAGAGGATTTTGACCACCTTAGGACAAAGGTCATTCGTTATCTTTTCCTAAAAAAGCATAGAACTGAAGTGGTCAGCTGAAGAGATTAGGAAGCCATGAATTAGAAGTGATGGATACTACAGGTGCTATCAAGGAAAAAGTCCAGCTTGGGAGGAGAGAATTATAGAAGTCATACAGTGGATTGATTATCTGAAATGTCATGTCCAGCAAGGTATCAATCAAGCACAGTGTGGATAAGCTCAGGTTAACAGAAGAAATACCTGTTCAACATAGAAGTAGCATTATCAGGAAATTTCATGGATAGTTCATGAGACAGATATTGAAGAAGGTCTATATTTCCAGAATTTTGAGTTGCCTTAGCCATATGTATTACCAACATGTGTGTTTTACTATCCTGGGAGTTTCGATGTATGTCCACTCTTCTGATGGACCTTGTGTGCGTTGCTGGGAGAATGCATTCGGGTATTATGGATGGAATGGTTAAATATTACATGCTTGATTTTTAGTTTCAGTAAATGTTTTAGTTAAGATCAAATGAGTATTAGTGGCTGATCAGCTAATGAGAAGAACATCAGTTGAGGCTCATGACCATAATTAAATGCATGATAAATTTTACATGGTAGTTTCAAAACTGTCTGGCTCGTCTGCATCTCTGTATTTCCTTCTGCTCCCTTCTGTGAGTTGTTTAAATGTTCCACTGATATTTTCCTTCTTTTCTTCTTTTTTTTGGTACCCTTATCACTAATCCCCTTTTCCTCTCCCAAGGGACCACCCCCTCAAAAAAAGCCTTATCTTTCATAATGAAAAGAGCTTCCTTTTGATGAACCACATGAGCTAGATGAACACTCAGGCGACTCCTTGATACTGAAGCCCTTGGCCGCACTGAAGGGTGTTCTGAAGAGGATGAAGCAAACCCCTAATCGGCCATTGAGCAAGAAGAGTCAATGAATATGTGGATCTTTAAAAGGGAATGAGTCTCTCAGTTTCTTTTCTTTTCCCTACTTCACAGTATGAAAGGATGCTTCAGGTATCTTTCCAGAGTTCCCCATCTCCTACCCTGACTTACATGGTGATTACTTTCACATGACAGAGGAACAAGGAGATTCAATTAGGTAAGTCTAAATCAGAGCCTCTGGCTGCCTCTTTTGTTTTGTGTTTGACTGCTCATAGGGCGACTAAGTGGTTATCCTGAAATAGGCCTGTTCAGTTTTGGAAATAATTTTGTGAGTTGAAAATATTGGAAATCCTGGGTCCATTTTGGAAGTAACTGGCAGCAAGGGGAATTTCTGTCAGAGAAGATAACTTCTGACATAATGCTGAGCTCAAGCTGTGGCCTGGTTTGCCAGAAGACATGGACCTTGAGTTATTTGAACAGAGCAGAACCAGAGTGATATGGAATAATGCCTATTCAGCAATCCTCCCAACTGTTTCATGTTGCAATAAAGTTTTAGTCTCAACTACCCAAGAAAGTATGATGGCAGTTATAAGTTGCTAAGAAATCCTGTCCAGATAGTCTTTCAGTCACTATGTGCTTGTGTTTTGGGTTTAGCATTTCTTTTATGCGTAGGAAATAAATACCAGTCCCATGCCTGATTCATACATTAAGTATCTTTCTGCCCTTCTTTGAGGAAATCCTAGAAATGAGCTAAATATACACTGCTAGTAATTTTCCTTGGACCTACAAGGCTGAATGATGTAAAAAGTCAAAGACTAGGAGAAAAAGAGCTTAGCTCTCTCTTGAGAGGCCAGATTCCCCCAGAACTAGTCTGGGGGATGGGATGGGAGCAGAGGGGATCCCTTAGTGGAGAGAGAGAGAGAGGAAGCAGTGGCCTGGCTCCTTGAGCCCAACAGTGGTTCCAAAAAGTAAATATAACCAATTAAAAACAAATTTATATATTGGCCCTATCTGAAAATGCATGTCTAATTTCCTTCTTCTAGTCATTATCTCTCTGTTTAAGAGGTGGGAAACTTCCATCTATCTTCTGAAGTTGTGATTGGTTGCTACATTGATCACAGTTCTTTCACAATGGTTTTCCTTTATAGTACTGTAGTCATTGCATAAATTGTTCATCAGTTTCAACTTACGCCACTCTCCATCAGTCCCTACCCCTCTTTCCATGTTTTCATTTCTCTTGTCATTTTTAAAGTGCAATGATATCCTATTACATTCATATACAACAATTTGTTCAGTTATTCACAAATTGATAGATATCCCTTTTGTTTCTAATTATTTGATAGCATTAAAAGAACTACTATGAATATTTTTGTACTCATAGTCTCTTTTCCTACTTTCTTTGTTCTCTTTGGTGGAAAATGCCGAGGAGTGGTATCACTCTATCAAAGCATACATACAGGTTAGTGACCTATTGCCTACAGCTCCAAATTGCTTTCCAGAATGACTGGACCAATTTAGGAAATTCTAGTGTTAGCTCCACAGACAATGTATTAATGTACCAGTCCTCCCGTATCCCTAATAACAATTGCTATTTTCCTTTCTTCATCCATGCCAATCTGGTGGGTGCAAGGTGGATCATCTGGGCTGTTTTCATTTGTATTTCTCTAATTATTAGGGGTTTGAAACACTTTTATATGGCTTTTGATGGGTTATGTGTCTTCTTTTGAAAACTATCCATATCTTTTAGCTATTTATCTATTGGGGAATCACTCCGCATATATGGAAAGGAAATTCTTGATGATGAAAGTTTTATGAAACAACAGGACAGGTAAAACAAGCACACAAGAGTGGAGAGTGAAAGTTGTTGCTTTTTTTAAAGGATAGAATTTTTGGAAAATTGGACGTTTGGTCTATTCTCAAAGAGAAAAGATTTTGAATAGTTTAATTGACTTTGAGGTAAGAATATCTTCCTCCACCTAATTCCTGTGGCCAATTTCACTTTCTGATCTAAAGTAATCAATGTGCCACAAGTGACCTTTGAATCCCTTCTATAATCATAGGACCATAGGTATAGAGCTGTAAGATATGTTAGATGCCGTATAGTCCAACACCATCATTTTACAGATGAGTATGTACCCTAGGTCACATAGTTAGTAACTGATTGAGCCAGAATTGGAAACCAGGCCTTCTGGCACTAATCCTATCTCTGGAAAAAAAAATGAAAACCATGAATTTCCACCCATAATGACCTCTCCTCTATATATCTGAATCCTACTAATTCTTTCAAGTCCAACTCAATCCCCATATTCTCTGAGAAGTGTTTCCTGAACACAACAATCCCTTCCCATGAATTCTAACATTCTAGCATTCTAACTCAAGTAAGTTTGAGTTAGGATTTTGAATAAATAGCATAAAATGATTTGGCAGAACTAAAGGGATACAGTTTAACTGGATAAATTCTAAAGTCCCTTTAAGCTTTTGGCACTCAATGGTTCTTTAAGCCTAAGAAGGGAAGTGCTTTAGAAGAGATCCAGACATTTAAACACTTGGAGTCAGGAAAGTGGAAAATAAGGAGGGAGCAAAGATATGGGTTGTCTCTCTGAAATTTCTCTCTAGTGGTCTCACCTACTTTGCTTTGTAGAGGGAGTCCACTATATACATAATCTGCTTAACGTTCATCTGATAGGATGACTGCAAATTGCTACATACATTGCCATATGTGGTCATTGTACCCATTGGTTTTTCTTAACTGCCTCTCTCCTTTACAAAGAAGTGTTAGGGGTAAGGGTGTGGAGGTGGAGTGAAGGTAGTGTACTATCGCTTACTGATGATACAAAAAGCATCAACGTAACATTAAAAGAAAACTTCTTTAGTCTTCTAAATTGGGGAATAACATGAACAAAATGATGCTTCAAGATGCCAACAAATCATTAACATAATAAACTAGGAGTCAGATCTGAGTTGCCATCCTGAATTCTCTATTCACTAGCCACACAACATAGGAGAAGTTGCTTAGTCACTCTGATCCTCAGTTTCCATAGATAAGGAATAAAATAAATAATAAGCAATAGCTATTGCACAAATGCATATCCTCCGACTAAGTGTTCCTAAATCATTTGATTTCTGTTCAATCCATAGACAACATGAATAAAAAAACTTTATTGGAGTTGCCTATGGAATAAAAATAATCAATCTCATAGCACATTGTTGTAAGAAGGAAATAAGATAATGTTCTTTGAAAACTGTACAGTGTCATAGAAATGCAAGATGCTATTATTAATAATAGGCATTAACACTGACAGTAATAATAATATTCTTAGAAGCTTTCCAACACAATAGAAGTTATTAAATGTAATGTTTATCTGTAATAAGTATAGTGTGCTACTAGAATATCATCTATTTGGGCAAAACCAAACTCTTGCAGTCATTCCCTTGGTTCTACCAATTATATCAAATAAATTCACTTTTTTATATTCCTTTTTATTATAACTAAATTTTTTATTTTTAGTTTACAACAGTCAGTTCCATAGAATATTGAGTTCCAGATTTTCCTTACCCCCTCCCCGCTCCCTCCCCAAGACGGCATGGAATCTGATATATCTTTTACATATAACTTCATATTGAACTTATTTACACAATTGTCAAGTTGTAAAGAAGAACTATGACCAATGGAATGAATCATAAGAAATAGAAACAAAACCAAAAAAAAAAACAAAAGAGGAAAAAAAACAAAGGGAAAAAATTGAGAGCATACATTTGTGCCTCAATCAGCATTCAGACTCCATAGTTCTTTCTCTGGATGTAGATAGCTCTCTCCATCATGAGTCCTTTGGAGTTGTCTTTGAACCTTGTATTGCTGAGAAGAGCAAAGTTTATCAGGGTTAGTCATCACAGAATCCATATATCTGTGGTTGTGTATAATGTTCTCCTGGTTCTGCTCTGCTTGCTCACCATTATATCGTGTAGGTTTTTCCAGGTTATTATGAAGTCCGTATCTTTCCCATTTCTTATAGCACAATAGTATTCCATTACCTTTATATACCATAATTTGTTCAACCATTGCCCAATTGATGGGCATCTCCCTGATTTCCAATTCTTTGCTATTACAAAAAGAGGCGCTATAAACATTTTTGTACATATGGGCCCTTTTCCCACTCGTGTGATCTCTTTGGGATACAACCCTAGAAATGGTATTGCTGGGTCAAAGGGTATGCACATTTTATAGCCCTTTGGGCATAGTTCAAAATTGCTCTCCAGAATGGCTGGATGAGTTCCCAACTCCACCAACAATGTAACAATGTTCCAATTTTCCTACATCCTCTCCAGCATTTATCATTTTCCTGTTTTTTCATTTTAGCCAATCTGACGGGAGAGATGTGGTACCTAAGAGTTGTTTTGATTTGCATTTCTCTAATCAGTAGTGATTTCGAGCACTTTTTCATATGCCCATAGATATCTTTAATTTCTTCCTTTAAAAACTGCCTGTTCATATCCTTTGACCATTTCTCAATTGGGGAATGACTTGTATTCCTGTAAATTTGGCTCAGTTCCTTATATATTTTAGAGATAAGGCCTTTATCAGAGACACTAGTTGTAAAGATTTTCTCCCAATTTTCTGCTTCCCTCCTAATCTTTGTTGCATTGGCTTTTTTTATACAAAAATATTTCAACTTAACATAATCAAAATTATCCATTTTGCATTTTGTAATGCTCTCTATCTCTTGTGTTATGAATTCTTTGCTTTTCCATAAATCTGATAGGTAAACTATTCCTTGCTTTCCTAAATTGCTTATAGTATCAGCCTTTATTCCTAAATCATGAACCCATTTTGACTTTATTTTGGTATATGGTGTAAGATATTGGTCTATGCCCAGTTTCTGCCCTACCATATTCCAATTTTCCCAGCAGTTTTTGTGAAATAGAGCATTCTCAGCCCATAAGCTGGATTCTTTGGGTTTATCAAAGAGTAGATTGCTGTAGTCATTGACTACTGCGTCTTGTGTACTTATCCTATTCCACTGATCCATGACTTTGTTTCTTAGCCAGTACCAGGTAGTTTTGATGACTGCTGCTTTATAGTACAGTTTAATATCTGGTATGGCTAGGCCACCTTCCCTAGCATTTCTTTTCATTAATTCCCCAGATATTGTAGACCTCTTATTCTTCCAGATGAATTTTGTTATTATTTTATCCAGCTCTGTAAAATAATTTTGGTAGTTCGATTGGCATGGCACTGAATAAATAAATTAATTTAGGTAAAATTGTCATTTTTATTATATTAGCTCAGCCTAACCATGAGCAACTGACATTTTCCCATTTATTTAGATCTGACTTTATTTGTGTGAAAAGTGTTTCATTATTATGTTCATATAGGCCCTGTGTTTGTCTTGGCAGATAGACTCCCAAATATTTTATAGTGTCCACAGTAACTTTGGATAGAATTTCTCTTTCTATCTCTTGCTGTTGGGCTTTGTTAGTAATGTATAGGAATGCTGAGGATTTATGTGGGTTAGTTTATATCCTACAACTTTGCTAAAGTTGTTTATTATTTCAAGTAGTTTTTTACTTGATTCTTCAATAAAGGGAGATAGGTTAGAAAGGAACAAAATATAGTTAGTCTTTCACAACATGAGTATTGTGGAAGGGTTATACATAATGATACACATGTGGCCTATGCTGAATTGCTTGACTTCTTAGGGAGGGTGGGTGAGAAGGGAAGAGGGGAGAGAATTTGGAACTCAAAGTTTTAAAAACAGATATTCAAAATCAAAAAAAAAAGTTTTTGCATGCAACTAGAAGATAAGATACACAGACAATGGGGCATAGAAATTTATCTTGCCCTACAAGAAAGGAAGGGAAAAGGGGATGGGAGGGGAGTGGGATAATAGAGGAGAGGGTTGACTGGGGAACAGGGCAACCAGAATATATGCCATCTTGGAGTGGGGGGGGAGGGTAGAAATGGGGAGAAAATTTGTAATTCAAACTCTTGTGAAAATCAATGCTGAAAACTAAATATGTTAAATAAATAAATTTAAATTAAAAAGAAAAAAAGTATTGAACCAGCCTTGCATTCCTGGAATAAATCCTACCTGGTTGTAGTGTATTATTCTCATGATAAGTTGCTACAATCTTTTTGCTAATGTTTTATTTATAATTTTTGCATCAATACTCATTAGGGAAATTGGTCTATAATTTTCTTTCTCTGTTTTGACTCTTCCTGGTTTGGGCATTAGTACCATATTTGTGTCATAAAAAGAATTTGGTAAGACTCCTTCTTCACCTATTTTCCCAGATAGTCTATAAAGTATAGGAATTAATTGTTCTTTAAATGTTTGATAAAATTCACATGTAAAACCATCTGGCCCCAGAGATTTTTTCCTAGGGAGTTCATTGATGGCTTGCTCAATTCCATTTTCTGAGATGGGGTTATTCAGGAATTTTACTTCCCCTTCTGTTAACATGGGTAATTTATATTTTTGAAGATATTCATCCATATCCCTAAGGTTGTCAAATTTATGGGCGTTTGGGCGAAATAATTCCTAATTGTTGTTTTAATCTCCTCTTCCTTGGAGGTGAATTCACCTTTTTCATTTTTGATACTGGTAGTTTGATTTTCTTCTTTCTTTTTTTTAATCAAATTGACCAAAGGTTTATCAATTTTATTGGCTTTTTCATAAAACCAGCTCTTGGTTTTATTTATTAATTCAATAGTTTTCTTGATTTCAATTTTATTAATCTCTCCTTTGATTTTTAGTATTTCTAGTTTGGTATTTAATTGAGGATTTTTGATTTGTTCTTTTTCTAGCTATTTCAGTTGCATGCCCAATTCATTGATCTCCTATTTCTCTATTTTATTCATGTAAGCATTTAGAGATATAATACTTCCCCTAAGAACTGCTTTTGCTGCATCCCATAAGTTTTGATATGTTATCTTATTATTGTCATTCTCTTGAATGAAGTTTTAATTGTTTCTCTGATTTCTTCTTTGGCCCACTCATTCTTTAGAATTAGATTACTTAGTTTCCAATTAATTTTAGCTTATTTTCCATGGTTTTTTATTACAAATAATTTTTATTGCATTGTGATCTGAAAAGGATGCTTTGACTATTTCTGCCTTTCTGTACTGGATTGTGAGGTTTTTATGCCCTAGTACATGGTCAATTTTTGAGTATGTACCACGTACCACTGAGAAAAAAAGTATATTCCTTTTTATCCCCATTCGGTTTTCTCCAGACGTCTACCATATCTGCCTTTTCTAAAATTCTGTTCACCTCCTTAACTTCTTTCTTGTTTATTTTGAGGTTAGATTTATCAAGTTCTGAGACGGGGAGGTTGAGGTCTCCCATTATTATAGTTTTGCTGTCTATTTTCTTCCTGTAACTCCATTAACCTCTCCTCTAAGAATCTGCATGCCATACCACTTGGTGCATATATGTTAAACAATGATACTGCTTCATTGTTTATGGTGCCTTTTGGCAGGATGTAGCGTCCTACCTTATCTCTTTTAATTAGATCTATCTTTGCTTTTGTTTTGTCTGAGATTATGATTGCTACCCTTGCTTTTTTTTTTACTTTACCTGAAGCACAATATATTCTACTCCAGCCTTTTACCTTTACCCTGAGTGTATCCCCCTGTTTTAAATGTGTTTCTTGTAAACAGCATATTGTAGGATTATGGTTTTTAATCCCTTCTGCTATCTGCTTCCATTTTATGGGAGAGTACATCCCATTCACATTCACAGTTATGATTACTATCTGTATCTTTTTCTGCATCCTATTTCCCCCCTGTTTATGCTTTTATTTCTCCCTTTCCCCTTCTGCTCCTCAACAAAGTTTTGCTTTTGACTGCCGCCTTCCTCAGTTTACCCTTCCTCTTGATTCCCCTCCCTTATTTTATCTTTTTCCACTTGCTACTTCTTCCCTCCCTTCTGACCACCCCCTTCCTTTTTTTTTTCCCTTTCCCCTCCTACTGCCTGTAGGAAAAGTTAGATTTCTATACTTATCAGGGTAAGTTATTCCTTTCTTGAACTAAATCTGATGAGAGTAAAGCTCAAATACTGCTCTTCTCCCTCCCTTTCCCTCTACTACAATATGTTTTTGTGCCTCTTCACGTGAAATTATTTACCCTTTTCTACTACCTCCTTACCTCTTCTCCCAGAACCATCCCTTTATATCTCTTAATTATATTTTTTATCATTATATTGGTTATTTTATACTGATATCCACAGTCTATGAATATCCCTTTCAATTATCATAATGAGTATACTGTTCTCAAGATTGACATATTATGTATATATATATATATATATATATATTTATATATGAAACTTATATAAAACAAAATAATCCTATATAGGGATGTAATTAATTAGCCTTATTGATTAACTAGGGGTTTTCCCCACCATTTACCCTTTTATGTCTCTCTTGAGTTTTGTATTTGGAGATCAAATTTTCTGTTGAGCTCTGGCCTTTTCATCAGGAAGGTCTGGAATTACCTTATTTCATCGAATATCCATCTCCTTGCCTGGAAAATTACGCTCAGTTTTGCTGGGTAGTTGATCCTTGGTTGCAGTACAAGCTCCTTTGCTTTTCAGAATATAGTATTCCAACCTCTCATGCCTTTTAATGTAGGAGCTGAAAGATCCTGCATGATCCTGACTGTAGTTCCGTGATATTTTAATTGTTTCCTTCTAGCTGCTTGCAGGATTTTCTCCTTGACCTGGTAGTTCTGGAATTGGGCTATAATATTTCTTGGAGTTTTCAATTTGGGATCTTTTTCTGGGGGTGATCGATGGATTCTTTTGATGACAATTTTACCCTCTGGTTCTAGGACCTCTGGGCAATTTTCTTTAAGGATTTCATGGAAGACACTGTCCAGGCTCTTTTTTTCATCATAGCTTTCAGGTAGACTAATAATTCTTAGATTGTCTCTCCTGGATCTATTTTCCAGGTCAGTTGTTTTTCCAATCAGATATTTCATGTTTTCTTCTATTTTTTCATTTTTTAGATTTTGTTTGACTGATTCTTGATGTCTCATAGAGTCATTAGCTTCTACTTGCCAAATTCTAATTTTTAATGTTTTGTTTTCTTCCTTTATCTTCTCTATCTCCTTTTCCATTTGGTTGATTTTACTTTTTAATGAGACATTTTCTCCAATTATATTCTGATTTTCCTTATCCAATTTCCCAATATTACCTTTTAAAGCTTTGTTTTCCTCATTGAATTTTTTTCCATTTTTTCTTTTACCTCCCTAATTTAGTTTTTAAAGTCCTCCTTGGGTTCTTCCAGGAATGCTTTTTGGTCTGGAGACCAGTTCACTTTCCCCTTTGAGGTTTCAGATGTGGGTGTAGTATCCATGCTATCCTCTTCTGAATTGGTATTTTGGTCTTCCCTGTCTCCATAATATGAGTCAAGCATCTTTGAAAGTTTCTTACAATTCTTTTTCATGCTGTTTTTTCCCCTCCTGGTTTCTGAAGTGGATCTCTGTTTCTGAGGCTCAGGGGGCTCTGTCCTAAGTTTCTTGTGTTGGGATCTAGCTTTATGTGCTATGGCCTCTGGTTTCGTGAGGTATGGGAGAGGGGTGGTCTGGCTGCTGGGAGTTTTCTCTTTCCCAGGACTGTTCTACAGCATGGGTGGTCTCAGCTCTTGTGTGTGCTGGTGTCTGCCACTTCCCCTGGCAATGCAAAGCCAAGTCTGGAGCCCTGGTGTTGACGTTGGTTAGCTCCACCCCCTAGGGCTTGGTTAATCTCATTGTTCTTCCTGCACTAGTCTCCTTCTGCCACCACAGGAAGGGCCCTCTCCCCCACTTTTCTCACTACTGAAGCCCCACTTCTGGCTCCTCTGTTTCTCCTGAGGTTTTATTCTCTTGGTTTATTCAAGGGAGGGATATGAGTCGTTTTACCTGGCCATCATGGCTCCTGGAACTTCAAGAAGGTGAGTTTCAAACCTTTAGACTGTGGGTTGGAGGCCTCTGGGCTAGCTGCTCCCACAGGCACAGGCTCTTCACTCCAACAGACTTCCATCCTGGGCTGAGAGGCCTGGGGCACAAGCTTGGCTGTAGCTGGTACTTCCGCCCTGGGCCTGTTCCTGCTCCAGCGTTTCTGCTCACCCAGTGCTCTCCCAGAACCGCCGGCTGGCTGGATTCCTCTGCTGTTCCTGGTTGGTTTGGTCTGGTACCAATCTGTGTGCCCGGCTTTCCTACCCCTCTGGGTCTACTAGTGGCTTCTGACTCTCTCAAATCTGCTCAGATTCACTTTTTTTTAGATGTATCTGACAGAATTTGTGAGAGAGCTCTGGTAGTTCCTTCCTTTCACAGTGCCATCTTGGCTCCGGCCCACATCTTATAAATTTACTTTTTAAAAAATCTGTACTTTGGTCTCTTTAGGTATAAAATGAAGTAGATTATTGTGAGACTAATGGAGTGTATAAATGAATGAGCATTTATTAAGCATTTATTATATGCCAGATAGTATGCTAAGCCCTGAAGATTCAAAAACAAGAGAAGAGATAGAACTTTGGCTTCAAGGAGCTTCCATCCTAATAGAGGAAAACAATGCATGTTGTTTTGTCAAGTGGTACCAGAAGAAGTGAGGTGCTGGCACAGGACCTCCCTGTATGGTATTCCCACATCAAAGAAGGTGCTGTGCTCTATGAGCAAATCAGAATAACAGTAGCACAACGGAACGTGAGATGCACAAATAGAGAGAGATCTCCATCCCAAATATTCAAATTGACTACTTTTGCCTGACCTGCAGTAGAGCCTTCTAAGCTTGTATTGAACTTATTGTACACATATTGCAACCTGACCCCAACATCGTGATGTCATTGGTCCCTTTTGAGTATGAAGGACAAACAACAACAAAGGAAGTGAGTTTTGGTTTAGGGAGTCACAGGGATCATGAGTCGATGTATACAGCAATCAATATACCCTCTTTTCAGAAACAATGGTACTATTGGTTTTGGTTAATGTGCCCAGAGCAATAGATGAAGGAGAAAGGAAGGAACTAAGAGGTACATGCAGAGTGACAGTCACATAGCGAGATGGTCTGGGTAGACAGCTGGACAAGATGTGAAAGGGAAGCATGGCCTGGAAGGACGGCTCAGCTAGATTTAGTGGGCTAAGTGGGCTTGTTTGCATCCAGTCAGCAATCAAGATGGCAGAGCCCCCGGGTAGGAGTTCCAAAGATGAGCAGATGTTATGTAGTCAGCTCTTTGCTTTTCAGGAAAAGCCATTCAATGAGATTTTGTCAGTCCTAAAAAGCAGCTTCTAGGGATATCATGAGTCATATTTAAAACAACATCAATGAGCCACAGTTAGTGAGTATGTTTGTCACACTCCTAAAAATGAAGGTCATTTTGTTTTTCCCAAGTGTTGGCCATAACAATCACTGAGGGTAGCAGTGGGCACAAATCATCTTTCTGGTGTTAATGAGGGAGCAGGAATTCTCATACTTCTTCTTAAGGACCTTGCCCAAGAGCATCCATATGCTTCCCAAAGAACTTATCCGTTTGCATAAACACCAGATGTGCTCATGAAGAAGCAGGATGATCCCTTACTGGGAAGGCTGTAGAAGGCAGTCATGTATCAGACAGGGTGAGAGGGAGGGAGGGGAAGGGAGGGGAAGGGAGGGAAAGGGAGGGGAAGAGGGAGAGAGAAAGAGGGGAGAGAGAGAGAGACAGAGAGACAGAGAGAGAAGACAGAAAAAAGGAGAGGGAGAGAGAGAGAGGAAGAGAGGGGAAGAGAGAGGAGAGAGAAACAGAGAGACAGAGAGAGAGGTGAGAGAGAGACAAGAGACAGAGAGAGAGATACACACACATATTCTCAGACCCCTTCCAGTACTAAGATTGTGTTTCCACACATTTATCAAGCATTCAGTAATTAGCATTTACATAGCACTCTAAGGCATGCAAAGAGCTTTTCCTATATTATTATCTCACTTCAGCCTGACAATAGTCCTGTGAGGTAGGTGCCATAATTATCTCCATTTTACAGATGAAGAAACTGAGGTAGCGGAGGTAAAGTGATTTGGCCAGGGTCACATAGCTAATAAGTGTCTGAGGCTGGATTTGAACTCTGATCTTCCTGACTTATAGCATTTTATCCCCCAAACCACCTAGAAGGCTTTCCTGATACCCTCCAACTACCAGCTTTCTCCCAAAAATTACCTTGTATTTATTTTGTATGTATTTATCTGTGTTCATGCCATCTTCCCAGCAAGAATGTAGGGCCCTTGATGGAAGAGACTCTTTATGTCTCTATATCCCCATTGTGGAGTATGATGCCTAGTATAAAATAGGTGCTTAATAAACACCTGTAGACTATATTAATTGATTTGGCATGGCATTTTTCTTTCTCAATGCAAATGAATTATTGAGCTTTCTAAGTGGGAAGAGGCTCCTAGTAATGTATGTAAAAGTGCTATTTGTTGTTGAGTTCTCCAACTCTTTGTGACCCCATTTGGGATTTTCTTGGCAAAGATACTGGAGTGGTTTGCCATTGCCTTCTCCAGCTCATGTGGCAGATGAGGAAACTGAGACAAACAGGGTGAAGTGACTTGCCCAGGGTCACAGAACCAGTAAGTGTCTGAGGGCAAATCTGAACTCAGATCTTTCTGACTCCAGGTCTGGCGTTCTATCCAATGTGCCACCTAGCTAGCCTCTTGGCTGTTTTTAAATTTAATTATTTTTGCCCCTCAATCAACTTAGTAACCACAAAAGTTCTCCTCTGATACCTCTGATCATGGCAATGACAGTTCGATTCTGACTGGATATAATAAGCTAGAAAAGTTCAGAGGATGGTTCTGACACTATCTGATATCTGATGACCAAATTCATTAAGTAGCAAATTCACTGACGCAGCTAGGCAGCAAAATGGATAGAGGGCTAGACCTGGAGTCAGGAAGACCTGAGTTCAAATCCTATTTCATACACTTTACTATGTGACCCTGGTTAAGTCATTTTATTTCTCTCTGCTCAGTTTCTTCGTCTATAAAATGAGGATAATAATAATATAATATATAAATTATATATAATGTGATAATTATATAAATACATAGAAATAATACATTACAACATAATGTATTGATATGATTATAATATAATATTAATAATACCATAATACTAATATACTAATATAATATAATTATAGCATAATAATGATCACATTATTTTGGTGTTCTGTAATCCTTAAAGTACTACATAAATGCTAACTTTAGTTTGAGTTTTAGTATTAGTGTTAATCAAGAGTTGAATTCTAAGTCATGAATTCTCTGGCCACAGCTACCAATAAAAAGTTCAAAAAGTAAATTATCCTAAGGTCACATATTTTTTAGAGAAAGTAGGATCCAAAAAGACTATTTTATTGTTTTTTTAAAATAAATTTTATGAATATCTTTTTTATATCATCAAGATTTTTCCTAGTATCACTACCACTCCTTTTTAAAAGAGAGCCATCCTATATAACAAATTTTTTAAAGGAAGAAAAAAGAGGCGAAAATTCAGCAAAACTGATTAATACATTGAAAAAAGTTGGGAAATATATGTAACGAACCAAACTTGTTGACCTCTCACCTCTGCAAAGGAGTGGGGTGGGGGTATCTTCTCATTTCTCTTCATTAGAGTCATGCTTGTTCCTTATAATTTTGCAACATTCATGTTTGATTGTTTTCTGGTTGTTCCTTGCATTTACCTTATCATAGTAATTGTGCATATTGCTCTCTTGATTCTGATGACTTTGCATCGAAGCAAAGAAATCTTTCCATCTATCTTACAGCACAGTAATATTCCATTACATTCATGTAACATAACTTGTTTAGCCAATCACCAAAGGATGGGCATCTATGTTGTTTCCAGTCCTTTGCAACCACAAAAAGTGCTGCTATAAAAATTTTGGTGAATGCAGGGACTTTCTTATCAATGCCCTCCTTGAAGTATAAGCCTAGATTTCTGGGACAAAGAGTATGGGCATTTTAGTCTTACTTTACTTTCATAATTGTCCTTAGAAATTATTAACCATAAAAGTAAACCTTTCTGGGCCTTGGTTTATTCTTCATATAGTTTAAGGGCTTCATTTTAGAGATGAGACAACTGAGCCCTAGAGAAGTTAAATAACTTTAAGGTTATTTAAGGTCTTAGAACTAGGAAATAGGAAAACAGGAAGCAAACTCAAGTCTTGTCCAAAAAGCATTGCACATTTAAAATTCTATTAAGTCCAATTTTCCCATAGATTTCTATTATAAAATCATAGATGTATGTTCTCCAAAAATATTTTTGCTTCTGGAAGTAATGAAATTCCATATAAAAAGGTATAATAATAATGATTTTGTATAAATCAAATATTTCAAGAAGAAAAAAATTCTTAAAAACAAATTGCTAAATGTGATTCAAAATAACTATACTATGTTAAAAATAAATCAAAATGTAAAAATATTGAGGAATCAATTCTATGACAATCCCAACAATCATGTGCCTAAGGCAAATATTATTTCTCTTAGAGAGGTAGCAATTCCTAATTTTTAGTCATTCCACTGAGCTTTTTACTATTCTCAGACCACCACCATGCTCATATGGCAATTTTTGGTAAGCTTTATAGAGTAATAAAAATGATTGGTGACATTTATGTAATGCTTTAAAAGGTTATAAAATGCTTTCTTCCTAGCAACCCTGGGAGGTTAACAGTATAAGCCTCATGTTCTCTATTTTACAGATATGAACAATGAAGCTCAAACAACTAACTTTAAAGCCAAAAAATAAATTTCCCTCTGGGGTCCTTTTCCTGTCTCTTAAATCATTCGTAAAAAAACTTTCATCTAGTTACATCACACAGCTTATTATATTGCCCTTAAACAGGAGAAGGCAGAATCACCCCTAACTAAGGACTGATATGCTCAATAACTTGGTTGGTGATGCAGGGATTGTAGCAGGAATTCGAGGCTGAAACTGTGAAACAGTTGGCCTTTTCCACCATGCACTGTGCCTGAAGTCTAGGAAATCACCCATGGGGTATGCATGGTATACCCAATGGAGACTGATGAAAGCCATTTTTATACCTGGTAAGGTAGTGATAACTCAAATAAGTGAAAGGATCCATGCACATATGAACCTACACAGCACATAGGCTGCTGAGTGGACAAATGGATAAAGAGCTGGACTTGACATTAGGAAGACCAGTATTCAAACCCTGCTTCAGACACTTACTACATGGCATGTCACTTAATAATCTCTGTTATCCTCAGTTTTCTTATCTGCAAAATGGGGATGAATGATCATGGGTTGTTGTGATATCATTTGGTCCCCATAATAACTATACATGTATGTATATATGTACACATATATAAACATATATGTATATGTTGTTCAGTCACTTCAATCATGCCTGACTCTTCATGACCCCATTTGGGATTTTTTGCCAAAGAAGCTAGAGTGGTTTTGCCATTTCCTTCTCCAGATCATTTTATAGATGAGGAAACTGGAGCAAACAGGGTTAAGTGGTTTGCCCAGGGTCATACAGCTAGTAAGTGTCTGAGGCTGCATTTGAATTCGAGTCTTCCTGACTCCTGGCCTGGTGCTCCTCACTGTACCATCCAGGTGCCCCATATATATAAGCATATACATAATTATAAATGCATTACGTATGTGTGTATGTATATATATATATACATACAAATACATTATCTTTATATATAAACACATATTTGCAAAGCTATACATATCTATGTATATATAAATAATGCATTCACAAAGCTTTGCAAATATAAGCATTTTATAAGGACTTGCAATTATGAGTTCTTATCTTGCTCTCCAGTGTCTGCTGCACTGGCTTGAGGAGATTGCACTAATTTGGACATTAAAACACAGCTGCAGTTTACATCCATAAGACTAGAGATGCCCAAGGATCAACGATTAAAGTCTCTACTGGCAAATCTGAAAATATCATCTTTCACTTCACAATGTGGCCGAGGATAAAGTGCTAGACCTGGGTTCATTTCCAGCCTCAGACACTTACTATCTTACCAGCTGTGTGACCCTAGTCAAGTCACTTAGCTGCTATGTCTCAGCTGCTTCAATTGTAAAATGGACATCATAATTGATCTGTTCTCTGGATCAATCAATAAACATTTATTAAGCAAATGAGATAAGTTGTAAAGTGTTTAGCAAAGTGCTTACATACAACAGACAATTAATAAATGCTTGTTCCATCCCTTAGCGTGTATTTCAGACCCTCCAACACTAGGCTCCTACTTATCTTTCAGATTTCTTATTTCTTATTATTTCTTAACATTTATTATTATTTCATATTTCATATTTTTATTTTACTTTACCACCTTTCATAGATTTGATGTCTCAACCAAAACCGAGTACTCACTATCCACTGATCTCACTTGGTCCTCTCTACCTTTGTGTTTTCTTACATTCCTGGAAGGGGCTCCTTCCCCATCCTTGCTTACTAAAATCCTCTTCCTTCAAAGAGCAACATGTTTGCCACTTTCTCTAAGACACTTTCTCTCTTTTTTTGTTCTCTTTTTTTCCTCTGTTAACAATTATTTTATTATTTAGTATTTTAGTTTTCAACATTGATTTCTACAAGATTTTGAGTTACAAATTTTCTCCCCATTTCTACCCTCCCTCCACTCCAAGATGGCATATATTCTGATGACCCCATTCCCCAGTCAGCCCTCCCTTCTGTCACCCCACTCCAACCTCCATCCCCTTTCCCCTTACTTTCTTGTAGGGCAGGATAGATTTCTCTGCCCCATTCCCTATATATCTTATTTCTCAGTGGCATGCAAAAACAGCATTTTTTGAGCATCTGCTTTTAAAACTTTGAGTTCCAAATTCTCTCTCCTCTTCCCTTCCCACCCACTCTCCCTAAGAAGGCAAGCAATTCAACATAGGTCACATGTGTATCATTATGCAAAACCCTTCCACAATACTCATGTTGTGAAAGACTAACTATATTTCCCTCCATCCTATCCTGTCCCCCTTTATTCAGTTTTCTCCCTTGACCCTGTCCCTTTTCAAAAGTGTTTGCTTTTGATTTCCTCCTCCCCCTATCTATCCTCCCTTCTATCATCCCCCCTTTTATCCCCTTCTCCCTACTTTCATGTGGGGTAAGACACCCAATTGAGTGTGTATGTTATTCCCTCCTCAAGTCAAATCCAATGAGAGCAAGATTCACTCATTCCCCCTCACCTGCCCCCTTTTCCCTTCCAACAGAACTGTTTTTTCTTGCCACTTTTATGTGAGATAATTTACTCCATTCTCTCTCTCCCTTTCTCCCTCTCTCAATATATTCCTCTCTCATCTCTTAATTTTATTTTATTTTTTTAGATATCATCCCTTCATATTCAGCTCACCATCTGTCTATCTATCTATATGTGTGTGTGTGTGTGTGTGTGTGTGTGTGTGTGTTTGTGTGTATTCCCTTCAACCACCCTAATACTGAGAAAGGTCTCATGAATTACACACATCATCTTTCCATGTAGGAATGTAAACAAAACAGTACAACTTCAGTAAATCCCTTATGATTTCTCTTTCTTGTTTGCCTTGTCTTCTCTTGATTCTTGTGTTTGAAAGTCAAATTTTCTATTCAGCTCTGGTCTTTTCACTGAGAAAGCTTGAAAGTCCTCTATTTTACTGAAAATTCATATTTTGCCTTGGAGCATTATACTCAGTTTTGCTGGGTAGGTGATTCTTGGTTTTAATCCTAACTCCTTTGACCTCCGGAATATCATATCCCAAGCCCTTCGATCCCTTAATGTAGAAGCTGCTAGAGCTTGGGTTATCCTGATTGTGTTTCCACAATACTCAAATTGTTTCTTTCTGGCTGCTTGCAGTATTTTCTCCTTGACCTGGGAACTCTGGAATTTGGTGACAACATTCATAGGAGTTTTCTTTTAGGGGTCTTTTTCAAGAGGCGATTGGTGGATTCTTTCAATTTATATGTTACCCTCTGGTTCTAGAATATCAGGGCAGTTTTCCTTGACAATTTCTTGAAAGATGATGTCTAGGCTCTTTTTTTGATCATGGCTTTCAGGTAGTCCAATAATTTTTAAATTATCTCTCCTGGATCTATTTTCAAGGTCAGTGGTTTTTCCAATGAGACATTTCACATTGTCTTCCATTTTTTCATTCCTTTGGCTCTGTTTTATAATATCTTGATTTATCATAAAGTCGCTAGCTTCCACTTGCTCCAATCTAATTTTTAAAGTGGTATTTTCTTCAGTGGTCTTTTGGACCTCCTTTTCCATTTGGCTAATTCTGCCTCTCAAGCATTCTTCTCCTCATTGGCTTTTTGGAGCTCTTTTGCCATTTGAGTTAGTCTATTTTTTCAGGTGTTATTTTCTTCAGTATTTTTTGGGTCTCCTTTAGCAAGTTATTGACTTATTTATCATGGTTTTCTTGCATCACTCTCACTTCTCTTCCCAATTTTTCATCTACTTCTCTTACTTGCTTTTCCAAATCCTTTTTGAACTCTTCCATGGTCTGAGAACAATTCATATTTTTCTTGGAGACTTTTGATGTAGGCTCTTTGATTTTGTTGACTTCTTCTGGCTGTGTATTTTGATCTTCTTTGTCATCAAAAAAAGATTCTAGAGTCTGAATCTGAGTCTGAGTCTGCATCCTTTTTTGCTGCCTGGACATGTTTCCAGCCAACTACTTAACCTTTGAGCTTTTTGTCAGGGTATGACTGCTTGTAGAGTAGAGAGTGCTTTGTTCCAAGCTTTAGGGGCTGCACTGCTCTTTTCAGAGCTACTTCTAATCCACTGTCACTGCAAGCTCTGCCACAGCAGCACTCGTCCTCCCCCAAGAACCGCCAACCAGGATTGCAACCCAGATCCAAGCAGAGCAAAGCACTCCCTGTACTCCGTTTCTGATTTGCTGCTTGATTCTTCCCTCTTTGTGAGCCAGGGACTCCAGAAGCAGCTGACACTGGAGTTCTGAAAGCAGCCACAGGAGCTTCCTGCTGCTGCCCCCACCGTACCACCTCTGCCACCCCCAGGGCTAGGTCTGGACTGCTCTCTAACCCAATCTAGAAGTATTCCCACTAACCTGCTCTGTGGTCTTTGGAATTTGTGGGTTGAGAAGTCTGGTAGCTGCCACAGCTCAATGATTCATGGTCCTAAAGCCTGCTCTGGCTGACCCCCAGTCTGGTCTATCCTGGAGCAGCCCATGCTGGGCTGCGCTCCGTTACCAGCACTGTGCGATAGACCCTTCCCAGCAACCATCCAGGCTGTCCTAGGCTGGAGACCTGCTTCCCTCTGCTATTTCATGGGTTCTACAGCTCTAGAATTTATTTAGAGCCATTTTTACAGGTGTTTAGAGGGATTTGGGGGAGAGATTATGCAAGTCCCTGCTTTCCAGCCACTATCTTGGCTCGGCCCCCCAAGACACTTTTTCTTGAGCTCACTGCTCAAAGTGAGCTCTCCTTATTCAAATTTTCCTGCTGTACTTCACATTCTAATTTGTCCCTTCTACATTATGTTGTCTTTACTTGTAAATGTCCTATTCTCTCTAGCAAACTACAAACTCCCTGAGAGCAGAGACAATGCTGGGTTTTTTCCTCTTTGTATCTTCATGGCTATTAATGTGTGTGTGTGTGTATGTGTGTGTGTGTGATATATATTTTATATAATATCATATATATTATATCTTGTTAAGATGTACTTGAATAACTTTATTGAATTAAATAAGCCATGTATAGGGAGGTAGAGGTGGTGAGGATGAGAACATAAATTTCCCCTCCTCAGGAAAGAGCTGAGATAAAATCCAGACAACTTCAATCCACTTGTCCTACTATCACCATGGAGGAAACTAAAGAAAATTTCTGAATTCTGTCTCCTCCTCCCCCCCTCACCCCCCACCAATAAGAATAGTCGTTGTCAAACCCTCATCATAGTGCATCCCTAGTGCTTCCTAGACAGAGCTTGATGCATATCATTTGAGTATTAGCATTTAAATATTATTACTAAGGAAGCATAAGGCTCCTGATTAGCCCCACACAGGATAATAATAATCTAGAAAATCTCTCTGTTCAGCACCTGGAAAGTGGCAAAACTCCTTTGATGTTTCCTTTTGAAGTCAGACAAAATTAGCTTTCCCCTGGGACTTCCAATGACTCATGGCTCATGGTGTCAAAGAGGACTTCCCTCTTAGGAAATCTAGAGGAACAGGATTCTAGCTATTTCTAATTCTGTAATAAACATTTGGAGCCTAGAGTGGGTCAGTATATATTTCATAGAACTTTGGAATCAAAATTTCAGAGTTGGGATAAATAAATAAAGCATTTCTATGTGCCAAGCACTGTGCTAAGTGCCAGGAATACAAACAAAATTAGACAGTCCCTGATCTCAAGGAAGGTATCCTAATGGAGTAGACAAAACATATGGAAGGTTTCAGCTTCAAGTCAGATGGAAAAGTCCCATGGCCCTTAGGGTACAGCAAAGCAGATGGTAATCCCTCTTCTTTAATGTTATTTACCCTGCTAAAATCATACCAGTTTATGATGTTGAACTATTTGACAGTAACAAGGACTTTAATGACAAAGAACTTTCTTTTCCAGATTCAGTAGCCGAGGCTGTAACACCCGCTGGAGCCATTGCCAGACTGCATCTCCAGAGGTGTTGCTTCCCATGATATGGACTGAGGGCATTGGGCAGTCACTCCAAAGTCTCTTGGGTTCAAGATTCTGGGCTGCCTCCATCAGGACCCCAAGGGGAAATGGTGGTTCAGGTGGTGGTAGTGGTTTGACTTCCCTGACACATGCTGCCTCCTTTCTCTCCTTCTGGGTCCCTCCTCTGCTTTAGCTAGGCTGACTTGCCTGCCCTCTGTGTGACAGTTGGTTAACAATTAGTAAGACTTTCTGGACTGTTCTTTTCAGGAGTTGCTTACCTGGATGTAATGAACCTCAGTGGTCACAGATCAAACCCCTTCACCCAATACCTAGGTGGCTAAACAAATGGATGGTTTTCAAACATTATAGATGAAGGCTTGGCAAAATGGCTACGAGTGATTTCAATTATGTGGGGATGGACCCCATCTTCTGAATTCCTTTCTCTTCCCCACTTAGTCTATATTTTAAGCTGCTCAGGAAGAGAAAAATGGAGAGGAAGTAGAGTCCAAGGCTAGCCCTTTCAGGTCTTGCCTCACAAGGTTCACTCTGGACACTTTTCAACATGGTATGGAACACAATGTTAAAAAAACATATTCAGACTCTGTAAGAGAAGCTATTTTAAGAAAATTCTTACAGTTAAAAACTAATATTATCCTAGAGATAAAGCATTTTTATGTTGGCACAGCTATAATGATGACCATTTATTATAAATGCCTTGATATGTCTTTTCTTAGCTTCCTATTAGATATCACCCTTTTGTTATACTTTAGCACCTCAAATTTGACTTTTCAAAACTGAATTCATCATTGAATCTGCCCTTCCCCCAACTTTTCTATCTTATCTGATAGGTCTACTATCCTCCCAGCCATTGGGCACTGTCAAATAGTTAAAAGCTCTGGCTTTTAAAACTCAGGAGGTATTGTGATGAGGACCTGACAATCTTCAAAGCCTTCTTGCTTAACTAAATTGCCTAACTTGTTAACTGCTAAGTCCTGTCTTTTACTCCTGTCTGTCTCTTACATCCCTAACAATCTCCACCCCACCTCCTTGATACCATGATAGCCATATAAGTTCAGACCTTCTTCTCTTCTCCTTAGATAACTTGAATAGCATACATTGGTCTTCCAGCCTTCAGCCAATTTCCTTCCTAGTATCTCCTTCCAACTCTTGCTCTAATCTTCCTAAGGCCCACCCTGATCACATCGCTCATTAACTCAAGAACCTCAATGCCTACCAAATGAAGTATAAACTCCTGATCTTGACATTCAAGGCTCTCCAGAATTTGGCTCCAATCTACCTTTCCAGCCTTATTTCATATTACTGTCCTCCACATACTTTTCTTTAGCCTAAATGGCCTGTTCTCTAGTTCCTATTTTCATCTATCACTCTCCCATTTCCATGCCTTCTTTAGCACAAACTTCCATGCCTGAAATCTTCAGAGATGCCTGTCTCTGTCTATTGAAATCCCTCCCTTTCTTTAAACCCAAAATTAGGTCAGGCCTTAGAGAAACATCCTTTTTAAAAAAATAAGTCCTCCACAAATCCAACTAAATGTGATCTCTCCCTCCTCAATTTACAGAAAGAAATGTTTACAATTTCCTTTTTTTCCTATTAATACATTTTATTTCTTATCTTCAACAAATATTGAAATTCATAAGAGAGGATGAAATAAAGTCAAATACACATAAAAATGAAGATAAAAAGTAATTATAAATTATGGAGCATATATACGTTGTAAACTCTTATTACCAAAAATAATACAAAAGAACATAAAACCTCTGTGTATTGGGAATTGAACAATGTCGATCTTCCTGCTTCCATTGATCACAGGTGCATAACATAGCACATAGGGTCTTAGGGCTTTGGAATGACAGCAAACCCTGAGTAGGGGAGGGTTCCTTGTTCCTATTCCCCCAACCTCCCAGTGACAGCAGCAAGTTACTAACACATGAGTTACTAAGGAGACATGACTTCCAGCTCATGTCTTCCTTGACTCTCCGGTGTGTCAAGCAGTGCCCTCTGTCACTAGATTTCCAGTGAAGGGGTAAAGCGGATTGACAGCTCTCTCTTCCTTTATATAATGGCCACTCCTACATGGAAATAAACTCAGGTAGATTATCTTTTGTCTGGACCCCTGGCTACTTATTCCACTTCATGTTTCCTTTCTTGTATAGGTGACCAAAACTTATTTTCAAAATTAACTTGTCTATTTACCTGTGTAATCAATATATTGCTTGTCTTCTCAAGAGGTAGGGGAGAGATGAGAGGGAGAGATTTTGGAACTCAAAAAAATTTCTTTAAATGGATGTGAAAAAAATTGAAAGGTAATTGAGAAATGTTTAACAAAATAAGTAAATATATATTTTAAAAATGAACTTGTCTAGGATTGGAGGTGGCCTTACGAACTCTAAAAGCCCTGGGTCCACTGAGTGGAGTTTGACTGGCAACAAGAGAATTCTCTTCACTCAATCTGAACAGAGGTAGGAGAATGTCCAAGAGTTGTTTGGACACTGCAGAAGTGAGGCAAAATGTGATCAAATTGTCTATTCAGTGATCTTTGTGATGGAGCTTCCTAGCAGACTACAACAGTATTCCTAAGTTTCTGATTGCTTAAGTCTGGCTAATGCTCTCTGAGAGTCCTTGGTATCTTTTTGCATTTCTTTTGTATATATTAAATAAATCCCACAACTCCCTCCCTCCACCCCCTCCAGCCCCAAGCCTACATCTGATTCAATGAATACCTTTTTTTAACCTAGATATGAGTGAAGACCTAGTAAATCTTTACTGAGTACTCTGAGGTAGGGGATTCAGTAAGGCAAAGGTGTGAGAACAGGGAGGCTAACCCTGCTTATTAGAGGTCAGGGTCTCCAGGATTCAACCCAGGCCAGGTCACATACACTGTCACTCAGTTAATAAACATTTTATAAGCACTTACTATGTTCCAAGCATTGCGCTAAACCTTGAAGATACAAAGGAGGCAAAAAACAGCCCTTGACCTCAAAGAGTTTATAATCAGATGGGAAATGTCTAATCTAGTTCATATAACAGTAAGGAGACCAGTGTCACTGAATCAGAGTATGTGTTGGGGAGTAAGGTATAAGAAGACTGGAAAGGTAGGAGGGGACTAGGTTATGAAAGTCTTTGAATGACAGAGGATTTGGCATTGAATCTTGGAGGAGATAGAAAGCCACCAGAGTTTATTGAGTAGGGGGGTGACCTATTGAGTAGGGGTCAGACCTGCGCATCAGTGAAATCACTTTGGTGGCTGATTAGAGGATACATTGGAATAGAGGGGAGATAAGGCAGTCACAAGGTTATTGTAATAGTCCAACCATGAGGTGATGTATGTCTACACCAGAGGAGAAGGGCCCTTTAGCAGAGAAGATATTACACATAGTGCCCCAACTCCTTAGGTCTATCAGTGATCCCTTAATGTTAGATCTATACCCAGTATGTTTTATAAGAAAATATATACTGACTGTAAGATCCATTTATTCACATAGGAAAAACCAAGTGGATGAAGGTTTATCATTCAAATAATGATATGTAGAATGGATAACTTATTGAAGTGGTCCAATAGTACATGCACCTTAGACACTGCAGATGGAAAATGACCTGGGCCTGAAATTGAAGGATAGAGAGAGAGAAGACTGGATTATAGTGAGGAAATCACACATCACTATCATATACACCAAGATTCTGCCTAAAATAAAAATTCATCTTTTCCTGCAAATATTCTTCTAGTGAGGGTATATTCTACAAATCATGGAATACCACAATCTCCAAAGAATAATAATAGCAGATCAAGAAAAAAGCAATGGAGATTGTACTTGGTAGGTTTTATCAGCCATATTACCAATGATGTACTGTGCACAAAAAGGTAGCATAAAATATATCCTCAAAGAGATACATGAATAGAAAAAGAGATATGCTCATGTAGTAGATGGGTCATGTAGTAGAAGTGAGGGATAACATAAATATTCTATTACTACAACATTGGTACCAAGGTAATGTTTAGAGACCTAAAGGTTGGCTCTCATCATACTGGGTGGACCACCAATAAAAGATTTGTGGTAGGACACAGGTAAGAGTAACATAAAATGAGAAGGCATGCATGAGTTTTCAACTGTACTACTAAGGAGAATATCCATCCTTGAGACCACACATCCATTGAAATACTGAAGTCAGTCATACAGTCAACTAGCATTTATTAAGTACCTACTATGTGCCAAGCATTATGCTAAACTCTGGGGATAAAAATTTATACTAAAGACAGTCCCTACTCTCAAGCAGCTCATAGTCTAATAGGGGAGAAGTGAATAATTTTGGACAAACAAGATATTTACAAGACATATTGGAGATAATCAATAGAGGAAAAACACCAGCATTAAGAAGGATCAGGAAAGGCTTCTCAAAGAAGAGAAGTGAATGAAGACAGGGAGATCAGAAGACAAAGGTGAGGAAGGAAAGGATTCTAGGCATAGGAGACAGCCAGTGAAAATGCAAGGAGTTGGAAGATAGGGCATCTTGTGAGAGGAAAAACAAGGCATACTTTTACTGACCCTAAGTGGTTCCACTCTATCATTTTAAAATGATGGAGAGGTAGTCTATGTGACCTCGCCAGTTCATTCCATGTCAAAGATCTCTATATCAAAAATATTTATAGCAGTTCTATTTCTGATGGCAAAGAATGGGAAACTTAAAGGAGTACCCATCAATTCAGGAATGACTGAAACGTTATGGTATTTTAATGTAAATGCATACTACTATGCTTTTAAAAATTATTAAAGGAACCATTTCAGAGATACCTGGGAAGACTTACATGAGTTGATGCAGAGTAAAGTGATTAGAACCAACTTCTACTATAACAACAACACTGTAAAAACAAACAATTTTGAAAGATTTAATACATCTGATCAATGTAGTGACCAGTCATGATTGCAGAATACTGAAGATGAAGAATGCTACTTTCCTCTTAAGTAGGTCACTCTTCATGAAATAGAACAGCATTGAATTTCTGGCTGCCATATTTACTCTTTAATAATATTGACCTTGAAGTCCAAGAAAAGCTCCAGATTATTTTAGACAAACTTTTGAATGATCTCCATGGGTTCCTATGGTTGGGGGAAAAATGTATCACCTATAGAACAAACTTCTAGTAAGAAACTTCCAGTAATTTTATTAAGTTGGTCCTCAGATGATTGACACTGGACTCACACTTGAAGCATCTGCAATTCAGTAATTCTAGAAAAAGTCAACATTGATCACATTCCTATTGGAGCAGATCATTTTTCCACACGCTGAGGATACAATAACGGTCCTTGTCCCATAAAAAGCCCCCATTCTGGTAGAACTCTACTTGGTGGCACTTGTCAGAGCTTCTATTAAACTAGCATTCAGGATTACTTCTACAAAACAATGAAATATAGTAAAACAAAAGACTTTAATGGTGGACCTTGCACATAGGTGCTTAATAATAGTTGAATGAATTAATGAATAGCTGTATGTGCATATCTTGCTTTATATAATAGTACTGTTCCTAAAAAATCCTATGAATTGTGCTTTTAAAAATCAAAATTACATTTGATGAAGACATGCTTTAGTGGACTCCTATAATGAATTATTTGTTCAATTGACTGACCCTTTTGTAAAAGGAATTAATCATTAACTTCTCTTTTATAAATCTGGGTTTTTATAGGATGATAATTTTTATAGAAGTTCACTAGTTATAATTATTATTAATAGTTCAGTTATATAGTGGTTTAAAGTGCACAAAGTACTCATTTGCTGCTCACAACGACCTTGTGAGGTGGGTACTACTATTACCACCATTTCATAAATGAAGAAGGAAAGATAGGTGGCACAGTGGATCAAGTACCTATCCCGGAGTAAGGAAGACTGTTTATCTCAGCTTCCTCATCTGTAAAATGAGATGGAGAGGAAATGGCAAACCCCTCCAGTATCTTTGTGAAGAAAACCCCAAATGGGGTCATAAAAAGTCAGACAGGACTGCAAAACTGGACAACAATAAATGAAGAAGCAGATTCAGAGAGGTGATATGTCTAGGCTCACATGGTTGGTAAGGACCCGAGAAGGGATTTGAACACAGGTCTTCCTGACCCCAGCTCTAGCTGCATTTCTGGGTGATTTGTGGTGTATCTGGTGTATTTGTGGCAAGTGACACATCCTGTTTTTATCATTATCATGAAAAAAGCTGCATACGATGTAACATAGTAGACACTCCATTACTCAAGTTAAAGTGATATGATCCCTCCCCTCTACACATTTTAGAACCAAGAGAGATGACACTGATATAAACAGAAAGCAAAGAAGAGACAACTTAACTCTGGACAAGCACAAAGATAAAATAAACAGTATTATCAAAGGGGAAAGTTATAAGTGTAGAAGTTAAATGCATGCTGCAGTCATAAGTGGGATAATCCTTATGGGAGCTGAATGTTGATAAAGGAGGAAGCCTCTGGGATTTTGCTTCTCATCATCAGAATCTACATGTAATGCATGTAACTTAGCAGTATAAAAGGAAATTTTAAGCAAGTGTTTTGAATTAAGGACTCCAGATATGCATGCAAATCATAGGATCTCAACATCGGATTTCTCAAAAGAACCTCCTCTAACCCAACTCCATTTTTTTTTGTTGTTCAGTCATTTCAGTTGTGTCCAACTCTTGTGACCCTATTTTGGGGTTTTCTTGGGAAAGATTGGAGTGGTTTGCCATTTCCTTCTCCAGCTCATCTTATAGATAAGCAACTGAGGCAAATAAGGTTAAGTGACTTGCCAAGGCCACCCAGCTAGTCTGAGGTCAGATTTGAACTCAGGAAGATGAGTCTTCCTGACTCCACGGCCAGTGGTCTATACATTGCGACACCTAGCTGCACTGTTTTTAAGGAAAATGAGACCCAGAGAGTTGTCAAGGGTCACACAGATGTCAGAGGTGGGAGCTGAACCCAGATTTCAGCAAAGTTATTGTCTCCACTTATCTAGTCATAGGAAGCAGGATGGAAGGAACCCTAACCAGGGATTATAGATCCCATTATGGAGCCCAAGTCACCAGTTCTACTACTGATGCAATGGTGGCAATTTTCTGGGTCTCTGATTCCTTATCTGCAGATAAAAGTGATGGACCGGATCATCTGTGCTAAACTCAAATAGAAACAGGATCACTAACCCATACAGAAGGATCCCTGATAGCTCATAGATTGACTTAGAAAACCACATTTTAACATTATGTTTTTTTGTATTTTAATTTATTTTGTTCAACATTTCCCAATTACATTTTAATCTGATCCCCCTGCAGTCCACAGTGCTGGGCCAGATGTTTAACACCTCTGGATCTTATGATCCCCTAAGGTTCCTTCTTGTTTTCGACTCCTATGAGTCCTTCAATTAGGTTTTCTTTGATCTTGAAGATTTGGGATAAACATATTACTTGTCAAACCTAGGGAGGAGTTAGAGATGTTAAAAAGTTAAGTCAATAGCAAGATAATTTGGATAATTTTTATTTTATGGATATAAATGCTTTACAAAGTACTGCACAAAAAAACATTTATTTATTAATACAGGCATATCCTGAATTACATAATAAATAGGCTCATGAAAATTTTTCACAGGAGAAGGATGGCATAGCGGGTGGAGAGCTGGCTTCAGCGTCAAGAAGATCTGGGTTCAAGTGCTACCTGTGACATATACTGGTTATGTGACCTGGAACAAACAACTTAACTTCTCAATGTTTTAGGAAATCCTATAAATTTTAGAGAAGGTGCCAACCTGCATTAGGAGAAGGAATTTCCTTCCCTGGGTGTTCCCTGTAATGCTAATAATAGCATTTATATAGTCCTTTGAGATTTGCTAAGTGCTTTACAAATATTATCTCATTTGATCCTCATGGTTCTGACAGGTAGGTGCTATTATTAACTTCATTTTGCAGTAGAGGAAACTGAGGCTGAGAGCAGTTAAGTGACCTGGCCAAGGTCACACAGCTATTAAGTATTCAAGCCAGGATTTTAACACAGCCTTTCTTTGTGATTCCAAGTCCAGCACGGTATCACTGAGCTACCCCTATATCAATGGAATCTCAGGTTCAGTCTCTATCCTACAATAAGCTTTATATAAACTAAATTCTTCTATGAAATAGTCTAAAATGCACCAGGGGAGCTCATTATTTAAAGGAACCTTGTGGCAAATATATTTTGTAAAGTAAAAAAAAAATTCCTTTGTATTGAAAACAAATAAAACAACTTATCTCTTTTCTAACTTTGGATTTTCACATATTAAACTCATCTTGTAATTGTATAAAAATTAAATTAAACCTCTAAAAATTGGTTTTCCTAACAGTAAGCAATAGAGTTGGGGAAACCAGCAATTTTCTAAAAGCCTGTGGCACAATCCATAATGGAATTAATTCATGTGTTCTGACCCCCAATTACCATTTTTACATCATAGAATCTTAGACCTGGAAAGAACCTTAGAGAAAACTGAGTACATCTCCTTCATTTTGCAGGTGAGGAAACAAAAGCCGGAAGGGACTAATATGCTTGCTCAAAGGCAAACAGATTAGCAGCAGAGCCAAACTCTCTTGCTTTCAGTTCAATTATAGATTTTTCCCCCATATTGCTGTTTTAAATTTCAAGATATCCTTATACCGTACATTCACAAAGCTATTGCAAAGACATAGTTATTTCTACATTAGTCTTCTGATCTAGGTCCAAGACTGGACAAATTAGAATTACAGTTTTAAATGTTGGGGCTGTTGTTGTTCAGTCATTTAAGTTGTTTTGGCCTCTTCGTGACCCCATTTTAGGATTTTCTTGGCAAAGACACTGGAATGGTTTGCATTTCCTTCTCCAGCTCATTTTACAAATGAGGAACTGAGGCAAATAAAACAAAGTGACTTGCCCAGGGTCACACAGCTAAAAAGTATCTGAAGCCAGATTTGAAGTTATGAAGATGAGTTTTCCTGATTCCAAGCCTAGTGATCTTTCCACTGCATCACCTAGCTGACCTGGATATGGAGGGTCTTGAATTTATGCATTAAATGTGCAGAGACCAGGTTGCAAAAGAAGTTAAATGCATTGGGGAAGAGACTATCAAGGAAAGATAAAATTAGAAATAGTCCTTCCACATATGAGGGGAGAATTTGACAAGCTGGAACACATTCAGAGTGAGATGACCAGACCGTGGAGAGAACTGAGATAATGTCACATGAGGATTAGTCAAAGGTACTGAGTTTGTTTGACCTAGAGAAGACTTGAGTGGGCTATGGATACAGAATTTCTCTCTTCCAATAACTGAAGAGCTATCATGGGAAATAAGGATTAGATACAAGTCATTCCCTAATTGATAAATGGTCAAAGGATATGAACAGGCAGTTTTCAGGTGAAGAAATTAAAGATATCTATAATGGTATGAAAAATGCTCTAAATCGCCATTGATTAGATATATTAAAATAACTCTGAAGTACCACCTCACACATATCTGATTGGCTAATATGACAGAAAAGGAAAATTGGGATACTAATGCATTGTTAGTGGAGTTGAGAACTGATTCAAACATTCTGGAAAGCAATTTGGAACTATACCTAAAGGGCTATAAAACTGTGCATACCTTTGATCCAGCAATACCACTTCTAGGTTTGTATCCCAAAGAGACTATAAAAAAGGGAAAAGGACCTACATGTACAAAAATATTTAGAGCAGTTCTTTTTGTGGTGGTGAAGAATTGAAAATTGAGGGGATGCCCATCAATTGGGCTGAACAAGTTGTGGTATATGAAGGTAATGGAATACTATTGTTCTATAAGAAATGATGAGGCAGTGAATTTCAGAAAAACCTGGAAAGACTTAAATGAACCAATTCTGAGTGAAGTGAGTAGAACCAGGAGAGCATTGTACACAGCAACAGCAACATTGTGTGATGATCACCTATGACTGACTTAGCTCTTCTCAGCAATACAATGATCCAAGACAATTCCAAGAGACTCTTGATGGAAAATGCTATCCACATCCAGAGAAAGAACTATGGGGTCTGAATGCAGAGTGAAGCATACTATTTCACTTCTTTTTTGTTTTTTTTTCTTTCTACTGGTTTTTCCCTTTTGTTCTGATTCTTCTTTTACAACATGACTAATGTGGAAATATGTTTAACATGATTGGACATGTATAGCCTATATCCAATTACTCACTGTCTTGGGGAGGGAGAAATGTTGAATGTTGAAAATTATCTTTACATATAATTGGAAAAAATAAAATACTTTTAAAGTTTAAAAAATAAAAACAAAGGATTAGATTGGTTCTAGGGGAAGAGGGTGGGAATTAAGAGCAATGGATTAAAGTTATAGGGGAGAAAGTCCTAAATACACAAATGGATTTTTAAAAATCTCATCAATGTGGGAATTCCCTCCATCAATTCAGATCCTAGTTCTCTGTGATGATGTCTTCTTGACTTTTGTTCATATTCTCCCATCAGTTCAGCTTAGGGAGTCTACTCAATATGCTGGGGTCTTCTTTGTGACCTCCTGGCACACCTAGGATAACAAAGGAACACATAGGTTGACCAGTGTTGACCCCTAGATCTTTTTATTAACTGGTTCATTTTTTCCCACTCATGCAATTCTTTATTGACATTCTTTCTTCCACTTTTCCATAACTCTGACTAATGTGTTACAGCTTCTCACATTTATCATGCACCTCTCCATTACTCTTTGGGGTGACTTTCAATTTTTCAAATCATCAGTGATTATAGTCTTCTACAACTCGTGGACAGACATTAAGGCCAGAAGGATACTGGCCTTTAAAAGGTGGATATTTGTTTCAGGTAGAGGACTGGGATCACTAAAAAAAAAAAAATCAAACCTTGTAATTTTCCAAAGGCAATCCAACCTGTTCTGTTTCTCCTTTTCAATTTTGTGCCTGCTTCATCGTCAATTACAAATGTTCTTGATTTTTGCAGAGTGAATCCTAAAACCAGATTTCTTTCTTTTTTTAATTAATTAATTTATTTTTAGTTTTCAATATTCACTTCCATAAGATTTTGAGTTTCAAATTTCCTCCCTATCCCTCCGTTCCCCCCTCCCCAAGATGGCATGCAATCTGATATAGGTTCTACTTATGCATTGATATTAAACATTTTCACATTAGTCATGATGTAAAGAAGAACTAGAACTAATGAAGGAACCACGAGAAAGAAAAAACAAAACAAAACAACAAAAGAAAAGTAGAACAAATAGTGTGCTTCCATCTGCATTCAGACTCCAAAGTTCTTTCTCTTGATGTAGACAGCATTTTCCATCATGAGTCTTTTGGGATTGTGTTAGATCCTTGCATTGTGAGAAGAGCTAAGTCTATCAAAGTCAGTCATTGCACAATGTATAAAACTGGATTTCTTAACCTTGTGTGTGTATGTATGTATGTGTGTGTGTGTGTGTGTGTCTGTGTGTGTGTGTGTGTGTGTGTGTGTTTTGTGGTCCCCTTGAGGTCAGGGCTTTGGACTCCTCTGAATAATTTTTTAAAATGAATAATTGAATAAAGTGCTGAATTTCAGTTAGAGGATATTGAAAATAAAGATTTTTTTCCCATTCAAGTTCATAGAATCCCTGAAATATACCCACAGATATGGTTAAGAACCCAGCCACCTAACTATATATCACATATATAGAAAATAATCAGCCTTCTTTCACTTGTGTGGATAGGCTTCTGATTGGTGAGAGTTCACCATCTCTAACCTGATCCAGACATGCAGCTGCAGTTCCCCTGATGTCTTCATCTCTAGCATGGCACTCCAGCTTCTACCATGGGACTTTGGGCTTCTGATTAGTGAGATTCCACCATTTCTGGCCCAATCCAGACTCTTTAGCTGTTGTTCCCTTGCAATGTTTACACCATGTCACACATATATCACCCTTTCACCTCACATTTTCTACCTCTAGATCTGGGAATGATAATCAACACAACATTATCATTTATAGTATGCAACAATGTAAGATGCCACACAACATCCCTGTGTCTTCCCTGACCAAACCTCCAATCTGGGCCACCATTTTCCTATATGTGTAGTCTTACGCCATCTGAATATAAGCTCCTTAAAGGACAGGAACAGTCTTCCTTTTTGTATTTTTATTCCCAACACCTAACATAGCACCTCATACATATTAATATTAACAAATGCTTTTCTTGGGGTAGGTGGGGGGAGCCAAGATGGAGGCTGGAAAGCAGGGACTTGCTTAAGCTCTCCCCCAAATCCCTAGAAACACCTGGAAAAATGGCTCTGAACAAATTCTAGAGCTACAGAATCCATAAAACAGCAGAGAGAAGCAGGGCTCAAGCCCAGGAAAGCCTGGATGGTCGCTGGGAAGGGGCTAACATGCGGACCTGGGACGAGAACAAAGCACAGCTCAGCATAGGCTGTGCCAGGACCAACCAGACCGGGAGCCAGGCAGAACAGGCCATAGGGCCCTGAATCATTGAGCTGTGGCAGTTACCAGACTTCTCAAACCCCAAACGCCAAAGACAACAGAGCAGGTTAGTGGGAAAAACTATTGGAAACCAAGTGAAAAGAGCATGCAGTCTGCCCTAGTCCTGGGGGTATGGAAGTGGTGCAGCTCTGCGGCTGCTTCCAGAGCTCCAGCTGTGGTTGCTTCCAGTCCCAGGCCCACCCGGTGGGAGGAATTAAGTGGTGGATCACAGAGGGAGTGCAGAGCCTGCTTGGATCTGGGTCGTGATCTGGGTTGGTGGTTCTGGGGGGAGGAAGAATGCTGGTGTGGCAGAGTTTGCTGTGCAGAAGTAGCTCTGAAAACAGCAGTGCAGACCCTAAAGCTTGGGACAAAGTACTCTCTACTCTGCAAGCAGTCATACCCTAACAAAAAACTCAAGGGTCAAGTAGTTGGCTGGGAACATGAACAGGCAGTGAAAATGGACTCAGATTCAGACTCAGACTTTGGAATCTTTTTTTGGTGACAAAGAAGAGCAAAACATGCAGCCAGAAGAAGTCAACACAGTCAAAGAGCTTACATCAAAAGCCCCCAAGAAAAATACAAATTGGTCTCAGGCCATGAAAGAGCTCAAAAAGGATTTTAAAAAGCAAGTAAGAGAAGTAGAGGAAAAACTGGGAAGATAAATGAGAGTGATGCAAGAAAAACATGAAAAACAAGTCAATGACTTGGTAAAGGAGACCCAAAAAATACTGAAGAAAATAACACCTTAAAAAATAGTCTAAGTCAAATGGCAAAAGAACCAACTGAGGAGAAGAATGCCTTGAAAGAAAGAATTAGCCAAATGGAAAAGGAGGTCCAAAAGACCAAAGAAGAAAATACCACCTTAAAAATTAGATTGGAGCAAGTGGAATCTAGTGACTTTATGAGAAATCAAACAGAACCAAAGGAATGAAAAAAATGGGAGACAATGTGAAATGTCTCATTGGAAAAAACCACTGACCTGGAAAATAGATCCAGGAGAGATAATTTTAAAATTATTGGACTACCTGAGAGCCATTATCAAAAAGAGAGCCTAGAAATCATCTTTCAAGAAATTATCAAGGAAAACTGCCCTAATATTCTAGAACCAGAGGGTAAAATAGAAATCGAAAGAATCCACTGATTGCCTCCTGAAAAAGACCCCTGAAAAGAAAACTCCTAGGAATATTGTCACCAAATTCCAGAGTTCCCAGGTCAAGGAGAAAATACTGCAAGCAGCCAGAAAGAAACAATTTGAGTATTGTGGAAACACAATCAGGATAACACAAGATCTAGTAGCTTTTACATAAAGGGATTGAAGGGCTTGGAATATGACATTCTGGAGGTCAAAGGAGTTAGGATTAAAAGCAAGAATCACCTATCCAGCAAAACTGAGTATCATGCTCCAAGGCAAAATATGGACTTTCAATAAAAGAGAGGACTTTCAAGCTTTCTCAATGAAAAGACCAGAGCTGAATAGAAAATTTGACTTTCAAACACAAGAGTCAAGAGAAGCATGGAATGGTAAACAAGAAAGAGAAATTATAAGGGACTTACTAAAGTGGAACTGTTTTGTTTACATTCCTACATGGAAAGATGATGTGTGTAATTCATGAGAACTTTCTCAGTATTAGCGTAGTTGAAGGGAACATACATACATATAGACCGAGGGCACAGGGTGAGTTGAATATGAAGGGATGATATCTAAAAAAAATGAAATTAAGAGATGAGAGAGGAATATATTGAGAGAGGGAGAAAGGGTGAGATAGAATGGGGTAAATTATCCCACATAAAATATCCTACAAGAAAAAGCAGTTCATTGGAAGGGAAGAGGGGGCAGGTGAGGGGGAATGAGTGAATCTTGCTTTCATTGGATTTGACTTGAGGAGGGAATAACATACACACTCAATTGGGTATCTTACCCCACAGGAAAGTGGGGGGAAGGGGATAAAAAAGGGGGGATGATAGGAGGGAGGGCAGATGGGGGAAGAAGTAATCAAAAGCAAACACTTTTGAAAAGGGTCAGGGTCAAGGGAGAAAACTGAATAAAGGGGGACAGGTTAGGAAGGAGCAAACTATAGTCAGTCTTTCACAACATGACTATTTATGGGAGTGTTTTGTATAATGATACATGTGTGGCCTATGTTGAATTGCTTGCCTTCTTAGGGAGAGTGGGTGGGAAGGGAAGGGGGGAGAGAATTTGGAACTCAAAGTTTTAAAAGCAGATGCTCAAAAAAAAAAGCTGTTTTTGCATGCAACTGGGAAATAAGATATACAGGCAACATGGCATAGAAATCTATCTTGCCCTACAAGAAAGTAAGAGGAAAAGAGATGGGGGAAGGGGTAAGGGGGTTACAGAAGGGGGGGCTGACTGGGGAACGGGGCAATCAGAATATATGCTATCTTGGACTGGGAGGAAGGGTAGAAATGGGGAGAAAATTTATAACTCAAAATCTTGTGGAAATCAATGCTGAAAACTAAAAAATATTAAATAAAAAATTCAGGGAAATTTTTAAAAAAATTTAAAAAATAAATTTAAAAAATAAAAAAAACAAACAAAGAAGAAACAAATGCTTTTCTCATAGATTTCATGCATTCTCTCCTTCTCTTCCTCCAGGAGGAATGTTTTTACAATGTTCTGGGCCTTGATCCAACCAGCACAGTGTCAAATGCAAAAAGGAACATTTAGAGACCTCAGCACCATCAATGCAGACTCCCTCTTCTATTCATACTCTGGACTGCACTGTCTCCATGAAAGTAGTGAACACACACATTCCCATGTCTACTTCTCACTTGATAGTAATAATATTCAGTGGTAGGATTGAAATGAATTAACAACCACTTCTCCACAGAACGGAGCCAAGGTGCAGCCCTGCCGCTGACATGGTGGGCACAATCCCCGCCCCTGCTAACAACTGGTTCCCAGAACTCAACCTAAAATTAGGTACTGGTTCTACCAAACTGGTGTGAATCGGCTGAATCCCACCACTGATAATATCTAATTAATTATTAACTAATTGATTAATTTTATTAATATTTTAATTAATATATGTCATTATTTTAAATAATTAATTCATTATTATTTTAATTGATAATCAGAGGGAAAATGAACAAAGTTCTCCCTGTTGTTATATCTTTCAAAGCATCTTAAATGACTCTGGCAGGCAGGACACCCAGAATAGATCAGCCAACCTCTTGGAAGCTCTGGTTTCCTGCAAAATTAAACTCCACATGATCTTTTACCTGAAACCTTTCCTGATTCCTTTCTCCTGCTAATGCCTGATTCCTTCCTACTACTAGTGCCCTCTCTCCCCAAACTACCTTATACTCACTTTGTCTATAGCTTTATGTTTGTTGTTGTTCTTCAGTCATTCAGTGGTGTCCGACTCTTTGTGACCCCATATGGAGTTTTCTTGGCAAAGTTGCTAGAGTAGTTTGCCATTTACTGCTCCAGCTCATTATATAGATGAGGAAGTTGAGGCAAATAGGGTTAAATGACTTGCCCAGGATCATACAGCTAGTAAGTGTCCGAGGCTGGATTTGAACTTGGGTCTTCCTCACTCCAAGCCTAGTCTTCTTTTCACTGAGCCACCTAGCAGCTCGGTGAAAATACATACATACACACATACATATACCTATGTATGTATATATTGTTTCCCTCTTTAGAATGCCATATATGTCATATATGCTTAAATTTTATGTATTTCTACAAATATATATAGGTATGTTTACATATTATGCATATAAATGTGTATATTTATATGTATGTCTCTTTCTTTAGAACGTAAGCTCTTTGTCTTTCTGGCAGCTAGGTGGCACAGTGTATAGGGTATTGGGCCTGGAGTCAGGAAGACTCATCTTCTTGTTCTCTTTTGGCCTCAGACACTTGACCTTGTTTGCCTCAGTTTCCTCATCTGTAAAATGAGCTGGAGGAGGAAATGGCAAACCACTTCAGCATCTTTACCAAGAAAACCCCAAATGGGGTCTTGGAGAGTCAGAAATGACTGGATTGAACAGCAAAAAATCTCTGGCAGCTTGCACAGCAAACAGCTCATAGGAAAAAAGACAAGAACTAGACCTGTGATTTTACTAACATAGGAAATCCTGAATGAGGGAAGTCCCTCAACAAAAGCAGGTCGGCACCTTCTCTGATGCTCATAGTATTAAAGAGGTGCCAAGAGCACCAAGAGGCTAGTGACTTGCCCAGGGTCACATAGTCAGTAGGAGTCAGAGGTGGGATTTGAACTCAGGTCTTCCCAGCTCTGAAGCCAGCTCTCTATCCCTCGTGCCATGCTGCTGGGACAACTTAAGGACTTAACAAGTGCTTGGTGACTGCCTGATTGACATAAATGTATGGGAAACAGAGAAAATCATTTAAGGTGGTCTTCATCTCTAGTGAATCATATTTTTAATGATCAAAAAAAATAAAGAGTAGGATCTTGACACAATGTCTGACGTGTGGTGGATGCTTAACAAATGTTTACTGAATTGAATTGATCTTTGGTGAATGACAGAAAGATACAGTACAATGTCACTGCTTCCCCCTTCTGACACTCTCATCAAGAATTATTTTTTATCTGGACCTATGATTTCATTGATGTAGGGAGTTCCCGTTGAGTAGTTTCCTCTACCAATGCAGACTGGAGCACTCTTTGTAAGAGAATTACTAGGCGCAATGAGAGGTTAGGTGGTTTGCTCGAGATCAGTTTGTGTTAATGTCTGAACCTGAACTCAGGTCATCCTAGCTTGGTATACTTTCTGCCTTTCTGCCTCTGTGGAGATGACTCTCATAAAAATTGCATATAGGCAGAAGAGAAGGCATGTGGAGTAGTAATTCTTCATTTTCTACTGGCTGCCTTTTTAAATAATAAACAGATCTCCAATTTGTTTTCCAGACCTTTGTGTCTTTTCCTTCTTATACTTTGAAAAATTGTGTCACCTTCAACATGTACCTCTGAATTTGCCGTGAGAAAAGCTGGGCTTGAATCTGGGCTCTGCCCCTAACTATTTGTGTGAACTGAAGAAAGTCACTTAAACTCTCTAAACCTTGGTTTATTTATCTACAAGATGTGGAGATTGGACAAAATGACCCCCTAAAGATGATTCACTTTAGGTGGCCTTTTTCTAGTACCAATTATCCTTTGGATTACAAGGACCTCCTGTCCAAAATTTAGATAATACCTGGTCTTGGCCCTCACTGAACTTACTATAGTACTGTAGACAGGTAAGACCTCCCTACATACAAATTTCCATAATATAAGATAATATGTAAGTACATATTAAAGAGATGTAAACAAAGGGCCATATAAAACCCAAAGCAGTGAAAGGTCCAACTGGTCCAAAAAAGAAGTCTTTCCAGAGAAGGTATATGTAAGTTAAGCTTTAAAGGATGGGCAAGGGGCAGCTAGGTGGCGCAGTAAGTAGAGTACCAGCCCTGTAGTCAGGAGGACCTGAGTTCAAATTCGACCTCAGATGCTTGACACACTTACTTAGCTGTCAGACCTTGGGCAAATCACTTAACTCCAATTGCCCTGCCTCCCCCTCCAAAAAAAAAAAGAAAGAAAGAAAAAAATAGAATAAAGGAGGGGCAAAAATTCAACCTTTAGAGGTGGGAAAGGGCAAAAGACATGGGAAAAGCTTTCCAAGGATAGGGAACAGCACTGCATAAAGTACACTGGCAGGAGAGAACAAAGTATCTACAGGGATGGCCAGAAGGACTGAGGCAGAGTAGAGAGCAGGAAGTCTGTGAAGAAAAGATGGTGCCACACACTGGGACCTTGAATGGCAGACAAAAGAGCTAAAATTTTAGTTGATGGCTTATAGGGATGCTCTTAAAGATGTGATTTTAAAAAAATCTTTTTGACATTTATTTGAACTGAAGTGCTTTGTTCCAGAGCTTTGAATATTTGCTGATTTTTGCTTTTCTCCACTGTCACAATAGATTGCCTAACAATACACTTATTCATTGCTCTAGAGAGAAGAGAGTCCTTGGAACATATAAATGACTTGAGCTGTTTGTTCAATCATTACCCACGTATTTAAATGTATTGGAAGAGCCTTAATAAACCAGAGTCAATCTGCTTCAATTTTCCTCAAAATCTTCCTTTTTTGTGTGATTTAAATTATATATTTAAACTTCTTCATGTATAGTTATTTATAAGCTCATCAAGAAGTCAGGCCCAATGAGTATTCCTCTGGGAAGCATCTGGGTAGTACCCTTTTACAATACTCGGTAGAGAGAAGCAGGCAAACTGTTTTCTGGGCAAATTCCCCACTGGTTGGCCATTTATCCACTTTGCCTTCATTATAATATGCACCAAAAAGAGTAAAAGTGACCTCTGTGAAAGCTCACTGTTAAGGAAAGAAAATGAGCTGCTCTGCTAGGAGGTGTGAACCCCAGGAGGATTCAGGGAACTCCCTCAGGGATGTTTCCAGCAAGCCAGTGCTCAGAGCAAGGCGGCATTGATGTCAGAGAGGCGACACACCAAGGAGGTTGTCAGGCATCAGGGGAGAGAGGAAATGCAGTCATCTAATCTAAACTTTGGGGAATAGCAGGCAGAGCAAAAAGCAAAGACGGCACTAAATATTAGAGCAGAACACATCTCAGAGTTGAAGCTAGAATGAAGTTCTGTGAGGCTAACTACAGGATATAGTTCCACCAAGACGGGCACTTGGTAGCTACCCTGCCCCTTGGTTGTTATACAGAAACTCCTATTGAGCCTACTCCCAATGGGCAGAAACATTCCAGCTTCAGGGAGCATGGGAAGTGTGAAATGATGGGATTGGAGGAGCTGCTGCTTCCAGGCCTTCTGTGGAACCTGCTGCAGGCAGATGCATCATTGTTTGGAACATGCTAAGGAAAAGGGGATTGCAACATCTCACTTTTTCACAGGGAGGCCTCCTGGGCAGCACTCCTGCCATGACAACTGAGGGAGCCAAAAGTTGCAAAAGAAGAAGAAAATAAAAGTCTATTCAACCCACCTGTCTGTCTTTCTTCTTTTTTCCCCTTCTTTCATGCATTTCCTAATTGTTTATGTGCAAAGAAATACGCTGGATATGGATGAGAGCAGAAAGACTACTGTCTTAGTCAGAAGGCCAGCTCCAGTGTAAGGTCTGACATTTATAAGCTGCCTGGGCATGAGTATATCACCCTACTTCTTTTAGACTAACTTTCCTCATCTGTGAAAAGGGGATAATAATATTGCGAAGAAAACAATTTGTAAACCTTGGAGAGGCAGCCAGGCAGTGCAGTGGATAGAGCTGGACCTGGATTCAGGAGGAATCTCTAGACTCAGACACTTACTAGTTGTGTGATCCTGGGCAAGTCATGTAAAGTCTATCTGCCACAGTTTACTCCTCTGTTAAATGGAGATTATAACAGCACCAATCTACTAGGGTTGTTGTGAGGATTGAATGAGCGATCATAATTGTAAAGTGCTTAGCACAGTGTCTGGCACAGAGTTGGTTGTTTGTCCTCCATTCTAGAAGAGGACCAAAATGACATCACTATGTTGGGGGCAAGGCACAGTGAAATGCTCTGCCACAGGTGAGGCACAAATAGTCCACATGAACATCTGGAGTGGAGATGTCTCTAAATGTGCACATTTCGCAGTTCTTTTGAGCTACTGCAATTCTGCTTTGCTCATGGAGGACAGTGGCTTCTTTAATGCAGGCACTCCATGCTGGGAGGTTCTGTACAGGTGTCTCCCATGTCTCATAATCAATTCCAAAGTCCTTCAGAAAGACCTTGAGAGTGTCCTTGTACTGCTTCTTCTGACCTCTGTTTGGGATTCAAACAATGAGGTCCTTGAGGGCAGCAATTATGTTTTTGCTTTTCTTCATATCCCCAGCACTCAGTACACAGCCTGACAAACAGTAAAAAATAAATGCTTACTGACTGATGACCAGTTCAGTCTACAATAATGTTCTAGTTCAAATAATTTGACAAAGTTCTCTAGGATGCTTTGAGATCTGTATCTGTAGCATGGTGATCTGTTATCTGTCAGTCCATGAAAGAGGAATTTCTGCTGTATAATTCTAGCGACTAGATCAGATCTTACTAAGTATTCAGTAGGAATTAAATTTTTACAGTCTCCAACGTTATTTTATCCAAACCACATCTTTGCATTATCTACATTGGTCATTAAGTTCAGGGTTCTTAAGGATACCCCTCTCATAATTTCTGGTGCCAAGGGTCTGGTTGTGAATTATTCAGGAAGATGATGTGTTGACTTGCAAGTGAATTGGATTTAAGTGAGTAGTAGTAGCTGCCCCACTGGGGATCCAGCTGGCCAGTTCCAGTTGGGCTTCCTTCCTTCCTTCCTTTCTTCTTTCCTTTGTCTAAATGGGGAATCATGCACTTACATGTGGGTGCTCTGCCCAGAGGAAAGTAGATCTCTTGAAAAAGAGCTTGGTCAGGCCCATTGGAATTCAAATAGAGCCTCTTGAGTATGCCTTAAACCCAAATCACTCTGGCTTTCATTGATTGGCCAACAATAGGTCCCAGCCTAAGCTTCACTTGTTCATTGTTTGGGTTTTGATGGCTTAGACTGTTTTTCTGTTTTGGCCAGAAACCCTGAGGGTCTTCCACTCCCAGATTGATTTTTTTTTTTGGAGCAGGTAAAAGAGGCCACTCTTTGCCTCATTTCTTACCGAGTCTTAATCACTGAACAGGCGCTGCCTCAGACAAACTGAGACCTAAGAAAGACTTTGGCTTAAAAAGACCAAGGTCTCTCACTGCATCCAGGGCCATCACCAGTTGTCCTGAGCCATATCTTGCCACTGGAACCATATGGCTCTGGAGGAGAGAGTGAGGCTGGTGACTTTGTACAGCCCTGCCTCACTTAGATCCAATTTACTTACAAGTCAAAACATCACCTTCCTGATGTCATTGGTCCTCTTCAAGAATGAAAGACAAATAACAACAATCTGAATTATTATTGGAAATCTTTCTTTTCCCATAAACAAATCCACATGACTCAGCTATTTGTTAGAGGTTCCTTTATCAACACATTACGGACTGAATTCATTTGGGGGTTTCCCATGGAGGGCATATTGATTCTATCCTGAGATTATGGTCATTTCATAGGCTCTGTTCAGAAGTAAGATATTTTCAGTTACAATCAACAAATCCATTAGTATGTGTTTGTTATCAGCCTTTACTATTGCTCAGTGAAACAATGTATGCATATTTCAAAAGTATTTCTGTAGGGCTTTTACCTGTTTATCAGATGCCCTAAAAAATAAATCTATCAATCTTCTTCCTCCTTTTTAGGTATAGAAGTATTAATTTTTCTTTAGCTGTTTCAGGCTGATAGATGTGCCCTGTATTTCATTAATATTGTATGGGGTTTTGTGGCGGATATTTCCCATATCTGTTATGATCTATTCTGAATTATTATGATCCAGTTCTGAATATGTACATTAAGCCATATGTTGTATAGGTATAGTTGTTTTAAATCTTTCCACTTCGATCTCAAGATGCTGGCAAATCTCTTAACACATTTAATCATATGTTAATGTTCTAACTTTATGCTCCATGTGTCTTACCTAGAAGAGTGCAAGGTATTTCGATGTATTACCTTCACCCACTAGTTCAATGTGACTTTTAGATTCAAAATTAAAACTTTCTGTGTCTATCTTTCCTTAACGTATGTTAAGAATTTTACAGAGTCTAAATAATATTTTGATATCACTGCAGATTCTACAAGATGAAAGAGCAATTATTAATTTGTTTTTAGTGACGCCACATAGATGGCACAGTGGATAGAGCTCTGGGTCTGGAGTCAGGAAGATTCATCCTTCTGAGTTCAAATCTGGCCTCAGACACTTACTAGCTATGTGACCATGGGCAAGACACTTAAACTTGTTTGCCTCAGTTCCTCATCTGTAAAATGAGCCAGAGAAGGAAATGGCAAACTATTCCTGTATCTTTGTCAAGAAAATCCCAAATGAGGACATGAACTGAACAACTACAACATATGTTGAGCACCTACCACATCCCAGGCATTGGGCTAAGTGTGAGGGATATAAATGCAATGAAAAAAATCTCATTCCCAAGAAGTTTATAATCTATGAGGAAGACAATGAGTATATACAGAATAAATACATAATAAATGCATGCCAATAAACACAAAGTAGCTAAACATCATAAGGGAGTTTGAGAAGAAAGGCACATGCATTTGAGGGAATTGGAAATAGTTTCATGAAGAAGGTGGTGCTTGAGCTGCATCTTGAAGAAGGAGAAAGGAGAGAGAAGATGAGAAGGAAGTGCATTCCAAGTGCAGGAAACAGAGATACAGAAATAGGAGATGGAGTGCTGTGTGTGAAGAACAGAAAGAAGGCCAATTTGACTAGACTGAAGATTATAGTAAGGGGAATAATACACAATGAGGCTAGAAAGATAGGTTTGGACCAGGTTGTGAAGGGTTTTAAAACTACATGGAGAAATTTGTATTTTATCTTAGAAACAGCTTACTGACTAGACAAGTAACACGATCAGAGATGTGCTTAAGGAAAACCACTTAAGAAATAGAGGAGAGACTTGAGTCAGGGAGACTAACTGGGAGACTGTGGCAATTATCTAAGCAAGTGGTGATGAAGGCCTGAACTAAGACAGCAGTCATGTAAGTAGAAGGAGTCAAATGTGAAAGATGTTTTCACGTAGAGATGACCAGGTTTGGCAACCAGTGATGGGAGCAAGGAATTGAGGATGAAACCAATGTTACAAACCTGAGAGACTAGAAGGAGAGAGATGTCTTCAATAGAAATAGGGAAGTTTGGAAGAGGAATGGCTTTGTGGGGAAAAGATAATTTCTATTTTGGACATGTTAAGTTTGAAATATTTTCAGGATATCAAGTTTGAAATGCTGTGAATAGGCAATGATGTGGATTAAGCTCAGGGGTGCTACTGTGGATCTGGCAGTCACTGGTATAAAGATGATAATTAAACCAATGAGATCACTAAGAGAGTGTAGAAAGAAAAAAAAGTGGGGATTGAAGACCACTCCCAGCAAGAAGCCATGATATGGATAATGAACTAGCAAAAGAAACTAGAAAGAAGCAGCTAAATAGGAAGGAGAAGCAGGAGAGAGTAGCCTCATGAAAGTCAAGAAAGGTGAGAATATCCTAAAGGAGAGAGGGGTCAACTGTGTTCAGTGCAATAAATCAGTCAAGAAGGAAGAGGACTGAATGAAGGCCATTATATTTGGCAATTAAGAGATCACTTTGGAGGGAGCAGTTTCAGTCAAGTGATAAGGTTGAAAGCCATATAAGAAAATATGTATGGGGAGAAAGGAAGCGAAAGAGGGAGAGGGAAAGGGAAGGGGAGAAAGGGGGAGAAAAGGAGAGGGAGAAGAAGAGAAAGGGAGAAGAGGGAGAGGGGAAGTGAGAGGGAGAAGGAGGGAGGGAGAGACAAAGGGAGAGGGAGAGGGAGAGAGAGAGATTGGTTTTCAAAATCTACTTCAAATAGGCAGAAAAAGTATGCACATATGTATTTTATAAATAGATACATACATACATGTCTGTATACACACACACTTGGGTACAAAGAAAACCAGAGAGACTTGGAGACTACGAATGTGTGCCATACAAGGTATGCATGCCCCTGACAGCACCTTCTTTTTACAATTTGTTTTAGTATCTTATCTTTCCCCAGTTATATGTAAAAACAATTTTTAGCATTTATTTTTAAAACTCTGAGTTCCAAATTCTCTCCCTTCTTCCTCCCTGCCTCCCCTTCCCAATGGGAAGGCAAACAATCCAATGATGGTTATATATGAGTAGTCCTGCAAAACATTTCCACCATAATCATGTTGTGAAAGGAAACAGACCCTACTCCCCCCGCTAAAAAGAAAATCTCAAGAAAAATAAAGAAACATTAAGAAGTAGGATTCAATCAGACACCATCGGTTCTTTCTCTGGGGATGGATAGCGTATTTCATCATAAGTCCTTCAGAGTTTCCTCGGGTCACTGCATTGCTGCGAAAGCTAAGTCATTCACAGATGATCACTGCGCAATATCGCTGTTACTTTGTACGTAGTACGTTTCACATTGCATCAGTCCATGTAAGTCTTTCCAGGTTTTTATGAAAACTTCCTGCTCATCATTTCTTACACCACAATAGTATTCCATCATAATCACATACTAGAATTTGTTCACTCATTATTCCCCAATTGATGGATATTCCCTCAATTTCCAAGTCTTTGCCACCAGAAAAGAGCTACTATAGATATTTTTGAACATATAGGTCCTTTTCTTTTTTTGTTTTTTTATCTCTTTTGGGATACAGACCTAATGGTATTATTGCTAGGTCAAAGGGTATGCATGGTTTTACAGCCCTTTGGCCATAGTCCCAAATTGCTCTAGAAAATGGGTTGAATCAGTTCACAACTCCACCAGCAATGCATTAATGTCTCATTTTTCCCCACATCCCCTCCAACATTAGTCATTTTCCTTTTCTGTCCTATTAGCCAATCTAATAGATATGAGGTAGTACCTCAGAATTGTTTTAATTTGCATTTCTCCAATCAATAGTGAGTTAGAGCATTTTTTCATATGGCTATAGATAGCTTTGATTACTTCATCTGGAAACTGTTCATATCTTTTAATCATCTATCAGTTGGGGAATGGTTCTTATTTTTATAAATTTTATTCAGTTGTCTATACGTTTGAGAAATGAAGCCTTTATCAGAGAAACTTGCTTCAAAAATTTTTTGACAGTTACTATTGCTAACTGTATTTCCCTTCCTCCTTTTCTGCTCCCCATTTATTCTATTCTCTCTCCTTTCATCCTGTGCCTCCTCAAAAGTGTTTTGCTTCTGACTAGCCCCTCCGCCAATCTGCCTTTCCTTCTATCACCCTATCCCTTTCTGTTATCTCCTTCCCCCCTACTTTCCTGTAGGGGAAGATAGATTTCCTTACCCAATTGAGTGTACATTCCCTCTTTGGGCCAATTGTGATCAGAGTAAGGTTCACTCACTGCCTCCCACCTCCCCCACCTTCCCCTCCACTATAAAAGCTTTTTCTTGCTTCTTTTATGCGAGATAATTTACCGTATTCTACTTCTAGCCTTTCCCTCCCTAAAAGTGAGTGCCAGGATCAGAGGTTGTAGGATGACCCTGACAGAAAAACTCAAGCTGAAAGTGTTGAGGAGAACCAGGTCTAAAGGGTTCTCTCCTGGGTGGTGTCAGAAAACAAGGATACTGAGGCAAGTTATCCATAGGGGTTCTACTCCCCTTCACAAAGTAGCAACTACTCCCTCCCTGACCTCCATAAGTTTATGCTCAGATAAAGAACTTCGGCAGCATCCTTTTTCTCTATGAATAGATAAAAATTTTATTAAGATATCATAATCATGACCATAAGGACATGTGACAGGAATCAAATAGGTATGCAAGTATTTCAGTCTTCTTTTGCTCTGTGCTTTTTTGGGTGACATGGGATTATCAGCAGAGTATTGGGTGCATAGTAGACATTAAAATAATGGTTGATTGATTTGGTTTTTTGGGGTTTTTAACATTTAAATTGAGAGATCTGCAACAACACCAAATGTATGATATGACAAATCTGTCAAAAACAAGAAAAAAGAAGCACAGAAAGTGATAAAACCAAAGGCTAGGAAGAGGAGTGAATGCTTTTCTATTTATCAGTTCTCTCTTTGTCACTTCCTACTTTTTTAATCTCATTATCCAACTCTAGATAGGGATTCTGAAGTTAACCTCCATGTACCCAAAACAAAGCAAATGCCACCATTCCTGTCATGACATTTGCCATTATAATAAAGTTTGTTCTCAGCCATTTATCTATAAAGAGCTGGAGGCCTTTTCAGAGGAGTCTATATCATGAAGGTAATATCATGTCAGAGAGCCAGGCAGCCTTGGAATAAAGCAGAGATAGCAGGAATTGTCAACAGGAGACAGCCAACCCAGCTCTCCCTATATTTTTAAGAACATCCTGGAAGCAGATTAGCTATCTGACCAACAGGTATGGCTGTTCAGACTGCCATTTCTATGGGACTAGCAATGATTTAAGTAGATTAACTGAAAGCTCTCCTGCCTTTCATTGCTGCTAAACTTCTTTACGTGCCTTTTGGGGTCTTTGCTGAAATGCTACTTTGAAATGCACTCAAGCAAAGCATGTCTTAACTGAAACCAAGAGTGTGCACACACATGCATACTCCCACAGGGTTCACTACAAGTCACCTCACCTCACTGGAGGAAATGAAGCGTGTGTGTGTGTGTGTGTGTGTGTGTGTGTGTGTGTGTGTGTGTGTGTTGACAGGAATAAGAAAATTCTGCTACTTCTTAGATGATAGGCAGTTGAGAACTCTATTAGCCTGGCTTTCAAAACCTACTTGTAACAGGCAGAAGAGAGTAAAATCTGCCAGGAGTGATAGTCATGTACGTCCAGACTCAAAATTCTGCTTAATTAGATGTTTTCCTTTGTTGTTGTTTTATAAATGGCAAATCGTTCTGAAATGTTATTCAAACTTAAAGTAGGCTGCTGGAAGACACAGTGGAAGAAACATCGGACTTGGAGTCAGGGAAACGAGTTCAAATATGGCCTTCGACACTATCAGGGTGAACCTGGCCAACTCACTTACCTTCTCTATGCCTCAGTTTCCTCATTTGTAAAATGAAGCTAATAATGGCATCTACCTCATATGGGTTGTTATGAGATCAAGTGAGTAACATGTAGTGGGTTCTGTAAACCTTAAAGTGCCACATAGCTTTTATTAGACATTATTATTATTATTAATAAAGGAAAACAAACTTAGCTTGGGACAAGAGAAAGCTTCCTTTACGTCTTGTTTATTTCAAGACACTTTGTTTGCCCTTGATCAATTCAAATCTACTTCCCTTCATCATGGAACAGCAATTTACCAATTAAATCTGTTCCCTTTTTGCTCCTGGAATGAAGACATGATAAGCATCCACTTTGGAGACAGCGTCTGTCAGCACTTTACCTCTTTTCTTCCATGCAATGGGAGTTGGAATGGAATTTGCTTTAGCTATGAAGGTATTGATTTCTTTTTACAGTAACAGTGGAAAAGAAAATGTTGCTTGGTAGAAATGAAGGGTGGAACGCTAGAGAAAGGGAAAAGCAGAAAGGAGGGGGGTAGGAAGGAGAAGGATTCTAATTCAGAGCTCCTAATGTCAAGGAGAGGCAGCTAAGTGGTTCAGTGGATAAACCTCAGGACCTGGAGTCAGAAAGATCTGGGTTCAAAGTCAGCCTCAGACACTCACTGGCTGTATGACCTTGGGCAAGTCACTTAACCCTGTTTGCCTCAGTTTCCTCATCGGTAAAATGAGCTGGAGAAGGAAATGACAAACAGCTCCAGTATCTTTACCAAGAAAACCCCAAATAGGGTCATGGAGAGACAGACACAACGAATACAACCAAACAAAAAACTTCAGAGAGTCTGATTGCTTGTGGAGACACATATGAAACAGCAATACAAAGCAGTATATGAGTAAGTGCCAAACTGATCATTATAGATGAAGTGTTGTAGTAATTCAAAGGAAGAAACTATCAACTTAGTCCAAAGTAGTCAGGGAAGCCTTCATGGATGGTCCCAAGTATTGCTTTCTCACTTCACAATAATGATATGTGGGATGCAACACTGCCAAAGAAATTACTGTAGGAAGACATTGCATCTTTCCTTGCCACTTGGATCTCACATGGGACTTTATCTGGTTACTCTGGTACAGTGGATAGGGCATTGGAGCTGGAAGGCAGGAAGGCCAGAGTTCAAATCCTGCCTCAGACACTAAATAGCTGGGTGACTCTGGGCAAGTCATTTAATCTCTGTCTGCCTCAGCTTTCTCATCTGTAAGATGAGGATATTAATAGCACTGACGTTTCAGAGTTGTTGGATCAAAAGTTATTAGGATCAAATAAGATAATATATGTAAAGATCCTTGCAAGCCTTAAAAGCACAATATTTTGTTGCTGTTCAATTGTTTCAATCACGAACAACTCTTCATGACCCCATTTTGGGGTTTTCTTGGCAGAGATAGTAGAGTGGTTTGCCATTTCCTCCTCCAGCTCATTTTACAGATGAGGAAACTGGGGCAAACAGGGTGAAGTGACTTGCCAAGGGTCACACAGCTAGTAAGTGTCTGAGGCAGGATTTGAACTCAGGAAGATGAGTCTTCCTGACTCACAGCCTGGCGCTCTATCTACTGTGCTACCTAGCTGCCAATAAAGCACTATATAAATACAAGCTATTATATTTGTATCATAGCTAATTATCTGCATTTGTGGGCTAACTCTATTACTACCTCACAAACTCTGTGAGGGCAGCGACTATATTTCTTCCAAACTTCCTCTCTTCCCCAATGTTTACACAAAGTAGGCCCCTAATAAATGCTTGCTTAATCACAAAAATACCAGCAGAGCTTTACATATCAACTGAAATAGCATCTCCATTTCTGAATATATCAAGGACTTGACAGGAAAAAGGACAGGAAAGGAACAATGCTGGCCTCTCTTTTGTGAGGTCCTTGATAAAGGGTCACAATACACTCCCCTGTGACAAATATTGAAGATGCCTAACCACTGGGAAGCCAAGTTTCATGGGGAGGATGGTGAGGAGCAGTACACTGGAGTAGGAGAGAGAATCCATTCTTCAGCAATGCTCGATAATCAAGGGCAGTGGTTCAAATAGAAACAGATCCCTACAGGCCACATAGTGACTTAGAAAACCACAAGTTAACATTATCTATGTTGAATCGTGGTTTTACTTATTTTGCTAAACATTTCCCAATTACATTTTAATCTGGTTCAGGCTGCACTCCAGAGTTTGTGAGGTGCATATGGCCCGTGGGCAGCTAGTTTGACAACTATGATCTAGAGTACTTTAAAAGGTGGGGGCTGGGGAAGTAGGGAGAGGAGTCAAACTTTAAATCCATAAGAGCTTTGCTTTGATTGGGCTCAGCCTGCTTCCAGCAAGAATCTGAATGCAGAGAAGTGGGTGGTCAGGGAAACAGGTTTGTTGCTTCTAAAAAAAAAAAGTCAAGTTTGAACTAAACAATTCCAGACCAAGCTGTAATTATTCTATCAGTCTTCAATAAGGAGATTCCATAAACCTCCTCCATGAGTCATTTATTCTAGTGCCTAAAAACCTTTTCTGTAAACGGTCCTGTTTCTGTTTATCTTATTATAGCCTCTTTCTTTCCTTTCTTCCTTCCTTCCTTTTTTCTTCAGAACTTCCTTCCTTTCTTCCTTTTTTCTTTCTCTTTCTTTCCTCCCTTTCTTTCTTCTTTCCTTCTTCCCTTCCTTCCTTCCTTCTTCCCTCCCTCCCTCCCTTCCTTCCTTCCTTCCTTCCTTCCTTCCTTCCTTCCTTCCTTCCTTCCCCTATCAGGACTTTGTTTATTGTTTAGCTAATTGTCTAGACTTAAGAAAGTAGTGGAGAAAATGTTAATGATGCACAGTAAACTTAAAAGCGTGTCTTGAGTACATTGCATTCATTCATTATCTGTTTATTTATTCATTTGGCTTTAAACATTCACCAGCACATCCTTGAGTGAAGATATTTAAGAAAAGTCTATTGGGAAGTTTGCTGAGGGGATTTATAAACTAGATTAGAGCTGATAATGTCTGGGGTCTCTTTTAGCTCTATGATTCTTTGATTCCAGAGGGCAATAAGTCTTTTCTCCAAAGCAAAAACAAAAAACAAACAAAAGAAACTTAATTCTTGGCATGTTTCTTTATAAAAATGCTTCTAATAATTTGTCTTTTTTTAAACTCGCCCACAAATGTTCTTCTGCTCTCAAGTTACAGAGCCTCAAATTGGACCATCAAAACCATCAAGAAATATTCTTACTAGAATAAAAAAATCAATTAAGTATATTCATTAAATGTCTACTATGTCTAAGGCACTATGCTAAGCCCTGGTGATACAAGTATAAGAAATCAAGCAGTCCTCCTTCACGAGGGCTGTGGAATAGTTATCTACCTCTCTGTTTGGAGGTTACATCCAGTGTGAAGTGAGTCAACTTGGACTGAAGAGCTAGATAGCTAATTCATAAGTTCAGTGTGTAGTCTGCTGTGAACTCTGGATCGTTCCTTGTCCTTACACATATTTAATCATCATCCGGCAGATATTTCATCTAAAGAAATGAGATGGAGTGCAATTGCCAACCACATCAAGTGCATTTGGAAAGTTTGTTTATAAGGAAAAGTATAATGATATATTCCATAAAAGATGTTATATAAGTACAAACCTGTGAGTTATATCCTTAGGTGTCCCTTCACGGTTTTATTTTAATTTTTAAACAAAATACATCTGCAATACGTCTCACATTCATCCCTTCTTTTCCATCTCCACTGTCCACCCTAGTTCAGGCCCCCCCCTTCTTCTTACCTGGACTGCTGCAATCTTCTCTTAAATGGTTTCCCTGCCCTTAGACTCTCCTCTGGTACCATCCATCCTGTACCCAACTTCTCCACTGGCATAAGCGGGAGGCTTATAATAATAATGATACCTCACATATAGTATATTTTACAAAACATTTTCTAGTACCTACCTGTTGTATGCTGGTTACTCATTTTCAGTTGTGTCTGATTCTTCGTGACCCCATTTGGGGTTTTCTTGGCAAAGACACTGGAGTGATTTGCCATTTCCTTCTCCAGTTCATCTTACAGATAAGGAAACTGAGGCAAATAGGGTTAAGTGACTTGCCCAGAGTCATATAGCTAGTAAGTGTCTGAGGCTCTATCTGAGTTCAGATCTTTCCGACTCCAGGCACAGAGCTCTATCCACTCTACCACCTGACTACCTTAGTACCTACATACCAAGTATCTTTGGCAATATTGAGTAGCAAGGGAATAGTGAAATCACAGGGCAAGGAAGGGATGAGGTTAGCACTTTATAGTCTGATCTAGGTTGGTTCTATATAACATAATAAAATTATACACCCTCCCGAAAGCAAAAGAATTGCCATGATAGCTAGGAGACATAACACTCATAGAGAGTTGTTGTTCCTTCCCCATTTCCCTTAAAACAAAACAAAAAAATCACAAAGTACAGTACAGATTACCTCATAGGCCATTAGAGAAATGTTTCCAATGCTCTCTGTTGTTGTACAATTCTGAATCAAAAAGACTTTGAAACTATTTCTCAGACCAGAATCTCAGCTTAAAGAAATGCTTTAGTAATTTGGGGTTTTTTTTGTTCATAGATGTAATATAACAAATAATATAAAAGACTCTTCACAAAGAAATGAGAAGGTAAGAGAAGTAGAGACCATCAAGATTTGGGTCTACTAGGGACTAAGGTGTACCCTTAGGGGGATAATATCATGAAGAGTTGTCCTTTTCTGGTATATTTATATTAATTTTACAGAAAACACCTTTAAAAATATTGAGTTACATTACCCTGTCAGTAACTTTCCACCAAAGAAGTAATCCTAGGAGGTATTTAAATTTTGTGTTCACTATATATGCACATATCTCAAACTAAAGAATATTTTTAAGGCAATCCAAGTTTAGAACACTCCTGGAAAGAACAGCATGGAAAATACTGCGATAGAATCTGAAAGACAGTGCCATATGTAAACTGTAAACACTTGGGTGTTGTCATAAGCAAGTGGGTAAAATGGTGGGGGGGGGGGCAGGGGAAGGGCTTAAAGAAGATTCTTCCCTAAAATTATATTTGTATATTTTGTTTTCACATCACCAATAATTCTTCCAGTATCCCTCTCCCTTCCCCCTTCCAGAGAGCCATCCCATAGAGTAAAGAATATTTTTAAAGGAAGAAAAGGTGGGAGGGATGTGGAGGAAATCAGCAAAACCACTCATCAAGTACATCAAAAAAAAATTTAAATATACTGAGTGTTCCAAAAGTCTTAAGGAAGCTTTTTATTTGTTTGTTTTTTAAGCCCTAACAGCCTAAAACTTCATTAAGACATTTGGGATAGACACCCTGTATATGCAATGTTCCACACTTGTGATCTCCCAGTTCCACCTGGAAATGGCTTGGGGGTGGGGTGGGGGGGTTGTCTTCTCATATTTCTTCTTTGAGGTCATACTTGTTCTTTGAAATTTTGCAACATTCAAATTTAATTTTTATTACTTTTAGATTCTTTCCATTTCCATGCTTGTATTCATTGCGTATATTGTTTTCCTGGCTCTGTTTATCCCACATCACCATGCTTCTCTGTATTGTTTTTTCTTATAGCACAATAATATTCCATTACATTAATGTACCACAGTTTGTTTATCCATTCCTCCATCAAAGGGAATCTACTCTGTTGCCAATTCTTTACTACTACAAAAAGTGCCCCTATAAATATTTGGGAGTATATAGAGGTTTGCTTCTTATCAATGACCTCCTTGGAATATATACTTGTATTGGTAATTAAGGTGGGCCTTTTTTTACTGTTTTCTGAAATTCAGGGAAAATACAAACAGAAATTACAAGCATACATTATATAACCAGAGCAAATAACACACACAGATCAACAGACAGACCTCTTATCTATCTGACCAAATCACAATAGTTACCAGAGAAAGACACCAACATCTGGGTTTACAAAGCTGGGGGGGCTCCAGAGTCTTGGCTGGTCAAATCACTCCACACTCTTCCAGTGAGTGAGAGCCCCAAAGCAAAATGCTAACCTCCAAGTATATATAACCTTCTTTGGTCCCAAAGGCTTCACACCTAATCAGCAAAAGGGTGTGGGCCTGGGGCTTAGCACCTGGTAAGACTCAATCAAAGGCACTTGATTACTTTAATATTCTAAAAGAGAAAACAGTAAAAAAAAAAAAGTCCCACTTTAATTACCAATACAATGCTTTTCCTTAAGTTTCAAATCATAGAATAGTTATAATCCATTTAAGAGAATGGTATAGTAGAAAGAACCCTGGACTTGGAGTCATGAGACCTGGATTCAAATTCCTGTATATGTACCCCGGTTCGAATCCTTATTTATTAACTGGAGGACCACAGGCCAACCAATGAAGGTGCCAGGCACTGTGCTAAGCACTTTTTTTTTACAAATTTTTTCTCATTTGATCTTCATTACAACCCTAAGAGGTAGGTATTATATTTATCCCCATTTTATAGATGAAGAAACTCTGGTAAACAGAGGTTAAGTGACTGGCCCAGGGTCACATAACTAGGAAGCATCTGAGGTCTGGTTGGAATTCAGGTCTTCCTGACTCTAGGCCTAGTGCTATATCTACTGTGTCACCAGCTGCCATGCTGAGTATCTATCTCATGGGACAGTTTTGAGAAAAGTACCTTATCAACTGTAAAATGCTATAGATATAAGAACTACCATGATTTTATAAAGGCTTCAATCCTGAACACCAAGTCAGATATTTGGTTCTCTAACCTATTTTCGTCCTATCCTAAAGCCTTTAGCTTTAGCTAGGTAGTCACTTCCATAGTTATTCATGAATCAATCCCTTCCCCCCATCCCACTACAAGCTCCTTCACTTTTCCTTCCATTATTAATTTTTAATGTTGCTGCTCAAGCTTCCTGTGTGTCCACTCAATATTACTCCAGTAAACTCCTGCTTCAGGGAAAATGACAAGGGGAAATACATTAGGCAAGTCTTAGTTGAAAATAAGAAAACAACAGCTTGAAAATGAGATTTCTCCCAAATCACAAAGGAACCTTTCTAAGGAAACAGAGCTTAACCAAATAGCATATGCCGTAGAGAGAGATAGGGAGATACCTGCTCAGTGACTAATGTAAAATTAAGGAAGTCTCTTAGCTCTTCTGTCAGTACCAAGTTAGAGAAGGGAAAGAAAGTAAAGGGAAGAAGTATTTAGCAAACACTGCTCTGTGTCAGGCACTATACTAAGCTCTTTACAGATATAAATAATTTGATCATTGCAAGAACCTTGAGAGGTAGGTGTCATTATCACCCCATTTTATATTTGAGGAAACTGAGACAGGCAGAGATTAATTGACTTGCCCAACATCACTTAACTAGTATCTGATGCCAGATTTGAACTCAGGTCTTTCTGACTCTAGGCTGAGTACAATCCCCATTGCAATTATAAAGTCCAATAACCTGTCATTTAGAGAAAATGTAAAAGCAGCCCTTCCCAGGAAAAAAAAAACCTTACTCTCATTGGATTTGGCTTAAGGCGGGGAATAATATACACACTCAACTGGGTATGGAAATCTATCTTACCCTACAGGAAACCAGGGGGGAAAGGGATAAAGAGGGGATGATAGAAAGGAGGGCAGATTGGAAGAGAGGTAGTTAGAAACAAACACTTTTGAAGAGGGACAGGGTCAAAGGAGAGAATAGAATAAATGGGGAGTGCCGTGGGATGGATGGAAATATAGTCTTTCACAACATGACTATTAGGGAAATGTTTTGCATGACCACACATGTATAACCTATATCAAACTGCTTGCTTTCTCAATGAGGGTGGGTGGGGAGGGAGGAAGGGAGAGAATTTGGAACTCAAAGTTTTAAAAATGAATGTTAAAAAATTGTTTTTACATGCAACTAGGAAATAGGATATACAGTCAATGGTGTATAGAAATCTATCTTGCCCTACAGGAAAATAGAAGGGAAGGGGATGGGGGGGGTGATAGAAGGGAGGGCAGATTTGGAGAAGGGGTAATCAGAATGCACACTCTCTTGGTGTGGGAGGAGGGGAGAGATGGGGAGAAAATTTGGAACTCAAAATCTTGTGAAAGTGAATCTTGAAAACTAAAAATTAATTAATTAATAACAGAAAAAAAACTGAAGCCATTTTTTCACTAACTTCCTATTCTTCCCACCTTATCTCATAGCTCCTCAATAATATCCTCCACTATTTCTTCCTTTATTCCAGTCTCTGATGAAGACATAGTACTCCTCATTAAAGCCAACCTACTCTACAAATATACTTGACCCCCCCCTCACATCATCCGAAATAGATTATTATCCATTATTGTTCTTTGACTCTTTCTAATCCTCTATCTCTTCCTCTCAACTGGTTCTTTCTCTTCTGCCTATAAATATGCCCAAGTATTCCATAGCTAATCAATCAATGCCAGTTGTCTTAACTTTTGTCTTGCCACTGGACTTCAATGACTGGAAAAGAGAGCAAGGCTGACAACTTTGCACAATTCTGCCTCAATTAAATCCAATTCATGTGAGAGTCGAGACATCACCCCATGATGTAATTGGTCCTCTTCAAAAATGAAGGAGGAACAACAAAAACAACCATGTGTCAATTAACTACTATGTGCCAGACAAAATATTGAGTGCTGGGGATATAAAACAAGGCAAAAGATAGTCCCAGCCTCAAGGATCTCACAATCTAATATAATATCCTGAGGGGGAAAAAAACTCTCACCAGATTCCACCATTCCTGCTGGCAATGATCTTATATATATCTCTCCTCTTTCCCTACTCAACTCCTTGGAAAGCAGTCTATCTTCTGTATCTCACTCATCCCACATCTCCAAGCAGTTCTGAAATCTTGTCCTTTCTCTCTCCACAGTATGTTTCATATAGTGTCCCTCTCCATTAACATTACCACCCTACTGTTTTCAATCCCTTCATATCTCCTGCTTGGATTATTATAACAGGTTCCTATTTAGTTTCTCTACTTCAGATCTCTTCCCGTTCCAATACATCCCTCACACAACTAACAAATGAATTTGCCTAAAGCATACATTTGCATATATCACCCCTAACTCAAATTACAGTAGCTCTCTATTACCTCGACAAGGTATACAAATGACATGAGGCAAAAAATGATTTTAATATGGTATCATTTCATAGTAACCATGGTCACGTGTGTCTATTGACACTAGGCCAACTCAGAACCTCTGAACTTGACCAGATGACACAGGATTAAACTGGTTTGTCTAAATTTGGCTACTTTTCTGTCAGGAAAGTACTAGAATTCATGCTATACACATACACTGCATTGTTCTCATGTCATATCTTTAATTCTATGGTTTTTTAAGAATAAATATAATATGAAAGAGTTATGGTTCTTAAAGAGTACACTTCAATGACTGTTTGAGGTATTGTAATGGCTGTTGGTATAGAGAAGTCAAACATTTCAAGAATCATTCAAGCCCACAATAAAACAGGGTCAGTTGCAATGAAGCAGAAAAGAAAATGCAATTGAAACAAAAAACGAAAGCTCAAACTCACCAATTATTGCTTCAAAATAGCCTAATTAATTCTTAGAAAAGAAAAAGCAAAGACCTTCAGAGAGCCCAAAAAGCTAGAAGAGTTGTTATTGATTGTTCTATGGTGAAATAGGTTTCATGAATGTAGAAAAATAGCTAAAAGACCAGTTTTAAAAAAAAAAACAGCTACTACCATTGCCATTATGAAAAATGAGGCAGCTGGACAGAACAGTGAATAGAGTGCTGGGCCTGGAGTCAGGAGGATCTGAGTTCAAATCCAGCCTCAAACACTTAGTAGCTGTGTGATCCTGGGCAAGTCACTCAACACTGTTTGCCTCTGTCTCCTCATCTGTAAAATGAGTTGGAGAAGGAAATGGCAAACCACTCCAGGGTCTTTGCTAAGAAAATCCCACATGGAGTCACAACTGAAAGGTATGAACAACAACAATATTATGAAAAAATGTTCAACATGGGCAAGATGATACAGACTATATTGGAGAAGACTGTAAAAAAAAGTGTCTAATTTTTCAATTCAAGGCTATACCAAAACTATTTTCAGCAGTGTATGTGAACCTGTAAGACCTAGTCATGTTCATTAGACTGTAAAACATCCCAGTGATATTTTTTCCTCCCAGTGGGCTTGTCCTCATTGAGAAAGTGATTAACTCTGAAAATATATTTATATACCGAGAACAAAATTGTTCCAGAATTACAGAATTCCCAAATGGAGATGCAATACTGCAACACTGCTTGGCACAATGCCACAAATCATAAAATGTTAAGAAATTTATACAAGGGATGAAAATAATAAAGATGTTTCAATGGCCTGGGAGCTCACCTAATTTAAACTCCTTTGAAAACCTAGGTGCTAAAAGCAAGGCTAGACTTGGAAAAATGGACTGTTTTCCAAGTCTCACTTAATATCCAATGTGATAAAAGGAGGTTTTGTAATAAACAATTAAAGAGTATGCATGAAAATATTGCAAAATCAACGCTAAATCTTACAACGTAAGTTATTTCAGCAAGAGAGGCTACAACACATATAACACTTAACAAAATAAAAGGTTTGTTTAATGTAAAAAGTTGTATAATTTATTAAATATCAGTAAATTTATTTTATCTTTTCCTAAGTAATTTTACATACCACTGTACTACTAAATGTACAACATGTTTTATGTACACCACATATTATTAAATATAAATGTTTGGCATTTAAAGATCATAACACCATACCTTCCCCCATTCCTTCGCAGAGGTGTGGGGGTCCATGAGTATGGAATATTATATATAACATTATATATAATGTTATATATAAAGTTATATATATTTTTTTCTCTTCATTTTTAAAAAAAAAATTCATTTTATAGGATGGATCTCTAGGAAAAGGAAAGGAAAGGAAAGGGATCAAGAGAAAAATCCAGGCAGTACATTGTTCCCCACACCTGAACACCTTCTCTTGTCTCCATGCTTTTGAAATGGTTGGCCTCCATGCCTGGAATTCACCCTCTCCTCACTTCTGCCTCTTGGACAACCTGGTTGCTTTCAAGATTCAGCTCAAGTGCTATCTTATACACAAATCCTTTCCTAATGTCCTTGTGCCCTCTCTCCCCAAACTATCTCGTATTCATTTTCATAAACATTCTGTATATACTTATCTAGGTACATATTACCTCTCTAGAATGTAAGGTCCTTGAGTACAGTCTTTCATTTTTGTTTTATATCCCCAAACCTTTGCATAGTAGCACATAGTAGGCCCTTAATAAAACTCTCCTTGACCACAGAAAAGCCTAACAAATTGATGGCTCCCAGAACTGCTCAGCAAGTGCCATTTTTCATCAAGAGATTGCTTCAGCATGGCTCCTGGATGTCTAAGAAACTACAGTTGGCTTCCTTTGGTAATTCCCAACCCAACCACTTTCTAATGGTGTTAAGAATCATCCCACCTCCATCCACACTCTAATCTCTTGGGCTCACCCAATCCAAATAAAAATTGCTTATACCCACATCAAGCCAAAGAGCTTTTTTAGGACCATCACAGTTCAAATCTATACACTGGGGAAGACCCAAGAAACAACCAGAGATTCCTTAAAGAGAGATCTGGGGGAAACTGAATGCCAGCCTGAAGTTTTTGATACGAACTCTTAACATGTAGCTATGCTAGGATATTAGGCTCAGCTGGGTTATTCCTCAATTGTTATAAGAAAACAGCTAAGTTTAAATCTGTGACTGAAAGCACTGCCTAGAGGCAGTACATAGACGTGAGTGAAGTAAATGATCTCTAAGGTTCCCTCTAGTGTTCTAGGGGACTGGCCTCACACTAGAAAAGGGATGATGGCCATAGGTAATCCAAAATTGGGCACATTTGACTTCGGTATTCAAGGAATGATTCAGTATATAATGTATCTGGTGTAATTTTAATGAACTTGATAATATTTTAAATGATAAAACACAGCATATTAATAGCTAAACACTACCCTGAATCACAAAGAAATTCTGATTATTAGCATCACTGGGCTATTGATTTAGATTACAGATAGCTACTTGGGATATATGTATATAGTGTAGCCAAGGATGTTAACCTTAAAATTTAAAACTTGATTCTGTGATTTATAATAAACTACACTGTACAATTTACTTTATGCTAGTAGTCCCTATGCTGCCACCCCCAAATATATATATAGTGTGATATATATGTACATACATATATATAAAATCAACAATTTGTTGATTACAACAGTAAATACTGTAGATTTTATATACGTGTGTGTGTATATATATATATATATACATACATACATATATATGACATATATACACACTATTTTGTTAGGTCACCTATAACACCTATAGCTGTATACTTTTTTGTGTCATTGTTTTCAACATGCTAAAATAATAAGGATATCTTTAAAAAAGGAATCGTGCTTTATTGAAATTGATATTAAATTAAATGAACTTACATTCATTAAACATATTGTCACTAGTTAGAAGATAATTTGAGATTGTCCTGTGCTATGAAAAATTCACTTGTTAATAATTTATTGACACTACAGATAATTTTAAATTGTAAAGATGCATAATACCACACCACACTCAACTCTACGAAGCTCAATTCAATTTAATAAGGTGACAGGGATATGTACAAATTTTAAAATGATCTCTGCCTTAAGGGAGTTTATATTCTTCTGTAATAATAAATGATATTTATGTACTACTTTACAGTGTACAAAATATTTTTGCAAACATTGTCTCAAGATAAGAAGTTTGAAGAGTATACATTTCTAAAAAATTATAATCACTGCTGCCCCTAAAGGGCATCCTCTCTTTCTCCGCTAAGGGCCCCTTTCCTCTGGAACAATGAACATAGGGACCAGCCAGATTCAGTACTTCAGGGAAGTCCAGCTTCTAAGGGTTAGGCTCCTATTGTTATCCTCTTTGGCTGGTGTCAGACATATCTACCCCAACAGCCCAAGGGAAAATTAAAGAAGATTTAGATTTGGCTCCTGTCTAGGTTCTACCCAAAAGGGTAGTGTATAAAGGGTACAATGTAAATCAAGTATGGGACATGCATTTATTTTCTACACACTAAAGGAATGCTACACAAATAAGAGAGAAACTTAAAACAAGATTCAGTAACAGAATTACTATTAATCTCTGCAAGGATGTTGAGACTTAAACATCAGAATGTGAAACACTGTGGAAAACTGCTGAATATGTATTGTTACATTTCACCTCAGTTCTGCACTGTCCAGACAACTCCAGGCAAGCCAAGTCGGAGCTTGGGTTCAGTTTCTTGTGGATTGTCATTTTCTCCAATCCAAAAATTCCTCTAACCATGAGTCAATCCTAATAAAAAAAAATCCAGAATCTTCAACCTCTAGAACTCATGAGGTTGCCTCCAAGGATTGTTTTCAAGTTACCTAGGATTAGGCAAAGAAATGGTAGAAAGGCAACCAGAGGTTTGGGTTTTAAGTTCACCTAGTTAAGCCTTCCAGCTCTAGAAGTCTCATGGGGGAGGGGAGGGAGTGGAGGTGACCAGCACCTGCCTCTAACACTCCTGTAAGAGGCACAAAGGGTATTCACATACTCTGTAGCCAGAAGGAAAAAAACACATCTGAGAGTAAAAAAAAGACATCTAAGAGCAAGTTACTCCCATTTAAAAGTCTACTGAATCACTATTTCTTCCTATTCAGTGGCCAATGAAGGGATTTCTTTATCCCAGTGGAAGTGGCTAGGCACTTAATCAGTAAGCAAAAGAGCTCTGTACCACCCATGGTTACACATTATTTCTCATTTTGTCTCTCTGCTCACTTCCCTTTGCACAGATAACTGAGCTACATATAAAAGTTACTATTTCCTTAGAAAAAGCAATTATATTAAGATACTGAACCACTCAAGTTCTATATTTATTTATAGGTATTATGAAACCCTACTATTTGATATATTTAAAACTATGTTGCATTCAAATTCCATCTGTATCCAACAGATTGAACTTTAAGCTATTGCGAAGCAAACATTCTTTCAAAGAAAAGAAAAAAAACATTTCATTAGTCAGTGATATCTAAAGTTCTTGTCAGGGACTTGCTAATTCATCTTCACATTCAATAAGTTTATTTCTCTTGCCCCTATCTATTTCATTAATTAACAACTTGGCTACAGGCTAAGATAACTTTCTAAAAACCTTAAATATACTCTTTGCAAAGAGTACTTTGAATAGAAATAGCTAGTATTTATATAAGCACTCTAAGATTTGCAAAGCACTTTTACAGGAACTACCTCATTTGGTCTTCAAAACGACCTTGTGAAGTAGATGCTATTATTATCTTCATTTTGCAGATAAGGAAACTGAGGCTGAGAGAGGCTAACTGACTTCACCAGCAACATACTTTTAGTAAATGTCTAAAGCAGGATTTAAACTCAGGTCTTCCTGACTCCTAGTCCAAGACTCTATGAACTGTGGTACCCAGCTATAAGAAAAGGATATACATTTTCCTAAAAATGAAACTGAAGGACTCATGGCTTCAAGGAAAAAGAAAAACAGATGCACTCCAATATAATATTTATTAGCAGGTGTAATGTTAAGCAAGGTGGGACTTTTTTTTACTGTTTTCTCTTTTGGAATGCTTAGGGGATCAAGTGCCTTTAATGAGTCTTGCTTTTGTTTGAATGGGACCGGTAAAGTCGGACCTTTTGTCTTTTGTTTTGGAGCGCTTCTCAGCACTGAGGTAATCAAGTGCCTTTGAGTCTTGCCTTTCAAATGTAATGGCAAGCAAAGTGAGACTTTTTGTTGTCTTTTGTTTGCATGTTTCCCAGCACTAAGGCTATCCAAGTGCCTTTCATTGAGTCTTGCCTTTGTTTCAATCAAGAGTCTTTGATTCAATCAGGGGTCTTTGATGACTTAAGTCATAAGAAAATCTAAGTTGCATGAGTTTGAGTCACAAGGTAGTGATGCCCTTTGACCCTGAAAAAGGGTATATATGATTTGAGGTTAGCATTTGGCTCTTGATCACTGGAAGAGTGTCGTAGCCATCAGGGACCCCACCCCCTGCTTTGGAAACCCAGATGTTGATGCTTCTCTCTCTGGTAACTGTATCTATTTCTGTAGTTAGATGGTTAGAAGCCTGTCTACCGGTTTGTGTTTATTTGCTCTGTTTATATAATGTATGCTTGTAATTTCTGTTTGTATACTCTCTAAAGTTCAGGGTACTAGTTTTTCCCCCTGAACTAAGTGAATGATATATGTATGTTTAATTAAAGTAAGATTGTTAACTCTTTAAAACTGCTTTCCTTTGAAAAACAGATCAAAGAACCTGTGCTAGCAGCCCTCCTGTACACTGGTGTTGTTGGCCTTACATCTCCACAGTAGTGGCAAGTAGCATTGTTGTTACAGTAGGAATTATAATATTAGATTTTATTGCTCACTTTGAGGATTATTGGTGATGTTGCAGGTAGATTAATTTTTGCTATTCAATAGTAAGACAAGTATAAAACTTGATTAAATTAATAGGTGCACTGGGTTCTTTAGTCTCTGCTGCCTCTGAGCAGTACTTTTAAGATGACAAGAAGTTAATTCTAAAAGCAAAGCTTCTCTTAACATGTAGGAAGTTCAAATAGTGAAGAGCTCTTGAGACTTGGATATCCCCAAGAGATTATCTATAATTATGATGTTGCACCCACAGACAGAAAGAAGACAATATTTCTAGCAAACAAAAATTTTCCACCAAGTCCTACAACATACAGCCGCAGTTACTGCTGAGAAAAAAAGAAATTAGTAGATGGGAACAACACTCTGGTATTCAGCACCAGGACTGGGTCTTACAGTAGAATGTAGACTCCAACTTATTATAATTTTAAAGCAGGGATTCACAACCTTTTGTGGTGATGCCTATGGGCTCCTCAGAATACTGTTCATAAATGCACAATATAAAATATGTAGGACCATGAAGGAAATGAATTATATTGAAACATAGTTATCAATATCTTTAAAAAAAAGTTTATGGACCTCCAGGTTAGGAGCCCCTAGAGGAAAATAAGGAAAACCCTGATGACCATTCGATCTTTCCCTACCTACTGGAAAATACCAAGAATTCCATTTTCAGCTTATATCTTCATAAGAGCCTTAGGGTGATCAATTTCCTCTTTTTTACATATTAGAAAACTGAGGCCAAGAAATAGTAAATGATTTGTCTAAGTTCACAAGTAGGATGGAACAATTCTAGATTTTTAATCTAGTCCTCCTAGTTCCAGATCCAACTTTCTTTTCTCCTCACCAGAATACAGGAGTTAACAGCCAAAATGCTAACAGTTGGAGCAATTCTTTGTATCTCAGCATAAAGGCCTTTTATAGAATGAGTGGGAGATTCTATCTCAAAAGCACTGGGGCAAATAGGGGAGTAAATGGGCTTGAGGAGAGGGCTTCTATCAATGAGAGAAAAGGGCACAAGACAAAGAGACTGGGTTGCTAATTACAAACTGGGTCAACTTCCCAATTTTGTGTGAGAGCAGTCTTCTTGTTTATCATTTCTCTCTTCTTTACTTCCCTTAGGATATATATGTGTGTGTATATGTATATATATGTATATATATATATGTATATACACACACATATATGTATATATGTATGTATGTGTGTGTGTATATATATATGTGTGTGTGTGTATATATATATATATACATATATATATATATACACACATACTCCCTGCATGCATACAATAATGGATATGTGTACTCCCTACATATATTGATTGTGCTATATAAACATTTCAGTCAAGTGGAATTTATTAAGCACTTACTATGTGTCAAGCACTGTGCTAAGCATTGAGGATACAAAGAAAGGCAAAAAAATATTTCTATTGTACTTCCAAGTTTTTTTTTCCAGTTCTATCAAAATGTGTTTATGATTAACAGGCAGTAATAAAGAAAGCTCCAAAGTTAACTAAACCTAAAGACCACGTGCAATGTTAGTTTCCAGCAAGGAAAAGTTTTCTCATTAATTTTTTTAATTATACAACCTAATAAATGAAAAACTCAATTTACGAATTGCCTTTATAGGTATGCTACTCTTCATACAACTGGCCCATTCCTTTTAATCTATGACAATTAGATTTTTGTAAACAATCATTTTTTAATGCACAGTTTTCTATTTTTTAAAAAAAGCAACTCTGCACCAAATATTTTTATAATATAAAACTTCTGTTTTGCTAGGATTACAGTCTCACTTGGAAATTTAGATTTTTGTATATTAGACTTTCTTAAAATAGAGAATATTGTAATCTGAAATGACATCTGTATGAAGTAGTGTCTACAGAAAACAAAATGCACATACTTAAAAACTTATTCCAATTTGAATTGGAATTAATGAAACTAATCCCCATCCTACCCCCTTACTGAAACAATAATTGCTCTTAGTCCCCTCTCTGAAATTTGTTCTTGTTCAGTCACTTAGTTGCGTTTGACTCCTTGTGAAAACCCCGTTATGGGATTTTCTTGGCAAAGATACCAGAGTGGTTGCCATTTCCTTCTCCAATGGATTAAGGCAAACAAAGGGTGACTTGTCCAGGGTCACTCATTTAGAGTCTGAGGTCATATTTGAACTCACTTCTTTCTGATTCCAGGCCCAGCACTCTAGCCACTGCACCACCTAGCTCCCTCTCCCTCTGAATTTCAGTTTCCTATAAAATGATCTTCAAGGTTCCATTATATAGAAAGTTTTATGGTTCTACTCTATAATGCTAGAATCCAAGCATCACTAAGCTTGACTAATCAGGAGAGTATTTATGGAATGTTTGTTAAATCATTTTTACCATACTGGGAACCTTGGGACATACAGAAAAAAAGTCTAATACTCTTTTGTTTGGAATTGTTTTTGTTTGGAAATCTAGCCTCCCTCTCCAGACATACTTCATATTAATCACCAACATGTACCACATTTCAGACAAACTGTTCTCCTCACTTTTACCCCCAATATGATATTGTATCTCCTAATACCATGCCTTTGCATAGGTTGTCCACCATGCTTGGAGTGCTCTCCATTCTAACCTCCAGTCATTGGAATTTGTAATTTCTTTTAAGGCTTAGGATCCTTTAGCTCAGGTACCATCTCCTACTCTGAAAAGTCTTTTCCCAACCCCACAGGGATTTCCTAATGTGCCCTCCCCTTTCCTCAAATTACTTTATATACATTTGCATATACTTTTAATGTATACACCTGCATATGTGTTCTATTCTCACCACCCCCAGCGGAACATAAATTCTTCAAGCACAAGAACTGTTTTATTTTTGTCTTTGTACCTCTAGCACCTTGCCCAGGGACTTGAACATAGTAGTTGCTTAATAATTGCTTACTGAATTGGTTCTAGCCTGAAAGAACTAAAATCAATTTAGGGAGATAACCCTAATAAATGTGAAACAGCTGCAAACAATACAAGAGAGTTTATAAGTACTTGCCACCTTGTGTAATTGACACTCAGTGTCAGAGGACATCACTGCTGTATTCATGGAAGTTTTCTTGGAAGAAGTAGGACTTGGGTTGGTCCAGTCTGAGAGGATGCTCAGGACATAGAGAGGCTAAGGACAAAGGGAAGGCATTGCAGGTAAGGGGAACAACATGAGCTGAAGTAAACACAAGGAAATACATTCGCATCCATCAACCAAACGGACCAGGTGTTTCACAGATAGCACACAGGAGCCACTGGAGTTTTGGGACTCCAGCCTCTAACAGGTTCATTTCTGGTCATACAGGAAGACAGCTTCAGAGGGGTTAAGAATCAGCTTTATTCTAGTCTAGTCTTCTCAATGGATTGCTGATAATGGGAGCACCAGCTCCTGCAGCATTTCCTAATCACCCTTCTCCTAGGGGCCATCAAGAATCGGGGGCAATTACCCCTATGTCTTGATGGGGTCAATCAAAACAGGCACAGCTTGTGCACTCTCCTAAATCCCCTCAAGCGTCAAAGGGGGCTGGTTGAGGCACATACAGCACTACACTGTCATATTCCCTTATGGTCCCCTGTAGGTTCCCTGTGGTTTCCCCACTCACTGACCAGTGCTCACTTGCTTTATAGGACAACAGATAAAGAAGGCATCTTGACAACATTAAGCTCACAGGTTAACTTTAGCAATATCGTCAATCTGCATAAGTGTAGTAAATATCAATTATATCACCCCCACATCTCATGGCACAGTCTCAGTAGGACTGTCTGTCACTAGGATTCTAGGAATTACTGTCTAGGACGGTTGGGGCTATTCTGGGAGTTATTATCTAATACCTGGAAACTAGACATTGCCATGGCCGTGGATCCTGAGAAACTAACCTCTAAAAAGGATAACAAAAGCCTCCTTACATACACTGGAGATGGTTATGAGATGAACTATCTGAGCTCTTGTTGTTGTGCTTCCTTCATTCTCAAAGAGGATCAATGACGTAACGAGGCTGATGTCTTGACTATCATCATTTGTCAGAGGAACAGCGACGGTAACTGCCATATACAAAATGAAACTCAATATAGCTGCTGTTGATACCTTGAGAAAAATCAGTCAGTATTTTTACTGATTTAAATAAAGACTATACAAATCCTAATCTGTGGCAAAAAAAAGAAAGAAAGCTAAGGTCGTCTACTTCTGCTCTTACCCATGCACACTTTGCTAACTTGATACTGACCTAGAAGATCTCTGTAGAACCTGAAGGATCCTCATAACTTTTATTCTGGGGTGGCCATTGTTATAAGAACAGGGTAATATGGAAGAGAAGGAAGGAGCAAGGGAGAATGATTTTTAAAATGCATATCTGATTTACCAAGCGTTCTATAGTCCTTGACTGTGGATATACTTTTTAAGTTTATTGGCTCCAATTAAGTTATACTCGGGAAAAATAAATTTGACTCCATTTATTTTCAGATGAAATTTTTCCTGTTTAGGTACTTCTATAAAGAGAGATGTTTACATATATAAAACAGAGCATACCATTTTTACCTATATAGAATATTAAACAGGCATCTCATTTTCATTTTTTCAAAAAAGGTGTCTATTTAATGTTTCACATAGAAAAAAATGAGATGAAAGAATATTTCAAGTCACTAATAACATAAAAATTTCATAACAAAGCAACTCTTCAGTTTTCCTTAAATGAAAAATTGGCAAAGGTGACACAAGATAGGAATAGACAGGATTGGATGGGTCGCAGGAGAAAAAAAGGTACATTAACACACTATTGGTGGAGCTGCAAATTGGTTCAACCATTATGGAAAAAAATTTGGAATTTTGTAAAGAAAGTGATTAAACATGTCCATACCCTTTTCCCTGTGATTCCGCTGCTAGGCATATGCCCAAAGGAAATCAATCATAAAAACAAAAGTCCCAAACATATCAAAATACCAATAGCAGCATGTTTTAAAGTTAATTTTTTATTAAAAAAATATTTAACATTACCTACATTTCCCATTATGTCCTCACTTCTGACCCTCCCAGGGAATTAGAATGAAAAAAAGTTTAGCAAAATTAACTAATATATTGGAACATGTCTGCCATTATATACACCATTACACATCCATGATCCCCACCTCTACAACGATGTGAGAGGAGGTGTCTTCTGATATCTCTTCTTTGAGGTCATTATAATTTTCACATAGTTTCCACAGTTTCCTTCTTGAAGTAATTTTATATTAATTTAGTCACTGTGAATATTGTTTTCCATTTATGTTTACTATCCTTTGTCTTTCTATCCTTTGTCTTTCTATGCTTCTCTATATGTATTATATTTACCAATTTTTACATCACACTAATAGTTCATTATTATAGTTTATTTAGCCATTCCTCAAATCATTGGCCAGCCACTTTGTTTCCAGTTTGTTGATGCCACAAAAAATTCTTCTAGAGATATTTTATTATATATGGTGCCTTTCTTTTTGTCACTGATCTCTTTGGAGGACATACCTAGAAGTAAAATCGCTGGTCCAATAGGTACAGATATTTTAGTCACTCTCTTAGAAATGAACTGCTAACCAGAACGGTCAAGCCAATTTATAGATACACCAATAATACATCAGTGCACCCATCTTTCCACAATAATCCTAACATTGATTATTTTCCTCTTTTGTTATTTTTGCCAATTTGTTGGGCATAAGGTAGAAATTCAAAGGTATTTTGAGTTCTTTTATCATTATTGATTTGGAGCATTCATTCATACAGTTGCAATTATTTCAAGAACCGTCCCTATCCTTTGACCATTTACCTATTGAGAAATGGCTTTTGGTATTATATAATTTCTCTTAGTTGTCCATATATCTTGGACTTCAGACTCTTAGCAGAGATAACTAATGAAAAAAATTCTTAGTCAGCTGCTTCCCTTCTTATTGCAGATACATTAATTTTGTCTCTCCAAAAGTTTTGCAACCTCTTGTAATTAAAATTATCTATTCTTGTCTTTGTAACTTTCTCTCTTTTCTGGCTAAGCATTCATTCCCTATGAATAGTTGGGAAAGGTACATAATCTTCTTATCTTTGCTTCTGTCTGATCTTCAATAAATCTTATGTGTCCATTTAAAATTTATTATGTTGTAGGCTATGCTATGCTGCTCTAAACCTAATGTCTGCAAGAATGCTTTCTACTTTTTCCATTAATCTATTTTTCTATGTTTTAAGCAGGACCGAATAGTTTTGATGATTGTTGCTTTATAACTCATATATATTGTGAGGTCTGGAAGGATTATCCTCCCTATATTACTACATTTCTGCATTATTTCTTCTTGATATCCTGAATCTTTTTTACTTCAAAATGAATGTTATTATTTGATCTGGCTCTATAAAGTACCCCTTTGGCAGTTTGACTGGTATAGCATCAAATCAATAGATTAACTTCAGTAGTGTTATCATTTTTATCATAATGATATGGACCACTGAATATTCCTTCAATGATTTAAATTGCTTTAAAATATTTAAGGAGTATTTTATAATGGAATCTATGTAAGTATTAAAAGTGCTTTGGTAGACTAGCTCCCAAATACTTTATGCATTTTGTAATTGTTTTACATGAGGCTTCCCTTTTGATTACTACCTTTTGAATTTTGTAGTTGTTCCATAGAAATCCTTTTGATTTTTGTGGGTTCATTTTGTATCGTGCAACTTTGTTGAATATATTGTCTCAAATAGATTTATTTGGTGATACTCTATGACTAAATAAACCACTGTCATAAGCAAATGACATTCCTGATATAAATCCAACTTTATCACAATGAATGTTGTTTTGGATAAAGTTCTTTAGTCTGCTTAACAGTATTTTATTGACATATATTGAATTAATATTCATTAATTATATTGGTCTATAGTTTCTACTTTTCTCTATCTTTCCTGGTTTAATACATTAAGATGATATTTATCTCATAAAAGGAGATTAATAGATTACTTTCTCAATTTTTCCTCACATTTTGTATCTTACTGGTATGAATTGGTCTTCAAAAATTTGACAGAATTTTCCTGTAAATCTGTCAGAATCAAGAGGTGCACCTTCCCACCCCCCACTCCCACCTCCCCTGCACCACCACCTTCGGTAGCTCCTTTGTAGCACATTTTATTTCCTTTTCTGAGACTGAATAATTCGAGATCTCTATTTAATGTTCTGATAGTTTGTAAATTTTATAGTTTTAAAGATAATCTATTTCTTATATGTTTTCAGTGTTCACACTTCTTTTTTATTCTGGTTTTGTTGTGATTTCACCTTGGTGATTTGCTAGTTTGTTGATTTGGTTTTTCTGTCCTCTTTTCATTCAAAAGGGCTAAAGGTTATCAATTTTAGTATGTGCTCTTTTTCAACAAATCAGCTTTAAGTTTTATTTTCAATTCTGTAGTCTGTTTGATTTCCAGTTTATCTATTTCTCCTCTAATTTTCTAGATTTCTCTTTTGTCAGATTCTAGTAATTTTTTAGGTTTTTGAATTTCTTACTCTTTTAAGTAGATATTTTATCCCTACCATTAGTCCAAACTGCTTTGAAGCTTGCTCTCTTCCACCTTTCACCTCCCACCTCTTTTTTGTCAGCCCTTTACCTATTTGGGGGTTCTACTTATATTATTAGTTTCTTTCATTTAGTTATCCATTTTGCCCTTCTTTTTTCCTTTATTTTCTCCATCCCAATTAAGTTGATACCTCAAAACTGCCCCTTCTCTCTTCACTTCCAACGTTTTTTGTTTGTTAAGGTTTTTTTTTCCTGCACTTTTTTCCTAAGAGTTTTTTTTTGCTTTGTTCCTTTCATTAATTATCATCACCTCCTGCTACCTCTGAAATTTTTTTTCTTTGATTCACTATCTACAATCTTATTTTTTTCCTTCTTTAATCTCTTTGTCTTCTTCATGGAATTGAAGCTTCTGAAGTACTGGGTTTAATCTCCTTCTCTGACCAATTTCTATGCTATTTCTTTTAAATTTTTGTAGCAGTACTTCTTGTAGTACTGAAAAACAAGAAGCAAAGCAGATGTCTATCAAGTGGGAGAAAGCTAAACAAATTCATGAATATAATGTAAATTATTGAGACATAAGAGATGATGAATATGATCCATATAAGAAACATGAAAAGGCTAATATGAATTGAGGGCAAGGAGGAGAACAAAGAAAACAATGCGTATAATGACAACTACAATGTAAATGGAAAGAACAAAACAATCACAACTCAATGTTACCAAATCCTAAAAAGCCTCACTAGCTCCTTTCAAGCAGTAGAAGACTATGGGTGGGAAACACTGCATATCTTTTGGTTTTGGCTGATATGAGTAATTTTACTGAATTGATTTTTTTTCTCCTTTTTTATTCTTTTAGTAAGGGGTGAATCTCTAGGAGAAAAGAGAAGGAGGCATATATTTAAAAAGCTAGGTATTATAAAGTCAAACAACATCTATGATAATTTTTTAAATAGAAATGAATTTTAGGTGCTTTTATTGTTCAAAAAATTAAATGAGATGAAAAATCCAAAACAGTGAAGATTTTAACTCAGACATAGCTAAATATTTCATGTTTCAACTGCCATAATAAATGTAGAATTAAATTACACACATACTTGATCCTAGGTCAATTTTTTGCTGTCATACTTCTAAAACTTGGTATTAATATAAGGGATATGAATAAATGAGGTATCACCATGTGAAAATTTTTCCCCATGGCAAACCTTCCTGCCTCCACACAGAATAAGAGAAGTACTTATAAAACTAGCTGTACACTAAACATCCCTTCTATCCCACAAAAAAGCACAACTGCTAAGCCACAAAGTCATATTGTAACACATAAGCCTCCATTATTTCACCTACTTTCTGAGTTCAAATCCAGCCTCAGATACTTACTAGTTGTGTGACCCTGGGCAAGTCACTTAACCATGTTTGCCTCAGTTTCCTCATCTACAAAATGAGCTGGAGAAGGAAATGTCAAACTACTTCACTATACTTGCCAAGAAAACTCCAAAAGGAGTCAGGAAGGGTTGGGCAGGAATGAAAAACAACAAAATTAATCTTCCAACTCTAGATCCCTCCATTAATCTTGTTGAATCTTTTTCGATTTTTTTTCTTCACAATGTATTAAAATGTGTAACTTCACACGATTTGGAGAAAAAAAATTCCTTCTAGCACTTATATTTTTGTTGAATGTTCTTCCTTATGTCCTTAAGAAATAAAGCTAAAATGATTAAAACTATGTTTTGATTAAATTAAAATTACAGGTTTTTTTTTGTTTTCTGCTGGTTCCAATTTTGTTTACAAAAAATGCTATTAAGAAACCTTGGTTTCATTCCATATAAGCACTACAAATGACAAAATGTAGAATTGCACAAAATTGTGGTGGTCTTATCTTTAATAATCTTGGACTAATGCTTCAACTGTCGCCTTAACTTGCATGTCATAGCATCACCTCCCTGATGTCACAGTCCTCTTCGAGAACAAAGGACAAACAACAAGAACCATGTTAAAGAAAAATTCTGAGATAAAAACCAAATAAAATTATTAACTCAAAGAAATTAAAATTACAGTACTGGGGTAATTCTTCAACCTGAGGATACAGACTCAATTTTGTCCACCAAGTTTTCAAAGGATTAAATTAGCCCAAGCCTAATCATCAAGTGGGTTCTTCTCTTTTTAGCTGTTTCCATCACCATAAGTGGCAAGGGAAATGAGGAGGAAGTGAAACTCAAAGGGAAAGAATTATCCTCTTTCCTAGAGTAGAATACAATGACAAAAGGACGTTCTGTATCCCAGGGTACTCTTTGAACCCCCTCTCCTCTACCAGGCATCCAGGGAATGGCTGGGTCATATCAGATGTCAATTGTATCAACAATTCTGAAGGGGTATGTGTTAATGAGGGCATTCTGGTGAGTCAGCTATGAGATCCAGAGAAGGTATATAAAGGAGATTGGCAGCTCTGTGGTGCTCTTTACCTGGGAGAACTTGAGAGCAAAAGGTCAAGTAAGAGTTAAGACTAGCAATGCAATAGTCTCTCAGCTGTGATGTCATGGTGTATGAGGGACCAGGCCGTCAGTCTTCTGGGAGCATCAATAGGGAGACCATGTAGAGAGTCTCCTCTGCCTTGGTTTGTTTGTATGGATTCAGAGCAGAGTCCTATACTGCTCCAGAATTTGGAACACATGTAAGAGGAAAAGCTCATCCAAAGGGAGACATAAGCCTGAGAGAGGCATATCTGTCTATCAACTACTGAGTTCATTTTCACTATCCGCAAGGAAGAAGTACTCTGTGCAATAGACTATAATACATATTTATTGTTGTTTCAGTCATGTCTGACTCTTCGTGGCCCCATTTGGAGTTTTTTGGCAAAGACATTGGAGTGGTTTGCCATTTCCTTCTCCAGCTTATTTTACATATGAGAAACTGAGTCAAAATTAAATGACTTGCTCAGGATCATACAGCTTGTTAGTATCTGAGGCCAAATTTAACTCAGGTCTGTTCTCAGGTCAAGTAATATATAAATGTTGGATGATATTATTATTATCGCATGACAGTCTTTATACACAGAAGGTTAACTACCTGACTCACTAAATACATACATGCATATGGTGCAATAGAATCCATTTCTTACAGTTCCATTTTTCAGTCATGCATCTTAGAATTCTATTTGTCCTAGAAGTTTTCTTTGTTTAAAATTGAGGATGTAACTATAGTACTCTGGTATGTGACATATAGTAGGCAGAGGAACAGACATTAAAAGCTAATGTAGCTTGGTAAAACCATGCCCCACATACAAAGCAAAGTCAAGCACAGTGTTTTGTATAAGTGTAAAGGATTCCCCTCTCCTTAGCCACCCCTTCAAACACCAGGAGAGTACCAGTGGGGCTGTGGTGACCAGTCACACTTAGTCTCAAACTACCCATATTGCTCCTTTGAAATGGGCATCATGTTTACATCACCTCCATTGAAGTGATGCCTCAGCATGGCACAGAGCCATTTTATTTAAAATTAATTTATTTATTTTTAGTTTACAATGTTCAGTTCCAGAAGCTTTTGAGTTTTAAATTTTCTCCCTCTTCCTCCCCTCTCCAAGATGGCATGCAATATCATATAGGCTCTACTTATGCATTCACATTAAGCATATTTTCACATTAGTCATGTTACAAAGAAGAATTATAACCAATGGAACGAACCACAGGAAAGAAGAAACAAAATAAAACAAAAAAAGAGAGAGCAAATAGTATGCTCCAATCTACATTCAGACCCTGTGATTTCTTTCTCTGGATGTGGATAGCATTTTCCATCATGAGGCTTTTGGAGTCTGACTGTAGGTTCTTGAAGGGCTTGTCAGTAGAGTGCAAACTCTGGAAGGTTCTACCAAAATTGAAAGGATGAGTAAAAAAAGGAGAGGGCACTAAAAAAAAGTGGTTTCAAGTCAGCAGTAGAGGAGTAGCCTCACTAAATTCAGAGAATCTCATCACAGAATTGGCCACAGGGTGATGGATTATTTTTGGCCACAGCAACTCTAAAATTAGTCAGTCAATAAGCATTTATTAAGCATCTACTATGTGCCAAGCATTGTGCTAAGTTTGTTTTTTAGTCATTTTTCAGTCATGTCCAACTCTTCAAGACTATTTGGGGTTTTCTTGTCAGAGATACTAGAGTGGTTTCTCCAGCTTATTTTACAGATGGGGAAACCGAGGCAAGCAAGGTTAAGTGACTTTTCCAAGGTCACACAGCTACTAAGTCTCTGAGGCCAAATTTTAACTCAGGTCTTCCTGACTCCAAGCCCAGCACTCTATCCACTGTACTTGTCCCTATGTGCTAAGATAAAAAAGGCAAAAGACAAACCCTCCACTGGAGAAGCTCACATTTTAATAAATTTAGAAACTCATTTAAGTCATAGAGGCGGACAAGCTTTACATTGACTTGGGAGCATTCCTGTTTTTTGTTTTGTTTTATTTTCTGAGTGAGAGGATGACATGATCATAACTATAAAAATCATTTTGGCAGCTGAGTGCAAGATGTACTAGAGAGGGGAGAGATTAATGGTAGTAAGAACAGTTAGGAGGCTACTACATTAATCTGGACCAAATATGGTCAATAGAGGCTGTCCCAAAAGTCTTAGTGTAGTTTGATGCTATTAAAGCTTAACATTTAGGATTTAGAATTTAAGGTGGTATCATTGATTATATCATTGATGTTTGAAGCTTGGTCCTAAGAAGTAATCACATGAACAGTCTGCTATTCTGTATTCTAAGGGAGGAACCAGCAGTGGAAGGGACACTAGATTGGAAGGCAGGACACTTAGATTCTCATTACAGATTTTATCATGTGACCTTAGGTACACTGCTCTGAGCCTCATTTTCTTCAACCAGAAATTGAGGAATAATTAAGATGGATCATGGATTTAGAACCAGGAGGCAGTGATCTAGTCTAGGAAGTGATCTAGTCTAACTGCCTCGTGAAGATGCTAAGACACAGAGAGGACAAGCAACTTTTCCAGTGTCACACAGAGAACAAGTGTCACAGCTATGATTTGAACCTACTTCCTCTGACTATAAATCTCCATGTTCTCTCTCAATGCCACAAACTGTGTTGGATTATATAACTTCTAATCTCTAATTATAATGAAATCCCCCAAAATTTGTGGGCGAAGAAACATCCAAAAACTTTTTTAAAAAAATACAGTAGTTAAGAAAAGCACCAGGGGGCCTTGTGAGTGGGTTATTCTTTTTCTTGTTGCATAAGAAAAATATTCATCTCTTCTACACGTATTTTCAATAATAAGACATTTTGGTTATCAAACGTCTTTATTTTAGCACTTTATCACCCACAAAACTCCATTTATCGCTCTCCTCCTCTGCCATGGTTATCAGCAACCCATAATTAAAGCATAATGAAAGTAAACAGTGTCACAGGAAACCCAATTCATTTACATGGAGAGTGTTTAAGGAATACCACTTTCTAAAGATAGCAACAATGTCCCAGTAGAACCGCTAAATTCTATCCTTGTGTGGTTATATGTGCATGAGCACATGTGTGTGTTGTTAATCTAGGTGTCTGGAAGATAAAAGTATTGATGGGTAGTAAAATTAAGTTAAAGAAGTTAAACAGCATACGGAAGAGCCCAGTGGTACAAGATTACTAACCCAAGCACCTTGGGGAGTCAGTAATGTAAGACTTCAGTAACTTCCCACAGATCTTAAATAGGGATGGATCAACAACTTTTCACCATCTGGCTCACATCAGAAAAGAACCCTTAAGGAATAAAGGCCCACAGCAAAATACTTATGAAATGGATCATACTCTCCTGGACCAGTTTTCCTCAGGAAACTGCAAACTACTTAAATTCTGATTGTAGATAGAGCCGCGTCACTGTGAATCCTAATAAATGAAAGGTAAAGAAAAAAAATCTTCTTCAAGTCACTCAGCCAATGTACGATCTGAGAGAGACCTTAGATACCATGTAGTCCTATCATGTCAATTTTACACGCACATGCTGAAAATTTAAGCCCAGAGAGGAAAACAGATTTGATTTTACAAGGTCATACAACTAGTAGTAAAACTAAATTTGAAATCCAGTTCTCAACTCTCAATCTGGAAGTATGATATAGTAGAAAGAATACTGGACCTGGAGTCTGAACTAGGCTAGAATTCTACTTCTGACACTTAACAGGTAGCTGATTGACCATGGGCAAGCGACTAAAGCTCTCTGAGGCTCCGATTCCTTGTCTGTAAAATGGGGATAATAATACTTCCACAAGCATTTATTAAGTGTTTACTACGTGTCATGCAGCTGAGGATGTGCTAAGAGCTGAGGACACAGAGTCAAAAATATGGTCCTTGTCCTCAAGGGAGACAAAGCAAGAAGACCAACCAGAAGGCTTTTTCAGTAGGCCAGGCATGCGGTGATGAGAGCCCATAGGAGTGCAGAGTCTGAGTGGAAAGAAGGGGACGTATATGAAAGATGAGACTCTGTGAAGTTAGAAATGACAAGACTTGGCAATAGTTTGTATATATGGAGTGAGTATGAGAGAGGAATTGAAGATAACAGTGAGACTGAGAAGAGGTGTCTGACAGAATGGTGAACAGTAATAAAGATGTTGGGAAGAGGGGGGTTTGGGAAAATGATGAGTGCCATTTTGGACATGTTGAGACTACGATTCTTATGGGACAGCTTGTATTTACCACATTTTGCCTACATGAATGCAATAATATCCTAAATGGTCTTACTGCCTGTAGTCTCTCCCCTTTCTAATTCATCCTCCACCCAACTGCCAAAATCAGTTATAGTATTTTCAAGATATAGTTACGTCATTCTCCCTGCTCAAAAAAACAACAAGAGAAAAGACAAGCTTCAGGAGTCCCCTTTGAACTCTACTATAAACTCTTTAATCTGGCATTTATGACCCTCAATTTGGCATTACCTACTTTTCTAGTCTTATTTCATATTATTCCCTCTCAAGTTCCAGTAAAAATGAACTACAGTTGTTGTTGTTCAGTCGTTTATCAGTAGTGTCCAACTCTTCATGACTCTATTTGGGATTGTCCTGGCAAAGATACTGAGTAGTTTGCCATTTCCTTCTCCAGATCATTTGAAAGATGAGGAAACTGAGGTACACAGCTAGTAAGTGTCTGAGGCCAGATTTGAACTTAGTAAGATGAGTCTTCTTGACTCCAGGTCTGGCATTCAACATGCCATCTCCTCTTCAATAAATCCACATGAACCATCTCCCATGCCTATGGAGGCTCGTCTCCCCTTCCAAAATTTTCCTTCAAGGCTCGGGTCCAGTGATACCTTTGCCATGAAACCTTCCCTGAACATATCCACCTCCTCCATCCAACTGAATTATATTATTATTCAAATTATCCTACACCACTTTATCCAGGTTTCCTCCTTACTTGGACCCTGATCAACATCTCATTGTATTATACTTACAGCATGGTTCTGCTCCTGATTTTCCAGACTCCTCCACCATTCTCCAGCAGTCTTCTCATCCTGGAAGATGCCTCTGCCACTGCAGCCCCTTCCTGATTACTGAGTTGCTCCTTGGAACCTCCCTTGGAGAAGTACCCAAGCCAGTCATGTTCATTCCTTAACTCCTCTCTTGGCTCCACCAGTAGTTCTCTGAACTTCTCCACCATGCCTCGCAGGTGGGTAATTTCTCCACCCCACTGCCTATTTTTTAGCTTCCTTTAATATGTTGTCGTGGCCTCTTTGCAGCTTGAAGGCAGGGACTGTCTTTCTTTTTGTTTATATTTGTATTCCTAAGACTAAGCACAGAGCCTGGCAATAGTAAGCACTTTAAAAATGCTTTGGCTAGCTAATGGGTATACATCACATCCTTCTGACACTCTAGTGAAATGTAAATTCCTTGAGAGTTGCTACTATCAACATCATTGCTTCCATGTCATCTAGCATACCACCTTGCACACATATAAATATATCAAGGACTGGTGATTTCGGTCATTGTGGGAATTTCCTCCACACAGATCACGATTCATCTTTTACTTAGTAGAGAAGTCACAGTGTTACTTGAGCATCAGAAAGGTTAACTGACATTGCCGATGATCACAAAGCTATTAAGTAATGAAGATAGACTTTATATTTGAACTCACATCTTCCTGGCTCCAAGACAGTATTCTGTTCAACCTAATATGTTGCCTGTAACTATCACACGTTTGGCACTTAGCAAATATGTGTTGAATTTGTTGAATAAGATCATATCAGCTCCAGGATTCTATGATTTCTCTGATCTTGCTCCTGTTGAGCTGGGTAAACCAACTGTCATTTCCTCATAATGCATTACTCTTCTTTTCTCTTGTTCAAATGATTCCTGAGCCACTGGAATTATATGCTCAATTTACTTCCCAGTCTCTAGTGGAAATTGAAATGGCAGTTCTAACTGAAGTGAATTAGAAATCCCAACATTCTTCTTGGTCCCAGAAGACAGAATTAAGCAGTGAGGAGAGGTAGAATTTGGCTGACATTAAGAAAAAAAAAATTTTGACAATTAGAAGTTTCTCAGAGTGAAGTGGGGTGCCTCATAGTAGTGACTTCTCCATCAATGAAGGTCTTCCAGAAGTAGTTGAATGATCACTAATTACAGATGTTATCGGGGACAATCTTTTTTCAGGTACTGGTTGGAGTGGGTGATATCTGAGATCCTTTCTTAGCTATGAGAATCTATGATTCTCACTACCACCAGAAATCAAGAGTAGGTTCTACTCTCAGCAGGATTTCCATTTTCTCTCTTCTGACACTCCTCCAGGCATTGGTGACCCAGCCAGAATTTGTCAGTAGGAAGGATTGAGGCTTCGCTTGTGTAGAAGAAAGGTTCTAATTCTCTAATTCCAATTCAAGAAAGCGCTAAGGAGAAGAGAAGAGGCAGAAGGTGGCTCCATTCCTAATCTGACAAAGATAATGGGAGACCGGACTATGTGATCTCTTTATCTCCAGATCTAGGATTCTATAATGACTTTGCTATACTTTACAGTGGTTATTATGAGGGTAAATTTACTCAGTTCAAGAGCTTCTTTCAGTGGCAAATTAAGACTTTCTTTGAGATCTCTATGTACGAAAAGCTCAATGGATGTCTACTTCCCATCTACCAAGTAAGTCTATGAATGAACTATCTAGCAAGACCATTGTGAGTGTTTGGAGAGGAGTTCCATTTTATTGTGAGAAGGTTATCAGATGTCCCTCAAGAGAGACACAAAGAAATATAATGTTTCTATTTGTCCTCCATAATTTTCTTCTTATTTCTGGATAATATATGTATCCTGGAGAGAAAGTCTGTGTCGTCTTTCTGATTTTATCCAGCTGGCCTTTGATAGTCCCTCACCACCCTCTCTTGCTAATGGTAACAAGGACAAGGTTTCAGGGCTATGTGGAGGAGGGGGCTACTGCTCTGTGGGTTCCATTCTCCAAACTCAAGAGCCTTGGACTGTAAAAGAGTATTTACTTCATCGGAGTGTGGAAGGATCCATGATAACCACTTCATCTTTGCTAATTTTGGAGGTGTACAGACCATGAAGACGTCTAGATACAAACCAAGTAAATAATTTGACACCATTCTTTTTTCACTTTTCCTTGTTAAATGATTGTTTTATATCTATTTTGATAACTGTATTTTATATAATTGGTTTGCTTCGATCCTATGTATTGTGTTTTATGCATTTAAAATGTTGTTATGAAAAGGGGTCCAAAGGCTTCACCAGACTGCCAAAGGGGTCAACGACACAAAAAAGTTAGAAACTCCTGCACTAGATCATCAGAAGCATTACCTTATTTGAAGAACTACAAACATTTAGAACTGGAAAAGGTCTCAGAGGTCATCTAGTTGGCTGTACAGTAATAACAGCTCTTTCTATATCTCCAGATTGCCAACTAGAAATTTTCTGCCTCCATTTATTTAGACCAAACTTGTCACATAATTTTTCTTGTTGTTATTCATCCTTCATTTTCAAAGGGGTGATGTCTTGACTTCCATGTGAATTGAATTAGAGTGAGGAAGAGTTGTGCAGTCGTCAGCCTCACCCTCTCTTCCACAGTCATCAGAGTCTAGTGGCAAGATAAAAGTCAAGATGACTGATTATAGCCTGGGATGCAATGGATGGCCTTGGCGTCTTTGATGTCTGAACAAGCTCTAAGCATTCCACAATGTCTGCTTTAGCCACACTAAAGCTAAAGGCTGGCCTTTGGAACAAATTGTTTCCATCTGCCCATTCCATTGGGAGAAGTCATCATATGCTTGGGGGAAAGGACAGACATCTCCCTAACTCACCAGTGTTGGTTATCCTCAACCTGGCTTAGCCCATCTGCTGAGATGGTTTTACCAAGGTGGCCACTGTACCTGCTTTCTAGGCCTATGGCCTCCTTCAATTTTTCTTGTATATAAATAAAAAATTCCTGCATGTGACTTAGCTTCAGATGGCATCAATGAAGGGCAGTGAGTGGGCAAGAAGCTCCAAGAGAGGGAGAGATAAAAGGGTTAATCACTACTCCAAGATATCTCTTGTGATTCTACCTGTGAGCTTATCGCTTAAAGGCATTAGAGCTGCCACCACTCCAAACAAATGCTTCCATACTTAAAGTGATGTTGTTTGTTGTTGTTGTTAGTCTTTCATTCTCAAAGAGGACCAATGACATCAGGAAGTGATGTCTTGACTTGCAAGTTAAATGGATTTAAGTGAGACAGGACTATGCAAAGTCATCAGCTTCTCTCTCTCCTCCAGAGTCATTGGAGTGCAGTGGCAAAACATAGATCAGGATGACTGGAGATAGCCCCCAACACAGTGGGAGACCTTGGCCTTAAAGTATGATTTTACCGGTGTAGCTATTTCCAACACCTATGCAGATCATAGTCTATAGCAGATCATGCTCCTTGTTAGAAGGCCATTAAAAAATAGTTGTGATTAGGGGGAAAAGAAACAAACATCTTGTGGTCAGTATGGTTCTGAGCTTCTGAGTTTAGCTAGGCTGGTCCTCTGACAGCAGACACAGTGGATATCCTTGTCCCTGGACTCAAAGCCTTTCCAGTCTGGTATTGTTTGCCTGGTAGAGCTTGCATTTCATTGGCATAGAATTCAAGAACCTGAGATCAACTCCATATCACAATGAGACAAATCAATGAATCTTTTCAAATTATTTAACAGAATGATCTTAATGACAATTTTCCTACATTTCCTGATCACTTCAAACAGCCTAAACAACATATGTAATTTCTGAGACCCATAAGTGATTTATCATTTGAGGAAGAGCTTAAGTAGGTCAATTAGATTAAATATCCCTGGAAAATTAGAAGCAAAGTAAAATTAGTAACTTTAATCACAGGATCCTATAGCTGGAAGCTACCTTAAAGACCATCTAATGCAGGGGTTATTAGCCTTTTGTGTCATGGAACCCGTGGCAAGCTGGCAGAACCTATGGACTTCTCAGAATAATGTTTTTAAAATGCATTGAATAGAATGCATAGAAAATAAGTTCATAGACCTTACGATAAGAGCTCTTGATTTCTAATCCAACCCACTTTATTTGATAGGTGTGAAAATAGAGGCCTAGATATGTAAAATAAATTGCCAAAAGTCATGTATTAAGTTAGTGGCAAAACTAGAAGAAGACTTCCTTGTCCGAATCCCTTCCACCATATTAACTGGCCTCAAGAATATAGAGAGAGGAGAGAACTTGGCCCATGTCCAACCAGTAGATCAGTGGAGGTGAAAGGAATACACATTATAACATGTATGTGTTTGCAAAATTAGACACAGGCCAAGGTGGTGATGCAGCAGTAATTGTATACAAGACACACCTTTAAGTTTGATTTCAGTTGTTATAATTTTCTCTATCACTCTCTTAAGTCTGGACAATCAGCAAACCAATAAATCAAGACTTAATTGGTTTTTGCCAATTTCTGAGGTGTCAATTCTCATGCAGAAAATTTATCAATTATAGTCTCTCTGGAGAGCACATGAAAGCAGGCTCCAACATGCCCCTGTTTATAACTCAAATTTATTCTCACTGCTCCTGGTAGTCTTTTTATACTATCTCCATTTTCCTACCGTTATTTGATTATATTTGATGGGTTTTGTACTAAGTTTCCTACTCTGGTGCATCATAAAGATTCTGTAAAACTAAAAACAATTGAAAGGTTTCAAGTGCAGGTCTCAGCCAATCTGTATTTTCTGTCCATGGACTAGTCAGGTTAAGTTTGTACCAGAGGTTCATCATCAAAAACTTGGCCACCACGCGATGAATTTGGAGGGATGTAACAACTCGAAAATCTGTCTACTGAGCCATGAAGCAGTTGTGATATGAACGGGCAGGGATATATAGTGAAAAAAATCATGGAACTTTAAAAATAATTAAATATTAGTTGGCCAATTAAGTTTTCAAGTTATCAGCTATGTACATCGCTGGCTCCTTTTGCAAAAAGGCTAGATATGGCTTTAGGAAGGAGAAAGTTTTCCTTTATCTTCTCTAGACTCTGTGTTCTATTTTGGTTACAGATTTGGCAGACCATCTGTAGCAGCAAAGAGTTCCAATTGTGAAGGAGAGAAAGGATACAGTCCAGAGAAACTGTCAAGTAAATTATCATCAAGCTTTCTCCCTACCCCAATTCATGGCACACGAGGACAGAATATGACAAAGGGGAAAAATATTTAGAGGACACTAAGAAAGAGGCTTTCTTACCAATTTATAAGCAAGAAAGTATATAAAAATCCTTTTATCTTTTATAAACATGACATAAAATATGGAAAAATGTAGATAGGGCAGACATAGATTAAGCCACATCAATTTGGGGGTCTAAGGTCAAAAATCTTTTGGGAGTAATGATTAGAGAGGTAGGGCTGCTGAATGGAGAGTCAGGTGATCAAAGTTCAAATATGAGCTATGCCATTTCCCATCTACAGGACATTACACAAGTCATTTAGGTTTTTGGAAGCGTTAATTTTCCAATTCGTAAAATAAAGGGTTTGGACAAAATGACTTTCCTCCCATATACTCTCTACTCTCAAATGAGCTAACTGTAAACTACTTCACACGGTGCTTGGCACATCATGGGCACTTAAATGCTTCGCCCTTCTTTCTCCCATCTAGGTTTCTATCACACGGCTTTCACTTGGATCTCTTCCTTCACGTCTCCAGCTGAGTCTCCTCTGGTGAGCCATAATTCCCACCACTCCCACTAATTTAATGTATATTAAAAGGAACAAGTTTCAGGTAGTAGATTCATAATCTCATGAATAATATGTACACTTATATAAAAGAAATGTTTAAAAGCATCCCTTCATTGTTCTCCCAGCTACTAAGGAACTTGCCTATCCATAGACCTGACTCTGGACCTCAAATTTTTTATTTTTAGCTATAGCTGTGTGCAGAAAAACCAAAGATTACAATAAAAAGGAGTTCGGCACTCCAAAACAATTTAAGTGACAAAAGCAAATACTCAGCAGTGTCTGGCTGCCGGTGGTTTCAGTTTAGATTCAAATGAGTCACATACATATTTATTTATTACATACAAAATGTGCACTGAACACTGCTGATAAGCAAAGAGTTCTATTTGATAAACAATCTGTCAGTCTTGTACCCCAAGACGGCTGGCTGGCTGGGCAAACAAAAGGGAGAACACCACATTTTATTTTTTTTTAAGTCTTATCTTGGGGGGAGGCGGATAAAAGGAAAGGGATACTGATCAAACTGATACTGGTCCTTTTTGTTCCCTAACTCAAGCCTGAACTTCATATATTTCTGACCTTCTGACTGCCCATCCCACCTCTAGCACAGTCAGCAGCACCTCTTGGACCCTTACTGGTACCCTTAATGCTTGGGGTTGATCATTACAAACTCTTTCAACAAAGGGGAAGAATGGAAGTTCAAAGGGAAAAAAACATAAAAACAGAATACTGACCTAATGTTAAAAATGTATTTACGTATTTGGAAAGAAAAAACACTTAGAGCCAAGATTATAGAATGTTAGTGCTTAATGATACCTTAGAGGTCATTCAAAACAGAAGTGTCAAACCCCAGCCAGCTGGCTGCACAACACTCCTGGGTGTTACCCAAACTACATTAAGATATAATTGGCAAATATTTAACAAAATAAATGTAAAAACAATAGAACGTAGATGATGTTATGTGGTTTTCTAAGTCAATACACAGCATGTAGAGATCCTCATGTACGATTTAATTGCCCTGCTTCTATTCTATCAGTGGTTTGACATCACTGATTTAAACCAAACCCCTAATGTTAGAGATATGGAAAGTGAGACAAAGAGCAGTACACTAACTTAAGAACACATACTTAGGAAGTTTCAGCTACAAGTATCTGTGATTCATGGTTAGAAATACAAAAATCCATTTATTTTTCTATAGATTTGGGTTCTAAAGACATATGGTATAACTACCTCAAGAAACTATGTGTGGGCTTGTTATTTGGTCCTCAGATGACTTTAGTGCCCATTTTCTTGTTAAAACAGTAAATTTTATTATTATTTGTCACCTATATTTTGTTCCTCTATGCTTCTTTCCCCTTCCCAGAGAGCCAAAATTAGAACAAAGAATATTTTAAAAAGAAGAAAAAACTCAGTAAGACTGATCAATAAATTGAAATAGTCTGACATGCAGTATTGCATCTCCCTGGGACCCATTGCCTAAGGAGGAGTGGCTGTAGTCATCTTCTCATATCTCTTCTTTAAGACCGAACTTGTCCTTTGAAATCTTGCAACATTGACTTTTGATTATCTTCCCACTCACATCTCTGTAGCTGTATATGTGATTTTCTTGGTTCTGCTTAATTTGGTCTTTATCAGTTCATGCAAATCCATACTAATACATATCATTTCTTATAGCACAGTAAGGGCAGTGAGGCAGCACAGTGGATGGAGCACCAGGCCTGGAGTCAGGAAGACTCATCTTCCTGAGTTCAAATCTGGCCTCAGATACTTATTAGCTGTGTGACCCTGGGAAAGTCACTTAACTCTGTTGGCTCAGTTTCCTCATTTGTCAAATGAGCTGGAGAAGAAAGTTGAAAACCATTCTAGTTTCTTTGCTAAGAAAACCCCAAACTTGATCACAAAGAGTCAAATATGTCTGAGATGACTGAAAAAAAAATAGCATAGTAATATTGCAATATAATCACATACCACTTTTGTTTATTTATTCTCCCATTGATAGACATCTACTTTGTTTCCAGTTCTTCGCTATCACAAAAAGCACTACTGTAAATATTTTGGTATATATGGGATCTTTCTTCTTATCAATAACCTCCTTGGAGTATATGCCTATAGTGGGATCTCTGGGTCAAAGGGCATGGAATTTTTGCCACTTCAGTTGCATCATTCCAAATTGGTTTCCTGAATGCTTATACTTATTCGTTACACCATCAACAATGTATTAGTATACCTGTCTTTCCACAATCTTTCCAACACAGAACTTATTTTCCAAGAAAGTCATCTTTTTCATCCTATTTTCAGTGACAGTTATACGCATATAAACTATAGTATGTCTAACTTTGAGTCAGAAGCTCTTGTCATATAAAGACGTTGATAAGTATTAAGACTGACAGGTCTTTTCACTTCTGTAACACCTAAAGATTTTCTCTCGCTTTCCCTATTCTGAACACTGCCACTGCCCCTACAGAAGTCTTTGTTTCCACCGGAATGAATTGTTTTCCAAGTTTCAACAGAAATTTCCAACCCTACTTACTCTAATTCCTTCCTCTACCTGTGAATCTATTCTAAATCCTGCTCCCAGAATTACCTTCTTTATGCATCTGTTTGGTCATGCTGTCCTTTCAAAAAATATTCAGCAGCTACTAAATAAAGTGGCATTCAAAGTCTTCCATAGTCTGGCACCATCTTACACGTAAAACCTTCTCTTATATTATTTCCACCTGGCATGTATTCTATGTGCCATCAAAACTGGACTATTCTATGTTCCCAGAATCAGTCTAGGCCTTTGCTCAAACCTTCTGAGGTACCTCTACTGCTCTCTTTTATTTTCTTTGCCTTTGAATTCCTACCTATCCTTTAAAGTCTAACTCACTGTTATTTCTTCCATTAAGCCTGCCCCCATTGATAGGGACTTTACCCCCCTGCAACTAACAAATACTAACGTGCATCATAGCTGCCAGTATATGTGTCTTTACCTGGACTATTTCAATGGTTTCCTAACTGATCACCCTGACTTAAGTCCTTATCCAATTAGTTCTTGATATACCTAACAAAATGGTATTTATTTCTAAAGCGCAGTGCTGAGTGTGCCACTTCTCTGCTCAAAAAACTCCAATGGCTCTCCATCGTTTCCAGGATAAAATGTAAACTCCTGGATTTGACATTAAATAACTACAATCTGGCTCCAGACTATCCCTCCAGGCTTATTACACTTTACTCTTTTACACATTCTATTTGACAGTCAGACTGGCCCATTTGTTGTTCCTCATACACAATATTCTTCCTTCTTTCTGTGCCAGTGGCTGTTCCCCCATGCCTGTAATGCAATCCCTCGCAATTCCTACTTCTTAGAATCCCTAGCTCCCTTTGAAGCTCATTTCAACTGCTTAGTCCTACATGAAGCCATTCATGATCTTCAGTTGTCATTGTTCAGTCATTTCAGTTACGTCATGACCCCATTTGGGGTCTTCTTGGCAGAGATACTGGAACAGTTTACCATTTACTTCAGAAACTGAGGCAAAGAGGGTTAAGCAACTTGCCCAGAGTCACACAGCTAGGAAGCGTCCGAGGTGAGATTTGAACTCAAGAAGATGAGTCTTCCTGACTCTAGGCCAAGCACTCTACGCACTGTGCCACCTAGCTGCTCTATTTGTGATCTACTTAAATGTGTAACATGTTGTTCTCTGCTTACCCCACCCCTCCACCTCAATACTTCAGGGCTGAAGCTAGGCTCATAGACCTAGAGCTAGAAGTGACCTCAGAGACAATTTAATCTCTCTCATTTTATAGATTAGGAAACTGGGCCCAAGAAAATCGAGTGACTTTCCCAAGGTCACATAGGAAATAAGTATCAGAAGTGAAATTTGAACCCAGATCCTCTGACTTTAGAGCCAGTATTCTTCCCACTATTCCAGCAGTGTCTGCCACACAACAGGTATAATAAATGCTTGGTGATTATATATGTATGTGTATACATACCCAAATATGCATATATGGGTATGGATATATGGATATATACATACATATATAGATATATACATGTATGTGCATTGGTATATGCATTTATATATTTATATGTGTATATATGTGTGCATACATATGTATATATATGAAATGTCCTTCCTAATTGTACACAATGTCTGCTGTCCTCAGCGAAGAGGTATGTTCCATGAGATAATAAACATCTCATTTCTCTCAAACAAAAATATAGCCCAGCTATCATGATTTCAAAGTCCAAAGCCAAAATTGCAATTAGAAAAATTCTAGTGACTTTAGGTCAATGGAGGGCGTAGGTGTCCTTAAGTCCTGGTGTTCTACATCCTCAAATTAAGGTGTCTTGGGTCTCTGGGACCCAGGATACTTGGAGCTAACTATTTAGTCTTCCACAACTGTCTGTCAACAAAGAAAAGTAGAAATCATTCAGACTTCCTACACATTTTGAGGATACCTAGACAGCTTAATTGAAGTCTTTTCCGAGGCTGCAATCACTTACTGTTTTCTATTCCCCTAAATAAAAAGATGGCTTTATTATGTCCCTAAGGGAAAACAAACCAAAAAAACCCACCATTGTCTTGAAGTTACAAAGAAACAAATATGGGGGAGATGAAGGGAAAAACTTTTCTCATTTATTGAAAAACATGCAATGAGACACAGATACACACACACACACGCATACACACACATATGAATTTATACATGTGGGTAGCCAGGTAGTACGGTAGATAGAGCACTGGGTTTAAAATCAGGAAGATTCATCTTCATGAATTCAAATCCAGCCTCAGATACTTCCTAGCTGTGTAACCCTGGGCAAGTCACTTCACCCTGTTTGCCTCAGTTTCCTCATCTGTAAAATGAGCTGGAGAAGGAAATGGCAAACCACTCTTTGCCCATGTCTTCTAGGATTGCTTTCAGTTTAAAAATTCTATAATTCTACCTGAAAGTGCTTGGTAGAATGGATAGAAAGTTGGCCTATGGAGCCAGGAAGACCTGAGTTCAAATGCTGTCTCTTGATTGTCTTGATTCATCTGGGAGTTCCCTATAGTAGTGAAAGCAGAGTTCCAATCCCTATCTCTAGCCCACATGTATATAGGTACATATATCAATTTGTTTGTTGTTTGGTTGTGCCTGACTCTTCATGACTCCATTTTGGGATTTTCTTGGCAAAGAAGGGTTACAAACTGTGTCAAAGGGGGTGATGAAATCATAGATCTTTGAAGCTTCTGTCTCTACCTCTATGGTTTTACGACTAGTCTTCCCAAGCTTGGACTCACCTTCAAAAGACAGGTATAGAGCGTATCTTCACCTTGGTGGGACCTACTGGAGCCCACACTCTACTGCAGTAGCCTTTGAGAATCCAAGGTCTTCTCTATGTCACTACGAGGCACTGGAGTAAGACCTTAGTGGGAAAACAGCAAGTACCATATGACTAGTAACGTGCTAGAAGGGACCTTAGAGGCCATATAGTCCAAATCCCCCATTTAACAAAGAAACGGAGGTGCAGGGAAGTTGAATGACTTGCTCAAGGTCACAGAGGTGTTAAATGTCAGGGGTAGGATTTCAATCCAAATGTTCTGACTCCAGAGCCAGTGCTTTTTCCACTGTACTATACCACCTCCAGGTTAGCCAAGGAACAATGAATTCTTTAACCACAGCTACTCTCAGACTCTACAAAATTAAAGAAGGGTAGTAAACTATGTCAAAGGGGGTGATGAAGTCACAGACCCTGGAAGCTTTTAAGTATAAGGTACTCTTAATTCCTTAAAAATGAAGACTTTATATAGACTACTTTTTTTAACCATGATAATGACTTTGTGAGGCTTGGTATAGAAGAAAGAGTAGCAAACTGAAAGTAAGGAAACTCAGGTTCTAGACCCAGTTCTGCTAAAGGTTAGCTGAGTGACCCTGAGCAAATGAGAACCTCTCTGGCTCTCAGTGTCCTCAAAAGGGATTCTATTATGTGATTCCTAAAAACCCTTCTGGTTCTCAAATTTGAGGAATTTATGTAGCTGTTGTTCAGTTATTTCAATCGTATCTGCTTCTTCATGACCCCATTTGGGGTTTTCTTGGCAAAGATACTGGAGCGGTTGGCCATTTCCTTCTCCAACTCATTTTATAGATGAGGCAACTGAAGTAAACAGAGTTAAGTCACTTGGTCAAGGTCACCCAGCTAGTAAGTGTCAAAGGTCGAATTTGAACTCAGGTCTTCTGACTCCTGGCCTAGCGCTCTATCTACTGTGCTACCTAGCAGCCCTACTAGGAATCTATGCTTTCTTAAAAAGAAAAAGAGTTAAGTTATAGTACAGAAAACACTCCAAATTCAAATCCCAGAAATTAACCACTATGCTACTACAACAAAAGTTATCATTTTGTTGAAAAACTGAAGTATACTTAAGTATATTTTCTTGTTAAAGTTATAGGAATCCAGTCAGAAGATTTAGAAATGAAGGGTATAGACACAATGAGACATCTTTTTAGATGGGCTTTCAACATGAACAAAAACCCCAAGGATTTTTCAGATATTTTTACAAGCAATGAGCATCTTTTTTTGGAGGGGGAAGGAAAGGCAATTGGGGTTAAGACTTGCCCAAGGTCACAGAGCTAGTAAGTGTGTCAAGTGTCTGAGGCCCGATCTGAACTCAGGTCCTCCTGACTCCAGGGCCGGTGCTCTACTCACTGTGCCACCTAGCTGTCCTCAGCAATGAGCATCTTAAGAAAAAAAACCCATAGTACTGTTAACTGGGAAAGTAAAAAATCAACCTTAGTTTCTTAACAGTTAGGTAAATACATGCTGTAGAAGATAATCAATAAACAAGCATTAACTTCTTACGTGCTATTGTGTATATGTATGTATATATACATACAATGTAAATATATACATATGCATGTACATGAGTGTGTGTATACTAATATCTAGAACCTTGAAACTTATTTTAGTCCCAGGAGGTTTTACCTGTTGTACTTTGGATGGGTTGTTAAAAATAATTAATGAATGAATAAAGTTTAGCTGTTGGTTCCATAAAAATAAGGTATAATATTGACCTTGGGAAAAAATCTGTATTTCTTTTTTTGTTCTTATCTGAGGCAAATATTGTGACTGGTGGCAAGACATTGAGAATCCAAATTAAGGTCTGGCTAGACAGTCTGTGTCTGTGGTGGGAGATGGGAAGGTGTGGAGGAAAAAAAGGAAGGATGACAAAGGTGAACAATACTACAGAAGAAACAAATCAGGAATTCAATTTCATAAGACTTATTAAGTTCCTGTTACATCTAAAACACTGTGCTAGGCATTGAGGAGGCAAAGAGTAAAACAAAACAACATTTACATCCTTACATTACCAGCCCCTTCATTTAATAAATTAAGAAACCAAGACCAAAGTAAAGTTTTTGCCTAAGGCCATATGGCTAGGTTGTAGCAGAGCCAAGTTTAGAAACAAAATGTCTTGACTCCCAGCCTAGAGAATTTAAATTCCCATTATAAACCAGCTCAATAGCTAATAGCAACTAGAATATCATAGAAAACAGAATCCAATGGCCCCTGTCTTTTGCCTTTCTTTGTATCCCCAGTGGGGAGCTAAGAGCAATGCCTCAGCCTGTTCTTTTGTCCCCTGCCTTTTGAAGTACAAGTGCAATTATAAAATATCTCCCAGTTCAAGCAAAAGTCCCCAGGAGGGTGCTTCCTTTGCTAGTAGCCAAGAAACATACATACCACCCTCCTGGGTTTTACTATGTTTTATTATGCAAAGAGTTGAATCAGCTGATACTGGGAATACGAGACACAAAATTCAAAATGGTGGAGTTGTTTTACAATAGCTTATCCCCGCCCCCCCCCCCAAAAAAACCCACTATAAACTGGCTCAACAGTTAATATCAACTAGAATACCAGAGGAATCAGATTCCACTAGCCCCTCCAGTAGTAATAATAATTGTTGATTGAGCATTTCAAGGTCTGCAAAATGCTTCATGTGATCTCATTTGAATTTTGCAACAACCTTGTGACATGGATTCTAGAGACATTATCTAAATTTTATAGCCGAGGAAAGTGAGGCTCAGAGAAATTAAATAACTTGCCCACGGCCACACAGTTCCTATCAGTGGTAGAATTGTAACTCAGTTCTTCTTGATTACAAATCCACCATTCCATCCACTATACCATAAAACTGCATCATCCCTGTTCTTTTACTCTTTAATTTCTGCTCCTTTAATAGATCTCCTTACTCTGTGATCATCTCTCTTTCTCCTCTTTTCCCTTCCAAACTTCTAGAAAGGATAGTTTGCATTTTTCTTGTCTCCATTTCCTCACTATAGGCATGTATCAACCCCTGCCTCTGCCTTTGCCCCGCACCCCCCGACCCCCACACACACTCAGTACTTTGGACAGCAAATCAAGCTGACTAGTGGTACTTGGGGGATAAAATTATACCATTCAGATTTGCAAGACACATGAAAAAAAAAGCTGAAAATTTTTTTTAGATTTAATGTTGAACAATTTATTGACCCAGAAGTATATTTGAGATGGTAATCCTGGCATTTGAAGGATTCCAAAAACTGACTCTAACCTACTTGATTCAACCTCATCTAACATTACTTTCGTGTAGTAATGTCTACATTTCAGAACATCCTATTCTCTTCCTACCCTTTCCTGCCTCCATGCTATTGGTCATATCATTAGCCTCTATCCTTGGAAGACATTCTTCCATGTGCCTCATCTCCATGCTACCCAAAGCATCTGATGGAGTCCCTCTCTTATCTCAACATATAAAAAATGTCTGTTAACATCTCCTCCATAAAATCTTCTTTGACTCTCCTCCCTTCCCCCATTCCCAGATGAAAATTATCTCTTTCTCCTTCAATCTCTCTTAGCACTTTTATGTGAACTCTATTTTGCCTCTGTTACATTCTACCTTATAATAAGGTTAGTTGTAAACAGACCGTATCTCAGAATCTGATTATCACAGAATCCAATAGAAGGTACTTCTGTGGCAATATGGCACAGCCCATACCTGAAAGGAATTCCCAGTTTAACATAACAATAAATTTAAGAGATCATATTCTAACAAAATTAGAGAAGAATAGAAAGGAAAATCATTGACAACTATGCACAAAGGAGGAGATTTTGACTGAAAAAGAGGTTCAGACAATCCTAAGAGATAAAATAGATTATTTTGATTAGATAAAATTAAAAGTTTTGGCCACTAGTAAAATCAGTGCATTTAGAATTAAAAGTGAAATGTTTAACTTGGAAAAAGATCTAAGATCTTTGCAGCAAATTTCTTTGATAACAGTCAGATATTCAAGATATTAAGGAAACTGTATTTGCACATATAATATATGAAAATAAGAACAATTTCTTATTAATGGTCAAAAAATATTATAGGCTATTTTGAAAAGAACAAATATGAGGGGTGGCTAGGTGGTACAGTAGTTAGAGCATTGGCCCTGGAGTCAGGAGGACCTAAGTTCAAATCTAGCCTCAGACTTGACACTTCCTAGCTGTGTGACCCTGAGCAAGTCATTTAACCCCGACTGCCTCACCAAAAAAAAGTGAGCCATCAAAAATCATATTAAAAATGCTCCAAATTACAATATAAGAAAATGCATAAAAATAAGAAAAAACTAACAATAAGAAAAATAAAACAACTTTGAGGTTCTATTGACCTCATATCCATAAGATTGTAAAGAATGACAAAAGAAAGGAATTGCATTTGTTGGAGGAGCTATGGGAGAAGGCACAACAAAGCACTGAATGTGGAGCTACAAATTGGTCTAGTCATTCTAGAGAGCAATTTGGAAATTATAATCATAAAGTTGCTAAACCAGGTATACGTTCTCATCAAGCAAAACCACTCCTAGGTATATAACCCAAAGAGGCCAAAGATAGGTAAAAGACCCATACAAAAAGATTTCTAGAAGCCCTTTATTATTGTAGCAAAGAACTGGAAACTAAAGGAGCGCCCATGAACTGAGAAGTGACTAAAATGACATGTGAATGTAATGGAATATTATTATGCCATTAAAATGATGAATATGTTAGGTTCCAAGCAATATGGTCAGATTTGTATGAATTTATTCAAAGTAAATTGAGCAAGACTAGGAGAACAATTTATATAATTACTACAATGATGCAAAGGAGAACAGCATTGAAAGTCTTAAGAACTTCTGATCAATACAAGGACTAGCCAAGACCTGAGAAGATAAATGATGAATCTTGCTTCCCATCTCTTAGCTGAGGGGTGATGAATGAGAGATGCAGAAGGCAATGGACATTCTAAAACATGGCCAATGTGTTGATTTGTACTGCTTAACTCTACTTATGTGTTTCAAGGAAAGGATTCCATTTTGGAGAAAGCTGTGAAGAGTTGGTGAAAAGAAATAATGATGGAGGGAGAAGAAAAGAAAGAAGAGAGTGTCAATTAAACATTTAAAAATATTCTGAAGATAGGAGAAGGAAGTTCAGAAGAGAACACAGACAAGGAAGGCAGTTTTGTTACTATTGTGTTAAATTTAATATATACTGAACCCCACACACACAACTTACATAATAGAATTTCTCAATTTTATAGTAAATTCTCTTTTCTTCATATATTGAAATATTTGTATTTGTTAAGTTCCTATTGTTTTTTAAAATATTTTTTAAAGTGGTCATCCATCCTGGTTTAAAGAATAAAGGGAAACTCCACTTCTCAAAGGGGGCAACTAGGTGGCATGGTGGATAGAGTGTCAGGCCTGGAGTCAAGAAGACTCATCTTCTCAAGTTCAAATACAGCCTCAGACATTTATTACCTGTGTGACCCTGACCCAGTTTGCTTCAGTTCCCTCATCTGCAAAATGAGCTGGAGAAGAAAATGGCAAAGCACTGCCATGTCTTGCCAAGAAAACTCCAAACAGGGTCATAAAGAGTCAGATATAGCTGAACAAGAACAACAACCACCTCTCAAGGAAGCCCATTCCATTTTTTGAAAGCTTTAAGTTTCAGAAGATTTTTACAGACATCAAGCCTAGATTGGCCTTTTTTGCAACTTCTACACACTGGTCCTTGTTTTGACCTCTGTGGTCAAACAGAGCAACTCTGACCCCTCCTCCACATGATAGCTCGTCAAATACTTGAAGACTGCAATAATATCCCCTCCAAATCTTCTCTTCTCCAGGCTAGAAATCCCCAGTTCTTTCAGCTAGTTACAGCAACAATGTGACTAGCAACTACTATGGCTGTGTGACCACAGACCACCAACAAGAGCACACAGAAGGGCTGCCAGCACAGGTTCTTTGATCTGCTTTTTTAAAGAAAGCAAATTTAAGGGGTTAACAATCTCACTTTAATCAAACATACACATATCAGTCACTTAGTTCAGGGGCAAATACAAACATAAATTACAAACATCAACAGACAGACCACATCTGATTAAAATCACAATTCGTAGTTACCAGAAAAGCACTAACATCTGGGTTACAAAGCCGGGGAGGGGGGGCACTTCAGTGCCTTGCCCAGAGTCTCATCACCCACATTCTTTCAATGAATGTATCCCCAAAAGTGAAACACTAGCCTTCCAGTACATATACCTTGTTTAGGACCCTGAGGGCTCAAGGCTCACCATTTAGAGTGCCAGAAATCAGAATGTGGGAAAGCTCGAACCACCAGCACCACATCATATACAATTCAATGACTCTTGATTGTCTCAGTGCTGAGAAAAAACACTCCAAGCTAAAATGTCCCACTTTACCTGCCCCATTCAAACCAAGGCCAGACTCATTAAAGGTGCTTGATAGCAAAAAATCCTGCCCTGATTACCATTACACTAATCCTCCTGTAAAACATGGACCCAAGGTCCTTCTGCATCCTTGTTGCCCTCCTCTGGACACTTTTCAACTTATCAATGTCCTTCCTAAATTGTTATGCCTACAACTAGGCACAAGAGTCCAGATGAGATCTAAAAAGGGCAAAGTATGGAGGGACCAGAGCCACCTGATTCTTTGAAACTATACTTCTCAATACAGCCCAGGATCACTTTTATTATTTTGAGCCAACATGTCACACTGCTGGCTGAAATTGGGCTTTCAGTCTTACTAAAACCCCCCAGATCTTTTTCAAACAAACTGCTGTTGAAACATGTCTCCTCCACCCTATACTGATGAAGCTGATTTTTTTTTATCCAAGCATAAGATACTAAATTTATCACTATTGAAATTATCTTCTTAGATATAACACAATGCTCTACTTTGTTCAAATCTCTTGAGGTTCCACCTGTCATCCAGTGTGTTAGCCAGTCCTCTGAGCCTTTTAGCATCTGAAAACCTAGTAAGCATACCACCTATGCTTTTGTCCAAGTAACTGGTAAAAATATTAGAAATCACAAGGGCAAGAATAGATTTCCTGGGATAGTCACTGGAGACCTCCTGATATGATGTCATTGAATCATCAACAAGCAACTACTTTGAGTCTAGCCATCCAACTGTGTCTTAATGTATCAAACTGTATTTGTATCCAGTATATATCTGTTCATCTTTTCCAAAAGAATAGCATGAGACACTTTAATTATATCCATACTATATATATCCATATATATATATATCCATATATATATGTATATATACATATACGACAATCTCCTCATCTACCAGTTTAATAATTTTGTGTAAAAGAAAAGAAAATGAGGTTAGTCTGGCATGACTTGTTTTGGATAAAGCCACATAATCACTGCTTCCCTTTTTCCTTTCCCATCCTTTTGAATTTAAAGCCCTTTCTATTAGATTTCCTTTTCTTCCCCACCCCTACCTTAAGCTGTAAGCTTCTTAAGGGAAAGACATTTTTTAAAAAGTTTGTCTTTACATCCATGGCACAGTGTTTAGCATGGAAATCTATATGTCAAGGACCTGTGATTCATAGTGGTGAGAACTCCCAGTTTAGAAACTCCCTCTAGTGGGGCGGAGCCAAGATGGCAGCTGGTAAGCATGGACTAGAGTGAGCTCCGTACCCGAGTCCCTCCAAAAACCTATAAAAAATGGCTCTGAACCAATTCTAGAACGGCAGAACCCACAGAACAGCAGAGGGAAGCAGGGCTCCAGCCCAGGACAGCCTGGATCGTCTCTGGGTGAGGTCTATTCCACACGGAGCTGGGAGCTGGGAACAGAGTGGAGCAGAGCCCAGCCTGAGCGGCGTGGACGATACAGACCAGAAGCCGGGCGGAGGGGGCCCTAGCGCCCTGAATATGTGAGCTGCGGCAGTTACCAGACCCCCTCGACCCACAAACACCAAAGACTGCGGAGAAGGTTAGTGGGAAAAGCTGCGGGAGTGGAAGGAGTTCGTGGTTCGGCTTCCAGCCCCGGGGGCAGCGGAGGTGGGGCAGCTACGGCTGCTGCTGCTTCCGGCTCCAGGCCCACCTGGTGGGAGGAATTAAGTGGCGGATCAGAGCAGGAGTGCAACAGCCTGCTGAAGATTTAAGTCCAGCCTGGACTGGGGGTTCTTGGGGAAGGAGGAGTGCGGCTCGGACAGAGCTGGCACCTCCCCCCCAAACGTAGAACATAGAACTCGTAAGTCTACAAGCAGTCATACCCCACTGAAAAACTCAAGGGTCAAGTTAGTTGGTTGGGAATATGGCCAGGCAGCGAAAACGCGCCCAGATTCAGTCTCAGACTTTGGATTCTTTCTTTGGTGACAAAGAAGACCAAAACATACAGCCTAAAGAAGACAACAAAGTCATAGAGCCTACAACAAAAGCCTCCAAGAAAAACATGAACTGGCCCCAGGCCATAGAAGAACTCAAAAAGGATTTGGAAAAGCAAGTTAGAGAAGTAGAGGAGAAATTGGGAAGAGAAATGAGAAGGATGCAAGAAAACCATGAAAAACAGGTCAGTGACTTGCTAAAGGAGACCCAAAAAAATACTGAAAAATACACTGAAGAAAACAACACCTTAAAAAATAGACTAACTCAAATGGCAAAAGAGCTCCAAAAAGCCAATGAGGAGAAGAATGCCTTGAAAGGCAGAATTAGCCAAATGGAAAAGGAGGTCCAAAAGACCACTGAAGAAAATACTACTTTAAAAATTAGATTGGAGCAAGTGGAAGCTAGTGGCTTTATGAGAAACCAGGATATTATAAAACAGAACCAGAGGAATGAAAAAATGGAAGACAATGTGAAATATCTCCTTGGAAAAACCACTGACCTGGAAAATAGATCCAGGAGAGATAATTTAAAAATTATTGGACTACCTGAAAGCCATGATCAAAAAAAGAGCCTAGATATCATCTTTCAGGAAATTATCAAGGAGAACTGCCCTGATATTCTAGAGCCACAAGGCAAAATAGAAATTGAAAGAATCCATCGATCGCCTCCTCAAATAGATCCCAAAAAGAAATCTCCTAGGAATATTGTTGCCAAATTCCAGAGCTCCCAGATCAAGGAGAAAATACTGTAAGCAGCCAGAAAGAAACAATTTGAGTATTGTGGAAACCCAATCAGAATAACCCAAGATCTGGCAGCTTCTACATTAAGAGATCGAAGGGCTTGGAATGCGATATTCCGGAGGTCAATGGAGCTAGGATTAAAACCTAGACTCACCTATCCAGCAAAACTGAGTATCATGTTCCAAAGCAAAATATGGATTTTCAATAAAATAGAGGACTTTCAAGCTTTCTCAATGAAAAAACCAGAACTGAATAGAAAATTTGACTTTCAAACACAAGAATCAAGAGAAGCATGAAAAGGTAATCAAGAAACGGAAATTGCAAGGGACTTACTAAAGTTGAACTGTTTTGTTTACATTCCTACATGGAAAGATGATGAGTATGATTCATGAGACCTCAGTATTAGGGTAGTTGAAGGGAATATGCATATGTATGTATATATATATATATGTTTATGTATATATATATATATATATAAGTGAATATGTATGTATGTATGTATCTATGTGTATATGTATGTATGTGTATGTATGTGTATATATATATGTGTTTATATATATATATATATATATATATGTAAAAGAGAGAGAGCAGACACAGGGTGAGTTGAAGATGAAGGGAAGATATCTAAAAGAAATAAAATGAAATTAAGGGATGAGAGAGTAACATACTGAGAGAGGGAGATAGGGAGAGATAGAATGGGGTGGATTATCTCGCATAAAGGTGGCAAGAGGAAGCAGTTCTATGGGAGGAGGGGAGAGGGCAGGTGAGGGGGGAATGAGTGAACCTTGCTCTCATCAGATTTGGCCTGAGGGGGAATACCATACATACTCAGTTGGGTACCTTACTCCACAGGAAAGAAGAGGGAGGAAGATAAAAAAAAAAAATAAAAGGCGGGGGGATGATGGAGGGGAGGGCAGATGGGGGTGGAGGTAATCAAAACAAACACTTTGGAAAGGGGACAGGGTCAAGGGAGAAAATTCAATAAAGCGGGATGGGTTGGGAAGGAGCAAATTGTAGTTAGCCTTTCACAACATGAGTATTGTGGAAGGGTTATACATAATAATACATGTGTGGCCTAGGTTGAATTGCTCAACTTCTTAGGGAGGGTGGGTGGGAAGGGAAGAGGGAAGAGAATTTGGAACTCAAAGTTTTAAAATCAGATGTTCAAAAACAAAAAAAGTTTTTGTATGCAACTAAAAAATAAGATACACAGGCAATGGGGCATAGAAATTTATCTTGCCCTACAAGAAAGGAAGGGAAAAGGGGATGAGAGGGGAGGGGGGTGATAGAGGGGAGGGCTGACTGGGGAACAGGGCAACTAGAATATAAGCCATCTTGGAGTGGTGGGGAGGGTAGAAATGGGGAGAAAATTTGTAATTCAAAATGTTGTGAAAATCAATGCTGAAAACCAAATATGTTAAATAAATAAATTGCATTTAAAAAAAAAAAGAAAAGAAAAAATATATATCTTTTGTCATTTAAAAAAAAAAAAAGAAACTCCCTCTAGTCATGAAGATCACAATCTAAGAGTCCATGGTTATATAGCTATTAAGTGTCAGAAGTAGTATCTGGACTCAGATCTTTCTGACTCTGTAATATCAATTAAGGTGGGACTTTTTTTTTTGCTGTTTTCTCTTTTAGAATGCTAAAGTAATCAAGTGCCTTACTAGGTACAAAGCATCAGGCCCACACCCCTTTGCTGATTAGGTCTGAAGTCTTCAGGCTTCATAAACTCAGAGGTTAGCATTTTGTTCAGGGCTTTCACTCACTGGAAGAGTGTTGATGTGGAGACTCAGGAGCCTCCTGGCTTTGAAGAAAACCCAGATGTTGATGCTTCTCTTTTTGGTAACTATGTATGTGATGTCTTGATTAGACAAACCCTGTCTATTGAATTGTGTTATTTGATCTGTTGATATTTTCTGTTTGTAATTTCTATTTGTATTTGCTCTGAAGTTCAAGGTGCTGGCTTTTCCTCCTGAACTGAGTGAATGATATATGTATGTTTAATTAAAGTGAGATTGTTAACCCCTTAAAGTTGCTTTCCTTAGAAAAGCAGACCAAAGAACCTGTGCTGGCAGCTCTTGTTGCTGGTCTTGTTGGGTCTTACCCCCGCCCACAGCAGCCACTAGCAGCATTGTTGTTAAAGACTACAAGTCTGGTACTCTGCCCCATGCTGTCTCACCCTCTGTAGGTACTTTGTTTGCTGCATTTATTTATATATTTTTAACTAAAATGACTAAGTATACAACAAAAATATTCTTCCCTTTGAATACAGATCTAAGCTAGTGACATACCCATTATTTTTGGGACATGTGTGCAGGTGCATGCTAGTAAATATTTAACAACCAGCTCACAGAAAAAAAAAGTTATGCCCAACATACTTTTAAGTTTAATTTGGATTATTTACATTTTCCCCATTACTTTACATCTAGACAATCAAATAAACAATAAATCAAGCTCTGATTTGTAGTGTTTGGCAATTTCCAAAATGTAAATGCTCATACTGAAAATTTAATAATCAGCTCTCTAGAGCTGGTAACAGCTGGCTCTATTATATCCTTTGCATGTATGCACACTGAATTATTTTCTCCCATGAGAGAGGAACGATTTGTATTTATCCATCTACAGTTTCATTTATTCCCTCATTCTTCTTATAAAAAAAAACTTGAATTTTCAACCTAGCTGGAAATTAGGGTTTCAATCTAATGTCACAGAATAGAATGAAGCTATTTCACCCACAGTGAAATTGAACCCATGAGCTTGGCATCATTAGCAATATGTTCTAACCAACTGAGCCAAGCCATCATGAAAGTCACTTACTCAAACATTTAAAGAGTAGAGATATATGCAAAAGTTTGGTGCTGAGAGAGGTACAGAGTTAAACTAAGGCAAGGCCTCTGCCCTTATGGAGTTGACAGTTCAGTAGCTCCCAGATTTGTCAATTTGAAGTAACCAAATGCCATAACTAGAAATTTGGCAGCCCATTTCCCTTAAAATAACTGTATTACCTTTACAATGGTAAATAGTGGGGAGTTAGGGGGCCAAATGGTTCAGGACTTGGAGCCAGGAACAGCTGAGGTGAATCCTGCCTCAGAAACTTTCTATCTGTGTGATCCTGGACAAGGTACTTTGTGCCAGCCTCAGGTTCCCCCTTATGTAAGATGGGGATAATGACATCACTGGGTGGTTTTGGTGATCAAATGAGGTAATATGTACAAAATGCTTTGCAAACCTAAAGTGCTACAGAAATTCTTGTTCTTTTCTATTATTTTATTTTCTATTACTATTTTTGTTGACACTTAAGAATTAATATCTTAAAGGCTGAGTTTAAATTATTGTCAGTTGCAAACTTTTCTGAGGCAATAATCAACTTATGTAGTTTAACACTGATACTATCCATAGAGAACACAACAGGTGCAAGATTTTTTAAGAGTCAATGGAATTTTTTAAGACCCAATGGAATTGAACACAGCCTGTTAATAGCAAAATATTATGCTACCTGTCTGTAAATCAGTCACAAGTATTTATTAAGCACTTACTATATGCCAGCCACTGTGCTAAGAGTGCACATTTATCAAGGAACATCTCATAAGCATTCTATGTATGGGGTACCATGATAGATGCTATATAAAACTAATCCATAGAACAAATTCTTTTTTAAAAGAGAGAATGAAATTAAAAATAAGAACTAAACAAATTACATCTCCTGAGATAGACTGGTCTAAAATAGGTGGTATAAAACTAAATTTGCATTTTCCTGAAGTGTAAGAGTAAGAGAAATTAGGGCTTGCTTGGTGAGTGCCCCCAGACCCAAAACAGAGACTCCAAAGCCCATAAAGCTTTCATGGAAACCATATCAGATCTCTGAGGACCTCGAAACAATACAAGTTGAACCTGCAAATCTGAATGTCACTAACTCCTGAATTAGGTAGCTCTTGGAGGCAACAACCCCAGCCCAAATTAGCTCTTCTATGCCTCCTGGACTCTTTAATAGGCAGGTAGATCTATGGAAACCCCAGGAAGTCTGATAGCCCTGTTGTGGCTAGAATTGCTAACCCCAGATGTGCTGGCTCCAACAAGAGGGCAAAGGACTGTGATAGGGTCTGGCAAGAACTGTCCTACTCTGTCAGAACTTGGCATAGAATACTCTTCTTCTGGACAATGAATTAGACCACCCATAAAACTGAATCAAAGATAGATCTGCTGGGCAGTATTATTCAGTAGTTTCAACTTCATTATTAGGGGTATAGTACCCCCACAATCTGGAAAATCCACATAAAATTTTCTGGCCCTCCCTTAGTACCAGAGAGGAAGTCTGAATTTTTTTCTTTTATGGGGTGTTTACAATACCTTATTTTTAAGTGTGGGTTAAGTATTTGGTCATAGGTTATGTGTCATTTGTGGCTTCCACAAAGCTATCAAAAAATACCCATTTAATTTATTATGCCAATCATAATATAACAAAACTGCAATGGGGAAAGTTGCAATGTGGAGGGATAACTGTATATTATTTATGCATAGATATTTACATGTTGTCTCCCTAGTAGATTGTAAGTTCATTGAGCACAGGAATTGTTGGTTGGTTTTTTGTTTTGGTTCAGGTTATTTTGGTGGGATGAGGGGATGGAGATTGTCTTTTTTTATATCTGTAGTATTTAGCACAGGCACTTGGCACACAGTAGGTATTTATTAAATGTTTGTTGACTTAACCATAGGTCAAGTCAAATAAACTCAAATATTTGCTCTCAGTGGATTAATCACTACCATCAGGGCCTTCTACAAATAGCTTTCCAGACACAAAATCTAAGTCAGAGCTACAGTGTTACAGCTAATTTAACAAAAGGAGGCAAAGGATATCTACAATGTGAGTCCAGTTTGCCTTCCCCAAATGGGTACAACTCTTACACATAATGAAACATCAGTCTAGGATAGATTTCTGCACTTCAGCTCATGCCTGTATGCCCTTCCAGGTTAGGTTGAATGGCCAATGCTCCATTGCTGCCATGCTATCTCAAGTATCAAGCCATGGAGGCCTTCTTTCACACCTCAAGAATGGGTAAGCTGTAGCTTTTGTTGGCTATAACTGTGATGTGGCATTGACTGGTATGCCCAGTCATATATAATGTGTTTGGATCAAGGGATGCCCCCCCACCTTAGTGAACCAGTCAACAGATTTGCTACAGCAATCAAAGACATATCTGTTCCCTTCCATCCTTGGATGAAGGCAAGGCAAGATTTTGTAACAGATTACTGTTCCCATCCCAAGATATGATGGCACTCAAAGTTACTAATACACTTCTTTTTATATAAGATGCTTACTAAGAACTCCTAAAGTACATTTCCCAAAAAGAGATTAGTAACATATCAGCAAAAATATATACATATAGTGCTTTAAGATTTGCAAAGCATTTTATATACCTGCTCTCATTTAATCCTCACATCAATCCTGTGATTTAACTACTACACCAATTTCAGTTTTACAGATGAGGAAACTGAGTCTGAGAGAGGTTAAGTGACTTGACCGGAGTCACACATCTATTAGATATATGAGAAAAGATTTGAACCCAAGTCATCCTGGCACCAAGTCTAGCATTTTGTACACTACACCACATTAAAACTTTGCTAATAAGATAGTAAGATGTATTGTGAGTATAATATTGACCAGAGTATGTGACCAGAGAATTGTTACCTATCAATATTTAACTTTATACTATTAGAGTCAATCAATCAATAAGCATTTATTAAGCACCTACCATGTGCCAGACATCCTCCTGGGTGCTGGGGATACAAATAATTAAATAATCCCTACTTGAAAGGAGCTTATGTAGGTATATAATATTATATTATATATGTAAAATTAGAGAGAGAGAGAGAGACAGACAGAGAGAGAGAGAGAGAGAGAGGGAGAGAATTCATAGTGTATATTGTTCTCAAGGCTCTGCTTCCTTCACTCAACATTGCTTCATACAAGTCTTCCCATATTTCTACACATTCTTCATCATTCATCAAGGATAATATTCCATTTAAACCAATACACCATAATTTGTTCAGCCATTTACCAATCACTGGGCAACATGTTTCAAGGACTGGTTCTTTGTTTGGAATGTTTGTTTCTTCCTGGACATGTGATCTCATTGGTTTGATGAACTATCTGGGGGGAAAACTCTCTTTACAAATGCAAGATCAGAAACCATTGTGTAATTTAGAGTCTATTGAGTCTTTTGAAGAGCCAAGAAATTAAATTACAAACCCACAATCATGGAGATATTCTGCATCAGATGCAGAATTTGAACTCAGGTCTTCTTCACTCCAAGGCTAGTTCTTTATCTGCCTCATAACCAAAAATAACTCTGTTATGGCATTTTTGTACATAAAAGTTTTTTTTTTCCTTTATGTCAATAACTTTCTCAGTAGAAGATGAACTTGAAGATAGAACTTGAAGATAAAGGATAGAATAGTAGAACTTGAAGCCAAAGGACTTGAATAATTAAGCAACTTTTCTTGCATACTAGTATGGTGTCATCTTGATTGTGGCAGACAACATAGCCCAGATGGCTCACTTCCCCCTCCCCTACAGTGGACATTCCATCACAGCCAAGGTTGCCCACCTATTGCAGAAGGAATTTTTCTGGCTCCTTAGACTTCCCTCACACATTGTCTGCAATTCTCTCTGTGTTATTCTATTAATCATCCTTTAGGTAAAAGATTTACCTTTCTTTGGTATATCGTCCCCCTCAGGCAAACCAAGCAGAGGAAGCCAACTCAATCATAATATTATCTGCGCTACACCTTGTACCATCAGCATAAGCAGACTTTCCTATGGCCAACTGAGGAATCTGTCAACTTGTTCAACTCAGCCAATCAGGATAAAGCCTTTTAGATGGACTAAGGTTTTCATGTATATGTTTTTTCCTGGAGTCCTTGTACCTGTTGGAGGTAGAAACCACCTAGCTTGACAGGTAGCATACCCTCCAACCAGGCAAAGTGATATCCAAATGGGAAGCAACTGGCAACAACCCCTGACTATAGGGGATAAGGTCTATCCATCCCATTGGCTTCCTAGAAACTTAAAAAATAGCAATTTAAGTGCCTTTTCTCATCATTCAACCAGTCAGCATGTTCTTCTACAAAGAGGGTTGTCGTAGTCACTCTACAGCCACTTTATCTAGGTTCTTCTGGTCTTTATCATGATGGGTTTACTTCAACACCAAACTATACTCTCCAAGGTCTCACCCATTATTGCTATCCATGGTCGAACAAGAAGGAAGAAAATACATGAACTAAGGTTTTCTTGACTCATGGAAGTGGTGAGGTAAACTCCAGGACCTAGTAGCCATACACATGGGAGTCCATGTACGACACACCCACCCCACATGTAGTAAAGGTCTCCCAACAAGAAAACTCTCAAGGATTGTGGATGCGTTCTTAGGGAAGAAATGCCAATCACTTTTGAAATTTTATTTTTACCCTACTTTACTAAAGCTATTGTTTGAATTCCTTTGCTGATTCTCTGAGACTTGGCTCTCCAAAAGACTCAATAGACTATAAATTACACAATGGTTTCTGATCTTGCATTTGTAAAGGGAGTTTCCCCCCAGATAGTTCATCAAACCAGTGAGATCACATGTCCAGGAAAAAACAAACATTCCAAACAAAGAACCAGTCCTTGAAACATGTTGCCCAGTGATTGGTAAATGGCTGAACAAATTATGGTGTATTGGTTTAAATGGAATATTATCCTTGATGAATGATGAAGAATGTGTAGAAATATGGGAAGACTTGTATGAAGCAATGTTGAGCGAAGAAAGCAGAGCCTTGAGAACAATATACACTATAAATCCTCTCTAATTTTACAAATATACTATAATATTATATTGTATACCTACATAAGCTCCTTTCAAGTAGGGATTATTTCATTATTCGTATCCCCAGCACCCAGCAGGATGTCTGGCACATGGTGGGTGCTTAATAAATGCTTATTGATTGATTGAGTGACTCCAATAGTATAAAGTTAAATATTGATATGCAACAATTCTCTGGTCAAACACTCTGGTCAATATTATACTGATAGCAATACATTGCACATAATGCTACTTTGGGGCTTTAGGTATATATGTTTTATCATATTAAAATCGCCCTTCTATGCCTATGCGCTGTAAGATTCTCAGTATAAATAAATATAAGTATATCATAAGCAAATAAATAAGTTGCCAAAGGCTTTTCCTGCCTTTATTGATATAATCATTTAATATAGAGACATTTTGTCTTTTGTGTTTAACATAATTATACTTTTTTCTTAATTTTGAACTGTCTTTGAATTCCTGATATAAGTACAATGTAGTTGGTTAAATACAACTTGAATAACTTGGGGGCTATATTGATGTAGCATTTTTGATAAGCTTTTGTTTAAAATTTTAATATTAATGTCATTGACCGATATTTCTTTTTCTTTGCTTTATCTTTCCTTGGTTTAGGTATTAAGAATATGCTTGTTTCAAAAAAAATTCAATTGGTAGATTATTTTCTTTTCAACTTTCTGAGAATAATTTATGCAGCCTATGTATTAATTGTTCTTTAAATTCTCAGACAACTCAATTACACAAGAATTCTTGACCTAGAATCTCACGAAGTTTAAAAATTTTTTTTTGATAACTGTATTTTGGTATAACTTATTTTCTTTGTGATCCTATATATTTTATGTTATGTTTTTAAAAACATTATTCTGATAAGGAGTCCGTAGGTTTTGTCAGACTGCCAAAAGGGTCTATGACATAAAAAAGCTTAAAACTCCTCTAAAACTACAAATTGCAGAGCCAGTGCTAATCTGTATCAGCAAAGAGAGCTCCTTACCAAGAGCTTTCTATACCTATTAAAACAAGGCCCTGGTTTAATTTTTTTAAATAAAAAGGTTCATAGCATTCAACTCTAAATCCACTGGCACCAGGGTTTAGGATTCCTTCCACTAACCTCTTTCGTTAGTCCTTGATGGTTTTATTCCATTTACTTTCTGTGATTGGGTGGTTTAGTATCTCAATTTCATGTACTGTTCAATTGGGCTTTTAATATATTTTTGTTGGAAATCTTCCATTTTCTTTACATTCTTGATATTGCTAGCGTATAATTATGCAAATAATGACTAATCTCCAATGGGCTAGGAAATCATTGTTTCTGGCACACCTGTCCTGAATTCACATACCCTCCAAAACTACACAATGATGTGGGAACAATAAATGTAGGCACAGCTGGACAAGCTGAATTGAACAGGGTGATTGAATATGTGGTGAACCACTATACTTTCCCAAGTAGTTCAAGAAAGGCATCTGAAAAAGGAAATCAGTGGAGAAGAACTTCTAGGGTTTTCACTTGGAAGGTGAATGTCGTTGTGGTTTGTCCTTCGTTCTCAAAGAGGACCGTGACATCAGGAAGGTGATGCCATGACTTGCAAAGGAAACTGGATTTAAGTGAGGAAAGGCTGTGCAAAATGACCAGCCTCACTTTCTCCTCCAGAGCCATCCGGGTCCAGTGGCCAGATATAGATCAGAATAACTGGGGAAGGTAAATTAAATTTTAACAGTGAGAATAGGAAGCAAGACCCACTTTCACTACTCCTTGTTTTCATATTGCCACAGGATGGTGGCAATTGGCTAATTTCCATTTCTAAACTCAGGGTCAAAGAAAAAAAAAATAGCACCTTTTGGGGAAAGAATAGGACAAGTTTCATTGTACCACTGAAAAAAAATTTTGAATACTTTATCTCAGTGAATTTTTTCTGGGAATTGGACTACTTCCAACAGCAATGGCATCTGTTCAATTATTCTAATGGTGCTAATTTGCAGCTTAAGGTTCACTTATAGGCTACACCTCCTCTCTTTGTTAGAGTTAATAGCAATCTCTCCAGTCTACATTCAAGCTGTCAGTCACAGAGACATGTCTCTACAAACATCCTGATTTAATTTTCACAGACACTCTGAAACAAACACCTTGATTTGGTTTCTAAATTCAAAGAGTATATTAAGAATTTTAAACATCACATCACTGTATGCACCGTGGCATAAAAAGTAAAGCCCACTTGGTACTTAGGGAGCTTAGTCTAATTTTAGATCCCTGTGGTGATATCCCCCACAATTCCATGCTACAGAACATGTAATACTTCTGTCTCTAACTAGCTGTATAACCATAAGCAAGTAATTTCATCCATCTGGCCTCAGTTTCCTTATCCCTCAAATAATAATAAAGATGATGATGATAGCTAACATTTATATAGTGTCTACTCCAGGCATTGTGCTAAGCACTTTACAAATATTATTTGTTTGATCCTAACAACCACCCTGGAAGGTGAGTGGCATTATTATCCCCATTTTACAGACGAAGAAATTGAGACATACATAGGTTAAGTGATTTGTCCAGGGTCATACCACTACTGAAGCTACATTTGAACTCAAGTCGTCCTGAATTGGAATTAATGACATTGTTAGATTAGATGACTTGTACGAGTCTTTCCAGTCCTAACATTTTTATTCCCTATGATCACAGGAGTAAATTTTGTTGTGATATGGTTCTAGGACCACTGGGTGAAATGTACAATGAGGGAGATTTTTGTTTTAACATGAAGATTAAATCTTTAGGGCAGCAGAAACTAAGGTCCAGAGAAATGAAATAACGACTCAAAGTCACAGAGAGTAAGTGGGATTCAAACTCAGGTCCCCTGACTCCAAATTCTACACGCTTTACAATATACCACTCTGTGCACGACTGACATTTAATCACATTAAGCTGAAATTCTGATAACACTGTAAAGTTTGCAAAGCACTTTATATATAGTATGCCCTCCTGAGAGTCACAATAATGGCTTTTTGAGGTAGGTCCTGTAGGTATTGTGTTTTCCCCCCTTCAGAGGTAGGGAGACAGACTCTGAGTTCTTGTAACTTGCTACTAACACAGTAGGAGAGACAACACAGTGAAACAGTGTTGATAGCAAAGTGCCAGCTGGGGCCAAGTGTTGGAGAAATGTACCAGCATTTTCACTCTGAGATACGTGAGACAAAGTTTTTAAGAGCATGGAACAAAGTGAATGTCACTGATGGCTATTGTGACCTGACAATCCTATGGATTTAAGGAAACTGTGTGTAAGACATGAGGGAGAAGGGATGACTCTCAATCATGGCTGAGCAGGGCAACTGTAGTTCTTGGGTTTCTTGAAAATGTCCCTTATGTCCATGATGGTGTATGAGATCTGTGTCATGGAAACATGCCATCATTCTATGTGAATACTATTTGGCTATTTCTTAGATTTAGCAGTTGGTTCATTGTGATCTATAGCTCAGGTTTGGCAAATAACTATATCTGACTGTGTCATGTATGGTGACCATTCCTCCACCCCCAGGAAACTGCCCCATGGGGATTTAGGAATGAAGCATTCCTGCCCAAAATCACAGTGACTTGAAACTTTTAAAACTAAGTTTATCCATTTATCCAATCCAAGCATTTGTTGCTTCATAAGATTTTTTTTAAGTTTGTAAGGTTAGATGTCCTAGGAATGCATATGATTGCCAAATACATAAAGAAAATTCAAAGTAGCTCATTAAGTACTATATCTGCTGAACCCCACATTGCCCTACATCCAACAAGCATTTATTAAGCAGTTATTATGTGCTAAGCCCCATCCCAAGTTCTAAGAATACAAATATAAGCAAAAAGAAAGACAGTCCCTGCTCTCAGGGAGCCTACATTCTAATGAGGGAAGAGAAAACATAAAAAGGGAACTGAAAAGGGTGTGGTACACATGTGATGGTACGGTAGAAAAAAAAAAGTCTAGAGAGTCAGGCATGGAGCACAGAGAAGAATGAAGTCCCTTCCCAAAGTGATACACGCCAATCATGAAAAGCAGTCTAAATCTTCCAATATGTATTTCATTCCTAGTCTAAGACATTATATACTAAATAAGTATCTTTACATGGGGGTGGGTGGGAGGTAGTAGTCCACCTAGAATTAAGATTGTATCTGTAAATTACAGAATAGAAACTCAGGAATCTAGTATTATGTTATGGCAAACAATAATCCTGCATTTGTCTAAGAATTTCTACAAGAGATGGGAGAAGGGTTCAAATATAAATGATCTTCAATAAAACTTGGCTTAAACAGCCTCAGTAGAGGGCATGAAATCCCAAAGTCATCAAATGTGCTATAGAACATGGACATCAAAGATGTGTAATTTATATACATGTATTACAGCAAACTTACTTTTAAAGGTGATGTTGTTGACTTTGATGATGATCTGGGTAGGAGGACGTGCCTGGCTTCTGCATTAGATGACTTCCAAGGTCCCTTCCAACTCAGATGCTGTGACTCTGTGAAATGACTTTGCATTCTTTTCACCTTGGGCCTGACTGAAGTTTGTTTGGGGGTTTATGGCAGCAGCCACTATCATCATCACGACCATGCCTCTTACCTTTGCTCTTCAGGATGATTCACAAGCAAAGTGCTTCATAAGCACCACAGCAGGCTAATAAATCCAGCAGATAACTAACACCTGTGCAAGAAAACTTTAAAACTACTTGGTAATGGTAGAAACAGACAATGATATACTTTTAATCATTATCTTTAAATGGCATCCATTAAATGAATACTTGAAAGGGCTGCCGAACAAAGAGAAGTTTTCCTTTTTTTAAGAGTTCATAACCTAAGGGAACACTGGATTTGGAGTCAAAAAATACCTAAGTCTTTTTTTTAACGTAAGTATTTCTGACAAACATCTCAACTATTTTCTACCTGTCTGACCATGGACAGGTCACTTAATCTCTATGGCTCTCAGTCTATTTATTTATGTGTAAAATGATGGAGTTGGATTAGATCAGTGCTGTCAAACTCAAGACTACTAAACTATACATAAGGATCCCTACCTGGCCACATAGTGAATTAGAAAAACACATATTAACATTATCTATATTCAATTATATTTTCATTTATTGTTAAATATTTCTCAATTACATTCTAATCTGATTCAGGCAGCACTCAAGAGGACTGAGGGGAGCACTAAAGCATTGTGTTTGACCTCTGATCTAGATGACCTCCAAGTCCCCTTCCATTTCTAATATTCTGTGAAGGTAGATGCCATAAGCAATATAATCAACACCACCTCATATTTGTAAAGCACTTTTTACAGGTTTCAAAGTACTTTCCCATGACCTCATTTGGTCTCAACAATCATCATGATGGGTGGACAGGACAAGCATAATAATCCCTACTGTTCTGTAAATGGTTCTTTATGTGTAGTCTCCCCATTAAACTGTGAGCTCCTTGAGAGCAGGGATAGTGTGCCTTTCTTCACAGTGCCTGGCACATATAGGTACTTAATGAATGCTTGTTGACTGACTGACCCATTGAACATAGGAAGAAAAAGAAGACTTACCTAAAGTCACATAGCTAGACTCCCAACTGGGGTCTTCTAACTCCTACTTCTGTGCTCCCACAATTTCAATTCCTATTCAGTAGGTTAAGAGCTGAGAAGAATATCTAGGGCAAGGAGATGAGTGAGAAAGATCATGGCATAGTGAGTTTCCAGTCCTGCCTTGGACACACATTGGACCTCTGACAAGTTTTTTAACATCTCAGGGCCCCAGGCAACTCAACTTTAAGTGGAAAAAAATGCTGCTTTTCATTAGTTGACTGGTTTTCCTCCCTGAAGAAATAATAGGTATGCATTTTAAAGAGGGGGCTGAGGGGGCTACAGAGATATAACTTTCTTCCATCCTTTCCTCCACATACTCTGTGATCCAGTGTTACTGTACTGTCCTCTCACACAACATTGTCTTCTAACTGGGCATTTTGTCTGGCTGTCTCCTATGCCTGGAATTCTTAGACTCCTCATCTCTATCCCCTAACTTCCTCCAAGTCCTCAAGTCAAGTCCCACCTTCTATAAGAAGCTTTCCCTGGTCCTCCTTAATCTTAATGCCTTCTGTCTGAGACTACCCTCGATTGATCCTTTACTTATTTTATTTGTACACAATGGTTTCCATATTGTCTCTGCCATTAGACTGTGGACTCCTTCAGAGATGGCTGTATTTTTTGACTTTCTTTTGCCTGTCCACCCATCATGGTAATTGGTAAGACCAAATGAGGTCATGGGAAAGTACTCTGAAACCTGTAAAAAGTGTTTTACAAATATGAGGTGGTGTTGATTATATTGCCTATGGCATCTACCTTCATAGAATGTTAGAAGTGGAAGGGGGCTTAGAGGTCATCTAGACCAGAGGTCAAACACCATGCTCTAGTGCTCCTCTGGAGTGCTGCCTGAACCAAATTAGAATGTAATTGGGAAATATTTAACAATAAATTCCTGGCACATCACAGGTGCTTAAAGAATGCTAGATGATCGACTATCCAGTGACCAAGGGACTTGGTATCTTTATAATTTTTTGACTTGAATATAGAGATGCCTCAGCTGGAAAAGAAAATAATTATCTAGCGGTCTATGGAGAAGACTCAAAGCTGATTCCAAGAGACTAATTTGATATGAATATTCTAAGTAAAAGCAGAAATGGGAATGTGTACGGGCTTTTATTTTTGTTAGTTCAAGCTAAAATTATATTGACCCCATTGCTCTTCATTAGTGGAAAGCTTCTGCGCAGTCCTGAATGTATGACAATTACCTTAAAGATAGCATTCTTTGTAGGAAGATAAGCATGTGATATATTCAGACTAAAATCTGCTAAAGAGAAAAAAAAACTTTAGAAAATATGAATTGGAGCATATGGATTTTTTAAATAAAATTCATTCCCTTAAGACATAATTTTGTACTTTTAAAAGAAACCTCAGTAAAGGCCAGAAGTGCAGATAACTGGGATTGAACTCATTATAACGAAAGCTATATGTAATATGGGTCATGCAAAGCATGCGTTGAAATGTTCCCTGCCTCCATCTGGCCAACCATGTGAATGACTCAGAATTTTTGCCATTTGGAGAGGCTGAACTCTCTGGAAGCTTGTTTCTGGCCACTGGGGGACCCACTGGTGAAAAGACTTGGCATTTTGGTAAGATGTGGCTGACAGCAAAGGGCCCATTTGGGCAAGTAGGTGAGGCGCTAAAGCAAGAGATAATAGCCAAGTTTGTGCCTGGGATCCTGGCTGCCTTCTCCTCTCTCTGTTTCCTTCCCTGGGTAGGTGATCAAATAGTGTTCTTCAGGTGGTCATGTTCAGGCTTGTAGGTGACCGTATCAACTCAAGAGGTCCAGAATTCTTGTATTCAAGGAGTCGAGCTGCCTGGCAGCCAAGAAGCATCTGTACCAGAGATGACAACCATAAGCAAAAAGAAAAGCCAAGTCCCTGATAAGACATGGACTTTGAAGGGGACACTATGGTAACAAGGTCAGATATAAAATGCCTCAACAATACTCCTGCACACTGTTTTGTGTGTAGTTGGTTTTATTCTTCTAAATGGTTAAAATGTATACAATCATGAGTACTGCCATACCCAACAAAAAGGCACAGTCATTTTTTCAGGGGTGGGGAACCTGTGGCCTCGATGTCATATGTGGCCTTCTAGGTCCTTGGGTATGGCATTTTAACCAAGTCCAAGTTTTACAGAACAAATTCTTTTATTAAGGGGATTTGTTCTGTGAAGTTTGGATTTAGTCAAAGGGCTGTACTTGAGGACCTAGAGGGCCACGTGTGGGTGGCCTTGAGGCCACAGGTTCTAGTTTATTTTAGTTTATCTGGTTTAGTTTATCTGACTGTCAGTTTGTGCTTGTTACTCTTTGTGTTTAGTATTTCTTTTGTATGTAGGAACAAATATCTGTCCCATACCAGATTCATATTGTACTTTTCTTCACCCTCTTTTGGGGAACCCCTTGGCATGATCTTAACCCTAAACTTTAAATAATTTGCCTCCAGGTATCTGAGATTGGAGTTTAACCACCAACCTATGATTGTTAAAAATAAAAATAAAAGGTTAGAGGAAGGGATCCTAGCTCCACACTCGTTAAAGGCCCGACTCTCCCAGGACTAAACCCAGTTGGAGCTGGGTTCTTCAATCCAGAGCACAGGGTCCCCTTAATGGGCCAGTGACCCAGCCTCTCGGGCTCAGCAGTGGTTCCTTAATGTTAGATATAAATAGATATAAATGGCTTTAGAAAAATCTTTGGCCCTTACAGGGTTTTTCCAGAATTCATCCTCCACTTACCTTTGATTCTCAAAACATGAAACCTAGAGAAATAGCAAAGGCAAGGTTCTCCAGTGACCTGTCCCTTCCCCACTGTCAAGCTACATGCCTGACTTCAGAGATTAAAGTACTTTGGCAAGCAGGTATAAAGCAGCCACATCAGGTCTTGAAACATTTATCATTCTGAAATCCCAACCCATTTTATCAGGACTTTTAAAAGCTTATCCACACCGAAAAAGGAATGTTCCAAAAATGTTTTCAAAAGATTCTTTGACTTCAAGTTGTGAAGCAAACATGTTACTGAAAATATAAAATGTGCTCCCAAAGAGATTTTCTTGTGAATGATTAATAGCCATGATAATGTCATTATTAGTATTATTATTATTAAAGACAACAATAATAAAGAGGAACAGCCTACTTTAAATCTGTATATTTCAGGCTAATGGTTCAGATCTGAAAGCCTTCTTACAGGAAAGGCTATTAAGAGAGCTGTCATCTCTTTCATATGTTTGAAGACAGACATGATGACAGAGCTGACTCTTTGGAATATGGTCTATGATCTTTAAAGGGGTGGGGGAAGGGGAGAAAGAAAATGAATTCATAGAAAGAGGAACGTTTTTAAAGACAGAGAAATACACTATTGGAAAGTCAGTACGTTAGTAAATAAAATCATATAAAGAAGCAAGTTGTATTGGATTATACCACCAGGTATAAAAATCCTGGTCAGTATAGATTTAGGATTTATAGATTTAAGAGCTAACTGATGGTGGATACATGGACAGATGGGTTAATGCAATACCATAAGTACAGTCCTGAGAAGATTTTTTTAAAAATAGTTGCTACAAGAAGTGCTGGAATAGAACCACAAACCAGTAGAACTGGGTCTGTCAGTCCACTACTGCATGAAGCCAGCCTTCATAGCTTTATCTGCCCTGTTAGAAACAAGTTAGTACTGACACAGAAAAAAAAGAAATATGGAAAAATGCAGCCTAGACAATAGAGTCAAAGGGATGGTGAAAATTTACGAAGAACAAAATAAAACTAGGAGTTTTTGGCAATTAGAATATATCCAAGCATATAAGCTAAATATTTTGTGAATCTTTTATCACATGTGTCAATTCAGCAGGCAACCTTCCACAAAACACTAACGTCATCAGGATTATGCTTTCCTTCCATGACAAAAATAAATTATTATAATAATATGCTTGGCCAACAAAGCTTTTTCTGTTCTAGCATATCACAATCAGATTCAAATGAGCTATAAAAAATATGGCATATACTTTGTATTTGTTTAGCACTTTTTACAATTTTTAAAGTAATTCTTTCTTTTTTAGATTTCAACATAAATCATCACAAGTCAAGAGCATAGTATGTGGCATTCTCAAAACATCGAAGTGTGGTTTGTGGCAAGAGCTACATTGCAGGAGTTAGGAAGTTTAGGTCCAAAACCCAGTGCTTACTTGCTAGCTCTGTGATGATGTTCAGATCATTTAAATATTCTGAACCTCAGTTTCCCTATCTGTAGAATGGGGTAATAACCCTCATACTATTTATCTTTACAGAATTTTGAGGTAGACATTTCATCTTCTATTATGATAAAGGTATATCTTTTTGTTATTACTTATTAACTTAGTGGATGGCAGTTATACAATGATCTCTCCTTGATCCCATACACAAGTTTCCAGACCACAAGTTTTCATCATTATGTTAACCAAGACTGTCTCTATTGAGTACATCCTTCTATGAGGCATAAGATAGAACTACAATGACAAGCAAGCATTTCTATCTATCTTAATGTATTAATGGCTGCAACAGAACGGAAATTAATGGAGTCTAAAGTTTGCTAAGTATTCAAAATAGCTTCCTCAGTCCTCTCTTCTCATAGGTTAAATAACAGACTAAATTTAAATGCCTTATCCCAATAGTAAAGAGTGTTTATCACAATGGGGAAAAGGTCAACCAGGCTTAATGAACTTTCAGTAAGGTGTATTTACTAAAGTGGTATAAGAAGAATAATTGGTATAAAACATTCCTTCAAAGTCCATGAAAAACTCTCCTACAAGTATACTCAAGGGGAAGTCAGGTTAGGATTAGAGACACATGTGGCAAAAGGATAACTAATAGTTCTTTGGAGTCCTTTTGCTGTAGTCTTCAAGATGTTCCCATTTATATATAGCAGGTTTTGTTTTGTTTTGGGGAGGGGTTTGTTTTTTGTTTAGTTTGTTTATTTGTTTGGTTGTTTGGTTTGTTTTTTTTTTTTTTGGCAGAGTCTCGAATCTGCTCTCTTCATTTCATTTAGTCTGTCCTTAACTTCCAGTGCAGACAAACACTTTGGGGACATTGCTAGCATGGTAATGGGAAGAAAGAAAGTCCAAAATCTCTGATCTCTAAAGTTCTTGAAGTCCTCTTCCAGTCAAGGAAAGGAAGAAAGAAGTAGTCTGAAATTGAGGCACTCTCTTTTCCTGCCCCAATGAGTGACTCCGTCTTGGAGTCTCATTGGAATGTTCTCTCCTACTTGGTTTGCTTGCATATCCTAGGTTCTGGACTATCTCCTGGTTTTGTATAACCTCTCCTTCTCTTCCCCTCTCTTCAATCAAGTTCCCCTCCCTCTTGTAATAGACTTCTTATGAACACTGCTGCAGTTAATCCAATAGCATTCAAAGACTCTTTGCACTTAATCTAAAGTCTTTGATTGAGATATGTTCTCACCTGGTTAAGGTAACAGGGCATAGCATCTTATCAATTACTTCAAATAGAACAGTGTAATTATCTAGTATACACAAAGAGAGAGAAGCATTTCTTTCTCTTAAATACTTTATTATTACTTTAACCGCCTTTCAAAAAATAAACATAAATAAGAATAAAAACATAAAGTCCAAACCATTTACCTGATGATTTTAAAAAGAGAGAGAAAGAATATAAAAATTAATATATAATCTAAATTCATCTCTGGTTATTAGATTGAGAGGAAACTCAGCGAGTTTGAAACTTTTCTTTTTGAAGGTAAAACTGAAGTATGGCACCAGCATTTAATTTTAATTTTCTTACTAACTGGGATCAGTTGTAGGTGGCAGGCAAAGTATTCACTTAACAAGTAAAATGAAACTCAAGGTGATAAAAGAAGTAACAACAGGTTATAAGCACAGAAAGTCTCCATCTTTGTAAAGATTTTCATTCTATTTCTTGTATAGCTCAAAGGACCAAGAAACTAAACAAAACGGAAGAAAGACAACTCAAAGCTGATCTGTTTGACTCCACTTCATATTAATGATAACATGCTTCTGCTAACTTATTAATAATAGCAAGCTTTCCTGAAACTTCATATAAGCTTTTGTACCAATTTTTATCTTAAAGCATCAGGAGGGAAAACCATTGGATAGAATTCTGTTGCCTCTCAGAAAACAGCATGCTCAAAGTTCTGTCACATAGTAAAAGCTGGCATAATCACATGGACAGAAGCTAAGGAATGCTTGGCAATCAGTTTGGCCTGATCATCCTGCCCTGTGGCCATTAGGGTTTTCTTTTTAACTAACAATACTCGTGTCATAACTGTTGATACCAGGTTTCTACTGGGTTTTTTTTTCTTTTTTATTAGTTAGTTAGCAACATCATGAAGGGACCTCTAGAGGCAGCAATATTTACGGAGTAGGATCTGGACTTTCGGGTCAAGTTTTTGGCTCTATAACAGGCTTCTTCCTTTCTTGTCTCTACAGAGCCATGGCAATGATACACAAAATCCCATTTTGCTAATGGTCTTTGAATTTGAATTAAGTCTTACAAACAACCAATTGACAAAATTTCTTTTTAAGGCTAAGCTTGAAGAATGGCACCAGCGTTTAATTTCGATGGTATTTTCTTACTAATCAGCATTAGTTGCAGATGGTATGTGAAATACTCACTTAGCAAGGAAAGTAAATTTCAAGATGGAAAGGATGCAGTGCAAAATTGACAATGGGATTAAGCAAAGAAAGTCTCCATCATTGGAAAGATTTTCATTCCATTTCTTCTCAAAAGACCAAAATGGCACCAGTATAGAGAATACAACAGGAACAATATTGCTATCTTAAATTAATACACTATTTTAGAGCTTACGAAGTGCTTTCACATACTTTAGGTGCTTTGATTATCACAAAGGCAGGATAATCTTTATTACCTCCAGTTTCATAGTTAAGAAAACAAGTTTAGAGATTCAGTAACTCACCCAAGGTGGACAAAGTTTCAATTTTAAGCCAAGTCTTCTGACTCACAATCTAGATTTATTCCCACTCTACAAAGTTGTCTCTAGGATGTACAAGAATATAATACCCAAAGAATCACTTTACTGTTATTTTAAATGTAGCTATGGTAATAGAGTGGAGAGGAAGAATTACTGTAAGAATACAAAAGCATAGCTTCAAATGAAGTGATATGGGCATGGGCTTCTGGGGGAAAAAAGTGCATAATCATTGCAGATTTTACGCCAAATTTTTTTGCAAAAAAGTGGGGTGCATCCATTATGTAAAGCATTTTAAGAAAATGTGCTGGTATTACTTAAAAATCATTTATTACTAAGCTGTCTTCGGTGCAAGATTAGGATGCATGGAATACTCATAAATATATGTTAAAATTGAATACTGACAATGCATGTGCACTGAGAATTCTAGGCTTGCCGCTCTCAATGTGCGTAGCTGTGTGCCACTACTGAATACATTCCTGCTCTGTTTACCTTTTAAGTGGTGGGATGAACAGAATTTTACCATGTGATGATTATGCAATTAAAGGTCATAAACCAATTTGAGGCTAAAAAAACTGGGTGCGATGATTATGCGGCAACGCCGACTATGCGGTGAGATACAGATGGTGAAATACAGAATTCCCTTTATTCACACCAAGGTGATCACAGAAATCAGGATTCACTGGATCAAGCTGTCCCTGAGGTACCCAACACCTCTCAATTAGAATAGGCAGCATGACATGGTAGAGAAAGGACTGAAATGGCAGCCATGGAAAACTAGATTCAAATCCCATATCAGACACTTACCAACAGTATGAGGATGGGCAAGTTGCTTAACCTCCCTCAACCTCAGAGTCCTCATTTGTAAAATGGGAATGATAAGAGCCCCTATCTCATGGGGCTGTTATGAGGATCAAAGAAGACAATACATATAAAGTGCTTTGTAAACCTTAGGTCTGATATAAGTATTAGCTATTACTATTAGCCTCCTAATTGGTCTCTTTGACTCTAATTTCTCTCTCCTCTAAGCCATCCTCCAGATAGCCACCAAAATAATCTAAAATATAGAACTGATCATGTCACTCCCATTCTCAAAAACCTTCCTGGCTGTAGGAATCAATGAGAAGCTCCTTATCCTGGCACTGAAGGATTCTCACCGTATCAATCTCTCTTTGTGTCTACCCTATTTTGCAATAATTTCCTTTACAAACTTTACATTTGAGCCAAAGTGATCCATCTGCCATTTCCTGAGCCTAGAGTTAGCCTTCCATCTCCTGCCTGCTTGCCCTCGAACAAGCCATTCCCCCATGCCTGAAATGGGCCTTTCAGAATTCTCCTTTTCCTTCAAGGCTCTGCTCAGTTTCTAATTCCTCCAGGAAGCTTTCCTTGATTCCTACTGTTTTTAAAGAACTCTCCTTCCTCAACCTTCCTTGTACTATGTATACATGAGGTCCTTGAAGGAGGGGCTGTTATGTTTTTGTTATTGATTTCCCAGTGCTTAGTACAGTACAATATACATCACAGGCATGTATATACATGTGTACATATACACATACAACTTATGAGTATGCACATGAATATGCACATATATGTGTATATATGCATATATACACACACACACTCTTATATACACACACAGAGATACATATATATGTGTGTGTATATCAGATTGCATTGAGTAGTAACTGCTTTTCATCACTGATGACCATAGAACCACTAGATTTAGATTCTGAAACCTCTCTCCCCATTATAAAAATATACTCTATACCCCAGTATATGTGAGAAAGTGTCCATAATGATGACACTTTCCATGAACTTGGGAAGAACCTCTGGGTCTGACCAAATATATACAGGAGAAATTTTATGTGGAAGGCAACAATTTTATAGATGCTATGTTTGAGACATCTCGATGGAGAGATTTCAACACACACACACACACACACACACACGCACACACACACACACACGCCTCCCCACAGTGCAAATGTTAAATTCCTAGAGGGAAGGGACTATACCACCTGTGTGTTTGCATTTTCCACAAAATCTAGCCTAGTGCTTAAAATAATAGTACACACATTTTTATAAAGCTTTACATTTTACTAAGCACTTTCCTCACAACAGACCTTTGCATTTTGCTTTTTGTTTCTTTGAAATCAAACCTGGGCTTTCCTCAGTGGAGGGAGCTCCTAATGAAGGGCTGTCCCTAGGAATGCAAATGTGCCCCTGTTTTGTAACTTATCAGGGGTTCTTGACCTGAGGTCTGGAAACTTGGAAAGAGAGGGAAAGGGAGAGGGAAAAGGGGAGAGGGAGAGAGAGAGAGAGAGAGAGAGAGAGAGAGAGAGAGGTTGATATAGATATAAATAGCAATAGATATCTAGATATAAGTAAATATTGACATACCTATGTATAGAAAGATTATAGAGATAGATAACTGCATTTCAATACAGTTGGTTTTCTTTGTAATCTTTTCCTTTTTTATTTTATTATTTAAGAATTTATTCCAAGAAAGGGGCCACAGGCTTTAGCAGATAGCCAAAAAGGTCCATGTTACAGAAAAGGTTAAGAACTGCTGCCTTGGAGAACTGCCCCAGATTACAGAGAGGTTAAGTGCTTTCACAGAGTCATATAACCAATATTTGCCAGGAGCAGGATCTGAACTCAGGTCTTCTTGACTCTAAGGGTAGTTCTGTATCCACTATGCCGTGATGCTTTTCACACTGTGTGTAATAGGCATTAGCTCCATTTATCAGATGAGAAAACACGTTTTGGGAAAAAAGTGATTTGTCCAAAGTTACTATCTCCAGTGGCAGAGCTAGAACTTGAAGCAAGCTCTTTGGACTCCCAGTCCAATGCTGCCTCCTAAGAGCAGAAACTCAGTGCTTACTGACTTGGATGTAGAAGGAACTAACAGTCCTTGGGAGGCAAGACGCAGCAATGGACAGAACTCTGGATCCGGTGTCTGGAAGATCTGAGTTCGAATCTAGCCTCAGACATATATTAGTTGTGTGATCTACGCAGGTCACTTAACTTCTGTTTGCCTCAGTTTCCTCAAGTATGAAAAGAGTATAATATGGGCAGCTAGGTGGCACAGCGAACAGAGCACCGGCCCTGGAGTCAGGAGGACCTCAGTTGAAATCTGGCCTCAAATACTTGCTAGCTGAGTTACCCTGGGCAAGTCGCTTAACCCTGATTGCCTCCCTAAAAAAAGGTCAGGGGAGAGGGAAGGGGAGGGAACACTAGCACCTACAAGAAAATATTTGTAAAACTTTCAGCATGGTGCCTGGCAAGAATAGGTGTTATATAAATACTTATTCCCTCCCCCCACACATTTCTTATCATTTCAGCCTGGGGGAGGTCAGTCAGGGATAGAGAGAGGTTGGGCAGACCTGTGATTTCACCAGTGTGGGGGAATTTCCAGAATGGAGCCATCCTCCACTGACCCAGCAGCTGTCTTAGAGAGTTAAGTGCCTAGGGCACTGGGAGGTTAAATCACCCAGCCAAAATCACAGAGCTGGTAAGTGTGAGAGGCAGATTTCAACTCAAGCTTTCCTGACTTTAGGGCCAAACCTCTATTCATTAAAGCGTGCTGCATCTTTTAAATGGTGGTGAGGAAATATTGGAATATGAGATAATAGAATCATCATTTTAGAGCCAGGGACCTCAGAGGTCATATGAGTAACATCATCTTCCACAATAGAGACATACAGATCAACTATTCCTTAGTTCTCTAATGAGAAAATGGAGTTAAATCCAACTAGTACAATAACTGGTTGGAGAACCAGGAGACTTCAATTCTAGTCCCAGAGCTTGATCATTATCTCTACATAACTAGGAGCAAGACAGTTTGCCTATCTGGGTCTCAAGCTTCTTATCTATGAGGACAGAGATTTAGACTAGATATTTCTAAGGTGTCTTCCAGTTTTTTCATTCTATGACAACATTTTACTTTTAGGTGGTAATACTCTGATTCATGACCAGGGATGACCTGGATTCCCAGCTTCATAACAAAATGCCAAATATAGGAAGCAATCTAATAAAGATAGCTAGAGGACAATGATGATACTTGCATGATAAAAGATGGACACAAACATGATGAGTTCTGGACTGACCATCTGCTCACCAATTAATAGAATTAAAACCTTTAACAAATATATTCTATATACATACACAAAGTTATATTATAGGTGGATGTAAATAGAATCCACTGAAGATGTTATTAGAAAATACACCAGCAATGGTCACAGAAAGTTCTGTGGTAAAGACCCATTTCTTAAGGAGAACTATCCAATAAACACCATATTTATCCCACTCCCTATTCCTCCTCATCACACCCACACATCATCTTATCATGTTGGGCTTTAGGGAGATAAAATGACAAGACTATACATTTGGAAACACTTTCAACTAAACGGCCCTATGGAGGCAAAATACAAACAGTGTTCAACTTATTGTTGGCTCATTTTCTAAAAAGGAATTCTGTATGCATCATTTCCCTAAAGAAAGAAATATAACTCAGAATAAAAGGTAAAGAAATATACCATCTGCTTGTATGCAATTTGATTTCAAGGAAGGAAGGAGGGAGGGAGGGAGGAAGGAAGGAAGGAAGAAAGAAAGGAAGGAGAAGGAAGGAAGGAGTGAAGGAAGGAAGGAAGGAAGGAAGAAAGGAAGGAGGGAGGGAGGGAGGAAGGAAGGAAGAAAGAAAGAAAGAGAGGGATAGAGGGAGAGAAAGAGGTAGAGGGAAGGAGGGAGAGAGGGAAAGAGAGAGAGAGAGGGATGGGGAGGGGGGGAGAGAGGGGGGGAAGAGAGGGAGGGAAGGAGGGAGGGAAAAGGAAGGGAAGGGAATGGAAGAGGAAGAGGAAAGGGAAAGGGAAAGGGGAGGAAGGAAGCATTTATTAAATACCTTCTACATGCCAAGCAATGTGCTAAGCACTTTAAAATGTTAAATCTTGGGAGGTAAGTGGAGGGAGAAAGAAGTTAAATGACTTGTTCACAGTCACAAAACTAGTTAGTGTCTGAGTCCAGGTTTGAACTTAGGTCATCCTGATTCTATCCTACTTAGCTGCCTCTTTAATGATGTATGGAAAAAGGTACTGATGTTAAGTCCCCTCAGTCCTTAAGTAACAAAAATCAATGACTACCTCCTTCAGTTTCAGGCACATATTATGCACAGTTCTCTGAAGCACATACATGTGATATGGGTTGTATATAATATGAACAGATATTTCTCTGCCTGCATCTGACCAACCCACATGTGTGACTGAGCATTTGGTGCCATAGGAGATGATGAAGTCCCTGGCTCCTTAACCATGTGGTTTGGTGCTGAAAGGACTTGGCATCTTGAGATGATGGGGCAAACCTTGAGTGGTCCCTTGTTCCTCTTTTACCCTTATTACAGCAGCTAGGGGGTGGCATGCTGTGTCAATTAAAAGAATACATAGCTTCTGGCTCACTCTCTCACTTTAATTCTTCTGTGTACCAAGCAGGGCACAACTGCTTCTAGACTTCAAGAAGGGAGTGGGAGAATAGACTGTGTTCTTTTCCCTAACATTGCTTCAGCTCCTGTGTAGAACATGTATTCTAACTATGTGAGCTTACACTTGAAACCTTGGCTTCCTTCTCCTTCTTTAAATCCCCTTTCCTGAGTAGGTGACCAAACATCATTCTCAAGATGGACCCATCCATGCTTGGAGGTGACTTTGTGAGTCAAGAGGTCCCAATATCCCATGTCCAATGAGGAAGAAGCTAATTGGTGGCAAGGGAAGCTTCTGCATTAGAGAAGTCAAGCCACTGGCAAAAGGAACAGCCCAGGCTCCTGGTTTTGGCTTGCCAAAAGATGGTGACTTTGAGGGATGATTTTAAAATCTGGGTTTATGTCTTGCCTTTGCTAGCTAAGGGCCAGGAAAGTCACTTTAACCTCCGTTTCAGGCAATTTTCTAAGAATTTCAGCAGCAGGGTGGAGTCAAGATGGTGGAGGGAAAGCAGGGACTCACTTGAGCTCTCTCCCAAACCCCTCCAAATACCTGTAAAAAATGACTCTAAACAAATCCTGGAGCAGCAGAACCTCTAAAATGACAGAGTGAAACAAATTTCCAGACCAAAACAACCTGGAAGGTCAACAGGAAAGGTCCATTGCACCAGTCTGAGAGAGGAGCACAGTCCAGCAGCATGTGGTACACTGGCACAGACCGGGCCCTCGCAAACCTCAAGCAGGCCTCAGGGGACTGAATCACTGGCAGTTGTGGTGGTTTCCAGACTTCTCAACCCACAAATGCCAAAGACAACTTAGAAAGTCAGTAGGAAAGGCCTCTTGGACCTGGGGGAGAGAGGAGCGTGGTCTGGCCCCAACCTCAGCCCTAGGGTGGTGGCTAGAGTGGTAGTGGCAGTGGCTGCTTCTGGAGCTCTTGGCCCACATTTGGTGGGGAGTGGCTGATCACGGGAGGATTGCAGGGGTCTCTTTGCTGGAGCTGAGACAGGATTCTCTGCCTTTGCCTTGCTTGGAACTGAGTCACGGTCGTGGGTGGCAGTCCTGGGGTGGGGAGGAGCACTGGCATGGTGGAACTTGTGGCAGTGGTGGAGAGGGAATCCTCCTCACAGTTCCAAGGCAGAAAAGAGTGCTCATGGTCACTCACAGACCAGAGCACAGACCAGGAGAGGAGTAAACACCTCTCCTTTGATCATACAACCTTGGAAGAACTAAAAGTTTACAGGTCGCTAGAAATATCTCTGAAAACAACTCTGCAAAACCCCTGAAGCTTGGAACGGTGCACTCTCCACTCTGGAAGCAGAGTCCTACCTTAAAAAAGAGCTAAGAATTCAAGTAATTGGCTGGGAAAATGAGCAAACGGAGGGAAAAATCAGACTATAGAATTTTACTTTGGTGACAAAGAAGATCAAAACATACAACCAGAAGAAGACAACAAAGTCAAGGCTCCTACATCCAAAGTCTCCAAGAAAAAATATGAACTAGTCTTATGCCATAAAAGTGCTCAAAATGGATCTTGAAAATCAAGTAAGAGAAGTAGAGGAAAAATTGGGTAGAGAAATGAGAGTGATGCAAGAAAATCATGAAAAACAAGTCAACAGCTTGCTAAAGGAGACCCCAAAAAAATGTTGCAGAAAATAACACCTTATAAAATAGGCTAAAACAAATGGCAAAAGAGGTCCAAAAAGCCAATGAGGAGAAGAATGCCTTAAAAAGCAGAATTGGCCAAAATGGAAAAGGAGGTCCAAAAGCTTGATGAAGAAAATAATTCCTTAAAAATTAGAATGGAGCAAATGGAAGCTAAATACTCTATGAAAACTCAAGAAATTATAAAACAGAACCAAAAGACTGAAAAAGTAGAAGACAGTGTGAAATATCTCATTGGAAAAACAACTGACCTGTAAAATAGATCCAGGAGAGATAATTTAAAAATTATTGGACTACCTGAAAACCAAGATAAAAAAAGAGCCTATACATCATCTTTCAAGAAATTATCAAGGAAAACTGCCCTGATATTCTAGAACCAGAGGGGAAAATAGAAATTGAAAGAATCCACTGATCACCTTCTGAAAGAGATCCCAAAATAAAAATTCCTAGGAATATTGTAGCCAAACTCCAGAGTTCCCAGATCAAGAAGAAAATGTTACAGGCAGCCAGAAAGAAACAATTTGAGTACTGTGGAAACATAATCAGGATAACACAAAATTTAGTAGCTTCTACCTTAAGTGATTAAAGGGCTTGGAATATGCATCTGGAGGTCAAAGGAGCTAGGATTAAAACCAAGAATCACCTACCCAGCAAAACTGAGTATAATACTTCAAGGGGAAAAATGTACATTCAATGAAATAGAGGACTTCAAAGCATTCCTTATGAAAAGACCAGAGCTGAATAGAAAATTTGACTTTCAAATACAAGATTAAAGAGAATCATGAAAAAGTAAACAGGAAAGAGAAATCATAAGGGACTTATTAAAGTCGAACTGTTTACATTCCTACATAGAAAGATGATATTTGTAACTCATGAGACCTTTCCCAGTATTGGGTAGTTGGAGGAAAGAGATAGACAGACAGATAGATAGATAGATAGATAGATAGATAGATAGATAGATAAATAGACAGAGGGTACAGGGTGAGTTGAATATGAATAAAATTAAGAAGTGAGAGAGGAATATACAGGGAGAAGGAGAAAGGGAGAGGTAGAATGGAGTAAATTATCTCACACAAGAGAGGCAAGAAAAAGCTGTTACAGTGGAGGGGAAGAGGAGGGAGATGAGAGGGAATGAGTGAACTTTACTATATTGACAATCAAGATGGACTTTTAACACTTATTCAACCAAATGCCCTTGAAGAGTTTTGGCCTTTATCTCCTTGATTAAATTAGGTAACTAAGGTGGGGCTCCAGGTGGGCCCCCCCCAAGGGAGGTCTGATCATATCTTCACTCCCAAGTAGACCCAAAACCCCTAGCTATTAGGTGCTGAGTCGATGTGGGCGTGAAGCCCTCAAGGTCCTAGGAGGAGGTGTTAACTCCAGAGCCAATAGTAAGAGCTTAAGTTCTGGTCCTCAGATGATGTTTAATGATGGCTAAAGAGTGCATAAAAAAAGAAGACAGAGCTAATTTGCATAGGGCTCCCACTCTTGGTGGTACGTTGATGTGGAAACTCCAGGCAGCTGTAGTTAGGAGCCCTCCAGCTTGTAAACTCGGATGTTCAAACTTTGTTAAACTCTGGTAACTATGCATTGAGATTTGAATCAGACAAGGTCTGTCTGTTGATTTTTGTAATTTGTTTGTATCTGCTCTGAAGTTCAGGGTGCTGGCTTTTTCCCCCCCCGAACTAAGTGAATGATATTTGTATGTTGGATTAAAGTAAGACTGTTAACTCCTTAACGTTGCCTACCTTAGTAAAGCAGATCAGTAGATTTCTGTGAGCTGGTTGTTGTTGGCTTTACACCCCCACAGCAGCTAGCCAGATTGCTGAAACACTTACTCCCATCAGATTTGACTGAAGGAGGAAATAACATACACACTCAACTGGGTATGGGAATCTATCTTACCCTACAGCAAAGTACGGGAGAAAGGGATAAGAGAGGGAGGGATGATAGAAAAGAGGGCAAATGGGGGGAAGGATAATCAGAAGCAAAAACTTATGATGTAGAACAGGGTCAAAGGAGAGAATAGAATAAATGGGGGGCAGGATAGGATAACTTTTATGGAAGTGTTTTGCATGGCTACACATGTATAATCTACATCAAATTGCCTGCCTTCTCAATGAGGGTGAGTGGGGTGGGAGGAAGAGAGGAAGGGAGAAAATGTGGAACTCAAAGTTTTAAAAACAAGTGTTAAAAATTGTTTTTATGTGCAACTGGGAAATAAGATACACAGGCAATAGGGTATAGAAATCTATCTTGCCCTACAGAAAAATAGAAGGGAAGGGGATAAGAGAAGGGAGGTGGGGGATGGGAGAGGGATGTGATAGAAGAGAGGGCAGATTGGGGGAAGGGGTAATCACAATATATGCTGTCTTGGGGTGCGGGAGGGGAGAGATGGTGAGAAAATTTAGAACTCAAAATCTTGTGGAAGTGAATGTTGGAAACTAAAAATAAATTAATTTTAAAAACTAAAAAGAAAAGAAAATAATAAAAAAGAAAAAAAAGACTATCAGCAGCATAACATTCCTGATAGGTATTAATGGAGGAAGGTTCCTCCACCAATAAAATTACAGACTGGCTCAAGTTCCCCTCTATCCCTCCCTGCCTCCTCCAACCCCCGCCCACACACACTTAGTAAAGATTTTTGAAACAAAAGTTTTAATATTCTTAGGAAATATGGGAAAGAGGAAGTATCACAGAAATAATGTACCATAAATATGTGGCAGGAAAAACAAATTACCCAGTGTCAAAATACAGTAGGCAATACAACTTAATTTAAAAAAAAAGAATTAAGAGGAAAGGCAGAAGACGAAAACAAAATGATCCTTTAAATATAACCTAAACATGTCATCATCATAGCATATGCCACCAACTTAAAAATCAAATAGCTCTTTAAGGTGGAAGGGACCTCAGAAACCATCTAATCCAATCTCCTCCATCCCCCATTTTAGTAATGAGAAAACTGAGACCCAGGGAGGTTAAGAGATTTGCCCAAGGTTACACGGGTAGTAAATTTATTCCTTCTTTTTATCTGTTGTTGTTGTTGTTTTGGGTTTTTTTTAAATAATGGTAAGAACAATTGAGCACATTTAATTTTGGATGATATGGGTTCGAATCTCAGCTCTGTCACTTAGTACCTGTATAAATTTGGGCAAATTGGTTCTCTCAGGGTCTCAGTTTCCTTTAGCATAAAATGAGGGAGTTAGTTTAGGTTCTTTCTAGTTCCCATGTTCCTTTGAAAATTCCACGGAGAAAAGTATTTAATTTTGTGTAAAAAAAAAAAAAGTTCAAGCCAAGAGAGAATTTTTGTTCTTGTTGAGTCATTTCAGTTGTAGGCAACCCTCTGTGACCCCATTTGGGGTTTCTTGGCAAAGGTACTGGAGTGATTTGCCATTTCCTTCTCCAACTCATTTTATAGATGAGGAAACTGAGGCAAACAGGGTTAAGTGACTTGTCCAGGGTCATACAACTAGCCAGCAAGTATCTGAGGCATTTGAACTCAGATCTTCCTGCCTCTGGGGTCAGCACTCTATCCACTGCACCATGAAAAGACAGACAAAACAAAAAAAAATGTGGTCCTTCATTTTCCTCATTGTGAACATCCTGTAGGAGCAGCCAATTCACATTAGTTAAGTCAAAGCACTGAACTATGGATTTTCTTCTCTACAAGATCATTTATCACAGAAATGGAAGATGCCACTTGTATAATTAAGAGTGAGTAAATTGGTGGGAAGAGAAACAAAAATAGTAGCAGAGCTTTATTATCAAAAAGTAATGTTAACAAAATGTTAGCCTAAACTTTCAAGCTTCTGCAGCATTTCCATATTTATGCTTCCACTATAAGGAAAAACCTTATTAACACAAAATCATCTCATTTCTGATTAACAGGAAGCATGTAGCTATGGTAAATGCCTCTAATTCCTTCAGGGGGCAATTAATTCACCATAACCATTCTCAAATGCTACTAAATGCTATAAACTAGAGTTGTGGAATTTTATTACCTTCTTTATCTCCATCCTTCTGAAATACATCTATCTGGTCCTTTTAACCTGCCCTCAATTAACTGCTTTAAAAGTACAGTGACAGACCCTGTCCTTTTCTATTAAAATCTATAGAAAAATTTTGACTTTTACAAAGTATTTCAACTGATAAGCTTGAGGTCAGCAGTGGTGAGAGGCAACAGCTGGATTTCTAGAAAGGGTTGCTTAGTGTTGGTTTAGTTGGACTTTTTATGATCAATTTCACAGGAGAAAATCCCTTTTCTACACATGAAGGTATTTATTACCTGGAGGGTAGTTTTACAGTTTTACCAAAAATAAATTCTGAACTCGTTTTCTATATGGCATAAAATAGAAGCAGAAAAAATAGTTTTGTCTCTATAATTCTTCTCTACCCTACCCTGTCCCCCTACCCTTACCCACCCCTCCCCATTCTAACATTGCATAGCTCTTAGCATAGTTCCTGGGATATAAAAAGTACTAAATGCTTGTTAATTTCACCTGACTAGCACACAAAGGCCATTCCAGATATATTATAGAGCATATAGTTAGAAAACTATGGCAAGACATACTAGTAAGTCATCTGTAGTAACTAGTAACTAGGCATTCTAGTAACTCATCTGCCCTACTGCACTTGCAAGAATTTCTGACAGATCAGGGAGTATCTTATTTACTTATGAGTCATTGCATTTTTAAGACACTAAATGAGGCAACAATATAGTCTTTTCTTCCAGCTCCCTAAGTTATGTGACTTCATAAGGAAATGCTTACAATTGTTAAAAAAAAAGCATTAAAATTCTCCTTGGAAAAATTAACCATGATGGGAATCCATATTCTTTAAGGCTCAGAATAGTTTACCTGGACACATAAGCAGATATTGATTCCCCGTTATTGCAATAACCTGTTTTCAGTCAGTGTTGTACATAGTATTCAAGTTTATCTAATATCAAAAACATCCATCAGAGAAGAACTTCCTCATCACTGAAGCCAGAGGGCAGGAAGACCTTCCCCATTAAGTTGGTATGTCTCTATTGATTCCATGGACCTTTAATTCAAATACATTAAGAAAAGTATGAAGAAAAGATACTTGTTCCCTTCATAATTATTTATTTCATGCCATACATTAATACACCCCCTCTTTTTCAGGTGTTTAGGTCTGAGGGAAGATGATTAAAGTAAGTAATGAGTAATAATAAAGTACTATTTGATTTTGTCTGGATGTTTGTGTATCCTCAAGTCTCGCTCTAAATTATGTGCTACACTAAGGCCCTTTGGTTCACCGAGTATGGGGTTCTTACATGGTGGTTATAAGGGTCCACTCCTTTTACTATCAGGAGCCTCTCTCTCTTACCTTTAGGGTTATCCAATTAACATATTGGGTTCTGAGCCTCACATAACCTTAGCATCATCCTCTGTCTTGGTGGGACTTATTTGGCATCAAGCCCTGGCCACCCCTAAGGCCTTGACTATGAGTCAGGGATAGAGAAAAAGCACCATTTTAACCCTGATATAAATCCTTGCGTACAGCCTGGCATCACTTTTTACCCAAGTACACCACATTCTGGAGGTATCCTTATTTTTCCCAGATATGTTTCTGGTCATATTATGTGTTGAATAAATGTTTGTTTTATCCACTTCCCTACCTCCATGTTTCTTGGTACCTCGTGAGTGCCTCATGGGAATTCCCATGAAATACCCAATCTCTAGCGAAGTGTCAGGTGTTTTCCCTCCCCCTGACTTCATAAACAGAGAAGAGAAGACAAAAGTATAACTTACTGATGCTAGTGAATGCTATACCTAGCTATTGCTTTTCATTATTTAAGACAAGTATAATTGAACAAAAAATGTACTTTTCTGTCTTTTTTTAAGACTCAGTTCACTATGCCTATGGGAAGACTACTTATGGCCATGAGACCATAATCCAAGCATCGCCATTACGTCAGGTGGCAGCTCATTTGCTTTGTAGGCAAAGTATCAGAGAGGAAACTCATAGCTACTGAAATACAAGCTTTTGTTCACCCAAACCTATGAGATGAAAATAAAAGTTCACAAGAAGGGAATATAATGGACGGATCCATTTATTATGTCCATTACCCTAAATAGAAGTCATCGTAATTTGTACAGGGCATACTCTTCATAACAAATTTGTCTTTCTCGGTTTACTTTCCCCAAGTTACACTATCTTCCCAGTCTTTGATATCTGAGTGATTAGTTAATCTAACTAATCTAACTAATTCTGCGCTAAAGAGCTAATATTTTAAGTTAATGGGTGATAAGTAACCAATTACTCTTCCTGATGACATATTTGAATTTTGCCTGGTATTTTCAATGTCTTAAAGAGTTGCACAGTATAACTAGGAACTAGGTTCAAGCCCCAGCTCTTCTATTTATTAGTAGTGTAATCCTGTGCAATTCATTAAACTTACAGAATCTCAGTTTCCTTATTTGTGAAATAAGAAGATTTGACTCTAAACATTTAATACATCTAGTATTATGAGCTGTTAGGAATGCCAGTGTCCACTATAGGCATGCAGGGGGTGACAGTTTTGAGTAGGCAAGCCTATCATGGCACCTCAAAACAAACCGTATTGGCAGCTGCCCTTTATGTGCTACGTAGCTAGCTAATTCTGCTACATAGGAACCAAATTGACCACTAAAAAAGTGGATGAAGAGTCTATACCAGCTTGAGCAAGTGCCTTGCTGCATTCTGTAGCAAAAGTGAAGGGGCATGAAGCTAATAAATAAGTAATAACATTCAATAAATTTTTTAATTCAATGGTTATTTCTAAGGATGTAAGAAACTAAGGTAAGAAACTCAGAGAAAACTTTTCTGATCAGAATAATGGAATGATAATTTCAGTCAGAATCAAGCTGAAACTAAGTATAATTTTAACAGATGCTTATAAATTCTAACATTGGTTTCTTGCAACTTGTTCTTTTAAGACATCTCAACTAGATTTTTCTCCTGCCGACAGTCAGCAAATAGTAAAGATTTTTTTTTTAATAAAGTCTGAAAGGAGTGGCCAGAGGGAATGTTTCTAACACCAGTCTAATAATTTTTCTCACTGAAATGCTTTTTGGTGAGGGCCAGGCTAGCTGCAAGAAAGAAAAAGACTAAATTTCTCTGCCTCACTATACCAAATAACAATGTATTTCTTAACTCTTCATCTTTTACCTCAAGAACAATACTATCACCACAACCAATCAGTAGGTACCAACTATGTGCCAGGCACTGTGCTAGGCACTGGAGATCAGAACATAAGGAAATAATCCCTACTCCCAAGTAGCTTAAATTCTAACTGGAAAACAACAAATATGTGTGTGTGTGTGTGTGTGTGTATACACACACATACATGCATATACATATATATGTATAAATATATCCACATATATTTGTTGTTATATACATGTATGTATGTATTTATAATTTTATCAATGGAAATGACACAAAAGTGTCAGCGTTAACATCTGATTTGCTACTGCACCTGATGATCATAAGACCTTTGCATCTGTTGTTGTTTAGTTGCTTCAGTAATGTCTGCTCTTTGTGACCCCCCCCATTAGGGGTTTTCTTGGCAGTGCAATGGATAGAGCATTGGGCTTGGAATCAGGTAGATTCATCTTCACGAGGTCAAATCCAGCCTCAGACACTTACTAGCTGTGTAACCCTGGGTACGTCACTTAACACCTGTTTGCTTCAGTTTCCTCACCTGTTAAGTGAGCTAGAGAAGGAAATAGCAGACCACTCCATTATCTTCACCAAGAAAACCCCAAATGAGGCCAGAGAGAGTTGGACATGACTGAAATGACTGAGCAACAACTCTTAGAATGTGAGCTCCCTGACAGCAGGGATTGTCTTTTCTATCTGAATCTCCAGTGCTTAGTACAAAGAGAGAACTTAATAAATATTTCATTCATTCTTTAAGTATTAATAAATATAAATAAATACAAAGAAAATAAATGAGAGGTAGTAAGGAGATTATGATAATATGGCTGCATTCATTTTCAATTGTTTTAAAATAGAGACAAGATTCTGCCTGAAGAGTATATCTAGGTGCATTATCATTGTTCTGGGCTAAAAAGTTAATGAGTGACCATAGGATCATAGAATGGGTGCTGGAAGAGACCTTAGAGGTCAGCTGGTCTATCTCATTTTAAGGTCAGGGAACTGAAGAACAAAGAGATTAAATGACTTGTCCAAGTTCACATAATTAGTAAGCAGCAAAACCAGGAATTGTACTAAAATTGGATTTTGGAGTCCCCTGAGTATAAATTTAGTGTCTCTCCCTGCACTCTTCCACCCATGATACCACATTGCCACTGCCTCTCAATGATGAAAGGGGATGTAATTGCTTAATATTTTATTTTTCTAGTATTTTTTAAAATCGTGAATTTAATCATTGACAAACATGAACAAAGAACAAAAAGGGAAATTGCAGATAAAATCACAAATTTCTATTATTTTTAAAACACAGTAGTAACACAATTGCCCTGTTTGTGTCCCTTTTCAAACATTTGTTTTCTTCTATGTGCTTTTAAAGTATTTTGATGTACCTTTCTTTATTTGGAATCTCTATCACTACTGAATAGCTTATTCCAACCCCCTATACTCTACTCCTACTCAAAAGAGAGCTTTCCTGTAAAAAAATTATAGTCAAAAAATTCAACATATTGCCCATGTCTGAAAATGTACGCCTCTTCTATACCTCTAGTCTATCACCTTTCTGCCAAGTAGTGGGTGGTATGCTATTTCCATTATTCCAGATATTAAATCTATTTTTAAAAATAATTTTATTGAAATCTCCTGTTTTTACTTCACCCACATTTCCCAATAAATTCTTTCCCCTCCCACTCCCACAGAACCATATCTTACAACAAAGGAGAAAAAAGAGAAGAAAAAAGTTCAACAAACCTAACAACCATGACATCAATGATAATAATAGCTGACATTTATATAGTGCCTACTATGTTCCAGGCACTGTACTAAGCACTTTACAAATATTCTCATATTTGATCTAAATTGAAAAAGTGTGATATTATCTTTCACGTTTCACACCCATAGTCAACTACCCCTGCAAAGAAAGGTGTGGGGTGACTTCTCACCTCTTTTTTGAAGCCAGGTTCAGTGACTACAATTTCACAGCATTTAGTTTCAACTGTTTTGTTATTCTTTCCAATTACATTGTTGCAATCATTTGTTCTGCTTATTACATTTTGCATCAGTTTGCATAAGTCTTCTTATGTTTCTCTTCATTCAACATAGTTATCATTTCTCATAGCGCAGTAATAATTTATTATATTTATACCATTCCCCAATTTTGTGGTTGTTGTTCAGTTGTTTCAGTCATGTCTGACTCTTCATGACTCTATTTCCTGATTTCTTGGCAAAGATACTGGAGTGTTTTGCCATTTCCTTTTCCAGCTCATTTTACAAATGAGGAAACTGAGGCAAACAGGGTTAAATTGTTCTTAGCTCTTCACTACCACTACTACTATAAACACTTTGGTATCTATGGGGTCTTTCTTTTTTTTATATATTTTACCTCCTTGGGGCATCTGCCTAGCAAGAGAATCTCTGGGTCAAAGGATATTGACATTTTAATCACTTTCACATAATTTGAAATGCTTTACAGAATGCTTGGACCAATTCATGACTCCACCAATAGCATATTAGCATAGTATGCTCATCTTTCCACAACTCCTCCAACAATTATTCTGCCCATTTGTCATCTTTGCCAATTTACTGGATGTGAGGTGAAAAGTAATAGTTGCTTTGATCTGTATTTCTCTTATTATTAGTGATTTGGAGCATTCTCTTATACAGTTGTTAATAGTTTGCAGTTCTTTTGAAAACTACTATATTATTTGGTCACTTATCTTTTGGGGAATGGCTGTTGAGCCCATATTTTTTCTGTTAGGTGCCTATCTATCTTAGGTGTCAGATCTTTATCAGAGATATTTGATACAAAGATTTTTTTCCTAGTTGATAATTTCCCTTCTTTTTAATCACATTCTTTCTTATGTAAAAAACTTTTCAATTTCATGTAATTAAAATTGTCCATTGAACTATCAATCCTTTGTTTAGTTAAGAATTCACTGGTGGCATCATCAATATACATCTTCCCATATCCATACTGATCTGGGTCTTTTCTAACATTTTATAGTATGAATTTAAATAATCAAAGCATCTATGCATTTTTATATTATTTTTATTTTATTTTAAATTTATGAAATAAACAAACATTTCCATAACATAGTAGGATAAAAAAAAGATGATTGCACATGAAACTGCAAATCTATTATGTACAACTTGCTATTCCCTTTAAATATATAATAATGTTATCACACAACTTTCTCTTTATACCTGGGCAGGGATTAATTGGGGTGCTATTCTTTCTCATCTCTTCCAAAACTCTGATTTAGAAATGTTAAATAAAGATAAATCTGAGCTGAAAAGGCTCATCCTCATATTGGAAAAAAGAGCAAAACAATAGCAAATACATCGCAGCCTTATTTGAGGAACTAAGAGCTTAGGTGGAAAATAATAACAAAGAGTGAGAATGAATCATTTTTCCTGGTGATTCAGGTGAAGGGTACCATCTAGTTTGGTCTTGCGGTGGGGGGCATGGGGAGCTTTTTATATAATATATAATTAGTTTGGGGTTTTTTTAGAAGTATCTCTAGAATAAATATTTCTAAAATATATAAAATAAAAAGAACTAATTAGAGATTAAACAACTTAATCTTAAAGAAGTGGATTAAAGAATAAATCATAGAAATAATCAATAATTTCATTAAAGAGAATGACAATAGTGAGACAACATATCAAAACCTAGGGGATACAGCAAAAGCAGTAATTAGAGGAAAATTTATATTTCTAAATGCATGTATGCATTTTGAATTTATCATAGTACATGGTATAAGTTGTGGGTTTAAACTTCCTGCCATATTGCTTTCAAAAAATTTATGATTTGGAGTTTGTCAGTGGTTGGGTTATTTAGTTCAATTATTTATGTTTTTTTTTACTTTTCCATTCAAATAATCTACTTTTTTATTTGTAACAAATAACACATAACTTTGAAAATTACTGATTCATAACATAATTTTAGGCATGGACATACTATTCTCCCTTCCTTCTTACTATTTTTATATTGTTTTCCTTGATAGTCTAGATCTTTCATCCATTTTTAGTGTTTGTTTTTTCTTTTTATTTAATTTTTAAAATTTAACTTATTTTTTGTCACATTTTATATTTCAAACTGTCTCCCTCCCTGCCCCACACTAGAGAAGATCACCATTTGACACAGATATATGTATATATATACATATGTGTGGATATATACATATATATCCACTCATATGTAGATATATGCATATATACACATATTTTGTATATATGTATGTGTGTATATAAAACCATACTATGCATACTTCTGGTTATCAGTTCTTTCTCTGTAGGTGGATAGCATTTTCCTCCAAAACTCCTTTGTAGTTGATTTGAGTATTTATAATACTCAGAATAACTTAGTCATTCAAAGTTATTCTTCGAACAATATTGCTATTACTATGTACAACATTTTCTCGGTTCTAATCATTTCATTCTTTATTATTTCATGGAAGTCTTTCCATGTTTTTCTAAAATCAACCTGATCTTTTGTTCTTCTAAATGAATTTTATTTTATATAAAGTACCCTATAAAGTATCCCCCTTGGTAGTCTGATTGACATTAGCTTCATTTTAGAAATTAAACAACTGAAATACAATAGATTTCCACCTGTCAAGTACAAACTGAGAAATACAAAATTGAACATTATTTTTATGTTGTAAATCAGATATTAAGTTGGTTTTTTGAGGGGGGTTCAGGGGAGTTGGGGGTCTGTGATTTCACCTGCATTGGGAGCTCCCCAATAAGTCAATTCCTTTTACAGAATGTAACAACAATGCTGCATGCAGGTACTGTGGCTGTGTAAGGTCAATAACACCAGTACACAAGAGGGCTGCTAGCACAGGTTCTTTGATCTGCTTTTCTAAGGAAAGCAACTTTAAGGGGTTTACAATCTCACTTTAATCAAACATACATATATCATTCACTTAGTTCAGGGGAAAAAGTCAGCACCCTGAACTTCAGAGAAAACACAAACAGAAATTACAAACAGATAAAACAGAGCAAAAGAACACAAATCAACAGACAGGCTTCTGGCCATCTGACCATGGCTATATGTATGTAGTTACCAGAAGAGAAGTACCAACACCTGGTTTTTCAAAAGCCGGGGAGCTCCTTAATGGCTATTCAGAGTCTCATCTGGTCAAATCACACCTATACTGTTCTAGTGAGTAAGCCCCAAGCAAAATGCTAACTCCAGAGTATATATACCCTTTTTCAGGGCCTGAGGGTTTCACACCTCTCCAGGGCTTCACACCTCTTGTGACCTAATTAACAAAAGGGTCCTCAATCAAAGGCACCTGATTGCCTTAGTGCTAAGAAGCACTCCAAAAGAAAAAACAGCAAAAAGTCCCACTTTGCTTGCCATTATACAGATTCAGATTAGCAATCTCTTTTAAATGTTTAATCCTAGAAAGCTGGCTGGAGGTAAGGAGAAGTTCAATGATTTCTGTAGGGTCACAACATCCCGTCTATGTTATGAAAGGGACCTGATTCTAGACTGAGGCTTTGCTGATGGGTCCTGAGTTTAGAAGATACTGAATTTAGAAAGTACTGACAACACTTGTTCAGGCAACAGACTTTAATATCTAGTAAGCAAGAATACTAAGTTAAAATGGCATCCACCACGGGCAGGCCCTTAGCATTGGGCCCCAAGGTATCCTAGTGTCTCTACCATTGGAGGCCAATATCACAGTGTCTCTTTCTTCCCCCTCTTCAATTTAAATGAAAGCTATTTGCTGTGATCATTATGGCTGTTAAGTATTAGACTCTGTCTAATCTCAACATTAATCTAAAGGACAAACCAAAAGTCATCAAAATTATAAGAAAAAGTTCCATTATCATCTTGATCATCTGTGCATCCCTCATCACTTACCACAGCGCTTTGAATATAGTAAATGCTTAATAATTTTTTTTCATTTATTCATTCATAATCTGAAATTGGGCACCTAGGTGACATAGTGGATAGAGTGCTGGGCCTGGAGCCAGGAAGACTCATCTTCTTGAATTCAAATCATACTCACTAGCTGTATGACCCTGGGCAAGTCACTTAATCCTCTTTGCCTCAGTTCTTCAATCTATAAAATGAGCTGAAGAAATAAATGGCAAACCACTACAGTATCTTTGCCAAGAAAACCCCAAATGGGGTCACAAAGAGTCAGACAGGACTGATACAAATGAACAATGAGAAAATCTGAAATTATCCAAATATTGACAATATTAACCACCTATCTCAGAAAATGTTTATTTCCATAACATGCCTATTCATAAGTGTGTGGAATGTTCTAAGTGTCCTATGTGCTTTGGGTCCTGTCAGATTTGGGTTGAAATTGTGGTGATTTTCAAGTCATTTATCTATTTGACTCAGTTGCCTCTCTTTCCCTTCATACAAAAACTAGGAACTCCTGAAGTTATTTCATGTCTAAATAGTCCAGATGTATAGATCCAGAAAAGGAAGAGCATTGAAGCAATAAAACTATAACTTATAGAAAAGTAACAGAAAACAAACCTCAAATTCTCAAATGAGTACACTTTCATTCCTCCTTCCATCCAGAATAGTTTAAGATATTAGTTCCTACACAATACTCATGAGCTCAACAAGCAAGCTTTTTCCTCTCCAAGCATAATGAAGATAGATCCTTTATTGCAGACATCCTTGACCTTGCTTGGCTGACCTGAAATGCCCTCTCCTCATCATCTCTGCCTCTTGGCTTTCAGACTTCCTGCAATCTTAGCTCAAAGCTCAACTTCTACAGGAAGCCTTTTCCAGCACCCCCCAAAGCTAATGCCTCCCCTCTGGATTACCTTGCATATATCTTGTAGGATGTGAGCTCCTTGAGGGCAGGGATTGTATTTGATGTTCCTTGTACCTAAGAAAGTGCTTTATATATAATAAGCTCTCAATAAATGCGTATTGCCTTTGTTGACTTGGCTGTTGGAAAACCTCTCTTGTTCATATTTGCTTTTAACCTCTCACAGGCACCAAATGGGTCCCAGCTTGGTCTATCTTAGATAATTTTCATCACTCCTAGTTACAGTTCTCTCTATGTTGCCTACCAAAGGTAGACCTTCCTTGTGGTAACAAACTCCAGCAGACACCTCCATTACTCCATCTCATGGAAGACCCAAACCCTTCTTTGATTTAGTTATAAATACCTAAAAATGAAGAGGTCACGTAGTACAGTAGATAGAAAGCTGGTCTTAGAGTCAGGATGACCTTGGTTCAAATACTGCCTTTGATTTAGTACTTAAGTGACCCTAGGCAGACCCCTTGCACAAGCTATCTGTACCTGGAGGTGCACAGAGGCTCACAGGAATTAGAAGCCTTGTTCTCCCTGTGTGTTTATGTTCTGGGGCCCAGACATGCTTGGAAATGTGGTCCACCCCTTAACCTTGGCCATGTCTATTACTTCGGTTAAACACCAAAGTGAACTGGAGATCTTAACATATTGAAGTAAATTTAACCACAGAAGCACTAGTGAGTAATAGGACTTGTGAGTGAAATGTCTAGGTTTATTAAAGGGGGAAATAGAGAACCACTGTATATTAAGATAGCCATCCTCCTGTGAGGAAATGCATGAACATAAAGGGAAGTAGTATGGGAAGAATGATAGAAAATATGTGGTTGGAAGATAAATGGAAACATAAATAGAAAATATATTATGGTACAAGCAGGGATGTGCTAAATCAAGTTTGACAATAACACTTCAGAAACTGGCAAACACTATAAATCAGGGCAGCTAGGTGATGCAGTGGGCTTGGAATCAGGAAGAGTCATCTTCCTGAGTTCAAATCTAGCCTCAGACACTTACTAGTTGTCTGACCCTGGGCAAGTCACCTAACCCTGTTTCCCTCAGTTTCCTCATCTGTAAAGTGAGCTGGAGAAGGTAATGGCAAACTACTCCAGTACCTTTGCCAAGAAAACCCCAAATGGGGTCACAAAGAGTCAGACACAATTGAAATGACTAAACAACTACAACAACCAAGTCAGGGCTTGATTTATTGTTTTATTGATTGTCTAGACTTAAGAAGGTGAAGGAGAATATGTTAACAACGCAAATTAAACTGAAAAGTTTGTCTGAGGGGCAGCGTAGTGAGTAGAGCACTGGCCCTGGAGTCAAGAAGACCTAAGTTCAAATATGACCTCAGACACTTGACACACTTACTAGCTGTGTGACCTTGGGCAAGTCACTTAACCCCAATTGCCCTACCTTCGCCCCTCAAAAAAAAGTTTTCCCTGCCTACATTTTTTCTTCTGAGAGCTAGCTGTCAAACATTTACCAGCACACCACTGGGTGTGAGTATATAATAGATCACTTGGCCAGTAGATTATTAGCTCCAGAAACAGATGACAAATGTACGATCATATAGGACTTCAATCCAGACATCATCCACAGTCTTCTGTCTCTACTACATGTACAACAACCAATAATTTATTCTTCAGGAGATACAAGATGGGATGAAGAGAATGGATATTCTAGACTCAATTCTGGCCAAAAAGACATGTTTGATGATGAAGCAAAAAATTTTTTTCAATGACTGTAGCTGGAAGAAAGGGAAAACCAGGCCTAAGCTCACATATATCCTACATTCAGGAAGAGTAAGCTTCATAGTTAAAGAAAGGAAAGCTAGGATCCCCAAAATTCTATAAAGAAATCCAACTCAAGAGAGATGGGTTACTCTTGAGGATGAGATTCTGACGAAACAAACGGAAATGATTCTGGTGAGTAAGAAAAGAGAGCTGCCTAAAAACAAAGCTGTGGAAGCAAAAGGAGTTCATCACATTCTCTGATTTTAAGCACTATCTCACTCTGCGCCTGATGAGGCAGCATGGTAAAACTAAAAGAATACTGGATCTGAGGTGAGGACCGGGGTGGCATTCCCAGCTCTTACTACTCGGTACTACTTACTACTTATCTTATCTTGCACGAGTCATTTAATATCTACGTGCCTGTTTCCTCATATGCTAAAAAAAAAAAGACACTTGGATGAGAATGATGATCTGAGGGCCCTTCCAGTTAAAAAAAATCCTTTAAGGTTCAGACCACTGGCAAGAAACTCGGAGAAAAAAAATACAAAAAGAGAGGCCACATTTCAGTATAAGTGTCAGGAAAACTAAAGCCAAGAACGAGCTGAGGTTGGCGATGAATGCTAAGGACGATACGATGGGGTGTTGGGTTGAATTTCTTTTAGGGAGAGAGTAGGGAGGTAGGGTGTTTTTTTTTCCTTTATGCTAAATTAGGGCCAAGAAGAAGGTCAAAAAAGAGATAGAATTGCTTCTACTTTACTGGATGGTGAATTTAGCAGGTGAATGTAGTATTCAGCAAATTATGAATATTTTTTCATGTTCTAATATGTAAATATAATGAAGTCATCCTAACACTATTTTCCCTTTGTCTCTTCAAAATTCTCTGATAAGTGGAGTGAGAAAAGAATTTTCAGAGAGTTATCTGTGAGAATTATCAAGGTTCTGCGAAAATTCTCAATTTTCAGTTAAATTAAGATCTTTTTTTTTTAAACAGCAGTCTTCATGTGCTATGAAACTCTGGCAGCAAATCTCCAGGCAGGGGCTGAGAGCTAAATCAGGCCTTCAATTTTTATAAAATCCAAGCAAAATGTTTTAATTTCCATAACTTCCTGTTGCTGTTTCAATGTTTCATTTAGCATCAATTCCTCTACTATTGTCTTATGTACAGGATAAGGATGAAGACAGCAAATGCAACAGCTAAATTTTTGGTGAGATTTTCAAAGGTATGTTTGTTGTTTCTAGGTTTTTTAAGTATCTACTTTTGATCCAAGGAGATCTCATTCCTTTTAAGCTTAGCTTTTATTTTTCTAACAGACGGCAAAGATGGGAGTAGCTAAAAAATGGCATCAGAATTCTTCTCTATAAACTGCAAAATTACATCTCGCTTCTTGAGGAACTAAACAACTCATGCTACTAAGCTAGAGAGAATTCTGGTAAATACATGATAAATGAAACCAATATGATGAAATTAGATGGAGAACTCCATTTTATAGCAAAATCTCTCTAAAAGGCATACTCCTATAATTTCTGTCAAGCAAACTGAATAACAATATTTTAGCAGGGGTTTCAGTGGAGTACCTAAAATTGCATAAAATCAACAATCAATCAGTGTCTTCTACACACTATGTTATATAGACTGGGATAGATACTCTACAAGACATCTAGGTAATGCAGCTGATAAGATGCCTGGCCTGAGATCAGGAAGAGTCCATCTTCCTGAGTTCAAATCTGGCCTCGGACACTTATTAGCTGTATGACCCTGGGAAAGTTACTTTACCTTGTTTGCCTCAGTTTTGTCATCTGCAAAATGAGCTGGAGAAGGACATGGCAAACTATTCTAGTATCTTTGCCAACAAAACCCCAAGTAGGGTCATGAAGAGTAGGAAGGACATGACTCAGCTACAACAGCAACAAGATACTCTATAGGATACACAGATATGGGTCCTATCCTCAAGGAACTGACAACTCATTTGGGGAGAAAGGAACAAAGTATGTAAAAGAGTCAGAGAACAATTTCAAACACAGCACGAAGAAATGTCAAGACTGTGTGATACCAACAATGGGAGAAAGAGATGATCACTATGGGCTCAACTAGCTAGTGATGGTTTCATGGAAGAAGTAGGCCTTATAGAATGGATGTGACCTGGATAAGTGAAGAGAAGGGAAAACTATATTCCAGATAAAATGAAATGACATGAATCAGATCTCATGAAGAATTTAAGTCTACTGAACCCATTTACCTTCTTTCATAATACTGGATTTCTCTAGTCAAATTCACTATTTTGGACAGAACTATTTGACTAAAGATATCAAAATATTTTACAATATTAAAAAATTTTACAGTACAACTCAAACATTTCCCTTTCAGCTCCATAGGATCCCCTATTTTAATGACAAAGTTCTAAGGTCAACATGATGCTGCAATTCAGTGAACATTTACTAAGCCCCTACTATGAGCTGATCATAGTGTGTCAAGTGAAATACATTAAATACTAGATTGTGGACTTGGTTATAAGATTTAAAGCAGGATCAATTTTTTTTTAATGACAGTGACATCATTTTCTAAAGTAAGAAAAGATCCTCGTGATCATCTTAGAAATTTTACACACAGTCTTTCCTGATCTTTCCTGATCTTCCCCAGCTGCCTGTGTCTTCCTCCTCCCCCCAAAATTTTTATTTATTGCATGTTCTCATATGGGTACACATTTCTCCAAATAGAATGTAAACTCCCTGGGGGTAGGGACAGTTTCATTTTTATCTTCATATCCTGAATGCCTACCACAGTGCCTAGCACACAGCTGGCATTTAATGAGTGTTTTTTGTTTGCTTGGTGTAGTCTGACGTCTTCAGTTTACAGAGGAGGAAACTGGAACCCAAAGAAGGAGAGAGACTTTTCCAAAGTGACAAAGTTGGTTAATGGTAGTGATGGAACTAGAATCCTGGTTCAGTGCTCTTTCTACTCACTATGCTGTCTTCTGAAGGTGCAAATTTAAATTCTGGGGTAAAGTCAATCTTATATAAATCACTGAGATGTGGTAGAAGGTGGTTCACATATGGAATATGACAATGAAAGGATTTCAGAAGGAACTAGTTATTAATTTCAAAATAAAAGTTCTTCAAGAAAGGGGGAGTACTTTTTTTCTTTAAAATGTTTATTGATGTCTTTTGGTTTTTACATCATCACAGTGAGAATACTTCTTCTCGTGTGTCATACAGAGGCCACACGGACAGTATTTTAGCTTTGCCCACATATGTACACTCTAAACTACCTATCTCACACCCTGCAATTTTTAACTCCAACACACTAAAGTCTTTCAGTTTTAAGTGCCTCATTTACTTTTTTTCCAGTTTCCTGAGTTAATAGGCAAGTGCTCTCCAGGCCCCAGAAACTGTATCACCTACTGATGAATGTAATTACAAGTTTCTTTGGATTTGTGAACACCATTGGCCTATTTTTTTTTTCTGAATACGTTAGTTCATTGGTCCCGAGAAGAAGCGTTCCTTTAGCCATGTCCCCAGGGAACTGGATTTCTGCCAAACACATACAAAAAAGAAAAGCAAGATGCTGCTATTTAGACAAAACCATTAATTTGTCGATTAAACTTCATAATGGCACTTAGCTGATTTCATAGCTAAAATTCTTCTTCAGAGCCTGTAATGGCCCATTCCTATACAAAGCAGAAGGAATCAATTCATTTATTGCTCTCTCAAAGATAGGGAGCAATAGCAAACTTGCTCAATTACACAAAAATGTCCTCAGTAGTCACAAAAGTTAGAACTACCATTTAATTTTTTCCTGACAATTATAGGGAATTCTAATTTAGAAACCACTGAATCACTTCACGGGCCACCTCTTCCATAAATTCTGACAGTTCCTGTTTTCAAGGAGTTCACAATACAATAGGGGAGACAACATGCAAACAATTAGGTAAAAACAAGTTGTAGACAGGATAAATGGAAGAAAATCTCAGTGAGAAGACACTAATTTTAGAAAGAATAGGTAAAGGCTTCTTGCAGAAGGTGGGATTTTAGCTGAGACCAAAAGGAAGCCAGGAAACCCAGAGGAGGTAATTTCTTTGTCCTCAAGTCTCTCATACTACTGCTTGGTCCTTTCTTATGTACTTATATTATAAATTGTATTATAACTATTAGAGTCCTTGCATTATTCTTTCTACTAAATTTCAACCTTAGTTGAGGTAGTTAGACAGCACAGTGGATAGAGAGCTGAGCCTGGAGTCAGGAAGACCTGAGTTCAAAACCAGCCTAGAGTCAGGAAGACTCATTTTCCAGAGTTCGAATCTGGCCTCAGACACTTACTAGCTGTATAACCTTGGATAAGTCATTTAACCTGTTTGTCTCAGTTCCTTACCTGTAAAATGGGAATCATAATAGCACTTACATCACAGGGTTCTTGGGAGGATCAAATGAGTAATATCTATAGAAACCTTAACATAGCTTTTAGCACATAGTAGGTGATACACAAATGCTAGTAGTAGTCATAGTGGTCATAATGGTAGAGGCTATCTTTTTCCATCTTTGTATTTCCAGGGCCTAGCACAGTTCTATGTTCATAAGAGATACCTCGAAGACTCTAAGGGTCCTCAGAGGTCATGTGGTCCAACATTCATCAGACCAATAATTCTATTTACAACTTCCCTGAGAAGTGGTCATCTAACCACTGCTTAATGACATCCAATCAAAGAGAATCCACTACCTCCAGAGACAGCCCTTTTACTTTTGGAGAGCAAATTTTTAGGAAGTCACCCTTTACATCTACATCTCTACCATGGCTACCATTGTATCCACCCTCTGGAGTTCAGCAGAACCAGCCTTCCCGTAAGATTGTAAGTTCATTCTGGTAGCCTCCTCTATTGTGGGGTGGGGAAGGAGAAAAGAAGACAGTTCAGAGCTTAAAACGTAATAAAAAATTAATCGGTTTTGTTTTTTAAGATTGTAAGCTCATTGAGGGCAAGAACTGTCTTTTGTCTCTTTTTTGTATCCATAGGGTTTAGCACAGTACCTGGCACAGAGTAGGTACTTAATTAATGTCTGCTGATTGAGTGATTGATTGGTCCTCCAGATGACAGCCCTTCAAATATTTGTGTAATGAAGCTAAGGAGTTTGCCAGCTGACCTGTTGAGAAGACAGGTATAAGCCCTTGTTTGAAGGCAAATGAAAGCAAACTTCTCCTAATGACTGGTTAACTGAAAATAGGAGACCCAACCTCATGACCTATAAAAGCAAACTAATTGGGCACTTTTAAATACTCCCTCTTTATCTTTTCTCTTGCATCTTCATCTGAGAGCAGAGTAAAACATAGGGGATGGGATTTCACCCCCTTTCCTCTTCTTTCCCTCCCCCAAACAATAACAATGAGTTATTAAAGAAGCACATGGCAAGTGGTTGCTTACATGACAACCTCAGAGGAGAATAAAAGGCATCTTTATTTTCCTTACTTTTAAACTGTAAACTTAAAATCTGTGTAAGAGAGGGGGCAGAGCCAAGATGGCCGCATGAAGGCAGCGCCTTACCGGAGCTCTCTCACAAGGTCTGTCAGATTCCTATAAAAAAGTGAATTTGAGCAGATTTGAGAGAGTCAGAAACCACAAGGAGTCTGCGTGGGGCAAATTTCCGAGCCAGGAGAGTCTGAAAAGCCGGAGGCACGAACCTGTAGGCTCGGAGAGTGCTCAGTGTGGAGCCACTCCAGACCAAGGCGGAAGCGGCTGGCCGGGAGATCCACGTGGGAGACGGGCTGGGAGAAAGCTGGGTGCCCGAAACTGGCAGAGATCCCCAGGCCTCCCAACACAGGACAGCAGTCTGTGGAAGTGACGAGAGGCAGCGCAACACCACCCATGAAACACCGTCTCCAGAAGTTTGCAGCCCAAACATATTAAACGCGGCTTCTTGAAATTCCGGGAGTTCTTAATGTCCAGGTAAATAGCTCTAATCCCTCCCCTCCCCACCCAGAGAATCCCTGGGGGAAAAAAAAAACGCTGGAACTGAGCAGAAAGTAGTGTGGCTTCAGTGGTCAAATAGCAGAAGTTCATTAGTCCCATAGGGGCAGAGTCGGCAGGGGTCAATGCCAGGAGCCCAGACGTAACCTTGCTCCCCCAGGGGAAGTGCCAGACATCAGCTCAAACAACAAACAGCTGAGACCATTGCTGAAAAGCAAGTGCTAGAGAGCACCCACAGGGAGTGAGACTCCAGGGAGCCAGACCCCTCCCCCACACCTCAAGAAACTGAAGGTTATAATTCTAGACTCACAACCCCCAGAATAAGAAAGCTGGGAGAGAAAGCCCTGAGACCCACAGATAGAAATTCGTTGTAAAGCCAGCAAAAGGCAAACCAACATGAAGAAGAACACAAAAAAACCGAGGACAATAGATTCTTTTTATGGAGACAGGCAGGATCAAAATACAAATATGGAAGAGGGAAGTAACGATACTGTAGATACATCAGATACCTCAAAAGGTAATATGAACTGGTCTCCAGCCCCAAAAGCACTGCTGGAAGAGCTAAAGGAGGATTTTAAAAACCAAATTAGGGAGCTAAAAGAAACTACGGAAAAAAATGGAAAAAAGGGAAAAAAAAATCCACTGATGAAATCAAGTCCCTAAAGAATAAGATTGGCAAAATGGCTACGGAGATTCAGAATCTAGAGAGAGAAAAGGACACCCTGAGAGGCAAAATCAACTAATTGAAAAAGGAGACTCAAAAGCAAAATATATACACTAACTCATTAAAAATTAGACTTGAGCAAGTGGAAGCTAATGAATCTATGAGGCACCAAGAAGTAATAAAACAAAACGTAAAGAATGAAAAAATAGAAAAAAAAAATGTGAAATATCTGATTGGCAAAACAACTGACCTGGAAAACAGATCCAGGAGAGACAATTTAAGAGTTATTGGTCTACCGGAAATCCACGATGAAAAAAAGAGCCTTGACAGTATCTTCGAAGAAATTATCAAAGACAACTGCCCAGAGGTCCTAGAACCAGAGGGCAAAATAGTCATTGAAAGAATTCACCGATCACCCCCTGAAAGAGATCCCAAACTGAAAACACCAAGAAATATTATAGCCAAATTTCAGAGCTATAAACTCAAGGAGAAAATACTGCAAGCAGCCAAAAAGAAGCAATTCAAATATCGTGGAACTACTGTCAGGATCACGCAGGATCTCTCAGCTTCCACATTAAAAGACAGGAGAAATTGGAATATGATATTCCAAAGGGCAAAGGAGCTGGGACTACAACCAAGGATCAACTACCCAGCAAAACTAAGCATAATTTTCCAGGCAAGGCGATGGACATTCAATGAAATAAGGGAATTCCAGACCTTCCTGATGAAAAGGCCAGAACTCAATGGAAAATTTGATCTCCAATACAAAACTCAAGAGAGACATAAAAAGGTAACAAGGGGGAAAAACCCCACAAACCTTATTAACCAATAAGGGCAGGTTGTTTACATCTTTATGTGGGATTATATCATCTTATGTATGTTATATATATATATATATATATATATATATATATATATATATACACACACACACATATAAGTCATTCTTGAGAATGGTACAGCTATTATGACAATTGAAAGGGATATACATAGGTTGTGAATGCCTGTATAAATTAACTGATGTAAAGATATAAAATATAAGTAAGAGATATAAAGAGAGGGCTATGAGGGAAGCGATAAGGAGGTAGTAGAAAAGGGTAAATTACACCAAATAAAGTGGCACAAAAATATATTATAGTAGAGGGAAAGAAGGGAGGGAGAAGAGCAGTATTTGAGCTTTACTGTCATCTGATCTAGTTCAAGAAGGGAATAACATACTCTGATAAGTTTAGAAATCTAACTTGTCCTATGGGAAGTGGGAGGGTAAGGGGGGAAAAAGGGAGGGGGGTGGTCAGAAGGGAGAGGAGAAGTAGCAAGTGGGTAACGGTAAGGTAAGGGACGGGAATAAAGAGGGAGGGTTAACTGAGGAAAGCGGCGGTCAAAAGCAAAACTTTGTTGAGGAGGAGAAGGGGAAAGGGAGAAATAAAAGCATAAACAGGGGGAATTAGGATGGAGAAAAAGACACAGATAGAAATCATAACCCTGAATGTTCAGGGGATGAACATTCTCACAAAACAGAAGCAGATAGCAGAATGGATTAAAAACCATAATCCTACAATATGCTGTTTACAAGAAACGCATTTGAAACAGGGGGATACACATAGGGTAAAGGTAAAAGGCTGGAGTAAAATATATTGTGCCTCAGCTAAAGAAAAAAAAGCAGGTGTAGCAATCCTAAACTCAGACAAAGCAAAAGTAAAGATAGATTTAATTAAAAGAGATAAGGAAGGACATTGTATCCTGCTAAAAGGCACCATAAATAATGAAGCAATATCATTGCTTAACATTTATGCACCAAGTGGTAAGGCATACAAATTTTAGAGGAGAGGTTAAGGGAGTTACAGGAAGAAATAGACAGCAAAACTATAATATTGGGAGACCTCAACCTCCCCCTTTCTAAACTTGATAAATCTAACCTCAAAATAAATAAGAAAAAAGTTAAAGAGGTAAACAGAATTTTAGAAAAGGCACATATGATAGACCTCTGGAGAAAACTGAATGGGGATAAAAGGGAATATACTTTCTTCTCAAAGGTACATGGCACATACTCAAAAATTGACCATGTACTAGGACATAAAAACCTCACAATCCAGTGCAGAAAAGCAGAAGTAGTCAATGCATCCTTTTCAGATCACGATGCAATAAGAATTATTTTTAATAAAGTACCATGGAAAAATAAGCTAAAAACTAATTGGAAACTAAATAATTTAATTCTAAAGAATGAGTGGGCCAAAGAACAAATCAGAGAAACAATTAATAACTTCATTCAAGAGAATGACAATAATGAAACAACATACCAAAACTTATGGGATGCAGCAAAAGCAGTTCTTAGGGGAAGTTTTATATCCCTAAATGCCTACATGAATAAAATAGGGAAAAAGGAGATCAATGATCTGGGCATACAGCTGAAAAAGCTAGAAAAAGAGCAAATTGAAAACCCCCAATTAAATACCAAATTAGAAATAATGAAAATCAAAGGAGAGATTAGTAAAATTGAAACCAAGAAAACTATTGAATTAATAAATAAAACAAAGAGCTGGTTTTATGAAAAAACCAATAAAATTGATAAACCTTTGGCCAATTTGATTAAAAAAAAGAAAGAAGAAAATCAAATTACCAGTATCAAAAATGAAAAGGGTGAGGTCACATCTAATGAAGAGGAAATCAAAACAATAATTAGGAATTATTTTGCCCAACTGTATGCCCATAAATTTGACAACCTTAGAGATATGGATGAATATCTACAAAAACATAAACTGCCCAGGCTAACAGAGAAGAAAGTGAAATTTCTTAATGACCCCATATCAGAAAAAGAAATTGAGCATGCCATCAATGAACTCCCTAGGAAAAAATCTCCAGGGCCAGATGGTTTTACATGTGAATTCTATCAAACATTTGAAGAACAACTAATTCCAATACTTTGTAGACTATTTGGAAAAATAGGTGAAGAAGGAGTCCTATCAAATTCTTTTTATGACACAAATATGGTACTAATACCCAAACCAGGTAGAGTCAAAACAGAGAAAGAAAATTATATACCAATTTCTCTAATGAATATTGATGCAAAAATTTTAAATAAAATATTAGCAAAAAGATTGCAGCAAATCATCACGAGAATAATACACTATGACCAGGTAGGATTTATTCCAGGAATGCAAAGCTGGTTCAATATTAGGAAAACTATTAGCATAATTGACCATATCAACAACAAAACTAGCAGAAACCATATGATCATCTCAATAGATGCAGAAAAAGCCTTTGACAAAGTACAACACCCATTCCTATTAAAAACACTAGAAAGCATGGGAATAAGTGGAACCTTCCTCAAAATTATAAATAGCATCTACCTAAAACCATCGACAAGCATTATTTGTAATGGGGATAAACTAGATGCATTCCCAATAAGATCAGGGGTGAAACAAGGATGTCCATTATCACCCCTATTATTCAATTTGGTACTAGAAACATTAGCTGTAGCAATAAGAGAAGAAAAAGAAATTGAAGGAATTAGAATAGGAAAAGAATAAACTAAATTATCACTTTTTGCAGATAATATGATGATTTATCTAGAGAATCCTAGAGAATCAAGTAAAAACCTACTTGAAATAATAAACAACTTTAGCAAAGTTGCAGGATATAAAATAAGCCCACATAAATCCTCAGCATTCCTATACATTACTGACAAAGCCCAACAGCAAGAGATAGAAAGAGAAATTCCATTCGAAGTTACTGAAGGCACTATAAAATATTTGGGAGTCTATTTGCCAAGATAAACCCAGGGCCTATATGAACATAACTATGACACACTTTTCACGTGAATAAAATCAGATCTTAATAAATGGAAAAATATCAGTTGCTCATGGTTAGGCCGAGCTAATATGATAAAAATGACAATTTTACCTAAATTAATCTATCTATTCAGTGCCATACCAATCGAACTACCAAAAAATTATTTTACTGAGCTGGACAAAATAATAACAAAATTCATCTGGAAAAACAAGAGGTCTAGAGTATCTAGGGTATTAATGAAAAGACATGCTAGAGATGGTGGCTTAGCCACACCAGATATTAAACTGTACTACACAGCAGCAGTCATCAAAACTGCCTGGTACTGGTTAAGAAACAGGGGTGTGGACCAGTGGAATAGGATAGGTACACAAGTAGGAGAAATCAACAAGTTTAGCAATCTACTCTTTGATAAACCTAAGGAGGCCAGCTTCTGGGCTAATAATTCACTATTTCACAAAAACTGTTGGGAAAATTGGAAAATGGTAGGGCAAAAACTGGGCATAGACCAATATCTTATACCATATACCAAAATAAAGTCAAAATGGGTTCATGATTTAGGAGTAAAAGCTGATACTATAAGTAATTTGGGAAAGCAAGGAATAGTTTACTTATCAGATTTATGGAAAAGTAAAGAATTCATGACCCAACAAGAGATAGAGAGCATTACAAAATGCAAAATGGATAATTTTGATTATGTCAAATTGAAATGTTTTTGTACAAAAAAAGCCAATGCAACAAGAATTAGGAGGGAAGCAGAAAATTGGGAGAAAATCTTTGCAACTAGTATCTCTGATAAAGGCCTCATCTCTAAAATATACAGGGAACTGAGCCAAATATATAGGAATACAAGCCATTCCCCAATTGAGAAATGGTCAAAGGATATGAACAGGCAGTTTTCAGAGGAAGAAATTAAAGCTATCTACAGGCATATGAAAAAATGCTCTGGATCACTACTGATTAGAGAAATGCAAATCAAAACAACTCTTAGATACCACATCTCTCCTGTCAGATTGGCTAAAATAACAAAACAGGAAAATGATAAATGCTGGAAAGGATGTGGGGAAATTGGAACATTGTTGCATTGCTGATGGAGTTGTGAGCTGATCCAGCCATTTTGGACAGCAGTTTGGAACTATGCCCAAAGGGCTATAGATATGTTCATACCCTTTGACCCAACAATACCACTTCTAGGGTTGTATCCCAAAGACATCACACAAGCGGGAAAAGGACCTATATGTACAAGGATATTTATAGCAGCTCTTTCTGTGGTAGCCAAGAATTGGAAATCAAAGGGATGTCCATCAATTGGGGAATGGCTGAACAAGCTGTGGTATATGAAGGTGATGGAATACTATTGTGCAATAAGAAACGGGGATGATGCAGACTTCGTAACAACCTGGAAAAACCTACACGACATAATGCTGAGTGAGTGGAGCAGAGCCAGGAGAACGTTGTGCACAGCCACAGATATATGGATTCCGTGAGGACCAATCCTGACATACTGCGCTCTTCTCAGCAACCTAAGGGGCAAGGACAACTCCAGGGGACTCACGAAGGAGAATGCTATCTTCATCCAGAGAAAGAACTGTGAAGTTTGAATACAGATCGAGGTGCACTACATGCTCGCCTTTTTTGCATCTCTTTTATTTTTGTTTTTGGGTTGTTTTTTTTTTTTGGTTCTGTTTCTTCTTTCTCATGATTCATTCCATTGATCATAATTCTTCTCCACAACTTGACTAGTGCGTAAATTAATTCAATGCGAAGTTATACATGATAGTTATATGAGATTTCATGCCATCTTGGGGAGGGAGGGGGGAGGGAGGTGAGAAAATCTGGAACTCAAACTATGTAGAACTGTGTGTGGTAAACTAAAAATAAATAAATAAATTTTAAAAAAAAGAAAAAAAAATCTGTGTAAGAAGAAAGTAGACTTTATACTTCCTAGAGAGCATGATCCCAGGAAACAAGTCGAGTCAACAACGATTAATTCAGTGCTTCCTATGTACTAGACCAGGAGTGGGGAACCTGCAGCCTCCATCAAGGCCACGCGTGGCCCACTAGGTCCCCAAGTGGGCCCCTTTGACCGAATCCAAACTTCAGTCAAAAGGCCACACTTAAGGACCTAGAAGGCAACATGTGGCCTCAAGGCTGCAGGTTCCCCACCCCTGTACTAGACACTATGCTAAGCCCTGGAAATACCAATACAAGCAAAAAGTCCCTGCCCTCAAGGAGCTTACTTTCTAATGGGAGAAGACAACATAAAAGATAGCTGAGAAGGAGTGGAGGGGAAAGAAGATATGCACTCAGGGATATGGTTGAATCTAGCCTATTGAGAGAATGCAGATTTCCTGGGCAGCACCACATTTGAAGAACATCTCAGAGGTAACCTTGGTATAAGAGCTCTATTTGAAGCAGCATGCTGCTTAGAGAAAGAAGAGAACCATCCATGTAATTTCTGTTCTATCTACTTGGAGAGAGCAAAGCTGGTGAGTTCCTTGGGTCATGCAAGTGTGATGAGAAGGTGTGCTCTTGTTCAACAAACTCCCAAAGTACTCTGGGGACCAGGAAAGGAAGGCAGTCTAAATCATCAATGTCAAGCTCAAAGATCCCTTTTGGCTGCATATTGACTTAGAACATCTCAAATCAACATTATTTGTGTTGGATCATATTTTTATCTATTTTCTAAACATTTCCCAATTACATTTTAATCTGGTCAAGCCAATGCTGAGAGTTTTCCTGACCTCCAATGTGATGCCTCTGGTAAACAATAGGGTAATCCTATGAGTCTTGGGGAGATTTTAGGACTCTGAGGAAAAAAGAGAGACTGGCTGAAATGCCAGGTCCTTCCCTCAAAATAATCCCAAATTCACTTTCTCTCTAGGGAGGTCTGAGAGGTTATTTTAGGTTTCTATATTCATTCATAGTTCCTGGGAGTCCCTCTTGTGTATTTTCTAGCAAGTAGGCAGGTAATAAGCATTTATTAAGCACTCACTAATCACTGTCATAAGGGCTGGAGATATAAATACAAGTAAAAAGAAAGATAGTCCCTACCCTCAAGGAGCTTAAGTTCTTACATTTTCCGTGGAACAAAATAAAGGTTGCCCCAGTACCTACATTGAGTATCTGTGTAGGTGTTACCCACTTGGTTGGAAGCCTAGGCACATGTTAAGCCTAAATTTTAGTTAGATTTTCCTGGATTAACTTGAGGTGGGGAAGAAAAGCCAATCAATGAAATTGACCCATTTTGGGGGTCAACCCCCAAGACCAGAGGTTGTCTTTGTGAGCCCAGAGTCTAACTAACCAAGATCCTGGGCTATGGGTTATACTTTAAAATACTTATCACATTCCCTCCAAGTTTCTCTTCTCCAGGCTAAATATACCAAGTTCTTTCGACATAGCCTCATATGGCATGCTATTCAGTTTCTTCAATGGCTTTCATCTGGGCACACTCCAATTAATCTATGTGTTTCCTTAAATACGATGTTGAGAACTGAACAAAATACTTCAGATATGGCCTGACCAGTTCAGTATAACTAAACTACCCCTCTCCCTCATTCTGGACCCAGTGTTTAAAGAACTGAACCAAAGTGAACCAAAAGGACAAATCCAGGATTCAGCTCAAGTAAATGCTTTACATTCTACAGCTAACAAGATGGCCATTTACTCCTGATTCTGCAAATGCTGATAGATTTCTAAATATAAACATGGCCAAAGAAAGTTTTCTTTCTGCACTGCCAAGGAAACAGTATCTGTCCTTCCTTATGTCATGTCTTCCCTTTTCCCTTATGAGTGATCTCTAGTCTGAATGAATTGGCAACTTGACATTGCAAATTCAGATCTGGACTTAAAGAGTTAAAAGATATAGCTAGGTTCAAGTCCTGTTTCTGTCACTTAGTAGCTATGATACCTTGGGCAAGTCATTTAGTCATTTAGCCATTTCATCTTTGAAGTGGGGATAGCTATTACACTACCTATTTTAGAGGGTTCTTGTAAGTAATGTATTTTATAAACTGTAAAATGCTGTGTGGATAAAGCACAGTCCCTCAAATCAGGAGGACCTGTGTTCAAATATGACCTCAGATACTTACTAGCTGTGTGACTCTGGGCAAGTCACTTAACCCTCATTGCCTCAAAAAAAAAATGCTAGATAGATGCCTGTTACTTTACTCTTACTTGTTCTTCCTTTAAAGCCAAAACAAACATCAATCCAATATCACAAAAAATATGCATGCTTTCGACAACAGCTGCTGAATTGCCTGTCCAAGGTTTCACATGACTTGCTAGAATGGGAAGGGAAGGGCCTCAACCCAGTTTGTTTATTGTGGAACACTTTTCACGGGTGAATAAAAGAACATTCCAATAAAGCTGCTGAAGCCATAGGTTAAGCAACCTGGGTGAAGAGAGGAAGATATTAGTGAGAATAATTTCTGGCAGAGTTTAAAATAAGTGTAAGATTTGAGTATCCAAGAAGGAAAAAGTAGATGCAATATGAATATCAATATGATTTTATATCTCTAGGTGTGCAATCACAGCGTGCCTGTAGCATAGATATCCAAAGTCAAAGAGAGTTGACATTCACTGTTATTATTAGTAAGAATTGGATGCCTAAATGCACAGGGCTGTTCTATATGGTGGCAGCCCCCTGCCAAAGACTAATGGGCATGTGTAGTATTCATATCTTCAAATAACATAAATTGTGACTAAAAGAATAAGATGTTAAAACAGATCCCAGCAAAATAAATTCTGCCAACCTTAAGCTCTCACTTTGCTCATTTAATTGCCAGGCTCTGTCAGAAAGATCAAATAAGTTGTGGGAAGAGAAAAAGTGAAGCAGTTTTCATAGTTCAAAGTATGCTATTCTGATGACCATTATTTCCTTTGCTTATCTCTTTATGCATGTGATGTACCAGCATAGCATTGCACCCTGTACAAATCATACATAAGAAGAGGGAGACATAGCCAGTCAAAGAGGGGAGAACATGAGCCTGTACACATACACATACAAAAAAATGGGAAAACAATGACCAAGTATATTCAGCTAGCAGCCCCCTTCTGTACCCATGAAAGCAGGCTTAGGAGTGCACCATTCTAGGGCTCTAAAAAAAACGGCAATAGACCTTCAGGAAATCACATAACTTCCCAAAAAAGAAATTTAATAAACTTGGCCTGTCCCTTTTTCACATTGTTGTTGTGTTTTTATGAGAATTTGCATTTATATTGGTAAGAGAACAATGACTTTAAAAGATTGTATTTATAGAACATTTCTATATTTACAGAAAATAATATAATTTTAACATAGAAGCATGTGGGCATGAATAAGAGAAAGCATGGGGTGAAGGAAAATAGAAGTGGGACTATGCAAATTTTGCAGCCTGAGAAACACTTTTAAAACCTAACGATTCTTTGACCCTATCCACAAAATGGATGAAAATAACAATAAGCAAATTTTTTTCTTAAGGTGAGGGTAGGGAGATAATCAATAGGAAGGATAGTGCTTTCTTGGATGATTTAATTCTATCTCTAGTGATAACAGCCATTATTGGAAAGTTTGCTGTATGCCACGGGTACTTTGAGAAGTTTTTAAAGTCTCATAGTCTTCTAAACTGCAAAGTCAACGAAGAGCATCCCAGCTCATAGTCAGAGTAAGTATAGTATGACTGAATAAGCACTAAAAGGCTTTCCTGACAGAGTACCTCTCCTTTATTGACCTGCCATCAGAAGTCTGAAGTTCCCAGTGTTAGCATTATTCCTTTATGGATTTTATGAGTATATCTACATTTTAACATGGCTAAGTCACTGTGTTATGGAAGAAGTACCCACAGTAATGAAATTAGGAATCTCATGATGTTACCTAAGAGAAGGGAACAATTAATCAGCTAAAACCTTAGCTCCTATTAAGTTATCTAATTCTCCTTTAAAAAGTTCCATTGTGATTCCTGAGGATACGATCCTGAGCTCTCAAAAGTTATTCCAACACAATCAAAGCTCAAGTAGCTCCAACTAAGATGGAATAGTTCTCAAGTATGGCCCCAATAACTGACTATATATCGTTTGTGAAAAAATAAGTTGGCCATCAGATGATGAGTTATGGGGACTATCAGGTCCTACAGTTTGTCTCATCTCCCAGAAGGGGCTGTTCACTTGTCCCTCTTTTACCTCTACTGCACTGCAGGTTTTCCATTCTCCCAGTCTTCCACCAGATGGCAGTCATGTCCTTTCCCAGGGGACCAGCTTTAACAATTGCACTGCTGGAGAATAATACTATGGTTTCCATTTTAGGAGACTATGTTTATAGCACAAAAATAAACCTCCAGACCAAAATGCTTCCCTTCTTTTTAAGCTTCATATTGTGATCCCAACAACATGCAGGTTTCTCTCTCCAGTACTATGAAGGCTTACTCTCCTTCTCCCTGACACTTTCCACTGGGTCCAGGGTGAATCCCCACTTTTCTCCCCAATTTTCCCTTCATCCTCAGCATTTCCCCCTGGGCAAGGGGATTCAAATAATCAGAGCTAAATTCTCAAACACCTAGAAGATAGAGGTGTAAGGAAATGACACTACAGAAAGGCTTATAATCCCTAGTGAATATATATAATAAGTCTGATTTTCCAATATAAAGATAAGACCACAGATTTTAACTTAAAGATAAGTTAAACCACGGATGACTTTGGGGCAGAAACTCCAAAGTGAGTATAAGGTGGTACATAAATTTTTGATGTACTAGGAGAATTGGACCAAATGTGTACACAATGCTGAAGCAGCAGCCATTCTGGAAAAGTTGGTTTTAAGACTCAGAACTGTCACAAATGAAAATCTTTTGAGTTGATTATCAATGCCCACCATGAACTTGGTTTTCTATTCTAGGACTTCTTGAACTTTTTCCACTCATGATCCCTTCAGCATTTCTTAAACTGTGAGTGACCCACAGTTTAAGAAGCACTGTATATTTCATGATAAATCACTTGACTTTATAATAAATTCATTATGACTCTCTTACTTCCCTTGTACATATTTTGAGTTTATCAGAGAGAAAACAATAAAATCTGCTGGTTTGGGAGTGGGAGGAGATAAGCAGAAGTAACCAAGATGATGACAAGACAGGAAATCATAAGAATACTTACAAGAAGCATGGTAGCTATCTTCAGATACTTGAAAGATTGAGAATGGAGATTAAAGTATATCTACTTAATGCTAAAGGGAGGAACTAGGACCAATGGGTATGAGTTTTGGTCAAGCTGATTTCGTTCTGTCCAACCTGGCCAGTATCAGCAGCAGGGCCACAAGCACAAATGAACATCTTCCAAGATGGCAGCTGACTTGAGACTTGGTATGGAGAGGTGGGATTCAGTTTAACAGTGAGATCCACTATCCCCTTTACACAACCTATCACCTGATAAGGATAAGATTATGGTATTACTTTATACCATATTCCAAGTCAAGAGTTCAGAGTTTTACCTAAGGTATAATGGTAAGTTCAATATTGAGTAAGAAAAATTGACTCAGAAGTACCAGAAGCAAAGAAATAGGTCAGAAAGCCCAGAGGGTAAACCTGAGGTAGGAGTGGAATTGAGGTTCAAAGCTAAGCCAGTAATGGAAAAGGATCATGATTACCTACTCACCTAAGCAAGTGAAGTGCTCTGTCAAACTTTAAGCTAAAGGGTATAAGAGTAGCCCATCCTTTCCCATAGATTTAATGTGCTAATCCAGCTTTGCTTCAACATTCTTTTTAACTGGGAGGGGTCAGGGCTGGAATTGGACATATTTAATCTACATATAAAAGAATAACTTCTTAACAATTAAAGCTGATCCAAAAAAAAGAGTTACCTCAAAAGACAGTGAGTATCCCATCACTAGAAGTCTTCAAGTAAAGACTGATTAAACATGTTAGGTTGGAATTTATGCTTGGGTAAGAGCTGGGCAAGCTAATCTCTGATGTCTCTTCTAATTTTGGAATGCTATGATTCTATGAAGCAATGACTTTTAGCTCATGGGGAAACTGGTGGGGGTGGGTGGTTATTTCAGCTGGGTTTTAAATAGCAATGTGCTCTCCCAAAAATTCAAAAAAAAGGAATGTACCCATGACACACTTTTAAGTAATCTGCACTACTAACACTTTCTCTGTCAAATTCTTAAGTCTAGACAATCAACAAAACATTATGACAAGCCCTAATTAATACCATTTGCTGATTTCTGAAATGTAAATGTTCACGCAAATTTTAACAATCAGCTCTCAAAAGCCTTTAGAACTGGTTCCAGCATACTCCTAGTTTTAAAGAATGGACAGGAGATGAACAAGCAGAAATTGAGAAAGGTGAATATTCTATGTACAAAAATAGCATGTGCGAAATATGAGCAATTGTGGGGAATAGGAAGAGGACAGCATGTATTCAGGACTAGTACAGTGTGGCTGGAGTATAAATAATGGGTAAGTATAATGTGAGCTGAAGTAGGAAAGTAGAGAGAATGAGACCACATCTGGGAGGACCACAGTTATCAGCCTAAGGAGTGTGGCTTTACTCAATGAGTAACAGGAAGCCTTTGAAAGATACTATTCAAAAGAATTACATGATTAGACTTTTGTAGTAGAAAGATTAATTGACAACGATGTGAAAGATAGATTGGAGGGGCAAGGTCTAGAAGTAGGAAGGTATATTAGCGGGCTATTGTAATAATTCTGATGAAAGGTCATGATGTTTTGAGCTAGGATGGTAATACTAGTAAGAAAGAATGTGAGAAAGACTTTAATAGAACTTCCTATATATGCAGCGAGAGGGAGGCATCAGTTATGATGCATAGTTAAAAGTATGGATGCTAGGAGAATGGTGGCATCATTGACGAAGATTTGGGGTAGTAGGGAGGGATGTGTTTATGCTTTGTTTTCACCATATCCTGAGTAGGCCCTGCTCCTACAACTTCTGCCTATAGCACAGAAAAAGCCAAGCCGCAGAGGAGATCACCACTAGAAGTGGTAGAAGTGGTAGAAGTGACCTAGCCAGCAGCTAGGAAGAGGAACAAAGATGGCAAGATGGCTATCGGGACTAATTCAGCATTATCTTGGCTTTATAGCTGTCTTCTCAAGCAAACACTGATACATGTCCTTGGGACGGACAGAGTGGACAAAGCAGAGCAGAGCAGACACAGGGCCCAGAGGGAAATAGCAAGAGGAGGGATCAGCAAATAGTCCAGATTGTGGTGGGGAGTGGAGAGAACAACATGTACCTATTTAAGTATGTATGGAACAAATGCAAAATAATTACAAGGTAGTAAGTGAAGGAGGGCACTAGCAGTTGGAGGAGGGGAGAATCATGAAAAGCATCATATAGGTGGCAATATTTGAGCCGCCCGGAGGGAAGGGGGACATTCCATGAGGGGGAGATAAAGAGAAAATAAAATTCAGACATGAGAGATAGCCAATGCAAAGATATGAAGGAGATGGAATGCCATGTTTGAAAACGCAAATCACAGATCAGTGTGGTTGCAGCATAGAGTGTGGGAAGGGGAGTAATGCATAATGAGGCTGAAAAGATGGGGGGAAGGGAAGAGAAGGGGAGGGGGGAAAGGGGAAAAAAGGGAAAGGGGAAAGAAAAGAGAAAATGGAACATTTTAAAGTGTCTATTATTGTGCAAATCGTGTGCTAGGCATTTTACAAATATCTCATTTGATCTTCCCAATAACTTTGTTAGGTAGATATCATTATTATCCCTATTTTACAGATAAGGAAATTGAGGCGGATAACAGTAAAATAATTTGCCCAGATAAGAAGTGTCAGAGGCTGGGTGTGTAATCAGGTCTCCCGGACTCCAGGCCTAGTGCTTTATCCACTGCACCACCAGCAGAAAACACTATAACAAAAACCCAGAGAGGAATAAGTGTCTAGGTACGGAGGTGGAGAACCTGCAGTCTCAAGGCCATATGCGGTCTTCGAGGTCCTTGGGTTTGGCCTTTTTACTGAGTCCAAGTTTTAGAGAACAAATCCTTTTATTAAGGGGATTTGTTCTGTGAAGTTTAGATTCAGTCAAAGGGCCCTACTTGAGGACCTAGAAGGCTACATGTGGCCTTGAGGTCGCAGATTCATCACCCCTGGAGGAGTAGAGGGTGATCACTGTCCAATGCTGTAGGAAGTCAAGTTAGATGAAGATTGAGAATATATATATATATATATATATATATATATATATATATATATATATATATATATGTATGTATGTATGTATGAAGAAACCACTGGTAACATCAGTAGATGCTTAATAAGTGTTTGTTGAATTGAATTGAAAAAAAACCCTATTTTGAAAGGGTTTGTCCTGAATTGTTTCTTTAAAAAATCCATTTTTATTACTTTATGGTTGCAATTTATATGATAGCCAAAGTTTGCTAATATTGCAACATACCAAATACCAGCTACCCTAGGATTTCATTTTGATGCCAACATTAAAAATGAGCCTATGTCCTCAGAAAGAAATATCATTCAACACAAGAATCACAAAGAAGTCATTAATTATTGCAAATCTTCGGCATCCTCCAAAGTGGATTTACCCACGTATTTTGGTCAGAAAATGGAAAGCTTGTTAATCAAATACCAAACTCCCTGTGCCTGCAGAAATGAAACACTATTTTCACAGTGTGATTAGATCAAGCAGCTACCCAAAAGACATAGGGCACATAGGAATGGCTCAGAAACTAAGAAAACTGACTAGCATAGAGGAAGAGAATGACTTTTAGCAGCAGCTGCCTACAGTACTTCTCACTCTGCCAATCCATGAGTCCAATAATTATCACAAGAAAAGACACCCAGGTTCCACTCCACTTCACAGACAAAGATTTTAATAGCAAAGCACTATTTCTATGAGCTCATATTACAAAGACTTCTTTACTTTTACAAAACAGATTATGACATATTCATTAGACTGAAGATGCACATGCTCATAAATATTGTAAAACAAACTGTACTTTTTCCAAAATAAATTATGTCTAATAATTAGTCTAATTGTGTCTAATCAATGCCTTGTTCCCCCTCCCTCGGTTAAACTATCAAGCAAGTTACTTACAAAGAGTCTCCCCATGAATTTGCTCAAATGAGCAAATCCTTCCAAAGGGTCATGTTTTCTGGCTCTTATTGTGAACATAAAATTATTAACATTCCTTAGCATTGGAGTAAAGAAAAGTGATAGAAAGAATGACACATATATAAGTAGCGCATAAAATTAATAGGCCGCTAGAACTTGAAGGGCTTGGGGGATCACAGCTAGTTCTATCCTCTTGTTTAACAGTTGAAGGAACTGACTCTATTGAAGAGAATAGAATACTACCTTAGTGTGGCAAAGCAGCAAAGGCCTTGGTTCTGAAGTCAGAGGACCTGCCTCTGACGTTACTTGTGGCATTGGGGCAAATCACTTAAGCCCCTGGGCCTCAGTTCCTCTTATGTAAGGTGAGGGGGTTGGATCACATGACTTCCCCTCTGATCCTATAAGCACAAAGACTTGGGCGTACCCCTCAGGTGTTCACAGGATCATACCTTTAAAGCAGGAAGAGCTCTTTGAGGTCATTGAGTCCAATGCATCTGATGCAATCATTTTGTAGATGAGGAAACTAAAGGTCAGAAAAATTAAAGGATTCGCTTTGGGTCACACAGCTAGTCTGTGACAGAGGTAAGATTCAAACCCAGGTCTTCTTGAGACCAAGTTCAATTCTCTATTCACTATAGCACACCTCTTTCTCCCAACTCAACTGAGTCATTACTAGCATGATAGAGATTTTCATGCTTGAAGACCAGCTAGCTTTGTTTATAATATGGGAATGATCCTGGGACAGAAGGTCCAAGCCAATTTGTCCACAGAACACTATGAGGCTTGAAATATAACAAGAGAATTTATTTTTTCAGTCATTTTTCAATTCTTTGTGACCCCATTTGGGGTTTTCTTGGTAGAGATAATTGAGTCGTTTGCCTTTCCTTTCCCAGCTCATTTTTCGTATGAGGAAACTGAGGTAAATAGGATTAAATGATTTGCCCAGGGTCACACAGCTAGTAAATGTGTAAGGCTAGATTTGAACTCAGGATGATGAGTCTTCCTGACTTCAGGCCCAGCACTCTATCCACTGTGCTATGTAGTTGCTGACAAAATCTATGGTGATTATCAAATGGGAATTTTGGAGTATATATATTTTTCAGCACAAAGGGTATGTTTACAAAAAGTGATCGTGTGCTAGGGCATACAAGAAATCACAAATAAATTTTTTTAAAAGGGTAGAAATATTCAGTATACCCTTTACAGAGCATGAGGACATAAATTATCATTTTAACATAATAAAATATGTAATTGATAGGGAAATAGGAAGAAAAATTCAGGCATAAATGGATAATGAATAATAATGTGTTTAATAATTAGGAGATCAAAACCATTTAAAGAGAATATGATAATATAATTATATTATTCATTATCATTAACAGTGAGATTGTATGGTATGCAACCAAAGTAATCTAAATTAAAAATAAAGCACAATCTAGATATCTGAACACTTAACAAGAAAGAGGACTAATAAACTGAGAATGCAATGACCAAAAAAAGTATTAAAAAAGAAATTTTTAAAAATCAAAAGTGCAGAAAAAATTCTAAACAAAAGACTCAAACTGTTCTTTATAAAAAGATGAGCATAATTGATAAACCATTACTTAATTTGAAGGAAAACTAGGAAAAATTAAATTACCACAACAAAAAAATTTAGGGGAACTTCATGATGAATGGGTAAGAGATACATTAATAATTAATAATTAATATTGTAGTTTCTAATAATGTATGGCAACTGATACGTATGGTGGGCTTTAATGTTTGCAAAGCATTTCACACACATTATTTCATTTGATAATAACTATCCCCCTGCTGTCAATTAAATACTACATGTAGTCTTATGTCCATCTTACAGATACAGAAACTGAGGCTCAGAGCACTTAAATGAATGCATGTTTTCACCACTACTAATTGTCAGTGTCAGATTCAAAACCAGACCTCCTAACTTCTTGTCCAAAACACTTTCCACTATGCCACTCGAACCCTATATCACTATACAGTTTTCCCTTCCACATCACAATTTTCCCCATCACAGTTTCAATCTATCATGGGTTGGCATAAGAAATTAAATAGGAATTTGGGAGGTGTTTTGCAGAAGCTGCAGGCAACACGCAAAGGCCAGCAGATAACACAGAAAAAGTTTAGAAACTCAGCAATGCATGTACATGCATGTAAATGCATGTATAGCATTATATAACATTAACATATTTTATCTTTTAATACCATAATAATTCAGATTTCTTCTTTTGTATGAAGAGAGAGCCAAAAAATTTCACATGGATTTTCCAGATCACAGGGATGCCATGACCTTAAACCAACATGATGTGGAAGGGAAAACTGTACTTTAGTATATGACAACAAAACTTAAAAACTTAAATGAAATGGAGGAATTTCTATGAAAATAGAAAACATCCAAATGAATAAAATGGGGAAAAGAGATTTTTAATCAACCTGATCTCAAAAAAATGTATATTAAACAAGTCACAAATTAGTTTCTCTTCCCCCTCCCAAAGAAGGTCTAAGGTTCTAATGAATTTAAAAGTGAATTAGATTAATTAGATTAATTTAGATTAAAACCAGGAGAGCAATGGTGTTTTAAGAGTAGAAAATTTTCCAACAAAGTTAGTCATAGTAGTAACAAGCACAACAAAAATCACATCATTTTATCAACTAATGGAGAAAAAACTTTAAAAATACAGCACTTTTTTGGTTTTTTAAATTGATGCCATCTGTTTATCCCATGACAATTATAGATAGAGAGATATAAAATAGATGCAGATATATCCAATCCCATCTTACTCCCACCCATGACACATATAGTCATTACACCTCTCATGACTAAGAATTAAGTAAAATCTGCTAACAAAATGACTGCACCTCTTGGTGGAGGTAACATTCCATATCCATAGCCCCTTACCTATGAACTGAGAAGGAGAAAGTGTCTTTCATTACCTGTTCTCAGAGACCAAGACTGATCAGTGCAATTAATCTGATTTATCTGCCTTTTAGTGTTTTTTACATTTATTTATAATACTCTAGTCATTCTACATATTGTTCTACTGGCTCCTTATTTTACATCAGTTGACACAAGTCTTCCTGAGTTTCTCTGAATTCCTCATATTTATCATTTTCCAAGACACAATAGTATTCTACTACATTTATGGACCATATTTTGTTCATCTATTCAATCGATGGGCACCCATTTTATTTCATAATTTTTGCATAATTTTATACAAAAAGTATAGCACTCAACTAGGTTAAAAAAAATTCTAAAGGAAAAAAATCCCAGGAAACATGACCTTACTAAGATAAAAGCCTTTATCTAAAATCAAGAGCCAGCATTTTTTTATGTAATGGAGAAATACTGGAAGATTTTCCAATAATAGCAAGAATGACCACTGTCGCCACTATTATTTGACATAGTGCTGGAAATGCTACATATAGCAATAACATAATATTAGAAATGTATGCCTAATGACCAGAGAATAGTTGAGCAAATAAAATATAGAACAGGAAAAAAATCTTTGTCTATCTCCCCATATTTCTTTGAATTCTTAAGAATTGTCTTTCCTAATAGCATGATTCCATTTTAATAATACACTACATATATTATATATACTATATATACTATAATACATTAATTTCCAGGGGTTTTTATTGATTCACTAGGGTTTTCTTGCTGATGTCTTTTATTTTGTTTGTATATTATTCATTGAATTCTCTTTCCTTCTGCATCAGTACCCATTTCAAAAAATTCTTCACATTTGTTTTTTATTTCACATTACATTCAATTTATATAACATAATTTCTTCAGCGATACTCCAATGACTGGACACCTAATTTCTTCCTAGAAATTTTTTATTTTAAACAGTAGTACCAGGAATATTTTTGTACAGATAAACTTTTTGTAGAGGTACCACTACTTAGCATGCAATTGCATATTGCTTCCTAAAAAGACTGTACCAATTTATAGCTCCCCAACACTGCATCAATGTGCCTGATCCACCATAGCTATGCCAGAACTTAACTTTATCATTGTCCATTATCTTAGTCAATTTGTTTAATGTAAAGGAGATTTTGAACAAACATTTTTAATTTGGTTGTTGATAATTTGTACAGTATATCATGTGAATATATATGTGTACACACACACCATAGATGTGTATATACATATAACCTGTATTATATGTGTATATATACATTAAATATATGTGTACACATATACACATACACACATATATATATATTGCTGTTGAGTCATTTCAGTTGTGTCTGATTCTTTGTGACCCCATTTGGGGTTTTCTTGGCAAAGATACAGAATGGTTTGCCATTTCCTTTTCCAGATCATTTTACAAATGAGGAACTGTGGCAAACAGGATTAAGTGACTTGTCCAGGGTCATACAACTAGCAAGTGACTGAAACCGGATCTGAACTCATGAGGATGAGTCTTCCTGATTCCAAGCCCCAGCGCTCTATCCACTGCTCAATGTAGCTCCCCATATATGTGTGTGTACGTACACACACACACACACACACACACACACACACACCATTATTATTATTCTTAACTGAAGATGAATATATGAGAGTAACATGGACCTCTAAAAATAGCATCAGGAGTGTTAAAGCTTGAATGCTAGAAGTAAACAGGAGAGTTTATGAAGTTTACTTTCAAAAATTGCCTCTGTTTCCTTTTTGTTAAATTTATTTTGTTATATTTTATGTCGCCTTGATTTCTGAATATATCCAGCTCCTACCCAATGAGCTTTCCCTTCTAACAAAAGGGGGGATGGGGAGGTGAAAGGAGTTTTGCAGAACTACACTTGAGTCTGACACACAATATTCTACACCCATAGTTCTCCACCCCTTCTTCCCATCTGCAAAGAATGTAGGAGGGTAAGTACCTCAATTTTCTCAACAAAGTAGGATGTAAAGTCACCTGCTGAGACAGGAAAGAAGTAGGTTAGTGGTTAGGGGCTTTAGAAGAGTGGGAAATATTTGGGCAGCTGCTGGGAAAACATGTTGAGGTCAGCAAGAAATAAATAACAAACTCCTTGTGCCTAATAATGAAAAAACAAACTTTTAAAACAATTTTAAAAACCAAGTAACCCAAACAAGTAGACTTTTTTTTTCAAATTTAAGTCAACCAAGTCTAACTGATTTATGCAATATTTATATATTCTTTCCCCGAACTTACAGCTGCTTCAAGACCATTTTGGGTAGGAGAGAAAGAATGTCATAACCTTGAGTTCATATGTCTGAACTCTTCTCAAAACAATCATATGATTGAGTAAAGAAAAAAAGACTTAGTGAAGCATATTAATATCTTATAAGGCCTTGGAACACTCAGTAATTAATTTTTCATCAGTATAGTAAGAATAGCTATCACCTACAATAAGCAAAGATGCCATAGAATAAACAGGAAACATGGAACAAATGAGACAGGAAGCAAAGATGTGAGTCCTCTCATTTCTACTCCCCAGGCCTACCTTCACTGAGGGAATTTTGCAATGGCAAGTCTGATTGTCAAAAGGATTTTCTTGATGAATTCCTTAGGATTTGAATGGAAAGTGTACAGGAAAATAAGGAAATAGATGGAGGTATGAATGGTGATGCATGGTTGGCATAGTTTAAAAGTAACACAAAGAATTGCATGAAATAATGAAGAGTGAATTGAGCAGAACCAAGAGAATGTTGTACACAGTAACAACAATGTTGTTCTAAGAACAACTTTGAATGACTCAGTCACTGTGAGTATCGTAATACTCCAATCAACTACAAAGGACTCATGAAGAAAGAAGTTATCTGCATCCAGAAAAAGAACTAATAAATAGAAGTATGTATAGTATTGTTTTACATACACATAGACACACACACATATTTAAATGGTAGCCTTCTCTAGGGCAGGGTGGGGAGGGAGGGAAGAAAAAAAGTAGACAGCAGAGAACAAAAGAAAACTTGCATAGTATGTATTACATAGATGTATAGTATTTATTACATAGTTTTTCAAAAAGCAAACAGTATGAAATGGAAATCCATGGTTTTATATTGAATCCTCTTTTAATGTTGTGCTGTGCACATGGAAATGCTCTTCTTTTTATATTTAAGTTCAAAATGAATAATTTTTTATCTGTTTTCTTTCACAACATTACTAATATGGAAACATTTTTTGCATGACTGCACATGAATAACCTTTATTTAATTGATTGCCTACTCCTCGATAGTGGAAGGGAGAGAGGGTGAAAAAATTTGGAACTCAAAATTATAAAAAACAAATTCTAAAATTGTTTAAACACGTAATTTAAAAAATAAAATATTAAAATACAAATAAATTAAAATGTGTTTCTTGTATGCAGCAAAATGTTGAGATTTTATCCATTTTCCTTTACTCTTATTCATTTTATTGGAAAATCTAAACAATTTACACATAGAATTATAAGTATTAAATTTATGCTATCTGGGGCAGCTAGGGGCTCAGTGAGTAGAGCACTAGCCCTGGAGTCAGGAGGACCTAAGTTCAAATCCGGCCTCAGACACTTGACACATGTACTGGCTGTGTGACCTTGGGCAAGTCACTTAACCACAATTGCCATCCCTTCCCCCCTCCAAAACAAAAAACAACAAAAAAAAATTAAAAAAATTTACGCTTTCCTCCATCAAATAGGAGAAAAAGAAATTGATGAAGGAATAGTAGCTCTACCAGATGTCAAATGTATTTTAAAAAGAAAACTGATATAGGAAAAGGTATAAAGAAGTAGATCAATGGAACAGAATACAGGACAAAGAAACAAAACACAATAAAAATGAATGATTAGTGCTTGATAAAATCTTGAGGAAATTAATCAAATATGTTAAGAAGTATAAAAAAACTAGTATTTGAAAAACTCATTCCAAAATACCTGGGGAGTGGAATGATTATTCAATTTAAAATTCTGCTGGAAATTGAATGGTTATGGTAGGGGGAGGAAGGGGACTGAATTCACAACTCAAACTATATATCCTCTCTCTCTCTCTCTCTCTCTCTCTCTCTCTCTCTCTCTCTCTCTCCACATATATATATATATATATATATATATATATATGTATATATATGTGTGTGTGCATGTGTGTATATATACATATATGTATGTATATATGCATATATATTTACATCAATTTAAATAGATCTGTGATCTGAATCTTTTTTTAAAGACTGAAAGAAGAAGGGATAATATCTGTTTCAATCATTAAGGACATTCATTTAAATTGAATAAATAGAAGAAATAGATAATATAATGATTACATTTTGCACAATTAAAATATCTTTAAATTAAAAGAAAAATAATAAAGCAAATCCTGAGATCATGAGTTCTTAACCTGTGGTCAATGAGCATGTTTTAAAACAATTTTTATAATTAATTTCCTTCATAATTCTATGTATTTATTTTATGAATTATATAACATTCTTCTGAGAATTTCATAGACTTAACCAGACTATCAAAGGAGTACATGATGCAAAAAGGGTAAATAAACTTTCATTAGAAAAAGGTCTACAATACAGAACACATAAAAAATTGATGCTTCTTTATAAGACTAATATATACTTTCAGTAGGGCAATGGTCAAGAAACTGACATTTTACAAAGGAAAAGGGAACACAGGGATACAAGCTATTAAAAGTATGCAAAGATGCTCAGATTCACTGAGAAAAATGTACATCAAGAGAGCCTTAATGTAACATTTTTCACATACTAGAACCGTTATAGAGGTAGCTAGGTGGCACAGTGTGTTTTTTTTTTGGTCCTTCATTCTGGAAGAGGACCATGACATCAGGAAGATGTTGCCATGACTTGCAAGTGAGTTGGATTTAAGTGAGGTAGGGCTATGCAGTCACCAGCATCACTTTCTCTTCCACAGCCATCTGGGTCTAGTGGCAAGATACAGATCAGGACAACTGGAGATGGCCCAGGACGCAGTGGGAGACCTTGGCCTTTTTAAGCTAAGGTCTTTCCAAGTTCTCACTTTGACCGAGGCAATACCCATTCAATGATTAGGGCTATATAAGAAGTAAGCCAAGGTATGGTCCCTTTAATCCCCCCTTCCCTCCAAAAAAGGAAGGAAGAAACAAAGGAAAAAGAAAAAAAATCTAAGTGGGAGGGGAAGACCCTCAGGTTTTCTGGCCAAAAGAGAAATAATTACTATTTACATTCACTCTGAGTCATCAGCACCCAAGAAATAACCATTAAGTGGTGCTTGGACAGGGACCTACTCTTGGCCAAATAATGAGAACCAGAGTCAATTGGGTTTAAGGCTTTGTCTTTAAGAAAGACCAAGGGAGGGGAGGGGTGTAGTTAGCACAATCAACATTCAGACTTGTGCTGGAGGTTGTGAGGTTTACAGCCAAACAGACCCAAGTGACAACCAAGAAGATCCTCTCATATTTCTTATGTGTGTTTTGGGGCGGGGGGGAGGGGAGAGGGGGTTTCGTATAACACATATATAAACTACACAAGAGGACAAAGATACTGATACCAAGTAGGCATGGGAAAGAAAGGCAATACAACTGGTCAATGGACCAATGACAGCCAAGGGAAGGCTACAGGAGAAGCCATGAGGAATAGAGGACTAGATACCTAAGAGATTTCAGTCATCTATTTGCTCAGGGAGTTTTCTCTGGTCAGAAAATCATCCAGGAGGCCAACCTCCCCAATTCAAAGAAACTGTAGATATCTGTATGAGTAGTCTTCAAACATCAGAAGGGAGAGGAGCCAGGAGGAAAGACATAAATAAGAGACAAACTATTGGGAATACACAAAAAAAGGACAAAAGGCAAATAATCCAAGAGGGAGAGGCTAGGTATAATATTAGCTTCCAAGCAGATAAATGAACAGAGAGACTCAAAGAGTAGCTTCATATAGTGCCAAGATCATTGGCCCTGGAGTCAAAGGGATCTGAGACCTGGGTTCATATCTTACATGTGACACTACTTGTGATGTTGGATGAGATAAATTTCCTCATCTGTAAAATGATGGAGTTAGAATAGATGGCCTCTGAGGTCCCTTCCAGGTCTAGATTTTATGACTGAAGGAAAACGAATAAAAATTTGGGTCATAACATTTTGAATAAAGGAAAATTAATGAAAATCAGGGGTACCTACTACTGCAAAGTTACCTACTGATGAAAATCAGGGGTACCTACTACTAATTAGGCTAACCAGAGGTTATAGAACAACAGTAAAGCAAGCAAGAATGGTCAAATGACCAAAATAAAAAAATGAACAAGGTGAAATAAAATGTAGAATAAAAAGAATGATCAGAAACTACTTTGCATAATTATATACCAGCAAAACTGAGAATTCAAAAGAAATGGAGGATCATTTATAAAAATATAAAATGTCAAAATTAACAGAATATCAAATAGAGATCTTAAAACAATCCCATTTAATTAAAGGAAATTGAACGATCTATAAAGGAAGTACCAAAGAACCCTCATTCAGATGGGCTTTCAGGTGAGTTCTATCAAATATTAAAGAGCAAGCAATACTTAGACTACACACTTTTTTTTTCAAAATCCAAAAAGTAAAATATTCTTTAGAATTCTATTTATGGATAAATATTGTCCTAATACCAAACCAGCTCAAGTTAAATCAATATCACTATTGAATATCAAATCAAAAAATTTAAATAAAATCTTAGAAAAAATATAGAAATACATAAGAAAAATTATCCCCTATGACTGAGTTGAACTTATAACAGACATTGTAAAAATGGTTCAACAGTGGAAAATAATAAACATAATTAATCATATTAAAAACAACCAAAAAAAACTTCAAATCACATGGCCATATCAACAGATAACAGCAAAAGCCTCCAACAAAATGCAGCACATATTTATGATAAAAAAGGAAAGAAAAACTTGTAAAGCATAAGCCCATTTTTAACATGATTAAAAAGTATATATTTAAAACCAAAAGCAAGTATCATATATAATCAGGGAACAATAGAAGTTTTCCAGCAAATACAAAAGTAAAACAAAGATAGACCCTTCCCCTAGTGTTTACTTTAAAAACCCCAGAATGTTAGAAAAGAAAACAAATAAGACAAAAGCTTCCATAAAGTAGCAGACTGCAAAATTTGTTCACAAAAATCAACAACATTTCCATACGGTTATAACAAAATCTAGGAAGAAAAATGGAAAGGGAAAAATGGAAAATTATTCAAACTCAACTTTAAAATACATAAAACAAAAACATTTAGGATTCAATTCATAAAGGCATACTCAAAACATGTAAGGATATAAAAAAACCTCTTTAAAGAAATAAAGATCAACTGAAATAACTGGAGAGATACTCAGTGATAACAGTTAAGCCATGCTAGTAAAACAAAACGAGAATACTATCCAACTTGATTTATAAATTTAGAGCTATACACATCAAACTACCAAAAGAATACCTTCTAGAACCAGTGGAAATAATGGCAAAATTCATTTGGAGGAACAAAACAACTAAAATATCATAGGAGATGAAAAAAAAAGTAGGAAAGAAGGGGAATAGCACTTCAAGACCTCAAATTATACTATAAAGCAGTAATCATCAAAATCATGTAATACTGGCCAAAAAAAAATAGAAAAGCAGATCAATGGAACAAATAATATAAGCAAGAAATGGAAGCAATAAAAAATAATAGCCTGGTGTTTGATAAAACAAGAATATAAGTTATAAGGACTGAAGTTGGAAAGGCTTCCAATGCTAGCCTGGCTATGGATTGCATGTCTTTTATGTGAGTTACTAAACTAAATTCAGAGTGTATTAATACCAGATGGTAGACAACCAGGTGAAGAGTTCTTTTGACCACAGCAATTCATTAAGATTGTCTATTAAGATATAAAGAGGCTCATATTTGCTTCAGTGGAGGAGCTACCTACATTATAGATTCTTGAAGAACTAGAATCAGTCCCCAGGAGGTACTGATGAGATCTCTGATGAGAACTCTGAGGTTCTATATATACTTAATAAGAGTCATCAAGTTACCTCCTACAATAATCCCTTCAAAGTAAGATAATGAAATGGAACCCAAGCTATGAGTGATAGGATCTGATTTTGTTCAGTGAGCTAAAAGACACACTACTAACTAGTTTCTAAGACTTTATTCTTAGGTTCTTGCTCCTGTATTCACTTCTCCTGAAAGACACAGAAACAAAATGCTTATTGATTTGTACTTTACATGTCTTCAGTCAGCAGTAATTCAAGATTTATATGCTGAGTGTTACAAGAAAGACAATAAGCAATTTCTTGGACCAGGTCCCAGTGTTAATAATATTTAAAGTCAACTGAGATCTAAGACAGTGGAAAACATCACTAAATTCAGGACCTTCAGTAAGCATACCTTTGATTTAACTAAGGCATATGCAAAAATAAATATATAAATGACGGAGAAAAGGAAGGAAGGGAGGGAGAAAGAAAGAAAGAGAAGGAGAGAGAAAGGAAGGAAGGAAGGAAGGAAGGAAGGAAGGAAGGAAGGAAGGAAGGAAGGAAGGAAAGAAAGAAAGAAAGAAAGAAAGAAAGAAAGAAAGAAAGAAAGAAAGAAAGAAAGAAGGAAGGAAAGAAGGAAAGAAGGAAGGAAGGAAGGAAGGAAGGAAGGAAGGAAGGAAGGAAGGAAGGAAGGAAGGAAGGAATGAAGGAAGGAAGGAAGGAAGGAAGGAAGGAAGGAGGGAAAGAAGAAAAGAAGGAAGAAAAAAAGAAATCAAAAACACCCACAGAACTAGTTACTGGAAGCTGCTTCCAAATAAGGAGAAAAATAATCCCATGTAGAATTCACATACCCTCAAAGGAGAGACACAGATTAGAGCAGAAAGGACACAGAAATCTATTCCCCTGTATGAATACTACCACTGCCACTTTGACATTTTGAAAGTACTTTACATTTCCAAACTGTTCCAAAATCATCATTATTAGTCATCCTCTAATGATCCCAATGGTTCTCGTTTTCTTTCTTAAAAAAAAAAGATTGGCCAATCTTGGGTCAATGTTTACTTTACTTAATCACACCACAGTCTGAGACCACCATACAAACCAACTTTAAGCACTACTTAAAATGCATGTGGTTTCTTTCTCCTTTCTCACCCTTGAGTTCAGTGTACTACCAGAAACACACTCGATACTTCCTACATGAAAGCATTTAGAATCAAAGGAGACATTTGTTTAAAGTGTTCCAATCTGAGCTGTAAGCATCTTCAGAGAATTGTGGTCAACTAGATGCTAATCTTTGCTACTGAAAGGTTATTACCACTATGAAGGGCCTAGTATTTGAGGGGAAGCAAATTTGAGCCATTCAAATGTGGTAAAAATGAGGGGAAGACCTCATTCCTTTGAGACCAGTGTGATTCTATTAAGGAAGATGTATGCTGGAATGTGAAAATTCTAAATCTTGGGACATGAAGAGTTTCGCCAAGAAGAGTTTTGGCCAATGAAGCCACCTAAATTGGAAAGAAACCTAGATTTTATTCTAAAAAATTATAGAACACTCATATATTTTAGGACACATGCATTCCCTTGGGTGTCTGCTTGCCTAGGGTTTTCTGAGTGGTGGTACCAATCAAGAGAACTAAATGTTGATGGCTTTACACAGCTAAATAAAACACTAAAGTCCTGGGTAATGAGAGAAATATATATCAACAAAATGGCTTTTCAATGATAATTTGTGACTTGCATAAGATTTTATATTTCTTAAACATACCTTTGAAATTTCAAGTCACTGAATTCTTTCCCCCTTACCTAATAGAAACTTGATTGGAATTAATAGAGGTTCCAAATTTAGCAGACCTGTAACTAGTAGAATTTGTTGCTTGACAACTGCACACATTTGTGTATTACCTGACAGGTTGCCAAGGGAAGCTGGTGGACAAGGAAACATAGCTAAGCCTTATGCAAAAATCACTAATACAGGACACATATTTAAAAGTCTCTGTGACTCTGTATCTTATCTTCTCTGTTTTTCTGTCTCTGTCAGTCTCTCTTTCCCTATCTCTGTCTCTCTGTCTCTCTCCACCCCCCTCTTGCCAGTGCCTACTATGTGTCAGGCACCGTGTTGAGTACTTTACAAATATTATCACATTTGATCATCACAACAACCCAGGGAGGTAGGCATTATTATGATCCCCATTATTAATGACATTCCTATATGGCCAAGTCATAAGACCTAAAGACTCATTCCATTGGGCCCCAGAGGCTAAATATAATAGGACAAAAGGGAAAAATTATAAGAAGGTGGATTTTGACCCAATGAAAGGAAGAGCTTTCCAATAATTTATACTGTCAAATCACAAAGCACACTGCTTCACAAAGTATCGAGGCTCCTCTAGCTAGAGATGTTCACCCATACAGTGGGCATGTTGTAGAGGGGATTATGCATTGGGTAGGGAATTAGTGACCTTTGAGATCTCTTGCAAATCTGTGATTCTATGAGTTAGTTCAGGTATGGCTCACCTTTTACAGAATTACAGAATCCTGCTGTGTTCACTACCTACTTTCTGTGTCTTTTCATTCTCCTCCATGGCCTCTACATATCGAAGGAACAAGATCAGCCAGTAGACTTCATTTCCAAAAAGTACTTCCTTCCCCATGGGATCAAAACAAAGGAGGATTGAAATGGTTTCAATTTAGAGTAGAAACAAGGGATATAGGAGTACAAGTTAGGCTATCTAAACTGAAAATGAAAGAACCTGAAATGAAAGCCTGAAATAAAATGGTTTAATTAATGATTTGGGAAAGCTTGTATTAAGTATCTTCTCTGTGCTGGGCACTACAGCAGGTTGTAGGGATATAAATACAGAACTACAAGGTCAAGGAACTTACGTTCTAATACTAGATATAAGAGGGAGTGGTAGCCAGGGAAGGGGATTTTGGTCTAGTGAGTCACACAGGGATAGTAAATGGAGCTAGTACTTTAGATAGTACACATGCCCTTCCCAGAAGAAACTGTAGCACTGATTTGTTTACTCTTCCCAGAGTAAGACATGGTTCCAAAGTGAAATTTTCTTCACAAAGACCAAAAGATCAGCCTGGAAACAGGAAAAACAATGCCAGAGGTTCCTAATGTCTAAGAACTTGTTTCTTAATAACAGAGGTTTGTTTGTTTTTTAATTCATGAGATGCTCACAAACTTTCATTTATCAAAATGAATCCTCCCACTCCTAAACTTAACTCACATATTCTTAAACGAAACTCCTCATCCTCCAAAGTGATACTTGACAAATAATAACAAAAGTTTAGCTGAAGTTAGCATTTTTTTTCCTATAATGGGATTCATTACTTATTTTCATTTTCACATACTCTTCCATTCTTGCCGTGAGGAAAATCTTTTGAAAATGCCTTTGACAGCATCTTCCATTTAGTTCCTCCTGCCACCATCCTAAAGATTTCAGGCACTTATATCATATCTAAATTACTGTAAAAGCTTCCTAACTGGTCTCCCTGCCTACGTAGTTGCTCCCCTCCCCACTCCTTCCTATACACTGTCACCAGAATAATCTTGGGAAAACAAATATTACTCTCTGGCTCAAACACGAGTGTACCGAATAATGACTAGACTTCTTAGCCTGGCATTCAGGGCGCTACAAAGTTGGACTTCAGTCTTTTCTTCCATGATTCTAGTTGCTGTTGTTGTTTATAGAGGATTACCATAATTCTATGAAACTGCCTATTCCTAAACACACCTTTGGCTTTCACCTGTCTTCTATCCCTGCTCATGCTGTTTCCTCTGTCTGGAATACCCCCATTCTCAAATATCTACCAGTAAAAATCCTACCTGTCCTTCAAGGTCCACTTCAGGATACGACCTCTTCCATGAAGCCTTCCTTAATTAACCCAGACAGAAGTGATTTCTCCTGCTTCTAAATTCCTAAAGTACTTAATTTGGGTCACACTTACTAACACTCAACCATGTGTTATATTTATTTATATATACATCCACTCCTCTGCTAAATTCTATGGTCTTTGAAGCTCTGGAAACCTATGTATCCTGTGGAGCACCTTAACCTCAATAGTAAGCCCTCAGTGATATGACTGTTGAATGAATTTTTGCCTAGAAATAGAGCTTCTAGAAAGACTGACAACATAAACAACTCTAGTGAATTGAAGTGTCCACCAATCCATACTTTACTAGTAACACATTCGAAACTACTAGCTACCAGGATTTCCTATGCTTAATTGCTGAATGTTCATTGCCTCAGACAAACTGAGATCTGGGAAAGAACTTAGCTTAAAAACGCCAAAGTCTCCCACCGCATCTGGGGCCACCTCCAGTGGTCCTGATCTGTATCTTGTCAATGGACCCAGATGGCTCCAGAGGGCAGATTTGTAATAACAATGTTGCTAGCAGCTATTGTGGGGGTGAAAGACCAACAACACCGTCACACAGAAAGACTGCCAGCACAGGATCTACTTTTCTAAGGAAAGCAACTTTAAGGGGTTAACAATCTCACTTTAATTAAACATACACATACCATTCACTTAGTTCGGGGGAAAAGCCAGCACCCTGAACTTCTGAGCAAATACAAACAGAAATTACAAACAGAGACAATATAACACACAGTTATCAACAGACAGGCCTCTAAGCTGTCTGACCAGGGAATTACACAGTTACCAGAGGGAGAGGCACCAACATCTGGGTTTTTGTGTTGGTAAGCAAAATGGGCTCCTTAGCACTGAGTTCAACTAAGTGCCCTTGAAGAGTTTGGCTTTTGTTTGCTCTGAGTAATTTAGTATATTTCATTGAGTCTTACTAAGTGCTAAGCCCCAGGCCCAAACCCCTATTAGGTGGACTGGCAACTAAGGTGGGGCCCAAGTTGGGGCTAACTCCAGGGAGGGCCTAGTTTACATGTCTGGGACAACAGAGGCTTTTAGACCACGTAGGTTTAAGTTGCCTCTTTGTGACAATTCTAAGTCACGTGGGTGAGTTGCATGTGTGACTCACCCCTGACCCTGAAAAAGATATAAAACCAGGGGTTGGCCTTCTCTTCTTTGGAGCTCTTACCCACAGCAGTGGTGGCTTGAGTGACTCTGGGCCAACCCTTGTTCTGAGCTCCCGGGCTGAACCTAGATGTTGGTAACTATGAATTGTATTGGGTCTGTCTGCTGATGTTTGTAATTTGTTTGTATTTTGCTCTGAAGTTCAGTGTGCTGGCTTTTTCCCCTGAACTAAGTGAATGATATTTGTGTACTGAATTAAAGTAAGCTTGCCAACCCCTTAACCTTGCTTTCCTTAGTTAAGCAGATCAAAAGAACCTGTGCTTTTGCAGCATTCTGGTAGCGTTCTTGTTGTTGGGCTTTCACCCCCACAACTGCTGCTAGCCTGATTGTTGAAACAGCTTTCAAAGCTGTGGCTCTTAACAACAGCTACCCAAAGTCTTGTCTGGTCAAATCACATGACACTCTTCCAGTGAATGAGAGCCCCAAGCAAAATACTAACCTCCGAATTTTTATACCCTGGGTCAAAGGGTGTCATTATCATTCGACTCAAAACCATATGAACTTCTTCAGGCATCACAACCGTGTGACTCAAACCTATGTGAACTAGGCTTCCTTGTTTCTTAAGCAGGTCGTCAAAGAAACAAAAGCCAGACTCATCAAAGGCACTTGATCACCTAAGTGCTCCAAAAGAGAAAACAGTTAAAAAAAAAAGTCCCACCTTAATGTGACTCTGCACAGTCTAGCCTCACTTAAATCCAATTCACTTGCAAGTCATGACATCACCTTCCTGATGTCATGGTTCTCTTCAAGAACAAAGGACAAACAACAACTGGCTATTACATTAAATAGTTCTTCCCAGCATCTATTTTCTCCTTCAGGGTATGTCTCTGAATATTATGCTCAATTAAAGGGACCCCTTAAGTGATTTGGGAAAAGTAACCAAGCAGTTCATTTCTCCATGGAACCTTGAATGCTAAAAACAACATGTTGGAGACTAAGACCATAGAATAGCAGTTAGGAAAGTCTCGGGAGTTCAGTGGCCTAAGTTTTTCAGGGCCCTGTTCTAGAGTACCAGACAGGCCAACTGAAATATGGGTTTGTGGATTCTGCATCCTAGCAATAGTTATAGGAAAAAAATGGAGAAAACTCAAAAAAGCTTTGGACAATTCCCTCCTTACAAGTAGGACATATAAGAGTGCTACATGTAAGGTCAAAGGTTATTTTCCTTAGAGTCTCCTAGAAGGGAGGATGCTCTGTTCCCATCTCACACAATACAAGATAGAAGGCTACTTGACTCTAGAGCTAAGCTACAACATGGTATGTAGAAGGGCAACTGGGTTTAATCAGGAGACCTTGATTCAGGTCCTCACTCTGACACTCATCAGCTATATGATCTTGGCCAAGCATAACCTCTCTGACCCTCCATTTCCTCTTGAGTCAAATGCAAACAGTATAACTTGTACCACCTATCTCATGGGCACCTAGGGTGGCACAGTGGATAGAGTGCCAGGCCTATTCACATTATATCCTTCTACTAAACTGTTAGCTCCAGGAGCTCGGGAATCCTGCCTTATCTAATCTTTCTATTTTGCTCAGGCCAGGGTACATACTCTGTACACAGTACAGAGTACTGAATGCTTTCAAAATTAAAGCTCAATTATCTAGTTTCTATTGGCAATAGCAGTTTAGAAGCCTTCAGGGGTAGGAAAGGGCCTTCAATAAGAAGAGAGAAGATAAATAGCAGTCAGGATGGTCGGTGACAAAGGAAGAGAGAATAATCATATGAACACAAGAGAAATCATAGCATTTACAGTCAGAAGACAGGAGTAGGAATCCTAGTTCTGCCATTTTATTACTCATATGACTTTTTTCTAAGTCATTTTGACTCTGTGGGTCTTAGTTCCCTCATCTAAAAATAAAGGCATTGAACTAGATCAGTGGTGTCAAACTCAAAGAGAAATCGGAGCCACTAAACCATACAAAAGGATCCCTGTGGGCTGCATATTGACTCAGAAAACCACATGTTAATATTATCGATGTTTTGTTGTGTTTGCTATTAATTTAGTTAAATAAATCCCAGTTACATTTTAATCTGTTTTGGGCTGCAGTGTGCAGGCCCCCTGTGTTTGACACTTCCTGATGAGATGACTTTAGGGTCCATTCCATCTCCAAATTCTTGGATCCTACCTCAAGATTAAAGAAAGAATCCATGCCTCAAGACTCCCTGCTGACATCAACTTTCAACCTCAGAGGCAGCTAGTGGATAGAGAGTGCTGGGCTTGGACTCAGAAGGACCTCACTTGAAATCCTGCCTTGGACACTTACTAGCTGTTCCACCTAGGGCAAGTCACTTAACTGCGGTCTATCTCAGTTTCCTCAATTGTAAAATAGGCATAATTTAGAGATTTAATGAGGATTTAACTCTAAGACCTGGGAAAAACCATTGGACGCAGGTGGCTCTGGAGGACAGAGTTGCTGTGAGGAGCAAATGAAGTAGTAATTGTGAAGCACTTAGCATAGTGCCTGGCGCATAGTAGGCATCATAATAAATGTGAATTACTATTATTATATCACCTCACAGCAGAGTGATTGATACTTATAGTGATGACCTCAAGTCATCAAAGAAAGGTTAATTTATATTCAGGGGATTCTGATAAGGTAACTATATTTTTTAAATGATTTCCATTAAAACTATTAAAAAATTTTTAAATTAGTACTTAAAGGGGGCAACTTTCAATTAATGTATACTGTCAATTCAATAAGTATTTTTTAAAAGCAGCTGCTACCTGCATGCACTCTGCCAGAGATACTAAGATGGAAATGAAAGACAGTCTCTAACCTGAATATTTTATTCCCTGACAATGCCAAATAAGCAAACCATATCTGGATTAACACCGATGTATGTTTAGCAAAGACCAAACAGGAATCAGTCACACCATGCTGTTCTTGGTTGTCACAAGCAAACTCCTAAGGGTAAAAGAACTGCATTTTTAAGAAATCCTATCCCCAGTAAAAACTTTTTAAAAATTATCTACTTTCAATTACAGCTTTTAAATTTTTCCCTTTCTAGCAGCTGCTAATGGTAAATTTCTTCAACAAGGTTTCTACAGGTTCCAAAATGTAAGGCTATGGCAAACAAAGAGCACATGTGTGTGTGTATATGTACAAAGTATGTGTGTGTACAAAGTGTGTATGTGTGTGTGTGTGTATGTGTTCAATGTATCTGTCTCCCCAAGTGCGCTCAGGCCTTCCTGTGGCCTTTGACAATGAAGGGAAAAAATATTCTGAAAGAGAAAATGAAATTTCACACTCACCAAAAAGAAAAGTTATAATGATTTTTAAAAATAGCCTATCAAATTTCACTGCCCTATTCCCCACACTAAAAATACCAACACTTTCTTCCATGTATGCTTATACCACTGAGATGGGCTTGCCCTGTGCACTTTGCTTCCCTGGCAACCCAGGGAGTGGTGCATTGTGCTTTTCTTCCTATACTGTCTCATCCTGAGAAAGAAAAAGATGTAAGATCTTTTCCCAATATATTAGAGAAACTTCAGAAACATTGACCAAAGGAATATTAATGTGCATATTTTAAATGTTGGACAAATTGATCACATAAAATATCTCCAACAAAAAGTTTGTATTTTGGGACTTTCTTCACTTAAATCTAAAAAAAATTTTAAATAAAAAGTGAAACCTATAATTAAGCCCCCCAAAATGACATTTTAAGTTCTGACTTATTTGCTATAAAATTTTTACTTAAGATTAATTTTTAATGATTTTTTTGGCTTTACATTACCTTCAGTTCTAAATAAATACTTCCCTCTCCCCATACTAGCAAATCCCTTACCCTATAACAAAGATTTTAGATGGGGGTTGGGGGAGTTCAGCAAAATTAACCAACATATCAACCGATTTTGAGAATATAGGCAATGTTCCACACCCAAAGTTCCACTTCTGAAAAAAAAGAGAGAGTAGAACATTTTACTATCTCTTCTCTGGGGCCAAGCCTGGTCATTACAGTTGCAAAGAGGTAGATTCCATTTCTTCTTTCTTTCCATTTTATACTGTTATGAATCATTGTGTATATTTTTCTTGGTTCTATATACTTCACTCCTATCTGTTCATATTAAGTCTTTGAGTGCTTCTCTAAATTCTTCAAAGTCATCATTTCTCAAGTCTCATTAACATTGTACTCCATCCATGAATACCTATTTGTTTAACTGTTCTCCACTACATGGCCATTTAACTTTGTTTCCAGTTTTTTGCTACTACAAAAAGTAGTGGATATTTTAGTGGACGTAGGACTTTAATATTCCTCTTTGACTTCCTTGGGATATATGCCTTGAGTTAACACTTTAAAAGTAAAAGTGACAGTAACAAAACTGAGATCATGAATAATTAAAAAAGAATAAAAATAATTAAGTATAATTGCTTCTTTACCATAAGACCACAAATTTTTACTGTTAAAAGAGACTTTAAAGATGATTTAATTCAATTGTTTTATATTAAAGATGGGGCAGGTGGTACAGTGGATAGACTGCCAACCCAGGAGTCAGGAGGACCTGAGTTCAAATCCAGCCTCCGACACTAGCTGTGTGACCCTGGGAAAGTCACTTAACTCTGTTTGCTGCAGTTTCCTCACCTGTAAAATGAGCTGGGGAAAGAAATGGCAAACTACTCCAGTATCTTTGCCAAGAAAACCCCAAAAGAGGTCACAAAGACTTGGACACAACTAATTGACTAAACAACAACACAACATATATTAAAGATGGAGAAACAGGAGCCCGCCTGTTTAGCTGAATGTGACTATATCATAATGACACCCAGTTACCTGGGTTGATGACATCATGGGATTGGTACCTGAGGCTTCCTAAAGGCGGATCTGTACCTCTTTCACAAGATCCTTTATTTCTACCGGTGTTCTATGTCCTGACTCCCTGTCTAGTTTTTCCTGCCCTGATCTGATCTGAAGATCTAATCACTCCCTGGATCGGGCCCCATCCCATGCCTATTTTTTATTCCCAGACTTGCCATGCTTCTCATAATTCCACAATCCACTGCTACTCTTAGTCCCATGAGCAAAATATGAGACTTGAATCCTATTCTGCATCATAGCAAGTATTCTTTAATATTTCAAGGAATATCAACCTGAAAGGAAGATAGCTTGTGTTATATCACTAGAGTCAAAGTGCTAGACTCAAAGACAAGCAGGGGAAAAAATTGTGAAACTTGAAAGGAGAGAGAGAAAAGCCAACAATAATAGCATCTTTACTCAAAAGGAGACCAAGATCTTTTAAATCTTTTAATCCATCCATGGCCCAATGTATCAGCAACAGTCTAATGTTTGTTTAAATAATATTGCTTTCTCTAAAACGCCACAGAAATCTCTTTACCAAGGAAGCTCGCTCCACCCTTGGCCCCACAAATATTGGAAGTACCCACTGCCCCTGCAGCCTCTCCCTCTGATTGGCTGGTTCCCCAAAGAACTTCCATTTTATGGAAGAGGCCCAGGCCAGCCACGTCTTCATTTCTGTCCAGGGTATGCTTCTGACTCTGTCGACTTTGTCTACCATGCCTCCGCGCTGGTTACCTTCATCTCTGCCCCCAACCCCCACAATCAACAACCACTTTTCAGTTTCCTTTTATATTTTGTCTTCCCTCTTACAATGTAAACTCCTTGAGGGCAAAGGCTCTTTCTGTTTGTATTTGTATTCTCAGCACTTAACACAATGCCTGGCACATAACCAGTACTTAATAAATGTTTCTTGACTTACTTTGATCCAGAGGTTCCCAAACTTATTTGTCTTATCACCCCCTTTTCAAAAAAAATATTACTCAGTGTCCCTCCCTCCCAGGAAATCTACTTTCTTTAACCCTTTAATGGTTTTTTGAAATTTGCATCATTTAATATAACTTTTTTTTAAATGACACATCCAAAATTTAATAATTTATGGTAAATTTGTGGAGGCTTCCTGCATTGAAATTTTCATGACACAATATTGAGTCATGTCGCTGTATAGTATTGTATTGCAAACAAGTCATTACACAGACATATTCCTGCCGATGCATGCTAGATTTCCTGACAATGCACCGTCTACCAACACTCACCTACCAACACTTGCTTTTTAAGACCTGTCAGCAGACTTAACCACTGATCAGTTATAACTTGCATTTTGTGGAAAATAATGTAATCACTATGACTTTAACTCAATTATACAATAGATGAAACATGTATGAACGGTTTTTCAAAATTTTCTTCTCTAAAGACTTGTCCTTCCACCACCCTCTTATTTTTATTCCATGCCCCCAATTGCACCCGAGGCTAATACCACCCCCCTAGATCATTCCAGCACTCCCCAAAGGGTGGTATTGACCACTATGGGAACCCATGCTTTGATATATTGTTTCCATCCATAGACAATTACTACTGGGAAATGAAAACTATTTGGACAAAATTCTCAAATGGCAGAGTAGGCCAAAGAAAAGACAAGAAAATCCCATGATACGATGAATTACAACATTTTATAGTTGCATGTCATATTATTAAAACAAAAAGTATAAAGTATCCCTTCCAACAGCTGCTTTATATAATTTCCCTCCAATTAATGGTTTCTGCAATGCTATATTTACTGAACAGCTCAAAGTAATTTTAAAAAAAGCATTTCTAATATAGTCTCATAATACTCCTTTAAGAGTTACAAAACATGAGACAGATATTAAGCTAACTAACTGGATGACTGATCGGGGACCAAGGTTTTAAATGGAGAGGGCTCTGCTCTGTCCATAAACTTAAAACTACCCCTCAATGTGGTCAAGAAAAAAAGTTAATATTTCCTCAATGATTCAGCAGTTAATGTCCCATCTTTACTAGCCTACACTGTTAGAGATTTGTTAGAAAAAGATGGTTAACCACAGTGTAGGCATAAAGCCACAATAAGAATGCTAGAATGTCTATTCTTCAAGATACAGGACTGGTTATTTCCTTTAGCCATGTGCAAATCAATCTTTTCTCTACATGACTAGACATTTTTCATGGGATACTTTGGCCAAAGAAAATCATCATACTGTAGCCAACCTGGTGACAAGCTTGTCTGAACTCAGCTTAGGAGGGTCCTCAGACTACAGACATATAATCCATTCACCAAGAGCACCATCGCTAGGAGCTAGGTGGCACCTGTGGATACAGCACCAGACTTGGTGTCAGAACTGTTCAAAACTGGCCTCAGACACTTGTCAGCTGTGTGACCCTGAGCAAGTCACTTGATCTCAGTTTACCACCTCTAAAATATGAATAATAATTAAAGCACTTACCTTTCAAGGTTGTTATGAGGATAGAATGAGAAAACATTTCAAAGGCACTTTGAACATCCTAATGGGCTATGTAAAGGTTAACTTTTTTCTTTAAGAGGTATCTAGGTAGGGCAGTGGATGGAATGCTGGACTGTGGCTCAGAAGACCCAAGTTTATAACTGGGCTGAGATATTTGTCAGCTATGTGACCCTGGGCACAGTCACTTAAATTCTGACTCAGTTTCCTCATCTGCCAAAAAGGGGATAATAACAGCACCAATTTCCCAGGGTTTTGTGAAAATAAAAAGAAGATAATATTTGTAAAATGACTTGCAAATCTTAAAACCCTATATAAATGCTAGCTATGGTCATAGTTATTGCCAGGCTCATACTTAAGGCCTTTCTTAGGGGGTTAGACCTGAAATCTTCTGCCATAGCCTTCCATCAGTCAATCAAAAAGCATTTATTAAGTGCCTACTATGTGTTAAACACCGTTCTGGCTTAGGATATAGGGTCGTTTGCAAGCCATATTAAGATATCACTATAGGGTTTGAGTGGAAGGACACCACTTTTTACCTGAAGAAAATTCCTTATATGGAAAAAGATAAAAATAATTTCAAAACAATCACCATCACAGAGTATAGATGATAATAAGGATTAATGTTACAACAGTAGTAATAATGATAATATTTAAATACCTCCTTAAGGTTGGGTAAAACGCCCTAAACATTACCTCATTTGAGCCTCACAACAACCCCGTGTGAAAGGTGCTTCTCATTTTACTCATTACTCATTTTACAAATGAAGAAACTGAAGTTGAGCAAAGGTTAAGAGATCTGTCCAGGGGGCAGCTAGGTGGCGCCATGAGTAAAGCACCGGCCCTGGAGTCAGGAGGACCTGAGTTCAAATCCAGCCTCAGACACTTGACACATTTACTAGCTGTATGACCTTGGGCGAGTCACTTAACCCCAATTGCCCTGCCTTCCCCCTTGCAAAAACAACAACAAAAAATAACCAAAAAAAAAAAGAAAGAGAGAGAGAGATTTGCCCAGGGTCACACAGCTTTTAAGTGTCTGAGACAGGATTCAAACTCAGGTCCTTCTGGCTCCAAGTCTAGCATTCTCTCTACTGTGCCATCTAGTCCAACCCTTACCTGAACAAGATTCCCCTCTCTAATGGTATTGTGATTTGCTGATGTTGTTCAGTCCTTTCAGTTGTGTCCAATTCTCCATGACCCCTTTCTTGGGGTTTTCTTGGCAGAGATACTGAAGTAGTTTGCCATTTCCTTCTCTAGCTCAATTTACAGACAAAGAAATTGAGACAAATAGGGTTAAGTGACTTGCCCAGGGTCGCCCAGCTAGGAAGTGTTTGAGACCAGATTTGAACTCAGGAAGATGAGTCTTCCTGGCCTAGCACTCTATCCCTTGTACCACCTAGCTGCCCACTACAGGTATCTACCAATAGGTTATGGCTTATGGGATATTTTATATAAATACAGTATAACACTGATAAAATCATAAGTCTTCAATGTATTTTTATTTCCCAAACTATGTTTTATGAAGCCCTAGGTTTGTTTGTTTTTTTAATGATGCATGAAAGTTTCAATTCCAATTAATCATCTAAAAGGGGGTTTCCCCCACCATAGAAGGACTCTCTAACCAGGCCTTGACCCTATGCTCTCTTACCAAGCTTTGATTCTTCTATATGATATCCTCTATTATTAGCACCATGATCTTTTCCTTATCATGACTATTTAAGCAGCTCCCTTCAAGATATATCACTTAAGACTTCAGTACCTCGATCACTTACAATTCTACTTTTAAATCACAGGATTAAGAAATAAGACTATTCAGTCACAAATAAAATTATTTCAGAATAAAACAAAGCAAATAATGTAGAAATGTCATCACACTGAAACTTAGAATATATAATGGTAGACATAGAGCAGGGGAGGGTGGGAAGAAAAATAAAAGCAATTTATATAACTTTATTATATATTTAGAAGGAATAGCAAGCTGTACATTATAGATTTGTGATTTCATGTGCAATCACTTTTTATTATGCTATGTTATAGAAATGCTTGTTTTATACCATAAATTAAAAAATAATAATTTTTAAAAGAATATACATGATTATTTAACTGAATAATTTTTATGTATTTCTAATTTTCTGCTGTGAAACTAAGTAAGCAACTTAGGTTAAATTTCTATAAATGCAATTAATTACTTATAATGGGTATCTACCAATAGGTCTATGAGGTCATTTTACATAAATAATATAGAGCACTGGGCTTGGAGCCAGGAAGATCTGAGTCCAAATTTAGCCTCAGACACTTACTAGCCTTGTGACCCTGGGTAAGTCACTTAACACCTATTTGCCTCAGCTCTTCATCTGTAAAATGGGGACACACTAGGAAGGAAATGTCAAACCACTCCAGCATCTTTTCCAAGAAAATACCACGGACAAAAGTCCATGGGGTCACATAGAGTCAGACACAACTGAACGATAACAACGACAATACAGTACCAACACCGATGAAATCACACATCACAGATATATCGACAATTCCCAAACTATGCTTTTATAGAACCCTAATTTTTCACACAATGCATGAAAATTTCAATTCCAGTAAGTCACCTAAAAAGGAGCTATCCCAACCACAGAGGGATTCTCCAACCAGCCTACAACATCATCCTGCCTTACCAACCTTGGGCTCTAACTTCCACACATCAGGTCAATAGATCTACAATACTTCCTCTGTTCATAAGAGGAAAGGAGAGGCTATAAGAATGAACATCCACCCTGTGTCATAATTCTGGCCATAACTGATACTTGCATCTCCTTGCACTACTGCCTCCCCATGCGTCCACGGCCTTAAATGCAAAGTTGAGCATTTATAAAGTTCCATCAATAAAATTCAAACCCAAAAGTGTTCTGTGGCCAAATTAGTTTGGAAAGTACTGTAATACTATATCCAACTTGCAGTAAGTAGGCAATAGGTCACTGCTCAAATTGCTTTATCGAGCCTTTAGATTCAGACAATAACTGAAAGTATAACCTTTCTCAAAATGTTTTCTTCCACATATTGAAAAAGCCAATTTTGCCTCGAATCCGAGGACTTAAAAATCCACTATAACTTGAAAACACACATCAGCAAAAACTGGGAACAACATTTTTCCAATATTCAATTCATTTTCAAATAGCCACATACAACTCCACCACCTACGGAGGAATTTTAACCAGATGCCTTACTTTTCTGTAGACGATCATATTTGGAGTAGTCTCTTCTGGGTCGGCAATACCCACTGTACTTTGATCACTGCTTCCCTGAGCCATTTTGAAAGTCTTCACTTACCCTAGAAGGATAATTGAATATGAGATTAATTTATGTAAAAGAAACATTTGAAACAAAGAAATGAGCGTCTTTTGGCAAGTTGTAAGGAAAAAACAATAGATTTTCCCCCATTTTTCCTCATGAAGTTTTTAAGGAATTATAAGCATCAGTAAAGAGTTTGGATCTTACCCTCCAAACAAAGGCAGCATCTAATCCTGCTTTTAACATACTGGCTGTGTGATGCTACATAAGCCATTTAACCTCCACACATTCATAGCCTATCAGTGAAATTTGTATAATATTTTCGGGGGAAAAGACTTTGAATTAAAAACAAAATCAATCAACAAACAAGTTTTTACTAAGTTTAAGGGGTTTACATTCTAATGGGAGATAATTTACACATTTCATATATATATACACACAAATGTATATATGTATGTGAATGTATGTGTGTGTGTGTGTGTGTGTGTGTGTGTATCATATGCACATACAAGGTAACCATGGGTAGAAAGGTACTGAAGCAACTGGGGGTAAAGTGGAAACCAGGCAAAAATTTCCTTCCTTCTTTCTTTCCTTTACCCTCCTTTCTTCCTTCCTTTTTCCTTTACCCTCCTTCCTTCCTTCTTTTCTTTACTTTCCTTTTTTCTTTACTTTCCTTCCTTTTCTCCTTCCTTCTTTCACTTTCCTTTCTTCCTTTCCCCTTTTGCTTGATCTCATCATCTCCAGTGGATTCAATTCTATGCAGATGATTCTCATATCAGTTTTTCTAGACCTAATTTCTCTCCTGCCCTCTAGTCTTCTACATCCTACCACCTATTGGACATCTCAAATGGAACATCTCATAGACATTGTGAATTCAGTATGTCCAAAACTGAATAGATTATCTTTCCCCCTAAACCCTCTCCTGTTCCAAACTTATCTATTACTAGATACCGTCTTTCCAGTGACCAAGGTTCATAACTGTGGTGTCCTCAATTCCTCACTTTCTTTCACTCCTCACATCCAATCTGTTGGTTAATCCCATCAATTCTACCTTCAGATCATCCCTCCTGTACACCTCCTTCTCTCCTCTTATAGCGTTGCCAGCTTGGTATAGACCTCATCATCTCATGCCTGGACCATTGGAATTGTCTTTGCATACTAATCCATCTTCCACTCAGCTGCCAAAAGTATAAGTTGGATAATGTCAACTCTCTAGTCAATAAACCCCAGTGTTTGGTTTTTAATGCCCTTCACAAACTTGCCTCTTCCTACCTTCCCAGCCTTCTTGAACTTTACTTCCCTCCTCATGGTCTATGAACCAATGACACTGACTTCCTTGCTGTTCCTTGCTTGGGACACCCCCTCTCTTTGCTCCTTTTTACTCCAGGTCTGGAATACTCTCCCTCATCTCCACCTCTCGGCTACCCTGGATTCCTTCAATCTCACCTTTTACAAGAGGCCTTTTCTGGTCCCCTTTAATGTTAATGCTTTCCCTCTGAGGGTATCTCCAATTTATCCTGCATATATGCCAAATGTACGTAGTTGTTTGTATATTGTCTCATCCATTAGAATTCAAACTCTTAGAGGAGAGGGAAGGAGGGAAGTTAGAAGGAAGAAGGAAAGAAGGAAGGAAGTTATTAAATGCCTACTACACACAGAGCAGCTAAGTGGCAGAATGAATAAAGTGCCAAGCCTGGAGCCAGGAAGACTCATCTTCATGAGTTCAAAACTGGCCTCAGACATTTACTAGCTGTGTGACCCTGGACAAGTCACTTAAAATGAGCTGGAGAAGGAAATGGCAAACCACTCCAGTACTTTCACCAAGAAAACCCCAAACGGGGTCATAAAGAGTCAGGCATAACTGAAAAACAACTGAAATGACAACAACATGCTCCAAACACTGCACTAAGTACTTTACAAATTTTGTCCACTGCACCACCTAAGTGGGAGTCAAGATGAGGTCTTCTGAATCCAAATCCAATGATCTTTTTCACTCCCCCATCTCTAATGATCTTTTATCAACTATGATTACTATATAATTGTGTCATATTCTTCTTCCTAACTAAATTCTAAGCTTTAGAAGGGTTGAAACTTTGTACTAATTATCTTTTGTATCTCCTTCCATATAATATTTTGGACATCATAGACACAACAAATAACTGCTGAATAAAGGTATGAATAAAAATAATCTCTTCCCCTTTATTAGTTAGAATATAAACATTTCTAATTGCATGAAGGAATCAGCATAGTCTTATTTACCCATCACTTAATTTTTAAAGTCAACATTTCTATAAAAGCTTGCTATGATGCCTCACTGCAGGAAAGGGATGATAACCACAAGTTCTTGAAGACTTTTCTGGGGGAGTGTAAACTGGGACAGATTCTAACATGGTGTGATGGTTAAGTACAATCCTGGCAACAAACTATATCTGCTTTTTAAGTACAGAGTACAAGAGCTTATCTACTAGGCGATGCATTATTTGGCCATGGCAACCTATGAAACAAATAAAAATTCACTATGGCTCCTACTCCTGTGCTCTCCCATTCCACTGGAGCAGTGACGGTGGTGGAATGCTGGAAAAGGGCACAGAGGGTGCTAATAATTACAATTTCTTTACTTTGCATAAACATTAGCTTAGCTTTTGGTATCCCAAATGTGATCTACAGACAAAGAGAAGGGCATACTACCAAAAGAATGAAACTTTATATAAGACAGCTACGTAGCTGTAAGGGCCAGCAAAGTGGGACTTCTGACTGTTTTTTCTTTTGGAGTGCTTCTCAGCACTAAGGCAAGCAAGTGCCTTTTGCTAATTAGGTCAGGAGAGGTGTGAAGCCCTCGGGCCCTGAAGAAGTGTATATATACTCTGAGGTTAGCATTTTGTTTGCGGGCTCACTCACTGGAAGAGCCTCCTGTGATTTGACCAGTTGAGACTTTGGGTAGCCATCACGAAGCTCTGCCCCACCCCAACCCTGGCTCCAGCTTTGAAAAACCCAGATGTTAGTGCTTCTATCTCTCTGGTAACTATGTATGTAATGTCTTGGACAGGCAGCTAGAAACCTGTCTGCTGATTTGTGTTATTTTGCTCTGTTTATATAATTTCTGCTTGCAATTTCTATTTGTGTTTTTCTCTGAAGTTCAGGATGCTGACTTCTTCCCCTGAACTAAGTGAATGATATATGTATGTTTAATTAAAGTGAGATTGCAAACCCCTTAAAGTTGCTTTCCTTGGAAAAGCAGATCAAAGAACCTGTGGTAGGGGCCCTCCTGTGTGCGGGTGTTATTGGCCTTAAACAGCCACAGTAGCGGCAAGTAATATTGTTGTTACAGTAGCAATATCTATAATGAAGAAACCAAAAAAGCCTAGAAACTGCCTCAGCCAGGAATCAGTTGATCTCTGTGTCATGATAATATTCATTTCTTTTTAAAAAAAATTTTATTTAGTATTTTATTTTTTCCCAATTACATGTAAAAACAATTTTCAACATTTGTTTTTAAAACTGAATTTGAAATTTTCTCCTTCCCTCCCCATCATCCTCATTGAAAAGGCAAGCAATTTGATATAGGTCATATATGTGTAGTCACGTAAAACATATTTCCATATTAGTCATACTGTAAAAAAAAATATAGACCAAAATAAAAACCTAAGAAAAAATAAAGTTAAAAAAGGTACGTTTTTGTCTGTATTCAGACTTCAACAATTCTTTCTCTGGGGATGGATATAGCATTTTTCATCATAAGTTCTTCAAAGTTATCTTGGATCATTGTATTGCTAAGAATAGCTAAGTCATTCACAGTTGATCAGCTTACAATATTGTTGTTACTATGTACAATGTTTAGGTTCTAATCATTTTACCTTGCATCAGTTCATGTAAGTCTTTCCAGGTTTTTCTGAGAGTATCTAGCTCATCATTTCTTAAGCACAATAGTATCCCATCAAAATCAAATACCACAACTTGTGCAGTTATTTCCCAATTGATGGGAATCCCCTCAATTTCTAATTCTTTGCCACCAGAAAATAGCAATAAATATTTTTGTACATATGCATCATTTTCCTTTTTTTGTCTCTTTTGGAATACAGACCTAATAGTGGTATTGGAGGGTCAAAGTATATGCATAGTTTTATAGGCCTTTGAGCATAGTTCCAAATTGCTCTACATAATGGTTGAATCAGTTCACAACTCCACCAACAGTGCACTGGTGTCTCAATTTTCCCACATCCCCTCCAACATGTGTCATTTTTCTTTTCTATCCTGTTAGTCAATCTAATAGGTATGCAGTAGTACCTCAGTATTGTTTTAATTTGCATTTCTCTAATCAACAGTGATTTAGGGCATTTTTTTCAGATGGCTATAGATAGGTTTGATTACTTTATCTGAAAACTGACTTCACATTTTTTGATCATTTATCAATTGGAGAATGGCTCTAATTTTGCAAATTTGGCTTATTTCTCTGTATATTTGAGAGATGATGCCTTTATCAAAAAAATGCTTCAAAATTTTTTTCACAGTTATGATTACTAACTGTATTTTCCCTCAATTTGATTTCTCCCCTTTTTATTCTATTCTCTCTCTCCTTTCACCCTGTCTCTCCTCAAAAGTGTTTTGCTTCTGACTACTGCCCCACCCAATCTGCTCTCCCTTCTATCACCTCACTGCACCTCCTTCTCTTATCCCCTTCCCCTCCTACCTTCCTGTAGGGTAAGATAGATTTCTATACCCAGTTGAGTGTGTATGCTAATCCTTTTTTGAGCCAATTCTGATGAGAACGAGGTTCAAGCATTCCTCCCCACTTCCCTCATCTTCCCCTTCACTGTAAACATTCTTTGTTTACTTTTTAATGTTAGATAACTTACCCCATTTTACCTCTCCCTTTCTCCCAGTCCCTTCTTCTTTCTCATTCCTTAACTTTATTTTTCTATAAATCACCTCATCATATTCAACTCACACCCATGCCTTCTATCTATATATACTTCTTCTAGCTGCCCTAATGATAAGAAAGTTCTTATAAGTTACAAGTATCATCTTCCCATTTAGGAATACAAATAGTTTAACCTTATTAAGTGTCCTATGATTTCTCAAAATTTTCTGTTTACCTTTTCATGCTTCTCTTGAGTCTAGTATTTGAAAGCCAAATTTTCTATTCAGCTCTAGTCTTTTCATCAAGAATGCTTAAAAGTTCTCTATTTCATTGAATATTAATTTTTTTACCCTGAAGAATTACACTCAGTTTTTCTGGGTAGGTGATTTTTGGTTGTAATCCTAGCTCCTTTGACCTCTGGAATATCACATTCCAAGCCCTCTGATCCTTTAATGTAGAAGCTGCTAAATCTTATGTTATCCTGCCTGTGGTTCCATGATACCTGAATTGTTTCTTTCTCTCTGCTTGCAATATTGTCTCCTTGACCTGGGAGCTCCGGAATTTGGCTATAATATTCCTAGCAGTTTTCATTTTGGGATTTCTTTCAGGAGGTGATTGGTGGATTCTTTCATTTCTATTTTACCCTCTGGTTCAAGATTGTCAGGGCAATTTTCCTTGATAATTTCTTGAAATATGATGTCTAGGCTCTTTTTTGATCCATGGCTTTTGGGAAGTTCAATAATTCTTAAATTATTTCTCCCGGATCTAATTTCCAGGTTAGCTGTTTTTCTATTTTTTCATTCTTTTGATTTTGTTGTATTGTTTCTTGATGTCTCATAGAGTCATTAGCTTCCTCTTGCTCAATTCTACTTTTTAAAGACTTCTTTTCTTCAGTGAGTTTTTGTGCCTGTTTTTACATTTGGCCAATTCTGCTTTTTAAGGAGTTCTTCTCTTCAGTGAATTTTTATATATCTTTTTCCATTTGGCCAGTTCTGCTTTTCAAGGCATCCTTCTCCTCAATGCAGTTGTGTACCTCTTTTCCCATTTGATCTATTCTGTTTTTTAAGGTGTCATTTTCTTCAATATTTTTTGTGCCTCTTTTACCAAACTGCTGACTCTTTTTTCATGATTTTCTTGCATCACTCTCATTTCTCTTCCCAATTTTTCCTCTACCTTTCCTACTTGATTTTTAAAATCATTTTGAGTTTTTCCATGGCCTGAAACCAAGTCATATATTTTGGAGGTTTTGGATGTAGGAGTTTTGACTTTGTTGTCATCTTCTGAATGTGTGTTTTGATGTTCTTTGTTCCCACAGTAACTTTCTACAGTCAGAATTTTTCTGTTGTTTGCTCATTTTCCCAGCCTATTTCTTAACTTTTAACTCTCTGCTAAACTGGGTCTCTGCTTCCAGGGTGAGGATGAACTTTCCCAAGCTTCAGGGGTCTTGTGCAGCTATTTTCAGAGATACTTCTAGGGACCTGCAAGTTTTCAGTTCTCCCAACATGGTATTATCTAAGGAAAAGTGTATTTACTCCTCCTCCTGTCCTGTTCTCTGGTCTGTCAGTGACCGAAAGCACTCTTTTCTACCCCAGTACTGCAACCAAGACCCCTGCTCCCCTTCAGCTGCAAGCCCTGATAGATTAGTGTTCCTCCTTGCCCTGGGATTATCACCCAGATCTGCAACCCAGATCCAAGTTGGTCAAAAGCAACAAAGTCCTGCCCCCAGTACCAGCAAAGAGACCCTTGTAATCTTCTTCTTACCAGTTGTTCGAACCCCTTACTGTCTGTGGACTGAGAGCTCTAGAAGCAGCCATTGCCACTGCTGATTCAGTGGCTCCCAAAGCAATTTCCTGGTTTGCTGGAGGAGCCTGGGTCTGAGGTGGCATGGCCTGCCCTAGACTCTGCTCCACTCTCACCCTTTCGTGACAACCTTCTAAGATGTCTTGGGCTAGAAAACTGTTTCACTCCCATCCTTTAGTAGGTTCTGCCTCTCCAAAATTTGTTTTAGGGCATTATTTAAAGGTGTTCAGAAGGGTTTAGGAAAGAACTTAGGTGAGTCCTGCCTTTTTTCCACCATCCTGCCTCTGCCCCGATAACATTCATTTCAAACAAGAGTTCTTAACCTGGGGTTCATTGACTGATTAGTGCAGACGGTGTACAGAACAGAAGATTCAGGTTCTATTTTTGACTTCCCTAAGAACTAACTTCAAAATCTAGGCAAATCACTTATCTTTCTATATGTAGATGAATGAATCACTCATGTTTATATGGTGCTTTACAATTTAAAAATCACTTTGCTCACAACTCTATCAGATTGGCGGTACAATATTATCATCTTCATTTTACAGATTAAGAAGTTTGGAGAAATTGAGTGGCTAATGAAGAGAAGGGACAAAATTTGATCCCAGTTTTTTTCCATTCCAGGTCTAGTAATTTTCACTATCTCAGTTGTTCTCAAACTTTCTGCTTTCAGGACTCCTTTACACTCTTAAAAATTACTAAGGACTTCAAAAAGTCTTTGTTTATGTGATTCTATCTTTCAATATTTGCCTTCTTAGAAACTAGAATTGATAAATTCTTAAAGTATTTACTAATTCATTTTAAAATAACAAGAGGTATGTTAATATAAATAACATATTATTACAAAAAATAACTATATTTTCCAAAAAAAATTTGGTGAGAAAAATGGCAGTATCTTTACATATTTACATATGGATTCTCATCTCTGCTTCTGTATTCAATCTACTGTTTTGAGTGAAGTCTATGAAGAAAACCCAGCCTCACATAGATGTGTCATTGAAAAAGGAAGGAGTATTTTACTAGGAAAATAATGTCTTAGTATTATTATGAAAATAATTTTGATCCCTGGGTCGACTAGGGGTTCTGAGAACACACTTTAAGAACTACCATCAGAGGTACCTGGAATGCTCTCCCACCTCTGCTCCAACTACTGACCTCCCTTGCTTTCTTTAAGTCCCAACTAAAATCTTACATTCTACTGGAAACCTTCCTCAATCCCTCTTAATCACAATGCCGTCTCTCTATTAATTATTTCCTATTTATGCTGTATATAGTTTGTTTTGTATATATTTATTTGCATGTTGTCCCCCCAATTAGATTATAAGCTCCTTGAGGGTAGGGACGATTTTTGGCTTCCTTTTATGTCCCTACCACTTAGCACAGTGCCTGGTGCTTAATATTGAGGGCAATTAACAAATGTTTGATTGATTTATTAATTGATTCATTTACTCCCTCATTTTACTGATAAGAAAGCTAGGGCCAACAGACGTAAAACAATTGTTAATGGTAGAGTTCAAGCTAGAACACAGAACTGCTCTCCAGCCTAACTTAGAGATATTAACACCTTCAATTTGCCTTTCTAAAAAGAGTCACAGAAAAGTAAATTTGAAACTATAATAAAGCATAAAAATTCTAATTAAGAGAAAGTGGTTCTAAAAGTTTGGGTTTAGTGAAATTAAGGTAACAGATTAGGCAAATTTAAATTCAATTATTTTTCTCGTACAGCTTTAAAATGTGCTATTTAAGGGAAAGGAATAGATTATAAACTGACTTATGTGGGAAGTTTTTCCAGTTTAGTAAAACAGAAATATAAGAATAGAATCCCACATATAAAATATACATGAGTTTTGTAAATCATTACAGCAACAATTTTTAAAATTAAAAATAGCACACCAAGGATACTGTCTATAAAACACTTTCAAGCTTAGGTGAAAGACATGTGTGTTCAAATAGAAAGATAACATTAGAAGAGTTTTAGCAGATTCCTTATAGGAATTCCCTCCTAAGGAAATGCTTGTCCTAGAAGTCAGAGCAGGAAGAAACCTCAGAGACTTACACCAACCCTCCTCACTTTAAAGAGGATGAAATAGAGGCTCCCAGGGGTTTGAAACAACTTCACCAAAATCATACAACTAGTTAATGGCAGAGCTAAGATGAAAACCCAGGATCATAACTCTAGCCAGACTGGAAAGTCCAGAGCCCTGTGCCATAAATTTCCTTCTCTGGGTCTCTGCTTATCCCTATAATCTACTCCTTCCTCCATGTCTACCTTTGAAATCTTACTGGCTTTCAAAACCCAGATCAAGCACAACCTTCTTCTGGAAGATTTTCCTTAATCCTTCAAATCAGAATTTTCTCCCTTTGTATCTCTCTTATGTACTCATGTTTTATTTTGTATTATGGTTTTTGCATACACATACACACACACACACACACACACACACTCACATCCCTTATTAAACTGTTAGCTACTCAAGGGCAAAGGACAACATCCTACTTATCATGGGTTCTTCCTCAGCAGCTGAACAGAATACTTATAGGTAATAAATTTGTTGACTTTTTAATGAATTAATGTCTCTGTATTCTTTGGCTTTGCTCATTCATGATATAAAATTTATTTTTGAAAGGAAGTTTATAGCCAGAATTTGTTTGAAGCTAGTTATACTTTAGTGGCACGGTATACCAACATTACCCATTTCCCTGCAAGGTACCAAGTAGTCTTTTGTTCTTGTTATTCAGTCCTTTAGTCACGTCCGACTTTTTGTGACCTCTCGGACTTTGTCCATTAGGTTTTCTTGGCAAAGATACTAAAGTAGTTTGACATTTCTTTCTCCTGATCATTTTTCAGATGAAGAACTGAGGCAAATAGAAGTTAAGTGACTTGCCCAGGGTCACACAGCTAGTATGTGTCTAAGGCCAGATTTAAACTCAGATCTTCCTGATTCCAAGCCCAGTGTTCTACCTACTACATCACCTAACTGCCCCCCACCACATGGACTACCATCTCCATAAACCACCATCCCTCCTTCTGTAAAGCATCATTTGGAACACCATGAATCCTAGAAATCCCATTCCCATGACATCATTTTGATGGAGTCTCACACCATACTACAGGGCATACTTTTATCATAGGACAGTTTCTATTGTGTTCCTTCCACCTTCATTTTTCATTAGCTAACATTATTTGCCTTGACTTAAGTCACAATACACTTTGAGGGGGAAGGCTAGATCAGCAATGCTGAGTACATGAAACTATTAACTAGCTCCCCTACCAGGCTTATTTATCACTCCCTTATTCGACAGCAAGCAGAAGTATCAAGGAGAAAGAAGACAAGGATGATGATCAGAAAGAGCAGATGACTCTCCTACTGAAGCAAAGCATGCCAACTTCCTATATGCCCAGGACATTCGTTAACTCTATGAAAGCTTCTACGCCTGAAGTCTGGTAATCACAGAACCCCTTCTATGACATTCTAACAAGCATAATCTTAATACCCCTTTAGTTACTCAAGGATTTTGAAAGTAGGGTGACAAAAGCTCTCAAACCCAAAGAACAGATTTCATACCACAGTAATTCATCGAGTATCTAATCAGAATAAAGGAATTTCATTCCTGACAACTACCCAGATGCCCTAGAAAGTTCCTTCATTCTATTTCCTAGCATATCAGGTAAATCCACTCCCCCCCACACTACCTCAACCTAAAAAAATCTAAATTAATGAAACTCTTTCTGAGTCACCACAGGCATCTTATAGCCTTATAAGCCACCACAGCAAAAGCAAACAGATTTTTAAGTGTAACAGGGCACTGGCCAATGAGCCCAGTCCTTATGAGCATTCACAGTGTGCTGAGCTGATGTGATGCCCATGTAGACCGCGAAGCAGATACAGACATTATGTAACTGGTTCTGGTCTGCTAACCGCATGATGAGGAGTTGGACCGTTGACTGGCTACATACCTAGAATGGGAGTCCACTAAAAATGGTACCAGGGCCAGTTTCTCAGTCAAACTCATTCAGCCAACTACGACAGATTAGGATGTGAACTTAGTACTACATAGAAACTGTGTTGAGTCTGAGTCCACTCTCCCTAAAGAGAGTAGTATAGAGGATAATATTAGAGGAAAAGTTAACTTTTGTGCTTGCGATAACTTTACAATATCCCTTTGGAAAAGTTAATTGGTGTTAAATGGTTAATTGGAACCAGAGTATTAATCATGGGCAGATAACAAGTCAGGGCCAGATCAGAATGGGGGGTCAAGTCAATATCATTAAAGAAAGCTAGCTCTGATTCCTCAGGGATACCCCTAGAATTCTGAGAGGGTAATGTAGCCAGCCACACTCTAGCAGAATCAGGCTTTTTATAAAGAACATATTTTTGTCTTCTGCAAACTAAAAAAAAAAACTATTAAAAGTTAATCTGTCACAGAGGTACAGAGTGGAAAGGCATTATCAATCAACAGTCGAAAAATATTTATTAATCATTTTCTATGTACCAGACTGGTAAGTCAATTACTTAATCAGTCAATAAACATTTACTAAGCACCTACCATGTGCCATGCACTATGCTAAGCACTGAGGATACAGAGAAAGGTAAAAGACAATTCTTACTCTCAAGGAACTCACAGACTAATGGGGGAGACAACATGCAAATAACTATGTTGTTGTTGTTCAGTCATTTCTACTCATGTCCAACTCCTCATGGCCCCATTTGAAGTTTTCTTGGCAAAGATAATGGTTGACCATTTCCTTCTCCAGCTCATTTTACAGATGAGGAACTAAGCAAACAGGGGCAAGTGACTCACTCAAGGACACATCTCTGAGGCTGGATTTGAACTCACAAAGATGAATCTTCCTGACTCCAGGTCCAGTGATCTATCCACTATGCAACCTAGCTGCCCCCGTTCATTTTACAGATAAAGCAACTGAGACAAACAGGGTTAAGTGACTTGCCCAAGGTCACAAAGCAAGTGTCTGAAGCTGGATTTGAACTCAGGAAGATGAGTCTTCCTAGAGACACAGCACCACCTATCTGTCCAAATAACTATGTACAAGCAAGCTAGAAACAGAATAAATTGAAAATACAAACAAAAAGGAAAAAAAAAGTTTCTGCCCTCAAAGAAGAGGACAACATATACAATACACACACAGAGTAGATTAGAAATAATCTTAATGGGAATGGCAATAGTAGTTGAAAGAACCAAGAAAGGCCTCCTGGAGGAACTGGTAATTAAGACTAATCTAGAAGGAAGCCAGGAATTCTAAGAAGCAGAGATGAGAAGGAAACACAATCCAGGCATAGACAGAGCAAAGAGAGGCTCGGGTTGTGAAGGGCTTTAAATGCCAAACAGAAGATTATATATTTGATCCCACAGGCAACAGGGATTGACTAGGTAAGGGACATGATCAGACCTCCACTTCAGGAAAATTCCTTTAGCAGCTATGTGGAGGATGGACTGGAATGGGAAGAGACTCAAAGCAGGGAGGCCTAGCAAAAAACACATCTAGAAGCTGAAGGCCACACTACACAGCTCTGTGTCACTGTCAAAAAGAGGATTTCAATTAAGCATGTACAGTTATTATAGCATAAAACCATAGAAATAAAAACCAAATTGGTTTAAGTCAACTGGATGATAATGAAATAAAAATAATTCTCACAGATCTCAAGACTTTCCAAGGAAAAAAAAGTTTTATTTAACCAACAGCAGCAGAATCCATCATTTGAAGGATAAAATGTCTCCTGAAATACCCTTTTTTTGACAGCTTCTTCCTATTTTGCCTGGGCTGGAAATGCAATGGCCACCCATGGACCAAACCTACTGCTGAACAGCACAAAAGCTTGGATCTTTATGTTTCTCATCTGAGTTAATTTGTCCCTCCTTAGGCAGGTTGGTAGCCCCTCATTCCCAGGAAAGAGAGTCTGAGAAGGTAACGGCTCACCATATTGATGTGAGAATTTAGCGTGGTCATCCACCTGGCTTTCGTTCTACTTCAGCTCTGACCTCCTGAACTCAAAAAATACACCAGCCTCAACCTCCCCAGCAGACAGGAAGGCCACCATGACCCACTATCGAGAAACAAGAGAAACTACAGGGATCCCATTCTCCCCCTCATTTCATTCATACAAAAGATGCAGAGGAAGCACTCCCTAAAATACCTTCCCCATACTTTATTGACTTCCCTCAATGCCTCTGGATAAACACTGTTACTATTAAGCCTCAGAAGTTCAAAAGGCATGTGACTTATTGAACTAATTACCTACCAAGAAATACCTGAACTACCAAAAGAATTTTTAGAGCCCATTCATTAAACAGTTACAATGAAAAGAGAGAGGGCAACAAGAATAAAAATTGGTTAATTTTAATTCAATTAGACTTAATTAATTTTAAATTGATGTTTTCTCTCAGCTATGTTAAACTCTGCCAGAAATGCATTCCCCATTCGCCTCTGCCTCTCAGAATCCCTAGCTTCCTTCAAAGCTTAATTTAAGTCAGTCAGTCAATAAACATTTACTAAGTTCATATTACATGCCAGCCATTGGGCTAAGTGCTTGGAATATGAAAAGAGGCAAAAGAAAATCCCTGTCCTCAAGGAGCTTACAATCTAATGGGAGAATCAACACGCAACCAACAATGTACAAACAAGCTAGATACAGGATAAATAGGAAATAATAAAGGGAAAGTACTCAGATTAAGAGATTGGGAAAGACTTTCTGTAGAAGGTGGGATTTTAGCTGGGACTTGAAGGAAAGCAAGTAAGTACTCCCTCCTACGTGAGTAGTCTTCTCCCTGCCAACTGTTGCAGTGTGTTCCCTCCCAAAATGACTTTGTATTGAGGTTACATTTACTTATATGTGTATGACTCTTGGGGGCAGCTAGGTGGCTCAGTAGATAGAGCACTGGGTCTGGAGTCAGGAAGTCAAATCTGACCTCAGACACTTAGTAGCTGGGTGATCCTGGGCAGGTCATGTAACCCTGTTTTCCTCAGTTTCTTCATCTGTAAAATGAGCTAGAGACAGGGCAAACCACTCCAGGATCTCCGCCAAGAAAACCCCAAATGGGGTCACAAAGAATTTGACACAATTGAAACAACTGAACAAGTATATCTCTCCCTGGAGAGATATACTTTCCAAGGTAAGATCTTTGAAGTCAGGGACTGTTTCATTTTTGTCTTTGTATCTATAATGCCTAGCACATAGCAAACACTTAATATATGCTTGTTGATTGACTGATCCTTTTTAAATACAGAATGCTAAAGTTGTGAGTTGCTATGAAAACCATCTAGTCCAATTCTCTAGTTTTACAGATGAGGAAACTGAGGCCTAGAATAGTCAAGTGTTGGGCTCAAGGACACATATCTAATTAGTAGCAAAGAGGAGTACCCAAACCTCCTAATCTTCAGGCCTTTGTTGTTTTCCCCTGCCCAACCCCAATAATCAGCTATTTTTTAGCTGTTATTGTATAATCAATTTTACATTATTGGAATTTTAAAACTTTGGTCACCCATCAAGTGATGCTATCCACATTTAGGGTTGTGGGAGTGATAGATTTCATACACACAAAAAGAAAAGCCAAAGTTAACTGGGAGTAGAGCCAGAGGGATGATAATTACAGGGAGGGGGTAGTTTATAAGCAAAACAAACTTCCTGATTCTGAAGAGGGTCATGAGATAAGGAGGAGAGGATTGGGGAGAGAAGGGGAAACGGAAGGGAGGGGAGAAAGAAAATGAGGGAGAGGAAGAGAAAAAATAAAAGAAATTTAAGAGCTTGCTCATTAGCTAGTGAATGGCTGAACAACTTTATGGTATATGAATGGAATAGAATGGAATGTACTCTTAGAAATGACAGAAGAGATGACTTTGCAGAATCCTGAGAAGTAGGAACCAATAGAGTAAACAGGGCTGAAATAAGAGGATGATTTATACAAAGACAACCACGTTACAAGGAAAGGCTGAAAAACTTAAGAATTCTGATTGACGCAGCGACCAACCACATCTCCAGAGGACTTGTGACAAAGGATGTTACCCACCTCCTGACAAAGAAGTGATGGACTCAGGGTGGGAAAGGAGATGTAAATTTTTGGATATGGCAGATGCATGGGTTTGTTTTGTGGGACTATGCTTATCTGTTACAAGGATTTTTTTTCTGTTTTTAATTGGAGTTGATTATTGGGATGGGGTTGCCAAATTAAAAAAAAAAGAATCATCAAAACATTTTAAAAGTGCTTATAGGTGTGCAAAAGGGATTTCAGAATGAAACACACAAACAGGACAGTTTTGAAAGTAAAGATTGGATTTTATTATTATACTTTTATCTTAAAAAGTAAATAGTAAAGATTCCAAGTTTCATAACCCATCCTCTTTTTTGTTCTATTTTTTATTTGAAAATGCTTTTTTGGTGTTGTGAACAGTTTGTGACTGATTTTGTATAAAAGGGAAGCGAAGTGGGGAGATGGGTCAAGAGCTACTGTGACAAATAGTAGGAATGTGTCCCTCAGCTGTTGAGGGGTAGCAATGATTACCTCTAGAACCTTGAGAATGAGTTGTAGCCATGTGGACATGGCCAGTGGCCAGCCTTCCCTCTGGTAAAACTCCCTAGATCTTCAGAGTTTAAGTACCGCATCATAAATTTACTAGCTGTTTGACTCTGGACAAGTCATTTAAGTCTTTGGAAGCTCAGTTTCTTCATCTGTAAAGTGAGAAAAATGGTAATAGCATCTACTAAGTGGGTGTTATTATTTGCTCCATGTAAGGAATGAGGATCATGGGATTACAGCTTTAGAGTTGGAAGGGACTTTAGAGGAGAAGCAGCAAAAATGATGGGGATGATGATGAGGATGATGATGATAGTATTTATATAGTGACTGAAGGTTTGGAAAGTGCTTTAATATGTATTATCTCATTTGATCCTCAAAAAAACCCTAGGAGGTGGGTATTATTATTACCCTCATCTTAGAAAAATTGAGGCAGACAGAGGTTAAGTAGCTTGCCCAGAGTCACGCGGCTAGTGTCTAAGGCTGGATTTGAACTCAGGTTTCCTAACTTCAGATCCAGCACTCCATCTACCCGTACCACCCAGCTGCTTAGATAATCCATAAATCCAAGGTGTCACTCCTCTAAATAAGTTGGCTAAATCAAAAGGAGTAAGCTTCTCCTGTTCAGCAACACTACAGACTCTGGGATCTTTCAATCCTCTCTATGCTCCAAAGTCTAGCATAGGTATTGCATGGTACTTTCTCTGATCCTCATTAACTGGAGATGATCGTTGAACTCTCTCAGAATATTGTGCATGTAAATGCATACTTATGTGCTCATTTGTACCATAATTATGAGTCCCTACCATATCTGTGAGGACAAGGACCCTGAATTACTGACCTTTGTACCCTCCAGCATCTTGTAAACAGTAGGCATTTAAATATATCTTTGCTGCACTCACTGAATTCCAAATGCTCCATAAGCAATTATGCATCATCATCATCTCCATTTTATACCCAGAAGGTTGGGAGTAAATGACACAAAGTAACTTGTCCAGTGTGATACAGCCTAGCAATGGCCAGAAATCAATCAGCCTGACCTCTGTATCTGCAAACTGCATGTTCTCCTAAAAGAGAAAGCCTATCTTCCTTGTAATAGACTAGCTCCTAGTAGAGCTTATCTAGAAAAGGCTCATGGAACTTTCACAGCAGATTCTGTGTTGTGATTCAGAATTGTTCTCATGCCTTGTTGTAAACTATCCCACCTTGGATTCCCAGAATTGTTTCTTTACATCCTTCAGGTGCTGTTACGTTGAACCCTTATTAAATGGTACCAGATTCGCCTGACATGGTTGGCCAACCTTTAATACCACGAGCGGTCATTTTTTCCTAATCTCCACCGAGACATTCCTTGATGACGGTGAGATTTGTCATTCTTGTTACTCTTTTTACCTGCAACTGTTATAAAAAATCCATGCTTCCAGTCATAGGACGTTGTTGTTCAGTCCTGTCGGACTCTTCATGACCCCATTTGGGGTTCTCTTGGCAAAGATACCGAAGCGGTTTGCTATTTCCTTCTCCTGCTTATTTTACAGATGCGGAAACAGAGGCAAACAGAGTTCAATGACTTGCCCAGGATCACATAACTAATAACTATCTGAGGCCAGATTTGAACTTGGGAAGATAAGTCTTTCTGACTTCAGGCCTGGCATGCTATCTACTGTGCCACCTAGTAGCCCCAATAAGACATTAGATATTATCTAATTCAACCTATTCACTTTAAAGATGAACGAACTATGGCCAGACATGGTAGGTGATTTTCCAGAGAGTATGTGGCAGATTTAAATCTAGGCCCTAAGTTTCCAAGTCCTATACTCCTTCCACTGGACCATAAGGCTTTGGGTCACCTCTTTGTTTTCCACTCATACGTTTCCCTGACAATATTTATACCAATTCTCCTTTGAAATTCCCTTTACCTTACACTGCATCTGTCCATTGCCCTTTGGGTGAAATTCTTTTTTAATTACTCAGACTGTAGTATTCCAAGACTCAAAGCTATACAGCACCTCAATGAGGATATTCATACCAAAAAGCTAGGCCTTTTCTTTTTCTGGACAATTTTGGGGGTCATTAAAGGACCTTTCCGATTTACTGAATGAATCAAAAATCGTTTCTCAAACATCTACAGCACGTCAGGCACTGGGCAGCATGCAAAGGGGTGCGTGTGTACACACAAAATATTCTAGTCCTTGCCCTGGAAGAGTATATATTCCAATGGACAAAGATAGTATTTATAAGAAATTGGCAGTCCCAATGGATGTTTTGTTCTGGAAAATCAAAGGAAGAGTGAAGGAAGAAATAAGCATTTTTATAGCCCCCACTATGTGCCAGGCACTGTGCTAAGCACTGGACACAAAGTTATTTCATTTGATCCTAACCTGAGGATCCTGAGAGGTAGGCACTACTCTTATTGTCGTTTTAGAGTTGAGGAAACTGAGGCAAAAAGGAGTAAGACAGACTTGCTTAGAAGTACCTGAGGTTAGATTTGAACTCAGATCTCCTGACTCCAGGCCCAGGGCTCTAGCCATGGTAGCAACTTGGTGCTTTAATGATTAGAGCATTAGGGCATTTAATTGGCAATGACCTTTCCAAGAACAATGGCAATATGGTATTGTAGATTTGATTCCCAAGCCCAGCTGTGGAAAAAAGGGGGAATGAAAGGCTTAGGAATAAGATATATGTACAAGGAAGCAGGGTGGAGGACAAGATGGTTGGGGAAGATGGCAAGTTAGGGAAAGTCAAGTCTGGTGGTCTGGAGCCAGCTAGATGGTACAGACTGGTTGAATTCGGATTCACTCACCAATCAAGGAAGGTTGGTCCAGAGCAAAGGTTCCAAAGCTGAATGGAGAAGCTTTCCCTAGGAAATGACTGCTGTTCAGTCGTTTTCAGTCTTGTCTGACTCTTCGTGACCTCTTTTGGGGTTTTCTCGACAAAGATACTACAGTGGTTTGCCATTTCCTTCTCCAGCTCATTTTACGGATGAGGAAACTGAGGCAAACAGGGCAAAGTGACTTGCCCAGGGTCACACAGCTAGTAAGTATCTGAGGCCAGCTTTGAACTCAGGTCTTCCTGACTCTAGGCCCTGCACTCTATCCACTGCGCCACCTAGCTTTACCTTTTTTATAGAGGCCTTGTTCAAAGGTATCATTTTAGGTGACGAGAAGTAGAGGGATAGCAAGATGGCCAGGATGGGCACCTAGATAGGTGAAGCATGGTTCTGGCATGAAAGTAATTCAGCCTGTGGTCCTCCTCCTGCTTAATTCTCTGCCTAACATCCATTTGTACTGCCAGTTCCACACATAGATAGCACATAGATAAATAAGTGAACCTGTGGCCTTCTAGGTCTTTGGGTATGGCCTTTTGACTGAGTCCATGTTTAATAGAACAAATCCTTTTATTAAGGGGACTTGTTCTGTGAAGTTTGGATTCAGTCAAAGGGCCACACTTGAGGACCTAGGGAGCCACATGTGGCCTTGAGGTCACAGGTTCCTCACCCCTGCTATAGATTGTCTTATCTAACTGCTTATCGTGAGCCTGGCAAGAGACATTTTTCATCCACTTGTTTGATGCTGTGTGGGTGGTTAGGCTAAACTCTCTTGAATGGTAACAGATACCATCAAGGAGATTCTACAATATTTCAAGGCTTCATACAATCAGCATAATGTCATCCACAATCACAGGAACATTTGGAAACCTCACAATCTACAAGGCATCCCTCTTCAACTTGGACTCTGTACTGGATCTCCCCTCCCAGTGGCAAACATCTTTGATAAGCACACACAGGCCTTGCCTGATACAATTAGAATCAAAGTTCTCTTTGGTATAGCTTACAAGCAATATTAAATAATCTTGGTTCACGGAAGGCAGCCTTTGTGGCAGAATTTTGCTATACTAAATAAAACTTTCTTAAAAATCAACAAACAACAAGCACAGTGGGATTCTATATTATTTATAGCTTTCAGTTGTGTGACACCAAAGATGTGGTTTACTGTGGAATGTTGCTTGTGGAACTCTGCCTGTTTCCTACCCATTCCCTCACTGAGGATATCCTCAATACAGCAGAGATGATTCTCATAAAAATTGTATATAGACGGAAAAGGAGAAATATAGGTCAATAGTTATTGAAGTTCCCTCAAGAACCTTTTTTATATTAATAAGGTCTAAAAGAAGTTTTTCCCCCATATCTTTGGTATCTTCACCTTATTTAGGTATCTAGTTAATCAACTCCCTAATGCCTTCACAATTACATCGCCTCCAGCATGGATCTTCTCTATGTACACTTGGCCTAATACTGGAGCTTTCATTATCTCTTTAATGCCATTTCTACCTTCCCTAAGCATGTCCAGGACTGCAATGTTAATGTTAAAATATAGTGGCTCTACTTACTACCCTTGATGGTGAAAAGAGCTTGTTATTAAAATCTTGACAGATTTTTTCCACTGTCCCCCCCCCTCCATTATCCACCTAAAAAGCTCTCAGGATGATTTTACTTAATAGGATCTCTCCTCAGCTTTCTAGTGGTCAAGGCAGAAAGATCTTTGGTTCAGACCCTGACATGTGAGGAATATCAGCTGGCCTGATATACCCCCAAAATAAAAACTTATAAGGTTTTTCACTATTCAAAAACACGAAAGCAATGAGGCTTTTTGGCTGACAGATGTGCTTAATAAAGTTTGATACATGGGCTGCACAGGGGAAGAATAACGACCTTGCCTTTTCAGCTTTCCGTTTTTTCTGGATTAAATTCATTTTCATGCTAAACTAAAGAGGACCTTGGAATGTCTAAACCTAGTTACCTCTAACAAAGATCTCTAGGATCTCTGCCCAGAGGTGAAAAAAAAAGGAAATCTTAGCCTGGGTGCATCCAGCCTGGCTTTGGTTAGCTGGCTGTAGGGACTATCTAAAAAGTTGCCAGCTTGCTCCCTGAGAAGTTCCAGCTTTTAATAGCCTTACCAGAGTGGAGCTGAGAGGGCCTGCAAGATAGCTTTGATGAGATGAAGCCTGTACTATACCTCCAGGTGGAGTCAGATGATATGGATTCAAATCCCACCTCTGAGACTTGTGCAAGTCATGTAAACTCTCTCAATCTCAGCTTTCTAACTTGTACATTGAGAATGTTGGACTAGATGGCCCCTGGAATCCTTTAAGCTTTTATATTTACATGCATTTTAACTTTTATCTCTATAATTTCATAATCTCTGACCATCAGAATATGCAGCAGAGGCTACCATGTCCAGCAGCCTCCATGAGACCACTGGGGGCCAGCAGGGCAGCCTGTTCCATTGAAGACGCCACACTCTGGAGGGAGTAAGTTCAGAATGAGAACAGGCATCACCAGGAGAATTAAGTGGTTTTGCAGCACCAAGGAATGTATATTGGCATACTTGTTCCCTACACATACACCCTAGATGTGTGAGCCCTGTCCATACCAGGAGTATGCACACCTAGGTTTGTGGGAGAAAGTGTTTTATTAGGACTTTTCCTAGTCTATTTCATTAAATAGCTTTGCTTATAACTATATCTTCTGACCGACTGGAGAAAAAGTAAGTATCATTGGTGCCCTCATAAGCTATAGTTTTGAGTGGTTGTGAACATGCAGGTTTCATTAAGCCTGGGCTTATTATTCTGGTGGTCCTACATATGAGAGGAGGGTGCCTGTGTATGCACACGCATATATATACACATACATATGTAAGTATATGTGTGCACGTATACACATATGTGTATATATACATACACGTGCATACACACGTACATGGGCACTCTCCTCTCATATGTGTGTATATGTAAATCATGGCAACTAGATGCACTGTAGGGAGATAGAAAGCCTTGCTTGGAGTCCGGAAAACCCTAGTTCAAATGTGGCCTCAGATAGTCACTAGCTCTGTGACTTTGGGCAAGTCATTTAACCCTGTTTGCCTCAGTTTCCTCTTCTGTAAAATGAGCTGGAAAACAAAATGGTAAACCACTCCTGTATCTTTGCTAAGAAAACCCCAAATGGGGTCAAAAGGAGTCAGACAAGAATGAAATAACTTAACAACAATAAAATATATAAATCAACCAATCAATTTTTTTCTGAATTTATACTTTCTATTTTCACTGGAATCAATTTGGCGCTGAATCAATTTTTATGTATGAAATTATGTGGTTTAGTGTGTAGAGATTCAAAGTTCTTCTTGGTTCATTTGGAAACAAACACAGTAGCATTTATGTATTGGGCACTGAAGAGGAAAAAATAAACCCTGAAGATGTTTTTAAAAGTTATTTCAACTCAAATCAACATTTATTAAGTGCCTACTGCAAACAAAACCTCAAGTGTCTCCCCACTCTAATCCATCATCTGCTCAGCTGACAGTGATTTTCCTAAAGCACAAATTTGACCATATCACTGCTCCTACTCAGTAAGGTCCATTGGCTTCCTATTACCTCCAGGATCACCTATCAAGTCTTATAGCATTAACAGCATTTCACAACCTGGCTCCTTCCCACCTTTCCAATCTTCTTATACTTTGCTCCCCTCTACACACTCCATGATCCAATAACACAAGCCTATTTGCTGTTCTTTGCACATGACACTCCATCTCTCCAACTGGTGCCTTTGCCCCGACTCTCCCCTCTGCCTGGGATAATCTCCTTCCTCACCTCTGCCTCTTAGCTTCCCTGGCTTCCTTCCTTCAAGACTCAGCTCAAATCTCATCTTCTTTTTTTAATAAGTTAATTTATTTATTTTTAGTTTTCAACATTCACTTTCATTGTTTTAAATTTTTCTCCCTCCTTCTCACCCCCTCCCCAAGACAGCATGCAATTCGATATAGGCTCTACATATACATTCCTATTAAACATATTTTCACATTAGCCATGCTGTATAGAAGAATTAGAACAAATGGGAGTAACTATGGGAAAGAAAAACATAAAACAAAACAAAACAAAAAAAGAAAATAGTCTGCTTCAATCTGCATTCAGATTCCATATTTCTTTTTCTGGATGTGGATGGCATTTTCCATCATGAGTCTTTTGGAATTATCTTAGATCATTGTATTGCTGAGAAGAGCTAAGTCTATCAAAGTCAGTCATCACACACTGTGGCTGTTACTGTGTACAATGTCCTCCTGGTTCTGCTCACTTCACTCAGCATCAGTTCACATAAGTCTTTCCAGGATTTTCTGAAGTCTGCTTGCTCATCATTTCTTATAGAACAATAGTATTCCATTACATTCATATACCACAAATTGTTCAGCCATTCTCCAATTGATGGGCATCCCCTCAATTTCCAGTTCTTGGCCACCACAAAAAGAGCTGCTATAAATATTTTTGTACATGTGGGTCCTTTTCCCATTTTTATGATCTCTTTGGGATACAGCCCTAGAAGTGGTATTGTTGAGTCCAAGGGAATGCATATTTTTATAGCCCTTTGGGTATAGTTCCAAATTGCTCTCCAGAATGGTTGGATCAGCTCACAGCTCCACCAACAATGAACTAGTGTTCCAATTTTCCCACATCTTCTCCAACATTTATCATGTTCCTGTTTTGTCGTGTTAGCTAATCTGATAGGTGTGAGGTGGCACCTCAGAGTTGTTCTGATTTCCATTTTTCTAATCAATAGTGATTTAGAGCAAGATGGGTGCTTTGGACTTTCTTTGAATTGCTAGCACTAAGCAGAGTGCCTTGTGCAAAGTTGGACATTTAATAAATGGTTTCTGACTTGACAGACTGTGCTAATTTATAAAATTTTGGTCCTTTTTTGTTTGTTTTTTAATTTTTTATTTATTTTATTCCAAACTTAAGAAATAAAACAAATATTTCCATAACAGTAGAGTAGGGGAAAAAAAAGATGATTACACATAAAACTGCAACTCTATTATGTACACCTTGCTATTCCTTTTAAATATATAATAAAGTTATCGTGTAACTTTCTTTTTTCATTTTTTGCTTCTTCCCCTGCCCCTCCCCGATGGCTACCATTAGATACAAATATGTATATGTATGCATATATAAGTAAAATCATCCTATACATGCTTCTACGTACTAGTCTTCTATTTTGAAAGATTAGTAACTTATAAATTATTCCCCACTTCCAATGCAGTGAAAAGAATCCTGCATTTGGATTCAGAAGACCCAAGTTCAAATACCAGCTCTGCTTCTTAGTATCTACGTGACCTTGGACAAGTCAGTCTACCTCTGTGAACCTTATTTCTTCATCTATATCAGGGCTGTCCAACCTTAGGTTTTTATTGAAACAATAGACAATACGTTTTGATTTGCCATTTTAGTAAGAGCTCTGTGGCACCTTGGCTTCCTTTAGTAAAGCATTTATGTAAATTTCTATGCTTATAGGTGGACCACATAAATGGCCCGCAGACAGCATTCTGGAGAGCCCTGATCTATATAATGGGAGTGGGTGGGAGATGGGATTAGGTGATGTCTAAATTCCTTCTTCCTCTACATCTATGAACTACAAATATTAGTTCACTGAAATGCCCTATTCTGCTTCTCTACAATGTACATGATGCTCCATTTCCTGTCTCCAGGCATTTGCTCTGGCTGTGCCCCAAGCCCAGAATGCTCTCCCTTTCCATCTCCACTTCCTGACTTCCATGGCTTCAGGTCTCAATTGGAGTTCCATTTTCATCAGGTATCCTTTCCAGTCCTACTTAATCTTAGTGTCCTCCCATTGAGACTATCCCCAATATATCCTATAAATGTATATACATGTTCATATATATATACATATATATATATGTCTCTGTGTGTGTGTGTTCTATGTGTGTATATATATATATATCTTGACTAGTTTGTACATAGTTGTTTGCATATTGTTTCCATTAATAAAAGGATCTGTTTGTGAAATTTGGATTCAAAGGGCCGAATTTAAGGACCTAGAAGGCCACACGTGGCCTGGAGACTGAAGGTCCCCCATCCCCGAAAGCTTGTTAAGAGCAGGGACTATTTTTTTTTGCCTTTCTTTACATCCCCAGCACTTAGCACAGTTCTTAGCACACAGTAGGTGCTTAACAAATGCTTGTTAACTGACTGACCTAAATTCTACCAATTCTTTATAGCCCAGATCAAGTGTTACTTCTTCTATGAAGTCTTCTCAGACCATTCCAGCCCACGGAGATCTCTCCCTTCTTCAGATTTATAGCATATTGTCTATGCCACTCATTTCAGAATTATATGTAAGCATACGCCACCATAAGGTTGCCTGAAATAATGTCATTTAGCATCCCACACACCACTATAATGTCATTAGGCGGATTAGCCCAGCTTAGTTCTCTGCCAATTTCAGTGCTATTCAGGCCCTCCCTACTCTTGACCAGCTGTGCACTCCTGGACATCCCCACCAGTCTCCATTCATCACAACTTCACCAGATGGCTTCCTGTACCCTTCCCAATATGCCATGCTCAGTATCAGTTCCATTTCTTCAGCCCCCAGGCTCCGGCTCTACTGCTACAGAGCTGCTTTCCACAGCCTCATTTCACATGACATTGTGTTTTCAAAGAACCAATTAAGAATAAGATGCCTTCTGACTTATCCTATATTGTTTTGTTTAATTTTTTACATCATTACTTTAATTTTCACGTGTCTATGTTCAGCTTCCCTAACTAGTCTGTAAGGTTCCTGATGGTAGGGACCATGTCATATTGTGTCTGTGTCTCCCACAATAATTAGCTTGAGAACTGGAAGACGAGTAAGGAAGAATAGCAGAGGACAGTTCATCTACATTGGAAGGGAATGGCCGATGCCCAGAGAGTTCTGGCTCTAGAAAGTGAACCAGGAGAAAGACAACACAGAATGAAGCATTCATTACAGGTGGGCAGCCAGGGGGCAGTTAGACGCCATGATTCCATAGGACCATCAGGTAAAACTTGGAGACATCAGAGATACTAAGGAATGAATGTGCCCAATTTCTCAAATGCCGGAGTCCTGGAACAAAGCCCTGTTCACTCGGTGCTAGATACAGTTCTGTTAGAGGCTCAAATACCTGTGGACTGACTATTATTCTCTTCAGAACCACAGACTAAAATTGAGTGTTCAAAGTTTAGCATCCAAATCAAAGCAAGAGGAAAAAAAAATATAAAATGATAGTCACAAGATCTAAAGAAACCAAAGTAAAAAAATTCTACCACACTCTATCTTCCCAGCCTCAGCTGCTTCCACCCATCAAATGAAGAGGTCTCAACAAATCTGCCTATTTCAAGAAATTAAGCAGACCAGGAGAAAGTCATGGCCAAGCATGGGCCACAGTTACTACATTAACAAATTTAATCACGCTGTACTTAGGTAACATGAAGAGGATTTCAAATTTCTCCACAGACCACAAATACAGTTATTGAAGTTTATTGTAAGGAGGTAAGGTAGAGGGAGTCCTTTCTGATAGAATGAATTTCTCATATTCTGAGACCAGATTTTTTTTAAGCTTTGCTTCCTTTGACTAATATGAGAAAGGGGTGAGAAATGATTGGAATTAATGACCTGGAATTCAATACTTTAAAAATTTTGGCATCCTGAAGTAGTGATGGGTAGATCAGAAGTGAATGATGAAACAACTGAAGAGTATAAAACAAACCTACTCAGAAAGTAGTAATATACTTGGGATAGGGATAGGGATAGGCATTTCATAGTGATTTCATAGGCATAAGGAACTCTTGGTGTGGAAACTCCTCCCACTGATGCATATGGGGAAACGCATCTATGACTCATGTTCTTAGAAGGCACTGAGAGTTGCAACATGCCTATGGTCCCATAGTAAGTAGAATGTCATAAAGAGAAGCCGAATTCAAGGCTTTGCTCCTTACAGCATACAACATCTGTATATATACTTGTTGTTCATTTCAGCCTTCCTGACTCCAGGTCCAACACTCTATCCATTGCACCCCCCAGCTATATATTTTTGTTGTTCTTTTTCTTGTTCAGTTGTTTTTCAGTCATGTATGACTCTTCACAACCCCATTTGGGGTTTCCTCGGCAAAGATACTGGAGTGGTTTGCCATTTCCTTCTCCAGCTCATTTTACAGATTTTAAGTGACTTGCCTAGGATCACATAGTTAGTAAGTGTCTGAAGCCAGATTTGAACTCATGAAGATGAGTCTTCCTGATTTCACGCCTGGCACTCTATCCACTGTGCCACTCAACTGCCTCTAGCTATAGACACATAGATACATACTCATACATACATGTATACATACATATACATAAACACACATATGTATTTATATGTGTGTATGTACATAGCTGCATATATATACATATATATACACATATGTATGTATATATATGTAAATATAGCTGTGTGGGTATATGTATATATATATGCAACATATACTGCAAAATTGCTAGTTCTCTAAATTGTCTAAAGTCCTCTAAAATAGTTTTTGTAAGTTATAGATATGTAGACAGACAGACAGATAGATGGATGGATAGATGGATGGATGGATGGATGGATGGATGGATGGATGGATATCTTTCACAACAAAGATAAAAATATGGAACAGAATTACAAAAAAAGCAAACAAACTCATAAAATCATGACTCCCAAAATAGTAAAAACAAAAAAAGATGTTTAAGACTAAGGAGCTCCTTCAATCACAGAGCCATTTTTTCTTCCACTCAGGCTGGCTCTACCCACAGCTACCTCAGAACACCAAATTATTTTGAAGGTACTGAATTCCCAGCCATTAGTTCTATGCATCTCTCAGCCCTTTGGCATGACTGATCAAAGGAACAAAGTTTAAATGACAGGCCTCTAATATCACCCCGGGGGGGTGGGTTGTTGCACCTATGTGACTCATCAGCTGCTAATCAGCAATTCTCCCTTGCTTGCAGAGCCAATACTGAGTCTTCACATGCCAAAGGTGCATCCGATTTCCCCATTACTTTGTCTAAGTGCCCCTCTAGCAAGTCATCACTCCTTGGCTCTAAAGGGAAAAAAAACCAACCTTTATTTAGGCACAATCTATATTTCCCTCTTTGTGCTGCTGTCTGCATTATACTCAACAGTTCTTTTGTTTGTTTTTACCAAGATTAGGAGGTGGCAAATGACTCAGAGTTGAAGATGTTTCTCATTTCTTGGACTGTGAGGGGTCCCCATCAAGAAGCAAGGGCTCCATTCCCCATTTTTCTTTTCTAGCCACAAGGTGATTTTCCATATGGTACTTGGGGAGGGATGACAACATTGATACATATCTCTGTACATACTGCAGATTATAGAGTTTCACTGTGCCTTGGGCTCCTATTAGGACCTCTACTCACAGCCAAGAAAATGTCTATTTGAGTAAGACTGAAGACAAAAGATGGCATCATGAATTTAGGTGGACACCTACTGCTTTTTCTCCTAGTCAAGTTATTGCTACAAATTATATTGCTCCTCCCTCCCATCCATCCCCACCCCAACCTCTAGAGTAACTTCCCTTCAACAATACCAAAAAAAATAACAGGCATTTATTTTGTTTTTAATTGACCAACATACCTACTTTGTACTTTATACTGGCAAAAATAAAAGGAAATTTTGAAAATATATCCTTATGCTGTATTTTTAAATATTGTCGCATTTTAGGTGCTTTCTATTGTTTGACCTTCATTCTCGAAGAGGACCATGACATCAAGAAGATGATGCCATGACTTGCAAGTGAATTGGATTTAAGTGAGGAAGGGCTGTGCAAGGTCACAGCCTCGTTTTCTCCTCCGGACCCATCTGAGTCCAGTGGCAACATATAGATCAGGACGACTGAAGATGACCCATTCGGTGCTTCCCAGCACCTAAAGAAAAAAGTAAAATCCGAGTCATCCATTCAAAAGCCAATATTGCTAGGAGGGCCTGAAGGGCCAACTGATTTCCTCCTGATAGTAGTTGGATCCCTGATCACTGAATACATACTTAGAACCCAAGAGATTAGCCTCATTCATCCTGTGGTTAAAAGGAGTCTACTTGCCAAAAAGAAAAGACGTGAATTTGGGGTAAATCAACTCACCTCTCATTGGAAGAGGTAAGCTCAAAGGTTACCTTCCAGTTCTGACAATCTGCAACTACAGTTATAAAGTTACATCCTGCACTCCAGCCATAATCCTCACCTTCTCCCTTCCCATTTCTACCCTTGCCCCAACCAGAATATGGGAATTACACAACCAAGACAGGTAATGAAAGCTTTGATAGGTGAACTTCTGCCTAATTTCACCAAGACCAGGTCTCTGGAACACTCTCCCCAACCATACTGCCTCTCCCTTGTACTCCTCCCCTTGCCAGCTTCCCTTTAGGGGTCTTTCCCTATTCAAGAAGCTCCCTGAAGGCAGAGGTGTCATGCTTCCTTGTATTTGTGTCCCCAGCATTTAGCACAGTGCCTGGCACATAGTAAGAGCTTAATAAATGATCTATATATACATTTCTCAGTTGAGCCCTGAAGACCCTAAGGTTTTCTATGGCAAACCTATGAAATGAAGGTAGACACTAGAGACAGATTCTTCTAGACTAAGGTTTCTTAAACTTTTTTGCATCGTGGACATCTTTGGCAGTTTGGTGAAGCCTTTGGACCCCTTCTCAGAATGTTTTTTAAATGAATAAAGCAAAATACACAAGATTACGAAGGAAACCAATTATATTGAAAGAGTTATCAAAATATTTTTTTAAAAAATTCACATATGTCAGGTTAAGAATCCTAGTTCTAGATGTTGTTGAATAGAAAAGCTACAATTAAGTGGAAGAAATTCTAAAAGCTCTGTCCTGGGCTTTCTCTTTTCTCTCAATAACTCTGTGTTCATGATTCCCAGATCTTTATATCCAGCCTTAGACAATCTCTCCTGTGCTCCAGTCGCACATTATGAACTGCCTAAATACAATTTCAAACAGGATTTCCTGGAGACATCCTAAACTTTGCATGCCCAAATTATCATCATCATTATCATCATTATTATTAAGGACTAAGTCTCCTTATCTCACTCAGGCTGGAAGGACAATGTTGTCTATTCAAGGTTGTATTACTAACTTGGTATGAGGAGCTGTGACCTTCTTTATGACCTGGGCCAGTTTGTCCCTCCTTAGGCAACCTAGTGGTCCCTCTTTCCTTGGAGCTCACCATATAAATGCTGAGCTTTGGTTGGATGCCCAAGCAGCTTAACCCACTGTAACTCAAGAAATCTACCAGCCTCAGCCTCCCAAATGGTTGGGATTACCATGAGTGCACCTGCATGCCCAGCAGAACTCATTATCTTTCCCCAACAACACTCCCCTCTTCTGAATTTCCCTATTACTGTTAAAGGCACCACAATCCTTCTAATCACCCAGATTGGCAACCAAACCAGTTTCTTTTTTTGTTTTGTTTTGTTTTGTTTTTTGGCAGGGCAATTGGGGTTAAGTGACTTGCCTAAGGTCACACAGCTAGTACGTGTCAAGTGTCTGAGGCCACAATTGAACTCAGGTCCTCCTGACCCCAGGGCCAGTGTTCTACTCACTGTGCCACCTAGCTGCCCCCAAACTTCAGTTTCTTTCTCAACTCTTAATTTTCCCTCACCCCACTTATGTTTCCATCTCCTGAATTTCACCTGGACATGCCCCTTGCTCTCTACTCACAGACACTACTCTAGATCAGGAACTTATCACCTCTTCCCTGAACTACTGCGAGAAGCCTTCAAGTTGGTCCCCCTATTTCAATTCTTTTCCCCACTCCAATCCACGTTTCTTAAAACATAAATCTGACCATCCCAACGCCCTACTAAATAAACTCCCTCTTACTTCTGGAATCAAATACAGATGTCTTCTTTCTGACATTTAAAGCTCTTTGCAACCTTACTATCCTTCCAGTCTTCTTATACATTATTGTCTTCGCCACACTCCACAGTTTAGCCATGCTGGCCTACCTATGGTTCCCCACATACGATGTTCTATTTCCTGTCTGCGACTTTTCAGTGGCCGTCTGCCCACCTGGAGTGTACTCCCAGTCAACATCATCAACCTCTTAGAATCCATGGCTTCCTTCCAGAGTCATCTCAAGCACCATCCACACGTGATGGGATGTGAACTCTTTGCACCTGCTTAGGGTTCCACATACATGTAATGAATCTAGTTGCAACACACTGTCTCATGAACTTATGATATTGTCTTTGGTTAACAACAGAAGCAAACATCTAGAGCTGAAAGGGACCTGAGAGGACAACCCTCCTCCCCCACCTTAGACTGTGAGTTCCTTTGGGACAGGAACTGTCTTTTATCCTTCTAACCTCTTAGCACAGTGCCAGGTATATCTGTTGTTGTTCACTCATTTTAGCTGTGTCCAACTCTTCGTGGCCCCATTTGGGGTTTTCGTGGCAGAGATACTGGAGTAGTTTGCCATTCCTTCTCCAGCTCATTTTACAGATGAGAAAACTGAGGCAAACAGAGTGAAGTGACTTGCCCAGGGTCACACAGCTAGTGAGTGTCTGAGGCCAGATTTGAATTCGGGAAGATGAGTCTTCCCCATTCCAGGCTCAGGCTTTCTACCCACTGGGCCACATAGTAAGCATTTAATAAATATTACTCGATCTTATAGACAGGTAATCTTATAGACAGAATCTAAGAAATCTTCTCCCTTTGGAGAAAGGTTTACAAGAAAACCTGTTATATTAACTTGTCTCCAAATTAAAGAGGAAAATGAGCCAGTTCAAGGGACCCCTGATTATTTTCTGATGCCTTACATATAGTAAATGCTTACTAAGTACTCACTAAATAAGTTAACTTTGTATGGGGTGGCTAGGTGGCACAGTGGATAGAGAAAGTGTCAAGCCTGCAGTCAGGAAGATGAATCTTCCTGTATTCAAATCTGATTTCAGACACCTACTAGCTATGTGACCCTGGTCAAGTCATTTCACCCTGTTTGCTTCAGTTCCTTATCTGTAAAATGAGCTGGAGAAGAAAATGGCAAACCACTCCACTATCTCTGCACGAAAACCCCAAGTAGGGTCACAAAGAGTCAGACAAAATTGAAATACCTGAACAAAAACAAAACCTTGCATGAGTTGATCAGATAGAGGAATGGGGGCTAAAATTGATTTACCATCAGAATCCCCACCTTAATATGCCAGTTAAAATCTCCCAAGTCATATCCCGTTTTCAATAAAGAATAATTCATTAATTCTAGTATTTGTGGTTTTCCCCATAGAAATTTCACTCACTTTCAGACCAAGGCAGTTATATTCCTATTCAGTTTCTACAAGGAAACAAGATTCAGAATCAGTTCCAAAGAGAAAATAAGATAAGCACATGCTTTCTCCGCAAATAACTACTGCAAATAGGAGACATCATAATACATTTGTTTCCCCTGTAGATTGGTAGATTTCTAAGGAAGAAGCCCCACTTTACTCTGGTTACACTTAGGAATTCTATTGACTGCTGCCATTGTCAGTGGCTCTGAAGTGGGTAGAACACTGGGCTTGGAATCAGGAAGACTCATTTTCCTGAATACAAATTCAGCCTCAGATACTCACTAGCTGTGTGACCCTGGGCAAGTCACTTAACCCTGTTTGCCTCAGTTTCCTCATCTGTAAAATGAACTGGAGAAGGAAAAGGCAAACTACTCCAGTACAGTATCTTTGCCAAGAAAACCCCAAAATGAGGTCATGAAGAGTTGGACATGACTGAAATGACTAAACAACAATAACAAATTGTTAATTTAGACAACTACCATTTAAGATGTCATACCTTCACCACTACTTTCTACACTAAGGGCAACTCATTGTGAAACAACTAACCTCAATTCACATTTATATAGCTCTTTACAATTTCCAAAGTGGTTAACTCATGATCACCAAGTAAGACTGACTGTCAAAATGTGATTATCCCCATTTTACAGCTTAAGACAATGAGGCTCAGATAAATGGAATAACTTTCCCATAGACACACAATTAGTGTTAGGTGGCAAAGCTGACACTTGAGTTTGGAGCCAGAAGAACTGGATTCTCTTCTGACTCCCAATTCAGTGCTCTAGTAAAATAAAGATAATAAATAATTATCATATATATATATATATATATATATATATATATATATGTCTTAGATCAGTAATAAGCAACTATGAAACAATTTCTTGAGACTGCAGGAAAAGAAAAAATAGTTGAACTAGTCATTTACAGCAAACATTAAACCTAGGGAGTTAAATGAAAGAACAGCCTTCAAGCACTTGCTTTAGAAAAAATATGCCCAAATTCTATTAGTTCAATCAGGCTCACCGCTGCCATTCAGCATGAGAAAGGCAATTTAAATCTAATCACATTTGTATAGTACAAAACCAAGAGACACAAGTTTACTATTGATTACCCTGATTTCCAGACCAACCTTCCAACAGGCTGATGTGGCACAAAGAGCATTAACTTGGGAATTAGAAAATTGGGGTTGCTCTCCCATCCTCATCATTCACCAGCTGTGTGACCTTGGGTAAATCATTTCCCTTTCTGGAGGCTGTTTTCTCCCTTAAGAAACAGGGGTCATAAGTCAGTCGCTATTAAGGAGGCAGTTATGAGGATCAAGTGAGATCATACCATATAGTGTTTCATAACAGTATGGCAATAAATGTAAGCTATTAAAATTCAGGGAAAACATTTTCAGAGAAAAAAACATTTTCAATAGTATTTAAAGTAGTCCAAGGGAATGAATCAGATTTTTTCCCTACTCATAAATACATACAGGATCACAGAATTCAGAGGTAGAGGAGATGTTAAAGATGATGTCATCCATCACCTTCAATGTATAAAGGAGGGGAAATGAGTCCCCCAAAAGATCACATGGCTGGTAGGTATCAGAGCCAAGAATTTCCTCCCACTCCTTTGACTTTCATTCTAATTCTCTTTCCATTATATGTCACACCTTTAAGAAAACAACTTCTTCATAGGGAAATCCTCTGTCCTTCCTAAATCTGATAGAGAACTTTGTTTTGTAAAAGATGAAAAATTTTTATTTTCCCTGCAAATAAGTTCAACAAATGACCATAAAATTCTGCTTCACCAAAGCCAACCTGCCAGTAGCACTCTCACATCATGTAAAGGAAAGAGCAGGGGTTTGGGAGTTGGAAGACCTGTATTTGAATCCCAGCTCTGACACTTGTCAGCTGTTTGACCTTGAGCAAGTCACAGCTTCTCTATGTCACTTTCCTTCTCGGTAAATGTGGTTAAGCTGGATGATCTCTAAAGTTCCTTTCATTTCTAAATCCTTTGACACACTTAACAATGGTAAGAGATCACCTTTATGTGTATTTGAATCCCAGCTCTGACACTTGTCAGCTGTTTGACCTTGAGCAAGTCACAGCTTCTCTATGGCACTTTCCTTCTCTCTAAATGTGGTTAAGCTGGATGATCTCTAAAGTTCCTTTCATTTCTAAATCCTCTGACATACTTTACAATGGTGAGAAATCACCTTTATGTGATTTTTCTTGCATTTTACAAAGCCCTTTCCTCATAACAACCCTGTGAAGTGTGTGGTAAAAGCATTACTTATCCCCTTTTTACAGAGAACTCCAAAATGTGGTGTAGAGAGGTTAAGTGATTTGTTCAGAATCATGCTAGCTTAGTGGCTGAGTTGGGACCCACATCTACTTCTTCAGATTCCAAATCTATCATGAGATTACACTGTTTCTTAGTCCTGGTTACAAGGCTCTGAAAGTTCATAGAGTGGGAACATTTCACCTCACAAACAATTCAACGTCTACATCACAACTCAGGTTGAAGTTACGTGCGGTCATCCTATTCCTACAGCATAAGGAACATCGTGTCTACTTAATTATAAAAATGTCATATGTCATAATAATGTTAGATATATAACAATGCATCCATTAATGCCAGGAAGGATGAGCACCAAACTCCTTCCCAGGTTCACAATCATCCCAAAGAAAGTATGACTGGGTACCTAAAAAGAAAAATCTAATCTTATGCTGCAAACCTGAGAGCATTTCTTTCCTTCCCCTCTATCCCTATTTATCCCTTGGATTAAAGATAAGTACATGACACAAAGCTCCCAATTCATATCTTTTGATGTTTTATCTTTATCCTAACCAAATTTTTCAGAAATTTCTAGGAGAAAATTGTGAGTGTAGGTGACAGAAACACATAAGCAGAAGAAAAGCAGAAAGATTCTTGAAATGCATTATCCCATTTTGACATGAAAGTTTGTCCCTGGGGAATAAGACATCCAAAATTATAGGATGTCATTTTAGCCAAGTCTTATTCTGAGACTTTTTTCCTTTCCATGAAACATATGCTTCATTTTAATGTTTCTTTTATAAGACAGTTTATCCACACAAAGGGAAAAAAGGCAGTCCATTCAGAAAGATTTCTACTAAAAAAGCCTTGTTGTAATTTTTCATTTGATACGACAATTTGTCACTTCAAAGCAAAACCAGCAGTATTTTAGTGACAATTCTAGGGATATAACAGAGTTTCTTAAAGGAGATAATGCAGATAATGATACACCATGTAACAAATTCTGTACTTTTTTAGGGGAAAGAAAAAAAACACCACGAGAGTCCCCTAATAAAATACATTACAGTGACTGAAACGCCCAGAATTTATAGACAGCAAAACATGAAGTATGCAGCAAGGGTCCATGCAAATGATTTTTTTTCCTTTTTTTTTTACCAATAGGCTTTGGAAGTTATGTTGTTTATGCTGCAATTTGGTATGACACTAATATCCCATCAACTCCTCAACATAACTGATGATGGATGCTCTATTCTACAGGCAAGTTGTCTCCTCCAAGCACCTATGTTCTGACAACCCATGTTTGTTTTAATCTTATTCTCATCCTCAAATGGACAAAAAAATGTATTCTCTTTGCAGAAATGACCAGTGTATAGGAGAAAGCCGTAACTGGGTGCTCCTTAAGGGGAAAAAAAACCTATCATACATGTGAAGATGCCTTTTTCCTCCTCATCTTAGTCCTAACCATCTCCTATCGTCCTTTGAAAACTTGTTTGGGGATTTGTTCCATACATTAAAACTAAGAATATAGCCTCAAACGTTCCCATTCAAGTCATATTCACAACTTTAGTCTCTAGATCTCTCAAGACCTTAATCCATCAACTTGGAGGATTCATGAAATAGCATCTGTACAGAAATTATATGAACATTGCTTTAAAAGAAAAAACAACCAACACCACCAGTGTAAATATAAAGTTCAGAGCATTGTTATTATCACATGAGCTCCTTTTTTGTCTACTACCGCTCATTTCTTTGAGTGCAGCAGGCACTCCAAAGATCTGTACGACAGTTTCTAAATCACATCACTTTCAAATCCTGATTCTTATTCTCTTCCATTTTCACCCCCTGCCCATGACAACACTGGGAAGAGAGGGAGGGGAATAGTTTTCGATGGTGTGGTTTAACTGGTTCTGCTTATTTCTTAAATCATATTTATTAAAGACTCCTGAATTTTTATTCATAAAAGCCTGGTTCATAAAACTACTTGCTAATCTAGTTCCCAGACTCTAGTACATTCCAGGAAAGATATTCAAAAACAACACCTCAACACTTTGCTTATATTGCTTGGGAAATACCACTACATGGTCCTCCAGACAAACTTCTTCCCCTGTCCTACTCAATTAAAAGCAAGATACTGCGGCTTTTCATTCTGAGCAAAATTACATTTTCTGGGTCACTTTCTTAGTCTCACGGGGCCACTTTCTGTACAGACAGAAACAGTAAAGGAAGATGTTTAAACGCAACTGGTTTCAATGTCATTGTTGCAAAAGGCAAGATGATTTGGGGCTTTTTCCTCCTGGCAGTTTCCAAACAAATATACCTGCAACAGACACTTTAGTCTGCACCTTCCTCCGCATGGGAAAAGACTCCCTTTGCTTTGTCCAAACCTCAAAGGAGAAAGACCTACCATGGGGGGGGGGGGGGGAAGGCAGGGGAGGGGGGATTTATTGAATCCCTGTTTCTTATTACAAGTTTCTACAATTTAACCGCACGTTTAAAAGGCTGAAAATGGTAATAAAAAATGTTCACTCGACATTCACAGTAAATATTCTCATTCATTCTCTCTCTCTCTCTCTCTCTCTCTCTCTCTCTCTCTCTCTCTCTCTCTCTCTCTCTCTCTCTCTGTCTCTCTCTCCCTCTCTCTCTCTCTCTCTCTTTCCCCCTCTCCCTCTCTGTACATAGTATATAGATAATTCTCTCTACATATATAGATATCTAAACATATACAATGGCGAGTGTATTACTTTTATATATACATATACACATATAAATAAAATGAGTGTGTGTATACACACACACACATCTATGTATATATAGGAAGATCCACACAGGACAGACATGCAACCCAGACTAGCCACATCACACATGCTTTCCTCTTGGCACACATATGGCTTGCATGCATTTCCAAACTAGGCACGGCGAAATCTTTGAACACTTATTCACAACATACATATGCCCATACACAGAAGCTGAAAACGCAAGCATGAATGGGAGGGGAGAAAGGGAACGCAGTTTTTAAGCACCTTTCCCCCATATGTTTCTTGCACATTTTTTTCGTCCCAACTACAATTACCTTAGCAACCAAAGAATTGTCTTTTATTTTGCCTTCTGATTTAAAAAAAAAAATGTTATTCTCCTCGGGGACCAGCTCGAGCCTGGTTCATGGCAAAAGAAAAAAAAAAGAGAAAGCAAAAGAACCAAAGACTCCCGCAGCTTTTTTTCCTTGGGCTCTTCCCCAGATTTCTTTGCTTCTCTTCTTAGTTTCCTCGGACCCGGCTCCGGGACGTCCCTCAGAGGAAAAGCCAAGAGAGGAAAAGCTGCTGAGAAGCAGCTCCGGCCGGCATGGTCCTCCGAGCGCTGGGGCACAACTGGGTGCTCCAAGCCCTTGTTTTGATTCGCTCTCCGCGGCTCCCAGCCGTCTTTCCCCGGGTGCTGCTCAATGCTTCTCGCCAGCAGCCCCCCAGAAGGCGGAGGGATAGTGCGCCTCCTCCTCCGCCCCCGCCGGGCGCCCGCGCCTCCTTCCCCTCCTCCTCCTCCTCCTCTCCCTTCTCCGCCTCTCCGCTCAGTGGTGGGAGCCGGGCGCTGAAGGCTGCCGCCGGGCGAGGAAAGCAGGCAGCCCGCAGCCGCTGCCGCCGCTGCTAAGGAGGAAGCAGCAGAAGTCGCTCCCTTAACTCTCCAAGAATTGTTCCCGATGCCCTCCGCGAGCTGCAACAGCGGCGCCCGCTGTTGGGTGCGGAGAAGAGCTGCAGCCCAGACGCCCGCACCTGTGGAGGGAGCACCTGCGACGGGAAAGACGAGAACGGAGCCAGCCGGGGAGAGTGGAGTGGGATGGGGAGTGAAGGGGAGGAGAGGGGAGGAGAGGGGAGGCGAGGCGCGGCGCGGGGCGGGGCGGGGCAGGACCACTCTCGGGAGAAGGGTCCGCAGGGGCGGGGGTGTGCGGGGAAAGCATTACATTTTCAGTTGCTTGGAAATCGGCAAACGCTTCAAATCAGGACTTGATTTCTTGTTTTGTTTTGTCTAGACTTAAGAAAGTAATGGAGAAAATGTGAATGATGCCGATTAAACCAAAGTGTGTCCTGTGTGCTTTTTTCTTTTATCCCCCGGAGAGCTGGTTGTTAAATATTTATCAGCAGACCCCTACCAGGGGAACCTCCCAAGAAAGGCCTCCATTCTACCGAAGGTAGCATTTGAGCTGAGTCTGGAAGGAAGCTAGAAAGGGGAGGGGAGAGAAGAGAGCATTACAGGTAAGGGGGGAGGGGAGGAGAACAAAGACATAGAGATAGGAGAACCCCACTGTAATCCCCGTGGGGGTAGAAGACCGTGATTTGCCCTTCCAAAAGAGGAGAGACGAAACTTTCTGATCTCCAAATTGCCCTACAAGTCGAGGGCTTTGCTGAAAGTTCTGGATATTTCTTCCCTTTCTGGATGTTGCTTCCTTGTCATAAATCTTTAGTTATTTTCAAGTAGCCCCTGGCTCTGCTTACATTGCATTGTACCAAGCTTCAGAATTGATGATGCAACTAGCTTTATCTCAATTCAAGTCAATCAAAAAGCATTTATTAAGCTTATAATGTGATGGGTACAGAGCTGAGGAGACAAAGACAACTGATGCCTTCAGGGAATTTACGTCGTTGGGGAGGAGAGATTGTGTACACATCAAGTCAACCAGCATTTATTAGGTACGTACTTTGTGCCAGGCACTGTGCTAAGCTAGGGGTACAAAGAAGGCAAAAAAAAAAAAAGTTCTTGCTTTCAAAGAGCTCACAGTCTTGGGGGGGTGGGGGAGATAGCACTCAAACAACTATATACAAACAAGATAAGTATATACAGAATTATAATATCTCAGAGGCAAGGCACCAACATTGAGGAAGGCTGGTAAGGGTGTCTTGCAGAAGATGTGTGTCCACAATCAATTATTGGGCACCTACTATGTGCCAGGCACTGTGCTGAAGATACAAAGAAAGACAAAAAAATATTCCCTACTCTCAAGGAATTTATAAATAAAGAAGTGAAGGGGAATCATGTATATTAAGCCTGGAAATGTAGATTGGGGTCAGGTGGTGAAGGGGCTTTAAATGCTAAACAGAGGTGTTCTGTATTTTCTCCCAGGACACCACAGGAGATTATTGAGCCATTAGGAACCACTGGAGTTTATGGAGCAGTCAATTTAACAAACATTGATTAAGCTCCTACAGGACAATGTATATAAGTGCTGTGCTAGGCTCTAGGGGGATGGGATCAATATGATAGTACCTGCTCTCAGGGGGTATACATTCTACTGCGGAGACAATTTTTGTACAACACAAATATATAAATACATAAATGTATATATGTATTGGGAGGACCCAGTCCTTAGAGCACGGAAAGATTTTAGATTTGCTTTTACATGTGGGTTATTCAGTGCATGCAAGATTATATTCCTTGTCTGATTTCAGTTCAATACCAGGAACTTCCAAGGGCCTACCTCTAGCCACAAATGACCCAGGGATCATTGTCAAAATTGTCACAAAAAGACAATTGAAAGGATGATGAAATGGAGGTTGAAATGGGGAATAAGTATTTTATTAAGTGCCTACTATGTGCACTTTACAAATATCATTTTATTTGATCTTTACTAAACATTGTTATAATCTCTATTTTACAATTAAGGAAACTGATAACAGATGTTAAGTTATTTGCCCAGAGTCACGTAGCTAGTAAGTATCTGAGTTTACATTTGAACTCAGATCTTCCTGAGTCTAGGTAGATAATGCCATGCCACCTAGTTATCAAATGTGCTTAGGAAAGGTTTGAGAAAATGGCCTCTTGTTCTCTCTTCCCTATCAATCTCTGAGTAAAGAGAATTGCTGTGAACATCCAGCAGGTTGAGGCAGGGGCAGCAACTGACTTCTCTCCATAACCACCACATGTCCTTGAGTGCATGGTGCCTGTTTCTTTTGTGTTTATTCTTTCCTGATCTTAGGTGAATTCATATCTGAAAATAGAATAAACCAAGTTAAAACCTGGAAGGTAAGGAGTGTGAAGTATAAATGGTAAATGTCTTTGTGAGAAAATGTATGCATAGACTTTTAAGTTTGTTATTAACACTTTGTATCATTAACAATCGACAAAACAATAAATTGAGCCCTGATATATATCAGTTTGAGAGGTATAATTGCTTACATTGAAAATTTAGCAATTGACTCTCTCTAGCACACCCCTCCTTTGGAGTTGATAAGTTCAGAAAAGCCATCACGGTCCTCTCTCAGCCACCAAAGTTGGTAGCAGAACCCAACTTGAGCCAGTAGCAGCAGAAAGTGAAGCCTGTGAGGAGCTAGCCCTCAGGAGCAACCTACTTGACCCAGTCCAGCAGTGGATTGATGTGTCAATCGCCAGTGTCCTACAAGGAGCTAGCCCACTTGAGCAAGGAAGAGAGTAGCCTGCTTTGCTAGGTATTGGGGATACAAAGACAAAACTAAAACAGTCCTGCCCTCAAGGAACTTATATTCCAATGTACAAATGTAGTTATGTACAAAACATCTGAGTAGACACAATGCTGCCTGGTGGGGTGGGGGAAGCCACTAACTGTAGGGGGAGAGACATGAACAGGAAGGAAGCCCTTAAGCTGAGACTTAAACCAGAGGACCATCTCCAGTTGTCCTGATGGCTCTGGAGGAGAAAATGAAACTGGTGACTTTGTACAGCTCTCCCTTGCTTAAATCCAATTCACTTACAAGTCATGGCATCACCTTCCTGACATCATGGTCCTCTTTGAGAACGAAGGACAAACAACAGCAAAAGAAATCATGAATTGCAGGAGATAAAGGTGAAGAGGAAGTACATTCTAGGCATGGGGGACAGCCAGTATTATACAAAATACAAATAATTATTAGTATCATTTTGTTATTCATATCATTGTTATATATTCAACACTTAAGTAACATTTTGTAAAACATTTGTCATTTTTGCGTGACTGATATTTTGATAGATTTATTATTTCAAACCTCTACCTCAAACTTCATGGAGCATTTTGTTTTGCATTTACAATGTATCATTATATATTATATTTAATCTGTGTATGTGTCTTATCACCATACCAGAAGGAATGCTACATGAGGGCAGAGGTTGTATCTTTTCTCAAGTTTGTATCTCTCCCAACATATTGCACAAATTCTTAATATATTTAGTTGGAATTGAGTTGAATCCTCACATGCTTTCCTAATCTTAAACAATTCTCGTCCAAAAAGCATCTACCCAATGAAGTAGAGGCCTCCCTCTACTTCTTTTAATATTGTGAGGATACCAATGTAGAATCTGGGCTGCCCATCTGTTGTGTCGTGAGTGACACTATGAAAGAATTGTCAGAAAGTGTGAAATATGACTATTAAGGAAAACAGATAATCTTTAAAAGAGAAAAGGGAAGAAAATTGAAGACTGGAGATGGGGACAAGCTCGGGAGACAGATTTTACATAACCTTTAATGCTGGAGTTTTGAAATTTGACAATTAAAGTGGATGGAAATTTAGCCAATTTGGTAGCAATGAGCTGAATTCAAGATGAGTTGAATTTTTTAGCTGTTTTCAATAATTGTATAGTATATATGGATATGACAATTCAGAAACAATAAACAAACTGAGGGGATTAATGCATTTTAATAGACCCCCTATTCTTCTTATGTAGACCCAGAAAACTGTTTAAAGATCCCGCCACTTCCTCTATACTCCTTCTTCCAATCAACCTACACTTGATTTTCCAGGGATCCCAAATAAGGAAGCTGAAATTCAGAACTACACACACACACACACTATTGTTCCGTTTCTCTATTTGAAATATAGCATATTCCTTTTATGACACAAATTTGGTGTTGACACCTAAACAGAGAAAGAAAACTATCAACTATCTTACCTAATGAGTATCGATGCAAAAATTTTAAATAAATACTAGCAAGGAGATTATAGCAATATGTCACCAAGGTCATATGTTATGACCAGGTGAGATTTATGCCAGGAAGGCAGGACTGGTTCAATATTAGAAAAACTATCAATATAATTGACCAGAGCAATAACAAAACCAACAAAAATCATAGATTATCTCAATAGATGCAGAAAAAGTTTTGATAAAATATAACATTCCTATTTAAAAAAAACACTAGAAAGCATAGGAATACATGGAACTTTACTAAAATGATAAGTAGTATTTATCTAAAACCATCAGCAAGCATTATCTGTAATAGGGATAAGGTAGAACCCTTCCCAATAAGATCAAAGCAAAGATGCCCATTATCATACTATTATTCAATGTTGTACTAGAAATGCTAGCTATAGCAATAAGAGAAGAAAAAGAAATTTAATGAATTAGGATAAGCAATGAGGAAACAAAACCATCACTCTTTGCAAGTGATATGGTGGTATACTTGGAGAATCCTTGAGAATCAACTGAAAAACTAATTGAGGTAATTAACATTACCCAAGTTGCAGGACCTAAAATAAACCCACACAAATCATCAGCATTTATATATGTTACCAACAAAGTCCACCAGCAAGAGATAGGAAGAGAAATCCCATTTAAAATAACTGTAGACAATATAAAATACTTGGGAGTTTATCTGTCAAGACAAAACCAGGAACCATATGAACAAAATTACAAAATACTTTTCATACAAATAAAGTCAGATCTAAACAATTAGAAAAATATTAATTGCTCAGTAAAAGGCTGAGCCAATATAATAAAAATGATAATTCTACCTAAATTTATTTATTCAGTGCCATACCAAACTACCAAAATTATTTTATAGTGCTAGAAAAAAATAACATGCATATGGAAAAACAAAAGATCAAGGGAATTAATGAAATAAAATGTGAAAGAAGATGGCCTAGCCCTCTCAGATCTCAAACTGTATTGTGAAGTAGTAATCATTGGAACAATGTGATACTGACTAAGAAATAGAGTGATAGATCAGTAGAATAGATTAGGTACACAGTACAAATTAGGGTAATGACCATAGTAATCTAGTGTTTAATAAATGCTAAGATACCAGCTTTTGGGATAAGAACTCACTATTTGACAAAAACTGCTGGGAAACCTGGAAAGAAGTTTAGTGGAAACTAAATATAGGCCAACATTTCACACCGTATACCAAGACAAGGTATATAATTTAAACATAAAGGGTGGTACCATGAGCAAATTAGGGGAGCATGGAATAATTTACCTGTGAGATCTATGGATAAGGAAAGAATTCATGACTAACCAAGAGTAGAGAATATTATGGGATGTAAAAAATGGATAATTATTATTGTAAATTATAAAAGTTTTGCACAAACAAAACCACTCTAGCCAAGATTAGAAGGAAAGCAGAAAACTGGAAAAACTTTTACACCAAGTTTCTGTGATAAAGGCCTCACTTCTCAAATATGTAGAGAACATAGTCAAGTTTATAAGAATACAAATCATTTCCCAATTGATAAATGGTCAAAGGATATGAACAGGCAGTTTTTAGATGAAGAAATCAAAGCTATCTATGGTCATATGAAAAAATATTCTAAATCACTGTTGACTAGATAAATACAAATTAAAACAAATCTGAAATACCACCTCACACCTACCAGTCTGGCTAATATGACAGAAAAAGGACAGCTAGGTGGCACAGTGAATAGAAGGCCTGGCCTGGAGTCAAGGAGACCTGAGTTCAAATCCAGCCTCAGGCACTTACTAGCTGTGTGACCCTGTTAGCTTCAGGTTCCTCATCTATAAAATGAGCTGGAGAAGGAAATGGCAAACCCGTCCAGTATCTTTGCACAGAAAACCCCAAATGGGGTCACAAAGAGTTGCACATGACTGAAACAACTGAACAACAACATTACAGAAAAGAAAAATGACAAATGTTGGAGGGAATGTGAGAATATTGAGAAGCTGATGCACTATTGGTGGAGTTGTAAACTAATCCAACAAGTCCGGAAAGCAATTTGGAACTATACCCGAAGGGCTATAAAATTGTACATGCCCTTTGATTCGGCAACCACTGCTAGGTCCATATTCCAAAGAGATTTTAAGAAAGGAAAAGGACCTATATGTACAAAAATATTTGTAACAGCTCTTTTAGTGGTGGCCAAGAATTGGAAGTTGAAGGGATGCCCATCAACTGGGGAATGGCTGAACAAGTTGTTGCATATGATTATGATGGGATACTATTGTGCTATAAGAGATGATGAGCAGTATGCTTTCAGAAAAACCCATAAAGACTTACTTGAACTGATGCAACACGAAGTGAGCAGAACCAGAACATTTTACACAGTAACAACAATATTGTACAGTGATCAACTATGAATGATGTCTATTCTCAGCAATACAATGATTCCAAACAATTCCGAAGAATTTGTGATGAAAAAGGCTATCCATCTCCAGAGAAAGAACTGATGGAATCTGAATGCAGATCACAGTACTTTTTTTTACCTTCCTTATTGTGTGTGTATATGTTGGGTGGGGGGGGGGGACTCTGCGTTTTCTTTCATAACATGACTAATATATAAATGTTTTGCATGACTGCACATATATAACCTATATAAAATTGTTTGACTTCTCCATGAGGGGGGAAGGAAGGAAAGGAGGAAAAGAATTTTAAACTCACATTTAAAAAAAATTATTTTACATGTAATTAAAAATATTAAAATTTTAAAAATAAAACATAGGATGTTAAAAAATAGATTTATTTTGGGAAAAAAAACATAAAATACAACATAAAAACTTGACCACAAAGACAAGCCCTGAATTCAATATCTAGCTTAATCCAGATTGGATTGTTGGTTGTAGCATTTAATGGCCCATCTGAGGGAAAAGCATGGAATAAAAGAAACAATGGTAAGAGACTCTTTCTCTTTGAGGAACTGGCCACCTGTATAACCAGCAGCTCTCTAGGAGATCCTGTAAATTTGAGTGTGTATATCATGGAAGAAGAGTTGAATTATCATGGAAGAAGGACTCAGCATCTCAAAATAAAGATAATAATCGGTGTATCTCACAATTTTTAAAAATCATATACTTAGATATCATGTGTGGACTTCCTTTCTACCTTTCTGAATCTTCTCTGTGTGCTTCTTGTGCTTTTCTAACATCAGTCCCCTACAGAGAATCAACCTAATGCCCTGAAGGCCTTCCTGTGGTTCTTGTAATGTCTTAGTAGTACTAATGTACCACTTTGGTTTTCCATCTGCTGTCTCTTATTCTCCAGGTATATTTGTCCTTGAAAGAATCTTTCATGCCCCTTTTTTGAGAAAATCATCACTGGCAACATCCTAAAACCTATGTTTTTTGTCTTTCCATTGCCCATTGGGTTACGTATAATTTTAATTCTTCTGAGGAAACAACTGAACGACAATATGGTGGCATAAACAGTGTCTTTGAAGTCAATGGTCCTGGGTTCAATTCCTGTGTGTCTGATGCTTTCTACCTGTGTGGCTTTCAGCAAGTCCTCCTTGGCCTTCAGTTTCCTTTTCTGTAAAATGAGGGGTCAGAATAGATGACTTCAGAAATCCCTTCCTCTTTCTAGATTGCTAATGCTAAAATTCATCAATAGAATATAAGCTCCTTGAGGGCAGGAGTGGTTTTGGGGTTTTGTTTTGTTTTTTGTGTTTGTATCCCTGGCCCCTAACACAGGACACAAAAGGCAACAAATAAATACTCCATTGAATTGAATTCTATTGAATTCCCACTCAACTTTTCAGGAAAATTACTACTGGGTAAAGTGAGGCCCACTTATAGATAAATCCAGAGTGCTATGATTATTTCTTAATCAGTTAAAGAGATGGGGGAAATGGTAGCAGAATTTAGGCACAGGTGGCTATGGTACAGTTCTTGAACCACAGAGCAATAAAGGAAGGGAAATGAATCGGCAATCTGATTTCAATAACAGCATTGGCAGGAGAAGATAGAAAAATATTGTTGATGTCAGTGCATTTGGTCCATGTGTATACTAAGCAGCAGGTTTTGTGGAGATAATGAGCATTGGTAACATGTGTCCTCATTTCCCCCGGACTGTCCATTTTGGATGCAACAGCAGCTGCTACCATTCTCTTTCTTGAACTCCCACACTTTCTCTTTCTCACTATTTAGTGGAATCTTTTGCTGTTTTTGAAAATAGAAGGGTAATTTCTTTGCATTAGGGCAGTGAAGTAAATGAAAGAGGGCTCTAGGATTTCTCCTCCAATGGCTTCTATTCTGGCCTACTGGACTATTAGTCTCCTGGTAGTTTATGTCACATATTGGAATGATATGAAAGACTCATGGATCATTTAACAAGAGAAGGATATTCAACATGAATATGGATTGAGGATACTGTGAGTCAAGTCATCTGAGTTGCCTATGGTGGTCTGCCAGCCAAGCATCAGATAGCACCAGGGTATTGTCTAGTCAGACAACTAGGAAGTGATGTCAATAGCCTGAGCCTTTAGTCTCTTTGTAACAGCAAGTACCCTGGCACATCCAGGATGGCCTGCTAGCACAGGTTCTTTGATCCACTTTTGAAGGAAAGATAGCTTTTAAAAGGGTTAACAACCTTCTTTTAATTACATTCACTAGTTCAGAGGAAAGGTCAGCACCTTGAACGTGCAGAAAATAGAAGCAGAGAAATCAGCACAAAGACCAACAGACAGGGCTCCAGCTGTCTGAACAAGGTAATACAACCACCTACATACAGCACTGATACATCTGAGTAGCCAGAGGACTCTGAACAAATAACTACTCAGAGTCCGGTCTAAGGAATCAAAAGGTCCTTCTCATAAGTGAACCTCCAAAGCAAAATCTCACCTCAGTGTGTGTGTGTGTGTGTGTGTGTGTGTGTGTGTGTACTTTTGGTTAACAGGCTCAGAGCCAGAAGGCATCACAACTCTCATGATTCAGTGCCTAATTAGCTTAGTACCAAAAGATGTGAAAGCCTTCCTACAAGCAAGCCTCCCCCTAAGCAAGCTTCTCCTAGGGCAAGTCCCTCTGCTAATGGGCTCTATGTGACTCAGGATGTATCACACCTATGAGCTGGGCCAGACCTCAAAGCAGCAAGACATTCATGATTGAACACATGTGGACACATTAACGGATGGGGAAGATCTTCCCATTTCATTAACATTATACCCTTGAACCAGTCAATTCCCAAGGATGGTTTTAGTACTAGCTAGCCTTTTAAGGAAAACTTAGCCTAACTTGCATGTTGGTGAGGGTGAGGAGAGGAAGGTTTTCACCACAGCATCTGATTATAAAATGGTTTCTCACTAGATCTCTCGTGTCTCTAAGGTAGTTTTCCTTGATTTTTAAAAATCAGATATGTGACTTCATTGGTATAAAGGACTTCCAATGGGGAACTTCTTGTAACTGGAATCATTTCTGCAACTCCTTTTTCTTAGACCCGAGTTCAAACAAATGCAGTCTCTGCTATTTACTACTTGTATGACCTTAGACAAATCACTTAATTTCTCTATACCTTGCTTTCCTGCTCCTTAAAATCAAGGGGTTGGATTTATACAATCTCTAAAACCTCTTACATCTCTGAATCTGTGTTCCTATGGCCCTTCCCGGCAGAGATCTATGGCAGTCAAGTTGCGTTGGGATTTTTTTTTCTCCTTCCATTATTTTAATATTCCAGGAACAGCTCTGGAATTTTGTGTATCATTTTTGCTTGAGAATGATTATATTTGTATTTGGCCACTGGACTATCAATGTTTTTGAAGTGAAGAAGAAGGAATTAAACATTTAATTAAGTACCCCCTAGGTAGCAGGTATTGTACTAAGCACTTTACAAGTAGCTAATTTGATCCTCACAACAACACTGTGAGATAGATGGTATTATTATCCCCATTTTACAGTTGAGGAAACTGAGTCAGAGAGAAGATAAGTGATTTGCTCAGGTTCATACAGCTAGTAAGTGTCTGAGGCTGGATTTGAACTCAGGTCTTCCTGACTCCAGGCACAGAGCTCTATCCACTTTGCCACCTAACTGTATTTGAGATGTAAGAATAGTAGCATATAGTAGCAGGATGCTTATTTATCACATTCCATTGCCGTTTATAATCAAGACACACAAGCGCTCACACACAGGACATATGCATGTATATATATACAGAAAAGCTCAATGTACCATTTCCAAAAGAACCTTAAAGCACTGATTGTTTATTCATTGCAATATTAAGACATTTCCCTCTACGTACAGGATCACTCTGTCAGTAGTTTGGCTGAAATGTTTTTCTTTGTTATAAGGCCCAGCTCTGCTTACCTAGGAAAGCATCTGCTTTGTCACCTGAGAGCAGTCACCATGCAGCCAGAGTATTCTTCATAGAAAGTCCCAGAGTTACATGATGCTACCAGGCAAGTTAAAGAAAGGGACAGTGAGCAGAGCCATTCCCTTTTAAAAGTCCACTGAGTGGAGCACTCTTCCTTGGCAACTAGACAATTTATTTGACACAGTTTTAATGAAGCCTTTTCCCCCACCATACTTTCAGTTGCCATGAAGGGACCAACTCTCATCCTAAAGTTTTTCAAAAGTGAATGTTATCCTTGGGCATCTAGGTGGCACAGTGCCCTGAAGTCAGGAGGACTGAGTTAAAATCCAGTCTAAGATACTTAAAAGCTGTGTGACCCTGGGCAAGTAACTCACCCCATTTGCCTCAGTTTCTCATCTGTAAAATGAGCTGGAGAACAAAAAGGCAAACCATTCTAGTATCTCTGCTGAGAAAACCTCAAATGGGTTATGGAGAGTCACATATGATTGAAATGACTCAACAATACTGTTTTCCTAGAAGAGGCTAGGAAAGTCAGTCCATGTTCCGTAAGACAGGCTCCCCACAAGCCCATCCTCACATATGCTCCGGGAGATACAATCACTGTTAAGTAGGCAAGAAACTAATACAATTCTTTATTTTTCATTCTCCCAACATTTATTGTGCCCCTAATAGATGCAAGGAACTGTGAGTAGTATATTGCATTGGAAAGACTACTGAGTTTGGAATCAGATGACCAAGGTTCAAATTCTGCATTCTACTTACTATCTGTGTGACCTTGAGCAAGTGACTTTGTTTCTATAAGCCTTAGTTTCCTCATCTGTAATATAGTGGATGCCAGCAGCGTGTGATGTAAAGAACACTGGATTTGAAGTCAGAGGACCTAGGTTTGATTCCAAGCTCTGCCACTTACCATCTATATGAATCTGTGCTCCTATAATTCATGTTTTGAGGATGGGTCTCTACTTCCCAGGTGCCCATTAATACCCCATGATCCTATGAGGGGACTGGACTAGATAATCCCTAAAGTCCCGTTCTAAATCCAGTGTTCTAATAATATGACAGATAGACAAATTATAGGCACACAGAGTGATTACAGAAGCCATATTTGTCCAATTTCACAGATAAATTTTAACTCCGCTGGCTTTGCATTGCAGGCTAACCAGACTGTCCTTCAACCTAAGAACTTACCTTAAGAAAATGATTTTTCTATTTGATTATCCAGATGTGAACCCAGACTTAGATCAGCACTCTACAAAGCCCTTCACCATTCAAACTGGTTTTGCTCTCCTCCTTGATTCTCATGCCCAGAAATCCCATGTTTTCTCAATTAACTTTAAAAAAATCCACCCTTGACTCATAGTACTCCCTTTTTAGATTTTAATTTTTAATTATCTTTCTTTAATATGGTTCTCTTCCTCCAGTAAGTCTGCTCTCCTGTCAGTCTCCTTCCTATCATCAATGCTTGTTCTATCATCAGCATTTCAAGTTTCTAGCCTTAGAATTAACAGATGTGATTAATCTTGTCTGGACTGAACAGGAGTGCACTTGGTGGGACGGGGCTAAGAAGAAAGTATTGTTCATTACAAGTTGACCAGACAACAAGACAGAAGCTTGCTAAACACAGACTTCTTAGCATGACTAGTTACTTAGCTGCTTTAGGACTATTAATCATAATCTCTATTTTCTCTGACCTAGATAATGTAGGGAAATGATCAGTACAACAAATCTGGTCATGACTTAAGGATAGAGATTATTTAAAAATTACTTCAGGTAGAAACAATACCAATAATAATAATCAGGCATTTCTATAATACCTTAAGGTTGATAGAATATTTTGCCCACAGCCACCATGGGAGGTAGCTAATTCAATCAATAGCCTCACTTTATAGAGAAAAGAACTAAGACCCAGAAATATTAAGTGCTTTGTCTGGGGTCACACATATAAAACAGCAGAACTGGGATGTGAGATTGGATTGACTACACATCCAGTGCTCATTCTCATTCATATACAGATAGGGATAGCTATGTGTCTGTGTGTATGTCTGTATCTACATGTACGTATATGTATGTGTCTGAATATATCTGCAGGTATATATTGTGAGGTATATTCCCTACATGTAGCATGGAGGTATCACTATGAGGTTTGAGGGAAGGCAGAATAAACATTTCTACCCCCTCCTCTGCCACCTTTCACCAAAAGAGATTTTAATTCCTTCCAGGAGAGGAAACAGGAATTTGAGGCAGGGTGCCACTCTGCTCTCCTCAGAGAGAGGGAGTTGTTCTCTTAAATATTATTAATCTAAGGGAATTGTATCTTCAGGTTCAAGCTAATTTCTGATTGCTGTTTCAATATTGGTGGGAAGGAGGATCCCAAGCTTTATATCCAAGCCTTGATCCCTTTGCCTTCAAACACCAGTTCCAAAATTAACACACATAGCAATTATCAAAGAAAACCCATTTATCTGAGTCAGTAGCAGAACAGAAATCAAGAAGTTATACATAAAAGAATATATTCAGAGTGAAGGAGCTCCCCCATTGGGAGTGAGGAAACTCACCTCAACCAAGAGAAAGAGTCTGAGATCTCATCCAAGGCTAAGTTCTCCAAAGTCTCTAGTGTAGCACACTAAGGATAAGGACATGCTGGAGACTGCTCTTGTGTCTTCCTATGGGTTTTTCCTTCATCAATTGAAGTGGGGTTGGCTTCTTTCATCTTCCTTCTCAATGCTGGAAGCCAGAAGCATCGAAGGCAACTTGAAGCTTGAACAGAACTTGAAGAAGACTAGCAGAAAACTGAAGAGCTCTCCTCTCCCCCACTCTAGCCAATTCACCCTGCCCCTCACAGAAGTCATGGTATTCATCCCCACCAATAGGAGAGAGTCCCATACCAATGGATTTTGGAACTGAGGTCCCATATATATGTGTATGTATGTGTGTATGTGTGTATGTATGTATGTATGTATGCATGGGTTCCAGCCCTGCCTGATGCTTTTCTTTACTCAATCTCTAATCTCGGCTATAGGCCAGAGTTGATCAGAGTGGTTCCTTGTCTCTTTGTTACCAGCTCATTCATTTCTTCTAGGTACTCCATATGCCCTCCAATTATTCTAGTCTGGGCATGGGCATCTTCTTTCTTTCTGGAGTTACTGGTAAAGCTATCATTCAACCAACAAGATATTATCATCCTTGTTTTGTGGATGAGAAAATAGGCCCAGAGAAGGTGAGTGATTGGCACAGCTAATAAATACTGGAACTCAAATTGAAAATCAGATCTCTTGGTGCCAAATTCAATCCTCTTTCCACTATATCCTGCTACCTTTTTATTTATTTGCTTTTAAAGATGGTTTACAAATGTCCTTGCCTACAATGCCAACAGGCCATCAGAATCCATAAATTTTTAAAAAAAGCATTCCTCAAATTAGACTTTCTTCTTTTTATTTTAAATATTTTATTTCTTCCAATTACATGTAAGAACAATTTTAAACTATTTTTAAAATTTTGAGTTCCAAATTCTCTTCCTTCTTCCCTTCCATCCCCTCTCCTTGAGAAAACAAGCAATTTTAAATAGGTTATACATGTGCAGTCATGCAAATCTTATCTTCTTATTAGTCATGTTGTGAAAGAAAACACAAACCAGGAAAAAAAACAAGAAAAATTTTAAATGTATGCTTCAATCTGCATTCAGATTCCATCATTTCTTTCTCTGGAGGTGGATAACATTTTTCATCATAAGTCCTTCAGAATGGTCTTGGATCACTGTATTGCTGAGAATAACTAAGTCATTCATAGGTGATCATTGTACAATATTGCTGTTGCTGTCTGCGCTGTTCTCCTGGTTCTGCTCACTTCACTCTGCATCATTTCATGTAAGTCTTCCTAGGTTTTTCTGAAAGCATCCTGCTTGCCATTTCTTATAGCACGATACTATTCCATCACAATCACATACCACAATTTGTTCAGCCATTCCCAAATTGATGAACATCCCCTCAATTTCTAATTCTTTGCTAGCAGAAAAAGAGTTGCTGCAAATATTTTTGTACATATAGATGCTTTTCCTTTTTAAAAAGCTTTTTGGAGTATAGACTTAGTAGTGGCGTGGCTGGGTCAAAGGGGATGAATAGTTTTATAGCCCTTTGGGCATAGTTCCAAACTGTTCTTCAGAATGGTTGGATCAGTTCACAATTCTACCAACAGTGTATTAGGGTCCCAATTTTCCCACATCAAATTAGGCTTTCTTTTAGGAGGAATTGTTCAGGAGAGAATACTGAGAGGGAGATTGGAAGTCAGAAGTCAGAGAATAACAGATGTTAGAGCTCGGACAGACTTTAAAGATCACTGAGCCATTTCACAGAGTTAATTTATTCCACATCAGAAATAGAACTCAGGCCTCCTGATTTCCAACCCAGTATTCTTCCTACTAAATATTTTCCTCCCACCCCTTAAAACTACTGCTTAGTACTTGGTCTGGAGTAAGTCAGATGATTCAGGGCTCCAGTTTCCCATTTTGATGATTGGTAGTACATTTTTAAAGACATAAGAGATGAGTGTCAAAGTCCAAGACTGCAGTAGGAGACAAATCATTATTGATTTTAACTCAGCTACTTCACCCAAGAGAAGACAGGGCAAAGAGTATGATCACAGGCTCATTTGGTCCATCCAGAACTATAATATCCACACCTTGGGGTTCCAGATCAAGATTAAGCAGAGAAGACAATACTGAGAAGCTAATTCTCTGCCAAGCGTACTGAATGCCCTGAGGACTGAGCTTATCTTGGCTCAATTCTCTCTGCTAATGCCCTACATCCTGCACTGAAGGTCTAGAGTGAACAAAAAAAAATCACAGAGCCAGGTGTACTTCCAAAGATATTGCAAGGAGATTGAAAGACTCTTTGGCCAGCCAGCCCTAGCAGATGGACTGGATAAATGAGCAAGGAGAAGAAATACAATGGGTTAAGTAAAGCCCAAGATAAAACTCAAGAAAAAGAAAATATTTCTCTATTAATTACAAGTAGAAACTCAAAAAATATGGATTGGCCAGAAGGAATCCACAAGTGGTTGATAGGGCTAACAAAAGAAATAAAAGAAGAAATAAAGAATTACATTAAAGCTCTTGTGGGAAAAACTTGAAAGGAAAATAAATAGCTTAGAAGAAAAGCTGGAACACCATGCTCAATTCAATATTAATCAAGAACCTACTATGTGCCAGACATTGTGTAAGCACTGAAGGTAGTCCCTACCTTCCAGGAGTTTACAATTTAGTAGGGGAAGACAACATGCAAAAGAAAGTCAAAGGGGAGGAGGGGACATCCAGGGAATGATGTTCTGTGGAGACCAAACCAAGCAGAACTGCTAATGGATGTAAAAATTGTTTCCCAATTTTCTGCTTCTGTCCTAATCTTTGTTGCATTGGCTTTGTTTGTACAAAAACTTTTCAATTTAACATAATCAAAATTATCCATTTTGCATTTTGTAACATTCTATATCTCTTGTTTGGTCATAAATTCTTCCCTTCTCCATAAATCTGACAGATAAATTCTTTTCTTCTCCATAAATCCGACAGGTAAGCTATTCCTTGCTCTCCCAAATTGTTATAGTATCAGCCTTTATATCTAAATCATGCACCCATTTTGACTTTATTTTGGGATACTGTGTAAGATATTGGACTATACCCAGTTTCTGCCATACTATTTTCCAGTTTTCCCAGCAGCTTTTGTGAAATAGTGAATTCTTAACCCAGAAGCTGGACTCTTTGGCTTTATCAAAGAGTAGATTTCTATAGTCATTGACTGCTGCTTCTTCTGTGCCTAATCTATTCTACTGATCCACTCTATTTCTTAGCCAGTACCAAGTAGTTTTGGTGACTGCTGCTTTATAATACAGTTTAATATCTGGTATGGCTAGGTCACCTTCCCTAGCATTTCTTTTCATTAATTCCCTTGATATTCTGGACCTTTTGTTCTTCCAGATGAATTTTGTTATTACTTTATACAGCTCTGTAAAGTAATTTTTGGTAGCTTGATTGGTATGGCACTGAATAAATAAATTAATTCAGGTAAAATTGTCATCTTTATTATATTAGCTCAGCCTAACCATGAGCAACTGATGTTTTTACAGTTATTTAGATCTGACTTTAATTGTGTGAAAAGTGTTTTGTAATTGTGTTCATGTGGGGCAGCTAGGTGGTGCAGTCAGTAGAGCACTGGCCCTGGAGTCAGGAGGACCTGAGTTCAAATCCAGCCTCAGACACTTGGCACATGTACTAGCTGTGTGACCTTGGGCAAGTCACTTAACCCCAAATGCCCTGCCAAAAAAAAAAGCAAAAAAAGTACTTGTGTTCATATAGGTCCTGGGTTTGTCTTGGCAAAGATAAAGGCCTCATCTCTAAAATACATAGGGAACTGAATCAAATTTATAGGAATATAAGTCATTCCCCAATTGAGAAATGATCAAAGGATATGAACAGACAGTTTTCAGAGGAAGAAATTAAAGATATCTATAGGCATATGTAAAAATACTCTAAATCACTATTGATAAGAGAAATGCAAATCAAAAGAACTCTGAGGTACCACATCTCTTCTGTTAGATTGGCTAACATGACAAAACAGGAAAATGATAAATGTTGGAGAAGATGTGGGAAAATTGGGACACTATTACGTTGTTGGTGGAGTTGTGAACTGATCCAGCCATTCTGTAGAACAATTTGGAACTATGCCCAAAGGGCTATAAGAATGTTACTACCCTTTGAGTTAGCAATACCACTTCTGGGGCTGTATCCCAAAGAGATCCCAAAGGACCCGTATGTACAAAAATATTTATAGTGGCTCTTTTTGTGGTGGCAAAGAATTGGAAATCAGGGGGTTGCCTATCTATTGGGGAATGGCTAAACAAGTTGTGGTATATGAATGTAGTGGAATACTATTGTGCTATAAGAAATGAGGAGCCGACATACTTCATAATAACCTGGAAAGACTTATGTGATCTGATGCTGAGTGAGGGGAGCAGAACCAGGAGAACATTATATATGATTACAGACACACAGTATCTATGATGACTAACTTTGATAGACTTGGCTCTTCTCAGTAATACAAGGCTCAAAGACAGCTCCAAAGGACTCATGATGAAAAGAGCTGTCCACATCCAGAGAAAGAATTATGGAATCTGAATGCAGATTGGGGCAAGCTATTTGCTCTCTTTTTTTTCGTTCTTTTTTGGTTTTGTTTCTTCTCTCTCATGATTCATTCCATTGGTTATAATTCTTCTTTACAACTTGACTATTGTGCAAATAAGTGTAATGAGAAGGTATATAAATGTTTGTTGATTGATTGGTTGTTTGGAACTACGTGACCCTCATTCCCTTCTCTTCCTAGCACCTACCTCACAGGGCTGTTGGCAGGATCAAATGAGATGACATTTGCAACAATAAAAAACAAGGTACTTTTCACAAAATTTTCTCTTTTAAAAGACACACACACACACCCAAACACACATACACAAAACACACACACACACACACACACACACACACACACACACAGACTTCCAAACATTTACATTAAGTAAACCAGGACTGGGCAAAATCTCTGAAATACAAACACAGGACATAAGAGAACCCAGAAAGAAAACAACTTGAAAAAGCTCTTATGTCCTAACAGGTAGAGAAGAGACAATAATACCTTTAGATCACCAACATCTTAAAGTGTCAAAAAGGGAACAAGACAAGACAAACAGCTCAGGTGTTTTTTATAAAGAGAAACATCTAAAAGGAATAGTTTAGGGAAGAAATAAGGAGGAAAAGAAAGGACTCTATTTTTTGTAATTGTAACATGACAAGAGATTATATAGGTATCAGGAATTACATTCATGAACCTCACTCTTATCTGATCTGAGCAAGGAAAGTTTGAAATGGGGGAAAGTATAGAGTAGAAATTCTAGCAAGCAAACAGAGAACTGGACGGATCCAGGGGAAAAGATTTGGATTTGAGCAAGGTGATGAAATGAGTAGGGAGTAAGGAAGGAATAAGCATAGCGCCATCTTAAAAGATCAAAAAGGGAACAAGACAAGACAGACAACCTATGTTTTATTATTTTTGTTCTGTGTGTGTCTGTGCGTCTGTGTGTCTGTGTGTTTTAAGAGAGAAAATTTTGTGCAAAAATATTTCAAGCTTCCAGGGAGAAAAAGACCAAGGAACTATAGTCAGAATCATATAATACTAGTCAACAAATATGAGAAAAGAGAGAAAAACTTGAAATATGATATATAAAAATAAAATTATTTATAATCAAGAATAGCATGTTACAAAACTGAGTATAATTTTTAGAACTCTCTCCCCACTCCAGTCAAGGCTCTCAAATTAATCTTCTGAAAGTGCAGGTCTGACCCTGTCACTCCATCCTGAATTCAATAAATTCCAGTGGCTCCCTATCAAGTCCATGATCAAATATAAATCTTCTATTCGACATTCAAAGCGCTTCACAACATGGCCCTCTCCTATCTTTCCAGGCTACTTACACCTTACTCCCCACCCCACCCACCTTGTTCTTTATGTTCCAGTTCCACTGGCTTGCTTATTGCTCCTTGACCAAGACACTCTATCTCCAAACTCAGGGCATTTTCATTGGCTAGAATACTCTCTCTTCTCATCTCTACCTCCTGACTTCCCTGAACCCCTTCAAGCCCCAGCCAAAATCCAATATTCAACAAAAAGTCCTTCCTGATCCCCCTTAGTGCTAGTGCCTTTCCTCTGTTGAAATTCTCCAATCCTGTACATATCTTGTTTGTACAGCTATGTACATGTTATCTCCTCCACTAGACTGTGTGCTTCTCTAGAACAGGGACTATCTTTTGCCTTTTTTTGTATCCTCAGTGCTTAGCACAGTGCCTGACACATAGTAGGTACTTTAAAATGTTTATTGACTGATTTTTCATGGACAGATATGGATCCTTAATAGAATTTATGAGAGCACTAGCAGTTTTAGAGGAGGATCAGGAAGGCTTTACATAAAATGTGCTTTCGCTGTGTCTTGAAAGAAGAGAGAAATTCTGTAAATCAGAAATGAGGAGGAAATATATTCCAGGAACAAGAGACATCCAGTACCAAGGTACAGAAACAAGAGATGGAGTGTTATTTGTGAAGAAGAGAGAAAAAGACCAGGATGCTGGAGGGGGAATAATGTCCAATTGGACTGGAAATATAGGTTGAAGCCAATTTTTAAAAGCTAAACAGAGAAGTTTTGATTTTATCCTAAAGGCAATAGGGCGTAACTTAGTTGAGTAGGCAAGTCATATGGTCAGATCTCTGTTTAAGGAAAACCGCTTTGGCAGCAGAGTGCAGGATTGACCTGAACGGTGAGAAATTTGAAGCAAACGGAACATTGCAATAATCTAGGTGAGAGGTGATGAGGGTCTGACTGTGTGAGTAAAAAGAATAGGTCAGATGCAAGAGATGTTGTGTGGTAGAAATGGGAAGCAAGGCAACTAAGTGGTGCAGGGGATTGAGTGATGGACTCAGAGTCAGGAAGATCTGAGTTCAAATTCAGTTTCAGACACTATCTAGTGGTGTAACCCTGGACAAGTCACTTAAATGGTGATGATACCAGCACTTACTTTCTAAGGTCATTATGAGGATTAAGAGAGAAAATATTCATAAAGCTATTAGCACAGTGCCTAACACAGAGTAAGCACTATATAAATACTAGCTATTATCGTTACTAGACATTGTCATCATTATCATATTAGACTAATTGGATATGTGGGGTGAGAGAGAGAGTAAGAAATCCTGAATAATGTCAAGGTTACAAACCTGCAAAACAACTACAGGCTATTAGTGTTGATTTAACTCCCTTTCTTCCCATGATTTTTTCCTTGTGAATCATGGAGTGGACTTAGAGACAAAGAGAAGAAACATGATGTGATGAAAGGGAAGATAAAGCTAACAATTATCACACCGAATGTGAATGGAGGAGGGTGGAAAAGGTAGCAGTAAGCAAAACCCAACATGCTGGTTATAAGAAACACACTTACAACATAAAATTCACACAATTGTAAGTGAGAGGTTGGAGTAGAATTTATCGTATATCAGATGGACCCAAAAAGCACGGGTGGCAATCACAATCTCAGGCCAGCCAACAATAAAAATAGACATGGCTGAAAGAAGTAAGCCAGAGGAATGGGAGCCTAAGAGTTTCGTGAGGCAGCAGGCAGGCGGGAAGATGAGTAGACATTATATCTTTATCCAGGCTACTGTAGACCAAGACGGTCATCACCTGTGTGAAGAGTGTCCTGCTGACTCATACCTTCATTTTCTGACAGATGTGATCCTCATTACAGTTGACATCCCTGGCAAGGTGAACCTAGTGGTGCAGTTCTCCCCTTTAAATAAGAAAGTTACAAATGTTCCTTACGTGTTCCTTGGGATAGGCACAATCATTATCCTCATGGGAACCTCTGGCCATTTTGCTACCTGCTAGGCTTCTGAATGGATTCTAAAACAGCACGCCATGTTCTAGATCCTTATTTTCTTGGTTGAGTTGGTGGCTGCTATTGTCAGATTTGTTTTTAGTCATGAGATTAAAAACAGCTTTAAGATAAACTATGAGGCTGCCTTGAAGCAACACAATGATACTGCAGTTCACAGAAGTGAGACAGTGAAAACCACTGCACTGCTTTGGTGTCTAGAATACTAAAGACTGGGAAAATATTGACTACTTATTTCACAGAGAAAGGATTCCCCTAGAGATGCTATCTACTGCATAGGAAATGTACTCAAGATTATCTGAAAGATCCAGAGAAGATGTATTCAGGAGGGTTATTTTACAACGGTAACAAATGGTATCCAATCGGAAATGGTTGTTGTGGTGATTTCCTTTGAAGTTGCTTGTTTCTAGCAGATAGAGGTTTTTTAGCCTGCTGCCTTTCTTGTTCCATCATAAGTAACCAGCCTAACATACCATAAGCTGGTGGTTGGCAGTCTTATACCTCTCTGACCAAGGACACAATTCACCTCATCTCCCTTCCGTAGAAAGGGAGAACACCTCTTGGCCTTCAATATTTAAACTGCTGAATAAATGCATGAATAGACTGATCCAATCAAGAACTGGTACGTGCAGTTATGAGCCCAACGCTTGCTTCCTCCAGCTCAGGTTTTTGAAGCTAGAGAATGTTCTGAGTGATATTAATCTAGCTCTAGAGGGGACGGTATGAATTCATCTGATCTTTTTTCCTGACTTTGTTTTAGTATGGCTTTTTCAGAAGGTGCTATGGAGTCCCCTTACTTCTTTTTTGTTGTTGTTCAGGCATGTATGGCTCTCCAGATTCTAGAGATATTGGAATGGTTTGTCATTTGCTTCTCTAGTCCGTTTTACAGATGAGGAAATTGAGATAAACAGGATTAAGTGACTTGCCTAGGGTCACACAGCTAGTAAGTGTCTGAAGCCAGATTTCAACTCACTGATTAAAACCAGGGCTCTATCCACTGTGCCATCTAGGTGCCCCCACTTGTTCCTTCATATTGCTTAAGTATATAGACAATTCTTACTTTACCGAAGTGGACCATTTGGCAGACCTCTATGTAAAGGTATTTTTAAGTAATGCCAAAGACCTGGGGAAGGGAAAGGAGGAAGGGGGCCCACATCGGGGAGAGATGGGGCTGCACGTGACTTAAGAACTCACTGGGACTGAGGACAGAGAAGCAAGAGCAGGAGGAGGAACATGTGGCCTAGCCAAAAGGAAGAAGGGAGGTGAGGCAGACATGTGGGGGCCAGACAAGGACACAGACAGGAGAGAACAGGGAACCTAAGGGTTGGATGGACAAACAGAGCCACACACAGGGCAGGTGGGTAGCATGGGCAAAGGTTTCCTGTCTGGCACTGGAGGTCTCAAGCCAAGCCACTTAGCCAGAAGCTGTGGCACATTAGCTACGCTTTCACTTGAAGGATGGTTCCAAGGATTTTTTAAGGTTTTGTTGGGGGGGAGGAGAGGCCACATAGCTCCAACCAAGGAGCAAGAGTGGAGAGAGAAAGAGAGAGAGCACAGTACTTCCTGTACAGTAAAGTTAATATAGGTGGGTTTTTTTTGGAATGTAAATTTCTTTCAGAATTTTTATATAAAGTCAAATTTGCATAATGCAAATTTACATAAAGGGAGAACCGTAATCCTCTTATTCTTCAGCTTTAGAGTATCTTCTAGTGGCTTGGGAAGGTGAGCTTCATCCATTGGCTCTCTTATTTGACTGTGCAGAGTAGGAGCAGTTAGCTCCTATGTTTCCTTGGCTCTGTTATGCTTATGGGCATAGAGGTTACATTGTGCATCTCACAAACTGTCACAACTGTCAAGTGATGCTTAAAGGTCTCTGAACCAATATGCTGACACCAAAAGACACAAATGTTCTGTGTTTGCCCAGGGTTCAGAGAGCTGAATGTTTCTCTCTATTGCCTCCTAAATCAAAAGTTTTATGTCTATTTTTATAGGTTTCTTTTCTCTCCCTTTTGTTTTTTGTTTTTAGGAAGGTCTTAATTATTTCTTAATTATGCTATAGTGACTTGGTTTTCCTTAAGGGACTTGGAGGTAGTAGTTGTTTGGGAAATGACTTAATTGTTAGTATCATATACTACTTTGCCTTGTATTCTTGTGGGCTGATTTATATTTGGGGCCAATAAACCTAACAAACAGTTGAATATTGTTTTATGGGTCTTAAAACCCAATAAACAGTTGAATATTGTCCTTAAAAAAAGAGACAAGCTGGGAAGCTGCAGTAGGCTTAAAGACACCAAAGATAATGAAACAATGTCAATATTAAGCACACATACATCAAATTTTATGGTATGTAAGTACTTAAAGGAAAAGCTAACTGAACCACCAGGAGAACTAGACATTAATATACTAGAACCGCTGGGGACTTTAACATTGCTCTTTTAGACCTACTCAATCTAACAAAGATAGATAAGAAAAAAAGAATGGAATTTTGAGGAAAAAATCAGATAGGATAGTTCTTTGATGATTATGCAATAATAATTATGACATGCATAATAGACTAATAAAAACAATAAAAGTCATTATTATATTAATAGATGATTTAAAAGCCTTCAACAAAATGTTATGGAAGACAGTCCCTCAAGCAATCACAATCTGCTCTGCCTGGTACCCCCTCATGTGAATATTTTGTGCCTTTGCTTCTGGAAATAAATGATATGTGTGGATCCAGTTAATCTACTTTGGATCATGTGCAAATATTCTCTGACTATTTCATTTCCACTTACTACACAATGGTGAAAGTCCTTTTAATTGGCTGTGAGCTAAGATTAAGTGTGCCAACACAAGGTTCAGATACAGGATCTCAAGTCCTCACTCCCTGGAGCCTTTCAAATAAAGAATTGCTCTAAGTCTCTGGGCTGAGGGAGGAGACAACAACTCCGCCTGCCATATTTCACTACCAGGACCACAGTGTAGCCAGTGAATGCATGGCTTTGCTGTTCTTGATCTTGGGCGAAGAAATGCTGGAGATGGGATGACCTTGTGAGCTTTGAAAGGTCAAGAGACCTCCAAACACTGGGGCCCCTGGCAGCCCTGGGGAACAACCTGTATGACCTATCCCAGCAGTGAATCAAACCAGCAGCTGAGACACTGTGTCCTAGAAGCAAGGGAGAGCCTCATCCAGCAGCTGTGCCTCAATTGTAATGAACTTAGTGGGGCAAATGTAGGGTTGTGCTGGAGTCTTCTGGAACCAAGTGAAATATTAAATTTTTAGTAGGAGCATTTACAGCTCAGAAATAAGCAAACACCACAAATCAGACATGGCAGCTAAACGATATGTTTATTATTTCTGCCTTTTACATTTATTTATGAGTTCTCTTTTCCCTAGTACATGGTCTACTTTTGCAAAAGTCCTTTGTAATGCTAAGAATATATAAGGTTTTTGATAGTCTTATTCAGAAAATACCACAAGTCTTTAAAATCTAACTTCTCTGAAAGTCTTCTCATTTCAATTTTATTTCTTTTTTCTTTACCTTTTCCTCAGATTTATTTAGCTCTGAGAAAGGAACATTAAAGCCTTCCAACAACTATGGGATTACTATGGATATCTTTTTGTAACTCGGTAAACTTTTCATTTATGAACTTAGATGATATGTGTGTGTGTATAAAAACATTTAATAATGTTTTCATTGTCTTTGGTATCTTTAAACATCATGTAATTTCCCTCTTCATTTCTCTTGACATTAATTTTAATTTTTCTGACAGTATGATTGAAACGCCTACTTTTTTGGAGTCATCTAATAAATAGTAAATTATGTTTGAGGATCTCATTTTCATTATATATTTCCTTTATTTTTTAGATATGTTTCTTATATGCAGTAAATTTTTTTGTTCCATTTTCTTACCCATTCTGCCATTGTCTTTTGCTTTGCATTATTCAACACATTTACATTTAAGATTATAATGGTTAGGTTAGTGTTTTCCTTAATTTCTTTGTTTCTGTATTGACTTTATTGCCTTTTGTCCCTACACTTAGTTTCACTTACACTAATTTAAAATTAGTCTATTCCTGCAGGATTCTTCACCCACCTACTCCTTTTTATCATATATACTCTTTTTTTGCTTTATATATTCCAAATTTATTGAATTTAGTTAAATTGTTTATCTATCTACCATCTATATGTTTACTTAGCTGCATCTATCTCCCCCCTTTTTTGAGTCTTCTTTCCCTCACCCTCAAGATATTTTTGTGTTTCAAACTACTTCTTGCCTGCCCCCATACCTCTTAACTTAGGTAATATTCTTTGGTGACACACTTTTCCAAGACATGTTTATATTTCCTTTGTTTTCCTCCTTGTTTCTATCCATTTTTAGGACATTCTGAAGCCAGTTCTCTCATTCATGGGTAAACTCTTATATATTTCCCTTTATTTCTCTCTATGTCTTTCATGAGATTTAGAAGTTTTAGAGGTCCCAAATTGGAGATCCCTCCTCTATCCCATTTGTATGTTAATGCATTGTATATCTCACTCCATCCTTTCTTAATTTGTACATTTATTTAGTTTATCCTCAGATATTTTATGCATTTTGTAGTTATTTGGTATGAGTTCCCTTTCTGTTATTGCTTCTTGTGTTATATTATTGTTTAGAAATGCTATTGATTTTGAGGATTTATTTTGTAGCCTGCAACTTTGCTGAAGCTATTAATTGCATATCTTTGCTGATTCCCTGTGGTTTTCCAAGTAAACCATTATATAATCAGCCAGCAGGTAATGTGTTATCTTTTCTTTACCTATCATTATTCCTTTTAATCCTTTCTTTTTTCTTATTGCTATTGCCAGCATTTCCAGAACCATATTAAATAAAAGGTGGGGTAAGAGTAGGATTCCTTGCTTCATTTTGTATTTATTGGAAAAGGTTCTGGTTTTTGCATATTGCATATGATGGTTGCTTTTGGTTTTAGATAAATGCTTCTTTAAATGATGTTTTAAAGGTCCCTTTGTGCCTATGCTTTTTAGAGTTTGGTTTTCTGTAGCATAAAAAGGTTGTACTTTGTCAAAGGTATTTTTCTGCATCTAATGAGTTGATCATGTGGTTTTGAATGTTTTTTTTTAATATGACTATGTTGACTGTTTTCCTAATGTTGAACCACTCTCATATTCCTGATATAAATCCCACTTGATCAAAGAATGATTTCTTGGATAAATCTCTGTAATTTTCTTGAAAGGATTTTGTTTAAAATTTTTGAATCAATGTTCCTTAAGATAGTGACCTATGGTTTTCTTTCCACATTTTATCTTTCCCTGGTTTAGGTACTAGGTCTATATTTGTCTCATAAAAAGATTCTGGTGGGGTTCTTTCACAGTTTTTGAGAATAATTTGTGAAGTGTCTACGCTGTTATTTAAAGGTTGGATAGAGTTGTCCTATGAATCCCTCAGGTTCAGGGGTTTTTATCTTTGGTAGTTCTTTTACAGCTAGATCTACTTCCTTTTCCGAGCGTGGGTTATTTAAGATCTCTATAGGGACTTCTGAAAGTTTGGGTATTTTATATTTTTGCAGGTATTCCTCTATTTCTTCTGTGTTCTCAGTTTTGTTAGCATATGTGATAATGTATTCTGATTATTATTTTTATTTCTTCTGGTTTGCCGTGATTTCACCTTGCTCATTTGCTATTTTATTGATTTTATTTTCTTCTCTCTTTAATCAGATTAGGCTTGTCCATTTTATTAGTCTTTTCATAGATCCAACTTTTAGTTTTATTTATCATTTCTATGGGTTTTTTAGTTCTAATTTGTCTATTTTCCTTCTAATTTTAATGTTTCCTCTTTTGAGCTTATTTTAGGCTTGTTTATTTGTTGATTTTCTAGCTTTAAAATGCATATTCAATTCACTAATCTTCTCTTTTTCTATTTTGTTAATGTATAATTGTAAGATATGATTTTCCCCCTAAAGACTACATCCTAGAAATTTTGCTATGTTGCTTCATTATTATCATTTTCTTTAACATGGTTATTCATTGTTTCTATGATTCATTCTTTGACTCACTCATTATTATTTGTGAGTTCATTGTTAAATCTCGAATTGATTCTATATTTTTTGTTTGTGGTCCCTGAACCAATTTCTCTTCTTGCTGCATTATGGTCGGTAAAGGATTTTTTTCACTATTTCTGCCTTTTTTGCATTTATTTCCAATATTTCTGTGTGCTACTATATGGTCAATTTTTGAAAAAGTTCCATGTGGTACAGAGAAATATGTCCCATTTAGAAAATGCCATAAATCTTTTAACTTTAGTTTCTCCAAAAATTTATTTAGCTCCATATTTTCCCTTTTGGAGAGAGGAGTCAATCTTGATTTACACCAAGGTTATGAGCCTATGTGACTGGGAAGGTGGTGGTGCCCTCAACATAATAGAGCTATTTAAAAGAGGAGAGGATTAAAAAGGGAAAATAATAATGAATTTAGTTGAAAATATGTTGGATTTGAGGTGTCTGTGAGATATCCAGTTTGAGATATCTAATAGGCAGTTGGTGATTTGAGACTGGAACCCGAGAGAGTGCAGGGCTGGCTATAGAAATCTGGGAATCATATGCATATAGTAATTGGCATTTGAACCCATGAGAGCTGATGAAATCACAAAGTGAGATAGTCTACAAGGATAAGGGAAGAGGGTCAAGGACAGAGCCTTGGGGAGGGACGGGGTGGGTGGGTGGGGGATGACACCATGGTTAGTGGATGTGACCTCGTTGAAGATCCAGAAAAGGATACTGAAGAGTGGTCAGATAGGTAGGAGAAGAAATCAAGAGACAGTAGTGTTATGAAAACTTTGAGAAAAGAGATTATCAAGGAGCTAAAGACTACAGAGAGATCAAGAAAAATAAAGCTTGAGAAAAGGCCTTTATATTTGACAATTAAGAGGTAATTAGTTACTTTGGAGAAAGCAGTTTCAGTTGAATGATGAGGACAGAACCCCTGGTTACAGAGGGCTTAGAATCCAGTTGGAGGAAAGGAATTAGAGGCATTGAGTATGGAGAGTTTTTTCAAGGAGTTGAGTTTCAAGAGTTTTCAAGGATGATAGCTAGTGGGGATAGTCAGATCAAGTGAGGTTTTTTTAAGGATAGCTGAGTTATGGACATGTTTATAGGCTGCAGGGAAGGAGCCCCAGATAGGGAAAGATTGAAAATTAATGAGAGTGTGGGTGATAATGGATGAAATCAGCTGGAGAAGATAAGATAGAATGAGATCAAGGCATGTAGAGGGATTTGGAGAAGGGCCACTTCTTTTATTTATTTTTTTGGAGGGGGGAAGGCTGCGCAATTGGGGTTAAGTGACTTGCCCAAGGTCACACAGCTAGTAAGTGTATCAAGTGTCTGAGGCCAGATCTGAACTCAGATTCTCTTGACTCCAGCACCAGTGTTCTACTCACTGCACCACTTAGCTGCTCCTTTTTAAAAAAAAAATTTTTTTTAGAAGGGCTACTTCTTCAAATGAGATTGGAGTAAAAGAGGAGATAGTGGCAGAAAAGGAGGGGAGAAGAGGTTCTCTTGAAGAATGTACTTACGTTTGGGGGGTGAAGAATGAGGCATGATCTTTTTTGAAGAGGTTGGTGGCAGAGTTCCTTGGGAGGCTTGAGGAGGGATGAAAAGTGTTCAAATAGCTGCTGTAGGGATAGCAAATAGATTAAAAGATGTGTGAAAGGCTGGTGTTGTTGCAGTGGGAATCCATTTAAAATTATATAACATAAATCTGTAGTGGACCTAGTCATCATGCTTTCATGACTTCTCAAGCTCCATTCAGCGGCATGTGAATAAGAACTAAGGTGCCAGATGATGGGATTACTATAAGGCTGAAGTTTAGCAAAGCACGATCCACAATACAACAAGCAGCCAAGGGACTCTGGTCTAGAGATACATAATTGCATTGATTATCCAAGCGCTTAAGATAGGGATTGGCTAAGATAGGGAAGGGTGCTAAGAACATAGGGGTGACGGCCTGGAAAAAAAAACTGAGGAGTAGAGGGATTAGAGGTCATGATCAAGATGAAGAACAAGGTTATAGATGATAAAGCAGAGTAAAAGGGTAATGATAAAAGATTATAACCACATTAAGGATTTTCAGAGTTCGTTAAAATGGTCAGTGAACACTTGTGAGCAATGGCAAGATCAGAGGCACAACCATCTCTGTAAGTGAAGTGGAATGGAGGAATAGGTCATGGATACTGAATATATTAAGGAAATGAGAATTCTAAGTACTTGTGAAATATCAATATAGATGCTGAAGTCCCCTAGTATGAAGGCAGAAGAAGGGGTGGAGAGAAAAAGTGTGAGCTAGGCACTGAAGTCATTGAGGAAGGAAGGAGAACATCCTGGGTTCAAAGTCAAATATTTACAGCAGCACTTTTTTGTAGTAACAAAGAGCAGGAAGGAAAATGGGTCTGCATTGATTGGGGAATGACGGAACAAATTATGGTATATCAAGTAATAGAGTATGACTGTATAACCAATGATGAATATGAAGAATTCAGAGCATCTTAGGAATGTTTGTATGAACCGATGTGGACTGAAGTAAGCAGAACCAGGACAATAATTTCCACGATGCCAATAATAATGTAAAGGAAAACAAAATGGAAAAAATTCGGAACTCTCATCAATGTAGTTACCAACATGAGACAGTAGAGACAGTTCTCAAAGTGTATGTAATCCAGGGATACCTGAAGGTCTCTAACATCCTTTCAAGGGATCCTTGAACCTCAATGCCCCGCTTTTCAACCACTGCCTAAGCAGTCAAATCTTGCATTATAGGTCTGGAGTTGTGGGAGAGGTTTCCAAACTAGATGCTACATTTAATGCTGAAAATGCAGTCTTCTAGGATGTCTAGAGGCTTGCTGACACATGTTAAATTCCTTGAAGGAAAGCAAAATATCAGTCAAGGATGCTTTGTTTTGTCTCTTTTTTCCCCCAATAGCAATATGACTTTTCTCCATGTAGCTCTGTCTGCCACAATATAAATTCAGTTCCATAATTTAATTCAAAGTGGGACAATGAAATTAAAATTGGCTTGTTTCTGTGTCTTGTCAGTTTTTAAGCACTGGTTCTCAATTCCCTGAGTTGTATTTGTTTAGTTACTAAACAAGGGGATCACTTTGAAAAGCATAGCCCAGTCTGAGGAGGCCTCCTCAGGTGTTTAAATTGATGCATAACCATGCACATATTCTAAAGACTGACATTTTATATGGATACAAAGGCCTTAGGTTGCTATTTTCAGGATTTTTTTTGGCAGGGCAATTGGGGTTAAGTGGCTAAGTCACACAGCTAGTACATGTGTCAAGTGTCTGAGGCTGGATTTGAACACAGGTCCTCCTGACTCCAAGGCTGGTGCTCTACTCACTGTGCCACCTAGCTGCCCCAAGGTTGCTATTTTCAACTACTACTAGGCTTGTACTTCAAAGAGATCAAAAAAGGAAAGGGCACATATGTACAAAGATATTTTTAGCAGCTTTCTTTGTGATGGCAAAGAACTGGAAGCTGAAGGAGTTCCCATCATTTGGGGAATGGCTGAATAGATTATGGTGTGAGGAATGTGATGGGATCCTATTGTGCCAGAAGAAATGATAGAAGGAATGGTTTCAATGAACCTGGGAAGACATATATGAACTGTGGCAGAATGCAGTGAGAATAACCAGGAGAATAATTTATACCTTAACAAAAATACTGGAAATGCAAATATAACTGTAAAAGACTTAAGAATTTGGAGCAATGTAATGACCAACTATTATTGCAGAAGGCCAATGATGGAGCATGTTCTCTGCTGCCAGACAGAGAGGGGATAGATCCAATATGGAAAATGGAACGTATATTTTTGGATAGAGTGAATGAGGACATTTTGTTTTGCTTGCCTGAGATTATTTGTTACATCAGTTTTATTTTTCTTTTTTTCTTTCTCAGTAGATGCAAGCGTAGGAGGGAGAGAAAATAAGAATGTATCAAGTGGGGAAAAAAATCTATTTTCAAATTCGTAAGTAGTATATGCAAACATAGGCAAAGTGGCATAGTAGATAGAGAGAAATTGCCTTGGAGGAAGATCTAGGTTTATGTCCTACCTTTGACACATACTTGCTACGGGAGCCCAGGCAAATCCTTTGGCAACTTCATGCTCTAGGCAACTCATTTAAGACTATAATTTGCAGAGCAAGTGGCAGTCTGCATATTGAAATAAGAAGTTACAAACCACTTCCAACTCTAACCCTAATTTCAACTCTGACTCTAACTGTAACCTTAATTCTAAACCTAATTAATTTCTAACTCTAACCCTAATTTTAATTAATTTCTAACCCTAAACTCAAATTTGTTTCTACATTCATTTCTACGACTAAGTAACTCCGACTCTTGACTCTGCCTTCACCTCTGACTCTAGCACTAATCCCTAAAGCTATTTTTACACTGATAAAATCACAGATCTGTCCAGAAGGGCGTAAAGGAGGGGAATCAATGGAAAGATGTTGGGCCAAATACAATAGACAAACTGGGTGATCTGAGTTGAATGGGAACGTATGATAACACTGTAGAAGGTGTGAGCTAGAAAGGACATTCGAGATCATCTGATTTAATCCCATAATTTTAAGGATGGGGAATCTAATATTTGACAAACACAAAGACCCAAGTTTTGGGGTCAAGAACTCACTATTTGACAAAAACTGTTGGGGAAACTAGAAAACATTCTTGCAAAAACTAGGTATAAAAGAACATCTTATACCATATACCAAGATAAGGTCAAAATGGGTATAAGATTTAGATATAAAGGGTGATACCATAGGCAAATTAGGGGATCATGGAATAGTTTACCCGTCAGATCTATGGATAAGGGAAGAATTTATGACCAAACAAGAGATAGAGAGCATTATGAGATGTAAGATGGATAATTTTGATTATATTAAATTAAAAAGATTTTGCACAAACAAAATTAACACAACCAAGATTAGAAGAAAAGAAGAAAGCTGTGGAAAAAAGTTACTGCAAGTGTCTCATAAATAAGGCCTCATTTCTCAAATATATAGAGAACTGAGTCAAATTTCTAAGAATACAAGTCATTCCCCAATTGATAAATGGTCAAAGGATATGAACAGGCAGTTTTCAGAAGAAGAAATCAAAGTTATCTATAGTCATAAAAATGCTCTAAATCACTACTGATTAGAGAAATGTAAATTAAAACAATTCTGAGGTACAGCCTCACTAACATGGCTAACATGACAAAACAGGAAAATGATAAATGTTGGAGAAGATGTGGGAAAGCTGGAAAACTGTTGCATTGTTGGTGGAGTTGTGAACTGATCCAACCATTCTGGAGAGCAATTTGGAACTTTGTCCAAAAGGCTATAAAACTATGCATGCCCTTTGACTCAGCAATACCACTACTTGGTCTGTAGTCTAAGAGATTAAAAGTGGGAAGGAGAATGACCTATTTGTACAAAAATATTTATAGCAGCTTTTTTGTGGTGGCAAAGAATTGGAAATTAAGGAGATGTCCATCAATTGAGGAATGGCTGAACAAGTGTGGTATATGACTGTGATCGGATACTATTGTGCTAAAAGAAAAGACAAAGAGAATTATTTCAGAAAAACCTGGAAAGACCTACATGAACTGATGTAAAACGAAGTGAGTAGAACCAGGAGAACATTGTACACAGCAACAGTAACATTGTACAATGATCAACTGTAACTGACTTAACTATTCTCAGCAATACAGTGATCCAAGACAATTCCAAAGGACTCATGATGAAAAATGCTATCAATCTCTGGAGAAAAAACTGATGGGGTCTGAACACAGATGGAAGTATACTATTGTTCACTTTTTAAATTTTTTCAGTTTCTTTTTTATCTGTGTTTTCTTTCACAACGTGACTAATATTGAAATGTGTTTTGCATGATTGCACATGCATAATCTATATCAAATTGCTTACCTTTTGGGAGATGGGGAGAGTAGGACAGAGGGAGAGAATTTAGAATTTAATTTTTTGAATGAACGTTAAAAATTATTTTTACATGTAACTGGTAAAAAACAAAATATTATCAAAAATGATTTTTAAAAAAGAAATCTAACTTTCTCTGATTTATACTTTAGTTGATCAAATATTCTAGGTCTTGCATCTATACTCAACTTCTGCTTTTCTTTTTTTTATTTAACTTCAAGTTATGTTTATTAAACCAATTGTCATCATTTAGATGCCACTAAAAGTAATCACATTGTGCTAACATGGCAGGGTGGTGACTAACAAGGCATGATATAATTTTGAATGTGTTAATTTTTTATTGGTTCCCAAGAGCACTACATTGAGGTTTCATTTTTTCTTTTTTTTTTTTTTACATTTTTTTCATCATTCCCTTTTTTTTATTTATTTAATATATTTAGTTTTCACCATTGATTTTCACAAGAGTTTGAATTACAAATTTTCTCCCCATTTCTACCCTCCCCCCCACTCCAAGATGGTGTATATTCTGGTTGCTGTGTTCCCCAGTCAGCCCTCCCTGTCACCCCACACCCCTCCCATCCCCTTTTCCCTTCCTTTCTTGTAGGGCAAGATAAATTTCTACACCCCATTGCCTGTGTATCTTGCATGCGAAAACTTTTTTTTGTTGTTTTTGAACATCTGCTTTTACAACTTTGAGTTCCAAATTCTCTCCCCTCTTCCCTTCCCACCCACCCTCCCTCCCTAAGAAGTCAAGCAATTCAACATAGGCCACATGTGTTTCATTACATGTAACCCTTCCACAATACTCATGTTGTGAAAGACTAACTATATTTTGCTCCTTCCTAACCTATTCCCCTTTATTGAATTTTCTCCCTTGACCCTGTCCGCTTTTGAAAGTGTTTGTTTTTGATTACCTCCACTGCCAATTGCCCTCCCTTCTATCATCCCCCCCCCTTTTTTATCTTCTTCCTTCTTCTTTCCTGTGGGGTAAGATACCCAATTGAGTATGTATGGTATTCCTCCTCAGGTCAAATCTGATGAGAGCAAGATTCACTCATTCCCCCTCACCTGCCTTCTCTTCCCTTCCTACAGAACTGCCTTTTCTTGCCACTTTTATGCGAGATAATTTACTCCATTCTATCTCTCCCTATCTCCCTCTCTCAATATATTCCTCTCTCATCCCTTAATTTAATTTCTTTCCTTTGGATATCTTCCCTTCATCTTCAACTCACCCTGTGCCCTCTCTCTCTCTCTCTCTCTCTCTCTCTCTCTCTCTCTCTCTCTCTCTATATATATATATACATATATATATATATATATATATATATATATATATATATATATATATATATATATATGTGTGTGTGTGTGTGTGTGTGTGTGTGTATGTATGTGTATATATATGTATATATATATGCACATACATATATACATACATACACATTCACTTATACATATACACATAAACATATATATATGTGTGTGTGTGTATATATATATATATATGCATCTTCCCTTCAGTTACCCTGATACTGAGGTCTCATGAATCATACACATCATCTTTCCATGTAGGAATGTAACCAAAACAGTTCAACTTTAGTAGGTCCCTTGCAATTTCTTTTTCTTGTTCTTTTTCTTGATTACCTTTTCATGCTTCTCTTGATTCTTGTGTTTGAAAGTCAAATTTTCTATTCAGCTCTGGTCTTTTCACTGAGAAAGCTTGAAAGTCCTCTATTTTATTGAAAAGCCATATTTTGCCTTGGAGCATGATACTCAGTTTTGCTGGGTAGGTGATTCTTGGTTTTAATCCTAGCTCCATTGACCTCCGGAATATCATATTCCAAGCCCTTCGGTCTCTTAATGTGGAAGCTGCCAGATCTTGGGTTATTCGGATTGGGTTTCCACAATACTCAAATTGTTTCTTTTTGGCTGCTTGCAGTATTTTCTCCTTGATCTGGGAGCTCTGGAATTTGGTGACAATATTCCTAGGAAATTTCTATTTGGGATCTATTTGAGGAGGCGATCGATGGATTCTTTCAATTTCTATTTTGCCCTGTGGCTCTAGAATATCAGGGCAGTTCTCCTTGATAATTTCTTGAAAGATGATATCTAGGCTCTTTTTTTGATCATGGCTTTCAGGTAGTCCAATAATTTTCAGTTTCTCTCTCCTGGATCTATTTTCCAGGTCAGTGGTTTTTCCAATGAGATATTTCACATTGTCTTCCACTTTCCCGTTCCTTTGGTTCTGTTTTATAATATCTTGATTTCTCATCAAGTCACTAGCTTCCACTTGCTCCAATCTAATTTTTAAGGTAGTATTTTCTTCAGTGGTCTTTTGGACCTCCTTTTCCATTTGGCTAATTCTGCCTTTCAGGGTATTCTTCTCCTCATCGGTTTTTTGGAGCTCTTTTGCCATTTGAGTTAGTCTATTTTTTAAGGTGTTGTTTTCTTCAGTGTATTTTTCAGTATTTTTTGGGTCTCCTTTAGCAAGTCATTGACTTGTTTTTCATGGTTTTCTCGCATCCTTCTCATTTCTCTTCCCAATTTTTCCTCTACTTCTCTAACTTGCTTTTCCAACTCCTTTTTGAGCTCTTCCATGGCCTGGGACCAGTTCATGTTTTTCTTGGGGGTTTTTGTTGTAGGCTCTTTGACTTTGGTAACTTCTTCTGTCTGTATGTTTTGGTCTTCTTTGTCACCAAAGAAAGAATCCAAAGTCTGCGACTGAATCTGGGTGCGTTTTCGCTTCCTGGCCATATTCCCAACCAACTGACTTGACTCTTGAGTTTTCAGCTGGGTACGACTGCTTGTAGACTAAAGAGTTCTATGTTCCACACTTGGGGGTATGCGCCAGCTCTGCCACACCAGCACTCCTCCTTCCCCAAGAACCCCCAGCCCGAACTGGACTTAGATCTTCAGCAGGCTCTTCACTCCTGCTCTGATGCGCCACTTAATTCCTCCCACCAGGTGGGCCTGGGGCCGAAAGCAACTGCAGCTGTACATCTGTAGCCGCCCCACCTCCGCTGCCCCCGGGGCGGTAGCCAAACCACGAACTCCTTCCACTCCCGCAGCTTTTCCCACTAACCTTCTCTGTTGTCTTTGTTGTTTGTGGGTTGAGAAGTCTGGTAACTGCTGCAGCTCACTGATTCAGGGCGCTAGGGCATGCTCCACCCGGCTCCTGGTCTGGTTGGTCTGTGACGCTCTGCTGGCTCCTGCTCCTCTCTGCTCTGCTCCCAGCTCCGTGTGGGATAGAGACCATCACCCAGAGACCATCTAGGCTGTCCTGTGCTGGAGCCCTGCTTCCCTCTGCTGTTTTGTGGGTTCTGCAGTTCTAGAACTGATTCAGAGCCATTTTTTATAGGTTTTTGGAGGGATTCGGCAAGGAGCTCACACTAGTCCTTGCTTTCCAGCTGCCATCTACAACTTCTGCTTTTCTGATAGAAATCCCCATACTTTCTTTGCCATGCTCTAACATGATTCAATGACTTTTGAGCTTGAGTTTGACATTAACTTGAATAAATCAGTTATCATCTCTACAGATTGGACCTTGGATTCCCATCTATAAATTGAATGGGTTAGAATCCATTATCTCTATGGTACCCTCCTACCCTATGTCCCTTGGGAATCATGGATCTCCTCATCAAAAACTAGTATAATGGCTTCATAGATAATTGGTCTTGTTGCTTCCAGTCTCTGCTTCTCTGCAGTTCATATCCTGCACCCAGAAAAAAGTCTTCCTAGTACACATTACTCCCATACTCAAAAATCTTTAATGATCCTCTAATGCTTATTAAGATAAAAGATAAATTCCTGAACCTGCCCTTAATGTCCCTCTCCATTCTGCCTCCAATTTATCTTTCCAGTCTTGTTTTAATCTATTCGTATCATATACTATACATTTTAGCTAGGTTATATTACTGGCACTCCCCCAATCATGTCCAGCCCCTTTCTGCTTTTGTGAGTTTGCACAGGTTGTGTCCACTCAGAGAACACACTCCATCCACATCTTTGCCCACTGAGATGTTTTTCCTCCGTTAATACCCTTCTCAAATGTCAATTCTCCTTTGAAACCTTTCCTAATCGCCCCAGATTAAAGTGATCTGTTTTTTTCTCATATCTCCTGATGATATCCCATCCTGTTTCCTATTTCATTCATTTCTGAACATGCCTTGATCTTCCTTATTAGATTGCAAGATCTCTAAGGTCAGGAACTATGTTGTTCCTGGTCTTCAATTCAGTGGCACAGTCGATAGCCTTGAACCTGGAGCAAGGAAAACCTGAGTTCAAATCTGGTCTCAGACACGTCCTAGCTATGTGACTCTGGGCAAGTCATTTAATCTCTGTTTGCCCCAACCTCCTCATCTGTAAAATGGGGAAGACAATAATGAAGAATAGACAGGTGGGTCCTCATGTCCTGAAAGAATTTACTCAGTGTCCAAGTCAGAAGGCGTTTATTGGGATAATGTGCCCAGTGGGCCCTGCTTCCATGTGGGAGAGACAGACCAAGCCCTGCTCCCCTATGGGAGGCAAAGCAATTGGCCAGGTTAGTGTCTGGTCTAAATAGTTTCACAGGATGGAGGGAAGGAGAGCAGCAGAAGGGAGGAGGGGCAAGCACAACTCTGGACTGCCTGGGATATCAGGTGGTATAGAGGTTATCTTAGTCATACAGATGAACAAGGAGAACAGAAAAGGGGAGGGGAAGAGCTTCTCTAGGATGTCACGTAGTTGGGGTGTTTTGTGAAAAGCATACAGATAAGTCCCCAATGGGGGCATCAGTGCATAATCTATGGCTGGTCACAGCCTTCATCTTATCTCATATCTCACATCCGACATCCTGCTTGCTCCATCTGCCTCGAAGCACTCCTTTCTATCTCATCATTAATAATAGCACCTACCTCCCAAACTTGTTGTGAAGACAAGTGAGATAATAATTATAAAGTGCCATATAAATATTATTAATATCTATCAAGATTGTCAGGAGGATCGAATGAGATATTTATAAAGTGTTTTGCAAACCTTAAGTTACCACAGAAATGCCAGCTATTATTAGTATTAGTGTTATAGTTAGTTACAAATAGGCAATTAATAAATGTTTATTGAATTCAATTGAGTTGGGAAATGGGACAGATCAAACAATTAGAAGTTGTAGTGAGAGGGGGGTTTCCCCTTTCAATGTATTAAAGGTAGAGGAATTCCAAGTGGTGATGTTTCTCATAAGGATTTGTTCAGAGTGAAAGTGAGTCACTATGATTGAGGTGTTTGAGGCCCAGGGTATTTTAAGGATTAATGACATTTTATGTTGACATCACCAAGGACGATGACAGGATTTGGAGGGAAGAAATCCGGGAAAATTATAACCTCCTGAGCTCTTTAGTCTATAAGGCATGTGTGAATTTGTCAGCTTTTCTGTTATTCACTCTGGCTATCAAATTCCCTAAGGCAGCTAGGTCGCATAGTAGATAGAGTGCTGGGCTTGGAGTCAGGAAGACTCATCTTCCTGAGTTCAAATCTGACCTCAGACACTGACTGGCTTTGTGACCCTGGGCAAGTTACTTAACCCTGTTTGCCTCAGTTCTTCATCCATAAAATGAGCTGGAGAAGGGAATGGCCAACCACTCCAGTGTCTTTGCCAAGAAAACCCTAAATGGAATCACGAAGAGTCAGATATGACTGAACAACAACAACAACAAACCTAGTTCCCACTGTTCTTCCTGCCATGGACATCATTAAATTTTGTAACAACCCTGGAACCCAGCCTAGAAGTTGTTGATTCCAAAAGATGATGTGGAATTTTTTTTAACTAGGTCTCCCTATCTCATCCTGGCTGGCAGTACAGCAGCCATTCATGGACCTGATCTCACCAGTAATCAGCACAAGAGCTTTGCTCTGCTCTGTTTTATCCCTCCTTAGACAGCCTGGTGCTCCACCCACTCATTCTCTTGTGATGATTAAAAAATTCAGAGGGACATAGTTTACAGGTAATTTAATCATTTTTTTAATAAGGCTAACACTTATGATTAAAAAGATGGTCATCTGGCAACTTTCTTAGACCAAAGACCCCTCATGGTGGTGGGCTCAGAGTTTACATGCCCTTTGAAGAATAGGTGTCCCTGTGGGGTACCAATCAACTCTGATTGGTTAACATAGTGGGAGGTGGGCTATATTAAAATGAGGGTCTTGGGGTACATGACTTGGGTCACCCAAATCTTGGTCAAAGAGACCTCAATTTCCATATCTCTTGTCTTGACAAAAGGAAAAAATCAACACTTCTCCAGACCTCTCTGAGCAAACACAATGAACAGGAATATACCCATTAGCCCAAACTTAGAATTTGTTTTCTTGTCTGATTAGATCTTGGCCTGGGTAAATCTTTAAGAGAGATTTCCCACACTGGTTGGTTTCTGGATGAGGAAATAGAAAAGGGGAAAAACCCTGGTCCTGATTCAATAATTGGTTATTAATTACAAGAGAGAAGTATTCATTTCTCACGCTCTTCTGTTGTCAGGGGCTCACCATATTGGTGCACAGACATAAGATCAGCTCTAGCCTATTAAAGCTCATCAGTCCTGAGCTCAAGCAATCCACCAGTCTCAGCCTATCTAGCAGCAGGAGTCACAGGCATATGCTACCACTCATGGCACCTACTACAGAACTTAGCAGTAGGAACTCATCAGGTAGAATGGTCTAAGTCAACATAATGTTACCCAATATGAAACCTTTGATTCCTGAGCCTCTGATTCTGATGCTTCTTCCTCCTACTCTACTCTCCCCAACTTCGTACCTATGGTTTTGACCCAGCTTCGTTTAAACATCCTTTGCTTCCAATTTTTAGACAATTTCAGTTCTAAGAACCATATCCCTGAATGTCGGAGTCATACAGTTACTGACTGCAAAGGTCCTATGACTTCTTAAAGACACACCCAAGATAATAACGAAAAGCAATGTAAAAGTTAGGTTGTTTTCTTTGAATATTTCAAATTCACCTTTTTTGAAAATTTTTTTATTTATTCAGTATTTTTAGTTTTCAGCATTGATTTCCACAAGATTTTGAATTACAAATTTTCTCCCCATTTCTACCCTCCCCCCCCCACTCCAAGATGGCATATATTCTGATTGCCCCATTCCCCAGTCAGGTCTCCATTCTGTCACCCCACTGCCCCCATCCCCTTTTCCCTTACTTTCTTGTAGGGCAAGATAGATTTCTATGCCACATTGCCTGTATATCTTATTTCCCAGTTGCATGCAAAAACAACTTTTTTTTGAACATCTGCTTTTAAAACTTTGAGTTCCAAATTCTCTACCCTCTTTCCTCCCACTCACCCTCCCTAAGAAGGCAAGCAATTCAACATAGGCCACACATGTATCATTATGCAAAACCCTTCCACAATACTCATGTTGTGAAAGACTAACTATATTTTGCTCCCTCCTATCCTGTCCCCCTTTATTCAATTTTCTCCCTTGACCCTGTCCCTTTTCAAAAGTGTTTGTTTTTGATTACCTCCTCCCCCATCTGCCCTCCCTTGTATCATCCCCCCCCCTTTTTATCCCCTTCTTCCTTCTTTCCTGTAGGGTAAGATACCCAATTGAGTGTGTATGTTATTCCCTCCTCAAGTCAAATCCAATGAGAGCAAGATTCACTCATTCCCCCTCACTTGCCCCCTCTTCCTTTCGAACTAACTACTTTTCCTTGCCACTTTTATGTGAGATAATTTACCCCATTCTATCTCTCCCTTTCTCCCTCTCTCAATATATTCCTCTCCCATCCCTTAATTTGATTTTATTCTTTTAGAGATCATCCCTTCATATTCAACTCACCCTGTGTCCTCTCTCTCTCTCTCTCTCTCTCTCTCTCTCTCTATATATATATATATATATATATATATATAACATATATATGTTATATATATGTTACATATATATACACATATGTATGTACACATATATACATATATATACACATACATATATGTGTATACATATGTGTGTGTGTATATATATATATATATATATATATATATATATATATATATTCCCTTCAGCTACCCTGATACTGAGGTCTCATGAATTACACACATCATCTTTCCATCTAGGAAACAAAACAGTCCCTTATGATTTCTCTTTCTTGTTCTAGTCTTTTCACTGAGAAAGCTTGAAAATCCTCTATTTTATTGAAAGTCCATATTTTGCCTTGGAGCATGATACTCAGTTTTGCTGGATAGGTGATTCTTGGTTTTAATCCTAGCTCCATTGACCTCCGGAATATCATATTCCAAGCCCTTCAATCGCTTAATGTAGAAGCTCCTAGATCTTGTATGATCCTGATTATGTTTCCACAATACTCAAATTGTTTCTTTCTGGATGCTTGCAGTATTTTCTCCTTGATCTAGGAGCTCTGGAATTTGGCAACAATATTGCTAGGTGTTTTCTTTTTGGGATCCTTTTTAAAAGGTGATCAGTGGATTCTTTCAATTTCTATTTTACCCTCTGGCTCTAGAATATCAGGGCAGTTCTCCTTGATAATTTCTTGAAAGATGATATCTAGGTTCTTTTTTTGATCATGGCTTTCTGGTAGTCCAATAATTTTTAAATTATCTCTCCTGGATCTATTTTCCAGGTCAGTGGTTTTTCCAATGAGATATTTCACATTGTCTTCCATTTTTTCATTCCTTTGGTTCTGTTTTATAATATCTTGATTTCTCATCAAGTCACTAGCTTCCACTTGCTCCAATCTAATTTTTAAGGTAGTATTTTCTTCAGTGGTCTTTTGGACCTCCTTTTCCACTTGGTTAATTCTACCTGTCAGGATATTCTTCTCCTCATTGGTTTTTTGGAGCTCTTTTGCCATTTGGGTTAGTCTATTTTTTTAAGGTGTTATTTTCTTCAGTATTTTTTGGTCTCCTTTAGCAAGTCATTGACTTGTTTTTTATGTTTTTCTTGCATCACTCTCATTTCTCTTCCCAGTTTTTCCTCTACTTCTCTTACTTGCTTTTCCAAATCCTTTTTGAGCTCTTCCATGGCCTGAGACCAGTTCATCTTTTTCTTGGAGGCTTTTGATGTAGGCTCTTTGACTTTATTGACTTCTTCTGGCTGTATGTTTTGGTCTTCTTTGTCACCAAAAAAAGATTCCAAAGTCTGAGTCTGAATCTGAGACAGTTTTTGCTGCCTGTTCATGTTCCCAGCCAACTACTTGACCCTTGAGCTTTTTGTCGGGGTACGACTGCTTGTAGAGTAGAGAGTACTTTGTCCCAAGTTGCTTGAGGGGCTGCACTGCTATTTTCAGAGCTACTTCTACACAGCAAGCTCTGCCACACCAGCAGTCCTTCTCCGCCAAGAACCACCAACCAGGATTGTGACCCAGATACAGGCAGGGCAAAGCAGACTTTGCACTCCCACTGTAATCCACTGCTTAATTCCTCCCACCATAATCCTTGGGATTATGTGGCCAATTGTGAACTCCTTTCACTCTGTCCCGGCAGCTTTTCCCACTAACCTTCTCTGTTGTCTTTAATGTTTGTGGGTCGAGAAGTCTGGTAACTGCCACAGCTCATTGATTCGGGGTGCTAGGGCCTGTTCCACCCGGCTCCCGGTCTGGTTGGTTCTGGCATGGCCCGTGCTGGGCCTCTGCTGTGCTCCCAGCTCCATGTGATAGACCCTTCCCAGTGACCATCCAGGCTGTCCTGAGCTGGAGCCCTGCTTCCCTTTGCTATTTGGTGGGTTCTGCAGCTCTAGAATTTGTTCAGAGCCATTTTTGTAGGTGTTTGGAGGGACCTGGGAGGGGAGTTTAAGCCAGTCCCTGCTTTCCAGCCACCATCTTGGCTCCACCCTCCTTCAAATTCATTTTCAAATCACAAAACAATACTTCCTGCCTTGGTCTTATTGTAATCAAATTCACTTTCACCAAATGCCTATGAATCAATGAATACGCATTTATTTTTCTGAATTCTTGCAAATGAATTTTTCTCTTTCCAGCTTGTACGTAGTCAGTAAATAAGCATTTATGAAATGTTTACTATGTGCTAGGAACTTTGCTTAGCACTAGGATTACAAAAATAAGCAAGCAAGATAGTCCTTTACATTCTAATGGAGACAATAACAAATAAAAGGTAGTTAGAAGTAAAAAAAAAAAAACAGGATGGGGGAAGCAGGCTGGAGTCAGCCCAGTGGACATGGTGTGGGTATAATGGACCTGCTAGGCATACTAGGCTAGAAAAGGGGAAAGCTCACCACTCAGAACCCAAGGCTAAGGAGTAGGAAGCTTGGGTTCGAGTGGGAAGAGGAGTCCAGAGTGCAGACAGCTTGTCTTAGTGATGGTCAGGAAGTGGGTCATGGGCTGGCGACTGGGCTAGATAAAGTGAAATTAGAATCCAAAGCTTCATGTGCAGGGGTACAGATTTTGGTGAAGGAGAAGGTCAGAGTATAGGCATCAGAGATAAAGGCAGCTACTGGAAATAGCAGTGCAATTTCTACCCCAGCTACAATTTTTATTTTGCTTAATTGCCCATAGGGGAGCATTCTTTTTTTTTAGTATAAGGTGGGAAAGAAAAAGGGAATGAGCATTTATTAAATACCTATCTATTTATCTAGATAGGTAAATCTATCTATTTGTGCCTGAATCACAAGTCATCACCCATACCATCTACTATGCACCTGACATTGTGCTAGGCACTTTACAAATACTATCTTATTTGATCCTCACAACAATCCTAAGAGGTAGGTACTATTATTATCCCCATTTTACAGTTGAGGAAACTGAGGAACACAGAGATTAAATAACTCACCCAGGGTCACACAGCTAGTAAGTGTCTGAGGCCAGATTTTAAGTCAGGATTTCCTGACTCCAGGTCCTGGGCACTGTCCCATGTTGCTGCCTTTAATAGGGTGAAGAGCAATGATTAAAACATCCAGCCTCTGTACTGCTGCTCCCCTCAGTAATGGCATGAAGGACAAGAAGGATGACTATTCCCTAGAAAACTCACCTCTGAACTGTCCACCCACCAGCTCAGCAACCTGCCAATAGTCTTGGCTTGCTGGGAAGAAACAGCCGCACTGACTAGCCATGTGTTCATAGCCTACTGTATCATAGAACTTTGCAGATGTTCTCTGTTGTGGTTAGGTTCCTTATCATTCCAAATAGTAGTTCAATAATTATAGACCCAGGATTTTTATAATGACCTGTGTCTCAAGTCTTTCATCCTTTGAGAAGTTCATGGGAGCGCAGCTTTATTGCTGAAAGGGATCTCAGAGGCCATATAGGGAGCAAATGACCCCCTCATTTTACAGATGATGAAACTGAGGACCATGGAGATTAAGTGGCTTGCCCAAGATCGTAAACATTGGAGGTGAGATTTGAGCCCCAATACCTTTACTCCAGAGCTTATTCTCTTTTCACTATTCTGTACTGGAGCCTTCCAAGGGAGCTGTCCAGTTCCTGAATCCCATCAAGCCAGTCTCTATAAGGCACAAAAGGAAATATGGCTAACACACTCCATTAAAGAGAGACTGCCCAGAAGGATATGGCATTGTAGAGCTACCTGACTTCATTCCCCTCTTCTGCTGGAGCTTAGTTTGTACCTGAGAGGTCCCCCCGTTTTTCATATCACCTAATTCCTAGGATGTAGTGCAGTTGGTCTGGCCACGTGTAACATAGCTGTAGTTAAATTTGAGAGACAAGTCGTTATTAACCATCTCCTCTGTGGAGGTGATCTGTACCATATAACCTCTGAGGCAACACACATTGTAGTCACAGACTCACAAAGACAACCCTGTTCAGGTATACAGGCATCACTCACATTAGAGAAGAAATTACAGAGTATCCCCAGACCAAACAGCCATGCAATTGCATTGTTCCCCTGAGGCCTGTCTGATCCCTGCTCTTTGTAGTCCCTTCATAAAGTTCACAATCAATCAACAAGCATTTATTAAGCACCTACTATGTGCCAGACACTGTGCTAGGCATTGGAGATACAAAGGCAAAGATGAAATAATCTCTGCCCTCAAAGAGTTTACATTGTACAGGGAAGAGAGCACATAGGAGGAAGATGTACATAGAGGTGTTTATAAAATCAGCACATATCGCTAAAAATAAGTACAAATACAGAAATGTAGCCTGGCATAGTGACTAGAGAGCTACCCTCTCAGTTGGGAAGACCTGGGTTCAAGTCTTGCCTCTAATATATACTGGCTGTGTGACCTTGGGCAAGTCACTTAACCTCCAAGTGTCCCCATATAACTCTAAGACTATAAGTTACAGAAAAAAATACCAATCTTTATTGGTAGAGGTAATTCCTCCCTGGAAATTCCTTCCCCTGCACCTATTAAACCACAAAAGTAGTAAAAAAAAAAGGAAAGAAAAAAGAAAAATATGGACACATATTCAAGAGTATGGCTACCCCAACACAGCTAGTTACCAGCTCTTGTTTTAATTGGAAATCTCAATAGCTACCACCAAGGAATCAGCAGAAGTGATCAGGAGAATTTCCCACCTAGAATTTTCACTATACCCAGCTGCTCCCTGTGAATACTCACGGTTCACTTGCCCTGGTTTTCTGCTTTATCCCATCTTTATTTCTGGATGGGCTCGAGGCCACATGTGGCCACAGGTTCCCTACTCCTGCTTTATGCAGACCTCTTTGACTTGACTAGTTCTCTGGTATATGTTCCTTCTCCTTTCTCTTCCCCTCTATTAACTCTCAAATCCTGGGCATGCCAGCTGAACCCAACAAGTTCCAGGCTATTGCAGTTAGCTATTTACTCTCCTATGCTCCAAGCCCACCCCCAGTTTCTCAGAGAATTGACAGATGATTGTATGTTTTATCCTCTGTTTTGTCTACTTCACCTCTCCTTTATTTTCTTCCCTAAATCTTCTCACATTCACCTTCTTGATGTAAAATATTCTACATAGGAAAAGGGGTGGTAGGTAGGGGGTGTTTGAATTCTGCTTATGTATTTTGAGATCATGAACAAGCTATTTTCTGCTTTTCATCATAAATTCTTCTGATTCCCGAGCAAGCTCCTCTGAGGGGAAGGCACCCGAATGAACTTTGCACTGCCTTTCTCAGTTATTAAATTTGCAGTGGAAAACCTAATACATCATTTCTTCTCATTAGGTAAAATTATTTTTTCAGTGTGACTCAATCCAGATGAAAGCTATTAAGTGGTAGCATACCATAGAGGAGACTGCAGAGGAAGGAGGGTAATGGAGACAAGGGAGGAGAAGTAATAAGCTGCTGGATAAATGCTTCAGGTTATCTGCTCCCAGAGAAAAGAGGAGCTGAGAATTGGGGCTCCATAGTAAAGAGAAAGGAAAAGATTTCAGGGTACAGAATTTCCTTCCTGAACCATCTTTCCAGTGCTTCATAAAGAGTCACAGAATTTAACAGTTGGAAAGGATTTCGGTGACCATTGTAGTCCAACCCATTCAGGAAAGGAATCCCCACGATAGCATACCTAACAAGTGACCATTCAGCTTCTACTTAGAAGCCTCCAAGTAGAGGAAGCCACCACCTCTGGAGGTGACCCATTTCATTTTTCAACAGATTTATCATCCAGGCTTGTATATTTATCCCCTGGGTAAGTAAGGTAAGACCATTTTTCTGGTCAGTTACTGGTGTGGACTGGGGGACAGGGTGACTTCATTTCAAATCAGACTCAAGAATTAGGAAGTTTGCCTTCACAGGTAATTGTGGGACAGGGTGGGGGCAGGAAGGAGAGTCATAAACAGTACCAAGCGAGAGTAGCATCAGGGCATTACCAAGTCTTTTGCAAGGATGCAGGCCATTCATCTTAGGAGGAACAATATGGGTACAATATTACAAGGGAATAAGATCAAAATCATTATCTAAATCGCCAAGCTAGGGTCATAGCAGCTATTTGAGGTAGCGTGTCATGGAAGATGGAATGCTGGCAGCTAGAATTCTGCCTTAGACACATTAGCTGTGTGACCACTGGCAAAGTCACTTAACCTGTCTTAGTCTCAGTTTCCCGATCTATAAAATGGGGAGAGTAATAGTACTTCCCTCACAGGGAAGTATTATTATAAAGATCACAGAAGATAATGTATTTTAAACCCTTCATTTACCTTAAACTGCACAGTGTCTGACAAATAATAAGCATTTAATAAGTCCCTGTGCTTTTTGACTGATTGGTTAAAAGTGCTCAATGAGGACATGCTGCAAAGCCCCTCTGAGGCTTTGTTCAGTCTTTTAGTTGTGCTGACTCTTTTTGACCCCATTTTGGGGTTTTCTCAGCAGAGATACTAGAGTGGTTTGCCATTTCCTTCTCCAGCTCATTTTACAGATGAGGAAACTGAAGCAAACAGGATTAAGTGACTGGCCCAAGGTCACACAGCTAATAAGTGTCTGACAGAAGAACCCAAGTTCCCAGACCAGGGAGCGTATCTCAAAGAGAAGCCTAAAAGTATTCGTTAGGCTAATCCCTGATGCTGAGACTGTCCTGTTCTGGAGACAAGAAGCTAAAGTAGATAAAACTCTGATGGAATAAGGCAGGAGAACCCAATGGGGAGGCTTTGTTAGCCCTTAGCAAGGGTTTCTGCTTTTTTGTAAAAAAATAAAAAGGGAAGGAAGGGAGGAAGGAAGAAAGAAAGAGAGAGAGAGAGAGAGAGAGAGAGAGAGAGAGAGAGAGAGAGAGAGAGAAAGGAAGGAAGGAAGAAAGGAAGGAAGAAAGAATCCAGGCCTTATGGTAAGAGTGTGCCTACTCTTCCTTGGAGGAAGAGATAGATGAGGTCTTCAGCTGTGCCAGAAACTGGCATCATTGATCAGCATCCATCTGATCACTGTCCAGAATTCAGCGGTGTTGACTACAGCTGGCTGAGCAGCATGCGTAGGAGACCAACAGGGAGTAGGTCTAGCAAGAAGAGCAAGCCCTGCACAACCTGGTGCCTTCCTGCCTTTCCAGTCTTCTACTTATTTGACACTCCTCATACTCTTTGATCCAATTACATTTATTTGCCTCCTTGCTATTCCTCACACAGAAGGACCAGGTGGCGCCATAATGCACAGAGTGCTGGGGCTGGAGTCAGGAAGACTCATCTTCCTAAATTCAAATCTAGCCTCAGACACTTACTAGCTGTGTGACCCTGGGCAAGTCACTTAATCTCGTTTGCCTCAGTTTTCTCATCTGCAAAATGAGTGGAGGAAGGAAATGACAAACCACTCCAGTGTCTTTGCCAAGAAAACCCAGAATGGGGTCATAAAGAGTAGGACATGTCTGAAAAACTACTGAACGACAACAATGTTCCTCACACAAGGCAATTCCATCTCACATCTTAGTTCCTTTGGACTGGCTGTCCAGGCCTGGAATACTCTCCCTCACCTCTACCTCTTAGCTTTCCTGGCTTCCTTCAGGATTCAGCTCAAATCCCACATTCTGCAGTTTTTCAGTCCCCTCTACTATTAGTACCTTCACTTTGAGATTGGTTTCCATTTACCCTCTAAATATAAATATGAATCTTATATGTACAGAGTTATTGGCAGTAGTTTGCTAGAGCCAGCTCAGACCTACTCAGGAGAATAATCATTAAATTTTCAGATTGAACTTAATCTACATTAAATATGATATACAGGTTGTTATTCAGTCAGTTTTCAGTCACATGTTTTTGTGACCCCATTTGGGGTTTTCTTGGCAGAGATACTGGAGTGGTTTGCCATTTCCTTCTCCAGATGAGGAAACTGAGGCAAACAGGGTTAGGTGACTTTTCCCAGGTCACACAGCTGGTAAGTGTCTTGAGGCCAGATTTGAACTCAGGAAGATGAGCCTTACTGACTCCAGACCTGACACTCTATCTCCTGCATCACCTAACTGCCCCTGACATGCATATGTATTTTTTCCCCAGAGAACCCATTGTTAAATGTTTACCTACTGGTTATTTGCATATATTCTTTATTACCTCAGTGCTTGGCACATTACCTGGCACATAGTAAATGCTTTAACAAATGTTTGGTGACTGGCTGAGATCACTAGAAGGTAGCAGCTCTATAGCCTTGGAGGTGTGAATTACCCCTCCATTCACATGTGTTCCTTTTATGTGTGTGCTCCTCAACATATATTTCCTACATGTTTATTTTTCCCATTTATGCACATACTTGTGGGAGATTTTACCCTAGGTTTACGGGGGAAATGCTTTGGTGCCCCTTTGTTTTACTATGCCATTTTATTAAATGCCTTGCTTTAAATGAATAGCATCCTCTACTTGGCTATTAAAGTTCAATGTATTAGTGGAGAATTGCGAGCCAAACTTTTTAGAATGTACAACCCTGCAGAGTGCCTTGAACTTGAGGAATCTACTCTGGAGGGTGGTGGAGGAAATATCACTATGTAATGCATATATAAATAATAATTATCATTATTATTGATAATTATAATTATTATGGGAGATGCAGTAGTGTCAGATAGTCGATAGAATAACAGCCAGGTGGAGGGGGGGGCAAGGCAGAGGGGAAACCTGTTTGCTCAAGAACTTCTGGACATTATTTATTTTCAAAGCCTGCGTTGCCTACATGGGGCTGACAACCCCTAGCTGTCACTGTACCTTCAATGTGCGGATTGTTCTCTGAAGCCTCAGAACATCTTAGCAGGGACCCAGGAGCCTTTTCTCCAGAATATGGGCCCTATATGATTAGATTTTTGCCTGGTTCCTCCACCCCATTATATCCCTTTTAACATCATTATCTTCTTCTCCTAATGCTAATCTGTTTATCTAAGCCCATTTCCTTCTGCTTGCTTCTTCTAAACATGGCCTCAGAAAACCACCAGAGGAATGGACAAATATCTAGAGAATTCATGCCACGTCTATATTGCAGTACAGTTCAGTACCATGGTAATTGTCTCATTTGCACACAGAAAATCCAGCCCCCAGACAGAGTTGAATCAGCCATGCAAATAGATGCACTAGCATTTATTTACCAGACACCCACTTCTGCTCAGCCTCGTCTTCTCATGGGTTAAAGATGCAGAGAACAAGAGCAAAAATGCCAACTTCCTTCCCCCAACCCCAGTAGTCATCTTTATGGCTCACTAGACCACCTATATCCCTGAAGGGCTTGGTGCCTCAATATCCCAAAGGGTGATTTCCTTCCTAATTTAATGGCATCCAGGATAAAGGGCTTTGGAAATCTACAACCCAGCTCCTGACGAACGAGTTATTATTGTCACATTCCTGGATTTTATCTGGTGTATTTTAAACAGTGCTTACCACAAGCACACAGAGGTTCATGAGAAGGCTTTAAGCAGTGGGAAATTTATCTGCTGGTTGTGCGACAGCTGGGCCAGCTTCCACATACCGAATATTTTTGGGTAGGGTCAGATTAAGTCTTCAAGTGGTTTCAAGCAGAAAGCAATACTATTTTGGGGGCACAGGCCGTGGGAAAAGTTTACAATTCAAAGTAAGCTTTTATACTTGTCCCAGAATTTCCTATTCATAACTAAACATGGTCATTATCAATAAGCGTGTCATGGATTAACATGATATCTTGATTTTAAAACCCTATCATTCTGCTGTTCTTCTGAGTAGGAATATGGGATGGACCCAAGAAGGACAGTACCTGGGCAGGACCCATGCTGCTATTTGAACCCTCCCTAGATTGGGTAGAATAGGGAAAAGGCAGGATTTGGAATGGTTTGGAGTCAGTCAATAATCATATACATGCCTACTCTATACTAGGCACTCAACTACATGTTGGGGATAAAAAAAAAGACAGGGGGCAGGGTGGAGAGGAGACAATGACCCCAATGACCTTATAACTTCTGTAAATTAAAAAAACAGTTTTTGTTATTCTGAATGTGACAAATACCATATTTTCATATACAGAGACAAATATAAAAAATGTATCTCAAACTTCAAAGCTCATTAAATATTTCTTGTTTTAAGTGTCTACTCAATTCTTACAATAGTATCAAAGCTGGCATGCAGGCCTGTGTGCCCTTTGGTGCATTTTCTTTAAATGCTTCATTGACATTCTTTTCTTTCTTCCTTTAAAAACCTGGTATTCAGACTTTCTCTGTGGGCAAAGAAAGGTTCTGGGACCTGGTGCCATGGACTTCTGGGAATTGCAGTTCTGATGAACCCTGTGAGTTCACACTCATTCACTTGGAAAAGGCGTTTATATTCCTTCAGGTAAACAACATGCATCCATATAAGTACAGCCAAAACATATGCAAATAAATGCAAGGTGATTTCCAGAGATAGAGGACACCAGACTTCGGAGGGATCAAGGAATGTCTCATGTCACAGCTAGTACTTAATTTGAGATTTGAAAGAAATTCTTTTACAGGTAAGGATCAGAAATGTAATAGATCGATAGCAATTAATAACTGATGTAATATAGCACTCTGCAGTTTACAAAGAATTTCATTATCTCATTATCAAAACCACTCTGTAACCTACATGGCCCCCCTCCTCACATTTTACAGGTGAGGAAACTGAGGCTCAGAGAAGTTAAATGACTTGTCCATGATCAAGTCAAGCCAAGTCAACAAACATTTATCAAGCATTTGCTATGTGCGAGGAACGTAGCTAGTAAGTGGCAGAAGCCAGATTTGAACCCAAGTATTTCTGCCTCCAGGTCCATTGCCCCACAGAGGAATTGATTAAATTAGTTGATCGCCTGGAAGGGCCAAAGCAGTTTTCTAAAGCAGAAAGTGAGAAGTCGGGACCAGGGTCCAGACTGCAACAGTGTGATATTAAGCAAATGGCAGGATGTCAAACTGGACAAGGAGTTACCTCCATTTGTCGCACAGTGGTCCAGGGCCACTTGTCTCATGCACAGGTGTTCTCATTATCCAGGGTCTTCGGAAGTCCCCTCATGAGGAGAAGCCAGGGCTGCCACTGCTCCCATTGCCTGCTTTATTCTCCATGGCAACAGTAATTGATCCCACACCATCATGTTTTTGTCTAAACACATTTTTAAAAATGTTAAGTTCTGATACCAGGTAGATTATAGTAACCCCAAGTTCTCTTAAAGGAATATGATCTGTGCCAACCCAATGCCATGTGGTAAAAACTGCAGGAGATCTATCATTGTTTAATAAAGGGACAAATTCTATGTCAACATCACCAGTTTAAAAAAAATAGAAGCATTGGTTTCAAGAGACAGAGACACAATTTAAGAAAACAGTAAGATGTTTTGTGGTGGCAAAGAACTGGAAATTGAGGGGAGCTTCATCAATTGGGGAATGGCTGAACAAGGTGTGGTATATGAATGTAATGGAATGCTATCATGTTATGAGAAATGATGAGCTGGCAGATTTCAGAAAAAAAACTGGAAAGACTTACATGAACTGATGCTGAGTGAAGGGAGCAGAACCAGCAGACACTGTATACAGTAATAGCAACATTATGCGACAGTCAACTATGATAGACTTAGCTCTTCTCAGCAATTCAAGGATCTGAGACAATTCTAAAAGACTCATGATGGAAAATGCCGGCCACATCCAGAGAAAGAACTACAGAGTCTGAATGCAGATCAAAGAATACTATTTTCACTTTATTTTTGCTTTTTCTTTCTCTTGATTTTTCCTTTTTATTCTCATTCTTCTTTCAGAACGGGACTAATGTGGAAATGTTAAATATGATTGTACATGTATAACCTATATCAGATGGCTGGCCATCTTGAGGAGGGGGGAGGGGAATTAAAATCTAGCTTCAGATAGTTGCGGGCCCTAAGCAAATCACATAACTTCTGTTTGCCTCAGTTTTCTCATCTGTAAAATGGGAATTGTAGGGCTGTTATAAGGATCAAATGAGGTAATAACTGTAAAGCACTTAGCACTGTGCCTGGCATATAGCTCTATATAAATGTTAATTATTGTGATTATTACTTATAATCTGTTTTCCTCAGTTTCCTTGTCTGTAAAATGGGGATAATAACAGCACCTACCTCCCAGGGTTGTTGTGGGGATCACATGAGATAATATTTATAGAGCACTTAGCACAGTGCTTAGCGCATAGTAAGCATTATATAAATGTTGGCTATTATTATGATTACATCATTAAATTACCCTGTATATACAATCAGTTGCCAAGTCCTATTGATTCTACCTTCTTGACATCCCTCCCATCTATTCCCTTCTTTCTGTTTACCATCCTAGTTTAGGATCCAATTATTACTCACCTATTTTGTTACAATAGCCTTGGTCTCCCTACTTCATCTCTCCCCTATCCAATTCAGCCTCCACATAGTGGTTATTCTAAAGCATAGGTCTGAACGTCACTCCCCTACTCAATAAATTCCATAGCTCCCTATAGCCTCCAGGATCAAATACAGACTCCAACCTACCTTTCCAACTATATTATATAGGCATACCTCTGAGATATTGGGGGTTCAGCCCCAGAGCACTGCAATAAAACAAATATTGCAATAAAGTGAGTCACGTGAATTATTTTTGGTTTCCCAGTTCATATAAAACTTATGTTTATACTATACTGTTGTCTATCAAGAATGAAATAGTATTATATCTTAAAAATGTACACACTTTAATTAAAAACAAAATGCTAACCATTATCTGAGCCTTCAGTGAGTCATAATCTTTTTGCTGGAGGAGGGTCTTGCCTTGATGTCGATGGCTGCTGATAGATCAGGGTGGTCATTGCTGCAGGTTGGGGTAGCCACGGCAATTTCTTAAAATAAAACAATAACGAAGTTTACCATATGGATTTATTGTTCTTTTCACTTGAACAATTGGAGGATGGGGTTATTATCTGGCCTACTTTCAATATAGTTGTATCTTAGGGAAAAGGGAGGCCCAAGGAGAGGGAGAGAAATGGGGGACGGTCAGTTATGGAACAGTCAGAACACGCACGACTTTTATCAATTAAGTTCACCATCTTATACGGGCAAAGCAATTACGATAGGAACATCAAAGATCACTGGTCACAGATTATCACAACAGACATAATAAAAATGAAAAAATTTGAAATATGGTGAGAATTACCGAAATACACAGAGACACGATGTAAGCGTATGCCGTTGGGAAAAAGGCACCAATAGACTTGCCTGATGCAGGGTTGCCACAAACCTTTAATTTGTAAAAAATGCAATATCTATGAAGCACAATAAAGCAAAGAGAAACAAAACAAGGTATGCCTGTATGTTCCTCACCTTCATACACTCTTCAGTCCAGCCTAACGGGCCCGTTTGCCACTCCATCTCCCAAGTCTATTCCTTTGCTTAGGCTGTCCTCTATGCCTGGTATGTACTTTCTCCTCACCTCTGCCTCCCAAATCCCTTGTTTCCTTCAAAGCTGAGCTCAAACATTACCTTCTACATGAGGTTCTTCCCAATGTTCTCCCGCTACTACTCCCCACTCTACCCCACCCCCCTGCCTCCACTTAAACATATTTTGTATACATTTTATTTGTTCCCCTACCTTCCATTCTTGCTTCAATGATCAATCCATTCACACAGTAAGTAGCGTTGTACCTAAGGACAAATGTGGCTCCCAAATGTGTTCCCAAAGTCTTGGGAATAGCAGTGTCCATGTCATGGGCTTCTTTGAGAAGTGCAGCCCCATTACAAGACATTCCTAAAAGTTCTTTTCAGAAGTGCTTGGGAAATACTGATATCCAATGGCAGTGGTGGTGGTGGTAATTGGTGCTGACAGCTCTTGGAATTAATTAGATTCAAGCAGGAAATAAATACCCCAACTGGGATAGTATCAAAGCATCCTCCCTCTTGTAGTTTTTTTTTGAAGGGGGGTGTCCCAATCTGTGCCTCCAAGGACAAGGGGAGTAATAGTGTCTTGTGTGTTAGACCTGGAGTCCAAAGACCTGCATTCAAATCTTTATCAGACACTATCTGTTGGAAAACCAGAAAAGTGATCTCATCTCTCTGAGCTGCTGTTTCTTTCTCATCTATAAAATGATGATGAAACCTATAGTGGGTTACTTCACAAGGCTGATGTGAGGTTCAAGTGAGGTAATGTATGCAGAATGCTTTGCAAACTTTAAAGCACTGTATTAATGGCAGTTATTAATATTACCTTCACTTTAATCCCATCCCCGTCCAAGGCTCCACAAATTCTTTTCCAAAAATCTCTTAGACTTAAATTGTGGTTGGTGTTATTATCTTCTTTCCCAGGATGGAAATACTGAGGCAAAGGAGAGAGATGCCAAGGTTTGTGCAATGAGTCAGACTGCCAGTAATATCAGAAAAGACTGAGGATCAAAGGATTTTTTTTTACTTTAATGTCTCTTAACCTCAATATTCACTTTAAAGTGTTGTCCAGTCATTCTTTAGTTATGATTCTTTGTGACCCCATTTGGGGTTTTCTTGGCAAAGATATTGGAGTGGTTTGCCATCTCCTTCTCCAGCTCATTTTGCAGATGAGGAAACTGAGGCAAACAGGGTTAAGTGACTTGCCCAGGCTCACATACTAAGTAAGTGTCTGAGGTTAGATTTGAACTCAGGAAAATGAGTCTTCCTGATCCCCGTCATTCTACACACTGTGTCACCTAGCTGCCCTCATTCCAAAGTAAAGATTGCTTAATGGACCCACTGCATTATTTGTTCATCCATTGGGCCCAACCTGATAACCTGAAATGATATAAAGTAATATGTGCCCAATACTTGACTATATGTTTCATTAAGGTATCTATTCATCTCTTTCTCATTTACCCTAAGAAAAGGATTGATCCATCCTTAAATAAATACCACACAATCTTTTACTTTCCAAATAAGTCGATATTTGATTTATTCCCTGGTCATGAGTCGGTGTGGTGGCAGCGTTGTTTTCTCCCTTCTTACTAGATGCATTGACTTGCCAGCATTAGCTGTTAAGAGAATATTCCTCACTGCCTTTCTCCAAGATGGCACCTATAATTTTCCTTACCAAGAACCTTTTCTCATCTAACAAGTTTTATATCTCTCCCAGGAACACACCTTTAAAAAAATTGTATCTGAGCATTCAGACTTCTAAAAACCTTCCTAACAGGTGGGTTACCCCAAGTGAGATCGGAACTGAAACACTGAAAAAAAACAACTGAACACAATGGTAGAGTCACCAGAGGTACTTGGAAGCCTTTCAGGGGCACATAAGGCTTCCAGCACAACAAGAACAATTTTTTCCCCTTTTATACCTAATATGCCTTGTAGTTACTTAAATGACTATGAAAGATGGGAATTGCTAAACCCAGGATGTGGATCAATTTTTCTAGCTCCAGAGTAACTAGCAACTCATGTTTCCTCCTTGCATTTGTCATCCTGAACCAAAGGAAGAATGCGTAGGAGGAAAAAAGATGCCCAGGCTACATAATCAGCTAAGGATGGTCCTATAGCAGGCTTTCTTAACTTTTGTGTGCAGTGGACCCCTTTCATAGTCCAGTAAAGCCTATTTTCACTAAATGAGAAACAAACATACAGACAGACAGACAGATAGATAGATAGATAGATAGATAGATAGATAGATAGATAAATGAATGAATGACTAAATAAATAAATAGATAATAAAGACCTTTGGATCCCTACTGAGATTTAAAATGCATAAAAATACACAGACACAAAAGAAATCAAATGTATCAAAGTATAGTTATCTATATGTTCTAAAATGTTTATAGCAGCTCTCTTTGTGGTGACAAAGACCTAGAAACTGCAGGGATACCCATCAATGGGGGAATGGCTGAACAAGTTGTGGTATGTGATGGTGAGGGAATATTATTGTGCTCTAGGAAATAAGCTCAATGATCTTAGAAAAATTTGGAAAGACTGATACAAAATAATGAAGAGGAAAACGTGCAGAACCAAGAGAATATTGTATATAATAACAGCAATGCTGTTTTAAGAATGACTTTGACTGAGTAAGTCATTTTGACTATTATAAATACCCAAGTTAACTATACAGGACATATGAAGAAAGATGCTCTCTACATCCAGAAAAAGAACTGATAAATAGAATGTGCATAGAATAATTTTACATATATATATATATATATATATATATATATATATATATATATATATATATATGCCTATTTGTTTCTAATGGTAGCTGTCTCTGGGGCAGGGGGATAGGGAAGCAAAAAAGGGGGGGGGGAGTTCACATTATAACTTTGTTGTGTATTTAAAAGGAATAGCAAGTTTTACATAGTAGATTTGCGGTTTCACCTGCAATCATCTTTTTTTTTGCTTTATTATGTTATAGAAATGCTTGTTTCATTCCATAAAGTAAATTAAATAATTAAAATAAATAAATATATGTATGTGTGTATAGTTACCAAAAGATCTTTTTAAAGTTCATGGATCCCAGGTTAAGAACTCCCTGTCCTGTAGGAAGGCAGGAGAGTCAACCACTTATACAGTGCCCTGGGAGGGAGCCACAAGGCCCATTTGCCCCAAAATGTTGTTTACAAGATTGCCATGGATGGCATTTCCCTTTCCTCCTATCCAATCTGAAAATCCCACCATAATAGTCATCCCATTGGGTTTGGCAACCAATAATAACTCCCATTGACATAGAACACTAAGGTTTCTAAAGTTCTTGCTTCACAATAATCCTGTGAGTTAGATAGTACAAATATTAGTCTTCTACACTAAGGATAGTTTATTCTTGGAAAAACCCTGTTGGGGTGGACTATTATGAGACAAAAAGTGATTGCCATTAATTTCAGTTGCCCAAACTTCTGTGTCTTCTAGAGTTGTCAAATTAATACCCATTTAATTCTCATAGATGCTCAGTATTGATATCACTGAACCTTTAATGCAAAAGGAGAGCAGTAAAGACAAAAGGAATCAATGAAAATAATTTGAATAATATCGCACTCACTTAACAAGTTGGCATCCTGTGGCAAGGGGAGGAGAGTCACCTTAATGCTTTATTTTAGGGGGCATGATGCCTAAGATCATCACTCCATTGACATCAATTGAGCTATTATTGATGGAGCAATCATTGTGGAGAATGGTCCATTTTCCCTCCTACCAACACCAGTTGTTGACTATCTAGCACCATTGGCCAGGTAAGCCTAAGAGCCTTGAGTGGTAGTACCTCTGAGACCCCCAACCCTGCTTCCTGGCAGGTCCCCACAGCCATCATTCCAGGAAGCAACCCTTGTGGAGATGTAACGTGATTACTGATTCTGTAACCATAGATACTGAAGACCCAGAAAATCAAGTTTTTGCCACCAAAGTCTTTAGGTGCCATCATATGGTTCAACATCAGAAATGGACATGGTTTATCAATAGAAGTGAAATTAAAGAATATGAATTACCATTTGCTTTGCAACTGTACACCAAGGTCCATGGGACCTCCCCATCCATCTTGCAGCTAAAACCTGTATAAGGCATCTCATCAGAATGTGAGCTCCTTCAGAGTGGAAAATGTATTGCCTTTCTACTTGTATCTCTAGAGCTATAGTAAGGACGTAATATTTTTTACTCATTTGCTCAACCTAAAAACTAGCAATACACAAGTACTCTGAGGGGAAAACGTAATCCTCGTGGCAACTTTACAAATTTTGCTTTAAAGGTGAAAGAAACGCAAATTGGGTTTCATAAATAATAAGAATTAACTTTTTACAGCACTTTAAGGTTTGCAAAGCATTGTGTGTATATTATCTCATTTGATCCTCACAACAACAACAGGAAGTAGGTGCTATTAATATCCTCATTTTACACATGAAGAAACAGGCAGATAGGTTAAGTGACTTGCCTAGGGTCACACAGCTAAGAAGTGTCTGAGATGGGATTTTAATACGTCTTCCTGACCCCCAGACCAGCATTCTATCTGCTGCACCATCTTTCATTGTAGGTAAAAGTATAGATATTAAATGAAACTCCTCATAAAGTTGAATCATTATAACCTGAATAGGCATACCTAAGGGAATACTATTATGTTCATTTTACAGAGGAGGAAATTGGGCTCTGAGAGTTGAAGTGCCTTGCCCATGACCAGATGGTTTAATAAATATCAAGACCTGGATTTGAACCCATATCCTTCTGACTTTGCATCCATTTCATTTTTCACCATGCTATTTTAGTCAAGATAGTTTGCAATCTTCCATGCCTAGTTTACCTATGGAATTAGTTTTATTATTCTCTTTATTTGGAGAAACAGTGTTTACATTTCTAACTCGCAGCAAGGCCTTTTTTCCCACCCAGTCGTGGAGGCCTTCTCTTTTAGATTCGATAATGTTGTCTCCCCTAGACCTCCATTAATGTTCCCATGTTACCTGGGAAGGGATGGAGGTACCATTTCTCAGTGGCACATAGTTGTACGTAGTTGATCAAAATCATTAGAAAGTAGAAAGAAAGCATGGATGTGGGAAAAGAAGGGTGACTTAGAATGCATTTCAAGCGCTACTAGAGGATGTAAGTGCATGTCTTCAGAGCAGCGTGTGACCACAGAGACCTACTGGTCATCTGGTCACATGAGAGGAGGTTTATCACCCAGATGGAAACTGAAAGCAATCAGCACTGAGGACAGCAGCAGCACCAACAGCCCATGGAGGTGGAGAGGTTTACCATGGAATGGATACAATCACAAAGGAAAATGCTGTCAACCAGCCGAGGTTGTACAATCACTGTGAGCACCATCAGGGAGAATTGCTTCTCCTTCCGGTTACCATCTTCATGAAAATTTCAAGATGGTCAAGACAAACACTTCCTCATCTAGTCTTACCCTCCATTTTACAGGTGAGGAAGCTGAGGCCCAGAGAGAAGAAGTAGTCTATCCAAGGTCAGACACCTACTAAGTAGCAGAGCTGAGATTTGCATATGAGTCTTCTGACCCCAAGCCACCCTTTGAATAGAACTATATTTTCTCTGACTTCTGGCACACCAGTTTGCTGGGTTTGTCCTATTTCTCACATGGCCATACCAAGTTTTAGAATGTCTGTGGCAGAGTGAGGGTAGCTAGATGGTGCAGTGGTAGAACATGGGCTCTAATCTCAGACACTGGGCTCTAACTTCAGACACTTACTAACTGTGTGACCCTGGGTAAGTCACTTAACCCTGTTTGCCTCAGTTTCCTCAGTAAAATAAGCTGGAGAAGGAAATGGCAAACCACTCCAGTATTTTTGCCAAGAAACCCCAAATGGGGTTACTGAAACAACTCAACAACAACATGGCAGAGTGATGTTCTTCCAGGATTTCTGGATTAAGCTGATCCCCTTGTTCTGTTGGTGTTGTCTATTCAATTTTCTCCTTGGAAGTACTGATAGATTTGATTACAGAGCTGCAACCTGGAAACTACCTCTGCAGGTTCTGGAGCCTCCTCCCCTCCCCCACCTCAATAGCCATAGATATTGAGGCCAACAAAAAAAAGTTCTCACCACTAAAATATTTGGCACTGGTAAGTGGTCTAAGGTCAGAAATAGATATGATTTTATCAATGGAAATGACACTTTTTAAAAAGATGCATTGCCATGTCCTGCCTCTGGACCCTAAGAAACACTTCACCTTTCCATCTAAACTTCCATTGAACCCTCATGTGTTTTGTCCCCTACTTTTGGAATGTGAGCTCCTTCAGAGTGCTGGATTATTATATTTTTCTAGTTTTATCACCAGAGCTTATCACAGTGATGTGTAATAATTACTTTTTTATTCATTCATTCATCCAGCTTTTGCTAGAACACCTCTGAGTTCCCTTCCAGCTCTGGAATTTTGTGATTCTGAGTTGGTGAACTTTGCCCAGAGTCACTGACTAAAAACAGGATCATTCTGTTTGTTTCTTGGCAGATGAGGGTTTCATTCAAGAACTCTTCTGATCATGCATTTATAAGGCTGAGGAAGTCAACTGGGGAAGGTGTTTCATTGGGAGAGTCAACTGTCATTGGTTGGTAATATATATGTAGGGGGATGGAGCGGTGCCCCAGGAAAGTCTGACCAAGGTGGGACAGCATGAGAGAAACAAACATTTAGTTGAGGATTAGTAAAATCAGTAGTTAAAAGGGGGAGTAGGACCCAAAAACAAAATTGGAGCCATCAAAGACAAATTTCCCCTTACTTCACAAAAATGCCTCAAGGCCATTTCCAATCTGCTTTTTCTCTGATGAGAATGACAATAAGATAGGCTAAGGCTTGGGAAGGAAAGATGACAAGGGAGGAAAGTGGGTCTGACTTCAGTAGTGTCTCCACTTTTATCATTGGTAGAGGAAGTCTCCTTACCCAGGAGTTCTCTATGCCAGTGAAATCACAGATCCAATGCCTATCCTTAACCCTAGTATCTTACAATACCTACTGGAGTCGTCTATCTCCTACTCTAACTTCCTCCACTACACGACTCACCTAAAGCTGAACCAAAATAAGAAAAGGGAAAAAAAAGTGTATATGGAGTCATTTATTCCCAGGCCCTTTGTTCTAACCAATCTCCAAGAAGTTAAGAGAAGGCAGAACAAATTGCTTCCTTGCCCTCAGAGATGTGTATGCTATTTCCTAAGGGAAGAAACCTAGTATGAGACATTGATAGCTCAATGAGCGTTTGCCTTTTAAATACAGTGTCATTGATTGCAGCATTAAGTTTCCTGATTTGAAGTATTTCATTCTTGATTTTCATCCAAGGATTCCCACCTTTTAGCAACTAATTTTAACTTCTACTTTTTGGCATGACTGTAAGTCAAAGCACATCCAGCATTCGGTTCAATTCAATTCAATTAACATTTATTAAGTGCTAACTGTATATACATAGCATTGTACTAGATGTTAGCAATATGTAGACAAGAACTATACAGTCCCTGCCACCAAGGACTTTATTTTCTACTAGAGGATGAGAGCTATTGCAGCTGTATAGTTTATCATGAAAGACTTTGGTGACAGTAGATTTCAGGTGTCCAAGAAGCAAGGATCTAGTAATATTAATCTATTATCCCATTGTTATGCTGGGTGATGGTCACATTCTATCCATCACTGATTCAGTCAATAAACATCTATTAAATGCCTTCTATATGCAAGGCACTGTGGATAGTTGCTAGAAAGAGGCAGGGATAAAGCACCATTCTTTTCATCAAGGAGCTTACAATCTAGCATAGGTGATAAGATACGTTCACAGAAAAATATATTTCAAATAATAGAAGTACTTAGTACATAGGCTGACCTAAGGTCGTGGTCACTGCACAGAGTCAAAATAAGAGATTTTCCTATTGAAGGTAGATGGCAAGATTCTCCCAATGCTCTAATTTATAGATGTCATTAATTACATTACAAAGTTTCATCAGTGAAGCACACAGTGGTGATAAAGATTATGGTCTAACCATTCATACTGGAAAAAATAAATTGGATGAAAAATGAATATGCCCAATTTCAGGAAGCTGGATAGTTAGCCTGAGGAGCGTGTGTGTGTGTGTGTGTGTGTGTGTGTGCGCGCGCACGCGTGCGTGTGAAAGAGAGAGAGAGACAGAGACAGAGACAGAGAGTTGGGGGTTTGGGATTTAGGGTAGGGATGAGGATGGAAATAGGGACAGAGTTAGAGATGGAGAATGGATAAGTACTTCAGATGAACAATCAGCTGGGCCTCAATTTAGAGGCAGGGTAGAGAATGAGTTGGATTGCATTTGGGAAATTGCCCAATGCTTTCTATGATACCAAATTGCTAGTTGCCATAAGAATCGAGCTCTTTTAATACTGACATCCTTCTGGTTATGCTTTACATGTGACTCACACAAGGACCAGCATAGCTAAGTTCAGAGAGACTAATCACCAGGTTGGCCACAGAATGGAGAGTTTTTTCAGCCAAAGAAACTCACCATGACTATCTACCAAATGACAGAGAGCATAATCTGTGTTGGTGAAGACTGGTCACACAAATATTGTTTTAGGTCCCTGAAGCATGAAGCAAAATACTATATCTCTGTAAATTCTGAAGCATCATGCTCTTAGAAGAATCAAAAGTCTATGGAACCAAAAGTGCAATAAAAAGACACATAGTGAATATAAGTAGGTTGTAGCACCTAAACAATTCACAGGAAGTCACATGTAAGACATCATTAAGGATTCATACATGATTGAAAAGGTAAGAGAGTCACATAGCAAGACCGAAAGAAAACAAATATACAGCCTGAGTAGTTAATTGGTCCTCCTGAAATAAAAGAATAGAGAATAAGAAGGTTTCGTAAAAGAATGAGGAGGTCTGTAGTGCATTGGGTGGGTCCTCTGAATTCTTTATGCAAAGGCATTAACAAGAATTTCATAGAAAGTAAAAGGATATAGAAGTTATGATCTGCATCAATGGAGGGACAACCCACATGGACAAAATCACAAATACATTAAAGTACTGAAATCAGATAGAGAAAAGATCACTTTCACTATGTGCTTCATGGAACACTTCTTAGAGGAAGAGACCATTTGGACTGGCTTTGAAGGGTGAGTAGGACATCAACAGATAGGAATGACATTGAGGGTATTTCAGGAATAGAGGAAAATGAGAGCAAAGATATGGTACTGGCAAAGTGTGAGATAGTGGGTAGTCCATGATTCATATAAGATAGATATAGAAAGGTAGGATGGAGCCAGATTTAAAAGGCTTTGAATGCCAGGCTAAGAAGTGTAGACTTAGAATCATTAAAAGTTTTTGAACAACATCATCTGATAGATCTGAGCCTTAGGAATATTTATCTAGTATGGGTATTTGGAGAGATTGAATTGGAGGAGGTGGGGAGAAGAATAAGAAGGTAGAGAGACTTGTTAGAAGGTTATAAAATAGCTGACATTTATATAGCATTTTGCATGTATTATCTCCTTTGCTCCCCAGAACAACTGTGTGAGGTTAACACTACACATATTATTACCGTCTTTCACACAAATAAAGTCAGATCTAAACAATTAGAAAAATATTAATTGCACATGGGTAGGCCATGCCAACAAAATAAACCTAACAATTTTACCTAAATTAATTTACTCATTCAGTTCCATACCAAACTACCAAAAAATATTTTACAGAGCTAGAAAAAATAATAATAAAATTCATCTGGAGAACAAAAGGTCAAGAATATGAAAGAAATTAATGAAAAAAAATGTGAGTGAAGGTAGCCTAGCTATGCCAGGTCTTAGACTGTATTATAAAGTGGTAATCATCAAAATACTTTTGTACCAGCTAAGAAATAGAGTGGTGGATCAGCGGAATAGATTAGGTACACAATACAAAGTAGTAAATGACCATAGTAATTGAGTTTTGATAAACCCAAGGATCTAAGTTCTTGGGACAGGAACTCACTTGGACAAAAACAGTTTGGCAGAAACTAGGTATAGGCCAACATCTCACAGAATATATCCAAGATAAGGTCAAAATGGGTACATGATTAGGACATAAATGGTGATGCCATAAGCAAATTAGAACAGCATGGAATAGTTTACCAGTCAGATCTATCGCCAGGGGAAGAATTTGTGACCAAACAAGAGATAGAAAACATTGTTGTTGTTGTTGTTCAGTCATTTTCAGTTGTGTCTGACTCTTTGTGACCCCTTTTGGGGTTTTCTTGGCAAAGATATTGGAGTAGTTTGCCATTTCCTTCTCCAACTTATTTTACATATGAAAGAACTGAGGCAAACAGAGTTAAATGACTTGCCCATGGTCACACAGCTGCAAAGTGTCTGAAAAAAAATTTGAACTCATGTCTTCCTGATTTCAGGCCCAGCACTGTCTACTGCACCACCTAGCTGCTCACAGAGAACATTGTGAGATGTAAAATGGATAATTTTGATTATATTGAACTAAAAAGCTTTTACACCAACAAAATCAATGCAGCCAAGATTAGAAGGAAAGCAGAAAGCTGGGAGGAAATTTTCACAGCAAGCATCTTTGATAAATGTCTGATTTCTCAAATGTAAAGACAACCAAGTCAAATTTATAAGAATATAAGCCATTCCCCAATTGATAAAGGGTCAAAAGATATGAACAGGCCGTTTTCAGATAGAGAAATCAAAGCTAGCTATGAAAAATGCTCTAAATCACTATTGATTATAGAAATGTAAATTAAAGCAACTCTGAAGTACCACCTATATTGGCTAATATGAAAAAAAAGGAAAATGATAAATGTTGGAGGGGTTGTGGGAAAATTGGGACAGCAATGTACTGTTGGTGGAGTTGCAAACTGATCCAACCATTGGGGAGAGCAATTTGGAACTATCTCCAAAGGGCTATAAAAACAGTGCATACCATTTGATCCAGAAATACCACTACTAGACCTGTATCTGAAAGAGATAAAAAGGGGGTGGGACATATTGGGGAAAAATATATTTATGGCAGCTTTTTGTGGTGGCAAAGAATTGGAAATCCAGGGGATATGCACCAATTAGGGAATGGCTGAAAAAGTTGTGCTATATGATTATAATGGAATATTATTGTGTTATAAAAAGTGACAAGCAGGATGATATCAGAAAAAATTGGAAAGATTTACATGAACTGATGCAAAGTGAAATGAACAGAACCAGGAGGACATTGTACACAGTAAAAGCAATATCATGCCATGATCACCTGTGAATGACTTAGCTATTCTCAGCAATACAGTGATCCAAGACAATTCCAAAGGACTTATGATGAAAAACACTATCCACCTCCAAAGAAAAAACCAAGGGAATCTGAATACAGATGGAAGCCTACTATTCTTTGCTTTCTTTATTTTTCTGGTCTGTGTTTTCCTTCACAACATGACTAATATAGAAATATGCTTTGCATGATTACACATGTATAACCTATATAAAATTGCTTACTGTCTCAAGAAGGGAAGGGAAGAGGGAGGGAGAGAATTTGGAACTCAAAATTTAAAAAAAAAACAAATGTTAAAGATTGTTTTTGCTTGCAATTGAGAAAAAACAAAGTATTATTTTTTAAAAAAAAATATTATTACCATCACCATTTTGGAGTTGAGGAATTTGAATCTCAGAGATGTTAAGTGACTTGACCAGAGTCAAACGGCTAGCATCTGAGATCACATTCAAGCCCAGGTCCCTCCTGATTCCAAGCCCCAAACTTTTCCCATTATAGCACAGTGCTTCTTGCCAAAATTCCAAGAGGGAAGTAATGAGAGCATCCAACTCAAGTGGTTGTGGTGGTCACAGTTAAGGATGGATGAGGTGTGGAAGATATTTGGGAAACAGCATCAAACAGATTTGGCGACTATATAAATGTGCCAAGGAAGAGAAAGCTAAAACCATCATTGAGTGCTGGGCACAGAACACTGTCCAAGGTGCTGACTCAGAATTCCTGTAGGAAGCATTTGGAAAGGAAGTTGGGAACTTCACCTCTTCCTCTCAAGGACTATGATATATTACTGTACTGCAAAGAACTCGATGGAATTGAGTAGAGGTTGGTTTCTTTATTCCTCTGAAGAAACCGGAGGAGTAATGGAGCTTGCATGGGGGCTCTCTGGCAATGTAGAATGACTAGAAACACCTTCAATAATCACATGGGATCAATCAGCATCAACTCCATCACAGAGGAACACTTCACATCAATTTTATATTCAATTATATAAACATTTATTAAGTGCCTGCTTGGCATAAACACTAGGTTAGACTCTGAGAGAGATGTGAAAATAAATAAGACCCATTTCTTGCCCTTAAAGAGCTCACAATAAAATTTGGATATACATAGAAGATAAATCAGGATGTGATTAAGCAATTAAACTAAAAAAATTCACTTTACTAAAGGATTTAACATACAATTCCTTTTTAAATATCTCTCCCCTTATACATTTAAAATATGATTAGATTTACAAAAATTTCCTTTAGACACAACTAAACAGGGATATACCTATCACATAAAGTGGGATGCCTCTAGCCCAAATTCCTATAGCCTACAAACCCTTGGACCATCTTTCCCTTCTAAGAATAATCTCCTCCTTCTTAGTCTCTAAACATTTGGTCCTAATGAGAAACCAAGTCTTCTTATACACCACATCCAGTGCTCACAGTTGCTGTCAAAGCACAACCACAATAATTTTATAAAAGAAGCATGTTGGCTTTGAGTCCCTGGCAGCTCCTGAGAGAAGGGTATTATGAAAACAGTGGCATAAGAAAGAATAAATACATTTAATGATGTAACTCAGGGCTAATGGAAAGCAACCAGGTAGAGTGGGGGAAAAATCATAGAATCTCAGAGTTTGAAAGGGCTTCAAAATCCATCTAGTTCAACCTATTTCTGAACAAGATTCCCCCTACAATATAACCAGCAAGTTGTCATCCAGCCTTTGCTTAAATACCTCCAGGGAAGTTGACTACTTTTGGAAGCGGTGAATTCCACTTTTGGATACTTCTAATTAGCATGAAATATATATACACATGGGCACACATAAAGGCATATATTACCTGGAAGTATTATAGAGAATAATGTCTATAGAGATATAGATATGGATAGGGATGTATATATCTACATCTACTCTATGAGGATATGCATACACACACACACACACACACACACACACACACACACACAATCTGCTTCTCTCTTCAACTTGCACTATTGCTCCTGCATCAGTCCTCTGGGGCCAAATAGAACAAGACACATTTCTTTTACATGACAGCCCTTCAAATGCTTAGAGACAACTATTATATTCCTAGTAACTGAGGCATCTCTTTCTCATGCTGAATGTTCCCAGTTCTTTTTGTGAGAAATGATTATTTCTCTCATATTAGTATTATTGTATTAGGATCAAGATTTTCCCCCTTTTCTAATTCCTCATCCAGAAACAAACCAGTGTGGGAAATCTCTCCTAAAGAGTTACCCAGGCCAACATCTAATCAGACAGTAAAAGAAATTCTGAGTTTGGGCTAATGTATGCATTTCTGCTTATTGTGTTTGCTCAGACAGATCTGGGGAAGTGTTGATTCTCCCTTTTGTCAAGACAGGTGACATGGAAATTGATAAGTCTCTTTGACCAAATTTGGGTGATCCAAGTCACATACCCCAAGAACCTCATTATAACATAGCCCACCCTCTCATTGTAATATTCATTCTCTCATTATTAACCAATCAGAGTTGATTGCCACCCTGAGGAACATCTACTCTTCCAAGAGCATATAAACTATGAACCCACCACCATGAGGGGTCTTTGGTCTAAAAGAGATGGCCAAATGACCATCTTTTTATTAATAAACATGGCTGGCCTTATTAATAAAATGATTAAATTACCCAGAAATTATGTGTCTTGAACTCTTTTTAAATGCCACACTTCAGGTGCTTTAATTGATCTCCTATGACCACTCTTCAACTTATCAATGACCTTCCTACTATGTGGTACCCAGAATGAATACCCTCCTCCAGACAGGGTTTGCCCTGAGCAGAATACAGAGGGGCTATCACATCCCAAGTTCTGAACATTACGTAATGGCTTCTTATCTAACTTTCCCTCTCTTTAACCAAGGGGGAAAACAACAAGGACATAAAAACAGATAACATGTCCCCATCACCTCAAAAATAGAATGTTCCATTCTATTTCGCATGGTACAAAATAAAGCTCATCCCTAACAGTTGACTCTTAGATTATGGAAACCTCATTGTATGAGGAGTCACAACACATAGGTCCTATATGAGCTCTGCCAACAGCTATATGTGTGACTTCAAACAAACCACTTAAAATTTACATGTGTCAGTTTCCTCATCTGCAAAATAAGGGAGTTGATTAATGTCATCTTTAAGGTCCTCTCTAGCCCTTAATGAGGGCAAATGCATGCAAAGGTACAATCTCTAGATTCCTCTTTCTTACGAAAAAGGTCCTCCTCATTCTGGTCACCTACCTCCAAAATCTGCACCATCAGTTAAAAGTAGACCAAGACTGGAGGGTTTGGGTGGATCAATCAAAATATAATCCCACTTCTGGCTGGAAGATAAGTCGAGGCACAGACTTTGTTCTTGGTGAGTCAGTAACCCAATTTTCCCAGGGCAAAACTGTAAGAGAGATAATCTCTTCACTGCTCTTCATAGTACCTTTCTGCACCCTCTTCTCTCCTTTCAGTGTGTGTTCCAACCAGCCTCTTGGTCAGATATGTGCCTGCTTCTGTAATGGCGGGCTTTCACAAACAATGTTCCAAAGCAGATCTCATGCTATGTCATCGTTCTTATTGCTCATTGGTTGTTTTTTAAAGTATTTAATTTGTTAGAGTTAAATGGCACCCTAAAAGCTCTCCCCAAACTAGATGTCTCCAAGTATATATCAATATCATATGAGATTACTTGAAAGACATGGTAACAGAGATAATTTTGACAACTCTCTGATTCTTAATATCAAGTAAGACATAAAACAGCAAGACGCAAGCTTGCTGAAGCAACTTACCACCATCATAGAGGATGTATTGCATCCTCCTATGGGAAGACATACAGCATTTTCCTATAGATAGTAACGTCCTCCAGATGATGTTTGTGGATGACATTGTTCTGATTGCATCAAATCCAGGGACATTGGAGAACCTCCAAAGTGAGGCCCATCATCACTTGTAAGAGTTTGGTTTAACTAGTCCCTCAGGAAAAACCAAATTGATGAAAACTGTCTAGAATGTTATAGGCAGGTGGATGGACAACCTATAGAGTGGTCCATCAGTACATGCATAGTGTATAGATATAATAGATGTCCAATGAGCTGGACCTAGAATTGAAGAGAAAGAGAAGGGAAAATTGGATTGGCTTTGGGAAATTGTGCAGCCATTTAATGATCCCAAGTCCCTTCCTGAAACAGGGATCTACCTTTTTAACAATACTACTCCTCCAGTAATGATGCAAGGCACATAGGCCTAAAGGGAAAATATTATATGTGTGTAGTTCAGGAGAGTTTGGAGGAAGAACATCAGAGCTACATAGAAAAAGCAGTTAAGGAAACTTGATTACTCTTCACAGGGGAAGGAAAAAATAGATGCCAACAGGGAACAGTCTCAGACTATGGCTCCCATTGCTCTTGGCCAAGGGCAGCACACAGTGGGGTGGCTTTTAGACATGGAATTTGGCAACAACTTTTTCATTCCAGTCAAAAACCCAGAGCCCCTCAAAGCTCAAGCTTACATGGGGGTTTAAACAAAAAGATGGCTAGAACCAATAGAAGACTGCCATATCATTCATAGAGAAAGATAGTATAACTCAGGGCTAGGGCTAGTGCAATAAGAATATTTTCTAAATTGCCTAGTAAGGAATGAAGGATAAAGAGCCAGAGTGCAGGAAGGTTAATTCTAATTGTGCCATCCAGCAAGAGGCTGGGAGCTGAGAAAACAGAGGTAATGCACAGTCTCTGGGTTTATTATTCTTTAACATACATGCATCATGGAGGGCGGGGGTCATACCAACCAAACCAGTTTTCACCATTTCACAGTGTGCTGATACAGCATAGTGAATACGGAACTGGAAGACCTGGAAAACTCAGGTCCAAATCCCAATTCAGACTTGTACAAGCTGTGTAACCCTAAGCAAGTCACTTAATCTCCCTCTGTCTCATGTGTATAATAAGGGGGTTGGTCACCTTTTGTTCTAAGTCAGTGATCCTATGAAAACACTAAATTTCCAAGAAAGCTATCAGTAAAAGTCCAATGTATATCATATTCCTTATACCAATTTATAGTGCTCATATCTTCAGGCATAGTCTATTTCCCAACAATCCACCCATAATGAACAGAGCCTGTTATATTTCACACCAGTGTTCTATATAACTTATGACTAGAGTTTATTCATGCCTGAGAAGAATTCACCTGCATCCCTAAAACTAAGAAGGAAGGATTATGGGGAAGTATGGAAATGGGTCTAAAGTTTCTTTTGGTCAAACTGTGCCCATCTGACTGAAAATTATTGGCTATTATCCAGTTTTGAAAGCTGGAGAGAATCTATTTCTGTGAGGTTGTTTGGTAGCTAATTGTTCGAGAATTTTTAGACAGAACACAATTACTCAGCTGTTGAAATAGCTCTCAAGAGATTTGCTCTTTAAATGTGATCACATTCCAACAGACGCAGCATGGTTTTAATGGAAAGAATGTTGAATTTTTGAGTCACCAAACCTGAGTTCTTACCTCAGCTCTGCCATCTGAATAACACCAGGCAAGTGATTTAACTTGTCTGGCTCTCAGTTCCATCATCTGTAAAGTGAAAGTATTAGACAATATGGCCTCAAAAGTCCTTTCTAACTCTAAGCTATAAACCTGGGGTCCACTATCAATATCTCCAAGGAAGTATCTCAATTCTTCACTATCCTGGAATTAGTGTCTTGTACACAGTTGGCTCTTATGAAATATTTGCTGATTGAGTGAATGTTGTCTATTGCAAATGGATAGGATTTGGAAGGTATTTTGTTTTATGGCAATTTTCAGAGTAATAGTGATTATTATGGTGGCATTTGTAATATGTACCAAGATACTTTGTTGGATTCATGATTTTATCTACTTGGGTGCTCTCTCCACCTATGCAGAACATAACTTCTCTGTGCCTTCTTATCATATGCAATTGTACATATTATTCCATAAATCTCTTTAGAGCAATTGTGTCAAAACTCAATTAGAAACTGATCCCTGTAGACCACTATTGAATTAGAAAGCCACAAATTAACATTCTTTATGTCTTGTTGCATTTTTATTCATTTTGTTAAACATTTCCTAATTACATTTTAGTCTGGTTCCTGTGCACTTGGGAGTCATGTGGCCCATGACAGAGAGTTGGACACCTTTGCTTAAAAAATCCAACCAATGTGTTGAAGGTCTTTCTCTCATAATTTTAATATTTCAGTGTTAATAATGCACTAGTTGGGCCCTTCGTGTTTTGCTCTCACTTTCACTGCATAGCCAGTCCACCTCGTTTTCTGATCAGACATATCTTTTGTGCCATTCTTCTCACTCTCCAGAACTTCTCTTTGTCTTTTTTCCTTCTTTACACCTTCTTCCAGAGTGAAGCAAGGTAGAGAGAAAAGACTTTGTCCTCTCTTTTTCCCCCATTTCAAGAATAGTAATGGTGACCTACAACCAAAGCACATGGCAGCATGCTTGCATGTGGCCTGAGAAGGGGGTTCTAGGACACTGTTCCTAAATCTAAATATCCTCCCTAATAGAAGGGGTGCTTTTAAATTCCATAATTAGCAGGATGCCAGAATCTAGCTTCTAGGCAAAGAAAGGAGATTTTTCTAGACAAAATAAGCTTTAAGCTTATTTAGGTTCATGGAGGACCCCAAGTTTGTTAAGTCCTAATTTTAAGATTTAGGAAATCAGACTTTCTAGAAAGAAAAGATTCCCTGATGAAACACGCTCTTTGGAGGAAGAAGGGGAGAGTCCACATTGCTGTTATTCAGCTATCTGGTGAGCAAAGCTGGTGAGTTATTCAGACAGGAGGGGTTTGCTTGTTCAGTGAGTTCCGAATTATGTTTACCTTCTGTAGTAAGCCAGATCTGAGCATGCCAAGAATAGTTCCTCAGATTTAAAATTGGAATGAAATGAGATATGAGGGAACTTGAAAAGGAGGCTGCTCCCACTCATATGGTAAGTGGAACACTCAGGGAAACAAGATATCTCTATGTTAGTCAATCTGGACATTCCCCTCTATGGAGACACTTGTAGAAGAGGTGACAGTTAACAAAAGGAGGTTCATTTAGCCATAGCTGGGGAAAGACATTCACATACTCACTGAGAATACAACCTTCATTCAGTTGAGTGGCACCCCCCTGCTTCCATGCTGTGCATGGTGTTCTACTTGTCAAAACTCAAAAAATAGCCAGAGCTTCTTGGGACTTTTTTTTAAAACATCCATGCAAGCAAGAAGCTTAGTCAGTGGCTGAGTCTTCAGTGCTCTATATCAATCAAGCATTGTTTTCATTGGTTTCATTGCTTTTTAAGGGAAAAACTAGCCTGGCCCACATGGTAGGCAGTGGGAAAATAGAAGGGAGTATTCTAGTAGATGGGCCTCCCACTCCACCCTCTGAGGTAGGGTCTACACCAAAGGGCACCACTACAAGTCTTGGAGGAACTCCTGGAATGGATTCACCAGAATGACAGATGGTTGTCCCCAGAGCACCCCCAAATTTAGTTCTCTCCAGGAAGAGCTAATAGAGTATTTGAATGTTTTATGTTTCTGTATTTGTTCATGAGTTCGAATGAATCCTTCACACCCCTCTTTCTGTGGGATGAAATGTAACTTGTCCCATGTACCTATATACGCAGTACCCCATGCATATTGTACACTGAGTGCCTTGTGGGAGTGGAAAGATCCTGTTACCATATTTAGGAAAACCCAGAAACTAGCTTTATTTTGAAGATATTCCTGGATTAACTATAGATGGGGACAATAAACCAAAGGGAGAAACTCACCCTCTTAGAGAATTAGCCCTCAAAATAATGCCTGATCCATATGTGGCTGAGATCCGTAAGTAGGATTCCTGGGCCATGGCTTTCTAATACAAACTCCACTTGCTCTTAAAACCTTTCATAACCTGATTTCAGTCTATCTTTCCAGAAACATTGCACATTACTCTCTTTCATACACTCCACCTATTCCCTATTTCTTGTATGAAGCATTCCATTTCCCATCTCTGATCTCCTTGCATTTGCACCTGCTGTTCCCCATGTCTGGAATATTCTCCTTTACCTCTGCCTCATAGACTCCCTAGATTCCTCCACAAAGCTCAATTGAAGTGTATCTTATATTCAACATGTCGAAAGCAGATTTCATTATCCCCCCCCAAATAAATCCCTTCCCTTTTCCAAATTTCCCTATATCCTCTGCAATCTTCCCTTTTATCCAGGCTCTCAACTCCAATGTTGTCCTAGACTCCGCACTCTCCTTCACCCCACATAGCCAATCCATTGGCAGATCATACCATTTCTGCCTCCAGAACATCACTCATATCTATCCTCTCCTGTCCTCTCCAGTCATACAAACACAGCCCTAGTTCAGGCCCTCATCACCTCTTGGATGCACTATTGCAATAGCTTCCTAGGTGGTCTCAATGCCTTAAGTTTCTCCTCACTCCAATTCAGCTTCCATTCAGCTGCCAAAGTGATTTTTTCTCAATCATAGATCTGACCATGTTATCTCCTACTCAAAAAATTCCTGTGACTCCTATTGCTTCTAGGGTCAAGTATCAAGTCCATTATTTGGCATTTAAAGTTCTTCATAAACTTGCCTCTTCCTACCTTTCCAGGCTTCTTATACTTTAAGAGAAGTCTCCCTACCAACAAGCAGCACTGGCCTGTTTTGCTGTTCCTTATACATGATGCCCCATCGTCATCTCGAAGTCTTTCTATTGCCTGATGTCCATGTCTTGAATGCTTTTCTTCCTCATTTCTGCCTCTTAGCTTCCCTAGATCCTTTAGAGCTCACCTCAAATACTACCTTCTGCAGGAAACTTTTCCCAGTTCCCCTGCTACTCTTGCCCTCTCCTATAAGATTGTCTTCCACCTACTCTGATTATATTATGTACTGTATGTGCCTAGTTGTTTACATATTATGTCTCCATTAGAATGTGAGCTCCTTCTGGATAGGAACTGTTCTTGCCTTTCCCTGAATTCCCAACTCTTAGCACATAGTAAGCCCTTAATAAACGCTCATTGACTAACTTCCTACAGGAAACCTATACTGATCTCCCCGGTTGTCAGGGCCCTGGAAATTATTTTGCATATATTGTGTGTGTGTGTGTGTCTGTGTGTACACACAAATATACTCCCCACCCCCACCCTGAATGAACAATAGAACGTATGCCTCTTGAGGACAGGGATTGTTTCATTTTTTTGTCTTGGTATCCCTAACACTTAGCATGGTTTCTGGCACATCACAGGCAGCTGATGAATGCTTGTTGGATGAATGAATGTAATCATAGGTAGCACACTCTAATTGCCTTTTGCCATTTCAATTTTTCTGAAATCATGCTGTTCCATGATTTGCAGCCATTCAGTTTTCTTTAAGAGAATATTGGTGTCTGTTGATTATTTCCTATTTGTCCTGTATATAGCTTGTTTGTACATATTTGCTTGCTTGTTGTATCCTCCATTTGACTTTAAGTTCCCCGAGGACAGGGACTGTCTTTCACCTCTTTTTGTCTCTAGCACTTAGCACAGTGCCTAGCACTTAGTGGTTGCTTAATTAATATTGATTGATTGTTTGACTGATCAAAGTGCAGGAGGCTTCAGATCATTAAAAGCATCATGCAGCTTTCCAGATGTAGTGTAGCCTGTTTCCCCCCGTTCAATGCTAGACCCAGATTACTGTTCATCTCTAGTGTCTATATAGGCTGTAGATATTTACAAACTAACTCAATGGAACACCTAGCCAAATACATGTCATAGTCACGTAAATGGGTGATTTCCGGATACTTTGTTTCTGGAAGGTTTAATTAATGTTTTGTATCAATGTGGACCATTGATGTGGAAACACATACCAAAGAACTTAGCATATAAGCCACTTTATAAATAGTTCTTATGAGCAAATATAAGTGAAGCCACACAACACATATTCTGGATTCTCAGAGAACCTCAAAAAAGCAGCAAACCACTATTAATTATCTATCACACCTGCATGGTGGAATTGTACTAACCAAGGTTTAGATATAAGACAAGGATCCCAGGTCTCTGCCCTCAAAGAGATCATGCTCCAGTATAGAGAAAGAAGGTAACACAGATGACTATGATGGACATTATTATATGATAAATGCATCAGAGTTACAAAACACAACACACTTTGAGGTTAGTTGGAAGAATCAGGGAAGGTTTTATGGAGAAAGTGACATTGGAGCTAGCCTTTAAAGAATGGGTTGAAATTCAGCAGTTGAGGAAGGAAGAGAGAGAGGAAAAGTAGGGTGTCTGAGGCACAGGTAATACTAAGAGCATAGCAAATGTTCAAGGCCTGAGAGTAGTGAATTCTGCTTAAAGTAGAAATTTCTTATGTGTAGACTCAACCTCACTAATTCTATGTCTACACATGCAACATGTCTGGACCAAGGCATAGCCAATCTGTTTCCTTCTTCCATATTAACCAATGATTAGGACCACTGCCTGCTCAACTCAATTTACAATGATCAGGAGGAAGAGTTGTGATGGCTGTGATGAACAGATGAACCAAGTCAGGGAGCCCATCGGTAGTGAAGCAGAGAACAGAGACAGTGATGGCTACAATTACAAAGTACAACCACCCTCCTGGAAATATAAGCAAATCTGGATATATTTCAATCAAGATGGGGTACTGAATGTTGTACATATTTAATTTTTTAAAAAAATTTGAAAAAAAGAACTATTTGAAAAGCAGAGGCCATACACTCAGAGATATAGATGTGTGAGCTATAGGTGGAGGGTGAGGGGACAAGGATGAAGAGAAAAAGGAAGCTTCTAGAAGAACTGGATCAGCTTGTAGGATGATTTGATATAGACAAGCACTACAGAGATGGCCAGGGGTACCTTAACTGACTAGGGGTGAGTCAGCTAGAAAACTCTTGCAAGCAAAGAGCAGATGCTTACAATAATTTGTTCAAGCGGGCAGATTTAATATATAGACACTGGGCAGAATCCAGGGGAGGACTGAAACACTAAATTAGGATTCTGGGGGTTTCAATTTACACCTGAAATTGAGAAGTGGACTTGGAGCTGAGAACAGAAAGTCTGAATGACCCGAGAGGTTATTCCATAAGAATGAGCCAGCTGGACTGGGGGAGATTCAGTTTGGAAGGGTTAAGAACAAGGCAAACGTGGTGAAGGCCATTAATCTTTTTGAAGTTATAAGGCTGTATACCTTTAATTTATTCACCCATATATAATTTTCACCCTGAGGTCATAGATTTAGCACTGGAAGGGATGTTAGCAGCCATCAAAATCAAGTCCCCTTTTATTTTTTCAGATGAGGAAATTGAGTCATAGAACTTGTTCAGGATCACATACCTAGTAAGTGTCTGAGGCAGGATTTGCAGTCAAGTATTCTTGGCTTTATGTCCAGTTGTAAGTGTAAACAAAGTGGATTTCCTGGAGTTTAGTTTTCTAGAATCCATGGCCATAACAATCTTATGTTCTCAGGTATTTTGCCTTGCCAATCAAGTACTGAGTCACATAGGCTCTCACACTTGATGGTGCTGAGTCATGCAGGTTTTCACACCCTCTGGCTCTGGGCCTATTAGTCCAAAGTGTATATATTTTGAAGGTTGGTATTTTGCTCAGGGGAAGGACCTTTGAGTTCCTGGACAGGACTCTGGGTAGCCGTCATTAAGGAGCCCCCTGGCTACTCAGATGTTGGTGCTCTCCAGGTCTGGTGATGTATGTCTATCACTCTGTTAAGACAGTTGGAGCCCTGTCTATTAGATCATTCATCAGTCTCTGTGCTAATTTCTCTACATTTCTCTGTTATTAGACTTTCTTGGGTAATATATCTTTCTGCATTGTTGAATTAAAGTAAGATTATTAACACCTTTGAATTATAAGATTATTAAAACCTTTAGATAAGCAGAGCAGGAACCACCCTGTGAGCTAGTGTGGTTGCTACTACACCCATGAACTACTCAACTACACTACCCAACTGTCTCTTACACACTGTAGGAATAGCTCTGGTACTAGCAATAACTAACCGAGCGTGATGCTATGGAAGAAAGGCACTAGAGAGAAGGAAAAAGATGTTTTCGTTGTTGTTCCATTATCCAGTCAGGTCCAACTATATGTGACTCCATAGACTTTGTCCATGGGGTTTTCTTGGCAAAGATACTGGAGTATCCATTTTCTTCTCCAATGAATTCCCGTTTTATAGATGAAGAACTGAGGCAAGTAGAGGTTAAGTGACTTTCCCGGGGTCACACAACTAGTAAGTGTCTGAGACCAGATTTCGACTCAGGTCTTCCTGACTCTGGGCCTGGTGTCCTATCCCTTGTGCCACCTAGCTGCCACTGAAAAAGACATAGAAACAGAATTTAAAGTTATAAAGGACTTTGGAGATCATCTAATCAAGCAGTTTTAAATTTTTTGGTCTGGAACTTCTTTATACCCTAAAAAATCAACAAGGATCCCCACCACAAAGAATTTTTGTTTATGTTGGATACAGTTGTTTACTCATTTTTCAGTTGAGTCTGACTCTTAGTGACCTCATTTGGGGTTTTCTTGCCACAGATACCAGAGTGGTTTGCCATTTCCTTCTCCAGCCCATTTAACAAATGGGGAAACTGAGGCAAATAGAGTTAAATGACTTGCCCAGGGTCACATAGCTAGGAAGTATCTGAGGCCAGATCTGCACTCAGGAAGATGAGTCTTCCTGACTCCAGGCTTGACATTCTAACCATTATACCACCTAGCTGGAGGCTATATCTGTCTATATTTACCATTATAGAAATTAAAACATCCTAGCGTTATTATGAAAATAGTTTTAGCCTTATGGACCCCCTCCATTAAGAACTACTGATCTAACCTAACCCCATTTTACAGATGAAAAAAATGAGGCACAGATAGGGAAAATGCCTTGCTCGAGGTCACATAGGTAGCAGGGATTCAAACACTTAAATCAAGCATGGACCATCTGCTGTGCTGGGAGGCCCCCAGGGCCATGCAGGATCCTTGGAAGAAAATCACCTTGGGTGGTTTCTGGAAGTCAGTTTCCAGCAGGAGAAATGCCGCTTTCTAACATCTATATTCCAAGGAGATGTAAAGCCCCAGGCAGGTATCAAGAAACTCAAAGCATATTTACATATATACTATTTATTTATTATATATATATTTACATATATAACTTTCCTCCCTCCCCATCCCAACCTAGAAAAGGGTACAATTAAACACAGATCTCTCTCTCTCTCTCTCTCTCTCTCTCTCTCTCTCTCTCTCTCTCTGTATATATATATATACACATACATATATATATATACACATACATATATACACATACATATATATACACACATATACATATATATCTGCATGTGTGTATATATATGTATATATATATATATTTCTATATATAGATATATATCTGTGTTTAATTGGAGCCTTCTCTAGAGCAGGGTGGGGAGGGAGGGAGAAAAAAATAATAAGGAGTTCACAGCAGCGAACAAAAAAAATATTTAAAAGGAAGCACAGAAAAGCCAGGTAGCTTTGGAAACAATGTGTAGTATTTGCTAAAAAGTTTTTAAAAAACAAAAGTAAACAGTCTGAAATGGAAACTCATGGTTTTATATTGAATCCTCTATGTTGTACTGTGTGCATGGAAATGTTCTTTTTTATCTTTTTGTATTTAAGTTCAAAATTAATAAAAAATTAAAAAAACAAGAAACTCTTTAAGTATCAAAAGGAGGTTGGGGTCATAACAGTAATGGAAGGTAATCTCTCTGCCTTGTGTTATACGCTCTCCTATAATGGTGGATTTCTGGCTTGGAATCTCAGCTCTACATCCTTGAACTAGGGCTAATTTTCGGGGATTAGTACTCTCCTATGGCTAGCGTCTTATCTCTACTGTAAAGATCTCTCTGTCCTTTGGGGACCCTCTGACACAAGACACAGTGTGAAATGAGCAGTAGCATTGAGTCATAGGATATGGGTTCAAATTTCACCTCCGTCACTCATTACCTCTGTGACTTTGGATGAATCTCTGGTTTCAGTTTCATGCATTCACCCAAGACTTGACTCACTCTCCAGATTTCTTCTTTTCCTCTTTACCAATCATCCCCCACCCCCAGCCTGATGAAATTTCTGCTTTGAGGTACAATTCAATCATGCTTCTCCTCACTCACACACAAGTATGCTCATCAGGGTTCTCAAAAACTGGTTGTTAAATTTTCAGTGTGAACATTTATACTTTGGAAATTGACATAAACTACAAATCAAAGCTTGGTTTAGCATTTTATTCACTTCTAGACAAGAAAGTGATGGAGAAAATATCAACAGTGCAGATTAAACTTTAAAATGACTCCCATGTACATTTTTTTCAGAGAGCCGGCTGTTAAACATTTACCAGTATACTCCTGCTCAAACCTCAATTCATTCTCCAGACTTTTCTTCCAACTGCATTGGCACCCCCTTCCGCTTTCCAGCTCCCCTTTATCTGTGGATATGTCTTCTCTCGTTAGAACGTAAACTCCTTTAGGGTAGGGGTTGACTTGTTGGCTTATATTTTATCATCAGTGCTTAGCATAGACCTCTTAGCATATAGCTAGTACTTAATAAATGGTCTAGCTAGCTAGTATCATGATAGCTACCACTTGTATAGTGTTTTAATGTTTGCAACATGCTTTACAGATATTACATCATTTGATCCTCATAATAACCCTACCTAGGAGGTAGGTGCTATCTGTTATTATCCCAATTTATAGATGAGGAAATGTTGCAACAATTGAGCTAGCAGCTGCTGTGGGGGTGAAAGACCAACATAAGCCCAACAACAAGAATACTGCCAGCACAGGTTCTTTTGATCTGCTTTACTAAGGAAAGCAACGTTAAGGGGGTAATGATCTTATTTCAATCCAACATACAAATATCATTCACTTAGCTCAGGGCAAAAAGCCAGCACCCTGAACTTCAGAGCAAATACAAACAAATTACAAAGATATATTATAAACAGACCAAATACAATTCATAGTTACCAAGAAGGCATCAACATCTGGGTTCACAAGCTGGAGGGCTCTTAACTACAGCTGCCCAGAGTCTCCATATCAATACTCTTCCAAGAGTGAGAGCCCCCAGCAAATAGCTCTGTTCTCTCTTTTTATACAGTCTTTGGACATCATCAAACATCATCTGAGCAACCAGAACTTAGGTGTATACTATTGGCTGTGGTCTTAGCAACTCCCCTTAGGGCCCCAAGGGCTTCATGCCCACATCGGCTTAGCACCTAGTAGATAGGGGTTTGGGCCCAGGGCTTTGCACCTAGTAAGGCTCAATCAAAGACACTTAATTTATCATTCTAAAACAGTAAGTAAAGTCTCACCTTAGTTACCAATGCAGGAAACTGAGGCACAGAGAAGTTAAGTGACTTGCCCAGGGTCATTAGTACATGTTGAAGGCCAAGTAGCTTCCTGTTAAATAAGAGAGTTGAAATAGATGGACTCCAAGGTTATTTTGGATCAAAATGTATGATGTTATAAATTTCACAATTAAGCCAGCTCACCTCTTTGCACCCAAAGCCACTAACAAACCTTTTTCCATAAAAACATGAATTAAAAACCAGATAAATACATAAATGTAATGAGTCCAATATAGCAAGGAACAAACTCACAGTATCAATAAGAAAGCTCCAAAAGCCTGAGTATACTGTGATTATTGGTCCCATGACAGGAAAAGATTCTGTATTCTTGTCTCTCAGGTGAGCTGCCTATTCATTGGGGTCTATTCTGTCATTCACTGCTGCTGTTGTCCCCACCTGCTATCCTTTCCTTCCATGTTCTTGCCTTTAGTGGGACCTCTTTCCTACCAAACTCAGAATCTCTTTCTCTTTTCTGTCTTCATGGTTTTTCTACATCCTACATGGTTCATTCCTCCACTTAGCAATTCTTTCTCTCCTAGTATTCCCTTTTTGGATACTATCATGTACTTTAAGCTTATGGAATTCTGGAAGATTGAAAAATATTTATTCCCCCATCCAGTATTGTACTACCTAAGAGTTCTACCCTTCTTTGGCTGAACTTCCAAACTTATGGACACTTCACAACTGAACCTGTTTTTATTGATTCTATGTGTTGTCTTATTTTCATAGCCATCATTGGAATTGACTAATTGAGTCCCAATATCTACAGGCTTTAATATTGCCTCCTTGTTGACCAAATTAATTTTGAGCTCAGAATTATATCATTAGAATGATTGAAAGGGATCTCAAAATTCATTTTATCTGACCCAGAACTAGATGGAAATTCCCTCTAAAACTACAACAACATCTCCAAGGGTTGCCCAGCTGTATCATAAGGAATCCTACAAAAGGGACCCCACTACCCTTACAAATAGTTCATTTCACTTCAGGAAAGCTCTAATTGTTATCAAGCTGAAAACTGCCTCTCTGAAACTTGGATCAGTTGTTCTGGCTGTATCTTCTGGGGCTAACCAAAAAAATAGTATAATTCCTTGTTCCTATGCCACTCCTTCAAATATTTGAAGATATCTGTCTTTTTTCCTAGGTCTTTAAGGGTTTAGGTTTCCATAACAAACAAGATAGAACATCATATGGGATGCAAGCACTCAGGTTAATAATATGTAAATAATATATAATATAATACATAATAATAAAGCCTAGAGAATAGGCTTTAAGTTACTCAACAAAAAGTCCAAAATAGAGATGACTTGCGTCTGAGCCCAAGAAGAGTCAAGACAACTCTCTTTTTCTTTCTTGTGGGTCTTCACATAGTTCTCTACCCAAAGAGACCTATACATGGCTCCATATTTATAATACTACCCAATGAATGAGGTCCTACCAGAGGAAAAGTACTCAGGGTTGCTAGAGTCAAGCAACCCACCCTTACCATGCTCCTAATTACTCCAAGGACTACCCTAAGGTTGAGGCTTCCTTACAAGGGAAAAATGCTCTAGAGTAATTAAAGAGTTAACATCTTAAGTCCCAGACCTTCACAGTCCACATAACTCACAGTACCAATGAACTATAAGATCCAAATTCATTTCTTCACATCGTGGCTCTGTCCCTTGCCACTCACTGGCTCTGACTCCATATTGATGCAGCCAAGTGACTAGAGCACTGGGTCTGGAGTCAGGAAGACATAAGTTCAAATCCAACTTTAAATACTTATTAGCCGTGTGATCCTGGGCAAGCTATTTAATGTCCCTGAGCCTCCAATTCCTCACCTGTAAAATAGGGATAATAATAGTACCTATCTCTGAGGGTTGTCATTGAGGATAAAATGAGATAATATTTTCAAAGTGCTTGGCAAACCTTATAACATTATATAAATATTGTTATGATGATGAATCCAGGAACTCCTTTACTTGGTGTTGGAAATCTATTGGCTCCACTGTTTCTACCTTTGGAACCATGTGGTTCATTCCTCTGAAGGATGTGTGTTTTCCTAATGCATATGGCTCCCTAGGGGGACCCAGGGCTGGCTGCTGAGACTCATGTTTCCACAGGATTCCTTCCAGGGAATGTAGCAGATCAGCTTCTCTCTCTCTCTCTCTCTCTCTCTCTCTCTCTCTCTCTCTCTCTCTCTCTCTCTCTCTCTCTCTCTCCTTTCTTCTCCTCTCTCTTTCTCTGTCTCTTCTCTCTCCGTTTCTTTATTTCTTCTCTATTTCTCTCCTCCCCCCTCATCTCTCTTTCCCTCCCTCTCTCTCTATAGATACAGATGTATGTGTGTATATATAGCTTATATATGTACATATATTACACATACACACATGTATACAATCCTATTCTGGGCCTAAAAATAGGGGGAAAGTCCCCCAAAATAAACTCCAAAGTCAAAGACAGGTCTATTCTTTGGTGAAAGCCACATACAGTATGAGACCATTTTTCTTAAAACATATATGGACTTGAGAGGTACTGGGAAAAACTGCAGTGTAAAACGATTCTTTGTTTTTAATCCCAAACTGTATTGAGCCTTCCTTTCCAAGGCTCCCTAATAACTGTTCTATGCTCCAGGGCTCCACTAGCAATGAATCGCATTACACTGTGACTCATTGGGAGAGTGGGTAGCAGTAGAGGCTTTTGAGAAGGGTGAGTTACTATGGGGAAAACATCCCCAGAGAGTCTAAAAAAACATGTTGTTACGAGTGGAAAGCAATGATGACATTATCAGCAGACAGTCCTAAAACTCGCAAAGATGAAGAAGTTTGATTATTGGTGGGCCCAGGTTTGGAAAAGGAATTAACCTGAATCAGTTTTTTCATCAAATTACCCAAACAGGCTGCTCACAGACATACCAAAAAATGTCTTTCAAAAATTGGAAAGAGACCTAGAAGGACCATTTGGGAACCATTGAATTCAACCTTGTGAATCTCAATTAGTATCATCCAATCTTTTCTGTTGTTTAAGTGATTCGTCATGTGGCTTGCCCAGGGTCACACAGCCAGTAAGTGTCTAAGGCCAGATTTGAACTCAAGTCTTCCTGACTCCAGGCTCAGGGGCTCTATTCACCGTTTCAACAACTGCCTAAGGTCTTTATTATCTCTATATGTTTGACTCAGGGGCAGTTAGGTGGTTCAATGGATAGAGTGCTGGGCCTGGAATCAGGAGGACCTGAGTTCAAATCTGGCCTCAGACACTTACTAGCTGTGTGACCCCGGAGCAGTGCTCTATCGGCCTGTTTCCTCATCTCTAAGATGGGTATAATAACAATAGTTCCTACCTCCCAGGGTCATTGTGAGGAACCAATAATATAATATGTGTATGGTGCTTTGCAAGCTTTAAAGTATTATATAAAGGCTAGCTACTGATATTAGGCAAGCCAACTCTTGGATATGTACCACGTAGGCAACTGCCAGTCTGCCTGTGCTTCATGCTTGCTCCAAGCCTAGTTCCGCATCCATTTTCCTAGGGTCAGATGGACATCTGACACTTCATCAGCCCATCCCAGGAATCTTATTCCTTTTGAACAACTAGAGAGGTAGAGGATGCCACAATTTCCCTTGGATCGAACTCGCCCCCCCATTTAATAGTCCTCTTCCTACAAGGTCAGGATGAGATCAACCACATGGCCCCAGTGCCTAGATTGACTCTGCTCTCTGAGCATGGGCAATGCATCCCACAAAAGTGGGTCAACTGAGACTCCAGCAACAGCTCGATGGAGGATCTCAAATACAAAACACAGACCATATTAATCATCTCATGGCCCCTTCCCTCTATTCAATCTCTTTCACAACCGCCATCATTTTTATTCTTCCAATCTCCCTCTGGATTCTGCAGTGTGATTACTGACCACATGTCAAATGAGGTCTCCTGGAGTCCTGGGAGAATGGCCAAGAAGGTCCTGGGACAGTCTGCTTTCTTTTCACAATTCAAACTCCAGGGACAGGCCTACTTAGAAATGAGGTTTTTGTCAGAGCTAGAGTGAAAAATGCCTTTAATTTCCAAAATAGTCATTTAATAGAGATGAATGTAGTCCCACACACCTCTCGCTTTCCGGAAATTAATGCCGCACATCTATACATTATGAGTTGGTTTGGCAACTTGCTGGTAGAAAAAGAGAAGGAATAAAAATCTTATTTATCCCTTTCAGCATGTGAACTAAGAAGATAATTTAAGATTAAAAAAAGCAAAAGGGTGAGTAGTAGGCAGATATTATGGGAGTGTGGCTGATTACTCTAGGGAGCCAGCATAGATTAAAATAGAGATGTCACTCAGGAGTACCTAAGAACCAGATTAAATTTTAACCAAAATAAATAAAAATATGATAAAACATTGTTTTGTTCAGTTGCTCAGTTATGCTCAACTCTTCATGATCTTATGGACCATACTACCCAGGGGGTTTTCTTGGCAAAGATACTAGAGTGGTTTGCCATTTTCTTCTCCAGCGGAACAAGAAAAACAGATTAAGTGACTTGCCCAGGGTCACACAGTAAGTATCTGAGGCCAGATTTGAACTCAGGTCTTCCAGCCCCCAAGCCCAGTGCTCCATCAGCTGAATCATAAAATACAGATTGTGTTAATTTGTAGTTTTCTAAATCAAGATGGAGCCCACAGGGAACCTTACATAGAGTTTAGTGGTTCCTATTTCTATTTGAGTTTGACACCATTAATTGGACTAGAGGAGTATCAGGAAGAAAAAGGGCAGAGAGTTTGGAGGACCAGTTGAGAACTTAATTGCTTCTGAGCTTGAGTTCTCTTAGTAATGACAAATTGGTCTACAGAGATGAAAACCAGGGCTGGTAAAGGTTTGTGTAATCCATTTGCTACATGGAAAAAAAGATATTTTGGAGGAAAACTTCACTGAGAGCAAAGTCAGTCTTTGCTTAGCCTGGGGTACTTACTCTGAATGAGAATGGGTACCTAGTCAGCTTCTATCAAAAGAAAATGAATCCAAGTAACCCGAGAAATCTTTTTTTCCCCCACCAACAGCTTCTGTATACATGGCTTTGCTGTGGGTGCTGCTAATTCAAAAGTAATAATGTACTGGTTCCTGCCTTCAAGACGCTTACATTCTATTGACCGTGTTAATAACTGGATATATAATAGATAAGTAAATAAAAAAGTGGGGGGTAAAGGGTACGAGAGAGAGAGAGAGAGAGAGAGAGAGAGAGAGAGAGAGAGAGAGATAGGATGTCCTAAGTCTCAGTTTTTTTTTTAATTTAAATTTATTTATTTAACATATTTGGTTTTCAGCATTGATTTTCACAACAGTTTGAATTACAAATTTTCTCCCCATTTCTACCCTCCCCCCCACTCCACGATGGCTTATATTCTGGTTGCCCTGTTCCCCAGTCAGCCCTCCCCTCTATCACCCCCCTCCCCTCTCATCCCCTTTTCCCTTCCTTTCTTGTAGGGCAAGATAAATTTCTACACCCCATTGCCTGTGTATCTTATTTTTTAGTTGCATGCAAAAACTTTTTTTTTAACATCTGATTTTAAAACTTTGAGTTTCAAATTCTCTCCCCTCTTCCCTTCCCACCCACCCTCCCTAAGAAGTCGAGCAATTCAACCTAGGCTACACATGTATCTTTATGTATAACCCTTCCACAATACTCATGTTGTGAAAGGCTAACTACATTTTGCTCCTTCCCAACCCATCCCGCTTTATTGAATTTTCTCCCTTGACCCTGTCCCCTTTCCAAAGTGTTTGTTTTGATTACCTCCACCCCCATCTGCCCTTCCATCCATCATGCCTCCCCTTTTATTTTTTTTTATCTTCCTCCCTCTTCTTTCCTGTGGGGTAAGATACCCAACTGAGTATGAATGGTATTCCCCCTCAGGTCAAATCTGATGAGAGCAAGGTTCACTCATTTCCCCCTCACCTGCCCTCTCCCCTCCTCCCACAGAACTGCTTCCTCTTGCCACCTTTATGCGAGATAATCCACCCCATTCTATCTCTCCCTATCTCCCTCTCTCAGTATGTTGCTCTCTCATCCCTTAATTTCATTTTATTTCTTTTAGATATCTTCCCTTCATCTTCAACTCACCCTGTGTCTGCTCTCTCTCTTTTATATATATATATATATATATATATATATATATATATATATATATATATATATATATATATACACATATATATATACATATATATATATCTACACATACATACACATACACACATATACACATAGATATATACATACACATTCACTTATATATATACATAAACATATATATATATATGCATATTCCCTTCAACTACCCTAATACTGAGGTCTCATGAATCATACACATCATCTTTCCATGTAGAAATGTAAACAAAACAGTTCAACTTTAGTAAGTCCCTTGCAATTTCCGTTTCTTGATTACCTTTTCATGCTTCTCTTGATTCTTGTGTTTGAAAGTCAAATTTTCTATTCAGTTCTGGTCTTTTCACTGAGAAAGCTTGAAAGTCCTCTATTTTATTGAAAATCCATATTTTGCCTTGGAGCATGATACTCAGTTTTGCTGGGTAGGTGATTCTAGGTTTTAATCCTAGCTCCATTGACCTCCGGAATATCGCATTCCAAGCCCTTCGATCTCTTAATGTAGAAGCTGCCATATCTTGGGTTATTCTGATTGGGTTTCCACAATACTCAAATTATTTCTTTCTGGCTGCTTGCAGTATTTTCTCCTTGATCTGGGAGCTCTGGAATTTGGCGGCAATATTCCTAGGAGATTTCTTTTTGGCATCTATTTGAGGAGGTTATCGATGGAGTCTTTCAATTTCTATTTTGCCCTGTGGCTCTAGAATATCAGGGCAGTTCTCCTTGATAATTTCTTGAAAGATGGTATCTAGGCTCTTTTTTTGATCATGGCTTTCAGGTAGTCCAATAATTTTTAAATTATCTCTCCTGGATCTATTTTCCAGGTCAGTGGTTTTTCCAAGGAGATATTTCACATTGTCTTCCATTTTTCATTCCTTTGGTTCTGTTTGATAATATCCTGATTTCTCATAAAGTCACTAGCTTCCACTTGCTCCAATCTCATTTTTAAAGTAGTATTTTCTTCAGTGGTCTTTTGGACCTCCTTTTCCATTTGGCTAATTCTGCCTTTCAAGGCATTCTTCTCCTCATTGGCTTTTTGGAGCTCTTTTGACATTTGAGTTAGTCTGTTTTTTAAGGTGTTGTTTTCTTCAGTGTATTTTTCAGTATTTTTTGGGTCTCCTTTAGCAAGTCATTGACTTGTTTTTCATGGTTTTCTCGCATCCTTCTCATTTCTCTTCCCAATTTTTCCTCTACTTCTCTAACTTGCTTTTCCAAATCCTTTTTGAGTTCTTCTATGGCCTGGGGCCAGTTCATGCTTTTCTTGGAGGCTTTTGTTGTAGGCTCTATGACTTTGTTGTCTTCTTTAGGCTGTATGTTTTGGTCTTCTTTGTCACCAAAGAAAGAATCCCAAGTCTGAGACTGAATCTGGGCATGTTTTCACTGCCTGGCCATATTCCCAACCTACTAACTTGACCCTTGAGTTTTTCAGTGGGGTATGACTGCTTGTAGACTAACTGAGTTCTATTTTCCATGTTTGGGGGGGAGGTGCCAGCTCTGTCAGACCCGCACTACTCCTTCCCCAAGAACCCCCAGTCCAGACTGTGCTTAGATCTTCAGCAGGCTGTTGCACTCCTGCTCTGATCCGCCACTTAATTCCTCCCACCAGGTGGGCCTGAAGCCGGAAGTAACAACAGCTGCAGCTGCCCCCGGGGCTGGAAGCCGAACCGCGAACCGCGAACTCCTTCCACTCCCGCAGCTTTTCCCACTAACCTTCTCCTCAGTCTTTGGTGTTTGTGGCTCGAGGGGTCTGGTAACTGCCACAGCTCACATATTCAGGGCGCTAGGGGCCCCATCCGCCCGACTCCAAGTTTGTTTGTTCCACACTGCTCAGGCTGGGCTCTGCTCCACTCCGTTCCTAGCTCCCAGCTCCGTGTGGAATAGACCTCACCCAGAGACCATCCAGGCTGTCCTGGGCTGGAGCCCTGCTTCCCTCTGCTGTTCTGTGGGTTCTGCCATTCTAGAATTGTTTCAGAGCCATTTTTATAGGTTTTTGGAGGGACTCAGTACGGAGCTCACTCTAGTCCCTGCTTACCAGCCGCCATCTTCCTAAGTCTCAGTTTTAAGCTTAGAATTGCATTGATACTTTTGGGACATCCCATAGATGAGTCAAAGTTTGTTATTCCAAGTTATTAGATGAGGCTTAAAAATGGAAATAGCTCTGGGAATTTTGTCCCACAGTGACAGCCTAGTTCACACTGAGGTATAAATGACTGATGATCAGATCCTTTACAGAAAATCGGTTTTGCCACCACAGAGGACACCATCTAGCAACATTTATAATTTTGCCGCTGGATAAGGTAAGCACAGTCGGAGAACATGCCAGTCTGTGACATAATAAGTAGCTGGGCCCCACAGTAGATAGTCAGCTTGTTGTGGTAGAAAGAGCCCCAGTCCTCTATGTGAAACCATCCATTTGTATGACTTTGAGAAAGTCACTTCTTTCTGGGTCTCCTGGGTTTCCTCAGCTTCAAAGTGAAGGGTTGAAGTAAATGAACTCTAAAGACCCTCTTGAGTCTGACTTGTATCAATCAATTAATGAGTAGTTATTAACAGCTTTAATGTTTATAAAACACTCACAAATGCTATCTCATTTAATCTTCACAAAACCCTGACATAAGTGCTATAATTATCCCCATTTTACACATGGGGACTGAGGTGGGCAGCAGTTATGTGATTTGCTCAGGGTCACATAGCTGGTAAGTGTCTGAAAATGGATTTGAACTTGCATCTTACTGACTCCAGGCCCAATGCCCTATTTACTTTCCCACCTAGAGGCAGGTGATGAGGGCCTGAACTATAATTCCACAACAATATTGATATCAATATTGACTCCCTGATATGAGTGTGTGTTGAGGGGGAACAATAAAGATACTTTGGAGTTTTGTAATTCTATCCCGACCTCTCTAAAATAACAAGACTAAATTCCTTCTAATTATCCACCATTTCTTTTATATTTATATATGACATGGAGAGAACTGGGCATCTAGGAGACATAGTGGATTGGGCACCAGACCTGGAGTCAGGAAGACCTGAGTTCAAATCTGGCCTCAGACACTCACTAGCTGTGTGACCCTGAGTAAGTCATTTAACCCTGTTTGCCTTAATTTCCTCCTCTGTAAAATGAGCTGGAGAAGAAAATGGCAAACCACTCCAGTATCTTTGCCAAGGAAACCCCAAAAGGGGTCACAAAGAATTGGATACAACTTAAATGACTAGACAACAACAGCAACAAAAATAGAGAAAATATATATGCAAGAATACATAATATATTTTATTATGTACCTTTATATATGATTTTATTTTATTATATATAATTTGTTATAATTATTTTATTTTATTATAATGATTTTATTATATATAATTTATTTATTATGTATATTTTTACTATATTAATTATATTTCTAAAGAAAAAGTTATTTTTAAATACTTGTCATTTCTTTACAATTTCTGGAATGCTTTCTGCTTTCTTTTGTTGTTAAGTTGTTTTCAGTCATGTATGACTCTTCCTGACCCCATTGGGGGTTTTCTTGGCAAAGATACTGGAGTGGTTTGCCATTTCCTTCTCCACCTCATTTTACAGATGAGAAAGTGAGGCAAATAGGGTTAAGCGACTTGTCCAGGGTCACACAGCTCATATCTGAGGCCAGATTTGAACCCAGGAAGATGAGTCTTCCTGACTCCAGGCCTAGTACTCTATCTACTGTGCCACCTGTTTTCTACTTCAGGGTGAAGAGTTAATTTTTTTCATTCTAGATTAATTCCCCTTAATTAGTCATCAGACCACTTTACCTTTGAATTTTTTCCAAGTCTTCTGCAAAGAATATTGACACTGCTATTGGGGTAGGTCCTAGGTAGGACTTCCTGGATGGTAAAGTGCCTGCTTTTAGTTTTACTAGATGACATATTACATACCACCAGCTACGATCTTGGGGGTTTTAATTTTTTAATATATAAACCAGGAAGTGTATTATAGTGGTAAGAGAACTTAGGGTCATAAAACAGCAACAATATTGTAAAGACTTTGAAAAACTTGGAAACTCTGAGCACCACAATGATCAACCACATACCATCCAAAGCACTCCGGATGAAACATGCTGCCCACCTCCAGTTGGAATAGAGCGGGTAGATTAAGGCAGATTACTTTTTGGGAAAAGTAGAAGGGAGCAGGCTTAGCCAATGGGAAATTTGCTTTGCTTGACTATACGTTTGCAAATGCTTTTATTTTCCTCGCTTTTTGGGGAGTGGGAGAGAAAAAATGCAGCCCTGAAAATAAAACAAAATTGAATTTTTGTTTCAAAAGAGTACTTAGAGTCAGAGGACTCCAGAGGTTCAAATACTGGCTCTGACACTTACTATACGATTTCGGACAAGCAGATTGGTCAACATCTCCAAAGCACAGTTTCCCCATCTGTCAAAGGAGGGATGAGTCATAATATGCCTTCCTGCACTAAATCCTATGATCCTACTATTTGTGGTCATTGAGAACCCAAGCATAGAGTATTTGTTAAACAGAAAAGAATAGACTGAGCACATATCCAGGAAAAAGTGAGTATTTTGAAAATCAAGATCTGATTAAACCCAAAAGAAACCAGAAACAAAAGCACGGGGATTTGTGAAAACAGATGAAAACATAGCATAAAAGTCAGGACTGGGAAAGACCCTTAGGCTATCTAGTTTTCCCCCTTCATTTTACAGGTGAGGAAATTGAGCCTCAGGGAGATGGAAGGATTTAGAGCACCAGACTAGGAGTCAAGATTGTGGTGGTGGTGGTGGTGGCTCACTCACCTCCAACTCTTTGTGACCTCGTTTGAGATTTTCTTGGCAAAGATACTGGAGTGGTTTGCCATTTCCTTTTACAGATGAGGAAACTGGGGCAAACAGGGTTAAGTGACTTGCCCAGGGTCATGTAGCTAGTAGGTATCTGAGGCTGAGTTTGAACTCAGGTAGACCAGTCTTCTCAACTCCAGGCCCAGCACTCTAACCACTCTGCCACCTAGTTGCTTATTCTCTGCCACTAATTAGCTGGCTTTTCTTGGACAAGTCGTGAAATCTCTTTGGCCTTTAGTATGTTCACCAGTAAAATGAGGGGACTGGATTACATAGCTTATACTTGGCACATAGTGAGCGGTTAATAAACGTTTATCAACTGACTGACTACATGATTCCCTAAAGTCCCTTCAAAGCTTTGACAGTTTGTTTTTATGACTTCGCTCTGGATTTTCTCACCTAAAAGAGGAGAGTCAGTACATAAAAGAATCCTAACCTTTGGATATTTGGGCTGTGAGTTGTATTCCATGACTTTTATGTAGCCTAAGACTGCAGTCAATTTATCTCCCTAATGTTATTTTTATTTAAGCTAATCATGGTACTCATTCTCATTCCCCAAACCACCACCACTAGGATGATAGGATTTTTTTAGACCTGAATCAAGGTCTAACCCTAGTTTATGCTGAATATTTCATACACTTTCCCATTTTAGTCTCTGAAGGCTGCTCAGCCATATTCTTAGCCTTTTCATATGCTGATGTAATCGGCAAAGGTGTGAAAGAAGTGATGGGTAGAATGTTGGATCCGGAGCGAGGAAGACCTGAGGTGGAATCCCACTTCAGACACTTACTAGCTCTGTGACCCTGGGCAAGTCACTGGCTTCAGTCTCCTCACCTGTAAAATGGGAATATTTATAGCACATACCTGCTGGGGGTTGTTATGAGGATCAGATGAAACAGCCATTATAAAATGCTTAGCATAGTGCCTGGCACACAGTAAGAACTATGTAGGTATTAGCTATTATTTTTAAAGGACCTGTTCCATGGGATACGCTGAATGATGGGAATGGAATATTTTTGTCTTATAAGAAATGACAAGCAGAATGATTTCAGAAAAACCTGGAAAGACTTACATGAACTGATGCAAAGTGAAGTGAGCAGAACCAGGAGAACGTTTTACACAAGTAATAGCAATATTATAAGGTAAAGAATTGTGAATGATTTAGCTACTCTCGGCAATACAGTCCAAGACAATTCCAAAGGACTTGTAATAAAATATGCTATCCTCCTCCATTGAGAGAAATGATGTTGTCTGAATACAGACTGAAGCATACTATTTTTTCCTTCCTTCCTTTTTTCTTTCTTTCTTCCTTCCTTCCTTCCTTTCTTTTTTTCTTTCTTCTCTTTTTTTGTTTGAGTCTTCTTGTACAAAACAACTGACACAGAAATATTTTACATGATTGCACATGTATGATCTATAACATATTGCTTACTATACCAAGGAGGAAAGAGGGGAGGGAGGGAGGTATAGAATTTGAAACTCAACATTTAAACAAACAAACAAAATGATGAATGTTTTAAAAGAATTTTTGAAAAAGGACCTGTTCCAGTACCAGAGAGAATGCTGGATCAGGAGTAAAGAAGATATGAAGTGGAATCCCATTTCAGACACTGATTAGTTCTGTGACCCTGGGTAAGTCACAACCCCTTTTTGCTTCAGGTTCCTCACCTGTAAAATGGAGATGCTAATAGCACCTACCTGCCAAGGGTTGTTGTGAGGATGAAATGAAATAACCATTGTAAAATACTTAGCACAATACCTGGCACATAGCAAACACCGTGTAAATGTTAGCCATTATTATTTTTAAAAGACCTGTCGTAGTACTGGATAGAACACTGGACCAGGAATGGGGAAGACCTCAGGTGGAATCTCAACTCAGACATTTACTAGCTCTGTCACCTTGGACAAGTCACTTAACCTCTACATGCCTCAGTTTCCTTATCCGTAAATTAGGGGTAAATAACAGCATCTACCACCCAGGGTGGATATGAGGATAAAATGAGAGAGTATTTGTAAAATGCTCTGCAAACTTAAAGTTTCATATAATTGCTAGCTATTATTATTAGAGTGTAAGCTCTGCGGGCAAGGACCATGTCATTTTTGCCCCTGTACACGCAGTACAAAAGCGGAATGCTTTATACATAGCATAACATCCTTAATAAATGTGTTTTATTTTCAAATCCTACTGAAGAAATCTCTAATTCCTTTTTGTTTTAGGAATTATTATTTTCAATAGGATGACAACATAAACTTCATTTAAAAAAAGCTCCAATAGCCATAGAAACTCAAAGGAATATTAAGTAATTAAATTCTGACCACATAAAGGTATAGAAAGTTTGTGTGCTCAGCCAATCAGATTGTTTCCTTCTAACTTAATCAGAGAAAAGTGTTTACATGTAGTTTCTAAAGGGATTGGGGGATAGGTGGTGCATCTTTAATCATACTTTAACACCTCCTCAACATCTTGAGATTACTTTCTGGGTTTTGTGAACTAGACCACTGGTCAGAGTAGCTCCCCTACACAATGATGATTTGAAGTTTGGCCCAAGTGGGAGTGATGGTGATGATGATGATAGTAATAACTAAAATTTATATAGTACTTGTTATGTTCCAGGAATATTCAACCTTGGCACTGAAGCAGTAGGCACCTATCTACTGTATTGGCCACAGAGCTGGCAAGGGGTTCAAGCCTGACTTTGAACCCAGGTCTCCTTATCACAAGTCCAGTATTCCTTCTAGAGCTGCAGCCTCTTAAGTACAACCCTCCCCACCCCCAGTACTCAGCCACTAACTCATGTTACCTTCCCTCTGCAAAATGAAGTTTTCCACACTTCCACCTACAGCTTTGTTTAAAAGGAGCACTCATTCAGTGACTCAAGAGATTCTTCTCCCACTAATTATCTCCACCCTCCACCCCCTTCAAATGTATCATATTCCCTGACATGAGGTTTGCCTTATCCAGCTGGACCTCTCCAGAATACCAGAGGGTTAGGGCTGGAAGGCACCTCAGAGATCAACTAATCTAGTTCAGCCCCTTCATTTGACAGATCCAGGACACTGATTCTTCTATTTCAGCTGAAACTAAAATTCTTCCTTTATCTGGCTCGGTCAGGTGGTTTCCCTCCTCCATTTGGGACCACAGCTTGGCACTGGCATGTGAGACAATGACTACAAGGTACTGCTGTTGAGGACCAGTAATAGCCTTTATACATTCTTTTAGTACTGTTGCTGTAGGTCTGCCCAGGGAATGCAAATGAATACCATGATTAGCTTAAATGAAAATAATATTAGAAAGGTAAATTGGCTGCAATTCTAGGTTTCATGAGAGCCGTAGAATGTAGCCTGAGGTCATATTTATCCACTGTTTGGGACTGTTCTTCACATAGAGATTATCTTTTAGGTGAGATAATCTAGAATTAAGTCATAGTCACAGAATGTCAAAATTGACCTTAAGGGTCAACTCCCTCAGTTTACAGATACAGATGCTAAAGCCAAAGGGGTTGAATGACTCATGCAAGATCACCCACCTAACCAGTGATAGAGCAGAAGCTAAATCTACCTCTTCATCTCATGCTCTTTAAGTTACTTTAGTTCTTTGGAAAGTGGGGGAAGAAAAGCAGTAGCTAGAAGAGACGAAGGCAGAGCAGAGCCCAGCAGAGGCTATGCATCCAATCGGGAAGTAACTGACTATGAGAATAGCAGGAGGGGGCTCACCAAGAGGAAAAGATGACATAGTTAGAGACTTGTGTCATTGCAGCATCATAGGAATGATTTGTCCTTCCATATATTTGTCCTAGACACTCCTGTGTGTGCACCCCTATACACATTCCCTATGTATCTGCATTCTTCCTATAGATGTTGTACACATTTGTGAAAGAATCTACCCTACATTTGTGAAAATATGTTGTAAGGTTAAGAGTCAACAATGTGATAAGCCAAACTGTGAACAATTATTGTGAATAGTCAAAAAAGGAGCATGATCTTAGGTTTCGTTTGTTGTATCATTCCCATGGATGGAGTTAACATCTACTGGTCATTAGGACACAAGCCATCCCTTGGTCAGTCCTCCTACTCTGGAGATGAATGGGGTCTGACCTGGGATCCAAGCAAACATAAGCCAAAAGGTCACCTAACCATATTCCTAAGGTCACCCAAAGACATAAAAAGCCCTACCAATGTGAAAACAGAGATGTTCCAAATTGTTTGATTTCTGAGGACCATTTGAGTCACCATACCTGCCCTGGTTACCAGATGCATTTCCATATGGAGATGAGGGTGATCCTCTCTGAAGAAACTAAGGAACTCTGCATCCTTGTTGTATAACCTTATTGTATTAGAGCAAAGTAAACCTCCTTTTTTTAACTATTCAATGACTTGCAAGTACTTCATTTCATCCTGACATTGAATGTAAACAGGGTGTTGGCATTAAGCCCACCCCTAACATAGGAGAAAGATGATGAGTTCTGTGTTTGACATGTTGAGTTTGAGATGCCTAAGAGACATCTAGGTAGAGATGTCTACTAGGTTCGTAGTGATGTAGCCCTGGAACTCAAGAGACAGATGAGGGCTGAGTATGCAGGTGTAAGAGTCATTTGCATAGAGATGATATTTGAATCCACAGGAGCTGTTGAAATTGCTGAGAAAAAGAGTATAGAAAACATAAGACATATATCCCCCTTTGGGAGACATACACATAGATGGAGGTGAAGAATGACTTGAACGATGATCCTACAGGAGAAATTTAGGAGGAATTGTCAGACTGGTCTCTACTGTGGGCATCTGTCGCTTAGCAGATAAACAACCTTATTTCACCTATCCGGGCCTCAGTTCCCTTACATGTGAAATAAAATAGTATTATTTGTAAAATTCCTTCTAGCTGTAATATTCTATGACTCTCTGAACCCTGGCTGGCACTTAGTTATGGAGTGCTAACATCAGCAGTGTCTGGTAATGTTTAATAATTGGCTCTTCGACAAAGAATGTATACATGATGCACTTTGAAGTTTAACCTGAATTATTAACCTTTTCTCTATCACTTTCTAGACAATCAACAAAATAATAAATTAAGCCCTGATTTATATCATTTGCCTAGTTCCAAAATATAAATGCTCACACCCAAAATTTAACAATCAGATCTTAGGAGCTAGTTCAACCTGGTTGCAGCACAGCTCTAGCTAACAGTCTGAACAGAGGGTAGTGGTTATATGAACATTCATAGAATAGGCAGAGCCAGTACTCAAACCCAGGGCTTCTGACTTAACAAGTTAAGTCAAAAAGCATTTATTAAGCACCTATTATGTGCCAATCACTGTGCTAAAGAGATGGAGATACAGAGAAAAGTAAACAAACATATTCTCTCCCCTTAAGGAGCTCATATTCTAATAAGGGAGACAAAATACAAACAACTATGTACAAACAAGATACATACAGGTTAAATTAGAGGTAATCTTGGAGGGAAGGCATTAGGATTAAGGGGAATTTAGAAAGGCTTCCTGTAGAAGGTGGAGTTTTAGCTGGGACTTGAAGGAATCCTGGGAGGCCAGGAGAAGGAGATGAGGAAGGAGGCCTTTCCAGGCATGGAGATGACACTGGATCATTGAGTACAGAGGAGATGTAAGGTGTAAGAAGTTTAGAAAGGTAGAAAGGTCTTTGAATACCAAATGGTGGGTTTTGTATTTAATCCAGGAGGTAATAGGGAGCCACCGAAGTTTATTGAATAAGGGATTGATATAGTCAGAACTATACTTTAGGAAGATCAATTTGACAGTTGAGTGGAGGATGGACTAAGGTAGAAAGAGACTTGAGGCATGGAGACCACTGGAATAATCTAGGTGTGAGGTGATGAGGACCTGCACTAGAGTAGTAATTGTGTCAAAGCAGAGAAGGGGACATATGAAAGAGATGTTGTGAAGATTCTATGGGACTTGATAACAGATTGGATATGGGGATTGAGTGAGAGTGAGGAGTCAAGGATGATACCTAGGCTTTGAGCTTGGTGACTGAGAAGATGGTGGTTCCCTTGGCAGTAATAGAGAAGTTAAAAAGAAGGGAGGTGTTGGAGGGAAAGATGGTGAATTTAGTTGAGTTTACAATGTCTAAGGGACATCAGTTCAAGATGTTCACAAAGCGGTTGGAGATTTGAGACTTGAGGTCAGGAGAGAAGTCTGTGCTAGATAATCAGATATTCATATTATAGATCTGAATAGATCTGGATGTCCTTTTCAGAGAGATCATCCTTGAAAGCATGGAAGCTAATGGGATTGTCAAGAGAGAAAATATAGAAGGAAAAGAGAAGAGGGCCCAGGACAGAGCCTTTGGGAATACCCATTGTTACTATGCATGACCTAGATGGAGATGCAGCAAAGGAGACTGAGAAGTGGTCACTCAGGTAAGAAGAGAACCAAGAGAGAAAAACTAGAGAAGAGAATGAATGACAGTTTCAAAGGCTGAAGATAGGTCAAGAAAGATTACATTAACTGGCTCTTTTACCCTTACACTACAATTTCTGACTTACACTCGCTAGCAGAGGTTAGGGAAGGGGTCAGAAAGTGTTCTGAAGGCAATAGTTATCATTGGCCTTGTGACACCATATCGTTACTACCTGGTTCTTTGGTGTGTGATAATGATAATAATAGGGAGGCTAGGTGGCACAGTGGATAGAGTACCAGACCGGAAGTCACAAAGACTCATCTTCTTGAGTTCAAAACACTAGTTGTGTGACCCTGGGCAAGTCACTTAACCCCATTTGCCTCAGTTTCTTCGTCTGTAAAATGAGCTGAAGAAGAAAATGGGAAACCGTTCCATTATCTTTGCCAGGAAAACCCCAAACAGGGTCATGAAGAGTCAGACATGCCTGAAACAACTGAGCAACAATAATAATAATGATAATAACAACACTTTAAGTTTAGAAAAATGCAAATATTATCTTACTTGATCCTCACAACAACCCTGAGATCTAGGTATTATTATCCCCATTTCATAGATGAGAACGCTGAGGGAAATAGAGGCTAAATGGCTTGCTCAGGGTCACACATCTAGTAAGTATCTGAGGCAGAATTTCAACCCAAGTCTTCCTAACTCCAGGACCTCATTTCCTCCACCAAGCTGCTTACGCTGAGCAGTAAGACTTCTGTTGTACAAGACCCTCCCCAAGGACACACATGGCCCTAGAGAACACAAACATAGGTACACAGGGAAGGCCTCCAAGGAAACCAGACCCAAGTCCCCAGTGCTGCGTGGCCCTGCTACATTCACGTCTCATTGGCTCTCTTACTCTCTTTCTTGACAACACAGTTGACTGCTTAGAAACACCAACTCTTAAGAACAGAGATCTTCTTTAGTTCGGCGCCATACCTGGTGCTTCCTTCCACTGCTTCTGACCACTGGTGTTTCTCCCCAGGGCAGTAGCAGTTCCTGTATCCTATTGCTGCATCCTATATCTCAGATACTCACAGGGTTCTAGTGGAAAAAAACAAGCAGCAGTCTGTGAGTGGGGAATCCCAAGTTCTGAATCCTCATTCTAGTTCTGTCATTATCTATCTATGTGATTTTACACCTCCCTGAATTTTGGTTATCTCATCAATAAAACAAAGTTGTGCTAGATAATTTCAAACGCTCCTTCGAGCTCTGTGACTTATGGTCTAAACAGCTAATCTACTCCCTCAGGGTAGTTTTCCTTTATATCCAATTTTCTGCTGCTCTGTTCCAGGGTCTCTGGAGAACTTCTGTCCCCTCCTGAATCTTCTATTACAATTAGAGTGGCACAGACCTCCCAGGGAACTGAGATTCTTCTGGGTACTGCTCAGAGACCTCTGGAGTTGCCCAGGGTAACAGGCCTGTATAACATATTGTACTGTCTCGTTTCTGTCTGCCTCTGATTTCTTTTTGACATGGTCCACTGAGGTAGGACATGGGTCCACTAATATTTCTTTGACACAGGATCATAGATTGGGGTCCTCAGAGGATATCTAATCAAAACTCTTTATTTTACAGATGAGGAAACTAAGGAGAGGGAGGGAAAGTGACTTGTCCAAAGTCACACAGGTAACATGAGAAATAAAATTTCAAACCAGGTCCCCTGACTCAAGAGCTAGTTGCCATTCCATTGTATCATGCTGCATCCTCTGCAATAAGAATCAATGTTTATGAAGCAGTTTATTCAAAACAACTCTTTGAGGTAGTTAGTAAAAATATGATTATCTTTATTGTGCAGAAAAGGAGGTTAAATGACTTGCTTATGGTCACACAGCTAGTTAGAGGAGAAGGAGTTTGGCTGAAAAAGAAAAGCGAGATATAGGATGATAGCTTGAAGAGAATGGTACGATCTAGAGAAGGTTTTTTTTTTAAGTAAGAGAGACTTGGGCATGTTTGGAGGCAGTAGGGAAATAACTGGTTGACAGGTAGAGGGTGAATATATTTCGAGAGAGAGAAAGAGAGACAGACAGAAAAAGAGACAAAAGAGAGAAGGACAGTGACACAAAGAGAAAGAAAGAAAGAAAGAAAGAAAGAAAGAAAGAAAGAAAGAAAGAAAGAAAGAAAGAAAGAAAGAAAAGAGGGAGGGAGGGAGGGAAGGAAGAAAGAAAGAAAGAGAGAGATAGAAAGGAAAGGAGGAAGGAAGGAAGGAAGGAAGGAAGGAAGGAAGGAAGGAAGGAAGGAAGGAAAGAAGGAAGGGAGGAAGGGAGGAAGGGAGGAAGGGAGGAAGGGAGGAAGGGAGGAAGGGAGGAAGGGAGGAAGGGAGGAAGGGAGGAAGGGAGGAAGGGAGGAAGGGAGGAAGGGAGGAAGGAAAGAAGGAAAGAAAGAGGAAGAAAGAAAGAAAGGAAGAAAGAGAGAGAGAGAGAGAGAGAGAGAGAGAGAGAGAGAGAGGAAAGAAGGAAGGAAGGAAGGAAGAAAAAGAAAGCAAAAGACAATAAGTGAGAATGAAATCTTTTGGAAAAGATGGGAAGGGATCAGATCAAGTGAAAATGTATAGGCATTGACCTTGGGACAGAGAAGGGCCACGTTTTTGTCAGAAAGTAGGAGAAAGAAGAAGAGAGTGGGAAACAATGTCAAAGAATCTTGAGATGAAGAGGATCACGTAGCTAGTGTGATGGGAAAATGCCAAGTCTATACTTAAATCTGCTTCACCTGCTTTTGCATTGTTGTTACTTCTTTAAGTTCTCTATGTTGGCTATAGACTAACTCAATGTCCAAAGATATTTCTGTGTAAGGAATAAGAAAGGACTGTTTGTTTGTTTGACCTGTTTTATGTTAAAGTAAAAAAATCTATTGTTATATCTGAACTTTCCACAACTTGCCGAATTGGTTTCTGAGAAGATCAAAGTCAATAACTGTCTTTCTCTTTGGTTTCCAAGATGTTTCCTGCCAGGATATGGGAACCTATCTCACCCACATATGAATAACTATTGAGATATGATTGACCTCCATTGACTACTGAAAAGAAATCATGAATGTACATATTTTCCAGCTATGCATGGCATCTTTACAAAAATTGACCATGTGTTAGGACACACAAAACTCATAAAAAATATTGAAAATAAAAGATCCAAAACACATCCTTTTATAGCCAAAACATAATAAAAATTATAATAATGGAAAACTGAAGAAAACATTTATATTTAGGTGGAGATTAAATAATGTAATCTGAAGCTACAGAAACAATAAATAGTTTTTACCAAAGTAAATCATAACAAGAATAAAATTTACTTAAATGTGTAGAATGCAACCAAAGCCATCATTAAAGGAAAATTTTTTATCTTTAAACACTGTCATCAAGAAGAGAGAAACCAGAGCTCAATTAATTGGGCATGCAATAAAAAACCTAGAAAACAACAAATAAAAAACCTTAAGTAAGCACCAAAATATAAATTCTGAAAAAGAAAGAGAAAATTAAAAACAAAGATTGTATTAATAAAAAGTAGGAATTTTTTTAAAGAATAAAATAGCAAAACAGTTAGTTAATATGATCTTTTTAAAAACAGGAAAACTAAATTACCAGAATAAAAAGTGACATAAGAGAAATCACAACAGATGAAGAACAAATAAAAGAAATTGTTAGAAAATATTTTTCTCTTGCTCTAAATCACTATTGATTAGAGAGATGCAAATCCAAACAACTCTAAGGTACCACATCACACTTACCAGATTGGCTAACATGACAAAAAAGGAAAATAATAAATGCTGGAGAAGATGTGAGAAAGTTGGAACACTAATTCATTGTTGGTGGAGCTATAAGCTAATCCAACCATTCTGGAGAGCAATTTGGAACTATCCCCAAAGGGCTATAAAAAATGTACATACCCTTTGACATAGCAATACCACTTCTAGGACTGTATCCCAAAGAGATCACACAAGTGGGAAATAGACCAGTATGTACAAAAATATTTACAGCAGCTCTTTTTGTGGTGGCCAAGAACTGGAAATCGAGGGGATGCCCATCAATTGGGGAATGGCTGAACGAGTTGTGGTGTATGAGTGTAATGGAATACGATTGTGCTATAAGAAATGATGAGCAGGCAGACTTCGGGAAAACCTGGACAGACTCATATGAACTGATGCTGAATGAAGTGAGTAGAACCAGAACATTGTACATAGTTACAGCCACACCGTGCAAGGACTGATTTTGATACACCCAGCCCTACTCAGAAATTCAAGGGCCTAAAATTTTTCCAAAGTACTCATGATAAAAAATGCCATCCATATTCAGAGAAAGAACTATGGAGTCAGAATGCCCAGTGAAGCAGACTATTTTCTCTTTCATTTTGTTTTGTTTTCTTTCTCATGGTTTCTCCAATTCATTATAATTCTATGCAACATGACTAAAGTGAAAATGTGTTGAATAGTAATGTATGTGTAGAACACATTATGGATAGCATGCTGTCTTCGGGAGGGGGTGGGGAGGGAGAGGGAGAAAATTTAAGAAACGAATGTTGAAAACTAAAAATAAACATTAAATATTAAAAAAAAGAAAATATTTTGTTCAATTACATGCTTCCCTCTGCCAAGGAATAGTTAAGTATTTACCAAAAAAAATACAAAGATTAATAAAATTTTTAAATGGATATTTTAAAGAATTCAAATTTAGAAAAAAGAAACTAGAAAAAGTAATAAATAAATCAAATTTTTAAACCCTATGACAGGTGGATTTCTGATAGTAAATTTTGTCAAACATTCAAAGAACAATTAACTCCAATACTTTAGAATTTGTTGGCAAAAATAGAGAAAGAGGATATCCTATCAGCGATTATGAAAGATATGATCCTCATACCAAAAACAAGGAGAAATACAGGTGTTCCTAAAGTCTGGACACATAGGCAAAAATGCATATTTTTAAGAAATGAAATGAATGAGGTTTTCAACCACATTTTTAATTGGAATATTAACAAATAACATCTTCAATGTGATTTCCATCATTTGTGATGCAAAGGTTGATGTGTTTTGCAAGATTCACGTAAACTCGATGCAATAACTCCACATTGCTGTCAATTTTAGAACATTCATTCTTTATGCATTCAATCAATTGTGATTTTCATTGAGTTCGCCTTCTCCTTTGGCATACCCCAGAAGAAGAATTCAGTTAATGAGATATTAATAAGATTTCCTATGTGTCCAGACTTTAGGGACACCCTGTAAAGCAGAAAAACAAAACCTATTTATGTTTCTTAATTAAAAAAGCATAGGAAAAATATACCTTTCCTTTTCAACACATTCCTTGGAAAAAGCTCCAATATCCAAAATGTACAGGAAATACACAAAAATACACACACATGCATTTGTTCAGTCATTTTTCAGTCATGTTTGATTCTTTGTGACCCTATCTGGAGTTTTCTTGGCAAAGATACTGTGGAGTGGTTTGTTTGCATAGTATGTACATATTGCATATATGTGTATATATTAACAATCCATTTTTAAATAGATACATCATTAAAAGCTATGAACAAGCGATCTCTCTCTTTTTACCATAATACTTTACAATTTATGGAATACATTTCTTACAACAACCCTGTGAGGCAGATCTTACATGTATTATTATCTTCATTTCACAGATGAGGAAGACTTGATTTGATTTGGTTGTCCCCTTCCCGTCTTTTTTTTTTTTAAAAATTGTTTTTTACAAACATTTATATCTCTCCCTTTCAGTTCCATCTCAATAGCATAATAAATCATAAAACCATCATAACAACAACTCACAGTCCAGCAAAACAAATTCCCACTCTGGCCACGTCCAAAACCATATGGCTCATTGTGCGTTTGAAGTCCATCATTTCTCTGGCAGGAGGTAGGTGGCATGTTTCATCTTTAGTCCTCTGGGTCTATGGTTTATCATGACATTGCTCAGAGTTCTCTTTCAAAGTTTTTTTTTCCTCTACAGTGTTACTGTCATATAACTTGTTCTCTTCATTTTACTGGACATGGTTAAGTAGCATAATAGATGGAGCACTTGACCTGGAGTCAGGGAGACCTGAATTCAAATCCTCCTTCAGACATTTACTAGCTGTGTGACCCTAGAAAAGTCAATTAATCTCTCTCTCCTTCAGTTTCCTCAGCTATAACGTGGAGATGATAACAGCATCTACCTCCCAAAGTTGTTTTAAGGATTAAATTAGATATTTGTAAGGCGCTTAGCACATTGCCTGGCTGTATTTCAGGATCTTGGATTAACTGTTTTAAATGAAAGTTTATTTCCCCCTGCCTGCCCAGAGAAAACTTGGAAAACAGCATTCACATTGACCCCAAATGATCCGTCTTAAAGTTAAAAGAACGCAAGCAAGGTTCAGCACCTTGGAATATCTCCATCAAGGTCTGAGGGGAGATGGTGGTGATAGTTTGATTTATCTGGCACATGATGCCTCTTGTCTCTCCCTCAGAGTGACAGAAAGATCTGAGTTCAAGTCCCTCTTCTGACACATACTAATTCTAAGACTTATTTAACCTAAGTAGACGCCTAAGACTATAAGCTGCTAAGGAGGAACCTAATTGGTATAGGGAGATTTCCCACCTGGAAGGACAAGTAAAATAGCAACCTGGCACATTCTTAGTCTACCTGGAATGGTGTCTTTCCATGTGGAGAGGCTAGAGAGTTGGAGAATTTTGATGACTTGTAAGGAAAGTACCTTGGAGAGATTGGAGTATGCATGGTCATTCTGTAACTGGTTCCAGGTGGCTAACCATGTGTTTGGGAGGATCTTTTTTCTATTAGCTGAATAGCTAGAACTGTCATCATCATTAAAAAAGGTCTGAGCCAACTTGGGCTAGTCTTTGCTCCATTCACATCTGGAGAAGCTCAGCGACTCTCAGAGAGAATAGTCTCACTTTATTCTGTGAAGAATAGGCATTCAGGGCCTGCTTTCACCTCTCAGGCCTTATGGCATCTTGAGGAATTAGGTCTTATTATTCACTTTTTTCATTTGTCCTTTTCTACTCTAGGTATAAGGAATGAAGTCTCCAACCTTGGGAGTTTCAACAACTGGGAAAACAAGCCATCTGGGAGTTAGAATTTAGACTGGGTTTATCACAGTATAGCATTAATGCCCTGAGAATAAAGGAGATATTTTAGGGAGTGATCTTTGGGACTCCCTAGGACTCATCTGGCACTTGTGTTGCTTCTGAACATGAATTTAATGAGACCAATGCTATGTAGAAATTGAGCTAAGTTTTGAGCCTAATTCCAAGCCCCTCTACACTAAGGTTATATAGGGACAATCAGGGCCTGGAGTTGTTGGAGAAATTATTTATATGTTTGTTCTTACTATGTCTTTGGAGGAAATATCCTTTTAAAAAAGCCAATTGATATTAAGTAGTTTAATAGAATTAGAGATACAAGTAATGACTCCCTAACAGATTGGGAAAAACACAGCTGGTAAAAGAGACATTCCACAAACCCCTCATGTACCTGAGAACCTTGATGGGGAAATGTAACAGGCCTGGCCTTCAAAAAGAAGGGACAGAGCATACCACATTATACGAGTAAGAGAAAGGAGAAGGAAGATAGCACAGTGAAGAACCTCTGATATCCAGTCACAGAATGAGCATTCTGGACATCTAAATGAGAAAATTAAAAAGGTTCTGAAAGTGGAAAAGGGTATCACTGAAAACAAACTTGGCCTACTTCACAGTTCTGCCTAGAGATAATCATTTCAGATCTACCAGAGAGACTACAAGGGAGAATTCATAGAGCTCCATAGAAGGACTTAAAAGGTCAGTGGAGAAAGTTAGGAACCCTATGCTTTACAAGCCTGGAAGGTGACTCATGCCATTCAGTCACTAACCTAGACCAAGCTGATTCTTCTATGTTCACAGATTGTTTACTAGAATGCCTATGAAAGGCATTCTAAAGTCATAATAACATTTGTGAGTGGCACCTCTGATTATTGAACCAGTCATAGATGAATATCCAATAACAATAGGAAGGATTCTTGTGAAGGTGGTGGCAGGACTCTTCTGAAGGACATATTGTTTTCCTGCCTTGAGAGGTATATGTATACCGTACCTGGCTGCCTGACTTAGATATACCCCAATGGTAACATGAAGACTTATTGGATGAACTGACAATTCTGAGTCCAAACGATATCTGGGATCAAAACATAGTTAGAAGATTGCTGGGAAAATAGTATGGCAGAAAATAGGTATAGACCTATATCTACCACCATATAAAAGAAGACATTGTGCAAAATTAGTCTGTACTCCCCAGACAAGATTCTGGAAGAACACAATCCACAAAATTTTCCTAAAGGTTGTCCCTCTCCTACTTCCACAGTAAATTTTGAGTCCTTGAAAAAGACACCTAATTTCTCAATGGTTAGCTAACTTAGGATCACAGATCAAAAGCTGGAAGAAAGCTCAAAGGACATTCTGTACAATCCTGCCATTTTATAGATAAGGAAATTGAGGCCAAGAGATATTAAATGACTTGCCCAAGGTCACACAGAGAGTAAGGATCAAAGGTGGGATTTGAACCAAGATCCCCTGACTCATGAACTATTTCTCTTCCTACGGTATCACATTGCCAACTTACATAGAAAGAAAGGAAGGAAGGAAAGATTGTAAAACCAAAGTGGAACAGAAAGAGATAGGATAGAACAAAGAACCACTTCTAATACATCCTTACCATATGAAAATAGGGGAGCCCATGATTTCTATGTATTCTGTAGTTAGAAAAAAAGTGTAAAGTTGAAGGGCAGATGCATGTCTTCTTTGGTTTTACTTTTATTGGGTACTTTCTTTTTCTCTTGTTGCTACTTATTTTCGGGATAGTTCCATGATTCTGTGGAGGTTTTCAGCCTTTATGACTTCCTTGCAGCACTTAACACTATCCTCCTGGATACTCTCTCCTCTTTGGGTTTTTGTGACACTGCTTTTTCCTGAATCTCCTCTCACCTATCTGACCACTCTTGAATCTTCTTCCCTGAAATTGTCATCGGTGACACACCCACTAACTGTGGGTGTCTCCTAAGGCTCTAGACTGGTCCTTTTCTTTTCTTTCCATTGCCTTCTTTGGTGGCCTCATTAGCTCCAGTGGGTTCAATTATCTACATACAAATGGATCCCAGGTCTGTATCTCCAGTCCTAGCATCTCTTCTGAGTTCCATTCCAACCCTGCTTCTCCAGCTGCCTAGTAGACATTTTGAACTAGACATCCCTTTGACATTCCGAACTCACTATGTTCAAAACAGAACTCATTATCATTTTCCCCAAATTTGGCCCTCTTTCAATAATCTTTATTGCTGCCAAGGGCATCATTGTTCTCATCACACAGGTTTGCAACCTTGGCGTTATCCTTGACTCCTCATTCTTATTCACCCTAAGTCCAATAAGTTGTCAAATGTCATCATTCCTGTCTGTTCAACATCTCTTGACTAAGCCTCCTTCTCTGTACTCAAACAGCCACAAATCTAGCTCAGGCATGGATTGCAATTGCAATTGCGAGGCTCTTTCTGCCTCGAGTTTCTCTACACTCCAATCTATTCTCCACTTAGCCAGCAAGTCTATTTTCATTAAGCACAGATCTGACTATTTCACTCCTCTACTCAACAAACTCTAGTGGCTCCTTATTCCCTCTAGGATCAAATAGAAATTACTATTCCTGACATTTAATGCTCTTCACAACCTGCGGTCTTCCTAGCTTTCCATTTCAGCCATACTGGCCTTCTTGCTGTTCCTCACACAGTACACCTTATCTCTTTTCTCTCTGCCTTTGCAATGGTTATTTCACTACCTCCTAACCTTTGTTTCTTGGAATCCCTGGTTTTCTTCAAATTCAGTCCAAGTGCCATCTCCTTCCTGAAGCCTTTCCTGATTCCCTCCAACTGATAATCATTTTGTATTTATTGTGTAAGTTAATATAATGTACATGTTTGTACTCCCATTCTAATATAAGCTTCTCGAAGGCAAACTGAGTTTTACTTTTGTCTTTGTCTCATCACTGCTTAGCACAGTTCCTGGCACATAGTTATAAAGTTGTTCTTCAGTTTTTTCAGTCCCCATTTGGGGTTTTCCTGTCGAAGATACTGGAACAGTTTGCCATTTCCTTCTCCAGTTCATTTAACAGATGAGGAAACTGAGGCAAACAGGATTAAGTGGCTGTGTTGGCAATTTCATCTTGCCCACCTGGCACACGATATTGCCTCAAAGTAATTATTTTAGAAGGTTCGGGCAAAGTGATTGGATCCATCTTGATTTTCCCCACTAAGACTGCATTAATGCCCATTCTCCTCACAGCAAATTGGTATTTCCCTTTGGGTAAATTTAAGGTCATACCCTTCAATATGTCTATTCCAATGATGTATTCGGGAATAGGCACAATAACCACACTATATTCTTTCTTGGGCAATTGTCCAATTTTCATCATTAATTTAACTTGCTTGGCTGATATTTCAGTCCCTCCTAGTCCTGTAATGGTAATAGGAGTTCCATGGCTGAACTTGTCTGGATTTCCATAAATAAGGGTGGCCTCGGCCCCAGTATCTATTAATGCCTCAGTTACCGTACTTGACCCATTTTTCCAATATATGGTCAAGTTAATGTGAGGTCTGCAATCCAGCCTGTGTATTTCCTTAATTTGGACTGGGGCTTGGCCTGTTCCCTAGTATTCCCTTTCATGTGATTCACTTGGGTTTGAAGGTTCAACATCTGTAGCATTTGCAGGAGCAGTTCTTATTTCCCTATTTCTTCTGTTATCAAGTCCTTTATCCTGGTACATTCTGTACAATTCATTGGTTGGAATGCCATCTATCATTTCAAAACCTACCCCTGCTCTCAATAGAGCAGTAACTTGTTACTCTCCTTTGGCGCCAAGTTTCCTGGTTATTCACCCTTCTCTCTCGAGGAGATCTATATCTTCCCCAGTCACCTAAGTCATGTAACTGTAAAATCTTATTTATCACTGTTGTAAGACGGCTCCCTACTTCCCCAAGTAATAAATTCAAAATTAGTTGTTTATAAGCAGGGAGAGCTGTCCTAATTATTAAATTCCTATGAGGCAGTCCCATTGGATCATTGTAATATTTGTCTGCAGTTCCTATCATGATAGCAGTTTTCATTACCTCCTCCTTTAGTCTCATGATACAATCTCTAAGTGAATACCAGGGTCTGTGCTCAGTGGGCCACATAGAATCAGTAGCATATCTCTTATTGCATCCCACAGCGGCTAATGCCAACCAAGTAGTCCTGCTATCACCATCTCCTTGCTGATGATGTTCCCTAAAAGCTTGTTGAACTAGAGGATCATGGCTGATACCTATGAATCTCATACAGTCTGTCCTATCTACTGATATTCCACTGGCCCCTTGATCACTGAGTCTTACCATCCAAGATATTAATGGTTCTCCTATTCTTTGGCTGAATCTACTCAAAATATCTGTGACCTCTTATGGGGAGAAATCTTCCTGAATTTCCCTTGTAACTGAGTCATCACCTCGGGTTTCTGTCTTCCTCCTTTGTATGGGTCGAGCCCTTGTCTGATCATTTAACCATCTCCCATTCTCTGTGTGAGGGACATCCTGAACCCTAGTAGTATTTTGTGCCTCAGCCCCTAATGTTGTCTCATTTTCCCCCCACTTGCTTCCCCTGCCACCATGGCAAGGATGAAGCAGGCAGTCAGGCTCAGTCTGGGCTGGGTTGGAATGCACTCTGGGCTTTTTTGGTCTCCTATTGCTCCTAGCCACATTAATAGAAAAGTTCTCACTTGAGTCAGTTTGTTCTCCTGCTATCTGAGATTCCCCTTCTTGCCATGGGGTAGGAGTGCCCCCATCTCTTTCACTTAATCTCAATCTTTCGTATACTAGCCGGTAGGCTGATAACACTATCCAGCTTTGCCTAGATAGTGATGCCCCTGACTGAATCCCAACTTCTTGTAAATACCTTTCCAAATCCCTAGGATCTCCTCTCTGTAGCCTTGGTTCCCAGTTTTCACAGGGTCCAGCTTTTTTAGCCATTTTTTTTTGCTAGGGAGGAATAAAATGGATCCTCCCACCCTGGGATATTCATCTCCTCCTCTAAAGTTCTTCTGCTTCTAAATAGAGATCTTATACCTAGCGATCCCATCCTCGTCGCCAAATGTATTAGGAGGGCAGAGTTTATAATCTCAAAGAGGATCACATATATGTCTGAAAGGTTCGGAACCGCTGGATATAAGAAACTCTCAAAGTAGGAGGCAGAAGAATCAAAGCATATATTTAGGCTCCACAGTAACCAACCCATGAACCAGCATCCCCATTTTGACATATTAATCAAAAGCTTCCAGGCCCAATAAGTACGCCTTACAAGAGTAACCAGGAGGCTACAGAGAAGCATGATGGTGTAAAGCAAAATCATGCTTCCTCCTCCATGGTAAAAAGATTACCCACTGGCTTCAAGTCCTTGTTCAGCTTCCTCCCGTAGGTCAGCTCTGCTACTGGCAGCTCCTGCTTCAGCTTTGGCTGTGGCTGTAGCTATAGCAGCCTCTGGCTCCAACGGAAGCTGTTTTTAACCATCCGGCTTCTGCAGGGGTGTAAGGTACGCCGGGGAAAGCACAGGTTCTTTCAATCTGCTTAAGGAAGGTGAAGGGGTTGACCAGGAAAGCACAGGTTCTTTCGATCAGCTTAAACAAGGTGAAGGGGTTGACCGGGAAAGCACAGGTTCTTTCCATCAGCTTAAGCAAGGGAAGCAAGGTGAAGGGGCCGACAAGCTTACTCCAGTCCAACATACAAACAGCATTCAGTTCAGGGGAAAAAGTCAAACTAGTCAAGGGCACTTGTTGACTAAGTGCTAAGGAGCCCATTTTTGGTTGCCAATACAGTGGCTTGCCCAGAGTCACACAGCTAGTAAGTATCTGAGGTCAGGTTTGAACAAAGGTCTTCCTGATTCCAGGCCTGGAGGTCTATCCACTGCTACATCTAGCTCCCCTGTAGTTATGAAAGAAGACTGGTAAAAGTTTGAGTTTCTGGTACAATCTACCAAGACGAATTCTTGCCAAAGCTAAAAGACCTCAAGGTCATGAGACTCTTATAATCTGCGTAAAAGAAACACACACCTCCGTGGGAAGAGCAATCCTAACAGATCTGGTAGATAATATTAGGATAGAATTAAAAACAAGAAAATTTCACCAACACCCTAAAATCTTAATGTACCTTAAGCTTTTGCAATACTTGAACAAGATAGAGTTAAAATTGGATTTTTAAAAACTTGTCTTCCATACTTTCACAGACAGAAGATGTTCAACTCTATTTTGTGGCAGATTGGAGTGAGTCTGTTTTCCTGTTCAGATCAAACACAAAACAGTAATCTCCTCCTAGCAAAATACTTCAGCAAATAGCTCTCCACAGCTTGCTCAAGGAAATATTCATCGTGAAGGACAAACTTCTCCCAGAGTTTTCCAACTTGCCCCTTTGCCCATAGGTGCTCAGAGAATGGTCACATGAAACTTGTTACAGCTCTATTTGCCTTGAGAGACCTTGGTTAAATAAGTCCTAAGCGGAAGATTGGGGAGAGAGAGACAAACGATGGGATGGTTCTTCCCGTACTCCACCCCCACCTCCATCCTCTTTGTCCTTTTCTAGACTTATTTTGAGATGAATAACTTTATACATCAAAAATTAACCTCTCATTGTTACTCTCCCCAATTGCCTCTCCAGGAATTTAAGGGTAAGTTCTGTTTGGAAAAGTACATTATCTTATTTAAAAATTTCAAAATTCCCTAATCGGTCAAATGAAATCTCTGTTTAGCTGGGGAGTGATTGAGGAGCTAATTAGTTCATACCCTGACCCTTAACTTTTAACAAATTATTGTAGAAAGTTGGGCATCTATTCAGTTCTTAAAGAAATTGAGGGCAAAAGATTCATTACAAAATGATTTCATCACAGCCAGGTCAGAGGCAGGACTTTAATCCAGGTTTTCCTGGCTTTGAAACCTTCCCTCTATCCACTACATCATACTAGCTCTTTATATGAATTTATATTTGCAGCTAAATGGAGAAACATACTAGTTAGGTACTACTCTCTCAGACAATAATAGCCTGTTGATTTTTTTTTTCCACCCCAAGACAGGATCAGCTTTGACAGCCTTACAATAATTTAATGACTATCCAATCCTATAGAGCTTTCCTCTAAGGCTAATTTGAAACAAGCTGCCATTACGTAAGTATATCCAGATCAATATCTTATCTCAGTTCATTAACTATTATGTTGGTTTTGACATTGGAAGTAAAGATTAGGCTCACCTTTGAATCTCCCAAAAAATTTATTAGGGATCTGAGAATTAATAGGCATAAACAGGCTCAAAGAAAAACAAATATATTGCCTGCATAGTATTGAGAAACTATTGCCACTACAAATATGGACTAGAATAAGCAGTTATTATAGCTCATATGATATTGAAGGGATGTCACTCATATACCTTTGTGTAGGGGGGCTAATCAAAGGAGTTTTCCAATCAGCTTGATGAGCTTGCAAAGCTGTAAACTTTCACTTGGAACTTCTGATTGAATCTTTTTATAAAGAGGGTGGATACCACATGGTCATCTTGTAGAGAGGACTAAGGAAGGAAAAATAGAAGAAGGAAGGAAGAAACAAAAAAAATATTTATTAATCAGTTACTATATTCTAACCATTCTAAGTGCTCAGTACTGGAATTCAAATTTAAAAAGCAAAGAACCAAGGAATGTATATTATAAAGAAGACGGACAACTGTACAAATTGGACTAGTGGCCAAAGAAGGGTACTTTGATCCAGAAAGTTATAAGAATACTGAATAGATTGGGAAATAGATTGACACAGTCCATCCAGGAACAATGGCAGAGTTGATTTGATAATGGTCCATGATTCCAAAACTGAGAGAGGGGAAGGGAAAAATGTAGAGGGAACAAGGCAGCTGATGAGGCCATGGAGGGAAAGGACAGAAAATTAGGAGTAAAGCATGGCTGAAGCTTTTCCTAAAACTGCAGGCCGGGGGAAGCAGTCATCAAACAGGAAAGTGGGGCCCCAGAGTAGCCTCCAGGTCAAGAAGGTGACTGGTGAGGCCACCTAAAGGATATGGCAAGAGAGTCATGAGTGAAGCATAGCTAGAGCTTTTCCTTAAATACTATTCCAGTGACTGGGCTTGCCCCTAAGATGAATTGGTTGGTTCCTAGGGGATAAATTACACTAATAGGGGCTACTCCCAAGAGAATTTGTTTACATACTTTTGTTTTAGGATGGTTTATTTTAGGAGGAGCCATCCTTTATATTGACCTATAAAAGAGTCAGTATAAAGGGTCAACAGACCCTTTTGGTCATCTCCTTGCTGAGGTTTAGGGGTGCTAGGACCCCAAAATCACAACACGCAGGTCCTGTCCAAATGAATTCCACCCAAGCTTTCTCACAGCCAAAGACAAGGTTTATTAAAGATCTGCCATATTGGCCAGACTCTTAAGGAATCTAAATATTTGCATCATTAACGCAAGCAGGCCAGATTGAATCTGAGCCCCTTAATGGAGGCCAAGATGTATCTTATATTCAGAAAGACTGTGAGAGGGATTTAGGGTTGGTCAAGTAGTCTGGGGTGATTGGAGGAGGGGTCTAGACAGGATCTTGATGGGAGTGGCCAATAGGCTGGGGTGGCTAGAGGTCAGAAGCCAGGAACCAAGAGAATGGGGTTTAGATAGGATCAAGGGTGGGAAGTAGGGGAAGGAAGTCTAGAGGTAACAGACAATGAAGGCCCGGGCTGGGGAAGGGTAGCAGAGAATTGGGCATAGTGATAATGAAAGGCCAGTTGAGAAGATTATAGCCTCACACTAACTCTTGATCAAGTGGGGAAATTCAAGGAGAGTTCAAGGGGGGTTGCAGAACCTGTACCCCATTATCCCCAACACCTTTTTAACTTTATTCTGGAGAGGTTCTGTGAGTATAGTGGGTACCCGTTAAAGATAGTCTTGGAACATAAGCACATGGCAGAGGCAAACATGTGCTTGCCCACATAAGCCCAAGTGGAGAGAGCCTGGACAATGGTAAATTTCTATCACTCGTCATGAGGCAGTTTTACCACTCAAGAGGCATTGACACCACCTCTCATGGCGGGGAACAGCCAGGTAAGTCTCTAGCATCCGCGAGGCAGCTCAGCTGCTGTGGTCTGGTGCTCGCTCTTATGTGGTCTGCTCTCCTTGTTCTTCATGTCCTCAGCAGACCCAGCACTGGTATCATAGGACTATGGATTTGGGGTTGAAAGGGAACTGAGTAGTCATCTTGCACAACTTCTTCCCTTTTTAGGCAGCTGGTGCCATATTGGATAGATAGCAAGCTAGGCCTTAAATCTGGAAGATCCAAGTTCAAATTATGAGAGGTGAACAAAAGTTAGGTTTCCACAGAATAAAACCACAAACCCAGAATATTGGGAGAACTGGCTCAAACCAGCCACATAACAGTCAGGGCTGAAGAGAGAAATAGGTCAAATCGCTACTACACATGCTTAATTGGCTAATTGAATATTACCTTCTACATCCACAGGAAGGGGTTTTCTGCCATTTTTGAACATGGGATGTATTTTGGAGGCGGGGGGACATACCAAGGAGCATATAGGGGCATATAGGGAAGATTGTAACCTGGAAGTGGAATGGACCAATCCATTCTCTGAAGGGAGGTACTATGCTGATGCTGTGTTGGATTAACACTATAAAACTGCTCCTGCTTCTGTATTCATTGCTTCTTCTCCCCAAAGAAGAGTGAAGCCCACTCCTGGCCAGGAACATAAGCCCAGCTCCTTTGGATTCCTCAGTAATAAATTGTCCTTGATACCTAAATCTCTGTGCCAAGTGTACTTCTAACAAAATCCAGCCTCAGACACTTACTAGCCGTGTGACCCTGGGCAAGTCACTTAACTGTTGTTTGCCTCAGTTTCCCCATCTGTAAAATGGGGATAATAATACTTACCTCCTGTGGGGATTATAATTGCCTATTATGCAAGAAAAATCACTGAGGTAGAGCTCTGAGACAATGTCCTCTTTAATGAAGAGGACTCCAGACCTTCCTTATGGTATGACCTTGTTTTTACAGGGTTTGATATGCAAATATGCAAAAGAGGCATGGAAAAATACAGAATCTCATTGGTCGATAAGCCTTGCTCCTGCGGGCCAAAAATTATGGGGGGAGAGGGGAGTGTCACAGGTTGGGTGAAGCAAGGGGCATCTCCACTTACTAAGTGGTCAAAAGGCAGTCATAAGTTGTCACCTGCTCATGTAGGACAAGAGAGAATGATCCAGAGGCACAAAAATAAGCTGGGAGACCTTCCAAAGAATCAAGGCATCCCACCCATGTTGGGTTTGGATGTGGAATTCAAGTAAAACAAGATGGAGATTTCTTTGTCAGCATTCTCGTGGTTGCGCAAATGAGCTTCATAACTTGGTAAACAGGTAGTGAACATTACATTGAAGTTTGAGGCCTACTATACAGAGGCCTACTGTAAGACTCTATCTTATCTAATCATCCCTATATGGTTTATATAAAATATCAAACTGATTAATACTAACAGAGTAGGAGGCCAAGTGAATCATCTCTCACGTTCCCATGGTTGTCATGAGGAGGTTCAAAAGGGATGATGATTGTAAAATGCTTAACACAGCATCCGGTCCAGAGCTCACATTTGTCCAAGGTTGCACAGACAAAAAGCAGGAAAACTAGGATTCAAACCCAGGACTCTAAATCCTGTACAATTTCTACTACGCATGCAACCTGAATTTTTGCACCTGAGACAAGAAGAATAAAAGGCATCACCTTTAGGGAGAGAGGGCAGAGTGGGATAGAGCACCATCCTCTACTAGAAAGACTCTAGGATATCAGCTATGAAAATGGGGTTCTAACCTTAGCTGACCTTCTGGTAGCTGGCTTCTTTTAATTAGTTTAATTAGTTATTCTACCTAACTAAATTGCTAATTGGTCTGGTCATTTTAAGCTTTTCTTTTGTTTTTATATTATTTATTTTAATTTTTTTTCCCAGCGTGTAGCACAGTAACTGGTGTACAGCCCCAGGATGACTCATTTCAAGGGTCAGGTGAGGGAAGGTCACACTCCTTTTCACAACCACCCACCTAACTTTCCTCTTCTTCCCAGTGAGGAGTACCCTAGAGTCATCTGTAATCAGCTTTCAGAAGATATTTAAAATGTCAGTGTGAGCATTTATACCTCAGAAATTGGCAAACACTACACATCAGGGCTTGATTTATTGTTTTGTTGATTGTCTAAATTTCAGAAAGTGATGAATAAAATGCAACTTCAGCTGAAAAGTGTGTCCTGCCTATTTTCAGTTACTAAATATTTACCAACATACCACTGAGCCCTGCTGTCTTTTCCCCTCAACACCACACTTGGGTGGGAAGACAGACCCTGGCCTTTCTCTGTGCAAATGATAGTTGGGCCACACCCTAGGCAGGTTGGAAAGGACCTTCTGCAAAGGACAAAAGTGGTAGATCTGAGATCTTTTGGCATTGGGAAGAAGTGGCAGAAGGGAGTGGTCTTGAGGAGGGGAGGAGCGCAGACCCCACCTATTCCGTGGTTTCTTTATTTGCACTAAATGTCTATTTCATTCCTCTCCACTCTTCTCAGTCTCCACGTCCCAATACCAGGTTTGGGTTTGACCTAGTCACAGCTGGAAAGGCCCAGTCACATGAGGAAAGCATAAGAAGGAGGCAACAGACAGCAAGCATTTATTAAGCACTTATTATGTGTCAAGCACTATGCTAAGGGACGGGGACCCCATAACAATGATACCCAAAAAGTCAATCAGACCATACCTTCTGCCCCAACTTCTGGCAAATAGATCCAAAACCCATGTAGCAGTTGTGACACGAGGACCCACAGAGGGTCCCTAGTGTTCTAAGCTCTAGGAACCCCCTTGAACTTTCCTTCAATCTTCCTACTTGATCTGGTCTTCCATCTGCTAGGCCCAAATCTCTGTTACTCTTAACCTAGCCTAGCCCTCCATTGTAGCCTTCAGCTATTTCCCACCTTTAATCCCATTCCTGGAGTCTGGCCTCTAGTCACCCCAGCCTCCTTAGACTCTTCATCAAGACCCTCCCTAAACCCCTTCTCCCATCACCCCAGACTACTTGGACAACCCTAGATCCCTCCTTCAATCTTTCTGTCTCATCTTGCCTCCATGACGGCACTCAGATTCAGTCTGGCTTAGATTCTATCTGGCCCACTTGTCAATACAAGTGTCACAAATGCTCAGGCTTCTTAAGAGTCTCCCCAATATGGCGAATCTTTAATAAACTTTGTTTTTCTCTTTGGCTGAAAGAAGGCTTGGGTCGAATTCATTCAGGCAGGACCAGGCCTGTCAGTATTTTGGAGTCCTGAGTACACTGAACCTCAACAGGGCCACTGCTTCATCAGTCTTCCAGTCCTGCCTTCTTCTCCTGAACAAACCACTATCAGTGGAGGTCCTGGGTGGGGTCCTGGGGGTCAGGCCAAGGAGCTCATTCCTAGAGATGGAACAAATCCATGTTTTCCCATATGCTCATGCCTGGGTATCAAATAAGATAATATTTGTAAAAGCACTCAATAGAGTGCCTAGCACTATAGGAGCTCTATAAATACTCTCTTCTCCTTCTTTTCCCCCTCTTTCCCAGGTATCTAGAATGAGCTCACACAGAGATTTAATGATTCCTATCCCTATACCCTTCCCAGGGGTGAAGGGTCTGCTTTGTACCCTCAGGAAAAAGAAATGCCTGGTTCTAACTTCCCTAAACCTAGGGGATACACTAATGCTGGCGCTAGCAAGGAAATCATGTTTGTTGGAGGAGTTGGCCATTGCCAACTGAGGTAGAAGTTTGGAAGCAAGCTATTAAAGAAAACTTATGGCCATATATGGAAAAGGCATGTTAGGGGTCCTATCACTCCCTCTAGCACCTACCTATGTAAAGATCCACAGCCATTTACCCCATGCTTTTTGGAGTGGGGGGAGTTGGCTTTTGATGAAAGTGGTCTCGATTCAGTACCCAGAGACAAAGCCCTGGTTGCCCTGCCCTAGGCTCTTGACCTTGGCTTCTGTCTTTAATAGTTATCACACTAACAATTCATTTCTATAGCATTTCACATTTTACAAAACGTTTTTTCTCAGGACAACTATATGAGATAGGTCAGGTAGGATTATTATTCCCATTTTAGAGATAAGGAAACTGAGATGAGATAAGGGAATTGTCTTGGTCAAAGTCACAGCTAATAAGTGGCAGAGGAAGGATTGGGATCTAGGCCTCCTAAGCCTAGAACTCTTTCCACTAAATCACAAGACCCTTCTTAGAGATGTAGTCAAGAGTTAATGTGGAATATCTGAATTCCCCTGGCGGGGGGTGGGGGGGATGGAAATTCTGCAGCGTGAAGATCCGAAGAACAGTCTTATTCACCTGGATGGCTCAGGGAATGAAGAATGGTGCCTGGGGCCTGGAGTCAGAAAGATGCGAGTTTGAATTCAGTCTCAGACACTAATTTTGTGAAGCTGGACAAATCACTTAACCTCTCCGCCTGTTTCCTCTACTGTAAAATGGAGATATAATATGTAATCTTAATGGGAGTTGAAGATCTTTCCCACCCATTAATAGGCCTCACATGGAGCCCAATAAGGGAAGCTTGATTAGGGGAACCTTGTTTGTAGGAAGGCTCACACCTTTCGCTAATTTCTAATTAGGCAGTGGGTCAGGAGGGTCATGATGCCCTCTGGCTCTGAGAAGTGCATATATATTCTGAGGTTAGCAGTTTGCTTTGGGGCTCACTCATTGGAAGAGTGTTCGTGTGATTTGGCCAGATGAGATTCTGGGTAGCTGTTAAGGAGCCCTCCATGGCTTTGAAAACCCCGATGTTGGTGCTTCTCTCTCTGATCACTATGTATATCGGTCAAACAGTTGGAGCTGCCTGTTGATCTGTGCTGTTTTGTCCATTTATAATTTCTGCTTGTAATTTCTGTTTGTATTTTCTCTGAAGTTCAGGGTGCTGACTTTTGCCCAGAACTAAGTGAATGATATGTTTAATTAAAGAAAGACCGTTGACCCCTTAAGCAGCTGTCTTTCTTAGTAAAGCAGATCTAAGAACCAGCACTGGCAGCCATCCTGGGTATGCCGGTGTGGTTGTTGTCACATAATAGCACCTACCTTCCAGGGGTGTTGTGAGGACCAAATGAGATAATATGTGTAAAGCAGAGAGCACAGTGCTTGGCATATCATAGATGCTTAATAAATATTTTATTCTTTCCTTCCTTTCTTATCCAGAGCCCAAACTCAGAATACGTCATAGAGAAGATAAAGGGGATGGTGATGCAGTCTGCAGATCCAGGCTGAGAATTACATATTTGAACCTCCGTGGCTGAACTCAACCCCCCCACCCCTTCCCTAGAGAAACGTGCCCAGAAATTGAGACATGAAAGAGACATGAGAGATGCCTGAATGCAGCAGGGGCTGACAGGCAGTTAGCCAAGCAGCTGACTAGATAGAGAAGCCATTGCAGATAAGCTGCCAGGCCTGCTCAGGAGCCGAACGGTGACGAGGCTGACTGTTCTCTCTGTAGAAGGTGTGTGGTGATTTGGCTTGTCCTCCATCCCCAGCAGAGGCCCCCCCAGAACCCAGGCTACTGCTCCTGAACAAGTCCAGTATGGCTGCTCTAAGATGCTGTGGTCAGAGGTCAGAATATCCTACGAGAACCCAGAGCAGCAGGACCACCACTCTCAGCGTAACCACAGAGGATCTGTCTCTTCCAGGGCATAGAATGTTCAATTCAGAGGATGCTGACTATAGGCAGAGTGCATACTTGAGAGGAGACAGTGTTCAAAGAACACTGAATTGGGAGTGGGGAGACCTGAATTCAAATCCTGACTCAGCCATTTACTAGCTGGATGACCTAGGAAAACAAGACATTGGACCTCTCAGTCTCAGTTTCTATAATCAGAGAATTGAACTAGATGGCCTCTTCTCGGTCGCTAGGTGACACCATAGTGCACAGAGTGCTGAGTCTGAATTCAGGAAGACTCATCTTCCTGAATTCAGATCTAGCCTCAGATACTTCCTAGCTGTGTGACCCTGGGCAAGTCACTTAACCTTGTTTGCCTCAGTTTCTTCATCTGTAAAATGAGCTGGAGAAGGAAATGACAAACCACTCCAGGATCTCTACCAAGAAAACCCTAAATTCGGTCACAAAGGGTCAGGCATAACTGAAATGACCCAACAACAACAAAAAGTTCTCTTCCATCCATAGATCCCATGTTACTAGCCTACATTTATGTAGCCCTTTGTGGTCCCTGAGTATTTATACGTGTTATTTCATGTTCTCCTACCAATACTGCGAAATTGAGACTCAGAGGCTAAGGAAGAGCCAGGACTGGAACCAAAGTTCTGTCCTCCTGTTGTTCAGTTGTTTTCAGTCACGTCTGACTCTTTGTGACCCCATTTGGGGTTTTCTTGGCAGAGATACTGGAGTGGTTTTGCCGTTTTCTTCTCCAGCTCATTTTACAGATGAGGAAACTGAGGCAAACAAGCTTAAGTGACTTGCCCAGGGTCACACAGCTAGGAAGTGTCTGAGGCCAGATTTGAACTCAGGAAGATGAGTCTTCCTGACTCCAGGCCTGGAGCCTTGTGCACTCTGGCACCACCAGCTGCCCTTTGTCCTTCTAGTCCAGGACTTAGTCTAGTATCCTACACTGAACCATCTCTACCTGTTTGCATGGCTGTGTGTTTAACACATTTGCCCAGAACCTACGGCTCAGTTGATTTTCTCCAATTCATCCTGTATCTATCTTGTTTGTACATCCTTGTTTGCATGTTGCCTTCACCTTAGTCTGTGAACTCTTTGAGAACAGGGACAGTCTTTTGTCTTTCTTTGTATCCCAAGGGCTTAGCGCAGTGCCTGGCTTATGGTAGGTATTTACATTTTTGACTCACTGAGAAGCCATTAGGTCTTTCCAGGCAAACACAGCAGGTGGTTTCTTCTCACTCCAAGGAGCTTCTTTCTGTCCTCATATAGGGAGAGAAGGCCCCATATCCATTCACCTTTTTCCCAAACCTAATTTTAAAACAATATTCTCCTAGAGTTTTTGCATGTTTGAGGTGTTATTTAAGAGCATAAATCAACTCAAATTTTATTATATTATCAAGTATCTTGAAAAGAGAGAAAGATGTTAGCAATCAACCCTTGCCAGGAAGCCTTAGTGATGTGATTATACTCCTTCCTGGGTATTACTAAAGGATCCAATAATCTTTCTGGCCAGGGGCCCAGTGCTCTGAGAGTCTTAGGGTTGAGATGAATAATGTAGTTTCTCTGGTTAATTAGCCTACTTGTAAGTCTAGAGCAAAGGTCCTTAACATTTTTTGCATCATGGACTCTCCCTTTGGCATCTGGTGAAATCTATGGATTCCTTGTCAGAATAATGTTTTTAAGTCTATAAAATAAAACACACAGGATTACAAAGGAAATCAATTATATTGAAATATAGCTATCAAGACTTAAAAAAGAAAAAAGAGTGTATAAGCCCCAGAGGAAGATCTGGTGCATGCCCAGAGTACTTCTAATGGCATGCCCACACAGAGACACTGGGGAGCATGCTTTCAGGAAAGCTGTGATGACACGAAATGGAAGTACCTTGGAGAGATTGCTGGACATGAGTGGACATTTGGTACCTAATTCTGCTTGGCTAACTGCTTGATGAAAAGGAGATTCTCATCACCAGGAACACTGTCACCCTGCAAGATTGCATCAGCTTTGGTATTCAGACCTCAGGAGTACCCTCAGTTCCTTTGGAGGGGAAAGTGAAAAATCTCTTCCTAAAGTTTATTTAAGGAGAGCCTGAGTCCTGGCTGCCCTCCTTCTGACTTCTTCATCATGCCTTCTGCCAGGTACCTTTCCTTCTCCCCCTCTTTCCAGCTTTCTTTTGTGTGTTGTCTTCACCATTAGATTGTAGTCTCCTTGAGGGCAGGGACTATCTTTTTCATATTTGCATCCCTAGAGCTTAGTACAGTGGCAGGTACATAGTGGGCCCTAAATAAGTGTTTATTGACTGACCAATTAGTAGTCAAAAAGTCCTCTCTTTCATCTTAGGCAATGTGGACCAGTGAAAGAACCTCAGTCTTTGGCCTCTGCAGTTCTTCTCTATTCTAAGTTAAGGGAGTGGAGCTAAGCCTCCAATCCAGTTTCCAAATCTGAGTTTCGAAAGGTCAGAAGTGTGCCTCAGTAACCTGGCGCCTCAGAGTTCAGGTTTGCGATCACTACAGCACTGATTCCCTGAAGATATAAGGAAAAGCCTTTGGTGGTGACAGCCTACTCATCTGACATCAATACCACCTCTGCACATGAACTTGGCAGGAACAACTCCGTGTAGAAACTGAGCTGAGTGAGCCTGCTCCCCTTTCAAACTGAGGCGGTATAAGGGGAGGGGGTCATCTAGGTGGCACAGTGGGTAGAGCACTGGCCCTGGAGTCAGGAAGACCTGAGTCCAAATCTGGCCTCAGATACTTGACATTTACTATCTGTGTGACCCTGGGCAAGTCACTTAACCCCGATTGCCTCCCCAAAATTCACTTCTTAAAGAAGTTTATTCACTGAATGGGCATTACTTCACTCAAAGTGAGAACCTGAAAAGACCTTAGCTTGAAAGGACCAGGATCTCCTATTGCATCCTGGGCCATCTCTAGTCATCCTGGTGAATATCAGGCCACTGGACCCAGATGGCTCTGGAGGAGAAAGTGAGGCTGGTGACCTTACACAGCCCTCCCTCACTCAAATCAAAGTCGATTGCAGTCATCTTATCATTTTCCTGATGTCATGGTCCTTTTTGAGAACAAAGGACAAACACACACACACACACACACACACACACACACACACACAGGTATAAGGGAGAGTGTGCCAAAGTATTAGGGAAAATGACCTTTGCTCTCGCTATATCTTAGAAGTAAATATATTCTTATATAAGCTAATCAATGTTAAGTGGTTAAGTGGAAATGAGGTCCTAATCAGTGGTACCTAATAATAGGGAGAACACAGTAAGGTCTTGAGCCAAAGGTAGTGTGAACAAGATGACCTCAAATCCTTCAGGTACCATGGAACCCTGATAGATACTGGGACTTTTGGAGAGAGGGTCAGACTATATTGGATTCAAAATGCTTGTTGCTATTGCTCAACCATTCAGTTGTGTCTGACTCTTGGTGACCCTATGAACCCTACTGTCTATGGGGTTTTCTTGGCAGGGATACTAGAGTGGTTTGCTATTTCCTTTTCCAGCTTGTTTTAAAGATAATCTCTGTTGGAAACAGAGGTTAAGTGACTTGTCCAGGGTCACACAGCTCGTAAGTGTCTGAGGCCACATTTGAACACAGGTCTTCCTGAATCTAGGCACAACAGTCATTCTGCTGAGCTGTTTAGCTGCTCCCAAAATGCTTATTGGTTGATTAATTAATTAATATCCTAGTATGAAAGAGTAAGGAGCAACAGCTTTTTGTACACAGCCAATGTGACCCTCCTTTGGAAGTCCAACAGCCACAATATAGCATTCTCACATTTGTCATTGTTATCATGAGCCTCACTTACTCTTCCTAGCCTTCCCTGTGACCATCAGTTTCTGCCCTTGTTTCTTCCATCACTATTCCTCTTGGGGAGCTGGAGCCAATGGCAGCTAGGACTAATGGGGGAAGTCCTTAGATATACTATCCCTAGATAGTTTCTCTTCCTAAAGGTACCTTCTGTTTGATAGCTCTTCTCCCTGCCCAATGCCTGCCCAATCCTGGTCACTTTGGTCTTTGTGAAAGGCCTGTTCTTTACATTACCAGAGAAACACTGTAGAGCCACCACCTGGAAACACTAGACACAAAAGTAACACACAATGAAGACCATAATGAATATCCAGCTTCAGCAAACAGCCTAAGAAATAAAACAGAGCAGTAGGAGGCAGCTAGGTGACTTGGTGGATAGAGCGATGGACCTGGAGTCAGGAAGACTGTTCAAATCCAGCCTCAGATGCTCACTAACTGTGTGACCCTGGGCAAGTCCCTTAACCTCTGATTGCCTTAATCCACTGGAGAAGGAAATGACACACCACTCCAGTGTCTTTGCCAAGAAAACCCCAAGTGGGATCACAAAACGTCAGACATGACCGAACAAGAAAAAAAAGTAGAAAATTCCATTCTGCCTTGAATCACCTTTTCAGTGTTCTAATTCCACAAATCCCTGTGATCTCAGAACAGAAGTAAATACCCCTCTTCACAGATACCGTAGCTGGTTGATGTTCCTTCCTGAAAGCCTCTACAATATGCATTCACTGTGTTGGCGCTGTAACTAGGGAAAGCATCAGAGCCATAAGAAACAGGCGAACTACACCACAAGAAAATGTCCTACCTTACTGTGTATACAGAGGCAATGTTTACTGAGGGTATCTAAAGGGACAGATGAATAATAGATATAAATAAGAAAAATGACAGCACTGTTGCCTTGGGATGAAATTATTTTATTCCGTAGATAGAATGGACCTGAGGAAGTTTTTCAGACGCAGGGGAAGTTATAGCATGGCTTTTCCAAAGAATTTTCTCTACGATGTGGAAATTGCTGTGTACTCTGTTGGTGCACTTCACAACAATCCCCAAGTAGAGATAAATCTATAGTTGTGACAATATGATCATTCAGATACAGCTCAGGCATGTTGTGGAAAGCAGTTTGATCTGAGAGCCATTAATAAGCATCTCCTGGGAGGGTTAATTTCCATTGGCAGCTTGTTGTTCAGTCGGTTCTGACTCTTCATGACCCCATTTGAGGTTTTCTTGGCAAAGATACTGGAGTGGTTTGCACATCCTTCTCCAGCTCATTTCACAGATGAGGAAACTGAGGCAAACAGGGTAAAGTGACTTGCCCAAGGTCACACAGCTAATAAGGGTCTGAGGCTACATTTGAACTCAGGTCTTCCTAACTCCAGGTTTGGCACTCTACCCGCCACACCACCCAGCTGCCCTAAGTACCTCTTGAGAGAGTAATTTCCTTTGGCAGATAATAATCATTAACACTTCAGTGTATGTACATTTATAAGATCCTTACCCAAGTGGCTACTAGTTAAAAATATGTTTTAATAAAAGGAGAAAGAGAGAAAGTCATCTGGAACATAAGTCTTACACCTCTGGTCAGGCTCTGTTGGGCGGCACCATCCCCAAATGGCATGTTTGTATGCCCCAGATATCACAACACAAGTTAGTCTAAGCCCGTCATCTAGTGGTATGTATTCCTGACTCTGCCATGGAAAAATTATCAACCACCAAACATGCCATGTTTACATCAAATGAGAGACTATCTGTAAAGCATTTAGCACAATGCCCGGGACATAGTAGTCACTTAAGAAATGTTTATTCTCTCCCTTCCTGCCTTCCCCCTGTTGCTGGAATAGCAAGTATTATGTATTATGTATAAATCACACACACACACACACACACACACACATATACACACATACACACACATGCACGCACACACGCGCACACACACACACACACACACACTTTGCTTAACAGACTATGAAAGTTTGCTATTTTTACCCCTTGCCAAGTAAAAAAGATATCCAAGTAGAGTCACCACGCTCAAAGTGACCTTCTGCCCAAGGCTTCTAAATTATCTTCAAAGCCAAAATTGCTTTGTACACGGCTCTTGGGATATTTTAAATCCTGTCCTGGAGCTTCATACAGTCAATCAGTAAAGACAGGTGGATTGACTGAAAAATACATTTGGATGCTTTCTGGGAAAGAAGACAAAGCCCTTTGGACATTGTAACAGTCTCTGTGGAAACAGCTAACAATGGTGTTAGAAGTTTGAATTTTCTATCTAGTACTTAACGGGAAATGCTCCTGTTGTTTGGCAGCTTCTGAAAGGAGTGACAAATTAAGAGGGAACTAAACTCTCTTTTCTCCCCCTACCCAATCCTACCCAAAGCAAAACCCTTGGCAACAGACAGACTCTGAACTGCCATTGGCAGCCATCTTCAAATTATTTCCATTCAGTGGACCACCAGTTCTTCTGGGGCAGGCTTTGGCCTCCAATTCTCTCAGTGCCTTGATTGGCTACTACCACAAGCAAGAACTACATAGGAGAGAATCTGTGACCTTGCAAAGTCCATGGCTAGATTATAAGCCCTCTGAAAGCAGGGGATGGGTTTTCTATTCTTCTTGTAGCCCCAAGTATGACCTGCGATAGTTCTATGCATACCATAGACACTTCAGGTATGTCCATAAAAACGAGGCCCACAGAGCCTAGACAAGAGAAAGTTCATCTGGTCCAGTAGTTCTCAAACTTTTTGGTATCAAAGCCTCTTTATTGTTAAAAATATTGAGAACTCCTCCAAGGAGCTTTTTAAACGTAATTTTCCTGTATTAAAAATTAAAACAACTAGGTGTTATTATGAAAGTAGCTTTGGCTTCATGGACTTTCTGAATGGGTCTCAGGAACCGCTGAGGTCTCCAAACCACCTTTTAAGAACCACTGTCTAGTCCAATCTCCTCACTTACAGATGAAGAAACTGAAGCCCAGGGAAGTCATATGATTTGACACAAGTCACACAGTTAGTCATAGAACTAGAATTAGAACTCAGATCTTTTGACACTCATTTATTTCTAGTCTATGACATGCATTTTCTGCATGTTTTGAGTATCCCTAACAGATAGGTGAGACAGCTAGCTGGCACAGTAGGTAATAGTGCCGGGTCCAGAGTCAGGAAGACTCATCTTCCTGAGTTCATATCTGGCCTCAGACGCTTCCTAGCTGTGTGATCCTGGGCAAGTCACTTAACCCTGTTTGTCTCAGTTTCCTCATTTGTAAAATGAGCTAGAGAAGGAAATGGCAAACCACTCCAATATCTTTGCCCAAAAAACCCCAAATGGTATCATAAAGAGTGAGACATGACTGAACAACAGCAAAACCAGATAGGTAGATGCCAACTAGATTGGCTGCTCTTTAGAAAAATATTCAGTCAAAGGCAAAAGGGCAGCATTGTACGGGAGAAAGGACACTCACTCTGGGGTCAGAGAGGCTTAAATCCCAGATGTGTTGCTTACTGCCTGCATGTCATTCGGCAAATCATTTAACCTTCTCGGGCCTCAGTTTTCATGTGTGTGAATTAGAAGGCCTCTAAAATGACATGGCTTCTAAAGCCTCCTTTAGCTCCAGATACACAGTCCCAAGAATTTAAGGCAGATTTACAATGATGACCCTGTGAAGACTGAAAAGACCTGGGCAGAGGACTCATACCCAACCACAATGCTGGAAATAAACAATAAAAGGGATCCTGGAAATAATACCCACATTTGCTGTGTCGTGGGGCAATACTCCCATCTCTTTTCAAAAAATGTTCACTATGCAGTGAAGACAGAGATTGAAAGACAGATTGAGAGACAGATTGAAAGAGACTCAGAGAGACAGAGAGATATAAGAAAATCAAAGAGAGATTGGAAGACAGGCTGAAACAGAGATGGAGAGGCAGACCAAGAGAGAAATTGAGATAGAGACAGATAGAGAGATATAGAAAGGTTGAAAGACAGAATCAGAAAGAGAGAGAGATTGAAAGACATATTGAAAAAGATTGAGAGACAGATTAAGAAAGATTGAGAGATAGAGAGATATAGAAAGATTGAGAAAGACAGAATCAGAAAGAAACAGAGAGAATGAGGTTGAAAGACAGAGTTTGAGAGACAGATTAAGAGAGAGATTAAGAAAGAGGCAAATAGAGAGATATTGAAAGATTGAAAAAATATAGAATATAGAAAGAGAGAGACAGAGATAGAGACAGATTAAGAGAGATAGAGACAGAAAGAAAGATTGAGAGAGACAGAGAGGCAGAAAGAGAAACAGAGACACAGAGACAGAGATGGAGACTGACAGAGAGACAGAGACAGAGATAGGAATGTGCTTTGTAAACCTGAAAGCGGTATATAAATGTGAGCTATTATCAATTATTTTTTTTTTAAGTAACAGAACCACAATCTGAACCCAGTTGCTCTGACTCCAGAGTCAGGACTCATACTTCTACACTGTGCTGCACCATTTTACAGATGAGAAAGCTGAGGTTCAGGCAGTTAAAATGATTTTGTCCGAGATCAGTGGCAGAAATGAGATTAGGACCCAGGCCTCCTGACACCCAGTAGAGTATTCTCTCCATCATCCCACTCCTGTTCTTGTTGTTCAGTCACGTCTGACTCCTTGTGACCCCATTTGGGGTTTTCTTCACAGAGATACTGGAGTAGTTTACCATTTCCTTCTCCAGCTCTTTTGACACACATGGAAACTGAGGCAAACAGAGGTTAAGTGACTTGCCCAGGGTCATCCAATTAATAAGGGTCTGAGGCTGGATTTGAATTCAGGTCTTCCTGACTTCAGGCCTGGCTGCCCTCTCTCTCCATTGCACCAACTAGCTGCCCCTGAGAGGCCTGGGCTGTGGAATTGATTTGGCAAATAAAAACTCAAAAGTTCAAGAGTGTTCTTTTTTAAGGGATGAAAAGAATTCCTCAGCTTTTATTTTTCCAAAAGGATCCCCCACAATGATACAGAATGGAAACAAATGGAGCACATGCTATTGTGGCAGTTAAAAATGCATTTATGTTTATAACACTAATTAATTCAATTTCTGAGCAGCTAAGGGAACCCCTGCTCCTTTCAAAGTCATTTCTCTGTAAATGGCACCGCTCAGTGTTGCAGCTTCAGGCCCCACGTGATACGTGATTGCTCCTTTTCCCGCTGAAACTCCTCTCTGCTCTGCCGTATTGTGTCTTTGCCGTCTAATGAGGACGTCTTCAGCAGGATGCTATTACTTTTCCTGACTGCTTCACACCTCTGGGATAATTTGAGGTCTCTCTCAGCCCTGAAAGGGAGTAGGAAACATCCCTACGTTCAAATTTCCCTGTAGCAAGCAAATTCTCTACCAGGTAGGTTAGGTTGTAATTCAGTTCTAGAAATTTTTGTATAGTGATAATAGTTGACATTTATACAGTGCCTACTATGTGTCTTTACAATTATTATTTCACAGGATCCTCTCCACAACACAGGGAGGTAGGTGCTATTATCATCCCCATTCTAGAGATGAAGAAACTGAAGCAAACAGAGGTTAAGTGATTTGCCCATGGTCAAAAAACTAAGATGACTCTAAGGTTGGATTTGAACTGAAGTCTTCTTAACTCCAGGCCCAGTACTCTATCTACTTATATTTAAAGAGCCTACTTAAATAGATGGGATGGAGGAGAGAGAGGAGGAGGAGGAGGAGGAGGAAGAAAAGGAAGAGACAAAGGAGGAGGAAGAGGAGGAGAACTACAACCCTATCTCAGGCCGTGCTATGCATTGAAAAGAATATCCGAAGTCACAAGACCTGGGCTCATTCCCAGTTTTATCATATACCACCTGTGTGACTGTAGTCCTTTACCTTCTTGAAATCTCAGTTTTCCCATGTTCAAAATGGACTATTGAGATGATTTTTGTTTAGGTCCCATCCCAGTTCTAGATCCTTGATACTTATGGCACAGTTATATGTGTCTCAACTCTGGTATTACATGGCACAGATTCAATGCTGAAGCTTTTTCAACCATTACTCTATGGCAGGGCTGTCCAACCTTAGGTTTTTATTGAAACAATAGACAACATATTTTGATTTGCCATTTTAGTGAGAGTTCTGTGGTAGCTCAGCTTTGTTTACTAAAGCATTTATGTAACTTTCTGTGCTTATAGGCAGACCGCATAAGTCTCACTGTGGGCTGCATGAGGCCTGTGGGCTGCATTTTGAACAGTGTTTCCTCTGGGAACATCAGAATTTGACTTGTGACTTTCTAAGGGCTTTTAACTCCTATGCAAGAACTCAGGCTAACCGAGCATTTAATATAGAAGAGATTTTATTTAACCCCAAAGAAAACTCCAAGGACTCATACCAGAACTCATAAATAGTCAAAATAGGCTCCACTCTTCCAGGGACCTGTGAGGGTTAATCCATTTTTTGTAGTGTTACCCTGGGATAGAGGGTCCCTATGAAGGAAAGAGAGGGCAGCTAGGTGGCTCTGTAGATAGATTGCTGGACCAAGAGTCAGGAAGACTCCTCTTCCTGAGTTCGAATCTGACCTCAGCTCTGTGACCTTGGGCAAGTATCTTAACCCTGTTTGCCTCAGTATCCTTATCTGTGAAATGAACTGGAGAAGTAAATGACAAACCACTCTAGTATCTATGCCAAGAAAACCCCAAAAGGGATTGAGTCAGACCCACTGAACAGCCGATAATCAAGCAATCCTTTCCTCTGGTGAGTCCTTCGCTCCTTTATACATGAGCAGTGGTGTCAAACTCGAATAGAAATAGGAGCCACTAATTCACACACATGGATCCCTGGGAGCAGCATATTGACTTAGTTTTAAAATGTAATATTCTCTAAGTTTAATTGTATCTTGATTAAATATTTACATTTTAATCTGGTTTAGGCCACAGTGGGCAGTGTTTCGGGCTGCATGCCACATGTTTGACACCTCTGCTCTTAACCTTCATAGCCCACATTGTAGAATCACCAAAGGAATAGGTCTTTGCTGCATATAAATTCATCTAGCCTAAGGTATTAATGACCAACAATAACCATAGGAAACCACCATCTCAGGAATATACATGTTTTAACTGCGGATAATGTATTACCCTAGAGGAACGAAACTCTAATGCTGTAATATTTCAGGAGTCATTCACCAACTAATGGAGTTGGGTTGGGGTTTTTTGGGGGAGGGAGGTTGTTTGTTTTTTTGGTGGTTTTTCTTTTTTTTTTTTTTTAATATCAGGAGTGACTACCTGGCAGCTAGGTGGCACAATGGATACAGCACAGGCCCTGGAGTCAGGAGGACCAGAGTTTAAATCTGGTCTCAGACACTTACTAACTGTATGACCCTGGGCAAGTCTCTTAACCCTATTTGCCTCAGTTTCCTTATTTGTAAAAATGAGCTAAAAAAGGAAATGGCAAAGCACTCCAGTATCTTTGCCAAGTAAACCCAAATGGGGGCATGAAGAGTTGGACACAACTAAATCAACTAGACGACAACAACATTCTGGCAGCCATTTACAGATGTATATAAAATTGCTGTATCCTCATTCATTCAACATACATTTATTAAATACTTGCTAGGTATAAAGCACTGTCCTAGACACTGGCTAATGTATAAAATTTAGCTAAGACAAGATCCCTGCCATCAAGGAATTGCCAGTCTAGTGGGGGAAGGGAGCGTTAATAAAACACAAACGCAGATAACTATAATCCAAGTTAAAGTATATCTCTTTGAAAGTCTTAGAAAGAATTTTAATTAACAGAGCTTAGTCACTAGTTTTTCCATTAATTCATGATTTTGCATTTTTAGGTTCCAGCTGGGACTAGAAGTTATCAGGTCAAAATACCAAAAGAAAAGCTTCCCTTGCAGAATTTTCCATCTGGTTCTAAGCAAAAAGCCTCAGAAATTTCACATCTCTTGAGATTTGATCCCGGGAGGTTCCTAGCCTAGTTTTTTTCAGGGGATAAATTGCTAAGATTTAAACATCACCTTGTAAAGTTAGCTTAGTCTTTAAAATAACACCCCCCAGTCAGCAGCTGTGGATATGGTGAGTGGAACAGGTTTATGATTTTCCTAGCCATTTTTCTGGGATCGCCTATCCATCCTCTGCACAGCTACCACAGTGCTTCTCCTAACTAAAGCATAAGTCTGACTATATTGGTCGTCTTTGAGAATTAAGGACAAACAGCAACAAACACGAATGGCTTCCTATTGCCTCTAGGATAAAATAAAAACTCCTGTGCTTGACATTTAAACCCCTTCACAATATGACCTTAGCCTATTTTCCCAGCTGCCCTAGGTACCCCTCTTCTTCATACATTCTACAATCCAGCCACATTTATTCTCTTGCTCTTCTTTATACATGACACTCTGTAGATTGCTAAGTGGTGCAGTGGATAGAACGCTGGATCTAGAATCAAGATAGACCAGAGTTCAAATCTGACCTCAGACACTTACTAGTTCTGTGACCCTGGGCAAGTCACTTTACCTTGTTTGCCTCAGTTCCTCATTTGTAAAATGAGCTGGAGAAGGAAATGGCAGACCACTCCAGTATCTTTAAGCGACTTCACTTAACCTCTGTCTGCCTCAATTTTCTCATCTGTAAAATGGCGATAAAACGAGCACCTTTCTTACTTGTTGTAAAGCTCAAATAAGTAACATTTGAAAAATGTTTAATACAGTGCCTGGATCATAGCAGGTACTTAATAAATGTTTGTTTTCTTGCTTTTACCCCTCTTATTTTAGTGCCTTTCCATAGATCACCTCTCACACCTGGAATGTACTTTTTCTTCATTTTTGGCTCCTGGAAATCCAAGTTTCCTTCAAAGTTTGGTTCCAATACCTACTACATGTGGTCTTTCCTTATTACGTTCCTCACCCCCACTAGGTCCTATTTCCTTTTCCTTTCCTCAGTGTATTAATTTATATTTTCTACTTAATACTTTTATATATGTATATGCATATATACATATATAATTATATATAGACTTATATGTGCATGTATGTATATGTACAACTACTTACTTATGTATACATGTATATACTTATATCTGTACAATTGTCTCCCTCTATAGAATGTAAACTCATTGAGGGCAGGAACTGTTTCATTTTTGGCTTTGTAGTCCCATCGCCTAGCACATTACCTGGCAGGACTTAATAATGTTTATTCAATGATTGATGGGTTGACTGCCAGTGGGAGAAATCCAGAATAACGCATGAAATCTGTGTGATTTCTCCCTTCACTTTTTTTTTCCTTTTAAATCAAGCAGTGACCTTGTTAATAATGCTCACTATATTGCAAATTTGCCATCTGTTATGTTCGGTCCCAAGCGAATATGGGGAAAGACAGGAGCTGGAGAGATGAAATAGATATGAAAGACCCAGCTGGCCCAAAAGAATTGGAAAATATTTTTGCAACCACCTCTGCACAGGCAGAGAATGTGAACCCCAAAGGCCCCCCTTGTCTTTTCATAGTCAGATGTGGCTGTCAAGAGTTCAAAGATTGAGATACAACCAAGATCACAAGCCACAATTTAGAAGTCAGGCCAATTCTCTCCAATATGCGGGACTTCTCTCACTTATGATTTATTCATACACCAGCAAAAATGACATTAGATCAAACTCCAGCAACAAGTGCAGAGTTATAGGGTCCAAAAATGAGGGCTGAGGGGAAAAGCAGAGCATCTTCAAATCCTTCAGCATCTGGGAGCTGCCCACTGCCTCATTGACCACCTACGGCATGCCCACCAACATGCAGTAGCCAAGGCAGGATAATTTTGTCTCCACATGTGAAAGTGAGGTTGAGTCAATCAATCAAATAGCCTCATTCCATTGAAAAGAAATGATAAGATCCTTTCCCTGATACCTTTCTCGAGTGAAAACAATCTTGCCAGTCAGAGGTGTAGATAATCTCACCTGTCAGAGGTGTGAGCTAGGTGTGAAGAAGGCCTAGAAATCAATCAATTATAGTCTTTAGACTGAATGTACAAGATTAATTTAAATGTCTTTGAAAGCCACTGGATGAAATAAAGTAAGTGAGGAACTGAAGTCATGCCCTGTGGGTCATCTACAAAATAGCCCGTCATCAGTTACCCAGGGATTCAAATGTCTAACAGTTTAGTTGTAGAAACCCCTACTCAAGACCCTAAGAAGGCATCACTGAGAAGAGGGAGAAGAGCTTGTTACCCTTGATTTCCTTCCCCTACCCCATTACCATTTTCCAGTCTTTTAGCTGGAGGAGAACCTGTGAACTTCAAAGGGGAGGAGCTTTTGAACTGTTCTATCTGTATCCTAGCAACTTCAAGACAGCAGGTACTGTGGGCAGTGCCATGTCAGAGGTCAAGAAGGACTGTCTGGATTAAATAGATACTAGATTTAACTGACTGGATCAAATGAGATAATAATTGTGAAGTGCTTTGCACAGTGCCTGGCACTTAGTAGGCACTATAGAAATGTTATTTGTTGTCATTAGGCAGGTTTGAAACTCTGGAAGGATCTCAACAGAAGAGCTATATCATGTTCTTGCTTTTCAGTCATTTCAATCGTGTCCATCTCTTGGTGACCCCATTTGGGGTTTCCTTGGCCAAGATACTGGAATGGTTCACCATTTCCTTCTCCAGATCATTTTACAGATGAGGAAACTGAGGCAAACAAGGTTAAGTGACTTGCCCAGGGTTACACAGCTAGTGGTTTGCCATTTCCTTCTCCAGCTCATTTTACAGATGAGGAAACTGAGGCAAACAAGGTTAAGCAACTTGCCTGGGGTCACCCAGTGAGTGGCTGTGGCTGGATTTGAAGTCAAGAAGATGATTCTTTCTGACTCTGAGCCCAGCATCGTATCTGCTGTGCCATCCAGTTACCCTAGCTATGTTACCCTTAAGGGGGATTTCATGAGTACCCAACAAAAGGGAGAAAAGAACTTCCAGAAAGTAGGAGCTTTGACTGTCTCTTAGCCACATGTGCCTTCTAAGCCTGAACTCGCTTTCCCACTTTGCATATATTTGCGAGACAATATGACACAGACTTTTGAGGGGATATTTTGTACCAACTATTTTCATTATTCAGATATTTCAGTCATGCTCAAGTCTTCATGGCCCAGCTTTGGGTTTTCTTGGCAAAGAAACTAGAATGGTTTGCCATTTCCTTCTTCAGCTCATTTTACAAATGAGGAAACTGAGGCAAACGGGGTTTAGTGACTTGCCCAGGGTCACACAGCTAGTAAGTATCTGAGGCCAGATTTGAACTCAGGAAGATGAGTCTTCATGACTCCAGGCCCAGTACTCTATCTACTGCACCACCTAACTATCCACCCTAATAAATACCCACTTTCTAAAGGCTAATTAAGTCTGACTGACTAGTTGATAAGTACAAGGAGGAAACACAACATCACGGATAATTGCACTAGAAAGACATCCCTCCAAATCTTCAGCTTTGAGGGGAGAAATAGTGGTTGCCTTCAGGGGATGACATGCTGGTGCAATTGGAAGTTGACATAGGAGCCCAAGAGCTCATGCTATGTTACCTAGATTTTCTCTACCATGCCACAGAAACTTCCTCACCCCAGAAGTTGACCGCATCCTTGGATTTCTCACACTAGAAATACCTTTTGCTCTTATGGTCCCTTCTTCTGATTAGCTAGTTCCTCCTAGAACCTCCATTTTGAGGAAAAGACAACCAGACTAGGCAGGTCTTCATTTCTCTCCTGACTACTATCCTGACTCTTGGGACTTTTCTTTCTATCACCATATCCCTACACAGATGCCTCTCTCCTTCCCCTTTTTTCAGGTTATTTTTATGTATTGTCTTTCCCTATTAAAATGTTCAAATCCAGCCTCAGACACTTACTAGCTGTGTGACCCTGGGCGAGTCACTTAACTTCTGTTGGCCTTAGTCCATTGGAGTCCTCCTCCATTTCCTTAATGGCAAACCATGCTAGGATCTTTGCCAAGAAAACAGTATGGTCCATGGAGTCATGAAGAGTCAGGCAAGACTGAATGACTGAACAACAACAGGGACTATCTTTATTTCTCCTTGTACCTGTACTCCCAGGGCTTATCACAGTGCCAGGCACAGGCCTAGTGCTTAATAAATGCTGCTTGACTTGCTACACATACATATGTTTTTATCTCATTCCTACAGTTACCAGCCCACTCCTGGCCCTTGATATCTCTCATCTGGACTATTACACAAGATTCCTAACAACTCTACCCACCTTCAATCTCCCTGATTCTAAATTCAGTCTTCACACAAATTCTAGAGGAATCACCTCTAGATGATTTTAATGAATGAATAAATGTGACCAAATTACTCTTGCTGTTCAGTTGTTCAGTCATGTCTGGCTCTGCGTGACCCATTTGGGGTTTTCTTGGCAAACATGCTGGAGCGGTTTGCCATTTCTCTCTGATCATATCACTACACTGCTCAAAATCATTCAGTGGCTGCCTCCAATACCTCTTAATTACTTAATACTGTGGGGAATGCAAAAGAGGAAGCGATGTACTCTCTTATCCCAAAGAGATTATAGTGTAGTAGAGGAGAAAAGAAAGGACACGTAATCAATATAATGCAAAACAGAGTATGGGTGGAATTAAGTGGTAGTGGAATTAAGAGGTAGGAGACACTGGAGGCCTTGGGGAAGGCTTCATGTGGCTTCAGGTAGCATTTGACTAGGCCAGGGGTAGGGAACCTGCAGCCTTGAGGACACATGACCCCCTCTAGGTCCTCAAGTGTGGCCCTTTGACTGAATCCAAACTTCACAGAATAAATCCCCTTAATAAAAGGATTTGTTCTGTAAAACTTGGAGTCAGTCAAAAGGCTGCACTCATGGACCTAGGAGGCCACATGTGGCCTCAAGGCCTCAGGTTCCCCAGCCTTGGACTAGGCATTGGAGACCCTCTATGATCTCACTCCTACCTACCCTTCTTCCAGCCTCATTTCATACTGCTCCCCTCCATAATACCCTTCAACCCATCTAAACTTCTCTACTTGCCATTCCTAGAAAGTGATCCTTGACTTCCTTCCTGTGTGCTCATATCATTTCCTGTGTCTGAAATGATCCGACATCTTAGTTTGTTAAAATCCTAGCCATTTTTTGAAGCTGAGTTCAAATGCTTCTTTTGTGAAGCCTTCCCCAGTGCCTCCAGCTTTACCTACCTCTGAATTTCTAGCACTTTACCCTTATACTCTATTTTGTATTCTATGGATTATATGTTCTTTCTTTTTCTTTCTATTGCACTATGAGCTCTTTGGGGCTTGGGGATACATCCCTTCCTTTTTTTGCATTCCCCCATAGTATCTAGGAAAGAATCCTAGACAGAGTGGTACTTAACACATTTTGGATAAGTAAATGAATAATACACATAAATGTTAGTTTTCAGTGTCCATTTGCAGTCCAATAAGACAGTCATGTCCACAGGATGAACACGCCATAAGCTATAGTTATAGGTGTTATTGCCTACTTTGCATGTATATCTGTTTGCACTATTTCCACCATATTCTTCACAAATTCATTAGGTATTAAGGGAGTATTACAAGCTGGTGCACAACCATCATCACCAACGACACTATGTAGATATGACGAAGGGCACCCTGTTGGACTATGATGCTACTGTCAGTCAGATAGTCAATAAACATTTTATTAAGCACTTTGCTATGTACCAGGCACTGTACTAAACATAGGAGACACAAAGAAGGGCAGTGAGGAGAGTTCTCAAAATATGCTCCTCAGGGAGAAGCCAGAACCACTGAATACATATCCAAAATACGACTGAAGCTGCCATTAAGAGCTCTTTTCATTATATATTCAGGCATCATGATGCAGCAGTAGGAGAACCAATCTTGAAGTCACAGGACCTGAGTTCAAATCCTAGTTCTTCTACTTGTTACTCTGTGCAAGTCACTTAAACTCAGTGGGCCTTAGTTTCCTCATTTGTAAAATAAGACACTCGGACTAGGTCACTTCTACGGTTCCTTACATCTTGAGATCTATGAGCCTGTGATCCTAGAAGCCATGCTGGCTATGCAGCTTGTAGTCTTCACACCTGGAATAGCACCCTTTAGGCTAGACCTCCAGAAACCAGGCCCCCAGTACCTGGGGAAAGTAATCCACTCAGTTTTGGAAGTCCCATTCTGGGGCTGACCTGTGCCTAGTGAGTCAGTGAGTGAGCAAGTGCCAACTCTCCTAGTCCATTATATCCGTGTGGACCCAACCAGATCACACTTCAAGTCCTGTCTAGCCATTCAGCCCAAGGATCTTGCCATCTACCCTGCCACCCTCTGCTTCCTCCCTCCCCGCTATTCCTGGCTTATTACCTCTGGGAACAGTAATCCAGTTATCTACCCTACGACTTTGTTAGCCATCCCTAGGATTCCCCAGACCAAAATTACCCACCCATTCCCGTATTTGTTGTCTACCCCTATCATATTGTAAGTTCCTTGAGGGCGAAAATTGCCTCAATTTTTATTTGTATCCCTAGTATTTAGCACAATGTAACACTGAGGGGTAGAAATAATTAGTAAGTCAACAAGCATTTCTTCAGCACTTACTATGTGCAAGGCACTATGCTACACACTGGAAATCTATAAGCATTTACCAAAATACAAGCAGAAAGAAAAACAGTCCCTGCCCTCAAGCAGCTTATGAAGCATAAAGGAAGCTGAAAAGCAAGAATTGTGGAGAAATAGCTGCTTAAAATGGAATATCCAGGAAGAACTGATCAGGGAAAGGGCCACTGGGGTAGAGGAATCTTGCAGGGTGAGAAGGCTCTTAGAGAATGGCAGCAGAGACATTATTATATAGGGTGAGGAGAAGGATGGGGACTGAACCTTTGGTTTAATTGATATAGGGAACTTACCGATGAGGTGACTTCTACCAGTGAAGATGTGCCTAAAGTTAGGTTAAAGGACTTGGTCAGAATCACAGAGCTAATATATGTCAGAGTTGAAACTCAAAACCCAGATTTTTCTTGTTCAGATACCGGATTTCCATTCACTACTACATCACTGCTTCTTTAATAATACTGAAGTAATACAAGAATTCTCAGAACTTTTGAGTACAGAAAACAAAGCATTATTTGATTGACCCCACAGATTGTCTCCAGAGGTAGAAAGCCATGCTTGAAACTCCATGGCATATAGTGGTTAAATTTCACAATTTTAATAACAAGCAGCACATTTTGTAAGCATCCAGGAGAAAGGCCTTCAGCTAAGAAAGAACTTGAATTACTAAGGATTATTTTGCAGCCATGAAAAATTGCATAAAAAATAGAATAGAATATTCCAAAAAGCCAAAGGTCCAAGGTGCAAACCACAATAACATATCCTAATAAAGGTCAGCCTAATCATCGTTGAAAAAGATGGGCCTTCAACAAAAGAAGCATCTGAGGCATACTTACAAAAAAAGAAAAGAAAAGAAAGCACCAAAGGCAAATAGAATATTTGACTTACAAACATCCCAAATAGGACAAACACAAGGAGAGTAAATATGTATAATTATCAAGAAAAAACTAAACAATGAAATCATCTTTTTCATATTTATGAATTATTCTTTAAAAAAAAAGAAATTGTATCAAGAAATAAAACACAAAACAAAGAGAAGATATTAAGGGACAGAAAAATGTGTCTAAGGAGCCTTAAAAGAATCTTAATGAATCAGGAAAAGGAAAGGAAGATCTGGAGAAATAAAGCCCATATCTGGTAGAAGGAATACCACAGTGGGAAGTTACTCAAGTAAGGATAAGGGAAACAGGAAATGGGGGAAAACAAAGAAGCACTCCTACTCTAAATGGAGGCACACAGAAAAGATACCAATTTATTCAGCCTCTCAACAAGAGTGGGTGCCACATGAGAGGAGGATAAAAGCAAGAAGGAGGAACTGAGATCAGGAGGGTTAGAAGATGGCTTGACCCTAGAAGGAGGAAATGACAGGTACCATTAAAGAATGTTTTCTTGTTAAGTGGCAGTGGGTAGGTATCATGGGGAAAGCAATGTCAGTGGTAACAGACAGGGCCTTGGCAGGGGTGTGTTAGAACTAATTCAAATTGTTTTGTCAGTGTGAGCGTTTATACTTTGGAAATGTGACAAATCAGGCCTTGATTTAATGTTTTGTTAATTTGTCTAGACTTGAGAAAGCTATGACCATAATGTGAATAATGCAAATTAAATTTAGAATCGTAATGGGGTACATTTTTCCCACTGAGGGTTGGTTGTTAAACGTTTACCCTTATTTTGTAACTATCTTCTTGGAGCAAGGATTGTGATTTCCAGGATTTCATCCCACCCCAGGAGAGGGGTTTATGATCATGGAGGTGACATAAAACCAGAGCTAGTCTATCCTGGCCTTAGGAGCACCCTTTACAGACTATTAACACAGGCAATACGAACAAAAGCCACAAACCTAAATAATGACTTATTAATGATATCCTGAATAATGGATGAGTTTAAAAAAAAACAACATAAATCATAGAGACAATTAACAAAACAGAGATAATTAACAACTGGGTAGGAGCTGGGTATGTGATAGGTCATCACAGCAATGAGAGATTAGATTTGCTCTCATTGGTCTCAGGGACAGGAACTAGGAGTAGGAAATATGGACAGAAGTTGCAAATTAGGTTTATTGTAAGGAAATCCTTCTTAATAATTACAGCCTTACAAAAATGGAAAAAAACATCTTGGGAGGTAGCAGTTTCTCCATATTGGAGGTATCTGAACAAAGGCTGGATGTCCACCCATCAGGTATGCTGTAGACAGTGATCTTATTTAAGTATAGTTTGCTCTGTGGGGTGTCTATGTCCCTTCCAACTCAGGTTCTGTGATCCTGCAATTGTGTGTTCATAACTGACCTATTCCCCACCCCACCCCATCCCATCCCTGTCACTAGTATTCTATATGCTATGACCTTTAGGCAATTTCTCGACATGACTCTCGATATACCAGAAATACCCAAGGGAGATGCACATGAAACCTATTCTTCTGGCTGCCCTTCACAGAAGGCAGGTGTCCTAGCAGAGGGAAACCAAGGCACCAGTGCTCTGCCCTGAGTCCTAAGGACGGAACTATGTGAGCCCACTGGAAACATATTGGAAACGGAAGTGTGGGACAGGCCATACTTGGGGGACTAGTCCAAGGCAATCTAATCCATAAGCTGTATAAGAGAGCTATTATGAGGTAGGTAGATAGGTTTGGGTCATGGGATTGTATTGGGAGGAAAAAATGCAAAGGTAACCAACTGAGAAGCAAACCAAAGGGCTCTGTCAGCCAGATTACAAGATTTCAAGGAAAGTGAGTTCTCCTTTCTCAACTTTCCCATAGCAGTTTTGCCTGGACCTCTTCTTTGCTCCTATCTCACTCTCTCTTGTATCTCAGTTATTTGTGCATTTATCCACCTCCCCCATTAGATTATAGGCTTCTTATAAGCAGGGCCTCTTTTATGATGTATCTCTCCAACCCCAGCACCCTTAGATTGGCACCTTGCTCATGGTAGTTGCTAAAAAGTATTTTTCCCAATTGAACTTAACAATATGGCTATCAGCTGTGCAGCTTGGATCTCTGACAGCTGTGGCTGTATCTACTTCCTCCTGCCCCCACAGTTCAGCTATACCATCTTCATCATTGTTCTAAAACAGAGCCGAGACACCTATAGCACCATCACAGTGGCTCATACTTGTAGGGGGTTTTAAGATTTACAAGGTTGCTGTTTTACAACCCTTTTAGGTTGTAAAGTAAATGTTATGTCCTTCCTTACCGGTGAGAAAACCAAGATTGAGAGGCATCTAAGACCTGGGGAGCTCAGATCCAAAGCCAATTTTCTTTCCCTCTATATCATATTGCTTTGATGATACAGTTTCTTTCTTCAGGTGGCTCTGACTTACCTAAGATAACATTGAGTTAGGGACAAAACAAAGACTGAAACCTAGGACTTCTTATTCATAATTCAATGTTCTCTCCACTATAGCTCACTGTCTCAAGGAGATGGATTTCCTCCCTGCTCCACCTCTTCCCTCCCTTCTAGTTGGAGGACCATGAATAGGCTGTAGCTTCCCAGACTTCTGTGTATACCTCAGAAGGGTTCCTATGTTTTTTTTTCATTTTTATTGATGTGTTTTGGTTTTTCCATTATAAACAGATTACCAATTACCCCCACTATTCAAGAGGTCTCTAGTAATTCAAAGCCAAACAATTCATCAAGACTAGTTAATATAATTACTTCACCTGAAAGTACATGAAATATTCCATATCCATAGCAATCCCCACCTATTTTTAAAATTAATAAACACCTATTTTATCTCCTACCTATCCTCTACCGCATAAAAAGAAAATAAAAACAAGTTTCTTCTAACAAAATGCATGGTCAATCAAATATTCTTTCAAAGGCTATATATGAAAATATTTGTATTTCTCATTCTATACCCCAAATCTATCATGTCTCTTTCATGAATAGCATATTTCATCATAGGTCTTCTGAAAACATGAAAGGTCATGTGGAAGACCATAGTTCTTATAACTTTCAAAGCTGTTTTTACAGTGTTATCTTTTTAAGGATGTTAGTAGTGATAGCTGACATTAACATAGCACTTTAAGGTTTACAAAGCATTCTACATATATGGTATTATTTGACTCTCACAACAATCAATCCTCATGACTGCCTTGGAGGTAGGGAATACAGTTATCCCTTGCAAATTAGGGGCACCTAATCTGCATAAAAAATTTTGGCTCTCCCTTTGTACCGGGAAGCCTGGATTATTATGACATTAAGAGATAAAATATGTTGATATATGCAATGCTATCCATCTAGTTTATGCATTTCTGAGTTTCTAAACTTTTTCTGTTCTCTGCTGGCCCTTGCTTGTCATCTGTGGCTTCCACAAAACTCCCTAAAAATTCCCATTTAATTTTCTTATGCCCACCTGCAATATATTACCCTGACTTTTCAAGAGGTCTCTAGTGACAAAGCAAAACAAATTATCAAAACTAATAATATAATCACCTCATCTGAGATAGGGAAAGTTGCAATGTGGAAGAGATAACTGTATAGGTATTAGAATCCCCATTTTGCAGAAATGGAAATTGAGACTCAGAAAGTCTACATGAGTTGCCCTATTTCATACAACTAATACTTATGAAAGGGACAGAATTTGAATCTAATTCTGACTGCCAGTCAAGTGTTCATCGTGCCACATGACCTTCTAGGATGATTTCTTGATTTAATTTGCTACATGTCTCTACAGGCTGTGTAGCATCTGCCCCAGTCCCAAGTGGACTAATGGTGAAAATCATGAGAACCTAGACCTGTCCTCAGCTGGGCCTACGACCTGACATATTTAAAGAAGCCTGTACCAGAGACAGAGAAATTGCTGTCTGATTGACTCATTCCTGCTTGGCCTCCAAGTCCTAACTTGACTATTCTTCCTTGGTCTTTGGCTTTCCTCTGGTAGTTACTGCATTGCCACTGTTATCACTAAGATAGCAGTGAGGAAGCAAGTCTACACCCAGACCAAATTTATTAAAATAAACTTTGTTATTTTATTAGAAGACTATTTAATCATGGTAGATAGTGTCGTGTCCAGACCACAAGAAACCTCATTGTTCTTTGTGCTGCTCAGCCCAACATATTAAGAGGGATATTTGTGAACTGAAACATATCCCATGAAGGGCAACCAGGTAGTGAAGGGATTCATATCAAGAACTAGGAAAGGTTAGCGTGACAGGGTGGGGGGAGAGAAGAAAATATACAAAATCTGTTTTTAAAAGAACATATATGAGATAGATATAGGATAATAGATTTAGAGTCAAAAGGGGTTTAGCCCAATCCTTTGATTTTACAGATGAGGAAACTAAGGTCCAGAGTGGTTAAGTGACTTGTCACATGGTGGTAAAAGCAGATTTTGAACTCAAGTCTTCTAATTCCAAATGATGGGGTGATGAGACCTGAACCCCTAAGAGGAAAAGATCATGTCCCTGAAAGCAGCCCAGCCCCTGAATTTTCCCACGCATTTCAGCAGCCAAGATCACTGGCTGCTTGTGCTTGCCTGAGGCATCTGGTTCATCCCAGTCCACCCAGATACTCAAAAGTCCTTTCACAGTGGCTCTTGGACCCACCGGATTACTTAACCCCTTTCACTGTTGCGCCTGGACCACCTCAGGCTATTGACAACTCCTTAATCCCATCCAGATCTTCTCACTGTCCTTTTTTGTATATAAGTATCGCTCTTACCCCTATGAAGTTGCAGATTCATTAGGAATCTAGTCTACACTAACAATAAACCTTGCCATCTCACCTGAAAGAAGGCTTGTGTGCTTGAATTCTTTCCAGGCAGACTCACCCTCTACCCTGACATTTCAGGGTTCTCAGCAACCCCAAACTGCATCACAAACACAACACTCTTATAACCATGTAGATACCTGTCTTCAAATACTTGTATGATTTTCATGTGGAAGAAGGATTAGATTTGTCCTGGGTGGCTCCATAAAGCAGAACCAATGGCAGGCAGGCAAATTTCAGATCAATGTTGGGAAGAATTTCCTAAATATTAAATCTATTTTTTTTAAATAGAAATGGATTGTTTTGTGAGTCAATGAGTGGTCCATTGCTAGAAGTATTCATTCAGAAGTTGAGTACTCATTAAGAAATCTTCCACAAACTTGCCATGTGACCTTGAATAAGTGAGTTTTGCATTAGGCAGAGAGGGGGGAGGTCAGATTACATGACTTGCAAGGTCTCTTCTAACTGAATGAATTTGTGAAATACTAGCCATTTTTAATACTTATTGCCTACAACCATTTAAAGTAGAAACAGCCAATAAATATCACAGACAGCTTTTAAAAGGGAGGGAGGGGGAAAAGGGAGCAAAACACAATGGATGCAATAAAGTCTTTAACAACTCTGAAAACCAGAGGAAACCTGACATTCTTAATGTACATGGTGCCATGGGGACCAACAGGATTGATGAATCAAACTGTAGCTTTATTATTAACTTGATTAACTTAACATGCAAGGGATTCAGCAATTAACATGCAGAATAGTTTTGTACTTGCAACCTAAAAAAAATGATCAGGAACCTTCCCAATGGAAGGCTGATGACCACCTGGCCCCTCCTAGATAGTGCCAGCAGAGGCAAGCCACAGCTCCATCGAACTTCAGTCTATCTCCTTTGATAGCCCTGGGACCTGGGTACAGGTGTTCTGGATTTTTCCGGGAGAAACAAATAAGAAAGACCTAGCAGGGGTGGGGAACCTGCAGCCTCAAGGCCACATGTTGGCCCTCTAAGTCCTCAAGTACAGCCCTTTGACTGAATCCAAACTTCATAGAACAAATCCCTTTAATAAAATGATTCATTCTGTAAAACTTGGATTCAGTCAAAGGGTCACTGGAGAGGCTGAGGCTGGTGGATTGCTTGTGTTTGGGAGTTCTGAGCTGCAGTAGGGTAAAAGCCAGTGGAGTGTTCTTATTATGTCTGGTACCAACATGGTGATCCTCCAAAGAGAGGAGCCACCAGACTGCCTAATCAGGGATGAGCCAATAGAGCAGGTCAAAACTCCCATTTCAGTTGGCAATGGGATTGGGCAGATGAATGGCTGCTATACTTCCAGCCTGAGTGTAATTAGGGAAGAAGGTGGGAAGGAAGGAAGGAAGGAAGGAAGGAAGGAAGGAAGGAAGGAAGGAAGGAAGGAAGGAAGGAAGGAAGGAAGGAAGGAGGGAGGGAGGGGAAGAAAGCAATGGTAATGTTAGATGCTACTAAATTATTTTATTGCTGCTTAGCAACAAAAGGGAATGGGGGAGGAAAAGTGGAAACTTCTGTCACTTGGAGCCCTGAAATCCTCCAATGCCATCATATTTAGGACCCTGATGTGTTCCAGTACTACATTGGGTCAGATTCTGACTGGATATCAGAGTACTTCTAGGAGGTAGCCTCCTAAGAATCTGAGAAGATGCTGCTGGGATAGTCTGTAAGGTCATACAAAGTCTTTTCTTCTGGGAATTCTAACAGTTCCAAATGTGGGTTTGTATATGACCTTGCTGTGACCTGAACTCATTATTCTCACCTGTGTTAGAACCTAACCCACAATCCCAAACTTCTCTCCTGAGAATAGATCGCTTGACTTTATCAATTTGGGACTCTCTCTCTCTCTCTCTCTCTCTCTCTCTCTCTCTCTCTCTTTCTTCATATGAGTGACTTCCCATTTCCTTGAATAGCTTGGCTCAGAACTCTCTGTCTACTTGTTTCCACTTCTGTCTCCCAGTCCCTTCCCTTATGTTTCTGGTACTCTTCCTGCAATGCAAGTCATCAGTAGCTGGGTGGTTGTTGTCCTTTGTTCTCAAAGAGGACCAAAATGACATCACTATGTTGGGGACAAGGAACAGAGTGTTCAACTGCAGCTGATCAGATCAATACAAGCTCAGAAGGCTCTGCCACAGATCAGGGACAAATAGTCCATATGAACATTTGGAGTGGAAATGTCTCTGAATTTGTGCATCTCATATGTCCTTTGAGCTACTGCAATTCTGCTTTGCCCTTGGAGCACAGCACCTTCTTTGATGTGGGCCCACCACGCTGGGCAGTCCTATGCCAGTCTCCCACATCTCACAATTGACTCCAAATTTCTTCAGAGAAATTTTGAGAGTGTCCTTTTATTGTTGCTTCTCACCTCCATGGGAGCACTTGCCTTATGTGAGTTCTTTGCAAAATAGTCTTTTAGGCAAACATATGTTTGGCATTTGAATAATGTGGTCAGCCCATCAGACTTGCACTCTCTGCAATAGAGCTTTAATGCTTCATGAGCATTGGAATAAATTGTTCTCATCTACCCATTCTGCCAGGGCAAGTCTTCATGTACTTGAGGTAGACATCCCCCTAATTTACCAATGGGTTTGAGACCCCTTGGTTACCTTCAACGACATGCTACGGCTTCTTGGAGCCACAAGTTAAAGACAGATGACAGTGACAGTGGCAGCCCTGAAAAGGGCTTGGCAATCTTCTCAGCAGTCACACTAATTAAGTACTAATCATCCCTGAACACCCCTATATCCCAGAAGTCATCAATAGTAACACATTTTCACCCAGGTCTAAAGATGTAGCATAGATGTAGCACACATAGAAAAGTGGGTAACTAAGTGTATGTAGAGTACCAATCAATCAGTTATTTGTTAAGTACCTACCATGTACCAGGGGGTCCAATAGATAAAGCACCGAGCCTGGAGTCAGAAGAATTTGAGTTCAAATCAGACACTTATTAGCTGTGTGACCCTAGGCAAGTCACTTAACCCTAATTACCTCAGTTCCTTTGAGCTAGAGAAGGAAATGGCAACCCCCTCCAATATCTTTGCCAAGAAAACTCCAAATGGGGTCACAAAGAGTAGGACACAACTATAATGACTAAACAACAACGTGTACTGTGCTACCTGCCCTATTCCCACTAGCCATTGAGGGAATCATGAAAGACTTCTTGGAGAACAGTGATGTCAGACAAATAGAAAGGGATCTCTACAGGCCACATATTGACTTAGAAAACCACAAATTAGCATTACCTGTAATTGAAGATTGTGGAGTAGACAAAGCTCTATATTCAAGCTCCCCCAACGATCCCTTCTGAACAACTTTAAAATTATACCTCAGATCAAGTTCTAGAGTGACAAAGCCAAAAAAGGTGGGAGTGAAACATATGTCAAGCTCAAGACAACTTAAGAGGTCAGAAAAAAAAGATCTGTGATGTTGGTGTGGGAACTGCCCCAGCATCCACATGGTGGCAATACTAGGTGTGGGCCTTAGGTAGAAGGCAACAACAGCAGCAGCAATTTTCAGAGCTCTCAAGCCAGAGACAGAGAGGGGATTGAACAACTAGCCAGAAAGAGATTATAGGGAACCCCTGGGCTAGCACTGGGCATGGGGACCAGATGCTATTTGTCAACTCCATTGGCTATACTCACTTCCAAGTTGCAGTTACAGGATAGAAAGAAGCATTTATGATTGCAAAGGAGCAGTATCACTTGTGTTTGCAAGGTATCAGGGGCTTTTTCTGGTTAAGGACTAGACTGTAAACCAGGAGAAGAGTGACCATACCTCTGCCCAGATAACAGTACCTTGGAAGCACCAAAAACTTCCAACCCCCCAGAACTAGCTCTAAAAACTACATTGGGAAAAAAGAATCTGCTTGGGGCAGTGCTCCACACCAGGAACAGAATGCAACATTAACATAAAGTTCAAAATCAAGAAATAGGTTGGAAAAATGAGCAAACAACAAGCACAAAAGAAGCTGACCATAAAAAGCTACTATGGTAACAAAGAAGATCAAGACACAAACTCAGAAGGAGATAATGATGTCAAGAAAAAATACAAGCAAAGCCTTAAACTAAAAAAAAAAGTGAATTGGACACAAACCCAACAAGAATTTTCTGTAAGAGGTGAAAAAAATTTTTCAAAATCAAGAAAGAGAGCTAGAGGAAAAATTAAGAAAAGAAATGAGAGCAAAGGAAGAAAATAATGAAAAAAAATTAACAGTTTGATTAAAAAGGCACAAAAGAATTTGAAAAAATAAAACCTTATAAAACAGAACTGGCCAAATGGCAAATGAGGCGCAAAACTTCACTGATGAAAATAACTCCTTAAAAAGCAGAATTGGACAAATGGTATGGGGGGGCGGGGAGGAGACGAGCTATAAAAGGTCACTGAAGAAAATAATTAATTCAAAGTTAGAATTAGGCAAGTAGAAGCTCATCACTCTAAAAGATATCAAAAAACAATAAAACAAAAGCAAATGAATGAAAAAAATACAGGAAAATGTGAAATATCCCATCAGATAAGTAACTGACGTAGAAAACAAATTGAGAAGAGAGAATTTAAAAATTACTGGATTACCTGAAAGTCATGCTCAAAGAAAGAGCCTAAACATTGTATTATCAAATTATCAAGGAAAACTGTGCAACTATCTTAAAACTAGAGGGTAAAATAGAAATTGAAAGAATCCATGAATCACCTCTTGAAAGAGATCCCAAAATGAAAACTCCCAGGAATATTAAAGAGAAATACCAGAACTCCCAGGCCAAAGAGAAAATACTTCAAGCTGCCAGAAAGAAAATACACAAATACCATAGAGCTGCAGTGAGGATTACACAAGATTTAGCAGCTACCACAATAAAGAATTAAAGGGCTTGGAGTATGGTATTGCGAAAGTCCAAAGAGCTACAATTTGAACTAAGAATAACCTACCCAGAAAAACTGAGTATAATCCTTCAGGGTAAAAATAGATATTTAAAAAACAGAGGACATTTAAACATTCCTGATGTAAACACCAGAGATGAATAGAAATTTTGACTTTCAAATGCTAGACTCAAGAAAATGATAAAAAGGTAAACATGAAAGAGAAATAGTAAGAGACTCAATGAGTTTAAACAGTTTACATTCCTATATGGGAAAATGATACATATAACACCTAAGAATTTCATCATTATTAGAGCAGCTAAAAGGATTCTATGTTGATGGGAGGCATAGGACTGAATCGATTGTGCTGGAATGATCTTTAAAAAAAAGGTTGGATGAGAAATAGGAATGCACTGGAAGAAGGAGGAAGGGAGAAGAAGAAATGGGAAAATCATCTCACATAAAAGAGGCATGCAAGGAAGAGCTTTTACAGTGGAGGGAGAAATGGAAGTGGGGCTATGCTTGAACTTCACTCTCATCTGAAATCATTCAAAGAGGGAAGAATACACTCACACACTCAGTTGGGTACATAATTCTCTTACCCAACAGGGAAGTAGGAGGGGAAAGGGATAAGAGAAAGGAGAGGGTGATAAAAGGGAAAGCAGATTAAGGGACGCAGTGGTCAGAAACAAAATAGGCTTTTGAGGAGGGATGAGAGAGAGAGAGAGAAGGATAAACAGAAGAAAATGAGATGGAGTAAAATGCACAGTTAATAATGTTAACTATGAATGTGAATAAGATGAACTCACCTATAAGACAGAAGTAGATAGCTGAATGTATTAAAACAAAAATCCAACAATATGTTATTTACAAGAAACACACTTGAAACATACACACAGAGTTAAAATAAAGGGGCCTGAGCAGAATTTATTATGCTTCAGCTGAAAAAAGGTAGGAGTAGCAATCATGATCTCAGACAAAACAAAAGCAAAATAGACCTAATTAAATGAGATAAGCAGGGAAACTACATCTTGCTAAAATACACCATAGACAATGAAGTAATATCACTACTAAACATATGCACCAAATGGTATAGCACCCAAATTCTTAAAGGAAAAGTTAAGTGAATTACAGGAGGAAATAAATAATAAAACTACACTAGTAAAGGACCTCAATTTTCCCTTCTCAGAGCTCCATAAACCTAATCATAAAATGAACGGGAAAGAAGTTAAGGTGATGAATAGAATTTTAGAAATGTTAACTATGATAGACATCTGGAAAAATTGAATGGGAATAGAAAGGAGTATAACTTTTTCTTAGCCGCACGTAGTACCTTCACAAAAATTGACCATATATAGAGCATAAAACAAATGGAAATATTAAATGCACCCTTTTAAGACCCTAATGCAATAAAAAAATACATTCAATAATGAGCGATGGAAGCACAGATTAAAAGTTAATTGGAAACTAAATAATCTAATCCTAAAGAATATATCATAGGAACAATCAATAATTTCATTAAAGATAGTGACAAAATGAGACAATATATCAAAATTTGTGGGATGCAGCCAAAGCAGTACTTAGGGGAAAATTTATAAGTTTAAATGTATACATCAATAAGAGAGACAGCACGGATCAATGAATTGGAGCTGCAAATAAAATAACTAGAAAAAGAACAAATTTGAAATCCTTGATTAAACACCAAAATGAAAATCAAGGGATAAATGAATAAAATTGAAAATAAAAAAATTGAACTAATAAATAAAATTTAAAACTGATTTTATGAAAAAATAAAAATAGACAAACTATTAGTTATTTGATTAAAAAGAAAGAAAATTACCAGTATCAAAAATTTTAAAGGTGAAGGCACCCCCAATGAAGATGAAATTAAAGCAACTATTAGGAGCTATTTTGCTCAATTATATGCGAGTAAAACTGACAATCTGACTGAAACAGATGAATCAATAAAACACAATGTGAGGGAAGGAGGCCTAGCCCTATTTATTTGAGAAATGAGGCCTTTATCAGAGAAACTTACTATAAAAAAAAAATTTCCCAGTTCTATAGTTTCCTTCTAATTTTGACTGCATTAGTTTTGTTTGTGTGAAAAAGGTTTTAATTTTATGTAATAATAATGTGAAAAATAAGTACCGTAATGCATTGTTGGTGGAGTTATGAACTGGTCCAACCATTCTGGAGAACAATTTGAAACTATTTCCAAAGGGCTATTAAACTGCATACCCTTTGAGCCACCAATACCACTACTAGATCTATATCTCAAAGCAATCAAAGAAAAGGAAAAAAGGATCTAGGTGTACAAAAATTTTTATAGCAGCTCTTTCTGTGATGGCAAGGAATTGGAAATTGAGGAGATACCCATGAATTGGGAAATGTCTAAACAAGTTGTGGCATATTCTTGTGACGGATACTATTGTGTTATAAGAAACTGCAGAATGATCTCAGAAAAAGCTGGGAAGGCATATGAATTGATGCAAAGTGAAATGAGCAGAACCAAGAGAACATTATATAAAGCAATAGCAATATTGTAATGATGATCAACTGTGAATGACTTAGCTATTCTAAACAATACAATAATCCAAGACAGTTCTGGAGGTCTCATGATGAAAAATGCTATCCACCTCCAGAGAGAGAACTGATGAACTGTGAGGGCAAAATGAAGCATACTTTTTTTAATCCCTTTATTTTTACTGTTTTATTTTGTTTGTTTGTGTTTTTGTTTAATACTCCACAGAACTCTATTCACTCATAGCCAAAACATAATAAGATTTTCAGGTTCAAATGCTTGTTCAAGGGACTGTCCCAAGTCTATTAACCACTCACATTCAAATGGAGCAACATTGAATGTATCATTTGTCCATGGCAAATGGGTCCTTTGCCCATCCATATTTAGATGTAGGTCTTTAAGAAAAAATGAGAGTTGCTTTTGTAGATCGGTCATGTGACTTATAAGCAGGTCTTTATTTTCATCTATTTCATTTGCAGTGAAGGTATTTTTTTTTAATTGGGAAACATATGTAGCCCCAAGTTCACCAGTCTGGGAGTGTTGCCAGGGAGATATAGAATGCCAGTATCTATGGCAACCAAGCAGAATTTTTTCCTGGACTCATGATGTTTGAACATGGCTTTGAAGAGGACTCTGGGAAGGAGAAGGATAAGATTGGGAATCCATACTGACTAAGACACAAACGGTTGAGGTACAGTATGAGTTGGGGGTGGAGGAGAGTAGGAATAAATGAACTACAATCAGAGTATTGTGTTCAGCCCCCTGGGCACTCTTCCTCCTCACCCATCTCGTTTTCTACAATCCTGAGCAGGTTACTGTTGTGGACTACGGAGAGGGAAAATTAAAGAAAATAGCTAGGTTTTTCTAGAAGTTAATAGACTTATTGAGTTTTTAACTTCTGGGTCGCCTTGGACTCTTTGCTTCTTCCTTTTGACTAATAAGGGGAGTTTACAAAAAGCCTCCATCTCTAGCAGAACAACCAGAAAATTAATTTCTTTTTTCTTCTACTCAGTAAGGGGATTAGGACGGACAGGGAGAGATACAAACTACTTGCCCCTTTCAGAATTCTATCTATAACTGACTCGTATCTACAATTTGTTCCTTAACTATTAGCCTTTTTAATACCTATGCTTTTTTACTTGTCTAACCAAAAAAATGCACTGCTAAGTGGTGCACAGATAGAGCACAGGCCCTGGAGTCAGGAAGAATTGAGTTCAAATCTGACTTCAGATGCTCACTAGCTGTGTGACCCTGGGCAAGTCACTGCACCCTGTTTGCCTTAGTTCCTCACCTGTAAAATGAGCTGGAGAAAGAAATGGCAAACCACTCTAGTATCTTTGACAAGAAAACCCCAAATGGAGTCACAGAGAGTCAGATATGACTGAAATGACTCAATAGCAACAAAACAAAAATTAGTGGCCACTGAAACCCTCCTGAGTCAAGGTTTTGGGTTTTTTTTTTTGTTTTTCATTTCTAGAGCAGGGAGGTACACTATATCATGCCAGGTCTGATTCAGGCTGGTCTGATTCTTCACATTCAGAATCATAATGAAATTAAGCTCTATGACATGAGGCCTATTCACTGAATGGGTATTGCCTCACTCAAAATGAGAACCCAAAAAGGCCTTAGCCAAGGGCCAGGGTCTCCCATTGCATCCTGGGTCATCCCCAGTCATCCTGATGAATATCTGGCCACTGGATCCAGATGGCTCTGGAGGAGAAAGTGAGGCTGGTGACCTTGCACAACCCTCCCTCACTCAAATTTAAGTCAACTGCAAGTCATGTCATCATCTCCCTGATGTCATGGTCCTCTTCAAAAATGAAGGACGAACACAACAACAACATAAAAAAATTAAGCACTCATAGATCATCTAACACTTAACAAAAAGAGGCTGAGTTATCCATAACAAGGAAAGGATATTAAACAAGGATTAGGACACAAGTTCAGTTGTACACAGCTTCTCTGCCTCTGTGATGACCATGCTGGTCTGCCAATCAGAACCCTGATTTAGACCATCATTAAACTATGTCAATGATTGGAGTCTCGGTCACCTAAGTCTAAAGAGTGACTTCAATACCTTTTAAGGAAAAACTATCTTAGTCTGTGTAAAGTAGCATCTTAGCATACTGCTTCTGCCCTAAATGGACATGCTATTAGGAAAATGGAAAACAGTGTTCAGTGGGAACTAAGACAAAGTAGAGGAGAATTCCTAAATGTCCACAGGAGAGAGAAAATAGCGTCAGTCATCACTGACTCCTAGTAAGAGAAGTCCTTTCAAGGAAAAAAAATGAGTCTAAGAGATAAATCCCAAGTGAGATGAAGACTGAGGAATTTGGCTTTGAAGGTACTCGACTTTCAGCCTGAGACACTGGATGAGTAAGCCTTGATTGGGGGAGGTGGGTCTGCAATGCTTGGATGTGATACTGATGAGGCTAAATGCTATCTTCAACTTTACCCCTGGCACTGGAAGGATTTCTAGCATCAGACTCAGGTCCCCATCAGACCTCACAAGTGATGTATATTCACATATACATATGCATATACACATACGTATGCATATGCATATACATACACACATATATAATATGCAAGTACATATGCACATACATATACACATACATATGTATCCATACACATATGTAGTCACATATATGTTATTTCTACAGTCAATATCGTTCATATTACACATGAGGGCTCAATTGACTGCTACATCCCCACATTCTGCTATTATAAGGGATCTCATTGTCCCTCCACACCTCTCAAAAATATTAAGTCACGGCAGAAAGCCTAATTGGACTCAAATAAGATGTTACTAGTGATAATATAATTTTATTGCTTGGTTTCACATACTAGAGAACTCTATTTAGTCAGCTAAAATGAAATAAGATTTTCAGGTTTAAATGGTTGTTTTAAGGTATAACAATGAAAATGGAGTAAAACAAAATGTATCATATTTGTCCGTGATAATCGGATTCCTTACCCCTTTATTATATAGAGCTCTTTTTCATAAATACAGTCACTTTATCTTTCTAGGTCAGAACAGAAATCTGGAAACTTCATATCAATTTTTTTAAGTGTACTAAGATTTTTTTTTTTAATCCACTGAATACAAAACTTTTGTCAACCAGACAGAACTGGCCTCTAACCTGTGGATGGCTGGAGTTGAACAGAGCAGGCCAGAGGCAGGAGAGTCAGGAATCAAACAGAAGTTTAGTTTCAAAGTGAGGGAAATGGCTTGCAGGCAAGGAAACATGCGCTGGAGCCCCACCCCTAGTGGAGTGGCGGGGCAAGGCAGTATGAGGAGGTCTCAATACTTAAATCAACCATTGCACAGAGAGCTGTAGCCCTGACAATGAGGGGTAAAAGCAGGGCATCATGACCAGAACTTGTCCAAGCTCAGGGAACACCTGGTGCTGGTCAAAACAATACAATAATGATGTGATTTTGGCAGAAGGTGAGATCATCCAGAGGAGGAGCACAAAGGATTGTTGTTATGCCAAGCTCAGGGCACAGCTTATTTACTGGGCCTTAGCTCTAGAAAACAGCGTGTCTTCTAATATTTTGACTGTTTTAAGAGGAAATTTTTGTTATATATTGCTACATAATTATTCATAAATGTTCATAATTGCTTCACAATTATTCACAATATGTTTGCTTCTTATTACTTTTACAAAAAAAATGACAATTTATTCTTAGCCCTTTAACATGAGAAAAACACCATATTTCACAATAACATAGAGGTTTCTCCTTTATTCTGCCATCATATTGATACAAAATTTTGCAAAGAGCTTTCCTTTAAAGTTGATTATTCTTGTAACAACTTGGAAAAATATATGTAGCTTCTTACTATTACTCATAAGTGGTTTGTCTGTGAAGCAAGCTATGTGTTCAAATTGCATAAGGTACAATATTTTAACCAGGGCTTATAGATCTAAATTTCATCCTAACATCACCTAAGTGCAACTGGTACAGAATCCAATACAATTCTACTATATTATAGCATTTTTATTTAAAAATCCATCAATTGTGTCGAAATTTTCTCCTGATGTGGCATTGCTATCAATGGATTTACAAAGTGGTATGTCAGTTTCAATAATAATAATAACTAGACAATCTATGGAAAGCAATAGATATCTATAGACACATATAGATGTCACATTAGAAACTTTGTGTACATATATATATATATATAACCTTATATTGTGTATATATGTATATGAATGAGATATATGTATATATGGAGAGAGAGAGAGAGAGAGAGAGAGATGGAGGGAGAGAGAGAAGAGAGAGACAGAGGGGGGAAGAGAGAGAGAGAGATTGAGAGAGAGAGAATACATGAAGAAGCAGCTAGGTGACACCATAGTGCAGAGTGCTGGGCCTGGAGTTAGGAAGACTCCTCTTGCTGAGTTCAAATCTGGTCTCAGACACTTAGTTGCATGACCCTGCAAGTCATTTAACCCTGTTTGCCTCAGTTTCCTCATCTGTCAAATAAGCTGGGAAAGGAAATGGCAAACCACTCCAGGGTCTTTGCCAAGAAAAGCCCAAACAGGGTCATGAAGAATTGGACACAACTGAAATAACTGAACAACTATATAAAACAAGGGAGACAGAGAAACTCTCTCTCTCTCTCTCTCTCTCTCTCTCTCTCTCTCTCTCTCTCTCTCTCCCTTCCCACACACACATACTCTTATATTGCTAGATATATATGTGTACACACACACACACACACACACACACACACTCTTTTGATCCTCACAATTCTGTAAGAGAAGTATGATTATACCCATTTTACAGATCAGAAAAGTAAGACTTAGAGAAATTAGGTGACTTGCTTAGGCTCACATACCTAGAAAGTGTCTGGGTTCAGATTTGCACCCGAGTCTGCCTGACTCCAAATTTAGCATTCTGTGTACTTTACCATGCTTCAGCATTCCCATCCCCTCAATGTAATCAAATAAGCATCTTTAACTACATCTATTGCTTCATCAATTTTCAACGCAGAATGGAAGAGGTTAGTTCCTCAATGAACTGATGATGAAGGTCTTCAAACACATTAGCAAGCTTTGTCCCCATCTGTAAGAAGGAACTATGAGAAGTGGCTGATTTAATTCAAGACACATCTTTTCAACTGTTTTATTAGATGTAGGCAGCAACAACATTTCTCCTGTCCAATAGTAACCTTCTAAAATGCAAGTAATACTTTTAATGGCACAGATTTTTTTTTTGAGCTTGTTTTTGTCTGTTAAAATCAACTGATTTTCTCTGGAAAAGAAGATTTGGTCTGGCCACCATTTGTTAGACTTCATGCCCTCCTCAGCTAAAGCATTTGTACAAGGCAGACAGTGGTGTTCCCTCTCTATCAATACCAAAGCTTGTGAATCCCAATGATAAATACACTGGGTCAAATTTTCTGAGTTTGGGCCTTTTACGTGGTACATCAGACAAAGCACACAGGCACCCTGAGTCAAGAGCAAAGGAAAAAACTCTTCCTTGCTCTAAGGATTTAAAGTCTCCTTCAAATGCCCCTTCTTTGAGCTCCTTTTAATTGAAACCCAGCGGTGGGGGGGTGGGGGGGAGGCATGCATTTATATGCATGTCGCCTGCTTTGAAAGAATAAACATGCACATACAGCCTAATTTTGTTTGTCTTTCTTAGAATGAACTCTGTAAGGTTGACATAACTTAGCTTATATTTGTTTAAGCTGTTTCAGTAGATTCTCTGTACAGACTAGTTATGTGTCCATCCAACATAAAAGGATATTATTTTACTCTTAAAAATTTAAGAAAATTAAATTTAAATGTAATTGTTAACAGTTCCCAGCAATCATCAATATCTAATCTCCTTATTTTTTAAAGTTATCTTTTTTTTCTTGGTAACTTGGTCATTTTGCCTAGGTATTTGCATAAGACTTTCTTCCTTGATGGAGAGAATGATTATTCAAAAACTCTACACCTGGGTGAGAGGTAAACTTGGTTAGAGCTTGGGAAAGGAAAGACTACATAACAACTTCTTCCCAGAGTCTTTCTCTTCCTCCACGAAGGAAGCAGGGTGAGAAGGAAAGGACCCCTTCGGATTGTGGTGATACCAATGACTTTGTATACTTGAATTCTTCTGCCTCTTCCCAAGTCCTGGTTATAAAATGTATCATTTAAGGAGGCTGCCCTCAGCCTGAGGGCAAACTGTTAACCCTTGCACATTGAAGAATTTAAAAGATTCTTTCAATCCTGTGAATCTAAAGCAATTTCTCATTTTCTCAGACAGAGAGTGCTCCTATGTGAGAGAAGCCAAGAGAGAGCCACAGAGACAATCATGGAATGTTCTAGAGTTTTAGAGTAACTCATTTTGGTAGTTTATTTAAATTTTCTCAGTAAGACTTCTCTTTCCTCTCTCCCTTCTCCCCTCCCTCCCTCTGCTTTTAAAATTATCTTCTATTCTCTGATTCCCTCCTGCCTTCACTCATCAGCTACTTTCTCTGACCTCCTAACATGGACTCCATTTCCTCTGATTCGAATTGTTTCAGAGAGGTTTCCAGATCTGTTCCAAGAGGCTTCAGAATCAGCAGAGCCCTGAGAAGGGGCAGGAAGTACCCTGGGAGTTTCGTCTCTCACAAAAGCAAAAGAAAACTATGAAGTGGCTTCGGCAAAATATACAAAGGGGAGGAAAAAGGTCCCGGCCTTTGCCAAAACGCCTTTCAAACAAGGCTCTGCAGAATCCTAAGAGAGCATCAATCAGGATGAAGACTGCAGAGACACCCTGTCATCTGGCTATCAAAGTCTAACTGACTCCTCCCCCACCAAAAAAAAAGAAATCTGAAGGCATCCTTGGGATGCTGGTTGAAAATGCAGGGCAGCATGGAACAATGCTAAAAAATAATCCTCCATTTCCCATCACATATTCAGTCCACCTGAGTGTTACACACAGAGACCCTTTAAATGTATGGTTTCTAAGATGATGAAATTAGGATAAGAGAGAGGAAAGGAGCTCGAAAAGCTAAATGGACTTTCTGCAGCTAGGCGATGCATCAGGGTCAAGTGCTAGGCATGGGATTAGTAAGACTGGAATTCAGATTCAGCCTCAGACACTCTGTGACCCTGGAAAAGGCACTTAAACCTCTGTTTGCCTCAGTTTCTTCAACTGTAAAATGATGTTAACAGTAGCACCTACCTCACGGGATCAACATGAGAATAAGATGAAAAAATATTTGTAAAGCTCTTTACAAAACCTGAAGTGCCAGGATATGCTACCTACTATTATTTCCTTGGTGAGAATCATCTCCAGGTTTTGGCACCAATAGCCACTCCCCTCATTTCAGCCTCTCTTCTTATTCCATTCATCTCTTTCCTTCCTTTATAATCTTTCTCCATTTGATTTCGGCTTATTGAAATGGAGGAGCTGTACTTGTGACCTACCTTCCATAAGTGGATGCGATTAGTGGAGACAGTTCTGTACAGGCTCTTACAAAAGCAAAAGGAAACTTCAAAGCAGCCTCAGCAAAATACAAGGGGGAGGAAAGAGGTCCTGGCCTGTGCCAAAATCCTTTTCCAACAAGGCTCTGTGGAATCCTAAGAGATTTTCCAATCAGGATGAAACCTCAGAGACACCCTGTCAACCGGCTGTCAAAGCCTGACTGCCCCCCTCATCTGAGGATGCCCCTGGTATTGAGGTTAGGGAACCATATGTTGAGGTTTTTGCTTTAGGGATCCCAAAACACCAAGTCCTGATGAATGAATTTGACTCAAGCCTTCTTTCAGCCAAAGAGAAAAACAAAGTTTATTAAAGATTTCCCATATTGGGTAGAGTCTTAAGAAATCTCACCATTTGTGATGCTCGTTTTGACCCAAGTTGACACAAGTGGTCCAGATTCAATCTGAGCTGAGCTAGATTGAATCTGAGCACCTTCATGGAGGAAAGATGAGACTTATATACAGAAAGCTTGTGGGAGGGATCTAGGGTAATCCTGGGGTGATGTGAGAAGGGGTTTAGGGAGGATCTTGAGGAGGATTTTGATGGGACTGGGGTGCAGTCAGACTCCAGGAACCAAGAGAATGAGGGTGAGAAGTAGCTGAAGGCTACCTGGAGATAACAGACTACGTAGGGCTAGGCTAGGTTAAGGGTAACAGATTTGGGAGGGTCAAGTATGTGAAGTAGGACAATGGAGGGCTAGGCTAGGTTAAGAGTAACCTAGAGATTTGGGCCTAGCAATAATGAAAAATTTATGGCCTCAGGCAAATGCCTCATCAAGTGAGAAGATTCTAGGGGGCTCCCAGATTCTATACCCCATCACTGGGTTGCTGGTGGAAAGTGAGAAATACCTAGGTGTGCATTCTGTTTCAGTCATTTGCCAACTATGGAAACTGGCAAACCACTGGACCACCCCAACCTTCATTTTTTTTCCTCATCTATAAAGTAAGCATGATGATCCTTGTACTACTTTCTTCCTGAAGTTGTTAATAGGACTTCGTAAATTCTCAAACACTCTACAAATACTAGTAGTAGAAACAGAACAAAGAAGTGCTTAGACCTCTTTAACTTAAGAGGAATAAATTAATATCGATTTTATTATTACTTACAAAACGAAAAGGGGATTGAATGTTCCTTCCTCACAGTTTCTCCTAGTCTTCCACCCCAATGTTAGCAAGCTAGAGAAAAATTCCTTTTTATAATTTTATGTCTATGTGGCTATATGGTTCTCAAAGTGTGGTCTGGGACCCCAGAGATTCCTGACACCCTTTCAGAGGGTCCTTGAAGTGAAAGCTATTTTCATAGTAGTACTAAGCTATTTTAATTTCTAGTACACTAAATGTTGATAGGCATAACCCACATAAACAAAAGCTTGGTCTTCAGTAGTTTTTGAAGGGTGTAAAAGGGCCTTGAGACCAAAAGTCTGAGAACCACTGATCTAATCCATCTCTATAATGTTTGCAGGGGAGAAAATGGATGCCCTGTCCAAAGGCATGCAGGTGACAAATGGCAGAGTCGGGATTCAGATATATGTCCTTCTGACTCCACAGCCCAAGCTTTTCCCACTACATCTCACAGTAGAATGTCACTATCCTTGTGGAATCCTATAGACTCCCCCCTCCACAAGACAGAGACCAGAAACTATCATCTAAGTGCCCTTACTAGCTCCCAGGGATCAAAAAGTTTGTCAACCATAAAGCACTATATATATAGTGTGCATTTATACATATGTGTGTATATGTGTGTGTGTATGTATGTGTGTGTGTGTATACACACACACACACACACACATATAGACATATATACATACACATACTTTTTTTCAGTTTCTAGTGATCAGGTCTGTGGGAGATAAATGACATTCAAGCATTTTACCATTTAGTTAAAGAGACAAAAATGTACATATAGGAAACAAGAAAATAATATATATTAGACTCTCTGGGACTCAGTTTTTTAATTTTTTTACCCTATTTTTTTTGCAGGGGGAAAGGCAGGGCAACTGGGGTTAAATGACTTGCCCAAGGTCACACAGCTAGTAAATGTGTCAAGTGTCTGAGGCTGGATTTGAACTCAGGCACTCCTGACTCCAAGGCTGATGTTCTACTCACTGTGCCACCTAGCTCCCCCTTTTTACCCCATTTTTAAACATTTTTATTTAAAGCTTTGAGTTCCAAATTCTATCCCTCCTTCCCTTCCCTCCGAGAAGGTAAGCAATCAGATATAGGTTGTACATGTGTAATTATGTAAAATATTTCTATCTTAGTCAATTTGTACAAGAAGACTCAAATAAAGGGGAAAAAAGAAAGTGAAAAATAGAAAAGAAAAAATAAGTTTGTATTCAATCAATATCATTTTTTTTCCTCTGGAGGCAGATGCTTCATTAGTTCCTTGGGATTGTCTTGGATTGTTGTACTGCTGAGAATAGTTGAGTCATTCATAGTTGATCATTGAACAATATTGCTGTTACCGTGTATAGCATTCTCTTGGTTCTGTTCACTCCATTTTGCATCAGTTCATGTAAGTCTTTCCAGGTTTTTCTGAAATCATCCTGCTTCTCATTTCTTACAGAACAATAATATTCCACCAAAATCATATACCACAGCTTGTTTAGCCATTCCACAATTGATGGGCACCCCTTTAATTTCCAGTTCTTAGCCATCACAAAAAAAAGAGTTGCTATAAATATTTTTGTACAAATTAGTCCTTTTCACTTTTTTTGTATGTCTTTGGGATATGGACCTAGCAGTGGTATTGCTGGATCAAAGGGTATGCACAGTGTTATAGCCCTTTGGGCATAGGTCCAAATCGTTCTCCAGAAAGGTTGGATCAGTTCACAACTCCATCAACAACGCATTAGTGTCCCAGTTTTCCCACATCACCACCCAACATCCAACATTTTCTTTTTTTCTCGTATTAGGCACAATGATAAGTGTGAGGTGGTACCTCAGAGCTATTTTAATTTGCTTTTCTCTGATCAATAGTGATTTAGAGCATTTTTTAATATGACTATAAAAAGTTTTGATCTCTTTGTCTGAAAACTGCTTGTTCATATCATTTGACCACCTGTCAATTGGGGAACAACTTGTATTTTTATAAATTTGACTCAGTTCTCTATATATTTGAGAAATGAGGCCTTTATCAGAGATATTTGTTGCAAATTTTTTTTTCTATTTTCCTGCTTTCCTTATAATTTTGGTTGCACTGGTTTTGTTTGTGCAAAAAACTTTTAATTTTATATAATCAAAATTATCTATTTTACTCAGTTTCCTAATCTAAAAAGTGAAGGATCAGACTAGATGATCCAGCTCTGATAGTCTATGAGTCAATTATTCTAGATATTCCATAAGCAGACCAACAAAACTGGGGAGACTGTCCCTAGTATAAGATTCTCCTCAGTGTTTTTCCCACCTCTGAGTCTGTCTGCTTATGTTATGACCCATTTTCTTCTGACTGGGATTACTTGCTATTCCCCAAAATTTTCCATATGTTCCAGCCTCTGTGTTTTGACTAATGCTTCCCCACATACTACCAACTCCATCACCTCACTCCCCATTCTACTCATCAAGTTCTTACCCATCCTTCAATTCCCATATAAGTGATATCTCTATCAAAAAGCCTTTCTTACCATAAACAGAAGTGAACTAGCTTCTGTCCCTCACTATACTCCCTCCAGCACCTAATAGTGCTTTGACTATGGTAGATGTTCCATAAACATTTACTTAATGGACAGTCAATTGTCCCTACTAAATACCAGTTGTTCACTTGGCTTCTATTTAGCAGATCCCTGGGAAACAAGAGTATAACCCACCCCATCACATAGACTCTCAGAGTTGGAAGGATCCTCAGAGAGCATCTGGCCCAACCCCCACCAGAACAACAGCTCCCTTACAATATCCCAAGTGGTCATTCAGCTTTTGCTTGAAGCTCTCCAGTTAGAAGTAACCCATTACTCATTGTGGAAGCCAATCTACTCTTAGATAGCCTCTGATTGTCAGGAACTTTTTCTTATGTCAAGTCTAAATGTATTTCTCTTCAACTTCTATTCATTCATCTTAGTTCTACCATCTAGGACCAAGCAGAATAAAATTAATCCCTCTTCTACATGACAATCCACAAATGCTTCTAGTTTTGATCCAGCAAATCAAACATAATATGGTGCAAGGTTATGTCAGATTTCAGGAGATAATGAAATCCCTAGGGTTTGGCAAGAACCAGACAGAGTTTATAGCAATGGTCTGATTCCAGACAGGTCAATATGGAGAGAAATATACTCTGATGGGAAGAAAAGGCTTCAGTGAAATGACAGTTTGTCTTCAGAAATTTCTCTGCTCAAGATAACATTCTTTTATGGGAGCTTTATTCTAGCTATGCCCTGTCTTTGCTCAGCTAGATTTTCTCCATCCCTCTAGAATACTTCCCTATGAAATTCAAAGGGCTTGGTAGAAAAGTATGAGAAAAAAGTCTAGAGAATGCTGTTAGGAGCTTACCTGCTTATCTCTCCTTGGGAATATAGTAATTACCCTGTGATATCATGTTATCAACTAGCTATTTGGAATAGGGGAATTATAGTGATGGAACCCTTAACCATTCGGCTTAGAAATAATGTCCCAAAATCTTCCTAACACAATTCAGTTTCCTGGCATGGTGCTGGTATCCTGTGCAGGTTTCACAGGCGGACAACAATGAGGTCAGCACAATAGGTCTGTGTGGTTGTGCCTGCATCAAAGAAGGCACTGTGCTCTGTGAGCAAAGCAGAATTGTAACAGTTCAAAAGAAACATGAGACATGCAAATTTAGACACATCTCTACCCCAAATATTCAGCTAGACTATTTGTGCCCAACCTGTGGTAGAACATTCCACACACTTATTGGTCTGATCCCACAGTTGGACATACTGTAGCTTGACTCCAACATAGTGATGTCATTTTAGTCCTCTTCAGGGAAGAAGGACAGCAACCAATGTCTCAAAAAGCAGAGTAGTAATGGGTCATGTAACTAATTGGAGTAAGCAAGGAAGCAACTTTCTGGCATTAATAGGATTGGACCTGTAAGTAACAGAATTTTAGAATGCCTCCCAAAGCACTGATATTGTGGCTTGCTGGGATTTCATTGTTAGAAGGCCAATTCTCAGGCATGGATATTTTGTAAAACCTTAACCTTGCCAGTCTACTAGATATTGGACATACTCCCATTGTATCTTTGAGACTAGAATCTTCTGGACTATATATTCCACTTGCCCTCCAGTACTTAGCTGGAGTGGGAAGGTATTTAGGGGACAGAATTTGAATTTGACAAGGTTAATGGGGAATAAGATCTTCCCCACCCATCAATAGGCCTTATGTGGAGCCCATTAAGGGAAGCTTGCTTGCTTGTAGGAAGGCTTAGACACTTTTTGTTCATTTCTAATTAGGCACTGAGTCAGGAGGGTTGTGATGCCTTCTGGTTCTGAGCCTATTAGCTGAAAGAGTATGTATTCTGAGAGATGAGCTTTTGTTTTGGGGGTTCACTGATCTTATGGATTCTTGTGATCTCGCTGAAGGATCTTGTGATTCCCTGGTCAAGACTCTAAGTGGTTGTATGTTCAGAACTCCCCAACTGCTCAGGGGTAAAGGCTCTCTCAATTCAGTGGTGAATATAAAGTATATGTAGCAGTATTGTTTTGATTCAAGCAGTAGAGCCCTGTCTGTTGGTCTTTATTTCTCTACTCTGTATCTTCTCTGTTTGTGTTTTACATAATTAAAGAAGATAGTTGACCCCCGAAACAGCTATCTTTCCTTAGTAAAGCAGATCTAAGAACCTGTGCTAGCAGCCATCCTGGGTGTGCCAGTATGGTTGCTGTTACACAAGGTCATAGAATCACAGAACAGAGGCATAGTAAAAAGAGTAAGCCACAGGGCTTATTACTTGAATGAGCGGAAAGAGTGCTATTGCCTGGTCCACAAGCTTTCAGGAAGATCTCTCAGTATTGTAATATTAATTAAGGTGGGACTTTTTTTTTTTACTGTTTTCTCTTTTAGAATGCTAAAGTAATCATGTGCCTTTGATTAAGTCTTGCTAGGTGCTAAGCCCCAGGCCCAAACCCTTTTGTTGATTAGGTGTGAACAGAGGTTAGTATTTTGTTTGGGGCTCTCACTCACTGGAAGAGTGTTAGTGTAGAGACTCTGGGTAGCCATTAAGGAGACCCTCCCCCTCACCCACCACCCCTGGCTTTGAAGAAAACCCAGATGTTGGGGCTTCTCTTTTTGGTAACTATGTATGTGATGTCTTGATCAGACAAAGCCTGTCTATTTGAATTGTGTTATTTGACCTGTTGATATTTTCTATTTGTTATTTCTATTTGTATTTGCTCTGAAGTTCCGAGTGCCGGCTTTTCCCCCTGAACTAAGTAAATGATATATGTATGTTTGATTAAAGTGAGATTGTTAACCCCTTAAAGTTTCTTTTCTTAGAAAACTGGATCAAAGGACCTGTGCTGGCAGCTGTTGTTGCTGGTCTTGTTGGGTGTTACACCTCAGTAGCAGCTGCTGGCAGCATTGTTGTTACAGGTATACAAATTTTGAGAAGGGTACTCAGACCCGATCAATTCCCTGTGGGTAAGAACTACTCAAGGATGAAGTGGTGGCCAGCCTCCGCTTTTCATGACGTCAATGGCTCCCTATTGCTTCTATGACAAAAATACAAATTCCCCAACTTGGCATTTGAAGCCCTTCGCAACCCACTCTACCTATCCTGGCTTATTTTACATTTGGCATACACTCTACATTTTAGCTAAAGTGACCTACTTGAGGTTCCCCAAATTAGGCACTCCATCTCCCACTTCTCTGGCTTTGAACAGACTGTTCTTGGTGCCTAGAATGAATATCCTCTTCTCCTCAGCCCCTTAGAATCTCCAGCATCCTTCAAGGCTTGGTTCATGTGACTGGGCTAATAGGAAGCCTCTTCTAATCCCTTAGCTATTAATGTTTTCTCTTTCCTCAAATTATCATGTATACACTTGCTTGTTGTTAATTCACACATTCTCAGCAAAGTAGAGTGGGAGCTCCTTGAGGGCAGGTACTGTGCCTAGCATATAGTAGACATTTAATAAATGTTTATTGGCCTCAATTGCCTTGATGGTTGGAAGTATAATATTCTCATTGAGATAATGCTTAAGTCAAGTCCCTTGCATTCTGTCTGCTCATTAGACCAAAGAAAGTATGACATAGAAAGGTTAATTTTTACCCAGGTTTTATGTTAATTGTGCAATCCAAAAAAGAAATATAAATCTAAATAACATAAGAGAAGAAACATGTTGGGTCAAAATATGTCTGTCAGGAGACAGAGGTCTTCAGGGGAAAATAGGAGACATCTTTATCAAGAGTATCTATTCTTTCATGCAGTTTCATAATCATCTTGAAATGCCGCAGGTCCAAGATAAAGTCCAGTGTTACTACTATCCACCAATAATAGAGGTAAGTTGGCAGGCATTACTGCAAGACCATGGAATTCTTTTCATTGTCCTTGATCTAAGCATATAATTCACAGAACTGGACATACAAGAAGTTGCTATGCCCTATCTGTGGCCACCTCAAGTCTAAGGTAACCATATGTACAATTTTAAAAGGCCTACGTGGATGGCAAACATGAAACACTGTTCATCAAGCTGTGATATTTATTATCTATGTGATAAATGTCACATAAACATGATTTAACCTCCTTGGGTTAAATCATAAACACTTAACCTCCTTGGGCCTCAGTTTCTTTGTTTGCAAGATGAGGGAATTGGACTAGAAGGCCAGATCCCTACCAGTTCTGTATCTTTAATTGTATGATTCTGTGAAGATTTTCCAGGACACAATTACAAGGAGCATCTTCATGTGGAGGGGTTGACAGAAAGGGATGCAAGAATCTGTTGGAAGCTTACCACTGATCAGAATCAATAGTCATTCCAGTTTAGGGAGTAGATAATTGAGTCTGTATTTAAGATTTTTGTGCCTGCTAGATCTAGAAGAGCAGGTCAAGGCTGAGTGACTTGAAAGACTGGGGTCTACCTGATTGCCTTCAGAGTGACTGAATCAGGTGTACCAGGGATCGTTTTCACAGTTATGCAACTGCCCACAGATTGTGGCATCTCAGGAAATAGAGGACAATAAAGTGAAACATTACTGAAAAATATTGCTCCATCAATGTGATGTTGGTGAAGTTATTGACGGTTCTTCAGATGCTCCAGGTTTGTATGGTCAGTGATGGGGGAAAACAGTCCTTCATAGTGAGGCCTCCATACTTCAACTGTGGCCTTTACCATGGCATGCCTTCTTATTGTATTCAGCTTGGAGGAAAAGTATGGAGGTTGAGGGGCATGGAACCTGTGAAGGAACAGCTCCCATAGTGATATTATTCGTCAATCTCCATGATGAAGGGTTCATGCAGCTCTAGGTGAATCTTTTGTTAATGCTGGGATCCTCCATTAAAGTATGTCCTCAAGTTAAGCCACATCAGCTTTGACCTGGCAGTTGTCCAACTAAGCAAATAGCCTATACTAATAAAGGGAAGTGGGGGAGGGGGAAAGTTATAACCCAGATTAATTTGGTATGCTGAGTGGGTCCCAAAGTAGATGAGGATATTCTTTAGATTAATTACAATCCTCCTTCAGCCCTGTGATTCTTAGATTACCATGTTTATGGGGGCATATTATAAACCAAAGCAAATAGTATTCTTATAGTCCCTCAGGTTGAGAATGTCATTGTCCTTTTGACACATACCTATCCCTGGATTAAACTGCATGCCCCTGCCCAGGAGACTCAATCTGGCAAATATTACTTTACCAACAAAGGGGTGCTACTGGTAAAGTTGCCCGATGATCTACAGTGACAGGAACCAAGGACATTTGGCTACACATTCATCTCCAATGAATATATGCTCTAGCCAACAAATGAAGGCACTCTGTGAGTAATGACAAGCTATCTATGGAGACCAAAGAGCTAGCTGCCTTCCTCCCCTCTAGCTTTGTTCCTTTTGTGTATGGTAATACTACTTTAATTAGTTTAAAGCAGGGCTTCTTAAATCTGGGGTGCTTGGACCAGCAAGGGCCCTGTGGATAGATTTCTGGGAGTGTAAACTTGGATGGGAAGAAAATGCATCTTTATTTTCACTAACCTTTAGTTTCTTATGTATAGCATTTTACTCGATACATTTAAAAACATTATTCTGAGGAGTCCATGAGATTCATCAGACTGCCAAAGGAATCCGTGGCACCAAAAAGAAAAAAATTTAAGAACCCCTGGTCTAAAGGTTTAAGGTACATGAATTTATCCAACCAGACTTCTGGCTTACTGTCCTCACATCCTGGAAAATACCATATCTCATCCTTTTTCCTGTTTTAATCCAGTGAATTTTATTCATAAAAGTGTAACATACCTATACATAGTTTTAAAATAATAACATTACCACATGGGTTGGAAGCTCCCTACTCCTTCCCAGATCTAGCAGCCCAAAGATCCAATCCAATCCAATAAATATTTATTAAGCACCTATATGATGCCAGGCACTGTGCTAAGCACTGGGTATACAATAAATGAATAAAAAGAAAGATAGTCCCTGCCCTCAATAACCTTATATTCTAAAGGAAGAGAAAATATACAAAAGGAATCAAGAAAGGGGAGGGGAAGAGGGAACAGGACACCAAGGAACCAGCATGAGGGCATCTTGTTCTATGGTATTGAATTCAGGCAGTGCAGGCAATAAAAAGTGGAGAGGTCTGAGAGCCCAGGTTCTGCATTCTTTAGAAGAAAGCTTTGGGAAGTATGGCACTCAACCTTCCAGTCCTCCAAGGAGAAGGGAAAGGAGATTGAGGGAGGTGGAGTCAAGACTTGAGTTAGCAACATGGCTATGAGTTTAGAAGTGATGAGATAATGCTGGGAGATGCATCTTTTTTAAAAAAAATTAATTTATTTTTAGTTTTCAACATTCACTTCCACAAGATTATGAGTTCCAAATTTTCTTCCCATTTGTCCCCTCCCACACCCCAAGACAGTATGCATTCTTCATTACCCCTTCCCCCAATCTGCCCTCCCTTCTATCACACACCCCTCCCTTCTCTTATCCCCTTCCCTTCTATTTTTCTGTAGGCAAGATAGACTTCTATACCCCATTGCCTGTATATCTTATTTCCAAGTTGCATGTAAAAACAATTTTTAACATTTGTTTTTAAAACTCTGAGTTCCATATTCTCTCCTTTCCTCCCTCCCCACCCACCCTCATTGAGAAGGCAAGCAATTCAATATAGGTTATACATGTGTAGTTATGCAAAACACTTCTACAACCCTCGTGTTGTGAAATACTAACTATATTTGCCTCCATCCTATCCTGCCCCCCATTTATTCTATTCTCTCCTTTGACCCTGTCTTACCTCAAAAGTGTTTGCTTCTGACTACCCCCTCCCCCAATCTGCCCTCTTTTCTATCATTCCCCCTCCCCCCCTTATCCCTTTCTCTCCTACTTTCCAGTAGGGTAAGATAAATTTCCATACCCAACTGAGTGTGTATGTTATTCCCCCCTTCAGCCAAATCTGGTGGAAGTAAGGTTCACTCATTCCCTCTTGCCTCCTCCCTCTTCTACATTGTAAAAGCTTTTCCTTGCCTCTTTTATGGGAGATAATTTACTCCATTCTACTTCTCTGGGGGGGGCATCTTATTCTGTGGAGTTGAAACCATGGCAGGGGTAGCAGATGCAAAGTGGATCCCAAAGAAACATAATATATAGGAGTTCAGATTCAAATCTCCCCCTTATGTCCAGGAAAGCCAAAAATCAGAGCTTAGAACTACTGGAGAGTCACTGTCAGTCAGTTAGTTGTGTGTCTCAGTGCTCAAAAACCTGGGTCTTATCTCTGCCTCTTTCTCAAGGATAATTCAGGTAATCTAGATGGAGCTCTGATTATTCCTCCTAACCCTTCCATCCCTGCCCCCTGCAGGCTGGCAGTCACTCTGCTCTGACAGCTTGTCCTTGAACCTGTTCATGCCCAGGAGGTACAACTTCCTCATTGTTAAAAGTCTTATTATGGGAATTTAGCTTCAGGGCAAGAAACAAGTTGCCTCCCTGCCTCAGACTATTTTGATGATTTAGTCTCTCTTGCTGTTCTCCTTATAAAAAGTCTCTTGCTGGCCTGCATCTGACATCATTTCCCTTCAGGCTGATTCCCTACCTGTCTGCCATTTCAACACTTTCCCTCATTGTCTTGACAGCTGAAGCTTTTGGGGCTTATACACCTTAAGCTTAACCCATCATGGACTCACTTCCCAATTGTTTATGGGTGGGTACCCCTCCCACCCCAACTCATCTGTTACATTGCCAACCCTGACCTTTGGGCCACCAGAACCAAACTGTTCAAAGATCTATATTCATTACTCCCCATTCTTCTTTTTGACTAATAACACCAGGGTTTCGATAAGAGGTAGAAGACCAAAACAAAACAAATAAATAAAAACTTTTCCAGTTCTTTTTCAAAAAGTCCAATAGAAGGTCAGTGTGTGGCCTGGTGATTGAATAGATATAACCAGCTGAAATTGGCATTCCTATTTCTTAGTTTATCAAATGTGGTCCCATACTGCGACCAAATCCTGCAAGTCAGGGACAGGTTTTAGAATAGCTGCATGGACTTCTGGGATATGTAGTCTCCCCAGCCCAAGGAGAATTAGACTACCTCAGGTTTGACCTAAAAGTCAGAGTTTTCCATGGCAGTAGATGCTTCTGCTATAAAGACAGAAAAGAAAAACAGGTAGACACAGCTGCACGGGTGGCTCAGTGGGAGAAGCAGAGGAAAATGAGGTTGAGCATGTCCAAACTCTAGCAGGGTGGTCAGAGTCTGTCCACCAGGCAGATAAGGCATCTCAGGACCAAAGTGTGGTATACTAGCCCTTTTCTGAGAAACCCAGTGGCTCTGGAGTGCTTCATTATTTTTATTTTTCTTTCCCATCCCCTCTCTCTTCCACATGGGCAGCGAGGTGGCACACTGGATAGAGCACCAGGCCTGAAGTCAGGAAGACTCATCTTCATGAGTTCAAATCTGGCCTCAGATACTTACTAGCTGTGTGACCCTGGGCAAATCACTTCACCTTATTTGCCTCAGTTCCTCTTCTGTAAAATGAGCTGAAGAAGGAAACCATGAAGATACTCAATTGAACAACTCTCTTCCATCCAAAAAGATATTTAAATCTAGAGTTTATAGTTCTTTTTTTAAAAGTTGATTATTTGTTTTTAATAGCATTTTCAAGCCAGCTTTCCCCAGATAAAGATAAGCTCTATCTTAATTGCTTTTGAATATTGCATGTCTTTAATTGAATGCTGAGTGCAAATAGGGGGTGATGGTGATTAGTGTGGTAGCCAAAGGATTAGAAACAGAACTAGAAGGGGGGGGGTGCTAATATCTATTCAGATAGATAGGACTTTCACCTTGGCTTGAGGACTCTGGGTTATGATTACAAAAGAACCCCATGGTTATGCTGCTTATTAATAACCTTTGTCTTATAAGCTTCCTGAAAGAGCAAAGGGAGGGACCCATTTGGCTCTAAGGGCTAAAACCATAAGCTCTTTGTCTGAAGAAGGCTGAGTCACTGAAGCATGGAAACCTTAGGTAATCTCCAGCCTGAAAGGAAATAGGTCAGTGAGCAAAGGGTTACAACCCAAAACTGACCCAGTGGGAAGAGCTAGGCATTGTCTGGGAGGAGAATGCAGAAGGAATTTTGTTTTTGTCTGGGGCTTGAGACAGGAAGTCTAGATCCTTGGGCCTTATGGATTAATGTCTTTTTGCCTTCATTTCCTCATGTGGAAAATGGGGCTAATAAGAGCACCTATCTCACAGTTTGTTATGAGAATAAAATGAGGTAATATTGTAAAGCAAAGATACTAGAGTGGTTTGCCATTCCCTTCTCCAGCTCATTCTACAGATGAAGAAACTGAGGCAAAAAGACTTAAATGACTTGTCCAGATTTGAACTCGGGACGATGAGTCTTCCTGACCCCAGGCCTGGCTTAGATGGAGGCTTCCAACACTAATCTTATCAGACATACGAATCTCTGATTCCAACTATTATTTTCACATTTAGAAGGTGATTTCTATTGAGGTTATTATTGTTACTAATGTTGATCCCTTGTTCTCAAAGAAGACCAGCGACATCGGGAAGGTGACATCTTGACTTGTGAGTTAATTGGATTTAAGTGAGGCAGAGCTGTGCAAAGTCACCAGCCCCACTCTCTCCACCCTAGTCATAAGGGTCCAGTGGCAAGACATACTGGTGGTGGCCCAATTTGAGGTTATTAGTATAATTATTAATAGCCATACTTTTGTAAGGGGAGTGATCAGCCTTCAGATATCTTTAAAAGCCATTGGGTGAACTGAGGTAACTAAGTCCCTCAACCAATCCTAACAGACTTCCTGTGTCATTCACTCCAGTTCATCCAATGGCTTTCAGGGACATCAGAGATTTGAATGGCTAATAGATTAGTGGTGGAAGCCTCCATCTAAGGCCCTCAGAAGGCATTGCTTGAGGGGAAGGATACCAAAGCTGGAGGAGTTCCTCTTGAAGTTCAGAGAACCAGAGGATTCTTTCCTTAGCGTCCTAGCAGTGTTTCTAGGGTCAGCAATGGTGAGTATGAATTAGGAACCAAGAACAATTTGGACCTGATTTTTAAAAAAGCATTTTCAAGGCTCTATACAGAGCTCAACAGAGAAGCTGTGCCATACTGACAAGGTTTAGAGCTAGTGTAGCTGGTTCAGGTGTGAAAGAATTCACTTAGACGATTTTCTCCTAACCAAGGGAGCTTTATTGAAGCAAAAGCATCAGGCTAGCCCAGGAAGAAGGACTAGCAATTTACAGAGGGACAGGGGCTTGTTTTTATAAGTACAGGATAAGGGAGACAGGGGAAAATTTATGACCCAGGATGAGGGAGACAAGGAATCTTCTGGTCTAGGATAAGGGGGAAGTTTTGTGGTATTTCAAGATGAGGGGAAAAGACTTTAGGGAGCCTTCAGGTTAGAGAGTAAACCAGGGAAAGAGCAACTCAACCCTTAGGGAACCTTTGTATCCACATCAATACCAAAGGGCAACATCTTGAGGGCTCCAATAAAAAGACTTTTAGGAACTGTGAGTTGCCCTTTTGCCATACATGATCTCTAAGCTTGACGTGGCTTACCCCAGATTCTGATGTGCTTATGGGAGAGTATGTCACAGACTTTAGGAGGGAATTTTTTGTACCAACTGTTCTTACTAGACCACCTTAGGAAATCACTTTATCTATAAGCTAATTAAGTCTGGCTGGCTAATTAATATTAGAGGCAATTAGAGGGCAAGCCCATTGATGAAAGTTTGTGAGCTAGAGCATTAAGACACCCAACCCTTAAATCCTCAGAGTTAACCCTAGAGCCCCAAGGGGCATCCTACTGTCCTCCCCCCCAGTGCTAGTAAGGGTTAGGAAAGTAGCTCCAGAGCATGCATAGTTGAGGAAAATGAGGTTCAGAGAAGGTCAGCAGTCCATAAGCATCTACTAAGTGTCTACCATGTGCCAGGCATTGTGATAAACACTGTAGATATAAACCTCCCTCACTCAAATCAAAGTCATCTGCAAGTCATGTCATCATTTCCCTGATGTCACTGTCCTCTTTGAAAACAAAGGACAAACACCAGATACAAATGAGAAAAAGAAAGACAATCCTTGCCCTCAAGAAGCTTACAATCTATTGAAGAAAGACAATACACAAAAGGAAGCTGAAAAGGGAACTGATAAATAGAAGTTTGTATAGAATAATTTTACACATACATATATACCTATTTGTGTCTAATGGTGGCCAGTCCTAACTAAAATCCCACCTTCTACAGGAAGACTTTCCCAACCTCTCCAAATTCCAGTAATTTCTCTGTTTTAATTATTTCCTATTTATCCTGTGACACCTAGGTGGTGCAATGAATAGAGCACTGGGCTTGGAATCAGAAAGACTCATCTTCCTGAGTTCAAATCCAGCCTCAGACACTTACTAGCTAGGCAAGTGATCCTAGGCAAGTCACTTAACCCTCTTTGCCTCAGTTTCTTTATCTGCAAAATGAGCTGGGGAAAGAAATAGCAGAGCACTTCAGTATCTTTGCCAAGAAAACCCCAAATGGGGACAGGAAGAATTAGGCTTCCGCTGTAGCTGCCCACTGTGGTTATGACTTTTAGCAAAATAATTTCATCCTTCTATAACTCACTTTCTCTATCTGGAAAATGGAATTAGGAACTACCTCTTAGGGATGTGGTCAGGAATGGGGAATCTCTGGCCTTTGGACTGAATTGGACAAATCTAATTTCATCTAGCCTATAGTAAGTATGATAAAATTTTGTCAACTGGATATTCTTTCCCTTGTCTTTTAAAATCCATTTTTGCCTTTAGCAACTGAAACACAACATGGGTTTGAATTTCTTTAAAGATGATACATAAAAGGCCACCAGAAGAAGATGTTACTCCATGAAAAGGCTCCCTTTACTCTGTGGGTGTACCATTTTGTAATAGTGTTAACAACACAGTTAAGTTCAACATCCTGGTGGTAGAAAGAATACCAGAGAAATCGCTTGAATAGGTATTCAGTTTTAAAGAAGGGAATTGGGACAAAATGATGGCATTAGTCAGGGAGAAAAGGTCAAGTTGCAATAAATGAAAACATAGGAAGCCGATAGACTTAAAAAAAATCCATTAGAAGCCCAAGATGACTAGGAGCTGAAGAAAAAAATACCAGTTCCTTGAAACTGGAAACCAAAATTATGTGTTTCCAAAAAATGGTAACTGTCCAAGTGAAAAGAATAAGGAAGTCTTCAAAGCATAGCAGGTGAGAAATTAGGCAGAGCAAAAAAAGAACTCTGAGGATCTCCAAAGCTTACAAAATCACACATTGTGCTAGCATAGTGCCCAGCACATAGTAGATACTTAATAAATGTTTCTTGACTTGGCTTGACATTGATGTAATGAAAGAAGTCCTGGATTTGCAGTCAGAGAACCTGGGTTCAAATCTTGGCTCCTCAATTTACTACTGTATGACCTTGGCCAAGTCAGGTGACTTCTCTAGGCCTTAAATAAGAAGTCAGATTATATGACCTGTAAAGTCTCTTCTGGACAGCTGGGGGACTGCAGCCGATAGAGCGCCAGGCCGGGCGTCAGCAAGACTCATCTTCTCGAGTTCAAATCTGGCCTCAGACACTTACTAGCTGTGTGACCCTGGCCAAGTCACTTAACCCTGTTTGCCTCTATTTCTTCATTTGTCAAGTTAGCTGGAGAAGGAAATGGCAAACCCCTCCAGTATCTTTGCCGAGAAAACTCCAAACTGGGTCACGAAGAGTGAGACACGACTGAAAAAACAACGGAACAACAATAAAAAAGAATCTCTTTTATCTATCCTAATGATCCTAAGATCATAATGGATCTAATCCAGACACGTGAGAATGAAGGACCTGGGTTCAAGAAGATCTGGATTCAAATCTTATTTCTGGCACTCACTATCTGTGTGACACTGGACCCCTTTGATCTTGTATAAAATAGGAATAGTAACTGTATACTTCACGAAGTCCTGAGGTTCAGATGAGGTAAAATGCTTTGCAAATTTCAAAGCCCTGTACAAATGTCAATTCTTTTTGCTAGGCATTACAGCGGAATGGATATAGTGCTGGGCTTAGAGTCAGAGAAACCTGGATTCGAACCCCACTTCAGACATTCACTAGCTATGTGACCTTGGGCAAATCATTGAATTTCTCTGTGCCTCAGTGTCTTCATCTGTAAAGTGAAGGCAACAATAGCCCCTACCTCACAGGGCTGTTGTGAGGATTAAATGAGCTAATATATGGGAAAGTGCTTTGTGAACTTTAAAATCCTATCCTGTGTAAGTGTGAGTTATGTTAATCGTGACATTGGCAGTGAAAACTTTTGTAACATATAACAAAAGGAAAAAAAATCAACCATAAATTCAATGGGACCATGTAATGATCAAAGAGGTAGGGAATGACAGGGGATGCTGTGTATCAGCGTCAAAGCATGGGCTTGGAAAGAATGTCCTTGGCCACGGTCCTTTTCAGGAGCTGGGATTCTACTTTGCTTTTTAGTCATTTCAGTCACATCTGACTCTTTGCGACGCCCTTTTTGAGGTTTTCTTGGCAAAGATACTGAAGTGGTTTGCCATTTCTTTCTTAAGCTCATTTTACAGATGAGGAAACTGAGGCAAACAGGGTTAAGTGACTTGCCTAGGGTCACACAATGTCCAAGGTCAGATTTGAATTCAGGAAGATGAGTCTTCCTGACTCCAGTGCACTATGGGGTGCACCCAGCTGCCCTCAGTAAATGTGGAGTTACTTCCTAATGGACATTATATGTATGATTGACTTTTCCAAGTAGCAAACAATCACAAACACACACACCCCTTCCTTTCCTCTTCATATCCTAATATAAACTGTTATGGAAGGGGAAAGAGTGGGAGGAAGTTCTCTGAATAACTGATCAGATAAGCTTTACTCAAAGTTATCCTGCCTCTTCCAGGCTTTCACTCTCTTTGAGGATGGCTTCTTGCAGTGATTTCAGTATTTAGGGTGCCCTTCCAATAAGCTAGATTGCCAAGCTTATCATTGACATTAATTCCTTTCTCCTGTCATCCTTCTTCATATCAGAAACAGAAATCTCTAAAAGGATTAGATGGTCCTTTCCCGGCACATCAAAAACTGGTCCTCAGTTGAGGGACAGCCACGATGAGACCTGAAATAAGTCTAATTTTATTTTTATTTTCATTTCCAAATTCTCTTCCTCCAGTCTCTCCCCATCCATTGAAAAGGCAAGAAATACGATACCATTATTCACATAAAATCATGTAAAACATATTTATTATTAACCACATTATGAGAAAAAGAGAAAGAAAAAATCTTCAATCTGCATTCTGAGTCCATCAGTTCTCTATCTGGATGTGGATAGCTTTTTATATCATGAGTCCTTTGGAATTGTGGGGGATCACTATATTGATCAGAGTTACTAAGTCTTTCACAGTTGATAATCTTTGTTGGTCAGTCACTTTTTAGTCATGTCCGACTCTTCATGACCCCATTTGGGGTTTTCTTGGCAAAGATAGTGGAGTGGTCTATCATTTCCTTCTTTAGTTCATTTTACAGATGAGGAAACTGAGGCAAACAGGGTTACGTGTCGCACAGCTAGTAAGTGTCTAAAGTTGTATTTGAACTCAGGAAGATTTGTCTTCCTGACTGCAGGGCTGGTGCTCTATCCACTGTGTCACCTAGTTGTCTCGATTATCTTTACAGCATTGGTTAGATTGCTGAAAAAAGAGTAAATCGAAGGAATATGTCTCATTCTGATAAGACCCGACCACTTTTCCTAACTTCCTTTGTATTGATCAGAATAATCTGCAAGTGCTATTTTTATCAATCAAATTACAGCAGAAAGGACCCTGGAATCAATTATCATAAGTTCATATGGAAGCATAGCCAGTGAAAATCAATCACCCCCACAAGGAGACCAAAAGGCCCTAAAAAGCACATTAGTCAGCAAACACTTAACTTCCTTGCCAAAAAGCTAGAGATGCTAGCCAAAGGCAACAGTGACTTAGCAACCTCTTGTGGCCCACAATACTTCCAAGTGAGGCCAAACTAGATTAAAATGTAATTGGGAAATAATTAACAAAATAAATGCAAATAGAATACAACACAGATCATGTTAATCTGTGGCTTCCTAAGTCAATATGTGGACTGCAGTGATCTGTTTCTAGTTTCTGTTTGAATCTGATGACACTGACTTAGAATATAAACTATTTTGCAAAAATCTTATTAATAAGTTTTTATTAAGAGATTACTATACACCATGCATCAATCTTGTGAAGAAGGGGGAAGAGCAATGAAATTATTGTTAGCAATAACATCACATAAAGCAAAGAGAAACAGTAGACCAGGAATATCAGTTTAAAGTAAGGCTGCTTAACCATTCTTGTGTTATGTACCCCTTTGATGGTTTGGTAACACTCTTTTCAGAATTTTTAAAATTATTTTTTGTGGGGGAAGGCAAGGCAATTGGGGTTAAGTGACTTGCCCAAGGTCACACAGCTAGTAAGTGTCAATTGTCTGAGGCCAGATTTGAACTCAGGTCCTCCTGACTCCAAGGCTGGTGCTCTATCCACTGTGCCACTTAGCTGCCCCTGAATTTTTTAAATGCATAAAATAAAATACATAAGATTAAAAAAGAAACCAATTATAGCAAAATATAGTTATCAAAACACTTCTTAAGAGAAGTTCAAAGACCTCAGATTAAGAACTCCTGATTTAAAGAAACCTTGGTGAAAGATCCACCCAAACAAAGTCACCATGATGGCATTTAAAGAAGAAAATGAAAGGAGGAAAACAAACTAAAGAAAAATGGAAAAAAAGACTTGCCAAGATTTTTAGGACAAATTCTTTTTACCATAAAGGATCATAGAAATGCCCACCCTTGCATTCTAACATCACAATCCCAGATATAAAGAACTGTGATCATAGATTTAGAGTTAAAGGCGCTTCCGGGGCCACCCCCATTTATCCCTATCATTTTACAAATAAGGAAACTGAGGCCCAGAAAGGTAAATGACCTTCCCAAGGTCACAGGGAGTCAGTGACTGAGGCAGGATTAAGGCATTGAGGGATCAATCCACAGAACACCTGAAGGAGAAGATATCAAAGTTGTGGGGAAAAAAAAACACTTCAGCCCTTATTACTACAAAAAAGAGGAAACGGGGAATATTGCCAATTCATAGCCCACATATCTACTTTCCCATCTATAAACAATTTTTAGGAACATCATCTACACCAGGGGTTCTTAACCTTTTTTTGTATCGTGGACCCCCTTTATCAGTCTGGGAAAGCCTAAGTATTCCTTCACAAAATAATGTTCCTAAATAAGTGAAGGAAATGCTCATTTCAATGAGAGTGAAAATAAAGAGAAATTAGTGAAAATTAAGATATAATTTTGTTTAGACCATCCAGGTTTGCAGGCATCTCCTGAAATCTATCCACAGATTTCTTGTGCGTCCTTGGACCAGAGGGTAAAAACCCCTGACCTATACATTTATTAAGGACATTCTAAATGAGAGTCTTATTAGGGAACAGGGCTTTCACAAGTGACATTCCATAGCAGACCTTATCTCTTCCATGGCAAAATTGACTGAAAGATATAGAGTATACAAGACACTATTGGGCATATGATTCAGTAGAGCAAATGTAACTTTTAAGATCCTCTCCCAACAAAATATCTCCCATCTATATCTGAAAATCACTCTCAAGATTTCATGAAAGATAAATAAAGATAGTGTTGGTCTACAAACATCTGATCATAAACATAAGGTGAAGTACAAAGCAGGGAGATGTATGTGTCCATCACTGTGATGGAGGAGTTCAGGGCCAGAGTTCAAGTTGGAGAGGGAGTCCCTGTGGATGGTGTGCTATTCTAGCCACTCCTATTTAATTTTTTAAAACCCCAGAGTTTTGTAGAGAGCCATCTGGAAGAGATCTGTAACCACTCAAAGAGTTTGGTCTGGTCATCCACACAGAAAAAGTCAAATGTGAAAGAAATTATTATTAAATTACCAATTATCAATATTGGGGAGATCCAAGATTTTTTCACTTCCTATTTCATCTTTTGAAGATTAGGTCAAAGCTTAGTTCTCTGAAGGGAAGAGCTGATGATGAGATGAAATTTTGGGTGAGACCCAGCTGGGAAAGCTTAGATCAGATCAAAAGATAAAGAGATTCTAATGTAGGTGAATTTGGGCTCATTGTGTTCTAGTTAGATCTGAGTAGAAGTGCCGTTCTCTAGATTGCCCTAGATGGGGGTGGTCTGGGTAAAAATAAGTCTCTTTGTCCAAGACTGAATGATCAGACCCACATCCCTCAGCCCCTCATTAGAATAGGTCCACCTCTCATTATAATATTCATTCTCTCATTAATTGTTAACCAGTCAGAATTGACTAGCACTTGTCAGGATCACCCACTCTTCCAAGGGTATATAAGCCTCAAGAGACCTCCAGGATGGGTCTTTGGTTTATAAGAGAAGGCCAAATGACTATCCTTTTATTAATTATTCACTAATCATAATTAACAAAATGGTTTATTACCCAGAAATTATGTCTTTTGAACCTTTCATTCATCACAAATGTATGAAAGTTATCAATTGCCAAGGTTATGACATGAAGTTGAAAGTACAACCTAGAGTTTATCTCTATCTGGGACAGACAGTACAAATGGGCAGTGAGCTGGATTCACAATTGACAAGGAGGAGAAGAAAGAGCAGAATTATCTTCAAGAAACTGCAAATCTCCTTTAATATCTCTAGATTGCTTCTAGAAACAGAGATCCATCTTTTAATACCAATATCATATAGGGTTTCAAGACATGGAAAATTATTGCCTCCAAAGAACTGACCTGAGTATCACACAGAAGGCGATGGAGAGGAAGGAAGGGAAGAAGGAAATGAACATTTATGAAGCACCTACTACAGGCAAGCATTGTGCTAAGTGTTTTACAAGTATTATCTCATTTTGTCCTCACAACTACCGCAGGAAGTAGGTGCTTCTATTATGATGCCCATTTTAGAATTGAGCAAGTGACTTGCCCAGGGTCATGTTGCTAGTAAGTGTCCAAGACCACATTCGAACTCGTCTTTCTGACTCTATGCTCAAAGCCCTATCCACTGTACCACCTAGCTGTCTCTGCAACCAGAGGCACATAATAGGTGAAAAAAGGTTACATCAATGAACAAATTGAATGCATAGGAATAAAGGATGTTGTCAGGAAAAATGTAGGTTTGAATACTACAAAGACTGACTAATGTAAAAATTTAAATATAATTGTACTTTGAAATGTACATCCTATCTCTTGATCCTTTGAGATATTCTTAAATTCTAGTCTTTCTAGTCAAAAAGACAATGACACAAATGATGGTGGTTCATTTATGCCTTATGATGTTTCTTTATAAGTTATCTCAAGCTAAGTGTGATTTCTTTTCTTTTTTTTTTTTTGAGGGGAGTGTGTAAATTTAGGTATTTATTGAATGCAGATGTAATTGAAGGAAAAAAATAAAATTCCATTCAAACCCCTGAAAAAAAAAGACAGTGGGCCAGTCATATGTCAAAAGCCATTGATAACTGGTGGATGGTTCAGAAGATACCAGTGGTATCTTCACTGTCAAGAGAAGTCTAGGAAAGCCACCAACATGTTGGGTGGGACCTCCTGTGGAAGGCATATGGGAGGAAGGTGATGGACACAAGATACAAAGGTCTGGATTGTTTGAATTCTGCATCATTGGAAGAAATAACCGTGTCAATGAGATCTCAGATATAAGTGAATTACAATGGGAAATTTTCTATGTCATTCATAAAATCATGAACTATATTGTGGGATGCAAAAAGGGAAAAATGTATTTGTACAGAACCTAAGAGTTGGAAGGGACCTCAGAAGCCTAATGCATACATTCTTGGAGAAGTATTCACTCTGTACCTTGGTTTGAATAGAAAGGTGAGGTGGGAGGAGGGAGAAAAGTAGGAGTGAGGAGCCCTTTCAAGGAAGGCCATTCCACTTTAGAATAACTCCAATTGTTGGGCAATTTTTCTAAATCAACTCAAAATCTGCCTCAACAACATTGTGCCCATTGCTACAAATATTCCTTTCTAGGGCCAAGACAGTGGTGAGATTCAGCTAGTTCCCACCCGTTCAGTAGAACCAGTACCTAATTTTAGGTTGAGTTTGGTGAACCAGTTGTTAGCAGGCGTGACACACAGCAGCCGCACCTTGACTCTGTTAGTGGAGAACTGGTTGTTTGAATCCCACTACTAGCAAAGCACAACAAATTTACTCTACTATCCATGTGCTCATTCTTCAAATATTTTAATACAGCTATCACGTCTCCTGGAATCTTCTCCAGACTGAATATCTATACTTCCCTCAATTAGTAATAGATAATTATACAGTTAAATGAATCTGGAAATAGTTGAATGGCTCTCCAGCTTGTCAATGTCTTTCCTCCCCACCACTGAATCACAAGGCTCCCAATATTGCTTGATGAAGGCAGTGTACGTTGAAACTCTTACCTCCCTAATTCTGGGCATTGTGTCCCTTAATGTAGCCTAAAATCACATTTTGCCTGCTGCCATTGTCTCCTATCGAACTTGGAGCCCACTGAAACCTCTTGATCTTTTTTGCATGAAACTTTTACTTGTGGTGTTTATTTTTTTTAGCCCAAATATAAAGCTATATAATTAGGCAGGAATACGTCAATTCAAATTCTGCCTCAGACATTTATTAGCTATGAGACCCTGAATAAGTTATTTAACCTTACTCAGTCTCAGTTTCTTCTTTTGTAAAATGGGAGTGATAATAACACCCATCTCGCAGGGTTGTTGTGAGGGTCAAATGAGTTAGCATGTGAAGCATTTTGCAAACCTTAAAGTGCTATACAAATGCTAGTTATGACTCTAATTATGGTTATGATTGTGATTATGGTCATCTCCAAAATTTCATCTGATTGGATTTGTCCTTATGTGATGGCAAGCAGGGTGGGACTTGTTGCCTTTGTGTTTTGTTTAGGAGTGCTTCTCAGCATTAAGGCAGTCAAGTACCTTTGATGAGTCTTGCCTTTCAAATGTAATGGCAAGCAAAGTGGGACTTTTGTTGTCTTTTGTTCTGGAATGCTTCTGAGCACTGAGATAATCAAGTGCCTTTGATGAGTCTTGCCTTTGTTTCAATCGGCCAGAGGTCTATGATTGAATCAAGAATCTTTGATGACCTGCTTGAGAAACAAGAAAGCCCCAGGCCCCAGGCCCCACACCCTTTTGCTAAGTAGGTACTAAGCCCCAGGGGCCCGAAAAGTGTATATATGACTTGAGGTTGGCGTTTTGTTTTGGGGGTTTCACTCATTGGAAGAGTGGTAGCATGATTTGGCCAGACAAGACTCTGGGTAGCTGTTAAGAGTCCCCACCCACTCCAGCTTTGAAAACCCAGATGTTAGTGCTTCTCTCTCTGGTAACTATGTATTATGATTTGGTCAGACAGACAGAAGCCTGTCTGTTGGTTTCTGTTATTCTCTCTGCTCACAATTCCTGTCTGTAATTTCTGTTTGTATTTTCTCTGTAAGTTCAGGGTGTTGACTTTTTTCACCTGAACTAAGTGAATAATATATGTACATTTAATTAAAGTAAGATTGTTAACCCCTTAAAGTTGCTTTCCTTAAAAATGCAGATCAAAGAACCTGTTCTAGCAGCCCTCCTGTGTGCTGGTGCTGTTGGTCTTATGCCCCCACAGCAGCTGCTAGCAATATTTTTGTTACACCTTATGTCTAACTTATTAAGATATTCTAGGATCCTACCTCCAACAATCACGCTAGGCATCACTTCTACCTTTATGCCATCTTCAGGTTTTACTAGAATACCATCTATCTATTTACCTAAGTGACTGATTTTTTTAAAAAATTGGCTAGATAAAGCTAAATACAGATCCCTGGGGCATTCTACCTCTTTCCAAAATGACATTGAACCATTAACAACTTATATTTGGGTCTAGCCATTCAACAAGTTACAAATACACTTAACTGTACTATAAATTAGTCTACATCTCTCCATCTTGATCACAAGATTAGCACAAGAAGCTTTGTCAAATGACTTTCCAGAGTGCAAAGAAAATATTGCTATAATAGCACAGTGGATAGAATGCTAGACCTGGAGTCAGGAAGACCTGAGTTCAGATCTAGTCTCAGAAACTTACTAGCTTCTGTGACCCTGGGCAAGTCACTTAACCGTTTTTTACTCAATTTTTTTTCATCTGGAAAATTAAGATAATAATAGTACCTACCTGCCAGGGTTGTTCTAAGGATAAAACAAGGTAATTTGTAAAAAGTGCTTTGCAAACTTTAAAGTGCTAATAAAAATATTAGTGAATAATTAATGGTTAATTAGTTAGTGAATGAATAAGAAGAAATATTAGTAAATAATTGCTAGTAAGAATATTGGCAATTATCATTAATTAGGGCATCTCAGTGGAACAGTGTTTAGAGTGTCAGGAATCAGTTGGAATCAGTAAGACTCATCTTCCTGAGTTTAAATCTGGCTCCAGATGTTTACTTGCTGTGTGACTCTGGGCAGGTCACTTAACCCTGTTTGCCTCAGTTTCCTCATCTGTAAGAAGATGGCAACCTCATCTGTAAGAAGGAGATGGCAACCACTCTAGTATCTTTGCCAAGAAAACCCCAAATGGGGTTATTAAGAATCAAACGCAACTGAAACAACTCAACAGCCAACAAATCACTCATATACCAATCGTTTCTGTAGCTGGAGATATAATCTCTTATGATCTATCATGGCATACTGAAAAGAGCACTGGATTTGGACAAGAGGACTTGGTCTGCCTCCTGGGTCTGCCACACACAACCTCTGTGACCTTGGGCCTATTATTCAATCTTTCTATATCTCAGCTTAATCCATAAAAGAGGGAGTTGTAGTAAATAATCTCTAAGTCGTGCTTCCATTTCTAAACCTTTGATGAGGTGACTATGACTTCAACTCATTAAGAACAGTTAGGTGCTGTTTTACTATTTACAATATACTTCTCATTTGGGGTATCAATCCCATTATCCAATTTTATTGAATGAATGAATGAAATTATAAAATGTTTAAAACATGAGAGGCACTGTGCTAAACACTTGGGATAGGAATTTAAAAGTAAGACAGATTCTGCCCTAAAGAAACTTATATTTTAATAGGGGAAGACAACAATTTTTGAGGAATGGTGGCCAGGGAAGGGAGTTTTGACCTGGAAGTCACAGAGATTGTAAGTGCAGCCATAGAAGTTAATTGCCCAATCCTTTCCAATGGCAATAGCAGAATAACTTGGTTATTATTCCCAGAGTGAAAGTACATGCTTCATGCTACATGTGCTCATGCATGGTACATTCATGGCCCCAAAGAAGATGGCCAAATACCCAGGTTGACCCTAATTTCTTGTGGCTATACCAGCATGGTCTGGGACTGGCTCAATGCAATAGGCAGATGAAGTTCCGCTCAGTCACCAAACCCGATAATTCATTCCTAGGACAGAGCTCCAAAGATTAACTCCTTCAAAGAAGGAAGTGGGTGAAAAAGCATGATCTCTGTAGGGCAGGTCTAGCGAGTGGCTGCTCTGAGTGGGGACCTATGGGCACTCTCAATGCAGAGGATTAGATGCCTGGTGAAACCAGGAATGATTTGCCTGGATGAGATGTTCCATACGTTTCACTAAATATTATTTCCCTTAGCAGAGCAAATAGAAATAAAATAAGAACTGAACAGTTGTACTTTCCAACATTTGAAATTATCATTATTATCCCTGAAACCTCACAAGATATCTTGGGGAACATGGGCTAGGTTCCTTTTTTAAGGATCATGCCTTAAACCCCAGATCATTCTGGCTCTCATTGATCGGTCAACAATCGGTCCCAGCTCAAGCCTTACTTAGTCGTTATTTGGGCTTTGATGGCTCAGAGAGAATGTAAAATAGCAACTTTCTGTTTTGGCCAGAAAACCTGAAGGTCTTCTTCCCCTCCCAGATTGTTTTTTGTTTGTTTGTTTGTTTTTTTGTTTGTTTTTTACTAGTAAAAGAGTCCAGTCTTTGCCTCATTCCTTACCTGCCCTTAATCACTGAATGGGCATTGCCTCAGATAAACTGAGACCTGGGAAAGACCTTAGCTTAAAAAGGCCAAGGTCTCCCATTGTATCCTGGGCCATCTCCAGTCACCTTGATCTGTATCTTGCCACTGGACCCAGTTGGCTCTGGAGGAGAAAGTGAGGCTGATGACTTTGCACAGCCCTCCCTCACTTAAATCCAATTTGCTTGCAAGTCACAACATCACCTTCCTGATGTCATGGTCCTCTTCCAGAACAAAGGACAAACAATAGCAACAATTTCCCTTAGCAGAGCGAATAGAAACAAAATGAGAATTTCCATCATTCATTATTATCATTCACTATACTCCCACACAGTGACTCTATCTGTTCTTTGATCCTACTCTTCTCCCCAATATGACTTTTAAAAGGTTTTGTTTTTTGTCCTTAGCTTTCCTGTCCAGCCTCAACTCATTCTGAATTTTAGTGCATCTGACACTATTCTTAAGACAGTGCCACACTTTAATATTGATTCTCCATTCATTATATGGTCTTCCATCTTCCGTACATGTCTTCAAGAATCTAATTTGGTTGATGAATTCCTCGTCCATCTATATCCTACCTTTCCTTTGTCTGAGCCCTTTGAAATTCACCTACCAAAAAATCTCAGGTGCATGTCAGACTACACCCAGATACTATATCCTTTTCTATCACAAATTTTAATATAACAGGCAACTTATCAGGAGATCCTTGATTAATTAAAGTCACCTCTAGTAGACATGATGAAATTATTGGACATAAGGAGTAGATAACAGAGACAATGAGTTATAAGGCTTTTCCTCTTACAGATTTTGGGTATTTGCATGTATAGGGTGTAGCAGCAAGTAATAGAAACAACAAGCTATAAGAGAATGTTTCTTTCTGACATTAAAGTGGCCCATTTGCATCTTGCAAAGAATGTTTCCCTTTGTTAATAGATTTCTTTATTGATTTAAGAGGTATAATGAAGTTGCTTACTCAAACTGATGGAATTATAGGGTGGCTAGTTGACTAATGGATTAGGCATACCTTTGGTGACCTTTAATAAAATAACAAGAGAAATTTCTGAAGAGTAAGTCATATCTGAAATACTAGGAAAGAGACCACTATGGTAAAAGAACCTAACTGTTAAGAAAGAATCCCTTTCGGCCCTTTCCCCTTGCTTCTCTTTCAGAGTGAATTGAGGAGTAAGGAACAACCCTCCCCTCTCTCTCCTCCTCCCTGATAATGGTAGCTTACAGCAGAGTAATTCCCCCATAAGACACATAGTGCCTAGCCGAGAGCACTGTGAGAGATCAGAGAGCCCAGAGAGTCCAGATCTGGAGCTGAGCTGAGCTTCAGAAGAACAGTTATAGGGAACCCAGAAGAATAACATGCCTGGAAGGGATGCTGCATCTAGGAGAAAGAGCTAGGATACCATGAGCAAAAAAAGTTTGAGCAATAGGAGTTGTATTCTCTAAGTATGTGTGCTTCTCTATGAAAACACTCTGTATGTGCCCTTTCTTCCCACTGACTTTGTGTATATTTGTGGGAAATCATAACCTAATTTTACAAGGAAAATATTTTGTTGTCACAATTGATGCCATGCTATTTCAGTAAATGCCTTATCTTTGAGCTAGTTGTGTCAATTGGCTGATTGTTAAAGGCTGATACATTGGTTGGGGCATATGAGCTATAGTTTTAGGAATGTGAACTCACAGAGTACTTTGAACCTAGTGGAGCAGTCCCCACAAGGGGCCCAACCTTTACATGTGAGTAGAGGTGGAAGTATCTCCAGAGTATAGCCGTGTTAAGATGACAGATTTAATTAGATGAGACCTTAAAAATCATCTAATCCAATGTCTTAATATGCATAAGGAATCTGAAGCTAAAAAAAGTGAAGCAACTTTCTCAGGGTCACAGAAAAAGTAAATAGCAAAGCCAGAATCTGAACCCAAATCCCATGACTCCAAATCTAGCACTCTTTCTGCTGCAACAAACTGCCTCCTTATAGAGTAGTTGATTTTCCTCAAAATTCCCATCCTTTCTACTACTGTAACCAGTTCTTTCTTTTGGAGAAGATGTAGATCCAGAATAGTTTTTCCTCTTGTTACTTCTTCTACCTTTTGAAGAATAAAATTATCATTATGGCAAACCAATAAAGCACTGGGCTTGGAATTGGGAAGACTCATCGTCATGAGTTCAAATCCAGCCTCAGATACTTACTATTTGTCTGACTCTAGGCGAGTCACTTAAGCCTGTTTGCCTCAGTTTCCTCATCTGTAAAATGAGCTGGAGAAGGAAATGGCATAATAGCCCAGTATCTTTGCCAAGGAAACCCCAAGCGGGGTCATGGAGGGTTGGACAGGACTGAAATCACTAAACAGAAACAAGAATTTATCAGCTCTTCTGCTTTTGTTTCTTTTTTTTTCCTCTCGCTGTCAGCAAGCTTTGTTAATACCAAGGACCTAGATGAAAATGTAATCCATGGAATGCCCTTGAGAACTGTGTTTTTGTGTTTCACTTGCAGAGGCATATCCTTCCTAATTAAAATGGCAAAATTTAACTTCTCAAAGCTACCCAGGAGTCAGAGTGAGTTCTGTTCATTTCCACCATTATTTAAGAGGGTGGTGACAGCCACTCAATAAACTTGTCTCTAGGCAAAAAGGCTAGAAGGAAGAACATAGGAGAGGAGGAGAGAACTGAGGAGCAGAGAAGAATATAGGAGAAGAGCAGAGAAGAAAAAAATTCAATTTCCTTATGGCTAGAACATACCGTCAGGGGCTCAAAGACATAGCTGCCTATAACATATCTCTAAAGAGTCAATGGCACAACTGTGTCCAAATCCAAATTAGACTATTAACTAACTGTGTGATATTGGACAAGTCAATTCAAGTCTCTAGACCTCAATTACCTTATCTGTAGAATAAGGTAGTTGGGCTAGATGATCTCGAAGGTCCTTGTAGCTCTAAATGCAATTATTCCCATAATTAACTCTCCCAATCCCATGATCCCCTGCCTAAGAGCCTGCTGATCAGGGTTCTGGCAAGCAGTCATTTTTTTCTGCATTGCAGTTGACTTTCAAGCAATTACTACATATTTGTGTAGGGCTTTACAGCTTACAAAGGGCTTTCCCTACGAACTAAGTAGAGAAGTATTATTATCTCTGCTCAACATATGGGGAAACTGAACCTCAAAAGGGGGATGTGACTTGCCCTCCTAAGCTAATAAATAATAGAAATGGGACATGAATACAGGTCTCTGGGATTCAGGGCCAGAGCCATTTCTAATACATTATACTGCCATTGAAGAGCAACTCACATAGCGCAGGAAGATATCAGGATGCAAGACAAATTCTGTTTTAAATACATTATCCTTCTCGGTCTACCCCAGTAAGGGGACTTTCATCCGTACTGCTTGAGGGAATGTCAAAACAAATAAGGTTGCCAACCCCAATAAGGAGTGCTTATATCTCTGATTTTTTAAACTGTAAAATAGATTTTAGGGGGAAAATATTGTTTGAAAGTAGGTGAATTCAATTTAGCATTTACTAAGCACCTACTATAATGCAGAGCGTTGTGCTAGGCACTGAAAGAGATCACAAACATAAATTAAGGGGATTGATCAGGGGAGTTCTCTAATCAATTTAATGAAGCAACAAAAATGGGAACTTTTTGGGGGGTGTCTGTGTAGCAGGCTTTTTCTCACCCATTTGTATAAATCTCATAGACAAGCATGTGGGTAGGTGTTATAAGATGAGTGCACCAACCCTTCACCTTCACCCTTTGGCTTGCTACCTGACTCGTTGATGCATGAATTATCTCACATTGAGTTCAAAGATAATCAAGGGGTATGTTCTGATATTGCCTCATGCATCACCACAAATACAAAAACCAAACCATTTCCTAATTAACCTTGAGCCTCCATACTTATTTATAAAAACTGGAAAAATCTCTTTTCCTATAAATGTTTTAAACTCTGTTCTCATAGGCTTAGGGACGATCGGCTAAATAAATTGATAAAAGTAGCAGATAATGTAAATATATACATATATGGATATATATATATTGTATATATATCCATAGATCCATGCACACATATATATGTGTATGTGTACATGTGTATGTGTATGTGTATATATATAGTATGTGTATATGTATATATATGTATGTGTGTATATATACATATATATATGGGTTTATATATTCATATATATGTATTCTCTGTTCCTGTTAAAATTTTACATATATACACACATCTATATATGCATGTATGTAACCATATATTGGCTATATATGTATACACACACACTATATATATATTTATATATATATATGTATATGTATATATCATCTATAAGAAAAAACACAACCAGAGTCACTTTAAAATATTAACTCCAACTGCTGACTCTTCTATAGACTCTGAAACTGAAGTCTAACCAGTCATTTCTCCCAGGATGGCAGCCAAAATGTCTCAGGAATTTTCCTTTCTCTTCACTCCAATCCATTCTCTGCTCGGCTGCCAAAGTGATTTTCCTAAAGTGCAAATCTGACCATGCCACCTTCCCCCAATGCCAATCAATAAATTATCGTAGCTCCCTATTACTTTCAGGATCAAATGTAAAATTCCCTGCTTAGCATTTAAAACCTTTCATAACCTGGCTCCTTCCTACCTTTCCAGTCTCCTTACACTGTCCTCTTCCCCTTAAACTCCATACACTCTATAATCCTGCTGAAATCTGGCCTACTTGCATTTCCTCACACATGACACTCCATCTCCCATCTCCATTTATTTACACTGGCTGTCCCCCATGCCTGGCATACTCTTCCTCCCCACCTCTAGTTCAGCTTTCTTGGCCTCTTTCAAGGGTCTAGTCAAATCTCACTTTCTGTAGGAGGCTTTTCCCAGTTCCTTCCTTCTGATATTAACTTCCATTTTCACAGTTATGTGTATTGCATATGCATAATTAGGTTTGTGTTCTTTCCCCCTTCAGAATGTGAACCCCGTGATAGCAGGCCTGGGAATTTCCTGGGCCATGTTAAGCGACTGCAGAGTTTGGCGTGCAGCTTCCAGTCTTTGGGCAGAAGAGGAACAAGTGCATGGACCTGAAGCTGGGGTTGTATCAAGGGACTGGATTAAGAGAATGAACAGTAAAAGAACTGTGCTTTGCCCTCTGCTACTATTGTGAATTATCCATAAAAGTCCAATAGAAAGGGAGCTACTTCTCTAGAAGCCCCAAGTTTATTTTGCTTGAGTACAAGCCCTAAGAGCAGTGCCATAGGATTGGGGGCAGAATGTGTCCTTGTGGTAAAAAGTAGGATTGACCAGAATTTTAAGGGGTTGACTTTCTAGCAACCCCCAGTTCATTTGTCTTTGGAATAGAGAGTCTAAGTCACAGCAAGGCTTCTCTCCATCTCTACCTTTTGAAATCTTTCTTATTCAGGAAGAGATGTAGATCTATTGCTACCACCTTCATGAAGCCCTCCCTCAGAGAGTCTAGGGCATTATATCAGGCCATAGGAGAAAGCAGGGACTTACTAGAAAGTTAGAATTATACTGTTTTTAAGTTACTGGGAGTCCTTAACATACTTTCTATGGGATGAAATAAAGGCTATCTGTTGGCAATTATATAGTTGTCTTTGAGTTCAGCACCTGAGGACCCTCATCCGTATTTGTGGAGACTGAGACATGAGTATATTTGGTTTGGTGTTCTAAGAGAAAAATTTAGGTAGGAGCAGGAATATGCTGGAATAGGCTCAAAAGGGCTCAAGAGAGCCAGTTGTTAAATTTTCAGTATGAATATTTATACCTTGGAAAATGCTACAAATCATGGCTTGAATTATTGTTTTGTTGATTGTCCAAACTTAAGAAAGTGATGGAGAAAGTGTCACTAATGCAAACTAAACTTAAAAGTGTGTCATGGGTACATTTTTTCCCCTAGAGAGCTGGTTGGTAAACATTTAACAACACACCCTTGGGTAGGAGCAAAAATAGCCCAAGACTTGACAATTTTTAAGATTCCCCTACCCCACTGAGCCCAGTACATGCAAGCTCAAGGTATGGGGGATTGGGCTATGCGTTACGTAAGTTAAACATGGTTCTTCAGCTCATTAAATTCCCTACTTGGGAATATGATATATTCATATTTATAATAAAAATAATACATAATAAATATATTAAAGTATTAGGAAAGGTAGATGGAAGGAAGGATCCTTCATAATTTTTTTTTGGTAGAGGGGGAGACTCAGGGTGGTTTTACCACACAGGAAATACATTAAGGACTTCCAGTATCTTATTAACAATATAATTCTTCCTTTTTAGTAAGTCCTCTCTTCTTCCCACGTACTGATATAATGCCCTAGAATTATTATGCTGCCCTGTGACTTGGACCTGAGGTAGGGCTTCATGAAGATGGTAGCAATAGATTTATATCTCTTCCTGAATAAGAAAGATTTCAAAGGGTGGAGATGGAGAGATGCCTGGCTGTGACTTAGAGTCTCTATTCCAAAGGGAAATGAACTTGGGGTTGCTAGAAAGTCAACCCCTTAAAATTCTGGTCAATCCTACTTTTACTCCCACAAGGACACATTCTGCCCCCAATTCTATGGCACTGCTCTTGTCAGGCATAGGCATAGGCAATTCTCTAAACAAAGTTGAGAAAACATGGGACATCCACTGGAAATAGCCATTTGGTCAGCAGGTTGAGGGTACTTGGGTGGGAAGGGTGTGAGATTAGGCTAAAGTCTGTCTGTAGCCAAATTAGGCTTGGTTGTTTGTTTCAAGCCCCAGATGCAAACATTTCATGCTGGTTTTTCTTTTCAAAACCAAAATTGCTTGCACTTGGAATTTGCCATAAAAAATAAGTATTTGTGCTCACTCTGAGTTCTGAAATTTTCCCATTGCCTCTTCCTCTTCAATCATAAGCTAAGTGTAAGCCCTATTCCAAGTCAGAAATATCCTTTTAATAGAAGAGGTATAAAAAAGTAAAGAAATCTCTCCAATCTTTCTTTCTATTTCTCACCAATTAGAGAGTTTCCTTTTCAATCTCATTTAGCATTATCCTAGTTTTAATATCTTTCTCCTTCAACTATATTCCACAATAATTTCCTAAGGGAATGCTGAGTCTTTTGTATTACATATCTCTATTAGCTTTCAAGTCTCTCATCGCCAGAAACACTTTTAGTGCAATAACCCAATTATTTCAAGGGAGATTGGAAACAGGGAAGCAACCTGCAAGGACAATTATGTTTGTATCAAGCTGCTGGCAAGGAGATTGAAAGTTGTTTGAGGAAGCAGGGTTTGTCCACTGAGCTAGCAGAAAAAGAGAAGTGGAAAGGGGGAAATAATATCTCACATTTCCATATTCCTTTAAGGTTGGTGATGCATTTTCCTCACAACAACTCTGTGAGGGAGATATTACAAGTATTATCCCCATTGAGGGGGCCAGTGTGGCTTGATGGATAAAGTATTGGCCTTGGAATGAGGAAGACCTTGTCTGCGTGACCATGAGCATTTAACTTCTCCATGCTTGTAACAACAATGTGGCTGGAAGTTACTATGGCTCTGTAAGAGCAGCAACAAGAGCACACAGAAGGGCTGCCAACACAGGTTCTTTGATCTGCTTTTCTAAGGAAAGCAACTTTAAGGGGTTAACAATCTCAGTTTAATCAAACATATGTATATCATTCACTTAGTTCAGGGGGAAAAGATCAGCCCTGAATTTCAGGGCAAATACAAACAGAAATTACAAATCACATACATTATATAAATAGACCAAATAATACAAACCAGTCTCTCCATAGTAATACGTAGTTACCAGAGAAGCACCAAAATCTGTCTGGGTTTATCAAAGCCAGGGGGCTTTTTCAAGCCTTGCCCAGAGTCTTGTCACTCTTTCAATGAGTGTACCCCCAAAAGTGAAACACTAACATTCCAACACATTTACCTGGTTCAGGACCCTGAGGGCTGGGGCCAACTTAGCATTCCTGTGGGAAACTAGGGTGTGGGAAAGCACCACATCATATACAAATCAATGACTCCTGATTGTCTTAGTGCTGAGAAAACTCCAGAAAAGATCCCACTTTACCTGCCCCATTCAAACAAAGACCTGACTCATTAAAGGCAAAAAATCCTGCCCTGATTACCACTACAATTCTCCAGGCAAATCTCTAAGAATATTAGTGGTCAGTTGGTTGGCTGTTATCCTTTGTTCTCAGAGAGGACCAAAATGACATCAATATGCTAGAGTCGAGTTTCAATGTGTCTGACTGTGGCTGATCAGACCAGTATGAGCTCAGAATGCTCTATCACAGGTTGGGCACAAATAGACCATGTGAACATTTGGGGTGGATTCTCTAAATTTGCACATCCTGCATTTCCTTTGAGCTGCTTCAGTTCCACTTTGTTCATAAAGCACAGCACCTTCTCTGATGTGGGCACACTGCTGAGCGATCCTGTGCCAGTGTCTCCCATGTCACACAATCAATTCCAAAGTTCTTTAGAAAGATTTTGAGAGTGTCCTTGCATGGCTTCTTCTGACCACCATGTGAACATTTGTCCTGTGTGACTTCTCCATAAAAGTCTTTTTGGCAAGGGTACATTTTGCATTCGAACAACATGGCCAGCCCATCAGAGTTGTGCTCTCTGAAGCAGAGTTTGAATGTCTGGCAGTTTAGTTGGAGTAAGGATCTCAGTGTCTGGTACTTTATCCTGCCAGGTGATCTTCAGAATCTTCCTAAGACAATTCAAATGGAAGCAATTCAGTTTCCTGGCATGGTGCTGGTAGACTGTCCAGGTTTCACAGGCATACAACAATGAGGTCAGGACAATGGCTCTGTAGACCTTCAGTTTGGTAGTCAGTCTAATACCTCTTCTATCCCATACTTTCCTTCAGAGCATCCCAAACACTGAGCTAGCTCTGGCAATGTGTGCATCAACCTCTGATGGGGTGAAAGAAAAATGATGATGGTAGAGAGCTATATGTTTCTAGGGGTGCTCGAGACCCCAAAAGACCGACATGCTGGGTCCTGCTAAATGAAATAGACTCAGGCCTTCACGGCCAAGGAAAAAGACAAAGTTTATTAAGGATTCGCCATAATGGGTTGTCTTAGGAAATTTCGCCCTTTGTGATGCTTGTTTTCACAAGCGGACCAGATTCAATCTACTGAGCTAGATTGAATCTGAGAACCTTCATGGAGGCAAGATGAGACTTATATACAGAAAGACTGTGGGAGGGATTGAGGGGTGGTCAAGTAGTCTGGGGTGATTAGAGGAGGGGTTTAGGGAGCATCTTGAGGAAGAGTCTAAGGAGGATCTCAATGGGACTGGTGGTGACTAGAGGTCAAGACTCCAGGAAATAAGAGAATAGGATTTTGATAGGATTAAGGGTGGGAAGCAGCTGGACAAGAGGGCTAGACTAGGTAGAGATTTGGGCCTAGATAATGAAAGGCTTATGGTCTCAGGGGAAGGCCAGGTCAAGTGGGAAGATTCAAGAAGAGTTCAAGGTGTTTCCCAGAGACTGTATTTCAGATTCAAGGGTTCCCAGAGACTGTACCCTCATCATCTCCAAGAATATAGATTACAGAGGGGTGCCAATCTGCTCTGGTAAAAAGAGTTTCCTCACCCAGGAATTCCCTAAGCCAGTGAAATCACGGGTCCAATCCCTATCCTCATCCCCACTTTACAAGTAAAAAGTAGGGACTCAAACTTATGTCTCTCCAAATGCTAAGTCCAAAACTCTTTCTGTGGCACCTAATTAAAGTGACTCAAGAGAACCAAAGTGAATGATTTTGGTATCTAAGGGCATGGGGTACTTGCCTTTTAGGGAAAAAATGTTGAAATTGAACTAGTTTTTCTGCCTTTAGAACACAACATAAAAAGTTTAATTAAAAACTTTTTTTAAACTTTGTTATGAGCTGTTTTGGTTCTGTGTATGCATATCCTCAAATAAAGGGCATTTCCAGAGTAAGATTAGGTGCCAGGGCTCAAGAACCAATCATATTAGCAGGCTCAGATTCCCCTAAGAAAAAAAACCTGTTATTTGTCCAGGAAACTATAAAATAACTTTGACTTGGAACACATCATTTATGGAGGAGAGACAGGACAGAGTTTAGTGGCCTGCCACTACTGGAAACATTGCCTTATGGTCTGCCATCATGGAAAATGGCAAAGTAAGATGGTCAGCCAGTCTGTCAACTAGCATTTATTAAGTACTTACTATTTGGTAGCACTGGGGATACAAAGAAAAGCAAAAGACGGCCCTTGCTCTCAAGGAGCTCACAATCTAATGGTGGTTAGAAGAGCATTGGCCTAGGAAAGTCATAAGGACCTAGGTTCTAGACTTGACTCTATCTTGACTCACTAGACGCATGACTTTGGGCAAGTTCTTTCATTTCTCTAGTTCCTCTCTCTGTAATATAAGGAAAAGAATAACCACCTTCTGCCTGGCAGAATTATTGTTAGGAACAAATGAGAAAACAAATGTAAAAGCTCTTAGGAAAAAAAAATATGGATGTATATAAATACTTTAAACTGCCCTGAGGCAGAAAAGAAAGAATTTAACTCAAAGGGTTCTTTTCTGCCTAGGTGTGGCTGTGGGTCTGACTAACAAAAGAGCTGAAATATGTTGATTAGCCTTGTGCAATTTCAGTCTCATAAAAATAGCAATACTCCTTTCGAGAAAGATGAAGCCCAAGCAGTGAAAAGCAACTCCAGCAGATGGTGGTAATTCTTCGAGGAAGAAGAAGCCCAAAAATAGCTGTCAACAGCAGCTCATCAAGGAAGCATTCCAACAGTAGAGGATACTAGTGGTAAAGTAGCAAGTGAAAGCTTTGGAGACAGAAAATCATGGCAGATTTGGAGGCAGAACAGAGCAGCAGTGGGTACAGCTGGTTGGGAGATGAGACTATAAGGTATGTTCCAGCTGAGGTACCATCCACCCCAAACTATAAATTGTCTCTTCCACTAAAGATATGGAAAAGCACTAGAAATTATACATCTTTGAGCGTGATGAGAGTTTGTGGATTTTTCCATTTTCCATTCTTACTTTGCTATTCTGTCCTAATTAAAAGCTTTACTATTTGATTTGTGGTTACCAACCTGTAGGGAATGATAAGGATGATGGCTAAAGCTGAATTTGCTTAGCTATTAGTAACCAACACAGCCAACCTGAACCTGGGCAGTGGAAATCTGTGCTGTGTTTCATGGTAAGAGGCATACCAAGAGCAAAGTAGAATATGGATCCTTGAATTAGGAAGATCAGGGTTTAAATCCCGCATCCAACAACATCTGTGTGACCGTAGGCAAATTATTTAACCTCTCTGAGGTTCAATTTCCTTGTCTGTGAAATGGGGTAAGAATACCTCTGTTTTAAGTGACAATTAAGTGACTTCCATTTATTAACAATGAATAATTATTTTAAGGCTAATTTAAAGTAATGTATATAGAAATCTTGCAAATCTAAAATCGCTATATTGATGTCAGCTATTATTACAGCAATTCCCTTTAAGTATCATATAGATGTCAGCTCCAGTTTCAGTAATTCTCTTTGGGTATTTGAATCCCCATTCTATTCTGTCTACCCTTCTTACAATCTTCCAGTGTCTTATCTGCACGCATCTTATCTTTTGTGCATAGGAGATGTCCAATAATAATTTGGGAATGGGATAGAATTAGCCATATTTAGGGCCACCATTGGATGTGGAATGGTAATCTTTTCTCGATATTTGTTTTCTTCTTGTATCTTAATTGTCTTCCTTCAGAAAGTAAGCATGGACTATAGGAAGCTTCTCATCAAGTCTGGCACCATTCCTGCTTTTGGTTCTCCAGGGCTATTAAATGAAAGCACATACACGTATCATTTAGTCCACAAGTCTAGAGTTGGAAAAGACCTTGGAAGACATCTAGTCTAACCCCCTCATTTTACAGATGAGCAAACTGAGGCCTAGGGAATGACAATTAAAGCCACACAAATAATAATCCTCAGAAACAGAATTTAAACCCAGATCTCTGACTTGAAAGTCTGTGCTTTTTCTACTGTGCTACATTGTTGATCACCCAAGTAATGCCTTCTGACCATTGAGAAAACTTGGTGTGGGATGCCATTTATATCTGCTTAAGTCCCATCCACTTGAATAATAGGGTACTCAGTACAGTTGTGCTGTGTGGTTTATTCTTCATTCTTGTAAAGGACCATGACATCAGGAAGATGATGCCATGACTTGCAAATGAATTGGATTTAAGTGAAGGAGAGCTGTGCAAAGTCACCAGCCTCACTTTCTCCTCCAGAGCCATGTGAGTCCAGCCAGAAACCCTGAGGGTCTTCCCCTCCCACCTTGATTTTTTGGGGGGTTGAGGGTGGGATTAAAGGGGCCATCCCTTGGCTCACTTCTTAAACAGCCCCAGTCACTGAATGGGTGTTGCCTCAGTCAAAGTGAGAACTTGGAAAGACCTTAGTTTGAAAAGGTCAACATCTCCCACTGCAGCCTGAGCCATCTCTCCAGTTGTCTTGATCTATATCTGGCCACTGGACCCAGATGGCTCTGGAGGAGAAAGTGAGGCTGGTGACTTTGCATGGTCCTCCTTCACTTAAATCCAATTCACTTTCAAGTCAGGGCATCATATTCCTGATGTTATGGTCCTCTTTGAGAACAAAGGACAAACTGCAACCTGTGAGTAGTCCGAGCTGCCTCACTGGGGACCCAACTGGCTAGTTCCAGCTGGGCAACTCAGCACAGAATAGTGACTTGAATTACAAGGGGCCTGTTTTAGAGGATAGTGTCAGCTTATATTTTATCTTGACTAAAACTAAGACAAGAAAAAAGGAACTTACAGCTGAAGGGTTATGAGTTCTCTTACTGGCCCAGATGAGTACTGAAGTGGCTTCCCAGTGAGTCTACGGAATCTTTCCCTAGAGATTTTTGTGAATAGATATGAAAGGGATGAAGACTTCCATATATGATGGGATAGATGAAATGACCTCTGAGGGTCCTATCCAACCTTAGATCGATTGATCAGTTAATAACCATTTATTAAGTGCTTACTATGTGCCAGGCACATGGGCTAACACCTGGATTTACAAAGAAAGGCAAGATACTTTCTGCCCTCAAAGAGCTCATGGTCTAATAGCAGAGGCAATATGCCAACAACTAAATACAAACAAGCTATATACAGGATAAATAAAAAATAATCAATGAAAGGAAAGCACTAGAAGGTAGGATTTTAGCTGGGATTTGAAGGAAGTCAGGTAATCCAAAATTATGTTTCTAGATCTCTATTAGAAATGAATGATGGTGGGGGCAGCTAGGTGGCACAGTGAGTAAAGCACTGGCCCTGGAGTCAGGAGGACCTGAGTTCAAATCCGGCCTCAAACACTTGACACATTTACTAGCTGTGTGACCCTGGGCAAGTCACTTAACCCCAATTAACCTGCCAAAAAAAAAAATAGAAGTGAACCAGGCTTGAATCAAAAATGAGGGACAACAAGTAGACAGCCCAAGTGCTTCAATGAGTCTCCCAGTTTAGTAAAGGAACCAGAAGAATCTCTGTAGTGCTCTGGGCAGATCATCTTCTAAGTATGATATAAAGTCATATATAAGCCTCACACAGGGTGAAAAGACATGGAAGGACTGTGGTCTACGTCAGTGGAGGTCAGTAGAGGCAGCTCTTACACTGATTAATTTATGAATCCATCCAAGTATCAGAGGATGACTTTGTGATAGAAATAAGCCAGTGTATTCATGCTTCCACAACACTGTTACACACTTTTGGTATTAACATTAAAATTTATCATCTTTGAGAGGCAGGTAGGGGGCACAGTGGAGAGACTGCTGGGCCTGGAGTCAGGAAGACTCATCTTCCTGAGTTTAAATATGGCCCCAGACACTGACTAGCTGTGTGACTCTAGGTAAGTCACCTGCTTGCCTCAGTTTCCTCATCTGTAAAATAAGCCAGAGAAGGAATTGACAAACCACTCCAGTATCTTTGCCAAGAAAATCCTATGGGTTTTCACATGACATGGAGTCACGAAGAGTTGGACATGCCTGAAAACAGCCAAACAACAACAAATGGTTTATAGGGGAAAGAAAATTCACATTGGAGTCAGGAGATCTATACTTTTCTCTCATCTCTGCCACTAAATTGCTGTGTAACCCAAGGCAAGATATTTTCTCTTTCTGGGCATGCTCCCTTGTCAACTCAATGAGTTTATCTAGCTTTTCTACAAAGTTGCTGGATAACCATGGTGTAGCCAAGTGAGGTGTGAACAACAGAAGAATAACACGTTATATGTTGAGTCAATCAATTTACAACATCTGGAAAGGAGTCACCTTTTTTATCTTTTGATATTTTAAGTAAATACAATGAAGGGAATGGGCCCAATTTAGGATCTTGACACCACTATTGACAGGTAGTCACCCAACTCCCATTGGCTTCCATTTCCTCATCTCTAAAATGAGGGATCAGAACTTAATAACCTGTAAAAGCTATTTATAAACATTCCAACTCCATAAATACATAGTTGACTATATCCCAACTATATATATAAAAATTCCAACAATAAATCTGTGATTCTGTGGCCTCTAAGGTCCCTTCCAGCTCCAAGCCTGCTTTTTTCAACAGGAATATTCCCTAGGATAGTTGAAATCCTGCTCTCAGGCTGTTGCTCAAGAGGACGACATATTACCTTGATAATAGTCGTTTTAGGCTGCTCGTCAGAACTCTATTTTCGTTCATGGCTTTCAATTACATTCTATTATTGGTTTATTTTTAAGACTTGTGAAAACGTGTCTTTTTTCCAAACTCTACCAGTATAATATACAATATCCAAAAGGGGAATAGACATCCACCAGACAAAACCCAAAGTCTACTCAGGTTCAGGAAGCTAAAATATAAGAGGCCTGCAATGTGTACATTTTCATTCATTTTAACCTGACAATTGCTAGGTCCTCAAGAAAATCAGTTAGGTGGTACAAGAGGATGGAGCACTGGACCTGGAGTCAGAAAGACTCATCTTCCTGAGCTCAAATCTGGCCTCAGATACTTACTAGCTGGATGACCCTGGGCAAGTCGCTTCACCCTATTTGCCTCAGTTTCCTCATCTGTAGAGTGAGCTGGAAAAAGAAATGGCAAAGCACTATGTGACCCCGGACAAGTCACTTCACCCTGTTTGCCTCAGTTTCTTCATTTGTAAAATGAGCTGGAGAAGGAAATGTCAAACCCTTCCAGTACTTTGCCAAGAAAACCCCAAATGTGTTCATGAAGAGTCAGACACAACTGAACAACGACAACAAGAAAATCAAGTGATAGAATCCCAGTACTGGAGAATATTAGAGATAAAAAGGGCTGGGAGTTGGAAGGGACTTTGAGACAATCAAGAATAGTGATTCTCAAAGTGTGATCCATGGATCCCTGGGGATCCCCAAGACCCTTTCAAAGGGTCAGCAAAGTCAAAACTATTTTTCTAATAAGACTAAGACATTATTTTGCCTATTAAAATACTCTTCTCTCTTCCAACTATATATCTGTGTGAGGCCAGATTTTCTTCATATACCTCAACAAGATGAACCATAGCACAAGAAATTGAATGCAGAGACAGTTGTGAGACTCTAGCTGTCTTCTATTAAGTCAGATATTAAAGAGAGTGGCAAAAATATGGAAAACATAGTTTTTTTTTTTCCATAAGAAATATTACTGGGGCAGATACGTGGCGCAGTGAGTAGAGCACCAGCCCTGGAGTCAGGAGGACCTGAGTTCAAATGCAGCCTCAGATACTTGACACACTTACTAGCTGTGTGACCTTGAGCAAGTCACTTAACACCAATTGCCCTACCTTCCCCCCTTCAAAAAAATGAAATATTATTTATATTACCATTCAATGAGTTTTTTGTCATTTTCAATGAATGAATAAATTTTCCTTTTTTTTTTGTTGGAGGCAATCGGCAATTAAGTGACTTGCCCAGGGTTACACATCTTGCAAGTGACTGAGGTCAGATTTGGACTCAGGTCCTCCTAACTCCAGGGCCAGTGCTCTATCTACTGCTGCCCTTTGAATGAAGAAATCTTTAAAATATATCAGTTTTCATTTCTAGCATTATAATATTGATATGATAAATTATAGTAATTAATATATAATACAATATATAATATAAATATATAGTATAATATAAATATAATATGTATAATATAAATAAATATGACCCACATAAACAAAAGCTCTTTGGGAATCTTTAATAATTTTTTTAAGAGAGAAAAAGAGTCTTGAGACCAAAATGTTTTGGAGACCCTCAGATATAGCCCAATCCCCTCCTTTCCATATGAAGAAACTGAAGCCCAAAGATGAACTGATTTGCTTTAAGGTGTACAACTAGGTGGTGACAAAGCTGGGATTCAAACTCAAGTCTTTAAACTCAAGACCGATCCTCTTCCCTCTACTTCAAGCTTTTCATTCCGGCTGTGCCCAACATGCTCTCAAAGTATCTGGTCTATGAAATTAATTTGGTTCGCAAATCTCCCAATCCAGGAAGCCAAATCTTAAATCCCAAGAGCCCTACCGGTGACTGATTACTTACTAGAGAAAACTGGATATTAGCTACCTGGTAGATAAAGACAGTCCTCACTGCTAGAACATTTTATAAAGAATTGGTCCTAGGTAAAGCTGTGATGTTGGCAATGTTTATATCTCATGTCCTACTTTCCTCTTTCTTCAGTGCTTTTAGTCTTGCCTCCTAGCCCATCTCAGACACCGACCCTGTGTTCCATTCCCTAGAGAGCTAAAGTGTTAACTGCCAACATTTTAAACTATAAATCCTAAAAAGATACTTAATATTCTAATAAGGTATTCTCAAAGACCAAAAAAAATGGCACTAAAGAGCATTGCCTTTCTAGTCAGAGAACAGGGGTCAGATCCTGCCTCTGATTGTTTTTACCTGGGTGGCATCAGGCAAGTTTCTTCACCTCCCTCTGCCTCTGTTTCCTTATCTATAAAAAGAGTGGGTTGGATTAAATGACCTCTGAGATTCCTTCCAGCTCTAAATATCTGACCCTTTGGGAAGGTATGACTTTCTCAATAATGGTCACATTTTAGGCAGCAGGAAAAACTGCCAGAACTACTATATCAGATATTCAATGTGATTTCCATCATGGACGTTGCAAGGCCCTTTGTGCCAGTGCCTGGCACAGAGTCAGTGCTTAATAAAATACTTATTAACTGATGGACAATAAGAGAACTTCCATCCATTTTTTATTTAGTGGAGGTTGTTGAGAGAGAATGGAGCTTCCATAATGATCCTTGACGTACTACTGAACCTTAGACATCTCCATACAAATCAAATGGAAAATTGCTATTGCTTAACTCACTCTGACCATGGTCTCTCAAGGAATACACGTAGCTTCTTTTACTAGTTTTCTTTCCCCTCAGAGACCGTCCATGACCTTGGGAACTCCTGAGCTGTCTTTGAAAGCCTTCACAGGCCCTGTCCATGTTATTCAACAAAGGTGGCTTTCTATATGACCCCAGGATATGTGACCAAACTGAGAACCACAGATGCTCCTTCAGCTGGCGGCTTATAATAGTCATTTTATCTCAGCAGGAAAAGGGTCTTTGCTTTCCAGCTGATTTTGCTTCTCTCCTAGAAGAGCACAGAGAAACAATTAAATATCCAAATTGCCTAATAAGATAATCCTTCAGCCTCAACACAACCGGAAAGGAAATTATTTGTATTCTTGTCATCAACCGCCCCCACCATCATCCCTAGTCATTTTATTTACAAGCCCACCCACCTACCCAGTTGAGATGTTGGATTTCTATAGAATCATTCAATTTTTTTTCATCCAACCCCCTTTGTGACCAACAGACATTTTCTAAAGGATTGTCCAGGGTGACAGTTATAGCCTGTGGCCATGGAGCATGGAAAAGCAGAAACCTATGCCAAAGTACTATGCTAATACGGCACAGAAATAATCATAGGATACATTTGATGTAAACCCGAGGGGGTATCAAGAGGTCCTTTAACTGGGGTCCAAGAACCTCAAGGGAGGGTGTTGGAGGAGGGGGATTACATGGCATAATAAGGAGGGTTCTTGACTTGGAATCAGGAAGACTTGGTTTCAGATTCTGCCTCTGACACTAATGTGACCAAAGGCAAGTCACTCGACTTTTCTGACCCTGTAACAGCAAGGAAATAAACACAACGTCAACAATAATTGTGAATATGCCTATGTAGTTCTGTATCGCACAGTATAAAAGACTCTCCATATAGAGGGTAGAAGAAGTAAAGCGTTTATTCAGACACCAGATAACCAGATCCCATAACCAGGCCATCTGCTCCCACAACCAGTGAGCCCACTTTATTATAACAGCAAGGAACTTAAAACACAATATCACAACACGGAGCCTTGCCATCCCAAAAGCTCTCCAATCCCCTACTGAGGTCTTTCCACAAAACCCACAGTACAGCTATCACAGGTTGACTTTCTGTACCTCAGCTCTAACTACCATGATGGCCATTAATATCCATAATGGCTCTCTCTGCATTTCCTGTGATACAATTTCCTTTTCCTTTTAGCAAGCTCCTCCCACCACATGTGACTTAGGCTTCCTGTGATGTAAGCAAGTCACATGGCCTATTAATGGGTGGGAAAGATCATCAAATCTAAATTGTGTAAGATGGAAATAATAATAGTTGCAGGGTAGGTCCTATGTCATAGGATTATCATGAGGTTCAAATGTTAAAAAAAAAAAAGCTTGTAAAACAAAAAAAGTATCTGTGACCCTGTTTGGGGAGTTTTCTTGGCCATTTCCTTCTCCAGCTCATTTTACAGATGAAGGACTGAAGCAAAAAGTGTTAAGTGACTTGCCCAGGGTCACACAGCTATAAGTGTCTGAGGCTGGATTTAAACTTGGGCTCTCCTGACTCCAGGGCCAGTGCTTTATCCAGTGTGCCATCTATCTGCCCTTAGTTTTAAAATGTTGGCAGCAGCAGCAATTAGGTTTCAATGTATAAACAAGATTTAGCTACAGCTCTGATCACTTTATCAGGGTCCCAATTCCTCTCTGCTTGGATCAAGAAAGAAAGGATGTGATTGCCTTATAGGATCAATCACACCCCTTGGGCATGTGTATAAAAACAGCAAGCCAGTCCAGTGGACTGTTTCATGTATGAACCCTACCTAGTTCAGAAGGCATCAGTAAAGAGTTGGAGCTAGAACTGAAAGGGAAAAAAACCAGTCCCCTAAGAGGCAATTACTTTGGGGAGAGGAAGAGACTTTGGGATTTTTACCCAAACCTCCCCATCCACAACGTCTCCAACAAGGACAAAAATCTGCTACATGCATCAGATAAGGGTATTGTGCTAGGTGACTCCTAGACCCCCTTTCAGTTCTAGAGTCAATTAAGATATGGTTCTGAGTCTCAGCTCTACTTTCTAGCCCTGAACAACAAAAAGGTCATTTACCTTTTGTTGTTTAGTCACCTTTTAGTCATGTCTGACTTTTTGTGACCCCATTTGGGGTTTTCTTAGCTATTAGAGTGGTTTGCCGTTTCCTTCTCATTTTACAAATGAGGAAACTGAGGAAAACAGGGTTAAGTGACTTGCCCAGGGTCATTAAGTTAGTGTCTGAGGCCAGATTTGAACTCAAGAAGATGAGTCTTCCTGACTCCAGGCCCAGCACTCTATCCATTGTACCACCTAGCTGACCCAATGACCTTAGGTAAGCCAGTTTTACCTTTTCTGTATCTTGGTTTCCTCATCTATAAAATGAATGCTAATACCACTTGTTCTTCTTATCTCACAAGGTTGTGGTGAGGATCAAAGTGTGAGCTTTGTAGGAAAGCTCACCTTGTTAAGACCTACAAGATCTATCATTTGTTCTCCTGGTGAGGCTTAAAAAACAGAAAAATAGAGGGCAGCAATTGGCATAGTATTTATGGCAGGCTTAAATAGAACTCTTTATGCCAAATTCCTCTGAATTTCCATGAATCATTATGTTCTTTTTCTCTAAAATGAAAATCCAAAAAAGCACAGAGATGTTTGCAAATCATTATGGATGATCCAGCCAAGTAATGGACTCACCCACTGAAATTGTCAAACAATGCTATCTGAAAGTGAACCTGGTGTTGTCCCTGTTGAGCAAATAGATTTATTATAGGAACAGTTTTGGCTTTTCTTTTTTTTCACCCATAATAAAGCCTTTGTTTTCTCTTAAAGAATAACTCTAAGGATGTCAGTTTATCCCAATCAGAAATTTCACTACACTCAGAAACAAACTGAACAGAGATTAAAAAAAAAAAGTTAAATGTTGCCTTTCATAATCCTGTTTAAAGAGATTTTAATTAGCTATGGTGCTCCCATGCCTCCTGGTTATAGGGCCTTTGGCATCTAAAGGTACAATAGCAGCAGGATTCCCTCCTGTGCCAATATCCTTGTTAGGTCATGGGATAGTGCCCTTCTTCAGTCAATGACAATCTGTCAGAGGACTGAGCTGGTAGCAGCCAGGCTCATTTGTGTGTTGGAAAGGCTATTTGTCCCCACTTACTAACCACAGATGTGTGTATATACATAAATACATATATACATATGCATACACAAATACACATACACACACACACACACATACACATGGCACTGTGGATAGACTGCCTAGCAGGGAATCTTTCTGTTCTGAGTTTTCTTCTACAATATGAATAACATGCACATGTAATATTGCACATGTATAACCTATATCAGATTGCTTACTATCTCAGGGAGTGGAAAGGGAAGGGAGGGAAGGATAGGATTTGAAACTCAAAACTTAAAAAAAAGTTAGAAATATTTTTACATGTAATTGAGGGAAAAAATATTAATAAAAAGAAAAGAATGCGAAGTCCTTGAGGGCAGGGACCAACATTTTTTGCCTTCCTTTGCATCTCTAGTTCTTAAAACAGTGCCTAATAGTTAATGTATATAATAAATACTTGCTAATAATTATAATGGTTTTGTGATGAAGAATTAAAGAATGAGTTAAAATCTTGTGAGCTCAATGCCAAACCATGTAAAAACAAGTAACTGCAGCAAAGAATAAGCTGCATGTTAACAGTTTTTAAATATGCAAAAAAAAGTAAAGTTTATGGCATGTGTATATTGCACTTTGGTCTCTCTCCCAGAATGACACCATCTCCCCCTCTGAGGGGCTGGGGATTGGCTTCATAGTCAAAGAGGATCCTTTTCAGCACATGGTGGCTAATGGACCAGAATCTTTTACAGAATGTCTGCGTATGCTCCGAAGTCCACATGGGGATTCTATCCAGAGTATGCTCATAAAGACTGGACTCTTTGATCAGTCCACCATTAAATTTAATTATTTCACTTTCTTCTAGCTAACTTGTATACAACTGTAAAAGTATCCAAAATGGAGGTAATGCATGATTCCCCTTTGTTGGCAGGCTTCAAAAAGAGGCTACATGACCACTTATTGAATATGTTGTTATAGGAATTCTTTTGGACTAAGTGGCCACTGGGATCCCTCCTAACCTTGAAGTTCTGTAATTTTCTGATATCTTCAGTTAAAAACATTCCCTAGGGATTGTTGACAATATTATAGGATCATAGATTTAGAATTAGAAGAGACCTTAAAAGTCATTGAGCCCAACTTCCACACTTTACAAATGAGGAAACTGAGGTCCAGAGAGATTATAAGACTTGCTCATAGTCACAAAAGTGGTGTCAGAAGTGGGATTTGACCCCAGGACTTCTCAATTCCAGGTCTGGCAGTCTACCAACTGTCATATTACTTATCAACTTTCAGTTTCATTGACTGAGAAAGATGCCTACGCCTCCCATGTGATAAGCAAGAATTCTACCATGGAACTACCGGTACATAAAGCTGTTTGAAACCAGGATGATCCTCAGTTGTAATTCCTAACATATGCCTGGGAGGCATATTCAAGGGAAAAAAGGAATTGTCATATAATATACTTATGGGGGCAGCTAGATGGAGCAGTGGATAGGATGTGAAGTCAGGAAGATGAATCTTCCTGAGTTCAAATCCAGCCTCAGACACTTACTAGCTGTGTGACCTGGGGCAAATCATTTTACCCTGTTTGCCTCAGTTTCTTCATCTGTAAAATGATCTGGAGAAGAAAATGGCAAACTACTTCAGTATCTTTGTCAAGAAAACCACAAATGGGGTCATGAAGAGTCAGACACAGCTGAAACAACTGAACAACAATATTTTTATAGCTTTAAAAATTAAACACACAAAAAAATACTCATTTAAAGTCTTGGTTATCTTTACCCCCAAATTTATACTCTATGATATTTCTTGCTCCTTCTCCTCCCTCTTTCTTAATTGTTGAAGAACAAGAAAATGGATGTCTGTATATGGAACAGTAGATAGATCACTGGGCATGGAGCAGAAGTTCTGGGTTCAAAACCTGCTATGTATACTTACTGGCTGTGTGATGCTGTCCAAGTCGCACAGCATCTCAAGGCTTCATTTTTTTCGTCTGTAAAACAAGGGGTTTTGAATTCAGTGGCTTCTTAGACCCCTTAAAACTCTATTTCTATGATTCCGTGTATCTTTGTTGTTGTTTGGTCCTATCTGACGACTCTTCATGACCCCATTTTGGATTTTCTTGGCAAAGATACTGGAGTTGTTTGCCATTTCCTTCTCTAGCTCATTTTACAGATGAGGAAACCAAGGCAAACAGGGTGAAGTGACTTGCCCATGGTCACACAGCTAGCAAATTATAACAACAATGTTACTTGTAGCTGCTGTGGAGGTATAAGGCCAATAATACCAGCACACAGGAAGGCTGCCAGCACAGGTTCTTTGATCTGCTTTTCTAAAGGAAAGCAACTTTAAGGGGTTAACATTCTTACTTTAGCTAAACATACATATATCATTTGCTTAGTTCAGGGGAAAAACTGAACTTCAAAGCAAACACAAACAGAAATTACAAACAGAGAAAATAACACAAATCAATAGACAGGCTTCTAACTGTTTGACCATAGCAATACATAAATAGTTACTAGAGAGAAAAGCACCAACATCTGGGTTTTCAAAGTTGGGGGGGCTCCTTAACAGCTACCCAGAGTCTTGTCTGGCTAAATCACATGAACACTCTTCCCATGAGTGAGCCCCAAAGCAAAATGCTAACCTCAGAGTATATGTAGTGTTTCTAATCAAGGACTCTTGATTCAATCAAAGACTTGGTTTTTTTTTTTGGAGGGGGGAAGGCAAGGCAATTGGGGTTAAGTAACTTGCCCAAGGTCACACAGCTAGTAAATGTGTCAAGTGTCTGAGGCTGGATTTGAACTCAGGTCCTTCTGACTCCAGGGCTGGTGCTCTATCTACTATGTCACCTAGTTGCCCCAGTCAAAGACTCTTGATTCAAACAAAGGCAAGACTCAATCAAAGCCCTTTGATTACCTTAGTGCTGAGAAGAACTCCAAAAGAAAAACCGGCACAAATTCCCACTTTGCTTGCCATTACACAAGTGTCTGAAGCTGGATTTGAACTCAGGGAGATGAGTCTTTTTCAGTCCAGGGCCAAATTCCACTTAGCTACCCCATTCTATGTATCTAGTGTTTGTCCAAACTATTTGTGATTCCACGGCTCAGGATTGACTTTTTTTTTGGTTATTAGTAATGAGTGTTTTCAAAAAATATGTTACTTTACAAGTAAATCAACTCCTATGTAAGTAAAAAATCCCCAAGGGATTTTAACTTCATAAGCTGACATTACATATGCAGGAATCAATTTGTGCATAAGTCACTTGTTCAGTTCATGGCTCTCCTCTGGGTTGTTTAGTTGTATTTACAACACCAAAAAGTAAATTCCTCACAGTTGTTGCTAACTGCAGTCTCATTGATAAATAGTGCCTTGAGCAAATCAGTTTATTTTCTGCCTTTTTAAAAAAGCATTAATAATCAGCTGTTCTCTCTGCATTATCCCTGTGCTTCTCCCAAGACAACGGAATTCTTCCAGAACAGAGACTTTTATATTACAGCAAATCACCCAGGCCGAGTGCCCTGATTGACAAGAATATTATCTTATATTTGTATAGACTATTAGAGTTTACAAAGCACTTTGGAACAATCACATTCACCTCTAGATAGTTTTGTGTGATACGCAGGAAAAGGATGTTATCAGCCCCATTTTATAGTAGAGGAAATTGAGTCTCAGAGAGGGTGAGGCTTACCTGTTCAAAGTCACATAGCTGGTAAACCATAAGCTAAACCTAGTGCTTTTTTCAGCCATTGTTTACTGTTTTATTTTATTTTTTTTTATTCCATGTGGTTAATTAATACAAAGCATGCAGGACAGAGTCCAAAGACACCATCTATAGTAAACCTACTCTTGTTGTCTGGTCAGGGTTATAGCAACTTAAAAACTACATAATATAAAAGCAAGTGACAAATGAGAAAGGCCTCTGAGCAGTCAGAATAATTATCCCCTGTTAACTAAAACATTTAACTACATAGGACAGGTGCTCAGAGACTGATTAGCCCTTATTTAATTTATAATTACAATAGAATTGTTTTCAAGAGGCCCTGACCTTTGACACAAATAACAAGAGAAATCTTTTCCTAGGCACAAAAGCCAAGAATCCACCACCTTTCACCTGTTTCCTGCATAAGTAGTTGACATACTCTCCCCTTCCCCTGGGCCCTATGCAGCCCCGCACTCCATGGTTAACCATCTCCCCTTCATTCTAGATTTCTCTCTCTCATCCTGGGACCTCTGGAAACATCTTCTTCCCCCAAATCTACCCCGCTTCCAAACTTCTCCATTTCAATTAAGGACAGTATCATCCCTTCTAGTCAAAAGGAAGGAAGGGGACAAGTGTTTATTGATGGGCCTGCTATGTTCCAGGCACTGTGATAAGTGCTTTATCTGATCTTCACAACTCTGAGAGGTAGGTGATATTGTTGGTTTTCTCATTGTTCAGTCATTTCAGTACCGTTGAACTCCTCCATTTGGGCAAAGATACTACAGTGGTTTGCCATTTCTTACTCCAGCTCATTTTACAAATGAGGAAACTGAGGCAGAGAGGGTAAAGTGAATTGCCCAGGGTCATGCAGCTAGGCTGAAGCCAGATTTGAACTCATGTCTTCCTGACTCCAGGCCTGGCACTCTATCCACTGTGCTACCTAATAGCCCAAGGTGCTATTATGATCCCTATTTGAAAAAATTTTACATTTTCCTTTTGAAAAAACTTACACACAGATTAACTAACTTGTTCAGGGTCACTCATTTGAACTCAGTTCTTCCTTTCTCCTGGCTCATTACTCAAACTACTTTGCCACCTAGTCATCCACATCCAAAAACCTCTGAGCTAGCTTCATGTCCTACATCCAGCTGCCAGGCCTTTTCAAGTCTACACTTTGACCATATCTCTTTCACCCTTCCCCTTCTCTCCACTTATGCAACCTCCAACAGCCTCCCCTCCCAGATGGATAGTTTTAGGATGGTGATTTGGACCATCTTGTGTCTCAGTTCTTACCTAGCCCTTAGTCACTGAATGGGCATTGCCTCAGACAAATTGAGACCAGAGAAAGACGTAATTTAGAAAGGCCAAGGTCACCCATTCGTCCTGGCTCATCACCAGCCATGTTGACTTTTGTCTTGCCTCTGGATTTCAATAATGCCGGAGGAGAGAGTGAGGCTGAGGACAATTCCCAGCTCTGCCTCACTTCAATCCAATTCACTCTCAAGTCAGCACATCACTTGTGATATCACTGGCCCTCTTGGAGAACAAAGGATGAACAACAACGGCTTTTCCAACCACTATCATAATTCAGGTCCTTGTCCCCTCTCATCCACATTATTGTAGCAGCTTTCCAATTGCTCTTCCAGTCCCTAGTCTCTATCCTGTCTGATCCATTCACAATATGACTAACAAAATAATCTTCCTAAAGCAGAGAGAGATCTGTCCATGTGCCACAACAATGCTACTCGCTGCTACTGTGGCTATGTAAGGCCAATAACATCAGCACACAGGAGGGCTGCCAGCACAGGTTCTTTGATCTGCTTTTCTAAGGAAAGCAACTTTAAGGGGTTAACAATCTCACTTTAATTAAACATGCATATATCATTCACTTAGCTCAGGGGAAAAGGCCAGCACTCTGAACTTTGGAGAAAACACAAAAAGAAATTACAAGCAGAAATTATATAAAAAGAACAAATAAAACACAAATTAACAGATAGTGCTTCTAGCTGTCTGACCAAGACATTACATGCATAGTTATCAGAGAGAGAAGCACCAGTGACTGGGTTTTTCAAAGCCAGGGGTCTCCTTAACAGCTACCCAGAGTCTCTCTGGCCAAATCACAGGAATGCTCTTCTAATGAGTGAGCCCCAAACAAAACGCTAACCTCAGAGTATATATACACTTCTTCAGGGTCAGAGGGCTTCACAGCTCTAGTGACCTAATTAGCAAAAGGGTGTGGGCCTTTCTACAAACAAAGGCAAAACTCAATCAAAGGCATTTGATTGCCCCAGTGCTGAGAAGCACTCCAAAACGAAAGACAACAAAAAGTCCCACTTTGCTTGCTGTTACACCACGCCACTCCTCATATCACCATGTCAGTGGCTCAACATTGCCTACGAGATAAAATACAAATGCCTTAACCTTGTTTCTATTTTCCTTTTAAAAAATTGCATTGGTGCCTTCTGTTTAACATCAGTTCCCCCAATACCTCCCAGCCTCCATTGAACACTCATTTACAACATAGAGAAAAATGGTAGTTAAGTAAGGCCAACCAACGCAGTAACTATATTAGAGGAGATATTATGGGATGCTAGATTTAGAGCTAAAAGGAGCCGTAAGGGTCATTGAGTCCAACCCCCTCATGTTACAGATTAGGAAACTGAGGCCTAAAGAGGTTAAATGATTTGTCCAGGATCACACAACTAATAAGCATAGGAAGTGAGATATGAACCAAGGTCTTTCCTTACCCCAGGTACAGACCTCTAGTCACTACACCATGCTGCATCGCCATAATGTTCCACATCAGCAGTCTAACTTCATAACTGAAAGGAAGGGGAAGTGTATTTCATCATTGGTCCTCCAAGGCCATCAGTCTCGCTTTTAAGGCCATCTATATATGACTCCCTTATTTTCCAACTTTATTTTCTACTATCTTCCTTCATAGGCTTTATATTCCAGCCAAGTTGAAGTACCCTCCATTCTCCACCCTCCATACTACACCTCTTTTTCCATATATTCATGTAAGCTATTTCCTCTGGCCTGGAATGGGCTTCTGTAACAACAATTCACTAGCAGATGCTGTAGGGGTGTAAGACACACCAACATCCAGCACACAGAAAGCTGCCAACACAGGTTCTTTGATCTGCTTTACTAAGGAAAGTAACTTTGAGGGGTTAACAATTTCACTTTAATTAAACTTAAAATATCGTTCACTTAGTTCAGGAGGAAAAGCTAGCAAACAAATTACAAACATACGTTATAAACAGACCAAATACAAACCAACATCTGGGTTAGCAAAGCCGGGGGGCAGTTACAACGGCTTGCCCAGAGTCACTTGCCACTCTTCCAATGAATGAGAGCCCCAAATAAAACATCTAGGTTTCTTCTAAGCCAAGGGGCTCCTTAAAGGCTACACAGAGACTCCACACCAACACTCTTCCAATGAGTGAGAGCCCCAAGGGAAAAAGTGTCAACCTCTGAGTTTATATATCTTGTTCAGAGGCAAAGGGCATCACAATGTGCAACTCAAACCCACGTGGCCTAAAAGCCTCTGGTGTCACAAACATGTGACTCAAACCCATGCAAACCAGGCTTTCCCTTGAGGCAAGGAGGTCATCAAAGACTCCTGATCCAATCAAAGAAACAAAGGCCAGACTCTTCAAGGGCACTTGATTAAATAAGTGCTAAAAGAGAAAACAGTAGAAGAAAGTCCCACCTTAATTACTGATACAGCTTCCTCCTCAGTTCTCAGAGGCATTCTCTTCCTTCAAGCCTCACTCAGGAGCCGGGACTTTAGTGGAAGCTTTCCATGATTATCAGAGATCTCTCCCTCCTTGATTTTCTTTGTACTATACTTGTTCATATATTTAATGGCAGAATGGGATGGGCCAATATCAGCCCTCCTCCCCTTACATATACTTACTTCATATATGTTGTGTCCACCAATAGAGTGTAAGCTCCTTGAGAGTAGGGATTGCTTCATTTTTAAAAATTTTATTAATTTATTTTAAACTTATATACTAAAACTTAAATACACAGTCAAAAAAGAAAAGGAAACATATTATAAACTTAAATACTAAAACTTGAATACACAATAAGAAAAGAAAAAAAAAGCATTGCCATGGGCACAGCAGAATGTAAGAGAGGTTTCAAAATACAGAGCAATAAATTTCCATTTCAAAAAAGTATATATAATGAATACTACACATTGTATTCAGAGCTGTCCAACTTTGCTTCCTTATGAATTTTCTTTTTTGTTTGTTGCTGTGCACTTTGTACTTTATTCTTTTTCTGCCTCTTTCTCCTCTCCTTCCCACCCCCAGTTGCTTCATTTTTGTCTTTATATTCCCAGCACTGAGCAAATGCTTGGCATGTATCAGGTACTTAATGCTTTTTTAATTGAATGCTTGCAGACATGTCAGAAGGCTGGGTGTGCTGAAGCCATCTCAAAGTCATTAGTGCGAGCCAATTGTTAAATTTTCTGCGTGAACATTTATACCTTGGAAATCAGCAAACACCACAAATCAGGATTTGGTTTATTGTTTTGATTGTCTAGACTTAAAAAAGTGATGGAGAAAGTATTACTCATGCAGATTGAACTTAAAAGTGTGTCAGGCACATATTTTTGTTTTAACAGAGAGCCAGTTGTTAAACATTTACCAGCGTACCCCTAGATGTAAGGGACATAGATAAAACATGACCCTGACAGCTCTCCTTCCCAGAGGGGAAATTCCTAACAGAAAACAAGGACACATAATTTAATACTTCTGTGAATCTGTGATCTCATTAATGTGGACACTTCCTCCACTGGTAAGGATAAAGCCATCAATGCTCTCTTTCCCATCCTGTAATCTCTCTGTCTCTCTCTGTCTCTGTCTCTTTCTCTCTCTCAATATATACATATATACACATACATATACATATATATTTGTGTGTCTCTGTGTGTATATGGAAAAAGAGAGATATTTCCATATATATCACAGGATGAGGTCACTGACAAAAACATATTTTTACACATTGATATGTTATATTTATTGAATATTATTCATAATATTTGATAAATATGATCTATTAATATTCACATGACAAATATATTTATATATGTTTTTTGTCACTGACTTTATATAATTCTTCCACAGAGGAAGATACTGTCCTCTGATTCCTTTCTTTATTTTTTGTGCATACCAGAGCACTTAGGCTAACTTTGTTTTTACTCTTACTGTCAACAACCAGGTCACTTCCTTTTCCAGTTAGACACATCTTTGTGTATGTCTTTGGCATCATCTCTAATGTGTGAGTCACTATTGATAACCTATGTGATCCTGCCTACATCCTTTGTGGCCCTTTGGGCCACCTGCAATTTTCATTCTTTGGAGAAGGTGGTGGTGTAACTGGCAGCTCCATGGCATCCCTGGGAGAATCTTGATGAGATTTTCCAGATGTTGCTATTTGTAGATGATGCTGTGCTGATTGTATCATGCCTCGGGGCGCTACAATGAGAAGTCTCTCAATCCAGAACCACTAAAAGGAAATTGGCCAAATATTCCAAATGGTGTATTGTCCAGGCTATGGCCTGCTGGTAGGTGATCAGACTATTGAACCAGCCTGTCTTGGACAGGCACTACAGATGGACTATGAGCTGTGCCCAGAATTCAGTAGGAAGAAGAGGGCTGGCTACATCACATATGGGAGCTTGTTCTATGCTTTCAAAGATGCCCAGCTGTTCTGGGCTGCAAAAGTTCATCTTTTGAATAATAGTGTCACATCAATCAACAAACATTTAGCAAGTGCTGCTGTGTGCCAGGCACTGTGCTAAGTGCCAGGGATATAAAGAAAGGCAAAGTATGGTCCCTGCTCTCGAGAAGCTCATAGTCACTTGCATGAAATAATAAAGAGTGAAATAAGCAGAACCGAGAGAACACCTTATACAGTAACAGCAATATTGTTCAAGGAATAACTGTGAATGACTAAGTTCTTCTGAGTATTCTAAATATCTAAATTCAATACAAAGGACCTATGAAGGAAGATCCTATCCCCCTCCAGAGAAAAACTGGAAAGAAAACTAGAAAGAAACTAGCAGAAAAAGAAGTAAGCATAGTCTGATTTTACATGTATATGTATCTAGGTCAAATGGTGGCCTCTAGGGCAGGAAAGAGACAGTTTGAAACTTAAAATGTAACCAAAAAAATTAAATTAAATTAAAAAAAAAGAAGTTCACAGTCTAAGGGGGAGACAATGTGCAAATAACTATGTATAAATGAGACATATTCAGGACAAATTGGACACAACCAAAAGAGGGAAGCTACTAGCATTAAGGGGGATCATGAAAGGTTTGTTGTGGAATTTAGGATTTATCTGGGACTTGAAAGAAGCCAAGGAGGTCAGAAGATGGAGAGGGGAGAGAGAGAATTCCAGACATTGGGGACAGCCAGTGAAAATATACATACCTGGGGTAAAACTGGGATACCCAGACACCTCGGCAGTGATGCTGCCCTAATACAAAGATCCCATCTGATTCTTCTTGTTATTAATCGGCCAGTATCTAACATGGGGAAAGGCTCAGTGACATGGAGACATGCTGTTCTCCATGGAAAACAGAATACCAAACTGGTAGGCCAGAAGACCTTGGTTCAAATATTGTCTCAGACACTAATTAGCTGTATGAACCTGGAAAATTATGTAACCTCTCTGAGCTTCAGTTTCATCATTTGTAAAATGATAGGCTGCAAGAAAGTGAGGGTTATTTGTTTTTCAATGATTGGGTGAGGTCTATAATAAAGTGGGAGAGTCAAAGCAGGAATGACCTTGGATCTCTTTCCCTTTGATAAGAATTGTGGTATAAGCAGAGATAGGTGTTAGTTATCAGGGTCTTTGAACTTGGTTCCCACATAGCACCCACACCAACTGGCAGCAAGTGATTCTGAGAGCAGAAACATCTAATTCAGCACTCAGTCTCGTAGACAGAGTGCTGGATCTGGAGCCCCAGAATGTGCTATTTCAAAGAGGAAACCCAGGGCAGCCATGTCTTCATTCCTCTCTAGTCTGTACTCTTGAGTCTCTGGATTTTCTCTACCCTGTCATGACCCTACAGATGCCCCCTCCTCCCCTCCTCCTTATTCCCCTTTCCCACTTTTCAATTCCCTTTTATGTGCTTTACAGAGTACCAGTACCCACTGGTTTGGGACTCTCCTCATTGGTGGAGATGATGCCATGTGCCTGTGTGAGAAGCAGGGTGGAGATAGAGAGAAGAGAGAGGAGAGTCTCTTCAGACTCCTCAGTTCTCTTGAGTGTCTTCTGGCTCTGCAGCTGCTTTGGGCACTTCTATATTCTAGCGTCAAGAGAGAAGATAGATGATGACAATCCCACTTCAAGTTACTGAAGGAAGAATAAGACTCCAGGAAGAAGCCAACATGAGAGAAGATGGCAGTCTCTATCATGTCTCTATCCCTAGCTTACTGCCCTGCAGCGCTTCTTAAACTATGGGTCACAACCCCATATGGTGTTGTGTAACTGAATGTGGAGGCTGTGAAAAATTTGGCAACAGCAAAAGGTTTCCGAACATGCAACGATCAAAAATTAATTCAAAATCAAACACATAATGAATTCAAGGTGTTTCTGGCAGTGTTTGCCCATGTTGCATCTTGTGACTTCACTGCAGTGAAGCCTTGGTTCTGAACCCAGCATTGACTATTTTAAAACCAAAATATCAATCAACTCTGCAAAACATTGGAGATGCTCTATGTCCTGCAGTATCAAATATTCCACCAAGATTTAATTCTTTATCTAAAAATAAACAAGCACATCCATCTCATTAGTATGCAAATTTGTTTTCATCTTTAATAAATGGTAAAATTATATGTATATGAAAGAATTGCTTTAAAAGAAATTTCTTTATGATTTATTATCAGTAAATGTTTGATTTGTAGACCTATTTTGTATACCTGTATACCCAGGGTCACGTAAAAATTGCTTGGGGGGTGAAAAGAGGTCATGTGTAGAAAAGTTTAAGAAGTCCTGCACTACAGACTTTGGGGAATTTTCCTTCAAGTGAGATCTGGGACTCTCTCTTGGTAGAGTTGAGTTACCTCGTTGCCAATAGGAGAGCTCTTTTACTCTATGTATTATCTAGCATACACTCTACTTTCTCTGATTTCTGTTTTGCTATTAACTTGACTTAATCTATGTGTGTGAATTGGTATTTGGTGGGAAAGAAGTAAAGCTTTGAATATAGAGCTTGAGGCCCTCCTTTCTCCATTAAGAAATAGCAATCAGAAGTTTACTTCGAACCCGAAAACCACATCCTCTAGACCAACAAAATTAAGGGATCACATTCATGTAATTCTATCTCTGTACCCATGCTTTCTGAGGAGAGCAGAGAAGACAAGCTTCTGGTTCCAATCTCTGCTTCTCCTCCTGGAAGGAAATAAAATCCCCCTTGAGAAGAATGGGGGGAGAAGAAGCTAGAGATGTCTCTTCTGCCTCCTTTTGAGCCATATGACAACACCCCATGCGATGTTTGAAGGATAGCCTCACTTCATGTGTTATCTTGTTCCATTAGAATGTGAGCTCTGTGAGGACAGAGGGTGTCTTTCTGCTTGCATGTAGGGTGCTTAGCACAGTGCCTGGAACATAGTCAACAATAAATGCTTTTTGACTTGATTATACTTGTGGCAGGGACCCCTTTGGCAGTCTGGTGAAACCTGTGGACCCCTTCTCAGAATCATAGTTTATTTTAAATTCACAAAATAAAATACAGGAGGTTACAAAGGAAATCAATTAAATTGAAATATGGTTATCAAAAATTCTTTTAATAACTTCAGGTTAAGAACCTTTGTTACAAATCATCTACTCATTGAGCTGATGCCAAGTGAAGTGAGCAGAAACAGGAGAACAATGTACATAGTAACAGCCACATTGTGCAATTATTGACTTTGTATAACAACAATTTAGATTTGAAGATCTTTCCCACTCATTAATAGGCCATGTGACCTACTTACCTCACAGGAAGCCTAAGTCACATGTGGTGGGAGGAACTTGCTGAGAGGCAATGGAAAGTGTATCACAGGAAATGCTGGGAGAGAGCAGTTAGAGCCGAGGGTGAGAGCAGACATGCTGGCTGTGAGTTTGTTTGTGGGAAGGCCCAGTAGGTGGGCGGGAGGTTATGGGATGGCGAGGCTCTATGCTGTGATATTATGTTTTAAGTTACTTGCTGTTACGATAAAGTGGGCTTACTGGTTTTGGAAGTTGGGTGCTGCTTGGATGGGTTGGACATTGGCTTTGGGATTTGGTCCTCTGGTGTCTGAATAAATGTTTTACTCCTTCTACCTTCTATATGGAGAGTCTCTCATATTTTGCAATATAGAAATACATAGGCATTTTCACAATTATCATCGATGTGTTTATTGCCTTGCTAATACACTTTGGTAGACTTAACTCTTCTCAGCAATGCAAGGACCTAAAACAATTCATGACGGAAAATGCCATCCATGTCCAGAGAAAGAACTATGGAATCTGAATTCAGATTGAATCATGCTATTTTCTCTCTTTTTTGTTTTGTTTTGTTTTTCCTTTCTCGTGGTTCCTCCCATTCATTCTAACTCTTCCATACAACATGACTAATGTGAAAATATGTTTGATAATAATGTATATGTAGAGCCTGTATCAGATTGCATGCCATCTTGTGGAGGGGGGAGGTGAAGGAGGCAGAGAAAATTTAAAACTTGTGGAAGTGAATGTTGAAAACTAAAATTAATAAATTAATCTAAAAACTAGACAAATCATCTACCCACCCTCCACCCCCATTTTCCAAAAGAGAAAATTGAGATCCAGAGAGGTTGAGGGATTGGTTGATGATCACACAGCCAGGGTCAGAACCCAGGTCTTCTCACTTCCAGTCCAATGCTCTTCTGTTCTGTTCCCTCTGTTTCCCTTTCTCTGCCTTCCTCTTAGTGCAGGAAGACCACCCAGGCTCTCCCTGCCTATGCCAAGTTATACTGTGAAAATCTGTGAGTAAAGTTAAGAAATCATCCTGAATCTAAGCTCTCTGGCAGGGCCAAAAGCTGTTAAAGCAGAATTGAGAAAAAGCAGGTGAATTAAGTATCCAATTATGCAGAGAAACCCATGATCACAGTGTGAGAAGGTATAGAATGGTTTATTATTCCTTACTTGAGTCTATTACTGATTATCATTGCCATCCCCCCCTACTGGAGTTGGATGACTCAGCCCCCTGGTGGGCATGACTCTAGGCAAGGTACCACAAAGATGCAGTTAGAACAGAGAGCCCTTTGCATGACTAGATACAAATTGGGTAGAATGCCAGGGTCATTAGCATTTGCTTGCTTCCCACAGCTGTCTTCCAACCTATAGTAGAGACACAGCTGGCATTTTGAGATCAAGTACAAAAACCTTTATGACAGCCTTGAAGGGAGAAGACTCGGGGGGTAGGTGACAACTGCCTCCAAGCATTGGAGGGACTTCACGTAGAAGAGAGGCTACTCTTGTCCTACTTCAAATTAGAATGTGGAATGAGAAACAAAGAGGAAGCTAGGTGGCCCAGTAGATGGCGTACTGGACTTGGAGTCAGGAAGACTTGTATTCAAATCCTGCTCCAGACTCTTTCCTAGCTATGCTACCCTAGGCTTTAAACTCTGCTTGCCTCAGTTTCCTCATCTGTAAAATAGAGATTAATAATAGCATCCACCTCCCAGGGTTGTGAGAATAAACTGAGATGATATTTGTAAAATGTTTAACAAACCTGACAATACTATATAAATCCTATTATGATTATTATTCACGGATAAAAGTAGCAGAGAACTAGATTTCAGGCTCCTATTATTATTCATTACCACCTAGCAGGGAGGAATGGACCATTGGAATGGGACAGAGAAGAGGTGAATTTTGATTGGAAAGAGCTCTAGAGTCAGTGATGTGCTGATAAATGTTTAATAACCAGTTCTCTAGGGGGGAAAATGTATACATGGCATACTTTTAAGTCTAAGTTGCATTATGTGGTGGAGGACCACTTTCCTAAGTCTGTACAAGAAATAAAATAATAAATCAAGCTCTGATTTGTAGCATCTTCCAGTTTCCAAGATATAAATGTTCACACAGTAAATTAAACAATCACCTTTCTCAGGCAAGTTTGAGCTGCCTCCAGCACAACCCTGATGGAAGGAGTACTTCATTCACAGTTGGAGGAGATGAGTTTTAATCCTGGCTTTATTACTTATTACCCAAGAGACTCTCGGAAAGTCACTTAACCTCATTTATAAAATAAGGGAAGGGCAGTTAGAGTAGATGAAATCTGAAGTCCCTTCTAACTTTCTTCCTAAATTACTTAGCTCTTTTAACCCTCCAATTTCTCTTATGAAAAGATGGAGATGTGATGAGAACCTAGCACAGGGGATGCCTCTCCATGTCTACAGGTAAAGGAGCCTGCACCTAGGAGACTCGTGATGACCCATGAAGTGCTTTGAAGAAATTGTGGAACATGTGTAGGCATTCTGTTACAAGTTCTGGTCTGCTAACTTCATGGAAGAATGTGAAGCTCTTTGGCCACGGAGGCATTCAAAAAGCCTTGGTGATCTTCCTTTAAAGCCTCTCTTGAGTCTATCTTTTCAGATGCCTGGTTCATTGGATACTCATGCCCACAGTTCCCAGTGAGAGACCATGCTGTAAGAGGAGATTCCTTGGGGGTGGGGAAGTAGGGGGTTCATCTTCTCTCCCTGAAGTCATGTGACCTTGAGCAAAAAGATTTTGGTCCTTGGTCTCTGTGTTTGTTCTTTTCTCTCTTAGGGATTAAAAGGATTAAAGTCTCCAACCCTCTAAATTCTGAAAGGTCAGGAGGATGCTCCAGTGTCCTAGTATCCCAGCCTTGGTTTCACAGCTAGCCCAGCACCCATGCCCCAAGAAACAAGGAATGATGTTTGGGATAACCAAGCCCAGGGCAGCTAAGACTCATCTGGCTTTGTTGTTGCCTTTGGAATTGAACTTGGTAGAACCAACACCATGTAGGAATTGAATGAAATCCAACCTACTCCCCACAAAGACTGAAATGGTAGAGGAAGGTATACACCCCTGAGGTACTAGGAAAAAGGTTATACTTTGTTCTTTAAAGTAAATATTCCTTTGCAACACCTACTTGATGTCAAGTGGCTAAAAGGAACTGTGGTAGAATTAGTGGCATGTAACAGATGGGGAAACACAGCCGAGGGTGCTTGATAATGGTAGTGGAGACTGAGACACTGCAACCCCTCAGAATACTCTAGAACCCTGAGGAGCATATGTAGCCTGCTTGGCTCTGAGAGGGTGAGCCAGAGTGTACATGCTGCAAAGAAAAGAATACTGGTGATGGGGTGGTGGGACCTGGACCCCAAAAGGCAAAGACCATGTCTCTAGAAGCACCCCTAATCTCATTAGGCCTCTGTGAGAAAATTCAGATAAAGGCTATCAGAGCAGGCACAGGGTGCCTGCCCAAGGACCATGCCTCTGGCAAACCTTTGTGTAAACAGAACTATCTTGTCCTTTTAACAAAGCTATCTCTATTGACTCCCTGAATTTTCCCATACATTCCAGCAGCCTCTGCCCGACACTTGGCCCACCCCAGACTACTTACCACTCCTTAATCCCACCCAGATTTCTTCAGTGTTCCTTTTGTATATAAGCATCAGCATCATCCTCATTAGTTTGCAAGTTCCTCAAGGAATTTTGCCTGATTTTGTTGATGTTACGATAAACTTTGACATTTGACTGGAAGAGGTTTGAGTGTGTGAATTCATTTCAGGTGCCACCACTGGGGTCCCCAGAACCTTTAAACCACATCACTTGCACTCACAGGATTGTTGTCAGGATCTAACAAGATAACGTGCATGAAAAGTCTTTGTAAAGCATTCTACAAATGTAGGTTTAAGAGGTGTGCCTGACCAAGAGCATCTTTCCTACCAGTCTGCTAAGAGTGCTTTGGATGACTTGAGCTTTCTAAATGGATTAAAACCATTCTTTTCTTAAGTAGAGAAAACACCTGGCTAATGAATATATTAGCCCATCAACAAGGATTAATTTACTAAGTGCTCCTTATGAGAGGAAACATCTGATAGAAAAATTTTGGTTAGAAGGAGGCAGGAGGGGAAGACTCAGATAGATAGATGGATAGAAAGATGAGAGAAAGGGAGACAGCAAGGGAGAGAGGTCTGTACCTATCTATCAATCTCTACCTCTATATAACTATATTGATCTATCTGCATATCAATATCATAAACTGTTTCATGCCATAGGTTGGGGGTAGGGAACAGGGAGGAAAAAGGCACTATCTCTCCAACATGCTTTTTGTTAAGTTGTCAAGTGAGGATACTGAGAGAAATTTTATTAATAGCCAATTATTAAAATTGGGGAGACCCCAGCTTCTTTTCCCTGTCCTATTTCCTTGTCCATTCTCTCAAGGACAAGACTGATGGAATTAACATTCTCCTCATTCTGGGTATCACTACTCCACCCAAGTAGATGAGACTTCTAATGTAATATGAAACTCCTGGCCCATTGTCTTCTTGGGTAGGAGATATAGGTTCTTTGTTTAGATTTCTTGAGGCTGGGGGTAACTTAAAAGTAAATGACATAATCAAAGTTCATTAAAATAGGTCTAGCCTCTCATTATAATATTCATTCACTCATTAATTGTTAACCAATCAGAGTTGATTTCCATCCTCAGGAACATCCCTTTTCCAAGGGCATATAAGCCATGAGCCATAATTGTCTTTGGCATTCAAGAGTGCCACTGACCTCTTTTATTAAAAGACTTGCATTATTAATAAAATGACTAATTACCCAGTAATTATGTCTCTTGAACTTTTTAAATGCCACAATACTAAGGATAAAATCACTAAGATGAAAGGTACTTAATGATCTCAGGGTGTCAAGACACATATTTTAAAACCTTAGCTGACTTTTGTTCCTGGAGTTTTAGCATATATGTGTATATGTATGTGTATATATGTCTGTGCCTATACATATATACATGCATATATTATATACTACATGTGCATACATATATGTACATATGCATGTGTATATATACATATGCACACATATATGCACACATACCCACATATATGCATGTATGTATATCATATATATACATACACATATATTATATATCTATATGTGTGTATGTGTGTACATATATATATATATTATATACATATATATAAAATATGTGTATGTATAAAGTACCATTCATTTTTATTCTTAGTATCCTCGTTTGACAACTGGACAAAACCCGTGTTGGAGAGATGGTGCCTTTATTCTCCCTGTTGCCCAGCCCCAATCTATGGCATTGAAGAGTTTATGATGAAAAAGAAGAGTTGGATAGAACAGGGATGATTCTTCTAGAACATCTCTGGACTGATGAAAGCCATATGCCATTGGGAGGGCCAAGAAGGATGTGGAGAGGGAACTTCCTGGGTAGGACTGAGATTCCTCTGGAGACCATTTGGAAAATTATTTGAGATAGACAGCGCAGGAGTCCAGAGTTGTCATTTACTCATTCTGAACGTTGTACATTCATTTATTTTAAATGAAGTACCAGAGGAAATAGGAAGGGAGTGATGGCAATGGGAGGATTTGGAGAGGAAATAGACAGTCTTGGCTTAGCCCATAGCTAACCTCAGTAGATCTGAGTTTACATGTGGACAGGAGCTCTCAGTTACCAAATGATGGTGCCTCCTCAGTCCATAATCCACCAGAAAGTAGCCATATTGAGAATGATTGATTGGAAAAAAGGACATGTCCTCCCACAATTGATGTTGCAGATGGGTGGTTTGGTAGTGAGATGGCTAGGAACTATACCTATGATTTGGCTGGTTTGGAGAATACCAAGGCAAGCATACATCCTCTGCTTATTCAGGTTGGGGATTTCTCTGCCACTGAGAGTTGCCTAGAGCACTGAGAAGTGCCCGAGGTCACATAGCTGTATGTATTATAATCATAACTTGAACCCAGGTCTTCTTGGTTTTCAATGTTAGCTCTCTATCCACTACACTAGGGGTTCCTCCAAGTATGGCCCAGGATAGGATACCCAAGATCATTTCAAGGGGACTTTGAAATCAGGGGGATTTTCATAATAATAATAAAAAGATTGAATATAGTAAATATCAGAGATATTTAAACCACATAAACCAAAGCTTGGTGGAGGGAGCTCCTCAAAATTTTTTAAGAGTGTAAAGGGATCTTGTGGTCACACATTTATTAATTGGGAAATGACTTGTGTTCTTATAAATTTGACTCTGTTCTCTACACATTTGATAAATGAGGCTTTATCAGAAACGTTTGCTATAAAAATTGTTTCCTAACTTTCTGTTTTCCTTCTAATCTTGGTTGCATTGGTGTTGATTATGCAAAACCTTTTTAAGTTAATATAATAAAAATTATCCATTTTGGATTTCATAATGTTCTTTATCTCTTGTTTGGTCAAACAATATTCAAACCTCAGGGAGCTTCAGTTAAAGAGGAAGTCAAAGGAAACCCAATGCTGAAAAGGGCAAACCCAAGATGGTGGCTGGAAAACAGAGACTTGCTTAAGCTCTCCCTCCAATCACCTGAACAAATTCTAGAGCTGCAGAACCCACGAAATAGCAGAGGGAAGCAGGTCTCTGGCCCGGACAGCCTGGATAGTCACTGGGAAGGGTCTATCATATGGTGATGGGAGTGGAGCAGAGCAGAGCCCAGCGTGGGCCACCCCAGGTCAGACCAGACTAGGAGTCCACCTGGACTAGGCCTTAGGGCCATGAATCATTGAACTGTGGCAGTTACCAGACTTCTCAACCCGCAAACTCCAAAGACCATGGAGCAGGTTAGTGGGAAAACTGCTAGATCGAGTTAGAAAGCGGTCCAGCCCCAGCCCTAGGGGTGGTGGAGGTGGTGCAGCTGGAGCGACAGCAGCAGCAGGAAGCTCCTGCAGCTGCTTCCAGAGTCCCTGGTTCACAGGGTGGGAGGAATCAAGCAACAGATCAGAGGAGGAGTTCAGGACTTGCTTTGCCCTGCTTGGATCTGGGTCACAATCCTGGCTGGTGGTTCTTGGGGGAAGAGGAGCGCTGCTGTGGCGGAGCTTGTGGTGACAGTGGAATACAAGTAGCTCTGAAAACAGCATCACAGCCCCTAAAGCTTGGGACGAAGCACTCTCTACTCTACAAGCAGTCATACCCCGACAAAAAGCTCAAAGGTCAAGTAGTTGGCTGGGAACATGGCCAGGTAGCAAAAAAGGACCCAGACTCAGACTCAGACTCAGACTCTAGAATCTTTTTTGGTGACAAAGAAGATCAAAACATATAGCCAGAAGGCAACTAAAAGAAGTAGAGGAAAAACTGGGAAGAGAAATGAGAGAGATGCAAGAAAACCATGAAAAACAAGTCAACAGCTTGCTAAAGGAGACCCAAAAAACACTGAAGAAAATAACACCTGAAAAAATAGACTGACTCAAATGGCAAAAGAGCTCCAAAAAGCCAATGAGGAGAAACAAATGGAAAAGGAGGTCCAAAAGACCAAATAAGATAATACCACCTTAAAAATTAGATTAGAGCAAGTGGAAGCTAGTGACTTTATAAGAAATCAAGAAATTATAAAACAGAACCAAAGACATGAAACAAATGGAAGACTATGTGAAATATCTCATTGGAAAAACCACTGACCTGGAAAATACATCCAGGACAGAGAATTTAAAAATTATTGGACTATCTGAAAGCCATGATGAAAAAAAGAGCCTAGACATCATCTTTCAACAAATTACCAAGGAAAACTGCCCTAATATTCTAGAGCCAGAGGGTAAAATAGAAATTGAAAGAATCTACCGATCACCTGAAAAAGATCCTAAAAAGAAGACTCCCAGGAACATTGTTGCCAAATTCCAGAACTCCCAGATAAAGGAGAAAATACTGCAAGCATCCAGAAAGAAACAGTTTGAGTATTGTGCAAACACAATCAGAATAACACAAGATCTAGCAGCTTCTACATTAAAGGATCAAAGGGCTTGGAATATGATATTCCAGAGGTCAATGGAGCTAGAATTAAAACCAAGAATCACCTACCCAGCAAAACTGAGTATAATGCTCAAAGGCAAAATATGTATTTTCAATAAAATAGAGGACATTCAAGCTTTCTCAGTGAAAAGACCAGAGCTGAATAGAAAATTTGACTTTCAAACACAAGAATCAAGAGAAGCATGAAAAGGTAAACAAGAAAGAGAAATCATAAGGGTCTTACTAAAGTAGAACTGTTTTGTTTAGATTCCTACATGGAAAGATGATGTGTGTAATTCATGAGACCTTTCTCAGTATTAAGGTAGTAGAAGGGAATATACATATATATAGACACAGGGGCACAGGGTGAGTTGAATATGAAGGGCTGTATCTAAAAAAATAAATCAAATTAAGGGATGAGAGAGGAATATATTGAGTGAGGGAGAAAGGGAGAGATAGAATGGGGTAAATTATCTCACATAAAAGTGGCAAGAAGAAGCAGTTCTGTTGGAAGGGAAGAGGGAGCAGGTGAGGGAGAATGAGTGAATCTTGCTCTCATTGGATTTGACTTGAGGAGGGAATAACATACACACTCAATTGGGTATCTTACCCCACAGGAAAATAAGGGGAAGGGGATAAAAAAGGGGGGACGATAGAAGGGAGGGCAGATAGGGGAGGAGGTAATCAAAGCAAACACTTTTGAAAAGGGACTGGGTCAAGGGAGAAAATTGAATAAAGGGGGACAGGATAGAATAGAGGGAAATATAGTTAGACTTTCACAACATGAGTATTGTGGAAGTGTTTTACATAATGATACATGTATGGCCTATGTTGAATTGCTTGTCTTCTTAGGGAGGGTGGGTGGGAGGGGAAGAGGGGAGAGAATTTGGAACTCAAAGTTTTAAAATCAGATGCTCAAAAGAAAAAGTTGTTTTTGCATTCAACTGAGAAATGAGATATATAGGGAATGGGGCATAGAAATCTATCCTGCCCTACAAGAAAGTAAGGGGAAAGGGGATGGCGCAGGGAAGTGGGGTGACAGAAGGGAGGACTGACTGAGGAATGGGGCAATCAGAATATATGCCATCTTGGAGTGGGGCAGATGGTAGAAATGGGGAGAAAATTTGTAACTCAAAATCTTGTGGAAATCAATGTTGAAAACTAAAATATTAAATAAATAATAAAATTTTAAAAATTAAAATAAAAAAAGAAACTCACTGCTTTTTTCCTGTGACCAGCGCTAAGTCTCGAATTCCTAACTCCTGATACACAAAGCCAAAAGGCTCAAACCCCTTTAGAAGGCAAGCCCCTCTTTAACTGGAAAGGGACTGTTCCTGAACCTAGGAGTAACTCCAAAAGCCCTGTTTATATTTATAAGGACTAAGACTGTATTTGCTTTCTTGTCATAATGCCCTGGCCTAGAGTGAGATTTAGACTAACATGCCATATACTACAATAAACTCCAAATGGATACATGATCTATGTACAAAAGGCCATATCATAAACAAATTGGTAGAGCAAGTAAGGGGATGTCTTTCACAACACTGGATAGGGGAAGGATTCTTGACCAAATGAGAGACTGAGATCACAGATGATGAAATAGAAGTTTTGTTTATATAATCTTTTAAAACTTCTGTACAAATGAAATCAATACAGGTAAAACTAGAGGGGAAACAGGTAACTGGGAAAAATCTTTGCAGCAAGTTCCACTGATAAAGGTCTGATATTCAATACATATAGAAAACTGATTCAAATATATAAGAATAAGAACCATTTCCCAACAAATTGAAGGGTATGAACAGGAAGCTCTCAAAAGAAAAGATGCAAGCTATGAACAACTATATGAGAAAATGCTCTAAATAACTAATAATAAGAGAAATGCAAATCAAATAAACCCTGAGTTCTACCCTAAATCTATCAGATTGTTACAAATGATAAAAATGGAGAATAACAATATTGGAGGGGTTATGGAAAGACAGGAACATTAATGCCTGGTGTTGGGTCTGTAAAATAGGCCAGTCATCCTGGAAAACAATTTAGAATTCCACTCCCAAAGTCACTAAGCTGTGCGTGCCCTTTGACTCAGCTATAGCTCTACTAGTGTTATGACCCAAAAGATATCAAGGACAAAGGAAAATGACTCCTATGTACAGAAATATTCATAGCAGCACTTTGGGTTGTAACAAAGAACAGGAAAATAGACAGATGCTCATCAGTTAGGAGTTAGCTGAATGAATTTTGGTATATGAATGTAATGGAATATGATTGTCTTAAGAAATTATGAAAAGGAGGAATTCAAAGAAACTTGGTAAAATCCAAATGAACTGGCATGGAATGAAGTAAGCAGAAACAGAGGAACAATTTCTACAGTGATTACAACCCTGCTAAGAAAATTACCTTTGAAAGACTTTGAAAAGGTGATTGTTCAGTGATTGATTACAAGGTCGTATAAGGTCAATCAGTAAGTGAAAGATCTTTCCCGCCCATTGAATAGGCCTCAGCTGGGGCCAACAAAGGGAGGCTTGATTAGAGGCAGGCCCACACCCTTTCACTAACTGGTGTGAGGCCCCAGGCCCACACCTTTTTGCTAGTTAAGCCTATGGGGGCGTGAAACCCTAAGGGCCCTAAGAGGAGTTGCTAAGACAGGAGCCAGTGGTATGTGCACTGAGTTCTAGTCAATCAGATGCAGCCTAGGACTGTATATAAAGAGAGCCCAGAACTGAGAGTAGCAGAGCAGCAGAACTGAGAGTGGCAGGATTCAGAAGCAAACATCAAGAGGACATTGAGGCAGCAAGGGCTACAGGAACTGGAATTCAGTCCAAGCAGAAGGAGCAGGAACTTGGAGTCTACAGAGCTGCAGAGCTGCAGGAGAGAGTACTGAGCGGAGAGTTAGGATTCATGAGTGATTGTTTACAGGGAGGCCCTAGCAGGGGGGAAGGTTACAGGATGACTTGGCCCCTTGCTATAGTATTGTATTATAATTTCCTTGTTGCTACATTGAGCTGGGCTTACTGGTTTTGGAATATTATTGCTACTATGTGGAATTGGAATTACTGGTCCTGGGACTGGATTCTGTCATGTCTAAATAAATGTTATACTTCCTATGCCTTCTACCCAGAGAATTTCTTATACTTCTCAATTCTGAACCATTCAGGCAGGTTCATGGTCATCCTCGACGTCATGAATCTTGCCTTACTGATATAGGCCGGAGGACTGATAAAGCAAGTTGCCTACCTCCTCATGGAGATGTGATGGCTGTTGAGATACAGAATGAGATATGCATTTTTGGGTATGGCCAATGTTTATATTTGTTGTGCTTGAATATTATCATTTGACACAGGAAAGAGTTGTTGTAATTGTTAGGGGGAAGGGTTGAAAGGAGAGGGGGTAAATGTAAAAATAATTATTTTTAAAAAAATCATCTGGCCTCCCACATATGAGGGAATTATGCATATTTGCAATTGTTGATTTTACATGACATAAAATAAAAAGTAATGGTCTAGGAGTCAGGAGACCTTGGGATCTAATCCCAGCTCTGCTACCAGCTTGCTGTATGACCTTGGACACTTCTTTGGGCCTCATTTTCCTCAACTTCCAAAAAAGGGTTTGGGTTAGACAATTCATATTGCCAATATCCTATGTCTTGGTGATCTCCAAGAACCCTTCTAGTGTGAAAATTCTGAGGTACAATAAGTTCACACCTCCCTATTGCCTCTAAGAACAAAATTTGGCATTCAAAACCCTTCATAACCTAGCCCCCTCCTACCTTTTCACCTTAGTCCCCACCAGATATGCTTTGATCCAGTGACATTGACCTCTTGGCTGTTCCACCAACAAGATACTCCATCTCTCAGTTCTGGGCATTTTCATTGACTGTTCCCCATGCCTAGAAAGCTCCCTCTCCACTCTGACCACTGACCTCCATGGCTTTCTTTGAGAAACCCTACCCCCCACAAGAAGCTTTTCTCAACCCCTCTTAATTCTAGTGCTTTCCCTCTATTACTTATTTTCTATCTATCTAACCAGCTAGCTACCTATCCATCCATCCATCTATCCATCTATCCATCCATCTATCCATCTATCTATCTATCCATCTACTTCTCCATCTATCTATCTCTCTATCTATCTATGTATCCATCTATCTCTCCATCCATCTATCTATCTATCTGTCCATCTATCTATCCGTCTATCTCTCCATCTATCTATCTGTCTATCTATCCATCTATCCATCCATCCATCCATCCATCTATCTATCTACATATCTATCCATCTACATCTATTTGTCTATCTGTCTGTCTATCTATCTATTTATAGCTTATCTGTACTTACTTGTTTAATTGTCATCTCCCCCATTAGATTGGGAGCTCCTTGACACTAGGAACTGGTTTTAACCTTTCTTTTTATACCTAGTACTCAGCACAGTGACTGGTACAGAGTAGGTGCTTAATAAATATTTATGGACTGACTTTACATTGCCAGGAAGTTTCAAACATCTTCCTTTGTGGAAGCTGTTTTCTTCCTGCCTATTGTCATTACTCAGCAGCTTCACTGTCTGCCTTCTTTAAGAAGGATACTTCTTAGTTGTACTCTGAGGTAGTTTTAAGCAATAAAAAAGTCCCCCATTTAAACAACAGCAGTTGGGGAGAGTGTGAGGTGGAAGGAAGGGAAATGTCTGCTGTATATTATTAGGGAGAGTGTTAGTGTGTTTGTCCCTCTTGACACACCTCCCTCTAGTGATCTGACAACATGGAAGGGTTTTTTTTTTTTTAGTTACTTGATGGATGCAACAGGCCAGGCCTGAGTACAGTGTGTGCATTGCCCAGGTAGCTCCTGTGCTGAAAAGTGTACCGTAGATGAAGGAGATCTTCTCTGGATGTCTGTTGGCATTGGAATTAGTAAAAGAGAAGATGACACCTTCTAAAGTTTTCATATAGAAGCTTAGTTTCAATCTTCATCCTACCCCACTAGGTGCTAGGGCCAGACCTAATTCAGAGCAAACTAGTCATTCAGGCTCAGAATTGGAACCAAACAAAACACTTGTTGTAGACCATCCAACACTTAAAAAAGAAACATGTTCACTTAACAATAACATAGAAAGGGTACTCAGCAAAGAATCTGCACTGGTTCTTGTTGCCTGGTATAAACCTCCTTTTGTCTCTTGCCTTTACCTTCAGTGGTGGTAGCCTAGAGTGAACCAGGCAGTGGGGGTGGCCTTGGGCTGCTGTGGCGGGGGCAGCCACAGCAGCAGGAGGTGGCCTTGGCTCTCATCCTTGTCTTCTTCCTTGACTTCTCTCATCTTCTCACACTTTCTGATGTCATCAATTCCCCTGAGGCACCTCCTGTCCTTCAGCTCATCCTTATGAAAAGGAGGAGCTGAGTTTTCAGTCACAGTTTCATGATTCAAGTAGATAAGCCTTGGTAAACTCTCGGTTTAGACACAGATAAATCAATACAAAATATACGTAGTGTGCTCTTGGAAACAAATCTATGTAGGCAGAGGAAATCTCAAGGGAGTAGCAGTGTGGGTCCCTGGAAATCAATGAATGAAAAAGCCTTTTTATTAAGTGCTCAGAGACCAGGGTCCCAAGTGAAGGTGTCTAGAGGGGGAGAGATGACTGGAGCCCAGGCAGCAGAATTCTGGATGGCTGGGAAGTGGCGTGGTGCCTTGATTCTGTCAGAGACAGCACAGGGAAGGAGCTTTTCTACTGAAATGTATTTTTTGGGAATTGTGTTTCAAGAAATGCACAGTGAAAGGGAAAAGAATGGTGTTGAGTATTGTTGGTCTTCAGCAGGACACACGGCATCTTAGGCCACCAGACTAAGACAGGACGTTGATGACCAGACTATGAGACAAAACCGATCACACGAAGAGATAGAGACAGAGAGACAGACAGAGAAAGAGAGAGAGAGAGAGAAAGAGAGAGAGAGAGAGAGAGAGAGAGGAAGAGAGAGAGAGGAAGAGAGAGAGGGAGAGGGAGAGAGAGAGAGAGAGAGAGAGAGAGAGAGAGAGAGAGACAGAGAGAGAGAGAGAGAGAGAGAGAGAGAGAGAGAGAGAGAGAAGGAGGGAGGGAGAGAGAGAGAAAGAAAGATCTGGGGATTCTAGATGGTTGGTGGAGTGCCTCCTCCTCCTAGATATTTTTTTTCCTTTCCTCTCTGCTTTCCATACTAAAGAAGAGAAGTCTAAACGAAAAATTCTGTTTCCTTTTTGTTGTTTTAATATTTCTTTAAATCTAGTTTTCTCTAGAAAAAGATAGGCTCTGAACTCAATTTTTTTTAAAGTAATAATTATTTGAATATAGGGAGTAGGAATCCCTGGAGGAAAAGGTCTGGAACTAAAATACACCAGAATTTGAATAGGTCAGAAATTCAGTTCTTGGCTAAATGCTAGTATTTGTAACTGGAGGCCTGAGTGCTATATGTATATGATTTTTTAAAAATCACTAATCTATATTTTTAGGACCTCTAAATTTTCACAGAAAAGAATTCAAGTAGATTTGGGCCAGTGATGTGCTGGAGCTGGCTCAGTACTGGCTCACAAGAGCTGATTGTTAAATTTTCAGTGTGTGTTTATACCTTGAAAATCAGCCAATCCACGGCTTGATTTGTTGTTTTGCTGATTTATAGACTTTAAGAAAATGATGAAGAAAACGTCAATAATGCAGATTTAACTTAAAATATTTGTCACATGTACATTTTTTGGGGGTGAGGGAGTCAATTGTTAAACTTATACAAGCACACTCCTCGTTTGGATTATTGCATCTGGGCTAAAATTGAACTTTTTGTCTCTGAAAGCTGGGCTGTTTTTGAGCTTAGGCTAAGGAAAAACTCCTCTGCCCTCTGAAGGAATGGGGGAGGAGAAGACAGTGACCGGGAGGAAGCTAAGCCCCTTGGAAAAGAGATAGGTATGGGCAGGAGAAATCATATCCTTCCTTTTCTAGAAAGAAGGGCAAGTCCTTCTCACCCAAACTCTACCATCCACAGTGACACCTATTGGTTACTGTAGGGAAAATGATTTATTATATTGTTCGGAAAAATTATTGTACTGTTTAAATCTAACCCTGTGTGATTAAAGGTTGTCTGTACCCAGAATGTCACCGGATCCCAGTAACTCTAGAAATACCAGAGAAGGCTACAAGAAATTTGAGGTTCCCCCAAGTCCTGGATGCATCCAAAGCCTTCTTGTTTTGGCTACTGTACCCAGGACTTGTGATGGGTCCACCTGACCTTGTGTTTTGGGTTGCCTTTTATTTTGGTTTCCCCCAAGTTTTAGTAAATGTTTACAGTTACTCACATTTATCTCAATTGACCTTGCTTTCAAGTTTCCTTCTGTTTCAACAATCTGGCTAGCAGCTGTTGTGGGGGTAAAAGACCAACACAAGCCCAACAACAAGAATGCTACCAGCATGCTGCAAAAGCGCAGGTTCTTTTGATCTGCTTCAGTAAGGAAAGCAACGTTAAGGGGTTGACAAGCTTACTTTAATCCAGCATACAAATATCATTCGCATAGTTCAGGGGAAAAAGCCAGCACCCTGAACTTCAGAGCAAAATACAAAGAAAGTATAAACATTGACACTCAGACCTTGTCTGATTCAAATCCCAATACATAGTTACCAGAGTTTAACAAAGTCCCAGCATCCAGGTTTACAAGCCGGAGGGCTCTTAGCTACAGCTGCCCAGAGTCTCTGCATCATCACGCACCACCAAGAGTGAGAGCCTTGCGCAAATGGCTCTGTCTTCTCTTCTTATAGCATTTTAGACATCAACAAACATTATCTGAGTGACCAGAACTTAGGCTCCTATGATTGGCTCTGGTTTTAGCCCCTCCCCTTAGGACCCTGGGAGCTTCACACCCACACCAGCTTAGCACCTAATAGGGGTTTGGGCCTGGGGCTTAGCACCTAGTAAGACTCAATGAAATGCACTGAATTACTCAAAGGAAACAAAAGCCAAACTCTTCAAGGGCACTTGGGTGAACCGAGTGCTAAAAGTCCATTTTGCTTACCAACGCACCTTCTCAGTAATGGTTCTTGTCCGTGGTTCTCGTCCAGTCACCCTTGTCTAAATCCTATATAATGTAAGCCTTTCAGAGCCTGGATGAGAAGGAGCTATGCTTCCTTTCTTTCTTTCTTCTACCAAATGACCTAATAAATTTCTTTCTAAAGCTATTCTAGATTTTGGGTTTTGTTCTCATGAACAACATTACATATATAAAAAGTAAATACAAAAAAAATACCACATGATTTGGGGAATGAGACAGACTGTCAACTTGGGGGATGGTCAGGAAAGGCCCTCACATAGAAAGCTGCCCTGGAACTGAGCCTTGAAGGATTCTAAGAGATGGAGGTGAGGAAGAAGTATATCCTTGTCCTGTCAACAACCTGCAAAGGGCCCCTGGGAAGACATGCAATGCCTTATACAAGGCAATCAGCTAGAACACCAAGTGTATGAGGAAGAGTAGGGATCAGTCCGTCTAGAAAGGTGTATAGGAAGGAGATTATGGAGGACTTCAAATGATAAAACAAAGTGTTTATATATTGTCCTTAAGGCAAAAGGTCTCCTTAGGAGAGTGCCTGTGTTTTAGGAATATCAAATTGTCAGTTGTACAGAGAATGGATTGGAAAAAGACCAATCAAGAAGTGATTACAGTCGTCCAGATGAAGACACAAGGGCCTGAACAAAGAATATAAGAGAAGTTGTAGAAGTTACACTTTGGGAGCAATGTTTTCAAGTTGGGATCTTGTTTTCTCAAGTTACATGATTAACTGAGATAAGAGAATTAATAATAATAATAGCTAGCTTTTATATAGCACCTACTATGCGCCAGGTGATGAGGCTTACCTCCACCCAGCAACAATGCCTCAATCTAAATCTGCCCACTGACAAGAAAACTTGGTTATTTTCTGTGTACTTGACTAACCCCTATGGTTTGTGACCATATCCTTGGAGGTCACAAGTTAACTTCCCTGTTTTGTGACCACCTCCCTGAACTGTTTTGTAAAGTACCCAACACACCTGCTTCCCCTTTCCTGCTTCCCCTTACACACCTGCTTCCCCCTTCCTGACACCCTTCCCCTTGGCTAACTGCCCACATAGGAGCATGCCCCCACCCCCAGCTAAGTGCCCAAAACTTGGGTATAAAAGCAAGCCTCTTGTCTTTTCTCAAACTGCTAGTGCTGCTAAGGACTAGCCTGCTGCTTTTGTGTCAATAAAGCCCTCTTGACTAGGAGAACCTCTGCCCCCTGAATTCTTTCCAGACAACCTGACTCTGAACATCATGTACCTCTTCACCAGGCACTGTGCTAAGTTTATAAATACTATTTCACTCAATCCTTACAACAACCCTGAGAGGTAGGTGGTATTACCGTCTCCATTTTATAGTCAAGGAAACTGAGGGAAACAAATGTTAAATAATTTGCCCAAGGTCACGCAGTTAGTAAGTGTCTGGGGCCAGATTTGAATTGAGGCCTAAGGAAAAAAAAACCTTAACCATCTAGCTGCCGTATAAAGCAAAGAGAGAGGCAAAAGGAAGAGGTGAGGGGGAGGGGTGATGCAATTACCAAAAGAAATTAAAATAATTTCTAAATCTCCCATTAAAGAAAACATTTAACTGAGACTCATCAACAGTGATAAGGATCTGGAGGCTAGGGAAAGGGAAGGTGTGGTGAATGACCTCCACAGTATCCAGGTAGATACCTGTGGTCCCATACAGACAAAGCCAGGAAGCAGGGAATATTTGGATTGAAACAAAGGAAGAAAAGTTATTGAAATGTCTCAGTCATTTTGGTGGACTTAATAATTAGCTGTTGAAAGGTCAGCCTCATCAGGTGCTCTTCTGAGGAAAACAGAGGAAAGCAGAATAGAGAAGTGAAAAAAAGTTGAGAAGACTGTCAGAGAGGATCAAGATGGCCTGACTGAGAGTAGCTTAATTATTTCATAGAGTATGGGGGTGGAAGAGACTAGTGACCACCGGCTTGTCCATCAGTGTAGACTAGGCCTAGCTAGAGAGCAAAATTATGAATTAGCACTCAATTTGCTTCCGATGACTTTGTTGTTGTCGTTCAGTCATTTCGGTTGTATCCAACTCTTCGTGACCCCATTGGGGGTTTCCTTGCAAAGATACTGGAATGATTTGTCAACTCCTTCTCCAACTCACTTTACAGATGAAGAAAATGAGGCAAACAAGGCGAAGTGAGTCACCCAGTTAGTAAGAGTCTGAGGTCAGATTTGAACTCACAAAGATGATTCTTTCTGACTCCGGGCCTGGCACACTTAGGTGCCTCTCTAGTACCTTTACCACCTTCATTTTCAGACTGCATTTTTCTGATACCACTCTCAATAACACCATTGCCCCTACTCCAAACTGCCCCACTCACAGTGCCTGAAATGTCACCATCAGAGACACAGAGGCAGAGCACTGGATCTGGAATAGGGGGACTTGAATTTAAAACTTGACTCTATTATTAATACTTGTATAGCCTTAAGCAAATCACAAAACCTTGGGCCTTAGTTTCCACATCTATACAGCACAGAAGATTAAATCAGATGGCCTTTAAGGTCCCTCCCAACTTCAAATCCAATGACACTGATTTTTAAATTTAAATTTATTTTCTTATTCTGAACTTAAACACCAAATAAAAATGAGCGCTTCTATATATACAATAGTACACATGAAAGAATTGTACGTAAAGTTGTGAATTTCTATCATGAACAATTTGCTTTTCTTCAAAAATATATGATAAATTCCACATGTAACTGTCAAAGCTGTACTGTGTGTCTATGATTCTTCCTGGCCTTCCTTTATTCTTTTATGTGCATTAATAAAAACTTCAGTGACTCTTTCCTTTCCTTTCTTTTCTGGGGGCTTCCTTAAAGCTCTTTTTACTAAGAGTCTCCCTCTCTTTCCCTCCCACTCCAAAATGAAAGGAAAAAAACCTTCTGAACAAGTGTACATACATAATCAAGAAAAACAAATGTCCACATTGACCTTATTTAAAAATGTATATTTTATTCTGCATCTTGAATCCACCCCCTCTTGGCAGGAAGTGGGTAGTAGGCTTCATCAAAGGTTCTCTGGAATAGTGGATGGTCCTCACATTGATCAGAATTCTTAAGGACTTCAAAATTGTTTTTCCTTATAGTTTCTGTCTTTGTATAAATTATTCTCACAGTTTTTCTGCCTTTCCTTTGCATCATTTCATTCCAATCTTCCCAAGTTTCCCTGAAGCTGCCTTTTCATCCTTTCTAATGGTGCAATCATATTTGATTACAATAATATTCTATTCCCCAATTTATTTAGTCATTCCCCAATTCATGGGCACCCTCTTAGTTTCCAGTTCTTTACTATAATAAAAAGCTTCCATCAAGCTTTTCATAAGGATGGATTCATTCTCTCTTCTTTGATCTCATTTGAATATAGGCCTAATAGTGGTATCACTGGGTCAGAGTTTAGTGACATTTTGGACACAGTTCCAAATTGCTTTCTGGAATGGCTGGACCAATCTACAGCTCCACCAACAATGTATTAGCGTGCCCATCTTCTCTTATCCCCTCTAAGAATTGTCATTTTTATTTTTGTTGTCTTTGCCAATCTGATGGATGTGATGTGAGTTATTAGAGTTCCTTTCATTAGAATTTCTCTAATTATTAGTGATTTGGAGAATTTTTTCATATGGTTGTTGATAGCCTAGATTTCTTCCTTTGAAAACTGCCTTTGATCTACAGGGGATCTTATCTTAACTTTGGGCCCATAACCCTTAGAAAATATATTTTGATAGGTATTTTTCGATGTAATTGAATTTGCAATCCTAGGCATTTTATTTTATGTATTTAAAACTATTATTCTGAAAAGGGTCCACAGGCTTCACCGCACTGCCAAAAGAGTCTATGACACATAATGTTCAAGCCTTTGATTTAGAGGGAAATAATTTTTAAATGCCTTTAAGACTCAAAATTCCATTCAATAAAATGTCAAGACCCCTGGAATATATGATATCTTAGACATTATCTGCTAACTGCCTGGAAGGGAATAGTTGAAAGCATGTAAAAGTTAAGGGGTGAAAGGAAAGAGACACAGGATAAAGACGTAGTGAGTATGTCTACAAGGAGGAATTCTGGTTCCTCATATCTTCCCCAAGGCTAGCTATCTGTCCTTTGGCCAAGGGAGTGGGTAGATAAAGATTATTCATGTGAATCAACACTTGTTGAACACTCAGGATGTATTAAGAATTAGACCAAATAGAAACCTGATTACCCTTCTATAAAGTAGGCTCACAATCCAAACTGTGGGTTGGAAGGCAGTGTACTATTGACCTCTATAGAGGTCGTTATAATAGCATAATTTAGAAAGAGAGCCAAAAAATCCTCCTTTAAGGCCTGGAATGGTTTTCCCTTGAATGTTGCTGTGGTACTTCATCTCTCTAGTGTGTCACAAATGAACACAGTGAACCCAACACTAATCATTACCATAGGAGCTTCCTTCATCGTTGTTGTTGTTCGTCCTTCATTTTTGAAGGTTACCAGTGACATCATGGGGTGATGTTTTGACTTATGTGTGAATTGGATTTAAGTGAGGCAGAAATTGAACAAAGTCACCAGCCTCACTCTCTCCTACAGAGTCATCAGAGTCCAGCGGCAAGACAAAAGTCAGGTTGACTTGCAATGGCCTGGGATGCAGTGGGTGACTTTGGTGTCTTTGATGTCTCACCAAACTCTGCTCCACAGTGCCTGCTTCAGCTATCTCCTTTGTATCCTGGTGAGGAATACCCAGAATCTCCCAGCTGGAACAGACAGGAGTCAATCCAACTGAACCCAAAACTGAACAAGATTCTTCCCTACAACATTAGAAATGGTCATGACAAAGATTATGAAGACAGATTATGAAAAAGCATGAGAAGGCTTATATGAACTGATGCAAAGCAAAGTAAGTGGCACCAAGGAAATAATATACATAATGACTTGTGGTTTAGATGTTTCAGTCATGTCTGATTCTTTGTGACTCCATTTGGGATTTTCTTGGCAAAGAAAAACCACTGGAGTGGTTTGCCATTTCTTTCTCCAGATGAGGAAACTGAGGCAAACAGGGTGAAGTGACTTGCCCAAGGTCACAGATAAGTTCAGTCATTTTTAATTCATGTCCAACTCTTTGTGACCCCATTGGGGGTTTTCTTGGCAAAGATACTAGAGTAGTTTGTCATTCTTTCTCCAGCTCATTTTACATAGGAGGAAACTGAGGTAAACAGGGTGAAGTGACTTGCCCAGGGTCACATCGCTAATAAGCGTGTAAGATGGGATTTGAACTCACATCTTCCAGACTCCAGGCCTGGCACTCTATCCACTACACGACCTAGGTGCCCCACATAATGACTAGAACAATGCAGATAAAACCACCACAAAACAATCGAAAACAAATATTACAATATTACAAAGAACAAGCTTGGCTAGCTCCAAAGAAGAGAGATGAGAAGTTCACACACGTTCCCTTTAATAAAATGTCAAGATGTCTGGAACATATGATATCTTAGACATTATCTGTGAAATGCCTGGAAGGGAGTAGTTGAAAGCAAGTAAAAGTTAAGGGGTGAAAGGAAAGAGACAGGATAAGAAGGAGATGTAGTGAGTATGTTTACAAGGAGGAGTTCTGGTTCCGCACATCTTCCTCAAAGCTAGCTACCTAGCCTTTAGCCAAGGGAGTAGGAAGACAAAGATTACTCATGTGAATTGACACTTACTGAACACAATTGCTTTGTTTTTTAGCAGCAGGGCCCTGGAGTTCCAAAACCATAGCTTACACAAAGGAAGGCAAAAAAAAAAAAATGTCAAGTCTCACTGGAATTCAATCCTTTGCAGAATTGAGTGGGATTCCTTGGGTGTGGAACATCCCTTTGGAATGTAACCAGGGGCTCTGCATAAGACTTTCCTCATCAGTGGAGAATGCCATACCCCAATGTGAAGGGGGGCGTTGGTGAGAGCAATCATCTACATAAGTTATCAGTTCCTACACAGCATTGTTCCCATCCCAATGTAGCTTCACCAATAGATGAATCCTACCTACATTATTGCCAGGCTGGGGCCCAAAGGCCACTCATCATCTATTCTGTGTTGGCTGAAAAACCTACCACGGATTTGATTCCTATACTCTCAGACTTCAGTATGGCTCTATTTCCTGACAATTTCCAAGCTCGCGAGGTCATAGCCTCTTACTTCCTTCCCCCAAAATGAAAAGACCAATGCTGAGGCAAAGAGTTTGAGGCCCATTTTTACAAGGCTCACTTTCATGTTAGCTGCAGAAGGGGAAGGGACTCAAGACCTCTGCCTTTATAGAATTATTTCACGGTGGACGCCATCTAGAGGGAGGAAGACCAAGTTGGAGGTTGGCCAAAGCCTTATGAACATGCCCCCAGCTCTGGTTCTGTAATTAAGGTCAATCAAAGGAGTGGCTGTCCACCACGTGGTTAGCAAACTGAAACCAGTTACCGATTGCCTACACATGCTCCAAATCTCTCCAACAAACTTCCATTATACATTATCATGGCTACTGGAAACAGGCTCCCCAACCCCTATCCTCTTTCATGTGGGTAATTCCACAAGTGGTCTTCTATTCAAGCTCATGGGAGAGACCAGGATCATTGGCTAGTCCTCCATCACACATGGATGAGGATTCAGCAGAGGAGGCTGAGGAGTGGTCAGAGAGGAAGGAGGAAAACCAGGGAGAGATCAGCCTTGGGCAAATCACTCCATTTCTCTAGGCCTTAATTTGCTCATCTGTAAATGGGGAGAATTTGCCTTCCTTGCAGAGGTAGAGGCAGCTGAAATGGCTCTGTGGATCTACAGCTGGGCCTGGAGTCAAAAAGGTTTGAGTTCAGATCTGATACACAATAGCTGTATGACCCTGGGCAAGTCATTTAACCAGTGTCCCCAAGCATAAAATAGGAATAATAGAGCACCTCCCTAGCCCTACAGGGTTGTTTTGATGATTAGATGAGATACCATTTGTAAAAGTCACTTAGCACAACGCCTGGCACGTAGTAGGCATCATATACTTATTCTTGTTGCTTCCCTGGATAGATTGCTGAACCTCAAGTCAGGAAGATGTGAGTTCAAATCCATCCTCAGGCATTCACAGAATCATTACCTGTGTGGCCCTTGGCATATCATTCAGTCTCTGTCTGCCTCAGATTCTCCATCTGTAAAAGGAGGGTAACCACAGTACTTAACTTCCCAGGGTGGTTGTGAAGATTAAAAAAGTGAGATAATATGTGCAAGTACTTTGCAAATCTTAAAGCTCTATGTAAATCGTAACTAGTATTATTATTATTGCAAAGTTGTTATCATAGACTCATAGGATTTTAGAGCAAGAGATTAATGCTGCAAAAATATTTCAAAAACCGCAAAACACTGTATGTAGCTTTTTTCTTCTTTTTATTATTACTGCCTTTATTTTACCAGTTGGGTTGGCCAGGTTTGAGATTGCTGAAAATGATAGAACTGACCAGAGATATCTATATACATGTAGGTATATATCGACACAAACATAATAATATATTGTTAAATTAGTATTATATCAGCATATTAACAATATAAATGTAGTAGTTGGACAATTCCTTATCAATGTCTTACTAGTAATAAAAAAGGACTTTTAAATAGTTAATAAAATTATCCAAATCTGTCACTGTCCTTCGCCTCCTGTGTCCTCCAATTCAAACAACAACTCCTAATTTTCACCTCCAGGCACCCAGATCTACAGCCTTTTCTCTGAAAGCAGAAGCCAGTCCAGTTAGAGGGGTTTGGGCCATATTTGGAAGGATACAGTGGAGGTGGATTTGCTTACTCATGGTAACTTGCAAAGTTCTCGAAAGGTCCCACCTACTCCAAAATGCCTCCCTTGCCAGCCTTCTCCTCCACCTAGCATTTCCACCATTTTATATCCTTACAGTAATTGTGCCCAGCAAGTTTCATCTAATATATAGATATTTTAACTGGTCTCTATTATCACTTTAATGTGTGGACCAGTTCCTCCATTTTTCTCGACAGAGCATAGAGAGAAGAGGACAAAGAAAGAGAGAGGTAGATTTTGAATAGGAGCAAGGGAAAGAAGGTCAGGAACATCCAGGGTCCAAGTCCAATTAAAATTAAATTTTCAGCATGAGCATTTACACTTTGGAAATTGGCAAATGCTACAAATCAGGGCTTGATTTGCCGTTTTGTTGATTTTCTAGGCTTCAGGAAGTGATGGAGAAAATGTTAATAATGCAGATTAAATTCAAAAAGTGTAGCCTGCATACATTTTTTTTCCTCCCTGTAGCATTGGTTGCTAAATATTTACCAGCACACCCTGGGGTGTGGAGGAGGAGGAGAACTAGGTGGGATGCCAGGATGGCCAGGGAGGATCATGATGACATTGCAAGCTTGGAGTGGAAACATCAGAAGGCAAAAAGAAAAGATTAGGGGGAAAACTTCAGAACTTCATGATTCAATCCAAACTCAGCCCTGACATAGTCCAAAGCTTCTATCACAGTCATTATAGAATGTTAGAGCTAGGTGAGATAATCTTGTTGTTTCTGTCATGTCTGACTCGTCGTGACCCAATACCGGAGAGGTTTGCCATTTCCTCCTCCAGCTCATTTTACAGATGAGGCAAACAGGGTAATGTGACTTGCCCAGGATCACACTGCCATTAAGTGTTTGAGGCCACATTTGAGCTCAGGAAGTCTTCTGGATTCCAGGTCTGGTGCTCTGTGCACTATGGCGCCACCTAGAGGCTCTTAGATGAGGTATCAGAGGGCATCTAATCCAAGCCTTCTTAAATTTTTTCCATTTGTGATCCCTTTTCACCAGAGAAACTTTTACATGCCCCCAGGTATATGTAGTTATGTAAAATAGGTATACAAATCAAACACTTACTCATAATAAATCATAAAGGAATTTATTTTAAAACATTTCTTTGGTATACATATTAATTTACCATTTATTAAAGACAAAAGCAAATTTGCATACTAATGCAATGGATATGCTTGTTAATATTTACATAAAGAATTAAATCTCAGCAGAATAGTTGATACTGCAGGACGCAGAGCATCTTCAATGTTTTGCAGAGTTGGTTGATATTTTTATTTTATAATCGTCAATGCTGATAATGCCACTTCACATAAATACAGAATACAAAATAGCATAAGTATGTTTAGGGTCATTTCAGAAATTGTTGGAAATTCTATCCTAATCCCAAGCCAAAATTCATTTAATGATTTTTTTAGGAAACTCAAGTTTCAAACTTCTGTCACTTGATAACTTGGCAAATTCTTCTTGAACTTTTAATGGCAGGCGATCGACATTTTTTATTTCAACTGAATATGGTTTATGAACCCAACTTAGTTTTTTAGAATCAAAATTTGAAGGGAAGTGTTTCTAAAACTGTGTCTCCAGGCACTTCAGATGATCAATTATAACTCTTACAATTAAATCTTTGTGAAAGTTATTTTCAATTATAAAATCATCTGTAGCTGTAAACATTTCTAAAGAACCATCTTCTACCCTATTCCTCCATATGTTAACTTTTTTAGGAAAACTTTCGATTTTATCTTTTAACATAAATATATGACAATTTTTTCCTTGAAATGACATGTTTAAATCATTAAGTTTTTCAAAAATATCCAACAAATAACACAGTTTTGAAAGCCATAAGTCATTATGAAAAAAATAACAAAATCAGATTTCTGCTCAGTGAAAAATATAACAACTTCATCTTTCAATTTCAATAATCTCTTTAAACTTTGTCCTTTTGAGAGCCACCTTACCTCTACATGTAGTAATAAGCTTTTGTAATCAGAGTCCATGTTTTTCCAAAGGTTTGAAAACAAATGACTGTTAAGGGCACGGCTTTTAATGAAGTTAATGATTTTGATAGTATCATGAAGCACAACATCTAACTCTGGTGATATTTTTTTTGGCTACAAGTAACTCCTGATGGATGATCATGCAATGAGTAAAAGTGATATGTTCATTGCTGCCAGCTTTAACTTTTGCTACGTATCCAACATTCTCGCCCATCGTTGCTCCAGCACTGTCTGTACAGACTCCAATGCATTTTTTCCACTGTAAACCTTCATTTGTGAAAAATTCATCAACTTTAAGATATATATCTTCCCCTTTTGTGTGTCTTTCCAAAGGGCTACAAGACAATTCTTTATGTACACTTCCTTCATAAACATATCTTACATAAAGTAACAACTACACCAGGTTAGAAATATTAGTTGTTTCATCTAGCTGAATCCCAAACTTTGGGCTGCTCTTAAGCCTGGTAATAAGCTGTTGGAATTGGTCATTGCTAATTTCAGAAATTCTTTTGGAAACAGTGTCATTTGATAAAGGAATTTTATAAACTTCATCCCCATACTTTTTCCCATGAACTATTTCTGACATTTTAATAGCAGCAGGTAACACAAGATCTTTTCCTATCACGTAGGGCTTTTTAGTTTTTACAATTAAATAAGAAGCTTCATAAGATGCAAGTCATTACTTTTCATTGACAGTAACAAATTTCTCAAAGCATTTTTTTCTTTATTTGAAGATTTTAAAAGTCATTCAAAATATTCTTTTGGTTTATTATAGCATGCTGCAGGCTTGGTATTAAGATGCCATTTTAGTTTGGCTGGTTTCATGCTCTCCCCACCCAAAACTTTATTATAAATTAAGCAAAGAGGCTTTTCCATCATCATTATTAGAAGTAAATCCATATTGCAAAAATGATTCAACATTTTTTTTCTTTTTCTTGTCAGTTTAGGCATACTGCAACCTGGTAGCAAAGATTCTGCCATTGTCATCAGTATTTTTACCTCTTCTGTCTAAATTTTGCCACTTATCCGTAACTGAAAAATATTTTTTTCCTAAAATATAAATAAATATTGCTAATAACTTCTCAAATAAATACTAGCTTTAGTCTATGAAATTACATTTGTTTGTGCTTAATTTAAAAAATTGGTGTTCACACTTATAGACACATAAAACAGTGATGGTGGAGAAATATTAAAGGGCCTTTGTCCTTACTTGCTTCAATTAATTATGTTTTTGTAAAAGAAGGAGATAACGGCAATTTTTAAAATCAAACATTCTAGCACAATACAATCCAAAGATACACTAATTTGATACTTATATGCTGAGGAATGATGGTAGGAAAACATGAAAAATCTTTATCTTCTGTAATTAAATTATTATGTTTCTAAAGAGCAGAGAACTTTGTATGTACAGTAAAAATGCTGCAATTCATAACATGCAACAGTCTCAAATCTGAGCTGAGGTGTTTCTGGCAATGTTTGCTGGCATTGAGTGGTGTGATGGCAGGCACAGTGCAAAGTGCACATGTCGTGTGTACATAACTGAGGCTGCAGTGAAGTCATGCGATGTAGTGCGGGGAAGCACTGCCAAAAACACCTTGGATTTGTTATGTGTTTGATTTTTGAATTCATTTTTGGCCATTGCATGTTCAGAAACCTTTGACTGTTGCCAAATTTTTCACGACTCTTACACATGGGGGGTTGCAACCCACAGTTTAAGAAGCACGGAATTCTAATCCAAGGGTTCTTATCTGTTGTGTCTTGGACCCCTTTCATTAACAGGTGAAGTCTATGGACTCCTCAAAATACTGTTTTTAAGTAATTGAGGGAAGTGGTAACTTTCAGTAAAGGTAGTGAAAATCAGGGTGCATTTTTTCCATCCAAGTTCATGGACCCTCTGAAATCTATCCATGGGCCCCAGGCTAAGAACCCTTGCTCTACCATAATATATTTTAAGTATTACTGGAACTTAGGGTATTGGCATGTGCTTAACAAAGATTTTTGATTTATCAAATTGCAAAACAAAATAAAGCTGGGTCCCCCCACCAAAAAAAGAATCCCTGCTCTCATCCAACCTTTCCATTTATAAAAACAGATGACAAAATTCTGGCTACATGAAAGTTCAGGCTGCTCGGTGTCCTACTTCCCATATCCACTGATGCCTAGAACAGTGACTTTTATACAGGGTCACCAATATATCACCTTACTCCCCAAGCATCTCTGAAACTTTTGTAAAAAAACAATTTTGTCCAGGAGGCGATCACTGTGGCCAGTCTGACACCTCCAGTCCCCCAACCCTGCTTACACACATCTTACAAGAGTCGGGAGTGCCATCACAGAAAACAACCCATTATTTCAAATCTGGAGTGCATGAAAAGACTTCTTTTTTCTGAGTATAACTGGATATTGAGTTTGTTCCTTCTGTCTTACTGAAATTTTATGGCTCTAGGTTAGCAGGCATGCAAAGACAGCAGGCAGACACTAGAGGGAGCCAGCAACCTACTGTTCAAACTCCTTGGCTCACGCTTAAAAAAAAAAACAAAACAAAACTAGGAAAGACATTTGCATAAACCAAACCAGACCAAGTATCATTTCACTAAAGATGTATTCCTTACCAATTAGTCATAGGATCATGGATTTTGATCTTCAAGGGACCTTAGAAGCTTTCTAGGCTATCAGAAATCCTTTAAATTTGCTCCCCAAGTTGCCTGGGTGTAGCTGCAGCCACCCCAATGTAACACTGGCTGGGGGAGGTAAATTAAACCTTGCTTTTCCATTGATTTAAATCACAACATCATGGGTCTTCATTTCCCATTTATCTTCATTTGGTTAGTCATTCTGGAGCTTCAAATGTCCCTCTCCTAGACTCTGTGAATAGTGAATTTTGTGGGGGAAGCGGGGCAGGGGGGAAAAGGAAGGGGAGGGGGGAAAGGCAGGGGAAATGGGGGGGGGGAGGCTAGGTCTGAATACCAGCTTTTGTATTTAGTACTTGTTGGTACAGCCCAGTGGAAATAGTATCATCTCTAGAGTCAGACTGAGTTCAAATCCTACTTTGGATGGTTACTATCTGTGTGATTTTTAGGACTAGAGGGGTCTCTGCCCTTAATCACTGTGATTCAAAACAATCTTTTGGTCTTATTTCTTTTTTAGGCTTATACATGCACTAAAGAATTCAATTCTTCAGGATTCCTTGTGACTGTATAACTTATGTCAAATTGCTTACCATCTTAGGGAGGAGGGAGGGGAGGGAGGGGGAAAATTTGGAACTCAAAATTTTATTTTAAAAATTGTCTTTACATGTAATTGGAAAAAATAAAATACTATTTAAAAGAAAAAAAATGACTCCTTGTGAAAAAGTTTTCTGCTAATGCAGAAAATGAACACTTTGGTTCTCTGAGAGGCAGTGGAGAGTAATGGGGTGGGGGGTGAGCAGCTAGATGTCACAGTGGATAGAGCACTGGGCCATCAGTCAGGAAGACTCATCTTCCTAAATTCAAATCTGGCCCCAGACATTTACTAGCTGTGTGACCCTGAGCAAGTCACTTAACCCTGTTTGCCTCAGTTTCCTCATCTGTAAAATGAGCTGGAGAAGGAAATGGCAAACCCTTCCATTATCTTAGCAGAGAAAACCCCAAATGGGGTCATGAAGAGTGAGATATGACTAAAAACAACTGAACATCAACAAAAAGGGAGTAAAGGAGAGAGGACTGGTCTTGCGGTCAGGAAGATCTGGGTTCGAGTTCTGCCTCTGACTCATAGTAGTAGTACGACCATTAGTTTGTTATTATACTTTTGTTGGCTTTTGAAAACCCGTCAACTTTTAAGATTACAGAAGGATTAAAGGTTAGGAGAATGTTACAGAAGAATTGTAGATCTGTATCTGGGGAAATATGCCCAGTGGGGATAATCCCTTACACAGATCAATAAGCACGAGTCCAGAGTCTAACCCTCCCTCTACCTATCCCCTCAGAAGTCATGTTTGGTAACTTCAGATTTTTGACTGTCTGAGCAAAGGAAGGGCCACTAGGTGGTGCAGTGGATAGAGTACCAGGCCTAGAGTCAGGAAGACCTGGATTAAAAGGTGGCCTCAGACACTTATTAGCTGTGTGATCCTGGGCAAGTCCCTGAACCCCATTTACTTCAGTTTCCTCATGTGTAAAATGAACCAGAGAAGTCCATGACAAACTACTCAAATATCTTTGCCAAGAAAACCCCAAAAGGGGTCACAAAGAGTTGATCATGAATGAAAAATGACTGGACAACAACAACGAGCAAAAGAAGACATACCTGTGTTTGCTCTTTTTGTAATGGAGTTTCCAAGCAGGGACCTGAACGTAGCCAAATTATGAAGATAGGAAGGAAGGAGGGAAGGGAGGAAGGAGGGAAGAAAGGAAGGAAGGAAGGAAGGAAGGAAGGAAGGAAGGAAGGAAGGAAGGAAGGAAGAAAAAAGGAAGGAAGGAAGAAAAGAAGGAACGAAATAAGGAAGGAAAGAAGGAAGGAAGGAAAGAAGGAAGGAAGAAAAAAGGAAGGAAGGAAGAAAAGAAGGAACGAAATAAGGAAGGAAAGAAGGAAGGAAGGAAAGAAGAAAAGAAGGAAGGAAAGAAGGAAGGAAGTCAGGCAGGAAGGAAGGAAGGATGGGAAGGAGGGAGGGAGGAAAGGAGGGAGGGAAGAAGGAAGGAAGAAAGGAAGAAGGGAGGGAAAGAAAGAAGGAAGGAAGGAGGGAAGGAAGGAAAGAAGGGAGGAAGGAAGGAAACGAGGAAGGAAGGAAAGAAGAAAAAAGGAAGGAAGAAAAAAAAGGAAGGAAGGAAGAAAAGAAGGAAAGAAAGAAGGAAGGAAAGAAGGAAGGAAGGAAGGAAACAAGGAAGGAAGAAAAGAAGGAAGGAAAGAAGGAAGGAAGGAAGGAAGGAAGGAAGGAAGGAAGGAAGGAAGGAAGGAAGGAAAGAAGAAAAAGGAAGGAAGAAAAGAAGGAAAGAAAGAAGGAAGGAAGGAAGGAAGGAAGAAAAAAGGAAGGAAGGAAGGAAGGAAGGAAGAAAAGAAGGAAGGAAAGAAGGAAGGAAGGAAGAAGGAAGGAAGGAAGGAAGGAAGGAAGGAGGAAGGATCAAGAGAAAAAGGAAGGAAGAAAAGAAGGAAGAAGAAGGAAAGAAGGAAGGAAGAGAAGAAAAAAAGGAAGGAAGGAAGAAAGACGGAAGGGAAAGAAAGAAGGACCCCCAGCCCCCCCCCCAAGGAAAGAAGGACGGAAGGAAACAAGGAAGGACGGAAATAAGGAAGGAAGAAAGAAGGAAGAGAAAGCAGGGATAGGAGAAGAAGAAGGAAGCGAAGACGGAGACGGAAGGAAGGAAGGAAGGAAGGAAGGAAGGAAACAAGGAAGGAAAGAAGGGAGGAAGGAAGGAAGGAAGGAAGGAAAGAAGGAAGAAAGGAAAGACGGAAGGAAGTCAGGCAGGCAGGAAGGAAGGATGGGAGGGAGGGAGGAAGGAAACAAGGAAACAAGGAAGGAGGGAAGAAACAAGGAAGGAAGGAAAGAAGGAAGGAAGGAAAGAAGGAAGGGAGGGAGGAAGGAAGGGAGGGAGGAAGGGAGGGAGAGAGGAAGGAAGGAAGGAAGAAAGGAAGGAGGGAGGGAAGGAAGGAAGGAAGGAAAGAAGGAAATTCTCAAGAGATGCAGATGACAAGCACTTACTTATTAATGTATCAGACAATGCTTAGTTGAAAGAAATCCAAGGACTTGCCAGTGGTCACACAGCTAGTAAGTGTCAGAGGTAGAATTTTACCTTAGGTCTTCCTAACTCTTAATCTATCCTTTTTTCTATCTCCGGTATGCCACTCTGTATCTCTAACTACTAATTAGCTGATCTCCAATAATCAATCCAATCCCAATTACTCATTTTTTTATACCTCTGCCAACCAAAATTCATCAGCGCAATCTAGAGCATCAGTTCAAATAGACTTGAGCCTACGTATTTCCTACAAGTGTCAAATGAGAAAATAACTGATCATCAAAGTACTCCCTCAAATAAACTGACTGCTCGATGACGAGCCCCTCCTCCCAGTAGTTTGCAGATACAATATTGAGTGGAAAACCTCACTTGTTGGGGGCGAAAGGAGCAATAAAGGCCTTTCGCATTTCTTGAGAATCTGAGACATTATCCTCCTACCTTCTTCTCTCGCCTCCAAGTATGTTATTCCATATAACCTTCCTAACCTTTAATTAAAAGGGAGGATGGATAGACAGAGAAGCACCAGTGATCAAAAGAGATTATTTTCAACCAAAAAATTTTCTAAATTCCATGGAGGTTTTGTAGGAGTCTCCCCCACCACCCCTATAAAGAAGAAGATGACTCACTCATCATGGGACCTGGGTGTTGTACATTTTTGTACATTCTGAGCTGTATCCACAGATACTTGGGTGGGTGTTCCATAAAGGGAGAAAAGCTTCAAGACCAGATGGCAAGCAACTAGGAGAACAATGAGCCCGGGTTAGGCAAGAGCAGACTAAACGAAAGGTACTAATGATTCTTGGAAACCTGCACCTGGGGGTAATCTGCTGGTTTGTCTTCCTGACACAAGTCTACCCCCATTACAGCTCATCCTCCATTCAACAGTCAAAGTGATCTTCCTAACGCTCAGTTCCATACACTCCTCTTCCTTCCTCCCCTCCCCCACCCTCTACATCCTCTATTCAATAAACTCCAGTGGTTCCTTATCACCCCCAGATAAAAATCCTCCATTTGGTCTTCAAAGCCCTTTGCAACATTCCACCTCCCCATCCTGTTACACTCTTCTCACCTTTACTCTCTCTCCATGTACTTTGCAATCCAGTGACACTATCTTCCTTCCTGCTTCTCATGTAAGACACTGTCTCCCAATGTTGGGCATTTTTCACTTGCTGTCCTCCATGCTGGAGATCCTCTCCCTGCTCATTTCTACCTCCTGGCTTCCTTCAGATCCCAGATAAAATCTCACCTTCTACAAGATGCCCTTCCCAAGCCCCCTTAATGCTAGGCCCTTTCTTTGGTAATTTTCAATCTATCCTGTATGTACCTTGTTTTTACATAATTGTTTATATATTGTCTCCTGAATTACATTGTGATCTCCTTGACAGCAGACTGTCTTTTGACTTTTTCAGTAAACCCAGCACTTACCATTTCTGGTTTCTCAGTTGGGGCTCAAGCTAATAGAGAGTGATCCCCCCACCAATGATTTCTGAGCTTTTCGAAGCATGGATGTCTTTCAAACGCAAGAGTTACCCTTGAATCTTAAGAATAACCAGCTGAGAAGACAAAATGTGCTGGCAAATCTTTCTCAATACCTCTGGGTGGCAGGCAGAGGGTGTCACTGTCTCAGCCAACTCCTTATCCTGACTGCCAGCTCACAGAATCACAATGAGACTAGGAGGAAAACTCAGAAACTATTTATTTAGTCCACCTTGGAAGGATTTTCACTACAACAAACTTGACAAGTGATCATCCAGCCTTGGCTTTCAGACCTCCAGTGAAGACGAACCCACTGTCTCCTGAGGCAGACCATTTTTGGAGAATTCTGCTTATTAAAGGGTTTCTCCTAACATCGAGATTAAATTTAAGTATTTTTACTTCCATCCATTTCTCTAAGTTCTGCCTTCTGGGGTCTAGCAAGACAAGCCAAATTCCTCTTCCTTGTGAAAAAAACTTTCAAAAACTTGGAAACATTTATTGTGTTTCTCCTAAGTCTTCTTTTCTAAAGGTTAAATAACTCCCAGTTCCTTCAAATGGTCCTCATATGACATGGATCTGAGACCCTTCATCACTCATCATTCTGGCTGCCCTCCTCCTTTCTTGAGTTTGTTAATATTCTTCTTAAAATGGTGTCTAGACAAAGCACTGTATTCCAGTTGTCAGGAAACTGTGATTTTTTTCTAATGTATCCTAATTGCATTTTCTTTATTTTTATCTTTAAAAGGTGACAAGACTCTGGGCAAGCCATTGAAATAGCCACCCCCCCCCCCCCAATTTGATAACCCAGATGTTGGTGCTTCTCTGGTAAAGATTGTGATTTGATCAGACAAGATCTGTCTGTTGCTCTGTTTGTAATTTGTTTGTTTTTGCCCTGAAGTTCAGGGGGCTGATCTTTTCTCCCTCAACTAAGTGAATGATATATGTATGTTTAATTAAACTGAGATTGTTAACCCCTTAGAGTTGCTTTCCTTAGAAAAGCGGATCAAAGATCCTGTGTTGGCAGCCCTTCTGTGTGCTGGTGTTGTTGGTCGTACACAGCCACAGTAGATGCTTACAACATTGTTGCTGCAAGTGGTTTACCATTTCCTTCTCTAGCTCATTTTACAGATGAGGAAACTGAAGTAAAAAGGGTCAAGTGATTTGCCCAGGGTCATACAAGTAGTAAGTGTCTGAGGCCAGATTTGAACTTGGGTTTTCCTGACTCCACCTCCAGTGCTCCATCCACTGTGCCACCCAGGTGCCCCAATAAACATTAATGCATGCTTATTGACTGACACAAGTTAAGTAACTGGCCCAGTGACACACAGATCTTTATAGCTAGTGGACATTCCAAACACTGACTCTGTGAGGGAGAAAGAAAGAAGTGCTTTATCTTTTCTGTTCACTTCAGAGTTTAGAAGTGTTTTCCCTTAAGGGCTAGCAAAAATTTACAATTTAGCCTCTCTCAGGGACCTAGTGGGTAACCCTGGGTTGAGGCAGAGGGAAATGCATTCCTCCTGTTCTCTCCTTCCCTTCCTGAGAGATGCTTTTTAAAAAAATAGGGGAGATCCAGGATAGAGTGAATGGCCCTAGATTTTGACACAGAGCCATCTTGTCTCTGCCTCCCCATGCCAGGGCCTTTCCTGGCTCACTAGGAAGCATTCATCAGCCAGTTGGGTGTTTGCTGTGGTTTACACGTGTAAACTGTGCTTGCTCTGTTTCTCTCAAGCTACGGTTGCAGGCCTAGTACAGGAAAAGTCTTCTAATCAATGGGCCTTGAGCTATATATGCCAGGAGGCTTCACTTTGTCTTTTAATTGCAGCCTCCCTTCGAAGAACCGCACAGATCCAAATGACTAAGATGACTGAATTCAATAATGAGACCTATTTAAGCATAAGGTGAAATTCCTGCTGTTTCTCCGGCTTTAAATGGGGCTGAGTAGTAGGTCAAAATTTCAGAAATTTGTTTAGAAAAAGAGTTCTTGACTTGGGGCCCACAGAACCTCCTACCCACCAAAGGATAGATTTCATGGTGTGTATGTATGTATGTGTGTGTGGGGGGGTGGGGTTGTTCTGTGAAATGGAATTGGAAAACTTGTACCTTTTGTTTCACTAACTGAAATTTAGCTTTGGCTTCAATTATTTATTAACATTATTTCAAAGAGAAGTCAATAGATTTCACCAGACTGCCAAAAACAGGCCCAAGAGACAAAAAAGGGTTCAGAAGCCTTGGCAGAAGAATCTTTAAATGGCTCCTACTTAGCATCTACTGCTTGATAAAAACTGAAGACGATCAATGAATCAGTAGCCCAAATGGCCAATAAGAGGGTGACATCTGCATGGTCTTCCACATAGAGCCCTCCAGTGGGTTTGTCTGGATTCAAAGGAATGTTATCTGCAGTCATGGAGGGAAAATGGAGCTTCCTCCTCCCTTCCCACACCCACACCAATGGAAAGAGATTTGTATTTGGAGTAAGAGTACCTGGATTCAAATACTGATTCTGTCACTTACCACCATTCTGACCTTGGACATATAGCTGATCATCTCTCTCTCTCCCTCTCCCTCTCTCTTTCCCTCTCCCTCCCTCCCTCTCTCCCCCACCCCCATCAGTTGTTCAGTTGTTTTTCAGTCATGTCTGACTCTTCATGATCCCATGTGCGGTTTTCTTGGCAAATACACTGATGTGGTTTGCCATTCCCTTCTCCAGCTCGTTTTACAGGTGGGAAAACTGAGGCAAGCAGGGTGGAGTGAATTGCCCAGGGTCTGTGAGTGTGTCTGAGGCTGGATTTGAAGTCAGGAAGATGAGTCTTCCTGACTCCAAAGCCTAGCCCTCTATCTGCTGGGCTACCTAGCTGCCCATCTATCTATCTTACAATAGTGGCAACTTCATTGCTATGGCCTAGACCATAGGCTTATTCTAGGGGTTTTGAGAGATATGGGCACACAAATCCTAAACTCTTTCCCAGTGCTACGATGTCTTAACTATTGTGGCAGGGTTCAAAACAAAGGGAGAAACTAGGTCTTAGAATGCTTTTAAGAACAGGATGCCAGGCAGCTAGGTGGCACAGTGAATTGAGCGCCAGCTCTGGTGTCAGGAGGACCTGAGTTCAAATCTGGCCTCAGACACTTGACACGCTTACTAGCTGTGTGACCTTGGGCAAGTCACTTAACTTCCCTCCTCCAAAAAAAGTAGGATGCTATAGAAGAATAAAGAACTACCTTTTGATTTCCAAAGGGATGTGGTTAAGCAGTCAGTCCTTCCACATACTACCATCTCTCTTTGGCACCATCCTAGAGGGTTTAAACACTGACTTATAGTCTCTTCAGGAACACAGGGTAACAATTCTAGGCATGTTCACCCAGAGATTCTTGGGATGGTAACCTTTGTTAAGCACCTACTGAATTGTCAGGACCAGGGATACAAAGACAAAAGCTTCCTTGTCTCCAAATAGCTTACATTCTATGCAATAAGATGCATAATATAAGCATGTACATGCAAAGTAAAGACAAGAAATTATTTGGGGACAACGTCTTAGTAGAAGAGTGGATCAGGAAAGGCCTCCTGTGGGGGGGGGCATTTGAGTTGACCTTGGAAGGGAAACTAGGGTTCTAAGAAAGAGGCCTCAGTGAAGAAGGAGGCCATTCCAGGCCTGGAGGTCAGCCTGGACAAAGGCTTAAAGATGAGAGATGGAATGCTGTGTAGGAGCAAGAAGTAGGCAGAGTGAGCTGATATTTAAAACACTTGCAAGGAAGTCATATGGAATAAGCCTGGCAGGCTAGAGCCGGGCTGAAAAGGGCTTTAAATGCCAAACAGTTTGTGTTTAATAGCTAGCATTTATAGAGCACTTTCGGTTTTACATGTCAGCGCATTTGATCTTAACAACCCTGTGAGACGGGGTTATTATTATCTCCAGCTTACAGATAAGGAAACTGAGATACGAAGATGGTAAGTGAAGGTCAGACCTGAGCTCACAAATATCACTTTGAGAGTTGTGTAGAGGATATAGATTAGAGAGGGAAGAGACTTGAAGCAAGGAGACCAAGCAGAAGACCACTGCAATGATCCCACGATGAGCTTCTGAACTAGGGCAGTTGTGTGGTTAGTGGAGAGAAGGGACCAATATTCAAGATGCTCTTGAAGCAGAATCAACAAGACTGAGCAGCTGATTGCACATGGTGGTGAGGGAGAATGAGTTTAGAATGACACCAAGGTGTTGAACCCGGGTGACCGATGGATGGTGGTAACTGCAACAGAAACGGAGAATTTTGGAAGAGGGGTAGTTTGGGGGAAAATAAATTCTATTTTGGACATGGGGCATTCATTTGGAAATCACCAATAGGGAGTTAGTAATGGAGTACTGAAATTGAGGATTGATGCTGGGGCTGGATATAGATATGAGTTAGTTACAGATCTTAATATATAAAACCTGAGACCCCAAATTCATTAGTATGGAACTCCCATCTCAGGGGAATAGATCAATGCCCTTTGTCTGTGTGAGGGGTAGGGTAGAGTTGGTGAGAGCAAAGGAGAGAAGAGAACTCTGGTCTCTTCAGACTCCTCAAGTTCAGGAGTCTCTTCTGGAGCTTTTGGCTTCCAGCATTGAGAGAGAAGACCATTTCAGGTTGCGGAAGGAAGAAAAGACTCTGGGAAGAAGTCAGCATGAGAGGAGCTGATATTCTCCATCATCATGTCCCTGTTCCCAGCTGGTTTTACTAAAGACTGTGGAATTTCCCTTTGAGTGATATTGAATACTCTCTCTTTGTTGAATCCAGTCACCCCATTCCCAGTGAGAGAGCTCAATGCCATCACTCTGTATTGTCTGGTATATATTTTCCCCTTCAGCAACTTGAAGTGAGGTTGGCATTGTCCATCTTCTCTCTTGAAACTGGAAGCCAGAAGTGCCCAAAGAGACTGAAGAGGCTGAAGAATCTGAAGAGACAATTCCTCTCTACTCTCTCTCTCTCTCTCTCTTTCTCTCTCTCTCTCTCTCTCTCTCTCTCTCTCTCTCTCTCTCTCTCTCTCTCTCTCTCTCATCTCCATACCACTCTTCACATAGATTTATGGTATTGGTCTCCACCAATGAGAAGAGAGTCCCATACCAAGGAGGTCTGGGACTGAGGTTGCATTCATATGTACATACATACATATATGTATTGTGTACCTGTATATATGTAAATATATAAATGTGTATATATTTATGTGCTCATCTATATCTGTCTCTGTAGATAGATAGATAGATACATAGATACATAGATAGATACATAGATAGATAGATAGTCATCTTCAAAGAAATGATAATGAAACCCATGGGAGCCAGGGAGTTCACCAAAAGAGTTTAGAGAGAAAAGAGGACTTCCAGTTAAAATGAAAACATGAAAGGTCTAAGAAGAGCCTAGCTCTCCTATATGTACTTTGGCAAAGACCTCAAAATGTAACCAGATTAATCATTTCTTGACAACAAATAAGAAATTGAAAGAGATCCAACAGTAATCTCCATCCAGTCCAGGACCGAAGAAAAAAGATGGCTAAAACCCTTCAAGAATTGAGAAATGGGTTCATCTAGGGAAACCAGCAGGAACTCAGGTAAAAAAGCTTGAAAACTGTCATTGCTCTGACGAGAGTTGCTCCAGGGGGCCCCAAAGCTTGTCACACTCTGGGGATCCTCTGGGGGTTTGCAACATACTTTGATTGTGGACGTGCTAGGGGGCCTAAATCCTGCCAGTACACTGAACAGTCCACATTAGAGAAATGGAAGCCAGCAGGAGGAACCCAGGAAATCAGGGAGAAGACCAAACAGGACTCAATTACTCTGTTCAAGAATGCAAGAAAGGGGAAATTGCTAACCCTGGCACAAAATCCCAAACCAGGAACTGAAGCTGGAGTTATAAGTAAACAGAAGAAAACATATAACAGAATGAAAAAATACTCTGAGTTGAGATGCCCAAGACATGAACCCAGAAGAAGAAACTCCACAACAATTACAAACAGAGCTTCAGAGAGGGAAATATGGCTTGGCTACAAACAAAAGTATCTAGAAATAAAGAAACAAGAGATTTTAAAAAATTAAATAAGAGCTTTGTAGGGGAAAAAAATGGAAGGTGAATAAATAGCTCAGAACAAAATGTGACAAATCTTACCCTAGTAGCAGACTCCCTGAAAAATGGGATGGGGCAAACAGAACTCACTGACTTCAGGAAATAATAAGAAATATTAAAACTAAATCAAAGGTTGAAATTATACACACACACATACACACACACATATATTGTATGTATGTATACATATAATACCAACTATGAAAAACAAAAATAGATCAAGGAGAGCTGATGTAAGGTTAGATTCCCTGAAAATGAAGACCAAACAAAAAATCTGGACACCACATTTCAGGAAATAATAAATGAAAACTCCCCATATCTATTCAAATGACAGACTAAAGTGAAAACAGAACGAACCTAATGGTTCTTTGGAGGGAGAGAGGCAGGGCAATTGGGGTTAAGGTCACACAGCTAGCAATTGCATCAATTATCTGAGGCCAGATTTGAACTTAGGTCCTCCTGACTCCAGGGCTGGTGCTCTACTCACTGAGCCACCTAGCTGCCTCATGGTCACTTCTTAAATGAATCCTCAAATTGAAAACATCCAGGAACGTCAATGCCAAAATCCAGAGCTATTAAGTAAACACACATATCTATATCTATCTGTCCACCTTTCTATCTATGCCCAACTCTCATCTTTTCATCGGGTATGCTTGACTTTCTATTAAAGGTTTCGTTTTGTTAAAGGTTCATTTCCCCCCTTTAGGATTATACTATTCTGGCAGGCAAGGTTTTCTTAATTGCCTTTTGAAAATTAGAATATTGTATTCCAATATTGTCTCTTTTTTATAGTAGCTGTAGCATAATCTTGTGTGATCCTGGCTATGAGTCTTTGGTCCTTGAACTCTTTCTTTTTGGCTGCTTGCCCGAGGGGGAGTAACGGTCATACAAAATGTTTGTTTTTAAAAAAAAATATGAGCAATAATGATGCAGCATTTAAAAAAGAGGAGAACAGAAGGAAGTTCAGAGGTAAACACCAACAAGTGGGACAACTTTGAAACCATGTTCTGAATGTTACCATATGCTTAGAAGAAAACATCAAGCTGTATACAATGGAGATCCCTGGTTTCATGCCCAATCTTAAGTGTTTTACAGATTTAAAATAAAAAAAGAATTCCAATCCTTCAAGGTAAAAATATAGATCTTGTTTCACATTTCCTGAATGCACTTACCACATATTATTGTATATTATGACACATATGAATCATATTCTTCTACTAGATTGTAAGCTCCACGAGGACAGGGACTCTTCTAATTTAAATATTTTGTCTCCTCCAGTACCTAGCCTTGTTCTCTGTACATAGTAAGCATTTGGTAAATATTTGGAAGGAGGGTGCAGGGAAGGGGGGGAGTGTGCTTTTCTTCAGTGTTTGTAAATTTATTCCTGGCTCCTGCACCAATCTGGAATGTTAACCTCAGTTTAATTTGAAAGAAATATTTAGCACATGAAAACTCATTAATTTGGAATTTGTGTTAATTTGACAAGGCCCTGATATCTATATATAAAGAATACCTTTTAGTAAGCAAATTTATGGTGTGGAGACAGTGTAAGCACACTTAAATTTTAGAGAACAAACTATTTTTAAGTCCCCTCAGGCACTTCATAAAGCATCCATTTACATACAAGCAAAAGAGGCTAATTAGAAATCATTCTTAATTATTCCTTAAAGCAAGTCCCTTAAGCGCTGCCATTTGAGTTAACACTTTGTTAGCATTTTCTTCCTTTTGCTCTCCTACCATATCACACAGTTAAGTTGTAGTCCTTTAAATATATTTGCTTATTAAGGCCCTTCACTAATTGAGATTGACCTTTCCCCCAAATAGAATTAGAAGGTGCTACAGTAGAATTCAGGGGTTTCACAGAAAGGCAGGTGAATGGCTTCCTTTGGTTGGTTGGATGACAGAGCTCATTTCTAAAATCCTAACAAAAAAGCCCAGGAAAAAGGAGTGTGAGGAAAAGGGGGGGATCATAAGAGATGAGAAACAGCTCAAATGAGTACCTTTAAAAGGCAAAACTGATGAAAGGCACGGTGGCAAAGTGGATAGAGCGCTGGTCCTGGAATCAGGAAGGATCATCCTCATGAGCTCAAATCTGACCTCAGATACTTACTACCTGTGGGATCCTGGGCAAGTTACTTAACCCTGCTTGCCTCAGTTTCCTCATCTATAAAATGAGCTGGAGAAGTAAATGGCAAACCACTCTTTGCCAAGACAACCCCAAATGGAGTCATGATGGGTCGAACACAACTGAATACGACTGAAAATGAAAGGTACACATGGGTGTGTAATGAGAATGTAATCCATTCTGGTAAGAGCTACATCAGGAGAATATGTAATGAGCTGCTTAACAGAGTCCTCCCATTTAAAAGGTACAGTGTGAGGCACACAGGATTGAGTGTAAAATGTTGAAAAGAACATGCAGGTTTAAAATGAGTAATGAAGTATGTCTAAGTGGAAGGTGGCAGTGAGCTGCATATGTTTGAAGGTAGAGACAGATGCTCAGCAAGAGCCTGTTTAAAAGGAGAAAGAAACCTGTGCACTTTCAGTCGGTAGTGGGAGGTTTAGATGGAATGTGAGATGCAATATGCATGTTTAAAGGATGTAATGAGATGTAAACACTGGAGGGCTATAACCAGACACCAGGCGAAAGGGTATAAATCAATTCTGGAACAGAAAGGTGTGATATGATGCTCACACTGAAGTTCCATAATGGGATGTAAAGACTATAATGAGATATCTGAGGGGCTGTAATGAAATGCACAGAGGAAATGGTGTCGTCAGATGGATTATTTTGTTGTTGTGGAGTCATTTCCACTGTATTCAACTCTCCATGGCCCCATTTTGGGGGTTTTCTTGGCAAAGATACTGGAGTGGTTTGCCATTTCCTCCTCCAGCTCATTTTACAGATGAGGAAACTAAGGCAAACAGGGTTAAGTGACTCGCCCAGGGTCGCACAGTTAATAAGTGTCTAAGGTCGGATTTGAACTCGGGTCTTCTTGATTCCAGGGCCACCACCTAGCTGCCTTGATTTATTATTAGAAGGGTACAATGAGAGATAGAAAAGGCAATTTCAAAAAATGAAAGGTTTAAGATGTACAAGAGGAAGGTGTAAGGAGATCCGTTTGCTTTGAGTACAGTCTTTACTAGCTCCATAACTTAAAGAGGGATGAGTAAGAGAACCAGAAATATGAAAAATTATTTAGCAAATAAAACTTAAGTAGGCTACAGGAACTGGGGTTAGCTAATATTGAGAAGGGAAGGCGAAGGATAACTTAAAAATTGTTAAGCCTTTGTAGTATTGTATGAAGAATTACCAACTTTTACTGTCTCTGGTAAGGGCAGATCAAGAGAAACTTAGCTAATTAATGCTGAAGAAGTGGTTTTGAGAAAGGCCTTTTTCTCTACTGGGGATGTTAAAATGGGAGGGGCAGAGCAGGGCATGGATTTCTGAAGGAAGTTGAAAAGAACCTTTTAAAACAAGATTGGCCCTCTTTACTTGGGCTGGACCTGGAGTAAAGTTATAAGTAGTTTATTTCTAGCACCTCCCTGCCAGGCCGTCAGTGCCTTCATACTGACCTCTGGCTACCCAGGATCCACCATAGGGCCTGCCTTCCCCAGCAGAATTTCCTGTCCTCCACACAGTTGTCAGTGTGATTTTCCATCATGTTACCAGCCCTACTCTTTCAACATATTCCAATGGTTCTCTTATCTCAATCTAACATAAACTCCTTCAGTCAGGTACCTCACAAGTTTTCCACTTACTACATTTTACACGCATCCATGAATTGTTTTAGGTTTACTTGCTGTTATCTATGCCAGATGTTCCCTCTTTGGTCTACAGCACCTTTGAACCAGCCATCTCCATGCCTTGAATGCACTCCCTCCTCACCTACATCTCTTGGAATCCCTGGTTTCTTTCAAGACTGGGCTCAAGCATTAGTTTCTTTATGAAGCCTTTCCTGCCCCCTTACCCTTCCAATGCCAGGGCTCCCTAGCAGCCCATGTATACCCACATGTATACATATTATTTCGCCCAGATCAGTCCTCCGTGGAGGGGAAAAACAAATGGGTAACCACTGTCATAATAATCTCCACAGACTTTACAAATGATTGTTAATAGATCAGTAGGTATACTTGGGAGACAGTAAATTCTCTTGTACCATTTCCTTTTAACCATCACTGTTATGTTTCTCTGGATCTCCAAGTTCCTCTCTATCTTTCTTAAATGTGGAGAAATATTTTGGCTAAATAACAAGCATTTGGCCAAAGTCAAAGATAGTGGAAGAGTGGAAAGGAAGCTGGATTTGAAGTCAGAACACTTGGGTTCAAATCCTGACTCTGCTGCTTACTATGTGAAACTGGCCTTTGCATTTCTGGCAGTTTCCTCATATATGAAATAAGAGACCTAGACCAGATGAATCCTGTGGTTCCTTCTAATCCTAAAACTGTGATCCTCTGATTTCCTAGGATGCACTATGAGAAAAACACAAAGTATCTTCTTAGATATAGGTTGGTTAGTAGGTCTATAGTATTCTAATTCATATATGAAGAAAACACAACAGATCTTTTTTTTTTTTTAACACCTCCACATCACTATTCATTTAGCTCGTGGTCAAGGATGACACTTGGCAATTTTGTTTTTTTTCCTGAGTATACATCTTGGATTTTTTTAAGTCTTAAAAGTTGACTATTTTGTGTTTGAATCTACTATCTCCACATGGGGAAGGCCATATGAAGCAGTAGAATGAATACTCTACAGGAAGATAGCAGATCTGGGCCGTTCTCGTTCAGCTGTTAGTAGTATGTCTCTAGGAAAGTCAAAACTTTTCTGGGACCCATATTCCTCCCCCACTGAGGGTAGAGGGTGGCCTAAATCATATCCTATCCAGACCCTCATAGACTTCCTAAGTTAGATGTATTTGAGTCATAAAATAATTCCACCCTCAGGACCATCTCCTCCACAATACCACTTTAGTTGGCATGCCATTGATAATAACCATGCTGCATACAGGGTATCCCAAAAGTCTTGGCTTTAATAGCTTAAAACTTCACTAAAACTTTTGGGACACCCTGTATATCTGACAGCATTCATTTCTATGTAATCTTCATAGGTTATCAGAATTCTATGTAGGATATCTTGTGATCTAGTGTACCTCTATGATTCTAGAACTTCTAGGGTTGCTGAGAGGAATAAAGTATAAAAATACAGTCAACTCCCAATTAGCTGCACCATTGGAGGAGAACAGTTATGTGAATAATCACAAAAAATCAATTCTATATGGTTTTGAAATGCATTATGGCTTTTGTTGTTGTTTTGCAGCAGATTAACTTTTCTAATTATATTTTACACAGGCTAATAGCAATATTAATTTGCATACTCTGAGCACAGACCAACTAATGTTGGGGATGAACAATGTGCCAAGTCTCAGGGAATTAAAATTTCCTATGAAGATTTCACATATGAATAATTAAGGATTGCCCTATTATAAAAGCACTTTGAAAAAATAAAGTGGTATAGAAATGTTAACTTACACGTAGGAGGTTCATTACGCAATCTCTTAGACACATAATCTAATCACAGTTAATAAAGCTTTGGTATCATATGATGTTAAAGAAATGTGTTGGAAAAGGAAGTGAAGCAGCAAGATCAATTCTTATGTAGTTTTTTCAAAATAAGAAAACCTCAAAAAATAATGCCAAAGGGTTTTAGAAGAGCCTTTAAAGTCAGTTTTATTGTCTGAATTTTACAAGTAGCCTTTAGAGGCTTCATACAAGAATTCTGTTGCAAAACTCTAATAAATAGTCTGCCCCGAGTCCCAAAACAAAATTTAAAACAAAATAAAGAGCAAACTTAGGATAAGCAAGACTTCAGAACGCTTGGATGTTAGCAATATTTCCCATTTACAAATAATATCAGGCACTGTACAAACCTCCTTCATACAAATCAAAGAGAGAGTCACAATCTTTACAAAATAACTTGGTAATCTTCCTTTTCCCATAATGCAAGTATTATTAGAAAAGGATTTCATGAGGAGAGGAGGAAATCACAATATGGAGTGAAATTTCAGCTAAAATTTTGAGGAAGAGAAAATATGAATGTATATGGCTTCTCCAGGGGTCAGGGGAGGGATAAATTATTTTTAAACTGTATGAGAGAAAATTTGAGAGACGTAAAAATCACGAACAATTGTTACAGGTCAATTGTTCCATTACAGGGATAATGACACAAATTTTGTGATTATGAAGGCTCAGAGGAAAAGGTTTAGGTTGTTTTCCTCCACAGGGCTGAACATGGTTTAGAGCAGTATTGGGGCTGAGCACTGGGGCCCATTAATGGTGTCCTATCTTACCCAAACCATTTGGAACTTTTTGAATTTAAATGGCAAATGAATCATTTCTTCAGAAAAACCACTTTGATGGCCTCGATTTGGAAAATCCCATGCTTTGATGTCACATTGGGGAAAAGTCAATTCTAAATATATCTCCAAGCATGTAAATACTGTGCATTCAAAAGGCAAGCAACAGCTCTTTACCATTTTATAATTTATCACTAGATTTTCCTAACTGTCCCCTGGCAAAGACTAACACCTAAATCTTCTCTGGGTACTTTTAATAAGCATTACTGGGCCAGCTTTTGGTCTCATGAATCTTTTCCTTTATATCCCACTAAAGAAAAACCATACAGAGGGACCATCACATTTTGATTACATAAAATGGAGAGTCTGGAATTGTTGGGATGGGTCATTAAATGGATATGGTGTGAGGCAATCTTAAACAACTTTATGTTTACAGCCAGGAGGATCATTAGAGGTCAATTCTACATTAGGAGAGATTGCTTAAGATTTCACTTAAGAAGCATATTTGCCCTGTGGAAAGCAAGTGGAAGTGCATCCACAGGACACCACAGGTGACAAGTCACGTAGTAATGTGGGATGTGGAAAAGATCATGAATAACATGCCCCATCTTTAGCCTCTGTTCCTGTTGTTCTGGGTAACACAGGGAAACATAGCATTGACTCATGCATTCAAGGGAGATACAACTCCTTGTGGCTAGTCACTGCAGCAAAAAAGGTAAGGAACACAGCCCTCCTGTGGCCCCAACCCTAACCCCCAAAAAACAGTCCAAAATAAGTATGTGCTAGCTTTCCAGTAATGGTCATATATGCCAGGAGAGCAAGAAAAGGCTTGGATTACCTGAAACAGAAAGGAAAGAGCGGATGGGAAGTAAAGGAAGCAGATGGACCAGGCCATTCTAGTCTAGCCCCCATTTTGTTTCTTTATACATTACAGAGAAAGATACTGTGCAAAAAAATAAAGACATTCACATTTTAGCAGTTAAACTTTTATTTTACTTTTTAAATTTTTTATTTAATTATTTTTTGTTTTTGTTTTTTCTACAAAAGGCAGACGTTGATTGTTGATCTCAATTGTTCTGTTTGTGCACTCGCAAAAAAAGGGGCTATCTATAAGGAAGGTGGGGAAAGTGCTCTGAAGATGCTTTCCATAGCATTTTACGGGGCATTGAAGCAGTCTCAGGGGAAAGGAAACATTCCCTCTTGGTCCCTTTCCACACCTTCCCTCCCCCACCTGCAGGTTTTATCAGTCTTTAGCTCATATCAATTGTGTTGAAGACCCATTCAGTGAATTTTTTCAGCTTGTCCGATGCAGTCTGGGACTCCTCCTGTAAACGCAAGTTGTCTTCCCGAAGATGCTGGACTTCAGCCTGAAGGTGGGCTTTGTCTTCTTTTTCCTGAGAGGTGACAAAGAGGGGGGAAACCCTCAGAGGGCAAGTACCCAATAGGTAGAAAGTATAGGCTTATATCCAAGAAAGAGACTAGATGTGGGTCATTTTGGGGCCCTTATTTTCATATCCACTAGAAACTTAGATATATATCCTAGAGTGCTCAGAATTAGGGAATTCCCAACCTTGATGGTACCGGGTGATATTCTTTCTTTCAGGGCTACAATCACTAGGATTCAGCTTGGAAAAAAAAAATCCATTGGGCACATGAAAGCCCGTATGAGAACAAGTCCCTTTTCCATACTGTTGATATGTGCCCTCCTCTCATGTCCTGATTGAGACTCAAAAAATCTTATGAAAAAAACCAAACACTTCTTGTGAATTGCACCAAATATTTGTTCTGGCCCTATCTCAGGTGATGGGGACTAGGATGAATAACCAGTTGACAGCTGCCCTGCATTGAGTATTCATCTAAACCTGTCCCATGATATCTAAACTTGGGAGCACGAGGGTACACTTTCAACCTACAACTAAAATGGGGGGAAAAATAACCTTGTACGGTAAGAGCGTACTTTGACAATGCTGACTTTGGCTGTGGCACCAGATACAGATTGGGATATTTGCTTTTAGAATAAGTGTTTACCTTCTTCAAATCTTCTTGAAGCATCTTCAGCATACCTTCCAATTGGTCCACTTTAGAAGCCAGTGTAGGAGAAGAATCTTTACTGCTGGGAAAAGGAGAAAAGAAAGACCAGGATCCCTGTTAGCAAGAATCTCGGAGACTCTGTGTGTCTTTTTTTTTTCCTTCGTGTTACATTCTAAGTTACAAATTGTATTCCTTCCTCCCCACCCTTTGACACAGACATATTTATATCTATACCCATCTATGTAAAACCATACTATGCACACTTCTACTTATCAGTTCTTTCTCTGGAGGTGGCGACCCTCTTCCTTCATAGGCCCCCTGTAGTTGACCTGAATATTTATAATACTCAGAATAGCTCGGTTATTCACAGTTACTCTTCGAACAATACTGTTGTTACTGTACACAACATTCTCTTCGTTCTGTTTGTTTCACTCTTCATTATTTCATGCAAGTCTGTCCATGTTTTTCTAAAATCAACCCACTCATCTTTTCTTGCAGCACAATCATATTTCATCACAATCACATACTACAACTTTTTTAGCCACTTCCCAACTGATGGGCATCCCCTCAATTTCCAGTTCTTAGCCCCCACAAAAAGAGCTGCTAAAAATATTTCAGAACAAACATATAGGTTCTTTTCCTTTTTTCATGATTGCTTGGGAAACAGCCTTAATAGTGGTATTGTTGGGTCAAAGGGTATACACAATTTTCTAACTCTTTGGGCATAATTCTAGTTTGTTCTCCAAAATGAATGGATCGGTTCACGGTTCTACCAAGAGCATATTAACGTCCCAATTTTTCCAAATCCCCTCCAACATTTGTCATTTTACCCTTCTGCCATTTTAGCCAATTTGATTGGTGTAATATCTCAAAAGTGTCTAAATTTAATTTTTCTAATCAATAGTGATTTAGAACATTTTTATATGACTATATATAGCTTTGATTCCTTTATCCAAAAACTTTCTGTTCATATCTTTTGACCTGTTATCAATTAGGAAGTAACTCACAGTCTTCTAAATTTGACAAAGTTCTCCATATATTTGAGATATGACACCTTTATCTGAGAAACTGTCTATAAATTTTTCCCCCCATTTTCTGCTTTCCTTCTGACCCTGGCTACACTGGTATCAAAATTATCCATTTTACATCTCACAACGTGAGACTGCCTTTGTAAATGGGTTTTCGTGATGTGAAATTGCTCAGTATGGTCCATGTAATATACATTTTTTCAGAAGGAATACTTCAATAGCAAAAGCTATACATGTGTTTTAGCTACAGTCAATAACAGCCTTTGCTGAGGATGTCCTGTCTTTTGTTTTCAAAGAACGAAGGAAAATAAGCAAAAACATGTTCTTTGGTAATATAAAGGGGAGGCAACACATAAAAGAGGAACTTTCTGACAATGATAACTAAACAATAAAATAATTTCTTAGGAAACTATGGAATCTTTCAGTGCTTTTTCAAGACAGAACAGCTACCTATCCACCTGTGAGAGATGTTTTGGATACAGGCCAGTCTTAAGGCAATGGGGAGGGGCTATCTCAATTGACGATTCTTAGAAAATCATTTTCTGTAGCCAATTATCTAATCATATCCTAAAAACCAGGCAAAACTTTCTAACGTATCTTAAAAACCAGCCTATGTTACACAAGTGGCAAGTCCAATTTTACCACAGCCAAAGTCTTTACAACAATGTCCGCCTAGTGTTCTTCATTCTGCTTGGCAAAACCAGGAACGCACTTCATCTCTTTTCTAGACAGTAGTTCTTTAGGATGCCTACTCTTTCTATAAATTTCTCATGTGACCTTTGGTCATGTAGTCTCTGCAAGCCTAAGACTATCCATGAGGGAGAAGATGTCTAACCCATTTGACTTTTTGGAGAGAAGAAGAAGAGGCATCAGTCAAAATGCAAGTTAGGATTCCTGTCCTAGAGAAGACTATGCAGATCCCTGCTTCAGCCTCATCCACAGCACCATAAAGCAAATACCAGAGTAATAAGGTATGTAACAAGCTTGCCAAATTAAAGGAATAAAAATAAAAATAACAGCTTACATGGGGCCAGGAAAACTGGGCCCTCTGCCACTGTCCTCTGTAAAAACTTAGCTAAAAATCTTGCCTGTTCATTTACCACAAGCAGCAAATGAATATGACTTTGCACCGATTGCAATTAATGGACCAAGGCTGACTAAAATGGCATCATGTGGTATTTTCTAAACTGCTACTGAACTGGTCTGTAATGGAGAAGGAGAATAGAAATTAAGTACCAAGGCTTCAGTTCACTTGTCTAATGAACATGAGAGAGCACAGCATGACAGCCACAAGTTATTTTCCATCCTAAATAGAGAAATCCTACCATTTCCTCACCTTTTCCCAAATAAAGATGACATCTACAATTTCCTCTAGACTTTTCTTTGTCCTCCCCCCATCCCTAAGCTCTCTTGAAGTCTCAAACTGTTGAGTTTTGCTCAAGGCTGAGCTGTTCCAATGATGCCATATTATATCTTTTTTTAATTAGTCAAATTTCTCTTAAGATCATAGAGACAAGAACATAAGAACATGTGGGGCAAGGATGTAGGGTAAGTTTGTTTTTTTTTTTGGGATGGTGAAAAATATTTGATATGAAGAGATACCTAATATGATCATTGACAGAATGGGCAATCGTATTTGTTGTGCTTGGCAAATGGGGCAGAATTGGGAGTAAAATTCAGAAGGTCGGGAAACAGACTTGGGCTTGATACAAAGGAAAAACTTCCTAACAATTAGGGCTTCTCTCAAGTACAACAGGATGTTGGGTTCTCACTCAATAAAAGTCTTCAAGAAAAGGCTAGATGACCATTTGTTGAGCACATTGTAGGTGGGATTCTTATCCAGGTACAAGCTGGACTAGTGATAAACACTTACCTCCTAACATCGCACTTTTGACACTTGTAAGTTCTACTAAGTGTTATGTGATTGACTGATGGGCTTCTCTTTTATAGGAACAGCCTTAAGTACTCAGACCTTAGCCAAAAGCCAGGAAACAATCAGAAAAGACTTCCCAAAAGCTCAAAGTCCATGCATGAGAGCTTGTGTGCTTTCCTTAAAGAGGAGCCCCTCCTGAGCTGATGTAAAAACCACTTTCTTTCGTATTAAACACAACCATAATAAACATGAACATTTGGTTTCCTAGTTTATGGCAGATTAGAAATAGCAAATCAGAGGGGTAAATGGAGGAAGGAAGTTAGGGCTAGAGACAGGCACACTGGCATTATCAAGAAGTGACAGCCTGATAATGAAGTGGGTGGGAAAATGGTTCTAAAAAGCAAAGATGATAATTCAAAAGTATAGCAGTGTGATGCCATTTAAGTATGGGGACAAAGAGTTTTATATCTCAACAATCCTAGAGAGTATCATCATATCATTATATGCAATATATTCTGTTTAAAAAAAAACAAGAAAGTAGGTAAACTATTTTAGGAAATATTTCATTCAAAATGGTGAAAATTTAAAGACAAAAAGGGTTTGGTCCTTTTGGGTAGGTAATTAAGCTTTATTATACAGAGAAAAGTTTTATTATAGAGAAAATTTATGCAGAATAATCTCAAACTCCAATAATGCTGTAACATTCAAGGTGTCATGTATGTTCCCACCCTTACACACTACCTAACTGCACGAGGGGAAAAAGAGTACATAAAGTAAAACACGTGCCCCATGGAGCCCAACCTTCCATAAGACTTCATCTGGGCCATGGCTTGGTCCTCTAGATGGTCACTGTTGGATGCAGCACTCAGGGGTCGGTGGTTTTCATCACTAGCAGCAAAGAACGAGGCTCGCTGGACTGGAAAGAAAATCAGAAGACACTCATTCTTGCCCTTTGGAAATTAAATTAGTCAGGTCCCTATACTCACTAAAGAGCCAAAAAATGCTCTTTGGGGGAAAAATACAACATGTGAAATAAATAAAAGGCATGGGACATGGGGCCCAGGCTGTCACATCGCTACTGTATTACAAGTAAGAATCTTTATTGAATCTCTGTGTCCAGAAGTGGCAAAAATATTATTTATTGTGTTTTATAATAAAATGGGGACAGCTTTGTCACCCGCAAAACATTAAGGGCTCCTCTTATTCTGCCTAATGAACTAGAGCACATGGCAACAAGAAGTTCTTAGCATTAGTTCAAGCTTCCCTAAGCAGTCAATTCCTGAGGGGGAGGAAGGGCACATAACCTGAAGAAGGGCACATGATCAATCCTTTCAGAACAGCTGGAGTCAGTGAAACTAGAGTTAATTAGCCATTAGGGGTTTCTGTCTACTTATCGATACTACTCCATAAGTGGTCTTGGTATCAAGGACTCCAATGGCAGTTAAAAATTGATCCTTTCTCAACTGAAAACATCCACATTTAAAATCTGAGCCAACAAGAGAAATCAAAACCCTCTAACCAAGACATAACTGGTCATCCCCACATGTGTAAAGAGGAAGGACCAACAATATGGGGTTTGCTTTAGCTCAGCAAACATTAAAAAAGGGAGTGGGGATTAGTCAGTTGACCAGTGGGCTGGTCACCTGGTCAATATTAAAATGGGCAAGAGGAAGATATAAAGCATCCAACTGACTATGCATATAGGAAGGAGGAGGGAAGGCATAGGAGGCCACAGACTATTGGAGGCTAGTGAAGACAGAGTTCCTCTACTATCCTGGAAGATGTTGTGGAAATGTCTTCATAACGTGGTGAGTGTTCATCTTCGGATTACGTTCTTTGCAACTAAATGACCACTGGGGTTCTACCACACCCCTCCTTTCTTAGTATGACAGATGGGAGACTCAGCAAGACATCCTTGTCATAGATTTACATTCATGAAAAGCAATTCATTATATTGGAGTATGTCCAGAAAATGTGTATGTTCTTGTTATGTCACTGAGAATTAGCATTCAACAATCCAGTTGACCGTGAGTTCAAACATCATTATGTTTTTGTGATGTCTATTTCAGCAGGATACCTAAGGCAATACAAATTCCTTCCAGCATAGGGGTTCAGTCCACTCACCCTCAAAAGCTTTGGCAGCATCTACCAGGTTTGACCAATCCAGGTCAGAAGCAGAGTCTGGCAGGGGCATGAGACCCGGGTCAGGCATGGGCTGCCTTCTTGGCTCCTGGATATCAGTGAGGGAGCTGTCTGAAGCTGAAAACTCTCCTGCAAGGAAGTAGAAGGAAGAAGTGACATTCATAAGAAAATAATGAAATATTCAAGTTCACTACCTTCAATCAGAAGAAAAACAGCTCACTGTTAACCTGGGAATAAGAACTAATTCTTTGCTTATTCACATTCAGGCATTTTCTTTTACAAGGAAATATGATTTGGTACTTTTAAGATTAAGGAGATGGGTACGCATTCCTTCCACAAGTACATATTGCAACTTCTCTATGCCTTCACTCTTTGTGCAGTTTTCATCCAAGTTTCCCTATAAATTCTCCTGCAGATGGTCTGTTCAACAGATTGAGGGCCAAAGAAAATGCTCCAAATTGTGACCACATTTTTTTTTTGACTGTGGCATAAGCTGTGGAAAAGTTACATTTAAGCCAAGGCATATTATATAAAACTGAAGGACTACAGTAATCTATTGCCCAAACCCTTTGGCCTGGGACAGTTTCAGGTTTCTTAAAATCCTGGAGAACAACTCATTTCTATCAGGGAAGCCTGATGGATCTCATGCAATCACTAATTCCCGGACTGATCTTCCCTGGCATCAAGCCGGGGGAACTTATTCTGATATGTTCCAAAGGAGCAAAGGGGTTCACTCTGGCCTGGCCTCTTCAGGACTCCTCTGAAATGAGTGAAAAACATTATGATCTTGGATCTGTTCAACTCCAGGGTCCTCTTGCTGGTATTTACCTTTATACTTTGGAGAGGAGGAGACTGAGGATCAAGCAGGTAACAGATTTGCTTTCTGCAATGCAAGGTGTACTCTCAAGTAGAACTGGAGGACTTCTCAGAATCCCTCCAACTCTAAGGTTCTACAATTCCCACAAACCCATCTTTGACAATGCAGCTAGAATAATCCTATTGACTAGAACCGGTCATGTCACCACTATGCTAAAAAATCTTCAATGATTTCTTACTGTCTACCAAATAAAGTCTGGATTCCTTTGCAATCGGTGCCTTTCACCCCACCTTTCCAGCCACTAATATTACTCCCCTCCCCAACACTATGCTTAAAAACTAACTACTTTGCCTTCCAGTCAAGCACCGCAGCCGCCTATGTGAGTGCCTTTGCTCCATCTGTTCACTCTGTCTGGAATGTCCTCCTCCTTATTCCACCCGACCTTCCCACCCCAACTTACTGAACCCTCAGACATCTTTGAAAAAGCAACTCATGTGCCACCTCTTCCCCTAAATGTTCCCATTGGTGATAACCCTCCTTTTTGGACCACACATAATATTTTGTTGTATAACTGTAATACTTATCATTTAAAATTGTATATTATAGCTATCTATGTTCTCTTATTTCCCTCCCACACTGCAAAACTTTATGAGGACAGAGACCATGTTTATCTACATTTGGCATCCTCCACAGTCCTCTGCAGTGTTTATTTAAAGTATTTGCTTGGATAATGAAGCACAGGCAGGGGAATGACGGGCTATTGGTGTGGAATGAAGTCTATCTTTCTAAAAAGAGTCAATCTGTTGACTTTTGATTAATTTTCAATTGTACTTACTGATCACCAGGAAGGAGAGAAGGGAAAAAGGAAGAGATAAGGGGTATACAACTGGAAATGATAAGATATAAAAAAGAGAATATTACTAAGGACATTTTAATTAAAATTTTGCTGAATGAATGTGACAATTGCATTGCTACCCAAAACCAAGAAGTTCTGGAATCTCTTTATTTATATTGCTCCAGATCTGACTCATAAAGGAGGACACCAAAGCTAAAGCCATATTGACTGCTGGGGACAAAGACAACTAGGAACCTAATTATGTCTATTTAGTGGCCGGTCAGCCCACATCATCCTGGTTTGTTGTAGGCAGCAGGGGATTCTAGTAGTGTTTTAGGAGCTACCAACTGGCCAGAACCTTCTGATGAGAAAAATACTTATTTGGATGAATGTGTGCTCAAAACATCAGTACTCCCTACAAGGTAGGCAGCGAAGTGAGGAGGATGAGGTGAGACAGAGTCCCTGTCTTCATCGAGTTTTTACAGAGATTGCAACCTACCCCACCTTTTTTATCTTGTACAACTGTCTATGTTCCCTTGTAAATCCTTCAGAGGAGAGTAACCTGACTCCTGCAATTCTTCCATTAAATTTCTTGATGTTGTATGGACACCCAATGGAGCACCGTGGGATCCTCTTCCCTTTGTTACGTAGCTGACATACCTCTTTCTTCAGTAATACATCTCTCTAACGATATTTTTTCCTGTCTCTTCTATGGCACAATTCTTTGATGACAATAATATGTGTATGTCCCAGAACACTCACGCCCACCATATGCACTAATTCTTGGGAGACGCAGCATGGTTCAGAGCCATACGCAATCACTAGAGGAATATTAATCTTAAAAAGATAGATCTCTGTTGGAGAGTGAAGCTGGGGGTCATCAAAAGCACTGCAGAATTTTCTCCCCAAAGTGATCTGGACTTACTGAATCAAATACTTTTTCTATCATCAAAAACCAGTCGAATAAATGACTGTGACAACATAGCCTGTTTTGGTTGTTCAGTCCCTGTTTTCGGTCACATCCGACTCTTTGTGACCTCATGTGGGGTTGTCCCGGCAAAGATACTGGAGTGATTTGCCATTTCCTTCTCTAATTCATGACAGATGAGGAAACTGAGGCAAACAGGGTTAAGTGACTTGCCCAGGGTCAGATAGCTAGTAAGTGTCTGAGGCCAGATTCGAACTCAGCCACACGTTCCTGCCTCCAAGCCCTGCACGCACTCTATCTGCTGCACCACCTAAGCTGCCTCTATAAGGCCTACAACAGAATGTAATTTGTGAAAGATCTTCTCCTACTTTCGGGTACATATATTGATTGTTTTCATAAATATTTCATAGAAACAAAAACAAAGACATGGGTTGGTAAAGCACACAGCCTGCACTGATATGCCACTTTAAGGTTCGCAGAGCACTTTACACAGATTATCTCATTTGATCCTCACAGTAACCCTGGAAGGTAGGTGATTTTATTATCCTCATTTTACAGATGAGGAAACTGAGGCAGAGGTTAAGTGACTTGCTCAGGGTCACACATCAAGTAAGTGTTGGAGGCATGATTTGAACTCAGGTCTTCCTGACTCCATGTCCAGTGCCCCATCCACCGTACCACCTAGCTGCTGGACACTCATTTAGTGACATCTCTACCTCTTCTTTTAATACATCAGGAAATATGAGGCTAAGAGTTCGAATGTGGCGGTTCTAATGGTGATGATATAAGAACTCTCGCATTTTCCCTGTGTTGTCCTCTTCCTGCTTTCATCCTCAGATGCCTTCCAAATGATTAGGTCTCTCACCAAACAAACCATATGCATACTAGACTTTTGGACTCATCAGCCAGATGGATCATAATTTTAAAGCACCCTCCATTTTGTAAAATTTAACAAACAAATTTGTATTTTAGATTAGTGTTGCTTATGCACCAGCACTGATCCTGAATTGGTGGCCAAATGATGAGAACGAAATCTCTATTCATTAAACGACAGAAGAAATTCTGTCCTATTCTGATCTACAACCCAGCTTGAGATCCAAAGACCCATTCTTTTTGCTCCTAACACTGTTAATAGAACAGCAATGCTCTGTGCAGGAGAAGATGTTCAAAAGTCAGTGTAAGGAGGAACTGGAGGTGGGGAGAGTCAGAGGCCATTTTCCTTTACTGATTTTCCTTTAATAGGGGAAGAAAATAAAAGAGGACGAATCATAAAAATGGAATAGCTCGGTTTTAAAATTGTTCATATGCACAGGGAAAAGAACTGACAATGACTTACAGGCCACTGGCCTTTATTTTTACTTTCAAAGGTTGCGCAAATAACTCTGAACCATCCTTGGGTTGAATCTGAAGCCATATGCAGAATCCAAAGTGACACGATGTCATTTTATAAATACTCGACCATTGTCAAAACCAGTGAAAGAAGCCAAGCAAAGCTTCGAATGAACACATTTCCACGGCTACATTGCCGGGGAGGGTTTTGAAGAAGGAGTTCAATTTCCATATTTGACAGTATGAAATTAGCCACTTTGCTGCATTTCAGGGCACGACAGCCAGCACCAAATTATACAAATGGAAAAACTGGAAAAGAGGGCCAGTAAGGGTCATTTGAAATTGTGGCTCTTGAAATGTGAGTTCCTGAAACAGGGCAGAGGCAAGGGCAGGATAAGCAGTTCTGGGAGATTAGTCTACAGAATGTGATCATGCAAGTAAAACAAAAGGCAGGAAAAATGGTCAGTGCAAATCTATGAGCATCTCTAGAAATACCTGTTTGCAAGGAGTTAAAATGTTCTGTCAGTTAAGATAAGCTGGTATAACAGAATATATTTAGCAGTTGTTTTCCTTTTCAAAGTACCCAAAAAACTGCTTTGAAGTGCAGCTGCTAGTTATTAATGTGCTTAAAATTAGCAGAATTACGAGTAAATGGAAATCAACAAATACTGGAAGATATTAAATACTCAGTTCTATTTAAACTGGCTCTCACCAAGGGCAAGTAGGTAGAACAGACATTTTTGTGCACCACTCAAAATTACCTCCAGGGCCCCAATTTCAGATGCTCCTGAAAAGGAAACAAATGCTACCCTCTCCACACATACCCCTCCTTCACTCCCCGCAAAATAGTATTTTAGTGATATTCATAGCCAACAAGTCTTTGGGCTATGTAATTAGAACTGGTCAAGTTCTAACTTGATTTGGTTACATGCGCTGTATAGGTGCCACCTCCGGAATAAATAAAGCCTTTTCTGATCCCTTCTCTACCTCCCACACCCAATTCCTAGCACCCTTTTCTGTCTTGAAATTATTTTTCATTACTCTGAATATATTTATTTGTGTACATGCTGTATCCCCCTAGGACAAGGGTTCTTAACTTGAGGTGAACATTTTTTTAAATATTTTGATTCTTAAATATGCTTTTGAAGTATTTATTTTTAATATTTAGAACTTGTTTAAAATGTTTTTAAAGTATTCAATAAAACTTCTTTCTTTTATAAATTTATGCATTTTATTTTATGTATTTAAAAACATTTTTCTGAGAAGGGGTCCCCAGACTGCCACAGGGGTCTACGTCCCAAAAGAGGGCAAGCACTTTAACCCTGGTGGCAAGCAGGCTCTTGGAGGGTAAGGCCTATTTAGTTTTTGTAGGCTCACTATGTGCCTTGCACACAACAGATGCTTCACAGATGTTGGCTGAATTGAGTTAAAATAACCAACCATGCTATCGGATGCCACTGAGAAAAAACTCAAAAGCAGAGGGGAGGGGAAGGAACCAGGACAGCACGGCCTTTCCCCTTTGGCCTGGAGAAGGCATAGGAGCCAGACTTGGCTCATTAACCTCTCCATTTGAACAGTCCTTCAAAGTGATGATCAAACATCAGCACAATCCCCAATGTTAGCAGTCTGAAGGAAAAAAAAAATCACATGCAGCCAGAAAGACTCTGTGCATTTTGTCTCTTAAGAAACGACGCAGGGCCGTGCAGACTTGATTCGGTCCCTGCGGTTTTACCATCAGGCTCTCTCTGTTTGACACTGATCATGAGGAAATAGCTCAGCACGTGAATGCTGCTGGATTTGCTGTGCCTGCCTATTACTCTGAAGTTACTGTGAAGCCGACTGATTTAGTATTTATTAAGTATGAACTATGTGTGAGGTGTGATACAGCCCACATCGAATAAATCATTTCTCCTCTTCGGGAATTCACGTTCTAAAGAAACAGGAAATAAGACACTTTTTCCCCCCAAGAGGAAGAAGATGGAAGAAAAGGAAGAAGAAGACAGTAACAGGAGCTCACAATTCTATGGTTGTAAAAGGCTTATAAAGCACCTCCCTCACATTCTCTCCCACAGAGAGAAGGAGTCTAAGTATGACCATTTCCGTTTTACAGAAGAGGATCCTGAGAATCCAAAGGACTTTTCCTTGCTTACACGGCTAGTTGTGACAGAGCCAGGATTCAAACCAAGGTCTTCTGACCCCACATGCAGCAGATAATCTATGCATGTCTATTCACTAGAAGGTAAAGTTAAGAGGAGCGAATAAGTTGGAGAACATTTCCCACAGGAGATGGTAAAATGTGAATGAAGGGAACCAATTATATGGGAGAGATTATAATGGTGGACACACAGGAGCACAAGGTTTATGTGGCAACTAATTTTTAAGTTCCCCTGAAAGAGGGCCATGTCTATTGTCTCCCTATGTATTACAATGAACATTAATAAATCCTTTAATTCATGATGATGAGATTACTGACAAGGTAGGTAATTGAAAAGGTATATGGGGATGAGAGAAGTACCCAAGGACAAGTATTAAACTGGAAAAGCCACCATGATAACAGGAATGGTCTAAAGATGAAGAGAACAGTAGCAGAAGAGTTTAGGAATGCTTTATCTACTGAAAAACAAGTTTCTTGAAGAAAAATGGGGCCTTGCCCTGTTAAGCAAAGAACAGGACAGAAGTAATAGGGTAAAGTCCATAAATCTGGAGAAGGATATAAATAAAGAAGGAGGACCCAGCAGGGATCAGAGTAGGATACAATACTGCCCAAAAGCAGAAGAGAAACACAGAGGCAAAGATTCATCTGGGAGAATGAGAAAGTATAGCAGTTCAAAATGATGTAAAAAAAAAATGTGGTTGCACTCACATGGAAGAATAAAGGGAGGAAGGGAATTAGGTAAATGGGTTAGTGTTAACTAATGCAGGGAACTGCAGGGAATTTCAAATCACCTTTACAGACCTAACACAATCTACTGAACTTATAGTAAGGGCTTTATAAATGTTTCCTGAATTGTCAAATAGACAGTAGTTTATATTGATGGTCCATCATATACAGCCCTCTATGAGAAAAAAAAAATACCCTAAACTGAAATCCAGGTAGGGGAGAAGAGCAAGGAGTCCTATTGGCAAACGAAAGGGAAGCACTCCTTGTACCCCATACTCCCATAGTATGGTACCAAATGATACACGGATCCAGCCAATTATAGCAAATGTAATGTAAACTAGAAGAAAAGTCAAGGACACACTTAGAGAGGTGTACATCGTAACCATAAGACTGCTCTGAACCATTCAAATGATGGCCAACATCATCAGTGACATTATTACTCTGGTTAGAATTCTCTGGAAGAGACACAGAGAGATATCAGCTAGAGATGAATCCCTTCTCTCTCCCCAGTGCCCCTACTGGACACTGCATTAGCTCTTCCTACTACAGACTATGCATAATTTAGCCAGCAACATGCAAAGCAAGGACTGGTACAGAGTATGAATGAAGTCACATCACTGCATCAGGGGAGGGAAAGGTGTCTTCTGTGGTTGCTGTTTTTTCATTTTCTAAATGATGTTTCAGTTAGAAATCAGGCCATCTGTTGCTACACTGGCCATCATCACAAGAAAACCGCAACAGCTGGAAAACCCACTTACCATGTAATGACTTCATTCCTAATGTATACGACGGCCTCCGCAAAGGGAGGGACTTTGGGAGGGAGGGGTACGTGCTGCTGAAGAGAACATCATTGGGCAAGGCTTGGTCCAGAATCGAGGTCCTTGAGGTGAAGTAGTGCTCCCTTTGACCGCTGTAAATACTTTCATCTGACAATGTCCTGTGTAAGGTCCGCCGTGTGGTAGGAGTGGAAGGGAAAGGAGACTGCGGAGAGGAAAGCCCATGGAACTGCAAAATAATGTCAGCAAGAGAGAGAGTAAATCAGCTGTTCAGGAACTAGAGCCCACTGATATTCAGGACAGACTATGCAGAGGAATAGAACTTGAGGGACTAGGGGTGGAGGAGGAGAGTAAAATCATTAGACTAGAGGCAGCTACAATTTTTGCCATTTTCAAAACAAACTAACATTTCCTGGCTCAAGATCTCAGAAACTATCCCTTATGTATTTCATTATCATCGAACACTGGTGTCTAAAAGTGTATTGGAGACACGTGGCGGTATGAGCACTTTGCACTGGAGCTCGTCAGGCGATTATCCCTTCCTTCTTACCTCCTCCTATTACAATGCATTTGCTGGGCAGCAAAACAACTGCTCGGTGTTAGTTTATCAAGATTCGTTAAATTAAATTTCTATATCAATTCAGTGGCTTGTAGCAAATACATTAAAAGCACAGAGAGCTGCTTCTTGAAGCTCAGAGAAACGGGTTTCTTCATCCAGAAAATAAACACAAGAAAGTTCTGAGGAGGTAGGCTCTTTAAATGGATAATGTTCTGGTGAAATTCTTTTGTTAAAAAAGGCATTTGTTTCTCTGGCTAGTACCTTTGGCTTTTTGTGACCAAATCTGAAATTATCCTAAGATTTTCTCTAAGCAGGAGATTTCTGTTAGGCTGGTGAGCAATAAAATTTAACAGCACCTAAATGCCCATTTATTCCAAGCAATACACAATATGACACAGTACATGCAAGCTGACCAACAGTGGCCCACAGGTGATCACCCAACCTGTCAAAAACAAAAAAAGAAAAGAAGCACCAGTGGGGAGGAGGCAGTTCAAGGTTCTTCCTGTAGGAGGTTGCAACAGGATCCTATGATGCACTGAAGGGCTGGTATAATAGTAAGAGAGACAAATCCACAAGTGACTGCATAGATCCAATAATACATATTGTGTTTAAGTTCAGTACGTTAAATCGAGTGAAGTCTGAAATATCTGTTCAAGAATGGAAGCCAGAGAGGACAACGTGATCTAAGGGTGCCTTACTGGAGGCATAACACCCAGGGTTTAGGGAAGCGATAATCAGACCACTGCATTCAGGCCTGGCCAAAACACATCTGAAACGCTGCGTTCAGTTTTATGGACCAGATAAATCTCAGTATCCAGAGAGTGACTGGGATGACGAAGGGCTTCGAGATTGTGTCATGAAGTTTGGGTGAAGGAAGTGAGATGATTTAGTCTGAAGAAAGGAAAAATTCACAGGTGGCATGATAGCTGGCTGCCTGCAAGTATCTGAAAGGTTGTTATGTGGAAGCCCTAGGTATCAGACACGATAAACACCACTAGAAACAATGGGTTGAAGTTGTAAAGAGGCAGATACTCACGTTAACTCATGTTAAGAAAAACCCCCTGGCAGACCCATTCAAAGGCAGAATGCGTCTCCTTGGGAGCTAATGGTTCCTCTTCATTTGTCTGTTTATCTTATTAGGACATAATACTATCAGCATGCTTATTAAAAGGCTGGAAGAGGCTGGGAGCCTGAAACTTTAAGTGAGTTCAGATACACCAGGATCGATCCTAAAATAGGTGGCAGGATTAACCTCCGCTTCTTCCCACCACCAGTTACATGGCACAGTCGATAGGCCACTGGAGCTAGACTCAGGAAGCCCCGAGAGTTTAAATCCAGCCTGAGATACTGATTAGCTGTGTGATGCTGGGCAAGTCGCCCAGCCTCTGCCTTCCTCACTTTCCTGCTCTGTAGAATGGGGGGTGATAACTGCATCTATCTCCCACAGCTGTTGTGAGGATCGGATGAAAAATTATTTGAAAAGCTCTCTGCAAACCTTCAAGCGTTATATAAATGTTACTTGCTCTGGGGGCAGAGCCAAGATGGCGGCTGGAAAGCAAGGACCAACGTGAGCTCCCTGCCGAGTCCCTCCAAAAACCTATAAAAATGGCTCTGAACCAATTCTAGAACAGCAGAAACCACAAAACAGCAGAGGGAAGCAGGGCTCCAGCCCAGGACAGCCTGGATGGTCTCTGGGTGAGGTCTATCCCACACGGAGCTGGGAGCTAGGAACGGAGTGGAACAGAGCCCAGCCTGAGTGGCGTGGACCAATAAGACCAGAGCATGCCCTAGCGCCCTGAATCAGTGAGCTGTGGCAGTTACCAGACTTCTCAACCCACAAACACCAAAGACTGCGGAGAAGGTTAGTGGGAAAAGCTGTGGGAGTGGAAGGAGTTCGCGGTTTGGCTTCCAGCCCCGGGGGCAGCAGAGGTGGGGCAGCTTCAACTGCTGCTGCTTATGGCCCCAGGCCCACCTGGTGGGAGGAATTAAGTGGCGGATCAGAGCAGGAGTGCTCAGCCTGCTGAAGATCTAAGCCCAGTCCAGACTGGGGGTTCTTGGGGAAGGAGGAGTGCTGGTGTGACAGAGCTGGCACCTCCCCCCCAAACCTGGAACATAGAACTCGTTAGTTTACAAGCAGTCATACCCCACTGAAAAACTCAAGGGTCAAGTTAGTTGGTTGGGAATATGGCCAGGCAGCGAAAACAAAGAAGATCAAAACATACAGCCTAAAGAACTCAACAAAGTGCAAGAGCCTACACCAAAAGCCTCCAAGAAAAACATGAACTGGTCTCAGGCCATGGAAGAGCTCAAAAGGGATTTGGAAAAGCAAGTTAGAGAAGTAGAGGAAAAATTGGGAAGAGAAATGAGAAGGATGCGAGAAAACCATGAAAAACAAATCAATGACTTGCTAAAGGAGACCCAAAAAAATACTGAAAAATACACTGAAGAAAACAACACCTTAAAAAATAGATTAACTCAAATGGCAAAAGAGTTCCAAAAAGCCAATGAGGAGAAGAATGCCTTGAAAGGCAGAATTAGCCAAATGGAAAAGGAGGTCCAAAAGACCACTGAAGAAAATACTACTTTAAAAATTAGATTGGAGCAAGTGGAAGCTAGTGACTTGATGAGAAATCAAGATATTATAAAACAGAAGCAAAGGAATGAAAAAATGGAAGACAATGTCAAATATCTCCTTGGAAAAACCACTGACCTGGAAAATAGATCCAGGAGAAATAATTTAAAAATTATTGGACTACCTGAAAGCCATGATCAAAAAAAGAGCCTAGATATCATCTTTCAAGAAATTATCAAGGAGAACTGCCCTGATATTCTAGAGCCACAGGGCAAAATAGAAATTGAAAGAATCCATCAATCGCCTCCTCAAATAGATCCCAAAAAGAAATCTCCTAGGAATACTGTCGCCAAATTCCAGAGCTCCCAGATCAAGGAGAAAATACTGCAAGCAGCCAGAAAGAAACAATTTGAGTATTGTGGAAACCCAATCAGAATAACCCAAGATCTGGCAGCCTCTACATTAAGAGATCGAAGGGCTTAGAACACGATATTCCAGAAGTCAATGGAGCTAGGATTAAAACCTAGAATCACCTACCCAGCAAAACTGAGTATCATGCTCCAAGGTAAAATATGGACTTTCAATAAAATAGAGGACTTTCAAGCTTTCTCAGTGAAAAGACCAGAACTGAATAGAAAATTTGACTTTCAAACACAAGAATCAAGAGAAGCATGAAAAGGTAATCAAGAAACGGAAATTGCAAGGGACTTACTAAAGTTGAACTGTTTTGTTTACATTCCTACATGGAAAGATGACATGTATGATTCATGAGACCTCATTAGGGTAGCTGAAGGGAATATGCATATATATATGTTTATGTATATATATAAGTGAATGTGTATGTGCGTGTGTGTGTGTATGTATATATATATATATATATATATATATATATATATATATATGAGAGAGAGAGAGCACACACAGGGTGAGTTGAAGATGAAGAGAAGATAGCTAAAAGAAATAAAATCAAATTAAGGGATGAGAGAGCAACATACTGAGAGAGGGAGATAGGAAGAGATAGAATGGGGTGGATTATCTTGCATAAAGGTGGAAAGAGGAAGCAGTTCTGTGGGAGGAGGGGAGAGGGCAGGTGAGGGGGGAATGAGTGAACCTTGCTCTCATCAGATTTGGCCTGAGGAGGGAATACCATACATACTCAATTGGGTATCTTACCCCACAGGAAAGAAGAGGGAGGAAGATAAAAAAAATAAAAGGGGGGGATGATGGAGGGGAGGGCAGATGGGGGTGGAGGTAATCAAAAACAAACACTTTGGAAAGGGGACAGGGTCAAGGGAGAAAATTCAATAAATGGGTTGGGAAGGAGCAAAATGCAGTGAGTATTTCACAACATGAGTATTGTGGAAGGGTTATACATAATGATACACATGTGGCCTATGTTGAATTGCTTGACTTCTTAGGGAGGGTGGGTGGGAAGGGAAGAGAGGAGAGAATTTGGAACTCAAAGTTTTAAAAACAGATGTTCAAAAACAAAAAAAAAAGTTTTTGTATGCAACTAGAAAATAAGATACACAGGCAATGGGGCATAGCAATTTATCTTGCCCTACAAGAAAGGAAGGGAAAAGGGGATGAGAGGGGAGTGGGGTGATAGAGGGGAGGGCTGACTGGGGAACAGGGCAACCAGAATGTATGCCATCGTGGAGTGGGGGGGAGGGTGGAAATGGGGAGAAAATTTGTAATTCAAACTCTTGTGAAAATCAGTACTGAAAACTAAATATGTTAAATAAATAAATTTAAATTAAATTAAAAAAAACTAAAAAAATATAAAAAAGTTACTTGCTATCATCATCACCACCACCACCACCATCACCATCATCATCATCACCATCAGCACCATCATCATCATCACCACCACCACCACCACCACCATCATCATCATCACCACCACCATCACCACCACCATCATCATCATCACCATCATCATCATCATCACCACCATCATCACCAGCACCATCAGCACCATCATCATCATCATCACCACCACCACCATCATCATCACCACCACCACCACCACCACCACCACCACCATCATCATCATCATCACCACCATCATCATCATCACCATCAGCACCATCATCACCATCATCACCACCACCACCACCACCGTCATCATCATCATCACCATCATCACCATCATCATCATCATCATCATGCCCTTCATATCTGTGTTTGTCAAGGCTCTTTGGGTGAAACTAGATCATTTGTAGCCAGGAATATCTAAGTAACTGTGGACAGGCAGGTCGGTCCTGCCCAAAGGAGAGAAACCTCAAATGCTGTAAAAGACTAACAGAAATGTGAACCGTACTTAATTTAAAAGAAAATTACAGAGTCCTAGGAATACTGGAAGGGGTAGAGATCTTCATCATCCATTTTATAGAAAGAAACTGAGCTTCAGGAGAGTGAAGTGTTTTTCCCGCAGCTCCACTGTCAAATGGCAGAGCAGGGATGAGAATCCACACCACTTTACTCCCAGGCTCTAGTGCTCTCGCCATTACAAGGAGGCCTGTTACCAATATAAACATTAAATCACCTTGTATTTAGCAAGTAGCATGGCAACCTTTTCCCACCTTCGAAGTCTAGCCTTTGGTTTGTTTGCAGATGTGGCCGATGCTTGGAAAGCATGCTGCTGCTAACTAGGCTGGCTGTCCACACCACACCCATCTGCCTGGGTGTTTTCCGGCACTCTACAATGCTTGACCACAGTTGGCCTTTTTCCATTCTTTGTATGGACAACTAGATATCCACCCCAGCACAGCTTGGATACTACAGTAGCATCAATTCTTTGCCAGCTGCCAGGTGATGCTGCTGTATTGATGAAATTTTTCAAGAAAGCAAAACTCATAACCTTAACCCCCTCATTTCCCCAATATTTTTAAATCGGAAACCGCAGTAACAAATTGCGAGAACAAATTTCATTTTCCTCTGACCCCCAAGACAAGATATGAAATAATTTGTTATTTGGAATATGGTATTTAAATTTTTTAATAAGCCTCTTTGCATTTTGACAAACACAGAAAGGAGTTGCAAGCACTTGCTTTTGCAAAGGTTGCCAGGGAAACCATTTGTACCCTGGGTGATGAGTCTGAACTGTTAAGGGCTGGCTTACAAAACAGAAATTATGGAAATCAAGAACCTATACATCTAAAAAGTAATTATGTAAATGTTTATAATAATAAATGATCTCTGATAAAATCTTACAACAGCATTTATTCTATGTAAATACTAATGAAGTTTAGGGAGCAAATTTTACTTCTTGGCCAAAAAAAAGGAACCCCAACAATAGGATTAGGGAGACATTAAAAGCATATATTGTGACAACAGCAACTCCCCTTCTGTTTTAATCCAAACTGGGGGTATCACTGGCCATTGAGGGAATATTATAATTTTTATTTTCAACCAATTCTAGCAGTTCTTTTAACGGGTTCACAGGCTTCAAAGGGGTCCAGGACACAACAAAGGTTAAGAACCTCTGCTCTAAAGTAAGAAATAAAATGTACTCAAAAATTTCAGGGTGGGTGGTCATTAGGTTTATTAACTGCATGACTATAAGTTTCTCAGGTCTCAGTTTATTTCTCAGTAAACTGGAGATAATTTTTGCATTACTTCATAGGCTTTATGAGGAAAAAGTGTTTCTTCAAGTGTTATATAAATGTGAATAATTATTCTTAGGTTTATTTCCTTTTCTATTAGCCTAAACACAGCATCCAACTGTCCAGCTGATAAAACCTCAGTTCTCATCTTAGGGAGAGCAGTCATGGTTGAAAGCCTGTATTAGATGTGGGGGAAAAATATATATGACCATGAAGACTTCTTTCGTCGTTGTTATAGGAGGGATGTGAGCAAAATGATTTCTGTCAGTCAACAGTATCAACGGAATTGCAGAATCACAGAGTCAGACTTGGAAGAGACTCTGGGAGCAATTTTGACAAAACCTATAGCAGAAGAGGGATTCTCTTTACAACCTGCTTGACAAGTGGTCACCCAGCCTCAGCTCAAAGAACTTCAGTGACAGGGGAGCCCACTACCTCTCCAAGACAGATTGTTCCAATTTTGAATAGATTCAGTTCTTAAGAATTTTTTTTTTTAAACACAGAACCTAAACCTGGTTCTCTGAAATTTCTACCCTTGGTTCTTAGTTATACCTGTTGGAAAAAAGAACACAATTCCTCTTCTCCCATACGATAACCTTTAAAATACTCAAAGACAATTAGGACTTTTCCTTGCCTCCTGGCCCTTCCTTATCTCTGTACCAAGTTTTATGCAGAATAAATATTCCCATGTCCGTCAACTGGTCTTTTGCATATCATGGGCTCTGATCTGCCCACCATCATGGTCATTCTCTGAATAATACCCAGCTTGTCAATGTCCCTCTTAAAATGTGGCATCCAGTACTGAACACAATACCATAGGTGTGATCTGACATGAGTAGAGAACAGAGGACTATTACCTCCCTCATTCTGGATACTATGCTTCTCTCAACACTCCTAAGATCATATTAGATAGAAAAAAAAAGAAATCAGATGTTTTATTAGAAACTTAGTATTTAATAGCAATACAAACAAACCAAAAATGCTTAATAACTTTCTACTTATCAATTTCTATGCCTAAAGTATAATCAACATCTCCTTCAAAATTCTTACAAGCTTTCATCATGGACATTTTCTCACATGATCATAGCTAGTGTGTATGCACTCATTCAAGTCATTAATAGATGTTTGCTAATTAGTCACTTCAGAAAGAATATTGTATACTACATGCTAAGGGGAAATCACAGAAGTTCAGAAGACATTATTCATGACCTCGAGATGTCTTAATCTAATAAAGAAACAAAGACAAAACCCATTCACATGTTTCTTCACAAAAGGAAAAATGAGTTTTGATTAAATCAGGATAAAGTTACTTAAGGAGTCATTGTAATTCAGTCTCTTTCAGGGAATCTTCCAAAGTAACTGACCAAAAATCAACCTATCTTTTACAATATGATTCTTTGTCAATTTTTTTTTTAAAGTTCAGGAAACTTAAGAAGGATTTGATGATGACCTGATTTGGGGGAAATCAAGGAGAGGAGTGTCAAAGATTATTCCAGTCTTGTAAGGCAGCTTCTGGGAGGATCAAGTAAAAAAAAACATCAACAGGATCTTCTGGTATTTAAGAAGCTATCTTTTAGCACTTCTGAAACAGGGATGTGAAGATCAACAGTCAATTCAGGCTTCACCTTATATTTCACTTTCACATCCAAACTAACTGCCAAATTTCATCCTTTCTATCTCCAGTATCTCCTGTCTCTCACCTTCTCTCCACTTATACATACAGGCAGTGTTCAGTCCCTCATCACCTCTCACCTAAACCAGTGCAATAACCTCCTGATTGGTCTCCCTGCTTCAAGTCCCTTCAACTGATTATCCACAACGTTGCCAAAGTGATGTTTCTAAAGCTCAGGTCTAACCATGTGCCTCCCCTACTCAATAAACTCCAATGCTTCCTTATTGCCCCAGGATAAATTATAAATTTCTCGGTTAAACTTTACCTTCCCAATTCCCTTCTTAGACTCTACAGTTCACCCAAATGGGTCTTCTTGCTGTTCCTCACAAGACCCTTCATCTTCTATCTCATGTCCTTAACAACGGCTGTTTCCTCTGTCTCCAGTGTACTTTCACCTCCCCTCTGCCTCTTAGAATTCTTGGTTTCTACTGGCTCCTTCCCTGAAGTCTACATACATAGGAACATCTCTCCTAGACTTAAAAACCTCTCTTGATCTCTTGATCCAACCATCTAGGCTGGCTCTCTTGATCCACATCCCCATGGGACAAGCTCTTGTTCTACGTGGGTCCTCCCTTTTTCGGCTAAAGTCTAAGAGAAATTGTCTTTCTACACTAGGTGCCTACCTTTCCTCTCCTCTCACTGTCCTCTAAACCCTTTAGCTTCTCACATTTATCAGTTAAATGAAACTTCTCCCTTCTAAGCTCAGCCTTTTCTGAAGCCTCATATTCTGTGAACTCCCTGCAATCTCTTCTCCTGGATACTCTGTCATGATTGTTCTCTCCTGGTTCGCCTCCTCCCTGTATGATTACTCCTCGTCAGTCTCCTTTGCTGGATCTTTACCCAGGTCACACGCACTGACTGTGGGTATCCCCCAGGCTCTGTTGTAGACCCATCTCTCCTCTCCCCACTTGGGGAGCTTATCTGTGGATGCGATTATCATCTGATGGCTCCCGGGATCTATATAAGCAATCCAGTTCTCTCTTCTGAGCTGATGTACCATGTCATCACCAGTTGTCTTTCAGACATCTATAACTAGGTATCTTGTAGATACCTCAAACTCAACACGATAAAAACAGTACTAATTATCTTTTCCTCCACATCCTCCCCTTTTCCGAATTTTCCCATTACTACTGAGGGGCATCACCACCCTGACAGTTACCTACCTTACAATCCTGGTGTCACCCTTGATTCATCACTTTAACTCACCTCACATATGCAATCAAATCTTGTCATTTCTACCTGTATGAAATCGTCTGTAAATATGTCCCCCTCTTCCCCCACCCCCCCCGCCCACAGCCACAACTTTGGCTCAGGCCCTCGTTACCCAATACCTGGACCACTTCAGTAACAGTCTAATTGGGTTCCCCTACCCCATTTCCTAAAGGCCAAGTGTGCCCTTGTAACCCTGCCTTCAATAAGCCCTGCTCCATAAGCTTCGGTGGTCTCCCATTACCTCCCAGATCAAACACAATCTTCTGTCTGGCATTGAAAGCCTGTCACAACTGGGTCCCTTCCCTTCCTAGGTTTTCATTGCTCTTATGCTTCACTTTCTTTCATGCACTCTATAGGCCAGTTACACAGGGCTGCTTGCTGTTCTTCACACACAATCTCCCAACTCCATGCCTGAAATGCTCTCCTCTCTTCACCTCCACTTTTTAAATACCACAGCTTCCTTCAAGATTCAGCCCAAATTCTACCTTTTGCAAGAAGCCTTTCCTGCCTTGCCCCTTCACAGGCTCCATCTCTTGCCAGCACCTTCCCTCTGAGATTCTCTTCCATCTACTCTATGTATACTATGTATGTACATAGTTATTTAGACTGTCTGCTGCTCCATTAGAACATGAACTCCTAGAGAGCAAAATGGTGCCCCTACCCACTCCCCCTCACATTTCCAACACATAGCACAATGCCCGGAACATAGTAACTCCTCAATAAATGTTTTTTGATTGTTTCCTTCATAACTGGGTTCAAGTACCATCTTGTACATGAAGACTTTCCTGGTGTTCCTTCTTGCTTGCACCCTTCTCCTCCTACTCCCCCCCCCAAAAAAAATTACCCTGTATTTTGTACACAATTATATGTCCCCATTAGGATATAAACTCTTTAAGGGTAGAGACCATCTTAAAGTTCTCAGTAAAAAGCTTGTTGATTAACAAATTACATATTTCTTGAGAAAATTCCTTTCACATACCTTAAAATTTTTCTGTGATTCAGGAGTTGGGCTTTCAAAGTCGATTAGTTTTTTTAGATCTTCCTCAATTGTTGACTTAGATGTTTGCTTTGGGGATGCCCGGAGGTCCCTGGCAGAGGCACGCAACCTGGTGTGGGCTATTTCATTGCCATCACTCTGGTGGCGTCTTAAAAGAAACGGAGATAGCAGACACTAAAATCAATAACAGAGCGTAGCACCATAAACTAGGGGAGAAGGTTGCGGAGGGAGGGAGGTGAATTTTATGTAATTAAAGCAGATCTTATTTAAATAAGCACCTGTTAAAGGAACGAAATTGTGTTTAAATAATTAACTCTTTAAATGCTAAAGGCCTAATCACTTTAATAAATCAATATAAGAGTAGAAATTGAATTAAAAAAATGACATCAAACCCATTAAAAAATGCTGATTATCCACCCCCGAATATTTTCTGCACAGAAACAAATGACTCAACATATCTTTCAATTTCTATTGTGTGAAAAGTACTAAAATCTATACATGCATATATGCATGTACAGTTGCTACCATCAGCTGAGAACAGTACACTTAACACTGGCAAGGACATCATAGTGGCCCAAGTGTTCAACGGGCATTCCAGCTGGCCAATTATTCTGATGTATTTTTTTTAACTTTGGAGATCTGAGACTCAAATCCTAATGTCTATGTCACTGCTCATTCAAGGAAGAGGACTGATGAAATGATGACACCATCAGTGTGTACACAGATAGAGCTCACAAATGATAAGTATGTACAGTCATCTTTGTTGCCACCCTCCCTCCCCCTTTAATGTTGTTTTCTCTAAAGCAGCGGCTCTGGATTTTCTTGTCTTCACGTTTAAAACGAACAACCAAGCAATAGAAGCAAAAAATGCTCTTACTTTCTTGTATCCATAAACCCCACAGAGTTTATTGTCCCTTCTGGTTTTTTCCATCCAATCAGGTACTTGCTAGTAGCACCCTGCCGAGGGTAGAAAGTCCTAGGACCAGAAGAGGAGGAAGAGGAGGAGGAGAAAGAAGGTGCAAGTTGCGGGGAAGTGGCAGAATGAAGCTCTTCTTTGGGTGAACTTCTGGCACTGGTGAAAACAACTGGACTGGCAGAGTGTCGTGAGCTCATGGTACTGGGAGAGAAGCGTAACAAAGACAAAACTTGACTTCAGTTTGCATGTATGCATCCTGTATAATTATTTACTAAAGCCACATTCTGTCACTGGGAACACAAAGTCAAAATTACTGCTACTGGAGAAAGCCTGCCACAGCTGAGGGTTGTAAGCCTAAAAAGATAAACAATTTATACACTACTGAAGGAGGTCAGTTACTGGCCTTCTTGTTCATTACTGCTTGTAATTTAAATGTCCGTTGAAATAAGTGGTAACCTGGGTCCCCTTGGCATTTTGGACTAAAACAAAAAATATATGAGGGTGTCAAAGAAACTGGTTTGTTTTTTTTTTTAAGTCATTTACTGAAGTTCATTATAGTCTAGTCTGGAAGGATAGGTGATGGTCTGGAGGTTTTAGAGATGAGTATCCATGTCTATGATGATCATGGATGAGGTGAAACAGGGAAAAGGAATCGGAGGGTGGGGATGCTGCATGTCCTCTTTATGCTGACTTTTGGTCTAGGTTCAGGCGTCTATATTCTCATACGAAGGCTGCTTATCATGCATATTTTTGCTGTCAGGTTAAAACATTACAGTGCTCAATTTCAAGGGGTGAGTTGTTTGCCACTTGTAACATTTCTCCTTCACTTCATTCTTGGTTCTTATTGTCTGAAGAATCTATCCCAGGAAAATCGAACTCAACGTGTTCTAGGTATTCTGATGTAAACAATGTGGTGGCTGGGGAGTCTTAGGACTCAAGTTCCAATTTCACGTCCGCTACTTACTATCTGTGTGACCTTGGGCAAAGCATTCCCTGCACCTCAGTTTCCTCATTTTTCAAGCCAGATGAACTTTAAAAGTCCTTTTATAGTTCTAAATCTTTGAACTTATGAACGACCCAAAGAGAATGGTGAAACACACCAAAATTCCTTCTCACTATTTGTACCTACTAGGCTCCTAGCATGTGGTATCTGAAAAGACAAGACTCAAATAGTGTTTAAAAAGTGGCCAATGAGACTTCCAATTCACTAATCCCACCTTCTACAGGAAGTCTTTAACAATTTCTTTTAATGCCTTCCCTTCCTTAATTGTTTCCTTTAATGTGGTACCCAACTCAAATAGAAACAGGGGCCACTAAACCATACATAAGGGCCCCTTGTCAGCTGTGAATTACTGACTTAGAAAACCACAGATTACCTTTATCTATGTTTCATTGTATTTTTATTCCATTTTATTAATTTTGTTAAATACTTCTCATTTATACTTTAATCTGGTTCAGGTACTTCTGCATCAAAAGACCAGAGAGTTTTTGTCACTTCTATTGTATGTAGTTTGTACTCATTTGCTTATGGTCCTACCATTAGATTGTGAACTCCTTGAGGGCAGGGGCTGTCTGATGCCTTTCCTCATATTTCTACCACTTAGCACAGTGCTTGGCATAAGAGGCCCTTAATAAATGCTTAGTGACTAAAAGGAGGTTCCTTTCATACAGAATTCTGAAGGACTGCAGAGAACCTCCTAAGTCAAGACCTTGCCCTACACAAAGTCCCTCTGGATTTTTTTTTCACAATATAGAATCCTATTGACATTACTGGCTAAAAGAAAAACCAAAGGCAGCTGAATTGAATTCTAACTTTCAAGATGTTCAGGGGGTCAAAAGCTATATTTGGACTGTCCGTGTTCTTTGCTATTCTCTTCTCCCACTGCTTGTTCATCATAATTTCCACTAGCATGGTGAGGGAATTAAGGTAGAGGAGGAGAAACTCAAATCAACTAACGGGCCCAGGAAAAGATTCAGGGGAGGTTAAGGAGAAGAAATAGAACTAGCAAAGATGATTTTTTTTGAAGGAGGGTTAGCTACATCAATTCAAACTTTACCTAGATTAACTTTGACAACAAAGAGCCTTTGCAATAATAAACAAAACCCATGTGCTATCTGCAGACTACAAAGATGGCAAAGCTTCCTTCATTCTTGTAATTGCTAACCAGTAATTGGGCTAAAACTTGGCAAAAGATAAAGCACTTGGATGAAGATCAAGATAAACAAAAAGCAAAGTGAATTTCCATCCCTGTCATTTAGAGCCTGCTTCAGCCTCTTCAAAATAACTGGCCAAACCTAGTTTCCCCCTTCTAATATGATCCTCTTTTTTAAAAACATTTTTCCCCTCTTACCAAGTGCATGGAAAATATTCAACTGAGGGCTACTTAAACAAAAAAAGAAATAAGGTGACTTTTGTACAAGATGCCATCTATGCCTCATTGATTGGCTTTTAAAATGAGAACAGAGAACATAAGATTCTGTTCAACAAATAATTAAAACACCTAGAAAAATTAAGTCTACATGAGAGCTAGTTAAAGTTAAAAAAAAAAGTTGGGGGAGATAAAATCCCAAAGAGGGAAGAAACAGAAAAAAGATGGAAACAGAAAACAATATGCAGAGGAGAGAGATAAACTGAAAGGGAGAGACGGGGGAGAGAAAAGAGACACCAAGAGGGACAGAGAAGACACACAGACCTTATACAAAGGAAAAATGATGCACTATGAATCATAGTTACTAAGATAGAAAAACATGAAACACATTAATTTGTGAAGATACACACACAGAGTTTATAGAAATGAGTTTTTTACAATCTTGACTCATGGCATTAGTTTGAAGTAACAGAGTATAATGGACAAAGTTAGTGAGCCTTCGGTTCAAGTACTGCTTCTGACCCACACTAGAATGTGCACCATGGCCATGTCCCAGGTAAGGAAGACCCGGGTTCAGGTCTCATGCCTAATGCATACTAGGCTGTGTGACTCTGGGCAAGTCACTCGGCCTCTCAGTGCAAAGTGCCCAGACAAATTGCTGACCTCCATTAGGAGAAGTTATCATAAACTGATGAAATCACACATTTAGACCCAAACCAGTAATTCTAATAAGGGACATGCTACTGTACTAAGGACTTTTTAGAAATATTATCTCATTTGATCTTCACAACAACCCTGAGAGGTAGGTGCTGTTACTATTCCCATTTTCAAATGGGGAAACTGAGGCAAACAGAAGTTAAGTGACTTGCACAGGGTCACAAAGCTATTAAGTGTCTGAGGCCAGATCTGAAGTCTGGTCTTCCTGACTCCAGGCCCAGTGCTCCATCCACTGAGCCACCTGCTGCCTAACTAATAATTAATGAATCATTCATTAGCTATTACAAATATATCTGCATGAGGCCTGAACATTGAGCAACGGTTGCCAAAAGGAAGAATAACGAAAATGTTAAAGAATCTGCCATCATTATGTTAATTCACGAACTAGGGTGACGATAAAGTCTCACTCAAGGTCACAGTAGAAAAGAAGGAACAAATCTGTGCTGTTTAAACTGGCCTTCTTATTCTGTTTATTATCAGAAGTAATTACATAAGGGAGATATTTATCCCTGAATAAAGGTCTTAATAAATGAAACTGTTGGCTAAAACCGGCTCAAAGAGTGAAATGCAAAACATATAATGCCAATATACAGTCTTTACCAATAGCTATGGAGTCAAAACTATACCTTTTAAGTGAACAATAAATAGGGATGGGAACTGAATATGTAATTTCAAAGGTATATGGAATTCTCAGGTGAGAAAATTACCTTTTTCAAGAACGGCCTAGGACACTGAGAGGTTGAGTGACTTGCCCAGAGTCATATAAGCTAGTATGCATTAGAGATAAGACCTGAACCCAGGTCTTTCTTGGCCTCAAGGCCACTACAAAATCAGCTATGAATCGACATGAACAGAAAGATTTACAAACGGGATCATAAACAAAGACCAAAATCGATTTTCTAATATTTCTTTCCTCTTTATGTTGGGGCAGATTGGCAGTGCAGTGGATAAAGCTCCCAAGACCTGAGTTCAAAGCCAGCCTCAGACACTTACTAGCTGTGCATCTCCGGGCAAGTTACTTAACCTCTGTTTGCCTCAGTTTCCTCCTCTGTAAAATGGGGTTAATAATAGTACCTACCACCAAGGAGTATTGTGATGATCAAATGAGATAATTGCAAAGCACTTACAACAGTACTGGACATGTAGTAAGCTCCATATGAATGTTAGCTATCATTAGTGCAGGAGAACACCTGGGAGTCATCTGATTAGGCACAGGAGGGAAGAGTTTAAGTCAGACTGCATATTATTACGATCTTCTTAGGAGGGGGAGACTCACAATGAGCCACCTGTCCAACAGGTGTAGCTAAAGGCTGGGATGATACAAGTCGCATCAAATAATCCTCTAGGTGATGGACAATGTAAAGGATGCTAATTAGGTAATATTCCCAAAGTGTTTAGCACAAAGAGGCCATTTAACATAGTTCTGTGGCTAAGACTGGCTGCTACAATTTAAGAGAGACTTGGAGAGTGTACAGAGGACAGTCACTGAGATTAAAAGGTTAGAGAAGAAAAATCTATAAAAGGGATCGAGATCTCTAAGTTCCTTTCAGGGCAAGATCAAGCCCTTCTTATCTGTGTAACCCCAGGATCTAACAAAGTACATCCAACAGAGCAGGGATTTTAAAAAAATATCTGTTGAATTGTTATGCTGAATTTGTATAGGGATTCTGAGTAATTGCAACAAACTAGAGAAAAAAATCCTTGAAAACAGCATGATCATAACAAGTACATGGTAGTAAGCTAAGGAAAAAACACCCCATGTGTTTTGAGGAGAAGCCTGGATAAGTATACATAAAGCAGGAAAGAAATCTAGGAGTCATTAATGGGAGCACAAGCGAAACATAAATCGACAATGAACTATTATTTTAAAAAGATGGCATTGGAGTATAGGAAGAACACTCTTGTTCTATATGCTGATGTAGTTAAGAACCTTCTTAGAAAACTATGTTTGAATTTGGTTTATACAAAGCATTTATGAAACCTGGAGAACCCAAAGATCATAAGCAAAAAAGTGGAGGTACAGGAATAGAAAATCAGAAGAACGGTGGGAGGCCAGCCCAAACTTGAGATAGTTAAAAGATAACTGCTTTCTTCAAATGTATTAATGATTAGTATGATGGAGAGTTTTATGCCATTTGTCTAATTAGAAGACTATGTGAAGAAAAACGGACAAATTGGGGCAGAAGAGGTTTAATCTAGATGTAAGAAAGAACTTTTTGAATTTCAGACTGATTAAATATTGGAAGAAGCTATGTGCCAAGTGAAGTGATAGAACATTTCTCCCTGGAAGACTTTAAAAAAAGAAGAAAGAAAAACAAAAACAAAATAAAACTTTTTTTTTTTTGGCATGTTAGGTGCTTAGAAGAAGCAGGTGGCTAGAAAAAATGACTTCACTTTCTTAAATGAAGATCAAACCAAAGGAAAACATTTAAACTGTTGCAGGAGTAATTCAGGTAAGAAATGGAAGAATATTTCCTGATAATGAGTAATTAAACGCTGAAATTAATTACCAAGGAAGGTGTGGCGTCTCATTCCTTAGAGGTGTAAAAAAAAAACCCAACTAGGATAAATTCTCATCTTTGTATTATTTAAGTTTGATCTTCCCTAATGAATGAAGTGACCCCTGTTCTCATTTCCAGTCTCTTGACTCCGTGACACTTGTAGAATGTGGTGCCGTCAGCAGTTAGTCATTTAGCTGGACAATTGGACTGGGAAGAAATCAATTATTGACTTTTTGCTGAATGACTGAAATAATTCAGTTTAATTTTGTGATTTGAAGAGGGATCATTTTTTAAAATATCACTTGCAATTTTAACCACTGGAATTCTGTTTTTTACTGTATGTATACTTGGTTAGGCATCATTAATTAAAAAGTCCACTAAAACAATTGTCCAACTCCACCTCACAGGCTGAAGGGAGGTAAGGGAGGGAATTTATTAAACATCTTCTATATGCAGACAATACACTAAGTGTTTTACAAAAGTTAATCTCAGTTGATCCTCACCATAATCCTGAGGTAGGTGCTATTATCATCCCCATTCTACAGTTGATAAACTAAAGGTTTGGGGGCTGGATCATCTGTAGCTGTGATTACATATCAATGTAAACTAAAATTTTGGATGTTTCTTTTGTGTAAGAGAACCAGGAGTTTTAATAAAAATTTAAAATAATATACCTGTCCAAATGAAAGCTTTAAAAAGTCTGATTGCAAGCTTTAAAAAGGATTTTATATTTCTAGATACTTAAAAATCAGAAAAAAATTCTAGATTCTTCTCCTTTAAAAATAAAAATAAGGTAGTCTCACCTAAATTTATAGAAAAAAAGCTGGTACAGATGAAGAGGATTTAACATTCTAAGCAAGAAGCAATGTTGAGCATGTTATTGGTTGGATGTATTCCTGAGAAAATCACTGAGCTACTGAATCTACTGTAGACATCTTTTCTCCTTTTCTCAGCGAAAACTCCTAGAAAAAAGCTCCTCTTCTCACACTCCTCAATCCTTTGCAATCTTGCTTCCAACCTCTTTGAAGTTGGAAATTGATCTCTATGAGGTTCACAATGTTCTCTTAAGGATGAAATCTGAGAGGCTTTTCTGGCCTTTAATTCTTCTTGACCTCCCTACAGCATTAAACACTATTGAGTACCTTCTTCTCTGGTATTTCGGGACACTATTTTTTCTTGGTTCTCCTCTCATATGTCTTTCTGCTTCTTCTCAGTATCTTTGGCTAGCTCATTATTCATGTCACATGTATGTGTATACCCCAAGACTCAGTCCTGGAACTTGTCCTGTCAAGGGTTCTTAACCTGAGATTCAATGCCTTGTAGGTAGATTTCAGGAGTCCATGAACTTAGATGAGAAAAAAATTACATTTTAATTTTCACTAACCTTTAACTTAAATTAAGCATTTAAAAATTATGAAAAAAATTTAATTCTGAGGTTTCACTGTAGCCTTCACCAGACTGCCAAAGGGGTCCATGACCCTCCTAATTGGGTTTCCTGACCTCAAGTCTCTCCTCACTTCAGTTCAGTCACCACACAATTGCCAACGTATTTTGCTTAAAATACACTCTGTCTGATCAGGGCACTTCCCTCATCAATCAACTTCAATAGCTCTCTATTACCTCTAGGATCAAAGATAACTTCTTAAATTTGGCACTTAAAATCCTTCACAATCTGGTCCTAACCTAGCCTTATTATACAATTCTCCCCGGGTCTTCTTATTGCTCCTCATAGATGTGCAAGGTGAATTCCTGTCTATGTATCTGCACCGTCTGTCCTCCATTCATGGAATGGTCTTTAAGTAATTGAAAATTTCTGTTAAGTCTATACTTGATAAACATCAGTTATCACGAACATTTCTGTATGCAAAAAACTGGATTGCATAGGAAACTATAAATTTTATTACAGACAACTTGCCATTTTCTAAAAGCCGTGTCACAAATTCAACAGGGTTAGTTTTTAAAGCTGTCTTCCTTGTCTTTGATTCCTCTGAACCACTACTCTGTTGTGTTTTTTAGAATGCTTTTTTCTCTTGTTTGACATCACTATCACTAGCCCCAGTCTCCCTCAAAATCTGCCCTCCCCCACCCCGTTACTGTGTCACCTAGGCTGCCACTATTCTCCCAGGTCCTAGGGCCTCTTTGCTGTGTCCCCTCCCCCCAATTATCTTGTATGTATTTTGTACATATCTATATACGTATATATTGTCTACCATGGCTGACTGACTGTAAGCTCCTCGAAGGCAGGGACTGTTTCACTTCCATCTTTGCATCTCCAGTGCCTAACACCCAGTAGACACTTCATAAATGCTTCTTGATTGAGTGAATGCTACAGCAAATGTGCTGTAAACTGAATATGTATGTATCTGTATTTGTGTCATGGATACAGTCCACCAGTAGGAGCTTGAAGGGTAGGCTACTGGTCTTTGTAAACCAAAGGAGAAAAATCTACCCTTCTTCCCCATATACATACACCTTCAGGTGTGAACAGTGACACTGACTTGTCAATCAGAAAAAAACACAGTTATGAAAACGATTGTGCACCAATAATTCAAGTGAGTGCTTTTTTCCATGAAATTTGTTTTATACCCATCGTCAGCCAGTCTCGCACATTGTTAGGCATTAACCTTCTAACACTAAACCTTGGTCTAATGATAAAGATCAGCTGCAAACAGACATACATATATATACACACATATATTCACATATACATGCATAATAATTTATACTACTCTAGACATGTATTCAATGATCTTGAAAATAAAATAGTACATAATGAGAGCCTATCAAGATTAGAAGACTGGTGGTAGCACTGTAGAACTGCCTCTGGAATTTGGAGTTCATGCTAGTCAAAAACATGGAAGGACTGTGGAGGTAATGCTTAGAGTCAACACTCTATGAAGGCAGCAGCAGCTGCCGCTCCGCCCCCCCCCCGCCGCCCTGGCCAAAACAAAAAAACAAAAAACAACTCAATCCGAAAAGGTTCAGTTGACCTAAAGGTAAAGGACATAAGCAGGGTCTGGTGAACCTAAGGGGATGACGGGAAAAAATGGGGAAAGCTTGCAAAAAAGCTTCTGAATTCTTTTTCTAGGGGTTTCTTCTTGGCCAAGGGACAGAAAGGGCAAGCCAGAGGTTATACTGTTTGATCAGTACAATTCAGTGCCCAACAGTGGTGGGCAGGGGGAGTGGGAGGACAGGAGCACTCTTCTCAGTTTGCATGAGTGACTAGGGTTATTTAACACTGATTGTGAAAGCTTTTGTCAACATAGAAAAGCAGCATGCTGCAGGTAAAGTCAGACCTCAGAGAAGGAGCAACCAAAGAATGACCAAAAAAAATGTTTTTGGAGAGGGGAAGGAGGGGCATTTGGGGTTAAGTGACTTGCCCAAGGTCACACAGCTAGTAACTGTGTCAAGTGTTTGAGGCCGAATTTGAACTCAGGTCCTTCTGACTACTCATTGCGCCACCTAACTGAATCCTAACAGGAAGGAGACATACCTTAAGAGACTTATCCTGACCATTAATCATCCTTCTGAAGAACTTACATATTAAAATTCAAAACTGAGATAGCCAATGAAGCTGAACAATACCATTGGGTATTAGATCCTACATTTCACTGAAAATGGTTTAAAAAAAAAGCCCCAACAAAACCAAACACCCACAAATAACATGACTTTTATCTAGCTAAAAAAGTTTATAAGAATTAATAGGCTGACTTAAAAAAATAATTCTGGGAAGTTATTAGTGCTTATGGTTTCTCTTAATGACATTCAGAAATAACAAATACTATGTAATTACCAACCTACTTTAATGCAGTTCTCATGGGATGCCACAAGAAACCTGCAGTATCATCAATAGGGATGGTGGAAAGGAACAGAGCCCAGCCAGAAATACTGCAGCAGAATTTAATCACTATAATTTACTTTTTGTCACCGATTCTCAGGTACAAGCTCTTTCACGCATTGTCAAGAGATCTCCACATTAATTATTGTTCCTGTCTTCTGAGGACACAAACACTCTAATTTGCAGCCATTTTAGCTCTTCCTGCAATGTTCATTTGGTTACCAAGTTCTTTTCTTCTAGCAGAGAATAGCTGTTAAATCTCGCCTTCTACAGATCTTTTTCCTTATACTCACCCACCCAAATCACAAAGCATTCAAGTTATCAAAGTCCTAAAACTAATGTTATTCAACACATCAGTTAGGGTGTCGGGGGTGAGGTAGCAGGCTTTGCCATTGTCCCTCCAAAATTTGTGCCCTAAAGACTCACATAATCTTTACTCTTCAAAATATTTTCATTTTTAACGCACTGAAAGGTACTTCAAATTTAAAAACTTATCTCCATACAGCTAATATAAAGCACGGTGTTAGATAATATATGGTGAATTCAGTGCCATCCAAGCATCTAGTCAAAATAAAAGTCAAGATATATCTTTTCAGTGGGTTTTAACCTGGAGTAAGTTTATAGAAGTAATTCAGTCAACACTGAATGGCCCAATCCTGATGATGTGTTTTGGGTACAAAGAGGTAGCTCATCATATGCTGATTTCATTCCAACCTTGACCTAGGGACTGGACCTATGATCTCACTAGTATAAGGTATTCCCTGTATAGAATTTCTTCTACCAATGCAGATGGGCACCTGTTATGTAACTTATGGAGCAATGAGAAGTTAAATGACTTGCCCAGGGTCACACAGCCTATGGTTGTCAAGGCCCGATCATTATCCACTAGGCTATTCTGCCTCTCAACTTACTACACATTATGGTATTAAAATTAGGAAAAAGTCCTAAAAATTTGGAACACAGCCCTATCTCCAAGATGTAACACAAACCTTGAAAAAAAAAAGTACAGTGCTTTAAACAAAGAATTTAAGGGAAAACCAAAGAAACAGAGCATGGGGATAGTAACCTTTTGAACTACAGAGAAAATAACCTAATTTGTAAATATGTTCTATGACTGTATACAACTTGGAATCAATATGAAGCCTAGGAAAGCCAAGCTGATGCTCCAGTTGTGAAGCTATCAGTTAGTTGTTTTTCTCCTTCCAAGGGATCAGGATGCCTTCATGATGCCCGCATTAACCATGCCCTCTACCAGCTACCTTGAAAAGACTGAGAGATCTGGAAGAAGCTCTGGTTCACACTGCACCTCCAACACTGCCTAGGCCTCAGATTTCCTCATTTGGAAAATGAGTGGGTCAGACTAGATGGCCTCCAAAGTCCCTTCCAGCCACAGATCTAGGAACCTATCGCTAAGGTCCCTTCCACTTCTAAATCTATGATTCTACGGAGCAGACAGAGAAAGTGATTACTTCTATACTGGCCCAAATGAAAAGTAAATGATTAAACTTACCTGGTGAGTCTAGTGAACTAGTGAAGGATGGGCACAGATAGCTTTGCACTTAATACCAGATAGAACATGACTAAGCCTTCCTTAGTAAGCTCTTTCTCTTCAAGAGGATAGATGAAGACATGAGAGGTAAGAAAAGCATGACTATAGAATAGGGAACCATGGGTGTATATAATAATGCACGTCAATTTTCTGATACGTTAGTTTTGAAGAATTCTATTCCATTCCTCCTCTTTATTACAAGGGAAGGCTCTCTGGGAAGGGATGAAAAGGAAATTTATCTATCAAGTGAGAAATAGAAATGACATAGAAGCAAAAATTATCAATTTTTTTTAAAAGAAAGTGAAGAGTAAAAAAAAGAAATCAGTACTAAGATGAACAGTTTTACAAAAAGACTGACAGAATGGATAACTTATACAAATGAGTAAAGTCTTATTCTTTGGTTTCCGGCTGAAAGCTAAGGGAGAAAAAAAAAAAACTGGCACCCATTTCCCCAGCTGAGCACTCTCCAATTTTATTAGGGAATGTAGACTTTTTTACTCTAAGAAGTGTGTGTATGGACATTTATACTGAGTTGTTTTATATTTTTTTGTTCGTGTTTTTTTCTTCCTGTCTGGATCTATGATTTCATTAGCATGCAGAACCCTCAGGGATGAAACTCTCTTCTGGGATTTATAATCTCAATGCCAAGAGACAAGAGAGAGTAAGTGACATAGCCACTAAGCTTCTGAGGGGAAGATGTGAATCCAGGTTTTTCTGGTTGAGGCTGTCTCTCTATCCACTACAACATGCTGCCTTTCGTGTGTGTCTATATATATATATATGTGTGTGGATTTACTTACGCGCGCGCGCACACACACACACACACACCCTTCTAAATTACCTAATCTGTTCTGTTGGATCCCTCCTCCATTCTTGTGACAGGAAACTGAGAAAACTACCATTTTGTATAACATCACCCCTTCCCTTTAAAACGTAGTGGGTTTTTTCCCCTGAAAAAGTCTGCAAATAAGAGATTGTCCTATTTTGCATTGTCTATGATCAAATGATATGCAAAATTACTGCCTTTTCTCTGTAATTCTTTAAAAGTGCCCAGTAGCTTGAAATAATGAGCACACTGGGAAAGAAAAATAAATATAATTTGAATACAATTTTAAAAAGGATAGATGTGTAAGAATCCTCCAGTTTTAAAATGTATTATGATTACAGGACTACTCATCGAGTATTTTATGACCGACAAGGCATTAAATGCACAATAATACTCTTTACTACATTGAATGCTTCTTTTAATACTCTGCTGAGCTGAATAAAGTAGGTGGTTTCCTTCAACTTTTTTGAATATTTGATAGACTATGGAATTGAAGATGGAGATGCTAGATGGAGGACTGGAAATGAAATGGTACCTGGAGAGGACTGTTACCTTGTGTGAGAAGCAGCATCATTAATACTAAAAGTACTGTTCTCCCTTGTTAAAGGATTCGAGGTGGGCTGGCTCTTGCTATGGATATCCAGGCTCAGTGAAGACTCTGTCTTGCGGTCTACTCCATGACCCTCTTTTTCTAAGGTCCTATCTGCCAAGGAGACAACTTCGCTGGAGCTGTGCCACAGCGGTGCCACCTTTTCTTTGCCAGGTCCTGAGCGTGGGGATGATGTAGCAGCCCCCAGAGATGCTGTGCTGCCATGGCTGGGGCCGTAGGAGGTGGTATCTATGCCGCTATCTGCAGAGGTGCCTTGAAGATAGTTGTAGCTGTTGAGCTCTGTCTCTGTGCGATCACCTTCGTACCACTTCTCATCACTGTGAGCACTCGATGCGTTGCTGGAGAGAGTATTGCTGCTGGAGTGGCTTGAGTAATGACTATCAGACTGAAAAGATAAAAGTCGGGTTTTTACTCCATGTCTACGAGGAAAACATAGGTAAAGGAACAAGGCACTATCGGAAGTCTGTTTTATAAGTTCTCAATGGATCAAGGTGATCTTGATGGATCAAGGACACTGGCAAATCAAAGCTGGAGAGATGGTACCTCAAAAGACCCCCACAATTCCAGCCTATTTAAAAGGATCCATGACAAAATATGGTGTGTGTGTGTGTGTGTGTGTGTGTGTGTGTGTGTGTGTCTTTTAAAGAACATTTTCCCTTACTTGTTAAGAGCTCACATGAAAAGAAAGCATGTCTTTAAAAAGTCTTAAGCACCTCATTTAATCTTAAAAATAGAAAGGGGATGCCATTTCTAAAGGACTTGTCATTTGGAAGAATTCATTATTCCAGAAGGCCTGATTACTCATAGTAACCTGAAGAACAGAACAGATGTAAGACTGACTCCCAAATAAATTTCCCTTTCCATCATCCCCCAACTCCCCCATATTTAGGAAGCACTTTCCTGGGAGTGACACCTTCCCATTTGGTGATTTTTACTCATAGAAGCATGTCCTAGGCAATGGCTATGTTGTTTAAAAGGGGCATTTTCTAGAATCCATAGAAAATCATTTAATTCATTATCTAGAGAAAAGGAGAAAGAAGAAATGAGATTCAAAACACACATGCAATTAACATAGTGTTTCAATTAAGACAGGTTTCTGCTTTTTGGTGGACATGAAAAGTAGGCTGGGAAAGGAAGGAAACACGCATACATTATATTTGTTTAAAGAGGACACATACATTCTTCACTCGGCTGATGTCACTGGGGAAGGCATTTCATTAAGCGACAGGTCTATCTTCCAGAGAGAACTGGTGCTGATTTAAATCACCATATACATCACTAATATGTATTTTCCCTCCAGGGTGATGTGCTTTTATGAAAGGGAATGGAAATCAATTCAGAATAAAGTGTAAATAACTGGTAACTGCTTCTTCTTTCAGCTGCGCTGGCAATGGTAAAGCAAGGATTTGAACACAGGCCTTCTCATTCCAAATCCAGAGCTCTTTCCACCGCACAAAGTTCATAAATTGGCCTTGAGAGATTAACTACTTAGATACAACTCACATTCTAATAATGGAGAAGTGACTACCCTTCTTAAAGAACTTTCCAAAATTCTCTGAACATCCTGCCTATTTCACAAATGCTGATGACTAACAAGGTGGCTGAGTTCCCACTAAAATATGAAAATGTATGAAAATGTATCTTGTTCTAAGACTTACAGAAGTAGGAATATAACTGGAATTAACTTTTTTAATAGTAGATCTCTTTGCAAATCTCATAAGCTAAAACTTCGGGAATTAATGACTTTAAATATATGAATTCATAATGCATATTTAACTGTAATCAACATTCCCACAGATCCTTTGTTTATTCTAAATGCCAGAGCCTAAATCACCTATTCAGCTGGCTGGAATATATTTCTGTGAATACATTTACTGTTAGACTTCGCTTAGGCTTTAGAATATTGAAAAGGTAACAGAGGCCTGCTTTGATGGCGCTTTTACATTCCAACAAAGAAATCCTATCTTGAGCTGACTCTGTAATAATGTTTCTGAAAGGTACTGAGTCTCTGAGTTATATAAAGAGATGCCTAGCTAGGAAGGAAAACGTTTCAAAGACTTTTATTTTTTCTTAAGTTAACTTACATGCCCTTGTTTGTTTGGTGACAAATGAACAACTGGATCCTGCCGCATTAATCTCCCGCTAGGGCTCTCTCGGAAAGATGGCAACACCTTTGACACAGCCGGGAGGTGGCATGTTGGCTCTGGAATGTAACACGTGATATTAGGTGCAAGCATGAGATAAAGGCAAGAACATGGGCAACAAATGAAGACGGCTTGGCATTGCATCTCTCAGTTCACTGATCAGCAAACTTGGAACTTCAGCAATAAAGCTTACTGAGAGTTGACATGATAGACAGCATGTCAGAAACTGAGTGGTTGATGGATAAAGCTTGCAGCTGGTGACAGTGTGTCACATCGGACACAGTAGCATAGCCAAGTACCACCAAACCAAAAAAGAAAGAAAAAAAAGGAAAAGAAAAAGGCCATGAGCAACAGGGCAAAGTCTGCTAATCCACTTTTAGTTTGGGGGATATATTTAGAACATATGGGTTGGATTTACGAAAATAACTGTGACATTCGGCTAACCTAGCTTGAACTACATTACCTGGACAGGCATGGATGCAGTTACATATTACTTACCATGGTACTTTGGAAATATTTTACCTGTATATTCATGCTGCTCGAGGACAAAAGAATTGAAATCCTGAGGTCCTCTATAACTGTAAGCTAGGCACAACAGAAAAGACACATAGCAACTAGTTTACTTCAAACATTGGCTTCCTTTTGAACTCCAAGTTGGTATTAAAGTGGGGTTCCAAAGGTAAAAGGTCAATTGTTTATCAGTATTCTCTTTAATAGAATATTGCCAAAAAATGGTACAAATAATACAGAACTTTTCCTGAAGGATTAAGGCATTTTGCAATCTACTCTCTTTACTGCTCTTCTTAACCATTTCTGAAAGATGATTGGCCTAAAAATTGTTACCCAAAAAAACCCTACCCTATGCATGGATCCAGTCAAGTAAGGATGATGACCTTCTTTCTGCTGTTAAGACTGGCAAGAGGAGTTTATAGCCCTCTGATTTCTTTCTCAGGAGCACATATTCATGTATAGAGAAAGGTGAGGCAGATAGGGAAATCTCCTAGATACTGCGAATTAGTGAAACATGGGTTGTTAGAGAGTGTCATTCTTGCAAAATTGGGCCCATAACTGACTACAGCTATACCAAAGTAGAGATGGGGGAAAAATATACTTCATTATATAGCTATTACTTCTGAACCCTCCCTATTATTATTTCTACTTTTCAAGTCCCTATGTTCCCTTTGGGTATAACAGGTGACTGCTTGTATGCCATGAACAAAATAGCTCTTAGAGATCTCAACAACTCTTTTTACATTGCAAGCCCAAAGAAAACCTTGAGTTTTGGAACGAAGAGAAGATGTCACTTGTACGTATCCCCTCAAACTGCAGTAAAAAATGCTTTTTCTTACAGACATTAGGATAGATTCCTAAAAAGTGTGTGAAAATGCAGTTTACTAAAGGAATGAACAGATTACCAAAATTCTTTATCAGCATTAACTTTAAGGTCTGGTATGTCAAGTAAAGCTATGGTACTAAATTAAAAGGGACAAGAGGAAAAAAGATCAAATTTAAGTTTATGTGAAAGAATAAATATAAATCCATGAGGAATCTCATTATGATCCTTCTTCATTTCAAGATACATGCTCCATCTCTCCCTCCTTACTTCCACCTCCCTTGACTTTGTATACACAGGAACTATACTTTTGTGGCACAAAAGTGTCTGGTCTGCCAGCAACTTTGCTCAAAGCCTGAACATACCCCTCAGAAGCTGCAAAAATAATGCTGAACAAGGGATCAGCTTCACATGTATCGTTGCCATCACAACAGTATCAAAACATATGTGATTAAACTCAGTCTGTGAAAAGGAGAACTGCAGATCTGTACAACCTAAGGTTTTTTCGTATTAAAAAGGGGTAGCAATGGGGGTGAGGGAGAGAGTGAAGAACGACAGATGGCTTCAATAACAAGGCATAGCACAATGAGTTTCTGAAGTTACTAGAATAAAGCCTACCTTCAGAACCTGAGAATTACATTTCACTTCATAAACTCCTGTCTGTGAAATATTCTCCCCCACTTCCCATCCTTCATTATGTGTTAACACAATTACACGAGGACAGTGATCAGATATAGAATAGTAACAAGAGCTACTTTTTGAGTAATAATAAAACTATGAGTCTTCAGCTTAGAAAAAGTTAAGCTTTTTTTAGCCTCGTATTGCATCTCATATCGATGGTGACTCTGCCATACTGTTGATGGAGACAGGAATGGAAAATCTAGCAGCCCAGACCCATGCCAGTTCTGGTGAAACAACTTCACAGAAATACTTGATGGGGTAAAAATAATAATAAAATAAAATTAATCTGCGGCACAATCTCACCAGTATCAACTTGTGTCATTATGTCATTGCGCAGCAACTATGATGTAGAGAAGGGAAGGAACAATATGCTGAAAATTCCACACGAGAGCTTAATGATGCAAAGTTGTACCAGCTGTTTTATGCTACTAACACATTTCCTTAGTCAACGGCTTAATTGTAGAGAGCAATGAAAATGTATACAACGACAGATGTCTAAATTGAGTTACAGGTTTACTGAATGATTTAAACCTTCTCTGGATTTTTTCCAATTTTGTACTAGGATTTCTTAAAAATTAAAAAGAAAACCTATAGTTCCAATACATATATATGACATACGTGGCCCTATTTGGAAAGGTACACAAGGAAATGTTAAATAAACTGAGCAAGAACTAAAACAAAATGAGGAAAAGTGGCTTATATACATGTGGATGGTTCGGGTGACTATTCTTGGTACTGAAGATGCTGATCGCTTACTAGTCTGTCTGTGTATCCTAAGAGTAGAGGTCTGGAGCAAAGACAGTCTTAGAATTCTCGGTGCTTTACTCATTGCTTTCCAGGAAGAGTATCTGGGACACTCTACTAGGGACCTGATTCTACCTCACTTTTATTAGTAAGTCGGACTTCTATTTAAAGGCAGACAGAGCTTTTATGTCACTTTTTAAAGTCATCTCCTAGATGCCAATCACCTTTGGTGACTCTCATCTTGTGGTGAAAATAATTTTCTTTCTATAGAAGTGAATGACTTACCCATCTGGTCAGCAATGCTCTCCTCACTTCTCTGCCAGCTGGGTGTGGCTTTCCCACTGCCACTGATATCCGTCTGAGTATTCTGCCGGTCAATGGAGGCTGGGGATCTGCGGCTCATCCCAAACCTAGGAGAATTCCCCGGAACAAAAGCAAAGATTTCACTAACATCATACATAAAAAGAAGGTCGTCACAATGTAACATCCAAGAATGTGAGAAAAATGGAATTACATATGTAAAACCTATCTATAGCTATGTATGTTAGACTACTGCTCTGTGTGTGTATAAATATGACACACTGTACCATGACCAAAAGACAATAACCATTTATGACCATGACCTCTAATTTGAGCTAAAAGATTAAAGTTAATTAATTAAAGTTAAATAACTGGTTAACCTGCTTTTCAAAAGCATCAAAATAAAATTATGGAAGGCTGAATACCCTAAACATAGGTAGGTAGCTAAGTGGCACAGTGGAGAGACTTGGATTTGAAGTCAGGAGGACCTGAGTTTGGATCCTGCCCAAGGCACTTACTAGCTGTGTAATCCTGGGAGAAAGCTACTTAGCTCCTTTCAGCAACAGTATTCTCATCTGTGAATGAGGACGATAACAGCACCAACCCAACTGGGCTGTGTGGATCAAATGAGGTAATTACATAAAGTGCTATGCAAACCTTACAGTGCTTTATAAATGCTAGCTATTCATCATCATCGTCATCATCATCATTCTATGCCTTCTAATGGATGCTTAGCTCAGATCAGGGGTAACCTAATATTTACATTACTAATGGCCTTCTTTCAACATAGGTTGTAATTTTTGTTTTAAATTGACTTAAGTGATTCCTAAAAAGGGTAGGAATGCCACAGAGTAGGAAGAATTATTTAAAACCATTTTATGTTTAAATCCAGAACTTAAAGAATTGTTTTCCTAATGATTTCAAGGGCATACTATTATTAAATATAAGATTATGGTTTAAATCGATTTCTAACTGGGCAGGTTTTCTACCTGTAGTTCATTATACAGTAGGGCAAGTGAACCTATCAGGTAATAATTGGTAAGTTAATGAATTAAGGTAATGCTGATTTTTCTCATGCGAAAGATACTCAAGTGGTTCAAATAAAGCTTTATTTTTCTATTAAAATAGCAACACAGCAAATTTTCAAATAAGCTTTAATCCTTCCTATGAAATGGAAGAAATAAAATCCAAGCATGTTTGTGTAAATGTACAGATTTACTTGTATTTGACTAATGACTTTAATGAAAGAAGTCCATCTCCTTTAGAAGAAATAAATGAGAAATCTAGATAAGAAAAGCACAAAAAACACCCTAATTAATGAATCCACTAATTGGTTTTTATGCAAGAAGAATCTTCAACAGTACATATACCATCAGAGCTTTTGCTTGCATTTTCTTACAGAGGGATAGTGCATTTCCAGTATGGTTCCCACTATCACAGATTTAGGACCAAAAGAGACTTTTAGGATTTTTTGGTCCAGAAGTTTTTACTGCAGGATTTATGAATATTTTAAAAATGGATTTTGATAATCATATTCAATCTAGTTGGTTTCAATTATAATCCTCTATATTTAGTTTTATGCATTGAAAACACTACTTTTTCACAGACTTCTGACAACTTACTCCTCTCCATACACTCTGTGTGATCCAGATATCCTGGCTACTTTGATTTGCACAAGACACTTCATCTCCTGACTCTGGACATTTTCAGAGAATTCTCTCCCTGCTTATCTCTATCTCCTAGCTTTCCTGCCTTTTTGTTTTAGTTCTCAGTTAAAATTCCAAACCCTACAAGAAGCCTTTCCTCATCCTCCTTAATAATAGTAGTGCCTTCCCTCCAAGACTGGCTCCAATTTATCCTGTCTACATCTTGTGTGTTCATAGTTGGTTTGTATGTTCTCTCTCCCATTAGATTATGACCTCCTTAAGTGCAAGGGACCATTTTTTGCCTCTCTTTGTATCTCATGTGCTTGGCATGCTGCCCAGCTGTGCTAAGCAGTCATTTATCAAATACCCGTTGATCAGATATTATTCTAAGAAGGGAAACATAGGCTTCTCCAGACTGCCAAAGGTGTCTATGACCAAAGGACTCCTCCTCTAGTTTAACTGCTTTTTACAAATGATAAAATAAAATAAAATAGACCCAGACAAGTTGAGTGTCTGGCCTTGGGATCATATAGGTGGTACGGGATCATATAAGTGGTAGAGGAAGGATGTGAATAACATATAATGTGGCAACTTACATTTGATCCAAAAACTCAGTCTTCTGCAAGTTTAAGAAGAATGTTCATGCTAACAAAGGACTCAACACATACACTGTTTTGCCACCACCTCCTCGAGCAAGACACATCTAGCTCTGAAACTGTCAACTATACTGAGATTAGGCAGTGTTCAAAATTTACATTTTGCATCAAGTCACAAACGAAGATTATTTAATTTTTCATTGGTTAATTGATTCAAATTTTTATATGTGACTTGATTTGGAATGTAAATTTTGGCACCCCAAAAAGAATGAGTTAAACATAGTTTAATTTTGCTTTTACTTTGCAATGGCATTTCATGAATTCTACCAGTAAAAGACTGTTCCTGAAATTTGTAGATTTAAAGACTCTAAATCTAGGTATAGATTCTCTTGTCTTCTACAGGGGTTCTTAACCTATTTTGTATCATGAACCCCTTTGGTATTCTGATGAAGTATATGGATGTATTTTCAGAATAATGATTTTAAATTTGTAAAATAAAAGTCTTAGACTTTTGGGACACCCTTATACAGAATTGCAAAGGAACTCAATTAAACTGAAATATAATTGTAAAAAAAATTTAATGAACCCCAGGTTAAAAATCCTGCCCTATACTGTTGGCTTTCTAAGCAAAAAGAGTAGTTTTAAAATTAAAATTTAAAAATTTAATTTTAATAAACGGTCAAATTTGATTTTACATTAATATACCACTTCTTTGAAGAGCTAAAAGAATTATATCATTCTGAATATTTTCAATGTCCCTGTTAAAAATATAGGACTGGTAGGTAGATTAGCAGAGTCAGAAAGTAAAAAAAAAATTAGTCTTCTGATTCTTAATGTACTAAGTAATCGCTGGATCATACCATATGCTGACATTGACCCTAATCTGTGTGCATTTTGGGTTGCTTTAAAAGCAGTGGTGTGGAGTCCTGCACAGATTTAGGTTCAGTGTTCCTGCTGCCCTTCTTCTCTACGTGCTTCTCTTCTATACTCCAGTCTCCTGACACAACTCAACATTCTTCTTTGCCTCTGCCAATAACACCAGTTGAAGACTAGAAAGCAATTTTAAGGATTATGAAACCATAGAAAAGAAGCAAAATAATTTAACAGAATAGGCAGCATTTGAAGGAGGAGAGTTAGACTTCATTATAAGGACAAACTTTCTAAGAATGAGGGCTATCTCAAAGTGAAACAGGCTGCCTGTGAAGCTGGTGGGTCCTCCTGCTCATTAGCAGTTAGGTGACCATTCATCAGGATGCTGAATCAAATAGTTAAGAAATTCCTATTGCATCATACAGATGCCATGACTTCACCAGCATGGCCGCTCCCTCCATTGATGCACTGTTATTTATAGCCAGAGAGCTTCTTCGGACAAGGAGAGGTAAATGACTCGCATATGAACAAACAGTTACTATGTCAAAGGCAAAACCTGAACTCAGGCCTTCCAGTCCAGCCTTCCAGTCAATGTGCCGTGCTGCCTTTCATTTCAACCTCATTAGTTATAACGTTCATTGAAATGGGACCATTGTTCTGTAGACTTTAGAGCTGGAGGCCATATAACGCAGCTGATTAATTTCTGCTGAACTGTCACAGAGCACAGAAAGCACCCTGCTTTCATGTTCACTTATGCTAATCACCATCTTAACAATTAACTTGCAATTACCTCTTAAAAAAAAAGACTAATCAGGGCATTTTAAACCAAACAATTAAAATAGAAGAGAGTACAGAGAGAGCATGGTGTTAGTACCAAGACAGCCAGCCTTCAAGCAACCCTGGTATCTTGGCTAAGTAATCCTGGGCAAGTCACTTAAGACCTCAGAGCTCTAGGCAATTCTCAAGATGCAGAGAAGGTACCAATCTGCACTGGAAGAGGGACTTTCCTGGGAGTTCCCTAGACCAGTAAAAACAGAGCTCCAATCTTTACCCCACAACTAAAATAGAAATGGTCACTAATGTATATCATATTGTTTCATTAATACTTATTCCATAAAATCTCTTGAAAAGAGCTAGAATTTGTTTCTTTTTCTCATATTAATAAAAAAGCATTCATTTCAGGCATTATGAGAAGGGAAAATATACAATCTATAATGGTTTGCATGACCTAACAAGGTTTCATAAAGAACGGTTCTAAGTAAATAGTGATGGAAACTTTAGCTCTTGTGCTCAGTTTGTGACTTCTTGTGAAATGTCAACAAAATTACCAAAGAAACACGTTCTCATAGCAAAAATGTACTTAAGAAAGGAATTTTGGGGGAATAGAAACTTCAGCTTCTATAAACATTTCACATGGTTTAAGTTCTCGATAATAATTCCAAAAGGGAGATTGTACCAACAACTCCATGATAATTATCTTTTACTTCTTTCCCTGGGCAAAAGACACTTTAGTGTATGTCATGTAATGTTACTGCGGCTAATTACTTTCCCAGCTTCAGAGATTCCAATTTATTTTTTTTTTCACATCCTTGGAAATTGCCACACGCTTAAGTGTTTTACTTTACGAGTCTTACCCAAAGGCAAATAATGGCTTTCAGGTGGCTCAGTGATTTCAAGAAGTAAGAAAGATGTCAGGGAAAGGTTACAGAAAACTTCCAACATTTGAAAAGAGCAAAGCTGGGATGTGAATAGCCTTTATCTACTTCCACAATAAAGTGTGCTGAAAACAATGAGGACAGTTCCTACTAAAACCGCCAAAGAAGTTAATGCTATGAAGAAACGTGGCACGTGAAATGAATCGATTTAATGAAGTGGATGAAGTTCAGCTCATATGATCATTCAGCATTCCCAGAGTCTATGGTATACTTTTCAAGAAGAGGCTTTAAGCAGATATCAAAGTATTTTCCTTTTTGGAATATAACCAACATGTTTCATTTAATGCTTAATGTATGCATGTGCGCACACATATATGTGTATGTCCACCCACCCACACCCACCCACACACGCACGCACTCCCACCCACCTGTTAAAGTCTTATTCTGATTGCCTCATCGTGATCTGGTGATAACACTGGGTTGCTGAAGGATATAACAGTAGAATATAAGTTCTGTTGGGTCTTAGCAGATGGAAGAACTTTTAGTATGTTACAGAGAAGATTTAGATGTCTTCTACATTTCACCAGAAGGTTATCCATAAGGTGATGAATGTTTTTGAGCCATAATTTATGTCTATTAAGGTTCTGAAGGATTATGTCCTGTGATGAAGGAAAGAGCACCCATCCTGATGAGGCTGCATTTGTATTTAGGTCCTCCTGACTCCAGACCCAAGATTAAGTACAAATCCAGCTTCAGACACTAGTTGTGTGACTTAACTTCTGTTTGTCTCAGTTTCTTCAACTGTAAAATGGGGGTGATAACAGTACCCACTTCAGAAGGCTGTTGTGAGGATCAAATGACAAAATGTTTGTAAAGCTTAGCACAATACCTGGCACCCAATATACCTTACAGATAAAGTATGACCTCTTCCATTTAGCTTTTTAAGACTTTTACTACTTGTTCACAATCTTTCTAGCACATTGTACATTACTGCCACTCCTGAATTCTGTAACTGAGCCAGATTGGCCTTCTTTCTGTTCCTACCATCCAGCAGTCCAGCCTTTGTACTGGTCATTCTCCATGCCCTAAAGGCCCTCTATTCTTGCCTCCATCTCACAGAAAGGCTTTCTTCCCTCAAGATGCAACTCAAGCACCATTTAGTACATTTTTATTCCGATATCCCTCAATTGTTAATGCCCTTCCTCCCTAATTAATTATCTTTTATGTTTATTCTGTATATACTTTACTTGTCTTCCCCCATTAGAATATAAGCCTCTTTAGGGTAGGGATTGGCCCATTTTTTCTATTTGCATCCCCTGCATCTAGCACGTGTCTGGCACATAGTAGGCACTTAATAACTGCTTGTCAACTGATTGAGAAAATGGTGCAAACAGCATACCTACCCTTCAGGCATGGATTTTTGTCTGTAAGTGCCCCCACCAGAGCCAGTCTCACTAGATGAAGACAGGTTGCTAGGGGAGTTACGACATTGCTGTGATCTCGCTAAAGCAATAGATGAAACTGTCACATAGATGTCAGAACCAGGAGACAACCTGTGTATGCAAACCAAAAATATAAAGTCAACAACTCAAAAGAGAATATCCCAAGGCAATGCATGATGTATGATGTTACATGGACTGCCATATCAGCAGTGACTGGGTTTTCATGGGGACAGTGAAAAATGCAGGTGGCCGATGAAAAATGTCCTTTACGAGTCCCCTCCTTGGGGAAATAGCTGGCAAACTGCCTTAAGGACAGGGCATTTAAGGAGAAAATGAACAAAAAACTCTAGGAAAACATGTGCATATCTAGAAATTTCCTGAAATAAACTGGCTTAATTATTTTTATAATCTTCAATTATGTAACAGCATTACACCAGGTATCATGAAACAATTCAATTTTTCACATTAGTTCTTCTGAAAGAGGCAGTTCTTTACCACAACTAAGCCTGGAGGCAGGAAAATCTGAGGTCAAATTCAGCCTCAGAGACTTATTACCTCTGTGACCTTTTATAAGTCACTTAACTTCAGGCTGCCTCAGTTTCTTCTACTGTAAAATAGGGATAATAATAGCACCTACCTCCCAGGGTTCTTGTGAGGATTAAATGAGACTACATTGTAAAAAAGCACGTAGCATGCATGGTGCCTGGGACAAAGAAGGATGCTATATAAATGCTTATCCCTTTCCCTTGCATAATTTAACCAGTGACACTGGTGTTTGCAAGGGCCTGTCACCTCACATATGTTGCTGAAGATTTGGATTATATACTCAATTTCTATCATTCATAAGCCTGGTACATGAAAAAGCAGCTGTCAAAAAGTCAACAATAACATACACGTAATCATTATGATGGGTCAGCTAGGTGGCTCAGTGGATAGAGCACTGGGTCTGGCCTCAGACACCTACTAGCTGTGTGACCCTGGGTTAAGTCACTTAACTGTTTGCCTTCATTTCCTCATCTGCAAAATGAGCTGGAGAAGAAAACAGCAAACCACTCCAGTATCTCTGCCCAGAAAACCCCAAATGGGGTCACGAGGAGTTGGACATGACTGAAAAGACTGAACAACAACCAAAACAAATCATTATAACTTCTGTCAGGATTTTAATAATTTGCGTTTGGCTACAATTCTGCAAATATTCATTTAAAGTACTTCTTCTTGGGTTGAGAACATCATAACTTGTTTCCTGGATTTCAAGATGATGGCTTTGTTGCAAGGGCAGGGACCAAGCCTTTGTGTATTGGCAAGCCCACTACCTTGTACTCCTCAGCCATGCACCTGTCAAACACTATAATTGATGCTTACTGATTAATATAAAGAAATATTTTCCTTTGTGATGCATTCTAAAACTAGAGTTTCAAACTTCGGAAAGTGTTCTATACTTACTACCCTTGGAAGGAAAAAAAAGACTGATTAATTAATACCAACTTTTATTGTTTTTTTTAAAATACAAACACCTTTAAAATGGTACTTTGACATATCCATAAACATCTCATTATTTTTCGTGGCACAATAAAATGACAGATTTAAAGTTGGATGGCACCTTAGAGGCATTCTAGTCCAACTCTCTTATTTTACAGATGAAGAAGTGAGGCCAAGAAAGACTAAGTAAATGCCTAGATGTGGTTACAAGCTAGAAACTGTCAACATTATAACCTGAATCCAAGTCCAGCACTCTAGCCACTCTGCTAAGCTGATTCTCTCTTTTCCATTAAAAGAAGCTTTAATTGAAGCATCAATTGTTTTAGGTGACATTTTCTGAATATAAATCAAATTTCGGGAGTCACTTAATTTTTGGCAAAACTAATACCCAGCTTAGTTCCCTTCAAGGGATTTCAGAGCCAGGAACTGTGGTGTGAAGGGAGACATTGTAGGAAACTGAGGGGATTCTTTCATAGAAAAACAAAAAAGTAGAGGCCAACAATTATTTGTTGGAGGAGAAAGCAAAGAGTAGGAATCAGAATAAAAAGGAAAAGAATACCTGGCTGAAAGGTTAAAATACAAATTCATAAGGTAAAATTTAAAAAGCCATTTAAAATATATTTTCTCTGTTGGAACTTGTACAAATCGCTTCACTTGAGTCAGTTTCTTCATCACTAAAATGGAGATAGTGGTATATGTCCCATCTACCACATGGGATTATATTGAGGGTCAAAGGAAGAAATGTATATACAAATACTCTGTTAAGTATCATAGCACTCTATGAATGTGACTTATTGTTATATGCATCACAGTGCAGAGAATGCCAGACCTGGATCAATGGGAATACCAACTCCTATGCTTCTTAGCTATGGGATGGTGAGTAATCTAATTTCTATTGGTACTATCACACTTCCTGATCTCATCAGTTCTCAAGGGTTCAGTTATCTCTAATCTGATGAGCCCCAGATCTATATATACATTCCTGGTCTCTCCTAAGGGCTTGTCCAAAGTAACCAAATGCCTGCTACACATTTTGACTAGATGTCCCTTAAGTATCTCAGACTCAACATGTCCATAACAGAATTAATTATCTTTACTACCAAACACTCTTCTTGGAAACTTCCCCATTACTGCTGAGGTCACCACCATACTTCGGCCATTCTACAAATCTTTTGCTGTTTTTACCTCCATAGCATTTCTTGAGTATGTTTCCTTCTCTCTGCTCCACACTGTCACCTCTCTAGTTCAGGTCCTCATCATTTATCACCTGGACTATCTCAACAACTTTATATCTGGTCTGTCTGCCTTGAATTTCTTCCCACTCCGGTATGCCCTCCACACAGCAAAATGATTTTCCTAAATGGTAGGTCCTCTCCCTATTTGGTATACTCCAGTGGTGCCCTATTACCTCTAGCATCAAATGTAATTTCTTTGTTTGGCATCTGGAGCCCTTTGCAACCTGACCACTTCCTACTTTTCTAGTCTTTTTACACATCATTCACTTCCATGAAAACTATAGGGCAGTCCCACTGACCTACTTGCTGTAACTAACATGGGATGTTTGATCTCTCACATCTGTACCTTTGTACTGGCTATCCCCCATGAAGTCTGTCTTCTCATCTATGCATCCTAAAATCCCAGGCTTCCTTCAAAATTCAGCTCACCCACTACTTAGCTGCTACCTTCTCCTCTAAGGTTACTTTCCATTTACCTGAACAAATTTTGTATTTAGAATGTTTTTGAAAGCTACAGTAACACTATGAGAGTGCCCAGGACACAGAGGAGGTATTTGCAAAGTTTAACAATATTCTTCAGCACAAAAAAGGGGAAAAAGTCTCTGACTTCATGACACAGTTGGACAGGATTGGTATAAGTGGGAAACAAGAAATAGCTGAATTATGAATTATGAGCAGTTGCTAGAAATAGTGAAGACGTCTGCAGAATGGATAGTGTGTGTTTCCACATAGAGGAAAATTCAACTTCAATGAACTCTAGAACATCTCTTCGTGAATTAGGCAGAGAGGCAAAAACAAGAGGGCACCATTGGTTGTCCAGATAGAAAGGTAGGAGACTAGAGGCAGTCTGATGGAAATTAGATCTTTCACTTGACAAGACAAAAGGTCAAGAGGTTACCACAGTTTTATGAAAGAACATCAGCTGTAGACACAGAACTATCCACTGTCATAACTGTGGCCTGGATGGAAACAAGAGTGAGGGATGCCCTTGACAGGAGGCAGAGCTGATGAGAAACGGGAGCCACACTTGAACCCCCCCATCATTAAGACTGATGTCCTTATCAGTTGCTTATGGGTACATTCCATTTAGATAAAAAGGTGCTCATGGAGAGAAGATGGAAAAGACAGGAAATGTGTTCTGCTGTGTTGGATGGTGAATCTTAAGCAACCATTTTATTCCAATCACTCTATAAAAGGCATATGAGGAAAAAACCTGCACAGCCTTAGGTTGTGTCAAAGAAGACTGAGTAACAAAGCCTTTTAATACGTGAGATACATCAGAGTCTTTTTTTTTTGGTGACAATAGGAAGGTGGCCACCAGGGCTCAGTCATGCCCACAAACATCAATCATTTCTGTAGTACTGGCACTGACTAGAACCAAGCCCAGCCCAGGAGAGGAGGTGGCTTCTAAAATTCCAACAGGAAGAAGAGATTAGTGAGATACTGGGAAGTTACAAGACCTGGGCTACACAGGTTTCCAGAGTTCCTTATTTTTTTGCCCTTGATAGAATAGTTCCAGTCTGCCATGTTGGAGACAGAAGCAGTTCCAGGCTGCTAACTGCCAGTTGTGCAAACTACCTGAGGCCAACAAACAGAGGTGATCCAGATTCAACCCTTTAGTATCAAGATACTCAGGTGAAAGTGACATCTTACAGTTGTTGAGGTGAGAAGAATGATTTAGCTCCACGCACTGTCCATTTTCTCTTGCTCACAGTCCCAAACACAAGGTAGGGGTCTCAAAACTACAATTCATTCTTTGATCTTTCCCGTCAATTAGTGGCAAGTAAGTAACTCGGGACTGTTGTTCTAGCATCCGCAAGAGAAAGGTTGGAAGTGCAAATGGGAGGAGGTTTTAGATAAGGAGCTGCAGATGGAACACCAAAAGGTAAGAGCACCAAAATGTATGTGCAAATCTGTGATGTTAAGTAAACCATTTGGCCACTGTATGTTGACTCTTTGTCTGAGAAAGGAGATTCCAAATGTTGGGTGAGTAAAAATCCATCGATTTAATATATATTAGTAATTTGGAGTCATTATTTCATATTATTATCCTAGCTTAAAATCATAACCTGGCCAGGGCTACCAGATGAAGTTCTAGAACCAAGTCTGGTGGATGGGAAATAAAGAATGTTTGCAGACTCAGCGCTCTCTAGTGGCAAGTGGGAATATTGCAGCTGCTCTATATAGAGAAAGTAACTGGACTGTTTGTAGGGTGGTTTGAACATAAACAATCAGGAGGTCAATTCAGATGCTGCACTCCCTCTCCGGATAATTCATAAAATGACACACAGCTTTTCCTGTAGGTATATGGAAGGCAGCACATAAGCCAATGCAGGCTGCTTACCCTACTGCAGTGTTCCAAGAGTTACTCCTGTTCCATGTTTGAGTTTAAAAAACAAAAAACAAAAACAGAAAAGGAATCCTCTCACTATTCCCAGCACCCCAAACCCTCTACATTCAGCTAAAATGCCTAATGCTAGACTTTGGCTGTAGCTCATTTTATTTGGCAAGTGCTCCAGAAAATTCCACTTGGTTACTGGAGTTATCCCAAAGGGAGGAAAAAAGGCATATTTTAGATGATCAGCATTCATTGCTTTTCTGCATTCATAAAACTCAATAGTGGCTTTGTTTCCTAACTGTGTATACAAAGAACACATAAATAGCAACTAACAGAATATAACTGTGATACTTTTACTGATCTGCAGTATGTAGCAAGTTACAATATTAATCCTTATTTTTGATTATCTGATCTCTTTTAAGATGCTCTGATTTTGACACTGACAAAATTTTAGAGCTGGAAAAATTCAGGCATTTAATTCAGGGAGTTAGAAAGACAGACATATCAGCAATCTGTGGCACTTCTGCCAAAGATGGCATGTAGCTGATTTTCACTGGTATATCCACTGATTGTCGAAGTGACACTACACCCCCTATCACTTCCTGGAATCACCTCAGGAACTGGTAGCCAGGGTTTTTTCAGCTCCTCCACACACCTAAATAACTTTCATGGGAAATCAAAATGGAGTCAGCACCATTACATTACACACCTCTCCCCACCTCCACAAAAAACAAAAAGGAAAAAGGTTGAAAATTGGCACACTTATTTCAAAGGCTGTTGACATGTTCTGATGTAGACCACTGAGCAAGAGAAGGAAGTCCATTTCATCTCTGGGAAGTCCAAGCCTGATTTATGTTCTAATTATCTAAATATTTATTCCATATTATACAGAGTCAAACTTCCAAATATAAAGAACCAGACTAGATGAGTTTCTGGGTTATGGCTGGATGGTTAAGAATGCTCTGACACAATGACTATTAATTTGTTACAATGAAGGCTTTTCTTTTCTTTTTTTGGTGGCAGAGGAATTTGGGGGTTAAGGGGTAGAAAGTGATACCAAAGGAAGTAAAAAAGAAACAAAAAAGTGTTCATGAATCATTAAAAACACAAACAGAACAGAAGGAAGCTCAAAATGAGACAAAGATAAGAAATGCTGGAACTAGCATGTAAAATTGGAATGATTTCAAAAAATCTATACATAGTGGGGAAAATCCCATATAAAAGAAGGTCAAAGAATCATATCATATCCCTTTCTGTTTTTCTTTGAACCTTGACACGTTCATGTTTGTTAATGTTTATTAAGTTTATAACAGAAAAGAAAGAAATTGCACAAAGAGCCAAGCTTGTCTTATATAATGTGGTGTAGTGGAATCATTAAGGACCTGGATTCAAATCCTAGCTCTGACACTAGCTATGTGACCATGTGTACATCATTTTCCTGCTCTGATTCTCAGTATTTTCATTTATAAAATGGGAATAACACTTCCACTAAAAATCTCATAGGGCTGTGCTATAGAAAAGGGAATGAAGACTGTGGTGGCTTTTTTCCTCCTTCTTCCTCCTCCTCCTCTTTTTTTTTTTTTTGTTGTTATCATCTTTCTACAGAAAATTCTGTCCACTTCAGAGCCATGGGAATGATCAAGACTAAAGTATGTTGTAGGGGAAAGAAAACTGATGAAAAAAGTGGAATGTAAAGAACAATTTTTACAAAGTAAATGAACATTAAAAGGGAGCTGAAGCCTGAGTATTTAACAGACCAATAAGGCCCCATAGTATAGATAAAGAATACCTTTTTCCTCTAGGCAGAAGTGGGGGGAAAGGGTGGTCTATGTGGAATTTCATAAAAACTGGCAGAAGAGGTCACTGTACAAGGGTATTTTGGGGAAGGAGAACGAATTTAATTTCCAGATAAAAAGTGGAAGGGGGGGGGTACTTCCAGCAAGCAGTGGGATGCATCAGAGTAACCAAAACCCCAATAAGTCACAATATGATTACGAGACTGAAAATAGGAAGAACAACAAAACTGAAGACTCTGTAATCATAATGACCAAGTTTGGCCCTGGAGAAGAGCTGAGGAAATATACCTTCTTTTTTGTAGATGTGGCGGATTATAGATATGGAATACTGAATATACTGCTGATATGTTGATAAGGTTGATATGTTGGTTCTTTGCTTTGTTATGAAGGAAAGAAGGACACATTCAGAAATTAAGGTGATGTAAAAAGGAAGTAAACAAAAATAAGATTTTAAAAAACAGAAATGGGGCAGCTAGGTGGCACAGTGAGTAGAGAACTGGCCCTGGAACCAGAAGGGCCTGAGTTCAAATCTGGCCTCAGACATTTGACACTTGCTAGCTATATGACCTTGGGCAAGTCATTTAACCCCAACTGCCTGGCCTTGCCTTCCCTTCCCCCCTCTAAAAAATAAATAAATAGAAAACAGAAAAAAAGAGTGCTCTGAGATCCTCTAATAGAAATAAATATAAACATTTATTAATAGTGTTTTAATCACTGCAAAAAAGGAATTTTTCAAGTGTTTTAGCATTAATTTCAGAAATTTTCCTCCTTACATTTTTCTAAATTTGGCCAAGAAATAGCTAAATATTTGTAAAGTAACTTACACCAAATGTTCTCTTAAGACTTCCCAACTTCTGTCTACAGAAATGAATTCTAGCACTTTTCTGTAATACCAAGAATGTAGCAATGAAAAAAATCATGGCTCTCAGAGTTCTGAATCCAACAGATTCCTCAGTCTGCAGGACTGTGTTTAGGCTAGTCTCACTTAAGTGCATAAGAAAAAATCCTGAAGTATTTTCTTGCAAAGAAAACAAAAAACACACAGACTGAAAATTTAGAGAAAGTTGGTCCAAGCAGGTTAATATCAGTTCCTCATTTTCCCAAAAGTATTATCTATACATGAAAAAAAAATGCTAAACAAAAAGTACCAGCATTCTGAGATGACCTACATACATACAGATACATATATGCAAAGGATGGTAGGGCTAGAAAGGTGAGAAAAGCTCTCTTTCCTTCTTTTTACACCTCCCGGACACACACATAACTCTGCCATCGCTGTCCTGAAAACCTCTTTCAGTAAACATACAAATTTACTTGTTAAAAACTGGTCTTCAAACTGACATTAAAATTTATGGACAAGGAGCAACCATTCCCAGTGTGATTTATGTCAAAATCTTTTCCCACATGAGTTGTAATGTTTTAGATTCAATTATGCCTGTACGTGTTACCTTTCTCTCCAATTTGACAACATTGCTTAGACATGTTAACATGACTAAAGGCCTCCATATCTCAAATGCAAGTCAAAAAATGACAATTCCAAGTTAAACTGACCTGAACAGCAGCAAGACTGATGGATTATCTACCCCTAGCCTTCAATTAGGCACAGCATTTTATGAACATTTAGCAATTAAAATAACATCTGTCAAAGAGCAAGACCAAAGTGACTTCTACTACTACATTCAATAGTATATATGTATGTACGTGTGTGTGTGCAAGTAAGTGTGCGCATGTGCAAAGGAGAAATCAAACAACTCCCCCAAAACAAACCTAGATAACACAGTTTTGGCCCTGTGTCAATAAGAGATTTAAACAAACTGCTTGGATGAAAACAATTTCACTTCCTACCCACCCCACTACACATTCTTGGAATACTTTAAGAGCATGAGGCACAGACACCAACTATTTGGAGGAGTGCAATTGTAACAGTGATCATTCTGTGGCAAGGTTAGCTTTCTACAAGGAAGGATTCCCTTATACAACTGTAATCTATCATGTTCTGACAAATGATCACCACTTCACAGCTACTGGCGAGCTGTTACACGCACACAGACTGGGATGTATTAAAAAATCCTTTTCCAAAGAGGATGGATTTTAAGTCAGGGTAAGATGCCATATGTACGTATAGGAAGCAAAAAAAATAAGTTCCAAGGCATAGGAATGAGTAAATTCAGCAAACGTATTCCAATCATTCATTAAACATTTATTGAGCTTTGTCTAGTAAAAGGCATTGTTCTGAGGTTTTGGGATAGGGGAAAAAGCCCTCTAAGGCAGTCCCTATTCTTAGTGAAGCTTATAATCTAGTAGGGAGTAATAAGACCACCACACAAATATAAGGCAGTTATTATATGAGGGGTACAAAGGGTGACCCTTTTCATGTCTGTTCATCAGTCTTTAACTTGTTCCAATTTCCCAATTGGTCTATTTTTCCCTTCCTTGGGTAGTCTGATGGCTCTGTGCTCCCAGGGACTCTACACTTTGATGCAGACAGTGTGGAAACCCAATCAGCTTTAAGCTCTACTGCAGCTCAGAACCTATGAGCTCAGGCGATCCATTAAATTCTGCCTTTCGCAGTGGCAAGGATTACACCATTACATGATTATGCTATTCAGGATATGTAAAATTCAACAGGAATGTCTGTGGGTGGAATGAGAAGGGGAGAACATTTTAGGTAAAGGAAACAGCATGAGCCAACATGGGGAAAACAGTAGGTGTGGCTCAGGGGACACCAAGTAGTCCAGTTTGGCTAGAATCCACTGTATGTATAGAGAAGTTGAAAGCAGTAAGACTGTAAAGTTAGATTAGGGTCACAGCATGGGAGTAGGGGTGAGGTTTGGGATGGCTAGGTGGCACAGTGGATAAAGTGCCAGGGCTGGAGTCAGGAGGACCTGAGTTCTGGCCTCAGATACTTATTAGCTATGTAACCCTGGGCAAGTCACTTCACCCTGTTTGCCTCAGTTTCCTCATGTGTAAAATGAGTTGGAAAAGGAAATGGCAAACCACTCTAGTATCTTTGCCAAGAAAACCCCAAACGGGGTCACAAGGAGTTAAGACACATCTGAAATGACTGAACAACAAAACAGAGTACCTTGAATGACAGAATGGAGAGTTTGGAGTTTGTTCACTGGAGCTTGATAAAACCTAATCTGGGCAACTTCATTCTTGAGTCATTCACAAAATGTTTATTTATCACCAATATATTTTCATAATCCTAAGTTTTATTTTTTTTAAAAACTGATGTCTTATTTTTTATACACATCATTTCTGAATATATGTAACCACTCTACCCAGTGGGCTTTCCCTTGTAACAAAGATTAAAATGGAAAGAAAAAAAATTCAGCAAAAACTACTAACACATCAACCTAATCTGACCTTATATGTAAAATTCCATATGTATAGTCTCTAAAGTGAAGGGAAGGAGGTGCATTTTTTTCAACTTTTCTCCAAGGCCAACCTCAAATATTATAGTTACATGGTGTCCAGTTCTCTGTTATTGTTCTATTTATATTGTTGTAATCATTGCATATCTATAAAGATATCTAATATTCTCTTGGTTCTGCTTACCTCACTCTGCATCAGCTCACACTCTCCCATTCTTCTCTGAATTCTTGATATCTGTCATTTCTTAATGCACAGTCCATTATTTTCACAGTTTGGCCATTTTCCTATCAATAGGTATCTACTGTTTCCAATTTTTTGATATCACAAACTTTGTTGCTATGACTGTTTTAGTATTTTGGATCTTTCTTTCTTTCTTTTCTCCTTGACATGTAGAAAGTATATATCAAACAGTGGTATCTTTGAGTAAAAAGAGTACAGATATTTTAGTCATGATTCTCATTTGCTTTCCAGAATAATCTGACCAGTTCCCAGTGCTACTAACATATCAGTATGCCTATCTTCCCACAGCCCTCATTTTAAACATTTTTTTCTGTCTTTTATCATCTTTGCGAATTTCCTGGGTGTGAAGTGAAACCTCAGAGTAGTTTTGTTTTATATTTTGGAGCATACTAGCCTGGAATTCTTCAGGATAACTTCTTGGCTGCCCTCTAACTCTGCATGCTTGGTTAGTAACAACAATTGACAGACCAGCTTGACACTACAGATCACATACACACATGTGTATATGAACATATGCAAGACTTATTCAAGATAGGTAGGTAGAATTTAATTTTTCTAAACAAAGGTATCTTATCTATCAAATAATTCCTTGTTTATTTAATTGAATTGTCAATTACTCCTTCCGGAAGAAGTAAGGGAAATTTATCACATTTAGCTCTCCAAGTACCTTATTAATTGGAAGGTCAGAAATAAAAACCTAAATTGTCACCATGGAATAAAACTAAGTGATTTCTATTAAAAGAAGTAGTTATGTCTTCTCATTTTCCAAGGAACAGAACAAAGGACTTGAATGAATACCTACGGAAACAATTCCGTATTGACTACAGGAATGAATCCCAGGTAGTTTTTTTTTTCTATCACTGATTTTTGGTTTTCTTGATAAGAATGGTAATTTTAAAGAAACTGGATACTTTTAAATACTTTAAAATGTAAATATAAATAGCAAAAAAATTTTTAAAGAGAAATGTCTCATTAAAAAATCAGTTATACAAATATTTTTCCAACAGGTATTTGATTTTGATTCCTTATAACTGAATGTAATGTGGCAATGTAAACCAAGGAGACACAAAATGATATCATTGTCCAGAGCGATTGTTACTAGACTAGATGGAATTTGCCAGATCAGTTATGATACAATAGGCATGATGATGAATATTATCAATCTACCAATTGGGGTAGGAGGGCATTACAAGGCTTTGTTACCTCAGCCATTCTTGGCTATATTATAATTAACAAATGAAATCTTGTAGTTGCTGGACAAGGGGGGGGGGTTCTCTTTTTTCTTCTCCTCTCTTTCCTTCCCTATTTACTCCATAAAATTCTTAGTTCCCTCAGACTCAATTGCTACACTTATATGAAGACTTAATTTTTATATACATACTTATATATGTATATATTTTCTCTCCAACTGAGTTTTTTTGGCTTTGTGTCTAATATAGTACCTGGCTTAGGAAATGAACCCAAGCATGCTGGCTCCCTACAGATTTTAGTTCTAAGCAGGTTCAATAAAAAATATTTAATTCTGGCTTCAGGAAAGGGTAGTCACCTGCAGCTGGAACTGTTGCATAGGAAGCTGAAGGGAGAGATGATGTTTTAAATCATGGCCAGGTAAATTTCCTTTGAGGGTTTAATGCCCCAGTTGCTGCACCCCAATAAGTTTCAAGGATACATTTCTTTTTGGGCTGTGTAGCTACCTCCAAACTGGGTCACTCAGCAGCCTAACAGGCTTTTCAGGGATTAGTTAAGGGCAGTCCTCCCACACTAAGAACCTTGTAAGAAGTGCACGTTTGGACATGTATAGAATTCAAATGCTTTTAATTTTTATCATTCCTGTCATAAACTCTCCCTGACGTGCTGATTGGATTCTTGTAAAACCTTTTTTCTATGTTGAGGAAACAGTTTTGATTTTTTATGCTTATGGAAGGAAGATACTTCCCTAACTTATGCTGGAATATGAAAAGTGACCTCCAAGTTCTACTTTTATTTTTATAAGGATAAATTTAACAACTAATACTTAAATGGATGTGATCTCATTATGTATGTACTTCCTTTTCCAATGAGACATTCACACTTTCCTAACTTCTGTCACACTTAGCTATGCACTTTTAAAAATCTCTGGGGGGTGAGTATGGGGATGTAGGTGTCATCCACAAACATGGCTGGGAACTTTTCTCTAGACTTCTTGCTTCCTGACATTATATCAACACTAATGAGGCATATGTACTCCAGCAATGAATAACAGCTAACATTTATAGAGTGCTTGAAGGCTTGCAAAGCATGACCTGTATTATTTTTAACAACTCTGTGATGTAGGTACTATGGTTTTTGTTAAGTGTAAGACATTCATGGAGTTAAATAGCTTGCCCATAGTCACATAGATAATAAACGAGATAAGATTAGAACTCAGGTTTTCCTGACTTCAAATCTGCTCTACTCACTACAAAGCAGTATCTCTCACCATTTCAAAATGGTAATAATTCTTCCTTTGGAAAGGGACACAGGAAAATTCTATTTTTTAATGGATATGATTATCTGAGAAGGAATCAAGATGTTATTCAAAGTCCGGTTCAGATGATTTCCTCCGTGAAGCCCTGATCCTTCTCATTTGAAACAGGGTCCCCCAATTGAAAGTGGTCTCTCCCTCATTTTTTCTATAATATTCTCTAGAGAAATCTTTTTAGAGCTTTCCTTTGCCTGTCAAATTGTACCTTGTACCATACTAGACTTATATTTTAAGTGTTCTATCCTATTAGGCTGCAGGTAACTTGAAGGCACGAAATGCTGTTTTTTTCATCTTTGTATTAACACTTTCACAAAGGCCTTGTACATAAAAGGGACTTAATACTGAATCAAATTAAATGAATAAATTTCAATGATGTCATAGTGGAGAGAGGCTTAGTAAGGAACACCTGGCTTCAAATACATATCTGACAGGTGCTGATTGTGTGACCCTAGGCCAATCACTCAACATCTCAGTGCTCCCAGGCAACTCCATAAGAGTAGATGTTAAGAGAAGAGTAGTTATCTTCACTGGAAGAGAGGGAACACACCCTACATCAAGGGTAGGGAACCTGCGGCCTTTTATTAAGGAGATTTGTTCTGTGAAATGTGGATTCAGTCAAAAGTCCACACTTGAGGACCTAGAGGGCCACATGTGGCCTCAAGGCCTCACTCAGGTTCCCCATTCCTGCCCTACACTAATAAAACCACATGTCTAGACTAAAAAATTTTTTTCAATGATAAAGTGAAGGTTAAATTAAACAAACTATTTAAATAGCAAACCTAACCTTGTCTACAAAATAATTTTCAATTATCCCAGATTATCAGTATTTCTTCTTGAGCCTCCTGAGGTTGCATACACTGATTTTAGAGTCAGAGGCCCTGGGTTCAACTTTCATCTCTGATAATTACGATAATTATGTATAAACCTTTGAAAAATAATTTAATCTTCCTGGGCCTAAGTGTTCTCATCCATCACATAAGGGGATTGCATGACAAGGCATTTGAAGTTTCCCTGGGCGAATCACTTAATTTCTATAAAACAGGGATAATAACAGCACCTATCTCCCAGGGTTGTGATGATGAGACAATATCTGTAAAGTGCTTTAAAACCTTATAGCACTGAATGCTAGCTGCTATTATTGTTAATCAGCTATGATTTCTATCACTGCTTGAAAACCATCATAATTTCCAATAGATATCTAATAAACCTACTCTCCTATTCCATCTGAGGTTAAAGGTAAATTTTTGATAAGTAGAAACACAACGTTTCCATGGAAATAAATTTTAACATGCAGAACTAGTGGTGTAGTGCAAAGAGTGATCAGCTTGGAATGCTAACCACAGAGTCAAAGGATGTGAGTTCAAATCCCAGCTCTGCTTCTTACTCCTTGTGTGACCCTCGACAAAATCAATTATCCTCCATGGGACACAGTTTTCTCATCTGTAAAATGAAGCCACTGGACTACAAGAGGTCTCGTCTAGCTCTAGATTTATGATCATGACTGTGATCCAACCTATACACTATACACAGCTGAGGCTGAAGATACCTGACATTTATGAGTCCTCTGCAGAGAAAATGTCTCTAATGTCAGCAACCAACCTTTCAAGACTTTATCTTTTATATTTTAATTGTATTTTGTTGTATAGAATAACATTCTCCAAACTTTTTTGAGTATGCATATATCCCAACAGTAAAAAAAAAGCTTTGACACTGAGAAATATAGATTTACATTTATGCATAACACACATATGCATAAACAAATATATCAATGCATGTGTGTAATTATTTGTATTTGCATATATGTATTATTTGCACTAATACCCATATTTATATATACATGTATATATCTTTACAAATTATATACCTGCACTACTGTACAAATTTTATATAATTACAGGTTTAAGAGAATGAGATATAGATGAAATAAACAATATTTAATATAATTTATTAAGAGCATTATTTTAAGCTTCACTATTTTTTGTTAAGTCCTGGTTTAATATTCTGGAATACTGTAATTTGATGGTCTGGTTCTAAGTTTGGTTTATTCTGATACCTGGTTTTAATGACTGTCATAGCTGACAAAAAAACAACTCACAGAGATATGTAATATGAATGGGTAAAGTATATCATTACCTAAACTTACTAATTTTTCAGTTCTTTCTGCCTATCTTCCCTCTTGTCAATCAATCTTAAAATCTAATTGAAAGATATTGCAAATTTGGTTATATTTTTGTCAAATGGATTAAAAACCTACTGAAACTCTCATTTGGAAATTTTTAAGCAGGTTAGAAAATTTTGTTTCCATGTTTTTTTGTTTCCAAGTTTCCAAGTTCACAGATACTTTTTTTAACACACCATTTTCTGCCACAAAATCATTTAATGAGGGAAACATATCTAAACATCGCCTTGCAAAATATACTCTCCATAGCATAAGTTTTTTTCTGATTTCATGTTAAAACATAACTTTTACTTTGAAGGGGCGGATTAGGGTTTTATGGTTTTTGTCTTTTTTTTAAACTATCTGCTGGGAACACACTACTGTCAGCCGCTTGTCATCACAGAAAAGGTTGGCAAATTTGGAATACTTGTCTTTCGTAGAAGGAAAAAAAATGCATGACTCATCTTTAAGTTTGAGAACTCTTTGAAGGACTTAGCCACGAGACAAAGAGTACACACATCTGTGAGTACAAAAGATCTTCATGGTCACTGCTCATGTCATTACAAGTTGGTAAATATTTGATTTAAATAATTTAAATAAAATTAGCCACCTTGATGATATCCTACAGCACTCTGTGCACTTCTTGCTCCACCTGCTGCAGTGGCTTGCCTACAAGCAATACAGTGAATCAATTTTATGTGATGCTAACCTAGAACTTGATTGCTGCTGGTATTTGTTAATTCCAATCTCACTATTTTTTAACAAAGCAGTCATTTATCATTGAGAACATATCTCCTCTGGTATATTTCTCCTTTAGTTGCTCACAATACAATTGATTCTTAGCGTATTTCAGCACTGAAACAGATCTAGCAAATGCCATAAGCTGAGACATGTTAGGAGCACCTGTATTCTCATGTAACTATAAAACAAACTTCCTATATTTTGTAATATCTCTAATACTTTTGATAGCAATGTTTTCTCTACATCTTCCAGTAATGTTTGCTGACAAAGGAATGAATTTTAATTTGCTACCATATTGTTTTCCACATATTATTCCAAACTATTAAAAAAAAGATCATGGCAGGAAGGGGAAGTGTTTCCCCAATGGCATGTAGTTTTTCATTATTAAGAAACAATAAAAGAGGCTTCTTCTAAACATTTATCATTCAGTTAAGCCAAATTTTAATATGTATTGGATTAAGTATTGGTTGACTTAAAACAGTGCTGAGAAAATATAGAGGATAATCTTCACGTTTATCCAGAACATGAAGCTGAGTTTATAAATGTCTTACTAATTATGATGGCTTCATACTATTATTAGCTATTATCCGAGGCAAAATATATGCTTGGGCTGCAATGTTAATCATAGTTGATGTAAATCCATATTTCAAATACTGTTCTTGGTCATTTCAAATGTTCTGGTCAACTTCTTGTCAAATCTGATTAATCTATCACTGATTTTACCTCATAACATGGCTGACAATAAGTTCATACAAAGAACAGGAAAAGTGTCAGCCCCACCATTTTCTTTTTGTTCACTTGTGTTCTTTGCCAATCCATGACTTCACTGCAGGAATGTTTTAAAGCCATTTTCTGTAGGTGAGTTTAGCTGAACCTATATAAAGTAGCCTGGAAAGCCAAGGAATCAGACTCATAAATGACAATACTTCACAATATGCTGGAATCTAATGGATGACTGAGGATGTGAGTGGTACCTGCCCAATGGAGACTGACTGACTGACTAACTCCTTCCTTCCTTCCTTTCCTTCCTTCCTTCCTTCCTTCCTTCCTTCCTTCCTTCCTTCCTTCCTTCCTTCCTTCCTCTTCCTCTGTCCACAAAGGGAATCATACTCTTACCTGCAGGTACTCTGTCCAAAGGAATATAAATTTTGATCATTATAACCTTGCAAGTTATCTGGGGATTTGTGGGCTAGATTTCTTTTTTAAGGACCATGCCTTAAACCCCATCCCTCTGGCTCTCATTGACTGGCCAATAATACGTACCAGCCCAAGCTTTACTTGGTCACTGTTGGGGCTCTGATAGCTCAGAGTGGGTATAAATAGCGATTGTTTCAGTTTTGGCCAGAAACCCCTCCCAAGTTAATTTTGTTTTTGTTTTGACTGGATAAAAGAGGCCATTCCTTGCCTCAGTTATTACCTGGGCATAATCACTGAATGGGCATTACCTCAGTCAGACTGATACCTGGGAAAGACCTTAGCCTAAAAAGGTCAAAGTCTCCCACTGCATCCAGGGTCATCTCCAGTCATCTGGATCTATTATTTTGCTACTGGACCCAGATGGCTCTGGAGGAGAAAGTGAGGCTGGTGACTCTGCACAGCCCTCCCTCACTGAAATCCAATTCACTTTCAAGTCACGACATCACCTTCCTGATGGCGTGGTCTTCTTCAAAAACGAGAACAAACAATGCTGTGATTCACTTTTTTTCCTCAGGATACTCAGCATATTGTACATTAACACAAGACAATCACATACAAACACATGCAGACTGAGGGGCAGTCTCAGTGTCACTCTATATGTTAAACAGAAGCTTAATTTACTTTTTACCATATCAGATAGAAAAAATAAACATTTAAATATTTTCTTTTTGCAACCTGATCTCATGCATACCACACTCTGGAGAACACTGATATAAGAGTACTTAAAAAATAACAAAGTAGCAGAAATAATATGCATCCAAAAATGAGATAATGCAGTATCATCTCTATTTTAACCTTAAACCTGTAAAGTTGAGGAAACCACAAAATATCCAGGAGGCTTTTTACACCACCAGTGAGCAACATTCAAATAGTACCATTGTGCGAAGATCGACAAGAGGGTACATAGTCAGAAGTACCACTATGTTCATTTTTCAAGGTTGGATAACAACAAATTTTTCAACATGGGCATGACCTTAAAGAACAATTAAGCCCAAAAAACGCAGATAACTAGAGGTCTGGGAACAGATTTGAATTTCTTTCTTTGAAGTTGGCTATTTCTTGCTCGCAACTGTGTTTGCCAGGTGAAACATTAGTCACAAACCCAAGTGCCTAAGTATCAAGCATTCCTCTGAATAAAACAATTGACATTTGGGGCATTATAAAATAATGCACTAAGGTTTGCCAGATACTTTATATACATTATCTCATTTGGTGCACAGCAAAAAGCAAATAATCTGTAACTAAAAACTTCTCACGCAAAGCACTGTACTTTATTTTATCACCTTATCCTCACTGACAAATACTGTGCTATAATTTTGTTTCAGCTAAAAATCTTCTATGGAAAATACAATCAAGAGCAACTCCTAGTTCAGTCTTACTCAGTTTTAGCTTGGATCAACTGAAATACATTTACAAAATTTAGTACTTAAAATATGACTGATCTAAATTGAACAAACAACAAATGTCATGGCAATTTATTGGCTTTCCGTTTAATTTAAATCGCTCTATCAGATTAAATACTATGTTTATTTTTCCTGGCATAGCATGTATCATAGAATCAGGCCTAGAATGAACTCTAGAGATTAACTACCTTTTAAAAATGAATTGTATTTATTTCTGATTCTAGTAACAAAGACTGAATTTTTTAATCACTGTGCAGCAACTTCCCTAAACAACTTCTTTTCTTTTCATGTTAAATTTTTGTTACTAAAATAGATTTTTTTGTTTTGGACTCTAACTGCATATATTTAGCAAGGTTATTAGATATATCCATCATATTTCTTTAAATTGTTGATTTTTCATTATGTGTACTCATCTGAAAAAAATTAAGTGATGGTGTTGTGTACTTTATGATATAATATAGTTCTACATTCAATTACTGCTGGGACTTTCCTTCAACAAGTCAATTAACATCTCTGGAACACAGCTGACTCACGTATAAAATGGGGGGGTGGCTTCGACTACTTGACTAACATTCAGCTCAAGTGTATTCTTCTTTAATGTGAAATTTTATTTAAGAGATTATAGGACAACAGATTTAGAGCTGGAAAGGTCATAAGGGGCATTTTTAGTTCAACCCCCAGTTTAAAGATGAGGAAATGGAGGCCCAGGGAATGTTAGTGACTTGCCCAAGACCATATATCAGAAAGTGGGATTTAAACCTGGGTCCTCTGACTCCACTATATCAGGTCACTTGCTCTGCAACCATGAAATTCTCACCTAATTAATTCATACCCACTTAAATTGATATGACTTACAGGACTAGCATAATTTCCTAAAACTTCATAGTTGTTTTAATTTTCAATTCTCTTGCTATCAGTAATTTAGAGCATGTTGCCATGTATTCAGTTATAATCTGCAAATCTTTTGAGACGTTTGCGTTTAAGAACAGATGTCTGCCTCTTTTTCTCCCTCTGTGTTATCTCTTTCTCTGGCTCTCTCTTCTTGCCACTCGTCTACTGTGAATGGCTTTTGATATTAATTCCCATTATATTTTGGATTTATTGGTGATTAGTAATTTTTGGGTGATATCTGATACCAATATTTTTCCCTATCCATAACTTCCCTTCTGATTTTATCTTCACTACTTTAATTTGTGCAAAAGCATTTAAATTCTATGGTCAAAATTATTTACTTTTTGTGACCTCATCTATGCTCTATACCTTGCTTAAAAATTCTCTTATTAAATTCTCCCTCTAGACACAGCTGTTGGGGGGAAAAAAGGCGCCTGATCTTATTTTCTTCTCACTTTCCACTGGTGCAATTCAAGTCACACATCCATGTTTAACATGGCATAAAATGATGGTCTGAGCCTAATTTCTGCCAAATCACTTCCCAGTTTTTCCAGCAATTCTTGTCAAAAACGTAGTCCTTCTCCCATTAATTTATGTTCTTGGGTTTACCCAACGATGGGCTACTCTCTAATCTGTTCCACTGATCTATTTTTTCTTTGTGTTTTTTTTTAACCATCACTAGATCGTCTGAATGACTATAGGCTTATTTGGAATAGATTTCACTATAGCTGTGTACAGTCAGTTGACCAACTAAATAGAGCAAAGATTGAAATTAACATAAAATTTTAAGAAAGGATAAAGATGAGAGGATAATACCATGTACAATTACAACAACTCCAAGCCAATTTAATAAGCTGCTGATTCTGTAAAATATGTAAATAAAAATAAAATGGAAATTGACCCTTGTTATCTCTTAAAGAATATTTAAAACAACTGCCATAACAAGCTGGCCAAAAAAGCACACAGAAACTGCTTTAGCCACCAACCCTTTTGTATTCATTCTCCATTACCTGGCCTTGCTTCCATCTTCTGTAGATGTCTTTTTAACATCTAAGATGGTTATTAAATTACCTGTGAATCTACAAGGTCTCTTGAGATAGCTCCCACTTTTTTTTCTGTTACTAATTGAAAGTCTTTTTCTTTTATGTATATTCAGGATTTAGTATTTAAAAGCTTCACATCACTCAAGCTGACATTCCTTGAAGAATTTTCATCCCTGAGATCCTAGCTATTCTTTTTCTGAACTCTGTAAAACCTACCTCCCCAAATTGAAAGTACATGTGTCTGGCTTTCCCATCCTCATTTTCAAAAATGCAACTGCTGGGGCAGCTAGGTGGTGCAGTGAGTAGAACACCGGTCCTGGAGTCAGGAAGACCTGAGTTCAAATCCGAACTCAGACACTTGACACACTTACCAGCTGTGTGACCTTGGCCAAGTCCCTTAACCCCAATTGGCCTGCCTTTCCCCCTCAAAAAAAAATACAACTGTCACTTCCCCACAAAGTTCTCAATATTTCCATCCTGGGAACTTCCTAGTTGATGAGAGCCAGGTCCAGAACAAAAGTTCCCCCTGTTGGTTTCTCTAAGTTTAAAAAATACTAGCTGCTCTGTTTTGAGCAGAAAGAGAAGACATGAGCAGTCCAGGTAATCTCGGTTCCCCGTTACTATTACAGTATGTGCCAGATTTGTCATCTGCTTCCTGAGCTCCTCATCTGGTCTTTCTGTTTAGGTGGTGCATAGTATACTTTTGGGGGCAATATTGCTTCTCTTACTGCCCCTCTCCCATTATGCCTTCCTTCTCTGGTTCTTGGCTTTCTTCATATATATGATTTAATACAATGCTACCCATTTTCATTTTTTCTGTATTTTGAATAACTTACACTCTTCCAGTGCCAAATTCTGGTAATAACTCCAATGTAATCAAGTGTCAGTGAAAATGACTGAGTGAAAATGTGTCCTCTTGCATAACAATCTCTAGTTCACCCTGTTTATTGTCCATGTTAAGTGTATATTCAAGCAGCTAAGAACATGGATTTTATTGCTTGTCTTCTACTTGGATACTATCTCATATGGATTGCATTTATTTTCTACTTTCTTTGTTGTATTTACTACTCAAAATGTTACCAGTTTTGCCAGATTTAATGTAGGCAGCTTTCCTTTTCCTTTCCCTAATCAGTTTAAAGTCCTCTTAATTAAATTTGCAAAAACTCCCAGCAAATATGCCTTTATTGGCCCTTATTAAGTATATTCCATCCCTTGTCAAGGACTCATCATTCCCGTATTTTATGGAATAGTCTAGAAACTCATTTAGCATGTTAGCTATCCTGAAATACCTTTCCCAGATACTAAGAAAACAGAAGGGAAAAGCATTTTGTAGAGGATAGAGTGGTAGTTGGCCCACTTTTGACATGTATAAGTTGACTGACCAGAGGACAAATCACTTAAAGTCTCAGTTCCCCAGGAAACCTTTTAAGTGTCTAAACAGATTTGCATCAATGGCAGAGTCTGGGAGTACTATACCAAAAAAAGCACTGGCTGACACAGCAACAATAATACCATCAAACCAAGTATTCACCTAGCATCTTATATTTAAGTTCTTCTCTCCGACTCCTGTTTTCTCCTTTTGTGAGTGTCAATCTGAAACCATTCTATAATTTAGTATTTTGTGGGGGTTCCTTTTGTACACAAAAAGGTTAAGTGATTTGCTCTGGGGTCATATAGTCAGTAAGTGTCAGCAACAGTACCTGAAATCTGGTCTTTCTGACTCTGAAGCTGGCTATTTATTGTGCCATGATACTTCTCTCCATTCAACACACAGATAGTTAACACAAAAATGATATTTAATTTTACAAGATGCCAAAGCTAAAATTTTACAATTAGGAAAAAAAGAAAAACTCCAATGACAAATTTTTATAAAGAAGGAATATCCACTTAATCATAACTTTCATTAAAATGAAGGACACCAAGATCAATAAGGCAAATAACCATGACTGATATGCCCTGTAATTAAACTGTAACCTTGGAGTAGGTCTGGCCTTTTCTTCACAAAACAACTGTCATTCTAGTGGTCTATCTGCCTGCCTACTACCTCAAAGAACTACATGAAACAGAAAGGCTTTGGCAGGGAAATGCAGGAAATCAAATTGTTTGTTAGTCCATTAGTAACCCTACCCTTGCCAACTTGGATCATTCCAACACTTGGAGTAAAGCGAGAGCCACTGCTTAATTTTTTACAGCTTACCATATCTTGAGAGAAAGAGGAAGAGAAAACACCAATAAAACACCATGCTTCCACTAAAGTTTTATTCCAATGACATATCATAGAATGAAGGTGAACCCTGGTTCTTCAAGGCTATACCTATACCTATGAAGTTTCAGCTCTGATAGATCCTATATCAAGTTAGGCAAGCCCAGAGACAGGCGGTATGCGTAAACCAATCTAACCTAATTCAGAGAGGTTTACCATTAGAAGTTTCACACCCAAGAGGAAGTTGTCACATCAACCACACAAAGGCTTGGATGGGTTGAAATCCTTGTTCCTATAGGGAGTACCCACACTAATTTAGTCAGAGATCTTTAGAAGTGAGGAGCACACCTTTTATGACTTGGAAGATTCAGCATGGTATCTATGTACATTTTCTAGGGCTACAAAGCAGCTAAAGAGGCACAGTACAGTAGAAAGAGGACTGGCTCTGGAGGTCAAAAAGGTAGGTTTAAATTCTACCTCTGTCAACATGTGACACCTTGGGCCAGTCACATAAGGAACCTCCCTGGGCTTCAGTTTCTTTATCTCTGAAGAGGTTGGGCTTAGTAGCCTCTGAGGTTCCTTCAAGCTCTAGATCTCTATGATAAAGAATTACAGAATTATCAACTCTTCAAAATATTTTTACCAATAAGAGGCAATGCTTCCGTAACTGGTCTTTGTATCTAGTGCAAAAATTAAATTCAATTCTGGAAAGAACTTTGGTTTTGTTTTGTTTATTTTTTAGTAAAGATAAAACAAGACAAACATAGCATGAGAAAGCTTGCTGATTTGTTTCAAAGAAAGGCTTAGCATTAAGGAATAAATATTTATCACCATTACAAAGAACTGTTTCCTAATCTATGAAATCTATAAAAATCTAGGTTGCACAATGAATTCTAGTTAATGCATATATTGAAAAGAACCAAAGTTGGAACCTTTAGGACAAAGGACCAATTCACTGATTTTTTAAGATTAAAAAAAATTCAAATCAAGACAGCTAGAATTTAGCAAATGGAAATACAATGATGCTAGAGGAGGGGTATATTGGTGAGCTAATCAGCTAGATTTTTTAAGTGAATCATTTTTGGGGAATAAATCAGGCACATTAAAATAAAAACAATACTACCACTATGGTACCATCTGAAAATCAAATTTACCTACTGTAATTACATGGTTAAGAACCTAAATAATATACTTCAGCTGTTAAGTATTTAAATCACTCTCATTATATCAAATATGTTCCCTGACAATCTGAGGCTTTTAATATTTTATGAGATGTTGTTCCATTTCCTGAGTAGGAATGGAAGAAGCCACTCTTGAGCAGTATTAGAAGGGGCAGTGGTAGTGGGAAAAAAAATGTACTCTGGCTATTTAGCTTAAGGCAAAGTCAGTGAAGAGTTAGCATCAGAGAGGAGACTGCAACTGTAGTGGTGAATGAACCTTTTAGATTATCCAAATGGACAGTCTCCTTCACTGGCACTGGTTTATAGTACTTGTCATTTTTAAAATTTAAGTACAAACTCATTTCCATTTTAATAGAACTTAGTTCAGTTTAAACAATATTCTCATAAAAAGTTTTACTCCAGGCTAGATGAGACTAGAGCAAGGCTAAATTATACACAAGGTTGATTTGCCTCCACCAGCCAAATAAAAGTCTAGCTACTTTAAGACAAAATGCTGCAATATGCTCCATTGTGAATGCCAGGAAAAACAAAGTGAGACCCCTTTTTTTTCCCGGACCCAAGGAAATCTGATCATTTATCACAAACCAAAGTGCCAAAATCCAGCTTTAAATTTCATCCTCAAACCTGATGTTTATTTCTTGCTTTTGTCTCTTAATCCCTTTCCCCTTTGCTTATTTTTTAATATATTCTCAAAGTGAAGCCTTCTTCCCATAATTCTCTTCCACCTTCAGAGCAGTGGAAAGTATGTGATATAATGTACTAGTTGGCTTTCTTCCTCCCACCTCTTTATTAACCAAGTAACACGAACACAGTTACTCAACCAAAAATCTGTATCCTGTTGCTAGCATCCCTTACCCCGCAAAGATGAATACTTTCACAGATGATAATATGGTCACCAGCTCCTCAAAGATGTTTGCCAAATCCGGATCCACAGGGCTACTAGCTTTGCAGGGTTGATTTTTTTTTTTAAAGTACCATATGGAAATTCAATTACAATTTCAAAATTGCCTTTTTTGGGGGAGCCAAAGGTATTCGTGTGATGTAATCATGCTTTATTCAAATCATTACTTTATAATATGATGACAGCTTGAAAGTTATTTCTTATGGATTGTTCACTAATTTTCAACTTTCATTATAAAGGTTCAAATAATTAAAATATATAAATGCCTGAATTTGGGCTTGCTTTTTTTTAGCTTTATGTAAATCTTGGGCACAGATTGAAATGCAACTTTTGGTTTTTTAAATTTAATTTTTTTTTAAAATTTAATTTATTTATTTAACATATTTAGTTTTCAGCATTGGTTTTCACAAGAGTTTGAATTACAAATTTTCTCCCCATTTCTACCCTCTCCCCCCACTCCAAGATGGCGTATATTCTGGTTGCCCTGTTCCCCAGTCAGCCCTCCCTTCTGTCACCCCACTCCCCTCCCAATCCCCTTTTCCCTTCCTTTCTTGTAGGGCAAGATAAATTTCTATGCCCCATTGCCTGTGTATCTTATTTTCTAGTTGCATGCAAAAACTTTTTTCTTTGTTGTTGTTTTTGAACGTCTGTTTTTAAAACTTTGAGTTCCAAATTCTCCCCCCTCCTCCCTTCCCACCCACCCTCCCTAAGAAGTCAAGCAATTCAACATAGGCCACATGTGTATCATTGTGTATAACCCTTCCACAATACTCATGTTGTGAAAGACTCACTGCATTTTGCTCCTTCCCAACCCATCCCCCTTTATTGAATTTTCTCCCTTGACCCTGTCCCCTTTCCAAAGTGTTTGTTTTTGATTACCTCCACCCCCATCTGCCCTCCCCTCCATCATCCCCCCCCCTTTTTTATCTTCTTCCCTCTTCTTTCCTGTGGGGTAAGATACCCAATTGAGTATGTATGGTATTCCCTCCTCAGGCCAAATTTGATGAGAGCAAGATTCACTCATTCCCCCCCTCACCTGCCCTCTCCCCTCCTCCCACAGAACTGCTTCCTCTTGCCACCTTTACGCGAGATAATCCACCCCATTCTATCTCTCCCTATCACCCTCTCTCAATATATTCCTCTCTCATCCCTTAATTTAATTTTATTTCTTTTAGGTATCTTCCCTTCATCTTCAACTCACCCTGTGTCCTCTCTCTCTCTCTCTCTGTCTCTCTCTCTCTCTACATATATATATATATATATGTATATATATACACATACACCCATACATATATACATACATACACATTCACTTATATATATATATATATATATATATATATATATATATACATACATAAATATATATATACATATATATGCATATTTCCTTCAGCTACCCTAATACTGAGGTCTCATGAATCATACAAATCATCTTTCCATGTAGGAATGTAAACAAAACAGTTCAACTTTAGTAAGTCCCTTGCAATTTCCATTTCTTGATTACCTTTCCATGCTTCTCTTGATTCTTGTGTTTGAAAGTCAAATTTTCTATTCAGTTCTGGTCTTTTCACTGAGAAAGCTTGAAAGTCCTCTATTTTATTGAAAATCCATATTTTGTCTTGGAGCATGATACTCAGTTTGGCTGGGTAGGTGATTCTAGGTTTTAATCCTAGCTCCATTGACCTCCAGAATATCATATTCCAAGCCCTTCGATCTCTTAATGTAGAAGCTGCCAGATCTTGGGTTATTCTGATTATGTTTCCACAATACTCAAATTGTTTCTTTCTGGCTGCTTGCAGTATTTTCTCCTTGATCTGGGATCTCTGGAATTTGGCGACAATATTCCTAGGAGATTTCTTTTTGGGATCTATTTGAGGAGGTGATCGATGGATTCTTTCAATTTCTATTTTGTCCTGTGGCTCTAGAATATCAGGGCAGTTCTCCTTGATAATTTCTTGAAAGATGGTATCTAGGCTCTTTTTTTGATCATGGCTTTCAGGTAGTCCAATCATTTTTAAATTATCTCTCCTGGATCTATTTTCCAGGTCAGTGGTTTTTACAATGAGATATTTCACATTGTCTTCCATTTTTTCATTCCTTTGGTTCTGTTTTATAATATCCTGATTTCTCATAAAGTCACTAGCTTCCACTTGCTCCAATCTAATTTTTAAAGTAGTATTTTCTTCAGTGGTCTTTTGGACCTCCTTTTCCATTTGGCTAATTCTGCCTTTCAAGGCATTCTTCCCCTCATTGGCTTTTTGGAGCTCTTTTGCCATTTGAGTTAGTCTGTTTTTTAAGGTGTTGTTTTCTTCAGTGTATTTTCCAGTATTTTTCTGGGTCTCCTTTAGCAAGTCATTGACTTGTTTTTCATAGTTTTCTCGCATCCTTCTCATTTCTCTTCCCAATTTTTCCTCTACTTCTCTAACTTGCTTTTCCAAATGCTTTTTGAGCTCTTCCATGGCCTGGGACCAGTTCATGTTTTTCTTGGAGGCTTCTGTTGTGGACTCTTTGACTTTGTTAACTTCTTCTGTCTGTATGTTTTGTTCTTCTTTGTCAGCAAAGAAAGAATCCAAAGTCTGAGACTGAATCTGGGTGCATTTTCGCTGCCTGGCCATATTCCCACCAACTAACTTGACCCTTGAGCTTTTCAGCGGGGTATGATTGCTTGTAGACTAGAGAGTTCTATGTTCTACGTTTGGGAGGGGGGGTTGCTAGCTCTGCCACACCAGCACTACTCCTCCAACCTGGACAGGGCTTAGATCTTCAGCAGGCTGTGCACTCCTGCTCTGATCCGCCAATTAATTCCTCCACCAGGTGGGCCTGGGGCTGGAAGCAACTGCAGCTGTAGCTGCCCCACCTCCGCTGCCCCCCCCCCCAGGGCCGGTAGCCAAACCATGAACTCCTTCCACTCCCGCAGCTTTTCCCACTAACCTTCTCTGCTGTCTTTGGTGTTTGTGGTTTGAGAGGTCTGGTAACTGCTGCAGCTCACTGATTCAGGGTGCAGGGCACTAGGGCATGCTCCGCCCGGCTCCTGGTCTGGTTGGTCCGCGCTGCTCACTCTGGGCTCTGCTCTGTTCCCAGCTCCGTGAGGAATAGACCTCACCCAGAGACCATCCAGGCTGTCCTGGGCTGGAGCCCTGCTTCCCTCTGCTGTTTTGTGGGTTCTGCAGTTCTAGAATTGGTTCAGAGCCATTTTTTATGGGTTTTTGGAGGGACTTGGCAGGGAGCTCATGCTAGTCTCTGGTTTCCTGCCGCCATCTTGGCTCTGCCTCCCAACTTTTGGTTTTTTAAATGAATTTCATTGATGTCTTTTGTTTTCACATTTCCTAAATATTCCCCTATATTTCTCTTTCCCCCACCTCTCTGAAAACAATTCCCACAACAAAGAAGTTTAACCTTTAAAAGAATATAATTACCTCCGTTCCAAGGGGCGGCCATCACTAGAGATGCTACGAGGAATATTGGCAGCTCGTTCTGGAGGTTGCATCTTTCCATCTCCTTTTCCAGCACTCATACGAGAAATCACTGGACTCTGGACCTGGGAGGGTACTTGGGACCCATGAGGTCCTTGCCCCTTGTTGGCATTTCTCTGCCATTTGTTGTTATTTCGGAAGGGGAATTTGAACTCATAGGAAACCCCTTCGTTCATTTTGTAGTCCATCACTGGCATGCGGTATGTTTCAGAACAGCTCCTGTCAAGACATGAATATAAAGAAAAACTAGTGAAGGCCTCTTTTCTTACTCAGTAAAGCTTCACTACCTCCTAGTAACAGTTAAAATGCAACGAAAAGAAATCTCACTGCTAAGCATATACCTCCAAAGGCAGGAAGGTATAATACAACAAAATATTCATAGAAGTACATTTTGCTATAGTAATCCATCAGTCAACAAATATTTAAGCATGTACATGCTAAAAGCAGTCCTAGGTGTTGGGAACAGAATGACAAAAATGCAACAGCCTCTATCCTTGAAAAGCCTACAATCTATTGGGGAAGAGACATACATATCTCACACACACACACACACACACACACACACACACCCCTTAGCAATATTTGTGAGGGAAGGCACTAGCAGCAGGAGGGAATCAGTGCAAGTTTTACTAGAAGGGTGAACTGAGCCTTCCAGTTAAGTAATGAAGGAAACAAGGGATTCTAAAGGCAGAGGAGAAGGTATACATTCTGGGCATGGGAAGCTGTCAGTACAAAGTTAATAAGGTGGAGTGTCACATGAGAAGTGTAGCAAGAAGGCCAATGTCTAGTTTGACTCCAAGGTGACATATGAAGAGTGACATACATCGAGATTGGAAAGGTAAGCTGGGGGCAGATTGTGGTGGGCTTTAAAAACCAAACAGTAGAGTTTATATTTTATCCTAAAGGCAACAAGGAACCACTGTAGTTTATTGAGCAGGGGCATGACACAGTCGGTTGGATCTGTGCATTAGGAAAACCATCTGTCCATCGCTAACGTCTCTGCTAGCTACCAGTCTCACTTTTCCAATTGCCTACTGTACATCTTGAACTGAATGTCACTCAACACGTCCAAACTGAACTCATTATCTTTCTTCCCAAACTCTCCCCTGCTCCTCACTTCCCTATTACTCCTTTCATGGGTATCACCAGCCTCTCAGGCACTGAGGATTACAACCTCAATGTCATTCTCCACTCTTCATTATCTCACTCCTCATATTCAATCAGTGATCAAATCCTGTCAACTTTACTGTTGTAACTCCTCTTGCATATGTGCCCTTCTGTGACACGGTCACCAGCCTGGTGTGAGCCCTCAACACTTCCCACCTGGAGCAACAACCAACCAGTCGGTCTCCTTGCTTAAGTCTCTCTTCACTCCAATCCATTACCAAAACACCATTCTGATTATTCACACTTTCATGACTATAAACTCCAGTGGTTCTCTATTACCTCCAGAATCAAAAATAAAATTTTCTGTTTGCCTTTCAAAATCCCTCATAACCTATCCCCTTCCTAGTCTTTCTAAACCTTACTTCCCTCCAAATACTTGGTGAACCAGTGGCACTGCTCTCTTTGCTGTTCTCATATAAGACATTCCATCTCCTGATTGGATCTGCTTTTCACTAGCTGTCCTGAATGTCTGAAATGTTCTCTCTCCTCATCTCTATGTCAAATCTTCTTTGGTTTCCTTTAAGTCTCCCTTAAAGTCTTATTTTCTGCAACATGCCTTTCCTGTCCTCTTTAATTTTAGTGTCTTCCCTCTAAGATTAGCCTTGATTCATCGTGTATGTATCTATCTTTACTGTATGGTTTTTTTTTTACATGTTGTCTACCCTTTTAACTGTGAGCTCCTTGAGAAAAAGACTTTTTTTTGCCTTTCTTTGCATTCCCAGAACTTAATACAGAGCCTGGCATAGAGTAGGCACTTTAGCAGCTGTGTAGAGGAGGGACTAGGATGGGGTAAGACTTGAAGTCAGGAGACCAAATATGAGGCTACTATAATACTCAAAGCTTCATTATGGCTCACTCCGGGGACACGGTCTCAAGGCTATGAGAGCCAAAATCTGAGTGGAGAGAAAGGAACTGGCTAAAAGAAATGTTCCGGAGGTAGAAAGGACAAGATATGACAAGTGACTATGTATATGGGGTAAGGGGAAGTGAAGAGTGAAGGATAACATGAAGGTTGTCAACCTGGGCAACTAAAAGGATGGTGTTAGCTTTGGCAGAAATAGCTGATGAGGCTGTAGAGAGACTGTAGAGTGAGTGTAGAGACAGTAAGAGTGTAGAACAAAAAGAGAGGAGGACCTAACACGTAGTCATGGGGTACAAGCCCAATGAAGGGCACGATATAGATGCTGAACTAGCAAAGGTGACTGAGGAAGGCATATATTCAGAAATGAAAATTAAATAAAAACAAAAGAGAAAAATAAAAAATTTTAAATGCAATAAAAATAACCCCCTAAAATATCAATTTGGGGGAAAAAATTAATGTGGAAAATCATCTACTGCCTTCCTTCCTACTTTTCCCCTAACCTATGAGTAAAAAGATTGTTTCTCTCACAAAAATTAGTGTCTTGGGAAATTAAATCTGAATGTTACGTATTGTTCTTTATTATGAACATAACAAACATGAAAATCTCTATATGCAAATAAGAACTAAAAAACTGTATATCAAACTGTGAACATTTTTAAGTGTGTTTTTTAAGGGCATATAAAATTTAACATGGTAGTAAGAAAAATGTCATGTGGGTCCAACCTTCTAATGTCTACTTGTTTTCTTCTACGTATTTTTTAAATGAATAATCAGTAATTTCTTGCAGAGAAGAAATAGTCTACAAGTACAGAATGAGAAAAGCATTTGTACATGGCCAATGTCTTCATAGACTTTTCTCGATATGCTCAGTGGTTCCAAGAATGGATTGGTTAAGGAACAAGGGGTGGGAAAGGTTGTTACAATGAGAAATGTTAGAGATGCAGAAAAAAATTATCCCTTTTTGGCCTACCTCTGATGCTGAACAGCCTCAATTTAGGACAATTAACTCTAATTCCTCAATTTCCTTTTGTATAAAATAGAAATAGCCAGGGCTTGAAAGCTGGCTGACAGCTTGAGGAAACCAAATATGGTCAACTAACATTCAAAGCAACTGAAACAATTGTTAAAAGCACTATATGCAACGCACTATGATAGATGCTAAAGATACAAAGATGAAAAATAACAGAGCCCTTCAAGAAGCTTACATTCCAAATGTGGTATATATGGTAGGGGGAAATGGTGTTTATATAGCCTCGGACAGTTTACAACCTGCTTTCTTTACAGCCCTGTGAGGTAGAGGCACATGTACCATCCTAAATTGACAGGAGGAAACTGAGGTTTGGCTAGTAAGCATCAGAGTTGAGCCTGTGATCCAGAGCTGTTCTGATTTCAATTAAATAACATGCTGCCACATTAAGGACAAAGGAGGGCTCAAGAAAAATCACTTTGAATATTATGCAGAGAGAGAGATAACACTTCCAGCTCAGGAGGGGGGAAGAGCATCATGAGAAAGCTTCATGGGAGAAGGGCCGCCTGAGATGAGCTTTAAAGTAAGAGAAGGATTTCAGCAACTCGTTTAATCCCTGGAACGAGGGATGGCCTGCACAAATAGAGGAAGATAGGATAAAACTGAAGAAGAGAGAGCAGTCCAAAGTGGCTGAAACATACAGATAATGGAGGAGAAGAGAGTGGAATCAGGTTGCAGCCAGATTGTGGAAACTTCCAACAATAGGTTGAGGCATGAAGTTATTTATATTAACACAATTTGTGATGTCTGAAATTGCATACTGTTTCAAAGTGGCTGACCCATGAGAAATGGCTCATGTAAGGAGAAATATGGGAAATATGATTGAAAAGAGATCATGTTGTGAGTCTCAGGAGTAATAGACAGACAAAGAGCTGCAATGGTACCCAGGAAGCACCAGACATTATCAGAGGATGGTCCTCTGGTCCATCAGGTAGATTTTACAGGAAAAATATATGGAAAAACACAATGCAATCATATAAGAAAGCATGAAAGACAAATCTGCACCAAAGGGGGAGGTACCCACAACAAGGAACATGAAGATGTTGAAGCTTGACTTGTTAAAAATACTGGCTGTGCATCAGTTTTCTCATCTATAAAGTGAGATTTCCAGAATAAATAATCTCTGAGGTACTTCCTAGCCTATGAATGTAGCATGCTGTGCTTCTGATAAAAATGAAAAACCAACTCACATTTAAGTAGTACCTTGAATCTAAGAGTGCCTTCCTCACAACCTTGTGAAATGGGGTGTACAAATATTGTTATCCCTAATTTTTATACATAAGGAGAAAGGGAGCAGAGAAATCTAAAATGACTTGTCCAGGGAAACACAGCTAGTAAGAATTGGATCTTACCCTTAGTTGAAGACAACACTATTCATTCCAAATGCAACAGACTTGCAAGCCTGCCATTATTCTTAGCCCTCAAACCCCATCCCCACCCCCTCACCTCCCAGACCCAATCACTTGCTAAGTCTTGTCACTGCTGCCTTCACAACACAGCTCGCATTTATCCTCTTCTCTCCATTCCCACAATCACCACCCTAGTTCAGATTCTTACAGCTTCTCACCCAGATTACTGCTGGCACTTCCTATCTGTATGCCCCACCTCAAGTCTCTGCTGTTGCCAATTCACCCTCCATGAAAATGCCAGAATAAATTTCCTAAAGTACAAGTTTGACCATATTCCTCCCCTGCTGAAGGACCTTCTGCTGCTCCCTAAATGCCTTCAGGACAAAATACAAAGTCTTCATTTGGATGCCTTCCAATCTGGCTCCAATCTACCAGGCTTATTTCACATTATATCCATTTGTGTACTCTATATTCCAGCCAAAATAGCCTCCATGCTGTTCCCCAAATTCAGTGTTCTACCTTCTACCTCTATGCCTATGCATATGGAAAAGATTTGAGACTACTTTTACCTAATTGAGGCCCTCTCTTTTATGTAATCAGAGGAAATGAAATAACTGAAAAAAAGGAAAACTTGAGAGAAAGGCAGTTATCTCCAGTACTTTCTTATTTGTGGGGCTCTCTTGGACTTTCCAAAAGAATGGAGGGGATGGGACAGCATATACAGAACATTCTTCATCTGATACTTTACTTTACAACTAACTGGCTTTTGGAAAATCCCTTTTTGCCTCAACTACTCACAATAATCAGACACTCAAATGGATCTGTGACTTACTTGATGCGGGCACTCCCTTCAATGAGGTATCACGAGCCATCTAAGCTGGTCCATTTTCTTATCTATGGTTTCTCACAAATTTGCAACAGAGACTTCCTCTGCCCCTGTAATGTGCTAAGGCCCTTCCTTGTTTTCTCGTGACATCCCAAGGACAACATTCTCCATCCTGGCTCTTGCTATGTGATCAGCTCATCTCTTCTAATCATGCATTTCTTTGACAACATCCTTTACACTGCTCATTCTTTGCAAATCCTTGCCTTGAATGAACAGTTGTTTTTAATGGTTATGAACAGAATCACAATAAATGTTGTTTATAAATCTACTCTGGAGGTTGACTGTCCTCAAAATATGGGGGCAATGGGCTGGAGAGACAGGGCAGGGGGGATGAGGAACTACATAGCTTCATTACGGAATAACATTAACAGCTGACAAAAGGAAGACAAGAGAAGCAACTAGTCAAAGAACAGAGTAATTAGTTGCTAGGAAAACAGCAGTGGGGGTGTGAAGTGCAGAGGAGGGGAGATATGACAGAAAGGCATTATCCTATTTTATTTAAAAAGCTGGAGCAAGGTGTTAATGCCTCAGCTATTCCCTTTGAAGTAATTTCTGAGGGGAAGATGGGATAGCAGGGCTTTCAGGTCCTCCAAAGGCAGCAACATCATTTCACACTAGCAAGAATGTCTGAAAGCCGTTCCTATACTACTATTGCCTATCCCCCCCTTTGCAGATAAGATGTGTTCAGCCCTGAAAGGAGATGTCATTTACCCTAATGCCCATGGGTGGCTCTGTGGTAGGAATGGATGATTCTTGGTTCCTTTTTTCCCCCCACATACTAACATGTACATTTTTCAGCCCCTAGTTTTAACTTTGATGCTGGCTTTGTTCAGTCTGATGAGTTCAGTCTGTGAGAGCTATTGTTGGGAGGTTGTTTAAAAAATAAATTTGGCTTGGTTTCCATATGTAAGAAAAAGCTACTTTCCATATCAGGTACTTGTGCCAAAAACATTTCATCTGCAAACCTCAGGGCACTTGTCCTACTTCCCATGATGTCAGTGTGTGCCTGATAATGCTGCTACCCCCCCTTCAGTTTCAATGTTTCCTGTTCTTGAGGATCCTGTTTTTGAGGATCTCACAACACTCTCACTTCCCCCTTTATTTTTAGGCAGGTAACAGAACTCTAAATCTACGAAAGCTTCTAAATATTTTGAGAGCACCTTATCTCAAAAGATAACCTAAAAGCCTTAAAAATGTCAAGACAAAGAGGTGGAAAACTAACCAGGTAAAGAATTCTAGGTATTTCCTGGTAAAACAGGTATATCATAAACCCTCAAGTACTATAAGATGAGTTATAAGACAAAACTTATTCAACAAGCGGGTACTGCACACAGTTCTGCTAGAACTTGAAATGCTGTATTTTGGAGCAGCACTCAAAAACCATTATTTTTTGTCATCTGTAAAATGAAGAAGTTCACATAGATGGCCTCCAAAGATCCTTTGCAGCCCTAAATTTATTATTCTACTAAGTAGCTAGTCTATACTAGGATATGGACATATGAAACGAACAGACTTCCGGGCACTCAAGGAGCTTATATTCTACCAGGGCATATATGTGTGTATATAACATATACACACTTGAGTAAATATAGGATGTATTCAAAATAAGTACACGGTGATTTTGGGCAAAGATTCTAGGGGAATTGTGAAAGGCCTCTTGGAGGAAGAAGCACTTGCAATAAGGCTTGAAGAAGAGTAGGGCTCCAGTGGAGATGAGGAAAGAGAATATAGGGGAATAGTTTTTGCAAAACCACAGAGATGGAAGATGGACTGTCACATACATGGAAGAACAATTAATCAATAAACATTTATTATATGCCTACCATCTGCCAGGCAGCAGCTAGGTGGCAGGATGGAGAAGAGTGCTGGGCCTTAAGTTAGGAAGACTCATCTTCCTTAGTTCAACTCTGGCCTCGGACACTAGCTGTGTGACCCTGGGCAAGTCACTTAACCCTGTTTGCCTTAGTTTCCTCACCTGTAAAATGAAGTGGAGAAAGGAATGGCAAAGCAACTCTAGTATCTTTGCCAAGGAAACCCCAAATGGAGTCATGAAGAGTCAGATACGACTGAAATGACTGAAAAACAGCATGTGCCAGGCACTGTGGTAAGTGCTGGGGACACAAAAAATGGTGAAAGACAGTCCCTGTCCTTTGGGAATTCACAATTGAATGGGGGAGACAACATGTACAAGCTATGTACAAGATAAATTGAAAATAATTAACAGAGAGGAGGCACTAGGATTAAGGGGGACAGGGAAGGTTCTCCTGCATATGGTGGCATTTTAGCTGGGACTTGAAGCCAGGAGACAAAAATAAGGTGGGAGAGCATTCCAGGCAGGAGAGGACAGCCAGGGAGAACACTTGGTGTCAGGAGATGGAATGTCTTGTGTAAAGAGACAGTAAGGAGGACCAGTGTCCCTGGACAGAAGAGTATGTGGGGGGATGAGGGTGGTATGAAGTATAAGAAGATTGGAAAGGTGGGGTTTTGGTTATAAAGGGCTATTAAAGCTGGAGATGATGGGGAGCCACTAGAGTTTATATATTGGGGTGGGTGGGGGATAACAAAATGAAGGATGGACTGGAGTGGAGAGAGACTTGTGGCAGGCAGACATACCAGCAAGCTACTGCAATACTCTAGGCTTAAGGAGATGAAGGCCTGCACCAGGGGGGTAGCAGAATCACAGCAAAGAAGGGGATGCATTTGAGAAATGTTACAAAAATGAACTCAACAGGCTCTGGCAACAGATCAGATATGGGGGTGGTGAGAAATAGTGAGGAGTCAGGATGACACCTAGATTGTAGACTGAGGGGATTGGGAGGGTGGTAAGGAAGAGGGGCAGTTTGGGGAAAAGATGAATTCAGTTTTGGATATGCTGAATATACTATGTCTATACTGCATCCATTTCAAGATGTCTTGAGGCAGCTGGAGAAGCAAAGTTGGAATTCAGCAGAGAAATTAGGACTGAATAAATATTTTTGAGAATCAGAAGCAGAGAGAGAACTGAATCTATGGAAAACAATGATACCACCAGGGGAAAAAGCACTGAGAGAAAAGTAGGCCCAGGATGGGTTCATGGTTACAGATGTGACCTGGATAAAGATCCAATAAGTGTGGCTGACAAGAAGTGGTCAGATAAGTTTAAAGAGAATCAAAAGAGAGTAATATCCTGAAAACCTAGAGAGAAAAAAGAGTATCAAGGAGATGAGGGTGATCAATGATGTAAAAGTTTGCATACAGTTCAAGGCGGATAACAATTAAGAAAAGGCCACTGGACTTGGCAACTAAGAGATAATTGGTCACTGGAAGAGGCTGAATGATGAGGTGAGAAGCCAGACCGCAGAGAGTTAAGAAGAGAGAAGAGAAGCAGAGACACTTCTGTAGATGGCCATCTCAAGGAGTTTAGCCACAAAAGGATGCAGAGATGTTGGATCTCAATTGGCTAGGATGGAAGGATCAAGCGAGGGCTTTATGAGGATACAGGAGACATAGACATATCTATAAGCACTAGGGAAGCGGCCAGTAGACAGGGAGAGATTGAAGATAAGTGTGTGTGTGGTGGGGGAGGGGGATGACAGAAGGAACAGTCTACTGAAGATGAAATGACATTTCAGTCAAGGAGAATTTACTAAACAGAATCGAGGGGCAGGGAATCTGATGGAAGACAAATGATAGAATGAAAATTATGGCAGAAGGCATCTGATGATGTGAGATGAGGAGGAAACAAAAGGAATGATAAGATCAGATCTATGTTTTAAGAATATAAATTTGGCAGCTGCGTGAAGGATATATTGGGGAGCAGGAGAAAAAGAGGAGGCAAGGAAACTGACTACAAAGACACTGTAATATTCTAGGCAAGAGATGATGAGGACCTAGATTACGGTGGTAGCTATGATAACTAAAAAGAAGGGGTTGAGCCACCTAGCTGCCCTCATGTTCTACAAAGCTTTTTTGATCATTAGGCCACTTAAATAGTTTATGAAAACAAACTGTACAAAAATATTTTCATATTTTAAAAAAATTAATAATACTTTGATGACATAAGCATATAAAGGAGAGGATTTGGGTAAAATGTCTCCAAGTAGGGAGAATGCCATCAAAAAGCCCATTGACCCCCTATGAGGCACCTACTGACTTTGTATTTTGTACAAGACTAAAGTTGCTGATTTGAAACAAGGTTGGTTTTCTGACCTAGTTTCTAGCTGGGAGATTAGAGGCAGCAATAATTGTAAGTGTATGAAGTAAGTCCAGTAATAGCCATAAAAAAGAAGAAAAACTAATGGAAAAGACACAGCTTTTGTGTGCAGCAGGGCCCCTAAGGCATCACTGTATTTACGGCAGAGTACAACAATTGCAATTGCTAATATCCCGTAGTCATTTTTTAAAAAAAATTTTTGAGAAGAGAAGGGAAGGCAATTGGAGTTAAGTGACTTGCCCAAGGTCACACAGCTAGTAAGTGTGTCAAGTGTCTGAGGCCAGATTTGAACTCAGGTCCTCCCAACTCCAGGGCCAGTGCTCTGCTCACTGAGCCACCTAGCTGGCCCTCCAAAGTCATTTTTAAAAAGGGAATAATAATGTTCAATATCTTCTGTTTACTGAGGCATAAAAGTATGAAATGGATTTTAGACAGGTTTCTATTAAAACAATTAAAATAATTAAGGGCATTTTAAGCACTCGGGTTATTTAAGTTACTTAGAAAATCTAGCCTTTAGAACATTTTGTTCCTCAGTGTCCCCAGATAAATGAAGCATTACTCTATTTTGAAACAAGGACACAATTCATGTTAGAGCAACATTCGGTAGGTAACACTACTTGAAATCTTGTTAGGAGCATGAAGTCCTGATTCAAATTCTTGGTTCAAACAACAGAAGCACATTTTAACATCCGTCACTATTTACTTGTTAAAATAAATAATAATAATAATAATAATACAGCTATGTATGCAGAGGTTAAGTTATTTGCCCAGGTTGACACGGCTTGTAAAAGTCTGACACAGGACTTGAACCTAGGGCTTCCTGTGTTCTATCTAATAAACCACCCATATACCCCATACCTTCTACGAGAGTAAAGTCCTTAGGCAGCAACTACCTAATACTCATATTTGTGGCAGATTTAGGCTTGATGTTTTATGGAGAAGAAGAAAACTTAGAATACTCTGTTGACTTTACAAGAGCTAAGAAAACAGTCTAGAACAGATGTTTTTCAACTGGAGTCCACAGACACCCCTTCCCAAGTGGTCTAGGCATAGATTTTTGAGTAGCTGTAAACCTGGATGAATTAAAAAAATGTTTTGACTAACCTTTGGATTCCTTTGCAATACTAAACAACATTTTATTTTATGAATCTGAAAACACTGTTCTGGGCATGGGGCTTCACAGGTTTGACAAAGGGGTCCCTGATACAAAAAAAAGGTTAAAATCCCCTGGTATGGAAAAACTGATTTTGAAAATAAGAGGTTACAAAGAAATAAACCTTTGACAAAGGCAAAGGAACCCACAGTAAAGAAAGTTGATTAAATTTGTTTAATTCAAGAAGCCTCTTTCAAAGAGGAGGTAAAATTTAATTTTAAAAATTAACATGACCACTAGGCCTGGGAGGGGCTCAGTGACACAGAGGCACAAAATCTAGGGCAGGGCTTCTTCCTTTTTTTCAGTTAATCCCATGGTCCTCCTTAGCAGCCTGGTGAACCCTGTGGACCCTTTTTTAGACTAATGTTTTTGAATGCATAAAATGTGCAGGATTACAATTGAAACCAATTGCAAATGAAACCAATTTGATAACTGAAATTTGATTATCAAAATATAAGAAGAAAACAACGAGTTCACAGATCCCCAGGTTAAGAATCTTTACACTAAAATACCCCTCATAGGAGCAGTACGTGGACACCTGTGAAGGAGCAAAAGAGAGATAAGATGATTGTAAACCAAAGCTGTTGGCTGATGTGATGAAAGATAATTGGATTATACTGGAAAGAGCCAGGTCCAACCCTCCATGGAGGTGGGTCAGAATACCTTTTTCTTTTTCTTTTTTCATTTTTTTTTTTTTTTACGTTTAGACAGTAATGGAAGGCAACAGTGAGACATATGATTGTCTGTCTGACAGTATTCTGAATGTTTTTAAATTATACCTTCAAAGTGTATTATCTTCATGGTTCATTTCACAGGAGACTGAGGACTCAAGCATGAATTAAGTCAGACTCCTGTACAACAGCTACTTTATAGTCCTGAGGCATAAAGTCTGGAAATTTTCCCAAATTAATCATTCCAATCTCTCCTGCCCTCAGTTTCTAGTATCTCAGCCCAAAGCTAAGTTATGCTCAGATATAAAGGAAAAGGGGAGGGACTGGACAGGGCATTTCATGAGTACAGGGACTTTCCAGGTGAGCCAACTCACTCAATCAAAGCGCTGGCACTTTATCTGCAGCTTATGGAGATGCCTAAAGCAGTGGGGTCAAACAAACAGAAATAGCATTCTTATGTAGTCCAGGCAGCACCTGGGAGTTTTGCAGGGTGCTGAAAGCACTAAGGTCAAGTGCTTCCCCAGGTTCCTATGACTTCCCAGAGGTTATGTGTCTTTCTCTCTGTCTCTCTCCACTTTTAGTTTTATTGATTTAGTTTTTACATTGCAAACACTTACATGTTATTCTCACTTCGAGAGCACTCTCTTAGAATAAAGTAAAACAGTTGAGTAAAACTATTAATACAGTGACCTCATCTGAAAGTTCATGTAACATTTCACACCTATATCACTCCTCATCTATGTTTGTTCTTCAAAGGGGGATGGGGGGAAGGGAGCAGCAGTAATGGAGTTTAAGTGACTTGCCCAGAGTCACATAGCTAGTAATTGTCTGAGGCTGGATTTGAACTCAGGCCCTCCTGACTCCAGGGCTGGTGATTTTATCCACTGTGCCACCTAGTTGCCCTACCCCTCATTTATGTATTTTTTAAAAAGTTTAACAGAAATCTATGCTTTCTCCTTTTCATACCTCCCCCCTCCAACCCACTAAAAAAGAAGAAAGGAAAAAAAGCAAATTTCTTATCACAAATATGAATGTCTATACACATTATACACACACACAAAATCTCTATATAATCTCTGTGTGTGTGTGTGTATACATATTTTCTCTCTCTGTCAGTTTCTCTTCCTCCCTCTCCACACAAACACAGACATATAAATAAATGTAATCAGTCCTCTGGAACCATGAATGGTCATTGTATCAATCATAGTTCTTAAAGCTTTCAAAGTTGTTTTTACAGTGTTACTGTCACATAAACTGTTTCTCCTGGTCCTGTTCATTTAATTTTCCTAAAAAGAGTTGTGATTATCTTTGCTCTAAAACCAGAAGCTGCTGGTGCCGTGCTGCTCTCTCTGACTTACCTTCTCGGGGTACAATCATCATGGGGTGGTATAATGACCACTTTCACTGTGACTGATGTTCTCAGAAGGTCAATCATTTGCTCATGGCTTAGGGTGGCAACGGCTACTTTACAGATTTCCACCAGGCGGCTGCCTTGCCTCAGTCCTGCTTGCCAGGCATAGCCATAGGGTTCTACATCTGCCACAATACCCTCATAGTTGACATGGAAGCCAAGCTGTCCGAGTCCATTTCGCCGCAAAGTCATCTCCACTGACTCACATCCTTTAGTCACAAACTAGAGACAGAAATAAAAGATACCATTTTGAGGAAGTGAGTGTAATAATGTTGAGGGATTCAGGTGAGGGGAAAAAAAAGAATGCAAACATAGGTCATAATTGAGACAATCAATTCTGTATATTGTTAATTATCTGAAGAGTAATTTGGATCTTTATTTTCAACTGGTCTACATTTACCAAGCCCTGGGAAATACATCAGCTACTCAAAAAGGGGGCCTCACTGTCTTCACTGAAAATTTAAGGATCATGCCTATTGAGAATTAGAGGGAACCAAAGGCAGAAAGTTAACTAAAAATCTGAACTTCTCCACTCATTTTGAATAATCTGGTAGCTAATAAGGGCTCAAGACAGAAGGCAGATGCTCCATTAAATGACCATTCTCTCACAACCAAATTGTATAACAGTGATTGGCAGATGGGCATCCTGAGGTAAGCAACAGTGGAATCAGGTCACATGCAAACAGGTTTCTAATACAGACACATGATAAATGCATCCTGTCCACTTGTCCTTCTCTAATTTTCCTTTCTTCTAAAAAATGATAGGGAACAAGAGAGTAAGCTAGGTTCTCTTCTTCACATCCCTCAGTAGTTTTCGATGAGCTAATAATACAGTGCAAGCTTTAGTAATTTGGTCTAACACTGAATGCCAAGCTTTATCTAATGCAAAATTTCACCCAATCAAATAGAGAAGAAAGGGCTCACCTGTAACCTTTTGACAATCTCTTTGATATCCTCACTGCTGTTGTTGAAACTCTCCACAGAAACACATTCGCCTCTCTCATAGAAGATTTTGATGCTGGTGTCAGTTGAAGTCCACCCTATTACATCCCTGCAGGAACAATTGAATACCACGCTCTTCGTTTCTTGTTCAATGAGGACTATAAACTCATTAGAGATGCCCAGAAGGCAGTCTATCTCCATAGCCTTATTGTAGTCTTTGGCATGGACACTCCACACAATGGCACCCATGCTACTGAACTCTGCTCCAGGATAAGGCTTGGATTTCTCTTTCTTCTTGGAGGCAAGAGAGATGAAGGGGAATTTGCCGGAAGGATCGATGGGAGTATTGGTTACATTCTTCTCCGCTAGATCTTTTAGATACTCCTGGCGGGTCCTGGTAGCCATGGCACGGAACTTCTCAGACTTATGAGCAGCATTCTCCGCATTAATAACTTTGGCCAAAAGGAAGTCCCTGAACACATTTGATTTAGGGAAAGTGACTCCTTTGGGGATTGGTGGCCCAAAGGATGGCACATCTCTGGACCTGGTTACAGCCACACTGAAAGAAAAGCAAACAAAAAGTGAAAAAAGTTTTTGCCAAAGTTACTAAATTTCTCTACTTTCTACATTAAATGGCTTAAATAATGGCACACTTATAGTGACTGATGTTTTAATTTATTATCAGATTACAAGTAACATATTGTCCATTTTTCTAGGGAGAGGAACAGGACCTATGGTTTCACTGGTATATAGAGACCTCCCAGATGAAGAAACTCTACTATTAATGCAGGTTGACACCTGCTCTGCAACTTGTACTCTTAAGAGAGTTGCCTAGAGACCTGAGGGGATCTTTTGGCCAGTGGGTGTCAGAGGCGAGATCTTAAGTAACGTCTTCTTCATTTTGAGACTGGTTCTCTATCCACTATACTACAATGCTTCTTATGAACTTTTCTACCAGAGACAATGCACATTTCTGCTGAATACAAGAATAAAAATGGTATCTAACAATATTTCCCAACACTATCAGGGTGTGAAGTTTTATTTCTCACTCTACAGTCTTCTTAAAATGAGGGCACTTCCTTTACTGAAATGTAAACTAAAAACAGATACGAGAAACACATTTGTGATATTTTGCATAAAAGATTTAATTTTGAGAATATAGTAGCTATTTACACAGGGGGATATTATTGCCAGTAATTAGATACTCCAAGTATACATACACACACACACACACACACACACACACACACACACACACACACAGTCTCTCACTCTCCAAGTATAAAGTGTAGCGCTTACATAGACAATATACTTAGCATGCCACTTGGGAAAAAATGTAAACAGTTGATTGTGGGTAAAGTTTATGTGTGTGTGTGCGCATGTGTGCGTGTGTGCGCACGCGTGTGTGTGTGTGTGTGTGTGTGTGTGCATTCATAAATGACTGATATAAAAACAAAAAGTCTCAATAAAACTTTTTAAAAAGAAAAGTTGGGCCAAGATGGCAGCTGGAAAGCAGGGACTTGCTTAAGCTCTCCCCTAGGTCCCTCCAAACACCTGTAAAAATGGCTCTAAACAAATTCTAGAACTGCAGAACACACAAAATAACAGAGGGAAGCAGGGCTGCTGCCCAGGAAGGCCTGGATGGTCATGGGTAAGGGTCTATCGCACAGAGTTGGGAGCGGAACGGAGCACAGTCCAGCCAGGACAGACCAGGAGCCAGGCGGAACAGGCGGTAGGGCCCTGAATCATTGAGCTGTGGCAGTTACCAGACTTCTCCACCCACAAACACCAAAGAGAAGGTTAGTGGGGAGAACTGCTAGAATGCAGTGAAAGGAGTGCAGGGTGGGCTTCAGCGCCAGGGGCACGGAAGTGATGCAGCTCTGGGGCTGCTTCCAGCTGCAGTTGCTTCAGGCCCCAGGCCCACCTGGTGGGAGGAATTAAGTAGCAGATCAGAGCAGGAGTGCAGAGCCTTCAAGGTGCCCAGGTTGGCTGTTCTTGGGGGAGAAGGAGTGCTGTTGTGGCAGAGCTGGCTGTGTAGAAGTAGCTCTGAAAACAGCAGCACAAGGCCCCTAAAGCTTGGGACAAAGTACTCTCTACTCTACAAGCAGTCATACCCCAACAAAAAACTCAAGGGTCAAGCAGGTGCCTGGGAACATGGCCGGGAACATGGCCAGGCAGTGGAAATGGACTCAGACTCAGACTTTGGAATCTTTTTTGGTGACAAAGAAGACCAAAACACACAGCCTAAAGAAGTCAACAAAGTCAAAGAGCCTACATCAAAAACCTCCAAGAAAAATATGAATTGGGCTCAGGCCAAGAAGATCTCAAAAAGGATTTGGAAAAGCAAGTAAGAGAAGTAGAGGAAAAATTGGGAAAAGAAATGAGAGTGATGCAAGAAAACCATGAAAAACAAGTCAATGACTTACTAAAGGAGAACCAAAAAAATACTGAAGAAAATGACACCTTAAAAAATGGACTAACTCAAATGGCAAAAGAGCTCCAAAAAGCCAATGAGGAGAAGAATGCCTTGAAAGGAAGAATTAGCCAAATGGAAAAGGAGGTCCAAAAGACCACTGAAGAAAATACTACCTTAAAAATTTGATTGAAGTGGAAGCTAGTGACTTTATGAGAAATCAAGATATTATAAAACAGAACCAAAGGAATGAAAAAATGGAAGACAATGTCAAATATCTCATTGGAAAAACCACTGACCTGGAAAATAGATCCAGGAGAGAGAATTTTTAAATTATTGGACTACCTGAAAGCCATGATCAAAAAAAGAGCCTAGACACCATCTTTCAAGAAATTATCAAAGAAAACTGCCCTGATATTCCAGAGCCAGAGGGTAAAACAGAAATTGAAAGAATCCACCAATCGCCTCCTGAAAAAGATCCCAAAAAAGAAAACTCCCAAGAATATTGTCGCCAAATTCCACAATTCTGTGTTAAGGAGAAAATACTTCAAGCAGCCAGAAAGAAACAATTCGAGTATTGTGGAAACAATCAGGATAACACAAGATCTAGCAGCTTTTACATTAAGGGATTGAAGGGTTTGGAATATGATATTCTGGAGCTGGGATTGAATGGAGTTGGGATTGAAACCAAGAATCACCTACCCAGCAAAACTGAGTATAATGCTCCAAGGCAAAATATGGACTTTCAATAAAATAGAGGACTTTCAAGCTTTCTCAGTGAAAAGACCAGAGCTGAATAGAAAATTTGACTTTCAAACACAAGAATCAAGAGAAGCACGACAAGGTTGTCCAAGAAGACTGAAAAGGACTCTTAAGGAACTTGAAACTTTAAGGAATGGATCTACAGAATGGGAAGTTTCAGGCCCTGATTCTGGTGGGGGAGAAGGAAGGGTGTGTGTGTGTGTGTGTGTGTGGTAGAAGAAGGGGAGGACTTTCTGGTGGGGGAGGGGGGCAGAAGAAGGGGAGAACTTTCTAGTGCACCTTGATTCAAATCTGCTCATAAAACTGACCTTGGCAAGAGATATAAGATGTAAGGAGATGTAAGGAAAGGCACCTGCTTCAATATTTATCTCCAAAATGAAAATGAGTCCCCTAAGATCATGTGAAGTTCTGAGAAATGAAAATATATACTTTTCCTGGGGTACATATACATATATACACACACATTTGTATACATACCAGCTACACATGTGTATTTTATATTTTTGAAACATTTTTTATTTTATTGGCATACTTAACCACTAGGGAGGAAACCCCCATCTACCAGTGAAGGTTCACCCCTACACAATTACTTACCATCTTAGAGAATAGACGGGGTCACTAAGAGATTAAGTGTTTCACCAGGGTTACCCGACCAATATGTGTCCAAATTGGGACTTGAACCTCAGCTAGCTCTCAGTCCGGTATGCAATGATGCATCATACGTATATATGTATGTGTGTGACACATACTATATACACATATGTGTATATACATACAAACATACCTATACACACATACTATGTAAGCATATGCACATATATGTATACACACATACCTATGTACACACACACACGTGTGTGTGTGTGTGTAGCTCAGTCTATAGTCCTAGATGTGAGGATCCATTCACCCAGATGGAAAACCATGATGGAGGCATGTTGCCCCAGTAGAATGAGCATTGGATTTGACACCAGAGGGCCTAAATTGAATTCCTAGCTTTGTGACCTAGGACAAGCCACTTAATATAATTAACCTTTCGGGACCTCAGTTTCATCATCTGCAACATGAGAGGGGTGGGCTACGGAGGGACTGGACTAGATGACCTCTAAGATCCCTTCTAGCTCTATCTAGATCTTATGATCTATGAACTCTTTGAAAGGTCCTTTTTCTTTCTCTTTTTGGCTACCAGTGGATGACTCTATAACTTATATCACATTATCACTAAGACAGTTGCTTATTATGGACTTGCATGCATATTTCTAATTCTACCTAAAGCTAAGTCAGAAGGATATACTGCTGGTATATACCATTTGGGATTTTCTTGGCAAAGACACTGTAGTGGTTTACCATTTCCTTCTCCAGCTCATTTTACAGATGAGGAAACTAGGGCAAACAAGGTTAAGTGATTTACCCAGGGTCACATAGCTAGTAAGTGTCTGAGTCCAGATTTGAACTCAGGAAGATGAGTCTTCCTGACTCCAGGCCTGTCACTATATCCACTGAATCATCTAGCCACCCTGGCTCATACTAGGTACTTCATAAATGTCCACTGAATTGTTTTCTTTCTTTTTAATTTTGAACTTGGACATTTCCAAATACATAGTATAACAGAAGAAAAGTACTGTACATGAAACTCAGGTATAGCTTGCTTTTCTTTTTAGCATATAATAAATTATACATGTAACTTTCAAAAAAAAAGAAAAAAGAAAAATTGACAAAATATAGTTTAACCTACGACAACAAAAGCCACATGAAGTGAATAAAATGGAAAAATAATTTTCAGAGGCTAAAAAATTTTAATAAATTATCATGAAGACCTGAAGCCTGAATAACTAATTAAAACATCGTGATTTACTTTTAATGTTTTCTTAATAAAAACAAGGATTTAGAGGATTTTGACATATTGTATAATTTTGTTCATATTTTCTGCTTCCATTGTGATTAAAGAAGCTTTATTTGTGAGAAAAATGTTTTCTTTTACCCACTGCCCTTAACATAGTCTGATTTACTAGAGTCTGTTTTTAGCTTTATCTCCTTCAAATGCAATAGTGCCTAAGAAATGGACATGATGAAAGAATCACGGAATTGATACCAATTATACCAGGAAAGAAATACTAGATACGTTTCCTTTTTTAAAGGGGGAAGGGCTATTGGAAAAGGAAAAAAGAGAACTGTGAAGTAAAGAGAGAAGAAAAAGCAATGAAATTATCTAAAATATAATTGCCTTCCTTGGGCATTACACAAAGAAAACCAAAGCTTCATGTCTTGTTCTGAAACCTCTTTTACTCTCTCATCAAGGTTTGTCTGTCTTATTTTAGGTGATTGGACTCATTGAACCTAATATATGAAACATTTTTGTACTTTCCTCAGAATCGAATTGCTTATATTAAAATAGCCAAGTATTCACCTACCATAAAAGTTAATTCTTTTTAGAAACTCAATGGATTACTGTGTACATACATGCAATTTCCAGAGAGTTTTCAGATTTCTATTTCAAATAGAGATTTTATATGTATTAGATTTGTATTTATACAAACATATGTATGCATTTATGCACACATACAGACATGCGCATAGGTTTGTTTGAATATTTTAGATTGTTCAAAGATTTACTTGAGATAACCTCGGCTTTGACTTTTGAAAAATGAATATTCCACATATAAAGATGGTAAATGAGGATCAGCACTTTAGTATAAATAGGGATGTTCCTGGCACCATAATAAAATGCACACTAGCAAACCTTAATCTTAACCCTTAAGTTAGAAAAGGTCCTATTAATTATACTTAGTTGTTATCCCTAAGTATTTCAAAATACTTACTGGTTGTGTCTAAATGAGTATCAAAATAACTCTTTATGACGGAAAAAAGGTCCCTTTGTGATGGAAAAAAGGATAAGCGTTCTTCAGTTTGGTTTTTTTCCTGAATACAGAAATCAAGGTACAGTTCCTTAAGAATTACTGTCCAGTTTTAATGGATTAATTAATACAAAAGCAGCATTTTTGGTTAACTGAGAACAATGTGCTTTGAATGCTAACCCCTGCAAAATTTTACTCTGATTGGACTCAAAGTCAGGAGATAAGTTCTACCCCTAGCAAGACGTGTGAGCACAGACAATTTTACTTCACAGATCAGACAATATATAAGTTGGAAGAGACCTCAGAGTCTATCTGGTACAACCTAAACCTGAATAATTTGAGCCTGAACAATTGAATTCACTTTAACTGCTGTAATGAAACTATCATGTTCCTCCTTAAGTCTTGGTTAGGTTCAATACCTAAAAGTATTTAACCAGTTCTAATAAGGCAATGAATTGGAGGACTCTCACTGCCCTGACTGTCCTACTCTAGACATTCTCCAGCTTACCAATGGCCCTCATAAAATACAGTGCCCAGAAATAAAGAGGAGGGGCAGCTAGGTGGCCCAGGAGATAGACTTCAGGGTCAGCAGCCTAAGTTCAAATCTGGCCTCAGACACTTACTAGTTGTGTTACCCCGGGCAAGTCACTTAATCCTGTTTGCCTCAATTTTCTCATCTGTAAAGCTGGAGAAGGAAATGGCAAACCACTCCAGTATTTTTGTCAAGAAAACCCCAAATGGGGTCACGAAGAGTTAGACATGACTTAAAAACAAACAAGAAATGAAGATGTTATTCCAAATATAGTTTAGTCAAGGCAGAATGCAGTGGGACTAGCATCTTCCTAATTCTACATACTATATAACACTTTTAATGTGGCCTACGATCGTATAAGTAAGCTCTTTTGGCTGAAACTTTACAGTGTTAATTCATGTTGAGTTTATAATCCACTAAAATATCAAGATCTTTTTCAGATAAACTCCTAAACACACTTAAACTTGTCATGTCAATTTTTGGGGGCCAAAGTGTAAAATTTTAAACTTACCATATTAAATTTCATTCTATTAGATGAAACTGAATAGTCTAACTCAAAGAAATCTCTTTTGGATTCAAACTCCATCATCTGATGCATCAACTTTTTCTCTTAGCTTTGTATACTATACAAATTTTATAAGTATAATATTTATAAGATTCAAATGAAGATAATGCATGTAAAGTACTTAGCATAGTGTCCAGAACTTAATAAATAGCATAGTCTCTGGTGCTTAATAAATGCTCATTCCTTTCCCTTCCATTCCCCATTCTATGCTTTATCCAAATAATTAAAAAAAAAAAAACATAACACCATTGACCAAGGACAGATGTCTAGCATATTGCACTAAAAATATCCTAACAGTTTGATTTGCATCTATTAACAACTACTCTGTACATGATGAGGCCAGTCAACCAGTTCTAAATCTACCTAACCACACCATCATCTGAAAGAATAAAAGGTTAAGAATTTCATGGGAACTCATGAAAAAAATGCAAAGGAAAGTGGCCTTGCCATAGCTGATCTAAAACCATATTATAAAGCAGCAATCATCAAAACTAGTTGGTATAGGCTAAGAAAATAGACTGGTGGATCAGTAGAATATATTAAGTACACAAGACATGGTACTACATGACTATAGTAATCTACTGTTTGATAAACCTAAAGACTCCAGCTTCTGGATAATAACTATTTGACAAAAACTGCTAGGAAAACTGGAAAATAGTATGGCAGAAATTAGACATAGACCAACATCTCAAACCATACACCAAGATAAGGTCAAAATGGGTACATGATTTAGACATAAAGGGTGGTACCATAAGCAAATTAGGAGAGTAATGAATAGTTTATCCATCAGATCTATGGAGAGGGGAAGAATTAATGACCAAACAAGAAATAGAGAACATTATGGAATGCGAAATGGATAATTTTGATTATATTAAATTAAAAAGTTTTTGCACAAACAAAACGGACCCAACCAAGATTAGAAGGAAAGCAGAAAGCTGGGAAACAATTTTTATAGCTAGTGTTTCTGATAAGGCCTCATTTCTCAAATATGTAGAGAACTGAGTCAAATTCATAAGACTAAGTCATTCCCCAACTAATAAATGCTCAAGAGATGGTTAAAACAAGTCTGAGGGGGCGGAGCCAAGATGGCAGCTGGAAAGCAGGGACTTGCCTAGGGCTCTCCCCCAGGACTCACCAAACACCAATAAAAAACAGCTCTGAACAAATTCTAGAACTGCAGAACCCATGGAATACCAGAGGGAAGCAGGGCTCCAGCCCAGGACAGTCTGGATGTTTGCTGGGTAAGGTCTACCACATACAGAGCTGGGAGCGGAGTGGAGCAGAGTCCAACACAGGTTGCGCCCAGACCAACCAGACCAGGAGCTGGGCGGAACCGGCCCTAGCACCCTGAATCAGTGAGCTGTGGCAGTTACCAGACTTCTCCACCCACACACACCAAAGACAACAGAGAAGGTTAGTGGGGAAAAGCTGCTGGGACAGAGTGAAAGGAGTTTACGGTTTGGCCGCTGCCCCGGGGGCAGAGGAGGCCATGCAGCTATAGAACTACAGCTGCAGTTGCTTCTGGCCCCAGGCCCACCTGGTGGGAGGAATTAAGTGGAGGATCAGAGAGGGAGTGCAGAGCCTCCTTAAGATCTGAGTCAGGTCCAGGTTGGTGATTCTTGGGGGAGGAGGAGTGCTGCTGTGGCAGAGCTGGCTGTGTAGAAATAGCTCTGAAAACAACAGCACATCCCCTCAAGTTTCGAACAAAGTACTCTCTACTCTACAAGCAGTCATTCCCCAACAAAAAACTCAAGGATCAAGTAGTTGCCTGGGAACATGGCCAGACAGCAAAAACAGACTCAGATTCAGACTCACACTTTGGAATCTTTCTTTGGTGACAAAGAAGACCAAAACATACAGCCTAAAGAAGTCAACAAAGTCAAAGAGCCTACATCAAAAGTCTCTGAGAAAAACATGAATTGGTCTCAGGCCATGGAAGAGCTCAAAAAGGATTTGGAAAAGCAAGTTAGAGAAGTAGAGGAAAAATTGGGAAGAGAAATGAGAAGGATGCGAGAAAACCATGAAAAACAAGTCAATGACTTGCTAAAGGAGAACCAAAAAAATACTGAAAAATATACTGAAGAAAACAACACCTTAAAAAATAGACTCACTCAAATGGCAAAAGAGCTCCAAAGAGCCAATGAGGAGAAGAATGCCTTGAAAGGCAGAATTAGCCAAATGGAAAAGGAGGTCCAAAAGACCACTGAAGAAAATAACACCTTAAAAATTAGACTGGAGCAAATGGAAGCTAGTGACTTTATGAGAAATCAAGATATTATAAAACAGAACCAAAGGAATGAAAAAATGGAAGACAATGTCAAATATCTCATTGGAAAAACCACTGACCTGGAAAATAGATTCAGGAGAATTTTAAAATTATTGGACTACCTGAAAGCCATGATCAAAAAAGAGCCTAGATATCATCTTTCCAGAAATTATCAAGGAGAACTGCCTTGAGATTCTAGAGCCAGAGGGTAAAACAGAAATTGAAAGAATCCACCAATCGCCTCCTGAAAAAGATCCCCTAAAGAAAACTCCTAGGAATATTGTCACCAAATTCCAGAGCTCCCAGATCAAGGAGAAAATACTGCAAGCAGCCAGAAAGAAACAATTTGAGTATTGTGGAAACCCAATCAGAATAACCCAAGATCTGGCAGCCTCTACCTTAAGAGATCGAAGGGCTTGGAATATGATATTCCAGAGGTCAATGGAGCTAGGATTAAAACCTAGAATCACCTACCCAGCAAAACTGAGTATCATGCTCCAAGGCAAAATATGGACTTTCAATAAAATAGAGGAGTTCCAAGCTTTCTCAGTGAAAAGACCAGAGGTGAATTGGAAATCTGACTTTCAAACACAAGAATCAAGAGAAGCATGGAAAGGTAAATGAGAAAGAGAAATTACAAGGGACTCACTAAAGTTGAACTGTTTTGTTTACATTCCTACATGGAAAAATGAACATATATATGTACATATATATACATATATGGAGAGAGAGACAGAGAGACAGAGAGACAGAGAGGGAGGGTGGGCACAGGGTGAGTTGAATATGAAGGGACGATATTTAAAAACAAAATCAAATTAAAGAATGAGAGACGAATATATTGAGAGAGGGAGAAAGGGAGAGATAGAATGGGGTAAATTATCTCGCGTAAAAGTGGCAAGAAATAGCAGTTCTATTGGGAGGGAAGAGGGGGCAGGTGAGGGGTAATGAGTGAATCTTATTCTCATTAGATTTGATCTGAGGAGGGAATAACATACACACTCAATTGGGTATCTTACCCCACAGGAAAGAAGGAGGAAGGAGATAAAAAAGGGGGGAGGATTGAAGGGAGGGCAGATAGGGGAAGGAGGTAATCAAAAGCAAACACTTTTGAAAAGGGACAGGGTCAAGGGTGAAAATTGGATAAAGGGGGATAGGATAGGAAGGAGCAAAATATAGTTAGTCTTTCACAACATGAGTATTGTGGAAGGGTTTTGCATAATGATACACATGTGGCTTATGTTGAATTGCTTGCCTTCTTAGGGAGGGTGGGTGGGGAGGGAAAAGGGGAGAGAATTAGGAACTCTAAAGTTTTAAAAGAAGATGTTCAAAAAAAAGTTTTTGCATGCAACTAGGAAATAAGATATACAGGCATTGGGGCATAAACACCTGTCTTTCCCTACAAGAAAGTAAGGGAAAAGGGGATGGGGGGAGTGGGGTGACAGAAGGGAGGGCTGACTGGGGAATGAGGCAATCAGATTATATGCCATCTTGGAGTGGGGGGAGGGTAGAAATGGGGAGAAAATTTGTAATTCAAACTCTTGTGAAAATGCTGAAAACTAAAAATATTAAATAAATAAATAATGATTTAAATTGAAAAAAAAAGTCTGAGGTACCATCTCATACCTAAAAGATTGGTTAATATGACAGAAAATGAAAATGCTAAATATTGGAGAAGACGTAGAAAAATTGGAACACTAATGCATTGTTGGTAGAGCTGTGAACTGATCCCACCACCCTGAAGAGCAATTTGGAAGTATGTCCAGACAGCAATCAAATTATACATACCCTCTTTTCCTGCGGGAGCCATCGGGCGGAGAGGAGCGTGGCTCTTACTCTCCGGTACCCGCTATGGCTTGTGTACGTCCCTTGATGTCTGTGTACTCCGAAAAGGGGGAAGTATCTGCCAAAAATGTTACCTTGCCTGCTGTCTTTAAGGCTCCTATTCGTCCAGATATTGTGAATTTTGTTCATACCAACTTGAGAAAAAATAACCGGCAACCTTATGCTGTCAGTGAATTAGCAGGTCATCAGACCAGTGCTGAGTCTTGGGGCACTGGCAGAGCTGTTGCTCGAATCCCTCGTGTTCGAGGTGGACGGACTCACCGCTCGGGCCAGGGTGCTTTTGGAAATATGTCGAGGAGGTCGCATGTTTGCTCCTACCAAGACTTGGCGACGTTGGCATCGCAGAGTGAACACAACACAAAAACGTTATGCCATCTGCTCTGCGTTGGCTGCCTCTGCCCTGCTGGCATTGGTCATGTCAAAAGGTCATCGAATTGAAGAAGTCCCAGAACTTCCTCTGGTGGTTGAAGATAAAGTTGAAGGGTATAAGAAGACCAAGGAAGCAGTTTTGCTGCTTAAGAAGCTGAAGGCGTGGAATGACATCAAAAATGTCTATGCTTCTCAGTGCATGAGAGCTGGTAAGGGTAAAATGAGAAACTGTCGTCGGATCCAGCGTCGGGGACCTTGTATCATCTATAACGAGGACAATGGCATTATCAAGGCCTTCAGAAACATTCCTGGTATTACTCTACTTAATGTGAGTAAACTGAACCTTTTGAGACTTGCTCCTGGTGAGCATGTGGGGCGTTTCTGTATTTGGACTGAAAGTGCTTTCCGCAAGTTGGATGACTTGTATGGTACATGGCGCAGGCCTGCTACCTTGAAGAGTCACTACAATCTTCCTATGCACAAGATGACCAACACAGACCTTACCAGGATTTTGAAAAGCCCAGAGATCCAGAGGGCCCTACGTGCACCACGCAAAAAGATTCATCGACGAGTACTCAAGAAGAACCCACTGAAGAACTTGAGAATCATGGTGAAACTGAACCCCTATGCCAAGACAATGCGCCGGAATACCATTCTGCGCCAGGCTAAGAATCAGAGAATCAGAGAAACTAAAAGAGCTGCCGCACTAAAGAAAATTATGGAGGCAAGGAAAGCAGTAGAGGAGAAAAAGAAGAAGAAGCTTGTAGGTAATAAGAAGGTTGCAGGAACTAAGAAGTTTCCAGGGCAAAAGAAACCAGCAGAAAAGAAGCCTGCAGCAGCAAAAAAGCCTGTGGAAAAGAAGCCTCCAGCTGAAAAGAAACCTGCACAAAAAAAACGTGCAGCTGAAAAGAAGCCTGCAGCATAAATTCCACATATCAATTTGTTGGGCCACAATCTATTGTGTCAATATTGTGAATTTCTAAAGAATAAATATTCAAAGTGGCAAAAAAAAAATTATGCATACCCTTTGACCCAGCAATACCACTACTAGGTTTGCATCAAGCAGAGATCATAAAAAAGGATCTACATGTACAAAAATATTTATAGCAGCTCTTTTTGTGGTATCAAAGAACTGGAAATTGAGGGAATGTCCATCAATTGGGGAATGACTGAACAAGTTGTACTATATGAATGCAATGGAATACTACTATGCTATAAGAAATGATGAGTAGGTAGATTTCAGAAAAACGTGGAAAGACTTTCATGAACTGATGCTGAGTGAAGGGAGTAGAAGCAGGGCACACTGTACACAATAATAGCAACACTGTGCAATGATCAACTATGATTGTCTTAGCTCTTCTCAGCAATACAATGGTCCAAGAAAATTCCAAAAGACTCATGATGGAAAATGTGATCTACATCCAGAGAAAGAACTATGGAGTCTGAATGCTGATTGAAGTATATTATTTTCACTTTTCCTTGTGGTTTTTCCCTTTTGTTCTGCTTCTTCTTTTACAACATGACTAATGTGGAAATATGTTTATTTACATGATTTCACATGTATGACTATATCAGAATCCTTGCCATCTTGGGGAGAGGGGATGGAAAGGAGGGAGAAAAGATTTGGAACTCAAAAATCTTACGAAAAATGAATGCTGAAAACTATCTTTACGGATAATTGGAAAAAATACTATTTACAAGAAAAAAAATAAATGCCACTTAATCATAATGTAAAAAAAACAAACCGGCATACTACAGTGTGCTAGAATTCTCTCTAATATTGAAGTTCAACCTCCACTCTAACAATATATGCTAGAATCTTCCCCAAAATTGAAGTTCATTTGTCTGTATTCCACTCTTTTCCTTTTCGAAAATCAAGACATTTGTCTTTCTCTAGTTCAGGAAGACTTTTTCTCCCCCTCACATGATGTCCCCCTGTATAATGTCTCAGAGATGACTGGTTGGGTCTCAACAACCCCATTTGCCAATTTTGTATTTTTTTGAGGCCGGCAACTTCAAATCATTAAGGATTTTTAGGGTCTCTCTCTTACTGTTTATTTTTCTTGGGTTTTCTGTTCCCCATTAGTTATTTTTGTTTTGTCCTTTCTAGTACAAAGATTATTCTCAAAGAGAACAGGAAGAAAAATAAGTCAAGTATTTTTGCCCTGAGCAGTAGTCCATCCTTTTCTTGGTTTCTTCTTTATTCATCCATTTAGCTAAAAAAAAAAATCTCTTTGTTGTAAATCAAAAGCCTACTTAAGCACAGTGCTCTGAATCAACATCTCTCCGTTTCAGTTTCCTTAACTTTAAAATAAAAGAATTGTAATAGATAACACCAAAGATCCCTTCTAGTTCTAAAATTCCATGACTGACAATTTAAAAATTCATGTGTAAGAGATTCGAATCTAGGCTGCCAAGATAAAAAAAGGTAAAATTCTAGCACACAGAATGGTTTAATATCTCTTACCTGAAATTAGTAATCTCATTCCCTCATCAATTTGGTTTTTCCCGCCTCTAGGAAGCAGATGTGATTTTATTTAAAAAAATAATATTATTAAAACAAAGCACTCAGGAGGGGCCACTAGCATAGAAATCATCTAGCTATCTGATTTTCAAGTCTTCAAATTCAGTGGCTTTCTAAAGTTTATTTGTTATTAGACAGAACATTAGAAAAATATAGTTATTTCATATAATGAAAACCTAACAATAATTAGAATGTCTCGTAATGAAAGGAAGATAAAAACTGAGCCTTCGGCACATGATTATTTATGACTCATTATTTTAGGAAGATGATATCAAAACTTAGCCTTTTAGCATAAAAAATAAATTCAACAAGAAAATGAATAGGAGGTGATCTAGACATTTTTCTAGAAATAATATAATTTTATGGTATTGTGGAGTATCTCTGTTATTTGGAATTTAGATGGCATAATGAAGACTAATTTGACTTTCAAGGTTTCCAATATTGGGAATATTTCATTAATCTGGACAGTACCCATTTCGAATTCTCGATAATTATGCCTTGTCTAAGCTAAATAGGGAAACCACTGAACGGGAATCAGGAGAATTGGGTTCTAGTTCTGGATCTACTATTAACACAGTAATGTGTGTGCATATGGATGGCATTTTATCTATGTGAATCTCATCTACAAGATGGAACTCTGAGGTCCCTACCAACTCTGCTCTTACTTCAAGGACTTGTTTCAGGCATTTTATTTGAATGTAAATGATGTTTCTAATGTGTTCATTACAAACACTCTTACCCCCAAGGACATCTACTTGACAAGGTTTCTATTACTCTAGATTGTGTAATATGCTCTTAATCAGTCTATTATTTCTTTACAACTACAGTAAAACCTAATTAAACCAGTTGAGGAATAAACTGTTCTACATAAATAAATAGTTCAGATGATAGACATTTACCTGTTAGGGTTTTTTTTTTAACTATATGTATACTTTAATCACATCTGACGGAAACCTGCAATGTCTTCTTAAATAGTAAGAGGGCGAGTAGGGGTAGTGTTAGTAGTAACAGCTAATATTGATATAGAACTCTATAAAGTTAATTTATAAAATACTTCACATATATATTATGTCATATTATCCTCATAACAATACAGGAAGGCAGCTGTTTTTATCATCCTTATTTTACATGTGGAAAACTTAGTCTGACTGAGACTAAGTGACTGGCTCAAAATCTCACAGCCAAGAAAAGTTGAGGAAGGATCTGAAACAAAGGTTTTTCTGACCCAAGTCTAACACTATAAACATGATGTCCATAATGGAGGCTTCTCATGATGACTGAGGGTCATTATGACAGAAGATATCAATTACTATAATAAAAATAGTTCACATTTATAGAGTGCTTTGAGAATTCCTCAAAATAAGCCTATGACATAGGCAGGGTGTAACATAGTTCATTTGTATTGTTCTACCCAGGAGCCCTAGTTCCCTCCCCTCCTCCCCTCCACTCCACAATTGCCCTTTATTACCTTAATGATGGAAGAAAAATTCTTGGTGTGAAAGCCGTTCACAACCTGGCTTCAACCTACCTTAAGCTTCTCATAATATACTCTAGAAAGCTCTATATATTCAAGAAAGCCTTGTTGTTCCTCACATTTGCCATTTTCTCTCCATGCCTTTGTGTAGGCTATTTCTCCTGTGTAGAACACCCTCATCAAGTCATAAATCTAAAGCATATAGTCCAATCCACTCATTTTGAAAGATGAGGAAAATGAAGTAACTGGCTTGCTTAAGGAAGTCAGGCAGGCAAAATGTGAACCCAGGACCTTGGACTCCAGACCTAGTGCTCCTTCCAGCGTACCAAGACATACTCCCTCTTCACCTCTACTTCTTATAATTCCTAATTTCCTCAGCTCAGCTAAAGTGTGACCTCATACATGAATCTTTTCCTGACCTTCCACCCCACCCCCGCAAAAAAACCACAATCAATGCTCACCTCCCACCCACCTTCCTCATATTTATTTTATATGTTGAATGAGGTAGGAAACAAAAGCAACCAGGGAGGAGTAAAACAATGGTGGCACAGAAGGAAAGGTTGGCTTGAAATATTGTGACCCTGGTCTGCAGTCAGCAGGGCTGGATAAAGCCCAGTTGTAGGAGTGAGGTGAGTAGATGGCAGGAATAATCTCAGTGGGGATTTGAAACCAATCAACAAGCATTAAATAGCTACTCTGTGTTAGACACTGTCCTGGTTTGGGGAATACCAAGACAAAAAGGAAAGTCCCTATTTTTAAGGAACGATCTCTATGGAAGGTAAATAGTATGTATTTATTTGGCATATACACACATAATGTGTATCTGCATAGACACATATATATGTGAGGATATATACACACATGTACACATACACACACACATATAAAAGCTCTGCTGCCTTCTTTGTGTATTAGGTTGTCCCATCTCAAAGCTGTCACTGTCTGTGCAATCCCTTCTCTTACCCATCTAATTTGCTACTTTCTATTCTGCCACTGGCTGGGAAACAACCAACCGATTTTAAGGTTTGTCTAAAATTAGATTAAATTGGTTCTAAATGAGACTCTTTTCTACTAGGTAAAATTTTGTGACCTTTAGGGCATAGCCTTGATGACATCCATTTTGCTTGGTCAAAGGCACGTTTTGCTTACTTGGTGGTTCTCAGCTGTTCTAGACAGTTGAGGTAGCTGGTTAAGTGACTTTGAAATAGGTGAGTTGTTATAGTATTCTATAATTCATAATCAATATGAATTAGTTTTTCCCTGTATTAATTTTTCATAGCCAACTTAAGCATATGACTATACACATCAAAGTCTTCATCAACCCAGATTTCCTAACTGGTTTTTTCTGCTTCTAGTCTCCTACTACCAGATTATATCCTATTACCAAATTTATTTCCCTTAAAACCAGGTTTTTATCATGCTACTTCCATGCATAAGAAACAAAAATTATTCCTTACTCATAGAAAACAAACGCAGCCTAGCATTTAAAGACTTCTAACTCACTTCTTCTAGTTAGTAAAAGATGACCTCCTTATTATTCAGTAAATGCTAAGGTCAGGCCTATTCCTGTGCTTTTGACTGTAGATACTATTCCTCAAACCACCAGTCAGTCCTGCCCCACAGCCATCATTGATGGAAGAAATCATGGTAGAAACTGCTGAAACAGCTAGGGATCAAGTGAAGATAACCAAATAAAGTGAGTGTAAGTGACCTATACAGCTAATCCTCAAGTGGGATATTTGACTACCCATGTTTCTCAAGATTTTCTTCTGCGACGGAAATCAATGACTAATGTTTCAGACTTATTAGTTCTTTTGAATTATTTTAAATTTCACCTTATGCTCTGACTTGCCAAGATCTTCAAAAGAACAGACTTCTCAATGACAAGTGGAATAGTTTAAGTTTTCTCCTGAGGGCACAAAAATTCCCCACAGTACAAAACAAGCTGAATTAATCCTGCTCATGAAAAATGATTCAAATGTTCTAAGCAGTTGGTAAATTCAAATGACTAGCCAAGTCAAATTGAATTAAATATTTCCAAATTCTATACTTACTCCTTTTATTCTATAGCTAACTAAAAAAGTGTTTTAAGGCTGTCACAGGGTTATGGCAATATCTTACTTTCCATCACTAAGCAAATATTTATTAAGCATGTTTAATTAAGTTTAAGAATAGAAACACATGTGTGTACGTGTATACACAGAATATGTACAAAATTAACAGGAGGTAATGCACTAGAGCTTGGGGGATCTAAAATAAAAGTCCACATGCAGATCCTTCCAACGAGTTGCTTTTAACAAAGAGAGAAGAATTAGTCATGAAAGCATGGAAAACCCCAAGTAAAACTATGTTACCTCATTATCCCTCTACCTCCCTTGCTGAGCCCCTTGCCCTGCCCTAGGAGTCCATCCACCCAAGGCCCAATGCCTTTAAGCATAAAGAATAGTCTTTCTGTTGAGGCACAGCTTCTCCAGACAATACCCCTTGATTTCATATTCTTCCTCACTCACCTCCCCAACATAATCTGTCATTTGTTCCATTCCCTTAAGACCCTGCCAAGTAATTAAGCTAACCTAATAAATTAACAAGAGGGAAGGTGCTGAGGGCTGATAATTTGTTCTGTGTACTCTTCCAGAAAACTCTTCAACTATGGCCATCAATGTTTCTATGTAAATTAACAGGTAACATATGAATTTCAGAAATTGGGGTAGTCAATGGGGGAGATATTTTAAATAGTGAATAGAAAGAAGAGAAAAGCTAAGAGACCCAGTGGTATAGTATTTCAGCATCCTCCATGCATCATTGCTGAGGGAAAGGAACATGAGAGAAGATAGAAAAGTACACTCATAGTTCAAAGAGACCTCAAAAATCATCTAGACTCCTTTATCGATTTCCTGACAAGTAGTCATTTCTAATCTTCTTGAATACGTACAATAGGGAACTTAACTCCTTAACCTATTCTATTTTTGGGTAAGTTTTGTCTGAGAGATTTTCTTCAGAGGCCACAATCTGTAAAAATCTGTGACTTCCATGCATTGTGTCTAGCTCTATCCTCCAGATACAAGCAAATCTATCTCATTCCTTTCCACAGGACAACCTTTGAATATTTGAAGACATTTATCAGCTCTGTAACACCTCCGCCCCCGACAGGTTTTCCCTCCTTTAGACTGAACAACCTCAGTTTCTCAAAACAACCCTCATATGGCACAGTTTTGAGTTCCCCCCACTATTCTGAAGCCTCTTCTAGGCACACACTCCAACCTGATCACACCCTTTCTAAAATGTGGCTCTCTAAAATAAATACAGCACTCCAGATGTGACCTGACTTACACAGACTATGGGAAGATGATCATTTAAATGTTTTTGGACATTATTTCTATGAATGCAACCTGATACTGCCCTGATGCTTTTAGCTGTAATATTCTATTGCTTAAACATATCCAGGTGCCAGATCATTAAAACCCCAAGGATTTAAAAAACAAAACATCTAGACCTATCTACTTCATCTTCTCTCCTCCCATTTTGTATTTGTACAGAACCTAAATGTAGGCCTTTTAACCCTATTTTATTCCCTAGTGGGTCAGCTAATGTTTCCTGTCAATAGTGGGTCATCTGAAAAATTGATAAGCATGATATCTGTAACCTTATACTGACTTCATTTTCTGCACCTGAATTTCTAGCTACACTTGCTTCCTCTGATCTAAATTCATATACTGTTCTTCTACTGTTCTTCCCCTTCCTCTCTACCAGTTCAAAGACTTCAAAATCCACCTCAAGTCTTCTTTCTATCACAAATCATTTCCTAATTGGGCAAGCTCACAGTGACTTCTCTTTTAAATTCCTAGAGTAGAGAATGGCAACTGAAATAGTAGAAAGAAGACTTAAAAGCAAAATGTAATTTACTTTTCTCCCTTTGTTACACAGATTATACTTTGCCCTTCAGAGGGATCCAGTGGGTTACAGACATCTTTTATTTTCATATTTTGGAGAGCTCTAACATTTGATTGATATTTCTATATGTAATAATATATTAACTCAAGGCCTCAAGAGATTATACTTTTATGTGTTTTTAATTCAACAAACATTTAATAAGCATTTCTATGGTCAAGGTATTGTGAGAGGTGCTTGGGATAAAGAGGAAAAAAAAGCCACTGGCCTCAAGAAACTTACATTCTACTGAGGAAAAACAACATATATAACAAGAAAAATAAACCCATAAGAAGTTAAAGAGAGAACTGTAGTTTATAATTTTTATTTTGGTGTATAGTTTTTTGAAAAGTCCTTGCAGCACAGATCTGAAATCAGATCTGACTCAAAAAAAAAAAAAAAACAATTACCACCAGATGCAACTCTGCTTTGTCCGCCTTTTTGCATAGTTGCCTATTTGGGGGACAGCTATTATTTAAAAAGTAACCAAGCGCCGAAGTATCAAGCTTAGGAAGATGACAAGCTAAAAGTTTCACAACCGAAATGAGAGGACAAGACTAAAAATATTTCCAAAATGTGAATCTTCTCATCACAAACTCAGACTTTATTCTTTGTCTAATTCCTCTTCATTTGTCCTATTTGCCATCTCTATCCCCTTCGATATCTACTATAACTACCCCACAAGGACAGAACACCTAGTTCCATGTTTCAAAAGTAATTACTGTTAATTGACTATTTCTTGCATGTGTCAGAAGGGTAACAATTTAGGGTGCGTCATCTGTATAAAGATTGCCATAGGCATATATCTATAACAGGGAGTTCATGAACTGATAAAATATTATTTAATTTTGAAATTATGACTATATTGTCAACTTTTAATATGATACAATACAACAGTATCTCTAATATAACTTATAGAAATGTGCAGACTGAATTAAAGGTCTACCTGAGAGCTTTGGGTGGATTTAAAATTTTTTTTAAAAATACTCCTCTTCTGGGGCAACTAGGTAGCACAATGAGTAGGAGTCAGGAAGACCTGAGTTCAAATCCGTCCTCAGACACTTGACACACTTACTAGCGGTGTGACCTTGGGCAAGTCACTTAACCCTAATTGTCCTGTTTTTCCCCAATTTAAAAAAATAATATTCCTCTTCTATGTATTATCCGTTTCCTTCAACTTCTGAAAGGCAAAATAAAATTAGCAATATGAACAGTTAGCTATTTGTTAAACCAGATGGTGTAGAAGTACAGCACCCAAAAAGAAGGTCCAAACTGAAGAGTGCAGGTGTGCAAACCAACAAATACAGAGTACAATGATGCCACTAGATTATATCTGAGAATGAGCTTTGTTATTCACAAGCACTAGCTAATGGTACAAATGAACAGTAACAGACAGAATATCCCATTTCAGGTAGTAAGCCTGGACAAGGACACCTCATGTCCAACCATTAGCCAATTACCATCCAACCCCTAACTGATGCAGTATTAATAGCTACCTGTAACAGACACTGTCGGTGCAAGGATTGTGAACTCGGACAATGACAAAAACATGCTGGAAGTGAGAACGAATGTTCTTTGGGCTGAAGGGCTGGGCTCCAGGTTCTTGGAAAACTATTGTTACAATATCATTTCCAATGTGCCTCTTCCGTAGGAGCTAAAAAGGAAAACAGGAAAATATTTTCACCAAGGCTATCCTTTTTTCCATTTTCTTTATTTTAAAAATTAATTACAGATTACTAACATTAAAGAAATCCAATAGCTGCTGCCAAAATGTTCTTTTGCCTTATACTTTCCTAAATTGAAAGAAGTGGGAAAAGGTCATTCTGACATTTTCAGAGAATGCATAGGAATTTTAAGCCAATCCTGGACATATTAGACAATATCCCAGCATGTCTAAATACCAGTTTTTCATAACAACAGCTTTAATTCTCACATAAGGAAGAGACTGGTAGAAGGAAGATTCTTAATGGTGAAAACTGCTAAAGTAATTACAATACAATTTATATGCTGGTTTAGTAAGATTCATCAAAAAAAATTTGCTAGGGAAATTTAAAATACAGTTTTAGCAGTGCAAGCTAATGATGTAGAAATTAATAACATTCTGGAATGATATAACAATTTTGAAGTAGGCTAAATTTCAAGCATAAATAGTTCCTATAATTATGATGAAAACTGCTTCAAAAGGCCATTTGCTGCTTCACAGTAAAAAATCTTGAGTGACAGCATTCAAATTTAAAAAACAAAAACAAAAAACTGGCAGCTAGGTTTCAAAAATTATTCTTCTTATTAAGTGTTGTAACATTCTCCTAGAATGGCTTGGCTATAATAATGTTTTAGCCTTTAATTAAAAAACAAAAAAGGAAAACCCCAATATAATAGTAAACTTTAAAAAGAAACAAAAAACTCAGGAGAGCAAATTCATACTATCTTGCCTATTATTTCAATCTGTACCATAAAACAACTTTCTTTGCTTGAATCAAAGCATTCAAAGAATACATCAGAACTATCAGTAAACTGTAGCTGCAGCCTGCTGGGAGAAACACGAACTTTGCAGGATGGATTCTGAAACTGGGAATGAGTCAAGATCCCAGGAAAATGTATTTCAAATTTAGGAGACTGAAAAGACCCACATACCTCAACTATTAAAAAGTCATCGTATCCCTTAAAAGTAGAGAAGATATTTCAACAGAAGTTCAAACAAATCAATGCCACCTGAAATAATTTGTAGCATAAATCTTACCTTTAATTAAAGTACTAATCTACTTAGAATCTTAGGTCAATCAAACACAATATTAACATATTTATAACATGCTCTGAGAAATATTCTTTCTTCCAATGTAAGCAAAAATCAACAATAACAACACACTCTTTTTTCCCCAACAGTGAAGAAAAATCTGTTAATTTTGGCATAGCCAAAACAGAAATTTAAAGAAGGGGCACCAAAAATAGTTTTATCTTGTGCCTGGCTAAACTGCTAACCAAGTATGTATGAAAAAGCATCTATTCAGGATATAAAAAAGTAACATTAGAAAATAGACAACTGAACATGTCATCCTCTTTCTAGACAGAAAATTATCAATCTGATAGTAGTTAGAATTAAATACAGTATTAAACTCCTTCAAAGGCATTTTTGAAGACTAAATTCCTACAGTAACTACCCCCCCCCACCCCAAAAGGTGTCCTTTTAACTTCATAAAATAATTAGGAATGTCAATATAAATACCTGATAAAGAATTCTTCTCTTGTAGGCATAAACTCATTAATATATTAGGCCACATTTCTACTTTTGAATACCTAGAATACCAGCTGCTTTCCTCTTCTCCACATTCTGATATATGGACATAATATTTTATCTTAATTTTGAACAAAAGTCAAAATTTATTTTTTGTTTTCAAAGTGCCACCTGGCTCTTACAAACATATTGTTCTGTTGGTTAGAAGTAAAGCAATGGAAATAAGAAGACATATACATTGAAAGGGGTGAAATAAGTAAAACTATTATTTTTAAAAACTAAAATTAAAAAGAAATTGAAAAACTAGCAAAGAGCACCCAATGTAAATGGTGGGGTCGGGGGAACAAAAAGAGAATTGGTTATAATTCTTCTTTGCAACATGACCTAATGTGAAAATATGAAAAACAAAAGAGAAACTAAATGCTGTGTAATGATAACGTTCATGTTGAGTTCTGGTGAAGAGATAAGAAAATGCACTTTCTCTTCACTGGAGGGGTAGAGGTTACAGATATGGAATGTGGTATATCTCAAAAATGGTCTTTTTTTTCCTCAATTACTTTTTTTCCCCTTTTAAAATGAGTGTTACAAAGAGGGGAATACTAGGTAGGGGAAGGGAAAAGATATTTTCAGAAAAAAAATGTGAAGTATAAAAGGTATCAATAAAAATAAGATTTTAAAAAGGAAATGGAACCATAAAGAGGCATGTGGATCAGAAAGAACAAAGGACTCAGAGGGAGAAGTCTAAGACTTCAGTACTGCTGTGACCCTGGCCATATCATAACCCATCTAAGCCTCAGTTTCTCATCTGCAAAATGGAAATTATATTTGGAGTACCCATCTCATACTCATTGTGATAGAAGTACTATGCAAATTATAAAGCACTATTTGTCCACCTCTTATCTAAACAAATTTTCTACTTCTTAAAATTTCTTGCTTAAGACTAAGGCCCTGAATAACAGTATTCAGACTAAATATTTTAAAACTATGAGCTTTTCACATAAAAAATAATAGTTTTTTAGTCAAATTTGGCTGTATTTCTCTCTCAAATATGATTTATTGATGCACTTTGATTTCAAACAACAGACACTTCCCAACACCCAAACAAACCATACCAGGAAGTCCGTACCCTGGATAATTAAGGAAAACTGCCTCACAGTCTTGCATTTCATTTTCCCCTTCCCCCTCATCATTTTCCCCCCACTCAGAGGAATTCAGAAATAGGGCTGCATATAAAACGAATAAACAAAACCACTCTGACCAAAGAACTAAATAGGTTTGTCTATTTCTAAATATGCTGGTGATCATAAGTGCCCAATTATTATTTACTAGGAGCTCTCTTTGGTACCAAGTTGTCCTTTACAAACCACTCAGCTTTCCTACTGCTCTTCAACAGTTTCCAGGAGCTGAGTTGGGGTTATGAAAAGGAGCTTCATAAAAGAAAACATAGCACAATAAAAAAAAAATTAGAAAGCTATGTCACCCTATAAAATAAACAAGAATTTGCTATCTTGGGTTGATTTTAAAAATTACATCCCAAGAATGTGTTCCAAAGAGTTAATCAAATTTAAAATTAAGCTAGGTAGATTATCTCCGTACTTGACTATATAACTCTGACATAAAGGTCTATCCAGTAGCTGGACTGCCTTCTGCTAAATGCGAGCTGGGGGTGGGGTGATAGTCTTGGTTAACAAAAATGGTATTTTTAAGTATTTGTAAAACTGGACCATGGCTGGTATTTATGACATCTGTTGAAAGGACATGAATCTTGACCACGACATCTCTGTATTCTGACTTGAATGCATATATTTTAAATTGCTTATACACAACCACGTACGTGCCTCCCCTTGCAACTAGATTCTGGGTGAAGGTTCAGTGTTGTCTACAGATAAAATATTTGGAACAAAGAACAAGAACTGCTTCCATTACCCATTTATTTTTATTTCTCTTCAATAACCTGCTCTGCAATGCATAATGAAACATTAGACTATCTTGACTTTTGTACTTAGGCTTCTTGAGATGAAACATCACCCACACATACATGTTCTTTGAAACCCCGCAGAGGCATCTAATCACCATTATTTCAACTTGTTCTCTTCCGATTTCATGGAAACCTCAGTCCCCGTGGGTGAAAGGCAAATAATTCATTCACAAAGCTACCCGCCTGGCTGTTAACCTAGAATTTGTCTCTTCATTTGTTTTCAGCTCATTTGCCATTCCTTACTTCCACAAAGTAGAGTGCTTCCTGCTGCTCTAACAGGTGCAACATTAAACTCTGGTTTGATATTTTGCAATTCTGCTACTTAGGCTTTTGGGGAAATGGAATGTGGGAGATGTAAATAGCATCGGTATCCTACCTGTTGCTTGTTGTTAGGTGTATATGGAAGCAAAGTAGATACATGGAACATGATTTCATAGTCTTTGTATGTTGTATAAAGAGAATGGGTACCAGTTGAATCAGCTGCAAGAAAAGAAAGATATTTATAAATGAAATAAATTACTTAGAATAGGAATCATTAACATCTCTCAAAGCACTAGTAAATTATTGGTGACTAAGAAATACTTGCCATGTTCTATTATTCTACAGAGAAGCATTTCAATGTTTTAACCAACAAACAGCTATATAACAAGGGTTTCTGCAGCACAGCAGAACCAAGTTTTTATGGAAAGTTCTAGTACTCTTTAGAATCTTGTCAGTACATCCTCTGCTTCAGTCTTTTTCAAGAAAGGAATCAAGTTCCTTTCATTTAAAACAAATGATTTTGAGTTTCAGAATAAATTTGCCTACAAAATGTCTGGTATCAGAAGCAAAAACTACAAAGAAATACAACAGAATGACAAAACTATTTCTTTATTAAGCTCTAGTAGGCAGTGTGAGGTATTTATTGGATTGCAGGAAATGGTAATATACTTTGCCTCTAATTTTTGTCTCATTCATCCATACCCTTGAGATGTTAAAAGCTGTGATGGGCATTAGCTGATGCTCTTGTAAAACACAATAGCTACATCATCCAATCTTCCTCCAAAACCTGATATTACTTGATCATTTCCCATTATATTTGTAAAAATACTCTAAAGAGTTATAATATTATGCCAAAGCTTTGCCCTTGAGCATATAAATAACTACCAATCATTTATATTTAAGAAGACACAAACACTAAGGCAAAATACACGCATAGCTAAAAATCTGAATCATGAAGTCATTTGGGAAAAACAATAAAATAATGCCACTTTATACTTAATATGGAACATTATGGGAGGAAAAATCTCTCCTGGATGCTTTTTTATAAAAATCAATTGCATATATTACTATAAGTAAGTATTCAACTGAACTAGGTAAGTTGGATGCCTCTATGAATCTGCCTTGGGAAAAACTTTATTATTAATTTCCTGCTACTAAAATTTGCAGAACTGATTAAGTACATTTCAAAATCTCAAAATAAAAGTATCAATTTTGACATGTACTCAGAGTTTTTCAAGCTTCTTTTAACTCTATCTTCATTTCTCACAATTGTACTTTATTCTCTGCCCATTCCTAACCAGAGCTGATGATTAATATGGAAGACAATGAACCTGATTCTTTAACCCAAACAAAAGATACTGCTAAATTTTGTTGAACTCTTCTTGGCAGTTTTTGTCTTTCACAATATGGTACATTTGGTACAAAGTTGTCCTTTTTTTTCCTCCCCTGTACCTTTATAAACCACTCAGTTTTCCTAATGCTTTTTCATAGTTTCCAGGAACTGAGTTAGGATTATGAAAAAGAACTACATAAAAGAAAAATATTTACATTTAGCATAATAAAAAATTAGGAAACTGTATAACTTTATAAAGTAAACATTTATCTTGGGTTGATTTTTTAAAAGGGGGTTGATTAAAAAATTATCCTAAACATGTGTTCCACTAAAGTCCCACTCCAATGCTTCACTGTGGTGTGGCAGTACCTTCTCAAGTCAGAAAGGTTTATGGGAGAGGCCCTGTGAAGAACCAAATGTCTCCTGTCTTCTCATAACTGAGTTTAGAGAGGCTAATCACCAGAAAATTGGCCTTTATAGGATTAATTTTTTTTGGTCACGGTGACCCATGAAAACTATCTAATGAGGCATGTAGGAGTGTTGTGCTGGAGAAACCACAGTGACGAAATCAAAAATATGTTTGAAAAAGTACCAAATCCCGAAGACAGGGTTAGATATGTACATTTTATTTCCTGTTGTTTGATAATTCGTTACTCAAAGAACTGGATAAAAACTGAAAAGAAGACTAAACAGTCCTGACTGTTATTTCAGAACATAAAGTGAATAAAACATTATTCTAGACTATGTTTTTTTGCAAACTGGGTAAAGAATTTGCAGAACAAATCCAAAGGAATTTGCCTACCATGCCATAGGTACCTCTTTGCTCTGGAAGTTCACTCTGGCCCCAAATTACTTATCCCATCCAGACAGGACTTCCTCAATCATGACCCCTACCTCAAGTATTTTCTCCTTTTTTTTCCCTCCCCCTCCCCTTTTCAATTTCCATTGTGTTATCTTCTCCCAGAAGATGTAAAGTCCTTAAGGGCAGGGACTATCTTTCTCTTAGCTTGTATTTGTATTCTCAGCAGAGAACCTGGCCCATAGTAAATGTTGAATAAATACTTGTTGACTGGCCTTCCTTTGCCCTCATTTTAAGACAAGCACCATCATTCTCTTTCCTATCCTTCTTTTATAGGAATCAATGAATAAATGTTATCAAGTGTAGAACTCAGAAACTCTTCTCTATACTGTTTTATCTTACAGAAAAAATATATATCAAATAAATTCTAAAGTAAAACATATCTATGAGGAGTCTGAAGTACACTGACTAGCAAATAAGATGTACTTCCTACTAGTAAATAATCATAACGGCTAACACTGATCCAGCGTTCACCATGTGCCAGGCACTATGCTGTGTGCTTTACAAGAATTATCTCATTTGATCCCCACAAAAGCCCTGGCAGGTAGGTGCTACTATTCCCATTTTACAGATAAGCGGGCAAAGGATATAAAGAAGCGGCAATGACAAAGAAAAACAAAGTTTTCGTAACCATAAAAAATGGTTTAAAATCTCTCACAATTAGAGAAATGTAACTTTAAACTCTCATGTATTGCTGTTTGACCACTGAGATGACAAAGATAGTTCTAAGTGACAAAATTCAATATTGACACCATTGCCTTGTTGGCAGAGATATGAATTATTACCACAGATCTTTTGGTCCAGAGGGCCTAGAGAGAGGCACGTTTTCCAAGGAGGTCAAAAAAAGAAAGAATAATCTCACTGGGCTATACAAGCATTGATATAAAGAATTCAGAGACGGACAGCTAGATACAGGAACAAATGTCAAATGACATAAGCAGAATAAGGAAAACAATATACAAAATGATGATGACAACATAAGTAAAAAGGGCAATAAAATGAAACTAAACTCCGTAGCTATAGGGACCAGTCTTGGCTGGAAGAAGAGTAGAGAAAATGTACCTCCTTGACATAGTTATAGATGTGAAGAGGTGAAGAGGTATCTAATGTGTTGTCAGAAGTGGTCAGTGTTATTCAGTCAGTAAATAAGCTTTTATTAAGTGCCTACTATGTGCCAGGCACTGTGCTAAGCACTGGGGACACAAAGGCAAGAGACAGTCTCTGCTATCAAAGAATCCTCAGTCTAATGGTAGAGATAACATGAAAACAAGCATGAAAAACTGCTTTTGGTCCTTCTTGTTAAAATCTTAGTTACAAAGGATGGCTCCCTGACAGGGCAGACCAATTTGGAACTTCATGTGATGTATCAAAAAAAAAAAGTTATCAATAATAATCTTTTAGAAAAGACATAGTAATCCCAGAAAGAGGAGCCTCAGCCAAATGGTGAGGTCAGAGGGTAGACTATGGAGAAGTGAGTGAGCAAGGGAATAAAAAAGCAGCAAGTAAGCGTAGTTATCCTTAAGGAAAGAGAGAAAAGGTTTAGGATGGAAGGTCAAATATAAGTCACAGAGAGGGTAGATTTAATCACTTTCACTGGCAGAAAGGCAAGAGTCATTATGTGGGGAAAGACTGCAGGGACAGATGAATGATAGAGACAATACCTTCAGCTTCTTTGAAGAGATCCAGACATGCAGCCACTGACTTTTAAATATACTGCATAAAGGAATGCAGCCTGGGGATATTATAGTCTTGCCTATTAGAAAGTAAGCTTCTTGAAGGCCAAGAACTATCTTGCTTTTTAAATTTATATTCCTGATATATCACGCAGTGTGTAGTACATAGTAAATGCTTAATAAATGTTTTTTCACTCATTCATAGGAACAGTGTCAGATACTGATCAATGCTTTTCCCTTTAACTAGACCTAAATAGTTTTGAACTCAGATAATTTAGGGATGGAAAACAAAATGTGCAGGGGCATATATACTATGATATTCTACTTCCTGGCATCGAAAGAATTTGTATATATATACTTAGTTGTGGCTAGTGGATGTTTTTTCTTCTAATTATTTTTAAATAGAGAATGACTTGATTGTTATCATTGCTAGTTTACTGATGTTTCCTAATGCTTAATTATTAAAATCCATGAGCAGAGAAATGAACAAATCAACTGAAAACACAATATTAACACTTTCTGTTCCTCCTTTTCTCCAAACTTCTATCCCATGTGGAGTTGGAATAGACAAAGGGAAGAGTAATAATCTCACTGAGTTGCAATTTGGTTTTGTGACAATTCTTGAGAAACTGAGTATTTTGAACAAGTAGGAAGTAATGACTTGGGTGGAGAACATCCCTGCTGGATGTCATACAGAAAGAACATCGGAATTAGTAATCATCATTCTTATATCTGATGTTGATTAATGGGACTCTCTTGCAGATGAAGAATATCTGGATTCCTGTTCCCTTGACAAACTTTTATTCTGGCAGTTGCAGCGAAGGGAAAGAGAATTTACCTAATCTAATTAAGCCTATTATCTGCATAACATGAGGAAGGAACCAACAGACCAGAAAAACCTTAGATTAGGAGTTCTTAACCTTTTTTGAGTCATAAACTCTTTGGAAGTCAGGTGAAGCTTGTGGACATCTCAGAATGTTTTTAAATGCATAAAATACAGAGGATCAGAAAGGAAATCAAGTGAAATACAATTACCAAATATATATACACACATACATATAATGAAAATTTTCATTGACACCAGGTTAAGAACACCTGCATTCCTCTTCCTGCAGTAGCTGAAGAAAATTACATTCAGAAACAAACTAGGAAACGCAATGCATGATGCAAACAACACCCAGATATCCTGTTCTGGAAAACATTCAGTGATAAGGGAGGAGCCAAATCTGGTTGTCCTGTTTGCCATGACTGTAAATGACCAAGGATCTCTACAGATCTCTACAGAAGAGGTTTACTCACTGTCTTTATTTCCAAAGCAAGGAAGAAATATATCTTTTCCTAGGTTTCCTGGGTGAGGGTTATCAGCTAAGAAAGGGATGGGGAACCTATAGCTTCAAAGCCACACGCAGCCCTCCACAGTGCGGCCCTTTGACTGTTTCCAAACTTCACAGAACAAATCCTTTTATTGAGCTGAGACAATGGAAAAATCACTAAAAATATAATTGGGCCCCTTGTGTCACAAAAGAGTTACACTTAAAGTAAAACAAAACAAAAAAAAACAAAGTACTCACAAACACAGAACACAAAAAATTCAAAGCAAAACATTTCAAGCTGACTAGATTAGAGCAAGAAGACTTGATACAGGGAAATTAGGTAGAAATCGACTTTTTCTGTCCGGAATAGAGGTGATAGGGGCCTGTACTATGGTGATAGCTACATGAATGGGAGGAAAAGGGAAATATATGAGAGATGTTGTGAAGCTGGAAAGGAAAAGATTTAACAACTTACTGGATCTGTGGGATGAATATCAAGTCAAGACAAATATTTATTAAGTGCCTTGCATGTGTAAAGTATTGCACTAACCATAGGCAGACAAAGAAAGATAAAAAGTCCCTGCCATCAAGAAACTCGCACTCTAATTGGGGACAAAACACAATTACTTACAAGATATATGCAGTATAAATTGGAGATAAGCAACAAAGGGAAGGCCGGGAGGTACAGATGGGCAAGAACAGAATGCCAAGCATGAGGTCAGTCAATGAAAATGCCTGGATTCAAGTGATGATGGAATGACTTGTGTGAAGAAAAGCAAGGAAGCCAGGGGTATGGGACCATCCAGTATGTGGAGGGGAGTAAAGTGTAAGAAGACTTGGAAAGGTAGCAAGGGCCAAGGTTATGAGGGCTTTAAAAGCCAAACAGAGAATTTTCTATTGATCCTGGAGCCTCTAGAGCATATTGAGAAGGGAGTTGACATGGGCTTTAGGACAATACTTCAGCAGCTGAATGGAGAATGGTTTATTGAGGGGAAAGACTTGAGGCAGGGAAACCAACTAGAAGTTATTGCAATAGTCTAAGTGTGAAGTAATGAGGGTCTGCTTCAAGGACCAACTAGAAGGTTATTGCAGTAGTCTAAGTGTGAAGTAATGAGGGTCTGCTTCAAGGAATAATGTGAAGGTAGAATGAACAGGACTTGGCAAATACTGCATGTGGCTGTGTGAGAGAGAACGAGGAATAGATGATAAAATCTAGTGACTGAATGAATGATGAATCAGATGTAGGTCTCCAATAGTGATAGCCTCAATAGTATTAAGAAAGATGGAAAGAAGTGAAGGTTTAGGGGGAAGATGGACTCTGCTTTGGTCATATTGAATTTGAGGTGCTAATGGGACATCCAATTTGAGGTGTCCAAACAGCAATCCAAATGCAGGAGTAGAGCTCCAGAGAGACGTTGGAGCTAAATATAGAGATCTGTGAAACATCGTCACAGCTGTCAACCCAGGAGACTGAGATCACCTCATCAGTGGGATGATAGAGAGGCAAAAGAGAAAAGGACCCAGTACAGTCTTAAGGGAGACCTGCAGGTAGTAAGAGTGATCATAAAAGGAGCCTGAGAAAGAGCAGTCAGACAGGAAGAAGAACCCCAAGACATCAGTGTTATGAAAACAGGAAGTAGTAAAGAAGAATGAGGAATGAGAAAAGGCCATTAGATTCCTGTAAAATGCAAATTTTCTCATGACATTAAGAGAGTTCTCTTTTTTAACCACCCATATTTAGATAATGTTCTATATTGAGGTTTTTTCTTTATGGAATGTCTTACGTCCCTTCTTAGACCATGCATCTCATTTGTCTTCTATAGCGTTCCTGAAACATTTGGGAGCACTTGTATTACATTTAGCTCAGATAATTTCTGGCAAGTTAATAAACAAAGCTTGTACAAGCCCTTCACAAAGAGACACTGTTTCCTATGTGCTGATTTGACAAATTTTAGGAAATAAATTTCTCAAACGATAAATCAAGAACACAGCTTCATGTACTGGTGGTGTACCACTTTTGAATATTACCCTTATTAGATAGCAACTGTGGTTTTTTAAAAATTTATTCTTAAACGAGGAAGGTGATAGTTACTCAGAGGTCTCTCTGTCCTATAAATGATCAGGATGAAATGGAAATCAAACACTAAACTGTTGAAAAATTTCTGGCAGAGCTATTCAAATAAAATGCCAGAGGAACATATAAGGGTTTCTCTCCCCGCCACCGCTCCCCGCCCCGGCTCTTTTCTTTTGCTTGGAATGCTTCTATCAGTATATGAGAGAAGAGAAAGTATAATTTTAAGAAATACTATTCCAGAGAAGGTAAAGAATGGTTCAATAATTTTTTAATTATTAAAAATTCAATACATTTGGTAACATATCAACCATGGCTGCCTCATCAGGGTAGCTTCAGTATTTTTATCCCATGTAGTGAGAAAATGTAAAAGAGGACTGTCCTAGAAATGGTGAAGATCCAAGCACCCAGAAGGTCAATCTGTACCCAACAGAAGGTTAATAAATGTCATCTGAAAGATGAATGAATGAATAGCGAGGCAGGACCAATGGTTAAACTCTGGGTTTGGGGTTTTGGTTAAGAATTAAAATGTCCCATAACTCTAAAAAAGGAGTTTGTCTAAAATAGATCAGGGGTTTTAGTAAACTGTAACTACATTTGTGTTTTTCTCTGTGAAGGGGCAGGACTGTGCAATCTTCCATTGTGTTTAAAAAAAAAAAGCATAGTCAGTAAACAAGTATTTATTATTTTGTTACTAAGTGCCAGGAATTGTGCTAAGCACTAGCAATGTAAAGGCAAAAACACTGTCCTTAACCTCAAGAAACTCACCTTCTAGTGAAGAAGGCATCTATAACCATAAATGAGGGACATATGAGATATATACAGAATAGGTAGAAAGTAACCTCAGTGGGAAGATCCTAGCAGCAAAGGGAGCAAATACAGATTGGACAAAGGTGGAATTGGAGCTAAGTTTGGGAGGTTAAGAGGCAGAAAGGAAGAGGAAGAACAACCTATCATGGAGATAGCCAATGCCAAATCATGGAGTTGGGAGAAAAGTGTCATGTATGAAAAACAGCGAATAGGCCAATATATCTAGGCTTCGAAGTTCATAGAGAGGAGTGTAAGAAGACTGGATACTTAGGAAAGGGCCACATTGTGAAAGCTTTTAAAGGCCAAACAGAACTTCATATTTGATCCTGGTTGTAATAGGAGCTATTGGAGTTCATTAAGTGGTGAGAGGGGAAGGAATCGTTAGATTTATGCTTTAGGAAAATCACCAGAAAGATGAATAGACAATGGATTGTAGTGGGGGAAAGGATTAAGGCAGGGAAATCAACCAGAAGGCCATTGTACAGGTGAAAGGTGACAAGGGCCTGTACCAGGGTGGTAGCCAGGGGTCATAAACAGGAGATGATATGAAGGCAGGAACAATAAGATCTGACAACAGCTCAGATATATGGGATGAGAGTGAGAAGTAAAGGATAACACTAACTTTGCAAAAGCCTTGGAGGTAGCTCCGATGGTAACAGCAAAGTTGAGAAGAGGGAAGATAATAACTTCTGTTTTGGCCACATATTGAGTTTGAAATCCCTATGGAACGAATACAGCATAGGAGGCACTGTGGTACAATGGAGAGAGTAACGTATTTGGAAACAAAGTTTCTAGGTTCAAATCCTGGCTCTGCCACTTTCAACCTGTATAGACTTGGGCAGGTCATTGTGCCTACTGAGGCCTCAGGTTCCTTATATGTAAAATGAGCAGGTTGGACTAGTGGGCTGCTAAGCTCCCTTGCAGCTTTAAATTCATGATCTATATGAACTACAGTGGGCTCAGGCTAAGTATACTCTTACAGCTATGTATTTTTCATGATCTATGATCCTGTGAAATTGTAAAAAGGCAAATCTAGGCTTGATGCCAGGGAAAAGCTGCCTAACATTTTTTGCTATCCCAAAGAAGAACATGCTGCTTCAATAGGTGGTAAGTTACCCTCCACTGGAGATCTTCAAGCAATGAAAAGATAAGCACTTGCCAAGAATATTATAGTGAAGATTCCCCTTGGATATAAGTTTGGACTAGATAACTATGTGAGGTTCCTTTCAACTCTGAAATTCTGTTATATCATGATCTTTATCAGAGATGCAAATGTTTTCCCCTATTCCACAGTTTCCATTCTCTCTTGGCTACATTAGTTTATTCGAGCAAAATCTTTCCACTTTCACATAGTCCAAATCATTTACTTTATTGTGATATCCTTTATCCCTTTCTCTGATTAAGAATCCTCTCCCTAGCCATAACTGTGAAAGGAATTGCCATCTATTTTTAAAAACTGATGTCCCTTTTTATAGTTAGGTTGCTTATCCATTCAGAACGTATTGTGGTATGTATACAACGTTGGTCAAAGGCTATATTTTATCACTACTTTCTAGCCTTCCCTGCAGTTGTCAGACTATTTGAGATAATTTACATTTATTTTAATAAACTGTACAAAACTAAAATTTTTAAAAATCACACTGCAAAAAATGTGTATACATACACATATGTATATATATCTATATGTGTATGTATATGTATGTATGTATATAGTATTCTATTAGGTAACACCTATCAGTAATTTTAAGTCATATGGATTTCTCACAAATTTTGAATGACTTGAAATTTCCAACATATGTAGAGTAAGCAGGTCAATACTGAATATGAACAGATACAAGAGTTTGACAAATTAACCATCACAAGAGATACGAGAAATGATTTCTCACTAGCTATTTTTAAATACTCTTTCTTTAATATACCAAGTAGAAATTTTACATGCTTAAGGCTACAGAATGCAAATATTGTTACCACATTTTGTTACAAAAAAACAAATTTTAAGTGAAGATGGATATCTTTAAACTTACATATATACAAGTGATTTTATTAAAAGAAAGAGCACTTTGTCCAAGCAACACAAAATCAATGAGCTCATTTCCATGTCATCATGGCAAACACTTTGTCAAAGCACTCCTTTATTGACCAAGGGAAAATCCAGAGAAGCTGATTCCTTGACAAAATTTACTTTCAAAGGCTTAGTCAAATTCTTAAAGAACCTTTTGAAAATGAGCTTTTCTTAAATTGAAATGAAATTATTTGAAGTCTAGATAGAATTATTTAAAAGCAAACAGTTAACTTCTGATTATTTTAGAACATATTATATTGATGACAGATTCCCTGTGTGTGTGGCTCTATCCAGAGACTGCATTCTTGGACTCTAGGGATATCTGGGAGGTTGGTCTTTGGGTTTCCATACATGCCTAAATTCTCTGTGCCAAGTCATTTAGTAATAAATTGTTAATCACAAAAACACATATCACTCACCCCTCACAAATCTTCAGTGGTCCCCCATTGCTTCTAGGATAAAATATAGAAGCCTTAGGCTGCAGCCTTCCACAATAAGCCTTCTATCTACCTTTACAGTCTTTTTTCTACTGCCTCCCTCCATGAGAGGGGGAGAAAGGGCATGAATTTTCTATTCTAAGTATAACATTTTACTCCAACTACACTTTAACGCAAACGATGCCCCAAGTCTGAAATGAATTCCCTCCTCAATAGCTTTTCTTCAAAGTACAGTTCAAGTATGTCACCACTTTCCAGTAAAATGTAAATTCTTTGAGAGTGAAGGAATGTCTCATATGTATATTTGTATCAGGGCATAAAACAATGCCTAAGTCAGAGTAAACACTTAAATAATTTTTACTAGCTTGATTTGCTAATTTTCTTAGTTATTAGCATTCTCTTTACTGAAACCTCTCTCTCTTTCCTCCATTTTGTATAGATACAGTAGAATGTAAGCTCCTTGAGGACTGGGATGAATTCAATATTGTCTACGTATTCCAACACCTGAAATATACCTAACACATAACACAGAAAAATAACGTTTAGTGGATTCAACTGAATTCTCCAATTACATTAAATAATTGGAATTAGCTATATGACTATATGTGTATGCATGCAGATACATATGTACCACTTCACAAATTTACTAGTTACTTAGACAATAAGCACTAAGACTCCTCTTTTCTTAAAGTTCTCAACATGCTCAAAGGCTTTCCTATTATATGTGATGATTTTGTACTAATGAGGAAAACTAGGAAAATATGGCAGTAATTAAGATAGGACAAACGTTATAACTTATATAGGTAAAAAGATATTTTAGGTATATAAGAATTTATTAATTCTTTATCAGCTACAAATAAAGCACAAATGAGACCTTACAGTCATAAAGAAGACGTTAGGCTATTTATGTTTTTTAATAGACTCTCTTGCATGTGGTTTAGCAAATCGGCAACAGAACCATGGCAACAGGAAATTCTTTCCTGCCGTGGAGTTTATGAATGCTTTTCTGTTTTCATGACTCAAGTCCTTATTTAATTTCCTGTACAGTAAGCTTGTGAGATAACTCTTGACTGCAATGCAGATGGGCTCTTCCAAAGATCCATTCAAAGAAAGGCAGGTCAAAGGCCTTTAGCTTGAATATTTTATAATTAAACTGAAAAGATGACTGGAAGAAGAAGGACAACAGCAGTAAATATGCCATGTCTACTTACTTACCTTCATTCATTCCTTTTTTAGGCAAGAACATTTGCTTTATAGAGCAGCCACAGTTGAAAAACGACCTTATTGCCTGCATTTTTGAATCAATACACCCACTTGGCAAATGGAGAAATACAACTCCAAGAATTGTTTCCATTGAAGCCGAGGTGAAATGGACAACAACCGATGGCTTCTACTTGCGTCTGGAGACAAACACGGCCATGCATGAGACTGGTAGAAGAAAACTAGACTTTTTGCCAACGATTACAATGTTATGGACAAAAGACTGAGGGCTACAGGGGCACAGGTTGTTTTCTCACTGGAGTCAAGTGATGCAGAACAGAAAATTGATCTGAGAAACGAACAACTTGAGAAGATGGTGTATGAGAATGGGAGGTGGATTTTTCATCCAGTTTAAATTACAGAGATGACAGACTGTTGGACAGTGATGAGCATGCACCAAACCAAGGCTAGTAAGAAGATATCTGGAAGGATCTTAAAAGTTCCATCCAAAGGCCTTTAGAGTAAAGATGATGGAGAAGGAAAAAAAACTAACTATTTAAATCCACAAAAGTTGGTATTACTGAGATAAAACACTAATTTGATCTTGGGATGTATTGAGAGGAATAAGGAATAAAGAGGTGATGGCCCCTCTGTACTCTGCCCTGGTAAGACCATGTATGGAGAATCATACTTAGTCACAGTTTACAAAAGACATTGAAAAGCTAGAAAGACCCAGAGGAGGGAAACCAGGATGGCAAAGGGCATTGCATCCATTTTCTGTGAGGACAGAGTGGAAGAACTGAGGATGTATAGCCTAGAGAAGATGAGGCTTGGGTGTGGTAGGCATGGTAGCTTTCTTGAAGTATTAAAAGGGCTATCCTATGGAAGAGGGATTAGATTTGTTCAGCTTGTCCTTAAAGGGAAAAGTAAAGTGGGTGAAGTGGACCAAAGAGTAAATTTAGGCTCGATGTCAGGAAAAACTTCCTAACAATTAAGAAGTCCACAAATGTACTACCTAATAAGACAACAGTGCTCCCCTCAATGGAGGTTTTCCTGAAGAAGCTGGGTGACCATTTGTCAGACATGTGATAGGGGGGTTTTCTTGTGGAATAAGGTTAGACTAGATGGTCACTTCTAAAATTCTCTAATTCTTTGACGACAATTTTTAGAAGGAAAAGCCTAAAGAATAAACTTGAGTAAAAAGAAGTAAACAGAAAAAATAACATAAAAGTAGATTACATGGGCAAGCACCAGAATTGAGAAATTAAAGGTTACAAATTCAACCACCCACAACCAACTACATCATTTTATGTACACTTCTACTGATGATCCATGTGCAGCTCTCCACTACATACTTAGTAAAACCTGCTACCTTGCTTTTGACAGCCACAGGCATATTAACATTTTGTTTTTTAAACAAGAGCTGAACTAGATGACCTCTCAGGTTTTTTCAGTTGAGGAAATTCCATTCTCTAACTGATTTTGCACTTGGCCTTCTGACCCCTAGCACTTCCTGGTCTAAGTGGTAAATCCAATCAATGTTTATACAATAAAATACATATAAATCAATCATAAAGAAGGGAGGGCTTAAGTATGTTTTAGACTATAAAACCACAGGAAACCTTTATGTATATTTTGCCCAGTAATTTCTCTATTCAATACCATTTAATGGCTCTCTATTACTTAGAGAGTAAAATTCAAATTCATTTGTCACTCAAGGTCCTCCATGATCTGGGGCCTCCCTACACTTTATTAGTATTATTACTATTACTAATATTATTTCCTTCACATATTATATACTGTAATAAAACTGTACTACTGATCTGCATTCTCCTGCTCCCATACTTTTGCTAAACCATTCCATATGCCCATAAAGCCCTGTCTCACTTCTCTTTTGAATTTCTTTTAAATATTTAAAGGGAAAATTTTAAATTGTAAAACCAATCTCAAATTTGACTTCCTCTGGTAAACCTTTTCCAAGGACCAACAGTAACAACCTGTCTCTCTCAATACCCCTGGATCTCACATTTTTGTTTATACTTCTTTTATATGCTTTGTTTATATTATATAATAGAATTATCAGTGAAAGGTGGGTACCATATATTATCTAAAATTTGTGTCTCCTTCCTCCTTAAGGGCTTGCGTTATGCTTTATGTACAGTATGCACTTAATGTTTATGACATCAAACTATCTCTTACTTTTAGTATCAAGTTGAGCACGATACTTCTCGAATCCCTTGAGACGAACTCGTTCTCCTAAGAGCTGGAGGAATTCTTCAAAAGCGGGGCCCGCTGACTCGTTGTTGTACATCTCTTCTTCGGTGCTCTGTCCAGATTTACAGTACATGATCCCCACTTTCAGCTGATAGCTTAGCTGTGAAAACAGGCAGTACCAAGCATTTGAATAAATACAGAGCCCATTCTATTCCATTTGCTATTTTTACTTAACCAGTTCCTTAGGGAAAAAGGCTTAGAAATAAATAGCTGATAAAAGTCTTTTTTTTTCTGAGTACTTCCACACTGTTTTTCAATTTTTGCACCCAATAAAGGTAGTAAAAGCCTTATTTATTAGGGCTGTGAATTTCAAATATAGCAGTGGTTGTCTTCATGTATTATAGAAATGACTAGAAAAGTAAATTAAAACTGTCCGGATGTCAAAAGTATGCATCACTAGAATAGATGGTGGCACTTTAGCTAATGGTTTACAAGCAAGCATCAACAAAGAACAGTTACACAAAGCAGCTTTATAACAGAAGGGGTATGTGTGTGTTTGTCTTTTCAACACAAGGATTTTGGGTAGAAGGGGGAAGGTGGTAAATTTTCAAAAGTAAAGCCCATTTTGCAAAAAGGAACCTTGAAATGAAAGAAAATATTTATTCCTAACAATTTCACCATCTCCTTACCACTTTCCAAACAGGAAAAGATTCACTTTCCCATGTATTCAATAATGAAATTGTTGGGGCACCAATATGCTGCTTAATATCAGCACAAATGATTGAGTTCTATTTCCCCCAAAGGCCAGATGAAGTTTTAAAATAAAATAATTATTTGTCAAAGAACAAGCATTTTAAAAAATTTAAGTATCTATTTGTAACCTGTGCTACTTTTTATTAAAGTCTTTTGTTTTTACATTGTTCATTTCCAAAAATAACTCCTCCTTCCCATACCCAGCTCTAAATCTTCCTTTGTAACAAAGATTTAAAAAGAAAAAAAAAACAGTTCTGAAAAACCAACAAAACAACCTTTTCTGACAACATATACAATATTCAACAGCCACAGTCCCCCACTTCTGAAGAGGGTATGACATATTTTCTCAACTCTTCTCTGGGGTCAAGACTGGTCAACGTAACTATCTAGTGTCTGGCTTTGTTTTATTGTCCTTTTTATTTCATCTGTCTTCCCAGGTTTCTCTGCATTCTTCAAATTAATTGTTATTTAAGGCACAATAATTTTCTGTTAAATTCACTACCACAATTTGTTTAACCACCATCCAACTGATGGATAACCACCAATTTCTAGTTGTTTGCAGCTGAAAGATGCACTGAAATTACTATTGTGATATATATGGGACCTTCCTATTTCTGACTTCTCGATATATATGACTAGAAGAAGGGTCTCTGGATCATTTGATGTGGACATTAGTCATGGGGGGGGGGGAGGTAAAGAGTAATTCTAATTACTTTCCAAAATCACAGAACCTATTCACAGCTCTACCCAGAATATATCAGGGTTCATATCTTCCCATAGCACCTGTAATATTATTTCCATCTTTTGTAATTTTGCCAATCTGTTTGAAATGAGGTGAAATTTCAAAGCTGTTTTGATTTGTATTTCCCTTATTGAGGACTTGCAGCAATCTTTCATGTGGTTGTTAATAATTTCAATTTACAATCTTTTTTAGAACTGTTTATTCATATCCTTTAACCACTTATCCACTGAGGAATATACATTTTTGTTAATTCCTTCTATACTTTGGAGACAACCCTTTTATTCCTCCCTAACTGATTCCCCATCTCACTTCCCACATTAGATTTTCTTCTCTCAAGCCTCCTGCACCTCCTTCCTCTCTTTTCTCTCTGAAGACTTGGCCTTCTACTTTATTGAGATCTCTCATCTTCCTTCTCTTTATCTAAAAACTCCCTGATATCACTCCTCCACTCTGCTCTTTCCCCCCAATTTCTGGCAGTGAAGCTCCCTCTCTCTTTAACAAGGTCAAGCCTCTACTTGTACTCTTCATCTCATCTCCTCCTATAGTCTCCAGCAAACTCCAGCTCCAATTATCTCCTCTCCCTTTAACTTTTCAACCTCTTTCTATATGCTGGTACTTTCTATATTGCCTTCAATCACGCTCAAGTCTTTCCTCTTCCTTAGAATACACCCTTCATTAGACCTTATTATCCTCTTAGATATCAATTCAGCCAAAATCCTAGAAAAAGCTGTCCTCACACATTGGCTCACTCCCCCTCAACCCTCCGAAATCTGGCTTCTGACCTTAACATTGAAATGAAATTGATCTCTCCAAAGTTATCAAAGGACTGACTTGCCAAATCTGAAGGTCTTTTGCTCAGTTCTCATTCTCCTTGATTTATTGACTGAATTTGGCACTGCTGTCCACCTTCTCTCCTCCCAGATATTTTCTTCTTTCTGTGTTTTTGTGACACTAATCTTCTGGTTCTCATCCAACCCAATTAACCCCTCTTCCTCAATCTTCTTTCCTGGTTTATCATCTATATCATGCCTACTGACTGTGGGTCTCCCATAAGGCTCTCTTCTGGGCCCTCTTCTCTTCTCTTTCTATACACTGTCTTTTGGTGATCTCATTATAACTCTATAGAGCTTATTTTCAGATTTTTATATCATGCACCAGTCTCCCCAGGAGATCTTGTCCCACATCACTAGCTGCATATTAGACATTTCAAATTAGGGTCCCATAGACATCTCAAATCCTACACATCCAAAACAGACTTCTTTATCTTTTTTCCCCAAATCCTCTCCTCTTCCAAACTTCTAGTAGTGTCAAAAGCTCTACTGTTTTTTCCAGTCTCCCAGGTTTGTAACTTTGGCATTACACTTGACCCCTTACCCTCCCTCACTACAGACACTGGCTGCCAAATATTGCTGTTTCTACTTCCATAACATCTCCTAAATCTGATCCCTTTTCTCCTTTTACATGTTACCACCTGAGTTCTAGGTCTCATTACCTCTCATCTATATTATTACAATAGCCTCCTAATTGATCTCCCTGCCTCGTCTCCCCACTTCAGCCCATTTCCCATACTGCTCCCAAAGGTATTTTCCTTAAGCACACATATGAGCATGTCAGTCCCTTGCTCTATAAAATTCAGTGGCTTCTATTGCCTCTAGGATGAAATATAAACTCTTCAATGTGACTTTTAAGAAGTTTTTCACAACCTAGACCTAACCTGTCTTTCCAGGCTCTCTGTACTTTATGCCTTACTCCTAAACTCTGTGATTTTGCCAAACTGGCTGAAACTTCCTCACAAAAATGGCACTCCATTTTCTATTTTCATGTGTTTGCAAGTGGCAATCACATTGTCATGAGTCTGTTGTTCACTCCTTTTGCTAGGCATACAAGCTTGTTGACTAAGTTAGTTCTGATTGCAAAACCTGTTCCAGCTGCACAGCTTTCCTATTTTATGGAGAACTCACACAGGGCAAGGGCTCAACATGATGGTCAGAAAAAGTGGTAAAAGAATACTCTCAGGGTTTCTCTTAAGAACTATGGAATTACTTGTGTGACATGGGAGATACTGGCACAGGACTGCTCAGCATGGTGTTCCCACATCAGAGAAGGTGCTGTGCTCTCTGAGCAAAGCAGAACTGAAGTAGCTCAAAAGAAACATGAGATTCTCAAATTAAGAGAATCCACCCCAAATGTTTGTATGGACTATTTGTACTGGACCTGTAGTAGAGCCTTTTGAGCTTCTATTGGTCTGATCAGCCACAGTGAGACACACTGTAACTTGACTCTGTGATAGTGATGTCATTTTGGTCCTCTCTGAGAATGAAGGACAACAACCACCAACAGTGTCTTTACAATGGCTGTCTTCCAATGCTTGAAAATTAATTCAGATGTAGAACTCTTCCTCAAGTAGTTTATATTCATCAGTTTATTGAATACTAGGTTAAGTCCAACTGCTTCTTATTTTTGCATATCTAGTATGTTTCACCGACCTACTTTTCTACTTTTTAATAAGCAGCAAAAAGTTTTGATGATTCCATAATATAATTTGAGGTCTGAAAGTACCATTCCCTTTTCCATCCTTTTGTACAATTCTATGAAGTACCTAACTTCAACCCCTGGCAATTTTATTTAACATGAAATCTATAAATTAATTGTCATCTTTGCTAAGCTTCATGGGAGTGAAACCTCATGTGTTTACACTGGGATTTTCATATGATTTGTGGTTTGGAGAGTGTTTTCATGTGGTCATTTACATCTAGCAGATCTTTTCTGAAAATTGTTCATGATGATCCCTTGACCACTTATCTACTGGGAAATATGAATGCCTTCTTCAAGAAGAGAGTCAGAAAGCAATGGATGTGACTAGCACTGACCATTACAACAAAATCAATATTGCTCATATCTTAAACAGAAAGTAACTATTACTGATGTACGTACTCAAGTAGTTACTGGCTTGGGAGATCTTTTCCAAATTAGTTGTCTATATAGTAGGGTTATCATTTCATTGGACCAAGGTTATAAAACAAAATTAGAAAAAAAAAAAGGATAAAGGCAAGAAAGCAACAGTGTACAATTACAACACATCCAAATAAGCTACTGATGCTGGAAAAGGAGGGAAATATATAAAAGTAAAGAAAAAAATCACCATTTCCTACAGACGTTTGATCCAAGTAAAGCAATCACCACAATAAGGCATCCAAAGAGGCTCTGAACCTGCCTATGCCAGCAAATACATGCTCTTGCAAAGTGGAGAAGACCAGCAGGACAAGGCATAACCTAGTTTAAGACTAAAGATGGAAGACCAGCTAGATCACACCAAGTCCATACAGACCTCCAGAACAGAGGTCATCCAGTTTCAAAAGAATGAAAAGAATGTTTTTCAAGATATCTAAAGGAGGGGAAGATAGGAAAAAATAACTAATTTACAAAAAAAAAAGATGACAGAGGAGACCTCACTTATTCTAGAGCCACAAATCTGCTTTTTAAAATTCTATCAATGTACATGTATAACCTATATCAGATTGCTTTTTGTCTTGAGGAAGGGTGAGGGAAGAGAGGGAGAAAAATCTGAACTCAAAATCTTACAAAAATGAGTAAAATTCTATCAATTTTTATGTGAATGATTGACACACATACCAAGGATATCTTTAATAAAAAAATGAAATGGGAACAGGCAGGCTTTATGATTTTCAGTAGCTGATATGTTCAGTCATGCAACTGACTTGCAACAGCAATAATTTTGCTGTGTTTATCATAAAATTTTCCTGATGTACAAAACCACAAAACTTTATTCAATCAGATCTGAGGATTATCATTCAATCAATTGCCACACACCCACTATGTACTAGAAGGCTATAAATACAAAAATATTACAATTCTTGCTCTGAAGAAGTTTCTATCAGACTACAGGGAATAGAACAAGTTTCTCTAAAACTACATGCAGGACACAAACAAAATAAATATACAGTAATCTGGGCTGGGTGGAAGAACTGTCAGGGAGAAATCAGGAAAAGGCTTCTTGAAAGAGGTGGTACCTGAGCTGAGCCTTGAAATTAGCTAGAAGTTCCATGTGGTAATGGGGGAGAGCAGATGTACAGACACACAAAAATGGGAGATGGAATAACACGTATGTAGAACACTATTTATGACAAAAACAGTATTTCCTATGTCTCAACCATAGGAAATGGGCTACTTCTCCATAGAGCCCTATCCTACGCAGGTTCGGTTCATTTTTCCTTAAAAGGTACAGAAAGCATTCTCAAGACCTGATTGACCACTAATATAGCTTCCTGGTACCCTAAATACAAAAGCCAGAAAAGCAGAAGTTGGCTGCTTCCCTCTCAGACTGAATGGTACACCAGAAGGGCCAACAAAGAGGCAGGGAAGACGCATCCAATGAATTAATGCTATATCCTTTCTGAAAAGCCTTTCCATGCTGTGGTGAGCCTAACAATGTAATAATGCTGACACTTCCATAGGACTGGAATTCTATTGGCAGGTCTGTTCATGTTAACCTTAATAATTCCCAGAGCAGTGTCTGGCACATAGTAGGTACTTAATAAATGCTTGATGACTGTTGACTAACTCCAATTTCCTTCTATTTGTTTTTAAGTTATTTTTGAGAGAAATTTTTTTATTTCACATAATTTTTAAAATATATACACACAAGTGGTGACACTGAAATAAAACAGAAATCCCAGTATTTTAGTGACATTATTTCATGTTGATGTGCTCCTCACATGTATGACAGCTCCCTTAACTAATTCTTCTAGATGAATTACCCTGCAAAGAAAGTGACAAGGTGACTTGAACAATTTCAGTGTCACGAGGAAAACTGTGTCTATTAGGCAATTTATCCTGAGCAGGAGCACCTAGAAAAACTGTAGTTGCTTTAAATGGAAGATATATTTGAGGGAGAAGGGGACATTGCAACAGAAGAAATCTGACTTAGAGATCTGTAAAATGCTGTTTTTAAGAATACATTTTTTTCAGTCTTTGGCATTACCCAAAGGAAATATTCCAAATTCAGGTTCATAACGGCATCTTCTTCCAAATTTTCTTCTTTGAGTGGAAAATAAAAGAATCATATCTGAATTTCTCAAAGTAAATCTCTTAACACATACAGTGTTAAGCTTAATCTTGAGATCAACCTTCAGTAATTTGTGTAAGATTATGAAAGTGCTAGCAGGATTAAAATCCAAGCCCTCCAATTACAAATGCTGCGGCAGCTCCAAAGATATACACATAAAGGATGCGTGCTCACCATGGTGCCTAGCACAACTGTAGCATACAGGATACATTCAAATGGGCTTCGAAGGGCCAATTATGTTCCAGGAAAGAGAATAAGAAATCAGCATTGACTCTTACCAGAAAAATGCTATGTATGAGTTATAAGGAAGCATATTTGAAACAAAATAATGAAAAGGTAGCATGACAGTGAATGGAGAAAGTCAGCATCAAGTTTTGCTTTTGACATGTACTGGAGATATGATCCTGGGCAAGTCAATTAATCTCTCAGGGGTCCCAGGAAGTTCTCCAAGGCTATATATTATAGAATACTAAGAGAATGTAGTTCTCTCCCTGCACTCGCTGCCCCTCCCCTCCCCAGCCCCCACCAACTCAGTTTCCTATAACTGAATCACAGGTTTGCTTCAGGGAAAAAAAAGAAAAGAAAAAGAGAAAAGAAAGAAAAGGCAACATAAGACAACTTGTTACTCTTCTCAAATAGAAAAAAACCTGGGGTATGTAAAATTTTTTAAAATGAATGTTAAAAATTGCTTTTACGTGTAATTGGGGAAAAAATAAAATATTTTTTTAAATCTGAGGCATAGTTTAAAAGCACTGTATTGAAATCAAATTAAGATTAAAATTGTTTTTATGTGTAATAGGGGTGTCTGTTGAATCTTAAAAAGGCACATTTAGGGGAAAAAAGAGAAATATTATTTTAAAATTCAAAAGATTTTGAAATTTTAAATAACATTACTCCAAAAGGAAGTAAAAGTCAAAAATACAAAATTAAAATTAGGCAAATCTACAGATGACAGGATCTATAATTTGTAAGTAAAGGTAAATTATATGACTATACACTTAACCCTTTATTGGTTGGTAATATAAAAGAAACCAATCATGTGTTCCCCATGTGTTACTGTTAGAAACAAAGCCCTCAAAAGAGCATGGAACTATGCCATTGTGCCTTAAAACCTGAAATAGTCTCTGATATCATCTGATATAATGGTATATTGGTATAGTTCAACTTTTACTCTCTCCACTAATGCAAAGCATAACCTTCCACACTTTAGTAAATGGTTTTCATTTGTTGTTGTAGCCAAAAAAAAACAAAAACCTCATGTGTAATACTTTGGTCATAAACACCATCACTGGATCAATATTTGTAGGTTTTCCAATTTGGAAATTGGAATTTTGTAGCCCAAAGGGCTATAAAAATGTGCATACCCTTTGAACCTGCAATACCACTTCTAGGGCTGTATCCCAAAGAGAACATACAAATGGGAAAAGAACCCACATGTACAAAAATATTTATAGCAGTTCTTTTTGTGGTGACAAAGAACTGGAAATTGAGAGGATGCCCACCAATTGGAGAATGGCTAAACAAGTTGTGGTATATGAATGTAATGGCATACTATTGTGCTATAAGAAATGATGAGCAGGTGGACTTCAGAAAAACCTGGAAAGACTTATATGAACTGATGCTGAGTGAGGGGATCAGAACCAGGAGACCATTGTACACAGTAACAGCCAAAGTGTGTGATGACTAACTTTGATAGGCTTGGCTCTTCTCAGCAATGCAAGGTTCTAAGACAACTCCAAAAGGTGCATGATGGAAAATGCTATCCACATCTAGAGAATTACAGAGTCTGAATGCAGATCAAAGCATACCATTTGTTCTCTTTTTTGTTTTGTTTTGTTTCTTTTTACTCGTGGTTCATTCCATTGGTTATAATTCTTCTTTGCAACATGACTAATGTGAAATTATGCTTAATGTGAATGTATATGTAAAGCCCATATCAGATTGCATGCCATCTTGGGAAGGGGGTAAGGCAGAGAGGGGGAGAAAATTCGGAACTCAAAAGCTTCGTGGAACTGAATGTTGTAAACTAAAAATAAATAAATAAATTAAAAAAATATTTATAGGCTTTCAAAGTTAATAGGAACTTCTGGATCTTGAATTCCATTGGCAGAGTATTCCAAAATAAAGAGTCCCCTCCATGCCAAATGAGGCATCGAAGAAAGTCCTTAGTGAAGGCTAACCTAGTAAAGCAATTCCTATTGTTTCACTTTCATACTCTAAGTACATTATTATTTAATTATGGCCTCAGAGATTAAAAAAATTATTTTATATTCTGATAAATTTTTCTGTATAGTGACATTTGGTGGAAACCATCCCTGCCTATATGAGGATATTTCATAATAAAGATAGATTTAACTAATTTCCTATTTTGGCTTTGTGGAAGAAATACTATTCTAACTGAGACTTAAAGGGTAAGAAGTATTTTAGTGGGCAGAGGTGAAGAAAAAGTTGCATTTTAAGCATCCAACAAGTATTTTTTAAGAATCTCCTTGACCCTGAGTTGAAATGTAGAGATGTAAAGACAAAATGAAAAATAGTCCCTACCCTCATGTGTTATTGAAGGGATATGACATACACAGCTATGTAAATTCAGGATACTTGGCCACCATGGAGGGAATGTGTCCCTGTGAAAACGTGGACTCAAGAAGTACCCATGATGATCCCCTATTGGGGAACAGAAAGCAGCCCATTCAAAGAGAGATAATATGAAGCAAAGTTGGAAAAGTTGAAGCCAGATTATGGAGGATGTCAGGCAAGAGAGGGTGCATTCATGGCATACTGTGTCCCTTTTAGCCAATGAAGTAGAACTGCTCTCCATTTCACTCTGAAACATGGCTATTTCAGAAAACTAAAACAAGCAATTGGAAAGACCAGGGGGAATGCACAAAACCTTAAGCATGATGCTTCAACCCCCTTAAAGATATAGTCCCTAACTATTATCAACCTTAAAATAAAAGGCAGTTCTTGCTTTCCTCTCAGCGTACATATGTGTACACACGTACGTACACACACAAACACACACACACCCCTATCTCTATAGTCTATTCTGCTCTAGCATGGCACATTCTTTAGATTTGTCATCTGGAATTCTTTCTCCCATCTATACTGAACTCTACCCTTATATTGACTTGATAGTAAGGAAATGTTGCTAAATGTTTTGGCAGCTTTCTTACTGGTAGGCAATACTGGTCCATATAGGCTTGATTTAACCTCTGGGAGTAGAAGACAACAGAGGAAAAGCACAATGGAAAAAAAGGAGTTTGTAGCATTTTAAAAAATGAGCTTTCCCAATTTTGTGCAGGCTGTGCTTCTATACATCACTTCCTGAGGCTGTTCCATTATATTAATTTTCAAAGCATTTGTTTATCCCATAACATTAAACCTTCCGGTCCCTGATTCAGGTCATCCAGTTCAGTGTACTGCTGCTCGGGAATTCTGATTTCCTTCTGTTTCATTAGTGACTAGACTAGTAGAAGAGGAGGGCCAGGGGTACAGTTTGGAGGCCATAGGACTTGTTTCATTCTGTAACTATGCAGCTGGTGACTGTCTTGTCATCTGATGTTGAAAATTAAATAGTGAGGAGGCTAGTGTCACTGGATCAAAGAGGTAGGAAAAATGGAGAGGAGTGAAGATGAGGACTGTAACCAAAAGAGGGGGCCAGGTTAGAAGGGTGTTGGATGCCAAACAGAGGATTTTATATTTGATTCTGTGATGATGATGATAAGGAGCAAATGGAACTTGGCCAATGGAACTCCCTAAAGTTTGAAGACAACAATAAAACACGCCCTCCCAGGGACCTTCTTCCCCCCATCTAAACATGTGTATGATTTTCATATGGCAAGATTTCAAGTCTCTATAACTTCCTGGCCACTCTTCCTTTGGCTGGGCTCCAGTTTTTTTTAATATGTATTCTTACATGTAGTGCTTATAATTTAATATAATATTTGAGATGAAAAATTGAGACTCATTCCATAGAATATAAATTCCTTGAAGGCAGGGACTATTCTGATTTTGTTTTTGCATCCCATATAGGTAGCACAGTTCCTTGAGTGGAGAAAGAACTTAATGAACACTTATTAAGTTGTATTGTTCTAAGCAGAGCAGGTGGGCAGCTAGATGACACAGTAGATAGAGTACTGAGCCTAGAGTCAGGAAGACTCATCTTCCTAAGTTCAAATCTGCCCTCAGACACTTACTAGCTGTGTGACCCTGGGCAAATCATTTAACTCCATTTATCTCAATTTCCTTATCTGCAAAATGAGCTGGAGAAGGAAATGGCAAACCATTACAGGATCTTTGCCAAGAAAATTCCAAATAGAGTCATGAAGAGTCAGACAGGACTAAATAACTGAACAATGACAAAATTAGAGTGGTTTTATACTCTTTGTGATTCTGGACATAATGCTTCTAATAGTGAAGTCTAAGAGCACACTAATTTTTGGACTCCCATTTTATATTGCTGACTCATATTGAAAGGTTTTACTAAAAATTTGGGTTGTTTTCATGTTGTCTAATAATATTTCAGCAAACATTTATTAAGCACTTGCTATGTTCCAAGTATTGTCTTTTGATTTTATATTTAATTGTGACATTATATTTAATATGATTATACATAAAAGAAACTGGATTAGTACATCCAAGTATCCAATTGTTCACAAAATGATATTTGATAATGGACAGATTTACCCCCTCCCTTTTTTTAAAAAAAGCATCAACATTTGAGTTTTTAAAAAATGCTGCTACTCCTTTATGCACTACCCACAATAAAGCCAGGATCACCATAAATCGATTTAAAAATAAGAACTGCCAAAGGAGGTAGGTAAAGGATTGATGTAAAGGATTAATTTTTTAAAACTGGATTTTTTGATGTTTTTAAACTGGAAAAGAGAAAATATTATATAAGATAAATTCCCTACTGATTATGCAATTAAATTTGGATGAGCTTTTATGTAACCAAGTAACAAACAAACGCAGGATATTTCTTCTACCACAGAAAACTTACAAGTGAAAAAAAAATTCTTCCATTCCAATGAAAACCTATCATGCTAGATGAAATTACTGGCTTATATTAGGCTTTGGCATTATTTATCAATTCTAATTTACCTATTTTCCATAAATGCAGCATTCCAAAGCCTTGCTCTGGTATGCAGATGACTGGATTTTAGAAGGCTATGCCAGAAGAATACAATGTCTAACAAATGCCCCCATCCTCAACCCCTATGCTGGAATGGCTCTAAGTGCAGTCCCTGCGTTAGACTGCATCTACTTTCTGAGGTCTTGCCTAGCTAAGTACAGAAAAGTTCACCAAGCTAAGAAGACCAACCCTACTGCTACGCGGTAAACTCTTTGGCCATGGTAACCTCTGAAACAAAGAGAAAGGCGAAAAATCGTTAGTGCTACATGTCTTCTTTCTACTTCTACACTAGATGGTAAGAGTAACAGGAAAGGGGGCAGAGGTCACAAAGTGTCTAAACTACCTATATTACCTTAACTAAAATAGTGTTAATTGTTGAGTATTTGAAAAAGGACCATCATGAATATAATTTCAGCTCATATGGAAAGAACCGTTGCATAGGATACAAAGCTAAAAAATTCTAAAGAAATCTTGCTTAACACTTTCAAAATTACATTTAGATATATGTAGGTATACACACACATACACACACTTACTAAATGACTCCTTTGCAAAGATAAACATATAGGAAGATGGAGAAAATGTGGTTGGAATTCATGACTGGATTAAGAAAGAGAAGAGGTCAAAGGATCGTACACTACATAGAAATCTCATAACTGGAATATCACGAATTCTTTCTGAGTAAGAAGGCGCTAGACATGAAAACTACCAAACATCACAGAAAAATGTAAAATAGTTAAAAGAAAAGAAACTGACATGAATTATCACCATTACTTACATTAGTTTAATTAATGTAAAGCATTCATCAAAATAAAAAGGCCAAAAATGCCTAAAAACAACTTCAACCACCAAGCACTCATTATCTTGGTGAGGGCTTGGAATACAATCTCATTTGTAGTATTTCATGGAGAAGGATGTTGGAAGATCATGAGCAGCAACACGTTATGAAACAACAAAAACGTTTAAGTAAAAAAGTAATTTTACCAAAAGAGCTTGTTCAAAGACCCAATGGATCCTTATTATCCCAGAAACATTTGAGACTGAAAATTGAAAGGGGGAATGACAAACAGACCAAAAAAATGGTTGAGCCGTCCAAACTTCTCATTTATAATGGTGGCACTATCACATCTGTACTCTAATATTTTAGTCTCTAATGTGTTGCATAAGAAAATGAAAATGGTACTAAAGAAAAAAGAAAAGCATCTAGATATAAGTTTAAGTACAACCAGTGGAAACCCATGACACAGGTAACACGGTTTTGAGGGCATTAAGGGATTTAGATTCTTAAGACATTTGAGAGAGAGAAAAAAACCACAAATCATTAGAAAAAAATTGAAGCTGCTAATAGAGGTCCATACGTCTACTTTCTCACCTCTACAAGCACTGCAGACGGTAGATCTAGAGCTGGAAAGGGCATCAGACACTAACTAGTTTAGTCACCTTTTCTTACAGATAAGGAAACTGAGGCCCAGGAATGTTAAGTGACTAGCCCAAGGCCATGAAGGTAGTAAATGTACACTGCTATGTGAAGAATCTGTCAAGAGCATCACTGGGGGCAGCTAGGTGGTGCAGTGAGTAGAGCACCGGCCCTGGAGTCAGGAGGACCTGAGTTCAAATCTGGCCTCAGACACTTGACACACTTACTAGCTGTTGTGACCCTGGGCAAGTCACGTAACCCCAATTGCCCTGCCTTCCCCCCTCCAAAAAAAAAGTCAAGAGCATCATTGATGAAAATGAGGGAAAGGAGAGTCAAGCTTTTACAAATTATATTTTCAAATCTACCATCACATAATTGACTAGAAGCTGCAGAGATAAAAGATGCTTATTGTTTGTTGACTATTAAAAAAAATCAGATCCAACAGGGCAAAATGTTGCTTTAATGTCTCTCCCTACAATGTCTTCTATGCATATGGTGTTTATACAAGATTACTTGGTAAGTAATCTGATCGACAAAAGAAATAGCTTTGTTTGATGTGGCTTAGGCTATTAGGCATAAAACAGACAAATGTATATATGTCGCATGTTTGCCACTATCATAAGAACATAAGAAGCAAGAGTCCAAATGGAACAGCAGTGCCTTATTGATGGCAATAAGGTTCTGAAAAAGTTCCCCTTAGTGGACCGCACTGTGCTGCCTTTATTAAGCCAGGAATCACTGCAGGGCCTACTAAATGAGACCCTAAATCTCTCAAGAGTCTGGCCTAACAATTGGAGAAAACAAGAAGAAAAAGACTACCCACTGTCTGGACCACAATATGCTAAGGGACTCACAGCACATTAAGCTGATCTATCAGTACATATATCTTGGACAGATGACGAAAATAGGCAATGAACTGGGCTCTCAACTGAGCAGGAGAAAAAAAATGGGGTCGATTATGTTTAGGAAAAATAGTGCAGCACTTAAGATGACCTCAAGCTTCTCCTGAAAAGAAAACGCCATATTTTTTCAGTAATGACATTTGGGTGGTGAACAGTCTCTAAGAAATCAAAATTATAGGTCAACCAAAGCACAATGGAAAGATACATGGCAGGTGTAGATAGCATGCAACATAGTGGGAACGATGAATACATGCACAAAGCAGTATAAAATGTATCAGCCAGGAGATATAATAACAGAAAGGGAGGTAGCTAAACATATACTGGTTGGCTTTATCCTGGGCCATCAGCAAGGTTCCGCATAGCTGAAGAAATTTTATCAACTTTGTGGCACAGAGGAGCTGATCTTGTTAGGAATGCACATAGAGTAAACTGGAAAGAAAATGAACAGTTGTGCATCTATGACTCAAACAATCAACAAGCATTTATTAAGCACCCACCAATCTAAGAGAATTTTGTTCACAGTAACTTTCAATGCTGTCTGCAACAAAATGTTTTGGCTCAAAATAATTCTCTAAGTTCTAATAGGCATCAGAGTGCCTTGGAGCAGCGGGGATTCTCATAAAATAAGTATCCCTAGCAGAAGGAGCATGGTGCTCACAGCCAAATCCCATACTGTGCTATCTGATGTTTTCCTCACTCTCTCAGAAGACTGAGCCCCAAGAACCGGAAATTCAAAGCAGAGGATCCCAGGACTTATAACTGGAAGGGTCCTCAGAGATGATCTACTCTTCCCCCTTCACTTTACAGATGAGGATGAAGAAAGAGCTTGAGAGGGGCTTACGTATCTAGCCAAAGTCACATAGTAGAAAGTAAAGAAGAGGATTCTGAGAAGATGGCGGGATAGGTAAAAAAAATTCAAAGCTCTCCAGATTTCCCCCACAAAAGAAATAAAATAGCATCTCAAAGTGAATATAGAGCTATTAAAAATAAACAAGAGTTGGGACAGAACAGTGGTCTTCCAGGGACAACAGGAGAAGACCTGAAGAAAAATCCCAGGTCAAGGTTTAGTCCCTGTGAAGAGTAAACACCTCCAGGCTAGGTCCGCTTAAATAGTAAGCTGTGAGCCCTCGGGTTAGCTGGGTTTTGGAGCAGCCTCAGGCCCAGTTACAGGAACTTTTACCTCTTAGACAGTAAGGGGGGTTGGGCATCTGAACCAGGGGAGATTGAAGGAACCTCTACCGACAAGGAACACCAGAACCAATTAGGGATGGGTGTGTGTATCTATATATTTTTGTGTGAGTAAATACATGAATGAATGAATGAATGAATGAATGAATGAATGAATGAATATATCTGCACTTATTGTAACCTTTGAAGGGAGGGGGGGAGGGTGAAAAAACAACAAAGTAAAAAGTACATAACAGAGAACAAAAGAAAACTTATAAGGAAGCAAAGATAGACAGTGCAGAGTATTTATTAAATACTCTTTCTTGAAATAGAAATTTGCTATATTTTTTGAATCCTCTCTTATGTTCTGCTGTGCATGACAGTGTTTTTTTTTCTTTTCTTATTGTGTTTTTAAGTTTTAATATAAAAAAGAAAGGCAAACTGAGATCCTTTTGATTTCTGATCTAGCATTATTCCCACCAAATAAGCACTCCTTCCCTTTATGTTTACCTAAAGAGAAACAAAAACAAAAGCAGGTCAAGTTGCTTACAAGGGACATTAACAGTATCTAGGAGTAAAATAAAAAAGAAAGTAACACAAAAAGGTAGAACTGACAATACAACATCTGGATGACCTCTAATTCCAGTTTTAATGATTCTCACAAGCCAAAGTTTAAGACTGGGCCTAACTTGAAAGTCTTTGTATTTACTTCAAGTTCTAATCAGCTTCTAGGCTTGCCTTGATATGTGGATAGTCGATATAATTCCTAGCAATTGGCCTAGAAGCACCCAAACCCAATTGCCTTCTTCATGTTCAATTAATCCCTGAGGTCAGGATAACAACTTTGTTTACCTTGTTATATTTACCAGTCCCTTCCCTCTTTCCTAGAAGGAATGATATACCTTAAACATATTAATAACAATAAATGATTTCTACTAATCTTAAATTAAAATTAAACATTATCTTCCAGAATTTCACTTACCCCTTGCTCATCTAGTTTCATGAGTTGTTCTGTGACTTTGGGGGTGTTAAAGGCCAACCTCAGACACTGAACATTGAGCTCAGGAATCACATGCTCAAGCACTTCCTTCAAGGGCAGTCCTCGAGCTGTGCAATGCTTTGCAGTTGAAGGGATGGCATCTTCTAGCACAGCACCTCTTAATGTCAGGAGCTGGAAGAAAGAAAGACATTCCGGTAAGGGCCAGCCAACATACTGCTATACTTCAAAGGTTTTTAAATACATAATTTGCTGATCTTAACCAAGCCATACAGTGCATGTTTAGGGAGGGCTGGGCTATTTTGGACAGGTTAAATAGAGAAGGGAAGAAGAATCAGAGATGGCATTAAAAAGGAGCGTATGTTAATATTTATGAATGAAAAGATAGGGTAAATATTTTAAGAATGACTTAAAAGTCAAAACAACACAAAATGGGGTATTTAAAGGGTATATGGTGAGAATAAAATATAATTTAATAATTTACCAAATTAAAAAAAAATTAAATGGCTATTTAACTGAGTTTCAAACCCCTGTGGCATTTAAGGCACGCCACAATCAGGCACCATCTTACATTTTCATACTTATATTACCCCTTCCCCCACAACAAACATTGTACTCCAGACAAAGTAGACTACTTCCAGCTCCCTAGAAACATAATGACTGAGCTTTTATGCCTCCTCATCTCTGCTCACACAATTCATTATATCTGGAACACTCTACTTCACGGTCTTTGCTTGCTGAATAAAAATTCTATTTAAAGTCACCTCAATGCATACCCAAACAAAATCTCACCTTCTTTATTAATCTCTGCTTAATCTTTCCCCTTTTTTCCCTTTCTCCTTAGCTTCCACACACTGATAATAACCTTATCTATCAAATTCACAAAACATTTTCTTTTATAACTCAACTGAACTAATGATAAAATACTGTGTAATGCAATAATCACATTCAAAGGGCAAGGATTGTAGCTTAACTAATCTTGGTATTTTCCTCAAGCCCTTGGTATAGTGTTTTGCACAGTCAGCACTTGTTAATTGTTAAACTTGTTAAAATTGTTAATATACAAGAAGGTAATTGTTATGAACATAATAGTAAAACATCTCCTCCAATTGTACCAATTAAAAATATGGCAGTAATAACATTTACATAACACATATTTACACATAACACATTTACATAACTGTTCTAGGGTGGAGCCAAGATGGCAGAGCAAAAGCAGGGACTTGCTTGAGCTCTCCTCCAAATGCTTGTGAAAAACGACTAAACAAATTCTAGAGCAGCAGAACCCACAGAATGGCAGAGCGAAACAAATTTCCAGCCCAAGACAACCTGGAAGGTTGATAGAAAATGTATGTTGTGCCAATCTAAGAGAGGAGTACAGTCTAACATGGGCTACGCTGGCACGGACTGGGACCCCAGCAAACATGGAGTAGGTCTCAGAGAACTGAATCACTTGCAGTTGTGGCAGTTTCCAGACTTCTCAACCCACAAACACCAAAGACAACTTAGAAGATCAGTAGGAAAGGTCTGTCCGGCCTGGGTGAGTAAGGAGCACGGTCCAAACCCAGCCCCAGAGGCGTGACGGCAGCAGCAGTGGCAGTGGATGCTTTGGGAGCTCTCTGCCCATGGACAGCAGGGGGATCAAGTAGCTGATCACAGGGGGATTGTAGGCATCTCTTTGCTGGCACTGAGGCAGGATTCTCTTGCTTTGCCCTGCTTGGATCTGGACCACAGTCTTGGGTGGTGGTCCTGGGGCAAGGAGGAGTGCTGACATGGCAGAGCTTATGGTAGAGATGGAGAGGGACTCCTTCTCACAGTTCCAAAGCAGAAAAGAATGCTTGTGGTCACTCACAGACCAGAGCACAGGTCCTTTGATCACACAACCTTCGAAGAATTAAAAATTTACAAATGCCTAGAAATATCTCTGAAAACAGCTGTGTAAAACTCCTGAAGCTTGGAACAGTGCACTCCCCATTTGGGAAACAGAGTCCTACCTTAACAAAGAGCTCAAAAGTCAAGTAACTGGATGGGAAAATGAGCAAACAGTGTAAACAAAAATCAGACTATAGAATCTTACTTTGGTGACAAGGAAAATCAAAATATACAACCAGAAGAAGACAACAAAGTTAAAAACTCCTACATCCAAAACCTCCAAGGAAAACATGAATTGTTCTCAGGGCATGGAAAAGCTCAAAAAGGATTCTGAAAATCAGCTAACAGAAATAGGGGAAAAATGGGTAGAGAAATGAAAGTGATGCAAGAAAATCATGAAAAATGAGTCAACAGCTTGCTAAAGGAGACCCCAACAATGCTGAAGAAAATAACATCTTAAAAAGTAGACTAACCCAAATGGCAAAAGAGGTCCAAAAGCCAATGAGGAGAAGAATGCCCTAAAAAGCAGAATTGGCCAAATTGGCCAAATGGAAAAGAAGGTCCAAAAGCTCACTGAAGAGAATAATTCCTTAAAAATGAGAATGGAACAAATGGAAACTAATGACTCTATGGGAACTCAAGAAATTATAAAATAGAACCAAAGGAAAGAAAAAAATAGAAGACAATGTGAAATAACTCATTGGAAAAAACCACTGACCTGGAAAATAGATCCAGGAGATATAATTTAAAAATTATTGGACTACCTGAAAGCCATGATCAAAAAAAGAGCCTAGACATTGTTTTTCAAAAAACTGTTGAGGGTGGAGCTAAGATGATGGAGTGAAAGCAGCAACTCAAAAGAGCTCTTCTACAAATTCCTTCAGGTACCTCTAAGTTTTCCCTGAACTGTGATCAACCAAAAAGTAAAACATACAGCCATGTCAGCTTTATTCAAAGCTGGCCCACTAAGAGGATATTAATTTTAATCTAATTAGAACAAGTTAGTAGCAAAACCCTCAAATATAAACCTCTCCTGTCCTTTCCCCTTTTTCTTAAAGGGCCTTCTTTCTCTTCAGATGGAATGTGATTTAAGTTAACAAAAGAGTCAAAGGGAAATTCCTAAGTATTAACGACAATCTCAGGAAGAGCTAATGCTCCTCAGGCATAAACCCTAATGGAGTCTTAATTCCCAGGAAATGCCACGTACTGCTTGTTGTTAATCTAAGTTAAACATTGCCTATGGAGAAGAGAAAAAGACTTTGGAAAAGATAAAATCAATATGCTGGCTTATATTAATCTTCGTACATGACGAAGAGACTTGTGCTATTTGTAGTGAGCCCATCTGATTAGCATATTTCCACTTTCATTTGCATGTAATTTTTCACACACTGCTGATGATGTGAAAAACTTTGTTCTTACTATTTAATATCTAACTCTGACAAAAATAGAACCTTTCTTTTTCATATAGGAATAGCAGAATAACTCAGTTATTATGGTCTTTCCTTTTACTCTGTAATAGGCCATGGGAAGTGAGGCCACAAACATTCCCGATTTAGAAGCTAGCACATCATGAGCAACATCAGGAAGACAAAAGTCTATGGGGAAAGAAAAAGAGAAGAATGACCCTCCTTTTGCATGATTACTTTTGCTCTTGGTAATTTCCAAGTCATTAGTGTTATTAATGACTAGGCCCATGTCTTTCAGAGAACAAAGTCAGTCAAAAAGTCTCTGTGCTCCAATGTGAAAATGGCTTGCATGAAACTGAAATCAGGTGACCTGAGTTCAAATCAAGCCTCAGACACCCACCAACTGTGTGACTTTGGGCATGTCGCTTAACCTCTGATTACCTCAGATTCCTCATCTGTAAAGATTTGTTTCTAATAATGCGTTGTGACTCCCTGATAATACATAGGAGATGGTTTAGTAGAAAGACCACTAGCCTGAGACTAAGAAGCTCTGCCGTTTACTCATATTTTGATTAAGACTGTTAATACTGATACTCTGCTATAGATCCTCATGGATAAAACCAGAAAAATAATCTCCATACTGATTACTTCATAAGACTGTTCAGAAAGCAAATAAGATTATGCATGGAGAAACGATCTGAAAATAAATAACAGTGATATAACAAAAGTAAGGTATATTATTTATTGCCTCTGATAGGTGTATGCGGACTCACCCTTCATCTTCATTAAATGGCCTACAAATATACAGCTATGGTAGTGATCTAACTACAATCTTACTAGAGAATTTCATACAAATGAAAAGGCAGATTAAACAATTATTAACTCTATGCAGATTATTTTGAAATCTATTTATCCAAACCCAGTTTCTCTGTTGAGTCCCAGTTCCTCACATAACCAAATGCCTCAGGACATTACAAACGGGATGCCCTGTAAGCATCTCAAATTCAACATGTGCAAAAAAAGCCATTATATTTTCCCCCAAATATTCCCCTCTTCTCAACTTCCCTCTCACTCCCAAGGGGACCACCATCTTCCCAGGCCCCGAGATTAACAACCTCACTCCTCTCTCTCACAAACCCTACACATTATCTCATCAGTTGCCACATCTCATACATTATTTCTCCATAGCATCCCTTATATCTATCTCTTTTTCTATCCACCATCCCTTGTCTAAACTAATGCAACAGCTTCCACATCTATCGTTCTCCAATAGACCCTCCACACTCAGCTGCCAATTCTGACCACGTCACCCTTCTGCTCAATAAACTCCATGGCTCTCCATTATTCCTAGGATTAAGACTCATCTCAAGTACTATGTCTTCCAGAACGTCCCACTCCTTAAGGGCTAGGGCTAATCTTTTTTAGGGTTAGTGCTCTAGGGGACACTATGTACTCAAGTCAGAGGGACCCGGGCTCAAATCCAGCCAGAGACACGTACTAGCTATGTGACCTTGAGAAAGGTACTTCGCCTCTGTTTGCCTAATGATAGTATCTACCTCCCAGGGTTGTTGTGAGGACCAAATGGGATAATAATCGTAAAATGTTTAGCACTGTAAGCACTAAATAAATATTAGCAGTGGGAGTGGTAGTATTAGTGATGAATGCTAGATGAATCAGTACTGAATAAACCGACTTCTCAGAGGACTTAGTATTTGAAGCCCTGCTGTATTGTGCATCTCTGTCACAATAACACAGACAACCTTTCACCAACATCATTATTATAACAGGTTTATATGGTAAAGAGAGATTTAAAAACATCCTAATTCTCTCCCAATTTGTTGAAGATTGTAGTAATGCAACATCACCACCTGGAGTCTTTCAACTCTTGCTAATCCTTGGGAAACCAAAAATTACAGTTCAAAGTTTCTATGAGTGGCTGTTCCACATTCAGTCTGCATCTGCCAACAAGCTGAATTTGAAGTATTTAATTATAAAAATAAAGCTCCAACAAAAAAACAATTATGTTCAATGAACTTCATTTGAACTGTTAATTCTAATATCAAAGGCTAAGAAAAGTGGCTCTAAAAATAATCTCCAGGCATTTGGTGGAAGCAGGATACCACTCAATGAAGCTTCAATAAGAGTTAAAGGGGCAGTGGGAGATCAAGGGCCAACACATTCACAAAGGCACTCCAAACAAATTATGAATGGAGAAGAAGAGGGAACAGCAAGAATTACAGAAAAGAAATAAGAGCCTCAAAAATAAGCAGAGACAAGAAAAGACTGTCCCTTTGTGGGGTGGGGGAAGGAAGTGCAATCTGTAATCAAATCAATAGGCATTTGTTCAATGCCTACCATGCACTGTGCAAAGGAGAAAATGGAACTCATTGTGAATTGACTTTATTTTCTCAGTATGTTGTGAGGTGATGTCCTGAGCTTAGAGGATGGGGAAGGTAGAGGGGAAAAAAAAAGAGATCTGGAATAGCCATTGGGAGGAATATAGCAAAGAGTCAATTAGACCCAGTTTAGAAACCTGACTCTGACACTTAGCTGAATGAGTCTCTGAGCCCCAGTTTCCTTGTCTGTAAAATGGGGTAATGATACCTGGAATAACTTCATAGTGTTGTCAAGAGGTTTAAACCTATGTACAACATTTTGTAAAGCCTTAAAGCGCTATGTCAAGCTAATAATAATGATAATGATAATAATGATAGGAAGCATTTATGTAGTGCTTCCATTGTGCTAAGCACTTTACAATTATTACCTCATCTGATCTTCACAACAACTTGGGGAGGTGGGTGGCATAACTGAGATGTTAAGTGACTTTTACAGCTAAATAAATGTCCAAGACTGGATTTGAACTAAGGTCTTCCTGACACCAGTCCCACCCCAAAATATAAAGCCCAAATCAATAGCTTTTCTTTTCTTCCTTTCTTTCTTTCCTTTCTTTCATTCTTTCTTTGTTCCTTCTTTCATCATCCATTAATTGGGTACCTATCTGTTCAATATATACTGAGTACCTGAGTACTTGTTTGGTTTTTTTTTTTAAATGATACCTATCTGGTCCTCCAGGTAAAAAAAGATATTCTAAAATTCCACACTAGAAATTTCTGGAAATGATAAATGAAAGAAAAGTTAGAGAGACTGTGTAAACATAATGTTACATAATAAATGCAATATGAGTGATATAAACTTTGTGCCATACAAATACAAAGGAAGTAGATTGTTTAGCTGGGGTGATTAGGGAAGGAATCATGCAGAGGGTAGAAATTGATAGTAATGGAGGCATCTTAGTCTTGGAATCAGACAAGTTGTATTCTAGTCTTGTCTTTGACATTCTCTCTGAGTTTGGGCTCCACCAACAATATGGAAATACTCTTCCTTGTTCTAACCATCTGCCAGGGTTGTAAAGAAGAGAATGGACTGTTGGTATCTCACAAGTGACACAAAAATGTTAAGTTGTAGTTACGCCAGGGTCTTTGATGATGAACAGGTCCTCATTCTGTCACCTAACATCTTAGGTATGTACGTGACTAGAAGGAAGAGATGGTGAAGAGGGAAGGAGTAGAGCAACAGTTGCTATTTCTACATATCACTGATTATTAAGTTAGGTGGATATAATGGCATAAGAACGGTGTTAGCATGTTTTGACACAAATATTCAGAAATAGCTAATGGATTAGCACACACAAATACCTATGTAATGTTAGATACAACTTCAATCACAATGCAACAACACATTATTATTAGTTCCTTTTAAGCCTCAAGCCTCTCTTATTCATAGCTTACCTCACTAGTTCTGAATATTATTCGATAGTTGTATGGTGGTCCATTTTCTTTCAATTCTTCTGGCTTTTCTCTTCGAATGCTCACAGCCACTGGGCCCAGGTTCTCATCTGCTCCAAAATAGTTCCAGTGTTCTAAAGCAAAATGAAAAAAGAGTCATTTTAATACCATATTGTATAAATAGCATGCTTCACTCAAAGATCAACACTGAAAAAAATTCTATACTAAAAGGCTATACACATACTTAACAAAATATAAAAATATCTAATGTAATTCCAAGAACATAAAGGTTTATTCAGTTACTCTGGCCCAACTGAATTAAACAAACTTTTGTTAAGCGCAGGGTACTGTGCTTGATACTAGAAATACAAAACTGGAAAAAGAGACAGTTATGACCCTCCAGGAACTTACAGCCTAACAGGGAGAATGACAATCAGATAAATAAATACAGGACAGAATGTGAGAGAGGCAAAGGAGAGATCAAGATAAAATGCTAGAAAAAAATGAGAAGTCAATTTCACTTGGGTGTTAGAGGCGGGATTAGGGAAGGATTCTTTAAGGAGGTGACTGACACCTGATTGGGACCTTTAAGAAAGAAAAGGATGACAGTAGGTAGAAATAGGTAAAGGATTCTGCATAAACAAAATTCACACACCTAGGATAAGAAGGGAAGTGGTCAAATAGGAAAAAAAAATCTTGTATCGAATTTCTCTGATAAGGATTTGGTATCCAAGAGATAAACAATTAATAAAAATATATAAGACTAACAGCCATGCTCTAACAGTGAAGTAGTCAAAAGACATGAGTAAACATTTCTCAAAAGAAATGTAAAGTATTCACAACCACATGAAAGAATATACCAAATCACCAATAATAAGAGAAATGAGAATCAAATTAACCCTGAGGTTCCATCTTACATCCTGAAAACTGGATAAATGGATAAAAAAGGACAACACTCAATGTTGGAGGAACGGCAGAATGACAGGTACACTAATACATTACTGGTGAAGCAATAAAATGGTATAATGACTTTGGAAAGGAATCTGGAATTATGCTGACCATCTGATATTTGTCCATAACATGTACATATTAGAATGTCTCTTTGAACCAGAGACTCCATTATTGGTCTTATACTCCAAGAAGTCACTGAAAAGAAAAAAGTTTCCATACACACACACACACACACACACACACACACACACACACACACACACACACATATATATATATATATATATATATATATATATATATATATACACATAGCAGTGTTTTTTTTTTTTTAATAGCAAAGAATTAGAAACAAAGAAGATGCCCATCAATTGAGGAATGGCTAAACAAGCTGTGATACACAAATGTAATGGAATATTACTGTGCTGTAAGAAATGACTGATGTGATGAAAACAGAAGCATGGTAAGATCTGAAATGACAAAGTCAAGTAAGCTGAGGTAAGAAAACAATATACATAGTAACTACAGCAATGCAGACAGCAAGAACTACATACCAAAACTCAAAAGTGAATGCAACCAAATTATAAAGATCAAATAGGACTCAAATAAAGAGATATGAGAAAACACCCCCAACCCCTTCATGAAGGTGGGAGGTCCACACGATACACTGTAGCCTGTGAACAATGTACACGTTTTCAGACTTTTCTATGTACTGATCAATTGGGCTAATTTTTCCCCTCTCTATAAGAAACACTATGTGTTATGTAGGATGGCTAGTGGGCAGGGGCAAGGAGAAGGATATTTGACATAACTGTGATGAAAGAAACAGAAGATACTAGTAAAATCTTATATAAAAAAGAAATAGGAGGAGGATGAATCTCTGGCATAAAGGGTCTGAGGGAAAGCAAAGAGGTAGGAGAGTATAGGACTAGATGTACAGACAGCTATAGAATCCACAACTAGTAAGATATAAAAGAATAGAATTAAATAAAGCTGAAATGATAGTATGAAACTAAAGTTTAGAGGAATACCCTGAATATGACAGGCTGAGAAATCTAAACTTCATCCTATACATCCCATACACATCCTATCTCAATTCTACACTACATCCCAGTTGAGAACCAACTAAAGATATCTGGCCAGTTAGATGACAGTCAGATCTGTGTTTTAGGAAAATTGTTTTGGAAGGTATAAGAAAGATGGATTAGAGAAGGGAGAGAAGAGAGGTAGTGTAAAGGCAATCAGTAAGTGAGAAGATTCTTCTCCCCCACCCCCACCCCCACCCCCATTTGAATAGGCTTCAGGTGGAGCTCCAAAGAAGGGAGGTCTGATTAGAGCTTTGCTCCCTAAGTAGGCCCCAAACCCCTAGCTACTAGGTGCTAAGCCTATGTGGGCGTGAAGCCCCCAGGGTCCTAAGTGGAGTTGCTAAGACCAGAGCCAATAGCAGGTGCCTAATTCTGGTGGCTTTACTCTAGTGTAGTCTAAGGACTGTATAAAAAGAGAGAACAGAATTTGGAGAAGCAGACATGGTGGAAGCAGAAGGAGGAGCAGCAGAAGCAGAACCAGCAGAAGGTGCTACTGAGAACAGGACTGACTCGAGAACCAGCTTTCGGAGCATGTAGACTTGAGAGTACTGAGCAAGGGCTTGAGACCAATGGTAATCTTCTTACAGGAAGGCCCTAGCATTGGGGGAAGCACAAGTACGATTTGGCTTACTGCCATAATATTTTTCTGTAACCTCCTGGTTATAGAAGGTGGTTACAGAGGCGGGCTTATTGGCTCTGGAAGGTCTTTGCCACAATATTGAACTGGGGACGTTGATCCGTGGGTCTGCTACTTTGGAGCTTGAATAAATGCTTTAATTCCTCTGCCTTCTACTTAGAGAATTCCTTATATCCTGCGATTCCGAACCATTCAGACAAATTCATGATTTTCTTCAAAGTCATGAATTCTGCCTTAATGCTATATGTAGGAAGAACAGTTAGATGATTTTAATAAACCATATGAGAGGTGAGTGATGAGAGTCTGAACTAGGTCAATAGCAAGATAAGTGTGAGATACAAAAACAGAGGGACAAATGTAAGGGGCAAATCATTAGGCTAGGTTAACTAATTAGGTAAACGGAATCAGTGGGGATGAGTAAAAAGTCGAAGAACCCTGTTCGTCTTCCCTGTGATCTCTAATCCCTCCATCCCTTAATTCTTTCCAGGGCCATTATCCCTGCAGTGGCTATTTGTGATATGGGACAGTACTCTCCACCTATCCCTATTCTGATCCCTCACTAGTCATCTTGACCTTTGCCTTGCCACTGGACTCCTCCGACTCTGGAGGAGTGTGAGGCTGATGACTTTGTACAGTTCTGCTTCACTCAAATCCAATTCACATGCAAGTCATCATTCTTGCAATGGCATTGGTCCTCTTTGAGAATGAAGAACCAACAACAACAACATGAAGGCACTGGAATGCTAAATATCTGCTCTATAGGCATTTCAGTGGCATACCTAATATTTAAAAATATATTATCTCCCTTGAGTCCAGTATTACAGTTTCAGCTACTTACTGGACATTACTACCTGAATGTGCCAGGGTAGCATCTCAAGGTCAAGAAGTCCAAGACCACAGTCATCATTTATTTTCCTCAAAAACCATTTCTTCCTCTTGACTTTTCTATTTCTGTTAGTGGAGATAGGCCTAGTCATCAAGGCTTAAGAACTTTAAATTATTTTTGACTCCTCTCTTGTGTCACACCTTACATTCAAATTTTGTCAAATCCTATATAGCTTCCACTTCAAATGTTTCTTACATCCAATCTCCCTGATTTCTAACACCATTTCTTTTTGGACTATTGCCCTGAGTTCCTCCTCAACACCCTCTTATGTCTTGCTGAATGGAGCTGGAAGAATTCATACAACCATGCTGGCTGAACATGAATTTAAAACATATCCATCCTCAAATGAGCCCTAGCTACAGCAAAGAAATCCTTTTTTTACTAATTGATTACTTATTAATAAACATTTCATTCAATAAACATTTATTAAGTACCTACAATGTGCCAGGCATCATGCAAAGTGCTAGGGACACCAAAAAAGGGGCAAAAGACAGTCCCAGATTACCTAGCCTCACCAAACTTTCTCTTTTCTCTTCAAACCTTCCATACCTCCACCTTCCCCCTCTCAGATGAGGACCAAGCCTCTTACTCCACTGAAAAAATAAGGATATTCATCATAAGCTCCCTCTTCTGCCCTTCCTCTCAAAACCCCTTGATTTCTGTTCTCTCCTCCTTTCCCCCAGTTGCATAATGAGGCAGTCCTTCTCTTTGCCAAGGCCAATCTCTCTATACATTGTGCTGAAGATTGCACCCTCAATTTTCCCTTGTTTCTTTAAAGTTCAACCTCTTGACTCTACTGGTTACTCTCTTACTGACTTCAAATGTTATGAATGTTTCTCACATATTTAGGGGGGAAAAAACTCCAATAAACCCTTCCATCTTTTCTCTTTCTCCATCAAAGCCCTAGTAGGAGTTGTCCTAGGACCTAACTGCTTCCACCACCTCGCCTCTTTGTTCTTCTCCCTTCTCCTTTCCTCTCCTTCAACTCTTTGTAATCCAGCTTCCAATCTCAAAATTCAACTGAAACTGCTCTCTCCAAGTTACCAATGATCTCTTAAAGGCCAAATCTGATATTTTTTCCTCTATTCTCAATCTACTTAAATTCACTGCTGCATTTGACGTTACTGACCAAACTGTCCTGGACACTCTCCCTTCTCTAGGATTTCATAACATCACTTTCTCCTGTTTCTTCTACTACTTGTCTAAGCCACTTCTCAGTCTCCTTTGCTGACTCATCAGCCATATTATACCTTCTAAGTTGGTGCTTCCCAAGGACCTATACTGGGCCTTCTCTTCCCTCTCTACACTCTCTCATCAACCACCATGGGATTATCATTTGTATGCAGATGGTTTACAGATCTAGCTCCAGTATCATCACTGAGCTTTGATCCCCCATGAGCAATTTCCTATTGGATTATTTCGAGTGATGTCTCAGGGACATTTGATCCAAAACACAATTCATTCTCTTTCCTCACAAACTCACCATTATTCTAAACGTCCCTATTGCTGGCAAAGCCACCACCATTCTTTCCATCTCATGGGTTCCTCACTGGCATCATACTTGATTTCATACTCTCCTTCACTTCACATATCCAGTCAGCTGCCAAATCTCATCATTCCTACACACATATATTTAATATCTGACCCATTCTCTCTACTCACACAGTCACCACTTTAGTTCAGGTCATCACCTCTCACTTAGATTACTGCAAGTTTCCTAATTAGTTCCCTTACTTAGACTCTCTCAACTGAAGGCCATTCTACACAGAGCTGTGAAAGTGACTGTCACTTCCCTATTGCTTCTTGGCAAAAGCACAAATTCTTCTGTTTATCTTTTAAAGTCCAACCTATGGTTCCAAGCTATCATTCTAGCCTCATTAGATATTATTTCTTCCCCTGCACTCTGTGATCCGGTCAAACTGGCCTTCTCTCTGTTCCTAAAACACCACACTCCATCTCCCAATCTCTGTGTCTCTTCAATGACCATCTCCCATGTTTGGAACACACTGTCCTCACATCTGCCTCTCACAAAATCCCATTTTTCAGCCATTCCCCAATTGATGGGCATCCCTGCGATTTCCAGTTCTACAAGTACCCCTTGTTGAATCCCTTACTGAATTTTTCTTGAGTGTCTTAATATGTCAATATCAGTCTTGTCGGCAATATCTTTCCCTTTCTAATCTCTACCTCCTTCGATCCATCCTTTATACTGCTACTGAATAATTTTACTAAAGCAATTATTATTCTTCCACTCAAAAATCTTTACTGATTTTAACCAAAAAATGTCCAAACTCATCAAATGGGCATTCAGGGGTCTCTTAAATATGGCCTCATCTTATCTTTACCAATTGATCTACTAGTCCCCTAACATTTATGTCCCTGTCAAAATGTATCACTCACTGTTCTTCAAATATTCTCTAGGCCTTGTAAATTCCCTATCTTCTCTAATGTTGTATCCACTATCTAGAATGCATTTCCCCTGTAAATCTTATACTTCAAGATTCAGCTGAAATGTCACCTCCTCAATTAAGTTTTTCTGGATCTTTCCAAACAGATATAATTTCTTCCTCTTCTACAGAAGAATTCCTATAGAATTTTGTCTCTATGAAAGGAACTTTACCAACTCATATTTGTCTTTATCTCAGCTAATCCTGGTCGGTGTATTCAAAGGAGCCAGGGATACACTTATACTAGAATGGAACATTTATCAAGTTCTCTGTATCTCTCCTAGGTATAAAACAGCCCTAATTGCCCCAGACCACTGAGAGAGCCAGTTTCCTAGATCTCAAATGTTGTGCAGCTTCATTTCCCAAGTACACAAAATAAAGAATGAGATCTGGCCGATAGTGAAATGTGTCATGATGAAACGGATACCATGTATCATTTATGAGCAAGTGTTATGTATCTGTGAGAAAGGCAGACAGACAATAAATAGTGCTTAAAATTAACAAACCCCTTAATTTGATCAACTAAGTATAGAGGCTACATCTCTATTCTTTGAAACCTTGGACTGGTCAGAGTACAGAATAAATATTCATGGTGCCCTGGAAAGAAGACTGGATTTGGGGTCAGTGGGAGCTGAGTGTAAGTTATTTAACCATTCTGGGTCAGTTTGTTCATTTGTAAGAGAAAGGTTTGGATCAGACAGACTTTTAAGGTTTCTTCTAGTTCTAAATTTATCATCCTTTGATTCTAATACTTCAAGGATGTTTGACTTAATCAGGCTGTGGGCTTTGTGATCAATACTACTACCACTCTACACCTGAGCAGACTTTCATTAGGACTTGACCCAAATTCACCCTTTGATAGTCAGCCCTTTAGCAGCAAACATAGGTTGGTTCTTGATACCACCACTAGCCTATCTTGAAAGTCTCTCCATCATGGTAGGATTCCCCAAGCCTCCACTCTACCCACACGGCCTTCAAGAACTCAGAGTCACCTCCACAACATGGGAGGAATTAAGAATTTAATTGAAATTCCATATTTAATTTTCTGTAATTTCATATTAAGTATGAAGGTGTTGAGGCTTCAATTTTACTGAGGTGTAAGACAATTTTTAAAAATCAAAATCTTTCATTTTACCTGGAAGCTAAGTCGTATGACACTTAGAAGTATGCTATTAAGATATTGCTAACCTTTTAGAAACTATTTTTGGGTGATATGTGGTACTCAAAGGTCAGAGGATGATAGCATACCAACTTTATTCTTATTTTTCTTTAAAATCACTTCACTATTAAAACATTTTTTCCTCAGAACAAGAAAATTAAGCAAATACTATTCATATTTCAACTTTTTTACTACATATTACCTAAACTGAGGCACCCAAATTACTAACTTCATTGGTTGCTTTGGCAGCAATATCCTATAAGAACTTCCACATAGATCAATGACACTTGGATAAAATTGCTTCTGTACATCTCAATTAGTACCAAATAGTGTGTTTCTTGTAGTCTGCTTAACTTTCCTAGAATTAACTAAGCCAATGACAGTCTACAATACTAATAAGAAAAGCTTAGAATCAGTAGAAATATTCTAGCCTACATTCAGTTAAATGCAGCTTATATCCTATATTGCTATGGTGGAAGCAGCAAGAGGCAGCAGACCCAAGTTCAAATCTCACTTCTGACAATTACAGCCCATAGACTTGGGCCAAGTAATTTAATATCTATGGGCTGCCGTTTCATCTGTAGTTAGAGGAATAGAAAATGACTTCTGAGGCATCTTTTGGCTCTATATCTATGATCCTATGCTCTTTTGTTCTGTGAAGTCATATGATTGAATAATGGATTTTATTTTTACTCATGTAATGATTTTTTACCCTAGAGAAGCTGTATCAGTTACCACAGTGGAAGTTCCAGAACAATGGTTTGAAAACACTTGTGTAGAGTTGGCCCTGTATCACAGGATTTTCCTAAGGTGGCAATTATTGTTGCACATGATAACAGGCCAAGATATTCACCAAGTACAAACTAACAATATGGTCGTATTATTTCACTCAACAGGTAATCTTTAAAGTGTAAAGCAAGCACCATGATAAAAACATTTGGGAGGAGCTATTTTAGTTTTTAGGCTAATCACAGCAGCTATATTCACAATCTTGTGATTAAAGTCAGCATATTTACAGAGCTCATATGATAATTTTCATACTAATGTAACTAAAGCTAGAGTCAAAAGAGATTCATTCAATATCCCAACATTCCTAAAGCGATTTCTGTAATGGCACCACTCTTTACCTGTATCTTAATCCATAAAACAAGAATAATGCCTTTTCTGGCAAGGAATATTGTGACAGGATCTATAGTACTTTGTGAAACTTGGAGATGAGCACTATGCAAACAATAGAAAAGCCATTTGATATACACCACTGGAACACTAAAAGATGATCTCACAAATGAAGGTAGCAGGCATTTGGCTCTGACCCTAATCAATATCGAGTTAATGGGAGATGTTTGGCTTCCTTTTGGTTCTGTGCTCTTCTTAACTCACATCACTGTCACTTGCCCAGTAAGGGAGCAAAAAAAAGCATAGAGGAGAAAAGTCGGGTAAGTGGATACTTAAGTGTTTTCAGACAGCAATAATAGGGTCAAGAATGAGAAGTAAGTTTTTTTTGAGATGGCCATTGGATGGCCAGGCTGAAAAAGAGGAAAACAAACATAAACACTATAGTTTGGATTCATGGCATAGTTAGTCAAATGAGACTACTCTATAATGAGACCCGCTAGTTTAAGTAAATGTTCTTGGATACAGCCCGTGATGGAGCTGCCTTATCTTGACTTTTATTTCAGTGTTAGAGCAAGATTTACTATGTAATTACATGTACAAAGCTGCAACACAGTGAAGTTCAAAGTTAGGGCAAGGAAAATAGAAAAATGTAAAAGAATTGAAATATAAAATAGAATTCAAAGAGAGCATTTCCTAACCAAATAGCATTCCTGAAAATTACTTCTGCTACTTGAAATATAAAGTGGGTTTGGGGTGGATGAAGAGAAGAGTGAGGGCTTTGATGGAAGATGTTGTTTTTTTAAAGAAACTGTTATTCTGAAAAACACCAACAAATATGAACATTTTCACATAACAGAAAAAGAGGGTTGCATGTGAAACTAAAAATGCCGTATCCGGCTTATTTCCTTTAAAAAGAAATGAAATAAATTGAACATGTTAGTTTCAAAGCTGTCTTGCTTATCTGAATCTCCCTCTGCCTCTCCTCTTTTCTGCTGTGCATTCTTTTAAATGCTTCATTGATGCCATTTTCCTTTCTTGGAGTGGCATCACCACCTCTGCATTGCCTACCCCACCAAAACTGTAGCAAATGAGCAGAGTCAAGCAAAGCAATATACTTGTCAGATCTGGAAATGTGTCCCTCATTCTGCACCTCTGGTTCACCACTTCTCTGTCAGGAGATGGGTCCTCCAGAGTCATGGTTGGTCATTATTTTGGTCAAAGTGCTTAAGTCTTCAAAGTTGCCTTTAATTTTAGTGCTGAAGTCACTGAATACACTGTTCTCCTGGTTCTGTTCACTTTAGCATGCTTCACTTTACCAGTTCATATAAGTCTTCCCAAGTTTCTCTGAATCCATTTCTTTTTGTACTATAAGATTTTATTATGCTCATATATTATGATGTGTTCAGTCATTCTCTAATGGGACTAGTATTTAGTTCCTTCCTACATTCAAAAAGTATTGCTAATTTTTGTACGTATGCATACTTTCCTTCCTTCTTTGATCCCTCTGGAGGAAAAGCCTACTTGTGCCATCACTGAGTCAATGCGTTTACACACTTTGCTGCCTTTTTGAAAATAATTCCAAACAATATTCCAGTATGGAGCACCTCACAGCTCTACTAATAGTGCATTAATGTGCCTGTTCCTACAAAGCCCCTCCAATAATAGTCATTTTCTTTCTTTGTTAGCTTTGTCAACATGATGAGTGTAAGGTGGAGCTTCCAAGTTTTATTATTTGTGAGTTGTGACTCTTGTTTTTCACTTTTTTAATCTTTACTATCTGGGTACACTCTCACCCTTCACTCTAGTACAACCCTATTCCAATACTTCATTCCAGAAAAAAGATAACCCTAGATTTTTTGAGGACTAACAGTCAAGCACAATCTCAGAAATTCATACTAAGTCAGAAAGATTTCAAGTATGGTTCAGGGATAGACTGCCTCCTTGCTAAAAACCTATAACTAGGTTCAAAGAAGCTCATTACAGAAGATTGGCCATCGTATGATTTAATTCAAAACAAGAACTCATCTCAAGTGCTGAGGGGTTACGAGTGGCACCAGAGTACAGAAGACCCACTGCTGATAAATAATGGACTTTTCGTAATACTAAAGTTGGAAAAAGTTATTCTAGTCTTATGTTTGAGCAGGTGAACAAAATTGTAAAGGAAGACCATTTTGTTACGGATTTGATTAGGAAAAACATTAACTATACCAGAAACATGGGATTGTGGTGCCCACATACACGCAAAAACATAAATGAACAATGATTAAATATAAACAATAAATCATGATAGAAAGAAGAGCAACATGGGAGATGATCAATGCATGGAAATTATTTTTATGATCCACATTTGCAAGGCAATAGCATGGAGATAAGCTAATGTAATTTTGGAAAATAAGCTGCAAACAGATACTTCTAAGACAATGTCTTTCATGTTTAAATGCCAGCCTAGGAAATCTGAAGTTAAAAATATTCAAATAAGATCATATCTGAATTAGATTCTTGTTCCAAAATAGCTTACCTAGAAAAGCAACAAGTTATTTAAACAGGTTATTAGCATCCTGGACACTGCAAATAATTACCATAGCTAATCAAAGGACAATGTTTATATGACTGCAGTAAAAAGGTGTGTATACACACAAGCAAAAGCATAAAGTAGCCTGCTACAATTTCTCAATACTGACAAGACTAAACTTTTCTTCTACTTAATCCTAATCAAAATGATAATTACAGAGCATTTATAATTTGTTTTGCTGTTTAGTAAAATAAGGAAAAGAAATATTTTTCTTTAACAAAATAATGTCTAGGCAAGGCTACATGACTATGTGACTAAGCTTTCTTGAAATCGTAGATACACGTAAAAAGGAAGAGACCTGCTTTGTACTTTAAATTCATCAGTATCGTTCCATTTCACTTAGCATAGAGAATGAGAAGATAACGGGCCTAAAACCCTAACAGAATTAATAAAAAAATTCATTTGAGAACAAGCAAATCAAATATAATCTCACCAGTCTTCAGACTACCTTTGTTCAATGGGGAACTTGATCTTGTTCCTAAACCATCAGAAGCCAAAAAAAGTTAAAGTGGGTGTTCCAAATGTTTTCAATAACTTTTTAATGCTTGGAAACACCACACACATCCTTAAGAGTGGCATGGCAGCTTTTTCCTATTCAACAGATGCTTAAGAGAGAAAAGACTTCCATCCGTTTAGTTGCCATTTGGAGAATTTGCATTAAAAAAAATCAATCTGTGAATTTTTCCACATGAAAAGCAAAAAGCATTAAATGTGTTTTTTAAAATACTACAAGAGAATAAAAAATTCCCACATCTGCTTTTATAGGAAATGATTGCTGAGCTATCTTGCTACTGAGAAGAATAAAAAATTCATCAGTTCTATCACTACATAGTGCCCAAAGCTCTCCTCTGATAAAAAGAATTTGATATTTTGAATAAGTAAAGCAAAATAAATTAATTAAAAACACCACTTACCCTTCTGATAAAAAAATTTCCTATAATAGTATGCACCGAGATCCACATGTTCCACAATGTATCTCTTTACTCTATCTAAATGCAAAACCAAATTTTCCTTGGGCACTTCAAGAACAGCCACTCCTGCATTTGTGCAGTGAGAGCTAAGAGTAGATTCAAATGAGGCACTTTCACTACTGAAGGAACCAGAATTCGATTTGGATAAACTGATCTTCCTTTCTCCTTCTCCGCCAATCTCATTTCGAAAGTAGGGGCAGCTCATTACAAGGTCATTACTTTTATCATCTCCCTGGTCCATGCTGAGGCTTCCTTTAGAATTCAAGTCCTCAGTACTGCCCATAGGGGAACTGAAACTTGCAGAGTGAGATAAAGGTCCAGAAACTAAAGAAGCAACAGCAGCTGCAGATGCTCCTGTGGTCGTATTTCTCCGTTTTATAACATTGTGCCTATTTATAATTGCCTCATTTAAGTCAAACAATATGCTCTGGACATCATAGTGACCAAAACACTTTGGACAGGTCCAAGGCCTGACAGAGTCCTCTGATCGGTTGTCTTCGAGGTCTGACGATTTTCCAAGTTCCCCTTCACATTTGGCATTACGCAACTTACGAAAAATGGATGAGTCCCCTGTTTCCGACTTAGAACGTCTCTTGAGTGGTTTCTCCCTTTCTTTAAATAGTCTAAGGTTCTCTCTCTGCGTGATAGGTCCATCTATCACATCCAGAGAAAAGCCAGAACCCTTGCTTCCGCTGGCTATCAAAAATTCACTCAGTTTTGTTGGAGTTGGGCCTCTCTGATCAGATTTGTCTTCTTTGTACCCTTTCAACAAATCAAAAAAACTTTCTCCTGAAGTACCCTGCTTATCTATTGATGATGTGCTACCATATTCCCTGTGCAGTGATGGACCAGTTTTGTATGTGGGTGAAATACATTCATCAAAGCTATCCACATCAAGTTCACTTATAGTAATATCACTGTTACTACGCTGTCTTATTCTGCGAAGGGCTTTCCTAGGGGAACTAGGATAAGCTTCAGGCATGAGAAACCTGGAATCCATGTTCTCCGATTGTCTTGTTTTGCTTTTAAGAGTGTTCTGTATGCTTTTCAACATAGCAGAGTCACTGGAGTTGAGGTTAACTGAACTACCTTGACTTCCAGGGCTGCCTTTGGAGGACATGCTGTCAAGGCAACTTGATGTCTCCATTTCTTGACTTGATCGGCTAGATTCTTTAACATTGTCCTTCCTTGGTGGCCAATCTGCAATCCTTGCCCTAACCCCCATCTTTGGGACTCCAGGAGTGGAGGTGATATGGTGGGAACCTTCACTTCGAGGGGGGCCCACAGGAGCCATGACAGAAGAACCCAAACTGCCATTCTGCGACCTGAAGCGTCGCATGTAGAAGTCATCGGTGTGAACCTTGGAAATCCCATCCGTGCCAACCATTGATGCTCTTTCAGTGGCAACAGGTCTTTCAGTCTGGGACCGCTTCAAGCTGGTCATGATTTAAAAGAGGCTAGTCTTAAATGACTACAGGAAGCATGATCATCTCGTCTATTTACATGTATACTTCCCTTCTGAAGAAAAGTTTCCAGAAAAAACGATGGCTGCATAAGACCTCAATCATTTTCTCTGAAGAGGTTAAATTATGCCCTGCTATCAGCAAACTAAAGATTCAGGTTTCAAATATTTTAAAATCCATAAAAGTTACTGTATTAAATTTTAACAGGTGGCTCTTCTTCAGAAAACTTGAATGGAATTTACATCGGGGGATTCAGCAACTTCCACAATCCAATCCTTTTTCCCTAGAAGAGAAGAAAAATATGAATTAATAATTTCAGATAACTCTTTTAAAAATCAATACCTAATTGCCCAAACTAAACAAATTAAAATAAAGACAGAACAAATGCTACATTAACTTCTACATTTCTCTGCAGAGCACAGAAATATATATAAGATTTTATTAAAATGTTATTTAAAGTTAATAAAAGATCTTGCTCACATGAATATTAATTACAATGTCCTAAGGGTGTAGGCCTCCAATGACTGACATTGTAAGACAACAAAACTCAGCTAAGCTATAGAGAAATAAAGCATAATCAATATAATTCAAATGATTAGATGAAATGACTGCATAATCAGTAGCTTAAATAAACTAAAAACATTTATGTAACTGAATATAATAATCAACATTAATAAGCACTATGTAATAGAAGGCAAACCTTGGAGTAAAGAAGACCTGATTGAGGTCCTTACTAGCTCTGGAACTATGAATATGAGCAATATACTTAAAATTTCTGTGCCACAGGAAAATCTATGTGGCTTTTAAGTTACAGAATGCAGTTGAGCACATTGATGGAGGAAGTTTCTACACTTGGATTGCCCTATGCCAATGAAATAATAACTCTGCCTCAAAAAATAATCAACTTTGATATGGCAGCTTCTTTCTCTACAATTCAAAATTTATAAATTTTTGTTTCTATTTTACAGATTTCTATTTTGCTGTCTACACAGAACAAGAATGCTTTTAAAAAAATCTTCAGCAATCATCTTCTTATGCCTACTTCAGCACACTGAACGCCAGAAATATTTCACTCATTAACAAACTATTTTGCTCATTAACAAAATAACCACTCCCTTCATCCCCCATTGGCTCCAAATTTTAAAGCCAAAAATGCTCCCTACACATATCTTTACATACTAAAATTAAAAAATTATAAAATATTATAAAAGTGCAGGTAAAGGGGTAGTAAAACGGGGGAAGGGATTGAGAGAATTTCCTAATAAGCAATGTAGTCAGGTTGTACAAGCACAAAAAAATCAGTATAAAATTCTGTACAGCTGTGTACACCCTAAAACCAAAGCAGAAGATTGTTTTCCAAGACTCCAAAAATTATACAAGATGTGCCCTTTATATTTTTGCCAAATCCACGTTTGGAAGGATACTGCTGAACCAGCATTCCTTTAACAGAGAAGTATTATCTGCAAATCTCAGCTTCTGAAACCTTAGGTAAAAAACAGCACTAAGCCCCCTTCCACAGTAACAGGTATTCCACTTCAACAATAATTAAGCATCCAGCTAGTCAGCCTTTTGCTTGGAAAATGCAGCACAATTTAATTTCACTTGAAGTACACAGCCAGGGTTTAAACAACCAGCTGCTATTTATAAGCAGGAACATTTAGGGGGTGTTTAAAAAATGCAAGCAGACTGCAGCGTGCAAGGTAAGAGAGAGAGCAGAGTACAGGGCTTGTGGCAACACTGCGTCTACTCTGTCATTCAGACAAATGCCAATTGTTTTCACCTAACCTCCCTGTTGCCATTCTCTGTCAAAAAGCTAATACATTTGCATAGCTATGTAATTAAATCTAACTTAATGCTTTCCGGCTATTTCTTTTGCTAAATGAGTATTATTTCCCTTATATTTTATACCGCCAAATTCCACTTCAAATTTTAAGCTTCGAAACATAACAGTGAACTCTTAATGTACCAGTGGAACCTAGCCTAGTCAGCATGCATTACACTATTTTATAGCTGAGGTCCTAGGGAACCATATAAAATAAACTGAAGGTCAGCAAAGTAGCCATGGAATATACAAACTGACTATGGGACCATCTCTAGTGCTGCAGACTTAAATCCAAAACTGCTAACTCTGAAGTCCAGTGGATGTTTCCATCTTACTAATCTTTACCTAATACCATAATGAAGTTAATTAAATTGTAGTACTAGACTGAATTTTGAGTCCTTGAAAGCAGAAGCACATATGGTAGTGATACAGGTTCCAGGAACACATTATGAAGAAAGTGATTAAAAGATATTTGAGTCTTAGCTCTGGTACTTTCAAACTATATATCAATGGCCAGAGTAATATGATCTTTGTGCTTCAATTTCCTCATTATAAGAAGGAAATAATAATATTTGTACCACCTATATGATCCTCAGGATTATTGTGATAGAAGAGATAACATGGGGAAAGGGGGGCAGGGCAGAGCCAAGATGGCAGCTGTAAATCAAGGACTTGCTTAAGCTCTCCCCCAAATCCCTCTAACACCTGTAAAAAAACAGCTCTGAACAAATTCTAGAGCTGTGGAACCCACAAAATAGCAGAGGGAAGCAGGTCTCCAGCCCAGCACAGCCTGGATGGTGGCTGGGAAGGGTCTAGCGCACAGTGCTGGGAGCGGAGCAGAGCACAGCCCAGCATGGGCCACAGGAGGACCAACCAGATCTGGAGTTGGGTGGAGCCGGCCTGAAGGCCATGAATCATTGAGCTGTGGCAATTATCAGACTTCTCAACCCACAAACACCAAAGACAATGAATGAAGCAGATTAGTGGGATTTTCAATAAAATAGAAGACTTTCAAGCTTTCTCAATGAAAAGGTAAACAAGAAAGAGAAATCATAAGGGACATACATACATACACATATATATTATATATGCATATATGTGACAGAGAGCACAGAATGAGTTGAATATGAAGGGACGATATCTAAAAAAATAAAATCAAATTAAGAGGTGAGAGGAACGTATTGAGAGAGGGAGAAAGGGAGAGACAGAATGGGGTAAATTATCTCACATAAAAGTGGCAAGAAAAAGCAATTCCTTGGAGGGGAAGAGTGGGCAGGTGAAGGGGAATGAGCGAATCTTGTTCTCATCAGATTTGACTTGACGAGGGAATAACACACATACTCAATTGGTTATCTTACCCCACAGGAAAGTAGGGGGAAGGAGATAAAAAAGGGGGAATGATAGAAGGGAGAGCAGATAGGGGGAGGAAGCAATCAAAAGCAAACACTTTTAAAAAGGGACAGGGTCAAGGAAGAAAACTGAATAAAGGGGGACAGGATAGGATGGAGGGAAATACAGTTAGTCTGTCACAACACCATTATTGTGGAAGTGTTTTGCATATTGATACATGTGTGGCCTATGTTGAATTGCTTGCCTTCTTAGGGAGGGTGGATGGAAAAGGGAAGAGGGGAGAGAATTTGGAACTCAAAGTTTTAAAAGGAGATGCGCAAAAAAAAAAAAAAAGTTGTTTTTGTATGTGACTGGGAAATAAGATATGTAGGGAATGGGGCAAAGAAATCTATCTTGCCCTACAAGAAAATGAGGGAAAAGGGGATGGGGGTGGAGTGGGGTGACAGAAAGGAAGGCTGACTGGGGAATGGGGCAATCAGAATATATGCCATCTTGGAGTGGGGGGAGGGTAGAAATGGGGAGAAAATTTGTAACTCAAAATCTTGTGGAAATCAATGTTGAAAAATAAATATTAAATAATAAAATATGAAAAAAGAGATAACATGTAAAATACTTTGAAAATGTTAGTATTTTACCTTTACTATGGATTGCAGAAAGTTACATTTATATTTGCATTTACATATTTATATATTTACATTTATACTATACTGGGGGGCGGGGCAGAGGCAAGATGGCAGCTGGAAAGGAGGGACTTGCTTGAGCTCTCCCCCAGGTCCCTCCAAACACCTATAAAAATGCCTCTAAACAAATTCTAGAGCTGCAGAACCCACGAAATAGCACAGGGAAGCACGGCTCCAGCCCAGGACAGCCTGCATGGTAATAGGGAAGGGTCTATCGCACAGAGCTGGGAGCAGAACGGAACACAGCCCAGCGTGGGCCGCGCCAGGACCAACCAGACCAGGAGCCAGGCGGAACAGGCGGTAGGCCCTGAATCATTGAGCTGTGGCAGTTACCAGACTTCTCAACCCACAAATGCCAAAGACAACAGAGGAGGTTAGTGGACAGAACTGCTAGAATGCAGTAAAAGGAGTGTGCGGTCAGCCCCAGCCCCAGGGGTATGAAATTGGTGCAGCTCTGGACCTGCTTCCAGCTGCAGTTGCTTCTGGCCCCAGGCCCATCTGGTGGGAGGAATTAAGTGGCAGATCAGAGCAGGAGTGCAGAGCCTGCTTGGATCTGAGTCGCATTCCTGGTTGGTGGTTCTTGGGGGAGGAGGAGTGCTGGTGTGGCAGAGCTTGCTGTGTAGAAGTAGCTCTGAAAACAGCAGCACAAGGTCCCTAAAGCTTGGGACAAAGTACTCTCTACAAACAGTCATACCTTTACAAAAAGCTCAGGGGTCAAGTAGTTGGCTGGGAACATGAGCAGGCAGTGAAAACAGACCCAGATTCAGAATCAGACTTTGGAATCTTTTTTTGGTGACAAAGAAGACCAAAACATACAGCCAGAAGAAGTCAACAAAGTCAAAGAGCCTACATCAAAAGCCTCCAAGAAAAATATGAATTGGTCTCAGGCCAAGGAAGATCTCAAAAGGGATTTGGAAAAGCAAGTAAGAGAAGTAGAGGAAAAATTGGGAAGAGAAATGAGAATGATGCAAGAAAATTATGAAAAACAAGTCAGTGACTTGCTAAAGGAGACCCAAAAAAACACCTTAAAAAATGGACTAACTCAAATGGCAAAAGAGCTCCAAAAAGCCAACGAGGAGAAGAATACCTTGAAAGGCAGAATTAGCCAAATGGAAAAGGAGGTCCAAAAGACAACTGAAGAAAATACCGCCTTAAAAATTAGATTGGAGCAAATGGAAGGTAGTGACTTTATGAGAAATCAAGAAATTATAAAACAGAACCAAAGCAATGAAAAAATGGAAGACAATGTGAAATATCTCATTGGAAAAACCACTGACCTGGAAAATAGATCCAGGAGAGATCATTTAAAAATTCTTGGACTACCTGAAAGCCAGGATCAAAAAAAGAGCCTAGATACATTTATACTATAGACATTTATGGCCAAGCTTGAGAATCTATCCATTTGTAAGAATATCCCTGAGGAGCATTACAAATTACAAACAAATGATTTTAAAACTAACATTTGGAATATAGCCCATTTGTAATGGTCTTTATCTTATATGTCTATTTTTAAATGTCAAATTCTATTTAAATGTGGCATAAAATTGTTTTATTTTGAAAGAGATACTAAGAATCTTTTCTGGTATATGTTGCTATATAAGCTGTGACTTTGTAACTCAGATTTTCAGAAGTGGAAGGAATCTTGAAAATCATTTGGAACAAACAATCTGTTCGTTTTACAAATTGAAGAGCCTAAGGTCCAAAATCACAGAATCTCTGAGATGGGAAGAACAACAGAGACCATCTAGTCCAACCCAACCCCCAAAAAGGAATACACTCCACAAGCAGTCATCTAGCCTACACTTGAGGACACTCCTCCCCCCTCATCCCCCCACTCCAGTAAGAGGAAGCATATCACCCACCAGGGGCAACTCATTCCACTTTCAGAAAGGTCTAATTTTTAGAAAGTTTTTCCTAGCATCAAGCCTAAATTTGTCCTTTTGCAACTTCTACCTATTACTCCTGTCCTGTGCAACTAAGCAAAATAAGTCTATTCCCTCTTTCCCATTACAGCCCTTCAAATATTTGAAGATAGTGAGCTCTGTCCCATGTTCCTCCCCAATCCTCAACCAATCCTTCTCCAAGATAAACAGCCCCAGTTCAGCTGATCAGTTCCCATGCAGCATAAATTCTAGACCTTTTACCATGCTGGTTTCCTCACAATTTCTTCCTCAAATATAGTGTCTAGGACTGAACATAGATTATTAAATATGTGGTCTGAACTGGGTGTTAACATCATCATCATTGTGATATTAATATAATTAATAAAATATTTATAATAATAATATAAACAGCAGTCAAGATTTAAATAGTGCCTAAATGATAACTATCACATCTTAATCCTACATACTCTACTATCTTAAAGTAGTCAAAGATTTCATTAACTTTCTTGGTTGCCATGCCACAATGTTGACACATACTGAACTAAAACACCTTCATAATCCTGATGCTGATTGTTTTTAATTGTATTATGGTATTCTGTTTTACTTGACAAAGCACAGTTTTCCCTCATTTGTGGAGATATATATATATACGTGTGTGTGTGTGTGCGTGTGTGTATATGTATCTATATATGTATGTATATGTATGTATGTATAAGTATACGCATACATATATACACACTTGTAATGGTAATTTAAATTTGAAGTTCTTTCCCACCTATTAATACGCTCATGTGATCTGCTTATGTCACAGGTAGCCTAAGTCGCATGTGGTGGGAGGCGCTTGCTCAATGTGTGGAATTGGAGGGGTGGGGCAGGAAATGCTCAGAAGGAGTTAGAACCACAAAGGAGAAGGACACAGGCAAGGAGTGAGCTAGGATTTGTGAGTGTTTATGGTAAGGCCCCAGCAAGGGGGAAGGCTAATGAGATGGTGAGGCTCCATGATGGGATATTGTGTCTTAAGTTCCTTGCTGTTATGATGAAGGGATTTGGTTGCTGATTGGACGGACTGGACTTACTGATTTTGGGATCTGGTTCTATGGTATCCAAATAAATGTTTTACTTCTACCTTCTATATGGAGAATCTCTTAGATTTTGTGGCACAAAACTACACAGGCATATTCACAATTATCGTCAATGTTGTGATTATTGCCTTACTGATACAACACTATACACACACACACACATACATATGCATATACTCCACAGTTTTCCCTTATTTATAGACATGTGGGGGAGGGGCAGTTAATGTGCTAAAATGAATCTAATTTTCTTCTGTTGAAAATAATGCTGATTGTGTATCTTGAACAAATCTGACAACATTCTTAAGATAGAGTGACAGTAACAGAAATGAGAGAAATGTTTGTTATTGAACTGATCTTTACTCATTTATCAAATCATTCAGTCAGGATTTCAAGAGCGCCTCCTGCATTCTCAGCCCTTTACTGAATATTTCTTACATGGGACATAAAAGACTTATAAATGATACATAATCCTTCTTGTGGAGCAATGTATAAGCTAATTGGAAATTTGGACCAAGGTACAGATTCATAAGTTTTAAAAATATTCCTTATAACAATTTTTAAGTAAAATTCAATAGTTAAAAAAAGTAAGTTGTTCTTGAAAGGAAATTTGCTGCTGTCTCTTATTCCTAATTGTAATAGTGAGTGAGATTTATACAGCAGCATAAATACATAGTCAACTTTGAATTTTTAGAGTAATGGGAAGAAATCAAGACATTATTCAAATTTACATGCTATAAAAGGGAATTTATTAAAATTTCAGTTTAAACAAGTTAGGAAGTTATAAAAACATGGAACTTGATATAACATCACCACTTGTTACCCTCCTTTATCTCTACCCCCGCTCCACCCCCCTTTCTCAGCTAATTTTCTCAAGAAGGTTATCTGTATTCAATACCTCCAATTTTCGTATTGGCTTCTAAATGTCTCTTCAACCTGGCTTTTAGCCTCATCACAACACTTCAACTGCTCTCTCCAAATTTACTGCTTTGATTGTTTAATAGCTTGATTGCCAGATCTAATGGCCTTTTCTCAATATTAGTCTTCTTGCCTTCTTCCTTGGTTGTTGTCCTTTGTTCTCAAAGAGGACCAAAATGACATCACTACGCCAGAGTCAAGTTTCAAAAAGTGTCTGACTGTGGCTGATCAGACAAATACAAGCTCAGAATGCTCTACCACAGGCCAGGCACAAATAGCATGTGTGAACATTTGGGGTGGATACTCTAAATTTGTACATTCTGCGTTTCCTTTGAGCTATTTCAATTCTGCTTTGCTCATAGAGCACAGCACCTTCTCTGATGTGGGCATGCCATGCTGCACAGTCCTGTGCAAGTGTCTCCCATGTAACACAATCAATTCCAAAGTTCCTGAGAGACCTTGAGAGTGTCCTTGTATCACTTCTTCTGACCACCATATGAACACTTGCCCTGCATGAGTTCTCCATAAAATAGACTTTCTGGCAAGCGTATATTTTGCATTCGAACAACATGGCCAGCCTATCAGAGCTGGACTCTCTGAAGCAAGAGTTTGAATGCATGGAAGTTTAGTTCAAGTAAAGATCTCAGTGTCTGGTACCTTGTCCTGCCAGGTGATCTTCAGAATCTTCCTAAGATAAATTCAAATGTAAGTGATTCAGTTTCCTGGCACGGTGCTGGTACACTGTCCAAGTTTCACAGGCATCACAACGAGGTCAGCACAATGGCTCTGTAGACCTTCAGTATGGTAGTCAGTCTAATACCTCTTCTCTCCCACACTTTCCTTTGAAGCCTCCCAAACACTGAGCTAGCTCTGGCAACGTGTATGTCAACTTCATTATCAATGTATACATCCCTGAAAAGTACACTACTAAGGTAAGTGAACTTCTCCACAGCATTCAAAACATCTCCATTTGCTGTAACCGATGGTTCCACATATGGACAGTGTGGTGGCAGCTGATAGAGCACCTGTGTTTTCTTAGTGTTGTCAGGCTAAAATTAGCACAGGAAGCAGAGAATCAATCCATACTTTATTGCATCTGAGCTTCAGAGGCTGAATTGAGTGCACAATCATCTGCAAACAGAAAATCATGCACCAACACTCCCCTTCCACTTTGGTCTTGGCTTGCAGCCTTTTTGAGTTGAAGAATTTACTGTCAGTGCGGTAGTTAACCTTGATAACATATTCATCCTCATTGAAAGCATTTGACAACATGGCTGAAAACATCATGCTAAAAAGCATGGGAGCAAGCACACAGCCTCGATGACTAGGAAAGCATGAGAGCATTATCCATTATCTAGAAACCAGACCAGCAGGCCATCGTGAAATTGACATATGATGGTAATGAACTTCTCCAGGCAACCAAATTTTGACATAATTTTCCATAAGCCCTCACAATTGACAGTATCAAAGGCCTTGGAAAGATCTACAAACTTTGTGTACAGACCTCTGCTCTGCTCCTGGCATTTCTCCTGGAGTTGCCGGGCAGCAAACATCACATCGACTGTTCCTTGGCCCTTTCTGAAGCCACACTGGCTCTCAGGTAGATGACCATCTTCCAGGTGAAAGATCAGCACATTAAAGGAGGACTCTGGCAAGAATTTTGCCAGCAATGACTAAGAGAGAGGACCCCGCGGTGACTGTCACAGGACAATGTATTCTTTATCTCTGTAGAGATGGATTCCCTTGGCGGAATGGGCAGATGAGAACAATTTGTTCCAACAGCCATGAAAGCAGCTGCCTTCTTTTTAGAATTCAACAAAGGCCTTCTCTAAGATACCCTCTCCATTAGTTTTTTGATGACTGCTCTCTTTCTGGTCTCTTAGATCACTCTTTCCTAGTCTGCTAGGTTGAATGTTAGTCCATGTCACACCCACTTAACTTGAGAATGCTCCAAGGCTTTGTCTTGGGCACCTTTCTATTTTCCCTCTATACAATCTCCACTTAGTGATCTCATTAGCTCCCATTAGAAACCAAAAGGACCCCAGATTTACACATTCAGCCACACTGCCTTTTGCATCTCTGAGATTTCTTCAAAAAAATCTCAAACTCATCATGTCTGAAACTGGAACTCCTCCTTCACCCAAAACCCTCCCTTTTTCATAATGTCTTAGTTCTTACTGAGGGGATCGTGCTCAGCTTCCAAAGTTCTTTCCAGAAGCTCATACTTAATCAGACTATTTCCCCTTCAACATTCTCCACCTACAGTTAAGAAATTCCAATGGCTCCCTATTATCTCCAGCATCAAAACAAGTATTATTTTTGGTTCTTAAAACTTTTCACAACATCCTTATTTTCTAATCTTCACATACTTTATTCCTCTTTATGTAATCTACAACACAGCATCACCAAACAACTTGCTGTTTGTTTCTTGCACGTGAAACTCCAGCTCACACCTCTATACCTTTGCATTGTTTTTCCCTTTACGTCTGCAATATCCTCCATCCTCACCTCTGATTTAGTTTCCCTGGAGTCCTTCAAGATGCAACTGAAATTCCATGTTATATAGGAGGTTGTCCCCAATTTTACTAAATATGAGTGCCTTCTCCTTTGGGATGAACTACCATCGACTCTCTATATCTTACATGTATTCAGTTATTTTCATGCTGTCTCCATCATTAGAATGGGAGCTACCTGAGGGTATGGATTGCTTATCCCTTTGCTTGCTTAGGTGCAAATTTATTCATATCCCTAGTTTCTGGTACACAAAATGTTTGACTAATTTCCATATATGACTTCTAATTATGAAGTTCTAGAGAATATTACTAGTCATTAAAAATACCAAACAAGCTAAAATATGCCTTTTGGTCTTTCTAGTAACATTTTCTTGCACCAAATTTTCTAATTAAAACAAGGTCAGAAAGGGGCACAATAAATACATAAATACAAGAAATAAACATTGTCAGTATTTTTGTAGTTATGCAAAATGAATTCTTACACTTTATTTTAACAAGTGTGTTCTCCCTTTATTACAAATCTCATTTCAACATTGAGAAAGCATATATTAATGTTCCATTTTATGCCCATTTTAGAAAAATGAGTGTGGCATGTTCAAAAAAGAGCTGAATTTAGAGTCACAATCCCAGTTCTGTTACTATCTGCATAGATATTTAGGCAAGGCATTTCATCTCTGAGCCTCAGGTTTTTCAGGTGTAGGTTTGGATTAAATTGATTAATTTGATCTCTAAGGCTCTTTCAAACTATATTTATGGTCCAATGACCTGTAAAAACCAGAAGCTACACAAAAAGATGTACCATAAAGTTATCCTCATCACTAAGCATGCCCCCATCTCACTTCCCCACCCCTTTGTACTTACAAGTCATCTTTCCTTACAAATCCAGGACTGATTTGGAGATCAGGTTGCAGGTCTTAATTTAACCAACAGACTCTGATCAACAACTTAGGAAGCATTATCTAACTATAACCTAAAGTCCCTATGAAATATTGAAGGAACTGGGAGTATTTAACACAGACAGGGAAAGCTTGGGAATATCTTAAGTTTCCCAATATTTAAACTGATAATATAAAGATGTTTCACTGTCTCCACTGAGGACAAAACAGAAAATCAACTAAAGAAAAGGAGATATTGACTGGATAAGCCATATGTGATGGTACCATTTATTCCACATGTGATTCCAGTTAATGCTCCTTTTATCTTATCCACAGCTGGCTGTAGGTGCTAATTAGTAATGAAACTTCCAAAGGAAAGAACCAATCCTAAGTAATCAAAAGAATGCTTTACTGATGAATAACCACATGCTAACTGTATTTAAAGCTCCTTCATGATTTATTCATTGGGTTTCTCCTCTATTGCCTTGTTTGGAGGGAGTCGGGGTACAGAAAACACTACCACCAGATTTTTCTAATATGACCTGTAGACATGGAAGCAGGAGACCTGGGTTCTAGCCATAGCTCTGCTACTGACTACCTTGAACAAGTCATTGCCTTTCTTTGGACCAGAGTTTCTTTATAGCTGTAAAATGCTGGGGCTAGACTGGATGATCTCTAAGAAGCCCCTTCCAATTCTGAAATCACCTGATTCCTATACAGATAGGAAGGATTATGTTTTGGAGTCCATAACCCCATAGGCAAGTTATTAAGCAAACAAAAAAATATTCATTATGCAATATCACTGTATGAACAAGGGATGCAGAAGAAGTCGAAGACCTGGTTCCCGCACTCCAGGAGCTGTCAAATTATTTTAAGTAACTCGGCTAAGAGCAAACAATAAAACAGTTTAAGGATTAAACTGTGACATAAAGCTTTATGGCAAGGAGACCAAAGAAGATGGCTACCACCGAGGGCTAGAGGAGTCAAGAAGGGACTCCTGGAGAATGTGAGGTTCTTACCCATTAGTTTACCAACTGATCAACGACTACATGTCCTACCACGAATGTCACTTTTTAAAACTACTGAACATATGGCTGTGAAAATCATTTGCCCAAGAGAAAAGAATTGGCCTTTTCTAGAGATACATATTCTTTCAAATATAGCCTTAAAACTATCCTTACTGCTAACTGCTAAATATCCATTATACATAACATTATATTGGTGTATGTTCAGAATAAGGCAGGGAAGTGCCTAGGTCAGACAAAGGTCAGAGATTCTCTGGAGGGCGGAGCCAAGATGGTGGCTTGACAACAGGGACTGGCTTGAGCTCTCCCCCAAATCCCTCCAAACACCTGTAAAAAATGACTCTAAAATTCTAGAGCTACAGAACCCATGAAATGACAGAGTGAAATAAGTCTCCATCCCAAGACAGCCTGGAGGGTCACAGGGAAGGGTGTATCACACTGTGCTAGGAGCAGAGGACTTTCAAGCATTCTTGATGAAAAAACCAGAGTTGAATAGAAAATTTGATTTTCAAATACAACAATCCAGAAGCATGAAAAGGTAAACAGGAAAGAGAAATCATATTGGACTTACTAAAATTGAACTATTTTGTTTACGTTCCTACATGGAAAGATGATATTTGTAACTCATGAGACCTTTCTCAATATTAGGTTAGTTGAAGGGAATATACATATACATATACATATACATATACATATACATATACATATACATATACATATACATAGATAGAGGGCACAGGGTGAGTTGAATATGAAGGGATGATATCTAAAAAAAAATAAAATTAAGGTGTGAGAGCCATATATTGAGAGGATAAAGGGAGAGACAGAATGAGGTAAATTATCTCACAGAAAAAGTGTCAAGAAAAAGCTGTTATAATGGAAGGGAAGAGGGGGTAGGTAAAAGGAAATGAGTGAATCTTGCTCTCATCAGATTTGGCTTAAGGAGGGAACAACATACAAACTCAATTGAGTATCTTACCCTACAGGAAAGTAGGGAGGAAGGGGATGGGGGGGGTGGGGTTCAGGGATGATAGAAGAGAGGGCAGATTAGGGGAAGATATTGTCAAAAGCAAACACTTTTGAAAAGGGACAGGGTCAAAGGAGAAAATTGAATAAAGGTGGACAGGATAGGATAGAAGGAAATAGTCTTTTACAACATGAATATTATGGAAGTGTTTTGCATGATGATATCTATATCTATATATCTATATATCTATATATCTATATCTATATATATATATCTATATATATATATCTATATATATATATATATCTATATATATATATATATATATATATAAAAAACCTATATTGGCTTGCTTGACTTCTCAAGGAGGGTGGGTGGGGAGGGAAGAAGGGAGAAAATTTGGAAGTCAAAGTTCTAAAAACAAATGTTAAAAATAATTGTTTTTACATGCAACTGGGAAATAAGATATACAAGCAATCAGGTATAGAAATCTATCTTGCCCTATAAGAAAGTAAGGGGAAAAGGGATGGGGTGGGGGTGGTGGAATGGAGTGATAGAAGGGAGGGCAGACTGGGGAAAGGGGCAATCAGAACACAAGCCATCTTGGGGTGGGGGAGGGTAGATATGGGGAGAAAATTTGTAACTCAAAATCTTGTGGAAATGAATGTTAAAAACTAAAAATAAAATTAAAAAAATAATAAAGGTCAGAAACCTTTTAATACAGGTGTAAGAAAGTAGCAACTCTTTCCTTTTGATGGAAAAGGAAAGAAAGAAGGGGTGGATGACTCAGGAACATTATTATTTAGTATTAGTTAAAATATGTGTAGGGAAGATGGAGGAAAAGAGGAGAGATGTAAATAGGGTGGGCAGCTAAGTTCAGCAGCAGTCTTAGAAGTGAAGAAAAGGAGACTGAGCATCCATTTCACTGGCTGTTACCTAAAAGAAGGAAATAGAGAGATTTTCCACTGGTCATCTTAAAAGTTATGATCCTTACTTCTGCTCCCTTCAAAAAAAGCCTGAACACTATATTTCAAGAATTCATAAATGCAGTTATTGCAGACAGCTGTTAGAACCAGAGGACAAGGCAAGGTTAAAAAGAATCTACCAATCAACTCCTGAAATGAACCCCAAAATGAAAATACCATTGCCAAAATCAAGAGATCTCATATCAAAGAAAATATATTGAAAGCATGCAGAAAGAAGCAGTTTGGCAATACTCCTACCTATATTCTGTAGTACTAAGAACTGACTATAATACTCCAGATGTGGTCTAATAGGGGTAGAATGCAATGGGACCATTACCTCCCTCATTATTTTTCTTATTGTTATAATAAAAGAACTTCACATTTAGATAAGAGCTCTCCACAACCCTGTGAAGAAAATAGTCCAAGTATCGATATATCCAATTTATAGAAGGGCAAGACAGAGTCAAGATGACAGAGTAGCAGAAAGAAATACAATAACCTCCCTCAAGTTCCTCTACCACCACCGGCAGCAGCAGCAGTAACACCACAATAAAATATACTCCAAGTATTTCTAGAAAATGCACCCAACTGAATCATGATAGGAAAATCAAGGAGCAAGTCACAATGAGTCATCTGTCTAGCCTGGTTGGGCGAGGTACAGCTAGGAGCTGCTTTGTGGAAAACTCAGGTGCAAGGAAAAAGAGAGAAGTTATGTACCAGGGCAAGAGAAGATCTCAAACTCATACTGAGGCACCACAATGGCCCACAATTTAGTGGCCAAGGACCACAGATCCAGGAAATATTGACAAAAGGAACTACCCCAAGGTTAGTTTTCCAGGATAAAGAGCAGTTGCCAACCATAGCTGGTGTACTGATAATGGAGCCAGTTCCGAAAAAAAAAGCAACAGCTGGGTGCCTCAGGCCCCAGGAGCAAAGGAAAAGCTCAGCTCAAACTTTTGGCCCAACATGAAGCCTGCAGAGGAATAACTAGATCAGGAATCCCAGATCATAGGGAAGACAGCAGTTCTGTCCTTCTGAAATTGCAAAGCTTCACAGCTGAGTCCAGCAACATCCCCTGGTGCTTAAACCTAAACTCAGGTCAGGAACTTGCAGAACTCAGAGCAGGGGAACCAAATCTCAGACTTTTCTCTGGAAGAGATCAATTTGAAAGCACTGAAAGTCTGCAGGCCCCCAGTATAAGCTTTCCCGGAGAACCTGGACTATAACACTCAATACCACTAAAAAATCAGTGTTAGGATGAGTCAAGACCTTCCCTTCAAAAGTGCACAGAGCCTACCACTAACATCAAATCCAAAATCAAGAAATGGGGTGGAAGAATGAGCAAGCAAACAAACAAAAAAGAATCCCAATATAAAAACAATTATGGTGACACCCTCAAGATATAAATCCAGAAGAAGAAAATTAATTGCACAACATCTACAAACAAAGCCTCAAAGAAATACATAGCCTGAACACAGAATCAGTTAGAATTCTTGGAATAGACACTTACTAGCTATGTGATCCTGTCACTAAACCCCAATTGCCTTTCAAAAGAAACAAAAAACAAACCAAAAAAGGAGCTAAAGAGTTTAAAAATATTTTTATAAATAAAATGACAGCACTAGAGAGGAAAAAATTGGAAATGAGTTATGGAAAGAATTGGAAAAAAAATTAATAGTTTAGCACAAGAGGTACAAAACTTTGCTCAAGCAACAAACTCCATGAAAATTAGGATGAACCTCCCCCCGAATGAAAAAAAGGTTAACAACTCCATGAAAAAACATTTAATGAAAATACTGAAAAAAGAAAAAAATACAAGGTATTTCATAGCAAAAACTTGGAAAACAAACTGAAGAAAAAAAAAAGATGAAGAACTGGACTACCTGAAAGTCATAAGGGTCTAGACATCATTTGCAAGAAAACTGCCTAGATATCTTAGAATCAAAGGGCAAGAAAGAAATAAAAAGATTCCACTGGTCCCCTCCTAAAAGAAACCCTAAAATGAAACTCTCAGGAACATTACAGGTAAAAATCAAGGTTCCAGGTCTAAGAAAAAATACTGCAAGGAACTTCCTCCCCCTTTCCCCCTCAAAAAAAAGAATTCAAGTACTGAGGAGTCAGGACCACACATGTCAGAATCATGATTTTAGCAGCTACCAGCTATAAATGAGTGGAGAACTTGGAATCTGATATTCTAAGAAAGTAAAAAGTGCCTTACAGCCAAGAACAACTTACCTAGCAACACTAAATATAATCCTACAAGAAGAAAAAAAAATGAACCTTTAATGAAACATTCCTAATGAACAGACCAGAGCTATGTAGAAAATCTGAAGTTCATACACTAGAGTTAAAGAAAAACATAAAAAGGTAAACGTGGATGAATAATTATAAGAGACCAAAACTGTTAACGTTCAAATCTGAGGAGATGATGCATGTGTCCCTTCTGAATCCTATCATCATCAGGAGTCAGAGGGAGTCTAATAATCAAGCCCTAGGTGTAGAGCTGTGCCACCTCGATGATCATAAGGAGAATGGAAAAAGAGGTAAAGAGGAATGTGCTGGGGGAAAAGGGGAGCAGAAAAGAAACTTAGGGAAAATCAACTCACACAATCAGGGTGTTTGTACAGACAACTATACAAATGAGGAGGGGGTAGTAAGGGAAGTAGTTGACACTTGGCCCTCACTTTCATTTGAGCTGGTCAAAGGAAAGAATGAGAGAAGAATGAACACGTATGCACATGCATGCGCACACACACGCACACAGGTAAAAAAATATATTTCAATTAACAGGGAAATGAGAATGAAAGGGGAGAAAAGGGAACTAGAGAAAGGATGGGTTAAGAGATAAATCAGTCCTAAGCAAAACAAGTTCTTGTAAAGGATGTGCCAAAATAGGTATAGCTCTTTGTGAGGTAATAAAGAATCATAAGCTGAGGAGACACCCATCAACTGGGGAATGAATGAATAAATGAACAAGGTATATGTAAATGTGATAGAAGAAAGGGAATGATTTCAGAGAAACCTGGGAAGATTTATATGAACTAATGGAGAGTGAAGTGAACAGAAGCAGGAGAACAATTTACGCGATGACAACAATATGGCAAAGACAAACACCTCTGAAAGAATGAGGAACTCTGATTAACATAATAACCAGAGTACTAATGATAAAACATGCCACCCAATTCCTGATAGAGAAGTGAAAAATTAAGAATGTAGAATGAGACATATATTTTTCGACATGACCAATGTAGAAATTTGTGCCAATACAGAAATATGTTTGACTTGACCATACATCTTTGTAAAAGGAATTTTGCCTGTTTTGTTGTTGTTGGGGAAAGGAGAGGCAGGTTTTTGATGATTGAAAAAAATAAAAGACAGCTTTAAAAATAATTTTTTAAAAAAATACAACAAGGAAAAGAAGAACCTGTTTCCATTATCCATTATAACATGTTTCTTGTCAGTCTGTACCAACCCAAAATAACTCATTATAGTGCTATATATTCAGTGTATGATCAGTAAATAGAAATTAGTTATCAGTCTTCCTTAAATATAGACTTTATTATAGCATTGCTTAAAACTCTGCTTTAAAAAAACCTTTAAATGTTCCAGTGCAACATAAGACAAATTTCAAAAATGTTAAGTCTAGTATTCAAGGTAGTATTCAATATCACCCAACCTGTCTAGTCTTATCTCCCATTGATCCACCACATGAATCCTACATTCTAACCAAATTGTTTTATTCCAAACATTTTAGAGAGTCAAAAGACCTCTGTATACTTTAAAACACAGTTGGACCAAAAAAAAAAAACCTACTGCCAATAACAACTTTATCACGCTAATAAAAAAAAACGGATATTGTTGAATAATTAGATGACTATAGACCCTGAGAAAGTTTATTCCTTTCCTTCTCCATCAGTCAACAAAAGTCCTTTCTAATCTTTATTTTTTTTTTGGATGGGGGAAGGCAGGGCAATTGGGGTTAAGTGACTTGCCCAAGGTCACACAGCTAGTAAATGTGTCAAGTGTCTGAGGCTGGATTTGAACTCAGAGCCTCCTGACTCCAGGGCCTGTGCTCTGCTCACTGCGCCACCTAGCTGCCCTTCTAATATTAATCTATATGTATTTATGTAAATATACCCACAGGTATACCAATATACATTATACAAACATATAAGCATACATTTTGTACACACACACACTTGTGTATGTATATATACATAATTGCATATATCTGCATACTAGGAGAACGAGGGGTCTGAACCTCTGATTTCTTTGGTCAAGGGAACTCCCACTACCACCACAGTTCTACCACTCTTAGATCAGTCAAATAAATAAATTACACATCAACTGTTCTTCAAATTATAATTTTACAACTGCCTAGGGAAATAAAAGGTTAAGCAACTTGCTCAGGACTACATAGCCAGAAGACTTAAATGCAAGTTATTCTGATTAAGAGGCTGGGTCTCTATTACTTTGCCCCACTGCCTGATATTTGTGGGTTTTCATGATATTACTCTCTCCTGGTCCAATTTCTACCAGTGTGACTGTTCCTTCACAAGCGGCATTCCCCGAAGTTGGGTTCTGGTCACTCTTTTCTTCTCTATATATATATTCTCTCAGTAACCTCATTTGCTCCCATGAGTTTAGACTATTATTTGTACACAGATGACACCCAGATGTATGATTCACAGTGTCTTCATTGAGTTTCAGTCCTGTTTCACTAACTGTCTATTGGATATTTCAAACTTCCCAGAGACCTCTTAAACTAGTCCTGAACTTATCATGTTTCTCCCACAAACCCTCCTCTCTTCCAAACTTCCTTCTTTGTGTATTTAAGGCATCACCATCCTTCAAACAACCCAGAATCATAAGACTGGTTTCATCCTCAACTCCTCAGTCTCCCTGCTATTTCTACCTTTACGATATCTGTCACATTCAACACCTTCTATCATCTCACACAGCTATGACCTTACTTTAAACATTTATTAATACTCAGCTAGACTATTACAATAGTTACCTAATTAATTTCCCTGTCTCACCACTCCAGCCCATCCTACACACTGCTGACAAAGTAATTTTCTTTAAATCCAGATATTACTCTCCTACTCAAACAATTCCAGTAGCTTCCTATTGCCTCTCAGATGAAATATAAACTCCTCTGTTAAGCTTTTAAAGTCTTACATAACCTGACCCCAATAGATTTTTTCCATTGTCACTGAATGCTCTGTGAGCCAGCCAAATGGGTCTTTTCTCTGTTCTTCACACGACACTCCATCTCCCATCTGCATGGGTGTTTGCTGTGGTCACCCCCAGGTAGGGAATGTACTCCCTTTTTATCTGCATTTCATTCAGTCCCTCTCTTCTGTTATGGCATGTTGCAGATGCTATAGTTCTACATAAAGCCCATCCTGGTCTCCTAAACTGTTAGTTACCTCCCAAACTACCTTATATTTAATACTTAGCACATATTTCTATTTATTTATATTGTGACACATATACACACACTAATATCTCCTATTAGAATGTTAATTCATTGTAACTGGAGATTATTTGATTCTTATCTCTCCAAGGTCTAGCACAGTAGCTAACATAGAACAGGAACTTAAGTACGAATGGACGAAAGTTACTTCCTACCCAAACGACCACGTGTACACACACACACACACACACACTCTCTCTCTCTCTCTCTCTCCTACCCCTACACCTACTTCCTAACTTTTTCAGCACTCACTAGCAAGAGTTCCAGGGAATATATTCCAATATTTTACTATCCTCTAAAAAAAAATTTTTTTAAAGCCAGAACAGCAAGGTACTATAAATTCACAAGATTTAGGACACCTGTTTAGTAAAGCAGGAATAAGCTAATTGAAAAACACTACAGTTTGACAAACTTGATGTTTTGCTGCCAGAACAGGAAATGCATACAGAATGATTTTGGCAATGTGACAATAAATAACAAGGTAAATGTTAAGATATGTTCCTCGTGCATTATGTAAACCATGTGCTTTGCAGGGTTTTATTTAATCCATTTGTTACATTACACATACCCTACAATTTAAATGATAAATTGTCCTATCGCTACTCATGCCTTTCCTGACCTCAATCCTAGATGAATCTCACTTTTTCATTCGTACATGTGAATTTGAACCCCACTAGAGGAAGTCACTCAACCATGAAGACTAGGTCCACTAAAAGCTTGAGCTGTCCATCACAACTGGGTCCTCCCTATCATATGTCAGTCTTTTTCATCTTTCCTGATGGGATCTATTGCACCATAGGTACTCCAAACTTTCTATTCTCTTCCAGTAATCAACATCATCTTCCCCACTAAGTCTCAGGAAAGGATTTCGCATTTCATTGAAAAAAATTCAGTTTCTCCAACCTCATACACAGTATTTCTTAATTGTAATAGTAGTTTTCTTGTTTAACCATTTTGCCTTTGTGTTATGGTCAGGTCCTGCCCCTTTTCACACTCTTGAGTAGGGTGAGTTAGGTCATAGTCCTAGCCCCCAACCCAATACAGTCTGAATGCTATTGATACAACTTCTTCGTAATTCTGGCTGGGGTGGCTGGTTCCTGGTGCTGTTCTACCATATTCTGCCAAATAGGCCTGGAATAGGAAATTGGGTATGGAGCTGGAACAAGGACCCACTCTTGCCTCAATTACTGGCTCCTGCCTCCAACTCCAGGTAGTCCAATATCAGCCCAGGCTTCTGCACATCTCCTTTTCATTGCACAATCACCCACCAGGTGTTGGTTTTCTCCTCCCGCTGTAACCCTGACAGCCTCCAAGCAGATACCTGCTGGGGCCCCCCAAAGACATCAGAGCACATGCTATTTTCAGGTTTCCAGCAGGGCTTCAAGACACTTATCAACTGACCATGTGTTCTAGCTTATCTGTCTCCTTACACCATCACCTAACCAAGGGCTGATTTTGTCCCCTACTGTGAATCCAACACGCCAGTGCCCATATCCCACTAGTTTCAGGATTCATTTACAAGAGATTTATCCAGGACTCACTGGCTTCAAGCATTCCTCCATACCCAAACTCCCTACCCCCACCACTGGAGCATCCAGGCTGCTGGTCATCTGTCACTGTTTAATCCGGTACCCTTTTTTCCCATCCTTGCCAAGGAGTTGTTTTAGGGAACTGTACTACAATCCTTCCTGGAAGTTTTCCTGCACCTTAATCATTCATCCTGATCTCTCAAAACATTCTTCTGGTTTGTCATTAGTCATGCCCCCTAATGCCTCTGTGTCTCTGTCAATAATGATGTTCTTACCTCCTCTCCTGACTAACAAAATCTTACCCATATATCATCATATCGTTCCAACTACAATCATATCCAATTTCTGCATGTTTTTTTCTATTTAGCATTCATTCATAAAGTATTTATTATATATTGGTTACATGCTAGGAATACAAAGATAAGAAAATGAAACAGTTCCAGCCCTTAAGGGGATTGCATTTTATTTGGAGAAAATATTAAGTATACAAACAATGTAAAACATATACAAAGTAAATACACAGAAATTTCAGCAATACCACTAACTAGGTCTATTTCCTAAAGAGATCAAAAGAAAAGGACTCTTTTTCTGGTGGCAAAGAAATGGAAATTGATATCAAGTCCATCAACTGGGGAATGGCTAAACAAGTTGTGGTTTATGATTGTAATGGAATACTACTATGCTGTAAGGAATCACAAAGGAGATGGCTTCAGAAAAACCTAGAAAGACTCCTATGAGCTGATGCAAAGTGAATTGAACAGAATTAGGGGAATATTGTACAGAGTAACAGTAATATTGTAACAATAATCAACTATGAATGACTTAGCTCTTTTCAGAAATACAATGATCCATTACAATCCAAGGACTCATGATGAAAATGCTTTCTGCCTCCAGAGAAAGAATTGATGAATTCTGAGTACAGACTGGAGCATATTTCTTTTCACTTTCTTTTCTTTTTTTTTCTGGCTACAGGGTTAATGTGAAATGTGTTTTGTATGACTTCACATACCTAATGGGTTATCATATTTCTTGCCTTCTCAATGGGTAGGGGTAGGGGAAGGGAGAGAGTTTTATAAAGAAAAAATTGAATGTTAGAGGAAAAAAATTCAAAATGGCCAAAAGCAACAAAGATAGAAAATTGCCCCCACTTAATCCCCATCATTAGGAACAAAATGTTTTAAAGAAGTACATTTTCTCAGGAACTAAAGTCGACTTTAAACATCTAAACTGTCATCAATCAGTGTCATCATTAAAACCATAATTGATACTTTACAACAATAGTACTTTTAAGACAACTGAGGTAGCACTGTTTGCCCCTATGCTGCATCACCCAAAAGGTAGTTCATTTTTCGTTTTGTTTTTAGTTGTTTGGAATGATTTTGGAAGTGTTCCTTCATCCTGTGACATTGATTTCTTAATTACCATCAATGAAAGTACTTCTATTAGCCCCAAATCCTTTTCACCTTCCCTGGACTGAAAAAATTAAATAACCAAACTTATTAAAATTATGTGTAAATAGCATTTTAAAGAGCTTCTCCTATGAGTAGTGTGTATAATAGTGTATGCATTTTGTTCTATTTATTTTGATGGTTCGGTGTCCTTTTTAGCTTCTTTCCTGCTTCTTGGCTACAATCCAGACAGCTGAAATCACTAAATAAGTGACTTTCTAATTAAGTAAGGTGTTACTGTATGCACACATACAATCAATCAAGCAATACTTACTAAGCACCTACTATGTGCCAGGCATTGTGCTAAGAGCTGGAGATACAAAAGCAAAAATCAGTCTCTGCTCTCCAAGAAATCATATTCCTTGCCGCCCCCCTGCCCCCACCATCACCCCTGCACACACAAAAGATGCTAACTTCATTTTTTTCTTGACTAAAAAATGTTCATGTTATATCAGTAAGCAGGAATTGTGGATTCAGTTGAAATCTGATTATCATAAATACAAATTTATGGAGCACCATTAACCTTTTAGACTTCTGACACTTCTGTAACATTAACAACTGACAGCTAACCTTTCTCAAGATATCTTTCAATTCATAACTTTAGAGAAAATCTCAGAATCTCTAAAAAGCATACTGCCCTGCATTAAAATCATTTCCACAAATATTTATTACAAGTAAAAGAAAATAAAATTACTCAATGGTCAGATGATCTTTACAAAACTGACAAAAAGAACTTCAAATAAAATACAAATTATTATCCTTCGAGCAAAACACAATTTCCTCAGCCTTCCAATCTTATTGTCAAAGTAGTGAAGAAAAGCCCAATATATTAAAGTATATGTTTTCATAATATGTAAGACTTGTCACCAAAAAGAGGAGTAGTAAGTTACTATGACTATTAATGACCTGGGACAGGCCTTTCAAATAATTTTCTAGCAACTGGCTCAGAGCAGGGGATCACAGAAGGATATGGTTGGAAGGGGCCCCGAAATGTCCTACAATGCCTCCAAAGAGAAATGCAGATTGCATTTTACATGATTTGCAACATAAACATTTATATTTAATGACATTAAGATAAAATTTGTAAACAAAAATATTCTTTCCACAGATACTTTTAAACTATATATTTTTAAAACTATGTAGAGGCCTTGAAAGCAAATTTCCAATTTTATTTCCCACTATACAACACTATCTACTGAAGAGTCAAACCTTGTTTTTAAACATACTTTTAAAAACTGCACTGATTATTGTTCACCTTCGTCCTTGTTTGTAACATTACGGAGAAGATTCAGCTTGTTAAATCACATGAAGTAGGAATCCTAAAATCCTAAATTAATGATTACCCACAGAATAGTTATAACTTTCATGACCAATGAAACGCATCAACTGAGTGGTTAATTTCTCATCAAATACTCTTGAGATTTACAAAAGTAAAATTTCAAGTTTTTTATGGAGAAGTGCTCACCTCCCCCCCCAAAAAACCAGCAGTTTGATTCTAAAACTACTCCACTTATTTAGTTTATACGAGTGAGATAATCATCAATGTCCAAATGCCCAAGAAATGCTTTAATAATTAATATTTCTTCTGTGAACGAAATGTCTATCACAAGTAGTCAGGCAGAAATCAGATTTGACAGGTATTAATATCTTTTGTATGGGCATCTCTCAGACAGTTTTCAAAGGGCAGATATTTTTTAAAGTTTTTATCTTTTTTAAAACTGTACCTCGACAATTTTAACTTAATATGTTCTTACAATGTGATAACCTACAGCACAACATGTAAACCACACAAAATACTGTTTTAAAAAGACAAAAAACTTTTCTCTTATTCTAGTTCTCCCTGTGGTCAGCAGGATCAGTAAAGAAAAATATCTCTATCTGCAGTGGGTTTGCATGCAAAATGTTTCAAAAAATATAAAACAGATTATTTAGATTCCTAAACTTCATAATCAAATTACCTACGTATGTGGGTGTATTCTAATTTCATGTATCAACAGCTTTAATCAGCCTTCCACAACATTTTTGATTACTGATTCATTACATAAAAATAATGCTGTTCAGCAGGAATATGGTTTAACCCTTCTTTAAAATAAAGAGGTGCACCAGAATTCAGGGGTTGGGGAAAGGTAGAAAAAAGAACTATAGGACATAACAACCACTCATATTCACACATTCTTTTGCAAAGCCCTTCACAAGTAAGATCTCATTTTTTCCTCACAACAACTCTGGAAGGTATGTGCTGCTAATATGCTCATCTTACAGTATGTAGAAAATGAGGCAGGCAGAGCTTAAATGATTTGGCCAAGGTCAAATAGCCAGTAAGTGTCCAAGGCTGAATTTGAATTCTGACTCAATCCAACTGTGCCACATGGCTGCTTCCTTTGATAAGGAAGAGGGATGAGGCCCTAGGGATAGCTGGAGAAGAGGCAGTGAAGTAAAGGAGTGGTGGCTGGAGTTGTTCCAAAATACGGATCCAGGGAAAGCAGTCATTAATCTAGTACCTACTCTGAGACAAATAGAACTTATATTCTATCTGGGGAGGCAATTCCGTATATACGGAATATATACTTGTACATACTATTTTATATGTACAAACATATACAGAATAAATGCAAAACAGTTAAATAAAAGCCTATCACATGCTCTGGGGGCCTCTCAATTCTCATTTGCACTGGCAGTTTGGTTCCTCACAATGGGGCTACTTCTCTCCTCAGGACTCTAGGGGATGATTCTGAGGGGTTGAGGTAAACTTAGTTTTTATTAGCTCATGAGCCCAGACTGGTATACTTTCCCCACTGACTAGCTGAAATCAATTAGCTTTAAATGGGTATTACTAAGGTGGTATGGTATGAATAAGAATGAAGCAATTCGGTGGCACAGGGGATAGAGTGCCGGACCTGGTGTCAGGAAGTTCAAATCTGGCCTCAGACACTTACTAGCTGTGTGACCCTGGGTAAGCTGCTTAACCCTGTTTGCCTCAGTTTCCTTGTCTGTAAATTGAGCTGGAGAAGGAAATGGCAAATCACTCTAGTATCTTTGTCAAGAAAACCCCAAAAGGAAGCCACGAAGAGTCAGACATGACAAACAACTGAACAGCAACAAATGAATAATCATAGTTGGTAGAAAACATATCTAGGATATATTCTAGAGACTTCTGGAAAAAGTAGGCTCAAGCTTAGAAAGCCCATATGGCAGAGGCAATGCAGAGCCCCTGTTTAGATGGAAGGTTTTTTCCTTCTTTCTATAGAGAACTTGGGATGTTTGGAACAAACATAGGCTTAGGCTTTCTCCTGGGCTTACTGAAGAATCCAAATGTGGCTTTCCTAACTGTCTCTAGCTTATCCTTGGCTCCTCAAAATGGACACTTGATAAAAGCTGTTCTGGAGACACTGCTGGGACCCCCATGGAAGATCCAAATATTCTGACCTTTTGAAGCTCACAAGAACATTTCTTGTGTTCGAAAAGAGGCTTCTCTTCCCCTTGTCCCCAAAGGATTGTGTCTCAGGACCTGTTTTCACCACTGAGCTGGCTAGACGCTGGAATATTGAGTTCTAAATTTGCTTCTTCTTTGATCTAAACCCCACAGCAAGCTACCTATCCTAATAAGCTTCCTGAAGAGCATCATGTCATCGCACCCTCTAATCCTTTCCCGCTTGATTAACTAGATTATTCACATTCACCTTAAAGCCTGTGAATGATTCACTAAGAGGAATTCCTACCTGATGACAAGATGGCAGGGTGAGATGAAGTAACTGACTGACAGAATCCATCATCTTTATGCAAGGGGGTAGGGCACCAGCAATGGCAAAGGCAGTGTAAGCCTTCATGGAAAAGGTCGTATTTGAGTTATATCATGATAGAAGTAAGGAATTCTAGTGAGATCTAGTACTTCCATAGCTCTTCAGGTTGCAAAGCGCTTTAAATGTTAACTCATTCGTTCCTATGGACAACCCTGCGAGGTAGGTACTGTTGTTAGTATTCTCATTTAATAGAATTGGAAACTGAGGAAGAGAGGTGAAGTGTCCTGCCCAGGGTTACAAAGCCAGAAGACACCTGAGGCAGGAGCCGAGCTTAGAGAACAGCCCGTACGGAGGCACAGAGATTGGGGGGCAGGGGCAGGGAGAGGTTGAAGAGTGCAGGGAAATGATCAGATTGGGAAATCTGATAATGGTACCTTGGCTCTAAAAGCCAAAGAGAAAGAAAGGTTTCTATTTCATCCTAGAGTGACAAGATCAGATCCACCCTTAAGAAAAATCACTTTGGTACATGTGTGGAAGCTGGAGAGAGACGTCAGCAAAAAGATCGAAAGGGACACTATTTTAATAGTCTAGCTCAGAGGCATTCAAGACCTGAACTAAAAACAACGATGTCGGAGACAGATGATTTTAAACATAGGGAAATATTTATTTTATCCCAAGTCAACTATGTTTTTTGATTTATATTCTTTAGTGCTTCTCAACAGGATGAGCTATTGTTTTTTTTTTCAACAAAAAAAGACTAGGATGAAGATTTTTTGGAGGGGGTTAAAAAAGTATGAAAATGGACTATCAAATACAAATTCATCTTTTAATCAATATAAATTGTGTAATATAGTGATAAACGAATTTCCATTTCTTGAATTTCCTACAACACAGAAGCATTTTAGCTTCTACAGATTTAACTTCTCCTCAAATTCAACTTGGACAAGTTAGAAAATTAGCATTTATCTCCAAAAGTAAGGCAAAGATAACATTTAAATGTCACATTCTCATCAGCAGCAGGCCCCACATTACAATCAGCAAAATTATCACCAATGAAAAATTAGATAGACTGATTATGCTTTGAAGAGCAATGGAGACAAATAAAATCAGTCAAACTCAACCTTTCATTTCTGAGGCCTCTAAACAAATTACAAATTCCAGGGTAGGAACCAGTCATGGTCTCAATTTAGTTGCATTTTACCTCATTCAGTTTTCCCCTTTTAATTGGATGAGTTTTTTGGAGACTTAGAAACACCTTGATTATAAAGCATACACAAATTTGACATGCTTGTGTATCTGAACCTACAGGAAATCCAGAAAGGAGCTCCCATTTATTCCCATGACTTTGAAGGTGCAGCTTTACTTCTAGAGGCAATATACTCCTTCCAGTCACATCTGACTCTTCATAACCCCAATTTGGGGTTTTCTTGGCAAAGATACTTGAGTGGTTTGCAGTTTCCTTCTCCAGCTCATTTTACAGATGAGGAAACTGAGGCCAAAAGGTGTCTAAGGCCAGATTTGAACTTAAGAAGGTTAAGTCTTCCACTGTGCCACTAGCTGCCCCTAGCTCAACAAAAAGCTATATTTCTCCATTGTTTTAATAACATAGTAGATGATGTTCCTACCCAGGGAAAAGTAATTAAAGTTTTGGGAGTAGGAACTGTTTTGTTATTTTCTTTATATTCTCCATGCCTAGCACAGTACCCGGCATATAGCAAGCACTCAATAAATGCCTACTGAAGTGATGTGAAAGCAATACAAATAAAGACTAATATTGTGAATTTTGACAGAAAAAACACTAAGACAGCATGATGATTTTAGGAATCGTAAAATAACAATTGAGACAACTGTTTAGTCTTTGATTCAATATGCAATCTAATAGGAAGTCAATCCTGTTACCTGACCCCCTCCTACCTTTCCTCTTCATACACTCTGATACTGTGATGCAGGCCTCCTTGGGGTTCCTTGAATGATCCGTCTCCCAATTGTGCATCCTCACTGACTATCCCCTGCACATGGAATTCTCACCCTTCTTATTTCCCTCTCCTGGCTTCCCTGACTTACTTCATTTCCCAGATAAAATCCCACTTCCTTTTTCAAAAAAATATATTTTATTTATTTCAGTAAATATTTCCCAATTAAAGTTTTTAACATTTTAAAAAATTCTCACACAAAATCCTATTTTCTTCAAAGCCCACTTGTCTAATCTCCCTTAATGCTTTCCCCCTAAGATTATCCTGTCCACCTTGTCTCTCTCTTTTTTGTACTTAGACTGTGAGTGCTCTGTGAGCAGAGACTATTTCCTTCCTCACCCCACCCCAGTGTTTAGGTAAGTCCCTGGCACAGAGTAAGCACTTTTTAAAACATTTTTATAAATGTTTTATTCTATAACAAACGTTCTTGCTATTTCGCCTTGGTTGGTAAATACCTTTGGTAAAAGCTAATTAAGGCTACTGGCCAGTAACCAATGGGAAGAACCCTGGTTGGGATTTGTAAATAACGGTGCTAGAAAACAGACTCAGAGTTACTTTTAAAAACCTAAGAAAAAATAGTAATCACCTTCTAAGGATCTAGCTTGACCATACAAATGGTAATTGGGGAAGCAGCCCCAGGGAGGGTAATACACATACATATGTGTACAAGTTATGTCCTTCCTCCTACAAAATGTAAGTTCCTTGAGGTCAAAAACTTTTTCACTTCCTTTTTTTGGGTCCTTAATGCCTAACACTTGCCCAACAAATAACAGATGCTGAATACATGCTTGTTGATTGATTGCAGAGTTCCCTGGTGCAACTCTTGGAATATAAATGCTCAAGTTTTACTATAACCATTCTTTTAAAATTCTCTGAATCCATATCTTCAATACTCTGACACTGGGTTTAGGAAAAGTCAAACTAGAAATATAAAGACAAAACTCAAAATCACTTTTCCTCTTTTTACTGTTATTGTTTATAGTGTACCCCTTGACAATGTTGTTAGTTGTCATGGTAACAGAAACAAAAACAAGTCAGAACCTCTGATTATTTTGGTTTTGTCTTTGTATCCTCAGTGCCTTGCATAGTGCCTGCCACATAGCAGGCACTTAATAATGCTTGTTGAAATGAACCAAATTCTCTCAGATTATTTTAGGTTTCCAACTCAAACTTTACCCTAGAAAAGCAGAAATACACAAACTAAAAATAGATCTCCAAAAAAATTCAACGAATAAGCTGAAACTTGTGTCTTTTAGATAAGAAAGTTGTAATGACAACTTTTACAAAGGTAGATGAAATAGAAAGAGCCATGTGGATTGGGAGTTGGAGGACCTGACCTTGGGCAAATCCCTCTGGGCTTCAGTTTCTTCATGGGATATGTGAACTGAGGGAACTGGCTGTAAAATGAAAAGCTGTTTGGTGTAATAGCCAGTGTTGTCCTTGGACTCAGGAACACCTGGGTGCTCATAAACATGTATTATCACATTTTTACCTGACAACCAGCCCTATAAGATAGCCTCACTTTATAGATAAGGAAATCAAGGCTGAGAGGGGTTAAGTAACTTGACCAGACAGACCCCAATAGCTAGTGTATGAAGCAGGAACAACACCGCTCCATCAACAACAGGACATGAAAACCAAGCATGCTTCTACCTTTGACCAGATTAGCTTTTAAATCAACACAATCTTGTCAAACATAAAGTTAAAGAAAAAAGCTTAACTATAAAAATTCCAGTGTTGAATGACTGACTCTACTTTCAAGGGATCTGTGAACCCAGACATGTAGGCACTTCCTTCAATGGTATATATCTCATTTCTCATATCCACCTGGGAATGACCCAAAGTACTGCCTTGCCTTTTATAGGTCTCCTGACGGGGCAGCTAGGTGGCGCAGTCAGTAGAGCACCGGCCCTGCAGTCAGGAGGACCTGAGTTCAAATCCGGCCTCAGACACTTGACACATGTACTAGCTGTGTGACCTTGGGCAAGTCACTTAACCCCAATTGCCCTGCCAAAAAAAAAAACAAACAAACAAAAAAAAAGAAATGTTATAGGTCTCCTGACATTATGTGAGTAGCAATGCAGCCCTTGCCTATCCGCTATCCCTCATTATTACTACATGACTTTCTCCTCCCCCATATTCCTTTATCAGTCATATATGCCTCTAATAATATACCACTTTCTCTGAGGACAATTCATCATTGGTAATATAGTAATCCTTGATGAAAACATAAGAATAGACTTTGACAAATACTATTATACAGCTTATCGTTGAATGACTAAATGTTTTTAATATCCAGCTCCCACCCAAAGTTTCAAAGCAGGTAGTAAAGGTAGTGACAGCAAACTGATTTCAAGCAGTAGTTTTAAAGGCTGTCTATTTTTTTTTTTTGGTATTTATTTAGTATTTTATTTTTCCCCAGTTACATGTAAAAAACAATTTTTAACATTTGTTTTTAAAACTTTGAGTTCCAAATTCTCTCCCTTCCTCCCTCTCCATCACTCCTCATTGAGAAGGCAAGCAATTCAAGGCAGATTATACATGTATACTCATGCAAAACATATCCATAATAGTCATGTTGTGAGAAAAAAAAAAGATTAAAAAAAAAGCCTCGAGAAAAGGTAAGTTAAAAAAAGTATTTGTATTCAGACACCTTTCAGTTCTTTTTCTGGGGATGGATAGTATCTTTCATCATAAGTCCTTCAGTTGTCTTGGCTCACTGTATTGCTGAGAATAGCAAAGTCATTCATAGCTGATCATCCTACAATATGACTGTTACTCTGTACACAGTACATTTCACTCTGCATCAGCCCATGCAAGTCTTTTCAGGTTTTTCTGAGAGCATTCTGCTCATCATAGTACAACAGCATTCTACCATAATCACAATTCCCCAATTGATGGGCATCCCCTCAATTTCTAATTCTTTTCCCCAGGAAAAGAGCTGCTATAAATATTTTTGTACATATAGGTCATTTTCCCTTTTGGTTTTTTTTTTTTAATCTCTTCTGGGATACAGACCTAGTGGTGGTATTGCTAGGTCAAAGGGTATAAGGCCATCTATTTTTAATGCAAGTAGCTAAAGACAAAGATATTTTCTCTGGAGTTCCTACTTGACTATGATAGTATCCCTCATATTTTGGCAACTTTTAATATGCTCACTGAGTAAAAAGAAATGTGTCCTATCATGAATCCAATTAAATTCTATTTCAAATCATATACAAGAAATCCTTCTATTTACTAATCAAAAGTTTGTAGTTTTGAATATTCACAATATTCACTAATGACAACCCACCCCACCAAAGTCAAAAGAAATGGGGGTGGGCAGGGAGAGAGTAAGTAGGAAAGGTTATGGAACCATCTCTGTTGTGTAAGGTTCCCCTAATTTCTGCACAGTATAATCAGGAGCTCTGAATTGTGTGTCCATTCCCTGTCTACCTATAAGTAATAGAAACCAACCCTTCTTATTGGAAACTATTAGAACAGCCTTGAAAAAAGAACTGACAAAAGGTTCTCTCCCTGATTTATTTAGAACTGCTGTTAGAACATTTAAAATGGATCATTCTATACAAAAGCTGGATAGCTAGCTAGCTGTCTGATGGAAGGTATCCCAGAGGTCACCTAGTCCAGTAATAATATATAGCAGATTAAGTAAGGTACAACAAAGTATTATATATAAATGAATTCATTTGAACCTCACAACAATCCTATGAGATAGGTATCCTTATTATCCCCATTATACAGATGGGGAAACTGAGGCTCAGGGGTCATGACTTAGCCAGAATCACAAACCTAATTAAATATAAGAGAAGACACTCAGAGCCAAGTGCTCTTGACTCCAAGTCCAGCATTTGCCATTACATAAAGTTATGAAGGATGATGATGCTCTGCTCCAAAACACCTCTAGGCTAACCCAATTTTATCCTATCTCTTCTTCTGGTTCTCATACCTAAGTTTTTTGTCAAGTTCCACAAAATATTCTGCATAATATTCAAACTTTTGCTGTTTCTGTCACCACGTGCCTACAAATTCTCTACACCCCTTCTTTCAAAATAAGCCCCTCAAGATGTTCTAAGCCCTCTGAGTTCACCTTCCTTGTTTCAATGAAGTTCAAACTGCCCTGGAGATGTTCTGAGAACTGCGGAGCTACAATCAACTAGACTGGCAGAGAACAAAGTGCATTCCTTTGTCTCTCAGTGAAGTATTAGGCAGCACGAGAAAAACTAAGCACATTACTTGAAATGAAGCATATTCCCTGTAGTTACCTGTCAGAAACATCAGTATTAAAATTCTTACTGTGAAAGGACATGGAATAAGAGAAAAAAGGGGAAAAAATACTGAAAAGCAGCAAAAGGGTTAAGAAAAAAAGGATAAAGGCTTAGATACTCACAACTTTGACATTATAATCTGATAATTCTCTACTCCTATTGCATCTATTATACATATCCCATTTTATTTTTTTAATTTCACTTTGATAGTGAATGTCCAATTTTCTTGACTTTTTGAGATTGTGAATTTTAAAATTCCAGTCTTTTACTAATTGTATTTAACCTATATAACCTGCTCATTTTGTATTCTGATATATTTGGATTAATAAATGCCATCTATAATGAACCTGCTTTTGATTTAGAAACATAAAAGGGAAAAATACTTATCATACTAAATATATTGGTGGTACAAGGTGACCACAAATTCTTCCAAGTCAGCTCATAATTTATTAAATCTTAGAAATATAGTGAATAACATCATTAGAACAAACAGACTCATTTAAGTCCTCCCTTACATGGGAGGCATGTTTCTAATGTGGAAGTTTGCAGACATGATGATGCAACATAGGAGGTATGACTAGTATAGAAACATCGAAAACACTAAGACCCTAATTTTTGTAAGGCGAGGGGAAGACTTGTGTTTTTATTGGTGTCAATAATGACTGGTAAGGAAACTCCCCTCAAATGACACATATTGGCTTTGCAACTTTTAATATTAGAGAGTTGGCTGGTGCACTATGAGGTTAAATTACTTGCACACGGTCACACTGTCAGCATATGTCTAAGGTGGAACTTGAACTCATGTCTTCCAGACTCTCTATCCACTGCACCATGTTGCCTTGAAAGACAAGGCATCTTTTACATCTTTTACACTTAGAATTAATTAGGTCGTTTTTATGTGGAAATTAGAAACATCCTTAGTTCCCTTTAAATATATTTCAATCTAAATGAATACTTTTAAGGGTTCCTCCTTTTAGCATTCAGGAAATCATACTCCTCATTCCTGCTAATAGAATTTCTTCATTGGTAACCTGTAAAGGGAAGCTAAAAGAGTAGGCTGGAGCTTGAGAAGAAACAGACTTCACTAAGAAGACATACAATGTTGGTAGTATTCTTTATGTTATTCCTGATAATCCACGATTTAAAAAAAAATCAGCTAGATTGTGAAGTGGATAGAGCAATGGGCCTGGAGTCAGGAAGATCTGAGTTCAAATTCAGCCTCAGGCACAAGCTGTGTAACCCTGGGCAAGTTAGTTAACATCTATTTGCCTCAATTCCTCACCACTGGTTGGGCAAACTACTCCAGTGGTTTCTTTGCTAAGAAAACTCAGTCACATAGAGTCACACAGGACAGAATGACTGAACAATAATAAAATGATCATGCTTCCGAATACTGCAACTGGCAGCAGGATTTCATCTTATTTCTAAAAGATAACAGAAGACACAAGAATCTATCGTACTCATTGAAGGTTGAATATAATTTAGCAATTTTATATGATCTTAAGTATAAGCATTGAAGAAATCTTGCTGGAGGAGAACCTTTAGGGAGTGGAGTTTAGCTCTGAGGAATCAAATACTTTATTTGTATTCTTTACATCTGTCACTTTTCATGGCACAATTGTATTTACTCACACTAATATGCTGTGATTTATTGAACAATTGCAGGAATCACTTTTGAATTATCACAAAATCATTAAAGAGTTCAACGAATTCTCATATATTTAATTAAAACATGAGGAATGTACATGATTCTAACCCCTCAAAAGTCTTTAAAAAAGAGAGAGACATGTATTACTTCCTAAATATAAAAAGAAAATAAAGTGATTCTACGTGATTCTAGGTCACTGTGTCTCACTCCCATATTCACTTAGCCATTAGGTCCCATCCATTTGTAATGTGAAATGTTCTTGTACCCATTCAGCCCTTTTCCATTCTTACTGGAGAACCTTAACCACCTCATGACTAGATTATAACACTAACTGATCTCCTTGCCTTAATGCTCACTCTCCTCCAAACTATCCGGCATATCAACTCCTGTCTAAAAACCTTAAATGAGCTCCCTGAAAACCTACATGCCCAATAATCAAATCAAACAGTCAAACATTTCAAAATGAACAGGAGGGAGCTTTTCTGTAATAACTTTATATAAAAAACTTTGGTGCTTAGATATTATGTTTATCTTATTTTTTTTTTTGGATTGCTATCTTCCCACAATCCGTCTAATATTGACTTATTTTCATCTTTTGCCAACTTTGCCGAAGTGTGAGGTAAAAGGGTGTGAGGTAAAAGTTCAGGGGTGTACTGATGTGGATTACTCTCATTATTAATCATTTGGGGAAGTCTTTCACACTGTTAATAGTTTGCAGTTGTTCTTTTGAGAATTGTTTGCTCATATCATTTGACCACTTATCAGAAAATGGCTTTTGGTTTTACAATCCATTAATATCATATATCTTGAATGCCAAACCCCTTATCAGAGATATTTGATCAATTTTCTCCCATTTAACCACTTCCCTTCATATCCAAGGTACATTAATTTTATTTGCATGAAAGATTTTTCATTTCATGTCATCAAAGATATCTAATTTATCTTTCCTAACTGCTTCTATCCCTTGTTTGGTTAAGAATCCATCTCCTACCCTTAACTCTAAATGGTATCTGATCTGTTTCTCGTCTAATTGGTTTTTTTTGTGGTATGATCTTTAATATTAAGATATAATTCATTTAGAATGAATTGTAGAATATGATTTAAAGTGTTGATCTAAAGCTACTTTCCAACACACTGCTTTCCAGTTTTCTCAGCAGTTTTTTTTAATCAAATGGGAAATTCTTTCGAAAGTAATTTATGTTTTCCAGTTTATTGAACACTCAGTTGGAGTTCCACTGTTTCTGATTCTCTGTTGTCTAGTAAGTTGCTAATGATCCACCTAGTTTTTTAAACAAATACCGGATGGTCTAGTTTAAAACATTGCTGCTTTTGTGCTGACTTCTAATTCTCATTTGAGTTCCTCATAGGTTGCCATGAGTGAATACTATATAATGAAGTATTACTATATTTCTTGATTGATAATCTGAAAGAGCCAAGAACATCATCCTTACTGCTAATATTCACAGAGCTCTTTATGATTTTCAAAGCATTCTACACATATTATCTAGTGTGATTCTTACAAAAACCCTGTAAAGTAGGTGCTATTATTATCCCAATTTTACAGATGCGGAAACTGAGGCTCAGAGAGGTTAAATAATTTGTAACTGAGCTGGTATATATCTAAAGAGGAATCTGAACTCAGGTCTTTCTGACTCCAAGGCCAATATTCTATTCATTACTCCACCCAGCTGATATACAAAATGCACAATTAATATTTAATAAAGATCCCCCCCCTCTCTCTCTCTCACACACACACACACACACACACAGATATTCTCTATATATGCACACACACATATATTACTCATACACAAACATTTATGAAGCATTTATTATGTTCTGGGTACGAGGGATATAAAAAATAAAAATGAAAAACATTATTGGCTGTATATTCTGTGAACAAGTAGCAGATTACTAGCAAGTGACAAAATATGTCTTCTAAATGATTTCAATATTTTGTCAATATAGTCCAAATTTATAAGTAGAAGCTTACAGGGACCCAGCTATTTCCTATTTCTGAAAATAACTTGCTTTCTCGCATATAAACTAACGGAAGTCCACTTGAGTGGTTATCTCTAAAAATGGATGTACAACTAAAATATTTTTAGCAACACTTATTGTAGTAGCAAAGAACTGGAAACAAAGTAAATGTCCATCTATTAGAAAACAGCAAAAGAAATTGAGGTACAAGAATGTAACAGACTACTACTGTGTTATGACAAACAATGAATATGGAGAATACTAAGCAGCACTGAAAAAAATTATACGAATTCTTGCAAAGTGAAGGATGCAGAACCAAGAAAATACAAACATATTATAGACATATAATAGAAAGGATGTTAAAAATTGAAACTGATCACTACTCAGAATGACCAAGCTTCTCTCCAAAGAAGAGATGACAAAACACAGTGGAGCACTCTGTGTGTGGAACACTTCCTAGCCATTTTTTCACCAGATGCCCTACCACCCTACTGAGAAACCAAACTCCAAGAAATGAGGGACAGTATCCAAAAATTATTGAAATTCTTTTTTTAGGGGATTCAATAAAAACTTTTTAAATGAGGGTGAGTCAGAATTATTGAATACTGGAAAACCTAAGCTATACCCAAGTATGACTGGCAATAATGTTTAGTAATGGCTCTAGTAACAATTTACTTGCCTCATAGAGAATATGACAATTATTAGCTTGTCATCAATAAAGTAACAGTTTTCAGCTGTACAATCCTAGGCAAGTCATTTAACCTCTGTACTCAAGTTTCTTTACCTGTAACGTGTTGTTCAAATACACGTTTATTGGGGGGGGGGGGCGGGGGGGGAGGAGAGAAACAAACAATGTGCAGAGAACTGTCTCTAATAAGTTGGCACTCTTATGGTATATGTAATAATCAGTCATTCTCTTCCCCTCAAAGCAATAAGATTCTGACAGGTAGTGATTACAGTTCTGAAACAATTCAGAAAGGTTTGCTCATGTAAACTACAGGCTGACTACAAGAAATGTCAACTCTCCCTGACATGGTATTTTTAGTGTTCCCTATTACTGCCTGAACAGGTTGATTATGAAATGCAAGAAAGCAATTGTGATGAACAGTCACTGAAAATGCAGACATTTGTTTGGCCAGTTTCCAAATGTGAGATAACTTTATTTCATTTACTGAGATTACACAGTACTTTGCAGAGGAAGTACAGTTGATTTAATATAAATTGCAATTACCAAAAATTACATTTTCTAACAATTAAACTAGGTTTTTGGTGGGGGAAAACAATAATAATATTTATTCCTATTTCTCTTCAGAATCTCTAGTTCTTAATTCATCAAATGAGAAGTCTAACATTCAGTTTCAAGAAAGACATTAGTCTTACCAATTCTACCTCCACAATAACTTTCATCTGCCCCTTCTCTTCAACTCTTACCTGGACCACTGCAATTGCCTCCTAATTGGGTGCCCTTGTTCCCAAGTTTCTCTTATCTCCAACGTCACTCCAAATCATTAACAAATTACCTTTCCTAAAACAGATCTGACCAGATTAGTCATCTGCTCAAAAAAACTCCAGTAGCTCCCTACTGCCTATAGGATAAAATACAAACTCCTCAGCTTGGCCCAACCAAGCTTCCTTCCACTTTCCCGTATTGATTTCATATTGCTCCTTCACACACTTTATATTGCAGACAAATCAGCCTCAAAAGGCCAAACTCAACGTTCCATGCCCTACCTCCATGACTCTGTCTATAGGCTGCCCTTCATGCCTCAAGTGCACTCCCTCCTTAATGCCATTTTTTAATATTTCTAAGCTTCTAAAACTCGGCTCAGCTGGCACCTCCTTTCTGGATCTCCCCACTAGTCAGTTCTCCATTCCTCCTCAATTTATCTGCATAAATCCAATCTCTCTCCCAAGCACCTTAACAGGAGAGAGAGTTGTTTTACAGTCTTTGTATCCAGAATCCCTAGCATATAGCCTAGCACATAGTATGAAAGAATGAATGAAAAAGTATTAAGCACTCAAAAATATCGATACAGTGCTATGCTAATTTCTGGGGATGAAAATACAAAATAGCTAACATTTATAGAGCATTTACTTTGTGCTAGACAATGTGCTAAGAACTTTACAATTACTATCTCATTTCGTCCTCACAATGTGATATTATGATCCACATTTTACAGATGGGGAAACTGAAGCAGACTGGCTAAGTGATTTGCCCAGGATCACATAGCTAGTGTCTGAGGCTAGATTTTAACTCAGGTCTTCCTGCCTCCAGGCTTACTCTATGCACTGAATGCTCAAAAATTGATCCATCAACACTTTTACAACTTGTTTCCATTGTGGATTTCTTCTAGGTGTACTTGGTCTGGTCCAGCTGCATTTAATGACTTCATTTTCTTAAGTGCTATTACATTTTTCATATAGTACATGGAAGAACAAGATGTGAGCGTCCAAATGCGGGGAAAAGATGAAAATGGATCACTATAGAAACTTTGCTAGATGTGTTCCATTTTTCTTCCATTTATTCTCTTCACAGGTTCCATCCATAAATGCTCTGGCAGATCTAGTTGGGTTCACACCAAGCTTTCCAAAGAATAAGTTTCCTTTCTATGGCTTGTTGTTGATAGATATAAAGAATTAATTTTATTCAATAATCTTCTAACTACTGGTATCAAGAGAGGCATAAAAGAGAAATTTGCCACAAGTTACTGCTACTGTAACAAAGGATGTCCAGCAGAGAGGCCAAATGGTGAGGTGTTTCAGATGCTCTCCTATTCAGATGACATAATGCTGATGGCATCAATCTCAAAAAGAGTAAATACCATTCTTGGTATATATATGATGACTCGTAAGTGAAAAACTTAGCACAAAGAAAAAACTAAGCAGATACAGAATGCTTCTTGCCCACACTATGACAAGTAGTTAGGAAATCAATTTAGTCTGTCCACTGATGCCTATATCTTGGATATTCAATGCAGATATGCAAAGAACTAGAACCAGAAATGAACAGGAAAAAGAGAATAAGATGGATGCCAAAGTGCCTATTTACTCTCCTGCACATGAGTATGCATGCACACGTGTGCATGTGTGTGCATACACATACACACACATTCTCTCTCTCACAGACGGACACACAGGGATCTTTTAACACAAATATTCCTCTGCTAATGCAATATTTCACTATAAATCACATACTATAGTCTCCATTGTGGGTCAAAAAAAGGGCAGTGGTGAGACAGATGGCATAAGGAGGCTTAATGACAAAAAGTAGTATAAAAGATTGGATCAGAAGATGAGGTGATTCAATTATGTACCAAGAGGAAAGGACAACAGATGGAAAGCCCAAGTGTGTTATTGGTGTACATGAAATGTAAATGACCCAGAGGAAAACCTCCTCCACTGTGGACTTAAAAGGGCAGAGGCAGGAATGGCACAAAGTAAGTGTAGATTGGTAGCTATAGTCACCATTACACACAGCACACAGATGGATGAAATCATGGGTCAGTTCCAGTATCAAAGTACAGGAAACAGGATATTCCACTGGTTTTTCAAAAGCTCCCATAATTCTATACTAACATTCTATACAGAATAATATTTTCACAGAATCACAGAATGTGAGAGTGTAATAGATCAGGATTGGCCATCTAGTCAAACTTATACAGGAAGGTAATCACCACTAAAACAGTCAAACAGCCTCTGCTATAGGACTTCCAAGCATATGGAATTCCCTCCCTCTAGAGGGAGCCCATGCCCTGCATGGACAGCTCTAATTGTTAGGAAGGTTTTCCTGACATCAGGACTAAATTTGTATCTTTACAACTTACATCAGTTGCTACTGGTCAAGGGCCAAAGAGAAAAAGTCTAATCCCTCCTTCATACAACAGCATTTCAAACACTGATAGACGTGATCTTTGTCCTCTATGACCCTTGTCTTCTCTGGACTAAACATGAGCAGTTACTTCAACTGATCTTCATATGACATGGATTCAAGGCCATTCACTAAACTCGTTATACCCCTCTAGAACTCTCCAGGTTATCAATTTTCTTCTTAAACTGTGGGGACCAGAACAAAACACAAAAAAAGAGACGAGGCTTGATGAGGGCAGAGTACAGCGGGACTATGACCTCACTATTCTTTGAAGCAAAGCCTCTTTTAACATAGACCACAATCACATAAGCTTTGTGGGTGGCCACATTACATGGTCCAGGCTGCACTTCTGAGTCTCCCAGACCTCCTACACAATGTCCCAAAACTCTCTTTGCCCTGGACTTCCTACCCTCCTTCCCTGAGGCCTCTTCCTATGGTCGGCTGGTTCCTAACAGAATCTCCATTTTAAAGAGAATGCCAAAGCCTGTCACGTCTTCATCTCTCTCCAGGCTCCTGACTCTCTGGATTTTCTCTGCTAGGCTCTTGTGCCATCCCTTTCTCTCTCCCACTTCATTTTCAGCTCTATTGTATGTGTTATCTTCCCCCATTAGAAGGTGAACTCCTTGAGAGCAGGCAGTGACTTTCTACTTGTATCTGTATTCCCAGCAGTTAGCACAACATCTGGTACCCAGTGAGTACTGAAATGCTTATTGGTGACTGACTGGCACTGATTATTTATTATGATCACAATCTAATGCTCCAAGATGTTTTTCAGGTGAACTGAAGTTTAAGACTTTACATTTATTTCTACTGAACTTAGTCCTGTATTAGATGACTCAATACTCTATATACTCTGTGTGTGTGTGTATACCTATATATATATATATATATATATATATATATATATATATATATATATATATATATATATATATATATATATGTATATTCTAGATGGCTCAATACTCTAGCCTACCAAGATATTTTTGGATGCTGTTATTCAATGTGTTACCTATCTGTCACAGATTTGTCATCTGCAGATTTGATGAGAATGGCATCTGTACCTTTATCCAAGTCAATGATAAAGATTTTAAATAGCACAGGACCAAAAACAAATCCCTGGGGCACTCAGTCCTCCACTAGAGACCTTCTACCATGTTTATACTAAACCATTAACAATTTAGTGATCCAACTAGTTTGAATCCATTTGATTCAAATACTGAAATATTTAGTCAACTGCATTATCACCTGGTCCACATATTTCCATCTTCTATTACACTCACATCTTCTTCATTATTAGTTTAATAATCCTGTCTTACATAATGCTCTAAAGTTTGCAAAGTCCTTAACATATGCTAACTTCTTTGAGCCTCAAAACAACACTTTGAGGTATTATCACTACCTATTTTATAGATGGGAAAACCAAGGCTGAGCGTTTTGCCTACGGTCACACAACTAGTTAAGTGTCTGAGGCAGAATTCAAACTCAGGTATCACTTAAATCCAAATTCCTTGCTCTATTCACTGTGCTACCATTTAGACAAAGTTCACCAGATGTAAGAGAAAGGAATGGCTGGGCAGCAACTGAAAAGAGTAAGTGAGAGATGGGAAAGAAATAGAAGAAACATGGCAGTATTCAATAGTTTCAAGGAAGAAATTAAATTATATAATGATTATATTACTTGGTACCATCAGATTTAAAGCTGAATCATGCTGCCAATAAGACTACATCAGTTACAAAGCATTAAAAAAGAAACAATTCAACAGAAGAATCTAGAAACTGTTTTTCAAAGTATTATAAAAGCATAAGTTAGAAATATACAAACAAGACATAATACTGTGATGCAATAGAAATGGTAATGGATTTAGAGTCAGAGGTTCTGGATTTGTATCTTAATTCTATCACTTATTATCTATGATCTTAGATAAATCACTTAAACTCTATGAACCACAGTTTATACAAAAGACAGAAATTGAATTAGATGATTTCTGAGGTCTTTTCTAGCTTACACCTATGACCTATGATTTAATGTGACTATTTGATATTACCTTTTTTTACATATTTAGGGTAAATATCATGAAAAAACATCGGTATTAATTATGAAAAATATAAATGCTCAGTAAAGACATCGATGAAAGGATGAAAAAAAGATTTAAAAAAAAAACCTGCAGTCCAGCATTGCTGAACATTAATGAGAGAGCTTACAATGAAAAAAAAAATTCAATTCAGCAAATATTTAAAGTTTCTATTACATTCAAAGCACTGTGAAAGGCCTAGGGCTCTAAAGACTCTGCTAAACTATCATTCATTATCTATTACAGTTGCTTAATATGCACATTTTATACCTTCAAGACATTTGGCAAAGCATAAAAATATCATTTTAAAATTTAAATCTAAGAATGCATTCAAATATCACAATTTTTTAAAATACTAAACATCTTCCAAGTACACTATAAAGTCATGAAATAAGTCAGAGATTAACTTTTGATTTCCCAAAATAATTCAAATGAGCTTTAAAAGTTGTAAAATTCAAGACTATTGTTACAGAACTAAAGATTCTTTTTTTAATAAAATGTTCCTCATCAATATTAACATCAGCCATTCTTATAAAGAATTCCTTTAAAAATCCTCCTTTTCATGTACTGTGAACAACCAGGCTAAGGGGCAAATACTTAACTAAATAAAGAATAGACGAGATCACAGAAGATAAAACAGACCATTTCTATTACTTCAAATTTTAAAGATTTTGCATGAAAAGAATCAATGCAGCTAGACTTTAGGAGAAAAGCAATTAGGGAAAAAAAACCTCTACAGCATATATTGCTGACAAAAGTCTGATAGCCAATGTACATGAAAAAAAATGACGTCATTCTCTGAGGGATAAGTGGACAAAAGAGGTGAAAAGTTTTTAGAAGAAATTATCAATTCCAAATCACTAATAATAAGCAAAATTTTTTTTTTATTTTTCCTCTCAAACCCACCAAAGTAAAAGATAAAAAATGATGAAGATGGCCAATGTTGGAAAGCACATTAATAAAATGCCTGGAGCTTTGAAGTGACTCAATCACTTTAAGAAACAATATGAAATCATGCCCAAAAAGTTACTGAATTGTACGTACACTTCAGCCAGTTACATCAGTACTAAACATAGAGTCAAACCAAAAGAAGACTGAGAGAGGAAAACATCTCGTGTGAATAAAAATAATTTATAGTGGCAATAGCAGCAATATTTTTGCAGTAGCAAAGAAGTGGAAACAAAGAAGTGGTTGAATGAATGGATGCAAAATAATTTATTAGATATTCAACACTATGCTAAGCACTGGAAATACAAATAGAAATTTAAGATAGTAACTTTCCTCAAAGCGCTTACATTCTAAATTCTAAGAGGGAGAAAAATACAGGCTGTAAATCTGTATGTGTTAAGTAAAATATAAGGGCCCAGAAGTCCTTAGGGTACAATGCAGCCAATGTATCTTCTCTATGGTCCTGGGCAGGAAGGGGTGCTTACCCTGCTTACCATAGTATACATAGTAGATGCTTAATAAATGCTAGTAGAGTCAAGTATCATTTCCAGTTTTAAAAAAATTATAATCCCTTTCTGATGCTGAACATTTAACAATAGCAAGTACTTTGTGGGTATGTGTTTGCTTTCATGGGCCTTCAGAGGGTACTGCAGGGGAAGTTGCCTGGTTCCACCTCCACAAGAGTGGTTTTCTTGGACTATAGCTTTGAGAAAGGGCTAGAAACAAAGCTGGTCATCTGGGGTCATGAACAGTCCCTGAGTCCCTGAGATTCTTAAGCTTATCTGCCCTTGGTGGTACTGGTCACCAGTTGGTGTTGGTGGTATCTGGGACTGATCCCTTCTCCACAAGAGATGTTCTCCAAAATAATGGCTCCATTAGCGCCAGGCCAAAAGGTGGCCTGGAAAGCACTCTTGTTCTAATGGCTCTGGGTCTAGGGCCCTGGGCTTTCTCACATGGGTCTGAGGAGAAGAAGCAGTGGTTTGATTCTCCTGGCACATGCTGAGCTCTGTTTCTCTATCAGGAAGCCTTCCTGCTTTAGTTACGCTCATCTAAGAGCCATGAATTAGAGGAATGACCAAACAAATTATCGTATGTAACATTGCATGTAATTCAGAAATTATGTATATGGAAAGTTCAGAGAAACTTGTGAAGACCAGTGCATATGGGGTGTGCAGATATGTCTTGCAGTTCTACTGAAAAGCTATTTACTTTCTCTGACAGGAGAGGGAAATCCAAAGGGAACACATGTCTGCAGGGTTGTGCCAGGACATCTGGAAAAAACCTTCTGTGCACATCTCTATGATGGCCAAGAGAAATAAGCAGAATCAGAACAATGTAGACAGATCACAATAATGTAAAGCAAAACAACACTGAAAGACTTCAGAACTCTAATCATTACCGTGACCAATCAGGACCTTCAGTAGACTAATGGTAAAGCATGCTTCCTTTCTCTTCGCTAAGAGATATTGAACTAGAGATACGGAACAATACATTTATTTTCAGACATGGTCAATGTATGCATTTCTTTTAAATGACTATACTTACTTGTTATAACAGAAGACTTTTGGGGGAGAGAAGCAGTAGAAGGGGACAATATCAAAAAAAAGAGAGGATCAGTTTTGAAAAATATTAAGTCTATGGTTCCTCCACAGATGGGACTTTCAGCATACTTTCATGCTAAAAAGATTATGGCTAACTACTCAAAAACTGTGGGACACCACAAAATGCAGACTTCCTTTAAAACAGTTTTAACAACTCTACTTGGGAGAAAGTATGTAGGACAAAGCATTCATCATTCATTCTATTTATACTATCATGGCTTTATGACAAGACATCTTAGGGACCATCATTGGCCAAATGGATGAAATGTATCACCACTAACCAAAAACAGAACTATCAAGGATAAAAACATAAAAGGCACATGATGAACACTAGCAGGGCTGTGGCATACTAGGTTACTTTGAGCCTTGAAGACAGCATTGTTTAAAAAAATATATATGCTCAGGAATAACAAAGCCACAAAAATACCAAAAGGACAAAATATTTAGTTCCAGAAACATATCTTCTGCCTACATGTCTAGAAAGGCCATCCCTACTAGGGAATGCACCTGAAGTTGGGCCTCTTGTGGTATCACATGTGTCACAGTAAAGAACTCAGAGCACGTGTTATCCCTAAAGCTGGGTTCCTTTTGCTTGCATGTGCTCTACCCCTTTTCTAGGGGCTCCATGACAGAAGACACGTACAAATAGAGGCTTTTGATTGGCTCGCATGTAACCTCTCACACACACAGAAGGGTGAAAGTGGTAGTTCCATCACTGAGACCAGCTGCCAGAGACAACTTCCACTTTCCCCCTCCATAGTCTCATGTGAGTGTGTCCTGGGAAGCAGAAAGCTCCTTCAAGAGTTTCCCTGCAGCTAAGATGGTTGCTCATCTGTAACAATAAGGGTATGTCCTTATCTAGGCGAGCCTGAAACAAGATCTCAATTGAAAGAAAAAAAAATCTTTGTACCAAATTTCTCAGATAAGGACTTGGTATGGCAGAGGTACAAAAAACTAACAGAATACACACACACTATAAGTCAGAAGGACCTGAGTTCAAATCCAGCCTCAGACACTTACTATCTGTGAGTTCACTTAACCTTGATTGCCACCCCCAAAACACACACACACACACACACACACACACACACACTTGCGTGCACACACACATGACCAGAGGCACAGGCACACACGCACATGACTAAAAGTCATAAGATAAGAACAGTTCTCAAAAGAAATGCAAACCATTAACAACCGAATGAAAGGATGCTCCAAATCATTAATAATGAGAGAAATGCAAATCAAAACTGCCCAGAGGCTTCAAGTCACACTCCACAAAAAGGCAAAGGTGAAAAAAGAAGTAATAGTCAATGTTGGAAGGGTAACAGGAAGATTGAAATATGAGTGCATTATTTGGTGCGGTTATGAAACAACATAATCATTTTGAAAAACAATCTAGAATTATGCAAATAAAACAATTAAAATGCTCATACAGTTTGACCCAAAGATTCCATTACTAGGCTCATACTCTAAGGAGTTCACTGATAAGATGAAAGGCTCTGTATGCACCAAAATATCTATGGCAGCACCTCTTGTGATAGCAAAAAATGAAAAACAAAGTACATGATGATCTATGGGGAAACAGATAAACAAAGTGTGATATGTAATGTAATTTTTTATTCCTCTTTTTAAAAAAATGACAGTTATAAAAAATGACTGGGTTGGGGAAGGAAAGATACAGAGAAAATTTTAAGCAATGTTAAAAGATAAAAATAAAATTTTATTTGAAAATAAGTACCACACAGTTTCCCAAGAGAAATCCAGCCCACTTTCCTTCTGTTCATTTATGAGGTTGGTTTATTGTCCATCCATAAAAAGTATGGAGTGGCAGTACCAGATTTCAAATTATGTTACAAAGCAGTAATCATGAAAACAATCTGGTACTGGATAAGTAATAGAGTGGTGGATGAGTGGAACAGATTAGGTACATAATACACAATAGTAAATGACCATAATAATTTAGTGTTTGGTAAACCCAAAGAACCAAGCTTTGGGGGTAAGAATTCGTCATTTGACAAAAATTGCCAGGAAAAGTGGAAAGCAGTTTGGAAGAAACTAAGCACAGACCAACATCTTACACCACATACCAAGATATGGTCAAAATAGATAACTGATTTAGACATGAAGAGTGATATCATGAGTAAATTAGGGGAGCATGGAAAAATGTACCTATCAGATCTATGGATAAGAAAAGCATTTACGAAGATACAGAGAAGAATATGAGAAATAAAAAAGATAATTTTAATACATAAAATTAAAAATCTTTTGTGCAAACAAAACTAATGCAGCCAAAATTAAAATGAAAACAGGAAACTAGGGGAAAAAATTTTTATAGAGCTTCTCTGATAAAGGCCTCCTGTCTTAAATACATAGGGAATTGAGCAAATTTATAAAAATAAGACCCATTTCCCAAATAATAAATGGTCAAAGGATATGAAACAGGCTGTTTTCAGAAGAAATCAAAGCTATCAATACTCACAAGAAAAATGCTCTAAATCATTACTGATTAGAGAAATGCAAATTGAAACAACTCCGAGAAACTACTTCTATCAGATTAGCTAACAGAAAAGAAAAATGACAAATGCTAGAGGGGTGTGGAAAAATTGGGACACTAACTGCTGGACAGATTAAACCATTCTAGAGAGCAATTTGGAACTATGCCCAAATGGCTAAAAAACTGCATACCCTTTGATCCAGCAATACTGGTTCTGCATCCCAAAGAGATCAAAGAAAAGGGGAAAGATCCTATTTGTACAAAAATATTTATAGCAGCTTTTTTGTGTGTGAGTGTGGTGGCAAAGAATTGGAAATCAAGGGAATTCCTCTGACTGAACAAGCTGTAATATAAAAGACCATGGTATAAATTAACAGCAATATATTAAGGACAATCAACTGTGAAAGTTAGTTCCTCTTATCAAGACAAGGATCCAAGAAAATTCCAAAGGACCCATGATGAAAGACACTATCCACTTTCAGAGAGAAGTGATGAACTTTTGAGTACAGATTGAAGCATATTTTTAATTTTTTCTTCCTTTTCTTAGGGTTTTATGTGTGGTTTCTTTTGCAACATGGCTAATATGGAAATATTTTTCATGACTTCACATGTATAATCGATATCATATTGCTTGCCTTCTTAAAGGGAGGAAGAAAAAAGAGGAATAGAATTTGGAGCTCAAAATTTTTTAAAATGAATGTTAAAATTTTTATGTGTATTTGAAAATATTTTACCAAATAAATAAAAATGAATTTTAAAAAGAAGTGAAAAACAATAAGAAACATCAACTCCTCTGAACACTGGCCATAAAGTCTTAATTTTCCTTTTAATGCTTCTGTGGGTATACACTTAGGTTGACTCTATAAATTTCCATTGTTTCTCATATTAAAATATAAGTTCCTCACAAAATAAATGGTATGGAGTAAAATCTCAGGATTGTTTTGATTTGCATTTCTTTTCTGTCTCATAAGTGTGAAGTATGTGTGTTTGGTTGTTTTGCAGACCTGTCTGATTCTTCTTGTCCCCGTTTGGGGTTTTCTTGGCAAAGATACTAGAGTGGTTCGCCATTTCCTTCTTGTTTTACAGATGAGAAAATTGAGGCCAACAGGGTTAGGTGACTTGCCCAGGGTCACATACCTAGGAAGTGTCTGAGGCCAAATTTGAACTCAGGTCCTCCTGACTCTAAGCCCAGCGTTCTATGCACTGCACCACTTAGCTGCCCTAACGGTGAAGCAGCCACTAAGCATTCAAAGATTATATCAGAGAAGCAAAAGCTCTACAAGAACTACCATGCTAAAAAGATTTTGATTATGGTCTTTGTAACACTCTATCCCTACCTTTCTGAGCAACCTAATTACTAGTAGTCTGATGAACACTTTGCCCACAGCAACGCTAAGTGTCTCTGCATATATGAATTACGTATATATAGATGTATACATATATATATACACACACACACACATACATACACACACACACATACAGAGAGAGAGTGTGTGTGTGCGTGTTACCATGCTGCGGGGGTAGGCATGGGAGTCTACACCCATGATTTCCTTGGAGTGGGAAATTCTAGGGAAAATTCTAGGGTAGAAATGTCCTGTACCAATGTAGATCTATGGCTCATCTCTAATTTATACTTGCAGAATAACCTAGGTCACTGAAAAGTTATTTATTCATGGTAACACAAGAGTGTGTCAGTCAGGACCCAAACCCACATCTTCCTGCCTCCAAAACAAGCCCTCCATATACTAAGCCACATTGTATAGGAAGTTCTGAAATACTATGGGGAAATCATGATCTAATCATACGACTCGCCTGATTAAATTTTTATCTAGGATATACAAAGAAATGTAATGATTTTTAAAATTATTTTGTTTTCCTACTCTTTCCTCTAAGACTATCAAACTTAAAAAAAAAACCACTGACTTTCTTAATCCCCCAGTCAGAATAGGAAATAAGTAGAAAAGGTCCACACAGCATTCCAGAGTTTGATTTGATTTAGGTCATTTGCTCTGGCTAAATGCTGAATAATCCAACCCTTCATGTCAGCAAGGGTGCAGAGAACAATGCCTAATTATACATTTGAGAGATGGGCTGACCCAGAGGGTGAAGTGAATTTCCAACCTCCCATGATGTGTTCTATTTCATTTTGAGGGTAACAAAATAATCAAACACACCAAGCCCCTCTGTCCTTGTAAGGAAAACAAATCTGAAGAGCTCATTCCATGAAAACAAAAATAGAGTGATGTCAGTTTGTTGACTTTAAAAAAAAAAATCATTCAACTTTCAAAAGCAACTTCCATCACAAGAACACTAATTTTTTTTTTCACCAACAGAGAGAGGGACAAAGGACTAGAACTGGGATTTCATTGGTATAGAGAACTCAGAGATGAAGAAACTCTCCCTTTGCAATGCAGGTCAACACCTTCTCTAAAATATATAGCCTTAGAGCCTCAGAGGGGTTTGCTAGGGTATTGGGAGGTTATTTGAATGACCCAGGGTCACACAGACAGTGTTGGAATGGAATTTAAGCATGGAGCTTCCTGGCTCTGAAAACAGCTCTATCCACTATAATATGCTGCCTCTTCTTTTTTCAGCAATGTTTTTAATAAGAGTTTGGGTTGGGAAGGAGACATAGGGGATGTTATTTTAGTCACTGTATATTCTTTGCTATCTCTTTTAGGGCTGATAAATGAAATGGCATTCAATACTGGCAAGAAAGATTAAAAGAAGCTCATGAATTAGCCTTATGAATAGACGGGTATCCTCAACTTTCTTCATACTCTTAAGATTTAATAACTGTTAGCTACTAATTACAAAGGTCATTGGGTCTTTTCATGAAGGAATGAGATGCATACACAGAAAAGTCATGATTTTCAAAAATTAAGTATAGAATTCCTTCCTGCTAGATCTAGCAACACAGATTAGCATATACTCTGCAATGTACAGTTTTGGAATTGCCTGGACCAGTGAGAGATTATGACTTGTACAGAGTTACACAGGTAAGTATGTGTGTGTCTGTGGGAGGATTTGGATAAAAGTCTTCCTAACTCTGATACCAACTCTCTACCGTGCCAAGCTACCTCCTTCTACTTCAACTCCTCTCCCCAAAGGACACTTGGTACTTGCTCAATCAAAAAAATCCACAATGCCCCAGGTTTTACATTTGTCTAGGAAGCTCAATTAGAGATACAAAAACATAAATGCTGTTAAGGCAGTTACACTGTGACAACTTCTGAAGGAAACTCCTTTTTCAAAACTCAATTGCAATAAGAATTTCTTTTTTCCTTTCACCAGGAAGTGAAATCTATTTTCCATATGTGAATATATGACAGCTTATTCCTTGGAAGATGTTGGGAGATGTACATTCCTACACAATGTTACACAATTGTTTCTTCCATATTTTATGATAAACTCTGAGATCCAAAAGAAAAAAAGATACAAAAATTTTTAAAATTTATTTTGGGTGGGGAATGGGAGGTGTGGTCATCAGATTAGAAAAGAATACAAATTAGAATAAGGATGTTTCACAAAAGAACGTCAAATGTCTATTGAGTTATCTATTACACTAATATCTTTAATCAATAACAAATAACATCAGCATGGACTAATTTAGCATGCTCTACGAGTTCATCTGAGATATCTGAAATTTTTAAAGAGGCAATCTAATAAATATCTATCCATTGCTCAAAGGTCTCCAAACTACTATGGGAAGGGGGTTGGCAGGGTAAAGAAACCAGTGACCCTATTGTTCAATTGGTGGGGAAGTTTCAGGAAGGAGATTACCTCCACAAATGCAGCTCAGCAGCTAGTTAGTAATTACAGTCTTCTGGAGCTGCCTGGGACCTTAAGAAACGATTTGTATACAGTGATACAGTGTTAGCAAAAGGTCTTAAGTGCAGACCTTCCTGACTCCATGGCTTACCTTCTGTCTACACCATTTTACTTTTCTAAGCTATTTTCTATCCCTTTCTTAAGATAAAGCATCAGAAAGCAACCCACCCAGACTAAGTACTAGCTTAGTTCCCTAGTGAAATGCCTTTGAGCTACAACTTAATCATATATCCTAGATAAGAGGCTAGATAAGAAGTGTCAATTTGAAGACCATTTTTTCTATATTTTGCAAAGGTCTGGTTGAAGATAACTACCCAGTGTCTATTACATAAGGATACATGGACTGACTGTATCAATGCGTATTCAACTATATTCATATGGCTAGCACAAACGGCCTTTGGACTGACTGCATATTCAACTATATTCATATGGCTAGCACAAACGGCCTTTTCCTCAACAATATATTTGACCCTTAATGCAATAACAATCTCCCTCTCCTTCTCCCTCTCCCTCTCTCTCCCCGCCCTCTCTCCCTCTCCCTCTCTCTCTCTGTCTCTCTCTCTCCCCCTCCCTCCCCCTCCTCTCTGTCCCCCTCTCTCTCGCCTAGAAACAATATCCACAAGAGGTTTGTATCTCCTGACCAACAAGAACAAACAGTAGCGCCATTTAAGAAATCATCAAAGCATTTGTGGAAGATATGAATCAAAACTCAGGATGTCTAACCTATATTCTTCCAAATGGCAGCCCTTCAAATATTTGCTAAGAACAATTTATAAGACAAATTTATAAACTATAAAGTTGTTATATAATGTTTAAAAACAAAACAAACAAAAAGAAAACACTGCAAAGGAAAACAACTCTGAAAGACTAAAGAAATGTGATCAATGCAGTGACCAATCATGACTCCAATCAGATCTCTGAGTAACCATAATTGCTATCTCTTAATGGAGAGGTGATGGATTGAAGGTACAGAATGAAACATAACATTTTCAGATATGGCTAACAAGATTCACTTTGCTTAACTTAACTATGCTTATCTGTCACAAGGGAAGGCTTTTCAGGGACAGGGAGGAGAGTAGGAGTTATGAGAAAGGGGAAAAGGGATAGTAATAATGCTGCCCAGAAAAAGAAAAAGAAAGAAAAAAGCGTAAATGAAATAGCTTGAAAATGCACAGAAGAGAGGAGCAAGTTTAGAGAGAGACAGACAGCAGGACAGTTTTAGAACTTGTGGTGGATAACAGATGTGCTGTTCTGTGTAAACTCTTTTTTTCTTTCCTTATATGCAAGTGTTTATCATGTTCCTAATAATAAGAGAATTTTTTTTAAAAGACAAGAAAAACAACGAACCTAAATTCCTTGAATTTAGAACAACAATGAAGTTAAACAAAACTACTCTAATTTAAACTTTTCATTTCATCAGTTTCTCTTACGGCATTAGACTTTACTTGACTTTTAAAAAAGTCACTATTACCTCTGAATTTAATCAACTGAATGATTGTGATTTTTAGGATCAATCATATTTAAAATAGTTGCAATCAATATTAAAAGTAATTACTTTGTATGCTATCATGTGAAATACTATAGACTTCGTAAATATATGTACGGTATACACACAGTGCAGGAATGCTATGTACATACATATAAGTCACACACACTTGTTCCTATACATTGGGATGCAGTGCTAATATAATTTTGACAAAGTGGTACTTTTATAATTATTAAATTTTTATAAAACCAGAAAATTCACTACAAAGACTATAAGGAGACAGTCCTTGAACATGATCTAAACTGGAGTTAGAGCCATTTCATTAGGTACAAAGTTTTGGCAGTACACAGCCAAAATAATTTATGAAAACGCAGGCAACAACAGTACCCAATCGTCTAGGGTGAATCATATTGGTTCAAGCTGGGCTGATTAGATAAATAATAAAGTTTTTTTTTTGAAGTGAAAGAAAAAAATGAAGGACAGAAATAAAAGAAATATTTGAGCAGTTCTGATTGGAACAAAAAAATATAAGCAAAACAATGTATTTTGTCATTCTCAAAATAAATGACAAGATCACATAAACAGATGCAAAAGGAGAAGGGAAGGACCAGGGCATTTAAATAGCAACATCTATGTGCCAGGCACTGTGCTAAATAAATACTTTCACAAATATTATCTTATCTGATTCTTACAGCAATTCTGTGAGGTAAGTGCTTTCCCCATTTTATAGGTGAATTCAAAAGCTGAGCTATACAGAAGGAAGACCAAAGGCATACTCCCTCACTATCAGAAGTAGAGGAATGTAAAGCTTATCATGCTATGCATGGTTTCTTCCACACTTTCTTCCTCCAAGGAAATACAGTCTGAATAACAACGGCAGCCAAATAAAATCTGACCCCTATTTTTAATCCCACTGACTTTATGATGAACCTGAAAGCTCAAAAGTTTTTTGCTTTTTTTTTTTTTACAATGAGTATAGCAGAAAGGAGGTAAGAAATTCCAGAGTTAAGAGAAGCCACAATGAGTGGCTAATAGATTAAAAAACCAAAAATGAGGTCAAATCAAAATTTTGACTAAAATAGTGGTCAAAGGGAATAAAAAGTAGTAATAATTCTAAAAATGTATAACTTTGACATGTATATGTCTGTTTATACATAGAAGGAAGAGATGCATGCATATACATATATATGTGTATATATATATGAGGCACATATATAGATGCCACAGAGCCCTGGGTCTGGACTAGGAAGACCTGAATTCAAATCCAGCCTCAGACACTTATTTGCTGTGTGACCCTTGCCAAGTTATTTAACTGCTGTTTGCCTCAGTTTCCTCAACTATAAAATAGGGATAATAACAGCACTTACCTCACAGGGTTGTTGTGAGATTCAAATGAGATATTGGTAAAGTGCTTAGCACAGTGCCTGGCATACAGCAAGCACTAACTATATAAATGCTTATTCCCTTCCCCATTCTTTCCCTAAAGCGCACCGCACACCCCACCGCCGCGGCCCTGTGTGTGTGTGTGTGTGTGTGTATGTGTGTAAGTGTAAGCGCACTAAAAACACTGTTGTGATCAAAGGAAATGTTAGTAGCATCTGCTATCCAAATGAAGGGCCCTGAGGATAACAGCCGAACATCCACACAGCAAATGGAGAGTGAACTCTGGAGAGTCCCTGGCAAGAGCCTGGGCAACCGCCGCCCACATTAGATAGTTCCAAGTTCCATCTGATATAGTTGTTAATAGGTAATACTTCCAAAGACAGTATTTCTAATAACTAGAAAATTCATTACTATGTAATATCCCTCCTTCTCATCTCACAGATGATACACAGAACAAACGATATAAAAAAGTAACCTTTTAACCAAGTTACTTCAAACTCAACAATCTTTTTAAAAAATCAGATCTCCAGGAAGCTTAATGATGCATTATCTTTTGACACAGGAACCTTAAGAACAAACCCAAAGTCTCCTTCAATAATCCAGAAATTCTACCATATCATACAAAACTCTTTTATGACTTTGAGCAAAGTTTTAAGAAGTGTGGCACCATATAGTCTCAGTATCACTCAGCTCTACTACTAGCCAAATTTCCATCTTTCTACAAAGTAACTACTGTAAAGAGAACACTGTGAAGGGTCACAATCAAAATGGGTCAGCTGAAAGGCAACACCTTCCTTAAACAGCAAAAAAATTCAAGACTATTGTATTTTATTCTCACATATTGAAATACAAACCCACTAGTTGCTAACTGTTAAGACTGAAGGGGATACCATCCAACACCTGCTGTGGCAACTTGATTTAATAATAGTACTTTGCCTAGCTTTGACAATTACCCTCACATTCCCCAGGGAAAAACCGATGGTTTGCTAAAAATAAAATGGAGATTAGTATTTACCAGGAACAGCCTGAACAATCCACCATTTAACAGACAGTGAATTTAATCAGCACTATGGTCTATCAGTCGTGAAAATGCTGGCTTCAACAGCAGATAACCAAACTGATCCTTTTCCAGTTGAAAAAAAAAAAGAAAGCAATGAAATAAAAAGAGCTTTACATTTCTCTTTTTGTAGTGTCCCCAACGAGAAATCTCCAAACAATAAATTCAATGAGAATGCTTTTCATTGCAAAGTGACTTACGGGAATTAGATTAAAATTCAGTACTTACTATGCTCTCATGGCATGACAGTCTTCGAACTCTAGACAACAATAGCTTTCTTACAAGTACACAATCTGTGGAAAAAGTCCAAGACATAGTATGTAAGAATGGTCATTACAATAATTAATAATCTTGACATAAACACATACTTTGATAGCTCTGCTTCCAAGAGTTTCAAACCTTCCTTTTCCCAAACTCAGAAGCACTTAAGTAAATTTGGAAACAGAAAAGGTTCACAGTAGTAATATGGAACTGCTTTTTTAAAAGATTGCTTTTAATTAGGTTTTCATAAGGTAAAATTAAATGATGTTGCTGCTAAAAATTCAAGCCAAGAGGGAGAAAATTCTTAAGAAATTCTCTAAAGAAACTTCTTCCAGCTGCTTATAGAGTAGCACATTCAATATAATAGAATTTAAAACCAGACAAATGAGCCCCGGTGTCCAAATTCTTAAATTGGCAGTCTGAAGCGCTATCATGAGGCAAAACAAAAAAATCTATTTCACATATTTGCCACTACCTATTTATAACAGTTCTCAAAATTTAGTATAGTGCAGAATGCTGTCAATAAATAAGCAGTAGTGTTAGAAACTCTGAATACTTTGAGAAACTATTTCCCTTACCCCAAAAGTGAAAAACTAAAAATTCTGCCTTCTTCCAGACAGCAGAACAAAGAACACCACAATACACCAAATCTTGCAAAGAAAGTAAGATTGAGAAATACTAACGTGTTAATATTACCAGTAATTCCAGTAACAACAATATGGAAAATCATTGCAAAGTAGAAAAGTTTGGACTCTTTCCCAGACATTAATGGAGAGACAGAGAAGGCAAGAATGTATGAAGACTTGATTGTTGCTAAAATAAGGAATCTAGGATATAAAGGGAGGTATATTAAAAAAGAAACAAAAAAAGCATAAGTTCTGGATACCAAAGTACATTAAGAAACTAAACTATGAATAGCATTAACATATTTAAACAATATTAAAGGGAGCTAACTTCTTTGTTTCTTACAATGAGCATAGAAATCACACTTTAATTTCACAATAAATCTTTGAGCTGAGAAACCAGACAATCCATTTGGAATCTGTTATAATGCCATTCAACAGGATATAACTGGAAATGCACAGAAGTCACTGTAAAAATTAAAGCAAAGATTGAGAAATTGTGAAGTAATCAATCCTTTATACATATTCTGGTGTGCTTTCTTCAGTCAAACAGCATCTATAATATGTGATCTCAACAGTTTATTCTATGTTAAAAATCTTGAGAAAAGAATTTGTGCAGTCAAAAGTATCTCAAAATAGTAACTGTCTTAATAAAAGGAAAAAAATTGAAATTCAAAGTTCAGATATGTTTAACAAAGATGTGCAAAGAACCACAGAAAAGGGAAAAGAGAGGTTTGACACAGAATATTGTCATAATCTGTGCAAATGATATACTGACGGACCCTTTTAAAAAATATTAACAGTAACCACAATATTCAGACCACAACTGTAAAACTTGCTGTCCCCATTCCATCCTTCCCCCTGCCAGTATAGTAAAACCCTATTATTAAAAGCCTTGCTATTCCACAGATTCAATTATATGGTTGTCCAAATTATATATCCAATACATATAGTTCTTTTTTTAAAGAGACCTGACAAACTTGTAATGCAGTCACCAATCTCATCTCGAGACAGCACATCTACAAATTATTTACAAAGACCATGATTTAAACTTAAGGAAGGGCTGAATCCAGTGATAATAGTTGCTCAGGCAATAATCCTTAGAATTGTATTAGAATTTTAAGGTAGAATAGAAAGAAACAGGCTATGTGCAAATAAAGTACATGAGAGTAAAGGGGAGTAGATGAAGGACAGAAATGAAAGTAGAAGGTGCTAGAATGGAGAAATTTGGGGTAGAAAAAAATATCCCACATTTTATCATTAGCTTCCATATCCACATCCTGAATAGGAAAAGTAACAACAAGTACTTCAAAATGGAGTTTGGAATTCCAGATCACTAAACAAATCTCCTCAATGAAGAAAATTACATTGTGACTTTATTTTTTTACAAGCATATTAAATTATAAGGTGTCCAAAGCTTTAATAGCTTAAAACAACACTAACACTTTTGGGACACCCTGCACTATGAAGAGGGCACCACCATCATCCATTCCAATCTACCAGAGACAATCCTGAATTAACAGGCAGGAAATTTCAATTCATTACCATCCTCTAAGACAAAACTTACATATGATGGTGTAGCTTTCCAATCGCTATATTTTCCCCCAACTCCCTTAATTTCATCTTTAAAAAATATATATGAACATTTATCTATTCCAGGAAAAAAAATCTTTAGGTGTTTGTTATAAGTTTACATATAGCAAGGGAGCACTAAGGAAATTAACTATCTCTGTGAGGAAAGGTAATTATGACAATGATAGGGACAAGTTATTGCTGGTCTAATGTATCTGAAATGCAAGCTCTCCATTCAATTTCTGTTAGGAGGAGAAAATAAAAAGGGGAAAAAGCCAAAAGAATAGTTTACACCTGTGGAGGGAGAGGGAGGGGGAGAGGATGTGTCCTAAACACATATCAAATCAACTAAAAGAATCAATTTCCAAGGTCCATTTTATTGTAAGCACTGTTAAATTTAAAATGTTTCCTCTTCTCAAGCCTCCAATACTCCTCACCTTACTCACCTTACTTCTTTATTAAGAAAACTAAAGTCATTCATCATGAACTCCCACATGAAAACCCTGATCTTCACATCAAAACCCCTTGACATCTCCCACTTTCTCCTCCTTTTCCCAAGTTTCTACTAAGATAGCCTTCTCCTTGTCAAGGCCTACCCCTCTACAATGCCCCTGATCTCAGACACACACACACAGACAGACAGACACACACACTCTCTCTCTCTCTCTCTCTCTCTCTCTCTCCAATGCCCCTAATTTTACACACACACACACACACACACACACACACACACACACACACACACACTTTTCCTGCAGATGGACAACACTATTATTCTTGCCTCCAGTGTTTAAATTCTCCATATTGGTGGCTTCCTTATTGTTTCCAATATGGACTACCATCCAAATCTCCTCATCCTTAAAAATCCTTCACTGGACCTGACCATTCCCTTAAGTTTTCATCATCTCTCTTCCCTTTCTCAATCAAATTTCAAGAAAACATTGTCTACACTCATTGCTTCTACCTTCATCTCCTCTCACTCATTCCTCATCCCTGGGCAATGTAGCTTCCAACTTCATCACTCAACTGAAATTGCTTTCTCAGAAGTTACCACAATATTTTAATTGCCAAATATCAAGATGTTTTCTGAGTACTCATTCTTCTTAACCTCGCTGAATTTGATACTATTGACCAGCCTCTCCCTCCTGGGTTTGTAAGACACTTCTCCTTCCTGGTTTTCCTATCTGCCTGCCAGTACCTCTCAGTATCCTTTACAAACTCATCATTCATATCAGATTCCCAAACTGTGAGTGTTTCACGAGACTTCATCCTAACCCTATTCTCTCTTCTCTTTACACTCTCTCGGTGACCTCATCAGTTTCCATGGTTTTAATTCTCATACCTATGCTGACAAACACCCCAATGTGAACAAAGAAAAAAGAAGAGGACTCCTATGTACAAAAATAGTTACAGCAGCTCTTTGTGTGAAATGGCTGAATAAGTATACAAATGTGAATGTTATTGCGCTTTAAGAAATGAAGGGGGTGGTTTCAGAAAAACCTGGGAAGGATGATAAGAGCTGATGCAAAGTGAAGGAAGCAGAATCAGAAGAACACTAAACACAGTAAAGCAATATTGCAACAATTACCAACTGTGAAACACTTAGCTACTCTAGTCAATACAAAGATCCCTGACAGTTCTAAAGGACTTATGATGAAAAAGGCTATTCAACTCCAAAGAGAGAAATGATGAACTCTTGAGTGTAAGGTGAAGCATATTTTTCTTTTCTTTATTTTTGTTGCTTCTCTCCACCCCCCCCCACACACACACACAGAAATTCAGGTTAGTACAAAAGTAACATTTGTATAACTGTATATGTATAGTAAGTACTGAATTTTTTACCTTTTCAATGGGTGAGGAAAAGGGTGTAGAGGAGAGAATTTGGAAATGAAAATATTTTTTTAAAAATCTATGTAGATAACCCATAGATGTGTGTACATGTGTGTGTACCTACAAGTGTATGTATGCATCCCTAGTATCTTCCCTGAGCTTCAGTCCCACATCACCACATCCCTAACTGTCAACTGGATTTTAAAATAAGGCATCCAAGAAACATTTCAAACTCATTGTGTCTGAAACAACAGAACTCAATATCTTTCCTCAAAAATCTTTCTTCTAAATTTATCTATTTCAGTCAAAGGAACCATGGCCAGTTCCCTAAGTTCCTAACATTGGTATGTAACCTTCAATTCTCCCACACTCTGCATATCCAAACAGTACAAATCACGCTGCTTCCACCTCCACAACTCCTTACTCACAGTCACCAATAACATCCTTACCATCTCTCATACAGACTACCACAAAAAGCTCTAAAACTGATCTCAAATGTCTTCTCACTCCAATACAATCCATCTACCACACAGCTGCCAAAGGGACAGCATATCTGACCATAGCACTCTGCTACTTAATAAACTCCAGGACTCCCTATTGGCTCTAGGATAAACTCCTGTATTTACCTTTTAAAGCCCTTCACAACCTGGCCCAACCTACTTACTTTTCAGCCTCAATATCTCTTACCATCCCTCCCCTACCCTCCTTCAGTCTGGAATCTAGCCAAATGGCCCTTCTTTCTAAAGTTTCTCTTACCGAGCTCCATCTTCTGTTTCCATGCCTTTATTCTGGCTGTCCCCCACACCCAGTGTGCATTTCTGCCTCCCAGATAACTTCTCTTGCATGGCTCAAACATGTGCTCCCAACCCTAACCCCAGCTGCTAGTGGCTTCCCCACAAATGCCTTGTATTTATTTGTGTATTTGTATGTATTCTATTATATTTATGCCATATATTTACACATGACTTCTTACTCTCATAAACTGTAAGTTCTTTGAGAGTAAAGACTATCATATTCTTTGTAGCTGGTGCCTAGAATACAAAAGGTGCTTCATAACTTCTGGACTGATAGATAATCCAATGTATCTGTGATTTCACCAATATGGAAACATCCTCCATGCTGCAGATCCCAATTCATCACTATCTTTGCAATTTATCAGATTCTGATCAAAATCCTTCCACAAACTCTTGACTAGGGAACTACCTAATGCACTATAGGCATTCTTAGAAAGCTATATGATTCTTTTTCAAGTGAATAAACCCACATATTCACTAAAAATCTAGGCTGTATAGCAACACTTCTGATGTAAATGCAGCACACTGCCAAAATTTAACATCAGTACTTCTGAGTCAGTGTGATTTTATATAACCTGGTTTTAAATTAATCAAGGAAGCGTTTAATGAAGCATTTTCTACAAGAACCTAAAGAAAACTGGAAGGAACCACTTTTAATGAAAAGGTTGATATTGCCTTTTCAGATTTTTTTTAAAGCCACATTAAAATTTGGCAAACATAATAAAAAAAATTATTTTTTCATATTTAGACAGTGCACATTAGTGCCTGGACATTTAAAAAAAAACACATGCATATTTTGAGCCACATTTTGCATAAAGAAGGGGGGGGAGAAGTATTCAAAATGTGTAACCAGATGGCAGTTTACTTAGAGAAACAAGTACCATTTCTGCTTATTCAGCTCTGATTCATTTTGTTTGCTTGCTAACACAAAATTTTTAAAAACTGTCATTTTGTAAGCCATGGTGGGTCTTATTTTATCTTCAACGGATGTGGAACATTATCTCTTTTGCTGGAAGATGACACTACACAAAGTTAACATAGGAGAAACAGATTCCTAAAGACAGACCCAAAAAAGTTGAGTTTTTACACTAATTTTCACGTACACATTTTATCAGCCTAACATTCACCAGATTTATTAAGCCATCATTTTGTTTCATTAATTCTCCACATCCCTCTACTCAAATACACACTGAATAAATCAGAGTGTAGTGTTTGCTTTCTTCTGTATAGTAATAACTGAGCGTTTGGCTTGAATTCTACTAAACAGTTATACCCTTTGTGGAATTTTGAAATTAGGCAAGGGGAGAGATCTTTTCACTAATAAAACTTCATAGAATAAACAGGCTCAACTCACTAATTGGAACATTTAACTGACACAATTTGATCAAAAAGTCTGAGACAGCCTTCTCAAGTAAGTACGATCAACATTCCTGTTCTGTACTCCCTGGTGACAAATGCTGCACTGCCACAATCACTAGGTAACAAGCTCCTTCATATGGCAAGTGTTTCTGAAAACCCTGAACTTATACCATTTCAATCTGCCCACTGACACCCCAGTAGCTAGTGTCTACTCTGGGCAAAAGCACTGAGAGGGAGATAACACAAGATGCTGGAAGGTGTGATCAAAGAGCTCATATTCCAATTAGGGAGACAATACACGTAAATAACTAACAATGCAAGGTCATAGTAAATAAGTGCCAAACCTTGACCCCTTTGTCTTTTCTCTTCAGAATATTTTAAAAGTGCTAAATACATGATACCAGCAAAAGTACAAGGAAAGATTCACTTTACACTGGCTTCACAAAAATGTTTTTAGAAATGTTAAAAGTGACGATGTGACAAGTACAATAAAATCATTAGCAAGTCTCTTCGCCTTCAAAACTTGTCCAGAAGAGGATCAAAGAATCCATTTTGGAAAGATTTTTGTTTACCGCAGTTTTACACGGCATACAGAATAAACACTGTACACTACAATTAAAGTGGAGACATAAATAAGTGACTTTTATTTATTTGGGGAGGTGGGGAAGAAATTGGGGTTAAGTGACTTGCCCAGGGTCACACAGCTAGGAGTGTGTGAGGCTAAATTTAAACTCAGGTCCTCCTGACTCCAGGGCCGGTGCTCTACTCACTGTGCCACCTAGCTGCTGATGACTTTGTGCAACTCTGCCTCATTTAAATCCAATTACACATATGTCTTCTAAAATGAAGGATGAATAACAACAACCTTACATCTAGTTGGAGTCCTTTTTGAGGGAACTGGGGGGGGGGGGCGCCTAGGGCAGAGACCAGACCTATAATCTCACAATTACCGGGAAATACTAAGTGAAGAAATTCCTAGATCAACACTTGCGCTTAAGTCTTAGGTTAAGTAATTTAGGCAAGGGAAAAACAGCTAGTATGTGTCAGAGGGAGAACTAGAACCAAAGTCTTATTAGGTCAGAGGGTAAGGAACCTGTGGCCTCAAGGCCACATGTAGCCCTGTAGATCCAGCTCTTTGACTGAATCTTCACTTCTATGAAGTTTAGATTTAGTCAAAAAGCTGCACTTGAGGACCTAGAGGGCTACATGTAGCTTTGGGTCACAGGTTCCTCACCCCTGTTAGAGTGAGCCTGTATCCACCAAGAACACTGCCTAACATGCAGTGCTAAAGTTTCATTTCTTTCCATGCTTCCCTGAATCCACCAGTCATCTATTATACTCAGCACAGTAATATTAAACTATGTTCATTACAGCAATTTTCTTAGCAATTCCCCAATTGATTGGCATCTACTTTATTTCCAGCTATTTGCTATTAAGGAAAGGGCTGCCAAAAATATTTTGGAATATATGAGCACAAAGGATAGGAACAAACAGTTCTCAAAAGAACTGCAAAGAATTCACAAACATGTTAAAAAAAAAAAAAAGATGTGATAAGGGAGCCAAGATGGCGGCTGGTAAGCAGGAACTAGTGTGAGCTCCGTACCGAGTCTCTCCAAAAATCTATAAAAAATGGCTCTGAACCAATTCTAGAATGGCAGAACCCACAAAACAGCAGAGGGAAGCAGGGCTCCAGCCCAGGACAGCCTGGATGGTCTCTGGGTGAGGTCTATCCCACACGGAGCTGGGAGGTAGGAACGGAGTGGAGCAGAACCCAGCCTGAACGGTGTGGACCATCCAGACCAGAAGCCAGGCGAAGGCGGCCCTAGCGCCCTGAATATGTGAGCTGCAGCAGTTACCAGACTCATTAACCCACAAACACCAAAGACTGCAGAGAAGGTTAGTGGGAAAAGCTGCGGGAGTAGAAGGAGTTCAGCTTCCAGCCCCGGGGGCAGTGGAGGTGGGGCAGCTACAGCTGTTGTTACTTCCGGCTCCAGGCCCACCTGGTGGGAGGAATTAAGTGGTGGATCAGAGCAGGAGTGCTCAGCCTGCTGAAGATCTAAGCCCAGTCCAGGTTGGGGGTTCTTGGGGAAGGAGCAGTGCTGGTGTGCCAGAGCTGGCACCTCCCCCCCAAACCTGGAACATAGAACTCTCTAGTCTACAAGCAGTCATACCCCACTGAAAAACTCAAAGGTCAAGTTAGTTGGCTGGGAATATGGTCAGGAAGCGAAAACGCACCCAGATTCAGTCTCACACTTTGCATTCTTTCTTTGCTGACAAAGAAGACCAAAGCATACAGCCTAAAGAAGTCAATAAAGTGCAAGAGCCTACAACAAAAGCCTCCAAGAAAAACATGAACTGGTCCCAGGCCATGGAAGAGCTCAAAAAGGATTTGGAAAAGCAAGTTAGAGAAGTAGAGGAAAAATTGGGAAGAGAAATGAGAAGGATGCGAGAAAACCATGAAAAACAAGTCAATAACTTGCTAAAGGAGACCCCAAAAAATACTGAAAAATACACTGAAGAAAACAACACCTTAAAAAACAGACTAATTCAAATGGCAAAAGAGCTCCAAAAAGCCAATGAGGAGAAGAATGCCTTGAAAGGCAGAATTAGCCAAATGGAAAAGGAGGTCCAAAAGACCACTGAAGAAAATACTACTTTAAAAATGAGATTGGAGCAAGTGGAAGCTAGTGATTTTATGAGAAATCAAGATATTATAAAACAGAACCAAAGAAATGAAAAAATGGAAGATAATGTGAAATATCTCATTGGAAAAACCACTGACCTGGAAAATAGATCCAGGAGAGATAATTTAAAAATTATTGGACTACCTGAAAGCCATGATCAAAAAAAGAGCCTAGATCTCATCTTTCAAGAAATTATCAAGAAGAACTGCCCTGATATTCTAGAGCCACAGGGCAAAATAGAAATTGAAAGAATCCATCGATCGCCTCCTCAAATAGAACCCAAAAAGAAATCTCCCAGGAATATTGTCGCCAAATTCCAGAGCTCCCAGATCAAGGAGAAAATACTGCAAGCAGCCAGAAAGAAACAATTTGAGTATTGTGGAAACCCAATCAGAATAACCCAAGATCTGGCAGCCTCTACATTAAGAGATCAAAGGGCTTGGAATACGATATTCCGGAGGTCAATGGAGCTAGGATTAAAACTTAGAATCACCTACCCAGCAAAACTGAGTATCATGCTCCAAGGCAAAATATGGACTTTCAATAAAATAGAGGACTTTCAAGCTTTCTCAGTGAAAAGACCAGAACTGAATAGAAAATTTGACTTTCAAACACAAGAATCAAGAGAAGCATGAAAAGGTAATCAAGAAAAAGAACAAGAAAAAGAAGTTGCAAGGGACTTACTAAAGGTGAACTGTTTTGTTGACATTCCTACATGGAAAGATGATGTGTATGATTCATGAGACCTCAGTATTAGGGTAGCTGAAGGGAATATGCATACATATGTGTTTATGTATATATATGGGTGAATGTGTACATATGTATATATCTATGTGTGTATGTGTATATATATATATGTGTGTGTGTGTATATATATATATACACACACACACACACACATAGAGAGAGAGAGAGAGAGAGAGAGGGAGAGAGGGAGAGAGCAGACACAGGGTGAGTTGAAGATGAAGGGAAGATATCTAAAAGAAATAAAATCAAATTAAGGGATAAGAGAGGAACATACTGAGAGAGGGAGATAAGGAGAGATAGAATGGGATGGATTATCTCCCATAAAGGTGGCAAGAGGAAGCAGTTCTGTGGGAGGAGGGGAGAGGGCGGATGAGGGGGGAATGAGTGAACATTGCTCTCATCAGATTTGGCCTAAGGAGGGAATACCACACATACCCAATTGGGAATCTTACCCCACAGGAAAGAAGAGGGAAGAAGATAAAAAAAATGGGGGGATGATGGAGGGGAGGGCAGATGGGGGTGGAGGTAGTCAAAAACAAACACTTTCGAAAGGGGACAGGGTCAAGGGACAAAATTCAATAAAGGGGGATGGGTTGGGAAGGAGCAAAATATAGTTAGTCTTTCACAACATGAGTATTGTAGAAGGATTATACATAATGATACACATGTGGCCTATGTTGAATTGCTTGACTTGTTAGGGAGGGTGGGTGGGAAGGGAAGAGGGGAGAGAATTTGGAACTCAAAGTTTTAAAAACAGATGTTCTAAAACAAACAAAAATGTTTTTGCATGCAACAAGAAAATAAGATACACAGGCAATGGGGCATAAAAATTTATCTTGCCCTACAAGAAAGGATGGGAAAAGGGGATGGGAGGGGAGTGGGGTGACAGAGGGGAGCGCTGACTGGGGAACAGGGCAACCAGCCATCTTGGAGTGGGGGGGAGGGTAGAAATGGGGAGAAAATTTGTAATCCAAACTCTTGTGAAAATCAATGCTGAAAACTAAATATGTTAAATAAATTAAAAAAAAATAAAAAAAAGTTTCCCTATAAGGTAAAAAAAAAAAAAAGATGCTCCAAATCACTAATAACAGGAGAAATGCGAATCAAAACAACCCTGAAGTTTCACCTGCAAATTAGAAAAAATGTGGGAAAATGGCAACGATCAATGTCCAAGGAGTTGTGGAATGACAGACATGGCTAATACGTTGTTGGTGGAGTTGTAAAAGGGTGCAATCATTTTAGAAAGCAATTTGTAATTATGCAAATAAAATGAATAAAATGTCCATGCCCTTTGAAGTGATGTGTGTGATGAATACAAAGTAGGGGAAGATCTATATGAAGAGATAAGAGAAGATACTCCCAACCATCACTTCGTAGAGATGGGAGGTCCACAGGTGTTACACATCATACGTGTTTCAGACTTTTCCCAATATATACTTCATTTGTGCTAATTTTTATTTTCCTCTAAAAAAATACTACTTGTACTGTAGACACTATAAAATATTTGGGAGTCTACTTACCAAGAAAAACCCAAAATCTGTATGAATGAATACATTTATGAAACACTTTTCATTCAAATAAAGTCAGATCTAAATAAATGGGAAAATATCAGATGCTCACGGTTAGGTTGAGCTAATATAATAAAAATGACAATTTTACCTAAATTAATTTATTTATTCAGTGCCATACCAATCAAACTACCAAAAAATTATTTTACGGAGCTGGATAAAATAATAACAAAATTCATCTGGAAGAACAAAAGGTCCAGAATATCAAAGGAATTAATGAAAAGAAATGCTAAGGAAGATGGCCTAGCCATATCAGATATTAAACTGTACTATACAGCAGCAGTCATCAAAACTACTTGCTACCAGCTAAGAAACAGAGTGGTGGATCAGTGGAATAAATTAGGTACACAAGACACAGTAGTCAACGACTATAGCAATGCACTCTTTGATAAACCCAAAGAATCCAGCTTCTGGGCTAAGAATTCACTATTTCACAAAAACTGCTGGGAAAATGGGAAATAGTATGGCAGAAACTGGACATAGACCAACATCTTACATCATATACCAAAATAAAGTCAAAATGGGTTCATGATTTAGAAGTAAAGGCTGATACTATGAGCAATTTGAGAGACCAAGGAATAGTTTACCTGTCAGATTTATGGGAAAGAGAAGAATACATGACCCAACGAGAGATAGAGAGCATTACAAAATGCAAAATGGATAATTTTGATTATGTTAAACTAAAAAGTTTTTGTATAAACAAAGCCAATAAGGAAGGCAGCAGAAAACTGAGAGAAAATCTTTACAACTAGTGTCTCTGAAAAAGGCCTCATATCTAAAATATACAGGGAACTGAGCCAAATTTATAGGAATAGAAGTCATTCCCCAATTGAGAAATGGTCAAAGGATATGAACAGGAAGTTTTCAGAAGAAGAAATTAAAGATATCTACAGGCATATGAAAAAATGCTCTAAATCACTATTGATTAGAGAAATGCAAATCAAAACAACTCTTAGGTACCACATCTCTCCTGTCACACTGGCTAAGATGACAAAACAGGAAAATGATAAATGCTGGAGAGGATGTGGGAAAATTGGAACATTGTTACATTGTTGGTGGAGTTGTGAACTGATCCAGCCATTCTGGAGAGCAATTTGGAACTAAGCCCAAAGGGCTATAAAAATGCGCATACCCAGCAATAACACTTGCAGGGCTATATCTCAAAGAGATCATACAAGTGGGAAAGGAACCCATATGTAGAAAAATATTTATAGCAGCTTTTTGTGGTGGCAAAGAATTGGAAATCAAGGGAATGCCCATCAACTGGGGAATGACTAAACAAATTGCGGTATATGAATGTAACGGAATACTATTGTGCCATTGGAAATGAGGAACAGACGGACTTCATTATAACCTGGAATGACTTATACGAACTGATGCTGAGTGAGGGGAGCAGAACCAGGAGATCAATATACACGATTACAGACACAATATCTGTAAGGACTAACTTTGATAGACTTGACTCCTCTCATCAATGCAAGGTTCAAAGGTAGCTCCAAAAGACTCATGATGGAAAAAGCTATGCACATCCAGAAAAAGAATTATGGAGTCCGCATTCAGATTGAGGCAAACTTTTTGCTCTCTCTCTCTTTTTTTTAAATTTGGTTTTGTTTCTTCTTTCTCATGATTCATTCCATTGGTTATAATTCTCCATTACAACTGGACTATTGTGTAAATAAGTTCAATGGGAAGGTATATGTAGAACCTACATGCTGTCTTGGGGGTTGGAGGGAGGAGTGGGAGGGAGAGAAAATTTGGAACCCAAATACTTGTGGAACTGAGTGCTGTAACCTAAAAATAAAAAATAAATTTAAAAAAAATACTACTTGTCATATAGGATGGCTCTCTGGGAGGAGGAGGGAGAGAGAGACAGACAGATACATGGGATATAATAAACAGGAAATATCAATAAAAATTTATTTTTAAAAGGTTTCCTCTATCTCCCAAGATTGGATATGTTTGAGGAGTGGAGTGTCATGATACATCAGCAAGAATAGACAATGTTATAAAGCATGCCAATACACATTTGTTAGTGAGAAAATATTTAATAATTGGATCATGGATCCAATGAAAATAAGCATGCATAGTGACCCATCACTTATCTAAGGATAATATGGTAAATGTAACTGATCTTACAGAAAGCAGTCCGTAAACACTTCTGAGGAGCTAAAACAGACTTCACTGAGTCCCAGAATTATAGCTCAACTTCTTTACTGGGAGGAAAGTCCCTAAGCCAGGGGTGGGGAACTTGCGGCCTCAGGCCACAAATGGCCCTCTAGGTTCTCAAGTGTGACCCCTTAACTGAATCCAAACTTCAAAGAACAAATCTTTTTATTAAGAGGATTTGTATATAGCTTAGGCTAAGCTCTTAACTTAGAGCCTCTTCGTTCTTAATTTTACACATAGTACATTTAGTCTCTTAGTCCATACAATATTTAGAAACAGCAAATCAGAAAGAGAGAAGGGAGTGTCTGAAAGCAGATTCACTGACCACCACTAAGTGAAAGGTGACACTCTGAAAATCAAGGAAAGAAGCAAACTGTAAAAAGCACGTGTAAGACCTTAAAAAATATACCAATCCGAGGCTACTAGACATACTACAATAAATCATAAATTTAAAGCTAGGGCTCAATTGGTGTGAATAATGAATCTTCTGAAGTGACTGCATGCATTCAAATTCACGCAATTCTAAGTTATAATTATGTAAAATGCGGTCATCGATTGCAGATCAATGGAAATATGGCAATGGTATTCACACAATGAACCATTTCAGGAATTCATTTTTGTACTAATTAGGACCTAACTGCATTAGGATGTGTTGATACACATTCCTCTATCCATTTCCCAGTTTTAGACATCCGTAGTTTAAACAGATCAGACTGCAATCACTATTATAGCAAGCTCTATTCTTTTTTTATGTTTATTCTTCTCAGCTTTGTCTTAATTTTTATCTTGATTGTAACAAGCTCATGACATCCAAAGACAGTTTATTCAAAGTGGCTTGCAGTTTGCAGTCTGTTAAAATACAATCAACCCCCTTTTTCAAATGTTATTTGACGTTCCCTGTAATACCTGGCCCTTAACTTTTAGTGATCTATAAATCTTTGGTCTCTTCATTCTTTACTCTTGTACCTATTTTTCAACATCTTTTTGCCTTTCCATCCTATGCCGACCTTTGCACTGAAGTTACAGAATATCAAATTATGCAGTGATTTAACTTGGATGGTTTTCCCAAGTTCTTCATCGAATTCCTGTAGGTCATCTTCTACAATACACGTTGGCACAAAGCAGTAATTATTTCCATGATGGTAATATTAAAAATACTTATCATGAATACTGAAATATGAAAGGCTGAAATATGTCATGAAATTTCTTCCTGTTGTCTTTGGAAGCATAATAAAGCCTGTTTGACTTTTATTTATTTACTTGGCAGAGGGGGAGGCTTATCCAAGAATAACTTGTGAGCTGTCCTGTTTAGCTGAAACTTCCTTTTGTCTGCTGGGTTCATCTATACTAAGTATGTCAAGATTAACATGATTCAATTCCTTCCTTACTATGTCTATTTGTTGGTGAATGAACAAAGATCTCAATTTAAAATATAAATAGCTAAATTTATATTCATAAATTATCTAAAATCTATGTGATACTTTCCACCCTCTGCCCTTATCACTGTGGAAGGTAGGCTACACAGAATGAGGGCCACTTTGGTTTTTTGTTGGTATGTTTCAAAGGTTGCTCATCCTTAGAAAGTATATCATAGTCTCTTGTCAGGACTATACCTGAAGCCTTTCTAGCATGGTAATGCCTGCCAGAGCTTCCTCTACTTTTTACTGCTTTCAAGAATCAAGAAATCAGGGTTATTGGACTTCACAGTTCAAATGCCCCAATGCTCAACCCAACAGAAAAATTCCCTCTAATTGGACATAGGAACTTACATCCTTAAAAGGATTTAAGTTCTAGTTTGGATTCTTTGTGACACAGGCACGCCTCTACATGTACAACTATTTGAGATACTGAACTCGAGGGGAATAAGAAAGCAGAAAAGGTCAGGCAGGAGTATTCCTCTATCCTTAAAGTAACAGACCGGTGAGGTTTGTTTAATGATAAACTTTCCAATTCTTTACTTCTAAGTTTCAGAATAACTACAGACATCCTTGCTTTGATCTGAGTTCTCCTTGCAAAATGATCAAAGGAAAGAAACATCACCAATCAAATGCCTACTTATCCACATTCCCCTTTGGAAGGGTTTATACCAGAGACCCCACTGTCTCCTTCTGAACAGACCCAGTACGCCAGCACATCTTTCTTACCACCATTCCCCATCCCTTTGCATGAAAGGGGTCAACAAATCTCCACAAATTAATATGGGATTTTTTTATTTGTGTTTTTCAAATACAGCTGACTTTATTGAGTTATGTCTCTCTAAATGGTAAATTAGACAAAAGCTACTTGCACGTATTCTAGAATTGGGGAGGTAGGGCAGGAGGAGATAGTCAAGGAGAGGATGCATATGCTTTTCTTAACACAATGGAAAATGCGAGTAGAATGTTAAGATGTATCAAGGAGGTATCTCATCTCTGTTTTTATTCAAACATTCCAGGAATAGAGGAACATACAAAAGTTTCTTCTATATTTCTGACCATTAATAAAATGCTCCAGCTTGATTCTGATGCACACCAATATTCACATCAAAATGAAAAAATTTTATATACAAAGTTTAAATCAACATAACATGTCTAAGAACATAACCGTTGTTTGTCTCAGTGGAGGCCCACACTATACAATAGGCACTGGATTCTCCTGCCAAGTTGCTTTAAAGTCAAGGTAAATTCACTTTGTTCTGCCAAGTAAAACAAACTTAATGAACACACCAAGAGTTGACCAGTACTTTTTTTAATAGGATACCAACTAATGTTTAATATCCTTAGGAAAACAAGCCCAGACTGAAATCCCAAATTCCCTAAATGCTTTATAAAAACCATTACTTTGTGACAAAATACTACCAATGGATTGGTTTAAATAAGCTCAAATTGCAGGCAGTTGGAAAGAATATTTAAGTCACTCTTCAAATGATAAATTTGTATTAGAAGACAACCCAGGAGAGTTTTCCTTAGAACCTGGGTTTATTAAAAAAAATCCTTAATATAAGTACCTAAAGACAAATATTCAAGAAAGGAAGGAGAGAGGAGAGGAGGGCAGGGGAGGAATGGGATGGGGATGATGAGGGTAGAGAGAAGGGATGGGGATAGGATGGAATGGGGATAGAGATGGAAACAGAAAGGGAAAAGGGAAGAAATGAGAAGGGGAAAAGGCAAGAGGAGAGGGAGAAGGGAAAGAAGAAAGGGCCAAAGGGGGAAAGAGAAAGGGAAAAGTAAGTTGAGAAATGATCCCATTGATACTTTCCCACATCATTAGTAGAAGAGATCGCTATTATCACCACCGCTAATAGAAACATATGGAATTAAAAGGAAAAATGGAAACAGTATGACCCAGATCTCTCTCACAACTCCTATAGTAAACATAGAGAAAGAGCACCAGACCAAATGGTGATGAGGAAATACAAGTAGAAACCATGATGGGTCATTTTTCCAGCCCATGTCAGCACAGGGAGAGAAGCAGAGGTGTTGAGGCAGGCACTGGAGTGGAGGTCATTGAAGACGACCCATGAAGAGATTTTCAACAAGAAAGTAGGCTAAAACTACCACTATAAAGGGCCAAGGAACAGGAAAAAGAATGAGCTTATATAAAGTGGTAACACGTGGGCCACGAATCTGGCAAGGGCTGAGTGGGTAACCTAAACTTCGGACTAAAGGTAAACCTACAGTTCTGTCACTCTGAACCTATAGACCCTTCCAGCTAACTGAGAGGGACTAGGTCTAGCAACTGTCCCCTGGTGGTCCTAGTAGGGGCTCACCTAGATCCAAATCTAGAGGGAGGAAGAAGAGATGACATCAAAGAAAACAAGAACTATTACAGACTATTACAAAGCCAGGAATACCCAGACACAAGCCCAGAAGACAGTAATTCCACATTGACAAACCCTCAGAAAAGACATAGCCTGTCCAAAGGTTCAACTAGAGTTCCTAAAAGAAATGAAGCAGGAAGTGTAAAATGTTAGAAATGAGGACTTCTGAGAAAGGATTATGAAAGAAATGAGAGATCTGGAGGAAAGACTTGGAAGACCTAAGGCACACTATGGTATGGTTAACAGATCACTAGACCTAGAGTCTGGAAGCCCTAAATTCAAATGGGGCCTCAAATATTTACTAGTTTTATGACCCTGAACAAGTCATTTAACCTCTATCTACCTCAGTCTACTCATCTGGAAAATGAGGATGTTACTAATAGCCCCAACATCCCAGGGTTACTATAAGGACAGAACAACATTTGTGAAACACTTTGCAAACCTTCAAATGTCATACAAGTGCTAGCTCGTACTAGCTGGCACTGTTAAGAGAACTGATAGCTCAGTAAAGGGGACATAACAGACTTCCCAAGTATCAGACTCTCAGAAAAACAGAATGGATGAAATAGAAGTTAATGATGCTATATGACAAGAAATTTTAACTTAAAGTCAGGAGACTTTAAAAATATAAGAAAATATAAGAAATCTATAAAAATATATACCTAAAAAACAAGTCAAGGAGAAATACATCTAAGAATCATTGAAGGACCTAAAAGCTATGACCAAAACAAGAGCATGGTTATTATTTTTCAAAAAATCACAAATGAAAACTGCCCAAAACTATGAGAACCAGGAAGCGAAGTGAAAACAAAGAATCCACTGGTCATGTCCTAAAAGAAGTCCCCAAATGAAGACTCCAAGAAATATCATAGCTAAAATCTAGGGTTTCCAGATCAAAGAAAAAATACAGCAGGCACCTAAAGGCAGCATCTGAAAAGCTTTGGCAGTTACCACCACAAAGGAACAGAGAAGCTTGGAATAAAATATTCCAAAAGACCAAAAAAAAAAAAATAGGCTTACAACCAAGAATAACTTACCCAGCAAAACTGATTATAATCCTAAGGGGGGAATATGGACCTTTAACAAAATGGAGAGCTTTCAAGCATTCATGATGAAAAACCAGAGCTGAGAAGAAGCTCTGAAATAGAAAAGTGGGACAAGAGAAACGTAAAAGGGTAAATACACATAAGCAGCCAGAAGGGACTCCATAAAGATGAAGAGTTTACATGTGAATACAGCAGGGATTCACAGCATGGGGTCTGTGAACTTTGAATATGTGTGCATACACACATGTATTTATCAATAACTATTCAATATAATTGGTTTCCTTTGCAACTATATGTAGGTTATTTTACTCATTTTAAGACATTATTCTGAGAAGGGGGTTTATAGACTTACCTGACTATTGAAAGCATCCACAATTTTAAAAAAATGCTTAAGAACTGTTGTAAGGGAGACAGGACTTTAATGTTATCAGGGACCATGGGGTTGGAGGACACAGAGGACCTTGGAGTGGTCTTCTTATGCTTTGTGGATCTTAAAAGAAGGAAAGGGAAAGAAAATGGAATACATTAAGGAAAAAAAGATGAAGGAAAGGTGAGGAAATTTACTATCTCAGGTAATTGGGGAATAGTAAAAATAGTAGAAGATAAAACAAAGCAGAAGAAAGGGATAGCGGAATGGGGTCATTTGAACCTAACTTTCACCTAAATCAATCAGAGGGTAGAAAACACTCACATGCATAGGGGCATGGAAGTACACATTTTGATTTAGAAATGTATTCAACTCAACAAGAAAACTGGAAGGAATGAGAAGAGAATAAAGAAGAGGGATACAGAAAAGGAAGAGTCAGGGATGATCAGTTGTGGCCAGAGTGGCCTTTGTTTTCTTTGAGTGACTCAGGTTATCTCATTGAGCCTTGCTGGATGCTGGGTCTGCTGCTTCTCTTCCGGGGCAGGAAGCCCAGAGACCCATGCCTGGGAGCAGAGAACTTCCCGTGTGACCTCTTCCAGGGCAGGAAGCCCAGAGACCCATGCCCGGGAGCAGAGAACTTCCTGTGTGATGATTCATGGGGCTGGCTGAAGGGAGGTGTTAACTCCAGAGCCATGCCCTATTGGGTGTTAACCTAGTCTAGTGGATGTGAACCTCCCAGGGTCCTAGGGGGAGGGGCCAACTCAAGAACCAATTGGCCCCGGTCATTCAGGCAGCGCTTAATGATGTCAAAAACTTTATAAGAGGGGAGAAGACAGCTTGAAGATCCCTTTTCCTTTTTCCAGTTGGCGTGGCAGCGGTGGCGAGCGTGACTCTGGGCCAGCCCAAGCTCTCGGGCTGAACCTAGATGTTGGTAACTATGAATTGTATTGGGTCTGTCTGTTGATATCTGTAATTTATTTGTATTTTATTCTGAAGTTCGGTATGCTGGTTGTTTTTCCCCCGAACTAAATGAATGCCCTAAAGTTCAGGGTGCTGGCTGTTTTTCCCCTGAACTAACTGAATGTAGTCTGTATTTGGTCTGTCTGTTGATGCTTGTCTGTATGCTCCCCTGAACTAACTGAATGCTGGATTAAAGTAAGCTGGTCAACCCCTTCACCGTGCTTTCCCTGTTTAAGCAGATAAAAAGAACCTGTGCTTTCCCGGCATGCCAGCAGCTGCTAGCCAGATTGTTAAAACATCAGTCCTCGTAAAACAAGTTCCTACCTTGGAAGATGTCCTGTGATGAAGGTTTAAAAGTATCGAAAGTGAGGGAAGAAGTCTGTGATGGGGCTCTGGACAAGGAAAAGAGTAGATAGCAGGGAAGCAAAGGCAAACTTCAGGCGGTACATATTTCAATACCCTCATCTTTGAAAAAGAGAGGGAAAAGAAGAAAAAAGTAAAAGATATTAGGATAGAGGGATATAAGACAATAAATGATCATAAATGGAAATGTAAATGGGATGATCTTGCCCACAAAATAGGAGAGCAGAATGAATGAGAAAGTAGTATTTTTACAAGAAACATCTGAAACAAAGATTCACATGAGTTAATATAAGGGATAGGAGCAAAACCTGCTGGGCTTTAGCTGAAAAGCAAAAAGCAGAGATAATGATCTAAGACAATGCAAAAGCAAGAATAGATCTGAATAAAAGAAATACACAGGAAAGCTACATTATACTGAAAGATACCATAGCTAATAAATTGACATCAGTACTCAAAATATATTCACCTAATGGCATAGCATCTAAATGCTTGAAAAAAAAATTAAATGAGTTGTAGACTTCGACAAATCTAAACCAAAAAAAAGTAGTAGATTTAAATGTAATTTTAGAAAAGTTAGATATGGTAGACTGCTGAAGGTTACCAAATGGAACTAGAAAGGAATAAACATTTTCTCAGTACTGCATGCTGCCCTTACAAATAATGACCAGAAGGACACAAAAAGACACAAGTATAGAAAAACAGAAATATTAAAAACAGCTTTAACTGGCCATAACACAATGAATATTATATTCAATAAAGGATTAAAGAATTAAAAATTAAATGAAAACTACATAATTTAATTCTAAAGAATTGGTGAGTCAAAGAACAAATCAGAGAAACAGTAGAGATAATGACAAAGATAATGTCAAAGATGATCACAATGAGATAACAAAATTTTTAGGTTTCAAAGTAGTCCTAAAAGATAACATATCCCTAAACATTTTCATCAACAAAAGAAAAGAACAGAACGAAGAATTAGATATAGTCCTTAAAAAAAAAAAAAACCTAAACCAATAAATTTTTAACACTAATTAAATACCAAAATAGAAATTCTAAAAGTCAAAGACAAGATTAACAATACTGAAAGAACTGTACTTTGCCCTAAGCTCTAAACAAATAAGAATGTCTTTATTCTCTCTTTCACAGGGCAACTATTTTCCTCATGAAGCATAGCATTGTGATCCTAACTAACAAGCTCAAAAACACCCATTTAAAATACAGTCTACAGTAGTCTGGAGTTTAGAAAAACATTGTTTAATTACTAGAATGTCCAAAAAGACCACAACATAACACAGTCAACCCTTTTCATGATCAAACAATAACCAGAGCATGGCATTACATTCTCTTAAATCTTTCGGTTAATTGCAAAACGATAAAGGTCTAGTTTATTCTTAAGAATTATAAAAACCATACTGATTCCCTATGAATACCCTCATCAAGGATGTTCTCAATTCATGTAAAAATGATTCGCCAAAAAAAAAGCATAGCCAGAAGAGTAGCGTATATAGAGGTTGGTAGCTGTACTGATTTCTCAACTGGCTTTTTTGGTATCCGTAATGTCTGAGGTTGTTATCTCATCTTGTCTATTTTACTCTTCTTCAGATACCTTGCATATCAGCCCTCTCACAATTACGTCTCCTCTAGCACAGATCTCCTTTCTGGAGACTTGGGTCACTCCAGCTGTTTGTTTTCCTTAGTGCCATTTGTACCACCACTATAAGCAAATCTGAAACTGAGATGTTACAGATGTACAGTGGTTCCAGTGTCTTTTATGGTGAAAGTAGCTTATTACAGTAAGATTTATAGAACTTTGCAATTTCTTTTTTATTAGTGGTCCTCCTTTCACTTTCACTAAATTCTCTTGGAATGAACCCTGTACTTAGGTGGTTCTCTTGCCAAGCTTTCTTTGAACTGCTTTAATAGTCTCCATTGCTTCTTTTTATTTTAGGAAATGATACTGCTCATAATCACTCCTTTTTGAGATTTTATAAAGCAATTTTTAATATAAATCAGAGTTTCTCTAGCCTATCATTTCTCCTCAATTTGCAAGTAACTCAAATATTTGCTGACTAAGGTACTTCCTGGATTCTTTTTGTCTTCTTGTTCAAGATACAGATTTAAAATAATTAAATTTCTGCATAAAATTGCTATGATTTTCATTAATATCATTTCTAGTGTTAACTTCCCATTTCTCATTACTGATTATTATGGTTCAGAATGTAATTGTCTCAACTATGCATTTTTTTCTTATTTTTTCTTTCTGCTCTTTACTAATTCTGATCTTCTCTCTGCCATGCTGATGGTCTAAATGCATACACAAAGCCAATTCAGGGACATTAGTATAAAGTATTTTCCTGTATTTCAGGATACAACTTATTTAATTTTTTCAATATCATTTGTTATCTGCAAATTCCTTCTTCCTTTAACTTTGTTTACAGCAAAAATATCAAGACTGATATTCAGTTCTCCCAACAATATGTCTACTCATTGGTCACTGAACAAGTGTATCACATTTGGGGAATCAACAAATTCATAGCAGTCTAAAAACTCTGATTCTTAGCACTCTTTACCACCTTTCACACTACTCTGGCACAATTATTTTAAAAGTTAAACAGAGCATGGGCTAGTATTTGAACTAAATTTAACTATAAAATATTCAAAAACTCTCTAAACACCTTCACTTGGTAAATCCATGACTTCTCAGAGATTAAATTATCATGACTCCATGATCTATATATACAGCCCTAGTTTCTATCCTGAACTCCAGTTGCCAGCTTTGCCTCTTGGACAATAAGCATCTCAAATTTAACACATTCAAAACTCATCAACTTTTCTAGAAACACCCCCCCACCCCGCCCTGTGAATTTCCTTATTAATGCTGAAGTAATAACTATCCTTCCAATTACTCACATTCAAAATCTCAGTGTCATCCTCAAGTCCTTCATTCTCATCCAACATACATCCAACTAACTGTCAAATTTTATCATTTCTATCTCCATAACATACATCTCTTGTGTAAGTTTCCTCTCTAATCACACAGCCAACACCCTAGGTCAGGTCCTAATCAGCTTTCACCATTAAAATAATCTCTTTTGTGCTCTCCTGGTCTCCAGTCTTCTCACTCTAATCCATCTCCTCCAGACAGCTGCTAGTGTCACCTCCCCTGACTCAATTCCAGTGATTCAATGTTACCTCTAAGATCAAATATAAACTCCCCTCTCTCTAGTTTTTAAAGCTCTTCGCAGCCTGGGCTCCTTTCTAATTTATCAGTGTTGTTATACATTACTCTCTTCCATACAACTCTATGGTCCAACATACTGTAACACACTGCTCCTCACTTCATTTCCCATTTCTATGCCTCACAAACAGTAGCCTGCTTTCCATGAAAGTTTTCCAATTCATCATTTAGACTTTTCCTAGAGGCAGAGTACCTCAGTCAAGCTCAAAAGCATATCTTTTATTTACAACCTCAAAATTAACATAAATTGGCCAATGTTGTTGGAGGGTAGGGGGTCTTTTGAGGGGGAGGGAATATGGTGCTAGAGGGGAGACACGTTTTGTTTTTAATAACACACAAGTTAATTCCCAGCCCAACTTCAAAACTCAACTACGAATTAAGTAGGCATAGCTATGCTATGAGTTTATTTAAAGTAAATATTATGATTTGGATAAACCAAGTTAAAATTAACAAGTAATTTTAACATAACATGAAGACTAATTTCCACATCCAAATGCCATGGTCTTGATATAGCATCTCAATGACTACCGTCTTTACGGCAATGGAACTGAGGGATATGAATCATATGAACCAATCTATCCTGGGTCCTCGATTGACCAAGTTAATAGTGCAAAGCAGTTGTTTAAAGTCACTATCTATTTTTAAACTAAAGTCAGATTCTACATTTGACCTACATTAAAATTTTTATCAGTGAAGAATGTCCAGCTGAGATCTTAAAATAGTTCAGAGACCCAAACAAAGCTAATTTTGTCCTATACAAAGGCTACTCTATAAGCAATTAACTTCACATAGGAAAGCAGAAGCAGTAGCTAGAAACAGTACAGCTGAGTTTCAAGAGGATTCACCAAATCAAGGGTTTAGCAAAAACTATTATTAAATCAAAGAAGAACAAAGCCTATCATCCTAACGTGAATATTAAAATGAAACTATCTCAACGTAAATTGTACACATAATTCACATTGAAATCTGCTTTATACACAGCCAATTTGCAGTCTGCCCTGCCACACCTAAATTAACATATTAAACACCACACTGCCAGAATCTATATTCTACAACCCTAGTTCAGGCCCATTACCTCTTCCCCAGAGAACTGAAATCATCTTCTAACTGGTATCACTACCTCAAACTTCTCTCCTATTTAAATATACCCTCCACTCAACTGCCAGGTAATTTGTCTAAAACTTAAGCCTGACCACGTCACCCTCCTGTTCAATAAACTCCAGTGACTCCTGATTAACTACAGGGTCAAATACAAATTCTTCCATTTGGTATTTAAAGCCCTTTATAACATGGACACTTCTTACCTTTCCAGTATTCTTAAACATTACCTTCCCCCCTCCAGCCTCCTCCTCCCATGCACTATGTGGTCCATAACAGGCCAGGTTGCTGTTCCTCACATGGCACATCCCACCTACCACCTCCCATGCTTCTGTACCAGCTGTTATTTCAGTTCTGCCTTTGAGTTTGCCCGTTTCCTTCAAGACTCAGCTCAAAACCCAAATTCTGCAGACAGCCTTTCCCTGTCTCCCCTCTTCCCCCAGCTCCAGCTGCTACTGCCTTTCCCTCTATATAGACCTTGAATGTACCTAGTAATTTACATACTGTCACCCCCACTAAATAGAGTTCCTGGAAGGCAGGGGCAGTTTTTACCTTCCTTTGTATCCCCAGCATGTAGCACAATACCTGCTACATAGTAAATGCTTGATAAGTGTCTGATGACTACCTAACTGATCAATCTACTCAGCCTTTCAACTCCTGCTTTGGGGTTGAGCTTTCTTAAGAAAGTGGAAACTGAAACTACTGAAGGACATTATATCCAGCTGGCAGGAAACCACACTGTGCTTCACATTGCACCTTGCCTCCACAGGTTAACACCCCTCCTTGTACTGCAAAAGCATCTCTTGCTCAGGGCACAGCAATAAAATAAAAAAAAATACTGTCAATAATGAAACCAGGGCAGAGCCGGCGCCACCACAACCATGAGGCTGCCCAACATCCTGTTCATGGGTACACCAGGGGTTGGAAAAACCACACTAGGTAAAGAACTTGCATCAAGAACAGGACTGACATACACTAATGTGGGTGATTTAGCACAAGAAGGACAGTTATATGATGGCTTTGAAGAAGAATATGAATGTCCCATTTTGGATGAGGACAGAGTAGTTCATGACTTAGAAAATAAAATGAAAGAAGGTGGGGTTATTGTTGATTACCATGGTTGTGACTTCTTCCCTGAACTATGGTTTCATATTGTTTTTGTGCTTCAAATTGATAATTCTGTATTATATACCAGACTTGAAAAGAGGGGATACAGTGTAAAGAAACTACAGGACAATATTCAGTGTGAAATTTTCCAAATTCTTTATGAAGAAGCCATGGCCTCCTACAACTATGAAATAGCACACCAGCTGCCCAGCAATGTACCAGAAGAACTAGAGAATAATTTAGATCAGATAATGAAATGGATTGAGCAGTGGATAAAAGATAACAATTGAACCTTGAGAACAAAGCATGGACTTTCAAGGTTTTCCACATGATGGTTAAAGATTTTCTTGATGATTTCTCCTTCCCCATAGAATAGAAATTAAGACAGCATACACCAAATCTCTAGGATTGCGTTGTAGAAGTAGCAGGTGGACAATATATAAAGTTGAATTATGACTAAATTTTTTTTCCATGAGAAAACTGAAAAACCTCAAATATAATGAATAAGATATTAAGGACTTTTTAAGTTTAGTAATATTCAGCATTCTCATTTATTTTGGCTAACTGCTAAAGAATAAGCAAATGTGAGAAAATAGGTGGAAATCTTTAATACTTGACATGAAAAAATGAATGCTAGTAAGAACTGCTGACTAATAAATAAAAAAGAAAAGTATGTGTCCTATTGAAGAAATGCAAATTAAAACAACTCTGTGACACCACCTCACACTTATCAGAGTAGCTAATATGACAGAAAAGGAAAACGATAAATGTTAGAGAAGATATGGGAAAATTGGGACACTGATAACACTGTTGATGGAGAGATGAATTGATCCAACCATTCTGGAGAGCAATGTGGAACTATGGCCAAAGGGCTATCAAATGGTGCATACCCTTTGACCCAGCAATACTACTAATGGCTCTGTATCCCAAAGAGATTTAAAATTAAAAAAGAGAAAGGCATTTATATGTACAAAAATATTTATAGCAGTGCTTTTTTGTGGTGGCAAAGAAATGGAAATTGAGGGGATATCCATCAAATGGGGAATGGCTAAACAAACTGTGGCGTATGACTGTGACAGAATACTATTGTGCTATAAGAAATGGTGCACAGGATGTTCTCAGAAATACTTGGGAAGACTTATATGATCTGATGCAAAGTGTAGTGAGTAGGACCAAGAGAAGAACATTGCACACAGTAACAGTAATGCTGTACAATGATCAAATGCAAATGACTTGGCTAATCTCACAATATGGTAATCCAAGACAATTCCCAAGGACTTACGAAGAAAAATGCTATCTGCCTCCAGAGAAAGAACTGATAAAGTCTGAATGAAAATGGAAGCATACTTTTAAAAAACTTTTTCTTTTTTATTGGGGGAAGGGTTTTCTTCAGCAACATGACTAATATAGGAAAGATTTTTTGCATGACTGCACATGTATAAGCTATATCAAACTGCTTGCCTTCTCAATGACAGAAGAGGAGAAGGAGACAAAGAATTTGGAACTCAAAATTATAAAAAATGAATGTTAAAAATTGGTTTTTTACATGTCATTAGAAAAAAATAAATTATATATATTTTAAAAAGTATCAATCAATTGTGATAATATTCCACCAATCATTCCTGTCACTTCCCCAAGCCAAAATTTCCTTTCCCTGGCTACCACTTGGTGATATGTTTCACCTCTCCCATTACAATGTGAGCTTTTTGATAGCAGGAGCTATCTCAATGTCTGTCTTTGTATTCCTAGCACTTAATAGAGTCACGGTACACAGAGCTTAAAAAAATGCATTTTCATTCTCTCATTCAAAGAAAAAAGAAAATTAAAGTCTTCTACAGCCAACCCATTCAAACAGTGACAGTACTAGATAGGACATTACATTCTTCTCCATCCTCAATTGCCAAAGGACCTCAATCCTCTGTGGGGAGAAAGAAAAAAAAAAAACCAATTACAGAATGAGAGTCTGGAAAGAATATCCATGGATAAGCAATGGATGAGGCAGAACTGAACGTGCTATATATAGACCTCTTGGAAAATTATACCACATGGGCCTCAGTTTCCTCATCTGTAAAATCACCAACTACTGTGTGTGGTGTTTCTTATGAAGAAGGACTATGAATTTAACAAATTCTTCTATAAATACAAAATTATTTTATTTTTAAACAGTCAATAGACATGTCTAAGTACAATATACTCATAAAGTACTCTGCTGCATAACAGATTTGGTATCTTTTAAATAATGCCCCTTGCACATCACAACACTTTCATACCAAAAAACCTAAAATATGAGGATAATACTAATTTTCTAATGGAGTCCTACATTAGTGTAATAAGTACTGAAGGAAAAATTATTTTCTTTTAAAATTAGAGCTTGGGTCTCTTTTCATCCAATAAGCACTATGAACTCAATTTAGTAAAAGTAGATGCAAAAAAAAACTAATATGGAAATCAACCTGACAAAATAGCCATGATTAGTTAAACAAACTTAAAAATATATTTATTGCTCTTCTTCTCTAGGATGTTACATAACCAAGCAAATGCTGAAAGCAAACCAACCTCAAAGAAAATATGACATTCACTTCAAGTGCTTCTGCAACGTGTTCATTTCTAACAACTGTATAATCACTTCAAAAATTATACAAGTAACATGATTTTTAAAACTATGATGAGGATGACTTATCTGTGGATTCTCAAGGACAACAGAAAAATGTAGCTCTAAATGTTGTTTCAGCACCATTGTATCAGCAGCCAGATAACCTCAATAGCATAATTTGCTTCTTCAGGGGAGCCAAGATATCCCTACATGTACATGGGTACAATGTTTTATTATCCAGGATGTATAAAATACATATGTATATATTTATACATGTGTGAGTATGCGTGGGGAGGGGAGGGGAGTGAGAAAGAGAGAGTAAGAGAGAAATCCACCCCTTAGTATGTAAATGTATTTACAACTGACATATTTTTGGACCAACCAGCAATTTCACTAGTACAAGTAATTCTCAAGGAGGAAACTCTCTCCTCTGTGGAACACAGTGAGTGGGTAAGTGCCTTGCCCAGTTGTTACCCAACAGGTGTGTGACAGGGGTGGTCAGTCTGGTAAACCCAGGTCTTCCTGACTCACAAGTCAGCTCTCCATTTTCTATGCCAAAATGTCTTGCAAAGTGCTTTGTAAACCTTAAAATGGCACATAAATGCTAGCTGTTATTATAAATGACTCTTCATAAAGAATATGCTCATAGTTTAACATGAGTGAGGTTATGATGAAAATACTCTGCAGGAGAGCTCAAATCAACATCAAGAAGGACTCCACCCTGAAGAGGCATTCATCCTGGCAATTATATATGACGCTCCAAAGAATATTGTGGTAGTAGGAACAATAATTGCTTATATTTTGGGAGTACTATAAAATTTACAAAGTACTTACTGTACTACAACACTTTGAGATAAACATTACAAGTCCAATAATGCTCATTTTACAGAGGAGAAAACTGAGGCACAAGGAAGTGACTTGATTTTTCAAGGGCCACACAGCTAGCAAGTTTCTGAGTTCAACTCCAGGTCTCTACAAAGTCACCATTTAAATCGTTATTCCACACCAAAATGTCTTTTGTCCAAGGAGATGTACAAGGATGGGAAAATAGGTGAGGTTAGAGGGGTGGAGGCATTGATAAGGTATTAGGTATGTAAGCAAAGAAGAAGCAGAATCAGTGGTGATGATTTCTTTTGGTGGGGGCTGGAAGATCGTGACTTCTTTGAGGAAATGCTCCTTATAAAAGAGAGAAGCCTTGCTGTACACGCTTTTGTTCTCATTAATTTGCTAACCAACTCTGGCCTCATCAACTGTGCTGAAAAATAAGATGATTGGGAAGCAGGTCAAAGGTTGAAATATTTTATTTTTACAAAAAGTTTTTCAGATATCTAGGGGAATAAATATCTGAAATTTAAAAGTATGATAAAGATATAGCGTTCAAATAAAAATGTAATATTTGTATTGAAAGTCCTTGAGACACTTGCTGAGACTTCTCTTTAAAAATACATATCCATAAAAATAAGCTTGGAAGCTCTTCCAGAGATCAGTGCTTAAACAGCACTTTTGCCTTCATGAGGACTTGAATGAAAAAATTATGAATGCAAATGAAAGAACTACTCAGAAGCTAATAGCCCCCAATAGGCCAAGCTATTTCATGATACTTGAACGACAACTCACTCAACAAGGCACAATTAAGAGGAAAATCTGTTGGTAATTGCTGTGCTCAAGTTGCCTCATCCTCCTTTCTCCCTTCGGACTGTCAAAATCCAGGTAAAGTCAGAGACTTGGATGCATCCCCTCCTTCCAAGAGCTCTGGATCTTAATCAGTTTACAATTCTGACTACAATCTTCTCTTTGATCTCTAAAAGCCAGCTTAGAAGGACAGTGTCTAACCTAAGGGACCTAGAATCCAAAAGATGTGAATTTAAATCCTGCTTCAGACACTAGTTTGTGTGGTCCAGAGAAAGGTCACTTAACCTCTCCGTCTAAGTTTCCTCAATATATAATGCGGAAAGTAGCAGCACGTACCTTACAGGATGAGCAGCTAGGTGGTACAGTGAATAGAGAACTGGGCTTGGAATCGGGAAGACTCATCTTCCTGAGCTCAAATCTCAACTTAGACATTTACTAGCTGTGTGACCCTAGGCAAGTCACTTAACCCTGTCTGCTTCAGTTCCTCATCTGTAAAATGAGCTGGAGAAGGAAGTGGCAAACCATTCCAGAAAGCCCCAAAATAGGGTCAGAAAGAGTCAGACACAATTAATACAACAGGATAGGGTTGTAATGATCAACTGAAATCCTATTTGCAGTATGCTTTGCAAACCTTAAAGCTATATATGAAGTAACACAAAAACAATCTTTTAAAAATTGTAACTTTTTCTACTTCAAGTTGCAAAAGGGGCAGCTCAGACTTTTCCAATCTGGTAAGATCTCTTCTCTCAATTCCCCTGATTTACACCCAGCCATCTGACCTGTATTTCATGTAATCTCTTTGGAAAGTTTGAATGCTTTCCATGGCAAAAGCCATGGCTAAAAGAAAATTATACAGAGGGATCAGAGGGTTAAGAAGACCTTTTATAAATTATTTTTAAGTCTCTGCTTTGTAGGATTAAATAGTAATCAGGATCACAAAAGCCAGCAACCTAATTCCTATATAAGTATGATTCTCTCTGTTCCAGAGAAATACCACATGGCATATATCAATGACCATAAAAGAACAGCATGCAATGTCAATCTGTTTTATTTCTGAAACCCAAATTGCTAACATTCATATTCTACACAAATGAAACTTTTTTGAAAACTAGCAGAATTCTAATAATCAACTATATATGAACAAAGACTAACAAAAATAGAAAGTGAATGCTGAATAATATTAATGACCAAGCTTGACCAGAAGGAGAGAGAAGAAAGTAAGCCTCCTTCCCTTCTTTGCAAAGACAGGGGTCTATGGCTGGGGAGCACTACACATATTGACTCAGATGAGCTGATTAGTTTTTGCTGCTTTTCTCCCCTTTTTTTTTATTCTGCAGTAGAAGGAATAACTGGCAGCGAAGAGGAGGGAAAAGGGATACATTCCAAAAATATCAGTCAAAAAGTTTTATATATGAAGAGGGAAAAACCAGGAAGATTTTTTTAAAAAAATTAATTAATGAGCCGTTTATTGTCCACTATGAGAGGAGGTGCTAAGTGAAATGTAAAGATAAGATTCAATTAATCCCTGACTTCCTGAGACTTGCACTCCAATAAACCACAGCTCACTGATCACTTCCCATACTGCACACCCTCCTCACCTTGGTTTCCTTCATAGCTCAGCTCAAGAACATTCTTCTACAGGAAGAAACTATTTCCTGAATCCCCTAGTGTTTCTTCAAAAAAAAAAAAAACCCAAACCAAAAAAAACAAAAGACCCACTTACCTTTAATTATGTCTATATTTATATGGGTACCTACTGTTTCCCATAGGGGTTCAGTTCCTTAAGAACAAGGACAGTTTCATTTTTTGTTTATGAATCCCCAGTAGCACGGGTGACTGACATATAGTATGCTGGTTAAAAAAATGCTTGTTCACAGACTGATGGATAGATAGTAAGGGGGGGTGTGACACATATGCAAATGACTATAATACAAAATGCGGAAGTACATTTTAAAAGTACAAATTAAAGTCATTACAGATGTGCAGATGGGGAGAGGAAGGAGATGGGCAGAATCAGAATATCCCACACAACCCCACCAGCCCAAGAGAATTACACATGACCAATATAAATCTCTTAATCAAAACCTAACGAAGTCATTAGAGAACTTTAAAGTAGGTCCTATTATGAGTTCTTAGAGAGCAGGGACTTTTTGTTTTGTTTTTTGCCTTTTTTTGTGTCCCCAGAGTTTAGCAAAATGCCTGGAACATAGTAAGCACTTAATAAATGCTAGTTGACTTGACTTGACAAAAAGAAAATTCAGAAGACAATGCCATAACAGTTGTTTCAAGATTCTAAAGCAGTACTTAAATTTATATTCTTAACCATTCTAGTCTCCTCTGCCCCTGCTTTCTGAACATATTTCATAATGAGTATGTCTCTGCCAGCATGTTAATCTTTACAGTCATCCTACAAATCAAATTAACAGTTTTTCTATTTTGTGTAGACATTTAAATTATCTGGGGTTATGGGTTTTTTTAAAAAAACACATTTCATTTAAAACCAGCAAATGAGACTGGCAGAGTGCTGCTTTGGGAATCTCTCTCATAGCACTTTTCAGAGCTTCATTATTTTACAGGATAGCCATACAATACGAGAAGGTTTTAAATAAGAATGCCCTGAATAACAAAAACACCAACTGAGCAGGAAAGACCTTTTTAGGAATAATTACCCACATCTAACCCATTAAAAAGGGCACATTTTCTACTACAATGTGACCTAAAAACACTAGGAATGTAAGCCTGCTCATCAATATAGAAGCATCCCCCAGATAATATTGACAAAAAATTTCTCATTTTCATAACCCAGATGGAGTGTCAGATAGAATCCCTTCTGGGACTCATGGGTTGAATTTAACTCTAGTTGTATTAGTTGTTTCGATATGCTTGCACAGGATTTAACTTAAGTAAAGTAATGCTTCCCCTCAATTTGGAACTGTTATTTCCTTTGGAATTCTTTCATTAAGCCCACAGTTTGCATTATGATATCTACCATGTAAGTTTTTTGTCATATGTAAAAGTGGTATACATTAATGAGAATGAGGGTGTACCAAAGTTCTGAAATGTATGTTAGAATATGCTCCCATGTGCATTGGTATATATTAGGGACTTCAAAAATATTTTCTAAGCTAGACAGGATCAAAGAGTTATGCCAATTATTTCAAAACTTTAATTACAGCTCAAGTAGGAAAAAAGATTTTTAAACACCTACCCTCAGCAAAAATAAAAAACAAAAAAACTTTAGAACAGGTCCCTGGGTAGGGAAATAGGGAAGATTATATATAGATAGACCCCCAGTGAGGGATTAATCCATTAGTGTACTCCCAGAGACAATGGAATTCTATCAATCCCAAGTTTAGCATTATCTAACATATTGATGTTTGGTTTGTTAAAAGGTCTACTTTCTCTAGATTGGCACACTTATAAAGGGGTCTAATTCCTTTCCTCAACCTCATAAATAAAATCATGCGGTCCCTAACACCACAAGTCACCAGGAGTCAGTCTATGTTTCGATCGCAGTGACTTCCTGAGAGAAATTACCCAAAACGTTTATTTCTTTTTTTTAAATCATTTTCATCTTGTTTTTGTTAAAGTTTAGTATGACTTTTCCCCTCATATGCCCTGGTAGAGTAAGAAAGATAAGATGTAACAAATATATATAAACCAAAGAGTGTTTAGGTTAATAAAACTCCCCAGTGGGACAAAGAAAGTTAAAAAGTTGTTTGTAGAAAGCAGACAAAAGGCAAAATGTTACAGAAAGAGGGGGAAAGTGTATGCAGGTTGAATTCCCAGAGCCAGACTAAGGCTGGGACCAGAAGATGATGGTGATACAGTTAGTCAAGTAGGTCATACAGTAAATAGATCTAGACTTGGGAGTCAGAAAGACTTGAATTCAAATTTGACAGTAGACTCCAGCTGCGACCCTGGAAAAGACTCTTCACTTCTATCTCAGTTTGCTCATCTTTAAAATGGGGGTGATAATAGCACTGGCAACCCAGGGTTGTTGTGAGAATCAAATGACAGATACCACACATAGCAAATTTTAAAGTGCTGTATAAATGACGACGATAATGATTTAAAAACAAGGGTTCTAATCCTGGGGTCACTGATTCTATTTCAGAGAGCCTGTAAGTTTGGTTGGGAAAAACATATTTTATTTCAATATAATGGGTAATTAAATGTATTTAATTTTACGCATTTAAAATGAGTCCATCAGTTTTGTTGCTGTTGTTCATCAGGAGGGTGATGTCTTCACTTGCAAGGGAATTGGATTAAGTGAGCCGGAGCTGTGCAAAGTCATCAGCATCACAGCAATCACTGGAGTCCAGTAGCAAGACTTAAGTCAAGACAACTGTAGATGCCCCCTCCCCATCATCCATTTTACTGCACTACCAAAGGAGTCCATGCCTCAAAAATGACTCCCAATGCCTTCCTTCGAGAGAACCCTTCTGCATCTTTTTCTTAGCCAGAATGGAGGTGCTCAAGTGCTACGAAACTCTATTCAAGATCACATGAAACTATGTGACAAGTATCCAAAAAAAAAGGGGAGGGGGTAGAAAATCTTGGAATATGATGGTGGAAATGCTTACAACCAAGAATAACTTACTCTGCAAAACCGAATATAACCCAATAGAGGGAAGAGTTTCACCTCCTCCATGCCTTCCACCTTGTGCCTCCAGCTAGGGTTCAGATGAACCAGGGATTTCTACTGACAAACACTGTCAGAACTTCATAAAATTTGATGCAAGATTAACCTAATCTCTGCAGCCTTGGACTTTTGAGGGGGAGAAAGGAGGCTAGATAAGGAGAAACTTGCAGGCTAAGGAGGTCCATTCTTTCACCCCAAAAGTTGAAGGCAATGCTTCCAGGCTACACCTTGCCTGGAGAATAGCACAATAAGGAAGGAACTGGGGAAACAGCAGCTCTTCCACAGTGGGGAAGGCTGCCACTTCACGAAGCAGCTCTAATATGCATAGTGGGGTAAGATCTGTTTCACTTTAGCTTGTTCTTGCTCAGTCATGTCCGACTCTTCGTGACCCCATTTGGGATTTTCTTGGCAAAGACACTGGAGTGGTTTGCCAATTCCTCCTCCAGCTCATTTTACAGATGAGGAAACTGAGGCAAACAGGGTAAAGTGACTTGCCCGGGGTCACACAGCTAATAAATGTCTGAGGCTGGATTTGAACTCAGGGCTTCCTGATTTCAGGCCTAGTGCTCTGTCCATTGTGCCACCTAGCTGCCCACTTTAGCTTGTATCCATTGCTATTAGTTCTGTCCTCTTAAACCAAACAGAATAACAAATTTAATCCCTCTCCCACATTCCAGTCCTTTGTATATTTGAAAACTGCTATCGTGTCCTCTTGAATCCTCTCTTTTCCAAAATTAATTTCCATACTTACTTTACCTGCTGTTCATAACAATGATGCCATTTCCAGGACTATAACTATACTGGCTGCACACTAAATTTCTTTTTAATATCCTTCTTAAAATGTGATTTAGACCTGAGCATCACACTCTAACCGACCTATCACCTGACTAACAGAGAGTACACGGACCTTGGGCACCAAACTGCACACTAAAGCCCTAGGTTCTTTCTTAAAGAGGAGGGGGTATTAAGTCAGGTCTCTAAACTAGACCTCTTGAGTTATTTAAATGCATATACATTATCAAATATTTGCTTTCATTAGACAGTACTTATTAATCACCCACTCCCCTAAAATACAGGTATGTACACACTCACTCTCTCTCTCTCTCTCTCTCTCTCTCTCTCTCTCTCTCTCTCTCTCTCTTTCTCACACACACACACACACACACACACACACACACACACACACACACACACAAAATAAACATCAGGAAAGCCATTAATGCTATGTATCCAATAAGTGCTAACTTGTCTTTTAAAAGGTGAATCCTGAGTATTTTCTGGGAGGGTAAAATGCCCACAGAAGGCTGGCTCTCTACCTTCACCAGGTGACTAGGGACCATTTACTTCTACCTGCAGTTAAAAAAATGAGCTTCAAATAGATAAGTGTCTTCCACAAAGGGCTCAAAATATCACTGGGGAAAAAAATAACAAGGATTTAAGTTCAAGATAAGGACAAAGCTGTCTGATGAACAAGCCTCAAAGATAGCTTCTCCAGGTCTTGAACACTACCAAAAGACTGATATCCTAAGCTTGAATATGTAATTGCCACTGAACCACAAAGGGACTTCTGAAATGGGAAGCAAAACAGCTCTGAGGTCAGGGAGGATCTACTCTGTGTTTTATTGTTCTCTCAAGGAAAATTAAAAGCACCCACATAAGTTGTTTGGCTGAATTTTATTGAGTTGGCTGCTTTCTGTTCAAAAAGAAAAAAAATCTGTATCAACATGAACATTCCGGCAGCAACATCCATCTGGGGTAAGCACATATGCATAAGAAAGATTAATCAAAACTTACTATTAAGTGGGTTCCTATCCAGCCCACATAAAAAAAAAATCAAAGTTTATAAGCTGTTCAGAGTCAGATCAGTAACAATGAGCTTTTTTAAAAAAGGACTAAATTCTACTCTACTTCAACATATGTATCAGGCAGCTAGGTGGAACAATGGATAGAGCAGTGGGCATGGAGTCGGGAAGTCTTGACTTCCAATCCAGACTCACACACTTACTAGTGGTATGAACCTGGTGAGGTCACTTAACCCGGTTTGCTTCAGTTTCCTCATCTGTACAACGAACTGGAGAAAGACATGGCAAACCACTTGAGTCATCTTTACCAAGAAAAGCCAAAATGGGATCATGAAGAAATGAAAAGAAATGAAGGTCACGAATAATCAGCAACAACAATTTCAAAATACAAACTAAAGAGATTTCTTACATCTTGGCATGACATAGGGGAAGAGCACCAACCAGGAGTCAATGGAAATGGGTTCAAATCCCAGCTATAGTGATTGCCCCTTGTGTGATCTTGAACAAGTATTTAACTTCTCTGGGACTCAATTCCCATATCTGTAAAATGAAGAGTTAATTAAAGTTTCTTTCCAGTTCTAAATTAATGATCCAATGAGACTATATATAATCTATATAGTCCTTACAGAGGTCTATATAGCCTATATACTTTATGGAAACAAACACACACACACACACACACACACACACACATAAAACCTAAAGGCCTTAATTACTGATGTGACAATGCTGAAAAAAGTGTTCAAGCACTACATGCAAAATACTGATGACAAGAGAACATGTCTGCTTATGAGCTTCTGGAATAAAAACCACTTATTTATTTCAACAGGTGAGATTTGCTCAGCTTCAGGCAGCTAGCCAACTAAGGGAAACCACTTTCTTTATAGAGCATTTCCATCTTGTCACTGCAGCAAGGCATCATATACAACCAGCAAATAGGAAGAGGATGCATAGTATAGTAAGAGGGGGATCAGAGTCTCTGGTAGGTACAAAGTTTTTCCACAAGGACTAGACTGAGGCATCCATGTCCTGAGACAAGGACGTGAATTTAAGAATTACCTAACAGTCACTTAGATTAAGCTACCTTTAACACCTGGTCAATTATCTTCTTTACTACAGAAGCATACAATTAGCAGAAAGGGGAATATAAAGAGAGTAGCAGCTTCTTCAATTCAAGCAAGAGGAAAGGCACATAAGGAAAGCTGTTTTTTTTTCAAGCTTCAAAGGAGTAACTGTTAAAAATGACACTTTCCATTGTCTAATCACTTTCTTTCCTGGAATATGACTTTGATGTTTCTTTTTTATGGGGTTCTTTTATACACTTCAAAGATCCCCAAGGGACTTCACTGAATTCAATTCAGCAAACATTTACTAAGTGCCTAGTATACAACAGGCACTCTGCTGGGCCTCCGACTGAAAAGACAAAAGAAACAAAACAGTCCCTATCATGAAGGCAGACCATAAACCCTCCATTTGGCTATTGCCAAAATAAAAATATAATTATGAAATATTTAACAAAAAGAAATAAAAGTATAATAGAACATAATGTTAATATGTGGTTTTCTAAGTCAGGACTTTTCATGTATGGTTTAGTGGCCCCCATTTTATTTGAATTTGATACCTAATGGATAAACTTCTGGTGCTGATCATCTGCACTCGGAGAAGACACAGCAGCCAAACCATTCCTAAGGCCTTTACAGCAGCATAAATTTAGAGCACCCAAGACTAGTGAGACCTAAGAGTAGATCTTTAACGGTCCTTCCTTTATCCATTTGTGATTTTATATTTTATTCCTAAAGTGTTTTATTTCATTTCCTACCACCTTATATCTCCAAGTTCTTGTACTTGAGGATTTTATAACTAATCCCTATCTTTACATTTTACTCTTATTTCCTATCATTGACTTACCAGGGACTATGTTGATTATCATAACCCTGATTTCCCTGAACATTTATTCCCGAAGCTTGAGAGAGAGAGAGAACCAAGTACAGTAGAGGAACTTGAAAACAGGACCATAGATATTCGAATCTTTCCTCTAATGTTTACTAGTATTATGACCATGGGCGTGAGTCTCTATGAACCTCAGTTTCTCATCTGCAAGATGGCAACAATTACTTTCGTACCTAAATACCAGGTTATTCTGAGGTTCAAATGAGATTATGTTGGTAAAGTGCTCTGACTACATTAAATGTCAGCTATTATCACTAAGAAGGTGATGCTTCTATAAATCTGATCTCATTAGGTTAAGTTCAAAAGGTTGGTGCTCACTTACAGCTAGGTTTCCTTCTGTCTAATTCCTCTAGTGTGAAATTTATTTTGACTAGGTAATCTAAGGATGTACATTAGGGTACTCTACACCTTCCCCCCTTTCCCCCATTAACCCTAACCCCCATCAACTCCTTTCAACAGTATTATAATGGGAAAGGCAGAGTGGTAGAACAGGGAAGGCTGTAGATGGAATTGAACTAAAGTTTAGCAAAGCACTTGGTAAATTATCTTATACTATTCTGTTGCCAAAGATGGAGTGAACTAGATTAGCAGCTCTAAAACTTTTTGTCTCTAGACCCCTTTATATCTTAAAAATTATTGAAGACCCCAAAGAGCTTCTGATGATATCAGTATATTGAGGGGGATGCTTAAGCCAGCTGCATTGAGCTGCCTCAGGGCTTGAATTGTTGTTTTGATCATAGTCTAGATCAAGGGTGGGGAACTGGGCACCTCTAGGGGACATGAGGTGTAGATTTAAGAAAATAATAATATATATTAAACTTAAAATTCTTTCCTGAGATTTTGAGTCTGTTTTTTTTTTTTTAGAATTAATTGTTAATCATTTACCAGCACATTCCTGGCTCTATCAATATTACAAATTAAACTGATTTTTTAATTTTTTAAATATTTATTAATTCCTTTCACAGTAACAAATCTACTATGTTAACATAAATAACATATTTATGAAAAATAACTATATTTCCAAAAAATTAGTGATTGGATTGTCATTGTTCTACACATTTTTGTAAATATCTTTAATGTCTGGCTTAAAAGAAGATGGCCAGATTCTCACATCTGCTTCTGCATTCAATCTGTTGCAATTTTGTTTTCCTTGAAATATACTCATAATATCCAATCTCATACAGATATGGAGAAGAGAGGATAATTTAATAGGTAAATGATATCTTAGTATTATTATGAAAATAGTTTTGACCTTGTGGACCCCCTGAAAGGGTCTCAGGGACCCCCAGGGAGTCGCAGACCATAAAGCTGGCTGAGGTAATAATGAAATCAGATGGTTTCACAATTGACAAAACAGTCAAACTCCAGAATTAATGGCTCAATTTCAGTCTGGCAGGGTGTCTGCACTGCAGTGTCCCAGGGATTTTATGCTTGGCTCCATCCAGAGGTAATATTTTTATTAGTGACTTGGACAAAGGCATCAAATCTGCAAATGACACAAAGCCGAGAGCAGTTGCTAACACAATGGATGGCAAAGTGAGGATCCAAAAAGATCTTGGCAAGCTAAAGCTCTGAGCTGAATGGGATAAGATGAAATTAAACAAGAATAAATGCAAAGCCTCACACTTGGGTTAAAAAAATATCAAGTACAGGGTACGGGAGAAAAGGCACGGTCAGACATAAGTGTATCTGATAAAGATCTGGGGATTTTAATGGACTGCGAGCTCTATATGAGCCAACAGGTTTACACTAGGCAACACCAAGAGGGGCCTAGCTTCTATAATTAAGGAGGTGATAGAGTTCCAAGGTTTCCATTGTCTTCTTGTTGCAATTGAAATTAAGGTAAATTGAGGCACAAAGTTCTGAGCATTATCAGCTTATTAGCAGAGGACAAATCTAACAATGGCTACCTCAATAATGCCAGGAACCCCAAGTGAGGGATGACAAGGTATTTATAACAATTAACAAGATGACAGAGCAAAATGTGAAGCTACAGAGATGACACAGTCTGGATTGAGGTTACATCGTTTGGATCACCCTTTCTAAAATCTCTTTAACCATCAAGACTGAGATTCAGTAACAAGACAAAGGTTCTCAGGTGTAGGGAGTAGAGATTTGAGGTTAATCCAGTTTCTCGGGAAAGTAGGTGATAGGTGGGGTTACAAAGGCGGAGGTAATTACAAGACAAAAGCTTGACCTTTAGGAAAGTTTCACTGGGATGTGGGTGGTGGATGAAGTTTATAAAGGGGAGGAACTGAGAAAGGGGATATTAAATCTAGCTTGATTACGCCTTAGAAATAGAATTAAAATCAGATTTCTATTTTACACCCTCTTGCTTTGCTCTCTTTAGGGTGTATGCCTAGTAATGATGTTGCTAAACTTTTGTGCTCAGTTTAATGACTTTGAGTGTGTAATTCCAAAATGTTCTCAGAATGGTTAGACCAATTCACAGTGCCACCAACAGTGTATATTATACAACAGATTCCACCTGTCCTCCATTCCCCTCCAATAATTATCATGCTCCTTTTTTTATCATCTTTTCCAATCAGGTAAGTATGAGGTAGAACCACAGAGCTGCTTCAATTTGCAGTTTAAAGTAATAAAGCTACATTTCTTCAGAACTAAGGTGATGCAATTTCTGATTCAGAATGGTCTCCCACATTAGTTAAGGTTGGTGAGGTTTTACTTAACATACAATCCAATCCTCAAATTTCATGGGGTAATGGTTCCTAGAAAACAGCTCGAAAGATGAAAAACGTGAAAGTTGATACATTGAAGTTACAGGAAATGGGGGATGGGTTAGGTTCCTGCAACCAGAAAAAATTGTAATCTTTCACTAGAGATTGCTAAAAATACACTTTTCTGCACACAATTCTTTATAACAAAATATTAATTCTGATATGTACTTTTCCTAACACAGTAACCATGAAATAACCCATAAAATGCAGGGGGGAGGAGAAGCAACTCCTGACTGGACTGGGAGGGGGAAGGGCTGGCAGTGTCAGAAAAACCCTGAGGTAAAAAAGGGAAAGGGGCAACCTGCCATCTCTAACCTCTTTGTAGTTCTGTGGGTGAATTGTACCCCCATGAAAGCACATGCCTTAATCCCTGGCCCCCAGTCCTAGCTCAGAAATCGGCGGGGGGGGGGGGGTGGGGGGGGGGGGGGTCTATGCTTCTCTGACCACATCACCATCTCATTTACCCACAAACTTAGCTGCTTCTCCATTTTTTTTCAATTCCCTCATCTACACTTGAGAGGTTCTGTTAGCACTTTCTAGATCAGATTCACAACAGTGTTATGAATTTTCTACTCCTTTCTGCAGATATAATGAATAGTTAACACCAAACTTGCAGCCTACAAGTGCTACACACATTCCCACAGGAAGTTAGAGTTTAGAGCCCAAAGGACTTGCACTACATTTTGGGGACACAAAACGTGAGTTTTAAAGGCAAACAATGAAAATATGCAATGAATGCAGGGAGAGCATGTCAGAGTGTTAGGGTGAATGAGCCCAGTGAAGTGCCCAGGAGGATACCAGCCTGCATGCATCTCAGCTCTCATTTTTTTTCTCTACTAGCATAGCTGAAAATGTGCACTGTTGCCAAAGCAAAAGTGAAAATGAGGTTACTAATAAAATCACACGGATGCTTCAAGTCTCAAAAGTTAAAAATGTTGTGAATGTTGTGGTTGACTGTACTTTTACCACAACAGATTGTACCAAAATTAATATACTAAATTCACTAAATTATAACTTTTACAATTTTTCTTATCTCCCCCCAGTAAATATAACTATCAAGATGCTCTATATCCTCTCCATACCTTTGTCAGGTAAGAACACACCTCTTGATTGAGACAAAGAAACAAAGGTGCAAACTAGAATCTAGAATGCTCTTCTTGAATCAAACACAAACCAAGTTCTAGCATGTCCTTAACAGATTTAGGTCTCAGTGAAGCCCTTTTGAGCCACTGAATGAAAACTGATGATGACAGACAGGAAATGAATTGGGATTGGTTGAAAGAATAAAAGACACCTTTGGGACACTGCATTTATATAAGAAAAAGAATTAGGGAGCAAGACGGTCAGGCTCTGGGAGCTTTTCTGGAGAGGAAAAGGAGGAGGAGAAGGAGGAAACAGAGGAGAAAGGCTGAATCTCTCTCTTCTCTCCACCCCATCAGTGGCAACAGCCATATCCTAGACTCAGCAAAGAGTTATATCCCAGAGAAATTTCATGAGCCCTCCAAAAAGGTAGAAAAGAATTGCAAGCAACCAGGAACAAGAAGTTACTCCTTTGCCATGTGTGCTCTCTAAGCCAAGCCCACTTTGTGCAAGGATCTTTACCTGTGCCTGTGAGAAAGAGCTATGTAGCCCAAACTCTTGGGTTGATTTTGGGGGTGGGGAGGGGCGGAGATGGGAGACGATTCATATTATACCAACCATTCTTATGATACCACCTTAGTCAATATCCCTTTGTACAAAGTCAATTAAGTCTGACTAACTGATTATCAGTGGGTGGATAGGAGAGGGAATACACACCTGAGGGGGCTCATGAGAAATAGTATTAGAAACCCAAGCCCACAGGGTTATTAGCCCATGATTAAAAAAAAAATCTTTGGGGAGGGGTAGTCAGTTACCCTCTGTAGACCTAACCTGCCAGTGTCAAGGGTGGGAAGTAAGACCACTGTGGGTGCTACAAATTTACTATCAATATTTGTGAATAGGTAGAACCCACCCTACAAAAATATAAAGAATTGCATTAAATTTGGAAGAACATACACAGTAGAATTTATCATCCACGATGGACAGTGAGCAGCTTTCAGCATAGAGTTTGTTTTGGTTTTAAGTGTAATGTAATATCCCAATCAAGGGATATAAGTGAATCGAGGCACAGAGGTTCATGCCCTCTGGAAGGAAAACTCCCTTGTTTATCAACCAGAATAGAGAATTTTTTTTTTAATAAACTGAGAAGAGGCCTATGACATATGAGTTTAAAGTGATTTATGATACTTTCAAAGTCTCCAGCAAAGAGATGAGACTTGAGTATTCTTGAGCAATTCATCCATGGGTGACATCATTCTGTCTTTGCTGGTCTACCCCCACCAGTTTATGTTAAAGATAGCTCAAACAAAGCGAGTCATTTTAATTTATACAGTCCATTGAGGTTTATAAAATGCTTTCTTTCACAACTATGCAAGTATTCTTATACCCATTATATAGAGGAAGAAACAAAGCTACAATCTGAAGTGATTTGCCCAGGGTCACATAAGTTTCAGAAAGGCCATATAATGCAAGGTCTGCTGACATTAAGAGACCTAGATCTCTTGACTCTCAGGCCAGTGTTCTTTCTACTTTGCCATGCAGTGACACTGACCCTGCTGTTCATCACATATGACACCCCATCTCCCAACTGTGTGTCTTTTCACTGGCTGTCCCCCATGCCTGGAATGTTTTCCGTCCTCCTCTTGGTCTCTTGGCTGCTTCCAAGTCTCAGGTCAGATCCTTCTGCAAAAGATCTTTTAAAGCCCCCCCACACACACTTCAAAATTAGTGCCTTCAGAGATTACTTCCAATTTATCTTGTATAAATACCTACATAGTTAAATGTTTATTGTCTCCCCCATAAAATACGAGCTCCTTGAGGGCATGTACTGTTTTTATCTTTCTTTGTATCCCCAAAGAGCACTTAATACAATGCGGGGCACGAGGTAAGCACTTAATAAATGCCTGCTGATTTGACTAGCTGACAGCTTTCCTTTAGCACCCTAAAATAGAAGCTCAGCATTGTGATTTCGCTTTTACTTTGATACTACAGAGTTAGGGTCCTTATTCCCCTTGTACAACCACTGACACTTCTATAACCACCTGAAAACCATCAAAGAATAAAGGGCAAAGCCAGGAACCACTCCTCACACCTCAATGTTCTTTGCTTTTCTGTGCTATCCTTCCAGGGATGCCCAATGCTACAGGTTTACACTTACATGAACAGCCAGCTTTATAAAAGTGTACCTAGACATAAGAGTGGGTGGCCTTCTAGGTCCTTGGGTGTAGCCTTTTGACTGAGTCCAAGTTTTATGGAACAAATCCTTTTATTAAGGGGATTTGTTCTGTGAAGTTTAGATTTAGTCAAAGGGCCCACTTGAGGACCTAGAGGGCCACATGTGGCCTCAAGGCGGCTGGTTCCCCACCCCTGCCTAGAAAATGTTTGCACATTATCTGTATACAATCACGTGGTCTCTCTTAGTATGTTCCTTAGAGTCAGTGTTCATTGAATCCTATCAGTATAATACAAAAAAAAAAACAACTTAACGAGGGTTGCGCAATAATGGTGCCAGCATAACCGAAGGGAATGGGAAAGAATTCCATTCCCCCTGGTGATCCTCCCTAGCCCTCAAGTGCACTGCCAGCTCCACATCATAGTCCTTCATATCTGTGGGACACTTGATGCTAGACCCTCAGATGGCACTGGATCAACAATTTAGCAGTGAAGACAGTTTTGAATTGTATAGATGTCCCAGAAAAGACTAGTAACACTGAAGCCTAAAGTCCAGAGTTGTGAGTTGCCCTAAACCAAAGTCTTCCTTTTTCATTTTTCCAAGCCAGGTTCCTCCTCACAAGAGCTTCTGAGTGCATTTGCTGGGAGAGTGTGATCTAGGCTTATATGTGTTATGATATATTTTATTATGTATTTGCTTTAATATATTGATATCTATGTTTAAGATCTAAAAGTGTCATTATGATGAGTGGCAGATTATGTAGACAGAAAATTCCAGATGAAGGCTCTGGTTAGTGTAAGTAACCTCAATAGGGTTGCCCCTCCAACCCTGAGAGAGTTTGAATTTAACCACGTGATGGGGGCTCTGTCTCTAGAAACTCAGACCTAGTAGTGTGAAGATCAGAAGGGAGAGACAAACTCAGGGACACGTATGACATTGTGGGGGTATTTATATGCTACTGTAATCTGTAGACCCCACTGTGACCTATTTTAAGGTCTTACACTTAGGGAACACTGTAGACCACAGACCACCCCATTAGCCTCCTTATAATAACAACCATCAACAATTCCTCCCAACAACCCTGAGAATTAAATGATACAAGTTTTATTATCCCCACTTTAAAGCAGGAAGCATGAGGGTCAAAAAAGAAAAGTGACCTGTCCAAACTCAATCAGATAGTATGAGAACACATTTAAATGCCAAGTTGACTGCTCTTTCCATTAAGCAATGCAAGTGTATAGTGATTCTATTCTAAGTCATTTTTTCCCTCTTAAAAGATTCTGAACTACAAAACAATAGCACGGTACAGTGGAGAATGGGTTCAAATCCCCATTGTGAAATTTACTACCAATATGACACTGAGTCAAGATTCATTCATCTATGCTGGCCTCAGTTTCCTCATCTCTAAAATAAAGGGTTTGGACTAGATAACTTTTAAGGTCCCTTCCAACTTCAAATCTATGGTCCTGTTGCTTTGAAGACAAAGTCATCACCTGATGGAGCCTGTAACCTGACTTGATCCAAAATGGCGGATCTAAAAGGGGGAGCTGATAGCAGAACCGTTTGTTTCACAAGATATGATGCCATCCATATAAACTTGACACAAACCTACTCCCCCAAAAAGTTTACTCTCTTAAAACTTGATTTGAAAGTCCATAAAATTTCTTTACTTCCAAATCCAGGATGAAAAAATTTACACACTTCCTAATTAACCCTACTCTACCCCATCGTTTGAATCTTCATTTCTTCAACCTTTACATACATATTCAGTTTGCACTACATTCATTTATACTCATGGTAGCATGTTTCTTACAGCTTTGTAATCCCCATGATTCTCTGATTTTAAAATGATGGGGACACTCTGTGTCTTTTTTATACAATGCAAAACCAATTTTTTGATTTGAAAGTAAATATCCAGAAAACGTTAATATGATTATAAATTAAGCTTTCTGATTTTGACTTTGCCTGTTTTTTTTTTTAAAAAAGAGGCGCATCTATCTGATCCTGGCACCAAATGTAGACAGAATTAACTATTTTATTATTATACAACATGAAGGTATATTCCTTCATTTGGTCAAGTAATTTTTGAATTTTAAAGTTTCTTTTTAAATTTATTAATCCATAACCTGGCATCTAAAAATGGCAGATAGGTGTCCCTACATAATATTATATTACTATGACCCACTAAGACTATACATAGAAGTTCTCTGACTTAAACAGAACCCCTCAAAGAACTTTCCACCCATATTTCAGTTACTGCCAAAGTAAATCTGGACAGAGATGGCAATAAAGAGAACTACTGGCTTCATATAAGCAGCCTAAGGAGTCCCTGCCAGGCATCCAGGAAACTTTTGCTATACGAGTAGCAGAAACCCTCATTTGAACATAAAAAAGTTTTTAAATTAAAACTTTTGAAAACCATCTCTAAAAATTTCAACAGCATTTTTTAAACAAGCAAAAATGTGAGGCTACACAAAACTATTTCAGAGAATAAAAAATTGCCCAAGATAAACCTTATAGTAATTCAGAAGGAGAATTGACAGCCAATCACTATAATTTTCAAGTTGGTACTTATACAGAGGTCACAGCAACTTCATTTCCCTAAATGCTAACTGGTATTACATTCCTTTATAAAATTTTAAAGTCCTAGAGAATAATGTGAAGCACTCATCTATTAAAAATGTTAAACAAAACAAATATTAATTGCTCACTTGAAGTCACACTAACCATAGATTTCCATTTCGGGAAACATCATTTGAGGTTAAAAGGAAAATGTGATATAATGCTGCTAAGAGGAACTATAAGAAAACATATTTCTTTTGCCTCTCTCTATTCAAGATCAGGAAAGAGGATTCCCCAAGGTGACAGATCAGAGGATCACAGATTTACAGCTAGAAGAACCTTTGGAGGTTAAAGAGTCTAATCACCTCATTTTACAAATAAGGAAACTGAGGCACAGAAAGATTCAGTGATTTGCTGGCAATCATACAGCTAGTGAACTATCCAAGGTAGGGCCTGAAGCTCTGTCCTCTGGACTTCAAGTACAGTGCCCAATCCACTATCATCTATTAATCTATTGTTTACCTGTTTGAGGAGCAGAGCTGACTGGAATGCTGTCCTAGTTTCTTCAGAAATTTTTTTTTTAAATCACAGGAAGAAAAAAAAACTTAGAAGCCTTTTAATCCAAACTGTGCTTGATATCTTCAAGTAGGAACCCAGCATTTCCACAGACTGCACTACATTGGGACTACTCTGATTTTTCCACCAAGCTCGAAGGAAGTACACACTTGGGAAAAATCTCTTCATATTGCAAGACCCCATCAGCTTTAGGACTCCAACTCCTCACTACCCCTGCTCCCTCTGATTGGACGATGGAGTAATGAACTCTAAAATCTTCATTTAAGGTGGCAGCACAGTTCTCAGAACACTGGATACTTTCCCTAAACACCCCTCCCCCTTTCAGCTCCTTTTTTATTGTCTTCTCCCAACACAGTGTAAGCTCCTTGAGGGCAGGGACCATTTTTTTTTGTATTTGTATCCTCAGTGCTTAATAAATGTTTAATGATTTTAGACAGTCCTTATATGAAGCCTAAGTTTACCTTTTTGCAACTTCTACTCATTGCTCTTAAGAGCCACCAAGCAAAATAAGTCTGATAACTATTAATATACAAATCCAAAAAAGAAGAAAAAGAGAGAGAAACATTTCAAAGCAAATAAAGGTAAGCTCCTTATTATTTGACCATCCTTAGGGGATTCCAGTTGTATTTCTTTCAGTGTCCGTTCACAACAAAAAACATTTTCTTAGTACCATAGGCAACTTAGCAGATATTGAGCTGGCCTCAGAGTCAGTTAGACTAGGTTCAAGCCCCACATAGGTTTAAGGCACATACAGGCCCTGTAAGTGCTCTAGGTAACTAGGTAACTCCCCAAGGCAGGGATCTTAGAGTAGGCTTTTTTAAACCTTTTGTGTACCATGGAGCCCTTAGACATTCTGGTGAAGCTTAGGAACCATTTCTTAGAATAATGCTTTGAAATTTACAAATAAAACATACAGAGTTACAAAAGAAACAAGTTACATTTAAAAGTTATCAAACATTTTAAATAAAATATTATACAAAAATGTTTTTAAGTTCATATACCCCAAGTCTGTTTTCCCCAGAGCCTCTACCTTATTGTATAAAAAGAAAATTAAAATAAAGGTCATTTATACAGTACAGCAATATTCTCATAACTGAGCTCATGCTACTCTTTTTAAGTTTCTAGGATTCAGCTGGATAGAACAGCATAGATCCTAGAAACTCTTTAGATTTGGTGCCTTTTCTGGAAAATGGTCAGACTTAACCACTTAACCACTAGAAAATCCTATCACTCTAGAAAGTACACTTCCTTGTGTGTTTCATATTTGAGCAAATTTGGCGGAATGCAGCATGGTACAGTGGAAAGAACCTTGAATTTGGCACACTAAGCCAAGATTTCAACTCTAATCCTTACTCTGTAGCTGAGTACTGGTGTGGCCTTGGGCTTTGATTTCCCCATTTATAAAATAAGAGAACAGAACTAGGTGATAGCTAAGGCCATCTTTCCAGATCAAATCAATTATGCTGTAATACCTTTATTGTTTGAAATCCTCTCAGCCTCAGATGTAAAATTTTGAATAACATCAAATTTTGTGACTGTAGTTTCAGAAGTGCCCCAAAATGTTGGGGGGGGAGGTCCATAGGCACATATCAGAAACAGCAGAAGAGACTGAAACAGCTATTTGACTGAGTGTCCCTCCCCACTACTCTACAAGGACAATTAGTTCTGTAAGGGGAATCTTTATGTAAGCACAATATTTGAACTAAATGGCCAAGCTTCTAAATTAATAAACCTTTTCCTCATAAAGACAAAACCATACCCAAAAATGTTCACTTATTCCTGAAAATAACTTAGCTATATCACCATGGTAATGAGTTTTCAAAAAATTTAACAAATGATTGAAATTCCCACTCAAAATCCTTCTCTTCCTTCAAGGCTCAGTTCAGGTGTCACCTTCACCAAGAAGTCTTTCCCTGATCAATCAACCAAAAGACATTTTACTAATCACCTCTCCTGTATCCAGCAAGGACACAAGTGCTGGGGATACAAAGTCAAAAATGCATTTTATCAGAAGAAATGACAGGCAGGCCCAGGTAGATACAAGATACATGAAGTAAATACAAAGTAATTTACAGAGAAGTCATGGGGGGGGGGGTGAGGTGGGGAAGAGGAGATCCCCAGGGGGTGCATCAAAAAAGACTTCATGTACAAGGCAGTTCTGGAGATTTTCCGGGTCCTTAGCAGAGGTGAAGAAGCAGGAACTTCTTGGTAGGGAGATCAGCCTGCCTGGAAGTTATCTTGTATTTTACTCAGTGTAGCATCCCTTCTAGAACATTTGCTCCCAAAGAGGAGTGACTACATCTTTGTCATTACCCCCAAAGCATAGATGGCTCAGTGCCTTGCACATAAGACATTTAAAGAATGCCAATCACCCATAAAAAGAATGCTGAGATGACCCCGATGCATTAGTTCAATTAACAGCAGGAGCAGCTTTAAAGCCCTTCATAGCCTGACCCCTTCCTACCTTTCCATCCTTTTATGCTGTCAATCATCCTCTTCTTGATACTTTCTTCTCTCTAAGTTTTCATGATGCTGTTCTTTCCTGTTTCTCCTACCTATCTATTCCTTCTTGGTCTCCTTACTAGATCTTCATCCAAGTCATACCTGCTAACCCTGAGGTTCCCCACTCCCAAGCAAGGCTCTTGTCCTGGGCCCTTTTCTCTTCTCCTTCTATACCATTTCACCTGGTGATCTCATGAGTTGCTAAGGTTTCAATTATCATCTCTGCCGATTCTCAAATGTAACTTCTTTCCTGACTTCCAGTCCTGCCTCTCCAACTGTATTCACCATGCAGAACTGGATGTCCCACAGACATCTTATACTGGAAGTGTCCAAAACTGTATTTATCATTCACCCTAAATTTTCCTCTCTTCCTGACTTCTATATTATTGTTAACAATACCACCATCTTCTCCATCACCCAGATGTCATCCTCTGCTTTCATCTTACCCCCCTTCTATCCAATGTTAGCAAGATCTGTTACCCTTGTAAGATCTTTCATCTATGTCCCCTCTTCTGGGGACATACGCCATCCTACTATAGGCCCTCAACACCTCATGCCTAGACTATTGTAAGAGCTTGCTGGTTGGTCTCCCTGCCACAAGTCTCTCCACACTTCAGTCCATCCTCCACTCAGCTGTAAAACTCAACTGCAGGTTTGGCCATCTCTCTCTCTCTCTCTCTCTCTCTCTCACACACACACACACACACACACACACACATACACACACACACAGCCCAATTCAGTCATGTCCAGTGACTCCTTATTACCTTCAAGATCAAATGCAAAATTTTCTGTCATATAAAGCCATTCATAAATCCCCCTTGCTCCAGCAACTTTCCAATCTTTTTGCACCCTACAGCAATCAGGTACATACTTTGCAACCCCGTGACACTGGCTTTCTTGATGATTCTTGAACAAGAGACACCATCTTTGCATTCTGGGCATTTTTACTGGCTGTCTTCCATGCCTAGAATTCTCTTCCTCCTCATCTCTACATCCTGCTTTCCTTCAACTCTCAGCTAAAACCCCACTTTTATAGGAAGCATTTCCTGATTCCTCTGAAGTCTAAAGCCTTCTCTCTGTTGACTTCCAATTGATCCCTGTAGGTAGTATTTTTTATACATAGTTGTTTGCATGTTACTTCTCACTAGGCTATGAGCTCCATGAGATGAAGAACCATCTTCTGTCTTTATGTCCCCAGTGCTTAGAACCAGAAGAACACTGTACACATTAACAACAACACTGTGTGATGATCAGCTATGAATGACTTAGCTCTTCTCAGCAATACAATGATCCAAGACAATTCAAAAGGACTCATGATGGAAAATGCTATCCACATCCAGGGAAAAAACTGATGGACTCTGAATGCAGATCGAAGCAGACTATTTTTACCTTCTTTACTTTCTTAGTGTTTTTTTCTTTCTCATGACTAATACAGAAATGTTTTACACAATTGCACATATATAATCTATATCAATCTATATACACACACCCCTACACAGTACAGGCATTTAATAAATGTTTCCTGACAAATAACATATCTTACTCGCCCAAAATGCACTTGTCAATCCGATATCACTGGCTTCCTTGCTGTTCCTCAAACAAGACTCTCTTATCTCTCATATGGGCACTTTCACTGACTGTGCCCCATACCTGAAATTCTCTCCTCATATCTCCACTTCTTGGCTTCTGCAGATTCCTAAGTCTCAGCTAAAGTACCACCTTCTGCAAAAAGCCTTTGCCTGTCTTTCTTAATCTTATTGCCTTCAGTCTGAATTTATCTCTGATTTGTCCTGTATACATCTTGTTTGTACATAGTTCTCTGCATGAAGTCTCCCCCACTAGACTGTCAGCTCCTTGAGGGTAGAGATTGTCTTTTTCCTTTCTTTGTATTCCCAGCACTTAACATAGTACCTGACACAGGCAATGAATAAACCTTTGTTCACTTGCCTTAATAACTAGCATTTATATAGTGCTTTAAAGTTAGGAAGCAATTTACAAATATTATTTTATGTTCATAACAACCCTAAGAGGTAATTGCCATTGTTATCCCAATTTTACAGGTGAAGAAACTAAAGCTAGCAGAAGTTAAGTGACTTGCTCAAGGTCATACAGTTAGTACATGGTTGAAGCCACATTTGAACTCAAGTCTTCCTAATACAGGGCAGCTAGGCAGCACAGTGGATAGAGCACTAGGCCTGGAGTCAAGAAGGCTCATCTTCCCAGGTTAGAATACAGCCTCAGATATTTACGAGGTGTGTGACCCTGGGCAAGTCATTTAATCGTGTTTGCCTCCATTTCCTCATCTGTAGAATGAGCTGGAGAAGGAAAGGGCAAAGCACTCCTGTATCTTTACCAAGAAAACCCCAAATGGAGTTGGACACGACTGGGTCACAACAACAATTTCATAACCCAAGGTCCTACTCTTCATCCGTTGTACGGCCTCGCTGTCTAATCATGTGTAGCAGATGTTATCATAAAGACAAGTGAAAAGATCAATAGACGTCAATGATTACAATAGCCTCTTAATTGGTCTCTCCCCTCTCCAATCTATCATCTACAATACTACCAAATTAACATTCTTCAAACTCATATTTGACTGTCACTCTCCTGCTCAAAATTTTTCACTGATATCCTGTTGCTTCTGGAATAAAATCAAAATCCTCAGTCTAGCATTTAAAGACCTCCCCAGTCTGGCGCCCCACTATTCCCAGGCTTACTTCACACTATTCCTTTTCATAGACTTTGCTTTCTAGACAAACTATTACTGGCTTTTACGCGAACTCAACACCCCATCTCCCGGATCTCTCTATGCCTTTGCACAGGCTAACCTTCATTCGTTGAAATGGACCCCCTTCCACGGCTCCCAACCTTCCCTTCAAGGTTCAGCTCAGGTTCTACCTCCAGCAGGAAGACTTTCCTGATTATCCCACCAACTATCTTAGTACTTTCTTAAAATTTGAAATGAGTTTGTACATACTAGTCTGTATACAGTCAGATTTTAAGAGTTCTCAAAATATTTTTAAAATAAAATAAATAATAGTTTCAACTGTCTTCAGGTTTCCCTCTCTCCCTTGAACTTAAATAAGGTCCTTGATGGCAAGAACTATTTAGTTTTTTTGCCCTTGTTTAGCCAACACCAAGCAGAGGCACTTACAAATAGTAGGAACTTAACAAACTTTGGCAAATGCAATTGAATATTTACATGCATGTTTGTGATTCTGTTCATTCAAGAACATGACCATAATTTTTACCATCATCACTAAAATGGGATTCTTCCACTAAGTATTGGTTCATTTTGTCCAAGGTCTTGAAATTAAGAGTTGTTCTAGTTGCTCTAAGTAACTCTCTTAAGACTACAAATTGCAGTTTAGATGCTGACCAACCAAAATTGGTAGAAGGAGTTTCCTAATCTTGGAGTTCTCTCTATCAATGAAATCACAGATCTAGTACCTATCCTGGCAAAGGTGACATAACATATCAATTTAACAATCACCCAATTTCATCTCATAGGCTGAAGAGAAGGGAGGGAGGGAAGAAGGGAAGGAGGGAAAAAGAAAGGGAAAGAAAAAAGGGGGGAAGGGGGGAAGGAGAGAAAAGCTTAGGTAGGTTCTAACATGGAAAGGAAAGGCATTACCGGCATATCCAACCACGGGGGGGTTGTACAAGCTCTGTGTATCAAACTCCCTGCTAAGAAAAGAAACTGAAGCAAAGGGGAAAAATGGAGCATAACTCATGAAGAGGGGCAAGGATGCAAACGATACTGTTCTCTGCCCTATTCTACCACTGTAAGAAACACAGTAGCCTTCCTGATTCCCTACATAATGAAGTCCCCAGGAAGCTTATAAAACCCATGAGTAACCCTGTCAGAGCATTAGTATCCCAAAACCCTTTTTCCAGCTAGCCAGAAGGAATTTTTATATTAACGAGCTACCAATCCTCCCTATCCTCTTCTCCCCACTTATGAGTAAGCACTAGGACTGAACCATGATCCACAACCAATATCTCAGGTATCTGCTTCCCTGACTTTTAACCCCAACACCTGGGTTGTTCCTGACTCAATTAAAAACCATATAAAATTCCATTCCACCTTCCCCACGTTGTATACCTGACTCCATCCAGAGGCCCTGCCCCTGCCCTGTCCCTCTTTCAGGGACAGCCTGCTTGCCACCTGTGACGAGAGGCTATGACTAGATGCTACCTATGACTATGACTACAACTATGACTATGATTAGAGATTAAGTAGCTCAACCTCATTAGCAAGGGCTGAATCAGATATTAAGGGTCCCAATGAAAGGAGTTCCTTCCTGTGGATGTGACTTGAGGCTTTGCCCCAAAGAACCATGTTCCCTTTTGATTTTCTACACAAGATCATCTCCACTCACCCTCCCCACCCCCTAACACATAATCCTTCCCCCAACCATAAATGGTAGAGGAGGCAGAATGCTGCCTTTTCCCTGCAGGTTGCTATTCAGAAAATGAGATCAAAACAACTACTTATTGGTTATAAACCATAACATCTCTATGCCTCAGGTGCATCACTAGTAAAATGGAGATATCCTACCCGCCTGAAGGCAAGAGGCTTAACCAGAAATCTCAAGCTTCCTCTCATTTCCAAGATTTATAGAATGTCATTGACCCCATTTCACAGACAAAGACATTTCACCCCAAAATTCAATGGTAAAGATAAGAACTAAACCTTAGGGTTATAATTCTCATACAAAATTCAATAGTCATCAGAATGGGGCTTTGATCTCAAAAGCACTTTCCACCTGCAATGAATTCACTTGCTATTTTAGAGTGGGCCTTTTCAGAAAACAGTTGCCTTGAAAAAAAAAATCACTGAAAAAAAAAATAAACACTTAATTCTTAAAACTAATGTCCACACCTTTCTCCCTTTAACCTAAATTGAATAATTAGTGAATTTATCTCTGCTTGGACTCCAAGGTGAAACATCACCTTTTGTCCTTTGTCAACCACATCAAGCAACCATCATATAGAAGTAGAATTTCCTTCCCTTTCCTGCTTCCTAAGTCTCCCTACCACTACTTCCTTTTGAATGGGCAAAACGGGAAGTGGGAAAAGTGCTCGGCCTAAGGCCTCATATAAAATTCCTTATAAATTTTCATTTAGTTTAACACCAACCTTGCTGGCATTATGCTATACTGACTGATATTAAATAGTCTTGAGACTGTTCTGAAAAGGTTAATTCCCCTTCTCTGGGCTTCAATGAATCAGCTCTTTATCAGGCAAAATTGAGTCAACTTGCATCTCAGAAGGAAGTTAATGTAGAATTCTTTTGTATTGAAAAGGAAACAAAAACAAAAGTGATCCTAGGTGAGACAAGTCACTCTTAGAAATGGAATCAGGGCATTACGAAACGCAAAATGGATAATTCTGATTACATTAAATTGAAAAGTTCTTGTACAAAGCCAATGCAACCAAGATTAGGAGGGTGGCAGAAAATTGGGAAAGAATTTTTACACCCAGTATCTCTGATAAAGGCCTTGTGAGAGATTGGTAAAAGTTAGGGAAAGTTAGGTTCCCACAGAAGAGTTAATTAAGTTTCACAGAATAATTAATGAAGTGTCAGCTTGAACAAAGAAGGGCATAAAAATTAACTAAGGTGGAATATACCAAGGAGTTGTGTGTGAGGGGCATATAGGGAGAATTGTAACTCAGGAGGGAGCAGACCAATCTGTTCTCTGAAGAGAGGTACCGAGCTAACAGTGCATCAATCTGCTTCAGTCTAACAGAATAAAGCTGGTCTCACTCCTGTATTCCCCACTCCCTCTTCCTAAAGAAGGATGGAGTCTGCTCCTGGCCAGGAATGTTTACCAATTCCTTTGGATTCCTCAATAATAATAAATTGCCCTTGTTACTTGAATTTCAGTGTCAAGTGTATTTCTAACAGCCTCGTTTCTAAAATATACAGAGAACTGAGTCAAAATAAGAATACAAGTCATTCTCCAATTGATAAATGGTCAAAGGATATGAACAGGCAGTTTTCAGAAGAAGAAATTGAAGATATCTAAAATCATATGAAAAAATACTTTAAATCACTATTGATTAGAGAACTGCAAATCAAAACAACTCTTAGGTATCACATCTCACCTGTCAGATTGACTAACATGACAAAACAGGAAAATTATAAATGCTGGAGAAGATGTGGGAAAATTGGAACACTAATGCATTGTTGATGGAGTTGTGAACTGATCCAACAATTCTGAAGAACAATGTGGAACTATGCCCAAAGGGCTATAAAAATGTGCATACCCTTTGACCCAGTAATACCACTTCTAGGGCTGTATCCCAAAGATATCATACAAATGCGAAAAGGACCCATATGTACAAAAAATATTTATAGCAGCAATTTCTGTGGTGGCAAAGAACTGGAAATCAAGGGGATGCCCATCAACTGGGAGATGGCTGAACAACTTGTGGTATATGAATGTAATGGAATACTATTGTGCTATGAGAAGATGGATTTCAGAATAACCTGGAAGACTTATATAAACTAATGTTGAGTGAGGGGAGCAGAACCAGGAGAACATTGTATACAATTACAGACACAGTATCTGTGACGACTAACTTTGACAGACTTGGCTCCTCTCAGCAATGCAAGAGACTAAGACAACTCCGAAAGACTCATGTTGGAAAAGGCTATCCACATTCAGAGAAAGAATTACAGAGTCTGAATGCAGATTGAAGCAAACTATTTGCTTTCTCTTTTTATTTTGTTTCTTCTTTCTCATGGTTCATTCCGTTGGTTATAATTCTTCTTTACAACATGACTAACGTGAAAACGTGTTTAATGTGAAGGTATATGTAGAGTCTATATCAGACTGCATGTCATCTAGGGGAGGGGGAGAAAATTTGGAAATCAAAAGCTTGTAGAACTGGATGTTATAAACTAAAAATAAATAAATTAATTTTAAAAAAAAGAAATGGAATCAGAATTAGAATCCAGGTTTTCTGACATTTTAACTACACTTTCTCCACTGGATGGCTGTTTTTGCTGATGAAAAGCTCTTCATTTAGAGGAGGTAAAATTCCTGTATGCAAAATGGGAAGTTAAGAAGTTTAGCTTTGGAAATCCTTCACTTTTGACAAGTAAGAAAGTTACATTTTCTTCTTCAACTAAAATATTCTTTATATTTTAACTGGTACTCTATTAATTAGACAGAAATTAGGTTAGCTCAAGCAGAGGGAATTATCTTTTCCCAACTGTCAATAGAAAACAAAGACCACAATAAGACTAAATGATCTCTGCATTATATCACATTTATTTTTGTCATTTAGTCATTTCAGTCGTATCCAACTCTTCGTGACCCCATTTGTGGTCTTCCTGGCAAAGGTACAAGAATGGTTTATCATTACCTTTTCCAGGTCATTCTACAGATGAGGAAACTGAGGCCAACAGGGTTAAGTGACTCGCCCAGGGTCACACAGCTAGTGAGTGTCTGGGGCTGGATTTGAATTCAGGAAGATTAGTCTTCCTGACTCCAGGCCTGGCACCCTATCCAGTGAGTTAATATCAAGGGTTTAGCAACATCCAAATGAACCACATTACTAGAGATAAAATGTTCTTTTCTTGCTTTAGCTCTAACTCCCTTTCACTTAAACTCACAAAGTCCACTCTTCATCTCAACCTCCACACTCCATTTACAATCGTTCCAGAAGTCAGAAGGTCTTCAGAACACAGAGATCCACCTGTGTTCAAGGTAGTTGTTAATGTGTCTGCTCTACAACTAAATACCAGCTACATGCAGGTTTAAAGAAATCTCTTCACGGCTGGAGACTGCACTCTGGCCTCTTCCAGCTGCCTTATTTTGCTCAATACTCTATCTTTTAAAAGTACATGACAATGGGGTATAAGCTATCACCACTTTATACATGCCAAACATTAAAAACTTTACTGAAGTTGGGAAGCATCAACTCTTACAGCACTGTTAAATCCAAAGGTAAATATCTACCATGTTGAACTGAATCCCATAACACAGCTCATTATTACATTCACATGGTGACAGAGTGAATCAAATTATATCCCCCGAATAAGCTGCATATGTGTAATTAACCAAACATTATATGACAGACATTAATTAGTACAATTTCCCAAAATCAATATTACGAAGGGATTCCACCAGATTAGTAATGTATGACTCCAAGTTACCTTGAAAAACGTCTCAGTAAAACAACTTGTCAATACTGACAAACATTACCAATGACCATAAATAACATTACCATGAAAAGTACCTCTGTGAACTGGGTGCTAGCAAACTTATAAAAAGTTCAATTTTAATACAGTAGCTACAAGTATAATCAATTAAGAAGATATATCAAATAGGATTAAAGTTAAATTCCAATCATGACTGGCAGTAAAGTTTTGTAAAAATAGAAAGACTAAAGTTATATCTCTGGTAGAAAGATCTATAAATTGATAAGCATTTATTAATCTTAGTGCTGTGTAATATGGCAGACCCTGAATATAAAAAGAACACAAATGGGAAAAATCACTGCTCTCCAGGACTTCATAGTGTATCTAAGAGACAACACGCACATGTAAGTATCAAGGAAACAAAGACAGTACGTACAGAATAGATACAAAATAAATCACTTTATTATCCTTAGTAAAAGAAAGTATGAATCAGGACAAATCAGGAAAGGCGCTGTGGAAGATGGGTGTTGGAACTGCATCTTAAAGGAAAAGCAGGAATCTATGAGGTAGAGGTGAGGATGAAACACATTACAGGTATGGGGACATCCACTGCAAAGGCACTGAATAAGGAAGTGAAGACTTAAGTGTGAAGGACAGTTTGGCTAGATTGCAGAGTGTGTAAAGGGAAGGCTGTAAAAAAGGTTGAGGATGATCTATGAAGGGCTTTAAAGGCCAAAGGAAGAAGTTTATATTTTACCTGGGAGATAATAGGGAGTCACTTGAGGTGACCGACTAGTGGAATGGCATGGCCAAGTCTGGATTTAAGGAAAAGCACTTTGAAAGCTATGGGGAAAGCAGCAATGCAACAAAACAGAAGGCAGTAAGAGTTCAAGTGAGAGGTAATAGCCTGAACTAAGGTAAGCAGAGTAAAGAGGTCTGATGAAAGAGATGCTACGGAGACAGACACAATAAGATTTGACAAGCTGACTGGATGTGTAGAGTGAGAGGAAGTGAGCAATCAAGAGTGACACTGGGGATGTCCAGCACAGGAGCTAGAAGAATGGAAGTGCCCTTGATAAGAATAGAAATTTTTAATAGAAATTCAAGGAAGGAGGAGGTTTTTTGTTTTTCTTTTGTTGGGAGGGGGCATGTCATGAGAGGGGGTATTAAGTAATTATTTCTGTTTGGAACATGCCGAATTTGAGATCTCTATGGGACGTTTAGTTAAAATGTCTTTTGGCAGTTGGTGCTATGGGACTAGATCTCATGTAAGAGACTAGGGCTCAGTACATAGATCTCTTAAGTTATGTGCAAAGGAACAACGATTAACCCAGGAGAGCCAATGAGGTCACCAAAAGAGACCATAGAGAAAAAAGAGAAAACCTTTACTTTACACTACCATGACCCCTCAAGCTATCACCTCTATGTCTTTCCTCCTTAGCATAGCCAAACCAATAGAAACAAACTGTCTAGCAACAGTGTTTTCCTGACTCAGCTTCCTCCTGCTACCTGCTACCTAATTGGCTCCAGTTTCCCTAATGCACCTTCCTGATCTAGGGGCACAAAAGGTCCCAGACTCATGTAGCTGGGACCTCTCAGACTTAGTAGGTGCCTGGGATCATGTGAGACATCCTATCCTGAAAATGGATTGATGAGTTTCCAGATGGAGATGATGGGGATCAAGTTCAGAGAAGGAAGCTATGTACCACTGAATGCTTATTGTATATAGTCTTGTTGTGTTCAAGCAAAAGTAAAACCTCTTCCTTTATTAAATGTTCAGTGAATTCCAAATGCCTCATTTTCTCCCCATATCGAACTTGAAAGGTGCTGGCTATAAAGCCATGCCTACGACAGATGTCTCTATTCCTTGCTTCCACTTTCTAACCTCCCACTCACTTTTCAATCCCTTGCAATATGGTTTCCATCCCCACTCCTAAAATAGCTCACTTTAGGTCAGAAATGATCTTTTCATTCTTAAATTCAATGGTCTCATCCTTATGAAGCATTTGACTCTTTACCACCCTGCCCCCAGACCCTCAATTCTTTCCACAACCTCAGTTTTTCATGCCATTGAGATGCCATGGCCACTCCTCAGCCTCTTTTGGAGAACTCATGCATAGGCATATCCAAGGACCCCGTGCTAGACCTTATCCTTTTCTCTCTAGAATAATTCTTTCTCTTACTGATCTCATTACCTTTCACAGATAAACTATCATCTCTAAACAAATTATTCCCAACTGTGTAGATGCAGCCCTAGTTTCTTCTCTGTAGCTCCAATCTTTTATTTCCAACTCCCTACTAGATGTCTCAGCCTGGATATCTGTTTCAACAATCTAGCTAGCAGCTTCTGCCGGGGTGTAAGATCCACCCACAGCCAGCATCCAGAAAGCTGACAACAGCACAGGTTCTTTTGATCTGCCTGAATAAGGAAAGCAAGGTGAAGGGGTTGACAAGCTTACTTTAATTCAGCATACAGACAGCATTCACTTAGTTCAGGGGAAAAAGCCAGCACCCTGAACTTCAGAACAAAATACAAACAAATTACAAACATCAACAGACAGACCCAATACAATTCATAGTTACCAACATCTAGGTTCAGCCCGGGAACTCGGAACAAGGACTGGCCCAGAGTCACGTGCCACCATTGCTGTAAGGAGGAGCTCCCAAGAACAGACAGCCAGCCCCTGGTTTTTATATCTTTTTCAGCGTCAGGGGTGACCTAGAATCGTCACAAAGAGGCGGACTTAAACCCATGTGATCTAAAAGTCTCTGCTCTCCCAGACATGTAAACTAGGCCCTCCCTGGAGTTGGTCCCACCTTGGGCCCCACCTTAGTTGCCAATCCACACCCACTAAGGTTTTACACCTAATAGGGGTTTGGGCCTGGGGCTTAGCACCTAGTAAGACTCAATCAAAGACACTGAATTAATCAAAGGAAACAAAGGCCAAACTCTTCAAGGGCACTTGTTGAACTAAGTGCTAAGGAGCCCATTTTGATTACCAACACAATATCCCACAGGAATGTCAAACTCAGAATGTCTGAAAGAACCTCACCTTTCCCTCTATACCCACTTGTTTTGTCATTCATTCTTTTCAGTCGTCCAACTCTTCACGCCCCCATTTGGGGTTTTCCTGGAAAAAATATGGAGTGGTTTGCCGTTTCCTTCTCTAGCTCATTTTACAGATGAGGAACTGAGGCAAATGAGGTTAAGTGACTTGCCCAGGGTCAGCCACTAAGTGTCTAAGGCCAGATCTGAACTCAAGAAGATGAGTCTTCCTGATTCCAGGCCCAGCACTCTATTCACTGAGCCATCGAGCTGCCCTCTAAACCCAGGCCTCCTCCTAATTTCCCTGTTTCTGTAAAGAGCACCACCATTCTTCTGGGGAGCACCACACAACAATAAGACCTAATCACTTGCCAAGTCTCATACCTCCTTAGCATCTCTCACATTATTCCTGTTATCTTCGCTCAAACCACAACCATCCTAGTTCAGATCTTCCACCATCTCACACAGTCTACTAAAATAGTCTCCTATTTCATTTCTTTGCACACAATCTATCTCTCACAGAGCTGCCAAATAGATTCCTATTGCCTCCAGAACAAAATAAAATTCCTCCATTTAGCAGTTAAAGGAATACATAATCCTGTTACAGACTGCCTTTCCAGGTTGATTACATATTAAGGCTCTTCATATAACCCAAGCTGCCAATACAACTCCCTGCTGTTCCCCAGACAAAATACTCCAATCTTCCACCTCCACGCTTTTGCATAAGCTATTCCCAATGCCTGAAATGTTCCCCTTCCTCACTTCTGCCTCTTGGAAACCTTAGCTCCCTTTCAAGGCTCACCTCAAGTTTCACCCATCTCCCTAAAAGATCTTTCCTTATTCTCTAAGTTTTTCATGCACCCACTCATCACTTTGCATTTTACACATACATACATTTATACACACACACACACACACACACACACACACACACTCACGCACACCCTTGTGCATGCACTACATGGATTATCTGAGGAAATGTTTTGTACCTCAAAATTATTCATGGAAATCCCTGAAGATACTAATAAAGTATAGTGTCTTTAAATGTTATAGATTATAAGAGACAGGAGTCTCTTTTTAAAAGAAGCCACTCTGACTACTAGACACATACTCTTGGTTCAAGACCAACAAAAAGACTCATAAGTAAAAGTATATGCAGTAATTCTGTTGTAGCAAAGAATCAAAAACAAAGTGGATATTCAGCAACTGGTGAACACCTAAACAAACTGAAGCATATAATTGTAATGGAACATTGTTAAGTACACAGAATTCAGAGAAACTTGGCAAGATTTGTATGAACTGATGTAAAGTAAAATTAGCAGAACCAATTTACATAGCAGAAAACAATTTACATAATGACTACAATATTTTAATAAAGAGAAAACTCTGGATGATTTTAAAACTCTCATGAACACAGCCATCGGTCACCACGTAAGAAGACTGATGATGAAGCCTGCCTCCCATCTCTGGTGAATGCCCATATACTCTGACCCAGAGGTTCCACTGCTACACACCAAGGAGGTCACTGATATGAAACAAGTTTCCAAATACACTAAAATATTTAGAAAAGCACTTTTGGTGGTAACAAAAAACTGGAAACAAAATACAGGCCCCTCAATTGGGGATGGCTAAACAAATTGTGGTACACAGATAGAATGGAATATGCTATTAAGTCGAAGAAGAAATCTTGAAATCAATATGCCCAAAAGAGAACTCATTACCTTTCCCCCAAAACCTTTCTCACCTTCACCTTCCCTTTAACTATAGAGGACAACACCATCCTCCCAGTCTCTCAGGCTTAACAACCTAGGCTGTCATCCTGATTTCTCACTATCTCTCACCTCCCATATGCAGGCTATAGCCAAGGCCAGTTGATTTCACCTGTGCAGCATGTCTTAACTCCACCCCTTTGTCGCCTCCGACACAGCCACTACTCTATTCAAGACCTTATCACTTCATGCCTTAATTATTTTAATAGTGGGCTGGTAGGTGGGCCTGCCTCAAGTCTCTTTTCACTCCAATCCATCCTACATTCAGCCACTAAAGTGGTTTTCCTAAAGTGCAGGTCTGATGAAGTTACCACCCAAATAAACAAATTCCAGTAGTTTGCTATTGCCCCCTCCTACCTTTCCAATCTTCTTACACTGTACTCCCCTCCACATACTCTTTGATCAAGTGACAATAGCTTCCTGACTGTTCCACAAACACTCCATCTCTTGGCTCTGGGCATTTTTTCTGGCTGTCCCCCATGCCTGGAATATTCTCCATCCTCAGCTCTACCTAATATCTTCCCTGGTTTCCATTAAGTCCCAACAAAATTCCATTAATTACAGAAAGTCTTTCCTAATCCTTCTTACTTCTAGTGCTTTCCTCTGTAAATTATTTCCTATTTATCCTATACATAGCTTGCTTTGCATATATTTAAGTGTTGGCATGTTGTCTCCCCCATTAGATTGGAAGCTCCTTGAAGACAGGGAGTCTTTTGCTGCTTTTTGTATCCCCAGTGCTTAGCACAGTGCCTGTCACATAGTAGGTGCTTAATAAAGGTTAATACTGATATTGAATAAATGATTAGCCATAACAATGAGGGAAGCTAGATAAGAGGATGTTAAAGAATAGAGTCACATCAGTTTTTAATTTTTCCAAATGTCCTCTTAAGCCCTTTCAATATATTTCAAAGAGGCAGCATTCTCAGCTTCTTGTGCTCATTTGAAATGTCAAACTTCAGCCCATTCAGGAGTCCATCAATAAACATTTATTAAGCACCAACTATGTACCAGGCACAGTGCTAAGTGCTGGGGATACCCCCCAAAAAAAGAAAAAAAAGACAGCTCCAGCCCTCAAGAAGCTTACAATCAAATGGAGGAAAACAAAACACAAAAGAAAGCTGAAGTTGGGGGGAGGGGGGGGAAGTGTGGAAGTGATGGAGAAGATACCTCTAGTAGGTATGACAGCAAAGTAGAAAAGTCAATAAGGGGGCGGAGCCAAGATGGCTGCATGAAAGCAGCGTCTTACCAGAGCTCTCTCACGAGGTCTGTCAGATTCCTATGAAAAAGCGAGTTTGAGCAGATTTGAGAGAATTAGAAACCACGAGCAGTCTGAGTGGGTCAAATTTCCAAGCTGGGAGAGTCTGAAAGACCAAAGGCACGAATCTCTAGGCTTGGAGAGTGCTCGGCATGGGGAGCTGCTCCAGACCAAAGCGGAAGCAGCCAGCCGGGAGGCCCACATGGGAGACAGGCTGGGAGAAAGCCCAGCGCCCAAAACCAGCGGAGATCCCCAGGCCTCCCTACACAGGACAGCACTCTGTGGAGGCAACGAGGGGCAGCGCAATGCCACCGACTGTGAGATGCTGACTCCTGAGGCTTGCAGCCTGAAGGTATGAAACACTTCTTGAACTTCTGGGAGACATGATGGCCAGGTAGACGGCTCTAATCCCTCCCCGCCTCACCCAGAGAATTCCTCAGAAAAAAAAAAAGAACGCTGGAAGAGAGGAGATAGAAGTGAGGCTTCAGTGGCCGAGTACCAGAGGGGCAGAGCCAGCAGGGGTCAACACTGGGAGCCCAGACGTACTCTGGCTCCCCCAGGGGAAGTGCCAGACACCCAGCTCAAACAAGAAAGAGCTGAAACCACTGCTGAAGAGCAACAGTGCTAGAGAGCACCCCTAGGGAAAGAGACATCAGGGAGCCAGACCCCTCCCCCACACCTCAGGAAACTGAAGGAAAGCTAGGACAGAGAGCCCCGAGCCCCAAAGGCAGAAATTTGTTGTAAAGCCAGGAAAAGGTTAACCAACATGAAGAAGAACACAAAAAAACCGAGGACCATTGATTCTTTTTATGGAGACAGGCAGGAGCAAAATACCAATTTGGAAGAGGACAGCAATAACACTATAGATACATCTGATACCTCAGAAGGTAATGTGAACTGGTCTCCAGCCCAAAAAGCATTGCTGGAAGAGCTAAAGGAGGATTTTAAAAACCAAATTAGGGAGCTAAAAGAAAATATGGAAAAAAATCCACTGATGAAATCAAGTCCCTAAAGAATAAGATTGGCGAAATGGCTATGGAGATTCAGAATCTCAAGAGAGAAAATGACACCCTGAGAGGTAAAATCAACCAATTGGAAAAGGAGACTCAAAAGCAAAATGAAAACACTAACTCATTAAAAATTACAGTTGAGCAAGTGGAAGCTAATGAATCTAGGAGGCACCAAGAAGAAATAAAACAAAATGTAAAGAATGAAAAAATAGAAAAAAATGTGAAATATCTGATTGGGAAAACAACTGACCTGGAAAATAGATCCAAGAGAGACAATTTAAGAGTTATTGGTCTACCAGAAACCCACGATGAGAAAAAGAGCCTTGCCAGTATCTTCGAAGAAATTATCTAAGACAACTGCCCCGAGGTCCTAGAACCAGAGGGCAAAATAGTCATTGAAAGAATTCACTGATCACCCCCTGAAAGAGATCCCAAACTGAAAACACCAAGAAATATTATAGCCAAATTTCAGAACTACAAAGTCAAGGAGAAGATACTGCAAGCAGCTAAAAAGAAACAATTCAAATATCGTGGCACTACAGTCAGGATCATGTAGGATCTCTCAGCTTCCACATTAAAAGACAGGAGAAATTGGAATATGATATTCCAAAGGGCAAAGGAGCTGGGACTACAACCAAGGATCAGCTACCCAGCAAAACTAAACATAATTTTTCAGGCAAGGAGATGGATATTCAACGAAATAAGGGAATTCCAGACCTTCCTGATGAAAAGGCCAGAACTCAAAAGAAAATCTGATCTCCAAATACAAAACTCAAGAGAGATATAAAAAGGAAAATGGGGGAAAAAACCCCACAAACCTTATTAATCAATAAGGGCAAATTATTTGCATCTTTATATAGGATTATATCATCTTATGTATGTTTTATATATATATACATATATAAGTCAGTCTTGAGAATAGTACAGCTATTATGACAATTGAAAGGGATACACATAGATTGTGAATGCCTGTATAAAATGACTGATATAAGGATAAAAAACCTAAGTAAGAGATGTAAAGGGAGGGCCATGAGAGAAGAGGTAGTAGAAAAGGGTAAATTACACCAAATGAAGGGGCACAAAAACATATTATAGTAGAGGGAAAGAAGGGAGGGAGAAGAGCAGTATTCGAGCTTTACTGTCCACTGCTCTGGTTCAAGAAGGGAATAATATACCCTAATAAGTATAGAAATATAACTTGTCCTACAGGAAGTAGGAGGGGAAGGGGAGAAAAAAGGGAGAGGGGTGGTCAGAAGGGAGGGGAGAAGTAACAAGTGGGAAATGGTAAGATAAGGGAGGGGAATAAAGAGGGAGGGTAAACTGAGGAAGGTGGCAGTCAAAAGCAAAACTTTGTTGAGGAGGGGAAGGAGAAAGGGAGAAATAAAAGCATAAACAGGGGGAAATAGGATGGAGAAAAAGACACAGATAGAAAAATCAGTAAGAGAAAGTCCCAAAGCAGTGCAGCCGGGTGAGAAAGAAGGAGATGTCAGCATCTCTCTCCATGAAGAGAGGTTTAGAGCTCATGGTCCCATCCTTCAATCAGAGAGTCAGAAGGTAGCAATGAGGTGGAGTAAAAAGGCTGACAAGATCTTACCAGATGATGAAGTTATCTCAACAATGAGCTTTCTGCGGCTGGCACAAAAGACAGTCAGAGAAGTCCCACAGTAAGGTGAGAAACGAAGAGACTCCTGAGCCGAGCTCTCTCCTTAAATGAAGGTTTGGAGTTCATGGCCCCACCCTCCAACCAGAGGACTTATAAGGAATAGCAAAGACTTATAAAAAATTTGAGTCTTTACATCACTAATTACATTTACCATTTTTTCAGTCTGCCATTTATTTCCTTTCTATAAATATCACAGAAGAGATCTATATAAAAGACCACAGTTCTGACCCTAATGTTATCTAAAGTCCAATGTCCAAGTGCCATGAACTGCTAGACTGGATCTAAGCAATGTCTTTAAATATAAGGTAAGAAGGAAAATCAGCAGGCCAAATCTTCCCTAGGACAGGATGAATAAACTTGAAATCATTAAAAGTATTCATGCCCTAATAAATGTAACTGAACACTATGAAATTTTAACAACCAAGCTTGTCTCCAAAGGGGAGTTTTAAGAATTTTACCCACAATTCTTTGCACAGGTGAAGGATTATATGGGCAGAACACTTCAGATGTTCGACTTTTTTTATGTGTTGGTTAGTTTTGCTAAACTGTTTTCTCAGCCTCTCTTATATATTCTTTGTGTTTCTTTGATCCAGCTAGAAGAGGGAAATAGATATGCAGGGGAATGATAATGTCAAAGCATGAGATGTCAATAAAAACATATGCTTAGTTTTTATACCCTATCACCAAACTTTCCAAACTTCCAGGAGCATAACAACTATATAAGCCATATATCTTCTCCTCATATGCCACTATAAACTAGAACTAGTTCCCATTCCAAAGAAATGATCAGGAGCAGGGGTGTCTTTTAACTTAAGGATTCTGTTCACAAATATCATTATGAAGACCACTAAAGATGTGAACATGCAAGTGGAACGCAACAGGCTACCAAAACAATGGCTCTGCTAGGATAATCTATTAATCCGTTTCTGTATTGATATCAATAAATCAGATTGAAAAAAGAACCTTCACATTTCCTTTCCCAAAACAGCTGGAAACATGTATATTATTCCTCTCCATTTGACTGAACATTCCTCATTCTTTCCATAAAAATGGTAACAAAATATCTATTTTCATAATTATTGAAAGTCAGAAAGAAATGTCAGATTATTGCAACAAAAAAAAATCTTGTTAATTTTCCATATCCTTATGTAACATCTTCTGACATTTCTATCTCCATTTAGTATTTTGGAGCTTTTAGTCAAATTAGTGAAGTACTAGCAAGAAAAGAGACATCTTGGATTGTTTGCAAGGATGGCCATATAGGAGGAAAAGGGAAGATAATATATTTTCTAAAATGTTCCATTTTTAAAAATAATTCTAAAAGATTTTAGAGTTTTAATTATTTTTTTCTACCAAGTTAATCTACAATACAGGCTGAGTTGCCCCCTGGGGCCAAGGGGGAAAAGAAGTCTTAACTTCACTTTCTTCCTCAACTCTCCTACCTATCACACCTGGAATGGATCCCCTTTTATCTCCATTTGCTAAAGAATCTTCCCTTCAAGGTTCAACTTAGGTGCCAGCCCTTTCATGAAGCATCATCCTTCACTTGCCCCTCCAGAAGTAAGCTCTTCCTTTTCAAATTTTTCACAGCATTTTTCTTCAATCTCTCTCGTTAGTATTTTTTCTCACAATCTTAAGCAAAATCTATTAGCACTTCAGAGACAGAGTAACCTTAATCCAGAGGGCCTACCCTAGTGCCAAACTGTATCAGGAGGGCCGAGTTTATAATCTCAAAGAGGATCATAAACATGTCTGAAAGGTTCGGAATCGCCGGATATAAGAAACTCTCAAAGTAGAAGGCAGAAGAATCAAAACATTTATTTAGGCTCAACAGTAACCAACCCATGAACCAGCAACCCCATTTTGATATGTTGATCATAATCTTCCAGGCCCAATAAGTACGCCTTGCAAGAGTAACCAGGAGGCTACAGAGAAGCATGATTGCGTAAAGCAAAATCATGCTTCCCCCTCGATGGTAATAAGATTACCCACTGGCCTGAAGTCTTTGTTCAGCTTCCTCCCGTAGATCAGCTCTGCTACTGGCAGCTCCTGCCTCAGCTGTGTCTGTGGCTGAAACTGACGTAACTGTCGTAACTGCCTCTGTAACTGCCTCTGGCTCCAACTGTCGCTGTAACTGTCGCTGTAATGGCCTGAAGTCTTTGTTCAGCTTTCTCCCGTAGGTTAGCTCTGCTACTGGCAGCTCCTGCTTCAGCTGTGTCTGTCGCTGTGGCTGTAACTGACGTAACTGTCGTAACTGCCTCTGTAACTGTCGTTGTAACTGTCGCTGGCTCCAACCGGAAAAGGAAGAGAGAAGAAACTCTTCGAGCTGTCCTCTCCCCTCTTATAGGGTCTCTGACATCATCAAGCTCCGCCCGAATGACCAGGGCCGATTGGTTCCTGAGTTGGCCCCTCCCCCTAGCATAGACATTAACACCTCCCCTCAGCCAGCCCCATGACTCATCACACAGGAAGTTGTCTGCTTCCCGGCATGCTCCCCGGGCCTCCTGCCCCGGAAGAGCAAGCCACAGTGTCCGGAGGCTCAATGAGGTAAGCTGAGTCATTCAAAGAAAACAAAGGCCATTCTGGCTACACTCCACCCCTTGTTATAGGATACATAATCTAATCAGCCATGTATCCTAGAACATACATTGTGATCCAATTACAAAGGAAACTAAAACATATCATTCATTATAAAGCAAAACATATCATTTGGTGACATTCCTAAATATTGGTTTACGATTCAAATGTGATCCACCCCTAGGTCCCAGCAAGATAATCTCTTCAATCAATCATCCCCAAAATAATTATTAATAATTCAAATGTCCACCCCTAAATCCTTGTATCCATTACATAGGATCAATAATATCATAACAATAAAACAACACAGCAAGGATAACACAAAATAAGTAAACAGAACACTATCATCATTTCCACCCCCTTGAACGATTGGGGCTCAAAATCTTGGGGTGAGGGGTGAAGGTCTCATTTTCCATAGCTTCTTCATGCTGAAATTGGATGTAGAGATGGCCCTGCCCCCAAAAAGTCCCATTCCAGAGGTCATTTCTTTAACAAGCTGGCAGGAATTCCAAGAATGCTACATGCTTAGGCAGTCACCGGAAAGTGCAGGGTGCTTAAGCCTGAAGGAAACAAAACTAGCAACAAGGTTAGCCAAAACAAAGGACAAAAAGAATAGACAAGTATGGACTATAATTCTTCAAATAAAATCATCTCAAGTTTGGTTGAGATTTCAGTTATGCAAAGATCCAACATCAGAGCCAAACTCAGGTGGGAAATGTTTCTTTTCAAAAGGAACATAATGAGGAAGCCAAGAGGATCCCACCCTAGATAGAGACTAAGATTGTCCTCCCAGCCTTTCCCCAAATGTACAAGTTTTCATCCGTTAATCACACAAGGTCACCTTCACTCTGAGTGGCTTGTGGGCTTGCAGGAGCAGTTCTGATTTCCCTATCTCTCCTGTTATCAAGGCCTTTATCTCTGTACATTCTATATAATTCATTGGTTGGAATTCCATCTATCATTTCAAAACCTACTCCTGCTCTCAATAAAGCAGTAAACATTTCTTTCCTTGTTACTCTCCTTTGGCGCCAAGTTTGCTGGTTATTCACCCTTCTCTCTCGAGGAGATCTATCCCCTCCCCAGTCACCTAAGTCATGTAACTGTAAAATCTTATTTATCACTGTTGTAAGACGGCTCCCTACTTCTCCAAGTAATAAATTCAAAATTAGTTGTTTATAAGCAGGGGGAGCTGTCTTAATTATTAAATTCCTATGAGGCAGTTCCATTGAATCATTGTAATATTTGTCTGCAGTTCCTACCATAATGGCAGTCTTCATTACCTCCTCCTTTAGTCTCATGATACAATCTCTAAGTGAATACCAGGGTCTGTGCTCAGTGGGCCACATAGAATCAGTAGCATATCTCTTATTGCATCCCACAGCGGCTAATGTCAACAGAGTAGTCCTGCTATCACCATCTCCTTGCTGATGATGTTCCCTAAAAGCTTGTTGAACTAGAGGATCATGGCTGATACCTATGAATCTCATGCAGTCTGTCCCATCTACTGATATTCCACCGGCCCCTTGATCACTGAGTCTTACCATCCAAGATATCAATGGTTCTCCTATTCTTTGGCTGAATCTACTCAAAATATCTGTGACCTCTTGCGGTGAGAAATCTTCCTGAATTTCCCTTGTAACTGAATCTTCACCTCGGGTTTCTGTCTTCCTCCTTTGTATGGGTCGAGCCCTTGTCTGATCATTTAACCATCTCCTATTCTCTGTGTGAGGCACATCCTGAACCCCAGTAGTGTTTTGTGCCTCAGCCGGCTCTTTCTGGGCTGGGTTGAAATGCACTCTGGGCTTTTTTGGTCTCCTGTTGCTCTTAGCCACATTAATAGAAAAGTTCTCATTTGAGTCAGTTTGGTCTCCTGCTATCTGAGATTCCCCTTCTTCCTGTGGGGTAGGAGTGCCCCCATGTCTTTCACTTAATCTCAATCTTTCGTATACTAGCCGGTAGGCTGATAACACTATCCAGCTTTGCCTAGATAGTGATGCCCCTGACTGAATCCCAACTTCTCGTAAACACTTTTCCAAATCCCTAGGATCTCCTCTCCGTAGCCTTGGTTCCCAGTTTTCACAGGGTCCAGCTTTTTTAGCCAATTCTTTTGCTAGGGAGGAATAAAATGGATCCTCCCATCCTGGGATATTCATCTCTTCCTCTGAAATTGTTCTGCTTCTAAATAGAGATCTTATACCTAGTGATCCTGTTCGTGACGCCAAATGTATCAGGAGGGCCGAGTTTATAATCTCAAAGAGGATCATAAACATGTCTGAAAGGTTCGGAATCGCCGGATATAAGAAACTCTCAAAGTAGAAGGCAGAAGAATCAAAACATTTATTTAGGCTCAACAGTAACCAACCCATGAACCAGCAACCCCATTTTGATATGTTGATCATAATCTTCCAGGCCCAATAAGTACGCCTTGCAAGAGTAACCAGGAGGCTACAGAGAAGCATGATTGCGTAAAGCAAAATCATGCTTCCCCCTCGATGGTAATAAGATTACCCACTGGCCTGAAGTCTTTGTTCAGCTTCCTCCCGTAGATCAGCTCTGCTACTGGCAGCTCCTGCCTCAGCTGTGTCTGTGGCTGAAACTGACGTAACTGTCGTAACTGCCTCTGTAACTGCCTCTGGCTCCAACTGTCGCTGTAACTGTCGCTGTAATGGCCTGAAGTCTTTGTTCAGCTTTCTCCCGTAGGTTAGCTCTGCTACTGGCAGCTCCTGCTTCAGCTGTGTCTGTCGCTGTGGCTGTAACTGACGTAACTGTCGTAACTGCCTCTGTAACTGTCGTTGTAACTGTCGCTGGCTCCAACCGGAAAAGGAAGAGAGAAGAAACTCTTCGAGCTGTCCTCTCCCCTCTTATAGGGTCTCTGACATCATCAAGCTCCGCCCGAATGACCAGGGCCGATTGGTTCCTGAGTTGGCCCCTCCCCCTAGCATAGACATTAACACCTCCCCTCAGCCAGCCCCATGACTCATCACACAGGAAGTTGTCTGCTTCCCGGCATGCTCCCCGGACCTCCTGCCCCGGAAGAGCAAGCCACAGTGTCCGGAGGCTCAATGAGGTAAGCTGAGTCATTCAAAGAAAACAAAGGCCATTCTGGCTACACAAACAAATAGGAGAACCAAAATAAAGGAATTTGTTAACTTGAATAAAGAAGTGCTAAGATTATTGAGAAAATGGACTAGACACTTTATTAGCAGGTCTTAATCCTAGGTAATCAAGGGAAAAACATGCCCACAAAAAATTTTCGACAGTTCCCTATTGCCTGTCAGACATAATATGAACACTTTAGCTTAGCATTTGAGAGTCTACATGATCTGGCTCCAATCTAATTTTATTTCACACAACTCCCCATTACCCTACTTCAGTTAGTCGGTCAATAAGAATTTATTAAGTGCTTAGTATGTGCTAAGTGTTAAGGGCTGGATTTACAAAGAAAGGCAAAAAACAGTCCCTGCCCTCAAAGAATGTAGAGTATAAGAGGGAGACAACATGTAACTAAGTATACACAAGATAGAGAAAATATAAAGTAATCTGAAAGACGAGGCATTGTCCTCTATAGTTAAAGGGAAGGTGGGGGTGGGAAAGGTTTGGGGGGAAAGATAATGAGTTCTGGTTTGGACACAATGATTTTAAGATTTCTACTTGGACTTAATAGCATATTCCATTCTATCTGTGTACCACAATTTGTTTAGCCACCCCCAACTGAGGAGTCTGTGTTTTGTTTCCTTTTTTTGTTACCACCAGAAGTGCTTCTCTAAATATTTTAGTGTATTTGGAGACTTGTTTCATATCAGTGACCTCCTTGGTGTGTAGCAGTGGAACCTCTGGGTCACAGTGTATGAGCATTCACCCCACTGCCAGAGATGGGAGGCAGGCTTCATCATCAGTCTTCTTACGTGGTGACTGATGGCTGTGTTCATGAGAGTTTTAAAATCATCCACAGTTTTCTCTTCCTTAAAATATTTTAGTCATTATGTAAATTGTTTTCTTGGTTTTGCTAATTTTACTTTGCATTGGTTCATACAAATCTTGCCAAGTTTCTCCAAATTCTGCATACTCATCACTTCTTATGGCAGATGGGGGAACCAGGAAAGGCCTCCTGCAAAGGTAAGCTCTGAGCTGAGTCATGAAGAAAGCAAGAGAACCTGAGAGGCAGAAATGAAAGGTCAGAGCACTCCAGGAAGGAGGGTCAGACAGTGCAAAGGCAAGGAGAGATGGAGTGTCCTGCTGGAGAAAAAGCAAACAGGGCAGTGTAGTTATAGAGTTTGTGGTGAGGAGTGAAGTGTGAGAATACTGGAAAGGGAGGAAAGGGCCCAGGTTATAAAGCGCTTTAAAGTCCAGAGGACTTGAATGTGTAGGAAACGGGGAGCCACTGGAGCTCAGGGAGCTCCAGGAGGGATGACATCACTTTGGCAGCTGAGTGAAGGGCAGTTCTGAGTGAAAAGAAATTTGAAGCACAGACAACAGAAAGCTACCGCAGTAGTCCAAGAGAGGAGTGACTGTGACTGTAGAGGAGTAAATATATATAAGAAATGTTGTGAAAGTAGAGATGAAAAGACTGGCCAATAGACTGGACATGTTTTCTGAATTAAACAATAACAGCAAGGTTATGAACCTAAGTGACTGGAAACATGGCGGTGCCCTTAAAAGTGAAAGGGAATTTCAAGAGGGGACAGATAATGAGTTCTATTCTGGTCATACCAAGTTTGAGATGTTCCAAGAGAGATTATAACTTGGGAGAGGGGCTAGGGCTGCTTATATGAATGTGGGAATCATCTGCATAGAGATGATTACCATATCCCATGGGAGCTGACAAGATAGTATAGAAATAGAAGAGAGCCCAGGATGGCGCCTTAGGGATGCTCATGATCAGTGGGCATGACACAGATGACAGGCCAGCAAAGGAGACTGAGGAGTAACTGGACAGACAGGAGGACAGCCAATCCCCTTCTATCAATGTTAGCACAGTGTCAAACACATAGTCAAAGCCTAAGAAGGGCTTGTTGCTTTGCCTTGCCACTGACTCAAGTCCCCAACAGCTGTGTTTTCTCCACTTTGGGGGATCTAATAACTAATACTCCAGTTCCATTTAACTGTTTAAAATTGGATCCATTTTTGCAAAGATTTATTTTTTTATAACCTCAAAGATAATACCAAGAATTTACAAACATTTTCTCCAAAACCTCAGGGACATAATTCCTCTTAAACCACCTTGTTCTCTGGGTGATGGGGAGATTAGATTCACAGATTAGCTCGGTTTCCACATAGCATTAGTCCTACCAAGTTCAAGTGCAAAGTTGACAGTACCAACTTTTACTTGGCTACAGGCTACACCCCTGTATATAGCTTCAGGCCCTATTCCTGATTTAGTAACTTCAAAATTATGGCTCTGCCGTTCATGTCTCTCATGTATCATCATGAAACTTTCATCAGTAGTCAGGGCCTCAGTGGCTTGGGATATTAAAACAGCTGCTCTTGGCCTATTCAATCTGTAATATCCCTCCAGAAGGCTGGCCCCCTTTTCACATTGATGAGTTCCTCTTGAGACCTCCATTATGTGGAAGGGGCCATATCAGCCTTCGTTTCCCAGGCTGCTGTCTTCCTGACTTATATGCTTAAAACCATGCCCCTTCATCCTCCTCCATCCCCTCTTTCAGGTCTCTTTTATGTATTATCTTTTCCCATTTGAAAATAAGTTCCTAGAGGGCAAGGATTGTCTTTCTTTTTACTTTTGTACTTTTGTTTTACTTTTTATTTGTATCCCAGGCTTAGCATGGTGTCAGAATATAGTAAGCACTTAATAAATGCTGGCTTCCTTCTTTCTTCCTTCCTAGTTTCTTTCCTTATTTCTTTTCATTTGTGGTGGCTAATTTATAACTGAGGAAACAATCCAAGTAAAAGTAATTTATTAGCTAGGTAGTCAGAATAAATGGGTTGGTGGACTCCCCAGTAAGTCCAAAAACCCTGAATACAGTGAGGCAGATTTTTATACATAAAAATTATTCAAATAAGACCAATTAATTATAATAAAAACAATTAACTAGAATACAAAATTAGGTAATCTAATTTCTAATTGGAGGATACATATGGGATTTTCCAAGTTGGGAGGGGAATGAGTAAATATTGGGGTCGTCTATTAATAAAATGAAAAGATGTTGATTAATTGCATCCACCTATATGTATGAAACAATAGATGGAGGAGAATATATGTGGCAGCACAAGATGAAGTCAGTGTTCATAAGATAAAATCTGATTAGTTCTCTTTGATTCCCATATTAAGCCAACTTCATTTTGTAAATGGTCTTCATTTTACCTCATCACGTTGCAGAGGTAGGGGGTATTAACAAGTTGGTTAGTTTTGCTGAATTTTATTTTCACCTTTTTTAATTCTTTGCTTTAAGGGTTTGTTCTCTGGGAAGAGAAAGGGGAAGGAATATATTGGGAAAGAGAAGTAATGTAAAAACAAAATCAACAAACTTATCTAAAACTTTTAAATGACAGCCTTAAATAGCATTAAAATAAACACATTAAAAATTGACCTCACTGTCCTATTTACACGTATGCTTGGGTAAAGCAGTCCAAATCCTAGACTACCCTGCAAATGATCCCATGGTTCAATTTATATGGAAAGGTATTGTAAAATGATTAATCAGTTCTCTGATCCCAAAGCGGCTACACTTGAAGTGTCTGACATACACACACCCCCACTCTGACTAGACTAAGAATGCTTAAACTAGGGGCAGATTTTTCTAGATGAGTTTTTCATTAACAGTTAAGACAATTAAGAAGCCTTAAGATCAATAATCAAGTTTATATATCTGTTTGTATATATATAGGAAGATGAGCCAAACCCACAATATTTTCACTATTATTTTCCCCCACAAGTAATTTATTTTCTTTAAAACATTACAATGAATATAGTTTATCCTCACGAGCAGAAAAAAAAAAAGCCAGAGGAAAACAATGTGCTATGGAAACAGCTTTCAATTTAAAACTTCCTGAAAGCCATTAAAGAGGTTAATGAAGTAAATGATACTGAAATAAGATGCATTTTACATTATGCATTATTTTCCAAATATGGATATAACCTTTACAAATTATTTTATCCATTTAAAAAATTTATTTTATCCAATTCAGAATAAAGTCAACAACAAAAAATCATATACACACCCTCTTTTGCAAAGTGGGGAGGTGATGTTACAATGAAATCTTTCTTTTTTGGCAAGGCAACTGGGGTTAAACAAGTTCCCAGGGTCACACAGATACTAAATGTCAAGTGTCTGAAGCTGAATTTGAACTCAGGTCTTCTTGACTCCAGGGCCCAGCGCTTGATCCACTGCGCCACCTAGCTGCCCGTTACAATGAAATCTTGATTTGTTTTTTCCTTTCTGAATTACTTTCAAATGCTAGATGGAAAAAAAGCTAAAGGTGCTATTCTGAGGTCGTCAAGGGGCCAAAAGCAAATCCTTTGAGAGAGCTTCACTGACGATAACTTTTTACTTTCTTTCCTTTCTATGAAACACAAGCTGAAAAAGAGTCTCTTAATTTTTCCTCCCTTTCATTCATCCCTAGGAAATCTGCTGCTGGATAATGCTCATTAAGCAAAGAAGTAGTAGGTTGTCACCCTAAACAACAGTTGGAACGATTTTTTGAGTATTCCCTCATCTGAAGTATTTGGAGCACATCTAGGGGCTCCAAGTTCTTACACCTCTCAATGCTAAGAGATTTCACTGATTCCCATACTTAACCCATTGCTGTCCCAAATTAGAAGGTACACAATGGAAAGTTAAGGTCCAGACAGGAGCAGGGGAATACAGCAATCCCTGCAGGAGGAGGAGGCTGGTCCCGTTCCTCTCCTTTCCTCGGTCTTTGTCATTATTTTTCACTTTTATAAGAATTGCTAAACTTACTGGTTCAGCCTCCAAAAAGCAAGATTACATCAGAGAGCAGAAATGTTCTGTGTTCTAGAACCAAAAGTGTCTTCTCACTATGACTGTCCCGCAAGACTCTGTCCTAGACACTGCTTTTTTCTCTACACAGTCTCATTCAGTGACCTCATCAGTTCCTATGTTTAATTATCCTTTCTATGCAAATGACTCCCAAATCTATGCATTCATCCTTAGCTCCAGTCCCACCTTGCCAGCTGCCTCCTAGACATTTCAGACAGCACAGCCCATAGCCCAACATGTCCAAAACAGAACTCATTATCTTTCCCCCATACCAGTCCTTCCCAAAATTTCTAGCACTATAAAGGACATGATCATTCTCTCAATCACCAAGGATTGAAAAAAACCTGGCTGTCATTCTAGACTCCTCCATCTCACTCATCCCACCTATTCAATCAGTCATTAAGACTTTTCATTTCTATCTCTAAAACATCTAAAACATCCTACTCTCTCATTTACATAATCCCAACCCTCAGCCAGGTCCTTATCACCTGTAGTCTGGACTATTACAACAGACTCCTCTTTAGTCCCCCTACCTCAAAGCCTTGACCATCAATGCATCCCCTCTAGAAAGTCGTCATGATTTTCTTAAAGTCTATAGATCTGTCTCTGTCTCTCTCTCACACTGTCTCACACACACACACACACGCACGCACACACAATGCTGTTCGGTCATTTCAGTCATGTCCAACTCTTCATGACCCCATTAAGGGTTTTCTTGACAAAGATACCAGAGTGGTTTGTCATTTCCTTCTCCAGCTCATTTGACAGAGGAGGAAACTGAGGCAAACAGGCTTAAGTGACTTGCCCAGGGTCACAAAGCTACTAAGTGTCTGAGGCCAGATTTGAACTCAGGAGGATGAGTCTTCCTGATTCCAGGCCCAGCGCTGTGCCATCTAGTTCCCTTCCCCTGCCACCCCTCACAGTCAAGTCCCAATAGTTTTATACCTCTAGAATAAACTCTTCTGTTTGGCATTTAAAACTCTTCACACCTGGCCCATTCCTTCCCTTCCAATCATCTAATACATTACCTTCCTCCAGAGACTGCAACCCAGCTACTCTGGCTTATGTGCCACCATCCCAGACTTAGGCCATTTCACGCCTTTGTACTGACCATCCCCCACACTTGGAATTCTCTACTTCAGGGATGCTGAACTCAAATAGAAATGGACACCTGCTAGCCACATATTGACTTAGAAAACCACAAAATAACACCACCCATATCTTACTGTATTTTTATTAATTCTGCTAAACATTTGCCAACTCCATTTAATCTGGTGGCAGTAAGCACTGGGAGTGCTGGGAGTCATGCTCTACCTTATTCCCACTTTGTGTGTCCCTCTCAAAATTACTTTGTATTTATTTTGTGTACACACATATACATAAACTATACTATACAGACATACAAATATGTGTATGTACGTGTGTGTGTTTATGTATATGTGTGTATATACTTTTTTTTCCCATTTTATCTCCACCATTACAATGTAGCCTCCTTAAGAACAGGTACCATTTCACTTTTGTCTTTGTATCTTTGCTTTGTTCATTTACATTTAATCCTGCTAGGTTGAGCGCTCAGGATTCCCAATTAATAGCAGGTATTTAATAAATGCTTGGTAATTGATAGCTCTTCTTGAACTATGAACCTTATACCCAGTCCAACCCTTTTTCTCAGGTCTTATCCTCCTTAGTCCACCCCATTTCCATTGTTCTAGAGGAACCCCACCGCCATCCCTAACAAAAAACCCTTCACCCAAGGACCCTGCCTTTCTCTGAACAACAGCTCTTTCATTAGCACCCGCTCTAGTGTTGTTCTTTCCCTCATTAATCTGACACCACGGACCACAAGGAGTCAGGGTACTATCTTGCCATACGGCCACTTCCAGGGCCACCTTCTTTCTCTAATCCATCTTCCACACGGTCGCCAAAGTGATTTCCTTCAAGTCCATGTCTGATTGTCACGCCTCCATTACTCTGACTTTTAACATCAAACACAAACTCTTCTCTTTGGCATTTAAAGACTTGGCTCCAATTTGCCTTTCTCAGATTAGTAAACACTCTTCCCTATCACACACTCCATACTCCAGCCGCTCCTCACACATGGCACTCCACCTCAGGTTGTCTCCTGTTTTTGGAATGTGTACTCCCTCCTCACTTCTGCCTCTTGAATCCAGAATTTCCCTTCTATTCTACTCAAATACCTCATTCCTCCCTTGCCAAGTGCCTCATCACGCCAAATTATTTTATTTATTCTGAATATATTTATTATATACATATTGTCTCTAATAGGAAATAATCATTCAATAAGCATTTATTAGTCAATTAACATTTATTAACCATTTGCTATGTGTCAAGCACTGAGCATTTCTAGTCCTTTGTATTATAATATTTGTCACATTACCTACGCATTTAGGAAATGAATAAAATTTAATATAACAGCTTAAAAGTTGTTTTTACTTAATTTCTTCTTTGCAGTATCAAAATCATGTCCTTTTAGAGCCGGATACCACTTTAAAGGACACCTAACTCAGCCCCTTAATTTCAAAGGCAAGAAAACTAACACCAAAGTGATCAGACCACTTGCCCAAAATCACACAGGTAGTAAGAGCAGAGTTGGTATTCAAACTCATGTCCTTTTCCCCTTTAAACTCAGTGCTATTTCCACTATACCAAAGTGTAGTTAATAACGTTCAGTTTATGCCAGACAGAATCCAAATGAAAACCAAATGTAAACATTCTTGATTTTATTTGCTCCTTAGACTCACAGTGGACTTCTTTATATTGGAAATATTTCTCTTGTTTTACATTTCAAAGCCTACTCTTCAGTGATACTGATGTCCAATTAGCAGAAAGGCTAGAGTAAAGCTCAACAGTGTGCCTGCTAATCACTTGTTTCTGTGTGTGTGTGTGTGTGTGTGTGTGTGTGTGTGTGTGGTATATACCACCACATTCTTTCTTCTTTCTATTTTAAATAAAGATAACAACTGTTTGGTATTTCACTAGAAGTGAAAAGCAGAAAAGGCAGACTTAAAAGAACTTTGCCTCTGCCCCCTACCTTGCAGCACAGGGCTAATAAACTAATAAAATCAGCTTTATTAAGTAGTCCTCAGTTTCATTCAACTGTCTACAATTAAAAATAAAAACCACTAGAAAGCCAATGAAAAAGTTAAAGTAAACTTGCAGAAAGTAAAGTGAAATTATAGCAGGGTCCAAGGAAAAGTTGAAAGAACAGTGGTTTTTTTAAAATGTGTAGTACTTGAATGGAAAGGATTCAAAAATCATAAAAATCAGATGATTTAATTGATGTTCATAAAATAATATTTATTGTTCACCCATCTGGGTACTCTACTACATTACTTAGGAAGGCTATACAAGAGTTAATTTTTAAAAGTCATACTTACTTCCTGCTCCAAATGTTTATATTTTGCAATAGACAACACTGCTTGAAATAAACACAGAATAATTGAAACAATAGATTTTTTTTTAACAAATCACATGCTAAGTAGGATGTTTTTCCAAAAGGGGTGGGAGGAGGAGTATTTCAAAGCTTATTTGCTTTACTACAGTTATTTTGCTTAAGTTTGTCCTTTGGAGAGGGCAAAGGTCAAAGAGGAGAAAAATTGGGTGGCTACTGGAGATCCAGGCCAGGAAGGTACAGTATCATCAACATGTTTCACAGACTGATTTTAAAAGGACATGATAGAGACCGGTAACGGACAAAGGCTTTCCTTATCAACTTATTTTTCACCTTAACTCTTCGTAAGTAAGAATGAACTCAAAAAATAAAAACCTTCCAGATAGCTCAAATGTACTATTATGTATGATTTGATGTTACAGTTATCCACATGTGTCTATTCCCTCCTACCAAACTGTAAACTCTCTGAAAGGAAAGACCTAAAAATCTTAGACAAGACCCTCTCTCCCTCCTCTCAGCTCCCAGCATTTTCTCTGGCTATTCTCCATGCCTGAAATACTGTTCCCCCTCTGCTCTAGACTACCGACCTCCCTGGCTCTGTTTAAGTACTGACTAAACTCCCACCTTCTACAGGAAGCCTTCCCCAGCCCCTCTTAATTTTAATGTCTTCCTTCATTTAACTATCTCCAATTTACCCTTTATATAGCTTGCTTTGTATATATTTGTTTGCATGTTGTCTCCTCCATTAGACTGTATGCTCCTTGAGGGCAGGGGCTGTCTTTTTCCTCTTTTGGTACATCCAACCCTTAGTACAGTGTCTGGCACACAGTAAGTGCTCAATAAGTATTCACCAACTGAGTGATTACACAGCACTAGCTTACAGCAGGCATATACATACAAACTGAATTGACTCCTAACTTCAGTGCTCAGCATTTATTAAGTGTCACAGTACACCTGCTAGTGGAGTGGTTAAATCAATTCCCATAACAAAAATATAGTCTTCAAGGATATCTGAACAAATACTTGTCCCAATACCAATTCCTGAAATCTCAACTTTTCAACAAGCCAATAATCACAAAAGAAGCCTACATGATCAGGAAGGAAAGGCAATATTCTGCCAATACAATGGTAGAGATATGTGCTCTAAGGGACACATTAGAATTTAAATTCAACAAATATTTAGTAAGCATCAACTTATAAGCAGAGCATTATGTTTGGCAGTGAGGAAATTCAAAGACAAAACTGCAAAAGATGCCACATAAAAGATGACACACAAAAGGTAAAGAACCTCTCCTCTAAAATCTAAAGCTTCCAATGCTTCAGGTAAAAAAAAAGTGGACATACTAAATGCATGTACTACTAAACTTTGCCTTACAAATAACATCAACAGTCACTAGGCACTACTGCAGCTTGCTCACTCACTGCTAAAACATTCTATAAAATTTCAAAGATACTAAATCCTAAACATTTTGAGTTTTTCTATTAACTCAAAATAGCTCTCTTTAATTCACTTAATTTATACTTATCCAAAAAATTTCCTAGGTTTCTAGCACAGAAGAATGATACTAGTAAAAGTCAAGAAAAAATAATCAGGAAATGAATCCTAATATCAAGGAGGAAAAAAACAATAAAACTTAATAAAAATTCATTTTACAATTCCTATTCCCAGAATTCTCATAAGAAAGGCTGAAAATAGCTACTCTCAAAGCAACAATCCAATTAGTCCACTCTTTGGCCAAGTCCTAAATCTACACAAAGGCCTAAGATAAATTTGATTCTGCTTCAGGGAATGGACCAATTACAGCACAGCTATTTTGAGAGCTTTCTTTTACTTCTAACACATATATACAGATAAAACCATGAATCTGAAGGACCGTGTTTTAGCAGCAGCTTCAGATTAACATTAAAGAAAAAATAAAAAAAGCAACCACATCCCCCTAAAGCCATAGCAACAAACCATTTTATTTTTCTGAAATTAAGAAAAAAACCTTTTCATTACTAAACTGTACATAATCTTTGACCACTTTTAGGCCTATATCCCAAAGAGATTTAAAAAAAAAAAAAAGGAAAAGGACCAAAAATACTTAAAGCAGCTCTTTTTTGTAGTGGTAAAGAATTGGAAACTGAGTCCCTTTCAAGTAGGGCATGGCTGGACCAATTACGGTATATGAATGTAACTGGACATTATTGTGGCATCAGAAATGAAGGACTGATTTCAGAAAGTCCCAGAAAAGACTTCTATGAACTGATACAGTGAACAGAATTAAGGGAACAACTTATATAATAACAACATTTTAAAGACAAATTTGAAAGACTTAAAAACTGTGATCAATGGAAGAACCAACCACAATTCCAGAGTATCACTGAAAAGCAGGGTACCCACCTCCTAACAGAGAGTTAGGTACAGCATGAGACATATTTCTGGGCAGAGCCAACGTGGAAATTTGTTTTTTTGACTCTACATATTTGCCACAAGAGTTCCTCCCCTCCCCCATTCCCATATCAATGTGGCAGATGGGGCGAGGAAAAACTGGGGAGAAAATAAGCTTTGTCAATAAAAAAAATTTGGATATAATTTTTTGAAAATTTTTTGCCTATTTCTAAATTAAAAGTTACTTATCTTTTCAACAAAATACAAACCTTGCAAAATGAGAAACTTCTAATACATTTTTTAGGAAAATAGTAGCTCTCGTGTACAAACTTGTTAAGATCTCTGGACAAATAAATCTTTTAGGTTCACTAGGTGAACCGAACTTTATGCAGAATTAGAAAAAACTTCATTTTCTGAGTCATATTTACTACCAGGAAAGATTTTCCTACATTAACTATATGACCTACAAAAATATTAAAACATTTCAGTGTGGTTATGACACTGTTAAAAATCTGCACAAAAATCATTTACTTGAGTTTCTTTCTCCTTCCCCAATAACAATAAAACATGCAGGTAAAGTAAAAAGGGAAGAAGGCACAAATGGTTTGAATAATCTAAAAATTGAATGAGTCAAAACTAACCACAAACTGACTAGAGATAACACATAACAGATCTTCATTGGCTCAAAGTACATGCAAAATATGTGCCAAAACATCAATACATAATAAATCAGTGAACCCACCTTTTCTCAATTCGTAGACATAGAGCAGTTCTTCCTGTTGGGTCCAACTTGAAATATTTTCTTGAAATCTAGGTAAAATAAAATAATATTTACATTTTAAATAATTTTGCTGATACATTACAATTCCACCTGGTAAGAGATTTATAGTTAAAAATAACTACTTCAAGTTAAGTAGTAGCAGAACAATGTATTTTCCTTTAATAGCTTAAAGTCAGAGTTTAATCTTCAAGCCCTGTAAGTGCAGTACAATATCATTTAGGGTCATACATCCCAACAGTCGTTCTGATTTATAACAAACAGCAAACTAAGTTACCTGATGTTCCAATACATCATCAGTTTTTGCACAGCTAACGTTTTGTATAGCTAAGAATATGTTACTCCTTTCCATTCCCATTTAGTAATCACCATTCATCAATCCTAATTTTCTAATCTTCTATTCAGATTCCTAATATCGTTCCTGTTCATATTTTCGTTAGCTTTATCCTGTCTGAAAACGTTAAACATTACAGTTCTCCACTATTATAGTTTTATTATCTATTTCTCCCCGGTATCTGTTTTTACATCATTGTCATTTCTATTTCCCTTCTTCAATTGGATGTATGAAAAGGCATTTATTAGGCACTTGTGTGGCATACGCTGTGCTAAATGCTGGGAGTACAAATGCAAAAATGAAGATAGACTTTGCCCTCAAGTAAGCTTTCGTTCTAACAGGGGAAGATAACACATGTAGAAATTCGGAAATATTAAATACTCCATTTTCTGATCATTATGCAATAAAAATTATATTCAACAAGTCTCCTAAGGAAAAATGTAAAAGTAATTGTAGACCAAATAACATAATTATAGAGAAACTGTGGGTCAAAGAAGAAATGTAAGAAACAAAAGAAAATTTCAGAGAAAAGGAAAATAATGAGAAACATATGAAAATTTAGATGGGCTGCAGCCAAAATAATTCTAAGAGAAACTTTTATATCTCTAAATGCTTTCATCAATAAGAAAGAACAAATCAATGAGTTGGGCATGAAATTTTTTAAAAACCTAAGTAAAAATTCCTCAGCTAAATAACAAAGCAGAAATTATGAAAAGAAGAGATTAATAAAACTGAAAGCAAAATAGATAAATTGATAAATAAAATCAGGGCTTTTTAAATTAATCAAAGATAAATGACTTTTTAAAAGAATATTGTTCATATCTAGAATAAATAACACTTTAAACAACTGAAGGGAAAATAAAGGAAATCATTATAAAACAATCTGCCCAATTTAATGCTAACAAAACCGATAACTTAGGGAAAACAGATGAACACTTACAAAAATATAAAATACCAAGATTAATAAAAGAAATAGGCTATTTAAATAACCCATTATCAGAAAAAGATATCAAGTCATGAATGAATTCTCAAGGAAAAATCTCTAGAATCAGATGGGTTTACAAGTGAATTCTATCAAACATTAAGAGAATAATTAATTCCAATAGCATATACAGGTTTCAACAAGAAGGCACCTTTACAATCTCTTCCTATTATAGTCTTGATACATAAATCAGGAAAAGACAAAACAAAGAAAACTACAGACTTCCTAAAGAACATTGTTGCAAAAACATTAAATAAACTATTAGGAAGCAGACTAAAACAAGAAAGATTATATACACTATGACCAAGTTGGGCTAATACCAGAAACCCAAAGTTGGTTCAACATAAGACTAGAAATACAATGAATTATTCATATGATTTTATCAATACATGCTAAAATGATTTTGACAAAATTCAACACTCACTTCTCTTAGAAATCTTACGAATGATTGGGAATCAGGTATATTTCTCCAGAAATCATAGGAATAAATGAAATTTTACCTAACACAATAAATACTATTTATCCAAATTTAAAAGCAAACATATGTAAAAGAAAAGTTAGAAGCCTTTTCCACTAAGATCAGAGGCAAGCAAAGATGCCAATTACAATCATCATTATTTAACACAGTACTAGAATTACTAGCCATAGGAATAAGACAAGAAAAAAGAAATTAAGAGAATAGGGAGAAAAAGAAAACAAAATTATCACTTTTTATGGATTTTATGACAGTGAACTTAAGATTGCCCTAGAGAGCTAACTAAAAACTGTGAAAATAGCTTTCAAAACGTTGCAGGATATAAAATAATTTCACATAAATCATCAAGATTCCTATACATAAAACCAACAAAACACAGCAAGAAGAGCTAGAAAGAGAAATTCTATTAAAAATGATACAGAATGGGGCAGCTAAGTGGCACAGTGAGTAGAGCACTGCCCCTGGAGTCAAGAGGACCTCAGTTCAAATCCGGCCTCAGAAACTTGACACACTTACTAGCTGTGTGACCCTGGGCAAGTCACTTAACCTCAATTGCCCTGCCTTCCCCCTCCAAAAATAACAATAATAATAATAATAATGATAATACATAAACTACAGAGCTTGTGGTGGCTGTGGAGAGGGAGTCCTCCTGGTAGTTACACAGCAGAAAGAAATGCTTGCACTCACAGACTAGAGCACAGGTTGGGAGAGGAGTATCATACCACCTCAGAATAGAAGTATCTCTGAAAACAGCAGCGCAAAACCCCTGAAGCTTGGGACAGAGCACTCTCCACTATGGAAACAGTCATATATGGACAAAGAGCTCAAAAGTCAAGTAATTGGCTGGGAAAATGAGCAGGTAGTATAAAAGGGCTCAGACTATAGAACCTTACTTTGGTGACAAAGAAGATCAAAACATACAGCCAGAAGAAGTTAATGAAGTCAAAGAGCCTACAACAAAAGCCTCCAATACAAATATGAATTTGTCTCAGACCATGGAAGAGCTCAAAAAGGATTTGGAAAAGCAAGTAAGAGAAGTAGAGGAAAAACTGGGAAGAGAAATGAGAGTGATGCAAGAAAACCATGAAAAACAAGTCAATAATTTGCTAAAGGAGACCCGAAAAAAATACTAAAGAATATAACACCTCAAAAAATAGACTAACTCAAATGGCAAAAGAGCTCCAAAAAGCCAATGAGGAGAAGAATGCCTTGAAAGGGCAGAATTAGCCAAATGGAAAAGGAGGTCTAAAAGACCACTGAAGAAAACACTGCCTTAAAAATTAGAATGGAGCAAGTGGAAGCTAACGACTTTATGAAAAATCAAGAAATTATAAGACAGAATCAAAAGAATGAAAAAATGGAAGATAATGTGAAATATCTCATTGGAAAAACCACTGACCTGGAGAACAGATCCAGAAGAGATAATTTTAAAATTATTGGACTACCTGAAAGCCATGATCAAAAAAAGAGCCTAGACATCAACTTTCAAGAAATTATCAAGAAAAACTGCCCTTATATTCTAGAGCCAGAGGGTGAAATATAAATTGAAAGAATCCACTGATCACCTCTTGAAAAAGATCCAAAAAGATTTTCTCCCAATTTTCTGCTTCCCTCCTAATCTTTGTTGCATTGGCTTTTTTTGTACAAAAACATTTCAATTTAACATAATCAAAATTATCCATTTCGCATTATGTAATGCTCTGTATCTCTTATTGGGTCATGAATTCTTTTCTTTTCCATAAATCTGATAAGTAAACTATACCTTGCTCTCCCAAATGGCTTATAGTATCAGCCTTTATTCCTAAATCATGAACCCATTTTGACTTTATTTTGGTATATGATGTAAGATATTGGTCTATGCCCAGTTTCTGCCCTACCATTTTCCAATTTTCCCAGCAGTTTTTGTGAAAGAGTGAATGCTTAGCCCAGAAGCTGACCTCTTTGGGTTTATCAAACAGGCGACTGCTGTAGTCGTTGACTTCTCCATCTTGTGTACCTATCCTATTCCACTGATCCACAACTCTGTTTCTTAGCCAGTACCAGGTAGTTTTGATGACTGCTGCTCTATAGTACACTTTAATATCTGGTATGGCTAGGCTACCTTCTCTAGCATTTCTTTCCATTAATACCCTAGATATTCTAGACCTCTTGTTCTTCCAGATGAATTTTGTTATTATTTTATCCAGCTCTGTAAAATAAATTTTTGGTAGTTCAATTCGTATGGCACTGAATAGATAGACGTAGGTAAAACTGTCATTTTTACTATATTAGCTCAGCCTAACCATGAGCAACTGATATTTTTCCATTTATTTAGATCTGACTTTATTCATGTGAAAAGTGTTTCATAATTATGTTCATACAGTCCCTGGGTTTGTCTTGGCAGATAGACTCCCAAATATTTTATAGTGTCTACAGTAACTTTGAAAGGAATTTCTCTTTCTATCTCTTGCTGTTGGGCTTTGTTAGTAATGTATAGAAATGCTGAGGATTTCTGTGGGTTTATTTTATATCCTGCAACTTTGCTAAAGTTGTTTATTATTTCAAGTAGTTTTTTACTTGATTCACTAGGATTCTCTAAATAAATCATCATATCATCTGCAAAAAGTGATAATTTTAGTTTCTTCTTTGTCTATTCTAATTCCTTCAATTTCTTTTTCCTCTCTTATTGCTACAGCTAACTTTTCTAGTATCAAATTGAAGAGTAGGGGTGATAATGGACATCTTTGCTTCACCCCGATCTTATTGGGAATGCATCTAGCTTAACCCCATTACAAATAATGTTTGTTGATGGTTTTAGGTAGATGCTATTTATAATTTTAAGGAAGGCCCCATTTATTCCTATGCTTTCTAGTGTTTTTAATAGGAATGGGTGTTGTATTTTGTCAAAGGCTTTTTCTGCATCTATTGAGATGATCATATGGTTTCTGCTAGTTTTGTTGTTGTTATGGTCAATTACACTAATAGTTTTCCTAATATTGAACCAGCCTTGCATTCCTGGAATAAATCCTACCTGGTCGTAGTGTATTATTCTCTTGATAAGCTGCTGCAATCTTTTTGATAATATTTTATTTAAAATTTTCGCATATTCATTAGGGAAACTGGTCTATAATTTTCTTTCTCTGTTTTGACTCTACCTGGTTTGGGTATTAGTACCACATTTGTGTCATAAAAAGAATATTCACAAAATAAAGTCAAAATGGGTTCATGATTTAGGAATAAAGGCTGATACTATAAGCCATTTGGGAGATCAAGGAATAGCTTACCTATCAGATTTATGGAAAAGAAAAGAATTCATGACCCAACAAGAGATACAGAGCATTATATAATGCGAAATGGATAATTTTGATTATGTTAAATTGAAATATTTTTGTACAAAAAAAGCCAATGCAACAAAGATTAAGAGGGAAGCAGAAAATTGGGAGAAAATCTTTACAACTAGTGTCTCTGATAAAGGCCTCATTTCTAAAATATACAGGGAACTGAGCCAAATATACAGGAATACAAATCATTCCCCAATTGAGAAATGGTCAAAGGATATGAACAGGCAGTTTTCAGAGGAAGAAATTAAAGATATCTATAGGCATATGAAAAAATGCTCGAAATCACTATTGATTAGAGAAATGCAAATCAAAACAACTTTTAGATACCACATCTCTCCTGTCAGATTGGCTAAAATGACAAAACAGGAAAATGATAAATGCTACAGAGGATGTGGGAAAACTGAAACATTGTTACATTGCTGGTTGAGTTGTGAACTGATCCAGCCATTCTGGAAAGCAATTTGGAACTATGCCCAAAGGGCTATAAAAATGTACATACCCTTTGACCCAGCAATACCACTTTAGGGTTGTATCCCAGAGATCATACAAGTGGGAAAAGGACCCATATGTACAAAAATATTTATTGTGACTCTTTTTGTGGCAGCTAAGGATTGGAAATCAAGAGGATGCCCATCAATTGGGGAATGGCTGAACAAGCTGTGGTATATGAAGGTTATGGAATACTATTGTGCTATAAGAAATGGGGGTGATACAGACTTCACAACAACCTGGAAAAACCTACACGACACAATGCTGAGTGAGTGGAGCAGAGTCAGGAGAACATTATACACAACCACAAATAAATGGATTCTTTGAGGACTAACACTGACAGACTTTGCTCTTCTCAGCAACACAAGGTGCAAAGACAACTCCAAAGGACTCACGATGGAGAATACTATCTACATCCAGAGAAAAAACTATGAAGAATGAATGCAAATTGAGACACACTTCACGCTCACTTTTTCCCCCCCTTTTTTTGCCTCTTTTGTTTTTGGGTGGTTTTTTTTTGGTTCTGTTTCTTTTTTCTCATGATTCATTCCAATGGTCATAATTCTTCACCACAACTTGACTAGCATGTAAATTAATTCAATCAGAAGTTATAAGTGGAAGCTATATGGGATTCCATGCCGTCTTGGGGGGGGGTGAGGGAGGGAAGAAACTCTGAAACTCAAAATTATGTAGAACTGAGTGTTGTAAACAAAAAAATTTAAAAAAAAGAAAAAGATCCAAAAAATAAGACTCCTAGGTATATTGTTGCCAAATTCCAGAGTTCCCAGGTCAAGGAGAAAATATTGCAAGCATCCAGAAACAATTTGAATATTGTTGAAACACAATCAGGATAACACAAGATCTAGCAGCTTCTACACTAAGGGATCGAAGGGCTTGGAATATGATATTCTGGGGGTCAAAAAAGCTAGGATTAAAACCAAGAATCACCTACCCAGCAAAACTGAGCGTTATCAATGACAGGGGAAAATTGATATTCAGTGAAATAGAGGACTTTCAAGCACTCTTGATGAAATAACCAGAGCTGAATAGAAAATCTGACTTTCAAATACAAGAATCAAGAGAAGCATGAAAAGGTTAACAGGAATGAGAAATCATATGGGACCAATTAATGTTGAATTGTTTTGTTTACATTGCTACAAGGAAAAATGATATCTGTAACTCATGAGACCTTTCTCAGTATTAGGGTAGTTGAAGGGAATATATATACATACATACATACATATATATACATATATATTTATATATTGAATATGAAGAGATATCTATAAAAATAAAATTAAAGGGTGAGAGAGGAATATATTGGGAGAAGGAGAAAGAGAGAGATAGAATGATGTAAATTATTTCATATAAAAGTGGCAAGAAAAAGCTATTATAATGGAAGAGAAGAGGAGGTAGGTAAAAGGGAATGAGTGAACCTTGCTCTCATCAGATTTGGCTTAAGGAGAGAATAACATACACACTCAATTGGGTATCCTACCCTACAGGAAAGTAGGGGGAAGGGGATGGGGGCTGGGGAATGATAGAAGGGAGGGTAGACTGGGGGAGAAGGTAGTCAAAAGCAAACAGGGACAGGGTCAAAGGAGAAAACTGAATAAAGGGGAACAGGATAAGATGGAGGGAAATATAGTCTTTCACAACATGACTATTATAGAAGTGTTTTGCATAACAATACACGTATAACCTATATGGAATTGCTTGCCTTATCAAGGAGGGTGGGTGGCGAGGGGAAAAGGGAGAGAATTTGGAACTCAAAGTTCTAAAAACAAATGTTTAAAAATATTGTTTTTACATGCAACTGGGAAATAAGATATACAGGCAATGGGGTATAGAAATCTATCTTGTCCTAAAAGAACGTAAGTAGAAAAGCAATTGGGGGCAGAGGGTTGGAATGGGGTGATAGAAGGGAGGGCAGACTGTGGAAAGGGGCAATCAGAATACATAACATCTTGGGGTGGAGGAGAGGATAGAGATGGGGAGAAAATTTGTAACTCAAAATCTTGTGGAAATGAATGTTGAAAACTAAAAATAAATTTTAAAAAATATTTCTCAAGTTTATAAGCTAAAAAAAAGAAACAAAAAAAGTACAGAAACTATAAAATACTTGGAAGTCTATCTTCCAAAATTTACTCAGAGATTACATAACTAAAAAACACTCTTTACAATCAACATTAATTGCTCCTGGGTAGGTCAAGCCAATATAATAAAAATGACAGTGCTACCTAAATTAGCCATTCAGCAATGTAGCAAACTCCCAAAAGAATATTTTCATAGCTAGAAAAAAATAATAAAATTCACATGGAGGAACAAAACTTGATCAAGAAAGTAAAGGATAATAATTTAAAAAGTGGAAAGGAAGGAGAGATCTATCAATCAGCACCATATTTCAAACACTATTTACAAAGCAGCAACCATTAAAATGACTGGTCTCAGTTTTTTAAAAAAGAAAGTTGATTAGTGAAACAAACTGCGTTCACAACATACAAATGCAAACATAGTATCATAGTTTTGGGTACACTCAAAGATTCCAGTTATTGGAAGAAGGACTCATTATTTGATTAAAAAAAACTCTAGGACAACTGGACAGCAGTCTGACAGAAAATAGGTTTAGGCCAACACTTCACACCATATGGAAAAGATAAGCCCCAAATGGTTACAGGATAAAGGTCACATCATAAAAAAATCTATGGGGGAAGAGAAAAATTAACTTATGTACAGTTAAATAAAAGAGAGGATCACACAAGATAAAATGGACTAGTCTAATTAATAAAATCTTTAAAATATGGTTTTTGCACATACAAATCTAATGTAATAAAAATTTAAAGGGAAATCAGTAACTTGGAAAAATCTTTGCTACAAGTTTCTCTCATGAACCTCTTATTTCTAAGACATAAGGAATGGATTCAAATTTATAAGACTAAGAGCCATTCCCCAATAGATAAATGGTCAAAGGATATGAACAGGCACTTTTCAAAGGAAAAATTCCAAACTATCAATAATCATATGCTCTAAATCACTAATAATTAGTGAAAAAATGATTATTTTTAAAAAAGAAGATAATTCAGATATTCCTTATTTGTGGATGGCACTGTGATGACTGCAACAAATGGAAGATGTCTCTTAAATGAGATCCACAAGCACTCAAAGGAGTTGAGTCTCATAATCCACAGAGGAAAAACCAAATGGGTAAAAAATGCCTATCACCCAGAACTTCCCAAAGTAGGCCTACAGGGGAGAGGGCATTGGAATGACTGACGGGGGGAGGGAGTGGTGGTAATAGCCTTCAGTGCAATTGTGAGTCATTAAATAAAAATAAGGAGGTGGTGGAAGCATGAGGAAAGAAAATAAGAAAATTTTGAAAAACCATTCATACATATTTCATCTGTTGTGTACCAGAGTTAAAGTCATAATGATTACATTATTTTCCAAATATACACACAAAATGCAAGTTATTACCAATCAGCAGTCAAGTCCGCCAACAGGTCTTAACAAGCATGTGTTCGCAGGCAAGTCCAACATACATCAGCAGGAATATGTGCATGTAATGACTTGTTTACAATACGATACTATATGTTTACATGATGCAATGCATCATCAAAATTTCAATGTAGGAAAAAAAAACCACAAATTTCCAATACATTATTAAATTTAAGATGTGTAAATTTTTTTTAATTTTATATTTTTTGAAATGACACAAAATTTTTTTTAAAAAAATCATTAAAGGGTTAAAGAAAGTAGTTTTCCAGCAGAGTACTAAGTAATTTTTTTTAAGAGGGCAGGTAGGCCAAATAAGTTTGGGAACCTGTAGTCCAGACTATAATTTTTTAAAATACTTTTTCCCAAGAAGATTATGTAAATTTGTGACTATTTGCTATTTACCACTTGTGACTATCTTTCAACTCTTTCCTTCTCTGCACCCCACTATTAACTTCATTCACCCATCTTTTAAACACCATCTTTTCCCAGGGATGCAACATGGTCACACTTTACAGACTACCACTATTTCAAAGAATCAAAATTATGGAGGACAGTGGTCAGTGAAGAGGCGGGGAGTGAGTATAAAGACCTTTGGTAGGTTACTAATGATTAACTATGTATAAGAAGTTAAAAATAAGAGGTGGTATTAAAAAATATCATTCACTTGGCATGTTACTGTAAAAAGAGGCAGGCTAACCACATCTGGGACAAGGATAACAACAGGACAATGAGGTCTGTACTGTCAGTGGGGTAATATCAGGCAGCAAAGACAGCACTAGACTTAAAGTCAGGAAAATGTCAGGAAATCTTTTCTCAGACACTTGTTAGCTGTATGACCTTGGGCAAGTCACTTAATTTCTGTCTGCCTCAGTTTCCTCATCTATAAAATAGAGATAATAATGGCCTCTACGACTCCCAGGGTTGTTCTGAGGATAAAAAGAGATAAAGAACTTTTCAAACTTTAAAAATCTATACAAATATTAGCTACTATAAATATTGCTATTGTCATTGTTAATAAATTAAAAGACGCAGAAGACCTCCAGTATGTTATGGGGACCCCAAGTAGCCTTCATGTAAGGACCTGAACAGAAGTCTCTAAGGATGAGAAGGTATGTTAGATACAGTTTGGCCAACAGGAAAGGCATCCACATTGATAAGATCATTACTACACTGAAATATCAATGTCTTTTTAAAAATGGGATAAAATCCTAAAATGTTATATGTTTTCACAAAGAACATTAACTAAACTACACTCATTTTTAAACTCTATTTCCTAATGTACAAAATGAAGGTTAGAAATCTTTTCTGCTTAAGGTATGTTAAGCAAATAAGCACATATGGTATAGATGTTTCTGAGAATTAGGGTTTCCAGTCCATGGATGAGTATACAAGGATTCTCCTTCCCAGACTTAATAGTAGGGGCTCTTTTAAGCATTTGCAATACAAAGAGCTTGTCCCTAGGAGAAAATGTGAATTCATTTTGTCTGTCACCATCTTTGCCAAGGCCAATAAGAGCTGTTTATTGACAGTAATAACAGCTAGCACTTACATAGCACTTTAAGGTTGGCAAAATACTTTACATAACTCATTTGATTCTCACGACTCCGTAAAGTAGGTGTAATTATCCTTATTTTACAGATGAGGGAACTGAGGCACAAAGAGGCTAAGTGACTTGCCCAGGGCCACACAACTACTAAGTGTCTGATGCCAGACTCAAAGCCTTGGCTTTCTGTATGCACTGCACCATCTAGTTGCCACGCAGGAAATTCCATAAGCTTCCCAAATACAATGGACTACATACAAGCTGCTTTAAAAAGTGACATTGCTGCAGTCCTGTTTCAAGAGTACTTTCCATTAATGGGAATGCAAGCAGAGAAGACTAAAGTTTCTTTGTAGCATGTGATGAATTTACTAACCAGAAACCAAGATAAACATATGCAAGAATTTTCCTTTATAGCCTACCTATAAGTATGAACACTCTTTTGAAAAAAGAAAACTGCTGAAAACTGAGAAGCTGGCTTTTCCTATTACACAGTCTTTCTATGAGGAAAAAGAAGCAAAATAATGCTGCTTGTATGTGTTTTATATACTCAAACATCTGGAATAATTGCATTCTAACTCCATTTCCAAAGGAATGGGGGTAGGGAATGGCTCCAGATTTTATAAAGACCTTAAAAGAAACTGTATGAGACTTCTTTTAAATTTTTAGGTCTGGAGATTTCTGCATGAATCTCCATGATTTTGTGCCTCTGAAATTGTCTTTTCAGAATCTATTTGTGAAATGGAGCCCACTTTTATTCAAGGAAAGAAGAAAATTTTAAATTGGAGATAAATTTGAAATACGGAAAATAAAATAATTATTTTCCTTTCCAATTAATCTTTTCTTTTTCTTGCAGGCCAGAGTCTTCCCAACAGAGTGAGTCTAAGCCTAGATTAGAGATTTATGGAAAACCTACAATGAAATAAGAACTAAGAGAAGTTTTCCAGAAGGCACAAAAAAAAAGAAAGAAAAATTCAAAATAAGGGTCTGGAACTAGCTTAATTTATAACCAAGCCAGTGTTAAGGTGGAAATGATGCTATCTGACCATATTAAAAAGACAGTTAACTTTTTTTGAAAAAAAAAGTTCAAACAAAAATAAATGACTACTATTTATAAAATAAGGCCTATTATAACTTGCCCAAAAGAAACAATAAAATGTATCAAAAACTGAATTAGACAAACACCAAGAAACTGAATTCAGGATAAAAGTCAATTTGTGGAAAAATAAATCCAAGTTAAACAAGTTGAAATAGTAAACAAAACTATTACAGATCAAAGGATAACGATAATCCTTACACACGAGACTTCCCAAAAAAAGGAGACTAGGAAATATTTTCAGTCATGTCACCATTAAAGTCAGTTACTGGCAATACAGATATAAAAATAGTGGTTTGCAGTGCCCCAAAGTTATTTTTCCCTCATCCTCCCTTTCTCCATAATTCATCAGAAAAAGTATATGCAGAAGTAATCAATGGAAACAAAAAATGGCTGACAGAATGTTGAATTACTAGGTATAGAAGGTGGTGAAAAAAGTTCTAGTTGCTTAATTTCATTTATTGTGTTATTTTTTGCTGGGTGGGTGTGTGTGTGTGTGTGTGTGTGTGTGTGTGTGTGTGTGTGTTTAAATCCTCTAGGGATATGAGGAGGCCATAGGCTAGTAAATACAAAGTGGTTCAACAAACAAGGGTGGTCAAGGATTTTTTAATCAACTATGAACAAGAAAACCTTTGAAAAAATCTTGACAGTTTAAAATATGGGCCATATCTAATGAGTTGAAATTCAGATGGGGCTTGGGTTCAAAAAGTCAACAGTACAACTACAAAATGGGAAGAAGGTGAAAAGGGCACAACAAAAAAGCAATTCAAGTGAAAAGGATCCAAAGAATTTAGTGGAATAAAAACTCAACAGAAGTCAATACTGTCACGTTGAAGCCAAAAACATTGCAGCTACCACAGCATGCAGAAAAAGAAGTCTAGCATCTGGAATGAAGAAGGTGATAGTACTATTTTATTCTTCACTGGTCCGATCACATCTATGGTATTGTGTTTAGTTTGGGAAACCACTTGTAGTCATTTCCTAGCTCTGCTACTGTGTGATACTAGAGCAAACAATGTAACATGTAACCTCGCTAAACCTCAGTTTATTTATCTGCAAAATGAATGGGTTGGCCTAGATGGTCTGAAGTTATTTTTAGCTCTACATTTATGTTCTATGATCTAGCAGTCCAGCACTTGAAAGGAGAACCAAGAAAGAAGAGTCAGAAAAACGCAGAGAGGAGAGAGTACCCAGGAAGTGTCAAACAATATCAAATATTCTGGAAAAAACTAAAAGGATAAGGAGTGAGAATAAGCCATCTGGTAATATCACCAGTAACTTTGGAGAGAGCAGTTTCCATCGGACGGTGAGGATGGAAGCCAGAATACAGAGCATTTAGAAGAAAATGAGAAGCACCAACTTCACACACCTTTTTCCAAGAAGTTTCTTTGAGAAGGGGAGGAGAGGTATAGGACAATAGCTGGTGTACATGGTACTGAGGGACAGAAGGAATGGAGGTCATGGTGAGAAAAAAGACAAAAGGTGGGTTTAGGAACTAAAGGAGTGAAGCGTAAGGGGGAGATTAAAAGATCATGATTAGATAAAGGAAAATCAGAGTTCTTGAATACAGAATTGGAACTCATAGGTGATAGAAAAATCAAGGAGGTATTACCATCCCTATTTGTAGCTGAGGGAGAATGGAGGACTGGACATGACAGTTGATTAGACTGAGAAACTAGAATGTATACTGAAGTTCCCTACAATGAGGGAAGGAGACAGTAGAAAGGAAGACTGAGTCACACAATTAATTCATTGAAAAAAAAGGGAAGAATGTTCTGGTGATTAGGGCAACAAGCTGCCATGAAAGGAACCCAACCTAAAGCCTCCTGAAAAGGGAGAAGATAAATGGATGACCCACAATGTGGACCACAGACTGAAAGAACCTCAGATTTGGAGGTGACCTATCCAAGAGGGCATCTTTGTCCAAACTGCACTTTAAATAAGCTCAGCCCCTTCAAAAAGAACATATCTGTAAAGCATAAGGAGAAAAGACTATAATAAGAGCTGCTGATATTTACACAGATTTAAAAGTTTTCAAAGTGCTTTGGATGTATTTATTATGCATTTCAAGTACATAATTAGAATGGTATTAATAATAGAATAATAATAATAAACAACATCAGATCTGTAAAAGACTTTAATAGACATCTAAAGCAAAATCTGCTCATTTTACAAGTGAGAAAATTATGATCCAAAAGTTAAATAATTTGGCCAAGGTCATACAAATAGTAAGAGAACTAGAATTAGCACCCAGATATCTTGAAATTTATGCTCTATTCACTGTACCATGCTAACGACAACTATAAAAGGATAGATAATTTATGTAACTACTAATAAATATTTTACAAGTAATGTAAAGTAGCACTTATCTGTAGTTCTCGTGCACTCAATGTATCTATCATGTTTACACGTCTCAAATATATATGCACTATTTTCTCTTTTAATGTGTGTGAGGAGAGAAGGGCGGCAGGAAGAAGGAGGAAGGGAGAGAGGGGGGAGAGGAGGGAGTGAGAGAAAGCGAGAGTGAAAGATTTAGAGAGAGAGAGAGAATATGAATATCTACTACTACTCTGTAAATTCTATTACATTAGAAACTGTCTTATTCAATCTTGGCTTTCTCCAACATTTGGGATACCATAAGAATTCAATAAAATTTTGGTGAAAGTTTTAAAATAAAATCTTCTACCCTTGACATACTGGCACAAAGAAAACTTTCCACACTTTGAGTGATTTCATAAAATATCCTCCCAAAAAGAAGTATTGACATTTCCTAAGATATTTATTAAGTAAGAGGATGCTTATCACTTATTTTGAAAGGCTACAGTTATAGTAGACTAGCTCCTGAAATTAAAAATATCTAGAAGCTGTTTTTGCAGGGAGAAAAATATGGTTCATTTATGTACTGACTGTGAAAATAACAGATATAAAAAATAGAGATAAATATCACTGTTACAATATCAATTTTAACTTTATTTGAATACATTGACAGTGAAATCCACCCAAAAGCATATAATTATTGTGGCAAAGTATCCAACGTTTTCTGACTGATTTGAGGGAAAAGAGAGTGAAATTAAGAAAATCTGTCCAATTCTTGGGATCAATTTTCACTCCTGAGAAAAGAAGAACTCAATGGAAACTTCCAATACAAATAATAGAGTTGTCAATTACATAACATCATATCCCCTTTTTATGAAGTAAAACAAGTAAGGGATAGGTCTTTGTAAGTCAAAGACACATTACGAGGCACACAAAACATGAGAAAAATGCCTTTGACATCAAGTATCAAGATTCAATTTAGTTTGGCAATTTCTCTTAGTAGTTTCTGATAGAAGAATTTGTTAGATTAGCTACGTATAAACCACCAGAAGAATGTTTATTCCTCACAGCACATTCATACTTCATGCTAATTAAAAATAAGTGATACCAAATCCCCCCTTGACATTTTGCCACCCAAGGAAGCCATTGTTGACATGAATACCAAGCATTCTCTTATATTTAGTTTGTTCTTTTGCAAACCATGAAGCTAGAAATAAATGCCAAGAAAAACATTTTCTAGAGTATGCTACAATGTTTTCTAATTTCAATGTCTCCTGTAAGACAGAATGGAAAATTTATCTTCATGTCACTTAAAATTAAGAACCTATTTGTAAGTCACAGTTAAATTGGTCAGGAAAAGAAGTTAAAATTGTGGAATCTTTCAGATTCTATGGTGTAACTCAGCAAACATCTCATTCCATTTGTTTATGGATCACAAGATTCTAGACCTGAATGAGAATTTAGTGGCTACCTAATCCAAGTATCAGACAAGAAGGAATTCACCATTCAAAGTATTCCTCTCAGGTCTTCTATTTAAGGAGAGACTCCCAAGCAGTCTACTCATCACTTCCCATCTGGTTGATCCATTGGATTTCTCCATTATCTCCAGAAATTCATCTTCCTGCAAGATCAAATCAACTCTCAAACTCACACCTCCTCAGTACCCCTTGCCTCTTGGGCCCCTCCCAAGGAGAGGATGGATGGGGGGACATTGGAGAGCTCCTCCTAGCTCCTATGTTTAAGGAGGGGGCCCAGGGCAAACACACTTCATCATTTCCCACCTGGCTGCAGGCCTTCATCATGCCCTTTTACTGTATACCTTGCCTTCTCTCCCCCATCCCTATTCAGCTTCCTTTTATGTGTTGTCTTTCCCCATTAGACTGTAAACTCCTTGAGACCAGGGGCTGCCTTTTACCTTTCTTTCTATCCCTTGCAATACATATGTAAATTCCCTCCCAGACCTACTTGTCGTAGGAGGATAAACTCATTGACATTTTCTGGAAGACCTAAGAATATTAACAATACTAATCATGGAGAACACTTAGCAAAACATGGATAACACTTAGCAAAGTACCTGACACTTAATGTTGATTGACAGTATGCTGAAAGCTAACAAAGTAATGGTGAGGAAATTGGTGCCATCTTCATGTAAATTGAAAACATATTTTTTGTTGTTGTTATTGTTTTTAAAGAAGGATCTGGTTGTTTTCATGATGAAAATAAAAACCAGAGTAGAGAACCTAACCGGAACCGCAAGAGCTAATGAATAAGACATTTTAAAAATAAGTTCGAATCAATGAATATAAGCTACCCAATCTATTTTTGATAAGTAAGTTATAGAGGAAGTCATTAATACTAATGTCTGATGACACCCACGTTTCACATCCAAATTCTTCCTTTTCCAATGTTCATTCAACTTTTTTCTGGTTATTTCAGAAAGAAAGCCTCAACTAGCTATTAAATTATAATAAATTGTTCATCTCTCCTTAAACAAGACTATACCCTCAAAACTTCTGCAGAAATCAAGCATAATCAAGAAAGTAGAAATTATCAGAATTGTGGATAATGAAATTCTACTTTTGGAGGTTCCCTATTTATATTGCCATTTTTAAATCAAAATCTAAATGTTCTCCATGATTAGTATTGTTAATATTCTCAGGTCTTCCAGAAAATGGCAATGGGTTTATTCTCCTAGGACTAGTAGGTCTGGGAGGGAATTTACATATATAAAGCAAGGAGTCCTGACAAGTTCTATGAGACTACTGGGGAGTAAGGTGTCAACCGTATGGCTTCTATTATGGTATTAATTCATGGCATTAGAATGTCACATAGTAGCATGTTATATCCCACAGAACCACAAAAGTTCCAAGCAAGAGGCTGAATTTCACAGCAGAACAAACAATGAAGTAGACTGTTTGAACATGAATGAAAATAAGCACAAGATTTTCTATTTTGGAATGCAGGGGATTGCACTATTATTTGTCATTCAATGTGGGGAAATGGAAGGTCACTGGATTTAGAGTTAGGAGACTTGAGTTCTAATCCTAGCTTTGATCCTTACTACCTGCAATCATCTAAGCAAAAAAGAAAACAAAAACAAAAAAAAAAAACACTTCACCTTTAATGGCTTTAATTTTGTTAACTACAAAATAAAGGGATTGGAATAGATCACCTCTAGGTTCCTATCCAATTAAATCCTATGATCCTACAAATCTGTTGCAATGTCAATTCCCAGGCTTCATTTATCTTGGGGTGGGGAGGGGTCCTCTATTATCGTTAGCTTCCCTCTATAGTGGAAAATGTCCTGTATTTAGTGTCAGAGAAAATAGGTTAATGTCTCAAGTCTGACACTATGATCACTATGTGTGATCTTGGACATGTCACAACCTCTTCTAGATCTAGGTTTTCTTTCTTTTTTTTTTTAAATTATTTTTAGTTTATAACATTCAGTTCCACAGGTATTTGGGTTCTAAAATTTCTCTCCCTCACTCTCCTCCCCCCTCACCCCTAAGATGGCATGTAATCCAATGTAGGTTCTATATTTACCTTCACATTGAATTTATTTACATAATACTTCAGTTGTAAAGAAGAATTATAACCAATGGAATGAATTGTGAGACAGGAGAAATGAAACCAAAAATGAAGGAAAAAAAAAAAAGAGAGACCAAATAGTTTGCCTCCATCTGCATTCAGATTCTATAATTCTTTCTCTGGGTGTGCATAGCTTTTTCCATCATGAGTCCTTTGGAGCTGTCTTTGAACCTTGCATTGATGAAAGGAGCCAAGTCTATCAAAGTTAGTCCTTACAGATATTGTATCTGTAATCGTGTATATTGGTCTCCTGGTTCTGCTCCCCTCACTCAGCATCAGTTCATATAAATCATTCCAGGTTGTAATGAAGTCCGTCTGTTCCTCATTTCTTATAGCACAATAGTATTCCATTACATTCATATACCACAATTTGTTTAGCCTTTCTCCAATTGATGGGCATCCCCTTGATTTCCAATTCTTTGCCACCACAAAAAGAGCTGCTACAAATATTTTTGCACATACTGGTCCATTTTTCATTTGTGTCATCTCTTTGGGATATAGCCTAGATCTGGGTTTTCTTATCTGTCAAATAAAGGAGTTAGAACAGATGACCTCTCAAATACCTTCCAGCTCTCACACTACAATCCTATGATCCTATCAGGGCATTTCCAATATTACATAACCTTTCATAACACAATGTACATATACCTAAACCCATAGGTCTAATCTTTAACTCCACTCCCCTAACCAATGCAAATTATCACTCCTAACCTATTCTCCAAATGTCCATTTTTCTATAGTGGGTTTTCTTTTAAAAGGGTATGTGTTAACAGAAATTTAATTGTAATCAATACTGCCACAGTCACAAGAGTCTCACTGTCTGCTAACACAAATGTTCTTGGGACTTCCTAAAAACACCTGCCATTGCTATTTGAATTACAATGTCTCTTGAATGCCCTAAGCCTCAACTCTGCCCGCTTTTGACACTACTCAATCCAAGGTGAAAAGAGGGACAGTCCACTAATTCCAAAGAAATATCCTACTGTCACATCAAATATGTCACAAACCTAACTTCTATGATCTATCAGGCTTTCCAATATTCTTCCTGGACTTTGCACTTTGCCACACAATCCAACTAATGATGAGGATAATGACAACAATGACTACATAAATAAAAGCTGGAATCAAAATAACTCAATGAAATGAATTATTCATCAAGAATTTACTACTAACAAAGAAAGCAAAAAGGAGCATTGGCAAGCTTAGAAAAGTTATGGTATTTGCTGAAATTGACTAGAATCATCTATTTAACATGAAGAATAGTGATTTTTCAAATGTCTGAAGAATAATTATTAAGTAATGACTAAAACTACATCTAAAACAAACTAAACAGGGTTGGAGGAGAACAGCGTGGCCGAAGAGAAGAGTCAGAGGTGAAAGAGTTGGACAAAAAAGACAATGAGAGACCACAGCTACTGTCACGTGAGGGATAAGGGTATCTCCCAAAAAGTCCTTCAGAGGCAATTGGTCCCCATGCTGAAGACAAATCAAGAAACTGTCCTGATTGGATCCACTTGTTACATAATCTCAACAGGGACCTCACTGAGACAAGGCAATCCCTTTATAGTGCCCTAAGTGAGTCACTATTCCACATTCAGTGGTTTTTCCAAACCTTATACATCCCTCTACCTATCAAAGCCAGCCCACCAACCACCAACCACCAACACCACTACCACCACTACCCTTCACAGCCTAGATGGTAGGTGTCCCGGTAGTCACTGTTTTGACACTAAAGTTGTTAAGTAGAACACACAATTAACATCTTTGAACCTAACCAAAAAAAAAAGTCATCCTCTGAATATTCTCCATAACCAACATATTCCTTGTCCTCATTAAATAAATCAAGAATGTTCCTAAATTTTAAAAATGCCATATTTTTTTCCATTTTGAATATTTTTTCCTCATAAAAAATACACACAGGAAAAAAATCTTCTAAGACGATTTTTACATGACTTCTTTGTCAGAAGTTCCCTGGGAAAGTTAATGACAAGTAATTACCGAAATTCAACTACTTCAGGATAAAAACTTCTCTTCCTTCTACTTTCAAATTGCTTCAAACAATTGGCTGAACCTCATCTGATCACAATCCACCAGCTTTCTCCCTTCCTTTTTGCCTTCCTATACCAAATCCAACTATTCTCCACACCATGAGTTTCAGTCCCTAAATTCCCAGTTCTCTCCCAGGCCATCTCCCCTACACTAGCCACTCTCTCCACCTTTCCCAATCTTGACCCCTTGATGAACCAGTTCAACTCCACACTCTCCTCTCTTCAGTCCCTGGACCCCTTTCTCATATCTCTCATTGTGCCCTCCCAGGTCTTGGTCTTAGATCATTTCCACTGTTTACCTCCATCACTTCTATACGTGTTACTGAATGAAAGTGGAGAAAATCATGCAATCATTCTAGGTTCACAACCAATTTATGTTCACAACTTCAACTGGACCCTCACTTCTCTCATCAACTCTCCACAGCAACTCTTCCAAGCCTTTGTATTCCTTCTCAAACCTCCCATGACTCCCTCTGCCCCCACCTTCTCAGCTGAGAACTTTGCCTCATATTTTACAGAAAAAAAATAAAGCCATTCACCATGAGCTTTCACTTCTCCCTTCTTCCTCATCTCATCTCATTCATAAGCTTTCTGCTACTATCTCTTCCTTTACCCGTCTCCAACATATATTCCCCTTTGTCATCCTCACTCTATCATTTATTTTCAATTTCTCCCTGTCTACTGGCTCCTTCCCTACTGCCTACAAGCATGTCCATGTCTCCTCAATCTCCAAAAAACCTTTACTTGATTCAACTATTGTCTTGCAACTCTTCTGCCCTGTATGACTAAACTTGAAAAAAAATCCACAATAAGTGAATCCATTTTCTCTACTCTCCCTTTCTTCTTACAATCTACTTTCCAATCTGATCACTCACTGAAACTGCTCCTTCCAAAGTTAACGATGATCTCTTAAACAGCCAAAGCCAGTCTCTTCTCAATCCCTATTCTCCTCTACCTCTCTGCAACCTTTGACACTGCTGATCACTCTCTTCTCCTTGAAACTCTTCTCTCTAGATTTTTGGGGCACACCTCTCCTCCTGCCTATTAGACCCCACTCTTTCTCAGTCTCCTTTGCTGGATCCTCATCCAGGGCACACTCAAACCACAGGTGTCTCACAGGGTTGACCTAAATTTATTATCTCTCCCCTAAAGCACACTCGAGTGTACACACACACACACACACACAAACTCCCTTATTACTGTCAAGGATAACATCCTTTCAGTACCTCAAGCTTACAACTCAAGGATTGTCCCTGTCATCAACTCCTTCCTATCTCTCACCTCCCATAGCTAATTCGTTTCCAAAGTCCGTGAATCTCACATTTGTAGTATCACTCAAAAACACTCCCTTCTCTCTTCTAACACTGCCACTACCCTGGTGCAAGCTTTCAGTAGCTCACTCTTGGACCCCTGCAACAGCCTACTCATACTCCAGGCACAGAAATGAGTTTCCTAAAGCACAGGTCCAATTATGTCACACATAAAACCCCTACTCAATGAATCCCTATCGCTTCCAGGATCAAATATAAAATCCTCTGTTTGGCAAAGTCCTTTATGACCTTGCTTACATGCACACTCATTTCCAGTCTTCTTATACCTCACTCCTTATCACATACTCTTCAGTTTACTGATACTGGCCTCCTTGCTGTTTTATAAATAAGACATTCCATCTCTCGGCTCCAGGCACTTCTCTGGCTGCCCCTCATGTCTGGAATGATCTCCCTGCTCATCTACACCTCTTGGCTTCCGTGGCTTCCTTCAAGTCCCAAATAAAATCATATCTTCTACAGAAAGCCTTTCCTAACCTCAATTAATTCTAGTACCTTCCCTCTTATTTCCTATTTATTTTTTTATTTTCTTTTATAGCCTTTATTTTCTATTTATCCTGCATATAGCTTGTTTGTGCATATTTGTTTACTTGTTGTCTTCTCCATTAGATTGTAAGGCCCTCCATTAGACTGTAAGCTCCTTGAGGGCTGGGACTGTCTTCTGCCTCTTTTTATATCCCCAGCACTTAGCAAAGTGCTCAAGAAATGTTCATTGACTGACTGACTGGATAAATCAGTTTAGGCAACTGCTGCATTTCTGTTACATATTTGAAAGAGGTGATGCATTCAGTATAGTAAAATACAACATCTGTGGTTCATACAGCTTGTGCTGTTCAAAATCCCATTCTAAATTTTACTAACTTTTTATGACTATTAAGCCAAAGAAGGCAAACTTGGAACCACCCAATAAATGGCATTCTCACAGCAACCTAAGTAATCTGAAATGGAGACAGAGCTAGGCTGGAGCTGCCACTCCTCTCTCCTAGGCTTTATTTAATACAGCAATATAATTATAACTTCTTAGTCTTGAGAAACATCTAAGAACCAAACACCTCGGCAATCAGGTAGAAAACTTAGCAAATAAATAAATTAGAGCTCTACTCATACCACCTTGAGTATCTCCTCAACCTCAATATGAGATGTCAATATGAGAAACTGTTAACGAAACCTAGCTCTCTGACATGAGAATCAATATGTGAAATTCCAATAATTCTGATTAAAAAAAATTTTTAAACTTCCAACTTTAATGAGGATCACCTCCCTCAATACCAGTGATTAGCTTTGATAATAAAAGAGGAAACAGGATAAACTGGCCCCTAATTACCATAATTATTCTTTCTAGCAGTCTTTAAAGTAGAGCTCTAAGTACAGCCACAACAGGGCTAATTGGGCTAATGAGCTCAAAGCCCTTGATTTTTTAGACGACCAATTAATTTCCATAATCTCTTACTGAGATTCAAATGGGAGAGAGAATTTGGAAGAGAACAGAAATTATCAACCCAATAATAGACAAAGTGAGACAAGGATACACAGATCAAGCAATTAAGCCAAGGTCCACACTGTTTCAGTGGTAAAAACTAAGGAAATAAAGTTCTAATCAATGGCTACATAGCAAAATGAGTCAAGTTGATGCCCAACAATAATGCTGCACAGTAAGAAACTTGATAAAGAGCATTACTGGCAATTTACCTTGAGAAAACTGCCCATATATGTATCTAACTTTATAAAACTGATATTCACAAAACAGACACTAGATAAAATTTTTTAAACCAGAAAACTATGTTCATTGAAGCATAAATGAAAGTGAAACAACTATAGATCCGTATTTATTTCTTAAAAGATTTAGTTTGTAATAAATGGAGAACCATGATCAAACCTTAATGGAACCACTACAATTTTTTCAGCTCAATAAAAATTTAGGGCAGAGGAAAGGGCTATAGTACAGTCAAACCTGTCAAAAGAGATGACACAGAGGCCTCAATGATTAAAAATCAGAGGAAAAACCTTTCTAGACTCATTAAAATAAGCTATCCTACCAATGAATGTTTTCTGAAAACTCAGTTATTACATTACACTAATGCCATTCTTACATTTCTCTCAATTAAGAAAAAAGAATTAACATTTTTGTCACTTAAAATTCTATAAAATGCTGATTATCAAAAAATTAATGGTATCATCAGTTAACAAGAAGCTGACCACCACAGCAGAATATTAAATATTCTACTCCTTATACTTCAATGAATCTGAGATTCATTGAAGTGGGTGGTTCCACAACAAAAGTCTTACTCTGATGCCACATTTCAGCGTGGAAGGAATACTAAGTTCTTGAAGGCAAAGCCAATGGGGCATAAATTTTAGTAAGTTATATCAAACATTAAATTTTTCAAGTAAGATAACAAGACTGTGTCAGCTATCTAAGAACCAGACCTAGATAGAATCATCACCAGTAATTCAGCTATCCACTAACGAATAATTTGGCTCATGAAATGCAGCCCAAATAATTGCATTCAAGAAAATTTACTCCTAAACTAAATTAAAGTCACAGTATAAATCTGCTAAGCTATAACACTTATCAGATATCACAATGGTTATTGAACAGGGCTGGTCCTAAAAAACCCTCCCTGACCCAGTCCTAATGCTTTGAACTTTGTACAACTGTCTTTCCCACCCAAAATCACCTGGCCTATATCCAATTCCTGCAGATTCTAGTTCTCTGTTAATAAGGTAACCTGAACAAAGGTATTAATGGTTGCTAATACTAATCTATTACTTCCCAGGTCAAATATACATTGTACATAAACTTTCTAGAGGCATAATATATTTAACACAAAGGAACAGTAACAAAGTTGAAAAGTTCAAACACTGAAACAGGTCAACAGAGGGTGAGAGGGAATGATACTTTGGCAGCCTTTAAATCACACATGCAGGCTGGTGCCCGAAGAGCTTTAAAAAAAAGTAAGCAGAACAACTTATATTTGGTCATAGGGAATCCACCTATATTTTAGAGGCCATGTAGAACAGGCCCTAATCTAGTCTTTGAAGCAGGTTTGCAATGGGAATTGTTTTTTGAGTCACAGAAGTTTTACAGCATAAAAAATACTAAACCAATAAGCTTCCACCCTAATAAAATTATATAGACTCATATTCACCTCAAATCAACAAAAAAACCATGTCATCATTTTTTCAAAAGTAGAGAATTAAACAACAACTAATATTGAGGACCATACTAATTACATGATTACAACCCCTTACCTATGCAAACTGTTTCTACAGCCATTATATCTCATTTGAGTGCCATCATTTTACAAAGAAAGAACTTGGCACGGAGGTTAAGTGATTAACTCCAAAAAACACAGCAAGTCCATGTTACAAATGGTAATAAAACCCAGGTCTTCTAATCTAAATGCTCTTTTTTTAAAGTGTTAACAAATTGCTTGTCATTTAAACAAATTTTTAAAAATCGTTTTAAGATGTTCTAGAAATGATATAAAGGAAATTTTTAAGAGTCACCTCGGCTTCTCCCAAGAATTTTACTGATAAGCTAAAATGAACCCAGAATTTAAATTAAATTTATTCAAATATTCATCAAAATATAAGATTCCTATATGAAAACACAAGGGAAAGAGTAGCAATTTACAAGAAGGTGGGGCAAAAGAAATGCTGAGCCCGGAATCAACCACTTTTTTCCTCTTCTATAGTAATGTTGTAGACAGCACAAATCTAACAAGTCAAAACAGGTTTAAAATGATTCATATCACTGGCAAATAAATGAACAAAGGGGTAGAAATCACATGTCCTACTATATTTTTATATTTCAATTATTTGGCTGCTCTGACAACAAAAACAAATATATATGGCCATGGAAACCTATATGTAGATATCCATATACAGACATCTTACACTGCCCTCTAAAACGAAATTAATTCCTTTAAAAAAAAAACCTTCAGATTCAAGAACACAGAATCTATTATAGTGCGTGTAGGGGGAAAGGAGGGAACATTACAAATGTATTTCAAAATTGTTTCACATAGACCCTTAAGGGTAAATTAATCCATTTGTTAAAGATCCCAGCAATCAAGCCTGAAATCAAAAGTGAAAAATTCTGGAAAGAATTCTGGATATTTCTGATAAGAAAAAATCCCAAACATAAATAAAATACACATAACATCTGAAAAAGACATCTAAAATTTGAAATCATTCTTTAGATAGAAGGAATAAGACTCTGGAAAATTGAAAAAAAAATGCATGGCTTATTCTAATCCAAAACACTAAAACTAATTAAGAAATGTAGAGCTTCATAATCCAGCAGCGACTGGATGGTACACTACTCCCTCCTCGAAAATTATTTCTCTCAGCCAAATTAATCTCCTTGCTATTCCCCACTACACAACACCCCAACTCCTAATTTCTGGCTTTCGCACAAGCTATTATTCTCCATACAACAAAGGATCTCCCTCTTCATCTCTGACTCTTGGAACCTTAAAGCCAAGATCCATTAAGAGGCCTTCTTTGATTACAACCTGATAACAACTTGATCTTGTTAGCGACCTCCATCACTGTATTTTTAAAAATATATTCTATTGACTTACCTGTGAACACGATGAGCCCTATCCCCCCATCTCAAGAGAATATAAGCCTACTAAAAGCAGGAATTGTTTCACTTCTGTCTTTGTATGCCCAGCATCTAGTAAACAACCTGGCATGTGATAGGTGATTAACAAATGCTTCTTAATTGATTCCAAACAGGTAGTTTTTAAATGTAGCTTCTTTACCTCTTATTTCTCATCTGAAGACGTATGGACCCTATGTAATCAATCCCAAACTTGCAAAGCAAGAATCTGATATTATGCAAGTGTATGAGGCAATTTGTTCCCAGCATATTTGAAGCAAGGTGTACATGAGGATACTCTACCAAATGAATGAATCAGCAAGCACTTATTAAGTGCCTACTATCCACTAAATGCTATCCTAGTACTTCAAGGCTTCTATCTGGAAAAATATAAAATATGTACAAAGTAAATACAAGTTAATTTTGTTGGGAGGAGAGGAGGGAGGCACTGGCAGCTCAGGGGATGAGAAGCGGACTGAAGTTGGAGGTGGCATTGGAGCTGGGGATTCTAAGAAGAGAAGGTAATCCTTTATGGGCATGGAAGACAGCCCATGCAAAGACAGAGATGAGGAAAAGCAAGTGGGCTAATCTGTCTGGGATGCGGAATTCCTTGAGGAGTGACAGGAAAATAAATCAGGAAAGGGAAGGTAGAGCCGGATTTCTGAAAGGCTTTAAATTCCAAACAAGAATTTGTATGTCATTTGAATGTTAGAGCAAGCCACTGGAGCTCTGCAAATATGGGAATGATGGTCTTTAGGAATATCACTTTGGACACTGGGTAGAGGAAGCATTAGAAAAGGGAGGGAGCAGTGGCAGAGGGAGATGAGGAGGAGAGATGAGGAAAGCCCTGGGCTAAGGGGGTGACTGCATGAGTAGAGAGATGGGGGCAGATGTGGAAGGAGAATCAAAAAGATTGGGTAAATGACTAGTACGGTACAATGAGAGTAAAGAGGTGCAGTCAGGACTCTGAAGTTGTAAACCTGGACTGACACTAAGGATGGTGGTACCGTCAACAAAAATAGGCAAGTGAAGAAGGCAAGGGAGAAAGATAAGTTCTGTTTTAGACATAGTGGAATATGAGATACCTACAGGACATACAATTAGAAATGTCCAATAGGCAATTAGCTGATTCCATCACTTGACTTCAAAGATTGCTTGAATAAACTTATTACAACTAGACTAAAGAACGGATACCATACATTAAACTAATCCCAGGTTACAGATTCTTAGAACAAGAAAAGGGAGAAAAATAATTCTTTTAAATAACCACTTTTAAAGGTTTCTCCTAGGATGTATATAATCATAAAATACTACATGTTTAAAATTTCAACTTAGATTAGCCACCAAAAAAGAAACAAACACTTAAAAATACTGAAAAGGGGTTAAGCTACTTCAACATATGGGGTTTCACCTTACAAAGTAACCTTATGTCCACAAATCTATGGAACAAATGAATAAGTCAACAAATCGGAGCAGGAAGACAGAAATAGCTAAAGTATTTAGAACTGGTTGCCCAAGCTCAGTGTTCCAAACCTATGGGCTTGGCCCCTTATCTTAGAGGGGCCAGGTGAGGGTAAAGGTAGTGTAGCAAAGCAACAGCCAAAATTATTGACTCTTTTGGAGTACAGCTCCCACATCAATGCACTCCTTTTTCAATGAAAGCAAAGTTCAAATCAAAGTCAATAAACATATGACTAACAGTGAATACACACCAACTGACCTTTATGCAACTTGGACATACTAATTCCATTCTTTATGATCACTTGTTTCAAGAAAGGAAGGATCAGCTACAAATTTTTTTTTAAATTCAAAGCAATTTGGCAGAAATTGCATTTAGACCAACATCTTATACATACCATATACCAAATAACCTCAAAATGTATATTGACCTGAATATAAATGGTCACACCATTAAAATAAACCAAAAGCAAATCAGATCAAGCACTTTTTCATAACTGGCTAATTCAATAATTGCTAAGGAAAAAAAGAATAAAAGATTATAAAAGAAAAAATGGACAATTTCAACTACATAAAATTAAAATGTTTTTGTAATAGTTTACCTGTCAATCTATGGAGAAGGGAAGAATTTATGACCAAATAACTGATCTGGAGAACAGATCAAGAAGAGAAAACATAAGAATAATTGGACTACCTGAAAGCTATGATCAAAAAAAAATAATCTTGACACAATAATACAAGAAATAATTTTTTAAATTGTCCTGAAGCATTAGAACAAGAGGGGAAAGTAGAAATAGAAAAAAAATCTACCAATCACCACCTGAAAGAGATCCTATGAGGAAAACCCACAGTGATATTATAGCCAAATTCCAAAACCCCCAGCTCAAGAATAAAATATTATGAGCAACGAGAAAAAAAAACAATTTAAATATGGCAGTGCCACAATTAGAATCACACAAGATCTAGCAGCAGTGACACTAAAAGACAGCAAGCCTTGGAACACTATCTATCAAAGAGCAAAAGAATTGGGGTTCTGGCCAAAAATTTCATATCCACCAAAGCTAGGCATAATTCTGAATGAAAAAAATGGACATTTAATGAATTGTCAGACTTTCAGTACTTTGTTTAAAGAAAAAAAAAACCTTAACATAACAGAAGATTTGATATACAAGAGCCAAGAGAAATATAAGGTACATACCAAGGACTAATTACAAGGGACTCAATAACAGACTGTTCACCTTTCATGCATGCAAAATGTAAAATGTATATCTAAGATTATTAGTAACTGGGTAGTTCATAAGAAAGATGGGGGTAGACCTAAGTATATCACTTTAAAAAGTAAAACTGTTTAGTTTGAGTAATTATCTTATACAAATGAGATGCAAGAAGAAGAACCAACATAGAGGAATTAAGATGGGGGAGGAGGGCTGTTAGTTCTGGAAACCAACTTTCATTGGGAATGGGTTCAAGAGGGAATAAAAGAGTATAAAATAATAATATTATTTAATAAATAAAAGAGTATAAAATAAAATAAAAGGATATAAAAGTCTTCTAAATTCAGGAAGAAATAAAATGCTAAGGGGATAGGGAGAGGGGAGAGGATAAGAGAGGGATTTCTGAAGGCAAATGTGAGGGAATAGGTTAAGGGACAGGTATAGAGGTTTAGATTACTGGGAATGAGAGGATAAGGGAGGGATCTTTGGGAAGATAAGGGAAGGAATAGGTCAAAAGAGGTTATAGAAGGGTGTTTAGATTTATGGTAATGGAAGGATAAGGAAGGAATCCTTGGGGAAGGGAATAGGTTAAGTAATAGGAGGGTAAGGTAGCAGATAGAAGTAGAGGAGTCAGGAGGGATAGGAAATACACACAAACATAAAGCAAAGATCAGGAATAGAATTTGTAAGGGAAAGTATACATTTCTATATGTATGTATATATGTATATGTGTATGCATATATCTATATTTATATCTAAATATATCTGTACTTAATTGTAGTTTTCTGGGGGCGGGAAGAGAAAGGGGAAAGAAAGGGGAACAAAGCGGGGAAAAAGAACAAAGTAAAAAGCGCTCAGCAAAGAAAAAAGAAAACTTACAAGGAAGCAAAGAAAAGATGGATAGCTCTCAACACAACATAGAGTATTTATTATATACTCTTTCTTGAAACAGAAATTTATTGCTATATATTTTGAATACTCTCTAATGTTCTGCTACGCACAGGACATGGTTTTTTCCATTTCTTATTTTGTATTTAAGTTTTAATATTTAAGTTTATAATGTTTCTTTGTCTTATTGTGTATTTAAGTTTTAGAAAAATAAAACTTAAAACAAAAAATATTACTTATTAATACAATAGTTTTATATTCCCTTGACCTTTATACTAAGATTTGAAATCATTTTATAAACACAGTGATTTCATTTAAAAAGAAAACATACTAGGGTATAGACATGTAAGTTTTAACAGTGATCAGGATGTCTTGATGCCATCTTCAATTATGACATTAGAACAGAGGTAGAAGGGATCTTGTAAATCATCTCATTCCAATCTCTCATTTTATATATGAAGAAATAGGTCCAGAGAGGATAAGGTACTTGCACAAGATTACAATCTTAGTTGATAAAAGAGCTGACTGAAACCCAGGTCTTGATTCCTAGAATTCAATACTTTTTCCACTACTATAGGGTCTTCTATATTAAAAAGATCCTTGAAAATCTGAAACTTGGAGAAATCTGGTTAAATTTAGAATAGTAAGTACAATATACACAGATGTGTATAAATAGTGCTTTATCATTACAATATGTATACTTTGAATCAAAAAATCATCTACAAAATTTTAGAGGTGAAAGGACCGTTAGAGAATTTGTATTTAAATGTACTGTTATTGTTCAGCCCCGTCAGACTCTTTCCTGACCCCATTTGGGTTTTTCCTGGCAAAGATACTAGAGTGGTTTGCCATTTACTTCTCCAGCTCATTTTACAGATGCTGAGGCAAAGAGAGTTAAAGGACTTGCCCAAGGTCAAACAGCTAGTAAATGTCTGCAGCCAGATTTGCACTCAAGAAGATGAATCCAGGCTCAACTCTCTATCCACAGAGCCACCTAGCTGCAGTAAACAAGTAGTTGCTAAGGAAGAATATCACATCGGTACAATGCTTACTCCCTAAAAGAAAAAAATATGCTGGATTTTATCCTATAAGGGTCAAAGTAATACAAAAGCCTTTATTTACAAGACTATGCAAATATGAAACATCTCCCTGATAAAGACTTAGTTTGCTAAAAGGAACTCCACCCATCATAATTTTCTGCATTAATTTTTGCATTTTTCAAATATAACTCTAAGGCTTTCAAAAAAAAAAAGAAAGAAAAAATGTTTGAGATTGCAGAAATAATAGAGAAGTCAAAGCTTTCCTCAACTGAACTAAAGGTTTGTTCCCATTGTCTTGGAAATGCCATTTAAAAGGCAAAGAAACCCAACGAGTTAAATATATGTAGATTAGGAACTCAGACACAGTAACTCTCATTCTACTCTTCTATGTGACTAACAGTGGAAAAGCAGACAGGACAGAAGCTCTGACTCCTGGCCCCAACTCTATTAACACTAACTGAAACCTTATCAGGGGTTCCCCACCCCACCTTAGGCAAATCAACCTCTGAGCTTTAACTTGAACCTCCTCAGTTTAGAAACGAGTGTAGTGTACTATGTGTCAAATAACTTTTTGAAACTGCAAAGAGCTTATGTATTATAGTGTGTTATGTATTATAGAGTGTGTTATGATTCAAACATAAAGGCATTGTTGTTGTGGTCCTGTCATCCATATGTTATCAGTCTTCTGAGCACTTTTTAAATTCAGGACCAAATTCCCTTCCTGCTTAACATGTTCCTAACCTTACTCTTAAGTCAGCAGATGCTATGAGAAATAAAAAGGATATTCTAAGGAAAATACAACTAAGATAAACACGCTGCAAAAAATTCATAAAATGTATTCCAAAAACCCAAATAATTTATTTTCCCCATTACCCAGTACTATTCCTTCTCCTTTACCTTAAAGCAGGTAACTGAGAATTTGCTACATTATATTTTAAACTTTGAAACAAAATAAACATAAGTATCAATCTATAGCAGATGACAGAGTTAAAAAAAAAAACCTTAGTTTAAGAATCATAGCTACATCACAAGCACTATCTCAAGATCTAAAAGATATATGGCAAATAAAAGATAAACTACAATTTCTCTGAACCCTGTGAATCAGGCTTTCAATAGCATCTGGAACCACTAATGACAAATACCCTTTCCCCTCTTCCCTGAACCTGGCCCTCTCCCCTCCTCTGCCCCCAGCCACTCTCCTCCCCAACTCAGTTCTCTCCTTTTCTTTTCCTAGCACACACATGCACGTTTTACAAGACTGCTAAACATGTCCACAGATATCACTTTAATTTAATAAATTATTTTTCAAGTAAAGTCTCTCAGTGACATTATTTATTCTAAATAACCACCCCCATGGATACCTCAGCTAATCCTAAGCAAGTGGAAACCTAAGAGAGTTCAGATTGCCACCTTCAAAAATATACCTGTTCCTTCCAGTCATACAAGAAAAAGTCACAAACTCCATATTCCAGGCAAGGTATTTCTATGCTATTAAACAAAAATAAAATTAGGTCTTTACCTGAAAGTGCAGTCCTTTTTAAATCACTTCTGTTACAAACATCTTGAGAATTAGGTTACTCCTGAGTCAGGTTTATATGAAGTTCAAAAATGGAAATACATCTATGGAATTAAAGCAGAGTGCAAAAAAAAAAAGTTTGTTTCAATTTGAAGTAATTGCATGTCAAAGATAAAAACATTTTCAAGGGAAATGATATTTCCACACACTTGCTGAAGCCAAGTAGTTCCTGCAGGAAACCTGTTTTCTGTGACTCAAATCTAGCATAAAAACGTAGGTTGTTCTTCCAGTCTCCCCAACAAAGGTCAGCCAATTGGCTGATGATGGTGTCATACAACTTGGATTCAAACCCCTTCCCCTCCGTCTGCCTGAGAACTGCCATAGTTAGATCAATTGGGGGAGCGGGGGAAGAGGGAGTCCACCTCAAATAAAATGCTCTTCAAAAAGGCAAGATGCTAACAATTACCAGGCCTGAGTTTCCTTATCTGTAAAATGAAGAACATGGAATTAGATACCTTCTGCTAACCCTTCTACCTAGAAGTCTGTGATCCTATGGACCCTCTCTGTGCTACATGTGCATAAAATATACTATAACCATTTCTAACCATCAAAATGACTCGTCCAGAAATTGTAGAAACCAATTGGGCTTAAGACACAAAAAATAATAATAAAACCTCAAAAATATCACTGACTTTTGAAACAAGATAAAAAGTGAGAAACTAACCTCTGGAGTTATAATAACTTTGAGCAGGAAGGAAGAGATGAAGCAGGGTTCTTTCCAGCCTGGGTTCCCTATCAGGGGTGGGGAACCTGCAGCCTCGAGGCCACATGTGGCCCTCTAGATCCTCAAGTGCAGCCTTTTGACTGAATCCAAATAGGATTTGTTCTGTGAAGTTTGGATTCAGTAAAAGGGCCGAACTTGAGAACCTAGAGGGCCATATGTGGACGATGTGCAGGGGCTGCAGGTTCCCCACCCCTGCAAATCCTCTACAGACCTACATGACAGGTAAAAGACTTGCCTAAGATTAGATAACAGTATGTGAAATTTAATTACAACTGAAGAGTACTGAGAGATTATCTAGTACAGGAGTTCTTACCCATTTTATCATGTACACTTTTCACAGTCTGGTGAAGTCTATGGATCCCTTTCAGAATGTTTTTAAATGAATAAAACAAAATACATAAGATTATCAAGGAAACCAATTATACTGAAATACAGTTAACCAAAATATTTTTTAAGTTCATGGACACCACATTGAGAACCGCCAATCCATGGCTAACGTGACAAAACAGGAAAATGATGAATGCTGGAGAGGATGTGGGAAAATTGGAACATTGTTACATTGTTGGTGGAGTTGTGAACTGATTCAGCCATTCTGGAGAGCAATTTGAAACTAAGCCCAAAGGGCTACAAAAATGTGCATACCCTTTGACCCAGCAATACCACTTCTGCGGCTATATCTCGAAGAGATCATACAAGTGGGAAAGGGGCCTGTATGTACAAAAATATTTATAGCAGCTCTTTGTGTGGTGGCAAGGAATTGGAAATCAAGGGGATGCCCATCAACTGGGGAATGGCTAAACAAATTGTGGTATATGAATGTAATGAAATACTACTGTGCTATAAGAAATGAGGAACAGAAGGACTTCATTATAACCTTGAATGACTTATAAACTGATGCTGAGTGAGGGGAGCAGAACCAGGAGATCATTATACACAATTACAGACACACAGTATCTGTCAGGACTAACTTTGATAGACTTCACTCCTTTCATCAGTGCAAGGTTCAAAGACAGCTCCAAAAGACTCATGATGGAGAAAGCTATGCACATCCAGAAAAGGAATCATGGAATCTGAATGCAGATTGAGGCAAACATTTTGCTCTCTTTTTTTTCCCCTTCTTTTTTGGTTTCATTTTTCCTTTCTCATGATTCATTTCATTGGTTATAATTCTTCTTTACAACTAGACTATTATGTAACTAATTTCAATGTGAAGGTATATATAGAACCTACATTGGATTACATGCCATCTTGGTGGGGAAGAGGGAGGAGAGGGAGAGAAAATTTGGAACCCAAAAACTCGTGGAACTGAGTGTTGTAAACTAAAACTAAAAAATAAATTTATTTTTAAAAAAAAGAACCCCCTATTAAAATCTACTCATTTTACAAATGAGGAAACCGAGAACCAGAGAGAGTAAAGCCGAAGCCCAGACTAGAAATCATCTCTCTCAATCTAGTATTCTTTCTGTAAGAACACACAATTTTCTCATTAGTCTTAGGAACTAGAGCATGGATAGGATTTTCACAAGCAAACTAAAATTCAGAAAAATAGGATGCGATTTAACAGTCTACTGAAAGAACAATAAATCAGCAAGTTGATGAAAAAGTACAGATTCTAATATCCCACCAGTAAGTGCTCTGTCCCAAAAGAAAAGGAATCAACTTTTTGCACATCAAATTAGATTGTCAATTCCTCTTTCAGAAAAAAAAAACAGTAAAAGTTCTTTCATATTAATTTTCCATTATCTGGGCTGCTTTGACACATTAATATTCTAGAAGAAAACAAAACTTCACAAAGAGACACATGAAAATTAGATCAAAACCACAAACTACACTTTCTTCTTAATATACTAAGAATTATTTTCTAAATGTTAAGAATTAGCTGTGCATCAATGATGAAATAATTTCCCCTAAGATCTACCCGAAGTACATGACCAATAGTTCTTATACTACTATATTCTTATATTGTAACCTTTCCTCAAATACTGATTTTAAGCCCCTATCAGAGGATCAAAGATTTAGAGCTGGACCTTAAAATGAGATCAGTCTCACCTGCAAGATAGGGATTTAAGTGACTTGTCCAAAGTCACTCAACTAGTATTGGAGGTGTAATTTGAACCCAGGCCCTCATGACTCTAAAGCAGTTTGTGTCACGCTGCCCCTTACTCACCTTTCATTCTCTCTTCCCAAGTGGCAATTCTTCAAACAAGTCTACAACTGGGCAACAAACATTAAACTCTTACTATGTGCCAGGTATTGTACTAACTGCTGGGGATGCAAATAAAAGGAAAAAGAATGATAATCCTTGACCTAGGCCTAAGGAGCTTATATTCTGATGGATAAAGAAATACATAAAAAGAAGCTGGAGGGGTAAGAGGAGTCAGAAGCATAGCAGAGAGGGGAATGAAGCATAGCTAGTCAGGGCCCAGGAGTATGCTGGAGCTGGCTCAAGTGGACTCACAAAAGCTGGCTGTTAAATTTTCACTGTTGGCATTTGCACCTCAGAATCAGCAAACACTATAAATTAGGGCTTGATTTAATGTTTTTGCTGATTCCTAAGACTCAGAAAAAGTGGTGAGGAATATGTCAACAATGAAGATCCGACTTAAGAGGGTCTTTCATACTTTTTGTTTTAAGAGCCTATTATTAAACATTTACTAGCACAGATTTATCTGAGAACCCTCCCCCCTCCCCAAAATGAAGGCCCCAGATGGAACTAGTCAATAAGAGAAGGAAACTGGCATGGCAGAGGGATGTTCTACAGTGAAAAGGCCCCAAGTACTGAGGGAAGTTCTAGGATGAGAAGTTGAAAGAAAAAAATTAACCATTATGGTTTGGGGATTTGGTTCATTTTTGGTTTTTTAACAGCATTTTAAAGGATAGTGAGATATGGAAAAAAAGCAGATTTGGAGTGTGATGGCCTGAGGATATTTGCAGTGTCCACCTCACAGAGTTCTTGTGAGTACCAAATGTTCCATCCAATCCAATCAGCATTATTAGAACTTGAATTCTGGAAAGGACCACAGAGATCTAGCCTAGCATTCTCATTTCATAGATGAGGAATTAGGCTCAAAAAACTTAAGTAACCTACCCATGGTCATGTAGCTACTTAAGTGGCAACAAGAGGAACAGATTCAAGGTCTCCTAACTCCTAATCAGTTAAGGAACTCAAATCCACAATGCCTCTTTATGAAGGCCACATAAATTTCAGTTATTTATTTATGCCCATTTTTCAATCAAAATTTTAAAAACTGCTCTGACAATTATTCTAGGGTGAGGTAGATTGTCTTTTTCTATTGTAACCCACCTCTAGGGAGGCAAATACAATTCTTCTTGCCAAAAATCAAGAGCATAGTATTATTAAGGTTTTATCTAAACTTTAAATTTCAAAGAATCCACTTTAAAAGGTTGTTAAATGCTTTTCTTATAATCTGGAATGTTTCTTCAAACCTTATTTTTTTTACTCTAAAACTATATCCATCATATTCTTATTTGCATCACTGTGGTCACATCTGTTCTCCTCTAGAGCAGGAGTAGTAAAACTCCCAAGCAGCTGCAAAACTTGGAGGAATAAGCCAGAACCAGATTAAAATATAATTGGAAAATATCTAACACAATGAATAAAAATACAACAAATAGATAATGTTGAATTGTGGTTTTCTAAGTCAATATGCAGCCCCACTGCTCTAGAGCCATCTATGAGCCATCCTCCACAGGCTCTTTTCACTCTAGCCTATTGTGCAGTAATGCATACTGATTAGGACATCAGCCCCCTTCGCCACTGTATTCACCCACCTGGGCCAGCTGAAGATCTCAATGTTGCCACTTCAGTTAGATAGCAACCATAAGTAGGGACAATTTAATTTAGGAGGGCAATCAGAGGAAAGATACAGTGACACAAATTAAGCTTCAATATCTAGCAACTTGAAGTGTGTTCCCTCATTCTTTATTTACAATGAATATAAGTACCAAGCAAAGACTTCGCAGATGTAGCAACGGTAACATTCCACCAGTGCTACACTGTACCTGTTAGGCAGTTAGTTTCAGGCAGCCTTCTACTACCATCCAACAAAATGGCCTCCCCTCTTTTTTAAAACCTTCTTCTACTGTCCCCCTTCTTGTTTTCCTTCCTTTTCTTGCCTATCGCTTAGTTCTGCCAATGACATCCCTAGTCATTGATCACCATAACCCAAACTACCATGGATCTCTGGGGGTCCCCAAGATCCTTTCAGAGGGACCACAAGGTCAAAACTATTTTTGTAATAATAGTAAGACATTATTTGCCTATTAAAATAGTTCTCCCTTTTCAAACTACACATCCATATGAGGCCACATTTTCTTTATATACTTGAAGGAAAACAACATAGTGAATAAAGGCAGATTTGAAGCAGAAGCAGACATGAGAATCTAGCTATCTTTATTAAGCCACATATTAAAGAGCTCTGCAAGAAATATTCAAAATAATGCCATTCTTTAATTATTTTTGTTTTGGAAAAATTATTTTTTGTAAAAATGTTATTTATGTTACAATATAAAGGGTTTGATTTTAAATGAATACTTTTAATTTTATCCATTTTAATTTCTAATATGATAAAAATATCAAGAGATACAGACCTCATTTTTAAAAGCTCTTTGGGGTCCTCAGTAATTTCTAAGAGTGTAAAAGGGTCCCAAGACCAGTAAGTTTGAGAGTCACTGATCTAAACTCATGGTTTCAACTATCTCTAGTCAGGCTTGATTCTCTTGCTACCTTCCCCAACCCCTCTTCAAACGAATCCATACTATGAAGCTTTCCCTAACCTCAAGAGTGTACTCCTTTTGTAGCACTCATCTATTCTACACATCTGGAACTTTTCACTGAGGACCTTGTATTTATGTATGCCAATCTCTTAGCTTCTCAATAGAGTACAAACTCCGGAAAGCAGTATGCTGGAGTTTAGACTCCTGGTATTGAAGGGATTGGTAAATATTTGTTGACTGATTAAACCCACCAAGTAGGCCTCATTAGAACAATGCCTAGAATTAAATAATTACTGATTAAATGCTAAAGCCCACACATATTTTTAAAATTCATTTAAAAAAAAAGAACATTCTATTTAAATAGGGTATTTCTTTGAAAGGTATTTCTAACTATTATATATTTATAATTTCAACATCTTTTAAAAATGTGAATATAATTTTCGCTTTTTCAGAAACCTAAAACACAGGAGTCAAATAGTTTTATAAAACATTCTACAACAAACAATTAGAGGGCCATTCCATTTTCTTGGTCTATTAGTATATATGTGTGTGTGTGTGTGTGTGTGTGTGTGTATGTGTACAATATTTGGACCAGGCGCTGCAACTGGAGAAACAGAACAAGGTAAACAAAATAGCGTACAGTAGACTACATTTGGGAAACTGACATAGTGCTTTAATGAATTCTAGGTTGCTCCTCAGGTGGGGTGCTATGGAGGAGAGAATGAGGGGAAAGGAACATGTCATGTCCACACAAATAGTCTCCTGGTGAAACTCTCTGGTTGTGAATTCTGTAATGCCAGAGCCTCCAAGGAATTAAGGCTATGGATGACAAAGGACAATGTAATGATGCATGGTGAGCACAAGTATACCATACCATATATTTCCAAAGATGTCGAAAGCTCAAGAAAGTGACTAAAGAATATCACTGTGGAAAAGTATGCTCTGAAAAAGCAGGTCAGTAGAATAGGTAGAAAGATGGATAAAACAGTCCAAGAACCCATCAGTAGTTTAAAAATATAAAAAGACCTCCACCACAGAATAAGAAGGCTTAGTAGGGTTTAACCTGCACAGATAAATCAAGGGGACACTCGACATCGGTCCAATCACAGATCCACAGATTTATTCTACAATTAGTCAGGAATCCTGTGCCTCAGTAAAGTGGTCAAACTCTTAGCCCACATTTCCTTCGCCAATTTCTAACCATCTAGAATAGAAGCCTGATTGGGATAAGACAAATGCTTATTTGAGAGAGCAGTATAACAAAAATTCCTTTCAATGCTTTCTTCTTCAAGCTCAGTTACTGCTGTTTGCTGTAACACTTTCAGAATATCCCTACTCTGCAAGAAAGGTGATGTAATGTGTAATGTGAAAATGATCAGTATATTGTGTGAAAGAAGAGCTTAATTCTTGAAACAGTAGTGAACTTTTCACTGATTTTCTCCCAACACTCAGAGCAGAGATGTAAAAACTGCAGACACATCAAATGACTATGACACAATTACCTAACACTAAAAACAGACTAAAACTAGGGAGGTGATCATGAATGTTACAATTAATTTCCATTCTAATAAGAAGGCATTAAGTCTTGTAAAACCAGTTAATCCAAATTTGGAGGGAGAGGGTGGAACTACCTAGCATGAGTTAATATATTCTTTAAAAGCAGAAAAATTGTATAGGAGTTTGATAATCAATCACCCTGTACCACCAAGGTACACAAAATGTTTCTCAACTCTCAAAGACAGAACTTTGTAAAAAAAAAAAATCACTTACACTTTTCTAAAAGTCCACTTCTGTTACTGATATCCACTCAAAAGGCTTCCCATCTTTTTTTCTATATACAATTGCTGTTAAATTCAATGAAAAGTATAAGTGTGCATCTAGCAACTCAAGCTTACTTTCCAACTAATCTGTGAATCCTCAGGCACAACAAGAACTCAGTTTTTGCTGATGTGCCACTTCTCATCCTTCATACTGTGAAGAATTCCTTCTATAAAACATTGTAGGGCACTTAGTTTGATACAAAATGCAATCCCAAATGGAATTTTGTAAATGATAGCCAACTTAAAAATAAAATGGGGCAAGAGAAAAAGAGAAAGAAGAGCTAAAGGTTAGACCACAGCTATGTTTTCCCCTATGGGCAAGGCAATCAATTTGCAGAGGACTTGTTTCCATGCAAGCTAACTGAAAAGAAATAATAAAACTGAATGTCAAGCTCTTACATAGTGTGTCTAACACATATATATCCTAATTTAGTTTCCTTTTCCAAAAAACGGATATTTCTCTTACACACTATCCTGGACTAGAAATTATTTCCTACCAATTTTGTTACTTCTTTGAATATCTACCATGGGTAATATTTGTTGTGCTTTTGTTTTGGTTTTTTCACTTTTAAATATATGAGAAGCTAAAGAAAACACTATCAAGAATACTTTAGAAGCGCACACTTCATGCATGCTTCAAAAAAGGGCTTGCTAGCTGTCTCCTAAGATGCCTTCAAAACCTTAGATTCCATGATTGTACAATACAGTACACTACAATACAATACACTGCAACTTTGACCTGTGCACCTTTGTGGCTGACATACACAAACACCTATTCTTTGTCTCTACTGTAACCCCAGCTCTGCCTAACATGTTCTTCCTCAAAAGTGGCCCACTGCATTGATCATGTAGCTCTGCACTTTGGAGTTCTGCTAATATACTTTAAGCCCAAAAGCATTCTATTCCAAATTGGATCATTTAGGTAAAGAAATAATTCCATGTGCAAATATGACTATAAGTATCTTCCATTTGAATGAAAGGAATTTATTAATAAAAACATTTACTAGTTAATAAGCCCTTCACCATATGAAGTCATTAAATAGTATAAACTTTCAGTGCCACCTCACAAAGGTCCCCAAACCTTTTAAGTGAACAGCTTAAATTTAATTCAAAAGGATCAATGGTATACATGAATAGCTTAAAAAAAAAAGGAAGGAAAAAGAAAAGAAAGGATGAACCAGTTATTGTTGAAATCATGGTATCTAAGACACTTTTCATTTTGTAAATGACATTTATACTTTGGTAGTAAGCAAGTAAGTTTGAAACACCTTCTTAAAGCTTTTAACTTCATCTACAAAATATTGTTTTCCTAAATAGAACAATAATTATCCTCCTCAGTAGGGGAGGGAGTGATGAAAGGAGAGGCTGGAAAGGAAGGAGGGAGAGGAAGAGGGAAAGGGGGGGGGAACAAGAATGAATGTGAAGCTGGAAAAAAGAAGAAAGGAAATGAGCACTAGAGGCGAGAAAAAAAATCATCGTATGTCCTTGTCAGATATTAATAGTGACAAAACAGAAATAAATTCAAAAGTAATGGAATTTCACACAGACTTGGAAAAGGCTACAGAGGAAAAGCATTTCTTGTTTGTTGTTTATTTGATTTTCATAATTAAATGTAAGGAGTTTTACATAAGATTTTATTCCCGTCTTAGACATTTATTTTTCTGTTGGTTAGATGTAATTTTCTAAAATATATATTTATATATGTATGAATACTAAAAGAATCAACATATTAAGTACTAACCTTTTTCCTCCTCTTCACTATACAAGGTTCCTGTGAAATTTATTTCACAGGCTATCAGAATTTGGGAAGTCATGAGGGAGCGTTGGTGACCCTGTCCCTACGACAGGAATATTATAATTATATCATACTACCTCATATGACTATCTAGTTTTTTCTATCGTGGTGTCTTAGACTTGAAAGGTACATTAAAGGTCATCTAGACTAACTCATACAGCAAGTAACCCATCCTACAACAACCTTGACAGACAAATTTCTCTATTCCAACACTTCATGAAAAGCTCATCAGTTATGAGGTTGGCAGCTCCGCTTGTGGTACAGCTCTAATTACTCTTCTTTACCCTGAATACTTATATTCAGTAGACCATAAGCTCCTTAAAGGCAGGGGCTATTTCACAATGCCAATCCCATAAAAGGAAACTTGTTGAATTATGTCTTCATCTGCTTCTGAGGAACTTTCACCCATTACTAGTCCTAGTTAAGCCTTCTGAGGGAAAAGTAGCTCTTCTAAATGCCAAGATCAACAACTCTGTACTTTGTCCCTTGATTGCATTTCCTTCTATATTTTCTGGGAGCTTGTCCCTTCGATTCTTCCCTCTTTCTCTCCAAGTCCAGCACTCTAACCACTACATCACAATGCCTCTGCAAGAAAGGCCTCCTGTAGGAGGTGATGCCTGATCTGTGCTTTGAAGGAAGCAAGGGATTCCATGAAGCAGAGCTGAGGAAGGAGGCTACTCCAGGCATAGGGTGTCACTTGTACAAAGGCATAAGCAGATGTAATGCTCTGTACAGGAAACAACAGTGTGACTAGAACAAAGTATACAGGAAGAAAAGTAAACAAGAAATAAGAGCTGCTACTAACAGAAGGGGAGGTTTGTAAAGGTGGAATAGGTAGAATGCTGGCAAAGCCAAAGTATAGAGCAGCCTCAAGCCCCTTGACTCCTCAATTAAACTGCCCCATTTTCCTGGGTCATGCTAAGTGAAGTCTCCTTCCCCCTTCAATCTTTGTCCCCATATTCTTTCTAGTCTGGAAAGAATTCAAGGTTCTGTCCACCCCCTTCACCCAGCTGGGCCTTGCATCTTCTTGGTAGGATGAGCTACTATTCCTTGCCCTCAAATATGTGAGCAGAGCAACTCACTACCCTCAACAATTTATTCATCTACCACTCAATTCTCAAACCCTTGCAATCTGGCTTCCAATACCACCATTTTATTGAAACTGTTCTTTCCAAGATTATCAGTGATCAAACTGCTAAATCTGGTGGTCTTTTCTCAATCCTAAGCCTCCTCAACATCTCTGCAAATTCTGATGACAAACACTCCCTCCTCCTGGCTTCTCTCCTGGTTTTCCTCTTACTAACTGGTTTCTTTGCTAAACCATCATCTACCTCCTGATCCCAAGCACAGGTGTCCCTCCCCCCAAGCCTAGGACTTGGATATTTCTCTCTTCTCTCCCTACACTGTTTTTTGGTATCTTCACAGTTCTATGGATTCAACTACAATCTCTGTGTCTATATATCCAGTGCTAAATCTTCTCTTGAACTCCAGTAATACTATCAGCAACTGCCTTCTGGAAATATCTTCCCAGATCTTCCATCAGCATCTCAAATTCTCAAAATAGAACTCATTATCTATTTCTACTAAACTCACCCCTTCACCAAGCTCCCCTATTTCTGCTGAAGGAGTCACCCAAGTTCACAACACAGGAATCATCCCTGACTCTTCTCTCACCCTCACCTCCCATTTCCAATCTATTACCAAGAGTCATCTAGTCTGCCTCTACATCATCTCTCACATACATCCCCTTCTCTTCATTCATATGACCTCTACTCTAATTCAGGACCCTATTACATCTTCCCTGGACTACTGCAATAGCTTCCTAATTACTGCAATAGCTTCCTAATTCGCCTCCCTGTCTATAATCTCTCCTCTCTCCAATCTTCCCAAGGCACACTTCTATGTCACTCCTCTGTTCAAAAATCTTTGGTGGCTCCCTATTACCTTTAGAATAAAATATCAACCCCTGTCTGAAATGTAACGCTCTCTACAACTAGGCCCCCAACTATCTTTCAAGAATTATTTCATATCACTTTCCCTTAGACACCCTACATTCCAACAAACAAACCTGTTTGTTTCCTGAACTTTATAACCAATCTCCCACCTCTCTGGCTCTGCACAGGCTATTTCCTATGTTTCAAACACACTTCTTCCTTATCTGCCTCCTAGAATCCAAGGCTTCTTTCAAGGGACAATTCAGATGCCACCCTCTACAAAAAAACTTTCACTTCCCCTGTAAGCTCTCTCCTTTCTCAAATTATCTTATGTTTATCTCTGTACCTAATATATCCCCCTGGATGGGGCAGTACCTATTTTTATTAAGCCCTTAATAAACATCTGTAGGACTGAATTCTATTTATATAAGCTTTCAAGTTTACTATATCAAGTCAATGTGATTTTAGTAAGCACCTATTATGTGCCAGGCATTGTGCTGAAAGGGATACAAAAATATACAAAAAAAAAAGTTTCTGCTTTCAAGGAGTTCAGTTTGATTGTCACATGCTATATACATTATCTCTTTTGTTCCTACAACTCTGAGACTGATTCTACAAATATTACACTGACTCATAACTCAGAAAACTGGGCCTCAGAGAGGTTTAGTGATTTAGACATGGTCACATAAACCAGTGTCATATCCAGGTTTCTCCTAATCCAAGTCTATTTAAAATCAACTCCACTATACTGTCCTGCCTCTTTATTATTTAAATTAAAAAAGCAGTCTTTTTTGTGACTAAAACGGTCACATCATAGACCTTCAAATATTGGAAGATAGTTACCATGCTCCCCTCGTGGGAATGTGGGTTAAACATTTATTTTGTTTGTTGTTGTTCAGCCATTTTTCAGTCATATCCAACTCTTTGTGATCCCATGGACCACAGTATGCCGGGACCTTTTGTCTTCCACTCTCTCCCAAAGTCTGTCCAAGCTCATGTTTGTTGTTTCCATGACGCTCTCTATCAATCTCATCCTCTGCCATCCCTTTCCTTTTGCTTTCAATCTTTCCCAACATCAGGATCTTTTCCAATGAGCCCTGTCTTCTCATTATGTGGCCAAGGTATTTAAGCTTCAGCTTCTGTATTTGACCTTCTGGTGAATAATCTGATTCTAAATGGATACAAGACCTTCATATTTTTAAATCATACTATAAAGTAATTAAATGAGAAACAGATCATATACCTCTCACAGCTATGGACAGATGTATTCTTAACTAAAAAAAAAAAGAGGTAACTACAAAAGATAAAATACGTAGCTTTAATTACTTAAAACTGAAAAGCTTTTACCCAAACGCAATATTAATATATCTAAGATAAAAGTGGTTAATTTCTCTCATAAGGGTTTGTAATCCAAGATATGTAAACAACTGATACACACATACATATACATATTCGTATACATATATGTGTGTATGTATTCATATTTAAAAATATTTCCACCCTCCATAGATATATGGTCAAAGGATATGAACAGTTCTCAAAAGAAAGAATGCAAATTATTCACAACCACATGAAAAAATGGTCCAAATAACTAATAAGAGAAATTCAAATCCAAACAACCCTAAGGTTTTGCCTCACACTCTTCAAAATGACCCCAAAAATAGCAACAGTCAATGTTGGAGAATTTGTGGAAGGATAAGCCCACCAATAACATTGTTGTTGAGCTGTGAAATGGTACATTTTGAAAAGCAATTTGAAATTAGGGGAATAAAAAGTCCACACATTTTGAACCAGAAATTCCATTGCTAGGCTTGTACCTAAGTAAACAATGATAAGAAAAAAAGCCCCCATGTACCCCAAAATATTTATAGCAGCACTTTTTGTGATATCTAAGGACTGGAAACAAAGTAGACATCCATCAATCAGAAAGTGGCTGAAATTGTGGCATATGAAGGTAATGGAGTATTACAGTGCAATAAGAAGTGATGCCTGTGATGGTTACAGAAAAGTATGGGAAAATCTATATGAACTGATGCAGAGTAAAGTAAGCAGAGCCAAGAAAACAATTTTTAAAAAGTAAAAACAATGTAAATGGAAAAATCAGTGACACACCAAAAAGTAAATGTAACAAAATTATAAAGATCAAATAGGACTCAAATGAAGAGAAAGGGAAAACATCCCTTAATCTAACCCTTCGTGAAATCCACAAGTATTATACATTGTACAGGTTTTCAGACTTTTTCAATGTACTGATCAGTTGTGCTGACTCTTTTTCCACTCTAAAAATTGTCATATAGGATGGCTCTTGAGGAAGAGGAGGGGAAGGAATACATGAGATAACTATAAGGATGTAAGAAACAGAAAATATCAATAAAAAGTTATTAAAACCTTGAGCAATCTCCCTGTTCCTTCTACGCTTCCTTTATTTTCTAAAAGAAATTTTTAGCAAGGCAAGTTTTTTAAAAATAGATACCAGTGTTTAGAAAAGTGACACTTCCAGCAGATGTACAAATAATACAATATATTGCCACTGTAACAGTTTTGTAATATATATTCAATTCAGCAAACAGTTATTATACCGCACAGTATCCACCCTATTGTGGGCCCAGGGCTCTGAGCTAAGTGCTGAGGACACGGAGATGGGAAAGTTTCACGTATCTCTCCTACGACCTGCCAGTTTGGCCTAACTCTCACATTAACCGCATTTCTGTTGCTCTCTGAAACTCACCCAAATACTCTCTCCCCTGCGATGCTATCCTCAGGTTCACAGTCTCCATACAGCAATATGTAAACAACAGTGCTACTCTTATCTTTTATTAAACATGCTTCTTTTCAACAAAGTATACATTTTCATTGCCATTTGTAGTCACTAGCCCAATTTCACAAAGACTTGTTATGCCTAAAAAAGCTAAAAGTTCATTTTACAATCTATGCTTGATAGGGACGTAGCGACATCTTAGGCCGTAAGTATAATTCCAAACCTTCTTGTTTCTTCCTAAAAATTACAAGGCATGTATTCCACAACAGTGTTTCTTACTTCTTCATCCCTGTTCTCCTCCACTACAGCCAGTCGTGTGGTTTTATCTAGGCATTGCTCCTGTCTCCCCTCGGTATAAGACCCTCTGGATCGGGTCTTTTAATATTCTGCATACGGATTCTTCCTAGTTTTCATAGTCACTCAGTCTCTTGCTGAAAGCCTACAGGTACACCTAGGAACCCTCGCCAAACTGGAAGCTCCTTAACCATTTCTTTGTAACATCTGCAGAGCTTTGCACTTCGTAGTTGTCTAGTAAGTGTTTAGAATCAGATTCTAGGATTTGTTGACCAGCTGGTAAATTTATCCGAAGTCTGAAGACAGCATAACCTGAAAGATGTTTTGAATACTGATCAGTTAATATGACTCTAAATGCTAGATTTACCAATGTTCAACATGTTCCAGAATGTCACTAGCAATAAAACCAAGTATCTTAACGATGGAAACAGTTTAACAAGAAGTTTTTGAGATGGAAGCTATGACAGGATGAATCAAATAATGGGGTCCAATGTCAATGGTGAGTCAAATGTCCTTATGCTAAAAAGGAGGCAAATATATGTGCAGGGGCTTTTGTGTTTATGTAAAACCCATAATTCTCTAAGATATGATGAAGACAACCATTCTTTTCAGCAGCTACCAAAATTGGAAGTATCATACTATTCCTATTTTACCCTATCTTCAAATGGCACTCATGCCCCTAGGGGTCTCAAAATAATTTGAAATTTGGTGTTTACAAAACTTTTTTTCTTCTACCATTTGGGTAAGCTTTATCTTGAAAACTTATTCCTCATCTCTAATATTAAATAAGTGTAAACAATAAAACAACAAAGTTGTCAGGACAGCACTACTCTACTTAACCATATTACTAAACCAGAAAACCCTAGAAATAATAAACCTAAACGAGAAAACCTGAATTTTTATAACATGAAAACAACATCTCAAATACTTTGTTCCTGTGAGATTACCCATATTTGTAGCTTAAAGAAGAGTATATTTGATTTTCTAAATATATTATAATGCCTGTCGTGAAAAGATGGGATTAAGTTTAGGCACTAAAAATATCATCTTCTATGACTCATAAAGTAACTTTCACTACTGGCAACATATTTCAGTTTTGCTTAACTGAGTGATTTCTCTGTTCCTACTTCAATACCATACAAACTAAGATGCTAAGGGCAAAATTTCTTCTTGTATTTGCTCTTGTATTTTTAATCAAATTCAGTTCTATTAATCTCTTTAGTAAATGCTGTTATATCTCTATTATTTCTCCAGGCTCTTAGATAAATTTATTCCAGAACAGAACAGATGCAGACATGGTGTCAGCACAAGAACTTCAGGGCAACAGGCTCATGTCAAAGGCAGAATGACAACTTCACAGCAAGATTCTGCTCTGGAATATCAGAAAGAAAGCTTTTATCCACAGAAAAATAAAATATATTGAGTTTGCTGCCATGCCATCAGTTAGTAAATAAAGTGACTATGTACTTCTTAGAAAAACTCTTCACTATGGCAAATTGCGCACTGTGAAAATTTATATTTATTTCACATGCTGACAGTCATAAATATTTACACCTCCTCTAGATATTCACACTAGAAATATTTACCACCCAGTGCTGATGAAATCCTTTGGAATGCAAACCCACTATACACTTGCTTCCCATATAATGTTAACAAAAGTTAAAGTTGAAACATACACCAACTGCCATCCCTTTAATCTATCAGAAGGGCTGGGAAGAAGGTTGCCAAGGTTTTGACATGATCAGTAATCAGAGCCCTAAATTGAAGTTCATGCACCTGAAGCAAATTCAGCTTGGGGCAGAAGGGGAATTACACAGAGGACAATTATCTCTAGGTTTAGTTGTAAACAGTGAAAGGGTGTTTCATCCCTCAAACAGTGGGACATACTTACCTGATGCAAAGCAGATGGTCCCCAACTCTGAAACAAAGAGCAACTGGGACTAGTTGAAATGGCTCTAGCTTTTAAAGTCCTTTGCACCTGGCACCTTGCTACCTTTCCAGTCATCTTATGTAAACCCTTCTCCTTTCCACATTCTCTGTGATCCCAGTGACACTGGTTTCCTTGCTGCTCCTCACACAAAACATGCATGCATTTTCACCAGCTATCCTCCATTCTTAGAATGCATTCCTTCCTTGCCTCTACCTCCTAGTTTTCCTTTAAGTCTCAGATAAAACCCCACCTTCTTCCCCTTTCGTGCTAGGGCCTTCCCTCTAAAAATTACTTCCAATTTACCTTGCATATACCTTGTATACAATTTACCTTGTATTATGTCTTGTATGTGCATAAGTGTTTGCATGTTACTGCCCCTGTTAGAATGTGAGCTACTTGAGGACAGGGACTATTTTTGCCTTTCTTTGTATTCCTAGCACTTAGTACAGGGTCTGGCATATACTATACACTTAACAAATGCTTGAAGACTGACAAGTAAGGAGGGTAGGTTAGCTGTGTCAGCAAAGTGATCCCAGGGAGAAGGATGCCAGACCAAAGGAATCCTAGAAGTGGTGGCTCAGGGAGGGCAAGAGAGCTTGATCACCTGAAGCTGTCCTTTCCTGGGTATGCAGAAGGTAGATCAAAGGTCTGCTATGGGAAAGATGTACCCTTCCCTTTCTCACCTACCTACCCTCAACCAGAGTCAAGGTCCTGAGACAAAGGAAGACCCAGCTGGTGCCCATACTAGTCCCTGCAATCAGTAATCTCCAATTATTTGCCACTACCTCACTATTGCTTCATTCCAATCCAAGAAACTAAGGAATACTGAGCCCCACTAATGGTCAATACCTCCTACAAGTTATTAGCCAATCACTCTTCCTGTACACCTCTAGATATAAATGTGATATACTTCCTGGTGTGACATGAAAGAAAAGATATGGCAGGGGAGATAAGAGAAACAGTGACTGCCCGCAAGGTTATCAGCAATGTTTACTTCTGTGATTCATGCTAGGTAGGAGCTAAACCATTTACTGCCCTCTGTGCTCTGCAGAGCCCACCAAAAACAAGAATACTGCATCTGTCCACCTCTGTAGATTGCTTGTAGAGTCTAATCTCAACCACTCCAAAGGCACCTGGCTAAGGGGGAAAGCAAGCATTCTGAATCTGAAATGGGAGGACAGGAAAGGCAAAGTTTGGACTCGGGTATTCAGCAGGAACCTGAAGGACAGCTGCCTTGGATTCTGATTATCCCGGAGCTAAAGGAAAAACCAGGGCTGTTGCAGTCTGCCTGGGATCTCCTTAAAGGAGCAGAAACACAGCAGACTTAGTACCTTAAAATCTGGTCATCATCTAGTTAGGTTATGTGACCTTAAGAAAAGCAGACAACAAATGAGAAAGAACTATCACGAGCTATCTGCTAAAAGGAAAAGCGAGGACGTAAAACACTTGTTCTAGTATGCCATAATTCTCCATTCTCCAGGTTGTGTCGGAGCATAGAACTAAGCACACACATGAAAGCAATAATGGTAGAATCAGCCCACATGCCAGAGATACGACAAGGCACCAACAAAATAGGCCGCACAACTAGTCTACAGCAAGAAACATATATACGTATAAAAATATATGTGTGTATACATATATGCATGTATGTATATATACATACACCCTCACAATATGTCACTAATCTTTAGCTACCTTAGTAGGATAAACAGCAAACAAGCAAAAGTCGAATACAATCGAGCCAGCCTTCCTTTTGGAAGATTCAACAATTAACCTCTATTCTGTACTACTTGCTGTGCTTTGGGGAATACAAAGATGTTTTAGATGTAGTTCTTACCTTCATGAGTCTTACAATCTAGTTTGAATGGATGTGTCATGAGTGTACAAACTAATTTAAAAACATAATCAAATAGTACTCACATCCAAGCCTCCTCTCCCCACAACTCACAGCTGTAGTTTCTACTGGAATCAAACTGGTAGGGGCAACATGGATTCTACTGAACTTTAAAAGCCACCTTAAAAAAAAAAAAAACCTTTACCCATTTTTCAGAGTATTATTTTAACAGTGTTCATGCTCCTTTTTAAAAAGTAATATAATATTTGAGTAACCTCCATTCTGTACTAAAGTATAAGATAAAGATTACAAGGCCATCAATCTAGAAATGAAAGAGACAGTCTATACCAACCTCCTCATTTTACAGATTGAAAACGTAGGCCCAGGAAGGCTAAATGACTTGCCCAAGCTCACATAGATGATAAGTAATCCAGGCAGGGTTTCCACCTGAGTGCCAATGTTCATTCCACTAAACCATGCTGCCTCTCTAATTCTCTATAGAAAAGGGCAGTGGTTTGGTTGTCTACAGGGTTTATTTGAGAGGACAAAAGAGGACAAGATAAATGATATATGTATCCTTTCTTTCTAGTTGTAAAGCATAGCCTAGAGTTTCTTAGCATCAATAGCTGCAGGAAATCTGGTTTTGTGGCATAAATTTGCAGTTTTGCCACTAGAATCAAAGCACAAGGAATCTCTTGGATGGAGCTAACAGAGAAACATCACAAGGACTGAAAACCAAATGAATCCACTTCATTACAGATTTTAAAATACAGCGGGGTAGAAAGGTCCTATAACTAACAAAATACACACAGCAGCACTTTTTTGCGGTAACAAAAAATTGAAAAACAAAACATGCCTGGCGATTGAGAAATGACTAAACAAACTGTAGTTATAAATGTAATGGAACATTATTGTGCCATAAGATGACTTCTATTTCATAACAATGAATATGAAAAATTCAAAGAAACATCAGAAGATTTATATGAAGTTAATACAGGGTGAAGAAAGTACAGCCAAGAGAACAGTATACACAATGACTATAATAAATTATAATAATACTAAAAAGCAGTCAAACTGATAAGGAAATACACCTCCCTTCTCTCAGATGTTAACTGGGAACTATAGGTATAGAATGTGGCATACTCAGCCAGACACAGTTACTATACTAATTGGCTATGGGCTTAAATGTTTTTCTTTGTTATAAGAAATGGTTCAAGGTGTCTGTTGGGAGAGAAGGAATAAGGAGAAGTAGTTATGGTATAAAAACTGAAGGCAATAATAAAACGTACACATGTATGTATGCTATATATCCTGACACCAGTTAAAAAAGAAAAAGAAATCAGATCCACCAAGGTAAAGTAAGCCTGAGGTACACACACACCCACACACGCCCACACACACCCACACCCTTTCTACTGATCTACAGTCAGGTATCACCTCTTGGACATTTCAAACTGAATGTCCCATAGACGTCTCAAACACAGCATGTCCATTAGCCACCCTCTCCCTCCACAAACCCTCCCCTCTTTTTCCCAAGTTCCCGATTACTGTAATGGCCACCACCACCTTCACAAGCATCCAGACTCACGGGTTGAGCATCATCCTCAACTCCTCATTCTCACTGACCCCACATCACACCTGCAATAGCCATCTACCCTGTCTTACAGGTTATTATTCCTACCTTAAGTCTCTCTCTATTCTCCACTTAGTGACCAAGGTGATCTTTCTAAAGCGTAGGTCTGATCCAAAAAGTTCCAATGACTCCCTAATTCTCCAGGATCAAATATAAAATCCTGTTAAGACACTTACAACTCTTTGTAGCCTGATCCCTTTCTGCCTCTCCAGGCTTCTGACATTTTACTCCCCTCTGCACAGTCGACTATCCAGTTACACTGATCTACCTGCCTTTCTTCCAACACCACTCTCCATCTTCCATCTCTGTGTCTTTGCATTTATTGTCCCCCAGGCCTGGTATGCTCTGTCCCTTCGTCTCTGCCTCTTGGTTTCCAGCTTTCTTCAAGACTCAACTCAAGACCCATTCTTCTGCAGGAAGCCTTTCCCATAAACTTCTGCTACTACTACATTCCTCTCTCAGATTAACTTCTATTTACCGTATGTGTATGTGTGTATGTATGTGTGTATATGTGTGTGTGTGTGTGTGTGTGTGTGTGTGGTGTGTCTCTTATGTTTTTTGGGGTTTAGTCATTTCAGTCATGTCCAACCCTTCCTGAACCTATCTGGGGTTTTCTTGGCAAAGATGATGGAGTGGTTTGCCATTTCCTTCTCTAGTGGATTAAGGCAAACAGAGGTTAAGTGACTTCCCCAAGGTCACACAGCTAGGAAGTGTCTGATGCAGAATCTGAACTCAAGTCTTCCTGACTCCAGGCCCCTGCTCTATCCACTGAGCCACTAGGTACCTCTATATCCTGTATTACCTAATCATTTAAATGTCTCTACCATTAGAAGTCACAGGGACTGTTTTTGCCTTTTTTGTATCTCTGGGAGCCACAGTATCTGGCACACAGTAAGAACTTAATAAATTCTTATTCACATACATACACACACATTATTGAAATACAATTTAATTTTTTTAAATTTGTGGCAGCATATTTATGTGATTCCAGTATTCTGAGCCACAATAACAGCTACTTACAGAGACAGTATTAAATAACATTTATATATGTATTGTATGTATATGTACATTGATACTGAATGGATCAGTTAAAAATATACACAGACATACAAAGACACACATACGTATTGTGTGGGAGGGAAAAAATTACTCCAAGGTCTAATTTATCCTTTATACTGGTACATACAAATTCTTATTTTGGAACATTATTTTGGAAGAACATTATGTGTGCATATACGTGTGTCACACACACACACACACACACACACACACTAGACGTTCAAATGTGTAAACATGTATCTATTGAAAATATACACACACGTATAATTGAATAACACACGTTGTTGAAACCCAACTGATTTAACTGGTGGTTATTTTGCTTCTGGATTCTGGGTTGCAACACATATCTATATCATATAGTCATACAGGCAAAGTGATATGAATTCATGGTGTATGCATTTAAATTACAGCTTCTATAAATACTGAAATACACAATTAAATAATTGTGTGATACAGACTAAAAGGGCTCGAGTAGTTCAGAGACAAAGGTAGTAAATTTTGTGTTGAATAGTCAAGAGAAGCCATGGAGAAGACAGGATCTGAAATGGACTTTGAAGGGCTGGTAACAACAAAGTACGCTTTTAATTTATAATTTATGAAGTGCTCTTGCCTTGTCCTATTTAATCATCACAACCACCCTGTGAGGTAACTAAAGCAGTTATTATCTACATTTTAAGATAAATAGCTAAATTAAGAGAAGTTAAATGACTTGGTTCTAATTACCCTCACCTGGACTACTGTAATGTGGCTAATGGTACTATTACTGATAGGATATCTATTTTGCTCCAAGACTGTGGGTTTCAATAGCAAGATATAGCTGTCAACAGGACCCAAAGTACTGAAACAAAACAAATATCCTAACTCAATAACTATAAATACAAATATGTTCTTGAAATTCAGATCTCTGTGTGTGTGTGTGTGTCTTCAAGGATATTTGGAATTATTGAAATTCAACATAAACATATGTTCCCTTGAACTGGAGTATATTTTACACCCTATTCCTTCTGAAAACCAAGGAAAGACTAGGGGATTCGAATTTTTAAATTACTTCCTATATCTGTTTTAAATTTCCCAGTGGGTATAACAAAAGAAAGACAAAAATGGGTCTTTGTGATCAAGTTGAGCAACATTGTACTGATTATCTAGAGCTTACTACCTTAAAGCTGAAACTAAGTACACCAGTTATTAAGATAAAGGACTAATAATGACTTCAGTGAAAAGCACATTTAAGTAAATTATCATAGGCAGATGCAGCCATTTTTTGTGAAGTGATGAAGAATTTACAGAAAATCTTCCCACAGCAATTCAGAGTCAATTAAGATGATATAATCTGGCCCTCCACTAGCTATCCAACCTTATTTTAACTTATTTTCCTCTGATACACAGCACTTTCTCTCTTCTCTAACCAGGTGAGTCTCCTTGTTATTCCATGGAAACATTATTTTCATTTCCACTTCTCCATGTTCTTTAATATTGTTCACCTTGCTTGAAATAACCGTTCCCTCTCTTCTACCTAATCAAATCCCAGAGGCAGGGTAATAGATGTGAAAGAGCACTGGTCTTGGAATGAGAGACCTGAATTTGAGCCCTGAGAACTAATATTTCCTAGCTCTGTGCAACGAAGACCAAGCCATTTAACTTCTCTAATCTATTTCTTTGCAGCTTGGCAGCAGAGTGCAGTCAGAAAGACTCATCTTCCTGAGTTTAAATCCAGCCTCAGACACTTACTAGCTGTCATTTAACCCTGTTTGCCTCAGTTTCCTCATCTGTAAAATGAGCTGGAGATGGAAATGGCACATCACCCCACTCTCTCTGCCAAGAAAACCCCAAATGAAGTCACAAAGTCAGACACGACCAAAAACAGCTAAGCAACAGCAAAATCTATTTCTTCATCTTAAAATGTGAATAATGCCTTACCTACTTCAAAAGGTGGCTGTGATGACTAAATGAGACAATGCAAGAGTACTTTCTAAACCATAAGGTACGATCCCTTCAAGGTCCATTTCATACACTGCTTTCTCCATGAAGTCTCCTTCCTCTCCACTGAACTCCTATAGCCTCCATTTAGTCTGTATCACACAATTTAACCTTTAATCACATACTTTAATAGTTCCAGTATCCAGTATAATTTCAATGGTGTGGATTTGTATTCCATAAGCAATCACTGAAACCTGTTTACAACTTTGTAAACAGTCTTTAGTAGCTGTGACCAAAAAATTTAAAAATAAAAATTTAAATCATCTAGTGACTAACTTTCTGGTGAAGAGCCTCTCCAAACAGAGCTGGGATTAGTTCTCAAAGGACAGATATACAACTTATTGCCAGACCAGTAGTTGAAGCTTTTCCAGCTTGGTAGGATATGCCAGAGCTTGTCGGCATAATCTTTGAGAACCTAAAAGCACCTCAACACCATAATGGGGCAGCAGTGAAGAGGGAATGCACCCGGCATGGGAGACAGCATGCACAAACACCTCGAGGTGAGAGCTAGACTACAGAGTTCAAGAAATACCTAATAGTACTCTCTGGATGGAATGCAGAGTACATAATAGGAAAGGTGAAATAGGTCTGTAAACAGAGGCTGCAAGAAAGCTGTGAAGCCTTAAATGCAAGTGAACATAATAAATTCCATGTATTTGGAAAATTATTTTGGCAGCCATATGAAAACTGGTTTGGAGGGGGGAGAGCTTGGAGGCAGGGAAACCAATTAGAAGGTTCCTGGCATTTAGCATAGGGTTGGGCACATAGTAGGTGCTCAGTAAATATGTATGATGATAGAATTCTAAAAAAGTAAATGATTTTTGAGATTAGCCCAACCCTCCTAACTCATAGATTAGAAAACTCGTGCCCTAAGAAGTCAAATGACTTGCCCAAAGTCAAGCTAATAATTAATCAGAGCTGGCACTAGAACTTATGCCCTCTGACTTCCAGTTCCCTGAACTTAATGAATTCAAGATTTAGTCAAAAGTGTGACACGACTGACACTTAAAGCATTTTCATCAGAATCTAGATACTATGCAAATCATAATTCAGTAGGTTCAAGTGCATATTTAATTTGCATTTTAATGAAAGAGAGGGCTATTATTAAAGTAATGGGAACTCTGAGAAAAAAAAATCCAATTTTCCACTATTAAATGTAATTGGAATGTACCCATTTTAGGAGATCCAATATATGGATCAGTTCAAAATCCAACAAAATTTACCAAGGCAAACATTCATTTTCCAAATGAATTATCCTTGATACATCTAAATAGTTGGTTTTATTCTAGACAGTATAAGATAGTTGCAAGTGTGAACAAAGGAAGACCCTGGGTAACCCCAGAGATTCCAAACTGATCTTACACCCTCAGGCACAATTTCCAAGGAACCTTGTATTACTAGGTCATCTCTTAACCTGTTCCAGAAAATAAAGCACAGTTCAGTCTGGACAGGCAGAAGGTAGCAGGATGTAGGATTGGCTTATACTCATATGGAACTAAACCAGCTTTACTAGAGTACAAGGCATGTGAAGGAGAACAGTGTAATAAATATGTGAAATGTGAGTTGGAACCAGGTTGTGGACCACTAGTGTGGCCCTCATTCAGTAGATAAATGGGAAGATGAGATTTTTGTGCACAAGGGTAATGTGATGAGATCATTAGGAAGATTGATCTGACAGTGGATGGAGTGGAGATGTGAGGAGGAAGGACAAGTGAGTAAGGGCATTGAAATAGTCTAGGTTAAAGTCACAATTAGGGTGGGGATATAACTTAGGATCACAGATCTAGAGCTGAAAGGCCATTCAAAAGGCCATCTAGTCCAACCTGCCCATTCTACAGACAAAGACGACTGAGGCTCAGAGGTTAAGTGACTTAGCAGTGGTCACAGTTATATATGCCAGAGCATGAACCTAGGTCTTTGTGACTCCAAGGCCAGCTCTCTATCCACTATAGAACACTGACTGACTCTCTATAAAACTTTATACTATGGAATGTGAACATATATGACGGTGTTAAACACCTCCTAAATTCCTACAGCCCCACTATTCTGGTCAGTGCTAGCTCTTTTGGTGTAAGTCTCTTATGCATTTGGTGACATACGAGGCTCAATAATTTAAGACTTTTTCCATCAATAAGTGACTGGAACTTATATAACAGCAATGAAAAAAGGAAATGATAACCATCATCAATCTCCCACATTGACACCACATCGATAATTTGAAATGAGAATTGAGTTTCAAGAGTAGTATGAAATAGGAGCAGAAAACTCAATTGAAAATTCCCTACCAAAATTAAGAACAAACTCTGGGTTTTCGTGCTGAAAATTATTAATTGGGCATTAGGGAATTTATTGACTACAATAATCATCTTAAGTAAGAATGACAAATTATATAAAGTCTCTCTTTTGTTACCTTTTAAAGACATCTCTGACTCCTAGTGAGGCTCTGTATCACTGATCTTTGGAAGGAGAAAAGAAAATCCAAAATGCTATTCAGTACCTGAGTTTTGCACCATACGCCTTTTCATCAGCCTAATTTAAATTCTCCATTTAGAAAACACATTCAATTCCCCTGCCCAAAAAGACTTCATTGAACTTTATCTCCTTGGAAATAAAAATTCATCTCTTCCTTCTTTACAAAAAGGATATTCAATATACTACTGTTTTCATGAGGCAGCATGATCTAGAAGGTAAAGTGGAGTTGGAATCAGTCTGACTTGGAATCAGAAAAAACGTGAGTGCAAGTCCCACCTCTCTTGATAAGGTATATAACCATGGGAAAGCCACTAAGTGGCACTGTGACTTTCACTAGCATAAGGAATTCATTCCCACCCCAATGAAATCACAGATCTCTGATTTCTACACAACTTCACCTCAGGCAAACAAAATTATGCACTCGCTAGAAGAAAAGTAATACTGTCTGAAGACAAAAGTATTAACTTGTAAAAAAATTTAAAAATTAAAGAGGTCTGGTAATTCTTTAACGCAAATCTTATGATCACTACTACTTAAAAGTACACTGGCACTTACTGGCTTTCATAGGTGATCCAGTTTACAAGGATGTACCCTAGATTAGAATCTATCTATACTTCAAGAACCGAGCAGTATGGAATAGTGGATATAATGGTGGACTTTGAATCAGAAAGACCTAGAGTCAAATCTTGCTTCAAACACCTACCACCAGTGTTGGTGTTGGTCAAGTAACTTAACCTTTCAGGGTCTCAGTTTCCTCATCTGTAAAATAGAGGCGATGGATTCAACGGTCTCTAAGGTTCCTTCTAGCTTTAAATCAATTCTATTACAATAATATATATAAAAAGTTCTTTTGAAGTTAAAGGACTATATTAAGAAAAAGCTATTACTAACACCATCTTTTCCATGAAACCTTTCCCATCTTCAGCACTGGACACTGATTCCTCCCACCTCCAACCTCTGCCAACACTTAAAACATACACTTTCATGCATTATCCCCATTCACATACATATATCTTGTCTCTTCAATTAAAAATTGGAAATGACATATATAAGATCTTTGAGGGGACTGTTTTACACCATGCTTGTATCCCACAAATTGAGCAGTGTTATAAACATATGTTCAACACCTATTATTAAATGTGCATGGTCTACATTACACTGCAAGGTTTTCTGGTCCTTTTGGATAGTTGCAGACATTCTCAGCTGTCAGGTCTTCCATTAAATGATTATCACATCAATGAGTTCTTTTCACGATTAATATATCTCCTTTTCTATAAAATTAATAATCTATATGTTGAAGACCTCCCCCAACTGAATGGGTAGATGAGAACAATTTGTTTCAAGATATCAAAGATGCTAAAGTCATCCACTGCATCCTGGAACATCACCAATTATCCTGACTTTTGTCCTGCCACTGGACGATGAGGATTCAGGAAAGGAGAGTGAAGCTGACAACTTTGTGCAACTCTGCCTTACTTAAATCCAATTCACGCACAAGCCAAGACATTACTCTGTGATGTCACTGGTCCTCCTCAAAAAGAAAGGATGAGTGTGTGTGTGAATCCATATGTGAAAAGAAATCCATATTCTGAAAAGTATGCCAAATGGTTTCAATCTCCAAACAAGTGCCTTATAGTTTAGGGCCACTGCCTACTTTTTTTTTCCACAACCACCTCAGAAATTTCTATAATAGATTTTTTTTAAGTCTCATTAATTGATAATAATCAGGACTAAGGGCTTGCGACCTTTAATTATTCAAGACTTCCAATGTCTGCAGCAGAATCTGACTTTGTGACACTGGACTGCATTAACTATCCAACATTTTCCACTATCTATGGATAAACCTTAGGACCCTATTTAAAAAAAAAAAACCAATGTGTTCCCTAAACAATTGTACACATTCTTCCAACCAGAGGAACAGGCAGGTATTCATTTAGGGACTCAAGCATACCAGAAAACCAAGTTCATTCTTTCCTAGGCAAGAACTTTCCCAGAAGTACATTCTGATCCCTGGTGCAGATGCTCCCCCATACACCCTTTTTGTTTTAACATCTGTGACAGGCATTGCTAAGGAGTTGAGCCCTTGAGAGAAAGACAAAAGAAACCTCCTCTTCTTTTCTAGATGCTTCTGAAAAGGAAGGGAGTCAATTCCAACTAACTTTAACTGCTGACAGCATGGACATCCCCTTTAGAAAAATAAAAAAGTCTTTTCTTGAAGTCAATGGCATATTCAAAAAGAAGATCTTTTTGCCTAAAAAAGGAGAAGAGACCAGTTTTCCTCCCACTCTATGCCAGACACACCCATGTAATTAAATATATGCAGTCAAGATTAAATAAATGGAGGTGAACTTGAGCTGAACCCTCTCAGACAATTCCAGTCTTCTACTCCACTCATTGATTCCTTCTCATTCTCTAAAGCTATTCTTTTAAACCTTTTGCTCTCCCCCTCAAACCTCACACACTACATTTGCAACAGGTAATGTAGCCTCCTACTTCAACGATAAGATGAAGACCATTTGAGAGGAACTTCAACTTCCCTACTCTACTCCTCTAAAAAGTTGCACCTGCGTCAGCACATTCTCCCCTCCCCTCTTCTGTTTCTAGAGTTGGTGCTGTCCCTCCCCATTCCTTGATATGATTAATCCCACGACCCGTGCCCCCGAATTCATCCCCTCATACTTCCTATAGGACCTTGCACCAGCAAACACCATTTCTCTTTCATGAACCTTCAGTCTCTCCCTTTCCACTGGCTCCTTCCTATCAAATACACTCAAGTCTTAGCAATCCCCCAAAAGCTTTCTTCTCTTGGCAATTCAAACCTATCCAGCTACTCTCCCATTTTTCTCCTTCCTCTAATAAGTAAACGACAGCAGCAGTGACAATAGCTAGCATTTATATATTGCCTTAAGGTCTGCAAAGGATTTCACAAATATTATTTCATTTGTTCCTCACAATAACCCTGGAAGATCAGGGCTATTATTATCATCTCCATTTTACAGATAACGAAACTGAGGTAAAAGGGGGTTAAGTGACTTGTCCAGGATCACACAGATAATAAGCATCTGAGTCTGGATTTGAATTCAGATCTCCCTAATAACCACATGCTTAATTGTGTGTGCTTAACACAGCGGTACTCAGAGCACATGACTATTTCGGTTAGTGATGATATTATAGAACTGAGTCTCCTTGCATTACATGTGAGTTTGCACAGCTAAAAAGGAACCACATAAAGAAAAATTTAATTCTTCTCTTAATCCAAAAAACAAGATTTTTGGATGGTTGGGACCTGTGACTTAACCAGTGTAGGCAATGCCCAATGATGAAATTTCCTCTTAGTTGTTCGGGACACCGAAAGGTTAAATGCTTTTTCCAGGGTCACAGAGCCAGTATATGTCAGAGACTGCACTTGAACCCAGGTCTTTCTATTGCCAAAGCTAACCCTTCTATCCATTACTCCATGCTGCTTCTCTTCTAAGTACAGACAACAGATATGCTTTTTTCCAAAAGAAAGTCCTAACCACTGCGATGTCAATCTTGCCTCCTACTATAAAAGAATGCTGGAATGTAACACAAAGCTCAGCTAATACATATCCATGCAACAGAAATTTTAAAGTAAATAAAAAAAAAGATACCACAGAAGGCACCATAATAGAATGTAGTATATATATAATCCTCAATTGTTACTGGAAGAATAGATAACAGTTGTGATGCAAATCCAGCTAGCGTTTTAAAAAATATTATCCAACAACACTAACAATATAGACCAAGTAAATACCAAAAGGAAGGCTTTAAACACATAAAAATATTTTAACATAGCCTGAGGGGGGAGCCTTAATTTTGTGGTTTTCTTAAAGAAATTACTACAAGTGAATGTAGTATAAGATCATAGGTCCTCTAAGGTTTATCATCACTATTATTATTAGAGTTAGCATTTATATAGCACGTGGTAGCCACCTCTAGAGTGGGAGGGAGGAAAGAAAAAAGGAAAAAAAATTACATGATAACTTTATTATATATTTAAAAGGAATAGCAAGTTGTACATAATAGATCTGCAGTTTCATGTGCAATCATCTTTTTTATTATACTATTATCATGGAAATGCTTGTTGTATTCCATAAACTAATTTTTTTTAATTTTAAAAAGCACGTGCTATATAAATATGCTATGTGCCAGGCACTATGCTAAGTGCTTTACAAATATTATGTCACTTGTTCATCACAATAACCCCAGCAGGTAGGTGCTATGTTTATCACCACTGTACAGCTGAGGAAACTTGAGACAAACAGAGGTTAAATGACTTGCCCAAGATCACAGTAAGTATCTGAGGCTGGATTCAAACTCAGATCTTCCTGACTCCAGAACCAGCATTCTATCCTCTGTGCCATATGGCTGATTATACCAGTGTAGTACAGATGAGCTTCTAGTCTGAATCTGGAAACACAATTAAATTTTAATGGAAATTTAAATATTTTTAAAAATTATAAATAGAATATATGCCCTCAGGAACTTATATTTCAAGAAAACTAAACCTTCAATATGAAAAAACTAAAAGAAGGGAAAAATAATATGGGTAGTCGAAATGAAAGGCATGAACTAATCAGATGTTTTCCATATAAGGTTCTATAAACTTATTAAATTAGTTAGAAGGAATAATGGCCTAAAACCTTAAGTAGGTCACTTTTTTTTAACCTTCTAAGAAATAATGTTGAAGAAATACAGAATGTAAACTATTACCAAGGTTATAACACCAAAGTCTAATTAGCAAATACGTGATCAAGATTGTTTTATGGAAGACATGCAAACTAGTCTGTTATTGGTGGCTCTGATCAAACCACTCCGGAAAGCAATTTGAAATCATGTTAATAAAGTAACCTAAATGATCACACCCTTTGACCTGGTGATTTCATTGCTACGGTACGGTGAGAGTGGCAGCAGGGAGAATAATTAGAAAGCTATCCATGTCCCCCACCCCCCATATTTCAGTGGTGGGATTCAAATGAATTAACAACCCCTGCTAACAACCAGTTTTCAGAACTAAACCTAAAATTAGGTAACAGTACCCAACCAGTGTGAACCAGCTGAATCCCACGGATGCACATCTCAACAAGGTCAAAAGTAGAAAGAAAGGTCCATTAAACTCCAAAATACATATAGCAGCAAAGCAGTAGAAGCAATGTGGATGCCCATTGCTGGAGGAATAGCTAAAGATACTGTGGTACATTAATGTAATAGAATATGGCTGACCCCTAAGAAACAAGGAATATAAAGAATATGGGGTGGGGGGGGGGGCCATAGGAGGAATTGTGTGAACTGATGGAATGTGAAGTAAGCAGAACCAGGAAAACAATATACTCAACAAGAATGAGAATGGAAATAATTGTAAACAGAAGTGAAAACTGTAACAACAACCAAGTTTGTCCTCAAAGAAGAGAGACAAGACTAGACCTTGCTCCTTTCTTTTCAGGAGTTGGGGACAATGTATTGTTGTGTTTGTCCTTCATTCTCAAAGAAGACCATGACATCAGGGAGATGATGACATGACTTGCAGTTGACTTAGATTTGAGTTAGGGAGGGCTGTGCAAGGCCACCAGCCTCCTCCAGAGTCACCTGGGTCCAGGGGCCTGATATTCACCAGGGCAACTAGAGATGGGCCAGGATGCAATAGGAGACCCTGGCCCTTCCAAGCTAAAGTCTTTTCAAGTTCTCACTTCGAGTGAGGTAAAGCCCATTCGGTGAAGAGGCCTCTGTAAGAAGTTAAGCAAGGGACGGCCCCATAAGTCAAAACTCAAAAAAAAAAAAAAAATCAAACTGGAAGGGGAAGACCCTCAGGGTTCCTGGACAAAAGAGAAACAGTTACTATTTGGTATTTACCTTCAATACTGTCAAACTTGCTGGGAATTAGTTTTATTGAAATGTTTTCTTTTTCTCTTCCTTTTTTTGGCTGTTATAAAGGATGGCTTTTGGATGAGGCAGGGCAAAGGGATATACTGGTAAGTGAAAAATGATGTAAAAAGTGATGTAAAAGCAAACAATATCAGACATCTCATTTCCCACCCCAGCTGCCCTTATTTTGGCTTTCTTTGACTTCTTTGCCACTCCCCCTAAATAAACTCAACATTGGGAAATATCATCAGAATCATCTTGCAAGTACCAATGAGCTTTGGTACTCACGCCTCATTGGTATACTCTGCCCCCTCGATTAGAAGATGGAGCCAAGAACTCCTCAATCTCCATTTAAGAAGGGGGGACAGGACAGACATTTCCTCATTTCCTACTTGGCTGCCCTCAATTTGGACTTCTTTTAACTTTTCTGGCTACAATCATTTTGAACTTCTTTGATTTCTCCATGTCCAGAAACCTGCTCCCTCCAGCTTTATTATATATCTTGTCTTTTCTCACATAAGTTATACCTCAACCCCCTTGAGGTCAGGGGCCATCTTTCTTTTTCATGTTTGTATCCCTAGCACTTAAGTACAATGCCTGTTTATTGACTATGTATATCAACAAAAGAAAAAAACCTTTTTTAAAAAAAAGAGATCATTTTGTATAGCTTTGCAACAAGAACACAGATTTTGGTAGCCACTCAATAAGAATTATTATTAAGCATCAGGTATTATGCTAAGGGCTCGGGATGAAGACAAAAACAAAACAGTACCTGCCCTCAGGGATCTTAAATTTTATTGCAAGAGACAATATATACACATATGGGAGAAAAAAGGAAAAGAAAAAGAGCTGGGGAGCAAATTAGGAATTCTTTATACTGAGTTGTCAAGGAAATTAGAAGCTGGCTCAAGTGCAGAGTGAACTGCAGACCTGGAAAACAGCCTGTACAAAGACACAGAAGTGTCAATGGAGATGAAATGTCAGGCTTAAGGAATAGCAACAAGGTCAGCATGACCAAACTATAGAGTGTTTGGCCAAAGGGGAATGATGGATGGATGATAAGCATAGAAAGGCAGGTTGGAGCCAGATCGAGAGGGGTTTTAAAGGCCTAACAGAGTAGCTGATAGTTGACCAGAGGCAACAGGGAGCCACAGGAGTTTACTGAGTTGAGGTCAGATCTGTACTTTAGGAAAATGACTAGCAGGTGTGTGGAAGCAGGAGCAGCTTGAGGGACACCACTATGAGTTTTCCTCTTCCCTTTCATTCTTACAACAAATATTTACATATCTAACATGCCTCTGAAACAAAGTCTAAGAAAGGCATTTTTGTTTTGTTATAAGAACAGGGCTGGCTTTGAGATTCCTGCTGTGCAATCCAACCTTGAGGAAATACTATGCCTCTGTGGAGTCTCAAATTTTCCCACCTGAAAAATGAGGGCGTTAAAGTATAGGATAAGGTCCTTTCTAGTTTTAAAATTCAACAATTCTAAACCCCAGTAGGGAAAAGAGGTGCCCAGTGTGTGGCATGGTATACACAGAGCCACAAGGCCTGCCTCTACTCTCTCAGTGCTCCACGGGCACCTTTCTAAGGCTCTAAGCTGCAGACCAAGTAATGACCTCACTGGTGGAGTAAATTCCTTGAGGAACTCCTGATATCAGTGAAATCACAAATCCAGTTCCTATCCCTATTAGAGACCAATGAATCCCAAGTAACTCTGCGCAAAACATAAGGTGTCTAGCCATGAAATTCTGAAAACAAAATCAATTTGAAGAGAATCAGACTTGACCAATAGGACTTGACCAATCTAAAACAAAGTTGTGGGATATTAATAACAAGAATAATTTTATTGGTATGCTTAAAACTACACCAAGACTTTTGGGCCTCTGTATTTTTTTTAAATGGCAGAAAGAAGCCATAAACATTAATCTTCCTATATCTAGCTATACCTTAATGAAACAATATTTGTATGTCACTCACAGATGACGTCAATCACTTCCTTTACCCTTGAACAAACAATCTAAGTCCCACGTTAGAGATGTCCACTGAAAATCCTCAGAAAGGTTTGGATCACATATTGTACTGAAGCAACATGGTGCTACAATTAAAAATATAAAAATGGAAGCTGTGGTATAAAATTATGCTGTGGTTCAATCATTATCCCTACTTACTAGGTCTTTAAGGGTAGAGATTTTATAATTTTTCAATCTGTGTTTTTCAGTACCTTGCACACAGTAGGTGCAAGTAGGTGCATTAATTCTATCCTTTTTGGTTAGCAATATTTTAAAAGAGTCTGCTCCCTTTCTATCTTTTGTGGTTGTTCAAGTCATTTCAGTCAGATTTGACTCTGTGACCCCATTTGAAGTTTTCTTGGCCAAGATACTGGAGTGGTTTGCCATTTCCTTCTCCAGCTCATTTTAAAGATGGGGACAGCTCTCCCTCACTCAAATCACAGTCAAGTGCTAGTCGTGTCATCATTTCCCTGATGCCATGGTCCTCCTCGAGAACGAAGAACAAACCCAACAACAACAAAGTTGAAGAAACTGAAGCAAACAGGGTTAAGTGACTTGCCCAGGGTCACTCAGCCAGTGCCTGAAGCCAAATTTAAACTCCAGGCCCTGTATTCTATCCACTGTTCCACCTAGCTGCCCCACTGTTTATCTAGATCACCACATTCTCCTGGTCCCACAGCTACTCAGACAGGTAGAAAAAGATCATCTACTTAGTGGTATATCAAAGAGAAACATTCACATCCTAACCCTGAGCCAACTCTAGTGGTCCCAAAGACAACAAAATACTCTTACAGCTATTCTTACAACAGTTTTCATTTTGTGAGTGTAAAGAAAATGTAAAACTATAAGTAGCTAGAAAGTAGCAAACCAAAGTAACTAATAAGATGTCCTAATAAATGCTACTAGAAAACAGAACATCAGAGAAAGGACTACTGAACTCCAAGATTCTCAGTAAAACCTGTTCTATGTTGATTCAGCCCTCTTCCAAAGATATATTGTAGCTATTGTATGAAGTTCCTAGTTGCAGACATTCAGCAAAATAACTGCCAATTTAGCTTGGCACTTTAAATCTAAAGGTCTCACTGCATCAAAACTGGATTGCAAACTCAACCAGCTGCAGAAAGGGGGAAAAAATACTGAACAGAAGCTAGCAACAGCAACACCTACTGACTATGTTGAGTCACTTGCTAAAAGCCATGTCTTCTTTTAAATTAAGCAAATCAGACGGACAGGCAAACTTCAGTAAGAGTCCCATCTGCCTTAAATCAGGAGACAAGAAAATAAAACTTGTTAGCTATATAAAACCATCCATCCCAAAATGCTTTGTTTCCTCTGGCCATTTAGCAGAGTACCACTCTTGTCCCTTTCAATAACTGTTAATAGTTTACGAGAAATAATTGAGTGAGAAAGGTACTGGGATTTTTTTAATTAATTTTTTTGAATTCCCTAATTAATACCTGGTTTGTCATCTAATAGCCAGATGCATCACTGAGAGCAAACTCTATTATTTAAAACATTTCTCTGGGACTACTGCTGTCACCAAGTTCTACTTTATCAGTCAGCTGGTGCTCATTCTGTTAAAAAGTGGGGGCAGATTAACTAACTGCCTTTCCAAAAAAGAGAAAGAAAAAAAGTGACAAGTTTTTCCTTAAGGGCTATACACAGAAAATTAAGAAAGCAAATACAGTAGAAATATGCTTTATAGGACTCTTTTGACTGCTCATCGTAAAGAAGATATGTATTTAAATGGATAGTGGATTGGCCTTGGAGTCAGAAGACCCGTGTGCAAGTCTAGCCTCTAACAGTATGACCAAGTCAAAGTCATTAAATTTCCCTGTGCTTCAGGCAACTCTCTAAAACTTTAAGTTAGAGACAAGAGGAGCTCCCCATGATAATGAATTCAAAGGTCCAGGCCCCCACTCAAAGAATTACTGAGATTTTAGTCTGAAAATATTTTACTAAGAAGATTATTCGACATGATAAAATGGTTAACAGCTACCACAATTTACCATTACTAAAACCACTAAAAAGACTAGTGTATCCTAAAAGGGTTACTTTATAAAGGTAACTACAAGCTTAGTTCATGAAGATATATCTAGGAACCTAAAGAAATCTGACACCTTCAGTCAGAAAACAAATTTGCATTGTAATGTTAGGTTAGGATCCCAAGTATACAGAGATGAGTCTAACAGGCTATAAGCATTTCATTAAATACTTTCTCTTCTAAACAGTCATCACAAAACTGAAATTTACCAGGAAATGCTGTTTGGGAGACATTCATTACCAGGCACTCCTCCTTCAAAAATACATTTCCTAAATCAAATTCAGATTTTCCTAGAAACTGAAACATTTCTCATTATCTCTAAATTTTCCAGCAATGAATACTACTAAAATGTTAGCCTGACCAACACTGCCTGATTTAGAGTCAGAGGACCTGGGTCAAATCCCAGCACTGTATGGAAAATTCCATGTAGAGTATCTACCTACCCAAAATTCCTATTTTTTTTTAAATATTAAGAACAGGTATATTTTACCAAGTACTTTCCTTAACAAACCTGGGAAATGGATAGCGTATTATTCCCCCATTTTGTAGATAGGGAACCTGAGGATATGAGTTCAGTGATTTGCTCCAAATCACATAGTCGGTAAAGGCAGGGTCCAGCCTTGAATAAAGGTCTTCTTTTGAGTTCAGTACAGATACATTACACCACCCAGCCATGAAAGCATTGCAGCTTCCTGTTAAAATGCCAACAGATGATCTGGGAGAGTTAATACAAGTATTACCACCATAATATGAAAGAGCCTATCAGTTTGCCTACTCAATCACCATCACAGGGCTCTGAGGTAAAAGGACTCAAGACAGGTAAGTTTGGATGGGGACAGGCAAACAAGTTCACCCTAGATGTTAATGCTCTCCCCCTGCTCAAATAATCATGTATTTATCTGTCTACAAGCTAAGCTCTCCCAGAAGCTGTGTGAAGCAGGGAATGTCTTTGAATCCCAGGAACCTAGCTCACAGTAGGCACTTAACAGGTGCTTGTGGCACTGCATTGGGCGACCTTGAGCGAGTCACAACCTCTCTGGCCTGTTTCCCCACTTGTAAGATGAGAGGAGGTTGGACCAAATGAACTCCCAGGTACCTTCTAGCCTTAAACCTGAGATCGTATGATCACTGGTTCTCTCTGAAACAGTGAAGCAATATGGGTCTCTCAATTTTTCAAAGATTTAAAAGATTAAGGGGGAAGTGGGGAACAGATGGGGTGCAGGAGGAAAAATTTTTTTTTTTGCTGCAACCTCCACCTTTCTCTCTTTTACCTGCTCCTAGAGAACAGGGCTAAGACATCCTCCAGCTTTCCCTCCTCCAGACCCTAGGGAGTGAAATTAACCACCTACAAACGTTTCACTTCTCCCCTACCTTTCCCACGATTAAATCATTTAACACATCCCCTAAGGCACAGCCTACAAAAGGCGCTCATCAACCTTACTTGGGTTCCAAAACTAAACGGGAATATCTTGGGGGAAAGATCAAGGGGATATAGAGTACTGCTAAGTTGGGCACAGAAACAAAATGCATGAGCTCACGTTAAACCACCTCTCCCAGCGGAAAGAACGTTTAGATCAGATCACCAATGAAAGAAGCTAAGTCTGCTCACCACCATCACCACCACCACCCCCAATCGGTTTTGCAGATTCAGGGTTAAGGTATGTATGTATATTGACACACATGCATTTTAACCTCCCAACAATAGTTTAATTAGGTTCCTTCCTAGGCATTTCTGTAAGAACGGCACCACTCCCCAAATTCGAAAATAAAAGTTCAACCTTTTTTTTTCCCTCTCCCCAATGGCAAACGCGCATTCAAACCGAGCTATAAAAGCAGAAAGGGAAGGGAACAGTACACATCCATGCAACACAACCTCCCCCGGAATCCCTTTATCTCCCCCGGCCCCGCTCTATAACCTGACACCTGGGGAAGCCACTTACCCCTCTTTAGTTGCGCGCCCCCCTCCCCTCCTGTCCAGCTCCCGGAAGAGGCAGATGGTGTCCAGGAGCAGTTTCCACTCGGGCTCTCTTCTTAGGAGGAGGAGGAGGAGGAATCCTGGCTACAGTGAGCGCAACACACACACTCACACACACACACACACACTCACTCACACACACTCTCTCTCTCTCACACACACACACACACACACACACACACACACACTCGCTCTCGCTCTCTCTCTCTCTCACACACACCACTGACACGCTCCTCTACCGCCTTCTTGGGGTTCTCTGCGGAAAATAAGCAAGGCAGAGACTGGGAAAAAGAGGGAGGGGAGAAGAGTGGAGGGGAAAAGGAGAGGAGGGGGAGGGGGGAAATCAGTCCAACTCACAAAAAAAAAAAAAAGTATTTCTCTGAAAGGGGTATTCAAGGAGAAGAGAGGGAAAGCCCAAGGAGGAAAGCCCAGGAAAGGAAAGAAGGGTTCTTGTGCTATCTTCTAGAGACCTGGGAAGAGGGAGCGATGAAAGGGCTTGAGGGCTGGGGTGGGGTGGAGGGGGAAGCGGGGGGCTGAGGGTGCCGCCACTCAGGTAAGGGGACTGTAGGGGGGGATGGATCCCCCCTCCTCACGCCCCTCGCTCCAGCCTGGGCTCGAGCAGCACTTCCCAACACCACCCCCAAAACCGAGGAGGAGAAGGAAGAGGAAGAGAAGGATGAAAACGAGGAGACGAAGAGGCGGCGGGGGCGGCTCCAAGGAGGGGAGGGGGTCGTGGACTCCCAGCCGAGGAGGACTGGGGGAGTTGCAGAAAGAGTAGAGGGGGCGGGGAAGGACAGGTAGGGAAGAGGGGGTCGGAGGGGGCGGGGGGCTCACTAGAAGGGGACTGTACCGGGGAAGGAGACGGGAGGAGCTCCGGGGGAGGGGAGGCTGCCTCAGAAGCCGACTGCTTTCCCACCAGGCACCCCAACTCCCTGCGACTCTCAGCGCCGCATTGACTTTCGCTCGCCCGCCCGCTCGCTCCCGCACGCACGCACGCACACAACTCCCTAACAAAGTTGCAGCTGCTGCGGCTGCGGCTGCTGCTGGTGCTGCTGCGGCGGCGGCGGTGGCGGTGGCGGCGGCGGCTGCTGGAGCTGGTGCTGGTGGTGGCGGCGCGCGCTCGCTCACTCGCCCGCCCGCGCAGAACGTTCCCTTTCCCACTCCCAACTCCTCTCCTCCTCCTCCTCCTCCTCCTCCCTACTCCCCCCCTCCCAACCGCTCTCCGCCCCCTCCTCCCCCCGCCTCTCGGCTAGTCTCGGGGGTGAGATCACCTCCAGGGCTTCTCCGCGTCCCCCGGCAAGGTCTCGCGAGAGTCCCGGGAGGCAGCGGGAAGTGGAAGGAACTGGTGGAAGGTGGTGGGAGGAGGAAGGGAAAGGGGGAGGAGGGCAGCGCGCAGTGCGGGGTTGTCATGACGACGGCCAAGCACCAGATTCCTGCCGCCTGCAGAGAGCCGGGACTGCAAACGTGGGTGCGCAGCTAGCTCAGCTCTCTCTGCCTCCCCCTTCTCCTCTCCCACCCCCAGCCAAGCGTGCCCCGCCACTGCGCGACAGGAGAAAGTGGGACTTTCACGCGGCAAGGGGGGGCCCCTGTTACTTCCACATCTGCCCGATGGGACAGATGTGGACGCATAGAACTGTTCTGTAAAGAGAGCTCAGTGCATCTGCTGTAATTGAGTCTGGCTCAGGGTTAAAGGTCATGCCCGTCTTCCAAATTCCTTCTGTGTAAGCACTTTCTTAACCCATCTTCTCCATCATGGCACAGTGGCCAAGATCGTTGGGCTTGGATCCTGGAAGACGTGAATTCAAATCCCAGTGCACATACTTAACTAGCTTGCTGTGAATGGGCAAGTCCCTTAACCTCTCTTCTCACCTGCAAAATGGAGGTAATAGCACCTACCTCCCAAGGTTGTTGTACAGGGCAAATGAGATAATTATTGTACAGCCCTTAGAACCGCGACCGGTACACAGTAAGCGCTCTATAAATGTTAGCTGTTAGCATCATTCTTATTATTTATTGCCCCCACCGTGCAGCCTACTCACCTCTCTATAGAAAATGGTTAGAATATAAAGATTTCTGAATGAATAAAGCATTTATTAACAACTTACTTTATGCATAGCATCGTTGGAAGGGCTTGAAGTATAAACCAAAAAGTTTACAATCCCTGCTCTCAAGGAGCTCGCCTTCTAATGGGACCCGACTCCCAGGCCCCTACGCTACACTATAAATCACCTTTACCTTAACCGTGTTAACGTGCTTTGAGTTCCTTTGCACTCTTTCAAATGGTGACCTCACAAAAGACCCAAGCTTTGGGAGGAGGGGAAGTGTTTGGAGTTTTTTAAAACTGTTAAACGTCTCACAAGTGTTCCTTCTGGTACTCTTGTAACTGTTGTACAGCCCCAACCAATTCTTTGTCACCCCATATTGAGTTTCTTGGCAAAGCTACTGGAGTGGTTTTCTATTTCCTTCCCTGGTGGATTAAGACAAACAGAGGTTAAGTGACTTGCCCAGGGTCACACAGGTATTGATTGTTTGAGGCCAGTTTGAATTCAGGTCTTCCTTACTCCAGGCCCAGCACTCTACCCGCCGAGCCACCCAGCTTCCTGGTCCTGTTGTCTTATTATAATGAAATCCTGTTAAAGATGTGAATCTTCTCAGTACTTTTCACCCTTTCATTTTAAGCATTTGGAAGACTAAAAGGATAAAATTCTGTAGAATCTGTATTTAAATAATAGTGCATGTCAAAATTGATGTCTTGAAAGTACATAAGCAATTTTCTTCCACCCCTTCATTGATTGTATTTCATTTACATGACCTTAAAGGTTTACAAAGTACTTTACATACAGTACTTTATTTGATCCTCACATCAACCCAATGAGATAGTTATTATCCAAATTTTATAAATGAGTCAGCTGAGGTTAAGAGAGATTAACTAATATCTAGGGTCACACAGCTAGTAAGCATAAATTGGGGTGAGAACTCAATCCCCTCTGATTCCAAGATAAACATTATGTACAATGTTATTCCACCCCACCCCTATTTCATCAAAGTAGAATGAATTATTAGAAATATAGATTTAGAGTCAGACTGTGGAGGTTGAACTCCTGACTATAGCCATAGCTTGCTGATGGGTCTCTCTGCCTCCCATCTCTCCCCTACCCAATCCGTCCTCCATTAAGCCACTTTCCTAAAGTGCAAGTCCAACTATGTCACTCCCCTATTCAATAAACCCCCCATGGAAGCCGAGATCAAATGCAAAATTCTGTTTGGTGTTCAATGACCTTCATAACATAGCCCACCATCCCCGAAGCACCACCACCACCACCACCACCACCACACACACACACACACACACATACACACACCCTTTTCCAGTCTTCTTACACCTTACTTTCTATATTGTACTCTTTGATCCAGTGACACTAACCTCCTGGCTGTTCCTATTAAAATTGGCTACAGGAACTTTCTCTGGCTGTCCCCTATGCCTAAAATGCTCTCCCTCCTCATCTCCACCTACTGGCTTCTCAGACTCTTCATGCCCCCATTTGGGGTTTTCTTGACAAAGATACTGAAACGGTGTGCCGTTTCCTTCTCCAGACCATTTGACAGACGAGAAAACTGAGGCAAGACTTGCCCATGGTCACACAGCTAGAAAGTGTCTGAGACCAGATTTGAACTCACAAAGATAAGTATTCCTGACTCCAGGTATGGCACTCTATCCGCTTCACCACCTAGCTGTCCCATTAACTTCTCTGGCTTCCTTGAAGTCTCAGTCAAAATCCCACCTTGTACGAAGGAAGCCTATCCCCATTCCTCTTAATTCTAATGGCTTCCCTCTTTTAATTATTTCCTGTATATAGCTTGTTTGTACACAGTAGTTTGGATGTTATCTCTTTCATTAGATTGTGAGCAACTTGAGAGTCTTTTACCTCCTTTTGTATCCCCAGTGCTTCCCACAGTGCCTGGAATATAGCAGGCTCTTAGTAAATGACTATTTTACCAGTATCATCTTGAGCAAATCATTTTACTTTCCTAGGCTTCAGTTTCCTAATCTGAGAAATGAAGCAGGGTTCGATGATCTCTGAATTGAATCTAGGAGCCCTGTGATTCTTACAGCTTTAAATCCTATGAACTATGAATATTAAGTATTTACAGTGCATAAGTAGCTATCACTGGGGATAAAGTGATAGCTATGATGTGTTACCTTGCTCTTGAGGAATAAACAATTTGATAGGGGAAAACCATTACATATAACTAACTATAAAGAAGGAGAGAAAAGTAAGTGCAGAGGTAAGAGGTAAAGGAAAATTGGAGTGAGAAAAAATATACGGTATGTAATTAAAATTATTTAACCCTTTGCTATGTTTAAAAGCTATTGATATGACTTGATACAGAGTAAGTTGAACTAGGACAATAATCTATACAATGACAACAACACTAAAAAAACTTTGAAAGACTTTAGAACTTTGAGAATTGAAGCAATTCAACTGACCATCTCCACCTTCGCCCCCAAAGAGATGGTAGATTTAAAATGCAGAATGTCCATTTTGGGACATGGCCAATCTAAGAATTGTTTTGTTTGACTACACATAATGGTTAGGAGGGTTTTCAGAAATGATACTAACATCTTAAATTGTAAAATAATAATAATAAATTAATTTCAAAACATTAGCCAATGTAAATTAATTGCCAGGACAAAGAAACCAAAAGAATTCAAAAAGTGCCTTAGCAAATGTCTGACTTACTTGACAAATAGTGAAAGATAGATACTAAAGGCAAAACCAGGATAGAATATAAACATGCCTATAAAATCTTACAAAGAAGAATGGTGGACAGTTATGAGCAATATTATTTCATAAAGCAGAGAGAAGCAGTGGAGGGTAAAACCAGTTTATTAGAAAGTTTGTCAAAATACCAAGCCAAGCAAAGTCATCCCAAGGGCTTTCAAGGATGGAAAGGAACACTACAAACTAAAGAAAAATGGAAAAGATTTACAAAAAATAAAATTTCAACAAACTTTTCTTTTTCAAACATGGTAGATCCAGCTCCCTTGGACCCCCCAACATTATAAACCCTTATCAGGGGGTCACATATGACCTTCTAGGTCCTTGGCTGAGGCCTTTTGACTAAGTCCAATTTTTATAGATTTATTCTGTGAATTTTGGATTCAATGGATGAAAAAGTGGATGATATCAGGGAGATGCTGACATGACTTGCAATTGACTTTGATTTGAGTGTGGGAGGGCTGTGCAAAGTCACCAGCCTCACTTTCTCCTATAGAGCCATCTGGGTCCAGTGGCCAGATATCAATCAGGACAACTGGAGATGGCCCAGGATGCTATGGGAGATCTTAGCCCTTTCGAGCTAGGTCTTTTCAAGTTCTCACTTTAAGTGAGGCAAGTGAATAGGCCTCTTTAAGAAGTGAGTCAAGGGATGGCCCCATTAATAGTAATTAAAAAAAATTAAACTGGGAGGGGAAGACCCTCAGGGTTGCTGGCCAAAAGAGAAACAGTTAGTATTTATATTCACTTTGAGCCAGAAAGGCCCTAAAAATAACCATTAAGTGGTGCTTAGGCAAGGACCTATTGTCCAATCCTTGAGAACCAGACTGAATTGGGTTTAAGGCTTGGTCTTTGAGAAAAAAAATCTAGCCAGTAAACCCCAAGTTAACTAGGTAGCTTTTAGCCATCAAAGTTTAGCTTCCTTTGGGCAGAATACCTTCAGGTAAGGGGAGGAGAGGAGAAAAGAAGAGGGGAGAGAAGAGAATAAGAGAGGAGAGGAGAGGACAAGTTGCCCAAATGGAACTGGCCAGCTGGGTCCCCATTCAGGCAGCTCGGACTACTCACAGGTTGAGGTTTGTCCTTCCTTCTCAAAGAGGAGGACCATGCTATCAGAGAGATGATGACATGACTTGCAAATGACTTTGATTTGAGTGAGGGAAAGCTGTGCAAAGTCATAGGAGACAGAAATAGCACTAAAGCAAAAAACAAAAAAAGACAGGAAAAGTTATCAGATTGGACCAAGTATATACAGAGGAGGTCTATACTGGGTGTGATACAATTGTGAACCAATTGAAGAACCAATGTAAAAAGTGACTGAAGGATACCAAAAAGAAAATGCTAAAGCTGTGATGGAAAAACATCTTAGACCTTATTGTTATAAAAAAAAATGGCTGAGAGAGAATGACTGAGAGAATGAATTACTGTGGACCTCTATGCCTAATCTCCCATCTTTTTAAAAAAAGTTTTTAAAAAATTAGCTTTTTATTCATGTATTTTTTGTTTTTTATATCATATATATATATTTTATATATCATCATCAAAAATAATCTAGTATCTTTTCTCCTCCCCCTCCCAGAGAGTCATCCCATATAACCATTTTTTAAGATGAAAGAAAGAGAAAGGAAGGAAGGAAGGAAGGAAGGAAGGGAGAGACGGAGGGAGGAAGGGAGGAAGAAAGAAAGGAAGAAAAGAAAGAAAGGAAGGAAGGAAGGAAGGAAGGAAGGAAGGAAGGAAGGAAGGACGAGCAGGGGAGGGGGGAAGGGAATCAGCAAAGTTGATCAATACATCATTGAAGTCTGAAAATATGTGCAATATACAACATTTGTGGACTTCTCACCTCTGCAAAAAGGTAGGTTGGGAGTCTCTTCTCATCTCTTCTTTTCAGCCATGCTTATTCTTTACAATTTTGCAGCATTCACCACTGGTTTTGTATGTGGTCATTCTTTGTATTTACATTGCTGTAGTCATTATGTATATTGTTTTCTTGGTTTTACTTCACTCTGCATCAGTTCAGGTAGATCTTCCCATGCTTCTCTATATTTGTTACATTATTCATTTCTTATAGCACAGTAATATTCCATCACATTCATACACTGAAACTGTTTAATCAGTGTCTAATTATTGGGTATCTATATGCAAAACCTTCATGAGAGTCATCTATACAGGACTGAGAGTCTCCTCACAGAGGGCATCAGCAGGGAATAAGCAGGCATTTTGCAATGATACTCAACCATGAACCACATATAGAATTGCTATCTCACAATTAAAGATGTATTGTATATGGTGGATGTGAGCATGCTGTAACAAATTATCAACAAGGAATTCTAAAGTACAGAAATAAAGGACATCAAGGAATTGTATGACAGAAGATGGGATGATTACAGGGCAAGAGCAAAGAATGACGGGTAGATAGCCAAAGCGCCGTATTGGTATCCTAACATTGTCTGAAGAAAGTGAGGAATGCCTCCTGGACAATGCACCATGGAGAACTTTGGGGAGAATATGGACAAGAGTTCTGCAGGGTGAGCAAGCTTGGAAGGAATGAGATCTGCATTCCCATGTTGAGTAGACAACAGAGTCATTTGAATATTTTAGTTTTAAGTACTTAAATCTGATTGAATAGTAATATAAACTGAAAAGGACCATAGACGCTTAGGAATGAAGATATTTGGAGATTATGTGTGGGTTCAATCCACTGTTGCAAAGATGACCTATTGGAAACATCACTATATTAACTGGAAGCCTGAAAACAAGTTTTTATGAAATTTCTGCTAGTAATGAGATATATGACTTATATCAAATTATGTTATTTCTTTAGGTCTCAGATTCCCCATATTTAAACTGAGAGAGTTTGGCTAGAAAATGTCCACCATTTCTTTAAGACCTAAAATCTCATGATTTTAAAATGAATTTTGATATTACAATGAATGAGTGTTTCCTACCATAACAACCTGAAATAAATGAAATGTAACAAATGAAAGCAAACAAATGGTTGACTTGATAGTAGGTCAGTTTTACTTTTCAGTTGTGTTAAGTGTCAGAGTTTAGTCCAAGGCCTATGTTTTTCTCTTTCACGAAATTTATATACAGAATATTCTCTTCCAGGGAATATGTTTATGAATAGTATTCTCAATGTAGCTTTAATCTCAAAGTGATTTTTACCCTAACATACAAAAAAAGTTTCATTGTAATTATACAAATATTTTAAATTACTAATTTATTCTTGGGGTCCAAACTAAAATAAGTTAAAACCTGTGATCTAAAAACTATAAATATATTTACTCTTATGCTACAAAATTATAAATAATTAGTAAACAATTTTTAAAAACTATTTCTGTTGTATATATCTACTATAAGGACATATTCATAATGAGATAAAATTAAATCCATGAGCATTCATTTATTTTTTCTTCATCTTAACATGGATTCATGTCCATAAAGGATGACTGTATATTAATGTTCACCAACACATTACAACTTCAGGACTACTTGCTGTATGATTCCCAACAAGCCATTTAGTACTTTCAAAATAATTGACCAAGCACTAGCCAAATCTATTAACTTTGTTCAACTCTAGTGGGCCTCAAGAGGTGTGCGCCAATCTCAGATTCCAACATGTAAGCTCTCTAACCTTCAGGTGTTAGTCGAAATGGAACTGAGTATCAATCCAAAACTCCTGCTTCAGCTGACCCTTCACTTGCTAGTCAACTAGACACTCACATCAGTATCAGAGGAAGACAAAAACATCTCAGTAGACAATGGATTTGAATTTCCAGGCTCCATTTTCCTCTGTCTACTATTCCCTCCCACAGAAACAGTCAGACAAACTGATCCCTGACCACCCCTGGGGACTACAGAATAGCAGACAAAGGGTCTGCCAAGTGGAGATTGGTTATCAGTCTGCTTCCTTCCTGCCAGCACCCTTCTGCTGACTTTAGCTACTTCTACTTCTCCCTCCTCCCAAGATAGTAAAACCTCTTATACAGATAGACAATACGCACAGTTGTGTGTTATTTGATCTCCTCCCTACTCTCTCTCTCCTGACTTTCAGAAAATGAGTTGAATTCTTTCTTCCACCTTAGTCAGTTTCTATGCCGCAAAGTACTGAGTATAAACACTCTGATACACATACTGTAGTATATCAGTGGGCCCACAATCTCATCAACATACCCCTCATTGTATGCTCTGACCAATGGTAGAGATCCCAACCCATCCATACCTCCTCTCTCTGTGATTCTTCAGTACCCAGTCCTTCCTTTAGGACTTTTGTTATTTTGCTGGTACCAATGACTTCTTTTCTGAGCATATATAAACATAGACAACACTCCTTATACAATTTATTGTATGTGATATGCTACAGCTTCAATTCAATGAGATTTTATTAAGTAGCTCCTATGTGAAGGAGGGTGCCTAAGCTAGACATCTCTTAATTTCCCACCAGGCTACATTCCATAAGGTGGACTTCTCCACCATAGTTCAGAAACCTCTCCATCCTGGAATATTGCTTTAGCCTTCAATTCAGAAATACCTTTCATGCCTGAGGCCCCTCCCTCTATTTAGATAACTCTTCCTACATCCTCCATTTAAGGAAAGAACCCAGTCTAGCTATCCGGACTTCTCTATCATGCTCCCACCAGGTACCTTCCCCCACCCTTCCCCCCAACCCTACAGCTTCCTTTTATGGGTTGTCTCGCACTGTTAGAATGTAAGTTCCTTGAGGGGAGAGACTATCTTTCCTTTTGCTTGTTTTTGGATTCCAAGCACTTAGCCAAGTCCTTGGCACTTAATAAATGCTCCTTGACTAACTGACTGTGCTGGCACTAGGAATACTAAGACAAAATGAAAAACTGTTCCGGCCCTCAAGGAGCTTATGTTCTACTTGATTGATATGACATGTATACAAGTAAACACAAAAATATGTAACGGAGTCACTGTGAGGGTGAGAGAACACTCACTACTGGGAAGATCAAGAAAAGCCTCCTGTAGAAGGAGGAAGTTATACATTTCTTCATTGCTCTTTAGGTTACCCATAATTCTGATTCTTTGGAGACTGTGGCATTCAAGATTTTGTAACTATATTATTTCCCTAGTAGGATATTTGTATTAAGAAGATGAGGTGTTTGGTGTTAGGGAGTAGCTCGGCGTTGTTGAAAGGGCTGCGAAGTTTCCCACAGGCTGGCCAGCCTACTTTTTATGCTATATAATTATGAGTCCAGCTCATTGTGTACCTTTAGTGCCTGTCCCAGGCATACATACCTATAATTATATTATGCATGGCACAGAAACCTGTGAGTGAAAGTAAGTGGATACCAAAAAAGCATAGTGTGTATTATTTTCCCCTTTTCAGCACAACAGCAGAGACCTTCTCACCTTGGTGCTGCCCCCTCAGACCAGAGACAATGTCTTGGAGGACTTAACCCTTAAAGCTCTCTAATTCTCATTCTGGGACCCTGTAGTATTGTTTGGTGATTGCCTCTTATGACCCTTTAAATCTAAGTGTCCCCAAGCATGATTCACCTTATTCTCCATATGTCTTCTCCTCAGCATAATTGCTATGCATACCAATACTCCACCCCTTTTCCAGTTATAGAACCATTAAATAAACACCATCATTGCTACTGGAAAGAGTGCATCAATTAGAATCAGAATTCCAAAATCACAATCTACTCCCCTACGTTACCATCTCAGTGACTTACTAAACTCCCCTACATGCATCATTTCCTTCTATTACAATGTCATCTCCTTGAGGGCACAGACAATCTTTATTTTTTATTTGTATCCTCAGGGCTTAGAAGAGTTCTTAGCCGGTAGTAAGTACTTAATACATGCTATTCATTCATTTAGTAAAATGTTAGGTTATCAGGTATTTCATCCTTGAGAAACATCTGACTGTACATCTACAGAAATAGTCAACATGCACAATTGTGCCTCCTCTGATACCTAGTTGTGGTGTGGAGGTCTTGACTCTGGATTTTTAAAGGTTATGCTCATAAAGCACATGATCTAGAACAGGGATGGGAAACCTATGGCCTTGAGGTCACATGTGGCCTTCTAGGTCCTTGAGTGCAGCCTTTTAACTGAGTCCAAGTTTTATGGAACAAATCCTTTTATTAAGGGGATTTGTTCTGTGAAGGTTGGATTCAGTCAAAGGGTCACACTTGAGGACCTAGAGGGTCACACATGGCCTTGAGGCTGCAAGTTGGAAAGGTTTTGAGTGTGGGCTACCAATGTACTATGTGTTTGCTACCCAAAGGCCAGCCCAGATAAATTTAGAGATATTCATCAACAGAAAGATTACTTCTGGTTGATAGATTTCTTTGTTCATAGCAACTCTCCACTTATGTGAGGCATGTATATATATATATATGTGGAGGAGTGGGAGGGAAGGAGAGGATGGCAAACTGCTTCTATGAAGAAAATACCTACACCAATAAAGTCACAAATTTTTAAAGGTAAAGTATTGGTAATGATGGCCCTGAGGTACCACAAGCACCTTAAGTACCTTCTAAATCAAAGATTAAATTTTATTCAATGTCATTAAAGTGTTGTCTATTTTATTTATTCCTTCAATAAACATTTTAAACACCTACTATATATAAGGCACATTCTATGGGGGACATAAAGATGATTGAAGAATATTCGCTCCTTGCCCTTAGAATAGAAGTTTTCAATCTGGCAGGGGAAACCAGACCTCATGAAAATTAATATAATACAGCATAATTCAATACAGTAAATGTGATATATTACATATACCATCATATGTTGTAGCCAGAATGGACTTTGTTTTCTTTGAATGACTCAGCTTGCCTCGTTGAGCTTCCCTGGACGCTTGCTCTTCCGGGGCAGGACCAGAGCTTCCTGTGTGATGAGTCGTGGGGCTGGCGGAGGGGAGGTGTGTTAACGTGGTCTACGCTAAGGGGAGGGGCCAAGTCAAGAACCAATCGGCCCTGGTCGTTCAGGCGGCGCTTGATGATGTCAAAAACTCTATAAGAGGGGAGAGGACAGCTTGAAGATCCCCCTTTCCTTTTCCAGTTGGAGCCAGAGACACCTACAGCCGAAGCTGAGCTGCCGGTAGCAGAGCTGACTAGAGGCTAGTGGGTAATCTTCTTACCATAGAGGGGAAACATGTATACGATTTTGCCTTATACCATCTCGCTTCTTTGTGGCCTCCTGGTTACCCTTGTAAGGCGGACTTATTGGGCCTGGAAGCTTTTGATGAAAATATCAAAGTGGGGACGCTGGTTTGTGGGCTTGTTATTGTGGAGTGTAAATACATGCTTTAGTTCTCCTGCCTTCTGCCTAGAGAATTCCTTATATCCTGTGGTTCCGGACCTTTTAGGCACATATGAGATTCTCTTTGAAATCATAAATTCTGCCTTCCTAATATATATGTCAATATAAATAATATGATACAATATAACATATTGTATTATATAATGGTGACATATTATATTAAGCACGCAGTCTTGGTTTCCCCAATAGACTGAAAACTTCTGTTAGGACAAGGAGCATATCTTCTTTATTTGTAATTAATATCATATCATATCATATCATGAATCATGTGCTACAATGTCATACAGTATATACTATATATAGATCAAGATGCCCTGGTTGCAGTGGGAGACCTTGGCCTTTTTAAGCTAAGGCCTTTCCCACGTCTCAGTTTGTCTGAGGCAAAGCCTATTCAGTGATTAGGGTTAAGTAAGAAATGAGGCAGAGAATGGCCTCTTTACCTAGTCAAAAAACTATATCCATCTTGGAATGGAAAGACCCTCAAGGTTTCTGGCCAAAACAGAAACAATTGCTGTTTACATTCACTCTCATCCAGAACCTGAAGGAATTGGACATATGGAGTTAGCAAGAAAGGGTACTCTGGTAGAGGGAACAGTGTCAGTAAAAGCATAGAGGTAGAAAAATACTAAGTGTGTTTAGGGAACAGTAAGTAAACCTGTTTGGTATGTGGGATAGTGGGAGACTAAAGCTGGAAAGTCAGGCTAGAGTTACATCACGGGAGACTTTCAGGCTAAGTTTATTGCTTTTTAATTCTCTGAAAATTAATTATCCATGTATGGTGTGTGTGTGTGTGTGTATGTATGTGTATATATATATATATATATATATATATATATATATATATATATATATATATATAGAGAGAGAGAGAGAGAGAGAGAGAGAGAGAGAGAGTAAAGTAACGACTTTTAACCAAAATATTTGGTTAACCAGAACACCCAATCCTCTGGCCATGCTATACAGGGTGTTCCTAAAGTCTGGACACACAGGCAAAAATGCATATTTTCAAGAAATGAAATGAATGACATTTTCAACAACATTTTATTTAATTGGAATATTAACAAATAACATCTTCAATATGATTTCCATCATTTGTGATGCAAAGGTTGATGTGCTTTGCAAGATTCACATGAACTTGATGCAATAACTCCACATTGCCTATGTGTCCAGACTTTAGGGACACTCTGTATATAGAGCACAATACATTCTAGAAATATGGACTACTTTGGAACCAAATGCTATTCTTTAGCATCATTGAGCAGTATTACTATTGTGAGGAGATATGTACATGCATAAAATTACTATTGTGTGGATTATGGCTAAACACAGAAACTGCCTAGAAGTGAAAAAAAAAAGCAGTCAAAATAAAAATTCTCATATTGGAGGAGGGAAGAAATAGCTTAACTAACATCTGACCTCTGAAAATGAAGGAGGTACATTGTTTTAGGGAGTTCTATTAACTTCATCAAATCATGAAGGTAGCTTTTATGATAGTAAAAACACAAAGACCCTGATGTTATTCTATCTTTCACCTCTTATTTTTCCATAGCTAGTTTCTTTTTATTCATTCTTTTTAAAAATTAATTAATACGTATACTTCCACAATAGTCATGTTATGAAAGAAGAGACAGAACAAAAGGGAAAAACCATGAGAAAGAAAAAAAAGAGAGAGAGAAAAATAGTATGCTTCGATCTGCACTTAGACTTCATAATTCTTTCTCTGGATGTGGATGGTACTTCCCAACATAGGTCTTTTGGAATTGTCCTAGATCATTATATTGCTGAGAAGAGCTAAGTCTATCAAAGTTGGTCATCACACAATGTGTACAATGTTCTTCTGGTTCTGCTCCTTTCACTCAGCATCAATTCATATAAGACTTTCCAGGTTTTTCTGAAATCTGCCTGCTCATCATTGCTTATGGAACAATATTATTCCTTCCTAATCATATACCACAACTTGTTCAGTCATTCCCCAATTGATGGGCATCCCCTTGCTTTCCAGTTCTTTGCCACCACAAAAAGAGCTGCTATGAATATTTTTGTACATGTGGTTCCTTTTCCTTTTTTTATGATCTCTTTCATCTCTTTTTTTCCTAAGCATTCATTTTTCTCTTCCTTACTGTCTTTTTTGTCTTTTTCTACTCTCCTAATCTCTTTATTCTTCCTTCCTTTTTTCCCCTCTTCTCATTTACCTAGTGTAGTTTAAATTCCTTGAAGTGAGAGAAATGATTATTTTCTGTTATATTCATAATCCATTGTTAATGAGGATCTAGGTTTTTTTATTTCCTCATTTAGGGACCAACCCCTGTAGGTCAGTCAGCCAGTCTCTGAAAGGCATGGCTGGTATAGGAGATTGCCCTGACCCTTGGGGTACATGCTCCTAGACCTTGGGCAGGACCCCATCCAAATGGAAGATTTTACTTCTATTTGATGTGTAAACAATCCAATCTAGGTGAATTCTTGCTCTGAGGGAATAAGGCCGTGTCCTTGTACCCCTCCGTTGAGTTTAGGGTAACCTAGCCCATGAAGAAAAAAACCAACCAGAGAGGGTATCTCTGTGTGGAGATGGATTCCTCGGTCCTGATTGCTGGAAGCTACTGTCCCTCATGATCAAGTTACATTCTCAGCAGGAGGAGCTGAAGACTTTTAGCTCAACTCCTCATTTAAATGCCCACCAATTTCTCCTGTCATTCAGCATCTACATTAGGTATCTTTGGTTACTGAAACTATTGACCATCGATTTATTATTAGCTAACCTAATTAATAAATTGATTACTAATTACCCAGAAACTATCAGGTTTTTCATTTGTCACAGAAGGCAGGGCCAAATTTTCCTTTTAACTTTATATCACCTGTACCTAATGCATTACTTTTCCCATAGTAGGTGTTTCATAAATGTGACTAGAATTGAGTTGACTTGAATTCTGCTCTTTTTTTCACCTTCTCATGTAACAATAGTTTAGTCAAGGTGCCATTTACTATCTCCTTTGAGCCAGGGGTCAGCAATGTCTTTGACTCTCGGTAGCACCAGCACAATTAAACACTGTCTATGGTACATAGACAAGAGAGGTGAAAATGGTAGAATTTAATTCCATTAAATTCCATTTATATTCATAAGATGCCTAGCATTGTGCTGGGCACAGAAACAACAGCCATATGCTCTTCTCACGGGTATCATTTCTATGAAGGAGATTCCATTGAAAACAAAATTTGGAGTGTTTGTTAGTCATTTCCAGGGGTTTCAGGTGTTTTTTTCCAAATATATGTTCAGGGAGAAGATCAGAAGTCTAGAAAGCATGGATAAATTTTCCCTTCTTACAATATTCTATTCAAGCATTCAGGACATAATCTTTCAGCTAGAATTTTTAAAAGAAATCTTTTCTGAACACCTTTAAGCAATCCCATTCATCTCTTCTGTAAGATTTCATTTCAAGGAACACATTTTATTAAATAAGTGTTTAACATCATTTTAGAAGATGGAAATTCTCTTTCAACCAACCCTTGACTCTATATTCTCCATCAGACAGTTGACTTTGTCTTTATTTGGGAGTGGGGAAGGCTGAGAATGGAGGGATTAGTCATTAGAGACTGTCCTCCTCTCTTTAGTGACATTGAAAATTTAAAAGGGCCCTGTCACAGCTGAGACACAAGCTGACCATGTGTCCTACTGCTATAGGCTGAACATATTTCTCAAGTCCGTCTGTCTTGCTCTCTTGCCAGCAGGAGTTATCATGCAATACACAAAGACTTAGGAATTATATGGACTGCCTAATATTCAATATTCAATTCATATTCAATAATATTCAATAATTGAATTCAATTTAATAGACTGCCTAACAACTCCCGAAGAGAACGTAGTCAGATTCTACAGAAGTCACTTAGACTGGGGGCACAGAAACTGGGCCTTGAATGCATCAGATGACTTCCAAAAGTATATTATTCTTAGGGAAAAAAATGGTCAAAAAATGGTCAAATGGTCTCTATTAAATACATTTTTATTGGACCCCCAAATTGTTCTTAGCACTGGGGGAGATGTTGGACTGGGATACTGGACACTCAGAGAGCTTATAATTTCACTCAGGAAGGAAAATAAATACAATAAGCTCTCTTTATTTCTTACTGATGCCCTCCAAGGGGCAGCGTGGTTTGATGGAAATGACTTTGGATATAGAGTCAGAAGACCCGCTCCCACTTGCTGAACTTGTGATTTACTCAAGTCACTCAATCTTTCCGAGCTTCAGTCTCCTCCTTCATAAAATAGGCATAATTACATTTGCACCACATACTATGCAGGAATATTACGGAGATCAAATGGGGAAAGATATATAAGATGCTTTGTGAAATCTTAAAGCACTTTAGAAATGCCGTCTCTCAGTTCATTGGCCATTAATTCAGGAATATGCTATTGTTGGCAATGTATCATATACTTATAGCTAGAAGAGACTTTAGAGATCATCTACTGCTTCCAGGCTCCTCCTTTGCAGAGAAAGAAGATGAAGCCCAAAGAAGCTTAATGACTTGCCCAAGATCGTGGAGGTAGTAAGTGGCAGAGCTTGTGTTCAAATCCAGATCCCCTGACACTAAAATCGGAACTCTTTCCATTGTACTATAATAAAAATCCATTAGACAACACACACACACACACACACACACACACACACACACACACACACACGAGGTATAATGACATTTAGGCTGATGTCATTCCCTTCTGTTTCCACTATGATTATGATGGCAATAATATTAACTGCTACTTATATAGAGCTGCAAAGTCTGCAAAGTGCTTTACAAATATTATCTCACTTTGTCCTCACAACCCTGAGAGGAAGGTCCAATATTGGCTCTATTTTACATTTGAGAAAAACCAAGACAGATGAGGTTAAATTACTTGCCCAGGGTCACACAACCAATAAGTGCCTGAGGCCAAATTTGAACTCAGATCTTCCTGACACCAGGTCCAGCATTCTATCCACTGCACGTACCTGATGAGTGTAGAGTAGAGAAAGAGATCAAAAAGAAACACAACATTTAGATTGTCCATAAATGTGAGCTCAGCAGTCTTAAGATCTGCCTCAGAATGGAAGATTGTATCTTTCACTATATTTGCACTCTACATCCAGAACTCTTTCCCTTATACCAGTTCACTTTTCTGGTTCCTCATCCATGTCATGCCCACTCTCCATGGAGCCTTTAAGGCTATATCCAGGGCACAGACTCTGCACACATAAAGCAATTTTCATCTATATGCAGATAATTCTCAGTTCCATATATCCATATATCCAGCGTTCATCTCTCTCCTGAGCTATGGTCAAGCATCACCAGCTGCCTCTTAGATGTCTTGAATCGACTGTCCCCAAACCACTGCAAACTCAACAAAACCAAAGACTCAGGTTGGAATTTTGACCCTGATATTTACTACCTATGTCATTGATCATCCCTCATTTTCAAAGAGGACCAATGACAACATGGGTGATGTCTTGATTTGGATTTAAGCGAAGTGGAGTTGCATAGTCGATAGCCTCACTCTCTCTCTTCCAGAGTCACCAAAGTCCCTCGGTCAGACAAAGATCAAGATGGCTGGTGATAGCCCAGGGTGCAGTGGATGACCTTGGCATCTTAGATGTCTGACCAAGCTCTTAGCACTCCACCATCTCCTCTTTATCCACCTTCATAGTCATTGGAACAAACTGTTCTCATCTGACCATTCCCTAAGGAAAGTTTTCACATGCTTGGGGTAGACATCCTTCTAATTCACCATTTGGTGTGAGGCCTGTCAGTTACCCTCAACCTGGTTTAGCCTGTCTGCCAAGACAGTTTTACCAGGGTGTGCCCCGCCCCCCACATACTCCAGCTTCTTGGAGCCACGGGTGAGAGTTGGGTGACAGGTGGACAACAAAGTGTGGATAAACACCTGGAGGTGCTAGCTCTCCCTGAATACCCCTTACACTACACATATAACCTTAGGTGGGTAGAGGGATGGAACTGGAGTCAGGAAAACCTGAGAATCCAGCATCAAATTCTTATTAGCTGTATGACCCATGGCAAGTCACTTAACCCCTGTCAGCCACGTGTAAAATGGGGATTATAATAACACCTTTCTCACAGGGCTTTTGTGAGGATCAAATGAGATATTTATAAAGCACTTAGCACACTGTTTGGCATAAAGTGAGCATGTAATAAATGGTTTCCCCCCTACTTTCCCTCCTTCTTCCCTTTAGGCCCCAGTTTCTTCTATAAAATGAGGGGTTGAAGCTAGATGACTTCCAAGGTCCCTTTCAGCTCTAACACTAGGTGATCTTGTTGGTGTAATTAAGTTGCAACATATTCCCAATGACACTTTTACCAGGCATCTTGTAGCACAAGAAGTGATACAGAAGATATCATCAAGAATATAAATAACCAGGAAACGAGGTGAGTCAGTGATCAAAAGAGGGTGGAGGGCAACAGATGGACAAAACCCAAATGTAGCATTGGTATCCACAAAATATTAAAAGATCTAGAAGAAGGTTTCTTGCATAGAGTATAGATCCTTGGTGGAAGATTTTAGAAGGACAAGTATAAGAATCACACAGGATAAGAAGGCATGTGTGGTAATCTGCATTTAGGGAAGGAATTTCTTTAGTGATGAGATCACAGACCCAACTAAAGAGATGTTGATACTCCAAAATGCCCAGCCTATGAGATCCACCAGGAGCTAGGTGGCACAGTAGATAGAGTGCTTCCTGGAGTCAGAAAGTCTCATCTTCTTGAATTCAAATCTGGCCTCAGACACTTACTAGCTGTGTGACCCTGGGCAAGTCATTTAACCTCCTTTGCCTCAGTTTCCTGATCTGTAAAATGAGCTGGGGAGTAAATGGCAAACCACTCTAGTATCTTTGCCGAGAAAACCTCAAATGGAGTTACGAAGAGTTGAACATGACTGAAAAACAACTGAGTATGGGGTCCAGCCTTGAGGGAAATAGTTTATGACTCATGGCCCTCAGATGGGAAATGAGAAATTTGTTCCTTTAACAGACCTCACTGTGTATCTCTCTAGGCAAGTATTATTCCATTTTGACCCTACAGAGTACATCCTTTATGGTAATGATAGACATCTTTGGTATGTCTACATTTTCCTGTTTATGACTTAGTTAACATTAATAATCATAGAGTCATTGAAAAGAATTATCTCTGTGGTTACATTTTTTTTGATGGCAGAATCCATGGAGTAGATAGGTAGCATAGCATAATGCATAGAGAGGCAGCCTTTAGGGAGAAGGAGCTGAGTTCAAGTCCTGCCTCAGACACATACTAGTTGTGTGACTTTGAGCAAGTCACTATAATCTCTTGGTGTCTACAACTCTCTAAAAGTATAAATTGCAGAACAGTTACTGGTCTGAAGTTTGAGGTTGATTTGCAGCAGCTAGGTGGCACAGTGGATAGAGTGCTGCACGTGGAGTCAGGAAGAGCTGAGTTCAAATCTGATTTCAGATACTTCTTAGCCATTTGACCTTCAGTAAGTCACTTCAACTCTGTTTTCCTCAGTTTCCTCAATTGCTAAACGAGGATAATATCAACACCTAACTTTCAGGGCTGTTTGGAGGGTCACATGAAATAATATTTGTAAAGTGCTTATCACAGTATACCTGGCGCACAGTAGGTGCTATATAAATCCTTATTCCCTTCCCTTTCCCCTACCACCCCTCTGCATTGGTAGAGAGGTTTTCCTCACCAGAATTTTCCTAAACCAATGAAATCATAGGAATGGACCAAAAGAAAAAAATCCACAGACTGAAGCCATGGAGGTGCAGTCTCTTATAAGGGTCTGGGGGCTGGCACATAACATGAGTGTCAGTGGAAGGCTGGTTGTGGCAAGAGATCCAGCAAGAAGCAAGGTGAGAGGATAGGCATTTTCCAGCAGAGACCAGAGCATGTGTTAGCATTACAATAGGGAAAGGAAGGTGCAAATGCCTAAAATCAATAGGGAAATAGATTCATGACCTAGCTACTAGAGGAAAAGAATCTCCTTCTACTGGAAGTTTAGCTGGGATTGGGGCAGAATATGCTTTCTTGGGCAATAGCCAATGAACCAGAGGGACAGATCCTGAAATGACTTGTCTGTCATATGGACATCCCTGCCTAAGCCCAGACTCCCAGATTCCATATGGTAGGAATAGCATTTACTAGGGCCCTTGCCTGCTAGGTTGGGCTAATTCTTCTCTAAAAGGCAGGGAAGACATCCTTGAGATTTTATTGGTCCAGGAGACTAGGGCTCTAGCCAATGATGCAGCTTCCAGGTTGCCTTACTTATAAAAAGTCTAGCCTGTGAGAAGTCAGGGCCCCTCAGTCTTGATGGATGTCCCACTGCAGAGTCAACATACCCTTCTTACCAAACACAGAGGACTACATCATCTCAAACCAGCATAATAATATCCCTGATGGAATATTTTTGTTAAATATTACAAGGTAGTCTATGAATGCCTGATTTTGTTCTAACTGTGAGCCTGAATCTGAGGACCAGCCTGAGTCAGTCCTGGCTCAGAACACGGTACATTTAAGGCTGGAAGAGTGGATTCTAGAATGCAGCAAGGAGAATCTCTGATCAACCAGTTCCATGGACTTTGAATTTGATTTTAGGTAATATCAAAATTCAGTTTGAAAAGAGATTTTAGGAAGGAAAGAGCCAGTTGGAATAGCTATTGGAGGGCCAGGATTAAACTATATTTGTAAACTGCCTTTGAAAACTGCAGTATTAACCTTTTAATCTTTATCTATACCCCCAATCACTACCATCACATTGCATATTCCCCTGCAATATTTTAGAGCAAATCTCCTTTAAATACCTAAGGTTTGTTCTTATCAGGGTACAGATGGTAGTGGTGGGGAGAAGGTAAATTCTGTTATCCTGTCCCCGCAAGGGCCTTAGGGGGACTGAAATTGGTAAGCTAAGAGGAGTCATAGAAGCTTGAAACCTGAAGGGGACACCAGTGAGCCAAGATCTGGTTTTGCTGATGAGGAAAAAGATATTGGGGTCACAGGGAGTAGGAGGCTATTTATAACCCCAGGCACTACAATCTCCAGTTTTATAGTCTTGTAATTTATGACCTTCTCCCACAAAGATCGATGCTCTGTGTCTTTAATCTCCTTTCTCCTCTACTCCCTCCCACAAACTCCAATAGGAAGAGGGAGAGGAAGAGGAGGAGGGGAAGGAGGAGGGAGGGGAGAAGGAGGAAGAGGAAGAGGAGAGAGGAAGGGGAGGGAAAGGAGGAAGAAGAGGAAGAGAAGGAGGAGGAAGGGAAGAAGAGGGGAAGAGGAGGAAGAGGAGGGGAGAAAGGAGGAGAAGGAGGAGAATGGTAAAGTGGAGAGTTCCGAATATGTGGTCACATCACCTGAGCTCAAATTCTGCCTCTGCCTCTGCCTCTTATTGTCTGTGTGACTTTGGGTAGATCACCTAACTTTTCTGGGCCTTGTCTGTCAAATGCAGATGTGGGACTGGACAGCCTCTAAGGTCCCTTCCAGCTTTAGATTTTTGATCCTATGATGTAAGAGATCCATCTGCTCTCAGCTTCCAAACCCTTTTGTTATCTTCCCCTTCAAGGAAGGAAGAATCCATGTGAGCTTTCTTTGCTAGAATAGGGGGGCTAGCAGAGGAGTCTTCCTGCAGCTAGACAGAATGACAGTTGGCAAAGTGATAAACAGAGCAAAGGACAATGAGACCTTATAGTACACATGAGACAGATAATGTTGTCGCTGTTGTCGTTCAGTCACGTCTGACTCTTCTTGACCTCTTTTGGGGTTTTCTTGGCAAAGACACTAGAGTGGCTTGCCATTGCCATCTCCAGTGGATTAAGTGACTTGCCCAAGGTCACACGGCTAGCAAGTGTCTGAGGCCAAATTTGAACTCAGATCTTTCTGACTTCAGGCCCAGTGCTCTATTCACTTGTCATGTAACTGCCTCACGAGACAGGGTAGTCATAGTAGACCCGAAGCATGTGAAATTGGACTAGAATGCCTCTTTAAAAAAACAAAGTCCCAAACTCAATACCTTCCACCCACAAAAAAAAAGGAAAATTTTTTTCTTTTTTCTTTTTCTGTTCTTTTTTTTTTTTTGTATATTACCTGAATAGCTACTAAGCTATGAGGCCGACCCCTTCAGACGACCTAGAAGTATGGGTTCAGTACCACTCTGAGTCAGAACACCAACCGGAGCTACTGACTCACCAGCCCTACTTCCTGTATCATCATTGCTTTCAGATCTGCCACTTAATTACTAGCCTGGTCTGACCTTGCTGAGACTGTGAGTTTTAACAAGTTCGAAATACAAGATGCAACAGTGAAAAGGCAAGATACTGGAACTACAATTCCAGAATTCCATATTCTATTTGGAAAAAAAAATTAGAAAACTGGTTCTCTTGTTCACATCTCATTTTTTAACCTCAGGGGTAATGAAAAGTTTTCTTTCTGCAATTGAATTATCAGTATTATTTATGATACTAAGTGATTCGTTTGTCCTAGTACCAAATAGAGACTGATTCAGACAGCTCATAGGATGATAAGGTCATAGCTTTAGAGCTGGAAGGAGCCGTACAGGTCATCCTGTCCAAATTCCTTATTTTACAAATAAAAAAAAAATGGAAACCCTGAGATATTAATTGATTTACTTGCCCAAAGTCATCTAACTATTGTGGTGAAGTCAGGATTTGGACCCAGGGCCTCAGATTCCAAATCAGCTGGTCTTGCCAAATGTTAGGTGGCAGAGTGGATAGAGCACTGGACCTGGAGTAAGAGAGACAGACCTGAGGTGAAGTCTGACTTCAGGATCTTACTAGCTGTGTGACCCTGGGCAAGTCACTTAATCCTGTTTGCTCATCTGTAACATAGGAATAATAATAATATTGTTAACAACAGTTGTTGCAAGGATCAAATGAGATAATAATTATAATAATTAATTAATAATAATAGCACCCAGCATAGTGCCTGGCACATAGGAAGAGCTATGTAAATGTTATTGTTATTATGCTGCAACAAGGATTATCTTTCATTCTAAGAGAATCTAAAAGCATATTTTATACTTTATCATTTTTATACAATTTTTTCAAATGTTTTCAAAGTACTTTTAAATGTGTTGTTGTTATTATTATGTATTGTTTCGCCTTAGCTCCAGAAATGTAGAATAGTTTATTAGTATCTCCATTTCACAGATGGGGAAACTGATGTAAAACTGATGTAAAATGACTTGTCCAACTGGGGTCTTAGAATTTGGACTAAAAATTGAGTTTTTTGAATACTTGATCATGGCTTTTCTGACTAGATCATGCCACTTCACTATCTTCATTATTTTGTTTCAAAATCTCCCTCCTAATTTCTTTCAGAGCATTTAAAAATACCAATAAAGTGTTTAATGATCCTTGCACTCCAAAGTTTACAATACAACCATAGTTATGTGGGATTCTTCAACAATCCTGGTTTTTTTCATGCTATTTTCCATGCCCGGAATGCCTCCATCTCATTTCCATCCTTCTCTCCCAATCCCTTTCCTTGGAATTTCTATTTACTCTTCAAAGTCCAGCTTCCTCTAGGAAACCTTCTTTGGTGCCTCCAATCAGAATTGACTCTCCCTTCTTTCCTTGTGCTTCTCTTAAGCAGCTATCTCATACTATAGTTACTATATTTGCATAGTTATCATATTCTCTTCTTTATCTGTTAGTTCTATGAGGACCAGGACTGTGTTTCTAAACTTTATTATCTCCCTTAGCACACCAGTCCACATAGCTATAGTAACTAGTAAATGTTTGTTGAATTGAAAGCACCAGACAAGACTCTTTCCCACTTAATTAATGCTTCTTGGTTGATTTCTTATCCCTACTTCCAGCTTGAAATCTTTAACAATAGCTCCATGGACCGATATCATTCTTAGAAAAGAAACTTTTCCGGGGGCAGCGAGGTGATGTGGTGGATAGAGTAGTGGGCCAGAAGTCAGGAGGACCTGCGTTCAAATCCAGCCTCAGATACTTAGTAGTTGCGTGACGTTGGGCAAGTCATTTAAACCCCATTGCCTCCAAAACCAAGAAAAGAAACTCTGTTCTCATATCCTCAATTCTTGGTTTCAATGCTTCATTTGGCAGTGGAGACATCAGGCTTTTTGGGTAAAAACTAGCAGGATATCTATTTGACAACTGGAATATCAAATGTGATTCCATACTTTGACACATAAACTTCCTTCTCGGTAAGAAATGGAGAGAGCTCACAAATTGTAAAGTTAAAAGTCTACACTCACTCCTGTTGTTATTACTATAGATTCTAATAATTGCTGTTCAATGGCTTTGGGAGGAAAAAAAAATTATGGATTCCTTGAATCTCAGAGTTGAAAGGGACCTCAGGGATGATCTATCCCAATCCTTACCTGAAACCTTTCCGCAGAATTCCTTACAAATTGGTCAACCAACTTTTGCTTCCAGTAATGAAGAATCTATTTGTCATTAGGATAAACTATGTTTCCTCTGGCTCTTCTTTTTTACATTTTGTGCTATTTCATAAAAGTTTTTTAGCTTTATTAAAAAATTAATCCAATGCTAGTAAATAAATAAAATAATATGAAACAAGCACTGCTTTATAGAGATGAAATCCACTAAAAACTGAAAAAAAAAAAACCTACCATGAGGAGTTATCTACTGTGGAATCATAGATTTAGTGCTGGGAAGGATCTTAGAGGTCACCAGATCAAGCCTCCTCATACTATAAATTAGAAAATAGAGACTCAGAGAGATTGGAATGGTCCCAGATCACAAAGCAGAACAAAGATTTGAACCTAAGTGTACTGATTCCAAATCCAGAACTTTTATTACTATACTGGACTTGGAAACAGTAGATATGGATTTGAATTCTGCCTCAGAATTACTAGCTTACTTTCAGGAATGGGGCGTGTGTGGCAAGCAGGGTTAAGTGACTTGCCCAGGGTCACACAGCTAGTAATTGTCAGATTTGAACTCAGGTCCTCCTGACTCCAGGGCTGGTGCTCTATCTACTGTGCCACCTAGCTGCCCCTACCTCACTTACTAAGAAAGGATTTGTGACCATGGACAAGTCTCAAATCTTGTGGATTTTTAGTTTTCAACATTGATTTCCACAAGATTTTGAGTTACAAATTTTCTCCCCATTTTTACCCTCCCCCCCCACTCCAATATGGCATATATTCTGATTGCTCCATTCCCCAGTCAGCCCTCCCTCCTGTCACACCACTCCCCCTCACCCCAATCCCCTTTCCCCTTACTTTCTTGTAGGGCAAGATAGATTTCTATACCCCATTGTCTGTGTATCTTATTTCCCATTTGCATGCAAAAACAACTTTTTTTTTAGCATCTGCTTTTAGAACTTTGAGTTGCAAATTCTCTCCCCTCTTCCCTCCCCACCCATCCTCCCTAAGAAAGCAAGCAATTCAACATAGGCCACATGTGTATCAATATGCAAAACACTTCCACAATAATCATGTTGTGAAAGACTAACTATATTTCCCTCCACCCTATCCTGTCCCCCTTTATTAAATTTTCTCCCTTGACCCTGTCCCTTTTCAAAAGTGTTTGCTTTTGATTGCCTCCTCCCCCATCTGCCCTCCCTTCTATCATCCCCCCTTTCTTATCCCCTTCCCCCTACTTTCCTGTGGGGTAAGATACCCAATTGAGTGCATATGTTATTCCTTCCTCAAGTCAAATCTGATGAGAGCAAGATTTACTCATTCATCCTCACCTGCCCCCTCTTCCCTTCCAGCAGAACTGCTTTTTCTTGTCACTTTTATGTGAGATAATTTACTCCATTCTATCTCTTCCTTTCTCCCTCTCTCAATATATTCCTCTCTCACCCCTTAATTTTATTTTATTTTTTAGATATCATCCCTTCGTATTCAACTCACCCTGTGCTCTCTGTCTATATATATATATTCCCTTCAACTACCCTAATACTGAGAAAGGTCTCATGAATTAAAAACATCATATTTCCTCGTAGGAATGTAAACAAAACAGTTCAACTTTAGTGAATCCCTTATGATTTCTCTTTATTGTTTACCTTTCATGCTTCTCTTGATTCTTGTATTTGAAAATCAAATTTTCTATTCAGCTCTGGTCTTTTCATCGAGAAAGCTTGAAAGTCCTCTATTTTTTGAAAATCCGTATTTTGCCTTGGAGCATGATACTCAGTTTTGCCAGATAGGCGATTCTTGGCTTTAATCCTAGCCCCTTTGACCTCCAGAATGTCATATTCCAAGCCCTTCTATCCCTTAACATAGAAGCTGCTAGATCTTGTGTTAACCAAATTGTGTTTCCACAATACTCACATTGTTTTCTTCTGACTGATTGCAGTATTTTCTCCTTGACCTGGGAACTCTGGAATTTGGCGATAATATTCCTAGGAGTTTTCTTTTTGGGATCTTTTTGAGGAGGTGATCTGTGGATTCTTTCAATTTCTATTTTACCCTCTGGCTCTAGAATATCAGGGCAGTTTTCCTTGATAATTTCTTGAAAGATGATGTGTAGGCTCTTTTTTTGATTATGGCTTTCAGATAGTCTGATAATTTTAAAATTATCTCTCCTGGATCTATTTTCCAGGTCAGTAGTTTTTCCAATGAGATATTTCACATTGTCTTCCATTTTTTTATTCCTTTGGTTCTGTTTTATAATTTCTTGATTTCTCATAAAGTCACTAGCCTCTACTTGCTCCAAACTAATTTTTTTTTGTTTTTTTGGCAGGGCAATTGGGGTTAAGTGACTTGCCCAAGGTCACACAGCTAGTACATGTGTCAAGTGTCTGAAGCCCGATTTGAACTCAGGTCCTCCTGACTCCAGGGCCAGTGCTCTACTCACTGCGCCACCTAGCTGCCCCCAATCTAATTTTTAAGGTTGTATTTTCTTCAATGGTCTTTTGGACCTCCTTTTCCATTTAGCTAATTCTGCCTTTTAAGGCATTCTTCTCCTTTTGGCTTTTTAGAGCTCTTTTGCCGTTTGGGTTAGTCTATTTTTTAAAGTGTTATTTCCTTCAGTATTTTTTTTGGATCTCCTTTAGCAAGTTATTGACTTGTTTTTCATGATTTTCTTGCATCACTCTCATTTCTCTTCCCAATTTTTCCTCTACTTCTCTTACTTGCTTTTCTAAATCCTTTTTGAGCTCTTCCATGGCCTGAGACCGATTCATATTTTTCTTGGAGGCTTTTGATGTAGGCTCTATGACTTTGTTGACTTCTTCTGTCTGTATGTTTTGATCCTCTTTGTCACCAAAGAAAGATTCTATAGTCTGAGTCTGAGTCTGAGTCTGAGTTTGCATCCTTTTTCGCTGCCTGGTCATGTTCTCAGCCTTTTAGCTTTTTGTCAGGGTATGACTGCTTGTAGAGTAGAGAGTACTTTGTCCTAGGCTTTAGAGACTGTGCTGCTGTTTTCAGAGCTACTTCTACACAGCAAGCTCTGCCACAGCAGCGCTCCTCCTCCCCCAAGAACCGCCAACCAGGATTGTGACACCAATCCAAGCAGGCCAAAGCTGCCTCCTCACCAGCAAAGTGCTCCTTGCACTCCCAGTCTGATCCGCAGCTTGATTCCTCCCACCAAATGAGCCAGAGACTCTGGAAGCAGCTGACACTGGAGCTCTGGAAGCAGCCGCTGGAGCTACCTGCTGCTGCTGCTGACACCACTGCGCCACCTCCACTACCCCCAGGGTTGGGGCCAGACCACTCTCACTGTGATCCCACAGTTTCCCACTAATCTGCTATTTGGGGTTTGTGGGTTGAGAAGTCTGGTAACTGCCACAGCTCAGTGTTTCATGGCCCTAAGTCCTGCTCAACCTGCCCTACTCCTGGTCTGGTCTGTCCTGGCTCAGCCCGTGCTGGGCTGCGCTCCGCTCCTAGGATGGTGTGATAGACCCTTTCCCATGACCATCCAGGCTGTTCTGGGCTGGAGACTTGCTTCCCTCTGCTATTTTGTGGGTTCCACAGCCCTAGAATTTGTTCAGAGCCATTTTTTATAGGTGTTTGGAGGGACCTGGGGGAGAGCTTAAGCAAGTCCCTGCTTTCCAGCCACCATCTTCTCTCTTCCTCCTTTAAAGCATCAGTTTCCTCATCTATAAAATGGAGCTAATAGTAGTTGTACTACTACATAAAGTTGTTGCATGATCAGTGCTTTGTAAATCTTAAAGCACTAGGTAAGTGTGAGTAACCATCCTTATCATCAGGAAGATCTGGTTGTCCTGAGGCTTTGTGATCACTCTTCACCATGCACAGATCTGTGAAGTCCTAAACTTCCCTGACCCATTACTCACTGCATCATCTTAAGAGTTTGTGAATTGAACCAACTATATTTTTTAGCTCCACGTGAGTATGCTATATTCATATAAAAATAACCATAGCACATTTGTTGACTTCTGAGGCATTCTGAGCTTATATTCATGCTCTTAATATGTCCTTGGTATATTCATAATCATATAAGGATTCCCCTAAATAATACGTCTGTCATAGAACCGTGGAATACAAGAACTAAAAGGGATTTGAAGGTCACTTAATCCAGTTCCTTCATTTTACAAATGAGGAAGCTAAGACCCAGAGATTTTATGGGACTCACCCAAGTGACAGAGACAATAGCAGATCTGAGACTGGTATCTGGCTGTCCTAATTGCCAATCCAGGACTCTTTCCACTAAATCATGAATATTGTGAGAATTCAGGAAAATATTTTTAGAAAAAGAGATATTTTAAAGAAAATCTCCTGTCTAGTTCTTTTCAATACTGCACAATTCAAAATGTCTGTTTATCTTGTAGCACCTGGCATGCGCATCACCTGGAGTCTGGAGCCGAAGCTCTGAGTGGAGGGGGAGAGGGAGGAGAAGCAAATGGCAGTGATATTTATTTTTGAGGGCTAACTCCTATGCATGCTAAGAAGGGATTTTAGTGAAAGTTCAATGATGTTGGGATCAATTCCAAATAAGCTCAGCTCTCATCTGTTAGTTGGCTAGTTAGACAATCTATCACTCTTTGCAAACCTGCCAATTAAAGAACAGAACTGGATTATCCTTGAAGTATTAAAGTCACACATAGAAGACATAAGGTTGAACCACCATCTTAGGAAAGTAAAGGCAAGATAATACTCTCAGTTGAGCTTCAATATTGCTAGGGATCCTGCCTGGCTCTGAAGCTATGTTGTTAGGCAGGAAGCAACTTTGATTAATATTTAAACATAGATTGAAGTTTGGGGTTTTTGACAGCAACTAGAGAGAATACAGTTAAATAATAGTTGGACATTTATACAATAAAAATTTAGAGAGACTTCTGGTTAAGATAGTGGTGTAAAAGGAGCCCAACTCTCCCACATATAATCCATGCAAAAAAAAAAAAAGAAAGAAAAAGAAAAGGGAGCCCATATCAGAGAATAATCAAGAAATCCAAAAAGAAACAACAATAGGCTTCTTCATCCAGACCATGAAAGCACAAAAAGACAGCTAGAGGCTTACTCACTGGGAGAGGAGGCCCCTCAGGGAAGCCAGCATTATCTCAGGAAAATAGGCCAACAGTCTGCCAGCACTTTGACCAGATACCCTCTAGGGGCTCCTGAAGCCTGTAGTATTCTGTTGTCATGGGGCCAGAGGTGCTCTGATAGGGAGACTCCAGGGGGCCCTGGAAATACAGAGTGCTCTTACTAGAGACACTTCAGGGGGGCCTGGAGACCTCATCACTCTGATCAAGGATAATTCAGGGGAGCCTTAAACCTGTCAATGTTCTGAGAGAAGGCACAGCTGTGGAGGTGAAGCCAGTGGCAAGGTCTGAAAATTAAAGGGTAGGACTAAAAGGGTCTGACTGCCCATTCAAGAGTGTGGGAGGACAGAGCATGGTCTTGGCAGAAAGTGTCAATCCAAAAACTGAAGCTGGAGCTATGGATAAACAGTAAAAGACATCAAATGCTATGAAGAAATACTGTAAGTCAAAGACTGTCCAAGAGGTAAATATAGAAGGACAAAGCAATTTTACAAGATAACCAAACAGAAACTCATGGGCGACTTTGTTATAAGGACCATGAAAGTGGCTGACAGAAATAAAGCAAGAGATTTTATTTTAATTAATTTTTTTTTGGCAGGACAATTGGGATTAAGTGACTTGCCCAAGGTCACACAGCTAGTACACATGTCAAGTGTCTGAGGCCTCATTTGAATTCCGGTCCTCCTGACTCCAAGGCCGGTGCTCTACTCACTGTGCCACCTAGCTGCCCCTAATTAATTAGTTTAGTTTTAGTTTTCAACATTCACTTCTATGAGATTTTGAGTTCCAAATGTTCTCACCCTCCCTCTCTTCCCCCAACCCAAGATAGCATGTAATCTGATATAGGCTCTACATATATATTCATACTAAACATTTTCACATTAGTTATGTAAATAAGAATTAGAACCAATGGGAGGAACCACAGAAAAGAAGAAACAAAAGAAAAAAGAGAGAGAGAGCAAATAATATGCTTTGATCTGTATTGAGACTCCATAGTTGTTTTTCTGGATGTGGATAGCATTTTTCATCATGAGTCTTTTGGAGTTGCCTTAGATCCTTGCATTACTAAGAAGAGGTAAGTCCATCAAAGTCAGTCATTGCACAATGTTGCTGTTACTGTGTATGATGTTCTCCTGGTTCTGCTCGCTTCACTCAGCATCAGTTCATAAGTCTTTCTAGGCTTTTCTGAAGTCTGCCTGCTCATCATTTCTTATGACACCATAGTATTCCATTACATTCATATACCACAACTTGTTCAGCCATTCCCCAATTGATGGGCATCCCCTCAATTTCCAATTCTTTGCCACCACAAAAAGAGTTGCTATAAGTATTTTTGTACATGTGGATCCTTTTCCCATTTTTATAATCTCTTTGGGACACAGACCTAGAAGTGGAAGCAAGAGATTTTAAAAAATGAAGTGAGAGCTCTAGAGGGGAAAAAAATGAAAAGAGAATAAATAGTTTAAAAGAAAAGAAAGAAAATCTTACCCAAATAGTGAACTCCCTGAAAATAATAACAGAGCAAACAAAAACTCAATAACTCTTTGAGATGGTAAGAAATATTAGAAAAAAAGTCAAAAGACAAAAATGTAAAGTATCTACTATTAAAAGAACTGACCCAAGGAAGTGGTCAAGAGATCATTTAAGAATCATCAGATTGGGGGCAGCTAGGTGGTGCAGTGAGTAGAGCACTGGCCCTGGAGTCAGGAGGACCTGAGTTCAAATCCAGCCTCAGATACTTCACACATGTACTAACTGTGTGACCTTGGGCAACTTACTTACCCCCAACTGCCCTGACAAAAAAAGCACACAAAAAAAAGAATCATTAGATTGCCTGAAAATCACGACCCTCCCCCCCCCCAATACCCTAGATAACATATTTCAAAACATCATAATAGAAAACTGTCCACTTTTATTAGAGACAGAGGGAAGGAACAAGGGAAGGAATATGCATTTATTAAGCACCTACAATGTGCCAGGCACTGTATGAAGCACTTTATAAATATTATCTCATTTGATCCTTATAACAAACCTGGGTGGTAGGTGTTATTATGATCCTCATTTGACAGTTGAGGAAACTGAGGCTAACTTCTAATATTTCTTGTTGTATCATAGATTAATGAGTTCTAGTTGTTCAATTGTCTTTATGAGAGTATCCACTATTTGGATAAAATTTTCTGCCTTCTATTTTAAGCTATTCATTATTCTTCAATTTTGTTCTTAAAGAGCTCTAATTTCATATTTTATCTCTTAATTTCTTTTACCACTTAGTTAAGATAGTGCGTTTTTTTCTTCTTTAAGGCTTTGGTTATACTCGTTGTGGAGTTCTTAGCCATTTAGTTGGTTCTCTCTCCTACTGTGGATCCTGGCGCTCCAAGGAGTACATAGGTGGGCCTTTTATCCCTGTACCAGTTACCTATGGGAACAGAATTTTTCCTCCATTTCTCTTCTGACAGGACTGGGCTAGGAGCCAGCTTTATCCCCCCAATTACCAGGGCTTGAAACTCTTCCGTAGTTTCTTCTTTCAGAGTATCTTTGACTGGCTTCAGGCTTTTTCCTTGGCACAGTCTCTCTCCCAGCTTGGACAGGTCTACATACCGTGTGGACCCCTCTCCCAGGGCCCTCAAACTTTAGAAGCATTTACCTGACCTTCACTGCCTTCCCTGGAATGACTCCTCTCCAACCCTCTGCTGGCTCCTGGGAGTCTTTTTATGTAGTTCTAGGCTAGATGTAAGAGATCACTTCTGTCTTGTTTCTGTTTTCTCTATTATTCTATCTGGTTATTTACGGGGGTGTTAGGCAAGACCTGGGCTCTTCTATAACTTTTCACATTATCATCTTAACTGGAAGTTAAATGGACCCAATGGTAAGACCACTGACTTGGAATCAGGGAGACCTGAGGTCAAATCCAGTCTCAGAGACTTACTAGCTGTTTGACTCCGGTAAGTCACTTCTCAGTTGCTTCACCTGTAAAATGGAAATAATCGTGCCTACTTGTTGTGAGGGTGAAATGAGATCATGGATGTGTAGTGTTCTGTAAATATTAAAGTTCTAGATGGGGGCAGCTAGGTGGCGCAGCGAGTAGAGCACTGGTCCTGGAGTCAGGAGGACTTGAGTTCAAATCCGGCCTCAGACACTAGACATACTTAGTAGCTGTGTGACCTTGGGCAAGTCACTTAACCCTAACTGCCCCACCTTCCCCCATCCAAAAAAAAAAAGTTCTAGATAATGATGATGTGATTTCGGCAGATCTTGAGAGCCATAGGATATTGAGAATCAGCCTCAGACTCAAAAAGCCCTGGGTTCAAGTGTTGTGTCTGACAAGACTGACCACATGACTCCTGAGCAAAGCAATTTGCCTCTCAGTTACCCAGCCAATTGTCTAAGATTGTAAATAGCTGACTAGTGCCTATCTGCTTTGGAAGAGAGAGTCGTCTCACCAGGAGTTCCCTATCCCAGCAAAAATCACAGATCACGGTCCAGAAAAAAGGTAAAAAGATAGCTGCAGTTATCTGTCACAATTTCACAATTTTTTGTACCAAAACAAGAGGAAGTATAGAAACCAGGGTCTAGAAAACCAGGTTTTAGCTGCAGAATGTGGGACATACTCTGATTGCCACGTTGGTGACTGTGTACGCGAGGGAGAGGAAGGGGTGGCCCTTGGGTTGAGTGTTCCTGATAGACAATGCCTGGATGATCCCTGGACAAACTGACTTGGCTGGCAGTATTGACTTGCTGTCTTCTAGTAACCTTAATAGGCTTCCTCACTTTTTGGATCCAAGAAATGAGTGTAGTGTATACCATGCACACTGTGCTAAAGGCCTGCTTCCGAAGTTAAGATTCAAGTATGGGATTCTTGGGCAACCTGGCACACTACCTTCCCTAAACAAGGGAATAGGAGGTATTAACCATGAGAAGTCAAGAACAAAAGAAATACGCAGCCATGAGGAATTTACTATCTCCTGAGGGGAATGATTTAAGAAGTAACCCAGAAAGTGCTACATAAAGTATTTTTTCCACTATATTTTCAGTTGCTTGCTTAAATATACTTAATTTTAAGACTATTTTTCTTATAATACTGATTCTGAGCAGAGTCACATTTAGAGTCAAAGTCCAAAATAACATAGTTAGGCCATGTAAGAATCAAGTTCTGGTACTAATTGTTGGTTACATCTGTTTTAGCATCTCAATATTAAATCTTACATATTTGAACAATACCATCAATAAATATTGATTAAGGAGCTCCTTCCTACAAAGTTCTGTGTTATGTGTTGCATAATAGTTTGTTTGTGATTAAATGAATTTAAATAATGTAAGTGTCAAGTTATGGCTAGGATATCCATGGCACATTATGAATTTTGCTCATTCCTCTCTTCCTAACTACTCCCCACCACAGACACCTCATCCTAAAATATCTCCAAGGTGGTCTTGGTTTTCAACTTCTTTCTTTTATTCTATTTCTTTGTGTATCAGAGTCTACAACAATCACCTGGAGTGAATCAGAGACCAGGATGAAGCTATAGAAGAAGGGTATGGATGAGACAGATCCTAGAGAGTTGTGCAGGTCAGGGCAGAAATCCAGAGTGGAGCTGAAGCCAAGGTGTTGGATATGAGAGATGGACCAAACCCCCCAAATTGGACCAGATCAGAACAGAGTGGGACTCATAGCTGCTGTGGACTCCCAAGAAACTGATCCCAAACCCTGAGACCTCTCCTCTTTTTCCTCCAATTGTTGTCAAACCAATCTCAGCAAATTTCAGTCCTGAAACTCATTACCTCTAATATTCCTCCTTATGTCTCAGGCAGTCAGGGTGGTCCAGAGGATCAAAGCAGGGAGATTGTGGGGTGAACACTCTACAGAGTAGCTATTAACAAGCATCTTATTCACTTTCATTTTCTTTGTACATTTTAAAAATGTGTAGCTGGTGTAAAATGATATGAAATATAGAGTTAGTCAGATTGAAGGCAGTCTCCCAAATGAGGGGTGGAAACAAGCCAACCTGAGATTTGTGTGATTTGGATGCTTCAGGGAAATATTCCATTTTCATTTCCCCAGTTTAATAATGAATTAGTACCAGGACCCAGGAGCCACAAGCTGAGCTTGGAGGGGTGGGGGGAAGGGGGAAGAAGGTAAAGGGAAGTGTTTGAGTTTCAGCTGGTAGGCTGAACACCTCTTGGATGTCCTGGAAGGTCATTTGCCAGCTCTAGATTTTTGATGGATGGTAAGCACTGGGGATATTGAGGGACTTGGGAAAGTCAATGTATTTGCGCTGAACAGCCTTTGATGTAGTCTTTAGGCTGGTGGCCTGGGGGTAGCATCAGCTAGGGGCCAAAATTATTCACCAAGGAGATCGAAAATAGAAAGGTCCCATAGACACCAAAATTTTTATTTGTTGTTCAGTCGTGTCTGACTCTTTGTGACCTCATTTGGAGTTTTCTTGGCAGAGATACTGGTGTGGTTTGCCTTCTCCAGCTAATTTTACAGATGAGGAAACTGAGACAAACAGGGTTAAATGACTTGCCCAGGGTCGCACAGCTAGTAAGTGTTTGAGGCCAGATTTGAACTCAGGAAGAAGAGTCTTCCTGACTTCAGGTACTGTGCCACCTACCTGCTCCAAAATTTTCATAGTAATACTTTTTGTGTTCAGAAACAACCAAAAGCAATGTAAATACCCATCAACCAAGAAATGATTAAACAAAGTATGGCACTTAAATGTTATGGAATATTGCTGCGTTTCAAGAAACAATGGATATGAAGAAATCAGAGAAGCATGCAAAGACTCATGTAGATCATAAATTTAGAATTGTAAGAGATATTAAAGAGTTTGAAAGTGGAACTTACTGAACTAGTTCTGATCACCCTAAACCAAGGTAGTTCTCTTATTGAAGGAACTGGCTTTGAATCAGGAGGGACTATCAAACAAGGGAGGCCAGACTTCTCCCGCTACCTGCTGGGAGGCGATGAACCTTAAGGTCAGGGCTCGGAGGGAGTCAAAAAGGAGAGATTCTGCAGGAGAGACTTCCCCAGATGAAAGAGCCCATGACATCCTGTGACCTAGTGACCAGTCCAGCCCTGAAGTCTACCGGGGGGGGGATGTTATTGAGTAACCTAACATTGCATAGTCTTATGAAATAAAAGAAATAACCTAGAATGATGAGTCAGAGGACTAGCTTAGGGTATCTGGAATTCCTAATGCCACCAAACCCCTAGAAGTTACTTCTGGAACCTGGTCTCTAGGATGCTTTAGGTATGACTTCTGCCTCAGGATACATGTGGTGGTGGTACCGGTATGGCTACTAGTACTACCACTACCATCACCATCACCACCACCACCACCACCACTACTACCACTACTGCCACTACCACCACTACCACCACTACTACTACCACCCCACCACCACCACCACCACTACTACCACTACTGCCACTACCACCACTACTACCACTACTACTACCACCCCACCACCACCACCACCACCACCACTACTACCACCACTACTACTACTATCACTACTACTGCTTATATTACTACCACAATTACTGCTACGATTGTTGCTACCAATCATGCTGACTAGCACTTAAAGTTTTGTAAATTGCTTTACAAATATCATATAATTTTATCCTTTCAACAACCCTGAAAGAGAAGTTAGCCATTGTTGTAGGTGAGAAAGCTGAGGCAGATGGAAATTAAGTAATTTACCCAGGGTCTCACAACAAATAAGTATCTGAGGCAGGATTTGAATTCAGGTTTTCCTGAGTTCAGGTGCAGCACTCTCTCACTGCACCATGTAGTTGCCTTAGCTGGGTTCAAAAAGGAAGCATCAGCTGTTATGGTTACTTCAATCATAGGAACAATTTATTGCCCCTTCCAGTTGCCATATTGACACAGACCCACACTGGAAGAAAACTGAGTGATGGGCCCAGGTATGTATGTTTTACGACCCCACTAAAATTACTCCTTTAACAAATACAAGACTATGACCCCCTTCAATGAGTTTGAAAGCTGAGTTCCACTAGGAAGCCTGTTTACTGTTCAGATAGCTCCTTTTGCATTCCCCATCCTTTACTTCAAATTAATTTGCACCTGCAAACATAATGTTTTCTAACTTTTTTAAGCTATTTTATTTTGGAGGTGGGGAATGCAGGGCAACGGGGATTAAGTGACTTGCTCAAGGTCACACAGCTAGTAAATGTGTCAAGTGTCTGAGGTCAGATTTAAACTCAGGTCCTCCTGACTCCAGGGCCGGTGCTCCACTGACTGCGCTACCTAGCTGCCCCATTTTCTAACTTTTTATGCAATGTTTTGTTTCTTCAGTGAGTTTGATTTTTGAGAATATGACATAGTGATGACAATGCTGGACTTGGGTCCGAATGCTGCCTCTAATCAAGATCCTTAATTTCTGTATGTTAATTAAATCTCAGCTTGTTCCTCCATTTGAGTTTACCAACTAGATTGTAACTTATTTGGGCACAAAGACCATGCCTCTGGCATCCCAGCACACAGCACAGTAAAAGGGTGAGGACAATCTCAACCAATGTTTATCTACTAATTTGGGAAAACATATTTTTTTTTAAAAAGTAATAGACTGCCAATTTTCCTTCAGACTTAGTTTCTTTTCTTCCTACATCTCACCTCATCTTCCTCCTCCTCCTTCTCCTCTTCCTCCTCCTCTTTCTCATGTCTTTTGTTCTTTCTTCCTCCACATGTATTTCTGGACCTTTACTCATCCTTCTCCACAGTCTTGACAACTTAAAGTCTATTTACATACCCAAAGTGCATAGCAAAATCACTTCTGAAGTCACTTCCTTATTATGGGCTCTTTTTGGGACAATCAGCAGGGTGTTGCAAGCTGTTTGCCAGGGAGAAACAGCAGGAGCCTAAGTGCAAACTTTACATCCCTCCTATGCCCTCTACGCCCTTAGAGAAATGTTTTTCTTGACTGAAAACCTTTTTTACTCTGTCTCAGTTTCAGCTCAAGCTGGTCCCCAAACTGGGAATAGCTCTTTCCCATATTATCTGAAATATCATCCATTCTGTCCCAATTCATATATCCTTTCATAACATGGCCAGGGCTCCTGCTTTATTTATGATGCAGGACCATGACATGGCTCTTTGGCATTTTCCTCAGAAACCCTTCAAGATTTCACCTGCATTTTGGGAGCACTTTCCAACAACTGTCTCGTCTAACAAGTATGGTTATAGCTTTCATTACCATCACTTCAGGCATTTGTTTCGATTCAATGAATAGAACAGGAATTGTCAGATGACATAATATGTGGGAGTTTGGTATTTTTTCTTCTCTTGTGTCTGCAAAGCTACAACCTAATGAGTCATTAATCTCTGGCATCTATTGCTAACCCTGGAATCACTGTGTTGCAATACTGCAACAATTTCTAAGGCCCTGGACCAAACAAACACATGAGGAAGGGTAAGGGATTAGAATTAAAATCATTATTACAAGCACTACCAGAAATACAGGGTATTAATGGACCTTTAATTCATTCCTGTCCTTTTCATTCCGACATTACCCGCCAAAGAAAGCACTTTCTCACGAAAGGTCACTCAATAATCCTCACAACAGTCTTGTAAGGCAGGGATGGATGTAATCAGTAGCCACCTCTTCCTTTTGTCAACAGAGAAAATAAAGCTTTTGGGTAAATGACTACAGAGTGTCAGAGCAGAGCTACTGACAAGGGCTAGAAAAATGATGCTACTGTGGGATCTGACCTACCTGTGCCTAGTTTTTGTTGCTGTTGAGTCATTGCAGTCATGTCTGATTCTTCGTGACCCCATTGGGGATTTTCTTGGCAAAGACACTGGAGTGGTTTGTCATTTCCTTCTCCAGATCATTCCTCATCAGATGAGGAAACTGGGGCAAACAGGATTAAGTGACTTGCCCAGGGTCACACCGCTTAGTGTCTGGGGCCAGATTTGAATTAGCACCCTTCAAAACCCAGGATGGTGCAATGAAGGTTTGGGGGATCTGTCCAGGTCAGGGGTGGGGAACCTGCTGCCTTGAGGCCACACATGGCCCTCTAGGTCCTCAAGTGTGGCTCTTTGACTGAATCCAAATTTCACAGAACAAGTGGGTGAGGTCTTTTTTTTGGAGAGGGGAAAGGCAGGGCAATTGGGGTTGAGTGACTTGCCCAAGGTCACACAGCTAGGAAGTATGTCAAGTGTCTAAGGCTGGATTTGAACTCAGGTCCTCCTGACTCCAGGGCCAGTGCTCTACTCATTGCTCCACCTAGCTGCCCCTCAAATCCCCTTAATGAAATGATTTGTTCTGTAAAACTTGGACTCAGTCAAAAGGCCATACCTAAGAATCAGGTTCCCCATCCCTGGTCCAGGTCAATCCATAGTGGGGGTGATTTCAGCTGCTGCCATTCAGGGAGCTAGAACCAGAAAAGACCTCAGAGGCCACCTAATCCAATCCCCTTATTCTGTGGTGGAGGAAATGAGAGTCAGGGAGGTCGAGTTCACAGAGTTAGAAAGAGGTAGGATTTGAACTCAGATCCTTTCAACTCCAGAATCAATGCTTTTTCCACTGAATCATACCATTTCTCCCTTCATAGTCTCAGACTCACTACAAGATACCTTAGATATCAGTTAGTTCAGCCCCCTTCTTCCTACATTTCTCCCCCTCCCCTTTCCCCCTTGCCATCACAAATTAGAAAGCCAAAGCCAAGAAGGTGGGGTGATTTTCTCAATACAACCCATTAGTAAAGGAGTTGGGGAAAGACGCAGAAGGACGTAGTGTCCAGAATGTAGGAAAGTCAGCAAGAGCTAGGTTCACAGCCTGCCTCTAACACTCCTATTGCATAGGGTTCCAAATGAGATAATATTTGTAAAGCACTTTGTAAATATTTATTAAGCATTTATGTCAATGCCGGTTATGATTAGAGGCAAGAATCCACTGCCCGCCTTATTCACTCACTTCCACTTGTGACAGAAGAGACCACTTTAGCATTCCCCTTTGGGAGGAGGAGAGAAGGGAAGGGAACAAGTATTTAAGTACCTGTTATATTCTAGGCACTAGTGCTTTACAAATATTTCATTTGATCTTCACAACAGCTTTGGGAGGCAGGTGCTATTATTAACCCCTATTTTATAGTTGGGGGCAGCACAGTGTTGTAATGGATAGAGTGCTGGGCCTAGAGTCAGGAAGACTCATCTTCCTGAGTTCAAATCTGGCTTCAGACACTTATGAGCTGTGTGACCCTAGGCAAGTCACTCAACCCTGTTTGCCTCAGTTTCCTCATCTGTAAAATGAGCTGGAGAAGGAAATGGCTTTGCCAAGAAAACCCCAAATGGGGTCACTAAGAGTTGGACATGACTGAAATGACTGAACGGATTTTACAGTTGAGAATCCTGAGGAAGACAGAGGTTAAGTGACTTGCCCAGGGTCACACAGCTGGACCAGTCTTAACCCTTCGAGGAAAGTCTACTAGAGTCTTTGTTTTTTTTCCTGGACGTGCAAAATCCACTCAATTTCTTATGTTTAAAAATTCACCTCTTCACATGTGGAACATCCAGACAAGCACAAGACTGGAGTCATGAGAAAATCGCCTCCTGATGCCAGCCTTTACTGAAGAAGAAAGAAGGAACAAAGGTAACTGCGGCTTATTTTATTGGCTTGCACTGAGCAAATATGGACATGCTAACACATTAACTTTCCAGCTCTGCTTGTTTACTGATGCAAATGATCTGGGTGTGTTTCTTCAGCCGAAAGTAATTTTTACTAAGGAAAGAAGATAGGAGCTGTGCCTGAGAGTTTGTCATTAAAAACAACCTTTGTCTTGCTTTAGTACACTTCACCCATGAATCACAAAGGGGGTGCTGGGGGGGGGGAACTAATATTTTAAAACTAAAATTCTAGCTTTCTTCCCAGCTGACAATGATAATGCTACGAGCTGTAATACGTGCCACTTTAAAAATGTTATCTCATTTGATGGATCTTCACGACAACCCAGGGAGGTGGTTGTATTATTCCCATTTTGTAGAGGTGGAAACTGAGGCAATTAGTGGTTAAGTGATTTGCCCAGGGTGGGCCAGTAAGTGTCTGAGACTGGATCGAAACTCATCTTCCTGACTCCAATGCTCTATGCAACATGCCACCTAGTTGCCATTATCAACTTGCCTAAAACTATCTTCTTAGCACCTAGATCTAGGTTCTAGTTCTAGATGCTAGAACAATGCCCCCCATACAGTAAACAGAGCCCATTCTTGTGGAATCTGATGAACTGATTTTACTGTACAAATGGGGAAGCTGAGGTATATAGGATAATAGGAAAATCATCTATTTAAAATTGGAAAGTCACCTAGTCTAACCTTCTTAATTTAAAATAAGGAATCTGAAGCTCAGAGAGCTATGAAATTTATTTAAGGTAATACAGAGAAGAGCAAGAATTTAAATCTTGGTCCTTTATTGGCAAATGCACTGTTGTTGTTCCCCCCACCCCCGAGGCACTCTATTATCGTTTTACTATCGGATGGTTAGTGAGCAGAGTGAACACAGCTTGAATAGTGCTAGTTTATACTAATTAATTAATTGATTTTATTTCACATACTTGGCACTTCTATTTGTCACCTTGTGACATTAGGTAAGTCACTCTTTGGGCCTCAGTTTTCTCTTGTGTATGGAGCATCCCCTCTGTACTACTCCTTCCAAATTAAGCTCATACTCAAGGGTTAGGACCCCAGAGGGCAACTGCTACTACACATTTTAAAGTATGGTCTATGAGTATGGGCTCATACTATCATAGCTCACCAGCCCCTACCAGTGTGGTTTCCATTATTGATAAACCAGTAGATACTATTAGCTCTTAGCAAAGGCATTTATTTACTAAGATGGTATAGAAAGAGCAGTAATTACAAAGCATTCCCTCCAATACTCTCCCACAAATAGACACAATATCCATGGGAAGAATAACGAGGCACATATTTTGGGAACCCATGTATGCTACAGCAACTCACAACACTGGAACTTCAAGACCTACAAGTCACTCCTTGTAGTCTTCTCAAAACGTCCCTTTGGTCACAGTGTCTCTTCTGGGCAGGTTAAGCAGCTGAGTGCCCAGAATGCCAAGGTAACTCACAACTCCTGATACCACAGGGCCTGGGAATTCTTTTTCCATTCTTTATAGGCTCCCAGGATCTGTTCCTTACACTAGCCCTATTCTCCTTTGCTAGGAGTGAAGCTGATGAAAGCTGCTTCTTATTTCAGGTGGGTATCTGTGTTTGTTTGGATTGCTTATCTCTACTCTCTCCTGGGTGCAGTTTCTTCTACCACTCCAATAGCACCAAAGACAAGACTGTTGGGAATGGATGGGGTGGGATGGAGGAAGGAAGTCTCACAATTGCCTCCAACTCTTGAACTCTAAAAACTTACCTAGGGCTTAACATTTTAAAGGACCCAGAGGCTTAGCTAACCTACAGACTTGTTGATCCCTTCTTGACCCAAACACTGAATCATTCACACCTCATAAAAAAAATTAGGGTATGGACACAACTCATAAAACCTCATCATGTATGACTACATAGCCTGAAGGAATGGGGAGTGGGGTGGAGGGAATCATATCTCTCCATTCCCCATTCCTTAACTGAAAAATGAGTTAGACTAGATTTTCTCTAAGGTTTCTCTTCCAACTCTAAATTTATAATTCTATGATACTACACCATCTAACAATATAAAATTTCATTCTTTTTTATGATTTACAGCATCTTGTAGAAGATGCCTGCGGATGGTCCCCTGGGAAGGAAGTACCTTTCACAACACACAAACTCTTTAAGTTTAATGGGGGAAGGGGAAGTAAATAGTAGATGCTCTGGTCCAGAGGTGGGGAACCCTCAGCCACGAGGCCACATGTGGTCCTCTAGGTCCTCAAGTGTGACTCTTTGACTGAATCCAAACTTCACACACAGCCTTGCATCTGTTCTATTCTGGCCAAAATGTACGTTATGGATGGGCCAGTTGGGGCAACATCATGAAGTACATGCTGACTCGCCTTAGCTTCCAACTGGGAAGCTGTGTGTTGACCAATATTAAAGGCCTTGGGTACTTGGAATGATGTATCAAACCCAAAGTGATCCTTATTCCCCTCCCCAATCTTGATGGCAATGGAGGAGGAGCTGTAGCAGTTTAAAATGAAGAGAGAGCTTTCACTTTTGTGGGGGTGGTGGGGTAGGGTTGAGTTAAAGAACAATGCCATTTATTACTTGCTATAATATAATAATGAAGTTTTTTTCAGGGCACATTCCATACATCAGGGCAGGATTTAACTATGAGAATCAAAATTAGAAAATTGACACAATCCCTGTATATTTCTGAAACCACACTCAGTTGTTTCCAAGCATTTTTAGATCAACAACACCGCTTTAAAATTAAAGGAGATTTCCCACAGGTGGTCTAGATGTATTATAGCCTGAACTTCTGGTTTCAGAAATAATCAAATATTCTAGCAAAAAAGCCTGGGAAAGTAAAAGATATTGATGGTTACAGAAGTCTTGGTGTTAAGGGAAAAGCAACCCTCTATCATAAACATTGATGTTCCAATTGGAAGTTTATCTGAAGTATATGATGCATTTCACAGAATCACATGAAAGGACTTACCTAGTCAAACTATGCTATCAAAAATCTCAGAATATTCTTACGGCTTTAATTTTAAGGGTTAACTCCCTTCCTCCTCCCATTTGACTGGGGTCAGCTTCAATACCAGGCATGTAACAGGTGATCCTTCCCGTGCCAGTTCTGGGCAGTTACAGCCAACAGAGAGCAAGATTTAGCTTCCAACTAAAGCAGCTGCTAACGTGCTAGTGAGAATCGAAGAGGCTGGGGGAGAAGGCTATCAAATAGCCCCACACTGTAACTGCTGAGGGAAGTAACAGGTCAAGGGATGGGTTATATGACGACTATAAATGAAAGCTCACATTTTTTAAAAAGGTAATTTTAGGTTGAGCTATACAACATGTGCCCCACGGCATATGTGTTTGTAGCAAGCACGGTTTTCTTTCAAGATTGAACCCAGTCATCAGTTATTAATGGTTCGATGTCGATATGGAAGAAGGCTTCCATTGGACCTCCCAAATTTGTCTAAGGACCTGTGCTATTTAACATTTTTATCAATGACTTGGAAAAAGTCACAGATGTTGTCTTTATCAAATTTGTAGGTGACACAAAGATAACAAATGTGATGATCGAGTCAGGACCCGAAAAGATCTTGATGGGCTATAATGTTGGACCAAATCTTACCAGATGAAATTTGCCAGGAGTGCCTATAAAGTCTTAAACTCTGGTTTAAAACATTTCTAAAAACAAATTTTGTTATCTTTTGTTTTTATATTGTCTAAATTTCTTCTTGTATCACTCTTCCCCTAAACAGAGAGCTATCCTATATAACAAATAATTTTTTAGAGAAAAAAAGAAGAGAAAAAATCAGCAAAACCTATCAATGCATTTTTAAAAATATGAAAATACATGCATTTTCCCACTCCTATGGACCTCCCATCTCTGTAAAGGAGTGAAGGGAGGTATTTTATTATATCTCTTCTCTGCAGTCAAACTTGAGTTCTTTGTGATTTTGTAACATTCACTTTTGATTGTTTTGTGGTTTTGTTTTCCATTTTCATTGGTGTAGTCATTATGAATATTGTTTTCTTGGTGCTACTTCACTTTGCATCAGTTCACGTAAGTTCTCCTGTGTATTCACCAAATTCATAATTTCTTACAGCATGGCAATATTCCATTACATTCATGTACCACAATTTGTTTAACCATTCCCTAATCAACAAACAAACATATACTATGAACTGTTTCCAGGTTTTTTTTGCTAACACAGAAAGTGCTGCTATAAATATTTTTGGTGTATATAGAGACTTTTAAAAAATCTATGATCTCCTTGGGGTATGTGCCTAGTATTGGAATCTCTGGGTCAGAAAGTATTTTATTATTAATATAATTCCATTGCTTTCCAACATAGTTGTACTAATTCACATCTCTAACAGCAATGCATTAGTGTTCACTAATGTAATACTGTTGATTATTTGTCACTTTACCAGTTTTCAGGGTGTGAGTTCAAAGCTCTAGCTGTTTTGATTTTATTTCTCTCATTATTGGTGATTTGGAACATTATTTCATATGTTTGTTAATAGTTTGAAATTGTTTTGAGAACTGTTTATTCATATCCTTTGACCACTTATTCTATTGGGGACAAAAAAAAATCAATTTCACAAATATAAGAGAGGGGTTCATAGGAAAATAGCAGTTCATATGAAAAAGATGTATATTGCCATGTGTATTAATTCATTTCGCAAGCATTTATTAAATGCCTAGTACATATGAGATACAAAGATAAAAAGGAAGGACTTCCTGCTTTCTTCACAAAACTGATACTCTACAGAAGGGAAATAACGGATATACTGATAAGTCAATACAAGACATAATAAATAAATAGAAAATGATTTTGGGAGGGGTTACCCTGGGGAAGGGCTCAAGAAAGACTTCATGCAGGAGGGTGATGCTTGAGCTGAAGTCATGATGTTAGCTAGAAACAGCCGATGTAAATACACAGAGGCAAAAGGTGGAATGTTGTACATAGAGAATAATAGCAAGTAGTTCAGTCAGGCTGGAAAATCTGGTGGCGCAAAGAAGTTCATCAGTGTTGTATGCTAGTTCCACCATAGCATGGTTGTGCAAGATCTAGATAATGGATGATGCTCTTGCACTGTCCCAGTCACTAATGGAGTGAAGCAGGGCTTCATGATATTTCAAGTGCTGCTGTGAGATGCCCTCAACGAGGATGAAAACAGCAGCAAGGTCAGCTACTGCCCTGATGGTAAGTTATTTCACTTGCAAAAGCTACAAGCCAAGACTAACGTGGTGGGAGAATTGGTACATGACTTTTTGTTCACAGATGATTGTGTACTCAATGCAGCTTCTGAGGCTGAGATGCAACAGAGTATGGATCAGTTCTCTGCTGCTTGTGCCAATTTTGGCCTGACAGTTAGCACCAAGAAAATAGAGGTTCTCTACTAGCTAGCACTAGTAGTAGCATAGAACCATCAATTATAGCAAATAGAGAAAATTTGAATGCTGTAGCTAATATCACTTACCTTGGCATTATACTTTCCAGGGATGTCCACATAGATGATGAGGTTGATGCACACATTGCCAGAGCTAGCTCAGTGTTTGGGAGACTCCAAAGGAGAGTATAGAAAAGAAGAGCTATTAGGCTTTCTACCAAACTGAAGATCTACAGAGCCATTGTGCTGACCTCATTGTTATATGCCTATGAAAACTGGACTGTATACCAGCACCATGACAGGAAATTGAATCACTTCCATTTGAATCATCTTAGGAAGATTCTGAGGATCACCTCACAAGATAAGGTATCAGACACTGAGGTCCTTTCTTGAGCTAAACTGCCAAATTAAATGCAAGTTTAACTCTAATGTAGAGAGTGCCACTCTGATGGGCTGGCCATGTTCGAAATCCAAACGTATATTTGCCTAAAAGACTATTTTATGGAGAGCTCACATGAGGCAAGCACTCACATGGAGGTCAGAAGAATCAATACAAGGACATTCTCAAAGTCTCTCTGAAGAACTTTGGAATTGATTGTGAGACATGACAGGACCACTCAGCATGGTATACCTACATCAAAGAAGGTGCTGTACTGTGTGAGCACAGCAGAAGTGCAGTAGCTCAAAAGAAACATGAGATATGCAAATTTAGAGACATCTCTCCTCCAAAGGTTCACATGGATATTTGTGCCTGACCTGTGGCAGAGCCTTCCAAGCTTGTATTGGTCTGATCAGCCACAGTTGGACACACTTACCCTTGATCCCAACATGGTGATGTCATTTTGGTCCTCTTCCAGAATGAAGGACAATAACCAAAACTAGGTAGAGTATATGAGGGTGAATGATGCAACATCATCTGAAAAGATAGGTTGGAGTAAGATTGTGAAGGACTTCAAATGCCAGATAGAGGAGTATGCATTTCATCCTCAGGTCAAGAAGAAGCTCTGAAACTTCTTGAATTGGAGGATAAAATAGTGAGACCTATACATTAGGAATATCAATGGTTATATGTCTCTATTTACATGGTTTATTTCCCCCTGTAGACTGTAGGCTCCTTGAGGGCAGAGACTGTTTCCTTTTTTGTCTTGCATTCCCAGCATCTACTGTAGTGCATTGAACATAGTAAGTAGGTGTTATGTAAACGCTTACTATATTGGATTAAATTGTGACATAAATCACTGAGTAATATGGAAGCCAAACAAAGCTAATACAATCTAGACTTCATTAAGAGAAGCATGGGATCTTGGAGTAGGAATAGTTCTGCTGCACTATGCTTTGGTCAACTGGAATATTAATTCTGGTCACTTCTTTTTAGGAAAGACTGTTGATTAGCTAGAGGAGGACCTGAGAAGGGCAACCAGTGTGACATTTAAAATGTTCAAGAGACGTAATTTCTGGGTAATTAAGAATTTTATTAATAATGCTAACATTTTATTATAAAAGGGTCAGTGACTCTCTTGAATGCCAAAGACCCCTCCTGGGGGTGGGCTCACATTTTATATGTCTTTGGAAGAGTGGGTGTTCCTGAGGGTGGTAATCAGTTCTGTTTGGTTAACAATTAATGAGAGATAGACTTTACAAAGGGAAATGGGCTCACTGCATGAGGGACTGGGAGAGGGATATGTCACTCTTGGACAAAGAGACTGACTATCCCTATACCTAGATCATCCACAAGGCTGGGGATGGTCTAGACAAAGGATCTAACTCTACTCAAATTTGTTTGAGTGGAACATGATGGGCAGGAATTCACCTTAGATTAGATTCCTTGTAAGGTTGAGTGGAGTCTGACTATGATTGATTGAGGAGAAAGTTAGTTCAACCTTCAGAGACTGAGCTTTGAAATGAGGACTTTAGAAAAAGGAGGAACTCTGGATCTCCCAAAAATTATTGATTATTAATAATCATTTCTCTCACAGGATGGTGAAGATTTTTGAGATCATGTTATATTAAGACTAGTTGAATGACCTGGGAACATTTAGCTTGGAAAAGAAAAGATTAGCATGGGGCTATGGGGGAGGGAGAAACATTTTATCTTGTTTGTACATAATTGTTGACCTGCTGTCTTCCCCACTGCACTGTGAGATCCTTGAAAGCAGGATTTATCTTTCACCAGTTTTTTGTATTTCTCATGCATAGCACAGCATCTAACACATAGTAGGACCTTAATAACTCTTGCTGGCTGACTGTCTTCTATTATTTGAAGAACTGTTACATGAAAGAGGGTATAGACTTATTCTGCTCAGGTCAAGAAAGCAAAACTAGAAACAATGGGTAGCAGTTTCTAAGAGGAATTTATATTTGATGTAAGGAAGATCTTCCTAACAACTAAAGCTGTCTAAATGTGAGTTTAGTTACCTTGAGAGGAGGTGGGTTGCCCATTGAGGGATGACTTTTAGCAAGTGTTAGATGTCAGGTATGTCTTAGAGAGAATTTTTATTCAGGTAGAGATTTGACTAGGTGGTCTCTGAGGTCAGAGGCTCAGATAGTAAGGACCTGATCTGCAGAAGGGGAGAGAGAGAGAGAGATTGAGCCTAGGGCTGAAGTAACTCCCTTTTCAAAGTCTACTGTGTAGGCCACTCTTCCTGCTTTATTAGCCAATCCCATATGACCCAGTTTTTATCCCCTTCCGCTTCAATCATTACAGGGTGGAGAACCAAGGGACTACCTAATGTGTGTGTGTGTGTGTGTGTGTGTGTGTGTGTGTGAGATCCCAAAGCAGTAAGTCTGTCAAACTTATCTGTCAGACTTTTGTCTGTCAGACAAAACAAATCTGTGTTTTCCCAGACATGGCATGAGCAATTCCACACATTCTATGGAATGAAACCTCCATTACATTAGTCAACTGTTTAATTGGTTTAAATAAAAAGGTAGCAAAAAATAATCACAGATACATGTGTCTGAAGTGGTAAATATCTCAGTTCCTCCACCTCACTGCCCAACTAGAACAATCTGTCTTTTGACAGCTCCCATTCTTAAATAGTGAAATAGATGGAGAGTTCAGGTACTTAAGAAATCACTCACTCAATCATAAACATTTATCAAGTACCTACTCTGTGCCAGGCACTGTGCTAAGCTCTGGGGATACAAAAAGGGGCAAAAGGCAGTCCCTGTGCTCAAGGAGCTTACAATCTAATGGTGAAATAGCATACAAAAACAAATGGTTTGAATCACTCACATAGTCCATATTTAAATGTATGCTGAAATTCTCATTGGTCAATGGGACTTTCACTCATTACTCTAAAAGAGCCTCCTTACAATCTCTGTGATGGCTCTTCATTAGCTGCACCTCCTCTCTCTGTCTCTGTCTCTCTGTCTCTCTGTCTCTCTCCCCACCCCTGTCTCCCTCTGTCTCTCTCCCTCTCTTGCTCCTCTAAGGAGCCCTTCTCTGTATCCAACATGTGGTCCAGACCTGTTTCAATCCTGGGGGAGTCTGACCACCTAAAAGAAAACCAAGATTCCTTTACTCCCACTCTTCACTTTGTTACATTCCCACTCCAGAGCTTCCAGAAAGATTTACATAATATTTAAGTTTGGGGGTATGTCTAGGGTCTTCCCAAAGGTATGTAGACAGGTACTCAATGTATGGTGTAAATTAGGTATGTGATGAATTGTGGGTTTATTTACTATCCATAAATTAAGTGCCAAGTTCAAAGACACAAGTAAATTCTCATAAGACTTAATCGGTAACTTATAACTTAGTAGTTATTATGTTCGTTTGGGAAGGGAGGAAAGGTCACTTCCCCATTTTCCTCTCCCTCTTCTTCCCCCACCCCCAGCTCTCATGGGAAAGACCATGCAGCTAGAGAAGAGAGAGAGAGAGAGAGAGAGAGGGAGAGAGAGAGACTAAGGGCCATTATGATTTTGCTGATATAGGGATCTCTTCTGTTTGTAGTTGGTAAGCTTGAATTAAATTCTTCTGTTGTTTCTAAAGATGGAAGCCAGTCTATCTCAGTTGCTCAAAAGTCCTACCTGTCATGTGTTAGCCCTCGCCTATTGTCCAGATCATGATATGTAGTTGGAAGGACGACCTTTCTAACCTGGCAGTAAGTTCATATATTTTGGGCAGGCACTGCAGATGGAAAATTGCCTCAGAACTGGACAAGAGGAAGATGACAGGTTAGACAGCCTTTAGGAAACTGCACAGTGCGTTTAATGACCTTAATCTCCCTGAAAGAGAGAACCTTCTTCTTAACCTCAACATTCTCTTGGTGATTTATGTGCTATGGAATGAAATATCACAGTCTCCGAGGAATTAAAGTTTGGTCACCCAGAGGCAGGGGTATGCTGGAGCCGAGTGTTAAATTTTCAGTATGAACATCTACATCTCAGAAGTTGGCAAATGGTACAAATCTGGGCTTGATTTATTGGTTGTTTTTTTTTAATTGTCTAGACTCAAGAGGGTAACAGGGAAAAATGTTAATAATGTGGGTTAAACTTAAAAGAATGTCATGTGTACCTCCCCCAAATCACCACCAGAGAAATGGTTGGGTACATGTACATAGCACATACCTTCCCAAATGGCAATAGAGAGTAAGCAACAGCTAACTTTTGTAGAATTATTCAGGAGAAACAGCATAAAAGGCTGTCACCAGACAGACTAGGTAGGATTAGGGCCAGTCACACAGTTAGACTGAGGAATATCTGACAGACATGTACTCCTTTGGTTTTCCTGCTGTATGAAGAGATCCCAAAGAAGTCTCCCAGCATGTTGAATGGTCTGCCTGTGGCAAATTTGTAGGAGGACTTGAGCAAGAATCGTACATCAGGAGAAAGTGTGTATAGATTGCGACCTCCACCATTCATGGGACTGCTTGAGATCACAGATCTGGTAGGCCCGAGGGAATGCAAAAATCAATAATCCGGCGGCTCTTTGCCTTGGCTTTGGTTGCTTCTTATTCTTAGAATATCTTCTCTCCACTTCTTTTCCTTTTGAGTTCCCACCCATCCTTTAAAGCCCAACCTAAATGCCGCCTCCTCCAGAAAACCTGCCCTGAATATCCCTGTTTATTTCACTCTTTCCCCTCAGAACTCACATAGCACTTGGTCTTAAAATTCTCTAGTTCATTTGTCATACACTGCTGCGAAGTATTGCTCTCTGTGTTGGTATCTGATTCCTCTACCTAGATATGACCTCCATGAGGGTCTTTATCTAAATTTTCTATCTTCCTCGGGACTTAGATAACGAAAATATTTGTTGAACGAATGCTTAAGATAGATGCAGGTGGGCTGCCCTACTGGTTCATTTTCTTCTTGTCTCATTACGGGTCCTGTTTCCTTCCCCTAAAGACCCAGATGTCCAGGCTTCTCACTACCGTATCTAGAACATCCAGAAGGGGACGTTAGAACAGGGCCTCACTTCTTTCACACCCTTCAGGTGAACATATTGTAGTTGGTCTGGAACCTCAGAGTTATTATCAACTAAAGGGGAAAAAAAGTATGAGAACTTACTAGAACACAGTACTTGTACTCATCTATTTATTTGTTATGCTTACTCCTTATTCCTATAATCAAATCCCTGGTTAGGTGCTATAGTCAGTTCTTCCTTCTTACATGAGATTCAGTTACTCTACCTAAGGACCAACATCTTCACTGGTCCATGGTTGATGTTCTCCTGGGCATCCTATTCCAGATGGCACCTAACAGTTTTCCCTTGATTATGTATGGTTTGCCTCTAGCCCTGTCTTGCAGCAACTGTTCTCCCTGTCTACCTCAAGTACTCAGTATTCTTTTTTTATAAAATTTGAAAGCCTGAGAAGATGGAATTTGAGGCATAACCTGGGGTCATAGTTTATATTCCACAACCCCAATGAATGAGAACAAAAGTTCCCAGAAAGAACCTCCCACAAGGGAATTCTTAAGGAAAAAATGAATTTAAAGTCCAAGATAGTCTTGAAGATCAATTCACCAGACTGTCACTCCTGGAACTCTTGCCCCTGGGGCCTCACTCCCACATCTCCTGGTCAAGATGGCCCTGCATTTTTCACGGCAGTTGCAGTTTTAGGAGTTAACTTCTTGGTTTTGTGTGTATGTGTGTATGTGTGTGTGTGTGTAAGAGAGAGAGAGAGAGAGAGAGAGAGAGAGAGAGAGAGAGAGAGAGAGAACACCTCCAAGAGCAGGATAAGACTTCATGAATGAGACCAACAATAGAATATCATACCCTTGCCTGCGGATGCTCTGCCCAAAGGAATATCAATTCTGATGACTGAAACCTCTCAAGATATCTTGGGGTTTACAGGTTAGATTTCTTTCTTAAGGACCATGTCTTAAACTCAAATCACTCCGCTCTCATTGATTAGCCAACAATAGGTCCCAGCCCAAGCCTCACTTGGTCATTGTTTGGGCCCTGACGGTTCAGAGTGAGTGTAAATAGCAGTAAGTTCTGTTTTGGCCAGAAACCCTAAGGATCTCCCCCACCCCCCAATTGATTTTTACCTAACCTTAATCACTGAGACCTGAGAAAGACCTTAAAAAAGGCCAAGGTCTCTCACTGCATCTGGAGCCATCTCCAGTCATCCTGATCTGTATCTTGCCACCGGACCCAGATGGCTCCAGAGGAGAGAGTGAGGCTGGTGACTTTGCCCAGCCCTCCTTCACTTCCATCCAATTCACTTACAAGTCATGGCATCACCTTCCTGATGTCATGGTCCTGTTTGAGAACAAAGAACAAAAAACAATAACAGGAGAAAGGGAAGAGATTGACTATGGAGGAGTGTGTGTGTGTGTGAGATTGTGTAAGATAAAGGAGAACAGAAGGTGGGGACTGATTGCAACTGTTTAATACAGTACATGACTAAACGAGCTACCAAACAGAAGAAGTGAGAGAAAATAGGGGGGGAGGGGGAAGGGAGGAAGCAGTCAGCTAGTCAATTGGACACTGAAGATGCCAAGGTCAACCACTGCGTCGGGGGCCATCGCCTGTTGTCTTGACTTTTGTCTTGCCGCTGGACTTCTATGACTCTGGCAGAGCGAGTCTGACTATTTTATGCAACACTGCCTCACTTAAATCCAATTCACCAGCAAGTCTAGACACCACCCATGATGTCATTGGTCCTCTACCAAAACAAAGGAAAGATAGCAACAACAACGACCAAGCAAGAATTTATTAAGCACCCAATGTGTGCTGGCACTCTGCTAAGCTTTGAGGATACAAATACCAAAAGAAATTCAGTCTCAGGACTGTCGTCCTCTGCCCTCAAGGACCTTACCTTCTAAAGAAGAAGGATAACAAGAAAAGGGAGCTGAAAGCAAGGTGGTGGGGGAAAGGGAGTTACCCTTGTAGGAGAATGGATAAAGGATGGGTGGCCTTTCTTTGAAATGGAGGTTGTGGATGGACTTATCATTAGGAAAAAGGGGCTGCAGGAGCAGAGAACTATTCCAGGGTGAGAAGGCTCTGAGAGAACTTCTAGGGTGAGAAGGCAGCTGAGTCAGGGTGGTGAAGTCCAGAGTCAGAAGCAGAGCTCAGAGAGGACTAAGTCTGAATAAGAAAACAAAATAAAGAATTAAAAGGAAATTTACATCGAATGTCATGACTATAAGTCTAACAACCAAGGAAAATAGGAATTTGATATACATATATAACAATACAATTTAATATAAATTGATAGGAAGGACCACTTCCCAACGGATAAGTGGTCAAGGGCTATGAGCAGTTTTCACATGAATCCCAAAGAAACTGCCATTTGAAAACATGCTACAAGTTACTAATAGTAATAGCTGGGTGATGCAGTGCATAGAGTGCTGGGCCTAGAGTCAGGAAGACTATCTTTGTGAGTTCAAATCTGGCCTCAGACACTTACTAGCTATGCGACCTTAGGTAAATCACTTAACCCTGTTTGCCTCAGTTTCCTCATCTGTAAAATGAGCTGGAGAAAGAAATGGCAAACCACTCCAGTATCTTTGCCAAGAAATTCCTAAATGGGGTCACAAAGAGTTGGACATAACTGAAACTACTGAACAACAACAATGAAGAGAAATAAAAATTAAAACAACTTTGAGGCTTCACATCACATCCTATATACTAAGATGACCAAAAATAGAAATACAAGTCAATATTGTGGGAAGATAGACACACTAATAGAAATAAAGCTGTGAATTTATTTAACCATTCTGGATATCAATTATGCAAGAAAAGGGTCTAAACTATCTATACCCTTTGACCTAGTAACTATTGGCCCTATTATGCCCTAAGGAAAACACAGAAGCATATGTCTAATATATACAAAAATATTCCTAGAAGCACTCTTTATGATAGCAAAGAACTGGAAACAATCCTGGTGCCCATTGATTGGGGAAGGGTTGAAAAACATTACAGCATATTAATTTAATGGAATTTGATTGTGCAGTAAAACATGACAAATATGAAGAATTCAGGAAAATGTGGGAAGATTTGTATGAACTGATACAGAATGAAATAAACAGAACCAAAAAAGGAAGATTCCCAGTGACCAAAATAAAGTAATTTAAAAAGAGGCCAAACTCTGAATAACCAAAAAACTAAAGATAGATATGGGAGCTAGATGGCAGAGTTGATAGAGTGCCAGGCCTAGAGTCAGGAAGACTTGGGGCAGAGCCAAGATCGTGACTGGAAAGCAGAGACTTGCCTAGGGCTCTCCCCCAGGACCCTCTGAACACCAATAAAAATGGCTCTGAACAAATTCTAGAACTTCAGAACCCACGAAATCACAGAGCGAAGCAGGGATCCAGCCCAGGACAGCCTGGATGGTGGCTGGGTGAGGTCTATCGGGCATGGAGCTGGGAGCCGAGAGGAGCAGAGCCCAGTGTGGGCTGTGCCCAGACCAACCAGACCGGGAGCTGGGTGGAACAGGCCCTAGCGCCCTGAGTCAGTGAGCTGTGGCAGTTACCAGACTTCTCAACCCACAAACACCAAAGACGACAGAGAAGGTTAGTGGGAAAAACTGCAGGGGACAGAGTGAAAGGAGTTCCTGGTTTGGCCACTGCCCTGGGGGCAGTGGAGGTGGGGCAGCTACAGAACTACAGCTGTAGTTGCTTCAGGCCCCAGGCCCATCTGGTGGGAGGAATTAAGTGGAGGATCACAGAGGGAGTGCAGAGCCTGCTTAAGATCTGAGTCCTGTACAGGTTAGTGGTTCTTGGGGGAGGAGGAGTGCTGGTGTGGCAGAGCTTGCTGTGTAGAAATAGCTCTGAAAACAACAGTGCAGCCCCTCAAACTTGGGACAAAGTACTCTCTACTCTACAAGCAGTCATACCCCAACAAAAAACTCAAGGGTCAAGTAGTTGGCTGGGAACATGGCCAGGCAGCGAAAATGCACCCAGATTCAGACTCACACTTGGGAATCTTTCTCTGGTGACAAAGAAGACCAAAACATACAGCCAGAAGAAGTCAACAAAGTCAAAGAGCCTACATCAAAAGCCTCCAAGAAAAACATGAACTGGTCTCAGGCCATGGAAGAGCTCAAAAAGGATTTGGAAAAGCAAGTTAGAGAAGTAGAGGAAAAATTGGGAAGAGAAATGAGAAGGATGCAAGAAAACCATGAAAAACAAGTCAATGACTTGCTAAAGGAGACCCAAGAAAATACTGAAGAAAACAACACCTTAAAAAATAGACTAACTCAAATGGCAAAAGAGCTCCAAAAAGCCAATGAGGAGAAGAATGCCTTGGAAGGCAGAATTAGCCAAATGGAAAAGGAGGTCCAAATGACCACTGAAGAAAATACTACCTTAAAAATTAGATTGGAGCAAGTGGAAGTTAGTGACTTTATGAGAAATCAAGATATTATAAAACAGAACCAAAGGAATGAAAAAATAGAAGACAATGTGAAATAACTCATTAGAGTCAGGAAGACTCATCTTTGTGAGTTCAAATACAGCCTCAGACACTTACTAGTATGTGACCCTGGGCAACTCATTTAACTGTTTTTGCCTCAGTTTCCTCATCTGTAAAATGAGCCAGAGAAGGAAATGGTAAACTGGATCTTTGCCAAGAAAACCCCAAATGGGGTCACAAAGAGTTGGACACAAATGAACATACCTCTCACCTCACAGCAATAGTCTGGGATTACCAGTGCAGAATATTGCATACATTGTCAAATACCATCACTCTATCTGATATTTTTGCTTAATTCAGAGGTTCTTAATCTTTTCATGGAGCCCTTTGGCTGTGTGGTAAAGCCTATGGACCCCCTCCCCGAAGAATGTTTTTAAATGGATAAAACAAAATTCATAGGATTACAAAAGAAAACAATTATATTGGAATAGAGTTATGAAACAATCTTAAATTCATGGACCTAAGGTGAAGGACCCTTGTTTACTTGTTTAGCTTGGTTTACTTTGTTACACGAGAGGATTCAATCTATAAGAGGAAAGGGGAATCTTTTTCTGCAAATGACTAATACAGAGATAAAAGGCACCAATAAAACAATGTATTACTAAAATGTATTATTAAACAATGTATTATTAAAAATTGAAATAGATGAATAACAATGAAAGACCCTAGCTAGAAGAGGACTTAGGTATCAGATTGTCTAATATTCTCTTTTTGTAGCTGAAGAAACTGAGGGCCAGAGAACTTCTAAGACTTATGCAAAGTCACATAGCTATTTTGTGGCAGAGCCAGAATTTACATCCAGATCACCCCACTCCTTGTCTAGTGAACTTTTCAATGAACTTTTCTTTCGCTGCACATTCTTATGAGTTCTGCTCTCTTACACTCTTTTTCTCCTTTTCTAACCATGGGTGATTCCCACCCTGGTCCTTTATATATCTTCCCTTCTGCCACCAGGACACTGACATGTTTTCGCCATTCGATATCTTATTGTAGAACAGCTAGGTGGCACAGTGGATAGAGCACGGAGCCTGGAGTCAGGAAGACTTGAGTTCAAATCTGACCTTAGATACTTACTAGCTTACCCTGGGCAAGTCACTTAACCCTATTGCCTCAGTTTCCTCATCTATAAAATGAACTGGAGAAGAAAATGGAAAACAATTCCAGAATCTTTGCCAAGAAAACTCTAAATGGGTCACAAAGAGTCCTGAATAACAACAAAACTCTTTATTTTAACTGAAATACCAAATATAGGCTGTTAATCTTTAATATAGGAAAACCTGACTTACACATGACTGCATCTGGTCCTTCCCCACTCAGTTTAGGTCATTCCTTTTTCCAAATCCCTCTGCCCACTCCCCACTCCCAATAAAGTCTGGGTGCTGAGTTTTTTCCTTTATATGTATGTAAAATATACTATAGTTAAATTATATCTAAGTTGTCTGTAGACTTAACATCTCAGACTCAGACATCATATTCTGAATTCCAGATATCAGTTATTGAGCACACAGGCCTGAAATAAACCCCTCGGTGTCAGCATACCCTCCAATTAGAGCGTACCCTGCCATAGAACTCTAAGGCCGCCCAAGCTCATCGCTCTTCAGATCTCATGCTAAGACTCAGTAATCCGATCTCAGGGAGAATCCTACACCGGACTTGCATTGTAGGTTGGTGATCTCGCTGTAATGCCTCCTTTGTGGAGTGGCTGGAGCCAGATACATTAGGAAGAAAATAAAGCTTCTCTTCAATAAACAATCATTCTCTGTTTCAGGAGAGGAGGATGAGAGCTGAAATCCACCAAGGCAATAATGAAAGAGACAAACTTAGGTCACAGACATGCTGGAAGTGATTTTACATTCTGAAGGCAACTGCTATGTTTCAAAAACATAATTCACGTTAACTCTTATCAGTGTCTGGATTTCCTGAAAAATCTCTAAATTAACTTGTAGCTTCTGGGATGCCTCTGACTGAAGAGGGGAAAAAACACACTGAAAGGAAATGTTGTATTTTACTTTATCGTATTTTTTTCTACAGGTCGAGAGAGATGTCAGGAAGACATTCTGGGGGTGAGGGTGGGGGAAAGGTGAAGGCTGTTGTTTTTAAAGATAATAAAAGCTACAGCTATAGCACTTTGTTTGCAAGCACTTTCTTCACAACAACCAGTTTTGCAAGTCTGATGGGGTGATTAGGGAAGTCCCCCAATCTTCTGGCCTGGGGTACCTCCTGTGGAGCTGGGCTTGTAGCACTCTGCTTTGTGGAGAGAGGCATGTGCTCAGCACTTTGGGACTATGGAGTAACCTTTCATTGGTCGTGGTGACTGGGGATAATGTCGAAGTTGATTGGTGACTGATCCAGGAAGAAAACCCTTCCCCTCAGGAGGCTAGCTAAGAAGAAAATCTCTACTGTATTTCAGTGGCCTTTTTGTTGAAACCCAGGTAACACCTGGTTTCCCTTGGATTTCCGGTGTGTGGGTGCATGAGAGGTTGGGTGTGTATGTGGGGAAAATCTCTCTCTTTTACCTTTCCCACAGCCCAGCAGCTAAATCATAGCTACATGTACATGGTAGCGAGAATTGCAATCCTAAAAAATAGATGCTCCAGGCTTTGGTGATAATCTCATTAGTCTAAGATGTCATGGGTTCCTAAGAGACAGCTGGCAGCAGTACAATGACATCAAGGGTTCCTAACCTTTTCTGTATCATAGATCCTCTTGACTTTCTTGTAAAGCCCATAGACCCCTTCTCAGAATTACGTTTTAAAATAATTAAAGAGGGGCAGCTAGGTGGTACAGTGAGTAGAGCACCAGCCCTGGAGTTAGGAGGATCTAAATTCAAATCTGGCCTCAGACATTTGACACACTAGCTGTGTGACCTTGGACAAGTCACTTAATCCCAACTGCCCTGCCTTCCCCCCTCCAAAAAAAAAATCCAAATAAAATAATTAAAGAAAATGTTTGATTTTAGTTAGAGGTTAGTGAATTTTTTTCCCACCCAAATTCAAGGAGCCCCTGAAATCTATCCATGGACCCCTTAGGTTCTGTAGACTCTAGGTTCAGAACTCCTGATTTACAGCATTCTCAGAGGAGCTATCCTGTGCCAAGAAGATGAGTTATCCTTTGGCTGGCCAGAAGACCTGGAACTTTGGTTACTGCTCCAACAGTGCAGACTGACGCAAAACTAAAAATCTGTTTAGCAGTCCAAGTGTCTCCTGGGAGTCTTCTCTACCTCCCAAGAAGAGGTAGGGTTATTGTTTCATGTTTTAAGTATTTTTCAATACACGTTTATGAGGCTTCGATGTTTTAAGCATTCCTTTTTTGGTGTATGAAACGAATAACTGTCCAGTGATTGATAACTACTAGTTTGTGTACTGATTAACTTTTCTGGAAGGGACCTTGTAAGTCCCTTTTGGAGAGAACTTAGACATCAGGAAGGAAACAAGAATTTATTAAGCGCCTACTGTATGCCGGGCACTGTCCTAAACACTTTATAAATCTTCTCTCGTTTGATCTTCACAATCCTAGGGAGCAGATGCTATTATGATCTCCATTTTACTGATGAGGAAGCCAGGGAAGGCAGAAGTGAAGTGACTTGCCCAGGGAAGCACCACTAGGCTAGATTTGAACTTGTTTACCTTATTCCTGGCCCACTACTCTAATGCTCTTTTTGCTATACTCTGTTCACCAAGGCACAACATGAAGCTGTAGCCCAGAGAACGCCTCATACAACCAATACAAAATACTTTCTCTTTGAAGAGGAGGTAAGAGTGGGAAGAGGAAAGAAGGTTAGAGAGAGGAATTTAAACATCTCTTTGTAATTAGCCAGTTGGAACTGATTTGGGGGATGAATCACAGGATTTAGAACTGGAAGGAACCTTAGAGAACATCTAACTCAACCCTTTCATTTGACTTTCTGAGGAAGCTTATTCTTAGAGGGTTGAAATGACCTTGTGCTTGCCCAAGGTCACACAGATATCAGTTGGCAGAGCCAGGGTGCAACCTCAGCTCTCCTGACTCCAAATCCTGGGCTCTTTCCACTCCCACTTCAGGCCTGTGATAAATTAGGGTACCAACACACAGCGCTGGTTTATAAAGTAAAGCAGGAATAAACACCCTGTTTACCAAGAATCAAAACAGGAAAACCCACCTATGTACCAGTTCAGAGTCAATAAGAGTAGGGCATGGGTATAAAAATAATAGTACTTTAAGGTACACAAAGCACCTCACACATATTGTTTCACTAAGACTATCACAACAGCCCTGAGAGGTAGGTGCTGTTAATATCCCCATTCTGAGATCGATGGTGTGACTTGCCCAGGGTCACATAGTCAGGAGGTATCTGAGGCAGAATTTGAACTCATTTTTGCCTGGCTCCTAGTCAGGAGTCCCCACTCCCAATATCTAGTTGTCTCTGGATGCACTCTCAGAAGGGAAAACAATTTTCCTTTGAGGAATGTGCATATGTCTCACTCCTTAAGGACTGGGTGCCACTTACAGGGATCAGCTTTGTTGGGGGTCACTGCCTGAAGGATTTAGGACCTGATTCATATTGAACTACATCCTGTGGACCTTTCTAGTTAATAGCTAAGGGATTGAGAAAGAAGGCTACTTACAAAGGGGACTGAGGGTCATGGGAGATAGGGGAGAAGTGGAAAGTAAGGGCGGGAAGAAGAGGATTCATTAAAAAAAAAACCCAACCCAACCCAACCCTATTCTTGTCAAAGTCTCTCTAAGATAATGTGAAAGATCATGGGCCAAGGCTCACCAGAAGACCAGCTCTGCTCTTCAGTAGTTATAGGACCTTGAAGAAGTCACTTCCTGTCTGTTGGATACATCTTCCTTACCTGGACAACGTGGGGGTTGGCTTAGTTAATATCTAATGTCCCTTCTATATTTGAAATTCTATAATTCTACCTGAATGTAGGAGGGGAAACTACACTATGTGGAGTCAGCTCTGGGTTAGAATCCCAGTCTTGTCATTTATTATACATGAGGTCTTGGGGAAGGGTTGTAACGGCTCTGAACTTTAGTTTCCTCATCTATAAAATGTAGGAGTTAATTAGACAGCCTCTGAGTTGCTCTCTGGGGCAGCTAGCTGGTGCAGCAGATAGAGTGCCAGGCCTGGAGTCAGGAACACTTATCATGCTGAGTTCAAGTCTGGCCTCAGACACTTGCTAACTGTGTGACCCTGGGGAAGTCACTTAACCCTGTTGGCCTCAGTTTCCTCATCTGTCAAATGAGAAGGAAATGGCAAACCGCTCCAGTATCTTTGCCAAGAAAGCCCCAAATGGGGTCACAAAGTTGGACACAACTGAGATGACTGAACAATAAAAGTTACCTTTGAGTTCCAAATCTTATGACCCTACTCCCTTTTTCTTACCTACCCTATAGTAGTTCTTCTAGAACTCATTGGACTTGACTTGATCTTGAACTGTGTGGTCTTCATTTTAGATTAGGAGAATATCCAGTGAATGTGAATTTTTATATAACATTAATATCATTTTGTTATGGTTCTTGAATAGGATCATGGGATTTTAAAGTTGGAAGAGAACTTAGAGGTTACCCACGCCAATTTCTCTCATTTTACATAAATCGAGGTCCATAAAGTAGCGGGGGTGGGGTGTGATTTGTTCAAAGTCACACAGGTAGCAAATACTTCTCCATGCAAATTTCTGCATTTGGACAGAGAAAGTTATATATTTTAATTTTACACACATACACACACACACCCATACACCCACATACACACACACCCACATCCACCCCCCCACCCCCCCCACACGTCCATCCATATACACACACACTCACACACATACCCACACACACACCCACACACCCACACATCCATGGATTGATTATCTTGGCACAGCACTATTCTCATTGATGCAGATCCATTGCAAAGTTCTCTGAGCACTTCGGAGTTGGTGGGAGCTTGGTCTTTTGGCTTACAGCTTCAAGAGAGAACATGGTTCCAAATTCTCTTCAGGTCCCTGAAGAGGGAGAAAGACTGTGGTAAGGAGATGCTGGTGGTCACAACCATTTCCTCATCCCCAGCTTCTTACACTAGAAACCTCAGGGAATTTCCCTTTGGGTAGGATCTGGGACTCTCTTGGTTGAACTTAGTTATCTCACTCCCAAAGAGGGAGAACATTCCCTCAGCATATTATTATCCGGCATGTATTCTCTCATATGTATACTTTCTCTGATTTCTGTTTGCTGTCTATTTGGATAAATAGATTTATTTGTTATTCGCTATGTGTTCATTGTGGAACTAGCATCTGGTGGAAGGAGAGTCTAGCCTTGGATTATATATATATATATATAGCGTGGACACTCCTTCGTTAAGAAATAGTGACCAGGAGCTCAGTTTGAAGGTAAAAATTATTTCCCCTGTACTGAGAGAGCAGATACACATAAATCTAGCCTGTTTTCTCCTCTTTCTGAAGAAAATAGAGTGGCCAGACTGTGGGCCTAACCTCCTTCTTCCCTGTCCTGGCAGGAATCAAAGTCTCCCTTGGAGAAGGGCAGGAGGAGGAGACTCTAGAGATATCTATTCTTGTCTCCCTGCAAGCCACATTTAGACAAACCAATGTAGACACACATAACTTACATGGGCAAAACAATACAGACCCACCATAAACCCCTACACACACACACACACACACACACACACACACACACACACATGCACACACACACATATCCACATACCCACACCCACACACATATACACACACAATCCATACACGCGCGCGCGCACACACACACACACGCACACACACAATGTGCACATACCCACGCACACACCCACACACATATACACACACAATCCATACACACACACACGTGCACACACACACAATGTGCACATACCCACGCACACACCCACACACATATACACACACACACACATCCATACACGCACACGCACATATCCACATACCCACCCACACACATACCCACCCACACACCCACACGCATCCATACACACACACATCCATACACACACACATGCACACACACACCCACATCCATACACACACACAGACACACACACGCACAATTTTCATTTTACATCATCTTCATTTCCCAATATTCCCCCTTCTTTCTTTCCTCCCCAGTGAGCTATCCTTTGTAACAAAGAATTCTTTAAAAGGATGAGAAAAAAGTAGCTCGGTAAAACCAGCCAACATATCAACTGATTCTGACAGTGTATTCTATTCACTGGAGGTGGGGGTGGGGTTGGGGGTGGGGGTGGGGAACCACGCACTAGATTTGGATTTGGAAGGCTGGGGTTCAAACTGAACCCATGCCACTTACTTGTGTGACCTCGGGCAAGGTAATTCTGCTTTCTGGACTTATACAGAATATCAGAGCTGAGAAGGACCTTAGGGCCGCTAATGTAGCATTCCTTTTATCTCTCCAAGAGTTAAGTGACAAGGTCTTCAGTTTCCTCATCTGAAAATGGGCTAAGGATAGTTGTATTCTCTTACTCACAAGGTCTCTGTGATGATAAAATGTGCTTGGAAGTACTTTGTAGCCATTCAGTATGCATCACAAAGACGACGTTCCATCCCATTGAGAGCTAGCTGGATCAGGAGACAGAGACACCTGGGTTCAAATCTGGGCTCAGACACTCACTAGCTGTGTGACGCTGGGTGAAAGTCAGGTAGCCTCCACTGGCCTCAGTTTCCTCAAGTAAGAAGCAGGGATAATAATAGCACTTACCTATCAGGGTTGTGGCGGCCATCTAATGAGACAATATATGTAAAAAGTGCTTAGCATAGTGCCTGGCACATAGTTTTTGTTGAGTTGTTTCATTCATGTCCGACTCTTTGTGACCTCATTCCTTGGCAAAGATACTGGAGTGGTTTACCATTTCCTTCCTTCTCCAGTTTATTTTATAGATGAGGAAACTGAGGCCAACAAAATTTAGTGACTCGCCCAGGGTCACACGGCTAATAAATATCTGACCTCAGATTTGAACTCAGGTCTTCCTGACTCCTTGCGTTCCGGCCATCATTCCACCTAGTGGTGCTCTTATCCACTTCACCACCTAGCTGCTCCTGGCACACAGTAGGTACTAACACACGCTTCTTTCCTTCCTTGGAATCTCACCTCTGATACTCAATGGCTATACGATCTTAGATAAATTCCCTGTGAAATCAGTAGGATCATAATACCTGTATTACTTACTTCACAAGGTTGTAAGATGATGCATATGAAGTCTTCCGACTTCTCTCTAGCCACACTTCTTTTCAGCTTCCTTTTACAAATGATCTTCCCTCTTTAGAGTATAAGCTCCCTGAGGGCAGGAACTCGTCCTTTTTTGCTGCTATTTGTATTCCTTGCACTTAACACTTATTATGTGTCTGGAACTAGTAGGTACTTAATAAATACTTGCTGATTTTGAATATCTTGAAGCACTCTATAAACGTTAACGTTATTGTTGTCTCTTTCCATTTTATATGGCAGCTAGGTGGCCCATTGGATAGAACACCAGGTGTCAGGAAGACCTGAGTTCAAATCCAGGGTAAGACACTCACTAGCCGAGTGACCCTGGGCAAGTCACTTCACCCTAGTTTCCTCATCGTAAAATGAGCTGGAGAAGGAAATGGCAAACCTTGCCAAGAAAACCCCAAATGGAGTTACGGAGAGTCAGACATAACTCAGCAACAACAACCCATTTTGTAAGTTATAAAAGTGGAGGGACATTTAGACTTGTTAGTGGAAGACATTGGACAAAGACCATGGTTTCTAACTCCCATTCTAGTATACTGGTTACCAGTTTGATGAGACTTTCAAATAAACATTGACCTGGGGGCTCTAAGTAGGGCAGATATTTCAGGCTAATAGAAACATTACATCTGCATTGCCTGGGGTTATGACAAAGTATTGAAAAATGTTAACAGGAAATGAATTAGATCGTTCCAGGAAAGCATTTGATTGAAAGTCAGGAGGCCCATGATCTAGCTTTGACTCTGCTACTATCTTAGTGACCTAGGGCTAGTCATTTGACCTCTTGAGGAGTCAGGAGATTGGACCAGATTCATTTATTCAAGAAATAGTTATTGCATGTCAATGTGCAAAGCATTGTGAACCTCTGGTATATCTTATTACCAACAAGAATTTATTAAATCCTAGGCACTGTGTTGAGCCCTGGGGGATATAAAAAAATGCAAAAAAAAAAAAGTCCCTGCCTTTAAGGATATCACTCTAAATTGCCTTGGTGGGATGGGTGTAGCAGTGGGGAAAGTAGGGAAGATTTGACTCCTGGAATGCAGATAAATAGCCTGATGATGGGCCACTCTGGACACAGTACTGGGCACTGTTAGGGCTACAGAGTTGTACAAGATACATATCCTGCCTTACAGCTCAGTAGGAATAGATTTAAACGTCTCTTTGATCTCTCCTAGCACTAAAATTGCCTGGTTTTAGGTAACAGAGTGAAAAATACAGGCCTTTGTGAAGTGCTAACATATTCCTGGAGTGAAGTTTGAGTCATCACCAATTGACTTGATTGGATAACAATGGAAAATGCAACAATGTAACATATTCAGCACATTCTCTTTCCCTTGACGGTGATAAAAATTTGGTGTTTTTTTTTTTAATGTATTAATTGAATCAGGCTCCAACTTTCTGGGCCATAAAACTAAACAGAATTACAGTGATGCTAAAAATGAGAATGCATCACAGATACCACTGAATGATATATTCATGGGAACATTTTAGCAACAGGACTTGAATGCACACACTGTGATAATAATACATACAGTAAAGCTGGAGGATTAGGCATTTAAGGTGCGAACATTTATGAGAAAATTTTTGAGTGCCTAGATTTTAATCTACGCATCTGCATGATTATAAAACCTTTTTTGATTTTAGAATCATGGTCTGTTAGAAATGGAAAGGCATACTGATCCAAGCCCCTCATTTTACAGCTGAGAAAACTGAGAGGCCCAGAGAGAGTGAAATTAAGGTCACGCAGCTCTATGACAAAGATAGAAGTAGGACCCCAGTGTCCTGATTCCCAGTCTCATGTTTGTTCCCTTACCTCATCCATTAGGAGATAATTTTTAGGAGAATATAGTTCCAGGAGTATAAAAAGGAAAAAGGGAAAATTTCCATCCAGTGTAATTAGTCATTAGAGGCAGCTAGGGGGCACAGTGGATGGAGCACTAGGCCTGGAGTCAGGAAGACTCATCTTCCTGAGTTTAAATCTGGCCTCAGACACTAGCTGTGTGACCCTGGGCAAGTCACTTAACCCTGTTTGCCTCAGTTTCCTCATCTGTAAATGAGCTGAAGAAGGGAATGGCAAACTGCTCCAGTGTCTTTGCCAAGAAAACCCAAAATGAGCTCAACGAAGAGTCAGACAGGACTGAACAACAAGAACAAACGATTACTAGGGTGGGGCATGAGTCCCTGAGACCCTGCCTCCCCTCACAGGTTCTCTTTCCCACTGTTACCTGCACCCATGTCTCTTGGTTTCACTTTTTGTTTGTCCTGACTTCATCAGTACATCCCCTGCCAGGGTTTAGGGGTCACCACGCTGAGTGATATAAATATTCAGACTGGACTATTTGGGAGATGTGTCCTGCCCAGGGCAGAATTCCCCAGCAAACCATTCAACTAAGCTTGGCCCTTGCGCCAGAAGTCCTCCCATGATTCAAAATGTACTCACGTTATGTTTAAGAATTCAGCTTCTGTCACATAGAACGATTCTCTTTGAGCCTATCACCCATCCCTTTGCAGAAGTTCATCACCTCCTTTTGGTTCAAATTGCCAATAAGAAAATCGCTCTCTGGTGACAGTACTGAATAATTCTAATACTAATATTAAAATAGTTCATGTTTATATAATGCTTTAAGGCTTGCTGACTACTTCCTCACAACTCTGTGAAGGATAAGCTGAGGCCCAGAGCTAGTGAATGACATGTGTGTGGTCAGGTACTTAGTAGAGTCAGAGCCATCCCTCAAACTCAGGTCCTCTGACTCTGAGACCTGTTGGTTTTCTTTCTGTCGTATTCTAATAACAAAGGTGGAAGGGGCCTTAGAGCTCACCTAGTTCAATGCTTGTAGTAATAATAATGATAAAAATTAAGAAAGTGGTAACATTTACACACTGTCTGTTATATACTAGGCGCTGTGGTAAGTGCTTTACAATGATCATATTACCTCCTTTAAGCCTCAAAAAAAAATCCTGGGAGACAGTTGCTATTATTATCCCCATTTTACAGAGGAGGAAACTGAGGCAAATAGAAGTTAAGTGACTTTTGCCCAGGGTCACACAACTAGTAACTGTCTGATGTCACATTTGAACTCAGGTCTTCCTGACTCTAGGATAACCGAGGCCTAGAGAGGAAAAAAATCTATAGATTAAGATTAGACCAGTAGTCAGTAGTTAAAGTTAGATGATATTAGGGATTAGAGCCTTGACCTTTTGACTCCTAATGTTCATTTGGCTCAGTCCTCCTTGACCCCGTTGGGGGTTTTCTTGGCAAAGATACTGGAATGGTTTGCCATTTCCTTCTCCAGCTCATTTTGCAGATGAGAAAACTGAGGCCACCAGGGTTAAGCGACTTGCCCAGGGTCACACAGCTAGTAAATATCTGAGGCCTGGCCTTCCATCCACTGTGCCACCTAACCGCCATATGCCCTACTTTCCATCATATTATGCAATAACAAGCAGTGTGATAGAAAGAACCCTGGATTTGTATTCAGAGGACTCGGGTTCCAGTCTTACCTCTTATCACTTAACAGTGCGACCAGGAGTAGGTCATTTAACCTCTCAGCCTCGGTGTCTCCACCTATAAATTAAAGGTGTTAGACTAGATGTTTTCTAAGGTCCCTCCTTGTCTTAAATCTCTCACCCATCTCAGTTAGTTTAAGCTTCCCCGTAAATGACAGGTTGGTAGGTATCCTTTACAGAATAAATTTGCAAAGCAATTTTATTACCTTTTCAGAAAGCAGGCTCCTCATCTTACATTACATGGGAAGAAATAAGACAGGCTAGAAATGTGATGCTATTTTACCAATGACAGCGTTCCAGCTTTGCATATTAGTGCTTGGTGTCTCACTTTCGGAATCCTGTTGCCAGGCAGAATTCTTATTGACATGGATTTCCTTCCCAATAAGTATAGCACTTCCCCCTCCCATCTTCATTACGCCACTACCCCCTAGCTCTGCCGCAAAGCAAGCGATGCCAAATAGTCTGATTCACTGTCTTAAAATATCAGCCGATCCTGGATATGTGAGCGATGCGACAAATTTGGCACAAATAAATCAGATCATCGGATAATAGATATGTATGTTTGCGCATACAAGCTGCAGTGAGCATAGTGGGCCCCTTGGGGAGCCCCTGTGTGGTTGGGGGAGAAGCAAGGGATGACAGGACAGAACGCTGGGAAGTGGAAGGGAGGGTAGTGCTGGAGAGAATGCATTACAGATAGATGGCCCCGGTGAAGGGCAACCCAAGGCAAGTGCGAGAGACACTGAGCTAAAGAACCAGGCCAAGAGACTGCAGGGGAAGGCAGGGAGGTTGAGCGGAAGTTGGGGGAAAGAGCACAATTACTACGAAAAGAATTTGGGGCAAGTCTAGGGGAGGGTGGAGCCTGTTAAGCTCTGGGTCATTGGTTCCTTTGGCTTCAGGCCCCAGACAAGGAGCTGGTTCTCCGCAGTGCCCTGCTTTTGGGTGAGACAGATTGTGCATTCTGGGTTAACTAATTGTTGTAAATGCTTAGTATGCAGATGGGCGAATCTAGGTACAACTTGGCAGGCTGTAAACCTCAGTGAGAGGCAGCGTGGTGTAGCTGCCGGGTATACAAGGCTGGCCTCCGAGTCAGGAAGGCCTGGATTCAAGTGCAGCCTCGGAAGCATGTGGGCTATGTGAGCCCAACAGTGCAACAAACTATTCTCATAAGGTTATGTGTGACAATCATTGGTAGAGGGAGTCTCCCCACTGCGAAGTCACAAGCAATCCCCTCTCCCCAAATTCTCAATTAAAAGCCAGTCTTGCAGATGCAAACTAAGGGACCCTCTAAATATGACTTTTTCTTTTTTTAACCACCAAGCAACAGAAAAGGAGCTCTGTCACTGGCTTTAAGCTCAGTTAAGGCATTACCAAGAAAGGGGGGAGGGGGAGTGAGCAATGATTGCACCTGCAACATGACCAAGGCGCTCTTCCAGGCTGTTAATAGTCAGAGAAATTGTACCTGTGAATGAAAAAGCAGTGGTTCTGAGCAGGAAAGTCCTTTCAGGTTTCTTCTCACATGACCCAGCTTCTTACATGAATTGTCAGAAGTGGGCTGTCCGTTTTCAGATTGAAACATCTTGGGAGTTCTCTGTCCCATCTTGGATACAGAGTTATAATTAGAAATTTTGGTGCCTGAGGCAAGAGGCAGGAAAGGCACCCTAAGGTGGAGAAAGGAGAAAGAGAAAAAGATTCTGGGATCCAGCTAGAGGGCTGTGGGGCAGGGGACCACCCTCACTTATCATTTGGAAGCTTCCAATCCAATGAGCATTAATTATCTGTCAGATTTATTATCTAGTCAGCACTGACTAGGTACTTTAGATACAGAGACAAAATGAAAACCAGTATGTGCTGTCAAGGAGTGTATGTGGGGATGATACAACAGGTAGCTAGATAGCTAGATTGCTAGATAGCTAGATAGCAAGATAGCTAGATAGCTAGATGGATGGATGGATAGCTAGCTAGATGGATGGATGGATGGGTGGATGGATAGATAGATAAAAAGAATAGATAGATGCTAATGGATGAACTGTTTGTCCATCCAATTGCATAATGTATAATAGATATTTTTCATCCACATGTTTTTTACAGAGTGGGTGAGTGAGAACTTATTACATACTTACCATGTTCCAGACCCTGTGTAAAATACAGAGATACAAATATAAGCAAGCAGGACAGCCCCATATCCTCAAGAAGCTTATACTCTAATGGGGGAAGATGATGCATAAAGGGGGGTTGGAAGGGAGGTGGGGAGAAGAAGGGCACCTGTGGCAGGCAAGGAGAAAGACGTAGAGTCCAGAGACAGTTGAGGTGGGAGTGAAATGAAGCATGACTGGGGTCCATCCCCGAACAGTAGTTCCGGTGCAGACCAATAAGGAGAGGAAGGCTACAAGGCGGAGTTCTGTCATTGTGACAAAGTGGAATGGACATATTAATGTACACATGCATGTGTGTGTATATACATATATAAATGTATAAACCTATGTACGTACATATGTATGTCTATATGTGTATCCATACACACACACGCACACATGCACATACACACACATCCTAGCCATGCTTCATTTCACTCTCACCTCAATTCTCTCTGGATTCCACTTCCTTTTCCTTGTCGGCCACATTGTGCAGGTGCCCTTCCTCCCCTCTCTTCCAGCTCATATTATCATTCATGTATATATATATATATAATTTATATTACAATATACGAGTATGCATCACATATGGGTGTACTATGTATATAATAATATGACCTAGGAAAGAAGGCTAGAAAAGAAAAGAAGGCTAATGCCTTCTGGGATTGAGAAAAGCTTCCTCTAGGCTGTGGTATGGGGCTAAGCCTCGAAGGAAGCTGGGGATTCTAGGGGGCAGAGGTGAGGAGGAAGAGCATTTCAGGTTCGGGGGACAGACAACTTGCGATATGGTACTGAAGGAGCACCAAGTTCAGAGGACAGAAAGTAGACCAGTTCAGTTGGAATATAGTGTGCATGAAGGTGAGTGATGGGAGATAAGCCTGGTTCCAGCAAAGGGTTCTAAATGCCAAACTAAGCAGTTTGCATTTTGACCTAGAGGCGATGAGGGAGCCACTGGACCTTTTTCAGGAGGGAAGTAACATAGCTGAATTTGTACTTTAGAAATACTAATTTGATAGTTTAGTGGAAGGGTGACTAGGTGCTGCAGTGAATAGTGCACTGGGCCTGGAGCCAGAAGGACCTCAGTTCAAATCCAGCCTCAGATACCTACTAGCTGTGTGACCCTGGTCAAGTCACTTAACCCTGTTTACCTCAGTTTCCTCATCTATAAAATGAGCCAGATAGGGAAATGGCAAATCACTCTAGTATTTTCGCAAAGAAAACCCCAAATGGGATTGGAGATGATTGAAACAACTTAACAAAAAAAGTCGAGTGGAGGATGGACCAGAGAAAGAAAGTTAGAATACCAATTAGGAAGATATTATAATAGTCCAGGTGAGCAGTGTTGAGAACCCAAACTAGGATGATGGCCATGTAAGTGGAGATAAGGGGACAGATACAAGGTATATTGCAAAAACAAACTCAAGATTTGCCGTTGATTGGATATAGAGGGGAGGGGAGGAGGAAGAGTTGAAGATGAGTCTGAGGTTGCAAAGGTAGGTGGTTGAAATCATGCTGGTATTGCCAATAGAAATGGAGTTAGAGGGGCAGCTAGGTGGTGCAGTCAGTAGAGCGCCGGCCCTGGAGTCAGAAGGACCTGAGTTCAAATCCGGCCTCAGACACTTGACACATGTACTAGCTGTGTGACCTTGGGCAAGTCACTTAACCCCAATTGCCCTGCCCCCCCAAAAAAGCAAAAAAAAAAAAAAGAAATGGAGTTAGGGGAGTTTCGAGGAGGGGCAAATTCAGGGAAGAAAGATAATGAGCTCCATTTTGTGCACTATGAGCTTGAGATGTATGGTCTTTCAGGTGGAGATTTCCAAAAGTCAATTAGCAAAGTGGAACTGGATCTCTGGAAAGAGATTAAGGGTGTATACACACGCACACACAGACACACACACACACACACACACACATAGCACAGGGTTTAGTATTAGAGTCTGGAAAACCTGAATTCAAGACTTGCCTCTAACATATACTTGTTATGTGACCATGGATAGTCACAACCCAGCCAATTCTTTCAGAATCTTACTCTCTAAATTTCAGATGAGTTGCTTTTCAGTATCAGTGAAGGGAAATACCATACTGGGGTTACCACTACACCACGGAAATCACAGATCTGAACCAAAATATACACACATATGCATAGTCACTCGCAAAGAGATGTTAATTATATCCCATGAGTGATGGTGACATCACTGAGAGAGAGGAAGAAGACCTAGGAGAGAGGCCTGGAGAGCACCCATGATTAGGGGATAGGACATTGGAAATGATCCAGAAAAAGAGACGGAGAAGGAGAAGTCACAAAGATGGAAAACTAAGAGTGTTTTCATGAAAACTGAAGAGAGGAGAGAATCTCCTGAAACTGAAGGGTGGTCAGCAGTGCCCAGAGGTAGAAAGAAGCCAAGAAGGCTGTCCTTTCTGGTGCAATGGGTCACCCAGTATCTGAGGGTTCAAATAAACTTTCCACTTAATAAAAATAATTCAGATATCCCCAGGTAAAAGCAGCCTCCAAGGCTGTTAAAAGGCAGTTCAAGAAAATAAAAGCCTGCTGGCAAGGAAATTAAAAGCAGTAGGCGAGGAGGTTCCCTGGAGTCCCAGAAGATCCCAGCCCAATATTCTTTTTGTCCAAAGGGTCCACAGCTGGGTCCCACATGAATCCAGCTGTAGGCAAAGTTAACTCAAATTGGTAAGGTTTGCAAGGTAGCTTCTTTGCCCACAACCATCCTGCTTGTATTGTGGGGGAAGGGGGTGGGAATGGGGGTTAGAGTATAGGAAGGGTGATGGAGTTAACTCATGCCTCCTTCTCAGTTCCTCCAGGATTGTGGCCCTCAAAAACACACCCCCTTCCTAGCCATGACTCGGGGAGAGGGTACCTAGGTTACCAGGCTCAGACTTTCCCAGACTCTGATGTAGAGAAATTTTGCACAAACCTGATTTGTGGAAGGATTCTGGAGTGTTGGTGAACCTCCCCCTCATGCCTAACCTCCTCTTAGTCACCCTTGCCTGGATCACAAGTTTGGTGCCCTCCAAATCTGGCCTCACATGGGTCAAAGGCCATGCTGATTACAGCTCTGCCTGATACCTGTCTCAAGAAGCTAACACCTTCTGATTGGTCAGGAGGTATCTGAGTACCCCAAACTTTGCTCTTTCTATTGGCAATATCACCATCCACCATGACCATCTCTGATTTCTGGGATCATTAACAAATTTCCCCAAATCTGCTGGCACTGGTATAGTCTCATGACTCTGTGTGTGTGTGTGTGTGTGTGTGTGTGTGAGTGCTTGCATGGGTGTACGTTGTAATGTCGAAAAAGTTCAACAGACATAGTTTCTGGGTAATTAATCACTTTACTAATAATGCTAGCATATTATTAATAAAAGGATGGCCATTTGACCTTCTCTCTTAGATCAAAAGACAAATCATGAAACCCACTCAACACTTAGATGCCCTTGGAAGAGAAGGTGTTCCTGAGGATGGAAATCAACTCTGACTGGTTAACAAGTAATGAAAGAGAATGAATATTACAATGAGAGGTGGACCTATTTTAATGAGGGACTGGGGACAGGACTTTAATCCTGTCATTTACTTCCAAATCACCCCCAGCCTTGGGCAATTTAATCAAAGAATTTATCCCCACTCCAACCAGAGGAGAACACAATGGGCAGGAATTCACCTAGATAAGATGGTCTAGGTAGGATAAATTTCTGGCAGAAATCAGTAAATTCTCTCAAAGGCTGGGCCCCAAACAAGGACATAGGATAGGGGAAAAGTCTGGATCTACCCCAAAATTGGTTATTAACAATCATTTCTCTCACCGTGTACTACAGGATGCTGTTCATCCCTCAAAAGACTCAGATCTACCCTCTATGGAAAGAACTTATTACAAATGTGGAGAGACAGGTTTTGCTTTTGTTTGTTTTGTTTTTTTTTTTTTGCTGGCCAAAATACAAGACAAAGTCATTAAGTTTTGCTACTGACAGATATGCATAATAAAGCAAGAATGTGGGTGGGGTGGTGGATGCAATATTAGCCAGTGAAAAACTTCATTCTTGCTACGGGCAGATCCAAAGGTTCAATGATTCTTCTTTGCTTTCTCCTCTGTGTCATATTCTTCACTCCACCAACCTCTTGACAGTGGCTTTGATTTCCTTCTACTATATAGTTTTCTCGGTTGCCTTCCTAGAGTTCGTTAAAAAACCTCTTTCCCACCTTCTGGGCTGTCTGACACTTTGATCCAGATTTCCCAACCTCTTAGCCCCTTCTCACCTCTCTTCCTTCCCACTTAGTGCTGGAGGCAGTTCACACTTGTCGTGCTTCTGGTGATTTTGCCATTTATTTATCACTGCAGGGCTCAGTGGTGTGGGGAAAAGAACACTGAATTTGGAGTTAAGAGCTTGAGTTCAAATCTCAGCTCTGCTAAAAACTAGTTATGAGGCCCTGAGTCTGTTTCCTTATCTATAAAATGAAGTGGTCAGAGTAGATGATCTTTACAACAACATTAAGCTCTAAAATTTTGTGACTGTGAGGGAACTTACTAGATTCCCACGGAAATCTTTTTACCTTATCAGGAGCAGAGATATGCCTTCATCTGGAGAATGTCTTATAAGTACCCAGGCTAAGTAAGTAGCAGCAAGTGGGAGGCTAGATTCTGCAACTTCGAAGATCACTTCAGACCCTAAGATTCTATGATTCTAAGTGACCTGGGACTTCTTACGATTCATCAGTATCCCAAAGCCCTAAGATTTAGAATGGCGACATCACAAGCAGTGCTGCTTTCAAATCATCATGGACAGTCGTTGCCATCTTGCTCCAGACAAAGAGAGGTCTCTATGGCCATGCCTAATTGCAATGGTGTGTTTAAACATTTGGGTGTCTCAGTTAAGTAAGTGTATGTTAAAGATTGACCAGCTCCATTTTGCCAACTACTGTACGTGGTTTTTTTTCCCTCTAAATCAGGGGTTATGGACTCCTTTGGTGGTATGGTGAAACTGATGGACACTTAAAGTTCATAATTAAAGGAAATGATAAATTCTGGTTAGTGACTAGTGAAAATGAACATGTAATTCCCCCCGCCCCAACACATACATTTATAGATTCCCTGATATCTATAGGGCAAGATAAGAACCCTTGTTCTAAACCCTCTGCAAGCAAATGGTAAGAACCAACAGATATATAGTCCCAGGTATCAGCTAGATGGGGTAATGAATAGAGCTCTGGGCCTAGAGTCAGGAAGACTTGAATCCAAATCTAGCCCCAGACATTTACTAGCTATGTGACCTGGGGCAAGTCACTTAACCTCTGTATGCCTCAGTTTCCTCATCTGTAAAATAAAGATCGTAATAGCGCCTACCTCCCAGGGTTGTGAGAATCAAATGAGATATTTGTAAAGTGCTTAGCACAGTATCTGGCACACAGTAGGTACTTAAATGTTTAATAAATGCTTCCTTCTTTCTTTCCTCCCTTCCTCTCTCCCTCCTTCCTTCCCTCCTTCCTTGTCTCCCTCCCTCCTTGTCTCCTTCCTTCCTTGCCTCCTTCTTTGCTTCCTTTCTTCCTTCCTTCCCTCCCTCCTTCTCTCCTTCCTTCTTCCTTCCTTCTTTCCTTCCTTCCTTCCTGAAAACAACTATGTACAAACAAGATACATACAAGATAAATTGGAGATAATCAACAGATTGAAAGGGCTAGCATTAAGGTGTAACAAAGAAAGGTTTCTTGTAGAAGCTGGGATTGTAGGTAGGATGCCATAGAGGACAGCCAGTGAAAATAACTGGAGTTGGGAGTTGGAGTATCTTATGTGAAGACCTCCAGGAGCTGTGAGTTGCCCCTGTAAGGTGTATGTATGTGCCCATGTAAGATACATATCCACATGGAATTATTAAACATATAGAAAGGCAGCTCAGGGGAAGCATTGATGTCTGTGGAATGTGGCCCATCCCACTCCAAGGGAGACTGTGATTTCTGCCTTGAGGGAAACAGAGAAAAGGCCATCAGGCTGGACACTGTTTTCTTCTGAGAAAGGAATACTGCACTAGAATTTTATCTATCACTTCCCCCTTAAATATGGCTGATATAAGGGGCACAACCAGTTCAGAATAAAAAGCTGTTATTCTAATTGCTCTTAAGGGGGTAGGGTACCCCAAGCTTGCACCTGCCAGTTTGGCCCCTTCCTACTGAATGTAGATGATACAAAGCACCTTCAGAAATAGTGAAAAGTGAGCAAGCCCATTCATCCAAGCAAAAAAGCAACCAGAAATTTTAAAAAGTCCTACAGATTAGAATAAGAGCAAATGGTTCTTTATAAAGATAGGAGCAAGATGAGATCTCTATCAACTAAGAGGGAGGCCTGATCTGACCGAAGGGTAAATTCTCTAAGGAGGCAAGCTGGAAACTATAGACTTGTGAAGGAGCTGGTTTCCCCCACATATCTACAAGAGAATTTTTCTCTATCTTCTCCCTGGATTTGATCCCAAAGAGAATCTGGAACCACATGTGTTTCTCTGAAAGAAGGAAAGAAGAATGGCCTCTCAAACTCTCAAACCAGCTCTTCCCCACATTCAGTTATGTGGCACATAGTCAACACTCTCTCCACCAAAGAAGAGAATCTCAGGAAAAATGCTCCAGGCTTGATTGGCTATAAACCAGTGTGTGTGTGTGTGTGTGTGTGTGTGTGTCCATATATACACGTACATATACACACACACATACAATCTGGTAAGACCTACGGACTCCTCACAATAATGTTTTTAAATGCATAAAAAAAATTACTTAGTATTACAAAGGAAACCAAAAGTTAGTGAAAATAAAGATATAATTTTTTTACCATTCAATTTCACAGATTCTTTGTAATCTATCCACAACTCCCTTGTACCTCAAATTAAGGATTCCAGCCTTAGACTCTGTGTGTATTAGTAGCAGAGTGTGTCACAGACTTTTGGGGAGAATATTTGATATCAACTGCACCAATTATGCTGCCATAGTAAAATACCTCCCTTCTAATATATATATATATGTATACACACATATACATACATATATACACATATAGACTATATATATATTAACATCTATATAGCTCATGAGCTATATAGCATTAGCTAATTATTCTTAAACCCTCAGAGCTACAGCAGAATCCTGAGGAGAGGTCTAACAGTCCAGTTCTGGGGATCCAGCCTGCTGGTGTGAGTGGGGGTTGGGACAGTAGCACCAGAGCTGTTCTATAATTATAAGGCAGGCATGGGAGGCAGAAGATGGAATTTTGTGACGAGGGAACAGCTAGTAGACCAGTTGGGCTGTAATTTAGAGGCATGTGAGAAGGGAGAAATACGATACTGGTCTAGAAAGATGAATTGAATTGATTTGAATTCTATTTCCTGGTAACAAGTGCGGGATAGTTCAGTCCATGGGCTGTATCCCAGAAACTTTGATTCTTAATCTACCACCATTCTGTAGATGAAAATACCTGCAAAATTCCCATAGTCACAAAGCTGACTTTCAAGGGCACTATCAGTCACTGTCTTGAAAGGCTTTGAATAGGCCGGTGCCAAGTCTTGGCCAGATGTGCTGACATCAGCTTCTCTACCAAAATGCATCAATCCCTTTTTCATCGGCCTTGCAGTGAAGGTCTGAAAAACCAGTTGTTACCTAAGTGCCTTTCTGCCAACATTAGGATACCTTTTTTTCTTTTTTCTTTTTATCCCTTGGAGAGCCTGCTTGTGTAGTTAAACACACTAAAGCTATGGAGTCGGAGAGGAAGTAGGCCAATCACACTAATGTACATATAAGTAAATTCTTGTTGTGCCAAGTGCCTTGAAACCCAGGTATGTGAAAATCTAGACAGACAAAGGAAGTCTGAAAAAGATTTAACATGGTAAAATTAGGCTCAAACAGCAAAGCAGATGTTAAAGTTAATTGATAATATCGTCCAAAAAACACCTAAATCATACTTATTGATAGCCTCGGTTCTGATGAAGTTAATTTGCTCCTATTAATCCTTTCTCAAGTGCCCATCTCTTCTACACTGTCCTTAAAGATGTAACTCAAGGGCCACTGTCTCTACAAAATCTTCCTGAATCGTTCAGCCCGTGTTTGTTGCTCTTGAGGCGTTTTCAATTCTGTCTGACTTTCCATGACCCCATTTGGGGTTCTCTTGGCAAAGATACTGGAGTGGTTTGCCATTTCCTCTGGCAGGTTATTTTATAGATGAGGAAACTGAGGCAAACAGGGTTGGGTGACTTGCCCAGGGTCACACAGCTAGTAAGTGTCTGAGGCCAGATTTGAATTTACATCTTCCTGACTCCGGGGCGGGGACTTTATATACTGCACCATCTGGCTGCCCACATAACTCTGTTCCTTTTCTGGCCTTCTGTAAAGCTTATTATCTGTCTGTCATACAAATTGGGCACTTGGTTACAAAAGTTATCCTGTCATGTTCTTTAATTGCTTTTTGTGTCTTATTCATTTCCCTAATGAGATTAGCTTGGTCTTCTGTAATTTACTTCACTTCTTTGGGACTCAGTTTCTTAGCTGATATGTACCCCTGATATGTATCCCCTAAATAATAACCCAAGGGATCTACTAGGGTTTGGGTTCAGGACTATCCACAATAATGTATGAGCCTCTATCCACTGAATGTCCCCCTTTATCAAATGGCCTTAGGCTGTAGTGAGAATGGTGGCCATTTACTTTAAAATGGACATAGCGGCTTTGGAAGGCACAGCAATCTTAGGATGTTTCGGAGAGAAACTATAGAAGTCTGGGTGAATGGGAATGATTTGGGGAGCTTTCTGGGAAGAAGAAAGCAGAAGATGAGCCGAGAGAGTCACAGAGTTCAAGAAGTGAATGCATTCTCCACATTTAGGGTGACAAACCTGTGGACCAACTGTTTCCTCCCCAGCTCTTGCATCCAAAAAGCCTGTAAGAACTTCTGGCAAGGCTGTAGGAGCTGTCCCCCTTCCCTCCCCCTTTCTCCCCCCCATGCTATGGACTGAGTCCAGTTTGGGCGAGATGGCCCCTCAGAGACACTTTCTCTCCCCGCCCAGGAGCATCTGATGAAATTAATTGCTGTCTCCAGCATTGAAGCAGGAAGTCCCTTCCTGTTCCCTGTAGTCAGAATATTCCTGGCTGCCATGGTTGCCCTGTCTATGTTGATTAGCTTGCTTCTCTCACTGCTCCCCACCCCCAACCCTGCACCCCTCTTCTGTTCTATTCTTTTCTAATTCATCCCCCTTGATACATAAAATGATTCCAGTGTGTTAGCCTCTGGTGAGTGATCATCCGGGGATTTGCTAGAGCTGACGGGGAAGAGACAGAATGGTCCTGGAAACAACAGACTCACCTAGTGCTGGGGAGACAGCCCCTGGAGCTAAAGTGTCAGAGAGAATAATCAGCCATCTGGGCAACTTATCCCAGCTGGAAAATGAGAGTTCAAAGAGTTTTAAGCCAGGTCAAGGCAGAAGAGGAAGAAATACAAATAAAGACCAGAGATGGTGACTTACTATATGACTCAATTAGAAACCCCTAGATACAATATAAGCCCAAAATCGGAAGTATAGGAGCACAAGGAGGGGAGGGATTTCAGCCCTCCAAAGGCTGCTAGGTTCCCTGCTTCCCCATCCCTCTGCATGACCCACCACACCTCATTACCCAATCTAAAGTGCTGGAGGGTCGATTCTCTGCTCCCCTGCTCAGGCCCTGACTCCACTGAAGTGGAAGCTTCCTCTAAGCTCCCAAACACTGGCTACTTGCAGGGCTGGGAAGTCTACCCGCGTCCTTCTTCACATGAGGAGATATTGACCCCACCATAATCTTTGAGGACCATACCTAATCCTCCTCATCCCTGGCTATATAGAAAATATTGTGATACCCAGAAAAAACGCATTAGCAGCAAACACGTTGAATCTGGGTTGGTCACAATCCAGACTCCATGGTTAAGCTAGTGAAGCTAGAAATATCAGGATACCAGATTGTGCCTCGGTGGGCCATGTTAAGTATGGAATCTCAGTTGCTATTACTGTTTACTCTTGTATCACCAAGAACTACAGAATCTGCTACCACTTCTCCCCTTGTAGATGGGGTGAGGTTTGCCCAAAGTCTTGTGGGGATTAAAATTGCCCAATCTCCAAGAAAAACCACTGAGGCAGAGCTCTGAGCCAATGGCACTTTATTAAAGGGTCCATGGTCCCCTCTAATGAACCGCACCTCAGATCTGAGGTGTCCCCTTCTTCCAGGGCCTTATTTTTATAAGGCTTAATACCAGATTTGATACTTGAACATTCTAGAGGGGCTGTAAAAAGTACAGAATCTCATTGGTTGATAGACCTTGTTTCATGGGCCAAAAATGAGCTAAAAATGGTATGTTAGCAGGGGGGTCTTGGGTTGGGCAAAGCATGGGGCATCTCCACTAAGCGATCATAAGGTGATCACCTGCTCACATTGTACAAGAGAGAGTGGTCTGGAGATACAAAAATAAGTTCCACATAATTGAGTTGCCTCTGCCACACTGGGCTTGGTTACCATAACAAGAAAAACAAGGGTGGAAGGCCTCTAGTTAGCTTCCTATGATTAAGCAAGTGAACTAAAAATCTGCGGTTCACAGCTCTGGAACCTAATGTACAGAACTTATAATGACTACCCTTATGGAATCACATCAAACTGATTAATACTGATTGGAATAGAGTAGGAGTCCAAATGAATCATTTCTCACAGTCGGGAAAGATGTGGCTACAGCAATTTTTAAGTAATGCATGAGGACAAAACTCATGTGTGGTTAGTGGCCATCACCTTTGCTATTAGAAGTTTACATCCCAAACCCTGATTATCTTAAATTGTGTCAGATGTGACACAGTAAAATGTGGGAAGAAATTCCTAAGAGCTAGCAGCCATTCTGCCTCCACCTTCATCTCCTTCCTCCTGATCACCTTTTCCTTTCTCTTGAATGTTGTAATTTCTTAGTTCTGCATCTTTTCCTGCAAGTTTATGTGCTCAACCCAATAACACATAAGCAACGAAGCTGCGCTGAAACCACTGATGATAGCTGGAAAGCAGTTTAGAGAGGTCTGGGATAATGTCAATTTGGATAACCCCCTTAGAGCAAAATGAAGACTGCTTTCAGATCTGAAGGTCTAGGTACTAAGATTATTAAAGCTGTGAGCATGATGGGAAGGATCATGTCTTTCTTTCCTTGTATCTTCATAGTCTTAGGCAGATAAGACAGTATGAACTCAGAAGAGGGTTGATGAGTTAATTAAACTAAGGTGAACTTGTTAAGTCCTGTAGGAAGGGCCAGGGCTGGGAACCTAACTGGGGTAAGAATCAGAGGAGTAACATGTCCAGTCAGAGTTGTTGCACCTAGCAGGAGACCCCAGTGGAATGAGATGCCAAGATGCAGTGTCTGCCCAAGGGTAGCAGCATGGGAACACCACAAGAAGAAAAAAGACTTTGGGTCCTTCAGGAGGTATAAATTTCCTTGACCAGTGTATTCCCTAAGTGTGCCTATTTGTGTATTCTGTGTGCTGTGTGTTGTGTGCATTCATTGTAGCATATGTCCTAGGATGATGGAGGAAATGCTTTGTAGCTCCTGTTCATACAATGCCATTTTCAGTAAATAACTTTTTTTCTGAGCTAATTGTGTCCCCTGGCTGATTACTGAAGGTAAATGCTTTGGGAAATGTATATACATTTAGGGGTATACACCCAAAGAATACCTGGAATCTGGGGTAGCCATTGCCTGGAGGAACCAATCTACAAGTGTGAATTGGGGAAAGGTGTGCTGCACAAATAAAAGAGATTTTTTTTTTTTTTTGCTGAGTAGATAAGTACATTGAATTTAGAGATAGGTAGCCCTTTGCATGTTCAGAGAATTTATATCTTTTTTTAAAAAAATCTATATCTACGCCTACGTGTCTCAATAAGAGCTCTCTACAATGTCATTAAGAATGAGGATAAAAGATTCTTACTGAGACTGTATTTCATATGAGGAAGCAGCTAAAAGGGTAAGGCAGATTTGTAATTATTTACCTGAGAAACCAACTTTTTCTCCTTAACTGAATGATTTTTCTGTCTTACTATAGCATAAATACATGAATTGAAATACATAAATACCATAAATACATGAATTGAAAAAAAGGGTGCCAAATTATTGGCATCCTTAAAATGAATCTGAGCTGTAGAATTGAACACGTGTACCTGTTAGCATGGTGCTAGAGTAGGAAAAATGCTTCTTCACAGAGGGGTTATCCTTTGCATTTAAAGAAGATGCCACTAGGATCAGTGATGGATCTGCACACTTTCTCAGGGTGTCCTTATTACATTGTAGCACATTGGAAATGTCTTATTACATGTGCTCATTTGCCCCACCCCATCTGAAAAGATATAGGTTCAAGGTATTCTATGGGTCAGATTTCCTTCACTCCATAATTTACAAGCCCCCAGTGATGTCTTCACTCCTATAAACCAGCCAAGAGACATAATGGTACAAAACAAAAAATATTTAATCAAACAGCATAGGGAATAAAATGATGAGATAAGATTCTTCTTCCACACACACATGAGGTTCATTCTTGCACAGGTTACACTGTTAGCAGAGGAGGATTCAGGAGAAGAAAACATGTGCAACCAGGGAACACGCATGGAAGTTTCACATGTTAGGCACATGAATGAATGACAGCATTTATTAGGCATTTCTCATGTACAAAGCAATGTACTAAGTACTGAGGGTACAAATAATAATCATTAAAAAAAAAGACAGTCCTTGCTCTCAAGGGGCACATATTCTAATAGAAGTCAACACATATAGGAGGTTTCACCTCAAGTCAGTTTGGGAAAGGCCCAGTGGTCCTTTGGTATAGCCACAAAACGCGTCTTCTTCAATGTCATTCCTACTGACACAACCATAGCTGTTTCTAATGTCAAACCATTGACCAGTAGCAAAGAAATTCATTGGTAAGAACTTTCTGCCCTTGGTGTTTAGTAGCTGTGGCTGCTGAGAGCGGGTGGTTGCTATAACACCAGAGGATGCTGTAGAGGATGATCTCATGGACAATGGCTGCCAGGGCTGGTGGTCCAGGAGGCCACATGTGACCAGGAAGCATGAGTACAAAGGCACACACGTTAAGGAAAAATATACAGGATTTGGTTGGTATATTTTTGTTCACAGGTTATCTCCTCCATTAGATTATAACCTCCTTGAGAGCAGGGACTATCTTTTGCCTTTTTAAAAAATATCCCTAGCACTTGGCACAGTGTCTGGAATGTGTTTGGCACCTAATAAATGTTTATTGATTGATTGACGTTTCAGGACAACTCAGACCTGCCACGATACAGGACTACCAATGTCCTCTGATAATAGAACCACCATATGCTTACTTTATTTCCTTTTTTTTCCTGCTACTTCAGATTGCTGCTATGAATATTTTGCTATAGATGGATTTTCAATCACTGACCTCCTTGTGGCCCATTCGTATTAATTAAGCCTCAGAGACAAAGTGTCATGGCCAAGGAAACCCAGAACATCTATAGTAATGGCAAAAAAGAGGAAAATCTCCTGGCTTTTGGTCCAATCCTTTTCTTATTACCATAGGTGTTACTGATTGGCATCATGTTTCTACGTGTAAGATTCTTATAGTTAAAAGAATCCTAGATGTCACCTAGCCTGTCTAAACTGTGAGCTCCCCTAGAGGCAGCTAAGTAGTGGATAAAGCACAGAGTCTGGAGTCAGGAAGACCTGAGGTCCCAATACAGTCTCACACACTTATTAGCTGTGTGACCTTGGGCAAGTTACTTAACGCTAATTGTCTCCAAAAAAAAAAAAAGATAATACAGCTAAAGACCATAGTGGTTAAGTGCAGCTAGGTGGCACAGTGAATAGAGCACCAGCTCTGGAGTCAGGAAGACCTGAGTTCAAATCTGGGCTCAGACACTTGACACTTACTAGCTGTGTGACCTTGGGCAAGTCACTTAACCTCTGTTTGCCACAGTTTCCTCATCTGTATAACGGGGTTAATGATAGCAACTACCTCCCGGAATTGTGGTGAAGATCAAGTGCTATAATATTTGGAAAGCCCTTGGCACAGTGCCTGGCATGTAGTAGACGCTATATAAAGGCTAGCTGTTGTTGCTGTTACTGTTCCAGCAGTAAATTATTAAATAAATGCAGGCACCAATCTGGTTTAGTCCACTTTAGGCAGTGTTCAGCTAAAGCATTAAGCTTCATTTAAAAAAAGTGATTCCCGCAATGGTGTTAATAGCAACTCTTTGTACTTTCCAGACTTGAGGCAAGGCTCCTTTCAGAGGCTAACTTCACGGTAAATGGGTGTTTTATCTGTTTTGACTTAAGGAAGGCCCTTAGGAATTGAGTCTGGAATGTGATGAGAAAGGAGTGGCTGTGTACTCTCCCTGGGAACTGTGTGTCTAGGAGCCTATTTAATTCAAAGCAGAACAAGGCTGCCTGCAAGCAAATATTTTCTAGTGGTTTAAGGTTGTGATTACAACCATATCACGATAGCCGCCATATTTAGCTCTTTAATATGGGTGGCTACAAGTGGATGAGGCTGGTTTGCTGAAAGCAGCTTTTTGGAGTCTGTCTTGATGCTCTACGATTCAGCCATGTCAAGCCAACTCGATACAGTCTAAATCTAGAGATGCAGTATCCAAATGCCCCATGATGGCAATGTGAGAATGGTAGGGAAGGAGAGCCCCATGAAATTGGGTAAAGACCACCAGTTTGGAGTCAGAAGACCCAAGTTTGGGTCTGCATCCTCAGACAAATCATTTAACTTCTTTGAACATCAGTTTCTGTATCTGTAAAATGGTGATACGAATATTTACATTACATAGGTCAAGGAGTGGGGGCACCTAGGTGGCACAATGGATAGAGCACCAGACCCGGAGTCAAGAAGGCTCATCTTCCTGAATTCAAATCTGGCCTCAGACTTTTACTAGCGGTGTGACCCTGGGTAGGTTTCTTAACCCTGTTTGCTTCTATTCCCTCATCTATAAAATGAGCTGGAGACAAAAAAATGGTAAACTATTCCAGTATCTTTGCCAAGGAAACCCCAAATGGCGTCACAAAGAGCCAGACATGACTGAATCAGCTGAACAAGGTCACAAGAAGGTCAAGGAATTTTGCTTTATGAATATGAACTACTATTATGGCAACTACTACTGAAGGAGAATCTCTGTTAGTAGTATCAATCCACCCATCTTACTTATATTGCTACGGCTCAGCATACAATATTAGAGCTGGAACTAAAGTGAGGCAACCAGAGCTTTGGCCAAGCGTTCCGAATTTTAGATTTTGATTATGTATTTACTGTCTTATAGTAGTATAGGAAATATAGAGTCTAGCACCTAATTCACAAGATAATTAAACTAGGAAGTTACTAAATAGCAAGCCCACCCCCACTCAACTGAAGGAATGCATCCTTTCCCTTGATTTGTAGTTCTTGGTTCAGGTGAAAAAAACTGCCGATCTCAGGTTTTGCCTGATATATCTGCGGTAAAACAGGGTAGAGACAGAGAGAGACACCAGGCAGAAGGGGATGACCTTTCTAGAGTTGGTACTTTGTAGCTACTGCTCTTGACTGGCCCAGTGCTAAAAAAGGACCGGGGTCAGGAGATAGGAATTCATATCTCAACTCTGACACTTATTTGCTATATGATCATTGGGTGTTCAGGGAGGACTAGAATCTCTTGTGGGAGGGCTTGCTGAGCCCTTTTAGGGCTGTTCATCCACTTTGGGTGTCTACCTGTCACCCAACTCTGTGGTTCCAAGAAGCTGTAGCATAGCAGCCACACCCTAGTAAAACCATCTTGGCAGACGGGCTAAGCCAGGTCGATGACAGGCATCAAACCTGTTAGTGAGTTAGGAGGAGGTCTGACACTGAAGACAACAAGGTCATGCACTGCATCCTGGTCCATTGCCAGTTGTCTTGATTTTTGTTTTGCTGCTAGACTTTAGGGACTCTGGAAGAGAAAGTGAGACTGATGAGTTCCTGCCTAACTCAAATCTAATTCACATACAAATCAAGACATCACCTTGTGATGTCAGTGATCCTCTTCACAAACCACACTGTGATCATGGGTAATTCCCTTGGTCTCCGTGAACCTTAATTTCCTCATCTGTAAAATGGAAATTATTACTTGCTCTCCCAGAGTTGTTGTGAGGAAAGCACTTTGTAAACATTAATATGCAATTTAAAATGTGAGTTATTATTTTTTAATTTCTTTTTTTATTTTAGACCTAAATACTAAAACTTAAATACACAGTAAGAAAAGAAAAAGAAGCATATTATAAGCTTAGCTATTGAAACTTAAATACAAAATATGAAAAGAAAAAAAGCATTGTCATATGCACAGCAGAATATAAAAGAGGATTCAATATATATGTATAGCAAAAAATTTCCATTTCAAGAAAGCCTATATAATAAACACTATTTATATATACTACATATACATATTATATATACTATATATATATAATATATATACTATAAATAAATAAATTGTGTTCAGAGCTGTCCATCTTTTCTTTGCTTCCTTGTGAGTTTTCTTTTGTTCTTTGTGAGTTATCATTATTTTAATTGTTATTATTGTATTCTATGAAAAAATATAAACAGATTGTGATCAGCCTTGATAGAGAGAATGATATCTACATTGATAAGATCACTAATCCATTGAACTATTAGAGAGCCATTGTAACAACAATGTGGCTTGCTGCTACTGTGGTTATGTAAGACCAACAACACCAGCACACAGAAGAGCTGCCAGCCCAGGTTCTTTGATCTGCTTTTCTAAGGAAAGTAATTTTAAGGGGTTAACAATCTTACTTTAATAAAACATACATATATCATTCACTTGGTTCGGGGAGAAAAGCCAGCGCCCTGAACTTCAGAGCAAATACAAATGGAAATTACAATCAGAGACAATATACACAGAGCAAACAGCACAAACCAGTCTGTCCATAGCAATGCATAGTTACTAGAGAAGCATCAACATCTGGGTTCTCCAAGGCCGGTGCTGGGTGGAGGGGGGTGGGGTCCAGTGGCTACCCAGAGTCTCCACACCAGTACTCTTCCAGCGAATGAGAGCCCCAAACAAACCGCTAACTTCCGAGTTTATATACCCTTCACACCCAATCAGCAAAAGGGCGTGGACCTGGGGCTTTGCACCTAGTAAGACTTAATCAAAGGCATTTGATTACTTTAGCATTCTAAAAGAGAAAACAGTAAAAAAAAAGTCCCACTTTAATTAACAATAGAATCATTTTGTACTGAGCTCTCATAGATCTGGAGATAGATTCTTCCTTAACTGTTTTTATATAAGAGGTTGCATGCAATTTTCCCAAGTATGGCACTAGATGGAACAACACAAAAGATGGAATAGGGGCACTATAGAGGATATTACACTCCTCAGTTTTTTTATGGAGAATTCACAAAGGGCAAATGTTCACATGGTGATCAGAAAATACGATACAAGGACACTCTCAAGGTTTCTCTTGAGAACTTTGGAATTGATTGTGTGACATGGGAGACACTGGCACAGAACCACCCAGCATGGTGGGCCCACAGCAGAGAAGGTTCTGTGCTCTATAAGTGAAGCAAAATTGAAACAAATCAAAGGAAGCACAGGATGTGCAAATTTAGAGAATCTACCCCAAATGTTCACATGGACTATTTGGGCCTGACCTGTGGAAAAGCATTCCAAGCTCATACTGGTCTTATCAGTCACAGTCAGACACACTGTAGCTTGGTTCTAGCATAGTGATGTCCTTTTGGTCCTCTTTGAGAATGAAGGACAACAACCAACACTCCTCAGGGGTTATCCTCTTTGCCTGAAACTTTAGGGTCACCTAAAGAGCTATAGATAGGCTACTGATAATAGTTCCCAAATGGGAATTCCATTGTCAATTACAGATCAGCAAAACTCTTAAACTACGCACCCAATCCAGTGTTAGATTGTTGATCCCCAGGAGAAAGTGAAAAGACACATCATTTTCATTTAGTGTCCACAGAAAAACAAACTAAAAAGTCCTCCTATAATTGATAGCGATACTGTGAAATTTGACTTGGGTTAACTATAGTTTTCATTTAAAAAAATTACTCATTCAGAAGCTATGAATTAGTGTTTATAAAGATCTCCCATTTAAGTAAGAGAAAAACAATTTAAAATATATTTTGTTGTTTTTTTTACATTTACTACTTTTATCCCTATAATCCTCAGTTTCTCCCTCTGAAAGAAATCCTGATTTTTTTTTTACAAGCAGAGAGAAGGAGGGGGTTGGGGGGGGGTGGAGTCAGATAGATGTATACACACACATATATCTATGACATTTATATGCTATTTTCCACACATATGGTTTCCCCTCTGCCCTCGCAGAGGAGTGGGGGGAAGTGTTTTCTCATATCTCTTCATTTTGGCCAAGCTCATCCTTTGAAATTTTGCAATATTCATTTTCAATTCAATTTCAATTTCAGTATTCATTCAATTTCAATTCATTTGTGGTTGCTGTTCTTTCCATTTATATTTTTGGAGTCACTGTGTATATTACTTTTTTGGATTTACTCATTTCATTTTGCATCAGGTCATGTAAATCTTTCTATGATTCTCTGTCATCAACATATTTGTCTCTTCTTATAGCATAGTAATAATATATCCACAGGTAAGTGGCGCAGTGGATAGAACTAGACCTATTTTTGTCAGGGCAGAGGGGAGTATGAGAGACAGGATGGACACTGCCCACCACAGTAATGGGTTCTAACTGTTGAGTGGTGGCATGGTGCATTAGGAAGAGTACTAGATCTGGAATATTTCTAACAATTATAGTATACCTGGTGTCAGGAAGACCTGAGTTCACATCTGGCCTCAGATACTTCCTAGCTGTGTGATCCTGGGTGAGTCACTTGATTTTTCTGAGTCTCAGTCTCTCTCTTTATCTTTAAGATGAGAATAATAATAAGCACCTACCTCCCAGGGTGGTTGTGAGGGTAAGATAATGATATAAAGATAATTTGAAAAGCACTTTATAAACCTTAAGGAATTATTATAAATTCTGTAATAACAACAACAATTATTATTAATTAATCAATAAATGCTTATCAATCCCCTACTATGAGTTAGGCACTGTGTTAAGCTCTGGGGACATAAAAGGAGGCAAAAGACAGTCCCTGCCCTCAAGGAGCTCACCATCTAATGGAGGAGATAACAGATGAATATATACAAACAAGCTAGATACAGGATAAATAGGAAATAATTAATAAAAGGAAGGCACAAGAATTAAGAGGGGTTTGGTTTCTTCTGTTACATTCCAAACACATCACAATTTGTTGAGCCATTCCCCAATTGATGGGTATGTAAAATGGAAAGGTGATTTCAAAAAACACAAGTAAACACCAGACTTTATGTATGTGGGTGGGGGGTGGAGGGGGCTATGGAGCATACCCTGCCTGCTTCTGGCCAGTGCTGAAGGACTACAGTGCTTCAGATGAAGAAGCCATCCCTTCATTAGGCACCAGGAAGAGTCACTAATTTAGTAGATTTTTAACAATGATTTGTCCTCAGTCTCCCTTTCTTCCCTTTCTTTTCTACAGATCATACATATCAGGACCATTCAAGCCTCTTCCATGATGGATTGGAAGAGTGACTGCCTTTCTTCTCACTCTGACACCATGATGAACGGCTCCCCTATGGCAAACAGAGCAGGGGTAAATTTAGGTAAATTTAGGTAAATTTAATCTAGGTAAATTTAAATCTGATCCTCTGGCTGCCTCTTCTGATTTATGTTTATTGGTGTGTTTGTAAGTTCTCAAGATGGATATGTTCAAGCTTTGAGGTGTCTTTGTGGGTTCAAGGATCTTGTATCCTCAGTTGGTGTCATTTTGTACTTAGGATAAGTCCCCAACAATTACTTCAGTACTTCTGGGAGAAGATGATCCATGATGGGAGAAACTCCAAGTCCTGGCCTGGCTTGCCAGAAGACTTGGATCTAGAGGTAGATTTTTAGACAGTGCAGAGCTGAGGTGAAATTTAATAATGCCTATTCAACAGCCTTGCAGACTGCTTCATATTTTGATGTAAATATTAACTTCCTGGAAGATCATATTAGTAGTTATAAATTACTGAATCCTATTTCAACTCATCTGTCAATGCATACTCGTGGGTCTTGTTTGTTAAGCATTTCTTTTGTGTAGAGGAAATAAATAGTTTAACCATACATGATTTATATTGTGTCTTTCTACTTTCCCCTTTGGGGAGAGCCTAGACATGATCTAAACCTGGAAGGGGGTGTCATATATTAAAAAAATGTGGGGGAAAAATCTAACCTTTGTTTTAAGTGGTTAGGCTCCCTCAGAACTAAACATAATTACCCCTTATCCAGAGCAGAGGGGCTCCTTAGTGGAGAGGGAGAGATATAATTCCCCAGGCCATTTGGACCAGAGGTGGCTGTAGTTGTTAGATATACAACAGAGAGAAAGAAAAAGTACTACACACAGAATTTCAGTAGAACTATTAAGAGCAGAGGTAAAGAAGAGAGGTAGACAAGATTATTACTGTTTGTGCTCTGGGCCACTGAGCTCCAGCTAGCCAAATTATAGGATCATAGACTTAGAGATGGAAGGACCTTTGAAGTCATCAATTCCAACTGCTTCATTTTACAGTTGAGGAAACTGAGGACCATAGAGATTAAGTTGTATGTCTGAGGTTGCATAGATAGTGACAAGAGATAGGATTTGAATACATGTCCTCCTAACTCCAGATCCAACACTCTTTGCAATGCACCATACTGCCTCCTGAAGGTAAGAACATGTGGTGGGCAGGTTCATCCTGCCTCCTACACGCCCTTCTCCACCCCCCAAAAAATCCTGAACAAAACTATTACATCAAGCAAGTCTGAGAGAAAGTTTTGGGATTTTCACTGCCCCCTAGTGGTGGGTTTCATCAGGGCCTTAACTACCCTGGAATCTACAACCCAGATGAAGCTGGTAGACCCAGGCTCGGTCTCAGGGCTCAGGCAAGGGCAGTCAAAGGTGAGGATCCACACAGGGACCCTGCACAGCAGGAGGCAAGGGCTACTGGAGTTATTCTACCATCACTGGAGGTTGCTGCTGCCGAAAGCACCTAGGCCCTTTTTCTGTAAATAGGAGCTCTCTTAAAGTAAGGAGGAAAATATGACCACAGATGGGGATGGGGCACAGAGTTGCCAAGGCCAGTAGCAGACAGTTGTTCACTCCCCTTCTACCCTGCACCACTGGAATAAATTCTCCTTTCTAGTCTTACTTTCGTTGATTTAGATTTGAACTTTATTTTTACTGGAAAAGTGGATCTGTTTACGTAGGAACTATATTAAAAATAATCCAAAAATTTTGACCACTGCTTCATGACCTTTCACCACCCTCCCCCACCCCTGCCAATTTTGTCGCCCCCTATACCCCTTCATCTCCTAGGACATGCAGATTGGAAAACTCTGGGGTGGGTTAGGGGACTTGCCCAGGGTCTGTTCCAAGCCTGCAGGTCTGGCTGACTGGAATGTATTTTGCCTTGAGCTATGGCTTTGTTTAACATTCTTTCACCGTGAGCACTTAATTCAGAGAAACATCTTAATAACTCTAACTTTTGGGCAGCCAGGATCACTCAAGGAAGTTTAACCATGTCTCCAGGGCAAGAGAGATAGCAGATTTTCCTCTGAGACAAAATGTATGTGGCAGGGCTCCCAAATACATTTAAACTCTAGCTGTTATTTTGTTGTTGAATGAAGAAAATTTATTAACAGTGGATGGGAGAGCAATAAAAGCGGGTAAGGCACGATGGGAAATACCTTATTCCTCAGACTGTCCTCAGATGAAAGGATTTCTGAGAATGCAAGGACCTCCCGAAGCCCTGTTTATTGGATATGCAGAGGATCATGTGAGTCAAGTCAACAACAAACATTTATCAAGCATCTAATATAAGCCAGGCACTAGGCTAAACCTTAGGGATACAAAAAAAGGCAAAAAAATAATTCCGGCCTTCCAGTAACTCAAAGTCTAATGAGGAAGGCAAGAACCAACAGCTGTGTACAAACAAGATATATACAGGATAAATTGGAGATAATCTCAGAGGCAAGATACTAAGATTAAGAAGGACTGGGAAAGGCTTTTTGTAAGAAGGTAGAAATTTAGCTGGAGGAAGCCAGGAGGGAGAGATAAAGAGGGATAGAGTGTCAGGCATTGGGGACAGCCAGGGTCAAGAGATAGAGTATTTCCTGTGAAGAAGAAAAAGGAGGCCAGAATCATTAGATCACAGAATAAGTAGAGAGAAGAAAGGTGCAAGAAGACTAGAAAGATGGGACTTTTAAATCCATGAGCCATAACCATAATCATAAACCAAGTGAAGGACTTTTAAAGCCAAATCGAGAATTTAATATTTGAACTCAAAGTAACAGAGAGTATTGGAGTCTATTGAGAAAGAAGGGTGAAATAGATTTTGTTCAGCCATGGCCAGCTCTTTGTGACCCTATTTAGAGTTTTCTTGGCAGAGAATACTGGACTGGTTTGCCATTTCCTTCTCCAGACCATTTTATAGACAAGGAAACTGAGGCAAACAAGGTTAAGTGACTTGCCCAGGCTCACACAGCTACTAAGTGTCTGAGGCCAGATTCAGACTCAGGAAGATGAGTCTTTCTGATTCCAGGCCTGGTACTCTGCCTACCGCACTACTTAGCTGCCTGTGAGATAGTCCTGCACCTTAGGAAGATTAGTTTGGTAACTGAGTGGAGAATGGATTGGAGTGTGGCAGGAAGACCAAAGAGCAGGCTAGTAGTGTGACTTGATGTGGACCAGTACTGGGATAGTGGAAGTGTCAGAGGAGAAGAGGGGGCATAGGCAAGAGATCTTGTAAAGGTAGAAATGACAAGACTTGAAAACAAATTGGAAATGGGGGAAGGGGGGGAGTTGAGAGAATAAGAAGTCAAGGATGACACCTAGCTTGTGAGCCTGGGCTGCTGGGAAGATGGTGGTATCCTCAACAGTAATAGGAAAATTAGGAGGAAGGGAGGATTTTGGGGGAAAGATTATGAGTTCAGTTTTAGACGTGTTGAGTTTAAGAAGTCCACAGGACATACATTTTAAAATGTCTAAAAGGCAGTTGGAGATGCAAGACTGGAGGTCAAGAAAGAGACTCGGGCTGGCTGAGAATCATCTGCATAGAGATGGTCATTGAAACCATGGGAGCTGATGATATTACCAAGTGAAATAGTATAGAGGGAGAAGAGAAGAGGGCCCAGGACAGAGCCTTGGGGGACCCTTCCTGTTAGCAGAAGGATGTAGATGAAGATTCTGCAGAAGAGACAGAGAAGAAGTGATCAGACAGGCAGAAGAACTAGGAGAGAGCAATGTCATGAAGACCTAAAGAGAAGAGAAACAAGGAGAAGGGGATGATTGACAGTGACCAAGGTTGCAGAGAGGTCAACAAGGATGCAGACTGAGAAAAGCCTATTAGACTGGCAATGATGAATCATGGGTAATTTAGGTGAGCAGTTTCAGTAGAACTATGAGGTCAGAAGCCAGACTGCAGAGAGTTAAGATAAGGGTAAGACAAAAGGAGGTACGACTGTATTAGTCATAGCTGCCCTGCTCCAGGTTAGCCACAATAGGGAGGAGCTATGGGAAAGTAAATAGTGGGGATGGATGGATCAAGTGAGGCTTTGGGAGACATGAGTATTAGGGAAGCAGAGAGTAGATAGGGAGACATTGAATATAAGTGAGAATGGGCATAATAGTGGGGGGCAATTTGCTGGAGAAGATGGGATGGAATGGAATCTCTTGTACATGTACTCTTTTTGGAGAAGGGCCACTTCATTATGTGAGACAGGACTAAAGGAGAAAACAGTAGCGGAAGGCATCTAAGTGACATAAGGTGATGAGGAGAGGATAACAAGGAATTCTCTGCTAATGGTCTCAATTTTTTTAGTGAAATTCGTGAGGCAAGATTCTCAGCTGAGAAGGTAAGGGGAGTGGGAGCTACAGGAGGTTTGAGGAGGGAAGATGTGGAAAAACCCTTGTGGTAAGTGGGATAGTGAATTGATTACTTTGGTATAAAGATTGCCTTGCTTCAGCGAGGGCCCAGTTGAGATTATGAAACATGAATTTGTAGTGGTTCTAGTTAGCAAAGTTTCATATTTTCCAGCTTCCTTTCAGCAGCATATTAGTAAAAGCAAAAGGCAGCAGATGGTGGAATTAAGCCAAGGTTGAAACTTGGCAGGCCAAGATATCAGGTAGGATAAGGGGTAAAGTATAAGAGGACAGTGTAAAGTTGAATTGGTTCACCAAGGTGTCAAAATGTGGAAAGGAGGAAGAGTGTAGCCAGTCAGGAATGATGGCCTGGGAAAGAACTGAGGGGTGGAGGAAATGAAGGTCATGGTGAGGACATAGGAGAGGGTTTGGGGTAACAAGACAGAAGGGAGAGTTGAATGACAACAGATTGTTATCAGATAAGGAATTTCAGAGTTCGTCTATCCTTGCTGCTTCTTCTTTCTCACTACCTACTCTCACCTCAATCTGATGTAATCTGGCTTCTAATTCAACCCACTCTACTGAAGCACTTCTCTCAGAGGAGACTAGTGCCTTCAGTCCTCCTTGGTGTCAGTCTTCATTCTCGTCGATCTTTCTGTGATATTTGACCCAGGCTACCCTCTTGTTCTGGTCTCCTCTCTTGTCTTCCGAGACATCGTTTCCTCCTGATTTTCCTTTGACTTTTCTAACCAATCCTATATACTCTTCCCATCCCCAAGATGTGGTTAATGTTCCCCCAGATTCTATCCTTGGCCTTCTTTTCTTCACTTTCCACATTTTCTATCTTGGCAATCTCATCCATTCCCACAATTTCCACTGTCATTTCAAAGTAGATGACTCCCAAATCCATATCTCGAGCCCAAACCTCTCTTGAGTTCCAGTTCTATCCCAAAAGCTATGTAGAGTAACTATCTTTCCCTGCTACCCAAGTAAATTTATTTTAATTATTTCTTGTATTCTTTTCACATCAGGAATTATGAAGTTTATTTGAAGATACTTTTAGTCCTACTTGCCCTAGGTGCAGAAATCGCTAGTTATGGCTCTATGGCAGGATAAAGACTTCTTGATACAGCAAAAGTCTCAAGTGAAAGGACTGTGTCCTAAGGATGAAGTAGATTAGTCTAAAATTATCCTTGCAGATTAGAACATTGGGACTAATCTAATAATAAGATGTCTAATAAAGGTAAATGTAAGGTCTTACACTTGAATTTTTAAAAAAATCTTAAATATTACATTTAGTTCTGGACGCTACAGTTTGGAAAGATGCAGAGGAGATCTTTAAGATTATGACATGAAAAGCAATCAAAAGAATGGGAGGTACTTGGCATAGTGTTTGATAAACCTGAAGATCCTATTACTAAAGTAAAGACTCGTTATTTAACAAAAACTGCTGAGAAACCTGGAAAACTTTCTGTCGGAAATTAGAAAAGACCAACATCTCACATCACATGCCAAATTAAACTCCGAATGGATATATGACTTAGACATAGAAGATGGCATTATAATAAGCAAACTAGAGGAGGAAGGAAAAAAATACCTTCCAGATCTATTGATAGGAGAAGAGTTCATGACCACAAAAGGAACAAAATGGATCGCAGAAGATAAAATTGACAATTTGGCTGTGTAAAATTTAAAATGTTTTTTTTTTGCATAAAAAAAACCAAATCTAGTTAAAATTAGGAAGGAAAGAAGACGCTGAAAAATCTTTGCAGTGGGTTTCTCTGATAAAGGTGACATAGTCAAGATATATAAAGAACTGACTCAAACTTAGTATGAGACTAAAAGCCATTCCCCAATAGATAAATGGTCAAAAGGTATGAACAGGCAATTTTCAAAGGAGAAATCCAAGCTATTTGTAAAAGAAAAAATATCCCAAATTACTAATTATTACAGACATTCAAATTAAAGCAATTCTGAGTTTCCATCTCACACCTGTTAGATTGACAAAAATGAAAAATGACAAGTGTTGGAGGAAATGAAAGAAAATGGGCACATTAAAGCACTGTTGGTGGAGCTGTGAATTGGTCCAGTCATTCTGGAAAGCGATTTGAAATTAGGCCTAAAAAAGTCACTAAACTATCTATACTATCTATACTTTTTGACTCAGATAACACATGTCCCATAATCCCACCAGGATGATTAAAAACTTCTTCATACTTCCTAAAGTTAGTACCTCTTTACATTCCTGTTATACTCATCAGAGTTAAGTATATGCTATTTCCAGAAAATCAACCAGTGTTTGGTTAGCACATTTGGCTCATATACCTAATTCTGGCTAGCTCTTGGGTGACTTGGGGAGGCTGCTCCAGTGCCTTGTAACATACAAAAGAGTCTCAACAAAGTCCGTGTGGCACGGTCCTCCTTCAACCCCCCAATAAACATATTTTTGTGAGTATCCAGACCTACCATAGCTAGTGGGTCTGGACATTACATCATCCCCCAAAACAAGGCTATACAAATTAGCTAGGTGGCACAGTGGGTAGGGTGCTGGGCTGGTAGGAAGATCTGAGTTTAAATGTGGCTTCAGACACTAACTAGCTGTGTGACCCTGGGTGAGTCACTTAACCCTCTTTGCCTCAGTTTCCTCATCAATCAAATGAACTGGAGAAGGAAATGTTAAACCACTCCAGTTTCTTTGCCAAGAAAACTCCAAATGGGGTCACAGAGTCAGACATGACTGAAATCACTGAATAGCAACAATAGAAATTAAAACATCATTTTATAAAATTTTCCCCTGTCTAGGTGCTTGGGAAAAGTCTGCTCCAATCCAAAAAGGTGGGGGTCGGGGTGGGAAATGAGCTTCCCTTCTCAAGAGGAAAATCTGGTCTTATATGAACTCCCAGAGTTTAGAGAGCTCTCCTAAAAGGGACTGAGGATCTGAAAGCACTTATGAGTCACCTTCTTATCTTTAAGTGAGAATCTAAATGTCCTTTCAGCACATAAACCAACCTTTCACTTTCTGCAACGGGTCTCTGAAAAACCACAGGGCATTCCAAATATAGGTCCAGAGAAAAATTCCAGTGACATGCTTCTGCAATCTGCAATCGATACTGTATTCTAAGATGAAGACAAAGTTTACCCCATTACTAGGAAAAAGAAGTTATTTTTAAAAAAAAAAAATCAAACTCAGAAAAGAACTAAAGATAGGTGAGGATCCCCAAAGGGGGCAATGCCCTTGTGGTTGATTGCTAAACCACTCTGGAAAACCTTTCCTATGGATCCGTAATCTATAAGGATCTTGGAGGCACTCTTTTTAAGTAGGAGTCCTCAGTGTGACCCTAGGCACTGGTATTATGGAGATATTCATATAGGCTTCAACAGGGTAATACAACTAATATTAGTATTTAAGTATTCGACCATGTAAAAGTTGTCTCAAAGTCACTGGTCTGACTCATGAAGAAAACATGTGAGGAAAATTGCTTAACTACAGCTTAAAAACAAAAGAAAAAAAATATCATTTTCCCCCCAGTGGATCACTGCAATCCTAGGGCATTCTGGAATTCAGCATAAGAATCTGTAGTGAGATATTCCCTGCAAATGAGTAGGATACAGAAAAGTTTATCCTGGTAAAGGCTGCACAGTGTAGTGTCCCCTCCGGGCTTATGCTGTTCTTCAATTCACTTTCACAGGTCTGGTTCCCCAAGGGATGACTATCCCATGTTTGAGATACTCTGTGGGTCTACACAACTAAGACTATAATACCTCATGACCACACCAAGGTGTGTAGTCAGCTAGGTAACAGAATTTCTAGTTGTTGTTCAGTCACGTCTGACTCTCCCTGACCCCATTAGTGGTTTTCTTGGCAAAGATAACTGGAGTGGTTTGCCATTTCCTTCTCCAGCTCATTTTACAGATGAGGAACTGAGGCAAATGAAGTGAAGTGATTTGCCCAGGGTCACCCAGCTAGGAATTTGAAGTCAGCAGGATGATTCTTCCTGACTCCAGGCCTGGCAATCTGTCCACTGAGCAACTTAGTTTGCCCTGGAGAATTAAAGGGCTGTTGCAATAATCCTGATGTTTCGGTCATGTCCAATTCTCCATGACCCCCCCTTAGGGTTTTCTTGGCAAAGATGCTAGAGTGGTTTGCCATTTCCTTCTCCAGCTCATTTTATAGATGAAGAAACTGAGGTAAATAAAGTTAAGTGACCTGCCCAGGCTCACACAGCTAGTAAGTGTCTGAGAGCAAATTTGAACTCATGAAGCTAAATCTTCCTGAGTCCAGGTCAAGCACTCTACCCACCCAGCTCAGAGGACAGTTGTTTGAATGGTATTGGATGGAATTGGATGATAAGAAAGCAGCAAGCAAACATCACCCCCATAAAACTGGGGCAGCCTCTCCCACAAGCACATGCAATATCAATGTGAAAAGAGGGGCACCCACATAGGGAATATATGCTGCCAGAATACAAGTAAGAAAACACCTCCAGTGCCACAGTTTCAGAGCTGCTGATGTTCTCCCACTGCTTCTGTTGAGTCTCCACTCATGCTACTTTACCAAATGTCTGTAGTGATTACTTTCACTAATTTAGGACTTAGTTAACATCCTGGCCTAGGATACTACCGTGCACTTTGCACTTAGAACTCATACCCAAGGACCAGCAGGAATCTTGGCTCTGGGAACCGTGACATCCCCACAGCAGGATCCCAGCTCCAGGCATCAGACTCATCTCACTGACTTGCTGGATTCAACTCTGCAGCTGGATTCCTTGGGTTTGCCCTCTCTGCTGGGGTTGGCATCTTCTGTGGTTATCTGCTTCTATTACAAGTTAGCACTGGGATCAGAGATGGAGGAGAAAGCATTTCCTGCCCCTACCTTTGTTATCTTATGGAAGAGGTTCAAGGCCAAAGATGAAGGAAAAACAACTCTTTCCTCAGAGCTCACTGTCTACAGAGAATGCTAGTTTGCTTTTTAATTGAGGCCAAGAAACACAGCTGATCCTCTCCGCCAATAACTACAAATTTCCTGTGTAGTACCAATGGTCTTCATCCAATGGCTGACACCCTATAATCAGATTGATTGAGGAGCTTTCTCACACCTCCTAAAGGAAGAAAGAAGTGCTCTAAATTGATGGCCAGCGGGAAATATTTTAGCAATGTGAGTTGCAGAGGAAGAAATAGGGACATTGGAAGTTTTTAGAACTTTTGTGGTGACTATGATTTTTCTTTTTTTAATTCAATTTTATTTTTACTTTCAATTTCAAGTTCTCACCCTCCCTCCATTGAAAAGTACTATTATTGGGGCAGCTAGGTAGCGCAGTGAGTGGAGCATGGGCCCTGGAGTCGGGCTGACTTGAGTTCAAATCTGGCCTCAGGCACTTGACACACTTACTAGCTGTGCGACCTTGGGCAAATCACTTAACCCCAATTGCCCTGCCTTACCCCTTCAAAGAAAAAAAGGAGTATTATTTTTCATAAGGCATGTTCTATGCAGTTGACTTCAGTGAGGTCAGTAACACTGTGCGATATTTAAATCAGGTTTTGAGTGGAGCACCACTTGGGGAGATTTGGTCTCTTTGCCATCAAACTGTGTCCAAATATCTGGAGATAAAGGAATTGCCCTTTGATTGGTGAATGGCTATCCCAGTACAGAAATGTAATGGGATACATGCATTGTCCCCACTGCTTCATCCTAGGGACCACCAGGTCTTTCCATCAGGCCTGAAGTTGTCCACACTAATTAGAACATGAGCTTTCTGAGAGCAAGGAGTACCTCTCTTTTCTAGTTGTATTCCCAGTGGCACTTGGTACAGCACTTAGAAAATGTTTTTCCATTTCATTACTGTGCCAGAAGAGATAAGAATATGAAGAATTCAGAGAATCATGGGAAGACGTATAGACTGATGCAGAGACAACTAAGTAGAATCAGAGAATGTACATGACTGCAAAAATATCAATGGGAATATTTTTAAAAATGAAACTGAATGCTCTGTAATATAATCACCAAATATGTCACAGGAGAAGATATGAGAAAATGTACTTACCTCCCTTCTTTGAGAGAAATTATTTTACTATTATATTAATAACCAATTATTAAATTGGGATCCTGGCTTTTCTTCTCACTTTCCTCATTTTGGTTCAGCTCTTGTAAAAGTCAGTCTCTGAAGGACATGACTGATAGAGGAGATTACCCCTAGCCCTCAAGGAACATGTTCTTCAATCTTGGGTAGGAGACTAGGAGACCTAACTTCTGTTTAGACAGAACAGAATCCAGTCTGGGTGAGTTCTTACCCAGGGAAAGGAGCCCTTATCCTTGTACCCCTAAGGGTGACCCAGCTCATGAAGGAGAAAAACCAACCAGAGTGGTCTGAATGGAGATGGATTCACCTGTTCAGATTGCCGAAGGCTGCTGTGTCTCATGATCAAGCCAGGAGTATCTGAGGACTTTTAGCCCACCTCCTCTTTAAATGTCCACCAATCAGGTTTGAGTTTCACTTGTCAGGGGAGTTCCCTATCAAAAGGCATACACTGGATTTAAGGTATTTCAGAGCCTCCCTTGGCATATTTGGTTACTGAGAAAAAATATGGGTGATCAACTTATCAATTATTAGTTAACCTAATCGATAAATTGATTATTAATTGCCCAGAAACTCCATCTCTCAGGTTTTTTTCCAGTTGTTTCTTGGAGAATTTTGATTGCATATATTGTCAGACTTCATTAATATGTTAGCTTGTTTTGCTGAATGGTTTTAATTTTCCCCTTTTTATTCTTTATTATAAGAGATGGTTCATTGAGTAGGGGAGGGAAACTTTTAGAAACGAAGGTGGTGTAAAAACAAACAATATTAATAAAAATGTAAAATGACATCAATGGAGTCATGCAGTTTGTGTGGCACGCTGACCCAGATATCACGGTACTTGGGTTCAAGTGTTCTTCCCACCATAGAATGGCAGTTATAGTCATTGCCAAGTCACTTAATTTAATCTAAACCTCAATTTCCTCAGCTGTAAAATGCAATAAAGGTGTTTACACTCAGTACCTGACAGGCTTGTGAAGGAAGAGCAATACAGACCCAGGCAATTTTTAACTCATCTGATTAAATCCTACCTGAATGGAAATCTCTTCTATACATCCTAGACAAGTGGCCTAGGTCCAATTTTTGCTTGACCACATCCTGAGATTGGGAACTCATTGTCTTAAAGGCAGCCTGTCATCCTATTGTTGAGCTGATCTAATTGCAAGGAATTGAGCTGGAAATGGGTCTCCCTCCTCCTGCCACCCTCCACTCTGGGACTCAATTTGTCTCTGGAGCCACCCAGAATAAACCTAATCCCAGATTACTATGAAACTACATTTCCTGACTCTCATTACCTTTCAAGAACAGTTTCATTAGGCTGTTGATTACATTTCCCCTTCCCTGCATAAAAGACACCTGTGATTTTACATAGCAACTCAGAGTTCATTCCCATCCTGTCCCCATTTTCCTTTAATACTCATTGAGAGGGTCCCTATTCTCCTTCCTCAAGGCAACAAAGCATCTTTAGGAAAAGCAGCATTGTGGGGCTACTGTTTTTATTCTTTTCCAATCACATGCAGGGCTTACAAAGCTTAACATTACACTTATTACATAACATGGGAGCCCTTGCCAATGCGGCTTACTGCTGGGGCCTTTTAAATATAGTAACAGAAGAAATAATTCCCGGGTTTGATGAAGAGCCACTCCAAGTGATCTCTTAATTTTAGCAATTTCCTTCTGCATGGCAGAGAAATCTAAAACAGGCTTAAGTGTGTTTAAGTGCAGGACCAGAAAACTTACCACTCTGGTGTGACATATAATAAGACCCGTACAATAGCACAAGATGGCAGGAAACGAAGAGGGACGCAGAATGTGCTTCAAATGTTGCTTTGGGTTTGTTGCCTTAATGTTAATAACTCTTGGAGGAGAAAATGCCAGAGCTGCTCCAATGGTGTTCCATCAGGGTTACAGCCCTATAATTTGACTCAATGACAAGGGAGAACTGCCACCTTCTCCCCACTCACCCGTATTCATTGGCTTGGTTAATGAGTGTCATCATGTTGACAACCTAAAACACTGTTTCCCAACCCTTCCCAGGCAGCCAGCACCTGACTTTTAGCTCTGGAACTCCCATCCTGGGGCCTGAGCTGTCCTGATTGGTGAGCACCTCCCATAGCCTACTATATCTAGCCAGCCCCAACCATGCTTTATTTTATACCCTCTCATCTTCTTGCCTGCCACCAAATGCATTCCCTCCCCTCTCCACCCCCACTCTCCCCCTTTTAGCTCTGAAGCCATAATCAAATCAATATTATCATTGCTACCAATAGTAACGTTGGTGTCAATCTGTTACTTCCTTACGGTACCTGTAACCATCTCTGTGACTTTCCAAACCAAAATAGCGTCTCCCGTGTCACCGCTTTACTCTATGTGTTGTCTCCCACAGTCTAGAAGGGAAGGGGAACAAGCATTTATTAAGTACCTTCTATGTGTCAAGCACTGTCTGAAGCGCTTTACAAATATCATCTCGCTTGATCTTCACAATAACCTTGGGAGGTAGGCAGTGTTATCATCTCTGTATTGTGGTTAAGGAAACTGAGACAGATGAGATTAGGTGACTTGCCAACAGTCACGTAGCTGATAAGTGTCTGAGGCTGGATTTGAACTCAGGTCTTTCTGACCTTATTAGAATATAAATTCCTTGAGGGCAGGAACTGTCTTTAAAATTTTTTCGGGCTGTTTTTGTTCTTCTAGCACTTAGCACATGGAAAGAACGTGATAATTGCTTTTAAATTCATTTATTCATTTTTTCTGTGGATTTGCAGGGACACAAAAGGCATCACCAGAGAGGGAAAGCAAGGGTGTTTCTTTCAAACTCTAGTCATCTACTGGTACATTTATCTATCCACAATGAGCTGCATTCTATAAGGCCAGTACAGCGTTAGGCACAGGGTAGATGTATGTACTCAGAGCCAGGACAGGACTTGCTGTGGGTAAGGCTAAAATAATTATACCCCCATTTCCCCCAAGAATGGGAACCCCACCCTTTGTGGTCTACTGTCTACCATAGGCATTGAGCTTTTACATGAGTGTTATTACAAAATACCTAAGTGCAATGGATTTTCTAGCAATAATAAATGCAAGTCTAAGTTTATTGCAGTTTTAAAGGAAGGAGACTCTCACTAGCCTCTAACCCCTCTTCTGTCATTCTGCCAATGTCACTACAAAAGAGAATTGGGATTTAACAAGGCTGATGGCTATTTGGTATTTTTCTACATTTCATGGGTTTCATGTTTTCATTATAAGCAAAAGATAATTACACTCTGTTGATATTCTTGCAATGTCCAGGAAACTGAAGGAAGGCCTTTATTTTTTAATGGACCCCCTATGTAAGAGATTCATGGAAGGACACGGACAAGAGTCATGTGGGATGGGCAGGCATAGATGAGTTTTGAGCATTGGAAGTCATAGCCACATCAACTAGATGACAGATCTATTGGAATATAAAAATATGAACATTTCTATGAAGTCATTAAAATATGCCTCTCATTGACTACCCCCTTCCCCACCCTGTGGGTAGGGAGATGCCCACTTTGCCTAATCCTAACTCTAGTTCTGTTTAGACTGACTGATTTTGCATTTGACTTGTGACTGGTACATTAATGGTTAATTTCATATGGTAAAGTGTTGGTTAATTCCTTCTGTTCATTTGACAAACTCTCTTGGGCACCTATTGATTTAATTACGAATCTAGGTTGTGGAGGAGGTCAGGTGGTACTTACCTTTTCCTAGGGAAATGAGCCCTTTTTGCTAGACGTCTGGTAGCACAGAAAGGGCACGGACATGAAGTTCGACATCTGAGCTGCCTCTTTTTTAATACTAAAGCCCCGTAGTGATGTCCTTTTTATCTCAGCCCACATTGATTTAACTTCTAAAGCTAAAGATGGGTGGTTGTTCACTAAACCTATCTTTTTAAAGTTCCAGACTTACTTTTGGTATAGAACCATTTTTAATAGGGTTTTTTTGTGTACCCTTGCCATCTCCCTTATTATATATTAAAAACAGAGAGGTAGCATTATAAAATGTAAAGTGTACACATAGAACAAAGAGAAACCCTTTTACAATCAGACACGCCCATAGGCTGAGGAACTAGTTTCTAATTATGAGTCCTATTAAACATAGGACTCCAGATCTGGGAGGGACCTTAGAGATCATTTAGTCGTTCAGTCCCTTCTATTTCTAGAGGTCAAGGCAGGTTAAGTAATGTACCCAAGGAGACACAGACCTCCTAACCCCCGTGCTGGGCTTTCTCCATTTTGGGGTGCTTTCCTTCTGTACTAAGAGGAGCCAACAAATGGCAAGGGGGCTCCATGGGAGCCAGGGCTGCTGACTCTCCGAATCTGGCATGTTTCTAAGTCCTTTTGCAAAACACAAAATCACCAGCTTCTAACAACACTCGGACTCCAGGAACCTGTGAACTATGGTGTGATTATCTAACTTCTGCTAGACCTGGGATAGGAGAACGAAAGGAGGAATTTTCCCCCCATCTAAGCTCCAGAAAAGCAACTTGCTATAGTGGGATGAGCAATGGATTTAGATTCGAATGAACTGCCTTAGAATTCCCAAGGGATAACCTTGGGAAAATTATTGCTCTCTAGGTCTTGGTTTCCTTATCTGTAAAACAAGGGGGCACTAGATAATCTAGTGGAGCCCATCCAGCTATAGAGGAGAGGAGAGGAAAGAAATAGAAAGCAGAGGGCAGAAAAGGGGAGGGGAGAAAAAGGGAGGGGAGGGGAGGAGAAGACAGGGGAGGGGAGGGGAGGAAAAGGGAGAGGAGAAAAGCGGGGGGGGGAGGAGAGATGATGAGAGGAGAGGAAAGGCAAGGAGAAGGGAGAGGAGGAGAAGGGAGGGGAGGAAGGGAAGAGGGGAGAGGAGGGGAAGAGATGAGAGAAGAGAGGGGAGAGGAGAGGGGAGGGGAATGGAGGAGAGATGAAGAGAGGAGAGGAAAGGCAAGGAGAAGGGAGAGGAGGAGAAGGCAGGGGGGAAGGGAAGAGGGGAGAGGAGAGGAAAAGAAGAGGGGAGGGGAGGAGAAGACAGGGGAGGGGAGGGGAGATGATGAGAGGAGAGGAAAGGCAAGGAGAAGGGAGAGGAAGAGAAGAGAGGATTGAGGAGGAGGAGAGGGGAGGGGAGAAAGAGAAGAAGGGAGAGGAGGGGAAGAGATGAGAGAAGAGAGGGGAGAGGACAGAGGAGAGTGGAGGGGAGGAGAGGTGAGGAAAGGCAAAGAGAGGAGGAGGAGAGGAGAGGGGAAGAAAAAGGAGGGGAGAAGAGAGAAGAGGGGAGGGGAGGAGAGAAGAGGGGAGGGGAGGAGAGAAGAGGAGATGAGAGGGGAGGAGGGGGGAGGAATGGAGAGGCAAGGAGGAGGGAAAGGAGGAGAGGAGAGGGGAGGGGAGGAAGAGATGAGGGGAGAGGAGAGAAGAGAGGGGAGAGGAGAGGGGAGGAGATTTAAGGGGAGGGGAGGGGACTTAAGGGGAGGGGAGGAGAAGAAAACTGGCAGCTACCAATCTTGACTTGTACAGTTAATGGTGGTGTCTTAGAGTGAGACTTGCTAAGAAGTTTTACCACTTTAAGGAGATGAGAGGCACTATTCCCTTTTAGCAAGATCTGAGGAGAAGTGGGAAAGCCCCTGGGTCTCCATAAGAGAGACAAAATAGAAATCGAAACAATTACCCCCTAGATTAATTAGAGAAGTCATTGGAGGCAAACAGAAGCCTATATATGGGAAAAGCTCCACTGGGGGTACAGGCTGGGAAATTTTGGAAACTGAAGCTAATGAGGCTGGGGTTACTCTCTGCTGCAGTTATAGCTCGAGCCATTGGTGCTACGTGTGTGGGAAAATGCTGAGGCAATTTGGCTTAGTGTTCTAGTTCTGGTCACTATCTGAGGGTTCCCCAAGGACCAACATAGGTACACAGCTCACCTGCACTCCTCATTTACACAGGCTTTACTTACCCATACAACCTCATCCCAGTTTGCTGTAGGGAGAGACTCATCTCTCAAGGTACAAACACATGAGACCTCATGGTATTGGTTTGTGAATAATAGGGAAGGGACTTTCCACCCTCTCCATCAGCTTTTGGGGGGCAGAGTTTACCAGAGGATAACTAGAGCCAGTCTCCTGAGCTCAGGCATTCCCTGGGGGTGTATGTTTATAAGGTATACTGCAAGTCCACCTGGGTGGCTTCTTGGTAGTTATTACCTAAGGGAACTGTGGAGCTGGGTGAACGCCAGGAAGAACCTCAGATAGCAATTCTAATCAGTCTAGAAAATGAATTCTTAACCTTTGTGTGTGTGTCATGGATCCCTTTGGCCAGTCTGGTGAAGCCTAGGATCCCTTCACAGAATGTTTTTAAATAATTGGAGGAAATCCTAAATTTCAGTTAAAAGCCAGTGAAAATAAAGAGGTATTTTTTTTCTCCATCCAAGTCCACAGACTTCCCCTCAGATCTATCTTTTTTTTTTCGAGGGGGGAAGGCAGGGCAATTGGGGTTAAGTGACTTGCCCAAGGTCACACAGTTAGTAAGTGTGTCAAGTGTCTGAGGTGGGATTTGAACTCAGAGTCCTCCTGAATCTGGGGCAGGTGCTCTACTCACTGCACCACCTAATTGCCCCCTCAAATCTGTCTTAACCCCAGGTTAAGAACCCTGGATATAGAAGAAATGTTCTGGGTAGATGAGTGGATTGAATTGTGAGTAAAGAGTTCTACTAGGAGCTGTTGGGCAGGCCAGCCATCCTGACCGTCAGATCAGAGTACAGAATGGTGAGTACAATTCATAAGACCTGCCTGCTCATCCAACTGGAGTTAATACACAGTTAGAAGGTGAGTCTTTACCTAAAGATCTGTGACTGGAGCAATGTGAGGTGAACTAAGTAAGGGCCTTAACTTGTTGGAGAAAGACGAAGACCCAAAATATTTCTTTCAGAAACATGTTAAGTGGGCTTGATCAGCACATGGGAAGAAATAAGTCCTCTTGGTCCCAGTGTGACCAAGCAACAGAGGTGCTGTCATCCTCCTGGGACAGTGACAGATCTGTGATGAATTCTAGTGTCAATGTCACCCAGGTAGGGGTGGGAGGCAGTTGGCAGGTGTTCCAGGGTAGGGGACATTGCATCATAGGTCATAGGCTTTACTTATCCATCTAGAACAACTCTTTAATTTTGCACATCAAGAGACTGAGGCAGAGAGATGATAAGGTACTTACCCAAGGTAATGAGGATAGTAAGCAGCAGAGCGCAGATTTGAACTCAGATCTTCTGACCTCAAATCCGGCACATTACCCGCAAGGAAGATCTGGAAGGTACTTTAGAGGTCGTCCCTGACTACACCAGCAGCTAGGTGGCACAGTGGTTAGCGTGCTGGGTCTGGAGTCAGGGAGACTCACCTTCCTGAGTTCAAATCTGCCCTCAGACACTTACTAGCTGGGCAAGTCACTTAACTTTATTTGCCTCCGTTTCCTCATCTGAAATGACCTGGAGAAGGAAATGGTAAACCACTCCAGTCTGTTTGCCAGGAAAATCCCAAATGGGGTCAAGAGGAGGTGGAAATGACTGAACAGCATCAGTAGGACTACGTTGCCAGGAAGCTGGTTGGAGTAGTGGACAGAGCACTGGATATGGAGTCTGGGAAACCTGAATTAGAATCGTGCCTCAAACACTTACTAGCCAGGTGGCCCTGGACCAGTCATTTAATCTCTCTCTGCCTCACTTCCCTCATCAATAAAATAGGAATGATAACAGTAACACAAGGGTGTTTTGAGGATCAAATGAAATCATACATGTAAAGTTGTTTTTAAACCTTAAAGCTCTATGCAGATGTTAGCTATTATCTATTGTGAGGCAGTATATAGTACATTGCTCTTGGACTCAGGAAGACTTGGACTCAGACACTCAGTAACTGTGTGACCCTGAGCAAGATGCCTAACCTCTCTGTGCCTGGGTCTTTTCATCTCTCACAGGAGGGAGTTGTGTTTGATGGCCTTCCACCACTAAATCCATGATCGTTCATTTTTATCTGCGAGGAAACTCAGGCCCAGAAAAATGGAAGGAATCGTCCAAGGTCACACAATGAGTCTGTGGCAGAGCCAGGAGCTGGTCCAAAATCCTCTGGCTTTATGTCAAGCTTTCTTTCTATTTTTCCAGGTTCCCTCTCTTGAACTGGGCCCACATTTTTCCCTGATTGAGCACATTAGCTGAAATGGTGCTGAAGCCAAGACAACCAGAAGTGATGGAATATTGAATGTTAGGTCCTGAAGAGACCTCAAAGCCTTCCACCTTGTTGTGGAAGAGACAGAGCATTACTCATAGAGCCCCACTAGGAGAGAAGTGCCTGCTTGGCCTGTTGATCACCAGTGACTGACCTTCCCTTGGGTGTGGGTTTCATGCCTCGATAGGGCCTCACAATAGGCATCCCAACCCTGCTCCTGGTGAGTTCATTTTAATATCTTTAGGAGAGTTCATGAGGGTGCATGATGTGAGGGAGTGGGGCAGTCATATTTGTTAATTCAGCAGCTATAGTCAAGTGGGTGTTAGAACGAATGGCTCATGAGAGTTGGTTGTTAAATTTTGGATGTATTTCTAATGTAGAAATCCCCAGAGCTTGATTTACTGTTTTGTTTGTTGATTGTCTAAACTTAAGAGAGTATTAACAATACTGAGTATTAAGAATACTGATACAGAGTATACAGAAAGTATTATTAATAACTTAAAAGTGTGTGCATACTTTTTTTTCTTTTAGAGAGCCTAGTTGTTAAACGTTTACCAGCACACCCCTGATTTATTCTGTAAACGCTGCTTATGCTCAGCAGGAGTGCAGTAGAAGACTCCAGGAATAAAGTCAGTCAGTAAACATTTATTAATTACTATATGCCAGGTATGTGCTAAATGCCAGACCGGAAGCATGTTAACTGTGGTTTGGTACTACTAACACCAGTTGGCATTTATATAGAGTTTTAAGGTCGGCCAAGTACTTTACATCCATTACTTCATTTGAGCCTCACAACACACCTGGTCATGGTACATTTTCTACCAGGTGACTATGTTTAGGAATACAGGTAATGACGGAGTTGATGCTGCTAAAGGCTAGGGCTCAGCTGATCCACATTACTATTTGATAATTCAAAGGTGCTCCATATTCTTACTGTGTCAGGTCAGTAGCTCCTCAAGATGGCACATTCTTACTACCTGTGTGACCTTGGGAAAGTCACTTAACTTTTTTTGGGCCTCAGTTTCCTTATCTGTAAAATGAGAGGGTTCAACTAAATGGACTATAAAGTCTTTTTCAGCTCTAAAGCTATGGTCCTATGAACCTCAAATAGGGATTTGACATTGAGCAGTTTCTTCTTCGATAGGTGGTATAATTATTTTCTCTATTGGCCACCTTGTGGGAGAAGTCTATGCAGGATGAAGACATAAAGGAGACATTTTGTTCTGTGAATAGACACAACTCACATGGCAATGTTGAATGTATTGCTTTCCACAATGAGCAATTTTAATGGTTTTGGAGATTTCAAGATCAGGACTGAGGAAAACCAGTTCTTCAAGTAGTTAAATGCACTCTTTGCCTCAGATGTCTCTTGAAAAGCCAGAGGGTGCTTCAGTAGGTGGGTGAGGAGTGCCATCAAGGCAGAGAAACTGAGAATGAAGTGGCCATAATATTCCCCAAAGCTAGAGGTCTTTCACAGAGACAGAGCTCTCCTATTTCAGAATGGCCTGCACCTTGGATGGCTCCATTCCAACTATTCTCCTTTTGGCTTTGCTTCTGACTCTTCAGACTTTCCCCCATTTCTTGGCTGTCATCTTACTCTGGAATATTCCCTCAGTCCTTGGGGCCTCCTCACCCTGGAGCATCCATAAGTCCCTATGACCCTTTTCTACTCTGGAACATTCCTCTGGCATGCTGGCACTCCTTTTGCAACTGGTGAGGATCTCCAAGGAACTTCCATTTTGGGGAGAGGTTCAACCCAGCCAGCCTTCGTTCCCCTTCTGACTTTCTGGATTTTGATACCACGTCCCTGCTCCGATACATCCCTCTCTTCCTCCATGCTCTGGTAAATGCTTAGTAGCTGACTTTCCAAAGAGAAAAAAAAGTATACGTGGCATGTTTTTAAGTTTAATCTGTGTTATTAGCATTTCCTCCATCACTTTCTTAAGTCTAGACATTCCACAAAATAAGAAGTCAAGCCCTGATTTATAGCATTTGATAATTTCCAAAGTATAAATGCTTGCAATGAAAATTTAACAATGGGCACTTGGGGACCCAGTAAGCTGGCTCCAGCACCCTCCTCCTCCTCTCCCCTTTTCAGCTCCCCTTTGTGTATTGTCTTCTCCCAATAGAATGTAAAGGCAGGGAAAGTCTTTCTTTTTGCTTGTGTGCGTACTCCCAACACTTATCGGAGTCTAAGCATGTTATTGGTCAGCTGCTCAGTCATGTTCAACATGGATTTTGTCCATGGTGATTTCTTGAGTGGTTTTACCATTTCTTCCTCTAGTGTCACCATTTATAGATGAAGAACTGAGGCAAATAGGGGTTAAGTGACTTGCCCAGTCACAAGGCTAGTAAGTGCCTGAGCCCAGATTTGAACTCAGATCTTCCTGACTCCAGACCCAGTGATCTATCTACTGCACCACCTGGCTGCCCCTGTAAGTAAGTAATACATGTTTAATAATTACTTGTTGCTTTGCCTATTAGGCATTCCAAGAGTTGGCACTTCACCAGTTTGGCAAATAGTTGGTGTTGGCATAGGCATTAGAAAATGGCTCACAGACAACTGATCATAGTAACGGGTTCAAGATGTCATCATTCACACACTCGATCCATCGACATTTTCAAGGGCTTACTATGACCCAGGCACTATGCCAGGTACCGGAGATATAAGAACAAGGAGTGAAACAATCCCCACTCACAAGGAACTTGTATTCTAGTGGGGGAGATACATACATGCAAAACTATATACAAAAGAAGTGGAAAGTGAATAAATACAAATACAAACAAAGTAGTTTGATTTGAAGGAGTTTGCGAGGGAGGGCACAAGTGGCTGGGCAGGGTCAGGAAAGGCTTCATGCAGAAGTTGGTGCCTAAACTGTATCTTAAAAGGGAGAGAGGGATTTTAGGGGGCAGAAGTAAGGAAAGAGAGTATTCCAAGCATGGATGGTAGTTAGTACAAAGGCACAGTGTCAGGAGATGGAGGGTTGTGAGGGAAGAACAGAGAGAACAGTTTGTCTGGATTGTACAGCTCAGGATGGAGAGTAATGTCTAATGAGGCTGGAAAGATAAATGAAGGCCTCCACAACATCATTCCTTGGTTGCGTCAAGCTTTAAAAGCTAACCATCACTCTCCTGCACCCTAAGCTGGAGGATCTGTGGGTTGTTGAAATGGGCAACTTTTTGGGCAATATAGAAATACATCCACACACACACACACACACAAGTACATATGTACAACCCTAGAGCCTGTCCTAGGATTCTATTGACTATGTGATCTTTCATACGTCTCTTTACCTCATTGGGCCTCAGTATCACCAATGTGGAAACTGCGGTCTTGAGACCACATGTGGCCTTCTAGGTCCTTGGGTGCAGCCTTTTGACTGAGTCCAGGTTTTACAGAATAAATCTTTTTATTAAGGGGATTTGTTCTGTGAAGTTTGGATTCAGTCAAAGGCCTGCACTTGAGGACCTAGAGGGTCACATGTGGTCTCCAGGCTAAAGGTTCCCCACCCCTGAGGGTCTCTTCTAGCTCTAATATTCCAAATAGAAAGGTAAATAAAAAGTAAAGAACAGGAGAGGATGCCCTGACCAAGCACCTGACTGGATTGTTGAGGGGAACAGCATTGCCAATACAGATTCTATTGAAGAAGTGATCAAAGAAATTCTCTACGTTTTCCATGCTCTATAGAGCGACTGGGTTTGACACCAAAGGCAGAGGCCACAGCCTTTGTTGAACCACAGTGAGGAAGTTTGATGTGGTTCTTTTGGCTCCTGAGGAAAAGAAATTATTTTTTAAAAAGTTAACATTTCCAGGAATATAAGCAGATGCTGACATTAAAGGCTCTCACAACTCTATTCCTTTGGAAGTTTTGACAGCTCATGAAAAAAGAAAAGTTGTCAGAGGAAGAGCAAATGGTGGCAACCCTAGGATGGTTGTAGATGGATAGAAGTGGAAACAAAGTTCATCTTTTCACAGGTGGGGGACTATGGGTGTGTATCATCATTACATATACTGTTATACTTAGATTGGTGTATTGTCTTTTTTCTCTTTCTTTTTATTTTATTTAATTATTTTTTGTTGCAAGGAAAATTTTATTGAATGCAAGTCAATTCATGTCTTTGGGCATAAGTTTCATCTGTGAAATGGGGATGATAATACTTATTTTCCCTACCTTATAGGGTTGGTAAGGAATGTGCTTGACAAAACATAAAGGACAGAGGGTGAAGAAAGTAGAGGTGACTAGCCCAGTTGTCACATAGTGAATCCAATTGACAGAGCCCCAAGTAAAAGCCAGGCCTTCTGAGTCCTGGGTTACTCCCTCAAAAAAACAAAACCCAACCATAAAAAGCCATAACATGACAACATCACTAGAAAGGACCTAGATTCTGTGGTAAAATATCAGGTAAGTTGAGTAACAGCAGATAAGCAGTCCTGCCTGACTCTAGGCCCAGCGCTATCTCCATTATGCCATTCGTGTGGGGGGTCTTGGTCACTACTATTGATGTTTATCCCAAGTATCAGTTGGCCCTATTCCTTGACACAATGGACCTGTTTCACTTTAGAACCTGCTCTCAATAATAATCTCTATGCTTTGTGGTGCTTCTACCCAGGGCTTCTCCTGGGAATATCTGAATTTGTCTTTTGTCTTTCGTAAGAGGGCTCTCTGTTCCCCTGTAAACAGTCAGTTGAACAATGTCTGATTTAACCCAACAAAAAGTAAAATCAATTCAGTTCCATGCACCAAACATTTTTATGGTGCTATTTGAAAGGACTTGTAGATCAGTCCTCTGAAAATCAAGAAAACTTTCCTCCCAGAGAGGCATCTTAATAAACTCCTGGGAGGTGTGGTCTGGTACAAAAGTTCTGGAAAATATTTTGGAAATTTATGAGAAAAATCATTAAACTGTTTATGCTCTTTGATCCAGTAATCTCATGACAAAGGAGGTCAAAGTCCCACATACACCACGATTTTCAAATCAGCGCTCTTGTGGTGCTTCAGCAAAAAACTTAAGCCAAGTGATTTCTCAGCAATTGGGAAATAGTTGAACAAATTTTTGAGTTTGAATGTAAAGTAATATTATTGCGCTGTAAGAACTGAGGAGTATGAGGTATTCCGAGCACCACGGGAAGACTGTATAAGATGATGCAGAGCACAGAGATCAGAACCAGGAGAATGAGACATTGATTATAATAATGTAAATGAAAACAATAGTAAATGGCAGCTAGACCCCTATTAAAGATAATAATAACCAGCATTGGCTCAATGAAAATACCTCTTTCTTGGCAGAGAAGTGGGGGGCTATCGGTACTGAATGTCGTCAATTGAGTTTAATATGTCAGTTTGATTGGCTTAATTATTTTTTTCTTTGTGACAAAGGAGAGTTTTATGGGGCTATATGGATGACTGTAGTATAAAAAACACCCAGGCACACACTCCTCTCCCCCTCCACCGCCCCACGTACACACACATACGCACAGATGGAAACTATTCTTGGTTGGATCAGTCCAGTCTCCCAATATTTTAGGTTTGATATTGGAATAAAATCAAATACTTGTAGGTCCTTCAACAGTTAATAAAAAGAGATTTACTTCATCATACCAGAAGAAGGATATTGAACAAAGTTAGGCATTGAGGATACCTCAAGCTGATTCAGCTGAGCAAAGATCCTTTGGGTAAATTGACCATTTTGATCTAACAGCCAAACCTCAGAATGTTCCTCCTGGTGTTCCTTGTGGCTGTTTTGTATTCAGAAATGACATTAACGAAAAAAAAAAAAGAAGAAGAAGAAGAAGAAATGACATTAACAATCTCAACCATTAGTTCCACAGGTTAACTTTCAATAGAGTCAATAAAACATAAAAGAAAAGAGAAAAAAAAACATACTTTCTCTTCGTAGAAGGTATCAAGAAACTTATGGATCCCACCAGACAGATACATCTGGGTTGTTCCTCAAAGCAAGTGGTTTTCTTCTATGTCCACCCCTTTGGTACCATGTAGGCACTACAACCTGTAGACTTCTCTATGTAAGTAAAACCTGGATATCTTTGGCTGCTTTCCCACCTTCTCTTGTGCAGGCTCCAGATCCCTCTTCTCTTGCATTAGGGCTCTGTTTCTCTTTCTGTATCTTTATCTGATGCCAGACCCTAGATTCATGGGATGCTCTGTAGAGTCCATATGGATATATAAGTCTTGTCCCACTACTGCCTTCAGTAGAGCAACTCTATGCCTTTGTCTGAATCCACAACTCCTCCTGATAATTAGAGCTTTGACAAAGCAGAATGGGCCACACAAAGAGTTAGTGGGTGTCCCAACACCAGAGTTCTTCAAGGAGAAGGTAGATGACTATCGCTTGTGAGAGATGGAGGATGAGATTCCTATTAAGGTAGAGTTTGAATCCAATGCCCTCTGAGATGCCTTCTTGGTGAGGCGACAGTAAGGGGACTGAAGAGGGTGAGAAGGATAGGAGAGGGTAGTGCATCACTGATAGGCCTCCAGTTCTCCCATGTATTTTATCTGACTTTTGGTTGGATGAGTGAGGAAGAAATAAAGAAGGTAGGATAAGGAAACATCCTGGACAAAAGGAGGGACTGAGAATGAGAGACTTAGGATCATAGATTTGGAGTTGGAAGGGACCACAGACTTCCAGTCTCAAAGGATATTTGGACATTTTCTCTTTATTCTTATTGTCCTGATTATTAAAAAAAAAAAAAGAAATGGGGCTGTGATAGGTTGATTTTCCAAAGGTTTATTATGCCAGATTAGGAATTTCCCTCACATTCAAACTAAGGTGAAAACAATAAATCCTGTTCAGGCACACAAAGGGATGTGTTGGCACAGCCACCATCCACCTTTCTTAATCTCAGCTACTGCTAAATTGGATCCCTCTTGCTCCTTCCAATCCTATATCCTTCAGGAAGCCAAAGTAAGCAGAACTCAAGAGTTGTGGGGGCAGGTAAGAGGGGTAGAATGCAGATGTGAACTTGATTGATACCACCCACCCAGCACACCCTAATCCACAACCCTGCCCCTCCTTCCCCCAAGAGATAAGTTAAAAGCACAAGCAAAACAAACAATCAACTGGGTGAAAGGAGATCTCATTACCTGCTATTTGAAGAGTATCAGGCTTTAAAATCTTAATAAACCTTTGGAAAATCATAAAGTCCTTTCACATACAATCACATGTGACGTCACAACACCCCTTGGGAGAAAGCAGGGAAAATATTATTGTCTTTATTTTACAAGATGTGGAAACTGAGGTTCAGAGATGTGTGTTGTAATTCTTATCTCCCTAATTAGATGAAAACCAAGACATTGGCCATCCCTTTCCAAGTTCAACATAATTGCTGCCTCTACAATTAATAACAATATCCTATGTTTACATAGCACTTCATAATTTTTAAAGTACTTCATACACATTATCTCATTATATCATCATGATAAATAGAAAGAGATAGAGGTAGGTAGAGAGATAGAAAGATTGATAGATAGATCAATAGAGAGGATGAACATTTATTAAGTACTTACTGGGGGCCAGGTACCGTGCCATGCTAAGCTCTGGGAATAGAAATACAAGCAAGATAGCCTTTGCCCTCTGAGAGTTTACATTCTAATGGAAACTGGAGAGGGGTGATATGGGGCCATGGTGACAAGATGGCCAGGAAGTAGTATGGAGGCATGGCTCTAGATGACAGCTCATATCAGAGTCCCAGATCTCAGTGGTAAGTTCAAGGTTCCAGTGAGGGCAGATGGGGATGATGGCAGAAGTTCAAGAGGCATGCTGTGGAGATATCCAAGAAGTCCAGAAGTGGTTTGAAGTAGCAGGACTGATATTTTAATCTCCGTTTTACAGGTGAGAAAATGGAAACTGAGAAAGATTCCAAGTTCAATGATCATTCCACTATAATATGCCTGCATTATCTCTGTTCAAATGGCATTACTCTTGGGGAAGGATATATTAACAATACTGTGCTGTCTTTGAGTCATTTCAATTGTGTCTGACTCTTCATGACCTCATTTGGAGTTTTCTTGGCAAAGCTGCTGGAGTGATTTGCCGTTTCCTTCTCTGAGGCAAACAGGGTTAAATGACTTGCCTAGGGTCATACAGCTAGTTAGTGTCTGAGGTCAGATTTGGACTCGGGTCTTCCTGACTCCAGGCCTTGAGCTCTATCCGCTGAGCCATGTAGCTGCTCAAATGCAGATATACACCTCCTCTAGAATTTATAATTTTAAAGAGTTGCCTGGAACCCTGAGAGAAATGTTAAGGGACTTGGCCAGGGTCACACAGCCAGTTAAGTGGCAGAGGTGAGACTCTAGCCCAGATCTTTATTGATTCCAAGGTCAGCTATCTATCCACTATCCTGTGACACTCTTCTATAGACTTTCCATAGGCAGTAAAAGTACTTAGAGGGTCTCCGTACTATTTATTGACCAGTCAATCAATCAATTAATCAGTATTTGTTTCGCTCTTCTTTTTTGTGCTTGAGAGGTATAGCGGTATTGTGGCAAGAGTTCTGGGCTGGGAAGCAGGTAAACCGGGTCCAAATCCTTGCTCAGATATTTACTCTCTATGTGACTGCGGGGGAAGACTAGGTAGGGCCTGGAGTCAGGAAGATGAGTCTTCCTGAGTTCATATCTGGCCTCAGACATTTAACCAGCTGCATGACCCTGGACAAATCACTTAACCCTGTTTACCTCAGTTTCCTCATCTGTATAATGAGCTGGAGAAGGAAGTGGCAAACCACTCCAGTGTCTTTACCAAGAAAACCCCAAATGGGGTTACGAAGAGTTGAACTCAACTGAACGGCAACCATTGATCATTGAATATGGACATAAAAGGTGGGTATTTATCCTCAAGGTGAGCCAAGAAGTCGTAGCCTTCCTATAGTTAATCCAAATCTATTTCCTATCTTTCTCTTGTGAAGAGCCTTCTATCTCACCCTTGTTATATCTTTTTGGAACAGAAACTGTAGTTCTGTTTGACTGTGCTGGCTTTATTCATTCTTATGTGTATTGATGTCTAGAAATGGAAAACAAACACTTTGGGGTCTTTCTGTTCAGATCAGCTCCAGTCATGATCCCCAACACCTCCTGATGAAAGGAAGAATTAGAGGTTTAGAGACAGAAGCCACTAAAGTGCTTCTTAACACAGGGCCTGGCACGTAGTAGGTGCTTAATAAATACTTATTCCCTTCCCCAACACCTTAGTTGGATCCTAGCCAGTGGATAGAGTTCTAGACATGGAATCAGTTAGATCTGAGTTCAAATTCAGCCTGAGACACCAGCTAGGTGACCCTGAGCATTTGTTCTGCAAATGGGGATGATAATAACACCTGCCTCCCATCCCATCAAATGAGATAATATTTATATTATAAAACATTTTACAAGCCTATTATATAAATGGTAATTATTATTGGTATTATCTCTACTACCACTACCTAGTCTGACTTTATTTTGTAAATGAAGCTCAGGCACAGTGACTTGCCCAAGGTCACATAGGTTATAAGGTAAAAAGTGGTAGAGTTCAGATACAACCCAAATTCTCTTTCTCTGAATCCAGGCCTCTTTGTACAGCATCATGGAATCTTCCTAAATCCAGGGCAGAAAAATGGAACATGAATCTGGGAAATCTATATTGTTTGAAGTCTGACCTTTACAGAGAGATGATGTATTCAAAATGCAGGATGGGATATATATTTTGGATATGGAGGCTATGGGAATTTGTTTTGCCCAACTATTCCTATTTTTTTTTACAAGAGTTTTGTTTTTCTTTTCTTTTAAATGGGGGATGAGGAGAGAAAATAAAAGCTTGTTGATTGAAAAATAAAATGAAATGGAAAAAAACCCTCAAAATATGGAAAAAACGAGATGTTGGAGCAATGCCCAAATCAGACTGATTGGACAGGTTCCTAAAACCAGATGGAGTGCCAAGGTGCTTCTTGAAACCTACCCTAAAATATAGCCCCAGGTATTGCATGAGATCTTCCTTTACTCATCAGTGGTGTGAGTAAGCCCAGGGGCTAGGGTCTCAGCCTCACTGGCCTCTGTCCAGCCTCTAGGCCATAGATCAGGTTTCTTAAACTGCCAAGCTTGCAATCTACATAGGACTCAACATTTTTTGGTAATGGGGGGAGAGATTAGTGGCCCTGGGCACAGCCTGGCAGCTGAAAGAGTCACTTTTTAGAGAGAGAGCAGGCAACAGGCAGTGAGTAGCTAAGCAACAGGAAGACAGGAAAATTTCTTCATACCCACAGTTCGAAGAAACTAGAAATGCAGGAGTGGGTGAGTTTCTGTGGGTGAGTTTCTCTGTGCAGCATGTGCCAATCGAGGTGGTGATGGGTTGGGGGAATGGGAGGGAAGGAAGTCCCAGGGCTGTGATGAAAAGCCTCTCTATTTCACAAGTCACTTAACCCATGCTGTTGCCAGACCTTTGAAATCTAAAATTGCAGCTTGGTCAGTTTCCCCTCTCAGGCTTCTGTGCAACGTGGAGGTGCATGTGGCCAGGATTCAGAGACCCTGGGCTGAAAGTCAGGGCAAAGCATTTTAAATTCTTCCTATTGGCATTTGAGAAGTAGCCACAGGACAGGGGTTTTGTTGTGGCATGTGTTGGTGTAGGTGGAAGTGACTCATTCAACAGCCTTTCTCAGAAGGGAGCTGGCGACGGCTGCGGCTGCCACCGTCACAGCTGCCTGCATGCCACAGAAACAGCTAAATAAATCCTGCTGATGGCGTAGCCTGGAAAACAGTAGACAAGAAACTGCCGGCAGCTAATGAGACATGATACAGCTCATATCCTGGGGGGCACATAGGTGCAGAGGGGCGGTGTTGGGAATGCAGGACATCCACAATCCGCTTTTGGTTCCCCGAATGTAGGTAACACCTTGATGAAACTAGAACCTCCGGAACATCCATATGATATGGGGCTTTTTGGTAGCAGGGAGGCAGGCCTTTTTAGACCTTGAGCCAATTGGTATCCCAAAAGAGATAGAAAACTGAGGAAGTACAACATTCCAAGGTCTGCCTCTAGGTAGACGACAGTCCTTTCCCACTGCCAGCAGGGCACAGGATAAGACCTTGGTAAGACCATCAGGCTAATACCCGCTTGGAAAAAAATCAAACCAATCTGCCTGTGCCCCTTCTGGGGATCCCAGGTCTGATGACCCCTCCCATCCTTCATGGTTCTGGTTCCACTCAAAGTCAACTACCCTGGCTACCTAGCTAGCATCTTCTCCTCATAGTTGTCCTTAAATTGCCCTCAATGTAACCACTCTTTTGTCTTAGAAAACCAAAGTGGGGACATTGTCTCTAGGTTGTTGTTACTGTCAAGTTGTTTCAGTTGTGTCCAACTGTTTCCCATCCCATTTGGGCTTTTCTTTGCAAAGATGCTGGTGTGGTTTGCCATTTTCTTCTCCAGCTCATTTTTCAGATGAAGAACTGAGGCAAACAGGGTTAAGTGGCTTGTTTAGGGTCACACAGCTAGTAAATGCCTGAGACCAGATTTGAACTCATGGAGATGAGTCTCCTTGATTCTAAGCCTGGTGCTCTATTTACTGTGCCAACTCACTGCCCCACCATCCCCAGGACACTATTAAAATGTACATGTTATCTGGGAGTAGTCTCTAACCCTCTCCATGAACACATTAAGACTGATCAGTGTAGAAGGACTAGAACTTTAGCTCTGATCACATTTTAGTACAAAAATTAAGGATTTTGTCCCTGGAAGTTATTTCTAATAAAGGCCAGAATGTGGATCATGGGTGGAGGCCATCAGTTCTGAATGTTTCACCTAACATTTTGCTTCTGCCCTTATGTTTGTTCTCATTCCAACCAGGGAGACATCATGAGAAATGGGAAATTCCTTGTTGCCCTAATGTTCAAATGACTTCTGTGGATTTTTTTTTAAATGGAGTCCCCAAAATAGATTTTAAGGATATAGAGTGACAATTGGGGATTTAGCGAGTGTCCAAAAGGTTTCCTAATTCCAAGCCTTATAGTTGTCTGGAGTTATGGACTATAGAGTGGTACCAGGGGTAAAGCGATCAAAAAAATAGATTTAATTTTAGTCCGAGAAAATATGTTGGCTTTTGTTAATGTCGGGCCGGGTGTGGTGGCTATAACCTAAAGAGCCAGGGAGAGGCTTAACAGTTACTACATCCCAGCAGGTGGAAGCAGAGAATAGCCACTTGCTTTGAAGAGACTAAACAACTGAAGCCCAGCAGATAATGGGAGATGATGTCACCAACAGACATCAATAGAAGAGGTAAGAATTGTTCAGGTCATTGCCCTAGCCACATGTGTGCATGGCATATTCCTTCAAAGTATGCTCCCTGCTAAATGTTCCTTGTATATATTCCTTCTGCCACTAGTGATAAGAGTACAGTCTCTGGGAACCCCCTTGAATCTGGAGTACAGTCTCTGGGAAACCCCTTGAACTCTCCTTGAATCTTCCCACTAGATCTGGCCTCCTCCAAGGCCTTAAGTCTTTCCTTATCACTAGGCCCAAATCTCTACCTGGCCTAGACCAGCTGCTTCCCACCCTTAATCCTATCAAAATCCCATTCTCTTGTTTCCTGGAGTCTTGACCTGTAGCCACCTCAGTCCCATCAAGATCCTCCTTAGACTCCTCCTCAAGACCCTCCCTAAATCCCTCCTCTAGTCACCCCAGACCACCCCTCAATCCCTCCCACAATCTTTCTGTATATAAGTTTCATCTTGTCTCCATAAAGGTGCTCAGATTCAATCCAGCTTAGTAGATTGAATCTGACTGGCTTGTGAAAACAAGCATCACAAATGGTAAGATTTCTTAAGACAACCCATTATGACAAATCCTTAATAAACTTTGTCTTTTACCTTGGTTGAGAAGGCTTGAGTGGAATTCATTTGGCAGGACTCAGTGCGTCGGTATTTTGGGGTCTCAAGCACCCCTCAAAACCTATGGTTCCCTACCATCATCATTTTTCTTTAACCTCATCACTGGTAGTGTGGTAACCTATGGTAGAGTTCAAACCATTTGCATATGGGATAATCTTTTCTTGGCACCTTGTTTGCTATACTGTTTGATTAAATATCTTTTGCTTTGAACTAAGGCAGTGTGTTGGAGGCAGCTCTAACCAGCTTGATGAATATTGAATTTTCATTGGGAGCATATACACCTCAGAAATCAGCCATAGTTACAAGTCAGGGCTTGATTTATTGGTTTGTTGATTGTCTAGACTAGTGGTAGCAAACTCAAATAAAAACTGGGGGCCACTAATCCATATGGAAGGATCCCTGTGGGCTGCATATTGACTTAGTTTTAAAATGTAACATTGTCTATGTTTTATTGTATTTTTATTCATTTTATTAATCATTTTCCAATTACAATGGCACTCTGGAGTGTTGAGTGTGGTGGACCACCTGCTGGAGGCATGGGCCCAAGTGTTTGACTACAGCCCGGGTGGGGAACTTGCAGCCTCAGCCATAGGCTCGAGGCCTCAAGTTCCCCACTCCTGGATTAGACTTAGGAAAGTATTAATAATGCAGATGAAATTTTAAAGTGTCTGCATATTTTTTTTCTTAGAGAGGCCTGTTGTTAAACATTTACCAAACCTTTTTTGCTTGAACATTGCTTGAGTTCCATAGGTATGAGGGAGGTTCAGGGAATGAAGTCATCACCAGACTAAAGGCCTGGTGACTCTAGGCTAATGACAATAATAACAGCCATTAATATAAGACTTTATTATCTCATTTGAGCCTCATAACATCCTTGAACTAAGGTCTCCGCTGGTTGATAGGTTTAAATAAATCATACTTTGCTAGGGGTTTATGAGTTATAGTTTTAGATGGGGGCTGATTCAGAAAATAACTTGGATCTGTGGTGGATTTTCTGTGGGTCCACATGGGAGAGGGCTTCTAGGTGCTATGTCAGATAAGCTAACTAACTGTCACCTGTGATGGTAATCAGGGCAGGATTTTTTGCTGTTCTTCTCTTAAGTGCCTTTAATGAGTCTGGCCTTTGTTTGAATGGGGCAGGTAAAATGGGATCTTTTGTCTTGGAGTATTTCTCAGCACTGAGACAATCCAGAGTCATTGGTTTGTGCATGATGTGGTGCTGGTGGTTGGAGCTTTCCCACACTGATTTCTCACACTCTCAATTGTGAGCCTTGAACCCTCAGGGTGCTGAACAGGGTATATGTACTGGAAGGTTGGTGTTTGACTTTTGGAGGTAGACTCATTGAAAGAATGTGGGTGACGAGACTCTGGGCAAGCCGTTGAAACCACCTTCCCCCACAGCTTTGTAACCCAGACCTTGGTGCTTCTCTGGTAACTATGAATTGTGATTTGATCAGACAAGGTCTGTGATGTTTGTAATTTCTGTTAGCATTTGCCCTGAAGTTCAGAGTGCTGGCTTTTCCTCCTGAACTAAGTGAATGATGTATGTATGTTTGATTAAACTGAGATCATTAACCCCTTAAAGTTGCTTTCCTTAGAAAAGCAGATCAAAGATCCTGTGTGGGCAACCCTTCTGTTTGCTCTTGTTGTTGGTCTTACACAGCCACAGTAGCTGCTAACAACATTGTTGCTACATCATCTTAGAAAGCATGGAGTCTGACCCTGACCTCTCCATTCCAAACCATTTTCTTTGTCAAGAAAACCCCAAATGGGGTCATGAAGAGTCAAACATGACTGAACAACAACAACCCAGGTTCTTATGTGGATCAAATGAGATAATATTTGTAGTGCTTTCAAAATTTAAAGTATTACATTAATATGCAAGTTATTATTGGTAAGAGCACTAGACTGGGAGTGAGGACACCCAGGTTCTAGACCTGGTTCTGTTACTTATTTGGGTATGTGACCCTAGGTATGTCAATTACCTTACTGAGTCTCAGTTTCTCCAGCTGTAAAATGAAGGAATTAAACTAGATGATCTTTTAAAGATCCCTTCTAAGATTAGAATAAAAATAACTGACAAACTTTGTCTCGACACGTCATGCAAATCCCCCAGCATATTACTTTTAAAACATTAACTTTTAAATAAAAATCTGGGTTCCAAATATTCTCTCTCCTCTACTCCCTTCCTAAGACAGTAAGCAATTTGATATAGGTTATTTATGTGTAATCATGTAAAGCATATTTCCACATTAGTCATGTTGTGAAAGAAGAAACAGAACAAAAGAAAAAAAAACCATGAAAAAAACCAAAGAGAGTAAAAATAGTATGCTTCAATCTGCATTCAGACTCCATCAGTCCTTCTCTGAATGTGGAGAGCATTTTTCCTCATGAGTCTTTTGGAATTGTCTTAGATCATTGTATTGCTGAGAAGAACTAAGTCAATCATAGTTGATCATCATACAATGTTGCTGTTACTGTATACAATGGTCTCTTGGTTTTGCTCACTTCACTTTGCCAGCTCATTTAAGTCTTTCCAGGTTTTTCTGAAATCTGCCTGCTCCTCATTTCTTATAGCACAAAAGTATTCCATTATATTCATATGCCACAACTTGTTCAGCCATTCCCCAATTGATGGGCATCCCCTCATTTTCCAGTACTTTGCCAACCTAGCATACTCTCAATTGAAATCTCAACATACAAGTCCTGGAAATGCTTAAATAAAACAGCAAGAAAACATTGCAACTTTTTTTTTTAAATGAGATTTGTGATTTCATTGGCATGGAGAACTCCCGCTATCATTGCAGACTAGTATCTGCTCTTTAACATGTAGTGGTAGAAAGATGCCTGGGGACACCGAGAGGTTAAGTCACTTTTCTAAGGTCATATATTCCATATATGTCAGAGTCAGGTCTTGAACTCACATCTTCCAAACTCCTTTAAGTCAGTTTTCTATCCTCTATGCCATGCTGCCTCTTTCTGTCCTCTCTCCCAAAATGCCTTGTATTTAATTACTTGGCATTTGGTAGTCTCTTTATATTTATGTACTCCTGTACATACAGGTTTCCTCTATTAGTTTTTTTTTTTTGCAGGGGGGAAGGCAGGGCAATTGGGGTTAAGTGACTTGCCCAAGGTCACACAGTTAGTAAGTGTGTCCAGTGTCTGAGGCCGGATTTAAACTCAGGTCCTCCTGACTCCTGGGCCAGTGCTCTACTCACTGCTCCACCTAGCTGCCTAACATTTCCTCTATTAGAATGCAAACTTCTTGAGGGTAGGTACTGTTTCATTTTTGTCTTTGTATCTCCAGCTCCTAGCACAGGCCTTGGCATGTGGTATTTAATGTGTAAAGATCGATTGAATGATTTTGCAACTTTACACAGTCAGTAATTTTCCTTTTGCTAAAAGAAAGAATGGGTGTATGCTTTATAAATTAGCATCAACATTGTCCAGTGTTTTTGATTTGAGGTTTGTTGCTGCTTAATGTAATGTTAATGCTTAATTTGCAGAGTTGTAGTAATTGTCTATTATTTGTTATTCTTTGGTTTCTGATTTGTTTTTCTTGCTCTGCACTGCTTCATACAAGTCTGACCATATTTCTTTGAATTCCTCATATTCATTGTTCCTTGCAATGTTGCAATATCCCCTTTTATACTAACCACAATTTGTTTAGCCAGTCTCCACAATCATGGCACACCCATTTTGTTTCCAGATTTTCCATCATAACACGTAGTACAATTCTGCCTATTTTTTTGTTTTTTTCTTTGTGTCAACCTCTTTGGGCATAAAACTAATGGTACTGTTGGGTGAAAAGGTATGAACAGTTATGTAATTTTTCTTGCATAATTCCAAATTGTTTTCCATAATTTGTTGTTGTGCAGTCATGTCTGCTTGTGACCCCATTTGGAGTTTTCTTGGCAAAGATATTGGAATGGTTTGCCATGTCCTTCTCTAGCTTGTTTTACAGATGAAGCAACCGAGACAAATAGGGTTAAGTGACTTTCCTAGGGTCACAGAGCTAGTAAGTATCTGAGGTCAAATTTGAACTCAGGTCTTCCTGACTCCAGGGCTGGTGCTCTATCCACGCACCACTTAGTTGCCTATTTTGCACAACAGTTGCTTTCAACTCTAACATTCTATGAGGACTTAGAAAAGGAAAAACAACAACAACAAAAAGGATGAAAGTAACTGAGAAGGAAAAAATTGCGCCTTTCATCTGTGGCCTTCCTCGTAGTTTCTAGCCACTGAAGCTTCAGGTCAGAGAGCATGGCCAACGGATAGGGAATGTCTGGTGCTAATAAAGTTTGGGCTATGACTTCTTTCCTTCTTTGCTAAGCCCTAGAAGTCATCTACTCAAATCTTAGCTGTGTGGCTCTAGGCAAGTCACTTAATCCCTGCCTGCCTCAGTTTCCTTACCTGTAAAATGGGGGTAATAACGGCATCCACCTCCCAGGTTTATTCTGAAGATCAAATGAGATAATGCATATAAAAATCACTTAGCACAGTGCCTGGCACATATTAGGCACTTAATAAATACATGTCTATTTCCCAAAATGCTTTCAAAATTGTCTCATTTGATCGTCATAGAAATTTTGGGAAGTAGATGGGGCAGCTACGTGGTGCAGTGGATAGAGCGCCAGCCCTGGAGTCAGGAAGATCTGAGACCCTTACTAGCTGTGTGACCCTGGGCAAGTCACTGAACCCTGTTTGCCTCAGTTTCCTCTTTTGGAAAATGAGCTGGAGAAGGAAATGGAAAACCAGTCCAGTAAACTCCAAATGAGGTCACAAAGAGTTCAACTCAGCTGAAAACAACTGAACAGCAACAAACAGGTCAGGGATTGTCCTACCCATTTTTCAAATTAGACAAAGCACTGCAATATCTTTGCCAAGAAAACCTCAAGTTGGGTGACCAAGATTCAGATTGAATTGACTAAATAACAATAACAGATTGAATATCTATTCACTCTGACGATAAGAGCCATATGTAAGTTTTAAGTGATTTTCCCTTCAATGTTCTGGGGCGGGAGTATAAAGAAACAGAAACAGTGAGAAAGAGCTTCTTTAGAGGTCAGTCTCTACCAGGACTGAACCTGGTTTACACCCAGGCCCTAAATGGGAGACAATGTCACAGAACCCCTGGCTAAGTGAAGTGCGTTATTATGAATACAAAAACATAACTTGGTATTGTAAGAAAAACATAGAGAAACCAACAAGAGAAGAGAATGAGATTAGGTACCTCTTGAAGCTTTGACTGAAGTGAGAATTCTTAATTAAATAAAGGATAGAAGAAATAAAAAGAGAGAAAAGAGATAATTCTGATTACATGAAATTTGAAAATCTTTAGTGGGAGCAAAATCAACATAATTAGGATAAGAAAGCCAACTGTCAATTAGGAGAAAAATTTTCGCCTCAAATATCTCCAGTAAATCCCTGGTATCTAAGATACATAGTGAACTAATTCAAATTTATAAGGTCAACAGCCATTCCCCAATGGGCAAATGTTCAAAGGATGTGAATAGATAGTTCCCCAAAGAAGAAATGCAAACTATTAGCAACCACATGAAAAATTGTTCCAGTAATAAGACAAATGCAAATCAAAACATCTCTGAAGTTTCACTTTACACCTAGCAAATTGGCCAAGATGACAAAGATGGGAAGTCAATGAGTGAAATGGATGAATAAGCATTTATTTATTAAGTGTTTGCTATGTGCAAAACCCTGTCTTGAGAGCTGGGGATACAAATAGAAAAGAGCTCGCATTCTCCTGGGAGAGACAGTACATGTTTCAGTTGTAAGTCAGATGGAAAGCCCATTGATTGTTAGAGTGCAGCAAGGAAGCAGATGGAAAATTGTCCTCACTGTCATTTCTGTCAGGGTAAGGATTGGTGCTATGATTTCATTAATATAGGGAGCTATTGCACGAGGAAACTCACTCTACCAATTCAGTCGGCCCCTTCTCTATCACAGAAAGTCTTAGACAGTTGTCTAGTACAGTGGTTTTCAAAGTGTGGTTTGTGCATTTGGAACTATGCCCAAAGGGCTATAAAAATGCGCATACCCTTTGACCCAGCAGTACCACCTATAGGGCTGTATCCCAAAGAGATCATACAAATGGAAAGAGGACCCACATGTACAGAAATATTTATAGCAGCAATTTTTGTGGTGGCAAAGAATTGGAAATTGAGGGGATGGCCATCAATTGGGGAATGGCTGAACAAGTTGTAGTTTATGAATGTAATGGAATACTATTGGGCTATGAGAAATGTTGAGCAGGTGGACTTCAGAAAAACCTGGAAAGACCTATATGAACTGATGCTGAGTGAGGGGAGCAGAACCAGGAGAACATCATACACAGTTACAGGCACATTGTGCGCTGACTTACTTTGATAGACTTAGCTCTTCTCAGCAATGCAAAGTTCTGAGACAATTCCAAAAGGCTCATGATGGAAAATACTATCCACATCCAGAGAAAGAATTACAGAGTCTGAATGCAGATGGAAGCATACTATTTGCTCTCTCTCTTGTTTTGTTTTGTTTTTTCTTTCTTGTGGTTCATTCCATTGGTTATAATTCTTCTTTACAATGTGACTAATGTGAAAATATGTTTAGTATGAATGTATATGTAGAGCCTATATCAGATTGCATGCTGTCTTTGGGAAGGGGGAGGAGAGGAAGAGGGAGAAAATTAGAAACTCAAAAGCTTGTGGAACTGAATGTATAAACTAAAAATAAATAAATAAAAAAATTTTAGAAGTATGGTCTGCAGATTCCTGGGGACCTGAAACCCCTTCAGGGGTTCCTGGAGGTCAAAACTATTTTCATAATAATACTAAGAAATTATTTGCCCATTAAACTATTCCTCCCTTTTCCAACTTCTTATCTGTGTAAGGCTTTTCTTCATTTACTTCCATCAAAGCAGTATCCAACAGATTGAATACAAAAGCAGACATGAGAATCTAGTTGTCTTCTGTTAAGTCAGACATTAAAGACATTTGCAAAATTAAGTAAAACTATGCCTGTCAGTTATTATTGTTATCATAAAAATCACTTTTAGTAAAAGCAACAAATTAGTATGAAGTAGTGAATTCAGAAGCCTTCCATCATCTGACCCAGTTTCACTAATGTGGTCTTTCCTCTTTCCCAGCACATACCCTCTGTTCTAGCCGAGTTTTTCTCTTCCCTGTCTTGTTGTGAATGAGACCTCATGCTCTCACCAGACTTATTTGTACTATCATCCCTCCTCTCAGGCTGTTTCTCCAGCCTAGGATGCCCTATCCATACTTGCCACTGCCCTCAAACCCTAATAAATACAAATCGTCCTTATTCTTTTAGATCCCACTCAAGATATACCCTCCATAGAACCTTCCCCCGTGAATCTATTGATCTTTCTTTTCTTAAATATTTGTACCAGTTACAGTTATACTAGATGTCATCCAGCCCTCGATTATATCCTATCTTATATTGCTAATGTTTTATGTATATAACTGTGTCTTCCTGCCCATGCCCACAGCATAGCCAAGGCAGCCAAGTGGGGAGGAGGTGATGATTATACCAACTTCCATTTCATAAATCCTGCCCAACCCTTGGATTTGCTGGCACTGGTTAACTCTTTGACTTGACCCTGGCAAGGCATTCTGGTTTCCCTTTCAGAGGAGGGAACTTAGAGCACACCCTCTTTTCCTCAAGCAGATTGTTTCCCTCCAGGCATATTAATTGCCCTTCTTCATCTCGATGACTTAGCTCCATTACCATAGGGAGCAGTGACATTCTTCAAAGAGATTGCAATCTCCTAAAGTGAGATATGATGTCTCAGATCTTGTATCATCATCAATATCACTATTTTGCACTTATTTCCATATTTCAAGTATCTGTACTTCCATTGGTGTGACTACTCCTTTCAATAACACAGATCGAGGAAATGCTCTTTGAGAGTTCACTACTCTACAGCCAACCCAGTGATAAGCCTTTTTTAATTGGTCTAGGCTGGTCCTTGGAAAACAGACTTGCAATCTGTCACCAGGCCATATTCAGAGACTAGGCTGCCAGGTGGCAGAATGGATAGAGCACTGAACTCGGAATCAGGACATTCTGAGTCTAAATCTTGATACTTACTAATGGTGTGACCCTAGGCCAGTCACTTAAACTCTCTGGGACTCAGTTTCCTCATCTGTAAAATGAGGGAGTTGGACTAGATGACCTCTTAGGTCCCTTCCAGCTCTAAATTTATGATCTATGATCCCATGATTTTCCAGCCAGCTAGAACCTTCTAGAACATGAGAACCAAGGGTCACGTGTCTCAACAAGGTTGTCAGAGGAGTGCTTCCAAGGAGATGTTTCGATATCTAGTGCCTGTTACGTACATGTAGCTAGACACTAGTAATAGGTAGTTCTTGACCTCAAAGGGTTTATAGTCTCATAGGGAAAGACAAAACATACACATAAAAAGATATGCAGCAATACAAGGTATGCTATGTTAAATGCTAAGTGAGAAGTCCCAAATACTATTTGTAAGAATATTGTGTTAGTTGATTGAACTGACTGACTCTACATACGACAGGTATGTTTGAGTTGGCTAGGAAGACAAATTCTCTCTCAGAGTTTGCATACAAAGACAATTTGAAAATCTACCCTTTCTTAGAACAGAACATTGGGCAGGTTCTACCAGACCAATGTGCTAGGCCTTTTGAAGTCAGATAGAAGGATGGCACTTCCGTTTGGAGCCTGGCTTATATTCCTGGGAGACAGTTGTGTCCTGTATATGCATAATGTAGTAAAGAGCTGGGCCAAGAAAGGATGTAGGGTATTGGGATGACATGTCTTCTAGGAGTCACATGTCCTCAACCTATGTTTCTGTGTCTTCTCGTTTCCTGTATTATGTGACCGATCTCATCTTATATTTCTCCAGGTTGAGATCAAGCATTGCCTCTTTTTGGTGGGTGGAGGGGAGTGAGATGGCAGGTAGATTATCAGGCAGGGGAATGTTGGGTGGCGATACAACGGCTGTGTGTATGCCTAGTATCCTTTTAATTGGAGTCATAAAAATTCAGTTAAGCATGAATGGTGAGTTCGGGTATAGGAGATATCTAAGTTATGACTATGTCTAATTGTATAGACTAGATTGAGAAGAATAGAATTTGAGGAGACTGATGAACTGAGAAATGAGGATGTTAAAAGGAGGCAGGTATCGATCCATGGATGACAGTCACAAGGATCTTGATAGGAAGGAATGATCTTTGAAGGAGGAGAGGTAGTTTCAAGTCAATAAACATTTATTAAATACCTACCTACTATGTGCCAAGCATATTGCGAAGTGCTAGGGATACAAAAAGGGCAAAAGCTGGGAATCTGGGGAGGGGTGTGTGAGAGGAAGAGATCTAGAATAAAGGGGAGTTTGTTAACATAGGATAACACTCTAGGTGGCTCACTAGAAAGTAGGGGCTGAATTAGATAGGGTCTGGGGCAGACGAGGACCAAATTTACAGTGGTGTGGTGGAGTGCAGAGAGCGGTTGTAGATGGTGCAAGCTGCTTTTACCATCAATTCTTTCTGTTAGCCTTAGACTCCTGAAAGGTCCACGTCCCCCAGGTGATACATTATGTCTGTTCTTGTTGTTGAGTTGTTATTCAGTAGTGTCCCATACTTCATGACTCCATTTGGGGTTTTCTTGGCAAAGATACTATAGTGATTTGCCATTTTCTTCTCCAGTTCACTTTATACACGAGGAACTGAGGCAGACAGGGTTAAGTGACTTGCCCAGGGTCACACAACTAGTAAGAATCTGAGGCCAGATTTGAACTCGGGAAGACAAATCCTCTTGGGCTTGGCACTCTATCCACAGCACCACCTACCTGCCCACACTATAGTCTACCCCAAGTGGGCTTTGGGAGAGGGGCATGAGGGCTATGGATCCCGGAGGTCAGTAGCCTGGAAGCTGGACAAGGAAATGAGCCTTGAGGAACTTTGGAAAGGCACTTTGAGATCACCTAATCCAGCCCCATCCTCATTTTTCAGGTGAGAAAGATGGGGTCAGTAGCAAAAGAAGGACTTGCCTTAGGGTGTCACATAGCTAGCTAGTGATAAACATGTAGGACCAGAACCCAACTTCCTAAGAAAAGCTTCTATTTTCTCTGGTTCTGTGCTTCTTCTGACATATAAATAGCAAGGGAAGTCGCTTTCATTAATCTTATTTTTCCTGTATGTTTCGGGGGCAACAGAAGAAGATTTGGTGAAGGGAAGTAGAATTCTATGATGCCTATGTCTCCTCCTTGCAGAAGAAAGAAAAAGTGGCATCTTCAAGGATGTTGGTTCCTGAGGCAAAGCCCTGTTTGCCTCATATGCATTTTGGCTCTGATTTTAGGACCTACTATTTTCATAAAACCATAAAACACCATGGTATTTGGGCTTCACCACCCACCCAACTCCAGGCTGAGGGAGAACAGTCAATCCAGAAGTGGCCCCATGCCAGGAAGACCATACTGCAACAGTGACACATTGTGGACAACATCTGGCGCGCAGCAGTAGACGGTTTCTAAAATATCTGTTGAGATCAGAGGGGTAGGGTAAGGACTCAAGTAGATAGAAAATGTACCAACTATACAATCTCTTCTTTCAATGAATTTATCCACACATTGATATTTCCTGAGACAGGGTCTATAAGGCAACTTGACAAAGAGGCACTCGATTCATTGAGTCCAGAAGGTTTAGAGCTGGAGAGGAAGCTTGAAATCATTTAATCTATTCTCCCTCCCTCATTTTTCAGGTGAGGAAAATGGGAAGTGATTTGCCCAATGGTGTCACACAGTGGCCTAGTGGCAAACTTAGGTCTGGAACCCAACTTTCCTAGGAAAAGCCTGTTATTTCTTCTTTCTTGAACTGAGGAATGTAAATCTTCCTGACTTCAGGCAACACAGACTACCCTCTGTGCCATCTAGCTGCCCTGTGACCATCTAATCTAGACCAAAACTCCCTTTTCTGGCCACTACTTCCGTATATGTGTTGTATCCTCATATTAGAATGTAAGCTCCTGATTTTTAATTTATTTTTAGTTTTCAACATTCAAATTTTTCTCCCCATCTCTACCTTCTCCCCCACCCCAAGATGGCATGTATTCTGATTGCCCCTTTCCCCAGTCTTCCCTCCCTTCTATTGCCTCACTCCCTCTCCATCCCCTTTCCCCTTACTTTCTCGTAGGGCAAGATAGATTTCTATACCCCATTGCCAGAATGTAATCTCCTTGAAGTCAAAGACTGTCTCACTTTCATGCCTAGCACAGTATTTGGAACGTTGTGGACACTTAATAAATGCTTGTTGATTTGCGGATTGAAAAGAAGGGAAGGAGCCAAAATTTCTAAAAACAGTTTTTTCTGACTGCAGCCAGAATGGTCCAACACTGTATAGAGGCAATGGAACAGATTATTCTTAGTCCTTTGTTTTTTAAAAGGACAGGTGATGTTTTGACTTGTGTGTGGATTAGATTTAAGTGAGGTGGAGGTGCACAAAGTCATCAGCCTCACCCTCTCTTTCTGAGACATGGAAGTCCAGTGGCAGACCAAAGTCAAGAAAACTGGAGATGGCCCAGGATGTAGCGAATGACCTTGGCATCTTTGATGTCTGGCCAAGCCCTAAGCAAAACCACAGTGTCTGCTTCAGCTGCCTTTGTGGCCATTGGAACAAATCGTTCTCATCTACCCATTCTGCCACAAAAGTCTTCACATGCTTGGGGTAAACATCCCCCTAACTCACCGACAGGTCTGAGGCCTGTCAGTTACTCTCAACTTGGTTTAGCCCATCTGCTGAGGCAACCAGGATGTGGCCACTGCGCATACTTCTTGGAGCCACAGGTGACAATTAGGTGGATCAGGCGGATGCCAAAGGTAGAGAAACAACCCTGAAAAGGGCTCAGCAGGCCCTCACACCAGAGGTGCTAGTCCTCCCTGAACACCCCATACACCCCAATGGAAAGGATTAGACACATACTCAATGAAAAACTCTAGAATCATATAGAGGAAGGGACTGAACAGCTCATCTAGTCCAATTCCTTCCCAAAGTAAGAATTTCCTCCACTTTATCTCTAAAAAAATGATGCTTTAAAGCATGAGCCATAACAATCAACCACGTTCAACATCGAAGCTAGTTTAGTTAGATATCAAGAGACAGAAGTGAGCAAGTTCCAACCACATGGGCCAGCCCTATATAAGGGCATTTTTTGTGGATGGAAATAGCATTAAAGAAATTGAATTACCATCTGTCTTGCCACCTCACCCTAAGGACTACTCACTGGGTCTTTGCATCTGCAGCTCAAACCTCCTATATGTGCTGTTCTTCCCCCCACCCCTTACAAGTTAAACTTTCTATTTGTATCCCTAGTGCTTAACACAGTGTTTGCCATACAGTAAATGCTTAATAAATGTTTTTTCATTCATTCATTCAATCAATCATTCACTTAGGAAGCCCATTCCCACTGTGGGTTTTACAAGAGATGGATCCCAGGCATTCCCTTGGATGTTAGGCCAATCCTTTAAAGATAAGGACCAGTAGCTGTTACCCAGAAGGATGTTATGCCCCAAAGATTATAAAACCATGGGTGGAACCTGACACTTCAGAAATGGTGGTGCTCAGCAAACAGGAAGCCAGATAGGACGTGTCCTCTCTGAGCAGCAATATAAAACAGCATGTCATAAACACTTGTGCTATTAAAGATTTTTATGAGGAAGGTATGGAACAGCTGTGCTCCATATCCAAGGACAGGAAAAAGACAAATCGCCTTACATTAAATCAGGAAGGATTTCTGCTAGATGCAAGAAAGAATTTCTTAACCAAGAGTGAGAAAACTCATATACAGTTGCTAAAAGATCCTTAAGTGAAGGGGCCTTGGCTGAGCTAAATTCTACCCACCTCGTCCACAGCTCCTTCATCTCCTGGAGCTGCTACCATCTAGGGCAGGTGGTGTTGTAGGAAGAAAAAAAGGAAAGAAAGAAAGAAAGAAATTTACATGATAACTTTATTTATATATATTTAAAAGGAATAGCAAGTTGTACATAATAGATTTGCAATTTCATGTGCAATCATCTTTTTTTATTACACTGTTATGGAAATGCTTGTTTTATTCCATAAATTAAAAATAAAATCAAATTTTTAAAAAACCACCTCCAGCTCAGAGTAAATTGGCAGGCTCACTTTAAACTTTGCCTTTGGGCCTGGCTCCCATCCTCCTACTTCATTCCTGTATCACTGACAGGGATCTAAGACAGAGAGATATTGTTTAAGGACACAGGATGAGAGCAGCAGATTCTGGACACTAAGCTCTGCTCAGTGCTAAATCTGATGTCATCACCCTATCCTCATCCTTTCCTTCCTCTGCACCACCCACCCCAAAAAGTAGCTTGTCAACTGACGGATTAATTGGAAGTCAAAAAGGCAGAGACCCATTTCTAAATTATCTCCAGACTGAGGTATATCTACTCAATTTCAGTCAGTCAGACAACAAGCATTTTTTTTTATTAAGCACTTCTTAGGCTCCAGGCACTATCCTAAGAGCTGGAGACACTTAAAAAAAAAAAAAGGTAAAAACATGGTCCCTGTCCCCAGGGTGCTCATATTCTAATGGAAGAAACAACATATAAACCACTCATAGGTACAGGAGAAATGGACCATAATTTCAGATGGAAGGCGCTCTCAGTGGCAGGCCTAGAAAGACCTCCTGTAGAAGGTGGAGTTTGAGCAAGTCTTGAAGGAGGCCAAGGCAGCTAGAAGGGGAAGGTGAGGAGACAGGAAATTAAAATGTGTGGGGGAGGTCCAGGGAGAGGTAAAAACCTGTCTGTCTGGCACCATGGGAAATGGGGTTATCTTTCCAAGGGCAAGAGCTTTCTGTCCTTCTCATTCCATTAGCACGGTGTGTGTAGAGTCTAAAAAGGAAGGCCTATGACTTAGATAAGGACAGCCCTTGGACAGCTCACTAAGCTCAGATGACCTGCATGCCTAGCATGGCAGTCCTAGGCCAGAATCACCATCCTCATCTAATCTGGCCCAGATACCCCACCTCCCACCAGCCATTTTGCCTCCACGGCCCAGCTAGAAGGAAGCAACATCAGTTTCAGAGAGAAAAATAATGTTGTTTTTGTGACTTTGCTGAAAAATCCTGTTCTGGAGGTCTGACGTAGCAACCTCCATTCTCTCTGAGGGGCCCATTGACTTCCATACTGACAATCCAGCTGTTTGCATCCATTTATTCTCTTTCTAATTTAGGATTTCACTTGGGAAAGTTTGGGCCACTGGGACAGTATTATTTAATACTCCAGTGTTTAGGGAGCTTTTGTATCTCCTATGATGTTTTTAATAAGTGTTCGTCGACATTCATTCATTATTCATCCATCCATTTATCTTTCAGTAACATTCACTGAGTAGCTAGATTGTGGAAGGCAGGGTGTACAAAGACAAATAGGACGTCATCTCCACACTCAAGGAACATTGCAATCTAGTTAGGGAGACACTGGAAAAAATTGAATAGTGACAAGACGACAACAGAAAGCTGTGCCAAGGCAATATATGTGTTCCAGGGGGTCAGACAAGTGGGACAGAAATTACAAGCTTTTGGACATCTGGGAAGGCTTCACAGAGGAGATGGGGCTTAAAGAAAGCAGAGAATTTGGATTCATGAGAGGCAGCTAGGTTGAGCAAAAGATAGAGCTCAGGAAGACTTGGGTTTGAATCGTCCCTCTGACGCATCCTGGCAGCGTAACCCTGGTCAAGTTGTTCGCCCTCTTTGAGCCTCAGCTCCCTCAGCTAGGTGGCACAGTGGATACACTGAGGTTTAGAATCGTCCCTACCCAGGGATGCCAAAAACTGTCACAGTTTCATGATGTGTTGTGGTGGAACCATCTCAAAGAATTCAGAGTCAGACCACCTCTAATCCAAGTATAGGCATTTATTGAGATCGATGCCTCCCATGAAGCAGGCTAAGTTCCAAGGGGGACCAGAAACTTCAGAGAAAGCAAGATGGACTTTTATAGGGTAAAGATGCAATTACATAACAGAAATTATGAGTATTAAAAAGGGAGGAGGGGTTTGTTAAGGGGTTAGGTAATAGGGGAGGAGTTCCAGCCATAGTGGAACTGTGCATGTGACTACCCATTTGGGGGGTATGTATGCTAATGATATTATAATAAGCCTCTCTACATCACAAGTTCACCTGAAGGACAGCTTTTGCTCTTACCGCGAAGGTGCCTACTTAAGGAATGTCCCTTCTATGGTTTTGGGGTCCACATCCTGCTTGGGCATCCTGGTGCTGCTGCTTTCTGATTGGCTGAGTATTGTGGTCCTGTCTGAGACTAGATGGATGTGGTTGTGGTTGAGTACATGGACACACCTGCTGTTTCTGTGGGAAATATGAAAAATGGGTCTGGGGGCAGTGGCTAGCTAGAGGCAGTGCCTGGGATCCCATCACATGGACACGCCTGCTGTTTCTCGGAGAATTATGAATTCATGGACACACCTGTTGTTCTAGTAAGCAATGAGGCATATAGGAAGAAGTTAGGATATGGGGTCGGGGTGGGGGTGGGGTCAGTGGCTAGGTAGGGACAGTGGGCTTGCTGTTCAGTGGGGCCTATGAGGAAGCTAGAATATTGGGGCTGGGGGCAGCTTTATTAGGATTCCATCAGATAGAGTGCTAGGCTTTGCCAAGAAAACCTCAAATGGGGACATGACTGAAAAACAACTCAACATCCCTCATCTGCAGAATGGGGCTGATGATAGCCCCTGCTTCACAGGGCTGCTGTGAAAACACATGGGATAGTATATGTAAGGTGCTTTGCACAACTTAAAACTTATATACACATATATGTACATATATGTTATATATAAATAAATTATTAGAGGAAGAAAGTGGGTATTCTAGATAGGGATAGTGTTGTGAGCAAAGGTAAGGTGGAGAAAATTAATGTTGCCTATTAGGGGAGAGGGAAAATGCCAGCTGGGCAAATCAGAGGATTCTTTGTGATCTGTAAAATGAAAGAGTTGGACAAGATGACTGAGAACAATCCTTTCAGCTCTAACATTCTGTGCTTCTATTATTTTATAACCCAATATATCTTGAACTTCCTTGGTCTCAAAAGTCTGGAGTGGCTCTGAAATTAGCCCATGGACAAGTCACTCCAACGCTCAGTCTCTTTACTCAAGATGATAGGAATGCCAGGTACTTCTGCACCATCCCCTACCCCCAACCAAGCAGGAGCATCTAATTAGATGCCCAAGAGACAATGCTAGGGGAAGCAGCTGGGTTGTAGGCAAAAGAGAAAAGGATTTGGAGTTAGAAGATCCAGCTTGGAAGTCTGAAGATGGTACTTGGGAAGAGTGTAACCTGGGGTAAATCACAAAATCTCTCTGAGATTTAGGTGTTCTGGATTATGGGATGAGATAGAAACTCCTTGAGGATCTTGCTATCTGACTTTTGTCCCCCATTGTCTACTGTATTACCGGGCACACAGTAGGCACTTTATAAATGCTTGGTAATAATGATTGTATTACCTCCTTTTCAGGAATGCTGTGAGGGTCACATGAGATAGAGTGTAAAATATATTGCAATTGTAAAGCTGAACCCCACTCTCCCCCTTTTTTTAAAACAGATCTGTGATTTCACTGGTTTAGAGACTCTCAGGTAAGGAACTCCTACAGTGGATAGAGAGCATTAGGCTGGGAATCAGGAAGACCCGAGTTCAAATGTAGCCTCAGATGCTTACTATGACCCTGGGCAAATCACATGACCTCTGTCTACCTCAGTTTGTAACTGAGGCACCTATAAGAAAGTTAGGATATTGGGTGGGAGTGGTGTGAGTGGCTAGGGAGGTGCAGTGGGCCTGCTGTTCAGTGGGTCTATGAGGAAGCTAGAATACTGGGGCTGGGGGCAGCTTTATTAGGATTCCATCAGGTCCTTACTAACTACAGGGATCCTAATAATACCTCCCTCCAAGGGTTGTTCTGAGGATCAAATGTGATCATAGTTGGTTTTTATTTTTAAAGTACTTAGCGCAGAGTCTGACACATTTCTTGTTGTGGCTCAGTGGTATCTGTCCCTTTGGGACCCCATTTTGTGATTTTTGGCAAAGGTACTGGAGTGTTTGCCATTTCCTTCTCCAGCTCATTTTCCAGATGAGGGTTAAGTGACCTGCCCAAGGTCACACAGCTAGTACGTGTCTGAGGCCAGATTTGAACTCAGGAAGATGAGTCTTCCTGACTCAGTGCTCTATCCACTTTGCCATGTGGCTGCCTCCCTGACACATACTAGGCACTATATAAATCCTTATTCTCCCTGTTGATGCTGGTCACCGCTGGCTCTGCAATTTATAGTCTTCCTAGGGCACTAGAAAGTGACTTGCCCAGAATCTCACAGGCACTATTTGTCAAAGGAGGGACCTGAACACAGCTCTGCTGACTCTGAAGCCAGCTTTCTGGCCATTATCCAACAATACCTCAGTGTGTGTGTACGTGTCATTATTATTATAGACTCCCAGAACCAGTCTGGCTTCCTCTGAAGATACTTGCCCTTCTAGAGGCTGAGATTTATAGAGATAGAATATGGGTCTCCCACCTCCAGCCCCATGGGCTCCTCTCTCGTTCCATTTCCCCATTCACAGGTGTTGGAGAGGAGAAAAGGACTGTATTCTTAAGCTGGTCCAGGATAGGGGTTCTTAACCATTTATGCATCATTGATCCCTTTAAGTCAAATTCACAAGTGTTTATTAAGTGTCTACTATGTGCTAGGTATCATGCTAGGCACTGAGGATGCAATGAAAGGAAAAAATTGTCCCTGCCCTCAAGAAGCTCACCTTCTAATGGGCAAGACAGCATGCAAACCAGATACATATATGATAAATTGGAGGTGATCTCGAAAAGAAGGCACTAGCATTTGGAAAACAAGGAAAGGACTCATCCGGAAGGTGGTATTTGAGATGAGACTTGAAAGTATCCAGGAAAGCCAGGAGGCAGAGACAAGGAGGAAGAGCATTCCAGGCATGGGCAGGCATCCAATGGAAATGCACAGAGTCAGGAGATGGAGTGTTAGGTGCAAAGAACAGCAAGGTGGTGAGTGTCGTTGGCTTATGGAGCATGTGGAAGAGAGGGAAGTTTAAGAAGAATGGAATGTTAAGAAGATGCCAGGATATGAAGGGTTTTAAAGACCAGATGATTTTATATTTGATCCTGGAGGCCACAGGTAGTCACTGAGTTGGCTGAGCAGGGTGGTGACTTGTACTTTAGGATGATCACTCTGGCAGCAGAGTAAGGATGGACTGGAGTGGGGAGAGACTTGAGGAAAGGAGACCAACCAGAAAGCTATTACAATAGTCTAGAAGAGGAGGTGATGAGGGTTTGCAGCAGAGTGGCAGTGTCGGAGGACGGGAGACAGACACTAGAGATATTAGGAAGGTAGAATTGACAGGACTTAGAAACGGGTTGAATCTAAGGGATGAGAGACAGTGAGGAGTCAAAGGTTGAGTCCCTGGGTGAGTAGGAGGACGGTGGTACCCTCTACAGTGATAGAGAAGTTAGAAAGAAGGGATGGCTTGGGGGGAAGACAATGAATTCAGTTTTGCATATATTGTGTTTAAGGTATCTACAAGGCATCCACTTTGAAATATCCAATAAGCCACTGGAGATGTGAGACTGGAAGAAAGAAGAGATTTTGGGGATGGATAATCAGATCTGAGCATCAACTGCATAGAGGTGTTAATTGAATCTAGGGGAGCTGCTGAGATCACCAAGTGAGATAGTAGAGAGAAGAGGAGAGGACACATTTAGAGTTAGCAGGTGTAACCTGAATGAAGAGTCATCAAAGGAGACTGAAAAGGCTTGGTTGGACAAGTAGGAGAACTAGGAAAGAGTGGTGAAAGGCTGGTAAAGGTCTGGTAAAATCTATGGACTACTTGTTAGAATAATGTTTTTAATGTATAAAATAAAATACAAAGAATCATGAAGAAAACCAATTATATTGAAATACAGTTATCAAAATATTAGGGGATAACCAAGTGCCCAGAACCCAGGTTAAGGACCCCTAGTAGGAAGTAAAAAGCCAATTTGGGGAAAACGTCCTGGTTGGGGAGGATGCATAAGCTCCCCACTATAAAGTACAATGAGAGAAAGCTGTTGAGTAGCCCCAGAGGACCACAGGTAAGCTGGGTAGGCAGATACAAAGGTCCATTCAAAGATTTTACAAGTTCAGAGGTAGGAGATAGTCTCCCCTCTCCCCTTTCAAAGATGCAAAAAAAAATTGCAAGCATTCTTAAGATAGGTTTAAGGGTATAGTGGGAAGAACACTGGCCTAGGAACCAGGAATTCTATGGTCTACTTCTTACTCCATTGTGTAAACTGTAAGTCACTCAATTTTTCTGACCCTCAGTTTCCTCATATGTAAAAATGAGAGTTGGACTAGAAAATCTTTCAGCTCCCTTCCAGCTCCCAAATTCTGTAATTCTATACTTATTTTTCATCACTGTGATAAATGATGGGAACAGAGAAGGAGGGGGAGGGTAGATCCTGGAAACAGGGAACTTGTCCCATATGTTTTGATTTTATTTCTTGCAATTAGCTTCCTGTGAGAAGCTGTGAAGCAGAAAAGGTCCATTGTTTCTGGGTTCCTGGGGAGTTCCAATTCACAGCCATTCCTGATGCCTCTGGGTTTCAAAGCGTTTGGCCAGCATTAACAAAGAGCACCATGCCAAGGCTGTCTGGGTGAGTGATCCCTATCTCTGTACACAATGCAGAGATCCGCCTGGAAGAACTGGGAGTCCCTGGGCCTCAGAACATGTGACCACAATTTAGCATGCCAGTGAGGGGCCAAGCTATCACTCCTCCCATATAATTGCTAACTCAGCTATCTGAGTCCCTTCTTGGGTCTGTCCAATCATTCCTACTTGTAAAGCCAGGGTGATTCAACCTTATAATAATGGCTCATATTTCTTTAGAGCATTAAGGTTTACAAAGCACTATCCTCATGATAACCCTGTGAGAGAGTTAGAGCAGGTATTATTATCCCTATTTTGGTAACAAGGAGACAGAACCTAAGAGATTAAATAACTTGCCCATGGTCACAGAGCTCGTAAGTGTACAAGCTGGGATGTAGAGCCAGGTCTCTCCTGCATGGTTAAGAAATGGGGATGGATATCCTTCATTATTCATTTTCATTAAATGTCTTTTTGGACAGTTCTGAAACTGTGCCCTCCAGTTGGTCTTGAAAAAAGAAACCTTGGTGGGGACTTGTGACTTGTGATTTTGCATAAAAGGTAACCTAAAACTGACCCACTTCCAGGGGTCCCACACTTTGAAATGAGGGGGCCCAAATTACAATTTGGGTTACGTGACACAATATGCTGCTGCCTCTAAAAATGCAGTGCAGTTGTCTCTCCTTATTTGAGCCCCACCCCCAAACCCAATATGTTTGTAATATTTGTCCCATTCCTGCTTTCTTTGATATCTCAAAGTAAGGCTCAGTCTATGAAATGGAAATGCTTGAAGTGAACTGGAACTTATTCCATCCTAGTCTCTCCTTTTAATAGCAGAAACTGGTTTTTATTTCTGCTGTCTCCTCCCACAGGGCCTAGTAAAAGATGATTGCCTCCATTGGGCCTTGGTCCATGGAGTTGACAGAAGGACTGAATGGTACAATAGTTCTCTATGTCAAGGAAAGTAGGAAATCACTCCAGATTCTCAAACCTGTGAGGAAACTGATTCACAAGGACACATTTTCAAAGCCCTGTTTTCTATCCCGATTAGTCTGTTGGCAAGAGCTCTGACATCCCTGGCTTGGGTCAGGATGGATGGTGGAACAACTAGTCTTCGGCCCTGTAGGAGAAAGAGATGTCAGTGAGTGGGGAGTGGGTTACATAGACCATGACTCCTTTAACTCAACAAAGGCCCTTGGTTAAGGATGTGAATCCCCATTGCCCTCAGGGTGGAGTTCTGTCGTCCATCATGCATCTCCATATTTATGTGACTGTAATTATGTTAGTCACTGTGTTCTTCTGAATAGCGGAAAATGATGAAAGAAATTCAGCCAGGTCTGAAAGAAATCAGGATGCAGGGAAGTAAAAATCTTCGGGGGGTAAATGAAGCTCTTGGCCACAGCTGGGAGTCTGTATCATTATCTAGTAGTACTTAAATGGACTGAGTCAAAAAAAACCCAGTACTTTTCTATAGAATGCAAGCTTCTTGACTTCACACACTGGGAGTACCCTGCATCCCTGTGGCCTCTCCCTCAGATTGGCCGGTTCCTTCCAGAACCTCCATTTTAAGGAGAATATCCAGGCCAATCATGGCTTTGTTTCTGTCCAGAATGCACTCCTGACTCTTCGAATTTTCTCTACCACACGCCTCCTCATCCCATCCCTTCATCTCTCCCTGCCCCTGCTTTTCAGCTGCTTCCTTTTAGGTGTTGTCTACCCCCATTAGAATGTAAGCTCCTTGAGGGCAGGCAATGTCTTTCTGCTTGTATTTTTGTATTGCCATTAATTAGTACAGTGCCTAATACATGATGAATGCTCAATAGCTTATTGTAGTTTGTTGACTTGACTTGAAAAATATTTGTTGACCTGAAGGCAGGGACTGTTTCATTTCTGTATTTGTACCCCCAGAGCCTAGCACGATGGTAGCTGGGTGGCACAGTGGATAGAGCATCATACCTGAAGTCAGGAAGACTCATCTTCCTGAATTAAAATCTAGCTTCACACACTTACTAGCAAGTCACTTAACCCTGTTTGCCTCAGTTTCCACATTTGAAAAATGAGCTGGAGAAGGAAATGGCAAACCACTCCAATATTTTTGCCAAGAAAACCCCAAATGGGGTCACAAAGAGTCAGACAATTGAAATGAATGAACAACAAGGAAAAAGCCTGGCACAATGCCTGGTACATAGTAGTCATTTCAAAAATTCTTGTTGATTGATTTCCTACTTAGATTTTGTATACACATACACACATACACACACATGCTCACACATGCATACATAAACACATATATGTATATGTATATATGTACACATATATGTATTTGTATATATCTATCTAGATCTATCTATATCGATATTGATATAGACGTTCTTCAGTCATTTTTTAGTCATGTCTAACTTTTCGTGACCTCATCTTGTTGTACCAGAAGTGAGCGAGACACACCACAGAGTATAAATTTTAAGTGGAGAATTTATTAGCCGGTGGCCATTGGAGTACGGCACCACAAATCAATGGCAAATGTGTTGGGGTGATGGCTTGGCTTATATAGGATATGGGGGTACAGAGTAGGGGGGGAACAGGAACAAAAGTCCTGGCTGATCAAAAGATTCAGTCAGGTTATCGTACTAGTGGGATAATCTCATTTACATTCCTTGGTGGAGTCACGGAGCCCCAGGGATATCTGCTAGACAGGGTCTGCCAGGTTATCCTTCAGTGGGATAGTCCTATCTACTGACATTCCTTGGTGGAGTCATGGAGTCCCAGGGGGTTTGCTAAATGCCAAAGATATCTGAGTCCATTCTTTCTGGGGGTGCTTGTCAGTAGCTAGGGGTTTCTCAGGGGTTCCTAATTTTCCTTGTATTACAATCTGGGATTTTCTTGGCAAAGATACTTAAGTGGTTTGCCATTTCCTTCTCTAATAGGGGAAGGACGTGTGTGTGTGTGTGTGTGTGTGTGTGTGTGTATGCTTGTGTGTGCATATGAACCCATAATAATAGTTTTCACATTTATATAGTATTTTAGGGTTTACAGCATATTTTACATACATTAACCCACTTGATCATCACGAACAGTGACTGGTTGCCATCCTTGTTCCCATTTTATATATACATACATACATACGTACATACATACATACATATATATATATATATATATATATATATATATATATATATATCCTCTATCCTCCCAAGTCCCATGATTCCCTCCTTTACTTGGCCTCAGCCTCACCCGGTGATAGTCATACTCTGGAGCTTACCATCACCGCAGGTGCTCCATTTCCAAGAACAAAACTCCACTATAACTTCCTATTATTCCACCCCTCCCTATTCCTTACCCCTCCCAAACCCACTCTTCGTCCTCATCATACCCTCTGTCTGGCAGTGCTTCATGAGATCATTACCCTTGCTCTGCCTTCACTTTTCCCCCTTTCCAATCTCTACCCTACAGTTACCCAGTCCAACTTCATACTGTCCTCTTCTCTGGAATCTCCTGACTCCTTGACAAATGCCATCTGTGAATTAGTCCCACCATTCACCCCCTCTGCTCCTACTCATCTGATGCTGAATGGAGCTGGAGGAAGTCACAACAAATTTATGGCCTTCACAGGGCAAGGCTATCTTTTTAACTCATTCCTGAATGATTCCCTATTGTATTTCCCACAGAAGCTATTCCAGATCTTCTCTTCACCCCACAAACTTCTCCTATCTCCCCATACCCAGTTTTAAATGTCATACTTAATTGAAAAAATGTGGCCATTCTCGATGAGCTCCCTATTCCATTCATCTCAAAACTCCTAGACATCATCTGGTACTCTTTCTTCCTTTCCTCCAGTGTTGGAGGCTAAGCTTGACTCAGATTGGCCTCCTGGTTGTTTAAGTCCATATAACAGTTAACAAAAGGAGGTTTACCTAGCCTTAACAGAGGAAGGACATTGATAGTAATGTGCTGGTCATCTTGATAGTATGTGGTCATAACCCATAGTCCCCACCTTGTGTCCTGGATGTTTTGTACTTAGGCTACTTGAGCCAATCAAATTTTGAGAAGAGTTTCAATACTTTCTAGGAGAAAATTAGTTTAGCCTGTGTTTTGTATGACCTTAGGAAAAGTGAGCTCAGGGCTGGGCCTTAGAAAATGTGGCAAAAGGGACTCACATGTACAAAAATATTTATAGCAGCTCTTTTTGTGGTGGCCAACAATTGGAAATTGAGGGGATACCCACCAGTTGGGGAATGGCTAAACAAGTTGTGGAATATGAATGTAATGGAATACTATTGTGCTATAAGAATTAATGAGCAGGCAGACTTCAGAAAAACCTAGAAAGACTTACATGAACTGATGAGAAATGAAGCGAGCAGAACCAGGAAAACATTTTACACAGTAATAGCAACATTGTGTGAGGACTAACTTTGATAGACTTATCTCTGCTTAGCAATACAAGAATCTAAGACAATTGCAAATGACTCATGATGGAAAATGCTGTCCATATCCAGAAAAACAACTAAATGAAGATGGAAGCATACTATTTGAGTGCTGTCTCTTTTTTCTTTTTGTTTCTTCTTTCTCGTGGTTTCTTCCATGGCCTCTAATTCATCTTTACAACATGACAATGTGAAAATATATTTAATATGAATGCATATGTAGAACCTATATCAGATTGTGTTCCATCTTGGGGCAGGGGTAGGGGAGGGACAGGGAGAAAATTTGGAGCTAAAAATTTTACAGAAGTGAATGGTGAAAACTAAAAATAAATGTAAATAAAATAAAAATAAAGAAAGAAAAAAAAGAAAAAGAAAATGTTGCCCTTACCACATCAAATTCTGGTAGAGGAGGCCCTTCTCCTTGCCAAGGTCCAACCTTTCTACGTGTGTCTTTGATCCCACCAGTGGCTTCCTCAAGCAGTCCCCACTGTAGTCTTGGGTATCTCCTTATGTATTGATTCCTCCCCACTGGATTCAGCATCCTTAAATCTCCTCTATTTCTGAAAACAAAAACAAACTGAAAAAACCCTTCACTAGCCCCTACCGTCCTCTCAAGTTATCACCCTATGTATCCTCTGCCTTCCTCAAACTCCTAGAAAAAGCTGTCTACTTCCACCCCCTCTACTTTCTCTTCTACCTTCATTTCTCAACCCTTTGCCATCCACCTTCTGATCTCATCACTTAACTGAAACTCGTCCCTGCAAAGTTACCAATAATCTTTTTATTGACAAATCTCATGGCCAATTTTCTTAGGCCTCATCCTTCTTGACCTCTATTCACCACTCACCTCCTGAGTCCTCTCTCTTCTCTGTGTTTTTATGGCGCTGCCTCTCCTGGCAATCCTACCTGTCTGACCGCTCCTTTTCAGTCTCCTGTGTTGGCTCATCATCCAAATTATGCCTCCTCACCGTTGCTGTTTGCCAAGGCTCTGCCCAAAGAATCTTTCTACCCTCTCTCATTTAGTGATCTCATTATCTACCACATGTTCATTTGTCATGTCTATACACATGACTCCCAGCTCCATAGATCCAACCCTAGCCTCTCTCTTGGGCTCCACTTCCATACCACCAGACATTTCAAACGGAATATCCCATAGATATTCAAACTCAGTATGTTCAAAATAGAACTCATCATCATGCCTCCCCCTGCCAAAATGGAACTGGGCCTCAAGCTTCTCCCCACTTCTATCCGTCCTCCACATAGCCGCTAAAAGTGATTTTTCTGAAGCTCAGGTATGACCATATTTTGCCCTTAGTCGATAAATTTCAGTGACTCCCTATTACTTCTAGAATAAAAATATAAAGCACTGTTTGACTTTTAAAGCACCCCCCCTGCTTTTTTGAGGTAATTGGGGGTTAGGTGACTTGCCCAGGGTCACATAGCTAGTAAGGATGGATTCAAACTCAGGTCTTAGGGCTGGGTGCTCTAAAGCCCTTTCAACCCTGCTCCTAACCTTCCTTTGTAGCCTGCTCATACATAAGTCCCCACCTCGTACTCTAAAATCCAGCCCAACTGGCCTCTTTCAGCTCATTACACAGTCATTTTATCTCCCATCTTCCTATTTTGTACAGGCCGGGCCACCCCCCACCCCACCATGCCTGTAACACACTCCCTCTTCATCTCTGTCTTTTGTACTCTTGTCTCTTGGAGATTCAGCTTAAGGCCCACCTGCTTCACAAATCATTGGCTCATCCTCCCCAACTACTAGGGCCTTGCCTAAACTACCTTGAATTTATTTTGCCTTTATTCTACATATGCTTATACACATAATTGGTGTCTCCCCTAATACGATGCACAATTCTTGAGGGCCGGGAACACCCAGTGCCCAGCACCATACTTGGCTTTATCAAGATAATAACTTGCTTGTCGATTGATTTATTGACTTTGCCAACATCACAACTACCAAGTACCTTGTGTTAGGATTCAAATGGAGATCTCCCTGACTCCAAGCCCAGTACTCTACCCACTAGGCTAAGCTATCTCTCGTGAACAGTAATATCCATAGCTGCACAGACAGTACACAAAACCACACACACAAAATAGAATTAACTTTAGAAAAGCTAGTGACAACATACACAGATGGACAATACACTGGGATCACCGGACTCTATGCCCTCATATCCATTCCCACTGGAGAGAGTGTTGGGTCTGGAGTCAGGAAGACCCAAGCTCGAATCTGACCTCAGACACTTCCTGGCTGTGTGATCCAGGCCAAGTCACTTAAGCACTGTCTGTCTCAGTTTCTTTCACTATAAATAGTGATGATAATATTAGCACCTACCTTGAAGGGTTATTATCAGGTTCAAAGGAGGTGGTATTAATAAAGTGCTTTAGCACAGCGGCAGCAAGCATAGTAGGTGCTTACTATCTGCTTCTTTCCTTCCTCTTTCCTTTTTACTTTTCTTCTTCCTTCTCTCCCTTCCTCCCTCCCCTTCCTTCCATGAACTTCACATGGCAGTGGAGTTTTTTTTTTATTATTAAAAATTTTTTTTTATTTTTAGTTTACAACACATGGTTCTACATAATTTTAAGATCCAGATTTTCTCCCCTCCCTCCCCCTCCCTCTCCAAGACGGCATGGAATCTCATATAACTACCATGTATAACTTCACATTGAATTAATTTATACACTAGTCAAGTTGTGGAGAAGAATTATGACCAATGGAGTGAATCATGAGAAAGAAGAGACAGAACCAAAAAAAAAAACCCAAAAACAAAAACAAAAGAGAAGAAAAACGGCGAGCATGAAGTGTGCCTCAATCTGCATTCAAACTTCACAGTTCTTTCTCTGGATGAAGATAGCATTTTCCATCGTGAGTCCCCTGGAGCTGTCCTTGCACCTTACGTTACTGAGAAGAGCAAAGTATGTCAGGGTTGGTCCTCACAGAATCCATATATCTGTGGTTGTGTACAATGTTCTCCTGGCTCTGCTCCGCTCACTCAGCATTATATCGTGTAGGTTTTTCCAGATTGTTATGAAGTCCGTATCATCCCCATTTCTTATGGCACAATAGTATTCCATTACCTTCATATACAGCTTGTTCAGCCATTCCCCAATTGATGGGCATCCCTTTGATTTCCATTTCTTGGCTACCACAAAAAGAGCCGCTATAAATATCCTTGTACATATGGGTCCTTTTCCCGCAGTGGAGTTTTTTTTTTTAATGTTTACTGCCCTAAGCCAAATAAACCCAATGGCATTATTAGGTGTGTGGGCAATGGAATTGTGAATTTATTGGGCTGATAACCTTTTTAACAGGAGCAGGAAAACTACCTTCGGGTCTTCCGTCTTCTTCCTTTAGAGCTTAGATTGACACTTGCTAACATGGAAAATCATAAACATGGATTCTACTCAAGCAGCCCCAAGGCTTGGGCACCCGGAGGCTGAGCAGGCCATGAGAGACTGGGCCAAACCCATCTCCTGGGAGGTTCTGCTAATTCAGCCAGAAACAATGACAGAGAGTCCTTAGATGCTTTCCTGGTTCCATAAAACCTATCTGTTTAATTAACTGTCTTTTCCTTTGAACTAATGTGTCTTCTGGTCAGTCTGATAAAAGAAACATTAAGTATATAATTCCTTACAACCACAAAGACCAGTGAGTTGGTTCCCAGAGCTTCTGTTCTCTTTCTTTCCCCTTATCTGTGAGAAGTAATAAATTATGTCACATTTATATAGCTTTTTAAAGTTTATTGCCAAGTACTTTCCTCCCAATAACCCTGTGAGATAGGTAGTAAGTACCCTATGAGTCAGTCAGTCAACAAGCATTTATTAAGTGCCTACTGTAAGCCAGGCCTCTAGGCGGCACAGTGGAGAGAGCCCCAGGCCTGGAGTCAGGAAGACCTGAGTTCAAATGCAGCCTCAGACACTTACTAGCTGTGCTGTCCTTGATAAGTTAGTTAACCCTGTTTGCCTCGGTTTTCTCATCTATAAAATGGAAAAGGAAACAGCAAACTGCACCAGTATCTTTGCCAAGAAAAAGGGTCACGAAGAATTGGATACAACTGAAAAATGACTGAATAACAATAATAGCTGAATTGAAGAGTTCACAGAAAGAAATAAATTTGAGAAGGCTGGAAAGGTAGAAAGAGGCCAGGTTATATTAAATGCCAATCAGGGCTTTATTTTTTTTAAATTTAAGCATAAACCTGCCAGAAACAATTTAATTAATTTAGATTATTCTAATCTATTCCATTCTAATCTAATCTATTCTAATCTAAACATTTCTACTTAGAGAGAGAAAGGATATGGGTAGGTATTCCATAAATCTGAAAAATTTCTCTCACGAGTCATTTTTCAGTCTAGAATTTATCACATTCTCAAACAATAAATGAAATTTCACAATGAGTTAAAACATAGCTCTAGAATGCAGGATAAAATTTGGTTAAAGTTTTATTTCATCCAACAGAACGATAGTCCCACAGCCATTTCCTAACACCATTCAAACAGAGGACTTTGTATTTGATCCTAAAAGTGACAGAGGGTCACCTCTGCTTGTGATTCTAAAGTCACTTTGCCGGGTGAGTGAAGGATGGATGGGTGTGGGGAGAGACTTGAGGCAGGCGGCCATTTAGAAGGCTATTGTAGTAGTCCATTAATTCTATGGGTAGAATACTATCCACAAACCTATTTAATTTCAGAATTACTGCGGGTGGGGCTCAGAGGTATGAATACATTTTGTAGTTCTCAGGCAAGGAATGGGCCCTTTCCATTATTTTGGCCAGAACCCAAAGCTACTAGTTACGCCACTGGAAAGAATGCTTTGTTATATACGTAAGATGCTGTTGGCCACCGACGCTTAGAGGATAAATCCCACACGAAGCCACCTGCGGTCCTCCAGGTGCTGGTCCCTCAGGCAGGTGTGAATGAGTTTCCACTGGCAGCCAGCACAAGTGTAGGGGTTGAGACGAGGGGAGGCAGGAGCCGTGACTCCCCCTTTCTTCCCCCTCTCTCCGCTAGGGTTGCAACAACCGTGTATCCTAATGTCTGAAGGGAAATCGGACATTGGCCACCTTGTGTGGAGGGCCCTGGTCTTTCTTCCAATTCCTTAGGGAAAGTTGAACTGGTGAATGTTAATATCTGACCTGCTATAGAGGAATCCCTGATACACATTCCATGGTCTCCCTCTGCAGCCAGGGTTCAACCATTGCATACATCTCAAAAAGTGTGAAGAGAATGAAATCTGCTGGAAGCCCTATTCTTCCCCTCCCATACCCAGTTGGGTGGCCTCCAGTGAGGATGTGGGAACTACGATCAACTAGGTTCCCTTTGGGGGGAGGGTGAAGAAGAAAGGAAGGAAATGTGCACTTATTAAGTACCTACTGTGTACCTGGCACTGTGCTAAGTGCTTTATAAAAATTAGTTCATTTGAGACTTACAGCAACCCTATGAAGTAGGTGCTGTTATGATCACCACTTTACAGCTGAAGAAGGTCTTCCTGACTCCAGGTCTACACTCTATTCACTGTACCTCCTAGCTGCTTCTAGAGGGAGCAGATCAGGACCTGTTATTTTTCTGGTGTAGGGAGCTCCCAGTGAGGAACTTCTACCAATGCAGATCTGTCTCTTCTTTGTAATTCATAGTCTTACGTAGAGCACTGTTAGGTGACTTGCCCAGATTTATACAGTCAGCGTATATCAGAAGCCAAGACTTGAATCCAGATCTTGACTCTGAGGCTGGTTGTCTATCTGTCACACCACACTGCCTCTCCAGACGTAGCTTCCTCTAACCAGTCTGCTTTGGCTTACAGCTGTAAGGGGAGAATCAGGGATTTTTCTTCCTTTTTCTTTCATCCTATGCCCCCCACCCCCCTGTTTGCCTCAGTTTCCTAACTGTGAAATGGGAATAATGATAGCACCTGCCTATCAGGCTTGTTGTGAGGATCAAATGAATTAATATTTCTATAGCACTTAGCACAGTGACTGGCACATAGTAGGCACTTAACAAATCCTTCCTTCCTTTCCTCCTTCCTTCCCTCCTTCCTTTCCTCCTTCCTTCCTTCCTTCTTTCCTTCCTTCCCCCTTCTTTCCTTTCTTCCCTCTCTCCCTCCCTCCTTCCTTCCCTCCCTCCTTCCTTCCTTCCTTCCTTCCTTCCTTCCTTCCTTCCTTCCTTCCTTCCTTCCCAATGCCTCCAGGTATGAAGATTTCCCCTGAAGAGTCTTAATTTCCTTCAGTCTGAGTTTTTAAAATTATGGATTAATTTCCTTGGAGTGTGGATTGCCCTTACTGTCTCCTCCATCAAGGAGATGGTCTGGCATATTAGGCCACAACATTAAAGCAGGGTGGGGGGAAAGCTTGGCTTCCCATAAGATTCATCTATCTGTGGTGGCAGAGTCTTCCCAGCTTTAGTTGTGGCAGTTAGTTCCCTTTAGGTTCAAAGGGACATCTGCCTATAATGAAGGTCTGGAAAGTATCAAAGACTAATTATGAAGACAGAAACATCCCTGATCGGAGAAGAAAAGAAACCAGTTCTTTACTTATCCCATGTGTTATATGTCTTATGTCATATGTATATAGAACAGACGTGGCTAAGAGGGAATTGAAGCCCAAGATTAGTGAGGAGATAGTACCACAGCACAACGCTTCTTTCAATAGGTTTAAGTCTCTTGTTCCAGATGAAATACACCCCCAGGGTAGCAAAAAAGACTTTTTCATGTGATTGCTAAAGATCTGTCAGATATCTCTGAGGAATATTCAACCACCGGAGAGATACTAAAAGAAGGAAACATGTTGTCCTAATTTTTAAAAAGAGAGAAAAAGGTAGTTCTGGAAACTACGGATCACCAAGAAGCAAGTGTTCAGCAAAATTAAAGAATGGTTTATTAAAGGGATGGCCTATAAGTACTTAGAAAGGAAAACATTTAACCATTAAGAACCAGGATAGAGAGTTGCCTTGTAACTGTCCCATGACAAAATTCAGTTCAATAGGAGCAGGGGAGAAGGAAGAACACTGCAGCCCAGAGTCTGCCCAGATGCGGAGAAGGGATGTGGGCAGAGGGGTTGGTCCTAAGAGAGAAGTATCACTGCATTGGAAATGAGGGATTGAAGGAAGACCGCCTAGGATCTTGATGCAAGCTACGGGACAGCGGTTGTCTTGTGGGAGGGGTGAAGTGCGGCCCTCACCCAGGTCCCTACCATTGGCTTCCATAGCACATCTCTTAGGGTGCTCTTCCTTTTAAATTTCTTTAAAGGTAAACATTTACCAAATTCTCAGTCTTAAAGTTATTTTTATTCATCATTTCATTCATCTTTATTTTATTTTCATCATTATATAATACCTATTTATTCATCAAAATAAAAACTGAAAGTTTAACTAAACTTCATTTTTAAAAAATGACAACTAGGCTTTACTTTAAAATTCAAACTTCTAAATCAAATCCTTTTAAAAATAAACTTTTCATCAAACCCCTTCTTTTACCTCAGAACACAGAACAAAAATTTTTTTCCAGTCTTATCTTCTTAGCTTAAGAGCCAACTGGACCCCGCATCTGTCACCTTGTACTTTGCCAGGAAGACCTGGTGATGAAGCTTTAGGTTGGTGATGAGAGGTTCTTCATTTTAAAATTTAAAATTTTAACTTCTTTGCCTTCCTTACCTTTACCAATCAGAGACTTAGGTCATCTTACACTAATGGCTCGGCTGTAGAAAACAAAGGGACTGTAGAAATTAAAAGGAGGAAAAATGTCTAGCTGATATTTTAACATTTGGGTGGGGGAGGTAATCAGGGTTAAGTGACTTGCCCAGGGTTATACAGCTAGTAAGTATCTGAGGCTGGATTTGAACTCAGGTCCTCCCACAATTGGTGGACCAGGTGGACCATAAAATTGGTAGAACCAAAGTTTTATAGAAGTTGTGTAAGAGTGATCCCAGTTTTTCCCAGAGGCTAAGGCAGTATAGGGAAAAATTCATTCCCAAGTTATTGCGATGGGGTGGGGGGAATGCTTATATTTTTTGATAATGTTATATCTTCAAAGTAAATATCTTTTTCTAAAAGCTAATTGATGTGAAATAGCTAAGGGAACAGTGCTAGTTACTGACCCCTAACAGTGGGGAGAACAGAGCTGGTAAAGGCTCAAGCCTTCACCATTAGAGAGGAAACACCCGCAAACCCCTTAGAGTACTCCTGGAGCCCTGCCCAAGGGGCACGTGTAGTAGCCTGACTTGCTATACTGAGATGGATGTGGCCAGGCTTAGAGGTGATCTTGTGAGGTTGAGTGGTCTGGAGATCCTAGGTCTCTTTGGATTGGTGGTTAGGAAAGAAACACCTGTCAACTACCAAAAACTCTTGAAGAAGATGACCAGCGATAAGAAGGAAGAACAAGCTTGGATTGTTTTATCAGAAGACATGACTGGTGGTTGTTTGTATAACACAGAGCTGAGGTAGAATATAACCCAATCAGCAATCCTGCCAATTGCTTTATGTTCTGATGAGGTTTAAAAGTATTAACCTTCAGAGAGAATATAATAATAGTCATAAATTAAGTTAATCAATCTTGTTTTATTTCATTCTATTAACATGCACTGTGAGTCTTTTGTGTTCATTAGAATTTCTTTTGTGTGTAGGAAATAAATACACTCTCTATTTGTTGTCGTTCAGTCATTTCAGTTGTGTCTGACTCTTCATGACCCCATTTGGGGTTTTCTTGGCAAAGATACTAGAGCGGTTTGCCATTTCCTTCTCCAGCTCATTTTACAGATGAGGAAACTGAGGTCAACAGGGTTAAGTGACTTGCCCAGGGTCACACAGCTAGTAAGCATCTGAGGCCAGATTTGAACTCAGGAAAATGAGTCTTCCTGACTTCAGGCCCAGTAAGTACTCTGTGCACCTCCTAGCATGCCCCATACCTGATTTATATTGCTCATTGTGAACCTTTAACTTCTTTTGGGAGACTTTAAACATAACTTTAAACCTAAGTTTTAAATAATTTCTCCCAGAGTGATTGGACTGGGGTTTAGCAAGATGAATCAAGAATGAGGGAAGAAAGTGACCATAACTCCTCTCATTAGAGGCCTGGCTCTCTTGGGACTGAACTGAGTTCAGGGGAGAGTGGCCCTTTAGGGAGAAGGAATGGGTGCACAATGATTAGATAAGGAAAAACATTCTAATAAACTGGTCCAAAAGTAAAGTGGGCTGCTTTGGGAGGTAGAGAGTCTCTTTCATTGATGACCCTCAAGAGGAAGGCAAATAACTATTTGTTAGGGATGTTGTATGGGGATACTAGTTCATTAGACTGTATGCTTCTTGAGGGCAGGGACTTTTTTTTGGCCTCTTTTTGTATTATTAGTACTTAGCACAGTACCTGGAACACGTTGTTGCTGAGTGTCATTTGTGTCTGACTCTTCATGATCCCACGGACTATGTACTATGGTACACCGGGCCCTTCTATCCTTCACTATCCCTCAAAGTCTGTCCAAGTTCACGTTCATGTTCATTGTTTCTATGACATCATCCATCTCATCATCTGCCGTACCCTTTTCCTTTGCTTTCAATCTTTTCCCACATCAAGATCCTTCCCAATGAGTCCTGTCTTCTCATTACATGGACAAATTACTTAAGCCTCAACTTCAGTATTTGACCCTCCAGTGAATAGACTGAATTAATTTCTTTAAGTATTGACTGATTTGATCTCCTCGCTGTTCGAAAGACTCTCAAAAGTCTTCTCCAGAACCACAATTCTAAAGTGTCAATTCTGCAGTGCTCAGCTCTCCTTATACTCCAACTCTCACAGCCATAGATTGCTCCTGGAAAAACCATCACTTTGACTATATGGACTTTTGTCAGCAAGGTTTTGTCTCTGCTTTTTATTATGCTGTCAAGATTTGCCATAGCTTTCCTTCCAAGGAGGAAACATCTTTTAATTTCATGGCTGCAGTCTCTATCCAAATTTGATCTTTGAGCTCAAGAATATAAAATCTGACACTGTTTCTATTTCTTCTCCCTCTTTTTGTCAGGAAATGATAGGACCAGTTGCTAAGATCTTAGATTTTTTTTATTTAGATTTTAAGCTTCAAGTCAGCTTTTACACTCTCCTTTTTCACCCTTATTAAGAGGCTTCTCAATTCTTCTTCACTTTCTGCCATCAGAGTGGTATCATCTGCATATCTGAGATTGTTGATGTTTTTCCTGGCAACCTTACTTTCAGTTTTTGATTCATCCAGCCTGGTATTTTGCATGATGTGCTCTGCATGCACGTTAAATAAATAAGGTGACAATAAAAACCTTGTTGTACTCTGTTTCCAGTCTTAAACCAATCCATGTTCAATTCTAACCATTGCTTCTTGACCCAAATACAGGTTCCTCAGGAGACAAGTAAGATGATCTGGTACTTAGATCTTTTTGAGGACTTGCCACATTTTGTTGTGATCCACACAATGAAAGGCTTTAATGTAGTCGATGAAGCAGAAAAAGGTGTTTTTCTGGAACTCCCTTGCTTTTTCCACAATCTAGCGAATGTTGGCAATTTGGTCTCTAGTTCCTCTGCCTCTTGCAAAAACATCCTGCTCTTCTGGTAATTCTAGGTTCACATGTTGCTAAAGCCTAGCTTGTAGAATCTTAAACATAACTTTGCTGGCATGTGAAATGGGAGCAATTGTTTGGTAATTTGAACATTCCTTGGCATAGTAGGCTGAGAGGAATGATTATTAAACAACAAATTATTGGAGAGACCCTGACATTTTCCAAAAATTTACCCCACCTAGCCTGTCTTATCTAGGTGGCGTTGTTGCCTCATCCAACTGGAAAATCTTACAAAGAATTTAATCTAAGGTGAATTCTAGCCCACTGCGTTCTACTCAGGCAGGTTTGGGCAACAGGGTAGATCCTTTGTCTAGATTGCCCAAGGCTGTGGGTGATTGATTTGGAAGTAAACGTCATGATCAAAGTTACATCCCCTACCCTTCATTAGAATAGGTCCACTTCTCATTATAATATTCATTATTTCTCATTACTTGTTAACCAGTCAGAGTTGATTGCCACCTTCAGGAACACCTGCTTTTCAAAAGGCACATAAGCGTTGAGGGTGTTCCATGAGGGGTCTTCGGCATTCGAGAGTGTCACTGACCCCTTTTATTAATTATATGCTAGTGTGATTAATAAAATGATTACCTTTCATGTGTCACAAGGCACTTAATAAATGCTTATTGAATTGAATTTGATTGAGAAGCAAGTTGTACTAATTGGCATCTGAGGCTCCTTCTGACTTGATAATTTGGGAAGTCCTCCTTCTGAGCTCTAAGATTCGTCGATACAAATATGGAGAATGTTGGCTTTTGGGTCAGAGGATCTCCGCCACTTTCATCTCTCTGGGCCTCAGTATTCTCATCTGTAAAATAAGGAGGCTGGATTGTGTCTCTAAGGACTCTTCCAGCCCTAGCATCACAATCCTACAGTATGATCTTGTGGTCCTATTTCTATTCTGTGAGAGAGATCCCCGGCCTTTATACCTCTCAGGCATTTGTGTGACTGTAGAAAATAGAGTGCAAAAGCCTGCCTGTTCCCTTCTTACTTTTCCCTCAGCAATTTGCTGACCCCCTGGGTTACAGTAATGGAAACAATCTCTGGTTTCCTTTTGGAAACTTTCTCTTAGAAATATCTCAAAAATTGCAACTCAGTTCTTTTCAGATTGAGTTGCCTCCAACACTGTTTTATCTTGAATGTATTTATTCAGGTGCACCCTAAGCTCTAAGTAGGAGTTTCTGCACCTGAGGCAATCATTATATTAAATATGTCCAGGGCATGATGCACAAAGAAAGAGGCAGGACCAGGAGCCACTCCTATAAGCAGAGACCTCAGGACAGCATGTAACCACTACTGGGGAAAGTCTGTCATCTGGTACTGGCTTATTTTCACATACTATTTTTTTATAACTTAATCACTAAGGTTAGTAGTTTCTAAATGACTAGAAACCAAAAAACCTGATTGTTGGGGAGAAGGGGAATTGGTGACCCCAACATCAAACAAATGCTTTAGGGAGTGAAAAGAGTGCTTTAAGTCAACACCCCTTTTTTGTTGTTCAGTCGTGTCTGACTCTTTGTGACCCGATTTGGTTTTCTTGGCAAAGATACTGGATAGGTTTGTCATTTCCTTCACCAGTTCATTTTACAGATGAGGAAACTGAGGCAAACAAGTGACTTGCCCAGGGTCACACAGCTAGTAAGTGTCTGAGGCCAGATTTGAATTCACATTTTCTTGACTCTAGGCCTATCTACTGTACCACCCAACTGCCGCTTTTCTTTATCCCACAAAAAAAAAATCAACAGCCCACAACTTTAAAGTATCATGAGAGAATATGAAGAGTTGGAAGAGGTCTTAGTCACCATGTAGTCCAATTTCTTTCTTGTTCATAGACCAGACTGGAGCTCAGGTCCCACCAGCCACAGCCTCTGACCTCTTCTCTCCCACCATCTGGGGAATCTGATGAGACAAGAGTCAGCTCCATGGCCAAATTGCTCCCTACGCCACATTGCTAGCTAGCCTGCTCCCACATCTGTTCTTAACACTCTGTCACTGGACTCCACCCTGCCAATAGCTCCTAGAAATAGTAGGAAAATGCCTCGGTTGTCCTGCCCTGGTTGCTGCTCTGGAGTAACCTTCTTTCTGACTTGTTCTACTTAAATGCCATTTCTACTTCTTATATCAGTGTATCAGGAATTGGGGTAGTGGGCTCTGAATTAGCTATGTGACCTTAGGCTTCAGTCTTCCCTTCTAAGAGTTATTTTCTTCATCTGTAAAATAAATAGGCTACCTAGATATTCTCTAAAGTGTCTACCAGGTTTTTTTTTCTTTTAAAAAAAGCATCATAGCTAGCATTCATGTATCACTTTAAGGTTTGCGTGTTATTGTTCAGTTGTTTCAGTCCTATCTAACTCTTCATGACCCCCTTTGGATTTTCTTGGCAGATGCTGGAGTAGTTTACCATTTTCTTCTCCAGTTTATTTTACAGGTGAGGAAACTGAGGCAAACTGGGTTAAGTGACTTGCCCAGGGTCACACAGCTAATAAGTGTCTGAGGCCAGATTTGAACTCAGGAAAATGAGTTTTCCTGACACCATACCTGGCACTCTATCCATTTTGTCATCTAGATGCCCTTTAAGGTTTGCGTAGCGCTTTGTGAATTCTGACCTCTTCTTATACTCACAACAACCCTGGGAGGTGGGTGCCATTATTGTCCCCACTTTATAGCTGAAGCAACCAGAGCTTAAGCGTCATATAGCTAGTAAGTGTCTGAGGCCAGGTTTGAACTTCCTGCCTCCTGAACTTCCTGGCTCCAGGTCCAGCCTTCTATGCACCGCACTACCTAGCTGCCTTTTAAATTAAATGTCTTATTAGAAATTTAATGATTAAACTTGTTTAGTAAGTTCATGCATCCAAGTAAATTAATTTCGAGCTATAAACTCTCAAAGAGACATTATGGAAGAACGAGAATATTAGATCCTATGACTTTCTTCCTGTCTTAATGGTTTCAAAATCAGGAAGACCTGAGTTGATGTCTGGCCTTTCAAATATGCTGACCTTGGGCAAATCACTTAACCTCTTAATGTCCCAGGCCACCTTTTAAGATTTCAAGTGGCAGCAGCTGCCAGTCACTTAGAAAGAATTTCTTCCTGGAGGTTTCCAGCCCAATTAAAAAAAGATTATATTTTCTCTCTCCTTCCCTCTAAATCCCCATTATGGTTCTTTAACTATTTGTTTAAATTTACATTTCCTTATATGATTAGAGTTAGAATGTAGCCCATTCTTTTGATTCTGTCTTTTTAAATTTCACGTTATTGCTTAAAGATCTCTCTCCAGATTTCTATATTCTTCAAACCTGTCTGCCTTAATTGCATTATAGTATTTTGTTCCATATAATTGTTCGCTATTTAAGACATTTATATTGTGCCTAGTTCTTATTATTGTTTTGTGGTTGCATATAATGCTGGCTAGGAGAATTCTCTGATTCTTTTGTCTAGGCAAAGGCTTCCACAAGCACCACCACGAGTCCATCTTATCCTCTCCCTTCCTTTCCCACCCCCAGCTCTGGCTTCTTCTATGAAGAGAAATCCAATTCCCCCTACAGTGAAAACCAGACAATCCTTATGGCTGAGAAGGTAGATGAATGATCTCTAAGAGGCTCTGAAGACGTGTTGCCATGGAGGCCCTGGAAGAATCGTTATTCTTATCCTAGATCTGGTGCTAAATAATAATAACTCACATTTATATGATACTCGATAATTACAAGGAGCTTGATGTCAGTGCTCACACTGGTGGGTAGTGCAGGTAATATTTATCTTCGTTATGCAGATTAGTAAACTGAGGCTCAGAGAGGCTAATTACTTGTCCAAGGTCACATAGGACATAAATCATAGAGTCATAGGATTTCAAAGCTGGAAGGGACTCTAAGGGTAACTTAGTCCAACCATCCCATTTTAGAGATTAGGAAACTGAGGACCAGAAGGTACCCAAGGTCATACAAGTAATAAGTGACATTTGTAAGATTTGAACCTTGGCCCATTTCCATTGTGTCATGCTGTCTCCCAGACAGGGGTTGGAAAGGGTCTGAGGGGCCACCTAGTCTGTTAATTTTCTGAGTCTAAATCTAACGCTCTTTTTTGTGCAGTCACTTTTCAGTAATGTCTGACTCTTTGTGATTCCATTTGGGGTTTTCTTGACAGAGATGCTAGAGTGGTTTTCCATTTCCTTCTCCAATTCATTTGACAGGTGAGGAAACTGAGGCAAACAAGGTGAAGTGACTTGGCCAGAGTCATACAGCTAGTGAGTATCTCAGGTCCGATTTGAACTCAGGTCCTCCTGACTCCAGGCCTGATACACTATCCACTGTGCCACCTAGCTCTTTACCTGATACCAAAAGGGTATTAGGTTAGGGGCAAAGCAAAAACAGGCTAAATTAATGGTTGTGATCTTGGTCAGCAAAAGAGTTATAGGGAATGAGATGAGTCAGAAATACTAGACTCTAGGAATGTCAGAAGGAAACTCTTCACTCACGCCCTTCACAGCTGGCATACTTTCATTCCCTCCCCCTCCTACACTTGCTCTTTAAGTAACAAGTGTACTCTAAGGTCCACAGGCATCAAAGACATTTTTCCCCAGAGCTTGTTCCGACCCAGATTCTTTGAGTCATCAATCATTTTGTTTGTCTCCTTATTTTTGGTTTGCTTTATTGACATTTTATGTTTTTAACATCACTGTCATTTCTCAATAACTCCTCCTCCCCCCTTCAAGGTTCTATGGGTATGGCGGCAGAGAAATTATTGAAGGTTCTATAGGTATGGGGGAGCAGGAGTTATTGAAGGTTCTACGGGTATGGGGGGTAGGAAGAGTTATTGAAGGTTCTATGGGGGGGGGAGGAAAAGAGGAGTTATTGAAGGTTCCATGGGTGGGAGGAGAAGAGGAGTTATTGAAGGTTCTACGGGTATGGGGGGTAGGAAGAGCTTTTGAAGGTTCTATGGGTGGGAGGAGAAGAGGAGTTATTGAAGGTTCTACAGGTATGGAGGAGGAGCAGTTATTGAGAAAGTAGAGCAGACCAGACCATCATAGGGACCACACTGAGCAGCTCATGAAGCATTCCACCTCTGTCTGTAGTCCAAAACCTTTCTAAAGGAAGGAAATGCGCTTCATCATTGGTCCTCTAAAACTAATGGTCATCGCATTCCATCTGAATTCTGATGACTTCTTACTGTTTTATTTATTTTATCATTTTGTCACTGTGGGCGTTGTTTTCTTGGTTTCACTCTTTGCTGTGCATCAAATTCATACATGTTTCTCTGAATGCTTCAAAGAAGACACTCCACCTCTTGGCTCCCTGAATTCTTTCTGGCTGTTCCCCCCCTTGCCCCCCACCGCCCCTTGATCCCCCCTTCTTGGAATGATCTTCCAATCTGACTACTGACCTATCTGGCTTCCTTTAAGTAACAACTAGTATCCAGGAAGCCTTCCCCGATCGCTCTTAATTCCAGTGCCTTCCCTCTGTTAATTATTTCTTATTTATCTTGTATATGACTTGCTCTCACACACACACACACACACACACACACACATATTACATATATATATATACATATATATATACACATATATGTTTGCATGTTGTCTCCCCCCCCATTAGATTGTAAACTCCTCGAGGGCAGGGATTATATTTTGACTCTTTTTGTATGTTATTGTTCATTCATTTCATTTGTGCCCAACTCTCTGGGACCCCATTTGGGATACTGGAGTGATTTACCATTTTCTTCTCCAGCTCATTTCACAGATGAGGAAACTGAGGCAAATAAGGTTAAGTGACTTGCCCAGGATGACACAGGTATTAAGTGTCTGAGGCCAGATTTGAACTCAGGGAGATGAGTCTTCCTGACTCCAGGCCCAGCACACTATCCACTGCACCACCAAACTGCCCTTCATTTTGTAACCTCAGTGCTTAGTGCAGTCCCTGGCGCATAGTAGGCACTTAATAAATGTTTATTGATTGATTGATCATATGGTACAATAATATTCCATTGTATTTGCATACTATAGTTTGTCATTCTCCAGTCAATGGGCATCTGCTTAATGTCTTTCTCCCCAAACCTACTCTTCTTCCAACCTTTCCTGTTTCTATCAAGGGCACTACCATTCTTCTATTCATCCAGGCCTTCAACCTCTGATTCCTTCTCGACTCTTCCCTACCCCTCTCCCCACACATCTAATCAGTTGCTAGGTCTTGTCAATTATACTCCCATGACATCTTCCACTGCTGTTCCTTTCTCTTTCCTCACAACCCTAGTTCAGGTTGTTATCACCTCTAACCTGGAACATTGCAATGTCCTCCTGATTGGCCACTCTCGCTTCGAGTCTCTCTCCTCTTTAATCCATTCTTCACAAGTTGCCAAGGTGATATTCTGAAGGCGTAGGTTTGACTGCATAACTGGCTTGATAAACTCCAGGGGTATGCTAGACCCAGCTCAAAATGGCTAGTAAGAGCTGATTGTTAAATTTCCAGTGTGAGCATTTATACCTCAGAAGGTGGCAAATGCTACAAATTAGGGCTTAATTTATTGTTTTATTGGTTGTCTAGATTTAAGAAAGTGATGGGGAAAATAATAATAATGAAAATTAAACTTAAAGGTGCAACTTGGGGGCATTCCCCGCCCCCCAAGAGCCTGTGGTTAAACAGTTACCAGAATACTGCAGGATAAACTCCGGTGGCTCTATGTTAGCTCTAGGATCAAATATAAACTCCTCTGTGTGGTATTTAAAGTCCTTCACAACCTCGCTGCAACATATCTTTCTAGGCTATGACTTTCACACACTTCATACTGTGGTAGGCCGGCCAAACTGACTGCCCCTCCTATGTGACTTTCCATCTCCTAAACATTCTTTCTCTAGCCTTTGGACAGGCTGTCCTTCATGGATGGCTCAGTGGATAGAAGGCCAGGTCTGAAGTTAGGAAGATCTGAGTTCAAATCTAGCCTCAGACACTTACTAGCTGTGTGACCCTGGGTAAGTCACTTAGCCTTTGTCTGCCTCAGTTTCCATGTCTATGAAATGAGGATAATAAGAGCACCTACCTTCCTGTGTTGTTGAGAAGATTGAATGAAATGATAATTGTAAAGCACTTAGCCCAGGGTTAAGCACTATATAAAGGTTAGACATTATTATTAATTCTTGGTTTCTTCCAAAGTTCAATTCAAGCGCTGTCTCCTCCTATTTGAGGCTTTTCCTGATTCCCACCAGCTGCTAATTTAGCAGAAAGCTAAATTATCTAGCACTGATTTTATATCTATTTTGCATATACTTACATGTGTATGTGAGAGGGGAACACTGAAGCTGAAAGTCTAGAGGGCTAAAGAATAGAGATATCAAGGTGTAAAAGGAAAGGCCTTCAGATGCAAAATAGACATTTCCCACACCAGAAAGGGTCTGAGGCTTAAATAGCTCAGTTGCATAATGAAGAGTCCAGAGAGACAATGAATTTGCTTCTAGGGCACTGGCTGCATTCCTACCTTTGTCCCTAGATGTAGTCTAAGTCAGATCCCCAAAGGAATATGGGAGAGGTGCTGAGTGATTTGTAACTGATTATCTTAAAGCACGGTAGTGGCTTACTAAGAGTAGGGGTTTTAAGCTAGGAAGGATTGTCATACTAAGGAGGCTAGACTTCACCCACCTTTGGCCTGGACTTGACAAACAATTTCAGAGCTGAGGCTCTGAGGGAGTCAAAGAGAAGAGGCTTCTGTTGATCCTTAGCTGAGGGTCACTACTGTAAGAAATGGGAGGAGGAGTTTTGTTTCCACAGAACTAAAGGTGTGCTTCCCCACCCTCCCCCACCCCAGCTTTAGCAGAGACCAGGCCTCAAGGTCGGTCAGGTGAGAGGTCAGAGGCTTGTACGCATGTGCATGCTTTTTGAGAAGGCAGTCTAGGGAATTAGAGAGGCCAAACCCACTTGAACCAGTTCAAGCTTATCTAGGGTCTGGTCTTGGTCAAGAATCCAGGCCTACTGATTTGCATAATAAGCATATGTTAAAGAGGGAAAGTAGGGGAAGTAAAAGAATATAGTTTAATCCTAAACTAAGACAAGGAAAATCTAATTAACCTCACTTTTGCTTCTGTATCCTTATTATCCTATTTATATAAACTGTATAACCTAGGAAAACTACGTAAAAAAAAAACTGTAAACTAACCATAACTCTAGCAGGAGTGGAGGGAATGGCTACCCCTGCTCTTGCAGCTGTATCAGTGTGAGTGTTCCCGTGAGCACTACACCTGCTCTCTTGAGGAGTGTAATAAAATGCCTTCCTCTGTCCACTATGGTCTTGAGTTCTTTGGGTGAGAATGGACAAATCACATAGATTTTCCTAAGGTCAAGTGAAGGGAAGCAACAGGCAGCGGAAGCTTGCTCGCTGGGCTTACTCCTGGATCTCATCTTGGGGTGTCCTGTGATCCCCACTGCGGTGGTAAGAGGGCTACCACTCTGGATTCCCTTGGGGAACTCTGTGGTCTGCACAGCCTTCTTAAGGAGATATCACTTGGGACTTCCGGCCCTGTCTTGGGAGCCTTGTGATCTTACCGCCATCCTAAGGGGCCATCGCTTGGGTCCTCCTTAGGGTCTGACCCCTAGGAGGCCCTGGGATCCCCACAGATTAAGTGGTGGCTACCACTTGGTCTTCCTCTGGGAGTCCTGTGGTCTGTACAGCCTTCCCTAGGGATTATGACAGGGTTCTTCCTCAGGACTTTGGCCCTGCCTAGGAAGTCCAGTGATCCCCAAAGCCATGTGTTCTCACAATTTGGGGAAGTCCAGTGATCCCCAAAACCACGTTTCTCACACTACCCTAGCTGAAAGAGCTCCATAGCCCTCCAGCTAAAAAGAGCACTATAAAACACCCAACAGAAGAGTGGAGTATTACTCAGCTGAACCGAAGAGTGGAGTATTACTCACTCGGCTGAACCGGTGGGAAATGGTGGAAAAGTTCACACCGGCTCATCAAAGCAAGATTAGGCAGTCTAATGGATTGACCCGTCCCTTAGAACTGCTGTGCCTTGAAAAGAACTCAGTAGCCAAGTTACCTGCCCAATCCAGACTGGCAACAACAAAGCAAGGGCAGACAAGCCTGGCTGGCCCAGGCTAGCAGCTGCTGAGCCCAGGGAAGAGCCAGAATGGCCACTCAACTCAGGCCGAGAGCAGATTGACCATTGGTCATGATACTGCTCTTTTTGAGTAGTAAGTCCAGCACACCCACCCATCCAGACGAAATATTGCACCTTGAAAAGAATCAGCCTAGTTGAGCAGCAGAGAAACTCAACCATCATTGATGTCATACCCTATAGCAAATGTCCTGAGGGATCTCCAGAGAAAGAAAGGACACAGAGGTCTTGCAGTTCTGGAATTATAAGTTACCAAGTTCATGTGGGCACCTCATAGGTATGTCTCACTATATCGTATTTTAAGTTCATGCTGGTTCTTCCCCTCATGAACTCATATATATATATATATATATTTGTGGTAGGGTGTACCCTTAGTGTTGGGGCGGGGAGAGGATGCTTTGTAACTATGTTCTTGCTTTGCCCTTGGAGAAAATGCCTTTGCTAAATAACTGAATCTACTGTCTTATTATTACATAGAAGTGTACCAATGGAGGGGCAGCTAGGTGGCACAGTGAGCACAGCAGCAGCCCTGGACTCAGGAGGACCTGAGTTCAAATGCAGCCTCAGACACTTGACATAAGTACTAGCTGTGTGACGTTGGGCAAGTCACTTAACCCCAATTGCCCTGCCTTCTCCCCTCCAAAAAAAAAAAAAGGAAAGAAAAAAAAAAGAAGTACACCAGTGGGAGCTCATGAGCTAAGGAACAGCTGATCACAAGGTTACCCCTAGAACTCTGAAAGTAACAGCAGCCATGTATCTTGAGACCCTAACTGCCAATACCAGCATGAGTTGGGTGAGTGGGCCAGAGGAGGAGGGTCTATTTATATATATTTTGTACTTATTTTGTACATTCTTATGTGTATACATGTTGTCATCCCTGAAAGGATGTAAGTTCCATGAGAACAGAGACTATTTGATTTATGTTTTTGATTCCCCCAGGCCTAGCACAGTGTTTGTAAAGTATTAAGTGTTTAAATACATACTGATTAATTTGTTTCTAGGGTTTTGTTTTATGTTTTGGTTTTTGGGTTGTCTTTTTTTTTTTTTTTTGCTATTGCAAAATGTGCTTCTATGAATATTTTGGTACATATGGGACCTTCTTTTCTGTCATTGTCCTCCTTGTAGTATAGGCCCAGTAATAGAATTATTGGGTCCAAAATTGAACAATTTAGTCACTTTTTTGTGTTTGTGCATAACTTCCAAATTGCTTTCTAGAATCATTGGACCAATTCTCAACTCCACAGAATATTAATGTGCCTGGCTTCCCATAGTCCTCACATTCACTTTTTCCATTTTGTCTTCTTTGCCCCAGCTCTTCTTAACATCCCCACCCTCTCTTGCCCCGTTGCTCCAAACCGTTGGTGCTGAAGCTCAGACTCTTGTGCTGGGCCCCCTTTCTTCATCTTCATTTAGCTCAGATGTAAAAACTCTCATCACTGGTGCCATTAAAAGTCTTATCTGACAACTAGATGCAATTTTTGCTTGCTTTTCCCTTCCAGATTCATCTGTAGGGATGAAGGCAGCTCTGATATCACTGGGAATTCAGAGAAAAGAGAGGTCTGGGTAAACTCAAAGGTAAAGGGAGTGAGGCACACATTCTCATATGGACCAGAAGGGAGAGAACTTTCCAAAAATGGAACCGCTGAAAAGTAAGAGACTCAACTGAGTAGGGTTTCTTTTCTGTCTACAACGTATCTTTGTAGTGTTCAGATTAGCTAGCTAAAGGGAAGGTGGGGAGGTGTGCAAAAAATGAACTGGAAGGAACCTAAGAAAAATGCACTGCCCTGGTTTGGTCCCCAGATGTCTTCTCTAATTCTCAGTTTTTTCTAGGATAGAGATAGCTTGATAGAATAGATTTGGATTCTGAGGACCTGAGTTCAAATCCTATCTCTGCCATGTACTTCTGGTGTGATCTTGGGCAAGTCACTTAACAACTTACGAGCCTCAGTTTCTCCTGGAAAATGAAAGAACTGGCCTACATGACTTTCAAGGTTCCTTCCAGTTCTAAATCTGTTATTGCTAAAAGCCCTCTTATCACAGGGAGTGAACTATTCTAGCCTAAACCCAAGGTGGAAATAGGGATTTGCTGATGGTCCTGGACTAAGACCATAAAGTACCCAAAGAACTATTTGGCAGAAATTGGCATCACACTGTTGTCTTTTTAAAGCACTCCCTCTTGACAAAATCACCAGTGTCAGGGCCAAAGATACATCTACTTCTTGGTCTTATATGTTCACTGCTGACACAAGGAGGGAAAGCATTAGGTTACTCAATTAGCCAAGTATGAAGCATTTTCTATGTGCTAGCAACCGAACTAGATGCTAGAGATACACATACAAAACTGAGATGATCTCTGTCCTTAAAAAGTGTAAGAAGGATGCAACCAGGGGTATGCTGCAGCCAGCTCTAACCAGCTCTTCAGAGTTGATTGTTGTATTTTTAGTATGGGTTTTTATACCTCAGAAATCCACAAAAGCTATAAACCAGGGCTTCATTTGTTTATTTGCCCCCAGAGGAGGTCTATCTATCTGGGCTCTCTCTCTCTCTTTCTCTCTCTCTCTCTTTACGTAGTAGAAGTCTATCTATCTTGATTATCTATCCACATATCTCTTTTTTCTCTTTATTTGTTTATCCATTTATTTATTTATAGGCTTAAGAAAACAATGGGAAAATCTTAATAATGCAGATTAAACTTTGAACTGTGTCATATGTACTTTTTTCCCCCTGGAGATTCAGTTATTAAGCATTTACCAGATAAGAACATACAGTGTATATATACACACATAGACACATGTGTGTGCATGTGCATATGTGTATATATGTATACATAATGCATGCATATACCTATACACACATACACATACATACAAACAAATGCAGAGAGACAGAGTAAGAAGGGTGGGTGGACAGTAATAGCTGAGGAAATCAGGAAAGGCCCCTCTTGAAGGACCTGACACTTGAGCTGGGTTTTGAAGAGATTTGGGGTTCTAAGAGACAGAGTGGAGGAGGGAGGATATTCGAGGCATGTTAGGCAAAGACATGGAGGTTGAAACTAGGCTTGGTCCCTGCTGTTGGGGAAAGTTACGGCTGGTGGCTCATTTGAGTTTGGGGGTTCTGATTCCTCATTAAGTCAGGCACTAACATGGGTGTTATTTGATAGTTTCAGTTGTGTCTGACTCTTCGTGACCCCATTTAGGATTTTCTAGGCAAAATACTGAAGTGGTTTGTCATTTCCTTTTCCAGCTCATTTCACAGATGAGAAAACTGAGGCCAGCAGAGTTAAGTGACTTGCCCAGAGTCACACAGCTAGTAAGTATCTGAGGCCAGATTTGAACTCAGGAAGATGAGTCTTTCTGAACGCAGGTCCACCACTCTATTGTGTGGCCTACCTGAAAAGAGGGTCACCATATTGCCTGAGGAGGAGCAAATTGACCCAGGTGGGAAGAACAGAACAGGTTAAAACAAAGCTGATCCAGGCTGATCCGCTTTGATATTTTGCATCTGTATGGCCACTGTGCTTCCAGCCTAGGAGAGTTATGGAGACTGTCTCAAAAAAAAAAAGCCGTAGCAATGAGAGATAGAATGTCATGTATGTAGAACAGCCAGTAAGCCAGTTTGGCTAGAGTATAAAGTTTGTAGGGGAAATACTTTTAGACTGTGTCATTAGCCTGAAAAGATAGGTTGGATTCAGATTATAAAGGGCTTTAAATGCCTAAGGAGCATTTATTTTATGCTAGAGACAATGAGAAACCACCAAAGCTTCTTGAGCTAGGGACTGACATGGTCAGACCTCTATTTTAGGAATAACAATGTAACAGCTATATAGAGGGTGGACTGGCGAGAAGAAAGCTTAGATCTAGAAATATCAATTAAAAGGTTACTCTAATAATCCCAGCAGAGTGATGAAGGTCTAGACTAGGATGGTTGTAGTGTAAGCAGTGAGAAGAGAATGGTCATGTGAGATGTCGAGGAAACAGAGTGTACAAGACTGGGCAACTGATTGGATGTTAGGTCTAAGAGAGAATATGGGCAGCTAGGTGGTATAGTAGATAAAGCTCTGGGCCTGGGGTCAGGAAGACCTGAGTTCAAATCTGGCCTCAGATACTTACTTAATTATATGACCCTGGGCAAGTCACTTAACCCTATTTGCCTCAGTTTCCTCATCTTTAAAATGAGCTGGAGAAGGAAATGGCAAACCACTCCAGTATCTTTGCTATCCCCAAAAAACAATCCAAATGGGGTCATGAAGAGTTGGACAGGACTAAAAACTACTAAATATCAACATAAGAGAGAATAAAGAATCAAGGACGATTCCTAGGTTGTATACCTGATTACCTGGAAGAATGGTGGCGCCTTCAACAAATTAGGAGGAGAGGGTGACCTTAGGGAAAAGGGAATTTGTTTTAGTTGGACTTTTTCCAATTTGAGAAGTCTGTGGGGTGTCTAAGTGGCGCTATAGAGCAAGCAGTTGGAGAGCCTTACTTTTCCCCCAACTGGCACTTCTTCATTTACTCCTTCTTTCTCTGTGTTTTGACAGCCACCTCCACTGGGTATCCTTGTGCAAAGCGCTTAGCTTTTATGGAGCATCTCAGGTGCATCTCATTTCCCACCTGTCACATCCCCTCGCTCATGCAATGAGGAGGCATGGCAGCCATCTATCATTAATAGATTCTAGGCTTCTCTACCACCATCCCAGCAAGAAACCTTCTTTCCTTTCTTTGTATCAACAGTGAGCAGATAAGGCCTGACAGTCAACATACCCTAATGCCGGTGATCTGGTCAGACTGCTTGTTTCTACTTGAGCATAACAGTTAGTTTATTTACTTATTATTTATTTCTATCCATTCTTTTTTTTTCATTTCATTTAACTTTTATGGATATGTTTTATTTAGACATATCATCAAAACCTCAGTGGTACTCATAATGGAGTCCCCTGCAATGTAGAGTCCTTGAAAATGGTTCAATAAAACAGAATAAGACTGATAATTCACACAACCTTAGCTTTAGTAATTTGTCATTTAATAAAAGGACACTGTGTGCTTTCTAGATTAGTATAATTGTCATCTGATGTTCCTGACCAGAGCTTTCTTCCATTTTTTAAACTCGTCTTCCTACAGTCATAGTCAATCTGCATATTATCCCATTAAATCTGCTTTGTTGTCATCAATTCATAGGAGTTTTCCCATAACATACTACATTTTGTTTAGCCCAATCTTAGGGCATATCGTTTATTTCCAACTTTTTTGCTATGATAAATTGTGCTGCTATTAACAATAATAATAATTGTTATTATAATGATGATTAAGATAAGTTAGCATTTATATAGCCCTTTAAGGTTTGTATGCATTTTACAAATATTATCTCATTTGATTTTCACAATAACACTGGCATAGGTGCTAAATGGGGCTATCCCCTTTTAGCAGATGAAAAAACTGAGGCAGACAAATATTAAATGATTTACCCAGGGTTCCATAGCTAGTAAATGTCTGATGCTAAATTTTGAACTTGGGTCTTTCTGCATCCAGGTCCAGCACCCCAGACATGATACCATCCAGCTCTCTCTCACACAGGCACATATACTCACTCATACATTTTCCTGCAGGTAGTTCTTTTTTGTTGTTAATATCCTTTTTGAGATACGAACTTAATAGTTGGAAGGCTTAATCAAATGTTTTGCAAAAAAAAAAAATGGTAACTTTTCTTGCATAATTCTAAATACTTTTTCAAAATGGTTAGACCATTTCATAGCTCCACCTAGAGTGAATTAGTATACCTGTTTCCCTGCATCCCTACTAATGATTCATTTTTCCATTTTTTGCCATCTTTGTCAATTTGATAGTTTTGAAATGGTAACTCAGTTGTTTCGTTTGCATTTCTCCAATTATTAGAAATTTTTATAATTTTGAGGTCATTGATTATTTAAATTTCTTTTATTTAGAACTACTTATTCACGTTCTTTAACCATTGGGAAATGGTTCATAATATTACAGATTTGTAATTCCTTATTGATTTTGAATATCAGACTTTTATAAGAAATGTGCAGTAGACAGCTAGGAGAGCATGGAATAGTTTGCCTGTCAGATCTATGGATAAGGGAAGAATTTAGGAGCAAACAAGATGCAGAGAACATTGTGAAATGTAAAATGGCTATTTTTGATTATAGAAAATTAAAAAGTTTTTGCATACAAAAACCCCAATGCAACCAAAATTAGAAGGAAAGTAGAAAACTGGGGGAAATATTTTTTACAGCAAATATTTCTGATAAAAGCCTAATTTCTCAAGTATATAGAGAACTGAGTCAAATTTATAAAACTAAAAGTCATTGCCCAATTGATAAAGAGTCAAAGGAAAAAGCTATCCATAATTACATGAAAAATTCTCTAAATCACTATTTATTAGAGAAATGCAAATTAAAACAACTCTAAGGTGCCACCTCACACCCATCAGATTGTCAAATATGACAAAAAAGGAAAATGATAAATGTTAGAAGAGATGTGGGAAAACTGGGACACTAATGCACTGTTGGTAAAGTTGTGAACTGATCCAACCATTCGGGAGAGCAATTTGAAACTATGCCCAAAGGGCTATAAAACTGTGCATATCCTTTGATCCAGCAACACCACTATTAGGTCTGTGTCCCAAAGAGATTTTTTTAAAAAGGGAAAAGAACCTCTATATACAAAAATATTTATAGCAGCTCTTTTTGTGGTGGCTAAGAATTTGGAGATTGAGAGGATGCCCATCAATTTATGAATGGCGGAACTAGTTGTGCTATAAGAAATGATAAGCAGGATGATTCCAGAAAAAAACTGGAAAATTTACATGAACTGATACAAAGTGAAGTGAGCAGAACCAGGAGCACATTGTACACAGTAACAGCAATACTGTATGGTGAAGAACTGTGAATGACTTAGCTATTCTCAGCAATACAATTATCCAAGACAATTCCAAAGGACTCATGAAAAATACCATCCCTCCAGAGAAAGTATTGATGCTGTCTGAAAACAGACCAAAGCACACTGTTTTTCACTTTCTTTCTGTTTGAGTTTTCTTGCACAAAATGACTAATATGTAAATGTTTTACATGATTGCACATGTATAACCTATCTTCTACTCACTGTCTTACTGTCTAAGGGAGGCAGGAAGAAAAGGAGGGAGGAAAAGAATTTGGAACTCAAAACTTTTAAAAAAAAAGAATGCTAAAAACTGTTTATACATGTAATTGGGGGAAAATTAAATTTTATTTTTTTAAAAAAGAAATGTCCAGTGGACATCTTAAATTCAATATGTTTAAAACAGAACTCATTATCGTTCCCCTAAACCCTCCCTCATTCCTACCTTCCCGATTACTATGAAAGGTAACACCATCCTCCCAGTGCCTCAGGCTCGCAATCTGAGTCATCCTGGACTCCCCTCTCTCACCTCACATACCCAATCTGTTGCCAGGGCCCTCATCACCATATGCCTGGAATACTGTAAGAGCCTGCTGGTGGGTCTGCCTGCCTCAAGTCTCTCTGCACTCCAATCCATCCTCCAGCCACTAAAGTGCTTTCTAGTTTTCTTAGTAATTCTTGTTACAGAAAGAGTTATCTCTCATGGACTTTGTGTTCTTTTGTTTATCGATTGATGAATGCACTTTTTCCCCAAGTCTTGTCTATATATTCTTTTTCACTAATTACCTTTTCTTCTTTTTAAAACAATTCTGTTTAATTTTGATGTTTATTACTTTATCACATAACTTGAGAACTGATAAATCAAGCCCCATTGATTCCTACTTTTAAAAAATTTATTTTCCTGAACATCTTGACCTTTTGTTCCTCTAACTAGATTTAGTTATCATTTTTATGCAACTCTTCATAATATTGCCTTGGTAATTTGACAGAGTATAAGTCTGTAGATTAGTTTGAGTGATATAATAGTTTTTTTTTTTTTACTATATTGGCACAGACTAGCCATGAACATTAAATAGGTATGTACTTATTTAAATAGGTATGCACTTACCTTATCTCTGCTTATTTCTTTGAAAATTGTTTTGTATTTGCATAAATCCTGTTTGTGTGTCTTGGTGGGTTCACTCTCATATATTTAATGCATTTTATTCTTATTTCAAATGCTCCCTTTTTCTTTTTCTTATTTTGTTGGTGATATGCATGAAATTTGTTTTGTTTATTTTTCTCTTAGATTTTCCATATAAATCATATGGTCCAGAATTTTGCTTTCTCTGACCTGCTTATTCCTGTAATTTCCATTTCTTGTCTGTTTTACTATAACTAGCCTTTCTAGTATTATGTTCGGTAATAATGGTAATAGCAGGCATCTTTTCTTAATTTTTGATCTAATTAGGAAAGCTTCTAGTGATCCTCCATTACAAATAGTGCTAGCTTGTGGTTTTATATGAGTGCTTTTGTCTACGTTAAGGAAAAGTCCTTTCTTTTCTAAGTTAGTGATTTTTAAGAAATAAATGCTATATTTTATTGAAGTTTTTCTGCACATATTGATATGATTACGTAGTTTTATTTTTATAATTATCAACTATCACATGAATGTTTTCCTATCATCTATCATTGCTTTCCTAATAAAAATCCGAAGTGACCATAATGAATAATTTATGGGTATGTGTATATATATATATATATATGTACATATATATTGCTGTATATTGTATGCACATATATAGTTTGTATATATTGCTGTAATCTTTTGGGCAATACTTATTAAATATTTTGCAACATTTGTTTAATATTTCTCTATTTTGCCCCTCCTTGGTTTGGAAATCAAGACCATGTTTATCTCATAGCAAGACTTTGATGAAATACCTTCTTTTTCTATTTTCAAAAATAATTTATGCAGCATAGGTATTATTTATTCTTTAAATTATTTGTTGTAAATCCACTTGGACTTTAAGTTTGTTTATTTTACAGAGAAGTCAATTTATGGTTTACTTAATTTGTCTTTTGAAGTTTGATTTATGTTATCTATTTACTCTTTTCAAAATTTTTATATTTCATAATTTTTGGTATTTGCTCTTTTAAAAATTTTGATACTTTATAATTTTATAGATAGGGGAAAGAGAAAGGAATAAGTATTTTTGTAATTCCTACTATGTGCCAGGGATTTGTGGTGACAATGTGATTGAAGATCTTTCCCACCCATTCAATAGGCCTCAGATGGGGCCAGTTAAGAGAGGCAGGCCCATACCTTTGTGATAACAATCAGTGATTAAAGATCTTTCCCATACTCTTTTGCTTATTGGGCATGAAGCCCTCAGGCCCTAAAAAGAACGTATATACCCAGAAGGTAGCTACTGAGAACCAAGAATTCAGAAGTCAGAAGAGAAGCCAGACTTCAGAATTCAGAAGGAGTAAGAACTCTGAGTCCACAGAGCTGCAGAAGAGAGTGCTGAGGGGAGAGTAGAGACCAGAAAGCTGCAGACCAGAGGATTGGGGATGGGGGGAGGACACAGGCAGGCCAACAGTTAGGATTTGCAAGTGATTGTTTATGGGAAGGCCCTAGTGGTGGGGGAAGGTCACAGAATGACTTGGCTCTCTGCTTTAATACTGTGTTTTAATCTCCTTATTGCTGCATTGATGTGGGCTTACTGGTTCTGGAATACAATTACTGCTGTATCAAATTGGAACTACTGGTTCTGGGATTTGATCCTTTGGTGCCTAAATAAATGTTATACTTCCTCCACCTTCTACTGTAAGAAATGGGAGGAGGAGCTTTGTTTCCACAGAACTGAAGGTGTACTTCCCCCCCCCACCCCCACCCCTCCACCCCACCTTTAGCAGAAACCAGGCCTCAAGGTTGGTCAGGTGAAGGTCAGAGGCTTGTACACATGCTTTTTGAGAGGGCAGTCAGGGGAACCAGGTTGAACCAGTTCAAGCTTATCTAGGGTCTGGTCTTGGTCAAGAGTCCAGGCCTACTGATTTATATAATTTGTATATGTTAAAGAGGGAATGTAGGGGAGTAAAGAATGTAGATTAATTCTAAACTCAGACAAGGAAAATCTAATTAACTTCACTTTTGCTTCTGTATCCTTATTATCCTATCTATATAAACTGTATAACCTAGGAAAACTATGTAAAAAATAAAGACTGTAAACTAATCATAACTCTAGCAGGAGAGGAGGGAATGGTTACCCCTGCTCCTGCAGCTGTATCGGTGTGAATGTTCCAGTGAGCACTACACCCACTCTCTCGAGGATCATAATAAATGCCTTCCTCTGCCCACTCTGGTCCTGAGTTCTTTGGGTGAAAATGGGCAAATCACATGGATTTTTCCTAAGGTTAAGGAAAGGAAAGCAATGAACAGTGGAAGCTCGTCTCAGGCTTACTTCCTGATCCTGTCTTGGGGAGTCCTGTGATCCCCACTGTGGTGTTAAGAGGGCGACCACTCAGGATTTCTCTGGGGAACCCTGTGGACTGCACAGCCTTCTTAAGGGGACATCACTTGGGACTTCTGGCCCTGTCTCGGGAGCCTTGTGATCTTACCGCTGTTCTAAGGCGCCATCACTTGGGTCCTCCTTAGGGTCTGACCCCTAGGAGGCCCTGGGGTCCCCACAGATTAATGAGGGCTACCACTTGGTCTTCCTTGGGGAGTCCTGTGGTCTGCACAGCCTTTCTTAGGGGTCATCACGTGGCTCTTTCCCAGGGTCCAACCCTAGGAGGTCCTGTGATTCCCCACAACCATTCTAAGGGGCCATCACTTGGGTCCTCCTTAGGGTCTGACCCCTAGGAGGCCCTGTGATCCTCACAGATTAAGGGGGGGCTACCACTTGGTCTTCCTCTGGGAGTCCTGTGGTCTGCACAGCCTTCCTTAGGGATTATCACAAGGTTCTTCCTCAGGACTTTGGCCCTGCCTAGGAAGTCCAGTGATCCCCAAAACCGCATTTCTCACAATTTGGGGAGGTCCAGTGATCCGCAAAATTGCATTTCTCTCACTACCTAGAGAGTTTTTCATACTTTGCAATTCTGAACCATACAGGCATGTTCATGGTCATCCTCCAGGTCATGAATCTTGCCTTACTGATATAGCATTGTGTGCTTAGTGCTTCTTACAAATATAATCTCTTTTGATCTTCACAACAATTCCAGAAGATGGCTACTATTATTATCCCCATTTTACAATTGGGGAAACTAAGGCAAGCAGAGGTTAAGTGATTTGTCTAGTGTCACACAGCTGATAAGTTTATCTGAGGTCAGATTTGAACTCAGGTCTTCCTGACTAAAGACATAGGGCTCTATCCACTGTTCCAACAGCAGTCTCATGAGATACTCACTAATTTTATTTGTTTTTTAATTGTGTTACAGTAGTTTCAGATAATTTTTCTATCCATTTATTGTAAATTCTTGTAATTTTTTCATCTTCTCAACTGAGCTAATGTTTTATACATCTTGTTAGTCTTTTAAAAACTTTCTCTGCAATCTGGAACTATGCCCAAAGGGCAACCAAGCTGTGCATACCTTTGATCCAGCAATACCACTATTAGGTCTGTGTCCCAAAGAGATCATAAAAAAGGGAAAAGGACCCACATGTACTAAAATTTTTATAGCAGCTTTTTTTGTGGTGGCAAAGAATTGGAAATTGAGGAGATGCCTGTCAATTGGGGAATGGCTGAACAAGCTGTGGTGTATGAATGTAATGGAATACTATTGTGAAACAATAAATGATGAGCAGGCAGATTTCAGAAAAACCTGGAAAGTCATATGAACTGATGCAAAGTGCAATAAGCAGAACCAGGAGAACATTGTACATAGTAACTGTGTGATGATCAACTATGAGTGATTTAGCTCTTCTCAGCAAAGCAATGATCCAGGACAATTACAAAGGACTCATGATGGAAAATGCTATCCATAACAGGGAAAAAACTGGTAGAATCTGAATGCAGATTGAAGCATACTATTTTCTTTTTTTGTGTTTTTTTTTCCTTTTGATCTGTTTTTTCTTTCATGACATGAGTACTATAGAAATATGTTTTACATGATTGCACATAAATAACCTATATATCAGATTGGTTACTCTTTTAGGGAAAAAGGAGGGGAAGGAGGGAGAAAAAATTTGGAATTCAAAATTTTATAAAAATGAATGTTAAAAATTGTCTTTACCTATAACGGGAAAAAGTAAAATACCATAAAAAAAAACTAGCTCTGCTTTGTTTTAGTTAATTTTAAAAGTCCAATTCTTTATTTCACCATTAATTTTAAAAAACTTCTTTATTGTTTATTTTGGGATAGTGAATTCACTGCTCCATGCACTAAGGCTGAAGCCTATGGATTAGGATGGAAATCCTCAGTTTATTTTGATCCACTGACTAAAGAGGGTTTCTTCCTTAAAGAGATATTATTGCCTTTCCCTAGTTATGGAAGAGAACTCTAAGGAAAGGTGAGATGTGTTCATCAGAGAGGGTAAGGTGGGACATGGCTGGAGAGACATTGGAGACTGATGAATGGGTAGGGATGTAGAGGGAGGTGGAGCAATTGGAGCAGCCACTGGGACTCTACCACTACCCCTACTGGGTCAAAAAAAATGGCCTTAGGCCAGTGAGAAGGAACTTTTAAGGGAGGTTGATCATTGTTAACCTGTCCCTTCAAGAAGACTTCTTTATTCTGATGCTGTCACCACTCTAGTGCAGGCCTTTGCCTAGACTACTATAATAGCTTATTGGTGGGTCTACCTGTCTCTTCAATCCATCCTCCATTCAGTCATAAAGTGATTTTCCCAATGCACAGGTCTGATCATGTCACCTCCCTAATCAATAAACTCCAATGGCTTCCTATGGCCTCTGGGAGCAAATGTAGCCTCCTACCTTTCTAGTCTTCTTACTCCTTACTCCCCACATATACTCTTCCATCCAGTGACACTGGCCTCCTTTCTGTTCTACAAAGAAGACACGCCAGCTCTGGACATTGTTCTCCATGCCTGGAATGCTCTCCCTCCACCACTCTGTCTATTGACCTCCCTGGCTTCCTTTAAGTCCAGTCTGAAATCCCTCCTTCTACAGGAAGCCTCTCCCAACCCCTTTGAATTCCAGTGCCTTCTATCTGTTCATTATTTCCTATTTATCTTGTCTATAGCTTGCTTGGTATATATTTGTTTGTTCCTTGTCTCCCCTATTAGACTGTAAGCTCCTTGAGGGCAGGGACTGCCTCTTTTTGTATCCCCAGTGCTTAGCACAGTACCTGGCACATAGTAGATATTTAATAAATGTTTATTTATTGATTGATTCATCTGTTCCACCTCTACTCTTACCAATACCAGGAGTCAGGGTGAGCTTACTTTAAGTCCAAGACTTACCTATTCTTTAAAATTAGTTTGCATTTGTATTCAAATAGTACTGAACACACAACAAAAGATAAAAGTGGGTAGTCAATCACTGAGATGTCTGATATGTAGGTATTTCATAACTGGAAAAGATATATGACAAAAAGGACAGGTAGTAACCAGGATGGTGCAAAAGAATACAGAAGACAGAAAAAAAAATGGATTCTTTGTCGTGGCTAGGATTTGTTCCATTTGGAGGTAGGGGATACCCATGAAAGCCCCATGAAAGAGGATCTTGTTGATTTATATTCCATAAGTTTCCAGAGCATGGTAAAAGTGCGAATTCAAATTCTATCCCTCGATAAAAGGGGAGAGCCAGAATGCATTTTTGTCTGGTAGGGTCATGAGGCCTCCTATGTTCCACTCCATGCATACCCAAAGAGAAGTCCATCCTTGGAGGGTAGAAGTGAGTGACTAGAGAGTAAATTCCACTGTTCCAAAAGGGGGCATCCCAGGGAAAGGGAACAAAAACCCTCATCCTTCCTCCCCTACAAAAAACCCAGCAGAATCTCTTTTCATTTTATACAAACAACTCCCTCATACTGCTACGTGAGGTATTTATTTATATGCGTACATTTCCTCTAATAGAATGTAATTTCCTTGAAAGCAGGGGCAATTTCATTTTGACCTTATATCTTCAGGGCTTATGACAAGATCCTGACACATAGAAGTGATTAGTACATATTTGTTGAATTACTGTTGTCATCTTCTGACTGAGGATTTTTTTTCTGTTCTGCTGACATCTGCTGGTCCTCTGCCAAACTGCAACTGCTCTGGGGTCTCTATTCCACTGCCGAGTATTTGTGGATCTTTTTGGGAACATTGCCTAAAGACTATTTCAGCTCTTTTGTGAGTCAGACCCACAAACCTACAACACTGTAAAAGTTCCTAGGTAATATCTTCTCTTTGGGATGACATTCTTTCTTCCCCAGTGCCTATTATCCCAGGTCCATTTGCTATTTGGCTTGGAATAAAATGGTCAAAGGGGAAAGCAACAAATGTTGGAGGGTATGTGGAAAAATTGGGGCGCTAATTAATTGTTGGTGGAATTGTGAACTGATCCAACCATTTTGGAGAGCAATCTGGAATTATGCCCAAAGACTTATTAAACTACCTATACCCTTTGATCCAGCAATACCACTACTAGGTCTATTTCCAAATATGGTTAGGGAAAAAGGAAAAGTACCTTTTTATTCTAAAATGTTTATGGCAGCTCTCTTTGTGGTGGCAAAGGACTTGAAATTGCAGGAGGGCTCATCATTGGGGAACAGATGAACATGTTGCGGTGTATGATTGTGATAGATTAGTACTGTGCTATAAGAAATGATAGGCTCAATGATCTTAGAAAAACATACAGATACCTGCATGAAATAATGAAGAGTGAGATGAGTAGAGCCAAGAGAATATTGTATACATAATAGCAATACTGTTTTAAGAGCTAATTCCTTTCAACTCCCATCACATCTCTGGGCATCAGGGCCATGTAGATTTCCTTGGAATTTTACTTTAGCAAGGCTAGATTGGTGTTTGTTGTTGTGGTTCATCCTTCATTCTTGAAGAGGACCCTGACATCAGGAAGACAACGCCATGATTTGCAAGTGAATTGGATTTGAGTGAGGGAGGGCTGTGCAAGGTCACCTGCCTCATTCTTTCCTTGCAGCAAGGCTGGATAGAAATGGTTGGGTAGAACTACTGAAACTCTCTCAGAAATCCCACTTTTTTCTATTTGTGCCAGGAAGGAGTATTGATTAAGCCGTCTTTGTAAACTGTCCTATCACCCTCTGCTCTAATCAATGTTTTCCCCAATCCTCCTAGTACTGAAGCAACTTTCATTTATAAATTAAGTTACTCCCCACCAGTATCTCCTGCATACTCATTGCAGCTTCTTTTCTCTTGTTGAGCCTTCCTCCATAGTAGTAACTCCTCACATTTAGAGAACACTTGGCATCTTTTCACCCATCACCTTTGTGAGATGTGCTGTGACCTTCGCTTCACTTAGAAGAAAGCTAAGGCTCAGAGAGCATGTGTGATTTGTCCTTTTAATAAGCATCCAGCACAAAAATCTTGCTCAGATACTGTTCCAAGTCCACTGCTCTCTCCCTTTTGCCATCTTGCCTCTTCATGCTCCTGACATGCTATTCCTCCACCTTGTCTATTCGACTTTTGTCTATCCTTCACTTCCTGTCAATTCGGCCCTTATTGGAGAGCAGAGTGAAGAGCTCCTCCCAAAGCCTCCATTCAAGGGCACCCAGATGAGCCATCTCTTCACTTCCCACCTTCCCAGCAAGTCGTACGTGTTGGACTTCTCCACCTTCTCTTCTCTCTCTCTCATGTCCCACATTTTAGCACTTTCCTCATTGTGTTGTAAGTTCCTAGAGGGCAGAGTTGGTCTTTTTTTCATATTTGTATTCCTACTGCTTAACACAGTAACGGGATCTTAATAGGCACCTAATAAATATTAATTGACTATTACGAGACCTTACCTTCCTCCTCATGCTCATGCTGTCTCCTCTCAGGTTCTCTCCTTTTCAGAATGGCTATAGTACATGTAATTTATTTCTTTTTTTCCTTTTAAATTAATTTGTTTTTAGTTTACAACATTCACTTCCACAAGCTTTTGATTTCCAAATTTTCTTCCCCTCCCTCCCCGCCCCGCACCGATGGCATGCAATCCGATATAGGTTCTATGTATATCTTCACATTAGACATATTTTCACATTAGTCATGTTGTAAAGAAGAATTATAACCAATGGAATGAACCACAAGAAAGAAGAAACAAAAAAGGAGAGAGCAAATAGTATGCTTTGATCTGCATTCAGACTCCATAATTCTTTCTCTGGATGTGCATCGCCTTTTCCATCATGAGTCTTTTGGAGTTGTCTTAGAACCTTGCATTGCTGAGAAGAGCCAAGTCTATCAAAGTTTGTCATTGCATAATGTGTCTGTAATTGTGTACAATGTTCTCCTGGTTCTGCTCTCCTCACTCAGCATCAGTCCATATAAGTCTTTCCAGGTTATTCTGAAGTCCATCTGCTCATCATTTTTTATAGCACAATCATATTCCATTCATGTAATTTATTTCTAACAAGGTGCATTACCTTCTGATGTCTTCTAGTCATTTTGTGTGGCTCTGGGCTCCCTAATTAGATTCTAAGTCTTCAAGGACACAGCCCATGTCTCCTAAGGCTCCAACACATACAATGGCTGAATTGGAGGCTTCTTAATTGGTGGCTGATTGTCTGATGGCCTGATCTTTAGGGCTCCTAGGGTTTCATTTGGTGTCCTACAGTCCATTGCAAACTCATTTGGGGTATAAATAATTACCCCAAACAGGCATGCAAGCATACAAATCAATACACTATTGTAGAGTCAAAATGGTATTTTGGAAAGAGCGTTAGATCTGGTGTCAGAAAACCTAGGCTTGAATGCTGGCTTTCCTCCAAAACTAGCTGTATGATTTTTGGGGAGGTAAGCCTCTCTGGTAAGCCTCAGTTTGCTCATCTGTAAAATGTGGGTATTGAGCAAGATAGTGTCTAAGACCTTCCCACCTCGAAATCCAGTTATCTTATGGTTTAGAAAAAAAGATGATGCTACAGACACATGATCAGTAGGGCATATACTTGAGTTGTTTTCCAATATGGATGGCTTGCATTGAGCCACCATATACTCTTGTTTCACAGTTTCCCTTATCACCAACTGCACACACGTGCAAGACAGCTGCCCAGAATTGACAATGAGGTTGAGAGTAGAAGCACAGCCACCTGGTGCATATGAAGAATGAATCTGTGACCTCATTTTCATCATGTTCTAATCTACCAATGGAGCTAGCCCACCACAGAAAATGTTTCCACCACCGCCATCTGTAGGGTGTGAAAAATTAGGACAGTCCTGGCTCTCCCAGATCTTCAGCAGGGCCTGGCAGATGGGCAGTGACTCAGGGAGGAAGCTTGGCAGGGGCAGTTGAAAGAGAGAAAGAGGTGGTTTCACCAGCTGGTGATTAAAGAAAAGACTTGAGGTTCACACACACACACACACACACACATGCACACACACATGCACACACATGTGCAATCGGCCCCCACAGTCACCAAAACAAAGGAACGAAATTGTCCCTTTTCATTTCCATACTGATATTAGGTTACGTGTGTTCCTTGGTGGCTTTTTTTTTTTAAAGCTACTGATTTCGCCAGCATAAATATTTTGGTAGAGGTCATACAGTGTTTCTTCTCAGGCCTATACCATCCCTCTATACCCTGGGGATGATTCTGAACTTCATGATTTATACAGTTAGTCTCGTCTATAATAGTAGGGCCCCAGAAGGAAGTACCCATAAGGGTACTCAGTATGACTGATCCCAAGAAGAAGGAAGGGCTTCTTTTCGAAGTTTTTCTCAGAAGCCTTGGATTTGATCTTAGGCCACTGAATCTTAAATGGACTCTAGTCCTAATTGGCTCCTATATTAAGACAAAATTTATTTCAACCCCCCATTTCCAAGATACCTTTTCCTATTCTTACAGTTCCCAACTAGGTGTCATGCTGGAACATAGTGCTTGGAGAGTAGCAACTGGTACTTGGGCAGACATCTGAGAATAATACCTTATGCCTCTCTGAGTCTCCAAGTTTTCAGGATAATCTATCTAGGATAAGTCCATGAATGGATCCTGAAGAAGCCAGAATGTGCTTGTTAATGTGGCAAACATGTATGTGTGTGTAGGGGGAGGAGGAATAAAGAGATCGAAGAGGCATGCCTTCAAGGTCAGAGCTTAGGAAAGGCTCAAATAAAGCCAGTTTCCAAGAATTGCTGGAAAGTTACTATTTCATCCCAGGTGGTTGTTTCCAAATAATTTTGGGAAAAAGATATATCCCCACAGATCTTGCTCAGAAGGGAAAAGAGGTCACTGGATGAAGGGGAAGGCAAGTAGGAAAATGGTCAGGGAGAAGCGTAGGAAGACAGGGTGCCACCACTTAAAATATAGGAATGATGGGCTCTTGGCCAGAGATGGAGTCCATTTAACAAAGGCTGGTAAAAATGCAAGACCCTCGAGTCTCACAAATCAAAAGGGTCTTTAGGTGAAGGTGAAAGGAAATGGAAAAAAAAAACTCCCTGTGTATATCAACCCTAGTAGATACCACAGGTGATGTAGGAAAAACAAAAACAGCAGGAATACTTACTATTTTACAGTAGGCAAAATCTGTGAAGAGAGTGAGTAATAAAACCCATGGCTTCAGATATCTATATGCAAACCCATAAAGCATTAGTTTCAACTAAAATATACAAGAGATGTTAAGGCAAAGAGGCAGATTTGACCTCGTGGGTATCATTGAGACTTCGTGAAATAGAACCCATGGTAATAAGGTAAAAAGGAACAGAATAGATAAGGGGAAGGGGAGTAGCACCATATAATAAGATGATATTAACATTTGAGGAAATATAAAAACCTTAGTGGGGAATGTTGTTCATGAGAACAAACCCCAAAATCTGAAATAGTTTTAGAAAGAAATTTATTAGGTCATTTGGTATAGGAGAACGATCAGGAAAGGAGGTATGACTTTCTCTCCAGACCCTAGAAGGTTTACATTATATAGGGTTTGGACAAGGGAACAAGGGAACCTGCACACGAACTACATGTATGCAGTTTAGCAATTTTGCTGAGAGGGCAACTTGAAAGTAAGGTGGATTATTAAGGTGGATATTAGTAAATATAAACATTCAATAAAATTTGGGTGAAGCAAAAACACATAGAGAACGCAAAAAATTTAGGTTGACCCAAAACAAAATTTAGGGGTGGGGACCCCAAACAAGAATGTTTTGGGTAGATCCAGGATCTAGGGGAACCCAAAATTCTTTGTAGCCATCTCCAGCATTCCTGGAGAGTTACTGAGGTCAGGGTGACATTCTGGGTTCAAATAATCTCTAATCACAAAAAAGTTAATTTAAACAGTATTAATAAGTTTTCTGACCAATATAATAAATGGTAAATAATAATCCACAGGAAACATAGTGGGGAAACATTTAAGTGAAGATCAACAGGAGAAAAGAAAACAAAGAAGTAATATTGTCATGAAAGTATACTATAGACCACTAGGACAGAAGGAGAAAAGAGTGGAAGGAGCATCACAGACTTTACATAGAGTATTTGGTAGCTTCCTTTAGTCTTTAGGACAACATGAAACTCATCAATTTGTCATTTAAAATCTTTCTATATAATCTGACTCCATTTGACTTTTTTTAGACATTTCAAATTGGTCCCCTTCATGTATTCTGTGTTCAAGCCAAATTAAACTGGCCTATACCTCAAAACTTGTGTAAGGTTGTGTGTTGCCCATGTCAACTATACACATCCACGTGGGTTGTCTAAATGTGGCCTACAAGGAGATGTGAATAGAGCTCTCCAGAATCTTACCTACCTCTCCTAGAGAGACTTTAATCCCTGCCAGGAAGGGAAATGTAGAAGAGGCTACAAGGCCAGTTGCTCTGTTCTCCTTAGAGAGAAAGGTACTAGTCTAGAATTCTATCTATCTGTTTCAATCTATCTTTTTTTCATTCTTTCTAGGTTCAAACTGCTCTCCTAGTTGCTATTTCTTAAAGATGAAGGGGTACAGATTATATTCAAATGCTTGAAATCTTTACCACCAAATGATAATTACGTAAAATAGCATGGCAAATAGTGAATAGAGAACAAACTATTTATCTCAGCAGACAGTAAACAGAAATTAAAGCCGTTGTGCAGATAAGAATATAACAGAAAATACAGAGTTGATGCATTCTCCCAACGGGAGCAAGAAATCTCATCTTGACTCTATGCTGTGTGTGTGTGTGTGTGTGTGTGTGTGTGTGTGTGTGTGTGTGAAAGAGAGAAAGAAGGAAAGAAAGAAAGAAAGAAAGAAAAGAAGGAAGGAAGGAAAGAAGGAAGGAAGAAAGAAAGAAAGAGAGAGAGAGGGAGGGGGAAGGGAGAGGGAGAGGGAGAAGGAGAGAAAGAGAAAGAGAGAGAGACAGAGAGAGAGGAGAGAGAGAGACAGAGAGAGACAGAGAAACAGAGAGAGATGGAGACAGAGAGTCAGAGAAGTCAGAGAGAGAGAGAGGGAGAAAGAGAGAGAGAGAGAGAGAGAGAGAGAGAGAGAGAGTCAGTTCTCAATATCACCTAAAAGGAAATTCCCTAAAGTCCCTAGGAAGGAAAGCTGGAAATCAGAGACGTCTTGAGTTGCCAGTTCCTCTATACATCTGCTGTTTCTAAAGTCTGTTCTCTTCCTCTCCAGATTTCTTCCCAAAGAGGGTCTGCTGCCATGTGTTTCCTCCTTCAAAGCAAAAAGCAAGAAGATCTCTCTTCACCCAATCTCTCACGGCAGCTCTGCTCATCAGGTTGGCATGCCAGTGTCAAGTCATCATCCTCTCCACCAATAAATCAAATCTTAGGCAAATAATCCAGGCTTGAACCCTGGGTTAAACTTGGAATTCTCTCACCTCTTTGCTTTTGCACTTCTAATAAGATGAAATCAAATAGAGATAAATGCAAGTTCTTACAATTAGGTTCAAAAAACACACTTCACAAGTACAAGCTGAAGAAGGCATGGAGTTAAGAGCAAATCATTTGAGCAAGTTTTGGGGTTTTGAGTAGACCACAAGGTCAATGATGTGATAGGGCAGCCAAAAAAGCTAATGGGATACATTGAAAAAGATGTAAGAGTATCCAAGACTAGAGAGCTCATAATCCTGTCTTTTGCTTTAATAAGACAATGTTCAGGTCCAGGTGCCACATTTTAATACAGATATTTACAAGCTGGGGAACATTGAGAGGAGGCACAGAGGATAGAGTGCCAGGCCCAAAGTCAGGAAAGCCTGAGTTCAAATCCAGCCTCAGACATTTAGTAGCTGTGTAGCCCTGGGCAAGTCACTTAATCCTGTTTGCCTCAGTTTCCTCACCTGTCAAATGAGCTGAAGGAAAGGTCAAACCATTCCAATATCTCTGCCAAGAAAACCCCAAATGGAGTCACCAAAAATTTGAAATGACTGAACAACGATGATTATGCTAAGCATTTTACAAATATTACCTCATTTGATCCGCACGACAGACTGGGAGATGGGTGCTATTGTTATTCTCTTTTTACAGTTGAGGAAACTGAGGCAAACCAAGGTGAAGCTTGCCCAGCTAGTAAGCATCTGAGGTTATATTTGAACTTGGGTCTTTCTAACTCCAGGCCCAGTGTTCTGTCCTCTCTGCTGCCAAACCTAAGTGACAAAGGACTTCAAAGTCATGCCACGTAAGGATCATTTGAGCAAGCTGATCCTGTAGAAGAGCAGATTTGGGGGGATGTCTGTCTCATGGTAGTGGGATGAATTTTTTTTTTTTTACTTTGACTCCTGAGAACTAAACCAGGAACAAAATGATTTTTTTAAAAAGGGTAAAAAGTTGGAGATTTCAACTTTGTGAAAGGAAAAAAACTTCCTAATATTTGGAGTTCTCCTCAAGAGTCATAGGCTGCCCTAGGAGCCTCATTGCTGGATGTCTTCAAGGGAAGACTGGGTGGCTATTTGCTAGGGATATTGTGGAAAGGATCCCTGATCAGGAGCTAGCATTTGGTGCCCTGATCCAGCCAGGAGACTCTACAATTCCACTATTGCCAGACACCAGCTTCAGGACAAAGGAAGGGAACTTGACCACAACAACCTAGAAGGAGAGAGAGGAAAGACAAAAAAGATTCTATCAGGGAAGCGCCTGTAAAATGCAGACCTGGCTCCGTTTCACCAAAGGGAATGAGAAGCAATCAACAATTTGCTGAAACACATCTCACCTCAGTGTGAGCTAATGAAGCATGCCTGACAGGCCAACGTGAGGCCCCATTCTCCTTCCTTGAGCCCAGCTAGCCACGTTAGTGAGAGGCCGCAGAGAATAATGGGAAGAGCCCTGGCCTCCCTTATTCCTCGGATCGCCTGGGGCAGAGATCTTGACTTCTCTGGGTCTCCATTTCCTCACCTAGAAAATGAGAGCGTTTGGATTCACTAAGGTCCTTCATAATTCTCTGTCTTAGTATTCTAAATTAAGGGTCTCATTTTCACACACACGTTTATAACTTTACAATTTACAGAGCTAAGTCCTTGCCGCAAATATCACTGATGAGGAAATGGGGGCTCAAAAAAGCCAAGTGACTTTCCTTAGGTCACACAACTAGCAAGTGATGAGACAAGATACCCCAACTTGTCTACTCAGTACTGAGGATGGGGAGCTTAGATTGGAACCCAGGCGTTCAGACTTCCATATCAGCTCTCTTTCCACTAAGTCAGACAGATTTCTTCATGGTTGACCCCAAGGCACATCTTAATAGATACTTTTTGAGGCCTAACAGACTGAAGGGATCTAGAAACTTGCATGCTCCATATGAAATTGTACATGGAATTGAATATTGGAGAGGTCGGTATTAGACCTGTGATTTCATCGGTGCAGGGAGATCCTGGTAAAGAAACTTCCTCCACAGAATCAACTTAGCAGGAATTTGAGGAAAATTACCATCCTAGAAGCCCGAGTGGGGAACCATCGACCTGGAGACCACGTGTGGCCCTCTAGGTCCTCAAGTCCAGCCCTTTGATGGAATCCAAGTTTGATCTGTCAAGTTTGGATTCCTTTAAAGGGCCACACTTGAGGACCTAGAGGGCCACATGTGACCTTGAGGCTGTAGGTTCCCCACCCCTGAGTTACACAGCTTATAAACTTCTGAAGAAAAATTTGGACTTAGGTCTTCCTGACTCCGGGTTCAGCACTCTTGACCTAGATGCCTCACCTGCATTTCTCAGACAGAAAGAAAAAAAAGAGAGAAAATTCACACAGAAACTGGCCTCATTACAAGGCTGAGGGTCTGACAGGTGATCAAAGTCCAGGGTGAGCATGAAGATAGAAGGATGTATGGGAGATAATAAAAAGTGAGAGCAGGGGAAAGAAAATGCATGTGTCTTCACTGGCTTTTGTTCCTCCACCTCCTCTCTGCTTCTAGCTCCCTCTTTCTCTGGTTCCAGGCTGCTGGCTTCTCACTGCTGTGTGGAAATCAATCTCCAGGTTTTCACACCTTCAGGCTGGTCAGCAGGTGGCTGCTAATGGTCTACACAGGTGGTGGGTAATGGCCCTGTGACTACACAGGTGGCAGACACCAGACCTGGAGGGGAGGGAAGACCATTAAGTAGTTGTGGTGGTGAATAGGGCTTTTTGACACCATCTCAGGGGACTTTCTAGCCTCAGCCCTTTGGCATCCATTGGTCAGGAAGCATGTCTCTTTTGGATTTGCTATGGGGTTTAATCAGAATTAAACATGTAACGTGTTCCCTTCCTTTGTCATTTACCTCTCAGGTGATCTTAATGCCTAGCATTAGACCCTTTTAAGTTTACCTTGTCTCAACTTCAAGAAAGAAATAGGGTCATCTCTCTGCCTTACAAATGGACCATGAGCTTCAATAGCTCCTCCCACAGAAACTTTAGACCCCTGCTCAGGAAAAAATTTCAAATTCCAGAATGCAGGAGGGAAAAAATATGCTTCCCAACCCATCCCATCCCAGGAACTACATTTCCTGTCCAGCCTGTCCCTGATGGCAAGGGCCCAGAATTTCAGCTTCCCACAGCAATCAGATGTTGATATAGAGACAGCTGGAAGCAGGAAGCTGACTCCAGGCCTCCTGGTGGAGATGGCAAGAAAATACCCATTCCTGGGGTCTGCCAGGTTTGGAGCCAAGGACTGACTCTTTAGAGTTAAATTGCTGAGGGTGGGAGAGTTGAGCTGGAACAGAGGCTCAGGCTGACTTCTGGGCAGACATTTGACTATGAAAGGGTGAAGAGGAGAAGCTATTATAGCTACAGTCAGGGCTGAGCTACCTCCAAGAACTCTAAGTGAGGGTGTCGAGTCTCTGCTGACCAGACATTATGCTACTATCTCTGTTTTCCAAGGGGCAACCTAAAGATGACAAATCAGGTTGTAGGAAAAGAGTGTGAATGCGTTCATTTGGGGGCATAGTTGCAGAGAATATTTCTTAGGTGGCTCTGTGTTTTAAATTTCCTTTTTTCTGTTCCAATTAAATGCTTTTGCTGGCTTCATACTGTTGTTTTGCTAAGTTTCTGGAAGCATTGTAATAACTGAGTATGTAAAATGAGATTGTTCTAAATGTTCCCAGTTTCACTCTGGGGCGAGGGCTCAAACCACATGCTATATTCTTACCAGAAAATTACAATCATAAACATGAACCCAAGTCCATTAGAGACTAGTGCTGGCTGGCCCAAGAGGCAACAGACAAAAAGCTTTTGGTTGAGCAAACTCTCAATATCCAGGGGCCCAAGCAGGCCCTCTTATCCCCTGACCTCAGTCAGAATTGAAAAGAGCAGGGCATGCCACAGATTGCCCAGCAAATGCCCAAATGCCGCCCGAGGGATTTCCAGCCTGGCCTCGCTTTATTGTTGCTGCCCAGTATGTGCTGAATTGTAAGTATTGTAAGAGAGAAATTTAATTGGCATCCAGGGGTGGGGCTATAATTATACTCCAGAGCTGTAACTCACAGGCCAAGTCTCTCATTGCCTGACCAGCCTTGAATATAAAATAAGGTGTATCTGAGGTGGAAGCCAAGTGCTCTTCATCACCAGTATCCTGCCTCCTCTGGTGATAAGGCAAAGAAGCTCACCTTCCTTCATTGTTTGTATTGATGATATCCTGTGTACCCAATTTCATCCCACACGTGTTCCCAGACACACAACTCAAATTATCACAGTTCTAGTTTTAGGGTTTTGCTTCTAGAATAGGGAGACAAGTCATTGGGTAGATACTGAGGTGACTGGACCTAGGTGGAGTTTGATAAGGATGTGAGGATATTCCAGACAGTGTTTTCTTCTAGTTCTCTTCCTTTGCCATTCACCTATCAGTTGACCCGAATGCCCCTACAGGGATGGGGAACCTTGGGCCTTAAGGCCACATGTGGCCCTCTAAGTCCTCAAGCACAGCCCTCTGACTGAATCCAAACTTCACAGAACAAATCCCTTTAATAAAAGCATTTGTTCTGTAAAACTTGGACTCAGTCAAAAAGCCACACCCCAAAACCTAGAAGGCCACATGTGGCCTCAAGGTCGCAGGTTTCTCACCCCTGCATTAGACCCTTCTAGGTCTACCTTGTTTCTACTTCAAGAAAGAAATAGGGTCATGTCTCTGCCTTACAAATGGACCATGAGCTTCAACAGCTCTTCACACGGAGACTATAAGACACCTGCCCAGGAAAAGCTTCATATTCCACGATGAAGATCTGAGCCTCAGTTACACTAGAAAGCCAACATAGTATAGTGAAAGGAGTCCTAGACATATATAGTGGGGAGGAGGGGGCTGACCTCTGGGTCAACTGCTAATTGGCTTTGCCCCTTTTCACCATAGCTAATTCCAGGTCCAATACTTTTGCCACCATTGTTTGTTTTTTTTTTTTCATCCTATTCATTATTTTTTGGTTTTGGAGGCAATCAGGGTTAAGTGACTTGCCCAGGGTCACACAATTAGTAAGTGTTTGAGGTCAGATTTGAATTCAGACCTTCCTGACTCTGACCCTGGAGCTCTCTTTCCCATTGTGCCACCTAGCTGCTGACTAAAGCTTATAGAGGCCAACAGTTCTGGAAGGGGGTTTCTACAGATGTAAAATTGTTGTCTTTCTCTTCTATTTGGTTGTTTTCCTCTTACCCCCACCATAATGTCCTTTCCTACTTACCTAAGGATGTCACCCAGTCTCCCTAAAACCTGGAAAGTACTCAGAGCCTTTTTATGTTGGGAGCAAGGCAAGGAACCTGTGCCCATGCCTAAGGAGTGTCCTACTGCACTAAGACTTTTGGGACATCTGGAGTGAATGCCTTAGTGTATCGCTAAAGGTGCTCCACAGTCTCAAATTCTGCTTTACTTTACTCTGCCACCCTATGCCAACTGAATTATTAGCTATTCTCAGATCTCATTCTATTTTCTCATGACTCTGGGCACTAGTGTGGGCCAAGCCTTGTTACTGAAGGACACTCTGAATACCCCTCTGGATCTCAAGGTCCAGCTCAGGTCCCACCCCTTCCATGAAGTCTTCATTCATCACTCAGCCTGAAATTGAGTTCTCCTTCATGCTTCATACAGTACTTGGTCTCGATCCCTCCTTTGCTGTTATCACATTCTGTTATATCGTACTCATTTGTGTACATCTTATTCTTCCCATTAGACTATAAGCTCCCTGAAGACAAGTACTGTACCCTTGGTATGTATCCTTAGTGTCTAGTATAATGTTTATAAATAGTGTTTAAAAAGTTTGCTGAATTTAATTTGCTGTGTTATTCATGGATGGGAATAGTCAAGCTAGCTTTAAACTATGTCTTTCTTCTCATGGAAGGAAGGGTTTACTATCTGGAGACAAAGCTCCCCCCGCCCAGATGGTGCCACAGCAGGAAATAAGACTGCATTTTGGCTGAACTTGCTGCAGCAGATCAATGAGTGCACATGTAGGACGGACACACACACACACACACACACACACACACACACAGAGTTTCCTTGCTCTGCCTATTTTCACTTCTCTCTCTCTCTCTCTCTCTCTCTCTCTCTCTCTCTCTCTCTCTCTCTCTCTCTCTCTCCTCCCCCCCCCCGCTCCCTTTTCCTTTCCCTCTCTCTCCTTCTCCCTTTCCTTCTCTCCTGCTCCTCTTCTTCTTCCTCCTCTTCCTCTTCCTCCCACTCCTCCTCCTCCTCCTTCTCTCTTCTTCCTCCTCCACCTACCAATGATTACTGCCATTATTATTATGCTATGTTATTTTTACTTCATATTATCAGTGCCCAGGCAATTAGTGGAGCCAAATATAATGTTATGGCCAGAGTGTTGGGCCAATGGAGGCCATGATTAGAATAAGTCCAAACTAGTTTCCCAGTTGCACCTGAGCCCCGAGACTGCTGTTCTGACCAGATGTCACCCCTCCCCCCAGCCTCCTCCAGCCTTCTCTATGGATTTTTGGTTGTTATGCAAAATAACTTTGTAAAGCGTCTCCTGCTGAGCTTCCTTGGGACTTTTTCCCTGTTGAAATGTATTTAACACTGCCCCTCTCTGCCCTTCTTGTGCTCTCCAATACTTTGGTGCTGCATGATGGTCCAGGACTGCAATTCCTTTGCCTTCATTAAATACCCTAATTTTTACTACTTTGGGGCAGCTAGGCGGTCCAGCGGATAGAGTGCCAAGCCTGGAGTCAGGAATACTCATCTTCCTGAATTCAAATCTGTCCTTAGACACTTACCAGTTGGATGACCCTGGGCAAGTCACTTAACCCTGTTTGCCTCAGTTTCCTCATCTATGAAGTGATCTGAAGAAGGAAATGGCAAACCACTCCAGTATCTTTCCCAAGAAAACCCCAAAACAGGTCATGAAACAATTGAAAGACAACTTTGATACTTTGGTAGTATCCTTTTTTTCGAGTTGACAGTACTTAACTAGTTGGGTAATGTGTGGGATGAAAGACCCTCACCAATTAAATTTATAATAAGAAGCCATCTCAGGGTGGGAACAGAAATAAATTTTATTCAATTCTCCAGAATAGGGCATCCTCTGCTAGAACAGATCTAGCAAGGGAGGCACTTTACAAGGAGCAAAGCACCAATAATTATACCTAACACAAGAGAATTCCAGCCCACCTCTGACCCTTCTCACCATTGGCTGGGAGGTGGGCTTACAATCTGAGCATGAAAGCTAGACAAAGAACCGGGAAATTGAGGCACAGAAACTCCAATTCCCATTCCCTTAGTTAATGATTACAACTGAGGTGACATCTATAAATCTAAAGAAGGAGAATAGGATAAGGGGAGGGGGAGACCCTCTCCATTCTTCTACAGTATTTTTACAATAAAGGAAAGCAGGTTACAGTGACCCTATCCTTACTGAACAAATCTTTAAACCAGAACCAGAAGAAAGAACAAACAGTTTCAGGGTGAACTTTCCCAGAGGCTGAGCCATCAGACTCTCTCATACAGGTAGCAGCCCTCTGCAGCTTAACTAGGCAGTCTTTGAGACTTGTGACTGACACATTCATCATCCTGCTGCCAACCTGGCAATGAGCCCTTCTGGACTTAACCAGGCTGGTCCCTGAATCTTTATCATTCAATAGAAGAGTATGTAAATTCTCATTTTGTTCCATAAGTACGGATTAATGTAATTTTTAAAAATAAAAGGAAAAAAGATAGAGAAGTTGTCTGTGACCAGGACCTTCCTTGAATTATTTCAATCTTCATAGACCCTGCCACAATCTACAGTCTGCCTTTGAGAATTCTCCATTCCCCTCCATACAATGATGAGGTATTAGAGCCGAACTTCAGCCAAGGTTTAGAACCTTAAAGCATTATAAGACTTTGAGTTTCTAAGAGTTTTATATGAGATCTTCCAAATTTTGTACTTACTAGATATATGACCCTGGGCAAGTCACTTAACCCATTTGCCTCAGTTTCCTCATGTGTCAAATGAGCTGAAGAAGAAAATAGCAAACCACACCAATATCTCTACCAGGAAAATCCCAAATGGGGTCATGAAGAGTCAGACACGACTGAAATGACTGAACAACACAAGGGTATGCGCATGTGTACCCCAGAGCTGCAAAGAGGTTGCAAGACAGGCTGAATCTTCATCTTTAAGCGACAGGAATACAGAGATGCCTTAGCCCCTTGAGCTACAAGTTTTCTCTGTGTCTTTTCCACACCCACTCATCAGCATGAGAAAACAGGGAAAAAACTAAGGAATCCTGAACCCCAGAGCTATTTGGTAATTATTGGGCAAATAACTGTTACGTGGCTTATAGTCAAGCCTGTAGAAATTAAAACAGGAAGGAATATGGACAGCTCAACATTAGACAAGGTCTGAGAGAAGAAGCCCTTGGACTATGAAGAGAGTCTAAAGCAGGGGTGTTCACCCAATTATTTTTTTTGGCAAGGCAATTGAAATTAAGTGACTTGTCCAGGGCCACACAACTAGTAAGTGTCAAGTGTCTGAGGATAGATTTGAACTCAGGTCCTCCTGACTCCAGGTCTGGTGCTCTATCCACTGCGCCACCTAGCTGCCCCCACCCAATTTTTTATGTCATGGTTTGCTTTGGCAATTTGATGAAATCTATGGACCCCTACTTATCATCATTTCTTTTTTTTTTTTAGGAATCATTTCCTTAAATCCATAAAATAAAATATAGAAGATTACAAAGGAAGCCAATTTTATTGAAATTATAGGTATCAAAATATTTTTTAAAATATGCTGGGGGACCTTAGATTAAGAACCCCTGGGAAGAAAACACTAAGCCTGAAAGTATTAACTAGTTGGGAGTACCCTGTTTTTGTTCTAAAGAACTTGGTGTCTGAGGTTGTCAATATTTTATTGGAAAGAGGAATAGCCAAGATTCACGAGACTGAGAATTTGAAAGTTGAGTTTGTCAGCCTCTGCTCTTTCCTTAAGGAAGAGGTGAATGAAGCATTAATTAAACACTTAACAATGTGCAAAGCACTGGAGGACTCAAAAAGAAAAGTGGGACCATCCCTGACCTCAAGGTGCTCACATTCTAACATGGGAGATAGTACATACGGAAGGTTCCAGCTGCAAGTCAGATGGAAAAGTCCCATGGTCCTTAGGGTACAACAGCAAAGCAGATGATAATGCCTCTTTTTAATGTCATTTCCACTGATATAATCACGTCAGTTTCTGATGTTGAACTATTTGACAGTGCCAGTGACTTTGGCAGCAAGAGCATTCTTTTCTGTGTCTTCAGCAGCCATGGTTATTACACTGACTGAATGGAGTTACCAGGCTATACTTTCTCAGGGGTAGTTTACTAGGAGGTCACCTGACTGGAAGAATTGCTATTCCTAAAGCTCTTGGGTCATCTCTATCAGGTTATAAGGGGAGATGGTGGTCAAGAAAGTGTTAGTGGTTTGACCTTCAAGGTCTTCCTGCCTCTCCCTCAGGGTGCCTTGCTATTTCAGTTAGGTTGAGTTTATCTACCCTATATGTGGCAGTTGGTTGGCAGTTGATTGAGAGGGCTGGCTCCTTCTCCAAAGTAGTTGCTTCCTCAGATGATAGCTGTGAGGGCTGGGTTGGAAGCAGGTCTGATGGTTTGGGTGAAGAGGGTGTGATGCTGCTTCCAGGGATGTCACTGTGCTCTTTCATTAAATGACTTTGTTTTGAACCAATTGTGTCTTCAGTCTGGAAGTGTGGACTCATGAACTATGCTTTTGGGTACCATCAATCCACAAAGTGCCTCAAACCTGGGTAGTCATTCCCTGAAAGAATTGAGTCTATGGTATGTAGGGTACCCACAAGCACTACATCTGTTTATGTTATCATGTCTTTTTATTGGTGATTACTAATACTGAAAATTTATAAATAAATACTCCTTATCATTACTTCAAGTTTTCCCTTTCTAAAATGTTAGAAACTCACATTTTGCCAAACCATTGTAGTTTATAGAAACACTCACAGAAATGGAATGGCAAATGAACCACAAAATCACAGAATCTCAGAAGGCATTGTAGAGGCCATCTGGTCCAAAACATATTTGGTTGACTACACAAGTAATCATTCAATCCTTGCTTGAAGAAATGATGGTGAACCTATCAGCTCCCAGGGAAGCCCATTCCACATTTGGATTGTTGAGTTTTTTCCTCACATCAAAACTAAATTTGTCCTTCTGAAATATTCATTTCTTTTAGTTTTGCCCTTTGGTGCCAAGCAGTAGAAGTCTGCCATGTGACAATCATTCAAATAGTGGAAGAGAGCAATTATGTCCTTACTATGTCTTTTCTGCCAGCAAAACAACCAAGTTTCATACACAATTATCTCAAGGTCCTGGATGCTGTCCTCTAGATATTCTCCAGCTTATCGATATTCTTAGTGAAATGGAAAATCTATAGCTGAACACAGGTGTGGTATAAGCAGGGACTATCGCTTCCCTAGTCCCGGACATTATGCTTCTCTAAATGTAGTCCTAAAATTGTATTACTTTTCTTGGTCACTATATTGACCTATATGAAGCTTACAATCCACTAAAATCTCAAGATCTTTTTCAAATGCTGTCTAGCCATGGATCACCCATCTTGTATTTATGAAATTGAAATTTTGAACCTAGATATAAAATCTTATGTTTGTTATTGTTTGGTCATTTCAATGGTGTCTGACTCTTCATGATATGACTTGGGATTTTGGGGGCAAAGATACTGGAGTAGTTTGCCATTTCTTTCTCCCTCTCATTTTACAAATGAAGAAACTGAAGCAAACAGGGTTAAGTAACTTGCCCAAGGTCATCCAGCTAGTAAGTGTCTGAGGCCAGATTTGAACTCTGGAAGATGGGTCTTCCTGACTCTGGGCCTGGCACTCCATCCTCTCTGCCACCTAGCTGCCCCCAATCTTTTATCATCTCTGTTAAATTTCATTAATATTAGATTCCACCCACCAGTCTAGCCTGTGAAGGTCTTAGTACATCCTGACTCCATCATCCAATGTGTTTTGTGTCATCTGCAAAGTTGTTAAACATGTCATTTGTGCATTTATCCAAGTCACTGATAAAAATGTTGAATAGCAGAAGGCCAAGCATACATCTCTGGGGCCCTCCACTGGAGACTTTCTTCTAAGTTGAGAGATATGCACACATCCAAGTGAGCAGGGACTGGCAGTGTTCTGTCCTGGGCTTTTTGGGACACAGCTACACTGCCTTCTGTGAGGGCAGGTTTCCCAGTGCTCAGGGACAGAATACTTCAGGCTGCTGCCACAGCCAGTTGAGAACTATGCTGAGAATTAGAAAGTAACTCTGAGTCTTCAAATCACCTGCTTTCATTAGCAGAGCTCCTTCCATCCATTGATACTGCCATTCATTCCCTAACAGTTAGGAGACTCACTTCTCACTCTCTCCATCCCAGTGCTATTGAAATCCTGACTGCTGAAAAACAGCTCAAGGAGCTGTCTGCTCCTTGATTCTCTTTTGTCTCAATTCTAAGCATCCCTCGCTCATGTCCCACTCCAGATTTGCCCACCTATTCAATGATGCCTTCGGAAACTCTATAATTCACTCACATTCTTTCTTTTTGTACTGTCTTCTCGCAGGCTCTTTCCACGTTCTGTCACTCACTGAGACTTGTCTGTCTTTGGGTGGCTGGGGATACAGAGTCAGTAATAGTTTCAGTACTTTTCAGTACTGACTGCAACTTCTTCCATACCAGTCCCAACTCACTGGTCCCAGAGGAGAGAAGGACATCTCTGTTCTCTTTCCCTTGTCACTTTCAGACTCTCCTACCACCATCACTCAGGAACCTCTTCTCCTCTGAGGGTCACTTTATACAAATCTTACCCAATTAAGTTCCTGATGACCATCATCTACTGATCTCCCAGGACATTTGACCTCCTTTCTCAATTACTTCAGTCTCCATCTGCACCTCAAATCCTGCCCTTATACTAGGGGACTAGGGGGAAATAGCATTTTGCTATTTCTTCAAATATTCTAACTCCCTAGTTCTTCAATCTGCCCAGTTCCTATGACCTACTCCTTGACTCCATCTTAACTATATACAGTGATGGTCACATCCTTGATCTTGCCTTCACCCAGAAGTATTCCATAGCCATGTTCAAGGTTTCTAACATTTCTTTTTCTGACCCCTGTACTCCTTTATCATTTCAACTCTACGATTTTCCACTCCTAAATTTCTTCTTCTTCACTGTGATCTCCAGTCTCTCCACCTCTCAGAACTCTCCTAGGCCATCACTCCTGCACCAGTGACACTCTTCTCCTCCCCTAATCTTGACCTCTTAATGAACCAGTTCAATTCTATGCTACCCCCTACTTTTGAGTCCTTTGATCTCTTGCCCTGTCACTGCTCATGCCTTACCAAATCACAATCACGAATTATTCCTACCAGATTCCTCCTTGTTCCTACACATATATTGTTGAACGGAGCTAGGGAAATTTAAAAAAAAACATGCTGAAAAGATTTACAAATTTGTTATTGAATCTCAACAGAGACTTCACTGCTACAAGGCAATCCTTTTACTCCACTAGATCCTATTCAACACAGCGGGATGATCTAAATCTTCTCTTCTCTAATTAAGGCTCGCAGACCATCCCTCCCCCACCCCTCAGCTGAAGATCTTGTCATATGCTTAAAAAAATGAGGCCACTTGGCTGTGATTCCCTTTTCTCCCTTTCTCCTCATCTCACATCTCTCTTCCACCATTCCCCACTATCTCCTCTTTTATTCCAGTCTCTACCTTCTCCTTGCCAAGGCGAGCCCCTTTATATTTGCCCTTGATCCCATCCCCACTGTCTCCTCTAGCAGACTGCTCATATTATAACTTCCCACTTCCTCTGCCTACAAACACATTCCTATCTCCCCCAATCCCAAAAAAATCTTCATTTGGGATGCCCATCAATTGGGGAAATGGATGGACAAGTTATAGTATATAATTGAGATGGAACACTATTGCGCTACAAGAAACGATGAGCAGGATGGTCTTGGGTAAACCTGGGAAGATTGATGCAATGAGAAGTGAGTAGAACCAGGAGAACATTGTACATAGTACCAGCAATATTGTAAGGATTATCAGATGTGAAAGACTTAGCTACTCTGATCAATAGAATAATCGAGACAATTCCAAAGGACTCACAATAAAAAAATGCTATCCACCTCAAAGAGAGAACTGACAAACTCTGGGTGCTGATTGAAGCATATTTTTGTCACTTCATGTTTCTTTTTTATTTACTTAATTTTTAGCTTAATTTTTATATATTTATTTGTAATATGGAAATATGTTTTGCTTGACTTCACATATATAATTGATATATTGCTTGCCTTCTTAATGGGTGGGGGAGGGGAGAGAGACAGTGAGGGAGAGAATCTAAAACTCGAAATTTTTTTTAAAAATGTTTAAAATTAATTAATAAAAAAACTCACTTGATTCCCTACTATCGCACTATATCTTTCTGCCCCTTTTTAGTTAAACTCCTTGAAAAAGTCATCTACATTTGACGACTCCATTTCCTGGGCTATCTAAATGCTTTTCTTATTCCTTGTTAATGACCACCTTCTCCTCTTGTATACATGCTTTGATCTGGGTTTTTGTGACACTGTTCTCTTTTGGTCCTCCTCTTACCGGTTGGATCACTCCTTTTAGATCTCCTTAACCGGATCTTTGTTCCTGTCATTTCCACTAAGTGTAAGGATCTCCTAAGGCTTTCTCCTGGGCCTTCTTTTTGCCTCTCTACCCTATCGCACTTGGTGACCTCATCAGTTCCCAGGGACTGAATGCATTTGTTATTGTTGTTCAGTCATGTCCAACTCCTCATGACTCCATTTGGGGTTTCCTTGGCAAAGATACCAGAGTGGTTTGCCATTTCCTTCTCCAACTCATTTTACAGAAATTGAGGAAACTGAGGCAAACAGGGTGAAGTGGCTTGCCCAGGGTCACACAGCTAATAAGTGTATGAGGCCAGATTTGAACTCAGGAAGATGAGTTCTTCTTGGTTTGAAGCCCAGTGCTGTATCCACCTAGCTCCCCATACTCAATTAAAATTTCTATGCAATTAACATTTCTATTTCTATGTCCAGCTCTAGTCTCTCCCGAATTCTGCACTCAAATCACGAATTATCTATTGGACAACTGTCTCATAAGCATCTCATACTCACGACATCCAAAATAGGATTCATTATCTTTTCCCTAAACTCACTTCTTTTCTGAATTTTCCTATTGTTGTCTAGGACACCACCATCCCGTCAGTCACCCAGACCCACAAACTCAGTGTCATCTTCATCTCCTCATTCTTGCTCACCCCCCTCGTCCAATCTGTTGCCAGCCCTTGTCATTTCTACGTTTGCAGTGTCTCTCACATGCACCCCCCTCTAATCACATAACTGATGCTGCCGCTGTTAAGCCCTTTCACTCATGTTTGACTATTTGTGACCCCATTTGGGGTTTCCTTGGACAAGATACTGCAGTGGTTTGCCATTTCCTTCTCCAGCTCATTTTACAGATGAAGAAATTGAAGCAAACAGGGTTAAGTGACTTGCCCAGGGTCACACCACTAGTAAATGTCTAAGGTCAGGTTTGAACTCAGGTCCTTCTGACTCCAGGTTTGGCACTTTATCCATTATGCCACCCAGCTGCCCCGATCATACAGCTACCACTCTATTTCAGGCCTCATCATCTCTTCCCTAAACTATTGCAACAATCTCCTAATTAGCCTCCCTGCCCCACATCTTTTCCCCCTACAATCCATCGGCCACATAGCTGCCAGAGTGATTTTCCTAAAGCTCAGGTCTAATCATGTCACCCCTACCTACCTCCACCCCCTCATTACTTAATAAACTCCAGTAGCTCTTTATTACTCTCAGGATCAGATATAAACTCCTCCAATTGGCATTTAAAATGCTTCACAACCTGGTTCCAATCTTCATTTTTTATCTTCTTCTACATTACTCCCTTCCACTCTATGGTGAGCCATACTGGGCTATTTGCAATTCCTCACATACCACACTCTACCTCCTGTCTCCATGCTTTTGCACTGTCTGGCCCCATGCCTGGAATGCTTTCTCTCCACATGTCCATCTCATGGAATGCCTGGCCTCCTTCGTGATTCAGTTCAAGGGTCTCTTTCTGCAAGAGATACTTCCCATTCCTTCTAAAGGCCGATACTTTCTCCTCTGAGGTTATTTTTTATCTACTTCACATGTGTCTAGTGTATACATAAGGAATATGAAGTTACATGTGAATTGTTTCATCTTTACAAGAGAATTCTGTGCATAGAATTTTCATTCAAACTCCCCTCTGGAAGCCCTTTGTATGATTGCAGCTTGGGCCAAGGTGATCTGGTAACTCTGCCAACAGGCAGCTGTTCAGGGTTTACATAGCTGGGAACTGAGACAGCTTCCCAGAAGAGATATTCTGGTACTCAAGAAAAAGCTAAGCTTGAACTTGAGGGGAGCTTTCTCTCCCAGCTAAAGATGAGCTGAGGCAATAGCACAGATGCACAACAATCTGGATAGAAGTTTGCATTTGGTGCGACTGGACCCATGCTGCCCATGAATTACTACCTCTGTCTGGAAACAATTAAGTTAGGTCCAACCAGCATGAGGAATGTGCTCAGTGCTAGGGACCTACTTACCATGTCTGGACCCTTCCTTCCACCTTGTCCTAGTTTATTAGAAAGGTCATTTAAAGCACGATGCTATTGGCAGGATTCCTGTAGATGCTGTTGGGATGGTGGATGCCAAGTAGTTCTACCGCTACAATGTCATTTCATGCAGAGGTGTGTCCTAGCTTTAGGCTCCTGAGAGTGGAGATCCCTGGTGGAGAGCTTCACTTTTTTAGTGTATTTATCAGTGTACAATGATAGTGCTCTGGGAAATCAGTCTGATTTCAGCGGATGAGGTGTGATGGCCGCTGCTGAGGCTAAAGCTGTCCCGAGAGTAAGCTAACTAGGCTCTTGTCTAATAGTGTGACTCTGGGGTTCTTCCTATCATTACAGTCAAGATGGTACACCCAGGGAAGAAGACAGTATTCTTTCAGCAGGGGCTACTGAGGATTCTGAGTACTCTCTAATTGCAGAGGAGTCTTTTATTCAATAGGCTGTGGACTAGCTCAACTATTTGCCCAGATCTTACCCATCCTTTTCCCCAGGATCTAATCGGTTCCTTTCCGCCAACCTGGGCATGCAGCCAGTCTGAGAGTAGGTCAGCCAGAAGACTCTGGAAAGAATGGTAAAGTGTTTGCTGAAAGACAGGGCAGGGAAGGCAGCCAATACCCAAAGGGTGTGAATTCCTAAGAAGAGGAGAAGAATTGTACTAGGTAAAAGTGAGCATTAAAGGGTGCAGGGAGCAGTTGCAAGATGAAACTGAAATGGTATTGGGGGAAAAAATCAACCAGCAAATATTCTGAGCACCTCCTCTTTAAAGGTGGGAAGGAAGGTAAGGTATAAGGAATGGTCCTTTCCCTTAAAGATCTTGCCATGTAGTTGGGGTGGTGGTAGTGGAAGCCAAGAGTTATTGCGCATTGGGTGTCCAACTGCTGTAAACCTCTAGAGATACTCCTCAGTTCACACAAATAGCCAGTCACTCCCTTTCTTTTTATCAGAGAGCTGAACAATTGTCTGGCCTACTTTTTTCCCACTATACTACTATATTTACCTCAGCAGTTTTTAACCTGGGATCAATGGTTTGTGGAAAGATTTCAGGGCCTCTGTGAACTTGATGGGAAAAATTACATCTTTATTTTAATCAACTAAAATTTAGCATTTTCTTCAATTATGACTATTTTAAAAATGTATTATTCCAAAGAGATGTTATGCCAAAGGGATGTTATGCCAAAGGGATCCATGACACAAAAAAGTTAAGAAACCCTGTTCTACATGGTGTTTTGTCACTATGAGCAAATCACAACCTCTCTGAATCTTAGTTCCTACACCTAGAAATGGATATAATAACATCTACCATAGCTATCTCACAGAGCTATATGGAAGATCAAATCAATTCATGTGAGAAAGGGTAGCGGGGGAGGGGGGGTGGTAGAGGGTAACTGACTAATAGCTGCTTAGTTTTTTGAGGATGCTCAATCTGTTCTGCCTGGTGCTAACACACATGAATGCTTGGGAAACCTGCGAAAAAGGAAGGGACTTTGGCCCAGCCTGAATAAAACAGACTGGATTTTATTTAAAAGTTTTGAATTTATATTCATTAACGATATGGGTCTATAGTCTCCCTTCTGTACTTTACCCTCTCTTCTAAATTTTAGCACTATATTTGTCTCCAAAAGAGTCTGGTAGAGTGCTTTCTCAGTTTTTGAGAATAGTTTGTGTAGTACTGGTACTAATTGGTTTTTAAAAACTTGATAGAATTCTGTGAATTCATCAGGACCTTTCCCTCTCACCCCCTTGGAAGTCCTTTTACAGCTAGTTCTGTTTCTTTTTATGAGACTGGGTTATTTAATATCTCTTTTTATATTTCTGTTAATTTGAATATTTTATATTTTGAAAGTATTCATCTATTTCTTTTGTGCTCTCAGTTTTGTTAGCATAAAGCTGTGTATAGCAGGTTCTGGTAATTCTTTTTATTTCTTCGGGTTTTGTAGTGATTTCACTTTCTATTTGTTGTTTTGTTCCCTCTTCTTTTTAATCATATTGGTTTATCAATTTTATTAGTCTTTTCAAAGAACCAACTTTTTATTTTACTTGTTGTTCTGATTCCCATTTTTGAATTTATTTCTCCTTTAATTTTTAATCTCCTCTTTTATGCTTATTTTAGGTTTCTTTATTGGTTGGCTTTCTAATTTATAAAAATGCACATTTGGTTCATTAATCCTCTCTTTTTCTATTTTACTAGTACGTGTTTGCAGAGATACGATTCTTCCTCTAAAGACTGTTTTAGCTTCATCCCAGAAATTTTGATATCTTGTTCAATTTTCTTTTGTTTTAGTGCGTTGTTTCATTTTCTTTCACATAATTATTAATTGCTTCTATGTTTTGTTTTTTGATCCACTTTTGTTTTGTTTTTGACCCATCCATTATTTAGTATTTCATTGTTGTCTCCATTTGGGTTTGTGCTTTCTTACGTTTGTACTTCCTGAACCGGTTGCTATTTTTATTGCATTATGGATTGTAAAGGAAATATTTACTATTTCTACCTTTGCTTGCCATTTTTCTGTCTCCTAATGTATGGTCAGTTTGTATGGAACTTTCATGTGATGCTAAGAAATAAATATGTTCTTTTGCACTTCCATTTTGATGATGCCATAAGACTTTTAGTTCTAGTTTCTCCAGCAATTTGTTTAATTCTATATTTTCCCCATTTGTTTATCTTTCTGATAGATTTGTCCAAAACTGAGAAAGAAATATTGAAGTCTCCTGCCATTTTTGTATTAGCGTCTATGTCATCTTTTAGTTCAGTTAATTTTTCTTTTTTGAATTTAGATGTTAAGGCATTTGGAGCACATATTTGTAGTATAATGTTCTTATTGGTTTGTTCTCTATACCAGAAGTATCAAACATGTGGCTTACAACATCCCCAAGTGCAGCCTGCACCAGTTTAAAATGCAATGGAGAAATATTTAACAAAATACATAAAACTACAATAGAACATAGATAATGTTACTATGTGGTTTTCCAAGTCATTATGTAGCCTACAAGGATCTTTATGTATACTTTAATGGCTCCCTGTTTCTCTTTGACTTGGATACTACTGTTCCATGCTTCCTTTAAGGATAATGTAATTTCTTTGTTTATCTCTTTTCAATGTTGAGAATGTTTCTTTTTGCTTTGTCTGATAGCAAAATTTCAACTCCTGGTTTTCTAGATTCATGTGATGCATAGTAAATTTTGTTCCATCCATCATTTTCGTTCTCTGCGTGTCTTTTTTGTTTCTTTGTTTGTTCGTTTGTTTTAAGGTGTGTTTTTGTAAGCTACAGATTGTGGAGTTTTGTTTTCTTATCCAATCTGTTATGCTTTTCCATTTTATTGGATTGTTTAATCAATTCACATTGGAAGCAATAAAAGTTAAGTTTATATTCCTCTCCATTTGCTTCTAATATTGTTTTTCCACCTGAATTATGATTCTTCCCTCTTCCTCTGTAAACACAGTACTTTGTCTCTTCAGTTATTTCAGCTTAATCTACTGTAAAGCAACTTTATTCCCATCAGCTCTCTTCCTCTCAACCTCAAGCCCCTTCTCTTCCTATTTTTTACACCTTTCCCTAGTTCTGGAGTTTTGATTAACTTGTTAGTTCCTCTTTCTTTTATACTTTTACCTAGTTATTTAATACTTTCTCTCTCTTTTTTTCCTCCCAGTTAAGAAGTCAAGTGAAATCTCCCTTCCCCTCCTCCCCTTCAACTTGTTTTGTTCATTTTTCTCATGTGCTTGATTGAGCAATTTATTATTAACCTTTGTTCTCCCCATGGTCATTTTTTCCCATTTTCTATACCTTCCCACTCTTCTGAGGGTCAGTTGCCTTTATGAGGTCTGATTCCCCTTTTCCCGAGGCTGTATGAGTGGTCTTTCTGAGCATCAAACCCCTACAGATTATACCCATTATAAGCTCCTCATTTCCCTTTATAGAATATCTCTCTTCCCTCATGAGAGGGTTTGCCCCAAGATTTCACCTCTTCCTACTTTCTGTTTAAATCCCTCCCTTCACCTCCTCATCCATTTTCCTATATGATCTTTTTTCTGAGAGATTAAAGGAGTTATTTCCCATGTGTTGTTAACCTGTGACTTGATTAGAGAACATCTTCCTCCCTTCTCCATTTCTATGTGTCCTTCCATTGTATGCCTCGAAAAAACATTGATTTATCAGCAAGTAGGATGTTGTGAGGTTGAGTTCATTATGTTTTAGGACTGTTTCATCACCTTTACTTCTCTTTGACTTCTGCTTTCACCTTGGTCCCCTTGTAAGAGAAAGAAATCTCTCAATGGTCTTTCTATTATTATTTTTTTGTACACCCTGGTTGCTGAATTTGTTTTTCATGTATTTCTGTTGTCTGGGTTATTTGAAAAACAACTAATTTCGGGTAACAATAGGGGGTGGAGCCAAGATGGCAGCTGGAAAGCAGGGACCAGTGTGAGTTCCCTGCCGAGTCCCTCCAAAAACCTATAAAAAATGGCTATGAACCAGTTCTAGAACTGCAGAACCCACAAAACAGCAGAGAGAAGCATGGCTCTAGCCCAGGACAGCTTGGATGGTCTCTGGGTGAAGTCCATCCCACATGGAGCTGGGAGCTAGGAGCTGGGAGCCGGGAACGGAGTGGAGCAGAGCCCAGCCTGAGTGGCGTGGACCAACCAGACCAGGAGCCGGGCAGAGGGGGCCCTAGCACGTTGAATCAGTGAGCTGTGGCAGTTACCAGACGTCTCAACCCACAAACACCAAAGACTGCGGAGAAGGTTAGTGGGAAAAGCTGCGGGAGTGGAAGAAGTTCGAGGTTCGGCTTCCAGCCCTGGGGGCAGCAGAGGTGGGGCAGCTATAGCTGCTGCCGCTTCTGGCCCCAGGCCCACCTGGTGGGAGGAATTAAGTGGCGGATCAGAGCAGGGGTGCACAGCCTGCTGAAGATCTAAGCCCAGTCCGGGTTGGGGGTTCTTGGGGAAGGAGTAGTGCTGGTGTGACAGAGCTGGCACCTCCCCCCCAAACATGGAACATAGAACTCTTTAGTCTACAAGCAGTCATACCCCACTGAAAAACTCAAGGGTCAAGTTAGTTGCTTGGGAATATGGCCAGGCAGCGAAAACGCACCCAGATTCAGTCTCAGACTTTGGATTCTTTCTTTGGTGACAAAGAAGACCAAAACGTACAGACAGAAGTTAACAAAGTCAAAGAGCCTACAACAGAAACCTCCAAGAAAAACATGAACTGGTCCCAGGCCATGGAAGAGCTCAAAAAGGATTTGGAAAAGCAAGTTAGAGAAGTAGAGGAAAAATTGGGAAGAGAAATGAGAAAGATACGAGAAAACCATGAAAAACAAGTCAATGACTTGCTAAAGGAGACCCAAAAAATACTGAAAAATACACTGAAGAAAACAACACCTTAAAAAATAGACTAACTCAAATGGCAAAAGAGCTCCAAAAAGCCAATGAGGAGAAGAATGCCTTGAAAGGCAGAATTAGCCAAATGGAAAAGGAGGTCCAAAAGACCACTGAAGAAAATACTACTTTAAAAATTAGATTGGAGCAAGTGGAAGCTAGTGACTTGATGAGAAATCAAGATATTATAAAACAGAACCAGAGGAATGAAAAAATGGAAGACAATGTGAAATATCTCATTGGAAAAACCACTGACCTGGAAAATAGATCCAGGAGAGATAATTTAAAAATTATTGGACTCCATGAAAACCACGATCAAAAAAAGAGCCTAGATCTCATCTTTCAAGAAATTATCAAGGAGAACTGCCCTGATATTCTAGAGCCACAGGGCAAAATAGAAATTGAAAGAATCCATCGATCACCTCCTCAAATAGATCTCAAAAAGAAATCTCCCAGGAATATTGTCACCAAATTCCAGAGCTCCCAGATCAAGGAGAAAATACTGCAAGCAGCCAGAAAGAAACAATTTGAGTATTGTGGAAACCCAATCAGAATAACCCAAGATCTGGCAGCCTCTACATTAAGAGATCGAAGGGCTTGGAATACGATATTCTGGAGGTCAATGGAGCTAGGATTAAAACTTAGAATCACCTACCCAGCAAAACTGAGTATCATGCTCCAAGGCAAAATATGGATTTTCAATAAAATAGAGGACTTTCAAGCTTTCTCAGTGAAAAGACCAGAACTGAATAGAAAATTTGACTTTCAAACACAAGAATCAAGAGAAGCATGAAAAGGTAATCAAGAAACAGAAATTGCAAGGTACTTAACTAAAGTTGAACTGTTTTGTTTACATTCCTACATGGAAAGATGACATGTATGATTCATGAGACCTCAGTATTAGGGTAGCTGAAGGGAATATATGTACATATATATATATGTATATATATATATATGTTTATGTATATATATAGGTGAGTGTGTATGTATGTATATATCTGTGTGTATATGTGTGTGTATGTGTGTGTGTATGTATATATATATATATATATATATATATATATATATATATATAAGAGAGAGAGAGCAGACACAGGGTGAGTTGAAGATGAAAGGAAGATATCTAAAAGAAATAAAATCAAATAAAGGGATGAGAGAGGAACATACTGAGGGAGGGAGATAGGGAGAGATAGAATGGGGTGGATTATCTCGCATAAAGGTGGCAAGAGGAAGCAGTTCTGTGGGAGGAGGGGAGAGGGCAGGTGAGGGGGGAATGAGTGAACCTTGCTCTCATCAGATTTGGCCTGAGGAGGGAATACCATACATACCCAATTGGGTATCTTACCCCACAGGAAAGAAGAGGGAGGAAGATACAAAAGGGGAGGGGATGATGGAGGGGAGGGCAGATGGGGGTGGAGGTAATCCAAAACAAACACTTTTGAAAGGGGACAGGATCAAGGGAGAAAATTCAATAAAGGGGGATGGGTTGGGAAGGAGCAAAATATAGTTAGTCTTTCACAACATGAGTATTGTGGAAGGGTTATACATAATGATACACATGTGGCCTATGTTGAATTGCTTGACTTCCTAGGGAGGGTGGGTGAGAAGGGAAGAGGGGAGAGAATTTGGAACTCAAAGTTTTAAAAACAGATGTTCAAAAACAAAAAAAAGTTTTTGCATGCAACTAGAAAATAAGATACACAGGAAATGGGGCATAGAAATTTATCTTGCCCTACAAGAAAGGAAGGGAAAAGGGGATGGGAGGGAAGTGGGATAATAGAGGGGAGGGCTGACTGGGGAACAGGGCAACCAGAATATAGGCCATCTTGGAGTGGGGGGGAGGGTAGAAATGGGGAGAAAATTTGTAATTCAAACTCTTGTGAAAATCAATGCTGAAAACTAAATATGTTAAATAAATAAATTTAAATTAAAAAAAAAAGAAAAACAACTAATTTGGTCCCATATGGTTTTCTTTCTAGGAATGCTTTGAATTCCCTTTTTTTAAAATCAGAGTCTGGGTTTTTAAAAAATTAACGGTTAGGCTCAATTTTCAGGGTATGTCACTTTAAGTTGCACCTTTGCTTTCAGAACACATTATTCCTTTTGCTCCTCTGGTTTCTGGTGAATGCTGAATAATCTTGTGTTATTCAAATTCCTTTTCCTTAACATCTGAAGGTCTTTCTCCCTTTAGCTTACAGAATTTATTATTTGTCATTGGAATTGTTAAAATTAACTGCTCTGTCTTGGAGTTTGTACCACAGAATTTTGGTTTTTTGGTTTTATTTTGAGAGCTGATGGAATCTTTCTATTGGCATTTTGTTTTCTGTGTTTATAGGTCTGGTCAGTTTTCTTTAATTATTTCCTGGTGCTCAGGTTTTTTGACCTGTCATGTCCTCTGAAAGATTAATAATGTTTAAATTTTCTCTGTGTATCCTGTCTTCAAGATCATCAGGTTCTCTGAGGGGGGAATGATGGAGTCCTAATAGAGCTGCCCCCAGCCCCAATATTCTAACTTCATTATAGGTCCCACTGAACAGCAGGCCCACTGTACCTACCTACCCCCCTGCCCCTGCCTCCAATGTCCTAACTTCTTCATATATGCCTCACTGCTCACTAGAACAACATGTATGTCCCTGAACTCTAAGTTCCCACAGAAATAGCAGGCATATCCATATGATGGGATCTCAGCCACTGCCCCCAGACCCATTCCACAGAAACAGGTGTGTTCAACCACAATCACATCATCCATTTGGCCCAAGACAGAACCACAATACCTAACTATCTACCTTGCCCAGACAGGACCACAATAACTAGCCAATCAGAAGACACCACCACCAGGATGTAGAGCAGGATACTTGACCACTAAACTGTACAAGGGGCCCACCCTACAGCAGCACCTGCGAAGTTCCATTGAGGCTAGGACCCCTCCTCCATTACCCAATCCCTTAACAAACTCTTCCTGCCTTTTGAATATTAATCATATTCCTATGTTCTATGTAAATTTTGATTGTATAATCAGCATCATAGTCTCTGTAAAACTGTATGTCTTGCCTTACTGAAGTTGCTAATTCCTCTAAGGTACTTAGCCACTTGCCAGAGTGTGAAACCTCAAAACTATAATAAATCTTTCCAACTGGCTTAGAGTCGACCTGAGTCTTTGTAATTCTTTAGAGACATCCTACTGCAACTCTACCCAAATCTCATCAGTATGATTTGCTTCTAGGTAGGTCATATCTTCTTTTCGTGTTACTGCATTTTGCTTTTCTTCTTTGAGATTATTCTTTGCTTCAGTTTATTTGTAACCATAATCAATTACTCTCTCTTTTGCTTCTTTAGTGAGACTTGCCACTATGGATTCAGTTTCCCTATTATTTTTGCTGTGCATGGCATAAATTCAGCTTTCATAATTCTTATTTCTTTTCATAAGATCTTGAAATGAGTTTTTTTCTTTCTGAGATCTTGGGTAACTTCATTCTTTTTTTCTTTGTCCATATTGCTTGCTTTCTAACTCCTTCGCTTTTAGTAATGTTTTGCCTAGGGGATAGATCTCAAAACCTTTCAGTCTCCTACCAAACCGAGTAATTCACATTTCGCCAGCCTCAGTCCCTGCCCTAGGTGATTTCTGGGGGAATATAACTGGCCCCAGCTAGATGCTAGGCCCTTTGCTTCAGGCAAATACAATAGATCCACACACACTCTATCATCCTGTGCCAGTCCCCTCTGTTCCTCAGTACACAGATGAGTACTGTTGAAGCACAGAGTGCTATAGTCCCACCCAAAGCAATCTTCTGCCTTTTGGCTTTCCATGGCACTGAGAGAAGGGAGACAGGTAGTGTCTGTCAGGCATTCTGTTGTAAACCTGTGGGTCTGCTTATGTAGCTCTTCTAGAGCTTGGCGGGTGGTAGAGGAGAGGGTGCTGAATGAGTATATTAGGATCTAGGGTTTAATCTTCTTTACTGTTATTTCAGTGGGTTTTTACCAATTGGGGTTCTTAGTGTTCTAGATCATGTAGACAGTTGACAGTTTATTTCTTGCACACAATTCCTATTTTAAATAGGTTTAGGAGGTTATGAAGATTGGAAAAAATATAGTCTTCCATTTTGGTCACATGACCTGGAAGCCTCTTGGAGCTTATGTTCTAATGGGGGAAGGTAACACATAAAAGGTCTGGGAAAGAAGGGGCATGGCATAGATATCCACAGAGTTCGAAGCACGAACAGGAGGGAAATGAAACATGACTGGCCTAACCCTGTCTCCAAAATGGAGGCCCCAGAAGGAACCTGCCAGTAGAGAGAAGAAGGGGGCTAGAAGGGAGGAGGGTAAAAATCCAGGGTAAGGAGGGAATTATAGGGTAAGAAAACAGCTTGGTCAATGTGGCAAAATCTGGAGAGGGTACGAAGCATAGCAGGGAGGAGAATGAAGCTTGTTGGCCTAACCCATCCTCAAAATGGAGGTCCTAGGAGGAACTTACCAATGGGAGAAGGGGGTCATCATGGAGGAAGGATGCTCCATAGTGAGAAGACTCCAAGGGTGCCAAGGGAAGTTCCAGGGTGAAAAGGCAGTTGCAGTCACTTATACATTCACTCAACTAACTAGATAGTAGGGGAAGAATTGAAAGAACTACCAGTATAATTCAGATTTAACTGCTCAACTAAAAATATATATATATGTATAATCCCTCTACCCCAAAATATGCAAAGAGGAGCTCTTCCATCATACTTTTTAAATGCAAATATGGCTTTGAGAAGGGCAAGACATTTAACAAATATACATCTAAGAAGCTATTTTAGGAAGGAAGATTTGAAAGCAAAAGAAGGAAATAAAGGGAAGGGGTGCCGCAGGATATATATTTCCCCTGCCTCACAATATTTTTTCCTGGAAAAAAATGGGAAATAAAGATAGAAACCCTTTGATCCAATTACCACTGCATTATATGGATGAAGGTCATCATGCTGTCATTGCTGGCTTTAGTAGTTCAAAAATAGGGATGTGGCTGTCAGGAAAAGGCAACTATCCTAGTATTTATAGGGTGAACATAGGTGTCCATTACACCTTCTGTTGACCATCACACCTTTAGTCTGCTGTGAGGAAAAAAAAGGATGAAATGTATTTCTGTCTGTACTCCTCCCTCCTCCACACTTCCTCCTGAAGACTTCTTGCCCTGGATACTTCTACCCTGTTTCTTCTTTTTTAATTGGGGGAGTCCCTGGCCTGGACCACCATTTCATGAGGTGCTTGGGTTATGTTCACTTTACTCCCCATTCTCAGGACTGCTTCACCTGCCAATAACCTATTTCTCTCCCCCTTTCCCCAATTCCCTTGTCATTGTACAAAATGTGAGCTCCTTTTAAGGGTGGAGGATACCTTTTTTTGACTTGTGTACGTATCCCTAGGGCTTAGCACAATGCTCGACATGTAGTAAGTGCTTAATAACTGTCCTATAATCTATCTACCTATCTTTCTATCTATTCATCTATCATCTATCTTTCCATCTATCCATCTACCCATTTATCTATCTATTTATCTATCTATCTATCTATCTATCTACCTATCCTCTAACTGAAGCTAAAGGTAACTAACTAAAAGGGTGGAAGATACAGTCCCTGTGTATCTTCCCTTGATAGTAAAGGCAGGGTGAGAACCAAGAGCCATATTCTCAGACAAGAGGCTCTTTAGCTTAGTCAAGAGCCAATTCTCAGCAGCAGCAGCCCTCACAGCCAGCAATTTGACCATCTCAGACAGTTCTTCTTTGACACACAGAGCTAACCAGCCTCATGCCTGGTTGCTCAGTCCCTCAGGAACACAAAGACAGGGCACATCTCTCCTGAACCACATCTCTCCTATGGTGGCTGAACCAAAGGCAGACATGTGACTCTCACAAAGCAGCAGCTGGGGAAGGGATCCCAAAGACACTGCATATGTGTGCGGAACTCTTGTATGTGTCCCGGTTGTGAATTTGGGAAGAGTTCCTAATCTATCCAGTGTCTCTCAGGAAGCTGAGAAAGGTGGCTAATTAGATGAGCAGTGTACAAGAAGTTCCTGATGCTGGGAGATAGAGCCCCAGGCTAACTACCTCCAACAGGGAGTAGCAGCTGATGGTGAATGCCATTCTAGCTTCACCATCTGGGCAACTGTTCTCCCCATCCAACACACCTGTACCCTAGCTCCCTTTTAGACTGAAATTGTCTTGTGCTAAGCATAGTTTTAGCTGAGTACACGTGAGTTTGTTTGCTTCCCATCACACCTGGGCTCTGGAACCCCAGGGTATGTCCTTGCTGTCAGCTGGGATGGATCCATGCTGTTGACACCCATACACTAACCTGTCATAAAAGATGAAGAACTGGGAACATCTTTGCTCTGAACAGCAAAGGGAGCTCCATTCCTTTGGGGCAGGCACTCCTGAAAATACTAGCATGCATAAAACTGTACCAGGTCAATAGACCTGCTGCATAGCCGGTGATATCAGCAAAGGCCACCAGACAAGTGCTGATAAAGTAGAATAGTAAGGGGAATTTCTGATGCTCAGATCAGCTCTTTGCCTTATGTCCCCCAGGACAGAAGTGGACCAAGGCCATATGTTCCTTTGGCCATGGTCAGAGGCTTTGAAATTTTCAGGTGAAGGATGTATTCTTAAAAATTGCCAAGAAAAAATAAGCAGAACCAGACAGATTTATGAATGAATTCTATCAAACATTTAAAGAAGAATTAAGTGAAGTCCTGCCTCTAACATATATTAGTTGTATGGCCCTAGGTATCTCTTGGTGTCCCAGGTAACTCTCTAAGACTAGAGTAGTTTCTGATCTGCTACTGATTTTCCCACTAGGAGTTCCTTATTGAAAGGGAATCACAGATACAGTGACCTCCCCCTCCCAATATCTTTCCTTGTGTGCTAGAGACAGTTCAACCCAGGTCAAGAGACCTATAATTAAATTTTCAGTGTGAGCATTTATACCTTGGAAATCAGGAAGCACCATAAATCAAGGCTTGACTTACTGTTTTGTTGATTATTTGGACTTAAGAAAGTGATGAAGAAAATGTTAATTATGCAAAATAAACTTAAAAGTGTGTCATGCCAACATTTTTTTCTGACAGCTAGCTATTAAACATTTGCCAACACACCACTGCCTCCCCCTGCACCCTCAATCTAATACTGCAGAAGGATTGTTGCTTCCAGGGCTGATCAGCTAAAAGGAGAAGCAGAGGAAATTTGTCCTTGATATCCTTTCATATCTTTTTTGCTTCTTTGTACCTTTCTTCATTCTTCAGGTCATATTCTTGTAGAATCTTGGTTCCAGCTAGTGGTCAGAGCTGAGGAGCACCTACACTGAGGTGTCAGATGAAAGGTCATCTACCCCATGAGCATCTACATCTTAACAGAGGAATCTTTTGGTGGGAGTAACAGTCTAACTTCCCTTCCCTCTTGCAGACTGGGCTAGTTTTTCTTTAAAGGGTATCAAGAGCATCCTCTGGACTCAATTGGTTCAAGGGACTAAGAGTAGTCGACTCATTGATATCACTTCCAGGTCACTTGAGTGAAAACAGCCTGGCTTTTAGGTTGGGCTGGTAATCTACAATGGGTATCTTTAGAAATAGGGAAACTTGATTTAGCTGAATCAACTCCCGGTGTCCACAATGCACATCCTTGCTGTATATCCTTCCCCTGTCACAGCTAAGTAAATCTCTTGTTAACTGTTGAATGACCTTTGAATGTGTCATTTCATTCCAATATCCGACCTAAACTAGATTGGCCTGAGTTAGGCCTAGCTCAGAATAAATCTTAAAGACTCAAAAGACTAAACTTTTCAAGGTGAAATTTCAGGCATTGTAGTAGGGAGGGCATATGGGTAGGCAGGAGAAGCTTCCTGGTGGCCCTCAAATCATACCATGTAGGAGGCTACTGATTAGACCTTCCTGCTCTGTCTCCCTAAGCTGAACACCAGCCTTCTGCAAGATGTTGGCTCTACTTTCTGTAATAATGGTTGGAGACTGGTTTCAGCATGGTTTCAACCAGGGTAACCAATCTGGGACTGTTAGTCTCAGTGGTTCTCATTAATATGGCCTTCTGGATATTCACAGATTTAGAACTGAAAGCATTCTAAGAAGCCATCTGGTCTGACCACTTCCCAATTCCTAAATGCCAGTCCCTTGCACATAGTAGGTATTTAATAAAGGTTTATTGAATTGAATAGAAATATAGACTGGTACAAGGACAAGGATAGATTGAGCTGTAGCTTAGCAACACTGTGAGGGAAGCAGCATTGAAATTCAAAGAAAAGCCAGGGGGAAAAATGAAAATCTTATAATGCTGTATGTGTAGCTCCTCTGGACTAGTCAGGAAACTGACATCATTAGGGCAGTACAAGGTGAAGTAGCCATGGACCATGTTGAAGGTCGGAGATGGTGGTCATTGTGTAGCAAGCAGAAGCATGTGGATAAAACTGTACAAACCAGGCATTTTGTTGTTCAGTCATTTCAATCATGTCCAACTCTTTGTGACCCCATTTGGGGTTTTCTCAACAAAGATAATGGAGTGGTTTGCCATTTCCTTCTCCAGCTCATTTTATAGATGAGGAAACTGAGGCAGACAGGGTTACATGATTTGCCCAGGGTTACCCAGCTAGTCAGTGTCTAGGCCAGATCTGAACTCAGAAGAGGAGTCTTACTGACTTCAGGCCCAGCCCTCTATCCACTGTGCCACCTACCCACCCAAGCCAGGCACATAGAAGAGGAAAGGAAAAGAAGCCTCTATTTACAACTTTCCAAATAGCAGAAATCAAGACATTTTTCTTTCTTTCCTCAATAATTTCAATGCCTTGCTGATGGTCTTTGTTTCTACCCCAACTCCTCTTCTCATATTAGGGAACTTCAACATACATTTTATTGCTCCCTCAAACACCCTAACTTCATAGTTCCTTAAAATGCTCAGTTCTCGTGACCTACTTCTCAAGTGCCCCTCAGATAGGCAAGGAAATGGTCTTCCTCTTCATCTTTCCATCACCCAACACAAGTATTCTATTTACATATTTATGAACTTTGAAATTGTTTTTATCTAATCAGAATCTCTTATCGCTCCATCTTTCCCTGTATCTTATGATCCCTGACCCCATTCTTCATCCTCACTGGAAACTTCATTCTCTCTACACCTCAGGTCTTTCCCAGGTTATCACTCCTTCCCTGGCTAAGCTCACCTCCTTTTCCTGTCTCAATCTGCTGGTGAACCAGTCCAACTCTACACTACCCTTTACTCTTCAATTACTTGATCCCTTGTCCTATTGCTAATGGTGCCTTGACAAACCTGAACCCTGTATTATTCCCACTATCTGTTTTCTTTGCTTCTATCCTGATGCTTCTGAATGGATGTGGAGAAAATAACAAAACCATGTTGATTATTTCTACTAAAGATTTCTATTACCTCAACTGGGCCCTCACTGCAGCAAGGCAATCATTCTACTTTTTCCCAATCAATTTACTATCCCATTCTCTACAGTAACTGTTTAAAAACTTCTCATGAATTCTCAAGCCTCCCTTGGTACCCCTTCCTACCAACCTCTCTACTCATGGCCTTGCCTCATATGTCACTGAAAAAATTGGGTCCATTTACTGAAAGCTCTCTCTTCTTTCTTCCCTCCTAACCTTATATCATTCAAACATCTTCCCCTGCTATCTCCTCCTTCCCTTCTGTATCAAGTGAAGATGCTCCTTCACCCCTGTACACATTGCCAAGTCCAACCCCTCTAAATATATCCTTGATTCCATCCCTCCCATCTATTGGTCTTCTGCAGAAGATTGCCCACACCATTGTGCCTAATCTCTATCAAATCTTCAGCCTCTCCCTTACTGGCTACTTCCCTGCTGCTTACAAGCATTGTCTTATATTCCCATCTATAAAAAAAACAACCCTCAGTTGATCTGACCATCTCCACTAGCCAACACCTTCTCCTATCCTCAGCTAAACTCCTTGAGAAAACCATTCAAATTCAGTGCCTACATTTCCATTCCTCTCACTCTGTTCTTAACTCTCTGCCATCTAGTTTATGACCTCTCCAAAGTGACCAATGATCTCCTAACTGCTGAATCTAATGGCCTTTTCCCAGTCCTCATTTTTTCCCTTCTCTTCAGCATTTGACACTGATCACCTTCCTCTCCTGGATGATCCCCTCTCTCCAGATTTTTATGACACTGCTTTCTCCTGGACTTCCTATCTGTTTTTCAATCTCCTTTGCTAGACCTTTATCCACCCCCCAAGGTTCTGTCCTGGGCCCACTTCTCTTTTCCTTCAGTAATCTAACCCCAGGTAGGTTTGGCAGAGCCGTGAAAGATAGCCCTGTGACACTGAGCTTATGCAGAGAGGCATGACTGAGGATTGGCTGAGAGACTTCTGGGAGAGAAAAGGAGGGAGGTGAGAGGAGAGAGATAGGTCAAGGAAACAGAAGGCATAAATTTTGAATGTGAAGATCCCTCCTCAGGAGATCCCTTTCTGAGTCATAGGCTGACAACTCAACATCTCCCTTGACTCCAGTACTTGCTTAAACTCTGAAGCTCATAGATTGGACCACAATAGGTCCCTGCCCAAGCTCCACTTAATGGCTGTAATTTGGGCCCTCCTGGCTTAGAGTGAATGTCAAAAACTTTCTCTTTGGAACAGCAACCCTGAGGGTCTTCCCCTTCCAGTTTCATTTTTTTTCTTGTTTTCTAGTTAAAGGGACCATCCCTTGACTCACTTCTTAAAGAGGCCTATTGACTGAATGGGAGTTACCTCATTCTAAGTGAGAACCTGAAAAGACCTTAGCCTAAAAGGGCCAGGGTCTCCCATTGCATCCTGGATCATCTCCAGTCATCCTGGTGAATATCAAGTCACTGGATCCAGATGGTTCTGGAGGAGAAAGTGAGGCTGGTGACCTTGCACAGCCCTCCCTCCCTCAAATCAAAGTCAACTGCAAGTCATGTCATCATTTCCCTGATGTCATGGTCCTCTTCAAAAACGAAGGACAAACACAACCTACTATCCCAGAGACTGCTGAGAGCAGACCATTTGGCAAAGATTGTTCCCTCTCAGATAGACTCCCCTCCTTGGTGAGCTCATCTGTTGCTATAGGAGCAGGGATTATTTCTCTACATGTGACTTACAGTTTATATATATGTGTATATGTATATGTGTGTATGTATGTGTGTATGTTTATGTATGTATATATATGTATACACACACACATATCTTCCTTGTCTATCTCCCAGGCTCTTGAACTCCATGTCCCTTAAAGCATCTCAAACTCAAGATACTCAAAACAGAACTCATAATTTTCCTTCCCCTTCCCTTCTTTCTAATTTTTTTTATTATTATTGAGGGCACCACCATCCTTCCATTCATCCAGCTTTGCAACTTTGGCATCATTCTCAACTCCTCCCTCCCACTCACCCCCATATTCAATCAGTTGCCAAATCTTGTCATTTCTACCATCATGGCACCTCTCATACATGTTCCCTTCTCACCACTCACATGGCTACTGCTCTAGTTCGGGCCCTCATTGTATCTCAAATGAATTATTATAATAGCCACCTCTTAAGAAAAAAAGATTTATATTAATATCTTTTTGTTTTTATATAAACACATTTCTTTCTGTATTCCACCCCTCCCCTGCCCCCAACCCAGAGAACCCTCTCTTATAAGGAAGGATGGGGAAGGAAAGCGAACGAGGATTTATTTAGCATCTATTATATACCAGGTACTTTACAAATATTATCTCATTTGGTCCTCACAACAGCATTGTGAGGTAAGTGACATTAAAATCTTCATTTTACAGTTGAAGAAACTGAGGCAGGCAGCGGTGACTTGCCCTGCGTTACATAGCTAACAAGTGTCTGAGGCTGGGTTTGAATGGATTGATGAATCACATTCCATGCTATCTTAAAAAAAATCTTAAAATGCACCTTTATGAGGCCCCACGGGACCCCCAAGTCTTGACAGAATGTGTGTATTGAATATTGAGTCAGTCCACTGAGTATTGTAAATTGTCTTGTTTGTTCTCCTGCTTTTTAAAAAAAAAAATTGCCACAGTGTTCTGAAAAATATTTTCTTCCATCTAGAGCTATTTTCTACATCACCTTAAAATCATCCTTGTTCTGCCTTGTCTTGAAATGGAAGCTCTAAATCATTTTAATTACAATATTGGCATCCCGGTATTGACAATGCTTGTCAGGTAAATTCTAAAAGAGACCAAGTGTTTATAGTTGATGACAGGCGTAATTTAAAGTAATTTTAACGAAGGTTTTAATTTCTCGCAGATCTCACTGCACTTAAAGGAATAGAGGAAAATTGCAATGGCGAAATTGGGGACAGGGTTCCTAGAATCCAAAGGCTAGAGAAAAGGAAGGAAATTTCTAAGGTCGGACCATTGCAATCTGCTTTGAGGGAAAGATCAAAAGAGCTCCTTGAGGATAAGAACTGCTTTTGCCTTTTTTTCCCTGCCTCCCAATGCTCAGTACAGTAACTGCCACATAGTAAATGCATGATAAGTGTCTGTTGTTGATTTCACCTGAGTGTATGACGGTGGGTAAGTCAATGAGTTTCTCATAACTTCAGCTACAAGGGCAAGCTGGAGTCACCACAGCAGGAACATTTATATCTTGGAAATCAGCAAATGCTTCAGATCAGGGCTTGATTTATTGCTTTGTTGATTTCTAGACTTAAGATGTTGATGGGGGAAAAAGCTATTAATGCAATTTAAATGCAAAAGTGCATCCTGTGTACACTTTTACCCAGAGAAGCAGTTATTAAACACTTACCAGCAGTCCCTACTCAACTACCTTGCTATGTCACAATCTTCTCTGCCTTCATCCACTCTGTATTTCATTCCTTAAGACTGTTCCAAAATTTTGTCTTCTTCTCTTGCCATCTTCTCTTACACCCCCCTCCACATACTTGATTTAGCCTTTTATTTCACTGAGATTAAAGACATCAGACATGATTACCGTCAGCTTCCCTCTTCCATTCCTCAAAACTTCTCCACATCATCACCCTCCCCCTCTTCCTTTCAGTCAAAGAATATATCACTATTCTTCACTAAGTCTAATATAGCTACTTGTGCCCTTGATCCCACACCCTTCACGTTCCTCCAGGACTTAATTCAAACAGTAATCACTTCTCATTCATGCATCTTCAATCTCCCCCTCTCCACTGGCTGCTTCCCATTTATCTACAAACATGCTTGGATATTTCCAGTCCCAAAGAAGCTTTCCCTTGACCCCTTCTACAGCCAACAAAAATTTACACAAATACATAGGAAAAGGAGGCACTCATTTCCCAATAGATAAATGGGAAAAGGATATAAACAGGCATTTCTAGAAAAAGAGAGGGGGGGGGGGAAGGAAGGAAAGAAGGAAGAAAGGAAGGAAGAAAAAGGAAAGAAGGAAAAAAAATGAAGGAAGGAAGGAAAGAAAGAATTTCAATATAACCATATGGAAAAATGTACAAAATCACTAATAATAAAAAAGTTAAATTCAAACAGCTTGGGAAGATGAAAAGAGAGGAAAGTGACAATTATTTAAAGAAATATGAGAAAAGAGGTACACACTTTTTTCTTTAAAAATGTTTTATTGATGCCTTTTTGTCTTTACATATATTTATTTCCCACCTCTAAATCATTAAATTAAAAACCTGATACAGAGCATGTGTCTGGCAATGTATAAGCACAGTGGTAATGGCTCTGTGAATTGGTCCTGTCACACTAGAAACCAAACCCACTAACTGTATATACTCTTTAACTCAGAGTGCTATTACTCACCATATACTGCAAAGAGGTCAAAGGTAGAGGGAAAGATTGATAGATGCAGAAATATTTATGGCAGCACTTTTTGTTGAAGCAAAGAACTTGAAACAAAGTGGATGCCCATCATTTGGAGAATGCCCAAATTATGGATATAATAGAATTTTATAGAGTCATTAAAAAATAACAAAAGAGTCAAATTCAGAAAAATTCAGGAAGACTTAGAAGAACTGATTCAGGGTAAAGTAGGCAGAAGTATAATTTATAAAATGATTATAATATTGTAAGGAAAAACAATTTTGGAAGACTCAAGAATTTTGAACAGTGCATTGACCAATCACAAATCCACAGGACTGATGATGAAGCACACTTCCCACCTCTTGTCAGAGAGGTGACAGAAAAAGATGCAGAACAAGACATACTTTTTCAGACAAGAACAAGATGGGGGTTTATGTTGCTTGACTATATTTATTTGTATGTGTGTGTGTGTGTGTGTGTGTGTGTGAGAGAGAGAGAGAGAGAGAGAGAGAGACAGAGAGAGAGAGAGAGATAGAGAGAGAGAGAGAGACAGAGAGACAGACAGACAGACAGACAGAGAGACAGACAGACAGAGGAAGAACAAAAAAAGAGAACAGAAGAGAATAAAAGGACATTCAGAAAAGGACACAGACAAGCAGGGTGGTATTTGTACTGCTGTGTTAAATTTAACACATACTTAAAAAAACAAATGCAATGCACATTCATGGCATCATATACAATCTTTTCTGTTCTTTGTATATGGAAATGTTCATGTTGATTTCTGTTTGTCAAGTTCATAGTTAAAAGAAAATTTATAAAAAATAAAATCTATGGCTTATTGTTCCAGTTAAAAAGCAGTTAATTACAATAATTCTTCTAAAAGTGCAGAAACCTGTTCCTTTGGTGATAAATGGTTTGGCCCTGGATAGAGTGCCAGCATGCAGTTAGGAAGACTCATCTTCCTGAGTTCAAATCTGGCCTTAGACACTTGCTAGCTGTGTGACTCTGGGAAGTCACTTAACTCTGTTTGCCTCGTCTGTCAAATGATCCAGAGAAGGAGATGGCAAACCCCTCCAGTATCTTTGCCAGGAAAACCCCAAATGGGGTCACCAAGAATTGGACATGGTTCAGCAACAACAACAACCTGAAGACATCTCCACTTTCCTAAGGCCCAACAGTAATATTAGCTGGGACATGCGTACCAATAATTTCCTAGATCTATCTCTTGGGACCTGGGAGTAGTGAATTTCCCTGGGAGACAAGGGGAGAATTGGTTCTTTTCTGGGGAAGATAGGGACTCATGAATTGGGGTTGTTCTGACCAGATGTAATATCAGCATCTAAACTTGTCACTCAGGTAAAACTAGTCTTTCTTACTTCGGCTCCACTTTATTTTTTTTAATTTATGGTTTAAATGTTACACATGTTTTCTGAAGGGATTTAGTTGAGAAGGACCCAGTCAGTATATGCTTTTAAAAGGTGAAGAGGCGAATGAATGTTCATGCTCTAGAGCACCAGTTCTCAAACTGTGGTACAAGGATCCCAGGGGTCCCCAAGAGCAGAGGTGTCAAATTCACAGCCCACAAAACTCCACTGGGTGTCTTGAACTAGGTGAAAATGTGATTGGGAAACTTTTTAAAGTAATAAATAAAAATATAATGCAACATAGATAATGTTAAATTGTGGCTTTCTTAGTCAATATGCAGCCTGCATAGTTTTCCAGGCAAAATTATTTAAATAATAATACTAAGGTGTTATTTGCCTATTAAAATACCCTTCCCTTTTCTAACTACTTATCTGTGTGAGGCTGGATTTTCTTCTATAACCAAACAACAGATTGCAACAGATTGAGTACAGGAGCAGAGATGAGAATCCAGCTGTCTTCTATTAAACCAGACATTAAAGAGATTTGCAAAAATATGCAAAATAATGCTACTCCTCTCATTAATTTTTTTCATTTTGGAAAATAGAATTATTTTTCATAAAGTTATTTATATAAATGTGTCATTGATTCATTATTGGTATTTTTAATTTATCCATTTTAATTTCTCATACAGCAAATATGGATAGATAGAACTCACATAAACAGAGCTTTGGGATGCTAAATAATTTTTAGAAGTATAAAAGGGTCTTTAGGAAAAAGTTTGAGAATTTGCCGAACTAGCTAGGGTATAGAATAGCCATGGTACTTATAGGCTCACTGACATTACAGGAATGTGGCCATAGAGTCCTTGACAAAACAACAAGGTGCTGTAAGTCACATTTTCCTCCTGAAGAGAAACTCATCAATTAGTCTGTTGGTGCTGCACTAGAGACAAATTAGCCTGCATATATACCTTCTAGAATTCAGAGGTGGGGAGCCTGTGGCTTCGAGGCCACATATGGCCTTCTAGGTCCTTGGGTGCAGCTTTTTGATTGAGTCCAAGTTTTATAGAACAAATCCTTTTATTAAGGGGATTTGGTCTGTGAAGGCCACATAGAGGGCCACATGTGGCCTGGAGGCTGCAGGTTCCCCACCCCTAGATTTAGTCTTTCTATAGCATAGAATCAGCCAAAGATGCAAAAAAAGAGTAGTGCACAGAATACAAAACAACAAGAACAAAAACCAGAAAACATCTCTGATAGCCCCGTACACAACCTCATGTTCTCCATAGAAAGTAAAGACTCTTTGTGGAACTACTGAACAGATATTTTGCATTCATCTCTACCTGCAGTGTTCAAGCAACTGAGAAGGCCCAGATCTCCTAGCCAGCCAGGACATAGATTTCTTTAGTTCTTTATAGGAAGAATTATCCTGGTAATGGCCACTACTCCGAGAAGTATACTGTTAAGGAAATTCCCCTTCCTCCAGCTTCCAAAGTTTTAATGTTGAATTCAAGTAACCACCAAGGCTGGAAACAACCATTTCTCAGGCTTGCTAATGGAAAAGAGAAAGGCAGAAGAAGACAGCCAGGGAAGGGAGGTCCAATCTCATGGACAAGCACATGTCTCCTATAGTCATGTGTTGGTGTTGCTGGAGGAGAAGAAAAACAATCTCAACCCCCCATTTCCTTGCTGAGAGGCCAAAAGAGTCAAAGAATCCCAAAAGAAAGTAAAGCCATTTCTTCCAGCTCCTCTTAAAGACCACAGGGTTGGATATCCGTTTTGACAAATCCATCCACCTGACTCTTAGTTGTCTTCAACACAGCCTTAGTCACTTCCCAATAGGAGAGGAAAGTTTCCTTCATCCTTCAAAAATGGTGCATGTAACCCAGCAAAGAGTCAGAACAGGAGCCTAACTTTGGCCTTGGTAGGTAGGATCATCGGATCATCGAGTTAGAGCCGGAAGGACCTCAGAGGCCATTTAGGCCAACCCTCTCATTGTATAGAAGAGGCCACCAAAGGTCAAGAGGTTAAATAACTTATTCGAGGTCATGGACGTAATTAATGGCAGTGATGGGATTTGCATTCTGTACTCAGTCTTCAAGACTACAGCCACTTTTTTTCATCCATACATGCATGCATTTATTCAATAAACTTTTTACATCACCATCATTTCTGAATAGATCCCTTCCTCCCATATTCAATGAACTATCTTTAGAGAAGGGCAGGGTGAAGGGGGAAGACAGAGAGAGGGAGTGGAAGAAGGAAAAAGAGAGAGGGAAAGGGGGAGAGGGGGAGAAGGGGAGGGAAAGGGGGAGGGGGAGAGGGGGAGAGGGGGTGAGGGAAAGGGGGAGAGAGAGAGAGGGAAAGGAGAGAGGGAGAGGGAGAGGAGTTAGAGCAGGGTGTACAACATATCCTTTTTAGTTGGAAGCAACACCAGAGGGCAGTGATTGTTGAGGCAGAGGCCAGTAGGAACAGTTAGGGTAGTGGGCATTTGGGAATGCAGAACCTCCAACTGTCGTGTATTCATGCTGCTGGGCCTTGCTAGACTTCTCTATTGATGTCTAGACTAAGACTTAACCATTCTGGGGGGTGGAGGAGGGACTAATAAGTGATCCTCACTTGGAAGAGATGTATATTAATTCTTTTCTTACTAAGGAGAAGGGATATTAGCCCTTGACCTGCTTATTACTGACTTGAATAAATATTCTATGTTTAAATGCTAATTGGTGACCTTGGTTTTCTTGTAGGAGAAAGATTAGGGACGAGGTAAATACCAGTCAGTTGCTAATTTTTCCAGAGATTCTGGGTGTGAATATGACCAAAGGAGAGTTGTAATTACTGAGAAGTTTCTAAGATTGAACGTTTGTCCATGTGGGTCCAGGGTTGTTTTCCTATGATTTGGAAGTCATGGATTCTATAGGCACAAGGCACTATGCCCAAGTGCCGAATAAATGAGAAATGACATAGCCCCTGTCCTCGAGAATCTTACAATCTTCTAAGAGTAAGCAAGTGGACACATCTACAGAAAAGCACAATCCAAAGTAAGGGGTGGTGGGGTAAATGAGATACAAACAAAATGCTCTAGGAAGGAAAGTACAATTCTATCTGGCAATCATGGAATTCTTCAGTGCCTCTTCCAGAACTTCCCCTTACAACCTTATTCCAACCTGGGAATCCTTCTCAGTTTTCTGACTGATATCAGTCATGGGAGGAAGTGAGGAACAGCTCTTAGCCATAGCCCCACAGGGGAACTCGTTAACAAGAAGTGTTCATTAGCTGGACTCATGCTCTATTGTCTATGATAAGGTCACGAAGACTTATCTGGTACCTGGTCCATGCATCTACTGCTGAGGCGGCTCATGGCCCCCAATGCTTCTGAATGGAGCAGAACCAGAATAAAGTTTAATTAGGAAATGTTTGACAAAATGAATAAAAATGCTATAGAACATAGATAATGTAGATACGTGGTTTTCTAAGTCAATCCATGGCCTCAAAAATCCTTATGTACTATTTATTCTCCCCCCTTCTCCTTTTGTATTTGAGTTTGACACCCTTTGTCTAATGTATCAGAAACTTACCTCCCTGTGACTCACTTTGATGAACTGAAAGCATCAATTTTTTTAATTAAAAAATTTTTGAAGTCTATCTTTACAAGTGAATTAATGTGCTTGAAATTGTGCATGCAGCAGCAGACATTTCAAGTGAATTAGGTTTATTCCTGCAGTGGGTGTTGGTAACAATATGGGGTAATCACTCAAGGCTCCTAGAAATATGGAATTTACAAGGGGGAAAAAATAAAAAGGAATATAGTTTAGCAGCTCCTTTGTTCATCGAGAGAGCAAGTCACCACCAGGTACTGACTGTTCTCATGCTGATGGGGAGAAAGATCTATTTTGAGTCAGACAGCATTGAGCTGGCAAGTTAAAGCGTGGTGTCTTCCCTCACTCAAATTGTTTTCATAGGAATTAGAACAGTAAGGACCTTAGAGATCACCTGGTCCAACCTTGCCATTTTATAGATGGGTAACCTGAGGTCCAGAGAAATTCAAGAGCTTGCTCGAGGGCACATGGGTCAAACTAGCAGAGTCCTGATTTGAACTCTGGCTCCTAATCCAGTTTTCACAGCACCTTCCTGCCTCTCTCTTCACGTGCTGAATTCCTCTCTGTCCTTTAGAGCATAACCCATCATGCTACTCCGTTTACAATCTATTTACAGTCCCTTTGGTTAGCAACCATTCTGGGGCAGGTGGATGGAGCCATGTTGCAGAGTGCTGGACGTAGAGTTAGGCAGATGATTCTTCCTGAGTTCAATTCTGGCCTCAAGCCCTTACTAGCTGGGTGACCTTAGGCTTAATTCTGTTTGCCTCAGTTTCCTCATCTGTCAAATGAGCCGGAGAAGGAAATGACAAGCCACTCCAGGATCTCTGCCAAGAAAACCCCAAATGGGGTCACAAAGAGTAGGACATGACTGAAACAACTTGGCAACAACATGTGACTATGAGCAAATCATTTATATATTCCAGAGTCTCTACTTCAACTGTAAGATGGGGGATGATAGGACTTTGTGCCCACTACCATGGGAGATATAGAAAAATAAGTCACAGCTTCGTCCCTCAAGGGGCTTGTAATCTACTTGGTAAGACAAGGCGTTAAGACACATGAAAAAATGAACAATTCAAATAATACATAACTCCTGAAAATGATTGGAAGTAGAATTGCAGAGAGAGTGAGCTGTAATACCAGAACTGGGAGTGAGTGAAAAGTGAGACCAGGAAGCGCTATATTAAACTACGTTTAAACTGTGTTAAAACTATGTTAAACTATGTTAAAATAAGGTTTAAAAACCATGTTGAACTATGTTAAAACTATATTAAAAACTATGTTAAAAAAAACAAAAACTATGGGGCAGATAGAGCACAGGCCCTGGAATCAAGAGGACCTAAGTTCAAATCCGGCCTCAGACACTCATTAGCTGTGTGACCCTGGGCAAGTCACTTAACCCTGATTGCCTTCAAAAAGAAAACAACCCAAAAATTATGGAGGAGCCTATCAAACATTAGAATGCAAATATCGGAACACCAAAGCCCAGTGGGTATAGGCAAGTGGAGAGAAGCCAAAGAGCCAAGATGGGGCCAGCACATCTGGAATTCAGGTAGGAGAGCTGATGACAGTCCCAGGTGTATTGTTAATGTATTTTTGCTTAATGGGAAGATGTTTCCCATCCATTAATAGGTCCACGTGACCCGCTTAAGTCACATGGAAGCCTAAGTCACATGAAGCCTGTGGTGGGAAGAGCTTGCTGAAAGGGTGGAGCAGGGGCCACTAGGTGGCGCAGTGAGTAGAGCACCAGCCCTGGAGTCAGGAGGATCTGAGTTCAAATTCGGCCTCAGACACTTGACACACTTACTAGCTGTGTGACCTTGGGCAAGTCATTTAATCCCAATTGCCCTGCCCTCCCCCTCAAAAAAAAACCCCAAAAGAGTGAAAGGGTAGAGCAGGAAAGGTGAAGGAGAACTGAGAGGAAGTAAGGTCAGAGCAGTTAGAGCTGAGGGAGAGACAGGAGGCAAGCAGGCAGCTAGCTGTGAGTTTTTGTTTGTGGGAACGCCCAAGCGGGGGAAGGCTCCCTGCAGTGATAACATGTATTAACTTCTTTGTTGCTAGGGTGGATCTGGCTTTCTGGTGCTGGGATCTGGCTTTCTGGTGTCTGAATAAATGCTTTGCTTCTGTCTTCATATAGAGTCCGTTATATTTTGAGATTCAGAACTACGAGAGCATATTTGTAGTCACAGTTGGTGCTGTGAATATTGCATTGGCCATACATTTGGCATCATGAACAAGATTGCAAGGTATCAGATTTCTATTTGGAGGCAGGAGGATTTTAGAGGAAGAAACAGATATCCCAGGATGGGAAGATTTACCTTTTTCCTCCCTAGCAAGGGAATGGGCTAAAAGCACCAGACCCTGTGAAAACTGGGAACAGAGGCCACAGAAAGGAGAACCTAGAGATTTAGAAAGATGTTTGTAAGGAATACCAAGAAAACCAGGGAAAGAACTGGTAGGGGTGTATAGAAGAGGCTGGATTTTGCTGACAGGCTATCACCTTATGTGGGAAGGCAGAGATAAGTTGCTGAAGCAGAAAGCTCAGATGGAAAGAGAATTGGCTGGTTTGCACAGGAATCTTTCTGTGTCACAGGGTTTAGGCTCTCCTTTAAAAGAGCAAGCTGGAGGGTCTCAGGTGGTAGAAGACAAAGCTATTCATTTAGTTGGGAGAAAAAAGTGAAAAGCTAACAGAAATGTACATGCAACTCTGGCACAGGCTGAGCCTAGTTGCCACAATGACTGCCAGGAGAATGCATGGGCAGAAAATGAAACAATGTTAGATGAGACTCCTCAAGCAAAAGCTCGTCCAATACTAAGAAGAAAGCAGGAGAACTGGGGAGCAACACAGTGTTCAGGGAGATAATCGAGGGTTTTACTCAGCAGGAGGTCACAGATATTTAGAGTCAGTTCATCCAAAGGATAGGAGAATTGTTGATATCTTGGATGGTGAGAGTCAGTGATGAAGTGGCTCGAGGAACAGGGATAGATAACATAAATTGAAATTCATAGGTATTAGTCAGAATCCTTTTGTACAGCAAGTTTTTAGAGACTACCATATGCAAGGAGCTAACCATATGACCAATTTGTTAGCTTTAGTTGCAGAAGGCTGTGGTAGGCAATACCCTACTGACTCTATGTGGCCTAGTGGAGATAGACTTAGGGACTGTATGAGAAAGTTAAAGGAAGAGGTAATGAAGTCTGCTGTCATGATGGGAGATGCTGAGGCTTATCATGATACCTCCTTAGCAGTTTCTCATAAAAATATCATAGTGAAGATGGCTCTTCCTGCTTATAAGCACCTAAGTCTAACTCTATTAATTGGGGCGATCTTTTGGAAGTGCTAGATAAGATTTCACAGTTAAGTGACTTAGGGGACTGGGGAAAAGATAAATTTCCTCAAGAGAGAAGAGTAAATAACCAGTGGCTTAAAAGTCAGAATAGAATGACAAGAAGAAAATTTGTATTGAGAATTTGTATTGAAAGCAGGGGTAGATTTTGGAAGAATAGATGGTATTCCAACTAATAAGCTGTATAAGATGTACCAAGAAAAGGTACTTAATATCATACTGAATAGGGAAGTAAAAACCGCCCCATAGATCCTCCTGAATCCTTGTATCCAAGTCTGTCACACCTTCAGGGAGGATAGGAAATTGGCCAAGCCCCAGCTCAGATTAAAGAAATACACAGACAGGACTACAGACCTCATATCAATTTGACTATATATTGGAAAAATGGATCAAATACTATAACTACGGCATGAATAGATACTGGGGTGGAGGCCTCCCTTATGTGTAGGTACCCTGATAAGTTTAAACATGGAACTCCTATTACCATCACAGGACTGGAAGGGCTGAAATATCAGGCAGACAAGTTAAACTAATGATGAAAATTGGGCAATTACCTAAGAAAGAATATACCATGATAATCGTACCAGTTTCTTAATACGTCATTGGAATCGATATACTGAGAGGTATGACTCTAAATTTACCTGAGGGGAGATACCAATTTGTAGTAAGGAAGATAGGAATTAATACAATTTTAGTAGGAAAAATAAAAATGGACCCAATCACTTTACCTGAACCTTCTGAAGTAATTACTTTAAAGCAGTATCATGTGCCAAGATGGGCAAGATGAAATTACCAATACTATAAAGGAATATGTTGAGGCAGGAGTGTTAGTCCCTGCAGCCACTCCATAGAATAATCCTGTCTGGCCAGTATGAAAGTCAGATGGGATGTGGAGAATGACAGTGGATTATAGACAATTGAATAAGGTGACTCCTCCTTTGTATACTGCTGTTCCAGATACCATTACCTTAATAGAAAGGATTCAGAAATATGTTGGGACTTGGTATGCATTTATTGATTTAGCCAATGCTTTCTTTACTGTCCTAATATATTCTAAACAATAGGGTCAATTTGCTTTTACTTGGCATGGCCGACAATATACTTTTACCCGCCTGCCACAGGGATATCTGCATAGCTCCACTATTTGTCATAGAATTGTGGCTGGACATTTGGATGAATTAGAGCTGCCTGGTGTATAGCTTACTTGCTACATAGATGATATTATGATACAGGGAGAAAATGTAAAAGAAGTGGAGAAGAGTTTGGCACTCTTAATTGAGCACATGAAAAGCAAAAGGTGGGAAATTAACCCAGCAAACATCCAAGGGCCAGCTCAAAACATAAAATTTGGGGGTATACAGTGGAATAAGGGGCTGTGAGAGATTCTCCCACAAGCCTAACAAAATATTCAGGGTTTTCCTATCCCTACCAATAAGAAAGAGGCCCAAAAATTCATAGGATTATTTGGATATTGAAGGCACCACATTCCACATCTAGGACAGATTTTGAAACCCTTATATAGGAAAAAAATATGAATTTGACTGGGGACTTGAACAGAGTAAAGCTTTTGAAGAAGCCAAGGCTGCTATACAATTGGCCCTAGATTTATGACCTATGCAAAGTGGCCTGGTGAAATTACAACTGACTGTACAGGATGAATATGCAAGCTGGAATTTACGACAAAAACAACAAAGCCAAAATGTACCCTTAGGATTTTGGTCTAGGAAAATCCCTTCATCTGGAGTTCAATATACCCCTTTTGAAAAGCAGTTATTAGCTGCATGCTGGGCTTTGGTAGAGACTGAAGAACTGACATGAAGTTTTAAGGCCTAGAATCCTGTTTATGACCTGGGTAATAAATACCTCAGCTTCTCACAGAATTGGACATGCGCAAGAGGCTAGCATAATTAAATGGGAATGGTATATTCAAAATAGATCTAAAACAGGCAAAACAGGCAAAAGTGGAGTTTCTGTTCTACATGAATCTATAGCAAACATAGACACTGAGGGAAATGACAAACCCCCTGAACCAAAGCAACAGTTAGTACAGTCCATGATAAAATGGAATGATGGTTATGATGGATTAACTGAAGAACAAAAGAAACATGCATGGTTTACTGATGGGACAGCAAAATATTTGGGCCACAAAAGACACTGGAAAGTGGTAGCCTATAACCCATGTACTAGGCTGACTTTGGAAAGTACTGGGACAGGTAAAAGTAGTCAATATGCTGAACTTATGGCAGTACATCAAGCTATTAAAGCAGAACAAGGAGGACAGTGTCATATATTCACTGATTCATGGGCAGTAGCTAACAGGTTAGCTACATGGATTACCATGTGGAAAAATCAAAATTGGGAAATTCATGGCAAACAAGTCTGGGGCAAAGAATTATGGGAAGATATACAGGACGTGTCTTTGGTTACTAATTTGTCAGTTTTCATGTAGATGCTCATATGGCCTTCACCACTCCAGAATGTGAATACAATGCACATGTTGATTGACAACAAAGATTGCTACTCAACATATTGTCCCTACTCTGACACCAGCTGATGATCTGGTACTAGCAAAATGGGTACTAGCAATGGCTGGCCATTTAGGGGTCCAGGCCACACACTAGTGGGCACAAGATCGAGGTATTAGTATCTCTCATTCATTGTTAAAACAAGTAGCAGAAGAATATCATATATGAAAAGGAACAAACTGTTCCTAGGGTAGTAACTGGAGAGATAGCAAGGGGAAAAGTTCTAGCCCAAATTTGGCAGATAGATTATATTGGACTATTACCCCAGGATAAGGGATGCAAATTTATATGTACTTGCATTGACACTTATTCAGGTGTGCTAGTGGCTTGTCCTTATAAGAATGCGACTCAGAAAAACACCTGTAAAACTCTAGATATTATAAGTCTATATTATGGAACCCCAATGCAGATTCAAAGTGACAGTGAGTCACATTTTAAAGGTGATGAGATATTGTATATTAAACAATATAGAATGGATATATCATATTCCATATTATCCACAAGCATCTGTGTTAATTGAAAGAATGAACGGATTATTGAAAGAACAGTTAAGGAAGTTAAGTTCTAATAATTTGTATCAACATTGTAAGGATAATTTGTTCACTGCTTTATGTAATTTGAATAATAGACCATTGGGAGAAAGTACACCTCTAGCCAGAATGATGACCCCAAATCTGCAAATTAGAAAACAACAAACACACAAGAACCCAAACACTGAGTATTAGACTGTGAGGCAAGAAGTCCCAGTACTGTATCCAGGAACACCTCGTTATTTTTAGTTTACAACACTCAGTTCCACAAGTTTTTGAGTTCCAAATTTTCTCCCCATACCTTTCCTCTCCCCTGTCCCCCAAGATGGCATGTAATCTGATACAGGTTTTACATATACCTTCGCATTAAACTTATTTACACAGTAGAAAAGTTACAAAGAATTATAACCAATGGAATGAATCATGAGAAAGAAGAAACAAAACCAAAAAAGAAGAAAAAAAAGAGAGAGCAAGTAGTTTGCCTCAATCTGCATTCAAACTCCATAATTCTTTCTCTGGATATGGATAGCTTTTTCCATCATGAGTCTTTTGGAGCTGTCTTTGAACCTTTTATTGCTGAGAAGAGCCAAGTCTATCAAAGTTAGTCATCACAGATACCGTGTGTCTGTAATCATGTATATTGATCTCCTGGTTCTGCTCCCCTCACTCAGCATCAGTTTATGTAAGTCTTTCCAGAGTATTCTAAAGTCCATCTGCTCCTCATTTCTTATAGCACAATAATATTCCACTACATTCATATACTACAACTTGTTTAGCCATTCCCCAATTGATAGGCATCCCCCTGATTTCCAATTTATGATTTACATTGTTTAGAAGACTTTGGGTTGGATAGAAAAGAAATAAGAAAAATCTCTACTGGGATATGTATGAGAATTCCTAAGAATCATTTTGTACAGATATTATCTAAATCAGGATTAGCAGCTCAAGGAATACGTGTATTGGCTGGAGTAATAGATTCTAATTATCAAGGAGAAATTATTGTGACATTCCAAAATTTAGGTGAAGAACCCATACAGTTTTGTAAAAATGATAGAATAGTTTGAATGATTGTTATTCCTTGTGAAACAATACCGCTTGTGAAAACTGAGCCTCCTTCCAAAATAAGTATCAGAGGAACTGAAGGGTTTGGTTCTACTGATAGAATAAAATTGAGAGCTACAGTATGGGTAAAACAGAAGCTGGATGATGTTCCAAAGGCTGAGGAAATTTTAGCACACAGAAGGATATACTGTAACTACTGTTTATTCAAGAGAAGATGATTATCAAATTGTACCCTTAACTCATATATTCCATTGTGAATGAGGCTATGACAGTGGTTCATAGAGTCCAGAAGCACAGCTGACCCTACGTCTACTCTGCTCCTAGTTATTGTCTCCTAGTTTCTTTTTGTCTTTTTGTCTGTTAAATTTGTTTGCTAGATTTGTTTCCTGCAGGCTTAATACCTTCCACCTGCAAATGCCTGAGCGCTTAAGCAGATGTCACCTCCTGTCCATGATTGTGGTGTGTCATCCCTGCACATGGCATTGACCAAGCTCCAGATGCCAGCTAAAGAACTGACCTCTCAAATGGGACCTCTTGGGGCAGGGACAGCTCTATGTCCAATTTCAGCAGGAAGTAGCTATTGAAGAAGAGACCTTTTGGGCCCCATTCATTCAAAGGGGGAATGATGGGGTGCTTATGCTCAAGCCTCACTCTAAGATATTGTTTGTGTGCTTATTTTGTGTTATCCCTTGTTGACCTGAAGTTCAGTTAAAGGAGGCAAACAGGCTAGGTGATATATAAATTCATATAGTTTATTCCCTCGAAGCTAGCAGATACATGATCATGAAATCAGAAGCAAACTTCTGGTTGACTGGAAGAAGAAAGACAAGGTTTAAGTAACAATCCCACCTCCAGTTTATGATCTACATATCAAAGAAAGGAAGATCTTAGTTGAACAAGACAATTGACAAGGTAGTGTCACTTAGAATTTATGATCCCAAGATGCAAATGTCTAGAATATCAAGATAAGAGAAATCCCACTGTTCTGGCTGCAGACATCCTGTCACCAACAGGAAAGATATCCCTTGTCAATCTTATCTGGTCTTTGAAGTTGCTAACACAGAAAGGGGCATTTTTAGAGTAGAGCAAAAGCAGTTTGGATGCTTTGGATATTATTGGGGTTCAAATAATCTGAAGGGATTGTCACCCTGTTATATGTTTGCAAAGCACTGTTGACACCAGTAACTCCTAAACTGCCATTGACCTATGTAATGGATAAGAAAGATCTTGGGGCCCAAAGTACTATTAGTGTATTTTTGCTTAATGGGAAGGTCTTTTCCCATCAATAGGCCCATGTGACCTGCTTAAGTCACATGGAAGCCTAAGTCACATGAAGTTGTGGTGGGAGGAGCTTGCTGAAAGGGTGGAGCAGGAAAGGAGGAAGTGAGGTCAGAGCAGTTAGAGCTGAGGGAGAGACAGGAGGCAAGCAAGCAGAGAGGGGAAGGCTTAGGAATGGTGGTGCTCCCTGTAGTGATAATGTGTATTAACTTCTTTGTTGCCAGGATGGATTTGGTTTTCTGGTGCTGGGATGTGGCTTTCTTGTGTCTGAAAAAATGTTTTGGTTCTGTCTCCTATGTAGAAAGTCTGTTATATTTTGAGGTTCAGAACTATGAGAGAGTATTCATGGTCACCGTCGGTGCCGTGAATATTGCGTTGGCAATAGGCATGAGCTCTAGAGAGGCACATGCTAGCCACGCTCTGTCTCATTCCTTAAAGAGGTCAATTTGTCCGTAGTCAGGAAGGATAGACTTTTCTGCATTCTTTTCTCTTGGCACATGAAACAAACCATGACTAAATAAAGACTTACCAACACCAGCTAGCAACATTGGAGTCATCCTTAACTTTTCTCTCTCCCTCACCTCCCCCTCACCCATGCATATTCAGTTACCAAGGCTTGTTGATTCTCTCGTCCTGTCCGATCATCTCTCTATTCACATGACAAATATACTAGTCCAGGTCTTCACCTCTTCTTCCCACAGTATTATGAGTATCCTAATTGGCCTCCTGGCTTCTAACCTCTCCTCGCTCCAATCTGCCCTCCACACAGCTGCTGAAATGATCATCCCAAAGCAGAAGTCAGACCATATCACTCCCAAAAATCTCCAGTGGCTACTCAGTGCTTTCTTGTGGTTCACTTATTTCAATGCTGTCTAACCCTTCGTGACCCCATTTGGGGTTTTCTTGGCAAAGATACTCGAGTAGTTTGTCATTTCCTTCTCCAGCTCATTTGACAGATGAGGAAACTGAGGCAAAGAGGGTAAAGTGACTTGCTCAGGGTCACCTAGCTAGTAAGTGTCTGAGGGCATATTTGAACTCAGGACTGACTCCAGGCCCAGAGCTCTATCCACTGTGCCACTTAGTGGCTTTCCTTGTGCCTCTAGGTTAAGATAAACAATCCCAAACTTGACTTTTTAAAGTCTGTCACAATTTGGCTTCAGCATATCTTTCCAGGCTTATTTCAGTCAGTCAGTCAACAAAAATTTTTTAAGAGCCCATTATGTGCCAGGCAAAGCACTGTGCTAAGCATTGGGACTATCCCTCCATGCCTGGCATTCCCTCCCTCTTCATTTCCACCTACTGACTTTCCTGGTTTCCTTTAAGTTCTAACTAATCCCACTTTTTTACAAGAAGGCTTTTCCATCCCTTACTAATTCTAGTTCCTTCCCTTTGTTAATTATTTCCTATTTATCTAGTATATAGCTTGCTTTGTATATGTTTGCTTGCCTGTTGTCTCCTCCATTAGATTGTAAGCTCCTTGAGGGCAAAGGTTTCTCTTTGTATTCCCAGTGCTTAGCATGTAGTAGGTGCTTTAAAAAGTTTATTGATTGACAGATTGATACAGGATAAATTAAATACAGTTAGAGATAATCAACAGAGGGAAGGCAGTAGCATTGAAGGATTATGAAGTTTCTTGCAGAAGGGAGGATTTTAGTTGGGACTTATTTCACTTTACAGGAGGACCTCAGTTTATGAGTAACCTGGTTTACATACGCTTCGCTGGATGAGGAGAAATTTTTCTCAAAATTTGTCTTGCAGGACAAATAAAAATTTGCAGTACAAACATCATGTTTGGACTTGAACAGGGCAGTGTTTTTTTGGTTTTTTTTTTTTTTTTTTTTGCTTTCATATGTCAAAGGAATCTCAGGTCGGTATCCGCCTAATTAGTTATACCAAGAGCGAGTGAGACATGCCACAGAGTATAAGTTTTAAATGGAGAATTTATTAGCCAGCAACCATTCGGGGTTACACCCAAATCAAATGGCCCTGAAATTGGGGTGAATAAGTAGTTTATATAGAAGATACAGGGTACAGTGGTTAATTATCTCTTGGAATTTACAGGCCAGGTCACAGGGTGGTGGGTGGTCTGGGGGAACAGGAACAAAGGTCCTGACAGATCAAAAGATTCTGACAGGTAATCGTTAAATGGGATAATCTTATGACATTTCTTGGTGGAGTCAGGGAGCCCCAGGGACATTTGCTAAATGCCAAAAGGTCTGAGTCCATTCTTTATTATGCAAGCTGGGGTTTTCTCAGGGTCTCCTTAGCAATAACTGATTTTTCCAGAACCACAATTGGCCTCAGTTGGCATTGACCCTTTGGGAAGGCAGCATCATTCTCTCTTAACAGTGCCATTACAAGGGTGTTCACATGTGTTTGTGTACAATATTTTAATGATATTGCAATGTCACATTTCATGACATTCTGAAAAAAATGTCAAAAATAAGTGTCATTAGATAGATTCCTAGTCAGAAGAGAACATAAAGAAAAAAAATCAGTGAGTCAAAACATGAAAATGATCCTAAAAATGAAAAATAAGTGAAGGCAGTAGTGTTAGTCTTACTTTTACTGAAATTCCTGATGTTCTCATGGAAGGAGATTCCTTCCTCCCTCATCTCCCTCACACCAGCCATGACTCTTCTCAAAGGTAAAGTGCAGGTTAATTTGTTTTATTTTTGGTTTATATTGTGTACTAATCACTGCTTTGTATTTCAGGTGCATTAGGGACAAAAAACTTACTTAAATTATAATAACTATTTTCATATGAATTTTTTTGGGGATGTGGTACTAATCATCCGACTTTACATATTTCCTATGGGAAAATTTGCTTTGCAATACGAACAAATTGATGACCAACAGAATCTCAGAAAGAATTAAATGCATAAACCAGGTTCTACTGTATCCCCCTTCAAGGTAGTCCGTATTCTATCAAACTGGCCTACTTGCTGTTCCCCCAAACTTAGTATCCCATTTCCCATTTCCATTCTTTGCACAGATTCTCTCTCTCTCTCTGCCTTCCCTATCGCTCTCTTTCTGTCTCTGTTTCTCTCCTGTGTCCTTCTGCCTCTGTCTTTCTCTCTCTGACCCTCGACTCTCTCTCCCTCTCTCTACCCCCTTCTACCCTCCTCTTTCTCCCCTCCCCACCCCCAGTCCTCTCTGTCTCTGTCTGTCTGTCTCGGTCTCTGTATCTGTCTGTCTCTCTCCCTCTCTCCCTCTCTCCCTCTCTCCCTCCCTCTGTATCTCTCTTCTCTGTTTCTCTCCTGTTTCTTTGTGTCTCTGTCTCTCTATCTCTGTCTGTCTGTCTCTCTCTCTCTCTCTCTCTCTCTCTCTCTCTCTCACACACACACACACACACACACACACACACACACACACACACACAGACTCCCTTATCTCCATTACCTCTTAGAAGCTGTACCTTACCTTCCTTTAGAGCTCAGCTCCAGTGTGCCTTCCTACACTAAACCCTTCCTGGTATCTCTGCTTGTTAATAATCTCTTCCTCTTCTAATTATCATACATACATATGGATGTATGTGTATGCATGTATATATACATGTGTGTATGTGTTTATGCATGCATACGTGTATGTCCATGTAATGGGGGACTTGACATAGGGACCCAGTCCTCAGAAGCAGGTGCACTAGATCCTTCTGGGTTTCAGCCCCCTTGGAGCTCAGGGAGCCTGCTTCTGGGCATACAACACGAAGAACTTCTTCCCCTCCCATCAGAGTCCAGCAGCCATCACCTGACTTTTCCTGGTGGCTTACTAGTGTATCGAAGAGTTTTTGAATGCTGCCAAACTATAGCTGAATATAAAAGGTTTGAGAGATGACCTGTCACTCTTTTCTCTTCTTGTGGCAATAACTGCTATGAACTTCCAGACAGGGGAGTCCCTTCTTCACCTGGCCACCATATGTCATGAACTCACAGTGCCCTGTTTCTTCTGGCTCTGATTTTAGGTGGATGAGTATCCATCAATGGGTGTGTCCAAGTAATTAGACTGATGACCAGATTAATGGTAGCTGCTGGGTCTGTTAAAGAGCCAGCCCCAAGGAGGGACCTGCTTGATCCAACCCAGCAGGAAGCTAGCCCAACTGAGCAAAAGAGTGACTTGTCTATTGCCTATGACACACCTAGAAATGAATTTAGTGAGAATCCTGGAAGAGAGAAAAGAACTCTCAGAGCCAGGAAACACCCCCTCTGGTGTGGAAAAAACAGGTACAGTAATGCATTGTTGATGAAGTTGTGAACTGGTCTATCTGTTCTGGAGAACAATTTGAAACTATACTCAAAGGTCTATCAAACTGCGTATATTTTACCCAGCAATACCCTCCTAGGTCTGTATCCCAAAGAGAACAAAGAAAAGGAAAAAAGGGCCTATTTGCATAAAAATATTCATAGCAACTCTTTTTGTGGTGGCAAAGAATTGGAAACTGAGGGGATGCCCATCAATTGGGGAACGGCTGACCAAGTTGTGGTATGTTTGTGATGGAATATTATCGTGGTATAAAAAATGATAAGAAGGATGGTTTCAGAAAACCTGGGGAGACTTATATGAACTGATGCAAAGTGTAATAAGTAGAGCCAGGAGAACATTGCATATAGTAACAGCGATATTGTAATGATGATCAACTGTGAAAGACTTAGCTACTCCGATCAAGACAACGATCCAAGACAATATTGAAGAACTCGTGATAAAAATGGCATCTACCTCCAGAGAGAGAATTGTTGAACTCTGAGTACAGATCGAACGAAACATACTTTTTTTTTTGCTTTCTTTATATTTATTTATTATTTTTTGCAACATGGCTAATATAGAAACATGTTTTCCATGACTTCGCATGTATAATTGATATAATATTGTTTGCCTTCTCACAGGGTGGGGAAGGGCAGGAGGGAGGGAGAGAATTTGGAACTCAAAAAAATTTTAAATGAATGTTAAAAATAAAGAAATAAAAACAAATGAGAGAAAAGAAGGAGAAAAGAAAGAAAGAGATGAAGGAAGGAAGGAAGGAAGGAAGGAAGGAAGGAAGGAAGGAAGAAAGAAAGAAAGAAGAAAGAAAGAAAGAAAGAAAGAAAGAAAGAAAGAAAGAAAGAAAGAAAGAAAGAAAGAAAGGAAAGAAGGGAGGAAGGAAGGAATGAAGGAAGGAAAGGAAGGAAAGAAAGAAGGAAGGAAGGAAAGGAAGGAAGGAAGGCCTCTGAGGTCCTTCCAGCTCTAACTTGACAATCCTACCTACCAAGGCCAAAGTTAGGCTCCTGTTCTGACTCTTTGCTGGGTTACATGCACCATTTTTGAAGGATGAAGGAAACTTTCCTCTCCTATTGGGAAGTGACTAAGGCTGTGCTGAAGACAACTAAGAGTCAGGTGGATGGATTTGTCAGAAGGGATGTCCAACCCTGTGGTCTTTAAGAGGAGCTGGAAGAAATGGCTTTACTTTCTTTTGGGATTCTTTGACTCTTTTGGCCTCTCAGCAAGGAAATGGGGGGTTGGGATTCTTTTTTTCTCCTCCAGCAACACCACCATATGACTATAGGAGACATGTGCTTGTCCATGAGATTGGACCTTCCTTCCCTGGCTGTCTTCTTCTGCCTTTCTCTTTTCCATTAGCAAGCCTGAGAAATGGTTGTTTCCAGCCTTGGTGGTTACTTGAATTCAACATTAAAACTTTGGAAGCTGGAGGAAGGGGAATTTCCTTAACAGCCTACTTCTTAGAGTAGTGGCCATTACCAGGATAACTCTTCCTGTAGTTAAAGAACTAAAGAAAGCTATGTCCTGGCTGGCTAGGAGATCTGGGCCTTCTCAGTTGCTTGAACACTGCAGGTAGAGATGAATGCAAAATATCTGTTCAGTGGTTCCACAAAGAGTCTTTACTTTCTAGGGAGACAACATGAGGTTGTGTACGGGGCTATCAGAGATGTTTTCTGGTTTTTGTTCTTGTTGTTTTGTATTGTGTGCACTACTCTTTTTTTGCATCTTTGACTGGTTCTATGCTACAGAAAAACTAAATCTAGGGGTGGGGAACCTGCAGCCTCCAGGCCACACGTGGCCCTCTAGGTCCTCAAGTGTGGCCCTTTGACGGAATCCAAACCTGCAAATAGTTTGGTATTTTTTGCTTTGTTTTAATAAATTTTGTTGATATCTTTTGTTTTCACATGACCAAAAATTTTCCCAGCATCCCCCCCATCTTCCTTCCAGAGAGACACGCCTGTAATAAAGAATGTTTTCAAAGAAAAAGAGGGAGAAAACCCAGGAAACCCAATCAATACATTGAAAAAGTCTGAAAATATATGCTATACTTCACACTTATGAACCTCCCACCTCTGGAAAGGACTAGAATAGGAATATCTTCTCGTATTTCTTCTTTGAAGCTATGTTTGTTATTTGCAATTTTGCCACATTCACTTTTGATCTTATTCAGTCTGTGGTTGTTCTATTTACGTTATTGTATATTGTTTTCTTGGCTCTGTTTGCTTCACCCTTTATCAGTTCAGGTAAATCATTCCATGCTTCTCTATATTCATCACGTTCATAATTTTTTATAGCACAGCAATATTCCATTGTATTCATGTACCACAATTTGTTTAGCCATTATCCAAAGTTTAACATCTACTTTGTTTCCAATTCTTTGCTACAACAACAAAAAAAATGCTGTCATAAACATTTTGGCATATATGGGGATTTTGTTCTTATCAATGACCTATATACATAGTGGTGAAATCTCTGGGTCAAAGTGGGTGGTCATTTTAGTCACTTTATTCATGTAATTCCAAATTTCTTTCCAAAAAGGTTGTACTGATTCACAACCCCAACAATACACCAGTGCCCTCATCTCCCTCCTATCTCTCTGGTATCTTGTCATTTACTAATTTGTTGAGAATGAGATGAAATATTGGGGCTATTTTGACTTTCATTTCTCTTCTTATTAGTGATTTAGAACATTCTTTCATATGGTTATTAATAGTTTACAATTCTTTTAACAATTATTTGTTCATATCCTTTGATCAGTTTATCTATTAGGGAATGGGTTTTATTCTCACACACATACATATTTATCTGTTAGTTGTATATTTATCTTGCATACCAAACCCTTGCCTGAGAAATTTTATATAAAGATTTTTCCCTGTTCAACTTTTTTCTTCCCAACCTAGATACATTAATTTTATTTGTGCAGAAGCTTTCAATTTCATATGTTCAAAATTAATCTATTTTAACTTTCGTAATTACTTCTATCTCTTGTTAGGTTAAGAATACATCTCCTATCCATGGGTGCAAAATGTATATGATCTGCTGATTTTAAATTAGATTGGGACAAAAGGAGGAAGAAAGAAGGGCTAAGATTGTTGCTTGGCGTTGGGTGGGATGATAATGAGTGACAGTAAGCAGGCTGGACTATGCAACACTTACTTTGCTTCTATTTTCTTTTTTAGGAAAATGATCTTTGCGCCAAGAAAGACAGAATAACAATGATGAACAGAGTTCAAAATTCTGATAAGAATTGTTGTAGAGGCAATACACTAACCCTTCCCCTTATGCAAATTAGGCTAATTTTTTTTTTTGTCCTTAAAAGATATTGAAACCTTTCTCCAGATTTGGTTGGTTCTGGGAACTAAAGGCTTGGATTGTTATGTTATTTCCCTATTGCCTGAGTACCAAGGAGCCATGAGGAGCTCCCAGTATGCTCTGGTGTTTGGCTAATGGATCATATTGGATAACTCAGGCAAAAGAGCTTTGCTCAGATGAAACAACTTGAGGTATCTTCAGTGGCTAACCTTGTTGAATATCCTTCTCCTTGTGGAAAATATTATACTATTTTATATCATTTTTGTAATTTCAATAAGACTCAGGGCCTGAACTACTTAACCAGAAGAAAAGCCTGATCCTAACAGTCTCTTTGTTCTCTTGTATCAACAAATCCAGATGGAGCATTTCTTGCTCTGTCCATGGCCATTAAGGGTGAAAACCTTGACCCCAGACACTATCTTGAATTATGTGACTTTTCCTTATCTTAATATTTTATGGGCATATACTATGTTGTGGAATGTTAATGGTCAATTAAACACAGAGATCCTGGGGTTGCAAATCCAATTGACACTTTGACAGCTATCTAATTTGTTATATTTACAATCTATTCCATTAAGGAAAATTCTCTTCTTGTATCATGGTTAAAACATACATGGGGTCATAAAAATGAGGTCATACAGGCTTGCTAGCTCTGCTACAATAACGTATATAAGTTTCTCATTGCTTTGTTCAGGCAGCCAGAGTTTATACTCTGACTCCTTGTACGTACAAGTAAGCTAGCTCCGCTATGCTTTAAGGGAAAATAATAAACAACATGGATTTTTCTATCACCTAGCTCTGTTGTTTCCTTCAACCAAATGTTCAGGTTTAACATCCTGCTATGGGTAAGTAAATCTCTTTTTAACTGTTGAATGATTTAAGGGTGCCTCATCTTGTTCCAATGCTGAACCTTAATGATGAGGGGACTGGCTTGAGTTAGATCATGTGAGAGACATGGTAAGAGACCACCTTGATTACCCTGCTCAATGAGTTCGGTTCACCAGTCCCCTCCCAAATTACAACTTAGGCAACTGAAATAATGACAGATGTTTGCTGAGCCGCTCTCAGTAGTCTTTGAGATGGAAAGATGCTGGAGAGATGCTGGAGAGATGCTGAAGAAGGGCACATGACCTCAATTTCAAAAAGACAAAGTGGGCAGAAGCAGCTCAGTATAGGTCAGTGAGCTCAGTGCCTATACCTGGTGTGAGAAACTAGAAAGAACAATACTCGTTGTGAAGCCAGGAAAATTCTTATCTTATTTTTCATTGTGAATGGGTAACTCCCTAAAGAAGCATACTTGCTAAGGCTAATTCAAGGCTATTTATTTCCTGTTCCCGATTCAAATCTCCCCCTTTTTTCTCCATTGGTTGAATGCAACTTCCTGAATCGCCTCTTCCATGTTCTTCTCCTTACTATGTTCTCCTTCCCTTGTCATGCATGCATCACAAATGCATTTAAATTGGCTTGCTCCGCCCTGGGGGTGTGTTGGGTGACATTAAACAGCTTGTTAAGCATGCATACAAGCTTCTGACATTTTACTTGTACTAGGTCACAGCTCTGATTAGAACCAGTCACTTCCGACTTACATCCTGTTATCACCAATCCTGTGGAAACAGAATTCCTTCTTTTGTTTCTCACATCGGCAAAATTCAAGAGTATATGATTAAGGAGACACTTTATGATCACCAGGAAAGGGAAGCAGCCAGCATGTCTTCATTGAGAACAGGTCATAACAGACTAAACCCATTTCCTTTTTGAACAGTTTAGATCAAAGGAATGCTATAGACTTATAGCAACTTAAAATCTTTGTTTAGTCATTTTGGTTGTGTCTGACTCTTCATGACCCCATTTGGGGTTTTCTTGGCAAAGATACTAGAATAGTTTGCCATTTCCTTCTCCAATTCATTTTTACCTACGAGGAACCTAAGGCAAACAGGGTTAAGTGACTTGCCTGGGATCACAAAGCTAGTAAGTTTCTGAGATCAGATTTGAACTCACAATAATTAGTCTTCCTGACTCCAGGTCCGCCATTCTATCCACTGTGCCATTCAGTTGCCTTTACTATTAAATAAGATTGGCTAATTTTCAAGAAGGAGCAAGTAAGAAGATGGGTACCATATAAGGGCATGTCCCATTCAGACTGAATTTGCAATTTGTAAAGAACAAGGGACCCCTTTCATTTGTAAGTAGATCATTTTATAAAAGGATGTAAAACACCTTATAAAAGGTTGTAAAACTCTGAGAAGTCTATTTGAACCCAGTAAAGGACGTGAGGCTTTGAATAACTTATTTGCATATGAAAAGACCAGGAAATCTACTAAGCTGCCAAGGAAATAATGAACTTGTCCCTAGGGTGTAGATTACCTCTATATCTTTTCCCAACCCATTTATTAGTATAGACCCATGAGTGAGACCCTAGAGTTTTAAAACCTGGGGGACCGTGAACACCAGAGCTGTCTGGTGAGTACTAGGCAAGAGACTGTTGCTTAGTTATGGCATTGCCTGCAAAGCTAAGGTGAAATCTCTAACCAAGAAGAACCAAGCTCTGCATCTGAGAGTAGCCAAAATCAAAGACTGTGAAATTCCAGATGTCTCAATGACTATTAATTCTTTCTTCACTGTAGTTTCTCTCTATGGAATGTAACTTAATAGACATATGTGGAAAGTTTTCACGCTCCACCCCCTTTTTGATTTAAAGTTCCTTTTAATAGGTTTGCTAGACACCAGGCAAATACATTCTTACTGGCCTTCATTAGATGTACTCCAATTCATATCCAGGAGACCGTCATTCCTATGGTTTAAGCTGTGATTCAGAAATGCAAATCCCATTCTTAGACACCATCTTCTTAGCCAGCTATTCACTTCCCAAATCACCTTTTCTCTCTAAATCTCTTGTCTTCAGTGTCAGCAGCTGTGATGAAATCACCACCTGTGCCCCTCTGGTCTTAAGTTTCTTGCCCAAATAAGTTAATAATCTTTGGCAATGATCTCTAGGTTCCTTTTGGCAGTTATTTGTGTCTGCATCTTATTCCCTACTAGGTTGTAAATTCCATGAAGTCAGAGACATCTAAACTTTACATCTTCCCCAGGTGCTTAATAAGTGTTTATTGAATGAATGAACCAATGAATGAAAAATCCTGTCAGGTTTAACTTCTACAAATATGAGCTCCTGATTGTTTTGTCGTAGAACCAGGGCCATCCCTGGCCTCTTCTGTCTTAACTGTTCCCCACAGGATCCTAAATTTAGAGACAGAAAGATCTTGGAAGCAATTTAGAGCAACCTCTTCACCTTATAGACAAAGAAACTGAGAAGCCTGGAAGAGTGATTCGCCCAAGGCTGTTGTGATTTGCCCTTTGTTTTCTAAGAGGACCAGTGACATCATGGGGTGAAGTCTTGACTTGCCGGTGAATTGGATTTAAGTGAAGCATGGTTATACAGTCATCAGCCTCACTGTCTTTTCCAAAATCATCAAAGTCCAGCTGCAAGACAAGAGTCAGAATGCCTGGCGATGGCTCAGGATGCACTGGACGACCTTGGCAACTTTGACGTCTGACCAAGCTCTAAACACTTCTCAGCACCTGCTTCAGCTGCCTTCGTGGTTGGAACACATAGTTTTCATCTGCCCGTTCCACTGGCAGGAAGTCTTCACATGCTTGGGGTAGATATCCTCCTAGTTCACCAATGGGTGGGAGGCCTGTTGATTACCCTAGGTTTGGGCCTTCTGCTGAAACTACTTTACCTGGGTACCAGGGTGTGGCTGCTGCTCAAGCTACAGCTTCTTGGAACCAAAGGAGAGAGCTGGGGGATAGTTGGTGTCAATCCCAGCGGGTCTAAAAAAGATGAACGGAACTGGGTTTTATGCATGTTTTACTTCTCTTAAGCTGGCAGCAGGCATATAGAACTGCAGTCATATGGAGCTGCAGCTGGAACTGAGTTCGCTTTAGAGTTAGGCTACACAGATTATAAAGGACCAAAAAACCCACCAAAAATGTAAAGCTGGGTGGGAATGGCTGTGTCATGGCCCAGTCAGGTACTACCACCTTTCCTCAGGTTTGATTCCCCACCCCCCACCCACCCCATCATTTCACAGAAGTCACCCCCAGGGTATACAGAACAAGGAAGAGGGTCAGGATGGAAAGTTCCCAGAGTTCTGTTGTTCTGGGTGATGCCCTGGAATGCTCCTTGCTGCCATAGACTTCTAGTTTGGCCTTAAAGCACTGTCAGGGAAAACAAGCTTTAAAGGGGCAGAGCCCTACTCCTCCTCAGAGTGGGAAGGGGATGTCTAGTAGCCCTTGCTTGTTTGACCAGGGGTCTGCCCTTTTTTCACAGTGGACACCAAAAGTAGATGAGTAAACTTGAAAGGGCTCAGCAAGCCCTCACATTAGGGGTGCTAGTCTTCCCTGAACACCCCATACACTCCTGCCCAAGATTAAATGGGTAGTGAAAGAAGTAGGATTAGAACCTAGGTTCTCTGATTCCAAATCGTTAGTTCTATTCCACCACATTAAAAATAAAATAAAACAAAAAAAAACCCTAGGCTTATATTTTCAATATTCTGGGGAGCTCCCAGTGAAGAAACTTAGAATATATTGTCTTTCTCTTTGGTCTCTTAGGGTATATCTGGGCCCATTGGGCTTTCCATAGGTTGCAGTATGTGATTGTGGCTTTTTTTTAAAGGAATGGAGTAGATGGAGCTCCTATGAAGATGGAAGTGTTCTTATTATGATTTCCAAAGATCTCCACGGAGTATCCAATAGATACTTAATAAAAATTAATTAATATACAGGGATACCATATCACAGACTATAGAACTCTTTCTTACACATACACATACGAGAGAGATGCAGAGACAGAGAAGGGGGAGGGAGAGAAAGAGGGAAGAGAGGGAAGAAGATAGAGAGACAGAGGGGGGAAGAAGGGAGAGAGAGAGAAAGAAAGAGAGAGAGAGGGAGAGACAGAGACAGAGAGAGACAGAGAGAGAAACAGAGAGAGAGAGAGAGGGAGAGAGAGAGAGAGAGAGAGAGAGAGAGAAAATTTCATTGAGTAGAGAGATATCCCAGTCATTAGTCAAGGTTTTCCGGATGTTTGACTCAGTTCAGAGGACTACTGTTTACTCCCCCTTATATGATTTGAGACAGGTCATTTCCCCTTTCTGGGCCCCAGCTTCTTCATAAGTAAAAGAAAGGTTTTGGATCAGAGGACTTCCAAGGTCTCTTCTAGAAAAGATGATCCAGTGACCTTGACACAGCCCCAAATATAACTGCACTTGTGGACAGAAGGATTGTCCTCCCACAGTATCACTAGAAAACAAGTTGCCTGTGGTCGAATTAAATTAACCATATTCAGTCTTTTAATTAATTCAGAGAAATCTGTTAAAAGACTCGGCTGCTTGTTCCACTGCACACATCAAATCTCTCACCATCACCGGTGAATACTCAATCTGTCGAGAGAGAAATAGGGTGGGGCTCATTAGAACCTCAGGTTTTTTAGCTTAATAGTAGGGTTGTGTCTTTTTATAAATGAGGACATTGGAGAAACAGCCCAAGGTCACACAGTTTAGTTTCTGGCTATTTGGCCATAAAGTTGTTTTCCTTCCCAATGTATTAATAATAATAATGATAGCTGCTCACATTTATGTGGCACTTAACAACACACCTTCACAACTCAGAGGTAAGTAGCGCAAGCATTTTTATCCCCATGTTAGATGAGTCTTAACTCATCTAGAGAAGAGCAGAGCAGAGGCAGCAGGGCAGAATGAATAAGAGAGCTGGGAGTCCTGAAGATCTGGGTTCAAATCCCACCTCTGTCATTTGGTAGCTGAGCATCCCTGAGCAAATCACTTAGTCTCTAAGATCCTAGGACTTATCTACTAGATCAGACCTGCACAGCTTGGCAGTCAGTAGGGGCCAAAATTAAAATAGGATAAATTTCTTTGGGCCACAGATAGGTTTTTAGCAGCTCACTTTCTAAGTAAAGGTGTAGTTAATGATTAAACTATTTTGCGAATAAATGATATTTAAAAAGGAAAATTTCAACTAACATCAATTAGTTACACTTATTACTTAAGATTTTCATTTATCACGAAATCACATTAATGTTAAAAAAATTACTTTGCTAAGTGGTACAGGTTTTAATACTTTTTTTCTGGTTTTCTTATTGTTTACATTTAGTAACCATCAAAAACACAGTGAAAAGATACCATTCTCGATCCTCTTAGACTAGAGACCAATGGACTGGTTGGCTGCCATGGGTCACGTGAAAAACAGGAGACTGTCTGAAGTGGCAATCTACCCACCAAGTTACATGATAGGCACAATACTGACTAGCGGAAGGTGGGTTAAGCAGGGCACAGACATAGCACTTGTAACATCTTTGCTTTCTTTTACATTCTCTACATTTTTGTGGGCCCCCCCACAAAATCCTTTGGTGGGCCGCAAGCAGCCAGCAGGCTGTATATTGTGCAGGCCCGTACTGGATCATACGTTGACATCTATTGTTGGTGGAGAGAATGTCCAAAACTGAAACTTCCTACCTAAGTAAACTGAAGCTGTCAGGTATGAGTGACAGAGTTGGGACTTTTCTCCAGGTCTTCAGATCCTAAGAGCTGAGGTCTCTCTACTATTCTACATTGCCTTTTATAGCTAAAAAGCAGCAGAGCCTGCTTGTTCTGATTCTAAGATCCAAGCTCATTTCCATCATGTTGTTCTTGTTTGATTGGTCAGTCACGTCCAGCTCTTTGAGACCCAGTGGACCATACTGTCCATGGGGTGTTTGCCATTTCCTTCTCCAACTTACTTTTCAGAAGAGGAAACTGGCAAACAGGGTTAAGTGACTTGCCCAGGGTCACACAGCTAGTAAGTGTCTGAAGTCACATTTGAACTCAGGTCTTCCTGACTCCAGGCCAAGTTCTTTAACCACTGAGTCATGGTCCAGCTGCCTCATTTCCATTATACCATCCTGCTTCTCTGAGGAATGAATGGAAGGGGAAAATACAGCTGGTGTCTGAAAAATACAGACAGTGTGCTTCCCCGATGACTAATCATAATTAATACCAGTTCCAAAAGAAACATGGTCATATTGGAATTGGCATCCTTGATCATACTTCATGCATAAAGGGTACCATTCAGCCAGAATTGTATAAAGGGGATTTAAGTTATGATCTCTCAGTACAAAAGCCCTTGCACTTCCATGACTTATACATATTCCCAACCCTAAGGACTCACATACATAACACACACTATCTGTATGACCTTGGACAAGTGACTTCCCCTTTCAAGCTTCAGTTTCCTGATCCTGATTAAATAGAGAGGAATCAATGTCTTTAAGATCCTTTCCAGCTCTGAGTCATGAGCCACACACAAAGGCACTCATTAGCTTCTACGATGTGGCCTGAATTCCTGCTGCCATCTTGTGGTGAATTATATAATTGTGGCCACTAGGACAGAATTAAGAATCTTAACCTCCTCTCCTTTAAATTTCTCATGTCATGGGTTAGGCGCTGGGGTTTTCTTGGATTATATTCATGCCATGAATCTGTAGGCTCCTTAAACTCGGTAGGATATCGCCTATGATCTTAGAGATGGGTGGAAGAAAACCAGTCTAGGCATAAATGACTATGGCACAATGTGATTTGTTGATCATGGAGACAAGGTTACTTCTGTTTGTCAGTGATACGCTCATGCTGGCAGTGGGTCGAGGCCTGGGGTGCTTAGTTGTATTATGGTGGAAGGCAACCGGACATTCAGGTAGTTGCTGGTGGTATGGTGTATTCTAAAGAGGAGCAGCAGCAAGCAGATGGAATGGGGGCAAGAAAACAGGAAATATGAGCAAATACAGCCTCAAATGATGGAGCCCTGCACCTGGTGATCAGTGAGTAGATTTTAGCAAATCATTTGACAAAGCCTCTGGCATAAAAATATCCAGAGATTTGTTAATTGATGCTGCTGTCAATCATACTTATCATCGCAGAGAGACATTTTAATAACAGGTTTATTATATGCTCCAAGCACAGCTCCTTGGTACCAAAACAAAAAAAAAAAAGGTGTGCCATGAGTAGCATTTTCAAACATCTTATATAAGACAAAGCAGGAGGGATACAATTTAAATTTTTACAGAGGGCAAAGAGGAAGGTAAAGATATATATATCAAGGAACTGGTAACAGAAAGGGAAGATCTACATATCAGCTAATACTGGAGCTAAAACTGGTATCTCAAGGGAGGCGGAGCCAAGATGGCGACTGGTAAGCAGGGATTAGAGTGAGCTCCGTTACCGAGTCCCTCCAAAAACCTATAAAAATTGGCTCTGAACCAATTCTAGAATGGCAGAACCCACAGAACAGCAGAGGGAAGCAGGGCTCCAGCCCAGGACAGCCTGAATGGTCTCTGGGTGAGGTCTATTCCACAAGGAGCTGGGAGCTGGGAGCTGGGAGCTGGGAATGGAGTGGAGCAGAGCCCAGCCTGAGCGGCGTGGACCATCCAGATCAGAAGCCAGGCGGAGGGGGCCCTAGCGCCCTGAATCAGTGAGCTGTGGCAGTTACCAGACCCCTCGACCCACAAACACCAAAGACTGCGGAGAAGGTTAGTGGGAAAAGCTGCTGGAGTGGAAGGAGTTCGCGGTTTGGCTTCCAGCCCTGGGGGCAGCGGAGGTGGGGCAGCTACAGCTGTTGTTACTTCCAGCTCCAGGCCCACCTGGTGGGAGGAATTAAGTGGCGGATCAGAGCAGGGGTGCACAGCCTGCCGAAGATCTAAGCCCAGTTCGGGTTGGGGGTTCTTGGGGAAGGAGCAGTGCGGGTCTGACAGAGCTGGCACCTCCCCCCCAAACGTGGAACATAGAACTCATTAGTCTACAAGCAGTCATACCCCACTGAAAAACTCAAGGGTCAAGTTAGTTGGTTGGGAATATGGCCAGGCAGCGAAAACGCACCCAGATTCAGTCTCAGAATTAGGATTCTTTCTTTGGTGACAAAGAAGACCAAAACATACAGCCTAAAGAAGACAACAAAGTCATAGAGCCTACAACCAAAGCCTCCAAGAAAAACATGAACTGGCCCCAGGCCATAGAAGAACTCAAAAAGGATTTGGAAAAGCAAGTTAGAGAAGTAGAGGAAAAATTGGGAAGAGAAATGAGAAAGATGCGAGAAAACCATGAAAAACAAGTCAATGACTTGCTAAAGGAGACCCAAAAAATACTGAAAAATACACTGAAGAAAACAACACCTTAAAAAATAGACTAACTCAAATGGCAAAAGAGCTCCAAAAAGCCAATGAGGAGAAGAATGCCTTGAAAGGCAGAATTAGCCAAATGGAAAAGGAGGTCCAAAATACCACTGAAGAAAATACTACTTTAAAAATTAGATTGGAGCAAGTGGAAGCTAGCGACTTGATGAGAAATCAAGATATTATAAAACAGAACCAAAGGAATGAAAAAATGGAAGACAATGTGAAATATCTCCTTGGAAAAACCACTGCCCTGGAAAATAGATCCAGGAGAGATAATTTAAAAATTATTGGACTACCTGAAAGCCACGATCAAAAAAAGAGCCTAGATCTCATCTTTCAAGAAATTATCAAGGAGAACTGCCCTGATATTCTAGAGCCACAGGGCAAAATAGAAATTGAAAGAATCCATCAGTCACCTCCTCAAATAGATCTCAAAAAGAAATCTCCCAGGAATATTGTCACCAAATTCCAGAGCTCCCAGATCAAGGAGAAAATACTGCAAGCAGCCAGAAAGAAACAATTTGAGTATTGTGGAAACCCAATCAGAATAACCCAAGATCTGGCAGCTTCTACATTAAGAGATCGAAGGGCTTGGAATGCGATATTCCGAAGGTCAATGGAGCTAGGATTAAAACCTAGAATCACCTACCCAGCAAAACTGAGTATCATGTTCCAAGGCAAAATATGGATTTTCAATAAAATAGAGGACTTTCAAGCTTTCTCAGTGAAAAGACCAGAACTGAATAGAAAATTTGACTTTCAAACACAAGAATCAAGAGAAGCATGAAAAGGTAATCAAGAAACGGAAATGGCAAGGGACTTACTAAAGTTGAACTGTTTTGTTTACATTCCTACATGGAAAGATGATTCATGAGACCTCAGTATTAGGGTAGTTGAAGGGAATATGCATATATATATATGTATATGTTTATGTATATATATAAGTGAATGTGTATGTATGTATATATCTATGTGTATATGTATGTATGTGTATGTATGTGTATATATATATGTGTGTGTGTGTTCATATATAAGCCATCTTGGCGTGGGGGGGAGGGTAGAAATGGGGAGAAAATTTGTAATTCAAACTGTTGTGAAAATCAATGCTGAAAACCAAATATGTTAAATAAATAAATTTAAATTTAAAAAAAACTGGTATCTCAAGCTGGAATTTTGAAAATAAGCAGAAGAAACTGACCAGATAGAGACTCAAAATTTGATTAAAATCAGGCTGGTGGTCCTTTGGTAGAGCTTTTTCTTTTTTTTCTTTCTGTCTTTCTCCTCAACTCTCTCAAAGATACCAGTAGGCTAGTAGCCAGCCAGGATATCCTGGTGAAGATGGTCATCAGTTTTACCCTCATTCACTTAAGAGGACCTTAGGTTAATGAGGAAAACTTGTATTTGGTGGGCAGTGAGGTAGGCTTGTTGGGGCTTCCACTTCAAAAGTTTTCTAGCCCAAACAAGGTCTTGTTTACCTTGTAGAACTTTGGAGGGGAACACCTGGTCACCCATAAAAAACTGCTATGAGAGAGCGAAGCTATGAGACATGGGAAGACTAATGAAGTCTCAAAACATCTCTCCCAACTACCTGGAATACTGAGCAGGGGACTTACTCTCACTGATTTTTTAAAATTAGACTTTCAGTGGGAGATAAAGAGGGAAAACTGGGAGTTTCTTGCCTTTGCAACCCAGATCAGGTTGGAGATTGCAGCAATAAAGACAGACAAGAATAGAAAGGAAATCTTTTTCCTGGTTTGTAGAAATTTGTGGCATTATTAGAAGCTAAAATTTATAACCGAAGTGTAATACCTTTGCTGTAAATTTCCAAATTATGGTAACATATTAGTAGACATTGAAGTTTGCAGCTAGGATTAAGACTAAGTGTAAAGCACAGTTTTTCTCCCCTTCCTGGAGGGTGATAGTTGCATTTTGTTCTAGTAGAAGGTAATTTCACCCACTAGAGACTGAGGTGAATTTGAAATGATTCAACAGAATTTAATTGTTAAGGTAGACTAGTAGCTAAGTCATCTGAGTTGAAATAGACTGCAACTCCTGAAGTAAAAGAATAGCAATTGATTGGGATTGCAGAAGGAAATCTGTACAGGAGATATTCAGTGGAATGCTAGACTAGAATATGACTGAGAAATAAGATGAGATGCACTTAAGAAAGTTGCAAAGATAAAGAGAAGTGAGGAATGAAAATGTAAAAAGAAAGGTTAGTTTCAAAGCTGGTAGGCTTTAATCAAAGTCCACTGGAAAAAAAAAATTCCAAGAGAGAAGGTTTAAGGAAGTAGACATAGGAGGAGAATGGGTGGAAAATAAAAGTTGGAATCTGTTTGCACTGACAGTATGACTAGAAGGTTTGAAAGTCAAGGGTATGGAGTTTTGGAAAAAAGTTTGAAGTTTTTAATTCCATTGAGATAAGAAGGATTTGAGAAACTTTTTGGAGAAATAACTATTGGTGACTCCAGACAGACAATACTCTATCAAGTTTTAACATTTGCCAAATGGAAACTATAGAAATAAAATTTACTGCATGAAATTATTCAAGGATAACATACTACAATTCTGTCCTTAAATGATCATTAGAAGGGTGGGTCTCATTCCTTAGAGCCTTATGGGCTCCAAAAAGAGGAAGATAGGAATGTGAAACAGAAACCATGTTTATTTGAAAGTGAGCTGACCAATCGGTGGACTCTATAATTTGAGGTCCTAGCAGCTTATGGCCCTTGGGAAAACAGAGATTTTGAATGCTACCATTAGTAATTGTAAATCTGGATTTGATTTGGTTGAAGTTTGTCCTGAAACTAAATGACAATGTGATCTCATTTACAGTGAGGTGTGTTCTCCTATTAATGCAAAATACATTTGACATTGTTCTGTAACGTGAAATACTTGGAAAGTGCATGGATCAGGAAAACTTGAGTTCAAATTCAGTCTCAACAAGGAAACTGAACAAGTTACTTCACTTATTTGCCTCAGTTTCCTCATCTCTAAAATGGGATAGTGATAGCATCTACCTCCCAGGGTTGTTGTGAGGATCAAATGATATAAATTGATTAGTGCTTAGCACAGTGCCTGGCACATGATAACCACTATTAGATAAATGTTGTCTATTATTATTCTTATTAAATGTAATTATACTATACTGATTTTTTAATGCGATTAATATAGAATGCTGAATTGATTAGGGGTGATTTTCTATGCAGGAGAATTTGAAAATGCACTCAAATGAATTGATATTATTTGACTGGCAAAAAGTTTTGTGCTACATTTTTTAAAATCTGTAATATTGTTTTTCTTATTGTTAGGTTCCTAATTTTTCTTGTATTGTGATTTTTGGAAATCCACTGTATTGGAAATGTTACCTTGAAAAATGATACCCAGAGAGTATTGCAATTATATCATTAAAAAAGTAATTACACTTTTAATTTGGATATTGTTAGATTATTGTTATGGTAATTAGGGTGGGACTTTTTATTGTTTTCTCTTTTGGAATGCTGAGGTAATCAAATACCTTTGATGAGTCTTGCCTTTCAAAAGTAAAGTAAGCATGGTAAGCAAAGTAGGACTTTTTGCTGTTTTTTGTTTGAGTGCTTCTCAGCGCTGAGGAAATCAAGTGCCCCAGGGCCCTGAGACGTGTATATAAGATCTGAAGTTGGCATTTTTTTGTTTTGGGGGCACACTCATTGGAAAAGTGTTGCTGTGGAGACTCTGGGTAGCTGTTAAGGAGCCCCCCTGGCTTTGAAAATCCAAATGTTGGTGCTTCTCTCTCTGGTAACTATATAGGTATAGCTCTGGTCAGACAGCTAGAAGCCTGTCTGTTGATTTGTGTTATTGGCTCTGTTTGTATTTTCTCTGTTTGCAATTTCTGTTTGTGTTCAGGGTACTTTTTCCCCTGAACTAAGTGAATGATATATGTATGTTTGATTAAAGTGAGATTGTAAACCCCTTAAAGTTGCTTTCCTTAGAAAAGCAGATCAAAGGACCTGTGCTAGCAGCCCTCCTGGTGTGCTCTTGTTGGTCTTTCACCTCCACAGCAGCTGCTAGCAACATTGTTACAATTATGAATTGAGCTGTTGAAGAATGTGGTCAAAATGTTTGAAAAGTATTAAGTATTTCATTGGGTATTATTGTTGTTCAGCTGTCTTCAGTCTTGTCCAACTCTTCATGACCCCATTTGAGGTTTTCTTGGCAAAAATACTGGAGTGATTTGCCATTTCCTTTCCAACTCATTTTACAGATGGAGGCAAATAGAATTCAGTAACTTGTCCAGGGTCACACAGCCAGATCCAGGACTCTAGCCACTGTGCCACTTAGGTGTCCCTTAATTGAGTATATTTTGTTTTAAAATGGATAAAGTTTTTAGGATCTTCTAGTCGGGCAGGGTCAGAGATCTTATCAGCCTGCTGACAGCATGTTGTAAAGTTCTAAGGTGATGAAGTTTGAGAAACCAGGACCATTCCAAGTTAAAATGGGAGACTTACGATTTTGCTTATAGAAAAGTGTGAGTTTTATCTGACAGATTATGAAAATTATGAAAGTGTACTAGAATAATATGTTTTAAAGTTACATCTTAGAGCTAATTTAATAACAAAAGACCTTAGATCCAAAAATTTTATTTTGCCTTAAAAGTTAATAGGCAATACAGATTGGAGGCTTACAGTAGGCAGCCTTTTTCTGGGGTTTTTGGATCCTTTTTAAGATTCTTCCTTCATTCTGTTGATGGCATTGTCCATATCAGGTACCAGTAAAGATAGAAAGAGCAAACGGTATGTAAAAACTGAAAATCTCTGAAGCTTTAGGTAAATTGTGGGTTCCTCATTTAATATTCTTCTTATGTCTCTATTATTAAAAGGATTAGATCCATGAGATTCGATCTAGTCTTCACCCCATGAACTGGTTCCTGGAAAACCAAATTTAGGACATTGTATTAAAGTATATTGAGTCTTGTTACCGGCAGATTTTAACAACATTAAATAGAGAATCTCTGCAAGTGACTTGCAAGTAGAGAAGCAGATCTGCTAAGAGAAGCTCCCTTGAGAGCTGCCCTGACAGCGAGGCCAAGAATTTCCAAGGGAAATGTGATCCCTGGAAACAACTTCCTTTGGAAATTTTAGAAGGGGCCTAATCCACATGCAACTACGTGTGAGGGCTGGGACTCAAAATGTAGTTTCTGATTAAATGAACACTGAGAATGGGTTACAAGGAAAAAGGAGACATGCTATTTAGTATTGCTTATCATTATTGTATTACTTTGGCTTTTTAAAAATATACTGTTTGTGTTTGTCTGGAAGAGGAGTGTACCCTATTTTCTTTTAATTACTGTTCGGGGATCGGCATCATTCCTCCTATAACTTTTTGGTCAACTAAAAGCCTGTTTTCTATTTATATTTACCTTACCAAAATTTGACTATTGGAATAATAATGTTAACTGTTTGATATTCTTCAGGTAGAAATCTTATTATAAGTCCCCTGACTTACAACCTCTGATACTTACTTATCAAATTGATCTCTCTGACTATAAGACATTGGGAAAAGTATGTCAGCAGTTTCACCCCTACCCCTCTTTAAAGAAATTATTAGACAAGATGGATAAGAAAGAGGATGATTCCGTTGATTCGGGTTGTTTTAACGAACTCCTTTTGATACCTTAACTCAGCTTTTCTGCTTCTGTAATCATGCTTTCACTAGTATGAGAATGTTGGGCTTGGAAAAACCCAAAAGGAGGAAATTGTAGGAAAAACATGATTTATTATATCATTCAGAAAAATTATCATACTGTTTAAATCTAACCCTATGTGATTAAAGGTGCTCTGTACCCAGAATGTCACCTCACCGCAGTAACTCTCTGGGAATGTTGCAGATGACTACAAGGTATTTTGGGTTCCCCCAGGGTTCACCCAAAGAATTCTTATTTTGTCACCACACCAAAGACTTTTGATGAGTCCACCCAAGAGTGTGTTTTGACTTCACTCAAATTTTATTGAACGTTTATAGTTATTCAAATCTATCTCAATCTACCTTGCTTCCAAGTTGTCCTCTCATCAATTTTGCCTAACTGCAAATGAGTGGTTGGTTCACAGGAACCTTTGTCTGAATCCTATGTAATGTAACCTGCCAGGGCCAGGAAGAGAGGAAGCCATACCTCCTCTTTGGCTGGCTCTACTCTACCAAATGACCTAACAAATTTCTTTTTAAAACTATTTCAGATTTTGGGGTCTACTGCCATGAACAACAGGATGCCTATCAAATTTTCAGAAAACCCAAAGCTGAGAGAGATAATCAATCCATTGGGTGAATCCTAAACCAGGAAGGGAAAGGGAACAAGCATTAATTTATATAGCACCTGTTATGTTCCAAGCCCCATTCTAAGTGCTTTTACAAATATCATTTCATTTGATCCTCACCACAATCCTGGGGTGCTATCATTATTCCCATTTTACAGTTGAGGAAACTGAGGCAAACAAGGTTAAGTGACTTGCCTAGGGTCACAGAGCTAGAAAGTGTCTGAGGCTATATTTGAACTCAGGTTTTCCTGATTCCAGGCCCAGAGTTCTATCCACTGTACCACCAGCTGCCTCTAAAAGATTTTGACCAACTAGAATGTTGGACTAAATCTATAAGACAAATGGGAAATCTGACCTTGGATTTAAAAAATCAATTTTACCAAAAATAAAATGGGGGCAACCTTTCTGGATATCATTATACATCAAAAAGACCTGAGGATTCTGATGCCATGAGGCAATCAAAAAAGCAAATTCCACCTGAGGCAGTGTTAATAATACCTAAGACTAGGGAGATAAGATCCCCATCCATAACATTGTGTTTACTTCTGGGCATTATATTTTAGGAAAGATGAAGACAACTCTATCGCAAGGAGGTCAATCAAGATAGAGGCAAGGCTAGAGACCATGCTGTAAAATGATAGGTCAAAGGAGGGAGATTTGAAGCATCCTGGGCTTACATCCTTGCTCTCTAAATTGCTAGCTTTGTGATCCTGTACAAGCCTGGGCCTCAGTTTCTTCATCCGTTAAATGAGACCAATAGACAGATTCTCATTCTAGATTCGGGACCAGAAGACCCAGGTTAAAATCTACTTTTGTCACTCACTACCTGGATAACCATGGAAAAACTTTACCTGTCTAGTTTTCAGTTTCTTAAACCTGAAGAGAAAAGGGTTTAACTAGGTAGAATCTAATATCCCTTCTAGCTCTTAATCTGGGGCAACTAGGTGGGGCAGCGGATAAAGCACTGAACCTGGAGTCAGGAAGACCTGAGTTCAAATATGATATTTACTAGCTCTGTGACCCTGGGCAAGTCACTTAACCCTGTTTGCCTCAGTTTCCTCATCTGGAAAACGAGCTGGAGAAGGAAATGGCAATGCACTCTAGTATCTTTGCCAAGAACACCCCAAATGGGATAACAAAGAGTCAGACGTGACTGAATTGACTCAACAAAAACATAATATCGTGTTATGGTCTGGGCCACTTTTTATTTTTGTATTTAGTAATTTCCTTTACTACTTATCAGAAAGGAAGGGTAGGTGATTTAACTTTAACACTTGGCTATCGATTTCACCTGTTGTATTTTCTTTCATCTTTATCCCCTATATACTTTTTAAAAGAAATCCCTTAATGGTCTTTCTATAGTTATTTTCTTGTTGTTGTTTTAACCCTGTAGGCATACACATTTTTCCTTTTAGTTGTTTCTGGAGATGGGTAATTTATTTCATTACTTGTGCCTTCTTTGGTAACTGTACTTGTTTATCTATTGCCTATTTCTGTTGTTTGGGGTGTCTGCAAAGCAAATAATCTATGTATGAGTTTTTTAAAATAAGCTTTTATTGATATTTTCTGTTTCTTACATCACTGCAGTATTCCAAGTATTCCTGCCCTACTCCCTCCTCAAGAGCCAATCCATATGACAAATAGCATTTTTTTAGAGGAAAAAAAGTCAGCACAAATAATCAATACCTTAAAAAAGTTAGAAAATATGTGCAATATGTAATGTCTGTGGACTTCCCACCTCCTCAAGGGAGTAGACTGAGGATGTCTTTTCATGTTTCTTCATTGAAATCTCACTTGATCTTTATAATTTTGTTTCATTCACTTTTGATTCTTTGGTATGTTTTTCTTTCCATTTATACAAGGTGTTCCTAAAGTCTGGACACATAGGCAAAAATGCATATTGTCAAGAAATGAAATGATTGAAATTTTCAACAACATTTTATTTAATTAGAATATTAACAAATAACATTTTCAACTTCAAATAACATCATATGATTTCATATTCATATTGCAAGAGTGAATGTGCTAAAATTGACGGCAATGTGGAGTTACTGAGTTATTTCAGCGAGTTCATGTGAATCTTGCAAAGCACAACCTTTGCATCACAAATGATGGAAATCATATTGAAGATGTTATTTGTTAATATTCCAAATAATAAAATGTAACTGAAAATTTCATTCATTTCTTGAAAATTTGCATTTTTGCCTATGTGTCCAGAAGTTAGGAATATCCTATATAAAGAAAATGAGGATGAAAGGGGGAGGACTGAAATGTGGAAATGAGAGATGTAAGCAAGGGTGTAGACCCACATGGGGGTGGACTTTAGGTGTTTTCAGATAGGCTGTGAACCCTGAAATGCCTGACCAATGGGATGCAGGGGGGAAATGCAAATCAGAATAGAAATCATGAAAGGGCTTTTGTAATTGTCTTGCAGTATGCCTACACCTACTTGGTTACCCTTTTCCACAAGGGAGGTGAAGGCCAGGTTACCTGTCCAAAGTGACTTGAGATAAAAATCTTTCCTTAATTCACTGAGGGCCATGTGAAGTTTTTTTGGTAAGATGATTATTTTTCACAGAAGTATTGCCATTTTTTATTATATTGGCATGGTTTTTGTCATAAGCACTGAATATCCTTCCAACTATTCAGGTTGTTCTTTATTTCTTTAAGGAGTGCTTGGTAATTGAATCTATACAAGTCTTGTGTATGCTTTGAGAGGTTGTTCCCCAGATATTTTATGCATTTTGTAGTTATTTGGAATGGGATTTCCTTCTATTATTGCTTCTATGATTTGTTTTTTGACCCACTTATTATATAAGGTTTCATTGTTAAGTCTACATTTGTGTCTACATCTTTTGTATACCCTGAACCAACTTCCATTCTTATTGTATTATGATTTGTAAAGGAAGAATTGACTATTTCTGCTTTTTTAATTTGTTTGTAATATTTGTGGTCAGTTTTTGTAAAATTTCCATGTGGTCTCATTTAGAAAATACCATAAGTCTTTTAATTCTAGTTTCTCCAGAAATTTGTTCTGTTCCATATTTTCTCCTTTGTTTATTTTTCTGTTAAGCTTATCTAAAATTGATTGAGGGATATTGAAGTCTCCTGTAATCATGTTAATATCAATGTTTTCTTAAACTCGGCTGTTTCCTTTATGAATCTGGATGCTAAGTCTTTTGGAATATGTGAATTTGTTCCTGGTATTAGTTTGTTCTCTATGGTTGCTTTGGGCATAATACAATTTCCTTGTTTATCCTTTTTTATTTTTTGAATGTTTCTTTTTGCTTTGTCTGATAGCATGATGGCAACTCCTGCTTTTGTGGATTCACTTGATGAGTTGTAAAATTTTTCTATCCTCTCAGTTTTATTTTGTGTCTTTTTTTAATGTGTTTCTTGTAAGCAACTGATTGTGGGGTTTTGTTTTAGTGTCGATGTCATTGTTTTGTTTTGTTTTATTGGTTTAACCCATTCACATTTAAAGTTATGAGTTTTATGTTTTCCTCCATCTCTAAAATTGTACTTTTTCAAGCTATGATTTTTTTCAACTCTTCTGCTGTAACCATAATACTATGTTTCTTTCAGTAACTTTATTTCATCTTTTTTTTAAAAGGTGGCCCTGTTCCCACTGTCCTCTTTCCCTCACCCCGATCTCTTCATTTATTATCTCTTTCCCTTTAGGATTTTCTACATTTGTTCCTCTCTCTTGCTTTTAGATGATTATATATTTCTTCTCTTTTTTTTTCCTTTCAGTTAGTCAATTATATTCACCCTTCCTCTCCTTCCCTTTAGTTATTCCTATTCATTAGTTTTTTATCTCATTTTTGTACTCCTTTCTAAAAAGACTTTCACTCTCTTCATTATCCATCTTTCTGTTTACTCTAGACTCTCATTCTTTTATTCATGACCCCTGTTATCATCTAGTCTCTATGATTTCTCTGTATTTTTATTCATATAATCAAAGCTTCCAGTCTAAGCTCTGCCCCTCCAGGTGCTTTCTGCCACTGCCTAGTAGGGCTCAGCCCATGAGTTCCCCTTTTCCATTGTGCCTTGCTGTGCCTTGCTTCTGATTATTGCAGGTGTCAGAGAAGACACTGCCCAAAGTAGGGCACCTCTCCCAAACCCCATAGTTCTATACCCTTTCTTGTTGACTTCCCTCCCCTCCTCCACATTTCCCTGGAAATCTTTTCCCTCTGTTCTTCCACTCCTCAAAGTGCCAATTGCCTCCAAAGATTTCAACTTTCCCCCTCCAAGGACAAGTAGACCTTTCAGGCAACAAAACCCACAGGCCTCATTCAGTAGAAGGCCCTTGTCTCCTTTTACTCATAGGTGAATATTCATCAATGGAACCCCCTCCCACCTCCAAAGCAAGGCCTCCTTCTTTTATCCCTCTTTTCAATTCCCTGTCCCCTCTTTTTCCACCTCCCTCTAGGCTCTTTTCTTTCTGATTTTCTTTCAAAAATGTTTCAAACTCTTCTTTCTTATTGAACATCCATCTCTTGTCCTATATGGTTAAGCTCATATTTGCACCTTAGGCTGCATCCTGGCTCCAAAGTTCTTTGGAAAACATTATTCCATTCCCTCCTCATTTTTTAGGTATGCATCTCCAGTCATCCTGGTGAATATCAGGCCACTGGACCCAGATGGCTCTGGAGGAGAAAGTGAGACTGGTGACCTTACACAGCCTTCCCTCACTCAAATCAAAGTCAAATGCAAATCATGTCATCATTTCCCTGATGTCATGGTCCTCTTCAAGAATGAAGGACAAACACAATGAACAACAATAGCGACCTTTTTGATGAGGAATAGTCTTACGTTATTTAAATGTTCTTTGCTTTTGTTTGAACATCTTTGTCCTGATAGCTTGCACAACTTCTTGTTTCTGAAATGAACTATTCTGGAGTTTTCAGCCTTGGGTTTCCCCCCCTCTGGAAGCAATCTGTGAATTCTTTCAATGGGAATTTTATTTTCCATGTTCAGCAGTTCTGGGAAGTTCTCTTCTATTATTTCCTTCATTATGGTTTTAAGGATTTTCTGTCCTGTCATGTTCTTCATAGAAGATCATTAGATTGTCTCTGCACATCCTGTGTTTGAGTTCAGTACGTTTTGATTGCATAGTGAGCATATTTTCTTCTCATGTCATTGTTTTTTCTTCTTTTCATTGGACAAGGACAAACGAAGGTTGTCTTTCACTTTTGTGTATTTGCATTCCTGATCCCTAGTTCTTTCTTTTGTTTCTTTTGGAAGGCTTGCAGATTTAAGTTTTTCTATTCTACTCATTATTTTTGCTGTGCAGGGTGTAAATTCTGCTTTCATGATTGTCATTTCTCTTTTAAACCACTCAGGAACAGCATATTGTGGTTCTATGTATTCCTCAATTCCACAGGGTTCTCTGTCTCATTAAGTGTTAGATCATTTTCTTTCATTTTGCAGCATTTATTCATACATGTGTGAATTCATTTACTCTACCTAAAAGCCATATTTCCTTCTGTTGTTACTGTCTTTCCTGTTGGCTTATTTGTTTATGTTCAAGCTCTTTGAAATTTCTTCTTCCTGAAATTTTGGGTACTTTCAGTCTTTTTTTTTCCTCCTTTATTTTCCTTATTGCTCATTTCCCGAATCCCTCCCTTCTCATTATAGTTTCCTTGGGGATTGGATCTCAAAGTGCCTCAGCCTCCTCTCACCCTGGGCATTTTGCAGTTCACCAGCCTAGAACTCTGTCCCAACTGACTTTTGGGTGGTCAGAATTGGTCCTACACAGATATGGAGCTCCTTCCCTCAGTCTTGCTAGAGTGCTACATAGCTCTCTGTACGTGCTGTGTCCTCTCCTGCTGTCCTGTCCCACTCTTTCTGTTCCATAGTTCTTTGGTCTGGTACCAGAAGCTCAAAGCCTGCTTTCTCTAGTACTGGAAGTTCAGAGCTTTCCTGCTCTGGTGCTTCTAGACTGCAATCTCTCAGAGGCTTTTGCTCTCAAAGAGCTGTGGCCAAAACTGCTGGTGGAGTTGTGAACTGATCCAACCATTCTGTAGAGCAATTTGGAACTATGCCCATGTACATCCTTTGACCTAACAATACCCCTACTAGGTCTATATCCCAAAAGAAATAAAAAACAAAAGACAAAAGGGCCAGTATGTACAAAATCATTTATAGCAGCTCTTTTCTGGGAGTAAAGAATTAGAAATTGAGGGGATGCTGAACAGGATGCTCTCAGAAAAACCTGGAAGGACTCACATGGGCCAATGCAAAGTGAAATATACTGTGCACAAAGTAACAGCAACGTTGTAAGATGATCAGCTATGAATGACTTAGCCATTCTCAGCAATACAACGATCCAAGACAACTCTGAAGGACTTATGAAAAATGCTATCCATCCCCAGAGAAAGAATTGATGGCGTCTGAATACGGATTGAAGCATACTCTTTTTTTTTACTTTATTTTTCTTGAGTTTTTTTTGTCTATGTTTTCTTTCACAACATGACTATTATGGATATGTTTTGCATGACTACACATGTATAACCTATATCGAATTGCTTGTGTTCTCAATGGAGTGGATGGGGTAGGGAGGGAGGAAGGGAGAGAATTTGGAACTCAAAGTTTTAAAAACAAATGTTAAGAATTGTTTTTACTCGTAACTAGGGAAAAATAAAAGACTAAATACACACACACACACACACACACACACACACACACACACATGCACATACACACGAAGAGCTGTGGCCAAGTTGGCTGTCGAGGCCTGAGCAAACTTAGGTAGCCTGGAGCCAGGGTCTGTATAGCACTGGAAAGAGGGAGGGAGAAGGGGTTTTGGGTGGGTTTTGTTGCAAGCCTATGTCCAGTCTTGGGGTCTGCTAGTGGGGCCTCACTGTCAGCAGCATGGGAGGTGGTGCAAAGGGTCAGTGAGCATTAGTTTCTGGGTTTGGGTTTTTTTTTAACTTTCTTTTGGATTCTGTGTGTCTGAGAACCCTGGAAACAGCTAGAGATGCTTAATATTTGGCACATAATTTCTGTTTTGGAGAGGTTTAAGAAGTCACAGGGATCAGAGAAAGTGTCTAGTCAGCCATTTTGTTGCCCACATGACCAGGAAGTCCTATATATATGGTTTGTTTTAAAATGGGGCAGCTAGGTGGTGCAATGGTTAGAACACTGGGCCTGTGGTCAGGAAGATCTGAATCAAATCCAGCCTCTGACTCTTACTAGCTATGTGACCCTGGGCAAGTCACTTACCCTCTATTTGTCCCAGTTCCTCACCTGAAAATGAGGACACACTAGAAAAAGAAAGGGCAAACTACCACAGTATCTTTGCCAAGAAAACCCTAAGGACAAGTCCCTCGGGTCATGAAGGGTTAGACACAACAGAAGAAGAGGAAGAAGAAGAAGAAGAAGAAGAAGAAGAAGAAGAAGAAGAAGAAGAAGAAGAAGAAGAAGAAGAAGAAGAAGAAGAAGAAGAAGAAGAAGAAGAAGAAGAAGAAGAAGAAGAAGAAGAAGATGTCTCTCTTTTGTTGAATTTACATTTTTTTCATTGATGATTAGGCTCAGGTGTGCAAGTTACATCATCTTGGGTGGCATCTCTTTTGATCTTTTAAATATATTTTTATCATTGCCTTCTGCAAAGGTGGGTGCAGTGTAGTCTTGTATGATTCATATTTCCTTTCCATTTGAAGGTCTTTCTCTTGGTTGTGTGCAGAATTTATTATCACCTGAATTGTTAAATTTAACACTATGTATCTTGGAGTTTACAACATGTTTGGGTTGGTTTTTTTTCCTGTAGATTTTTTCAACTGGTACTTTGATTCATTATTCAGAAATTCTAATCAGTGTTCTTGTATTATTTCTTGCATTACAGGGTGCAGGTTTTTTCACTTGTCATGTTGTTCTGGGAGACCTATGATCCTTACGTTGTCCCTATACATCTTGTTTTTGAGATCAAAATGTTTGGTTTGTATAGAGATCATATCTTTGTTTTTTAACATGATTCCATTTTGCCTTTCTTCTTCCAAGTTGTCGTTCACCTCATTATATTTGTATTCCCAATCAGTGGCTCTATCTTCTGACTTTTCAGAGAGACTTGCCACCATGGATTCAAGTTTCTATCCTACAAATTATTTCTTCTTTGAAGGCCCAAAATTTTGCAGTTTGTTCCCTTTCAATTTCTATTTTCAAGATGTTTATTTCTCCCTTGAATCAATGGGGAGCATCATACTATGTTCCATGCTTTCTTGGGTTTCAACAGGATCCTCTGCCCCATTAAGGTATTGATTCAACTGCCTTTGTCTTGAAATATTTACCTAAAGTTGTTTGGACTCATTTCAGCGTCTTGATGACAAATATCCTTCTGTTTTAATTTCTTCTCTATTCATATATCTGCTTGTGCTCTAGGTTTTTCTTCCTCCTGAGAGCTTTAGTAAATTTTTCCTTATCTACCCCTTATTTACTTTTTGACTCCTCCTTTGATGGCAACCCTAGGGCCTAGACCTTCCTCCAGTCTCAGCTTCCTTACTTTTCACTGGTTCAGTCCATGTCTAAGTGACTTCTGTAGGGAGAGGAAACTTCTGGCCCCAGCTGACAGCAATCCCCTTTCCTTCAGGCCTGGTATAGCCCCAAACGCCCACTGGTATGATGCTCACTCCCTCTGTTCTTTAGTTCTTTGGCTGAGCTTTGATGAAGTGCACAGCCACCCCAGGCATAGTATGCTTCTGCTTTCCTATCCCTCCCCTCCTTTCACAAGAGACTGGGAAGAAAAAAGCTTTGCTGCTTTTGACCACAGAATAGTGATGTGAGGACAGAGGTAGGATATGCTGGCAGAGACTGCAGAAGGAGGATATTACTGATTGGGTCTCAGAGCACAGGCCAGTGGGATAGGTTGTGCTGCCTTGTCAGAGTTTAGAGGCTAATGGGGAAGGGATTCCGGAATGAGAGACTTAGGGATTAGAGATTAGTGTCTCTGCTGCTGAGTCACAAGGTTGTTATCTTGTTAGGCTGCTTAGTGTCTTGACCTCCTAAGAGAGCTGCAATTATTTTGCCTCTTCTTCATAATTCCTATTCTAAGGAGTTTGGAGAGTTCATGAGGATTGTAGAAAATGTCTAGTCCTCTATATAGGTGGTCCTATAACTTTGAAGTTCAGTTAGAAGGCTATTGCCTTGTTAGAGGTAAGAAGTGATGAACACTTGAACTAGGTTGATGGCTATGTGAGTGAAGGGAGGAAGGTTGATGTGAGAGGTGTTGTGAAGACAGAAACAAAAGGGTTGGCAATGAATTGCATACGTGGGGTGAGCGAGGATGAAGATCAAAGATAATACTAAGGTTATGGGCCTGGGTTACTGGGAGGATGGTTAGTACTTTAGACAAATAGAGATTTTGGAGAAGGGGGTGGTAGGAGAATATGAGTTCTGTTTTATATATGTTGAGATTGGGGTATCCAATTTGAGATGTCCAAAAGGCAATTGGTGATATATGACTATAGCTTGGGAGAGAACCTAGGCTAGATATATAGATCTGGGAGTCATTTGAATGGAGATGATAAATGAACCATGGGAGCTGATGAGATATTATGGAGGAAAAAAAAGAGAGAGCATTGGAGAATGCCAATGGCTAGAAGGCATGACATGGATGAAGAACCAGCAAAAAAGACTTGAGGAATGTATCACAAGAACCTTCTAATATCATGGTGTCAAACAGTGTCCAGACCTGTTACAAATTGATGCTCTCTTACCACATACCAAAAAAAAAAAACATGTCATGATAGAAATACTAAGAGACAAAATTCCAAGCAATTTAACAGTTAGGCAAACAGTGACCAATAAATTGACTCAATGGCTTCTTGTGATGATCAAAGACCCTGGGTGAGGGCTTACGTGACAATTAGCAAGATGACAGAGCAATATAGGTGTGTTTTCTTCTGATTGGCCATTGATGACATAGTCAGAATTGAGATTACATCATTTGGAGCTCCCCTTCTGAAACCCCCTTAACCACAGCCAAGACAAGTAAGTTACAAGACAAAAGTTCTCATGCAATAGAAGTTGCTCCAATAGTTTAAATTGATTTGACCTTTTAGCTTAATCAAATTTCTCTGGAAAGTGGGTGATGTGTGGGGTTCCAGAGGTGGAGACAAAAGCTTGACCTTTAATCAAGTTCTCCAAGATGTGCATTGTGGGTGAAGTTTATAAGGGAAAGGAACCAGGAAAGGGAATATTAAATCTAGCTTGATTAAGTCTTAGCAAAATAGAATTAAAATCAATTTTCAATTTGACAATGACCTCAGTGTTTCCCGGTTTCACCAGATAATGGGACTCTCCCTCTTCTTCCCCCTTCTGTGCAACACTTAACTTGATAAGGCATTTTCTGCATTCTCCCAAACCTGACTCCCACCCCTACGGACAGAAATTGTAGTCAACTGTTCTCTACAAGCTGGTTAGCAGCAAAATGAAGTTGGATGTCCCTTTTCTAATAGATTCATTGCTTGATTTATTTTGCATATGTATCAGGATATTGGAAATGGATTTCTGCAAGTAGAGAGGTCTTCAGGAGCTTGCTACCTCAGAATGTAGTCTAGCATAGTTGCTTCTTATCCTGGGATGGAAGGAGACTATTGTGAGGTCTGGTATGAGGTGGGTGGAGCAGCATGAGTGCCTAGTTCAGGCTGGCTGGTTTTGCACTTGAATAGTTAAGTGAATAAGAATGTGGAGAAGGAATAGAAGCTGATCAGGGACTAGAGACAAGGAAACTTAAGGTTTGGCCCCATCAGCTGCTGCTTCTGGTTGGTTGTTGCCCTTTGTTCTTGAAGAGGACCAAAATGACATCAAGGTACAGTGTGTCCAACTGTGGTTGATCAGACCAATACAAACTTAGAAGGCTCTACCACAATTTGTGCACTAAGAGTCCATTTGAACATTTGGAGTGGAGATGGCTCTAAATTTGTGCATCCCACATTTCTTTTGAGCTACTGCAAATCTGCTTTGCTCATGAAGCACAGCTCCTTCTTTGATGTGGGTATGCCATGCTGGGTAGTCCTTTGCCAGTGTCTCCCATGTCATGCAATCAATTCCAAAGTTCTTCAGAGAGACCTTGAGAGTGTCCTTGTATCACTTATTCTGACTTCCATGTGATCACTTCCATGTGATCACTTGCCTCTCCATAAAACAGTCTTTTAGGCAAGCATACATTTGACATTCGAACAAAATGGCCAGCCCACTGGAGTTGCACTCCCTGCAGTAGAGTTTGAATGCTTGACAGTTTAGCTTGAGAAAGAACTTTAGTCTCCAGTACCTTATCTTGCCAAGTAATCTTCAGAATCTTCCTAAGACAATCCAAATGGAAATGATTCCATTTCCAAGCATGATGCTGGTATATTGTCACAGTTTTCACAATGAGGTCAGCACATCCACTCTGTAGACCTTTAGTTTGGTAGACAGTCTAATACTTCTTTTCTCCCACACTTTCCTTCAGAGCCTCCCAAACATGAGCTAGCTGTGGCAATGAGTGTGTCAACCTCATCAAACTCTGTGTACATCCCTCGAAAGTATACTGCTAAGGTAAGTGAACTTATCCACAGTATTCAAAATTTCTTCATTTGTCATAACCAAAAGATTCCATGTATGGATGATGTGGTACTAGCTGGTGCAGAACCTGTGTTTTCTTGCTGTTAATTGTTAGACCAAAATTAGCACAGGCAGCAGAGAATCAACCCATACTTTGTTGCAAGTCAGCCTCAGAGACTGTATTGCATGCACAATCATTATCAAGCAAAAAATTCATGTATCAGATCTCCCTCCACTTTAGTCTTGGGCCTTTTTAGGTTAAATAATTTACCATCAGTGCAGTAACCAACCTTGATGCTGTGTACATCCTTTCTGAAGGCATCTGACAACCTTGCTGAAAATATGCTAAAAAGTATGGGAGCAAGCACACAGCCTTGCTTCACTTCATGGGTCATTGGGAAAGCCAGAAGCCATGAAATCAGGCTGTCATGAAATTGATGTGCAATATTGATGAATCCTCCCGGAAACCAAATTTTGTCATAATTTTCCACAAACCATCAGAGGTCTATACATAAAATTCGTTGATCTGATCAAGATCTTTGATACTGTCAGTCAGGAGAACTTGTGTGAATTAGGGAAGGTATATTTGAGAGGAGAGGGAATGGGAGTGAGAAAGTCAAGAGAGCATGGGGAGAGAATAAAGGAATGAGAATGTGGGGAATTATGAAAGAAGGGAATGAAGTAAATATAGAAGAGGATGGGAGAAACGAATAGGGAGATGGGGACTAAGTTTAGATAGGTAGGGAAGGAAATATGGAGGAGTATGATACAGTAGATAGTGCTGGGTTTGAAGTTAGAGGAACTTGGTTTGAAGCAATTAACCTCTATGAACTTTAGTGTGATGAACGAAACATCCAAGAGACAATTTCTGGGTAATTAGTAATCAATTTATTAATTAGACTATATAATAATCAATAAATTGGTGGTTAATGGTTTCTCTTGGTAACTGTATCACCAAGGTAATATTCACAACAGTTGCTATTGCTATGAATATGCTGACTTGGTTCTGTATCACAAAATATAACAGATTCTCCATATAGAAGACGGAAGTAAAACATTTATTCAGACACCAGAGAACCAAATCCCCAAACTGGTAAGTCCAATCCATCCAAGTAGCAAAGAAGTTAATACACATTATCATAGCAGGGAGCCACTCCAAATCAAAGTCATTCCCCCCACCCCTCCCACCGGGGCCTTCCCACAAACACACTCACAGCACAGCTGGCTTGCCTGTGTCTGCTCTCTCCTTCAGCTCTAATTGCTCTGAACAGCTTCCTTCCTGCACCACCCTTTACTGTACCACTCCATCAGCAAGCTCCTCTCACTACATGTGACTTAGGCTTCTTGTGATGTAAGCAGGTTACATGGGCCTATTAATGGATGGGAAGATCTTCAAATTTACATTATCTTTACAGTAACTAAAGACAAAGACATGAAGAGCCTTAGAAGCTTTAATATACTTTTGGAATAGGGGGTTCCCTTGACAGATGAAAATCAACCCTGATTGGTAAACAATTAATGAAGGGGTAGGCTAAAAGTCTTTAGCTCCTCCTGTTGAGAACATGGTTTGATCATGAGACTCAGCTGTCTCCAGCAATCTGAACAAAGGAATCCATCTTCATCCAGACCACTCTGGTTGGTCTTCTCCTTCATAAGCTGGGTCACTCTAAACTCCAATGGAGGGGTGCAAGGACATAGGCTCATTGCACCTAGACTAGATTCTGTTTACACTCTAAACAGAAGTAAGGTCTCCTCGTTAGGTGTAGTCCTGCCCAAGATCTAGAAAGTGTTTCCCCAAAGTTTAGGACAATCTTATCTATCAGCCATGTCCTTCAGAGATTGGCTGCCTGAACTTCTACAAGGACTGGGCCTTGAATGAGGAAATAAAAAGCCTGGATCCTACTTAATAATGGGTTATTAATATAATAAAAAGTAATAATTTCTCTCATTAGTTTCCTTAGCTTCTTAGAAAAATAGGATTCAATGATCTCTAAGGTCCCATCTAGCTCTACATCTATTGGTGCACCCCTCCCCCCATTATTGTGTATATATAATCATCTACATATTTTGTCTCCCTTGAGAGAATATCAGGTTTCTAAGGGCCAGCACTATTTCAATTTTGTCTTTGTAACTCCAGCATCTAGCACAACACCTGGCACATAGTAGGTCTTTAATCCTTGCTTATTGATTGATCTTAGAGAGCTTGAATATAATTACAATTATATTCTGCCTAAAGTATGAAACTTGGTTTTATTGTTTTGAAGTTTTTGGTTGTTCATATACCTTGTATCACCTTGTATACCTGGAATTAGGAATGGAGGATGTTTAGCCCAGAAAAGAGGAGACTTGGGGGCCATGATAGCTGTGCTCATGTATTCAAAGACTATTACTGGGAAGAAAGATTAAGCTTGTGGAGTGAGTGGAAGTTGCAAAGTTGCAAAGAGGCAAATTTCTACTTGACTTAAGGAAAAACTTCCTCACAGTCAGAGCAATAAAAAAGTGGAATGGGATTTCTCAAAAGGTAGTGGGTTCCACATCATTAGAAGTCTTCTAGTAGAGAATGGTTGACCATTTGTCACATCATGGTGGAAATTCCTTTTAAGGCATGAGTTGGATTAAATAGCCACAGAGGTCTGTTTCAAGTCTGGAGTTCTTCTGATTCTCTAGTTATTTCTCCATACCCTTACACAACCCAGGATTCCTTTATCTAGCCTTGAAAAGACCAAAATTAACACTACCTCAAGTTTCTACTCTATTGATTTCACACTGTAATTGATTTTATGCTGTACTGATTTTTTAAATCGAATTAGTATCTGCCGAAAGCCACCTTTCTATGTTCTTGAATGAAGCTCAGGAATTTAGCTTTCCCTCCAATTTAGTTTAAAGGTATCATTAAAAGAAAAGTTGTTATCACTCATACCATACCCCTGGAAACCAAGTTAACTTGGTGCCACCTCCAAACCCCAAAGATATGTTGTCTGTCCTTGCCTGTCTTTGTGCAATTGGGGAATTTATCTTCTCCAAGGGGACAGCAAGTTTGGTAGTCTGGGTGGAAGAGGCCTAGCAAAGATTATAAAGTGCAGATGAGTCCCATATGTTTTATGGGACTTTTTATTTACTAATATTTTATTTATATTTATTTATTAACATTGCTTAATTATCACAGAGCGGTGTGATTAGCTTCACCTAAATGCCAGTTCATTTTTATTAGTACAGGCAATTGTAATGTTCCACAGTTACCTAGACCCCCTTCTTTCCTTTGTGTCAGTAAACAGGGTTCCCTCCTCCCCTTCTCATTGGGGTTATTGGCTTTACTGAGGCTGCCAGTCTGACCTGCTTTTTTAACTGTTATACGCACCACTGTTAATAAACTGATCTTGCTTAATGAGTCTGTACCTCATTCTACATTTATCAAATTTACTCTAGACAGTTTGAATGTCCCACTGAGATCAGGGGAGGGAGCCTGGTTCCCCAGACTCTTTCAGTAGAGCCCCTTTCTTCTCTTTTGTCCCCATGGTGGAACATTTTACTTGAAGGAAGGGCTTCTTCTAGGGAACTGCGGTTGGGACCTAGCTCTCCCCTTGAATCCAAATATTGTCCAAGCTAGAAAATAAGCACCCAGTTGGGGAAAAGTTATAATTTTTGTCTTGTTTTGTCTGTTTTGTGTTCAGTGTGAAAATTTGGAAATAATTGGCAATCTAGAGCCCTGATAAATCCCATGGGGACTATCTCTTGAAGGAATTTTTTTCCCTCAAGGAAGATATCTCCCCTGATCAAAGTTGGGGGGCCATTGGAGAGGGCACACCATATAGACACTCTTCAGAACCTAAGAAGAGTTGAGGAAGCCTAATCTTTCCCAATCAAAGAGGAGGATAAGTAAAACACAGAACAAGTTAATTTAAATCTGATTATTGGCCTGAATAGGGATTTTTATGTGTATCTATGTAAATCAGACTGATTTCTTCCTGATCAGCCTAGGAAGTGTTGTATAGCACAGTCTCTGGAGACACCTAGGGACCAAACGGAGATTAGCTACATGCTTGATTTTTGTTTTGTTTTTTTTTTATTTTTCAATGTAAGTTTCATCATTGGTGTTTGGTATTTGCTATATGACAACATCCCTTTAATTCATTTAAGGAGAGAGACTGTCTTCATGTTGTGCTCTACTATTGTCCTCTATTAGCTCATAAACCGGATCCCTAAACAAAAGGACCGAACCAATTGGCAGCCACACCTAGGATGAGGGAATATGACACTGTGAACCTAGTCATAGAAAGCAAGGGTCAATAGATTTTCCTCAGCCATGAATTACCCACTCTGGCACTAAAATGGGCCTCCAGTTTTAGTGCTGTGAACCACCTGAGGGATTTCTACTAGGATTCCTGACCCTTTATTAGATTCATGAACCAATCACCAGGCCTGTGACTAGGCCCTTCAAGGAGGGACTCCTGAAAAACAACCGAAACCTTAGAAGGGCATTCTCAGAGACTATACCTCTATTAGCCACCCAAGTATCTTAATTGGAAATTGAACGAGTAAAAGATCTGTTTAACTTTTCCAAATAGAAAAAGGTACTTTATTTGACAAGGAGAAGTGAAATCCAGCCCTTAAAGGAGAAATTGAGATTTCTACTGAATCCTCTAACACCAGTGATGAAACATTATATTCATTGTCAGTTTAACTGAGATTTGTGGAGGCACTGCATAAATGTTTGTCAGCCTTGTGTATGTCTCACAAATTTTTCTTTGGTTACATTTAAGAATTTTTTTTAAATAATGGGACCTAAAAATAGTGTGCCAAAAGGAACACCCCTAGAAAAACTTCTTAAAGCCTGAGACAAGGGGGAGCTCCCAATTGAGCCAGGGATGACTATAAAACAAGCAATTAGATTTTGTGATACTTGGTTTAAGATGGAGAAAAATTCAGCTGATGAATCATTTTGGCCTCAGTTTGATACCTATGACTATGATAAATTGAGAGATTTAAGATGAGTCATACTAGGTAAAAAACCCAAAGCAGCTACAATGCCAGTATTTGTGGAGCAAATTAAGTGATGCTTTAACTAAATCTAAGTCATCTAATGGCATCTGCCTGACACCCCCTGAGGTGTTCTCTTTTCTCCCAATTTCCCTGCTTCTCTATTCTGCTTTATCTTCCTCTCCCACTTCTTTACACCCTCCTACTCCTTTGTCCTTGCCCCAACTTTCCGCCCTGCCTTAACTCCTTCCTCTCCAAGTCCTTTGTCCCTCCTGCTGCTTTGCTTTCATCCTCATCCCTCTACATTGCCCTTCTAGTTTCTCCCCGTTTTTATATCCTCCTCTGCTCCAGCACAATTTCTTTCAGCTACCTCTCCTTCTATTTTTCTGAGTTTTGTCTGCCAGCTACAGCTCCTTCTTCACCCCCTCCTTCTCCTCTCCTGCTTTCTGCACCTCCATCCTACACTCCTGTCTCAAGTGGAAGCTCAAGTTCTTCCAAAGAAGAGGGGAAACCTATGGGCAACTTCCTTTTAAACAACTTTCCTTTAAAGAAATTATTAGTCATGACCATAGGAGCAAAGTTGATCTTAAACAACATAAGCCTTTCAGCCCCTCCACCCTCTGCACTTGGAAAAGTAACACTTCCAGATTTGGTGAGGACCCTGGAGCCACTTTCAAGTCATATTTAGAAGTGTAACTTGTGTAACTTATAAGTGTAACTTATTTAGAAGTGTCCTACTTGGAAAGATGTCACCTACAATCCACTGGAGAAAAACAAACCATCATAGAAGCAACAGATAGGTTGGCTTCAGTGGAGGGAGGTAGGGGTGGGACTGATCTCAAAGGTCTTTCCAATTGGCTTTTACAAGATCCACATTGGGACCCCAATGACCATGATGATTACATCAGATTACAGTAGTCCAGGCAATCTTTTGCTTAAGGTTATAAGTGATTTTGCAACATGACTGGGGAACTAGAATAAGTACCTGGAGACAGTACAAGAGAAGAATGAAGCTCTTTGTCATTTTTATGATAGACTATGCAAAAGTGCTAAATGCAAGATTAGACCCCATCAGCCCTCAAAGTGCACATATTATTAGCACTAATTTTTAAGTCAATAATTCCCTGAAATAAGAAAGCATTTCTATAAGAGATGCCCTGATTGGCATGAGATACCTATAGGTCAGCTTAAGGGGATTGCCTTATTTGTTTATGAAGAAATAAAAACAAAAAAAGGAAAAATGGGAAAAAGAAATGCAAACAAAAGAAAAACAGAAAAAAGAGAAGGAACAAACTGTCATTGCCCCAGTACAGACAGCTTCAGTTCAAACTATTCTTTTTTTTAATTTAATATTTTATTTTCCCCCAATTACATGTAAAAACAATTCTAACATTATTTTTTTCAAATTTTGAATTCCAAATTCTCTTCCTTCTTCTCTAGCGCCCTGCCCCGCCCCCCATCAAGGCGAACAATTTGACATAGGTTATATGTGTGCAAAACAAGCAAAACACATTTCCATGTAAGTCATGCTATGAAACAAAACACAGACAAAAAAACCCAAGAAAAATAAAGAAAAACTATGCTTCAATCTGCATTCAGACTCCACCAATTCTTTCTCTGAAGATGGATGGCATCTTTCTTCATAAGTCCTTCAGAACTGCCTTGAATCATTGTTACACTGAGCATAGCCAAGTTATCCGCAGTTGATCTTCGTAGAATATTGCTGTTACGGTGCACAATGCTCTTTTGCTCTGCATCAGTTCGTGTTAGTCTTTCCAAGTTTTTCTGAGAGCATCCTACTCATCATTCTTATAGCACAATCATATACAACAACTTATTCAGTCATTCCCCAATTGATGGACATCCCTTCAATTTCCAGTTCTTCACTACCACATAAAGAGCTGCCATAAATAGGTTTAAACCATCCTTGCCCCATTGACAGGCTGTTTCAGAGGCCCTGGCACAGGCAGTGTTAGAGGCAACCCCCAAACCTTGAAATTTGATTGAATGTTTTTTGTTGTGGCAGGAAGGGCCACGTTGTCATGGACTAAAAAGAAAAAAAAAGATCTCAAGAATAAAAGGTTCCCAAAGAATCAGTAATGAATGAAGGTTTGGGGGAGGGGTAGAGGACTCTTATTTTTCTAGAACCTGATGTTTTGGCCCCTGGTTCATTCCTCTCCCTAAAACGGTGAACCCCATGTCACCCTTAAGGTTGGGGACACATTTTGTGATTATTTGCTACATACCGGAGCCTCTAATTCAGTGCTAATGAGTAAGCCCGATTCCAACTGTGCCTCTATTAAGCATTTAAATATTGTTGAAGTTTCAGGAAAGCCTCAGCATGTTCTTAAATTGTCCCTTCATACAATCTGCATGAGTCTACTTTCTGTGGAACATCCTTTTCTCCTTATGCCTAAATCCCCTGTAAACCTATTTCCTGTTCCCCTGACACTCTATCCCTAAAACTGTCTAAGGATTCCTTCCCCTTGTTCCCAGTCTGTATTCAAACTAACCAAGCGGCAGTTGGAGACTTTGATATTCTCTACTTCCTGTGGGCCTCTTCATCCTCAGATGTGGATCTCCTAATATCTGCTGTCTCTGTTACTATTAAAACTAAAGAAGGTCCCCCACCATTTGTCTCTTAGTGTTCCTTGTCCAGGATAACCATTGAGGATATTTTACCTATTATTGACTCATTCACCAATAGATCGAGGTGCTATTATTCCTTGTAAATCCCCATGCAATACACCAGTCCTCCCTAAGAAACCTAAATTAGGTCCTAATGGCAAGTCTGTTTATTGTTTTGTTGGGGATTTGTGCACAATTATGCTTATGTTATACCTAGGCCTCCCACGGTACCCAACCCTGATACTCTCATTTCCTCAATTCCTTGTGAGGCATCTTGCTTTACAACAATAGGTCTTTGCTTAGCATTTTGTTTTCAATCCCCATATACCCATATTTCTAGCATTTGTTTGCTTTTACCTGGAAACATTGACAATGGCCATGGACGCACCTGCCTCAAGGGTATGTAGAAAGGCCCACTTTATTTTCTCCAATTTCACAGTAAGATTTAGCTTCTACCACTTTTAGAGGTTCTGCCTTGGTCTAGTACATAGATGATTGCTTCTAGCAATCTGAGACTGGCCAGGAAGATAACCATCATCTGCTACTAGAGCCTCACCAAAGAGGCCATAAAGTTTCTAACTGGAAAGACCAGTGGTACCTTCCACATGTGGAATATGTGGGTGTATCTTAAACACATTCAGACTATCCAGCGACTCTGCCTCCACCATTAAGTGACAGCTGACAGCCACTTTTGGAGCAGTTTGATACTGTAGGCAGGGGATTACTTTGTTTGGTGAAATTACAAAGCTTCTTGTTTCTCTAACTAAAAACTCTGTTCCAGAACATTTGTAGCTAGTCATAGGTTCCCAAAATGAGCAATACCACCCCCTGGGGGGTGCTGGCACAATCCAAGGGGATGGTAGTAGCCTTGAGTGTGACTGGGAGGGGGGGGGACTGAATAAAACTAAGGGGGCAGTGGAAGCATAAAGAAAGAAGATAAGAAAATTGTGAAAAACCATTCATACATATTTCATCTGTTGTTTAACAGAGTTAAAGTCATAGTGATTACATTATTTTCCAAATAAACAGCCAAAATGCAAGTTAAACCCAATCAATGGTCAAATCCACCAACACAGGTTTTAACAAGCAAGTTTTGGCAGGCAAGCATATCGTAAGTTGTTGGGAAGCATGCATCTGCAGGAATATGTGTTTATTTAATATGACTTATTTATAACAACTTATTTATAACATGATACTATATGGCTACATGATGCAATATTGCATCACCAAAATTTCAATGCAGGAAAAGCCCCACAAATTTACAATAAATTATTTAAGATGCATCATTTTAAAAAAAATTATACTTTTTAGAAGTGATACAAATGTTTAAAAAACCATTAAAGGGTTAAAGAAAGTGGATTTCCAGAGGGATGCTGAGTAGTCGTATTTGTTTTTTAATTTTTAAATTGGCAGTAAGCCAAATAAGTTTGGGAACCTCTGAGCTAGATCATCAACATGTCTCAGCTCTGGCAGAGCTCAGAAGGTCCCTGTTATTTGCACCTGCACTGGTAATTCCAGATTACAGTAAATCCTTCACTCATTTTGTTACATGAGCAGAGGGGCGTGGCTTCTTTTGTTCTAACTCAAGCTTTAAAACTCAGTCTGAGCCCAGTGACTTATTATTCAGCTCACTTGATGCTGTGGCTACTGGGGCACCACCCTTCCCTTCAGGCCATAGCGGCCACTACTCTTCTGGTAGAGAAGCCTTGTTGATTTGGTTTTGGGTTCCCCTTTGAAGAAGGCAGTGCTCTCATGAAGTTGAGGCCCTCTTACTCCATCACTAGACTCAGGCCTTCTCAGATCAGAGACTTAGCAAATATGAAGTGACTCTGCTGAGGAATGAAAACATCACCCTCCAGGAATCCTCACCCTCGCCACATTGCTCCCTGGTAATCTCTGAAGAGCTACTACGTGATTGTACTTCTGTGGTCGACTGTAATCTGCTGGTAAGATCATTGCAAATGTAAAATTCATCAGATCTTTTGGTCTGCCCTGAAATTTCCCGCCACCCCTGGCCATGGTTCACTGCTCTGCCCCACATGTGAGGGACTGGTTCTGTTTCAAGAGAGAGAATGATTATACTGATGCCACTGCCAAGCTCGCTGCCCCTGAAGGCCCCGCACATATTTTTAATTTCTCACCTTCTGGTGATGACAATATCCCCATTTCCAATGATGACTGAGGTGGAGAAGCAGAAACAGTGTAAGGGAAAACAGGTTTCTGGGGTCTGGGTGTCTATGGAGAGGTGGCATAATTTTGGACCCCCTGAGATCTTGCTTCCCAAGAGCTCTCATCGAACCATCTTCTGGACTCTCCAACTAGCTTCCTTCAGGCACTGTTCCTCCAAGATCTTTCATTCTCACTTTGACCTATTTGAGGCATATGCCTTACAGTGAGACCTCTCAGTAGAAGAGTCTTGGTGACATTTCAAGTTGTTTTCTTTTTCTGAAAAGCATAATTCCAAACATTTTACAGTGAGTCAATAAACATTTGTTAAGGGCCACATTTAAGAGAGAGGCACTGTGCTAAGCACTGGGGATACAAAAGAGGAAAAAGTCACTCCCTGCTCTCGTGGAGCTCCCAATCTAATATAAGAGATAACAAGCAAATATATACAAACAAGCTATATACACAGGATAAATAGGAATTCAGTAAGAGAGGGAAGGCACTACTATTCAGGGGTTAGAAAAGGCTTTCTGTAAGAGATACTCTTTTAGGTGGGAATTGAAGCCAGTAGGCAAAGATGGAGGAGGGAGAATGTTCCACGCATAGGGAACAGCTAGAAAAAAAATGACTGAGAAATCCAATGTTTTGCTCATGAAATGGATAGAGTAGCAAAGCACTGGACTTGAACAGTACCTTTCAGGGAGTGAGGTGTAAAAAGACTGGAAAGGTAGGAGGAAGGTAGAAGTTTTGAGCCTGAGAAACCAGGAAGAGTTTTGCCTTCTACAGTAACAGAGAAAGTTAAGAGCAGGGGAATGTTTAGAGGTAAAGAGAATGAATTTGGTTTTGGACATGTTAAGTTTAAGATGTCTAAAAAGCAATTGGAGATGTAAGATTGGAGGTCAGCAGAGTTTGGGGCACAATAGGGAGATTTGAGAGTGCTTAGCATATACATGGTTATTAATGGGAGCTGATGTCTAAGTGAAGCAGTATATAGGGAAGAAAAAAGAGGGTCTGGGACGAAATCCTGTGGGACATGAAATGACTAGAACAACAAACTGCTCCATTAATAGGATCTGTCTTTCCACACGCCCTGTAACGATGACTAGCCCCATTTTTTATCATTGCCAATTAGCTGGTTGTGAACCATTATTTTGATTAGCATATTATTGAGGATTGCTTGATGTTCTTTTGAAAATTGTTCACAGTCTTTTGACCACTTAGCCACTAGGTGATGTAGTGGTTAGAACACTGGACTTGAGAGCTGGGAACATCTGGGTTTCAAAACTTGATTCAGATATTTACTAGCTGTGTGACCCTGGACAAGCCAACTTCTCAGAGCCTGCTTCCTTGTATGTAAAATGAGTTGCTGTGAGGATCAAATACTTAGATATTTTCAGGGTCAGTGTTCAAGCTAACTAGACTGTGTGCGTGTGTGTGTGCGTGTTGTAAACTCCATAGAGCTATTGTTGTTGTCCAGTCGTGTCTGACTCGTGACCCCGTATGGGATTTTCTTGGCAAAGATACTGGAGTAGTTTGCCATTACCTTCCCCAGTTCCAAGAGCTATATGTTTTCAGCGGTTATTGGTTAGTTTTCTACATATCTTGGCTTTCAGACACTTAACCAAAGACGTTTTACATGAATAGTTTCCCTGCTAATGCTAGGTGTACTAACTTTGTGCAAAAGCATTTATGCCATCAACATTACCTTATTTTAACTTTGGGGATTGTTATCTCTTAACTCTTCCAGCTATAGTTATGAAAGATACTGATTTCTCTACTAAGCTTCTGAAATCATCTTTCATATTAATGCTGCACATTCATTTTGGCAGCACAGTAACTTTCACATTACAATTCTATTTTGCCAGTTTTGTGATTTTCTCCATTCTTTGGGCAGGCCAAGAAGCTTGCCAAAAGACCCTGTATTCTTTTGTCTTCTGCAAGATTACTGTAATGACTGGTGAACTCTATAAAGAAGTTGGTCCCTGCCTAATTTTCTTGACAGTGAACAAAAGGCTGTATTCTCAAGTGATATCACACCTTAGTGTAGAATTTAACATAACCCTTACATTTTCTACATGAGAAACACTTCTTATTACAATATTCTTAGCCCATGCATAGCCTATTTAGCTATTTTTTTGTGTTCCTGTATTAGATGTTTGAAACTCCAATATTCTCTCCCCAAACTTCGTTTGTGCTTACAATCTGGCATAAAGGTCTATTTGTCTAATCTCCTATAAGACATATTATTATTATTATAGGATCACAGTTTTAGAACTGGAAGGGACATGGTTCAACCCTCTTATTTTCAGAGAAAGAAAACAGAACCTAGGAAGATTAAGTGACTTAGCCAAAGTCACACAGGGAATAAGCATCAGAGAGCCAGGGTTTGAATCCAGGTCTTTGGGGTCAGTGTTCAAGCCAATGAGACAACAGCATTTTAAGGAACAGTGTAATTAATTCTTCTACCTTTCTTAGAAGTTAAGATGTGGGGAGATAAAGAAGAACCACACACAAAAAATGAAAAAAAAATTTATTTCCTCAGTGTTTTATCCACTGTCAATACTGTCCTTTTGTTGCAACACATTTGCAAAACAAAAACAAAAAAAACCTCAGCTTTTATTTTCCATTTAAAACAACTACAATATTTACAGGCTGTTTCCAATAACACACACGCAGACACACTCACAGACACACGTGAGTACATATATCCCTATTTCCAATCAATATCCATATGCTGGTAGAGGCAATGTATGCTTTTCAGAGCCCATTATCAGAAAAAGTAAACCCATTATTTCACCCTCACACCTTCCTTCCTACTAGCTACTTTATATATTCCTCCTTCTAATTCCTCATGTAAAGCTCACACATAAGGTTAATGTGTTCAATTTAAGGATGCAACTTTACTTACATGGTGAGTTTTTAAAAAGAAAAAACAGACATGATTTTTCCCCATTTCTATTTTTTCAATTGTGGAATCAAGCTTTATATTCTGAAGGCTTGTGAAACTTAAGTATGTTACGCACTGGAGGTCATTTGGAGCAGCCATCCTTGTATCCACTTCTTTATTTTGAAAACAGAACAAGTCCTGAACTGGGGGAACAACAATTAGCAGTCCATTCTCACCACTGTGCTAAATGACCTTCATTTCTTCCAGTCTGGCTCTATCAAGTCAGAAGTCATTAAGTATGAGCATAATGAAGATTACAGGAGAACAGATATAACCCTATATAATAGGTATAAAAGCCTTGAAACCAAGTTGTCATAGAACACTGGTGTTATTAATCTGCTCTGGTTTCTCCAAATTTTTGAAAGTCTTAATACGAAGTCTTCTACAATTTAGAGATGAGGCATTCATTTCAAAAAAAAGTTATTCGCCCTAGTTTAGGAACGATATACGGTCCATTTAAAAGTTCATTTAAATAATATTGGGGCAATAGTTAACAGTGGCTATACATTATCTGCATAATTAATTCCTTCCCATTTAGAACTTTTAGCTAAACATTTAACCAGTTTGAAATGAGTAAATTTGGAAGCATATCATTCAGACTTTTGTGGTGGGGGAGGGGTGGAAGGAACAAAACGATAAAATATTTTGCTTTATGTTCCTTGGGAATTGGAGATCTGAAGTTTGCTAAGGAAAACAATTAAGACACTCTCTTCCTTCAGCGATACCTGAATACCCAAACCCTGACCTCCAACAAACATCCATTTCCATGTAAGACTGAAAAGTGAAGTTATATGACCAATGCCTTTTCAAAGTAAGATACATATCTATATATCTATAAAGATATATGACGCTATCATAGTTCTGGATAAAAATATCTACATAATTAAAATTCAAGTAAAAGCCTTCAGAAATAGTAAAGACAGATTTTTAGATCCAGTACGACAATGAAATACATCAACGACAAAGCACTAGTGGGACCTTGTCCAAACAAGATAATCAATAATTCCAGTAATTTTTTAATAATCATCTCACATGATGAAAGTAGGAATATGTCAAGCACTTCTATTAGCATGAATATCTACACTTTTAAAAGACCTAAATTTGTCCACATTGATGAAAAGATAATTAAAATAAAACAACACAAGAACAGTAACAATTGACAAGCAGAAACAATATCCATGGAAGAATAACTCAAATAACTCAAAGTAGTAAGTCATAAATCCATCTGGCAGACATTTTAAAGTTGGCTAATAGGATAAGACATCTTTTCAGGCACTAGATAAATCATACATATAAATGCCTCAGGCTTTTAATTAATGATCCGATAAAGCAATCCGTCAACTTACATTCCAAGGTGGAGGCAGAATTGATGTTCAGCTGACAAAGTGCCATCTACTAAGGTTAAAAGATGCGTGTTTCAATATTTAATGAGCCTTTAAAAATTCATTAAAGTTGGATGCTGGAGAAACAAAACAGTAAACCAAAAACTCAAGAAGTATAAGGAAAGTATATCTGCTCAACAAGTTGGATTTTCTTGCTGAAACTACCACTTTGATTGTTTGGCACATGATCTATAGATATAGTTTTCTTTTACTTCATTAAGGATAAGTACTGGTAGTACTTTTAATAGTACCACATACTTCCTTGTATAACTCCTTTTCTAATATAAGAAATGCAGTGAAGGTAGGTCATAACTTCACTACTTTTGGTAAAAGGAAAGGTTAAATTCTCATAGTGATACGTCCCCCTACCCTTTCCCTCTAAGTCACTAGTATTTTATACTTGGAAAATAGGATACATGAACTAGATTTAGAAAGTTTAACTTTCTTTAGTGAAAAGTAATCATGTAAGGTCTTTATGAATATTATATTCAGAAAAAGAAGGGATCATACTGACTTAAGAACTTGAAAGTGAACCAATGGACTCATTCAAAGCTTTTCTGCTGGGGCTACTCTAAAAGAAAAACTTAACAAATCATAACCATCAAATATCCCACTTCTGATAGAAAAGGAGGTGAGAAAACAGACACCAAAGATACACTTCTAATTTTTATGAATTACAAAGGCTGATGGAGCATATAAATTTCAGTGCTTTCAAAATATGGGCCTCTAAAACTCTTTCACATATAAGAACTAAGTTGTGAGTTATTTAAACATAAGAGCTACAAAACAGCTTCAGTCTAGGATCTTGTAAATATTTTGTGGATCAATGAAAAAGGTTAAGAGGGCACACCAAATAGAATACCCTTTTGAGGATTAAAGACAAGAAAAACAACTTGACTTTCCCCCTTTTTACACTGGAGAAATTATAAATGCTTTCTAAACTGCAAATACATGATATAAAAGAATATATCATAGCTACTGGTGGTAGAACTATGCCAAGGTATGAGTCACTTGTACAAACTGGAAAGAATACCAATGAGGATAACATTCAAGGTGTTCCAATTTGTAAAATTCTGAGATTAGGTTTTTCAAATGGAAAAGAGAGGGCTTTTATGTATAATTTTGCTTTTCTTAAAGAGGTTTTCAAGGATCAACAATTCTTATTTCTTGATATCAATGGATTACATTCTAACAAAATCTAACTCCTAGCGAAGAACATCTATTTTTCTCTTGAAATGAAAGCTCACTTATTGCACTTGAGACTTCTTTTGAAGTAAAGTTGCCATTATGATCAATTTAATATTTTTCTAGAAATATGCCTAGCTCCTGATTACACCACCCATGTGGAATTCTTTTATGAGAACAAATCAGAATACTCCTGCTAAACCTGGAAAGACTTCTCTTTCATTTATCCTTATGCCTTATTCCTAACCCATCAATGAAGAGACCACATACATTTCAAAAAGAAGAGAATGCATAAATCCTTTTAAAAGGGTAGACCTACTCCTTATAGTAAAAGGAATCAACATGAAACTTTGATGATGTACCTTACTTATATAAAGCAAATTTATACATGCTATAATGTATGTATCAGGGAAATAATAAGCTGCCAATTAAAAAATGTCAGGCCACACAAAAGTCTGATGGAAAAAAAAAAACTCAGCTTATACATTGCTTCAATAGTACAGCTGATATACCATTATTGAATGTACAATTCTGAAAGAGGGAATTTTAACAGTGTACCAACTTGAACAAAACCCAACACAATACACAATGGGTATTTGAACCACATGCCATTTGGATCAGAAATAACTTTGAGTTAAAGCAGATGGATCTTTTAGCAGAACAGCAATTAATACCTTGGATTAATTCATTAATTTTCATCCCAGAAATAGATACTCCAAGATCTTCTTTGTGAAGCATTTCAATGCCTGAGGGAAACAATCATACCTCCTCCCAAGACAATTTAAACCGTCAGATCATATGGAGGTAGAAAGATGGCTGCTTCCAAATGATAAGCCTATGTATGCAGTCTCCTTCACACAGAGTCTCACACCAAAAGGGGAAAGACTCACAAAAGGGGAACTTTGCTCATGGAGTTAGGAAAGAATATTAAGAACTGCAAATTAAATCTAAGATGCAACTCCCACCCAACCTAATGTAAGCTTGAGTTATGCATATCCCTGAATACACACATTAGAAAACCTAATAAAATCTAGGATATGTGACAACACATGAATTAAGTCAACTTCACAGTTATAAATATTCAAAATTACAGTTATACAGAATATATAATCATAGGAAACAAAATTCAAGTAATAGAAAAAGAATGAAGAGAAAAGGAAAATAAAAGGCCAGGTGATTAAGGGTGATTTGATAGCAAGGGCTGCACCATCTGTATTATTTTGTTTTAAAAAAGTTTTTTACTTGGATAAAATATTGAATTGAAGCCAAATGCCTTCAAGATATGCTTACGAGGCCCTCAAGCGCTACAACCTCTTCACTCAGCTCTTTGAGATTTGTCCTCCCCTTGAAAAATTAAAACTTTTCTCTTGGAAACTGATAGCAACCTAACTAGTAAGGAGCAGAATCTCTAGGACTGCTGTAGAAAAACAGGATCTATCCTGCTGAACGGGGTGCTCATCCTTGATGTGGACACAGTAATTGGCAGTAGTGTTCACATTACCGAATGCACCACGAAAGATGGCTTTGGGAAACAACGCCGACATATACAGAGGTTCATCTCAAGATTTTGTATTCCATGTAAAGGAAACAACAAATGCACTGGTATGAAATCTAACCCACTAAACCAACCAAGGAAAAGGATGAGCAACACCGCTCCTGCCATCTGTGATTATGTGCGAAGGGAGGGGGCAAATCCCAGAGGCATTTTAAATAATGGTTTTCTTATCTTTATATATATTATATATATATATATATATATATAAATAAATGTTCTGAGCAATCTCAGACTTCTTAGTGCATTGCTGTAAAAAAATTAGTGCAGTTTTCTCATTAAAGTTTTTAGCTCACAAGGAATAAGATAAATCTGTCTGTTCATAGTCTCTTACTATGCATTAAACTTCTATACTGCTTTAGGCTGAACTGAAAGTTTGTACATAAGTTGATTTTTAAAAATTAAGGTAAGTGGATTTCATATGTTCTGTGACCAAACATAGCAATTATTTTTGGCAAATAAATTAGAAAAATATGATGAGTTCATATTTTAGAAATGAAGAGTTTGTTGATTTAAAGCATATGCAATGCATAGAAAAAGTTTTTTTTGTTTTTAAAGAGATGCTTCTTAATAAAATCTTTATCCTTCATGCAAAATGTTTCCTCAGCAGCGAACTTAAAAAAATATTTGAACTTTTTTTGGGGGATGGAAACAGTGGCAGGAGTGAGGGGGCAGGGAGAAAGAGGCTCATCTAAGCCCATTCTATTTGTTAAGTCCTCCCAAGCCTGAAGCGATTCCTGGGAGATTCTTCTACTCCCTCCATGCCTTTTCCAAAGTCTTGGGATTGAGGGAGGAAGAGATGAAATGTAGTCGTGAAACACGGGTTTACACTTCAGCCCCAAGTTCTAGAACTCCAGTTTCGATCACAGCAACATATTTATCATCAATCTGGACCAGGAGAATAGTCTTGTCTATGTGGGATCTACTACCTGGATCTCTGCTGCAAGGCACCCATCGGTGAATCACCTGGAGAAGCCACAATAAAATAAAAGTTAGTACCATTATCCTCTGGCTTAAGTTTTCTCCTCTAGGATAATGTGACAACATATATAAAATGAAGGGGCGTCAGTACATGATCTATAAGGCTTTTTTCCAGCTCTAAATCCTATGATCTTAATCAATACTCCAGCTCAGGACTTTGTACATCACAGAGCAAGATGTGACGTTAAAAACTTGAGATATGCTTTGAAAGGCTGATAATTGTTGGACTACTTAAAAAAAAACCAGCTTCCAGCTATACAGTGGCATGGGCAACACAAACTGTCCAGTATGGACAGTCTCAGAGAAATACTATTTTAGTAGCAACATACTATTTAGCACTAAATACTATTTTAGTAGTAATGAGGAATTGGCGGGAAAGGGGCTTATGATTGTTGTTGCCCTGTAGCTGAAGATTTTAATTCTCTAAAAGCAGGCCAGAGTAGAATCCTAGGCATGAAAGAAGACCTTTATACTAATAGATTGCTAGTTTCACAGGCAATTTTGACTACAGCAAGAAAATGTCAAACTTGAATCAAATACATGAACTAATTTCTTACCATTTAATACATGTTTTTTTGTTTTTCTAATTTCTACAAAACTGGAAAAAAAAAACACTCCTCCCTGGTTTTGTACATCAGAGATAGCCAACACCTGAATTTAATAGTTAATTCATAATTATCATTTAATAGTCAACTTATAATTATCCATGCTAACCAAAGTAGACACAGACACAATATATTAGGTAATGAAAAAATAATTTCTATTTGGCTTCAGAATATATTTTTATGTATTAATACCATGGTCTGAGATTTTGACAATTCACAACAATTTAAGCAAAATAGTGATGCTTCTGGGAGAAGAAAAGCCTTGAGAGCAATCTAACATCTCTTTTTGGTTCCTAGCCTACACTGTGTCACTCCTCAGACAGTAGTGAAGTACAAGGGAACTCGCATACTCCCATTAATTTTACTACTCTTACTACTGCCTGGCTAACATTCCCTAGAGGGTAGAAAAGGAGATTTAAGTGTTCTGCTTTAAGAAGTGAACGTGATCTCCAACTAGTGAGGAAACAGTACTACTGTACAATGCTTTGGCCATGTTACATCTAGGCCACTGTGTCCAATTCTGTTATATTTTACAAAGGATGCTAGGATGACAAGTGTGGTAGTGATTTTACTTGGCATCAGAGGGCAGAACTAGGACTAATGAAATAGAAATTATAGGGAGGTAGATATTGATTCAGTATAAGGGTAGTCAAGTTAACAATGAAAGCTGGTCCAAAATGGAATGGATGCCTTGGGTGGTCTTGAGTTTCTGGTCACTGAAGGTCCTCAGAGGTTGAATAACTACTTATAAAGGATGTTATAAGCAGAATTTCAACGAATAAAGTTTGTACCATAAACATTAAACTTTGATCTATGATAACTCAAGAGACAGTTCAGGATTTTGCAGTGTCCTCAAGGTCACTACAAATATCAATTATTATTATACAGCACTGTACATGCAGAAGGCATAGGAGACTGAGTTGAACCTACCAGTGTAGGATCATGCCATGGCCCCCTTCTCAGAATAATACTTTTAATTAAGCACATAAAATACAATGCATAGCATTACAAAGGAAACTAATTATATTTACAAAAATAAATTCAAGGTCCCTAGGTTGAGAACCACTGGTTTAGAATCTTGATAAATGGAATTTACATTTTTAGCCCCACATATTCCAAGTATGGCTATTTTTAATAATAAAAATTAAGGGCAATCCTAAAGGTGTTGAAGTGGTAATTTTAGGTGGATTTTTTTGTTGTTGTTGGAGCTGGAGAAGAATAGCTCAAAGAATAGATTATGACAGCTTGACAAAGAGGAAAAGAAAAATCTAGATGTGTTAACAACATCTCATGTTTCAGTAGGCTCATACATACCAAATGAGTAAAACTCAAGGCAAAATATTTGCCCACTAAAAATGAAAAGGTAAGAAGTATTGAAAAAAATCAAATGACAATTTATTCTATGATTCTAACCCTTCTATTTTTATTTTCCTCCTTCCCTTTTCCCTATGCCAAGCATTAAAATGGGCTAACACTCTGTGACTAACAAGGCTGGCAACTGATTCCAAAACAAGTCCCAAAAATGATCTTAAGGCAAGTGCCAAGGATTCTATGAACCACCATGGCTCCCGTGAGCTACAATGTGCCGATCGCCACAGCCCGTGACATATACAGTCAGGATAGGTCAAATATAAGTACCAAAAACTCTCATTCAGTTAAACGAACTTTTGAATAATTTGGCAGCTGACATTAACAAAGTCTACCCTATGTACATTAGAAACAGAGTTTAAAACTGGTACATTTACATCAAGCATATTCTTAAAACAAGATCATATATTATGTTTAACAAAGTAAGATAAAGAACAAGGCAGTGGTTTCCAAAACTTATGTAGTAATACTTCCTTTTTTTTGCCCCCTTTATCGTTTTTCACCACACTTTCATAAAACAATCTACACAATTCCCTTAGCTCACATTTTATTCGAGTAAAATTAAGAATACTACAATTTAATGACAAATAAACCATAAACACATACACAAGTATTTAATGATTAAAAACCTTTTATGATTTTTATATTTATAATTTCTAAAATAACCACAATAATATTATTGTTAATGTGACAGATGGGCTTGCCCTTCAGCACAAAGTTTCTAAACATGAGGCGTTACTCAGCTAGTAATAAAGATTGATATTTTGTTTGATAGCTATAGGAGAAAACCCCATTTCACATAAAAAATATCACGGACAGTAGTAAAATTTGTATAGTTTTGTCTGACAAACCGAAGAACTCTATTCATACATACACAAAACAGTAAAATTTTTAGGTTTCACTTTAATTCAATGTGTTACCACAAGACAAGGCTACCAATTATTCTTGTTCAGATGTAATAAGGCCATTTGTGGTATATCTGCCCATAACAAATGCGCTCCATATCCATAGAAATAACCAGGTCTTTAAAATAAAGTAATAATTGCTTAGATAGACTGGTCAAAGGAATGAATAATCAGGTCTTTACTCCCATTTCTTTTACAGAGCAGGTTTTTTTAATAGGGAAACATGAAAATATTACTTTGTAAACACTTTCATAAATGCAATCACCCACCTTATATTTCTGGATCCTAAAACATTCACCAAATGCACAGGTTTCAGAAGGTAAATTTTGTTATAAAAATTAATTTGCTTCTTTTATTATCTCTAAAAAAAAGGGCACTGCCTTATTTTAGCTTAAATGCCCTTTAAAGTGAATTGGCGCACAAAAACCAATATGTTTCAGAATACTACAGATGTCTATGTTTTGCCTCCATATTGTCAAAAACTTTTGCAAAATTTTCCTTCTAAGCGACAGTTTTTCATAAAAAATGATTACCCTTGTAACAATCTGAAAAACTGTCACATTTCTTGACACAACTGATTGGCTATAAGCATTCATTGTGTCCAAATTACACAAAGGGGTACATTCTAAAGTAATGCTTACAGACCTACATTTCATCCTGACATCAACTGAACTCCATTAGCTCACTGTGCAATACAATTTTTCCATATTAAACAATTTTAAATTAAAAAATAATCTCATATTAATAATTTCTCTTGGTATTGCACTGCTATAAAAAGATAAAAAAAAAAAAAGAAAGATTTCAGTTCCTTAATTAACCAACTGCACAGTTCTTTAGATATCTGGGGCAACTTTACTTATCAAGAAAGCGCTGGAACCATTCAAAACGGCTTTGCTTATGGTCTTCCAAGCATTATTTTGACCATATAAATAGCTGTTCTCTTATTGAACAAAACTTTTTACACTTAGCAATTCTGTGAGCAACTGCTTGCATCTTGAATGATTCAAGCAATCATTCTGATATCAGAGATGTGATTTCTTAAACTTCTTCACAAAATTGTTTGGTTTTTATTATAAAAGCATCTACTTTTCTCTGGAACAATTCTCATCTTGCTAACACTCTGTGTAGATTTTCAAAATATCACTTCAATTTATTAAGTTTCATGCTATCTATAATGAAAGCACTCATACAAAGCAAGCACAGCAATATTTCCTATTAAGGACAGTACTTGCAAATCCCAATGGCAAATGCAGTGGATTGAATTTTCTGGATTTGGACTTTCTACTTAATATTTCTACATTTCTGCTATTTAAACTGTCTCTTAAGGTTTTATTTGTACTAGCTATCAGTTGTTCCAGTGAATTCTCTTCAAACTAGCTATGTATTTATTCATCATGAAACAATATTATTTAACTATGATAAAAAATTTAAGACAATTCTATTTATATTTAATTGTTGAAAACTTTAAATGAATTTCTATAAATATTCTTGAGTTATTTAAAAAGTTGTCTTTTGGGTTAGACTAGCTAATTATATTGTAATTATCCAATATGTATGAGAAATAAACAGATGTTATGGGACTTTTAAGCTATGCAAAAGTTATTTAACTGAGGATTTACACATTTCGCACTCATCTGTATTGTAGGCCTATGCCGACTCACAGGAACAATTAGCATGTTGTATATTCATCGAAATTCGACAAGCCCTGATTCAAATTTGGTCTTGTTTTATAGAACATTAAATAATCACTGCCACTCCCTTCTCCATGTGCACTGAGTGTCAAAACCAAATTATAGAGCCAAATAACCAAAAAGCAGAATTTTATCACATATTCTGTCCTCACTAGAAATGACAATGAAGGGGTCCAGTGTCATATTTTTAATAAAAGGGGGCAACTATATCATTCTGGATGAGGAAGAACATGTAATTCCTTCATGAAATAGTACAGATGGATTTAAAATTCTATTTGTAATAAAATGATGCTTATCTAAGTAATTAAGAATATGCTGGAATAAGCATATATAATTTACCTCTCATATGTTTAGGAATTAAGAAAGAAAAGTCTCAGGAGACATAGCATTTTAAAAAAATCTTATCTCAGAAATATGGAAGGTCAAACTCAAAATGAGTAGTATAGAAGTCATCAGTCACCAAAAGCATGTTCTGAAATTCTGAAGTAATGCTTACTGTGCACTTTTAAAATCAAACCATGAAGCCAATTTTATAATAAGACTTACATGTCCTTCCATGCCTTCCTGAGGAGTCCAGTCTTTCCAGCTGTTTCTCCCAGCTTTTAACCGTATCCCCTCATCTGGCCACTGCAGCTCTTTCCTTTTTGACAGGTTGATCCCTTCCAAAATCTGAGTGGGATCCACAATCTATATTGTAAACAGAAATGGTATGATTAAAATGCATGCTTTTCCCTCTGTCTTAGCTTCATGAAAATTGTGGAACTCAAAAAAAAAAAAATGCTTGACATGACATTGCACTCTATGAATGTCCAGACCCAGACTGCATGTTAAAACAAGTAAGAGGGGCAGCTAGGTGGCGCAGTGAGTAGAGCACTAGCCCTGGAGTCAGGAAGACCCAAATTCAAACCTGGCCTCAGACATTTGACACACTTACTAGCTGTGTGACCTTGGGCAAGTCACTTAACCCCAATTGCCCTGTATTCCCCTCTCCAAAAAAAAAAGTGACAAACTTTAAAGGTCCTCTTTCAATTCCTTTCATCTGATTGTGAGGGCTTTTTACAGTAACCCAGTAAGGATGGCTGATAAGATGGTGGGAAAATTACCATTGCAAAGATATATGTTTGCTTCTTCAAGTCAAGGCAGCCCAACACAATCACCAGCTTTGATTCTCCTAAGGCTCTCAAATTTTTAGAAAACATATGCTTCTATATTTTTAAGAAAATCCAATAAAACTTCCATTTAATAAAATTTACAAATAACGTGAAGGGAGAACTGGTCAAGGCTGCTTAAAAGTTCAAGATGGCCAATATACATACAAGTTTTTAGTAGTAAGGTCACACAGACGGAAGACTTAAGTCAAACAACATAAGACTTCTTTCCTTACTTACTTGGATTCTGTAAATCACATCTCCCTTTTTGGCTTGTGGATTGTTGGCAGGACTTAAGTTGCTGCCTGACTGTGCATCAGCAGCAATGTTCTGTCCTCCTTCTGTCCCTAGAAAACCCACAAGGGCATGTTTGCAGGCTGGGATACTTTGGCTGGAGCTGCTGGAAGATGGAAGGCCATGCTGCATACTGGCCAGGCCAGTCTGGTTAGTAGGTTCCATTTGGTTCACCATGGAAAGGCGGGACTGGATGGATGATGGTAAGTTACGAAGGGATATCTGACTAGTGGAAGAGCGCCGGCAAGGCACAAATCCCGTAGTGGACATTCGGAGAGATGAATGACGGCTGCTATAGCAGTAAGAGGACTGACTGGCAACTGAGGCACGAGCAGGAGAATGCCTAACCAGACTTGACTGTACGGAGTGAGAGCTGTGGCTGGTACCTAAGATGGGGGAAAAGATCACTTCAATAAGAATACCTAACATATAATACTTTTAATTTCTGAATCCTTGAGACCTTAACCCAGATAATGTAAAGAAGCACATATCTCACATGCAGGATTCTTGAAAACCATCCCACTGTTAGTAAGTATCTGGAATATATATATTTCCTTCGTTGCTGTTTAAAATACAAGTTTCACTTGCTAAAACAATCTTTACCCCCAATTGCCATCAGAAACACACTGAAGTAAGCATTTATAGCAAATGACAGGACTTTATGATAAATTCTAAGACCTTTCCTCAGAATGCCACATATTTCAGATACATTCTAAATAAATCAAATCGCGAATACAGTACTATATCTGCACTCCAAAAACTATTTTAATCTTAAGTTTATTAACTGGATTACCTTGTAAGGAAACTGATATAGTTTAGCTTTCATGTACATTAAGTTGCTAATAAGAATTTTCACTATCCCATATTTTCCTAAGACAGTTCAACAGTATTCTTTAGTCCATGAGGATTAATAACAATTTTTAAAGTGCTCACTTTAAAAAAACAAATCACCACAACTGCCTCCCCCCAAAATGTTTGAAGAAGCTTTAATATCAATAGCGATGCTAATGGCTATGAATTAATAACTCTGATGACTAAAAGTTACAAAGTTACCCAAGAGGCAAAGAAAATACTAACAGATGAACATTAGGTAGCCTGCAGCAATGTTAACCAATAATGATTTGGGTGAGTATTGTAAAATGTATCACTTAGAACATCTATGCCTGGCAAAAGAGCTAAACCAGCGAAGCAGTGAGAACGAGAGACAACAAATGGACAATCAATTGTCACACTGTTTTTGGACAAAGGTGATACAGGAATTTGTTTTTCTTCTCTCTCTCTCTTTTTCTCTCCCCTCTTCTCCCCCTCCTGCTTTTTTTTTAAAACCCTAAGATTCTAAAAGAACTACAGGAAGGACTCTAACAGAAATTATAGAAAAGTACAGACCAGAGTAACCTAAGACATGAAAGTACAGAGTACATGGTTAGAAGACAGACACATCTACCACAAAAGTATCCACTATGAAGGAGATCTGAAATTTCATTTTTACTTAGAAATAACAAACTAGAATTCTTAAAATGTATCGTAAATGACTAATATTGAACAAAGTCTATGGTAGAAAAGAATTTATTTTAAAATAGTGAATGCCACAATTTTAAGGAAAATAAAATCCTAAGATATTGTAGGTAATTTTGAAATTCTAGTCTAACCTTGGTTGATTCACACTCAATTCTCAATTTTCTTAGTAGGAAAGTAGTATGAAATCCATAGTCAGTCTCAAAACTTCATTTTACTTTATAGCTCAGCTACCTTATTACTCATAAAATCGTTTTACTAGAACTACCAAAATGCCCTGTTTGGTTTTTTTTTTTCCTTTTTATTTCTCTAGCTTGTTCTATAGTAGAGGCACATATCAAAAGAGCCAAAAAGGCAGTGGGGCCAAAAGCTAACAACTAAAGGCCTAATCAACACAAAATGGAATAGGTGAGTAATTTGTGAAGTAGTTAAATACTTAAATCCCATGGTGGAAAATTCTAATTATGTAAGTTATGGTCAACACTTGGGGCTCATCGTGGTAAACTACATTATAATTTACAATGGAAAGCAATATAAAGGTATTCAAATATTTATTAACATCTCTGACAAGGTAATGAGTAGGAGAACATGGGAAATTTGGTTAAAATACTGCTCAACAAAGATGTATTGAATTTTGAAGCTAGGTCCAAAATGTAATTGGCAGATATGTTAGTAGTGCTCCTCTCCCCACTCTCCCACCCCCAAATAAACAGAAACAAAAAGAATGAGTGCTACAGAGCACCGGCTTCCAACCTTGGTCCAAATTAAGATTCCCAAGGATACAAAGTGAGGGTTTAATGCATTAGGCCAGGATTATTTTTGAGCCTTACGTAGTCGGGGCAAAAGCCCCAGTTCTCAGTATTCCCTTTCAACATCCTGAGTTCACTCTCTTCCCTCTTTGTGCAAGCAAGGAGAAAAGCTCTGATAGTATTTAGTGCTACAGGCTTCCTGCCAAATTATCATGTCTAGATATACAAAACATACTTCCATTTTGGGGGAGAAGACCATGCAAAGACATACTGGAGGTTTTGGCAACCTGGGGCGTAAAATGCATCAAACCACAGATCAGAAAAAAGTTCTTTAATTATATCTGGATTTTAATAACCCTATGACCCAAAACATATAGCACAAGTATAATACCTGTTAAGCAGGTATGGCTCTGGAACAATACAGTATGAAGTGACTCATTCATACTCTCTAGTCTATATAACCAAGGCTTTCATACTTGCACCTCTTCTTACATGATAATCTATATATGGAATGCAATCTACGCTCCATCCCTATTTTCATCATTTAATATCCCACTAATACTCAAGATGGATTTCAAATGTTACCTCCTCTATGAAGACTTTCTTGACTAATTGCATCCCTCCAAATTCTAGCACCTGTCATTCATACTCCATTCTCTTCTACCATGTAACTTCATAATTATCTATTTATTTTATGGGATTATATTTCTGAGAAGCAATATGGTTAAAAATTGGCCTTTGAAGGGAGGAAGGGAAGATTTGGGTTCAAGTCCCACCTTTTACACATCCTGATTCTAGTGCCCCAGGCAACTTTTTGAGTCTATAGATTACAGAGAAGGTGCGGATGACCTTTGGTGGAGGATGCTTTCTTATATGTCCTACCTCAACATGGTAAGCAGGGGGTGGGGGTGGGGGGTGGGAAGAGAAGCGCAAGACTCTCATAAATATAAAAAGAAAACCCAGCAAATAACTCTAGGCCCCACCCCAAACCTTTATTTTTAATAATTCTGAATATTTAACACACAAAACAAATAAAACAACACACTACACCCATAAAAAAAAGTTGTGGTTTCTACACGAGTCTTTACAGCTACCTCCTATTTCACGGATTTCCTCCTACAAAACGCTCAAGATAAAATAATCACACGACTAGCTCTGTATGGTAGAGACAAAGAGGAGGCGTTCCCAAAGAGAACGCACAACCTTTAGTTCTTTTAACACACTGAAACTGAAGAAAAAAATTTAACTGTTTTATAATAAGTATGTGTACTTATGGTAGTAAATGATAAAACTGAGGAATAATACGTAGTACTTATACATTTATGACTAAGATATTTTTAATTTTTTTTACATATGTGTATTATCTGAGATTTTCCTGAATACACACCAAATCTCCAAAAATTCCCATTTAATTATTCATGGTCAGCCACGAATAACCAAAACTACGACTATGGAGAGACGATTATACAATGAAATCACAGGTTTGGTTAAAAAAAAAAAAGACATGTTGTTATGCCAAAAAAAGCAAGCAAGACCTGGATATAAATTTTGATGTGGATTTATTCAAGCGCTTGACTTTTCAGAGTAAAGACTCAAATCGAACAGCCCCGAGCAGGGGTAGGGTCAGGGTATTTAAAGGGAAAAAACACAAACTGATTTCTGTGGAGATGGGAACACAAACTATGGAGCAAGGTGGGGCAAGATGGAGGGTAAATCGGGGGACAGGGCACAACAATGTTACTTATGTTAGGTTTGGGGTCCCATTAGGTACCATTCTAATATAGGATGTTTAAGACATATTTTGGCATACTTTGTCAGCTAGGCCAGCTAAATAACCTCAGGGATTCTGGAAAGAAGCTGAAATGCTAAACATAAACTGTTCAGGCTTATGTATTTGGAGCATTCAGAGAAGTGTCAAAGCAATTTGTTGCTCTACCAAGTCACTGCACTGGTAAGTTTATTAAGTGTCTACTGTATGCAAAGCACTGTGTAGGGCACTTCCCTCACGGACTTTTTGGCTTAGAAGGGGATAAAGCCGATAACTATAATATAAAATGTTGCATGGTAAGTGCATTACAGAAAGAGGATTGGAGAAAGTTGGACGTTACATGCAGTATTCCACACTTGTGATTTCCATCTCTGCAAAGAAAGCAAGGCAGCTTTTTAACACTTCTTACAGCACAGGAATATTCTATTACATTCATATACCACATTTTGTTTAGCCATTTGCACAAATGATGGGCATCTACTTTGTTTCAATTTACTCGCAACTACAGAAAGTATAGCTATAAATATTTTGGAATATAAATAGGGCCTTTCTTTTGTCACATATCTTTTTACTGATGCATTTTTTAAATATAGTATTCGTTTCTGAATTTATTCCTCCCAGAGAGCTTTCCCTTTTGAAAAGATGCTTCAGCAAAACCAACCATTATATAACTTCAAAGGATCCAAAATAAATCCATTTTTAAAAAAAAAATCACCATTTCTATATAGCAACAACAAAATAACAAAAAAATAACAGAAAGGGAAATTTTGTTTGAAATAACTACATTTTATGCATATACTCTATGTTTGAGGTTGTATGTCTTTCTGAAATCTGAGCCGGTTAGTGAGCTCCCTATTTATCCAAATTGGTCTCTTTAGTTATTCTCTCTTTTTATTCTTCAAAGAAATTGATTTTGTGTCTTCATAATTTCTGTGACCTTTCCACTCCTCCTTCGGCTGATTTCTGCTGTAGAATTTTAATCCATGGGATCCTACTGGATTATCTTTCCTTTTTCCAAATCGTTTGTATTCTGCTCTCCCCAAATCTAACCAATATCCTTGGCTTTCCTATCCTTTTCTATTACATTTATTTTCTTTTTGTCTCCCTAAGTTCATTTCTCCCTCTTCCCTTCTTTCTCTGACCCTTACTGATCACTCACCTGACAGTACTTTTGAATTAGTATCACCATTCTACATTGTACAAGCAGCTGCTTCCGCCTCAGTAAACAGAATGAGATTCAACAAGTATTAATTAATAGGCAACTTGTTCTCTCCTCTTTAGAAAGAGCCTCATACCTAGTGGTAAAGAGTCCTCCTCTATGTGACATTCTGCAACCATCCAACCTTCTGACACGCCCAGATTCTTCACTGCCTCTCCAAGTTCTTTTTATTATTTGTTTTCACACTGAAAACCTTTCTTCCATTTTCATAAGGAACATACTATTTCCCTTGCCTTAGCAATATAATTTACTTCAGTGCTTCAATGCAATGACTGCCATCTCTAGTCCTGACCCCTCTTCATACTGGCCTCACATCCATGAGTTCAAAATGTCTAATACCAAATTTGCCATCTTTCCCTGTCAGTTTGTTCCTTCTGACTTCGCTATCTCTGTCACCAACATGAATTACAGATCATAGATGTATAACTAAAAAGGGCCTCAGACACAATCTGGTTCCATTTATTTTGTATTCTTTGTTCAAAACCTTGACTTTATCATTGACTTTTTCTTCTCTCATCTCCCATCATTTCTCAAGTTCCATCACAGGATTGTAGACGTAGAACTAGAAAGGACCTTAGGTCACCTAGCCCAATCTCCTCATTTTTCAGATGAAAATGATGAGACACAGAGAATCTGACTTATTACCTGTATGACTCTGGGTAAGACACTGTCCCTTTCTGGGCTTCAGTTTCTCATCTGTAAAGCTGGACTATATGACTGTTAAAACGCATCAATGAATTATCAAAAATAAAACAAAAATACATGAATTGCATGGATCTTACAAAAGAAAGGGCAGCTGACAGATGGTGTTACAAGAATGGTCTCAAGGTGGCACTGGAGAACAAGGAGTACTTCTATTTCTGCGTCAGGAAGAATAAGACTTCCTCTCACCTTCTGGGTAAGTCGTTCAAGAGAATGCGTGACTAAACAAGAACAGAGTTAATTAGAATATGGTTGCACGTGTGGTAAGAAGCGGTATAGACACGCTACTTTATAACAAAGGTGGTGAAACAAGTACAGCAGGGAGGAGACTGGTGTGATTCAAAAAGTAGACAACATTCAGAGTTAGTCGGCCCAGGTTGGAAATGAACACTGGTAATTTAGAGTGTGCCTCCATGGAATGGCCCCTCTAAGTAGTCTCAACTTGTTCCCCTAAAATGGTCTTACAATCTCAGTTCCTCCAGCCCCTTTGCTTTTCCATTGCTCTTCTAGGGTCTGGGATAGTTTTCCTACACCACGATTATAGCTATTATCTCAACAAAAGTGTTACTTTTGTACATTGTAGCATGGAGATGACCCTGTGTCTCAAAGGCTATACCAGTGAAACATAAGCTCTGACAAATTCTACTAAGCTGTAAGGGTTTTGGGTATGGGGCAGTGACCTGCAAACCAGTCTAATTAACTTCTGAGTTAACTGAGCTGGCTACAGGTTGATGAATTCTTCAATATTCACTAAATTACAGGGATATTTTATGATCTTTGTTGGTGCAGCAAATACCCATTCATATGAATTCAGATTCTCAGTATTTATTAGTGGCAGTGATCAGGTCCAATCCTTAGAAGGATGGCTCTGTCTTTATCCCAAAGAGCTCAAAGAAAAAGGGAAAGGACCAATATGTACAAAAATATCTATAGCAGCTCTTTTTGTGGCGGCAAAGAATTGGAAATTGAGGGGGTGCTGAAAAAATTGTGGAATATGATTATTACTATTAATTTAATACTATTGTGTCATAAGAAATGATGAGAAGGATGATTTTGGAAAAACATGGGAGGACTTACTTGAACTAATACAAAGTGAAGCGAATAAAACCAGGAGATCACTACACAGTCACAGCAATGTTGTAATGATGATCAGCCGTGAAAGACTTAGCTACTCTGATCAATATAATGATCAAACACAATTCCAAAGGGCTCAAGATGAAAAATACCATCCACTTCCAGAGAGAGAACTGATGAACTCTGATGGCAAATTAAAGTATAATTTTCTTGTTTTCTTGCTTTTTTTGTGACCTGGCTAATACAGAAATAGATTTTGCATGACTTCACATGTATAATTTATATATTTCTTGCCTTCTCAGTGGGCGAGAATCTGGAAATCAAAGATTTTTTTAACACTTTTCACGCGAATAAAATCAGATCTAAATAAATGGAAAAATATCAGTTGCTCATGGTTAGGCCGAGCTAATATAATAAAAATGACAATTTTACCTAAATTAATCTATCTATTCAGTGCCATACCAATCGAACTACCAAAAAATTATTTTACTGAGCTGGACAAAATAATAACAAAATTCATTTGGAAAAACAAGAGGTCTAGAGTATCTAGGGTATTAATGAAAAGACATGCTAGAGAAGGTGGCTTAGCCACACCAGATATTAAACTGTACTACACAGCAGCAGTCATCAAAACTGCCTGGTACTGGTTAAGAAACAGGGGTGTGGATCAGTGGAATAGGATAGGTACACAAGTAGGAGAAATCAACAAGTTTAGCAATCTACTCTTTGATAAACCCAAAGAGGCCAGCTTCTGGGCTAATAATTCACTATTTCACAAAAACTGTTCGGAAAATTGGAAAATGGTAGGGCAAAAACTGGGCATAGACCAATATCTTACACCATATACCAAAATAAAGTCAAAATGGGTTCATGATCTAGGAGTAAAAGCTGATATTATAAGTAATTTGGGAGAGCAGGGAATAGTTTACTTATCAGATTTATGGAAAAGTAAAGAATTCATGACTCAACAAGAGATAGAGAGCATTACAAAATGCAAAATGGATAATTTTGATTATGTCAAATTGAAATGTTTTTGTACAAAAAAAGCCAATGCAACAAGAATTAGGAAGGAAGCAGAAAATTGGGAGAAAATCTTTGCAACTAGTATCTCTGATAAAGGCCTCATTTCTAAAATATACAGGGAACTGAGCCAAATATATAGGAATACAAGCCATTCCCCAATTGAGAAATGGTCAAAGGATATGAACAAAGAATGAACAAAGGATATGAAGTTTTCAGAGGAAGAAATTAAAGCTATCTATAGGCATATGAAAAAGTGCTCTGGATCACTACTGATTAGAGAAATGCAAATCAAAACAACTCTTAGATACCACATCTCTCCTGTAAGATTGGCTAAAATAACAAAACAGGAAAATGATAAATGCTGGAAAGGATGTGGGGAAATTGGAGCATTGTTGCATTGCTGGTGGAGTTGTGAACTGATCCAGCCATTTTGGAGAGCAGTTTGGAACTATGCCCAAAGGGCTATAGATATGTTCATACCCTTTGACCCAGCAATACCACTTCTAGGGTTGTATCCCAAAGAAATCACACAAGCGGGAAAAGGACCCATATGTACGAGGATATTTATAGCAGCTCTTTTTGTGGTAGCCAAGAATTGGAAATCAAAGGGATGCCCATCAATTGGGGAATGGCTGAACAAGCTGTGGTATATGAAGGTGATGGAATACTATTGTGCCATAAGAAACGGGGATGATGCAGACTTCGTGGAACAACCTGGAAAAACCTACACGACATAATGCTGAGTGAGCCGAGCAGAGCCAGGAGAATGTTGTGCACAGCCACAGATATATGGATTCCATGAGGACCAACCCTGACATACTGCGCTATTCTCAGCAACCTAAGGTGCAAGGACAACTCCAGGGGACTCACGATGGAGAATGCTATCTTCATCCAGAGAAAGAACTGTGAAGTTTGAATACAGAGCGAGGCGCACTACATGCTTGCCTTTTTTTGCTTCTCTTTTGTTTTTGGGTTGTTTTTTCTCCATGTATTCAGTACGCACACAGATCCTTGGCTCCAGTGTTCCTCTTCCTCCACATATCACGTGAGATTTGGAACTATGGAAGTCTTTAGATCACAAAGAAGCTTTAGAGACAAGGGAATTAATGAGTCTTTGAAAAGGAAGCCAAAGAAAATAGGCAACATAAAATCTTTACTTGATTATTTTTAAAAGAAGCATTGGTGTGGTGATTTGAAGAGCTATTTGACCAGGAAGGATGAAAGTCATTTGAAAGGGCCCAGCAACAGAGCTATTCCTAGAAACTTCCATAGCAAAGACGGATGAAGGAATCAAAATGATTGAGGGGCAGTATGGGAAAAGTGGAAAGAAAGCCATTTTCCCAGACCAAGCTCTGTCACTAGCCATGCAATCTTGAGTGACTTGACTTCTGTGTCCAAGTTTCCCCTTCTGTAAAATGAGGGTGAATACACTTTGGCTCAAGGGCTTTCTGGGTAAGTTATTCAAGAGAGTGAGGAACTAAGCTATATGTGTCTGATATCAGAACCAGTCACAATCACAGTTAGTCACCACAGCTAAAAAGTTAACACCATTACACAAAGAATCGCATTATTACCAAGTGTTGGAAGGTGAGATGTCACAGGAGGGTAGAGCCCAGCTCCAGGTCCTTGCCCTGAATTTCCACTGCCTCCTTGTAATATGTTGCTGTGAGGTTCATTGGCACTTGTTGCATTATTACTAGGGCAGGAAGTCCCACCTCCTGCATCGGAATCTTCAATGTTACCACCACTGTTACAGCCAGCTCCACAACCTTTTCTTAACCTATGAACAAAACAGAGCCCAGAGCATTAGGCTCAGACATTTCAAGGTATGAATTCTATTCTTTTCCAGTTATCCTGTACTATGTTAACAACCCAAGTTAATTCTAAAAATGTTACCCATGGAGAATTATTTAAAATGACACTGAACATAACACATTTTGTTATATATTTAGAAGAATGAACTAGGAAATACCATCCCCTTCTATCCTACCCGAACTGCTTCACTTTATACACTCTAATTTTAATCTTTCCTACATTATAGGGAGAGGCATGATGATATTCTTCTATACCATAAAAAGTATATTTGGAAGTGGAATTTGTGTCAGTGTCTGCTTGATGACTGAAACATGTACACACCCTTAAGACCTCATTCATTTGTACTGCTATTGAGCACTTCTGAGAAATCTACAAATCCTTTCTCATCTGTGGCATTTTACAGTGTTTCTTTTCTTTCTCTTAGGGAAAACAAGGAGCTCAGCCTCTTCAGGCAGACTCCAATAAAATATTCTAAAAAATAAGTACCTAAGTCCATTGCTAACTCATTTCCCGTTCTCCCTTTTGTTTTGATTAAAGTTGACATTAAAATGGTAAAGACCCTCCCAATAAGAGCTAATGTGATGGCAGGCAAGATTTCAGAGTCTTGACAGTTTAGGAATGATTAGAAAGAGGGAGGGAGGAAATAAGAGGAGAAAACCTCAGAGATATTTGCATTTAGTTAGCAAATGCCGTACTCTCATAATTTTAAAATACAATATTACAATCAATTTTAAATTGACATGGAGTCAGGGGTGGGGTGGGGGGGAGTTTATGCAACTTGCCAGAGACCAAGGAATTTGTGACATAGTTAGGGAAAGAATTCAGGATGTCTATTTGACTCTTGGTCAAATAGCTCTTCAAATCACCACACCAATGCTTCTTTTAAAAATAATCAAGTAAAGATTTTATGTTGCCTATTTTCTTTGGCTTCCTTTTCAAAGACTCATTAATTCCCTTGTCTCTAAAGCTTCTTTGTGATCTAAAGACTTCCATAGTTCCAAATCTCACATGATATGTGGAGGAAGAGGAACACTGGAGCCAAGGATCTGTGTGCGTACTGAATACATGGAGAACTAAAGATAGGGAAAAGACTCCTTTGTGTCTTGTGCAGTGACTCAGTGTCAGAAAAGAAGCCACACATCTGTAGCACATACACAATCATGAGCTTTAATAAACATACAGTACTTTCCCTACTGCTGCAATTAAATTTTTAAAAAAATCATTCAATTTGTACAAAATTAGTGATCTATTTTTCCTAACTTGGCCCACACAATTTAGTAGTGTAACTTGTCATAACAACAAAATGGAAGACCCATGTTTCTGTGATGAAATAATTATGATATTTTCTGATAGATGTCACTTGGATCTAACTTTTAGTTGAGGAACCACAGGTAATACCATCAGTAATGAAGATACTAATTGTATCAAATTCTAGAGAACTAAGATTTAATAACATGAAATGTGGCACCAATCCCCTCCCCAAGGTTCCCATAGCTCACCTGTGCCAGGTTGACACTACAAAGTTTCTGATGTTTCCCAGGCTGATAGGCCCCCCCAGAATGTCCTTTAACTGTTCATGGCTGTCAGAGTAAGATGTTGTCAGGGGTGAGACATAGATGGGGTATCCAATCGGCTGATCACATGAGGAATTAATCATGTTTCTCAGAGCTTGTTTTGCATTTTGGATGCTCCCTCTTTCTGGGTTACGGTTGCGCAAAAAAAACTAATTCCTGTTGTTGCCCTGCCCAAAGGCCACGAACACATTCTTTATTCACCTGTAAACATAGGAAAATTGTCTAAGAACCAAGCATGGTCTTTCTCATCATTCTAAAAGAACTATGAAAATCAGTACACAAAAATAAATGAAGACAAATTAACCAATTTCCTTCATCACTATCATGTCGTTGACATTGTTAAATATTTAATGAGACTAAACAAAACTTTTTCCAACTACTTCTGATGTATACCAAAACCAAGAATGATGCTGGTTTTTTTCCTTCTACAGTCAATACTTTAAACTAGATGCGAACCATAGAATGAAGCTGGGTTATTAAACTTTTTGAAAAAAACAGTGGCAAAATGTGTGAAAGTTAAGTCTTCTGAAAAGTGTGAGAGAAATAAATAAAAAAAATGAAGTCAGTATGATTTAAAAACTCAAGAGAGGACTGAAGAGCTAACTGAAGATGAGATTTAATTACTATGAAGGAAAAGTTATGTTTTTGCTACTCAGGGACCACAGTTACTGTAGCAAAATTTCTTAAGACAGATGCCACTCAGACTTCATGGTCAGTGGGTAAGAGAGCACCAAAATCTAATTAAACAATAATTAAGCTCACCAAAATTAATAATGTCAAGGCTTTAAAAGTACATGAAAAAGTTGTAGAGATGAGACTAAATCACTGTCAAATTTAGCATTCGTAAATACTTGAGGCAATGGTGTTCTATCCATAGGAAAGGCACAGAGGTTTGTAACTTGTAAGGAGCTCCAACGATCCCAGTGAAACACCTAACTGCAGACCAGCCTCCAGGCTCACAAGACACTTGCACTGACATAAAGCAGTCTCTAAGGAACTTACTTTGATAACTCGGAAGCTCAGGTAGCGCTTATTGAGCATGATGATTTTGTATTCATTGGTGCCATCATCCATGACATGGCGCAGAGCGAGTAGGGAAGGAGAGTTAGAGAGGACGGCACTCCTCCAAGCGGGATCCCCTTCATGAGCTATTACCAGATTTTGTTCATGAGACATGATGGCTTCATAAAGAACAGTAGGGTCATCATACTCATCTGGAGAAGTAAAATGATCCTAAGCAAGGAAAACAACATTTATTCACTTTTTAAAGAAGAAAGAACAACGCTTAATGCAACGTCTCTGGAATAAAAGTTCTTTAGAGGTAGCATGAAAGCAATATTCAACTCCCACCAAGCCACTTACTTACATATAAAACTCTAAGGATTAGCTCTGGAGAACTGGCTTTATTTTGTTAATGTGCCCTTGCTACCCACCAAAGATGATTTTTTTTCCATATGTGACTGTGTTATGACTACTTTTAATGTTAAACTAATCTGACAGATTTGTTTTCTCAAAGAGTATATGATTTTGCATATTAAACAAATGCTCTGCAAATCATATCTCAGCATATCATATATGCTTGTCATCTAAAAACAAATTTTTACTAGGTTTTTCATGATTCCTATGTCAAATCCAGTTAGAAATTTCCCTTACAGATGCATGATTGATACTCATTAGTACTGGGCCAGGGATCCAAATCTGGCAGTCTTCAGTGAGAAGCTGCCTTAGATGGCCCATAGATTCTAGGATCTATGAGGCTCAAGACCAAAGAGGGAAGAGTAAGAGAAGAAGATGAAATTGTTCGAGTGTTTGTTCCTAAACTCAGCTCTTCAGGAGCTTCCCCATTTTCTTCATGGCTACCTATATTCCGTTACACAGCAGTGGAAAAAGCTTCTGTGATGGGAGGAATGAGGTCCTCTTTCCTTTCCTTCCTTTGCTACGTGCTGAACTACACAATGAAACAAAAGGAGACATAGTCCTGTTCACAGTAAGCTATGGACTACTTTGACAACATTCTAACTACAGACAAATTATAAGTGAACTGTATAGAAGCTCAGATGAAAGGGTTAAAACTAGGAGTTGAGGTGATTGTGGAATCCCACAGGAATCACCTTTACAAAGTGTCTGACAAGGGGGTCATCCAATCTTTCAATGAATCAAAAGACATTTATTAAGTACCTACCATGTGCCAGACACTGGCTAAGTACTGGGGAAAAATTTTTTTAATGAAATGGATAGTCCTTACTCTCCAGAAGACCATAATCTAATGGGGGAAGACAACACACAGAAGGAAGCTGAAAATTCAAGAGCGAAGGGGACAAAGATACCAGGTTTGTGGACAGGATGAAGTCTGGAAGAGTATAGGAAATGAAGAAAATGTATGACCTTGTCATCCTCCTTGAATGGAGGTTCTGGGAGGAAAACAGCAGTCCTCAGATTACATGTGAACAGGGGTATCACAGTGGAATTCTTCCTTTCTCACAACCACAAGGGATCTGGTTCAATTTGCCATACTTTCCCACCACACATCTGCTAGTCCACATCCAGCAAGGAGGTGCACCTTAAGATGGCAAAAGGTAAAAGGAAGGAGGACGTCCACCCACTGACCCATTACTAGATATCAACAGCCATGAAGAAAATGAAGAAGCTGAAGCAAAGGTGACTTGAAGAAAAAACAATCCATTACTGATGTTCTCTTATCACCCTCTTCCCCAACACTGAGTCTTTGTGTTTAGACCTCTACAAGAGGGATTCATTATCTGTAGAGTGAGACTGTTCAACTTCTGGACAGTTCTAATTATCAGGAAATGTTTCCTTACACAGAATCTACATCTGCCTGTGTAACTTAAAAAGGTTTCTCTAAGCTGCACTGGCTACAGTCAAGCAGAGCCCACCCACTCCCTCTTCCACACGAGGGCCTTTCACAGTTATCCCTACAAACTTACTTGTATCTAGACTAAACTTCCCTGACACCTTCAATTGATGATTGTGTAGCATGACTGCTGATGCCCTTCATGATCTTAAGCATCTCTCTTGGAATACATTTCGGCTTATCAGTGTGACTCCAAGAGCTGACCACGGCACTAGCATGCGATCTGACCGTGGCAGGGGCACAACTATTTCCACAGGCCTTGATAATACAGTACAAAACTGTAGTTGCTTACACAGCTGCCATAACAAATTACTGACACATAATGAGCTTGCAATTCAATAAAACTCCCAAATCTTTTTCCTATGAATGGCTATGTTTTGGCTTATCAAACACTTTCTACATTCAGACACTGTCATCTACCATTTTAGCTCTCCTTCTTAGGATTGCAAATTTGATAAGCATGCCAATTTTGACTTTCTCCAAATTAATGATGACAGTGTTAAAAAAACAGGGCCAAACACAAGATCCCTGAGGCATTCTACCACAATATGACACTGAACCATTAATGACTACTCTGTAGGTCTATTTGAACGGTTTCAAATCCACCTAACTATATTATAAACTAGTTCATGACTCTGCTATAAGGACAGCATGAGAAACCATGTCAAATACTTTGCTTGATTTACTGAACACTACCTACATATAGTATTCCCTTTATCGACAAGTTCAGAATATGAAAATAGTATAAGGAGCTGTAATTTCATCAACATGGGAAGGTCTCAGGGTTAGTGTTCTTCCACCAATGCAGATTCCTAGAGCTGCTTGAAGCGCAGAAAGATAAAATTACTTGCCTAGGACCTCACACCCAGGGCTGCCCTGACTCCAAGCCCAGTGACTCTCTATAGATTACAGTATCCTGTCTTTAACAATCCAGTATCTCTGTCAAAAAATAAACAGTGAGGTTAGAAAGGCATGACCAGCTGCTGTTGATGAAGTATTATCTCTGCTTGTGTTTGCAGATGTTGCCTAAATATTCCTTTAATAACACATTCTAGAATTTTGCCAGAAATTAAAATTCATTAACCTCTAGTTTGCAGCCTCCAATCTTTCCCTTTTTTGAAAAACTGGCTTAATTTATTTCCCTTTGTAGTGTTTTGGACTAGCTCTGTAGCACTCCAGCTCTCTTGAGGGCTATAATCTTGCAAAGATCTGGAATCATATTAGCCAGTTTTGCTGGTATAGTTAAAAAGAAGGCTTGATTCCTAGGAGACCTGGGTTCAAGTCCTGCTTCAGATGCTTATACTAGTTCTGAGACCTTGAGCAGTTATTTTCCTCAATTTCTTCATCTGTAAAATGGAGGATAATATACTTGTACCATCTACCTCATATTGTGAGAAAAGTACTTTGTAAACTTAAAAACACCATGCAAGTATGAATAATTAGTATTTAGAGTTTCCCCATCCCTTCTCAGGTGACTTCCCTCACAGAATTTTAGTGTATGGGATACTTGCTAGCCTTCCTTTGAAATCTGCTCTCCTAAAACCCTGTGTCCATGTCAGGATAGTTTCAGTTTTCCTTTCTTTTACAATGGCGAATTTTAATATGGAATGTGGAACTCGGACTTATATCCACATTGGCATTTCCACATAAATTCTACTCTCAGGGTGAAAATATAATTCAGAAAAGGAGATTCTTTCATTGTTTCCATCACCTTTTAAAGCCTAAAATTATCATTAAGGGAAGCCAGGAAATTATTAGCTGTTTAAACTTTTGGCAGAGAAAGAGTTCCAACAGATGTTTAGATAAGAGAAAGTCCCCCATCACTACAATTATTCTGCTTTTGTGTCACATTCATGTTCTATTTCTCAAATGCCTCATTTATTTCCTTTTTCTGGGAAGTAGTGCGATACAATACCTACAGAGGCAGAACAGTGTAGAAGACAGTGGCCTCCAGTTCAGGAAGCCCTGGGTATGAATCTTGCCTTTGCCCCACACCGGCTATGTGACCTGATAAGTCGCTGCCCTTCTCAGTGGTGTCAGGGCCACCCTTCCAAAACTCTGAGTTACAGAGAAGGTGCAAATCTGACTAGGCAGAGGAGCTCCTCACCAGAAGCTCCCAAAATTTATGAAATGACTGATCAGGTAAAAAAAAAAAAAGTAGTTCCTACCTCACAGGGTTGGAGAGAAGATCAAATTCAAATCAATAAATATTCGTTAAGCTTCTATCTGCAAAACAATTGTGCTAAGTGGATGGAAAACATACACCAAAACAGTTCCTACCCTCAGTCTCAGGTACTTAGTAGAAGTAATTTTAAGAGTTAGAGAGCAGTTAATTGGGGATTTGGGGATCAAAGATTTGTAAAAGGGATCAAATGAATTAGATAATGTAAGTAAAGAACTTAATAAACTTTAAATATCAGCCACGGCTATTATTCTGTCTCAACAATATGCAGTATGATAAAATTACAATACTGCTTCTGATTCTGCGTGGATCAATCTTCATTCAAATGCTTCTCAGAATCCCTCTAGTTCAGGGATTCCTTCACATAAAGGGAATTTCTTAATATGTACGACTGCCTTGTATGTTCTACCCTCATCTTGCAGTCACTGCACTGTAAGACAATAAGAAAGAGTATTAGAAAGAAACTAGAGGACTTGGGTTCAAATACTAACTACTAAAAGTAAAAATGGACCTAATTAAGAGATAATCAGGGAAACTACATTTTGCTAAAAGGTTCCATACACAAAGAAATTATAGCAAAAAATTTTATAGTAAGTTTCTCTGATAAAGGCCTCATTTCTCTCATAGACAGATAGATAGGGAACTGAGTCAAATATATAAAAACAAGAGCCATTCGCCAATTAATAAATAAATTAATAAAACTACCTGGTAGTTTTCAAAAGAAGAAATCAAAGCTATCTATAGTCATATTAAAAATGCTTTAAATTAAATTAGAAATGCAAATTAAAACAACTCTGAGGTACCACTTCACACCTCTCAAAAATGACAAATACTGGAGGGGATAAGGGAAAATTTTATTGTTCAGTCATTTTTCAGTTGTGTCCAGCTCTTTGTGACCCCAATTGGGGTTTTCTTGGCAAAGATACTGTGTAGAGTGGTTTGTGATTTCCTTCTCCAGCTCATTTTTACAAATGAGGAAACTGAGACAGACAGGGTTAAAGGACTTGCTCAGGGTCACACAGCCAGTAAATGTCTGAGGCCAGATTTGAACCGAGGAAAATAAATCTTCCTGACTCCAAGGCTTGCACTCCATCCACTGTACCACCTAGCTGCCTAAGGGAAAACAGGTACACTAATACACTACTGGTGGAGTCACGAACTGCTTCAACCATTTGGGATAACAATTTGGAACTATGTCCAAAAGGCCAAGAAACTTCGTGCAGTAATACGACTTGGTCTGCACCCCAAAGAGAGCAAAGGAAAAACACATGTACAAAGATATTTACAGCAAGTCTTTTTTAACTAACGGGAGCGCATTTTGCATTGATCCTTTTTTTTTTAATGCCAGTACTTCGTTCCCTTGAATAATTTTGTCCACAATAATTTCACACCAGTTTCCTTCCAAATACTCTCTCCTGTTACCTCCCATTACCTTGGCCCTTGAGTTTACTTTCAGTATTCCCTAATAAATTTTATTTTACTACATTACATCCATCCTTCTAGCCTAAAGTTTTTTGGATGTTAAATCTATGGTCCACTGTGTTAGCTACCTCTTTTAGCTTTGTGTTATCTTCCAAATCCACCTAAATATACTACCATTCAGATTACAGTTCTTCATATTTTCTATAAGGATACTGTGAGAGACATTTCAAATGCTTTTATAAAGATGGCCTATGTCTAAGGCATTCCTCTGATCTACAAGTCTAATAAGCTTATCAAGAAAGAAAATGAGGTTAGCCAGTCTCGATTTTGTCTTCATGAAGCCACATTGACTCTTAGTCACAGGACTTGCAATGTGATCAACAATGCCGTCACGTATTTTAATGATTTTATGATTGCCAATACCTGGCTTTGGCAAGCTAGCCTAGCAGTACCTGTAATTCAAAGAGGAAAAAGACCTGTCACTTTGGTTCTGGCTAAAGTTTCTGCCTTAGCTGTAGCTAAGTTATTAGCCTTTGACTCTTTCCTCCAGAATGACAAGTTCCAACTCTCAATGCCCCCATTAGAATTTATCCACAAGTATCAGCATTGCCCTGCCTTTAAAGGGTATTGTTGACTACAGCAAAAGAGGGAAATGGTCCTGGAAAAATGGAGAGGCATCTATACACTGCAGGACTGCACTCCTGGTGAAAGCAGACTCTAAGTGTAGGGGTAAATAAAGCAATCCACCATATTTGCATTCATATTAGAAAAAAAAACCATGGATCTCATAGCTGTAGGTGCTGAGGCTTTCAAGAGGCAAAGATTGAAATAAGGCATTTAAGACACAGAGGAGCACATGAGTAAAGGTACAGGTACAAATTGTATAAAGCATGTTAGAGGCAGACACTAAATGTACCAATTTAGTTGGTGCACAGGTGAGTAGAGAGATAAAAAAGATGGGCAAACAGGTCAGTACAAGAATCTTTAATGTCAGGTTAAGGAGCTTGGACTTAATCTATTAAGCATTAAGAAACAATGGAAGTTTTTTTTTAATTTTTTTTTATTTGCGGGGGAAGGCAGGGCAATTGGGGTTAGGTGGTGTGTGGGACGAGTGAAGACCTCTCATAAAAGGGAACAAATTAGATAAATAGAAATAAGTAGGATAGTGAGTCCCATTTCTCTACTTAGATATTTTCCTTTCTGTAAAGCCATTATCTCTACTCAGATGTTTTCCCCTCCACAAGCTTAGCTAGTGACCGTAAGGCCCCCGAGGTTAAGAACAGGTCCTGTGTATTTACCTAATGGCGAGAGGCCTGAAAGAAAGAAGGGTTGAGGTGAATAAGTCAGCAACCATAAAATTCTCTGAGGATAAGGATAAGACACAGGATACTCACCCCCTGTACATTGACCCCAAGATAAGAGAACCTCCATTTGGGGAAGAATGGATGAAAAGCCGAAAAGCCAGGTGCAATATAGATGTGCAAGATTAGTTAGGTATAAGAATGATGGGAGGCAAGGTGTAAGGATACTGGGGATATCCGCCATAGCCACAGATGTGAAGATGAGGTAACTAACAACTAATTCCTGCCTGTCACCGATAACCGAACTGTTTGTTTAATCGTCATTGTCATTGTTATTAAGACAGATTTACTACCTTGAGATTGATAGTAGAATGAAACAAGGATGGTGGGAAGTTTATGACTGTCACCTGCTTGTAAAAAAATAACCATACTGTTTGTTCCTTGCCATTGTCCCTGGGTAGATTTATCGCGTCTAGATTGTACCCTCAAAGCTTACGTCTGCAAGCTGAGAGGAAGGAGGTTGGGAGGGGGAATTGCGGTTAGGGACCTATATAAACACCCCAATTTTCTGTGTCCAGCGCGCTCTGACACTGAGATGACCCCCAGTCCTCTCGATGTCCGGGTTGCCCTTTCCTGCAGGATCGTAATAAATTTTCCTTTCTACTTTCACCTTGAGATGCCTCTGTTGTTAATTTTTGGATTCGTAAAATCCATCCCACACAGTGGCTTGTCCAAGGTCACACAGGTAGTAATTGTGTCAAGTGTCTGAGGTCGGATTTGAATTCAGGTCCTCCTGACTCCAGGGCCAGTGCTCTACTCACTCCACCTCACTGCCCCTACAATGGAAGTTTTACTAGACCTAGAGAGTAAGATGCTCAAAGCAGCATTGCAGGAAGCTTAATCAGACAGTGTGTACAGAGTGAAGACAAGGAGTCTAGTTAGGAGGCTGCTGAAAATAGTCCAAATATGATGCTAGGAGACACTGTGTTTAAAATTTCTTCTCTTACTATTTGAGGGATGTAATGTCACCATTTCATAGGAATAATATAATCTGGAGTTTTACATTTGGAGAATTTTGCTTTGCAAAAAATTTTGCATCACACAGTAGATACCTGTAATAAAATAATCACTTGCTTAATATTTTTCTCCCCCAAATTGTTTTAACCTGAACTACCAGTCTTTTACTCTTTTAAATCCCATTTTTGTTTTCTGGCTACAGTCCTTAATTGGCAAAATTTACCTAAAATCTCAAATGGGCTTTTCCTATTTCTAACTGCTATCCTAAAAACAATGCTCCATTTTCACAGAAATTTTTTTACAATACCCTTCATTTTAATAATGCATTTAATAGCAACTAATGAAGTTAACAACTTAATTACAACATTTAAACTATAGTAAAATCACTTAATGAGCAATTCAACCTTTATTCCAAAAGAATAGTGGAGAGACAATGAGGTCTGAGCTCAGCAGATGCATCTTAATGAGCCATATCGCCGTCTCTTTGATCAGACCTGATAACAATGTCAAGTTGAGTTGTTAGAAGTGTCAGAACTTAATTTGGTGGTATGCTCTTTAAATGATCTAGAGGTTCTTAAATGCTTTATTTGGTCTCATCCACACTGTTTTTATTACTCTGTGTAGACTAACTTTATTCAAAGTAGCTTTTATTCCAAGTAACATTTTCAGTGAAATTTCTAATTCAATGAGTGGCTAAGTTCTAATACCCTAGGGAGCAGGTTATATTGTATTTTGAGTTAGCTAACATTCACTCAGGGGAGGGACAAAATGAATTAATGGAAGGAAGAGGGGGGAAAAGCCATTTATTAAGCACTATAATCTAGGTCCTATGCTAAGTGCTAGAGATATAAATGCAAACCAGCAAGGCAGTTCCTGCCCTCAAATGAACTAGAGCAATATATCTAAGGGTTCCCTTGATCCCAGGTTATATGCCACAAATAATTCTTTTAAAATTCACCAACATATCAGCTTCCTTCTAATATAAACCTCACTTCTGAAAGAAAAATGTTAGAAACTACAGAGAATGTATTGTACTACTTAACATTTTTGCCATTCATCAAGACCTCCCATTGTCCATCATTTTTCTTTTTCATGAGAAAGTTTTTTAAAAATCATGTTTCATTTAATTTAGACTGACACATTCTATAAAAGTATCAGTCAAGTAAAATGGTACTGTTACACCTTTAGATGCCATTAAAGAAGTCTTAATAAAATTCAATAATCATTTGGGGTAAGAAAAGAAAGCTGCCTACAACACATTATGACTTGTATTGTGGAGATTTTGTTATGCCAGAAATACATTTTTATTGCATACTGATGTTATCAGCTCTGAAAAGCAGATATATGGAGTTTAACTTAATACTGAGGTAAGGGTAGCTTAAATATCTCATCTTCTTACCTGATGAAGTTTAAGTGACATGCGGATTCCAGGGACTACCACTTTTCTTAGTAATTCCATGTCAGCAAAGATCCATTCATCTCTGATTGAAGAAATACGGAAGTCTCCCTTAAATAAGGCATGTAAGCCATACAGGAACGACTCCAAATTACTGTGATTATTGGAGAGAGAAAGTCATATATTTTTAAAAAATCTCTTCTAAAATATCCATAGAAATTAAAAATTGGTTATGTCTACAACTTTAAACAAACCAAGATAAGACTAAAAGAAATAAAAGCATCAAACATAATAATTTAAAATACTGAACTTTTTTTCTATTTATCTTTAAAAATATATTTGCTTGTGAGAAAACAATTTGTGTATTTACATTTTTTTAAGTTACTTACATAGTGGAAAGACATATATGCTGAGTGAGGGGAGCAGAACCAGGAGAACATTATGCACAATTAGAGACACACTTTATCTGTGATGACTAACTTTGATAGACTTGGCTCTTCTCAGCAATCCAAAGTTCTAAGACAACTCCAAAAGACTCATGATGGAAAAAGTGATTCACATCCAGAGAAAGAATTACAGAGTCTGAATGCAGATTGAAGTAAACTATTTGCTCTCTTTTTTTGTTTTTGTTTCTTCTTTCTCATGGTTCATTCTATTGGATATAATTCTTCTTTACAACTTGACTATTGTGAAAACATGTTTAGTGCGAAGGTATATGTAGAACCTATATCAGATTGCATGCTGTCTTGGGTGGGGAAGGGTAAGGAGAAGGGGGAGAAAATTTGAAACTCAAAAACTTGAGGAACTGAATGTTGTAAACTAAAAATAAATAAATTTAAAAGGAAAAAAATACATTACATTTAAAAAAATTACTTACATAGAAAGCAGTAGAAGGAAAGGTAAGTATATAGGAAGACATGGGGCAGCTAGATGGCACAGTGGATAGAATGCCGGACCTGAAGTCAAGAAGATCTAATTTCAAATCCGGCATCAGACACTAGCTGGGAAACTCATTTAACCTCTGCCTTCATTTCCACATCTGCAAAATGAGCTGGAGAAGGAAATGGTAAGCCACTCCAGTATCTTTGTCAAGACCCCAAATAGGGTCACAGAGTGAGACATGACTGAAACTACTGAACAACAAAATATAGGAAGACAAATAAATAGAGGGTGAGTTGAATTTGAGGAGCCATTAAGATAACATGTAAGGCACCTGGCAAACCTTAAAGCACTATGCAAATGCTAACTACGTAAATTATGCTAGAATTGAAAGGAACCTCAGTGGCCATCTTGTTTAATTGACAGCCCAAAAGAATTTAATCTATAACATACCTGACAAGTGGTCATAAAGTCTCTGCTTCAAGTTACTCTAAATTCAGAAGCAACGCATTTCACAGATGTGGAATAGTTTTAATTATTGCAAAGTTATCCTCACATGAAGTTAGATCTGCCTCTTTGTGACTCTTAGACATTGCACCCAAGTCTTCTGCATGACAGTCTTGAAGACAACACTGTTGTCCCTCCAAATCTTTTCTTCTGAAGGCTATATATCCCCAGTTATTTCACTTTTTCCTTTTGTGACATGGCCTCTAGGTCCTTCCCTATTCTGCGTGTCCTCCCATGGCCACTCTCTAGCTTAACAAAATCCTTTCTACACTGTGGGATCCAGAATGAACACCACATTCCAGATGTTGCAGTGAGTCTCTCCCCTTGCCAAAACATCCTCTCTCACAGAACTGCCAAAAGGATATTCCTAAAGCACAGGTCTGTGTCCTCCCTTGGTTAAGATGCTCCAGTGGTTCCCTATTGACTCCAAGAAGCAGTAGTCTGACATTTAGAACATTTCAAAATATTGGCCCCACCCACCTTTTCTTCAAGTTTGTCACACACACATTATTCCCCTTTAACTAGGTTGGACTAGCCAGACTGGTCTACTTGGTTTTTTGGACACATGACATTTCCTCTCTGTGCATATTTGCACATATTGCAAAACAAACCGCCTTCACTTCAGCCTCTTGGAATCCCTAGCTTTCTTAAAAGTTCCCCCTAAATCCCATTTCCTATACCAGCTCTTTCCTGACACTCCCCTCCACACCATACTACTGCTATCTCCTGCCAAAATCACCTTCCATTTATTTCATGTTTTTGAGCAAATGTAAATGCTATTGTTTGAGGTGGTCTCACCAGTGAGATTATTCCTTTCTTATTCCTGGAAGCTATGCTTCTCTGCTTGTAGCCTAAGAGGCTATTAGTTTTCTTGACCATCCTAATATCCTGTTGACTCACACTAAGTGTGCAGTCCAAGAAACCTTCCAGGTTTTTTTCAGACAAACTACTAACTATTCCTGCCCCAATTCTATGGGCTGATGATTTTTAAAAACCATCTTCAACCTTGTTCCTTATTTAATCTTTACTCCTTTCAAACATTCAACAACTTATTAAGCACTTACTTTTTCATTTTATTTATTAAGCACCACTGGACATGCAAAGAAAAATATAACAGACCCAGTGCTCAAAGAGCTTATATTCTAATGAGGGAACTGAGAAGAGAGAAGATAAAATATATTCACAAAACTATAACAAAAGTTACAATATAATCAAGCTGTATAAAAGGATTCAGAGCGGACGAGATTAAAGATTGGATGGGGAAAGACTATTTCCAGGGAAAACTTCATAGAAGCTTTGAAAGAATAGAAAGATTATAATACCATAAAATTTATAATACTTAAAATAATTTCTTTGTAGGGAAACCTTTTTCCATCTAGCAGGTAGATGGCATAGTGCATAGAGCACTGGGCCTAGAATCAAGAAAACTTGAATTCAAATCTGGTCTCAGACCCTGGACAAGTCAGTTAACTTCAGTCTACCTCAGCTTCCTCAACTATAAAATGGACATAATAGCACCTACCTTCTAGGATTGTTGTGAGGATCAAATGAGATACCTGTAAATGCTGCTGTACAGCTTAATACAATGCCTGGCACTTAGAAGGCACTTAATAAGTGATTGATGGCCACATACAGAGCAGCAATTTAATTTATTTTTTCTTTCTTAGAAGTAGAAACAAAATATTCAACTTGCTCAATTTTTAAATTAAGAAAAGGAATCATAAAACTGAACTCAGCGAGAACAAAAGTAAAATTATGTTTCAGCTCTAATAATATGGAAGGTGTTAGAAGTGGACGAGAGGAGATAAAGGGGGAATGAATGGAAGGAAGGGTAAAGAAGGAGAAAATGGAAGAGAAAAGAGAATGACAGGAGAGAGAGACTGAAAAATACAAATCAATCTGAATGGGAAGAGAGAGATACACAAAGAGAAGAAAAGCAGAGGGAGAGACACAAGAAAGCAGAAAAGGGAGAGAAACACAGTAATAAGGCTGAGTAGGTTTTGAGGTAAGCTATTTGTTCCAGCTTCTATTCTGTTAATCATTTGATCTGGGGAAGGTGGTAATCAACTTTTAAAAGAGAAGAGTCATCTTTTAATAATTCTTTTATAGTATCTTATAGGAGAGATTTTAACCACTCTGTACTGATTCCTGTTGTAATTCCTAAAAGTCTCTCCTATGGAAGCTATGGAGACTTACTTTCTCATTGAAAGAGAGTTGTAGTAATATAGTAATCTGTACAACTGTGAGGTACTAATCTCTATGGAGTTAAGAAGAAGTTAAGTGCAGTGTTAATACGTGAGGAAATATGAGAAATTGTGGAGAGTGAGGTGGAAAAGAAAAAAAGATAAGAGACATTTCTTTTATCATGCTAAGAAGCTGGAGGGGATTCTTGCAAAGAAATTTTGTTATGCTGAGTAAACTAAATGGTATGAGACTATGGTTTTCAGAAGGGAACATAACACCTCTGCATTACAGTGAGGTTTAAAACGGATTCTGGTTGTGATTATTCTCACATCTAAAATATTTCAAAGAATTATCTATGTTTTATTATTGATTTTATTGTTAATAAATCGTATGTTCATTAACTATGATATTAATTTAGCCCTAGGAAATTAAGGGATTTAATATATAAAGATGAGTACTATTCAAATAAGAGGTTTATTAAATTAATAATATTAAGCACAAGGGTGGGGACTAGGCCCAGTGCTCTATGCACTATGCCATCTGAGCTTAGTTGATTGGGAGACATACGTTGAAATTTTATTAAACAATGAGCTACGTGAGTATACCCCTGGATAACCCTAGATCTCAAGCTGACATGATTAACTAACCTGGTTACAATTGAGGAGTATTCCTACTAACCTTGTTAGACTATACTTTGACTACTGTATTTGATTTATGTAAGAAAACAGGACCTGGCCCTGTGATTTCACTGATATAGGATAACTCCAGTATGAGCAAACTTTCTAAGGCAGGATAGTATTTTCTTTGCTTCTATTCTTAAAGATTTACAGTTAAGACTCAGAGTACTAAGAGGTTAATGGACTAGATGAGGTTCACACACAGATAATGTGTGTCAGGGACAAAACAAGACCTGGACCCAGGTCTTCCTATCTCTGAGGCCAGCTCTCTATCCACTCGGCCACACAGCCTTTGATATAAGTAAATACAACAAAATAAATAGAAAAGCCAAATAATTATATATTAACTCCAGAAAACTCTGATGTAGCCTAGGAACTAAAGGAGTGGCCCCAAGGTAACCCTACAGTTTTCTTCTATAAGTTTAACAGATAAGCTAATTTCCACTTTGGAAAGCAGGGGAACAGATGAGAGAATGAAGAAGAAAGCCTGGCAACAGCATGTTGCCTAGTGGAGAGGGGAAGGACAAATAGGGACCATATCCAAGGAGATAATGCTCGAATGAATTGCTCTAGCCAGGAGGGAGGAATGGTTTGGCCTTAGACCTAAACTACATAGGTATGACTTCCACATTGCACGAGTTAGGGGAAATGGCAAACTTTGATCTGAAAAACCCACATAAAAATTTTTGGCCCTCCCTTCATACGAGAGAAGTCTGAATTATTATGGTATTAAAAGATAAAATATGCTGATAATACTATATGCTGACCTGCAATGTATTGAAACCACAATGGAGAAAATCATGATGTGGAAGGGATAACTATTTTCTTTCAGGATAAGGCATTCACTGTTCTTGGTAATAAAATGTTTGCACGTTGATGAGATGAGTCAACATACGTATACAGAGTTTTTTCTCACCTAAAAGAACTGTAATTTTGTATTTGGTGAGCTACAGTCAAGTCTCTGAATGCTCTAATCTATTACTCAATTAAATTAAAAAATATTCATTAAATATTTGCTGTATAAAGAGTACTGTGATAGGTGCTGGAAGAGATAAAAAAATTTTGACAAGTCATAATCGCTCTCTTTAGGGAACTTATAGTCACGTAGGAGACAATGATAGCTTGAATAATCTGAGTACATGCTAAAACAGAACACATAAACAAAGGGAAAACAAATTACTATGTGAGATCCAAGGTATAAAAGTTCATGAAAAATGCTAGTAGAATCTAGATTTAGGAATACAGGATGTGGGAGGGATATGATTGGATATTTAAGGACAAAGGAAAAAGTTCAGAATAGTAACTGTGGAGAATAATAAATGTTTGTTGAATGAAAAGACTAAAAGAAGAAACTCTAGGACTGTGGAACAATGCCTATGTTCTCAGGTTAAGAGGAATAAGTTTAATACAAATATATTCAATACTCTAATTTATATTTAATTTATTTCAACAAACTTTTATTTCTATGTGCAAGGTTACTATCCTTGGAACAGAAATATGAAGAAAAGTATTTCTATGTGTAACAGTTTTAAAAGTCTGGATCTTTTTGCTGCTCTTATGATTCAGAATATATGGTAAGGGAAAGGGGTGGCTATGGCATGGAGATGAGAAGGAAGAGAAGTTAGAAAAAGTTCCAATAATCATTACATGGGGTATGTCACTTTTAGTGGAAAGAGGGTGACTCACAGAAAAATCCTAACGAAAATCTACAAAGGTATTCCTCTGTATATTTTCTCACGCAATCTCTGCATTCTAAGTAGCGTAATAAATGAAGAGGATCCTACTTTCATGCGTGGTCCTGGAGGGGCAGCCCTCCTTCATTCCATCCCTCTCTTACTTCAGCTCTCTTCTTGTTTTTTATCTCCCTTTCGATAGGGGCTGGTGTTAATTTTTTCCCCTTTTTTTTCTCAGGGGGGGAAAGGCAGGGCAATTGGGGTTAAGTGACTTGCCCAAGGTCACACAGCTAGTGTGTCAAGTGTCTGAGGCTGGATTTGAACTCATGTCCTCCTGATTCCAGCTCCGGTGCTCTACTCACTGCGCCACCTAGCTGCCCCGTTGTGTTAATTTTTAACCTTAGCTTCTGTTTAAAGAAAAACTTCCATTTCTTGGTAGAGGCCCAAGCAAAACATGGTAGAAAATTAAACCAGTATATTTGGCTGATTAAAATGTAAATTATCATAAGTAGTACTAATACTTGATTTGCAGTAAGGAAGACCTGAAGTTCAAATTCTACCGCTAACACTTAACAACTGTGTGACCCTGGGCAAGTCCCTTAACCTCTGCCTCAGTTGCCTCATCTGCAAAGTGGGAGTAATACAAATAGCACCAGACTCATAGGGTTGTCGTAAGGATCAAACAATATTTGTAAAGCTGTGGTCAAACTTCAAAGCGCTGTGTACATGCCAGGTGTCAATCTCCCGCTTGAGGAGTTTACGTAACAACATGTACGCAGGAGGGATAGCGACATCGGCATAGAGGACAAAGTGCCAGGCTGGGAGTCAGGAAGGCCCAGGGTTAAAATCCCACCTCCAACACTTACTAGCCATACAAGCCCACGTGTCACAACTTTGATGCGTCTCAGACAAATGCCTGCGATCTCTCTAAATCTGAGACGGGCCGTGATCAGCACTGGTGGAAAGGACAGGTGCTTCGTGTTTCTACATGCCAGAGGGAGAGGGCATTGTGAAGCGGAGGGGTGGGCAGAGGATGACATGAGGAATCAGCAGTGACTGTAAAAAGGAAGTGGCGCCTCAGCTAAGTCTTAAAGGATATCGGGGAGGCTAAGAAGTCCGGATGATTAAAGAATATATTATTTAAAAGGGGAAGGGGGGAGAAATTTACATGCTAACTCTATTACATATTTAAAAGGAATAGCAAGTTAGACAAAAGAGATTCGCAGTTTCATGTACAATCTTTTTATTATATCTTATGGAAATGTTTGTTCTATTCCATAAACTAAAAATAAAATAAATAGAAAACAACAAAAAAAAAAGGGTATTATATGCATGGGGAAAGCCTGTGCAAAAGCACAGATGGGAAATGGCAGGCCAATTTTAGGAAATCACAAATAGGCTGATAAAGCATGAAGGTAGTGTGTGTGAAGGCAAGTCATATGAAATGTCTGAAAATGTGAAAGACAAATTGTGGAGGGCTTTAAGTGACAGAATGAAAAGTTCACATTTTATCCTAGAAAAGACAGGAGCCACAAAGATTTTTGAGTAAGGGAATGACACAATCAGCCCTGTATTTTACAAATACTAACTTCACAGCTATGCAAAGGAATTAAAACTCCCATTTTATTTTGAGGTACAAAGTAAATCACATTTCAAAAATTTCTATTGATAAAATGGTCGTTTTGGTATACCTAAAGAATAAGAAAGACAGGTTTAGATTTATTTTAAAACAAGAGAACATTTACTACAGAAAAATTAGAATTAGTCTTAATGTTGTTACACTGTACTGTATAGTGAACTGGATAAATATCATACTATGATTATTTAATTTTAAAAAATTCTTATCAAGCACTCAACCTTTGACCATACCCTTAGCATGAATTTCATAATTCATATGAACATTAACTCTTTCTAGCTACTGGATTTACATTAAGAAAATAAAATACTGACACACTTTCATAAAGAGATGATATTCACATATAATCTATCCCATTGTCACCTTAAAAAAAAAGAGGCATTTTCTTACCTAGACATATGGTGGGCAGCAGTGCCTAAAGCTCTTCGCCCCAGAACACAGAGTCCATAACAAAGAGTTACTAGGGAGGAATCTTTATCTGCATCTAGTGGCTTTGAAAAAAGTGAAAAAATGTTAGAGAACGGACCACTACCGAATAACTCAGGCCGAAGGGAAAGAACACTCTTAGGTAAAAAGGGATGTAACATAACAAATGGAATTCTCATTTGTTGTTTGGCTTCATCTTCAAACAAAAATCCTAATAAAATTAAACTTAGCCCTAAGAAAAAGTGAATCATTAACATAAGCCATGAATACTTTGGGATCCATAGATTTAATCTGGTGCTATAAAAATAAAATACAATAAAATCATTGTCTTATAATTGACCAAGTGGAAACTTTTGAAATCAGTTTTTCTTAAATAGCTCCCAAGAGAAATATTGATTCCAATAATAGGTGAATATATTTTTACTATAATAAGGATTACTGAGAAAGCCTGGCTTATGACAGTTTTCGATGACAGAAATACTCAATTTATCTATCATCAGATAGGACAATGAAAGTAAATTTAAGAGCACATTTCACTTACTGTACCCATGACCAACTATAATATGCATATAGAATACTTTGTCACACCCTTAGAAAAAAACAGTAGCACTTCATTATTCAATAAGATACTTTCAAGAAACAACAGTCAGGGTTAATAGCTTGGCTATTCTAATTTTTCTCATGAATGTGAAGTGTATTTAACTCCCTTAATAACCAAGTATATGGGTCCATGATGAAAATACACTAAAAGGTGATTAGCTTTAAATCCAACTTAATTTCACACATATTTAACAAATTTGTGTGAGCAATACATAGACGAGAAACCTGGATAGGAGGGTGCATACTCCAACACACTTACCTTTGCTCTTCTAGAACAGCAATATTCAATCCAGTTGAGGTAAATCACACAGAAACTCTCTCTGGATATGCCTGCTAGCCGATGATCATAATCTTCATCGATATTTGGATTAAATGTAGGGTCCACATCAACATAATTGCGGTCAGCACACAGGCGTAGTCCTTCCTGCATTGTCTCATTGGCCAGCCATTCCTCTAGTTTGGAGGATGTTGTAACATAATAGATGATGCCCTAAATTGCAACAACAACAAAAAGGTTGTAACATAGCAAAAAATGTCTTAAAATGCAAAAAAAAAAAATGAAGACAGTAAGTATCCACCATGTACAAACGACTTCTCTAAGCACTGAAGATACAAAGAGTACCATTAAAAAGCTTATATTCTTTGGTTGGGAAGGAGGGAGGAAATGCAACATGTATACTAGATGAATCAATAATAAACAATTTCAAAAGACTGAGAAAACACTAACAACTGGAGGGAATCAGAAAAGGCCTTGAGTAGGAGGTGGCACATAATTTGTGTTTTGAAGGACACATTCTCAAAAGGATTCTAAGAAGTGGAGGTGAGAGAGGAGTAAATTCTAGACATGGGGGAAACACCTGTGCAAAGGCATGGTGACAAGTGATGGAATGTCAATGACAGGGTATAGTCCACTTTGACTAGACCTAAGCATGCATGAAGGAAAAGTAATATGAAATATAGATGGAAAGGTAAGTGGAGGCCATGACATGATGAGATTAAGACACTAAGCTAACAATTTTCTATTTTCTCCCAGAGTCTAGAGAGTAATAAGTAGATCAGTGATGTGGTCAGACCTGTGTCTTAGAAATGTCAAGCTGGCAGCTATATGGAAGATGGATTAGAAAGAGGATAAGACTGGAAGCAGAGAGACCAATTAAATAGGTGGCTTTAATATAGCCTGAACTACCGTAGCAGCAGTGCAAGTGGAGAGAAGGTGATGAACAAGAGGGATGATGAGGAGATAGAACTGACAAGACTTGGTAGCTAACTGGATAGAGGGAGCCATAGGAAAGAGCCAAGGATGGCCCCGAAGTTACAAACCTAGGTGACTGAAAGGATGGTAACATCTGCAACAGAAATAGTTTGGAGATGGGATGGGTTGGGGGGAATGGTTTGAGATATATTTAAGATGTCTACAAGACAAGCAGATGGAATCACCCAACAGGGGTGGTGATGAAGGACTGGAATTAAGGAGATTATAATTGGACATATAGAACTAGAGAACAGCTAATTGAACCTATGGCAACCAAAGAGATCAGGAAGGAAGTGTAGAGGAAGAAAAGAGCACTTAGGACAGAGCCCTGGGAAATTAGGATGATAAGCAAAGGAGACTGGGAAAGAATAGTAAAAGAAGCAGGAAGAAAACCAAGAGTGAACCCCTTCTTTTCCCTTTCAAATCTTCCTACACCTTACCGTCCTTCACATATTCTACAATTCAGCAATATTATAGTTTTCTGCCTTTCCAGTTGTCTGACGCCTCATACCTCTCTCCCCTGTGTACTCTACCACCAGCGGCACTAGCCTCCTTGCTGCTATTTCTTGCACACAACACTCCGACTCCCAGTTTTGGACATTTTCACTGGGTATTCCCCCATTCTCCCTCCTCATCTGTGTCCTGGTTTCCATGGCTTCCTTCAGGTCCTAGGTAAAAATCCTACGTTCTATAACAAGCCTTTCCCAATTTCTCTAAATGCTAGTGACTTCCCTCTAAGATTATCTTGAATGTATCCTATATGTACCTTGTCTGTATGTAGTTGTTTGCTGTTATCTATTCCTTTGTCTATTGTGAGACTGTGAATTTAAGAGCAGGGCCCGCTTTTTACTTTTTATCGCTAGCCCTCAGCACAGTTTCTGGCATATAGTAGGCATTTAACATATGCTTACTGACTTCAAAGTAGAGTCACAAAAGCCATGAGAGGAGAGGATTTAAAAAACCCTCAAGTTTATTTTTAATAAATACTGTAACACAGTAATGGACAATAGGAATAATGCTGACAAATAGGTAAGTTATCATTATTTGAAAGGCTCTACTAAAATCCTTCTTTGATATTTCATTATAGTGAGAGGTTACCATGGGCTTACAGTGTAAACACAGGCAGTTAACATTACTAATATGAGCCTGGACCTGATGTATCTATTAACTGAAGACAAGCTTAGCTAAATCCTGAGTGCCACATTATTAGAAACTTGGCAACAGTAACTCATTATGCCAAAATTACTAAGGTGGAGGGACTCAGAACTGGATAAAAAAAAAAAAAGCTTTCTACAATGATGAAAGAATGGTGGAAGTTTTGCTTTAAGGACTAGTGTCCTAGATAAATTGTCATTAACATCTGAAATACTGTGAACAAAAAAATGAGCTAGGAAACACTTTTAAAAGAATTTCTAGGTAGTTGACTATTATATCAAAAAGAGAATCTGTATAATATCATTCATGTATATAGTAACACCTTTTCTGGACCTTGATCTAATAGCATCTTAATAGCTGACTTGGGTTAAGTTTCATTACAATTAAATGGAAGATATTAAAACACCTGTACCTGCAGTGGTACTTATTAGGTAACAATGAACAATCGACTAGCATTTATTAATCAACTGCTAGGTGCCAGGCATACAAACACACATAAAAGCAATCCTTGATCTCAAGGAGTGTTCATTCTAGTAGAAGACAAGTGGTTCTAAGTGTGTACACACATATTATATATAAGTGAAACAAAAACAGAATAAAAACAAAAAAAGTCAAAGTAGTTATATACAAAGTAGTTAAGGAGAGAAGACACTAGTAGTTGGGGGCTTAGGAAAGACTTCCTGTAGAAGGTGGTACTTAAGCTGCACCTTGAAAGAGAAGAGGGACTGTATGAGGCAAAAGGGGAGCAGGGAGTACATTCAAGGCATAGGAGACGGCTGTTATAAAGACATGAGTATAGGAAAGGAAGGGCCACAGAAGGCTGCAGTGTGGGAAGGAGAGTAATGTACAATAAGGCTGAAAAGATAGGGCCAGTCGCGTGGAGCTTTGAAGGCTAAACAGAAGACAAGGAGTGAGAATAATCAACAATGAAACAAAACTATCATTCTCTGTAAACAACATAATGGTATACTTAGAGAAACCTAGAGAACCAACCAAAAAAGTAGTTTAAATAATTAACAACTTTAGCAAAGTTTGTAGGACAGAAAATAAACCCACATTAATCAACATTTCTATATATTACCAACAAAACACAGCAGGAAGAGTTAGAAAGAAAAATTCCATTTAAAATAACTGCAGACAATTTGCAATACTTGGGAGTGTACCTGCCAAGACAAACCCAGGAACTATATGAATACAATTACAAAACACTTTTTACATAAGTAAAGACAGCTTAACAACTGGAGAAATACTAATTGTTCATGAGTAGGCTAAGCCAATGTAATCAAAATCAAAATTTTACCAAAATTAATTTACTTATTTCAGTGCCATACCAATTACACTACCAAGGAATTGAAGATCTAGGAAAAACAGTAACAAAATTCAACTGGAAGAACAAAAGGTCAGGGATGTCAAGGGAATCAGTAAAAAAAAAAAAGTGTTAAGAAAAGCAGCCTGGCAATATCAGATTTCAAACTACATCACAATAAGGTCATCATCAAAACAATGTGGTAATGGCTAAGAAATAGAGGGGTGGAACACAATACACAATGGTAAATAATGGTAAATAATCATAGTAATCTAGTGTTTCATAAAACATAAGCTCTAAGCTTTTGGGGCAAGAACACACTATCTTACAAAAATTACTGGGAAAACTGCAAAACAGTTTGGCAGAAACCAGAGACCAGTATCTCATCCTATATGCCAAGATAAGGTCAAAATAGATAAATGATTTAGATATAAAAGGTGATATGAGCAAATTAGGGGAGACAGAAATTTTTACCTGTTAGATCTATGGAGAAGGGAAGAGTTTATGACCAGAGATAGAGCAGACCATCAAAAGCATAATGGTTACTTCTGATTACACGAAATTAAACATTTTTGCATAATATTAACAAAGTCACTGCAGTCAAAATTAGAAGGAAAGCATGAAACTGGGAAAAATTTGTATATCAAGTTTCTCTAATAAAGGCCTCACTTCATAGGGAACTAAGTCCAATTTATAAAATGAGCCATTCCTCAACTGATAAATGGTCAAAGGAAATGAACAGGCAGTTTTTGGAAGAAAAAAATCAAAGCTATATATAGTCACAAGAAAAAATGCTATAAATCATCATGGATTAGAGAAATGCATATTAAAACAACTCTGAGGTTCTACCTTAAACCTATCAGATTGGCTAACACAACACAAAAGAAAAATGATAACTGCTGAAAGGAATGTGGATAAACAGGGTCATTAATGCACTGCTGGTGGAGTTGTGAATGGGTTCAACCATTCTGGAGAACAAATCCAAACTATGCCAAAAGGGCTATAAAACTGTGGCTACCACTACTGGGCCTGCCTCCCAAAGAGATCAAAGAAAAAGGAAAAGGATCTATGTGTACAAAATTTTTTTTTGAGGGGGAAAGGCAGGACAGTCAGGGTTAAGTGACTTGCCCGAGGTCACACAGCTAGTAAATATGTCAAGTGTCTGAGGCCGGATTTGAACTCAGGTCCTCCTGACTCCAGGGCCAGTGCTCTATTCACTGTGCCACTTAGCTGCCCTGTACAATAATATTTACAGCAGCTTTTTGTGATGGTAAAGAATTGGAAACTGAGGGGATACCCATTAATTGAGGAATGGCTGAACAAGTTGTGTTATACGATTGTGATGGAATACCATTGTGTTATAAGAAATGATGAGCAAAATGGTTTCAGAAAAACCTGAGAAGCCATATATGAATTGATGCAAAGTAAGCAGAATCAGGAGATCATGGTATACAGTAAGAGTGTTATTGTAACAATGTTCAATTACGAAAAATATGGGAAGATCTATATGAACTGATACAAAGTGAAATGAGCAGAATGAGTGAATTACTGTACACAGTAAGAGCCATATCGTAATGATGTTCAATCGTGAAAGACTTAGGTACTCTGATCAATACAATGATCCAAGAGAATTCCAAAGGATTCATGATGAAAAATGCTATACGTGAAAATGCTAACATATACAGAACAGATGAACTGAATGCAAATTGAAATATAATTTTTTCCACTGTATTTTTCTTGCTTTTTTCTTTTTGCAACATGGCGAATATGGAAATATGTTTTGCATGATTTCACTTTATTATTCCTTGCCTTACCAATCGGTGAGGGGGGGAGAAAATCTGAAACTCAAAATTAAAAAAAGTGAATGTTAAAAATAAATAATACATTCTTTTCTTGATAGTACTTTTTCCAATTACATGTAAGGATAGTTTTTAACATTCATTTTTGTAAAATTTTGAGTTCCACTTTTTTCTCTTTCCTTCCCCCCTTCCCAAGACAGCAAGCAATCTGATATAGGTTATACATGTACAATCATATTAAACATATTTCCACATCAGTCATGTTGTGAAAGAAGAATCAGAACAAAAAGAAAAAAGTGAAAATAGTGAAAATATTTCGATCTGCATTCAGGCTCCACAGTTCTTTCTGGACATCATCAGCATTTTCAATCACGAGTCTTTTGATCATTCTATTACTGAAAAGAGCTAAGTCTATCGTAGCTAATCATCGTACAATGTTCTCTGATTCTGCTCACTTCACTCAGCATCAGTTCATGTAAGTCTTTCCTTGTTTTTCTGCAATCGGCCTGCTCATTATTTCTTACAGCAAGATAGTAAAAATACATTTTTTTAAAAGGAAAGCTAAACAGAGGAGGTTATGTCTTTTCTTAAAAGCAATAAGGAGAGACTGAGTAAGGCAGTCACCTGGTTACCTTAGTGTGGAGAATAGACTGGAGTGGAAAGTTACTGGTATCCTTTGCCAAATCCAATGACCTGTTCTCAGTCCTCAATCCTCTTGACCTCTCCTCAGCTCTCTGCCTTCATATTCTCTTCTCTCTAGTTTTTTGGGACGCTTCTTCATCTTAGTTCTCACTCATCCTATCTCACCACTCATTTTCAGCTTCCTTAGCTGGATCCTCATCCAGGCCATACCCTCCAACTGCAGGTGTCCAACACCATTCTGTCCCGGGCCACCTTCTTTTCTCTCTAGATATTACTTCACATGGTGACCTCATCAGCTCCCATGGATTTAATTACCATCTCTATGCTGATGATTCTTAAATTTACCTATCCTGCCCCAACCTTTCTGCTGACCTCCAGTCTCACATCTTCAATTGCCTTTCAAATACCTAATCTTTACATTCAGTAGATATGTAATATATTAAAAAACATAAACTAATAATCTTTCACCCAAAATTCTTCCCCATTTTAAACTTCTCCATCACTATCAAAGGCAATACCATCCTCTTAGTCTCGCAGGCTCACAACGTAGGTGTCATTCTTGATTCCTCGCTATTTCTCACCCATGCCCTCCCCCACCCCATCCAAGCTGTTATAAAGGCCTGTCCCTTTTACCTTTCTAACATCTCTGTAAAAGAACAGTACTACTTTCAGAAATAGAAATTTTGAAGAGGAGAGGATATGGGAGAAAAGATAATAAATCTTGTTTTAGACATATTGGGTTTGAGATTTCTTTGGGACAGCTACTTTGAAATGTCTAAAAAGCAGTTAGTTATATGGGACTGAAGTTCAAGGGAATGACTAGGGCTGGATTTACAGTTCTGTTAGTCAAACACACAAGAACTGATCAAGTCACCAAGAGAAGGAATACACCAAAACAAATGAAAAAAAAGGGGGGGATACACCAAGATTAGACAGCTTTTTCTCAGAGTCTGGGAAAGGGAGGAGAGATTTAGGACAGTAGCATGAAGGGATAGTTTAAAAAAAATTTTTTTTAAGGATAGAGAATTGGCTGTGTTTGAAGGGAGTTAGGAAAGAAGCAGAATATTGGGAGAAGCTGAAGATAACTAGGGGGTGGGGGAGGGTTTAGATAAGGAGACAAGAAGAACACGATGGCATTATAGATAAGAGCTGGCCTTGGCAAGAAAGTCCACCTCATTGTCAAAGACTAGGGGGAAGAAGAGTGTGGGAAGTGACGCTAAGAGATGAATAAAAGGGGAGTAGAGGGAGCTCATAGTGAATGGCCTCAACTTTCTCAGTACAGTAAGAGGGGAGATCCTTAGCTGAGTTGTGAGAAATGAGATGTGGGAGGAAGTTTGTAATAGCTTCTGAGGAGAACGAAATAGTGAATCAATTAGGAAGGAATAAAAGCAATAACTTGCTTAAGTAAGAGCCCATTTCAACTAGGATAATATGATTTTATAATGTACCTGGCAAAGAACCCACAAAATCTGAGGAAGGCATGAAAAAACTGCTAAAGGTTTATCGTGTTTTAATCATTCAAACTTCGTGTAGATTTCTAAATCAGAGACCAAATACATTTTTGCAAACTATTTCTGTAAAATTTATAACTAACTGAAGAGATGGCCATTATTTACTGCCTATCTTTAATATTGTATGGTTCAATGAAGTACTATTGAAGAACGGAATAATGTGACTTTGTAAATACATCATATTAACTGCTCTGGGATTGCAGAGATCATTTCTGTTTTAAACTATCAGATCTTAGTTAGTTCTCCAAATCCCTTACTTTAACATAGTATGTGGTAAGTATTTTCCGAAGATCAAACACTTGCAGCATAGACGCCGCACTGTTGTCAGTGATGCTGTAGCCTTCCAGCACATACTTGGTGACAAGAACCTCCCAAGCTAGCCAGCGTTGACTGAATGCAGCGTTAAAGGAGAGCATGTGGGGAAGATGACCAGGTTCGCAGCAACAGAAGCCATCATCTTCATCTACTCCTTCAGTAATGGCTTCTACTTCTCGTTGTTGGCAGTAAGTACCTTTAAAAAGAGAAGATCATTACAAAGGAAAGAAAAATGAAGTGGATAAATAGAAAACATCAAGGATTAAAACCAAAATAAAAGAACTCCACAAATCCTGAAATTTTGTATTACCTTAAGAAATATAGTTTATGTTGCTGACAAAAATTCAATTTAAGTCAACTGCTGATAATTTGTGTGTGGATTACATTCAGCAGAACTTTGTTTTTTTTGTCAAATTTCCTCTGTTATATAAAAATCCAGTCACTTTTCCTTACTGTCCCAAAATCTAGACCAATAACTTAGTTTAAAAGAAACATAATAAAGAATTGTGGTCAATCATCTACAAAAAGTAACATGGAGTAAAACTGGCCATTTAAGGAGGCAATTACTTATTTGGAATAGGCGAAAGTTCCAGGCAGTTAGGTATGTACATACCAAACGTTTGAGCAATGGACCTGATCTCAAGGCTCATATCCTAATTCACTGGTCATGGTGGGGGAACTGAAGTACTCCTTGCTTCCCAATGTCACATATAGTCTCTCTACCACAAACAAACTTATCATCCAACCCACATCCTGGTAGCTACCAATCCACAGGTTATTCTCTCTCTTTTCTCAATGAGTTCAGTGTATTTTCTTTGAGCCTGGCAATTCCTGCCATCGAAGTAGGGAACTTCCCAGTTCCTCCATCTATTTAGTTCCTTTGACCCATAACTCCTACTTTATCACACCTACACAGTCATGCCTTTGATCTTGTCAATACCCACAAATGTTCCCCTTCAATGTTCATCAACTCTGAACTTCTAACTGATCATAATCTTTCGTATCATTCAGTCTTTCCCAATACCTTTCAAACTCTAACCTAGCCTATTATTTGTCCTTCCCAGGACCTCCAATTAGGCCAGCACCTTTGCACTGGCTACACTTTGCTCCTTTGACTTCTTGTTCCTTTGCTTTATCACTGTAACTTGTCAATCCGTAATCCTCTCACACTCCCATCATCCACCTTTTCTGCTCCTATTCACTGTGGCTGAAGGAAGTCAGGAAACTGCTGTTTAAATCCATTACAAATTTATGTTATCTTCTAAACTGGGCCCTCCTGACAATAAAACAATCCTTCTACTCCACCTTACTCAAAACTGTGGCTATTCCAAACCTTATCATTGCCCCTTCAGCCTCCAAAAAGCCTGGCACCTTCTCAGCTCAGGACCTAGATTCATGCTTCACCAACATAATTATGATCATCTGACAAAGTTTCCTCTTCTCCCCTTCTCTTCTCACATCATCCCCCATTATTTCTTCCTTTACCCCAGATTCTAATAAAAAGGTGGCCCTTCTTACCAAACCAAACCCCTCCATACGCACCCTCGATCCCATGCATTCCTGTATTCTCTAGCAGATTGCTCCTGATACCACCCCCTGCTGCTTCTCTGAGTCTTTCCCATACAAATGCATATGTATGCGCTTACATGTGTGCATCACTATATGACCCTAAGGTTATGAACTTATATCAGTTCTCCAGATAATTTGAAGGGATTATAAGTTAAAACAGTTGTTTTAGCCGTTTCCTTCTGGGGGAGCTCCCTTGAACCAATAAAATTATAGGTCTAGACAGGAAAAATACTTTATACACAATGTACTGATGAATTAAAATTTTATTTCTAAGGTAAATTTTTTTTTAAATACTCCATTAAGTTATTCCAATGAACAGAACTATTTGAGAGTCCCAAGAAAGTTCTAATGGTAGACATTTGCAAAATACAATTAAGGGTTTTATAATATCTACTGCAATCCTTCTGGTAAAATGGAGAGCCACTAGTTCTGATGAGATATATTTTCCAGATCTCTGGGAACTGCCATGTAACCTGCTGATATACCGTGAGGATCCTGTGCGTTCTCATCAACCTTGACCCTTAACCTTTAGGTCTTCCAGACCTTCCCAAACTTTCTTACATGTGCTGGTTCCCTTAAGTATAGTGAGAGCTCCTTGTGAGGCCTGTCTCTCTTTTTCTATTTGTATCTCCAGCACTTAACACAGTGCTTGGCACACAGTAAGGAGTTTAAAAGACTTTTTCATTCATTCAATATTTCTGCACTTCAGTATCCTCATTTATGAAATGTAAAAGCTGCATTAGATGTTCTATAAGGTCATTTCCAGTTTCATAATCATCTGATTCTAACTTCTGACAAGGACATATGAACTGGGAATTTATATATCAGTCTTATAGAAATATGGGAAAAATTCACATAGGGCAGAGAACTGAAGCTCCAAAAATGAGTGTAATGCCTAAGAATATAGAAAAACAAGAAAACCATGATTTGAAAGTTGGGGAATTTCTCCCAATTTTGGATATATGGCAAGTCAAATCAATATCCTTCAATGCACGAAGTATCAGATAGATCATGAATCATTAATATAGGGAAGCTATTCTTGTGTCCTGTAACACTATAGTAATGAATTTCCATTATATACTTTTAAAATGCATTTTATATCTCAAGCTTACACCTGAATAAGCACAAATCAATCATAAGGCCAGGAAAAATAACTCAAACTACTCATGGTATGTTAATAGCATCACTTTCTTATACAAGGAATAGCTTATGACTACTCTCTAATTATGAAATTGAACTAATTCTGATTTTCCGTTTTTCCATTCCAAAAGCTAAGGCTTAATTTTATGTTAACACCTACTTTGGGATTAAGGTTATCACCAAATAAAACATATAAATCAAGACAGATGCAACTTAAGAAATAAAGTAATAAGCACCTTACCTCTAAATTCAAGTCCCCTCAGCTGGAAAGTGACAAGACCATTGCCTATCTCTATAAGATGTACCAATGCATTGAGATAATCAGAAGCAAGAATGAAACAGTCCCCAGTACTGTAGTTTCCCCATCGCCCAAGCAGCAAATCTCCACACAGACTATGCTGTAAGGAACGGGTTAAATGCTCATAAAAGATGGAATTCAGATTGTTGTCATCTGATCCTACAGGGATTAAAAAATAAAAACAAATCTTAATTCTCACTACTTTTACAGCCCAAGTGAAATAGCAGTGCTTAATATATTAAAAATGAACTCACTTCCAGTGAAGGTTGTTATCTAATTGTTTTTTGACAGGAGGTATCCATTTTATACATTTATAATTTCTAATTTTACTTTGGCCTATGATTTTTTACTTTAGCCTATGATTTAGTTTCTTACACTTTTTAATTTCCTCTCTTGTTTTGAAAGCATCTACCTATAATTCACATAGGCCCAATGTGTAATCATTTTTATAAAAACGAAAATTAAAAATGTTCAGGTAAAGTCCTTTCACATTTATCCACTTAAATTTCCTAATATACAGTATATTCCTCTGATCAAAGTTCAGATTATATATGAATCTTGTAAAATGGTAAAGGCATTTTAATAACATTTCCACATCACCAGCAGGGAAAAGGCCCTATTTGGAAAGAACAATATAAAGAATTATTAAAATAAACCATAAAAACCCAAACAAACTAGGAAAGGAAGTACATAAAAAATTTAGAGGTATAAGATAGATATGATTTATGGGAAAAGGAAAAGACAAAAAATGGACTTAGATCCAGACATGAATTCCACAGTTTGGGGCTCTGATTAAAGAAAGTGAACTTAAATTTAACTTATTCATTTCTCAAAGAAAAGAGTCTTCCTATGAATACTATTTTCTTTCACAAAGAAATATAAAAGAGGATGGGATTTTTTAAAAATAAAAGTTTTTGTTTAAGCGGGCCAGGCATGGAGGCTCACACCATAATCCCTGCAAAGGAGAAAGGCTTTTGGATCGGTTGAGGTCAGGAGTTCTAGGCTGCAGCAGGACTAAAGTCAATTGGCTCTCTGCATTAAATCCAGCACCAATATTGTATGCCTTCCCCAGAATGGGGGTACAACAGGTTGTCTAAGGAAAGGTAAATGGGCTCGTGTCAGAAACGAAGCAGGTTAAAACTTCCATGCAAATCAGTAGTGAGCTTAGGCCCAGGAGCGGATATTACCTTTCCAACCTATGAAAAGTAAGGAGATCCAGTCTTCTCATCACCATTTAATTAGTTTCCTAAAATGATTTACTTTGTGAGGTATACAAAGTTCATTTAATTTCAATGAGAAATTAGTGATATTACCTGGATTTCTATCAAGCTGGGAAGCCAATCTGGTGTTTGAATGATCCACACGCTTTGTGCTGAAGAAAATGAAACAAAAAATTCTTAATAGATTATACTATGTAGGAAAAAAAATAAAACTGAGGATGGGGGATAGAAATTGCAGAATGAAAAGAAAAACGTAATTTTATGAAAATTTACAGAAAATTAATATCTAACACAGGTTTTCCAAAATGTAACTCAGCTATCCGCCTAAAGTTAATAACAATAGTTACTAGGCATTTTTTTAAATGCTGATGTCATTGTTAAACTATGTACTTCTAGAAATGGGTAGGCAGTTAAAAAAAATGATGCCTGTGAAATTTGTGAGGCTGGCACAGAGTAAAAGATATGCTTCTTCTTGATTTTCAACTACTATATACTTGTAATCTTCAAAAACTTACAATTAGCTCCACCTGCCTCCCTTTGGCACCATGTGCAAGTTAGAAGAAAATATTGACTAAGCTCTGAAGTCTTGTATGACCAATTAAGGTCTATTACCTGACTAGCTAACATCCCATCTTGCTATGAACAGCTGACATTAAGCAGAAGGAGAAAATGATTTTTTCTCTATCCAATAATTAACTACTATGGAATATCAGCTCAAACCTACTTATTGGTATAACATGAAAGGTAAGTAATGCCTTTGTATCTTGCTAGTTATTACTTTGGTAACTTTTAATTGTTGTTCAGTGTAAAAGTTTGCCTTCAACTTCTGTTGTTTACTACCTTAGTAACATGGCACAAGTCAGATAACATCCCTGGGTCTCAATTTTAAATAGCCTCTAAGACTCTTTTCCAGTTCTAGATTTATGACCTTGTGATCCTAAACAGATCTATACTGTTGCTTAAAAAAAAAAAAGTCCCTTCCTGCAAAAAACACCACCCTAACAACACTGCCCACAGGAAAGGAACAGAATACAAATATTGTTAACACCAGGCAAAAAAGGTATGCTTTAGGTTTAAAGGAGAAAGAAAAAGGTCAAACTCTATAAATTACTTTGTTCTTTAAATGATTATAATATTAATATGACAGGGTTCAGTATTAAAAAATAACTTTTAAAAGGCTTCTAAATAAGTTTAATTTTGCTCACTTGTAGTCTCTCTCCCAGAATTTGACTGGTCGAACATATGAAGTGATGAATATTGCACTTCCCAAAAAGGGGTTTAGTGGAGTTGAGAAGAAGGCAGATATAGCAGCCTGGACAAACAACATGGCTGAATCTGTGGGAAAACTGGTTAAAGAAGATACCATTTATCCTAATCAGACAGTAGCACTATGAAAATGGAAGGGAAAACAGATTTCTTACAAATGCATTTTGGTTCTTGTGACTGGGTAAATGAATCCTTTAAACAAAGGCATAAAGGGGTAGACTGAGGGTTGTTTGAATGAGAGTATATTTCTAAACTTAATTCATACACTTCAGTCATAATAGTAATTTGTACTCTCCTATTCCTACTAAAGAAATTTCTAGAGACTAACGATGGAATAAACGCCCAAATAAGATATCTCTTGATAATGGTGGCTCCCAAATACAGATTTCAATAAACAGGAGAAAGTACAGGAAGAAAAGCCAACAAGGGAGATAACAAGTAAGTAAAGGATAAGCCTAGACTAGATTTTTCTGAGGTTGAAAAATGTGGTTTTTTCTATCCAAAAAAGATCCTCAAAATTAATAATTAAAATGTATAAAATGTTAAAATATGCTTTTTCTATTTTTATATTGCTAGTTTTTACTTTTATTTACAAGAGTTTAGGGAAATTCAGAAAATAGATTTTGGAATTCAGTGAACATTCTCAAACACTTACTATGTAGTAGGCATTAAAGAAGATACAGAAGTGCATTACACTCTCGAACTTACAATAGAAATAAGTCAAGTAAACAAAAAACTTTAATATAAAGTAAAATGTTTTAAGTACATTAGAAAGGTATATAGTACTGTGGAAGCAAAATCAAGCAAGGCTCAAACTTCACCAAGTAAAGTGTGTACATGTATCAGAAATGAAGAGAGTGGGGGTGGGGTTGGTGAGAGCTTACTCATCAAAAAATCAGCAGTTGCTTATTCCAGGAGTTAAAGCAATTAATGGTAAACTGGGGGATCTTGAGACAGTATGCTATATCTAAGAGGATCCTAAGGACAACATAAAATCTTCTATTCTGCAATAACTGTAGCTGTTTAACCCAAAGTAATCTTCTAAAACAATTTAAAAGTACATAAACAAATAATATATATGTACGTGTACATACATATGTAAGTTGTTTTTTTCACCTGTCTGAATTCTCGTGACTACAATGGCCTGAGAAATTCTTGCTACAGACTGACTGTGAATATATAAATATGATTCTCATAGCTCTGATTCTAAATACAGCACAATGCGGTTTTTTTTTTAAATTCAACAATATCTGAAACTTCAGAGCAGGGAAAGATCATTTCTGACTAGAGAAACAAAGAATGCTTCACGGAAGAGTTGGAATTTGAGCAAGGCCTTGAAATATGAGTAGAACTTGAACAAACAGGAGTATAAAGGATGATTACAGGAGACATACACATGGGAAGGCAGAAAGTATTCTAGGTATAGAGATTAGCTTTTAAAAAAAAAAAGGCACAGAAGCAAAAGTATGAGAGAACATATGTGCCAAAGGGAAACATCCCCTCACACCAATGCTCAACTGAGAAAGAGATTACAGGCACTGTAATGGCAAAACTCCTTTTGATCCAAGATCACACATCAGAGTTCTACAGGGCAAAATCAAATCCTTACTAATAAATGTGATGGGGCTAGAAGAGGGAGTGGGGATTGTAACAATCAAATCACCAGCATCATAGAAGGCCAATGCACCTGGCTCTCTTAGATGAATGCCTTTTCTTAGGCTGTCATATGCTTGTGCCCATGATTCCTTTCCACTTCTCAGATGTGATGGTTATGGGGCACTAATCATAGCTGTGAACAAATGCTAAGTCTGTTCACATTCTGCCAAACCTGTGTTCTTCAGCCCTAAGGCATCCTTGCTGAAAAGTTGTTTCTATTGTCAACTATGCGAATATTGGAATGCTGATGGTAACAGCTCAACAATTATGAAAAAATGTATTATTTTGTTTCATTATCTTTGTCCCTAAAATTACTCCTCTTCTGAATTTCCCACCAATCCTTCCAGGTTTGTAGCCTTGACATTATCCTACAATACTAACCACTTCAGTTTATGCCTTCTACTTTTCACCTGAAATAAATGTCTCCTGACTCAAATCTCTCCCCACAACTGCCAAAGTGGCTTTCCTAAAGCATAAGTCTGATCATATCACCCCTCCTCCCATTCAATAAACTTGAGTGGTTCCCAGTTATCTCTAGGATTAAAATAAAAATTCCTGTGTTTGGCTTGTAAAATTCTTAACTACCTGGCTCCAATCTATCTTTTCCAGTCAACAAGCAATTATTAAGCATCTATTTCATGTCAAGCACGGTACTAAGGATACAAAAAAAGGCAAATGACAGTCTGTGCTCTCAGGGAGTTCACCGTCTAATGGAGGAGTCAAAAGCAAACAACTAGGTAAAAATATATACACACAAAGGATAAATCAGAAATAATCTGTACAAGAAAGAGACTAACAGCAATGGGGACTGGAAAAAAGCTTCTTGCAGAAGGCAAGACTTAACTAAGACTTGAAGGAAGCCAAGAAGACTAGGAGATGGAGAAGAGGAAGGACAGAGTTTCAGGCATGGAAGATAGGGAAAATTCCCAGAGCTGAAAGATATAGTGTCATTTGCAAGGAATAGCAAGGAGGCCAGTGTCACTGGATGGCAAATTACATGGAGGTGGGAGGTGGAGGCTGGGCTGTGTAAGAGCACTGGAAAGGTAGGAAAGGGCCAGGTTATAGAGGGATTAAAAAGCAAAACAGAGGATATTATATTTGATCCTGGCAGCAATAAGCAGCTACTGTAGTTGACTGAATAGGAGGGTGATAAAGTTAGAATTGCCCCTTAGGAAAACCAATTTAACCACCGAGTGGAGGATGGACTGAAGTGCGGCAGGGAAACCCACCAGCAGACTATTGAAATAGTCCAGGATGATAAAGAGTCTATACGAGAGTAGTGGCAGTATCAAAGGAGAGAAGGGTGCAAGAGAAAATTTAAAAAAAAAATTAGCAACAGATTGGATATGGGAAATCAGAGAGAATGAAGAGTTGAGGATGACATGTAAATTGGAAACCTGGCAGACTGAAAGGATGGTGGTACCTCTAATGGTAATAAGAAAGTTAGGAATAAAAGTGGGTTTGGGGAAAAGATAGGGAGTTTAGTTTTAGACTGGGTCAATTTAATATGTCTATAAGACATCCAGTTTAAGATTTCCAACTGGCAGGTAGAGATGTGAGACCAGAGGTCAGGAGAGATCATAGGGCTGGACAAGCAGATCTGAGAATCATCAGCATAGGGATGAGAATCTAATTAATGGGAGTTGATTAGATCAACAACTGAAATAGTATAGAAGAGAAGAGGGCCCACCACAGAGCCTTAGGACACACTGATGGTTAACCAGTGTAACCTAGATGGAGATCCAGCAAAGGAAACTGAGAAGGAATGGTCAGAAAGGTACTAGGAGAACAGCATTATCATGAAAACCTAGAGAAAAGAAAGTACAGTGTCAAAGACACATCCAAAAGGATCAAGAAGGATGAGGATTGAGAAAAGGCCACTGGATTTGGAAGTTAAAGAGATTATCGGCAACTTTGAAGAGAGCATTTTCAGCTGAATGATGAAGTCAGAAGCCAGACTGAAGAGAGTTAAGAAGAGAGTAAGGGGAAAGGAAATAGAGGAAGCCCCGATCATAAAGAGCCTTCTCAAAGAGTTAAGCCAGGATGACAGCCAGCATGATAGCCAGCAAGGATGGATCAAGTGAGGGCTTTCTGAAGATGGAGGAGATATGGGCATATTTACAGGCTGTAGAAAAGTAGCCACTAGACAAGGAGACATTGAAGATTAATGAGAGTGGTGATCACAGAGAAGGCAATATGCTGGAAATAATGAAAAGAGATTTCTTGTGAATGTAGGGGGGCTTGCTTTGGCAAGAATGGCTACCTCTAAAGCTGAAACGGTGGAGAAAAAGGAGAAAGTGGTCAAAGGATGAAGAGAGAAAAGGGAGCTCTCAAGTGAATGGCCACAAATTTTTTTAGTGAAGCATGAGGCAAGTTTACTCCCCAGAGTCTTTCTCTTTGCTCCTTACACAAAATACTCCACTACTTCTTTCTACAGGCTGGCTGTCCCCTTTCTATGGAATGGGCTCCATCCTCACCTTCAATATTTAATTAAAACACCACCTTTACCTTGAGCTCTCCAACTGGCTAATGTCTTCCCAGCCTAACAACCCTGTAATTAAGTACAAGGAATTAATTTTGCATTTATCCTATACATATTTATTTACTCTGTACATATTGATATATGTACCAGATGTCTCCCCCAAAACAATGTAAGCACCTCTGAAAACAAGGACTATTTTATTTCTGTCTTTGTATTCTAAACACCTAGTCTAGTTCCTAGCCCAGGTACTTAATCAATGCTTGATAATTAGTTGGTTGCTTTAGTCCATAATGAACAATACACAAAATGCTTTTCCTACAAAAAAAGTAAATGTATTTTTGCAAAATTTTAAACAGAAGGATACGAGGTACAGCAAAAGGCTGGGCAAAAGCATGAAAAGCAGAGCCCCATGTAATCTGCCATGGTGCAATATAAGTATACACAAACCGCAACTTATATAGAAGTTCCCAAAGCTGCAAGAAAAGAACAGAAAAGAAAAATTAGTAAGAAAATTTTATCATCAAAATTATTTGTAATTTAAGAAATTAACGGAGACTATAGTATCTTTTCTTAACAGGAAAATGGCAGGTCTTTTGATATTTGAGTCAACAGTTAGAAATTCTAAGTCTCCTACAATTTCAGTACATTTTAAAAAAGAAGGATCATTATCCATGACCTATTTCATGGGTGTGAGTTTGACTTTGGTTCACTTTGATGCCTTTTAGTGGCACTGCAGTTAGGTGCCAAGGGAAAGAGGGGTAGAACCTTGTGGAAGAAACAAAGTGCACAAATCAGGTGATTCTTTCGAAATAACTTAAGTGGGTATTTTTCTCAGAATAATAAAAAGTATATTAATAGTAAATATTTTCATTAGCTCTTCGACTACAAACTCATATATTGTACCACAATTCATACTCTTAGCTGCTAAGGCTGCTGGTGGTACTGTAGATAAAGCACCTGTCCTGGAGTGAGAAAGACTGGAGTTCAAATTCAGCCTCAGAAATGTCCTAGGTGTGTAATCCTGGGCAAGTCCCTTAATCTGCCTCAACTTCCTCAACTGTAATATGGAGACAAGAATAGCGCTTACCCTCATGGTTGTTGTGCGGACCACATGAGATAGTAATTGTAAAGCGCTTAGCACAGTGCCTGGCATGCAGTCTACATGCTATATAAATGTCAGTCATTATTATTAACATTATCATATTCATAGACCCATTCTCCCTAATGACTATAGGCTGGGAAGATAATCTTCTTCAACCAAAAAAGGCATGATACTACAACTGTGGAATTTTTGCTTGAATGACTGTCCTCCTGGAACTTTATTTTCTTACAGATTAGTAAGATAATGTCTAACTTTAATCTAAAGGTTTAAAGAGTTACAGCAATCCTATGTGCCTTCTGCTGATTCTCAATATCTTAGAAACACTTCTCTGTTCCACTGTTCATTTCTATTCCGATCATTTCCTTGTTCATCAGGAGAGGAAATAAAAGGATACAGTAGCTGATGTGGTAAAATCTCACATTGTACAAATAACTCAGAGGTAAGATATGGATGATCATAAGGATAGAGAGCTATCTTCAAAGGCAAGAAAGACCCGAGAGTTTATGTTTCCTCTCTGACAAATAATGGCTGTGTGACCCTCAGTCACTTAACTTCTCAGTGCTCTGGGCGATTCCTGAGATCTAAGTTGCAGACAAGGGGCCAATCTACATTAGCAGATGGAGTTTCTCATCTAGCATTTCTTATTAGAGTGAAAACACAGATCCCTTCTTTATCCCTAATTCTCTAGTTAAACACTTTTAAGAAGGGAAATGTTGAACTCCTTCTATAGTTTTACTGCTAAACACTGCCCTCAACCTTGAACAACTGAAAAGAAAAATAACTGAATTATAATAACTTTCTAACTGTTCTCCCTGCCTCCAGGACCTTCCTACTATGAAAATTCATTCTACATATTGTGACCGATCTTCCCAAAATGTAACTTTCACCTTCTCACTTACCTTCTTAAGATCTAAGGCTCCCACTTCAATCTGGTTTTCAAGGCCTTCTGTAAATCAAGAACCCTCTACTTATCCAACCTTGATTACAACTCTTCTCCAATCCATAATGATGTGTTCCAACAAGACTGACTCCCTCCCTTCCCCCCAAACACACTACACTCATTTCTGCCTATATACTTTTGCATATTATTCCTGCTTGCCCTTCCCTACCTCCAAAGCAACTTGGCCTATTCAACCATCTTTTCTCTCTGTATGTGAATACCACTTACTTTTCAGGGCCTAACTCAACTTCTCCCTCTTTCAGGAAGCCTTTTTGGATTACTTTAGACCAGACTATTTCTTTCTTCTCTAAAATTCTGCTGCATCTATTAGTGAATATCACAGTTTAGTACTTAGCTAAGAACATTTTTCTTTTACCTTTAGTACTGAGAAAACAAATTTTTTGCCAGGAAGTAAAGTCAACCCAAATTTTGGCATAATGATCTCAGAGTATTCTACTGTTATTGTTCAGTCCAGTTTCTAAAGCTGAGGACAAAATTTTCAATGTTGAGTTACCTTGTTGAAGAATATGGACATGAAGAAGAGATCTAATAACATTGTTTCTGACAAAGCTTCATAGTCAAATTTGAAAAAGAGCACAGTGAAGATGACGGTGACATACTGACAAGTTGGGCTGCTGAAAGAAGAACGCAGCAACTTCAAACCGGCAATGGTGATCATTAAAGCGCCTAACCTGTTACAGGACAAAAGCAAAATTCATCAGCTGCTGACTATGTGACATATCGAATAAATTCAAACTAACATCACTTTTAAAAGGCTCAATTTACTTGGCTTTTAATTTCTGGAGGAAATATGAGTGATTTTCTATTGGTTAACTCAAATAATATTCTTGGGTTTCACATGTTATGAAACTTCCTAGTCCAATTAAGTCAAATCCTAAAGTAGCTTAACTACTTTTAAGCAACATGGACAGTTTTCCATTCATTCAATCAATGAACTTCCATTTAGTATCTACTATGTGCTAGGTAGTGTTAGGCCCTATTTTAGGAACAGAAACAAAAAAAGGCACTGTTTCTGTCTGTAAGGAAGTTGTATTCTACTTGGGAGCAGGAAGGGAAAACATATTGTACACACCTAAGTTACAATACAAGATAGTTTGATGAGGGCAAAGGTACTTCAAGAAAATCTGTGGGGGAGACAATTATTTTCAGCTTGGGGAATCAGGGAACAAGGGACATCTGGACAGAACCTGATGGAAAAGAATTCTGAAAGGCAGACTTTGAGAAAGAGTGAATTTCAGGCATGGAAAATGGACTTCATGGATCCATAGAGATGGAAGAAGGAATACTAAGTTCAAGGAACAACTTATGGTCAGTTTGGCTGGAATGTAGAATCGGTGAGGACTAGCATTGCAGCACTGTAAAATCACACTAGGAAAAGACAGGGGAACCAGACCGTGGAGCTAGAATTCCAATGCTGAGCTGAAGTTTGGAGTTTAATGCAGAGGCAATGGTTTTTGAGTGGCAAAATGACACGGGCAGACTTGTACCTTAGAAAGATTATTCTGTCAGCTGCAGTGGGTTAGAGAAGGAGGAGACAAAGGACAAAGAAACCAGTCAGGAGGCAAATAGTCCAGGCCAGAGGTGCTAAGGGCCTGAACTGGGTTAGTGCCAGGATGAGTGGAAGAAACAGGAGACTGGGGTGGGGGTGGGGGCGGGAGAAGTCCTGTAAATTGTTTTTAAAAGGGAAAAAATGTTTTAAGAATAGTAAACAACAATGGTGGTTTGGTCATTTGGAACATCAATTTTTAAAACAGATTATAGTGTTATAGGGAGAATAGTAAGGCTAACTGCATCAGGAAGTGAAAAGCAGAATGAAAAAAAAAAGAAAAAAAGCCATTTTTCAAAACTTCTCAGCTATGATGGTGTCTGGCACATAATAGGAAATCAATAAATGTTTGTTTATTGGTTACCTCACAATTTTGCCTAGAACAGATCTTGATAAGGCAGCCTAGTATTGGAAGACTTTCATACTTACTCAGTATCCAGTTTCTTAGGACTAGCAATAGTCTTTGCACTGCTACTGAGCTCATTAAGAACGATCAACGGGTAGATAACATTCTTCTCCACAAAAATAAGCCATACATGAAGTTTCTCAAACCACATAATATGGGCTGCATCTATCAGAGTAACAAAAATAAGAAAGACTATGTGTCATCCTGGAATTACAGATAACTTAGTCAACGGATAAGAAAGGGAAATCTTACTTTATTCAAAGAGCAATTCAAGGTTAATGCAAGCAAAATATGTATGAAATTCAGTAATTCATACCCAATTCATTATCAACTTTTAAGTGATCTGTGAAATCAACAATTGGCACCTATAAGATTAAAGGTTATCATTAAAAGTTATATTATTATTAAAGATTATAGCCCCCTTTCTTCATCAAAGTTTTATTTGAATAACTTATCCTAAGGCAGAAGGTAAACCTAGGGTTTTGAAGGCTACTTAGCACAACCTAAACCTTTGCAGCTTTCTCTTGGAAAAATTTCAGGGAATGTGCCCAGGGACAGACACTCCCATTTTTATGATCTTTTGGGCATACAGACCTAGTAGTGATATTGCTGGATCAAAGGGTATGCATAGTTCTATAGCACTTTTGGCACAGCTCCAAATTGCTCTCCAGAATGGTTGGATCAGTTCATAACTCCACAAACAATGCATTAGTGTTCCAATTTTCCCAAATCTTCCCCAACATTTATCATTTTCCTGTTGTATCATGTTAGCCAATCTGATAGGTGTGATGTGGTACCTCAGAGTTGTTTTGATTTGCATTTCTCTAATCAACAGTAATTGAAGGCATTTTTTCATATGACTATAGATAGCTGTAATTTCTTCGTCCAAAAACTGCCTGTTCATATCCTTTGACTATCAATTGAGGAATGACTTGTATTCTAATAAGTTTGACTCAGTTCTCTATATATTTGAGAAATCAGGCCTTTTTCAGAGACACTAGCTGTAAAAATTGCTACCAGGCTTTCTGCTTCCCTTCTAATCTTGGTTGCACTGGCTTTGCACAAAAACTTTTTAATTTAATGTAATCAAAATTATCCATTTTGCATTTCATAATGTTCTCTATCTCCTGTTTAGTCACACATTCTTCTCTTCTCTATAGATCTGACAGGTAAACTATCCCTTGCTCTCCTAATTTGCGTACACTATTATTACCCTTTATGTCTAAATCTTATACCGATTTTGACCTTATCTTGATATGTGGTGTAAGATGTTGGTCTATGCCTAGTTTCTGCCATACTACTTCCCAGTTTTCCCAGCAGTTTTTGTCAAATAGTGATTTCTCATCCCAGAAACTGTAGTCTTTGGGTTTATCAAACAGTAGATTACAGTAGTCACTGACTACTGTGTCTTGTGTACCTAACCTATTCCCCTGATCCACTACTCTACTTCTTAGCCAGTACCAAGTAGTTCTCATGATTGCTGTTTTATAATACAGTTCTAGATCTGGTACGGCTAGGCCACCTTCCCTTGCATTTCTTTTCATTAATTCCCTTGATATTCTGGACCTTTTGTTTTTCCAGATGAATTTCGTTATTTTTTTCTAGCTCTGTAAAATAATTTTTGGTAATTTGATTGATATGGCACTAAATAAGTAAATTGTCAGCCTGCCCATGAACAACTTACATTTATCCAATTATTTATATCTGACTTTATTTGTGGGAAAAGTGTTTTGTAATTGTGTTCATATAGTTCCTGGGTTTGTCTTAGCAGGTAGACTCCCAAATATTTTATACTGTCTTAAAAATGTCTTAAAATGGAACTTCTCTATCTCTTGCTGCTGTGCTTTGTTAGTAATATATAGAAATGACGATGAATTATGTGGGTTTAACAACAGTCTTAATTTAGTTTGTACAGTGCAAAGAGCACTGGATTTGAATATGAATCCCAGCTCTGACAATTATAAGCTATATAACCCTAGTCTATCATTTTACTTCTCAAAACCTTGTTTTCCTTACCTAAAGGATAAAAAAATAATACTTCTCCGTGTTTCAGGGCTTATGAACAAAAAGTGACAATACATGAGAAACATCTTGAAAATTAAACAACTATGTAAATATATGCTATTAATATTATAAGTAAAAGTTCTCAACAAAAACTGCTCAATTTTTGAACATAAACTGAGTAACAGATATACACACTATTCTTTGTATGTGATGATGGTGCTCTATCCTCTGTAGGATATTTGCTTTTGAGTTATTTTCCTAGGAATGGTGATGGGTGTGCACCACAATACCACAGTATATATTATGAAATGGCTGGACAATATTACTCATAGAAGAGAGGTGATTCTCTGGGCAAAGCTAGTCAACATGAAAAGAGATTAAACCCGGGGAGATGGTCCTACTAACATAATCAACTTAGTTAAATAAACCAATACTACTAAATTTTTGAAAATATAAGGGCCCCAACTGAATAGAATTTGCAATGTCTGATTCCTGAAAAGATAATTAGTTTTTAAACAATGAGCAATTTGCTCTCTAGATAAGTTTGCTGACTACAGAATTACACCAAAGGAAATCAGGTAGGTGGTAAAATGATTCTCACATTTAACTATAAAGATGAATGGCATTTTTTCCAATTAAAAATGAATGTGTTAATAATGTTACTTACTTCGAACTTCGAACTGGTAATATTCCTTGGTTTTCAGCAGTGGGTGAGAGAAACAGTGCCACGGTAGCTGCTTCCGGACCTGAGGCAGCATGTAATGTGTTAAAAAGCCTACTGAGCCCACCAAGGTATAGAGAACATACTTCAGAGCAGGCTAAAGAAAAAGTAAAGTTGAAAAAAATGAAATAAATAATTTTGAGACAAAGACTAAACTCACAATTAACCTGTCATTTCTTTGAATTTGATTTCTCATGTAACAATGAAATACAAACATAGGCTAGTAATAGACTGTTATGAGGTCAATCAACTTTAGCCTCCAGAATCAGAAAACATTTGTCTATAGTTACTATTTCTATTTTTTTTTAAGTATAAATCATTTATGGAAGTAAAAGCTAACCAATATACCATGAATGTTTAAATCAATATGGCTTCCTTTGGGGTGAAAAAAAAAGTCTCTACAAGTATTGCTGATATGGCTAGGAGAGAAAACTGGGGGTAAATGTTGCTGTTCTATCAATATCCTCTGTGACTTTCTGAACCATTTATGAAATTACTTTGGCCCTCAACCAGACAAAGTGGACATGTCCTGCTTCATGCTGCTGGAGGAAGTAACACAATCCTACTGACAGGAGTCAACTAAAAATTTGTATTTTCTAACTCAATTGAGTTCTCAAAGCACTGGAAACCTTTTATTCCTAACTGAACCTCTACTACACTCTCATATAGGAGCTATTCCAATCATTCTCTTCTCTCCTCAAGCTTCCTTCTCTATTTATCTATCTCTCAGCAGAGGACCTCACTTCTTACTTTGATGAGAAAATGAGGACAGACATGTCATCTCTTATCCCATATTTTTAAACTTTTCATAACATCAGCTTACATTCTCTCCTCCTTTGCTATTCTCACTAATGAAGATGTGGTGCTCCTGTTAGTCAAGGCCCTCTTTTCTACTTGTGTGTTTGATCTCATCCATTTCTGTCTCTTCCAGCAGCTTGTGCTTTTGTTGGTTTCCTCTCTATATAATTTTCAATTTCTCAACATGCAATGGTTCTTTCTCTTTCACTCGCAAACATGCCCAAGCTTTTGCCACTCTTAAAAACCCTCACTTCACTCCACCTCAAGTCATTGCTCTGTGTCTCTTTTTCTTTTCCCTGACAAACTCCTAGGAAGGCCCCCATTTCCTCATCCTTATTCACTTCTTGAACTCTTGTAATCTGGATCCGAAGCTCACCACTCCACTGAAATAGCTCTCTACGGTTATAAATAGTCTCTTAAATGCTAAATCTAATGTGAGCTTCTCTTAAGTAATTTACACTGGCAACCAGTCCCCCTTCTTAGGCACTCTTCTTTCCTATTTTATTGTAACTCTTCTCTCTTCCGGATTTCCTCCTTCTACTGGATTCTCATCCATATCCTACATCCAAACCCTGGTGTCCCCCAAGGTGCTGTCCTAGGCTTCTTTTCATACTTCTATACAGCCTTCTCTGGATGACATTATCAGATCCCATGGATGCAGTTTTCACCTCTATGTGATGTATCCCAGAATTAGATACCTAGCCTTGGTGTTGTTCTTGAACACTATTTATTCATGGTATATCTGAAATCCAGAACATCCAAAATGGAATTAATCTTTCTTCCTAAATTAAAATCCTTCCACAAAGTTCTTTATTAGTATTGAAAGCACCACTTTTAACCTAGGGACAATTCCTCAGCCCTTCTCTCCCTTTCACTCCTCAAATCACTCAGTTGTCAACTCAGATGCCAATTCAGATTCCCCAACATTTTTTGCATCTATTACCTTTAACCATTCACAAGGTGTAACACTAGTTCAGGTTCCCATTATAAATCACATCGAATAACTGAAATAAACTAATTGGTCTCCCTGCACCTAGTCTCTTACATTTCTAATCCAGCCTCCACACAGCTTCCAAAACAACATTTCTAAAATACAAGCCTGACCATATTATTCTCTTGCTCCTCTATTTTCTGTGGCTCCCTACTACTACCAAGATAAGATGCAAACTTCTTTGGCATTTAAAAACCTTCACAATATGGTTCCAGAATATCAGATTTCTTTCATAAATTCCTTTTTATACACTCCAAATTCCAATCAAACTTGCATACTTGCTATTCCCTCAACTCGGCATTCTACCTCCTATATCTGTGTCTTTGCACAGGCTGTCTGTCTCCCATGCCTAGAATACACCGTCTCCCCGTCTCCACCTAAGAAGATCCCTGTCTTCCTTCAAGGATCATCTTGTCCCACATGATACAGAAAGCAAAACCTAGAAACCTTTGGTTCAAAGCTCTCTCCCTCCTCAAGTAATCATGTATTTCTTACTTATCTATCTGTACCTCCTCAATTAAAGAAAAGTTCATTGAGGGTCTGTTTTATCTTTGTATCCCTTGTGATTTACATGCAGGAGATACTTCATAACTGCTTAATGGATTAGATTAGATTAGATTAGGGATGAAGAAGAGTTTTCTTTTATCTGTTGAACTGCAGAGCATGTTACTAATATAGACATGTTTAGAAATAGGTTTGTGATAATGTGTATACATACACACACACACACACACACACACACACACACACACATATACACATAAATGGTTACATTCAAATGAAATGAAATCAAACGTCAGTCTACACATTCGGGCTAAAAACTGGTTCTGTACACAACATCCTCTTTAAGTGACTCCTGCACCATAACAAGGGAATATTACAAATCAAATCAGAAATGAACCAACAATAAGAAGCTAAGAGGGTTTCTTGTCAAGAGAAAGATGAATACTTTACCTGTAAAACTGTGAACACTGTGCTTACATGAATTGCAAAATACAGCACACCAATCACTATGCAAACTATGAGGTCAGATTGTAACCGTTCACTCTATAGAATAAAATAGAAACATTAAAATGAATTAATCTGATTTTTGAAAAATGCTTGCTTTCCTACATAATCTCAATCAACACCATGAAATTAAGGGATTTTTCCATGGCTGCTTTCCACTGTTCTAATTTTTTCCTCATTCACAATAATTATAGCAAATAAACCTCATCCCTCAATCTTTTTAGTTTTAGTTTCTAAAACAAAATGCCATTATAGAGCAAAGGAAAAATATTGAGGCTAGTCCACAAGCAGGCATTGAACAATTCCTTTCTACTTTATAGGCTGAACTTGTATGTGTTTTCTGGACATTTACCACTCTAACTGTGCAAAAATGCTGCAAAGTGTGAGGAGAAAGGTTAGGGGGGAAAAAAGAAGGCAATTAGGCTATGAAACTCAATAACTAAAAACTTGAAAAGTACACAGATAAAAAAGAAATAACATATGAATGAATACTGTAAGGAGGATCATACAACCTACATATAAGGTATTATTATCATTATACAGATGTTAACCAAAAAAATCCAACAGAGACACAGAGCTAACTATGGTGACACAAGATCCCCAGCATTTAGATGTGTATAGTGGGGTAGCTTTTGTATTTTGTATATTGATTTTCTTATCATTCAATAATACTACTTGTATTTACTACTATCTGAAATTAGTAATTATGAAAAAGATTCATACTCTCACTACATCCTCACCTAAAAATAAATGTTTAAATTATAATTCCTGACACTGTTTCAACAATGTCTCTTAGATTGAAATTCAATTCAGCTAGCATCTATTAGAACACTCCATTTGAGGCAGCTAATTTCACCTACCAATCAAAGAAGATTGCTCTTTCTCCCCTCACACAAATTCTCATGTGTGCAGGATATATGTATGGGTCACTAGACATATTAAAGGATATTTGTAGAATTTTACAGGTATTTATTAGGGTTACATCGATGGAGCCCTGAATGAGGGAACTACTTCAGGCCTTTAGCAATGCAGTAAAAAAGAGCTTTGTAGCTTCAGCCAAACTATGGGAATTATGTGAATGGCAGAGTTTTTAAAAATTACTGTTATTTTCTTTACTAGACTTATGAAAACATTAGGGATTTTACTCTGCCTACATTTTCCACATTGGAAGGTGCTTAGATGGTGTGGGATAAAGGCAGATCTGAAGTCTGATTTTATGCACTACACGTACTATTCAGAGCTGAGTAAACAATTCTTATCTCTACCCTGTTCTTTTTATGTTGTCAACACTAATGCTTACATTTTTCTGACTTCATTTCTAAATCAACCTGCTTTCTCCAAAGTTACTAATGATTTCTTAATTGCCAAATCTGAAGGTCTGTTTTCAATATTCATCCTTCTCAATCTCTTGGCATCATCTGATACTGTTGACTACATTCTACACTTGATCCTCTCATTTTTCTCCTCCTAACTGAATGTCTGCTCTTCTTTGGTCTCCTTTATCTCTATCTGTCTCACCCTCTACATGTGGATGGTCACACCAAGGCTTTGTACTGGGTCTCTTCTATTCTCTCTACTCTCCCTCTCTTAGTGAGTGATTTCATCATCTCTCATGGGTTTAATTATCATCTCTATGCAAGATGACTCCCAAGTTTATATATCCAGCCCCAGGTTCTCTCCTGAGTTCTAGTTACACATTTACAACTGATAACTGGATATTTCAAGCTGAATGTCCTGTAGGCAACTCAAAATGAACATGTCTGAACCAGTAGAACTCATTACCTTTCCTGCCAAAGTCATCTTTCTTCCAAACTTCCCCTATGTCTGTCAAAGGTACTCCCATCCTTCCAGTTAACCAAGGTTTACAACCTCTGTATTACCCTTGACTCTTCATTTTCCTTCACTCCAAATATCCAATCAATTACCCTATCTTGTCATTTTTGCCTCGACGATATCTCTTATATCTATTCCCTTTTTTCTACTCACAAAACCCCCACTTTAGTTGGGGGCTGTATCACCTCTAACACATACTACTAAAAAAGCCTCTTAGTTGGTTTTCTTGTCTCAAGTGTCTCCACTCTCCAATCCATCCCAAACTATGCTGTCAAACTGATTTTCTTAAAGTGTAAGTCTGAATAAATCCCAATGGCTTCCTACTGCAAGGAGAATCAAATAAAAGCTACTGTGGCTGGCTTTTCAAGCCTCTTAACAACTTATCCCCAACTGAATGATTCCAGCTTTGTTATACATTACTCCTGGGAATGCAATCCCTCCTCACCTTTACCTCTTAGAGTCCCCTTGTTTCCTTCAAAATCGAGCCTTTCCTGACTGCCTTTGGTTGTTTCTGACTCCATCCTACCACCACCCAAAGAGCATTTACCTTGCATTTATTTTGTAGACTTGCTTATGTACATGTCTCCCCAGAAAGAATGTAAGCTCCTTGAAGGCAGAGACAATTTCATTTTCATCTTTGTATCCCCAGCGATACACACAAAGTAGGCTCTTAATCAAAATTTGTTATTGATAAATTCTGGAAACAGAATTTATGGAAACTCTTTGATTCAATTCATCTGCCTTTCCCTCTAGGTTTTCCAAATAATCTGAACCTGTGTTGCTTATCCAATCTCAGTGCCTATTTCCATCCAAAGAGAATTTTCCACTCTAGTCAGATTATACACATACTGCAGGTGTTCCTGTCTCATCTCCAATCTTGTCCCATTCTATCCTGCATACTGCTACTGGATAGACCTTCTAAACGCGCAACAAGAATGACATCACCCCTTACTCAGAACTTTCTATGGCTCCCTAGTGGTTACGAGTTAGCATTCAAGCTTGTCACTCTTGACTAAGCATTCTACAATTTAGCTCCAACCTACCTCGTAGGGTAGCTGGAAAAGCAATAAAGTTTGGAGAGACCTCAGTTCAAATAACACTGGAAAAGTCATTTCACTTGAGTGTCAGCCAATTCATCTATAAAATGGGAATAATAATATTTTCACTGTCTATGCTAGTGGCATTTTGGGTAAATTATTTTGAAAACTTCAAACTGCTAGTGGAAAAAAAGCTGATGTTAACATTCAAAGAGTGAGAAGACTGGAAAGTTAGGAAGATATCAGGGTGTAAATAGCTTTAAGTGACAAAGGCATTTATATCTGACCTCTGAGGTAACAAGGGGCCGCTGGAATATATTGAAAACGAAAGTAATGCCAATGTGAAAATGAATATTGGTTTTGTATTTTATAACTGATTTCACTCTGTAATTGACTCTACTTAATAACCTTACTCTGTATTTTACGAAAACTTTAGCCTCTTCTTTGTCTCTGAAGGAAAAAGCTTATGAGTTCAAATTTCAGGCTTCCTCCTTCTCAGTTAGATGCCAGAATTTCAGTTTCCCTACTGATCACTTTTAATTAAAGAAAATCTCTGAGCTAAAGTTTAAAAGTTCAATACTGTCATTAAACATTTTAATTCTAAGGAATCTCGGCACCACCTGCAAATCACTTTCTGCCAAGGAAGCTTTGTTATCTCAACTTCAGCTACTGAGAAACTCCAAGGCATTTGCGTATTATCCTTGAGAATGGACAAACTGACCTTGTCTCATCTTAGCCTCTTCCTTGGTCAATTAAAGATGGTCTTATCTCATTCCCAGGTGCCTGTGAATCTGCTACTCCTGGTTCACTATCAGAAGCCTCAGGATGCAGCTGGGTCCCATAAATTAAAAAAGCATTCCTTCAAGACAGAGAGAGGTTGCCCTGATCCCACATGTATGTAGGCTTGCTTTCCTTAATGTAACCAATCATGATTCCTCACTCCCATGATGCTATCAATCCCATAACCAATGACAGTATTTTTGTTCTGTTCTTTGTCCTATGCTTATAAAAATGAGTTTCGTTTTCATTTCTGGGTCTTTGGCATAAATGAAGGCAATTCATTGACTGTTTTACTGGCAAGTAGTGCCCCTGTTAATAGAATTATATCTTGCTTGGACAAGTGTGCCATAGTTCACCTTTTTGTTAAGTTTCACTTGCTATAGTCACCATAACAATGCTTTAGGAAAATCATTTTGGTAACCAAGCGGACGATAAATGAAAGTTGCGAGAGACTTGAAGTAATAAGAACAATTAGAAGACAACTGCACTAGCCCAGGTAAGAAGTGAGAAGGATTGTATCATTAGAGAGACTGGGATGCAAACGGGGGGGGGGGGGGGGAAGGAGAGAGGGTGGAGAGGAAAGGGGAACAGGCATTTATTAAGCACCTACTATAGCCCAAGCACTGCGCTAAGTACTTTTAAAATATTATTTCATTTGATATTAAGATAGAAGAAATGTTGTGAAGGTAGAAATGATTTGATTTGCCAATGGATTAGATTGTCAAGGATGGATCCAATGTGTCAATGTGGGTGACAAAGACGACAGCAATAGGAAAGAAAGTTCGTAAGAGGAAATCGAGCTTTAGGGGAAAGATAATGAGGTGGTTTGGTCATTTTGACTTTGAGACACCTATGCGACATCTGATGCAAGCTATCCAAAAGACACCCTCTTCTCCTCTTGCAACTCCCTACAAAGGTTAGAGACCAGGCAGGAGATGGTAGCATAGGATAGTAAGGCCCTCTCCTCTCCTCTCCTCTTCCCTCCAGAGGCTAGACTATATCAAAGATGAACTTGAAAAAATGTTAAGTTCATTTTCATAAAATTTTGTAGGGATGAAAACTTAGTCATATGAATAAATCACTTTGATATTTTCTTGTTCATTTTTCTTAGGATTCAAATCTGTTTTTCCCCAAACATTTGTTATCTTCCCCTCCTTAAATATCTAGGAAGGTGATCTCTGGCAGGGAATGCCACCATGTGTCCCTAGGTTTAGTTCAGCTTCTCTTCCCATCTTGGCTTTCTCAGTGTCAGTTTTACATTCTGAAGCAGCACAACAGAAGCCAAATGTGGTGACATCATTGTCACTAATGGAACAAAGTTAAGGACAGAAATGCTGACAGTCTTCTTCTTTCTTCTTCTTATTTTTACCTTATCTTGATATGTCCTCAGGATGATTTGGCTTTATGGGATTTCTTGTCAAGCCCTCTCTAAACTCCTTTATTCTCACTACCTTTTTTAGTCAGGTCTATATTTAAGTCTACTACTTTCCACAAATATTAACAATTCAAAGTAACAATTTAGATAAAATATCAACAGAGAGACAAAAAATATATACACACATATATTAATTCATATTTTAAACATGCCTAATGATTCTTACCAATAAACACCAAACATGACAAGATTTTTTAAAACACCCTATTACCCAGGGAAATGTATATATTGTATATTTCATACCCTCTTTCAATATGACTATCTGTATGACCCACCCCTAGAATGCTGCATATGGTTTTATAACTGTACCAATCCTAGAGTTTAGAACAGAACCCAAGGCAGCCTGAGACTACTGTGAGAATAGTTATAATGTCTTCTCCCTTCTCTCTCCCCTTCTCCTTCCTTCTAGTTGCTCAGGCTCCTGGATATAAGAAACCTTTGTGTTCCCTGAAAGTCTGGAGACTAGAAATGCCAACAGCTACAGGAGTCAGAAACTTGCTTTCAATCTCTGATGCTGGTAGAGAGTGATGACAATAGTCTTAAAGCCTGGGGAATCTTACTTGTAGCATCAGATAAGAGGAAGAAGACAATTTGTGCCCACATGGATTTCTTCCCGCCCCTATCTGAAAATTAAGTTTCTTTAGGGAAAAGGGAATAAATTATAGAAATAAATATTTGAAAACAGTATCTTGCTATTTGAAAACAACTTCTTAATTTTGTATATGCTACCCTCAATTCAATGTAATTGTTCAAAATTTTATCATTCTATGAATAATGATATCACTTAGTTTCAGCTACTCTAAAATCTATTCTCTGCATATTATCTATTTCACTACAATTTGAAAATCAAGATTGGGAAGAGGTAGTTCATATGTGCTAAATTTCATAAATGAACTAAATAAAACATATTACAATGCAATGAAATTATGGTCTTCATAATAATCTGTTAGAAGTTTTTTAAACAGTGTACAAACTTTTCAGTGTATATGATTTATAGTTTTAGGTGGTTTTAAAAGGGACAACACCTTAAAGAACTTACAACAGAATTTCTAAGTTTGTCAGGCAGCGGGTCTTTTACTTCTGAGAGAGGATCCTCTGGATTTTTCTCTTCTGTATTTGGAAAAATTTTTGATTGCACCAAAGAGCTACAATATAAAGGAAAACTACATCAGACAAATCAGTGAGAAGTAGTGGTTCAAACAACAAAGAGTCTGTTTCAAGAAGGAAATGAAAAGATGAATCTAGTTTAATCATGAACTAATGATGTCAAACTAACAAGTCTAGATGTTATAAGCTAATTGAGTATAACATTTAGTCTTTTCATCATACAATATACAATTCAATACCTTTCAAATCTGCTTATGTGGCTATAATCATCCAAAGTTATTATGTTTAGAAATCTAAAACAAAAAGTCACAGCAGTAGCACTTTGAGATGGGCTAAGGGAAAGAAATCTCATCCAAAAAGCTTATATGCTTATGTGAATTTTCTTAATTCAAAATGGTCTTTGGTTTTACTTACAAAAGTACAGATGGATCACTACTTTGTCTGCTGAGATGATAGGATATCGCCACTAATAAACCACAAAATACAGAGAAAAGTACAGGAATATGTTGGCCATCCCAAGAATCCTGTTGGAAAAAAAATGAGCAGAGTAGAGTAATAAGCCTATAATTACTATTTCACCTTTTAATGTTTTAAAATTAACATATGGGTAAAAGGAAATTAAATTCAGCAAGAAAAACACAGTACATCTTTCATTTTGTTTTCACCTACAACAGACTACACATTCTCAATTTCAGGCGAACTGCCCTTAGGGTTACTTTTTATTAGGTGACCTTCCACTCCTAAGCATTTGTTTAACCAATTTCATTTATACAATACAATTATTATCCTGGCAAGTGTGGTCAGGAACATTCCCTTCTTCCTGAAAACTTTATGGGATCAAGTAATTTCTACAATTCATTAGCAAAATCTCTAATCTACCTTTTCCTTTCAGAATTATATAATTATAAATTGCTCTTGGTTATCACATTTGTCTCTATTATACTTGATTCTAGGGTGGCTCGGGTCTGCTATTAAAGCTACCACATTATTTTCAAAAGTTTTTCGTATCCCAAGCCCCTAAGCAGTTACATAAGTTGTGGACATCCTCCATATGTATTAGCTGCCTTACTGGGTTTGTTTTATAGTACCTATGAAAAAGTTTTGTTTGATGGACATTGAATAAACTTAAAGTAACTAATCTATCCACCAATCGACAAGGATTACATGCCTACCATTTGCCAGGCAGTATGGTAGGAACTGGGGACACAAATACATTATTAGCTAATCAACAGCATTTCTAACTTCTAAATTTCATTTTTAAGATCTGACACTCACTATATTTCTCCTTTAACCACTACTTAATTAAGAAAGCAATTTAAAGAAAGCTATTCTCCAAAATCACTCTTAAACCAATTAAATCAATATATAACATATTAAGAGTATGCTAAGACTACAGTTAGTAAAATGACATGACTGCAGTGACAAGAAATGCAAAAAACATATAATTATCTTTAGTAAGTAGTAACTTAACAAAATAAACTTTAATTTATTGCTTACCCTTAGAGCGCCATAACACAGTCCATACAATAATGCTACTGCCACAATACTACAGATGAAACTGTAAAGTGCTGCAAGCAGGCTTGTGGTAGCTAGATATTTAGAAAAAAACCTAAGTTAACCTTTTGTAATCATCTACAGAGAAAAATAGTGTATAGATTTAAATGTTTTTCTTAAGTTAAACAGTCTCTACTGGTTCTGGTGATACTCTGAAATTTTAAAGTCAAACAACTGAGAGGACTAGACACAAAGTATAATTGAAAAGTCTGGTATATCCCTTAAAATTCTGAGAAATAAAATTAAATTTGATGGTGAAGAATTCTTTAAAAGGTAAAGGTGGATGAACCAGTTATAAATGGAAATAATTCAAGCAATAAACAGAAACTAGGAAAGTAGGGTGAAAGGAAAAACTAAAATGAAGTAATGGTAGCAAAATGTCATTTCATCTTCTGGCTCTGGATAAGGCACTTTCTATTATTAATTTTACTACAAAATTTTAAATGACTTGAACCATTTTAACTACAGAAGAAGCAAAAATGGAAGTAGGAAAAAAAAGGACTAACATGGATTTTTAAAAATTAGAACTAGATAGCAGGTGAAACATTAGGGGAAAATATTTCTTCTTGTTATTCAAGTCATCACACCACGTATAGTAATCTCAATATTCTCCTATTATTCCATCATGTTTCCTTTATTTTTTTAAAGACAGGAAATTTATTAAGGAGGAATATTTTTCAACCACAAATTCTGACTGAAAACAGATTTGATTCTCCCCCACACCCCCCCAAAAAAGCTTCTCCAGTAAAATATTTTAGACTAAATACTGGTATTCCCTTTATAAAAACAAACAAATAAACACAAAAAAGAAAACAGATACAAACTATTTTTAAAAACCGTTATATTATCCTTTCTCTCATCCTATTGGAATTTGACGGGGAAGGACACAATGTTTCATAAACATGTTAAATCTAGCTGATTTTCCTATAAACTTAAAAACTACAAGTTTTATTAAAATGGTATCTTATCACATCTTTTTTTTTTCTTATCACATCTTATATAAGAAGCTCTAATTTCAGTAATGTAGGGTCTTTCATTGAAAGACACAGATGACCAAACTAAATCTTGGTCTCTTTTTGATACAAAGTAAGTAATGCTATTTTACTTCAGGTCTGAAAATAAAATAAATTACATACATTAGAGGCTACTAATTAACACTGATGATTAGACATTTTGATTTTGTTCTCTCCAATAAACAAAATGCACTCACCATTGCCACCAAACACATGAATATCCAGTTGTTCACAAAGGTACATCACAAAAGTATTCACCTGAGGCAGGAGCCCAACGAAGAACACTATGGGGAAACATAGTGTGAACACTACCCCCCCACAAAAAGAAATGACATAAAATTAAGTTAATATAAAATGATCTTTCCAGTAACATATGCCTCAATTTCTTTAGGATTATAAAATGATGACATATTATCTAGAATTGACATTCTGATATAAATAATTATTCTAAAATTTTAAGCTTCCTAAAAAACAGCTACTTCAGCCATTTTAAATGAGAACATCAAGTATACAATTCACAAGGGCATGTGATTCACTTACTCTGCTTAATAAATATATTAAATGAGCATTTTCTAAAATACTTTCATAATATTCATAGTTCTTACTTCTGAGAAATCAGACATTTCCCTCCACTAAACAGATTAATATAAATAATCAAAACAGAATTACATTGCATCCAGAAGCCAGTCTAATTCATCAGTGAATACTGGTAGTATACTAGTAATTTAAGTTGTTGACATAAGAATTTAAATATGACTCACCTATAACTAAATCCCTGGCTGACATAAGCAACAGTGGATTGGTGAAAGCCATTCCATATAACTTGAACCTGGTTGTGGGAAGGTTTCTGCTACCGTAATCCAGGAGCCAAATAAGACCACAACATAAACAGAAATAAACTGGTCTACTATAGGCTATGATGCGATTATGACCCTGGAAATGACAGAAATTAGTTTAGTTACTAAAAAATAATTCATTTAATTAAAAATATACCTCTCTTTGATAATATTATATATTGGATACTTATGTTATCTCAGAGCTCAAAATATATTCCCATTCACCTTTAAAAAATTCTCATCAAGTTTAAACTTATATCAATCAAATGAAGACCTTAATCCACCCCATGCCCTATTCACCAGTTTTTAAGAACAAAAAAGTGAGGATTAAATGAGTGACAAGGATTAAACGATTATGCTATTCTCACAGAGATGATACAGGGATTCAACCTCCCATCCGTGGAACACTACTCTCTTTCCTCATATCCAAGTCCTGGTTTCCTTGGCTCCTTTCAATCCTTAGCTAAAATCCCACTTTCTGCAGGAATTCTTTCCTGGTTTCCCATAGTGCCTTCCCTCTGAGATTACCTCCAATATATCCCATTAGTATCTTGCTCATACACAGTTGTTTGCATGGTGTCTCTCATTAGATTGTGAGCTCCTTAAGGTCAAGGATTGTTTTGGCCTTTCTGTGTTTACTGACACAGAGTAAGCATGTAATAAATGCCACTTCCTTAGGCACCACTTGCCCTTTCCACTACAGGGGTTTGAATTAAGGACTAGAATCCAGACTTCTTAAATCTTAGTCCAATGTTCTTTCCACTATACTAAAAAGCATCCCAGAGGATGGGAAAAGGAAAAGAGAAACTTATAGCCATCTGTTTCCCTAGCTGTTAGTGATCTGTTAGTGATCCTTGAGAAGCAAATAGACAAAGCAAACAAAATGAATGGATAAAATTCATCTTTACCTATTAATTTTATTTATGATATTGCTCAATCAATGAGTTCCTACTATACAGCTGGCACCATACTGTGTTCAGTGTATATAAAAATGAAAATAAAACAGTTCTTGCTTTCAAGGAACTTAGATTCTATCAAGAGAGACCTTAAATTCTGGAACAACATGAATATAACACAAAGTACAATCAGAATATGTAATGTTTCACCTTATCAATTCTTATTTAAATGCTACCATTCTACAGAAGGGTTTGCCAAAAATGAGTTAGTTAGAATAATCTTCAATGTCACACCTAGAACTTGCAAACATAAAATACATACAGGTTGATAATTTATCTCTATTCCCAAATACCAACAATTTATTGGGAGCTGATAAGAACTTCTCAAAGCATCTCCTGGCATCTCCAGGAATATTTCATGACTCATCAGTGGGGTAGTAGTATTGTGGACCTTCACTGAGGCACTGACACTAAGGCAGGTTTGGTTAAATGCTGTATTTTATGTGGACTACAAAAACTTACATGTCTAGGTGAAGAAGAATCTGGTTGGACACTCTGAAAAGGAAACAGAAAGAATCAAAGTTAAATAAATTACATCCTTGAGATCCTGCTCACTTTAGAACCACTTTCCAAAGTGAAGGCAGGAGGTTTAAGATAAAGAAACAGTAAAATTGGGAGCTAAAGTACGTGTAAAATGAAAGCTGGACAATGTTTCAAAGGCTGTGGAAATTATAGCATATGGGAAAGACAATACCGTAACTTTATTTGGGAGAAGATGATTACCAAATTGTATTTAACTCATATATTCTACCATGAATGAAGCCATGCTAGTGGGTTTACAGACTCCAGAAGCACAGCTGACCCTGTATGTACCCTGCTTCTGGATACTGTCTCCTTGTTTCTTCTTGGCTTTTTGTCTGTTCACTTTGTTTGCTAGATTTGTTTCCTGCAGGCTTAGTACCCTCCACCTGTGGATGCCTGATAGCTTAAGCTGGATGTCACAACCTGTCCACAACTGTGATGTGTCACCCCTGGACTTGGTGCTAACCAAGTTCCAGATGCTGGCTAAAGAACTGACCTGTCAAATGGGATTTCTTGGGGACAGGGACAGCTCTATGTCCAATTTCAGCAGGAAGTAGCTATCGAAGAAGAGACCTTCACCCCTTACCCCAAGCGATTTGGGGCCCCATTAGTTTGAGGGGGAAATGATGGCGTGCTTGTGCTCAAGCCCCACCCTAAGATATTGTTTTATGTGCTTATTTCATGTTATCTCTGTTATATTGTTGTGCAGTTCTGTTGACACTAGTTGACCTATGTAATGGATATGCAAGATCTTGGGGCTGAATGTATTGGTAATGTAAATGGAAAGATCTTTATAGGACCATGTGATCTGCTTAAGTCACATGGAAGCCTAAGTCACAAAGCCTGTGGTGGGAGTCACTTGTTGAACAGGGAGAACAGGAAGGGGTGGAGCAAGAAGGGTGGAGCAGAGCTAAGATGAAGTTGGTCAGAGCTGGGAGAGGGAGCAGAAAGCAAGCAGGGAGAGAAACGCATTTTGCTTGAGGGTGTTCCTTTGTGGGAAGGCCCTAACAGAGGAAGGCTTCGGGATGGTGGTGGCCCTGCATTGCTAATGCATATAGATTTCTTTGTTACTATGATGGATTTGGCTTTCTGGTGTTTGAATCAATGTTTTGGTTCTGTCTTCCATGTGGAGAGTCTGTTACATTTTGTGATTCAGAACTACGCTGGCATATTTATAGCTGCCGTGGGCTCTGTGAAAAGCACACGGTGCTACAGAGATTAATTCCCATATCTCTATCTCCAGCCCCAAACTCCTACAGCTCCAAACTAGCATTTCTGCTTCATTCTGAACATCTCTTTTCTGCTGACACTTCAAACATAACTATAACTGAACACACACAGCAAGACGTAGGGGGAAATCTGTGACATATGAAAATGTATACATCATTTCCCTCGTTTACTCTTGTCCAGCCCAGGCAACTGAAGGTGCTGTTTGTCACACAAATACACTCAATTTCCCAGCTCCACAGTTTTGCAGTCTTCCCCCAAGCCTGAAATAACTCTTTTTCACCTCATCCTCTTAGAATCTCTGGCTTCCTTCAAAGCTCAGCTTAAAGTGCACCTCCTCTAAAGTCTCCCCTCTTTGATTATCCTCATCTGTGAGCCTGCTTCTCGCTGCCTTTCAGGATAAAAACACACCTGTCCTTTGTACTCTTTAACTGCAAGACCCTTGAATGTAAAGCCTGCCTATTTTTGGATTTAATATTTTCTATAGCAACTACATATTCCTTATACTTAAAGAACATTTAACAAATGTCTGTGTAATAAGTGAATGAATGGGGAGAAAGAAAGAGCATGAGAATGGGAGTGAGGAAAACTGCCATTATCTGCTGCAATTTTCTCATCTGCAAAATGGAGGGAGGCGAGGCTGTGGTATACTAGATAAAATTCTACAATTCACAAATTTCATCAATCAGAAATCATGTTTTTGAAGTACCCTAAAATCTACTCCATTCATATCCAAAATGGAACCCATCCTAAGGCTATGAATCCAGATTCCCTTCTGTTCACTCCCTCCCTCATTTTATAACAGATGAATAAAAAAAGCATTTATTAAGCCTTAGGGCCAAGCACTGTGCTAAGCATTAGGGTGAGAAATATAAGATATGAAAGTTTGCTTGTTCCTTGTTCTCAAGGAACTTACATTCTAATTAAGAAAACAACACAGAGAGCAGTGGTAACCAGGGAGAGACACTGTAATCCACAAAATATAGGGATATAATTAATTTTTAAGTTTTACCCTCAAATACCCTTCCTCCATCACATTCAGGGCCCAAGAATATTCTTAGTCTACATATCCCCAACACCAACTGAGTACAAAGCTCTCTGACAGAATATCAAAGGACATGCAGAAAACAATGAATCTAATTCCAGAGAATATACAGTAATCAGGTGGAGACTCTGGGATACACATTAAAAAACTGAAGGAATTAAGATGAAAAATTATGGGAGGAGGGGCCTTACAACATGTAAAGGATGGAGATTATGTGCACATCTGAGAGAAAAGGGAGGTTACTGCCACTGGGCAATAAGATTAAAATAGGTAAGGTTGAATAATGCCTGGCATACCATGCTGAAAGCTTGGGTAAATTAAGTTCAAGGTTCATCTATGATACTTTCTAATCATGATCATAGTAATTCATTTAATTTTGCTGAGCCTTAGATTCATTATCTGCAAACTGAAGATAATAATTGCATTGTGTTACCTATCTCACAGGATGGTTTTAAGGAAAGCACTTTGTTAACCTTAAGTGGTTAAATAAATGTGAGCCATTATTACTGCTATGGATGACAACAGTATTATTATAATTATTACAACAAGAGAGGAAAGGGATAATTCTAGACAAGAGCAATTGTATAAACAAATTCAGAATAGGAAATGAGCCAGGTATATTTAGGGAACAAATGGTTCAACTGGGGGTTTGTGTTAAGGACTGAAAGCATATACAGGGATCAACTTGTGGAGTTTGAACTTAATCCTATAAGTAATAGGGAAATAACAAAGGCTTTTGAGCAGGAGAGAAACGTTGCAAATGTAGCATTCTAGGAAGATTAATCTACTAGTACTGTTGGATAGATCGAAAGGAAAACCTACAAGCAGGAAGACAATTAGGAGGAACTGGGTTAGGATGGTAGTAATGGGAACTGAAAGGAAGAGACAGATTTGAAGGACATATCACTCATAGGATTTCATCCTAGAACTTAGGGACTAGGATATAAGAAGGCATCAGGTCAAAGATGACAGAAGTTGAGAGCCTGGTTGACTTCATGACACCATGAAGAAAAAGTGGGAAGAACAGAAACAGTGAAGTCTGGAAAGGAAATATTTTGTTTGTAGGGAGAAGGCTCTGTTTTAGAACTACTGAACTGGAGGAGACAGCGGGCCATTCCATTGGCCAGTAGGTGGCAGGGGACAGAGAACTAGTACTTGAAGGTTAGGGCAGAAAATAAAGGAAAAATAATTTGCATCCATGTGATCAAGAAAGTGAATTAATTCATGAAAAAGAGGCCATGGAAAGACAACAGTGACAAGGACTAACCTATAAGAAATGGTGCACAAAAAAAGGAAAAGGAGAAACAAATCTAGTAAAAGGTAAAAGAGAATCTGAATATAGTCCATCTAGGAAAGAGTTTTTAAATGGAGAAGGAAGTGGTTTACAGGGCCAAATGCTTCAGAGGTCAAAGAATGAACAAGAAAAACTTCCAAACTTGGTGATTAAGGGATTATTAAAAACTTTGGAAAGAATTCAGATTGAAGCTAATTAAGCAGCAAATGCAATTGAGAAAAGGGAGGCAAAAGGCATGGCTCTTCTACTTGAGAAAACTGCCAGTGAATATTAGGGCAAAAATAGGATAACAATAACAGTGACATTCATTAAGTGACCTTTCTACAATAATTCGTGAGGTAGGCAGTACAAGTATTATCATTATCATTTTACAGACGAGGAAACTGAAGCTCAGAGAAATTAAGTGATTTGCCTAAGGTCATATGAAACCTCATTCAATAAAAGACAGCATGGATTTGAATCTAAGTCTTCACAGTCCAATGACAGTACATGTTCTTCCCACTACACTGTGCCACCCAAGTAAAGGCTAGGAGAGACTTACATTTTAAATGAAGAGAGAAGAGAACCCACAGGATATGTATTAAATTCCTGCCACTGGAACAGGGCAAAGAATAAGTCAAAGGAGGTTGGGAATGGTGGAATTTTGAAGCTAATGACAAATGAGGAGGTTGGATAGTTGGAAAAGGGAGATAACGTGGGGCAGACGACGATGAGTTTGTTCTTTGTCCTTGGTCCTGTGATTTTCTCTCTGTGGATAATTCCCCATGCGTACGCTGCACCAATATACAAAGTGGAAAGGTGAAGAGTGGCCCAGGGCACCAATAGGTCAGTCAAGGGATTTGTTCCCCACTCCCCAATACATGGCTAGAGTGGGTCACAGGAAGATCTTGATCTTAGCTCTTCCAAACTCCAAAACTAGCTTTCTGTCCATGATACCATACTGCCACCTTGTTTCTCTATGCTGAATCTGGAGTGACCCAAGGGTATCCAAGTGTAGACATCATATATGACAGCAAAAGAGCCAAAAGTGCTTAAGGAAAACTAAGTGGGGGGGGGGGGGCACAGTTAGGTGGCGCAGTGAGTAGAGCACCTGCCCTGGAGTCGGGAGGACCTGAGTTCAAATCCAATCTCAGACATTTGACACACTTTCTACCTGTGTAACCTTGGGCAAGTCACTTAACCCCAATTGCTCTGCCCTCCCCCCTTCAACAAAAACACAAAACAGAACAAAAGTAAGTAGGGGACTCATTTACATAAAGTTACGCAAACATAAAGTTATGAAAAAAATTCCCTTCAAATCCCTTCAAGTATGGCTTCCATCATTCTCTTCTCCCCTGGTTTCTATACCCTCAAAGAGAAGAGATAATTATAAAAACACCTATGTCCTGGCCTTCTACAGTGACTATATATTTTCACTATCCTCTTCACTCTTTACCAAAGACTCTCAGGGATATACAGCAAGACTCCAAAGTTAACTGCAATCCAGGTCTAATATTAGTTCCTTTTCTTAGCAACACCTTGTTGCTAAGACAGATTATCTAAATAGAGGCTTTTCTTTTGTAATTGTAAGAGGAAAAGAGAAAGGAGAAATGATATTACTGGTTACTGGACTTTCAAAAAAATTCTTTATTTCCAAGTTTCAAATTTGATATTGATGTCTAGACCTCTCTGAAAGAAAGAGGCCTAGGCAGCTAGAAATTTAATACCTGTACTCTTGATGATTTCTCTTCAACCATCTGAAGCACACTGATTCTAATACTGCCACCCACTCCTACTCTTAGGAAAGGGAGGAGAAAATAAGGAGAGCTTTACACAAATACGAATCAAGAAAGAGAAGCAGCCGAGAGTGCGCTTACTCTTAATGCTTTTTTCTTTTCTGAAAAGATCAACTTAGTTCCACATAAAGCAACCTGTTCATTTGAGAAATATTTGATATTTTAAATTAAAAAACTGCAGAGGGGGACATACGCAAGTAAATAAGAATAGTTACTGTAATTTCATAGGCACTAGTAAGTAAAAGAGGGGGAAAACATTAGCAATCCATATCTGTACCTTCTCAGCAACTTACTGTCTTGAAAGGTAGCCCAGCACCCTGAAAAGTTAAATGATGATGTGCTCAGGATCACACGAACAGTTTGCGTCAGAGAGGGAATTAGAATCTGAGTCTTCCTCCATCTGAGACTAGCTCACTATCTTTAACTGCCTTTCACGCAGTTTTACATGCACCTAATACATGAATTAATTTTTAAAATAACTGTAACAGGAACATAAAAGAATATATAGAGCACCTCTGATACAATGTCCACTGGGACTTTAGGGTGGGCATAGACTTTCTGCACCTGACTCTGGTCTGCTGGCCAAGTGATGAAGAAGAGCCTTTTTAACTGGTGTGTGGCTAGAAACTGGGAGATATTTAAAAGGCACTAGCCAGTCAGAGCCTTATTCATCTCTTGGTGTGAGTTTTTTTCCTGCCTGGCAGCAAGCCAACTTTGAGAAAGGACATGCTCCAATCCAGACTCTCCTGGCTAGGGAAAAAGGGAAAGACAGAGATAGACTTTGGGGGTCAGCAGACACACAGGGGAAGATGGATGCTCAACAGGTTTCTGATTTCCAGCTTGTTTCTTTAAGATATTTTAGGGAATTTTCCCCTCGAATAAGACTGGGGTCTCTCTTGGTTCAGTTAAGTTCTCTCTCTCCCATCTAAAGAGCTCATTCATTCACTTATTTTCTAGTCAAGTCAAGTCAAAATGCATATACTAAGTGTCTACTATATTCCAGGCAAATGCACTGAGCACTGGAGAAAAAAAACAAGGCAAAAAACAGTGGCTATTCTCAAGGAACCTACAGACTACAATTTATCTGATTTCTGTGTGCAATTTGCTCAGATAAGTAGGCTTACCATTCACTTTTTCTGATGATTTTTTTGTTTAACTAGCGTTTGGTGGGAAGGAGTCAAGCCTGTAGTTACGAGCTTAGGGTATCCTTACTCTCCTTAAGAGATAATAGCTAGATAAGTGGTTAAAAATCTTTTTACTATACCAACAATATTTAGGGGGGCAGATAAATATTAATTCTAGTCCAGCACCCTTTTCACAGAGGCAAACAGACCCTTTTTTCCTGCTCCCTTCCTATCAGGAATCAAAGTCTCTCTTGGAGAAAGTTGGAGGAGATTCCAGAGATAGCTATCCAAGACTCCTCATAAGCCCCATTTGGATAAAAACCCACATGGACACCATGCCTGAATCTCAGCTCAGGTGGCTCATTATGATCTTGTGAGCTTCCAATATCCCTTACTTAAAACAAAAGAACAAACGCTGAAGTAAAGACTTGAGGTCTATGTTCAAGGCCACATTCTGATCTCAGACAGGCAGGGTCCAAGTGCTCTCCCTTTAGAAAACTGTTTCTCTTCTCACTGGAATGCTGCCAGGCAAAATAAAGTCACACCAAGAAAAAAACAAGATTCTGGTGATCTAGAGCCCTTTGACTACATTCCCTTTCACCCGCCACTTCCGGCTGCACATCCAGTCGAAAATGTATCTTTATCACATGGCCATCAGAGTAGATGCCATTAAAGAACATCTTCATGTGTCCCTCATGTGTCTTCAAAGTCCCTTTGGAAATTTTATCAGAAACACTCTGTGCACGCTCATAAGTACCGGGCTCATTGGCTAGTGCTCTGTTACATAATTATTATCACAATTAATGACTAATATTTTTAAAGACCTTCTATGTGTCTTATCACATTAGCTATCAAAAATTTAAAGGAGAAAAGTAAGTCATTAGTCTAGGAGTATTTTGCTACCTCTAAAGCTTCATTCTAGTCATGTCCTTAAACCATAATCCCTGAATGTTTTTGGTTTTGTTTTTTTTTGGATGGGGGAAGGCAAAGCAATTGGGGTTAAGTGACTTGCCCAAGGTCACACAGCTAGTGTGTCAAGTCTATGAGGCCGAATTTGAACTGAGGTCCTCCTGACTCCAGGGCTGGTGCTCTATTCACTGTGCCACCTACCTGCCCCAAATGTTTTTCTTTATACAACTGAGGGTTAATGAAACTAGTGTATATCACACCTCTCAAAAGGGGTGGAACTGATCAATTCTCTCTGCTAGTTATTAAAGGGCAGTGAGTGGGGTGGGTGGTGGCGAATGCACTTACCAAGGAGCAGGAGGTTCTATTTCTTTGTTGCACCTCTAGCACTATGGTCTACTAAGAACTGTGGAAGCACCCCTCCCCCCAATTCCTTCTTTTTAAAGTATTAAGAAGCCATTTTCTCAGTGTTTTTATAGATAATCCTTGCTTTTACCTGATTAGAAGTACCAGTTACACACTGACATTTGTATTTAGGTTTCTGATCCCTCCAAATCCCAGCTGCCCTCCACTACCCAAACCAACTCTAATATCCAAGTAGGCGAAATTCAGAAGTTAGCATTCACTATGAATCCAGTTTTATAAATACATGTGAACATCTTTATTCTATCTATCTCTAGCATTACAAAGAACTGGATACCTTAAGTAGTGAGTACTGACAACTGGCTATCACCAGGCAGAACTGGAAGACCCAGATATCCCTGAAGAAGCCTTGTATAAGGAGGACAGATCCCAAAAAAGCAACAAGAATAGCCAGGATGACAGCCAACACATTTTCCAGTATCTCACGATTCCTGAGAAAAAAAAAAAAAAGAAAAAAAAAAGAAAAAATTAAATTGAATGAACGAAGTATATTCGTAGGTTCTAGAAGCTAGGCAGGGAGGAGGAAGGTAAGTTATTAATATAAAGCTGTAATATTTAGCTAGGGATAATTTTGTAGAGCTCTGTAAAAAATTGGCTGTATTCTGGATTACCTTCCATTTTTAAAGAAACTAATAAGAATAAAACTAGTGTATGTTACATTATCTAAACAGAATATGCTATACAGCAATGTTACTCTTTTAACACAAAGTTCATGCATTTTAATAACAAAAGAAAGTAATTCACTTCTATTAAAATGCTAGATTTTTAGAGGGCGTGTCACTATGCTATTTATCAAAATAAATGCTGAGAGAGCTTACAGGGCTAAAAATGCTAAGCAGGTTACCAAAGAGGTTAAATCTAAAGTCTAAAGCCTTAAAATATATTTTATTAGAAGACTGAATGCAGCACTATATTACAAATCTCATTACATAAAATGAAGTTTGACCCTTGCTATAGATGCCAACTAAGTCTTTCTCTTTTGTCCTAATTCAATTTAGAATACAACCTAGTTCCACCACATTATATAGAAATTTTAATATTACTTGATAGAACATTGACAATAATTTTCATTATAATTAATTATGATAGACATAAGATAGGTAAGATACTATAATAAAACACAATGAACACGTTAGTGATGATGGCCAGGGCATGGGGTAGGTTTAGAAAGAAACTGAAGGTATTATAATGTGTTATTTTTCATTACAACAGTAACAAAGGCATTCATAGAAGATTCTATAATATATTCAAAATTTTGAATCCTCGATCATTCCATTTTAACTTATAAAACAGTCTTTACTAACTTTGCTTTGGCTACAAACAACAGATGTGAGGCCTCCTAATCATTCCACTTATGTTCAAGAGGGCATCTTGTGCAATTTCAGCATGCAGGAGTGCAATATGTCACCCTATACTCTCCACTCTATTCTATTTGGTACAGCTGTACTCTTGTACTTTGGTGTTAAGGAGAAGCATTTAATTGTATAGCTTCATGTCACTTGTGAAGGACCTAATAGTCAATGGATTCACGGACAGATTTATCCCTTCTGATCCTGCCTATTTGTAACAGTCATAGGACAATTTTTAAATGGACTTAGGATAACTACAGAAAAATATGGAGTGGGGAGCCACAAAGAACTTCATTTGAATATGATGAAAACATTCCCACTGATACTCTTATAAAGGGTAAGCATATTTAGAGATGGACAAGTCTTTAAACAACATCTAGCCCAATCCTTATTTTACAGATAAGGAACCTAAGGTTCAGAGAAGTTGTATGCTTTGCCTGTGGTCACTGAGGTAACTAAATGATAAAGCCAGGATCTGAACCCAAATCTATTGCATGCAACACTATACTATCATTTATTAAATGCCCCAAATGTGTCAGACACTATTCTAGTCACTGAGAACAAAAACAAAAATGAAACAGTTCTTCCCCTGAAGGAACTTACATTTTGTTGGAATGCTTCCCCTCTCTATAATGAAGTCTCTTTGTAACCAAAGGGGACCTCTAATTTTATTACAATCAAGGGGCAAAGGTAACTTAAAAATTACAAAATTTTCTCACCTATCAAACAGGGCTAAAAGAGTAAGTCTGTCGAAGTTAATGCCAATCCAAAGTTGGGGAAGAATCCAAAAGCGATAATAGTGTTCTACTTTTTGGGCAGCTTCTTCTTGTGGTTGCATATGTTCCTGCAGGTCAGGGCTTAAATCTATATCTTGTTGCTCCAACAAATCTGGATCAATGGTCAACAATCTATTCAATCGAATCTGGGGAAGAGAGAGCTATAAGAAGGTTAGCATGGAAACTATGTATTACTTATAATATTTCCAACTCACGACTGAAGAGCTGACTATCCAGTTTCATTTATTTTCCTCCTCATTTCCTGTGCTCTTTGGGGTATTTCACTTATTCTTAAGTATTTCAAGGGAAGTGAGAACCACAAAGAAGAAAACATGAAACCTCTATCAGCAAATGGTTCTATGGTAAAAAGGCTTAAAGATTTAACAGGGAGAGATTTGAAAAACGATAAGTTTTTTGGTTCATTTGTGAATTTCTATTAAATTTCTCTTTTCACTAAAACCACTAAAAATCCCTAGCATCCTAAAAATTCTTCTGCTGTACTGAATGGTCATTTATAATAAAGCATATAACTGTGGCATTCTTCATAGTAAATTTCAATTCTTTCTGGCTAAATTTCGATAGTTTAACTTCATTTCTTTACAACATTGTATTTGGGTCATCCACTCAACAAGCATTACTTAAAAAAAACCAAACATCCTACATTTCATTTTTTGTTGACAATTTGCTTCCCAGCCTCCCCCATCTTTAAAAATAACCAATCTACTGGGCAATCTATAAACTCAGGATTTTGCTTTAGCAATAAAAAAAAAAAGTCACCTAGTGGAAAAAAAAGGGTTTATATGTAACAAAATTAAATGAAGGATTAAAAAAAATCCTTTTTTACCCTTTTGTCTCACAAGTTGGTTTCTAGAAATTTGTTGTAAGAAAAAATTAAAACTCTATGCTCTTCTCAACAATCAACTCTGAATCTCTTATATGGTCAAATAATTTTTCTTTCTATAACTGACACATTCCTCTATGCATTCATAAATGTAACTCTCTTTTGCCTGAAATTCTCTTCCCTCTTCTTTCTGCTAATCTATGCCCCTCAAATCCTTTAAGACCTTTTTCATTACTCACCTCCTCTTCCATCATTAGCACCAATCAATCCCATCCCATTCTATCACATCACTACTATTTGGTGTTCCTTCAGCAATTACTTACAATGAAGCAATCAATTTCTTAAACTGTTTACCGAGCACTGTGCTGGACAACAGGGATACAAAGACAAAAATCAAACAGCTGTCCCTGTCCTTCAAAGAGCTTACATTCTATCTATATAGTAGCTAGTACTACATTAGCCTCAATTTTTTGCTTCATAAAGGTTTTATGTAAATTTGCATTCTCCAACTAGATTTAAATCTACCTGAGGGTAAAGGAGATGTCATTTACTACTTTTTTTTTAAAATCTCACAAAGCCAAGTATGGTTTTGTTGTCATCATTAAGTTGTTCAGTTATGTCCAAATTTTCATAACCCCATGGACCACAGCATGCCAATACCATCCATGGGATTTTCTTGGCAAAGATACTGAAGTATTTTTTTAAATTTTAATGTTGTTGATTGAAAGTTTTTTAAATGATATCAACTATAATTCAATAAATCACTACTATTTCTGCTAAAATCGTGATACAAAAATTGCATTTATGGACGTGGTACAGTTAAAATTTTGCTACATATATCAGAAATTTAATTTAGCGAGAAGGCATACTTTTACAAATCCCCCACATCAACCTTTAAATTTTATCGGTCTACAAATATGTGTAACTTATAAAATTCACTTTATAAAATAATAATATAAGAACAAATGAGAGTTAAGAACATAGCAATTCTATCTTCATTAATCCACCTGTATTTCACCAAACCTCAGAGTTGTATCAACTTGTAAACACAAATATAAAACCTACCACATCATGGGGATAAAATCGAACTGAGGTAGAACTGGATACATGAGAGTCCGTGTCACTAAAACAAAATGAGAAACATTTTAGATTATAATTTAATCAGTTTTTGTAAGCAAATCTCCAGAAATGAGACATGTACTTTATATAAGTGATTTTGCCATTTTAAAGTTCTAAAACACAGTAATTTCACATACAAATACATGATCCAAAATAAGTTTCCATTGTGCAACTATTTTCATATTTTAAATGTGCAAGCTAATTATAACTTTTATGGTACAATTTTTTTCTTTCTCTTAGTCATGTTATGACAATTAAGTATTTCCATTTCACTATACTCTTTGAATCTGTATACAATGCCAGTTTAATTGTAAGTTTTATTAATTATAATATTCTACTAGGCCAGCTAGAAAAGCTATTGAGTCACAAGAGAGTTTCAACATTTTTTTTTTCCATTTTGACAGAGTGTACTTTGAAATTTGACTCTAAAAAAGCTTGGAGATGATAGTATTGCTATATATTTTACTTATCGGGCATGATAAACTAGGATTACAGGGCTCATTTTACAACTGAAGAAACAAGAGGCACGGAGGAGTTAAGTGGCCTTCCTAAGGTGACAGAGATAATACAGAGCAGAACCAGCAGCACCAGGTCCTCAAATTCTAAATCAGGGGTCTTTCTACTACACTATGATGTCTCTCACACAACCTTATAGCAGAAGGATGGTATGGGTTTGACTCTGGTTCACACATCACCATAAGCAAGTGACTTAATCTTTCTAAGCCTCAGTTTCCTCTCAGTAAAACAGCACTATAACTGTGGCATTCTTCACAGTAAATCTCAATTCTTTTTGGCTAAATTTTAAGGTTCAAATGCGATAATGTATGCAAAGCACCTAAAGAGTCCTACAGAAATGTCAAAGTTCAATTATCCTAATACTGGTTAATACCCTTCTAGTAAGCTATTTTAAACACATACACAAACACTCTTAGGTGTAACTTCAGAGATAACTGATTATTAAAACAAAGCTCAAATGAAAAAAGTCTTAGAACTTCAATCTAGTCACAATCATTTAAATAACATCTTTATTTTACACATTTTCAAATGGCAGCTTTGCTGCACTAGGGAAAGGATAACTGAGAGAAGGCAGAAAAATATACAACTTTGCAATGATTCTAAAACTCAGTGAACCTAATTACAGTGATAAATTCACTCCAAACACCTAGAACAAACTTCAAATTCATCCCCAACTGTTGAAATCCTTCTCTCTATTCAAAATTCAGCTCAGCTGCCATTTCCTCTACGAAGTCTCTGATCTTTCCTACACAAAGTTGTCCCTCCATCCTAGATCTAATTTATCTTAATATCCCTTTTGCCCCAGGACAGGATTCACTCAATACTTATTTGTATACATGTCATAATAGATGATAAATTCCTTCAGGGTAGGCATGGCATGCATTTTTTCACGTAGCATCTAGTGCTTCCACAGAGTAAATATTTAATAAATTTGTTATTGAAACTGAATTTGCATCCCCCTCAATTGCTGTCATATTTTTTTATTTTATTCCTAAGAAAAATATTAAATGTGAAAAAAATCCTCATTTTCAGAAATGGTTTACATAAAACCAATGATGTATAAGGTCTAGTTGTTTTTTTAAAAAACAAAACAAGCACACAACACACTTGATAGCCCTCAGAAGGAAATGTAATTTTACAGAGAAAACATAAAAAAGGTTAATGACATAAAAATAAAATGAAAGGATTTTATTATAAATTTTTCCATATAAATATTGTTCAGCATAAACTCAGAAAATGTAGGTAAATCCTGAAACCAAATCACAAAAGAATTGTTCCCCACAAGAAAAAAATATAAAGGAAAATAAGAATCCTGATTATTATTTTAAAAATATTTCTTCCCAATTTCCAAGGGAAGTGTTTCTAGCTAAAAAATTTTAGAAAATGAGCTGACAAATGAACTAAACCTGCATAAATATAAAGGTTCTTATAACCATACTTATGATTCAAGGCTCAGAAACTTTAGTTCAAAGCATTTAGCTAAAAAAGAAAAAAAAACAAGTGTTATTAATTTGAAATTGAATTTGCACACACCAGATATTAGATGCTCTTCTTGCTGCTGGTTCAAAATTCACAAGTGACATGTCACAGCCACCAGTCTCATAAAGTGTAGAAGAGAACTTACCTACCAAAAAAAAAAAAGGGGGGAGGGGGGGAAAAGAGGGTGAAGAAAAAGGGCTATTAGAATATGGGTGCAGCTCCCACTTCCCCTTTTGCTCTACAGCTTACATAACTGTTAAATAATGAACAAAATACAACATAAAATTCTATAGGTCTTCTGTTTCCTAAATGATCAGCATGTAAAATTTAACATGTTATAAATGGAAATGAGTATCGTATAAATCAGAACTTCAACATATAAAATATTAAAATGGAATCAAAGTAAATATACTTTGTCAGTTTTGCAGTTGTTTCTAAAATGTACTTCTCTAACTTCACCCTACCAAACTCAGTACAACAAATCTAGATAGAATCAAATGAATTTAATATTCTTTACAGATGATCTAAGCAACTTGCCAATAACGTCAAGAGGCAATTAATACAGCAAAGCTGCTTTAAGTTTAATATGAAATAATAAAATTCCAAATTAACTTCAATGCTTACAAATTTAGTTTTATAAGAAGAAATAGTTCATCAAAAGACCAATCAATTATGCTAACATCAACATTAGTTCTAGATCAAAATTAGTTAACAGTACAGCAATTTTCTAACCTGTTACAAGTCATGTGATTGGAAATTTAAGATAATTTAGCAACAATTATTCAGAACACAGGCCAACCCAAAAATTGCCACAAAATGCACACAGAAAGAAAACATTTTTTGAATGACAATTGTTGTAAGTAGATTACATCTCAAAAACCAATTATAAGGAACTCGGGGGACATTAAATTGTTTTGCTCTCATGGAAATTTAGGTAGAAAAACAAAAACAAAAAACCCCCAAAACACTGCTCTAAATAATAATCTGAAGGATTTCCAGGTGCTCAAAGATACTTAATTGTTAGTGTCCGCTTTACTCCAAATGCATAAATTCGCTGATAAAGGAAATTTCCCCCAAAGCAAACTCCCCTTACGCAGATCTGAAAGGGCTGGACAATAACATATGAGTCACTGAGAAGCTAAGTGACTAGACCTGGGTAAAGTAGCCAATAAGGGCAAGAGACTGGACTTACACTTCAAATCTTCTTGACTCTAAGACCAGTTTTCTATCCACTAAGCCAAGCTGCCTCTGCTCCAACCTGAATACACAAAAAAATTCTTCAAACCCAGAAAGGCCAAAAAAAGAAATAAAGAAAGAAAAAGAAAAAAAAGGACAAATGCATATACTCATCTCTCTTCCCTCAGTTTCCAATAATAAGCACCTGGATTCTTTGGTGTGGCACTGTTGCTTACTTTGAAAGCCGAAAGACTAGGGTACTTTTTTAGTAATTTTAGTAATCATAATTTTAGAGATAGAAGGGTGAGGAGAGATGAAAAATTAGGTTCAACTCTTTTCTCTTTTCCCTAGATATAAAAAAATCAAGATTATTAAAGAAGAGACTTTAAAAAAAAAAACAACTTATTTTGAATCTTTTTTTAAAAGCACTTTTACTTTGGGCCTCAAGTCCCAGGCCATGTTAAACTTTGGTTTGAAGGTATCCCTTATAATAGAATTTCTTTGCATAATAGATCTCTTAGGTTAGGAGAAAAGTATTCTTTGAAATTTCGGGAAAGAATGATTATCTATTTTGTGGATTATCCAGACCATCTGGCTTTTGGTTTTAAACACTTCATAGACAGATAGATAGATACACAGACAGACATATAACTACCTATCTATCATATCTATATCTACTTATACATATATGCATAGATGCATGCATATGTGTATATGTATATGTGTGTGTGTATGTACACACACACACACACACACACACACCCCAGCAACTTTACCAGAAAATGAATGGAAGAACTAAACTGAAACAGAAGTCAGTATGGCTACTTCCCAGCAGTTTTAATGAAAGGTGTTTTGTTTTATTTGGGGAAGGGAGAAGAGGATTGTAACAACTGGATAGTGGGAGAATGAAAAACAAAATTCAATTAATTTTTTGCTAACATTTAAAAACTTGAGATCACATGTAAATTATTCCTATTCCATGCAACGTTTTCCCATTTGTATCAGATAATTAAGAGCTAGCTAGTCTACAAATTTGCTCTCATCTTCCAAATTACTGATCAAAATTTATATTTTCTATTTATTATATAGGTTTTCTTCAAATTGAATTTATTGTTTTATACTGAGTCCTCTCATGATCTGCTGTGTAAAAAAAATTCTGGTTGACATGAGTAGGATGTGTAAGGCTATGTTAAACTGATGCACAATTATGAAATAACTCAAATATAAAGAGAACAAAGAAAATATGCAAGAATTCCATGGTAATATGAGTATTTGGGATAATTTGATAAGAATCATCCAGCAATACTCAACAGTTTTCTTTTTTATAATTTTTTTTAAAGTTAAAGTTAAAATGGAACTTATTAACAGAAAAAGGCAGGATCAGTTGGTGGTGACTAGGCCAACCTAGGATAGCAACTGAGCACTGCTTTTAGAGAGGAGAAAGCATTGTCCACATGAGGGCAAAGGTACTTTGATTAGATCATGAAATCATAAGGACACTGGATTAGTGCTGCCTCAGCTCCTCCCCAAGTAATTTTGACTGGCCTATCTCTTAGAGGAGGAGAGGAGCTAAGTGAGCATGCCTGGCAAGTGGGCCCTATACACAATGTAAAAATGGAATTAGCACCAAGGAGATACTACAATACCCTCTCCTGCAGGACTACCCTCCCCAAAGTGAAGCAAGGTTAAAAGATGGGGTCACTTCAAAATGACTCTGCATTAGTGATGGCTTTTACACAATATTCCCCCTTTGGTGCTAACCAGACTCATGATGCAGTACCGCAATCATATCCATATTGTTCTTCTATCCTTAACTGCATCATCCTAATCTCAGCTGCTTGTGCCAAATCAACTTGAGTATGTATATTAGTAGCTTTAAACTAGAGGACTTAAATTTACAACAGGAAACAAGTGTAATGCATACTACAAAAAAATTTATAATCCCATGTTTCCTTCAATGTCCTAAAAGGTAAACAAACTTAATTAAGCAGTCTTAATTTCATACATCCCTTAAGGAGACAAATGTTGTTAAACAGGCTCTAGAGGTAAACACAGTCAAGTTACAGATTAAACTACTTAGAGGACTCACCACGTACTAAATTGAGAGGGGGAGATTTACATATCACTAAGGTCGTGGAAGAAACTCAAGCTTTCCTAATTGCATTTTCCCAGAATACTGCCTTAATACCAAACAGAAAATGTATCTTACATTAAGTTCTGGTCTACCACAATTATCATAATAGAGAAACACATCTCACTTTAAATGAGACCACATTATGATTTAGTTTCAGGACAATCCTCAACCAAGTTAAACTGGCATTTATAGTTACCAATAGGTAATCATTAAAAATGTCACTTTTCCCAAGGGCCATTAGCTGTTAGCACCTCAAATTTCAGACCCTATTTTAGTTATTTCATGTCAAAAAAATTCCTGGTGGTAATCTGAGCTCCCTATAACTTCTCCCCCCTCTTTTTTTGGGGGGGGGTGTCCTTTAAAGTCACCCAATGAGCCGAATCAATTCCTTTGTGTTGGGATACTTTATTTGTTGCTACTGTTCAGTTGTGTCCAACTCTCCATGACCCCATTTGGGGTTTTCTTGGTAAAGATACTGGAGTGGTTTGCCATTTCTTCTCCAGCTCATTTTACAGATGAAGAAATTCAGGCAAACAGGGTTAAGTAACTTGTCCTAGGTCACATACCTAGTAAGAGTCAGAGTCCACATTTGAACTCAGATCTTCCTGACTCCAAGCGCAGCATTCCATCCACTGTACCACCTAGCCTCCCTCTAATACTTTAAGATAAAGTACAATGTGATACAGTATCCTTTAAAGTATCCTCACTCTGAAGTACCTACAATTCTTTCCAGTTTAAACCCTGTGAAACCCTCAGGTGGTGGATGAAGGGGCTCCACCTGGCAGTTTCACATTCCCATACCCCTCTTTTGGAGCTCTCAAGATTCTAAGGATTGGTATATGTTCTTCAAATAGTCTTCCAATGACAGAGGGTTATTATACTACTTAGAAAATTTCATGCTGCAAATCTACTTCTAAGAGTTCCCATTTGATCTGAAATTACCATTTCTCTAAAAGTTTCTCAGATCCTTCTTATTTCAATGGAATCAAACCCTTCTAAAACATCTTTCAAAAACTCTAAACTCTTTATTTTCAAATCCCCATTCATATGGTCAGTACAATCAGACTCCAACTTTCTTTAGTTTTCTACCCATTCTCCTCTCATTCCTACTTGCTTAAACTTTATTCCTTTCTATACCCCTCCATTACTTTGATTAAAGCCTACCAACTTTGAAACTAACCTTTCATTTAAAATGATTCCTCACTTCTCTTTACTTTCACTATTTTCTTAAGTCCATCTCATCTTATTTCTCTATCATATTCTAGTCTAACATTCCATTGAATCTCTTCTGTACAAATTTTCTTATACAATACCAGTTTTTACTTCTGGAGTTGCATAGTCTGTTTCTATTTAGATGATTTAGCTACCACTTTACCTAAACAATTAATTTCTGCTGAATAATTTCAAACTACCTTCAATTATGCTTATTCTCTAGTAGCTGAAATCAACTTATATTAGAATAAAACATATGGATCACCTTACAGAAAGGGGAGAAATGAGTGTGCTGTTGGTACTTAATCCTAGCTGCAAAACTCAAACAACTAAAATGTTTTAGCAGCTACAAAAAACTTTAAACTACAATTTGGAAATTTACAGTAAAGATATTACAATTCAGTTACAAATTTTAGTCTCTAGTTTATAATGCCATAAATTTCTACAAACCAGGAAAAAGATTCTCTCCCTTTTCTTGTCTTTATCTCTGAAATCTCCACCTTGACCAGGGTTGTGAAGGTAGAAAGAAAGAATCCCCATTACCAATAGCTGGGAGAGCTGTTTTGAGACTCCTTCTAAGCTCCCATTTTTTGAGCTTGTCTCACAACAGTTTTTTTATGGGTGGAAGTGTTCCTCTTCAAAGTTCTCCAAGGAAGAAAGACCTTGTACACACTAGGGAACTTCTGAAGTGGAAGTTCCATCAAGTCCACCTCAATTGCTCTCTTTCTGGGGCCTATCAAAATCTCTACTTCCTTCTTCTATGATTATTCCCTACCAAAGTGGTTTGTTTTTTTTTTTTAAGAATGCCATGGTCTTTTTTTCTTTCTCCTAGGCACTAATTTTTCAAGTTTGGATTTAACATTCACAGTTGATAATAATGAAAAGTCCCATATTTATCTGGCCAAATCTGTTTTCTACAATTTTAAACAGTTACTGACTCTTGTCCATGCTGGACATTCCCTGTCAAACTGGCAGTCTTTTTCCTTTTCCAAACTTAACAGCTTGCCTAATGGGGAATCAAGAGGAGGTTTATTCTGGTCCAAATCCATATTGGTATTTGTATCCCCTTATCCATTCTGTTCCTGGGCAACCTAACGTTGGACCTGTATTCATCAGCTGTCCTTTCTGCTCCGTCTTTGTGTGTTAATAAGAAAAACTGTTAAGGTTTGGGGCTTATTTCTCCTTATCCTTCTTGAGTTTGGGGGAGTTAAACTGTCTAATCACTTCACAGCTAAGTAATTGACTAAGGAACTACCAGGGAAGTCCACTCAGACCAGCTATTAGGCAAAGGCCTGAGTGCAGGCTGGAAGGGCTGGGGGATGAAGTAGGCTCCTTCTCTCTGACAGTCATAGACAAATGGCCCTCAAAAGTCTCCTTGACTTGCCAGATTGCTAAAAAGAAAATTCTGTGTTTGGGCCTCTGCCCTGAAGAGGGGAAACTCAAAAACAGAAAATAAAAGAGGAGTTTATTAGCACACCAAGGCAGGATGTGTTGGTGGGACAGCCACTGGGCTGACCAATATTTCTCAATAGTTTTTAAAAAGCACAATAAAAGAGTCCTAAGAAAAAAGGAGATGTATATTACTATTTTCCCTTAGCCCTCTAACAACCAGTCAGTGTTAAGGAGCTGTGATTCAGTAACCTGCCCAGCTAAGGGTTAGGATATGAACCTAATTAAGTCTTCCTAACTTCGACTCTGGCACCGGATCCAAAATACCACACTGGCTTTTAATATCATAAATCAATCAATATGCACTTATTAAACAAGTACTATTGAGCCCACAGTGGATAGAAAGAAAACAACAACCAACTCTGCCCTCCATGAACTTACGCTCTATCAGCAGAGACAAGAGACATTAAAATATGAAAATAAGACATCAGACATGTATTTCCACACAGGAAAAAGGCATCATACAGAATTATTTTGTTCATAAGTGAGCCTTTAATCCTTGAAGTCCCAGTACTAATCAACTGAGCAGCAAAATTCAGGAATTTAAATATAAAAGGAGGGTGCCCCTCCTCCAACCAGTTGATGTTGATCACAGAAGGTAAAGGGCTGAAAGTGAAGGGGAAAGAGACTAGATCCCGGGAGGCCTTTGAAAAACAGGTCAAGCCCTAAAGTTTCAGATCTTTGAGCTCCTTTTGAGCAAGCCCCTCTGTGGCACCTGACCCTTGTACCAATACCAAATAAGGAGATTCTTCCTTTCCCTTGAGGCCCCATCAGCCATGGCATCATGCAGAGGAGCTACTGCAGAGAGGGGATGATCCCTCTAGCAGGGCAGACACATACACTTCCCAGAAGAGCAGCATTCAAAGCACAAAGCAGCTTTAAAGAGAAAGACTTTTAGGATCAAAAAAAGAACACTATGGATTCAAGGAAGAACTAGCACAGTCAATCAAGAAAAGGATGAACACTAGGGAGAACAGGTGGGCAACTCCTATAAAATGACTACAAGTAGGTAGGAGAAAGGTAGAGAAACGGTACCAGGCAAGTCAGCGTGAGCTCAGGGAAACAAATGTCAAACTAAATCTCACTCCTAGCCTGTCAGAATGGACGTGGGAGATGTACGCATCTTCCACAACAATCCAGAAAACACAACAGACCTATTCTAGTTGGGACGGGGTACTTTCCAGGGGTGCAGGCAGTAGCAGCGACAGGGAACATTCCAGTGGCCAAAGAGCTGAGACACAGCACCAGGGTAGAAGATCTAGTGCTAAGAGCAGGAAAGGGAGATATCTGGCAGCTCTGTCATCCACTGTTCAGATCCAGGTTGTGTAAAATGTATATATCTTTATATGGAACAATGATACATAAGAACTTTATTATAACCAGGAGTCTCAGAGGGAGTTTAATTTATGAGGGCCTGGATGTGACTATTATGTTTGGAAGATGTCAATAGAAGAATGGGAGGGTAGAGAAGAGGACTTCATTGGAAGAGGGGAGAGAAAGAATAGGGTAAATTATCTTATATAAAAGGAGCACACTAGGAAGAATTTATATAACAGAGGGGGCAGTGGGAGGGGGTGGGTGATATCTGAACTGTTTAAGAGAGGGAAGAATACACAGTCACACAGAGTAGGGTACAGAATTTCATCTTAGCCAGTAGAAGGGAAAAAGCAAGGGGGATTTAGAGGGAGGATATATCAAGGGAGGCATTAATCATAAGCAAAAGATACCCATATAGAGAGAACAGGGCAAAAAAGAGAAAGAAAAATATAAGAACAGGATGGATGCCCTGTAGAGGGCAATAGCATTCTCTAGTTCCTCGGACTCCTAGGAGTCATCCTGGATTCCTCATTCTCTCTCACTCCACCCCAGCTGATACCCAGTCTTCCTGATTTCAAGTTCAGCTTTGCAACATCTTTCCAATATGCCCTTTTGCTTATCTGACATTGCCACCACTTTCGTGCAGGCTATAAACATCTCAAGCCTTCATCACTATAAAAGTAGGGTGTGCCTGCCTGAATTCTTGCCCCACTCCCATTCACCCTCCCTTCAGCCACCAAGTGATTTCCCTAAAGTGAAATTTGTTACCCACCAATTCAATAAATTCCATTGGCTCCCTATTGCCTCCAGGATCAAAACAAAATCCTCTGTTTGGAACTGAAAGCCCTTTATAACCTATCTCCCTTCTACCTTTCCAGTCTTCTTACATAAAATCTTGTTGAAAATCTCATTTCTTGAAAATACGCATTTTTGCCTGTGTCCAGACTTTAGGAACACCCTGTACACAGTTAGCAATCATAACTGTGAATGTGAATGGGAGAAACTCACCAATAAAGTGAAAGAGGATAGCAGAATGGCCTATAAACCAAAATCAAATAATATGTTGTTTTCAAGAAACACATTTGAGACAGAAAAATACACAGAGTTTATTAGGCGCTATTTTGCCCAATTATAGGCCAATAAAATTAATCATCTAAATGAAATGGATGAATACGTACAAAGATATAAATTGTCCAGATTTATGGAACGTAATAAATAACCCTTAGAAAAATAAATTGAATAGGCCACAAATAAACTTCCAAAGAAAGAAACCCCAGTACAAACTGTATTTTCCTTTTAAAGATTATATCTTTCAGGGGCTTAAATAAAAGGTTTCTACTATAGTTAAACATATTTAAATGATATTGAGGTGCCTATTGTGACTGATGTGTTTAGTTGTAACAAAATAAACTGATTAAAATTTTTAAAAAATATAGCAAAGAAAACTTTACAAAGTATTCAGATAGGAGGAAGAAGAATCAAGAGAGACAGTTACAAAAACCTAGAGGGAAGAGAGAACGCAGGAGAGGTGGTGATCATCCATGTCAAAGGTTGCAGAGAGGTCAAGAAGCATGAAGACTAAGAAAAGGCCATTTAATCAGACAATTAAGAGATCATTGGATAAATTTGGAATAGTTTAAATTGAATGATGAGGTCAGAAGCCAGAATGTTTAGAAGTAAAAGAAAAGAAAGTAGGGAAAGGGAAGGGAAGAGAATTTGTATTTATTAAATGCCTACTCTGGCACAGATAGATTTCTCTGGTTCAGAAGTTCACAAACTTATTTGGCCTACTGCCCTCTTTAGAAAAAAAAATTACTCAGCACCGCCCCCCCCCCCCGAAAATCTACTTTCTTTAACCCTTTAACAGTTTTTTTAAAATTTGTCATTTCAAAAAAAAATTATACATTTATATCTATATTTTAAATGCCGCATTTTAAATCTAATCATTTATTGTAAACTTGTGGGGGTTTTTCCTGCACTGAAATTTTCACACTCACCTGCTAACACTTGCTTGTTGATACCTTGTTGGCAGTCTTGACCACTTATAAGTTTAACTTGCATTTTGTGTTTATTTGCAAAATAACGTAATCACCACAATTTTAACTCTGTCAACAACAAATGAAATGTATGGTTTTTCAAAATTTTTCTTCTCTTCTTTCTTTATGCTTCCACCACCCCGTTATATTTATTCAACACCCCCCAATTGCACCCGCAGCTGCCACTGCCCCCTGGATCGTTTCAGTGCCCCACAGGAGGCTGTATTGTCCATTTTGGAAACATATGCTCTAGTTTATCCAAGAAAGAAAGGACACGTACTGGGCAACAGATCATAAAAATGGTTGAATAAAGCAAAAGTTTTTATGCAAATTAGGAGACATATTTGTAGGCAGCAAGGAAGAAACCAATAATTGGACGCTTAAGATTAGAGAGAGATTGGGGTTGATAATGAGGGCAATCTGCTGAAGCAGAAGGGAAAGAATAGGTTCAAAACTACATGCAAAATTTCCTTGGCAAGAAGGGCTACCTCTTGATTCAAGACTAAACTAAAGGAGGAGATAATGGAGGAAGGTAACACAGGGATACCAGGTAAGGGAAAGAGAAGAGAAAGAGCTCTCAGTGAATGGCCTCAGTATTTTTGGTGAAGTATTCAACTCAAAGAGTGAAAGGAAGGGATGCTGTGGAAGACTTGAGTAGGATGAAACAGTTTGCCATAGCTTCTCTGGCGAGACAGAACTGGCACACTTTTGTGATGTTTCTCCAGCTTCATTCAGCAGCAGGTAAATGGGAGGAAAGGTGGCGGATGGCGAGAATAATTCAGAATTAGGCACTGAAAATGTATGATCAGCAACAGCATGAGGGAGCAAGGGATTTGACAGTATAGGATAGTGTCGAGATGAACTAGCTCACCAATAATTCTAGACAGGGAAAGAAGAGGGACTCAATATTTATCAAGAGCCTACTAGGAGTCATCGATGTTTATCCTTTGTTCTAGAAGAAGACCATGACATCAGGAAGGTGATGCCATGACTTGAAAGTGAATTAAGTGAGGGAGGGCTGTGCAAAGTCACCAGCCTCACTCTCTCCTCCGGAGCCATCTAGACCCAGTGACAAGATATAGATCAAGACAACTAGGTATCAGGCACTATACTAAGCACAGTGGGATACAAAGAAAGGCAAGACAGATTCTGTCCTCAAGAGGCTCATAATCTAATGGGGGAAGACAACACATAAAAAGAAGCTTAAAAGTGGGCTTTGGGGGTGGGGGAGAAGAGAAGGAAGTGCTGCAGCCCAGTGGGAAATGAGGAGATGGCTGCCCTTTTTGCCCTCCTTTTAAGGAGGATGTGGGAGAAGTTTTCTGATATACGCCTTCCAACTTCTCTAATCAGAGCCAAGGACAGGCCCAAAGGGAAGGGTGAACTGAGGAAGTGTGTTTTAGAGCTGATGTTATCTTGGCAGGAAACTAAGTTTTTGAAGACCATGATTAAGTACAGGAGAACCACTGGTGGGAGATGATGAAGTGGATACCCTGGGTCTTCTCCTTAGATGAAGGATATGTGAGTTTTTGGAGACAATGGTGAAGTCGAGAGTTGATGGCCAAAGAACGTAGGTATAGCGAATGAAGGTCCTGGTGAGGACAAGAAACAGAGTGGGGTACCAGCATGGGAAAAGATGGAAAGATAAAAAAAAGATCAAAGGAATTTCAGAGTCTATGTACATGAAAATGGACCATTTGTGGGTGACAAAAGGATCAAAAGTATGAACTAAGTAAAATGAGGTAATAGGGTATTTAGTTGAAGCACCTCAAGCAGAAGTAGAGTGAAAAGACAGTGAGTCAGGCAATGAATTTATTTCTGTAGAAAGAAGAATGCCCTGGAGGTTGCTAGATAATGGCCAACAGGAAGGGGTTTAGGACAACTTCAAAGAAGAAGTTATTGTTGAATGACTGTGGAAGAGGAAAGAGGCTGATAAAGGTGAGCAGGGAGTATTATGAATGCCTTGCCACTGCCAAGAAGTGTGTGTGTGTGTGTGTGTGTGTCGGGGGGAGATAAATGGAGATTGGGTGGAATAAGGGAATAAGGGAAAATACAGCCAGTACCAGAAAGTGTGGCCAGAGATTCAGTATCATTTAGGAAAGAACCAGTGAGTGCCAGATTTCTCCTTCCAGAAAAATGACTATAATAACTAAACTAAAGAGAGATTATTTTATCTATTATTTTATTTATTTTAAGAAGGAAGATAAAAAACCAAATGAATGATGCAAAATGGTTTAATTTTATGTATTTCCCTTGATCCTATTCAATTTTTCCCCCATTCTTTGCTCCTCCTCTTATTTACACAGAAAAGGGATGAGGTGTGTGTGTGTGTGTGTGTGTGTGTGTGTATATATATATATATATATATATCTTTTGACCCAATCATCTCCCTACTAATCTTATACTACAAAGAGATCAAAGAGGGAAAAGACCTATATATACAAAAAAAAATCTATAATAGCATCTTTGTTTATAACAAAAACTACAAAGTAGGTAGTCATAAATTGGGAAAAGACTGAAGAAATTATGGTGTATGAATAAGTAATGGAATATTATTGTGCTATAAGAAATGACAAAATGGGCTGGTTCAAAGAAACCTTGTTGCTGCATGGCAAAGTGGGGAGAACAAATTATATAATGACTACAACATTATAAAGGGAAAGAACTGAAAAAGATTTAATAATTATGATAAATAGAATGGGACCAATCATAATTCTAAAAGACTGATAATAAATCATAGTTCCCACTTCTTGGCATAGAGGTAGAAGACAAGACATATAAAATGAGCCAATTTCTGAAATGGCAAATCCATGTGTAGATTTATCACGGGTGTCTATACTTTTTTATCACAAGCGAGGGTTTTTTGTGGGGTACGGGGAGTTGGAAGGAGAAGGGGGATAATTATAGTGATAATAAATATGGAAGAAAAGTGTCAATGAATCATTAAAAATAAATAGAAGGAAACTCAGAAGGACACACAGACAAGCAGCTCAGTGTTCCAAGTATCATCATAAATATGGAATATGGGGAGAGGAGGAGAACAGGGAGAGAATCAAGCTGTATGTAGTGAAGAGTCATAGTTTCATAAGCAGGAAAAAAAAGATGTATCAGCATCTTAAGCATTTAAAAACATGCTACTTTCCTGGATAACCTGACGCCAACAGTGAGGCTTCATGGTGTATCTCTATAAAAAAAATGAACATACTTCATTTCCCGCAGGTCCTCTACTTGACTGACTGTATGAACAAACATCATATTACCCCATGACATGCCCTCTCCCCTACTTCTCAGCTTGCTTTTGTGTGTTGTCTTCCCTCATTAGATTTTTAAGCTCCCTGAAGGAAAGGATAATCTTCCTTTTTTATTTGTATTCCCATTGCTTGACACGTTTGCCTGGCATGCAGCAGATAGTTAATAAATGTTTATTGTCTAACTTATACAAAAAGGAACAGAATATATTCTTCTAATTCTTTTATTTGGTAATTCTAGTAAGTCAAGTAGTTTTGAAATTTAATTCGAATAAAAATTTCAGGAAATTAGATTTAAGCCATTGCTTTTTACTTAAATGGGGGGGGGAGGTGTCAGAAAAAGAATACTGATATATTTTTTAAAAAACAACATTTACAAAGTAATAGAATTATAATTTATTTCAGGTTACTGTGCTTTATAAAAAGAAGAGAATCGAAAGGGTAAAGTTGTAAACTGATACAGAAAGATTCCAATCGTAATTACATTGAATATACTCTTAAGAAAAAAAGAAAGTCCAATTTTTGTCTATACAGATTTAAGAAAACTTGGTTGGATTTATATGAAGGCACATTAACCATCTCAAATGCAAAATGAAAGACCACCAATAGTGAAATACTGCCTTATGCCATAAGAACACTTACTTTAAAACTGACCTGTCTCACTACATTTTGATAAGGACAACACAATTCACTATACTTAGGATGACAGACAGAGAGCTATAAAGGCTCTATCTCAGAACTAGCCCAACCCTCTAATTTTAGAAATGAAAAAACGGAGGCACAGACAGGTGAATGACTTGCCCAACAATGCCACACAAATGGTTCAGAGGCAGGGTTTGAACCCATGTTCACTGACTCCAAAGGAAATTTGGATACCAACAAAATAAAATCAGAAAGGTTAATGGAATTTTTAGGTAGAAGATTTACAACAATAATTGATTATGAGATGTTGCCTACAAAGGGAATTTAAATGTAGCAAGTTAACTCTTAGTCTCATTGCTTCAGTCTAAATCATTGAATTTTAAATGTCAGTTGATGTCTTAAAAAAAAAAAAGCTAAAATTATTCAAAACCATTTGGTTGAGGTCTAAACTCCTACATTCTTTTTTCTTTTTTTCAGGGGTGGATAGGAATATAGGGTCAATCTGTGATTACATTTACATAAGTAGCTTCCTGTATGAAAACTCCTTCCCTCATTGCACCTGTAATTTTCAGTCTTATAAACAAATATATCTGAGGCACTGAGAGATTAAGTGATTTGACCATGGTTACAAAGCTATTATTTGCCAGGGGAAGAATCTGAACCCAGGTCTTCCAGACACCAAGGACTACCTATGTCATATAGTTCTCTCTTTTTGCTGGTAATAATCAGACTAGACAAAAGTTTACTTAATTATGCTTGCATTCTGGAAAATCTAATCCCATCACTACTCTGACATATATTATTTATTATATAAGAACTTAAGTACTATAGCAAATGCAAAGCCCCAGAGCAAATAACAGCTCTTACAAAAACAGAGATATTTTAACATTTTAGAATTTATCTAGATTATACAGACATTGGGTACTGGTGAATCACATGGAAGATTTACTTGGTGCTCCTTCTGCTACACACAGAACTAGAAGAAGGGAAGGTCTTTCTATTTATATTATTTATACTATGGTCATGGAGATTGAACAGACCTAAATATTAAATGAGTCTCCATTCCATACCATTTTCCCTTTCCCAGATCAAGACAAAAATCTACCCTTTAGGTTTCAATATGAAGTTCAATTCTGTATTTGCTAAACCATATTCAGTGAATTTCAATCTTGAATTGATTATTATAGGCTATTTTGACTGATATGTTATCTCTCTTGTCATACTTGAAGTTCTAGGTGGTTTTAAGACTAAAGTCCATTATTTGCCTCTGTAAAATCCTTCTGATCCTTCTCAAGACACTCAAAATTGGGAAAGAAGCCTGCCCTTCTCTATAACAGATGTAGTCCATAAATTTAAATGAAAAGAACTGATAATTTACAATTTATCCAGTATATAGCTTGTTTGCACAGTTATTTGTATATTGCCTCCAACATTAGATTAAGAGTTCCTTGAGAATGCAGAGACTATCTTTACCTTTCTTGGAATGCTGAGGGCATAGCACAGGACCTGACATTGATTTACCTACATCTTTTAACAGTAGAGATGTGCAATGGAAAGTGAGATAATAAACAGGCTAGCAGATGACTAAAGGAAATCTCCATCTCCTTTGTTAATAATAGAACTGTGGTTGTTTTTTTTGAAAGGCATGGATTTTGGGAAAATGGTGGTAATCACTGAAGAACTGACGCTTATACTTTGTGGGAGGATAAATCTAGGTGGGCGAGAGGAATGCCAGGAGCAAGAAGACCAGCCAAAGCTTTGCTGGTATCTCCATTCCCATATATGCTCCATCTGTCTGTTAGGGACCCACTCTGTACAATCTACTGCATGAATGTAGACCAGATACTGCCAAGGAATCTCACTCAGCCACCCCACAATCTCTCCTAAAGCATGTCTGGTTATTTAGATATTCAAAGTTACCTGCTACAACCACCTAAAATTCTTTCTGTAAAGCAATAACAACTGTACAATTGCAGAAATAAAAGTTTTATGAAAAGAAGTTATTGATGCTATTAAGTACTTTCCCAAAACCTCTCTACATTTCTGTTTGAGATATAATTAAATGGGAGCAGCTAGGTGGTGCAATGAATAGAACACTGGCTTTGGAGTCAGGAGGACCTGAGTTCAAATTCAGCCTCAGACACTTGACACTTACTAGCTATGTGACCCTGGGCAAGTTACTTAAGCCCGATTGAAGAGAGGAATGGGGGAGGGGAGGGGTAGAGAGAGAGAGAGGGGGAGAGGGAGAGAGAGAGAGAGAGACACTGAGAGAGAGAGGGAGAGGGAGAGGGAGGGAGAAAGAATTAAATATTTTCATTTATTGACAAGTTTAAAATTTTTTTAAACTTTATCTGTATTTCCTATCACCCTCCAAATAGAAAACATATATACCTATCACCCTAACAAATAGAAAACATAAATAAGCACTTTTAGTTCTTCAAAGTGATATTGAGTTTTGATATACATCTGAACATCTTAGGTCAAAAGTGTAAAATATTTTTTATTTAGTTCATGACAAACTGTGGGCCATGATACAAGGATGTTTACTAGAACATGTAAATATTTGTGAAGCTCTTCATGTTACATGAGAAATGCATAAAGTATGAAGTTTAGAGAGGCTTATTTGCTTCAAATATGAAACCAAAGCTAAGTTCTATTTCAACACCATATTACTGGGTTGACAGATGAGTATTCAGAGAAGGCAATAAAATTATTTTAGATATTGACCTTATAAAAACAATTTTAAAAGTCAGAAGTTGAAATTCATAACTTACGATCTAAACTTCAGAGAATGATAGATCAGTATTTCAAATAATCATAGACTTAAAATTGGAAAAAAGCGTGGAGGTCAGCTAATCCAACTCCTCCTTTTTACATGTGAGGAAACCAAGGCCCAGAGTTTAACTATGAAATAGCAGCTTCACCAAAAGAGGACAAGGTGCTCCTTGTTTTCAATTAACCCTTCTTCTGAAAGCTCACTATTCCTCACAGATCTCTTCATCAAAAGAATGTCTCAAAGAATGCCTTATCAACTACTCTCATGTGAATAAATGGATTTTAAAAAAATGTATCAACGCACTCAAAATAAAAAGGCCCAACAAAATCAACTAGAAAGGTACTCCCTGTGGAGATTATTTACAATGGCATACATTCCAGTCTTTGGTCCCAACTAAAAGTTGGAGCTAATGTGAAAGCTGGTAAACTACTCTTCATTCACTATCCACTAATTGCCTCTATGAGTAATACAGGAAAAGAGCCCAAGATTACTTTTTTTTTCTCTACTGTATTATGTCCTGGTCACAAGAAAAGAGTTTAATTCTTTTACCGCATCTTCAATTTATGTCTTTACATCACGAACATTTTCTTCAAAAGAACTGCAAAATCTTAAGCATGCAAGCAAAGCAGTCTTTAGAGGAAATTTTTTATCTATAACTCTATAAACTCTTTCATCAACAAAAAAGAAAAAGCACAAATCAATGAAATAGGCATACAACTTTTTAAAAAGCTAGAAAAATCAACAAATCATAAAAACCTAACTAAACATCAAAAAAGAGATTCTGAAAATCAGAGAAAAGATTAAAAAAATTGAAACCAAAAATTCTACTAAAATGATAAAACTAGTAGCTAGCTTTTGGGAAAAAAAAAAAGAAACCAGTTAAAGCCTTTTATCTAGTCTTTATTTTTTAAAGAGAAAAAAAATTGTATAAAAGAAGAGAATTCACCACAGATAAAGAATAAAAAGAAACTAAACAAGTCTTAAATGAAAGTGAGCATTTTTGCCAAACTCTCCCATGACACCCCTCTAAATAACTTAAAAAGCAGGTCAAACTTAACTATGAATGGGATACTCAAAAAAAAAACAACAAAAAAACAAACAAACAAACAAAAACAATGAGTCATTTTTCCAGCGCAAGGATGCAAAGAGAGGTCTTCAGACAAAGGTGGTGAGGTGGAAGCAGTACCAGCTGTGGGTCAGAGGCAGCCGTAGGGGCATCAAGAATACACAGCAGCTAGAGAACAATACAGGGACAGAAAATCTGGTCAGAAAGAGATTCCAGGGAACCCCTGTGCCAAAAATGGGCACAAGACTGGGTGCCATCTGACAGAACCATCACCCATCACCCAGTTTTATGGTCACCTTTGAAAACAAATTCTGAGTTTATAATAAACTTCCAAAGAAAAGCAAGCTATAAACAATGCACACTTTACAACTTTATGTGAAAAAAAGGATAAGAGCAGAAGTGGTAGGCACTGAATATGGTAAACACTTTTAATAACATTACAAAAAATAAAATTTAAATTGACAGGCAATGACTCATTTTCATGTGGGTCTCATTCCTGAACCAGCTGCCTCTATACTATTAAGTCATCAAGTCATAAGAGCAAATATCAGAATTAGTAACAGACTGGAAAACTAGTGAAAAAAATTAAAATCAAAAGAATTCTAAACTATTTTTAAAACTGATGATGAAAATTACATAATGGACAACAGAAATTACACTGACATCAATTATAATTTTAAACAGAAGTTTAACTGATGACACAACTTATGAATAATAATGAGCAGGTACTATTTCACAAAGGAAAGAGAAATAGAGCAGTGCAAAACAAGTTTTTAAACACGTAGCGAAGAGATCTAAAGAAGCAAAGGCATGAGGACTTGAATGTCCTGAACTAGACAAACATTGTGGCCCCTTCTGATTCTGAGATTCTCTAAATAAAAGGAATGAATGCTAGAAATACATAAATACACACAAAATAGCCTCACAAAGCTACAGTGCAAGAGTATTATATACAGGGGCAGCTAGGTGGAGCAATGAGTAGAGCACTGGCCCTGGAGTTGGGAGGACCTGAGTTCAAATTCGGCCTCAGACACTTGACACACTTACTAGCTTTGTGACCTTGGGCAAGCCACTTATCCCTAATTGCCCTGCCTTCCCCCCTCCAAAAACTAAAAAAGTATTATATACAGAAGGTGTATCAACTAAAAGAATACATTCTTCAGATTGTTAGCTTCTTTCAACTCAAGAAGAGGTCTCCAGTGGGTATTTTATTATATATGTTTACACAAATACATCCTAAATATTGTGAAAAATGCCCAACTGGTACTTTTTTAAGCCAATGAAACATAGAAGAATTCATTATCCCTACTGTGCCAGACAAAATCATGTTAATTTAAATACAATTTGTGCTACAGAATCCTAAAGCACAATTGTTACCTTCCTGCCATTCTAGTGAGGTCACCATCAATAAAATCCCTTGAAATGGTCAAGCACTTAATAAAAGAGTACAGCCAAAATTCTTCAGAAATATATGGCAGGAAACTGAGTTTTCCTACCAGTTTCTAGTATGAAACTGAAGTTCTGCTATTCCTTCTGTCAGTCATTTTTAATACACCACAGTACATATATATCACAGTCCTTTAACTCATAAGGTTTTTCCCTTTATTAAGGATTGCAAAGAACCCAATTCGGCAGCCTATACCACTATACATACTGATATAAGAAAACAATAACATTTCACGTGCTAGGTAGGGACTGGCATTTCATTATGCCAATAATTATGCCATCAAGACTTCAACATTAGATACTGGGTAAAGAAATCTTTGTACATAAGTAGAATAGAACATCACTGTGCTGTAAAAAACAAGGAACATGATGAATTAAAGAAGCATGTAGACTTATATGAACTGATACAAAGTGAACTAAGTGGAGCCAAGAAAATAATATACACAATGGCTAAACAGTGTAGATGGAAAGAAGAAGCACAAAACTAGTGAAAATGAATGTTGCAAAACTACAAAGAACAAGCTTTGCCCTAAAAAATAGGTATGAGAAGAAATATGCCCCTGAAGAGGTGGAGTGAGGGAGAGTCTCCTGAGTGTGAGAAATGTATGTATAAGTTTTTTTGGTGTATTGCTCAGTTTTAACCTCTCCCCCTCTTCCTCTTTATCTTAAAAAAAATTCCTTGTTTTAAGAAATGACTGTTCTGTGAGGAAAGAGAGGAAGGGATACAGGAGAAATGTAGGCAATAAAAGAACAAACGATATCAATAAAAATTTATTTAAAAAAAAAAGACGATGCTCATACAGTAAAGGATTCTTAGGTAAAGCTTCGTGGCACACCAAATACCTTTATAAGAGAAAGCTAACTAATGCTGCAATTATACCTGCTGGGATAAATGTCTCAGGATTCAAAAACAACCAAATTAACACTTTATCCTTCAGTTTACTACAGTAACCACAATGCAAAGTCTATGACACAGGGTAGTATCAAATGAAGATGCATGACAATGTTATGAATATGAATAGTCTCTGTAAAGAACTTTAGGCTCACTTAAGAAAAATATTATGAAAAGAGATGTCATTAGCTTTAAATAAAGGTACTGCTACTACTTTACTGAATATATTTGCAACTGAAAGTAACTTTGATACTTGAAAATGCATACATACCAACAGTAAAATTCTAGTTATATATTTGACTAATAACATCAAAATTAGATGCACAAATTTTTTTCTTGCTTTATAATTTTCAGAAAATACTTATTCTTAATAGGTAGTTTAAAATAAGATTCATTTGGAATACAAAAGATCTGGAATATCAAGGGAAATGATGAAAAAAAGCAAGGATGAAGAAGGAATAATACTTCTATTACTCAAACTATATTATAAAGCAGCAGTCATCAAAACCATCCAAAATTGGTCAAGAATAGAGAGGCAGAGCAATGGAACAGACTAGAAAAAGTAGATTCACAAACAGTAGAACTCAATAGACTAATGTTTGATAAAGAAGAAAACAGAAATTGCATAGGGGAAAACTCCCTGTCTGATAAAACCTACTAGGAAAACTGGAAAAGAGTCTGGCAGAAATGAAGCTTAGACCAACATCTTACACCACACTCCACAATGCATTCAAAATGGACACTTGGCCATAATATTATAGATAAAACTATTAATATATTCAAAGAAACATATCCTATATCTCTTTCAATTTTGAATAGGTGATGTTATTTTTAACCAGAGACAGAGTCAATCACAAAAGATCTATAATTACAAAAGATAAAAGAGATCACTTTGATTACTTAAAACTGAAAAGCTTCTACACAGACAATATTAATGCACCTCAAGCTAAGAAGGGAACTGGTTCAATGGGAAAAAATCTTTTTATCAAATAAGGGCTGAGGAGCCAAGATACATAAACAATTAATAAATATATATGAGATTAATAGCCATCCATCCTTCAACCAATCAATGGTCAAAGAATAAGAACAAATAGTTCTAAAAAGAACAGTCACATGAAAAAAATGCTCCAAATCACTAATAAGAAAAATGTAAATCAAAACAATCCTGAGGTTTTACCTCTCACCCTGCAAATTGGCAAAAATGAAAAAATGACAACAGTGAATGTTGTAAGAGTTGTAGAAAGATAGGCACACTAACACATTATTGATGGAGTTGTAAAATGATACAACCATTATGGAAAGAAATTTGGAATCATGCTAATAAAATGACTAACAAGGGGCTCTATTACTGGACTTACACCCAAGTAAGCTACTGTAAGAAAAAAGTCCCCATATACCGCAAAACGTTTATAGAAGCATTTTCTGTGATATCTAAGAATTGGAAGATGCCCACCAACTAGGGAATGGCTAGACCTTGAGGCCACAGGTTCCCCACCTCTGGGCTAGACAAATTGTTGCACATGAATGTAACGGAATATTACTATACTATAGGAAACTGTATTTGTGATGAGTATAGAGAAGCATGGAAGGACCTGTATGAATTGATGCAGAGTAAAGTAACTAGAAAACAATATACACAATAACTATCACAATGAAATTGGAAAAAAATGACGCACACTAAAAAATCCAAAGTAAATGTAACAAAATTATAAAACTCAAGTGAGATTCAAATGAAGATATATGAGAACACACTCCCAAGGTACCCCTCATGGAGGTGAGAGGTACACAGATATTACACATGTCATGTTTTTGGACTTTTTCAACATATCAATCAGTTCTGCTGACTTTTTTTTCCTCTCTAAAGAAGGGGAGGAGGAGGGATACTATGATGATTTAAGAAATAGATGAAGACCTGAATTCAAATCCTACCTACTGACACTAGCTATTGGACCAAGAGCAAAAATCACTTAACCTCTTTGAGCCTCAGTTTCCTCATCTATAAAATGACCTTTTCTTAATCTTTACTTCTTTTGACCTCAGCTGTCTCTGACACTGTTTATCACCCTTCCCCTCCTTGAGGGGAAAATCATTATGTCTCAAAGTGAACTCATTATCTTTCCCACTAAATCCTGCACCCTACCTTACTGTAGAGGGCAACACCATCCTCCCATTCTCTCAGGTTTACAACACAGAAGTTATCTCTCACTCCCACACCCCTCCATCCATCTGTGGCCAAGGTATGTCGATTTCACCTTTGCAGTATTTCTCAAATATGCCTCCTCTCCTCTGACACTGACACTTCTCTAGTGCAGGCCCTCACCACCTCATGTTTGGATTATTACAATAGTCTGCTGCTAAGTCTGCCTGTCTCAAGTCTCTCCCCACTCCTATCAATCCACCCTTCAGCCACCAAAGTGATTTTCCTAAAATGCCAGTCTAACCATGTTACTCTCCCCACTCACTAAACTCCAGTGGCTCTCTACTGCCTCTAGGAACAAATACAAAATACTCCATCTGGCACTCAAAGCCCTTCATAACCTAGTCCCCCACTGACATTTCCAGTCTTCTTACATCTTACTCCCCACATGTACTCTTCAATCCAGTGACACTGGCCTCCTGTCTGTTCTACAAACAAGACACTCCATCTCCCAGCTCAGGGCATTTCCTCTGGCTGTCCTCCATGCTTGTAATGTTCTCGCTCCTCTGCTCTGACTACTGACTTCCCTGGCTTCTTTTAAGTTCCAATGAAAATCTTTTACATCTTTTACAGGAAACCTTCCCCAAACCCTCTTAATCCCAGTGCCTTCTCTCTGTTAATTATTTCCTATTTATCCTGTATGCAGCTTGCTTTTTATATACTTATTTGCATGTTGTCTCCCCCATTACATTACAAGCTCTTTGAGGGCAGAGACTGTCTTTTGCCTTTTTTCTTACGCCCAGCACTGAGCACAATGCCAAGAAGGTGCTGAATAAATGTTTACTGACTGACTGGTTAATAATACCTATAGGACTTAATAAGATTAAATTTGATAATCTATGTAAGGTCTTTCCCAAATTTTCAAGCATTGTATCTGTCAATTATCATCATTATTACTTATTTGTAAAGAACTATGTAACATGTAAAACAGAATATAAACTCCTTAAGGGGGCAGAGGCTTTTAAAAAAAAAAAAACTGTCTTTGGATCCACAAGGTGGAGCAGAGCAGCACGCAGTAGAAAGAATGTTAGATCTGGAGTCTACAAACCTGGGTTCAAATCCTGTTTTCTTACTTCCTATGTGATTTTAGACAAGTCATTAAACCTTTCCAAGTCCCCATTTCCACATTTGTAAAGGGAAACAGTTAGACTAGATGCCTTTTAAAGTAACTTCTAGCTCTAAATCTACGATGGTCCTAAATGTTTACTGAATTAGAGGCCATAGATAGATCTACTAACAGAAAATTATAGGTGCAAAGAAAGGTATTTGGTATTATAATGCAATTGTAATTATCTCAGAGTATAACATTCAGGACTAGAAAAGATGATTAACCTTCACTTCAAAACATTATCTCAGGACGTGTCTCTCTTTCCCACAAGAAACAGAACTATTAAGCATTCAAGAGAACAATTCAGCATTCTTCTACAAGATATTTAAGCACTTAACTATAAAACTATTTATATTATGAGAAACCATGAAACATTAACATCAGCAAATTTTTTTTAAATGTCCCTTTACAGTGAACATGCTAGAGAGAAAAGTATGGGACAAGCGTGCAGAGAAAATGGGAGGAGAAAAGTCGTTATATTGTCCTCTTCATGCTTAACCCAAATTCTGTTCTAAGTATACCTCTATATGGTGCTGAAATGGAGCTAGGTGGAAAGTGAATTTCAGTTCATCATTACCCATTATCTGCTGCATTAAAACTTCCATGTCACCAAGGTTACATAAGGCCTGCATACCAAGTTCATGATGCAAACTGCTACCGCCTACAGCAGATGCATTGTCATGTGACGCTTCTAAGTGGACACTCCCATTTCTCACCAGCAAGGAGGCGCTAGCACTGAGCACTGCAGCCTGGGAAGGGGGACAGGACTGGACTTTGACCTGGGCTGTGGACTGCTGGCCTTGCTGACCATCTTGAAGGCTATGAAAAAACATGGATTGGGGAGACATTATAGGGAAGAATAAGATAAAACAACAGCCAGAAACGAAGCAACACAGAAAACAGATTTCAAAAGGATAAATTTATCATTAAGCATAGCATAAGAGAAAAGCCTGTGTAAAATGTGCAGGTTTTATTGCTGAAATAAATGTAAACCAGTATCTCCAGTATAGCTTGGACTAAAGAGTCACAGTTTCAGAAATCTTTTTGCTTCTTCACTGCATGCTCTTCTATATGTGGTTCACAGTATCTACATAGTATTTTGCAAATGGTAGGTAACCATTATATATTTGTTAAACTAAGGAGTTTGTTTTTGTTAACTATGTAATTTCTTCTGTTCTACAGTGTATTCTAAATAGGCACTTTAAGGAAGAAAACAGAAAAAGACAAGGAGTCTTTCCAATGTCTCCAGAAAAAAAAAATGATACATTGGAAGACAGACCTTACTTCAGGGTTCACGATCAGTTTCTAGAACAGAGATTCTTAACTTTTTTATATCATGGAATCCTTCAGAAGTACGATGAAACCTATGAACCACTTAGAAGAATATTTTTAAATGCATAAAATAAAGTACGTAGGATTACCAAAAAAAAAAAAAAAAAAGCTGGTGAAAGAAAAGATGTAATTTTTTTTTCCCATACAAGTTCATGGACACCCAACCCCAAAATATATCATACAAGTGGTCAATATAAGATACCAGGTATTCAAACTCATTTTAAACTTGTGTTGCTCTGATGTTATAGAATTCTCATTGAACTAAACGGGAAAAAATGTTTAGACTAATAGCAAACAAGCAAAGATCAGAAAACCTAAAAGATAAGTTAAAAAAATATATAAACTGAGATGGTGGCAAAAGAAAATTTAGGAAAAGAACTCTTATCTGTAAGATTCTTAGCAATATCTGGTTCAATCTCTAAAAGTATGTCATAGGCCTCAAATATTCAAACCAAGGGCCAATTTGAAAACCACAATAATTTATCATTTCTGATTACTTAGCAAATATCTATTTTCATTTTGAAAATGTTTTTCTTTTTTCCCAGATCACGGTGTAGTCTAACATATATTCTTTATTTCAGAAAACCTTCAAGCAAACTTGGAAGACAATTATAACCAAAGGACTGTTTAGCTTTTGCATAATATCAGAAGCGAGATTTTTGTTTTAAAATGACTCAAACATGAAGACAAGACATTATTCTTAAATATCTGATCCTAGTTATGCTTCCTATATGTCACAGGGCACTTGAAACAAATGTTCTGAATGGAGACACATACCATAGCTCTATGACCAGAAGGTAGAGCTAATGGTCTACAAGTTGTTATATAAGAAGTTACTTGCCATCCTCATGATTGACAACATAGTAAATGCAGCCATGCAATAACAAAGGAGTGGCAGCCTTTATCATGAGAGTAGACTGGGTAGTTACTGACAAAGATGGATGTTTAACAAGCTGGCCATTGCTGTCAAGCACCAGAGGGATCTCATTCTACATGGCCACCCACAGGCTTGAAGATTGTCATTGAGAAGCATGCAGGCAAGGAGCCGACAAATTTCCACAAAGCCAGGCTTACCACTGTAGGCAATGAGGTCTAAAACCCAGCCTTCAACATTAAGTTCCAAAAGCTCATCATCACAAGGCAGAGCATCTTCTCTCCCAGGGAGTTCCAGGCAGCCCTGAGGAGAACCAAACCCTTCACCATTAATGAGGTCCTGATTCTCCTAACTGTTAGACTGTAACCTCCTTGAGAGATAAGGCTTTAGGGTACCAATCTTAAAATACTCTTAGTTCATAGTATAGTATCTTTACAAAGTGTGAAACTAATGGATGCCTGCTGAATTGTATGTTCATTATATATCATTTTTTATATATTGTACAACTCACTTTCGCATTCTGCTAAATTTAACTTCATAGAAGGAAACATTAATTAACTAGAGTATGTGAATTAATGGGCCCAGTTAAAAGGCTATATATGTTTTCCCAGGACCAGCCTAGCTAAGTTCTGAGAGAACAGATCACAAGTTGGCTGTAAGGTAATAAATTTTTCCAACAGAGTAAATTTTTTAAAGTACAAAATCATAAAGGAAGTTGAGGGCTGAACTGATAATAGTATCCATACCAACAATACCACACATCTTTAAAAGGTATAATTAACCATTTTTCCAAAAGATGCAAGGGCAGAAGAAATGAGCCTTTTAAAGCCTCATCAATTTATTCTAGTGTTTTAAGTCAACTATCTTTAATTAGTAATGTTTATTGTTCAATATACTGATACTCTGATATGTTTTTAAAAATGTTCTGTAGTCAGAAGACTGACAAATATGAAAGTGAAACAACTGCATAAATAAAAGACTGGGCAGAATATACCTGATATAGTTCTCAATCCAAGTTACAGCAACAAACACATTCTGGAACATCTGTTTTTCAGCTCCCTTCTTTTAGAACCATTAGAAAATCACAAAATTATTGGGTTTCTTTAAACATGCAAAGTTAAGCACAAGCATGCACACAGAGGACAATGTGTCAAAAAAGGCAAATTTGTAAAAAAAAAAAAAAATTGAACTGCCAATCATGACAAGCATGTTTTAGCCTATGGATATGTGAGCACTTACTGAAAAACAACCTTCCTCATCAATGCGTCTTACTGCTAAAGGTGAACTACAGTTTAAATAGATACATATGAAAAGACAGCTCTTGATACATAATATAATCCCAGAAAAATAATATTTTCTACAAAACAGGAATATAAAACAAATCGATCTGCTACTCCATCAAAAAAAAAAACTAACCTGGGGATTTGCTAAAATGAAATTAATTCAAAAGTGAAAAAAACTGAAGTAAAACAACATTCAACTGCTTATATTGGCATGACTTTTCGGAACCAAAAATTACAGATCAAGCAAACCAAATAATTCCATCCACTAAAAATCCACAAATGAAAGGGCTATTTAGGTACCAAAGTGGTTATTTAAAATGAAAATATTTAAGATTCTACTTTACATAATTTTTAAAGTAGCCAGAGTATAAATTCTAAATAAATATTTAGGATTATGCCATAATATCAGAGATTCATAATGCCACACATCCATCTAGGATGATAATTACAAGGAGAAAAGAATGTTTCAATATCTCACAGGATCACTGACTTACAGCTGGAAGACACCTTGGAGCTCAACTAATCTAACCACCTTATTTTACCAATGAAGAAACTGAGGTACAGAGAGGTTAAATGACTCGATCTAAAGGTCATATAAATGATGCAAGCAGAGAGGGTATTCAAACCCAGGTCCTTTTACTACAAATCCCACATTCTTTTCTACTGTACCACATATCAATGAAAATTGATAGAAATCCCATTCTTTCCTACTGTGCCACAATCATATAAAAATCAAATTGAAAACTGAGGAAAAAAAGTGACCTCTAAATCCACATGGTCAGTGAACATTTGAACTTTTATATTAAAAGCTATTCACAAATCAAATATTTAAACTACTCAGTGCCATCAATTCGTGTTTTCAAAACGTTTCTAGAAAGAAAAAAAATTGCTAAAAAATTTCCACAAAAAAATGTTGGGAAGTATTTGGCACACTATTAAATAAGCCCTGGTATTAATGATCAACTCAGCAATATCCAGTATCTAGAATAAGAAAAAGAAATAGTACTGGCAAAAAAGAAAAGGAAGAAATTAAGCCTAAACACTGTCAGCTTTCAACAGCTTCAGTGACATTTAAAGCTTTATCAATTAACACTACGAAATCATAGTTTTTAATCTTTCCCTCCTTTAAATTCACATTTGATCAAATAATAGCCATGACAAGATACCTTTGTTTTACTCCTGATCTTATTGGAAAGGTTTCAAGTATTTCTCCATTACATATAATGCTAGCTCTTGGTTTTAGGTAGATGATGTTTACCATGTCAAGGTAAAGTTCATTTATTTCTATGCTTTTTAAATATTTTGGCTAATGAAAATTTTTAATGTTTTAATAATGGGTGTACTGCTCTTGCAAAAAATACACCCCTTTTTGCACTGTTGGGATAATGATTTTTATTATTGTTTTTGTTTTGTACAGTCTATTATGTTCAGATTATTGTTATCTATTATGTTCTCCTAAAATTGAACCAAACCAAAATTCCTGGTATATTCTCATCTGATTATTGTGAATAATTTTTCAAATATATTGTTCTATCTTATACTGATAGATGTCCAATATCTTAGCATCCATATAATTGAAAATGTTCGGCTTTATTTTTCTTTCTCTGCTTGTTCTCTCTCTCTTTTTAGCATTAAAACATTATTTGTCTCAATGAAAAAAAATAAATTCATACATTTGTTTGTACATTTAGAACTTAATACATACTGCCGAGCATGATCATTTCTTTTAAGACTTGTCTCTGCAATGAGATTTGGGAACCAGTTTTCATGTTTTATTCCTTTTACCCATAATGCCTAGAAATATGTCTGGCACATATCAGGTGCTCAAAAATATTTGTCTTAAGTCTGTATGAAAGATTCCTGACCTCACTGAACTCATTACTAAAATCTTTCTGCATCCTTAGCAGATTCTATTACATATTACATTTATTTGGGCATATCTGATCTGCCCCTCATCCCCACTCCCAGTGGATGGTAAGCTCATTGAGAGCAGAGACTGTGTAATTTTTTCATCATTGTACTTCCAGTGCCTAATACTAGTGCCTTGTACACAACAGGTACTTAATATAGATATATTGAATTTAATTTTAGATTTTTACATGCATCAAGCTTTAAAAATACAGGTATATAACAACTGAAAGTTTTCCATACATACAACAGAAATATGTGTCATTTATTTTAATAAAAGAACCTGAATTTCCTCAAGGAAATCATGCAAGTAGCTCAGGTCTACAGGTTCAGCATGAACAGACACTAGTTATAGGTAGATATTTTTTAAATTAGGTAAAAACTTAAAATATCTCCCCCAGTACTACTACTGTTACTTCCTAAGCCTGCCATCCTTGGTTTTTACTATCTCTTTGGTAAGTTGCCATGGGAAAGACAGTAGGTTTTAGTTACAGTTTAGTAAAAATTGAGAACCTAAAAAACCCGTCTATCTATAAGCCTGTCTTGATGAAAAAAGAGAGAAAGATATTAAAATGTTATCATAACATGCATTACATATTATGTATCAACTCTCTTGCTAAAATAATTGATTTGGCGCAATTAATCCTAGGGGTAACAGTTTTCTAAATTACAGAACAATCTCAACACTTATAATTTGGAGCAACTTGCTTTAACCTATCTAAAGCTGAAAACTAGTTATTGAAATGTTAAAAAGCATTATTAAATCATGTTATTAATTTTTTTCAGTTTCTTCTTAGAAAAAAAAATAAATCTTTAAATTTTACATGGCTATCCTGACTTAAAGGTAGAATTCTTATTGAGAACCTAATTTTGAAAAGTAGCGCCAAGATATTTCTTGTTTCCTTTGCTATTACTAAAGAATTAGTTTTCAATGATACCTATTCCTTCAGAATTCCATACAGGTAAACTGTATATTACTGATTCTGCAAGGTCAAGTTATCATTTAGGAAACAGACAACCTTTGTCCTTAAATTGTACTATAATGTGCCATCAACACTATCTGCTATTAACTAGAATTTGGCATAATACGGATCTCTTTAAAATCCCATTGAAGCTGGTTTAGTTACTGTGCTAAAAGACATTATAAGAACATTTAGCCTATAGCACAGATTGGAAGGATGGTACGACCTACTATAACATTTGTATTAACAGGTAAAAAAAAAAAGTTGCTGCTTTATACATCTAGTCTGCGGAAGAAGGGAACTGTATTTTTTTACATTTTACATATAAATCCCACACACCATACTTTCCTTGTAAGAGTAAGATCACACTCAAAAACCCACAAATATAGGCCAAAATAAATTTTATGTGTCCTGTTGGGGTATGCAACTAGGCAGCAGCATCAGGATCTACTTTACCAGACAGTTTATGTTAACAGCTCTAGGTTGTTTTAGTGAGTGAGCATCTACCAGGCCCACTTGCAGCAAATCACAGAGAGGTCTGGGAGAAAAAAATGAATAAGAGAAAAGATTTAAGGATTTCAAAGTGACATCTCATTGAGTGAATGAGGAAGAAGTTGTCCAGAAGTAATGTTAGGGGAGAGGGAAAGGTGGCAAGAAACAAAAAGGTAAAGATAGGTAAAATGACAAGCTATTTCATAGTATAGTGGTACTGCCTAAAAAGCTATAAGCAAAAAAAAAAAAAGTTGTTTTTTTTTAAATGAAATAAAGGAAGAGCAAGGCAGGGGACGAGAGAAGTATAACAGCAAAGAAAGGAATGATGAAGGGCACACACACAGAAAAATAGCAAAAGAGGCTTAATTTTTTAAGCTAAATAGCTTCTTTTATTAGAGGTTTTTTCTTTCTTAATTATTCATTTAAGCTGAACATCAAGCCAAATATTCAACACTGTGACTTTACTCAAGGATTTAAGGGATGGAGCTGTGGACGAAGAAATCTGTCCCTATAATTGTGAAATTAAAATTTGAGAAAACTTTAAAATATAACAATATACTAATAAAACTATATTTTTTAAAAAAATAAGATTTACCCCAAAATGAATGACTGTTTTAACAATGGTGGACAGAATTGATCTTCTACCACCTATACTGTCTCCATGTTAGGTTTTAACCAAAATAATATTTCCTTGGGTTTCAAGTGAAAAGATTCTATGAAATTTCTTACAGCAAATACTTTTGGATACCAAGGAAAATGATATATAGTAGTAAAATCTATTTTGGGGATGTGCTTCTAGAATTATATGGTGCCCAAGTCTTTAAATAGTCTTCCATTTGCTGTTTTAAGAACTAATTTCTAATTACTTCAAAATACAAATACAACTAAGTGCAAATGAGAAAAAACTAAAATATTCACATGGGGCATTATTATTATTATTTTGGAGATTTAACAGGAAAATATTTTTCATCTGAGAAATCAGTACATACTCCCTCACTTCTTCAAGTATGTTAAATGTTAATTTAGACAGATTTACATATGTAACTAGGTCTCAAGTTACCATTACTAATACATTGTTTGGTATCAAAATATTACAAGGTTCAAAGGTTAAATTAGATGAAGACAACTTGTGAATACAACAGTGAAATAAATTTTCATATAACTATCTAGTAATATTGGACTGGTTCTTTTCCTGGTATATTTGTTTAGGAGCTTAAACTGTCAACTGTTTAAATTATTCGTTAATCAGGAGCAATGATATGTACTCATTATGCCCATGTTTCTTCCCAGAAAATCATAAAGAGAAAGAAATGCCAAAACTAAAAATGCTTCTGTTACCATAGAATATTAAGGCTAGAAGGGACCTAAGAGGTTACCTAGTCCACCCCATTCATTCTTCAAATAAGAAAAAATTAGTTTTAGAGGTCAAAGAAGTCATAGAACTTTTAAGTGATAGTAGGGTTAGTGCTCAGATCTCCCAATCTTCAGTAAAGTATTCTTTCTACCATGCCATACAGGGCCAGTAAGTAAAATACTAATAGAACTAACAAAACAGATCTGGCTGAAAGCTGCTTTTTATACTGATGTGACTACTAAATCTTTCCTGCAAAAAAAAAAAGGGGGGGCCTTATCTCAATATTGGGGGCGTGGGAATGGTGCAACATAGACATGCGCATTTCAACAAGCCCATCATCACATGCAGGGAGAGCCCAAAACAGCTTATGAAGGCATAGAATAAAAGAAAGATTAGAAGGAGAATAGAAGTTATTCAAATGATTTCTTGAAAATGGGGATGAGGGAGGGGGAAAAGAAAAGAAAGGTCAAAAAGACTGCTACATGCATGCTGAATATGGTGGAACTTTCAATACTGTACCTGAGGGGTGATCCGATGAGCAATGTAGGAGGGGTAGGGTTACTCCCTGCATTGTGCCTGCGCCGTACTGCCTGACGCCTAAATGTGCTGCGTTCACGGCGAAATGTAACCATCTCCTCGCTGTCCTGTGCTGCTGCATCAAGACAGACTCAGGTCAAATAGGAACCCAGTCAAGGGTGTAAACACGCAGCTTAAAGTCTGTCTTTCCCTTGCCTCCCCACTATCCCAAGAAATGTGGCCTTGTTAACTAAATCAATTTGTTTTTAGAAATAATTCATATATTATTTTTCATTCATGTAGAGGCCCCAAAACCACACATATCTAAGGTGATTATTTTCTTTAAAAATAAATGTCAATTCTACCAAACTATTTTAAAACCAAAATCTGCTCTGCTTTCTACTTTTTTATCTCAAATACCTTTTTAAGATCTTCCAGTTGCTGAAAAACTCCTCTGACGGTCTTTGGATTGTATTTACTTCCTTTCTACTCTAGTTTATATGTAAGGGACTCAGCAAAGCAGAGAGATAATTTCTACCAATCTTCTAAAGAGAGAGAACATCAAATTTTCTGATGAAAGAATAAAGACACCATGCTATGGCTATATGTATTTCATTTTCCTTCTCTAGAAGAGAAGCAAGGTAAGTTAAAAGTTTAACTAGTGTTCTCATATACTGACTCTACAACTTTTGACAGCATCAAATATACAACTGTAAAGTGGCACAATTGGCTTATGGAAATCTCATTTTAAGAATGTAAGAGTAAATTTTAACTTTGGATTCTCCTACCAAACACAGTTTAATGAATACATATGCCTCTGGACTAACATCAGTATTAGGTCCCCTCCTCTAGCAGGACACTAATATCAGCAAAGTGAAGAGTTAAACACTTGTTTCCAAAGCAATAAGGTACAAACAAAAGTCAGATGTACAGAAATAAGGAATACTCATCAAAATGACAATATAATGTATAAGTAAAACTCATTAAATTATATGTTGAACACACTACACTAGTGTCTTTCTCAAGCAGAAACAGCATTCAATTTATCAATTTAAATATAAAAACAATCATTTCTTTTTAAAAATACAAAGAGAATTGATCTAGGTTAAGAAAATTTGGTTCTACTACAATTTGGGAGTATTTCTGAGTTTTTTGTGCTAGTAATAGCTGAAAAAAATGCAAAATAGATCTATAATCTGTCGTATCATTTTTACCTAGTTTTTTTTAATATTAAATAAAAATAAGATGACAGAAGTTGGAACAGAAACTGAGCTGTCTATACATACATACATATAGCATATACAATATACACTATCCTTCTGTTTAGAAATTATCACTGCTAAGACAATGGGATAAGGTTGTTACATGCTGTAATGATGGCACCACCACGTGGCACAGCAGATAGTGTTGGGCCTGGAATCAGGAAGACTCATCTTCCTGACTTCAGATTGGGTCTCGGACACTTACTAGTTGGGTGATCCTGGGCAAGCCATTTAACCCTGTTGGCCTAAGTTTCCTCATCTGTGAGCTGGAGAAGAAAATGGCAAAACACTCCAAGATCTTTGCCAAGAAAACCCCAAATGGGGTCCCAAAGAGTTGGACATGACTGAATTGACTGAACAACAACAAATGCTCTGACAAAATGCTATGCTTTAACAAATATCTACATTACAAGCTTGGGAATCCTTGTCCAAAAAAAAAAGCCAACTATGGACCATTTCTAGGACATATTCTCCTTGTCCTCCCCTGCAACAAGGAAAAAGGAGAAGTCAGTCAAATCACAAAGGGAAAAAAAAAGGACATCAAGCTGGGTAACAGCCGAAATCTATGTAGCATTTTATAAAGCAGCTACTATGTGAAAGGAACTGGGGATAGCAAAGACAAAAACAAATCACTCCTTGCCCTCAAGAGGTTACATTCTAGGAAGGAAATACATGGACAACAGTACACATGTAAGTAGATACAAGTAAATATGAAGTGAATACTGGGTGATTTTTTTAGGGGAGGGAGAAGAAGCTTGGGAGAGGGCAAAAGTCTCATGAAGGAAGTGACTAGCTGAGCTGTGAAGGGAAGCTATGAATCAAAGATGCAGAAGTGAAGTGGGAATGCCTTCCAAGCAAGGAGATAGGAGACAATGGCATTTGTAAGGGAAACCAAAGCAGTCCAATTTGGCTGGACCGGAGAGAGTATGTCAAGAAGGGCAGCATGTAATAAGTGTGGGAAGATGAGCTAGAGTCACACCAAGACAAGGCTTTAAATACCAAACTAAGGAGTTCTTCTCTGATCCAAAAGGCAACAGTTGGAAATCACTGGAGATTCTTAAGCAGGGAACTGATGTGGTCTACGTGAGGGGCACTGAATGCCTGAAATAGGATAGTGGCCGTGAGAAGGTAAAAGATGGGAGAGAGGCTCTAAAGGTAGAATTAACAAAACTCAGCAACTAACTGAATCGGGAGATGAAGAATAAAAAGTCAAAAATTCCTCTTGAGTTGCCAATCTTTAACTGGAACTAACTGGAAGGAGAAGGGAAGTTTGCAAATTAAGGGAAAGAAAATGAATTCGCTTTTAGTCATGTGGAACTTGAAATGCCTAAAGGATACCCAGGCAGAAATGTCAAATGGGTGATAGAAGCATGAAACCTGGAAGTGAAGAGAGAAATGGCAGCTGGATAGTTATACACAAGGAGTCAGATGTAAAAAACTCATCATAAGTCATAAGCATTTCTTGCTAAAGCTCCTGATTTAAGAAAAAACTAAAATTTAGAGAATTCAATTCACCAAGCACTTACTAAGTACCTACTATGAGCAAGGAGATACACTATGTGTTAGGGATGGAAAAACTAAAAGGAAACTCCTTATACTAGAGGAAGCTGACATTCTACTAGGACAAGCAACACACACACATCATGCAAAATAAATGGGGTTAAGTGGCAGGCAGCACGACAGAGATGAAGAGGCAAAAAATTGAAGCATAGGAAAGAATTAGTGCAAAAAAACATGAAGATGGGACATGGATTATGGTATAAGAGAAATAGCAAACAGATCAGGTTGGCTGGAAATTAGAGTATGTAACAAGGGGCCAATAATGTGAAATCAGTCCGAAAATATAGGTTGAGGCCAAGTTGTGAAGAGATTTAAATGCAAAGAGGAGTTTTTACTTTAGAGGCAATAAGATGTCACTGAAGCTTCTTAAGAAAAAGCAGTGACATAGAAAAATTATTTATGAATATTAATTTTACCACATTGTACACTGGAAGGGGGAGAGACTGAAAGCTAAAAAAAAACCAATTCAGAAGTTAATACAATAGTCCAGGCAAAAGGTGAAGAGGGCCTGAACTAGGGAAACAGCTCCATACGTGTGGAGCATGCATGAAATGCAGCTTGTGAGAAATGTAAAGCAGAGGTTGTTAACCTTTTTTTCTGTCATGAACCCGTTTGGCAGTATGGTGAAGCTTATGAATCATAATAATGACAATATATAAAGGCATACATAAGAAACGGATTATATAGAAATGCAGTCATCAAAAAACTATTAAAATACAAGTTTTCAGACTCGAAATTAAGAACCTCTGTGTAGAAAAAGGATCAACAACACTTGACAATTAAATAGATATCTAGCAGAAAGTTGGTAATATGGAACTGGAATTCAAAAAAAAAAACACACACGAGCTGGATATAAAGATTAGAGGGTCCTCTGAATAAAGATAGTAACTGAACACGGGGGGAACTAATTAAATCATAAGAGAGAAAATATAAGGACAAAAGGGAAGAAAGAGGGTCCAAGACAGAGCTTTATCCACTCTTAGCAAGCTTAGCAAGTCAGACAGGCAGGTATGTTTTTTCTTAAGAGCAAATGATTTCAAAGAACTAAATATAATTTAGACTGACAAAAGGCCTAAAATAAATCTTGAGTTTATCTGGACTTTTGTTCCTAGGTATCATCTAGTCACAAGTCCACAACCTCAGTGTCATACACAACCTCTCACTCAACTCCACACACACAACAAATATGATAAAATGCCAAATCTTGTTTCCTTCTGCACATCTCTTGTATGTATGCCCTCTCTCCATTCACAGCCACTACCTTAGTTAGCTCAAGGCCACATTGCTTCACACTTGGACTACTGCTTAGTCTCTTAATTTGTTGTCCTGTCTCTCCCCATTCCAATCCAGCCTCCCTAAGTGTAAGTCTAGTGATGTCACTTAGGCCTCATCCCCACATTTATTAAACTCCACTGGCTCCCTATTACTTCTAGTAAAAAATATGAACTCTAGTATTTAAAGCTCTTCACATCCTGGCCTCTTCAATCTTTTTACACTTTGTTCCTCCACACAAAATGTACAGTTCAAAGAAGAGCAACTCGTAATCTCCTGTTCTGTGCCTTTACACAGGCTATCTTCCATGCCCAGAAAGCTCTCTTTCCCTTGTTCAGCCTCTCAGAATTTGACTTCCTTGAAGGCTCAACTCAAATGCTACCATCTGCCTAAGATCTTTTTTAATCCCCTCTAAGGTTACTACTATGTACATATCGATATACCTGTTTAATAAAAGTATTTCTATGATGCACTTCATCATCAGCAAGCACAAATGTTTCAAAATACAAAGGAAAAAAAAGACTGCATATGTCTATTGTTCTTTCCAGCACATCATCATTTAATTTGGATTCCATTTACAAAAATTTTAAATGTCACCGGCCAACAACGTATCTCCCCTAAAGTATATGCCTTTCTTCATGACAATTATGACCTATTCTATCAAAACAAGATAAAGATACTGGCTGTATCTAAGGATGCATATCTGGGTCTATATTCTAGCCTATTAGGCAAGAAGTGCAAGATAAATTTCATCAGTCCTTTGTTTTAGTGAAAGTTTCAAGTCTTTCAAAAGTTTTCTTCATTACTGTTGTCAATCAAGTAGATTGTTCTGGTTCAGCTCAATTCACTTGGAATCAGTTCTTTAGGTAGTTCTTGGAACCAGCCACATTCCTCATTTCTTATGCTTCAATGTCACAATTTATTTGGCCATTCACCAACTGATGGACATCAATAATTTTGTTGCTGCAACAAAAAGTATTGCTATAAATATCACTGCACGTGTAGGTTCTTTATTTCTATCCTTGACCTCACTGGGGTATATCAATAGTATTGCAGGGTCAAAGGGTACTGTTTTGTGACCTTTTGGGTTCAGTTCTAAATGGTTTTTAAGAACAGTTGGACAGATTCACAATTCCACCAATGGTACATTAAAGTACTTGTTTTCCCATAACCCAAACAATTATTTTCTTCTTTTATTAATCTGATAGGTATGAAGTAGAAAGAACATGAGAGTTTTGATCTGCCTATTATTACTGACACGCAGACTTTTCGTGTGGTTATAGATGGCTTATATTTCATCACTTGCAAACTTCCTGTTCCTGTGTCTTGACCATTTAGTCACTGGGAAACGGTTCTTGTTGCTTTATATTTGTATTAATTCATTATATATCTTGGTTATGAGATCATTATCATGGAAATTCACTTTGAAGTTTTTTTTCACATTAATTATTCCCTTCTAATTTTGACACTTTTTGTGTGCTAGCAGACGCTTCTCCATTATATAAAATAAAATTTATTTTATCATCATCTCTCCCTTGTTACACAAGACATCTCACTTTCCAATATCCTTTAATTTTTTATATGCTCTTCTCCATCTAAGTCATTTATCCATTTAGATTTTATTGTAGTATTTCACTTAACATTTTAAACAATGTTTTTCAGGGTTTTTTTTTTTTTTGGTTTGTTTTTTGGCAGGGCAATTGCGGTTAAGTGACTTGCCCAAGGTCACACAGCTAGTTAGTGTGTCAAGTGTATGAGGCCACATTTGAACTCAGGTCCTCCTAACTCCAGGGCCGGTGCTCTACTCACTGTGCCACCTAGGTGCCCGCTTTTCAGTTCTCACAGCAATTTTTATCAACTAGGGAATCCCTATCCGAAGAGTTTACTCTTGTTGGGTTTAATCAAAGAACATACTGCTAATTATTTATACTTATAGTTCTGATTCATCCATTCTGTTCCACTGATCAACTTGTCTATTTTTTAATCAGTAATGCTGAACTGCTTTAACAATTATTGTTTTATTCTATGAGCTATGGTACTGGGAAGCTTATTTCACTTGTGCCACCTTGAACTTTTTGTTCCTCCAAATAAATTTTATCATTGTCTACTGTCTTAAAAAGCACAATAATTTGATTGGTATATCACCAAAACTATATATTTATTGTCTCCATTTTTGTATTGAAATATTTCAAACCTCAACCATGTACTATTAGTATCTATTTATGGCTTCCTTAATTTCTACCAAAAAAAAAAACTGTAGGGGTACCATGGTAGATGAACTCTAAAACACTTCGTACATTCTGTAAAGACTATGAATGAGATTTCTCTTTCTATCTCTTCCCACTGGATTTTGTTAATATATAGAAAGTTCACTGCAGCTACATGGGCCCCACGCTATATAAGAGTCTGAGTAACTTAATCTATATGCTTTCATTTCCTTATCTGTAAAAAGGGAATAACATCACTTACCTTCTGAGGTTGTTATGGAGTTAAAATCAGATAATTGCGAAGCTCTTTGCAAATATTAAAAGTGCTAAATAAGTGCTAGCTATATTAATTTTTTTTTAAATTTTATTCAAACCTTTAACTTTTTTCTTGTTTGTCTTTTTGGTTAGATCTATGTCTGAAACAAACACATTAAGCTAATGACTGCTATGTTGATATTTCTCACTATAGTTCAATTACCTTCTTGGAGTGCGCTATCATTTGGGGGATATGTGTATATGGACATGTGTGTATGTTGTAGTAGTAGTAGTAGTAGTAGTAGTAGTAGTAGTAGTAGTAGTCCTACTACTACTACTACTACTACTACTACTACTACTACTACAACTACTACTACTACTACTACTACTACTTATGATATGTGGTAATTTAAACCTAATGTGGTTTCCTTGTTTATCTCTTTTTATCATGTCTGTTTTTACCATCACCTTTTCTGAGATCAAGATTGCCAACTCTGATTTCTTTGGATTCCCATGAGGTATAAGAGATTATTTTCCAGTCCATCATAATTCTGTCTTTATGTTTTGAGTACATTTCTTACAAAGAACACACTGTTAGACTTTCCTTTCTAGTCCATTTCGACAGCATTTTCCATTATACAAGTAAATATTTGTCATTCATAGTCATGGTTATGATTGTTGTGTTTTTTTCTAGTGCCATATCCAATTATGTTTATTTTCTTTTCCTTTTACAAGGAAAAGGAAGGAATGTCAATAACCATTGTGTTCTAGTCCTTTTATGAACAACATGAGGGAAATTCTATTAATCCTTATAAAAGAATTAGGATTATATGTACTGAATAATGTTTAGGCTGTATTAAAATGAAACTGAAATTTACTCAAGATTTGGTTAGTATTGAGAAACAAACCTGTAGCTTTAATATGTCCAAATCCTGAAAATACCTCTGGTAGGTCAGACTGAACTAGGACCAATTCCAATGGATTTAAAATGTACCAATCTAATGTAAGCAGTCAGTTAGGACTCAATATAAAAAATATCAACCTTACATAATGTTTGTGTTAAAGCAAATAAGACAGAAGGAAATGGCAGAGAAATGTCATTTGCATAATTTTTCAAATCAAGGACAGATCCTAAACTATTTGATTTTGGTGATTTTTCAACAACCCTGGAGATAAAGGACTGACTAAAAAAGCAACTCGGTAAAAAATTTAATTCAAAAATGGAATGTGCCTAAAGAACAAGACATAAAATTCACTTCACAAACTCCAGACACAGGATTCTTAACCTGGGGTCCACAGGCCTGCCATAGTTATGTGAATAGATTTCTGGGACTCTGTGAAATTGGGATGTGAAAAAAATTTATCTTTATTTCAACATAATTGAATTTCTTTGTAATCCTATGTATCGTAATTTTACATATTTAAAAACACTGTCCTCAGAAGGGGTCCACAGGCCTCAGACTACAAATAAGGTCCATGACAAATTAAAAAAAAAACTCAAAATAGACAAAAAGCCCTGATCTAGCCCCTTCAGAGATTAGTCATGGAAAATTCCTCTCTCTAATAGATGATCTTAAAAACTATATAAACAGGGGTTCTTCCTAACTGTTATTTTTTTTTTCATATCCTGGGCCCTTTTGACAGTCTGCTGAAGCCAATGGACTACTCAGGACAATGTTTTTAAATACACAGAATTATAAAGAAAACAAATTGTGAGGAAAAAGTTATCAAAAATTAAAAAAAAAACATGCTACAATTTAAGAACCCATGATCTAAAAGAAATGTTCATTAATGACAACATCATAGACTCCATCTGTCCTTATGCTTCAATTATGATAGTACTTGTGAGAAAAAAAAACTATAAAGGCTGAAATGTATGTGGATTATTAAACATGAAATAAAAGGACTAAAATAGATCAATACACAATACCAGGAGTTAAAGATGCTTTAGACAATCAGTTTTCTGATATGAATTTAAGCTATGGCTCTTATCAAATTTCAATGGTTAAAGAAAACAAAGCATTCATGTGTCCAGCAGGATTTCATCAGTTTGAGCCTATGCTTCAAGGAATCTCTGGAGCACCTGCCACTTTCCAACAGCTGAGGGAAAAGGTAGTCGGCCACATAAACTACTTGGAAATGTTGGTATATTTGTATATTACCATTGTATTTGGACAGAAAAAGACACATTCCAATAACATGAGGAAAGAATGATGAACATGTCAGACCTATTAGAGGGAGTTGGTCTGTAGTTGTCAATTGATAAATGCACATTTTACAGAGCCTCCTTGAAGTATGTAGGTGCTGCAACATTTTAGCAAGAAGAGAGGACTGATTTAGAAAGGACACAAGCACTACTCAGGTGGCTATATCCTAGCAATTTAGTAGCTAAGAACCAAGGGGTTATAATTATAAATTTGTGAAGGATTATGCTAATACCAATGGCTTACCCTCTGAACAGTCTCACACTTGGATGTATAACTGCAAAGAACAAGAAGTGTAATTATTAACCCCTTGGAAGCCAAATAGAGAACACTGAGATGGAAAATGTGAATAAGCTTTTAAAGATTTGGTTGATTGCATTACAAACACACCAGTTTTGGCCTATAATGACCCAAACCCCAGGGAGCACTTTTATATCGAGAAAGTGACAGTCAAGACCATAAGTGTCAAACTCTCAGAAGTTCAACTCCCAACTCAAATTCAATTTAAAATTTAAAATGTAAAATGTTTAACAAAATAAAAATAGGACACGTTTATGTTAATTTGTTGTTTTATAAATCAATACTCTGCATACAGGAATCCATTTCTATTTGTTTGACACTACTAGTCAAAAGGACTTACTGGTAGTGAAACTAAGCATCCAAAACATAAACTAACATTTTTAGTTTTAACATGGGCTAGTACAGCCAGCACTGAAAAGTTTAGTACCGAGCAAAATTACAAGCATGTACAGACAACAACACTGTAATATACATTTTGACCACTTTTGCACTGTAAGCTTCTTGTCAAAGATAGGTAGCACACTAGCTAATTATGAATTTGGTAAACACAATTAACTAGGAAGAAGAAATATGCCAATGCCCTAATAGACTTGATGATAAAGTATACTGATATCAGTAGAAGGAATAAAGACACTCATTTTGAAAAAGATAACTGCAATCGATCTCAGTGCAGCTTTGAGGTTAGAGCTGTCATCTAATGGCATGTGACCTGTATAGTCAATAATGCTTTATCAAATAAATCTATTGTACCTATGATCAATGAGAACAAATGAATAATGATAAATAATACAATCCAGAAAAGCAAGTGAGTGACCCTTGGAGATTCATTTCATTCTCTAGAGAGAACACTACCGAGAAAATAATAGAAGTTGGAGTTTCAAAATGGAAAGTTTTACGAAATGCTAACTGATACTAGAAATCAGGAAAGAATTGGTATTCCCTTGTAGATATTGTGTTATAGCCATGAAGGCACTGGATAATGACTTTAAACATTTAGTTCAAAAAGGCCTTTGATCGACCAAAACAGATTTTATTGCTTAGAAAATGGCTAATGATGTACATAGTAAATGTATAATGTGCTCCATGTTCAACACAAAGCTCCACCCAACTCATGTAACATATCTGAAATATGTAATAAAATATTTTGAGTTCATGTACACAATTTGGGTTTTTTTTTTCACTAAAAAAATCAAACGTACATCACTTACACAAAAATAAAAGTTCATATGATGAAGCGGATTAAACCCAAGGACAACTCAACTTTACCTTAATATCCTAGTTGTAGAGATTGAATTCGAAAGGGTGTATGATACCTTGCATGAACTATCTATAAGTTCAGTTAGTTATATAATGATACTAAAATTAGAAATTCAAGAACTAAGGTTAAAAGTGATGCACTTACATAAGACACACAAGGTAAATATGGAGAGGTAATTCTTTATACAGGCAAACATAATTCTGTGGTGGGAAAAAATGCATAGCTACCTTTTGCTTTACACTTTATAACATTTATCCATGAGATTTTTATTGGTAATAAAGTATTGTTATATCTGCATATAAAATTTTTACATATAAATTTTATAATTTGTGTTGGTTGTCTATCTGCTAATCTAGTTGTGCATATATATAACTGTTATGAATGAGAAGGAATATTTTCATTCACTTACATGGCATAAGAAAAAATGTTATTATGTAAAATGTTAGTTGAGCTAGGAGGCACAGTGGATAGAATGCCAAGCCAACCCTGGAATCAGAAAGACTAATGATCCTAGCTTCAGACACTTACTAGTTGTAAGACTCTGGGGAAGTCACTTAACTGTTTACCTCATTTTCCTCATCTGTAAAATATGCTGGAGAAGGAAATGACAAACCATTCCAAGTAGCATCTTTCCCAAGAAAATCCCAAATGGGGTCATAAAGAGTCAGACCCGACTGAAATGACTTTAATTTTCAGATTGGAGGAGGATGTAAGGTACTTCTCCTTATGGTCTGGAGCAGTTTAGTGATGAAATGGTCAGAAAGAAAAACTTTTGTACAAAGAAAAGAATTTTTAAGAACTATTAAAGGACATGAGGCCACTATTACAGATGAATATTATGATGCCTAAAAGGAGGAAAAGAGTTTTAGCATAATAAAAACTGCTAAGAAATATGTGTATAAAAACCACAACTATTAGATGGGGTTTCAGGAGTTTGGAATAAAAAAATTAATTGTGCCACAAATAGAAAGACTAGAATCACATTATGAATGATTTAGGATGATGCCTTGAGTGTATGTGGATAGCGTAATGGATTAAAGGGACAGAGAAAAAACTTTTAATTATTATTTTATATCCAGAAAAAATGATTTATGAAGACAGAGTTCAAGGATATAAAATGGGATGTGAACCATGTACAGAACTTAGGAGTTGCAACACATCACAGAAACTCAGCCCACCAGCATGTAACTATTTTATGACCTGAGGATAAAACCAAAAAGAAGAAATCATATATGCCTCTGGACAAAGAAACATGATTTTAAAAGGACTAAATTTTAGAGGGGAAATTTCACAGGCTGCCTTTCAAGTGATCAGTAAGTGGCTAAGGACCAGGAAGCTTTTAAGCCACTGAAAGACACAGAATGTAGGGGAGATAGGAGAGAAGTCTGGGACTGAGAACTAAAGAATGACAGAAGAAAAAGCAGGGATTAAAAAGCATTTTGTTGGAGCTGTTCAGAAGGCATCAACATGACAAGACGGCTTTAGATGGTAGGTCCTGATTAAAGGAATGAAGATGACAATTTCAGCTACTATCTTTCAAGACCACTTAAGCTTCAGAGAGACTAATTTTCTCAAAAATGCATGTTGCCCATTTCTTCCTTCTCTGATTTGAAAGCAGAAAGGGAAAAGACAAGTACTGCTGCTGCTTTGCTAGACAAAAAGAACTAGTTGGTCTTACCTAAATTGTTCATCTGAGCTGTGAGTTTTTTCTTTTTTTTTGATAGGGCATGTAAATAACTGAAGAGCTGGCTGAGCAACTGAGTCCAGAAATAGTCAACCTGATGAACTTTGCACTTCTCTATTTATATTAAGTAGTAAACTTTCTTTTAAGGTTAATGATAAGTTGAAAGAGCGTATAAATACTCGGAATACAGGTTTGCCTAATAGAGGATGGTGAGGACCAACAGATAAGCAATAATCATAGAGATGGTTTCATGTGGTGAAGATGTTCCCAAATGGGAATGTAAGTCCCACCTGAGCACATTCTCTGTGTGATCCAGGTTTATTTGAGGTTTGTGATGTATTATTTTTACATATAAGCATCTATAATATTATTTCTTTTGTCTTATTGATAAGCAAATGGTTATATTTAGGATTTAAATGTCATTATTATGAATAATGGATTGCACAAATGGAACCACATCAGGAAGGTTTCAAGAGCAACAGCTATAAGAGTATATATCCTTTCAACAGGGTAATCCCTATGACCTGAGAGATTTATAAGTAATTACAGAGTAATGATCCTTCTCTAGGACCCTGGACTTGCTAGTGAGAAAACAGCCTACTCAGAGGGTGAGCAGGTATCAATATACCCAGTCTGAGGGGTTACATTAAGGGGGATTCATGTCAAGGGTCATTCCAAATAGGCCATACCTATGGGATAGTGTGCCATCCTGTAACACAAGTATTTTAGTTTCACATCTCATGTTTCAGTTCTTCATTTCTTCATCCATCCTTGAAATCCTTGTGGACAATCCATTCTGTTTTCTGAAGTCTCTGTGGTTATTTTCTTCCTCAGGAATTTTATCTTGGGTTTCCCTTAATACATAGCATTTCTTTATTGTAGGAAGGTTCTTTTCCCCATTTGTTCAAACCTACAGCTTTAGTTCTTGAATTAGGCCTTTGTTCCAGGGCCAGGCTCTGCCAGCCCTCTCCCTCCACCCCAGGCTGGGGTTGGCTGGTTTTCTTGTGCTGTCTACCACCAGAATCCAGAGCTGCCCTTACTTCAGGTCTTGTCTCTTTGTGCTGTCCTATGAGATGGAGAAGATCAGTGGTGTTTTTCTTTCATTTTAAAATTCCTTTTGGAGTTTTTATTCATTATTAATATGTTCCTTAGGGGAACTGGGTCCACATAGAACCCTTCATGTCACCATCTTTACAAGAAGTCTTTGTAAATACCAATTTATGTATATGTCTTCCCCATTAGAATGTAAGCTCTTTGAAAACAAGCTTTTTATTTGTATTCTCTCTAGCACATAGCACAGTGCCTGGCACATGGTTAAGAGCTTAATAAATGTTTGTTGTATAATATCAACCATTTTCTTAAAAAACCACCAAGGAGATATCAATATCATACCTTGCACAATTACCTAGTTAACTTTCCCGTATAAGTAGAAAAATTCAAATATACTACATTAGTGCAAATCTTAAGTATCTTTCATTATAACAGAGTTTATTAGCAGGTAATATTTTGTTCATATTAAAATGGTATGTTATAGTAGAAAAAGCTCTATATTTGGAATCAGAAGACTTAGGTTTGAGTTCCAGCTCTCCCATGGGGTAGCTGTGTAACCTTGGCCACGTAACTTTAGCACTGTGGGGCTTAGTTCCCTCATTTATAAGATGAGAGCATTAGAGTGGATAATCTCTAAGATCTCTTCCAGGTGAAACATTCTGTGATTCTACGAAAATATTAAAGAGTGTATAGCTACAATATGAAATAAATGTGAGGAGAAAAAAAGCTATATTCAGGGAAAATTACAATCCCCAAACATTTTGAGTTTCCATTAGGAAAAAGGTGTCTATGTGTATGTGTGTGTGTGTCCCTTAAGGACTGAAGAACTGAAAGCTTACGCTAAGGTCAGAGATGAATCAAAAGAAAAGCAACCACAAACTACTTTGTCGAAGAATGAAAATATGAGGTTTTAAGTCACTTAAAGAGTATCAGACTTCGGGGGGCCTCGGGGAGGTTGGTGTAAATTCCAGTGGATCTCAATCTAAAGACATGAGAAGCATAATGGTACAGTGGAAAGAAGATCAAGTTTGGTGTCAGAGGAGCTAGGTTCAAGTCTCAGATCTGCCATTTTCAATCTGTGTTACCCTGGGCAAGTCAATTAACTTCTCTGTCCTCAGTTTCCTGAAGAGTAGAACAGAGTAGAAAACATCTGAATTACCTTTCAGCTCCAAATTTGTGGTCCTATGTATGATTTTAGAAGGACTAAATTATAAAAAAAAAAAGCAACCAGAGATGTAATCTTTAATCAAAAAAACATGTAAAAATGTCCCCAATCTTAAGTGTAAAGGAAAGAACTCTGCAAATATCTAAAAAAATGAGATATGCATTGATATATGCATCAACATATACATATACACACACACACAACAGAACAATGCAGGAATTTTAAAGCTCAACTATAATAACTGTGACCTGTCTCCACCAAATGCAACAATATGTTATCTGGCTTGGTAGAGAGATATGTGTGTAGGAGGGAAAGGTTAAGAGAAGAAGAGATTAAATGACTTATCCAAGGTCACACAGCTAATAAGTGTCAGAAGAGGAATTTGGTTTTAGGTCTTCCTGATTCCAAGTCCTAGCACTTTCCTGAATTATAATGGATACAGTTCTGAATGAACTAAGAGTCAAGAAAACCAGAGTTCAAACCCTGCCTCAGATATTTACTAGCTGTGTGACCCTAGGCAAGTTACTTAATCTCTCTGGGTTCAGAAAAGAAAGTGAAGGGGTTGGACAGAGCGACCTTTGAAGCTCCTTCTAACTTCAAATCCATGATCTTACAGTGCTATAAAGCTATTCTTACATGCCCATGATGTTAAATTACCCTTTTCCTCTCAAAACAGTTTTATAATAGAATGCTACGGAATAATCAAAAAGGTATGGATCTAAAAACTGCTTACCAATTGCCTGTGGTTATGAAAAGAAAACTAATAAATCATGATAAAAGTAAACTACTATTAAATCCATGTACCTGGGCATTTCCCATATACATCACAAAAGCAAATGGACAGAAATTTTAAAAGATATAAAAATTAGGGCATTTGTTTTTTATCGGGAAATCGTGATTATTGGCCAAGAAATATAACTGTCTATGTAAATGGAGAAATACAAATAAGTTGTAAACCATATGTTGTACTTAATTTAAAATGCTTTCTTTTTGTAGTTGAGTAATAATATAAAATTACTGATAAAAATTTTATTTAATCCAACTCAATATAATAGAATGTTCATCAATGATGAATACTCAAGAAGACAAATGCTTTGAGCAGAAGTAAAGCACAAGACTACTGATGCAACATACTATTAATAAAACTTAAGGGAAAAAAATCCACATTACCAAAGCATTAAGAAAATTCACATTATCAAAGCATTATCTGTTTATGCACTGAATTGTGACTGCTGAAGTGGTATTTTTCTATATGCTTTTTACCATCAGTGAGATATTACTTGGATTTTGCCAAATGTGCGATGCTGTGATCAGCTATAATAGAGGACAGACTTGTAAGATTTAAGTTCTTAATATGAAGAATTGTTATATCTTTAATGTTTTCCCTCATACTTGCTCTTTATATTTAAAAATTAATCCAGTAAGTAAAAGGGTCAACATACCAATAACATATATTTTGCCTAAGTTTAAAAACAATAAATATAAAAATCTATAAATAAATTATTCATTTCCCAACAAATGTAACAGACAAATTTTTGCAACTTTTGGCACCTTTCATGGTCATAATGATGAAATAAATATATGAATTATGTGAAGTTTATAATTCTAAGGATTATGTACTTTGGAGATGTGTTTACTGCATTTTCCATCAACCTGAAGATTACTTGTTTTCCACAACCCTGAAGATGGGTATTTGCCAAGAAAGAGCTGTTGACCACAGGGGATTTCCTAATGTGCCAGACAGACCCATGACAATTAACATTAGTGTAAACAAAAATCTTTTCTATGTGCAAAATTCAGTGAATTCTGTACACAGCAAGGATCAAGTACAAAGAACAAATAGGATGAAGTGCAGAACTCCTGATAAAGGATAAATACAAAATTCAAAACCAGAAGAGTCTCATTATTTTTCATTTACAATCTATCAAAAGTGGAATAAGACAACAAGTAGCATCTAAAATACATAATTTTTAAAAAAATACATTCACACAGCTCACACATTACTTTCACACACAATAGTTTAGAAAGTTTCAATACATTACTTATGTTTTTACTTATATCCTTTTACAAATATCTTTTAGCAACACCAGCAGTAAAATAGAAACTAGAACTCAGACCATTACCAAAATCCATGTATTTTCATAAAAGGGAAGAATTGGGTGCATATATCATCTTGAAGTTCTCTCAAAATAAGATAATTTATTCCCCCCATATGAAGCAAAAGATAACTAAGCATGAAAACACTATGGAACTGTATTGCAGCTTTTTAGTTTTTTTTTCCTCAGTAATACTTAACGTTTTAACAGTAAGAACTATACATGAACGAACATTTTCAAAACTCAACCTCGTCTTATACGTCACAAATATATAGTTTGAGTTTGTGTTAGAAGCCATTAAAAGTGTTTTAGCTCTACCAATTAAATATTTTTTATCCACATTAATGAAGACCCAGGTGATTTTAACTATTTTGTCAACATTATGGATAATAATCATTTCTCCTCTCTTGAGTTTTCAGAAAACTAATTTGATAGGGTGCTATAAACACCATATCTTAATATCCCATTCTTCCACTAGTCTTTCGCTAATTCATCATAGCACAAAATCACAAGTTCTAGCAGGTCCTACACCAAACAGAGAAGTCTTTGAGTAAGAAAGTAGTAGACACACACACACACACACACACACACACACACACACACACACACACACACACACACCCTTGTTCTCTGCATTTCCATCAGTCAATCTAGCTGAGTTCAAAGAAACAATCATGAGAAGTGCTATTTTTTTTGACCAAAGCAACCGTCAAACGATCCGCATTGGTAGCAGTCATGCTGAAAACAATCATGGTTCTCTGGAATATGAAATCATTTTCTTTTCAAATATTTCTCTCAGGAATTAACTTTTTGCAGAACCTACCCTAAAAGACAAGCGTTTGCCACAAAACAGGCTAATTAATATAGTTTTCACTCAACAAACTGTTTGGAAGAAAAAGCAACTGGATGATAATCATGTTTCAAGATGTTCGTATATGCAACACATGCTTAGTTAAATTAATTTAATTTTTTATAAAAGGATACACTCAAACTCAAAACTAAAAAGCAGTAAAACTTAAATCACATAAAAACATGTCCAAAGCCTTAACTCATATTTTCAGGACCCTATTTCCATAGGGCCTGAAAAAACAAACAAGATACTCCAGGAAAACAAATAGAGATTGTAAAAGTCTAATAATGCAGCTACAATACCTACCTCACAAAGTTCATATAAAAATGTAAATGCTTCACCTACTTTAAAGTACTGTACAAATGTCAGTTACTACTAATATGACAAAATGTAAGACTACTTAATAGAAGAAAAAATTGTTCACTTTTTCCTGTATAGCACGTTTGTAACAAAATTTAGCTTTAGAACGTAGTTAACTAAAGTTACTCTTTCAACTAAAATATGACAGCAGAAAATATGAGATTAGTGCTTTTGACACAGAATTCAGTATTTTATAATTAAAAAGCAAACTCCCAATACGAAATCTTAAAAATTAAATTCTACTGTTTTTAAAATGTTGCTACAGAAAAATTAAGCATACTTAGCTGAAAACAAGTAACTAAAGAAATGTTGAAAGTTGCAAACATGAGCCACAATGTCTTCAAGTAAATGGGGTCAGATAAAGCAATTTTAACAAAATTCTAGATAACATGATGTACTACAAAAGTAGAATTTTGAAATATTGGTGCATTATAGTAAGTGCCCAAATGCCTGAATGAATCATCTTTACTTTACACAAAGAAAAAGCTAGCCTGTCACAACAGTGGAATGCAATAAACCATTACCATTGGTTAGGAAAAGAATGCCATCAATAATAGATTCAAAATTATTTTCATTAATTACAAAAGCAGTTTGTTGCTTGTGTCTGTTACAAATGCTACATATGGCGTATGACCAACTCTATGATCAAACTCCATATTTAGTTATCTAAAGGCACAGGAATACAAAGAAATATGAAGCAATACTGCAGTAGTTTCACTTGGCAAAACTTTCTTCTTGTAGCTTGGTTACTTACCTCCACTTGTTGCATCTTGCTCTTCCCCTTCGGGAAAAGTAACCTGGCTTGGCAAACTATTCCTAGATCGAGTGACTGACTCTAATTGTGAAGCCCTTCCCAACAAAGATAGTTCATCCAGTACTTCTCCTTCTTTGGCCTCAAGATCCGATTTCGAAGTAGTTAGTGGTTTTATGCTCCCTGGTGCCATTAGCCTATTTGCATCATTCAAACATGCTACAGTACCACTGTCCAGGCTCAACACTCGGGCTCGACTCTTGGCACTATTTGTGCTATTAGTCCGACGTGATGACCGCTTTTTGCTAGTTCCTTCTGGACCCACGTGAGCCTTATGTGTATGTTCAGAATCGGCATTTCTTTCTTTATTAATGTATTTGGTCTTCAAAGCACTGTACTTTCCTTCAGGAGACTGACATGAATGGGAGGTGGTACTAGAAGAGCTATCGCTGCTGAACTGATGAGCTGACTGCATGCTTGAAGTCCTGCTCAAGTCACTTTGATCACTTGAGTCCTCATCATGACAAAATATAGCACTGTGAGGTTTGGTAGCAGATATGCCTCTAAAAGAAACATATTCCCTGTGGCGACTTGAGTCAAAACTGCTAGCCCTCTTTTTTCCTGTCCGTCTCCTGCCTGACTTGTGAGCAGAAGCTGTGCGATGGATTAAGCTGGAGGACTTAGGGCGCACGTCCCCTTCCTTTTGTTTTCCACCAACATCCTTACAAATTCTTGAGTCGACTGAAACAGCTGACTTATCACTCTGCTCCTCTCTTTTGTCAGTTTTTCCAACAGTCTTGTCTGCTTGTGTAGTAAATTCATTTGCATGAGGATTTTTATTAGCTTCTTCAGATGCAGAGGTACTAAGACCCTTCTGACTATGTACATCATCTAAGGCATTCGAATCGGTGGCTTCCTGTACACCGCTATTCGTACTCAATTCCAAAGCAGTCATTTCACTGCTAGTCCTTTTATCACTGGTATAGCTACTATCTTCCTCTTGGTTAACAAAGACCTCTTTTTTCTTACCATTTTTTTTCCCTCCTCTAGGAGAATCCTCATGCTCTGATAAGATACTTTCTATGTGAGTTGAGCTAGTCTGTTCACTTTTATAGCTGCTGATGGTACTATTAGTATCCCGATCAGTTCCACTGCAATAGCTTTCTGTTGAGCCACTACTCCTTGTACTCAGGCTTCTTAAGCTATCTAGACTTTTGTCTGCTTTCAAAGGCTTATTCTTTCCACTTTTTGCAGGAGGCTGTGGACTGCAACTTTTCACCTCACCACCAAGTTGAAAATCCCCAGATAGGCAAGAATTTTCTCCTAAAGATTCTTTGGATCCTGAATGAGGTTTGGAAGCTTCTAACTCACTGACTGGATCCAGACCCCGCCTTTGCTGATAGAGGGGAAAGTCATTTAGAGATGTATCTGGAAAAGCTACAGCAGAGCTGGAGGTCCTTGGAACACCTCGAGGCCGGTGGTCTTTCCTATAAGAGTGTGAATGCAATGGTACAAGAGAAGCCACTTCTGTGTCACAGGCATTAGAAAGAGACTGATCCACATGGTGATGGTGATTTGGGGAGCTCACTTTGTCACTGAAGTCCCTTGGTAAGTCCTGTCCACAAGAAGATAATGAAGGCTGGATGGAGATGAAGGAGTCATTGGAGACTGGATGGAAAAGCTTCCGATCAGCTGCCAAATCTGTTTCAAACACATATTTGGAAAGGTTAACATAAATGGTTAACATAAATCTGTTATCTACTTTCTAATGCTTAACAAATTCATAACGTACAGTAAACCAAGTACAAAAAAGTTCTTAAGTAGTTCAGTGACAAGCTGCCAGTCACACACTATTTATAATCTTGATTCCTAATTTGGAAGAAACCATTCTCTGGATGGACAAAAATCACTTTCTATATGCTCAACTAACTGACCCAGAAAGAGTTTAACAGACTTTCAGTGAAAGAATAAACATAATTCATTAAGAATAATCCAGAATTCTTCTGAAAGATTAAGGCCATTTTACAAATCAACAGAGAAATAATTAGAAATGGAAGAATATGTGTAACAATACTTGGCCAGTACATTTAAAAGGCCATGAATGAGATAGTCCTGCTATTTATTTAGTACAAGGGAAAAAGAGAAAGATAAATAACTAGTCACAGTTTCTATTTGTCACCATATTTGACACAAGCTGGACTCTTCTCAGATTCATAAATAACAAAAGAGAATATATGTGAATTATCATTTTCATCTTCCATAAAGTTAAAATGAAATAAGGCTATTACTAATAAGTCTTTATACTATATTATACCATAAGTCTAGATCATATCTAAATAAATATTCACAGATGATACATGTCCATGACATATATAAATACACTAAATATCAGAATAATTTTCATCAACTTACTCTATGCAAGACTATAGACATTTTAAAGATTATGAAAGAGAAAACATTTTACTACTAATCCACCATAACTGCAACTGGACTAAGGCAATATGAGTATATATGGCAACATTTTACTTAGTCATTTGGAAAGAGATGGGGAGAGGTAGTAGTGAGGGGTTAATCTGGACCTAATCTGTAGCCAACATGCTAAATATTTTTTTAAATCTAATATTAAAATTTAACAGATCTAATCATAATATATAACTAAGAAAATGGTATAGATGCTTGAGAAGCTGTGAAGTTCTTATAATATCATTTATTTAATTTTTACATATATGCATTTTAAATTTTTATGTAATTATTGATGCATTTTGTCTTTATGTCATCCTTTCCAGAAAAAGCTATCATTTGTGACCAAGAAAAATAATTAGCAAAAACAGAAACCTTATGACAATGTATATATTATTCTGGACTGGAAGTCCCTCACCTATCCACTATGTCAGTTTCATTCACTGTCTCTTCCAGATTTTTCCACTTTTCCACTTTTTCCACTTCCAGGTTTTTCCACTACTCAAATTTCAACTTCTCTTTAGAAAGTGATCTTTTCATTTACATTTTAGCAGTCATTGTATAGATTGATCTCCTAGGTCTGTTTATTTTGCTCTGTATCACTTCATTAAGATCTTCCTGAATCTGAATTCTTAAAGCTCATAACTTCTCACTACATAATAATATTCCATTACATTAAGTTCCATCTACAATAGTTTTTTCAGCTAATCAATGGTCTGGTGGAAAAAAATACTTATTTAAAACACCTCCAGTGACTGGGAACTCACTACTTTTTCTCACCTCCAGTCCATTCTAAGGCAGCTTACATGATGTTTTAATATTAACTTTACCTAGGCAGCTGGGTGACACAGTGGATAGTGTGCTGAGCCTGTATTCAGGAAGACTCATCTTCCTGAGTTCAAATCTGGCCTCAGACATCTATTACATCTGTGTGACCCTGGGAAAGACTTTTGAGTTCCCTCTCATAGGTGGTGCAGTCACTTAACACTGTTTGCTTCAGTTTCTTCATCTACATAATGAGTGGGAGAAGGAACTGGCAAACCATTCCAGTATCTCTGCCAAAACTCCAAATGGGGTTATGAAGAATTGGACAAGACTTAAAAGACTCAACAACCACCACCACTACCACCTAGGCCAAGAATAAGTCCCATGCCTCTTCTGCATTACAGCCTTTTAAATAACTGAAGACTACGGTGTTGTGCACCCCCTCTCCCAGTCTAACACTCCTAGTTACTTCAACCAGGACTCATTTGCTAGGTCCCAAGTCCTCTCCGTATCCTATTAAACCATTTCTGAATAAGCTCCATTTTTTTCAATGTTCCTTTTAAAATCACAAAATGATCATAGGACAATCAATTTAAAAGTTAACTAGGAACTCCCCTCATTTTACCACTAAAGAAACTGAAGACAAGAAAAGTTAAATGACCTGGCCAAGTTTGCATAGCTATGTAGCTAGAGGCAGTCAAGATGTGAGACCAGCCAGGTCTTCTAATTCCAAAGACAGCCCAGGCCTCTTTTATTGGCACCACACTGTCCTGCACTTGTAGAATCAAGGTAGAACTGGTCTTGAAAGACCACTTAATTCATTTCCCTATTTTTAGATGGGTCTAAAACTCAGTCTTCTTACTTAAATTTAAAGCTATTACGGTTTTTTTTAAATAATTCAAAAGCTATATATTAGAGGCTTCCCTTATTAATGCATTTAGGATTTTGTCAATCCTAAAACCAGGTAAGTCTTTCTGATGTTTAACCAGTAAAAATTACCTCATCCCTGGGGGCCTCAGTTTTCTCATGTACAAAATATTTGAACCCCATGCTTCTAACCTAGATCTGTTGACTACAGAATATACCAAATCTTCCCTGTTCTATTCCCAGGGTTCATAGAAAAAAGTTTTCCTCAAAGTCTGACTTACGTATTTGGAATTATTTTCATCAAGTTTACTGAATGCTACAAATCAGTTTAAGTTATTTTATTTCTGATGTTATGATACAGTGATCAATCTTTTCCTTTTGGTTAACAGAAAACTCAGAAGAAGGAATAAAATAAAGCCCCTTCACTTTGTTTGAAAAAAGGTTTCAGCTTAGCTAACTACCATTCCAAGCCCTAAGGTCAGGAGAAGGAAATCTGTATCCTATAAATCTTTATATTCCCCCACTTAATAAGTATTTTTTAATCTGAGCCACTCTTGCGTGTGCTAAAAGGAAGAAGAGAATAGTCAGAAGGGAATAAGCATTTGTACAGCATCTACTATGTGCCAGACGCAGTGCCACGTGCTTTACAAATATCATCTCATCTGATCCTCACAACACCTCTGCAAAGTAGGTGCTGTTATTATCCTCATTTTACAGTTGAGGAAACTGAGGCAAACAGAGATTAAGTGACTTGCCCAGGGTCCCAGAGCTAGTATGTGTCTCAAGGTGGATTTGAACTCAAGTATTTCTGATTTCAGGTCCAACACTCTATCCGTTGCATCATAGGCTGCTTCTAAGAAAAAAAAAATCAAGGGGGAACAAAAACAAAATTTCCAAATTATAAAAAAACCCTCAATTTCAGAAAATGTTATAAAACTCAGTAAAAATAGTATAAACAAATACAGTAAGGTAACATAGATAAAACTTCAGACAATAGGGTACAGTACAGTGGGACTCCATTTTCTTTCTAGGATAAAATGAACCATACTGCTATGAATAAATAACTGAAGGTCAAATGAGCTTTCTATTTGCCACATGGACATGCTGACATTTACTTTGATTGCTGTTCAACCCTTTGGTCTTTTTCTAGTCACATCTCCCTCCCTACCTGATACTTCTATAACTGGATTTCTTTAAATTCAGCCATAGGATTATATACTTATCCTATGAAATTTCATTTTGTTCATTTCAGCCCCATTGTTTCAATGGATTACAAGACAGAATAGGGTAACATATTCCTGGTTCTGGAAACTATGCCTCTACTAACAATGCCTACAATCTCATTAATTTTTTTGGTTGCCCTTTCTGCACTGTTACACATAATGAGACTTCAATAAGACTAAAGTATTTCATACTTCTCTTGGTGAACAAGATGGAGAGACATGAGCCATATGTAGCTAAATTAACTGGATTCACAATTAAACAACTAGGTCCACATCATAGTAATTAATGGAAAGAAAGTCAACCAAAATTGAGATCTCAAGTAAAATGTCCGATGAAACTACTGCTGGTTGTCTTCTGGTCAATACTTTTTTCAGTGACTTAGATACTAATATAGATTGGCATGCTTGCAAAATTTACAAATAAAAGCAGCTAGTAGGAATAGCTGGTAGGCAAGAGTCAAGATCCAAAAATATTTTAAAGACAATACGAATAAAATAAGATAAAATGTAACAATGATAAATATATTACATTGATAATATTATAAATTGTAATTATAGCGTATTTACTACATGCCCTTTATATTTTACCTCATTTTGTTGTATCACTGTCTTCATAATATATCATTAATACTAATATAAATATATTATAAATACATCAAATATAAAGATGTAGACTTGAGTTTAAAAAATCAACTGCACAAGCAGAAGACAAGGAGGTATGAGTAGAAAGTAGCTCACCTGAAAAAGTTCTAGAGGTCTTAACAAACTTAGTTCAATAAAAAAGCAACACGTCCCAAACAAGTGAGGCCTACTGTTCTGAGACCTTATGGCAGACCACACCAAGAATATCATATTCAGTTTTTGGTACTCTTTAAGAAGGAAAATGACAAATTGTAGTGTGTCCAGATATCAACCAGGATGGTAAAAGGCCTGGATTCCATGCCATAAGAAGAAAGAAGCAGGGATGTAAAATGAGGAGAAGAGAAAACTTGGGCAAGTGGCAAGGTATGGGGGAAAAGGAGGAGAGAAGACATGATAATTTTAAATATTTGAAGGGATTTTTCATTTTCAAAAAGCAATTGGATTTGTTTTCCTTGGCCCCAGGGAGAAAAACCTAGAAACAAGGGGGTAAAAATTACAGGCAAGCAGATTTTAGCTCAATATAAAGAAAAAATATCTAAAAATAAAAGCTCACAAATAGGCTACCTCAAAAAGTATTAAATTCTCCATTTCAAGAAGCTTGGACGTTTGTTTTTTTATTTTTTTAAAAGGATAAATGAACACTTTGGGGGTTATTGTCACAAGTTATTTTTGTTCTGATACAGATGAGGTGACCTCTAAGCTTTCTGAATTTCTAGAATAAAGAGTGTCAAAAAAGCTGCTATAGTGACAAGAGTGACAAGCTGCTATAGTTCCACAAAGGTTGGAAACTTTTGTTAAGACTGTCAAATCTTAAATGCTAATTACATTATAGAATCATAGATAGGAGCTAGAATGGACCTCAAAAGACCAATTAGTTCAACTCCTTTTTTTTAATAGATGAAAAAACTGAGGGCCAGGGAGGTTAAGTGACTTTCCTGAGATCACAGAAGCTGCAAAGATGTTAAGAAGTAAATCATACAAGCATTAGGTAGTAGGAGGTTACAAAGGTAGTAAAAGATAACCTTTGAACCCAGGTCTCTTGAGTCTAGAGCCAGTGATGTTTTCACAGTACCATGCCGTGTCCTAATAAGAAAGGACATTTGGAAGAACTTGGCAATACACCGGTATAATTTAAAATTTACATATAACTGATAATAGTGTTCAAACTGTCCAAATTTAGGTGTTTTAGTGAGTGCTCTCAGTAATAAATACAGTAGAGCATTAAAGCAGCTTTATAAATTTTACAATCTTACATTTCCACTACATATCATCCACAGACTAATGAAAAGAATATAGAATTAGAAGGTAGAAGACAAGGTATCAGGTCTTTGTTTTAACAATATGAATGACCTTGGGCAAGTCATTTAGCTAATTTGTGCCACAACTTTTTTTATCTATAAAACAAGAATGTTTTATCTTTTAATTCCTACCTTGAAAGAATTCTGTGAAAATAAAATAATATTCATGAACATTCAATCATTCACCTCAAATATTTTGCCATCTTCCCTGACATGACTCACTTTTTCACCACCTGGAAACAGTTCCCTGGAGACCAGATGGTCAAAGATCACCCTACCATCCTGATAAAGTCAATGAACTCAGCTTTGCAACTCTATCGTGGAATTCACTTGTCCTGGTTGGTGAGTACTCACGTGAATGCAAACTTACTTAACCCCTTCTGCCTGGCCCAGGCCCAAGCTTCAAACTCCACTCCCCCAGGACACTGTGCCGTTGGCCCTAATGCTGCACAAATAACATTCTCCTTCTCTCCCCTACCTTCCACTTTCTTCTCTGGCAACAATAATAACAGCAATACCACCACACTTTTGGAAAGGGTCCTCTGGCTCCATTCACCATTCCTATGATACTGCAGACCAAAACTTCCTTCCTCAGCAACCAGTGCATTTTTGTATTTACCCCCCAAGGTCTAACCCAATGTTTGGCTTATAGTAGATGCTTAACTGAGTTTTGATTTGATTTCTTGGCCACCAAATAAAGTCAAAACAAAATTATTAATTACACTTGTCAGTTTAGAAACAAAAGTATAAGAAAATTTGCCAAAATGCCAGCAACTCAAGGACTCCAGCTCCTAGTAATAAAAATTCTGATATTCCTGAAATCTCATGTCACATTTAAGCACAAGAGAATCTCACCTTGCTCTTCACTTCCTTCTTTACACAGACTAGAACTCTGGCCGAGGCTTAAACTGATATCATCAGAAGTCTTGGCAGTATCTGTATCTCCTAAAAAGTTTAAAAGAAGTATATTAGGGTGTTTGGTTCTTTTGTTTTTCTTAAAAGAAAAAAATATACTTCATGGGTGGACTAAGAAATTGAATATATGGGTACCTAAGTATCTCTCCACTAAAGATATCACTCAATTCCAAAGTTAAAAGAATGAAAAAAAAAGATAAAATTTCAATACACTGTACCAACTGCTAAAATACTAGATGAACTTTGAGATTCTGAACTCCTCCTAATTGCCAGTAAGTCAAGAAATGAAATATTTGGAAAATTGCACAGTATTTGCTATTTCTTTTATATTTAAATCATTTTGTAATATATCAATTTTCTAATTGCTCTTAAAATGATAACAATAAAAACCAAAGCAAGGACTTCTCCATAACTGGAAAGCTATTAAAATAACAGTAATTTTTCTATAAAGGTATAAAGGAGAACAAAGGGAAAAGGAAAAATATAGCACATATAATGTTTTCCTTTCTTACCACTTAGTAACTTCACCCCAGTAATACACAACCAAAATGCTACCTCCCCACATCAAAAAAATCTTAAAAACAAAACTCAGACTTTAACAAAAGCATAACGTGTTCAGCTCCACAAATTAAACAGAGCAAGTCAAAACAATCAATTATTATACAAGTCCAATACATTCACACTTTTGTGAATTGTGGAGTTTTATGGAAACGGAAATAGTCAAATTTTAATTTATTAACTTCCAAAACAAAATTTATTTTCCATAAAATTATTAGGTTTAAAAATCCACCTATGAAGAAAGATCCTGACAATGTATTCGTAAATCAACACATTAATAATCAATATCATCAATGAGACTATAAGAACATTGGTACTAGATTCAGGCATACTAAAAAAAAAAAAAGGTCATCCAAAGAATGTCTATAGTTGAAATTAAGAAGAGTACAACAGATGCTATCTATTTGGTAGATGGCACAGATTCACCAGTTTTTTGAGTGATTGGTTTTTGCTGGTGAGAACAGGAACCACCAAATTGTCAAACTCTACCATCTCAGTGCCTTCTTGTACAACAAGAGAAAGTAGCAGTGGCACTTAATATCAAATTGGGGGGAAAGTGATAAGATCCTTGATTTAGAACTAGAAGAACCATTTAAGCCAACTCTAATTTTTACAGATGAGGAAACTGAGATCCAGTGATTAAATGACTTCCTCAGGATCACAAAAGTAGTAAAGAAAGAGATGAGAATTAAACCAAGGACCTCAAATTCAAAATTCAGGGATCTTTCCACTATACCAATAAATGTGAGCAAATAGATATATAAGAATCTGTACCAAAGGTAACATAATTCTAAATGTACTTAAGACTCTCATTTTTAGAATCTCAAAGAGAGGAAATTTTTTAAAAGAATTAAAGAATCAACAGACATAATTTTTCTCCCTCAAAGGTAACCAACATGACATCAGCAACTACTAACCAATATTCTTATTTTCTCACATTAAGTATATCCTAGAAGAAAATACGAAGAACAGGCAGGAATAGTACAGATTATTTTCTACAGCAGACTATAGCATTATAAATACAAAACTGATTGACAGGGCATGGAGAATCAGATCTGCCAACCATTTACTGACTTTTTTAAATGACTCAATGAAACACGACATTACAGTTTTTCCAATATAAGCTAACCTGATCTATTCAATCCTTGGCTCAGCTTATTACTGAGCTCATCATGTATAGATTCTAAATGGATTTCTGGTGCAGAAGCCCTTAAAGAGAAGGCTTACCACACAAATATTAGAGGTGACATATTTTATTGCTCTCCCCAGGATGCTATAATAAGGCTCTACAAATAATGAAATACCACTATCTCACAAATAATAAAAACAATAAATAACCCAAAAGCAAACAGTATGGATTAAGTAAGCTGCAAAACATGGCAAGAGATGACTTCTAATGGAAAAACAGTACAAAAGATAATAGTTATTAAGGATATTTGTGACTATGGGAAAAAAGGTAGACTAGTTTTCTAGCAAGAAAAAAAGAGGCAATAGATGAATAGCCTAAATGTTATAGTAGTTACCTCCAAGATATTAAGAGAAACAGAAGAAAGCCTCCAGCCCATTAGATGGAATCTCTATAGAGAAATTATGGAAACACATGAATCAGAGAGTGAGAAAGCACAGAAAGGTTTCGATGAGCACCAGTGAAATTACGAAGCCTTCAGAATGTAAAAGTGTCAGTAACAACACCTTCTGCAGGAGACCTTTCTTTACCAGTCCTCCCCACACTAGTTTGTAGAGATCTTGTGTTTTACTCAATTATTTTCATGTTGTCTCCCTCATGAAAATGTAAGCTCCTTGAGGGCCAGTGGCTGTTTGTTTTTGCCTTTCTTCTTATCCCCAGGTCTTAATAAATGCTTTATGACTGAGTGATATAAGAAAAAATTAAACACAGACAATGAGATAATCTTCAAATTAAGTTAAAATCTAACCTTTAACGGTTGCTTCTGTCCCAAGTCGAGGTGAGCCAGACCCAATCTGGAAACAAAACATGATTATTAATTATGGTATTTCAAACATTCAAATTAGTTTTATAGAGCAACAGATTAATGAACTACATATTGATATGGTCACACTGTTATATACTTTCAGTCATTCTTATCTTGACCCAAAAAAGCAAACTGTGTGATGTTATTTTGAGTGAAAAATAAAAAGAATATTAGGTGTATATAACCAAAAAGGTCCTATGTTCCATAGAGTACTTGCAATTCAGGGTTTAGAAAACTAGATATCCTATGGCATGTTAGACATTCAAGTTTGGTTGTTACAATACTGCTTTATTTTAATGTGTATTTATGTTTGTACTGCACTAATGAAGTATTTATTTGTAAGTGCCTACTTACAAATGGTATTGAAAATAACTGAAGGTAAAAGCAATAAAAAATAAGGAATTTCCAGGTTTAATATATACAAGAATAAAAATTTGATCACTGAACTTCATTTTAGTGATGTTAATCAAAAGTATATAAAACTTCCATGAAAGATTTAAGAATTCTGATCAACATGATGTCCAAGCACGTTTCAAGGACTCATGACATGAACTACTTCATGACAAAGAGGTGAGGTATTCAGAGTGCAAATTGAGACATGTTTTTTGTACATGGCCAATACAAAATATTGTTTTATCTAACTATACATATTTCTATATGTTTATAGAATCTATACATATTTAGTTTTCTTTTCCAACTGGGAGGGGGTGGGGAGAAGATGAAGGGAAGGTAGGTTTTTCTTAGTAAAAAAAAATTGTAATAAAAGGATATGAAACCTCTTTAAAAATTTTACAGTCAAAAATTATTACACTAACTCAAGAATTATATAAAGGGAGTAAGTAACAGGAAATGCTAAAATTCATCCCAGAAAACAAAGTATAATAACAGTGGAGCTATTAAACAACATTCTTGGCAAGTGTTCCTACAAACATAATTTCAAACAGATTCAACAAGAGAGAACTCAAGAGCCTTAATTGAACTTTAGGAAAAAAATAATATCTAATACATTCATAGAGTTAATATTCATAAAATGTTTTATTACTATATCTATGCAACATGAAAAATTTGAAATTTAGTCATTTGAACAAGGACTATCATCTTCATAAAATAGAAAAAATAAACTGCTTGAAAAAACTAATCAAAATTAAGTTTTGTTAAATCACCATAGCTTATTATTTTGATCCCCTTCTATTTTTAAAATTAACCATAATTCTCTGTCTTTAGCCCAATTTCTTCTTCAAACCAGCCCCATAATAAGTAGGAGAGAAAGAAAAAAGTAATCAAAGAGATGGCAAGTTTATAAATATTACTATAAAATCATGAGATCAATCCATCTTCATAATCCACCCTACTCTTATACTAGGTAAGTTGTACAGGTAACTTGTTAGACCATTTGATATGATGATTGCCACGCAGTATATGTGAAAAAGATTCTCAGCTGTTCCCAAGCTGAAATCACAATCATAAAATTATTTCTCTACAATTCTTCCTTCTCAGATGTAGTCCTTTCTTACCAACCACCTTCCACGAAACAAAAACACCCAAAGGTAACTACAAGTATATCACCAAAATGCAAGAAAAGAAAAAAACAATACTTTAGGAAACATGTGGTTTGGTGGGCAGAGTACTGAATTTGTTCAAGGAACCTGAACTCTAGAACTAGTGTCCTTACTACCTAGCTCTGTAATAGTGGACAAGCTACTTAACCTCTCTAGAACTACATTTCTCTATCAGTAGAATGGGAGAGAGCAAAAGCACAACCAGGTAATTTTTAAAGTTCCCTTTTCTACCTCAAAAATTCATCCTCTGAAATATTCTTCTATCTCCTACTGACAAAGCAATCACACCCTTTAACATTTAAACTAGGGCAACACAATAAACCTACCAAAAATTCCCAGCTGTAAAAATGCTTTTTTTTAATACACACACATACACCTCCCAAAACAAAAGTTTTGACAACAAACTTCTGAAGAGATTTCTAAATGGCCTTCATTTATAATTGGGTACTTAATCTTCCTATATTATTAACTGGTTAAAAACTCTGCAAATATGTAAGTAAAACACCAAGCTCTGGTTAAGGAAAATAACAAGAATATGTCAGCTGTGTCTTTAGCTTAAAAATAACTCTGAAAATCTGAAACTATATATCTAAAAGGCAAATTAGCTTTCAATAGCTTCCCCATTCCTTTAAAGGATTGTTGCTCTAAAAAAAAAAAAAATTTAGTGTTTTTTCTTAATACTGTTAAGAATTGGACTATCCCCCTAAACTAAAATGAATAAGCTATTGTGATACGAAGTTATCAGATAGTTTCTAAGGATAAATGCTGATCTTTCATTTTCTAAACAAATGAGAAAAGCATAGGTCCAAACCCTGAGTAAATGAGACATCTCAGGGTAGTCAAAATCTGATTACATTTTTCAATAAAGGGCCTGACTATGCAAATGCCAAACAAACTAAAATTTCTAATCATTCAAAAACCAAAAGCCCAATTATCAATTTATTATGCATAAAAGATAAGAATTTAAGAATGAGTAATGCTTTCCCCTTTACTAGATTTGTTTTTAAAAAACAGAGGTTCCCATCTAATTACATATAAGTATCTCTCACAAAACAGTATTCTTCCCCCTACTTGATCTACTTGCAACGAACATATGGGATAAAATCTAAGTACTAAAAGAGATAAATATTGTTGACTGAGATTATTTTCCCATTTGCTTTGTTGAATAGCTAGAAATACAAATTTTTAAATTCTGTCCATCTGAATTTGAACAAACTTAATTATAATCAGCAATCATGAAATCTATTGCAATTACAACATCTTATATGTTTATGGCATTTTATAGCTTTCATTTACATTAATTCATCTGATTCAGGGACAGTTCTCCCCTTGGCATGTACTACAGAGAATCTGTAATCTAAGTCCCTTATTTTCAGATGAGAAAACTAAGATTCAGGAAAGCTGAATAACTTGACCAAGGACACACAGCTACTAAGTAGCAGAGGAAGTTCTATGACTCTAAATCTAGCACTTTTTCCAGCCAGCCCAGTCAAGGTATCTGTTTCATAGGACATCATCAGTAATATTCTGCTGTTATAACAAGAAAACTCCTGCCTCTGACACTTACTACTTGTGTGACCTTGGTCAAGTCACTGAATTTTCCTAGGCCTCATTTCCTTCCTTATAAAAGAAGGTTGTACTAAAAGGTTTCTGGGGTCCCTTACAGCTCTATATCTGTGATTCTAAGATGTACATCATCACCAATGAATAGCTAATCTGTGCTTATTGTGTGCAGGATTCTGTTAAGGGCCAGGGAAACCAAGAAAACTTCTCCTTGAGAAGTTTACAATTTGGTGACAAAGACAGAACCAATAAATAAAAATAACAAATTGTGGCAAGTATCATATTAGTCGGAGTAGAAGGTATCACTGAGTAGGAGAGAAGGTAGGGCTTCAGACAGGAGTTAAAGGGAGCAAAGGATTTTGGCATAAATAGGAAGAGGAGGTCATTACAGATAAAAGGGGCAAGAGCAAAGGCACAAGGGAAAATGCATATGATGTCTTTAAAAATACATTTGTTAGTCTGACTAGCAGGATAATTCACGTAAGTATAAGCAAGTCATCAGAGCATGCTAGAAATTAAGTAGAAGCCAGACTATGTAGGACCTGAATATAGAATTTTGGAAATTATTCAATGAGTAATGAGTTAGGCAGGGAGTGACCAGGTACACAAGTGATAGTGCAGAAAAGAGTGATCTGACTGTGAAATTTAAGATTAATAGGCTGGACGGTGGAGAGAGCCTGAAGAAAAGAACTGGAGAAACCAGTTAGAAAACTAACTACAGACATAGAGGAATGGGGGCCAAGAGTGTTACAGCAGCAGTGAGAATGGAAAGAAAGGGGCAGACTATATAAAAATCAAAGGGTCTTGGGAACACCAGGGATCTCAGGAAAAAGGCAAAAATTTTGGGAGAATTCAAGGTTTCAAACATCGGCAATTAGATGGATCATAATTCTACTGAGAAAAACCATAAGGAAACTGGTTTTGAGAAGATCAGGAATCCAGTTGGAGCTGTAATTTAAAGTGATACTGTAACAACTAAGTAGAGACTTCCAGAAGGAAATTGCTATAGATAAAACACTGCTACCTATACGCCGAGCCATTCACCAAACTTAGGCTAGTCCCAAGGCAACAAATATATCATGCCACCATTTTACCATCTTTTAAAACAGGGCTATTAATTTGTTGATGCCTATCTGATTGGCATATTAATTGTGTAAAATAAAATTATATGAAAGTCCATTAGGAATAAAAGTATTATCCCAAAGACAGCATATGAATAGGAAAAGGACCCACATGTACACAAATATTTATAGCAGCTCTTTTTGTGGTGGCAAAGAATTATAAATTGAGGAAGAACGGCTGAACAAGTTGTGGTATATGAATGTAATGGAATACTACTGGGCAGATGAGCAGGCAGACTTCAGAAAAACTTGGAAAGACTTATATGAACTGACGCTGAGTGAAGTGAGCAGAACCAGGAGAACACTGTACACAGTAACAACACATTATGCGATGACTAACTTTGATAGACTTAGCTCTTCTCAGCAATGCAAGGATCTGAGACAACTCCAAAAGACTCATGATGGGAAATGTTGTCCACATCCAGAGAAAAAACTATGAAGTCTCTATGAAGATCGAAGCATATTATTTGCTCCCTCTCATTTTTTTTTTTGGTTTGTTTCTTCTTTCTCATACTTTCTCCCATTGGTTCTAATTCTTCTTTACAACATGACTGATGTGAAAATACGTTAAATATGAAATAAGAGCCTGTATCAGAATGCACACCATGGTGGGGGGGGGAGGGTAGGTGGGGAGAAAACTTGGAACTCAAAATCTTATGGAAGTGAATGTTGAAGACTAAGAATAAAGAAAGAAAATTTTTTTAAATTATAAATGAAAAGCTTTTTAATAACCAAAACAATTTTAATCTATCAGTCAAACAAATTTCAAATGAAAGTAAGAGGCACATCAGATATACTATGAAAACATAAAGAATAGTAGATGCTCCTACCTGATTGCTTGGGTCTAGACCAGCATAAGAATTTCGTGAACTGCAACCAACTGGGGGTGTAGCCTCTCGAATAAACTCAGACATTTCAATACCTCCACCAGGGTCACTATGGAAAAAAGTGGGAAAAAAAAAACTCATTTGAGCAAAACATTGAGACTAATCTTTGCTGATTCCTGCTAGATTTTTAAAAAATTTACCTACTTATTTTTTCCCATAAACCTCAGGGGTTCCAATGACTGTGATGGTAATTATGTATTAAAGTGGCTTTTTAAAAAATTCCATCCTATACTTTAAGTCTGACATGTTACTATTTCCTGTCAGAAACACATAGCCTGATTAATATACAAGGAATCCATTAAACCAAGCTACTTTCCTAACACATTAGAATCACACCTTAATTAAAATAATGGGAATTCTGGAAACTGCAATAATTAATTACCAATAAGAAGGAGTATTGTTCACAGGATAAAATGTCTATATATAAGGAATCAAATACCAAACATAGTAGTCATGATCGGCACAAGACACTTCAACTTATTTGATCCAAAAATTAATGAACAATTAACAACCATTTGGTAAGTACTTACTATGACCCAGGCATTATGCTAGGGATATGAAGACAAAAGGAAAATACACGCTTCCCTTGAAAAACTTACACTCTAATGTATGAGACAACATGTACTTACATAATATATACAAAATGAATACAAGATAATTTTTAGAAGGGATGTCCTAGCAGTTGTGGTAATCAGGAAAGACTTCTTAAAATAGATTGTGACTCTTAGGCTAGCTTTGAAGCAAACTAGGGATTCCAAAAGGTAGAAGCAAGAAGGGCGCGTATTTCAGGCACAACAATTAGGGAATGTTTGCTAACTTTGGAGAGAGCAGTTTTAGTTGAGTAGTGTAACCAGAATGGCCTTTGTTTTCTTTGAGTGACTCAATTTATCTCAGTGAGCTTTACTAGGTGCTAAGCCCCAGGCCTAAACCCCATAAGGTGCTAACATAATCCATGTGGATGTGAAGCTCCCAGGGTCCTAAGGGGAGGGACCAACTCAAGAACCAATCACCAGAGCCTGAGCTCTGGTGATTCAGATGAAGTTTGATGTCTGAAGCCCTATAAGAAGGGAGGACAGAGCCATTTGTGCGGGGCTCTGGAGATGGTGTTGATGAGGAGACTCTGGGCAGCTGTAGCTAAGGAGCCCTCCAGCTTGTAAACCTGGATGCTGAAACTTTGTTGAACTCCGGTAACTGTGTTAGGATTTGAATCAGACAAAGTCTGTTGATGTTTGTAATTTCTTTGCATTTTGTTTTGAAGTTCAGGTGCTGGCTTTTTCTCCTGAACTAACTGAATAATATTTGAATGCTGAATTAAAAGTAAGCTTGTCAACCCCTTCACCTTGCTTCCCTTGCTTAAGCAGATCAGAAGAACCTGTGCTGTTGGCAGCTTTCTGGGTGCTGGCTGTGGGTGAATCTTATACCCCCACAGAAGCTGCTACCCAGACTGCTAAAACAAGTAGTAAGGTCAGAATCCAGAATGCAGGGGGTTAAGGAGAAAGTAAGACAAAAGGAAGTGAAAGGAGAAGCAGCAAATGCATATAGCTTTTTCAAGGAGCAAGACTATGAAAGGGAGGAAAGAAAACAATAGAAGAGGTGGTAGGTTCAAGTCAATTTTGTGTTTTGTTTTGTTTTTTTTAGGATGGGAGATATTTTGGACATGTTTAGGCAGAAAAGAATCCCAAAGAGGGGGAAACATTGAAGATTAGAGAGCGACTGGATGACAGTGAAGGCAATCTGTAGGAAAAGATAGGAGAACATAAAGGAAGAATGTACAAAGGTTGACTCTGGTCAGGAGAAATACCATCTATCTCTTCGGCTGAGACTGCAATAACAGCAATGGAAGGGGATAACATCAAGGCATTGTGAGATGAGGAAGGATTATCAGGGTAAACCCTCATTTTTGGGGGGGTAAAATGTTAATAAATATTTTGAGGAGAAGGTCTCAGCTGAGAGGATGAGTAGAAGAGTTGCTATTGAAGGCTTGAGGAAAGATTTGAAATAGCCACTGTGGATACTGGGCACAGAGAATCAAGTAGGTAGGAGTGAAAGAATCACCTTGCTGCACTGAGAGCTAAGTTGGGAATACGTAAGTTAAATGTGAAGTAATCAACAGAGTTGGGAGACTTTCCTATGCTTCATCCAACAGCATGTGAACAGGAGCAAAAGATGACACTGCTTCACCTTCTGCTGCCTATTATTTTAGTGTATTACAGGAAGAAACTAATTATAGATGCACAAAGTGAATGATGTTTAGGAATAAGAAAATTAGCAGATTACTGTCTGGTCTATCATAGAAGACAGTAGGATTCCAATGTCTAAGCCTAGGATGACTTAACAATGGGAGGCAGCTATTGGCCCAATGGAGAGAACAAAGGACCTGGTGTCAGGAAGACCTATGTTCAAATCTGACCTCGGATACTATCTGTGTGACCCCGGGCAAGACACTTACACTGTTCGCCTCAGTTTCCTTATCTGTAAAATGGGGATAATAATAGCATCCACTCTCCCAAGGGCTGTTGTGAGAATAAAATGAGGTATTTGTAAAGCATTTTACAAAACTTAAAGAACTATATTACCACAAAAAATTACAGGGTTATTTTTGTTTTCAGTAAAGTTATTTTACAGAATTATGACCACTAACTTATAGTACCTTAAATGTAAAGCTTCAGGCTAAAAATAAAATTCACACTGTTGAATGCCATTTACCAATAAAGCAAGTTCATTTAGCTCAGTTCTAATAGATTTGGGAGACAAAGAAGGAAAACTAAGTTCTCATAGATTTGGAAGAGAAAGAAGGAAAGTAAGTAATGTCTCATAGCTAGAAATGCCCACACAGGAGAAAACCCTACTGGATTGGCAGGAAGACTATCTCAGAGTCAAGAAAAGGCTATAAAGGTCTAAAAAGTTCAATGGAGAAAAACAGTACAGCAATATACTTATGATCATCCATGATTTCAGAATATCAATGATGAAGCATGATACCCACCTCCTGACAGAGAAAGGTAATAATCTCATATAGTTCCAGTCAAGATCAATGGTGTACTCAATGTAGAATTTCATTTTGTTGGACTATCATATTTTTTTCCTTTGCTTTTGAATAGGGGAGGGAGAAGTAAAAGAGGGAGACTATGGATATTTATAAAAAGATATTTTTTAAAAAAAAAAAGGAAAGCCAGAACTAAACAAACACAAGAAGGGGAGCTTTTATAAAGTTATATGATAAACTTATTATATACTTAAAAAAGAAAAGCAAGATCTTCATAAGTCACAAAATAATGTGTAATCTCCCCTTTCTGTTCTATAATGTCTATGGAAATTCTCATTTTACTTGATGTTTAAGAAAAAAATAAATAGAATATAAGAGTAGAGTTGTAGTTGCTCTCAAGTTCTCTGTCCACATTGGTTAGTTATACTAGCAGTAAGTAACCAGAAAGATGGCTGCTACCTGCACTGGACTTCATCCTCTAATCTTGGTTCCACTGGAATTATAAGGAATAAGATAGGGACAGAGAAGGGATATGCATGAGCACACCAAACAAAAATTAGAGTTTCCTCATACTTCTACAGAAGCAATTTATAACTGCTACCTGAACCATAAAAAAAAAACCATAATAAGAACAGTTTATATTTATATAATTCTGTCTTTTAGGGCCTTCATATGCATTATCTCATTTAATCTTCACAACAACCCTATATGGTAAATCTTACAAGTATTATTACCCCCATTTTAGCGATAAAGAAATTGAGATTCAGAATGATTAAATAACTTGTCTAAAATCACAGTTGTGAGAAATAGAGTCAAAATTCAAACCCAAGTCTTCTGACTCCAAGTTTAGAACTTCCTACAACTGAACTACACTGTCATTAATAAGGCAATGAGGTGTTCTGAAACATCCTAGTTTTAGGTTCCATTTGTTTTCTTGATCTATAATTATACTTTGATACTTAAAGAGCTTTATTTCATTTGAATCTCTCCAAAACACTTTGTAATAACTCTCTAACTTAATAGACAAATTCTATGACTTACTACAATGTATACCCCACCCCAAACACACACACACACCCCCCACCACTTGCTGGCTAACCTTCTGGTGTAAAAGCCTAAGCCTGGACTAAAAATCTTTTCAGCTTGGTATGAGCACAGGTTTGCTTTCATACCACAATAAGTCATTAAGGAAAATATGGAAGTTTTCTTCACTTGTAGCAGGGAGAAAATATACTACTACTGTATCTTTAAGTTCTTTCTAACACAAAACAAGTTGCCCTGAAATTCCATAGCACTTCTACTTTCTAGGATAAGAAGTGGTCAAATGGCCAAAAAAAAAAAATTGCATCAAATTTCTCTGTTAAGGGATTGTTATACAAGCTATATAAATAATTAATAATTATATAAGATTAACAGCCATTCCCCAATAGATAAATGGTCAAAGGATATGAACAAATAGTTCTCAAAAGAAAAAATGTAAAGTATTCAAAACCACATGAAAGAATGCCCCAAATCACTAATAAGAGAAATGCAAACCAAAACGACACTGAGGTTTCACCTCACACTCTGCAAATTGGCAAAGATGAAAAAAAATGGCAATAATCAACATTGGAGGGATTGTAGAATAATAAGCACATTAATATATTATTGATGGAACTGTGAAATACTACCACCATTTTGGAAAGCAATTTGGAATTATGTAAATAAAGCAACTTTTTGAACCAGCAGCACATTCCTGGGATTACACCCCAAGGAAGCCACTGACAAGAAGAAAATCTCGATATATACCAAAATATTTATATACCAAAATATCTTTGATGGCAAAAAATTTGCCATCGAATTTGATGGCAAAAAAAACCATAAATGCCCATCAATTGGGAACTGGCTAAACAAAATATAGTATATGAATGTAAAAGAATATAACTGTGTCATAAAAAAGATGTGTGTGATGAATACCGAGAAACACAGAAAGATTATACATTAACTGATAAGAGTAAAGTAAGCAAAATCAAATAAAAGAAAATAACAAACGCACAACTAGAATAGTGTAAAGGAAATAATAAAAACACACCAGAAGTTCAAACGTGAATGCAACAAAATTACAAAGATCAAGTATGACCTGGAATGAAGACATATAAGACCCCAAACTTCATAGAAGGAGGAAGTCTACAGGTGGTGCACATTGCACATTTTCATACTTTTTCAATGTACTGCTAAGTTGTGCTGATTCTTTTCTCTTCTGTCTTTAAAAAATACTATTATTATATGGAATTGCTTTCTGGGAGGAGGAAGGATACCGGGGGAAGCTATGATCATGTAAAATAGAAACCATCAATAAAAACTTATTTTAAGGAAGAGAGGAAATGACATCTAGTAAAGTAAGCAATATATCAAATTCAGCGGATATGTTTTCTACTTTGACTTGCATAGCACTAAATAAATCAGCCCTCAGAGGCGTACACCTAGAAAATATACCTTGGAATGCCCATTAATGTTCATCTGCATAAAGCTCAATGAGTTTTAAGGAAACTGCAAGCTCTAAGTCTATGATCCTATGATTGTGTGGGAATACTAGTAAGACTATACTAACACCAAGGTATTAAGAGCCATTCAGTCCCACTAAGCCAAAATCAACCATTTAAAAACTAAGGGGCCATGAGGTTAAAGCCAAATGTAATCTCCAGAACTACCAGTTAGGGAGGCCTAGGCATTCTGCTAATAATGGGTAATATGGAGTTTATGTATTTCATTGAAATTTTTTAGTGTAAGAAACTGAGGAAAGCACCTGAAAGGACGATGTTTGAACCTCTCTAAGACCTCAGAAAATTTCATGGAATTGGGATTATGAAAACTGGGTATGAACAATTGCAAAATGTACCCTAGCTGATTTGCTGAGGAAAGCAAGAATTAAAGGCTATAACAAACAGAATAAATTTGTTCTTCTGAAAATTAATCTAACAGAATGCATGCTTTGATTTCAAATGTAAATAGTCCCTACCCCACATTACCAGTATTACTGAGTCACAAGAGATGGACAGAAAAAGTATTACACTGCCAAATACTAAGGAAGAAAAATTATAAACTACTACTTATAAGCTCATGAGAAAAAAAAAGGACAACAACGTATACACTTCCACTACTGTCCTAAAAATATAAATGTAAACAATAACTGCAGAGACTGTCTTCATAAAGAAAATTACAGGAAATATTAAAACATAAACCTCTCTAGAGTGGGATCCACAGTTCTCAGCACACTTCATTTTACATAATCACATCTTCTTCTATGTAGAGTTCAGTTTGTCAGTTCTTTCTAAAACAACAATACTGGGGCAGCTAAGTGGCGCAGTGAGTAGAGCACCAGCCCTGGAGTCAGGAGGACCTGAGTTCAATCCGGCCTCAGATACTTCACATATGTACTAGCTGCGTGACCTTGGGCAAGTCACTTAACCCCAACTGCCCTGCCCCCCCAAAAAATAAAATAAAATAACAATACTGTTATGTAGTAGAATGAAGTATGCTAAGGTATGTAGATCCTACTCCACAGTGTTCAAAAAATGGCTTTTTTCAAAAAAGGCATTGAAAACGAGAACTCCAAGATCAGATGTGTTTCATTATTAAACAACATGACTGTTAAACACATTCATAATTCTGGAATGAAGTAAAATGGGGAGAAGGGAAAACAACAAAAATTAGAGGGATGGTAACTCAGTTTCAAGATTTTAGGAATAGCTTCCTAGTAATTTAAATTGAGGGATTCATTTTCTCATCACATTATGCTGTACCTCACCTACCAAAAAGCTGATTTCAAAAAAGATTAACAAAAAATAAGAAGGTGCCTCAAACCAGAGCTCAGCAGTTTCCATACTACGGTTTGTGAAGCAAATGACATTTTCCATCTTTTATATTAATGACTCTAGCAATCAAATTGTTAAAGTGCCAGTGTTTCTCAGTCAGCATATAATACAGTAGAAAGAGCATTATATTAGGAGTCTGAAGACTTAAGCTACTTATCACAACACAGAATCTCAGAATTAGAAGAGATCTTAAAGAGATCAGCTAGTTTAACCTTTATTTGAAACCTAAAATCCCTGTACATCTTTAACAAATATTCAACCTCTTCTTGGAGATATCCAGTGACATCAGAGTTACACTAATTCTCCATACAGCCCACTGTACTTCTGGACATCTCTTGTTAAGAGATAAACATCTTAATAGATTATGAGTCAAAATCTGCTTCTCAGAAACTGCAGCTCACAAGGGGACAAGCACATCAAGGCCAATCCCTCTTCCACAGGACAAACTTTGAAATACAGGAAATGTCAATTATTATCTTCTTTACGTTCCCCAGAGGGACAAAAATCTCTATTCAAATCTAACCATCTCAAGCTTCTCTAACCAAGGTTCACTGGGGATGATTACAACACCAGGATTATCAGTCAAGCTCTTCTGAACAGAGTTCTGCTTGTTAATTCTTTCTAAATTGTGACATCCTTAAATGGGCACAATCCTCTAGATATGGTTTGACCACTATGGTGCAACTAACACCATCCTTAGACTCTTATTTCTTCAATGTAGCATAAGATTGTACTAGTTGTTTTGGCTGGCATATCATGCTGTTCGTATTAAGCACATAGACCAATAAATTGCCCACCTTTTCCATGTGAATTGCTATTTAGCCATATCACTCTCAATCTGCACTTGTGCAATTAAAAAATAATCTAAATATAAAATTTCAACTATCCTTATTAAATTGCTCATCATTCCAATCAATCAATACCTTTTAGGAACTCCATGCTGTAATGTAATATATTAACTATCTTTTCTGCTTTTACACCATTTATAAATCTAAAGAGCGTGTCATCTCTCTGCAGCCAAACAATTACTAAAATTATTTAAAACAACAGGGCCAAGGACAAAACCCTAAATTAATCTGCTAGATGGGGCATCTAGGTGGCACAGTGGATAGAGTGTCAGGCCCAGAGTCAGGAAGACTCATCTTCCTGAGTTCAAATCTGGCCTCGGACACTTACTAGCTAGGTAACCCTGGACAAGTCACTCAGTGGAGAAGGAAATGACAAACCACTCCAGGATCTTTGCCAAGAAAACCCTAAGTGGGATCATGAAAAGTCAGAAACAACTGAACAACAATCTAGTACATAGTTTATTCCAGTTTGATTTATTCCAGTTAAAGTATTACTTACTAGCCATGAGACCTTGAGCAGATCATATATTTGCCAAGTCTCAATTTCCTCAGCTATAAAATAAGGAAGGATGATATTTCCTCTACCTACCCCCAAAGCGTTACTATGAGTACTATATGAGATGCATGCAAAAACTTTATAAACAGTGAGGTCCTATTTTAAGACATTATATTCCACATTCTCTTTGAGCTATTATTATATTCTCTCTAGAACTAAGTTTAATGTAAAGCCCTTGACAACCTGGTCCCAAATGACCTTTCTATCCTTCATTACCTTCTTTATGACCCAACAGAACCAGACTTCTTCCTATTCCTCATATCTTGACATATCATCTCTCACCTTTAAATGAAATGTCCTCTCTTCTCACCTACACTTAATATCCCTAGTTTCCTTCAAAGTTTGGTTCAAGAGCTATTTCCTATATAGACCTTTTCTGATTTCCAGAAGAGGGGTCTTCTCTTCTAAAATTATCTTATATTTAGTGTTTATACTTAAATATGTGCATGTTCTCTCCCTTGATAAAATAAAAACTTTTGGGGGCACGGCCTGTTTAGTTTTTGCCTTTGTATCTCTAGCATTAAGAGTCTAGCAGACTCTTAATAAAAAAAGTTTGTTTATTGACTGTAACTAAGACAATAAACTGTTAAATAAATGTCAAAAATGTCATCTCCCTAAACAAGGCCTAATCTGAGTAAACCACAAATAGAATACTTTGTGATAGAAAACTTAGTCTGATCAGTGAACCTGACAAATTAAGAAAAATTCTCTTTTAGTTATTTTTTTACTACTAAATCTGAACTCTACTAAGTGTAACATTTAAACTTATGAAAATAACTTCTTCTAATCAAGGGATCTCATATTTCTATCACTGTGTTAGGAAGAAAATAATTTGTAAAGTATACAAAATGCCATGGAAAGTATCAGATTATATTTTTGCTTCGAAGACCATAGTCATATTTTCAAATAAGACACTAAAGGTTATTCAAGTAATATAGGAAATTACATGCAACTTCATAATCTCACTGGAAACAAAGTCTTAACATGGCTTGTTTGCAATGAGATTATTAGAACATATGCCACCATTTTTAAAAAATTTAAATTCTATGGTGAAAAACACACTTTACCCAGTAAATTCTGAAACTTAGTGATGAATAAAATAAACAATTTCTTTCAAAGCAACAAATTACTAGATAATATAATTAGAATGATGCTCAAATCTAGTAAAATGCCAAAGCGCCTAACTTCTACCACTAAAAGAACTAAGACTACAACATGGCAACAAATCTCATACTGAAAATTGTTTAACTTTTGAAAAACTAAAGTTCTATTTATTAAACATGAAGGAACATAGGTTCATAAAATTCACATACACTAATGCATTACATTAAATTCTGTGAATCATTTAAAAGATTCTAATCTCATTTATCACAGCGAAAATAGTTTGCTCTTCATCCACCTACTTCTTTAAGTGAACTTCTAAAATGTAACTCAATGCTGTAATTCTCAGAAATAGAAAGCATAAGAGTGGACCAGTTTTGTCCAAAATGCAGTAGGAATATACACGTGTTACAAAATCTATCACAATCAAGAACTTAATCTCTCCCTATGCCTCATTCCCTCCTGATTATTCTTTGTTCTCATAACAACCTTCTAATCCCTCCAATCCTCAGTATTTTCCCAAGTTGCTAGCCCTGCTCCAGCTTCACTTTCCTCCCTTCCAAACCTCCACACTATTTTTGACCGGTTGAACTCCACATACTCTTGAATCCCTTGTCCCCTTGTCCAATGGTGCCAGGCTCAGCTTTTTTAAAACACAAGCCTTGAATTACTTTCATCACTGGCCTATTCATTTCACATGCTGCAGAAAGAAGATGAGAATTAAGGCAAAACAAACAACTCTCCTGAAGGGGTATATTACAAATTTACTTCATTTAACTTCAACAGGGTCCTCACCATAACAAGAACACCTTTGATTCTTCCCTAAATCTTATTTCACTCTCCATAGAAGCTATTCCGAACTTCTTTCCTCAAGCTCTTCCACACAACTTTTCAGTCAAGGACACTGACTATTTCTTTACTGAGAAAATTAAGTCTATTCCCTGTGAGCTCCCTCTTCTCCCCCCTCTCTTCCTCTAAAATCCCTTGGAATCATCCTGCATTCTCTTCTTCTTTCCTCCAGCCTCTAACAATGAGGTAGAATGATGTGAGAAAACCATGAAAAACAAGTCAATGACTTGCTAAAGGAGACCCAAAAAAATACTGAAGAAAATAACACCTTAAAAAATAGACTAATTCAAAAGGCAAAAGAGCTCCAAAAAGCCAATGAGGAAAAGAATGCCTTGAATGGCAGAATTAGCCAAATGGAAAAGGAGGTCCAAAAGACCACTGAAGAAAATACTACCTTAAAAATGAGACTGGAGCAACTGGAAGCTAGTGACTTTGTGAGAAATCAAGATATTATAAAACAGAACCAAAGGAATGAAAAAATGGAAGACAATGTGAAATATCTCATTGAGAAAACCATTGACCTGGAAAATAGATCCAGGAGAGATAATTTAAAAATTATTGGACTACCTGAAAGCCATGATCAAAAAAAGAGCCTAGATATCATCTTTCAAGAAATTATCAAGGAGAACTGCCCTGATATTCTAGAGCCACAGGGCAAAATAGAAATTGAAAGAATCCACTGATCACCTCCTGAAAAAGACCCCAAAAAGAAAACTCCTAAGAATATTGTCACCAAATTCCAGAGCTCCCAGATCAAGGAGAAAATACTGCAAGCAGCCAGAAAGATACAATTTGAGTATTGTGGAAACACAATCAGGATAACACAAGATCTAGCAGCTTCTACAGTAAGGGATCGAAGGACTTGGAATATGATATTCCGGAGGTCAATGGTGCTAGGATTAAAACCAAGAATTACCTACCCAGCAAAACTGAGTATCATGCTCCAAGGCAAAATATGGATTTTCAACAAAATAGAGCACTTTCAAGCTTTCTCAGTGAAAAGACCAGAGCTGAACAGAAAATCTGACTTTCAAACACGAGAATCAAGAGAAGTATGAAAAGGTAAACAAGAAAGAGAAATCATAAGGGACTTACTAAAGTTGAACTGTTTTGTTTAATTCCTACATGTAAGGATGATGTGTATAATTCATGAAACCTCAGTATTAGGGTAGCTGAAGGGAATATACATATATAGATAGACAGATAGATATAGACAAAGGGTACAGGGTGAGCTGAATAGGAAGGGATGATATCTAAAAAAATAAAATCAAATTAAGGGATGAGAGAGGAATATATTGAGAGAGGGAGAAACGGAGAGAGAGAATGGGGTAAATTATCTCGCATAAAAGTGGCAAGAAAAAGCAGTTCTGTAGAAAGAGAAGAGGGGGCAGGTGAGGGGGAATGAGTGAATCTTGCTGTCATAGGATTTGACCTGAGGAGGGAATGACACACACTCAATTGGGGATCTTACCACACAGGAAAGCAGGAAGGAGATAAAAAGGGGGGGATGATAGAAGGGAGGGCAGATAGGGGGAGGAGGTAATCAAAAGCAAACACTTTCAAAAAGGGACAGGGTTCAAGGGAGAAAATTGAATAAAGGGGGAGAGGATAGGAAGGAACAAAATATAGTTAGTCTTTCACAACATGAGTATTATGGAAGGGTTCTGCATAATGATACACATGGCCTATGTTGAAATGCTTACTTTCTTAGGGAGGGTGGGTGGGGAGGGAAGAGGGGAGAGAATTTGCAACTCAAAGTTTTAAAAGCAGATATTAAAAAAAAAAGTTTTTGTATGCAACCAGGAAATAAGATACACAGGCAATTGGGCACAGAAATCCATCTGGCCCTACAAGAAAGTAAGGGAAAAGGGGATGACGGGGAGTGGGGTGATGGAAGGGAGGGCTGACTGGGGAACAGGGCAATCAGAATATATGCCAACTCGGAGGGGGGGTGGTTAGGGTAGAAATGGTGAGAAAATTTGTAATTCAAATTCTTGTGAAAATCAATGTTGAAAACTAAAAATATTAAATAAATAATTTTTTAAAGACTTCTAAAACAAAAATAACCTAATTTATCTGTGACAAAATAAAAAAGATAAACATGGGTACAGGCAGCCTCACCTTAAACAGGTTGTTTAGAATTCTGGAATTTAACATACATTTTCAATTTTTAAAAATGCTATTAACCATTGTCAGGTTCCCAGAATAGCCTACAAGAACCTATTTAATCAATAAAGATACTGAACTATACTATGGGGTAAAGACATTTTCCTAGAAACCTAACCACCATACTATTTGCAGAGGAAAATGCATTCAGAAAATGCATTGCTATTGGAAGGAATGTGGTAGCACTGGTAACACTGGCACCTGGCCATGTATGTATCTTTCTCCTAAATCCTTCTTCATTTGTGGTAAGCAACAGAAGTTTGGGGAATGCTTCTTGCAAGAGCATATAGCAGATGCCTCACTAAGCACTGACTGTCCATTTGTACACCAGGGGATAACTGCAACAGGAATCAACAAATAATTTCTAAAACTCATTTTAGACTTGAAATTTCTAAAAAAAAAAAAGAAAATCCTAACTCCTTCCAGGGAATTACAGATAAGCTTTTTCTTTAGGCAATAATACAACTCTTTAGTTATAATCCTTTATGACTTAGTCAGCCTCAGTGACTTTATTTATTTGGTCTCTCCAAATCCTGTCTCAATGTAAAGTCAATTATTAAACTCCCAAAGCTATCCTTTAACATAATACACTCCCGGAATTGTATATGTTTCAAAACTCAATTATAAACAAACTATTAAGCTGAAGGAGAGTTTCAGAATTGCCATGAAAACAATCCTCAGTAAATAGTTACAAATCTCAACAAAATCTGGAAGAAAAAGTACATTTGAAAATTCAGCATAAATGCTTATATTACTACCGTTCAAGAATATAAAAGTATTAACTATCTGAAGAAGGAAAAGGAACAATATTGGCTCTCATACATTTCCAAAGTAGGCATCTTATCAAGTTATGATTATAATATTTTCTTTAGAAAACTCAACTCAATTTTATGAGGCCACAAGGCCTCATTCTTAAATCTAGAACACACCAAAGTTAAGGTTCTCAAAATACTAGCCAACTTACAATGTGTATCCGTACTCTTGGTTAATTCATGATTTTTAATTGATTAACCAATATCCAAAAATATCAGTTAATATTATTCTGACTGAAGAATCAAATCTGCTCATGTTCCATGCATTTTCCAAGTCCCAAAAATTGTTGAATATGTAACGAGTCCAATTCTGAAACAATTTAAAAATTCATTGAATTTTTCAAAGATAATAATAGCAATTTTATCCAGACCCCAAATTCAATCTATTCCCCCATATCCTTGGCAACCTATTTCTATTCCTATTTTAGGAAATCTGTGACTTTGTCAATGCTTCCATCCTTCTAAGAAATACAATTATTAAAAGAAAAATTAAATTACTATTTTAGTTTTAAGTTTAAAAGCTTCAGTTATAAAGCAAATCAACTAAATTACTTCAAAAGGAAATAGATTGAGTGCTAAACTTAGAAGACTTGAGTTCAGATTGTTCCTCTAACACCTCCTGGTTGTGTGACCATGAGAAAAAAAAATCACTGGGCTTCTATGAGTCTCCACTTCCTTGCCTAGAGAATGAGGAGGTGATTCAGACTACCAACCCTATTTCATCTCACTCTAGATGAGACTAGGCTCTAGGATACTACAATCCAACCTAACAAGAGTCTTTCCAGAAACCGACTAAAACAAGTATCTTCAGGTAAAAAGTCAAGCTTGCCAATTTGGGTTTGTTTTTGTTTTTTTTAACTCCTCTGGCTTCTGCTGCTAATAAAATAGGCTGGAAAAGTTGGGAAGGCAAAAAAGTTAGCCTAAGACTTCTTCCTTTTCATATTCAATGCTCAGCAAGCACCTAGTTCTAATACCAATTTACAGAAACCAGCTATTGATTAGAAGTCATCACAGTCCTTATATTTGGACCACTTCACAATTAGCTGTAATCTTCACTATTCCTTAAAACTAAGCCAAACCCCTGCACTCTCAAGTAACTAGAAATTCTGCTACATGCCAAAAGATACTGATCAAATAATTAAATTACACTTCCTCAAAACTTCTTTTGGATAGGATTACTAAATTAATTTCTAAAACACTAGCATCTGAAATAGTTTTGATTTACTCAAATATTCTCAATCAACATTGTCTGTTGGTTCATAGTGTGTTCCTCTTCTCTGGCTCTTTGGGTCCGCCCCCCCCCTCCAATGTTTAGTTCTGGAGCTACAGAAATAGATTAATCATAATAGATTGTTGATAAGGAAAACACATCAAAGATGACAGCCTTAGGGGAAATAAGATATTGACTTGAAAACTACCAGAGAATATATTACGCAAACAATGCGAGTTACAATTACATTTTTTTTTAAATAGACACTGTTGGTACAACTACCTAGTTTCAAATATCGGAATAAGGTCATTTCTGATTACCTTCCATTCATTCTCAAGATTCTCATTATTACTTTGCCACCATATGCACCACTTTTGCTTCCTTCTTCTTCTTCTTCTCTTGCTCTTTATTTTCTCCTTCCTTTTTTATTTATCCCTTTTCACCTTCTCACCTGCTTATACCTAAATACAAGTGGCACCCCTGGCATTACTTGGTCCCACTAGTAGTGTTGAGTCCTAAAAAGGTTACTAATTTTTATTCTGTAGGGTATAAGAATAATGCTAGAAGAATTCCTATAATCATACAGGAAAATAATTTTTCTTTTGGCTGAATGATTAATTCAAATATTATCAACTTCTGATTATTTGCATCTCAAATTATCGCTCATAATACAGAAGCTTGTTCCCAAAACTAACAGAATATAAGTAGTACAGAGTCCTTATCACTATGGGACCATATCCCAGCCTAAGTTACATAGTAGGACAACTATAATTATCCCTTCCATATCACACGGTTAGGGGCAGGTGCCACCACAATCTGGAAAATCTGCATAAAAATTTTGTCCCTACATTCCTACCAGAGAAGTCTGAATTTTTTCTTTTTCTTTTATGGGGTGTTTACAGTATCTTACTGTAAAATTTAGGTTAAGTATTTGGTCATAGGCTCTGTGTCATCTGCTGGCCTTCATGTATCATCTGTAGCTCTCTCAAAACTCCCCAAAATTCCCCATTTTATTTCTTATGCCAACCCATAATACATTGAAACTACGATGGGGAAAGTCAAGATGTGGAAAGGAGAACTGTAGGCAATCAGGGACCTAACCACCTTTACAAGCACTTTACTACAAAGTAGAGGTACGGTCAAGTGAAGATACGGCAACTTCCCTACCCAAAGAGGCTATATCAAAGGACACAATTTACAAATATATAATTTATCCATTCCTCTGCTAATAAAACTCAGTTTTCAGGAACGAGATTTCAAATGTCCAGTGAGATGCAGTGGATTTTAAGTTCTTTCCTAGATGAAAATCAGGAATGGCTTACATTTTTATTCTTCATGCTTAATTCCACAAAAAGACAGAAAATTTTATAGGGAATAATAAAAAGTCAGAGAGCAAACTGATCCAAAGGTATTACCATTTTTATTACTGCAGATTACTGAATTTATTACTGAAGATTAGTGGTTTATGACTGAAGCTTTATGGATCATGCTGTATTATTCCTACATATGTTCTCAATGGGGTTTTTTGGCTCAAGTAAGTTCCAGAATATTAAAAGATCAAGGATATCTAGAGTGGATATGTTGTTCTAAGATACATTATAGTAGGTCAGTAGTAGGTCTAATCCCCATGTAGACAAGTTAGCTCTGATCTATTCCTAGCCACCTGTAAAGACTAACCCTAGTCAACCATATTGACAGATAAAACCATAAAGTATGGTGGGTGCAGAAGACTCAGCAATGCAGGATGGAAAAGCAGTCTTCCTTACCTAGGTCCATTGCTATCTTTTCTCCTGGTTGAACAGCTGTCTTTTTCAGGCTTGGTTCCCTTATCAGTGAGTTCATTACCACTCTTCTCTATAACTTCTCCTTCATCAAGTGCTCTGTGCAGGCGGTAATTGACCATCTTCAGAACAATGAAGATAGCAGCTATCACTGGACAGTAAACTGCTACTATAATCATGGAAGAAGGAAGAGCCTTCAAGAAAAATGGAAGACAAAATAGAAATTATTTTAACCTATGGAAAAGAAATAAATCAACAAAGAAAATCAATCAACAAGAATTTTTCAAGTGCCTAACTATTTACTTAGTACTATACTCTAGATGCTGTGGGTTATCAAAGTAATACAAGACAGTTCCTACACAGAAGAGATTGCCAATTAGTTGGAGAGGAAAGAAAAACATAAACCAGGGATTCTTAACTTGAGATCCCTGAACTCTTTTTCAATATTTGATAACTATTTCAATATAGTTTGAAATCCTATGCATTTCATTTTATGTATTTAACAACATTCTGAGATGCCCATAGGCTTCACCACAGGGGTCCATGACACAAAAAAGTTAACTGTATTAAACAATTATTAAACATGAGATGTAAAAGAATTATACATTCAATACACACATTCACACACACACACACACTCACATACCTATATAAAAACCAGACCTGTGATAAAGGTACTTGGTAAGCAACTTCCTTTATCTATGCAAATCAACTGTCTTGGACAGTTGCCTAGGGGAACTGAGAGATTAAGTGACTAGCTTTGGGTCACACAGTATGTGTCAATAGTGGAAGTTAAAATCAGACCTTCCTAATTCCATGGCCAGCTCTCTATTCTGTACACCAGGAACTCTCATACATAATTAAAATGTTATGCTACACAGTTAAAATATAAGATAAGGTATATAGTGTTGTGCTAATCACATGAATGTGAGAACTCATGAAATTCTGGACTGGCATCGGAGAAAACATGAAAAAAGTTACATCTGTAAGATAACATAATATTGTGATACTTAAAGTCACCTAGGCATTCTTAGCACTTATCTGCTATACACAAATATAAAATAAAGTCTTTATTTTGATGATAACCTATAATTTCAGTAGTAGAACTACTTGAAAGACTTCGCAATTTGATCTATCTACCCCGCTGTGGCAACATGGTAATTGGCGGGGAGAGGTACAGGGTTCCTCAGCTGGAGGAATTCTGGACCTTACAATTGGCATGGTCTGGCAGGATACCAATGGAATGTCTCCTTCCCCCCCCACCCCTTCCCTCCCTGATTGCAGCAGCCTCAGAGGAGCAGGTGAACAGGAGAAAGAAAAATATTTTATTATTTAGGTTATGATTGGTAAAGGCAAATAGAGAAGAGTAAGAGAAGTGTAGGATCAGAATAAGAAAGAAATAATCTGTGTGCAATTTTTAAGAGGCTTTAATCAAAGTCCACCAGAGGGATAAGTAGAGAAAAGTAAAGGCAAGAAAGTTTAAACATGAAGGAATGAGAGAAGCATGGGTGGAAAGAAAGGCATAATCTGTTTGCCTAACAGCGGGAACAGAGGGTATGAGAGTAAACAGTTTGGAAACTTTTGGAAAGAAAAACTTACTAGCAAAAAATTTTCTTTCTCTCCCTCTATATTCCTGAACTGTGGCCAGGTTCTGGGGTGCAAAAAGACAGACAAGAGTAAAAGATGAACCTTCTCCCTCAGATCTGAGAAGAAAGTCGCTTCACTGATTACACAGACAGGTAAGCTTGGGGGCTGTGTTAGTGAAAGTTTCAAGGCTTGTACTTTGGAACTGGACTGGCTCATGAAAAAAGGAGAAAGGAGGCAGCAGCTAGGTGGCTCAGTAAGTAGAGCACCGGGCCTGGAGTCAGGTGATCCGACTTCAAATCCAGCCTCAAGACACCTGACACACTTACTAGCTATGTGACCTTGGGCAAGTCGCTTAACCCTAATTGCCCTCCCTTCCCCCCTCCAAAAAAAAAAAAAAAGAAAAAGGAGAAAGGTTTTGTGTACCAGGACCAAAAAGATAACTGAGTTTGATCAGAATATTTAGCTAGAATTCAGGGAGCCTTAAAGTTAAGTGCTGGTCAATTATAAAAATAACCCTTTTTAATTGGGGTATGTGTTAAAATTGGAAATTTGACAATAAATTATATGAGACTCCTATTCATAAGAAGTTATAGAGAACAATGGGTTGCTTCCAAGATTGTGGAATCCAAACTTGAACTAAATTTAAAAATGTTCTTAAGTGTGATAATTGGGGCAGATGAAATCTTAATATCAAACTGCCACTTTTATAATCTTTAACAGTGGACTGGCTGGAAATAATGGACCCCATAATATGAAGTGTTTGGAATAAACACCATTTGTGTAAAATTAAATACTACAGTCAGTATTAAAATCATAACCCAGATTCTGTGTAATACATTGGAACTTTGAACATAGATCCAAGTAAGTGAATTCATTCTGGTCTCATTTTGAGTGAAATATATCTCTCCTAATTCTGACTTTTTTTTTATCTGCTCTGGCAGATACCAGTGTGGAATGCATGATGCTACATGGAACCCTGAAAGATATCCTGGCAAGTAGGTACCCATAGAAGGATATGAGGGAAATTCAGTCAGGGCAAAACAAACTAAATTAAGACTGAAAATAGCAGGCTTGCCATCCAGAACGTATGTGGTTTATATCAGTTTGGAGAAAGAATATTATGGAGTGGACAGGAGGGGGCATCAAGATCAGCCCCTTCTCTGGGTTCCCTATAGATTTCCCTTATTTGTAAGCTTGCCAGGTTCCTAGAAATCATCTGTGTGGGCAAAGCCATCAGCTCTGGGAAAAGAGCTTGTTTGGGTTATGGAGCTCCTAAACAATGAACTTGGCTTGCTGGAAATTTGCAAGTCTATGTAGAAATTATTTCTAAGACAAAGAAAATTGAAAGAACTTGAGAAGCAAAGAAAAAAAATAAGTGAAAGATGTTTGAAAGATGTTAAGTGAAATCTTTTATGTATATGAGTTGTGATAAATTTTTATTACTTACTGTAACTCCATAAGAATAAAAATAATTGTACCTAGCTCTAAGCTGTGATTAGTGAAACTTACCATTTTAGGTAAAAGCTCTTGAGACTGTAACTGATTTTATTTTGAGGTTTAAATTTTAGGTTTAGTTGTCCGATGACTCGGTAATACAACATTCAACACAAATGCCACAAGCTACACAGAGGCAACAAGATCCTGAACCGCAGGTGGAGGTTTACATCTGGGAAAAGTTGAGAGGACAACCTTGGCATCAGCCCTAAGATGGGATCCTCCTGACTCAGTTTTCCCATTATGTTCCTTTGAAAAGGATATTTTTCCCACCTGACTATTCCTGAGTCTGATTATGAAGTGGAATCGTTACTGCATGGTTGATTGCTGAACTGTGGCTCTTACCTGAAATCAAACATAACTAAGGCTGCTTTATCCTGTCTCATATGTGTCCTTAGGTTTAAGCCTGAAGGACCGGTTTGATGCTGGTATAATCATGTCCCTCCTTTTTCCTTTTATGGAAAATTTCTATATTCAGAGCAAGTGGTCAGTAAAAGATACGAATTCAATACCAATATGTGAGATCTTACTGTTCTCAATCTGAATATATAGTCATTCCATATTCCGAACAACTAAGTAAATAAGCACTCAGGCTTGTCTGCCTGCATAGTCATGAAACAGAACATTCTTTCAGAATAATACAGGAATAATTAGGCAAAGATAAAATAAGGTCCTTAAATGTTTCATAAAGATGTAAGAATCATTGAGTACTGGTACAACTAACTGAAGGACCTAGCTGTTATTCTATTAATTAATGAAACTAAATCAGAAATAGCTTCAGTTTGGTCTGGGGAAGAGAATTTCAGCGCAATCAATTTTCTTAGAGGGAGATAACTCATAGAATATTTTGTGTTACATTAATGAAAAAGTAAATTTCATTCAGGTTTATTACTAATGTGGTAATAACACCTGTTCGTCCTGCAAGTCCTATAGTACAAACATATTTTATCATAAACAACTTATTGATATGTACTATTTTGGAATTACTTAAGCATCCTCCCAAGTCTTTTATTATAACTGGAATAAAGTCAGCCTCTTATAAGTAAATTCATTTGTATAACTATTGTACCTACGGGTGGAAAACTTCTACCTGCAAGAGTGTTCTTACTTATATTTCCACATACAGGTTTAAATCCCCAATAGTATCTGATCCTCCTAAAGGACTGGAATAAGAGTGGAAACTTTTAAGAAAGTAACAAGATCAGACAACTCTGTATGTCAAATGTAAATGATTCTAATGGGGCTCTTGGTTTCTTTCTTTATTTTCCTCCATTCTGATACCACTTCTAATTATTTTGTTGTTCCTTATATTTGGGCCCTGCATATTGAACTCGCTTGTCAGATTTGTGTCTTCCAGACTTACAGGCCATTCACCTATAGTTGGTAGTGGATACCAGCCCATACCTACCCCCCATCCCTTAGACACTGCATACACTCAGTTCTGGTCAACTCCTCCCCCTGGGATCCAGTGTGGCAGGGACAACTCTACACCTCTTTTCATCCTGAAGTAGTTTTAATCTCAATCTCTTTTTCCCAAATGAATTTGGGTCCCCACTTTAGAGGGGGGAAATGGTGAGATTAACAGGGGCCCCTCTGCCCTGGGCAAATGGGCTGGCCAATGAAATGATGATGTGTCTGAAAAGGATATGTGCAGAACTCTGAGCTACTGTCCCTTGCCTGCATATCCCTGATTGGCTCATCTACCTGCCCACGTGGCACATTTCCTCTATAAAAATCCCTAGCTTCTCCTTAAAGAGAAGAGCATCACCCCCAATAAATGTCCTTGCTTGGTTTGGAGACAGTCTGAATCTGAATTCTTTCAAGATGACACCATGACACACACCTTGCACTTCAGAATGAATTGTTCTCTTGCCATGAAAAGACTATTGGGCTGACAGTTTTTTGAAAGCAGTGCATTGTATTCCTAGATTCCCACCACCTGGTCTTGTTGACCCAACTTGTCTAGCATTATTTCAAAAGTTGTTTGTGAATGCAAAGAAGACACTAAAGAATGAATAACATTAACTAGAGGATGTTTCTTTTAACTTCTAAGCACTGAAAGGAGTGAAAAAAAAAAAGAAATCTAAAATAAAACGTCAATCTATAAGCCAATATCCTATGAGTGATATTTCCTGTTCAAAGTATACAAGTGACTAATTTGTTTTATGCCACACAGTTCAGAAGTAACTAATTCCCACCAGGGTTTATCCTTAACATTTCCAGGCTACAGGAGACATCTGTGCTAAAACAACTCTATTCTCCAAATGGGTGAACAGTAGAAACAAATGCAACTGGGCTCTTTTATAGCTTTGTTTAAACTTGCCCTCTGCACTATTTGCATTACTTCACTGGGCTGTCTGCTGGCATGGAGACAGCTCAAATATTAATGTCAACAGATCAGAAAATCTTGTTGCAATTCAGTTTTTGTAAATAGAATCTCAAAAAAATAACTGGCTTTACATGCTTCTAGTGGTTGTCTAGAATAAAATATATATAAAAACCTTAAAACTAGACAGTCAGCTTTTCTTCAGGGACATAGACACGAACAGATAACACAATATGTTTTTATAACCTGTGTTCACAGAGTTTTAGTTATCTCTTTCAAATAGCACTAATCTAGACTCTAGTCTTAGAGGCTGCAGATCTAGTAAGGACACTCAGAATTACGTAGAAATAAATTCTTCATAAGTGATGAAGATGGATTTCTTCATTACTGAAAAAGCAAAAACTTAAGTATGAAAGATTGTACAAAATTAAACTGCTTATTTTCTGTTGACAACTAGCAAGTACACCTTCCAACTCATTAAACAGTAATTTATATTTAGATTAATTCACATTTGTTGATTCTCTAGGCAGCACATAAGTGCTTAATTTGAATATGCATAATAACAATATTTATTACAGTGTTTAATATAATTCACCTTAAACATAACATTTTATTACAAATATAAGCTTCAAATTAATGCTGAAGGAACAAGGCACAACCTTCCCTCAAATAATTAAAACCAGGTTGATTATTCCAAACTTACTGGTATAGGGTGCACAGATATCTGATCCTTGCTGTACCCTCATAAAACATCCACAAAACCCAACAATTTTGGGAATTCTACCTGTATAGAATTGATGCTTTTAAATTGCAGTGCTGCAGAAGTCTTCTGAAACAAGGAGATCAAATCGGTCAATACTTAAAAAGAAATCAACTCTATTCATTGGAAGGACAAATATAAAAGTTGAAGCATAAATACTTTGGCTAAAAAATGAGAAGACAGGGCTCACTGGAAAAAACTCTGATGTTGGGAAAGATTGAAGGCAAAAGGAAAAGGAAATTGCAAAGAATGAAACGAAGAGATAATGTCATGGAAGCAACAAACATAAGCTTAGACAGACTTTGGAAGATGGTGGAGGACAGAAGGGCCTGGCATGCTACGGTTCATGGGGTCACAAAGAGTCAGACATGACTGAACCAAACAACAATAACCTGCATAGAAAGGTATAACATAGCCATTAAATGCTTTCTTTTCTATCGTTTTCCTACCAAAAGCATTTATGAACTGAGAATAAAACTACTATAATTGGTGATGGGTAGAGAGAAAACCAACTGATGCTGAAACCATATCCTTTGCAAGTAACCAATCTGGTCAACATATATTAAGAAACACACGAAAGGAAGAAGGCTCACAAAGTGTAAAGACTTGCCCTTAGAGATCGCAGTATGCCCCAGACAATTAGAGAGAAACAACTAGACAGTGTGTAACAACTCTCTAGGAATGGAGTTTTCTCTCAGAACTTCATCTTCAGATTACTAACAGCACTGATATCTGCTTCACAATTTTTAGCTTCTGTTAGAACTGGTACAAAAATAAAGAATCTCAGGAGTTAGATATGAAAAGGACCTTAGTCTTAACACCTTCATTCTTTCATTATGCATATCAGGAAAATAAAATTAAATTATTAAATTATTTGCCCAGCATCTTAAAAGGTTAATGGTAGATCTCAGACAAAGACTCAGGCCTCCTGATTGCCATTATGATACTTTCCTCTACACCATTCTCCCTGAAATACAGTCCATAATCTGAACAATCTGAGGCCAGGTCACAATCTCACATACCTTTTTTATGTGCTGCACATAAAATCTTAAATATTATATTATGATCAAATCTATTTTCTCTTTATATAATATTCAACTTGCTAATTACATTTCTGCAGGCTTTATAAGCCGTGAGATCTAAATTTAAGCTTAAATTCATTAAGTTTTTTTTCCCTCCCATTAGTTTCATGAACCCAACAAGATCAGCCTTTGCTATTTCTTTGGCTCTTTTCTTTATGACTAAAGGTATGGTACATAAAGTAATATTCTTACTTAATAATTAAATATTACAGTATAATCACTTGAATACTAAAACAGAATTATAATAATGAATAGTCTGAAAGATATTTCAATGGTGAAACCCCAGAAATAATAACAAAGGCTTACATTTATCACTTTATGGCTTATAAAGCATATTCTTCACAAAAATACTGTGTGTAAGAAATGCAAGTATTAATTCCATTTTGCAGAGGAGGAAACTGAAACATAGAGAACTTAAGTGAGTAACAGTATGTTTTTGAGTCTGGATGTGGACCTTGATCTTCTACTTCCAAAACATTCCAAAGTCAATTGTCTTCTTTTATGCCCCTCCCCATCACTGGCATTGTCATGGGGGGAGAGAGGGGTGCCTTACATAGCTCACTGAAGGTATGGTGTGTGCAGGGTTTCCTAATATAGAGAGGTCAAAGTGAAGAATTCTGACAAAAAGTGATCCACTGGAGAAAGGAAATGACGTACCACTCCAGTATCTTTGTAGAGAAAACCACATAGACTGTACTAAGATGATAAAAGAAATGACATCGGAAGATGAAAATGAAGTCAAGTGGGCCTTAGGCAGCAGTGCTAACAATAGAGCCAGTGGAGATGATGGAATTCCCAGCGAGTCATCTGAAACCCTTAAAGATGATGCTGTTAAAGCGCGGCACTCAATATGCCAACAAATTTAGAAAATTCAACAGTAGCCACTAGACTGAAAGATCAGCTTCCATCCCAATTCTAGAGAAGGACAATACCAAAGGATGTTTAAATTACCAAACAACTGCACTAATTTCACATGCCAACAAGGTTATGTTTAAGATTCTACAAACTAGGTTTCAACAACGTGAACCAAGAATTGCCAGAAGAGCAGGCTGGATGGCACTCTGATGGCAGAAAAGGAAAAGGACTATTAAGGAGCCTCTTGATAAGGGTGAAAGAGGAAAGTGTAAAAACCTGGCTTGAAGCTTAACATTAAAAAAAAAAACAGATTTTGGCAACTGGTTATATCACTTCTTGGCAAATAGAGGGAGAAGAAATATTCTTAGGCTCAAAGATCACTGCAGATAACTATCGCAGCCATGAAATTAAAAGACGCTTGCTCTTCAGAAGGAAAGCTATAGTCAATCTAGAGAGCATACTAAAAAGCAGAGCCATCACCTTGCTGACAAAGGTCCCATATAGTCAAAACTACGGTTTTACCAGTAGCAATGTATAACTGTAAGAGTTGGGCTATAAGAAATGCTGAGCACCACAGAATCAAAGCTTTCAAATTGTGGTGCTAGAGAAGACTTTTGAGAGTCCTTTAGACAGCAAAGAGATCAAAGCAGTCAATACTTAAAGAAATTAATTGAGGCTATTCACTGGAAGGTCAAATACTGAAGTTGAAACTCAAATACTTTGGATATAACGTCCAGTGTACCTATCTTACAGAACTGCTGTACAGTTCAAATGAGATAATATATGTAAATGCTATGTATTAACACGAATAAAAACAAGTTGTTATGTAAATTCAATTAAACATTTTCAAAATAATCATGTCATGATACCTTGAAACTGAATATGTGCTCAAAAATGTTTACGTTGAAAAACTACATTCTTAAATTTAAATTTGTTTTTATTTAAATTCATAAAATGAATTTCTATGAGAAACTAAGATTTAAGTAATGCCTAATTTCAAATAGTGTGTCCATTCGTCAAAACACAAAACCACAGAATTTTAGAACTGGAAGAGACCTAAGAGACCACCTAAAGAATCTAATCGCCTCATTTTATATAGGAAGCTGATCTATTCAACAAATATTTAGTGAATGTCTAAGCATACTGTAGTGTGCATCCTTTTCCACTGCACCATATTGTGCTAACACATTACAGGTTCAATTGTATTAATATCATAACTAAGTCTCAGATTTACAGAGGAACTAATTTAAATATTTTGCTGTAGCATAATCACACGTACCATATATAATTTATAACAAGTCTATTTTAGTGGAGGCTGAATTAATCAGGCTTTATTATACTTATATACATTTTCAAAGACAAGGCTCCTTAAAAAAAGTAGATGGATCACAATCATAGGAGAATTATAACAAGTACAAGCATGCCTCACCTAACCTTGTTAAGTAATTTTATGAAAGCTATGACCTCAGGTGAAACAATTTGTGGGAGGAGAACATAGTAACAATGTAATAAATGGAATATATATTTCTGGGCATTCAAAATTCTGACTCATAAAAGCTTATATTTTGTACCACTCTAGGTCTCGAGGGTGATATTCTCGAGGGTGATATACTCAAACATGATGAACAGATGGAGAGTTATACAAAACTGATAGTCCAAGGTCTTGATCTGGGTGAACAGGTACCAAAAGAGAAGCCAGGATTTCATAAGATGGTTGTGAACTACACAAAGTAGTGGAACCAAGCAACAATTTTTTTTAAACTAAGAGCTTCATTTTCTTTCTTTTTCTTGTTCTATTTTTCTTTGTTTTCCAGAACCAGTTAGTTAGATGATCAATACTTTTTACCCCTTTGTTGTGAATAGGACCATTTATTAGTCAATTAAGTTTAGATAATATACATAACTTTTATGATATTTAGGCACCAAAGAACAAAGATTCAAAATGAGCACCAAAACAATGCTAGGAGTCATCTCTAGGTTAGAAGCAAAAATCTGCTTCCCCCCAAAAAGGATAATTTTCAAATGCTAATTATGAGCTTCCAAACAACTTGACAAGAAGAACATAACCCTGAAAAACAGAAATTCATTAAAAGGTATTTTCAATATTCAAGTTGAAAAAGAAAAGTAACATAAACAAGGAACTCCAGGATACCAAAGGTATATTGCAAAATTTACAATCTACAAAAAAGGTCAAGAAACTACAGCACTGAAGGCACCAAGAAGCCATTCTTCTCAGATGTGGTTATCCTTCTTCAGGAATGTGAGTACTAAGCTTTAATTTTGACTTAAAGATAATCTTAACAGTAAATTAAGCCATCACCTCTCTCCTGTCTCCTCCCCCACCCCACACATGAACACTCTCCTTCCCCAATGTCCCAAATCAAAAGCCACCCTTTAAAATGTAATAAATCAAAATAATCAACAAATTTAGATACGGTAGCATATTATGAAAGTATGCTAATCTGAAAAAAATGACATTGAGAATTGCAAAAAGAAATAAGGTAGTCTGGATAAAATCTTAGAAAAAGATGTAAGTAAAAAAATGGCAGTACTTCTCTAGTAGAATTCAGGAGAGAATAGACAAGGGTCCTCAGTTTTTTAAAAAAGAAGTATCTCTAGAGTGAAGAAGCATAATTTATAATGACTTTTTTATTCCATCTCAGATTTTGTGGATGTAGGTAACTCATAGGGAGGAAACTCAGAATCTAATAAAGTTTCTGGGATACTGAGAAGTACATTAGTTGATCTTATTTGTAAAGGATTTTGCAAACCTTAAAGCACTATACAAATAATCATGATGATGACTGTGATGATTAAAAAAGTTTGAGAGACATAGTTTCTAGGTGATTTAATCATTTTATTAAGGAGGCCAGCACGTTATTAATAAAAGGATGGTCATTTGGCCATGTCTCAGACCAAAGATCCCTAATGGTGGTGGGGTTACAGTTTATATGCTCTTTGAAGAAGAAGGGGGGAGGGGTTCCCAAGGGATAGCAATCAACTAGAATTGGTTAAGACAATAAGAAGGTGTGGGCTACATTAAAATTAAGGTCTTGTGGTTCCTGACTTAGTTCACTCAAATCTTGGTCAGAGAGACATCATTTTCCCTATCACCTGTCTTGATAATATGGAGAATCAACATTTTCCCAGGACCTGTTAGAACAAACATAATAAGCAAGAATACACCTACAAGCCTAAACTTAGAATTTCTTCTACTGCCTGATTCGATCTTGACCTGGTTGGTTTCTAGATGAGGAAGCAGAAAAGGGAAAAAGCAAGGTCCTAATACAATAATTAATTATTAAATATAAGAGAGAAATATTCATGTCAATGGTGACAATGGCAACACTGCTGTGGGACCTGAACCCAAGCTGTCCTGACGACGAAGTCTGCAACAGGGCCGCCATGTGTGGCTATCGTAGCTTTCTAGAAATACTTCTAAATTCACCAAGCAATCTTTTGATTTACATTTGATGTACTAAGTGGACCTACCAGTGGAGAAGAGGAAATCCTGGGGAGATGACAAATTTCTGTCTTTCGGTCAGGTGCACCATTCATTATGAAATTTTAAAAATAACATCCTAATTTATAAATCAGTGTCTCATATTTTGTTAGAATCAATTGGTCTGTCAGACTGATCACCTATTAGTGCACTGATAAAGAGAAATTAGTGAAATAGCAACATAATGCGATAACCCTGTGAAGCATGTCCTGAAAATACCTATTTAGTTACTTCTGGACTAATAAATGGAACAACCCCATCTAACTGGGCTTAGTCAATTCTAGCAAATAAGCAGCTGCATATCACTTTATTACATTTAATACTTCAATATAAGATCACTTTCAGAGTATTCACTACCTTATAGGTAAAAAAAAAATTTTAAGATGCCCTTTTTTGTAGTTCTAAAACTAAAACCTCCCTAAATGATAAGACACGGGTGTTATAACAAACCAGACACTGTAACAAATAGCATTAAAGGATTTCAGATACATTTACAACTTAAAGTTCATAAATACAACATAGTGACTACATACCCTCAAATTCATTACTTTAAATCTGATAACAAATTTGCTGATTGAGAAAAATAAGACTTTTTTGATAATGCAAAAAATAAAAAGTGACACAAAATGTTTACCCACTAAAAATCTACATATATAATGATTATATATTTCTTAAATGCTTCACTTAAATACTGTGGCAAAATTAACTGAATATTTAGATCACAAAAACAAAATGATTCATTCATCCTCAAATGGTAAAAAAACCAAAACACACATCAGCTATCATGCCATTATCACAGGACCTATGCATGTGTGTGCGCGCACGTGTGTGTGCGTATACACTGTATTTGACTGAAAATGAAAGATGCTTTGTAGGCAGTTTCTTCCTTGAAAAAAAATGGAACTAAAGTTGAATTATGTATCATATTCAGTGACTAAGGGCAGATAAAGGGAGGAAGAAAAAGAGGCCTATAACAGAGAAAAGCAAAAAAGAAGAGAAAGAGGACACTCCTTAACTCTCATCCTACTGATAGGACATTTTTTTCTGTAAAAGCAATTTTAAGCCTGTTCATACCACAGAAACATATGAAAGAGGTGAAACCCCCAATCAAAGTAAAAGCTCTGGCTCTGAAACATCTAACAACAGCAAAAGCTTCTATTATTATTGCCCATATACTCAAAATGTGTACTGAGCTTAGCTTTGAGGCTAACAATGAGAACTGGAAGATTTTGCTGAGTCACACAAAGAAAATCACAGCAAGACCTTAATCAACTTCATGACTGGCTGATAGCAACTGTGGTCATGGGAACACGGTTTGAAGGTGTAAGCGACAGCATAAAATAAATGGAGGGGATGACAGTGGCATGATGCAACATGAATTGAATCTTGTTGGTCACTTGCTTTTTTTTTTTTGCCTTTTTTCTATCCCTTCTCCTTTGAGCACATGAGAAGGTTTCAACATCATTCTGCTCATTCCCTCACTGCCTGCTGAGACTCTTGTTTGCCTCCTTATCCATCTCCTCAGAACCAAACATAAGCATTAAGATAGTCCAATATGCCAATGAAACTGTGATCTCACTAGCTTTATCATTCCCTTCAATGATGCAGTTCACAACCCTCCTGTGTGTGCACATCTGGTACCACTGTCACCCATGTCTTCCCATAAATTTACCACAGTGTGTCCATCTACTATGCTGGAAGCCTTGCTCAAGTTTTCTTTACAACATGAAGATACCAAAGGAACACATGGGCAACCCAAGTTATCCCTCGCTCTCATCTCATGGCCAGATCTTCTTTTTGATTCATATATTACATTGATGACATCCTTTGCATAATTCCTTGTTGTAACTGGTTGTGGCTTCTTCATACCCACTATGTACCGCTCAACTGTTCTTTGGGTGATCTTCAACTTCAATTCTTTAGAACTATAATGATCATGATTTGCAACCACAGAACTTTGGTCAGTAAGAAAAATATACAATTTCAAAAGTAATACAGGACACTTTTCATTCTGTTCATTTCTATGCCCAATTCATTGTACATTTGAAACAGCTTTCTGTCCAACTACCTATCATGTTTAAATAAGACATTTTTTAAATCATACATCAAGTTCCTACGCATATTTCTATTGTTTCACCTGTACAGATAATGATTGAATTCTTGAGTGATATCTAAATAGATATCACTTATCAGGCTCCTCAGTGTTCCAGGGACTGATGTCATCAGTGTATCATCCAGAAACATGAGCACCTAGAAAACCTCTCCATCTCCTGGGGATACCTCTACGACTTTAACTTTGCTTGGGAAGTCCTCCACAATAGCAGCAAATTCTTTCATGAATATATGTGAACCCATTTTATACCTCAATTTGATATTAATTCTCCAAAGGGCAGAAACAAATACTGATTATTTTTTATAGCCAAGCATTTAAGAATATTCAGGGACTGGTTTATTTGTTTGGTTTTTTTATCTTTACTGGAGGAAAAGAGAAGGATGGGACCAAATTACTAGATTCACAGATCAAGAGAAAACTCTAGATACAGTTCACCTAAACTTTAGCAAAGACTTTCATGCTATGCTTATAAAGTAGAAAGATACGGGCTACGCAGTATCACAATAGTTTCAGAACTGGCTGAATGAATTTAACCAAAGAATAGTCATCAGGGATTCAGTTTCACACCTGAATCATTCATTCAGCAATTCATTTAATCACTCGAGTTCTCCAGTGGGAATGCTGCATCAACTGTGCTTGACCTTACGCTATTTAACATTTCTATGACAGATAAAAGAATAGAAGATATGTTTATAAAATAGACAGTAGACACAAAGCAAGGATGTCAGGATCAAAATATCCAATCCTCTAACCATTTATTAAACTCCTTCTACATGCAAAGCACTATGTTAAAGCACTGGGGACATACAGATAAAGTTTTATTTTATTTTTAATTTGTGGAAAAAAAACAAACTTTCTCATAACACAGTACAATAAAAAAAGATGATCATACATGAAACTGCAAATCCACAATGCACAATTTGCTATTCCTTTCAAGTATACAAAATTATTATGCAAATTTCTTTTTCCCCCTCTCTCCACCCCTACCCCACCCTAGAGAGGCTACCATTAGACAAAAATAGGTGTGTGTGTGTGCGTGCGCGCGTGGGTATACACACATATGTATGTGTATATATGTAAAATTATTCTATATATACTTCTATTTATTGTTTCTCTGGATACAGGGAGCATCTTCATATATAGTTATTATAGTTAATGTAGGTATTTATAATAACTCATTCACTCAAAGTCGTTCTTAAAACAATATTGCTGTTACTGTGTACAGTGTTCTCTTGGTTCTGCTCATTTTGCTCTTCATTATTTCACGCAAGTCTTTCCATGTTTTTCTAAGATCGCTGACCTCATCATTTCTTATAACAAAGTAGTATTCTATCACAATCATATACCATGACTTCCTCAATTGACGGGCATCCCATTTCCAGTTCTTTGCCACCACAAAGAGAGCTGCTATAAACATTCTAGAACACATAGGTTCTTTTCCTTTTTCCTTATCATCTTTGGAAATAGACCAAGTAGTAGTAGTATTGCTGGGTCAAAGAGCATAGGTAGTTTAATAACTCTTTGGGCATAATTCCAGATTGCTCTCCAAAATCACTGATAAATTTTAAAAATAGTCCCTGTCCATAAGAAGCTTAAATTCTACTGAAGGGATACAACATGTAAATAGATGTATAATAATTTTAGAGGTAAGTGACCACTGACAATTAAGGGAATCAGGAAAGGCTTTCCATGAGAGACGACATGACATGATCCTCAAAAAAAGGCACAGATTCTAAGAAAAGGGGCAGAAGGAGAGCATTCCAGGTATGGTAGGTGGACTATGTAAAGGCACAGAAGCAGGACATGGTGTGCTGCGTGTGAGGAACAAGAAGGCCAATGTGGCCAGATCACAGAGTATACAAAGGTATGATATGGTCAGACCTGAACTTTAGGAAAGATCACTTTGGTAGTCAAGTGGAGGATAGACTGAAGTCAAGAAAGACTTGAAACAAGGAAACCAATTAGGAAGCCAATACAAAAGTCCAGGTGAAAGGCTATACAGGTCTGAACGAAGGTGGTATGTATAAAAGATGTATGGGAAAATGTCATGATTTGACAATAGATTATTTACATATATATAGGGTGACTGAAGGTAAGGAATTAAGAACGACACTGAGATTTCAAGCCTCGGTAACTGTGAAGATGGTGGTATCCTTAAGAGAAATGAGGACGACGGAAAAGAGGAGTTTGGGGAGAAAGATAATGAGTTCTGTGTCAGATGTGTTAAGTTTAAGATGCATATGGGTTATTTAGTTCAAGATGTCCAAAGGGCAGTTGGTAACTTTAACTCAGCAGAAAGATTAGGGCTGGATACCCAGATCTGGGAATCATCTACATAAAGATGAACCTACTGAACCTACTGCAGCTAATGAACTTAAAAGTAAGAAAGTATAGAGGGAAAAGGAAAAGCCTAGAACAGAGTCTTGGGGAACAGATCCAGCAAAGGAGATGGGGAAGAGGGGTAGTCAAGACAAGTAGGAAGAGAATTAAACCTATAGAAAGCACAGTATCCTGGAGGATACTTATTTCCAATGTCATACTCAACCCACCTCAGCTACATAGAGATGGTCCTAACCTATCAAGAGTATGTCATCATCCATGAGTGTCCCACTTCTATGTCCACGAACTCTGAAAACCTTTTATCTGATCATAATCTTATTCATTTTTTCCCCTCTGTTTTAGAGTTCCTAATCCTGTTCTTCATCCTCACCATAATCTCTAATCCCTCCACCTCTCAATTCTTTCTCAGGCCATCAACATTAGCTATACTGTTCCCTTCTCCACCCTGATCTCTTGGTGAATTAGTCCAATTCCATATTGTCCTCCACTCTCCAGTCCCTTCCCCTCCTTTATCTTTCACAGATTATGCTCTGTCATGCCCCATCCTTGAATTACTCTTACCAATGCTGTCTTTGCTCTTATTCTCATGTTACTAAATAAAGCTGGAGAAAAGTCATGTAATCAAGCTGACTAGGTCAAATAACCAGTAAATTTATATTGTGTAGTCTTAATTGAGCCTTCAAAGAACAATTAATTGCAGTACTACATATATTGTTCGCATAAATAAAGAAGGGATCCACTCAATTTCACCTATAACACCAATATGGTTCTAAGATTAAATAAACCAAGCAGTAGAGATAAATGCAGAGATAAAAGTAAAAAGCGGAGAAAGCAAACCAATATCTCTAATGAATAAGGATGCAAAATACTGAATAGAAGACTAGCAAAGAAGCTACAACAACATAGTAAAAATACACTATGACTATGTTAGATTTATACTAGGAATGCAAGACTGCTTCAATATCAAGAAGACCATAAACGTGACAGACCATATTAACTATAAAACCAATAAAAACATATCAATAGAGGCAGAAAGTTTGACAAAATAAAACATTTGTTAAAAAACACTAAAAAGCTTAAGAGTAAATGAACTGCTTTTTAATGACAAATAATAATTATCTAATTAACATGACAAATAGTAATTATCTAAATCTAACATCTAGTTTTCTGTAATGAAAAAAACTCTAGAAGCCTTTCCACTAAGATTAGAAGTAAAAGAATGATCATTGTCCCCAGAACTCCACAATTCAAAATTAAATGACAGACTTGAACCAGGGATTCAGTGCACCTAATAGTATAAATGTTGACTTCTAGCTAAAATATGCATTAGACTGTAAGCTCTTATCTTTTGCCTCTTTTTGTACCCTCAGGGTTTAGTATAGTGCCTGGCATATAGTAGGTGTTTAATAAATGCTTAATGATTGATAATGTGAAAGGTGATATGAGAAATACAGCTCTCACACAGAAACGCCAACTGAAAACAATCCCAGAAAAAACAAGGATGAAGAAGCCTAAAAATACTCAGAAGTAACCTCCTCCATTTAGACCAGAATAGAACAAAAAGAGGATCAGAAGAAGGCAGAAGCTAATTAGCAGAGGTAGATGTCAAACTAGGAAAGCCAATACAAATTCCAGTAATCTGCCCAGGAACTAACTGGCACAGGAAGAGGAGAGGAGCCCTGGCAAGCCAGCCAGCACTAAGAACAGGAGTGTCCCAAGTAAGCACCAAATTCAATAGCTGGCTCAAATTTCATTTTCTCCAGGCCTTTCCCAGTATTCCCCAGGGCCTACCCTTTGAGATTACCTTCTACTAACACTGTATATATCTTTTATGTAAAAATTTCTGCACAATGTCTCTCCCATTAGAATGTAAGCTCCTTGAAGGTAAGAACTGTGTTCTTTCTTTATATTCCCAGCATTTCACTGCAGTGCCCAGCACATAGTAAGCACTTAAATGCTTATTAACTCACCACTATTATTTGATATAGTTCTAAAAATACTAGGAAGGAAATTGGGGTAGAACAAGCATAAGAATATGAGATAATTAGCACTTTTTGAAGTAGTTATGATGGTTTATGTAGAGAAAACTACTCAGCTAAAATTAATTTAAACACTAACTCCATTAAAGTAGCAGGATATAAAATAAACCTACAAAAATTATAAGGCTCTCTGTATATTACCATCAAAAGTCAGAAGGAAAAGACAGAAAAACAAATTCTATTTATAATAACTATAGTAGGTATAGTTAAACAGGCTGGGCAGGGCATCTTTCGTCTGCTCCAAAGAACTTCTCCCTGCACAGGAAGTCTACCACTTTCACTGGCAGACTCCTCACGTGAGAAAACCTCAGACCTCCTCCTGGGGTGAACCCTGAAAAAAGGCTGCAAGGGGCTGAGCCAGGAGTCTTCCATCTGCCCCAAAGCAACCATTTCCATCTGTGCCAGCACAAGGCAACTGCTGTCAGTGCAATCTCCCACAGAAATATGGAGAACCTCCAGTGCAAAGAACCTTCTCTCTGATTTCAGGCCTTACATCTCCTGCTGTACCTGTCCTTGGGGGGAAGAGTAACAGGAAAGTTGGTAGAGAATGGGACTTTTTCTCCCCCTGTGCAGATTCAACTTCCTCCTCCAGCTGTGCCCTATTCCTCCCTAATCTCCAACCTTGTGGAGGGATAAGGATTTGTGAAGTAGGACCTCCCATCTTACCATGTGCCTCTCATCACACACTGCACATGTCTCCAGCATGATCTCCAACTTCCATTAGGCTGATGACTGGCATCTTCCACTCAATGAACATTCTTGCAATTGGTCATACCACTTCACATCCCACTGACTCTGAACTCCTGCAGATCATCATCCAAACCCCATTTCCCAACCCCTACCACCTGATTCATCATTCCTAGCCCCCTCAAACTCCCTACCTCAAAGTTTAAACCAAACAACACCCAGCCATTCCACTGGGCCCTCTGGAATGCCTATTCCATAGAAAACAAAGCTCCCTTAATCATAAATCATTTCCTCTCTCACTCCTATCTTACTGAAACCTGGTTCCCCTCTGATGGCCTCACTGGCCACCCTTTCCAGTACTGGCTACATTACACCTTCACTTACTATCCTCGGCTCACTGGTTCAGATAAAGAAATTGTAACAATGGCTCCCCACAGTCACTTCCATAGTCTGTCCCTTCCTCTATCACTCAGAAACCTCTCTTTTGAGGTTCATCTACCACGCAATCAAAACTCTGTTAGCTAGGCTAGGTCCCGATCCCTTCCTTCCTCAATGAGTTTGGTACCTGGCTCTCAATTTTTCTCCCCTCACCAAGGGTCTTCAACATACACATTGATTCTACCTCAAATATCCTAACTACTCAGTTCCTCAAACACTCACTTCCCATGAGCTACTCCACTTCAGCGACACACAGAAATGATCATACCCTTGATCTTGCCATCACCCACAAATATATCACTTCTACATTCAAGAATTCCAAAATCCCTTTGCCCTACTGGCTTTTTACCTCTCCCTCTGCCTTCCCTTCCAAACCCTACTCTTGGTCAGTACCATCACTTCCAATCCTTTGATTTCTCAATGTTCTCCCCAGGCGATCTTCCCTGCATTAGCCACTCTATCTAGACCCCTTGGTGAATCAATTCAAGTCTACAAGGTCCTCTTTTTAAGGATCCCTAACCCCCTTAACATATCACCCATTACACTTGGCCAATTCTCAGCTCTGAATCACTCCTGCCATTTCACCACCTTTGCTCCTATTCATGTGCTACTGAATGAAGATGAAGAAAATCACACAGCCATTCTGACTGGATCCTTTATACATTTAAATGACACAACCTCCACTGGGCCCTCACTGCTGCTAGTCAATCCTGCTGCTGCTACTGTTGTTCAGTCATTCAGTCGTGTCCAACTCTTCAACCCATGGACTCTATTTGTCCATGGAATTTCCTTGGCAAAGATACTGGAGTGCTGCCAAGGATTAAAGCATAAGAGATTAAGTGACTTACCCAGAATCACACAACTAGTAAGTTTCTGAGGCTGGACTGGAACTCAGGTTTTCCTTACTCTAGGCCCAGCTATCCACTGAGCCACTTAGCTTAGCTGCCTAATCCTACATCTCTTATTATCTCTATTTCACTCCCTCCACAGCAGCTCTTCTAAACTTTTTATCCTCCTCAAGCCTCCAATTGCTCACGTTCCCCCAACTCTCTCAGTTGAGAACCTTGCTTCATATTTTATAGAAAAAATGGAGGCAATTTGCTGCAGCCATTGTCCCCTCTTCTTCATCTCCTAACTCTAATGCTTTTTGCCCTTGTCTCACCTGTAAAAGGGCTTTACTCCTTTCCATGGCTAGCCCCAATCCTATCTCCTCTATCATCCTCATTCCTTCCCTCATTTTCAATTTCTCCCTCTACTAGCTCATTCACTACCGCCTACACATGTGCCTATATGTCCCCCATCCTGAAAAACTCTCACTTAATCCTTCCTGGATAACTATAGTCTCTGTTGCCCTTTGTAGCTAAATGCCATAAAAAAGCCATCTACAATACATGCTTTCACTTTTCCCCTTCTCACTCTTCTTAACTCCTTCCAAACCAGCTTCAGACCCTATCATTCCACTGAAACTACTCTCTCTAAAGTTACCAATTATCTCTCTTAGTTGCCAAATCCAAAGACCTTTTCTCAATTCTAATTCTCCTTAACCTCTCTGCAGCCTTTGGCACTACTGATCAGTCTTTCCCTCCTTGATACTCTTTTTCTCCTGGTTTTCAGGACAACACTCTCCTGAATGTCCTCCTACTTATCTAACCACACCAGATCACTCCTTCTAACCTTAGGTGTCCTTCAGGGTTGTGTCCTGGGCCCTAACCTCTTCTCCCTCTATACTACTTCACTTGCTGATCTCAAGAGCTCCCATGGATTCAATTATCATCTGTATGCTGATGATTCTCAAATCTACCCAATTCCTCTGCTGATCCCAACCATGGATGTGCCCCCAATATTCTGTCCTACATCTTCTATATATCTGGGAATCCGCCAACTAAGAGAGACAGAGGAATTATATGACTACAACTACAAAACATTCTTTATAGAAATAAAGGCAAACTAAAAGAAGTGAAGAGGTAACTGCTTATGGTTGTGCTATACCAGCATAATAAAAATGATAATACTCATTTTTTCAGTGCCATATCAAACCACCAAAAGTTTGCAAAATAGAGCTAGGAAAAATAAGAAAATTTATCTGGAGAAGCAAAAGAAAGTTTAAGAAAAATCATGAAAAAAAATATAGAAAGAAATAGGACCTAGCAATTCAAGATCTCAAACAATAGTACAAAGCAGTAATCATCAAAACCATTTGGGGCTGATTTGAGAGAAAGTGGGGGTGGGGCAGGGTGCAAGAGCGAGAGAATGAATCAGTGAAAAACGTTAGGTACCCAAGATTCAGAAGCAACTGAACTTAGTAGCATAGTGTATAATAAACCCAAGGACTACAATTACTCTTATATTCACTATTCAACAAAAACTGCTGGGAAAACTGGAAATCAGTCTGGCAGAAATTAGGTTTAGAGCAACATTTCACACTACATGCCACAATAATGTCCAAATGGATACATGGCTTAGGTATGAAAAGTCAATATTCTAAACAAATTAGAAAAGAAGGGAAGAAGATACCTTCCACAGCTAGAGATAGCTGGGAAATTCTTGACCAAACAAGGAACGGGCAGGATCAGAGAAGATAAAACTAATAATTTTGCATACATAAAATTAACAAGATTTTGCACAAACAAAATTAATGAACTTGAAATTAGAAAGGAAAGCTAATCAAGGGGACAATCTTTGCAGCAAGTTTCTAAGATAAAGGTGCGATAGTCAAGATCTGTAAGGAATTGATACAAATGCATAAGAACAAGAGCCATTAGATAAATGGTCATAGTATATGAACAAGCGGTTCTCAAAAGAAGGCAAGCTATCAACAACCATATTGGAAAAAAAAAGTTCCACAACACTAACAAGATTAAAAACAAATTAAAACAACTCTTGAGGGTCTACCTTATATTTAGTAGACTGGCAAAAGAAAAATGGCAATTGTTGAAAAGGGATGTGGGAGGATAAGGACACAAATGTTCTGCTGGTAGAGTCAACCATTCTGAAAAGCAATTCTGATACCTCAAAACTATGTATGTATACTCTTTCACCTAATAAAAGCCTCAGTAGGCATAGAGCCCAAAGTGGTTAAATACTGAGGGAAAAGATCCATAGGAACAAAAAATTTTATAGCAGCATTTTGCTATAGTAAAATACTAATAACAAAGAGGGTGCCCATCACTTGGGAAATGACTGAACAAATTATGATATAGGAATGTAATGGTATATTATTGCTCTGAAAATGATGAAGGGGACAAATTCAGGGACACCTGGGAGGACTTCTATGAAGTGAGCAAAACCAGCAGAAAAATTTATACAATGACTACAACATTGTAAATTTGAGAGTCAAAAACTTGAGAACTCTGATCAACGCAATGAGCAACCAAGACTCTAAAAGACAGTTTCCCACCAGCTGGTAAAGAGGTGATGCAGAATGAGATACGTATTTTCCAACAGTAGATCTGTGGATTTGCTTTGCTTGACTATAGTTACTGGTAACAAGAGAAGGTTGGGTTTTTGGGGGGAGTTGTGGTTAGTTGGGTTTTTCTGGTAGAGAGTGAAGACTTTATGCAAGAAGTATAGCAATTGTAATGCCACAAAAAGAAAACAATGAAAATAAACCAATGTATCATTTTTTTAATGTAAATAAGAAAACAAGTATTAAAAAAGTAGAGCAACAGTAAAAAACATGTTAAATTTGAAACAAAAAAAAAATCCACAAGCTGTTCATAATACATAGATTCATACTTTTATATACATTCTTTTTCTTTTTAATGGCTGCTAGCTAGCAGAGTAAAGAGTATTGGAGCTGGAGTCCAGAAAACCTGGGTTCAAATGCCACCTTAGACATTTCCTAGTAGTGTGACCCTGAGTAAGTCACTTAAAGTCTCTCTCGTCCACAGTTCTTCCATCTGTACAATGGGGATAAGAATTAACACCTTCCCAGAGTTAGCTGTAAAGTCTGAATGAAATATCAGATTCAAAGCACTTTGCAAACATTATGGCACTATTTTTATCATGGAAATGTTAATATTCATGTAAGTTCATAATAAAAAAGTAAATTTTTAAGGGGAAAGGAAACTCAAATTAGCAAAATAAATATGAACAAGGTGAAATTACAACAGGGAAGCAATAGAGAGAGGGTAGGTATCAGTACCTACTCTATACTGTCAACAAACATGAAAACTTAAAAGAAACATTTTTGCCTACAAAAATATAATACCCAAATAAACAAGATGTCAAAAAGAGATTTTAAATAATCCAATTTTAGAAAAAGAAATTGAACTAGCCATAAAAGAATTACCAAAGGAAAAAATTTCTTGTGGGCTAGATAGAGAATTCTAGCACACTTTTAAAGAATTTTAAATTTACGAAAAACTAAAATATAAATTATTCTCAAAAAATGGGAAAGAAAACACAACCTCAAACTCCCTTTATGAGATAAATATAAACAAAACAACTCATTTAAATTACACAAAATTGAAAAGCTGTTTTTGCAAAAACAAAATTAGTGAAAATAGAAATAATCAACTGTAGAAAAATCTTGTTTCATAGTTCTGATAAAGGATTAATGTCCAAAATGTATACACAATTAACAGAAATAAGTAAAACTAAAAGCCGCTCCCCAATAGATAAATGGTCAAAGAATATTAGAAATCTATCAAAAGAAAACTTACAAGCTATTAAAACCATGTGACACTTTGTTTCAAATCATTAATAGTAAGAGAAATGAAAGTCAAAACAACTGCACTTTAGCCAGCAAAATGGAAAAGATGATAAAAGATGGAAAGAGTCAATTATGGAGACACTGTAGAAAGACAGGCATACAAATGGTCTGCTGACGAAGCTGTGAACTGGTAAAATTTGACATCATACACAGTTCACGGCACATTAAAACACGCATCATGAATTTAATATGCATTATATAGTTGATAAATGCTTATTGGCTCATTCATGTTAAAGAATGTTCTAAGCTAATGACAACAAAAGTCCTTTAAAAATCTAAGAAGCTGTTGGGTGCTAATTTCAGGGAAAAGGGCAAGCAGAGACCTTGGAAATTTTTCATAAAACTCTGATGAAAACTCAGATTGAGATGAGCAAAGCCTACAACTTGCAGGTGGAAGAATGTTCCTGGGAAGCAAAACATGAAATCATAATATAAAAGCAAATAGGTGTAAGAACAAAGGGAATATCCTTTTTCTATCAAGAGCCACCTAAGAGGCAGAAAAAAATCAACTAGGTAGAAAAACTACACATTCTTCATATGTATGACCTTTTTTTGTCCCATGCCATTAGAACATATATTAATTTACTGAGTCATATTTTCAAATCTGTTTTAAAATCCTTACCTATATAATGATCCATTTAATTCAATGCTGGGCCTCTATTTCACTACTGAATTGAGACTATGTAATCACAAACAGAGTGGAACAAAAGGTTTGATTGTTTCTGAAACTTAGTTTGATCTTTTTCTTTAAAAAAAAGGACCAGGAAAAAACTTGGTTTGCAATTATTCTGTTTATCTTACTGGAAAGTAGAAGTGGAGGAAGTAGCAAGCACTAAGAATAACTAAGAATCATAAGTTTCAGAGCTCCAGGGGACTTTAAAGTTCAATCCCAATCACCCCCAACACCCCTCAATTTAAAACTAAGATCCAAAGAGGAGACTTGCCAAAAGTCGAAAAACAAGGGACACAGCCAAGATTCTAACATGCAGGTCCTGATTCCAAACTGAACAATCTTTCTCCTAACAGGGTAGGGATTGTTTCAGCTCAGGTTAATGCTCCAGTCTCCAGCACTAACAATAAAAATAAGAATGCTATTCTTTTTTTCTAGTAAAAGGTTAATCTATTTAGATATGCCTTGACTTGGTAAATGCTGTTGTAATTTACACACATACTGCTTAAGCTTTTTAATATGGGTCACTACATACCACTATAAAGCTTGGAGTTTTTTTTCTTTTGTGACAGAACTTTTTTTTAATTAGGCTCATCATACAACATTTATTAAGCACTTATTCTGGGTCAGATGCTATGCTAAGCACCAGGGATACAAAGACAAAAATAAAAGTCCTACCGTCAAGAAGTTTACATTACCATTAAGAAGAAACAACGGGTAAATAAATACAAAGTAATTTTAAGGGAGAGTGCAGGAAGGTACTAAAAAAATAAGAAAAAGGGATTTGGGGTTTTGGATTTGGGTTGGTTTTTTGGTTTGTTTGATGTTTTTGTAGGAATGCCTCGGCACTTCACCTGAGCCTTAAAAGAAGATAAGAGATTCTATGAGGCAGAAGTAAAGAGATTTCATTCCAAGTCTGGGGGAAAGCCTATGCAACGTAAGATGTAGAGGAATAAAATATCAGGATCAGAGAACAAGTTGCCTGGAACAGTGAGTGTGTGAAGAAGAACAATATGCAATAAGCCACGAAAAGTAGACTAGAGCCAGACTGTGAAGTGTATTAAATGACAGAGAAATTGTGTATATGATACTAGGAGCAATAGGAAGCCACTGGAAGGGAGTGAAAAGGTCGGACCTCTGTTTTAGGAGTATCAGTTTGGCAGTTGTGTATCAAACACAGTGGAGTAGGAAGAGATCTGAGGCTAGAAGGCCATTTAGGAAACCAATACAATAACTCAACTGAGAATGCTGAGAATATGAACTAAGGTGGTAACTCTGTAAGGAGAAAGGGGACAAAGATGTTATAGAAGTAGGGCAGAAAAGACATGACAACTGATTAGGAAGGTGAGCTGAAAGGAAACAGAGCAAGAGATGACTCTGAAGGTGCAAATCTAGGAAACTACAATTGTGGTACCTTTAAAAGAAACAAGAAGTTAGGAAGAAGAACAGGCTTTGGGGGAAAAAAGACAATTTATCTTGGGCATGTTGAATTTGAAATATGATATATACAAAAGGAACAACAGAGTGATGTGGGATAAAGCTAGAAAGATAAGAGGGTTGGATAAAACAGGAATCATTTACCCAGCGATAAGTGAATCCATCAAAGGTGAACAGATGATAATTGTTAACATTATATAATGCTTTCAGATTTATAAAGCACATTATATACATTATCTCATTTGATCCTTACAACAATCTTGTGAGGCAGGTGCTATTTTTATCTCCATTTTGCAAATGAGGAAACTGAGGCTGAAAGGTTCAATTGATTTCCCAAAGCCATGTAACTAGACAGAGGGATTAAAGAGAAAAAGACTCAGGCCGGAACTTCCAGATCCACCCAGTTAGGCGGAAAGATATAGATGATCCAACAAAGGAAACTGAGAAATAAATGAAAAATAAAAGATAGCAGAAAAAGGGAACAAGCTCGGAGGAAGGAAAGGTAAGAGAAGAATAAAGGGGAGAGGATTAACTGGAAGGATGGTAGTAGCATCCTTAACAAAAACAGGGGTGTTAGAAAAAGGGTGGTTGAGGTGATGAGAGATAATAGATATTTTAAGCTGGTCTGGCTCAGGTATTATGTCTTCCATGAAATTTTCCTTGATATCACGAAGCAAAAGGTTATCTCTCCCTCCTCAAATTTTCCTAAGGCACTGTATCTGAATCTCTCTTTTGCCCTATCACACCTTACTGTATTTACTTGTGTACATACCACTCCTATATGAAAACAGCATGGTATAGTGGAAACATTACTGAATTTAGAATCAGGAGCTAGATTTAAACCTAGTTCTCACACCCTCTGTGATACCTTAACCTCCAGAACTGTACCATCTCTAGCACATGGCTAGAATTCTTGAATTCGTCAGGAAATCACCTTATAAATGATAACAAAGATTTAAGGATAGAATTATCACCTAAATATTTTAGACCAAAAACCCAATGTAGTTGGGTCATCAACTTCAGGCAAAACAATAAAGCCAACTTCCAGAAACTTGATAAAAAAAGTAAAATGTAAGAACACTGGACTAGGAGTAAGGAGACTTGGGTTTCAGTCCCACTTCTACCATGATCTTACTAATGACTAACTTAACCACTCACTCTGGGCTTCAGTTTTCCCATCACAGAATGTAAAGTTTGAGCTAGATGGTCTCTAAGGCCCTTTCTAACTCTAAATCCTATGGTCTCGAAATACATTATTTGAAATATTTACTTTTAAATGACCAGAGCCTGATGTTTTCTAAAGTACTTTCCTCAAACAATGCACTTAACAAATGTTACTTAATTGCATGATACCTGCATACTACATATATAATATACTGGATTCCAGTATTACAAGAGTAAATAATAAAAAACTCAAATAATAAGATGACAAAGATGATAAAAGTGGTCCTGTCTCTATAGTTTGTGGATAAACAGCCTTCAAAGGAATAAGGAGGCGTAGAAAAGGAAAACAGTCTGATATATGATTCAAGTTGTGACTAATCTTCCTGACTATTCTCAGGACAACTATCATCCTTCAAATACCAATGGCTGCTCCAGCAAAATATAACAGTAAAGATCTTCAGGATTTCTGTAATTCTACCAAAGAGATTGGGTAAATAAATCCTTTGTGGACTAAGGGAGTCAGAATGTGCCATAATGAGAGCTTTTTGTTTTACCATGGTTTGATGCAATTTATCTCTATGTCAAAATGTCAGTAGCAGGCAGGTAGGAAGGCAGACCATTTCCTGAGTGCTACTATGGCCAGAAACCATGCTAAGCAATTACAGTCCCTGCCTTCAATGGACTCACATGCTAATGAGGGAATGTAGGTCTAATCCCTGGCAAGAAAAGGTAAAAGCTCACCTATCAGATCTGAGGACCCAGGTCAGAGTCCCAGGTTCCAATGGGATGAGTATCATGGCCAGATGATAGGAGGCACAGTGAAGACAAAGCAGGCAGCAGGACAGAAGCCTTATTTCCATTAAGGTAAGGCAAAAACTTGCTCAGTAATGTACTAAACAGAATCTCTGTTGGTTTGTCCATTTCCAACCAATTAACCTCGGCTGGTTTGACAGTACTTCTAGAGGCCCTATCCTTGCCCACCTATGAATATAAACTAATCTCTTCTACCTTTTCAGATTAAGGAGATGGGCTAAACATGAGGTTTAACTCAGATTAAGGTAACTGATAAAAACCCTAGGGTATCAGCAAAGAAACTAATTGAGAAAATGAATAGTTTCAGTAAAGTTACAGGCTACAAAATAGCCTCTCCCCTCAAAAAAAAAAATCTACATAGCCACACAACAAGAACCAGAGTCAACAGAAAGAAAAGACCCGTTTAAAAGAAGTACAAAATGTATGATATATGTGAGAGTCAATCTACCAAACTAACTCAATAGTTATACTTACAAAATGTTCCTTGGAGAACTCAAACCTGAGAGGGATATAGAGTGTTCATGGCTGGGGCAAATCAATGTAATAACAATAATCAATTTATAGATTTAGTCCTACCAGACTATCAAAAGGATACTTTACAGAGCAAGATCTAAGATATAAGGGAAAATAATTTTTATATGTTAGAAATTAATTTTTAGACCTTGATCTCTTTTAAAAAGTAGTAATTATCAAAATCACTTGGTACTACTTTATAAAAAAAGGAAAATAGATCAGTGAAACAGACTAAACAAGCAATAACCAAATATTTGATAAATCTGAAAATAAAAATTACCTAGGTAACTGAGTCAAGGCTTGCCCAGGATCAAGTGTGATCATTATCATTTTACAACATCAGTGTAATTGGTTTCCTTTGTAATCCAATCAATGTATTTAATTTTATGGACTTAAAAACATTATTCTAAAAAAGCATCCATAGGTTTCACCAGACTGCCAAAAGAGTCCATGACACAAAAAGGGTTAAGAATTTCTTTCATAGGATAATCCATTCAGATGAATGCTTCAGTTAGGCAGTTGATGTTCTTCCATTTGCTCTTTCTTCTGTAGATAGTAAAGCTGAATTCCTATTTTCAAACCTTTTCCAAAAAGAATCTGTAATGTCTTGAGACCTGACGCAATCCACACAGTATCACTTGCAACAGGAGCTCCTAGAAGACCTCACTATCCACAAGGAATCCCTCCTTAATTGAGACTCTGTTTTGGATCCTCTCCATCACAAATTTAAATATTTTTGGTGAACATACAGGAATGTGTATCACATAATGTTTAGTATCAGAGAGTCATTGAAATGGATTATTTCTGTTGTTACATCTTCTAAGGAATTTTAAAGATATGTGCTATGACGTACTTTTAAAACCTTGATTTGCAGCTACTATAGAAAACTGATGATATGATCATGTTATTTAGCAAAACTAACTGAAGCAGATACTTGTGAAATCACTGGAAAGTGGAAAATCTTTAATGTGAAAAGATAATCTTGAGTATAAGGAAGTATTAATGACTATTATTAGAAAGTCAACAACCATGACCCCCAAACTAGCAATTTAGACATTTTAACTAACATCCTTTTTTTGGTAGATTTTAGAGGCTAGTTCAACTGGATCAACATGAAAATTTTAAAATATTATGTGGTTAATGTACTCCTAACCTAGAAAAGAAACATTAGATTTTCTTGCTTTTTAATTCCCCAACAACCTCCTAAGAATGAGTTAGTGAAAGATGCTGTTATTAAAAATTCAGTTATCATTTCAATTATTCTGATATATCAAAGTATTGGGATACCCTAACTAATAAGTTCATTGGTTTCAAGAAAGTACAAGTTGAAAATATGAAGTTAAAGCTGTTATAAGGACTTAGCTCCATGAAAACAGTATATTACCTTACAAAGGATTTTCTAATAGGGTTTAGTTACAATATATTAACAAAGTTATTTGGAAGTGGAGTACACTTGAACTTTGGTGATTTTAAACATTTCATTAGTGTAACTTACTTTAAAATCTTGCTAGAAAAAAAAAGGTTCATTCCTATGTCTTTTAGTTTCTAGTATAAAGTATTACCACCATTACCACCAATTTTTCTTCTACAATTAACAGATTCTTCCAAGTCCTGGGCATTGAAAATAATGTCAAGAGAATGACCTATAGATGACAAGCAATCCTCTCGTTATAAAAATTATTCTTAAGATACCACATGAAGTACCCAACGTCTATGCAATTAGAAGTTATAATCTCAGTTCCATAACGGCATCATCAGGAGTACAATTAAGGGAGCATTTTTAAGGATTTTAAAAAACAAATTTCAACAATTTTAAAAATCATTTTTGGCCTAATGAAAGTAAATGTCTCTTAAAACTTTGCTCTTTTTTGTTCCATGGACTCCCTAGTAAGGAGATACCTATAGACATCTTCTCAGAATAATACTTGTTAGATTTAAAATGAAAAGAAATACAAAATTCCAATTTGAAAGTTGGTGAAAATAAAGACAAAATGTTTTCCCACTCAGGCTCATGGATGCCCCAACATCTATCCACTCACCCAGGTGGGAGTCTGTGGATCCCCAGTTAAGAATTCATGCCTTACAGGTTTCAGAGGAAGAAATTAAAGATATCTATAGGCATATGAAAAAATGCTCTAAATCACTACTGATTAGAGAAATGCAATCAAAACAACTCTTAGGTACCACATCTCCCCTGTCAGATTGGCTAATATGACAAAACAGGAAAATGATAAATGCTGGAGAGGATGTGGGACAATTGGAACATTAATACATTGTTGATGGAGTTGTGAACAGATTCAGCCATTCTGGAGAGCAATTTGGAACTATGCCCAAAGGGCATACCCTTTGACCTTGACCCAGGAATACCACTCCTAGGGTTATATCCCAAAGAGATCACACAAGTGGGAAAGGGACCCACATGCACAAAAATATTTATAGCAGCTTTTTTTGTGGTAGCAAATAATTGGAAATCAAGGGGATGCCCATCAATTGGGGAATGGCTGAACAAGTTGTGGTATATGAATGTAATGGAGTGCTACCGGGCTATAAGAAATGGGGAAGATACGGATTTCATAATAACCTGGAAAGATCTACATCATATGATGCTGAGTGAGAGGAGCAGAACCAGAGGAACATTGTACACAACCACAGACATACTGATTCTGTAATGACTAACTTTGGTAGACTTGGCTCTTCTCAGCAATACAAGGTTCAAAGATAGCTCCAAAAGACTCATGATGGAAAGAGCCATCTACATCCAGAGAAAGAACTGTGGAGTCTGACTGCAGATGGAGGCAAACTATTTGCTCTCTTTTTTTTTTTCTCCTCTTTTTTGGTTTCTCTCTCATGATTCATTCCATTGGTCATAATTCTTCTTTACTACTTGACTATTGTGTAAATAAGTTTAATGCGAAGGTAAATATAGAATCTGTGTTAGACTACATGCCGTCTTGGGAGAAGAGGGGAGGGGAGGGGAGAGGGGAAGGAAGGGAAGAAAATTTGAAACTCAAGAACATGTAGAACTGAGTGTTGTAAACTAAAAATAAAAAATCTAATTAAAAAAAAAGAATTCATGCCTTGGAGGTAATCTAGTCCAACCACCTCATTTTACAGATGAAGAAAGTGAAGCCTGGAAGGACTTAAACTACCTGTATGATTTGGTAGTAAGTAGCAGAGCTATGTTTTAAACTCAAGTCATCTGAAGCCAAATCCAGTATTCCTTTCTGTCGAACCATAAACTAATTAAGTTTCACTATACATATATACTATAATAGTACAAAAACATATTTTCCAACATACCAGAGCTATACACAAAACAGACTGTTTCTGCTCAGGCAGCTCTTGCTTCTTCTGCTATTCCAGCTCCACCTAATTCCTATACAGCCTTCAACTTCATATTCAAACATGAGGCCTTCCATGACAGAAAATCTCTCTTTTCTCTGAACACCCAAAACACTTTTTTCTCTTTCTTAATACACTGTTAAATGTTACAGTTTATTATAGTTAAATAATTATATAATCTCCACTTCCCCTCCCCCCATCCTGGACTACTGATATCCTAAAGAGCAAGTCTGTTATTGTTCAGTCATGTCTGACCGTGATACCCTCTTAGGGTTTTCTTGGTAAATATACTGGAGAAGTGATTTGCCATTTCCTTCTCCAGATCATTTTACAGATGTAGAAACTGAAGCAAACAGGGCTAAAGGACCTGCCCAGTGTCACACAGCTAGCAAATGTCTGAGGCCAGGATTTGAACCCAGGTCTTCCTGACTCCAGGCCCAGTGCTCCATCCACTGTACTACCTAGCTTCCCTAGGTTGGAGAACAAGTACTATATAAGTATGAATAAGTATGTCTTACTCATCATCATATCTCCTGTAAAATCTCTTAAAATACCTTATAAAAGGTAAGCCCATGCATGTATGCACACACATAGAGGAATCAACAAATAATTGTTTTCGGGCTTACAGATGAAAGGAACTGTAGAGAAAGGATAGTTCAACTCCATGTCGTTTTTTACATATAAGTAAACTGAGGCCCACAGAGAAATGACTTGTTTCAAATCACCCAAATCCATTGGCTTCAAATCCAGAACACTTACCCTTAATTTATACGCTTCTAAATGTGTATTCTATTCAGAGCTTACTGTTCTGAACTACTACTGGTGATCAATTACAATTTCAATTTTTCTCTTCTTCTCTGTATAATCCTGGCCACTTTCAGGATCAATCAACGTTAAATTCAATAGACATTTGGTGGGAGGGGCTGAAATCTGACCCGTAATTACATTGGTATAGGGAACTCCTTGGGAGGAAAATCTCACTACAGGTGCAGATCAATATCTGCTCTGCAATTTAAGAGTTTCACAGGGCTGCAGCACTGAGATTAAATGACTTTGCCCCAGGGTCACACTCTATGACCCTCTATCTACTATATCCTGCTACTTCTCTCAATAAACATTTAATAAGCATCTACTATATACAAAGACACTATAGTAGAAGCTCTTTTGGTGCTAGCGGAGAGCTGTAAACTAAGGGGGTACCCATCAAGTGGGAAAGAGCTGAAAAAAAAAAGGTATATGAATGCAAAAAGACTACTACTGTCAGCATACGAATTAAATAAGAATCTTTGTAGAACACTTAGCACAGTGCCTGACACATAATAGGTGCTTCAAATTATTTCCTTCCTCCCTAAGAAAGGATGAAGGGGACAGTTATAGAAAAACATGGGAAATTTGTATGAACTAATGCAGAGTTGAAGTGAGCAGATCCAGGGTACTGTAAAAACAAATAATTTTGAAAGACTTAAGAACTCTGATCAATACAATAATAAATCATGATTCCAGAAGACCAATGAAGAAGATTGCTGCCCACTTGCTGACAGAGGCAGCTAGGTGGTACAGTGGCTGGAGCACTAGCCCTAAAGTCAAGGAAGCTTGAGTTCAAATCCAACCTCAGACACTAGCTGTGTGATGCCCTGTAAATGACTTTAGCCTCTGCCTGTCTCAGTTTCTTCATCTGTAAAAAGGGGAAAATAATAGCACTTACATCCCAGGATTGTTGTGAAGATCAAATGAAGTCATCATAAAGCATTTGACACACTGCCTGACAGAAGTATGTGTATAAATAGTAGTTATTATACACTAAATACTGAGAATGAAAGACATGTTTTTGGACATGGTCAATGTCCAACTTTGTATTGCAAGCCTATGAATATTTGTCAAAAGAGTTTTATTTTCCTCTCCCAGGACAGAAAATAAATTGAAAAAAAATTTTAACTTAATACCAATAAAGAAGACATAGACAACTAGGTGGCACAGTGGATATAGTGCTGAGAAGGACTCACCTCCCTGAGTTCAAATCTGCTCTCAAATACTTACTAGCTGGGTGATCCTGGGCAGGTCCCTTTACCCTGTTTGCCTCAGTTTCCTCATCTGGAAAATGAGCTGGAGAAGAAAATGGCAAGCCACTCCAGCAGCTTTGCCAAGAAAACCCCAAATGGGGTCACAAAGAATAGAACATGACTGAAATGACTGGACAACAAAGAGGCAGGTAGTTGGTCATCCCTCAATGGTCTGCCTTAAGAGGTAGTAGATCTTCAAGTAAATACTGAAGATTTGTCCAGTATGTTGTAGAGGAAATTTTTACTTCCTTCCAACTCCAGTAACTTGTGATTCTGAACATAAGCTATTGGTGTCTAATGGGAAAAATAAGAAAAGTATACAAATGGCTATAATAAAAGGCAGAATGTACACAAGAGGTATACAGAGTACTATGGAAGTTCATTAGGAAGTGCTTTCTTGATTTTCAGTAAATGAGAAAACATAATCAAATTTCACTGAAAAATATCACAAACTAAACTTACTCTTAAGTTCACATCATCTTTCAAAATAGCTACAAAACCTTTTAGTACAAACCAAAATCTTTACATAATTTAAGTAAATTCCCAAAGTCTTCCTGTTCTGAATAAGACTCTTTACTAAAAAGCTATTCAACCAACAGTTGAATAATTACATAATTTTTACACATTCTAACACTAAAAATTGTCCAGTCTCTACTATGTGACCCATGTGGTAAAGCTTTTCCATTTCGGACTCAGTATGACCAAAACACATCTTCACCCAAATCTGATCTTTCTCTTACCACTTTGGTTAATGGAACAAGCCACTTAACCTCTCTGAACCTAGTTTCCACATCTCCTTCTCTCCAAGGAACGAGGAGGTTAAAAAAACAGGAGGGTAAGTGAGCTATAATGGATTATAGATTTATAGCTGGAAGGGACCTTGGAAGCCACAGTGATAAACTCTCTCATTTTGCTGCAGGTAATCTCTAAGATCACTTAGGACTCTAAAACTGCATTATCTTCCCAGGCACCCAGCCTCAAAACCTCACATTCATCTTTGATTCCCCCTTTTCTTTCACTCTTCCCCACGTCCCCATGTTAAGCCCTAGCCACCCAACCTCTTCATTCTCTCTGTAAATGTCCTTTTTCCATTCCCACTCCAACCACAAATTCAGCCCCTCATTACCTAATGCTTGAAGTACCTTAACAGCCTCCTTTATAAAACTAGTTTCTCTACTTCCAGATTATCCCAGTCCACCCCACCCCCATCCTCACCCCTTTAAAATACGCCATATACTATAACCTTCCTCTGAAAGCTACAAAACTGTTACTTCCCTGATGTGAACATTGAGGGCTAACTACTGCCTACCCAAAAAGCAATCACCATTCTTCAATTAATAAATGGTCAAAGAATATGAACAAGAAGTTTTCAAAGGATGAAATCTAAGCTACCAACGACCATATGAAAAATTATCCAAATCACCAATAATTAGAAAAATAGAAATTAAAGCAACTCTAAGGTTGCTGTCACAGACATCAGATTGGCAAAGTTGACAAAAAAAAAAGTAGCGGGACTTTGGTAAAACATGCACATTGATACAATACTAGTGGAGATATGAATTGGTCCAACATTCCTTAAAGCAATATGTGTTGGGGGGCGGGGTGGGGGGGAAGACTAGTACCTCATGCAGAGGCATTGAGGGCTTGCTAATCCCTTTTCAGGGCTGCTCATCCACCTTTGGCATCCACCTGTCACCCAACTCTCACCTGTGACTCCAAGAAACTGCAGTGGTCACACCCTAGTAAAAGCCTCTAAGTAGATGGGCTAAACCAGATTCAAGGTAACCAACAGGTCTCAAAGCTATCGGTGAGTTAGGAGGGGATGTCTCCCCAAATATGTGAAGACTCCCTCATCCCACCTATCCCAAAGAATGGGTGGATGAAAACAATTTATCCCAGTGGTCATGAAGGCAGCTAGATCAGGCACTGTGGAGTGCTTAAAGCTTGGTCAGACATTGAAGACACCAAGGTCATTCACTACATCCTGGGCCATCACCAATCCTCCTGACTTTTGTCTTGCCACTCAGCTTTGAAGACTCTGGAAGAAAGAGTGAGGCTGACTATTTTGTGCAACTCTGTCTCACTTATTAAATCCAATTCTGAGAAAGTCAAGATATCAAACAAAGGATGTAACAAGAACAAAGCAATGTGGAACTATTCTCCAAAGTCACTAAACTGTAAATATCCTTTGACCTAGCCATCTCATTGACTCCGCCCATACCCAAAAGAGATCAAAGAGAAAGGGAAAGAACCCAAATAGGTACAAAAATATTTATAGCTGATCGTTCTGCAATGACAAAAAAAACCCTAGAAATAAAAGGAGTACCCACCAACTGAGGAATAGCAAACAAATTATGTTATATAAATGTGATGAAACAGTATTGTACAGTAAGAATACTATTTATCACTATTATTTACGTAGTGCTTTAATTATCTCATTTGATCCTCACGACAATCCCCATTTTACATACAAGGAAACTTGAGGCTAAAAAGGGTTAAGAAAGCAAATAAGTGTCTGAAGCAGGATGTGAACACAGGTCTTCCTGCCTCGAAGTCCAAAGGGATAGTTTCAGAGAAACCTGAAAAGATTTGTATGAACTGATGCAGAATAAATTGAGCAGGGCCAGGAGAATAATTTGTACCAGAGGTTCCCAAACTTATTTGGCCTACTGCCCCCTTTAAAAAAAAATTACTCCATGCTCCCCTGAAAATCTATTTTCTTTAACCTTTTAATGGTTTTTTTAAATTTGCATCACTTGAAAAAACATAATTTTTTAAATGATACATCTTAAGTTTAATAAGTTATTGTAAATGTTTTTTTCTTGCATTGAAATTTTGATGACTCAATATGGCATCTTATAACCATATAGTATCTTATTGTAAACAAGTTGTTACATGCACATATTCCTACAGATGCATGCTAGACTTCCCACAATGCACGACACACTTGCCTACCAACACTTGCTTGTTGAGACCCGTCAGTAGACTTGACCACTGATCAGTTATAACTTGCATTTTGTGTTTATTTGGAAAATAATGTAATCGCTACAACTTTAATTCTGTTACACAACAGATTAAACATGTACAAATGGTTTTTGAAAATCTTACCTCCTCTTCTTTCCTTATTCTTTCGCAGCCCCCTTATTTTTATTCAATGCCCCCCAATTGTACCTGAGGCTACTACCAGGCCCCCCCCCCAGCATTCTAGCTGCCCACCCCCGGCCCCACTTTGGGAACCTATAAGATAACAATACCACTAAGATAAACAACTTTGACAGATTTAAGAACCCTAATCAATGAAATAACAATGATTTCCAATGGTGAAACATGCTATCCACCTCCTTAGAGAGACATAGTGGACACGATGCAGAATAAGAAATATTTTTTGGACACGGCCAAAGTAGGAATTAGTTTTGCTCAACTACACATATGTTACAATGGTTGTTTTTCTTCCCTTTTTTTAAACTAATGGTTGCAGGTAGGAGGGAGAGGGTCAATGTGTTGTCTGAAAATTTTAGAAATAAAAATAATTTTAAAAATAAAGATGAAATTCCTTAGTCTTGCATTTAAGACTGTCCTCAACCTTTCTGGCCATATGCCCAGTACACTTTCCTATACTTTACTCAATTCAAGCTGGCCTTTTCACTATGCTTTCCTAGTTATTCCCCCAATTCCTGGATTTCCCTCTCCATCGATTTTTCTTTCTCAGTCTCCTTTGCTGAATCATCAGCCCTATCACATCCCCTAACTGTGAGTATACCCCAAGATTCTATCTTGCCTTGACCCTACATCCTCTTCTCTCTCTACACTTTCTCTTGGTAACATCATCAACTAATCTCTGCTATGAGATTGGCAAAAAGGACAAGGAGATGAATACTGAAACTGAAAGTAAAGGCACAGCTTTTAGTGTTTATTCTACAGAATTCTCTGAAAACATGCCATGGATTTGTACCACAGATTTAATTATCATCTCTATGTAGATGACTTATCAGATCTATACATCCAGTCCTGTTCTCTCCCCTGGGGTCCAGCATGGCAGTACTACTTATAGGATATTTCTTGAACTCATTATGTCCAAATCAGAAGTCATCTTCCCTTCCCTGAAATCCACCCACTACTGAGATTTCCTCTTTTTGCTAAGGGTACCATCATCCTTCCAGCTACTCAGATTAACAACCTGGCTATAATCTTCAACTTCTCACTGTTACTCATCTCATTTAACCAATCAGTTACCAAATCTTGATTGTTCCTACATCTCTAACATAGGTCCTCTTTTCTTTGCTGTACTTACACAGCCTCCACCCTAGCTCAGACCTTGAACACCTCTCACCTGGATTATCACAATAGCCTCCTGTTTGGTCTCTCTGCCTCAATTCACTTCCACTCTAAGGAGCCAAATAAATTTTCCTAAAGCATAGATTGGCCCAACTCACCCTACCTACTCAATAAACCATAGACTCTACTCCTTCAAGACTAACCTACGTTTCCAACCTTCCCCTGATGTCATGGTCCTCTTCAAAAACAGAAGGACAAACATAACTTGTGAGTAGACTGAGCTGCCTAAAAGGGGACCCACCAGCTGGCTGGGTAACTCAGCTTGTCCTCTCCCTCTCCTTCTCCTTCTCCAGAAGCTGCCCACTTAACTCGGGGTTTCCTGGCTAGATTCCTTCCTTGATTCCTTGCTTCCTCCTTCCTTCCACAAAACTTCACCACTTCATCACACTGTACACCACTTCACTCAGAAACTCATGAATAGGTCCCTGCCCAAGCTCCATTTAATGGCTGCATTTTGGGCCCTCCTGGCTTACAGTGATTGTCAATAGCAACTGTTTCTCTTTGGAACAGCAACCCAGAGGGTCTTCCCCTCCCAACTCGATCTTTTTCTCTTTAATCTTTTTTTCTAATTAAAGGGGCCATCCCTTGACTCACTTCTTAAAGACCCCTATTCACTGAATGGGCATTACCTCACTCTAAGTAGTACAGGAAAAGGCCATAGTCTAAAAGGGCGAGGGTCTCGCATCCTGGGTCATTTCCAGTCATCCTGATAAACATCAGGTCACCGGATCCAGATGGCTCTAGAGGAGAAAGGGAGGTTGGTGACCTTGCACAGCCCTCCCTCACTCAAATCAAAGTCAACTGCAAATCATGTCATTTCCCTGATGTCATGGTCCTCTTTGAAAATAAAGAACAAATACAACAACCTTTCCAACTTTATTACACACTGTACTCCTTCATACGCACTATAATCCAGTCTAACTAGCCATCTTCCTTACTTTTGCCTCTCATAATCCTTAATTTCCTTCAAAATTCACCTAAACCACCATTTTCTACATACAGCCTTAATGCCCACAGCTTCTAATGCTTTCCTCAAAAATGCTACCTTGTAACTTGCATGAACTGATGCTGAGTGAAGTGAGCACAACCAGGAGAACATTGTACACAGTAACAGCAACCCTGTACAATGATGGACTTTGTTAGACTCTTCTGAGCAACGCAATAATCTAAGACAATTCCAAAAGATTCATGATGGAAAATGCTATCCACATCCAGAGAAAGAACTATGGACTCTGAATGCTGACTGAAGCAAACTATTTTCTCTTTTGTTTTTTCTTTCTCGTGGTTTTCCCTTTTGTTCTGATTCTTCTCTCACAACATGACTAATATGGAAATATGTTTAATATGATTGTACATGTATAGTCTATATCCGACTGCATGCCATCTTGGGGAAGTGAAAAGGGGGGGGGAATTTGAACTCAAAGTCATGTGAAAGTGAAGTGCTGAAAACTAAAAATAAATTAATTTTAAAAATATTACCCTGTAACTATTTTGTATCAACTTACACATTTCCCCAGGCTAGACCATAAATTCCTTAAAAATAGTGACTACTTCACTTTGTGTTGATATTCCTAGTGCCTCCTCTCCTGACTTAAATCCTACCTTATCCTTCAGATTCCAATCAACCAATCCACAATTTATAGAAGACCTACGCTGTGCCAGGCACTGTGCTTTGTGTTGGGGATACAAAAAGAGGGTTCCTGCCCTTGAGTAGCTCACAATCTAATGGAGCAGCTCCAGCTCTAGATGCTATCCTGCATCCTCCAGGAACCTTTCCTGGAATCTCCGTCACAAGTATTTCCCTCTCTTCTAAACTCTCAGAGGCCTCATTTTACCTCTTTTGCTCAAGTATATTCTAGCCTGTATTAGTTATTTTTCTTATCTCCACTGATTTTCAGTTGGTTTAAAGACTATTTACTCTGTATACATCTTGTCTGAAAAAAATTGTTTGCATGTTGTTTCCTCCTTTAGGATGTGATCTCCTTGATCTTTGCCTTTCTTCTGTCCCTAGCCCTTGGCACAGAGCTTGGCACATAGTAGGAACTCAATCAATGCTTGTTAACTGACTGCTACTCATCTTTGTATCCTGCCCTTCAGCACCCAGCACAGTGCCTTAATTGCATCCTCTATAAATAAATAGCATATTTTCTAACATTTTTAGAGAATTCTGTAGAACAAACTCCAAAAGCTATGCCCTTAATTTCAACTTCAGTAGAGGCAATTCTTACTTTACAGAAATCCCCATCGTGCAAATTCAACACCTATGTTTACTTTACAGTACTGTGCACTTTCTTTCACTCCTTCCCCTCTTCTTGCACCTGTCCCGTGGCTTGGTGCTCCATAGTATCCCAACCCCCAACAACAACAACAAAAAAAACCCCCAAAAAAAAAAAAAGAAAAGAACTCCAAATGAAAGTAGAGGGGAGAGACCTTCACTGCTACTGCTGCCTCAGGATGGGGGGCTTGAGACCTCCCGAACCAAGAAAAGAGACCATTGCCCCACTCTGCCTTGCCTACTGTGTCCCTGTGTCTGTCTTCCCTTGGTACTCAGTACTCAGGTACTGCATGTCTGTCCCCACCAGCCCCAACATGTCACCAGTCCACAGGCCCCTCCTGTCTGTACCCATGTCTGGCCCCCATTTGTCTGTCCCCCAATCTTCCTCTGGGTTCTGGCCTTGCCACCCTCCTCCCTCCACAGGCAGGAAGCCCCTTTCCTGACTCCCTCCACCGTGGCATAAGCAAATTGGCATTAAGTAAAAATACACAAAAGTCACTTTATGTAGGTCCCGGGACCAGCCCACTTACATAAAGCAAGAATTGTTGGTGACCAGCCCACTTATGTAAAGTAAGAACTGTCTGTATTCTCCTACTCCCTCCCTTTTCTAATCTCATTTAACAGAGTTTGTTAATTAGGCCAATCGACTTGACCTTAGTAATCACAGTGCCTGGGAGCAGTTAATTTATGGAACGCTTTGTCCTAGGAAGACATTCACTAATCCACATACCTGACTCAAAAAGTTGTTTTCAACTTAGGATTTTTCTGGATATATCAGTAAAAGCTCAAAAATTCCCTGTGTTAATCCTAAACTGTACTCTTCACTCCCCACTAGAAATATCTATTAAGATCGCAATTAGAAAGACAGCAAATATAGCTCTTTGCCAAATAAATTATTTTCTTTTTCCTAACAGCTGATTATTAAGGCTAGACACTGAAAAATACACAAACAGCAATGAAGTATCTATCAGTGGGATTCAAGTAAAGAGGTTAAAATTTGTAAACTGTACACACAATAAATCTGCAATATGAAAGGGCAAACAAAAAAGTCCTTGAAAAACATTATTTTAATAATAGTTATAATAATGAAAATTAGGCTTTTCACCTCAAACTTCCACCCAATACAGTCACTAAATACAAAAGAAGTTTCAACAAAGTAAAAACCTTATGGAGAATTTCATTTTTTAAAGAAATTATCAATTTTCTTCTAATAAAAGAACAGAAATACTCTCAGGAAAAAACCATAATGTCAAACCTAAAAAGACAGCAAAAATACACACTTAACCCTTCCTAGAGTCAGTAGTCTAACAGGCTGTGACTTAAATCTTTTAGCATTTCTTTGGCACCACAAAGAATTACCAACTTAGAGAAAATATAGTTTTAGGAAAACGCAACTCAAGAACAAAGTTAACATTTCACATCTTACTTTCCTCCCCTCCAGGAAATAAGTTACAATTATTTTTAAAGTATCATCTCTTTCACCATACCCTAATGCCCCACCCTAACCTGGGGTGTCAAAAAATCACCTCGAGGTGTCAATGATAATACAGTTAAAAGACAAGAGCTTTAGGAAGTTAATCAAAGATAAATTCTGCAATAGGCAGTACTCTCCTCTTCGAGTTAGGTATAAGGGCCTTGAAAGAACCCAAACAAATCTCCTTAAACACTCTTCGAAGGATCCTCCTCAGGCAAGGCATGCGAACGCAAGAACCAGAGCCAAGGCGTGAGAAGGGGTGTGTGTGATTTTTAACGAGACATATAAAGGTAAGATGCCAGATTTTAATCCACTACCTTTAGAATGGGCAAATACAGCACATGGATCCAAAGGATCCCAAATATATTTTAAACAGTAGTGCACGCTCTTCCCAGGACTTGGGATTGGTTAAGGGGGGGAGGGGAAAGTGGAAGAGTGGATTCTCTTCCCATGGAGGGCTTTAGCCGAGAAGGGAGCTCTGGCAAGGGGCAGCGGGGCCAAGAGCAGGCCAGAGAGAGAGCCAAAGTTCCTGGGAGGAAATGCCGAATCTTGGCCGGGGCGGGGGGGGGGGGGAGGGGGGATAATCATTTACTGAAGATGCTGAGACCGGGGCCCATTGGTTCTGATTGGCCTCGGTGGGATGCCGAGAGTGTGGAGGCCCAGCTCCAGGGAGAGCGTGCCTAGTGGCACAGATTGGGGGTGGGGGTGGGGTCACCTCGCTCTCCATGCCTCCTCCACGTTACCCCAATTTAAGAGGTAAACTGAGAGAGGAGCCCGGAGCAGCCGCGCCAGCGAGGGGAAGCGTGGGAGAGCGGGACAAGTGGCCAGCCTCCAGGAGAAGGGGCAGCGAGGGCGGGGGTCCGTGCTCCCCCTAACGGGGGAAAGCGGGCGGGCAGAGGCGGGGAGCTCCCTAAGGGAGAAGGGGACGCAATTGGGGGAGGCGCCCCAAAGGAGGAGAAGGGGCATAAAAGGGACAAGCAGAGGCAGGGGGTATCCCTAAGAGGGGAACGATGGGGGTGTCACCCTAAAATGGGAAGAAGCAGTGATGGGGGGGATTGCCCTGAATGTGAAGGGGCAGCGATGGGGAGGGGGAGCCTAAGTCAGAAGAGGGGGTGGGGGGTTCCTGAAGGGGAAGAAGGGGCAGGCAAAGGCAGGGGTCGCCCTAAGGGGAGAGGAGCAGCGATCGGAGGGTGGCCCTCAAGGGGGAGAAGGGGCGCAGATAGCGGGGATGGCCTGAGGGGGGAGAAGAGGCGGGAGTCCCCCAAGGGGGAGAGGGTCCGGGACCACCCCCGCGCCGGGCTCCCCCGGGCCCCAGCCGGGCACAGTGGCACGCGCACACGCGCTCACACTCACCATGTAGAGGGTGAAGGGCAGGCCGAGCAGGAACAGCCACAGGTAGAGGTGCAGCGCGTTCACGAAGGTGCCTTGGTGCGGGTCGTAGTACCAGCCGCCGCTGAGCGCGGCCCACACCCCCTGCCGGAGGATTTGCAGCGTCTGGGACCCCATCCCCGCCCGCCCGCGCCCCGAGCCCGGGCCCGCGTCTATCCCCCTTCGGAGCGCGGGGAGATAGGACCGGCGCCGCCGAGGCTGAGGCTGCTACTAGTGCCGGAGGAGGAGGAAGAGGAGGAGGAGCCCGGCCTGCGGAGGGCCGCCGCCGCCGCCATCTTGTCCCCTAGCACCCCGAGCGGGGCCGCCGCCGGCCTGCCGCCAGCGCCCCCGGGCCCCGCCCCTTCCCCGGCACGGGCCCCGCCGCCAGGACCGCGACCCGAGCCCCCGCCAGTCGCCCTCCCGCTTGCTCGCTCCCTAACGGGGTGAGAGGGAGGCCCAGCCCGAGAGAGCCGCACCCCCTCCGGCTCCGCCCCCTCCTCCTTCCAGCCCCCTCCTCCCTCCAGCCCCCTCCCCTCCGCGCAGGCGCTCTCTGCCGCCCTCTCTCGCCCTCACGGAGAAGTGCTGGGCGAGGGAAGCGTGGACCGGGCTGGGGCTGTTCCCGGCTGTTCGGGCGTGGGGTTAAAGAGCTTTAAAAGTCACATTGGAAGTGCCAGCTCCAGGGCCTTCCTTCTAGTGTCCAGAAAAATCGGTTCCTCCTGATTCCAAGAAGAAGGCAGTCGGTCCTCCCTCTACTGTCCCCCTCTACACACACACGTGTCCCGTATCTCCACCAAAATGAAAGTAGCGCTGGTGACGGACTCTGATGTCCATCGCAGGCCTGGAGGAAATGAGCGCTTGTGATGGGACTGCCCACCCTTTCTTGCGCACGGTCTGAGACCTAAAGTCTGATCCAGATTTTTGTAGAGATTTGGGGCTTAGCTCATGCCAAGGCTGGATAAAGGCCAAGATCATTGCATGAAGTAGGCGAGGAGAGCAGGGGAAGGTTTAGGATTTGTTTAGTTTCTGGCAGATAACTTGACAAGATGCTGGAAGATACAAATGATGGATGTAACGGAAGGACGGATTGAGAGTAAAAGAAGTATGGTTGAATCTCAGCTCTTGGGGCTCCTCATTCACCTCTTTGGGTCTGTCTCTTTTCCTTAAAATAAGGAAATGGAAGTGATTGATCTCTGAGGTCCCTTCTAGTTCTAAATACTATAAAGGTCTCATTTATCATCAGTAGCTTTAAAAAAAAGTTATTTCCACCAAAGTCCTAGGCATTGTCAAATGGTCAACATCAGAAATAGATATGGTTTAACCAGTGGAAATAACATTTTAAAAGATGGATTGCCATTTGCTTTGTAGCTGCACCCACAAGAACATGATACTTCTTGAGAACGGAGGCTGCCTGGTTTTCTGTTCGCAATCTCAAGCCGGAGCACAATACTGTGCACCTAGTAAGGATTTAATAAATGCCTTTTCATTCATTCCTTCATTTATTCATTCATACTCTGTGCTTACAGGAACGTGGTATATTCCTAAATTCCATTCCAAAAATTCACTGTTCATTCACTTTTGCCCTAATCCCAAATTACCTTGGTACATTGTGCCTTAAAATAAGAGTTATACTTAGTTCTGCATAATATTCACAAAATATATGATCTCAGTTGAAACAAATAAAGTAAATTAAGATTGAAGTTTATAACCCCAGCTAAGGAGGCAAACTAAAGCACAATTAAGAATACTCAATATCCTGAATGGACTCTCCTCCCAATGATGAAAAGAGGAACTGCAATGTTCTGAGGGCATCAGGCCATCTTATTATCAGTCTGGTGAGCATCAAGTGTGACAGAAATCAGAAGCTAAGATTGACCAAAAAAAAAAAAGCCTAGCTACATGGATTCTGCATTGGAATATTACGTTTACAAAAGAAAAGTTAATTAAAATACAAGATATTTTTTACTTGGAAAAAATAGCATCATAATGAACAATATGAGTACCACTTACCACATTTCTGATTACAGCTTTTTTCCAGACAGCAGAAATTCATCATTATTCAACAAACAACCTAGTTTGACTATGGTAGAAGAAATTTTCCAGGACAATTTTGTTTCTCGTATCGCTTCAACAATCAGAAGTAATATTTTATTTTCTTATGACCTTGAGCGCATTTTGCTACAAGAAGGTCTCCTGAAGTTAGTTAGTAATAGGTTATCGGGGAAGAGCTGTCATTTGTGTTAAGCCTAGTTTTCCTCATTTGTAAAACGGAGATAATAGCATCTACCTCCCAGGCTTATTTTGAGAATCAATTGAGACAATATATAAAAAGCATTTTGAAAATCTGAAAGTACCATATAGACTAGTAGAGGTAATAGTAGGCGGTACCTAGGTGGTTCATGGATAGAGCATTGAACGTGAAGTAAGGAAATCCAGTTCAGATCCTGCCTCAAGTATTTGCTGGCAGTGTGACTGTGGGCAAGTCACTTAACCTCTCTGTGACTCAATTTCCTCATTGGTAAAATAAGGATAATAAAAATAGTACCTACTTCTCAGGGTTATTATGAGTATAAAATGAAAAAATATTTGTAAAGTGCTTCGCAAGCATCAAAGCATTATATAAATGCTAGCTATCTGTAGGAGTGTGTTGATTTTTAAAACATTATATTGACCCAATTATAAAGATTAAAAAGTTATATTAAATCTTAAAGTAAAAGGATAAGTTTCCATCTTCACCTAAAACAAGGAAATGTAAAAATGCCATTCATATGTTATGGGATCACTAATGAAAAGCTAGTAAGCATCTCGAAGATCATATAGTTTAATCTCCATCATTTTACAGATGAGGGAACTAAGCCCCAGAAGGGATAAGGAAGTGGCAGAGCCGAGATTCCATCCCTGGGCCTCTGACTCCAAATTCAGGGCTGACTCCATTGAACCATGATGTACCAAAGGAGGAAGGAAATTCATTTGTCTCAGGATGCTGAGAATAAGCTCATTGCAATAAAACACCAAGAAGAATGTGCAACTTTAATATCACTTAGATTCCTACAAAGAAGACAAAGGACTCTTTGCAACTAGAAATTTACCTCTGGATGGGATGAAGGCGTTTGATAAAGATGTTTATTAATCAATACAGGGAGTTAGCAATTGAAGGCACTCAATGAAAAGGGTATCTTTCTAAATTTATGGTTGTTTGACTCTAACAAAGGAAGCTTGAGAACGAATAATTTGAACTTCTTTAGAATCTTTCATCTGTAGCTTTTAAAGGGCTTCATGACTCCGACACAACTGAATTCCTATGTAAAAAAAGTAAAGCTAAGGCACTGAGATGTTAAGTGGTTGGTCCAAAGTAAGATGTGTGGGATAGTAAGTATGTGGGATAAGTGGTAATCAAAACCCAAGGCTCTTTCTTCTGAATTTAGCTGGTTCACCTTCCTCTTAGACACCAATTTCTAGAGCAGGATGAAAGGTAAGGAATTTAATTTGCTTAAGTGTTATTTTCTCAGCTGTGCATGGAAGTCATTACTAATGTGCCACACTTAGCAAGTCAGTCAACAGCCATGACATATTGCCTATCTACATTTGCACTTCCATCAGTTAATCCTGTTCACTTACAAAATAGTTCACAGGCCCCTGGGGTACTGTCAGTGCTGACAGCAGATGTGCTCATGCTCAAATGGAACATCGTAAGGCTGCAAAAACCTCCTCACACAAGCCCACTAAAGAGCAGAGATGTTCAAACTGGCAAGTTATGACTCATAGGCCTATGCTAGGACGATTTTGATCATATGGTCCTATGAGTTAAACTCCAAAATGAGGGCTTCAACCTTGATCTACAGCCTCCATCTACTACCTTGAGACCACATCAAAGACCATGCCCTAGTGCAGGGGTGGGGAATCTGCGGCCTCGAGGCCACATGTGACCCTCTACATTCTCAGGTGTGGCCTGTTTGGATTCCGTTTGGATTCAGTCAAAGGGCTGCATGTGAGGACCTAGAGGGCCACATGTGGCCTGGCTAGCAGGTTTCCCACCCCTGCCCTAGAGGTTTTAGCCCTTTCCTCTCTGGAACTTCCACCTTTGGGCTTCCCTGTCTTGATGAGTGAGAGCCTCCCCTGGATCACTATTTCAGAAAGCCTCCATCTATGCTTCATTCACTACTTCTTGGGTACCTTGACAGCATCACCCACCACCCTCCCTCCAGTTGTGGAACCATGATCAAACACATTCTGCCAAGTTTCCTGGAAGGGACATGTCAATTTATTCCCCAGTGGTCACAGTCCTGGTAACTTTCTGAACCAAAGTGCCTTTTCCTTTTGACCACTTCCCAGGTCAGTTGTCTCCCTCTATTAGAATATGACCTCCTTGAGGGCAAGGGTGGTATTTGTATCCTTATTGCTTAGCACAGTGCTTGACATATTGTATGTGCTTAATAAGTATTTCTTCACATTCATTCATTCCATAGCACTGGGTTGACCCCAGACATAGTTCACAGTAATCTTCCTTCAAGTCAAATCTGAATCTCCTTGGAGCTTAGAGGAATGCTGGAAAGGGAAATGCCAGCTAGCAGGCAGCAAGCACCCCTCAGTCTCTCTATGCTCTACCTTGTGGCAGAGCACCAAAAGATGGGCTAAACTAGTATCAGAACTATCTCTCCTGTTAATTTTTACAGGATAGCTGCCTTCAGTGAGTAGAATGGAAGGGCAGTAGTGAAAACACATCTCAGCTGCATTGTCTCAGTCACTGGTCTTCTACCTCAGGTTGCTTAATGCAACATTCTCAGGCCAGTCCTGTTAAGCATATAGCTCTGTTTACTACCTGTCAAATATCTGCATGCTAGTTCATGGAATCATTATCCTGCTGCTCCAGTATGAGAATGGTGTGGTGAAAAGGACACTGAATTTGGCGTTAGAGAGCCTGGATTCAAGTCTTCATTCTGCTACTTGCAAAAACTGTGATTCTAGAAAGGGGGCAGCTAGGTGGCACCTCAGATAGATCATAGAGCTTGGAGTCAAGAAGACTCATCTTCTTGAGTTCAAATGCGGCCTCAAACACTTAAAAGCTGCGTGACCCTGAGCAAGTCACCTCATCCTGTTTGCCTCAGTTTCTTCATCTGTAAAATGAGCTAGAGAAGAAATGGCAAACCACTCCAGTATCTTTGCCAAGAAAACATCACATGGAGTCACAAGGAGAGGGACACAACTAAACACAGAGAGAGAGAGAGAGAGAGCCCTTTCTAGATCTATGATCCCTGTGAATGGAGGTTCTTCCTCTTGTACAGGCAGTTTGGCGATGCAATGGACAGAACGATATGCCAACACTTTACTAACTATGCTACCCTGGGCAAGTCACTTAACTATAATTTGCCTCAGTTTCTTCAACTATAAAGTGGGGATAATAATAACTCCCACCTGCCAGTGTTGAGGTTTAGTCTCTGCCCACCTAGGTCCAAAAACTGTTGAAGTTTCATGATGTGTTATGGTGGAACCATCTCAAAGAATTCAGACCACCTTAATCCAAGTATAGGCATTCATTGAGATTGACTCTTCTCATGGAGCAGGCTAAATTCCAAGAGGAACCAAGGGTAAAGGTGCTGATTACACAATCAAAATTTACATAGAATATAGGAATATGATTGATATTAAAAAGGCAAGAGGAATTTGTTAAGGGATTAGGTAACAGAGGAAGGGTCCTAGCCTCAATGGAACTGAGCGGGCGCTATTGTAGGGTGGGCCCCTTCTATGGTTTGGTGGTCAAGAATTTCGGTCATGCTGCCCTCCAGTTGGCTAGCTCTTTGTGGTTCTGTCTGATCAAGATAGATAGTTAGGTATTGTGGTCCTGGCTTGGGCTAGATGGACGATGTGGTTGTGATTGAATACAAGAACACACCTGTGGGACAAGAATACAAGAACACACATATGTAGGAATGGGTCTGGGGGCGATAGCTAGGTAGAGGCAGTGGCTGGGTTCCATCACATGGACACACCTACAGTGTCTGTGGGAACTAAAAGTTCAGGGACACACCTGTTGTTCTAGTGAGCAGTGAGGCATAAGTTAGGACATTGGGGTGGGGGGGGGTGGGACTAGGTAGGTATAGTGGGGCCTATAATGAAGTTAGAATATTGGGGCTGGGGGCAACTCTATTAGGACTCCATCACCAGGGTTATTGTAAGAATCAAATGGGATGATATTGGTGAAGCACTTAGCACAATGTCTGGCACATAGTAGGTGCTTAATAAATAATTCTTCCCTTCCTTCTGATGAAAGAGATTGTTCTTCCTGAGGAGATAACATTAACTCATCAAGGCAGGGTGCCTGGCAGGCTTAGAAATAGATTGCCTTTGTAATGCATATCTATCAGCAGCAGGACTCCTTTTTTTCCCCCAGCTTTGTAGACAAGCTCTGGCTACAGTCATATTAGGACTCTGGCGGGAAAGGTATTCATTGTGAGTCTATATAACGATGAATCCTGCCAACTGAAAACCATATTTAACTGGCAGGAGTAAACAGAGTTAGCTGCTTTTAAAATGCTCTCTTAAGATTTTTGGAATTACTTATTTTAGGATATCCTAAACCCAGAGATTAAATAGTGTTGTTTAATATGACCATGCAACTGAATGACCATCTGGAAGATAGACTTCGAACCAGGAAGATTAAATTTAGCCAATCAGACACCAAGAAGCCCCGTGCTGGGTAAGTCAGAGATTATGGACCCTTAAAGGACAACCCTTCAGTCTTCTAGCCAGGCAGTACCAGTAGCACTGAAATTAGGTCTATTTTTGGAGGGATTTCTTAGAAAGGCAATGGAGCCCTAAGATTAAATAAGAAGAGAGTAGGCACAGATTTTAGCTTCCTCATTAATAGACAAATTGAGATCATGAAGTTACCTGGCATCTGGAGTACGATCCTGCCAAGAATAGCTACTCTTAAGTTCAAGGTTCAAACCATACCTCCCAAGCTAGTCAGCCAGAAGATACAATCAGTTCAAAGCAGTGCCATTTAATAAAATAGCCTAATAAGAAAAATTGAAATAGAATTTCCCTCCCTAAATCTAGGGCACATTTCTTCACAGATATATACATAATCAGTGGAGAGAGTGGGCACATATAGGAATCAATCATGAAGGACATGCTCTTAGGGAGTATATGGCCAGGGCACATGCACAGAGAGTCAACTCATTCTTCTGGTGATGTCATTAAGCTATTGGGCCTGCTTTCCCTCTAGGATTAGATGAGATAAACATAGATAGGATAAAAAGATAAGATCATTGTTCTGGGAAGATCATAGATGGACTGTCTCCATTAAGTACATTGTTCCAAGGTGGCTCCTGTTGTGGTGGCTGCTAAGAACATAGTGTTGTCTGGGCATTGTTTCTCAATCACCTTCTTCAGGGCCACCCACAGTCCATCAGCTCAATTCTGCTTAGAGTATACAGAACCCTTCCCTGATAAAAATAAGCTGACAGCTCTCTAATCATAGCCACCACACCCAGCTAATAAAAGCCAGATAGAGTGACTCCACTGAGCAACTGGCATCTGGGAGAGCAGGAGCACATGTACCCAGGAAGAAAATTTTGAGACAAATGGAGAAAAGAAGTTAACCTGGGGGAGGGTATAGATCAATGGTGTTGCTGTATAATCAGGGGCAAGGATGACAGGAAAAGGTTCTACCATGGAACAAATGTCTTCTCTGTCACCTACAGGAAGTATCTTGTTCTAGGAGTAAGGCACAATGGAAAAAGGGAATGAGGGGGCAGGGGTGGTATAAACCTTCTAAAGTAGTAGCAAAAACTGCCTAGAGGGGAAAGGTCAGAATGGATACTTTGGAAGTTTTGATTTAATGAGGAATACAGAGAATATAGAGAGACTAGGTAATTATAAGGGTTATGAACCAGAATAAGGATCTAAAGTAAACAGAGATGTTGTTGCTCTTGTTCACCCTTCATTATCAAAAAGGACCAATGGAATCATAGGGTGATGCCTTGACTTTTTCTAGAATTAGATTTAAGTGAGGCACAAAGTTGTCCTCCTCCTTGCCTCTTCCCGGGTCATTGAAGTTCAAGAGAAAGACAAAAGTCAGGACAACTGGTGATGGCCCAGAATGCAGTGGATGACCTCGGCATCTTCACTGTCTGACCAAGCTCTAGGTGCTCCACAGAGCCTACTTCAGCTGTCTTCATGTAGCCTTTGGAACAAATCATTCTTATCTGCTTATTCTGCCTGGGGGAAGTCTTCATATTCCTGGGTAGACATCCCCCTAACTCACCAATGGGTTCGAGGCCCTTTGGTTACCCTCAGCCTGGTTTAGCCCATGCCAAGAGGTTTTACTGGGGTGTGGCCACTGCATATGCTACAGTTTCTTGGAGCCACAGGTAAGAGTTGGGTGACAGGTGGACATCAAAGGTGGATGAGTAGCCTGAAAAGGGTTTGAGAAGTCCTCATATCAGAGGTGCTAGTCCTCCCTGAACACCCCATAGATCCTAGTAAACAGAGAGGATGGCTAATGGAGATAGTGAAAGAAGTAGCAAATTACTGCCTTTCCCCCCACCTAAAAAAAAAGAGAGAATTATGAACATACTTAAAAGGGCAGAAGGCAGTTCATTATAGTCGAAAGGATTTCAAGTTATAGGGCCAGATTTCAAATCTGGGCTTTCTGTACCGTTTTGAATAAAGTACTTCATCTCTGCTCTCCAATATCCTCATATATTAAATTATGTCTAAGAGGACTTATAGACTTACAGCTAAGCCTGTGACTCGGTGATTCAGGGTAAAATAGCCATGGTCATTAGCATTAGCCACTCCTTCATTAGAAGATCCATGGGAAGAAAGAGCAAAGAATATGGATTGTGAATGAATATGTAAATAATAAGAAGTCTACTGCAGACCTTGCTGTTATTCAGTCATTTTTTTCCAGTTCTGTCTGACTCTCCATGACCCCATTTGGGGTTTTCTTGGCAAACACACTGGAGTGGTTTGCCATTTCCCTCTCTAGCGATGCAGGCCATAGTCATGTGGAATAGCTGTGCGAGGGGTTGCCCCTTCCTCATGTGACCAGCTTGGTTGCTGAAAGGGACAGAAAGAACATTTGTATGGTGAAAACTGGAAACAAAAACAAAACCTCAACAAGGGAAGAAATACAGCTCTTCAAATAAAAAGTTGAGAAGAGATAGGCTGTTACAGAGCACATGATGAGAGGGCCTGTTTGAAGACAGGCTGAAGTCATAATGGCTGCTAAGGCATGGTAGTCTTCAGCTCATTTGCATGGGCTTGCTTTTAGATTTTGAAAACTATAACTAACAAAATGTTAAATAACGTTTTTGATTCTACAGAAAGATTCTATAAGAACTGTTGTGATGGCACCTGACAAAAAGACAGCTCTCCTAAATTCTTCCATTTAAGGTAAAGATGCGTCAATGACCAACAGAAGGCTCTGAGACATAAGAAGATGTAATAACCCAGAGAAGAAACTTTGAGAATAAGCTCTAGAAAGAAATGTGCAAAAAGGGGCCAAAAAAAGTAAGTAGGGCCCAGGAGTCACAAAAAGCAGGGAAAAGAAAACACAGAAGACTCCAACTGAGATAGCAGCTATATAAATGCTTACTCCCTACCCTGCCCTGCCCTGTTTTCTGCTTTTATGGGAGCTTGCTGATTGAAGGAGAGGGACCACTTGGCTGGAGAAAGCTCTTCAACTGCCATACTGATTAGAAGAGAACTGAGTTGTGTTGCTATGTAAAGAACTGTCTGAGGTTATTGCTCTTAACTTCCATCTACAGTCTGAAAAAGAGAAAACTTCTCAGATGCCCCAATGCCTTCTCCTTCCCTCTGCTTTGAGAAGGAGAACTAGAGGGAACATATTAAGCTGCATCTGTGTTTGCTATGAACTGTTCTTATTGGAGACAAGGTTTTACTTTCCTAGAAGCTGTTGGAGAAAACAGAATCCTGTTGAATGAAGAGTTGGATGGGCTTTTCTGTGTTGCCCAGAAAACTACCCTGAACAGTTTAGCAGTTCTCTGGCTACAAGGTACTGCTTGTCACTGGACAAGTATTATATGGATTTATTATTTATCTCTGAAAGAACATAACACTGTCTTAGCTCCCTGTTAAACTAAAAGAGCATGTCACTGCTTCATCAGTTCAAGAGGAAAAGAGTAGTGACTTTGTTCAGTAGAATTGTGAAGATCAGAAGAGGAATAGATAACATTATGATTATTATTGCTTTTGCCTTATCATTTAGTAAATATTTTGTTTTTTGTGAGAGCCATATCATAACCCATCCACCCATGCAAGTTAGGCTAGCTTTTCCTTAAAAGGTAATGAGATATTCCCCAAGACTTGGTTGGCTCAGGAAACTAAACCTTCAGACTGTTGATGACATTTCCTTATTTCCTTTGTATAAAGCAATCATGAGGAACTCCAGGGCTTGGCTGGTGGATCTCAATGAATAATAGACAAAGGAGTTTCTCTCAGCTGAATCAATCTGAGTTCTGATCCATGCCTATTTTTGTTGAATATCCTTCTCCTGCTGTGGCTAAGTTAATCTCATTTTGTTAACTATTGAATGATTAATGAATGTCTCATTTTGTTCCAATATCAATTATTGGGACTGGCCTGAGTCAGTCAGCCCAGAACTATGTTTAAGAGTCAGTAAATGGTGGCACTGCTATGACTGATATTACTTGAATAGGAAGCACATTGGTAGGGGCTCAGAAGTTAGAGTAGCAAGCTGTAGGAGCACACTTTTTCTCTCTCCCCCACCTCTACCAGTGTTAAACTTAGAACTCTGGGAAAGACTAGTTGGTTGTAGTCATGACCCCTCAACCCTATGCTGGGAACAAATCACAGGTCAATTTGGGGTAAATGAGTCAGCCCAGAGAGAGAATGAGATGTAGGTGCCATGCCAGGGCCATGCTTATAGGCTACACTGCCACAGTGGGTGGGTCTGAGACCATATCTAGGCTAGAGCTGACATTAGGGACAGAGCCCATCAACGAACAAAGGAAGGATGTTTGTGACTTTGTTAGTGTGATGTGATTGCCTCTAGGAACATTTAAGGAAGCCAAACCACCAATACCAACTCCTAGAAAGGGGTTCTCTAGTTAGAGAGGTTCCACAGATTTTCAGAAACCAAGCAAAATATATTACAGGTAATGATGCCACCATACTACTGTCCCTCATGTCTAGAACACTCCCCCTCATCCACTCAGACTACTGACCTCCCTGGCTTCCTTTAAGTTTCAAATAAAACCCCATCTTTTTATGCTTTCCCTCTTTTGATTATTTCCTATTTATCCTGTACAGCTGGTCTGTACATATTTGGTTGCTTCTTGTCTTCCTCATAATCTATAAATTGCGAACTTCTTGAGGGCAGGGACTGTCTTTTGTCTCTTTGTGTATCCCTAGCACTTAGCCCAGTGCCTGATACCTAGTAGGCACTTAATAAATGCTTATTGACTGACTGTAGGTAGTTTTAGTTTTTTACAAACTGAGAGTCAGGCCGTGGTAAGCTCTGGATATAACATGGTTGTACTTTCTGAGTTTTATAGGAAGTTTTCTTCTTGAGAGTATAATTCAATGTTCTCTAGCATGCTGACCATCAGGAAGGCAACTGGGGAATTAGTGTGTTGTATCTATAATTTTTCACTCAGGCATTTTCTGTGGTGTGGTTTCAGTTGGTTACCTCCAACAGTGGTAGAATATCTTTTTTTTTTTTTGTCTAGGTGACTCTGTGGTGATGTAGTCTTTTCAGAAATAGTTTTGGCAGCATTTTCTGGTTTGACTTTTGTTCTGAGATTCCACCCCCATCATAACATTTAAAGGGCCCAGACATAATATGACAGCATACACAAGAATTTTTATTAGCATGCTTTAATAAACTTTAACTGAAGCAATAATTTTCACTAGAGTTTAATGACATCTGTTAGCATGAGAATTTGGCTGAACCATAGAGCTTGGCTAGGGGCTGTTTAGCAGGTGATTATGCTATCATTTCCCACAAATAGACGTAGTATTCAGTTAGAATACTTAAAGAGGAGAAAGAGTACTTACATTTGCTGGTGTATTTGGAAATCAGCCACAGAACCCTACTACTCTTGAGCATTTGTATTCTAGAAGTGATAGTCCCAGGTGTATTCTAGAAGGATGGACTCAGGTAAAACAGTTTCATCAAGTGGAAAAGCATGTTGATGGTTGTCTTGGTGATCTGGCTCCTCTGCTTCTTGCATTATATGTGTCCCACTGGGGCTCTGCTCCTTTGGGAAAGCACCAAGGGGAAGAATCATTATGCATGTTGTTTTTCATCTTTGAATCTCTGGAACCTCTGTAAGGTCCTACTTCAATACCTCATCGAGGCTTAGAGATGACCCTGGCTTCTGAAAGGCTGTACCCGCTGAGTGCAAGCTCTGGCAAGTTCTGCCATGCTTGTGTAACCCTCCCTCTGGAATACTTCCTCAACTTGCAATCACATTCTCAAGTTGGATCCTCAGAGGGTAACTGGTGATCCCAGATTCTAGGCAATATATTTCTAATACTGTAGTTCACTAGTGTGCTTCCCATTAACAATCGGCTAATAGCCACAATTAGTTCTTATGAAAGCATTTGCTAAGATCTCAGGGTAAGAATGGTAGCTACAAAACATTCTCCCTATAATCCTTGAGCATACCCTCCCACAAACATACACAGCATACAGAAAAAATGTGCACGCAGAGTATAATGTTAGTGAGGCATGCATGAGGCCAAGGCAACTCATAACATAGTTGATGAAGGGCGTCAGTGTCCTTTCCTCTCTTCGTAGTCCTGACGAAGCTCAATCCTAGTAACCAAAGCTAACTCTTACTTGAATTCATAGCTACTTCCTTCTCTGCTGACAGAGATCCTGTTCCTGGAAGCTGCTTTCTCCCCAGAGTGATTTCTTCTCTGTATCAATGACTATCTACATGTATCTCTGTTCCCTGCTGGATGCAGCGTATCTGCTTCAAGGCAACATAGCTAATGCAGAGGCAGGACAGAGAAATCCCATCCTTTCCACAAGGTCCATTCCCTCTGAAAGACCAAGTTCCTCCTCTCGCACTTCTGTATCATGAATACTTTATTTAGGAAAAGAATCTATAAGTATTGGACAAAGTGAGCTCCAAATAACATCACAACAAAATGAAATTGATTCTATTTTAACCAATGGCAAATGAATCATAGCTGATGTGGAAATCATTACCCACACCAGTAGTGTACTATCAGCTTATTAGAGCAAAGTTCTGTAATAGATAATGTCACCATGTCATGATGCCATGATGTATAACGTGAGCTGATGTAGGCAAAGTATAAGAGATAAACAGCCCAAGTGCCACACTGGGATCCTTGTGGTGGAAACAGAAAAAGAGGCAAGCCCACTGAAAAATGGACAGGAACTTTGTGGCCAATTTGTGGAAGCTTTGCACAGGCACAGGTGGGTGTCACCGCTAACTTCTGAAGAGTTAGCATGATTATCTCACCTAGTCTTCACAACAGCTTTGGGAAGCAAGGGCCATTCTTACTCCCACTTTATAGATAAGGACACAGAGGTTAACGTGATCAAGAGGCCTGCCCAGGATGACACAGCTAGTAAGTGCCTGAGGCTAGATTTGAATTCAGTTATTCCTTACTTCAAGTCCAGCGCAAGCACACATATCAGATACTTTTCGTGGAATAGAAAAGTGTGCTTCTCATTCTAATTTTCTTGCAGGACAATGTGAATTCAGTGATTAGCTGAACATTTTCGATCAAGCCCTTTGAGATTCCTTCCATGACTAAAGGCATGCCTAAATAGGCCCCAGATGTGACAATAACCCCAAGTGTCTCCAGTTTTTTTTAAATGATTTTAATTGACTTCACTTAAAATATACACCCTCCCCCAAAACAACACTTTTTTTGTGGGGTCATGGAAAGGTCAGAAGAAGTAATTGTCACCTCAGTGATAGGCTATCTCATTGTCTATGTTCAAAATGGTTTAGCCAAGGGCCTGTTTTTATTAATATCAGCCCCAGATAAGAAGACTAGCCTTGAGCCTTCAATAATTCTGAGGGGTCGTTTCTGGAATCTTCTAGTCCCACCAAACGTTAATTTGGATTTGGATAGCAAAGACTCAAAATTGACTTTATCTTTGGTCCTTTCAATAATTGAGCCAGGGCCAATACAAATTCCCAAGTCACTGCTGCAAGAGAAGTGCTCAGGTATCCTGGGGACCACTTAATCTGAACTTAAAGGGTCCAGTGTGAATTGAAGAAACTTTGAGAATGCAGTAAGTTTGGACTCCATACATTTAGCTCCGTATAAACAGCATTAGCTCTTTTCTACCTATTAAAAAAATGTCGGGGATACAACAAAACTCATTCTCTGTCACAATTTTCAGTTTTCAAACCTCCTCAGTTCATCAGCTTCCTTAAATCCCCTAATCTACTCTGCACTTTACACACAAGTAAACGTGATCACACATTGGATCTCACCATTCCTCACAAAGGTTTCTGTTTCCCTACTTAAAAACTCTGGCATTCCTCTATGTGACTATAACCTCGTATCCTTTCAAATCTTCTTTATGCTTCACCCCATCCTAAGGCAATTCTTTGCTCTCATTAACACCTCTAATCTCTGTACCCTTCAATAGTTTCTCGGGCCATTATCCCTGCTCTGACTTCATTTTCCACCCTATCCAACCTTGACCCTAGAGTTGGCCAATTCAATTCTATATTCATGCTTTTATTCTTTTGGATGGCTTTTTGAAGCCTTCATCCTATCTGAACAAAATTTGCCCTTTACTGCTTGGTTATCTAAAAAGATGTTGGATGTCAGTGACCATGGATAAGACAAAACAAAATATAGCATTGATAGAATATCTTAAATTGACAAAGGTAAGGGATCACTGAACCAGAGGCTTTAAAACTTTTTTGTTGTGTATATTTAAAATGGTTTGGGAAGAAATGTGGAAGAAATCATTCTCAAGCCACAACCAAAGTTTAGATAGAAAGTAAAGATGATTGAGGGGACAATCTGCTGAAGAAGTGCAAGCGCACATCAGGGGAGGGGTTGGCCTTTGCTAGAAGAGCCACCTCATTATGAGAATCGAGGGAAAGGAGCTGAGAGTGAGTCATGATGTCGAGGGGTTTTGAGATGAAGAGAAGGGGAAAAGACTGAGGTCAGTTCAGATGACTTTCATTTCCTCAGTAAAGAGGCAAAGTCTTCAGCTGAGAGAAAGAAGGAAAGTCAAGGGTTGAAGAGAGAAGTTTTGACAAAGGTTTTGTAGGAGTGGGTTAGAGAATCAAATAGGGAGAACAAAAGGGTTGCCTCGCTTCACTGAGGGTCAAATTGAGGTTGGATAACACGAATTTATAATATAATATGATCACTCAGTCAACTCTGTTGGGGCAGCTAGGTGGTTCAACGGATAGAGCACCAGCCTTGGAGTCAGAAGTACCTGAGAGCAAATCTGGCCGTAGACATTAGCTGTGTGACCCTGGGCAAGTCACTCCATCCCAATTGCCTCAAAAAAAAATATCAATTCTGTTGTTTGACCTCCTTCGGTTCTGTATAGCAGCGTGTGAATAGGAATGGAGGAGTCAGATGGAAGAAATAATCTAGGGCTGAGGTTTGTCCAGGGATAAGTGAGGATAGGACAAAGGGCAAGGGATGCAAGAGTAGAGAAAAATATAGAGTTGAATTCTAGGGTCATGGTTTGATAGAGTGGAAAATGAAATCAGAGCAAGGATAGTAGCCTAGAAACTACTGAAGGATGGAGGGATTAGAGGTTTCAATGAGGGCAAAGAACTATTTTAGGATGGACTGAGGCATGATGAGATATGGAATGATAGGTTATGGTCAAATATGGGAATATCAGAGTTTTTCATTAGGGACATGGAACACTTGTGGAGAATGGCGGGAGCCAGTGTGTGACCATCTCTGTGTGTGGCTTAGGTGAAATAAAGGAGTAGATTATAGGATTTAAGGAGATTGAGGAAATGGAAATTTAGGGAGCTTGAGAATGCACCAATATGGATGAATCCCTTTGTATAAGGTAGGAATTGGGAAGGAGAAGAAGGTGGTGAGTGAGGTACTGAACTCCTCGAAAGGGGAGAAGAAGTGACTTGGAGGCCAATACACAACAATCTCCATTATATGGATTGGGTGGAAAATGTTGATACTGTGAACTTCAAAAGAGGAGAGGCTGGTGGCAAAAAGAGAGTCTAGAAGTGGCAGTGGGGGGAAAAAGGAATATTCTGATTCTTCCTCCAGCACCAATGTGTTGGGACATGTGGGTGAAAGTACACAGCCAGAGATGTAGTGTTGTCAGCAGGGAGCCAGGCCTCTGTGAGGGTTACTAGATGGACAAAAGAAAGGGGTCCAGCACAAAGGTATGGTATGAGAATTCTTGAGGGCACAGTTAAAAAGGTGGGCAAAATTGGAGGGGGACATGAATGGGAAAAGATTGAAATGGATGAGAATGAGAGAACTACAGGTGGGGGTTGGGGATAGTTTTCTCTTATGTGGCCAGTGATTTATTAATATAGTCAATAGTCAGTAAACATTTATTAAGCATCTACTATGTGCCAGGCACTGTACTGCACACTGGGGATACAAAAAGAGGCAAAAGACAGTCCCTGCCCTCAAGGAGCTCACAATCTAGTGAGGTAGACAACAAGCAAACAAATAGGTACAAATAAGCTATATTATGGATAAATAGGAAATAATTAATAGAGATTAAGATTAAAAAGGGTTGTTGAAACAGCCTTCTTCTAGAAGATGAAATTTCAGTTGGGATTTAAAAGAACCCGGGAAGTCAGTAGGGAGAGATGAGGAGGAAAAGCATTGCAGGCATGGGGGAACATCCAGAAAAAAAAAATGCTCAGAACCAAGAGATGGAGAATCAAGAGATGTTCACAGAAGAGCAAGAAGACTAATTGTCACTGAACTGAAGGATATGTGTCAAAAACGAAGGTGTAAGAAGCATAGGAAGGTAGGAGAGGACTAGATTGTGAAAGGCTTTGAATGCTAGACAGGATTTTGTATTTGATCTTGGAGGTGATAGGGAGTTACTGGAATACACATACATACTCTCCAGTGTTTATATATATATATATATATACACATACATATATTATATAGACATATATGTATACATATATACATATATTTCATATATAATAATTATATATAGTGATATGCTATATAATAATATAATATATTGTATATAATAAAATATATACACATGCATATACGGATATGGGGAGAAAAAGATGGTTGGATATGATTAGCAATCAGGGTGGGAGATAGTAGATATGAATAAAACTCACAGTAGCCAGTTGCCCCTAGGGAAGGGCTTAGGCAAGGAGTACAGGACCTAAATCACTCTTACCTGCATGTCCTTTTCGGGGTGGGGAGGTAGAGTTGGGGGAGAGAAAGGTTGGAGATGTTTCAGGTCCCCATATGGTGATGAGCCAGCCTTGGATCTTGAGGCAGCCTGACCTGGTGGCGTTCTTCCTTTAGCCTGCACCTAGTGGTCATCCTATGGGGTGAGTAGAGCAGAGGTATTGGGAAAGTAACAAGTCAAGAATCAGAGATCAAAGAATGTTGGAACAAGAAAGTAGCTTAAATGTCATCTAAACCAATCCACACGTTTGACAGATTAAGAAGTTCAGAGATTTTAAGTGATTGGCCCAAACCTACACTGGTAGTGTCATAGATTAAGGATTTGAACCCGGGTCATCTGCCTCCAGATCCAGGGCTTTGCCCACTATACCACACTGCATCCTTATCATACTTACTAGCTGTCTGACTTTAGGGAAGTCAGTTAATGTGTCTGTTTCCTTATCTGCAAAACGAAGAGTCTGAATTAGATGATTTCAGCTCTCATTCAGCTCCAAAATTCTATGATTTATTCCAATTGCTTTTCAAGGATGGCTATGAATCAAAGGAAAATGTCTCATACTGAAATCCAGGAATATTCAACATTTCACAGTATCGTAGTCTTTAATTTAGAATTTTGAAACTTCAGTGAACATATCAAAATTTTATGAAACAATAATTGTCCTCTCCCTACTATAGCTTTTAGGGGTACAAATGTTTTGCACATAGTAGGAATGTAGTAGGTTAATGGGTAAATAAATGATTTCGATTTTGCACCCAGGGACCCCTAAACTCATGAAGTAGATCCCCCAGGTAATTTGTGAATCTACCATCCACCCAAAATCATGGCTCATAGGCTTCCACCAATGGGTTTATCTTTAACTGTTCAAAGCAATGGCATTTAATGAAATGGAAATAGTAAAATATAAAGCAGGAAAAACATTTCTCCTATAAATATGGGAGATAAATATAAATAAATATAACTTATACAATCTATAAATAAACTTTGCCACCAATACCTCAGTGGAAAGAGTTGATACAAGTAGGACTCACATGTGTAGAGCCACTCATATAAGCCACATGTAGGTGGAGACATACATACGGAACAAGGCCAGGGCATGCATGTAGAGGGGGAATTAAGTTCTTATCAGTGACTACAGGGCCAATGATCTTTTAGTGATGTCATCCCCCTGGGTAGGTGACTATGGTACTACTTTCTGTTCTCAGCTTCCAGCTTTAGCTAAAGACCTTGGCTATCTCTTCCTCACTAAGAGTTCCATGACAGCATGCTTGCATGGGTTCTGGATAATGGATGATGTTCTCTTGCTTTCCCAGTCACCAGTGGAGTGAAGCAGGACTGTGTGCTTACTCCCATGCTTTTTAGCATGATGTTTTCAGTGATGTTGTCAGATGCCTTCAATGAGGATGAAAACTGCATCAAGGTCAGCTACTGCACCAATGGTAAATTAATTTGAAAAGACCACAAACCAAGACTGAAGTGGAGGGAGAGTTGGTATGCAACTTTTGGTTCACAGAGGCAGCCTCTGAGGCTGAGATGGCACAGATAGATTCTCTGCTGCTTGTGCTAATCTTTTTGGCCTGACAATTAACACCAAGAAAACAGAGGTTCTCCACCAGCCAGCACCACACCATCCATACATGAAACTACTGGTTACAGCAAATGGAGAAATTTTGAATACTGTACATAAGTTCATTTACCTTGGCAGTACACTTTCCAGGGATATACACATAGAAGATGAGGTTGATGTTTGCATTACCAGAATTAGCTCAGCGTCTGAGAGGCTCCAAAGGAAGCTACTTACCAATCTGAAGGTCTATAGAGCCTTTGTGTTGACTTCACTATTATATGCCTGTGAAACCTGAGCAGCATACCAGTGTCATGCCAGCAAATTGAATTTATTCCATTTGAATTGTCTCAGGAAGATTATGAAAATCACCTGGCAAGATAAAGTACCAGATATTGATGTCCTTTCTCAAGCTGAACTGCCAAACATTTAAACCCTACTGCCATGGGCTGGTCACATTGTTCTAATGCCAAACATACCTTTGCCTAAAAGAGCACTCACATGGAGGTCAGAAGAAGGATACAAGGACACTCTCAAGATCTCTCTGAAGAACTTTGGAATCAGTTGTGAGACATGGGAGACACTGGCACAGAACTGCCCAGTATGGTATGCCTGCATCAAAGAAGGCACTGTGCTCTATAAGCAAAGCACAACTGTAGTAGCTTAAAAGAATTGTAAGATGCACACCTTAGAGACATCTCCACTCCAAATGTTCATATGGATTATCTGTCAGAGAGTTGTGAGTTCATGTTGGTCTGATCAGCCATAGTCAGACACACTGTACCTTGACCCCAACACAGTGACGTCCTTTTGGTCCTCTTTGAGCACAAAGGATAATGACTAGGTTCTGCTTTATCAATTCAAAATCCAGAGATGTTTTATTTAGTTCTTTTAGAAAAACAACACCCTCAGCCATAGGACCAGTAACAGTCCTACAGATAGGGAGTGGCCCTTATTTCTTTTTTTTTAACCTTGTGGAAGAATTTATCTTATTCCTCTCAGAATCTTAGCTTCAAATCTCCCTTGTGCAGCAGAAAAAGTCTGCTCCTGGCACTGAGATTTTAGAACAAATAGCTGAAATACCCTAAGTAGCTAAGTAGCTAGTTGGTCCCCACATCATGACGTCATTTTGATCCTCTTTGAGTATGAAGGACAACAACAGTCCTAGTTGGTTCCCTTAGGTTTGTGTTTTCTTTGAGTTAAGCTTTGAAATCCACAGTCTTTCATCTCTCCCTCAAAAACCTCATCCTACTTTACAGTAAATCTCTCTCATACCTCCTGATTTTAATTTCTGAAGCCTAGATGATTTATGATCATAATCCATATAAGGGCTATTCACCCTAGAACTACAAAACAGGTTTTGAGGTATCCCAGTTTTGCAACTTCAGATCTCTTCCTTTTTCCCATGCAAATGAGCAAGTGGGAAAAAAGCAAAGCTAAGCCTAGGTAGCAAGTATGAAATCTCTTCTATTTGTCTAGCTATACTCCTGACTTCTCATACATAAATATAGTCAGCTAAAAGGCTCTATAAAGGTCCCCTTTATAGAACGAAATCATTTGCCCTTTTTTGAACCTCCTTTTAGAGGACAGGAGGAAGTGCACCTAGGTGGCACTGATGTCAGGAGGATCTGAGTTTAAATCCAGCCTCAGACACTAACTAAATTATCTGTGTGACCCTGGGCAAGTCACTTAACCCCAATAGTCTCCAAAAAAAAAAAAAAGGAAAGGGGAAGCACTTGCTTTAAATGAAGCCATCTCTTACTCTTTAAGGCTAATAGCAAAGCACCCTTAATAGCGTAGAGACACCAAGACTATGGAATTTACTAGAGCAAAGAATAAAAAATATAATACCTTAAAAATACTGAAAAAAAATGAAAAACTAGTCCTGAGAGTCAGTTTTTCTTTCCTGAGCTTAGAAAAATGGACTCTTCTTTAAATGGTACCTCACAATAATAAATTTACTTTCAGGATGTTTTGAAGTCCTCATTCCAAATGCCCTTAGGAGTATTTAACATTTTTCAAATGACTTTTCATGCTCTGTTGGAGGGAGAAGTGTGTTTTCCTACACTACTACCCAGAACAGGAGTCTCGATTTGCTAGGAACTTCCTTTTTTTCCTGAGTTAAAATTATACTTTACATGACAACTGGTACACTTTTTGGTCTGATGCTTAGTTTGGAAAGTTTTGTTGTTGACACAAGCACAGTCCAGGTGCTTTGGCACCACGCAGGTCTGAGTTGCTTCAGCAGATGTACTTCCTTCTGCTCTAACCATGCATTTAAGTCAAAATACTTGGAGAAACATTCTCCCTTGCCACATGGACAGAGTCATAGCAGAGAAACACACACAGGTTGAGCGACTTGTCCATTTTACATTGTAATTCTAATTTTTGGATACCAGAGCATACATGGGCTGGAGGTTTATAAAATTATTAAAACAAAAAAAATTTAATTAACTTCAGTTAAATATATGCACACACGTTTTCTCCACTAAAGTTTTGCCTTATTGTGGTATGGAGGTGACCTTGTGCTCTCAGATACTATGCCATCAGAGGACAAGCTTCAGCAGGTCCCCCACCCCCCACCCCAAACTGGAAAGGTTTTTAGAGTATGGGCCCAGTGACAGACTGTGTTTGTTTTCTAAGGACCAGTCTAGCTGCATTTATTTTTTATTTTATTTTATTTTTAGTAAATAGTTATTTTATTTTTTCCAATTACACGTAAAGATAGTTTCCAAACTTTCCTTTTTTTACAAGATTTTTGGTTTTTTTTTTCTACCTCCTTCTTCCTCCCATCCCTGTTCTCCAAGATGGCAAGCAAGCAATCTGACATAGGTTATACAGATGCGATCATGTTAAACATATTTTCACATTAGTCTTGTTGTAAAAGAAGAAGCAGAACAAAAGGGAAAACCATGAAAAACAGAAAACAAAAGAAGTGAAAATAGTCTGCTTCGATCTGCATTCAGACTAGCATTTTCTGTCATGAGTCTTTTGGAATTGTCTTGGATCATTGTACTGCTGAGAAGAGCTAAGTCACTCATAGGTGATCATTGAACAGTGTAGCCTGGCTACATTTAGAGAGGCACAGCACCAAGTTAGGTGCAGGGTGATGAAATTTTTGCCTACCACAATTCTCATCTACCATCTACTAAATTAGAGAGGGTTTATGATTAATTTTGTTGGAGGGAGTACGACCTTGATAAAATTATAGATGCTTAGAGAATTAAAATATCGTTGTTTGTCATTCTCAAAGAGGACCAATAACATCAGGAAAGGGGTAGCATGACTTGAAGGTGAATTGGAAAAAGTGAAATTGGGCTGTGCAAAGTCACCAGCTTCACTCTCTCCTCCAGAGCTATCTGGGTCCAGTGGCAAGAACAGGATGACTGGAGATGTATTATGAATAGATATATATATATATATCCCAAATACTTTTAGAATGGAGAAGGAGTGGGAAAAAGATCATTGAATCACATAATACTAATGTAGTGCAACCCTAAAATTGGACAATCCTTGCTACGTGGATTACACTAAAATGATTGTAAATTAAATGACTTAACACAAAACTAAGGGCAAAATTTGGCTTAGTACCCTGACAATCCAGTTCTTCCAATATGTCTTCTAGAGAGTTGGCAACTTTTGGAACTGGGGTGCCATCTCTATTTATTCATGTGTATGTTTGCCATAAAAAAGGAGATAGATTCTTACAAAAGGCACTTTCTCCCAGTTTTATTGATGTTTGTTTTTACATTACAAATGCATGTTATTCCCACTTTATGAGAGGTCTCTTGTAACAAAGTAAAGTAGTTAAGTAAAATAGTACAGTGACCTTGTGTGAAAGTTCATACAACATCTGTAATACCCTTTCGCCATTCTATTTCTAAAAATTAACAGAAATATATTTATTTTCTCTCCTTCCCCCTCTTTTTTTTTAAAAAAAGCCAATTTCTTGTTATAATTATTCATAGTGATGCAAAACAAATTCCCCTGTATGGCCATACACAAATATATACACTTCATTGTGCACCCTGAATTCATCACCATGTTTCAACATCTGTTCTCTTTGACCAATCATGAATGGTCACCATATTGATCATAGCTTATAACTTTCTCTTTTTTTAAATTTTATTTTTATTTTCAGTTCCAAATTCTTTTTCTGCTCCATCGACTACACTATAGCCTTTGTGTGGATCACAACAAAATGTGGCAAGTCCTCAATGAGATGTAAGTACCAGATCACCTTACTTGTCTCCTGAGGCACCTGTATGTGGATCAAGAAGCAACAGTTAGAACCGAACATGGAATAACTGATTGGTTTAAGATTGGAAAAGGAGTACAACAAGACTTTTATTGTCACCTTATTTATCTAACTCATGTGCAGAGCACATCTTGTGAAATGGGAGGCTGGATGAATCAAAAGCCAGAATTAAGGTTGCCAGGAAAAACATCAACAGTCTCAGATATGCAGATGATACCACTCTGCGGGCAGAAAGTGAAGAATTGAGAAGCCTCTTAATAAGGGTGGAAGAGGAGAGTGTAAAAGCTGACTTGATGCTTAACATCAAAAAATCTAAGATCTTGGCAACAATCTCAACACTTCCTGGCAAACAGAGGGAGAAGAAATGGAAGTGGTGTCAGATTTTGTATTCTTGGGTTCAAAGGTCACTGCAGATGGTTACTGCAGTCACAAAATTAAGAGACTCACTGGAAGGAAAGCTATGGCAAATTTGGATAGCGTATTAAAAAGCAGGGACATCCCTTTGCTGACAAAGGTATATATAGTCAAAGCTATGGTTTTTCCACGAGTAAGTGTATGGCTATAAGAGCCGGACTATAAGTAAAGCTGAATGCTGCAGAATCAATGCTTTTGAATTGTGGTTCTGGAGAAGACTTCTGAGAGTCTCTTGGATAGTAATGAGATCAAAGCAATGAATTCTTAAAGAAACTAATTCAGATTATTCATTGGAAGGACAAATACCGAAGCTGAAGTCTAATTCTTTGGCCGCATAATGAAAAGATAGGATTCATTGGAAAAGAAAGACTGAAGGTGTAAGGAGAAGGGGAAGCAGAGGATGGGATAGATAGATGGTGTCATGGAAGCAATGAACATGAGCTTGGACAGACTTTAAGAGATACTGGAGGACACAAGGTCCTGGTGTGCTATGGTCCATGGGGTCACGAAGAATCAGACACGACTGAACAACTGAATAGCAACAAGAACAAGGTTTGCTTACAGTTTTCCAAGTTATTTGTTTTTACTGTGCTGTTGTCATATGAATTGTTCTCCTGGTTCTATTTATTTCATTCTTTATTAGTTTATCTAAGTCCTGGGAATTGTTAATTTTTGATACCGATATACAGTATACTATAGTTTATTGTAATATGCCATATATAGTGTAGTAAACTATAGTATAGTTTCTGTTCATTTCCCTCTGCATCATTTTGAAATCTTCTATTTGCTCGTTTCTCATAGTCCCAAAACATGCCACCATATTCATACACCACAACTTATTCAGCCATTTATCTTTTATTGGACACCTTTGCCAAGACATTTGCCATCATTCCAGAGGAGATCCAGAGCACAGTCCAAGCCCAAGAGGGATTCCCTATAGATGGTGACCTCCTCCAGATGTTTTGCTTAAAGGTGACATTGTGTTGATCACATCGAGCCCTGGAATTTAGCACATTCTTCTAAATGTGCTAGATCCCTAATCACTCTGCTCAATAAGGAGGTGAAGAATGCCTCAAATTGTCTTGACTATGCTATATAGTAGAATATAGACCTCCAATGTCAGATCTCCAAACTGACATTGAGGAAGGCCATAATTGAACAAGTGAAGAAGAGAGGGCTAATTTGCCTCTGGGCAATGGCATAGTTCTTTTAGCGACCCCAAGTTTTACCCTGAAGCAAAGGCCCATTCCCCGCCCACCCCCCAAACATCAATATCTTTCAGGGATGTTGTGTCATAGAATGTACAATTTCCAAAGTACTGAGGTTGAGGATCACCCAAAGGATTGATTCAAGGTGGGTAGAAGGAAGTTGTGACTGATCACAAATGAGGAATAACACAGAAATGGTATAAAGGATGTTACCAGAGTGATAAGAGGAAAAAAAAAAAGAATGGACAGTCAATCTTGACGAGAGGGTGAGAAACTCAAATGGATCCATACAATGTGAAGAAAAATCAAGGAAGGTCCTGGTATAGACGTGATGCATTGAGTAGAATAGACAGAGTGCTAGACCCGGAGTCAGAAAGACTTGAGTTCAAATCCAACCTCAGACACTTATCAGCTGTGGGATCCTGGACAAGTCACTTAACTTCAGTTTCCTCCTCAGTGAAATGAGAATAATAATAGATCCCACCTCCCAGAGAGATTTGAAGATAAAATGATATGATAATTGTAAAGGACTTGGCAAACCTTACAGCACTATATAAATACTTGTCATTGTTATTATAATATTTGGTAAACCTCTTTCATCTCTGCCTTATGGGGGGACAAAAATTAGGGTTACATAATGGCGGGCATGGAGAATGGATTGTGAATATCGTTGAAGACAATACTGACATTAGTGATACCACAAAGCCCTAGGGTGTTGCGATTAGTGGTGAGGAAGAAGAGGAGGGGGAAGGATGTAGCAGCTCTCCCTGGAAGGGAGAAGAATAAAAGAGGGGCCGCTATCCATGAATCACTATTCTGAAAAATTATTATGGGTCACTGGGATTTTTAAATCAAGAAATATAATACTGTGTGGTTTATGTATATGTATATGTATATGTATATGTATATGTATATGTATATGTATATGTATATGTATATGTATATGTATAACCAGTGCCCATATATCCATTTGGATTGTTGTCCTGTTCCCCCTGGACCTGGGGGATGTTGGCGATGATTTAAAGAGAGTGAACATTAATGCAGATTCTAGCACTTGTCTCCCTCACCTCCCACCCCCCCCCCATTCCTCTTTATTGGGAATCCACCATATCTCTTTTCTTAAGCCAGGGAGTGCTCAGTCTTGATAGGCTAGGAGCCTTATGAAAGGACAAAGGCCTTGTGACTTGGGGGTAGGGTGGAGAGTGATGAATGTGTTTGGCCAAAGCTCACTGGCTGGCTTGCAGTCAGGTTAATAACAAATGACTCTGGAAATTAGAACTGTTAGACCATGGTGGCTGTTGTGGCCACAGCCCAAGAGACACCTCCTAGCAGCTATTTGGGTACAGGAATAAGGAAAACCATAGCATATCAAACAGGGGCTCCTAGTTTGGCAAGCAGCTGCTGGGATCTTCATTCCCATCTGTAGTCTGAGACACATCAGAGGTGCTGAGCTTGGATTGAGAACAGAAATAGGAGAGCTACATAAGACTGGAAGCCAGACCATGCATTAAGGACTAGCATATAGCCTGGGGTTGATTCTGGAGAGGGTGGGGAGCCAGGGGAGCTTTCCAAAACTTGAGTGTCTAGTGAAAAGGCTGGGAGACCTTTTGACCCCCTGTACCCACACCTGTTTTGTTGCTTGTGCATTTTACCAAGAGATAGACCCTGAAGTAGTGCCTACCCCTTATACCCCAAATCACTTTCTACAACCTGGGGGTTCTGGAACGGAAATTCTCAAGGTGAAAGGGTTAAGACCTTGTCTGGTAGCAAGACAGCTCAGGAGAAGATGGCCAGAGAACAGGATTTGTCAGTGGAGGTAGAACTCTAGCACATAAAATTATCCTATTTTTATAATCTGAAAGCAATGATTTCCTATCATACTATCAACTGTGTGAACCCCACCCGTCAACATGCAGAGGAATCTAAGCTGAATTGAAAGCAGAAAAGTTTTATTAGGAGGAAAATCAGACACTAGTGCAGAGGCACTCTATTACAAAGTACAGAGGGTCCCACAGCCCAGGAGAAGCAGAGGCAAGTTATGCTTGAAAACCGCAAAGGAAGAGGTTTGGGGAGAGGTTGGGGTAAAGAATTTGGACAGGCTTTCCCAGGAACAGGTGGGACACAGAAGCAGGAGGTTTTGTAGGAACAGTTGACCACAAGGCTGATTTAGGCCCGTTTGAGATGCACAGTTCAGCAAGGTCAGTCAGCAAATATCAGCAAAGGCTTATAGGAGTGAGTAAGAATTTGGCTTACTGCAGGCTTCTGATTGCCTACTTTTGGCAAACAGGCTTACTCTGTGTTTGGTGCACTTGCCTGGTAAGGTAACATAGAAAATAGACGGGGGTACTTTCACAATAGTATAGATTCATTTAAAAAAAAAAAAAACAGGTTGATATGATTTCTTTACTCCTGGGACTTTTGAAGGAATGGGGCAGAGAATAAGAATTTATTAAGCATCCATTATGATCCAGGCACTATACTTTATAAATATACACATTTGCAGCTTGGCAAGGTCTGGCTTGATGGGCTTAGAGGCTATCCTTTGAATACATATCAAAGAGTTCCTTAACATGACCACTAGGCTGGTAGCTGCAATAGACCATTATCTAGTAGGCAAAATTATAAACTACACTCCCTTGCTTGGTTTTTGTTTTCATTTCACTTTCTGTTGATAACTTTTGTTTTTAAATTACCCACATTTCCCAAAACATCCTCCACCTTCTACCAGAGAGCTGTCCTTTATAATACATTTTTTAAAAAAGAGAAAAAACCCAATTTAGCAAAACTAACCAACACATTAACCAAATCCTGCAATAAATGTAATGCTTTTCATACTTTCTGTGCCAATACAAAGTCCCCCATCAATTTGGGAAGGAAAGGAGTGCATTTTCCTATCTCTTCTTTGGGACCTTCTTTGTTGTTATAATTTTACGGCATTCAGTTGTTATTCTTTTGCTGTTGTAGTCATTGTGCATGCTGTTTTTCTGGTTCTGCGTACTTCATGTGCTGACATCAGTTCATATAAATCTTCTCATGCTTCTCTGTAGTTATCCTTTTTACAGTTTCTTAAAAAAGAAGTTTCTAATTAAAGGTGCTGTCCCTTGATTCACTTCTTAAAGAGGCCTGTTCACTGAATGGGCATTACCTCACTCTAAGTGAGTACATGGAAAGGCCTTAGCCTTTTGCATCCTGAGTCATCTCCAGTTGATCTGATGAATAGCTGGTCACTGGCTCTGGAAGAGAAAGTGAGGCTGGTGAGTTTGCACAGCCCTCCCTCAATCAAATCAAAGTCAACTGGAAATCATGTCATCATTTCCCTGATGCCATAATTCTCTTTGAAAATGAAGGACAAACACAAGTCTCTTAAAATTCTTAGTAGTAAAATTCCTTTACATTCATGTGTCACAACTTGTTTAGTCCTTCCCTAATCAATAGATATCTACTTTGTTTCTAGGTCTTTGCTACTACAAAAAGGGTAATTATAAATATTTTGATGTGTATGTAGCACCTTTAAAAAAAATATTGACTTTGAGACATATGCCTAGGAGTGGGATCTCTGGATCAAATGGTTTGGACTTTTTAGTTACTTAAAAAAAACAAAAACAACCACATTTAATTTTTTTCATTGAACAATAGCCATTTTTCTCTCCCTCCCTGTACAACCCCCAAACACTCTCAACCATGAAGGTAGAGAAAGCAAATAAAAACCCTTGTAACAAATAGGCGTAGTAAAGCAAGACATATTCCTGTTCTGGTCATATAGGAAAAATATGTCTCATTTTAAACCCTGGGGGATAGCATGTTTAATCTTTGGTCCCCTGGAATCAAAATTTGTTGTTGATTTGATTAGAGTTCTTAAGTTTGTCAAAGTTGTTCTCACAGCATTGTCAGTCATTGTATGTGTTGTTCTCCCATTTCTGCTCATTTCACTCTTCATCAGCTCATCTCAGGCTTCCCAGGTTTCACCGAAGCTGTCCCTTTCATCTTTTCCTATGGTACATTTTATCTATTACATTTATATGCAATAATTTGTTCAACCCAGTCCAATGGCAAGCAAAATGGGACTTTCTGTTGCCTTTTGTTTTGGTGTGCTTCTCAGCACTAAGGTAACCAAGTACCTTTGATTGAGTCTTGCCTTTGTTTGTAGGAAGGCCCACACTCTTTTGCTAATTAGATCAGGAGAGGTGTGAAGCCTTCTGACCCTAAAGAAGTGTATGTATACTCTGAGGTTAGCATTTTGCTTGGGGCTTACTCATTGGAAGAGTGTCATGTGATTTGACCAGACTAGACTCTGGGTAGCCATTGGAGCCCCCTGGCTTTGAAAACCCAGATGTTGGTGCTTCTCTCTCAGGTAACTATGTATATATTGCTATGGTCAGACAGATAGAAGCCTGTCTGATGATTCGTGTTATTTTGCTCTGTTCATATAATTTCTGTTTGTATTTGCTCTGAAGTTCAAGGCGCTGACTTTTTCCCCTGAACTAAGTGAATGATATATATATATGTTTAATTAAAAGTAAGATTTTTAACCCCTTAAAGTTGCTTTCCTTAGAAAAGCAAATCAAAGAACCTGTGCTAGCAGTCCTCCTGTGTGCTGGTGTGATTGGCCTTCCACAGCCACAGTAGTGGCAAGGAGCATTGTTGTTACATGCAGCCCATACTCCAGTGGATGGACATCCCAGTTTTTTTGCTTCCAGTCCTTTGTTAATACAAAAAAAGCTATTATAAATATTTTTGTGTACATATAGGGTCATTTCCTCTTTCTATGATCTCTTTGGAGTATAGGCCTAGTAATAGTACTATTGGGTCAAACGGTGTTCAGAATTTAATGAATTTTGAGGGATAATTTCAAATTGCTTTCCAGAATGGTCAGACCAACTCATGACTCTACTATCAATGGATTAATGTCCCCATTTTTCTTCAGAATTGTCATTTTCCTGTTTTGTTAACTTTATCAGTCTGATAGGTGTGAGGTAGAATCTCAAAGTGGCTTTAGTTTGCATTTCTCTTGTTATTAATGATTTGGAGCTTTTTGTTTTTAATATGCCTATTGATATCCCGAATTTTTTCCTTTGAAAGCTGCCTATTCATAGCCTTTGGCCATTGTTCAATTGGGAAATGGCCCTTATTTATATGAATTTGAATACTTATATATATATATATAGAAATGAGAACTTTATCTGAAGAACTTGTTGCAAAGATTTTTCTCCCAATTACTTGCTTCTCTTCTAATTTTAGCAGCATTGGGTTTGTTTGTATAAAACTTCCTTAATTTTATGTAATCAAACTTTTCCATTCTATCTTCTGTGAAGCTTCACTATCCATTATTTGGTAATGATCTCTTCCATTATCCATAGATCTGAAAACAAATTTCTTCCTTACTCCTTTAATTTGTTTATGATGTCACCTCTGTGGCTCATGGGCCTTGCTAATCTTCTCTGTATCGTTCCAATTTTAGTTTATGGGCTGTTGAAGACAGCACCATTTTAGTCACTTTCTTGCCTTTCCAGAATGGTTGGATCAGTTTAAAGTTCTACCAATAGGGCATTTCTTTGATCTTTCTACAACTTTTCCTTGCTTAATAATGGTAAAATGACAGTACTTTTCTGAAGGACTATAGATGACAAGACATAAGCCACCAAACTGATAAAGTTAAATCCTTCAACAACACCCTGGAGAAATGCTTCTCTACACCCTGGACTCTCAGCAGCAGAACCAGTCAAGTTCAGGAGCCCAAGAGCCAACCTGTCTCACTACACAGAGGATGCAATTTTCATTGTGACTCTCTGAGTCAGAACTTCACAAATCCAAGGTTGCCATGGTCCCAAGTGGTTTCATTGTGGCTCCCTTATACTTTTGGCACAATCTTGCCCCAGACTTTGAAAGTCTGTTTGTTCTTCACACTCATGTATATTTAAGTGTTAATTATCACAGTAACTTTTAAAAAACAATGCAAAGATGGACAGCAATGCTATTTGCAGACAGTAATGGGTACTTGTCTGGCAATTCCTCAATCTTCATTTACTGGAGCTCCCTGCTCCAGCTGCCATTGGACTGTCTTTCCTATGGGCCCTGGTAGGGAGGGGTTTGGATGCAGAGGGACTTTGAGCCACCAGCTGTATACGGTCCAAGAAGTACTTTGCCAAATGTACTTCTTTTCTTCTTTGAGCCTTTCTAGAGGATCCTTCAAGATTCATCGATAGACCTTCCAAGGCATTGTGTGCAAAGTACGACATCAGGAAGACAGAGTTCAGATCTTATATCTAATGCTTACTCCATAGGCAAACCTTCTGAGTCTCAGTTTTCTTCTTTGTAAAATAGGAGTGATACCTCTGGTATCCTCACATAGTACGAAGCTCAAATGACATGTACATAAAGTACATTACAGACTTTAAATCAATATATAAATGACAATATTATTATGCTAATTTGAATAGCAACCTGGGAACCAATGTCCTACCTATTGTAACATATGCTCCTTTATGATGAACATTTTATCTAAAGTTTAAAAACAAAATAATATATATATTTTTAAGAAGATCATCTAGCTCCTAAACTGGGGGCCAACCTCTTAGATACAAAGCAAATTTATCATTCCCTATTTCATGTGGGAAAGAAGCTGATCTGTCCTAGCCAGAGTTATAGGAATTCAAGATCACCTTTAAATAAGCTCTTCTTTGAAAAGGACTTGTAACTGTACCATATGCTCAGGTGACAGGTCTATTTCCCACTCTCTTCAGCATCTTTGCCAGGTGCTGCCAAATTTAGGCAGAAATGCTGCAATAAGGGCCTATTTTTTTCAAACTGCAGCCTTTTCAGAAGAACCCCACCTTCTAGTATACACCATATGTTGGATACTATAAATTGATCTTAAATTTTAAAAAATCTTTCTTCAAATTGAGATCAACCTGTATTCATATGGACGACTTAGTTCCACTCTCATTTCTATTTAAGCAATTGCTAATGGGCAGAGATTAACCCTAACCTTAATGTTTCCTGCCCTGGCTTTGAAAGAAGCAGTGAAGAGGACGAGAGATCCTCTTCCTTTGTCCCTCATGCCTTGACCTCCTTACTCCAACCCTATCCCTACTCTAATAGTATAGACCAACATGTTGGGGTTATGAGAGGGCTAATCATTAGCAACAGGTTTTGAAATCCTTGCCTCCTGGTCAACTGTCACAGCTATGAGTTATATAATATAGTACATAAAACACTGGCTTTGGAATCAGAAAGTTTGCTTTCAATCCCGAATGTGCTATTTACTTACTTACTTACTTGACCTGGACAAGACATTTCACCTCTCTTTGTCAGGGGCATTACCAACTGCCTATTGGACATTTCCAAATAATTGTCTTGCCGATGACTTAAACTCAACATGTTCAAAATATAAGCTGCTATCTTTTCCACTCAAACCCTCTTTTCGTCTTAACTTTCCTATTTTTGTTGAGGGCATCCTTCCAGGCACCCATATTTCCAGATCTCAGAGTCATCCTCTACTCTTCAGTTTTCCTCCACACCATTTCCAGTGAATTGCAAGTTTTGTCAATTCCACTGCTACCATACCTCTCACCTCCACCCCTTCTCTCAACTCACACAACTGTCATGCTAGTTCTGACCCTCATCACCTCTCAGTTAGACTATCATGAGATTTTCTTAATTGTTTTCCTGCTTCCAATCTTTATCCTTTTTGATCAATCAGTCAGTCAGTTAATAAGCATGTAAGTACCTGCCATGTGCTAAGGGCTGGGGATACAAAGAAAGGCAAAAGATAGACCTTGTTAATAAAGCCTTTTATGGTCTGATTGAGGAGACAACGTACAAAGAACTACGTATGAATGAGTTAAGAAAAGGATTGGGAAAGGCTGCCTATAGGAGGTGGAACTTTAGCTGCTCCTTGAAGGAAAGCAGAGAAACCAGGACATGGAGATGAGGAGAGGAGCATTCCAGGCAAGGGGAACAGCCAGAGTGGAGAAAGGGACCTTTAGTATTTAGGTCACACATTCATTTTGAGTTTATTGTGAACCATGGTACAAAGTGTTGGTCTAGATGTAATTTCTGCCAAAGTGCTTTCCAGGTTTCCTATCAATCAGGGTGGACTTTCCTAGATAATTTGTTTTTGGATTTATTGAACATCAGATTATTGGGTGTAGTTATTTCCGATTCTTTCTGTTTAGTCCATTCCATTGATCTTCTTTTAAAATTTTTTTAACCAGACCAAAGAATACTGATGATTGCTACTTTATAATATAGTTGAAGGTCTGGGAGTACTCTTCTCCCTTTATTTCTATTATTTTTTTTGCTATTTCTTTTAATAGTGTAGATCTTTTGTTCCTCCAAATGAATTTTTGTTATTATTTTGTCTAGCTTCTCTTTGCTTTAAACATCTCTAGTAAAGAATTTACCAGGAGCAAAGAATACTATCAACTCTTCTTCTAGGACATAGGACTATGTTTGTATGAGTGTAAGATAGTAGGGAGTATCTATTCTCCTTCCTCATCTATCCTGGTCCTTTTTTGACTATCCAAAATCTATTCATCGTTCTAGAAAACTTTTCCTGACTATTCTAATACACATTGATTTCTCCCTTCCAGAACTCCTAGAGTATTTACAATTTCTACCACACAATTTAATACTGGTATAGCATAGTTCTCTAATAGTTTCATATCTTGTCTGTCAAATATATTATATACTTTTTGAGGTCAGGAATTGATTCTTATGCTTCCTTTGTATCTCTCATAGCCTGGAGCTGGGCATAGTAACACTCAGTAAATACTTATTAATTCAGTCAATTAATAAGTAAACATTTACTAAGTGACTATTATGCTCAAAGCACTGTGTTAAGTGCTGGAGATACAAATACGAAAAAAAAGAAAGACAGTCCCTATCCTCCAGGAGCTTACAATCTAATAGAGGAAGACAGCACAAAAAAGGAAGTCAGAAAGTGGGGGCAGGGGAGGGAAGACAAGGAAAAGAAGGCATCCACACCTAAGGGCACGGTGCAGTCAGTTCAGATAAGTCCCAAAGAAGTGCAGCCAGGTGAAAAATGAGAGACCTCTGAGCTGAGCTCTCTCCTTAAATGGAAGTTTAGAGTTCGTGGCCCCAAACTCCAATCGGAAAGGCAGAGGGTAGTGATGAGGTGGAGTCCCAAATTATCCCAATAATGAGCTTCCTGAGGTGTGATGGAGAAGTCAGAGAAATCCCAAAATAGTGCAGCCAGGTGAGAAATGATTTGTTATGAAGAAACCACTAGCTTTGTCTATTTTGTTCCTTCTGCATTTTTAGGCATTTATTGTTCTTTGTTTCCCTAAGTTGAGCTCCTAGTTAGCTAGGTGAATCAGTGATTTGTTTGCTGGGTCCAGACTCAGGAAGATGTAAGTTCAAATCCAACCTCAGATGGATGGAACTGTTGGAGCTTGGGCAAATCATTTAACCTGTTTGCCTCAGTTTCCACAACTGTAAAATAGAGATAATAATAGTACCTACCTCCCAGGGTTGTTGTGAAAATCGAATGAGTTACTGTTTGTAAAGCACCTAGCATGGTGTCTGGCATATAGTAGGCACTTAATACATGCTTGTTCCATTCTTCCCCTCCTGGGTCCTACTAGGCTGCCCTTTGGGCTTTCCATCAACTTAATAGCAGGTAGCAGAAGAACTGAATTCTAATAGCAATCAATAAGTGTTTGCTGATGACGACGACAAACATGATGTGGACTTTAGTAAGGACTGTACTGTTTATCTGCCAGAAACAGCTATGCCACTGGCAGGCTTTATCGGAATTACTGCTTTAGCAATTAGTCACTACCAAAGTCCATTTTTCAGCATTGCTTCATGAGTCATTGTCGTCTTTAGCCCAAGAGAGGAAAAAAAGGAAAAATAGCGTGATAAGCAGGTTTCTGTCTGGTACAATCAGTATACAATCCCAGCTGGAACGATAGCATCATTGGAGATGCTAAAAGAGTAAGGCATGATTCATATTTCAGAAATAATGCTGTAAGACTAACATTTCGAAATCAAAGCTTGCCTTGTGTTTGCTAATGGATAGGGTCAGGATCATTTCAGTTGTCCCCTCAAGGCATAAGAGAAGGCTGCACCCCTTTTTCCCTACCACTTTTTGTCTTTAGGTTACACAGTAAAGACCAGCATTTCTTTGTAACCTAACTGGCTTTTCCCTAGGCCGTCATCATTATAGCTGAGCTCGATCTATATTGTGAGACAGTTGAGAAAAGCTCTTTCTATATGGTGATTTTTGACACAGAGACTGTGTCAAAATGGTATCCATTTTCAAAACGACAACAGGAGTAGAATCTCCAGGATTACACCTACCCCGGCTCCACCCCTGGGCTCCCGTTAGCAGCCTTGCTCATACTCCTAAGCTCCAGAAGGCACAGACAGCCTGTGCATGGATCTGCTTCCTGCATAGCCATTCAGTCATCACGTCCTATTTTTTTCTGCCTTCATAACATTTCTCATGTATGCTTCCTCCTCTTCTCTGATACTACCATCTTCCTGGTACAGGCCCTCATCACCTCCTGCCTGGACTATTGAAATAGCCTGCTGGTTAGTCTCCCTGCCTCAAGCCACTCCTCAATCCAGTCAAACTTCACTCACCACAATGATCTTCCTAGAGTCAGCACGTGTCACTTCCCTATTCAATCAACTTCAGAGGCTTCCTATCATCTCCAGAATCAAATATAAAATCCCTTGTTTGGCTTTTAGTCCTCCATAGAGCAATTTGGAACTGTACTCAAAGGGTGACAAAACAGTGCATCCCTTTGATCCAGCAATGCCACTTCTAGGGCTGTATACCAAAGAAATCATAAAAAGGGGGTGAGGAGAAAGGACCTATATGTACAAAACTATTTATAGCAGCTCTTGTTGTGGTGGCAAAGAATTGGAAATTGAAGGGATGCCCATCAATTGGGGGATGGCCAAAGACATCGTGGTATATTATTGTAATGGAATACTGTTATACTATAAGAAAGGACAAGCAGGACAATTTCGGAAAAACCTGGACAAACTTACATGAACTGATGCAAAGTGCAGTGAGCAGAACCAGGAGACCATTGTACAGAGTAACAACAATACTGTATGATGATCAGCTGTGAATGACTTAGCTATTCTCAGCAATATAATGATCCAAGACAATTCCAAAGAACTTATGATGAAAAATGCTATCCACCTTCAGAGAAAGGACTGATAGAATCTGAATGCAGATGGAAGCATAATATTTTTCATTTTATTTTTTTCATGGGTTTTTTTTGGTTTGTGTTTTCTTTCACAACATGGAGAATATGTAAATATGTTTCTCATTATTGTACATGTTTAACCTATATCAAATTGCTTACCATTGCAGGGAGAGGAAAAGGGAGAGAGGGAAGGAGGGAGAGAATTTAGAACTCAAAATTTAAAGAAAAACAAATGTTAAAAACTGTTTTTATATGCAATAGGAAAAAATAAAATATTATTTTAAAAAAGCCCTCCATAATCTGGCCCTTTCCTCCCTTTTCAGTCTTATATCTTACTCTCTTGTTCCTTACTCTGTTATCAAGTGACACCGACATCCTCCTACAGAGGAAACTTCATCAATCAGTCAGTCAATTAGCATTCATGAAGCATCTACTGTGCACCAGGCACTGTGTAAGTTCTGGGTATGCCAAAAAAAAAAAGGCAAAAGACAATTCTTGCTGTCAAGGTGCTCACAGTCTAACGGGGGAGACAAAAAGCAAAACAGCTAGGCAAAAACAAGCTATATGCAGGAGAAATTGGAAGTAAGGAACAGAAGAAAGATACTAGCATTAAAAGGGATCATTAGGAAAGGCTTCTCTAGAAGATGGGATTTTAGCTAGGACTTGAAGGAAGTCAGAGAAGCCTGAGGGAGAGGTGAGCAGAGAACATTCCAGGTATGGGGTCAGCCAGTGAAAATGCCTGGAATTAGGGGATGATTGTCTTGTTTGAAGAACAGCAAGGAAACCAGTATTACTGGACTGAAAAGTGTATGGTGGTGGTGGGAGGAGAGGTCTAAGGAAAAATGGGGGAAGGAGAGGTTATGAAGGGCTTTGAATGCCAATAGAGGATTTTTAAAATTTGCTATTTTTACTATTCATTTTCTTTTCGTTGCAATAGCAGGCTATTGTAATAGTCCAGGCGTGAATACTAACTTCATTTTTTTGTTTTCTTCTCATGATTTTTCTTTTTCATTCTGATTCTTCTGTCACAATATGACTAATGTGGAAATGTGTTTAACATGATTGTACATGTGTAACCTATATCAGATTGCTTGCTGTCTTGAGAGAAGAGAGGGAGGGAGAAAAGTTTGGAACTGAAAATCTTACAAAATATTGAAAACTATATTTACATGTAACTGGAAAAAAAATACTATACACGGAAAAAATATAGCCCTGACTTGAGGTGGTGAAGGCCTGCCCCAGGGTAGTGGCAGTGTCATAGGAAAGGTGGGAGTATATTCAAGAGATGTTATAAAGTTAAAATCAATAGGCCTTGGCAACGAATTGGATATGTTGGTGGGGGGAGTGAGGGAGAGTGAGGGGTTGATGACATCTTAGTTGGGCACCAGGGTGACTAGGAGTATAGTAGTACCCTCAATTGTAACTGGGAAATTAGAGAGGAGGGTTTTGGGAAGAAGATAAGGAGTTCAGTTTTGGATATGTTGAGTTTAAAATGTCTATGGAACATTCAGTTCAAGATGTCCAATAGGAAGTTGGAGATGCTAGATAAGAGGTCAACAGAGAGGTTAGGGCTGTATCAAAAGATTTTAGAATCATTAGCATAAAGAGGATCATTGAATCCATGGGAGATGATGAGATCACCAAGTGAAATAGACTAGAGGGAGAAGAGGGCCCAGGACATAGCCCAGTGGGATGCCCTTGTTTAGCAGGCATGATCTGGATGATGATCCATCAAAGGAGACTAAGAAGGGATGGTCATATAGGTAGGAGGAGAACCAGGAAAGGATAGTATCAGAGAAGGGGGTGATAAACAGTTATCCAAGGTTTCAAAGAGGTCAAGCAGGATGAGGATAGAGAAAAGGCCATTAGATTGGGAAATTAAGAGACTATTAGTAACTTTGGGGAGAATAACTTTGGTTGAATGATGAGGTCAGAAGACAGAATGGAGAGAATGAGAGGAAAGGAAGTGGAGGCAGCCTTCTGGAGTTTAGCCAGAAAAAGGAAGAGAGATTTGGGATGATGGCTAATAGGGATGGATGAATCAAGTGCAAGTTTTTTGAGGATGGGTGAGTCATAGGCATGTTAGTAGGTTATAGGGAAGCAGCTGATAAAAAAGAAAGTCTGAAGATAAAGGAGAGAGTTGGGAGATAACAAAGGGGGCAATCTGCTAGAGAAGGCAAGAGAGAATGGAATCACTTATGCATGTAGCGGAGTTTGCTTTGGCAAAGAGAACGGCCACTTCGTTATTTGAGATGGGCTGAGGAAAAGATAGTGGCAGAAAGCATCAGGGTGATGTGCAACAAGGAAAGGTGAGAAGAAGAAGCTCTTGGCAAATGGCTTCTCCCTCCCAGTAACATAGGAGGCGAGTTTCTCAGCTGAGAAGGTGGAGGTTGGGGGAGCCATGGGAAGTCTGAGGAAGAAAGAAAAGGTTTGGAAGAGTTCTGTGGTTAGCATCTCCCAATTCCAAGGAACTGTTTCCCTTCTCATTTCTACCTCCTAGCTTCCCTGGCTTCCTTCAAGTCTTAGCTAAAGTCCCACCTTTTATGAGGAACCATTCCCATTACCTCTTAATTTTAGTGTCTTCTCTAAATTGCTGCTGTCCACAAGATTTATTTTCTTTTAGGAATATAGCAACGACATCCATAATCTCTGTGGGAGAGACTATTAAGATGGTATTTTAGCAGGGAGTCCCTAGACCTATGCAATCACTGTTTTAGAACAAGAACCAGAACTGAAAAGTGGCAGTGAGAAAAGAGAAGATGTAAAACCAGAAAAGATAAGCTCTATTTACAGCTTACTATGTTCTTACATCATATATCTTTTCTGTATTTACTTCCTCTAGCTTTACAATGCAGATGATGATGTTTGAAGGCAGTGAAATTCTGTCCTTTGTGGAGACAGAAAGAGAGGAATAGTGGTAATTTTAACCCAAGCTACTCTCAAGTTAGAGCCAGTCTTATTGAAATTTTAGAGATGTGTAACCCTAGGCAAATTAGTGCCACAATAAAATCAAATTAGGTATTGATTTAAAAGTTACAAAATTTTGAAAGTGACTCAAATTATATCCCTCACACAAGTTGTGTTGCAAAAGTTAGAAAAAAAATCAATCAATAAACATTTAAGTACCTAGCTAGATTTCTTTCTCAAAGACCAAGCCTTAAATCCAATTCACTCTAGAGCTCCTAGATAGGTCCCTGCCCTCCTAGCACAGAGTGAATGTAAATACCAAATAGTACCTATTTCTCTTTTGGCCAGGAACCCTGAGGGTCTTCCCCCTCCCAGTTTGATTTTTTTTTTATTAAAGGGGCCATCCCTTGATTAACTTCTTAAAGAGGCCTATTGACTGAATGGGTGTTACATCATTCAAAGTGAGGACCTGAAAAGGTCTTAGCCTGAAAGGACCAGGGTCTCCCAGTGCATCCTGGGTCATCTCCAGTCATCCTGATGAATATCTGGCCACTGGACCCAGATGGCTCTGGAGGAGAAAGTGAGGCTGGTGACCTTGCACAGCCCTCTGTCACTCAAATCAAAGTCAACTACAAGTCATGTAGTCATTTCCCTGATGTCATGGTCCTCTTCAAGAATGAAGGACAAACACATTAAGTACCTACTGTTGTTCCAGGTGGGGCAGCTAGATAGCTCAGTGGATAGGGCCCTGAGTTCAAAACCAGACTCAGACACTTACTAGCAAGTCACTTAACTTCCATTTGTCTTAATCTACTAGAGAAGGAAATGGCAAACTACTCTTGTATCTTTTCAAAGAAAGCCCCATGGACAGTATGGTCTATGGGATTGCAAAGAGTCAGATGTGATTGAACAACGAATGTTCCAGGCACACCATGCTGGGCTCTGCACTAAGTATCCAAATATCCAAAAAGCTTAGGAATCATGAGAAGGATTACAAGATGAATGTGAAACTGACTGAGGGTATGTAAATTTTGTAAGACAGGGAACAGGAGGTTCAATTGAAAACATCAGTGCTTCATACTTGGCCATCACAAATATATTAATATGATTGAAAAATAACTTTAAACTAGTATAATATAATCATTTCTGTTGAAGCTGGTAGGATCATTGAGGTTAACAGTCTCAATCTGGCAAAATGCACTTTATATCACAGTTAATGACCACAGAAAGTCCTGACCTTGGTTTTTATATCAGCAAGGAGTACTCCCCTGAGACCAAACTGAACCTATCATGTCTCACAGCTCTGCATGTTATCAACTCCTGTACCATGGGCATCTTTAGCCTCCTGCATTTTCCTCAGAATGTTCCACTCCAGGCATTAACCTTACTTAGTCCAATCTCATTTAGCTAATGAGATCTGACCCAGATCCATTGAGATTGTTTTCAGAAGCCCCCTAACAGGTGGTGTTCCTAGATACCAAGGACAGTGCACATATAATAGAAAAGAAGAATGGATATGCCAGAGGCAGGATTTGTGCTATGCTGCTAGTTTCAATGAGACCTAATATTCTTTCTATTATTCTTTTTGAGAAGGATGATAATGGTTACATTTGGTGTATAAGGACAGACAGGCATACAGATGATTATGCCACCTGTAATTCACACATAGCCAGAGGCATAAAGCAGATAGTAGCAGACTGTAACAAGTTACAAATGAGCAATTACGCAAGAGAATCAGTGAAAAAAAAATGCCATCAGAGAAATGTATAGCCAGAAAGAAAAGGCAAATGACTTTCATAGGAAGAGTCAGTCAGTCAACAAGCAATCATTAAGCTCTATTGCTATCTTCACATTGTCAGGAGAACATGAGGAAGGCTCTCAGCAAGTCATGTGGATCCTCTGGTAAATTTATGGAAGGACGTGGAAAAAAGCAAATGGGCAGGCATGGATGGCTTGTGATTTATATCACTAGAGGGAGTACTTACATTAATGAGATCACAGATCCACTGGAGCACTAGTGAATTTTTAAATAGAGAAAGAATCACTTAAAACAAGCCAAATCGCTCTTTTTCATGAGAAATGACCTTGTGCTAGGTTTATACTCTGTATATTCCAGATATGTTCTCCTTTTGTTTAACTTCTCTACTGTTTTAGCTGATGTTTAAATTGACTCTTACTCCCTGTTTCCCTACCCCAACTTCAGGAACCACAGAAAAATCAAGAACCTAAAGAATTTCTCCCACAGAAAAGCAAAGAGGTTTACTACAGAAAACTCTCTGTTTGCAGTTGCCCGTTCTCCCATTTCTTCGTAAAATTCTTTTCTTATTGGTGTTCCATATAAGTTGCTCAGATTTATCATAAAATACATTCAACTATTGTTAGACTAAAGGACACTGGTTCACTTGCCCTCTCTCTCTTTTTCCGCTAAGTGACCACTCTCAGTCTAGTTTTAGGCATGGGTGAACTAATTTCAGTCCTGGGGAAACCTAGCTCTTAAAGAGAGGAATAGGGTTCTTTTTCTCAGACTTCTTCAGTCTTAACAAATCCACATTGGGAACTTGGAGAAAATTACTTAAAACATAGTTTTGGCTTACAACTATGATGACCCCAATAGTGGACAGTGGAAAGGCACTTGATATAAAATATAAATCAGGTATAGGGCAGGTTTTTTTGATAAACAGCATTTTGTTCCAATTTAAAAATTATAGTTTCAACATTCATTTTTAAAATAAGATTTTGAATTCCAATTTTTTTTCTCCTTCCCTCTCTTCTATGCCCTCTCCCCAAGAGAGCAAGCAATCTGATATAGCTTATACATGTGCAACCATGTAAGCATATTTCCACATAAATCATGTTGTGAAAGAAGAATCAGAACAAAAGGGAAAAGCCAAAAAAAGTGAAAATAGTATGCTTCACTCTGCATTCAGACTCCATAGTTGTTTCTCTGGATGTGGACAGCATTTTCCATCATGAATCTTTTGGAATTGTCTTGGATCATTATATTACTGAGAAGAGGTAAGTCAGTCATAGTTGATTGTCTTACAATGTTGCTGTTACTGTGTATAGTACTGGCTTTGTTCACTTCACTCGGCATCAGTTCATTTAAGTCTTTCCAGGTTTTTCTGAAATCCATCTGCTCATCATTTCTTATAGCACAGTAGTATTCCATTACATTCATATACCATGACATGTTCAGCCATTCCCCAATTGATGGGCGTCCCCTCAGTTTCTAATTCTTTGCCACCACAAAAAGAGCTGCTATGAATATTTTTGTGCATATAGGTTCTTTTCTCTTTTTTATGGTCTCTTTGAGACACAGACCTAGTAATGGTACAGTTTGATTACCCTTTGAGCATAGTTCCAAATTGCTCTTCAAAATGGTTGGATCAGTTCAGAACTCCGCCAACAATGCATTGGTGTCCCAATTTTCCCACATGTACTCCAACATTTATCATTTTCCCTTTTTGTCATATTATCCAATCTGATAGGTGTGAGGTAGTACTTCAGAGTTGTTTTAATTTGCATTTCTCTAATCAATACTGATTTAAAGCATTTTTTCATGGATAGCCTTAATTTCTCCATCTGAAAACTGCCTAGTCATGTCCTTTGACCATTTATCAATTAAGGAATGACTTGTATTTTTATAAAATTTGACTCAGTTCTCTATATATTTGAGAAATGAAGGCTTTATCAGAAACACTTGCTGTAAAAATTATTTCCCATCTTTCTGCTTTCCTTCTAATCTTGATTGTGTTGGTTTTGTTTGTGCAGAAACTTTTTAATTTAATATAATCAAAACTATCCATTTTGCATTTTATAACATTCTCTGTCTTTTGTTTGGTCATAAATTCTTCCCCTCTCCATAGATCTGGAGGGTATTCTTTGCTCTCATAAATTGCTTATGGTATCACCTTTTATGTTTAAATCATGTACCCATTTTGAGCCTATCTTGTTATATGGTGTGAGATGTTGGTCTATGCCTAGTTTCTGTCATACTATTTTCCAGTTTTCCCAGCAGTTTTTTTTTTTGTTGAATAGTGAGTTCTCATCCCAGAAGCTGGAGTCTTAGCTCTATAAAATAATTTTTTGGTAGTTTGATTGCTATGGCACTGAATAAGTAAATTAATTTAGGTAGAATTGTCATTTTTATTATATTAGCTCAGCCTACCTATGAGCAATTGATAGTTTGCCTGTTGTTTGGATCTGATTTTATTTATGTGAAAAGTGTTTGTAATTGTGTTCATATATTTCCTAGATTTGTCTTGGCAGGTAGACTCCCAAATATTTTATAGTCATTTTAAAATGGAATTTCTCTTTTTACCTTATCTGTCTGAGCTTTGTTGGTAACATATAGAAATGCTGATGATTTATATGGATTTATTTTATATCCTGCAACTTTGGTAAAGTTGATAATTATTTCAAGTAGTTTTTCAGTTGATTCTCCTATATTCCCTAAGTATACTATCATGTCATCTGCAAAGAATGATAGTTTTGTTTCTTCATTGTCTAGTCTAATTCCTTCAATTTCTTTTTTTCTCTTATCTCCAAAGCTAATATTACAATACAATATTGAATAATAATGGCTATAATGGATGACTTTGTTTCACCCCTGATCTTTTTGGGAAGGCTTCCACTTATCTACATATAATGCTTGCTGATGGTTTTAAATTCATGCTATTTATCATTTTAAGGAAAGTTCTATTTATTCCTATACTCTCTGGTGTTTTTAATAGGAATGAGTGCTGTATTTTTTCAAAAGCTTTTTTCTGCATCTATTGAGATAATCTTATAATTTGTTAGTTTTATTATTGATATGGTCTATTGTGCTAATAGTTTTCCCAACATTGAACCAGTACTGTATTCCTGGTACAAATCCCACCTGGTCATGGTGTATTATCCTCATAATAAGTTGCTGTAATCTCTTTGCTAATATTTTACTTAAGATTTTTGCATCAACATTCATTAGAGAAATTGGTCTATAATTTTCTTTCTCTGTTTTGACTCTTCCTGGTTTAAGTATCAGCACCATATTTGTATCATAAAAGGAATTTGGTAGAACTTCTTCGTCTATTTTTCCAAATAGTTTATAAAGTATTAGAATTAATTGTTCTTCAGATGTTTTGTAGAAGTCACTTGTAAATTCATCTAGCCTTGGAGATTTTTTCTTCGGGAATTCATTGATGGCTGGCTCAATTTCTTTTTCTAAAATGGGATTATTTAAATATTTTATTTCCTCTTCTGTTAATCTGGGCAATTTATATTTTTGTAAATATTTATCCATTTCACTTAGATTGTCAGATTTATTGGCATAGAGTTGGGCAAAATAGCTGCTAATTATTGTTTTAATTTCCTCTTCATTAGTGGTGAATTCATCCTTTTCATTTTTGATTCTGGTAATTTGGTTTTCTTCTTTATTTCTTTTTTAAAAATCAAATTAACCAAAGGTTTATCTATTTTGTTGGTTATTTCATAAAACCAACTCCCAGTTTTATCAGTTCAATAGTTTTCTTACTTTCAATTTTATTAATTGCTCCTTTCATTTTCAGAATTTCTAATTTTGTATTTAATTGGGGATTTTAAATTTGTTCTTTTTCTAGCTTTTTAAATTGTATGCCCAATTCATTGATCTGCTTTTTCTCTATTTTATTCATGTAAGAATTTAGAGATATAAAATTTCCCCTAAGAACTTCTTTGGCCACATCCCATAAATTTTGGCATATTGTCTCATTATTGTCATTCTCTTTGATGAAATTATTGATTGTTTCTATGATTTTTTTTGTTTGACCCACTCATTCTTTAGGGTTAGATTACTTAGTTTCCAATTATTTTAAAATATATTTTTCCATGGTCTTTTACTGCATGTAATTCTTATTGCATCATGATCTGAAGAGGATATATTTAATATTTCTGCCTTTCTTCATTTGATTTTGATGTTTTTATGCTCTAATCCATGGTCAGTTTTTGTGTAGGTGCCATGTATCCCCATTCTCCAGAGGTCTATCATATCTAACTTTTCTAAAATTCTATTCACCTCCTTAACTTCTTTTTTGTTTATTTTGTGGTTAGATTTATCTAGTTCTGAGAGAGGGGGGTTGAGGTCCCCCAGTAGTATAGTTTTGCTGTCTATTTCTTCCCATAACTCACTTAACTTCTCCTCTAAGAATTTGGATGCTATACCACTTGGTGTATATATATTTACTATTTATATTACTTCATTATCTATGGTACCTTTTTAGCAAAATGTAGTTTCCTTCTTTGTCTCTTTTAATTAGATCTATTTTTGCTTTTGCTTTTTCTGAGATCAGGATTGCTACCCCTGTTTGTTTGTTTTTTTTACTTCAGCTGAAGCATAATATATTCTGCTCCAATCTTTTACCTTTACTCTCTGTGTGTCTCTCTACTTCAAATGTGTTCCTTGTAAACAATATATTGTAGGATTCTTCTTTTTAATTCATTCTATTATCTACTTCCATTTTATGGGAGAGTTCATCCCATTCACATTCACAGTTATGATTACTAACTGTGTATTTCCCTCCATCCTATTTCCCCCCTTTTTATACTTTTCTCTCCCCTTTCACCCTCTCCCTCCTCACCAGCATTTTGCTTCTGACCACTGTCTCTCTGAATCTCCCTTCCCTTCTATTAGCCCCCTGCATTTTCTTTCCTCTTTCCCCTCCTACTTCCCTATAGAGTAAGATAGATTTCTCTACCCAACTAAGTGTGTATGTTATTCCCTCTTTGAGCCAAACCTGATGAGAGTAAGGTTCACACAATGCTTACCCCTCCCTTCTTTTCCTCTACTGTAATAGGTCTTTCATGCCTCTTCATGTGATATAATTTACCCCATTCTGCCTCCCCCTTTCCTCTTTTCCCAGAACAATCCTTTTTTCACCCCTTAATTTTTTTTATTATCACATCAAAGTCAACTCATACCCACATGCTTTTTCTAAGTATACTCCTTCTAACTGCCCTGAGATACAGTTCTTAAGAATTACAAGTATCATCTTCCCAAGTAGTGATGTAAACAGTTTAACCTTATTGAATACCATAGTTTTTTCTTTGTGCTTCTCTTGAGTCTTGAATTTCAAGATCAAATTTTCTGTTCAGCTCTGGTCTCTTCAACAGGAAAGTTTGAAAGTCCCCTATTTCATTGAATGTTCATCTTTTCTTTTTTTTTTTTACAACTGATAATTTTATTTAACACTATCAAGTTTGTAAAAGGTTTCACATATATCACTTTCATTTTAGTCTCAAAAACAACTCTTTGTAGTTAGTATCATGGGTATTATTAAATTTTTTTTATAAGTGAGGGCTTAAGAGTTTAAGAGATTTGGCTACATCCACTTGTCAAATAAGGTTCTAAAGGTGGAATTTGAATTCTGGTTTTCCTGATATCCAACCATGTCCCAATGTCCTTTCATGACTAACATTAAGGTCATTCAACTATGCTACTGCTAAAACCTAGAGAGGGAATGAAAGAATTGGAAGGTGGATAAGTATCTTGCTTCTCAGGATAATTTAGTCTTTACATTAATTAAGGGAAATTAGTGTCACTCTCTACCAGAGTCAGCCTTATAGATGAGCAGTGTAGATGGTATGAAAAGTATGACTTAAGTTGCAGGATACCATGAGAGAAAGGGAAATCAATTCAGCATCAGGAGGTGTGGGTTGTTGTCAGACTTTAACTAGCTTTTTTTTTTCCTTCCTTTTTTTGTTTGTTTTTATTTAATTTATTTAATATTTTTTAGTTTTCAGCACTGATTTTCACAAGAGTTTGAATTACAAATTTTCTCCCCATTTCTACCCTCCCCCCCCCAGTCCAAGATGGCATATATTTTGGTTGCTCCATTTCCCAGTCAGCCCTCATGTCACCCCACTCCCCACCCCATCCCTTTTTCCCTCACTTTCTTGTAGGGCAAGACAAATTTCTATGCACCATTGCTTGTATATCTTATTTGCTAGTTGCATGCAAAAACTTGTTTTTTAACATCTTCTTTTGAAACTTTGAGTTCCAAATTCTCTCCCTTTTTCCCTCCCCACCCACCCTCCCTAAGAAGGCAAGCAATTCAACATAGGCCACATGTGTATCATTATGCAAAACCCTTCCACAAAACTATATTTTGCTCCTTCCTATCCTATCCCCCTTTATCCAATTTTCTCCCTTGACCCTGTCCCATTTCAAAAGTGTTTGCTTTTGATTACCTCCTCCTCCTATCTGCCCTCCCTTCTATCATCCCCCATTTTTTATCTCCTTCCTCCTTCTTTCCTGTGGGGTAAGATACCTAATTGATTGTGTATGTTATTCCCTCCTCAGGTCAAATCTGATGAGAGCAAGATTCACTCATTCCCCCTCACCTGCCCCCTCTTACCTCCCAACAGAACTGCTATTTCTTGCCACTTTTATGTGAGATAATTTACCCCATTCTATCTCTCCCTTTCTCCCTCTCTCATTCCTTAATTTGATTTTATTTTTTAGATATCATCCCTTCATATTCAACTCACCCTGTGTCCTCTGTGTGTGTTTATACACATACATACGTACATATATATGTATATATGTGTGTGTATATATATATATGGATATATATACACACATATATACATACATATATACATACATATATATATATGTATATATATATATGTATATTCTCTTCAGCTACCCTAATACTGAGGTCTCATGAATTATACACATCATCTTTCCATGTAGGAATGTAAATAAAACAATTCAACTTTAGTAAGTCCCTTGTGATTTCTCTTTCTTGTTTACCTTTTCATGCTTCTCTTGATTCTTGTGTTTGAAAGTCAAATTTTCTATTCAGCTCTGGTCTTTTCACTGAGAAAGCATGAAAGTCCTCTATTTTATTGAAAATCCATATTTGGCCTTGGAGCATGATACTCAGTTTTGCTGGGTAGGTGATTCTTGGTTTTAATTCTAATTCCATTGACCTCTGGAATATCGTATTCCAAGCCCTTTGATCCCTTAATGTAGAAGCTGCTAGATTTTGTGTTGTTCTTTTTTTTTCTTTTTTCTCCTTTTTTTTTTAATTTAACATATTTAGTTTTCAGCATTGGTTTTCACAAGAGTTTGAATTACAAATTTTCTCCCCATTTCTCCCCTCCCCCCCACTCCAAGATGGCATATATTCTGGTTGCCCTGTTCCCCAGACAGCCCTCCCTTCTGTCACCCCACTCCCCTCCCATCCCCTTTCCCCTTCCTTTCTTGTAGGGCAAGATAAATTTCTATGCCCCATTGCCTGTGTATCTTATTTTCTAGTTGCATGCAAAAACTTTTTTTTGGTTGTTTTTGAACATCTGTTTTTAAAACTTTGAGTTCCAAATTCTCCCCCCTCCTCCCTTCCCACCCACCCTCCCTAAGAAGTCAAGCAATTCAACACAGGCCACATGTGTATCATTATGTATGATCCTTCCACAATACTCATGTTGTGAAAGACTCACTATATTTTGCTTCTTCCCAACCCATCCCCCTTTATTGAATTTTGTCCCTTGACCCTGTCCCCTTTCAAAAGTGTTTGTTTTTGATTACCTCCACACCCATCTGCTGTCCCCTCCATCATCCCCTCCTTTTTTTTTATATTCTTCCCTCTTCTTTCCTGTGGAATAAGATACCCAATTGAGTATGTATGGTATTCCCTCCTCAGGCCAAATCTGATGAGAGCAAGATTCACTCATTCCCCCCTCACCTGCCTTCTCTCCTCCTCCCCCAGAACTGCTTCCTCTTGCCACCTTTATGCAAGATAATCCATCCCATTCTCTCCCTATCTCCCTCTCTCAATATATTCCTCTCTCATCCCTTAATTTGATTTTATTTCTTTTAGATATCTTCCCTTCATCTTCACCTCACCCTGTGTCCGCTCTCTCTCTCTCTCTCTCTCTATATGTATATATATATACATATATATACACATACATATATACATACATACACATTCACTTATATATATATACATAAACATATATATTATATATATAATATATAAATATCCATATTCCCTTCAGCTACCCTAATACTGAGGTCTCATGAATTATACACATCATCTTTCCATGTAGGAATATAAACAAAACAGTTCAACTTTAGTAAGTCCCTTGCAATTTCTTTTCCTTGATTATCTTTTCATGCTTCTCTTGATTCTTGTGTTTGAAAGTCAAATTTTCTATTCAGCTCTGGTCTTTTCACTGAGAAAGCTTGAAAGTCCTCTATTTTATTGAAAATCCATATTTTGCCTTGGAGCATGATATCGTATTCCAAGTCCTTCGATCTCTTAATGTGGAAGCTGCCAGATCTTGGGTTATTCTGATTGGGTTTCCACAATACTCAAATTGTTTCTTTCTGGCTGCTTGCAGTATTTTCTCCTTGATCTGGGAGCTCTGGAATTTGGTGACAATATTCCTAGGAGATTTCTTTTTGGGATCTATTTGAGGAGGCGATCAATGGATTCTTTCAATTTCTATTTTGCCCTGTGGCTCTAGAATATCAGGGCAGTTCTCCTTGATTATTTCTTGAAAGATATCTAGGCTCTTTTTTTGATCATGGCTTTCAGGTAGTCCAATAATTTTTAAATTATCTCTCCTGGATCTATTTTCCAGGGCAGTGGTTTTTCCAATGAGATATTTCACATTGTCTTCCATTTTTTTCATTCCTTTGGTTCTGTTTTATAATATATTGATTTCTCATAAAGTCACTAGCTTCCACTTGCTCCAATCTAATTTTTAAGGTAGTATTTTCTTCAGTGGTCTGTTGGACCTCCTTTTCCATTTGGCTAATTCTGCCTTTCAGGGCATTCTTTTCCTCATTGGCTTTTTGGAGCTCTTTTGCCATTTGAGTTAGTCTATTTTTTAAGGTGTTGTTTTCTTCAGTGTATTTTTCAGTATTTTTTGGGGTCTCCTTCAGCAAGTCATTGACTTGTTTTTCATAGTTTTCTCGCATCCTTCTCATTTCTCTTCCCAATTTTTCCTCTACTTCTCTAACTTACTTTTCCAAATCCTTTTTGAGCTCTTCCATGGCCTGGGACCAATTCATGTTTTTCTTGGAGGCTTCTGTTGTAGGCTCTTTGACTTTGTTAACTTCTTCTGTCTGTATGTTTCGGTCTTCTTTGTCCCCAAAGAAAGAATCCAAAGTCTGAGACTGAATCTGGGTGCGTTTTCGCTGCCTGGCCATATTCCCAACCAACTGACTTGACCCTTGAGTTTTTCAGCGGGGTATGACTGCTTGTAGACTAGATAGTTCTATGTTCCACGTTTGGGGGGGATGTGCCAGCTCTGCCACACCAGCACTACTCCTTCCCCAAGAAACCCCAACCCAGACGGGACTTAAATCTTCAGCAGGCTCTGCACTCCCTCTCTGATCTGCCACTTAATTCCTCCCACCAGGTGGACCTGGGGCCAGAAGCAACTGCAGCTGCAGCTGCCCCACCTCTGTTGCCCCTGGGGCTGGTAGCCGAACTGAGAACTCTTTCCACTCCCGCAGCTTTTCCCACTAACCTTCTCTGTTGTCTTTGGTGTTTGTGGGTTGAGAAGTCTGGTAACTGCTGCAGCTCACTGATTTGGGGTGCTAGGGCCTGTTCCGCCCAGCTCCTGGTCTGGTTGGTTCAGGTGCAGCCCATGCTGGGCTGTGCTCCTCTCCGCTCCCAGCTCCGTGTGAAAGACCTTACTCAGCGACCATCCAGGCTGTCCTGGGCTGGAGCCCTGCTTCCCTCTGCTATTTCGTGGGGTCTGCAGTTCTAGAATTTGTTCAGAGCCATTTTTTATAGGTGTTTGGAGGGACCTGGGGGGGAGCTCACGCAAGTCCCTGCTTTCCAGCTGCCATATTGGCTCTGCCTCCCCCCAAATGTCCATCTTTTCTCATGAAAAATTATGCTCAGTTTTGCTGAGTAGTTGATTCTTCCTTGTAATCCAAGCTCTTTAGCTTTCCAGAGTATCATATTCCAAGGCCTCTGATGCTTTAATGTATAAACTGCAAAGTCCTGTGTAATCCTGACTGTGGATGCCTAATATTTGAATTATTTCTTACTGGCTGCTTGTAGTACTTTTTCCTTGATCTGATAGTTCTGGAATTTGCTTTTCTTTCAGGAAGTGATTGGTGGATTCGTTCAATGACTATTTTCCCTTTTTGTTCTAGGATATCAGGAGAGTTTTCTTTGATAATTTCTTGAAAGATGCTGTCCAGGCTCCTTTTTTGATTGTGGTTTTCATATATATCAAATATATATTCATATATATTTATATATTCATATATATTCATATATATTATATATTCATATATATCATATATATATTCAAATATATCTCAATATATTTATATATATATATTTATATATATATAAATATATCTCAAAAATATCTCAATAATTGATAAATTATCTCTCATGGATCTATTCTCTAGGTCAGTTGTTTTTCCAATGAGGTATTTTACATTTTCTTCTTTTTTTTCATTCTTTTGATTTTGTTTGACTGATTCTTATGTCTTATAGAGTCATTAGCTTCTACTTGCCCAATTCTAATTTTTTTTAATGTTTATAAACATTTGGAATTTTATAAGGAAAAAACAACATATCACAACCATTAACTTTGTTACGGTTAGCTCTCCTCTTGGATATCCTCACAATGATATTTGTACATACTCACAACAATGGTTTCTCATTGTTTATTAGTCTTCATTAAACAGACATCTTAGAAGAAGGAAAAGGAACTCAGGGCACTACCATTTAACTTGTTTCAATGTTTCTCCACAAATGGTGAAAAATACTAAACTACAGACATGGTATAATTGTAATGTGGCCAATGTTATAAATATGGAATTATAAATTTAAAACATTTTATGGTTTAAAAAATAAATCTGGTAGTAAATGCAGCTCTGTGGGGTTTCTGCGTCTAGTAGGGCTGGTCTCTGTGCTCCTGACAGTGCTCGCCTTTATCCATTTTTCCAGTTCCCCCATGCCCACTTCTGCCTGCCATCTGCTCCATGAGAGGCCTAAAAGGACCTACAGGTCCTCTTCTTCTAACACCAAAGCCTCCTTGATCATTTCCTCGACCTTCCTGGGAGCTGCCTCTGTCTCCACCTTGGCTTCCTCTGAACATGCCACCAGGCCCTCCACAGTCCATGAGGCCATCTCTGCTACCCGTCATGCCACCAGGGCCACCTCTGCCATGTTCTCCACCTGAAGGTAGAAAGGGTGGTGGAAGAAATCCCTCTGGCTGAGGGGCCTTACACTGATTACACTCCATTCTCTAGGCAAAATTCTGGTTTCCACAGATTAGATTAGGGCACTGCTAATCTCCTGCTCTGTGCTGCATGTTTCCTCCTCCTCAAAGGTTTCCTCTGAAACCCCTGGGTTCTCTTGGTGGAAAACCTCCCCCATCTCCTTCTTTGCCTTCCATTCTACCCATGAGACCTCCTGACCCCCTGGCCCTCCAGGACCTCCTCGCAGAGGAGGAGGCATCCCTCTGTCTTGACAAGGTGGCATGTCCCCTCACGTGCTATTCATTGGAGGTTTCTTCCAACAAGAGACACTTTGATTTTGCTGCCTTGGAAGTCTTTCCCATCAAACCATTCTACTGCAGTCTTTGCAGTAGGTGAGTTGTTGTAGGATACTGTGGCATCTCCCTTTGGTGTTCCGGTTTCTTTGTCTAAGTAAATGTTTATCATCAGCTGCCCAGTTCTTTTGTTCATCTTGACAACCCCACACTGTTTGAAAAAGTCTGCCAGCTCATCAACAGTCACATTTTCATTCAGTCCTTGTACATAAGTTGCACTGTTTTCTGAGTCTTCATCTGATTCTACAGGTGGGCCTAAGTCAAGGTCTGGTCCTTCTTCCATAGGTCTGACAGGCTTGTTGAAGCCACCTCACTCTGAAGCACTGCCCATTCTACCATATCTTCCTCCTCCTGCTCCTCCCCACCCATCTCTGCTCATACCTCCATGATCAAATCCCCCTCTTGCCCTAACCCTGGTTATCAGGGCCACTCATGCTCCAGTTTTCTCTAGGTCCGGAAAAGCCTCCAGACTCCAGCCCATATCCACCCATGCTACTGGCATGATCCTGCTGGAATGCACTCTATTACCCATAGCTGCTGCTCTGTTGGCTATATTGACTTGGAGCCTGGCTGTAGGATCCAGCTTGGGGGGTAGAACTAGTAGGGGGCTGCTGCTCATAGCTGCTCTGTTGACCATAGGTATTTGCTGAGAGTAACTGCTTTGATCATAACTAGTTAGCTGGGTAGAGGAATAGCTGGTTGGAGAATAGGATGGCTGCATGGGGTAGCTGCCTGGCACCTGTGGGTAACTGGAGTTGCTTTGTCTGTATCCTAGGCTGGGCTGACTGGAGCCTGCAGTACTAGACTGAGGCCAACCAGTCTCAGCAGGCTTTCTACCACCCTGGGGTCTCGCAGGTGCAGTGATTGCTGGCTGCTGCTTGTAGGCGGGGTAAGCAGGCTGGGTGCCATATGCAGACTGTACTGCATAGGATGCCTGGGTGGTTGTAACTGTAGCAGAGGTGGTATTGTAGGCCCCTGTCCCATATCCTTGGACAGAGTGACTATAAACCTGAGGTGCAGTTGGTGTAGTATAATTGGAGGCTATCTATAAGAGGTTGCATATGTGCTCTGCCCATATGTTGTAGTTGTCTAAGCCTGTGTATTGCTGACATCATTAGGTTGCCCGTAGGTTCCACAACTTTGTTGTCCACGTGCCTGGGTGGTCTGCACACATCCTTGAGCTGGCTGAGCTGCAGCTTGACTGTAGGTACTATGGTCCATGGATGCCATTTTTTTCTCCTTCCCCAATTCTCATTTTTAAGGAATTATTTTCTTTGGTTAGCTTTTGTACCTCCTTTTCCATTTGGCCAATTCTACTTTTAAAGGAGTTATTTTCTTCGGTGGATTCTCTTTTCAATTTGGCTGGTTCTATTTTCTTTTAAGGAGTTGGTTTTTTTAGTCAATTTTTGTGCTCTCTTTTCCAAGCTGTTGACTCTTTTTTCATAATTCTCTTGTATAACTCATTTCTTTTCCCCATTTTTCTTCTACCTCTTTTACTTAATTTTTAAAATCCTTTTTTGAGCTCTTCCAAGAGAACTTTTTGGGCTCGAGACCAATTCATATTCCCCTTTGAGGCTTTGCATATAGGCATTCTGACATTGCTGTCCTCTTCTGAGTCTGTATTTTGATCTTCCCTGTCACCATAGTTGATTTCTGTGGTCAGGGCTCTTTTTTGTCTTTTTTTCATTTTTAAAAGTTGAGCTGTGCTCATGGGGTACAGTGGGCACTATCCCAAGCTTCTTACATGGGACAGTTATTTATTTCTTACACATAAAATAAATGCTTAACAGAAGACACTCACAGGAGCATGTTAACAAAGATGTAAACAAGCAATAGTAATAACTTATAACTACTGTCACATTCTCCTGAGAGCCTGAGGCTCAAAACATCAAACATAAAGCAGTTTGCAGGACCATTGAATTCACATTTCATCTTCAACTTGACCCTCTGTTTTTCTCAAGGTCCATAGTGAGACCAAGGGGTTAGGTTCATCGTCTTGCTGTACATCATCTTCTTTGATGTAAAAAAAAAATCCTCCTATGGCCAATCAGTTCTGAATAAGAAATCCAGGATAAAGCTGCCTCCAAGGCTGAATACATTTATTTTGACATCAGTATTCAGTCACCTATGCTCAGAGAACAAAACACAGATTGGAAAAGACATCCAGAGGCGAAAGGCCTAGACTCAGTTCACCTAACTCGGTTCACCTATGCTTTAGCTTCCACATGGGAGTAGTTTAACATTTCAGCTAGAGTTGGGAGACAGGCACCAAAATTTACCCTACTCCTTCAGGGAGCACCTCAAAGGATCATGACAGAGTAGTCAGGAACAAAGAGAGGAAGAGGGCAGAGTCAATCTTTTTAAAGTTCCCTGAATGGACCATTCCTTCTGGCTTCAATCCTCTCTGATGAAACTTTGATACCTTCTCCTCTCTATAACCATCACTGGCTTCAGGATCAACATACCATTCAAAGTTTGTTGCATAATCCAAAAATGATAAGCCCTGCAGGACTAAGTCACATGTTTCCCTGTATATAGCTGTGGCATAGACTCCATGTGGGTGTTCTCTAGCCAAAGTAAATCAGGAGGCCTACTATTTACCCTTCCAACCATTACACGTGTTATTTTTAAAATTTCATTTTATTTTCCAATGAAGTTGCACCTTCTTTCCATCCTACCTCCTGTTCCCCTCCCCAATCCCCAAATGAGAAAGAAAGAAAAAGACCCCTGTTACAAATACGTATAGTCAAGCAAAACAAATGCCCACCTTAACCATGTCCAAAAATAAATATATCTCAATCTGCACTTTGAGTTCATCACCTCTGTCAGGAGATGGGTAACATGTTTCATCATTAGTGGAATGCTGAAATAGTGAAGCCCCCTCAGCATGGGATAAGACCTGTTCTCTCCTACCATCCACCCCTACCCTGCACCCCTTCTATATTTTTAGAAACTGCTCTGCTGAGAAAGATAAGAAATTACATCAGTAGACAGACACCTGCAAGGTCCTGTTTATCTAGCTTTTACTCCCTTTTCCCTGGTCTCACACCTGCCTTTTTGTTCTTTGTTCTCTGTTGCTGGGGAGAAAATTCCACATTTAGAATGTGAGCTCCAAACCTAGTCAATGGGAAGAGGAGCCAGTAGGGGGTGGGGGAACTTTGCGTTAGGGTCTATATAACTTGCTTTGAGCTGTATGCCATGCACACTTGCTGGCATCATCTTGGGACACACTGGTGTGTGTCCTTTCTCATGAGAAATCCATAATATCCTTTTTGCCTTTTCTCAATAATGGTCTCTGTCTATTTTTAATGTGAGTAGTGGTCTCAGACCCACACAGTCATATACACCTGAGTTACGGGACCTCTGTTACTCAGTCTGCTTCTGTGCTTTTAAGAGCCTTTGTTGCCCAGACTCTTGTCCCTGAGGTTGTTGGTCCCATATACTCAGTCTGTTCCCCTGTTTTCCCTCAGTCAGCTCTTCCCACAGCTAGGTGGCACACTAGAGTCACAAAGACCCAAGGCCAAATCCAGTCTTGGACACTGACTAGCTGTGTGACCCTGAGCAAGTCACTTCATCCCTGTTTGCCTCAGTTTCCTTGTTGGTAAAATGGGATAATAATAGACCTCTCAGGGTTGTTGTGAGGACCGAATGAGATAATACTTGTAGTTAGCACAGTGTGTGGCACATAATAGGTGCTGTATAGATGATAGTTATTGTGGTAGTCATGTGAATCAAGAGATATAGATTGTGATGGTAGAAGTGACAAGATTTAGCGATTGATCGGATGTGGGATGAGAGAGTGAGGAGTCAAGTATGACACCATGAGAATTTGGGTGATTAGAAGAATAGCGATGCGCTTCTCAGAAACAGGGAGGTTTAGAAGAGAGACGATTCTTTAGGGAAAGATAATGTGTTCTGGTTTTGACATTTCAAGCTTGAGATGTCTAAATGGGAGATGTCCAAGAGGCAGGTGGTAATGGGGGCTCAGGAGAGAGGGTGGACCTAGATATATAGATATGGGAATCATCTGAGATGGTCATTGAATCCACAGGAACTGATGAGATCAAGTGAGATAGTATAGAGGAAGAAGAAAAGAAGGTCCAAGATGGAGCTTTGGGGATGTCTACAGTAAAGGGACATGGCACGAATGAAAATCCAACAAAAGAGGCTGAGGAGGGAGAGATAGGAAGAGAACTAAGAGACATCAGGATCATAAGAACCCAAAGATGAGAAAGTATATAGAAGGAAAGGGTGATCAACAGAGTTAAATGCTACAGAGGTCAAGAAGTATGAGAACCAAGCAAAGGTCATTAGTTAAAGTCAGTTAAATTAATAGGTCATTGGTAATTTCTTGGCCTTCTTTATTGCACTGCTGACCTGACATTTTGGGACATACTCTCTCTCTCTGTCTCTCTCTGTCTCTGTCTCTCTCTGTCTCTCTCTCTCTGTCTCTCTCTGTCTCTCTCTCTCTCTCTCTTTCTCCACCCCCTCTCCATTCATTTATTTATTCTTAATCTGCACCTGACACTAACCCACCACTGGTTCTGGTCGTGGTATTTATATGTATCACATATATGTATCACAGACTGGAAAGACTGGCCTGTTGCTGGCCCTCCCCTCACCACCCCCTCCAACCAGTCTGACTCAGATTCTTTGTTAGTTCAGTGGGTAGAGGGGGAGGGAGGGCAGGGCAGCTGGACCAAAGAGGGGGAATGGAGCAGGTGTAGCCAGGCTTTTGCACTGGGAGAATGCCACTGGTTCCACACACACATACTGCCAACTGCAATTAAGCAGTAGAAGCTTTCAGTCTCTGGTATATGTGATTACTGTTGTTTCATCCGAAGTCACAGCATCTCAGAGACGGTAAGGACTTTCAGGGGTTTTCTGGTCCAATCTGTACTTTTGAAAAATGCTGTCTGGAGGGTCCAAGTGGACGTCCAGCTTCCTTTTGAATTCCTAAAAGTCCTAAGGAACCTACTGCCTCCAGGGGCAAACCAGTCCTCTTTTAGAAAGCTCTCATGAGTAGGACATTTCTCCTTTCATCCAGCTCAAATGTGCCTTTGTAATGTCTATCACTTGCTCCTACACATGCCCTGTGGGCCTCAGTTTTCTCGACTGTCAAATGAGGAGAATGGATTGGGTGATCCCTGGAGTCCCTTCCAGCTCCTTTTATGCAAGAACAAATCTAATGCCTTTTCCAAAACAGCTGGTTGCTAAATACTCCCTAAAACTTTTCTTCTTCAGGTTAAAGTATAATTTTTCTCGTCCTTATCATCTTTATCTGTAAAATGGTGTTATTCTCAACCTCTAAGGTCTTTCCAGCTCCAAATCTACGATATTTCAAATGATCCTTCTGTGGCATGGTCTACAGTCCTCTTCCCTATTCCATTTGCTCTCCTCTGGATGTTCTCCCGTTCATCAATGTCCTTGCTTAAAAATATGGTGTCCTAATCTTCATACAATAGCCCTGACATGGAATGGCGTGGGCAGACTATGACAGGACTATTGCTTCTTATGCCCAGACTACTCTCCTACTCCTTTACTTTTTAAACATTTTCTTGTTTTTATTATGAACTTGACCAACTTCTACAACCACGAGCATTTCCATATACAAAGAAGAACCTTCAGAGACGGTTGTATATGAGACCAAGAATTACATACAGCTTGTATTTTAGTATTTTTTTTTTGCAGGGGAAGGGCAGGGCAATTGGGGTTAAGTGACTTGCCCAAGGTCACACAGCTAGTAAGTGTGTCAAGTGTCTGAGGCCATATTTGAACTCAGGTCCTCCTGACCCCAGGGCCAGTGCTCTACTCACTGTACCACCTAGGTGCCCCTAGTATTTGTTATATGCAGTATGAACACTGCCCCGCTTGATTGTGTTCCCTTTTGGACCATTTATTTTCTGCTTTCTTCTGCATATTTCAAAGATGTTTCATTGACTCTCTTTTCTTTCTTTTCTTCTTTTTTTTGATGTCAATACTATAACCCTCTCCAGTTTCCTCCCATCAGTCCTTCTTCTCTTCTCCCAAATAAAAGCCTCCCTTGTAACAAGTTAGGTCTAGCCAAGCAAAATATGTCCACATATTGGCCACATCTGAAAATAGTTGGTCATCGATCTTAGGTTTTAAGTCTTTCACAGTTGTTTTCCTTTACAATGTTGTAGTCACAGTATAAAGGAACAGCTAGGTGGTGCAGTGGATAGAGTGCCAGGCCCTGAATTTGGAAAACCTGAGTTCAGATATGACCTCAGACACTTACTAGCTGTGTGACCCTGGGAAGTCACTTAATCCTGTTTGCCTCAGTTTCTTCATCTATAAAATAGCTGGAGAAGGAAACGGCACTCTAATATTTTTGCCATGAAAACCCCAAATGGGACCATGAAGAGTTAGACATGAATAAAAACTGGGATGGCTTCTTGCACCTGCCCTTCACTCCTAAGGGAAACTGTGGTGGGTATTGGAGTCAGAAAGAGTGATAGCCCCTTGTTGAGCTGCAAACAGGCTGATTAGAAACCAGAAGGTAAAAAAATAATGAAGAGGGTGGGTTCAAAGAAACCTAGGAAGATTTGTAATACAGAATGATATAAAACAGTTCCAGGATAACCGTTTATACTGTGATGGTATTGTCATTTTGTGGTGGCTAAGAATTGGAAATCGAAGGTATGCCCCTCAGTTGGGGAATGGCTAAACAAACTGTGGTATGGGATTGTGATGGAATATTATTGTGCTATAAGAAATGACAAGCAGGATGGTTTCAGAAAAACCTGGAAAGACTTACATGAACTGATGGAAAGTGAAGTGAACAGAACCAAGAGAACATTGTACACAGTAACAGCAACATTGTATGATGAAGAACTGTGTATGCAAGACAATCCTGAAGGAATGATGAAGCACACTATCTGCCTCCAGAGAAAGAACTGATATTGTCTGAATACAGACTGAAGCATGCTATTTTTTGCTTTTTTCTTTCTTTTTCTTTCATTCGAGTCTTTTTGTACATGATGACTAATATGGAAATGTTTTACATGACTACACATGTATAACCCATATGGAACTGCTTACCATCTCAGGGAGTGGGGAGAGGAGGGAGTGATAGAATTTAGAACTCAAAACTTTTTAAAAAATGCTAAAAAATTGTTTTAACATGTAATTGGGGAAAAAATTAGATATGTTTTCAAAAAATATATTTATTATTTTATACTAAAATAACAACAATAAATCATTACATGTTAACATAGACAATATCTCTTAAATGAAAAATAACCATGTATTCCGAAACAAAAACATTTCACTAAGAAAAGCAGTACTGTTTTACATTTTTTTTTTTGCAAATCTCTTTAGTGTCTGGCTTAACTGAAGACAGCTGAATTCCTATGTATACTTTCGTCCTCAGTCTGTTGGAATATGTTGTTTTGGTTGAAAAAAATGAAGGAAATACAGCTTCATGCAAATATATAGTTGGAGAAGGGAAAAGTATTTTAATAGGCAAATAATATCTTAATTTCATTATGCAAATAATTTTGACCTCACGGATACCCTTGAAAGGGTCTTGGGGATCTGAAGAGGTCTTAGGACCACTCTTTGAAAATGGCGGATCAATAAATCAGTAGCAGTGGTTGAGCATAAACTCAAATTTTTCCCCCTGCCAGTCTGATTTGAAAGGAAAGCCCAGAGGGAAAGAGCCAAGAGAGTGGCTGGAGAGAAGCTAGGTGGTCCAGTAGGCAGAGTGCCTGGAGTAAAGAAGACTCATCTTCCTGAGTTCAAATCTGACCTTTGACATTTACTAGCTGTGTGACCCTTGGCAAGTCACTTAACCCTATTTGATTCAATTTCCTCACCTGTAAAATGTACTGGAGAAGGAAATGGCAAACCACTCCAAGCAGCATCTTTGCCAAGAAAACACCAAATGGGTTCACAAAAAGTCAGACATGACTGAAATGACTGAACAACACCACCACCTAAGAGAAGAAATAGTTATACTTACAAAAAAGGTGCATATGTAAAAGTTTGACCAACATCTGTCTGCCTGTTTGCTAGTTCAGTCCAGCGTTCCAGTCATGCTAACAATCTGAGAAGTAGCTTTGTGGACATGCCTAGAACACCTGTATTTATCTCACTCTAGGAATTTTCATTGTTGGTACATCTTTTGCTTTAGTATCCCCATAAAGAGGTCCTGAACTAGCCTTGGCAGGGAGAGTCAGTCCTAGCACCCCCTGACTGCTGGATGTACCCATATGGAATACTGTAAGGAACCACTTTTCAGATTTACTTAGAATTCATCTGCCTAGTATGCCCTTAGATAGCACTGTATTCTCTGGACCCCACTGCTTCATTTTGTTTACTACTGTTCATTGTTTACCATGTAGGATAAATGAAAAGGAAATGGAAAACAACCATTTAGGGACAATAAATCAACATTTATTAAGTATAGACTATATGCCAGATAATTTTGGGGTACCATAAAAGTTCCAGTGCACAGTACACAGCAAGAAAGAGCTGACAGGGCCAATAAGAAGGATACCTGTTTATTTTCCAGATTTAAAAGAACATTTTTCCCCAAAATGATGTCACAATTCTGACCGTCCAGTAATAAATGATAAAAGTCTATTGAAATATTGGTGTTGTTGAAACTACTATTATTGCTATAAAAAAGTGCTTTCTTTCTGTTGCTGTGTGCCAACATACTCAAATAAACCTATGATGATGTGAGCCCAGAACGCATGACAACAGAGGCAGTAAGATTACTCTTCCAATAGACTGATATCTAGCAAAATCGTTAATTGAAAGCCTTCTTGTCAGAGAGAGCAGCACTGAGGATACAATGAGGAAGAAGTCCCCTGTCCTCAAGTGATTTGCAAGGCAGTTAGGGAATAAAGTTGTGTATAGATATAATTTTGGTAAATTGAATATTATTTGAAATGCAGGGAGCTTCCTGCTTATAGAAATCTTATAGTGAATCCTTTTGCAAACTGAAGAATCCTACTGGAAAGCAAAAAATTGTACCCCCTGCTCCCTCCTCTATATTAAAAAAATTTACATATTAGGTAGCTTAAAGTGCAGTATAGCCTATTTTACATTTCTCATTAGACAAGCTGCCTGTTTCACAGAGAATGAGTGACAGGGCTAGGAAAGGGATCTAGGTCTCCTGGGTCATCTCAATCTAGTGCTCCAGCCACAGAATGGCATTTAATTCTCCTAATAAGCTCATTTAAATGCAAAGGAATGTTTTTGTTCAATATTTTTGCCATGACATAATTTTATTCTCTGTCCCTCTCTGTGTCTGTCTACCTGTCTGTCTGATGTTTTACCTTCTACTTCCACATCCCCTCCCCTCTCCAGTCCTTTATTTCTTCTTTTCTCCTTTTCTTACTCTTTCTCTCTCTCCCTATGTTTCTGCCTCTTATCTCCCTTTTTCCGTCTCTCCTCTCCTTTCTCTTCTTTTTTTCCTCTCTTCCCCTTCTCTCTTTTCTCCCTTCATTTTCTTTTCTCTTTAATCCTCTCCCTTCTCCCTTCTCCCTTCTCCCCATCTCCCTCTTCTCTGGTCTCTCCCCTCTCATTTCCTCTTTCCTCTTCTTTCTTTCCCCTTCTCTCTTCTCCCTTGTCTTCTACCATACCTTCCCTTTCCCTTTTCATGACCAGCTGCCTGACCCAATCTCATATTACTAGATACTTGGAAGAAGGTAAATGTAAGGTAAATAAATAAAGGGTAGATAATGGTAGGGACTTCTGCGTAACAAGATTAGAGTGAGGTTGCAGGGGTAAGTAGAGGCTATGTAAATGAAGTAGAGAGCTGAGCTATGCACTTATGTAGGTGCTCAGAAAAAGCAGATCCAAAATTTTCTTGTCCCTCACCTGGCATGAAGCTTATCCTTTCTAGGCTCAAGTTTATTTCAAGGGCTTCTCTATGTTTGTTCTAAAGATGATTATGTTTTACATTTATACACTTTCCTCCAGGGGTCTGCTGGAGCCAGCTCTAACCAGAAAATCAATTGTTAAATTTTTATTGTGAGCATTCACCCCTCAGAAACTATATTTCATAAATCAGCAGCTTGATTTATAGTTTTATTTTACTTTTTAAAAATATATATTTTATTCTCTCCCCCTATTATATGTTAAAACAATTTTAAACATATTTTTTTTTAAGTTTTGAGTTCCAAATTCTCTCTTTCCTCCCCTCCTTTTCTTCCCCGAGATAGTAAGCAATCTGATGCAGGTTATCCATGTGCAACCATGTAAAACATTTCCCAATTAGTCATTTTGTACAGGAAGACTCGAACAACAACAACAAAAAAGAAAGTGAAAGAGAGTATGCCTCAGTCTGTATTGAGATATCAGTTCTTTCTCTGGAGGCAAATAACATTTTTTCATCATGAGTTCTTCGGTATTGTCTTGGATCATCGTATAGCTGAGAATAGCTTTTATTCACTGTTCTTCATCATACAATTTTGCTGTTACTGTGTACGATGCTTTTCTGATTCCACTCATTTCACATGTAAGTCTTTCCAGGTCTGGACATTTTACTAGCTCTGGGTTTTCAAAGCCAGGGGGCTCCTTAATGGCTACCCAGAGTCTCATCTGGCCAAATTACACAAACACTCTTCCAGTGAGTAAGCCCCCTTGATTTATAGTTTTGTTGCTTGTCTAGACTTAAGAAAGTGTAAATACAGATTAGACTTTTGAAAAAAATGATATTTTTATTTCCCCCAATTACATGTTAAAACAATTTTTGATATTTAAAAAAATTGAGTTCCAAGTTCTATTCTTTCCTCTCTTCCCCCTCCCCTGAGACAGTGAGCAATCCAATATAGGTCATACATGTGCACTCATGTAAAACACTTCTATATTATTCATTAGGTACAAGAAGACTCAAACAAAAAATAGAGAAAGTGAAAAATAGTATGTTTAGTCTGTATTCAGATAACATCCGTTCTTTCTCTAGAGGTGGATAGCATGTTTCATCATGAGACCTTTGGGATTGTCTTGGATCATTGTATTGCTGAGAATAGCTAAGTCATTCAGAATTCTTCATCATACAGTATTGCTATTGTTGTGTACAATGTTCTCCTGGTTCTGCTCAGTTCACTCTGCATCAGTTCATGCAAATCTTTCCATGCTTTTCAGTACAGACTAAACTTAAAAATGTGTGTGCATTTTTCTCCTCCCATATGTTATTAAATATTTACAAACACAGCCCTGCACTCCTCTGTATGGCAATCCAGATAGGCTTCTTGAGGGTAGGTACTTTCTTTTCCCCCCTTTGTTTCCCTAACGCTTAACACAGTGGCTGGTACATGGTTGGTTGTTGTCCTTTGTCTTTGAAGAAGACCAAAAGACATCACTATGCTTGAGTCAAGATTCAATGTGTCCGACTGTGGCTGATCAGGCCAATATGAGCTTGGCATGCTCTACCACAGGTTGAGCACAAACAGTCAGTGGGCACATTTGGGGTGGATACTCCAAACTTGCGCATCCTGCATTTCCTTTGAAACAGCAGGTACATAGGCATTTAATAAATGTTTATGGAATTGAATTGAATCGAATTGACCCCTCAATGCCTCAACTCTTGTTGTAAAGGATATTTATTTTTTATTTAAAAAGACTCTTTGACTTTAAAGAGTCAAAGATTTCTTCCCCAATCTGTATCTCCTTCTGGTATTAATCCTACAAACATGGATTTAGATGGCCTGACTAAGCTTTCCTTTTATCACACACACAGACATAAAAATTGCGAAGGAGTACAGTCAGGAAGAAAAAGCAGGAGCAAGTTTAGTCCACTTTTGGCTAGGCAGCCTGGGAGAGATGGGTCTCTATCTCTTACTCTTGTCTATTCCTGCCCAAAGTGGGCAGTTAGGATAGTTAGTAAGTGCTTGTAGTTAGAATTCCACAGGTAGGCTAAGAATTAGAAGGCTTTGAGTTAACACATTATGGTGGGCAGAGAGAAGGAGCACAGCACCCAGGCAGCTCAAGCCAACCAGTCCCAGACAGTCTCTGGCTGTTCTATCACATCTAATTGCTACTGCCAGAGTCCCAGAGGAAATGAGTGGGACAAGGAAGCGAATGTCCAGATAACAGATATACCACTCTCGATCCTGCCCATGGCCTCCTCCTCTAGGCACTGTGCTATGTGGATTTTCTTCCTGCTTTTTCTATCCAGAAGTCTCCAGACAAGTTCAAAATGACACCAAAAAGTGGTGAGTTCTGGGACAAAGTCTGTTTGTCAATTTCTAGAGTCTGACATCTCTCTGGTAAAGCCTTCAGGACAACCCCTGCTTAGATAATGAACATGGAAGCACTTCACACGTTTTCAGTTTCTTTTTTTCCTTCCCTTCTGATAAGGGGAAAAATGAAAGGAAGAAAATGACTTAGACTGGCTTAGAGGATCATTTTATAGGAACTGCAGCTTTTACAATTACAGACATAATCAAATGATGGGTCATCTAGAGTGCTGCGCAGAATGAGTTCAAATGCTGCTTCAGAAGTTATGTGACCTTGAGCAAATCACTTAGCCTTTTCAGCCTCATTTTCCTCCTCTATAAATTGGGGATAATAATAGAGCCTGAATTATAGGGTTGTGGTGAGGATTAAGTGAAATAATGTATATAAAGTGCTTTGCAAATCTTAAAATGCAATATAAATGCTGGTATATGAATGAAGCCTGAAGGAATCTGCTTGGATACAGCAGGTCCCTGAGAAATCTTATGTGGATGCTTCAACACAAACTTTTGCTTCCTATTGTTACATGACTAGAGTCTGGAGGATGGGAAGGGGATTGTGGAGAGCCGACAGAATGAAAGAGAAGTGAAGGGGAAGCAAGGAAAAGGAGCTATTCTAAGAGGTTTCTGACCTGGATAGATAGACATATTACCAGTATCTAAAGAGAATACAGTTCTCTCTCTACACTCAGAATCTGGAAGAACACTTGTATCAGGTGTAATTTCTGGGTCATTTGGGAGCTGAGCTGTAACCACTAAGATGTCAGTTTGTACCTATTAGGCTAAAAATATTGTGCTTAGATTCACAATAGAATCTAATTCCCTTTTTACCCAACATCCCTGAACATCCTAGGCTTTGCTGAAAAAATGGCCAGGGAAAGTGTTTCAGGTGGCTTTTGAGTAGAGATAATTTTAATATGTACTGGTTATATATTTTCCTCTAAAGAAAATATACAGATATGACTAAACTTTTGCATACAAATGGATGGCTGATGTTGACCATTGAGACATTGCTACAGTATTTAGAGAACTCTCAAGAATTTTGTGTATTGAAAACAATCGTCCTTACAATTTTATCTTGTAAGATATTGTGAGGAACTTTAGAAGACCATTCATTCATTCAAACATTTAACAAATGTTTATTAACTAAATTCTATGTGCAAAGAACTATGCTAGGGATTGGAGGGAGTATAAAGTTGAGATATGACATAGTACCCGCCACTAGTGTGCTGACTCTCAGAAAAAGACTGGCCATATTTTGAAGCTTAGTCTTTCTTATTTACACTCCATCACTTAAGTCTAGACAGTCAACAAAACAAATCAAGCTTGCTGATTTCCAAGTTGTAAATTCTCACATTGAAAATTTAACAATTCGTTCTCATGAACTGGTCTGAGTTGGCTCCAGCACACCCCTGGTACCACCTAGGTCCCACAGAGCTTAAAGTCCAGAGGGGTAAAATGAAATAAACACCTGTAACTATAATACACAAGAACAATGGGTTGTGTGAAATATGGAAGGAGGGGTTCTTGAAGGGTGTGACATTTTAATTGGGTTTTAAGGAAACTGTAGGAATTCAGTAGATGAAGAAGAAGAAAGTACAACACAGTGAGGCAGAGGGCAGGGCGACCTAGTATAGACTCTAAAGATTATCAATCTATAACTGGAAAGGTCTTCAGAGGCCATCTAGTCTAACACTCTTACTTTACAGATGAAGGAACTGAGTTCCAGAGAGGTTGTGACTTGTTCAAGGCAATATAGGCTATTCCCTTTGAGTTCCCTCTCTCCTCTTTCTATGTCTCAAACCCCTTCCCATCATCCCCTGTTCTCCCTTTCTTCCCTACAGTCTCCGATATTGAGGTGGTCCTTCTTCCTGTACCCTTCATCTATTTCCCTCCTGTCTTATACACCTTCAATTATCTTTCCCTGATCTCTAATCCTCAATCTCCTGGAGACTGGACAAAAATATCTTAGAAGTTATATAGTCCAGTGCCCTGATTTTGGAGTTGAGGAAACTCAGAAACAGAGAAGTTAAATGACTGGCCCAAGGTCATTCATTTAGTAAGTAGACATTTGAACCATCATTTTCTTGACTCTAAACCCAGCATTCTTTCCACTGCATTACTCCCTGTTCCTTCCCTGATGCTTACAGACATATATCCAGGCGTTCCTCATTCTTTAATAAAAAACAAAAACACCGACCTTGCTTGTCTTTCGTCTATTGTCTTATTTTTCTCTTCCTTTTAATAGCCAAACTCCTAGAAAAAGATGTCTATACTCACTGCCTCTACTTCTCCTCCTACTTTTCAAACCATTGCAAACTGGCTTCTGACCTCCTCACTCAACTGAAACTGCTCCGTTCAGTTACTAATGATTTTTTAAATTGCTATGTCCAATGGCCTTTGCTTGATCCTTACCCTTCTTGACCTCTTTGTAGCATTTGATGTTGTTGACTATCCTCTCCTCCCACATACTTTCTCATTCTCTCAGTTTTCTTGATGATGCTGTCCCCTACTTCTCCTGCCTCTCTGACCATTGCTTCTCAGTCTCTTTGGCTAGACTATCTTCCATATCATGTACTGTGATGTACCCCATACTCTGTCCTGAGCTCTTCTTTCTTCTCTGTCTTGGGTTCTATATCCTCTCACTTTTTGACATCATCAGCTCTTATGGGTTTAATTATCGTATTTCTGCAGAAGAGATCCAGATCTATATATTTAGTCCCAGGCTCTCTTGAGCTCTGTCATATGTCACCAACTGCCTACTGGAACTTCCCAAATGGATATGTTATAGGCACCTCAGATACATGACCAGAACAGAACTCATTATCTCTTCCTGTCAACTTCATCCCTCTTTGTGAAACTCCTTGTTTCCATCTAAGGCACCAGCATCTTTCCAGTCACCCAGGTATACAACTTTGATGTTATACTTCACTGCTCTCTCTCCCTCACTTCCTATGTCCAACCAGTTGGTCGTATTTGTCATTTCTTCCTTCACAACATCTTTACATCTATTCCCTTTCTCTCTACCAACATGGCCACTGCCCTATTTTGTGCCTTCATCAATTTGGCCTGGGCTATTGCAACAGCCTTCTAATTGGTCTCCCTGCTTTAAGTCTCTTACTATTCTAGTTCAGCCTTTGTACAGTGGCTAAACCAATTTTTTTTCCCCAAAGTGCAAGTCTCACCATATCCCTCTGCTATTCAGTAAGTGCTAATCATTCCCTATTGCTTCTAATTAGTATCAAGCATAAACTTCTCTATTTGACTCTTAAAGCAATGTGGTTCTAACCTACCTTTGCAGTTTTATTATATATTGCTCCCTTTCTAATACTCTACGGCCCATCCAAACTGCTCTTTAGTAATCCTCACATGCAGTGCTCTTATCTCTCCTCTCCCACCCTGGAGGTTAGGGAAATGGTCCGTGGGAAGGCTGGCATACAAATACCTTGTTGGTGGATTTGTGCATTGATCCAATCATTGTGGGAAATAATTTAGAACTATTCAAGAAAAGTCACTAGACTCTGTCTTCTCCGACCCAGTGATCTGATTGTTGGGCTTTGAGGCTAAAGACAAAAAGGAAGTACATACTGAAATATTCACTGCAGCATTTTCTAGGGGAGTCAAAAAAAGTGCAGACAGAATGAGTGTCCATTAGCTACGAAATGACTAATCAAATTGTGTTCTAGGAATGAAATGAATATTACCGTACCTTAAGAAACAAAGAATATGAGGAATTCAGGGAAACGGAAAGACTTATGAATTGATGCAGACTGAATAAATCAGAAATAGGAGAACAGTATGTTTGGTGACTACAATAATAACAAAGGGAAAAAAAACAATCAAAGGAACTGAACTCAGATTAATAGTACCGACTAATCTTGATCCCAGTGGATAGAGCACTGGGTTTGGAATCAAGAAGACCGATCTTTCTGAGTTCAAATCTGGCTTCAGACACTTACTAGTTAGGTGACCGTAAGCAAGTCACTTAATCCTGTTTACCTCAGTTTCCTCATCTGTAAAATGAGCTGGAGAAGGACATGACAAATCCCTGTAGGATCTTTGCCAAGAGAACCTCAAAATGGGGTCACAAAGATTTGGACAGGACTGAAACAACTGAACAACAGTGACCACTTTGGTCCCAGAGAACAGATAATGAGATATATTTCCCAGCTCTTGGTGGGAGACTTCAGGTAAAGTACGGGTTGCTGGACATAGTAGCCTCATCAATCAGTTTTGCTTAGTTGTTTTAAAAAAATTATTATTATTACAAAAGAGGTTGTATATAAGGAAATGACTGAAGTGAAAAACAGAAGGCATCAATAATACATTTTTTAAAGAGACGTTAGAAACAGTTCAAGTAGTAGGGAACAAAGGAGCAAGATGCTGAGACCCTATTTACAACTCTACTACTGCCTTGCTACGCCATCATGGGCAACAGCCCCCCTGAGAGGCATGTGATGAGGTGGAATTATCTTTGGAATATGTTTCTAGATGAAACTCTGTGGGAGTATAGTTATATTATATATTTAGAAAGCCAGGTCTATTTAGCAGTTTTTGGTAATAAAGTTTCCTACTCGATACAGCTTATAAATAGGCTCTTCTATTTCTGTAAATGAAGGCAGCCTTCATTTGTAAGTAAGCAGATATAAGCTAGTTATTTATAATCCTTTTTATAATTTATAATTTATAATCCCCCACACAATTCCTGTCACTTTTATGGCAGGAGGCGTGTGCTACCCTGTGGCGTTATTTATACTTTTAATGTATACCTGACTTGTATCTCTAGCTCCACTGATGCCCCTTGAGAGAATGCCCAGCAGAGTTCTCTGCACACAGAAGAAAGCCCCAAGTCATTTCTACTTAGAGATAGAAAACCTGGATTTAAGTCTGGAACTTTCCACTAACTAACTGTGTAAGCTGAGGCAAATCATTTTACCTCTCTGACTCAATTTTTTCATCTGCAAAATGAGGGGGTTGGACTAGAACTAAACCATCTTTAATTCCCAGTCTAGTTCCAATGGTCTATTAATTGACAGATGGTGTGTGAAAAAATATATGGACACATCTACCTATATGCTTTCTGGAAGCAATGTGGTATAAGGGAAAGAATATATTCCCAGAGCCTAGCACAATGCTTGGCACATAGTAGGTGCTTGACAAATGGTCATTGATGTATTGATTAGACTTCAAGTTAGCCAGTCAATTAACATTTATTAAGCACCTACTGTGTGCCAGGCACTCTGCTAAGGACTGTGGATACAAATGTAAGTTTAAAAAAAATAGTCCCTGCCCTCAAGGAGCTTACGATCTAATGGTCAGAATACCTAGTTTCAAGTCCAACTCTTCTACTTACTTTTTCTGTGACCTTGGGGAATCACTTCTCTGAGCTATAGTCTCTGTCTCTGTAAAAGGGGCATACTAATAATACTTGACCTGCCTACTTAACATGCATGAAATGAGTGAATATATTTGTAAAGTGCTTTGCAACCATAAATAGAAGCAATTAGAGCTTAGTGAATATTTGAGGACGATGGAGATAATATTTTTAAGGAAGGAACTTTTACAATAGCAAGACTTTTAATTACATCTGTAGGCCTGGCTTTTCCTATAAATAATGCAGCACTCCCTCCAGGAAAGGGACAGGGCCCTGCTTGTTTAAGATATACCTCCATTTCTTCAGCTCTCTTGAGTTGGAGGCTGTTATATCTTTGTGAATTGGTAATGGATGTCTGGATTTGAGCACAGGTGCATTGGCAGATTGGACATAGGGGAGACAATTGATGTGGGACAAGAATAGCCAGGAGCCTATGGAGAGGGATGGTTTATTGGTTCACGTGCCTGAAATAAGCTTCAGTCTGAAGCCCAGCGGCCGGTGTGGGTTTCCTTAAAAGTCTAATGGCAGATATAGACCCACTCAAATGTTTTCAAAATGGGATCGAATATTGAGAGCTGGAAGAGACTTTCTAAGGGATCTAGTTCAATCCGGATTTTACAGATGAGAAGACTGAAGCCCAAAGCAGGTAACTTATCCAGCGTCACACGGATCGTGATTAAATGGTGGAGTTGAGATTTCAACTCAGGTCTCGCGGCTGCAATTTCAGCATTCTTTCTACTGCAACATGTTGCAACTAGGCTTGGTTAGGCAGGTACTAGCCTTGAATTTGGGGGAGAAGATCTGTGATAAACTTATCACATGCAATTATCTGAAATAGAATCAGAGGACCTGAGTTTGAATCCTAGCTCTACCCTTATTTTGTGACAAGTCACTTAAACTCTCTGGGCCTCAGTTTCCCCATATATAAAATGAGGGAGTTGGACTAAATGGCCTCTAAAGTCCTTTTCAACTCTAAATCTATGATCCTGTTATACTCTCTTTTTCCCTTCTCAGTGAGCCTAACACAAGAGAGGCCAGATTGTCTGAATATCTTTCATATATCAGGGTGCACCTGCCACAGACTCCAACCACGTGACCCTGGGCAAATCACTTAACGGCTGTCTGCCTCAGTTTTATCATCTGTAAAATGGGGATAATAATGGCACCCATTTCACAGGTTGTTGTGAAGAGCAAATGTAAAGAACTTAGCAAGTACCTTGTACATTGTAGGTGCTTAAAAATGCTCATTCCCTTCCCTCCCCTTCCCCTTCTCCTTCCCCTTCCCCTTCCCATTCTCCTTCCCTTCCCTTTCTCTTCTAGGGTCTCACTCTAGATCTTGTGATTAACAAATTAATAATGGTAGCTAACCATTTATATAGCATTTTATGGCTATAAGTGCTTTGAATACATCATCTCATTTTTATTTATCTGTGTACATGTTACATGGTAAGGGCTGTGTCATAGTTATCTTTTTTATTTCTCCCAGAGTCCAACACAATATTAACACATAGCACATACTAGGCAAATAATAAGTGTTTTGAATGAATCGGATGATCACAACACTCCTGCAATGTTGATAACACAAGATTATTAATCCAGTTTGAAAAATGAGGAAACTGAACCTCTGAGGTTGTGCTTACTATGTGCCAGGCATTGCTAAGTACCAGGGATGCAAAGAAAGACAAAATACAGCCCTTGCCCTCATGGAGCATACATTCTAATATGGCAGACGGTATGTAAAGAACTAGTTATATGGAAGCTATGTACAGATGGAGTGGATGAAGGTAAGATGAAAGGGGAAAACATTAGCAGCTAGGGGAATGGGAGGAGGTAGAGGGATGTAGGGAGAGGACCAGGAAAATCCTCCTACAGAAGATGGGATCTGGGCTGAGTCTTGAAAGAGGCCGTGCAAACTAAGAGGCTGAAGTCAAGGATCAGAACACTTCAGGAATAGGGGAGAGCTAGTGCAAAGTCTTAGAGATGAGAGGTGGAATATAAAGAACGGTCAATGGAGCCAGATGATGAAGGACTTTAAATAACAACAGAAGACCTTATATTTGACCCTGGAGGTGATAGAGAGCAATTGGAACTCATTGAGTAGGGAGAGGACACATTACCTACTTTAGAAGAATCTCTTTGACAGCTGAGTGGATGTATATCAGATTAGAGTGGCCAAAGACTCAAGGCAGAGATTCTAATTAGAAGGGCATTGCAATATTCCGGGGGAGAGGTGATGAGGGCCCTGGCCCTGGCTGTAAGAGTAGAAAGAAGGGAAAGTATACAGAAGATATTGTGAAGGTGAAAAAGACAAGATTTGGTCATGGACTAGACATGTGGAGTGAGTACAAATGAGGAATTGATGATGACAATGAGGTTGTGAGCCTGGGTGACAGGGAATATGCCGCTCCCTTTGACTGTAACTGGGAAGCTTGGAATAGGGAAAGGATGGGAAAAATGATGTTTTGTTTTGGACATGTTGAGTTTGAGATGTCAGCAGGACATCCAGTGAGTTGCATGATCATAGCTCAATGGAGATATTTTTCAGTTTTCATTAAGGTCATATTGACAAGATGGAGAAAAATCTAGATCGTTTCACCAATCTCGTCTTTACTTCTAGCCCAGGGCTCTTTCCCTGTAACATATCGTCATGCAGGGGGACACCTAGTGGCTAAAATATGCTAGACACCTCTCTTCTTGGAGAGTAGTCACCTTTCATGGAAGCCTTGTACAAAATCTAGAATGGATAAATGCATGTAGAATCCTAGACTATTAGAGCTTGAAAGGATTTTGAAGTCCAACCTCCTAATTTTATAGATGAGAAAACTGAAGTCAAGACAGGGACTGACCCCTGAAGTCACTCTGTTAAGTTATATTGAACTGATAGCATAGCCATTAGGATAAAGGAAAATTTTATCCAGCTTCTTATGTCCGAGTAATATTTAAATAGATGTCTTGGAAGCTTGATAACACTAAAGCGTTTATGTAATGCTTTATAATTTTCAAAATGCGTGCATAACATATATTATCTCATTTGGACCTCACAACAAACCTGTGAAGTCAACATGTAACCCCTTGACATAGAACTGAGGTTCTGAGTTTACGCAGAGCAAGTCCAATTTTGGGGCCTTCTCAATAATCACGCTCTTTGGCTTATGCTACTATCCAGGATTTCCTCTAAGAATAGCATAATTTGGCTAACATAAATAGTACTTTTACACACACACACACACACACTGAGGGTAAGCTCCCACGCAAGCATTCAGGCTAACAAAATATCAACTATAGGATGGACTTTATGTAAATTGACTGAAAACACAAAGAACTTGCAGCCAAACTCCTTAATAGTCAAGAATTCTTTTTTTCTTCAGACTTATAGAGCTACTCTGGGTGTCTTTTTCCCCCACAGAGGGAAAGGTTTGCTTTCCTGGACCTATAGTACTAGTGGAAAGCAAGGCCTGGGTTTACCGCTTAACATCTTGGATCTATGCCCTGTTGTTGCCCCTCAGTTTTGGCTATTGCTTGGTCTGGGAACTCCTCCTGGGTCCAGGAACTCCTCCACTGCTCCGCTATTGCTTTTGCATTGCCACTAGCTTATGTTCTTGAAGCTCTTGGTTAGGCCTCCAAACTCCTTTTCTATCTCTGCCTCTACCTCAGCCTCTATTCCCCACCAGCACCAAGATCACTTGCTTTCTTGGGTGTTATTGTTTTCAGAAGAGAGGGTTTTGGATGCACAGATTTCCCTCCAGGAAACTGAATCCATATGTGTCCATATGGCTTCTCTCCATCTGACTTCCTATATCTTGTTCTCTGTTTCTGTCTTTGTCTATCTCTCATTTTTTTCCTTTCTTTGTTTGTCATTATCTTTCTCTATGTATGTTATGTCTCTCATTCTCTCTGTGTGTCTGTTTCTTCTCTCTCTCTCTCTCTCTCTCTCTCTCTCTCTCTCTCTCTCCCTCTCTCTCTGTCTCTAATTCTTTCTCTGTGTCTCTGCCTCTAATATTTTTTTCTCTCTCTCTTTGACATACACATTCTTCTCCACCTTTAAAAAAATCCTCCCATTCTGAGGTTTGGTCTGGTCAAACTAGAACCTAACTAGTGCAAATATGAAGCTAGTAGATGTTTCATAGGGATGACCTCCCTCTCCTACTCACTTCCTTAATTCTTTTCCTGGGGTCTTTGTTTCATTACTTTCCCCAACTTAGAGTGCTTTTCCTGCTTCTTGCCCCAGGTACAAAAATTCCCACTCCCAGCTGTTCTGAGGAAAGAATTTCATAAACCTTTAAACATTATATAAATGTGATTTGTTGTTACCAGACCAAAGAAAATGCCCAAGGGCCCTGTACGCATATAGGAAATAGGAAGGCTAAAGGCATATTTTCACCTACCTTTGAATATGCTTCCCTATTTTCCTGTAATTATAATAATAACTCACATTTCTATACCTCTTTAAGATTTACAAAATGCTTTCCTCCTAACAGCCACACAAAGCAGGTATTGTAAGTGCCTGTAAAATGCCATTTTACAAATGAGAAAACTGAGGCCTGGAGAGGAGAAAGTGATTTGCCCAGAGCCATACTGCTAAGTGAAAGAACCAGGATTTAGAATCAAGTCTTTTGTCTGTGAGATCAACGCCCATAAGCTGCATCTAAAAACACAAGCAGTCCACATGGTCTATCTCCATAGCAACATCACTGGCAGAAACCAGGCAGGACTGGTGGTCATGATCTTGTTACCATATAGGTTGTAAAAAAAAGATAACAGATCATAGCATTTTAGAGCCAGACTGAAAATCATGTAGTCCAACCACCTAATTTTACCGATGAGAAAGCTAAAATCGGAGACATCCTTGAAACCTTTAGAGTTTCTATCCCTTGATTTTTTTCTTGACTTTCCTGATGCTCTTTCTTCCCCCTCACCAGAAGAGAACAGGATGGGGGTGGGAAACAGATAAGAACATGAGCAGGGGATTCAAGGGAGAGAAGTAATGAAGGCAACGTGACTACATACCCATTATCAACTCCATGTCAGTGGGATTCAGACAAGCAGGAAAAATGAAGAAGGTAGTAGTGTAATAGCAGGGAGGGAAGCAGAGGAGAGAATATTACTAGGGAAGTAAGGGTGACAGAAGTCAAATGTGGAACCAGCTGGGTTATTAATAGTCCCGGGATATAGATTGAGGACACCATGGCAAAGACTTAAGGGAGAAGAAAGATGAACAGAGAGGTCAGAAAAATGTCAGCTCCAAATGTCAGACCCTTAGAATCTGAAAAAGAAGTAACTTAAACCCAGTTCAACCAGTTGATTGGCAAGGCTACCTTGAGTAATGGATTCATAACCCATCTTGTCTTCCTGCCTCCCTCCCCCCGCCCCAGATGTTTGAGCTTAGAGATGATGGTTACAGGCAATCTCTCCTAGGGAAACACACAGAATAACAATGAATGGCTCTTCTACCAAGAAAAGCTTCAAACGGATACATGACCTAGATATAAAAGGTCATGTCAGAGAAAATTAGAGGAGCAAGGAAGAAAATACCTTTGGAAACTATGGATAGAGGAAGAACTCATCACCAAAAAAAGGGATAAAGAGGATCACAGAAGATAAAATGAAAAATTTCGATTATGTAAAATTAAAAAAGATTTTTTGGCAAACAAAAGCAATGCAATGAAAATGAGAAGGGAAGTAGTTAAACGGGGAAAAGTCTTCATAGCAAGTTTCTCTGATAAAGATCTGATAATCAAGATATGTAAGAAACTGATGCAAATATATAAACAGCTATTCCCAAATATATAATTAGTCAAAGGAAAGGTACAGGCAGTTCTTAAGGGAAGAAATCCAAGCTATGAACAGCTATATAAAAATGTTCTAAATCATCAATATTTAGAGAAATATGAATTAAAATAATTCTGAGGTTCTTACACCCAGCAAATTGACAAAGATGACAAAGAAGTAAAGTAACTTGTTGGAAGGGTTGTGGGAAGATAGACACACCAATGCTATGAATTGGTCCAATCATTCTGGATGGTGATTTGGAACTATGCTCCAGAAGTCACTAAATTGTGCATACAATTTGACCAAACAATACCCCTACTAGGCCTATACTTCGAGGGGATCAAAGAAAGAGGAAAGTGAGTCATATATATAAGAATATTTATAGCAGCTTTTTTTTTGATTATACCAAAGAATTGGATACTATGGGAGTGCCCATCAATCGGGGAATGATTGAACAAATTGTGTTATGTGAATGGAACATTATTGTACTGTAAGCAGTGGTGTGTTAGTAAATGTTTAACAACTGGTTCCCTGAAAAAAAATTTATTCAAGATACACTTTTAAGTTTAATCCATATTATCAACATTTTCGTCTTTACTTTCTCAAGTCCAGACCATCAACAAAACAATAAATTGGGCCTTGATTTGTACATTTGCCAATTTCTGAGGTGTGAATGATCACACTGAAAATTTAACAGTTGGCTCTTGGGTGCTGATTTGATGAGCTGGCTCCAGCACGTCCTTGACTGTAAGAAATGGCAAAAGGGATAGTTTCAGAGAAACCTGGGAAGACTGGTATGAACTGATGCAGGGTGAAATGAGCAGAACCAGAACAATTTATGCAATAACATCAACATTATAAAGAAAAAATACTTTGAAAGACTTAAAAACTGTGTCTGCTACAATAACCAACCATGATTTTAGATAACAAACAAGGAATCGTGCTACCCACTTCCTGATAGAGAGGTATAGAATGAGACATATATTTTCAGAGATAGTCAAATATTCCAAATCATCAATATTTAGAGAAATATGAATTAAAATAATTCTGAGGTTCTTATACCCATCAGATTGACAAAGATGACAAAGAAGGAAAATAGCTGTTGTTGAAAATTTGTTTTTCTTGACTGTGCATATTTATTACAAGGGGTTTGTTTTCCTTTTTCTTTTTTCAGTGGGGATGGGGAAGTTGGAAAGGAATAAGATAGCCAAAGAGTTAAAAAAAAAGAAAGAGAAGAAAGGTGGCTCATTGATGCATTAAAAAAAAACTACACAGAAGAGAACGAAAGGAAAGCCAGAAGGAGAGAGACAAGCTGGACAGATTTGAAAGTTACATGTTGAGTTTCTATCAGGGCCTATTATCCAGGGTTCTTTTTTATGACATGGACTCTAGGTTAAGAACCCATGTATTATGTATGTTAAAGGAAAAGAAAGCAGCATACAACAAATTTAAGGTTTCATGTATAATATTCCTTTTCTGTTCTACTTTGCATATGGAAATATTAATTTTATTTTGTATTTGTAAAGTTCAGAATAAAAAAAAATTAAAGGCAGTCCCTGGTATGAGAAATGTATACATAGTCAGAAATACTAAGATCAGTTAGTTAGTCAGTAGAAATTTTTTGAGCACCTGTTATATGCTAGGCGTTGTGCTAAGCATTGAGGATACCAAAAAGGGCAAAAGGCAGTTGTTGCTCTCAAGGAACTCATGGTCTAATGGGGGAGACAACATGCAAAGAACAAAGGTATAAATAGGTACTTGAAGAAAGCCATGGAAGCCAGAGGACAGGGATGAAGACATGCATCATAGACTTCAAACACAAATATAATTCTGGCCAACTAGCACAACACATGAACTTAAGAGTTTCTTTCCCTGCACTGGTGATTGGTTTGCATTGTCTAAGCCAGCCACACTCTTTTACCAGGTGTACCTTGTTTGTGGCCAATGGCAAACAGTGAGATGTATCTGGATTGAACCAGATCTTCACATCTCCCTGATACACCCACATTTAGGGGGTACAGTAGGAATGGTGGTCTTGCAAAGGATACTGTGGCCAGACAAGAGAAGAACCAAGAGAACAGTATCAGGAAAACCCAGAGAGTGTCCAAGAGGAGAGGGTGGCAACTGGTTTCAAATGCTGGAGAGAGAGAGAGAGAGAGAGAGAGAGAGAGAGAGAGAGAGAGAGAGGGAGGGAGAGAGAGACAGAGAGAGAGACAGAGAGAGACAGAGAGAGACAGAGACAGAGAGAGAGAGACAGAGACAGACAGACAGAGAAAAGGATGAAGACTGAAAAGACCATTGGATATGGCAATTAAGAGTCATTGGTAACTTTAGAGGGAGCAATTTCAATGGAAAGATGAGATAGGAGCCAGATTGCAAAAGTTAGAAGAGTAAATGAGAAGAAAGGAAGGGTAAGTAATGATAATAGCTTTTTCTAGGACTTTGCTTGTGAAAGGAAGGAGGGATAGAGGACAAGAACTTGAGAGGTTGGTAGGGGCAGGTGAGAATTGTTGAAGGATGGGAGCTACATATAGGTCCGTTTGTAAAGAGTAGGGAAGGGTGGTGATTGTAAACAGTGCAGGGACCATTTATGGGGGATATCTACCAGAGAAGGCTGAAGGGGATGATAACAAGGGTACAAATAGAAGAAAGGAAGGAAACAAGCATTTATTAAGTGCCTATTATGTGCCAGACACTGTACTAAGTGCTTTACAAATTTTATGTCATTTGATGTTCACAGTACCCCTGAGAAATAGATGTTTTTCTTAGAAGGCACAAGAGTTCTCTCAACTTCAGTTTCTGCATCTTAAAAAGGAGGCAGTCAGACTAGATGACCTCTAAGGTCTCTTCTAGCTCTAAATCTGTGATATTATGCTAGGATTCTATTGACTATACTGGTCTGCAAATTTAATTAAAGAACTTTTGGCTGCTATCCCATTAAATTCCACATGGTGGCAGTTGTCTGCCATTGTGCTGAAGCCTGAAGAACTGCGATTAGATTTCTTTCATGACTCTAAGAGGTCTTTTTTGACTGTGCTAAACTGTGGGCCTCAACCATTCAATAAATTACGTAGATGTGTTTACTGTCCAGATAGCAAAACCTCAAGCTATAATCTTTTCAGATATGAAAACATCGATCACCATCTCAGAGAACCCTCCCACACAGCAGAGGAATGGGTTTTGGTTAAGTCTTGCAGTCATGGATTTGTATGTGTTTGAAATGCTGGACAGCCACAGAGCTGAACAACACAGGTTATGGATAACGGGAAGTCAGCATGGCACTTTAGGCCATGCTAGGTCTGGTTCTAAAAGAGCTTCATATGTCAGATTGGATCATCAACTGCCTATTAGGCCATTCTGGAAAGAATGAGCATGGTCCTGGCTACAGATTCTGTCCAATCCCTTCAGGTCCAGTCTAGCCAAGCATGTTGAGGTTCATCACCAGTGAGCTTGACCATTCATTTGGCTATGACAACACATGAAATCAATCAAAAATCCTTTATTAAGGACAGTGCAACAAGGACTGTGCTTAGTGCTGGAGAGCCAAAGGAAAAGGGGAAATATTCCCTACCCTCAAGCAGCTTATGTTGTAATGGGGAAGACATGTATATATGTGTGTGTGTATGTGTATATATATATATATGTATGTATGTATGTGTATATATATATAGATGTATATATATATATGTATGTATGTGTGTATATATAGATGTATGTGTGTATATATATATGTACATATACAGTGCATATCTCCATGTGTGTATATGTATATGTACACACACATTTATCTATCTATCTAATCTATTTAATCTATCATCAGAATGCCAAAGGTTTTGGACTCTCTTCTCATTGGGTGAAGACTGTTTGCCATGAGAATGAACCCCCCAAACTGAAATAATTTTAGAAAGAAATTTATTTGGTCATTTAATAAAGGAGGAAAGCCACGAGGTTTCCCTCCTCAGTCTCTTAGGGGTTTACATTGTATTGGGTTTCACAGAAGAATACCAGCCCAGTTATTTTGTAGATGAGGCAGTTCCCTGGCCAGATCGATTGACTTGTATATTAGTAAGCATAAACATTCCTATTAAGTTGATTGAGAGGTAAGCATAAATATTCAAACCTAGGGAACCCAAAACACAAGCACTGGGTGGACCCAAGACCTAGGTGAGATGCAAACATTCCCTGCAGTCATCCAGCTTCCCTAGGGTCTCTGAGGTCAATCTGACCTCTTTTGGGTTACACAATTTCAGCCACATCAAACTAGGTTCAAACAATATTAATAAATAAGGTTTTCCAAAGAATATAATAAAATATTTCCTTACAAGATCAGTGTCCTGTGCTCCTAGGAGAGGTTGGGCAGAGTCGATGAGAGCAGGAGAGAGAAGAGCTTCAGTCTCATCAAGTCTCTGAATTCTTTTTGGGCTCTCCAGTCCCTGTGGGTGCTTCTGGCTTCTAGCTTCTAGCTCTGAAAGAGAAAATGGATGATTCCAACTCTGCCTTGAGTTGGCGAAGGGAGAATAAGATTCAGGGAAGAAGCCAACACGAGAGGAGCTAGCAGTTTCTAGACTTTCCCTATCTCTACCTTGTTATACTAGAAACTTTAGGGAATTTCCCCTTGGGTAAGACCTCTCCTTATTGAACTGAGTTACCTTGATCCCAATAGGAGAGCGCCTTCATTCTGTATTGTTTGGTATATATTCTATATATATATTTCTCTGATTTATGTTTTGCTATTGATTTGGGTTAATGGATTTCTTTGCTGTCTGCTATTTGTGTGTTCATTATGGAACTAGTATTTGGTGGGAAGGGAATTTAGCTTTGGATGGAAAACTTGCATCCTCCTTACCCATTAATGAACAGTGATCAGAAGTTTAGCTTGAACCTGAAAACCACATCCCCTGGCCTAAATATATTTAAGGAAACAGATAGATTTAATTCTTTCTTGGCTCCCCCTCTCTCTGAGGAGAGCAGAGTAGCCAAGACTCTGGCTCCAAACTCCTGCTTCCCCTCCTGGCAGGAATTAAACTGTTCCTTAGAGGGAGAAGGGGCTAGAGATGTCTATTGCACATCCCTGTGAGCCACACAATGACACTTCTATGCAACATGTGAGGGACAACCTAGTCACACACACACACTCACACACTCACATACATACTCTCTCTCTATCTCTCTCTCCCTCCTTCCCTCCCTCCCTCTCTCTCTCTTTCTCTCTCCCCTGAGTAGTGGGGTATACCCACAGTGAGCATGACATGAAGAATGATTTAGCAATGGAGACTAAGAAGGAATGATCAGTTATATACGGAGGACTAAGAATGAAGAGTGTCATGAAAACTAAGAAGAGATAGAGCATTTAGGTAATAAATAGCGTCAAGTGCTACAAAGATGATAAGAAGGATAAGGATTGAGAAAAGATTAGATTTGGCAACTATGAGATCATTGAAAACATGAAAAAAAATATAAAATGTCCCTCAATTCTTTATGACATCTTTCCCTTTCTACAGTACCAGTACCAGCATGCTTGCAAAAGGGTACAAAGGAAGCTTTGCTTTTCTACCTTTTAACTCTTGGTACTCTAAACGAGACATCCTCATTCAATGACCAATGAATACCAGAGGAACTATTTTATATTAATATTGTTATTCTCAATATAAATTAAATCAGAAGATATAGGAAATTTGAAGCTAAATAGAAAGATGGCTTGTGAGGACTTATCAGAAAAACAAAAGTTGCCATGGTCTTCTCATGCATCCAAAGGCAGGAAATTAATACTCACATTATTGTGCTCATGATGAGCGTAAATGAAAGAGATTGTCATATATTGAGGTAGAAAGGTAATGCCTTGCCTCTGCTGCACAGGCTTCTTTTTGTTTCCTTCTTTTTAATCCTCTCTTTCAGTTGCAGGAAACAACAAAGAATCCTGGGCTGCAAGAAGTTACTCCAAGGTTAAAAGGTTTTAAAGGGTCTCAGTGGGTCCACATTCCTAGAACTTTATCTAACAAGCCCCCACCAGTGATGTTGCCTTTAATAATCAACCAGTAGACATAATTAGCTTGAAACAAAGCTATTTACAAAGAGCATAGTAAATGAAATGTCTACTTTTCCCCAAATAAACCTGCGATGCACTCTCCCACAAATATGCATAGAGTCCATGAGAAGAGTGAGTAATGAAGCACATATGTAGGGAACACATATCACTAAAGCAACTAATGAGTCCAGTACTACATGTCATGGTACCCTTTTCCTTCTCATAATGTGCTCATGTGGCTTCCTCAGGATTCAGTACCTTTGTTTGGAAGGTCATTGAGTTGGAATCCCTGGTCCTGCTTTTCTCTGCACCTCAGTTCCCAACCATTGGAGCTAATTCTCCCTTGAATCCACAATTGGCTCTCTTTTCTATTTTCAGGCATCATGATCCTGGAAGCTGATTTGTGCCCAACTGTCTCTGTCTCTCTTTTCCTCTCTATTGGGTATGGTATCTTCTGCTGAGCAGGTAGCTCCACCATGGTCAATTGGGTGGGGGTTTGGGAAAAAAGAGAGGAAGAAAGATATTCTCTCTTCTTTCCTTCTGCTGGCATTGGGGGGCAGGCAGGGGTGACTCTACAAGGATGCTCCCTGACTCCGCTGTGTTTGACCATCTGCAAGGCTGGCAGGCTTAGCTTTTTAAAGGACATTGTCAAACATGAAAAATCTTTTGTCAACCAATGGCAAGTTGTTTCTCTAATTCCATCTGGAAGAATGCCTTTAAGATTTCTAAAGAGCAGTAGATCCATCTTTGCACTTCTATTTAACACATTAACACCTCATTGTTTGACACAGTAACACTTCATCTACCATTTACTTTCTGTGATTTTATCAACTGGTAGGGGAAGGGGAAAACAATTCCCCCCAACTATAATTCCAAGAATAATTTACAAACATATTAAGGGAATCACAGATAAAAATATGAGAAGGGTAGAGTTTTTAGAAATTATATTTTATGGTTGATCATGTTTTTACAATCATGTAATTGACTGAAAGGTATAGAGAATATAAGGTCTTCCTGTGCTTATTATTTGTTGATTATAAGAAAACACTTTGTTGAGTAGAGCAAAATACTATCTAAAAGATATTTCCCAACATGGCCTCTCTCGTGTTCATGTTAAGATCACAAAAGCTGCCCTGATAGAAGCAGAAGCAAGACATAACTTTTTGCTGATTGTGGTTCACAGAGAGTCTGCATTTGAATTTTGTAGTACTACCAGGATTTTAAGAATCATATTGTGGTAGCAAAAATAACTTTTATTGAAAGTGGTAATTTCATGTTTCCAGTAGGAAGAGGAAGCTCCAGAAAAGACCCTGAAAAAGAACTATAGGAAAATTCTGGCAGGCATCACTGACTTAATCAATATGGAGGCTTCAATTCACCAATTAGGTTGGACTCTTTTTTATACAGACTACCCCTAGGTATGTAACCTAGAGAGTCACACAGGTCTCTAGGCGTTGTTACAAATAACTGTGTTCCACTGCTCACAACTTGGCTGAGCACATATTGTATATAAGAAGTTCTTATGGTTGGGTTCAAACTGAGGTCTTTACTACCACTGAAACCAATAGAACTCATTTGTTCACCTTGTTTTTCTGTATGAAGTCTCCTACAATGATCTTCTGATTATTCATATCATCTGAGGCATAAAAAAGTATGCCCAGTAAACATGGTTGCTTCTACCATGCCAAGACAGTCTAAATGGAAAAGAGATTTTCTATATATGGTGAAGTCCTACAAATCTTCCTTTTTACAGATGCCATTATGCTGATTCCATTAAGTTCCGGGAAATTGCAGAGCCGACTAAATGAGATTCATGATCACTGAAAAATGTTTGGATTAACTATCCATACAATGACATCCAAGTGGATGAAGAATGCTTATTATCCAGATAATGATAGATAGTTGGATGGACACCCCATAGAGCTTGTCTATCAGTACATATATCTCGGACGGACACTAGAGATGTACAATGAACTAAGCCTAAAACTGAATAGGAGGAAGAGTTAGATTGTTTGGGGGAAATTATATAGTACTATCGATGATGCCCAAGCTTCTCCCTGAAACAAAAATTCATCATTTCTACAACACATTTTTTTTTTCTGTATTTTTAGAGGAATTAAAATTGTGAGTCACCCAGAGGACAATGGCAATGATTGCCAGTGATGATTTCTATCCATTTGTATTCACTAGGAAATACTGCCTACCCAGGCATCTTGTCATCAGCTATATTGCTGCTCTCCTGTGCCCTACCTGAAAAAAATCACCCTCCAGATCTACTGTCCAGAGAACTTATCTCTCCATAGAGGAATTAAGCCATTCAGCATTGGATCTCTACTTGGAGCTAAACTGTCTTGATTAGTGAATAAATGAATATAAACTCATTTAACCCCACATACTTAGCTGTCAGAAGACGATATTTAGTATTCCATTCAACTATATGTCAGGAAAACCAGGCCCACCTGGATATTTTGTCATTTATCTTGCTACCAAACAGTAATATAGTCAGTAATAACATTGCTATCAGGGGAGACATGACAGCTGATGGACTTAAATGCCACTTGCAATTCCTTTGACTTTTCCATACCAAAACTCCCTTCCCTAGGCATCACTCTACTACATATCTTATCTCCCTCTGTTAGAATATAAAATTCTGGGGGGTGGAGCCAAGATGGCAGCTGGAAAGCAGAAACTTACCTAAAGCTCTCCCCTAGAAGCCTCCAAACACCTATAAAAATGGCTCTGAACAAATTCTAGAACTGCAGAACCCATGTAATAGCAGAGGGAAGCAGGGCTTCAGCCCAGGACAGCCTGGATGGCCACTGGGCAAGGTCTATAGCACATGGAGCTGGGAGAGGAGTGGAGCACAGCCCAGTGTGGGCCACACCAGGACCAACCAGACTGGGAGCCAGGTGAAACAGGCCATAGCACCCTGAATCAGTGAGCTGTAGCAGTTACCAGACTTCTCAACCCACAAACACCAAAGACAACAGAGAAGGTTAGCGGGAAAAACTGTGGGGACAGAGAGAAAGGAGTTCACAGTTTGGCCACCATCCCAGGGGCAGCAGAGGTGGTGCAGCTCTGAGGACAGAACTACAGCTGCAGTTGCTTCTGGCCCCAGGCCCACCTGGTGGGAGGAATTAAGTGGCAGATCAGAGAGGGAGTGCAGAGCCTGCTTAGATCTGAGTTGCAGTCTGGGTTGGTGGTTCTTGGGGGAAAAGAGGAGTGCTGGTGTGGCAGAGCTTGCTGTGTAGTAATAGCTCTGAAAACAACAGCACAGTGCCTCAAGCTTGGGACAAAGTACTCTATACTCTACAAGCAGTCATACCCCCATGAAAAACTTAAGGGTCAAGTAGTTGGCTGGGAACATGGCCAGGCAGTGAAAATGGACTCAGATTCAGACTCAGACTTTGGAATCTTTCTTTGGTGACAAAGAAGACCAAAACATACAGCCAGAAGAAGTCAACAAAATCAAAGAGCCTACATCAAAAGCCTCCAAGAAAAACATGAACTGGGCCCAGGCCATGGAAGAGCTCAAAAAGGATTTGGAAAAGCCAGTTAGAGAAAACCATGAAAAACAAGTCAATGACTTGCTAAAGGAGACCCAAAAAATACTGAAGAAAATAACATCCTAAAAATAGACCAACTCAAATGGCAAAAGAGCTCCAAAAAGCCAATGAGGAGAAGAATGCCTTGAAAGGCAGAATTAGCCAAATGGAAAAGGAGGTCCAAAAGACCACTGAAGAAAATGCTACCTTAAAAATGAGATTGAAGCAAGTGGAAGCTAGTGACTTTGTGAGAAATCAAGATATTATAAAACAGAACCAAAAACACAAACAGAACAGTCAAGAATATAGAAGGAATTGATGGAAAACAATGTGAAGTAAGGTGGCCTAATCATATATGATCTCATTTGAGTTAGTCTATTTTTAAAGGTGTTATTTTCTTCAGTATTTTTTGGGTCTGTTTTAGCAAGTTTTTTGAGTCATTTTTCATGATTTTCTTGCATCACTTTCATTTCTCTTCATAATTTTTCCTCTACTTCTCTTACTTGATTTTCCAAATCCTTTTTGAGCTCTTCCATGGCCTGAGACCAATTCATATTTTTATTGGAAGATTTTGATGTAGGCTCTTCGACTTTGTTGACTTCTTCCGGCTGTATATTTTGATCTTCTTTGTCACCAAAGGAAGATTCTATAGTCTGAGTCCTTTTATGCTGACTTTGGGCTTTTTGTCAGAGTATGATTGCTTTCAGAGAGGAGAATGCTATGTCCCAAGCTTCAGGAGTTTTGCACTGCTGTTTTCAGAGCTACTTCTATTCTGAGGTAGTATGATTTTTTTTTGGAGGGGAGACTCCTCTCCTGGCCTGTGAACTACCAGGAGGACTCCCTCTTCACATCCACCACAAGCTCTGCCACACCAGCACTTCTCCCCCAAGGACCACCATCCAGGACTGCAACCCAGATCCAAGCAGGGTAAAGCAAGAGAACACTGCCTCAGTGCCAGCAAAAAAGATCCCTGCACTCCCACTCTGACCAGCTGCTTCATTCCCCCCACCGTCTGTGGGCCTGGAGCTGCAGAAGCGCACAAATGAAACCAATGAAGTCAAGATTAGAAGGGAAACAGAAATTAGGAAAAAAAATTTTTATAGGAAGTTTCTCTTAGGCCCCATTTCTCAAATATATAGAGAAGTGAGTCAAATTTATAAGAATACAAGTCATTCTCCAATTGATAAATGGTCAAAAGATATGAACAGGCAGTTTTCAGCTATCTATAGTCATATTTTAAAATGCTCTAAATTATTATTGATTAGAAAAATGCAAATTAAAACAACTCTGAGGCAGCACCTCACACCTATCACATTGACTAAAATGACAGAAAAGGAAAATAATAAATGTTGGAGGGGATGTGGGAAAACAGGAACACAATGCACTGCTGGTGGAGTTGTGAACTGATCCAACCATTCTGGAGAGCAATTTGGAACTACGCTCAAAGGACTATAACACTGTCCATACCCTTTGACTCAGCAATACTACTATTAGGTCTGTACCCCAAAGACATTTTTTTTAAAGGGAAAGGACCTATATGTACAAAAATATTTATAGTAGCTCTCTTTGTGGTGGAAAAGAATTAGAAATTGAGGGGATGCCTATTACCTAGGGAATGGTTGGTTGTGGTATATGATTGTGATGGATTACTATTGTGCTATAAGAAATGATGAGCAGTATGTTTTCGGAAAATCTTGGGAAGACTTACATGAACTAATGCAAAGTGAAATGAGCAGGACCAGGAAAACATTGTACACACTAACAGCAATATTGTATAATGATCAACTGTGAATGACTTAGCTATTCTCAGCAGTACATTAATTCCAAAACACTTATGATGAAAAATGCTCTCCACTGCTGAGAAAGAATTGATTGAGTCTGAATGCAGATTGAAGCATATTTCTTTAACTTTTTTTATTATAGTTGTTTTTTTTTTGGTCTGGCTTTTCTTTTGCAACATGGCCAATATGGAAATGTTTCGCATGATTGCACATGTGTAGTCTATATCAAATTGCTTGCCTTCTCAAGGAAGTAGGAGGGGGCAGGGGAGGGGAGAGAGAGAATTTAAAACTCAAAATTTAAAAAAAAGGTTAAATTTTTTTTTACATGCAACAGAAAAAACATAAAATAAAAATTAGATGGGAATAAAAGAATGTAAGATTCTTTTGTATATTACAAATCACATCCCTAGAAGATGATTAACAAATTTATTCATTTATTCATAAAAAATTCATCAAAGAGGCTTATGCAGTGGTCAAGTAGTCAGAAAAGTGATAATAGATAGACATTCTATGCACTAACACCCATTTAAGGTTAAGAAATATAGGGGCAGCTGGGTGGCAGCAGTGAATAGAGCACTTGCCCTGGAGTCAGGAGGACCTGAGTTCAAATCTGGCCTCAGACACTTGACACTTACTAGCTGTGTGACCTTGGGCAATTCACTTAACCCCAATTGCCTTGCTTTGCCCCTCAAAAAAAACTTAGAAGGACATTAGTATGTTGGGTGAACCTTCTCTCTCAGATTTATGGGAGAATATAGGCAGGAGCCATAAAGAATGATAAACTGTTCATGTTTTCTGAACTGCATTGCTGGATTAAGTACCTACATTAATGAGATCAATGAAGGGGAAAGAGTGATAGATTTGGATTCAAAGATCCTTGATACAAGTCCTGGTTGTACAATATACCTGAATGACCTTGGAGAAATCGCCTAACCTAATGAGGGGGTCAAATTAGATGACCTTTAGGGCTCCTTCTAGCTATGAATCCATGAAACTGTGATCCTAGATTCTAAAGTATTTGTGATATTAATTTCCTCTTCTATAAAATGATAACACCTACATCCCAGAGTTGTGAGAATAAAATGAGATTAATATTTGTAAAGCACTTGGCAAACCTTAAAGTGGTATATAAATGCTAGATATTATTATTATTATTAACATCATTTGTATTCATGTATTTAGCCCTTGACTTATTTCTTTCAGACAACCTCATTCATTCATTCAGTTATTCAGCTAGTAAGCAGCTTTTGTTGTTCAGTCATTTTCAGTTGTGTCCGACTCTTAGTGACCCCGTTTGGGGTTTTCTTGGCAAAGATAACTGGAGTGGTGAAACAGTAAGGCAATAAACACAACATCAACGATAATCATGAATATGCCTATGTAGTTCTGTATCGCAAAGTGTGAGAGACTCCATAAAGAAGGTAAAAGAAGTATAACATTTATTCAGACACCAGAAAATCATATCCCATAACCAAATGTTCAACTCCCACAGCCAGTCAGCCCACTTTATCATAACAGCAAGGAACTTAAAACACCATATCACAGCCTGGAGCCTGGCCATCTGAAAGACCTCTCTTACCCCCTGCTGGCGCCTCCCCAAAGAAAACTCACAGTACAGCTAAGTCAGCCTGTTTAGCTCTAACAATCATGAGGGCGGCCATTAGCAGCCATAACATCTCTCTCTCTCTTCATTTTCCTGTGACATAACTTCCTTTTCCTGTCAGGAACTCCTCCCACCACATGTGTCTTAGGCTTCCTGTGACATAAGCAGGTCACATAGCCTATTAATGGGTGGGGAAGATCTTCAAATCCAAATTGCTACTACAAGTGGTTTGCCATTTCCTTCTCCAGCTCATTTTACAGATAAGGAACTGAGGCAAATAGGGTGAAGTGACTTGCCTAGGGTCACCTAGCTACTAAGTGTTTGAGGCTACATTTGAACTCAAATGTATAACTCTTCCTGACTCCAGGCTGGGAACTTTATCCATATTGCTTTCTAGTTCCTTGATTAAGTAGCTATTATGTTCAAAGCACTGAGTTAGTCACTGGAGATACAAAGACAAAAATAAAACAGTCTCTACCCTCAAAGAGCTTACATTCCACTGAAGGGAAAATATTATATACCTGGGTAAGCCAATACAAAATGTATGCAAAGTAAATCTAAAGTAATTTCCAGTGGGGTGTGTGTGTGTGTGTGTAAAACTAACGACTGACAGGAATAGGAGAGACTCATGTAGGAAGTGGTAAGGGCTCCCAGACAGAGCCTTGGGGTACACCCATGCAAAGGGGGTAGAACATAGATAATAATAAAAAAGAAAAAGAGAAGGATACCTTTCACCTAGAGCATTTAGCAAAATGTTCTTCACAGTATATACCCAATAAATGCCGGTTGATTGATTGATAAATTAATTAAATAATTATTTTTTAATATCAATGGTCTCAAAGAAAGTATGGTCTAGCCATGGAGACCTATAGTTCTTCATCCTGACCTGTAGCCTATGGAAACAACTAAGTGACTGGTTTCAAAATGAATACTGTGTATTCACTGACAACAGAACTTATGTTGCAGCATCAGGGATTTATATTAGATATGGAAGGAAAAAGTTCCTACCAAGATAGCTCTTAAACGTTGGTTTGGGTTACTGGGGAAGAATGTGGTATCATTTCTCTAGAAATTTTTAAAAATAGGAAACATTCTGGAAGACAGTATAGTGTATGGTCAGGGCTTTGGGCTATAGGCCCACGTTAGAGTTAACTTTTTATATTGGATTCTTATCTGGACTCGGCTTCACCACTGAACAATTGAGTGAACTTAGGCAAGTATCATTACTTCTCTAGGCTTCAGTTTTCTCATCTCTAAAACTAAGGGGTTGGATGTCAACCACTCTGTGTCTAGAATCCAATGGTTCTATTCTCCTGTACTCTGAATGATTTAGGTTTGGTCTTGAATTAAGACTGCATTATATCTTAAGACATTTTACAGTCTTGTGCCTGTGTATCAAAAATTTACAATAATTTTAAAAATGCATATTTAAAAGGAATAGCAAATTGTTTATAATAGGTTTGAAGTTTCATGTACAATCATCTTTTTCAGTATCCTATGTTATGTAAATGCTTGTTTTATTCCATAAATTAAAAATAAAATAAAAAAGTTTTTAAAAAAAGCTTTATTGATGCCTTAAAAAAACTAACAGACTTTTTTTTATTATACCCTACCTCATTTCTTCCCCCAGTAACAAAGAAAACATTTAAGTGAAATTGGTAAAATGACTTCTTCAGATAATACATGCAACTTTCGCTTTTCCCCATCTCTGCTGAGGGAAGGGAGTTTAATTTAATTCAATTCAAACCTGCATTTAATAAGCAATAATTTGCAAGGTACTGTTCTAAGCTCTGGACATACAAAGATAAGAATAAAATATTCCCTTGTAGGATCAAGGTTTGTTATTGTGTTTAATCTGAAGAAATTTTCATTTTTGAGAGTGTCTTTCAGAAATCAGTCTTCAAGATGAATGATATTCAGGATTTGGTAGAATGAAAAGAACACTGTCTCTGGAGTCAGAGACCCTGGGTTCAAGTCAGTCATGTGCTGGTAAATGTTTAACAAGCAGTTCTCTAGAGAAAAAAATGTACTCCCCACACACTTTAAAATTTAATCTGCATTATTTACTTTTCTCATTGCTCTCTTAAATCTGGATAATCAACAAGACAATAAAGCCCTGATTTGTAGCTCGTGCTGATTTCTGAAGTGTAAATGCTCACACAGAAAATTGAACAATCTGTGATCAGGTCTGGCTCTCCCACATCACTGGTTCAAAAGCTGTCTCTGATGCCAAGGTGTAAGCAGAAGAGTAGATATTCTGCCCAGGTGTTTTCCCTTAAGTCCCATAATTTTCCCACTGCATCATAACTACTCCAAAGTTGCCATGATCAAATGACTTGATGTAGGCAAAGCGCTTTGCAAGCCTGCTAGTGCTATATACATATCAGCTGTGATAATTATTAGAACACCAGTGAATCTCGAATATTAAAGACATTTTTATTAAAGTCTATGCTACTATTATATCACAGAGGCAAGCTTGGGGTGCAGTCTCATACCTTATTTGCTTATACAAAAACACAGTGCATCAAAATGTGAACAAGTAATTAGACAGTTTGGGGACTGATGAAGCACTAGCTTATGAACTATGCTAGAAGCTTGGGCAGCCTTAAAAGAAAAAGCTCATTTGTTTTGATTCTTTACCATCTGTTATGTAGGTAGCAGTGATCCACAGTGCAATCGACCCAACAGGAAAAGCTCAAGAGTGGGAAGAAAAGTAGTAGGGAAAACCATGATTCATGATGATAACCATCACTTTTGATTTCCCTATCCCACTTAATCCCATAGCCACCTGGGTTTTAGATATTTCTATAGCTCTACAGAAAAGATGGAGACCAAGTTACTGGACAGCATCATTCAGTTTAATATAAGGAACAACTTAGTATCAATTAGGGTCATTCCAAAGTAGTCTACTTGCAATGGTGAGTTCAATTCAATTCAGCAAACATGGGTTAACCATATATTCTGTGGCACTTGAGATAGAAAGACAAAATGGAAAAACACTGGAGTTGTTCAAGAGGAGACTCAGCAAAGATTTGTCTCAGTGGTTGTAAGGGCCGCTATATGATGGAGTAGATGGAAATCTGGGTCTGGAGGCAGGAAGATCTGAGTTCAGATCAGACCTCAGACACTTCCTAACTGTGTGACTCTGCCTCAATTTCTTCAAATGTAAAATGGGGATAATAACAGCACTTTCTCACAGGGTTGTCATGAGGATCAAATGAGATAAAATTTGTAAAGTGCACACAGTAGTCACTATATAAATGCCTAGTCTCTTTCCTACCTTCTAGAAGTTTCCTTATGACTCAACTTGGGTTTTATTTCCTGTTTTTTAATAGTCTTGAACCTATAGTTGGCCAATTCAACAATGTACCGTCCTCTGCCCTTGAACCTTTTACCATCTGTCCCTTTCCTGCTAATCCCAAACCTGGGTCAAACCCGTGTGTGGTTTTTTTTTTTTTTATTTTAGACTCTTGGTTAATTTTATTCATATATAATGATTATAATCTGTTAATTTCCATGTCTGTTTTAGTGTAACGGTATCATGGATATTAGAGAGGCTAGGTGGCACAGAGGATACAGCAAAGGGCTTGGAATCAAGAAGACCGATCTTCCTGGGTTCAAATATGGTCTCATACACTTACTAACTAGCTGGGTGACCTTGGGGACGTCACTTAACCCTATTTGCTTCATTTCCTCATCTGTAAAATGAGCTACAGAAGGAAATGGTAAACCACTTCAGCATCTTTGCCAGAGCATAGAGGGCCCTTAACCCTATCTAACCTCTTCACATTTTCACATGGGAAAAGTTAGGCAACTTGACTAAGGTCATACAGGTCCTCTAACTCTCGTATCATGTTGTCTTTTCCATTCCTACTCCCAAGCTCACCAATGCTGCTGGAGCAAGTTCACTACAAATTTGTCCTAATAAGCGTTTGCGGACAGAACTCAAACTCAGGTCTTTTTGACTCCAAGGTTCATACTCTATCCACTGTGCTACCTAACTTTATCTATGCTGCTTTAGTATTATGCATCAAATCCTGCAGGCTTCCTTGGTCCTCTCCTTGACCTGAGGCAGCAGCAGTAAGGGAGGGGGTTGTTTCAGTTATAAAGGAGATAACTTCTGGTTGTTTCTTCTTTCACCCCTCCAGGGGCATCATCTAACTTCCAGTGAGGACTGGCCCTTCTTCACTCTGTTATACAGTGATTGATCTCATATAGTAGCTAGGATGGGGAAACTCAACTAGGTAAGCTTGTTCCTAGGGTCCTGTCTGCTTTTTCTGCTTTGTATTTCATTTTTTGGTGGGTGACCAAACATTGTCAAGATAGACATGTTTAGACTTAGTGACCACTTTAGTGAGTCCAACAGATTCAGAGATACTGGCTCTTCAATCAGTGCTGACCATACTTCAGAAGGATTCCCTTACATGTATCTACTCAAGCCCTCTTAAAGGTTACTACTGCCAGGAGTATCAATAGTAATTATTATTTTAAATATAAATATTCTATTTTAAATATAAACCTTGTTTGAAATACAATTATTTTAAACACAAATATATGATTTTGAGTGTTTCTGTGTTAAACATAAATATTTTAAGTATAAACATTGTTTTAAATATAAATAATTATTTACTATTTTAAGCATTTATATTGTGCTTTGAAGTTTGCAAAATGCTTTAGGAATATTTCATTTTATTAATACAATAACCCTGAGAGGTAAGTTTTATTACTATACTCATTGTATAGTGAAGAAACTGAGGAAGACAGGGGTCAAGTCCAGAATCACACAACTAGTGTGTGAGGTAAGATTTGAACTCAGTCCTTCTTGGTTTCAATGACAAACCCAATCCCCTGGCTATCTTGCCAGAAAACATAGGCTCTAAGGGAAACAGCAGAGGAGAGGTTAAATCTGAAATTCCTAATCAGCTGTCCTGTAAACTGCTTCATGTTTAACGGTTTTAAGTATCAGCCGCCTGTCAGAGTAGAACAATAATTAGGATGTTTACTTACTTTGTTGTATCTGTCAAATGTGTACTTGTGAGTGTTCTATGTTTAGTATCTACTTTGTGTATAGAAAATACATAGTTGTCACTTACAAACCAAAACTTTATCCTTGAGTATTTTGTCCTGGTGTATAGTCAGTATAAGAATGAACGTAAGGAAAGGGAGTCTAACCCCTCATATATACATATACATACATACATATATGTATGTACACACATACGCATCATACATACACACATATATACACATATTTTTATATATACAATCATACACACCCTTCATAACCAGTCTCCTTCCTGCTTTTTCAGGCTTTTTACACTCTCCTCCCCTCCATATGATGTAGAATCCAGCAATGTTAGCCTTGCTCTTCTTCCCACATAAAATTCAATTTCCTGACCATGCCTAATTGTTTCCCATGCTTGGAATCTTCTCTCTTCTCACCTCCACTTTCTTCCTTCCCTGGCTTACTTCAAGACCTTCTGCCAGAGCCCTTTAGGGCAGCTAGGTGGCAGTGGACAGAGTGCTGGGCCTGGAGTCAGGAAGACTCATCTCCTTGAGTTCTAGTCTAGCCTCAGACACTTATTAGCTGCGTGACCCTGGGCAAGTCACTTAACACTGTTTGCCTCGGTTTCCTCATCTGTAAATTGAACTGGAGAAGGAAATGGCAATCCACTCCAGTATCTTTGCCAAGAAAATCCCAAATGGGGTCATGAAGAATCAGAAGTAATTGAACAGGAAGCCTTTCTGATCTTCTTCCCCCTATACTCCACTACTAGTGGCTTCCCTCTGGGATAACCCTCTATTTGTTCTGTGTGTATCTTGAACATACAATTATTTGCATGTTGACTCTGGAATTGCAGTATGAACTCCTTAAAGACAGGGACTATGCTTTTGCCTTCCTTCGTACTCCCAGCACTTAGCACAATTCTTAGGACATAGTAAGTGTTTAATAAATGCTTGTTGACTGACTGGCTGACTAGGGACAGTGCATCAGTTCTTAATGTTAGATGTACATAACTTATAATTCCTGCGTATTAGGTTTTAGATTTCTGAGGTATAGACTATATTTTTCATCTTTGTATCCCAGCCCCTAACTAGGTATTTCCATATAATAATCACAACATAATGTGTGTCAAATTAAGCTGAATTGAAGTAATTAATCTGAGGACTATTCTAATTCTAAATTTCCATGATTTTATGATTTATGATTTTTCCCCTGCTTCTAAAAATAAAAAATTAAAATGGGTATGGGCAGACATTACTTTGTAGACCAACCAAATGTCAGGGGGTGGAGTATTTGATAACCATTAAAATGATGAAACTTGGCTCTTTTGCAATAATCCAAGAGATAAATTCTACAGAGAACAGGAAACAGGAAAAAAAAAACTCCAAGGATTCAGGGAATGGGAGATTTCAGCAGGGTTGGAGTAGAATTCATCCTCTAAGGCAATGGTTCTTAACCTGGGCCACTTTAAAGATAGATATAGATAGATAGATCGATAGATAGATAGATAGATAGATAGACTATTGCAATATAATTGATGTCCTTTGTAATCCCGAATATTTTATTTTCTTCATTTAAAAACATTATTCTGAGAAGAGGTCCATAGGCTTCAACAGACTGCCACAGGGCTCCATGACACCAGAAAGGTTAAGAAACCCTGCCTACCAAACACCAAAGGCTGGTCTGCAGATGGGAAAGTTATAGAAACAAGATAATGTATGTGAAGTGTCAGACAAATGTAGACTATTTTTAACCTCATCATTGAACAAGGGTTGAAGGTCTCAAGAGAGGAGGAAGTCAATCCAAATGTAAAAATGGTATGAAAGAAGAGTCTTCACGCCTGGGAAGTGGACGTGCCTTAGGAGAAAGCCCATTTAGGTGAAGTTCAAGAAATGTTCCAATTCAATTGCTTGCAAACAAAGAAACTGCTCTTTCCTTCAGGTTTCTTACTAAATCTGAATGGAGGGTGGCTTATTACCTATCAGAACACACCCTTCTCTCTTTGACTATCCAATGAAATTTGAGTTCTCCTCACTTGGGGAGGACAGTACGTTCACGGTTAATCGACAGGTGCTTCTCACCAATGGTTGAATCTGACAGCGGCCAATGGGCTAGAGGAAAGGGTTGATCCATGGGTTTGAGAATGAGAAACCAGGACGGGGGTGGGGAGGGGCGGAGACTCTCCTGCGGAGGAGGCGTGCTTTTCATTAGGGATGGAGAGTAGATGGGAGGGGAGCAGTTGAGGGGCGGGCACTAGGAGGAAAGGATATTCCCAATCAGAACTAGTGTAACCTGTGGACCCAGGATCTCCGCGGCCAATGGGGAGGGAGGCTGGCAAAACCCGGGGGTTGGGGGTGGGGCAGGAGTCCCCGCCTGCCACCCGGTCCTCCATCCCCGCCCCTGTTAGTCCGCAGGGTTGGGCGGGGCGGAGTGGGTGTCAGGTGGTCCTGGGCGTGCAGCCTAGGCTAGGAAGACAGAACCAAAGGGGTGGGGAGGGGAGTAGAGAGAAGAGGGGACCTAGGAGCCAGGAGCGGCTCTGGGCAGCAGACCTGGGAGCACTGGCTTCATGAACCGGTTATTCCCAACGCCATACCCCTCCCGCCCCACCACCCCTGTGTGGTGGAGGTAGAACAGGAGGAGGTGGAGGAGGGAAGGCTGGGGATCCGGCCCGGCCCCCATGCTACACTGAGGGATCTTCGGGCCGGGACACCTCGAAGGGTTCTCGCTCCACATCCCCTACCCCGGCCCCCAGTCCTGCCTTATTCCGCCACCTTCCACCCTACCTGCAGCCGCCGCTGCCTTCGGGGGAGGGGTCCCCCAGCTTCTGCGGAGCCGCATGAACAATAGGCAGCGGCGGCTCCTGCACTCCATGGATCTCCCGCTCCATGGATCCCTCCCGCGCGCTTCTCGGCTGCCTGGCGAGCGCTGCTGCCACCGCCCCGCCCGGGGAGGATGGAGCCGGGGCCGGGGGCGAGGAGGAGGAGGAAGAGGAGGAGGAGGAGGGGGCGGCGGTGGCCGTGGCAGCAGCAGAGGAGCTGGGCTCCGAGCCACCACTGCCCTTCTGGACCGCGGTGTTCGACTACGAGGCTGCAGGCGAGGACGAGCTGACCCTGCGGCTGGGCGATGTGGTGGAAGTGCTGTCCAAGGACTCGCAGGTGTCCGGCGACGAGGGCTGGTGGACTGGGCAGCTGAATCAGCGGGTGGGCATCTTCCCCAGCAACTACGTGACCCCTCGGAGCGCCTTCTCCAGCCGCTGCCAGCCCGGTGGGGAAGACCCCAGCTGCTGCTACCCAGCCATCCACTGTAAGGGCAAGGCGGGACCGGCGGTGCCAAGACAGGAGGCTTGGAGGTGCCGCGGTGGAGGGGAGGGGCCTGGTTCTAGTGGGGGAATTGGGGCAGGAAGGTTGCTGAGGGAGGGAGGAGGGGTACCCATGGGAAACAGGGTAGCCGGTGCGCGCTTGCGCCGGGTGCAGGGGCTTGCTAGTGCCATAGATAAGATCCATGGTGCGCAGGCCGATCCTCGAATCTCAGGCTTTGGGCCTTTTCTGTTTTGATTGGGACTACCACCTACTGTGACTTACTCCCACAAAGTCAAGTCCTAGCTCAGGGAGCCCCTCAGCCTTTGCTGTGCAAGTGGGTAATAGTAGGCTCATAAGGACGTAGATATTTCCAAAAGCAACATTAGAGGTTATCTAGTACCTCACTCCTTTTACAGACACTGAGGATCCGTGAGAAGTGACTTGCCTAAGGTCACACAGCTACCAACAGAGCCAGTGCTCTTTTCATTACATCAATATCGTGAGGATCTTAGTCATCAGATCCACTAACCTCCTGTCCTCCCCCACCCTGCACAGGCATTTGCTGTAAGGAACATTGGGGAGTCCAAGACAGGGCTGGGTCGAAAAGTTCATTTAACCCCGGATTTCCTCAAAGATGAAATTTCTGTGAAATACGTATAGTTTTCTTGGCTCATTTCTACACCAAGGAAGCTGAATCGTTAGGCGCCTCACTGTATGAATGAGGTCCCAAGAAGTGGTGAGTTGGGAGGGGGAAAATATCTCTAAAGTACAAAGTTCATTGCCTGAATTCCAGTTCTTTAACTCACCTGCCATTTGTTGTTTTCTTTAACTTGATGTTTAAAGAACCTTTAGAAACATTTCTTGTTCTCTCTGCCTTCAGTGGTTTTAAAACTAGTTTTTTTACTATGACAGACCATGATCAATAGTTATCCATAGTCTTGAATCTCTCAGTGATCCTCAGTCCTTACCCACATTTGATAAGTAAATCTCATGAAACTCCAGAAACCTCAATTACCATATGAATTTCAGCCAATGCTAGTCATTTTTAAAGGACAGAAGGCAAAAATTACAAGTTTTTTTTTTATCTGAAATGCTCCTTTGTATGCCTAGAATTTTTTATTTTGAAAGATAGTGAGAGGACCTGTGTTCAAATACCACTTCTGGTACTTATTTACCTTGGTGGTTTTGGGCAAGTCACTTAATCTTCTGGGCTATCAGTTTCCTTATTTGTAAAGAAAAAAATGACGGAGTTAGGTTACATAGCTTTTAAGATACCTTCAAGTTCTAAACCTATGATACCAAGTATTGAATGTTTTTACTTCTTACTAACATTTACACCATATTTCATATCCTAGTTGACCTTTAAAATAAAAGGAAAACACAGGTTCTTAGCAAGAATGTTATCAGTACTTAAATATTCAGTGTTTAACTTAATCTCTATTGTGAAACTACTCTCTGCTCTTGGCTTGTAACTTATTTCCCCAAAAGTAGTTTGTAGTTCAGTCCTACATCTCTATTTCTACCCTATATCATTGCAGAAATTCAGAAGAAAACCAGAAACCTTTCTCTTCTTTTTGCCCCCAATTTGGGATCCCCACAGTTCTAACGTTGCCCTCAGTTGCTTCATTGAATTTAAAACTGCATATGGCTACACGTTGATCTTTATAATTTTTGGACTTTAAAAAGCCCTCTTGTGAATGATGTCCAGGTATGAAGTCCATTGGACTAAAAACCTCAAAACTCAACTGAGTGCTCTCAGATGTAGTTACTGGCAAATATAATGGTACAGCAGAGAAAGAAGCGAATGAGCATGTTGGATGACCCTGGTCATTTTAGTGACTAAGTTAAGTCAGTCTGATGTTTTCTGTCAATGAAGCCTTCAGGGGTCTGCCTAGAATTAGGTTAGAGAGAACTTAGCATCCAACATAATACCTAACTCATAGCAGGTCCTTAATAAATGTTCATCTAATTAATTGCACATAAGCTCTTGATAAAAGTATGTTGAATTGAGTATTTAGTCAATGCTGAAAAGTTCACTTTTCTTCAGTGTTTTCCATTCCATGGCTTCTGAAATATGTTGCAGTCTTCTGGACTGGATGTATATGAAGATAAAAATGATCCTGAGCTCTATGAACCGGGCAGATTGACATTGTCCCATTTTAGGAGCTTTCCCTCTACTAAAGAAAAAAGAACCAAATTTGGGTCTCATCAGATTCCCTCAGGGTAGAACAGATTGAGCTTCAGTAGTGAAGAAAAGACAGGAAATAGAATAATCCATACACTGTTCACAAATGTGGAAAGAACTGACTTTGTTCAGAAGACATTGAGTAATGTTGCTGGAACTGATACCTTTTGGAGACTGAAATCATCTAGTACCCCACAAGATCCCTGTGAATTCTTTCTTTTGGTCCTTATCATGGTTCTGGAGATTGCCAGCCAGTGTACCTTTTGTCCTTTAGAAGTTATTGGTTCCACCAGCTGTCTAGGTGGTCATTTAGTATTATATAGAAAATTAAAATGGACATCTTTGTCACCAGAGACCTGGAGTAGAATAGCACTACTAATAATGCTGTCTTTGAACTACCTACCCAGCCCCTCAGAATTTCTTCTGGGTATGTGTACATTTGTGACTGAGCTCTACAGACCTTGTGTGTTGGGTCTTAAAGAACCTGATGTGAAGGACTATACATTTTAGTTTTAAATGTTGGTGTTTTAAAATGAAATTTTCTCATCATTAAACTCTATTCAAATATGGATGACAAGAATTCCCCAAGTTTTGTTCCACCAAAAAATTCAATTGAATAAACATTCTGTTCAGCACCTACTTCATGCAAAAACACTGTGCTAGTTCTGAGATACAAAGACAAAAACCCCAACAATTCTTGCCCTAAAGGAGCTTATATTTGACTAGGGGATACAACATGAGTATGAGTAAATACAAAGTATACATAAAGTCATACAAGTAATTTCGAGAAGGAGAGAGTACCAATGACCAGAGAAATGAAGAAAGGTCTTATGTAGCAACTGAACTGTGCTTTGAAGGAAGTTGTGGTGAGGAGGAAGGGCAATCTGGTCTTGGAGGCCACTTGTGTAAATGCACAGAGGGAGGAGATGAAATATGTATGGGAAACGTGTACATGTCATGTATAGGAAACAACTAGCCAGCTGGGCAGTTTGATTGAAGGAGAGTCTGGAGAGGGGAATAAGATGAAATAACACTGAATAAGTACTTAGGAGCCAAAATGTGAAGGGCTTTGAGTGTTAGGCTAAGGAATTTTATATCTTTTTCCAGAAACAATACAGAGAGACATTGAATAGGGAGGTGACATGATCAAATCTGAATTTTAAGAATATTTAGCAGATGTGTGAAGATGATTTGGAGAGGGAAGACACTAGAGGTAGTAAGATCAATTTTTAGGGGGTTATTGTTGTTAATTAGGAGACTATTGATAATATCTTATAGCAGTATATCGCTTTCAATTCTGTGGAGTATGCCCATATCTATTACTTCATTTATAATAGGATAAGCCTTTATTTTAATTGTAAAATCAGCATAAGTAATAGAGTTTGGCTCCCAATAGGGTTGGTGTATATAACCCAGGAGCTTTTCAATGTTCTTTCTCATTCTTAAGGATAAGAAAATCCTTTGTTTACATTGTGTCTTACTGTGTGGTATAGTCCGGTGGACTAAAATTTTTTTTCTGTCAAGAAGTCCTTTTATTTTTCTTTCAATCAGAGCATATAATAAGTTTAATTGCTAATTTATACCTTCATTACTGCATAAGTAGAAAGCAAAAGGGAGGTTCCAATGTGCTTTAGATTTTAATTATGAGGATCCTTAGCCATTTCTTTGCAGAACAGGAAAATTCTGGGAAATCTGCAGCTCACTTGCTCTGAGCATGCTGAAATGTGCTTATATTATTGCATATGACCCCAGAGTAAAACAAATATGATTTTCATTTCATGAAAGTTTACTGAGCTGCAGCTTGTGCTATAAGCTATAACCCCAAGAAAAAGGAACACTGGTGTAGTGTCTTCTCAGAAAAGTCATTCTTCAGTGTTATTATTTTCTATATGGCTCTTGTCTTCTACCTGGACATCAGTCTCAAAGCTGATACAGAATACATGTAGTGTTTCTCTAAAATGAAACAAGAAACTAAGGTTTTATGTTGTAACCAAAGAGGTCATTACCATGTTTTCCCATGTAGCCTTCTTTCTCTTCCTTCTTCTGAGTGATGGAACCAGAGGAGCTGTTCCTTCAGCACCAAGAGTTCAGGATCCTAAGACCATAAATTTAAATTTAAAAGGGTTCTCAGAGGCCATCTAGTCCATATCTTTCATTTTACAGATGATGAACCTGAGACCCAGGAAAGTTAAATGACTTTGCTTCATAGGTAGTAAGTGTCAGAGGCCATTTATAATTCTGGGTGATCTGACTCCAAAATCATCTTCCATTTCACCACCTTGTGTTTCAGTGATGATTCATAACTTTGAGCACATACCATATGCCATGCACCCTGCTAGACACAATGAGAGATTCAAGAGAAATATAAATGCATAGATCTTGCCCTCAAAAGAAGTATAATCTAATTGGGAATACTTAACATTTACACAAAATTCCATTCAACAAACGTTTCTTAAGTGGGTACAATATGCAAGTAACTGTGCTAGGCCTTAGAAATGCAAAGCCAAAAAAAAGCCAACAAAAAATCCCTGTCTTCAATAAACTTAACACCTTAGTAGAGGATAAAGAGATGAGACAAATGAATATAATATAAATTAGAAAATGATTGCAAATGAGTAGCTGAGAGTCTTTGGGGGGTGGGGATGGTATGATTCTAAGAGTTATGTGGTCAAACAGTTGAAGGGTAGGAAGATGTATTACATTTCATCCTGCCCATCATAACCAGTCATAGGACATATATCTGGTCATATTCCTCCAACACTACTACACTCTGCCCTCTCCCTCCGATGTAAAACTCCTAGTCTCTCCTGGTGTAAGGTCCCTCAGGGCAGTTATAATCTAAGCACTACCCAGGCACCCACAGCAGCATCTGCAGAATTGCCATTGATAAAATTCTGCTTTTCTGGATATCACTCAATCAACAAGCATTTATTAAATGTCTGCTGTGTACCAGACACTGTTCTGGGTGCTAGGGATACAAATGCAAAGACTGAACTAATTCCTAACAGAAGGAATTGACATTCTAATGGGGAGAAAATGTGTATATGTGTGTGTGCACATGCCCATGTGCGCTTGTATATACAGTGTACTGAAATAATATAAAGACAATAAATACAAAGTATAAAAATACAAGGTCACTAGCAGTTAGTTAAAGACATTACCTGAGTATTGAAGGGAGAGAGGGCATCTGTCAGGTGGAGGTGAGGACAATAAGCACTCTAGGCATGGTGGATAGCCAGTGCCAAGGTGTAAAGATGAAAGATGGGATATTCTGAGGAAGAGAAAGAAAGCCAGTTAGCTGGATCTCAGAGTGTAGTATGGTAAGTAATGTCCAATAAGGATGGAAAGATAGATTGAAACTAGGCTGTGAAAGGCTTCCTTTTGAACTTATAGGCAATTGGGAGCCAGTGAAGTTGACTGTGCGAGGTGGTGAGATGGGTAGATTTGTGTTTAAAGAAAATACTTTGGGGAGAGTGTATAGGATGGGTTGGAGTAGGGAAAAACTTGAGGTAGAGAAACCAATTAGGAGGTTGTTACAGTCTTTACAGATTCCCAAAGTGGGTGATACTGCCCCTGGAGGGTGCAGGACTGATCCAGGGGGTAGTAGTAGCTTTGGGTACAATTAGGGGGGCATTGAATAAAAATAAGGGGGCAGTAGAAGCATAAGGAAAGAAGACAAGATAAGAAATTTTGAAAAACTGTTCATATGTTTCATCTGTTGTGTAACAGAGTTAAACTCATAGTGATATCATTATTTTCCAAATAAACATACAAAATGCAAGTTATAACCCATCAGTGGTCAAGTCCGTCTACAGGTCTTAACAAGCAAGTGTTGGCAGGAGAGCTTGTTGTACATTGTTAGGAAGTCTGGCATGCATTGGCAGGAATATGTGCATGTAATGATTTATTTACAATACATTTCCTTATTGTTACATGACACAACATTGCATCATCAAATTTCAATGCAGGAAAAAAAGCCACAAATTTACAATAAATTATTAAATTTTAAGATTTTTCGAAATAATGCAAATTTTTTAAAAATGAAGGATTAAAGAAAGTAGATTTCTAGTGGGGAGCAGAGTAATTTTTTTTAAAAAGGGGTGGTAGACCAAATAAGTTTGGGAACCTCTGATAGATGAGAGGTGATGAGGACCTTAACAACAGAGGTAGTAGTATGAATAAACAGGAGAGGTCATATTCTGGTGTTAAAAATGGCATAACTTGGCAATTGATTCGATATAAGAAATGAGGGAGAGTGACAAAAAAGAAAATGCCAAAGTTACAAGCCTAAGAGATTTGGAGAATGATGATACCTTTAGCAGAAATAGGGAAGTTGGGAAGAGGGGAAGGTTTGAGGGAAATGAGTTCAGTTTTGGACATATTTACTATGTAGAGCCGAAATTGACAACTTACAACTGGAGAGCCTGTCTGCAAACTAAGAATAGTTTTTACATTTTTAAATACAATTATTTACAATTAAATACAAAAATCAGGCCCACTGTAGTTTGATGATACCTTTTTTGAATTTGAAATGTCTTTGGGACATAGTTTGAAATGTGCAAAAGGCAGTTGCTTATGGAGAACTGAAGCTCAGATGAGAGATTGGGATGTGTAGATCTGCATGGAGATGACAATTAAACCCTTGGGATCTTATAAGATTACCAAGATGAGAAGAGGGTCTAAGACAGAACCTTTGGGGAAAATCTGCAATTAGGGGCATCTATGATATAGATGATCCAGCACGGGAGAGAGAGAAGTGGTGAAATAGAAGAATCAGGAGTAGTGCAAAACCTTAGAGAAGAGAATGTTTGCAGGACAGAATAGTCAGCAGATAGGTTGAGAAGGATTTTGATTAAAAAAAGTCCATTAGATTTGGCAATCAAAGGATGGTTGGTAACTTTATTTTTTGTATTTTATTTTTATTTTTCCCCAGTTACATGTAAAAACAATTTTAAACATTTGTTTTTTTAAAACTTTGAGTTCAAAATTCTCTCCCTTTCTCCTTCCCCACCCCCTTTCATTGAGAAGGCAAGCAGTTTGATGTAGGTTATACATGTGTAGTCATGCAAAACATATCTGTAATAGTCATGTTGTGAAAGAAAACAGACAAAAAAACTTCAAGAAAAATAAAGAAAGCTTTAAAAAGTATGCTTCAATCTATATTCAGACACCATCAGTTCTTTCTCTGGGGATGGATAGCATTTTTCATCCTAAGTCCTTCAGAGTTGTCTTGGATCGTTGTATTGCTGAGAATAGCTAAGTCATTTACAACTGATCATCTTACAATATTGCTGTACCTTTGTACACAGTACATTTCACTTTAAATCAGCCCATGCAAGTCTTTCCAGGTTTTTTGAGAGTATCCTGCTCTTCATTTCTTATAGTACAATAGTATTCCATCATAATCACATACCACAACTTGTTCAGCCATTCTCCAATTGATGGGCATCCCCTCAATTTCTAATTCTTTGCCCCCAGAAAGGAGCTGCTATAGTTTTGTATATATGGGTCCTTTTCCTTGTTGTTTTTTTGTCTCTTGGGATTTAGACCTAGTAGTGGTATTACTAGGTTAAAGAGTATGCATGGGTTTTTTTAAATGTATTTTTAGTTTTCAACATTCATTTCCACAAAATTTTGAGTTACAATTTTCTCCCCATCTCTACCCTCCCCCTCACCCCAAGATGGCATGTATTCTGATTGCCCCTTTCTCCAGTCTGCCCTCCCTTCTATCACCCCACTCCCCCCCTCCATGCATGTTTTTGGGCACGGTTCCAAATTACTCTACAGAATGGTTGAGTCCATTCACAACTCCACCAACAGGGCATTAATGATTATTGGTAACTTTAAAGAGAACAGTTTCCAGTTGAATGATGATGTCAGAACCCAGACTGCAAAGGGTTAAGGACTGAGTGAGAAGAGAGGAAGTGGAAGCTTGGAGTCTAGATAAAAGTTTTTCTAGGGTGGGCTTAGAAAAGGAGAGATACAGAACAATAGTTTAAACAGATGAATGTTGGTATGGGGGAGATGTGGGCATGTTTGAGGACAGTAGAGAAGGAACCAGTAGATAGTAAAAGGTTGAAGATTTAGCAGAGAAGGAATGAGTGTGGTTGCATTCTGCTGGAGAAGATGAGAGGATATGAGATCAAATGTATATGTAGAAAGGTTGGAAGGTCACCTCACTGTCAGACTTGGGGAAAGGAAGAGAGAGTAGGGGATGATATTAAGGGGTTTTAAGAAGAGGGAACTCATGTAGAATGTAAAATAAGAGTCATAGTCCTCAGCTGAGAGAAGGGACAAGGATAGGTGTGGGAGGTCTGAGGAGTATAGAGAAGGTTTGGAACAACTTCTGTGGGGAGTGAGATAGTGGTTCAATTAAAAGACTGTCTTTTTGCAGTGAGTGCCAGTTGAAGTTAGATAACATGAATTTATAATGTGCTCAGTCAGCTGAGGATTAAGAAAAGGCCAATAGGTGTCTTTTCCTTTTTTTTTTTAAAATAAGGTTAGGAATTTTTAAGCATTCATCTCTTTTTTGGACAATGCACGCTATCTTTGCTAAACACAGAAATGTCACCAACTTTATTTTAAGAGTGGTTTTTGCATAAACTGCCAATTGTATGACAAAATTAAGATGAAGGGAAAGCAGTGGTAGGACATGAGAGCTATACCTTAAACAAGGGAAGATGATTTATAAACAGTCTTTGAAAATCATCTGCCATTGGAACAAAAGAGAAGATGATCCCAATTGAACATTAAAGCCTCACTGACAGATGGACCAGAAGGGAATAATGTAGGTATGTATATAGGTCATCTGTTAAGTGGTCTGGGAATAATTCTGAATTTTATCTTTAAATTTTTGATTTCAAGAAATTTTGTATCTGATCTTTGTATTTATTTTTATAAGTCCCAATCTATTTATTGGCTGTCTTTGCAGAGTTGAATTCACTAGTTTTCTAATATAGGAAGCCTCTAGGATGACTAATAAGATCATAGGTTTAGAACTGGAAGGGACCTATAAGATCATCTGGCCTAATTTACTTATTTTATTTCTGAGGAAATTGAGACTAAGAAATGTCAAGTGATTCCCCCAGGTTCTCCGAAGTGTTAAGAGTCAGAGTTAGGACACCAACCGAAGTTTTCTGACTCCAACTACAATGTTCTTTCCACTATCCTGAAGGTGTTTTATAAACCATAAAGCATGATGGAAAAGTGGACTATTCTTTTCTTAACCCTCAACTTTCTGTGTGGTGCATGGCAAATATGACTCTCACCCCAGATTTTCCTATCTGGCTTTTACTGTGCCAGCATTTTATTTATAAATCTTTTTAAAGCTAACAGGGTTACTGTGGAGAAGAAGATGGTAATGATAACGGTGGTGGTGGTGATTTTTAGCAATATATATGATATATGTGTGTTTATATGTATATATGCATATATTAGTTTGCAAAGTATTTTTTGCAGTTTCATTAAACGTCACAATGACTCTGTAAGTTAGGTATTGCAGGCATTATTCCCATTTTACTGTTGAGAATATTCAGCCTGAGAAATTGATTTGTCCATGGTCACACAATTAGGAGGTGTTAGAAGGAGTATCTGAAACCAGGTTTTCCCAACTATCCATAATGCCACATTCCTGCCTCTCATTTTATCTCCTCAAGAGTCCTGTGAGGTAGGTGCTATTATTACCCCCAATTTATTGATAAGGGAGAAGTTTGGTAAATTGCCTAGTATCACTCAGCTAGTGACTTATTTAAATTTGAATTCAGGTTTTTGTTCCTGATTCCAAATCTTGTGCTCTATCCATTATGGCACCTAGAGGCATAATCCCTTCCAGTTCTAAATCTGTAATCTCCTTAATTATCCTGGGTACCACAAAATTAACAAATTCAACTCTGCAAGGACAAGCAGTAAGTCAGGACTTCTTATAAGTAAGTAGAAGGTCCTTTGTATTGTTCCAGTTCCTTATAATGATTCTCTTAAGACGTGAATGCTGTGTAATAAGTGTAAGATTGTGCATTAAGGTTTTAGTTGGTCCCTGCAACTACCAGCTCTGTAAGACCATTGCTTTGCAGCAGCTTGGCAAATAGCCACGTCAGCCACTCACTAAGAGAGAACTGCCTAGGCAGCAACAGAGCGAGAAAATTATGCTGATTCCATTCATTCGATTGTCCACAAACCCACTATGGAGGAATATGAGCTAGATTTAAAAGCCATCGGTGGCTCTTAGGTTATGTGTGTGCGTGTATGTATATTTGTATATGTGCACATGTATGTATTTTTATATATATATATGTGTGTGTGTGTGTGTGTGTGTGTGTGTGTGTGTGGAAAGAGAGACAAAGACAGAGACAGAATGAGCACTCTCTTTTACCAGGGCTTGTATAAAGTGAGGCTTAAATGAGGCTTGCCTCCACCTCTTAGGATCCCTAGCTTCTTCAAGACATTGCTCAGGGGTTTTCTCCAATGTTTTTAAAAGTTTAAATAGCTAGAAATGTTCTGTTGTCATCATGATCATCACCATCATCACCATCCTCATCCTTTTCCTCCTCCTCCTCCTCATCCTCATTATCATCATTATGTTACTTCTGGTTATTTATTCTGTTTACCATTCATCTTGGTTAGATGGAGCGATGACCCTCTTTTTCGTGGGGAAGCCCATGGCTCTGTGATTAGCAGTACGTATTGAATGTTAATTCACATAGCAAAATCAAAAGAAAGATTTGATCAGAAAGAGCACCTTACATTCTGGCTGAGAAAGTCTGATGGGACATTTTTAACTATACCTCCCCTCTGCCTGGAATGCCCTCCCTCCTCTCCTCTTAAAAAAGCCTTGGTTTCCTTCAATGGTCTTCTCAAGTACAACCACTAAGAAGTTTTTCCTGATTCCTTCCCTCCCTACCAGGCGTTGGTACCTCCTCCTAATGCTTTTATTTTTGTATGCACTTGTTTATATGTACATGTTGTTTCCCTTGATAAAATGTAAACTCCATGAGGGCAGAGATTGCTTTGCTTTTGCCTTTATGTCTCTAGTGCCTACAAAATGCTTGCTGATATATTGATTGATTTGAAACTCAATACCTCTTGAACGGAACTCATTATTACCTCCCTTTCAATGTAGTGGATAGAGAGCTTGCCTTGGATTCAAGAAGTCTTTGGTTCAATCCTGCTTCTGACATATATTGCCTATGGGTCCCTGGTCAAGTCATTTAATCTTTCAATGATAGAATCAACTCTTGAGGCTATAAATTGCAGATCTACGTTGGTAGAGGGAGTTTCCTCATGTGAGATTTCCCTGCATCAATGAAATCATGGATCCAACCCCTATCATCATCACCTCCCCATTCCCCTACCCCACCTCAGACTCATATCTTTTCCAGAATTCCCTATTTCTATTGAGGACAGGACCATCTTTTCAAATGCCTCAGTCTTCCTCAGCTCTTCCTTCTCTTTATCCTCAATGTCCAGTTGTCAGATCTTACCCAGTCCTATCTTCACAACGTCATCTTACATCTGTTTCTGAGCTGTCATGATAGCTTAGGCCCTCATCGCCAACACTTTAGAGGACTATTACAAACAACTTCCTGGTTGTCTCCTGGGCTTCCATTCTTTCTAAACTCATGTCTGACCATGTCACTTACCTGTATAGTAGCTTTCTATTGCCTCTAGGATAAAATATAAACTCCTCAGCTTGACATTTATTTATTTATTTGTCGAGAAAATAATATTTTTATTTTTCCCAAGTACATGTAAAGATAATTTTTTTGACATTCTTTTTTTATTTTTTCTGCATTTTTTTCCCTCCTTCCATCACCTCACCTCTCTCTGAAATGGTAAGCAACTTGATATAAGTTATACAGGTGCAATCATGCAAAACATATTTCCATGTTAGTTGTGCTGTGAAAAAGGACAAAGACAAAAAAAAACCTAAAAAAAATTAAAGTACGTGAAAAATACTATGCTCTCGTTCTTCATCCTGACATTTAAAGCTCTTCTAAATATGGTTCCAGCTTACCTTTTCAGGCATATCACACATTATTTCCATTCATACAGTTTATATTTCAGCAAAAGTGACGTACATGTTATTCCCCAAACTCAACGTTGCCTACCCCCACCTTTGTTTCTTTGCACAGACTGTCACTGATGCCTGAAGAGCCCTCTCTCCTTGTCCTTCCCCCTCTTAGTTTCCCTAGCTTCATCAAGGTATGGCTTATGTACCATCTCCTATGGAAAACCTTCTTTGAACCTCTTAGCTGTTAGTACTTTATCTCTCCTTCTAAAATTATCATGTAGATATATCTACTTACATGTAGTATTCGTTCCTTTCTTTCCCCTTCCCTCCAGTTGAAAATAATCTTAAGGGCAGGAATTGTTGTTTTTCTTAAATTTGTTATGTCCCTAGCATGTAGTACAATATTTTGCAAGTGATTCATAAAGGTTTGTTGGCTTTTATTGAATATAAGCTATGTTCTTGCTCCTCCCTTCCCCACCCCCAATTTGTCTTGTTTGAAGCCTGAGTGCACCCTTTATGTGTAATTACCAGGTATTTTTTCCCTTTAAAAAGATCTCACTTTGGGGGTAAAGCTTATATGGAAATCACTAACTTTAGTTCATGCTCTCAGCTCTGCACAACCATTTTAATTCATCCTAAATGAAGCTGATGGTGTCATGGCCTCAGAAAGAAACTGTTTTTAAAGGAGAATCAGTGCAGAAATGTGGTTCTTGTGAAGCCTAGGACTGTGTTGAATAGATGGCCCTAGTGACACAGGTTATTGCTAGCATAGATTTCTTGTATTAAATTTTAGGATTGCCCTTGCTGTTTCTCTCCATAGATCATTATTGAAATGGCCAATTACAGTAAAAATCTCCATGTTGGATTTCCATGATTAAAATCAGTGGTCTCTCTCTGTATTGACATTTAAATGATTTATTTCAGAATGGTTTTGACTTAATGCCCCTGTCTCTCTTTTCTCCTTGCCCAGTATTAGAGATTGACTTTGCAGAGCTGACCTTGGAGGAGATCATTGGTATTGGGGGTTTTGGAAAGGTGTATCGAGCTTTTTGGGCTGGAGAAGAAGTTGCTGTGAAAGCTGCCCGCCATGACCCTGATGAGGACATCAGCCAAACAATAGAGAATGTTCGTCAGGAAGCCAAACTCTTTGCCATGCTAAAGCACCCTAACATCATTGCTCTGAGAGGGGTGTGCCTGAAAGAACCCAATCTTTGTTTGATCATGGAATTTGCACGTGGAGGGTCCTTAAATCGAGTGTTATCGGGGAAAAGGATCCCTCCTGACATATTGGTGAACTGGGCTGTGCAGATTGCCAGGGGGATGAACTACCTGCATGATGAAGCGATTGTCCCCATCATCCATCGGGACCTCAAATCCAGCAACAGTGAGTCTGGCAGAAGGGTGGGTGGAAGGAAGTGCATGGAGCCAAATGATAGCCATGGCTAGAATGGATTCTGAATGTATTTGGGATGAAATTGCACACAGAAAACAGCCTATCTGAGTGGGTGTGGGGTGATTTGAGTACTAGGGAAGACTAGAGCACATATGGAAATGGAACAAATACCATGCATGATTGGTATTTGGTAGTTATGTTGTATTATGCATATGGTATTATCAAATTCCCTTTACTACTTTAGATTTCTTTTTCTGTGGATCATTATTTAAAATAGACATTTGTGAATTTGTTTACATCCTTCCCAATAGGGACTAGGCACCTTATCTAAACCACCTAGAGCCTAGCATGGTGCTTTGCACATAATAGGCATTTAATTAATGCTGGTTGAATGAATCTATTCATGTGTGTTTAAAACTTTAAGGAAGTTGAACTGTCCAGTAATGTATACTTGGGCAATTTTAGGTAGCCTGCAGATATTATGTATTGTTGTAACTACCTGGTAAGTATCTGGCAGATAAACCAAAGATACTGTAACTTTGTTAGACAATCAGAATTCATACATTGAAATAGCAAAATGAGTATGTTAATTTAGACTTAAATGGTGCATTGCATGTAGTTGGTATTGAATTTTTGGTGAGATTCTAAAACATGTCACTCTTTTTCTTGGAGTCCTGCCTAGATAAATTCAAGATTGGAAATACCCTTCTGTTGGGGCTTATGCTTTCTGTTCTCAAGCTTATTTACATATAACACTTTTCCTCGCAACAATACTGGAAGGTAGATATCTCCAAATTGAATCTGTGGGATCATTGGACTATAGATTTAGAGTTGGAAGGGACCGTGGAAGATGTCTAGCTCAACTCCCTCATTTACAGATGAGGAACTGCGACCAAAAGGAGTAAGTGATTTACTCAGCGCTGCTCAGCTACTAGAATTCTGAGGTGAGATTTGAACCAAGGTCTTTCTTGCAATACAGAGGAAAAGACTATGATGTGTTTCCCGTGTCAAGAGGGAGTTGAGTTAATTTTTTGGAGAGATGACTCCAGCAATTTTCTTCTTTAGGATCCAACTGTTTTGATTATATCCAGAATTTGACTGCCCCAAAGTCATTTTAGGAGATTTATTTCCTACTAATATTGGCATTGTTAAGATACTTTCTTTTCTTCCCTGACAATATCAGAAATATGAAAACTAGTGAAACTAGAGGATGAAGCAGTAATTTAATTCATGTGCAATTAAAGCAGTTTTCCTTTCCTTTCTATCAGGATGCCAGTGGTTTCTTTATACTTCTCTGGAGTGACCTGAGAGATCACCTTTTTCACATTCTTGGGAGATCAATTGAATATTGCCACAGAGATCTTTCTACAAAGCCCTGATGTCTAGTGGCCTTGTTTTCAGATGAGACAAGGAGAGAGACTTCTGTCTGGAACCTATAGTTATTAATGTTACATATGGTGGCAGAATTGAGTTTAAAATTTTTTACTCTCTCTTTCACTCTTATTTTGTGGTAACACGTTGGACAAGTCCTCTAACTTCCTTGTGCCTCAGTGGCCCTATTTAAAAGGATAGATAATAATATGTGTTTCCCAAGGGGAATGTGTTTTAAGATCCTTGGAATTAAGGCATAATTGGAAGCTATAAATATAAGGTATAATTATTATGAGATTTATGCCTAGCAACCTAGGCTATTGTAAAGATGAAATCACCCAGTGGGTGGTTCCATTCTTCTTGGGTAACTGCAAGAATCCTGCTGTCTTTCAGCCCAGAGACTTCTCACACTTAGAGCTAAAATTCTCACTTTGTCCTTTGAGTGCCCGATGAATCTGAGAGTTGCCATTTGAGAAAACATTAAGCTTCAAAGTGTAATATAATAGTGGGCAGGAATTCAGGGCATTGCTTAATAAGTCCTGCTGAATTGATTTTTTAAAAGATGTCACTTAGAATTTTGAAAATTTCATTTTGTTTTATTTATCTGACTGATCAGTATTGTCAAGGCCCACAAGACTCCACAGTTAGGGTTGTTGTTGGGAGTCAAGGGTCTCACCTGTGAGTTGGCGGCATTTGGTGGCTTTGGTGGGTGGGCAAGCATGGAACTTTGAAAGAAGCCATCAGTATCATGCCAAGCTGTACTTGGTTGGTTTAATCATTTAGAAAGTGTAGATTAATTCCTCATCTATCATTTTTTTCCCTTGCCTGCATCTTTTTTGTTCTTTGTAGACTTAAGGGAATTTATTTCTTTCCTTCAGTTTTGCTGGCTGCTAAGGTCTGCCAGGCTCTGGTCAATGTCATTTGGGGCACCCCCTTCAGGGATCATGCTTATTTCAACTACCAAAGTGATTACGGGTTAAGTATGTTTTGCGATGGTTTAGAGGAGGCTATTGGTAAATATGCATACATTGTACAAATTTACTATAAGTGATGGCCTTTCCCTCTGCTTCTTTTAGCATCATCATAAAAAAAACACTTTTGCTATTTGCTGATAGTACAATATGCTTTGTTTTTATGGTTCTGCAACTATAGGGTATCTTAATTTAGCCTCTGAGATTTGTATCAAGAGGCACAAAGGTTCAGAAAAATGAGCAGGGATTAGAATCCGCAGTCTTAGGCTCAGGCAAATTTTCTAATGGTATGTGCATACCACTACAACTCTAGTTTTACCTATATCTGTGGAATTACTTATCTTAAGTCTCTTAATGACTTGTTTTTCAGAGTCTGGGTCCATTGTCATTGACTTTTATATCTCTTTGTCTACCCAATTAGAACTGACAACAGCCGTGTGTATTTCTTAGCTATGCTAAGGAAATACTGAAATATGGTTTTGTGGTAGAAAAACTCTTTCCTTTGTTATCATGGGTGTTAGTGAATATAGGAATCCTGGAGGTGGTGGTTGGTAGTAACAGTTCTAATACTAGTTATATGTCCTATTTATGTAGTACATTAAAGCTTACAAAATCCCTGTTAAGGAGATATTGTGAGTGCTGATATCCTCATTTTATAGACGAATAAACTGAGGGTGAGAGCATTGTGTGACTTGTTTGGTCATTAAACTAACAACTCTAAATCTGTGATTCTAATGCCAACCCTTTGATTAGAGCTTAATTCTCCTGGCTCCAAGATCAGTGTTGTTTCCATTGTATCACACTGTTTTTCAACTCTAAAAGATGGTGGATATTCTTAGGGACCATCAGATTTTTTTTTCCCTATGAGATAGTGGACAGAATATTAGAGTATGGATGAGATTGACCTGAGTTTGAATCCTGTGTCAGACACTTCCTAGCTATGTGTAACTGTAGGCATGTCGCTTAACTTTTGGCATCACGTATTAGAAACGAGTGCTTTAGATTGAATTTAGTTATACTGAATTCAGAATAATGCATTCCTACCTGTGGCCATCCCTGGATTACGGATGGAATTGCAAAGGTGGGAAATAATTTCTTAGGGAGTCAGGCAAGTCGTCCACATTTCTACTTGAGAAGAAGGTGAGTGCATCGTGCCCCAAGTGTCAGCTCAGTGGATTAACATGTGGTATATAGATCTTGATTTGAGGCAAATTAGAAATCACGAGCATCATTAAGACTTATTGGGCTGGGAACCAGTGACTGGAATATAAGCCATGGAAGGATATACCTTATTTGAAAAGAATAGAATAGGTTTATTTTTTTAAAAAGGAAGAGGAAGATTAGCAGTGTATTTAGCATTTGGCATTTTCTTAATGAAACATACTCATGTGAGACTATCCAGGGAATCAGAGGGAAGAAGCATGGTGGATCCTGTTTGGGTAAAGAACTTCAGAGGACGAAACACTAGTGATATTGTCATTGAAGTATATCTACTATAGACCACTTGGACAGGAGGAGGAAATGGATGAGTAAAGTTAAGAAAGTAGACTGTAATCCCAGCATGAAGGCATGATATAGTGAAGATGGGAGAACTTTAGTTATCCAGACATGAGTTAGAGCTGTTTTTCTCTTGTAAAAACCATTGCACCTAATAACTAATTGCATTGCTTGAATGATGAATTTATCCTTCAAAAGACATGAGAACCAACAGAAGGAAATTGTATTATGGATTTGAGTCTTATCATAGAGAAACTGGTCACTGAGGTGAAAATGCCATGGAGGGAAGTAATGATCACTGCATCTAAGAATCTGTGGTAGAATAGGTGAGAAAAGCTGGGCATGCTCTAAAGTGCACCTTGATTTGAGGAGGAAAGTTTTTTTTTCCTCTTTTTTTATTTAATGTATTTAGTTTTCAGCATTGATTTTCACAAGAGTTTGAATTACAAATTTTCTCCCCATTTCTACCCTCCCCCCCACTCCAAGATGGCATATATTCTGGTTGCCCTGTTCCCCAGTCAGCCCTCCCCTCTGTCACGCCACTCCCCTCCCATCCCCTTTTCCCTTCTTTTCTTGTAGGGGAAGATAAATTTCTACACCCCATTGCCTGTGTATCTTATTTTCTAGTTGCCTGCAAAAACTTTTTTTGTTGTTTTTGAACATTTGTTTTTAAAACTTTGAGTTCCAAATTCTCTCTCCTCTTCCCTTCCCTCCCACCCTCCCTAAGAAGTCAAGCAACTCAACATAGGCCACATGTGTGTCATTATGTATAACCCTTCCACAATACTCATGTTGTGAAAGACAAACTATATTTTGCTCCTTCCTAACCTATCCCCCTTTATTGAATTTTCTCCCTTGACCCTGTCCCCTTTCGAAAGTGTTTGTTTTTGATTACCTCCACCCCCATCTGCCCTCCCTTCTATCATCCCCCCTTTTTTATCTTCTTCCTCCTTTTTTCCTGTGGGGTAAGATACCCAATTGAGTATGTATGGTATTCCCTCCTCAGGTCAAATCTGCTGAGAGTAAGGTTCACTCATTCCCCCTCTCCTGCCTTCTCTTCTCTTCCTACAGAACTGCTTTTTCTTGCTACTTTTATGCAAGATAATTTACCCCATTCTATCTCTCCCTATCTCCCTCTCTCAATATATTCCTCTCTCATCCCTTAATTTGATTTTATTTCTTTTAGATATCTTCCCTTCATCTTCAACTCACCCTGTGCCTGCTCACTCTCTCTCTCTCTCTCCATATATATATATATATATATATATATATATATATATATATATACACATACATACATACTCACATATACATATATATACATAAACATATATATATGCATATTCCCTTCAGCTACCCTAATACTGAGGTCTCATGAATCATACACATCATCTTTCCATGTAGGAATGTAAACAAAACAGTTCAACTTTAGTAAGTCCCTTGCAATTTCTTTTTCTTGTTCTTTTTCTTGATTACCTTTTCATGCTTCTCTTGATTCTTGTGTTTGAAAGTCAAATTTTCTATTCAGCTCTGGTCTTTTCACTGATAAAGCTTGAAAGTCCTCTATTTTATTGAAAATCCCTATTTTGCCTTGGAGCATGATACTTAGTTTTGCTGAGTAGGTGATTCTTGGTTTTAATCCTAGCTCCATTGACCTCCAGAATATCGTATTCCAAGCCCTTCGATCTCTTAATGTAGAAGTTGCTAGATCTTGGGTTATTCTAATTGCATTTCCACAATACTCAAATTGTTTCTTTCTGGCTGCTTGCAGTATTTTCTCCTTGATCTGGGAGCTCTGGAATTTGGCGACAATATTCCTAGGAGATTTCTTTTTGGGTTCTATTTGAGGAGGTGATCGGTGGATTCTTTCAATTTCTATTTTGCCCTGTGGCTCTAGAATATTAGGGAAGTTCTCCTTGATAATTTCTTGAAAGATGATATCTGGGCTCTTTTTTTGATCATGGCTTTCAGGTAGTGCAATAATTTTTAAATTATCTCTCCTGGATCTATTTTCTAGGTCAGTGGTTTTTCCAATGAGATATTTCACATTGTCTTCCATTTTTTCATTCCTTTGGTTCTGTTTTATAATATCTCGATTTCTCATAAAGTCACTAGTTTCCAGTTGCTCCAATCTAATTTTTGAGGTAATATTTTCTTCAGTGGTCTTTTGGACCTCCTTTTCCATTTGACTAATTCTGCTTTTCAAGGCATTCTTCTCCTCATTGGCTTTTTGGAGCTCTTTTGCCATTTGAGTTAGTTTATTTTTTAAGGTGTTGTCTTCTTCAGTATATTTTTCAGTATTTTTTTGGGTCTCCTTCAGCAAGTCATTGACTTGTTTTTCATGGTTTCCTCACATCCTTCTCATTTCTCTTCCCAATTTTTCCTCTACTTCTCTAACTTGCTTTTCCAAATCCTTTTTGAGCTCTTCCATGGCCTGAGACCAGTTCATATTTTTCTTGGAGGCTTTTGTTGTAGGCTTTTGACTTTGTTGACTTCTTCTGGCTGTATGTTTTGGTCTTCTTTGTCACCAAAGAAAGATTCCAAAGTTTGAGACTGAATCTGGGTGCGTTTTCGCTGCCTGGCCATATTCCCGGTCAACTAACTTGACCCTGGAGTTTTTCAGTGTGGTATGACTGCTTGTAGAGTTAAGAGAACTATGTTCCAAGCTGGGGGGTGGGGATACGCTGTTGATTTCAGAGCTATTACAACCAGCTCTGCCACACCAGCAGTCCTCCTTCCCCAAGAACCCCCAACCCGGACTGGGCTTAGATCTTCAGCAGGCTTTTCACTCCAGCTCTGATCAGCCACTTAATTCCTCCCAGCAGGTGGGCCTGGGGCTGGAAGCAACTGCAGCTGTAGTTCTATAGCTGCCCCACCTCCACTGCCCCGGGGGCGGTGGCTGAACCCACGAACTCCTTTTTTCACTCTGTCCCCAGCAGCTTTTCCCACTAACCTTCTCTGTTGTCTTTGGTGTTTGTGGGTTGAGAAGTCTGGTAACTGCTGCAGCTCACTGATTCAGGGCACTAGGGCACGCTCTGCCCGGCTCCTGGTCTGGTTGGTCTGTGCTGCCCACGCTGGGCGCCGCTCTGCCCCCAGCTCCATGCAGGATAGACCTCACCCAGAGACCATCCAGGCTGTCCTGGGCTGGAGCCCTGCTTCCCTCCGCTATTTTGTGGGTTCTGCAGTTCTAGGATTGGTTCAGAGCCATTTTTTATAGGTTTTTGGAGGGACTCAGTGGGGAGCTCATGCTAGTCCCTGCTTTCCAGCCGCCATCTTCTGGGGAGGAAAGTTTTAAGGCTGGGGAGGATCCTGTAGCCTAAGAGTCTACAGGAGAAGACAATCTGAGAGGGAAAGGAAACTCTTTAGATTGAAATTTGGGAAATTAAAATAAACCCTTACTTTGTGCCAGGCGCTGTGCTTAAGTGCTAAGCTAGTGCTAAATACAAGCAGTCCCGGCCCTCAAGGAGCTTACAGTCTAATGGGGGAAGACTATAATAAAAGTGCAAAGTAGAGGGGATAAGGTGAAAGAGGGAGAAGTTATCCAGGTAGGATCATGGTGGAGCAAGTTTGCAAAGTCAGGAGTAGAGCCTGTAGACATAGCTGGACTGAGAACTTTCAAGGTCAACAGGGTTATGTGGACTTCAAGGATGAGGAGACTGCTGTGAGTGAAGAAGAAGATCTGGAAAATCAGGAGTGGAGCCTGGAGAAGAATATAGATTTGGTTAGACTTCAGCACTCCAGAAAAGAACCAACCAACCGGAGGAAGGAACCTCAGGGGCAGACTGTTAATTATGAAGTCATTATTGTTCATTACTTTAACCCAGGAGTTTTGTGGGGGGTGGGGGTGGGGAGGAAATGGGCAATGGATGTTAAGTGAATTGCCCAGGGTCACAAATTTAGGTGTCTGAGGTCACATTTGAACTCAGGTCCTCTTGACTCTAGGGCAGGTGCTCTATCCACTGCGCCACCTGGGTGCCCCAGCCCAAGAATTCTTAACCTGGTAACCTTGACCTCCTTAAAAAAATTCATAACTGTGTCTTAATATAATTGTTTCCCTCATAACCCTATGTATTTTATTTTATGCATTTAATACCATTATTTAAGAAAGGGTTCATGGACTTCCCTTGACTGCTAATGGTCCATGACACAAAAATGGTTCAGAACCCCTGTGCTAAGGCCAGTTCTCTATTTAAATCTCAACTATAGTTAGATGCTTTGCATAGAACAGGAGTTCTTCACTTTGGGTCTGTGAAACTAGTTTCTTTTATAATGTATTTCATTTTATGCATTTAAAAATATTATTCTGAAAAAGGGACCTTGACCTCAACATGCCCACCAAAGAAGTCTGTAACACCAAAAAGGATGAGAGCCCAGCCTTAGTGGATCTACCTAGGTCTGGGATAGGCTTAGTTTGTGGAAAAAGAACATGGTGTATTCTGTACCTTATTGTTTTAGATTCCCTGTTTTTGCTTCATTGATTTCTATTCTTGTCCCTCCAGCTACCAATTGAACCAGTATGTGTGTATTTTTTTTAATTAAGAAGAGAGTTTTGGGCACCTTGGCTTTATCAGAGGGTGGTAGCAGCTGTCTGGCCAGCTTAATCTTTGGCTGACAGTTTTGCTATTATTCTGCCAGATGTTCAAGATGTCCTAACTGGAGCTCAGTAGGCAGCAAGATGGACTAAGCCATGAGCCAGAGAATGGACGTCAGACACATACAGCAGGATAGATGGTTGAGAGAGGTCTGGACAAGAGTCAGTAGGAGAAATTCCAGATAAATGTATGGACAGTATAGAAGAATTATGGTAGCAAAGACCTAACTTTAGGGCCCCAGGTTTCCATTGCAGGACTCTAGGTGCAGGAAAGACTGGGAGACAAGAAAAGACTTCTCTAGAAATGGCACAACAGAGGTCAGGGTGGAAACAGGCCAAGGCCTCAGGTACTGGAACTGGAATACAAGGTGGCTTAGGCACAAGGGAATAAGACAAAAGCAGTTATTAGAACTGAGGTACAATATTGACCTTAGGGTCAAGAGACCAGCTCTGCCATCTGTTAACACTGTGATCTTGAGCAATGATCTGTACTGGGAAGTGGAATGGATTTGTTGGGTTCGAATGCCAGTTAGATACAAATTCTGTATCTGCCTCTTACCACCAGGGTAAATTTATGCAAGATGGATTCCTTCTTGGGGCCTTAGTTTCTTCGTCTGTAAAAGGGGAGTAATAAGACTTCTACTACATACTCCATAGAGTTTTTATTATCATCAAATGAGATAATAAAGTGCTTTGTAAACCTTAAAGTACTATCTAAATACAAGATTATTGTTGCCACCCTCTCTGCCTACTCTCACCTTCCTACATCAGTGGGATCCTTAGATATTTTCTTTCTTTAGGAAGAGGATTGGTCCAAGACTCCAAGTGATGCTTACTTTAAAGGTAGCTGTTATGTGACCCCAGCCTCAAAAGTTTGAGGGATGCTGGGATAGGGAGCCTAGAAAATTAGTGTTTCCAGACCTTGGGGACTTGTTCTTTTAAACCTCTCCTGCTTTCACATCTCAGAGGAATAGTGACCTGGGACATTTTTCTTTTCTCTATCACTCAAAGTATTTTCTAGCTATTAACTTGCTATCTCATTATATCTTATCAGCTAGCTCAGAATCTGGTTTTCGGGTAAGAGACAGAGAGATGAAATTAACTAACTCAAAATGTTAGTGGATTCCTCCTTATTGCTCTAAGCTTTCCGACTACACCGGCGATTCTTAACTTTTTATGTGTCCCAGATCCTTGTGTAGGTCTGGTGTCAAGCCCAAAGACCCTTTCTCAGAATAATTATTTTTTTCTTTTCTCCTCCCCTCCCCACCTCCCCCTCTCCTCCCCTCTCTTCCCTTCCCTCTCCCCCTTTCCCCCCTTCCCCCTCCCCCCCCCTCACCTCCTCTCCTCCCTTCCTCCCTCCCCTCCCCTCCTCTCCTTCCTCTTCTCCTCTCCTCCCCTCCCCTTCCTTGTCTTTTCTTCTCCTGTCCTTCCTCCTCTCTTCCTCCTCCTCCTCCTCCTTCCTCTTCTTCTTCTTCTTCTTCTTCTTCTTCTTCTTCTTCTTCTTCTTCTTCTTCTTCTTCTTCTTCTTCTTCTTCTTCTTCTTCTTCTCTCTCTCTCTCTCTCTCTCTCTCTCTCTCTCTCTCTCTCTCTCTCTCTCTCTCTTTCTCTTCCTTTCTTTCACAATCAGGGTTAAATGACTTTGCCAGGGTCACACAGCTACTAAGTGTCTGAGGTCAAATTTGAACTCAGTTCCTCCTGACTCCAGGACAGGTTTCATCCACTGTGCTGCCTAGCTGCCCCAGAATCATGTTTTTAAATTCACACTATAAAACATAGTATTACAAAATAAATCAATTATTTTGAAATACAGTTATCAAAATATAAAAGAAGTTTACACCCAGGCTTTTTTTTAAAGAAAGGAAAGGATGTCACTTCTAGGTCCTGTGACTTTATTTCTTTACTTGGAGTTATCTTTCCATTCCTTCTTTAGAGATAATTTCTGCTGCTTCCTAGCTGTGTGACCTTGAACAGGTCACTTTAGCACTCCAAGCCTCAGTTTCTTCATCTCAAAAATGGGAATGCTAGCATTTGCACTACTGATATCACAAAATTGTTAGGAAAGTGCTATGTTGAACTTGAAATGCTATACTGATGTGCTTAATTTTGTTGGTGTGGCTACTGTACCCATCAATGAACATTGCAGCTCCTTTATAACCCGATAAATAGGTGGTCTTTGCAAGTCACTGGGATCAAAAAATTTTTCATCCTGTGGTCAATCTAGTGATGAGCATCTCTCAGTTTAGCTAAGTTGGTCCTCAGAAAACAGACATACAATAAAAGGCCAGCTCTAACCATCTCCCATCTCGCTAGAGTAAATTGTTAAATTTTCAACCTGGGAAATATGTTTTGTTGATTGTATAAACTTTGGAGAATAAAAGAGAAAATGTTAAAAATGGAGATTAAATTCAAAAGTATGTCATGCATACATTCCTCCCCCCATCGATGTTAAATGTTAAACATTTACCAGCACACCCCTGCATCTACTCTATCGTCAAGCCAGCTGGTGTTTGGGGATTGGGATAGAGGATAGGCTAAAGGCCATTGGATTTAGAGTCTGAAGATCTAGATTTGAATCCCAGTACTGTCTTACTTTGTTGTTGTTCAGTCATTTCAGTTGTGTCTGACTCTTCGTGACCCTATTTGGGGTTTTCTTGGCAGAGATACTGGAGTGGTTTGTCATTTCCTTCTCCAGCTCATTTTTAAAAACATATTTATTTCCACATTAGTCATGTTGTGAAAGAGGAATCAGAACAAAAGGGAAAAACCACAAGAAAGAAAAAACAAAAACAAAAAAGTGAAAATAGCATGCTTCAACATTCAGACTCATTCTTTCTCTGGATGTGGATAGCATTTTCCATCCTGAGTCTTTCGGAATTGTCTTAAGTCCATGTATTGCTGAGAGGAATTAAGTCTATCAGTCATTGTACAATGTTGCTGTTGCTGTGTATAATGTTCTCCTGGTTCTGCTCACTTCACTCAGCATCAGTTCATAGAAGTCTTTCCAGGTTTTTCTGAAATCTACCTGCTCATCATTTCTTATGGAATAATAGTATTCCATTACATTCACACACCAAAATGTGTTCAATTGGTGGACATCCCCACAGTTTCTAATTCTTTGTCACCACAAAAAGAGCTGCTATAAATATTTTTGTACATGTGGGTCCTATTCCCATTTTTATGATCTCTTTGGGATACAGACCCAGAAGTGGCATTGCTGGGTCAAAGGGTATGCTCAGTTTTATAGCCCTTTGGGCATAGTTCCAAATTGTTCTCCAGAATGGTTGGATCAGTTCACAGCAAAACTGCACCAACAATGAATCAGTGTTCCAATTTTCCCACATCTTCTCCTACATTTATCATTTTCCTTTTCTGTCATATTAGCTAATCTGTCTCCAGCTCATTTTAACAGATGAAGAAGCTGAGGCAAATAGGGTTAAGCAACTTGCCCTAGGTCACATAGCTTGTAACTGTCTGAGGCCAGATTTGAACTCAGGAAAATGAGTTTTCCTGACTCCAGGCCCAGCACTGTGCCACTTAGCTGCTCTTCTATCTTCTTTGCTAACTATGTAACTTTGGGCAAGTGACAACCTCTTTGAGCCATGGGTTCATAATCAATCAATAAACATTTATTAAGCACCTGCTGTGTACCAGGCACTGTGCTAAGTGCTGGGGATACAGAAAGAGGCAAAAGACAGTCCCTGCCCTCATAGCACTTACAGTCTGACAGGGAGAGACAACAAAGCGAAAAAATATGGACAAACTATATGCAGGATAAATAGGAAATAATGAACAGAGGGAAAGTACTAGAATTAAGAGGGGTTGGGAAAGATGGAATTTTGGCTTGGATTTAAAGGAAGCCAGGGAAGCCACTAGGTAAAGATGAGAAGGGAGAACATTCCAAGCTTGGGGGACAGTGAGAGAAAATGCCCCAGCTAAGAAATAGAGTGTCTAGTTCCCAGAACATCCAGGAGGCCATTGTCACTACTTGGCAGGGAGAAGCAAACAGCTAAGACTTTGAATTAGAATTGGAAGTCATTAAGTCCAGTCCTTACTTGAAGCTTAAATTTCCCTAAGAAGTGGTCCTGTTTAAAAAGGCAGAATGGAACTAGTGACCTCTAAGGGCCTTTCTGGCTCTGCCATTCTGTGATTTACTCTGCAGACAGACTTTGGGGACAGGAGAGGTAGAGGGTGGGGGATGGACTAGGCATGGAGTTGGGAAGGATTTGATTCCCTTTCAAATCTGGGGCAGCTTTCATATAGTTCTTCCTGCTGGACTTTGAGTCAGCAAAACCTGAGTTTGAAAATGGTCTGAGCCATTGGTTAGCTGTGTGACCCTGAGCAAGTCACTTAACTTCTCAGTCTTGGTTTTCTCATCTGTAATAATAGCTACTACTTCACAGGATTTTTGCGAAGTTCAAATGAGATAACATATGTAAAATTCTTTGCAAACCTCCAAGCACAATGTAACTACTATACCGCTATTGTTCGCCATATGGCTGAATTTGTGTGATAACCTGGAATATCACTGGTGCATACCAGGGACGGATAGCTTCATGCTTATAGTTTATGGTGACAGCAGGGATTCCTGCTGCAGGTGCGGCTGACCCTGTGAACCAGCAGTAAGAGGTTTAGTTAAGGCAATAGATAAAGGGAGCACAAGGAACCTCCCTTCCCCCACCCCATTCCGTAAGTGACAGATGGTGGCTGTATGGAAGGAAGGCGCTCCCCATCAGCCTAATAATGATGGGTATTCCTGTGAAATGGAGTATTCATCCCTCCGAGAGGCTGTATTTATTGTAATGTTTATTTATTCCCCTTTTGTACTTAGGGCCAAGCAGGGGACTTTCTAATTCTAAAAAATATTATTGCATCTGCTTTATCCAGTACCACCATATACCTCTTTGCCTTCTACTCTTATTTAAGTAAGGGTTTTTAGGTAGGATGGAGTGATGGAAAGAACACTGGATTTGGAGTCAAAGGAACTGTGTTCAGTCCCCAGCATTGCCCTTTACTTACCTATGTAACCTCTCTGGGCCTCAATTTCCTCACCTGAATCAATTACTAAGCATTTATTAAGTACCTACTATGTGCTAGGGACTTGTAATACAAAGACAATAATGAAACAGTCCTTGCCCCCAAGGAATTTACATTCTATGGGGGGAAATATATATACGAATATATATATATTTTTTATGTGTATATATATATACATATATGTGCATATACGAATCATTATAAGGTGATTTTGGTGAGGAGGGCTCTAGCAGTTGGGGAAATTAGGTAAATCTTCAAGTAGCGGGTGGCACAAGAAAATAGAAACTTTAAGAGGGAATACATTCCAGCCATGGGACAGCCAGCACAAAAATGTGGAAATGGGAAATGGAGTGTGTGAGGAGCCAGTTTGACTTGACCATAGGGTGTGTGAAGAGGAGTGATGTTTAATAAGGTTGGAAAGGTAGATTGGGACTGGCTTGTGAAGGGTTTGAAATGCCAAACAGAATTTTTAGAGGTCATAGGGAACCACTGGAATTTATTGAGTAAGGAAATGGCATGGCCAGTCCTGTGCTTTAGAAAAATCTTGCAAATTGTGTGAGATTTGGGTTGTAAGAGGGAAGAGACATGAGGCAGGGCAGTTTACCACAATAGTCCAGATGAGGAGTGATGAAGGTCTGAATGAGGGTGGTAGCTGTGTGACCAGAGATAAAACACATTGTGGAGGCAGAAACAATACAATCTGGTAACTGATTGAATATGTGGAGCAAATGAGAGGGAGAAGTCAAGAAAGCCACCAAGGCTGCCTTCTCTTACCTTCTTTAAGGCCAATCTCTTGGTCATTATAATTTCACAGCATTGAGCTTCAAATTTATTTTTGTCTTTCCATTCACATCATTATAGTCATTGAGTGTATTGTTTTCCTGGTTCTGACATCACCTCATATTCCTCATTTGTTATATCAGGATAGTATTCTGTTACCTCTATGTACCACAGTTTGTTTAGCCATTCTCCAATTGATGGACAGTCATTTTTGTTTGCATTTCCTTGTTACTACAAAACGTTCTTCTATAAATATTTTGGTGTATCTGGGACCTTATTGTCATTGACCATTTAGGGTGTATATAGAGTGTATATGGTATGTGTGGGTGTGCCTGGGTGTATATGGATTTTACTAGCACTGAAATCTCTGGGTTGAAAGGTATGGACTTTTCGTCACTTCCTTCACATAACTCCAAATTACTTTCCAAAATGGTCAGATTACTCCACGTTTCCATCAACTGGATTAATGGGCCTTTCTTTCTCCAACCCTTCCAAAACTGGTTTTTCTCATCTTTTGCCATCTTTTCCATTTTGCTGGGTATGAAGTGAAACGTCAGAGTTGTTTTGATTTGAATTTCTCTTATTATTAGTGACTTAGAGTAATCTTTCATATGGTTCTTAATAGCTTGCAATTCTTATTTTCAGAACCTTTGGCTCCTCTCCTTTGACTGTGTCTGTTGGGGAATGGATTTTCCCATTCATGGCGCATGCTGCTGCTTAGCATCTCCCCTCCCTCTCCTTCCCCTTCCCACACAGAGATGCCACCCAGCTCTATCTTTCATGTCCTCAGGATTGACCAAATGGAAAGCAGATCAGTTTTATGGCTCCACTGGACTCTCACTCAGCTGATAATTAAAATGCTTTTGCTTCAAGAAGAGGGTAATATATCTCTCCCCCCTCCTTCCTCCTTCATCTCTGATGCTGAGGGCAGAGGGAATGCATGATATACAGCCACGTCTTCTTTGCTTCTTCCCATCCCCACCCCCATCCTTCTTTAGCCCAAGGTAGTATTCTGATCACAGTTTCTCTTTCTGGTGTGTAGAATTTTGAGGGTGAGTGACACAGACCCTGATGGGTTTTCAAAGCTCTTGACTCTCTTATAGAAGAGAGACCAGAGCTGTAGATACTGGTTGTCAGTAAGTAGCTGAGAATGCTGCCACTTTGTCAATAATCCCTTCTCACTTGTTTGTGTCTGAGCACCTTCGTTTCCCGCATGTTCCCTAGCACAGATTTTCTATCTCATTTAGGCTAACCTGTTTGAGCCTTGTAAGTAATTTTTGTTGTTCAGTTGTTTCAATCATGTCTGAATCTTCTTGACCCCATTTGGAGTTTTCTTGGCAAAGATAATGCAGTGGTTTGCTATTTCCTTCTCCACCTCATTTTACAGATGAGGAAACTGAGGCACAGAGGGTTAAGTGACTTGCCCAGGGTCATTAAACTAGTAAGTCTCTGAAGCCAGATTTGAACTCAGGAAGATGAATCTTCCTGACTCCAGGCCTAGCACTCTATCCACTGTGCCACCTAGCTGCCCTTGTAGATACTTACTCTTTATTTTCCCCGTGGGGTAGTATAGCAGGGTGACTGGATGCCAACCTCGGAGTTAGGAAGACCTGGGTTCAGGTTTTTCCTCTGATATATACTGTGGACAAGCATGGACAGACAACTTCATTCTCTCATCAGTTCTCTAAAACTATATAAGTCACAAATGAGTTATTGGTCTGCATCAGTGGAAAGAATTTCCAAACCAGGATTTTTCTACCTTGGTGAAATTGTGGGTATGGAACATCCTCTCTTCTTTCCTTCCATACACACATTATCCATAAAACATATGTCTGTGTATGTATATGCATACACACACATATATGCACATGTGTATATATATACTACATACACATGTATATACTTACATGCATTTATTTTATTTCCAATCTGGGCTTCCATAATATTTATTTTATGCAATGCTGTGCAATACAACACAATAAACATTTATTAAGCACTTACTATGTATGAGGTACAGTGCTAAGTGCAAGGGATACAAATAAGAGAAAGACAGTCTTGCCTTCAAGGAGCTTACAGTTTAATGGGGGAGGACAACGTAATGTGCTCAGTGCTTTATAAATATTATCTCATTTAAGTCAAAAAGACAGTCCTACTCCCGAGGAGCTCACAGTCTCATGAGGGGAGATAACATGAAAACAACTTTGTACAAAGAAGTTATATACAGATTAAATTCAAGGTAAACAATAGAGGGAAGGCACGAACATTAAGGGGCATCAGAAAAGGCTTCCTGTAGAAGATAGGGCATGAAAGAAACATGGGATGACAGGAGGCAGGGATGAGTGGGAGAGTATCCTAGGTATGGTGCCCAGCCAGTGAAAATGCCCAGAGTTGGGGAAAGGAGTGTATTGTGTGAGGAACAACAAGGAAGTCAGTGTCACAGGATCCAGCAAAGTACACTGCAGGCTGGGGAGGGTAGGGGAATAAGGTGAGCTGAGCTTCGAAGTAAGAGGTAGAGGTTAAGATGGAGTGATGGGATGGACTGGTGACCTGTGCAAAGACATGAGAGACCCGAGATAGATTGTTCTATAAGGAACAGCAAGAAGGACAGTTTGGTCCAATCTCAGTGATGAGATGTAAAAGTATTGATTTAGAGAGTTGTAAGGTGCCTTAGAGGCCAACTAAGATAATGTTTCATTTTGAAGATAAGGATGAGGCCCCAGAGAGGTTAAGTGATTCCTGAGGTCCCAGGTAGTAAGCTTCAGAGCCAAGATTTAAACCCATGTCCTCTGACTCCAAAGCTAGTCCTCATTCCTCATGTTTTTTTTTTGATTATCCTTCACTAAAGTCACAGAATAACCACAAAGTTGTAGGACTGAAGCTAGAAGGGACCTCAGAGATCATCTAGTCCCCTCATTTTGCAGATGAGGAAGCAGGCCCAGGGAGGTTAAATGACTTGCCCAAAGTCACTGCAGCATGGACGTGACTGTATTCTCAAAGGAATATGCCAGGGGAGGACAAATCTCTGTCAGTTCCTACCAAGATGGTAAGTACAGGCTTCCTTGGCAACAAACAGATGTGTTTGTCATTGAAGACCAGCTTTGATAAGTTCAAAGAAGCTTATTATGATGATGAATTCTTTAACCACTGCAGCTCTCAAAGGACATCTTCCATGTAATAAAGGCATTAGGAGCTTCATGGGTCCTTGAAAATGAAGTATTAAAGAAAACATTGCTGATAAAATATTAGATCTTAACTATTTGGATTTTCATTTCCTTTGTTCAGTCTTATTTTTTTAGACTCTAAACTGCTTGACAGCAGGAACCATAATTCTTCCATATTTCCCCCATCCCCCATACATATAATGGTACAACATTCTATGCTCAGGGCTTCATGAGAACTTCCAAGACCTAAAATTCTGCTCTGGTCTGTTTTTAGTATCTCTTTTTACAAGAGCTCAGAAGCTTTCGTTGATAGAATCTTATAGTCACCATGTTCTTGCCACCCTCAATTTTAACAAAACTTATTTGTGTGTAGGGCACTATGTAATGGCTATAGGAAATGGAAAGCTTAATTAAGATACAATTCCTTGGAGACACATGGATGGTAAAATGACAGAGTAGTTGTTTTCCTTGACACTTTCCAATCCACAAAACTAAGAAATAAGAAATTCTGTATACCAGATATAGAATATATGATATTATATATAATAATATATTATTAGTATATAATATTATAATATATAATATATGATAAGAAGTCAGAAACACTGTGTAAGGTGAAAAACAACAAAAATGCTGTGAAATAACATTGGAGAGCCAAAATATCTACAGTTGGGTCTCAGTGTCACCATCCCAAAGTGAATGCAAACAACCCCGAAGGCTTGTGCTTTTGGATAGGTTGTGTGCCTGTTCATTTCCCCTACCACTCCAACACTGATTCAGCTTGAAATCTTCACATCATAAGGGGCAGCAGTCAGTCAATAAGAATTTATTAAGCTTATTATATGCCAGCCTCTGTGGGGAAGGTAGCATGTAAATAACTAGATATAAAAGCTTTATCAAGAGTAGATGCATGGTAGTTTGGAAAGGGGAACAATAGAGATAGCTTTTGCCCAGCTAAGACAAGGAAAGGGAGAATTAGAGAAGAGAGGACAGGTAGCCTAGAGCTACCTACTAGGGCAAGGAACTTCCATGACTGAGGGAAAGGGGACTGGCAACTTTTCCCCATAAGGTATATGTTCTGGCTGGGTTCTGATCTGGCTCCTCATATATTCCTATGTGAGAAGGCCAAGGATACTCAGGCCTTTGGTGTGGAAAGGGGAAGACCCAAAGAATGAGGAAGGAAATTGAAGACAGGGTAAAACAGAAAAAAAAGGAGAAAAATTGAGTAAAAACCTAATTCATGAGCATATGAAACAAGAGAGAGGTTCATAAAGACAGAAGGAAGAATGGGTAAATAGTTAGAAGTGTCAAGACACTATGAACAAGCATTAAACTCTGAAGGAAAATGAATCAAAACAAGAATTTAGTAGACTCCCAAGAGATTACAGAATAACAGCAAGAATCAAACTTCAGAATGGGGAGGGAGAGAAGAGGAAAGCAGAAGAATTTAGGAATCAAATTAGGTAAGAAATCAGGACTTTCAACATAGGATTAAAAAATACCAGGATACATAATTTAGGATACGTGACAATCTCTCCAAAGAAGAGGTTCTGAGAGAATAATAAATTTGGAACACAAAAAAATAGAAGTGGAAGAAAATTTAGAAGTAAAAGACCACAACTTTAAAATAACACATGAATTCTACATGAACCAAAGAGACTGACATTAAAGACAGGATTCTGTGGAATTATATAACTTAAGAAGAATGTGAAAAATAAAAACAACCCTAAATATCATACCTCAGGAAGTAACATGATAACATTTGAATACCAACAGTAAAAGAGGGCTCTATCAAACCCACACATCACTGACAGAGAAAAACCCCGTGCTTGAAAGTCCAAGTCATATAGTGGTCAAATCTCACAATTTCAATAATACCAAATTTTTTTTACAAGTCTCCAGGAAAAATAAAAACCAAAAACAAGCTACTGCTACCAAAGAGAGCAAATCCAATCCTGGTCCAAATGGATTTACAGGTAAATTCTATTTAAGATTTAAAGAACAGTTAATCCCTATGCCATACAAATTATTCTCAGGTAAGGAAGAAAATGTTCTACCAAGCTCCTTTTATGAGACAAATGTTGTCTTACTACCTAAACCAGAGAAGGATAAAGCATAGAAAGAGAACAAAAGACCAACATCAGAAATGATTATTGATGTAGAATTTTTATATAAAATCTTAGCAAAGAGACTATGGTAATATAGCTAGAAAATGATTTACTATGATCATATTGGTTTTATACATGAGATATGGCTCAACATTAGAAAATGTTAACATAATAAATTACATTAAAAACAGAATACTCCAGACTATATAATTATGACAATAGATGCAGAAAAAAGTTTGACAAAGTATTCATGCTAAAAGTCCAAAAGTACATGGAACATAGGAGGTTCATTTTTTCATATGATGAAAAGCACATATATCTAAAACCAAAAGCTAGCATTATTTCAGTGGGGAAATACTAGATGCTTTCTCAATAAATACAAGAACAAAGCAAGGATACCCCTTTTCTCACTACTGTTTTAGGTAGTTCTAAAAATATTAGTTATAGTGATAAGAAATTAAAAACATAGACATTGTCAAAGAGGAGACTAAATTGGCCAGAGTAGCAAACAATGGTATTATTTCCTTTAAAAGTCCCAGAATACCAGCAAAGAAACTGAGTTAATTAAAAACTACAGTAAAGTAGAAAGATATAAAATAAATCCACAAAAATAGTCAGCCTTTCTATATAGGTATAACAAAATCTAGGAAGAAATAAAATCAAGGAAAACCCCATTCTAAATGACTACAAAAACCATGAAATATCTGGGAATTAATCTCCCCCAAATCATGCCAGACGTTTAAATACAATTACAAAGCACTCTTTAAGGAAATACAGAATGTCAAATAATTGGAGCGATATTTATACCTCGTGGTTGGTCTGTGCCAATGTATTAAAATTAACAATACTACCTACATTCATCCCCAAATTTAGAGCTATGTCAATCAAACTACCAGGATGTGTAAAGCTAGACAGAATAATAAAATTCCGTTGGAGGAGCAAGAGGTCTGGAATATTAAGGGAAATAATTTTAACAGAAGGAATTATGAGGGAATAGTGTTTTCAGTCCTCATGTATACTTTTTAATTTTTAAAATTAAATTTAATTGCTATCTTTTGTTTTTATGTTACCTACATTTCATAGTATAACATTCCCTCTTCTCAGATATACATACTTTATAATAATGAATAAAAAAGAAAGAAGTTCAGCAAAACTTAACAATATATTGAAAAAGACTAACATATAGTCATCCAATTTTGTAAAGAAGCTGAGGAAAGTGCTTTCTCACCTTCATATTTTATTATAAAGCAGAAATTATTCAAACTGTATATTATTGGTGAAAACAATAAAAAAGCACACCAGTGGAATGGACTAAGCAAGCAAGAAACGGAAATATTTGATTCTTAATCTAGTGTCTTATACACCTGAGAACACAAACTACTTTGAGGAAAACCTGTCATTTGACAAGAAGTATTGGGAACACTGGAAATCATTTCAGCAAAACATAACAGGTTTAGGCCAGATCCCCATTTTACCCGACATGTAACAGGAGGTTCCAAGTGGATACTGTCTTTAAAAGTCTGATAAGAAAAACATGGAGAAAAATGAATAGAGCTATAGAGGAAATCTTTCACAACTATAGGTAGGGGGAGAATTTTTTTTAACAGAACAAGGAATAGAGATCACAAAAGATAAAACAGATAATTTTGAATACTTGAAATTGAAAAGCTTGGCAAGATGGCGTCTGGAAAGCAGGGACTGGCCTAAAGCTCTCCCCCAGGACCCACCAAACACCTAAAAAAATGGCTCTGAACAAATTCTAGAACGGCAGAACCCATGAAATAACAGAGCGAAGCAGGGCTCCAGTCCAGGACAGCCTGGATGGTTGCTGGGTAAGGACTATAGCGCATGGAACTGGGAGGAGAGCAGAGCACAGCCCAGCATGGGCTGTGCCGGGACCAACCAGACCAGGAGCCAGGTGGAACGGGCCCTAGTGCCCTGAATCAGTGAGCTGTGGCAGTTACCAGACGTCTTAACCCACAAACACCAAAAACAACAGAGAAGGTTAGTGGGAAAAACTGTGGGGATGGATTGGTTTGGCCACTACCCCAGGGGCAGTGGAGGTGGTGCAGCTACAGAACTATAGCTGCAGTTGCTTCTGGCCCCAGGCCCATCTGGTGGGAGGAATTAAGTGACAGATCAGAGAGGGAGTGCAGAGCCTGCTCAGATCTGAGTCGTGGTTTGGGTTGGTGGTTCTTGGGGGAGGAGGAGCACTGGTGTGGCAGAGCTTGCTGTGTAGAAAAAGCTCTGAAAACAACAGTGCAGCCCCTCAAGCTTGGGACAAAGTACTCTATACTCTACAAGCAGTCATACCCCAAGGAAAAACTCAAGGGTCAAGTAGTTGGCTGGGAACATGGCCAGTCAGCAAAAATGCACTCAGATTCAGTCTCAAACTTTGGATTCTTTCTTTGGTGACAAAGAAGACCAAAACATACAGCCAGAAGAGGTCAACAAAGTCAAAGAGCCTGCATCAAAAGCCTGCAAGAAAAACTGGTCTTAGGCCATGGAAGAGCTCAAAAAGGATTTGTAAAAGCAAGTTAGAGAAGTAGAGGAAAAATTGGGAAGAGAAATGAGAAGGATACGAGAAAACCATGAAAAACAAGTCAATGACTTGCTAAAGGAGACCCAAAAAAATACTAAAAAATACACTGAAGAAAACAACACCTTAAAAAATAGACTAACTCAAATGTCAAAAGAGCTCCAAAAAGCCAATGAGGAGAAGAATGCCTTGAAAGGCAGAATTAGCCAAATGGAAAAGGAGGTCCAAAAGACCACTGAAGAAAATACTACCTTAAAAATTAGATTGGAGCAAGTAGAAGTTAGTGACTTTATGAGAAATCAAGATATTATAAAACAGAACCAAAGGAATGAAAAAATGGAAGACAATGTGAAATATCTCTTTGGAAAAACCACTGACTTGGAAAACAGATCCAGGAGAGATAATTTAAAAATTATTGGACTACGTGAAAGCCATGATCAAAAAAGAGCCTAGATATCATCTTTCAAGAAATTATCAAAGAGAACTGCCCTGATATTCTAGAGCCAGAGGGTAAAATAGAAATTGAAAGAATCTACCGATTGCCTCCTGAAAAAGATCCCAAAAAGAAATCTCCTAGGAATATTGTCGCCAAATTCCAGAGCTCCCAGATCAAGGAGAAAATACTTCAAGCAGCCAGAAAGAAACAATTTGAGTATTGTGGAAACATAATCACAATAACCCAAGATCTAGCAGCCTCTACATTAAGGGATCAAAGGGCTTGGAATATGATATTCCAGAGGTCAATGGAGCTAGGATTAAAACCAAGAATCACCTACCGAGCAAAACTGAGTACCATGCTCCAAGACAAAATATGCATTTTCATTAAAACAGAGGACTTTCAAGCTTTCTCAGTGAAAAGATCAGAGCTGAATAGAAAATTTGACTTTCAAACACAAGAATCAAGAGAAGCATGAAAAGTAAAGAAGAAAGAGAAATCATAAGAGACTTACTAAAGTTGAACTGTTTTGTTTTCATTCCTTCATGGAAAGATGATGTGTATGATTCATGAGACCTCAGTATTAGGGTAGCTGAAGGGAATAGATAGATAGATAGATAGAAAGATAGACAGATAGATATAGACAGAGGGTACAGGGTGAGTTGAATATGAAGGGATGATATCTAAAAAAATAAAATCAAATTAAGGGATGAGAGAGGAATATATTGAGAGAGGGAGAAAGGGAGAGAGAGAATGGGGTAAATTGTCTCCCATAAAAGTGGCAAGAAAAAGCAGTTCTGTGGGAAGGGAAGAGGGGGAAGGTGAGGGGGAATGAGTGAATCTTGCTCTCATAGGATTTGACCTGAGGAGGGAATACCATACACACTCAATGGGTATCTTACCACAGGAAAGAAGGATGAAGGAGATAAAAAGCAGATAGGGGGAGGAGGTAGTCAAAAGCAAACACTTTTGAAAAGGGTCAGGGTCAAGGGAGAAAATTGGATAAAGGGGGATAGGATAGGAAGGAGCAAAATATAGTTAGTCTTTCAAAACATGAGTATTGCGGAATGGTTTTGCATAATGATACACATGTGGCCTATGTGGAATTGCTTGCCTTCTTAGGGAGGGTGGGTGGGGAGGGAAGAGGGGAGAGAACTTGGAACTCAAAATTTTAAAAGAAGATGTTCAAAAAAAAGCTTTTGCATGCAACTAGGAAATAAGATATACAGGCAATGGGGCATAGAAATCTATCTTGCCCTACAAGAAAGGAAGGGAAAAGGGGATGGGGGGGGAATGGGGTGACAGAAGGGAGGGCTGACTGGGGAATGGGGTAATCAGAATATATGTCATCTTGGAGTGGGGGGAGGGTAGAAATAGGGAGAAAATTTGTAATTCAAACTCTTGTGAAAATCAATGCTAGAAACTAAAAAATATTAAATAAAATAAAACTCAATGCGGCCAAAAAAAAATTGAAAAGGTTTTGTATAAACAAAATTGGTGCAGTGTTGATAAAAAAGGAAATGATTTGTAGAAAAAAATTTTGCTTCAAATACCTCTTATAAAGGTCTGATATTCAAGATACACAGGAAATTGACGTAAATATAAAGGACTGCAGGCATCATGAAATAGTGAATAGAGAGGGCTGGCCTCAGAGCCAGGAAGACCTAAATTTAAGACCAGGCTCTGATACATACTTACTGTGTGTTGCTTAACCTTCCAGTACTTGAGGCAATTCTCTAGCACTATAAGTTACAGAAGGTGCCTCCTGGCATTGTAGAGGGGTTTCCCTATGTAGTGTCTTTATATCTCTATATAAAACCACATAGAACTCTATTATATATGTGTGTATATATATATATATATATATATAAAACTATATAGAACTCTATTATATATAACTATATGAAACTATAATGAATAATTATATAACACACAGTTATAATTAGATATATTATAAATAAGTAGATATTATATAATTATGCATAGTTATATATAATATAGTTGTATATAATTATATAATATAGAACATTAGAGAATGCATATAATTATATAGTTTATTATTAACATGGCATTAATTATATGATTACTTATTAATATATGATATCTATATTAAATAATTGAGTATAATTATATGTACACATATGTGTAACTATACTATATAACTATATGTGCATAGTTCTAACTATGCTTAACTGTATTATACATAACAACATGATTATATGTAGTATAGTTACGTATTGCTAAAACTATATGTATAAATATGTTTGTGTGTGTGTATACATACTCACACATGACCAGTTGTTGTTCAGTCGTTTCACTCATGTCTGACTTTGTGATCCCATTTGGAGTTTTCTTGGCAAAGATACTGAAGTGGTTTGCCTTTCCTTCTCCAGCTCATTTTACAGATGAGGAAATTGAGGCAAGCAGTTAAGTGACTTGCCCAGGGTAACATAGCTAGTATGTATCTGAAGCTGGATTGGAGCTCAGGTCTTCCTGACTCCAGGCCCAGTGCTCTATCCACCATGCCACCTAATTGCCCTATACATGTATAGTGATATCTGTCTATCTAATCTATCTATCTGTCTATCTACATATATATGGAGAGAGTTATACTTATGTATGGTTTTATATATCTGTATAATTACATGTGGTTTTATATGCATGGATATGTATAAATATACACATGTAACAGCCATACATGTATAATATAGTTATAGAGTTCCCTTTATTGATGACATCACAAGTCCAGTCCCTGTCCTTAATCCTTACATAGAAGCAAGAGTCATTCCTCAAAAGATAAGTGATCAAAGGACCTGAAAATACTTCTCAAAAGAAGAATTATGGGGCAGCTAGGTGGTACAGTGAGTATAGGACCTGCCCTGGAGTCAGGAGGACCTGAGTTCAAATGTGGCTAGCTGTGTGATCTTGGGAAAGTCACTAAACCCAAATTGCCCTGCCTCCCTCCTCCAAAAAAAATATAAAATATATGTAAAAAAAGAATTGCAAGCTATTAACCATATGAAAGATTGTTCTCACTATTAATAAGAAGCATGTTAATAAAAAACAACTCTGAGATTTTATGTTATACCCAGCAGTGTCATAGCTGACAAAAGATGGAAGTAGCTGAGGAATTCTAAAAGGCAACTAATACTCTCCTGATAGAGCTGTTAATTTTTCCAGCCATTCTGGGTTGTAGGGTACATGGCTACTGATATTCCTTCCAACTCTAGATTCTGTGATTATTTTAAAGCAATTTGAAATTATTAGTTTTGTTTTCTAAGTGGCAAACATACCTAGACTCTTTGTCCCAGAGATCCCACTGGTAGACATGTACCCTTTGGAGGTGAAAAATGTCCCATATATACTAAAATATTTGTAGCAGTACTTTTTATGGTAGCAAAGAATGGGACTCACTCATTGAGAACTAGCTAACTAAATTATATTTAGGACATGATTAAAATGGAATACCATTTCCATACTTTAAGAAGAATGTGAAGAATTCAGAAAGCAAGGGAAGACTTATATGAACTGATGAAGTAGAACCAGGAAAATTACACACAAAATGACTACAATAATAAAACAAAACTGAGCCTTTTAAAAGTATAATGACTGAGCTTTGTCTCAGAGAAGGATTAAGAAAATGTACTTTTCTCCATTTGTTGCAGAAGGTGAGGGAGAAATGTTGGAACTGAATATTGCATTTGCTGTCAGACTCTGTGGATGTGTTAGTTTTGCTGGTATTTTTTTCTCCTCTTTTGAAAAAAAGAAACTTTGTCCCAAGGGATAGTTTGCTGGATAGAGAGGGAGGAGGAGGAATATATTCTGAAATAAATGTGATATAACAAGAAAAGACAAAAAAAATTTAAAAAGACAACACAGTTCTTGTCCTTATGTAACTTAAAACTATAAAGGGATAAGATCAACACAGATAGCTATTATGCACAATATTATATGATTAATGCAACTACATAAAGAAAAGCATCTTATAAGGTCTTAGGAGGAAGGATATTATTGACTCTGGGAATCAGTGAAGGCTTCAACTTCAATTTGGCTTTGCAATATACATAGGGATGCTATAAATAAAGATGGAAAATGAGGGCAGTCAGAGTAAAGGCATGGGGATATAAGAGTTTAATGCACATTTGTGAGGTAGAGAGAAGTCCAGTTTGACTGAATCATAGCAAATGGAGGGAAGTAATATGAAATTAAGCTGGAAGGGCACTTGACTGGAGAGTTTTGAGTGCCACGCAAGGGAGTTTGGACTTTATGTGATAGGTAGCAAGGAACCTGTATACATCCATTTCTCATCCCAGAGAGCCAAGTTTGTGCCAGTTTTAAAAGTTTTTTTTTAAAAAGTCTAATGCCTTCCTCCAGAAATGCCTAGAGAAGCTAGGTCTTGGTTATCTCATTATGGAAGAGTGGATAGAATGCTAACCTCAGAGGCAAGAAGACCGGGTTCAAGACCTGCTGACTGCCTATATGACCTTGGACAACTGTCAATGCTCTAGGCAGATCTCTATGATTGCGGGTATGTAACTATGTCAGTTACAGAGAAGGTGTTGGCCTTCAATGGTAGAAGGAAAGGCAGGGAAAGGGAATAAACATTTATATAGCACCTACTATATGTCAGGCATGATCCTTAAAACAAGGTAGGCGTTATTATTATCATCCCAATTTACAGACGGGGAAACTGAGGCAAACAGCAGTTAAGAGACTTGCTCAGGTTCACATGGCTAGTAAATGTCTGATGTCAGATTTGGACTCTGGTCTTCCTGACTCTGGGCCCAGCATTCTATCCACTCCACCTAGGAATTCCTTATATCGATGATGTAATAATTTTAACCCCTATAAATGGAAAAACGGGACCTTGGATTATTTCAGAACCAGGTAAGATCTTGAAACCCAATATTTTTTCTTCTAGATACTCCCAGCTCCCAAGTTCTCCAAACTGCTTAGTGTCTAAGAGTAAAGTAGAGATAGTGACACGAAGAAAACAGGCTGTCCTTAGTCTTTGTTCTGCCCCAGAGGTCTGAACTAGGAACAATTGGTGGAAGTCCAGATTTAGGGTGGATAAAAGGAAAAAGACCCTCATAGTGAGATATAAAAAAAGTTGAATAGTCTGCTTTGTGTGGTAGTGAGTTCTCCTTTACTCAGAGGTCTTCAAACAAAGGCTGTATGACCACTTGTCTGATAGGTTGTAAAAGGGATCCTTGTTCAGTTCTGAGTTGCACTAGAGGGCCTTTGAGATCCTGTCTCATGGTTTTGTAGCTTTCCTTCCTTCTATTCGCGGTTTAGCTCTTCTTGAAGATTCAAGATGTGCTAGTCACAGAGCCTAGAATCCTTGTGTTTGGGCTTAGAGATCATCTAGTCATTTTACGGATGAAAAAACTTGAATACAGAGAGAAGGGAAATGACTTAACCAAGGTCATACAGGGAACCAGATTTCCTGACTTTCAAGTCTGTATTTTTTCCAATATACCATGGAGAAAAAAAAATCATTATATCCTTTATGGAGTGATACACTTAGCTGAAAGACCTGGAGATGAATGTAGGATGATGGATGGATGAATAAATGAATGAGTGAATGAATAAAAAACTATTTATCGAGGGCTTACTATTTACAAGTTACAGTGCTACGTGCTGAGACAAATACAGAAGCAGAGACAGTTGCTGTCCTCACAGAGCTTAGATCTTAGTGGCTGGGGGAGATAGCACACATTGACCAATAGTGACCAGGGAGGGTCCACTTTGGCCGAGTGGGGCTAAGGGGAGTAGATTGACAGACATCTTCCTGAAATAATGGCAGAGTTGGCTTGTTTATGGCTCCAGAACTGGAGGGGAGCAGGAAAGGTACTACAGGCACGGGGGCATGGCCTATTGAGAAGATGGAGGGGGAGCAGACAGGTTGTGGGTGTCCTTGAAATAGTAAGCCAGGTCAATCAGTCAACAGGCATATGTAAACCCTTTCTCAGTGCTAGGCACTGTGAATACAAATGTAATACAGGGGGAAAAAGATAGTCCCTGCTCTGAGGAACATACACCCTAATGATGGAAGACAACCCATAAATTAAAAAAGGGGGTGGGGAATTAATGAAGCTACCTGGCCCACAGTTACGGTAGAGAAGTCCAGAGTACAGCCTGATGTGACATGAAGATGTGGCTGCTCTGAGCTCTGGAGGAGCAGTGTAATCAAGGGGAGAGGTCAGAGGAGAAGAGGGGACTTCCAGTGTGGGAATTATAGGGCCACAGTGAGTTTCCAGAAGGAAGAAATTTCTGGGGCATGCTAGAGAAGTCCAGATTTCAGCCTAGTGAGAAATTGAGGCAGGACAGTGAGGCCTCCAGGGTGGAAGTTCAGGAAATAAAAGAGTTAAAATCTCCAGGGCATGCTTGTGGTCCCTGGCTGATGGCCAGGTCATTGTAAAAAGAATATATGATTCAGCAAAAGGGTATGTGACTACTTGGTACAGATGTGAAGTGTACAACCCATTCAGAAGCAACAATTTGTTGCTCATGGTTCACCAAACATGTGTCCTTCTCCAGCCAGCCATCCCCCGCCTCCCCCACCTCCTTTTTTTTTAGAGCTTCACTGATTCCTTTTAAGTTACAGTTATTTCTGGATCTGCTTCCCTCCCCCATCTCTCCACCAGCCAGAAAACCTTCCCTTGCAACAAAGAAAAGCAGTTACACAAATCCAACAGAAAACATGTGTCAGTCTATCTCTTCTTCCCTTATCGTCTTCAAGGATAGGAAGGGGATATGTTTCCCTCCTTGTCTCTCAATCCGAGCCAATATTGGCCATTACAGTCACACAGCATTTGTCACTAGCATTTTAAAGTGACTGTGTGGGATGAGTAATGGGGCAAACAAGAGACTAGTGTGGAGAACTCACTGTTGTAACCTCCAAGTAACATGGCTCTGTGATCTCCATCATGGAAGGTATCCATGGAAACCACCAATGCCTTCCTCTGTAACCTGGGCTGGTTGCTTACCTGGACATGTCCTGCTGATTTCACCTGACTTTAAACAGTCTTAAAAGTGATCAGGGAGAACCAAAACAAACCAATTTTAAGCCCTTTCTAAACATGAAATGCTGTGCAAGCAAATCTTGGTCATGATAGTGGGAGGAAAGAGTGGTGAGGATGGTCCAAAAATAATTTCTCTTTGGCACTGACATAGTTATTTTCTTCTTTGCAGCAGATTTAACCTTCCTAATTATGTTTTGATTAGTCTAATAGTAAAATTAGCTCATCCTTCCTTTACACATACCAGCTGATGACAAGAGAAAGTAGCTCAGTAGCATGCTGTAGGTGGCAGAAGGAAACCAACTAGGGATTTTAATTGGCACAGGTAATCTTACCTTAGATAATCCGTTGTATCTTGTGGTTTCTTATTGATCATAGTGTGAAAAATAGCTCATCTATTATCTTCGTAAAATCCTCTAATGTTAGAGCAAGGTGTGGACCTTATTTAGGGGTTCTTAACTCTCTTTGTGTCATGGACCCCTTTGGCAGGCTGGGAAAGCCTATGGACCCCTTCTCAGAAAAAAAATGCTTTTAAATACATAAAATAAAACACAAAGGAATACAAGAAAGCCAATTGTATTGAAACACAGCTGTCAAAATATTTTTCAAAAAGTTCATGCACCCTGTTAAGAATCCCTCCCTGACCTAATCCAACCCCTTTATTTTGTGGTTGAGAAAATTAAGATTTAGGGAGATTTATTGATTTACCTAAAGTCAAATGCTAGTAAGTGGTACAAGTAGGACTTTAATCCAAGTTTTCTCTTCCTATTACATTGTTTTGGTTTTGTTGTTGTTTTTAATTTGGAGGCAATCAGGGTTAATTAAGTGACTTGCCCTTGGACAAACAGCTAGTAAACGTCTGAGGTCAAATTTGAACTCAGGTCCTCCTGACTGGTGTTCTTTCCACTGCACCATCTAGCTGCCCTCCTTGTATGTTTGTTCTGTTTTGTTCTAATGTTAGGCTTCTTCTCTAAGACAAGACTAGCCTATAGTAGGACTCCCCTTCCTTTTAGCAGCCTGTTCTTCAAGATAGATCTTTTCACAAGTCATCTGCTTTCTTTCCTTCTTGTTTTTGCTCATAATATTCCCTATGCTTAGAATTTTCTCTGCCTCCCGAAATCCTACCCATGCCTATACGTGATGCTTGGCACCAGCCCCACGTCCTGTTCTGTTGGTGCAGGAGGCCTGACAACTGGAGAAGGCAATGGATGCTTAGATGCCTGGCCATGTAGGTTCTGATCTTAGTGAAATTTTAAAAACCTTAAAGGTGACAACACCTCTTTTCTCTAACCCCCTTTCTCAGGAACCCCACGAGAGGTACAAACTCTGACTCCAGCTTTAAAGCCCTAGCTTTATCTCTAGGAGATGTCCCTTCCCTTAAACAAATCCCTCTTCGTTTCATTTTGTCATTCATTTTCAATGTGTACATCCCCATACCTCATCTTGTTACCTCTTCAACCAATCTGTACAAAACCTACCCTCTTTCTGCTGTATCCAATAAATTGTTCAGTACTGGGCCTCTCCTCATCCTTTATACTTTCTCTCCTTTTCTTCTGTCCTGTGTTTCTCAAATTTAAGAGGATTGAAGTTGAATTGACAAATACGTGATCAAAACTGAAATGAGAAGTGCGGTGTTTCAGAGGGAGCTTGAGCTGCTAAAATTTTCTGAGTTTTACATTTTACAAACTTTTTTTTCCAGTATAGAAACTACAGCCAGTTAAACTGTAATGAGATTATATAAAGTTTGTGGTTGGTAAAGTTTTTAAAAACTATTAGAACTACCTGGTTTAGTACTGTTTTGTTGGAGGACCTATAGAATGGATACCCAAGGGGTTTGGTTTAAGGTAAGATAAAACCTAAGAGTGGACAATGCATGAATTTTTTTAAAAATTAAATTAAACCATAGCCTTTATTTGTCAATAAAATAGACGTTCAAGGTTTGTTTTGTAGTTTGGCACAATAATATTCCATTACATTCATATACCAAGATGGATACTACACAACTCCTGACAGAGAGGGGGTGGACTCAGGAATGAGACAATTTTTAAAAAAAAATTCAGTTTTATTTTATTTTCACTTCTGAATTTTCTTTCTCCTATTTCCCCTTCCCCCACCCCTTGAGAAAGCAAGAAAAAATAAAACCCATTACAAATGGTCAAACAAAACAAATTCCCACATTAGCCATATTCAAAGAAAATGTGCTTCAATCTACAAACTGAATCCATCAGTTCTCTATCTGAAGGTGTAGCGCATATTTCATCAGGAGTTCTCTGGAATGGATTGGTTCCATTGGTGACACACATTTTTGAGCGTTTTGTTACAAGGATTTAGTGTTTCTTTATCTCTTTTTTCTACAGTGTTTAGGGGAGGTGGGAAGGAGAGAAAAAATATACTTATCAACTTAAAAATTAATTTTTAAAAAGGAACTACTCAAATTGCTATCAAAATCTAGAAATATAGATTTGGGGAGACCCCCCCCATGTAAACAAACAAAGCCATAGGAAATGACCCTTGCCTAAATTTCAGGATGCCCAGATAATGTGTCTTTTGAGACAAAGGGCATCCCCTAAGAAATCCCAGAAGAAACTGGAACAGTGTACGTACAAGAGACTGTCCCCAAATCTGGATGATCAATCAACAGGCATTTATTAATTTCCTGCTGCTTGTCAGGTACATGCTACAAGAGGAGGCAAGAATCTGGCCATGGTAGAGCCTGCACACAGTATTGTGGGGAATCTAGCCATGCACTCCTACCTCAAGTGCTTGATAATGACCTGTGCATGTACTTATTGTCTAGGATGCTACAAATGTCAAACTTCAGGCTTTCCAGCAGTTATAGATGTGTAGAGAAATCACTGGTCACCCTGCATTAACTGAAGCTGTGAATGAGCATATTGACCACACTTGGATTCAAGCTTTGTTAACTCATTCCACAGGGAGAGAATGCAACAGAGAGCTGCCTGGGCCCAGAAAGTTGCTTGGTTATAGGGGAGAGCTTTATTTAAATGTCTGTACACACCTTCATTGGCACTCACAGGCTGCAACCAAGCAGTGGAAAAACTTGTCTCCCTGGAATAGGTTGTATATCCAGGTAGGGTGGAGTCCATGGCTGAAGAAATATTTATTCACAATTAACTAGCTGAAATAGTGCAGTCAGTGTGAATATTTATACCAGTGGTGTTCTGGCTCAGTTAACTGATGATAAACAAGAAGATACTGGATGAATGGGTCCATAATCTAAATATGACCCATTAGAGACTCAGCCTCAGAGTCAACCCTAGAGCTAGAGGCTGTTCTACACAGGCCATCAGTGCCTCCCATTACCAACGGTGATAATACAATGTCCAGCCTTTTGGATGAATTCAGGAAGCCCTGAGAGCAATCAAAGGTACCTGCCATTCCCATTCTACCCCAGTCCTAAGGGGTAATCCCTTAGTAATCCCTAGTAAAGACTTGGACTTTGAAGTTTCAAATTTAATTTTATTTCTATATTTGTTTTTACATCATCAGAATTTCCTACTGTATTCATTCCTTGCCCTCTCAGAAAGCCTTCTTTTATATAAAACAAAGAATAAAAGGGGTAGGGGGAAGAGGGAAGAGAAAGAATTCAGCAAAGCTAGCTAAATATAAAAAATCAACATCTGCTGTATTCCACACCCATAGTCCTTCATCTCTGCAAAAAGTGGAAGGAAGACCTGTATATCTTCTTTGGAGTCATGATCATTTTGTAGAATTCAATTTTGAGTGTTTTGTTGTTGTAATCATTGTGTATATTATTTTCCTGGTTCTGCCTACTTCACTCTGTATCAGCTCATATACATTTTCATGCTTCTTTGTATTAATCTTATCAATTTTTTTCTTGCAGCCCAGCAATATTTTGTTACATGAATGTATCATAATTTGTTTAGCCATCCCCCAGTTTACAGGCACCTGTTTTGCTTCTTGTTCTTTGCTACCATAAAAAGTGCTGCTACCAATATTTTGATGTATATAGGGCCTTTCTTTTTGTCACTGATCTCCTTAAGGCATATGCCATGATATGAAGTCTCTGGGTCAAAAGAGGAGTATGGGTATTTTAGTCACTTTCTTTACATAATTTCAAATAGCTTTACAGCACATCCAGACCAATTCATAGATTCACCAGCAATGTATTATCGTGTCAATCTTTCCACAAGTTTTTCAACATGGATTCCTCTTTGCTAATTTTCTGGGTGTGAGGTGAAACTGTAGAGTTATTCTGATGTGCATTTCTCCTATTATAAGAGATTTGGAGCATTCTTTCATAAGTCTACTAATAGTTTGCAATTTTTATTTTGAGAACTATTTGTTCATATCCTTTGACCACTTATCTACAGGGGAATGGCTTTTGTCTTACATATTTCATTAGTTGCTAATATATATCTTTGTTGTTGTACATAACTTGAGTGTTAGACCTTTACAGAGATATTTGATATAATAGTCCTTTCTCGGTTACAGAGATATTTGATATAATGGTCTTTTCTCAGTTGAGAGCAGAGTTCCTTAACTTAGTTGAGTTACTTTTGTTCATGCAAAACTTTTTCAATTTTGTGTGTAATTAGCAGCTATCATAGTAGAGAGAAAAGCAGGCTGGCTGAGAACTTGATTCTCACTCCCTTCTCCCTCCAGGGAAAGGGGTGGAAAGGAGCTTTCCAGATCATGCCTATCTCTTTGTCTTGGTTGGTTGGAAATGGAACTTTCTCTTATAACTGACTTCTCTTTCCCTCTCCCTGAAGGGAAGTGTTAAAACTTTTTGCCTAAAAGGCTGTGCTCTCCTTCCCTGCCCTTACCAATTTGAGATTGAGGATTTAGCCATACACATAAAACAGCAATAGAATCAATAGTCTGGAGCAAGGGTGGGGAACCTGAAACCTCAAGGCCATATGTGACCTTCTAGGTCCTTGGGTGCAGCCTTTTGACTGAGTCCAAGTTTTACAGAACAAATCCTTTTATTAAGGGGATTTGTTCTGTGAAGTTTGGATTCAGTCAATGGGCCACACTTGAGGACCTAGAGGGCCACATGTGGCCTCGAGGCTGCAGGTTCCCTACCCCTGGTCTAGAGGCAAAAGGAGAGGCCCAGATTCTGTTTACAAATCTATTTATGGGAAACATATAGAATTATTAATAAAATCAAATAATAAGATGTCATGCCCCAAAGTGGCTCCTAGCCTCCAAGATAGAAAGTGACTTCTTAGGCACTTGAATTCTGTGAAGCCAAATAGTTCAAGGATTCCTCATTTGCATTAATTGGACTTGACCAAAGTACAAACAGGAAATTCACATTTCTAGGTCAACCATAGGTGTTACAAAATTAGAATAAAAGAACGTTTTAGAACATAACAGGGAAACCAATGGTAAAGAAGAAGTCTGATGGTGAACAAGCATGTGGAGGACGAGAAGAGATGGAGATGAAGAGGCTTCTTCATAGTCCTCACAGAGGGACAGGCACCTCCCAAAAACCATAAACAGTGTTCCTTGTTATAAAGCAGTAAGGGAAGACTGACTACCTTCAGTCTCTTGAATACACAGTCTCAATTGCTAAAGTAATCTCTTGGCTCTCTTGCTACCAAGCCAATACCCTATTCTGTTCCCATTTCTTTCATTTTTGTACTCTCTCTCCCAACCTGTTCAAGCTTCCCCTACAGTTGCATAATCCTTTCCAGGCTAGTCCAAATTGCCTTCTGTCTTTTCTGGGCCAAGAGGAGACTGCTCTTCAAAACACAGTACTTCAAATCCCGGGAGTCCATGTTGCCAGTCCCCAGAGATTTGTTCTGTCTTTAGCTCTGTCTCCAAAGGGCACTACACATGTAATTAAATTTATCTATTTCATTTTTATAGTCACTTCTTTCCCTTGTTTGTTTAACAAGTTTTGAAACCTGATCTTGGTTTTCTTCCAATTTTTTATGGTTTGAGCTTAAATATTTGTATTGGCAATCAAGATGGGCTCTTATCATTTATTCAACCAAGTGCCCTTGAAGAGTTTGGCCTTTATTTCCTTGATTAAATTAGGAGTCCTTGATGATCTCCTTGCCTCAAGGGAAAGCCTAGTTTACATGGGTTTGAATGACATGTTTGTGACATCAGAAACTTTTAGACCTCGTGGGTTTAAGTCAAATTTTTGTGACGCTTTTAGGTCACATGGGTGAGTTGCATGTGTGACTCACCTTTGACCCTGAACAAGATATATAAACCCAGAGGATGGCTTTCTCTTTTGGAGCTCTGAGCCACAGCAGGAGTGGCACATGACTCTGGGCCAGCTGTTGTTATGAGCTCCCCGGCTTTGGAGAAAAGTCAGATGTTGATGCTTCTCTGGTAACTGTATATTGTGATTTTGTCAGACGGAAATCTGTCTGTTGACTCATGTTTATTTCCTCTGTTTGTATTTGCTCTGAAGCTCAGGGTACTGGCTTTTCCCCCTGAGTTGAGTGAATGATATTTGTATGTTGGATTAAAGTAAGGTTGTTAACCCCTTAACGTTGCTTTCCTTAGTAAAGCAGATCAAGAGAACCTGGGTTTGCAGTGTTCTTGTTGTTGAGCTTGTGTTGGTTTTTTACCCCCACAGAAGCTGCTGGCTGAATTGTTGAAACAATATTCAGGTCATGTATCTGCCTTGAATTTATACTAGTATATGGTATAAGGTATTGACCTAATAGACCTAATTTCTGGTAAACTGCTTTCCAGTTGTTGTTGTTTGTCAAATAAGGAGTTTTTTTCCTAGGTAATTTGTGTTTTGGGGATTATGAAATACTGGGTCCTAAAGGCTTAGAGTTAGGGGATAAGAATACCCATAAGGTTTTTCAGGGCTGTGTAGCACAACAAAGAATGTGTTTGCTGATCTGAGCAGTATAGCTTTAGACAAGTCTTGGTAGTTGTCACTAAGGCTATTTTATATATTAGATGAGATCCAAAGGGACACCAACTGAAAATACTTTTGCCCAGATCCATTTGGGTAGTTGTTTCAACAATCTACTAGCAGCTGCTGTGGGGGTGAAAAACCAACATGAGCCCAACAACAAGCCCAGGTTCTTTTGATCTGCTTCACTAAGGAAAGCAATGTTAAGGGGTTAACAATCTTACTTTAATCCAACATACAAATATCATTCGCTTAGTTCAGGGGGAAAAGCCAGCACCCTGAACTTCAGAGCAAATACAAACAAATTACAGACATCAACAGACAGACCTTGTCTGATTCAAAGCCCAACGCATAGTTACCAGAGTTTAACAAAGTCTGGACATCCAGGTTTACAAGCTGGAGGGCTCTTAACTACAGCTGCCCAGAGTCTCCACATCAGCACACCGTCAAGAGTGGGAGCCCTAAGCAAATAGCTCTGTTCTCTCTTTTTATGCACTCTTTAGCCATCATCAAACATCATCTGAGTGACCAGAGCTTAGGCTCTTATTATTGGCTCTTATTATTAGGACCCTGAGGGCTTCATGCCTGCATAGGCTTAGCACCTAGTAGATAGGGGTTTCAGCCTGGGGTTTAGTACCTAGTAAGACTCAATCAAAGACAACCAACTTGATTACTTTAAAACAGTAAGAAAGTCCACCATTAATTGATATTACAGTAGTGTAGATTTATATCCATCTCTGTTTTCTCAAAAACAGCAGGGTAGTGAATCTGGATATGGATTAGTTTCTAGAAATGTTTTCCAAATGGTGCAGAGATTTGCCAAGATGAAATCTTGAGGCTGACAGTGATGGCCCTTGTGCAAAACACTAGATGTAGTACATGTAGAAAGTTAAATCTATCTTTTATAGGCAAATGACTAGTATCAAAAGACAGTATCTTCTTGATTTTAACTGACCTGGAAGGATGTTTTCACCAATTTAAGGTGGCATTGTCACCACTGATCAGAGACCCATGACCCTGAATGATTATAGCACAGATGAGAGGGTGCATGAGTCTCTGAGCCGTAGCTGCCAGTACCCTTCCAGTACCTTACACTTATGTTCATCTGTATGGCTATGTATAGGTCCAATTTTTGTTGTTGTTGTTCAGTTGTTTCAGTTATTTCCAATTCTTTTGTGATCCCATTTGGAGTTTTCTTGGAAGATATTGGAATGGTTTTCCATTTCCTTCTCCACCTCATTCTACAGATGACTGAGACAAACAGGGTTAAGTGCCTTGCCCAGGGTCACACAGCTAGTAAGTATCACTCAGGAAGATGAGTCTTTCTGACTCCAAGCCTGCCACTCTGTCCACTGTGCCACATAGCTGCCTGATTTATTTTGTCAGAAGGCCAAATAGCACTCTGACTGATATTTCCCTGGTGGAATGGATGGTTGAGAACAATTTGTTCCAGTGGCCATAAAGGCAGCTGAAGCAGGTGCTGTGGAGCACCTAGAGCTTGGTCAGACGTCAAAGATGTCAAGGTCATCCACTGCATCTCAGGCCACCACCAGTTGTCTTGACTCTTATCTTGCTGCTGGACTTCAATGACTCTGGAAGAAAGAATGAGGCTGACAACTTTGCAACTTTGCCTCACTTAAATCCAATTCATGCATGAATTAAGACATCACCTCATGATGTTAGTGGTTTTCTTTGAAAATGAAGGGCAAATTAATTCCCATATAATATAGACTATTTGGGAAAATAGGTGAAGGAGTCCCATCAAATTCTTTTTATGATACAAATGTGATACTGATACCTAAACCAGAAAGAGTCAAAGCAGAGAAAGAAAATTATGGACCAATTTCCCTAATGAATATAGATGCAAAAAGTTTAAATAAGATATTAGCAAAAAGATTACAGCAAATTTTATCTTGAGAATAATACACTATGATCAGGCAGGATTTATACCGGAAATGCAGGGCTGGTTCAATATTAGGAAAACTATCTGCATAATTGATCATATCAACAATAAAACTAAAAGAAACCATATGATTATCTCAATAGATGCAGAAAAAGCTTTTTGACAAAATACAATACTCATTCCTATTAAAAACACTAGAGAGCATAGGAATAAATGGAGCCTTCCTTAAAATGATAAGTAGCATCTACCTAAAACCAACAGCAAGCATTATATGTAATGGGGACAAGCTAGAAGCATTTCCAGTAAAATCGATGGTGAAACAAGGATGTCCATTATCACCACTGTTATTCAACATGATATTAGAAATGTTAGCTTTAGCAATAAGAGAAGAAAAAGAAATTGAAGGAATTAGAATAGGCAAAGAAGAAACTAAATTATCAGTCTTTGCAGATGATATGATGATATTCTTAGACAATCCTAGAGAGTCAAGTAAAAAACTGCCTGAAATAATAAACTTAAGCAAAGTTGCAGGATAGAAAATGAACCCACATAAATCATCAGCATTTCTATATATTAATAACAAAGCCCAACAGCAAGAGATAGAGAAATTCCATTTAAAGTTACTGTAGACACTATAAAATATTTGGGAGTCTACCTGCCAAAACAAACCCAGGATCTGTATGAACACAATTACAAAACACTTTTCAGATAACACAGATAAAGTCAGATCTAAATAATTGGAAAAACATCAGTTGCTCATGGGTAGGCTGAGCTAATATAATAAAAATGACAATTCTACCTAAATTAGTTTATTATTCACTACCATACCAATCAAACTACGAAAAATTATTTTATAGAGCTAGGAAAAATAATAACAGGGAATTAATGAAAAGAAATGCTAGGGAAGGTGGCCTAGCCAAACCAGGTCTTAAATTGTATTAAAACTACTTGGTACTGGCTAAGAAATAGAGTGGTGGATCAGTGGAATAGGTTAGCTAAACAAGACATAGTAGTCAATGACTATTGTAACCTACTGTTTGATAAATCCAAAGACCCCAGCTTCTGGGATAAGAACTCACTATTTGACAAAAACTGCTGGTAAAATTAGAAAATAGTTTGGCAGAAACCAGGCATAGACCAACATCTTATACCATATACCAAAATAAAGTCCAAAATGGGTACATGATTTATATATAAAGGCTGATACTATAAGCAAATTGGGAGAGCAAGGAATAGTTTACCTGTCAGATTTATGGAGAACAGAGGAATTTATGACCAAACAAGAGATAGAGAGCATTATGAAATGCAAATGGCTAATTTTGATTACATTAAAGTGAAAAGTTTTTATACAAACAAAGCCCATGCAACCAAGATTAGTAGGGAAGCAGAAAATTAGGAAAGAATTTTTACAACTAGTGTCTCTGATAAAGGCCTCATTTCTCAAATGTATAAAGAACTGAGTCAAATTTATAAGAATACAAGTCATTTCCCAACTGATAAATGTTCAAAGGAGATGAACAGGCTATTTTCAAAGGAAGAAATTAAAGCTATCTATAGACCTATGAAAAAAGTGCTCTCAATCACTATTTATTAGAGAAATGCAAATAAAACAACTCTGAGGTACCAACCAACCTATCAGATTGGCTAACATGACAAAACAGGAAAATTATAAATTTTGGGAATGATCTGGGAAAATTGGAACATTAATTCATTGTTAGTGGAGTCATGAACTGATCTAACCATTCTGGAGAGCAATTTGGAACTGTGTCCAAAGGGCTATAAAAATGTTCATACCTTTGATCCAGCAATACCACTTCTAGGGTTGTATCCCAAAGAGATCATAAAAATGGGAAAAGGACCCACATGTACAAAAATATTTATAGCAGCTCTTTTTGTGGTTGTAAAGAACTGGAAATTAAGAGGATGCCCATCAATTGGGGAATGACTGAACAAGTTGTGGTATATGAATGTAGTGGAATACTATTATTACATAAGAAATGATGAACAGGTGGACTTCAGAAAAACCTGGAAAGACTCATATGAACTGATGCTGAGTGAAGGGAGCAGAACCGGGAGAACACTGTATACAGTAACAGCCACATCGTGCAATGACTGACTTTGATGGACTTAGCTCTTCTCAACAATGCAAGTATCTAAGACAACTCCAAAAGACTCATGATGGAAAATGCCATCCACATCCAGCAAAAGAAATGTGGAATCTGAATGCAGATCAAAGCATACTATTTGCTCTCTTTTTTGATTTGGTTTGGTTTTGTTTTTTCTTTTTCATAGATCCTCCCGTTCATTCTAGTTCTTCTATACAACATGACTCATGTGAAAATATGTTTAATAAAAATGTACATAGAGAGCCTATATCAGATTGCATACCTTGGGGAGGAGTGAGGGGAAAGAGGTGGGGAAAATTTAAAACTTATGGAAATGTATGTTGAAAACTAAAAATAAATGAATTAATTAAAGAAAAAAAAAGAAAATGAAGGACAAACAACAACAAAAACAGACAACCTCCACCACTCCCACCAGCACAAGAGTGCTCACCATAGCAGCCATCCAGTAGTTGATGTGTACCTTAGCCATAAAGGGATTTCTTTATTTAATACCTCTGCCATAGTGGAGAAGTGGCCACAGAGTCTTATTTTCTCAATGGCTTTACTATAGTTTATAGGGATTCTTAACCTTTTTTGTGTATTATGGACTTCTTTGACAGCCTCTAAAATCTATACAGCTCTTAGAATAATTTTTTAAGTGCATAAAATAAAATAAATAGCATTAATGAGGAATTAATTGTATTGAAAACACTTATTAAAATATTTTGTAAAAAAATTCATAGATTAAAGGGTAAGAAACTGCAGTATAGTAAATAGTTTGAGGTTTGCCTTTGAATTTCATGACTGTTTTTTCCACAGTTGCACTGTCTGTTATTGTGAGAAGAATTCTGTAACCAAGACTGCTGTGGAGCGTTTTTTATAACGAGACTGTTGCCTAATTACAGAATCTTAAGAGCCAAAGTTTTAAAGTGAGCATCTTCTGGTAACACGGACAAAGTTTCTGTGGGAAGATTCTGTCCATCAGTTCTGTAGAAAATTTGAGTCTTGGGACATCCTTCTTGGGGGAGTCACACTAATAATAATAATAATAATAATAATAATAATAATAATAAACAACTAACATTTATATAGTGCATACTATGTGCCAGACACCGTGCTAAGTGCTTTATTACTGTTAACTCATTCGATTCTCACAACAACCCTGTGAAGTAGGTGCTGTTATTATCCCCATTTCACAAATGAGGAAACTTGAGGCAAGCAGAAGTGAAGTGATTTGCCCAGGGTCACACAGCTAGTAAATGTCTGAGGCTGGATTTGAACTCAGACCTTCTTGACTCCTGCCCCAGCACTCTATCCACCAAATCACCTAGTTGCCATTTGTGTGCACTATATTGCATGGCGAGAAGAGAAGGTGATTTATGATTTTTTACACCTGTATCTATTTATTAAATAGATCAAGTACTACCTCCTTTTTTGGTCCTGTGAACTTGATTGGGACCATCTGAGAGACCCCGGGACTTCCTACTTGGATTAGTGAAGGTAAAAGGTGTATTCAGCAATGAGTTTGATCTTTCTTGTCCTGCTAACCTGAGCAGAACCTGTTTGAAGCAACACTAGTTAAGAACCCTCTAGTTACGACTACAAGGAATAAACTTGAAGGTGAACCTGGTGCACTGTGGAGTTGAATGTCACTGATGGTAAATTGGTTAAAATTCTGGACCTGGAGTCAGGAAGAACTGAGTTCAAATCCAGCCTCAGACACTCACTAGCTGTGTGACCCTGGACAAGTAATTTAGCTCCTATCTGCTTCAGTTTCTTTATCTGTAAAGTAGGGTTGATGATAATAGCACCTACCTCCCAGGGTTATTGTAAGAATCAAATGAAATCGTATTTGTAAAGCATTTTGCAAACTTTAAAGTGCTGTGTAAACGATAGTTATCATCATCATCATCATCGTAGTTGTCGTTGTCATCATTATTATTATTGTATGAAGGTTGGTATTTCCACCAGACTTCCAAAGATCTCTTTAGCAGTTATATCTACACTGGAAACAGAAGACTTCTGATTTCTCCTGTTCATATAAGATGCCCAGCATATGTTGTCGTCCCCGCTCCCTCTATTAGAAAGTAACCTTTTTAAGGCAGAAACTGTTTTTGCTTTTTCCTTATGTTTCCACCAAGCGCTTAATGGTGCCTGGCACCTAGTGAATACTTAATAAGTTTGTAATGATTGATTGTGTGATTAGGGACTGCACATAGAAAACTACTGTAGCAAAGACTCAACCTTGAATATGTCTCAGTGAACCATGCCAGGAGGCAGGTGGCAAAATTGTTTTAAAATTCATTTCAAGGTAAATTTGACCAGGAATCCAGCCTCCCTGAAGCAGCTATTGTGAGGATACCTTCATCACTTTTCAAGAATGTCTTTTCATTGTCCTACATGATCTCCAACAATGATTTCCTTCATGATGCCATGGCTATGAATTATTGGAAGTATACTGAGGATTAATACATGGTAGAGAGGACCTCAGGTACCTTCCATCTTTAGTGGCTAAAGCACTGGACCTGGAATCAGGAAGACCTGAGTTCAAATCCTGCCTCAGACACGTAATAGTTGTATGACCCTGGAAAAGTCACCTACGTCTACCTCAGTTTCCTTAAATATAAAATGGGGATAATAATGGCACCTTCCTCCTAGGAAGATGAGGATAAAATGAGATAAATTTTATAGAGTGTTTAGCACAGTCTCTGGCACACAGTAGATGCTTAATAAATGCTTGTTTCTTTCCTTGCTCACTCATTTCAACAGGTCTGTCTTTACTATGACACCTATTCATTGATTTTTCACTTGCTGGGAGAGGGAATGGGGTTCCCTCTAAGGATTACCTGGGTAAGCTGACCAGTGAATTGCTGTCAGGGGAACTAATCATACAATTCATCTTCAGAGCACAAACTTACAGACTTATAAGACTTCAATTCTTAAAGTCAAGGTAATGATATTGAGTACTGGGAAGAGTATGAAGATGAGTATGAAGAAAAGCAAAGGAAGGGAAGAGAAGGGAAAGAACTTGACTTAATTTTTCCTCTCCCTTTTTCCTTCTCTCATCTCCCTTTCCCCTCCTTTCCTCTACTTTTTCAGTGTAGGGGCTTCTGGTATGAAAGCTCCCTTCACTGACCCAAATCAGCAACTCGTCTATGACCTATGGTCTTATATAGTTTCCTGGGGGTCTTGCAAGGTTAAGTGACTTGCCCCATGATAACTCAGCCATTAAGTATCATAGAACAAACTTGAATTCAGGTCTTCCTGACTCTATGCCTGGCCCTCTATACACTGTGCCACGTGTTGTCTCATCATACCCTTAGCATATACTTTTTTAAATTTAATTTTTATTTAAGCCTTTTGTTTTTTTCAATGTCACAGTAATTTTCCTATATCTGACCCCACCATGAACCCTAGTACTAAGGCTCTATACTGTCAGAATGCTCACTAAGCCTTACAGGCAGGCATGCCACCAATGAAATCACAGCAATCCTGGATGAAAAAAAGGATGGGGTGGTTGGTACAGACTGTAACTGAAATAGGATCACATATTTAGAATTACATGCTCAGCTAGTCTAACTTCCTTATTTCATTGATGAGGAAACTGAGGCCCAGGGAAATGAAGATAAGATTTTGAGGGAGAGGACAGGAGGAAGTGGATTCCATTTTGGCCCAAAAGTCAACCTTCCCAGGTCTAGATGATGGAGCCCAGCAGGGAGGTAGGCAGCACTGTAAGGGGAGCCATGGTGATTTGGGATCTTTTTTTTTTCCTGAGACAAGGCAGATTTCCTCCCCACCTCTTTTAGTCATGACCAATAGCATTTCCTTTCCTGGCAGCAACAGATGAAAAGGGGGGCAGATGTATGTGTGAGGCTACTATCTGTGCTCCGTAAGAGCAATGTTGGGTTGACTGAGTCCAGAGAAACAAAGGCTTGAAAGGCTGGGCAGATATTCTGAGAGGTTCTAAAATGCCTTTAGCATCCTTGGGTGGATTCCATAGAGGAGGGAGAAGTGAGCAGGAGGCCTCCATCCCCCAGGGGAGTGAATTGTTCATTGTGGAGGAGCCACCAAAGGTTCGGGGAGAGGCTAATGGAGACCGATGTCCCTGTGCTACTTTTTAGCGGTGGGGTTTTCATCTTCTGCAGCGATATAGTTGTGGTATCTCTGGGGCACAGCTGGGCAGCGCTTTAATAGGCATTTGGCCGATCATCTCTCTCATCCTGTGTTGGCAGTTAAAGAGGGGAGGGAGGAAGCGAGGGATTTGAAGAATGGCTCTTTAAGAAGGACAAGGGCTACTCAGAGGATGCCCGCCACAAGACTTCTGAGACAAAGAAATGCCCAGGACCTTTGATTTCTGTTTCTTACTGGGGCCAACTGTGTGTGGCTGAGAGGAGAGCATGAGCTCCAACTGTGCCATTTGGGAAAAAGTCGGGCAAGACAGCAAAGGATATAAGATGCCAAACTTTATTTTAAAGTTCAGTTGTATTTTAGGAAGACTGAAGAGAGAGGAAGATGAACCCTTGAGGCAGAAGGTGACACCCTGCTTTCTTATTTTAATCTTGAAAACACTATTTACTCCTCAGGCCAGTGGGGGAGAGGATAATGGGCCTTAGGGGTTGAATAGGACATCATTTGATCTGCAATAAGGCAGAGTATTTTCTGTAAATTTCTCTATGGTAGGCCTTGACCAGGTTCTGCTGTGGCTGCTAGCTCCCAGTTGTGTACATAAAATCAGAATTAGTAAGTACCCTGAGGGCTGTAGCACAGGAGAAATTTAAGCAGGAAATCAAGGCTGTAAAAATAAAGTGGGAAAAGTCCATAAGACACAGAGTGCTCTGCTCACTTAATCCCTGTGTTTTTGACAATTGCCCAATTGGCTCTGGACTCATGTGGCAGGTAGAATTTGAGGGGGATAGAAGGAGTATGGGTGCACCTAGGTGGTGCAGTGGATAGAATGCCAGGCCTGGAGTCAGGAAGACCTGTGTTCACATTTGACCTCTGATACTTACTGGCTTTGTGACCTTGGGCAAGTCACTCAACACTGTTTTCTTCAGTTTCCTCATCTGTAAAGTGAGCTGGAGAAGGAAATGGCAAACTCCTCTAGGATCTCTGCCAAGAAAACTCCAAATGGGGTCATGAATTGTTGAACAGGACTGAGAACAACCGAACAATAGCTGCAGACCAAAATGTTGACCATAAGATATGAGTGTGATGAGTCACAAACAAAAATCATAGGCATGGGAAGCGATGCCGTGATGTAGCTACTATGGCCAACATATGCCCTATTCCTGTTCAATCCTTACATAATTAATTTTGTTACAGCCTCCCAGTGTTACTCTGTAAGTGATTTATTTTTAGATGTGTTTCTTATCTCTAGCAGAGTGTTGGGTTTGGTTTTCTTATCCTTTCCGTGACTCTCTTTCTTGACCTGTATAAACCATTCAAACTTAAGGTTATGATTGTTAGGCTTGTGTTTTCCTCTGGATAGTATTCATTTCTGTGGATTCAGGCCATCAAATATTATCTGTATTCAATAGTCCTGAGCAATTTTCTTGTACTATTTTCTTCGATGTGAGAGTGATGCTTCTTTATTTATCATGAGACCTATCAGAGACCTATGATCTTAAAGTTATACCTGCACAGCCTATCTGCAAGGCCAGTCACTTTGACTTTTACGGAATTCTTACGTTCTTTTAAAGTTATTGTCCTTTAGTTCTCTTCATCCAGATTTACTTTCACTTTAGTGTTTTTATGTTCCAAATGTTTATTCTCTATTTCAGAGGCTTTGCCTCTTTGGATAGAGTCTCTATCATGCTTTTTAATTTTTAAAATTTTTTTGTTTTTTTTAATTCTGAATAGAGAGTTCAGATTTCTTTCCAAATTTAACTGCTAATATCTTCTTTTAAGAGAGATGGTATGATGTGTAATTGGAAAAAATACTATAAAAAAGAGAATCATATAAGAGAGAGAGAGAGAGAGAGAGAGAGAGAGAGAGAGAGAGAGAGAGAGAGCAGTATAGCACAGAGGACAAGGAGCCAGTGATAGAGCCAGGATGAACAGGATTCAAGTTCTGACTTTGACCCATACTATCTTATGTGACCCTCACAAATCACCAAATAAATCTCTTAGTGCTCTAGGCAACTCTAAGAAATTCTCTTTTTCCTCAAGGATTTTAAAATTTTCCCTTCATAATCTAATGGTTTTTTTTTAATTGTGTTCTGGCCTCTCTTTGAATTTTTTCTTATCTTTCCATCTTTTTGAATGAGTCTCTCCGTTGGTTTCTTTGCTTAAGAGCTAGGGTTATAGTCAGGCAAATAGGGTTAAGTGACTTGCCCAGGGTCATACAGCTAATAAGTGTCTTATGCTGGATTTGAACTCAAGAAGGTGAGTCTTCCTGACTCTGGGAGCAGTACGTCCTATCCATGGCATCTACAGTTAGCACGGTGCTACTGAGGCCCCTGAAGAGGATGCTATTGACTCATGGCCATATACTTTGAATTGGTTTGCTAATAGAAGAAATTGATACACTATTCTATTCGTACACTCGTGTCTACCCCTTGCTTCTAGGTTCATGCATTTGCAGGATTGCTAGTTGGGGTCAAGGCTGTTATTTTTAGCCAAGAAGAGCATGAAAGCTAACTAAAGGGCACACGCATCAGACTTGTGGTAGGAAATCAGTTCATAGCAAAAGGATAAGACCTGAGATATCATCTGGCTCAATGCCCTCGTATTGTAGATAAGGAACCAGATGCAGAAGTGATCCTGTGACTTGCTCATAAGTCACAGAGTCAGTCAACAAACATTTATTTAGTACCTACTATGTGTTAGTCACTGTGCTATGCCCAGTGTATACAGAGAATAAGTTGCTGAACTTACTTTTGAATGCAAGACTTTTGTGACTCCAAATCGGTGCTTTTGCCGCTGGATATTATGTTGCTGTTTACCTGATGCCTCACAATGATGTCTCAGTGGTACCATATTGAACTTCTAGCCCCCTTTGAGGGCTTACCTCCTTCATGAAACCTTTTCCAATCTCTTCAGTTGAGTGGTCTCCTAGGGGAAAGGGAAAAGGAAGGGAATAAATATTTATAAAACACTTACTATGTGAGGCACATAGATGGGGAGAGAGTGCTGGGCCTGGAGTCAGGAAGAACTGAGTTCAAATCCTGCCTCAGAGACTTACTGGCTGTCTTACCCCAGCAAGTCACTTAACCTCTGTTTGCCTTAATCCACCAGAGAAGTAGATAACAAACCACTCTGGTATCTTTGCCAGGAAAATCCCATGGACGGTATTGGCGTTCCATGATCCCTGGGGTCGCAGAGAGTCAGACACAGTTGAACAACATGTGCCAGCCTCTGTTCTAAGCACTTTCCAAATATCTCGGTTTTTCCTCATAACAACCCTGACAGAAACTGATGCAAACAGAAATTAAGTGACTCGCTTGGGGTGACATAGGAATAAAGTGTCTGGGGCTGGATTTGAACTGGGGTCTTCCTGGTGCCAGGCCCAAGCTCTACCTACTGGCTACCTAGCTGTGCTCTCCCTACCCCCGACCACTTTGTGTATATTTTAAATTTACTTATCTGTGCCATGTACTCGCTGTTCTCGGTGTGTAGCACGCTGCCTGGCACGTTTTGTTGTTGTCGTTGAGTCATTTCAATCATACCTGATTCTTTGTGACCCCATTTGGTGTTTTCTTGGCAAAGATATTGGCAAAGATATTTCCTTGTCCAGCTCACTTTCCAGATGAGGGAACTGGGTTAAGCAACCTGCCCAAGGTCTCACAACTAGTAAGTGTCTGAGGCTGGATTTGAACTCAAGTCCTTCTGACCCCAGGGACAGCACATTATCTACTGTGCCACCTGGCACATAGTAGGTGCTTAATAAAATATCTGTTGAATTGAATTGACTAGCTACCTAGACAAAAAGCTGTTTTATACTTTGTGATTAGGTAAGGAAAAACATCATAGCCATTTTGGCAACGTGTGGCAACAGTGCTGCAGAAAGAAGGTGAGCAGATTCTGTGGAAATCTCTCCCTTTTGGTGCCTGCCTTCCTTGATCCTATCTATTGTCCTGGCCTGTACCTATTCTCCTTCCTGCATGTCCTGGGTTGATCTCACAAAGTGCAGTGTTCTGATATTTGATGCTTACCAGCTGATCCCAGCTGAATGCAAGCCGGAATTACATTAGCAAATAGGTTTCTGGCCCCTATGTGCCAGAATCACTAAGCTGCTTCTTTTGCCTGGGCAGCTAAGTAAAGTGAAATCAAAATTAGGGCCTAGAACCTGGCAGGACTCTGCGTGAGCTTGCTGTAAGACTGGACCAGGAACTGGGTCGGTTCTACTCCTTAGAGAAGGGAAGTGGAGGTGGATGGGGAGATGCTGGCATAACGGTCAAGAGGACAGGAAGCCGTTGTTCACCTCTTTTTGTAAGGGAGTGTTTCTGAAACTTTCCCATTCACATATTATAGATCAAGGTGCAGCATACGGGGGCTCCCTTCCATTTTCACATCTGTGAGCTGAATGTGTCAGAATCCCAGAGGGAAGTGTCTGTTCAGTGAGAGGGGTGTATGTATACCAAAGACCATTTAAGAAAAGTGAGAGGGGGCCTCCGAAGGATGCCAAGATCTGAATCATTCCAGAACTTAAAAGTCTTAAAGCCTGGTTCAACTGGTCCCTGAAGAAGATCCTATCTACAGTGTACCCGACAGATAGTTGTCCATCCTATGTTTGAAGATGTGTAGGGAAGGAAAGTCAACTGCCTCTGATGGCAGCCCGCGTCACTTATTATGGCTCTAATTGTCAGGGGGTTTTCTATGTTGTTGAATCTAACTGATATTTTCTATTGTTAAACAATTTCCTCTTTGCAGCCTCCAACCATTAATCTTTGTTGTGCCTTCTTGGGCAGAGTGGAAAAAGTATAGTCCTTGGTTCACAAAAAGCCCTTCGAATACTTAAAAACGGCTGTCATGTCCTCCCAAGGCATCTCTTCTTCAGTTGAAATGCCTTCAGTCCCTTCAACCTCTCTTCCATAGGCATGATCTCGATGCCTTTGACCATTTGGCCGTACTGCTGGGCATTATTGAGTTAGTTATTCTTCCTAAAATGTGTCACCAGAACTCAATGTCGTTCTCTAGATGTGGTCTGATTGGAACACAAGATGAGGGGGTTTGTTGTTGTTGCTGAGTCGTTTCAGTTGTCTGATTCTTCGTGACCCCATTTGGGGTCTTCTTGGCAAAGATACTGAAGTGGTTTGCCCTTTCCTTCTCTAGATCATTTTACAGATGAGGAAACTGAGGCAAACAGGGTTAAGTGACTTACTCAGAGTCACACAGGTAGTAAGTGTCAGAGGTCTCATTTGAACTCAGGTCTTCCTGACTTCAGGCCTGGCACGCTGATGCACAACCTAGCTTCAATTCTGGATGCTCTGCCTCTTTTAATGTGGCCAACATGACATTGGCTTTTGTGACCACCACAACACATTGTTGACTCTCTAAGGGTCTTGCAGTCAACCAAAATCTCTAGATCTTTTTCAGATGAACTTTGGTCTAAAAATACCTTCCCCATCTTGTATTCATGAAAGTGACTTTTTTGGACCTAAATGTAGGACTTTACATTTAACACTATTGTAAGACAGATAATACTAGCACACGGGAGGGCTGTTGGCACAGGTTCACTCTTGATCTGGTCAGACAGGAAGACAGCTTCGAAGGGGTTAATAATCTTACTTTATTCTAGTCTAATCTTCTCACAATGGTTACTGATAATGGAAGTACCAGCCCCTACAGCATTCCCTAATCACCCTTCTTCGCAGGGGCCTACAAGAAGGGGCGGGGCAACTACCCAAGTCTCCATGGGGTCAGTGGAGACAGGCACAGCTTGCAAGCTCCCTTAAATCCCCTCAAATCTCAATGGGAGCCAGTTGAAGCAAAAACGCAGATTCCCCCGCCCCTGCCCCAAGCTTTGATGGGGGCCAATCAAGGCATGTACAGCATTCCAGCTTGTGCATTCAACCCTAAGAGCTCCCCATTCACTGACCAGTGCCCACCTGCTTTATAGGGCATTAGACAAAGAAGGCACATTGCCAGCGACAGCCTCGATTTTACGTTACCTCATCCTTGTATCTCACTGCCCAGTCGCAGTGGATATTTATAATTTAAGCACAAATGTTTATATTATTTATCATTATATAATGCTGGACAAGTGTGGAGGAGATGTTTTGAACCATGATTGTGAGAACTCATATCTAACTCCTGGCAACAAGCGATTGTTATGGTTATGGATTCTGGAAACTAAACTATAACAAATAATAACAAAAATGCACCTTACACACACTAAAATCCACCTTACTTACACTTATTAAATTTCATCTTGTACAATGCAGTGGAGATCTTTTTGGATCCTAACTCTGTCACCTAAGATGTTAGCTATCTTTCCCAGCTTTGTGTCATTTGCCAGTTTGATAAGCATTCTCTTATTCAAGAGATGATAAAAATGATAAACAGCAAAGTGACAAATACAGATCCCTAGGGCACAGCTTTAGAAACGTTTTTCCAAGTTGTCACTGAACCATTACTTATTGTACTATCATAATTCCACTTCTCTACATCATGTCTACAAGAATAGATAATAAAGCATTTTTAAGCACCTGCTACGTTCCAGGATTATGCTACCATGAAAGACTCTCAAACACTTTTTTGATATTTAGGGAACCTGTATTTCCTATTCTAATAACCCTGGCAAAAATTTATAGTATTTTCTTAGTCCAATAACCTTAGCAAATAAAAAAGGATATGAAGTTAGTCCTAGATATCCCCTAATAATCCTTTTAATAATATATTTAATTTTACATCATTTTACAGATATTATATATATACATTTAGATTTTTGCCAGGAATTAAGGTCTAGCCTATAGTTTACAACAGGCCATAACTGGAAGGAAGTCCAGCAAATGTATGATGGAATTCCCCTACTGTATCATGCCTCTGTAACAGGCTTTTATTTTTCCAAACTTTCCATCTGTTTCCTCTTTCTGTCCAGGTGATCTGTATATACTCCAATGACAATAAAAACACTCCTGTTTTTGCCTCTGTTAATCTAAAACTAAAATTTCCCTAGCATATACCTTCTGTCCACCACTGCTATGACCCTTAACCCAGATTCCTGGATTTCTTCACATTGAACATAGTATGTATGTACTATCCTCTACCCCCTTCAATTCACCAAATGTTTATTAAGCACCTACTGTATGTGTGAGAGGATGCTAAGTTCTGGGGATAAAAAAATGATATAGTCCATTATCTTTCCAGCTTAGTTGTAGAATCTGCCACAGTATGGCTTCCACCGGCATAGCTTTCAAAGACTTGGTGGTTACCTGAATGCCAAAATGAGACACAAGATGAAGAAAGACTTCATTGGAGAACTGTCTGACTCATCTTTATGAATTCAAATCTGGCTTCAGACATTTTGTAGCTGTGTGACCCTGGGCAAGTCACTTCACTCTATTTGCCTTGGTTTTCTTGTCTGTAAAATGAGCTAGAGAAGAAAATGGCAAACTACTCCAGTATCTTAGCCAAGAACTCCCCCCAAATAGGGTCACGAAGAGTCAGACATGACAGAAATGATTGAACAAGAAAGGCAACAACAGGACAAACTTATGTGGTTCTTTACAGTTACAGAGCCTTCTAATACAACCCTGTGAGGTGGGTAATGATAACAGACCACACTTAGGTTAATTCTTTAAGGTTTACTAAGTGCTTTCCTCCCAACTACTCTGTTAGGTAGATAGTGCAATTATCATAGCACCATTTTACAGATGCAGATATTGAAGTTTGAGAAGGCTAAGTGATCTGTCCAAGATCACAGAGTAGCAGAACTTGGACTCAAACCCAGTACTTTGGACTCCTGGTCCAGTGCTTTTTCCACTTGACCTGCTGATGAAAATGTGATGGATAGGCTTATCTTTATGTTCTTTTTGATGGATGTTATAATCTATTTTTTATAATCTATTTTTTAAGGTCATGTGAACCCTCTTTTATGAGTCTTACAATTCTTTGTTTCTCCTTTGTGGGAAATTTATTAGCTCAGTTCTGTGGTTTTTTTTTTCTTTTTTACAAATAGAAATTTTTTTTGTCAAATCAATTGGTAACTGCTGGAGCTTTTTTTAAGTTTTAAACATTTTTATTTAAAGTTTTGAATTCCAAATTCTATCCTTCCCTCCCTCTATCTCTGGTTCCCTTCCTGAGATATAGGTTACACCTTAAAACATTTCCAGATTACTCATTTTATACATTGACTTGAATAAAAGGAAAAAATGAAAGAAAGTGAAAAATAGCTTGCTTCAGTCTGTATTCAATCAATATTAGTTCTTTCTCTGGAGGTGGATAGTGTGCTTCAGTCAGAACTTTGGGATTTTCTTGGATCATTGTATTGCTGAGAATAGCTAAGTCATTCACTATTCTTCATTAGACAATATTGCTGTTACCATGTACAATGTTTTCCTGGTTCTGCTCACTTCACTATGCATCAATTTGTGTAAGTAGTTCCAGTTTTTTCTGAAATCATCCTGCTTGTCATTTCTTGTAGCACAATAATATTCCATTACAATCAGATGCCACAGCTTGCTCAGCCATTTCCCAATTGATTGGCACCCTCTCAATTTCCCATTCTTAGCCACCACAAAAAGAGCTGCTGTGAATATTTTTGTATGGGTCCTCTTCCATTTTTTAAAATGTCTTTGGGATATAGACATAGCAGTGGTATTGCTAGATCAAAGGATATGCACAGTTTTGTAGATCTTTGGGCATAGTTCCACATCACTCCAGAATGGTTAGATCAGGTTCACAGCTCTACCATCAGTGTAGTAGTGACCCAGTTTTCCCACGTCCCCTCCAACATCCAACATTTCCCTTTTTTGTCATATCATCCAATCTGATAGCTATGAGGTGGTACCTCAGAGTTGTTTTAATTGGCATTTCTCTAATCAGTAGTGATTTAGAGCATTTTTTCATATGACTATAGATAGCTTTGATTTCTTTGTTTGAAAACTACTTGTTCATATCCTTTGATCATTTTTCAGTTGGGGAATGACTTCCATTTTTATAAATTTGACTCAGTTCTCTATATATTTGAGAAATGAGGCCTTTATCAGAGATACTTGTCATAAAGAAATTCCCAGTATTCTACTTTCCTTGTAATTTTCATTGCATTGATTTGGTTTGTGCAAAAACTTAAATTTTATATATTCAAAATTACCTATTTTACATTTTGTGATGTTCTCTGTATATTCTTTGGTCTTAAATTCTTTCCTTATCCAAAAATCTGACAGATAAACTATTCCATGCTCTGTTTATTTGCTTATGGTATCACCCTTTATGTGTAAATCATCTACCCAGTTTGACCATATCTTCATATACATGAGATATTGGTTTATACCTAGTTTTTGTCATACTGTTTTCTAGTTTTACCAGCAGTTTTTGGTCAAATATTGAGTTTTTGTTCTAAACGCTCAGATGTTTGGGTTTATCATATACTAGATTACTATTACTATGGTCATTCACTATAATGTAATTTGTACCTAATCTGTTCCATTGATCCACCACTTTATCTCGAAGCCAGTACCAGATTGTTTTGATAATTATAGCATAATAATAGTTTGAAATCTGGTATGGCTAGACCACCTTCCTTCCATTTTTTTCATTGATTACCTTGGTATCCTTGAACTTTTCTTCTTCCAAATGAATTTTTTATTATTTTTTCTAGCTCTATAAAATAATGTTAATAGTTTGATTCATATGGCACTGAATAAATAGATTAATTTAGGTAGAATTGTCATTTTTATTATATTGGCTTAGACTACTCCTGAGCAATGAATATTTTTTTCCAATTGTTTAGCTCTGACTTTATTTGTGTGAGAAATTTTTTATAGTTGTATTCATATAGTTCCTGGGCTTTTTCCTGGTGGGTAGACTCCCAAGTATTTTATATTGTCTACAATTATTTTAGTCTTCTTTGTCAACAAAGAAAGATTCCAAAGTCTGAGTCTGGATCTGGGTCCGTTTTCGCCGCCTGGCCATGTTTCCAGCCAACTACTTGACCCTTGAGTTTTTCCTTGGGGTATGACTGCTTGTAGAGTATAAAGTACTTTGTCCCAAGCTTGAGGGGTTGTGCTGTTGTTTTCAGAGCTTTTTCTATACAGCAGGCTCTGCCACACCAGTGCTCCTCCTCCCCCAAGAACCGCCAACCTGGACTGCGACTCAGATCTGAGCAGGCTCTGCACTCCCTCTCTGATCTGCTACTTAATTCTTCCCACCACATGGGCCTGGGGCTGGAAGCAACTGCAGCTGTAAATCTGTAGCTGCACCACCTCTGCGGCCCCTGGGGTGGTGGCCGAACTGCGAACTCCCTTCACTCTGTCCCTGAAGTTTTTTCCCACTAACCTTGTCTGTTGTCTTTGGTATTTGTGGGTTGAGAAGTCTGGTAACTGCCACAGCTCACTGATTCAGGGCACTAGGGCCCGTTCCACCTGGCTCCCGGTCTGGTTGGTCTGGGCATGGCCCACGCTGGGCTGTGCTGTGCTCCGCTCCCAGCTCCATGCGATAGACCTTACCCAGGGACCATCCAGGCTGTCTTGGGCTGGAGCCCTGCTTCCCTCTGTTATTTAGTGGGTTCTGAAGTTCTAGAATTTGTTCAGAGCCATTTTTATAGGTCTTTGGAGGGTCCTGGGGAAGAGCTTTAGGCCAGTCCCTGCTTCCCAGCCTCCATCTTGGCTCCACCCCTCTCCACAGTTATTTTAAACGGAATTTCTCTATCTCTTGAAGATGGATTTTGTTGGCAATATATGGAAATGCTGATGATTTATGTGGGTTTATTTTGTATCCTGCAACTTTGCTAAAGTTATGTGGAAAGATACATAGATGAAAGAGTTCCAAGGATGTGGAGGAGTACTGAATGATAGATTGTAGTCTTTCAGTCCATTGCCATGTATGGGAGCTAGCGCCATGCATGTTCGACTTCCAGAGCCTGAAATTCTAGAGCTGATGAGAGAGAACCTTCCCAAGATGAGATCTTCTTCTCCTTCCCAGTTTGAGCTGAGATCTCAGTGGAAGAACTCATTTGTTCTTGTGTATTTTCTGGTATAATCTAATTTGTAGAACTTCTATTTGTGTTTGCTGCTTTTCTTGGACAAATGGGTTTATTTACTATTCATTATCCCTGATGGTCTTTCGTATAATCAACATTTGCTAGCAAGTTTCAGCTAAAGAGAAGTTGTTTAAATCGGGGTGGCAGACAAAGATAATTTTAGCCTAATAATCCCTTTTTGGAATAGAGTAGAGATCCCCTAGTTTTTCCATAGCTATTCTGGCCGTGCAGACAAAATTCTCATTACCACCCCAGGTTTGAATGGAAGCTGGGTTCCAACAACTTAGCGGTAATCAGAAAGAAAAAAAGTATCTCCTTCAATCTGACCTGAGACAAATGAAGGCTAAAAGCACTTACAGCTTTCTGGAAGCCTTGACTCACTGAAAGGGTGGTTATAGTACAGGCACAGTACTAATAATCAGCCCACCCTAGACATGAAAACACCTGAAGAGCCTTCCAGTTTGCTTTGGCTGGAATGAACCTTGATAATACACCCTAATGCAAAGTCAACACTGCTGTTGACTGTGAGGTCAAGCCTATGGTACATTGACCTAGAGTGTTTCTAGACTATTTGATATTGGGAAGGAGTGCTCTGAGAAGAAAAAAATATTTTAAGTCTTTGAGGGGAGAAGTGAATTCATTCAGGAGTGTCCCAGCTGTTTGTTGTTGTTCAGCTGTTTCAGTCATGTCGGACTCTTTGTGACCCCATTTGGGGTTTTCTTAGCAAAGATACTGGAGTGGTTTGCCATTTCTTTTTCGAGCTCATTTGACAGATGGAAAAACCGAGGCAAACAGGGGTAAGTGACTTGCCATGGATCACATAACTAGTAAGTGTCTGGGGCCAGAGTTGAACTCAGGTCTTCCTGACTCCAGGGCTGGCACTCTATCCACTATGCCTCCTAACTACCCTATAACTTGTCCTTCACAGAACGAATAAATATTTGTATTTTGCTAGTAGAGACTATCTCAAATATGTCTGGGTCCAGGATCCAAGATAGAAGACTCCTGGCTCAAAACCCTTCTGTAATATAAAGAATTCTCTCACCATCCCTTTAATTCCATACTTTTTCAGCTAAAGATGATTTTTAACCATTTTTTTTTGCATCAAGGATCCCTTTACTGTTTGGAGAAGCCTATTGGTCCTGCTCAGAATAATGTTTTTAAATGGACAAAATAAGAGGATTACAAAGGAAACCTATTGTATTTAAGTGTAGATATCAAATGTTTGTTTTACAAATGTTCACAGATCCCAGTTCAAGAAGCTCTAGTCTAATCCAACCTCCTGCAGCTCTACAAGATAGCTAGGTCATATGGAGCAAAGTATAACAAGCCATTTATTTATGTATTAACTGTTGTAATTTAATTTAAATTTGACTGTAGCAAACTAATCTATCATATGAAAAGAGACCACTGGACTATGTCTTGTTATATAGCAAACTCCAAAATTCTTTGGTTATATTAGAATTTTGTTTTATCTACTGCTGCTTAAAAGGAATGAGCCTGGGACTTCAAAATCCTTTCATTATACAAAGATTTTTGTCATAATAGGATTTGACCTATTAGAATTCTGTTCCTAATAGAATTCTCTGAGAAAAGAGACCATAGACAGGATTGCTGATGCAGCAAATCATCTTTGCTGGGTTTAAATTTTGTTTGTTATTTCTGTGCAATTCTAACAGATCCATCCATTTGCTTCATTACCGTCTCACTGCATCCCTTCTGTGTCAGTGGAGGTTTGGGGACATCTGCTGGGAGTATGATAATCTTATAGACTTGGTGACAGAAATAGAAATCTTTTTCTTGGGAGTAATAGGTTCCTTAAAGAATGTCATTCCAACTCTGGTAGATAACACTGTAGCTATGAAAGTACACATGCCAAAGTTTCTAGATGGAATGTTCTAGATTGAGTGTGTTTGCCTAGCAGAGTAGTTTATACAGAGTGTTCCAAAAGTCATAGTGAAATTTAAGCTTTAGTTTCTTGAAAGCTACTGGAGAGCACTAGCTCTAGCTTATAACCTGGAAAACATACTTGAATCGTACCAAAGATACCAGTTAAATGGGTCTGGTAGAAAACTGTGGCTAATCCCCTTCTTGCTGGAGAGGTGATGAATTTAAAGTACGGAATAAGAGATATGTGTATGTAAATTTGGCCACCATTTATTTTACTGCACCATGTGTATTTATTTTAAGAAGGTTTTTTGTTGTTGTTGTTATTGTTCTATTGGAGATGGACAGTGGAGAAGAGAGATAATAAACTTTTGTAAAAATAAATTTAAACAAAATACCACCCCCCTTCCAAATGTCTTTTACCATCAAGTTCTGAATTTTAATCTTTAGTAACTTAAAAGTACAATAAGACATTTGGAACACCCTGAATTAAACCTGATGCTCTTAGCCAGGACAAAAGCCTTTTTAGTGGCTAGGTAAATTTGCTTTGATAATCAAATATAAAATTCTCTGGTTTTTAAAATCCTCACAGTCTGTTTCCTCACTCTCTTTCCTGACTTTTTACAATTTATTCCCTTCCACATAATCTATAAAAATCTATATATCAATACACAGGTGTAACAACAATGCTGCTTACAGCTGCTGTAGGGGTGTAAGACCCAACAAGACCAACAACAAGAGCTGCCTGCACAGGTTTTTTGATCTACTTTTCTAAGGAAAGCAACTTTAAGGGGTTTACAATCTCACTTTAATCAAACATACATATATCATTCACTTAGTTCAGGAGGAAAAGCCAGAACCTTGAACCTCAGAGCAAATACAAACAGAAATTACAAACATACATTATATAAACAGAGCAAATAACACAATTCAACAGACAGGCTTTGCCTGATCAAGACATCACAGACACAGTTATCAAAAAGAGAAGCGCCAACATCGATTTCTTCAAAGGCAGGGGTGGGGTGGGGGGGAGAGCTCCTTAATGGCTACACAGAGTCTACACACCAGCATTCTTCCAATGAGTGACAGCCCCAAACAAAATGCTAACCTCAGAGTCTATATACCCTTCTTAGGGCCTGAAGGCTTCATACCTAATCAGCAAAAGGGTGTGGGCTTTATACCTAGTTAGCAAAAAGGTGTAGGCCTGGGGCTTTGCAACTAGCAAGACTTAATCAAAGGCACTTGATTACTTTAGCATTCTAAAAGAGAAAACAGTAAAAAAAAGTCCCACCTTAATTACCAATACAACAAGCCTTCTTGAAGCTCTTTGAAATGGTCATTTCATCTCCATATTCCTGGCCCTTTTTATCCCTATTCCCGTTGTCTGGGATGCTTTCTCATCTCATCTCCACCTCCAGGACTCCTAGGCTTCCTTCAAGACTCAGCTCAACTACCATAGAAGCCTTTCCCAGGCATGCTTCCCCTCCCTGTTATTGCCTTCTCTCTGGGTTACCTATCATTTATACTATCTATATCTTATGGGAATTTTCTTATTTGCATGTTGTCTTCCTCATTAAAATGTTAGTTCCTTAAGGGTAGTGACCTTATTTTTGCCTCTCTTTGCTTCAGCATTGAGCATTCCTGATACATAGGATATATATGTGTGTGCATGTATGTGTATATATATGTGCATATATATAAAAATTGTATATATATATATCAATAACTCAACCTTCATTGATTGTATGCTATTATGTATAATATATCACATGTTATAATATATATACATATATATTACATACACATATTATGTATTATAATTTATTATATTATGTATGATATATGTATATATGATATATAGTAGTATATAATAATGCAGGTTGACTATTATATATATAATATACAATTTTATATATGTGCATAACCATACATAGTATATATGAGACATATGTAAGTATACAATCAATGCACGTTGACTTATTGATTGACTTTGGATCAGTTCTGTCCTCAGAGCCACATTTTCAACATCTATAAAGTTGGGGAAATGGTCTTCACTTGGAATTGCTCTACGCTTTGGACAGTTTTGGGTGAGATATTCTCACCAGTGACAAGTGTGGGTTGGGAACAGAGTGAGACATTAGCGGGGAATGCTTGGAAATACAGTTTTAAGCCAAATTGGGTCTAAGGATGGCAGCTTGGCGGCTGTGTTTTAGAGGTCAAGGGAGAAAGCAAGAAAACAGAGTTGTGAATTGTATTAAGCATAGCAGTTAAATGGGGCTCATAGAAAACCATGGCCAATCCTTCTTTTGCTAGATAGGTAATATACTTAAAGTCCAGAATGAGATATATGCATATTCGGACATAACCAATGCGGATATTTCTTTTGCTGTTTGAGGTTTGTTTGGTGGTGTTTTTTTTGTTTTTGTTTTGTTTGTATTGTTGTTGTATTGGTGATGGACAATGAGAGAAGGAGAGAGAGAGAGAGAGAGAGAGAGAGAGAGAGAGAGGGGTGGGGGGAGAGAGGGAGAGAGAGAGAAAACCCTTGTAAAAATAAATATTAAAGAACAATTTTTAGCCCACCCTATGATATATTATTTATTCTAAAGTTTGGAATTTGTCTCTAAATCAAAATAATATACATTTTGAACAAATAAAAAGAAAATTATAGTTAATTACCATGTATTTGAGTCATAATAATGTTTGTCTCAACTGGACAGTTGCCATGCTTATCACCAAGCTACTCCAAGCTACTGGACTCAGCTTTGATGTGATTGTCGTTACTGTGCTTTATTCACCTTTGATCCTGGGGCTGCAGTGAGCTTGCTTTCTGAGCCCATCGTTGGAACGCAGAAAAAAAAGAGCAGATTCATTTCTGGAATGTCCTTGGAACAACTGGACAGAAAGGAATCCTACCAGGACCAGTCCTTTATATAGTTCATCATCACTATTATTAGACATACTAGAATCATAGAACGTCGGAGCTGGACGAGATCTTTGAGGTCATCTTGTCCCTACCTCTCATTTTACAGGTGAGGAAACTGGAGCCCAGAGGAGTAAGGTGATATGCCCAAAGTCACATGGCAAGTTAGTGGCAGAACAAGGACTAAGTCCTATATGTCCTGATTTCCAGAGGCAGCTGGGTGGCTCAGTTGATAGAATGTTGGATCTGAGTTCAAATGTAGCCTCAGACACTTACTAGCTGTATGACACAGGGCAATTCTGCCTCTGTTTTCTCAGCTGCAACATGGAGATGATGATAGCACCTACCCCCCAGGATTATTGTTAGGAGAAAATGAGGGAATCCATATAAAATGCTTTGCACATCTTAAAGTGCATATATAACTGCTAGCTTTTGTGATTATTATGATTCTTCCCCATTCCACTAGGTCATGCCAACCAGAAGTGAAGAAATTTCTTGCTTTTTGAAGGTTACTAGGTAACCTAGAGAACATCATTGGAGTCCATGAATCCTAGAGGTTTGAGAGGATTAATGGACCGTCCTAAGATGAGTGGTATATTCCCTTGTCATTGGCAGAATCAAGCCTGTTATGTTCTGTGATTAGAAATAATGAGTATCCTTCAATTTGTCAGCTTGGGCTTGGAAGAGAGAGCTAATAGGCTGGGAAAGTGCCGCAGGGTTGTTAGACTTTATTGGATGGATTGATGGGGGAAGTGGGCTATTTACAGGAAGGTAGGATCCAAGGACACATGGCCAGGAGGAAATGATTAATTGCCTTTTCAATTTCAGTGTTTCTTCAGAAGGGTAAAAGTAACCACAGTAGTCTTGAGGATTGTAACACCTTTGGCAGAGACTCTTTGGATAATTCAAGTCTTCATATTGAGGGATCTCTGGTCATCAAAGCTATGTGACCCTGGGTAGGTCACTTAACTGTTATTTGCCTCAGTTTCCTCATCTGTAAAATGGAGATTATAATAGTACCTATCTCCCAGGGTGGTTGTGAGGATCAATGAGATAATATTTGTAAAATGTTTAGTACAGTGCCTGGCACACAGTAGACACTATATCATCCTGCATTGTGTAGTATCATTGTCATCGTCAAGCAGTAGTCCCATAGAAAAGGGCAGCTATGTGACTATGGTACCATTTTCCTATTCCTATCCCTGAGTTAGAGCCATCAATAAAGCAGTTACATGATGATGGATTTCCAGAGGCACATAAGACATGAGAGAATATCAGCAGGGATTTGCTGAGAAGGAAATTTGCCAACTTCCCAACTTCAGTCTCACTTAGTTTTTAATAGACCAACTTGTTTGGGGAAGGAAATGAAGTGGGTGTGTGGGGTGTTGCTGTTCAGTAATTGAGGATTTGATATTTGTGTCTTGTTGGGAAGTGGCCAGTCATACAACCCTGCCCCTCTCCTTGAGTAGAGATGGATTTAGATGGCATCTTAAAAGAAGTTTTATGGATGTCTTTCGTTATTATCGTCATTATTTAGTCATTTCAGTTGTGTCTGACTCATCGTGACCCCATTTGGGGTTTTCTTGATAAAGATACTGGAGTGGTTTGCCATCTCCTTCTCCAGTTCATTTTTACAAATGAGGAAACTGAGGCAGAAAGGGTTAAGTGACTTGCCCATGGTCATACAGTTAGTAAGTATCTGATGCCAGATTTGAACTCAGGGAGATGAGTTCTCCTGACTCCAGGCCTGGCACTCTATCTACTGTGCCACTTAACTGCCCCCTTTTAAAAAAATATTACAGTAATTTCTTGAAACGTCCTGACTTACCTCTGGCTACCCCTCACCCTTACCCTTACCAAAAGTAGAATCCTCCCTTGTAACCAAAAATAGTCAAGCAAAAATGCCCAAGATGGCAACTGCATCTGACTTGGGATACAACATCCTGCCCTCATTGTCCTCTGCCTCCATTCTGTTATCTGTTCATTGAGGAAGTAGTTGTTGTGTTGATTTTTTTTAATTACTCAGAATTTGGCTTTCTTTTAGTGATGTTGTCATAGAAATTGTAGCTATGATATGGCTTCTGGCTTTTTTTTTCCAACTTATTCTTACAGATTGGATGCCAAGAGGTCAACTGCTACTAGTCTCTAGGATCTGCATTCCAAATTTTTACACTCATGAGCCCTCACTGGTGTGCTTCTCCTTAACAAATCAGTCAGTAGATATAATTCACTCTTAGCAAAGGCATTTATTAAAGTGGCATAAGAAAAGCAATACTTACAAAATATTTACCCTATAAAACCCCACTTCTACAAATATATGCAGTGTTCCTAAGAAGAGTGGGCTCAAACTTATAGAACGGTGGTAGTAAGGCAGACGTATAGGACACTATAGACAGAATGGGAAGCTACGTGGCATAGTAGATAGAGCGCCAGATCTAGAATCAGGGAGACCAGAGTTCAAATCTGGCCTTGGATACTTGTTAGCTATGTGATCTTGGGCAAGTCACTTCACTCTGTTTGCCTCAGTTTCCTCATCTGTAAAATGAGCTGCAGAAGGAAATAGCAAACCGCCCCAGTATCTTTGCCAAGAAAACTGGAGACGGGGTCACAGTCAAATACTACAGAAACAACTGAAAACAACAACCACAACAAAAGAGGCACAGCTTCTGGTTATATAGAGCCTGGGAGTTCTTTCTTCATAGAGCCCTTACACAGTTTGCTGGGGGCCATAACTTTGCTAATCCATTTGCTCAGCTGAGTTCCCCAGGTTTACTCTTCTCTGCAGGTCAACCGTCTTCTCTGACTCCTTGAAGCTGCTTCTTCTGTCGGGTGATCGTCTTTCTCTCTGTATGTGTATTTGAAGTATTTGTCTCTGCTCCCTATTAGATGCTGTCACCTGATGGTCTAATAGTGCCCCTCTCAGAGATCCACGGCCAGCGATGGGAGGGAAGAGAAAGAAATTCCCTTTTTTCCCTCTCTTGCAAGGGTTTTTTCAACAGTGAGTTCCCAGATTGCAATTCTCTCTCACTGTCCAACTGCTGAAATTGTTCTGGGCTTAGCTATTTAAAGCATGAAAGGATGTGGTTAATTTGTTCACTTGGCCAATCCTGTGGTTCCCTTCTTGACCCAGAGAGGTCTTTGTACCTTATGAAAGCATCACATCACCTTGCTAATGTAATAGAACCTCATCCTTGATGACTACATTCTGTGACTATATCAACTGGGCTTGGGGGAGGAGGAATCACATTGTGTGTATTATTCTTTTGGTTTTACTCTTTCATTTTGTGGGCCAGGTTATATACCCATTTCTTTCATATAACATAGACTATCTTCTATTAGGTGAGAATAAAACTCACATGGGTAGTATTCTGGGGGTTGGTGGGCATCCTCTGGGGTGGCACTGAGCTGTGGTAGAAAAAAAAACACCAGACTTGGAGTCTTGGGTTGGACACTTACTAACTGTGTGACCCTGGTCAAGTCATTGAACTTTTCTGAAGGAAAGAGTACTCTAAGTACTGTAAGAGTACTATAAATCATAAAGTCTTGCATAAATATGAGTAAACTAAAGAGTTCTGATAGAAAAAGGATATTTGAGGTTCCCGTGTACCAGGCTTGTTTTATATTTTTACAAACTTGATGAACATGAGCAAAAAGAAAAGAAAAAGAGGATAATAGATGATACTGTGTATCTCTAGTAGATTGGTTTTTTGAATTAAATTTTATTTTCAAATTCACAAAAATGGGTTTTTGTGAATTTCAAAATGATTTGTTTAAAAAGTGTATACTAAATTTAATATGTAGTCCCAGAGTTGCCCTACTTGTCTGTGTTCCCTTTTGAACCTACTTCTGCTTTCTTCTGTGTTTTAAAAATACTTCCTTGACACTCTTTTTTATTTTTCTCAATTTTCGAGTATCTTTACAATAATGTTGGAGTCATTGTATACATTATATTTGTGCATCTGTTCACTTCACATTATATAAATATAAAAAATATATAAAAATATAAACATAAAGTTTACATAAATCTGCCAGTCTTTCTGAAACCACCCTCTTCATAATTTCTTATAACATAATTATATTTCATCAAATTCATCTGCTATAACTTGTTTAGCCATTTCCTAGTTGAAGGATACCCTCTCAGACTCCCATTTCTTGCCACCTCAAAAACAATAGTTTTGTATTTATTTGTCTTTTTCCTCTTTCTTTGATCCAGGGTATAGACTATATATAATTATGGCCTTTAGCCATATTATATTAATTATTAGCCAATCTGTCCCTTCCCATTACAATGGTGCAGGTGGTTGGATGAATTAAATTCATTTTAGCCTATATTTAGTACCTGCTATGTATTCAAAGCCCATAGCTTTATGCATAGAGAGAGGCCCCCAAAGAATACTGGTGCTGAAGAAGTAAGGCCCTGTGATATATACCAAAAGGGGTCTCACAACACAGCCGTGTCTGCATACAGTAGGTACTTAGTATTTGTTTGAAAGGGGAAGAGAATAAGCATTTATATAATGCCTACTATGTGCCAGACACTATGCTAAGTGATTTTTTTTTTTTACCAAATGTTATCTCGTTTGATTCTCACAACAATCCTGTGAGGTAAGTACCATTGTTATCCCCATTTTCCAGCTGAGGAAACTGAGGAAAATAGGGTGAAGTGACTTGCCCAGGGTCACACAGTTAATAAGTTCCTGAGGCCAGATTTGAACCCAGGTCTTTCTATCCCCCGTGCTCACTGCTCTATTCACTATACCACCAACTGCCTCTAAGAATGGAATGTTTGTCGAAATTGTTAATAGTTGGCGAGCTTGGCACCTTTTGACAATCCTTTTCATGGTTTTTTGCTTCAGCTCTAGGGCAAGAGGGCAAGTCTGAATATAGGAATCCACAGGAACTTTTTTGAACATGGATACAGAGACAGAAAGACCACTGAGAATTCAGTTACATTTCAAACTGTGTGGTATAATGGCTATAATCATTGCTATTACTGCTGACATTTATATGATATTTTCAGTGTTGTAAAGCTTTTTACATATATTATCTCAGCTGATCCTTATAACAGCCTTGTAAGAGAGGTGCTATTACAGATTTTACATTTTAAAGATAAGGCTTTGTGACTTTCCCAGGGTCACACAGCTAGTAAGTATCAGAGGCAGTATTCACAGGTAGGTCTCTCTGGACCATTTCTGCTGCATCTCACTGACACAACTCGCTGACTGTGAATAGAATGAGCAGTGGACTAGGAATTCTGATTCTGTCTCTTCTACTAGTAAGCTTGTCAGAAACTTTCTGGGTTTTAGTTTCCTCACGTATACGAGGATGGGGCTGGATTAGACAATCTCCAAGTTCAGATCTAATTTGAGCATTTTATTATTCTGCATGGAAGGCCTCTGGTTGCATTAGCCCGTGTGATTGTACAAATTATAGCCTGACGCTAGTCTCCTGGGGAGCCTTGTTGATGTGCTGGGATTAGGTTAGCCCTGCCTTGATTGGTATCTTCCGTCTGTCTTTGGCATGCATCACTCCTCTGAAGAGAGGGAGAGTCTGAAAGATTGGGAGTCTGGCACCTCTGAACCTTCCCCAAACAGCAGGAGGTGGAGACAGCAGTGGGCCAACAGCCAGGGGAGGCTAGGGGAATTTGTGCTGGCTTTGCCCTCTCTGGGTGGCAATGATGGATGAGTCACAAGTTCAGTCGGTCTGTTCCTGCTGAGTCAGCGTGAGGCAGCCCAGGACCTGGTTCTGCACGTTGGCAGCTGGCGGGTTGGTCTTTCTGGGATGTCAGGGTGTAGACTAGCTCTGAGCTTTTCTGTGTCTGCCTTCTTTGTCTGTCTGTCTGTCATCCAGCTATTCATCTGATTTATTTGTTCATTTGTTTAATTAATTTATTTGCTTTCTTTTCATTCACAAGAGATATTACAGTGAGAATGGCACCTTCATCTCTATGTTCCCTGCTTGTATTAAATAAATGGGATTTTTTTTCCTCCTCTGACCTTCCCCTACCCACCACCTCCCCTCCTCATTTTCTTCACACCTTACTCCAGAATGGTCTGTAACTTTTCTATTCTCCTCTCCTGGGGCAAAATAATCGTATCTAAATCTCTTTTGCCTTCTGACTTGGTGGTTCTGCCCTTGGGATGCTGAGAAAGCTCAGATGGCTGGGTGGGGCTTGGCTGTCCTGAATGTGTAGCCATGCTATTAATAAAAATGAAAAAAAAAAGATTTCATTGTCATAGGATTGTAGATTTAGGACTAAAAGAGACTTTAGAGGTCATGAAGTCCAACTCCCTCATTTTAGAGATAAGGAAGCTGATGCTGGAGAAGGTTGTACAGCTACTGTCTAAGGCAGGTTTTGAACTCAGGTCCTCCTGACTCCAGTTCTCTATCCCCTATACCACCTATAGAATGACCTGAGACTTGAGAGGGGCCTTTAGATTTTTCCACCTATATATAGATGGAGAAACTGAAGCTTAGAGAGAATTCTTGTTCACTTAGGAATCTGGACAAGATTTCCTCTGAGATTCCTTCCGACTTGGAGATTCCGAGATTTTCTGAAGTGCCCCCAATCACACAGAATCTCAGTAGTTTAACTGGGAACAGAACCTTGGTCTCCTGCCTCTAGGCTCCTTACCCCTGTTAGGATGGAAGAGGGCTATGGTATGGATACAGTGATTGGCCCTAGATGATAACAGGAAGAAACAAAAATGTCTGTACACATTTGTGGATTTCTCTTCCTGCATATGCACATTCTCCCATCAGGAGGGTCACCAGCCAGGCTCAGAGGGAATGCCTAGAAGGATGGTTCCCAAGTAAGGCGGATCCTTAGAGGCACCATTTTTTTGTTTTTGTTCCTGACTTCACATTTCTTTTACCCCAATTGGATTCTTGTGTGTGAGTGCGTATGTATGTTTACACATATATATTTGTACGTATGTGTATGTATATATATTCTTTATTTTATTTTTAATTTACGAAATAAAACAAGCATTTCCATAACATAGTACAACAAAAAGATGTTTGCACATGAAACTGCAAATCTATGTACAACTTGCTATTCCTTTTAAATATAGAATAAATATAATAATAGATATATAATAATAAAGTTATTATGTACATTTCTTTTTTTCTCTCTCCCTGCCCTAAAGATGGCTACCATTAGACATAAATATGTATATTTATGTAAAATCATTCTATACATACTTCTATTTATCAGTTCCTTCTCTGAATGAAGATGATGTCTTCCTTCATATGTCCCTGGTAATAATTTGGGTGTTTATAATAATCAAAATGGGGGGCGGAGCCAAGATGGCAGCTGGTAAGCAGGGACTAGCGTGAGTTCTGTACCGAGTCCCTCCAAAAACCTATAAAAAATGGCTCTGAACCAATCCTAGAACGGCAGAACCCACAAAACAGCAGAGGGAAGCAGGGCTCCAGCCCAGGACAGCTTTGATGGTCTCTGGGTGAGGTCTATCCCACACGGACCTGGGAGCTGGGAATGGAGTGGAGCAGAACCCAGCCTGAGCAGCGTGGACCATCCAGACCAGAAGCCGGGTGGAGGGGGCCCTAGCGCCCTGAATCAGTGAGCTGCAGCAGTTACCAGACTCCTCAACCCACAAACACCAAAGACTGCTGAGAAGGTTAGTGGAAAAAGCTGCGGGAGTGGAAGGAGTTCGCGGTTCGGCTTCCAGCCCCGGGGACAGCAGAGGTGGGGCAGCCAAGGCTGTTGTTAGTTCCGGTCCCAGGCCCACCTGGTGGGAGGAATTAAGTGGCGGATCAGAGCAGGAATGCACACCCTGCTGAAGGTCTAAGCCCAGTCCAGGTTGGGGGTTGGGGAAGGAGCAGTGCTGGTGTGGCAGAGCCGGCACCTCCCCCCCCAAATGTGGAACATAGAACTCTCTAGTCTACAAACAGTCATACCCCACTGAAAAACTCAAAGGTCAAGTTAGTTGGCTGGGAATATGGCCAGGCAGCGAAAATGCACCGAGATTCAGTCTCAGACTTTGGATTCTTTCTTTGCTGACAAAGAAGACCAAAACATACAGCCTAAAGAAGTCAATAAAGTGCAAGAGTCTACACCAAAAGCCTCCAAGAAAAACATGAACTGGTCCCAGGCCATGGAAGAGCTCAAAAAGGATTTGGAAAAGCAAGTTAGAGAAGTAGAGGAAAAATTGGGAAGAGAAATGAGAAGGATGCGAGAAAACCATGAAAAACAAGTCAATGACTTGCTAAAGGAGACCCAAAAAAATACTGAAAAATACACTGAAGAAAACAACATCTTAAAAAACAGACTAACTCAAATGGCAAAAGAGCTCCAAAAAGCCAATGAGGAGAAGAATGCCTTGAAAGGCAGAATAAGCCAAATGGAAAAGGAGGTCCAAAAGACCACTGAAGAAAATACTACTTTAAAAATTAGATTGGAGCAAGTGGAAGCTAGTGACTTTATGAGAAATCAAGATATTATAAAACAGAACCAAAGGAATGAAAAAATGGAAGACAATGTGAAATATCTCAGTGGAGAAACCACTGACCTGGAAAATAGATCCAGGAGAGATAATTTAAAAATTATTGGACCACCTGAAAGCCATGATCAAAAAAAGAGCCTAGCTATCATCTTTCAAGAAATTATCAAGGAGAACTGCCCTGATATTCTAGAGCCACAGGGCAAAATAGAAATTGAAAGAATCCATTGATCGCCTCCTCAAACAGATCCCAAAAAGAAATCTCCCAGGAATATTGTCGCCAAATTGCACAGCTCCCAGATCAAGGAGAAAATATTGCAAGCAGCCAGAAAGAAACAATTTGAGTATTGTGGAAACCCAATCAGAATAACCCAAGATCTGGCAGCCTCTACATTAAGAGATCGAAGGGCTTGGAATACGATATTCCGGAGGTCAATGGAGCTAGGATTAAAACCTAGAATCACCTACCCAGCAAAACTGAGTATCATGCTCCAAGGCAAAATATGGATTTTCAATAAAATAGAGGACTTTCAAGCTTTCTCAGTGAAAAGACCAGAGCTGAATAGAAAATTTGACTTTCAAACACAAGAATCAAGAGAAGCATGAAAAGGTAATCAAGAAAAAGAACAAGAAAAAGAAATTACAAGGGACCTACTAAAGGTGAACTGTTTTGTTGACACTCCTACATGGAAAGATGACAAGTATGATTCATGAGACCTCAGTATTAGGGTAGCTGAAGGGAATATGCATACATATATGTTTATGTATATATATGGGTAAATATGTATGTATGTATATATCTATGTGTATATATATATATATATGTGTATATATATATATATATATGTAAAAGAGAGAGAGCAGACACAGGATGAGTTGAAGATGAAGGGAAGATATCTAAAAGAAATAAAATCAAATTAAGGGATGAGAGAGGAACATACTGAGAGAGGGAGATAAGGAGAGATAGAATGGGGTGGATTATCTCGCATAAAGGTGGTAAGAGGAAGCAGTTCTGTGGGAGGAGGGGAGAGGGCAGGTGAGGGGGGAATGAGTGAACATTGCTCTCATCAGATTTGGCCTAAGGAGGGAATACCATACATACCCAATTGGGAATCTTACCCCATAGGAAAGAAGAGGGAAGAAGATAAAAAAATGGGGGGGATGATGGAGGGGAGGGCTGATGGGGGTGGAGGTAGTCAAAAACAAACACTTTTGAAAGGGGACAGGGTCAAGGGAGAAAATTTAATAAAGGGGGATGGGTTGGGAAGGAGCAAAATATAGTAAGTCTTTCACAACATGAGTATGGTGGAAGGGTTATACATAATGATACACATGTGGCCTATGTTGAATTGCTTGACTTCTTAGGGAGTGTGGGTGGGAAGGGAAGAGGGGAGAGAATTTGGAACTCAAAGTTTTAAAAACAGATGTTCAAAAACAAAAAAAAATGTTTTTACATGCAACTAGAAAATAAGATACACAGGCAATGGGGCGTAGAAATTTATCTTGCCCTACAAGAAAGGAAGGGAAAAAGGGATGGGAAGGAAGTGGGGTGACAGAGGGGAGGGCTGACTGGGGAACAGGGCAACCAGAATATATGCCATATTGGAGTGGGGGGGGTAGTAATGGGGAGAAAATTTGTAATTCAAAGTCTTGTGAAAATCAATGCTGAAAACTAAATATGTTCAATAAACAAAAAAAATGAAAAAAATAATAATCAAAATGACTGAGTTCCTCAAAGTTGTTCTTAAAACAATATTACTGTTACTGTATATGGTGTTCTCTTGATTCTGCTTATTTCGTTCTTCATTATTTCCTGTTTCCATGTTTTTCTACATCATTGAGTTCATCATTTCTTATAGCACAGTAGTATTCCATCACAATCATATACCATAACTAAGCATCACAAGGTTTGAGACTGAGAGGAACCTTAAAGATCGTCTAGTTCTACCCTTTCTCTCTCAGTTTACAGGTGAGGAAACTGAGACCCAGAGATGGGAGGTGATTTCTCCCAGGTCACACAGGTAGGAAGTCATGGAGCTAGGATTTTTGTAGCCAAAGTATTCTTGCTTCAAATTCAGCAATTTTTTTTCTTGAGGAAAGTAATAATGGTCTGAACCAGTATTGGAGTAAGGGGTAGAAAAGAGATATATTGACTTCTGGTTGCACCTTGATGTCACAGTATCATTTAACCACCAGCCCTTACTTCCAGGACCCTCAGATTCACGTAATGTCAGAACAGAAACAGAACTAAGAATTCCGTAGGTGGAGAAATGAAGGCACTAAGAAGTGAGGTCACATGCTGAGTTAGTTGCAGAGATGGTACCAGAGTGCAAGTTTCTCGACTCCTGGCTTAGTGTTCTTATCTTTGTACCTCACTATTACACCCTTATACATACTGGGCTACACCCAGAACGATCGCTTCTCTTTCCTACCTTGGTTACATTCCACTTTTTCAGGTTATAAAATCCCTCTACTAAAGCTATCCCTTTCTCAAGACTACAGATTTGTCCTCTCTCCTAGAATGCCACTCCCCTATCTCCAGTCCCTGCCTGAGTCAACTGGGTAGCACAATGGATAGAGCTCTGGGTGGAGAGTCAGGAAAACAAGTTCAAATCCAGTCTCAGACACTTACCTTTGTTAAGACCAGGAGAAAAGCAGCCACTCTGCCAAGGTGAACCATTCAGGCACAGAGTAAACAATTGTAGAGTCCAAGATTGGGAATGAATAATAAATAAGTAAAATCACAAAATGATAAATCATTAATCAAAGTTAATGTTCCCATTAGGTTCCAGTCTAAACTCTAATAAATGAGGCCTCTAAATAGCAATACTAAGTCTAAGGAGGAATAGTCTCCTCCCCTCCCCCTTTAAGCCTTTCTCCCCCATCTAGAAATTGGACCTGGAATCACTGATGTGCCTAAGGTACTCATCCTAATGCTTTCCATGATCATCCCTTCTTGATGTTGTTAAAATGTTTTCAGTTCTGTCTGACTCTTTTTGACTCCATTTGGGGTTTTCTTGGCAAATATAATGGAGTGGTTTGCCATTTCCTTTTCCAGCTCATTTTCCTGATAAGAAAACTGAGGCAAACAGGGTGAAGTGACTTGTCCAGGATCATACGGCTAGTTGGTGTCTGAGGCTGGATTTGAACTCAGGAAGATGAGTCTTCCTGACTCCAGGCCCAGCAATCTATCCACTGCACCACCTAGCTGCCCCAGCTAGTTCCCCCAACAGAGAGAGTATTAACTATTTATTCTTGATGTTCCTGCCTCCTAAGGTAGACCAAGAATGAAGCCCTATCACACTGATAATTCATATTGAGATTATAGTCCACCAAACCTTCCACCTATGTCTTTCCTAACCATCTCATACTTGTGAAGTTGAACCCAAGAATAAGAATTCACATTTGTCCCTATTGAATATCATTTGATTAGATCTCACTTTACCTTGTGCTTTTTGGATCATGACTCTCCTCCAGTGTGTAAACTGTCCCAGGTTTGGGTCATTTGCAAATATGTTGGACGTGTCATCTATGCCTTGATACAAGTCATTGATCAAAATGTTAAATAGCGCAGAGAGAAGGACAGATTACTCAGGGAACTCCTTTGGAGATCTACTAAATTGGCATTGAATTCTTACAAACTTGGTTGGCCATTTAACTAGTCCTGAATCTGTTTAATTGCATGTTCATCTAATCCACATTTCCATTTTTCCCGTGAGGATACTGCAAAATGCTTAAATAAATGGTTTATTGAAATCTAGGAAAGATCATATCTACAGCCTTCTTCTGATCTACTAGTTCAGTAACCCTCTCAAGAAAGAAAATAAGGTTAGTCTGGCGTGATGTGGTTTTGGTGAAGGCATGCTAGCTCTTTCATACTAACACTTCATTTTCTAGATATTAACTAATGATATTTTAATGATTTATTTAAAAATTTTCTCAAGAATAGAAATAAACCCAATGGAATGTAGTTTGCAAACTTTGTTCTCACCTCTTCTTTGAAAATAGGAACATTTGCCCTTCTTTATGGGGAAGCGTATTTTAAAACCTCATTTATAGTGAAACTGAAAATATTAAAAAGGATTATGATATCAATGGAAGAGAGGAGCTTCCTTTGTTTAACTCCTGGAGTCTGAGGGGTGGTCCTGAAGGAATGGAATTCAATCTGCTGGACTCAGGAATGTTAACTGCATTCTATGATATCTTTTCCTATTCAAGATTCCTATAAATGTTACCTGAAATCTTCTTGTAGTAGAGATTTGTCTAATGATGGGAGACTATTCCAGCCGAGCTACAATATTTATTTGATATCTGGTATAATGGTACCTCTCTATTCTCCGTAGTCTTTTTTTCCCTTAATTCTGTAAAATGAGGGGTTGAACTAAAAAAGAATTCCATGGCCTTTCACATAACTGGGACTAATAGTCAATAAACATTTATTAAGTACCTGGCATGGTACTAATACGGTTATCCCTTCTGCATCATGACTTTCCCCAGTGCGGTTTCGCTATATTATGGGTTGGCATGAGAAATTAAATGGGAATTTTTGTGGAGTTTTGTGGAAGCTGCAGACAAAATGGAAGGCCAGCAGATGATACAGAAAAAGTTTAAAAACTCAGATATGCACAGTATTGTATAATATCAACCCAAATTTTATAATAAGGTACTGTAAACACCCCATAAAAGAAAAAAGAAAAAAATTAGATTTCTTCTATGGTGTGAAAGGAGGACCAAAAAATTTTGCCTGGATTTTCCAGATCTGTGGGGTGGAGAGTGGGGTTGGGCCACCAAGCTCTTAACCCCTGCAATGAAGAAGAAGGTATAATTGTATTAAGCACCAGGTGGCAGCTAGGTGGGCACGGTAGATGGCTGCTGGGCCTGGATTCAGGAAGACTCATCTTCCTGAGGTCTAATCTGGCCTCAGACAGTTAATAACTTTGCTACCTTGGACAAATCGCTTAACTGTTTGCCTCAGTTTCCTCATCTGTAAAATAAGCCGGAGAAGGAAATAGCGAATCATTTCCATTATCTTTGCCAAGAAAACCCCAAATGGGGTCGAGAACGATGCAACGCTATTGAAAAGACTAAGCAACGGTAACAGCACAGCTCAGGAAATACAAAGAAAGGATTAGCTCAAAAATGGTTTCCATTTATTGCAGTGATATGGCTGGAACTCGTGTCAGCATGTGTGTGTGTGTGTGTGTGTGTGTGTGTGTGTGTGTGTGCGTGCGTGTGTGCTCATCTATCTGATCCAGGTAGCCATTGGCAATGGTTTCCTAATAGTCTTTGAAGGTGGTTGTGAGGTTCAGGTGAGCTAATTTATCTAAACTCTTCGCAGACCTTAAAATCCTACATAAATGTCAGCTATTATTAGTACTATTATCATTGTTATTTTTTTTATGCACTTGTTGGTATGTTCCCTAAATCATGTCGATCTCAGGTTAATGATGATGAGTTTATAGGGGGCAGATAGGGGCACGGATAATAGTGTCATTTATGTAACATGATTTGAGGAACCTGGTTAAGATCTCCTGCCCCAAAATATCTTCCTCACTACCTGTCATGGTGTCTGAAGTCCTTCCGTCAATTTATTTCAGTCTTGAAAGTAAGTCTTCTCAGCAGATATACCTGAAGGGGAAATAATTTGTGCTGGATTCTTTTTTTAGAATATTGAAATAATGAGGCAGATGCGAGATTTTTGCTTTCTAATGCTAGGATTTATTTAAGGAAAGCTGTTTAATTAAGCAGAGATATTCAGAGAAGGGCCTCTGAACAGCTGGCTGGTGTTGTACATGCAGAGACACATTTGACCAGACCCTCAATAAGAGAGCAGCTTGTGTGAGGAGGTCTCATCCAATTTGGGAAGCTGTTAGGTCCTTCCTGTTGGAAGCTTGACCACCCAGATGCTACTGCAGTCATTATTAGGGCCACCTAGCTGCATACTCTGTCTTGTCGGCTATTCTGGATAGCTTCCTGAAGTGCTTAATTAGAGCAAATTTGTTGGCAGGAGGAGGGGGGTTATCTAATAGGGTCACCTAGCAGATGTCTCCTAGAAAAAGCTTCTCTCTCCACATAAGGAAACCTTATTTTACTTTTGTAAGGATAAATTGATAGATAGCTGAAGGACTCTCCTGGGAGAATGGGACATAGAGCAGACCAAATCACAGGGCCCCAGGGCCGAAAGAATAACTCGGCCTACTTCAGATATTTTGCTTAGATCTATGTCTGCAGCAGGGGCTAGATCATTATTAATTTGATTATGAGGTTTCCTAGTATATTCCCTCTGCCACCTCTGTAGTTTTTATCCCCATTCAGCACCATTAGGGAGGAGGCAGATTTTCCTGTCCCTAGTCTGCCAGTTGGTTTCCTTCCCCCAAGTCTCTCCCCACCTCCGGTCCACCCTCCGCTCAACTGCCATCTTCCTAAAGTGTAGGTCCAACTGTATCACCCCCTCTACTCAGTAAACTCCAGTGATTCCATGTTACCTCCAGGATCAAATATACAATCCTCCATTTGCTTTTAAAAGTCCTTCACCATCTGGCCCCTACCTACCTTTCCCATCATCTTATGCTTTACTCCTGTCCACCTACCCTTTTTATGATCAGTGACGTGGGCTTAGGGCTAAGCCAAGACCATTCCTTCTCCCTCCAAATTGATTCTGGGGGAAAGCACACTTCCTTTAAGAGGAGCTTTCTCACTTGCTCTTCTTGTTTCTCATATTTAACACTTCATCTCCTGTGATGGCTTTTCCCTGGCTATCCCTCAGGCCCTGGATATTTTCTCTCCTCACCTCCATCTCCTGGGTTCCCTGACCTTTTCCTTCAAGATTCAGCTCAAATCCTTCCTTCCACAAGAGTACTTTCCAGTTCTCTCCATCCCTCAATGCTAGTACTTTCTCTCTGAGATTACCTCCCATTTAATCTTAATTTGTACACAATTGTTTGCATATATGTCTGTCCCATTAGAATATGAGCTTCTTGAGGGCAGATACTGTTTTTTTTTTTGCCTTTCTTTATATCCCTAGTACTTAATATTGTGCCTGGCATTTAATAATTGCCTGTTGACTGGCTGACTTTGAGGTTCTGAAGAGTTTACTGTGCACAGGGTTCTAAGGTACTGATGCTGGTTAGTGTTCAAGGTTCCTTATATTTTCCATGACAGAAAGATCTCTGTGGCAATTCTTCTGCCCATTTCTTGCCTTTCAAAATGGAGGCTCTTGCCACTGATGCCTTTTTTTTGAGAGCTAGCTGCCTAGCTAGGAAAAGTTTCTTGAACGCTTGTTGTTTCTTTGTTTTCCTAAGTATGCCAAGTAAGCATTTTTATCTAATAGGTAATAATAAAGCAGTGCTTCCCATGGAGAATTTTTCAACTCTTCCTAGCTTATGGCATGTAGCACTCAGTTTCCATTAGTGCTCCAGGGTGTTTTTGTCTTGGAGAAAGCTTCTCTCAGAGTAATGTGCTTTCCACTGGAGCCCTTTTGGTAGGTGAGGGAGTGGTCTTGGCTCAGTCCCAAGTACAGTTCTGAGTGCTCCCTTGATGGTGCTTTTCTAGGAGGATAGTTAGACTAAAAAGATGAGAGAGGAGGAAGATAATCGTAGAATCAATTAGCCCTGGAAGGGACCTTAGAGAACTTTTAGTGTAGTTCCTTCATTTTTAAAAAATTTACATTTTAATTTTAAAACATTTTTATTGATATCTTTAAAATGGTAAAAATCAACAAAAATGAACATTTTAATAAAAAGACCTGAAAAGAGGATTTTATATGAATCTGTGAACTTCTCCTTATATAATTTTCAAAACATATATTAAATTTAAGATATTAACGCAATTGTCCTGCTTGTTTGACCTCTCTTCTAATTTTCCTCCTGCTTTCTGTGTTTTTAAAATTGTTTCCTTGATGCTCTTTTATTTCTTTTGCGGCATCACTTTCACTTCCTACCAACTCTTCCTCCTCCTTCATAACAAATAAGTAGAGTCAGCAAAAACAAATCATTGCGTCGTTCTTGTTTACCAAGAGGTAGGGATCGGGGTTCATCATCGGTCTCCATTGCATTAGCTGACTTCTTGAGTCTTTCCAAGTTATTTTCTTACATTACTGTACTCGTTATATAAGTTGTTCTTCTGGTCTCACTGACTTCACTTTGCATCGGTTCAGGTAAGTCTCTATAAGTTTCTTTGAATCTGTCACATTAATAATTTTTTATGGTACAATAATATTCTATTATATTCATCAACCATTCCCCTGTTGATATGAACCCCCTTTCTCTCCAGTTCTTTGCTATAACAAAAGCATTGTTATAAATATTTGTGTGCGTATGGGTCATAAGAAAGAATAATTCTTCAAAAGTGGTTCAGTAAAACCAGCTAACTTCTGTTGGGCAGTATGTGCAATATTATATACCTGCAGTCTCCCCACACTGAAAGGAAGGGATCATTCATCTTGTTTGACAGAAGAGGAAACTGAGGCCCAGAGAGGGAAATGATTTGCCCAAACTTACACAATAAGTAGTAAGGCAAGACTTAAATTCAGGTTTTTTGGCTTTTAAGTTGGTGGTTGGTTTTTTTTTCCCTCACAACAACATTCTTCTCTGTGTTACTGCTCTGGGCTTCAGTTTTCTCATTTGTAAAACGATAACACTAGACTCATAGTGAGGAAAGTATTTTGTAAGCCTGAAAGCATGATAAAATGTGAGCTACTACTGTTTAATCAATCCTCAGCCTTGAGGAACTCTAAGGATTAGCCTTACACAGAAGCAATTGGTGAAACCACTGAAGAATGCCACCCAGGAAGGAACACTTGTCCCTCATCATGGATTTAGAGCTGGAAAGGACCTCAACTGGTCATCTAGTCCAACTGCTATATTTTAAAGATGAAGAAATGGAGGCTCAGTGTGGTTAAGTGAGTTGCCCAGAGATGTGCAGGTCATAAGTTGCACACCCAACTTTTAAGCCCAGTTGCTTATTCCTGGAGTATGCTCATGTCCTGTTGTTGCCAGGTCTCTCCTTCATCATTCGCCTCTGCAACATGTTGAGGCAGCTAGGGGAGAGAATGCTGGACCTGAAGTCAGAAGATATGAGTTCAAATGTGGCCTCAGACTCTAGCTGTGTGATGCTGGGCCAGCACTCAACCTCTGTCTACCTCACTTCCTCATCTGTAAAGTGGGGATAATATTTGCACCTCCCTCCCAGAGTTATGGTGAAGTATCTTTATCATTACCATCACCATCATCATCATCGTCATCAGCAGCAGCAGCATCTTTATTATTCTCACTATCACATTCTCAGTATATGAGAAAAAGGAAATAAACAAGAGATAGGCTGGTACAATAGAAAAAAAGCTTTGGAATGTGAGTGAGAGGCCTTAGGTTCAAATCTTGGCTCTGTTTTTGCTGTGTGTCATGAAAGAAAGTCACAACCTCTCTGGTCCTTTATCCTCATCTGTAAAATGAGGGAAGTCTAGATAATCTCTGAAGTTGCTTCTACCTCTAGAGCCATGAAACTAGGTTAGGAAAGACCTTGACATTCAGGGGAAAGCTTTTCTTAAGAAGAGAAAGGTAGGAAAATATAAAGAAGTCATCATATTGGTTTTTATTTTAGTACTTTAAATACTATTTAAATACTTTATTTTAAATATTGGTTTTTGTTTTAAGAAACAATATCTCAAATATCTCTTCCTTCACCTTTTCAATCTTTCCCTTAGGCTCTTCAGAAGAGGCCTATGGTAACAAAACCAGGGACACAATTGTTAGGCATGAATTTAATGTTGTCTTTCTGAAAGAAGGGTCAGGTCTGATCTCAGTACATCTAGTCTACAACACATTGACTAAATGTTTTGGTCTATGAGCTATGGGTATTAAATCATGAGTCCAGGGCTCCACGGATCTCAGAAGACAGTTTTTAACCAGTTTTTTTTGGATGGAGTAACTCATTCTGTAATGATGAGTAGTGAGGTGTTGGATGGCTCAAGAGATGGAAAGAAAAGAGGTTCCAGATAGACTATGACATCTGAAGCATCTAGGGAAGGGGCATGGTTCAATTCAGGAGTCCATGTGTCCTCAGGGTAATAAGAGGAGCTTATCAAGGAGATATAGGGAATATTTGGGAGATGACCATATTTTCCCACTGAAATAGCCCCAAGTAAGTGAAAAAAGTGTGTATTAGAGAACAATTTTATGACACTAAAAATGTTATATACAAGTAAAGTTTTCTTTATGAGAATTAATCTCCTTTTAAAATTTCATTTCTTGTGGGTATATGCATGGAAGACTCTAGAATTTATTCCCTTTCTTATTGAATAAAGGGAATAAAGGGAAAGGTTCACTAAAAGCCACAGGGCATAGCTACTGGAAAAGATTGGAAAACCTCTGGTATAATGAAAAGAAGAGTCAGACTTGGAGACAGAACTGGGTTTGAGTCTCAACTCTACTGTGTACTAGCCTTGCATTTTGTGTGAAGTATTTAGCCTAATTATGGGATAGTAATGAGGATAATACTTGTATTATCTCCCCTATAGGACCAGTATGTTTTATAAACGTGAATTATTACTCAACAGGACTGTTTGTGTTCAGTCTGCTGTTTCTCATTTTTTTTCTCTTTCCTTGTCCAGTATTGATCCTCCAGAAGGTTGAGAATGGAGACTTGAGCAACAAGATTCTGAAGATCACAGATTTTGGCCTGGCCCGGGAATGGCACAAGACCACCAAGATGAGTGCAGCTGGAACTTATGCTTGGATGGCCCCTGAAGTCATCCGCTCCTCCATGTTCTCCAAAGGCAGTGATGTTTGGAGGTAGGGGCCACTGTGTTCTCAAATTCATTTTAGTTGCCCAGACTCTTCCAGAACCTGAGCGTTGTTTAGGAACATAAGATCCCCAAATTGGAAGAGAACCCAAACATAGATGGAAGATCTTCAAAAGTCATGCAAAGCTAATTTCCATTATGCTAGCTAAGGAGTAGGATTTTCAGGGATTGCTCCACCATATGGATATACTATTGTCTAGAGAAGATATCCAGTTGCCTTCTAGGAAGAGATGCCAAGGAATTATATGTTGACTAGCACCTTGCTTCTAGAGCAGGGGTTCCTAACCTTTTCTGTGGGCATCATAAACCCCTTTGGAAATCTAGTGAAGCCTATGGGCCCTTTCTCAAAATAATGTTTTTAAATGCTCACAATTAAATACATAGAATTGCAAAGGAAACAAATTATATTGAAATGGAATTCTTAAAAAAATTAAAAACAAGTTCATAGTCCTGAGGTTAAGAACTCTTGTTCTAGACCTAAAAACCCAAGACAAATGTCTGCTCTACCTTGTCAGGGTATATCATTACTACTGTTTGGGTATACTTAATACATTCCAGTAGGTGTATTTTTTTCAAGCAGCTATTTGCCTCTCCTATGTTTTTAGATATGGGGAAAATGGAAGTTGGATTTTTCAATGTGGTACAGGAGAAAGAATTGCAGTTATAGGATATAAGTTCAAATCCCAGCTTTGCTTCTTGCTACCCATGTGACTTTGGACAAATCAGTTCTATCTAGTCTTCAGATTAGTTTTCTAATCTGTAAGATTAAGAGGGCTGAACTAGATGTTCGAACAATAAGTCATTAGCATCATCATATGCAAGAAAATGTAATGGTATCAGCTTTCTACATTTCAGAAACATAGTTCCATTCTGCTGTTCCATTGATATTACATAATGAGGTAGCTAATGTAAACTAATCCATTCTTCTCCCCTAAAGAATCTCAGTAGCTTTCGAGTCTTCAGTCATAGGCAATTATGATGCACCAGGAGACTTCATTTCAAATCTTCACCCTGTTTGTTATTCACTATGTCCTGTATGATCATACTGAATCTCAGTTTCCACATCTGTAAAATGGGCATTATTAGGTCAAAGGATCATAGCTCTAAAATAAAAAGAAAAGTTGGAGGCTGCCTAGTCCAACCCCTTCATTTTATAGATGAGGAAACCTTAGCCCAGAGAGTTTAAATGACTTGCTCAAAATTACACTGGTACATCAGAACCATAGGAGCCCATGTTTTCTGACCCCAGAGCCAGAATTCCACCATGCCTCAAACATTCTCCCCCCCAGGAAGTCACTTCCCCTCTATGAACTTTATCTTTCTTATTGTAAAAAAAGAGGGTTGAATTAGGTGATCTGAGTTGTTTTCGAGTTCTAACTCCTATTATTTTTAAGTTCCCCTCTGGCATTGTACTTGAAGTTGTAGATGAGGACTATCCACATGGGGTCTGATGCTGAGGGAATGCTTTATGGCCCAGTTTAGCTGGTGTTAGACGGTCTTGACAATACTGTCCACCACTCCTTTCCTCCTATTCCTTCCTCTCCCCTTCTTGGCTTGCTAATGGAATTCTTTTAAGAAATTATATTTTATTGAGGGGGTGGAGCCACGATGGCAGATTAGAGGCAGTAACCCAGTTGAACCCTCTAAACATTCCCTTCTATACAATTTTAAAATAACACCTCAAATCAAATTTTAGAGCAGCAGAGCCGACAAAAGGTCAGGGTGAACCATTTTTCCAGCCTAAGAAAATTTAGGAGTTAGGAAGGGTCTGTGACACCAGGATGAGGATACTACCACTGGCCTTTGCCGTATCTTCTGTATACTACAGCTTATGAGAAAGCCATAGCTAAAGAGGGAGAGAGGTGGGCAGAGCCAAGAGGGCATATTAGAGGCAGCAGCCTGGCAAACTCTCTCAACAATCCCCTACAAACAACTTTTAAATAATGCCTCAAATTGAATTCTGGAGCAGTGGAGACACTAGCCTGGACCATATACTGCAACAGGAGCAAGAGCAGCCACTTTGGGAACTCTCAGCCCAGAGACAATAATGGAGTCGGGGTAGTAACTGGTCAGAAACAGATTACAGAGGACCCTTTGCTGGCACTGAGTACAGCTGGTGCTGACTGGCCCATATGCAGTTCTGCATGGCAGTTTCAGAGTGGCGAGGAGCCTTTATGGCCAGTTGCAAGGGAGCAGGGGCCCTGGTCAAAGTTCTGAGGCAGAGAAGGGCACTACCACTTGCAGCTACAGGAGAGCAGGGGACCTTGTCACAGTTCCATGGCCAAAAGGACCTCCAGCCTGCTTGTGACTGCAGGGGAACAGGGACCCTTTCTGGGTAAAGTCTAGAGCACAGACCAAGAAAGCAATGACCACATCTCTCCCTGGGTCATACCACCATGGAAACACTAAAACTTCCAAACCCTTAGAACTAACCATGAAAATAGCAGCACAAAGAAACCTGAAGCTGGGGACAGTGCCTCCCCATCCCCAGGTAAGCAGAGCCCAACTTGAACATAAAGTTCAAAGTCAAAAAATAGGCTAGGAAAATGAGTAAACAACAAAAAGAGAACTTAATAATAAAAAGCTGTGGAAGGGAAGATAAGACATATACTTAGAACAGGGCTGTCCAAAATATAGCCCATGGGCTGCATGTGGCCCACAGTGCGATTTTATGCAGCCCACCTATGGGTTTTAATTTTCACCAGCGAAAAAATAAAATAATAATTTGCATGGAATGCATATTAGATTTTTAAATTCCATCACTAATAAATAATCTTGTTGATGTTAATTTTCTTTGGTGTTTTTAAACAGTCTTATGGACGGAACATATTGCATGGAATTTTCAACCTATCTGTGGGATGTGTTCCTTTTGTACTATGCAGACTATTCAGTATGCACCTACCTTTATACTGTTGTGTTGTCGCTTTGTTGTTTTGTGTTTGTTTTCGTGCTTTGTGCCTTCACCTGTTGTATTGATAACGTGTGTTCCCCCTCTTTCTACTAGTGTACTGTATTTTTTATTCTGGGCGTGGCCCTCAAATAATTATTTTATTTTAATGCGGCCCTAAGATAACCTAAGTTTGGACAGCCCCAACTTAGAAGAAGACAACAATGTAAAAAGAGCTAAAGCCAAAGCCTCAAAGAAAAATGCTCACTGGACCCAAGTCCCACAAAAATTACTGGAAAAGTTAAAGAGATGAGTGGTAGAGGAAAGATTGGGAAAAGAAATGAGAGTGATGCAAAAAAAAATTATGAAAAGAGAATGAACAGCTTGGTAAAAGAGGCACAAAAAATACTGAACACAAAAACACCTTAAAAATAGAATTGGCCTCAGGATAGAAGAGGCAGAAAATTCACTGAAGAAAGAACTTCATAAAAAGAAGAACAGGCTAAATGGAAAAAATGTACAAAAATTCACTGAAGAAAAGAACTCCTTAAAAAAGCAGAATTGACCAAATGGAAAAAGGTTAAAAAAAACTTACTGAAGAAAATAATTCCTTAAAAATTAAAATTGGCAAATGGAAGGTAATGACTTGGAGCGTAAGAAATCAAGAAACAGTAAAAGTCAAAAGAATGAAAAAATAGGAGAAAATGTTAAATACCTCATCAGAAAAACAACTTACTTAGAAAATAGATTGAGGAGAGATAATTTAAGAATTATTAGATTACCGGGAGCCATGATAAAAAAAAAAGATCCTAGACATCTTATTTCAAGAAATTATAAATGAAAAACTGCCCTGATATCTTAGATCTAGAGGGTAAAATAAAAATTGAAAGACTCCACTGATCAGCTCTTGAAAGAGATCTCAAAATGAAAACTCGCAGGAATATTAAAGCCAAATTCCAGAGCTCCCAGGTCAAGGAGAAAATATTGCAAAAATCCAGAAAGAAACAATTCATATATCATGGAGCCACAGTCAGGATCGCATAAGATTTATCAGTTTCCACTTTAAAGGAGAAGAGGGCTGGAATATAATATTCCAGAAGACAAAGGAGCTAGCATTACAACCAAAAATAACTTACCCAGTAAAACTGAGTATAATCCTTCAGGGGAAAAAATGGATATTTAATGAAATGGAGGACTTTCAAGCATTTCTGATGAAAAGACCAGAGCTGAGTAGAAAATGTGACTGTCAAACACAAGACTCAAGAGAAGCCTAGAAAGGTAAAGATGAATGAAAAATTACAAGAGACTCAATAAGGTTAAACCATTTATATTTCCATATGGGCAGATGATACATGTAATTTCCTAAGAATTTTTATCATTATTAGGGCAGTTAGAAGTAGTCTACGTGGTCAGAGGGCATGGGTATTAGTCGATTATGTTGGGATGACCTCGACCTCAGAAAAAATGGAGGGATGCACTGGGAGGAGGGGAAAGGGAGACCATAGAATGGGGTAAATTATTTCACATAAAAGAGACACTAAGGAAGAATGTTTACAGTGTAGGGGAAAATGGGTGGTGATGGTTAGCAATGGGTGAACATCACTCTCATTGGAATTGGTTCAAAGAGAGAAGAGTATGTGTGTGTGTGTGTGTGTGTATATGTGTATGTATGTATATATAAATATATGTGTACATATGTATGTATACACACACTCAGTTGGGTATAGAAATCTATCTTACTGGACAGAGAAATAGGAGGGGTAGGGAATAAGATAAAGGGTAAGGAGATGATAAAAGGGAGGGAAGATTAAGGGAGGCCATAGTCAGAAGCAAAATGGACTTTTAAGGAGGGATAGGATAAAAAGGGAGTGAGAAGGATAAACAGAAGAAAATAAGATGGGGAGAAATACACAATTAGTAATCATAACTGAATGTGAATGGGATGAGCTCACTCATTAAACAGAAGTGAATAACAGAATGGATTAGAAGCCAGAACACAGCAATATGTTGTTTACAAGAGACACAGTTGAAACAGAAAGACAGACACAGAGTTAAAATAAGAGATAGATCAGAGTCTATTATGATTTAGCTGAAGTAAAAAAAGGCAGGGGTAGCAATCATGATCTCAGACGAAACAAAAGCAAAAATAGACCTAATTAAAACAGATAGTCAGGGAGACTACATTTTGCCAAAAGGTACCAAAGGCAATGAAGTAATAATATAAAAAATGTTTACAGCAAGTTTCTCTGATAAAGGCCTCTTTTCTCAAATATATAGAGAATGGAGTCAAATTTATAAAAATAAAAGCCATTACTCAATTGATAAATTGTCAAAGGGTATGAACAGGCAGTTTTCAGAAGAAGAAATCAAAGCTATCTATAGTCATATGAAAAAATGCTCTAAATCACTATTGATTAGAGAAATACAAATTGCAACTACTTTGAGGTACTACCCCACACCTATCAGACATGACAAATTCTGGAAGAGATGATGGAAAATAAGTACATTAATGAATTGTTAGTGGAGCTGTGAATTCATCCAACCATTCTGGAGAACAGTTTGGAACTACACCCAAAGGACCATCAAACATGCATGCCCTTTGACACAGCAGTACCACTACTAAGTCTGTACCTCAAAGAGATCAAACAAAAAGGAAAAGGACTTGTATATAACAACTCTTTTTGTAGTGGCAAAGAATTGGAAACTTAGGAGGATGCCCATCAATTGGGGAATGGCTGAACAAGTCGTAGTATATGATTGTGATGGAATACTGTTGTGCTGTAAGAAATGACAAGGAGGATGATTGCAGAAAAACATGGGAAGACTTACACGAACTGATACAAAGTGAAGTGAACAGAACCAGGAAATCACTGTACACAGTAACAGCAGTATTGTAATGATGATCAACTGTGAAAGACTTTGCTACTCTGATCAATACAATGATCCAAGACATTTTCAAATGACTCATGTTGAAAAATGCTATCCACTTCCAGTGAAAGAACTGATAAATTCTGAGTGCAAATTGAAATATAGTTTTCTCACTTTATTTTTCTTGCTTTTTTGTGATATGGCTGATGTGGAAATAATGCTTTGCATAATTTTGCATGTATAATTGGTATCATATTGCTCGCAGCAGGTGGAGAAAGGGCTGGAGGGAGTGAGAGAACTTGGAACTCAACATTTAAAAAAAGAATACTAAAAATAAATAATAAATGTTTTTAGAATGTTTTATTGACTGATATATTGTCTTTATTGTCTAGATTATTGTCTTTGTAGGGGCAGTTAGGTTTTGGAGAGCTGGGCTTGGAGTTACAAAGACCTGAATTCAAACCCAGTTTTAGACAGTTACTAGTAGTTCAAATATTAGAATATTAATTTAGTGCTTAGAAAAGTACTTTTTTCATAACAGCTTTATGAAGTAGGGAATAGAAAAGCATTATTACTTCCTCCTCTCATTTTACAGGTGATGAAAATAAGGGTCAAAGAGGCTAAGTGATTTGCCCAGGGTCACCTGCCTAAGAAGTTAGTCAGTCAACAAGTATTGATTAAGAGGCTGTGCCAGACATTGTGCTGTGTTAAGGATAAAAATAAAGATAAAAAGACATTTTCCTGCCTTCAAGGAGCTTCCATTTTAAGGGAGGATAATGCTGGAACTAGAACTCAGGTCTCCTGACTAAGACCAATGTTCTTTCCACTGTTCCACATTGCCAATAAGTACTATCCAAGAGTACCATGATTAAAATCATAATAGTCATCATATGTCATCCATTGGCTCTCCATTAGCATGGGAAGGCTTTTCTGTGTTTGGCAAGGCCATACAAGCTATGATAATTGAATATGGTAATTAAGTATGATATGCGATTTCCTATGGAGTCTCTGTCTTTGCTTCTTCTTAGCTATGGTGTGCTGCTTTGGGAGCTGCTGACGGGTGAAGTGCCCTTCCGAGGAATAGATGGCTTGGCGGTAGCCTATGGGGTTGCCATGAATAAGCTTGCCCTTCCCATTCCTTCTACATGCCCAGAACCTTTTACCAAACTTATGGAAGGTAAGTGGCCCCCTGGCTGGAGGAGAGTAGATAGCTGAGTTTTTACAACATCAGTTATCACAAGAGGAAATTAAGTATTATTCATCTCTGGTAGAAATATTATGGATAATGAGAATGATGTCCATTTTATGATCTTTACAATGCCTTGCTAGAGTGAGCTCATAAGTGCTTCTTATAGCTGACTACCCATGATAGAAAGGGTTGACTTAGTAAGAAGCAAAGTCTGTGGATGAATACTTTGAATGTGTGGAACATTTGAGCCAGAAGGGTCATTCGGGTAAGGAAACTGAGACCCTGGGCTCAGTAACTTAAGGGGGGGGGGGGTCACACATTTAGTGACAGAGCTGACACTAGTGCCTTGAAGTAAAGGCAGCAGTGGAATGAAGGGAAAGTATCACAGGATTTTGAGTGAAGGCATCTCACTTCAAAGCTGATCTCTACCACTTCATACCTATGTTTTTTGGGCAAGTTACTTTGGGACTCTGTTCCTATATCTGTCAAATAAGGGGTTTGGATTAGATAACCTGTTAATTCCCTTCCAGCTCTAAATATATGATAGGACATGAGAAATCCCTTGACCTCAGTCCAGGAATTTTGAGTCATTGATTCAAAAGCACTAGACTGGGAATCAGGAGAATGTGGGTTTGAGCCCTGTCTCTAACACTGATTCGCTGACCTAGGCAAGTCACTTAATAGCTATTATCATACATTTGTTCACCTGTGAGAAGATGACATTGGACTGGGAGATTGCTGTGGTTCCTTCCAGCTGAGACTTTGCCAATAGGAGTTTGCATTTTATCCTAGAGGGAAAAGGGAACCTTTGGACATTCCTCATGAGGGGAGTGATATGTACGGTGCATGCCTGTGTGTGTATACACACACATACACATATTTGTATTTTTGTCTAAATGTATAAGATGGTAGAGGCATCCATCTTAAAATATGATCAACTATGACTATGATACTATAAGTGATGATCCCTTGTATTGATTTTTTTTCTGATTAATTGGTCTGGAAATTAGGACTCGAGGGTTTAATTTTAGATGCTATTCTTGTGACTTTGGACATCCCATTTTTTACCTTCCTAGGTCCTTGTTCCTTTTCCTAGCAGTTATGATTTTGATGTAATTTCATAGACCAGCATTTTCCCTGATTCTTGGCTGTTGTTAGTGGCAACAATTTCCCCATATTGAGGAGTCTCAAGAAGGGATGATGAGAGGAAGCTTTAGGGTAAGCCTGGTCAACTCATATTCTAATTCTAACATTTACCTCTTCCCATACTTTTTGTCTATCTGTATCCACCCTGGTTAGACTGCTGGAATCCTGACCCCCATTCACGACCATCTTTCATGAATATCCTGGACCAACTCACCACTATAGAAGAGTCTGGCTTTTTTGAAATGCCCAAGGACTCCTTCCACTGCCTGCAAGATGACTGGAAACATGAGATTCAAGAGATGTTTGACCAACTCAGGGCCAAAGAAAAGGTAAAGAATGAACACATCCACCCATCAATGGGCCATCCCAGCTACAGCTGGAACCTGGCCAGATCTCACTGCCTCTAACAAGCATATCTTCTTATTCATTACAGTGTGATAGCTGATTTTTCCTAGGAAGGAGAAAAATTTTTAGGCCTCAGGTTTTGCTTGAAATGGTTTAGAATGTGTTTTTCTTCCTAAGATATGGCAGGAATAAAAGGGCAAAGCAGTTAGCAACAGCCTGACCTTGTAGGATTATCCACTTATGTTCCAAATTGAAGGGAGGCAGCCTGATGAAAGGAAGCTAGATGTTGCAGTAGATTGAATGCTAGACCTGAAGTCAAGAAGATTCATCTTCCTGATTTCGAATCTGTCCTCAGACACTTAGTAGCTATGTGACCCTGGGCAAGTCATTTAACCCTGTTTGCCTCAGTTTCCTCACCTGTTAAATGATCTGGAGAAAGAAATGGCAAACCACTCCAGTATCTTTGCCAAGAAAACCCCAAATGAGATCACAAAGACTGAAAACGAGACAACAACAAAGCATGGAACGATCATTGGATTTTTAGTAGTTTCGGAAGACCTGAGTTGAAATCCTGCCTCCAATACTTACTGACAGTGCAACCCTGGGCAAGGAACCTAATCCCTCAGTCCCCTAAATTTCTCCATAAGACCACAAGTTGCAAAATATGTCATTCAAGGAAGTTTTCTTAGACCAATGAAATCAAATTTCTGGTCCAAAAGAAAAAAATAAAGGACTGATTTTCAGAAGTGACTAATTGCACCACTTTAAAGAATATTTTCATTGTGAAGTGTCAATTAAATTTTTTTTACCATTGTATGGGATCTGAATAAACAGAACACATTGTAAAGTGAATTTATAGGTATAATTTTATGGACAAGGTACTTCATCTCTACAAGCCTCAGTCAACTCCTCAAGACTTTTACTATTAAGGCAGGATGCGATATGTCTTTGTGGATAGAGTTCCCACACAAGGAGCTCCTGCAAACTGATAAAATCACAGTTCCTTAGGTATTTGAAAGGACAAGGAAAAGATATCTATTCTAGGCTTCTTGTAGTGAGAGATGTACCTTTCCTCACTCTGTATGTGACAAGTGTGGTTTGAGTTGCTATGCAACTCCATTTACAGAAGTGCTCCTTAATAGGCTTTTACTCATATAATGTTAGCACTTCAGGTTGTAAAATTACTACAGCTCTCGAGCTCAGTAGTGCAATTGACTTACGGTGATGCCTTCTTCAGGCAGGTGGCTTCCTCATTGTCAACAATGAATCTTATCTGCTACTGCTAATTGTTACTGTTGCTGCTGTTTTAGATACTACTGGGATGAGTCAGGGTCTGCGGAGGGGAGAAGTCTTAAGGTTCTTAGAGGGAAGAGATGTTTATAAACTCAAACTCTTGCCACTCGTAGGAACCAGCAGGAATAAAGGAATGAATGATCTGTGATGCTGCAACCATCTTGAACTTTTCAACTTTTCCCTTTAACAGTAAAATGAACCAACTGAGCATAATTAGTCTGTGATTTCCAAATCCTTTTGTTCTCCCAGTAGTGAAGGCAAAGGAGTCACATAAGAGAGCAAAGGATTTGAAGGGCTCAGAATAATTATTTGTAACAGGCTTATTTCCCCAAAGAAGGAAGAAGTTGAAAAGATATGTAAAAAGCTTTTTTATTTTATAAAAAGATTTTGTAAAAATCTGTTTATTCTTTCCTTTTTCTTCTACTTTCTCTTCCTCTTCTCTTCTCCCTCTTTCTCTCTCCTCTTTTTCTCTTCTCTTTTTCCCTCTCATCCCTCTTGCTTCTTTTTCTCTCCCCTCTTCCTCCCTCTTCTACCCCTTTCTCCCTCTTCGTCTTTCTTCTCCTCTCTTTCCCTCCCCTTTGCTTCTTCCCCCTTTGTCTCTTGTCTAATGGTAGCCATGGGGTGGGGGAGAGAAGAAAATTATAAATAAATAGATTTACATGATAACTATTACATATTTTAAAGGAATAGCAAACTGCACATAACAGATTTGCAATTTCATTGCAATCATCTTTTTTATTACACTATGTTAAGGAAATACTTGTTTTATTCCATAAAAAAAGAAAAGGAAAAAATACTGTAATAAAGGAAAGCATTATTTTTTTTTAAAAAAATGATGACTTTGGGGAAACTATTGAGGACAAACTAACAAGAAGACATAGAGTTTATAGCTTCTCCCCTTTCATCTGGTTTATCTTTTGTTTTCTTTGTCTTTTATTCCCTATCCACTCTCTCCCTCCCCTTTATCCCCCTTCGGTCTTCAAACCTTATCTTGTTTCAGGCCTAGTTTCCTGCCAATGAGGATTTATGAGAAATATTTAAATTCCAACAACTAATGTTTCACCACAGGAGCTTCACAAACTAAATCTCTTGTTCTCTCTTTGGACCTAATTATCTTATATAAATTACTGTATAGAGAGTTTAGTATTTTGTGTTTTTTTCTCCCTTTTGATGCCATCCTTAAGAGACCAGACTTTTGCTGGGCTCCTATGGCTTTTTCCCTCACTGAATTGCTTTCCTGTCTTTTTAGCTCCTCTGTTCTCTGATATCTTCCCCCATTCTTCTGACCTCCTGCTTTCAATGCTGTGTTCTGAAAGGCACTATGTCTGGAGTCAAGAAACTCTGAGTTCAAATCTGGGAACAGTTCTCTTGACTGCCTTAGTCAAGACAACCCATCTTTTTATTTGAATGTAATCTCTCTGAATTATCGCTGGTTCTTCGGTCAAAACACAAGATTCCTAATGGTAGATTCCTGTGCTGTAGCCTCAGTTTCTTAACATTTAAAAAATTTTGAGTTCCAAATTCTTACCCTCCCTCCTGCCAATCCCTCATCCACTGAGGAAGCAAACCATGTGATATCAATTATACATGTGTATTTGTGGTCTAAGTTTCATCATTAAATGACTCATTGAAATTTTAGGGAACTTCCTTCTGCCTCAGTCTCACACTCTGTACATTGGGCATGACCATGATATTTGACAAAATGGATACTTAGAGGCATGATGCCCCAGAGGTTCAACAGCCCTGTTCATGTGACCGTTACCAATTAAATCCAATTCAATTACAAATCAAGGCATCACCCTCTTGATATCATTGATCCTCCTCCAGCACAAAGGACCAACAAAAACAACGCATTGAGTGGTTACAGGGGCTCTGGCATTCTCCTTGCTGGTTCATGGAGCAAATGATTTCAGACTCTCAGGAAACATTATCGTTTTCTCCTTTTCATCGAGTAGTAGTGATTAGGACAATGCCTGGCACAGAGTAGGTATTTAATAAATGTTTATTGATTGACTGAACAACAGACTAAGAACTTTGCAAGTAAGGTTAAAGCTGATGCTACCAGTCTCAAGATTTATTCACTAGAACAAAGATTTAATGAGGATAATGATTATATTTATGCAGGGTATCCCAAAAGTCTTAGTGCAGTTTTAAGCTAGCAAAGCTTAGTGGTTTAAAGTTTGGGACATTCTATATGTGATTTAAAGTTTGCAAAGGGCTATAGATATGTTACATGCAGATTTCATTTGGCCTTCACAACCTTGTAGGGTGAGTACTACAAGTATTCCTACCCCCATTTTATAGTTGAAAAAAAACTAAGCCTCAGGGAAGTTTAAAGTGATTTGGCCATTGTCACACAGCTAGCTAAGTGTTAAAGATGGGATTTGAACCCAAGTTTTACTGGATCCAAGTCCATCAATCAACAATCATTAAAAAAAATTTCATATTTTATTATTTTCCAACTACATGTAAAAACAATTTTTAATTTTCATTTTTTAAAATTTTGAGTTCAAAATTCTCTCCCTCCCTCTCTCCCCATCCCCCTTCCTTGAGAAGGCAAACAGCTATTTTTTAAAAATGCCTTTTATGTTCTAGGCCCTGTGCCAGGTGCTAGAGGTACAAAGACAAAATTGAAATATTTCCTGGCCTAAAGGACCTTATAAATCCAGCACTTTATCCACTTAGCCTGGCTGTTTTATGATATAAATGCATGTGCTTATTTGAGAAAAAAAATCACTTAGTTGCTCTCTGCTTCAGTTTCTTTGTCTGTAAAATATGAGGGGACCTAGGCCTAAATGATGTTTAAATCCTTTCTAGTTCTAACATTCTTGATTCTGTAAAGGACCCCCTAGAAGGGCTTCATTGATTGTGTGTCAAAAATTATGCCCCCCACACTTTCCTGCATCCACCCTTTTCCTCTTGCTTTTCCTCTGTCTCTGGTAGGAGCTTCGGACTTGGGAGGAAGAGCTGACCCGGGCCGCCCTTCAGCAGAAGAACCACGAGGAGCTGCTGAGGCGCCGAGAGCAAGAGCTGGCAGAGCGGGAGATCGACATCCTGGAAAGGGAGCTTAACATCATCATTCATCAGTTGTGTCAAGAGAAGCCCCGTGTGAAGAAGCGCAAGGGCAAGTTTAAAAAGAACCGGCTGAAACTCAAGGATGGCAACCGCATCAGCCTCCCTTCAGGTCTGAGATTTGAGTGGTCCTAAAACTTAGAAAGGGCGGCTAAGGGGCGCCATAGTGCACAGGGCACTGGGCTTGGGATCAGGAAGACTCATCTTCTTGGGTTCAAATCTGGCCTCAGACACTTACTAGCTGTGTGACCCTGGGCAAGTCACTTCACCCTGTTTGCCTCAGCCTCATCTGTAAAATGAGCCGCAGAAGGAAATAGCAAACCACTTTGCCGAAAAAAAAAAAACCCCAAGTGGAGTCATGACAGAAACTGTTGAGAGATAAGACAAGGTCCAGGAACCCCAAGAGTGGAGTTCCCAGACAGGGTAGTTGAGGGGTCCTCAAGGACCCAAGTACTGGAGAGGGTTGGAGCCGTCTGGAATGAATTCGTGGACTCAAGCATTATTTAAGTCAAGGTGGCAAAGATTCATTATGCTTTACAGTAGACAAGAGTTCTTAGGGAACCTGCAACCTTACAGGGGTGCAGGTAAAGTTTATATAGGACATTTTGGGGTAAAACATGTGCCAAATGTGTTAATTAGGTGTTTTGGGGTGGGATTAGGGAGTGGTTAAGAAGTGGTCGGTTCTTAAAGGAACATGCATTTTTTTGTATCTACTGCGCAGCTATCTTACCCAGAGTTCACTGGGAAATAGCCCAAAGAGGGGTAACATGGAGGTGTGGTTTTAGAGCTGAAACATCACTAAATCAACTAACGGTCAGGGGTGACTGGGAAATGCCCAGGCTGCTTCCATCGATGCCTTGTTAGACAAGATAAATGTAAGTGAGTTTACATATGTCTAGGTCTAGCATGCATATGATAGGCCAGTGAGCAGTAAATATCATTATGACCCAGTACACAGTCAGTTCAGCATGTACACAGGGAGTCCAAACTGATAAATTCTATAGGTGCAGCTGGCTACCGTGTTGGGAGGAGAGATATTTTTGCTAGGGCATGCTGCCTTTGAACTGGAGAGGAACTGCTAGGGGCAGTGTTTTGAGGCTAGGGAGAGATGTGATTTTGGAACTGGATGCAGTTTTGGAACTGGGGTCCAAGCACAGACACCCAAGCACCCCATCAAAACTACTCAACAGCAAAGCCTAGGAGGCACTGTAATCAATCAGTAAGCATTTACTAAGCTCCTCCTAGGTGCCAGGCACCTACAGCACATTATAACCCAACACAAATACATGTGTGATATATACAACATGTGATATACATCACATGTACGATATGTGACATATACCACACAAACATACGTGTGATATAGTATGCACCCACATGCAAATATACAAATATGTTTGTGTGGTGTTATATGTAATATTGCAATAAGAGTAACATCACACATGTGAAATGTTTCAGCATATATATACATATATAGGCGTAAATTTATACATATATGTACACACATATATGTTTTGTGGTATTACAATAAAGCAAAGGCACTGTGCCAGTGATTGGAGATACAAAAACAGGGAAACCTTCCCTGCTGTAAGGAATTTACATTAGGGGGTGGGGTGGGAGAGTGGAGAGCATGTACATGCATATGAATATATATTATATATATTATATACATGCACATACACACATATATAAATAACATATATGGGACAGCTAGGTGGTACAGCAGATAGAGCACTTGTCCTAGAGTCAGGAAGATCTGAGTTCAAATCCAGCATTAGACACTTCCTAGCTACATGACCCTAGGCAAGTCACTTAATCCCTATTTGCCTCAGTTCCTCATCTGTAAAAAGGGGACAAATTAGAGGGGAAAAATGGCAAAGCTCATGGGGTCACACAGTCGGACATGACTCAACAACAAAAATAAGACATAGACAAGGTACTAAGATACCAAGGTACCACTAATCACAGTGGTAGGGACTAGGTGGTGCTTGATCTGAGTGTTGAAGGAGACCAGGAAATTCCAAGGGGCAGAGGTGAGAAGATAGTGGCTATGATTTAGAGAGGACTGACCAGATTGATAAAAAGATAAAGATATAGATACAAACTATATCTATATCTAGAGATCAGTATCAATTCTAGGTATATGTAGGTGTACATATATGCAAAGAGAGATTAGAGATTTTTAACCTATTCTGTATCTATCTTGTACTTTCTTATTTATAGCTGCTATCTCCCCTTAAATGGTAAGTTTCTGGAGAGCAGAAACTTGTTTTTGCTTTTTCTTTGTATCCTCAGCACTAGTAAGTGTCTGAGGCTGGATTTGAACTAAGGAAGATGAGTCTTTCTGACTCCAGGCCTGGCACTCAGTCTACTGTGCCACCTGTGTAGTGCCCATATATGTATGTAGGGCTATATGTGTATGCACACAGCACACTGTAACACCACAAAACACATATGTGCATATACATGACAATATGCACACAAGTGAAAATATGCACACTTATTTATTGGTGTTATATGTAATATTACAATGTGTGTAATGTTTCAATGCACATATATACATGTGTAATATATATATGAACACAATATGTTTTGTGGTGTTGCAATAAAGGTTTTGATCATGCACCTACCTCTATCATTAAAAAAGTTTTTGAGCTTGCACTCTTTGGGATATACACATTTATTTGTAAATCATATACAAATACTAATTTAAATAATATATTACATATATTATGAAACATATACAAATTAGTAACTAAAAAGGGATAAGATAAAAATAAAAATAATTTTTAATTAAAATTTTTATTCATTAATGACACAAAATCCCTTTTTGCTTTTGAGGATTTTGATCAGATAAGCTTCAATATCTTTGAAAAATTCCTTTGTGCTGGGGGAGAGAGTTGACTTGTGTTTCAACAATCTGGCTAGCAGCATCTGTGGGGGTGTAAGATCCACCAACAGCCAGCACCCAGAAAGCTGCCAGCACGCTGCAAAAGCACAGGTTCTTTTGATCTGCTTAACTAAAGAAAGCAAGGTGAAGGGGTTGACAAGCTTACTTTAATTCAGCATACAAATATCACTCACTTAGTTCAAGGGAAAAAGCTAGCACCCTGAACTTCAGAACAAATACAAAAAATTACAAAAATGGACAGACAGACCTTGTCTGATTCTAATCCCAATACATAGTTACCAGAGTTCAACAAAGTCTCAGTATCCGGGTTTATGAGCTGGAGTGCTCCTTAGCTACAGCTGCCTGGAGTATCCGCATCAACGCCATCGTGAGTGAGAGCCCTAAACAAATTACAAACAGACAGACCCAATACAATTCATAGTTAGCAACATCTAGGTTCAGCCTGGGAGCTCAGAACAAGCGCTGGCCCAGAGTCACACGTGCCACCACTGATGTAGGAAAGAGCTCCAAAGAAGAGAAGGCCAGCCCCTGGTTTTATATCTTTTTCAGCGTCAGGGGTGAGTCACACATGTGACCTAAAATCATCACAAAGAGGGTGGTCTAAGAGCCTCTGATGTCCCAAACCTATCACTCAAACTCATTTGTAAACTAGGCCCTCCCCTGAGTTAGTCCCACCTTGGGCCCCACCTTAGTTACTAATCCACACCCACATAGGTTTTACACCTAATAGGGGTTTGGGCCTGGGGCTTAGTACCTAGTAGGGTTCAATGAAATACACTGAAGTACTCAAAGGAAACAAACCAAACTTTTCAAGGGTACTTGTTGAACTAAGTGCTAAGAGCCCCTTTTGCTTACCAACACTACTTGTCAAAGAAAAATTGTTCATTAGTAATTAAGCATTTACTTAATTTGATCAATGTGATGAGCCAGACAGTTAAATTTCTTTTTGTTTTTGTTGTTTCATAACGTTTTTGTTAAAAAGTTCCCAATACAGTGATCAAATTATATATATATATATATATATGTATATATCAAATAATATAGATCATAAAAGCCAGTGGACATCACAGCTCTTCTTCTTTCTTTGTGAAGCAATTCCTCATGGACATTGCAAAAACAACAAAGCAAAAGGGGATTATCTCTGATTTCAGCAGAAAGTTTTCAATATAAATCCATTCTTCTTTATTTACATTGTCCTGTCTAATGGGCTGTATCATACCTTAGTTTCCTATTCGTATTTGGACATTTTAGTTATGATTTTGTATGGGTTTGAGGAATGACAAGAAAGCCAGTTTGTCTAGACTATAGAGTGCAGGAAGGAGAGTGATATATAATAATGTGGGAAAGGTAGGTTGGAGTCAGGTTGGAAAGGGCTTTAAATGTGCAGACAAAGGAGTTATATATTTGATCCTAGGGAAAACAGGGAGCCAGTATAATTTATTGAATAGGGAGTTGACATGATCAGACCCGCACTTTGGGAAATTCACTTTGGCAGCTTTGTGAAGAATGGATTGGATGGGGATAGACTTGAGTCAGGGAGACTAATTAAGGGACCATGATAATAGCCCAAATGAGAGGTGATCAGGGCCTGGACTAGGGTGGTGTCTGCATGGGTAGAGAGAAAGTGACAAATGCAAGAGGTATAAGACAGAAACGAGATTTAGCAATTGATTGGATATGTGGAGTGAGTGAAAGTGAAGATGACATTAAGTTGGCAAATATGGGTGAGTGAAAATGAAGATGACATTAAGTTGGCAAACCTGGGTGAGTGAAAGTGAAGATGACATTAAGTTGGCAAGCCTAGGTGACTGGAAGTTTGATGGAGCACTTAGGAGGTTTGGAATAGGTGTAAATTAAGGAGGAAAAGTAATGTAATGACATCTGTGATGCAGTCTGCAACCCGTCCATACATACTAAGTCTCACCCAAAATAAAAAGGATTGTAGAGTTCTCACTCACTGGTCACTGCTTCAGAGTCTGCCATCTGAGGGGTGCCTGCTATAGCCACATGGTGATCTGCGGGGCAGAGAGCGAGTATGCTGGGAGGAAGGAGTTTTCCAGGGCTAAGGTTAGGTCATAACTAATGCCTGCCAGAGAAGAGAGGATGAGCAATGTAAAACAATGTAGTTGGGGAATGCTGGTGGTCATGGGGAAAGGTGTGGCTGCATTGGAGAGAAGCCCCATGATTGGCTATCTTTGGCAAAATGGGATGTAACTCATCTTCTCATTTGCCAGTGGATTGATCAAATACCCTTTGGGGGCCAAGTCATGGTAGCCCAGGGACATTTAGCCACCAATTTGGAGGCTGTTGCTATAAAGCGATGACACTGGTTTTCTTGTGCGACTTGTTAGAAATCAGCTTTACTGCATATAAGCATACCACAACCGTCTCTTGACATAGGTATATTTATATACCACATTTGTCAATCTCTAAAATGTACCAAAACACAAAGTAAAATTATTTTAAATTTCTTTTCATTTTCAAACCTTGGGAAATCAGATTATAAAATTCTTGAAGATAGGACCTGTGTCTTATTTGTCTGCACTGGGAGGAGTTGATCAAGAGACCCCTGATTTTTACCACAATCCAGGGGATAAAATCACAGAAAATAAGGAGCCTGTGACAGAGACAATGAGGTATGAAGGATATAAGCAAAGTGCAAAGTCATGCCAACATTCTGTTACCCCTTTATGTGTGAAGTAATCCTCCAATCAAAACTGATAAAACTAGGAGGCAGTTAACCACTGGCTGGCCATGTTCCTGATGGCCTGTTTAAAAGCAAGACATGTCCTAAGGATTCAGCCAAGGCAGGAACCAGATTCGAGGAGTGTGATCCCTGGCAGCAGACAAAAAAGTCAGAAGAAGTCTGCCCTTGAGAGGGAAAACCATTCTTTGTCTCTGAGGGGTGAGGGTGGTGGTCAGGATATATCTCTCTCCTCTTCTCCCAACCCCATGGTACGTTGCAGTAGAACTATTCATTTAGTTGAAGACATCACACCCAGTAGGAAGCAGGCCTGACAACTGGCAGCAAGAAATAGATCTGAGGAGTGTGAGAAGAGATCCAGCCCTGACCATCAGGGGTTGAGCTACAGAGAGGAACAGGCTCAAGGTGATCAAGTGAATAACTTGCTCAGGGCATCAACAGGAGGACACATTGAGAAGGGAAAGGAAGTTGGGGTCTCATAGTGCCAAAGGGGTGAGTTGCTTTGGCCACGTGTACCCTAAGTATATGCATCACCTCCCTGATGTCATGGTTGTCTTTGAGATTGAAGGACAAACAACAACAGCAGCCTTTCTATTACTCTTAAGTTTGTGCCCCTCTTCCCACGCTGACTCTCTGTGAGAGCCTTTGGAGAGAATTTCTCACTGACTCTATGTGTAGGTGTGGGATAGTACAACCGAGGTTTACAGGACTAATTTTTTTGTAGTTCCTATTCTTACAATCTTAGTAAATGCCTTTACTTTGAGCTAATTGTATCTGTTGGCTGACTAGTAAAGATAAGCGCATTGGTAGGAGCCTCATGAGTTTTAGGGATGTGGACTCACAAGTTATCTTGAACCTAGGGTAGTCACCCTTTAGCATGCGAGTGTATACAAGTAAGGGGGAATTTCCCTGAGGGGATGTTTCATGTCTGGCAAAAACAATAGTGCCTTGCCAAATATATTGCCCTGGAAAGAAAATGAACTCTGAGAAATCAAGTCTCTGAGTTATCACCATAGACGTATGCACCAGGTACACATTTAATAGATATTTCTTGAATTGTCTTGCCTCTTACAGCACATTATTCTTAGAAACCATTGGAAGTTGGACCATTCATCCCAGATCAATATGATTGACACACATGCTCTCTGACCCATGTCCCCCACGTTATTCATTCTCCACACTGTTAGGATTGTACTAAAGGACCTAGGAATCATTCTTGCATGCCATATAAGCTACAGAAACACAGTGGGTTCGCGCCTTCTACTTCTCCTAATAGAGGGTCAAAGCAGAGCTGTTAGATTACGAGGAGGACAGCCTTTTGGATGGTTTTTTTCCCAGAATAAATATGAAACACAATACTCTTTTATATTACAAAGTGCTCAATTTCATATTGCATGTGTATAGTAATTGTTTCTGATGCCAAGAGATGCTTGCCTAAATTAGACATAATGGTGTCCCTAATGAAATCTAATCCCAAAATGAATTTTCCTCTTTCTCACCCTTTTCTCATCTCTCTAGACTCTAGGTCCTAGGGAAATGAGGTAACCAAGCTGACAAGGACATTTCTTAGGTAAAGAGAGAAAAAACGAGCCTTTCAGGAAACCGATGCCTGCCCCTTGGGCCTGCTGGGAAGTTTCAATTCTCTTGTTTGGATTATTTGATTATAGAATAATCTTCCTGATAAATGAGATTTTTGTATGTGTCATCTCTAACTAGATTTCCAGCACAAGTTCACCGTGCAGGCGTCTCCAACCATGGACAAGAGGAAGAGTTTAATCAGTAGCGGTTCTAGCCCTCCTGCAAGTCCCACCATCATTCCCCGACTCAGAGCCATCCAATGTAAGATGGTGTTTACCAACTTAACATGGGGTGGGCTATGATGCTCTTGTGAATTTTCTAGTATACATTTGATTGGGGAGGGGAGAGGAGCTGTCTTCTGACCTGGCTAGTCATTCACTGGTTTAACCATTTGTTACCTCCAAAAATACCTCTAAAATCCACAGATCCTTCTAACACAAATACACCCAATCTTTCTTCTATTATCACCGTCATCATTCCCTCTATTTTTTACTTTTTGGTCAAAAAATGTCAAAGAGAAGTAGAAACCAAAAATATCTTTGAAGTTCATTTATTTGTAGATGGTATAAGAGGCTATCTGATACAAGACTTTTCCCATTATGAACTCTTCTTAGACTGGGAACACATTGAAGTTACATTATCCTTGCTCAGGGAACATTGAGTCCTGTCTCTATCTAGTCTGCCAGTCCTTTTCCCCCATCCATGCTAATCAGAGGGGTAATTTTATTCTGTGTTTAGTTTCTGAGTGAATGTGACAAATATTTCTACATTTCCAACCCCATATAGCACTGATAGGTACTAAGACTGTCCCTCTTGGCTTGTTTTTGTTCCCTCCAGCCTCTGTACCTTTCTTTTCTCTTGGTATTGCCTTGTATCCCCTAGTGCCTCTGGTACACCTTTGATTCAACTCAATAAGCAATATTTTAAGCCCTTGATATGTGCAAGATGCTGTGCTACTCACTGGAGATACCAAGACAAAGATGAAACCATCCCTGCCTTCCAAGAAGTTTACATTCCCCTGAGACAGCTCTGTGTTAGAGCACTATGCCTAGAGTCAGGAAGACTTGAGTTCAAATCTGGCCTTAGACACTAGCTGTGTGACCATGGACAAGTCACTTAATCCTGTTTGTCTCAGTTTCCTGTAATATGAACTGGAGAAGGAAATGGCAAACCCCTCCAGTATTTTTGCTAAGAAAACCCCAACTAAGAAAACTCTAAGAAAACTCACAAAGAGTCAGACAACTGAAAAACGACTGAAATGATCCTACTTATAAGACCTTAGTCATTTAGCCTCTATGTGTATTAGTTTCTTTTTCTGTCAGGTAAAGACGTTAAAGAACCTGATCTATGAGAACCCTTCCTTTTCTAACTTTTATGATCCTGTGATCGATTTTCTATTCTTACCATAAGGCATCAGTGGAGAAATCATGCTTATCAATATGCAAAATAACAGAGGTCTACAATAAGAGGAATGTTGGTAGATCTAGAAGAGAGAAAAAGCCTTTGATTGCTACTCCTTTTAAAAATATTTGAGACAGAATAAAAGGAAAGGAGGTCAGTCTTCTCTGGGAAGGATTAATAAAAATACAGAAACTCCAAAAATATCTCCATTAAAAAAACCTAAGGTTCTTTTCTTCCTAGTGCTTACCTTGTACTAACCTTTGTTCCAGCCTAATTCCTCCCCACCCCCCTACATCCCCCAACCTGTAGAATTAACCCACCAAAGGGTTCAGCAATGGGAGAGGTATTTGATTATATCAAGGCTTCTTAAACTTTTTCTACTTGGGGTCCTTTACCCCGTTTAGGCAGCATTCTGTTGGTGTTGCCTGGCCTGAAGACATGTGCAGTGCAAAGTGGGCATGCTTTGTGCTCAGAACCAAGGCTGCAGTGAAGTTGTATGATTCAGCACAGGCTAGCACTGCCAGAAACACCTCAGATTCATTACGTGTTTAATTTTTAATTAATTTTTGGTTGTTGTGCATTCATTTTACTGTTGCCAGATTTTTCACCGTCGCATATGGGGTCAAGACTCACAGTTTAAGAAGCACTAGATTAGATCATAGAATCACAGATTTAGAACTGAAAAGTACTTTATATATTATCTTGTCCATCTTTACGAGGAAACAGTTCAAATGTAACTTCAGTATGTCACCAGTCTAAGAAGAGTCTATAATGGGAAAAGTTGTAGACCTTGTATTGAATAGCCTCTTAACCCCTTTACAAAGTGGTTAACTCTGAGTGGTTAAAAGATTTGCCTAGTATCATCAGGGTATAACAGAGGCACGATTTTGAACCCAGGGCCCTCCGACTTCAAATCCAGGCTTTTTTCATCATGCCGCTCAAACGTCCAGTCCTCATCTTCCTTCTCTGAATCCTCCAAGTGTGGGATGCAGAAGACAGATATGAAGGGAGCTTTGCTTCCAGTTCTCACCTGATAATCTCTCCTTTGGTTCTCATAGTGACACCTAGTGAAAGCAACAAAACCTGGGGTCGGAATTCAGTCGTCCAGAAGGAGGAAGGTGAGGAAGAAGAGAAGAGGGCCCTGAAGAAGAAAGGACGTACCTGGGGACCAAGCACGCTTGGGCAGAAGGAAATTGTCTCAGGAGATGAAGGGTAAGAGCCAATTACATATGAAAATAACAAAGCTTTCTTAACATTGATAAGGCCCGGACTTAATTACTTCTTCAAGAGAATAAACTCAGTATTATCAGGCTCCATAGGAGAATAACCATGGGTCAGTGAACAATATGATTATGAGATGTTTCCCCAAGTCCTTTCCTTATGTTCTTTATAGTCCCCACTTTAAAAATATCTCCAGAGCTGAAGCTTTCTATTTATTTGATAGGAGACAGATAATCTGCCTTGGGTTTGAGTTCTTGACCCAGGTCAAGAGATCCAATCTCTTTCAAGCTCAACATATCTCATTAAGGGTAGGAGAGAGGCACAGATTACAGAGAGAGGCTTCGTCTTACAGAGGAGAAACCTGAAGCTTAAACAGATGAAATAACTCAACCAGTCACCTTGAGAACCACTTTGAGCTAAAAATAGGTTTCAGGTTCACCTGTATCTATTTCAATCCTCAATTCTCTAATCCAGGAGTTCTTAACCTTCTCTGTCTGTTGGATCCCTTTGACTGTCTGGTGAAGCCCTGCACCTCTTCTCCGAATCATGTTTTTAAATGCATAGAACAAAATACATAGGATTACAAACAAAGCCAATTATACTGAAATACAGTTACCAAGATGTTAAAAAGGCAAGTTTATAGATGCCCCTGAACCCCACTTAAATCTATTTACAAGACTCCCAGGGAGTCTGTAGACCCCATGTTAAGATCCCCAGAAGGCCTGGATCGTCATTCTTCACTGACCGAGACATTTCTTCTCTTCCTGGCCCTTGAATTTCCCCTCTCCAATGCAGTGGACAGAATACTGGGCCATGAGTCAGAAAGACCAAATGTGGTACCAGGCACTCGCCAGCTGCATGACCTTGGGCAAGTCATTTAACCTTAACCTGCCTCAGTTTTCTCAACTGTATAATGGGGGCTACAATAACGCCTACCCCCATGGTTCTTGAGAGCATCCAGTGATAACACTTGTAAAGCTCTTAGCAGAGTGCCTGGCACAAAATAGGTACTTAAGAAAACTAACCCCTCCTTCCTTCCTTCCTTCCTTTCTTCCTCCCTCCCTCCCTCCTTTCTTTCCTTCCTTTCTTCCTCCTTTCCTTCCTTCCTTTCTTCCTCCCTCCCTCCTTCCTTTCTTTCCTTCCTTCCTTTCTTCCTTCCTCCCTCCCTCCTTCCTTCCTTCCTTCTTTCCTTTCTTCCTTTCTTCCTCCCTCCCTCCCTCCCTCCTGCCTTCCTTCCTTCCTTCCTTCCTTCTTTCCTTCCTTCCTTCTTTCCTTCCTTCCTTCCTCCTTCCTTCCTTCCTTCCTTCCTTCCTTCTTTCCTATCTTCCTCCCTCCCTCCTTTCTTTCCTTCCTTTCTTCCTTCCTTCCTTCCCTCCTTCCCTTTGATGCCCAAGTTGGGGCCCTGAATAACAGTTGCCATGTGCTAGACATTCTGCTATGTACCACGACATACTTTTAAAAACTAGGCCTAAGTTCTGACCCAGGAAAACTCCTCTTGGCTTGTGTGGCCAGTAAGGATGAACTGTTGGGTTTTTTTTACAATAAATGACAGTGTAGTATGGGAATAGTCAAGAGCTCCGTGGTACAATATCAGGTGTGGGGTAGGGGAGGGTAACTGATCTGGGTGTAGCCTACATGGTTGTTGCTGATTCTTTCCATTCATTGAAGATCTCCTCAGAAGCGAGAGAGAACTAATGGTTTGTGTGCCCTCTCAGAGTCTCCACATTTTCACTTGGGGTGAGTTGGTGCTTCACCCTTTCTATGCCTCTGTATTGGTATCAGTCATGCACATCCTTTTCCTTATTTTCTGTAGCAGTTCTTAAAAGATTAAGGCTTCAGTCATCTCAGCACTGTGCTTACTTTTTAGTTTATATTTTGGTTTGTTTGTTTATTTGTTTATAGTGCTACAGTGCACCTTGGGAAAGTCAGGAAAATTACCAGACCAGTCTGGATTTGGCCTTGCTTTCTTCAGCCCTTTTTCTTCCATTGGCTGGGTCCCAGCTACCCCTTTAACTTGAGAAATGATACGTGGTTGTCCGTCCCCTAGCATTTTGTGCAGGTTATGATATCATTCTCTGTGGAAACATAGGAGATTCTAGACCATGTTATCAGGCAGTAAGTTTATGTTCAGCCATCTTCACTCCTGGCTTTATTTTTTCATTGTAACAAGTGATAGCTTGAATAATTTTTAGCTGGTCAGAATCTTAATGGAGACCCCACTTAGGGTAGGATTGTAGGGTATATGCAGTAGAAGATAAAGCAGCTTCTCACCTCTTCTTACTGGACTGGAATTCCAGAATGGATCGGAATGGTGGGAATAGTCCTCCCTTTGCCTTTGTCTTACTGATATCTCCACTATAACAGTTGCTTTAGACAAGTTTTATTATCTTTCTCCAAGTAGGGAGAAACAAACAAACAAAAAACCCCAAACCATGTAGTCTAATGGACTGCCTGGAGTTGAAGCCAGATATCCAATTTGCCCCACTCTTGAATGAGAGGGGCCTTGTTGGGCACCTGACCTATTTCCTGGGAGTGTCACTAGTACATCACCACAAGTTAATGACTTTGAAATGGCTTGGAGGAAGGGTTCTGGGAAAACTGGTTAAAAAGAGAACAGTGTCATTTCTGACCTATGTACATGTCCCAAAGTGCACTGGGGCGATGATACAGCTCAAAGTGCCCTTTTTGGGTTTGCTAATTTTTTTTTAAGCTGATTGCTTTGAAAGCTACCTAAGCATGCCATGAACTTGGCTGAAAAATAAGATGCCAGCTGGAGTGAACTAGGGTGGGTGCTCTAACCTCTGCTGAGCTGTTTCCTGCTGGAACTTACATGTGCATGGGGCTTGCCTATAGTTTACATTTCAGTGGAGATGAATTAGTCGGGTTCATTCTTCGTGGATTGGTTTTAGCCACCTTAAAATGGGCCCAAGAAATAAATACTCTGGGGGAGCAAGCATAGCTAGGTTGGCTGTTCCTGCCATTCACCTGCATCCCCTGCCTTAATGTTATGCTGCTGCTCTCAGACTTTTCCACAGCTCATGACTCTTTTGCCTTTTCTTATCCTGTAGCATCTGATTCATTTCACTTTGACAAATAAGCAGGTTCCTGTTGGCCTTCTAGCCCTGGACATTAGGGCCTCCAAAAGTAGCAGAACTGAGTAGTCTGTGTGATCAGATTGAAGGCAGACGGATAGTCTGGAAGGAGCCCAGGGAGGGAAGGGGTAATGACCTGTTGTAATGGTTTTCCTTTGTTTCCTTTGTGCAGCCTGAAATCCCTGGTGGATGGATACAAGCAGTGGTCAAACAGTGCTCCAAATTTGGGAAAAGGCCTGAGGACAAACCCTGCTCTCCCAGGATTTACCAGCCTTGCCGAGATGGGTAAGGACAGCATATAGGTCATGCTTGAGAAGCCGTATGTCCAGCACAAGAGTGCTGGACATGGAATCAGGGTTCAAATTATGTCTCAAGCCATGACTAAGTCTATGACCCTGAGCAAATTACTTTATTTCTCATCCGTAAAATGGGGATAATGATACTTGCAATTTCTACCTCATGGGACTTCCAGGAGGAGAAAGCAAAAAAAAATTTTTTTAAAGTATTACATCTCAAAACATTGTCTTCTACTTAATTCCTCAGGACCCCCTTACTGCCATGAGGCAAACATTGGAACATGAAAGCATTTCACTTAGTGGAAGCGTTTTCAAGTTTCATTCCCTCTTTCCACTATTTTTTTATCTAACTCCCAAATCACAAATTATCTCTTCTCCAATTTATTGTTGCTACTACCTGCTCCACCCCCCCCCCCCCCCCCCCCCCCCCCCCCCCCGCCCAAGTTGAGACCTGCTAACTCTTCAGGGTCGATTCAGTGCAATAGGAGGTAAAACTAACCATCTGACAACGGGCAAATCCCTTCACTTTCCTGGGTCTCCGTTTCCTCATATATAAAATCAAGGAGTGAGATTAAATAATCTCTCAGGGTTTTTTTCAACTTTGTGATCAGCCAATCAGCAAGCATTTATGAAGTGCTTACTCTGAGCCAGATAGCTAATAATTATAAGTTAATATAATAAATACAATTAAAACAAATCAAATGATCCCTTCTCAAACAGATCTTACATTCTAATGAGGATGACAAGGATGTATGTAAGTATACGCAGAATAAATATAAAGAGAATCGGTACAAATAAATACAAAGTTGTTAAATGCAAGGGAATTTTTGAGGGACTGCACTTGCAGTTGGGGGGAGGGGATCACCAAAGGCTTCACGCAGAAGGTGGTGCTTAAGTGGGGTCTTGGTGGAAGAAGAGATTCTCTGATGAGGAGGTGTGCTGGGGGTGCATTTGAGGGATGCACATGCATGCATATTTTAATTATCTTAGGACAATGTAGCTTAATAGCATATCTTTGGCCACTGACTACATAAGATCTCTGGCTTCTTGGGGCCTATTTTGCTGCATCAGTGAGGTTTCAAGAAATGAGAAAACCTTTTCAACTCTTCCATCAGCATAGGAAGCTGGATGATACAGTGGGCAGAGTGCTGGACATGGAGTCAGGAACACCTGAGTTTGAATCCTACCTCAGACACTTGACCCTGGACAAGTCCCTTAACCTCTGTCTGTCTCAGTTTCTTCATTTATCAAATGGGGATGGTAATAGCATCCATCTCCCAGGGTTGTTGGGGAATCAGCGAGATAACATATGCAAAGCATTTATATATAAATGCTAATTATTATTATCAGTATTCTGGAAATATCTTCACGCTAGTCATAGACTAGGTTATCTGCTTACCACCTAGAGTGACCCTTGCCCTACTCTCCTGCAGGAAAGGGTATTTCCAGGCTATCTGGATTATTCTAGTTGGATCGTGTCTGCTTCTAATCAATGGGACTATTTGAAGAAGATCACTTTGGATTAGTATTGTTTGTTGTTCGTTCATTTCAGTCGTGTCCTACTCTTTGTGACCCCGTTTGGGGTTTTTAGAGATACTGGAGTGGTTTGTCATTTCCTTCTCCAGCTCATTTTACAGATGAGGAAACTGAGGCAGACAGGGTGAAATGACTTGCCCAGGGTCACACAGCTAGTAAGTGTTTGAGGCTGGATTTGAACTCAGGTCTTCCTGACTCTCCTCTATTGTGCTACCTAGCTGCTCCTTGGATTAGTATAACAGTATTAATAATGATGGATGTTAGTCATGAGAAGGAACCCCCAAACCTAAAATTGTTTTAGAAAGAAATTTATTTGGTTATTTGGTCATTTGGTAGAGGAGAATGAGCCAGAAAGGAGTCGTGACTCTTGTCCAATCTCAGCAAGGATTACATTATCCAGGGTTCAGACAGGTGTGCCAAAGGACTGTTTTTAGGCATTCAAATTAAGCATAAACATTCAGATTTGGGGAATGCAAAACACAAGCATTGAGTGGAACCTAGACCCAACTGAGGTCTGAGCATTCCCTGCAGACCTCTAGCTTCCCTGATGGATCTCTGAGGTCAGCCTGACCATTATAGTAAGCCACATAAAGTTAGGTTCAAACAATAATAATAAAAGATAAATAAAGTATTTCCCCATATAATTCACATTTACATACTGCTTTAAGGTATGCAGATCTCTTTCCAAACATTACCTATTTGATCCATACAACACCCCTGGTATGTGGGTACTATGATTATACCCATTTTTGATGAAGAAATTGAGGCTCAAAGAGGTTATATGGCCAGGCAAGTATTTGAATTTGGGTCTTCCTGGTTCTATCACTCTATCTATTATCCACATCCCAAGAGCAATCCCTTTCCATAGGAGGGTGCCAAAAAGAGAAAAATTCCATTCACTTCAATTCAATAAACATGTACTAAGCCTACTATGTGCCAGGCACCGTGCTAAATGTTGGGAATACAATAAGAAGAAGAAAGATAGTCCCTGCCCTCAAGGAGCTTATAATCTTATGGAAAAGGGAGAGAGTGCTAGATGTCCTTTCTTTATTGGGCTCTTTGTAGACCTGTGAGTCTACATCCAGTCTGTCCTTGGCTCCTAATTCAGAATCTATTGCCAGACACTGCTGATGGGCTGAGGGACACTGATGGGAAATTCCCAAGGTCCTCCTCCCACCCAAGCAGGAGGAGAAGCCAAAGGTAGAGCCAAAGCGCTCTCCCCCATTCTGCTCCCTGACCCAAGAGATCAAGGTCAAGGGTGTTGGTGGCAAGGTTTCTAACAGAATGCAAAGCATACTTAGAGTTTTACCTTGGAAGGGTCAAATTAATCTGACACCAAATGATTCCCGTCTCTCAGCCTGCTGCGACCTGTTATTTCTTTTTCCTAGCTCAAAAGTCACTAGAGAAGGATGTAAAATGTTGGCTGATCTCCCTTTTAGAAAGATGTAAAAGATGAGGTGCTAAGAGGAATAATAATTTCCCCGTGTCAGTCATTGGAAAATATTAGGGAGAAAGCTCTAGAGGTCCAATACCTATTTTCTCATGTGACCACCGGACTATACTGGTTTTTCTCCCCCCTCATTTCTTTTGAGTATCACTGACTGTTACTCAGCAAAGCCAGGAGAGAGGGAGGGAGTTAAGTTGCCAGCTCAATCAATCTGGTCTTGTTTTTTTGCCTCTCATCCATCACCCTCCACCCCACAGAGGATGAAGAAATCGAAGGCCTGAGGAGTGGGGAGAGCCGAGCAATCCATTCCTCCAACCAGTCTTACCTCTGCATTCCATTCCCACGAAGCGATGAGGTGGATGGCCCATCCATAGATGGAACCCATGAGGAGCCCACCCCAGTTAACTCAGCTACCAGCACCCCACAGTTAACACCTACCAACAGCCTCAAGCGAGGAGGAACCCAGCATCGCCGCTGTGAGGTAGCTCTCCTGGGTTGTGGGGCTGTTCTGGCTGCCACAGGCCTAGGGTTTGACCTGCTGGAGGCAGGAAAGTGCCAGCTGCTACCCCCAGAAGAACCTGAGCTGCCACCCCGAGAGGAGAAGAAGAGGCGTGAGGGCCTTTTCCAGAGGGCTAGCCGCCCCCGCCGGAGTACCAGCCCCCCTTCCCGCAAGCTCTTCAAGAAGGAGGAACCAGTGCTGTTCCTGGGGGACCCCTCAGCTTCTCTGACGCTACTTTCTTTGTCCTCCATCTCTGAGTGCAACTCTACTCGGTCCCTCCTTCGATCAGACAGCGATGAGATTGTGGTGTATGAGATGCCAGTCACTCCAGTTGAGGCGGCTCCCTTGCCCCCTCGCACCAACAACCCACTGGTCAATGTCCAAGTTGAGCGTTTCAAGCGAGACCCCAACCAGTCCTTGACTCCCACCCATGTCACTCTTTCTGCTCCCACACAACCTACTGGTCACAGACGAACTCCTTCTGATGGGGCACTTAAGCCGGTGGCACCCCTGGCCAATGGCAGCCCATCTAGTAATGGGCTGAGTGCCACACCAGGTGCAGGTGAGCCTTACTACCACCACCACCACCACCACCACCACTACCACCACCATCACCATCACTACCATCACTACTGCCACCCATTCCTTCTCTCCCTTTCTCCTCTTTTCTCTAGAATGCCCTGTGAATGAACAAAGTTTCCCTTTTTCCAAGGCAAGCTTCTATTCAATTGTTGAAGAAGGTCTGGAGCTGAGGTCTTAGGGAAATTCATTGATTTGCCCTTGCTCCAATTGGGCAGAGCTTGCCCTATATCTCAAGAGCGTCTCCCAATTTGGGTATCGGGTTGAAGTGAAATTTCCTGGGGCCTAAGAAGAATCAAACATAGGATGCATGTGGAGACTTTAAGTCATCATAGCTTGTATAATATACAGGGCAGAATGTATCCAAGTTTAGCTTCTGGCTCTTGAGGAGTTTGAGGTTAAAAACTCAAATACTCGAATGTATCCAAGTTTAGCTTGCCAGGCTCTTGAGGAGTTTGAAGTTAAAAACTCAAATACTCGAATTTTGGGGAAGTAAAACTTCCTGTAGTGACTGAGGGCTATTTCCTATCATGCACTAGGCTTCTGCATATCGTTATTGTGTTGACTCAGAAGACCTTTTAGTAGCTAGGTCCATACCCATTCATACACATCCTCGCTAACCCCTCATTGACATCTGCTTAATCTGATACTGTGCTTGAACATAAATAGGCATATCTTTGCATACCCATGAGTAGGCCACCACCAGCTTTTGTCTTCCATTCTTCCTCTCTACCTGCTCTTTATGGAGACCCACCTGCTAATACTTGCTGTTCATACTGATGTGTTAAGTATCTGAATCCTGACATTTTTCTTATATAATTATCCTTTCCACATTGGGACTTCCCCCATTGCAGGTTTTGATATAACATGGGTCAGCATAAGAAATTAGATGGGGAAAAAAATTAAAAAAATAAAATGGGAATTTTGGGGGGGAGTTTTGCAGAGGCCACAGACAATATGCAAAGGCTAGCAGATGACACAGAAAAAGTTTAGAAACTCAGAAATGCATACAGTATAGTGTTGTATAATACCAGCATATTTTATCTTTTAATACCATAAATATACCCCAACTTTACAATAAGATACCATAAACACCCCATAAAAGAAAAAGAAAAAATTCAGACTTCGTCTCTGGTATGAAGGGAGGGCCAAAAAATTTTATGTGGATCTTCCGGATCGCAGGGGCACCATGTCCCTAACCCCTGCAGTGTGGAAGGGATAACTGTATATCACCCTACTGCTTTTCCTTCCCATCCCCTGGTGGTCACCTGAAGCACCCTAGTTACGGAGTGAGTAGACAGATGGGCTGAGAATCATGTCATCGACTGGAATTACTTTTGGGTCACTTTTCAACTCTGGTTGACACCCTCCACTCCCAAGATTCATTCTACTCTTTCCTATGCAGTCCTTCACTGTGACTGTTGACCCCCCATTGCATGGTACCCTTGCCTCATGTCCTTCAGCTAATTGTTTTTTTTTCCTTCTCTTTGTCCAGGGATGCTGAAAACTCCGAGCCCCAGCCGAGATCCTGGTGAGGTACCCCGCCTGCCAGACCCCAACCTGGTCTTTCCCCCTACACCAAGGCGGTGGAACACTCATCAGGACTCCACACTGGAAAGACCTAAGACTCTGGAGTTTCTTCCCCGGCCCCGCCCTTCTGCCAACCGGCAGCGGCTGGACCCCTGGTGGTTCGTGTCCCCCAGCCATGCCCGCAGCGCCTCCCCCGCCAACAGCTCGAGCACAGAGACACCCAGCAACCTAGACTCCTGCTTTGCAAGCAGCAGTAGCACTGTGGAAGAGCGGCCAGGGCTTCCTGCTTTGCTCCCACTTCAGGCAGGGCACCCTCCTCCTGCTGAACAGGCCCTTTTGGATCTGGATGCAGAGGGGCAGAGCCAGGACAACACTGTTCCGCTGTGTAGATCTGAACTAAACACACACAGATCCACTACCTATGAGGTTCAGCAAGAGTTTTGGTCTTAGCATGAGAGGAATCTGGGGTGGGGGTAGAGGTCTGGGCAAAAGGGAAGAGAGGACCTGGGAGTACCCGGCTAGGGTACGTCTCCCACCATGTGGCACCCCAAGATCCAGTCCTACTTCTTGCACTGATAATGCACTTTGAAGACAGAAGAGGTGGGGAGAGCAGCTGCTCCAAAGGCCCCAGCCAACAGTGAGCTCTCCTGTTTAGAACCACCACCATTGATGTAGCCTGTCAGCTCTGAGTGTGTGGGGGTGGGGGGAAGGGGGAGGTGTGTGAATGGCCTTCCAGCTCTGCAGTATTCCTCACCCTTGGGCCATGGCATGGCAACCCAGTTGCAGCCAAACCTGTCCACTGTCCTCCAGCACCATAAAGTAGGGCACGCCCAGGGTCTGTCCCAGGAACTCTTGGTCATTCCAGAGTTCTGTGGTTACACATACCAGTGTTGGATACTCTTCTGCTACTCTCTACCCCAACCCTTGTCCTTGAATCCAGTTCAAGGTCATTATGAGACCTAAGGCTAGCTGTGTCTCATGCTGTCAGGAATGCTTGGGGGCAGAGTGATACAGGCATATGACTTGATGGACCTACCATCCCCCGGCCACCATTCTACTTGCCTGATCTATTTATTTGAGCCTAGAGGTGACACTCTGATCCACCTCCATGGGACTTGGGTGTGTGGAAGGGGGAGGTTTGGGGAAATATAGTTGAATTATAGTGGAGAGTCTATGTTCTGGCTTCTTTTGGCAAGACTCAGCAAAGGGTGGAGACTATTGCATCATAAAGGCATTGACCTCCCTGTGGTTGGTGTGGGGCCAAATCGTGTTGGTAGAAAAACACTTAACTAGCCCATGGGTGGGTTCTTGGGAGAATCCTTCGTTGTTGGTGCCACCTTAGGTGCTAGAGACGGAGTCTTGTGTCTGGCCCTTTTCTTGTGTAATGGGGCTTCCTCATGGAGTATATGCAGAGCTGGACTACTTGCTTCTGGCCAATTACATTTGTTAGGTCAGCATTGACAGACTTGAATGCTTTGGGGATGCCATAGCCCCTTGCTATTTCTGGCTGAAGGATCTGGTGAAAGCAGGCAGGCAGGCAGCTCTGTGTATTCTCCATGGGGTAGCCCTATTATACTCCTTTGATTTTTCTCTTATGTCCTTTCCCCTTGTTCTTCACCCTCTTTTCTCCAGGGACCAGTAACTGCAAGCCTTCATGTAGGGTTGGTAAAAATCAAACCCTAAGAGGTTTTCTCATAAATTTTAGCAGGCGTGGCATGCAGTGGTGAAACCTAGGGAATGGGAATCGAGATTCTGGAGTTATTCTCTCAGTTCAAGCAACCACCCTTATAACCTTCGGCAAGTCTCTTCACTCTAGTTGGTCTGTAAAATGAGGTGAAACACCTCCCCAAATGGGACATCATGATAGGTCAATGACAGGATCTATAAAGGCATTGGATGTCCCTAATGGACATAACATAAAATTGGCCAGAGTTTTTCTGTGCCTTCTCTCCTCCATATACTGTGGCCTCTTGACATACTGGGCTTTGGACAATGGGGGAGCAGCAAGGCTCTTTCAAGCACTGCCCAATCTTCCTGTCATGAAGAAAGAAGAAAAAAAACTGTTAGCAGCTCTGACATTTATGAAATTTATTTATTTACTTGAATAATGAACTTCAACTTAAGGTCTCTTCCATTTGTTTCTTCAACCACCCCCTTCCCCTCTCCCAATCTGTTTCTCCATCATGTTATGAACTGAGTGAAATCCATCTGTAACTTTTAACAGTACACTGGGCCTCTGCTGAGACACCCCTGAGCCTGGAGGTGGGGTGGTGTTCACAGTCTCCCTTAAGATTCCTTCCTTTCTGCAGGGATGAACAGAAACTTCTACAAGGGAAGAGCAGAGAGGGAAGCTTCTTCTTGGTCAGGCCCAGAGAGTGCAGACTAGAGAGTGCTGCTTTAGTCCCATAAAGATAGTGAATTTTCACGATGACATTTTACCTCCGGCCCAACGAATCCAGCTCCCTGCTTCTCTTCTGTACCAGGGGCAGGTGACCTCTGCCCTACCTCATTGTCTTCCCCTCATGCCAGCCCGTGGCAAGGCAGTGGAAGGAGTCATTGTTATCCTCACACCTTGGCCTATCATCCCTGGGCTAGGGAGGCTATACAGCTTCTGCTGGGGACATCAGGTCAGAAGCCAGCTGGGAATGACCTTTTAGTTGATATCTCCCCTTTAGCTTCACGCTCTCTGTGGTTCTGAGCAGGAGCTGACCTCAAAGCTGTGGGTCAAACTATTTTCATTGAGAGTAGTTGACCTTCCCTAGCGCTACCTAGGGACCCTAGTCCTTAACACTATGCAATGTGTTAAACCACATGGAATGTGGTGTCAGAAAATATTTATTTCCTAAGGTTCCTGCTCACATCACTGACTCAGATACAGTTCTCATCCATTTCCTTGAGAGGCTAGCCAGCTGCTGGGCATCTGAGTTGCCTTTCATACTACCTTGTAATTCTACTCAAATAGCTTTGAAGGATACTTTTTTAATTGTAGGCATTTTTCACCCCCAAGGCCCTCTTCTCAACTCCCTCTTTTATGTGAGATTCAATTGCAGGCTCTGAAGTGTCCGATGAGAAACGGCTCTGATTTTTAAAAAGTTTTTTCGATTTTCTTGAAAGTGGGATGTGTTTGCTTGTGGAAAGAGAGAGATATTCACATCTGAGTATGCAAGCAAAGAAGAAATGATAAAAGGCATCTGTCATCGAGAGCCTAGACCCTCAGAGGAGTAGGAGGAGATAAAGTTCTAGGCTCTTCTTTATTCTGATGCTTACTTAACTTGTGACCTTGGCTGAATCACTTAGCCCCTTTGAAAAGACATCACCAGCCTTCCTCCTAAAGCATAGGGTGTGGGTGCTCACAAGACAGTATTGATCAAGCACTTTGGGCTCCTTGGCAGGAAGAGATTAATTTTCAGCTGAGAAATGATGCCAGTTCCTGAAAGAAGCTTCCTTTGTTACCGGCTAAGGTACGGAGGGGAGGAAATTTGTACAATGTGTCTTTCATCCCCCTTGGCTCTGAGTTGGTTTGTATCTTCCTCCTTTCTGAGATGTCTAGAAAACTGATTAGAAGGGGCCCTGACGTAGCCAGTGGGAGTCATTGCCAAGCATGAGCTCTTCTGAGGCATTTGACTATCTTCAGCGTGCTTATCCACTTTTAAAAAAAAATTGTCCTTAGCTCATCCCAACCAATAATCAGTGAGGTTGGCAGTCTTACAGAGAAGGAAATGGAGATAGAGGAGAGGTTGTTAGGAATGCAAGAGATAAAAGGTGTCACTTTTGAGGTGTTGGCCTTTTGATTCTGGAAGCCTGGTTTTTTTCTCCTACTTTGAATTCCATCCAGATTTGGCATAAGAAGAAGTCTGTGTAGAGTGGACCTTGTAGCATTTCCCAGATGTACTGCTGAAAGGGACTGAAGAGGTCATCTAACCCAGTGACCTCATTTTACAGATAAGGAAACTGAAGTTTAATGAGGTTTAGATGCACCACAAGGTCATATAAGTAGTAAGTGGCAGAGGCAGGATTTGAACCCAGGTCCTCTGACTCCAAATCCTGTACTCCTCCCTCACAGCACCACCTACCTCCTTAATTCCCTTCCTAGCTTGGGTTAGAGCTTATATCATTCTTATCAGGAAAACTCCCTAACAATTAGAGCTATCCCAAAGTGACAGCTAGATGGGGCAATGGAGAAAGCAAGGGGCCTGGAGGCAGAAAGACCTGAGTTCAAATCTGGCCTCAGAGACTTACTATCTGTGTGACTCTGGGCAAGTCACTTCACCCTGTTTGCCTCGGTTTCCTCATCTGTAAAATGAGCTGGAGAAGGAAATGGCAAACCACTCCAGTATCTTTGCCAAGAAAACCCCAGTGGGGTCACAAAGAGTCAGACACTACTGAAATGGCCGGACAACCGCCAAAGTAGGATGGGCTGCCTATTCAAGGAGTGACTTTTTGATTGCTTTTTGAGTATACTGTAGTAGGGATTCTTTCTCACAAATGGATTGGACTAGATAGCTGGCTGAGGTCCTTTGAACTCTAGAATTCTGTGATTTGTCACAAAGTCCTTTTTCCTTAAAGCTACCATTTCTTAGGGACATAGCTTAATATTCAAAAGGAAGGACTAATCAATCCTTTGTTGAATTTGTTTGACCTCCAAGTTTTAAGCCCAGATCTCTCATAGTAGTGGAGAGAGAAGAGATGACCCGTAGCAGTTGTTCTTTCACTGGGCAACCCTGCATGCTGACCTCCCCCACCCCCCATCCATAAAGTCCATTGTTGCTCTTATCACAGAGAAGAGACCCTGGGGACGGGATTAAAGGTTTATGAACAGATTCAGAGATTTGATATCTTCCTAGCCTGCGTATGTGAGCAGGTCCCATTAAGTATCACGAAGTGAGGTGCCTAGCCAGTTGGGTCCTATCTGAGAATCTTAATCCAGAAAGCCCCTCAAGAGCTCTCTCCTTATAGCGCCTTCCTTGAAAGATTTTGGATGAAAAGGAAACAGATGTCATTATTTCATATTGTGCCAGATCCTCTGGGCTAGGCAGCTTTGTGCTTGTAGGCTGCTGCCTAAGGGGCGCTCACAAATAAGAAAAGTGGGAACAGCCTTATGAAACTCCTGTAATCTAAAGGCAAGTGAACAAGCATTCATTAAGCATCTACCATGTGCCAGGCACTGCAGTAAGTGCTGTGGATATAAAGAAAGGCAAAATGCTCTCAGGGAGCTCCCAGTCTTAGGGGGAGACAACATGCAAACAACTAGGTACAAACACGGTATCTCAGAGGGAAGGCACTAAGTAAGGAGGACTGGGAAAGGCTTCTTGTAGAAGGTGGGACATTAGCTGAGATTGGAAGGAGGCCAGGAGGCAGAGATGGGGCAGGAGAGACCTCCAGGTCCATGGCACTTCTATACAGGAGGAATCTTTGTTCCGGATTTGGGAAGTCATAGTGCTGGTGTGATCAGTCCTGCTCAAACCACATTTGGAAAACTATGATCAGTTCTGGGCACTACATTTTAGGAAGGACATTAAAAAACTGGGGGGCATCTGGAGGTGGGAGATTAGAAAGGCAAAGAGACTCAGTCCCATGCCATAGGAGGATTGGGAGACTCTCTGGATGTTTAGTCTGGAGAAGACTTTGGGGGTGGTGGGAGGGGAGGGGAGGGATGTGATAGCTGGCTTCAAATACGTAAAGAGCTGTCACCTGGACGAGTGATTTAGACTTGACTAGTTTGAGCCTTGAGAGCAGAACTGTAAGGTAAGAGGTAGAAGTTGTAGAGAGGCACCTTTAGGTTTAATGTAAGAAAACCCTTCTAACAATCAGAGCTATATAAAAGTCAGGCTGCCGTGGATGGTGGTGGGTTCCCCCATCACTTTGAGCAAAAGCTGGATGATTTGTTAAGTAGGGATTCTTACATGGTTAGGACTAAGTGGCCTCTGACATCTCTTCCAAGTAAAGATTCATAGGGTCATAAATTTAGAGCTGAAAGGTACCTTAAAGGCCATGAAGTCCAACCCCTAATTTTACAGATGAAGAACTAAGGCCAAGAGACAAATGACCAGCCAGGATCATACTATTAGCAAGTGTCTGAGGCAGAATTTGAAACCAAGTCTTTCCAAGAATGAGTCCAATCTGCTACACCAAGGTCCCCCTCAGTCTTTCTAGAAAGATCACTGTTCTTGGAAGGAGACAACCTTAGAATCTAATCCCCTGCCCCTCACTTACTAACTGTATGACCTTTGCTAAATCACTTAACCTCTCTGATTCTCAATTATCTTATCTGTAAAATAGGAATAAAAATACCTCTTTGAAGTCCCTTCCAGACTGAAGATCTATCATCACGGAGCCCCAAATCCAGCACCAGTAATCTCCCAGATTGCTTAATTCAAGAAATATGTTTTGCATCGTTTTGAGAAAGGACTACGGCACATCCTATGCTATCCCTTTCTACCTGTTCAAGGCCCAGAAACTTCTCTGGGCAGCCAGCCTCCTTCTAGGGAAATATGATGCATCAGGAACCACCACTCCTAAATACTTGTCTTTTGTTTTAAACAAGTCAGTATTTGCCTGAATTGGAATAATAAAAAAATGTGTGTGTGTGTGAGTGTGTGTGTGTGTGTGTGTGTGTGTGTGTATGAGCACATGTGGGTATATGTGTATCTGTATATGTATTTCTTGATATACTTCTGGGTGGTTAGGACACTTTAATCTTTTCAGTGTATGGGGTTCTCTATTCTTGTGTGGCCTTTGGAGGAGGATAAAAATCAGAGATTCGAAAGCTGTCTAGGGTTAATGAGTGGGGGATAGACTGGAACCATTATCTGACTACAAAGCACAGACAATTGTTCCTATGATTACTGTGCTCTCATAGTATGAAGGTGAGTGAGAATTAGAAGGAATCTTAGAGTATATAATCCATTTCCTTCATTTACATATGAGGAAAAGGAGATTTAGGGAGGCAAAGTGCCAAAGGTCAGATAGCTAATTAATGGCAAAGTTGATCTAGAACTCAGGTCTTCTAACTCTAGGTCCATTACTCTCCTAATCCTTTTCTACATTGAGTTGAGAACCCTGCATTTATAGCCCATATTTCTCCATTCTTAAGTATATGTGATTTTCAATATTCTCTCCATAGTTAATGTTGGTTGAGATATTAAGTTTGAGTGGGCAGCTATCAGGAAAAGGGAATTAGTTCTCTGTGCCTGACTACAAAAGGAGGAAACTTGTTCACTTTTACCAGAATTTTGCTTTATCTGTATCCTTGTAAATGGTCTTCCCTTTCTGCTTCTGTATACCGGAGTTTCCTGTGGCTGATAGGTAGGTTGGGACAACCAGCCAGCCAGCCAGGGCCTCCTATCACAGGGAACTGGAAAACATTTTTTCAGGATCCTATGGACCTTCTCTAGATGTGGGGTGGGCACTGCTGGGACCTGCTTAAAGGAAGCAAATCCTGAGTTTCTGAATCAGAAATATGGATGGTATGTGGAGTCGGTCATTTCTCTCCCGACTCCCCCTTCCTCACATCCCATGAGGACTTGGTCTTCCTTGGTGAGAAGGACCCTAGAAAGATGTGTAACTTGCTTTAGTTTACTTGAAACTTTTGTATCTGAAATGATAGATTTCCTATATCCCTGGAAACAATTATTTCACCTCCTAGTTCCAGCTCTGGGCAGCTAGGTGGTACTGTGGATAGAACACTGGGCTTGGAATCAGGAAGATGAGTCTTCCTGAGTTCAAATCCAGCCTCAGCAGCTAGCTGTATGACTTTGGGCAAGTCACTTCACCCTGTTTGCCTCAGTTTCCTCATCTGTAAAATGAGCTGAAGGAAATGGCAAACCTCTCCAGTATCTTTGCCAAAAAAAAAACAAACCACAACCTAAATGAGGTCATGAAGAGTCAGATATGAGTAAAATGACTCAACAACAGCCCCAGTTCTGCTAGAATCTGGATCTAAATAAGGACTGTAGGGTAAGGCAATTCTTTTGAGTCTTCCTTAACTCCCTTTGCTTCCCTCTCCATTATGGGCCCAATTCCTATAGATGTGATATTCCCACATTCTCCAACTTCCCTCACCCTCCAGATGTTAGCTCCAAAAGGTATTTGCATTTCAAGCCACAATGATAACATTTCAGGCCTTAGCATAGACTGGTGGAAGGGACACTAATTAACTTGCCAAGACTTCCAAATCACAGGCCACCCTTATTTGGATATCAGGTTTAGACTGATTAGTTTGGGGAAAGTGGGGTACTAATGTTCCCCAATATTTTCTAGTGGTCTGCCAGGTATTACTATCAGTTAGCATTTATTAAGCACCTACTATGTGCCAAAGTACTAGAGATATAAAAACAAATAAAATTGTTCTTGCCCTCAAACAGCTTACATTTTATCAGAAAGACTAAGAGAGAGAAAACTTGGATAATGTGTGTGGGATAAAGTTACAGTATATAGGAACCTTCAGGTTCTGTATTTGAAATGTGTGTTCTAAGGAAGGTGAGGACTTAAATCACCTGCCAAAAGATGGCTTACTCATTCTTCTTCACAGTTAAGAGTGTATGATCTTTAGCTTCTCTACCACCTTCCACATGAAGCATGAAACTCATAGATTATGGCTTTTCTCTTCAGTGCTGTGGGAGTGGTGTCCTTGAGAATGCCCTGGGGAGGGTGGTAGTGGTAGGGTGCACTTTGGAATGTCTATAAGTCTCTCTAAGGCAGAAGTTCCTAGAGTCTGGTTCTCCTCTGATATATAGGCCCAATGGGTCATGGGAATTGTGATTCTCCCCCAACTGTTGACTGAACATATCTTTGTGCCATTTATTTCTTGCCACTTCAGTGCTAAAGGTTCTTTTCTCTGACCACATCTACAGACTTCTTGTCTCATCTGCGTACCACAGCTTTATTTCCATCTTCCTTAAGATTTCTTCCAGATCCTAAATTTGGAGCCCTCAGTGTGGCAAATCTCCCCTCCCTCTCCATTTCAATTCCTCCCCCATCCTCCAAACAAATATTGGAAAATTGAAATCAGATTTTGTGTTGATGTTGTCTTGGACCCAGACACCCTTGGGACATCCAGAGACTGTTATGATTAAGTCAATCATTAACAGTCTTTCTGTAGCAGTTAGATACAGTTACTTTAGGGTCTCAGAATTAGTGAACTTTTCCAGAAGACTAAGGAAACAAACTGAAGATGGAATTTAACATTTTAATTTCCAGAGAAACTTTCTTTAGGACGTCCCCTTTACTCCTGGATGAAGTAGCTATCTGTTTAATTTTGCTGAAACTAACAATGAGGAAATTGACCAATAGGTCTCTCCCTTTTTGACTGGGTCCATCTGTCCTGTCTTTTTCTCTCCCATTCTCTCTTCACCTTTGCATTCAAGTTATTTCATCTCCTTAATAATGTTTAAACACAGAAGAATGCTGATTAAAACTGGTCAGGTTTTTTCCTCTGGTTTGTTGTTGTTTTTTTTTTTTTGGATGTACTGTAAATTATTAACCAAGGGTGCCAAGCAGGCTTGGTTCAATGGCTAAAATTCTTATTGTATTACAGTGTAATGCTGATCTCAGCCTTGTCTCGACACCAGAGCACACGCAGACTTGAATAAAACTGTTATCACAGTGACCTCTGGCTTGCTGCAGTTGTTTGTAAGCTAGCTCACTTCCTCTTTTGTCTTAATTAAACTAGGGTTTTCCAAAGTAAGGGTTTCAGATTATCCTAGGTTATACTTAGGATATATATATCCTAAGTATATCTTAATTATGGACAGAGGTACTTCTGTAGATCTATAATTTCATCAGCTGAGTCTTCCCTACGCCGAGGCAGATCATAACCTCTCTATTGTACACTAGATGGTTTCATGAGTTACTATAGGGGCAGCTAGGTGGTTCAGTAGATAGAGCACTGGGTTTGGAATCAGGAAGACCAAAGTTCAAATCTGACCTCAGACACTGACTAGCTTTGTGATCCTGGGCAAGTCACTTAACCTCTATCTGTCTTGGTTTCTTCATCTGTAAAATGAGGATAATAAAAGTACCTACCTCCCAGGGTTGTTTTGAAGATCAAGTCAGATTATAAAATGCTTAGCACCGTGTCTGGCACAAAGGAAGGACTATCTAAATGTTAGCTATTATTATAGCCCTCTAACCTGCCCCGCCCCCCACAAAAAAAATCTGCCTCCTGGTGCTGGGCCCAGATAAGACAGTATTATCCCAGGGCCTATAATATTCAAAGCTTTTACATCTTGGTAGGGCCTGCTAGAACTTACAGGTGATGCAGTGGCTGAAATGTTGGACTTGGAGTCAGGAAGACCTGAATTAAAATCCTGCCTCAGATACTAGGTATGTGACCCTGAGCAAGTCACTTAACCTCTCTGTGTCCCTCAGTTTCCTTATCTGCAAAATGAGAGAAAGGATGACACCTACCTCCCAAGGTGGTTGTGCGGATCAGATGAGATAACACTTAAAGTGCTTTGCAAACCATAAAGCTCTACATAAAGGCTAGTAATTATTTATTATTCCATTCTGCTTAGCCTTTGAGAACATAGGATCATCTTCATATTGAGCCATTGTTGCAGGGCTTTCACAGAGAAAAAAAAAAATCGTTAATTGGGGTCCAGAATGTGAGTCAGATGTCAAGAACACTTGTGCTAGAGTTCAATCCCTATAATAAATGCACTTGCTGACCCCCAGTACTGAGATCTCTTTGCTTTCTCCCCCTGATGTTGGCTTCCTGATAACCACTTTGGGATTCCCAGATCCACCACCCGCAACTCAAATGTTAACTGGCTCTTCATTTCCCTGCCCCCATCCTTGGTGGAACTGCTTGCCAAAGGCAGCATCAGGGATTTCAAACATGACTGTAGATCCCAAACTCCTAAGAATGATTGTGATATTAGTAAGAAAGACTGACTTCCAAGGGGTAGAGACGGCTTTCCAGATGAGAATCAGAGAGAAAAGGAAGCCATTCGCTTTTCCTTATGACGCCCTAAATAAACCATCACTTAGTGCTCAGGCAAGCCATAACCCCTCTGCGTCTCCAGGACATAGAATCCTCAGCTTTGGAGTTGGAAGGAGCCTTTAAGTCTAGCCTTCTCATTTTATAAATGAAACTAAGAACCAGAAGAGTGATGCCCCCAAGGGTACACGAGGTGGGTAGTTTCCTCTTCTGTAAAAGAAGGGGTTGGCTTATCAGAGGCAGGGAACCTGCGGCCTAGAGGCCACATGTGGCCCTGTAGGTACTCAGCCTGCACTTGAGGACCTAAAGGGCAATATGTGGCCTCGAGGCCGAAGGTCCCGTCCCCCCCCCCTCCCCCGGCTTAAATGACTTCTAAGATCCTTCTAGCTCAAAAATCCTTTGATCTAAGCTACCAATTAGGGGAAGAAGGCTCAGTGAGCAGACAAGTGAGGAAAGAGGAAGAAGTAGGGACTTGTTTAAGGTGTTCCTCAGACCGTTGAGTCCCCATCTTAGATTTTCTTTGGGGTTAGTAAGATTATGGTATAGGGCAGCTACGTGGTGCAGTGGATAGAGCACCAGGCTTGGAATCAGGAACACTCATCTTTGAGTTCAAATCTGGCTTCAGACACATACTAGCTGTGTGGCTAGCATGGGCAAGACCCTGGCCAAGTCATTTAACCCTGTTTGCCTCAGTTTCCCCATCTGCAAAATGAGCTGGAGAAGGAAATGGCAAACCACTCCAGTGTCTTTGCCAAGAAGACCCCAAAATGGTGTCATGGAGGGTCAGTCACGGCTGAAACGACTTAACAAGAAGTTTATGGTATAGTAGAATGTGTAATTAACCAAGAGTCTGAGAACCAGGATTTGAATCCCAACTCTACTCCTTACTATCTTTTAATATTGGCTATCACTTAATTTCTATGGATCTCAGTTTCCTCTTCTGTAAAGCAGAGATAAATGATTTCTCATGTTCTTTCTAAATTTAAATTCTACGGTTATAGGTAAAATGGCCTTTTTGGTGTTTGTTATGGCCATCGTAAGCTTTAGAGCTACACTCCTATGCCATTACCTCTTAGCTCTCTTCTCTCCCATCTGCTATGGGAGTTCTAATCTTGGGTTATAACTGTATACCTACCATGGACTGACATTTTACTTAAGCCCTGAAGGGAAGTATCATAGTTCTCTCTGGCCAACCTTTGTAGCATCTTTGGTGACCTCCTCAAAGAAGGCTAGGAGAACTCCTGTAATTCCAGGCAATTAGAGGAAGACGTATGGTATAGGAAAAAAACCCTGGAATTAGGGTCAGAGGACATAGGTTCAGATCCCACTGCTGTCACTTTTCCTCATCAGTAAAATGAAAGCGTTGGACTGACTACTAAGCTCCCTTCCTGGTCTAAACAATGATAATGTGAACTAGGGAAACTTTTCAGAAGCTCAGGCCACTGCTGCTTCCTCCGTCCCTGCTTCTTTCCAACTCGAAACAGGGCAGATTGCCCCATAGGCAGGGCTGTGCTAGAGCTGGCTCCTGGCTGATTTTAGGGCAAATGGTACAAATCAGGGCTTGATTCATTGTTTTGTTGATCGTCTAGATCTAAGAGAGTAATGGAGTAAACGTTCAAAATGCAGATTAAATTACATTTGTGTTGTGTATGCATTTTTTTTCCTAGACAGCCAGTTGTTAAACATTTAGAAAGAATGCCAGGGTTAGATTCACAGGACATGGGTTTGAATTCTGATTCTGTTCCTTAATTCATATCTGACCTTGTATATACCACTTACCTTTCAGGGCTTCGGTTTCTTCACCTGTAAAATAGGTGGTGATGGGGAAGAGGGGTGTGCAGTAGAATCAGAAGATGATTTCTAAATTTCCTTCTAGTTCCAAACCTGTTTAATAGCTTCCCTGTCTTGGCAGGGGTGAAGGCTAGGGACAATCAGGAGGATGGCAAGGATTGATCCCAGGGTTTTCAGAGTAAAAATGGGGAAAAAAACCTTGCCCAGATGCTTTATTCCTATGGGAACCCCAAGAAAAGTAGGAGATCCTTCTCTTTGTGTCTTCCCTTCCCCATCCCCCTAATCCTAGCTATCTTTGTTTTATGAAGAGGAGGCCAGTCTAATGAGTAACCAGTGAAGTAAGAGTCAGTCACCTAGACAAATGGGCAATGAGAAATCCCATGGAGGAAATGCTCTGCAAGTTACCTAGTTGGCTGAGAAGTAGCACATTCCCTTAGTTAGGGAATGCCAGGCATTGGGTGTGGCACGTGGCTGACTGAGACTCCCCTGAGGATAGAGCCTCCCCATGAGTAGCAGGGTTGGGCCTGGTTATACCTACTCTGGCTTGTTTGTGTACAGAGGAATGTGCTTCCTAAGAGACTGGTGATCCTCAACTCAATATCTTCCTGCCCTGCCCCATCTGGTTAGGCCAGATCAAGTTGGAGAACTTGTTTCTGCAAGAGAAAAATGGAGAGAGAGACACATCCTTGCTGTCTGGCTCAGTTCCATGAAGGCCTGTGGAGTTCCCGGCTTTTATCTGGAAGGGCTTTTCATGAGCTTTACTGAAAAGGAACAGAAATTTAGTTTTAATGGATTTTGTGGTTGGATAGGGTTGGGCAGTGGACGACAAGAACAGGACTCACCCTCTGCAAAAGCAGGAAGAAATATTAATAGCCCACATTTGACAGATAGGGAAATGGAAGCCCAGAGAATTGAAGTCACTCCCCTGCCTGACTCCAAACAGCTCATAAGCAGATGATATAGGACTAGGCATCCAGGTCTTCTGACTCCAAATCTGGTGTTCTTTATTCCACACCACACACTGCCTAATCAAATCTGGCTTGGGAATTTGCTCTCTCCTCATTGCTAGCGCCCAAGGCTGCTATGGCATCGCATCTGGTCTGGCCCTCCAGGATGCTCTGCACTCCAAAATGATGTCTTCCCTCATCACTTCCCCACTTTTGCCACAAAACTCTTCCCCAAACCACTCCCATTTTTGGGAGTCCTACAATAGTCCAATACATACTAAGATATTAAAAGTCATTTAGCAGCTTTAAAAAAGTTGGAATAAGGGTATATACTAACTACATTACCCCTCCCAAGGGTATTTGTATCTAAAAAGTGAGGCAACATCTTAAATCCAAAAGGAATGAATCTCTCATGGTGGAATTGCCAGTATTGGTGATGGAGGAGGAGCAGGGAGGTTTGTATCTATCACAGAATAGAAAGACCTAGGATGGAGGCCACTTGGGTGGGAGTAATCTACTTCCTTCCAACCTCTTCTGCTCACTACTGACGGGGTAGTAAAATCTTCCACTTATCCAGGTTAACTCAGTCAGTTAACTTTAAATGCTCACTGCGGCACTATACTGTAGTCTACAACTAGAGATGTGATAGGGGTTGGTTTGCCGGGGAAGGGGCGGAGAGGGGGAGGAGGAGAGTTAGGGGTAAGGGGAAGTTGGATGAAATATAGAATGGAGAAGCTGAAAAGGAAGGAATAGCAATAAAAGAAAGATAAGTCCTCTCTCTCTCTCGCTCTCTCCTCTCTCTCTCTCTTCTCTCTCCTCTCCTCGCTCTCTCTCTCTGTCTTTCTGTGTTAGAAAAGTATGGCAGCTAGATGGCACAATAGCCTGGAGTCAGGAAGACTCATCTTTATGAGCTCCAGACATTTACTAATTGTGTGACCCTGGGCAAGTCACTTAACTCAGTTCCTCATCAGTAAAATGAGCTGGAGAAGAAAATGACAAACCCCAAGTGTGGTCATAAGGAGTCGGACACGACTGAAACAACTGAACAACAATAAACAGAGAAATGAAGAAGAGAACACACTTTTAAAGCCACCAAGAACTGGTGGGAATAGGAGACAGTACATAGCATTGAGGGGTAGGATTAGCTGAGTAGGAGCCAATTAAAGAAAGGCTGACTCCTCACCGTGTTCGTTGCTTCTTCCCATGGGGGAAAGGAAGACCCAGGCTTCTGACCTGCCTAGACCCTGAGCCTGGGGGTGAGGGGGGTAGAGAAGGGTTGCATCTGCAGTGACATATCCAACTTCATTCTATTCTGCTCCAAAATCTTTAGGGGATTGGGATCCTTAAATAGTGAACCATTGTCAGCAGAATGCTTTAGGGGCCTTAGGTCTTTTCCCACCACCAAACACTAAGATATAAAATATGGCCATAGTCCAGTGCTTCAAGGACACAGAATTTCAAAGCTAGTAGGGAACTCCAAGCTCATCTAGTCCAACCCTGTTATTTTTAATAGATAAGGAAACAGGTTAAGAGATCACAGAGCTAATAAATGACTGAGCAGATATTTGAACCCAGGCCTTCTGATGACCGTTCTGGCATTCTTTGCACAGCACCACACCTCTTAAACTCATTGGACACTTCCCTTATGGAGACCAGGTAGTGAGGTAGATAGAGTTCTATTTCTGATTCTGACTGTGTGACCTTGAGTGAGTCACTATATTTCTGTGCCTGCATTTTCACATGGAAGCTAATTACCCCCACCCCACCCAACTATCTTGGCTGTGCAATTTCAGCTGCTTATATAAATGTGCGGGTGTTAGACTGTGGGGATTTTATTGCTGTTCACATTAACTCTGTGAATGCATGACAAGATTAGAACCTCTCTCCATTCCTCCAGCCATCACGAATTAAACAAACAGTTATTAAATGTAATTCACTTAATACATTTAAACAACTGTGCTGCAGGGAAGCAAGTTCCCTGCCCTCAAGGAGTGAACAATCTAGTAAGAGGTGGTGAGACAGATAGACAGGTAAATGTAATATAAATTAGTGTATAATAAATATGAGATCATGAGTCTCGTGGGCCTCCACACCCAGGAAAAAAGACCTTTTGAGTTGATTCACATGACATTCTACTCTATAGCTTCATCCGTAGGGCCATGTGAAGGTATGTTCAAGGCCAGGGGAAGTGAAGGTCAGAAACAGACAAAAGAGATCAGAAAGAGTTGTACAAGGTGCCATGTTGATAAAATGACAGGTGACATTAGTTGCCTCTTTTTATCCCAGAGCATCAATGCCCTTGCTGTTGTTCGTTCTTCATTCTCAAAGAGGATCAATGATCTCAGGAGGATGATGTCTTGACTTGCAAGTGTTTAAGCGAGGCAGAATTATGCAAAGTCACCAGCCTCACACTCTCCTCCAGAGTCATGGAGTCCAATGGCAAGACATAGATAGGACAATGGGCAAAGGCCCCGGATGCAGGGGGAGACCTTGGCCTTTTTAAGCTAAGGTCTTTCCCAGCTCTCAGTTTGTCTGAGGCAGTGCCTATTCAGTAATGAGAGGGTAGGTAAGAACTGAGGTAGAAGATGGCCTAGTTTGCCTTCATAAAAGAATCAATCTGGGAGGGGAAGACCCTCAGAGTTTCTGGCCAAAACAAAACAATTGCTATTTACCCAATGTGTCCTAGAATGAGGATGAGAGCTGAGAGAGAAGGAAAACACAAAGTCCATTCCCATTCAAACCACCAGATGGCGAAGATGACAACATAAGGATGGTAGATTCTCCATGGCGGGTGTAAGCCGGTGGGTTTGCATTAGTGAGTTTCATGTCAACAAAGACCTGAGCTCTCCCTGGATTCGCAATCTAAATTGGGCAGGTAGATGGATACCAAATCACGTGCTGGGCCTCCTCTCATTCTCTGCCCAGCCAACAACATTGTATTTACTTATTTTATCCTAATACGAGGCCAGTGCATTCCCTTTAGCAGCCTTGGAGACTGAACAGAGTAATCTTAGACTTAACTATTTTATGTTCCCAACAAGATAGCGTTAATCCTTGTCCTTTTAAGTTAATTTAGGGAGATTTATTAAGGATAGGGAAAATGCTTGGACCTGTGATTCCACTAGTCTAGGGAACTCCGTGGCGGGGAAACTCCCTTTACCTATGCAAGAAGCAGCCTTTGTAGTTTTTAGAGAGTTGCCTAGATCATTAAATGGTCTAGTAATTTGTTAAGGAACTGGGGAAAAAAGACAGAAAGGGGAGTGGGAGGGACAGAACATTCTCTGAAGTCAAGCAGTATAGAAATCTCTCGGACTGGGACCTGCTCCCATTGTCTTGGTGGAATTTGTTAGAAGACAGAAAGGGGGGAGGGTCGGTGGGGAAGAAAGCTGCTGTTTGACAGTGTTGTCCTGAGACCTTTAGGGGACAAGGCAGCCCTGGATTTTAATGGATATTAGGCTGAACTTGAAACCAAAGTTGTTTTTTTCTTCCCTCAGTTGGATAGGATACACAATACAGCTTAAAATAGAGTATGCTTTTTTCCTGTCTGAGGTCCATTTTAGGTCACATACAGGCTGTGTCTGTCTTGGGAGCCTGGACAAGTCCCTTAATTTCTGAGTGCTCTAGGGAGGAACTCAGTGCCCTAAGACTATAAATCGCTACAAAAGGTGCCAACCTGCATTGGTAGAGAAAACTTCCCTACCTGGGTGTTCCCTATATCTATGAAATCACAGCTATAGTCCCTACCTCCTTGAATATTACCAATAAAAAGAACTAGATACAGCATTCCACAAGATACCAGAAAAATCTGGGCCCAAGAGAAAAATATATGTGATATGATATTATTAACTGTTTGTCTGAAAAATGGCCTCTCTATGTGTATGTGTCTATATGGCTGGATTCTCTAGGGATTGGTCCCCTCCTCTCTCAGCACGCCTTCATGCAGGGTTAAGCTGCACTTCTCTGTTCCCCTCTTCCATCCTAAACCATATTTGCCACAGGCCCAAGATCCTGATTATGGTTCTGTCTTGGTGTTCCACTGTGGTACAGTAGAAGGAGCTGGCCTTTAAGTCAGAAAGTCAAGGCGTGAGTGTCAGCCAGCTCCCATATTTACTAGCTGTCTGATCTTAGAACACTTCTGAGCCTTGAAAGTAATAAGATACCCGAGGGGAATTTGGCCTCATAAATAGAGCATTGGATCTAGGGTCAGGAAAACCTGAGTTTGAATCCTGATTTAGACACTTACTCCCTATGTGACCCTGGTTGAGGCAGAAAATGGCCTAGTTTGCCTTCATAAAAGAGGGAGGGGAGGGGAAGACCCTCAGAGTTTCTGGCCAAAACAAAACAACTGCTATTTACCAATGTGTCAACCTCAGTTTCTTCCTCTTTAGGATGGGGATAATAGTAGCATCTACTTCCCAAGGTTATTGTATATCAATTGAGTTAGTATATGCAAGGCACTTTGCAACACACAAGGAGCTATATAAACATTAATTATTCTATATGTCTGCCTCCAATATTTTCTCGCATTCTCATTTATTTTCTTCTTGAGCTGTATCATCAAATGAAGTTTAAATACATTTTTAGGACTTCTTCCTTCCCTGACTCTTCTTCCCTCTCTTTCTACCTATGCTTCACAAATGATTCACTCAATCAACCAACAAACATCTTCTTGAAAATTATTTTATTTCATTAAATATTTCCCAATTACATATAAAAATTTAAAAAATCTTTTTAAATTTTATTTTTCTAAAATTTAAATACACAAGAAAAGAAAAGGAAACATATTAACTTAAATATTAAAACTTAAATACAAGATAAGAAAAGGAAAAAAACATGTCATACGTGCAGCAGAACACAAGAGAGGATTCAAAATGCGTAGCAATAAATTTCTATTTCAAGAAAGCCTATGTAATAAATACTACATGTTGTGTTGAGAGCTATCCACCTTTGATTCCTTGTAAGTTTTCTCTTGTTCTCTGCTGTACATTTTTTTACTTTGTTTTTTTTTCCCTTTCCTCACCCCCCCCCACCCAGAAGGTGTGGATATATTTATATATAGATATAGCTATATACATACACATATACATATATACACATACATACATATATACAAGCATACATACATATATAAGCCTGTACCTTCCCTAACAAATTCTCATTCTGATCTATGTTTAATGTTTCTGTATCTCTCATTTCCTATCCCTTTTGACTCCACTACTTCACTTCTGCCTTCCTATTACTTAATCTACCATCCCTCCAAAGATCCCTCCCTTAACCTCCCATTCCTATAAATCTAAACACCCTTCTATATCACCCTTTGACCTATTCCCTCACCCTCCCCTCTAGAAATCCCTCCCTTATCCTCCCATTCCCATTAATCTAAATACCCTTCTATACCCTTCCTAACCTATTCCCCTACCCTCCCCTTTAGAGATCCCTCTCTCATCCTTTCTCCCTCCTTTTCTCCTTAGCATTTTATTTCTTTCTGAATTGAGAAGACTTTTATACTCTTATATATATATGCATATATATGTATGTATGTACTGTTCCCTCTTGAACCCATTCCCTATGAAAGTAGGTTTCCAAAACTAACAGCTCTCCTCCCCCATCTAATTCCTCTGTGTTGGTTCTTCCTCTTGCACCTCATTTGTATAAGATAATTATTCATTTGAGCGGTTCCTAAACAGTTTTACTTTTAAAAAGTCGTATCATACTCAGATCTAACCCAATCTTTCTTATGAACTATCCAATTACTAAGAACAATCTTAGACATATGTTTACATTTTACATACATGAAAGGTAAGCAGTCTGTTCTTATTGAATCTCTTGTGATTAATCTTAGGTGTACTTTATATTCCTCTTGGCTGTTGTATGTCAAATCTTCTAATAAGTTCAGGGTTTTTTTTACAAAGTCTTGAAAGTCTTACAATTCATTCAACATCCATTTTTTTCATTCAGGATTGTGCTTAGTTTTGCTGGGTATGATATTTTTGGCTGGAACCCCAATTCTTTTGCTCTTCAACATATAGTGTTCCTAGACCTGTGGTCTTTTAGTGTCTCTGCTGCTAGATCTTGTGTGATTCTAATTGTGGCACTGCAACATTTAAATTTTTTTTTTTCTCGTTGATCATAATGTTTTATCCTTGAGCTGGGTGTTTTGGAATTTGACTATAATATTCCTGTGGTTTTGCTTGTAGGATGTCTTTCAGGTGGTGATCAGTGGACTTTCTCTATTTCTACTTTCCCCTCTTGTTCTAATGCTTCAGGACAATTTTCTTTAATTATCTCTTGTATTATTGTATCAAGAGTCTTTTTTTTTGATCATAGCTTTCAGGTAGTCTGATTATTCTTATATTTTCTCTTCTTGATCTGTTCTCCAGATCAATTGTTTTTCTTATGAGATGTTTAACAATCTTTTTTTTTAATTTGAGTTCCAAATTCTCTCTCTCCCTCCATGTCCTTGAGAAGGCAATTTGATATTGATTATGCATGTGAAGTCATGCAAAACATATTTCCATATTAGCCATGTTGCAGAAGAAAACACGAACAAAATAAAACAATAAAAATAGAGTAAAAAAGTATGCTTCAATCTGTATTCAGAATTCATCAGTTCTTTCTCTGGAGGTGAATAACTCTTTCCATTGTAGGTCCTTTGGAATTGTCTTGCGTCATTGTCTTGATCAGAGTAACTAAGTCTCTTACAGTTAATCATCTATACGATATTGCTGTTACTGTGTACAGTGTTCTCTTTGGTTCTGCTCATTTTACTTTGCATCAGTTCAGTTTTCCTGAGTTTCTTCTGAAACCTGCCTGCTTGTCATTTTTTTTTTTAAATGCAATTTATTTCTTTAACATATTTGGTTTTCAGCATTGATTTTCACAACAGTTTGAATTACAAATTTTCTCCCCATTTCTGCCCTCCCCCCCCACTCCTAGATGGTGTATATTCTGGTTGCCCTGTTCCCCAGTCAGCCCTCCCCTCTATCACCCCTCTCCCCTCTCATCCCCTTTTCCCTTCCTTTCTTGTAGGGCAAGATAAATTTCTACGCCCCATTGCCTGTGTATCTTATTTTTTAGTTGCATACAAAAAGTTTTTTTGTTTTTGAACATCTGATTTTAAAACTTTGAGTTCCAAATTCCCTTCCCTCTTCCCTTCCCACCCACCCTCCCTAAGAAGTTGAGCAATTCAACCTAGGCCACACATGTATTATTATGTATAACCCTTCCACAATACTCATGTTGTGAAAGGCTAACTACATTTTGCTCCTTCCCAACCCATCCTGCTTTATTGAATTTTCTCCCTTGACCCTGTCCCCTTTCCAAAGTGTTTGTTTTGATTACCTCCACCCCCATCTGTCCTCCACTCCATCATCCCCCCGCCTTTTATTTTTTTTTTTTTAATCTTCCTCCCTCTTCTTTCCTGTGGGGTAAGATACCCAACTGAGTATGTATGGTATTCCCCCTCAGGCCAAATCTGATGAGAGCAAGGTTCACTCATTCCCCCCTCACCTGCCCTCTCCCCTCCTCCCATAGAACTGCTTCCTCTTGCCACCTTTATGCGAGATAATCCACCCCATTCTATCTCTCCCTATCTCCCTCTCTCAGTATGTTACTCTCTCATCCCTTAATTTCATTTTATTTCTTTTAGATATCTTCCCTTCATCCTCAACTCACCCTGTGTCTGCTCTCTCTCTTTTACATATATATATACACATACATACACATACATACATATACACATAGATACATACATACATACACATTCACTTATATATATACTTAAACATATATATATATGCATATATATATATATGCATATTCCCTTCAACTACCCTAATACTGAGGTCTCATGAATCATACACATCATCTTTCCATGTAGGAATGTAAACAAAACAGTTCAACTTTAGTAAGTCCCTTGCAATTTCCGTTTCTTGATTACCTTTTCATGCTTCTCTTGATTCTTGTGTTTGAAAGTCAAATTTTCTATTCAGTTCTGGTCTTTTCACTGAGAAAGCTTGAAAGTCCTCTATTTTATTGAAAGTCCATATTTTGCCTTGGAACATGATACTCAGTTTTGCTGGGTAGGTGATTCTAGGTTTTAATCCTAGCTCCATTGACCTCCGGAATATCGCATTCCAAGCCCTTCGATCTCTTAATGTAGAAGCTGCCAGATCTTGGGTTATTCTGATTGGGTTTCCACAATACTCAAATTGTTTCTTTCTGGCTGCTTGCAGTATTTTCTCCTTGATCTGGGAGCTCTGGAATTTGGCAACAATATTCCTAGGAGATTTCTTTTTGGGATCTATTTGCAGAGGCGATCGATGAATTCTTTCAATTTCTATTTTGCCCTGTGGCTCTATAATATCAGGGCAGTTCTCCTTGATAATTTCCTGTAAGATGGTATCTAGGCTCTTTTTTTGATCATGGCTTTCAGGTAGTCCAATAATTTTTAAATTATCTCTCCTGGATCTATTTTCCAGGTCAGTGGTTTTTCCAAGGAGATATTTCACATTGTCTTCCATTTTTTCATTCCTCTGGTTCTGTTTTATAATATCCTGATTTCTCATCAAGTCACTAGCTTCCACTTGCTCCAATCTAATTTTTAAAGTAGTATTTTCTTCAGTGGTCTTTTGGACCTCCTTTTCCATTTGGCTAATTCTGCCTTTCAAGGAATTCTTCTCCTCATTGGCTTTTTGGAGCTCTTTTGCCATTTGAGTTAGTCTATTTTTAAGGTGTTGTTTTCTTCAGTGTATTTTTCAGTATTTTTTTGGGTCTCCTTTAGCAAGTCATTGACTTGTTTTTCATGGTTTTCTCGCATCCTTCTTATTTCTCTTCCCAATTTTTCCTCTACTTCTCTAACTTGCTTTTCCAAATCCTTTTTGAGTTCTTCTATGGTCTGGGGCCAGTTCATGTTTTTCTTGGAGGCTTTGGTTGTAGGCTCTATGACTTTGTTGTCTTCTTTAGGCTGTATGTTTTGGTCTTCTTTGTCACCAAAGAAAGAATCCAAAGTCTGAGACTGAATCTGGGCGCGTTTTCGCGTCCTGGCCATATTCCCAACTAACTAACTTGACCCTTGAGTTTTTCAGTGGGGTATGACTGCTTGTAGATTACAGAGTTCTATGTTCTACGTTTGGGGGGGAGGTGCCAGCTCTGTCAGAGCCGCACTCCTCCTTCCCCAAGGACCCCCAGTCCAGACTGGGCTCAGATCTTCGGCAGGCTGTGCACCCCTGCTGCGATCCGCCACTTAATTCCTCCCACCAGGTGGGCCTGGAGCCGGAAGTAACAACAGCTGTAGCTGCCCCACCTCCGCTGCCCCCGGGGCTGGAAGCCGAACCGCGAACTCCTTCCACTCCCGCAGCTTTTCCCACTAACCTTCTCCGCAGTCTTTGGTGTTTGTGGGTCGAGGGGTCTGGTAACTGCCGCAGCTCACATATTCAGGGCACTAGGGCCCCCTCCGCCCGTCTTCCGGTCTGGATCGTCCACGCCGCTCAGGCTGGGCTCTGCTCCACTCCGTTCCCAGCTCCCAGCTCCCAGCTCCCAGCTCCCAGCTCCCAGCTCCGTGTGGAATAGAGCTCACCCAGAGACCATCCGGGCTGTCCTGGGCTGGAGCCCTGCTTCCCTCTGCTGTTCTGTGGGTTCTGCCGTTCTAGAATTGGTTCAGAGCCATTTTTATAGGTTTTTGGAGGTACTTGGGTACGGAGCTCACTCTAGTCCGTGCTTACCAGCCGCCATCTTGGCTCCGCCCCCCTGCTTGTCATTTTTTTTTATCACACAATAGTATTCCATCATAATCATATACCACAACTTGTTCAGCCATTCCCCAATTGATGGGCATCCCCTAAATTTCCAATTATTTGCCACCACAAAGAGTTACTATAAATATTTTTTGTACCTATAGGTCCTTTTCCCTTTTCTCTGATCTCTCTGGGGTATAGACCTAGTGATGGTATTGTTGGGTCAAAGGTTATACATAAAGATTTATAGCCCTTTGGGTGTAGTTCCAAATTTTTCTCCAGAATGGCTGGACTAGTTCATAACAGTGCATTAGTGTCCCAATTTTTTCTCATTTCTCCCAGCATTTGTCATTTTCCTTTTCTGTCATGTTAGTCAATCTGATAGGTGTGAGGTACTATCTTGGGGTTGTTTTAATTTGCATTTCTCTAATCAGTAGTGATTCAAAGCATTTTTTTATGTGACTATTGATTTCTTTTTCTGAAAACTGCTTCCCACAGATATCTTTTAAGCACCTATTTTGTTCTAAAGACTCTGTTAGGAGCAGGCCATAGTAACATTCAGCCAACACCAGTGGATAGTACTGATGACAAACAGCATAGCAGATACCCCCATGGGTATGGAGAATGGAGTAGCAAGGAGAATTTGACACTAAATGAGCAAGGGGTGTTCTTTGGCCTTGGGTGAACATGAGGAAAGAGACACCCCTTATCCAAGGCCTTATCTTTATGACCTAAGGTCTTGTTCTCTCTAACCTCTGCCCCCTGCCACAGTGGCTTAAAATTTGAGTGGTTAAAACACTCTTGCTTCCAGTGACCTTAATAGGGGCCTAAATCTGGATTGGGATTTTTTTTTGGATTTTGATTTATTATGCTTCCTGTTTCTCAGACCAGGACCAAGTGGGAAAAAAAATTCAATATTCCCTCATAAGATTGTAGAAAACTAAGAAATAAAGGGAAATGAAAGCTAACTTTGGCTGAGTGGGGTTATCAGGTTTTAATTCTTCTCAGTCCACATGCCCTTGGCAAAGTAAGAGAACTAGGGAAGGGGTAAAGAACAATTAAAGCACTTGAAGATTTACAAAGAACTTTTTTCAAAACAATCTGGTAAGGTACTTAAAATATTGTTATCCCCATTTTACAGATGAGAAGACTGAGCCTCAGAGGCTAACTTGCCCTATCAGGTTGGTCGTTGTCCTTTGTTCTTGAAGAGGACCAAAATGACATCATTGTATTAGAGTCGAGTTACAGTGTGTACACCTATGACGGATCAGACCAATACAAGCTTAAAATGTTCCACCACTGGATGGGCACAAATAGCCGATGTGAACTTGCGGTAGAGTCTCTAAATAGCACATATCTTGTTTCTTTTGAGTTATGTCAATTCTGCTTTGCTCATAGAGCACAGCACCTTCTCTGATGAGGACATGCCATGCTGGGCAGTCCTGTGCCAGTGCCTTCCATGTCATGCAATCAATTCCAAAGTTCTTAAGAGAGACCTTGAGAGTGTCCTTGTATCACTTTTTCTGACCTCCATGGGAGCTCTTGCTTTGTATGAGTTCTCTGTAAAATAGTCTTTTTGGCACTTGGCATTCGAACAATGAGGCCAACCCATCGGAATTGTGCTTTGGCAGAATGAGAACCCAAGTCTATTAACTTCTAAATAGTAAACACACTAGCCCAAACACTGCATGTTTTCATTATATTTCTCAAGAAAGCAGACTTACCTAGAAGTCAACTGGTCTAGGTCTACAGCCAGGAAAGCTACTATTGGTCTGGGTGGCTCTTGGCTCAGTACCCTGGTGTCTAAGGTCATACTATTATTCACAATATCATGGGAAGTGAGAGGAAGCTAAAATTGAAATGATGCAGTTCAACAGATCCAGGAAATGGAGAGCAAGGTAGAAGAATTTAATTGGATTTTTTTAAAAAAAAGGTTTAATTTTTAACTTAAGAAAATATTAGGAGCCCAGGTAGTGGAAAGTTCAACCATTAATAGTTTAATAGTCTTTCTAGTCTCAGGGAATTTCCTGGGAGCACATGGAGGTTGCTTGACTTGCTCAGTCAGAAAAATGAAAGAAGCAGATTTTGAACCCAGCTCTTCCTAATCCCTAGCCCTAGCCCTAATCCCTTGCTCCCTCTAATGGCCCAAGCAAGAAAGGCTGAGGTATTTTTTTTTAAAGTATGTTGAATGTAGTTATGACTTTTTAAAGAAGTTGTCATCAGGTCCTGTTAAGAGAAGTATTAATCAGGAACTGCTCAATAGACATGTGCTGAAATTCTGGTAGCATTTGTCCTTTGTTCTCGAAGAGGACCATGACATCAGGGAAGTGATGACATGACTTGCAGTTGACTTTGATTTGAGTGAGGGAGGACTGTGCAAGATCACCAGCCTCACTTTCTCTTCCAGAGCCATCTGGTCCAGCGGCCTGATATTCACCAGAACAACTGAGATGGCCCAGGATGCATTGGGAGATCCTGGCTCTTTCAGGCTAAGGTCTTTTCAGGTTCTCTCTTTTGAGTGTGTCCTTGTATCACTTTTGCTGAGGGTCTTCCCCTCCCAGTTTGCTGAAGTTCTACCTAAGGTGGAAGGAGTTGGTCTTTAGATCAGAAAGTCCAGGCTTGCATGCCAGCTCCCACATTTATCAGCTATCTTGATCTCAGGCAAATAATTTCACTTCTCTGAAACCTTATTTTTCTTACCTGTAAATTGGAAGTAATAAATTTTTACTAGGTTAGTCAGTCAGCAAACATTTACTAAGCACTGACTCTGTGCGGGACATCATGCACAGTAAGTATTGGGAATACAAATACAAGCCAAAAGAACGAAAGCCCCTGCCTTCAAGGAGCTACATTCTAATGAAGAATGGGAATATGCAAAAAAAAAAGCTTAAAAGGAAGGAGTTGGGGGAGGTGCCTGGAGGGAAATGAGGCAAATGGAGAGAAAAAGAAAAAAGAAGAGAGAGAAAGGAAAGTGCTAACCAGAGAACCGTCTTGAAATGTAGGTTCTGGAAGGGGCATAAGGTACTTCTGAGGTTTGAATTTCAGGGTTTAAGTGGTCTTCCAGGATGAAGAAGTTACTGGGCCATGGTGGACAAGTCCAGATTACATCCTGGTGAGAAACGAAGATTGTTGTAAAGTAAGCACTTTATAAACTATAGAGTGCTGAATAATTGAATTATTATTTTTGGTTGATGATAATGACCTTCCTGATAATACAATTTAGGAATTTTATTCTGTGCACATTTACATGTGTGCAGTTTTGCTCATGTATCTTCATGTATATTTGTTTAATGGGCCTTCAAGTCTAGGGCATAACCTCTTGAGCCACATAGAAATTGTAAAAGAAAATTTACTAACTGTGCGAGTGCCAGCCTGTACCTTTACTTGGTATGTTGTAATAGCATCTGAACTGAAAGAATTTTTTAGCATAATCTGTGGTCCTTCCCCCAGTTTGAGGCACATGGTTCAAGATCCCCCAAGAACTTGTCTCACCAGCTGAACAAAAATCATGTTAGTTTAAAGCAAAAGACATTTATTTAGACTTTTAGGTCACATAACCAACAAGATGGTATTCTAGACACTTTTGCCTAACGACTTCAACATTCCTTCTACCCTCCTTGCCCTTGGAAAAAGGAATTATATAGCAAATCTAGAATAAGTACAGCTAAATCTGTGGAATGACAAGATAAAATCACTGAGAGAGAAGGTGAAAACCTTTATGAATGAATCTTTGAGAATTCTAATAATTAAATTACTTACTCTGCATCCCTTCTCCTCCAGCTCTCATAGCAGCAGGAGCATGGGCAAATTTTCAAGCTTGTGTCTTGGGTCCATCTTGGGATCTCCATCTTGGAATCTGCTATGATATTGAACAAATACCTTTGCGTTCCTCAATCCTGTAAGAAGAAGTAGATGCTGACTTAGCAGAGAGGGTGCAAATACGCTGCCTTTGAGCTTAGGGTAAGGGAACCTCCCAAAACTGGGATGTTTCTTCATGAACATCCTACTGATTTCTCACTCTGTAAGATTTGCCATATGCTGACACTGCCCATCTATGGGAAGGAAAATAGGAATCAGGCAGGGTGCCAACATAGGTGATTGTGCCAGGCCTGAAGGAGAGGGCATGGAAACCTAATAAGGAGTAGTCCTGTCCCCACAAAACATCCTCAGGGCAGGGCCCTAGGCCAGCAAACTATATCACCCCACATGAGGAGGTTGAGGCAGCTTTATTGCTCACATTAATGGAGTCCACCCATCAACAAAGGGGCAAAAGTTAAAAACAGAATGATTGGGAAACGCAGAAAAAAAGCTAAAACACCAAAGATATCAAGAGAAAACCCTGAGTAAAAGTCCATCATACAAGCAGATAAATCACTGGAGAATACCAGAAGGAAGAATGAGTAAAACACCAGAGAATATGAAGCTCTCTTAGCAAATATTACAATATTAAGGAAAACGAACCAGTGTCCCATGAAAGACAGAATACTGGGGACTTCCCAGAGAGCATCAACAACAAGAAATCCCATGATGGTTCAAAAGAGAGATTAAATCCATAAAGAAGGAATCAGGAATGACTATAGCTAGTATGAATTAGCATGAATTCAATTAGTATGAATAAAGAATCATGTAGAAGTTGTCCCATGTATTTGAATCCACACTATTCAAAGCTCCTTGGTGGCTTAAAAAGTGAATAATTCTTCCTTTCCTCTTTCTGTTTATTTTTTTTTTGCTTCAGGGCTATGGTCCCTCTGTCTTCCTCCAGTCATGAGAAGTCTCTTGAAGAGAGGCTATTTTCATATAGGATAGTATATGTACAATTCCCTGGAGAAGCAGTTTGGTGTTGGTAGAAAGTTAAGAACAAAATATTCTAATTCTTGCCCAGTGCAGGAAACTAATGGGGGGAGTGAGAAGGGACAAAGAGAGGAAAATCTTCTCTGATAAGAGATTCAGATGATTAAGTCCCGGACTCCAACCTAGCCCTTGACCATGGTCTCATATGCCTATCTCCAAACCAAATGCAGTCAACCTTCCTGAACAGATCTGTTTATTTCCTATGTTATGATAGAACAAGTTGGGGAGGAAAGGGCCCAGACGCCTTGAGGTAGCAGAATAATAGCACTTTTCTTCAGGCATAAGGCATAAGGGGCAGCTAGGTGGTACGGTGTGTGACCCTGGGCAAGTCACTTAACCTTGTTTGCCTTAGTTTCCTCATCTGTTAAATGAGCTGGAGAAGGACATGGCAAACCACTTCAGTGTCTCTGGCAAGAAAACCCCAAATGGGGTCACAAAGAGTCAGACACGACTGAAAAAGACTGAACAACAATTCCCAACAGAGCAAGATGGGGGACGCATCAGGCACAAAGACAAAAATGAAACCATCTCTGACCTTAAGGTGTCTACATTCTTTTAGGGGAAAATAGCATATACACAGATAATCAATATAAAAATGTCAATAAGCATGTGTAAAGTGCCTAATATGTGCCCTGAACAAGTGGCAATGTGTTGGCGTGGATAGAGTGCTGTCTTCAGAGCCAGAAGCACTGAGTTCAGGTTCTGCCCCTGGCACATACTGGCTGTATTCCATCTTTCCCCTCTCTGACCTGCAAAAACATATTCCTTTTTCTCCCTGGACCTCTCTCATATACCTGTTTGTTTTTCACATTTAAATGTTTTTCCTTGGTTTCTTAACCTCTTAGAATTCAGGGCAATGTTCTTGGGACTCTCAGTTTCAGAGAAGGTGCTGGCTTTCATTGTTGGAGGGAGTTCCATTACCTGATTCAGTCCCTATCCCTGTGTACCAGGTGCCAAAAGTACGTGCACAAAGACAAATACCAAATCCAGCAACAAAAATGAAACAGTCCCAGCCCTTAAGGTTGTTACATTCTATCAGGACAAATAACATGTAACCTGTATAAGTAAAAACAAAATAAATCCGGTCATTGTGGGTTTGGGAAGAAAACTAATACCTGGCGGAACTAGGAAATGCCTTCTGGTGGTCCTTGGATGCTGAAGAGAGCACGGGGGTCTAAGAGATGAAGCTGAGGAAGAAGAGCATTTCAATCCTGGGGAACACATACTCTGTGCAAATAATGGAGGTAGGTATAGTGTATAGTGTACAGTGTATGTGGAACACCACTGATACAGTTTGGCTGAAACAGAATTTATGAGGAAGAGTATTGTGAAATGAGTCTGAAACAGCGGTTTAGGGCAAAATTGTAAAGGGCTCAGAATGTCATACAAAAGAGTGTGCATTTTATTCTGGGATATGATAGAGAGTCACCAAAGCTTTTTGAGCAGGGGATATCCTGGTCATTATGAATATAAAAAGGACTATAAGAAAAGATGCAAAGACTGGGAGAGCAAAAAATTCTATATAAAATCCCAGGCCAAGCAGGAAGGAAACTCTTTGACTCATTTTAGCTGTTTCCTGTTTTGTTTTCTAAAGGCCCTTTTCATATTGGTGACTTGACAGTCAGGGAGACCGACCCCATCTGTTTCCTCAGCCTGTAGTACAGATAAACTTGGAGCCAGTTTCCTGCTGCTCCACAGTCTACTAATGTTCAGTCCTAAATTGAATGAATGCTCCATTGCAGGAATCTCTGCAGCTGCCTCCCCACCCCACCCCCCACCCCCGGTGTCTCTCTGGTCAGGGCCCCGCTGGAATCTTATGCCACTAGACTAAGGAAAGGAATTAAGATCAGTGAATGTCACCAGAACCTGTAACGGAGGCCAGGCTAGTAAAAAGGTCAGTATCAAATTAAAAGGCCCAGAGGAGGGCAGAAACCTGAGAGATCTCCTCTCCTCTCCTCTCCCCTCCCTTCCCTTCCTAACTTTTCCTCTCCCCTCCCCTCTCTTCCAAAGTAAGGGTAATTTCCTTTCCATCCCACCTCAGCATGTTTTCCTTTCCCTCTCCCATCTGCCTTACTGATCCCCTCAATTGATAATATTAATAACAATAACAATACCTAATACTTATACGACACTTTAAGGTTTACAAAACATTTTACAAATGTGTTGTTCAGTTATTTCTGTCATGTCTGACTCTTCGTGGCCCCCTTTGGGGTTTTCTTGGCAAAGATACTGGAGTGGTTCACCATTTCCTTCTACAATTCATTTTACAGTTGAAGAAACTGAGGAAAACAGTTGGTTAAGTGACTTGCCGAGGGTCATACTGCTACTGTCTTAGGCCAGATTTGAATTTAGAAAGACGAGTCGTCATCATAGCTGACAAAACTGAGGCTGAGAGAAGTTGAGTGAGTTACCCAAGATCATCCTGGTCATACAGCTAGTGTCTTAAGCAGAATTTGAATTCACATCAGCCTATTCTTCTTCTTTTGCTGCATGGCCCATTGACCCCTCTTGTCTTTATTCTTTATCCACTTCTTCAGATCTTTCCTTTATGTTGGCCAATGGTGAAGGGCATATGGTTTTTCTTCTGCTCTTTCCCCAAACCTGTTTCAGGAATTCAGGGACTTCGTACTGTTTTCCCCCCTTTTCCCTCTATCAAAATCCGTCTCTAGAAAAGGTATCTTAGGTCAATCATTTACACCTGTATGAATTATTTAAGTGACTGTTCCTGAGGCTGTCTTTGGGATGGGGAGGGGTTGGATTTTTAAAAACCTTGTCTGTAATAATGATAATTTATAATGTTATAATGTTATAATAATGTTAATTTATATGAGCAGCTAGGTGGTACAGTGGACCGAACCCTGGGCCCGGAGTCACTTAGCTATTCTCAGCAATACAATGATCCACATTTATCTTCTTGAGTTCAAATGTAGCCTTAGACTTACTAGCTGGGTGACCCTGGGCAAGTCACTTACCCCTGTTTGGCTCAGTTTCCTCATCTGAAAATGAGCTGGAGAAGGAAATGGCAAACCACTCCAGTATCTTTGCCAAGAAAATCCAGCTGCAAATGGGGTCAGACACAGCTGAAATGTCTGAATAATGAAAAAACATTTATAGAGCACCTACTGAGTGCCAGGCAGTCTCCAAATATATCATTTGATTTTCACAACAGCCTTCGGAGTTAGGTTCTATTGTGCTCCCCATTTGACAATTGAGGAAACTGAGGCAAATGAGGCTAAATGAGACTTGCCTAGGGTCACTTCACTAGTGTGAGTTGGCCTGCCAAAGGACAGTGCTGGCCTAATATGCCCCCGCGCCTCTTTATATATGCCATATAAAACGAATCCATCGTGGTTCTGTGTTCTCCAGCATTGAAAGCACATGTCTGATTCAGGATTGGAGACCATCTCCACATAGAGAAAGATCCCTGTGTGTGGAATGAATTGAATATTTGCTAAATCTCTGCATTATACAGTCTGACCTTGACAATAGGAGAGTCCACCAAGATTTTAAGCATCTGCCTCCTCCTCCCCCTGCTGCTGCTGCCCTTATGGGGCCACTGCTCAGAAGCTTTCTATTAATTAGTCACTGCAGCCCTGCTGCTGGAAATTCAGTGTAATTACTTCTAGGTCCTCCAGGCAAGTATTGGAGCCAGTGGGGTGAGAAGGCCTATAGGATTGTTTGGTTGTGCCCTAATAGCTGCCAGCATTTATATAGTGATTATCTCATTTGAGCCCTACAACGATACTGCAGGTTAGGTGCGACTATCATCCCCATTTTACAGATCAGCAAACTGAGGCCGAGAGCCATTGAGTAGCTTGCCCAGGATGAATCATATGGCAATTAAGTGTCTGAAGTAGGATTTGGACTCAGGTCCTTATGACTCCAGGTCCAGCTCTCTATCTACTATGCAGACCTAGCTGCCTAAAGAATGATAATATCTACAGTGCCCGTATTAATTATTTCTGGATAAGAAGTGCCTTTCAAAAATAATTTTTTTTTGCAAATTGTTTCTTCTTTCACAATATGGCTAATATGGAAATATGTTTTGCATGACTATATGTGTATAACCTATATCGAATTCACCTTAGGGAGGGGAGATGGAAGGGAAAGAGGGAAGGAGAAAATTTGGAACTCAAAATTTTATAAAAAATGAATGTTAAAAATTGTCTTTATGACATATATGAACTGATGCAAAGTGAAATGAGTAGAACCAGGAGAACGCTGTATACAGTAACAGAAATATCGTAAGATGATCAATGGTGCGCTCAGCTTCTGGCTTCATCTGGAATCTAATGTCTCAGACCAGGGTCTCCTTGGGAGTGGCGGCCAATCTCTTATGTATTCTCAGCAATACAATGATCCAAGGCAACTCTGAAGAACTTATGATGAAGAATGCTATCCATCCCCAGAGAAAGAACTGATGGAGTCTGAATACAGATCGAAGCATACTTTTTATACTTTCTTTTTTTTCTTGGGTTTTTATTTTGGTCTATCTTTTCTTTTACAACATGACTAACATGGAAATATGTTTTGCATGACCACACATGTATAACCTATATCAAATTGCTTGCCTTCTCAGCGAAGGGGGTGGGGAGGGAAGGAGAGAATTTGGAATTTAATTTTAAAATAAATGTTGAAAATTGTTCTCACATGTAATCGGGGAAAAATAAAATACTAAATTCAAAAAAAATTATCTTTATATGTAAATGGAAAAATAAAATGCTATTTAAGAAAGAAAAAAAGAAATGCCTTTCATTTTGACTAATTTTATTGCCCCTTTCTGACTCTTTAGTTAATGTCACCCTTGAAGATCAAGTATGGCACTAGCTGGATCTGTTCATAGTGACCGTGTGTGATGATCTCAGTTGCAGAAAACAAGGGGCATTTGGAAAACATCAAGGCATTAGTTATTAAGTACTCTTTTTCTGTCTCTGGAAAATAAGATATGCCAGGGTTGGGATTGGGTAGACTGTGTTAGAACTCATAGCTTTGCCCTGGAAGTGGCCTGCATTTCTTTCCACTCAGGAAAACCCTTAGGCTATGAATGGTTTCTTCAAGAGGGGAAAGGAAACCAGCAAATTCATGGCATACTTCTGGTGGTACCTATGCATGGGCCTGTCTGTTTATATAATGGAGCCAGAGACTTGAACTCTAAAAACATTCCTTCCCCACTTGTGGTCACCTCAGTATTCTTCAGGTACAATCATGATGGCTACAAAATTTGTGAATTCTTAGATAAATGGAACTATTATTCTAGGGATAGCTCTTTCTAGAAGTTCACCTTGCTTCAAAGGTTTGACTGAGACAGATTTGCTCGCCTCCATGTTGCTCTAAAGAATGGGACACATGGGATTAGCCAAAAAGAATGAAGTCAGTACAATGGTTGGTATGAGGATGTGTGCTGGTATATGTTTAACAATCATCTCTCAAAAAAAAAGTACATAGGACACATTTTTAAGTTTAATCTTCATTACTAACATTTTTCCATTACTTTAAGTCTAGATAATCAATGAGACAATAAATCAAGCCCTGATTTCTAGCATTTGATAATTTCTGAGGTTGTGAATGCTCCTGCTGAAAATTTAACAATCAGCTCTCCTGAGCTATTATAAACTGGCTCCAGCACATCACTGGGAAGCATCCATCCGTTTAACAAAATCCAAGGTGGCGTCTCTGCAAGACTCAAAACAAAAGTTAAAAGCTGGGTGTATTGCTCTTTAACACAGATTTCCTCCAATGATAACAGCAGCTGCAAAGGTTTTCTATCTTTAGTCATTTCTTTCAGCTAAGAGCCTGAAATAGCTTCTTTTATTTTCTCCTCCACTGGGATTCTTTTAAACAGCAGAGGGAGTATCTCCATAATCAGCTTCTCTCTCAGGTGGCTGCTGTATCTTCTTATTCTGTAGCTTCTTCTGACTCCTGCGCTCAGCTTCTGGCTTCATCTGGAATCTAATGTCTCAGATCAGGGCCTCCTTGGGAGTGGCGGCCAATCTCTTATGTAGATTGAAAAACTCTATAATTCTATCATGTATAACAGGGGTGGGTAAACTGACCTGTTGGCCAGTTTGCCAACCTCTGATGTATAGCATATAGTCCCTAAATAATTCTATGATTTATATCAGATCCTTTATTGGATAAATTCGTTACAAAGATTTGTTTTCCTTCTAATTCTAATTGCATAGATTTTGTTTGTGAAAAAAATTTCAATTTATGTAGCTAAAATTGTCCTTTTTATGTCTTACATTCTTCTCTATCTCTTGCAGTATATGGGGTGAGACATTGATCTTAAACCTATTTTCTACCTGACTGCTTTCCAGTTTCCCTAACAGTTTTTGTTGAATAATGAGTCCTTACTGAAGTAGTTAATTTATCAGAAACTATGGTACTATGTTCGATTGGTTCTAGGTTTTGTGCTATCTGTTCCACTAATCAACTTATTTTTTAACCTGTACCAAATAGTTTTGATGATTGCCAGTTTGTAGCATAGCCTTAGATATGGTACTGTGAAGTCTCCTTTCCACTTTTAAAAATATTTTCCTTGAGATTCTTGAACTTTTGTTCCTTCAGATGAATTTTGTCATTATGTTTTCTAATTCTGTAAAGTAACTCTATAGTAGTTTAATTGGTATGGCACTACATCTGCAAATTAATTTAGGTAGCATTTTGATTTGTATTATATTGGCACGGCCCAACCATGCACAAATTCTTCAGGTCTGACTTTATTTCTATAAAGAGTATTTTGTAGTTGTGTTCATATAATTCCAGTGTGTGTCTTGATAGGTAGGCTCTCAGATATTTTATATATGCTATAGTTATTTCAAAACAATTTTTTCTCTATTCCTGCTGGGTTTTATTTCTAATATACAGAAAGACTGTCAAATTTTATGCACTTATTTTATGAATCTTTAGTGTACTCTAAGTAAAACATCATGTCATCTGTAAAAAAAATGATAATTTAATTTCCTTTTTGCTTATGCTTATTCCTTCAATTCTTTTTCTTATCTTACTGTAACAATTTGTGTTTCTATAATTATATCAAGTAATAATAACAAAAATGGATATATTTACTCCTGATTTTATTAGAAAGGTCTTTAGTGTTTCTTCACTAGAAAGAACTCTAGTTCTTGCATTTGGGACATATGTTATTTATCATATTAAGGGATATTATTATGTTTTATAATGTGAGTAACTTAAAAGATATTGTATTTTGTCAAAAAACATTTTATGCATGAATTTCCATAACTATTTGATTTTTATTGGTTTTGTTATTAATATGATTTCTTATGCTTATAGTTTTCCTAATGCTGAAGCCTAAATTCAATTACTGGTATAAATTCAATCTCTTCATTTTACAATCTTTCTAAGAGGTGTAGCTTCTTTGATAATACATTATTTGATATTTTTGTTTCAATATTTATTAGAGATATTGTTCTATAATTTCCTTTATCTGCTTTCTTTCTCCTTGGCTGAGGTATCTGGATTGTATTTATCTGATAGTGTGGTATGATCTCTTCTTTTTCTGTTTTTGCAAATAATTTATGTAATATTGGAATTAACTGTTCTTTGAATGTTTGAGTGAATTTACTTTTAAATCCATCTAGTTCTGGGGGGAGTTTTCTTTGAAAGTTCTTTTATGACTTTATTTCTCTGAGATTGATTTATTTGGTTTTCTTGTTCTATTATCAAGAATGATGGTACTAATATGGTACTATGGTATTAATATTATACCCTACTTTTTGTTCTGTTAGTCTAGATATGTAATATTTTCTAAATATTCATTTATCATTTTTACTATATATTTAGATAAAATAGTTTTAAATAATTTTGTTTTTTTCTTTTCATTTGTTGTGACTCTTTTGTTAATATTTTTCCTCTTTATCAGATTAGCCATTGGTTTATCTATTTTATTAATTAAAAAGCTTCTAATTTTATGTATCCATTTAATGGATATTTTGCATTTTAAATTAAACTCTTTTGCAATTTTCAAAATTTTTATTTTTGTGGTTTTTATTTGTTGCTTTTTAGTTTTTTTGGTTGTATGACCAATTTATCAATTCCTTGACTCTTTTGTTGTTGAAAGAGCTCATTGATATAACTTTCCCCCTAAAGATTGCTTTTGCTTTCACCGCATCCTGAAATTTTGGTGTATTTTCCTATTGCTGTTATTTTCTTTGATGAAAATTATCTTTCATGTCTATGTATTGTTTGTTGACCCACCACTTCCTTAAGACTAAGCTATTTAGTGCCCATCTAAAGGCTGGATCCTTTTTCAAATATCCTTTATTGATTATAATTTTAATTATATTTTTATTTGTAATTTATTGACTAGAAAGTCAGTAAAAATGTATTTAATATTTCTGATTTCAGTCAAGAATTAAGTATATTCCTTTGTATTTCCATTCAGCAATTGCCAGTGATCAACCATATCTAACTTTCCTAAAATTCTATTGAGATCCTTAACTTCTTTCTTATTTATCTTTTTGTTGTATGTGCCTGTTTCGGAAGGTGTTGCCCAACTAACACGGTTTTACTATTTTACGTTTTAACTTGATTACCTTTTCTTTTAAAAATTTAGGTCAGGGATGCTTGGGTGTCATGGATCCTTTGGCTGTCTGGTAAAGCCTATGGGCTGCTCAGAAGAATATTTTTAAGTGTATTAAAAATACATAGATTATAAAGGAGACCATTTATGTTGAAACACTGTTATCAAAACATTTTTAAACTTCACAGACCTCAAGTTGAGCCCCTGATGTAGATGTTATGCCATTTTGTGCATATATAATGAGTATTGATGTTATTTCATTATCTATGGTGCCCTTAAGCATAATGCTTATCTCTTTTAACCATATCTATTTTTACTTTTGCTGTGTCTGAGATCAAGAGTGCTACCCCTACTATTTGAAGCTCACCTGAAGCATAATAAATTCTGCTCTATCCCACCATTTTAACTCTGTGTGAATCTTTACGTCTCTAGTGTATTCTTGTAAATTACACATTGTGGGATTTTGCTTTCTAATCCATTTTATTATCCTTGTTTTATGGATGAGTTAATTTCATACATGTTCAAGGCTATGGCTGGAAATTGTTTATTTCCCTACAGAATATAATCTTATTTTTTCCTTCTCTTTAGCCTCTCCTTTTCTGTAAAGAAAAAAAGTTGGAGAAAGAGAAGAAACCTGATAAGCTTTAGTAATCTATAACCTGTGTGGTCAGTTATTATTCCATTGTTCTTCCATCCACCTAGCCTAGACTCTACTCTCTGGTTCTTCTATTTTCTTTCTCTCTTATTAATTTCTTCTTTATGACAAACCCTCCAAAGTTGATTTTGTTTCACTTGTGAGCAGAGGTGGGCTGGTAAATGTTTAAAAATTGGCCCTCTAGGAAAAAAAAATGTCCACATGGCACACTTTTTAGTTTAATCTACATTATTAATATTCCTAAGACCAGGCACTAAACAAAACAACAAACGAAACTCTGAAATTTGTAGCATCTGGCAATTTCTAGAGTATAAAGGCTCACACTGAAAATTTAACAATCCTATCTTGTGAGCTGACTCTAAGAGACCCCTGCTTGTGATTACTCCCTCCCTGATTCTCATCTCCCTCTTTAACATCTCTCTCTCTCCTTTACTTTTTTTGGTTTGTTGTCAAGTCTGATATATTTCTACACCAAACTCTTTGTTTATGTACATGTGTGTATGCATGTATGTGTGTGTACACATGGTTTTTACTCTCTTTTGTTTGGTTCAGATATGAATAATGATGGTGATGATGACAGATAATATTTACATAGTCCTTATTATGTGCCAGGCACTATGTTAAATGCTACAAATATTATCTCAATTGATCCTCACAACAATTCTCAGAGATAGTTGCTATATCATTGCCATTTTACAGATAAGGAAACTGAGGCAAAAAGAGACCAAGTGACTTGTCCCAGCTCACACAGCTAGGTCTGAGATCAGATTTACACTCATGTCCCCCAGTGAATGATGCTTGGAAGATGCCTGCTCCCTCAACCCCTTCCTCTAGGTTTGTATTTGTTTCTTCTTGAGCATCCCAGTTCTGTGAAATATGTTACTTCTCCTTCACTTCTCTAGAATATTTCTTTTTTTCTCTTTCTTTTCTTCTTCTAAAACCAATAAAAGAGAATAAAACCACACTAGTCTCTCTGGGTGTATGTTGTTCAACTCCTGTCACCCTTGGCATCATTGGGATTCTTCTCTCTTTTCCCCCACTAGACTATAAGCACTTCATCATAATTTATTTCTATACCAGTAAGGCAAGATTCATGACCTCAAGGATGACCATGAACATGCCTGAATGGTTCGGAATCATGAAGTATAAGAAATTCTCTAGCTAGAAGGCAGAGGAAGTATAATGTTTATTTATACATGAGAGAATCCAATCCCAGGACCAGTAATTCCAATTCCATACTGTAGCAATTATATTCCAAAACCAGTAAGCCCACTTCAATGTAGCAACAAGGAAATTATAACAAAGTATTATAGCAAGGAGCCAAGCCATCCTGCAACCTCCACCCCCCTCTTCCCTCTCCCCACCCCCCACCCCCAACCAGAGCCTTCCTGTAAATAATCACTCATGAATCCTAACTCTCCTTTCAGGCACTCTCTCCTGAAGCTGACTCCAAGTTCCTTGATCTCTGCAGCTCTCTCTTGTTCTACACTCTCTTCTCTGCAGTCTGTCTTGATGCTGGCTCTTCCTCAGTGTCTACTGCCTCAATGTCTTCTCGATGTCTGCTTCTGAATCTTGCCACTCTGAGTTTCGCTGCTCCCAGTTCTGAGCTTTCTGTTTATACAGTCCTAGCCAGCATCTGATTGACTAGAACTCAGTGCACAATTGGCTCTGGTCTTAGCAACTTCTCTTATGGCCCTGAGGGCTTCGAGCCCATCAGCTTAACTAGCAAAAGGATGTAGGCCTGGGGCCTCACACCTAGTTAATGAAAGGGTATGGGCCTGCCTCTAATCAGGCCTCCCTTTGTTGCCTCCCCCTGAGGCCTGTTCAACTGGCAGGAAAGATCTTTCCTTACTGATTGGCCTTACAATCTCCTCCTAAGTGTTCATATGAATTTAACTTTCTAGTTTTCTCTTGATTCCTGCATTTTCATTTTCATTTCAAAATTTCTGCTTGGCTATAATTTTTTCTTCAGGAAATGACCATAATGTCTTTTAGTCCTGATTTTAGGAAAGTATTCAAAGAATCATAGGATTATGGCATAGTAGATTTAGAGCTATAGGGGACTTTAAAGATCACCAAGACCAAACTCTTATTTTACAGATCATAGAAGTAAGCATTTCCATTCAATCCACAACTTCAAAATAAAACAATAAATCAAACTGTGATTTACAGTATTTGCCAATTTCCAAAGCATAAATGCCCATACTAAATGTTTAAGGAAGCACACCCCTATTTGTGACTATTCCCTCCTCAATTCTCTCTCTCCTTTCCCCTTCTCTGTCTGTACTGTTGTCAGGAATTCTTGAAAGTTACATATTCTATTAAAGGCTCATTTTCCACTTACAGGATTGTATTCATTTTTGCAGGAAAACTAGCTTTCCTTGGATATAAACCTTTATCTTTCATTTTTGGGGACATCATACTCCAAGATTGTCTTTCCTGAATATCAGTTTCAGAATATTCTTATGTGGTCTCGACTATGATTTCTTGGTACTGAAACTCTTTATTTGTGGCCACTTGTAGTCTTTTTTACTTTGACTTGTAGGCTCTGGATTTTAGCCATTATATCAATGGGTGTCTTCAGTGTGGGGTTTATTTCAGGAAGTGATTGTAGGATCCTTTTTTTTTTTTTTTACTTTACCTTCTGCTTCTAATAGATCTTGGGTACTTTATGATTTCTTCAAATTTGGCTTCCAGGGTTTTTTATTTGGTCATGGTTTTCGGGGAGTTTGATAATTCTTAAATTATCTTTCCTGGACCTATTTTCTAGGTCTATTACTTTTGATAATAAATACCTTTAATTTTCTTCAGTTTTTCAATTTTTTTACTTTGTTCAAACATTTCTTATTGTTTCAGGGAGTTGATGAGTTCTGATTGCTTCATTCTATTCCTCATGAAGTCTGTGATTTGGGTAAGATTTTCCCCTTTCTGTTTTAAACAATTTTCCTTCCATTTTCTTCCTCCTTAGTTCTCATTTAAATTCTGATTTCATTTTTCATCTCTTGTTTAATTTCTTCCAGTCCTATTTATAGTCATTGTGGTCAAGCTCCCTTTTTCTATATGATTCTAAGTATTTTTTTTGTGGAGTTACTCTCTTTTCCTGGGTTTACCTCTTGGGCTTTACTTAACCCCATAGAATTTATTCATTGTGTTCAGTGGTCATTTTGCTTATGTTTTCCCTGGTGACTCTCCTCTCTCTCAGCTTATAGGTTTCAGTTTCATTTACCATGGTTTGCATTTGCTTCTCTAGCATAATCCCCTTCCTAGTCATTGATGGCTTCTTACCGTCTTTTTACCTTGAAGTCATGAATTGGATGAAAAAGCTTTCTTATATGATCTGTAAAATAAAGGGTTGTACACAATGACCTTTGAAGACTTATAGCTCTACAGTCTATGATCCTATAATCCTATGTTTCTTTGGATCCTTTCCTAAAATCAAGAGACCATCATTAATTTCTAGTTCAAAAGCATCACAATATTTCTCAAACCGTTCTATTTCAAATACAACAGTCCCGTTCTATAGGTTAATATGTTCCAGTATGCAAAAAAACCACACTCCTAAAGTAAAGTCAAACAAGCAATATTATACTACAATGATATTATAACACAATTTTCTAAGAATTGAAATGTATCAAATTATAGTCTGTCAATAAATATTTATTAGGCATATACTATGTGCCAGGCACTGCACTGAGCACTAGCAATTCAAATACAAATAAAAATAAAAACAGTCCCTACCCTCAAGGAAGCTGAAAAGTTGGTGGGGGGGAGGTAGCTGGTTCCAAAGAAGTCCAAAATCAGTGTAGCTGGTGGGAAATGGAGAGAAAACTGTGTTGAGCCCCCTATATACATAAAAGTCCTGGAGCTAATGGCCCCACCTTTCAGTCAAAGGGTTCAGTCAGAGGGGCAGAGGGTACTAATGAGATATCAGGCAAATTCTATCTTGCAGCCTATTGAGAATTCCTAATGGTGAGTTTCTTGGAGAAGAAAGACATGAAGGAGAGTTCCAAAGAAGTCCAAAAGCAGTGTAGTTGGTGGGAAATGCAAGGCAAATATACAAATTACCACCAACGTAGGAACACTGTTATGCCCTGCCCCCTCCTCCAGTTTCTCCATCTTGCCCCAGCTCACCTGGGTTTGTGTCCCCATCTCCACAAAAATGATTCTGCCTCAGCTTGTCACTGGGTTTGTGTCCCCATCTCCACGGAAATGATCCTGCCTCAGCTTGTCCCACTGTTTGTGTCCCCATCTCCATGGAAATCTAATTGTGTTCTTTCCCTTTAAATACTCTTTCTCTTCACTTAGTCCTGGCTGTTTGATTTGAGTAATTACTCCGAACAGTCACGCGCTTCAATAAATTCACATCTAATTTTATATCCGGGTCTCACTCGCTTTTTTTCAGCACAACACACAATCATACCAACATTGAGTATATAGGTAAGCCAAAGCACTTAAGTAAAACTCACCAGCACAGACATATAATTCCAAAATTATTAGCAACAAAGAACAGCAGACTTTTACCTTCATGTCATAAGAATAAAGCACACTAAGGTCAAGAGGAGTGCCCATTGAAGGCTAGAGAAAAATTATAAAACCAAAAATAGGAAAACAACTTTTTAAAGGCTGTAAATGTTAGTGAAAAGGAACAAAAGTTTTTTAAATTGCATTTCAAAACCATAAAATCCCAAAGAAGGTCTTCCAAAAATAGCAAGAAAAGCTGAGCTACATTCAACTTAAAATTCAAAAGCATCAAAGGAAAAAAATAAATAAAATTTCAATGAGAATATCTCCAATGCATGTAGCAGCATTGCTAGAAGAATCTGCTTAAAAAGAAATAGGGAGAATGAAGTAAAATAGTCAAGATCCCCAAAATAGAAAAAAATTCTGAAAAAAATACCCAAATCAACTCCCTCTTATGCCAGTGGTTTGCTATATTCTGGTGTTCATGAGCTGGCATGAAGACCTATCAGTTGCTTTACTCCTTCCATCCTTTTTGCAGACTGAACTGCTTTGCTCTTGGAGTGTGACTTTCTAATCACTCCCTCAGCCCCTCCCCCCTGGGAAGTGGTATCCCCTTTGATGATGATGATGATGGGTGATGATGATGATGATGATGATGGTGATGATGGTGATGATGATGATGATGATGATATAACATTAATTTAAAAAATTTTTGGTTCCAAATTTTTGCCCTTCCACTAACCTCTTCTCCCACTCACTGAGAAGACAAGCAACATGATACTCATTAGACATGTGAAGTCATGCAAAACATATTTCTACATTAGCCATGTTGCAAAAGAAGAAGAAGCAAGAAACATAAACTGAAAAGCAATGTGCTTCAATCTGTACTTAGAGCTAATTAGCTCTCTGTCTGGAGTTGGGTAGCATTTTTCATATTGAGTCCTTTGGAATTAATTGTCTTGGATCATTGTCTTGATCAGAGTAGCTAAGTCTTTCACAGTTGATCACGGTTACAGTATTGCTATTGCTGTGTCCAGTGTTCTTCTGGTTCTTCTCACTTCACTTTGCATCAGTTCATCTAAGTTTTCCTAAGTTCTTCTGAAACCATCCTCCTCGTCATTTCATATAGCTCAATAGTATTCTATCACAATCATATACTAGAACTTGTTCAATCATTCTCATTTGATGGAAAGACCCTCCATTTCTAATTCTTTGCCAAAGCAGTCTTTTCATCGAGACCACAGGTAATGGCAGATGATTGACTCAGCTGTCAGCCAATTAATTTCTCGCATTATTACTGACTTGTATTGATGTACAGAGAAAACCTAGTGAATGTATTTTCTCTGCCCAGGGAAGTTGTAAAAATGAATCAATCCATTAATTCTGAGCCCCTGATCAGAAATATCACTCTGGCAGACACAGTAGTTTTAAATCTCTCTTCAGATTGTTCCCCTCTTGAATGCTGCATTCAAACAATAGTACATACTGTTGAGCAACTCTTTTGATCAACAGCTTTATCACATTTGCCAGTTTAAGAAAACAATATATGCTTCTAAATACCAAACCTTGAGGGAAGCATCAGGTTCAAAGGAAGTGCACTCACTTTTCTGGGAGACAGAGCAAATGAAAATGACAGGCCTTAGTCTCCATCATGGACAAATCTTAAGAGAGCAGGTAGATGACCCTCCAATTTAGTGCAGCCCAGACATGACTCATGCATACTTCTTCCTGGCTCAGGAGAATCTCCACTATTGACCTACCATCTACTCCCCAGGGTAGCAATTCCCACCATTCCTTCTGCTCTTTGTTCTCACAAGTCGGTTCAACCTCAAGGTCAGGTAAAATTCTGAGGGGTGGGGGTTGAGGAAAAGGGTAATAGAAATACTGCCCTGACTCACAGACAAATATGTCTGGTGTCCTAGCACCCTTGGTGATGCATACTTCTTTTTAAAAATAATTAAATAATTAATTCATTTTTAGTTTTCAACATTCACTTTTATAGGATTTTGAGCTCTAAATTTTCTCCCCTCTCTCTCCTCCCCTTTCCCCAAAATGGCATGCAATCTAATATAAGCTATACATGTACAATCATATTCAACATATTAGTCATGTTGTGAAAGAAGAATCAAAAGGGAAAAACCATGAGAAAGAAAAAACAAAAAAAGAAAATAGTACACTTCGATCTGCATTCAGACTCCATAGTTCTTTCTCTGGATGTGTATAGCATTTTCCATCGCGAGTCTTCTGGAATTGTTTTAGATCATTGCATTGCTGAGAATAGCTAAGTCTATCAAAGTCCATCCTTGAACAATGTTGCTGCTACTATATAAAATGTTCTTCTGGCTCTGTAATGCATACTTCTCCTTTCCTCCCTCACACATTGAGAGAAGATACCCTAAACTTCACTAGTAATAATAAAAACAGCTTAGGTATGATTTTCAGGGTTAAAAAGTACTTTTGCCCACAACTCTATAAAGTAGGTAGTAAAAGTATTATTTTACAGATGAGACACTTGAAGATCATAAAGGTAAAGTAACTTGCCAGGTCACATAGTTTAAGTGCCACAGTCTGGTTTTGAATCTGGATCTTCTAATTCTAAGTGCAATGGGATACCACATAGCACTCATATGAAGGAACTCACTGAGGCAGATTAATTTCCTCTGGCTCCCGATGAAATCTGAGAGTAGCAAGAGAATTATGGGAAAATGATCTATGTCCATCAAAGTATGGCATCAACCACTTTGCTGCCCCAAATTCTTAGTTTTCCTCTTCCAACCTCCCCCCATCTCTTGTTAGAGAGGAAGCTCTAGGCCAATTGCCCGATCTTTCACTTTCTGAGACCCTAATGGTATTAGCAACACCCTTTGATAATGGCTTAGATGCTCTTGAGCTAAGAAGGGGGAAGAAAAGAGATCTAAAATAGGGTTTCCAGAGGAGCAGGAACATGGGAAGGAAGATGACAGAAGAAACAAGAAAGCCACTTTTTTCCACTTTGAATGTTCCTTGGAGAATCAGAGCTGAGTCAGGAGCCATTATTCCAATGCAGACAAACATGGCTGGTAAAGGCTGCTAAGCTTCTTTGTATTTCCTGTTCTCTTAGGGCACAAATAGCCCCAAGTAGAGTTTCAGCCTCAGTGAGCCTGGCAATGCTCTGGAAAGTATTAGAAAAAGAATCTCAAAGACAGCTTTTGGCAGATTTAGCTCAGCAATTTTTCTTCCTAATGAACCAACCTAAAGCTGGTTCCATGGGGTATATTAGTCACCCCTTGCCCAGCAGGCAGTTTATCAATTCCAGGGCTGTGTTGTTCCCCCTGAGGATTTAGGAACCAGCAGTTTGCAAGATGCTGTTCCTGGATTGGCCAGTCACAACTTGTTTTGCAGGAAAGGAGCAGCCTCTCACAGCTCCAATCAGTGCCCCCCAGCAATGGTTGTTCCTAGCCCTATCTGAATTCAACAATGCGTCCTCCTCTTTTTTCCCTTTTGGTTGATGAAATGGAGCTGGGCTTTAGTAGGGAGGCATGGGAAGAGGAATTTTTCACTGGGTTTGTGCCCATATCATGCCCTTTAACTTGAGAGTTTAGGAAGGGGAGCTTATCAGACTTCCTTGGGTGGGAGATAGTATAATGGAAAATGGTATAACGGGAAATGAGGAGACAATATGGCTTAGTGGAAAGATCACTGGACTCAGAGTAAAGAGAATTAAGTTCTAATCCTAGCTCTGTCACTGACCAGTTATGTTACCTTGGCTCAGTCTCTGGGTCAGTCCCTTGACTTCTCTGGGCCACATTTTCTTCACCTGTAAAATCGAAGGTTTTAAACTCGACCTCCAAACTTCATTCTAGTATTAAAATTCTGTAATTCGGGGGTGGGGGAAGAAGGTAAGATAAAGGAGAACTACGAATCAGTGCTTCCTTCTGAGTAAGTGATTTCTTAAAGGAGTGATTTCTAGAACCCTGGAAAAGAGAACCCCTCTCTTATGCTCAGAGTTGAAAGATACCTTAGAAGTCATTTAGGCCAACTCCTATCTAAATAAGAAATCCCTTTTCTACAGTCTTAATCAGGTAACAAGAATTTATTAAGTACCTACTATGTGCCAGGCACTGTGGTAAGTGCTGAGGTTATAAAAACAATGAAAGAATCCCTTTTTGCAAGAAGTACATTGTAATTGAGAAGATAATAAGGATATATATGTTATCAAGGGCTCAAAGTTCATTTGCATGAGACTCTTCTCATTAGCGGAGATTGATTACTCAATGTTCCAAGCCTTCATGAGAGTTGTAGAGTTGGTAAGAGCTTGGGAGAAGAGCGATCTTGGTCTCTAGGTTCCAGACTTGAGAGAAGACATCCGGTTCCAGATTCTCTTCAAGGAAGGTCTCTGGAGAGAAAGACTCTGGGAAGAAGTTAATGTGTAGAGGACTAAGCAGCTCGACCATGACCCTATTCCCAGCTAAAGATTTTGAGGAATTACCCCTTAAGTGAGATCTGGGACTTTCTCTCTTAGTTGAGCAGAGATGTCTCACTCCCAGTGAGAGAGCTCATTCACTCTGTGTATCCAGTATATTCTCATATGGGTAACTTCTCTGATTTCTCTTTGCTATTTGCTTTGACATATATAAACTATATTGTCAGCACCCATGCAGACCCTACATGTACACACATATATACATATTTATGTGTATATATCTATATATACATACATACCCATGTATGGAGAGACAGAGAGAGGATATGTATAAAATCAGCACACACACACACACACACACACACACACATACACACACGCACACACACAAACATGCCCATCTACAAAGCAGTTAATTACAAGGTTCTTTGGGAAGGAGGGCACTAGCAGTTGAAGAAGAATCAAGAAAGGCTTAGTGTAAAAGACAGTGATTGAGTTATATGTTAAAGGAAGAGAAGGATTCTGTGAGGCAGAGGTTAAAGAGAGAGTGCATTCCAGGAATATGAGGCAGCCAACACTAAGTCATAGAAACAAGAGATAGAGTGTCATACCCTGTCAAGTGATCATCCAGCTGCTACTTACTACCTATGTGACCCTGGGCAAATTATTTAACTTCTTTGGGCCTTAGTTTTCTCATCTGTAAAATGAGGTTTGGAGAAGGGATATACAAGGTCTCTTCTAGTGCTAAATCCAATGATACTTTGCTCAAAGTCTTTCAGTGAGGAGGAACTCAAAATCTTCCAAAGCAGTCTATTGCCCTTATGGATAGTTTTCATAATTAACAAATTTTTGCCCTTGAAAATCTGCCTTTCTACAACTTTGATTCCTTAAGTTTTGTCTTCTGGGACAAAGCAGAACCACTCTAAAAGGGATCTTTTGTTAGAGTTGGTATAGATAAGGATTCACTGGAGTGGATACCTGGGTTTCTGAAAAAGAGTCAAGTTGGGTTGTTAGCCTAGAAAGGAGGGGACGAGGGCAAGATGCTTCCAAGAGATCTGACCTAAGTTCAAACCCCAATCAATATTTTCTTTAATGACTTGAAATATGGAGTCCTGAATGTGCTAATTAAATTGGTAAAGTGTTTAAGCCTGGGATTGTATTAGCAAGGCAATAAATACAACATTGACAATAATTGTGAATATGCCTATGCAATTCTGTATCACAAAATTAGGGAGACTCTCCATATAGAAGGTAGAAGAAGTAAAACATTTATTCAGACACCAGAGAACCAAATCCTATAACCATGAAGTCCAACCCATCCAAGCAGCAAGCAACTGCCAAAACCAGTAAGCCCACTTTATCATAACAGCAAGCAACTTAAAACATAATATCACAGCATGGAGCCTCACCATCCCATAACCTTCCTGCCTTCTGCCTTGCCACCAATAATCGCTCACAGCACAGCTAGCACACCTCTGTTCTCACCCTCACCTCTAACTGCTCTCTCTAAGCATTTCCTGTCACCCACTTTCCTTTTCCTCTCAGCAAGCTCCTCCCACCACATGTGACTTAGGCTTTCTGTGATGTAAGCAGGTCACATGGGCCTATTAATGGGTGGGAAAGATCTTCAAATCTAAATGGTTATTACAAGGGTGGATGCCAAACATTTAGGAAGCAGGAATGCAAGCCACGCTTGACAAATTGGATTTGTCAAAATGCTATCCAATGGATTAAGCAATAAATCAAATCAATAAAATGAAGTTGAGCAGCAATGAGTTTCAGGTGGTCCAGTGCTCTTGAGTAATTAAGCCTTTACCATTCTTTTCTCTGGGTTTCACAGGATGCAGTTGTATCCCTTCATTGGGGTCAGTAGCCCCAGGTTAAAGCCACTTACTAGTTGTGTAACCTTGGAAAAGTCGCTTCGCTTTTCTAAGTCTCAGTTTCTTCACCTGTAAAATGGAAGTAATAATGCTTGTACCATGAAATTATCAAGATGGAGCCAGGTCTCAGTGAGATGTAAGGAATGAGAAAGGAAAAGGTTTAAGATGAAAGAACAACCTTTCTCTTAGCCCCACAGAGAATGCATAATCCATTAGACTTGCTTGGGATATTAATTACACACAAGCTGTTACTGGACGAAGACCCCTACCTTTACCTCGGCCTGGACAGTGCCCTTATTAAAATGTGGCATCTGGAAGAGAGCACAGTTCTGTGTCAAACTCCAGATGTGGTCTGATCAAAGAAGAGTCTAGCAGGAGTATCACTTCACTCATTCTGGACACTGTCCTCCGATTAGCCTGGACTTGGTTCTCATTAGACTTTTGACTACTACCTAACATCGTACTACTGGATCTTGCCATCCATCAAAACTCCCAGGTATTTTTCATGTAGACTATTCTCTAACCTATTGTCTCCACCAACATTATTAATCTTTTGAGCTCAAAATGTAGGACTTCCCATGTATCCAACTACATTCCATTTCTTTATTTTCAGCCCTTAAGTCTAGCCTGCTGAGCTCTTACTAGATCCTGAGTCCATTGTCTGTTGGCTTAGTTATTCTTCTGAAAAGCTGCTCAGTGTCACCTTGCCTCCACCCCATTTTACAGATGAGCAAACTGAGGCCCAAGAAAGTGAAGTGACTTGCCCAGTGTCATATAGATGGCAGAGTGGCAAAGCAGGGATTCAGATTAGGATCTGGTGATACTAATTTCAACCCTTCTCAAAACGCATGATGCTACACCATTCCTCAATAGACAGATATTTACTTTGTTTTCAGTTCCTTGCTATCCCCAAAAGTGCTGCTATGAGTATTTTCATTCCATTGAATCACGGGATATTAATGCTGAAACGGATCTGAGAGATCATTTAGTCCAAGGCCCACAGGTTACATTTGAGGCAACTGAGTCCTAGGGAGCCGAACTGATTTTTCCTTGATCCCACGTTAGTGGTAGAGAACTGATTAGAATGTGAGTTTATTGATTCAAGTCTAGGGTTTGGGGTTTGTTTTTTCCTGTTTTCCCATTGTTACATACCATTCAGTTGGTCCTCCTGCATCTGTATGTTTTTTGAAAGAATTTAAATTTTTTTACATTATTAAAAATTGTTATCTAAGTTTAGTCAGTTTTGTTGTTCACTCGTTTGAGGTTTTCTTGGCAAACATACTGGAGTAGTTTGCCATTTCCTTCTCCAGTTCATTTTACCAATGAGAAAACAGGGTTAAGTGACTTGCCCAGAATCACACAGCTATCAAGTATCTGAGGCCAGATTTGAACTCAGGAAGATGAATGAGTCTTCCTGACTCCAGGCCAAGCACCCTATCCACTGTGCCACCCAGCTCCACCTTAGTCACTAGAGGCAAGTAGAGGTGAGATATTGTGGAATTACAGAGCAATTTGCATTAACAGGATATAACAGTTCATAAAAAGTGAATAAGTATGCATGCAAATTTTAAACATTCAGTCACCTAAAGAGAAAATTCACAGATGTATGGGAGAAAAAACCTGTAATTGACACTGAAACTACTGTGGGGCTCATCAACAATCCACCTTTTAGTGATAAAACTACCATACTGGGCAAACTGGGAAGTCCAAAACCTACAACTACAATGCAAGTCTGAATGTTGCAGAAGGAAAAAAGGCAGTATGAGTAAGAATCCCCTTACACAGCACAGGTCCAAGATATATGTGGATTTGTACACACATCACTGTGTTATACTTCGTGGAAACTATTTCTATTTTCAATTTCACATTAGTTGATGTAAAAAAATAACTTGAGCCCACACAAACAACCTTTTAAAAGTAGTTAGCTGCTACCATTTCCAAAATGTCAGAGGTATTCAAACAAAACAAACAAAAAGGGCAAATTGTGACAGGATGGTATTCATAAAATACGTATTTTTTTCCTGGACAGTGTCCTCTCCCAAATTCAAAGACACTGTGTAAAGATGTTGTTGGAAGAATGTTACAGAACCCAGCCTTGTACATTTTATGTGAGTCAAAACCATTTTGAACATGACAGGAACCCAGAGTTCAGTTACCTTTCCCAGTCTCTGCTTTCTCCACTTGAGGATCATGATTGGAGTCTGTGTCAGTTGCAAGACATGTGAGAGTTTTCACTGCCTGTGGGAGACTCTTCTCTTTCATTTGCCATACTGAGTTGGTTTCTGTAATTACTACCTCTTCTGCCCATCCTCTCTTCAGAGTTGTTGGATACTTTATTACCATTCCCTGGAGATGGAGGAAAGTCATCTTCAATTGTGTTACCCTCCCTATAAAATCCAGGCTCAGCTGATGGGAGGAGCTGCTGGTACTTGGTGCATTAGCCAGATGGCTGCAGTCTGCACTTGTGATCTCTCCCTGGTCTAAAGGGTAAGAAAGTGGAGTCCTGCTGATACCTAGGGCTAAGGCCTCAGACGGCTGCTGCTGGTATTGAGCTAAATGATGGTGAGTCTCCTTCAGTTGTGGCCTCTGCATTCCCCCCACCTCTTCATCAAGCTGAGTAATGAAGTCATTGAGCGTGTCCTGACTGCTCTTAAGTTCTCTACTATATTTCTTCTGTAAAGCCAACTCTCCTTCAAACTTTGCAATTTGTCTCTGAGACGGTTGCCTCCAGGCTCTTGATTCTCCTTAGCATTCTGTATTTCACCATTAACTTTTTGCCTGTTTGGTAATCAGGAGTAAATTTCCAGGCACTCAGTTCATTGTAGGCTTGTTTCTGTTTTTCTTTAGTCTATTTCCAGTTCACCTTTCATTTTTAGGAAAAACAAGTTGATTACTGATCCACCAATATTGATCTCATTTGGACAACATGTTTGAGGTACTAGATTTCTCTTACATCTCTTGTTCCTTGGTTGCCAGTCTCATAAGAATATTTTCTCTTCTCGCAGACTTTTGTTGCTGTTTTAGCTTTTCTTCAGACTCACTCAAGCTAGTTACATCATTAGAGTTCAAGTCTGTGTATTTGCCTTCCAAAGCTTATTCATATTGCTTCCACCCTAGGATTAATTCATCTTTTGTCATAACTTTGAAGTTTATTTCTTTTTGGGGGAGAGGGTCTTCATCTATAATTTTCCTTTTTTCTCCACACTGAGGCTGCCGCTGCCAACTTGTCACATAGACTGACCAAAATGCTGACCCCCTCATGGATGCATGAACCAGGTTTGATTTGATTGACCTTACCACTCTAAGTCACCTAGGTGCCTTCAACCCTAAAGAACAGATCCTCCTCTCCCCACGGAGACACGCTCTAACCTTCATTTATGGGACTCACTGCTACAAAATAGCTCTGGAAAAAGAAATCAAGAAATTTAAATTTTAAGAAATTACATACAAAAAACCTTTCCTCTCCTACCCTGTCCTTCATTCTTTTTTTTTTTTTTTTGGAGGGGAAAGGCAGGGCAATTGGGGTTAAGTGACTTGCACAATGTCACACAGCTAGTAAGTGAGTCAAGTGTCTGAGGTCGCATTTGAACTCAAGTCCTCCTGACTCCAGGGCCAGTGCTCTACTCACTGCACCACCTAGCAGCCCCCCTGTCCTCTATTCATTATGATTTATTCTCCATTTCTTATCTCAGATTTTTTGAAAAAGTTTTATTATGGCCTTTTGTTTTTCCATCCCTTTCATTTCCCAATATATTTCTTGCCCCTTCCTCAATCTCTCTCCAACCATGAGAGATCTTCTGAAAGAAATAAAAAGTCCAATTTTGAGTCAGTGTTCCTTCCTCTTCTCTTCTTCTCTGTTTGGGATAGAGTATATGTTACTTTAGGGCTAGCCTAGCTAATTAAGTTCATAAAAGCCCATCGCATGTTTGCCTGTAGAGTATAAAATTTTGGGTCATTACAACTCTTTTTTTGGGGGGGGGGAATAGAAAAATATTTATTTAAGAAAGTTATGAACTTTAGAAAGGACTTATATCCAAGCCTTTAACAAAACATTTAGTAGATCTCCTTCCAATCGCTCTGTTTCCCTTTCCCTAAATTCAGCACAACATATACAAACTCTTGATCCCACATTTGGTGGATTCTATGGCTACCAGAAGGTAATGCTAGCTAATACTGCCAGCATTAACTTCTGTACTTCTCCTCAAATGGTGGTGGTTCTGTGACAATCTTGCAACCTCCAGGGGTTCCCTTGTTTAGGTCCACTCCTAACCTTATTCTTAACTGGCTGCCACACAACATGTTCTTTGTGCCATAACAACTCTTAGTAAGCTGTGGAAGGATTGTGATGTATATCAGGGGAGACAAAATCATGGATCCTTGAAGTATTGAATTACTCTCTCCTCTCAGTGCTAATCAGATGCCCTCTATCATCGTCTTACATCTTCCCTAAGCTGCTGTCTTCCGTCAAGGAAACTTAAAAGAAAAGGGGCCTTGGAGAGAAGAGATCAGAATGTGCACATGAATTGACATTCAAAGAGGGTGGATGTTACATTCTAGTTGGCAGAGTCCAGCAGGTCACTGGAAGCCCAGGAGGCTGAGGCAGCTAGACGTTACGTGGGTCAGTGAGCTAAGTCAGAAGCGTGTGATTCATGGGTCAGGAGTAATGGATGAGAAAGGGCTGTGGCCAGAGAACAATGCTGAATGTCAGGAACCGAAAACTCACCCTGAGAGGAAGAAGAAATTATGAGTGCTGAGGTGAGCCACTGTGGATCAATCAGACAGAATCGGGAGCTGAAAACAGAAGGCCGAATCCCAGAATCATCATCACAAGATGGGGGGTCATTGAAACTAAAAGTACGTAAAGCATCTAAGTGGAGAGCAGCCAAAAATGGATAGACATTTTCCATGTGTTTAGTGCACACACTGACAGCATGGCCTCTAGAGATTAGCTTACTCATGCCCATCAAGTTACGAAATGTTGGTGCTTGAGTGGAGAACAGTCCAAAGCCCGGCCATCACAAATAACGATAGCTAATGTTTATAGAGAGCTTAAAATTTGAAAGGCACATCATGTATATTATTTAGTCTAATATTTACAACAATCTTGTAAAGTGGGTGTTATTGTTATCCTCGTTGTAAAGATAAGGAAACCTGGGCCAGGAGAGGTTAAATGAATGGCCCAGGGTCTCACAGTTAGATAGCTCCAGAGGCAGAATTGAGACTTAGGTCTTCCTGACTCCAAATCCAGTGTTCTATTACTCTCCAACACTTCTAACTTTCTTCCCAACCCAGGGAAGAAGATCCAAGTAAGCCAGCAAGCAAGTAATGAGCATTTTTAGGCACCTACTATGTGCCAGGCACTTTGCTTGGTGCTGGGGTTACGACATAAATGAAATTAATCCCTGCCCCAAAGGAGCATATCTTCTTTAGGGAAGGCAACATACATACATTTAATATTAACAAAATCTGTACCATTGGTTGAGAGCTGTTTCTTTTCCCATCCTTGTCATCTCATATCAGTCAAATGTCTTCCCCTAGCATCTCTTCCTTCACTCCTGTTTGACATGAAGAAGTGGCTTTTTTCTTTTATATGCACCCTCGATCCCATCCCCCAGCCATCGTTTCTAGGAGATTGTTTCCACTATCATTCCCTCTAATCTTCAGTTTTTCTCTAACCATGAGCCCCTTCCATGACATCTATGAATATGTTCATGTTTCCTTCGCCCTCAAAGAAAAACTTCCCATTTGATCTGACCATCCCTATTAGCTGTTGTCCTATATCTCTCCTCTCCTTCCTGGCTGAACTCCTTGAGAAAGCCATATATAACTAATGCCTCCTCTTCATCTCTTGTCACTTGATTCTAAATCCTTTGCAACTTGTCTTCCAACCTCATCATTCCACTGAAACTGATCTTCCAAAGTCACAGGGATTCCTTATGACAAATAGAAAGGCCTCTTCTCAATCCTCGTCCTTCTTGACCTCTTTGCAACCTCTTCTACTGTCATTCATTCTCTTTTCCTCTTTAGGTTTTCATGCCACTGCTCCCTCCTGGTTCCTCCCCTACCTGTTTGATCCTCCCTCAGTTTCCTTTGCTGGATCTTCAACAGGGGAAAGTTCACTAACTGGTTTAGCTGGCTGTCCTTGGCCATCTTCTCTTTTCTTTCTATACTATTTCTCCTGGTGATCTCATCAGCTCCCAGAGTTCCAATTATCATCTCTATGCAGATGATCCCAGATGTGCATATCTAGCCCTAACCTCTTGGATGTCTAAAACTGGATGGCCCATAGACATCTCAAACTCAACATGTCCAGAAAAGAACTCATTCCCTTTCTCCTCAAACCTTCCCCTCTTCTGAACTTCTCTGTTACTGGGTGTATGAGGTGTTCGGGGAGAACTAGGATTTCTGGTATAAGGGCTTGCCAAATGCCTTTGCTCATTCACTTTTGGTGTCCATCAGATTCACCCATCTCTCACTTGTGGCTTCAAGAAGCTGTAGCATGTGCAGTGGCCACACCCCAGTAAACTGTCTTGGCAGATGGGCTAAACCAGGTTGAGGGTAACTGATGGGCCTCAAACCTGTTGGTGAATTAGGGGGATGTCTACTGCAAGCATACGAAGACTTTCCCTGGTGGAAAGGGCGTATGAGAACAATTTGCTTCAATGACCATGAAGGTAGCTGAAGCAGGTGCTTTGGAGTGCTTAGGGCTTGGTCAGACATCAAAGATGCCAAAGTCATCTACCGAATCCTGGACCATTTCCAGTTGTCTTGAATTTTGTCATGCCACTGGACTTCAATGACTCTGGAAGAGAGAGTGAGGCTGATGGTTTGTGCAACTCTGACTCACTTAAATTAAATTCAAGCACAAGTCAAGACATCACCTGTGATGTCACCAGTCCTCTTTGAAAATGCAGGGCAAATAACAATCACTGTTGAGGTTACCACCATCTTCCCATTCATCCAGGTTTGAAACATCAGTGTTCTCCTCAACCCCTTGTCCATAATCACTTCACATATCTAACCTATTGCCAAATCTCGTTATTTCTATCCTTATGACATTTCTTATATATCTCCCCTTCTGTTTATCACACACGCCACCATCTTGGTTTAGGCTCTCCATTAGCTCTCACCTGGGCTATTGCAATAGTTTTCAAATTGGTCTGCCCGCTTTGAGTCTCCCCCTACTCTAATCCATCCTCCACTTAGCTTCCAAAGTGATTTACCTAAAGCACACCTTTCTCCCAATTAATAAACTGTGGTGGCTCCCTATGACCTCCAGGATCAAATATATATTCCACTGTTAGGCTTTTAAGGCTCTTTACAATCTGACTCCTTCCTACCTTTACAATCTTCTTATAGTTTACTCCCTTCTGTGCCTTTTGTGATCCAACTTTGCTGTTTTTCAGTCCTTTCCAACTCTTTGTGACGCCATTTGGGATTTTCTTGGCAGAGATACTGGAATGATTTGCCATTTCCTTCTCCAGCTCATTTACAGATGAAGAAACTGAGGCAAATAGGGTTAAGTGACTTGCCCAGGGTCATACAGCTAGTAAATGTCTGAGACTGGATTTGAACCCATGAAGATGAGTCCAACTGATTCCAAGCCCAGTGCTCCATCCACTGTGCCACCTAGCTCCCCAACCTATCAGTAAAGAGGAATGCAAATACCAGAACTGAGATGTGGAGGACATTGACCATCACAGTGTTTCATTTCTTTGTTCCAAGCAGAGCTCAGTGTTCTTATCCTCATATTGCTATTCAATCTTTTTTTTTTTGCTTTTTTTTCTGGAGAAAATGAGCCTTTTCTATTTTGTTCAAGATAAGTACCAAAACAGAGAATCATTTCTGCTCTTGACACAGATATAGCTATTTGTTTTGTGCTCACCAGGTGACTCTTCCACGATCATTTCACTTCAATTCAACAGGCTCTCTATGGAAGCACTTGTTTCTTAAGTGCTTACTATGTGCAAAGCACTATGTTAAGTCCTAGGAGACAAACACAAATAAAACAGTCCCTTAAACAGCTTACATTCTGCTTTTCTCTGTAGCAGCCCTTCTGTGTGAGAATATAAATGAATATAAAAGGGAAAAAAGGTAGATCGGAAAGGGCATTGCTATCTTTGCCACGTAGCTATCAAGTCAGGGCCAGAAAAGACTCAGCTCCTTTTGTTGGCATTTGATTAAGCAATGTTAAACCCACCTGTAGGCCAATGTGACAAAGAAGAATGAATAGCTTTATCTTATATCTCCTGCCACTAATTATTTTATATCCATTGAACTCTCAAAGCATCTTCAGCCTTTCCTTCTCTCTTCTACTGCCACCAATCTTTGCTAGTCCTCTAAGGATTCCTGATTCATGATAGTATGGCATGTGGTCTTTGCCAGGAGGTTCTCCAATGGTCTTGGGGTCACTGCTAGGTGTTTATATATCAGTTTTATGGGTATAGGCTTTGGCTGTAGTACTCACTACCTGCTGTCTACCTTACCTCCCATTTGCTAGGCTGTAGTGACTAGGAAGTTCTCCTTAATGAAGGATATCTGATAACTCTTGGTCACAACCAGAGACTATGAGCCACTATACCCAGCAAAGAAGGATGGTGAACAAGGGCTGGGTGAGTGCTCCCAGTCTAAGATTAAGTCTTTTAATTTCCTATGTCTGGGACTGAATGGTAGTCCTTTGTCCCAGACACCTATCTGACTTAAGGTTTGAAATTCTCGAGATCCTCACCAGCTTGGGATGCAAATAAATTTGAGCTATAACAAAAGCCATACAAAAGTGACAAAGCCATTGTCTTCTACCTACCTGGCCCATATTCCTCCCTTTATACATATATGTCCTGACAACAAGCTCCCAGGTTTTTTTTTTGATATCCCACATATTTATTAAAACTTGCTTACTACGCACTAGGCTCTGGACCAGTTACTCGGGACATAAAGACAATTTCTTGTCCTTAAGGAGTTTATATTCTACTGGAAGTACATACTAAGCATGAGGAGGATCAGGGAATCAGGAGAGAACCTTGGAGAAATCTTCATAGTTAAGGGGCTTTTGCAATAGTTCAAGTTAGAAGTAATGAGGGCCTGAACTAGGATGTCAACTATGTGAGTAGAGAAAAAGGGACAGATGTGGAGGTATAATCAACGAGACTTGGTAATTGATTAAAGACATAGGATGAAAGTGAGTGAAGGGTTGAAAATGCCCCCTAAGTTCAGAACCTAAATGACTAAAAGGACCTTTAATGGAAATAAGCAAGTTTAAAGGAAAGATGGGTTTCGAAGGGAAGGGGTGAAGATGAGTTCTATTTTGGACTTATTGAGTTTGGAATGGGGGAAAACAGCGTACGAAAGGAAGCTGAAAAGTGTGGAGGGCAGTGCAGAAGTAGGTACTCTGAATGGAGGATGATGGAAAAGTCCAGAGGAATGTAGTCAGATAGGAACGAAGAGATGGCTAGACTGGACTCGTTCCTTAAATGGAGAGAGGAAAAGGAGAATATGAGCAGAAAATTTTATTTCCTTTAAAGTCCACTGAGTGGGAGGCTCTTCTCCCTCAGTAATTTTTCCTCTTTAAGACAATCCTCTTTCCAGAGGCAAGAGACACTCTTTAGTGAGAAGCCAGGGCACATGTATCATCCCAAGTGGCTTCATCATGATGCCACCAGAAAGGGCCAGGGAGTGTTCTCAGCTCCATGGGAAGTGACCAAGCCAGAAAAGACTGGCAAGACTACTTTTATTACCCGTGTTACACAATTATAGTTAGTGTGTACTTGGCTCCGCCTTTTAAAAATTTGCTTTTCACAAAGGTCCTTCCAGATTTCTTTATATTTCTCATACGTGCCTTTCTTAATTGCACTGTAGCATTCTATTACATTAACATACCACTATTTATATAAGCATTTCATTGTTGTTGGACATCTTAGATTGTCTTTTTTTTTCCCAATTACAAATAGGACTCAGCTCTGCTATGATAGCTTTTGAACAGTTAGTCCTCTTTTTTGTTTGGTTTTGATAACATTTTCAAAACAAAGGAAATCTTGGGTCAAAGGTCATGTTTTCATTAACTTTCAGTGTTTATACTGCCAGATTGCTTTCCAAAAACATTTTCAAGTCTATAATTCCACTGGCATTGAGTGAGCACACCAGTTTCTCTGCAACCCTGCCAACATTGTTTCATGGATTTCCATTATTTTTGCCAATCTGGGGTGGGGAGGGGTATTTCAGCTGTTTTAATTTTCATCCCTTTGACTATTAATGAGGTTGAGCATTTTTCAAGTGATTATGAAATTTTTAAAAAAAAATTTGTGCTGTCTCTCAATTTTGCCAAGGCTAGAAGTGAAGATGTTATTCACAGGCCTACTCCTTTTGGTGATCAGCATGGGAACTTTAACTTGTTCCATTTTTGACCTGGACCAGCTCATCTTCTCTTATGCAATCTGGTTCCTTACTACCAAGCCTTTCTATGGGTTGACCATGACACTAGACAAAATAAAAGACATTGAAGTGATGTGTGGGATCTGAACTTTGGTCAGAAAGATCTCTGTTTGAATTCTACTTCAGATACTTAATAGCTATACAACTCTGAACAAATCACTTGACCTCCATCTGGTCCCTCAGTTTTCTCATCTGTAAAATGGGGATAATAATAGCACTTAACCCGCAGGGTTGTTATGAGGATCAAATGAGATAATAAATGCCTAAAACATTTTATAAACCTCTAAGGGCCACATAAATGATAGTTACTGTTTCTAATGCTTTGATATGATGCCTATATTTTAATGTCAGACATATCTTTATATTTGCCATGAATATTTCTCAGTTTGTTCTTTTTTATTCATATTTTTTGTTCTGCAGAAATTCTTTGTTTTAACATAACCAAGCACCCTTCTCTTTTCCTAATAATTCTTTTTATTTTTTGAATGATAAAAAAGCTCTCTGTCTTCCATGATCCAGATAAGTACCTTATTCTATATAACTCATTTTTCAATAGGTTTTTAAAAATGTTTAAATCTGTCATCTATCTAGAATCCATTGAGGTACATGGCTTATGATGTGGATCTAAATCCATATGACTCAGAGTTGCTGATGATTCTTTCAATATACATTTGTTAAGTAATAAATCCTTTCTCCAGTTCTTATTTTCTATCAGTTTAAGACTAATTTTTGTGTAGATTTATGGTTAGATGTTTCATTTATCCTGTTTGTTTCTCTTTTTTCCCATTACCATATAGTTTGTTCATAACCACTTTGTATATGTTTTAAAATCTCAGAGTAAGAGATGACCTTCATCAGAACTATTTGTGTTTGGTCCCTAATGTATGCCTGTTAATCTTGTCTAGTTGTTTCTCATTTATATTTTGCTATCATTTTATGCAGTTTGATAGAGAAATCTCTTGATAGCTTGATTGGTATTGCATTAAATATATACATTGAGTGGGGGAATATTCTCATTTTTACTATATTAATCCACCCCATCCATGCACCTTGAATTCCTCTGCTTTGTTTCCTTCTGTCATTATAATCTTACAGGTTTATAGTTGTCATGTGTATTTTAAGTAAGTTAATTTATGAATAAACATCTGATGCTTTTCAGGATTGTTGTAAATGGGCTCTCCTTTTAATATTTTCTTGAAATTTATTGCTGGTAAATAAGAATGCCTTCTAACACAGATGTGCCATAGACTCAGAGCATATCAAAAATTAAAACCTTGGATGAATCCCTCAAGAAGCTTTTAATTATCATGATTAAAGAACCCAGTCACCTCTGCCTGCTTCTCAATACTGGAAAGAGGTGACAGAAAAACAGAGGAATACTGTCTCTGTGAAGTATTGAAAAGAATTGAGAAACCACATTTGAACAAAAGGACAGTTAAGTAGCCCACTTAAAAGAGGAGAATAAAGGACTGGCAGAAACAGCAGGACATATGCAGTATGTAGCACATATGATAGGAAGGCATCTGTCATAGAGATAAAGGCTGCCTGGGCAGCCAGTCTTCAGATAACTTTGAACCATTGATCTAACCTTTGAGGAAACTGATTTTAGTGAAGAAGAAACAGGCAGAGAAATGCCTCTTTAACAACAAAGGGGTGACTCTGTGTGTGTGTGTGTGTGTGTGTGTGTGTGTGTGCACGCACCATAGGTAAAATACCTAATTATGGATTTAATATATTCTATGTAACATATTTAATTACATATCATATATAAATATAACTTAGTTATAAGTTATATATAATATATTTAGTTATATGTTATATTTTTATATATGTTATATATAATATATATTTTAAATTATATGCTATTAAATTTTTGACTTTTGGGAAATATACTACCAAAGTTTACTTTAGTTATTGGTCTTTGGGTTTCTTTTCTTTTCTTAAGTTATATTTTATTTTTTTCAATGAGCAAAAATCTACCTTCTCACATGCGCACTCAACAATGCCCCCCACCCTGCTTCCACCCCATCCCACTGAGAACAAAAGAAAAACCAAACTTCAGGTTTCTTTTATACATTGGTGAAAGCCTGGAACATTTGGCTTTTCTTTTTAACTGGTACTTTTGGACATTCGCATTAAAATGCAAGTGTAATAGAAGCAATCCCATCACAGAATGTGCTTTGGCCCAGCACTTAGCCCAACACTTCAGTGCTTAGAAGTTTCAAGCACATAGCAGGCACTTCATACATTGGCTTGTTGCCTGAACGGCTCTGTAGGGGATGGAATAGAAGTTTCTGTCCCTTGCTAAAGAACTTGCTGAACCAGAGGCTTCTGGTTGGTCATTCGGTTCCTCCTTACCTCGATGCCTCTCCCAATAGGGAGGAGAGAGGAACTATGGAACTAGGATTGACCATGGAGTTGAGTAGAGGTGAGAGAATATACTCTCCTTGGAATTCCACAGGATTCCACCTTCTCTTTCTGTTTTGAGAGCCTCTCTCTTGAATTACTTCTCATGAGTAAGGAGCACATGTGCTGCACAGGTGAGCCTGAGCCCTAGGCCTTAGGCCAAACTTAACTTTAACCTAACCTTAGGCCTCTGTCTCTTTGTCAAACAATTCATCTTGTCCCAACTAGATATCTGCCAGCTCTGTAGAAGGCCTGCCATGTGCCTCACCTACACCTTCATAGTCGTCCTCAGGAGAGCAAGAATAATTTCCTGAGAAAGTTCCTATCTTGGGCTTATTGTGTGAACATTGATTTAGACTTGGAAAGGACTTCGGAGGTCACTGAGTCCAATCTGCTCATTTTTAGATGAAGTAACTGAGGCACAGAAAGGTTAAAGTGATATTTGGTCAGTGTCATAGAGCTAGTAACTGCTTGAGGTAGGATTTGGACTCGGTGCTCTATCCACTGTGTGGTCCTAGCTGCCTTTTATCCTTTAGTGGGGAAGGAGTGCCCCAAACTATTTTTCCATGGCTTGACTCCCTTCCCAGTGAAAGCCACTTACACAAAGACCATGTGTGCAGAATGGCAAACAAATTGATTTATCCAAAGATATGGGAGAAATTAAACAGACGAGAACGTAGGGACAATGCACAGAGTGAATGAACTGGCCCACTGGGAGGGAGAAAGAGAGAGAGAGAGAGAGAGAGAGAGAGAGAGAGAGAGAGAGAGAGAGAGAGAGAGAGAGAGATTTTCAGTTCTCACCCAAGGGGAAATTCCCAGAAGTCTTTAGTATGGAACACTAGGGATAGTGGTGATGGAAATGTAGGTTGTTCTAGATGTTAGCTTCTTCCTAGAGTCTTTCTTTCCCTTCAGGGATCTGTGAAGAAAATTTGGACCTGTGTGTCTTCTCTCTCAAAGGAGAAGCCTTTGAGAAGACAAGGCTCTCTCTTCTCCCAAGCTCTTGCCAACTCCATACCTCATGCTGGCTTGGAGCACTGAGTAATCAATCTCTCCCAACAAGGAGAGTCTTACACAAAGAGACTTAAGCCCCTGGTTACAAGTATAAAGTTCAGAACTTTTCAAGGACTGCCTGTCATTTGTAGAATCTGTAGAACCATTGTTGCTCTTTCTCTCTTCTCTCTCATTGTTCTCCATGTCTCCACTCATTTTTGCTACCTTTGAGCACTCGAAGAAATAAGATATAGAATTCAAACAGGCCCCAATTCAAATTGACCTAGAGTTGAACAAATGTATGCCCTCTGAGGGCAAGGACTGTTTCATATTTTTATTTATATGCCTAATATCTAGCAGAGTACTTGGTGGACAGTTTTTAAATGTTGACTTGAGATAAGTTGAATTCATAGGGTCATATATTTAGAGCTAGAAAGGACCTCAGAGCCCATCAGGCAGCTAGGTGGCACCATAATGCACACAGAGTGCTGGGCCTGGTGTCTGGAAGACTCATCTTCCTGAGTTCAAATCCAGCCTAATACACTTACTAGCTGTGTGACCCTAGGCAAGTCACTTAACTTGTTTACCTCAGTTTCCTCATCTGTAAAATGATCTGTAGAAGGAAATGGCAAACCACTCTAGTATCTTTGCCAAGGAAACCCCAAATGGGCTTAAGCCACAAAGAGTAGGATACGAGTGAACAACAACAGAGTCCAACTAGACCAGCCCCCTCATCTAAAAATGAGAAACGGAGGCACAAAGTGGCATGCAACATCCCACATGTGGTAAGTATCAGAGGTAAAATTTGAACCCAGGTCTAGAACATTCTAGAACAAAAGTTTTTCCCCCTTTACTGTACCACATTTCTCTGATGATTATGAGATGTTCACAGAAGCATGGGAAGACATACTAATTGATCTTGAGAAGTAAATACAACCAGAAAAATGAGATATCCAACGATTATAATGATGTAAATGGACAGCATAGCAAAAAAAAAACCAACGAATTTAAATGCTGAATAATTATAATGAACCGTTTTTATAATGTCTCTGAATAAGGTATGAGAAAATGGAATTCCTCCCTTCACTAGAGAGATGAGGGACGAGGGGTACAAAACATTGTTTATACTGTCAGACTCAGTCGATGTTGGTTAATTTTACTGAGCTGCTTTCTTCCTCTCTTCTCTTTATTAATATATATTTTTTGTTGCAAGGGATGCTTACTGGGGAGCAGAGGGGGAAAGGTCTATTTGGAAATGAAGGTGATATAAGAATCAAAGATATCAAGAAAAATATTTTTTAAAAAAGAGGAAAGATTTTTTGTTTCTCTTCAAAGGCCATGTGCAAACAATGTGAGAAGCTCCGAATCAAAAATATTCATTGAATACTTATCCTGTGTCCAGCACAGTGGCAGGCACTGTGGGGTTTGGGGTGGGTAGTAAGAAGTACTACAAGATATTGCCTCTGCACTCAAGAAGTTTATAATCCTTTTGGTCGAGCAAGATTTACCATGTAACAACCAATTAGAGGATAAGTACATGGTAGTAAGTAATTGAGAGCTAACACCTGTTGTACATACTCGAAATGCTGGAGTAGTACAGAGAAGGGGGTTATCACTCTGTACTAAGTGCAGGCTAACTCAAGTGCTAAGGGCGTTAAGAACAGGTGCAAGAATTTTTTTCCCCTTCGCAATCCCTGGTAACTATTTAGAAACGCCCCTGAGCCCTTGAAGGGGACTAAGTAGCAAGAATAACAGGCTGTGTGGTGTACTGTAGGGGTGTCAAATGTGAGTTTGAACTCTATTAAAATGTAATTGGGAAATATGTAACGAAATAAATAAAAATACAATAGATCATAGATAATGTTAATAGGTAGTTTTCTAAATCAGTCCATAGGGATCCTGATGTACAGTTTAGGGGCTTCCATATCTATTTGAGTTCAACACCATTGGAAAGTCAAAAGGCCTCAGTTACAGAAATAGAGACTGTCCAAGTTGGAGGGAGATTTGTTCTGTAAAGTTTGGATTCAGTCTAAGGGCTTCACTTGAGGCCCTAGAGGGGCACATGGGGCCTCAAGGCTAAAGGTTCCCCACCCCTGGATCAGCCCACATATTCCATTTGCATACCTGTAATATCAGGAGAAGGTAAATAAAGCCTCAAGGAAACTGGATTGGGGTACGTGGCAAACGTGATGGATAAGAGTCACACTGGATGGATAGGCGTGTATAGATTGTGATGGGCATCACAGTGAAAGAGTATCCAAAAAGAGGAAGTCTCAGATCCACTTGAACACCTAAGGCACGGTCTCAGTTCCTCAAATCCAGCTCTAAAACAGAGGTGCAGTACAGAGTCGGCTATATTTTGGACAGGAACCCTGATCTAAAACTTGTAATATGCCTGGAAGAACTCTCTAGTCCACATAAATCTCTAGCTTCTTGCTGTGCCTAGAATCTTCACCATTAGAATGACTCTTTTGGACTACGCTGTCTGTTGAAGGCCCTTGTTAAGATGCATGTAACTCATTTCCAGGATGATTAAACTTTGAACAGTAATTATTAGTTTTTTAGATCTCTGAGGGAATGGGACACAGGACAGATATGTTTTAATAGGAGATGAAGGGTGCAGAAGAGTGTATGGGAAAGGACAAAGAAAAAATCAATTTTTTTGTCATAATTGTATGTGTTGCCTAAAGCATTGCATAATCAGGGATCTTAGGGACAACTTTACCTCAGATTGCCAAGAAACTGGGCATAGAAACATATAGGGAAGTGAGAAAACTCTGAAAAAAATAGAGAAAGGTTACAGTTAAAAAATATTTTGTAGTTTATAGAAATTTTGAAAGAGCTATGTGGGCATTTTTCACATAGCTGTAATGAGTAATTTCAGAGTAGGTAATGTTTATCTACCAGGTCCATTTGTCATTTCACCCATGGTTAATGAGGTCTATTGGTCTTTCTTCCTGTCTAGATTAATGGAGTTCCAGACTAAGCAAAATTCATATATATTAAACTATTATTTTTTTCTGACTTGTTTTGGAAGACTGCCTACACTTCCTCAGAGGCAACTCTCCATCAGATTAAAAAAAAATTTTTTTTCTCATTTATGTAGTGTTTCAGGCTAGGTGAAACCCACATGGGTGATAAATTTTAATATAGATAGTCTATATGGGAATGAAAATGCCCATTTTAGAGGAAGAGTGGAATCTTCCTTAAAGTGGGGAAGACTAAGGTTCATGTCTTGCCACTGCTATAAACTAATTGTGTGACCATGATCAAGTCACTTAATTTCCCGCTGTCCAAAGGCATCTTTCTAAGACCATAAGTTACAGACACATTGCTGGTTTGCCTTGGGGGTGGGAGTTTCCACACCAAACTTCCTCATAGAATGATATCACAGATCGAGACAAAAAAAGGCACTCATTTTTTCAGGATGCAACTGAACATGAAGGCATGATACAGACAAGACAGAAGGAGCTAGTTGAACCACCAGGCCCTATGCCATTCAGCCAGATCGATGATGTTACCACAGTCAGGGATTAAGGCAATTGATCCGTGATGCCGGAACACAGCAACTGCTGCCAATGACTATTACAAGGGAATTAGCTCTTCTTGCTCTCCAGGTGGCTAGATGGCAGATAGTGGATAGAGTGCTGAATGTGGAGTCAGGAAGACCAGAATTCATATCTGGACTCAGATGTTGTAGTTGAGTTGTTTCAGTCATGTCCAACTCCTTGTGACCCAATTTGGGGTGTCTTGGCAAAGATATTGGAGTGGTTTGCCATTTCCTTCTCCAGCTCTTTTTCTGATGAGGAAACTGAAGTAAACAGGGTTAAGTGACTTGCCCAGGGTCACACATGTAGGAAATGTCTGAAGCTGAATTTGAACTCAGGTCCTCCTGACTCCAGGGCCAGTGCTCTATCCACTGCACCACCTAGCTGCCCCTTTGCAATTTTTTTTTTAATTTTCCAGCCTCATGATACATTAGTAAATTACCTCTCCCTCTCTTTCCTTCAACACTATGGCCAAAATGGCCTTCCCTCAACTCCTCACACTTGGTACTCCATTTCTTACCTCTGTGCCTTTCCAGAGGCTGTCCCCCATGCCTGGAATGCTCTCCCTCCTAACTTTTGCCTCCTAGAATACTTCTTTTCCACCACGATGAAGCTCAAGGATTATCTTCTCTGTGAAGTCTTTCCTGATTCCCTCAGTTGCTAGTGCCTTCCCTCTCAAATCACCTAGTATTAAACTACTTTGTTTTTGACATATTTATGTATGTATTTATAATATATTTATATTGTATATAATATGTACTTATTAATACATATTATACTTAAATATAAAATATATTTATATATGCTCCATATCTATATATTCATCCATGCTCCCACTAGAATGCAAACTCTTTGCAAGTAGGTTTCATTCCGCTTATTGTATTAGTGTCCCCAGTACCTAACATAGATCCTGGCCCAGAATAAGAACTTAATCAATGCTTGTTCTTGATTGATTGATCACGAAGGGGCCCCCAGAAAAGCTACCCCTTATTCAAGACACTCTGTGAGTCAACAATCACTCAAAACCCAAAGTCTCCTTTTGATATGTTTATTTTCTACCAACCAAACAGAAGACACATTAGTTCAAAGCAAAAGACAACCAAACAAAAGATCAAATAAAAAGACCAGAAAAGTTCCTCCCATGCCCATATGAGGTATCTACTCTCTTGTAGATTATTACACCAACAATTAAGGAGACCACACTTGAAAAGAACAGTTGTAACCATGCAACATGCATGGAGAGCACACACATTAGAAACTCATGTGGCCAGGTCACATATGGAAGGACATATGTAACCATAGTACACATATGGTTGGGGCAACACATACTTCTGACTTGGCCAAACTGCTGATGAACTCTGGTGAGATCATCATGCTGATTTCTGTAGCTTTCCATTGGTTATATACGGTCGGTTATATATATATATATATATATATATATATATATATATATATATATAATACAATATAATATATGTATATATATTCATTCCACTGTGTTGGACATCTCCTTTGGTCTTATGGCTATCGAACTGCTCCCTATTACCATTGGCTGGGCCTACCTCAGAAATTTAGTATTTTTAAGGCCATCTTCTGTGCTCTCTGGTACCATCTACCAGGATGCATTGGATATAAAACTTCTCTCTAGGAGGGAGAACTATGACTCTTTTTTCTTTTAAATAATATTTTATTTTTTTCCAATTACATTTAAAGACAATTTTTAACATTCATTTTTCATAACATTTTGAGTTCCATATTTTCTCCTCCCTACCTCCCCTCCTTCCTCTCTAAGACAGTAAGCAATTTGATATAGGTTATAAATGTGCAGTCATGTAAAAACACATTTCCATATTAATCATGTCGTGAAAGAAGAAACAGAACAAAAGGGAAAAAAACTACAAAAAAATAAAGAAGGTGAAAATAGTGTGTACAATCTATCTGCATTCAGACACCATAGTTCTTCCTCTGGATGTGGATAGCGCTTTCCATCATGAATCTTTTGGAATAGTCTTGGATCATTGTATTGCTGAAAAGAGCTAGGTCAATCATAGTTGATCATTGCACGATGTTGCTGTTACTGTGTACAATGTTTTTCTGGTTCTGTTCCCTTCACTTTGTATCAGTTCATGAAAGTCTTTTCAGGTTATAGCACAGTAGTATTCCATCACAATCATATACCACAACTTGTTCAGCCATTCCGTAATCAATGGGTATTCCCTCAATTTCCAATTCTTTGCCCACCACAAAAAGAAGAGCTATGACTTTTTCAGTGTATAGCTGAGGGCTGTGATCTACCAACTCACCCAGCAATAACCAACAGAATAGACCAAGGCAAGATTGTCTATTCTTTTGACTGCCTTTCTCTGTTGCTGATTCAAGGTCATTGGTTCCGGACAATGATCTGATTTATGGTTAGGAAAGTCCTCTTAACTCCTATTAATTCCCTGATCATGAGTCTTTATCGCTGAAACAATGTTCCTTGAAACCTCATAGGAGCAGTATAGGGCCTTGGACACTGAGGTAAAACCTGCTCCCAAGATCCTCCCTGTTTGGCATACAGATGAACTTAAGCAGAACCAGTCATGACCCTCCACTCCCTGGTACATGTTCTTGCCTTTATTATGCCTACTTGGTAGTAACAAACTCCCTGCCCAGCACAAAAACTTCATTGCTCTTCCTAGACATGAGTAGTGAATGCCAGAGCCTGGCTTCCAACCCAGGTTTTCTCACTCCATATCAAGTGCTTTCTCAACTATACTATAATGCTTCTTATAATAGTCTGCAAAAGTGGATAGGGGTGGGAGAGGATAAGACAAGACATAAAGGAGGAGAAATAATGGGAAATGTGAATGTGATGTAAGATTGGCAAGGTAAGTTGGGAACATATTATAAGAGGCTTTGGATGCCAGGATGAATTGAATTTTATGCTGTAGGTAATGGAGAGTCACTTAAGGCTATTGATCAAGGAAACGAGTGATGTGATCAGACTTATGCATTAAGGTAATTGCTCTTGGAGCAGTGTGAAGAGTGGATGGACAAGGGACTGGAGGCCAAGAACCCAGTTAGTTTATTCTAATAGTTCAGGTGTGTGGCCTAACCTGGGCAGGAGACAAGGGATTGCAAGGCAAGGGGAAAAGAAGGGGGCAGCATATAAAGAGTATTGTGGAAGTGGGAGAGAGAACTTATCACTTATTGAATGCAGGGAGGGAGGGAAAGGGAAGTATCAGGGATGACTCTGGGGTTATCAGTAACTGGGAAGATGGTCGTACTATCAATAGGAGCCAAGAAGTTATGAGAAGAAGCAACTTTGGGAAGGAAGATGATGAATTCACTTTTGGACATGATAAATGTGAGGTGTTAGCAGAACATTCAGGAAGATATGTATAGCAGTCAGTTGGAAACGAAGGACTAAGGCTCTGAGGAAGGAAAGAGGGAAATAAGCCTACTTTATAAATATATATGTGTATATATATATATGTATACATACACACACATATATTTTATAAATAAAGTGCCTACTGTGTGTCAGGCACAGTGCTAAGTGCTTTACAAATATTATCTCATTTGATCCTTAAAATATCCCTAGGAGGTAGGTGCAATTACTATGCCTACTTCCTGGATCTAGGCCCAGCATTCTATCCACTGTCCCACCTAACTGCCTTCTTGTTCTGTATTTTTTTTGAGTTTATCAGATAGAAGTGATCATCAAAATTATGGGGGTGGATGAAATTGCAAAGAGAAAGACTAGAAAGGCAGGAAAAAGAGGGTCAAGAGTAGAACAAAAACACCTACACTTAGTGGAAGTAGGAAGAAGGAAGAAGTGTTCAACAGTGTCGAAGGACAAGAAAGAGGAAGAATGAGAAAGGGCCATTATAAACAGCATGGTACAGTGGTCACAGTATTGAACTCAGAGTCAGGAGAACCTAGGTCTGAATCTTGCCCAAGATACTAATTAGCTAATCGATCCAGAGTAAGTCACTTCACCTCTCAGGCTTAGTTTCTTTATTTGTAAGATGGGGATAACACCTACATCCCAGGGTTGCTGTTGAGGATTAAATGTATGTAAAATGTTTTGCAAACCGTTAAACACGTTATAAATTTGATCTTCAAACATCATATAAATTTGGCAGCTCAGTGGCACAGTGAATAGAGTGCCAGCCCTGGTGTCAGGAAGAATCATCCTCCTGAGCTCACATCTAGCCTCAGACACTTACCAGCTATGTGACCACGGACAAATCACTTGCCTCAGTTTCCTCATCTGTAAAATGAGCTGGAAAAGGAAACAGTAAGAAAAGCTCAAATGAGGTCTTGAAGAGTCGGACATGACTGAAATGACTGAAGAGAGACAAAATTCGATCTATTATTATTAATTAAGAGATTGCTGCAAAGAGAAGTTTCAGTAGAGTGATAGAAACAAATAACAATGCAAAAGTTTAAGAGTAAGTGGGTGGAAATAGAGGACTTTCAGGCATTCTTGCTGAAAAGAGCAGATTGGAATAGAAAATTTGACTTTCAAATACAAGATTCAAGAGAAGCATGAAAAAGTAATCAGGAAAGAGAAATCATAAGGGACTTATTAAAATTGAACTGTTTACATTCCTACATGGAAAGGAGATATTTGTAACTCATGAGATCTTTCTCAGTATTAGGGTAGTTGGAGGATGTGTGTATATATATGTGTGTGTATGTATATACACATGTACATATACATACATACACACACACATATATATATATACATACACATGGAGGGCACAGGGTGAGTTGAATATGAAGGGATAATATCTAAAAAATAAAATTAAGGGGTGAGAGAGGAACGTACTGGGAGAAGAGGTAGAATGGGGTAAATTATCTCACATGAAAGAGGCAAGAAAAAGCTTTTACAATGGAGGGGAAAAGGGGGGAGGTGAGAGGGAATGAGTGAACCTTACTCTCATTTGGCTTAAGGAGGGAATGATATACATACTCAATTGTATATAGAAATCTATCTTACCCTACAGGAAAGTTAGGGGAAGGGGATAAGAGAGGATAGAAGGAAGGGCAAATGGGAGGAGGGGGTAATCAGAAGAAAACACTTTTGAGGAGAGACAAGGTCAAAGGAGAGAATAGAATAAATGGGGGATGGGATAGGATTGAGGGAAATATAGTTAGTCTTTCATAACATGACTGTTCTGGAAGTGTTTTGCATGACTACACATGTATAACCTATATCGAATTGCTTGCCTTCTCAATGAGGGTGGGTGTGGAGGGAGGAAGGAAGAGAATGGGGAACTCAAAGTTTTAAAAACGAATGTTAAAAACTGCTTTTACATGCAACTGGGAAATGAAATATACAGGCAGTGGGGTATAGAAATCTTGCCCTACAGGAAAATAGAAAGAAAGGGGATAACAGAAAGGGGGAGTGATAGAAGGGAGGGCAGACTGGCAGAAGGGGTAATCAGAATGCACACCTTATTGGGGTGGGGGGAGGGAAGAGATGGGGAGAAAATTTGGAATTCAAAATCTTATGGAAGTGAATATCAAAAACTAAAAATAAATTTATTAATGAAAAAAGAGTAAATGGGTGGTGAGGGTGTAGAAATAGCAAGTATAAACTGTTTTTTTTTTCTCTAACTTTGGCAGGGAGAGAAGAGGATTATAAATTGAAATGTTAGTTTGGTGAAGGGAATGATTTCTTTTAAAGATGAGGCAGGGAGGGGAGACTTATTTGTAGGTTAAATGGAAGAAACCAGTAGCGAGGGAGAGATAGAAGAATAAACAAATAAATAAGCAAGGTTTTTTAGGAGACACGAGGAGAGGGAATCAAGAACACCAGTGAAAGGATTAGCTTGGGCAAAGAGGTAGTCCACACCATCCTCTGAGATGGAAAAGAATGAAGACAGAGTAAAAACAGAATGAGTCACAACAGAGAGGCTTTGAAGCATGTGTGTGTGGGAGTGGAATATGAGAGAATTTAAGATGGATGTCCTCAGTCTTTTTTATAAAGCAGGAGACAGGGTCAGCTGCTAAGAGAGAAGGGTGGATAGTTATAGAATTGAGGGCTTAAGGAGAAGAAGATAGTTTTGAACAGCTGCTACAGATAGTGTTATGGGAAGTGAAACGGAGATAGATGACTGAAAGGATTGTCTTGCAACCGCAATGAGGGCTTAGTTGAAGCCAGCAAGAACAAATCTGTAGTTGACTCAGTCTGCGCATTTTCTTGACTTACTCTAGAAGCATCTGATTTGGGAGTAGGAATGGAAGAAGTAGATGGTGGAGATTAGTAAGGGCTGGAGTTCATCAGGGAAAGGAAAATAGAAAGAAGAAAGGGTTTGATGATGAGGAAAATGTGTGTATATATATAAATACATATATATATATATATATATACACATACCTATTTGTAATTAATGGTAGCTTTCTCTAGGGTGGGGGTGGGGAGGAAGGGAGGGAAGAAAAAAGAAAACATTTACATGATGACTTTATTGTATATTTGGAGAGAATAGCAAGTTGTACATGGTAGAGTTGCAGTTTCATGTGCAATCACCTTTTTTAATTGTACTTTGTTATAGAAATGCTTATTTTGTTCTGCGAATTGAAAATGAAATAAATTTTAAAAAAAGAAATGGTTAACTTTAATATTAATGTGATGAATAAAGGAAATGAAGTCAGAACGGAGATGATCGATTAGGAAAACGGAAAGAGATCAAAAGACCAGAGGTTCTGAACAAATTTGGGAGAAATGGGGTCATGGAAGAGGTGGACAGATTGTGGTGAAAAAAAAAATTGCTCCTTTTTTTCCATCATTTGTGGGTTCTGCTGCTCTAGAGTTTGTTTAGAGTCATTTTCTACAGGTATTTGGAGGGATTTGGGGTAGAGCTCAAGGAAGTCCCTGCTTTCGCCGAATTTGCTACTTCTTACAGGAAGTCTTTCGTGATATCCATACTTGTTAGTGTTCTCTTTATTTTCAAATTATCTGGTAGTTAACATATGTGTGTATATGTACATATATGGTATTCTCCCAGGGACTGATTTATTTTTGCCTTTCTATACCTAGCTCCTAGTCCAATGCCTTATGTTTAGTGGGTGATTAAGTGTTTAGACTGAGTCGCATTTCACAGTTCAAGATTTGGAGATAGAATAGTTTCAATGTTTAAAATGTGACTACCCTATGAATGACTGTGGTAGAGACAGAGATGATGGGAGGTGAAGAGACCGAGGAACCAAGAGGCCGAGGTGTTAGAAGCATTATTATCATGAATATTGAAGTTGAGTCAATAAATATTATTCAACACCTACTGTGTGCCAGGCACTGTGCTAAGTGTTGGGGATCCAAAGAGAGGCAAAAGAGAGTCCATGACCTCAAGGAGCTTACAATCTAATGGGGGAGACAACATGCAAGCAACTGCGTATAAACTATAGATGGATTTACACACATATATACAAACTATATGTACATATATGATATACACACACAAACTATAGAATATATATACCATATATACATATTTACAAATTGTGTTGTATATGTATAGATATGTGTGTTTATATATACATATATATGTGTATATGTGGAGAGAGACAGAGACAGAGACAGAGAGACACAGAGAGGCAGAGAGAGAGAGAGATTATAAAATCAAGTCAGACATGACTGAACAACAACAACAAGAGGAAAGGGTGAGGTGGGAGAGGGACGAAGAAAGGGACCGAGAACAGAGGGCTGAGCTCAAATAGGGTTTGTACCAAGGAAAAGAGATTGTTTGGGATTATAGGGATTAGGAGATAGAGAATAGACTCTGGAGAGTACACAAAAATATTAATCTTGTTTTATTTCAAGGGTTGTATCCCATATATATATACACATACATATATACACACATACATATATATGTACATACATACACATATATACATATATGTGTATATATTTCTATTATATGTAATATATATATATTTATATAACACTGGAGCCAAATTTGCAATCCTCAATCCTCATTAACCATTAATGACCATCAATATTGTTACTGTTTGCTGGAGTCAGAAAGGAGCAATCTCACGTAATGGGGATTTGGCACATGCCTAGACTACCTTAGATGACATCATCCACATGGAAGGTGCTGGGGACCAATCTTCTGGAAATGGGTCCCCAGCACCTTCCATGTGGGTGATGTCATCTAAGGTCCTTTTTCCTGCATCTAAATCTGAGGGTGACAGTGACTTCTTCATTCAAGACCCATGAAAGTACTATACTACTGTATAGTAAAGGGGAAGGACTTTGGACCCTGAGGACTGCTTCATTCTCTACCCTCACTCTTAGGCCATGTGCCCTTGAGAAATGGTCCTGGGATTTTGGCTTTTTCTCTCATTATTTTCCATTCTAGGTACCGGGAGTGAAGTCTCTGATCAAGCTCAGGAGCGCAAACCTCCATGATACATGAGTCCAGGGATTCAGGCTGGGTATTGTGAAAAACCTAGCAGTGAAGTTCTGAGGAACAAATGTCCTGGCTCTGGAATCAAATTTGGTGGGATTAATGGTTTTAGGAATTGAGCTAAAACTGTGAGTTTAATCTCCCACCCCTCCCCCAAGATTGAGGTTGCATGTGGGGAATTATGTGCTTTAAGTATTGGGGGGAAAATGTTTAAATGGGAAACATGTTTAAATGTTTGTTCTTGTTATATCTTTGAAGTAAATATCCCTGTGTAAAAGCTAGTGCAGTATTTAGTGGTTAAATGCAATTAGGGTGCTAGTCACTAGGCCCCTAAGAATGAAGGGAACATAGGGCCTGTAGAGGCTTGCGCCATTAGCTAAGAAGAGCAATTCCTCCACCCCTTCAAGGTATCAGAGAATCCTTGGGGTAGAAGTGGGGGAGGACAGGAAGTAAAATGAGAGTGGGCCAGTGTCAAGCATTGTACTCAAGTAACTGATCTTTCTTGTCTGCGGTCTACTTACTACCTCCCAAACAAGTCACTACTTTTCCATCTCCACTCTTTTGTTCACTGTTCCTTATCTCTAGGATGCTTTCTCCACTATCTCCACTTACTGAAATGGAGTAGAGGGTGATCTTGTAGGTACCAGGGCTGTGCCCTGGGCTCTGACATCATGGGGCAATGGTGGTGGGGGGCTCTTTTTGACCCTTACCCCCTCTCAGATACAGCTGCCCAAACTCTGGCTCATTCCCTTTCCTCAGGGTCACTGTTACGTCAGGAACACTCCCAGCATGGAAGGGCAGTCTGCTTGATCAGATTCAACACCTAAGATTTACTAAGTGAAGAATGATACTACTCCTACCTCCAACAAACTTCCATTGTACTGGGGAGGATATAACAAGTACACAAAGTCAAGTACATACCTTCAAGGCTGAAGTGATTGGGGTGAAGGGTCAGACAAAGTGATCCAGGAAAATGTATGGAAGGAGAAATCATTTTTACTGGCCAGGAGGAATGGGTGTTCTACCTCATGGGTCCCCAAGCACTCACTCCCATACCCCCACCACTCCACCTCCAAAGCTGCTCGAGATAACTAGTTGGTACAGGGCACCGGGCTTGCTGTCAGAAAGACCCGAGTTCAAATTCAACCCTTACTAGCTGTGTGACCCTAGCCAAGTCACTTAAACTGTGTACCTCACTTTTCTCGACTGTAAAATAAGGATAATAACAGCATTTACCTCACAGGTTTGTTGTGAGAATGAAATGAGATAATATCTGCAAAGCATTTAGCATGGTGCCTGAGGAACTTGTTCCTTTCCTTTCCTTCCCTTCCCTTCCCTTGTTCCTTTCCTTGCACCTTCCCTTCCCTTCCCTTCCCTTCCCTTTTCCCTTCCCTTCCCTTTTCCCTTTCCTTTCCTTCCATCCCTTCCCTTCCCTTCCCTTCCCTTCCCTTCCCTTCCCTTCCCTTCCCTTCCCTTCCCTTCCCTTCCCTTCCCTTCCCTTCCCTTCCCTTCCCTTCCCTTCCCTTCCCTTCCCTTCCCTTCCCTTACCTTCCCTTCCCTTCCCTTCCCTTCCCTTCCCTTCCCTTTCTTTTTTCCTTTCCTTTCCTTGTCTATCTCTCTGTCTCTGTCTCTCTCCTTACCCTTGCCTTCTTCCCCTCCTTCACTCTTTTTCCCATGGAAATACATGGGGAAGAAACTCCCTCTTCCAATGCCGATTTGCATCTCATCTGTACCTTCTAGTCTCAAAGACTTTCCTACAGCACTAGAAATGACTTATTCTAAATCCCAATTCCAATATGTGCCCGAGGCAGGACTTTAACCCGGGGGTTCAGAGCTATCCATTCCTTTAACTCTTTAACTACAGTAGTAGTAGCAAAAGCAAAATGACCCAGGGACAAGGGTCATATAAATCAAGCAAAAGGCTCATGGTGACTTCCACAACCCTATTCCAATTCAGTAGGAAAGGAGCATTTTTATTAAGATTTTCTGCTTTGCCTTAGTTTCTCCTGGCCTCAAACTGATCGTGCTCTGACGCTGTGAAGAAAGAAAATAGATTTTTTTTTTAAGCAAAAGCATATATAGCAAGGGAAGTTTTCAGATTTGGGCTCGTCCCCAACAGAACAATTCAGGCCCAGCTGCTGGAGGTCTCCAGTCTTTGGCAGGGGCCTCTCCCTTTTCCTCCCGCTAGCAAATATTAATAGCTATGGGCCTCGATGAGTGTGGTTTTTAATAGAATCCAATTCCGTTCCATTTAGAGTGGGGGAATATTCTTCTAGCTGACTCTGTATTTTGAGACTGGTCATGCCTGATGGACCAAATGCATTTTCTCTTCCTCTGCCTCCTGGCCTGTGTTTGGGCATGAGTATGGGTTTCAGGGAAGGCTGCCTCAGCTAAATCAAAGCTGTCTGCCAGCCAACTCTTTAGACCCCTTTGTCATTCTTGGTTTTCCAGCACTCAAGGACATTTTTAAGAGGGGGAGGAAGGGCAGGGGGCAGGGAAATGTAAGCTGATCCCTAGAATGTGTGATTCTCTTTAGGGGGAAAACGCAAGCTGATAGCCTGGAATAAGTGCTTTCTTTAGTGTTGAGAGGAGAAGTAATACACTCATGGGATCCAGGCACCTACATGAGGAGACACAGTAGATAGAGCTCTAGACTTAGTCAGGAAAGACCCGAGTTTGAATCCTGCCTCAGGTGCTTACTATCTGTGTGATCTTGGACAAATGAATTTACCTCTCTCATCCTGTTTCCTAATCTGAAAGATAAGGATAATAATAACAGCTAAATCAAAGGGAATGATGAAGATCAAAGGAGGTAGCGTATGTGTGAAACATTTTAAAGCAGCTCTCCACTCCTCTCCTCCTCTCTTCTCTCACTTCTTCTCCTCTTTTCTCCTTCTCTTCTTCTCTTCTCTGTCTCCTCTTCTCCCCCTCCTTCTCCTCTCTTCTTCTGTCCTTTCTTTGTCTGTTCTTTCTTCCTTTTTTTTTGCTCTCCTCTCCTCCCCTTTCCCCACCTCCCCTCTCCCATCTCCTTTTTATCTCTCCTCTTTTCTCCTCTCTTTTTCTCTCTTTCCCTCTTCCTCTCACTTCTCATAAGAGGGAGAGAGATAGAGATTCATAGATGGCAGCAGGCATATGTACTGCCTAGGTCAGCCTACGACCTCTGGTACCTGGTTCTCTCTATTCTGCTTGTGTTTCTTTCCCATGAACCCAGATGATCAAACAGCAATCCCGAGACTCTTTGTGAGTGGCTACAAGAGGAATTCTGTAGCTTCTTGGTTCCACAGTAAGAGCTGACTGGTGGCACCAAGAGTTTTCTACAACCACACCCATCTTAGAGAAGTGGGCTACCAACAAGAGGATGAGCTTAAGCTGCTCAGCAGAGGACATGATCCTGGAAGTAGTTCTGGTAATGCAGAGCTGAGGTGAATGTGAAAGGGCTAGTTAGCAATCCCACCAAGTAACAATTGACTTCTTCTGACCCAGGGAGCTAGGGTGCCCTCTCCCACTAAGGGGCTACAGCTTTTGGACTCAATCCTGGAATAACCTGGCCTCTAAAAATAGTGGTCAAGGTCTTTTACATTGTCTTTTGCTCTTTACATACTATCATGGAGCCCTAGAGAAAAATCACTTAAAGTTTAGGGTTGGCTCATGTCTAAGGTATCCCCAAAGTGGAACAGAAAGGCACTCAGTGTACAATGTACATCAAGTATAGGACAGTAATTTATTTCTTCCACATAAAAGAAAAGCTTAAAACACAAAAGCCTGACGAGTGCACATTAACAAAAAGACTTAAAACATGACATGTCAATCCACAACTAGTATTATATGTTTCCTGGAAGTTGATACTTTAAATATCTACCATAGGATCCCAAAGTCCTCCAGGTCTTGGCTTAGGTATACCTGCAAGTGTCTGGGAAGCATGGCTCCATGGAATGTGCTCTAGCCAGAGCAGATGGCATGTGTGTGTGTGTCTGTGTGTGTGTGTGTGTGTGTGTAAGGGAAAAGTAGGGCTTGATTACTTCTATTATATAATATATGTATACAAATCAATCAACCAACAAACATTGATTAAGTGTCTATTCTGTGCTAGTTGCTAGGGATGAAAAGAACTACAGCTCTTGATGGGTGATGGGACCTGAACCCCTAAAAGGAAAAGACCATGTCTTTGAAAGCAGCCCAGTACCTGAATTTTCCCACACATTTCAGCAACCCAGATCACTCGTGGCACTCTGGAGGCATCTGGTCCACCCCAGCCCACCTAGATACTCAACAGTCCTTTCTCAGTGGCTCCTGATGGACCCCAGACCACTTAACTCCTTTCACTGTTGCACCTGGTCCACCCCAGGCTATTACCACTCTTTAATACCATCCAGATCTTCTTACTGCCTTTTTAAAAAATATATAAGTATCAATTTCACCCCATCAAGTTGCAGATTTACTAGGAATCTCACCTGTAATGCTAATAGAGTTACAATAAACCTTGCTGCTTTTACTGAAAGAAGGTTTGAGTGCTTAAATTCTTTCTAGGCAGACTCCCCCATACCCTGATATTTTTGGGTTCCCAGCAACCCCAAACCACATCAGTCTGAGAAAAGTATCATTCAGAAACTGTTGTATACATGGTACATAATGACAGGGTGACCTCTCTTGTTAAAATTAAAATTAAAAACTTATTATTCAACATTCACAAAAATGAAATGAACATAAAATAAGTTTAAATAATTAATATTTCAATTATGTCTTTTGGGGGGTAACTTTGTTCCATTTATACCTCTAAAATTAATTAAAGCTTAAAACTGAACTACAACTTTTGGGACACCCTAGACAGTTGTTTTGGATTTATAAAGCACTTTCCTTGCAACAACTCCATGAAGTAGGCAGTATAAGTCTTATTATCTCCATTTTTACAGAAGAAGAAACAGAGGTTCTGAGAAGCTAAAATGACTATGTGTCTGATGAGGGAAATAAACTCATTTGTCTTCTGGGCCTGGAGTTCGGAAGAATTGGGCTCAAATGTGGCCTTAGACACGAACTAGCTGGAAGAATTATCCACTCACACCTAAGAACTCTTTGTTAACAAATTACTCTTCATTCTAGATCTCTTCTCTTATTCCTTCCATTTTCTAGTTCTCATGGAAACCTAGCTTTCCATGTGTTGACAATAATACATTGGCTGCTCCTTAAAACACAGGGCCAGGAGGAGGAGCTGGCAACCTGGCATACCTCTTAGTCTTTGTTGTCACTATTACTAGGCCAAAAAAGCTCTTCTTTTTCTTCAAAGGGCTGGTCTGAAGGTACCCTGTGAAGGGAGCCTGGGGTTTCTGAAATGCTTGTCAGAAGTTCTAGCCCCTATAAAAATGTGCATACCGTTTGATCCTGCAATACCACTTCTAGGGCTGTATCCCAAAGAGATCATACAAGTGGGAAAAGAGCCCACGTGTACAAAAATATTTATAGCAGCTCTTTTTTGTGGTGGCAAAGAACTGGAAATTGAGGGAACGCTCATCAAGTTGTGCTTTATATAATGGAATACTATTGTGCTATAAGAAATGAGGAGCAGGCAGACTTCAGAAAACCCTGTGAAGACTTACATGAACTGATGCTGAGTGAGGGGAGCAGAACCAGGAGAACAATGTATACAGTAACAGCCGCATTTTGTGATGACTAACTTTGATAGACTTGGCTCTTCTCAGTAATGCAAGGTTCTGAGACAACTCCAAAAGGCTCATGATGAAAATGCCATCCACATCCAGAGAAATAATTAGTCTAAATGCAGATGGAAGCATACTATTTGCTCTCTCTCTTTTGTTTTGTTTCTTCCTTCTCATGGTTCATTCCATTCGTTATAATTCTTTGTAACATGACTAATGTGAAAATATGTTTAATGTGAATGTATACGTAGAGCCTATATCAGATTACATGTCGTCTTGGGGAGGGGAGAGTGGAGGGAGGGGGAGAAAATTTGGAACTCAAAAACTTGTGGAACTGAATGTTCTAAACTAAAAATAAATAAATAAATAAATTGTTTTAAAAAAAGAAGTTCTAACCCTTTTCCACCCAGTTCCCAGCTCACAGCTTATAACTAGCAGTTTCTTCTGCCACCATCACTTGGCATGTAAGATCCCTTTGTGATTATTATTTGTTGATTACAAAAAAGCATTTGGTTCAGAATAACAAAATCACCACAGAAGACCTCTTACGGCTAGGTGGTCCAATGGTCACAGTACCAAAATTGGATATAAGGCATGAGTTCAGATCTCATCTCAGACACTTATTAGCATGTGTGACCCTGGACAAGTCACTTAACTTCTGTCTGCCTCAGTTTGCTCATCTGCAAAATGAGGGTAATAATAGACTACCTCCCAGGGTTGTTGTGAGCATAAAACAAGATATTTGTAGAGTGCTTTGCAAGCCTTAATATACTCTGTAAATTCTATTATTATTATTATTAATTATCACATCAAGGTGATTCTGATGGGGTGCTTGTGCTTGGACCCTAATTCCAAGATCAAGGCATAGCAGTTCTATTGAGGGCCCCACTGGCAACCGCCCTAAGCACCCAAGTGCCAGTGGGGTCCTCAATATAGCTGCTATGCCTTGATCTTCGAATGGGGATCCAAGCACAAGCACCCCCTTAATTCCTTGGAAGATATAACACTAAAGTGCATTTTATCCTGTCCAAATCCTTGCAGCTGTCATTAAAGAACCTTCAAGTGATTCTTCTTCCTCTCCAATAAGTACAATGCTGGAATCAGTCTTTTCATCCACCCCAACTTTACTACCATAATTTTTAAAAGGAAATGCTATCAGAGAGCTCTACAGTAGGATTATAGCTCCAAACTCCTTGGCTTCTTGGTTTCCCAGCTTCCTAACTAGCTATGATTTCTGTTTCCAGCTCATCTCAACCATGTAGAGCAATGGTTATCATCTCTTGGACACAATCTTCATTCCCTCCTCCTTCTTCCATCACCTCCAACTCAAATGAATTTTTAATAGGTACTGGAATTCCTAGTTACTACTGGGAGCTGAGGACTGTGTGGAGGAGGGCTAGATCTTCTGAGAAGTATTGTAGAACCCAAGTACCCCTCAGAAGGTTAGACTGACTGATGGGAATGGGACCTGGACCCCTAAAAGGAAAAGACCACGTCTTGCCCCAGAACTTTCCCACACACAGCCCAGTCCCCTGAGGTTTCCCTGAGGCATCTGGTTCATTCCAGTCCACCTAGATACTCCTTTTAACTGCCCTTTCACTGTGGCTCTCAGACCACTTAACTCCTTTCATTGTTTGCTCCTGGACCACCCCAGGCTACTTACCACTTCTTAATCCTATAAAAATCTTTTCCCTGATGCTTTATCTGTATAAAAGTACCAGTCTCACCCCCATTAAATCATAAAGATTCACTTAGAATCTCACCCACTTCTATTGACAGCACAATATTGCAGATTTACTAGAAATCTTGCCCTCCTAACAGGTGTTATAATAAAACCTTACTACTCTGACTGAAAGAAGGCTTGAGTGGTCGAATTTTTTCAAGGCAGACCTGCCCTGTGCCCTTGCATTTCAGGGTTCCCAGTACCTCAAACTGCATTATGACCACCCTCTGAACAGAAAAAGAGCTCTTCTGGCCCAGCAATAATACCTCAAACTTCTATCTCCTCTTCTTTCCTGATAACGTACACAACACAGGCTACCAAGTCACTCCCACTCTGGGCCAGACTAGCAAGATAGATGGTGGGAGGATGAACCCACTAATGTTATTCCTGAATAAAGACTGAAAGAAAGACGAGGGGTGAGAGTAGGCCAGAGCATTATTCTTGATCTTGGCTAAGTGCCAGTTACATTCCTCTGAATGGGAAGAGTTTAAAGGCAGCTTCCCTGGTGGGGATCTTTGCCTGGAGAAACTGACAGTCGGGATTGAGGAAGGATGTCTTCCTTCTTTTGTTCCATAACATGTAACTAGGAAACACTCACATCTGACTCCTGTGGAATCTGGAAGAGGCCTTTTCTAACCTAATCGGTAGGGCAAGAAGGCGAGAGACTTGAAATCGGTACAAATGAAGAACACGCCCAGGGAATAAACTCACAGCTAGTATACTCATTAAGTGGCTTATATATTCTTACAGAACCTCTTCTCATTGCTCTCCCCTTGCTCCCTCACCCTGTCTAATTTACCCAACCCCAATGTCATGGGATCCTAGAGCAAATATCATCATGTGCCTTGGATCAATGGCGTTGTCATTCTCTTAATTTTGGCACCTTGAGAAAAGTCACATTTACCTCACCCCAGTTACAATTGGATGGTGATAAGAGCTGGATTTAGGTCTCTCCTCATCTGAGTTTCTAGGGTAGTGATAATCCATGTAGATGGTGTAACAGAAATATCAGTGGGCTCAACTCACCCACACCAGTTTTGTTTCTCTTTTTTCCCCTCCTAAACTCAGGGAGTCATTAATAAACTATGGACACAGTTCCATAGTTTGCAGGTGGCAATGAATGAATGCAACACTAAAGGAGGACAGAGGGACATAGAGTTAATTTCTTAGGTTAGGTGGGTTTAGACTTTAGACTGTGATAGAGGACTTTGCAGTGGGGAACATGATCAGGGGATAAGTCAAGATTTAGATGGAAATGATGCATGAGGTAAATTCTGTTTGGATTGTGTCCAGGCCAGTGCTGATGGTGCCAAGATGCCAAGCAGTAATTTGTAGTTGTCGTTTGTCATTCATTTTTGAAGAGGACCGATGACATCCTCGACTAGGGAATGAATTGGGTTTAAGTGAGGCAGAGCTGCCTCACTGTCTCCTCCAGTCACAGAAGTCCAGTGACAAGACAAAAGTCAAGATGACTGGTGATGGTTGGGGTACAATGGATGATCTTGGTCTTTCTAAGTTAAGGTTTTTCCAGGCCTCAGTTTGGTTGAGGCAACGCTCATTCAATGACTAAGGGTTAGGTAAGAATTGAGACAAAAGATGGCCTAATTTACCATCACAAAAATATTGCTTGTTGTTTGTCCTTCATTCTCAAAGAGGACCATGACATCAGGGAGGTGATGCCATGACATGCACATGAATTGGATTTAAGTGAGGGAGGGCTGTGCAAAGTCACCAGCCTCACTTTCTCCTCCAGAGCCATCTGGGTCCAGTGGTGCGATATAGATCCAGGACAACTGGAGATGGCCCTCACAGGGTTGGACTAGAAAGCCTATAGAGGTCCCTTCAGATTGAGAGATTCTGCCTGCAATTCCTCTCTCTGACAAGCCTGTCACTAGGGGCAGGGCTCAGTGGACTGGTCAGGCTGAAGGCATTGGTGGAAGCCAACTTAGACTAGATCTTCTAGCTGGGCAGCCTTAGGATATCAATTCAAAGATTGTATACCCCACCCAAGCTTTGAATTGAGCACAAAAATATCAATCTGCTAGGGGAAGACCCTCAAAGTTTCTGTAAAGAACAGAAAACTTCTGCTATTTATACTCATTCTAAGCCATCAAAACTAAACAATGAGCCACTGAAGTTGGGGTGGGGGCTATTATTGGCCAAAATTACTCCAGCTTTCAAGCAGGAATTTGGAGCCATTTGAGAGGCTGTGAGAGAAGGGGCTTGGGAGGAGCACTGAATCATGAATTAAAGGACTTGAGCTCTTGTTTCAGCTCCATCCTTTGTAATAGGTGACTCTAAATTTCATCATTTGGTCAAGTCTTGTATGTAAGTATGCAAAGATCCAAATCATCTGCAGTCTCAACAATTTGGAAGATTGGTCCAGTTTCCACATAGGTTGAAACCCATCCATATCTGTCCATCCTGGGTTATTGTTACCCACGTCCTCCTGTAAATTCTCCCCAGTGGATCCACCTAAAGTGCTCAGAAGACTTACCTGTTTTCTTTTGACATCAAGTGGAGTGGAGCACATGGTCTGTCCAATTATTATACCTTATCCTCAGCAAGTGACCAGCATATTTTCCTTTTTTTAATCCCACATTTCCCTAATGACATATTTTAGTCCTGATCTTCATAGTTACTCATTGGTTCTATCTTGCAATATGTTTGTCAAAACTTGTTTATAAAATGGAGTTAATAATCCTGCTTTTCCTACCTCACAAGTTGTTCTGAAAAACATATAAATGTGTGTGAAAGTCCCTTGAGAACTCTAACATCTCTTATAAGAGTAATAACATGCATATGATATCATTAATATTTCTAACTCAATTATAACCTCCTTCCTTCCCTTGTCTCCTATTCACCTTGGGCCAGGAGCCAGCATCTCTGGCAATTTTAAGGCTGCTGTGTTTCCCCCACAACCAAAAATGATTAAAAACACCATACTATTACTTTATTTTGGTGACACAGAATAGCTTTAAATGGAATTGGGGCACTGAATATGCAAGCCCATATGACTTAGCCCTCCTTCTCTGTGCTCCACCCCTACCCCCCCACTCCATCCTACACCCTCCCGACCCCCACAAAGGAACACTTTCTACTTAGATCCCAAGTTTTTTTGTGGCTGGAAAGGTGGGACTAACAAAAAAGGGAAGAGGTAGAGAGAAGGGAGGGAGGAGAGAAGGGAGAAAGGCAAGAAGAGAGGGAGAAAACATAAGCATCATTCTGTCTACTACGGGACTTGTCTCAAAGATGTTTTCAGTGAGTCTACAGAAGATGAATTTGCATCCCAACACTTTAATTCAGTTACAAAAAAAATCAATCATTTCATCTACTTGCACAATAGTAGGCTGAACACTAAACACAAAAGCACAATAGTAAGATAATGTGACTTGTTCTAGGACTGTTTCTATCTGTACTTCATTAAACATAAAGATGAAAACATCACCATCGTCATCATCATCGTCCATCATCATCAAAGATCCATCATTATTGGCTCAGATGTTCCATAGTAGAGCATGAATTATTAGCAAGGCACTTTACCAGCTTAACAGAAAGCATCACATATCTATTACCAGAAGATGAGAACACCAACGACTCCCTCAAATATCAGCAAATTACACATTTAAGTACTTTATAAAAAGCATTTACAGGATCATGAAAAAAATCTAGAAACACATAAGAAAACAACATATTGGTTGAGCAAAAACGTGTGCCAAGACGTTCTAGGATCATGAAAAGAAACTTATTAGTGACTCGGTAATTGTTGAACAAACTACATGAAAGTGCTATGACATTTATGCTGCCTTTTGTCAATAGATATTTTTAGAGCGCATAATTTACAGGTCAAAAACCTACAGAAATACTATTGGAACAAGCAGACATACTTTGCTGAGTAAAGGCTGATAACAGGTAAATGCTGTTGGATCTGTTGAATGTAATTTAAAGTGATTTACCATCAGATGGAGTCTATGAAACAGCTAATATCTAAAATAGAATAAAAAAGTGCTTCACGGATGACATTTGTGTCAAATTCAGTCAACAGTGTCACCAAGGAAGCAACAAATGACTGTTGTGTCAATTTTTTGAGGGGGGCAGCAATGGAGGGGTTTAAGATAGCAATTTAGAAAAAGAACATTGCCACCAGAAATTACTGAATGGTTATCCTACAGAAACTCAGACTTAGTGATCAGTGTAAATGATACAGGGAAATGGCATAGAAACTATGCCACACAACTATATAGACTGTAAAAATGTAGCACCTACTGAATACTTAGCAAGGCTTGACCTGGTGGCTAGAATTATGCATCAGAAGCTTGCTCAGTCTTTTGTAGTTTGAGAGATGTCAAATCCTCATACTACAACTATAGGACCCGCCTCCCCCATCCTCCCCCCAAAATCTTGGCAATCTTAGTCAATAAATTGTTGGAACATACGATTTTCACAGACTGAACTGTTGCCCACAATCACACAGACATAACAGTGATCCATAAAAATTTAAGACCAGTTTTTTAAAAATGAATGTCATAATATTCAATCTACATGGAACAACATGCTTTCAAAATCTAGAAATGCAGCAGAGGAGATAAAGTTCATGTGGGGATGGAATGGGGTACATGTCACGGCCTTCATCCTGTCTGCTACTGGAGTTGTCTCAAAGATACTTTCAGTGAGCCCACAGAAGATAAACTTACATTCCAATATTTTTATTCAGTTACAAAGGACAAGTATTTTATCCGCTTGTGCAAGATTTCACAAAACATTAGATTTAAAAATATAGTAGCAGGATAGTGGCTTGTCTCAGGACCCTTCCTACCTGAACTGTATCCAGAAAGATGAGGATGGAATTCTTATTGGTTGTAATAATATTAATGGTGATAGCTGGCATTTACATAAAGCTTTAAGATTTGCAAAGCACTCTACATGCATTCTCTCCATTGATCCTCGTGAGTTAAGTACTCTCGGTATTATTATCCCCATTTTTCAAATGAAAAAACTGAGATTCAGAGAAGTTGAAGGATTTACCCATGGTCACGCAGGTAGTGAGTTTCAGAACTCTAACTAGTTTTTGTGTCTGGGGCAAGTGGAGGTGGGGAGAGCTATCTGGGGGCACAGCTTCCAGAAGGGGACAAGAAGCATGACTCTGGAACCATGTTATTTGCACCCTTTAAATTTGAGCTTCCTGGGAAAAGTCCTAGTCACCCTGCCTTAGTTATAGCTAAATCCATCTTTCTCCAGACTCCACAAATTGCTTGGATTGGTGGCAAAGCTTGGTAATCGCACTGTTCCATGGGATTCACCACTCCTGAATCCCTCTGCCACCTAAGTTCAATGTGGTAAGAATAACTGATTGTCGATAATCACTTGACACACTAAGAATGCTGGATCAGAGAGTGTGGATTAGATTCCTGTCTCTGCCATTCACTGCCACTGTGTCCTTGCACAGATTACTTAGACTACTTAGGCCTTGGTATCCTATCTCTTAAATGAAAGTGTTAGATTAGATCAACTAATCTAAGTCTTCCAACTCCAAGTCTTTGATACTACAAAGACTTGGATCATGCTGGATACTTTTTTCGTTATCAGCAAACACTCCTTCAGGGCTTGATTGTGTTCCTGCACCACACAACTCTAATCAAACAAGTTTTGAATGAGCATTCAGTGATAGGAAGAAGTATCAGGAGAAAGAAGTCAGGAGAACTGAGCTCTAACTGGGTTTTGTGCCGAGCTAACTGTGACCTTAGACAAGTCTACACTCTCTGACTTTCTCTCATAAAATGAAGCAGCTGGATTACGATGATCATTGAGGTCACTTCTAGGGCCCAGCATTTTGATTCTTCAATATGCCCAGCAAATGGGCTGTAACTTTCTACCTGATTCAGTTCCTTTCAGGTGATTCACATGCACTCTGCCTCAACCACGGGTCCTAATACACTTCATAGAGAAGGGGCAGGATCCTAGTACACTTCACAGAGAAGGGTCAAGGACGATTGAGGACATTATGTGAATTTTGGTAAATTTTCTACAATGATAGGTGGTGGTCTTTTTAGTACTAGTGGGCCAGGTATAATGAATGCTCACCCCTGAGAGCAATCTGGGCATTTGCTTAGAGACCATGGTTCTGTCCTTTGTATAGTTGGAGAGTCAGATGAAGAAATGGCAGCAGACCATTCCCTCTTTTAGCAGAGAGTTGGTACCTTGGGATTTTCTTTTGACCTGGATCTTCCCCCGACCTTGTTTTTTGAGGCTGTCCAACAGGACAGGGAGTGGGAAGAGGAAGCAGTGGGGTGTGATGGACTGCAAATCAGAAGGCAATGAATCAATCAACAACCATTTATTCAGTACTTCCTGGCTAAGTGCTCAGGAGCCAAAGAAAAAGCTGGCTGTGACATTTATCAGTTATGTGACCCCCCCCCCCCATCTCTACCTCTTAGAATCCTTTGTTTTGTTGTTCAGTCATGTGACACTTTTCATGAACTCGTTTTGGGGTTTTCTTGGCAAACATAATGGAGTAGTTTGCCATTTCCTTGTCCAGCTCATTTTACAGATGAGGAAACTGAGGCAAACAGAGTTAAGTGACTTGTCCAGGGTAACACAGCTAGTATCTAAGATTCGAACTCAGGAAAATGAACCTTCTTCACTCCAGGTTTGGCACTCTATGTATTGCACCACCTAGCCACCTCTCTTAGAGTCCTGGCCTTTTTCGAAACTCAGCCCAAATACCACCTCCTCCTACATATGGTCTTTCCAGATTTCCTCAACTGCTAGGACCTCCCCTAACAAAATTTCTTTGCATTTGACGATGGGAAAAGTTTTATGGGTGTCTCTGTATGCCCAACAGCTTGGTACACAATAAGTAAGCACTTAGTAAATGCTTACTGATTGATTTACCTTGGCAGATATTTAGTCTTGATGATTCTCAGTTTTCTCATCTGTGAAATGGAGATGCAAGTCTTTGCATCATCTGCTTTATAGGATCTTTGTAAGGAAAGTGCCTTGTAAACTGTAAAGTGCAATATAACCATGAACTACTGCTAAGCTCGACCTAAGGAGAAGGAAAGAGGAGACTCAATCTCCATGCTCTCGTCTGCTCTCAACGTCTTGATCATGGCTTAACGCAATGGTTCTCAAAGTATGTTCCACAGCCCCATAATCCTTTCAGGAGGTCCTCGAGGTCAAAATTATTTTCATAATAATACTAAGATGTTATTTGCCTACTAAAATACTCCTCCCTTTTCCAACTACATATCTGTGTGAGGGCAGATTTTCTTCATAAACTTCGCCCGAAACAACCTATCATAATAAATTGAATGCAAAAGCCAATTAGGAAAACCTAGCAGTTTTCTATTAAGTCAGACATTAAAGAGACTTGCAAAAACATGTAATACAATGCTACTCTTCTTAATTTTTTTGTTTTGGAAAATAGTATTTTTTCATAAAAATTTGTCATTTATGTTAATGTATAATGGGTTTATTATTATTTTTAATGATTAAATATTTTTAAAATTTATTTATTTTTACTATTCTAATACAGTAAGTAATGATAGCTACAAACCACATCAATAAAAGCTCTTTGGGGTCTTCAATAATTTTTAACAAGGTAAAGGTGTCCTGAGACCAAAACATTTGAGAACCAGTGGGCTGTAAGGATGATTTGGGAAGACAGAACTAATACCAGTGTCGATTATATAAGCAGGTTTTATGAAATGGTTGTCCTTGAGCTGGACGGGATCAATAATATAATGGAATCTGAGATGTGGGATCCAAAGAGATTTCAGCAGGTTGGAATGTTTGGTTGACACTAAGATGAAATTTAATAAGGGTAGGCATAACGTTCTGACATTGGGCTCAGAAAAACCAACTGCACAATACAAGGTGAGGAAGATAATCCTAGAAAGCAATTCATGTAACAAAGACCCAGTAGTTTTTAGTAGATTACAAGTATCATAGAAGTCAGCAGTGTGCTTTGGCTGCCGGAAAAGCTACCATAATCCTAGGGCGTGATGTCCAGGTGTAGGAAGGGAGAACATCGTTGTACTCAGTCCTGTTCAGAACGCATCTGGAATAGTGAGCCCAGCTCTGAATACCCTATTTTAAGGAAAGCAGGGTCAAAATGTAAAATGCCTTGAGGAGGGCAACCAGTATGGTGAGGGTACTTAGAAACCCTGCCAGGGGATATTTAGCCTAGAGAAGACAAAACTTAGTGGTGGAAGTAGAGGGATTATCATGTGAGAGATAGATTCAATTTGCTTTGTTTGGCCCAAGATCAAGGCCCCATGGGCAGAAGTAGGAAGGAGACAGATTTCATCTCAAAATAAGCGAAAACTTCCTGACAATTATAGCTATCCAAAAATGGACTCATGGCTCAACTGATGTCTTGCCACCCAACCTTGACTAGGTTATACTGAGGTTAAGGAAGAGAAGAATGTGCACTCCTTGAGGCAGGGACTAATTGTATTTTGTCTTTGTGTCCCCAGCACCTAAAACAGTCCTAGAACATAGTAGGTGCTTTATATAAATGCTTGTTGGATTGATTTGGGACTACACATGCTGGGGGTAGACACATCCGCAGAGGACACATGGTACAGAGTATAAGCAACTCCACAGGGCACTAAGCGAATGGTCAGCTGCTCTGAAGGTCATCCAATGCTATGTGAGTACATCCTTGACTTGGTGTGAGGGGTGAGGGGTGGGAAAAATGGTTAGGGGGGGCTATTTCAAAAAGAAATGACAGGTTATTATTACCTGTTAATTTATTTTTATTTGCATTTAATTAGTCCATAGTTTTATCCCCTGACTTATACAAAGCTTTTCTCAGCTTTTGTATCACTGTCCCCCTTCCCTCACTCTTGCCATCGCCCTAACTTTCCCATATCTGCTCCTTTCTGCCATCAAAGTCACTATGTGGGAAGGGGATGTAAGTTCACTGAGAAGGCATTTAGTGGGGGCTTCAGTGGCAGATGAGCTTGTAACAGAGTCCTAGAACCCCAAAGGGAGACTGGGGATTTGGGGCACACAGAATACAACAGGAGCCAAGAATGGGAGTGTGGGAGGGGGAGGGAAATTGGTATACACATCTACATCCCTCTAGGAGGGGCTTGGGGTCTCCAGCTCTTTCTGTGCCCATCTTTCAGATGTGTCTGTTAGGGCTGGCTTAGTCCATCAGGGAGGCAATTAGAAGGGAAAAGCTTACAGACTCTAGGTTGCCTTTCAGATGAATTGCCTTCCAGGTATGATCCAGGTAGCGGAAATCACCAGCTAAACCTTTTCCAACTCTGACACAAATCTCCTCTTCAGGCTTCTTCTCAACAAAGGGAGCAAGGCTTTGACCATTTTCTGGCACCTGGCCACATTCTAAGCTGGCTTCTCTTGCTCTCTCTCTCTTTCTCTTCATATTGGGAGTAGACAAAGAGTTTAAGGGGGCTTTTGAAGGAAGATAGGAGAGGTGCAGGAAAGGGACCAAACCCAGGAAGGGGAAATCCACCTGCTGGGCCCCTGGAAGCACAATGTCCACCATGGGTCCATCTCTGAAGGAAGCTTCCTGGTTACAAGGCTTCTTTCTCTCTCTGGGAACATCTGCTGAGTTTCATCTCTGTCAGTTGGATATACCGTATCACATTGGTATCTGTAGGAAAATGAAAGACATGTGAGCTAATACCAGATAAGGGAAAACTGTTGGCCCTTTCTCAGTCCCAAATAAACTGGGTCTACACAAAGTGGACAGAGTAGAACCAACCAGTTCAGCTGATCCAATACTTTCCACTGATTAGTCTGTGACCATCTGGCTAATGTTTTGTGAAGGGAGCCAGAAGGTTTTTTCTGAACTGGGGCCTGATGTACTTGGCTGTAGACCTAGGTGAAGACAGAGAGAGAGAGAGAGAGAGAGAGAGAGAGAGAGAGAGAGAGAGAGAGAGAGATAGCGCAGCTCCTCCCACAGTGAGATTCAGTCCCTGGCCAATGAGCCCTTAAGGAACAGAAGGAAAGGTGAGGAGTGAAGGTAAGGGGCACAGAGCTTTCATCTCTAGTATCTCTTTATCCTTATATCCAGGGCTGGCCTGACAAATTCCATGAAACAGGCTGGACAGATTCCTACAATGCCGGACCACTGGGCAGAGTTTCCTATAGACAGCTGGCAAGACATCCCACTGGGTAATGGAAGGAACTAGGACACATTCAAATACACCCTTTACTTGCAGGCTATCGACCATAGCCAGTATGACAGAAGGTACACAACAAATATTGGGCTAAGGGTGCAGCGCTGTGTTAGTAGCATAGTGGTCTGGCTAGAAAACAAGATACAGATAAATGAAATTGTTATGCAAAACAATTCGTAATTCTGTTGGTAGAGCTGTGAATTAATTGATGCAAGCGTTTTAGAAAGCGATTTGGAATTATATCCTATTGTTAGGCATATATGCCAAGGAAGGATGTGAATATGTGTGTAGACACACGTGTGTACACACACACACACTTATGAGAGAGAGCACAAGAGCTAGAGAGAGAGAGAGAGAGAGAGAGAGAGAGAGAGAGAGAGGGGCGGAGGGGGGGGCTAGGGGGTATAACGAGTGCTGGGCCTGGAGTCAGTAAGACGAGTCTTCCTGAGTTCAAATCTGGCCTCAGACACTTACTCACTGTGTGATCCTGGGCAAATCATTTAACCTTGTTTGCCTCAGTTTCCTCATCTGTAAAATGAGCTGGAGAAGGAAATGGTAAAGCATTACAGTTTCTTTGCCAAGAAAACCCCAAAATGGGGTCACGAAGAGTTGGACATGCATGACTAAAAATTATATATCTATGTATATGTGTGTATGTATGTACATATATATGTATGTATATATTTATATATATATATATATATATCGCCTTCATTTCCTTTGACTGTCTAGCTGATGAGTTAATGCAGCAGGTCTCAAAGTATGTTCCATAGACTCATGGGAGTCCCTGAGTGGGTCCTGAAGAGATTCAATATACTTTATGCCTATACTGGGGAGAGAATACTTTAAAATTTGTATTGATATCTTTTGTTTTTCCATCACCTACATTTCCCAATATATTTCCCCCTCCTCTTCCCAGAGAATCATCCCTTATAAACAAAGAAAAAAAGAAAGAGGGAAAAAAATTAATGAAACAAATCAGTATACTGGCCAAATGTGATAAGTATTCCACATGCATAGTACTGTTATACATATACAGATAAACACACAAACACACCAATACACTAATAGTAATGTTTTTCCAGTAGCAAAGAACTGGAAAGAAGACATCACAGAATCATGGAATTTGAGAGTTGGCACAGTTTTCGACAATTGTCTGGTCCAACACAAACCCCAAAGAAATTCCCACTCTGACATACCTACTCCCTCGGCCTCTCTTGACTGTACTTCTGACTTTCCTGACCTTAGCACCAGGGCTCAGCTGCAGTCTCATCCTGGGACTTCCCTCGGTACTGGGGGCCTCGTCATCCTGGAATATCCATCCACCCCTGAAACCTTCTCACCCTAGAGCATTCCTCCACCATGTTGCCTGTGTTTTCTCATCATTAAATTCCTCCTGGGGTCTCCATTTTGGGGAGAGGCCCAGGACAGCCAACCTTCATTCCTCTCCTGGCTCCAATTCTGACTTTCTGGATTCCAAGACAAATGCTCTTGTGAGTAGGTACCCATCTCCTCTACCCTCTTTTCAACTCCCTTCTGGGTGTTGTCTTTCCCAGTTGAAATGTAAGTTCCTTGTCTTTTCACTTGTATTTGTATCCCCAGCATTTAGCACAGTGCTTTGGCACATAGTAAGTGGTTGTTGCCTTGAAGACCTCCAAGAAGACAGAGCCCACTGCCTCTTGAGGTAGCCCGTTTAATTTTGGATGTCTCTGTCGGGGAGTTTTTCGGGACAGCACACCCAAATCTGTATTTTTGTCGTTTCCATTTGTTGCTCCCGATTCTTTTTTCTGGAGATAAGCAGAATAACAGCTCTATTCTAATGCAAACCCCAAAACAGCTTGCATGAAATGTTTTGTAGAAACTGCTTTAGGCTTGAGCCCACACTGCCTAAAGACGAAGGTAGTATGGGGGGAGTGTGGCTCAAAGTGCTGGGGGAAGTATTGTTTACACTTTTGTTCTTGTAATATCTTCCCAGTAAATATCTACATAAAAGCTTAAAATTATATAGGCACGTGTACATATATACACATATATTACTATATCCATCTAGCTATCTAGCAATGGAGGAAGGAAAGGGGAGGGAAAGTATACCTTCCATGTGCTATTTGTCTTTTCCAGGTCAAATATGCCCAATTCTTTTAACTAGTCCTCATATGGGAAGCAAGGTTGTGCAGTAGTTACAGCACCAGCCCTGGAGTCAGGAAGACTTGAATTCAAATCTGGCCTCAGATACTTACTAGCTGTGTGACTCTGAGCAATTCATTTAACCCTGTTTACCTCAGTTTCCTCATCTATAAAATGAGCCAGAGAAGCAAGGCAAAGCACTCTGGTATCTTCACCAAGAAACCCCAAATGAGGGAGTCAGATACAACTCAACAACAAACAACAACAAAAATCCTCATGTGATGAGGACTTCAGTCCCTTCACCATCTTGATTGCACTCATCTGAATGTGCCCCAACTTAGCAATGCCCTTATTACCCTGTGGAGTCCAGAAGTGAAATACCATACTCTAGTTGTGGTCTTATTAGGACAGAATACAAAGGGACAATCATCTCTTTATTCCCGGGAGCTACGTCTCTCTAAATATAATCCAAGATCACATTAGGCTTTTTTGGCTGCCATACTACCTTGCTGACTCAGACTGAGTTTGCAGTCCATTAAATCCCTCATACCTTTTCCAGACAAACTGCTAGCTATGCCTTCCCATCTTGGATTTGTTAAGTTGACTTTTCTGCACACAAGTATAAGGCTACACTTAATTTCTATTGAATTCTTCTTCTTAGATTCAGCTCAAACACCTGTTAATACTTTTTGGAGATCCGTACTGTTATTCACTATGCCAGTTATACCTCTTAACTTTGTGATAGCTTTGATAAGCATGCCATCTATATGCCTTTTATCCAAGGCACTGATAAAAATGTTAAAAACAACATGAGGTCTAGCACAGCTCTCACTGGAGATCAACTGCTCTGCTGACATTAAACTACCTACTATGTGCCAGGCACTGTGCTAAGTGATTTACAAATATTATATCATTTGTTCCTCACAACAACCCTGAGAGGGAGGTGCTATTATCATCATTCCCCTTTTACAGTTGAGAAAGCTGAGGCAAACATGGGTTAAGTGACTTGCCCAGGGTCACACAATGTCAGAGGCTGGATTTGAAGTCAAGTCTTCCTGAATGGAGGTCCAGAGTTCTATCTATCGCACCATCTATATGCCTCAAAGGAAACCTCAGAGTTGTTTTGACTTGTATTTCACTTATTATTAGTGATTTGGAGCAAATTTCATAGTTTGAAAATCTTCCTTTGAAAAGTATTTGGTCATATTCTTTGACCACTGATCCATTGGGAATGACTCTTGGTCATATATTTGTGCTAATCTAAGCCCCGTCGGAAATGCAAAACCAATTTTGTCTCCAATGGACAATTTCCTTTTGCATCCTAGCTGCATTGATTTTCTTTGTACAAAAGTTTTTCAATTTCACATAATCAAAATTATTTATTTTCTCTTCTGTGGTCTCCTCCAGCCTTTTTTTGTTTGTTTAGAATTTCTCCCTGTAGCACTGACTATAATAATGTAAGTGGAAAGAATATTAGTGACATAATAATCAAAAATTAATGTTGTGAAACCATATTGGCCAAGTTTGGTCCCCAAAAAGAAAAAATAAGAATATGCTTCTCTCCTTCTCCCTTATTTGCAGAGGGAGGGTGGGGAAGGGACTATGTGTGTGGAATACTTGTCAGACTTAGCTAGTATGTTGATTTGTTTTTCTGTCTCTTTTCTCTTTCTTACAAGGAATGAATGTTTGGGAAGAGGAGGGGGAATTACATTCAGAAATGTAGGTGATGAAAAAACAAAAGCTATCAATACAAAATTTAAAATATTCTACCCTAAGTATAGTCATAAAAGATACTGACTGGATTTCATTATTTTTTATGTTGTTCTTTAATATTCAGGTCATGTATCTCTTTTTGAGTTTATTTGCTATATATAGTATAAAGGCTGGTCTAAACCTAATTTGTGCCCAAATGCCTTCCAGTTTCCCCAGAAGCATTTGCCAAATGGGGAGTTTATCCCCAAACAGTTTATGTTCTCAGGTTTACTGAAGATAAAGTTGTTGAGTTTGATTATTTTTATTCTTGCCCACCTAGTCTGTCTTATTGATCTACTTTTATAATTTTTAACCAGTACCAAACAATTTTGTTATCATTGCTTTATAATATAATATGAGGTCTGGGAGTACTTTTTACTCTTCACTCTTTAAAAAATTACTCATTTCGAGCTTCTCAATCTCTTGTTCTACCAAATTAATTTTGTTTTCATTTTCTCTAGTTTTAAAAGTACACTCTTGGGTAGTTTATGTGATCTATCATTGAATTTTCAATTAATTTAGATAGTATCATAAATTTTATTATATTGAACAGTTAACATGGCTCCAATTATTTATATCATTCTTTATTTCTTTAAAGAGTGTATTTCTGTATCTTCATAGAGATATTTTGTGAATTTTTTTATTATCTTGAATGGGACTTTTCTTTTTATTATTCCCTCCTGGGGACTTTGTTATTGCCATATAGAAATGCTGCTGGTTTGTGTGAATTTCTTTTGTATATACGTACACATATATGTATATATATATGCCTATTGAAGCTATTGTTTTTTTAGTCAGTTTCTTTGCTGATTCTCTAGGGTTTTCTAAGGAAAATACCATGTTATCTGCAAATAGAGTTATATTTTTTTCTCCTCTTCATCAATAGTTCTGCCTTTTAATATATTTTTCTGTTTTCTTTCTATTGTTAAGATTTCTAGAACGATATCAAATAATAGTGGGAAAAACCAGCACTTCTGCTTTATTTCTGTATTTATTAGAAAATCTTTTAGTGTTTTCCCATTACAGATAATTCTAAGTTATAATTTTACATATATATGTTTGTATAATATTTTAAACGGTCCTTCTATGCTATGCTTTTTAGGGTTCTTAGTAAAAATGAATGTTATAGAGATAGTTAGGTGGATAGAGTGGCTAGAGCACTGTGCCCAGAGAGGGGAAGATATGAGTTCAAATCTGACCTCAGACACTTACTGGCTGTGTGACCCTGGGCAAGTCACTTAACCTCTGTTTGTCTCAGTTTCCTCCACTGTAAAATGAGGATAATAACAACACCTACTTTTGCAGGGTTGTTGTGAGGATCAAATGAGATAATATTTGTAAAGCACATCACATGATACTTGGCTGGTAGTTGGCACTATATAAATCCTAATTTTCTTCCCCTTTTATGAAAGGCCTTTCTTCATCAATTGATAAAATCACGTTTTTGGGGGGATCGTTTAGTTTTTATTGTGATTAATTATGTTAATTGTTCTATTAATGTTGAACTATCTCTGGTATAAACATGTTATAATGAATGCTTTCCTTCCCCTTTGGCTATATTGCTGTATATGATTTTATTTAAAATTTTTACTTTAATATCCATCAGGAAAGAGAGGGAGCATGGCATATTGGATATAAAGCTGGCCTTAAAGTCAGGAAGATTTGGGTTCAAGTCTTGTCTCTAACACATACTGGCTGTGTGACCTTGGACAATTCACTTAATCTTTTAGCTTCCCCAGGCTACTCTCTAACACTATTAAGTGGAAGATAAGAAGCTGATCCTGAATTGTTTACTCGGAGCTATCTACAACAATTAATTAGTGAGATTGACCTAAAGTTTTCTGTTTTTGCTTCATCCTTCCTGGGTTTAGGTATGAGGACTATATTAAAAATATAAAGTGTTTTTTCTCAAGTTTTGGAAATAATACATGTAGCATGGGTATTAATTACTCTTTGTTTGCTATAACTTGCCTCTAAATTCATCTGGACTAGGATTTATTTTTTTTTTCTTTGAGGCCCTTTGTGTCTTGTTCAATGTTATTTTTTTTTGATTGGGTTACATAAGATCCACATTTCATGCTCTGTTAATTTTGGCATTTTATACTTCTATAGGTAAGGTTCTGATCATTTTTAAAATTTCTTCTCTGTTGTGATTTCACTGTGTTCTTTTTGACTTGGGTAATTTGTTTTTCTTCTTTCTTTTAAAAATTAGGTTAGCAAAAGGTTCATCAATTCTGTTAGTCTTCAAAGAACCAGGATTTAGCTTGGCTTATTATTTTTACAGCCTCTTTGTTTACTGTGTACCTATTCTAATTTTCAAGATTTTTCTCTCCTGTGCTTATTTTGGATGTTTTATTATTGATTTTCTAGCTTAAACAAATTAAAATGTATTCTAATTGATAGATTCTATTTTTGTATAGCCTTTTTCCTTATATACCTCTTCCTGCCCCGTTCCCAGCAACAATCCATTAGTTTTGTTTTAATTACACACTCAGTTCATTAATTCTCTTTTTTCTATTTTTAATGTATATTTTCAGAGAAATAATTATTTCCTCTAAGGTCTGTTGTGGTGGCCTCTTGGAGATTTTGGTTTGTTGTCTAGTTGCTTTCATACTCTTTCATGGTTATTAATTTTTTATGTTTTGTTCTTTGGCCTAATCATTATGTATGATGTCATTATTAAGTCTCCATTTTGGCCTATATCTGTTTCTCCATTCTATTCCAAAAGTCTCAGCATAGTTTTAAGCTTTTGTAGCTTATAGTTTATAAAAATATGATAAATATTACATCAATATGGTGAAATCTATGATACTACCTAAATTAATTTACAAATTTAATGACAGACCAATTCAATTACCAAGAGGGTACTTTATAAAGCTAGACAAAATGAAGTTATTAAAGCTTAAAACTGCACTAAGAACTTTTGGGATACCCTGCATTTCATTGCATTATAGTATATAAAAGATGTGCTTAATATTTCTGTTTCCTTTACATTTGTTTATAATTTCTCTGCCCTGGCATTCCTTAATGTTCCCATCCAAAAGATGGTATAAGTTCTTTGAACTTCTCTAAAAGTCTGTATGTTCGTTTTTGTTTGTCTTTCTGGTAGATTTTTACAGCTCCAAAGAAAAATCTCTTACAATTATTATGTTATTGCTTATGGCTTTTTCAAATTCAGTTAATTTCCCTTATGAATTTGATGTAATACCATTTGATGCACGTACATTTAGTACTGATACTGTTTCATTTTTTATGGTTCTTTTAAACCTGATGTAGTTACTCTATTTCTCTTGGCATTTGGCATTATGAATTTGTATTTCTGTGTTGTCTGATGTGATTCCAACTCTTGGGTTTTTGTTTTTGGAATCACATGATGCATAGAAAATTTTGTTCCAGTCTCTTAATTTTATTTGGTACATTTATTTTGATGTGAATTTCTTGTATACAGAAGAGTGTTGGATTTTGTTTTCTTATCCATTTTGCCACTTTCATTTTATTGGATTAATCTATTCACATTTAGCGTTATGATTATTAGGCTTGTGTTTTTCTCCAATTATTTCTTTTGTACTGGTTTTATCTCTTTTCAATGCAGTGACTAGTTTTGCTTATACTACTTTGATATTATTCTATTCCTACAGGCTCTCCCCCAGTTTTCACTTACTTGAAGTAACCTGTTCCTTTAATTTATTTAAATTGATAATTTTGTCAACTTTATTTTTATTTACTTCTCATATTTTGTGCTTTCTATCTCTTCACCCAATTAAATATGAGGTGGAAATATCAATCTTTTCTCTTTTCCCTTCCACTTATCTCTAATCTCTTATTTAAGGAGCATATTTTTTATTGCATCCTCTTTTAAGAAGTGTTCTTTTGTTTTGTCTTTCTCATTTCCTTTCCTTTCTTGTCTAGTCAGAATTTTGTCATCCTATTCTTTCAATATTGTGTCCATAATGAGTATAGACTTTGTGAATGATCAAATATTAGCTCTCTCATAGCTTATTTCTATTTTATTACATTCACGTATCTTGCCCCATTCTTTCCATTTTCTGTCACGCTTCACTCTTAGAATGATCAACTCCTTAAGGAGGCAGTGTCCAATGAAAGTGGTAAGGTTCGTTGAGATTTGTTCTCTATCTCAAGACATGAGGTCCTTGCCATTAGATGATCAACTCATCTCTCCTAAGGTTTGGTTATCTCACATCTAGTTCTATGCTTCCCTTTACCATTCTGGGAACTCAGAAATTCCTTCTCCTGAGGTTGGGGGTGCAGTCCTGCGCAACCTTTTATGAGAGAAGGTTTTTTGTAATATGTAAATTCCCCTAAGATGGAACTTTATACAGTTCCTTTTCTGCTTTACACATGAAAAGCTTCCTCACTCTACAATGCACCTTGCCCTCTTCTAGGAGGACTAGTGGGGTCTTTGTATTGAGAGAGAAGTTGTCTGAGAAGAAGCTAAGGCAGATGGGGGCCCATGCACTCAGTGCCACAGAGCAATGCCCCTGAAAGGAAAAAGAATGCCAGAGATCTTGGCCAGCAACCAGCTAGCCAAGGCCAGGGGAAGCATGGGCCCTCCTGGCTTTCTTTTCATTTCAGATCCTGAATTATACTCTTTGGCCTAAAACTGAGCTCTTGATGTCATCTATATCCAGAGTCTATTTTCTATGCCTTGAATACCAGGATTAGAGTACTTCCAGGAGGCCTGCTTCTTTATTTTGCGAGACAAAATTCAAATGGACTCGGCTTTGCTGGCTGAAGCAAAGGCTGTGGGGAACTAAGTGAGATTTCCATTACATGAGGAAGCACAGTTCGGGCTTGCCAAGTGCTTGGTGGTTGTTTTACATACTTTAATGACTATTCTATATGCATAGCCTGGTTATTATTTAATGTTTATTTTCTTAGTGATTCTTTGCTAAGAGGAAATGCCACTTATAGTAACCAGGTATGCCTGTCTGTTCCTGCATGAAGCTCATTCCATTATGCCATGGTCACATGATTAATGCCAAATGAAGTAAGCCAGCTCAAAGGGTGGGATGGTTTTCCATGGATGGATGGAATGACAAGGGTGGAGAGGATGACAGTCAGAAGTTGATTTTGATAGGCTACACCCATTTATTCACAGATCCCCTGATAAACTGGCAGCATGTTATTGAGAGAAGTGAGAGTCTGGCTAATTGGTAACCATAGAAAACATCGCCCTTACGGGGCATTTCCAACCCAGCTGGCCATGGGATAAGCATGGGCAAATGGCTATGAATGCTACCTGATAGTTAAATGCAAAAATCTTCAAGAGCTCCCTATCCTCTAACAAATATAGTTCAATCTTCTTTGCCTAGCATTCATGGCCCTTCTCAATTTGGTGCTACCTTAATTTTCTATTTCTAGCCTCATGCCTTATTGCAGTAGGTAGAGATCTTGACCTGGGGGTCAGGAAGATCTGAGTTCCAATGTAGCCTCAGACACTTTGGTAGCTGTGTGATACTGGGTAAGTCGCTTAACCTCTTCCTGACTCAGTTTTCTTGTCTATAAAATGGGAATAATGATAGCACCTACCTCCCGGAATTTTTGTGAAAATCAAATGAGATAATATTTGTAGAGAGCTTTACAAATCTTAAAGCATTACGTAAAGGCTAACCATTGTCGTCGTCTTCATCGTCATCATCATGGTCGTCATCATCACCATCATCATCATCATCATCGTCATCATCATCATCATCTTACTCCTCTCCACATACTCCAGCCAAATTAAAACACAATAAATTTCCTTCACTCTGTGCCTTCTGCCCACACCAGTCCCTAAGCCCCCTCCCCCCGTGTCTGCTGAATTCCTACCCATCCTTTGAAGCCTAACTCAAATGCTACTGCCTTCAAACACCTTGCGTGATAATTCTCCTCTGTAATGACCTCTTCCTTCTCATCTCACAAGCATTTTGTCTCACGATTCTCCATCGTACTTATCACACGTACTTCATGATTGAACGAGATGATCCCTGTTAAATAGTTCTATAAACCTGAAAGCATCATAAATGTTAACTATTATCATTGCTGTCGTTTTATTAATTCTCCCAGTTTAGACTCTAAACTCCACAAGAGCAAGGACCGTATCTAATACAATAACACTGATGCTGACAACGACAAAGAAGATGATAATTTTTAGCATTTACTTGGTACCTACTGTGTGCCAGGCAGTGTGCTAAGCACTTTACAGATATTACTTCATTTTAGCCTCAGAACAACTCTGGAGGGTAGACGCTATTCTCATTCCTATTTTACGGTTGGGGAAACAAGCAATAGAGTTGGTTTTGTTTTGACTTGCCTAGGATCAGATGGCTGGTAAGTGTCTGAGGCCACATTTGAACTTGGGTTTTCTTGACTCTAAGCTCAAATCTAAACTTTATATGTCCCCTAGCACTGAACACTGTGGTGTTCCACACGCAGCCATTACCAAATAAATGCTTACTGAATTAAATTTAATTGTCCATTACTTGATGCCTCCTACCCTTGTCAACAGGACAGCCTCTCGGGATTGCAGAGACCCCCCTTTTCAAGTACAGCATTCATTCTAACAAGAGTTCTATAAAGTTCTTGTGTCTCCTGACCTTTGTTTTCTGTGCTGGAGAAGGGAGGAGGCGAGCAATGCAGCTGGCCTGCCCTTGCTCCTGACCCCTGATCTCTCTTTGGCAGCTGTCTGCGGAGTTCACTTCTATGAGATGAGGGGGTTGGACTGTAGCTTTCCTAGGTCTCTTCCAGTTCTAATGTTCAATGGCTCCACTAGGCACCCCTTTCAGAACAGAGGGAGCCTGTGTGAAGGAATTCCTGCATGCCCTTTACAAAAGTACTCCCTCAGAACCGCAGCTGGGCTCTGATGATGTGTTCCTAAAGCATGAGAAAGACTGGGATGGCCAGCAGTGGATGGCATGAGACCACACTGAAGCAGCCAGGGCCTGGATGAAGACAACTAAGACCCTTGGAGATTTCATCAAACTGATGAGTTTTTTTTACCCTTTTAACTTATTTCTAGCTTCTTTTCCTCTGGAAAAAAAAGGTTGTTTGGATACATAGGAACTTTCTACCAGACCCCACTATAAAACACATTTTGTACCATATAGCTTATTAACTGAAAAGAGGGTTGTGTCCTTTGACTTTGATTTTTGTTAGCGTAACGAGCTTCCATTGTACAAATTCTATCCATTGATACAGATTTCAACTTTTCTGCAACTTATAGTCTTAAAGAGGTATCCTAGATACTGAGAGGGTAAATGATTTATTTGCCCATGATCACAAGCTAATATTGCTCAAGTCAGAGCACCTGTGTTCAAATCCTAGCTTTGACACTATTTCTAATACTTTGTCACTTAATCTCTCTGGGTATCAGTTTCCTTGTCTGCAAATTGAGAGGTTTAGACAGGATAGACTCTGAGGTCTCTCCCATTCTCAGGTCTACGGGCTGTGGCAGAGGCAGCACTTGAACCCAGGTCCTCCTGACCCCATGACCATCTCTCTATCCACTAAGCTACTTTGCCTAACTTTGATAGTATGATACTAACATGGATGGTTTTATTCAACCAGAATTTTGTCACCTCTCAATATTTCCTATATTTATGTTGTGAGCATTGCCAAGGAGCTCAGGGTGCCATAGGTGAATGCCCACCATCTCTAGCACCCCAATCTTCTTGATAATGCTGAGACAGTGCTACATTTATATTACTATAGGTACTGCAACTATTGTTCTTTTAACTCTGCTTTCTTCCCTCTGCATCACTTCATATAAGTTTTCACATTTGAGAAAAGGGAGAGAGTCACCTAAGGGAAAAACAGGACCCAGGCCTAGTGATTAAGAAGTGAGTTGTAGATAGGAGGAAATCTTGAAACCTCAGCTGAACAACCCACCCAACAGAGATGCCCCACTCGAGAAGAGCTGTGTGAGGACTCTACAAAGAGAGAAAGGATGTCCAGGCCCTTCAGTACCAGAAGTTGTAAGCTGCCTTTGCCATGTGTGTATCCTACATGTATACTTCAGTAACACTCTAAGTCAACTCTCCCTGAGGACAACACACTTAATCTGTGGAAGAGTATAACCCAGGTTTATGGGGAGAATATCTTACAACTACTGTTCTTGCTATATTATCTGAGTAAATGCCTTTGCTAAGAGCTAATTAAATCTTTGGATGACCACAAATGAGAAGCATGTTAATGAGGGCTTAAGGCTACAGTAACAGGACTAACCCTAGAACTTGAGGTAACCGTCATTCCCTGAGCGCCCAAATAAGTGCAAGTTTGGGGAGCAAACAGAGCAGGTGCTACATTAACATGCTATATAATTTATCCTCCTCAGGTGAGAAGACCTCAGACCACAGGTGTGCTAGCATCCTGAGCCTTCTCCCTTGTGCTAGATGCAGCCCATTCCCTGAGGAAAGGCTGCTTGAGGCCGGGCCAGGCATCTTCCATCTGCCTCAAAACAACCATGTCCATTTGTACCAACACAAGGTATCTTCCACCTCCTGCGGCCAGCCCAGTTTCCCAGTCATAAAGTATTAGTTTCAACTTCACTCATTCTCTTTGGCTCACTGGTCAAGACAAGAGAGTTGTGATACTTCTTGCTCCCTGTTGCTACTTTCAGGTTTTCTCCCTTCCTTCATCACTCAGCAACTTCTCTTCTTTTAAAGTTTATACTATTCATATCTACCACACAATCAAAATCCTAGTAGCTACTGTTTACAGATCAGGTAATTCCCTAGGTCATGCCCCTTCCTTCCTCAATAAGTCTGATACCTGGCTTGCAATTTTTCTCTCCACTCCAGCACCTGCCATCATACTAGCGGACTTCAACATGCATGTTGATTCTCCCTCAAATACTTAAACCACTCAGTTCCTCAACCTGCTCACTTCCCATAAGCTGCTCTTCCACCTCTCCCACATCAGTCACACAAATGACAAAAATGTCATACCTTTGACATTTTTCATCACCCACAAATGTACCACCTCCATGTTAAAGAATTCTGAAATTCCTTTATCCAACCATAATCAATTAGCTTTTCATCTCTCCCTCTGAGTTCTCCTATAAAACCCTACTCTTTCTTCACACTGCAACCTCTATTCCCTTGAGTCTTCAATTCTCTCCTATACTATCTCCCCTGTACTAGCCACTCTCTCCTCTTCTCCCCATCTTGACTCCTTGGTAAACCAATTCTATTCTTCATTGTCTCCCTTTCTTGCATCTTTAGCTGCCTTATCTTATGGCTGAATTGAATTGGCCACTCTCACCAACTGGTCATAATTGAATTGATCACTCCCACTGTCTTCAAGTCTACACCTCTGCTGCTGAAAAAAGGTAGAGAAAATCACACAACCATTCCGACTGAGTTCACTTACAAATTTATGTCATACAACCTCAACTGGGCCCTCACTGCTGCTAGCTAACTCCTACTATACTTTCTTATCAATTCACCATTCCACTCTCCATAGTGGCTCTTCCAAACTTCTTAATCCCTCTTCAAACCTCCAATGGTTTCTCCTCCTCTCCCCTAATCTCTTAGCAGAGAACTTTGCCTTATATTTTACAGAAAAAAATTAAAGCCATTCACTGTGAACTCCTTCTCCCCTCTTCCTCATCTCTTATCACTCAGGTGCCTTCTGACTCTATCTCCTCCTTCACCCCTGTTTCACATGATGAAATGGCCTTGTTCATTATCCAAGCCAATCCCTCTACCTGTTCGAGCGATCCCATTCCATCCTGTCTCCTCCAACAGACTGCCCCCTTTGTTACCCAATGCTATTGCTTATTTTCAATTTCTCCTTCTCTACCAGCTCATTTCCTACTGCCTACAAATGTACCCATGTCTCGTCTACCCTGAAAAAACCCCCAATTGATCTTTCCATCCCTGCTAACTAACATCCTCTATCTCTTCTGCCCTTTGTAGCTAAGTCCCTCAAAGAGGCCATCTATAATAGGCACCTCCACTTTCTCTTCTCTCCCTCTCTTCTTAACCCCTTACAATCTGACCTTTTCATTCCACCAAAATTGCTCCCTCCAAAGTTACTAATGATCTCTTAGTTGCCAAATCCAGTGGTCTTTTCTCAATCTTCATTCTCCTTGAACTTTGACACTGTTAATCACCCTCTCTTCCTTGATACTCTCCTCTTTCTAGGTTTTTGAGACGCTACCCTCTCCTGGTTCTCTTCCAACCTATCTGACCACTCCTTCTCAGTCTTCTTTCCTGGATCCTCCTCCAGATCATGGCCTCTAACCGTAGGTATCCCTCAGGGCTCTGTCCTGGGCCCTCTTCTCTTCTCCCTCTATACTATTTCACTGTGCTCTCATTAACTCCCATGGATTTAATTACCATCTCTATGCTGATGATTCTCAAATCTACCTTTTCCTGCCCCTGAGTCTCTTCTGATCTCCAATCTTGCATCTCCAACTGCCTTTCAGGTGTTGTAAACTAGATGTCCACTAGACGTCTTAAACTCAATCTCTCCAAAATGAAACTCATTATCTTCCCCTTTAAACTTTTCCCCTCTCCTACCTTCCCTGTTATTGTAGAGGATAACACCATCCTCCTAGACCCTCAGGCTTGCAACTAGGAGTCATCCTGGATTCCTCACTACTTTTCATCTGTATCCAAGCTGATGCCAAGTCCTGTTGATTTCACCTCTGCAACATCTCTTGAATACAACCCTTCCTCTGCTCTGACACTGTCACTGCTATAGTGCTGGTCCTCAGCACCTCATGCCTCCATTACTTTGATAGCCTGCTGGGTCTGCCTGCCTCAAGTCTGTCTCTTATCCATTTTCCATTCAGCTACTAAGGTGATTTTCTTAAACTGCAGGTCTGATCATCTCTCTCTCTCTCTCTCTCTCTCTCTCTCTCTCTCTCACACACACACACACACACACCACTCAATAAACTCCAGTGACTTTCTATTGCCTCCAGGAATAAATACGAAATGCTCTATTCAACATTCAAAACCATTCTTACCCTAGCCCCCTCCTACCTTTCCAGTCTTCTTATACTTTATTCCCCAACACATACTCTTTGATCTAGGGCAGCTAGGTGGTACAGTGGATAGTGTTGGCCCTGAAGTCAGGAAGACCTGACTTCAAATCTGGCCTCAAACACTTACTATCTGTATGGCTCTGGACAAGGCACTTAACCCTTTTGCCTCAGTTTCCTCATATGTAAAATAAGCTGGAGACAGAAATGGCAAGCCACACATATGGAGTCACGAAGAGTTGGACACAACTAATGGACTAAATGACAACAACAACTCTTTGACCCGGTGACACTGGCTGTTCCACGAACAAGACACCCCATCTCTCAGCTCTGAACATTTTCTCTCCGGCTGTTCCCCATCTCTCCTTCGCTCTGACTGCTGACTTCCTTGCCTTCCTTTAAGTCCCAACTAAAATCCCACCTTCTACAGGAAGCTTTCCCTGATTCCTCTTAATTCCAGTGCCTTCCCTCTTTTAATTAATTCCTATTTATACTGAAAATAGCTTGCTTTGTATATATTTGTTTGCATGTTGTCTCTCCCATTACACTGTAATCTACTTGAGGCCAGCACTTAGCATAGCGTCTGGCACAAAGTTGGTGTTTGTTAAATGTTGTTTGATTGATTCAGCCATTCTCCAATTCTTGGGCACATATTTTGCCTCCAAGTAATTGTTATCCTAAATTACACTGCTATGTACATTTTCCCAGCCTCCTTTTTCAGGGACCCTTCTCACCTATAAGATAGGGAAAGAAGGCTATGAGTCAGCCCTCTTCTGGGTTCATAATGTTCCCTTTTCTTGCCTCCCACATCTGTGACCTATCTGCTTGTCATGTTGACATTTTCTCTGTTGGGCTGGGTCTGTTTGGATTGTTCTGTGTAATTGTCTTTAAATATAAACTCACAGAGGGCAGGGACCATGACAGCTTTATTTTCTATGCAGGTCTATGTACAATTAATTAGGGATCCTGAGTGCAGTGACTGTAAAATAGACACATTTTGTCCCTTTCACTTCTCCTCCCTTTTGTTCCTTTGCCACAGCATTTACCACAGCTACTGACCACCACCCAACCCAATCACATTGATTATTATTCCTCTTAGCCATAGCCTTGGCCCCTGTCATACAGTTTACTAATTCACAGCAGGTTTGAAGGACCAGCAGGACTGGTATGATGGGATTTTCATCCTATGTAAATACTGACTAGGCCAAATTCTCTTCCCTCTAGATCTCTTAGGACTAACTCTGATCCTAAGCTACTTATCTTCACTGTCCGAACTCTATTCTTTGTTTGCTTTTTGGCAGGGCAATTGGGGTTAAGTGACTTGCCTAAGGTCACACAGCTAGTACATGTGTCAAGTGCCTGAGGCCGGATTTGAACTCAGGTCCTCCTGACTCCAGGTCCGGTGCTGTACTCACTGCGCCACCTAACTACCCCTCTTTATTCTTTTTTTAAATGTTTTATTGATGTCTTTCATTTTAAAATCAGTCATTTCACCCTTCACTCCAGAAGGAAACCTTCTTTGTGATAAAGGAAAACAGCAAAGTAAAACATCTGAATCAGAAACGATGTCTGACAATTTTATAAAATATTTTCTCCTACCTCCTTATTATAAGAGAGAAGTATGCTTCATTATCACTTCTCCAGGCCCTTCATTTTGATTTTTTTCCATTACTCAGAGTTCAACTTTCTTCTTGCTGTTTGTTTGCTCTGCATCAGGTCATACAAATCTTCTCACTTTTTTCTGAATTCTTTGTCTCCATTTCTTACTACATAATATTTTTCTATTGTATCCATACATTTGTCTTCATTTCTTACTGCATAATATGATTCTAGGACATTCATACATTCATTACATAAATTATTTTCCATTTTCCAAATTATAGGCACCCCCTTTGTCTCCAATTCTTTGTTATGAGAATACAACTACGTATCTTTTGGTGTCCATTGGACCTCTTTTTCTGCCTTTAGCTTTTGAGCTATATGCTCAGGATTGGGATTGCTGGGTTAAATAGTATGGGCTGTTTAGTCACTTTTCTTGCACAATTCCAAAATGAAATCAAGAATAAGAAAACCACTTCACAGCTCCATCAACTGTGAATCCCTGTGCTTACATTTTCATATCTTCCCCAGCACCGACTGTTTCTATCTTTTTTCTTCTCTTCCAGTTTGCATAATGAAAACTGAGTTGTTTTCATTTGCATTAATTAGATTATTAGTCATTTGGAGCATATATTTTTCTCATTTATAGTTTGCAACTCTTATTTTGAAAACTGTCGATAGCCTTTGGCCACTTACTTATTTGCAAATGGCTCCTAGTTTTATATACCTGTGTTATATATTATGCATAATTTTATATATTAGTCCTGTATTGATCGGCATTTGATGAAAATTTTCCTAACTCTACCACTGTTCTTCTAGTTCTAGATTCACTGATTTTATTTATTTGAAAATTTTTATGTACTCAAAATTTATGTTTTGTTTTTTTATGAGCGCCTCTATTACTTGTTTGGTTAAGAATTGTTAACCTTGCCATAACTGACCTTGTTCTCTTCTGATTTTTTTTATGATGTGACCTTTTATATTCAGGATATGCATTAATATTGGGTTTACTGTGGTACATGGCATAAGCTTTTGGTTTAAACCTAATTTCTGCCAAATGGCTTTCCATTTTTTCCTAGCAGTTACAGTCAAAAAGGGAATCTTTCCAGGAATTTATGTTCTTGGACTTATCCAATACAACTGTTTTTTATTGCTGCTGTCTCTTGCTTATCTAGTTTGTTTCAGTTATTTATCTATTTTAAAAACCAGTATCAATAATTTTGATGACTACTGCTTTGTAATATAGTTTTAGGTCTGGTAATGCTATGTCGCTCTCCTTCAGATTTCTTTTTCTTATTTCCCTTGGCATTCTAGATCTTTAGTTTTTCTCAGTACATTCAGTTGGTTTTTTTCCTAGTTCTAAAAATTAACACTTCAATAATTTGATTGACTAAATCTATAAATTAATTAGTTAGCATTGTCATTTTGAACTCAGGGCCTCCTGACTCAGTTTTCTCAGCTTCTTCATGTGTAGAATGAGCTGGAGAAGGAAATGGCAAACCGCTCCAATATCTTTGCCTCCAAATGGGGTCACAAAGAGTCATACATGATTGAAAATGACTGAACAGATTATCATTGTAATTACATTGACAAAGCCCATTCATAAGCAGCGAATGTCATTATATAAATGCTAGCTATTATTATCTCTCACCCATTATTTAAGTCTTCTGTTATCTCTATGAAGAGAATTTTGAGTTTGTATGTATAAGAATCTTGGTGTGCTTCTTAATAGTTTATTTCCCTGACCTTTTGTGTCCTTTGTCCTTATCTCCTAAATTTTGTTTTTATGCTGTAGAAATGAAGATGGTATTTTGGAGGGTTATTTTGTATACTGCCATCTTGCTGGTGTTATTAATCATCTCAATTAGGTTTCTTCACTGATTCTCTTGGATTTTCCAAATACATTGTCATGCCATCTGCAAACAGAGATAGTTTTGTCTCCTCTTTGATGATGTTTATATCTTTGATTTTATTTTCTAGCCTTATTGTTATAGATAGCTTTTCTAGAATTATTTGAATTAATAATGAGGGGGGTCACCTCTCATTTTTCAGAAACCTATGCTAGCTAAGGATCAAGGATGCTTAAATGCTCATCTGCTATGCTGGGAGAGGTGTACAGTGGATATAGAACACTGGACCACCATTAAAGGCTAAGTAGTTGCTTTCTTTACCCTCAATATGGCACCAAAACTTCTATCCACCCTTTATAAGTATTCATGCTGAAAAGCTGCAGAGGTACAACCTAACCCTTGTTATCACTCCATTACCTGAAAACAGGCCATCTTATGTAAGAAGACCCCAGAAAAACCTATTTTGGCTAGCCAATAAGAAACAAGTCTGCCTTACCTGTTGGTTGCCGGGACCTCGCTTCTTTCAGGTAGTAGAGGGCCTTGTCATAGTCCCCCAGGTGGTAGAAAGCCACTCCTGACCGGTAGAGAGCTTTGAAATTTTCCCCTTCTTTCTTCAGAACTTTGAGACAATACTCCTTGACTCGCTCGTAATTCACCAGTTCAGCTTGGAGTAGACAGGCTATAGAGGTTGAGAGGGGAGAAGAGAGAAGGCTATGAACCCAGAATAGAATAAGTTGTAAGCCTCCTTCGCAGAATCACAGAATTGGAGAGTTGGAAAGCACTTGAGTGGCCCTCTAGTCCAACCCCCACACAAAGGGAATCCTCACCATGTTATTTCCAATAAGTGGTTTTTCAGTCTCTGCTTAAAGCCCTCCAAAGAGGGGGGACCCACCACCTCCTGAACCAGGCCACCTGACTTTCACTCAGTTCTAACTATTGGGAAGTTTTTTCCTGACATCAAATCTAAACTGATCTCTTTGTAAAAGACTGATTCTGCTAAGGACCAACCTAAGCATGGAAAGGTTCATGACCCGGCCATGGCATTTTGAGTTCTTTGGCCATGGTAACTCATGAAACAAAGGAAAAAATGGTTCTCTGCTCTGTGTGCCTTCCCACCTCATTCTTCTTCTGTAGTAATAGTGCTAGAATGGTAGAAAAAGCACCTGAAAATGTTCCCAATGCCACAGATTTTAGTCCATCTATAAACTTTAACTTACAGAGCATCATAGTCTAATAGAGAGCTGACCTTGGAGCTAGAAGAACATCTAACACATAATGACTGTGTGACCCTGGACAAATAATGTAATTTCTTAGTTATCTAGGCAATTCTCTAATATTAAAAGTTACAAAGAAGGTGCCAATCTGCATTGGTAAAGAGGGAGTGTCCTTATGTAGAAGTTCCCTGTAGCGATGAAATCACAACTTTAACTTAACTGCAGCTACTTTAGAGATGAGATCTTTAACTAATGCACAATACATTGAGAAAACTGAATCACATGAATAATCAACACCATGAGTCAACATCATGAATATAAAACATACACACTCAACATCATAAATATTCAACACAAAAAGACAAAGAGTTTCACCTAAATTTTAGGATAGTTCAGAAGTCCCTTGGAGAAACAAAGGGATTGGTGGTATTCGGCTTCACCATGTACCCAATACAACAAACTATTTCATGAGATCCTTTGGCTCCTTGTCTAGTATTGCTTATGATGACTATAAGCTAAAAGACCACCAAGAATATTATTGTGCTATAAGAAATGACAAGCAGGATGATTAAAGAAAAACCTGGAAAGACTTACGTGAACTGATGCAAAATGAAGTGATCGGAACCAAGAGAACGTTATGCATAGTAATAGCAATATTGTTCAATGAATTGTGAATGGCTTAGCTATTCTCAGCAATACAATCATCCAAGATAATCCCAAAGGACTAATGATGAAGCATACTATCTGCCTCTAGAGAAAAGGACTGATTTTGTTTGAATAGAGACTGAAGCATGTTGTTTTTCACTTTCTCCCTTTCATTCTTTTTCCTTTATTCGAATCTTCTTGAACAAAATGACTAATAAGGAAATGTTTTACATGATTGCACATGTATAACCTATATCCAATTGTTTACTATATTGGGAGGGAGGAATAAAATTTGAAACTCAAAACTTAAAAAAAAATGTTATTTTAACATATAATTGGCGGAAAAATAGAAAAATATTTTAAAAAAACAAAGTAAGAAGAGAACTACAATTTATGTACCAAACTACATTGCAAAGGATGAGGAAATAGAGAAATTATACAAAGAACTTGATAGACTTCTTCAAACCAAGTCAATATATATGTTAATACCTGGTGACTTCAGTGCAAAGGTTGGATGAGCGGAGGATGGTGATAAATATGTTGGAAAAGGTGGCTCACATTGGAGAAATGAAATAGGCAGATATCTTGTAGATTACTAAGAAATCTCACCTTTATATACCATGATCGCATTCCAGAATAGTGTTGGAAGTTAGACAAGTTACCTAACCCTTGTGGGTCTCAGTTTTCTTGTCTGTAAAGTGAGGCTATATATTCTTGTTCTAAATCTAGTAATGGTCTAGGACGTAGCAGGTCATATAAAGAGAAGAAGCCTTTTTTTCCAAAAAAAGATACAGACCTAGTTTCCTACAGGTACACCTGCATATTAGGACTAAATTAAAAGTGGCTATAAAGGTGCTAGACTTGGTGAACACTGATGAGTGGCACAAAAAAGTGAAAGTGATCCTATTAAGAGACTGTAAATGATTATTGATATGGAAGTCACATGAGCATCTGTGTGCAGTCAGATCATTGCTGAGTTAGAACGAATGGTAATATCAGCGTCCAATTGGAAGAAAAACTAAGGATGACAAGAAAACATTGTATAATTGCAACAGCTTCAACAAGATCTATCATTGATGCTGAAAAACGAGAATGTAAAAGACAGATATCAACCTTGATTTTCATTATTTCTGGCAAAAGCTTAACTGTTATAAGGCAGTGACCATGTCAAAGAAGTAAAAAAAAATCTAGAAAATGATTCCGTCAGCAAATGAGACGGATGAAAGGGCACACACATGGTGGCGAGGCTCAGGGGAGAAGATGCCCAGGAAGTAAAGAGAGTCATAGCTGGAACTTGCTGAGCTATAGTGGGCACTCACCAATCCATTCATCTTTTTGCTTAGTCCTCATCATTCTTGTTCTCTCTGTAGCTTCTGATACTGGTGACCATTCCTTCCTCCTGGACATTTGCTTCTCCCTTGGTGTTTGTGACTCAGTTCTCTCCTAGCTCTCCTATGAGACTGAACACTCTTTTTCAGCCTCCTTTGATGTAGAGTATTATCATCCACCTTCTATGACCTCAGCATGACTATCAACCACAACTCTGATCTGGACTTTATTTTCCCCCCTCCTCACAAAGAGATCTCAATAGATTTTCTATCTAGCTGCCCCTCTTGCTACCGTTACTCCGCTCTCTAAGATAAATCACCAGAAACCACGCCTGGGAGGAATGAGACCACTCATTTTGGCACTCTCTGGGATGACAGAGCCTCCTCTTGACCCCTTCCATTTTCTGCTCTGTCATTATATCCCACGTTTCCACCTCATGTTCTGAAAACCATTATCATATTGATGTTATTATCACCTTTGAAAAGGGTGTGTTAATTGACTACCAAATTGTTCCACTCACCAATTTTGGAACTTCCCTGACGACAGCTCCTTTTGCTAGGCCACCACTGTCCCATATGTGTCATCTCCCTCATTAGGTCCTTGACGGAAGGTACTCTTTTGGTTTATTTGTTTATTTTCTGCATTTGTATTTGCAGCATAACACAGTACTTGGCATACTGTAAGCTCTTAATAAATACTTTTCATTCATTCATTCATTCATTTCAAAGATCATTTCTACTTAGATAATTCCCAAATCTCTACGTTGATTTCTAACCTTCTTCCCGAACTCTAGTCACACATCCCCATGTGCCCATTAGCTATCTCCTCTTTGATACCTCGTAAGGCACCTCAAATTCAACATATCCAAAAACAGAATTCATCATCACAATCCCCACTCCCCAACATACTCCCCCTCCAGATTTCCTTATTTCTTTTGAGGGCACCAATATCCTCCTGATGGGGTGCTTGGATGTGTGTGCTTGGATCTCAATTCTAAAATCACATTTCTCCCTAGCCTCAAAACACTGTCTCAGTGTTTCTCTCTAGCCCAAGGACAGTATGCTCTAGCAAAACAGGATAGCATGCCCTGGCAAAACATTTATCTCTCTTTCTGATACAGTAGGCAGCTGCACCCATAGAATTTATTAGTTTGAACTGCCTATGTACTGGCTGAACTGGCTGTGTACTGGCTCATAGAGATATTTACTACTCACTGATCTATCATATGTATCCTGGACTCTTCATTATATGTGTATCCTAGACTTTGATATATGTATACTCCCTTATGTTTGTCTTCTCTAACTAGACATTGATGGGGGCAGCCTGGGTATTTCTCAGTCATCCTTGACCGTTAGTTGACTTAGTGACATTTCAAACCTAAAACCACACCTCACTGTAGCCCACACTTTGGGCTATTTCCAAATTGGGTAAAATACCTGCGCAGTAGATACAAAAAGTGCATGTCCCTTTAAGAACTAACCACTCTAACTACTCCCTATTTCCACCCTGCATCACCTAATTAGCATATTTGGCATATATTTTACTATAGTTTAACCTATATAAACTTTATCTGTATCCCCTTTAGATCACAGTTTCCCTAAGAACTCTTGCCTGCTGAAAAGCATAACAATAAACTTTTGCCAACTTGACTTAAAGATTGCTTGAGTCTGTGAATTCATTCCAGATGCCCCTCCCCAGGAACTTGAGTCTTGGGGTTCCTGTATCCCTCCAATCCTCACCACAGATTCATAACCTCAGAGTTTTCTTCTAATTGTTCTAATTAATTCTAATCTTTGACTCTTTAATGTTTCTTCAAATAGAATGCTGATTTCCTCATTTGTTTTTCTTCTCTCTCCCTCCATGTATGCTCAGTTCCCAAAACTTGTCAATTCTCATTCTATAGCATCTCTCCTAGTCATACCCTTCTCTGCACTCACAGAGCCCTCAACCTAGGCTTCTATCACCTCTTGCTTATATTATAAAATAGTCTAATAGGATTCTCTGCTTCTAATTTCTCCCTTCTCCAGTCCATTCTCCACACAACTTCCAAAATAATCTTCCTAAGGCACAAATCTAACCGGGTTACTCCCCTACTCAAAAAAACTTCAGTGGTGCCTCAATACCGGGAAGATAAAATGCAAAATCCTTAGCCTGGCATTTAAGACCCTCCTCAGTCTAGCTCTCACACACCTTTGCAACCTTATTTCATACTGAAATTTCTTAGACACTATATTCCGATCAAGATGTTATATTAGCCATTCCAAGATCTTGCTGTTCAGTCTCCCATTTCCTGATGTTTATACAGGGCATTCACCAGTTCTGAAATGCATACCCCCTCTCCTCTACCTCTTCACCTTCCTTCAAAGTTCAGTTCAGGTACCATGTCACAAGCCTTCCCTCATACCACCGTCAGTGTGTACAGAGCACAGTGCTAGGTACTTTGGGAGAAGAGAAAATAAATAAAGGGCATAATTCTCAGCTCTTAAGAAAATAGATGGGGAAAATAAGGGACTGATACAGAAAATTATGGCCCTTGCATGTTAGCTGGGCTCCTCCCCTCTCTGACCTTGCTTCAGGCTCACAAAGTCTGGGAAATCATGACTTTTGAGACAGTAACAAATTATTAAACTAGATACTAAAGAAGTCCTTTTAAAGTCACAGCTTGGCCTATCCAACCGTCTTAGAAGCTACTCCCCCCCATGTACACCAGGTTACAGCCAAACTGGCCTTCTCTCAGTTTTTCACATGGAACTCCCCATCTCTCCTTTTGACTTTTGTACTGACCAGGCCCCATGACTGGAATTCACACCTTCCTTACCTCAGCCTCAGAGTCCTTTTCTTCCTTTAAGATACAGCTCAGGCACTATTTTCCCTCCACACCCCAACCCCACAAAGCCTTGTCTGATTCCCCTTCCCCCTCCCCCAAATGCTAGTACCCCTCCTCCCAGACTACCTTGTATAATTTATATTTATTCACTTTATATTTATGCTGGATACGTGTGTGTATAAATATAAATAAATAAATATACATGTATATATATGTGTATGTATGTATATATGTATATATATGTATGTATGTATGTATGTATATATATATGTCTGTGTATACACATACACACACACATATGCTTGAGGCAGGTAGGCGGCTCAGTAGATAGAGCTCTGGGTCTAGGAGTCAGGAAAAGCTGAGCGAGCTCAAATATGGCCTCAGACACTTACTACCTATGTGACCCTGAAAAAGTCATTTGACCTCTGTTTGCCTTAATCCACTGGAGAAGGAAATGGAAGACCAAGAAAACACGATGGACAGCACAGTCCATGGAGTTATAAAGAGTCTGACACGACTGAACAACTGAACAACAATAAATAAATACTTGTTGATTGACTGATGTCTCCTGGAAAGGTCTAATGTGAATCCTGCCAATTCAGATGCCTTCCCAGTCATCAGGAATGTGGAAATACATTCATTCAGAAAGAACAAACCTTTCATTGAGTGGTTTGTAACTGACAAGTTTGGGATGAAAGAAAACCATCTCTTACAACATTAGGGAGGCACAAACCAAGATCTCTGAAGTTGAGGACCTGAGGGCAAGAAAACCAGGAAGTGAAAGAGAATGGCAAAGGATGCAGGAACAGGCTAGTCAGGTTCAATGGAAGGGAAGCCAGGTAACTCAACAGAAAGAAGCAAAATGGTTGCCAAGAGGTTAACTTAATGCTTTCCTTTTTTTCCTTTCTCCTCATGTCTTTTCACTTTTGCCGGGAAAGTGCCTCGAGGAGGATCAGTTTAATTTTGGGAGCAAACTGTTAACATTGTGGGTGGCCTGTTAGTCAACACCACAAACCTCTTGCCAGTCAAGGGGATGACATTACAAGGAGCCTTTTAAGAAGGAAGTAGTGGAGTCCTTTCCTCTCTGGCTCAATGACTAGTCCTCTGTAGGGTTACCAAAGCCCAGTCCCCTTCTTTTTTCTCCAGGAACTGGGGAAATTCATTCTTAGGGAGATAAAAGCTGGGTTAAAATCTTAGAGCTAGTATGTTGTAAGAATGGCTGAGTACGAATAGCATCAGCTTTCAAATCTCTTTAGGGGAAGTTGTTTCATTTTAGGGCAGTATGGTGGCTGGTCAATTGATTTCTCCCCAAGGGGTGTGTGAATAGATTTCAGGGGCTCCCTGAATGAAGATGAGGAAAACTCACATCTTTATTTCAATATAATTGGTTTCTTTGGTAATTCTATGTACTTTATGCATTTAAAATATTGTTCTGAGACAAGGTACATAGGTTTCACTGGACTATGAAAAGGGTCCATGGTACAAAAAAAGGTTAAGAAACCCAATCTTAAAGAAAGATGTTAAGAGGTAGCTAGGTAGATATATAGATAGGGTGTTGGACTTGAGAGTCTGGAAGACCTGAGTTCAAATTCTTTGTCAGATATCTGTTAGCTGTGTTACCCTATACAAGTCACTTAACCTCACTCAGCCTCATTTCCTTCATCTGGAAAGATGGATTCAATGGCCTCTAAGGTTTGTTCCATCTCTGAATCTGTCATCTTGGGAAATATAAAGAAGTTATCTCTTTTTGAGGTATGAGAGACAAGAAGTAGGTAGTTCTGGAGGGGATTCTCTGAGGTTTTGCATTCATCTGTAGGGACCCACTGGAGGAAAAAAAAATTTGCGTATTTTCAGGCTATGACTGCTCAGTGTTCTGATACATTTCTTTCACCAGTTAGAACATTTTCTCTAAAATAATTTTTTAATGTTTATGTACTTGCATCTGTTGATATCAGTATGTGCATCATAAGTATGGAAGCCGACAGGAGCAGCATGGACATTAAACATCCCTAGAATACTATGAAGGATCATCCATGTTAATATTTCAAAATTTTGCTTTGCAGATCTGCACTGTTGCCTCATTGTGGTATGCATCTAGACAGCTTGTCTGAATGCCTTATGTACTACTCATACATAGGATAAGGTTTTCCTGATGGCTTATAAATCATAAATAGTCAACTTTGTATGTTGGAAAAGATTTTTCCTCATGGCCTAGAAATCATAAATAGTCAACTTCAAGTGCTTAATCCTTTCCTTTGAGTCCCACCTCTTGGGACTTTTCTGAGTTTGTTTGATTTCTGTTTAAACTAGCTTGCTTATCTTAGCAGTGGGGTAAAGGAGGGCATCCTCTTGGAATATCCCATGTGTTGCAAGGAACCACTGGGAAAGTGTCAGGTGCCCTAATACATTGCAAAGACCCCAAGGGATTTTCACCTAGGAATGTAAGAAGGTGACTTCTACTCAGCCACAATTCCCCTTGTTGGGAGCTCTGTTGGAATCAGACTTTCCCTCTGGGAAGGGAAACTTAATTTTCTTTCCTTTATTGTCTTTGGGTTGGGCAGAACTTTGAAAGCATGAAGACAAATGGAAACCTAGGAGAATTTTGTAAAATGGTGTTTATTGAGTTGTATAGCCATATATTTAGGAATATTTGTGTGATCTCCAGTCCCACCAGCTCTCATAGAGGAATGCTAATTTTAGATTATCCAAAAACCATGATACATGGACCTTGATGGGTCTTGTTTGTAGCATAAGACACTGGAGGACAGCACTCCACCATAGGGTCACCCTCTACTCTATAGGGAAGCACTCATAGTATAGCCTATGAACTATAACTTATGAATCCCTACCAGTGAATTTACCTTTGATAGTCAGAGGACACAATTAGCAAAGACATTTATTCAGTATTACTACTTCCTCACCTTTAAATAGTAAGTATAGTATTGATGATCATCATTTTGGGATATTTATATAGTACTTTATACTTTTAGCATCTCAAAGGCAGTATCATCCTTCCTATTAATTATCTTGAGGTGGTCTGCCTTTGTAGTGACACTAGTGCTGGGGTAAGTGATCAAAGGGGTCTTATGAGTTTTATACACAGTACATAATGCACACAGACAAAGCTACAACCAATTCAAATTAATTTTTTAATAGTAAGTCTGACATAGACACAAGAACGGACATTAACAAGAGGGAACCATACACTTTGTAAAGGGACTTGATATTATGGTATGTAAAGAACAGCTAAAGCATGTTTAGCTTGGAAAAGAGATCATTTTCTTTGGGTTAAGGGTAGGGGGAAGTGCCATTAATGTGAACTTCAGATGTTTCAAGATGTTGCCATCTCTAGTGAGGCACAGGGTAGGGAAGAAAAAAGAAAAGAAAAAAATTTACATGATAAATTTATTATATATTAAAAGGAATAGCAAGTTGTACATAGTAGATCTGCAGTTTCATATGCAATCTTTTTTTATTATTCTACTATGTTATAGAAATGCTCATTTTTTCATTAATTTAAAATAATTTTTTTAAAAAAGATTAAGTTTATTCTATAGATCTCCAAAGGCTAGGACTAGGAGAGAATAAGGAAGATTTGGGCTCAACTGAACTACAGAACAGGTTGATGAGGGGTAGATAGAAGAAAGGAGGGGAGTGAGTTCCTCATTACTGGAGGCCTTCAAGTTGAAGTTGGAAGACCACTTTTCATGAATGTCATAAAGACAATCCTAGTTCGGGTAGGTTGGACTAGCTTAGGAGTCAGCAAACTATAGCCTGGGATTGCCGCCTGTTTTGGTAAAGCCTGAGAGCTAAAAATGGTTTTTACATTTTAAAATATTGTACAATAAAACTTTATTAACAAATGTAAAAGCCATTCTTTGCTCAATGGCCTTACAAAAATAGGCAGCGGGCCATATTTGGCCTGCTGGTTGCCAATCTCTGGACTAAGGACTGCTGAGGTTCCTTCCAATTCTGTGATTCTATGTAACAGGTTTAATACCTAATAAAGAATGGACTTTGGGCCCCCATAGTGACACTACACAGGATCAATAGGACATAAGGCAGCTGGGAAGGGGGTGGAGAAAGAGGAAGAAATGATGGTGATGGAAGAAAAAGCCCTAAGTCAGAATTATTTGCCATTCCGTCTCCCTCAGGCAAATCCTTATTTACCATTTAGCTTTCGAACAAATCTCTCTATCAGTGAACCAGCCTGTTTACGTGATGATTTGACTCCAAAGAACATTCTAGACAGAGCCTCCCTTCTTTTGGTTATCTAGGCATTGACATAAACTATTTTCCTAGGAGCCACATAAATTCATATCATTTGCCCCAAACAGTCCCCAAGTCTAGAATGGATGCTCGGCAAGGAGGGTGGCAATTTACAGATGAACAAACTGAGATAGATACAGAAAGGTTAAATGACTTGGGGCGGGGGGGAGCAGGGGAGTCACACAGCGGATCAATGCTTAGACCTATCTAAACAATCCTCTTATCTAGGTGGATGCTTTTTTCTAATTAAGTTTTGGGTTTTTTCCCTCCTTTCCCAAGGGGGTTATCTCTATGGGAGCCAGGAGGCAGCAGGGAGGGAGAAGAGACATTACTGAATGCTCAGTGGGTAGAAAGAGGTGATGGGGATTGGGGCCAATTCCTTCCTAATCATATCCAGATCAAACTTAGCCTGTGAGTCAACATTTGGGGGAAGGGGAGAGGGAACTTTCTAGCTGATAGCCCTGATCAGTTCCCCTGCAGTCTCACCACCCTGCTGTGGGTCTTTTATCTCTTTACATCACCAGCTACAGATTCTGATCAGAACTCAGCTGTCGGGCTGAGAGCCTTCTGGATGGTGCCTGAGGCCAGACAGAAATCCCCTGGGCTCCTCTCCACCCTTTCCCCTCCACCTCTCTTTCTGTCACCTCCCCCCAGTTCTATTGACTGAGCACAGCTTAAAGCTTTAAAAGTCAGTTTGTGTGAGGGAAAACAACAGCCCTGGCTCCAGACTCCTTACCAGGAGCCCTTGAGGAAGAAGAAAGGATTTTTAGTGGCACTCTTTTCTGACTCCTTTAAGAAAATCTGAGCTAGTATTTAGGAACTATCTCCTCCAGCTCTGCCTCCAAATTGCTTGGGGTTCTTAGGATAAGTAAATCAGATTTAAGGCTAAGGCCTTGAAGATCATCTGGTCTAGGCCTCTCATTTTACAAATGGAGAAACTGAAGCCCAAGAATGAGGAAAAACTTGCCCAAGGCCTCTCAGGTGATAAGTGAAAAAAACAATAATTTTCAATTCAAGCCAAAAGCACCTACTATGTGCCACTGTACTAAGTGTTGATCATACAAATAAGGGGTAGGGGAAGACAATCCCTGCCCTTAAAAAGCTTACAATCAAATGGAGAAAGACAATACAGAAAACCAGAAAGGGGGAAATGCCAGGTGGTACCCAGAAGAATGGTGCATCTCGTTCCATGAAGTTGAAATCAGAAAAATGGAGAGTGGAGTCAGCTGGAAATCCAATTTGAAACTGGTTCCCCTCACTTTCGGCTCTGGTCCTCAATTTTATGTGTATAAAATGATGATAAACACGCTTACAGCCCCACCATTTCCCTGAAGGACCATTGTGGGGTCTAGAAGATTCCCTGCTTGCCAAATACACGCAGCTTTGTGTATGGAACCCAAAAGCCATGTGTATGTACCAGATGTAGTGGCAGTTGTCTTGCTAAGGTATGGCCCTCAACTGATACTTGACTGTTTTCTCTTTTCTCCCCTATGAAGCATGCACAGGTTTTTCCGTTCTGCTCCAAATGATAGGTTCAACATTGCTTTGGATGAGATAAAATCACAGGGTGACTCTTGCAGAGGACTAGAATTCAGTTTATAAAAGCACAAACCCATGCCTTTTACCTTCAGCCTTTTCATGAATATATTTGGCCTCACTGTTTAAAGGCCCAGAGAACTTGTTTCCAGAATCCTCACTAGAGAATCAAATTCCAATCTGTTCCAGAGCTTCTAACCCACTGTGAGCCATGGACTCCTTAGACCAGGAATGGGGAACCTGCAACCTCACGGCCACATGTGGCTCTCTAGGTCCTCAAGTGTGGCCCTTTGACTGAATCCAAACTTGTGAAGTTTGTAAAGGCAGGTAGTAGTAGATAGAGCAGGCCTAAAGTCAGGAAGACATGAGTTCAACCTAGCCTCTGATACTTACTAGCTGGGTGACCATGGGTAAGTCACTTAACCCTGTTTGCCTCAGTTTCCTCATCTGTAAAATAAGTTAGGAAAGGAAATGGCAAACCTCCAGTATTTTTGCCAAGAAAACCCCAGATGGGGTCATGAAAAGTCAGACACAATAAAACAAACAAAAAAAAGAGAGATGAGAAGATATTCTCACCCTACTTGTTTGCAGAAGTGGGAGGACCACAGGTGTGGAACGTAGCATATATTTTCAAACTTTTTCATTGTATTGATCGGTTCTGTTGATTTTTCCCTCTTCTTTTTCTCAAAAAAAAAATCTGTTATGTGAAATGGCTCTCTGGGAAGAGAGAGAGAGGAAAGGGATACTGGGAGAAATTCGGTTGATGTAAAAAACAAATGACATCAATAAAAAAAAATTTTTAAAGGACCCCCTGCTTTAGATGTTTACTTCTTCATGTCAGGCAGTATGTGTGTGTGTGTGTGTGTGTGTGTTGGTTAGTGGGAGAGAGAGGCTGAATCTATTTCCCTGGATTCTCACTCCTGTATTTATTTGGTTGGTCTACACTAAGAGAAGTTTAATCAAATAAAGGGGAGACTGTGTTATTAAGTCATGGCTGTCAGCCTAGTCCTCCAATTTTCCCTTGATCTCCCAATTCAACGCAATTTAACAGTTATGAAGCACATTCAATCACCAAGCATTCATTAAGTGCCTACTCTTTCCCGGGCACTGGGCTAGGTGCTAAGGATAAAACCACGAAACAATCTGGGCCCTCCAAAAGCAATATACATTCTGTAGGCACTGTGCCAGGCACCCTGGATATAAAAAATACAAAATGACATGGGCTTTGCCCTTAGGAACTTCTAATCTAATAGGGCATAAGAATGTGGGACAAGAGGATCAGAAATCTAGAGCCACAAGGGACATCAGAGGTCATTGAGTTTAGGAGTTCTTAACCTGGGGGTCTGGGAACTTTAAAATCATAGATAGATAGATAGAGATATAGGTATCTATATATGTATGTATGTAAATATGTATTAAGTAAACTATATGTATGTATATAATATGTGCATATATGTTATAACATAAGTGATATATCCTATGTATATGTATATATATGTGTGTGTGTATATATATATATATACATATATATATATAAAACTATTTAAATCTAATTGGTTTCCTTAGTAATCATGTGTATTTTTTGAATTTTAAAGCATTGTATTGAGATGAGGTCCATAAGTTTAACCAGACTGCCAAAGATCAAGACACGCAAAAAAGCAAGAACCCCTGATCTTATCCCTCATTTTACAGATAAGGAAGAGGAAGCCCGGAGAGGGTGACTTTACCCAAGGTCCCACTGATAGTAAATATCAAAGGCTGAATATGGACCCAGGTCCTCTGACTGTAGAGACAGAGTTCTTTAGTCTCCTGGTCACCACCCAACTGCTTGGGCCATTAACATCTGCCCCTCTGCCCCTCTGTGTACAGTCCCTCCCTATAAGAGGATAAAAACCTTGGAGCTGGCCTTGTGAGTAAATTCATTGCAGCCCCTGGGGACCAGATCACTAAGTACTTAGTGATCCAGAGCTCTCTGCAGCCTCCACCCCCCACCTCTGCTATTTGGAGAAAAGATATACTGGGGAGGCCACTGCTTCTCCCTTGCCTCTTCATGTCTCTCCCCTCACTTAATCATCAAGGAGCCTAGGTCTCCCCATCTACCAACCTCCTCAGTTATCATGACTTCTTTCAAGAACATCTTTAAATCTCATTACTCCCCAAACCAGGATCCTAGGCTTGGAAATTCTTCCTTCTCATCATCATCTCTTATCCCTCCATCTCTCTAGGCTTTATTCTCACTAGAGTCTCTGCTCTCTCCATTGTTCCCCTTTTTTCCCAGTCTATTACCCCCACTCAGGCCTTCCTTTCCTCTCAATAGCTAACTTTTTCAATTCTATGTCTCGCTTGAATTCCTTGGCCCTTTGTTCTATGGCCATTCATACCTTCCAGTCCTCAACCTTAAGGTCAAACTGACCATCTGCTTTCTCTACTTGTGTTCCTGTGCTACCTAATGCCACTTACAACTATGCCAACTAAATCCACTCCTAATTCATATTATCTAATCTCAACTGGGTCCTTGCTACTGCACAGTTGATACTTTGATTTCTCTCTAATCAACTCTTTCAAATCCTAAAGCAGGTTTTCAAAACCTGCTTTTTTCCCTCAAGATTGGGTTTCCTCCATTCATCCTCAAAAAAACTTCCATTCCCTCAACCCATAATACCCTTCAACATCTTTTCTCCTTTTTTCACTGTCAGGTTCCTAGAATAAGAATCTACATCTGCCGCTTTTAATATTCTTTTCACTCATTTCTCAAGCCTTTACAATCAGGCTTCCAGACTCACTACTCACTAACTGCTCTGTTAAAAGGATTTTTTAACTACTCAATCCAGTGGTCTTCTCTAGGTCCTTCTCCCTCACCTCTGGGCAGCTCCTAAAAGATAGGTATTTGGTTCCATCTTCATTGGCAGCATTTCTAGGGTGTTGGTGGTTCTCCTGAAGCATTCAGGGGAGCCCAAGGTAGGGTCAGTGGTGACCATTAGCCCCTGGAAGAGGTTCTCTTTTGAAGGAGGTACACACATGTAGCCTGCTGTGATATAACAGGAAAGCCCACTCAAATTGGAAGCAAGGGACTTGGGTTCCAGCTCTGGCTTTTTAAATTTACTCATCGTTAGGCAAGGGCACTTAACTCCTCCAAGCCTTGGTTTCCTCATCTGTAAAATGATGATAGTAATGAAGGTTGAACTACTTGTCTCCCAGAGGGAGATGAGTAGCGTTAGTGTTTCCAGTGTGGGTAAGGGGAAGACCTAGTCTTTAAAAAACCGAAAAAACAAAATCCTTCATTTTTAGGAGGTCTATAAAATGACGATAAACATGCTTACAGCCCCACCATTTTCCTGAAGGACCATTGTGGGGTCTAGAAGATTCCCTGCTTGCCCTCACACAGGATCCAAAAAAAGCTTCTTTCCTCCTCCTACATTTAGCTACTGATCAAATGGGGCTTAAGAACAACAGACCTCAAAGGTCTTACAAATCCTTCCACTGTAACTATCGAATCACATAATGATTTGGACCAAAGATGGATCTCAAAGCAATTCTGTCTGCCTTAGCCTAGCAATCCTCACAGTGTGCCTTGTGAGACAGGTTCTTTTCATTACCCAGAATCACAGATGAACTGAGGTTCAAAAATGAGAAAATAATCTGCCTATGGTCCTAAAGCAAGTCTGTGTTTCAGGGAGAAAGCAGAAAGGTCCACTGGTAGTAAATGCCAAAGTTCTCTGACTCTGGAGACCAGCCTCTTTCTACTGTTCCACACGCTCTTGGTCACTACCCAACTGCTTGGACCATTAACATCTACAAAGGCTCTTCTGCTCCTCTGTCTACAGCCCCTCCTGTAAGAGGTCAAAAACCATGAAGCTGGCCCTGTAAGTTCATTAAAGCCCCTGAGGCCCAGAGCTCTCTGTAGCCTCTCCGCTCCCAACTCTACCCCCGCCACCTCTGATATTTGGAGAAAAGATGCTGGGAGGGGGGCATTGCCTTTGCCTTGCCTCTTCACATCTTTCAAATGATTTGAAACACTTGGTGAAATGGAAAAAAAAAACCAAGCATTTATTAAGTGCCTCTGATGTGCTAGGGGCAGCTAGGTGGTGTGGTGGATAGAGTGCTAAGCCTGGAGTCAGGGACTCTCCTCTTCATAAGTTCAAATCCGGCCTCAGACACTTCCTAGCTGGGCGACCCTGGGCGAGTCACTTAACCCTGTTTGCCTCAGTTTTCTTATCTGTAAAATGATCCAGAGAAGGAAATGGCAAACCGCTCTGGTATCTCTGCCAAGAAAACCCCAAATGGGGTCACAGAGAGCTGGAAATGAATAAAACAACCACTCGATGACAGCAAGGTTACGTGCTGAGCCACCGTGCTTAGTGCTTTACAAATAGGAGCCCATTTGATATTCACAATAACCCTGTGAGGTGGGTAATACTATATTTCCATTTTACAGTTGAGGACCCTGAGACAAACAGAGGTTAATCCACTGGCTTAAGGTCACACTGCTAGTACATGTCTGAGGCTGAATTTGAACTCAGTCCTTCCTGACTCTAGGGTTCTCTCTACTACACTACCTAACTCCCTTGACTTAGTTGGCCGAAGCCCGGCCGCCAGATTCCTCATCTGTAAAATGAAAGATTTGAGGAAAAGGGAGAAGGATGGTGTGCTATAATGGAAATGGCTTCGAACCAGCAAGCAGGGAAATTAGGGTTGAAGTCCCACCTTGGACACTAGCTAGCTGTCAAAGGAAGCTGTCTGTCTGCTCCTGAGGCCTGGCCAAAGCTTGACTCCAGAGGCCTTAGCACTGAGCCCCCCCTTATTTCCTGTATATTTTCTCTGCCCCTAGTCCGGTGCTTAGCCTTCCTTTCCATCCCCACACCAGGCCTCCAAAGCCAGGGATTGTGGGAATATGAAATTTGCCAAACTCTCAAACCAATGTCTGCTCACAAATGAATCCTTTGCCCGTGTTTTAAGAGCAGCTAGGTCCTGTCTCTCCTTGTTTGTGGCATGGCCTCAGCAACTCCCTGACAGTCAGGACCAATCATACAGTTGGTATCCAGAGCTTCTGTGCCAAAGTAGTTGAAGACAGTAGATGGACTTCATGGAATAAGTAGTAACAATAACTGGCATTCCTGTCAGACTCTCCAGGGTACACAACCATTGTTCATATACGTTGTCTCATTCAATGCTTCTTCCCCTTACCCAGACTGGAAACACTAACGCCACTCATTAGACAATCCCATTAACTGACTGGCATGGGCACTTAGACCTGCTCTCTTTTAAACCTAGGTCAGTTTGTTCCCTCCTCAGGCAAGTCAGTGATTCCTTAATATAGACACCCAATCAGCATAGCACACTGCAGCTCAGAACTCAAGAACTGGACTCAAGAGATCACAGCCTCAACTGTGGATCACCACACCTAGCTGGAAGTTTTCTTCCAAGAACAATGGTAGCCCCTCACTTGGATGCTTCTACCATAGAAAAGCTTCTACCATAGCAAAGTTTCTACCCCCTTCATGCCCTTTGGAATCAAAGATAAACCCTTTGGGAAGGTGGAGTCCAGACTGGGAACCAGCAAGAAAGGATATGCCAAGTAAGGTATAGGTGGGGCTAATGCTATAAATTGCAGAGTCAGGGACTATCGAGATCACCAAAAGCTGAAAATAACAAGATGAAGTTTAATAGGGATAAACATAAAGTCTTATTACCTTTAGACTAAAAAACCAATCAACTATACAAATACGGAAAGGGGGAGACATAGCTTCATAATAGTCTATGTGAAAAGGCCTATATGAAAGGGTTTTGTTTTGGGTTTTTTTTCCTGTCAACAAGCAGAGTCAGCATTTTGACATGGCAGCCAAAAAAAGTATATGTTAACTTGGGCTACATTAATAGAAAAATAATGTTTAGAGCACAGGGCAACTAGGTGGTGCAGCGGATAAAGCACTGGGCTTGGAATCAGGAAGATTCATCTTCCCAAGTTCAAATCTGGCCTCAGACACCTCCTGGCCAAGTCACTTAATCCTGTCTGTCTCAGTCTCCTCATTTGCAAAATGAGCTGGAGAAGAAGATAGCAAACCATGCCAGTATCTTTGCCAAGAAAACCCCAAATGGGGTCATGAAGTCAAATACAACTGAAAAATGACTGACCAAGAACGACAACGCTGTTCAGAACAAGGTGGTAGGAAGCAGCCACAGTTCTAGTGTCCTCCATATCGATCAGACCATATCTGGTCTGGGCACCACACTCTTAAGAGGGATACTGATAAACTGGAATGCTTCCAGAAAAGGGAGATCAGGATGAAGAAGAATCTGGAAATCATGTGATATGAAAAATGGACAGAGGAGCAAAGTCTGTTGAACCTAAAAATTAGATGATTTAGTGGGGATGCGAGAGCTGCCTTCAAAGAGCTACATCTGGAAGAGGGATTAGATTTATTCTATATGGTCCTGGAGGGAAGAACTAGGCCCAATGAGCGGGATCTATAGGGAGTCAGATTTTAGCTCAATTCAAGAAAGAACTCTCTAAAAGTCAGAGCTGCCTAGAGGCGAAATGAGCAGAATCCCCTGTGAACTTCCTTTATGGGTTCCCTCTATCTTCCTCTCTGACTTCATTTGTAATTATCCTACAATTGGGTGTTTCACGTTAGGTCTTGAGTAGCCTTTTGCGTGAGATAAAAAACACCTTATTACTTTATGCATTACTAGTCTTACTCATTTTTTGTGTGAAACTTTTAGTTCGCATAACTACTGGTCTGGACTTGAGACACTCTCCTCCACTTCTCCATACTCTTATATTCTAAAGCTAGAAGGGACCCTCCCAAACTCTAGTCTCCTGCCACCTTCACTCTTTGGGGAAGGCCAAGTTCAGCTCATCCTGGAAAGCTGAGAGTCCGCTGCATTCTGACAGACCTTCAGAGAAATGTTTTATGAGTTCTGATCTTGCCTTCTTTTCCTGATGAGACAATGATGGCAACTTTATTCCATCATCCATAATGAAGGTGAAAATGTCAATCACAGGTCTCAAAGCTGACCTCTAGGAATAGAGCTATCTTAGAGAATCAGAGGTAGGTGGCTCAGTGGATAGAGTGCCTGGCCTGGAGTCAGGAGAACTGACTTCAAATATGACCTCACACTATGTGACCCTTGGCAAGTTGAACCTTGTTTGACTCAGTTTCCTCATCTGGAAAACGAGCTGGAGAAGGAAATGGCAAAGCACTCCAGCATTTTCGCTAAGAAAATCCCAATTGGGGTCATGAAGAGTCAATACAACTGACCTAACAACAACAAAAGGGAATCACAAAATGTTCCCTTCTCAAGTCAAGTCAACAAGCATCTATTAAGTGCCTACTACGTGCCAGGCACTGTACTAAGCACTGGACTTCCTATATTGTGCCCTCCAGAATCCCTGTTTTATTACTGACAAACTTCTTTTGTATTAGTCCTATTACTATGTGTTTACATATTGTTTTCTCCTAATAGAATGTAAGCTCCTTCAGGGATGGGATTGTTTCATTCAGCCTCTGTATCCTTGGTACCTGATATAATATGCTTACTGAATCTTGGAGTTGGTTGAACCTTAGGGGCCAACCCATATATTCCTTCTATATTTCTCATACAAATAGTTAAGAAGTCTGTTAGCAGGCTTCTAGTGAGGAATAGCCCACTATCTTCTGATTTCAGCTGATTACACTTTTGAAGAGCTCTAATTGTTAGGTAGCTTCTTCTTACAGCAAGCCCAAATTTGCCTCTCTTTATCTTTCATCCAACAATACATTACATGATCTAATTAGAGAGGAAGCTTGCCCACCTGACCAAAAAATCTTTTTTCCCCACCCCACCTCAAATAGTCTATCCAATGCCTAAAATTCATACCTTTGCAGCACTTTCAAGACTCTAAGGAATTCATGGGATCACATAGGTTTAGAGCTGGAAAGGGATGATAGAAGTTATTGAGACCAATCACTTTATGGTATATGGTATTATATGGTATATATTTGGCATTCTGCAAGGGATAATACATCATCTACTCAATATATTAGCAAGGTGTAAGCCTAGTTGCTACCCCTTGTTACTTGAGAAAAGGGCCCAGAGGCACCAGGTCACAGAATGGCACTTGGGTAGGGGAAATGGTCAAGAAAGATTTGGAACTTGACATTACTAGGAAGCAAGAGAGAATTAGGTCCCGAGAGGGGACAAGGACCTATAAGGGAACACGAAAGGCCTGAAGATGATCAATGAATCTAAATTTCTACCTCAGATTTTGCTATGGACCACACTGCTTTTCCTAATATCTTAAGAATCATCAGAGCCCCTAGGGTCTTGTGCTGTTTAACATTCTTAATCCATGACTTCGGTGAAGTTGTAAGATAGCATTTGTATCAAGTCTACAGATGAATAGAAACTTGGAGGAATAATTAATATCTTGGATGCTAGAGTATGGTAGGCCAAAAAAGAAACAAACAAACCACTGTTTTCTAAGCTTTAATTTTTCTTGAAATAGTCTGTCTCTTCCCTAGAAATGATGCTGATGATTACAATAGTATTAATAGCTAGCATTTGTATAGTACTTTAAGGTTTTTGTTGTTATTCAGTCATTTCAGGCATGTCTGCATCTTCTTGACCCCATTTGGGGTTTTCTTAGCAAAGATACTGGAGTGGTTTGCCATTTCCTTCTCCAGCTCATTTTACAAATGAGGAAACTGAGGTAAAGAGGTTAGCAAAGTACTTTGCCTATGTTATTTCATTTGGTTCTTACAAGAGACTTGAGGGGTAGGTGTTATTATCCCCTTTTTAGGAAACCAAGCCTCAAAGAAATTAAGTAAGTTGCCAAAGGTCACAAGTATCTAAGGTGGGATTCCCGTCTTCCTGACCCCAAGCCTTCCACTCTATGAACTTCCCCACCTAGATCCCTCTAGATGGCCCTTTCTTCAGTATGTTTACCCTATTCCTTTTCTGGAATCTCTCTTATGGAGAAATAGCCTTGTTGGAAATTTCCAGCATCTTAGTTAACTGATGCCTGCCTTCCTGCCTGCCTGTGACATCAGCAATGAGAAACCAATCAGACAAGCCTGAGCAATGCCCCTCTCAACCCTGCAAAACACCTAACCTTCCTTATCTCAAAAATACAGGTTAACATTCCTGTTTTGTGGGAATGAACCTTCCCACACTCTACCCACATTGGGTGTGGTGTGATACCCAGGGGTACCCACACTGAACTAAGGAGATCCAGAGGGCACAGTCTTTGATTCCTTTCCTCTTTCTGCCCTATCCTCAACATCAGTGGTGACAAACTCAAATAGGATCAGGGGCCACTAAACAGTATGTGTGGTGGGCTGCATACTGATTTTATTGTCTGTATTTTTGTTGTTGAGTCATTTCGGTCATGCCTGGCTCTTCATGACCCCATTTGAAGTCTTCTTGGCAAAGATACTGGAGTGGTTTGCTATTTCCTTCTCCAGGTCATTTTACAGATGAGGAAACTGAGGCAAACAGGGATAGGTGACTTGTCCAGGGTCACCCAGCCAGTAAATGTCTGGGGCCAGATTTGAACTTAGGAAGAGTCTTTTTTAATTTTTTTTTTTTATTTTTGAGGAAGAGCCTTCTTGACTCCAGGTCAGGCACTCTATCCACTGTGCCACCTAGTTTTATTATATATTTATTTCTTTTGTGAAACATTTCCCAATTTTAATCTAGTTTGGACAGTCTTTGGGAGTGTTCTGGGTCACAATTGAAAGGGTGTGTTTGACATCTGTGCTCAAGATCACCTCACCCACAGGCCAAGTTGAACATTTTATCTGGGCTTGTATTGCTGTTCCTCTCAGGTAACTGTGAACCCAATGTATGCTTGCCTCTTCTTCCCCTGCCCTCCCTTCTCCTGGTATCTCAAGTTAAACCCGCCCTTCCTGTGAGGTAAAATGCATTTTTTAAAAGGCCCACTTTATTTCTCTGATGACCTCTGAGTCCCTGCCAGCCCTAAGACTCTCAGACTCCAGGTCCAGTCTTCTATCCACTTGGCCACCTTCTTATACTGATGTTTTCTCATTCCCTTGAGTCTCAGGGCTCTACGGTATAAGTATCAGTTCTCAGTCCAGCCAGCTATCCGGTTTGCTAAGTTCCATAATTGATCACAGGATATTTAAGTCTCTTCCATGCAGATATTTAGCACCTGATGACAGGACTCTGTACTAGACAGACCAGTTCCAGAGCCAAGTGGCTTCACCCACCCCTAGAGGTAGGGCAGGGGCTCCATCTGGGCAGATCAGTCGCTGGGCTGAAGCTCAGATACCCTGAGGGAAGGAGCCCATTGGGTTTCCTCTGAATGTGGTCCCCATTAAACCACAAGAAGGTACCACTTTTAAAAATCCCTTGCAAAAGGTGATGGTTCTTAGCACTTGAGGACTAGTTTAGATAGTGCCCTTGCCCCACCCTAACCCTCAGTAAATATGCAAGAGCTGGCAAATCATATTCTTACCCTTCTTTTTCTTCTCATGCCTTTACTTTACTTTCCAGTATTCCTTCTTCTTCTGCTACCATCTCTTCTCTCCTCATCATTTCTTAACCACTTTCCTCTAAGAACATGCTAGAGTAGGAATCTAGGCTTGAGAGCTGATGTTCTGAGTTTCATAGGCCTTAATCCACAAAAAAAAAAAAAAATCACCCTATGGCTGCCAAAAAGATTTGCTGTGGCCTCCCTCTGTTTCTCCTACCTCTCCTTTCTCTCTGCTCTCCGGAACCGTTCTGATGAAAGGAACAGAGCTCAGATGGTCAAAGAACCTGGAGCTGGATGGATGGGAGGCACCCAGCCGAAAAGGACCAAAGCATCAGAGGCTCCCCAGTGCTTGGACTTACCACAGGTGGATCCCAGGCCCTTGAGCCAAGGTGGATAAATTCCTCTGATGCTAGTGTGGCCTTGATAACTTACACAGGGGTTATTGCCAGACTCAATTCAGCCAACTTGCTCTCAAAGAAAGTTTTTTTTCTGTTGCCACTGAGAAGAGTCAATGTTGCCACAGTTTCATAATTTTGGCAGATCTGAGAGGAAGGGCATTACACCTCCAGCATAGAAGTTAGAGAGTTTTAGCATGGCTGGAAGGGATTCAGAGGTCATCAGAGAAATAAAATAAAAATAAAATGACTCTCCCATGGTCATACAGCTAATGAGTACAAAACTGGTACAAGCACTGAGGCCCTGTAATTCCTGGACTTGTTCCACCATGTTTATTGTCACAGAGACCATTAGTGTCAGGAATTTTAAGATTCTCCCATTTCACTCAATCCCTTTTCCTAAGAAACACTCTCAGCTGAGGACTCTAGGTGAGCCTCTTCCTTTGACAACCTTCAGACCCTTCAGAGACTGCCTGGATGACAGTCTTGCCTGTGACGTCCCTGAACAATCATTTCTCAATAAATACCAATGAGAAGGGAATAGTACAGACCACCCTACCACATATTAGATTGGGATGGCCAACTGCGTTTGCCAGTGCCATGGTGACCTAGGATATCACCTCCCAACCTACAATGGGTGCTCTGGATCAAAATCCATGGCCACCTAGCCATGTCAAAAAAAGGCATTCCTACCGCCCAGATCTCGGATATCTTTGAGGAGAAAAGGGTGTCTTAGTTTGGTCTCCACGATCAACAAGTTTTTATTAAGTACCTACTGTATACCGTGTACTATGCTAGGCACTGGGGATTCAAAGATAAAAATAAAACTGTCTTCAAGGAGCTTGCATTCTTATCAGGAGAAACTTGTACACACACCATATATACCAAGTAAGTATGTTATTTCAGGGAGGGACAAATACTAGCAGCTGGTGAGGGAGAGAGGAATTCAAAAAGGTCTTATGCAGAAGGTGACAGAGGAGCTGAGATTTGAAGGGAACTAGGAAATCTAAGAGGCAGCAAAGCAGACAGAGAGTATTCTACTCATAGGAGAAAGTCCAAAATTCCTCCTGCTACTGCTATGATATCATACATGCAGGGAAGTCTCTGGTGAGAATCCATCCATGCAGATCAACAACTTCCCTGGGATTTATGGGCCCAGAGAGTTGTCTGGGGCATTAACAAGAGAAATGACTTGCTCAGGGTCACACAACCAATGTGCATCAGAGTCAAGACTTGTCCCTACTTGGAGGCCAGGTCTCTACCTATGGAGCCACACTGCCTCTCTCAGACCTTTTCCTGAATTTACAGATGAGGAAATTAGGGCTCCTAAAGCTTAAGTGACTTGTCCAAGGTCACACAGCCAGGAAACACAAGAACTCAGGCCTTTCTGGATCTTCAGCCGCTACCCCACATCGCTGCTGTGACTCTGAGGCCAGGGCTCTTTTCAACTCGCCCTTTGGCATGGGACTGGGGCTGCCAGCCTAGCCTCCAAACAACCCTTCTTCACATACACTTATTCCTTGCTCCTGCTTCATTATTCCAAATAATTCCTCTACCTGAGGTCCTCCACAGGAGATTTACATACTGAACATGAGGTTAAGCTTTCAAATGGCCTTCAGGGTTGTAAAGAGGAAGAATATTCACCCATCCCGTTCCTCTCTCCAGAGCATCATCCTAGTGACAAGGAAGGGACTACACAAGGTTTTCCCAGAGTAGATTAAACACTGAGACTATGGCCTTTTCATGGCCTTCCTTGCTATAGTCTTCCTCAATAAGCTCCTTGAGGGCAGCGATTGTTTTTTGCCTTTCTTGGGATCTTCAGTGTTTGGCAACATGCCTCACACATAGTAAATACTTAATAAGTGTTTGCTGACTAACAACCGGAGTGGGGGAAATGTCCCCTGATGCTTTTTCTCAATAGGCCCTATTGAGGAGCCCAAAAAGGGTTTGCTCTGCATTTTTCAGCCTCCCCTCTTCTATCCTTCAGTACAGGTCAAATACGGAGTGGGTCCCCTTCAGCCAGGACCCTTTCTGCAGCTCTTTAATTTTTTTTTGTTGTTCATTTAAAAAAAGTGTTTATTTTCAGTTCCAATCCCCTCCCTCCCCACCACCCATTGAGAAGGCAGGAAATAGGATACCCATTATACATATGAAGTCATCTGCAAGTCTTTCCTAAGTCTTTTCAGTAGAAGGATGGCAAAGGGGCTTGTTCCTGACCCTGTTCCGCTTTGGGTTCATTTTTTGGCTTTAGGCCCACAATGCCTCATCACCTCTCTCCCATTTCCCCTCCCCCTTAATTCATTCTTTCAACATTTATTGAGTACCTACCCCTAACAGAGTACAGTGCTAGGCATATTGCCAAGAGAGGAGACTTTTGCTTCCTCTTCAAGAAATTTAGGGAATTATCCCTTCAGGGTTTTGTCAGAAGAGGCAGTTTTCCAGGGCGGTGAGGGTGTGTTTGTGTGTGGGGGGGATGAGTATCTAGGAGTGTGCATTTGTGTGAAAGAACAGATTTTTCAACAGCTAATAGATTCTTTGTGGTTCTATGGACTAAGAGATTAAATAATTCATTAGAACGGCCTAAATTCAAAATTTCCTCCTTCTTCTCTTCTGTAACCTTATTCTGATTGAAATCCGCTTGAAAATCTTAAAATCTGATGTCATCATCCTTCATACCTTAAGACTTGGCAGCTGCCCGGATTGCTATCTGTGGCTATGATTATATGCTATCAACTATTTGGATGAAAATGGAAAGTCGGCCTACTCAAAGCTAGCAGCTGGGCATTTGGAGACATCAGGATAACTCATTGAAGATTTTGGTTTTAAACACGGTTGTTTGGCACCACGGAGATACCTCCAGGATGAAATACAGCAGTTGCACAAATCTGTGTGTGCGATCTGACCATCTAGAGTCTTTTCACGTTGTATGAATATTTCTAACATCCTGGCATCTGAGGACCCCCACAATCTTGCTCCATCCTTCCTAATCTTATTTCCTACTATTCTCTTTTCACATAAACTTCAGCCAAATTAGACAACCTACTACCCCCTGAACACTCAACACATTTTCCTGTCTTAACGCCTAGCTCACGTAATTCCTAAGTCCTGGAATGCCTTCTCTCAAGTTATCCTTGCCCCCCCCCTTAACCTAACACTTTACCTATTTATCTTTCAAGGCTTAGCTCAAATACCACTTTTCCTTTTTTTAATGAAGCCTCTCTAGATCCCCTAAGCTAGAAATGATCTCTCATCTGACTTCATAGCATTTTATATTCTTCCCATTTACTTACATTCTAATTAGTATTATTACACTGATCTGTGTGCACCGTCTTCTTTACCCTGCTTGACTGCAATCTCTGTGTTAGAGACCCTATCTTATTTATCTTTGTATGAGCCCTGCCCCCTGCCTCAGCATCCAGCCCACACATCAAACACAGATATTAAGAAACATCTGCTGAAAGAATGACAAACATGACCTGTTGTTCTTGGTTGTTCGGCCTCTTGGCCTCTGGGTTGCACTGGCTTTGTGTCACCTGTCTTTTGTGGCCTCTACAGGGCTGGTCCTGAAATTATAAAAGCTTTCCAGGATATACTAGAGGCTGGGGGAGGGGGTATATGTCAAGCAGTCCATTTCTCTAAGATGACTACACAGTCTTCCTTAGAAACTCATTCCATCTAATTACCCTTACAATCAAAAAGTTCTTCCTGACATCTGACCTCATCTCATCAGGTGTCTTTTCTACAAATGCTTGACCAATGTTAATTCTCACACCATTCCTTGGAAACTTCTAAACATTATCAGTTCTATCAGCGGCGGTGGTGAGAAGAGATGATTTCAACACCTCGGGAAGCCAAGGTAAGTGACAAGATTTCTCCAAGGTCACACAGTGACTCAGGGGATAGAAGCCTTAGACTCCTAGTTCCATGGTCTAATCCCGTGACTACCATTCCATATTCTTGACATTTGATCCTCAAACCTCATCTGAAGACATTAAAAAGAAATCAATGTGCCTCATGCCAGCTCCTGAATTCACCCTAGCCATCTCTATAACAGCAGCAGGACAGGAGCAAGGGATTGGCCATTTATCCACAAGATTATCTAAATTTATGGCAATGGAACTCAAACGTACCTTAGAGACTAATCCCCTAAATCTACAAATGAGGAAACTGATGCAAAGATGATAAGGTGACTTGCCCAGGGTCACAGAGGTAGTGAGGGGCAGAGGCAGGATTCAAACCCAGGTCCTTTGGTTCAGAAACCTGCACTGGTTTCTGCCTCCCAGTGGACCTACTGAGAGCAAAAAGGGGTGCCTCACTCAAGGTCAGAGAGAATTGCAACCTACCAATCTGTCTAGTGAAATGTACTTCCTCTGGGGCCTCTATTGCCTAGAGATTCCTCAGGGTACCAGTGTAGGGCTTGAGGCTTTTTGTCAAGATTTCTTTCCTGATCATTACAGGGCAGTCATTGAAATTCCTTCCTCTTTCCCTGAAGGGATTACTATAAAAGAAATGCATTTCAAGTCTAGGGAAATCACAACATCCCTCCAAAAATGGATGAGTTCAGGGCAGGTCACCCATTTACACTTTACAATTCACCTGTGCACTGTGGTGTGAAGGCCTGATGTTCCCCAGCCCAGCAGACACTCACTCAGTGCTGGCCTGATTTAGCATGTCGGGCAGTGCCTCCTTGCTATTCCTTTGGTGAGGAGTCCCCAGAGCTGAGTGAAGCCGCTCCAAAGAGTCTGTGCTGCTTCACAAATTCTTGGAGGCTGCACCTCTCATTTGGAGCCGAGATTCCCCCTTAGCAACATCCTAATTGCCATGGCACTTCTGGCCCAGTTAGGGTTCCCTCCTCAGCCCCTGCATTGCTCCACCCACTATGGACTTACGCAGCCTGAGCAAAGGGAGGGCAGATCAGAGGAAATCTTCAGAGACTTTGATTCCTTGAACCTGCCTGGTTACTAGTAGCTGCAGCCCAGTTGGAAGCAGACTACAGTCTTTCTATTTGACTCTGCCATTGTTTGGGCTCTCGATTTTTCCGTGGGTGAATGGGAGAGAGTAAAGTCTTACAAGTGGCCAAATCCATCCCTGGAATAATGCTTCTTTCTCTTCCTTTGTATGCTTTCCAGCTCTTTCCATCTAGACATAATGTTAACAAAAAAATTCATTGTCGTATCATCCAAGGACTACAAACCAGTGGAAGTGAATTTTACCTACATCTACCTCCCCAGACTTACCTGATGCCAAGGCCCCATGAAAAGAGCCCAGCATGAGTGTCACCCAAGTGTCCAAAGGTGATTTCTTATGTAGCTGTCTACAGCTGCCTCCTCCCCTCAACATTCTAAGTCTAAAGAGTCTGGCTCTGGTTCCTGAATCTAAGAGCACTGCTCTGCCTGCAATGAACCTCCTTTCCCTTTTATTCCATATGTGAAAATGGACAATGTTGAGAAATGACCCTCATTTCAATTTTTTTTAAAGGAGACACTGATTTGCCTAGCAACAGCGCCAGGCACCCCCCAGAGGTGCTTATGAAGCACAAGGTTGGAAGTGTTTGTGTTTGGAAGTGCAGGGCACAGGTGATGGGTGCCTGGCAGTATATCAGGAAGGAGGGGAGGAGGTAAGAGAATGTAAGGGTCTAAGTGTCCCATTACTTCTCTCTCACCTTCTGACCTAGCTGTGTAACTCAATACAGCTGCTTGCCAAAGTACCAGGCCCAGGCCTCAGCCTTACCCTATGGATGGCCTAACTCTGACCAAGGACATGCCTCTGGTTTTGCTACAGAGATGCAGCTAGCTACAGGGAAGAGGGTAAGAGTAGCTCCCTGGCACACAGACAAAAGTCTAGGGGAAGAGAAGGGGCTCAAATGCTGGTCACCAAGATTGAAACTTTTGAGAAGGCTCAATTACCATTTAGAATTGACTGCATTATCAGTCCAACCTTTCTTTCCACCTCAAACTGCTTCCTCCTTCCCCAGTTCCTCTGCATCCTTTAAATATTAATTGGGGAGTGTGTGTGCCAAGGTGTTACAGGAAATAAGGGAAACAAACTAGATCTTTGGATGGGTTTAGACATTCCACCTTGAAGACAGATCCTCTGAATTTTGCTTAGTACTGCAAAGCACACAGGCGGCAACCAACATTTCCCAGGGACCTATGTAGTCTGGCTAAAACTGGTGCTTAAGATTGCATGGGGAGGGGTCAGGCTGCTTTGACAGCACCAGGGGGAAAGGAACAGATCTTCACTTAGAAAAGGACAGGAAGAGTCCTGGAGAATGTTTACTTTCAATACCAGACTCCCCCAGCCTCAAACATAGCACAACCACACAGCCACACCCAAGGGTGTACACACACACACACACACACACACACACACACACACACACACGACCATTTATGTCTAGTTTTGGAAACCCTTCAAGGGTTAAGGAAAATGGTTTCCTCTAACCCAAATAGGATAGCTCAACCTTGCCAGGATTGTACCAAAAAGGAGATTATGAGAGACCAGTGGCAAACCCATTTCAAGGCTACTACCTTCCACTTTCCACCCGGCAGTCTCTCGAAAGACCCAGCTTCTTCCTCCACTAGTGATTTTAAATCCTCTTCCTAAGTTAAAAAGAGAATGGAGAAGGGAGGAAGGAAGGAAGAAATTGATTTTGACCACAATCATCAAAATCAGCCGGGGTACTCATGCTCATCACCATCATCACCACCACCACCATCATCATCTCCCCATATCATCATCACCTCTCATCCTGGGGCCCACCCTACCTCTCTGTTATAGTGGTTGCACCTAGTGTACAGAATTGATGCCCCGTGCTCCAGATAGGAGGCAGGACATTTCTATTTGGAGGTTAGTGGGAGATAATGGAACACATATGGTACAAGCCCAGACCCGATCTCCAGTCTCTGTGAGGTCTTCCTCCTCATTTGACACAGAGAAGTAGGAAGAATAGGGAAGGGCTGAGCAAAAGTGGTCTCTGGGGAATCTGCCGGCTTACTACAGTGTAGATATTGTGGCAGCCTGCCCTCGTAGAGAAAAGGAATACAACTTTATGGAAGGGTATTTCCCTCACTAGCTTCCAACTCTAGGGTTATCACCCTAGATTTTTAATAAGATTTTCATTGGCGAGGGAGGGACAGGCTTGCAGTACTTACTCTATGTAAGAAAGTATCAATGCTCTGGGAAATTCAACAGATCCATTAATGGCATGCCCCGGCCCTCTGCCTTCCCCCTAAACCGTCTTGCAATTGAAGTAAACAGAGCATGCTGTATGAGTGGCCCGGACCCTTTCCTATCTCCTTCATGCATTTGGACCTCTGTCGCCTGATTAGCAGCAGCCGTGTCTCCCTCTTCGGTCTGCCCCAGTTATTGGGGGGAGGGGGGGCGGGGGGGGAATATAGAAAAGAGTGAAACTGACCACGTCCTATAGCAAGGTAGATTTTAAAAAAAGTCATACTTCTCCAAAGCCCTATTCTCGGCCCCCCAAAAAGGATAGTCATATCGTGGTGTGGTTTCAAAATCTAGACACACGGTTAATGGTCAAGGTTAATGATCAAAAGATGAACTGGAAAAGTGGGAGGACTTAGGGTAGATGAGGGTGGTGGTGGAAGAGAATGGCTAATGATCCAAAGATTAACTGGAAAGTAGGAGGGCACTGGGGAGGATGGCCTCGGGTAAATAAAGGCGAAGGAGAGGTTAGGGGAGTACGGAAGGAAAGCTGCATTTTACCTGCCAGGCTGTTGTAACAGTCAATCTCTACAGCTTCCACTGTCTTGCTCTGCTCCTCAGTTAGGTGGCCCAGCTTGGCCCCGTGGGCAGTGGAAGGTGCCTGGGTGTCCTTGTCCCGTTCCTCTAGGGCTGGCAGCAGCCCCTTGAGCTCCAGAAGCGCTCGGTGGTATTTGCCGATGGCTTCGCGGAATTTCTTGTCCTTGTAGCACTGCGCTCCTTGGTTTTTGAAATCCTGGGCTCTCTGTAGGAGCTCCCCGAGATCCGCCGCCGCCCCAGCCTGGCCCCGAGGGGCGCTACCAGCGCCGCCACCGCCACTGCCGCCGCCTGCGCTGCCCAGGGCACAGGACTTCAGGGGCTGCTGCTGCCCATCCCCTGCCAGGCGGTGGCTGGCACTCAGCTTCGCTCCGCCCGAGCTGTTCCTCTCCATGCCCCAGTGTCTGCAGTTACCGTGCCCAGGCTCGCCAGCTCACTGCGATCTTGCCAAGCCCTCCGGGATTCAGAAGCCCCAGGAGCGAGTCTCAGAGCGCCCAGTCTTTCTAGAACCCGTGACCCTCCTTGGCTCTCTTTTGCCCCTTACTCCCATTCTTCTCTCCCGCGGTCAGAGGCTGGCTCCTTCTCTTTTTCCTCTCCCTCCTCCTGCTCCTCCGCCCTCCTCCTCCACTCTCCCCTCCCCGCCCCCCGGATCCCCCTGCCCCTCCCCCTTTCCTCCACCCCTCCAGCAACCTGCGGGGCTGTGGTCGGGCCTCGGCTGCCTTTATTGCTTTGGTGCTGGGGATCGCGGGTGTGATTAGAAGGATGATAATTATTGTTGACCCGGAAGGAGCTTGCACACCGTTGGGAGGGAAGAAAAATGACAAAGAGAGCCGAACTCTCTCCCATTCAATCCAACCTTCAAAGCAAGGTCTGGAAAAGAGGGAAGAAAGGAGGGGGAGGGGGCAGAGGAGGAGGAGGATGGAAAAAAAATAAAAACAAAACACGGGGGAGGGGAAGATGGCAACGCAACGTCTACGTGTGCACACGGTGAATCATTTTTTTTAAGGTAGTTGAGGCTGGGGTGGGTGGGGATGGGGGCAAGAGAAGCAAGATCCATCACCTTCTTGCTATTTGTAATATTTTTAAAGGGGAAGTTTCCTGTTTAGGGGTTCCGAGTTGTAGCTAAGGTGTGAATTTGCGTATACACATCTCTTTGAAGTGGCTAGCCAAGTGAGCATGAATCAGTTTATGTCTAGGCGCCTCTGGGTACCCCCACTTCTTTTGTGAGCAACTACATCTTTAGAGATTTCCTCAGAGTCCTTGACTTTACAACTGTTAATGTTGCTTATCAAAGGTTCTGCTTTTGAAGATGTTTTGGCTTCCCACCTCCGCAGACACTGTCCAGGATGACATCCATATCAGGGAGCATCCCACCTCCACAGACGGTCCTTAGTCTCTTGGCAAAGCTTTAAATTAATTAGGATGCTCCCTGATAAGGATGTCACAACAGCAATTAATAACAACCAGCATTTATACGGAGGTTCAGACTTTTCAAAGGGCTTTCACATTTATTGCCTTTTTTGATCTCATAACAACGCTGGGTAGGACTAAAGGGCAGACATGATTAGGGGCAGAGAGGAAATGGGGGCACAGCTGAGTTTGGCAGCAGAGCACATAGTAGGCATCATAAATAATCTCTTAATTGCTCAAGGTCACATAGTTAATGTATGCCAGGGCAGCCCTAGAATGAAGGCTACAGATGGGAACTGGCTTTTTTTCATTTGAGGAAACTGTTATGTCAGAATGATTATTAACATCATTGTGTTAATAGTAATAGTAATAACAGGCTACGTTTACATAGCACTTTCCCCTACTAAAATCCTACTCCAATGGCTCATCATGGCTTGGAGGTGAACCTGAATTCTCAGAGTCTATGGTGTTAGAGCACAGGCTCTGGGAAGTCCAACTGAACCAGAAAGACTTCAATTGTGGGCGTGATGAATTGGATGTCTTTTGTCCCAGTACCAGGAGCCCAGCTAAGTTTGGAGAGATTCATTACCAGATTGGCTGCAAAGCAATGAATTTTTCAATCACAATAGTGCCAGAAGATCACTTAGGTCAGGGCAACTTGGCAGCTCACCATACTTGCAATCGGGAATCTTTGATCTGCTTGGGAAGGTAGGAGTTGAAATCCTGCCTGAGACACTTATTATGTGACTCCTAGCAGGCCATTTAATCTCTCTCAGCCTCAGTGCCCCCATATGTAAAAGGAGTCTGTATAATAATAGCATTTCCTTCACAGGGTTGCTAAGAGGATTCAACAATATATGTAAATCATTTTGCAAGCCTTAAAGGGTATATACTTGCTAGCCATTATTACTAGTATCTACTAAGTGATAAAGAGGTTGGGATTTGCATCCAGATGGGTGGAGAGTAGCCACACCAACCATCTCACAGGTCCTTGAAGTATTCAAGCATATTTGCACTTTACAGTTACAAAACAGTTTACTATTTCACTATTTTCATCTTATCTTCACAAAAACCTTTTGAAGCAGGTGATATGATAGCACTAATATTTCTATTGTGTGAGGTAGCACAGCCTCAGAGAAGTTAAGTGACTTACTTGAAATCACATAACAAGTACTCATCTCCAGTCCTTTGAGGTCTTTGGGCTCCAAGTCTAACACTCTTTCTACAACCTTTAGTCAAGAGTAAAGGTGGGAACTTGGAGGCTGAGGAATGAGGGCTTTGAATTTTCACTGCAAAAGGAAACTAAGGCTATAGGAAGAAATATTGAGGCATAATGTTGGAAAATCCAGGCCTGGGGCTTGGCTAGTGACAGAGCTAAAAGATGAATTAGGTCTGCCAGGTCATAAAGATTTGAAAGGCAAGAAGCCCAGAAAAGAAAAAGGAGGAAAAAAAAGAGAAAAAAAAAAAGCCTTTTGTTTCCCACAATGCTATCACCTAATGGTCTAGAAGTTAATTCTTAGGCTTTGAGTTTGGGAAAAAGACAGCAGGACATAAAACCTATTATGATGCTGTCCATTAAATAGGATGATAATAGCTCAGATTTTTATATGGTGCTCTACAGTTTAGAAAGTGCTTTCCTTTGATCATCCTGTGAGGTAACAGTGTTAACACTCCTGTTTTTCTTTAATAGACAAATTAAGGTTCAGGGAGCTAGATGGTTTTTCCAAGTATGCACCTGTACTCACGAAGTTACAGAAACAAGACTAGCATCAAAGTCTTCTGATTCCAATTGCAGCCTTCCATCCATCAGACCAGACTGCCTGGAAAATGCTTTTGTAGATGGATATGAGTCATGGCATCCACACCACACCTCCCAACAATACATATCTTTATTGTATCTTTATTTAACAGCATAAGTTTTTCTTCTCTGTTTTGTCAACTCTTCATACTAATAGCTGATACTTACATTGGGATTTCAAGTTTGCAAAACATTTTATATGAATTACTTCATTGATCCTGGCAACAACCCTGTGAGGTAGGCATTATAACCATTTTACAGATAAGGAAGCTAAGGCTAAGAGGCAACATGACTTACCCATACTCACACAGCTAGCAAGTGTCAGAAGCAGGATTTCAACCCACGTCTTCCCAACTCCCAAGGTAGTGCACTATCCACTAAGCTATTATGACTGTGTGGGATTCTCAAAGCTGGCCTCCAAACTCCATGCACGAAGGAAAGTAGGTGTCGATAAGAAATCATTAAGCATGTCCATGACAGTAACCTTTATTGTCAGATATAGAGGTTGCAGAAGGGTTGAGAAGAATAAAGGCAGAGAAAAGAGTATTGGGTCTGACAATGGGGATGCCATTATCGGCCTTCCGGGACACTGTTTCAATAGAGTGAAGGGGATGTAAGCCACATGACAAGGGCACATACAATCGCATCTACTATAAGCAAAGCAATATTCTGGGCACTTTGTAAAGTTGCAAAAGCTATAGAAGACGCTGCCCCTGCCTCTTAATCAGGGTGGAGGTGAGGGGACAGCGATGTCTTCTGTGTTTTTCACTTTCATGAGAAAATCAGTGCAGGCTTAAGAGTCATACAAAAAGATTATAGACACTTTACTAATTATTACTAATTACAGCCAATTCAACTAGAATAGCTAGATTCAGGTGAAGTTCGTGTGGGAACTCTTCCTAGAGGGATATTTAGAACAGAATTTTAAAGGAGAAGGGAAACGGGGTATAATGACAGAGGCAGCTGCATATTTCCTGATTTGACTGGGGATGTTTGTCTACTTATCATCTTTGTATCCATATTACTATTTCTCTGCTCATGTTATTATTGTTGAGTTGTTTTTCAGTTGTGTCTGATTCTTTGTGACCCCATTTGGGGTTTTCTTGGCAAAAATAGTTTTGCCATTTCTTTCTCCAGATCATTTTACAGATGAGGAAACTGAGGCAAACAGAGTTAAATGATTTGCCGGGGTCACACAACTAGTAAGTGTTTTGAAGCCAGATTTGAACTCAGAAAGATGAATCTTCCTGACCCCAGGCCCAGGACTCTATTCACTACACCCTCTAGCTGACCTCTGGGCTTGTTAGTCCATGCTAATGGTTCCTATCATGTAACTATTTCTTTACCCATGCAAATCTACCCCTCTTTCTGTTGATTTCCTTGTCTTCTCTCTCCATATTTTTAGGTTTCTCATGTTCCTTTCTAAGTAATTCAGAGTTTGGTCATGACCAGTCAAAGATATTTTGACTTCTGTTTGTAATTACAGCTTCTCTTATAATTTACCTGCAGAAAATCACAGCTTTTACCCAACAGGGCTCAAATGAAGACCCCACGAATAGAAAAAGGTTAGATAGGTCACCTACCTCACTTGTAGGTTACCCTTCTGCCTGCTACTTGACCAGTTTCCATATTTAAACTTATTATCCTGAACTCTAGGGCAGTCTAGAGGCATGTTGGATATTTCTTCATTAATTAATAAAATTTTAACACACCTCTCCATCAACTAAGCTCAGAGCCTCTACACAAATTCATCAAATGTTATTCAATAAACTGAAAAATTTCTTTCCCAACAGTAGCTATATTTCTCTGCCTTTTAAATCCTTTAATCTCCTAGGATTAAATAAATATGAATATTGCTGACTAGGCAGTTCAAAATTAAATGAATAATAAAACAGATATAAGTAATTGTTTTGGATATGAGAATGATCATAGCCAGAATGACCTCAAACCCTCACCAATATTCACAAAAGACTTCACTTCTGAAAATACAATTCCAAGCCATTTTGTTCATTCAGAATAACAAGGTCTCTTTGTAAGAATCTTCTTCATGATAAAGATTACTGTAGTTTCAGAAAGAAAGATCATCCCTCCATCTTCTTTTTCTTTGCCTTCTCCAGCTTCTCTTCAACCATTACAGGAAAACAGTATCTTCACCTTCTATCAAGTCATACTCTTAATAGTCTTTCTTCAGAGTCACTTGTGATATCACTTGATAAAAGTTGACAGTTCCTACTAGAAAGTAGTTTCTCTTCACTTTCTTTCCCTCTATCTTCTCCATGGTTTATCTCATAGATTCTCATAGATCGAAGGTAAAAACCCACACTCCTCCTGACCGCACAGGAAGAAGCAGTAACAATTATAATTTTCATAGCTTCTTTTTTTCTTAAAGTAACAGTAATAGTTTTTGTGGCTTCTGTGCAAGTTTTTGAAATTGGGGCTACACCTATGTTCCATATTTGCGTCAATAAAATAACTCATGAAGTATTTAACTATTTTATTCCTGGTTTTATTTCATGGGGAAAATGAGTTATATTCTCATTCATCCCACTTCCTTTCATTTTCTTCACGATAAAGATAAGAACCACTCTTCCTAGCTCTGCTCATTCTAATCTTCCTCATTTTCTCCTGCCTTGTCTACCAGCTCCACAATGGCATCTTTCATCTGGATTTCCTCTTCAGGACCCTCCAAAGTGGGTCCATGTCACAGTGGCATCTATCTTTATAACCTTGAAAATAATTATTCATTCATTAAAGAAAGGGCAATTTTTATTGGACACCTACTGTATGTAGATGGGAAACACTGGAGACTAGTGAGGGTGCTCAAGGATGAGCTCTGTTTCTTGGACTCTCCACCTGTATATCCCTGTGTCACCTCAAATCAACATGTTCCAAACTAAACTAATGCCCCCAAACCAGCCCCTTTTTCTGACTTACCTATTTCCAGTGCAGTAACCAGGAATCCTTTCACTTGAAGCAGAAACAGTTCAGTGGAGACTTAGCAGTTTGTTGTTGGCCCTGTTGTTTCAGATATGTCTGACTCTTTGTGGTTCCATTTGGGGTTTCTTGGCAAAGATATTGAATTGGTTTGCTATTTCCTTCTCCAGCTTGTTTTCCAGATGAGGAAACTGAGGCAAACAGGATTGAGTGACTTGCCAAAGGTCATATAGCTAGGAAGTGTCTGAGGTTAGATTTGAACTCAGAAAGATGAGCCTTCCTGACTCCAAGCTTGGCACTATGTGCACTCTGGCACCACCTATCTGCAAAGAAAGGGTTGTACAATCCTTGCTGCAATGGGGATTTTGGTGAAAGGCAGGCTCCATAAGACAAGTACCACAGTGACAGAGCTGTGGAGGTGGGAGGTAGCTTAGAGGCAGTTCTGCTTCAGGAATGTCTAGACCAATGATGTCAAATTCAAATAGAAACACAAGTTTCCAAACCATATATAAGGATCCCTACTACCATATTGACTTTGAAAACCACATATTAACACTATCTATATTCTGTTGTATTTTTGTTTTGTTAAATGTTTCCCAATTATATTTACTCTGGTTTGGGCTGTACTTTGGGAGTGTTGGGGCCATGGTGAGTGGTATTTAACACCTATGGTATAGACCACCAGAGTACCAGGAAGCAAGGTACAGGGATGGTAGCCACAGTGAAAAGGAAGTAGTGCCTCACCCCAACCCCATAATGGCACTCTGGGGTAAATCCCATTTGTTCTATGATAATTACAACTCCCCCTATTTCTATCATCAGCACCACCATCTTGTCAGTCACCCAGGCTAGAACCAACAGAATCCTTGATCTTTCTCTTCCCTTTCTTCATCAAGTCAATGATAAAAATGGATTCATTTTGCCATTCATTCAAATATTGGTTGAGACTCTGTGAAAGACATTGTACTAGGGGATAAAAATATAAGAAGTATACAGATAGGCTCTTATTTATAAGAAATGCAAAAGCATTATTTTCTCCCCTGTGTATTAAACACTGCAGTTGGTCATGGGGTTTGAGGGCTCTTTTCCACTATAGAGTCCCAGTTCTGGACTCCTGTGGGTACCAGATTGGGTTTCCACACATGGCAAGTGATATGTATCCTGATGGGTGGGTAATCACCCTCTTCAAAAACCTGGCTCGCTTTTGCCTCAAGGATTTATCTCTACTAGGTCTGGGGATACACATACATATATACACATATATGCATAATACATTATTTATACATGTAGGTATAATAAGATAATTATCCATACATATGTATGTGTACAATCCTTGCTGCAATGGGGATTTTGGTACTCCCATGTATTAACTCAGTATACCGTCACTGTGTTTGGAATTTCCAAATGGAATTACTGTCTGCTCTTCTTTCTCTCATGCCTCAGCTTTGCTGAAGTAAAGTTGAGTCCTCTGTGCCTCTAAGGACAGCCCACTGCCATCATTAATTGTGCCATACACACACACACACACACACACACACACACACACACACACAAGATTCAATGGTTGCTGAATTTTCTTTTAGATCAAAGAGAGGGAACAGATACATAAGCAATAACAATAAGAGTGAGCAATTAAAGAACAAATTGTTTAAGGAAACAGCTGCCTAAGCTGTTGGCAATGGGAAATAGAATTGACTTCTTCCCCTCAGTTCAACCTTCTCCCAAAGAGAGGGAAAATTGCCCACCAGCTTAACAAAGATAGGAGCTTTGAGGTTACTTTCTTTGACAGGCAAGTGAGGGGAAAAGCAAAAGCAAACCCTGTGTGTTGTGCACTGGGGTGGGAAGGGTCACTCACTCATCAACTTCTGATTTCCAGCATCTCTCATGGAACCTCATCCAATCTCAGAGGAAGAGGAAGGGGAGCTGGACATCAGGGAAGGGGGAGGGGGGCAGAGATTGGCTACCTTACTATATCTGACCTACAGTTCCTTACCCATAATATGGAACAAGATTGACTTCCCATGGCTTCTGGCTTGTCTCTCCTATAAAACCACAGTCCCAGAAATCCAAGTTTCAAAGACATCACTCAATAGGTGAAATCTAGGACAACATTTGTTTAAAACTCTTATCTCCAGTGCTATCTGTGCTGGGTGCTCAGAAGCACAAGGGTAAATTCCTCCTCAGGGCCGAAAATTTTGTAGTCCTTACAAAAATGAACTGGGGTATACTTAAAATCTTTAATTATACAGCACAAGCATCAAAATAAACATCATTCCTTTGACGTAACAAGCGTGATTATCCTAGAATCTCAGGTAACCTCCCCATGGTACTGTTGAAGAGAAATGAGTATTAACAATACATGCAATAGGTTTAACACTATACAAAGTATCACTTGACAGGATACTTCAAGAACTAAATCTCTAAGTTACATGCAGGGCATAGTATATGCATATCCTGAGAGAATATGTATATCCATAGTACTTAAGCAAATGATCATAAATAGAAAAAAAAGCTAGCTAGCTAGCTAGCTATAACAGTTATCAACAGGCCCATGAAAAGAAGAAAATAAGTATAATATACAAATAAACAGTGAATAAAACTGCATGGCTAACAGGCAGATGTTGCTAAGCTATGAACATAGCACAAGTTCGTAAACAAAATAATAAAATAGGAACATAACTCAAGCACGCAGTAATTGACACGTGCATCAATGAATATGCAATTACATACCTGACATGGGCAAGCTCACCTGACTTTATGCCAAGCAACTTTTCCAGGTTCCCCTTTAGCATCTTAATTTAGTCTGGTCACAATCCAAATTAAACTGGCTATTTGGTGACCTGGTGACTGCTCTGTTCCTATACTTGGCTGGTTGATAGTATGTCTGATAAATAATATTACAGGTTGTAATATGCTCCTGGCAGCCTCGTTGGGGAAATCCCAGTCTCTCTAGAATGATTATACCCATTCACAGGTCTACCAACAGTGCATCAGCATGCCTGTTTTCCCACAGGCCCTCCAACACTCATCATTTTCCAATTTTGTCATCTTTGCCACTCTGATGGGTGTGAGGTAGAATCTGAGGAAAACTTTCATTTGCATATCTCTAATTAGTAGAGAGTTAGAGCATTTCCCCCCATATGGTTATAGATAGCCTGGATTTCTTCCCTTGAGAACTGTCTGTTCATACCTTTAGACCATTTCTCAATTGGGGAATGGCTCTTTTTTCTATAACTTTGAATTTGTTCCTTATATATCTTGAAAATGAGACCCATATCGTGGAAACTTCCTGGAAAGATTTTTTCCCTAGTTACTTGTCTCCCTTTTAATCTTAATCTCAATTAAATTTCTACTTGATTGTAGTCCAGGTCCCTGAGTTTCACATATAGCTTTTATACCTTCTTTTGGTATGACCCCAGGGTCATAAGGCCTTTGGAACAAAGCATCTATATCCATATTAATCTTCCCTGGCTTGTAAAGTGTATGCTGAATTCATGGCTACTTTGCGTTGTTATCCATCCCTGGTATGAAACATCCAAAGTGGCAGTGTTCAAAATATTAGGATTCTTTCTGTGAAGTATGGATTCAGTCAAAGGGTCACACTTGAGGACCTGGAGGCCACATGTGGCCTTGAGGCTGCAGATTGCCCACCCCTGGTCTAGTAGCATAGTTCTTAACCAAATTGAGATGACTACCGAACTCTAGGGAAAAAAGGCTTTGATCTTAAGTATTCTGTATATGTGGTTAAGTCAGGAGTGCTTCTATCTTTTCTAGGATAGTGCCCATGCCTTGTTTGTGACCCACATACTTAACCGAAGCTTTGCAAATCTGCTGCTTGTCCATTGCCAGCTTTCTCTAGCCTATCCAATATTTTCATCAGTCTCTCCTCATGAGCCCAAGAACCTTGGGAATAGCATTGCCAGCAGCCCGTATCTTTCACTATTGTCCTGGGAAGCAACCCCTGTGGAGCTGCAGCCTGGCAACTGCTCCTGCGGGTGCTACAAATGGTTCAATATCAGAAAGTGATATGATTTTATCAGTGGAAATGATATGCACATCTGCTTAACGCTTGCATCCTAACAGCTATGGGATCTTTACATCTGACTTTTCTATATGTGGAAACTTTCTATATGTATTATCTCCCCTGTTAGACTGCGCCCCTTGAGAGAAGATAGTGTTTGTTTCACTTTTATATTTCTATCCCATCTCTTAGAACAGTGCTTTGCACACTGTAAGTGCTTAATAAATGCTTTATTCCTTTATTTAACTCATTTGTAGTGAGTTGTTGCCATTGATGGGTTAAATGACTTGCCTACATTACACAGTTAGTATGTGTCATAGGCAGAACTTGAACTCAGGTCTTCCTAATTTCAAGCTATTAATAATTGTAATTATATAATATGTAATTATATAATAAAATAATATAAATAATAATAGCTTACATTTACATAGCACTTCCTATGTGCCAGGCACTATGCTAAATGCTTTACAATGATCATCTCATTTGGTCCTCACAACAACCTGAGAGGTAGGTGCTATTATTATCCCTATTTTACAGTTCGGGAAACCGAGCAAAGAGAAGTTAAGTGACTTGCTTGCCCGGGGTCAGAGAGCTGGTAAGTGACTGAGGTCAGATTTGAACTCAAGTCTTCCTGAATCCAGGCCCATCCCTCCATCTACCACCCCATCTATTTAGACTTCTGAATTCAAATCATCAGACATGGTATCTCTTAGAAGCCCCAGAATTATATTACCAACTACTCTGAGGTCCCCTTTACCCGTATGTCCTGTTGTTACCACAAACTTAACAACTCCTCTTCCTTCCCTCAAAATTCCTGACATCTCCATATCTATTAATAGAAACACCATTCTCCCAGTCACTCATCCAATTAATTGGAAAGTCCCATCAGGTCCACCTCCTCCACATCCCTCATCTTTATCCTTTCCTTTCTGTTCCCGCTGCAGGGCGCCACCTCCAGTCATGCTGATTTATATCTTGCCACTGGACCCAGATGGCTCTAGAGGGGAACATGAGGCTGGTGACTTTGCATGACCCTGCCTCCTTAAATCCAATGCACTTGCAAGTCATGGCATCACCTTCCTGATGTCATGATCCTCCTCAAGAACAAAGGACAAACAACATCCCCACTGTGATAATTCTAACTCAGGAAGGGATCGTTGTTTATCCAATTCATAGAATTAGAAGGCAATAGGGCTTTTGTAAAAATCTCTCAACTTGTCTAATTCTGCTCTAATTCATCCTATTTACTACTGCTGTGTAATTTTTCTAAAATATAATATAGTTCCCCTCCCAGGTGGGCAGCTAGGTGGCACAGTGGATAGAACGCCTAGTCTGGAGTCAGGAAGACTCATCTTCCTGAGTTCCAATTCAGCCTCAGATACTTCCTAGCTGGGTGACACTAGACAAGTCATATAATTCTCTTTGCCTCAGTTTCATCATTTGTAAAGTGAGCTGGAGAAGGAAATATCAAACTCCTCCAGTATCTTTACCAAGAAAACCCCAAATGGAGTCACAAAGAGTCAGACACGAATGAACAACAAAATCACCTCCCAGAGCCTGATGACGATTGGGTTCGAAAGCTAGACATGACATGGGCACTTACATCCAATATATCTTCTTGTTTTCACTGGCCTTAGAGAAGGTGATGAAGTGCTCCCTAGGAAAGAGGAGAGATTTTGGTCAGTGAGGTGGGGCAGTGTATAGAGCACCAGGCCTAGAGTTAGGAAGACCTGAGTTCAAACGTGACCTCAGACACTTACTAGTTGTGTGACCCTAGTCCAGTCACTTAACTGCTCTCAGCCTCAGTTTCCTCATCTGACAAAACAGGAATAATAATAGCCCCCCCCCCCACTTCCCAAGGTCGTGGTGATGAGCAAATGAGATATTTGTAAAGTGCTTAGGACAGTGCTATATAAATGTTAGCTATTATTATTATTATCATTTTAATCTTGAAAGCCACAGACAAAGGTGGTGATGGGATTAGCTGAAAGGACTGGCAGAGGCCAGAATCTTTATGCTGCACTTATCCCATATGGGGTCAAGTTGTAGGCTGAATGGTCACCTGACCAAGGTTAGAGGAGTACAAAGCACTATGTAGAAAAGTGACAGTCTAGAGACTGCTAATGCCAATGACACATGAAGAGGCAGCTATGTGGTGCAGTGCTTAGAGCACTAAGGTCTGGAGTCAGGAAGACCTGAGTTCAAATCCAGCCTCAGATACTTACTAGCTATGTGACCCTGGGCAAGTTACTTAACCTCTCTTTGTCTTCATCCAGTGGAAGGAAATGGCAAACCACTCCAGTATCTTTGCCAGGAAAATCTGGTATTGGTATGCTATGATTCACAGGTTCACAAAGAATCATACGTGACTGAACTACAACAAAGTGACACAAGGATGTCTTTTGATGAAACTCTCTCGGGATCCTGCTGGTGCAGTCCTGGGAATGAAGACCAAGTCCATGCTTATTTGCCTCCATTCACTCTTATTTTTCACTCATCCTAACAGAGAACGAAGACATGATTAGCTCTGTCCTCCCTGGTCCCCTCCCACCCATCATCCCTACTCCTTGCCCCACCTCCTCCATAGGCTAAGTAACTGATGTTTGGAATTGTTATGTCATTATGTGGCATTTTGAGTTTCTTGTTATGCACTTGAAATTGTATTAAAATCAGATAGCTCTTGAATCTGTGCCAGCCCTACTTAATTAAATGTATATGAGTGGATTAGAAAGGAGAGAAGGACAACCCAAAAGGGAAATGATCGAAATTATTGAGGCTTTGTAAACCAATTTGGATTTTGCTTGTACAAGCTAGCTAGGGGTTTGGAGTCACATGCCTAATAAAGATAAGAGTTTATTAGTTTGTTTTAAAAGTTGGCCAGAGGGAGAGAGAGAACAATCCATGTTGACTTTGAGCAACACTAGAGGTAAGTGAGCAAAGGAAGGCAGCCAGTTTAAACACCGAGTTTTAAAGAAAAGTCACCCCAGAAAGGGAGCAAGTTGCTAGGGAAGCTCTTCTACTACAAAAAGAAATAAAAATGAGTTCCTCTGGCAAGCCCAAACAAAACCCTAAGCTTAGGGGTGATTGACAGCTTGGCCCAGCTTGCTCACCATCACCACCTGGTGGTTTTAATATCTTGGATTTTGTTATTCCCTTGTCCAGCTCATTATTCTTGTATCCAAGGCCCTCCACAGTCCTCTTCTCATCTACTTTGTTCTTCCCCTAAACATACACTACATTGTCGTTCAGTCATTCAGCCATGTCTGATTTTTTATGACCCTGTGGACTATAGCTCACTTATACTGTCCATGGTTTTTCTTGGCAGAGATTCGGGAATGGTTTGCCATTTCCTTCTCCAGAGGCAAACAGAGGTTAAGTGACTTGCCCAGGGTCACACAGCTAATGTCTGAGGGTGGATTTGAACTCAGGTGCACGGGACCTAGAGTCGGGAAGACCTGAATTCAAATCCGGCAAAATGCTCCAAGTATCTCTGCCACTAATAATAATAACAAATATAATATAGTGTTGTAATACATAATAATATACAATAAGTGACAGCCTCTGTCACTTATTACGTATGTGACCTTAGGCAAATCACTTCATTGCTCTGGGTCTCTTTTATATAAGCTGAAAAGTGAATGAATAAATTAATAAAAAGCATTTGCTGTACTCTTACTCAGTGCAGTTCACTGTGCTAAATTCTGGGGAAACTAATAGAAGAGACACGTCCTGCTTCCAAGAAGCTCACATTCCAATAGAGATTCAGTTGGTTCAGTCAAACGGAAAATGGAGAGGCCAGGTGGTTCTTAGAGTTCAGTGGCAGGACAGTTAGTAAAACTGGACAGTCCAGATGTCAAGCAATTCAGTTTGGCTGGAGTATCAAGGATAAATAGTGTCATTTTTCCTTTATTATTATTATTTTAGTATATTTTATTTCATTAAATATTTATTAATTACATGTAAAAATTTAAGAATCTTTTAAAATTTTATTTTAATAGTATTTAATTTTTTCCAGTTACATATAAAGACAAATTTTAGCATTCATTTAACAATAGAGATTCAGTTGAAGGGAGAACGGAAAGGCCAGGTGGTTCTTAGAGTTCAGTGGCAGGACAATTAGTAAAACTGGACAGTCCAGATATCAAGCAATTCAGTTTGGCTGGAGTATCAAGGACAAATAGTGTCATTTTTCCTTTATTATTATTATTTTTAATATATTTCATTTCATTAAATATTTCCTAATTACATGTAAAAATTTAACAATCTTTTAAAAAATTTATTTTTTTATAGTATTTTATAGTATAGTATAGTATAGTAATACTATAAATAGTATTTTTTTCCAATTACATATAAAGACAAATTTTAGCATTCATTTAACAATTTTGAGTTCCAAATTTTCTCCCTCCCTACCTCACCTCCTTCCTACCTAAGATGGTAAGCAATTTGGTATAGGTTATATATGTGCAATGATGTAAAACATATTTCTATATGTCATTAATAAACATTTTGAGTTCCAAGTTCTCTCCATCTCTTCCTCCCCCTCCCCTACTTGAGAAGGCAAGCAATTTAATATTGTTTACACATGTGAAGTCATGCAAAACATATTTCCATATTAGCCATGTTGCAAAAGAAAATATGGACCCCCCCAAAAGAGAGAGAGACAGAGACAGAAACAGAGAGAGAGAGAGAGAGAGAGAGAGAGAGAGAGAGAGAGAGAGAGAAATGAAGTTTTTTTGTTTAAAGTATACTTCAATCTGCATTCATCAGTTCTCCCTCTAGAGATGGATAGCATTTTTCATCATGGGTCCTTGAGATTTGTCTCACATCACTGTGTTGATCAAAGTCGCTAAGTCTTTCATAGCTGATCATCTTTACAATATTGCTGTTTCTGCATACAATGTTCTCCTCATTCTGCTCACTTCACTTTGCATGAGTTCATTTAACTTCCTAGTTTTTTCCAGAAACCATTCTGCTCATTATTTCTTATGGCACAACAGTATTGCATCAGAATTCCATCAGCGTCACATATCACTTGTTCAGCCATTCCCCAATTGATGGGCATCCCCTTGATTTCCAATTCTTTGCCACCATAAAAAGAGCTGCTATAAATATTTTTGTATAAATAGGTCCCTTTCCCTCTTGGTGTCAATTGTCTTGATAAAACCATGCTCTTTTCTAATGCTAAGCCATTTGACAGTCTGAGGACTTGGGTGTCCAGAATAGTTTTTTCTAGGTCTTCAGTAGCCGTAGCATTTAGGTCAGCTACCTAGTAGAGGCAGCCGCCTAGACCCATCTCTACTGGGGATGCCCCCATGGACAATAGCAACACGGGCCGGGTCGAAGACTGGTGGCTTGGGGAACAATATTACTTCAAGGGCAATTGAGCACAGGGTCCTAAATGAATTCCACCAAGAACAGAGTGGGGAAGTGATTGTGATGTTGCTGGTTAGGTCACCTTCCTCATGTTACCTCTTTTCTTTATCTCAGCTTTACAGGTTGAACTGATTGAACTCCTAAGTCCTCTCAAGTTCTAAACTTATGCTCCTTTGAGAAATACACATGTAAGAAAGGTTGATCAGAGATGATCCCTGATCAATCCGATGAATGGGAGGTGATCCTTTGTTTAGAACATTTGATACTTTTTTCCTTATAATGTGTCCATGCCTGTTACACTGTTAAGAGCACAAAAGACAACTCCAAAGTAATCTTTGGGGCTGCTCCCAATTGCTCCCAAGATGATTTGGTTGGATTGGTACATTGACAGATTGAACTCTATTGTGAGGAGTCGTTTTCTGCTGCCCTGTAAATATGATTTGATTTCTCCCATGGCAGGATGCTTTTTACTGTCTTCTTCCTTATGTCTTTATTACAGAGCTTAGGGTAAGGAGAGAGGAGGAAGGAGCAGGAATTTATTTTTCAGTATCAAGAGCCACAAATGGTTACTTTGTGGAAAAAGCAAATGGCACCTGTATTTAATCACACACATAGCTAGGAGAGTTCATTAAGAATGTCATTCCTGAACCCCTGCCTTCTAGTTAGAGAAGGGCAGATTTCCTAAGCAGTACAATGCTAGAATCTAGTCTTCTAGCCAGAGAAGAGAGATGCCTTAGGATAACTTTAGGGAGTTGTCCCATAAATAACCCCAAGTTTAAGTGATGGGAAATTTTTCCTTCTAGGTAAGTATCTGAAAATCATCCTTGTCGGAGAGAGGAGGATTACCCATTTAGCCCCTGTGGCTAGAAGGAAAACAAGGAATAAATGTCAACATGGAGGGGAAAATAAGGATTATATTTTGCTCTTCACAATTACCATGTTATTCAAATGATGCAGCTCCAATAGGAAGGGAGTTACTTGTCTACCAGCCCCAAGCCACAGGGTGGCACTATGGAAAATACTATATTTAGGACTTTGTGGGAGAGCTAAGGATTCTCCAGAATGGTAGGGTATTACCCTGTTAGCAACCCAAAAAATTTAGTTTCCTTCTGAGTGGAGTTCAAGCAATGAGGTGATTCTAAATCAGGACAGTAAAACTCTAGAGCGGAGGTTCCCAAACTTATTTGGCCTACCGCTCCCTTTATAAAAAAATTATCCAACCTTCCTAGAAATCTACTTTCTTTAACCAATCAATGTTTTTTTTGGAGGGGGAAGGCAGGGCAATCGGGGTTAAGTGACTTGCCCAAAGTCACACAGCTAGTAAGTGTGTCAAGTGTCTGAAGATGGATTTGAACTCAGGTCCTCCTGACTCCAGGGTCAGTGCTCTACTCACTGTGCCACCTAGCTGCCCCCTAACCCTCTAATGTTTTTTTTTAATTTGCATCATTTCAAAAAAACATAAAATAATTTTTTAAAAATGATGCATCTTAAATTGAATAATTTACTGTAAATTTGTGGGGGTTTTCCTGCATTGAAATTTTGATGATGCAATATTGTGTCATCATATTGTAAACAAGTCATTACACACACATATTCCTACCAATGCATACTGGACTTCCTGACAACACATGACATGCTCACCTGCCAACACTTGCTTGTTAAGACCTGTCAGTGGACTTGACCACTGATTGGTTATAACTTGCATTTTGTGTGTTTATTTGGAAAACAATATAATCACTATGACTTTAACTCTGTTATACAACAAATGAAACATGTACCAAGAGTTTTTCAAAATTTCTTCCATATGCTTCCACTGCTGCCTTATTTTCATTCAATGCTCCTCTAATTGCACCCAAGGCTACTATTCCCCCGCCCCCCATCATTCCAGCATCCCCCAGGGGGTGGTATGGCCCACTTTGGGAACCTATGTTAGTTTAGAGGGAAAGTAATACTTACCAGAAAGGATTTTTAGGGATTATTGTGAATGTTTTATGTATTCATTTATGTTCATTTTTGTTTGCTATGAGTTATTTTCTATGGAGCTCTCTTCTACCCGATATCCATGTTACCTTGAGTACTTGTATAGGAACTAAAGATCATTCTAACCACATTAGTAGACATGTAGATGTGAACTATATTCACATCTGAGAGGGGGAACATGATCCAAAGAGACTGATCTTTTAGAAACTGCTCTGAAATTGAAACTGGTCAGTATGGGCCCAGAGTTTGTAAGGCTATGGATTATGAATTTCACACAGTACAAGTAATAAACAGGGTGGATGAGAAATAATAATTCCAGGCAGCAAAACAGGCAATCCTTATTCATGTGTTATATTCATTATTTTAAGTTTTAAAATATGTCTGTGTGTAGTGTTATGCTTTAATATTGTAGTTTGAACATTAATATCAATATTTTCTTAATTTGCGACCATTTCAATACTGTACTATGAAATTTTTTCTTGAGTAAATGTTAATTGCCCTCTCTTTTTTTGTCTGAATTCATTAGTTATATCTTCATGCTTTTTACTTTTGAATAGCATACATTCTGCCTGGATATATTTATAGTATTAACCTTAGTTTCATAAAAATAATGGCAGGATGATGGAGGGAATATTTTAATTGAACATTACTTACAAGAGATTTCTTTGTAAGTTTGAGCTCAATGTTTTAGCTGTCTATACTCTGTAAAATATCTATTTTGTCTCAGTGCTATTAAAAGCATAACATGTTTCTTCTCTAAAGACTGAAATAGCAAAGAAGATCTCTTTAAATTTAAAATAAAGTCATACTTTTAATATTTCACTTTATTGTAGGAAATAAGGAGGAGTGACTCCATTGGAGTGATTCTCCATTGGAGAATTTTACAAGGGACTTGGGCTCATAAGGAGAGATCTAGGTTGTTAAAACAAGAAGGCAGAAGGCACATGAGTTCTAACATTTGAAAATTTGAAATCACAGGACATTTTTTGGCTAACAGAGCAGGATTTCTGTAGGGCACAACAGAATGAGCTATGACGTGGATAAAAAAGTTAGAAGTGAGCCTGGGAAAGAGTAGGACCGGAATAACTCAACTCTCTGTTCTATATGAATGCAATGGAATAATGACTCTCTGTAAGAAATACTGAATATAATTCGGAGAGATTTGAGAAAGCTTGTATGAAGTGATAAAACTAATCGAGAGGTGAGGCTGTCTTCTTAGAGCACACATGCAGTGCCAGGTTACAATACTCTTTCAGGGAATGCTGAGTGATGGAAACAGAACAAGGACAGTCTTACACAACAACCGCAAAAATGCAAAGGAAAATAACACTGAAAGACTTCAGCACTCTGGTCAATACAGTCATTAATTTCAGTCTTAGAGGATTAATGGTGAAGTCTCTGTGTGTGACCTTGGGCAAGTCCCTTAATCTTTATTTGCCTCAGTTTCCTCAACTATAAAGTGGCAATAATAATAGCATCTGTCTCCCAGGATCATTTTCAAGTGCTTACCACAGTGCCTGGCACATAATAAGTGCTTAATAAATGCTTGTTTTAATAAGGCAGCTGGATGGTACAGTGGATAGAGCCCTGAGCCTAGAGCTGGGAAGAACCAAGTTCAGATATGGACATTTACTGGCTGTGTGACCCTGGGCAGGTCACTTAACCTCTCTTTGCCTCAGTTTCTGTGACTGTAAAATGGGGTTCATTACAGCACCTACCTCGCAGGATCAAATGAGATATTATTTGTAAGGAGCTTGACACAGTGCTTGGCATACAATGCTATATACATGCTTATTCCTTTCTCCTCTTCTCCTGCTTCAGAGGATAAATGGCTTCCTTCTTACCAGAGGTCTTTAAACAAATAGTAGGGGCTTTTGCAGAGGAGGGTCTTCATTAGTTTAGATGAGAACAATGGTCTCTTATGGTCCCTCCTGACGCTGAAATTCACTAATTCTCTGGTTTTCCTCCCTCTGACTTCACACTGCACTTTGTGTCTCTCTAAAGACACATCACATTTTGCTTCAAATTATGATTCATTTAGAATCTTTTCTTTCCCTTGAATAAACTCTAAGTTATTTGAGGACAAGGACTATGCCGTATGCATCTTTGTAGCATCCACATGCTTAGTGCATGGCTAGGCATGAGGCAGGCATCCAGTCACTGTCTGTTGAATGGAATCTTTATAATCATCAGCAAACATTTACTGAGCTTGCCTTGTACTCAGTACCACCCTAGATGATAAGGATGAAGGATATATGGCCACTGCCCTCCAGGAGCTTACAATCTAATTTGGGAGTCAATACACGTACATAAAAAGATATCCAATAGCTCTATCAGAACAGTATTTTCTCCCTGGGTACAGGCATTTCTAACATGACTCAAGTGTTATAGGGGAAAGAACTCCTAGAAGCCATCGTAGCTATGGGTTTGAATTGATCTGGATCAACTGAAGGTCCCAAGACCATGAAGTCTTATTCCTGTAGTTCAGGATTCTGGTTAATTGATGAGGATTACAGAGAATAGTGAAGTTGAAGAATACCACTGCCTGTAACAACAATGCTGCTTGCAGCTGCTGTGGAGGTGTGAGACCAATGACACCAGCACACAGGAGGGGTGTTAGCACAGATTCTTTGATCTGCTTTTCTAAGGAAAGCAACTTTAAGGGGCTTACAATCTCACTTTAATTAAACATACATATATCATTCACTTAGTTCAGGGGAAAAAAGTCAGCACCCTGAACTTCAGAGAAAATACAAACAGAAATTACGAGCAGAAATGATATAAACAGAGCAAATAACACAAATCAATAGACAGGGCTTCTGTCTGTCCATAGCAATACATGCATATTCACCAGAGAGAGAAGCACCAACATTTGGGCTTTCAAAGCAAGGGGGCTCCTTAACAGCTACCCAGAGTCTTATCTGGCCAAATTACACGAACATTCTTCCAACAAGTGAGCCCCAAAGCAAAATGCTAACCTCAGAGTATATATACTGTTTTCAGTCAAGGACTCTTGATTCAATCAAAGACTGTTGATTCCAACAAAGGCAAGACTCAATCAAAGGCACTTGATTACCTTAGTGCTGAGAAGCACTCCAAAAGATGAAACAGCAAAAAGTCCCACTTTGCTTGCCATTTCACTGCCCTGGAAAGATCTTCTCCTCCTTTGCTTCCTCTCTATCCCAATGCCAATGAAACAACAAGTCCTGTCAGTTTGTGCCTCTGTAATCTTTATGAAATCCATTCCTTCCTTCCCATTCCAACTGTCACCATCTTATCATGTCTCACACAGACTATTGAAATAGCCCCCTAAACTGTTTCCCCAACTTCTAGTCCATCTCTACCTACAGCACCCCCTCCTATGCATGACTACTAGATTAATTTTTATAAAACACAGCTCTGATATCACCGCCCCCAACCTGCCTTTTGAAATCTTATCATTCTTCAAATCTCAGCTCAAAAGCTATCTCCTCCATGATGGTCAATCAACTTGGATAAGAAAAATAGTACATCTTAATTTTCACTAACTTCTAACTCAGAGGCTCCCCAAGTGGGTGCTACTGCCCTTTGGGGGGTGCTGGAACTGTCCGGTGGGGCATTAGTAGCCTTGGTTGCAATTGAGGGGCACTGAATAAAAATAAGGAAGTGATGGAAGCATAGAAGAGAAGAAAATTTTGAAAAACCATTCTTACATATTTCATCTGTTGTATAACAGAGTTAAATTCATAGTGATTACATTATTTTCAAATAAACACAAAAAATGCAAGTTACAACCTATTAATGGTCAAGTCCATCGTTATGTCTTAACAAGCAAGTGTTGGCAGATGAGCTTGTTGCACATTGTTGGAAAGTCCAAATGCATCGGCAGGATTATGTGCATGTAGTGACTTGTTTACAATATAATACTAGATGGTTACATGGTGTAATATTGCCTTATCTAAATTTCAATGCAGTAAAAAACCCATAAATTTACAACAAATTATTCAATTTAATATGCATTGTTTTAAAAAATTGTATTTTTGAAATAATGCAAATTAAAAAAATCTGTTAAAGGGTTAAAGAAAGTAATTTCTGGGGGTGGGGGGAGGATGGATAAATTTTTTTTTAAAGGGGGCAGTAGGCCAAATAAGTTTGGGAACCTTTGCTCTAACTGAAATTGAGCATATCCTTCCATTACAAACGTAGGTGACAAAATATTATTGGGAGAAGAGGTTCATAGGTTTCACTAGCCTGATAAAGGGGCCCCTGCACTATGGCTCTTTGCAGGGTTAGAAGTAGATGTAGGTAAAAGTATAATGGGGGTTTGGTGAATCCCCAGACCACCTAAGATGGTGTCATCCATGTGGAAGACTGTTGGAAATTACTTCCTGTTAGATTCTCTCTCAGTCTTATCATTTTGTCTGGCTTAGGGGCCTTCTAGTGTCTCAGACCCAATCTGACTGTCCAATCCAAGTCTTCCAGTGTTGTTTTCCTGGAGGGACATGGTTCCCATCCAGAGAAAATATCAATTTTGTGTTTATCTGTCTACCCAAAAGGGTATGACCTCAGCTTTACTCACAGATAAAGTGGCATTTCTGGATATAATTATGACATCCGGTTTCTTTATAGCAATGCCTCCTATGATTGATTAGAAGGGCTCCTACCTCTTTAAGGAATTCTTCATTCTCAGAGGGTGGACTAATATGAAATTCTCAGGAGTAACTCCTTATTGTCAATTCCTCAGGCATCAGGAAGGAGCTCCATAGAATTTTCTGTGTGAATGATGCCACATTAGGTGCTCTGGGCATTTGCCAAGCCAACTCCACCCCTCATGCAATCATGGAGCAACAAGTAATCGTTCTCCCAATGAAGAGAGTCTTCTGTAAATGCCTAGGCTTGAGCCCCAGGTTACAGGTACTCCTGAGAAGCTTCTGAAGGGCATCTCCCTATCAGAACCTAAAGTATTTGTTCTTAAGGTGATCTCTTTTAATTAAAGTATTATTATCAGAAAGTACTTTTAGAAATACTAACATGAAGTGAGTGAGGGAGCATGTAGTATATTCTCAATTTAGTACTGTTCAAGGAAGGAGGAAGCTTCCTCAAATCTGTTATTTCATTGCTGTAGAGAACTCCCAGCATGGAAACTACCTCCATTAATATAGATCTGCAACTCATCTATAACTTTCAGTGTTCGTTTCCAAGGGTATTGAGTGATACAATGACTTTTATGTCAGAGGTGGCATTTATACTTGTCATCTTAACTCCAAGGCTACCCTTCTATTCATTAAGCAACACTGCCTCAATAAGCCATTATTAATGAATTGTAAAAGTATGTGTTAAGTTCCTTGTGATTATTGTATTCTAATAGATCTATCAGATTATCAAGGAATGAGACTCAGGACAGGTAAGTTTTGATAGAGGAGGGTTCTGAGCTTGAGGAGAAGGAGGATACACTGTCACAGACCTTGGTTAGCTATTTACAATTCAAGGGCACACTGGATGTCTGAGGAGGCTACCAAAAGGGGTAGTGAGGAGGAGGTGAGGCTCAATTCACACAAACTCAATTTCCTAAATTTGTTTAGGTCCCAAAATATAAGACTAGTAGCCAGGGAAGTTCCATCCCATCCCACACCTAATCACACTTATACCAACCTTTCTGCAGTATAAGAAATGAGACAATTGAGAGGGGCTGATACCCCATTGGGATGAATCAGAGAGGTCCAAGATCCCCTTTTGATACTGCAAAGAAAACTCCATGCCTCTTGCCCCAGGAATAGCACAGGGAATGAATGGGATGTTCCTTGGGGAGGCAAAACTTCCTGCTGGTTAAGAGGATATTCATCATATGAGTAGGCATTGAGCCTCTTAAGCATTCTCATATGCAGTGCAGAGGGCTCCCTAAGACTGAAGATTTGCTTTATTGTACTAAATATTAAGAAAAACAGGCTGCCACAGAACAGTGTTGGAGTAAACGGGGATATCTGGAATTAAGAGTTACAGAAAGCTGAGTTGCCAGCTCAAATCTTCATCAATGCGTCTAATTTATCTGCTTTAAAATCTTAGGGTTAGCATTAGCAGTCTGCAGAATGCAGGGGAAGAGGAAGAGTAACTGCCAAATGTGTTTTTGTTTAATACTCTGAAGCACCTGACACTGCTGACCATCCTCTCCTCCAAGAGAATCCCTCATCTCTGGGTTTTCCTGACACTCTTCTTTCTTGGTGCTCCAGTCTCCCTCATCTATTCTTCTCAGTCTCCTTTCATTAACTATCACTAGTATCTTACTACTCTGGTCCTGGGGCCTCTTTTTCCCCCCTCTCTTTCTTTTTATTTATTTATTTATTTAATATTTTTAGTTTTCAGCATTAATTTTCACAAGAGTTTGAATTACAAATTTTCTCCCCATTTCTACCCTCCCCCCCAACTCCAAGATGTCATATATTCTGATTGCCCCATTCCCCAGTCACCCCTCCCTTCTGTCACCCCACTCCCCCCCCATCCCCTTTTCCCTTACTTTCTTGTAGGGCAAGATAGATTTTTATGCCCAATTGCCTGTATATCTTATTTCCTAGTAGCATGCAAAAAAAATTTTCTTTTGAACATCTGCTTTTAAAACTTTGAGTTCCAAATTATCTCCCCTCTTCTCTCCCCACCCACCCTCCCTAAGAAGGCAAGCAATTCAACATAGGCCACATATGTATCATTGTGCAAAACCCTTCCACAATACTCATGTTGTGAAAGACTAACTATATTTTTCTCCTTCCTATCCTATCCCTCTTTGTTCAATTTTCTCCCTTGACCCTGTCCCTTTTCAAAAGTGTTTGCTTTTGATTACCTCCTCCCCCTATCTGCCCTCCCTTCTATCATTCCCCCTTTTTTATCTCCTTCCTCTTTCTTTCCTGTGGGGTAAGATACCCAGTTGAATGTGTATGTTATTCCCTCCTCAGGCCAAAACCTATGAGAGCAATATTCACTCATTCCCCCTCATCTGCCCCCTCTTCCCTCCCAACAGAACTGCTTTTTCTTGCCACTTTTATGTGAGATAACTTACCCCATTCTGTCTCTCCCTTTCTCCCTCTCTCAATATATTCCTCTCTCATCCCTTAATTTGATTTTATTTTTTTTTTAGATATCATCCCTCCATATTCAACTCACTCATATATATATATACATATATATATATATACATATATATATATACACATATATATATATATGTATATGTCTTTTGCCATTTGAGTTAGTCTATTTTTAAGGTGTTATCTTCTTCAGTATTTTTTGGGTCTCCTTTAGCAAGTCATCAACTTGTTTTTCATGATATTCTCGCATCCCTCTTATTTCTCTTCCCAATTTTTCCTCTACTTCTCTAACTTGCTTTTCCAAATCCTTTTTGAGCTCTTCCATGGCCTAAGACCAGTTCACGTTTTTCTTGGAGGCTTTTGATATAGGCTCTTTGACTTTGTTGACTTCTTCTGGCTATATGTTTTGGTCTTCTTTGTCACCAAAGAAAGATTCCAAAGTCTGAGTCTGAATCCGAGTCCATTTTTGCTGCCTGGCCATGTTCCTAGCCAACTACTTGACCCTTGAGTTTTTCATGGCGATATGACTGCTTGTAGAGTGGAGAGTACTTTGTCCCAAGCTTGAGGGGCTGCACTGTTGTTTTCAGAGCTATTTCTACACAGCAAGCTCTGTCACACCAGTGCTCCTCCTCCCACAATAACTGCCAACCTTGACCTCGACTCAGATCTTAAGCAGTCTCTTCACTCCCACTCTGATCTGCCACTTAATTCCTCCCACCAGCTGGGCCTGGGCCAGAAGCAACTGCAGCTGTACTTCTGTCCTCAGAGCTGCACCACCTCCACTGCCCCGGGGGCGCAGCCAAACCACAAACTCCTTTCACTCTGTCCTCTCAGGTTTTCCCACTAACCTTCTCTGTTGTCTTTGGTGTTTGTGAGTTGAGAAGTCTGGTAACTGCCACAGCTCACTGATTCAGAGTGCTAGGGTCTATTCCACCCGGCTCCCAGTCTGGTTGGTCCTGGCACAGCCCAAGCTACGCTCTGCTCTGCTCCCAGCTTCATGTGATAGACCCTTCCCTGCGACCATCCAGGCTTTCCTGGGCTGGAGCCCTGCTTCCCTCTGTTATTTTGTGGGTTCCGCAGCTCTAGAATTTGTTCAGAGCCATTTTTATAGGTTTTTGGTGGGACGGGGGCAGAGAGCTCACGCAAGTCCCTGCTTTTCAGCCACCATCTTGGCTCCTCCCCCTTCCCCTCTCCCCCCTCTCTTTCTAAGTTCTTTCTTTCTTAATGACCTCATCAACTTGGATGGCTTTAATTGACATCTCTATGCAGATGATTCCCAGGTTTTATGTTGTTGTTGTTTCAGTCCTGAAACATTATTTCTTTAAAGAGTGTGTAAGGGTTGTTGTTCAGTCATTTTCAGCCCTGTCAGAGTCTTCTTGACCCCATTTGGGGTTTTCTTGGCAAAGATACTGTAGTGGTTTGCTGTTTCCTTCTCCATCTTATTTTACAGATGAGAAAACTGAGGCAAACAGGGTTAAATGACTTGCCCAGGGTCACACAACTAGGAAGTGTCTGAGGTGAGATTAGCGGTGGGGGTTTTGTAGTCAGCCCTCGTCTTTTTCTCAGAGTCCAATCCTGCATCACTGACTGCCTATTCGACACTTGAAACCACATGTCTCATAGACATCTCAAACTCAACAAGTCCAAATTGAGCTCATCATTTCTCCTCCAAAACCTACCCCTCTTCCAATTTTCCCTATTTCTTGTGAGAGCACTGCCGTTCTTCTAGTTACCCAGGTTCACAACCTTGAGGTCATCCTTGACTCCTCAGTCTCTTACCCCACGTTTCTGAGTAGTTGATAAGAGGTGGTGCTGTGGATAGAACCATGGACCTGGAGTCAAGAAGACCCAAGTTCAAACCTGAACACAGACACTAACTAGCTAGCTGTGTGCAGTGCTTAATAAATGTCTGGTTGTTTTTTTTTAAGTTTGTTGCTTCTATCTGTAGCACATCTCTAGCATTCTTCACCTTCTCTCCACTCAAACAGCTACCACTTTATTTTAGGTTCTCATCACTCTCCTATTGGACTATTGCAATGGCCTCCTACTCAGTCAATTCCAGGGATTTTCAGTTACCTGTATAATAAAATATAAACTTTTTTGGCATTTAGAATCTTTTGCATCCTGATTCCTACCTACCTGTATAGCCTTATATACACACACTTTATAGTCCAGCCAGAATGATTTTCTTTCTGTTCCTCATATAGGTCACTTCATTTTCTACCTCCATACCTTTGCCCCAGACAGTCTCCTTTGCTTAGAATGCACTGACTGTTTACCTCTATCTCTTAGGATCCCTGATTTCCTTCAAAGCTCACCTTTTATACGAGCCCTTCCTCCCCACTTGCTAGTTCCTTTTCCCCTACAAAATTATATTACATTTATGCATAGCTCAGATTGGAATTCCAGTCAAGTGACTGAAACCTTGAAGTGGGCCTGCTTCAGGGCATACAATGGTTGATGGGGGTTCAAGGAAACACTACATATATTTTATTTTGTGTGTGTCTGTGTGCATACACACACATACATATCTCCCCTGATAATACATATATATATATATAATATATACATACATAATATATATACTCTCTATATATATACAATTACTCTTCCAGCCAACATCACTCCCTATATATATACAATATATATACTATATATACATATACACAATATACATACTATATATGCATACTATATATAATATATATACAATACATATATGCACACACGCTATATATACATATATACATACAATACAATATACATATATATCTGTACTATCTATACAATATATTGTATAAACATATATACAATATATAATATATACATATATACACACTATATCTATATATATATATACACATATATATGTATATATATACACACAATATATATAATATCTGCCCTGACAAGTTCCTTGAAATCAGGGCCTATTTCATTTTTATATTTATTTTCTTCCTATTTTAACTGTTTGCCAGCACCAGAGGAGCAGCATGACATAACAGATAGCTGGCCACAGAGTCCAGAAGATTTGGTTTTAAGTCCTGACTCCAAAATACCCCCAGGTTGTTTGATGTAGCACCAAATCTGTAAATTAATTTAGATAGTAATATAAATTTTATTATATTGTCATGACACAACTATTAGCAATGAATCTTCCTCTAGTTATTCGCATGCTTTATTTCTTTTAAAAGTATATAAAGGTTTTTTGGTTTGTTGTCATGCAGTTATATTTCAGTCATGTGTGACTCTTTGTCACCCCATTTGGAGTTTTTTTAAATAAGTTAATTTATTTATTTTTAGGTTTCATCGTTAACTTCCATAAGTTTAAAATTTTCTCCCCCTTCTTCCCCTCTCCCTCCCCCTCCCCAAGATGGCACACAATCTGATATTGGCTTCACATATACATTCCTATTAAACATATTTTCATATTAGTCATGTTACAAAGAAGAAGAACGAATGGGAGTGACCATGAGAAAGAAAAACATAAAACAAAATAAAATAAGAAAACAGTCTGCTTTGATCTGCATTCAGACTCCATATTTCTTTTTCTGGATACAGATGGCATTTTCCATCATGAGTCCTTTGCAATTCTTTTAGGTCCTTGCATTGCTGAGAAGGGCTAAGTCTATCAAAGTCAGTCATCACAGACTGTAGCTGTTACTGTGTACAATGTTCTCCTGGTTCTGCTCACTTCACTCAGCATCAGTTCATATATGTCTTTCCAGGTTTTTCTGAAGTCCACCTGTTCATACAACAGTATTCCATTACATTCATACACCACAATTTGCTCAGCCATTCCCCAATTGATGGGAATCCCCTCAATTTCCAATTCTTAGCCACCATAAAAAGAGCTGCCACAAATATTTTTGTACATGTGTGTCCTTTTCCAATTTTTATGATCTCTTTGGGATACAAACCTAGAAGTGGTATTGCTGGATCAAAGGGCATTTGGGGTTTTCTTGCCAAAGATAGTGGAGTGGCTTGCCATTTCCTTCTCCAGCTCATTTTACAGATGAGGAAACTGAGGCAAATAGGGTTAAGTGACTTGCCTGGGGTCATACAGCTAGTAAGTGCCTGAGGCCAGACTTGAACTCAGGAAAATGAGTCTTTCTAACTCTAGACCTGTCACTCTATCCACTGCACCACCCAACTACCTATGTGTAAGGATAGGAATTGCTTAAATCAATCAAGTCACCTCACTCTACTTAAAAGTAAATGATACATTAATGTCTCAACCAACTGATCAAATAATTTAGATTAAAGGCAAAAACTGCTTGGATGAATGGGAGTGATGTTGGCTGGAAGAGTAATCAGATTGGTTGAGAAAACTTGATTATGCCCTGTGGGTCGTCTATACAACCTGAAGCCAGTTCTGCTGTTAGTTACCTATTTACCACATGTACTCTTTAAATTTGAGCCCACTTTTCCCTGGACTCTGTATAGACTTGTGGGAGAGTATGTCACAGACTTTTTAGAGGGGGTTGTTTATTATATCACCTTAGTAAACACCTCTTTTTTTAAAAGCTAGTTAAGTCTGGCTGGCCAAATGACAACTATTTCAGGAAGCACACTGATGGGGGCTTGTGAGGTATAGCATAATGAAGACATCCCCCTAACTTTTTGGGAACATCCCTAGGGGGAATGTCATTCTAAGGGGAGAAAAAGTAGTTATGCTCTGGGAACCCAATTCTTAGTGCAAACGGAACTTGTGATAGTTGCCTCAAAGCATGTACTAAAAGTGTTTTGTAATTGTAGTTTTTAACTCGAATAATTACTAGACATTTTATGCATTTTACACTTACATTGAATGGGAGTTCTCTTTCTATTATTTCCTCCTGAGTTTTACTATTGCTGTATAAGAATGCTATTGATTTTTGGAGGTATATTCCTATTACTTTACTAAAGCTATTAATTGTCTGTTTCTTTGCTGATTTTTAAAAAACCATCATTCAGTAAACACTTATTGAACACCTACTGTGTATTATTCACACTTATCACTTCATGCCTGGACTTCCTGAATGGTTTAACTCCAGACTCTATTTGCACAGATCCATTCAGTTGTAGCCCCTGCTTAGGGAACCTCAGTGGCTCCTGATTGCAAATAGGATGGTTTTCAGGCTCCTTGGACTGGTATTCAAAGTTGTCTACATTGTATTTTCCATCTGACTTTCCTATCTTGTGGTTCTACTGTCCTTGCTAAAGCAATGACTCCAGCCAGACTGGCCTCCTTAGCGTCCTTGGAATCTACTATATGCATTGGTGACTCTGTTGAGCTCTCCTTCTCTCTCCTTCTTTTCTTATTCTGTTTTGCTTATTGGATTCTTGCCATCTTTCAAGAGCCATCTTGTATACCACCTCCTCTCAGAAAACTTTCTTAGTCAAAATCATAGGACTACAGAATCACAGATTTAATTGAAAGGCATCTTAGAAGCCACCCAGCTCAATATGCAGCTGCCCAAAATTAACTCAATCAGCTACTTGTTTAGATGCAAGTCATGGTTTGGGTAATATGCCTTTTTCATCTACTTTGCCTTCCCAATGTGGACTTCAGAGCAATGTTTATTGCTGTTGCTCTACCAATTACTACAGATTCCACTAAGTAAGTTAATGTTCCTGGACTTGGTGTGATTAGTATAATGCCATCTATGAAGAGAAGTATTTGGAAAATTTCACCATCAATTGAAATTTCTTTTTTGTTTGGACTCTTAAAAGGCATTTTAGGGGAACATATGTCACTGTGTTTTATATCTTGCTTGATGTCAATTCTCAGTGGAATAATTGATCAAAGTTATCTCTGCATTCCCATATGTCTTTTAATGCATGCATGGAAAACACTTCCAATGCTACATTTCATTCTACCAAGTCAAAAGCGCTTTTTAAAAAAATCAATTGATAAGTACAGCAGAATCTTCATTCCTCTCAGTCAATTGTTTTATTGTGAAGATGCGGTCTACTTTAAAACACCGTTTAGAGGAATTCTGTTTGTTCCCACTTTATATAGCATTAATAGCTAACATTTATATAGTGTCTTAAAATTTGCAAAGTGCTTTATATACATTCTCATTTGAGCCTCTTGGCAACCTTTGGAGGTAGATGTCATTGTTATCCACAGTTTACAAATGAGAAAACTGAGGTTGACAGAGGTTAAGTGACTTGTCCAGGGTCACATAAACAGTAGGTGTCTGAGGCAGGTTTTGAACTCAGATCTTCTTCTCTTCAAGGCCAGTATCCTATCCACTGCATCATCTAATCTCTTCTTATACTGTAAGTGTGAATTGTTATCATAAAAATTTTACAGTAATGAGAAAGTAAGAATGTGGAATGGTTGTTGTTGACATGTCGAAATTCACAGAATTGGGGCAGTTAGGTGGTGCAGTGAGTAGAGCACTGGCCCTGAAGTCAGGGGGACCTGAGTTCAAATCCGGCCTCAGACACTTAACATACTTACTAGCTGTGTGACCTTGGGCAAGTCACTTAATCCCAATTGCCCTGTCTTCCCCCCACCCCCGCAAAAAAAGTCACAGAATTGTAGATTTTGAACTAGAAAGGGATATTAGTGACTCTCTAATCTAACATTATGGTAAAAGAATCTAAGGCCAATAGTGTTTAAATAGCTTGTCTTAGGAGACCTGGATAGTAAATGGAAGAGCCAGCATTTAAAACTAATTCCTCTGTCAAATTTATTTTCCATTGTACTACATTGCCTAGGTCTCCTTTTTATTGCTTTGGGGATGGGTGTATGTATTGTTACTTTGTTGTTATTGCTATTATTATCACATCTTTAGTAGCTAGAGCCTAACTTTGCATTGCATGATTACACAGAAAGTGTAACCTGTGCTATCTCAAGGGCTAGGTCCTTTAAACATTATATTCAGCCATAAAGATGGTGATAGCATATAGGGACATTAAATCAATTCACTTCCCGTGTAGGGCAATGAGTAGCATTTACCTAGTCTCATTATGCTAATTATAGCAACCTCACCTCTTGCCTTCTATGATATGTTCGGTTGCTGATACATCTCTCAAGGGCATGTGACATTGTAGCAGAAAGACCTTTCTCAGCTTTAACCACCCAGCTAAGACTATTCTCATCTAATTTGTGTATAACAATTAGACTTAATTCACAGAGGGAAGCACACTGGTGGGGGCTCATTAACTATAACGTTAGAAAAGCACTCTCAATATCTCTATGCTATCCCAAGAACCTAAGAAGAGATGTAGCTCTCTTATTAGCTCTCAGCTCATAAAGGTAAAAAGGAGAGAGCTGGGGAAAATGAAATGCATGACAGTTCATTTCCTTCTGTAGGAACAGCTAGAAGTTTACATTGGGCCTGGAATGCCATAGAGGGATTAAAGGCATTTAAAAAAAACAACAATTATAGCTTTAATGAAACATTCAAAGGACAGTAGACTTATCAGATTTGAATAGTTGGACTTGATCACTGGTGCAAGCGGGAGTAAGACTTGAGATTCCTTGTTGCCAATACAGCATGTTTGTGGCCTCAAAAATAGACCCTAGGTCATCCTAGTGCCTCAAGCACAGCTTTTGTATATTGGTGTCAAACTTCCAATTTAATATCTATGCCTTCCTGCCCATGTATAAAGGCTAACCTATGATTGTATCCATGAATATTTTAGTCGGGTTTAAGATTTCAAGGAACAGAGATGGTTTCAGATTCATCTGATCTAAGGACAGGATTTACTGACTGATGCAGAATATTCCAAGAATCTTAATATAGTTTTACTATAATAGTTTAAAACTACATTAAGATTTTGGGAACACCCTGTATGCAAACTATGTGGACATATTCATACAAGAAGAGCAAATGAATTCATCTGTGTTCTGCTTTATTGTCATATACTGCGCATTTGTCTGGTTTAGGGAAATGAAGTCACAAGTGTAACTGCTCCCAGGAAGAAGTGAGCTCTATCAAGACAATTAGTCCCGTTGTTAAATGAATCACAGATTTTAGGGCCAGGGCAGTTTTATGTTAAGGTAGATGATAGGAACTGTACCTCTTTGCAAATGTACCGTATCTCAGGGCAAGTAGATTCCAAGCACTTTTGAATATAGTAACCACAAGTATGTTAGAGACAACTAAACATGGTGGGATTGGTAGAATTCCTTTGGAATCAGGGTGTCCATCAATATCCATCATTCATTCCAGGAGGGAAGCTTGGCTCACAATGAACAATGCATTAGGCTCAAAGTCATGAAATCTCAGGTTCAAGTTCCTCTTCTGACACTTGGGAAAATCACTTAAGCTCTCTCAGTTTTCTCATTTCAAAAATGAGATCATCATAACTATAGTATTTACCTCACATGGCTGTTGTAAGGGTCACATGAGATCATGTATCTGTAAAGGATGCGAGCTAGGTGGCACAGTGGATAGAGTGCTGGGCCTGGAGTCAGAAAGACTCACTGCCCTGGCCTCAGACACTTACTAGCTGCGTGACCCTGGGCAAGTCACTCAACCCTGTTTGCCTCAGTTCCTCATCTGTAAAATGAGCCAAAGAAGGAAATGTCAAATCGCTCCAGTAAGTCTGCCAAGAAAACCTCAAATGAGGTCAAAGAGTCATGACTGAAACAACTGAACAATAATAATAATCCATAGGGGTTGGGGCTGATTGAGTTAATCCATCCATCTCCCCATCCTACTTAAAGTAACTACTCTGGTAGTTACTACCACTCTTTTTTTTTTTCCTTTTTGGAGGGGAGAAGGCAGGGCAATTGGGGTTAAGTGACTCATCTAAGGTCACACAGCTAGTAGGTGTGTCGAATATCTGAGGTGGATTTGAACTCAGGTCCTCCTGACTCCAGGGCCGGTGCTCTACTCACTAGTTACTACTACCCTACTCTACTACTACTACTGTAGTTAGTAGTATTCAAGTCGTGATACTTTGATCAGGCGAGAAATTTGAAGATTGAATCAATCAAACACAGGTATGAAAACGGCCTAGATATCTCTATTAAATCAACTAATTAGTCAAGGACGTTAGATTAGGTCTGAGAATTCATGAAAGTCATTTGGCCTCTGCATGAAAGGGATTATCATTGTGCAGGAGGTCTTTGGGGATTGCCTGAAGGTTATCCCGTGCATTTTGTATAAACTAGTAGATCGGTTCAGAACCTAGGAGATTCCAGTGTCAGGCTAGGGGACAACAGTTCCAGTAAAGCTCCTAAAAAGAATTGTTTGAAAGGGGGGAGGAATAGAGCCTTTGTTTCGTCTTCTCTGTCCCCTTTGATCAGAAGAGGACTTTATGACTTTTAGAGGGCCAAAAAATTTAGAGTTTTTTCATAAGTGTCCTAGCTGTGTCCCTGGAATAGCAGTGACTGGAGGCAGTGTCTGCTTTGGGAGCTGAGGACAAACTAGACACACTGAGAACAGGCAGCTTTAAGATTCTTCAGGGAGCACAACAGAGAAGTTACACCATGTTTAAGGGCAACCCCAACCAATGGAAGAAAAGGAACCAGGAGGTGTGAGTTGCTCTTTTGCCATTTGTGCTTTCTAACCTTAAGCCTACTTTCCCCTGTACTCTGTATGTACTAGTGGAAGAGTGAGTTATCGACTTTGGCAGGGGTCAGAGTGGGGTGGATGGGCAGTGTTTGTACCAGTTGTTCCTATTATACCACCTTAGTAAATACCCTTTTCTGTCACCTAATTAAGTCTGGTTGACAAAGTGATATCAGCCAATTATCATGAAGGGAAGCACACTGATGGGGCCTCATAAATTACAGCATTAGAAAACCACTCTCATAATCTTCAGGCTACCTCAAAAACCCTGAGGAGAGATGTAGCAACTTGTAATCTAGAAACCCAGCCTGCCAGTGGGAGTGGGGGCTTGATAGAGTAGCTATAGAACATTTGTCACATTTGTATTTATTTATTTTATATTTATATTGTCTACACCTATGTATGTACTTGTTCCCCCCCTTTAGAATGTCATCTCCTTGTGAGCAAAGAATGTTTTATTCTTTGTACTTATAAGCCCAACACCTAGCATTAATGCCTGACACATAGTAGGTACTTAATAAAATACTAGTTGATTGCTTGATTGTCTGAATTACATATGCTGCTTCTATTCAACGCAAAAAGTGTAATCTTTTTGCTACAATATTTTCAAAGTTAAACAAAATGAATTTTCAAGGCAACATGGTGTACTTTGCCTTGGCAAGATACCATTTGGAGTATCCTATCCAATTCTGGGCAATATATTTAGCAAAGACTGGATAACAATCTGGAGAGTGACCAGAAGAAGGTATCCTACATGGCAAAGGGCCTCAAGATCATAATATATGAGGACTAAAGAATTGGTGATGTTTATCCTCTAGAAGAAGGGATTTAGTGGACCACAGTAGCTGTCTTTAATATCTAAGAGCATGTCGGACAGAAGAGGGATTAGTCTTGTTTTGATTGGTCTACGTAGAGCAAAGGTAGAAGGTATAAAGAGATAAATCTATCCCTGATGCCAGGGATAGGGGAAATTTTCTAATGACTAGAGTTGTCAAAATTAGTATGAATTGTTTCATGAAGAAGTGAATTCCTCTTCACTGAAGGTCTTTGAGCAAAGGCCAGTTGACCACTTGTCAGGTAGGTTGTAGAGTGGATTATAGATGGCTTGAACTAGATGGCCCCTGAGTTCCCTTCCAACTGAGATTCTGTAATTCTGTGGATTAGGAAAGTACTAGATTAGAGGTCCAGAAACCTGGTTTCTGGTCATGTCTCTATCACTAACAAGCTTGGGTAAATCACTTGACATGAGGATTGCCCATCTATGAAGTTGAGTGAGTTGGACAATATGATCTCTAAGGTCTCTTCCAATTCAGCAATGAAATGATTCTTTAATATGTGATATGGATAGACTTCTGGGATTGAAGTGACTTTAAAATTTGCTCTTCAAACTCCCTAGAGCTGATGATTTGGACTTGTAGCTAATTGCCCTATGATTTAAGATCACAGAACTTTAGAATTGGAAGAGATCTCAGAGGTCATCCAGTCAAACCTCCTCATTTTACACATGAGGAAATTGAGACTCCAAATGATGAAGTGATTTGACCAGAGTTAGACGGAGAGGTCAAGAGTACCTTCTTCTGTCTCCAAGTCCAGTTCTTTATCACACTGCTTCCTCATGGTGGAAGAAAGAAAGATCATTTGTGTGCTGTGAGTGAGTAGCCTCACTGTAATTCCAGTCTGTGGGGAGGTGAGAACAAATGGGACTGTTGGGCACCAGTGACACTAACCCCAATTGTACTATTGTTTACAATGTGACTTGCATATGAAACAGAGATCCAGGGAGGGTCACATCTGGGGGTCTTAGGGCAGGTGCTTCTCTTATCGGGATGTTGATCCATTTCTGATACCAATTTATAATGAAAGCATTGAAGAATGCCATGGGAAAGGAAATGAAAGATACCAGTTCAGCAGTCACATAACTGCTTCACGTCTTAATGTATCAAACTCCCAGAAGAGTGTAGTTGTAGCTGCTGCTTGTTCACATATTTTGGTCAATGCATGCTTATGGGTCTTGTGTATGTTAAGCCTTTCTTTTATATAGAGTAACTAAATAGCTTATCTCATACCTGATCTACATTATATATTGAGTACCTTTCTACTTCTCCTTTTGTAGAACCAAGGGCAGCTAGAAGGTGCAGTGGATAGAGTGCCTGACCTGGAGTCAGGAAGGCGCATCTTCCTGAGTTCAAATCTGGTCTCAGACTCTTCCTAGCTAGGTGACCCTGGGCAAATTAACCCTGTTGCCTCAGTTTCCTCATCTGTAAAATGAACTGGAGAAGGAAATGGCAAACCACTCCAATATCTTGGCCAAGAGAACTCCAAATGGGGTCACAAAGAGTCAGACACGACTGACTGAATAACAACAACAAAACTTGAGCCATAACTAAGCTTTAAGTAATTTTCCTTGGTGTTCTGGGGAGGAGTATGAAGAGCCAGAAATGAAGGGACAAAAGAACCTCAGGCCTCTCTTTGGAGATTATGATCTTCTAAGTTTGAGTGCAACTCTAGACCTTACAGAAGTCTAGAGCTAAGAAGAGTCTGTTAGTGGATCAGGAGAGGGCACAGTACCTTAGGCTCACTGGATCCAGCACCAATTATTAAGGTTATACTTTTATATGTATATATTGTCTCCCTGGTTTCAATGTACGCTTCTGGAGGGATCAGGGATTGTTTTACCTTTGACTTTGCAACCTCATTACTTAGCACAGTCCAGGGGGCATAACACTTAATAATTGCTTGATTGTTCTCACCTCACCACAGATTGGAATTACAGTGAGGCTACCCACTCACACCATATAAATGGTCTAGGGCATCTTTATTTCTTCCACCATGAGGAAGCAGTGTGATAAAGAACTGGACTTAGAGACAGAAGACGTAAGCTCTTGACCTCTCTGTCTGACTCTGGCCAAATCATTTCATCATTTGGAGTCTCAATTTCCTCATGTGTAAAACGAGGAGGTTGAACTAGATGACCTCTGAGATCCTCGTGATTGATTGGTTATGCTTTTATATGTATTTCCCTGAAATATTTTTAATATCAATATTTTTTCCAGTGATATATAGCTGTGAGTTATAGACTACCACAATCTCCAAGGAATTAAAATTGATGATGATCATCCAAATGGCAACAGAGAGTCATGTGGTAGGAGCAAGTAGGCTGCAACATATTCCTAGTAGAGAATTATGCAGAAGAAACAATGTAAAGGATAGCATCAGAGAGATATGGAACCATAGAAGGTTGGATAGATTCTATAATGCATATGCATTATGTAGTGAGAAGAAGGGTTAACTGATGGACAATTTATATGCTCCACTGATATCCAAACAATGTGAGGAAGGCCTGAGGAACCCTGCCCCAAGTACATTGGGTATATCCTCTGTGCATTTATGGGAAGATGTGAATGAGAGATATGGGCATAAAATGAGAAGGTGCAGTTGGGTAGTCATCTGCACTATCAGAGAGAATATCCACATTAGGGAGAGCATAGATCATAGCATTAAAGTGTAGTGGGGGTGGGGACTAATTAGGGGACCCCCAGTCAATTGAATATCCCCAGCTCACTCGAAGAAATTACAGGATGTAAATGTTACCTGTAAGGGACAGGTAAGAAAGACAATGTGATGGTAAGGTTTTGCTTCTTTCAGACTCTGAGACTCACAGGTCTTAAAGTGTATGAAATCTTGGGTGGCTCATACCCTGACTACCTTGATGTAAAGGGCATCTTTGAGACCAGCTGTGATACATGTGGGTGACATGCAAAGGATCCATCCCTATTAGACTGATGGGGCAGTGTAAAGGAAGGTCAATAAATATAATACTTTCTACCTTCAGGAAGTATGAAGCAAATTTGAAGGAATTAAAGGATGGTTAACCATTGGCTGGCTGAAGCATCAGCCATCTCCCTAATGGCCCTTAAAAAGCAAGTTCACTAGCTCCAAGTCTAGACGAAAATAATTCATTCAGTCAAGGGAGGCATTTCTGGAAAAAAAAGAAGAGAACCAGCTATGGAGGAAGAATTCAGCTTTTGAGAGGGAATTGCTCTTCATCTTTTCCCATTTGCTTCTTCCAGAATCCAGGAGGAGGGGGAGGATTTCTCTCTTTCCTTCTCCCCCCATCAGCAATACACCTTGCATTGAGTGCTTTGTTCGTTAGGAGACCCTTCATCCAGCAGAATATAAGCCCTTAGAGTTTAGCTCCAGAGCTAGACAAGAGTCAAGAGGGAGAGTGGCAAGAGTTAGCTCTGGAATTCTTGAGTTGGACTATGGTACTCTGTGGGCTAAAGGCTACAGGATTTAGTCCTTGAAAATGCATAAGGCACCCCTAATGTATCTCATATGAGCCTCCGCAGTGTAGTGCCCCTCCCCCAATTAAAGTATACAACTATACCAGTTTCCAAAAATAGTTAAAGGTGTAGTTCACAACCCTACTTCTCCCCACCCACCAGTGTATTTGTTCACCTTCAAAATTCAATGAGTTGACACAACTAAAAGTAAAGGCATTTACTGAAAAGGCACAGCATGAATAAAGCATCCTCTCCATAAACCTAGAGTGCACTCTTGCACAAATACATCCTCTATTGTTGGGAAGAATGAATATACACAAAGAGTACCCTAGTAGAGACACACACCCATGGGGAACACAACTAGTGAGTTGCCCTACTCACACCTCTGACATTGTAGTACCTTGATTTCCTTTCTCTTTTTGTGATATCCTTATACTACTCTCCCTATGTCTGATCACTCTTGTGGTGTCCAACCCTGGACACCACTTTTGAATAATATAAAAATTTAATGAAAGCATTAAAGGTTAGAAAGCAACATGGTAGATGATAGATTTAATAGGTCTGATATGTTTGGAAAAATGTGATCTTGGAAGAAACTATAACTCCAGGTTTGTGTTCAGGATTTTCATGGGAAAAGCAGGTTGCCATTAAGACGAGTTTGTCCTCAAGAAACTTCTGAAGACTCTACTTAGCAAAGATGCTGGCAGTCCCCAAAGTGCTCCTGCTAGGCATCTAGGGTGCCTAGATAGGAACTTTGACAGGAGCCCAGCATGCTAAAAATCTTAAGGATTTCTTATTTCCCATTTAACTCTGATAACTTTGAGAGAGAAATATATAAAAAAGGTAGTTTAGGTTTTCTTTCAAGGGTTTTTGGCATTCTACCAGCATGGTATAGGGGAAACAGCTCTGTCTCTGAGATCAGAAGACCTGGGTTCAAATCCTGTCTTTAAGTCAATTAACCTCTCTGGGCTTCAGTTTCTCTAATTTTAAAGTGAGGAAGTTGAGCCAGTTGATCTCAGAGATGCTCTTTACATCATCTTCTTTCCCCTCTCTCTCAACAGAGGAGCTTGCCTCCTGCTTTGCTGAAAAGATAGAGGCCATATGCCTTTAGCTCCCTCTCCTACTCTACATCTCAAAATGTCCCTCATTATCTCTTCCTTTGCTCCAATGTTTAGGAACAAAATGATCCTTCTCCTTCTCTAAGCCAACTCTTCTTCTTGTACCCTCTCCATCTCCACTTAGAGCTTGACCTTCAATCATTTCTTCTCTCTTTCCATTAAAAACCACTTTTCCCTTCATTGCTGCCTACAAATATACAAAGATCTTCCCCATTCTTAAACCAACATGCACATAAAAAACCCTTTCAGTTGGCCCTACATTCCCTCAAACCATCTTCTCACAAACTGTGAGAGAGCATTATCTACAAGGTGTCCCTAAGTCTGGACACATAGGAAATCTCATCATTAACTGTTTCATTGAAGACTTTGTTGTTCAGCGACTTCTTTTTCTGCGGTATGCTAAAGGAGAAGGTGTACTCAATGAAAATTGAGTTGCACAGATGCAGCGCACTGGATTGAATGCATAAAGAGTGAATGTGCTAAAACTGACGGCAAGTGGAGTTCATGTGAATCTTGCAAAGCGCACCAACCTTTGCATCAGAAATGATGAAAATCATATTGAAGATGCTATTTGTTAATATTCCAATTAAAATAAGGTGTTGTTGGAAAATTTCATTCATTTCATTTCTTGAAAATATGCATTTTTGCCTATGTGTCCAGACTTTAGGAACACCCTGTATAGCCATCGTCTCCGTTTCCCCACCTCTCACTCACTCTTCAGCTTATTGTAATCTGGCTTCTGGCCTTATCACCCTGTTGAAATTGCTCTCACCAAGGTTACCAAGAATCTCTTGTTAAATGTTAAATTCAATGGCTTTTTCTCAGCTTTTATTCTGTTTTACCTCACTGCAGATTTTGAAGCTCATCCTCCTAGATACTTTCTTTTCCCTTGGCTTCTGTTCTCTCTTGGTTCTTCTACCATCAGACCACTTTTAAGTTTCCTTTGCTAGATCATCATGTGTCTCCTACTCTTTAGAGTGGCCATCCCCACATATCTGTCTTGGGCCTTCTCTTCTCTCTTTACTATTCTACTATACTCTCTCTCTCTCTCTCTCTCTCTCTCTCTCTCTCTCTCTCTCTCTCTCTCTCTCTCTCTTTTTCCGGTTGATTTCAACTGTTTCTATGGGTTCTATTATCAGATCTATAAAGGTGATTCGCAGTTCTATATATCCAGCCCTAATATCTCTCCTGGATGCTGGTCTGACACTGCTAACTGCCTGTTGGACATCCTCATCTGGATATTTCATCAACATTTTGCAAACCTAATACATGCCAGATAAAACTTGTCTTTCTCACTAAGGGCATCTAGGTGGCACAATAGATAGAGCACCCTGCCCTGGAGTCAGGAAGACTTATCTTTCTGAGTTCAAATCTGGGCTTACTTACTTACTAACTTACTCACACTTACTAGCTGTGTGACCCTGGGCAAGTCACTTAACCTTGTTTTCCTCAGTTTTCTCATCTGTAAAATTAGCTGGAGAAGGAAATGGCAAAGCACTCCAGTATCTTTGACAAGGAAACCCCAAATGGAGTCATGAAGAGTCGGGCATAACTAAAAATGCCTGAAGATTTCTTCATTAAATCACCCCTTTCCAAACTCCCCTATTTCTGCCAAATTTCTCTTTTTTAAAATTGTACTTCTAGTCATCCCACTTCCCACTCTTAGAGTCAAGATTTACTCTTCCCTCTCTCTAATAATTTGCAGGGTTTTTGTGGATTCTGCCTCCTAAACATCTCTCTAGCCATCCCCTTTTCTGTATTCATATTTGCACTATTCCAGGTCAGGCTCTGATCACCTCTCAATTCTCCATATAGCTCCCAGGTGTCCATATACCCATTGGTCTAAACATATTACTCCCTTACTAAAAAATTTCCAATGATTCCTTGCTGTCTCACCTCCTGATCTCCCCACTCAGTGTTCTCCCCTTCCTTGATCAACTTGCACTTACTTATCTCTGGGCCTGTTGTATCCCCACAGTAAAATATAAGCTGTTACATTTTTTGTCTTTGCATCCCCAATGCCTAGTGTTGTGCTGGACATATGCTAGGTATTTAGTAAATTGTTGTCAAATTGGGCTATTCCCAAGTTTCACCCCACTCCTGATAAAACTTCTATGGAGAAAAGATGAGGGAAGATCTTTTTCAAACTGTTTAGCTAGGACGGCCCATGCCTCTGCCAAAGGATTTAAATGCTGTAGTGTCGGGCATCTAAAGAGAGTCCAAGTATAACTGCTGAGACAAATCCAGGAATTATATGAACACAATTACAAAACACTTTTCATACAAATAAATTCAGATCTAAATAATTAGAAAAATATTCATTGCTCATGGATAGGCTGAGCCAATATAATACAAATGACAATTCTACCTAAATTAATCTATTTATTCAGTGCCATACCAAACTATCAAAAATTATTTCATAGTGTTAGAAAAAATAATAACAAAATTCACCTGAAAGAACTAAAGGTCAAGAATATCAAGGGAATCAATGATAAAAAAGGAAGGAAGGTGGGCTAGCCATACCAGATTTCAAATATAATAAAGCAGTAATTATCAAAATAATCTGGTATTGGCTTAGAAATAGAGTGATGTATCAGTTGAATAAGTTAGGTACAAATTACATTATAGTAAATTACTTTAATCGGGTAGATGATAAACCCACAGATCCAAGCTTTTGGACTGAAAACCCATTATTTGACAAATGCTGGGAAAACTGGAAAACAGCATAGCAGTGACTAGGTATAGACCAACACACACTGGTGTATATACCAAGATAAAGTCAAAATGGGTGCATGATTTACAGCTAAAAGGTGACACCATAAGCAAATTAAGAGAGCATAGAGTAGTTTATGTGTCAGATCTATGGACAAGGGAAGAATTTAGGACCAAAGAAAATATAGAGAGCATTACAAAATGTAAAATAGATCACTTTGATTATATAAAATTAAAGATTTTGCATAAACAAAATCAATACAACCAAAATTATAAGGAAAGCAGAAAACTGGGGGGAAATTTTTGCAACAAGTGTCTCTGATAAAGGCCTCATTTCTCAAATATATAGAGAACTGAGTCAAATTAATAAAAATACAAGTCATTCCCTAATTGATAAATGGTCAAAGGCTATGAACAGGCAGTTTTCTGACAAAGAAATCAAAGCTATCTATAGTCATGAAAAGATGATCTGAATTACTATTAATTAGAGGAATGGAAATTACAACAACTCTGAGGTACCACCTCACATCTATAAAATTGGCTAATATGACAGAAAAGGAAAATGATGTATGTTAGAGAGGATATGGAAAAACCGAGACACTAATGTACTGTTGGTAGAGTTGTAAAATGATCCAACCATTCTGGAGAACAACTTGCAACTATAGGAATATAAGATTGTGCATACCCTTTGTTCCAGCAATACCATTAGACATAAAGAAAAGGGAAAAGGACCTATTTGTACAAAAAATATTTATAGCAGTTCTTTTTGTAGTGGCTAAGAATTGGAAATCAAAGAGATGCCTATCAATTGGGGAGTGGTTAAACAAGTTGTGGCATATGATTGTGATGAAATGTTATTGTACTATAAGAAATGACAAGCAAGATGCTTTCAGGAAAACCTGGAAAGACATGAACTAATGCAAAGTGAACAGAACCAGGAGAACCTTGTACACAGTAATAGCAATATCGTTCGATGAAGAACTGTGAATAACTCAGCAATACAATGATCCAAGACAATCCCAAGGGGCTAATGATGAAGTATACTATCTACCGCCAGAAAAAGAACTGATATTGTTTGAATACAGACTGAAGCATGCTATTTTTTACTTTCTTTCTTTCATTTTTTCTCTTAATCTAGTCTTTTTGTGCAAAATTACTAATATGGTTTTACATGATTGCATATGTATAACCTATATCTGATTGCTTACCATCTCAGGGAGGGGGGAGAAGAGGAAGAGATGGATAGATTTTAGAACTCAACACTTCAAGAAAGTGTTGAAAATTGTTTTAACATGTAATGGTGGTGGCGTGGAAAAAATAAAATATATATAGAAAAAGAAAAGAAAAAATTGTGACCAAACCAGATAAATGAACAAGCAAACAGAGTCCCAGGCAAGGAAACAGCCAGAAAAAGCAAAGTTGGGAGGGAGAGAGGCGGGGGTGGGGAGATGGGGTTAAGAAAAAGGAATGAAAGGGGGAAAGAGAGAGAGTGGAGAGAGAGAGAGAGAGAAAGAGAGAGAGAGAGAGAGAGAGAGAGAGAGAGAGAGAGTTTCTGGTTCAAAGGCAGAATGAATGTATACTAATAACCTGGTTTCTCCAGAATATTTTCTTAACCAGCAGTGGAGGCTAAATGCTGAAATTGTGAGTCATTTGTTGACATTTCACAATGATCAAAATGAAGGTCTGTGTATAATTAGCCTTAATTGCTATTACCACCCCCAGAAACTCATGATAGGAGTGAACTCCACACAACTTCAAAATAAGTAAATGTTGTTTAGACCTGAGAGGGACATTATAGATCATTAGAGTGATCACCATCACTTTACAGATGAGGAAATTAAAATATAGAAAGGGGAAGTGACTCGTCAGTGCTGTAGCGCAGCTAATTAACAGCAGAGACAGGACTAGAACTCAGGTTTTCTGATTCCATGACCAGAAGATTGTGTTGTCTTCTTCATTAAGCCCAAGTATGGATTTATAAAACCTACCTCTATATATCTGGTCTTAGTGACAAATTAGCAGGTGGATGTTGGCTTACCTTTGACCTTCCTGAATAGACAGAGTTCTGCTCTGTAAGACCATGAGATAGAACTGCTAGGCCTGTAGTAGTTTCAGGGATAGGTGATACCTTGAGTGATGAAGGGAGAGATTTGGGATACAGCAATCAGAATTCTTCTATTTCCTTGTAAAATACAGGCTAACATGTATATGTTAAAAGATGCTTCTATTATTTATGTAGTGCTTTTCAGCACTTCTTGGAGGAAAAATTTAACAGACACCAAATTTAATTTAATAGACACCAAAATAATGCCCACTAACACAATTTCCTTGTTGAATCTGATTTTCAGTTAAAAAGTCAGTCTTTTGCCTTTCCATTTATTAACATGATTTGCATCTTACTATCAGGGGGAACTTTTATCAAGCAGGATCAGCCTGAAAAATAGTCTTTTTTACACTTAACCTGCTTATAAATGTAGTAAGAACTCAGCTGAAGCTGTAAGAGTTGTGAGAGTTCAATAACCTGAGTACATGTGGTACTCAGGTAGCTGAGATCTTGGTTCTTCCTTGACAAGTAGGAGGTGTTGCCACTTTTTCAGTGTCTGTTTCAAGAGGGATAGTAATTGGCTAAGGAAACTTGATCTAAGAATTACCAAGGCTGCCAAAGAGATAGGACTCTTTGGTACCATTTTCACTTGGGCCACCAGTACCTTGTGAAACAATGTTGGTGTTTCATTAGACCCTCAGATGTCAACTGGACTTTTATTTTTCAGTGGGATTCCTGTGACCTTGTTGCAGCCTAATCATAGCCACCAAACACCCCTCCATTGCCTTTTGGTGACCTACAATCTTACTTCTTTTAAGACTGGGGATACTTAATTGTTAAACAGCATCGTAAGAAAAACATGTCTATTGAAAAGATAGCAATGTGATATAGAGGAAAGGACACCGGTTCTGAAAGCAAAAGACTTTGGTTCAAAACCTGCCTAGTAACTATGTTACCCTAGGCAAGTCACTTAATCCCCTGGGCCTCAGTTTCCTTATCTGCAAAATAAAGGGGTCCCGTCTAGCTCTAGATGTATCTACCTATAACTTTTGTTTCAAGGAGGATCTTAGAGTCATTAAAAGCACTGAACGCTTTCTGAAATATTAACCATCTTGCTCTATGTATCCTATTCAATCCTGCCCTCTCTCCCCCCTTTTTTGCCTATGGGCAGTGTCTATCCAAAATATTTGTGCTGACAGACTATTTTATGGGCTGTCTACTCTGCTGCAAATCAGCCTGGACGAGAGACATTCTTCATCAACTTGTTTTTTCCTGTGTGACGGGATGAACCTTTTGAGTATTCCTGGATCTCATTTAGGTGGCTTTGCAATGTTATGGGACAGTGTTATCTGTGAATAAGGTCATTTGTAGAATTTCCGCTGTAGAGAATTCCATTTAGAGTTTGTGCTGGACATCCTCAGTGAGAATGGTAGCATTCTCCATAACAGTGTCAAATCTGAATGTCAAGCATTGGCCTCCTTTTTGCAACTTACTTGATGTTTATAATTAGAGGGTGATCAAACAAAGTTCTCTATTATGGAGTTTTTCAAGGAAATGTGGATGGTTTCGACATATACCCAATGGACACCAAGTTGGAGGAGATTCTTTAAGGTGGTGTTTTCCCCTACTTAAATGCTTTTGAAAATGGTTGACAAACAATAAACACAGTGTAATCTTTTGTTCTCTGCACTTCTCAGTCAACTGTGTCAATATACTTCCTCTGATTTCTGTTCTTGATCAACTTGGTTAAATGGATTTATTTAGCATTGGTTATGTGTTTTCTTTATGAAATTGGCATTTGGTTAGAAGGGAGTGAAGCCTTGTATATAGATTGGGGCATACGTTCCCCATTAAGGAAGAGTGATCAGGAGCTCAGTTTCAATCTAAAAATTATTTCCCCTGGACTAACAATATCTGGTGGGGCAGATAGATATAATCGTAGTACATTCTCTCATCCATCACCTGCCTCCCTGAGAGAGCAAAGTCTTTGGCCAGCCTTTGGTGCCAATTTCCTGTTTCCCCTCCTGACTGGTATTGATTTTCCTTGGAAAAGGGGAGTGGAAGAGACTCCAGAGATGTCTACTCATGCCTCCCTGAGAGCCACATCTGAACAGTCCTATGTGAGCACATACAATCTACATGTGCAAAACGCAACCATACAGCCTTGCACTTCCAACCACTATAAAGACCCAGTAAGGGGGGACCCTTCTCCTCTCCTCCCCCTAAATCCCACTAAGAACCTGAGGGTCCAACAAAAGAGATTCCTTACTTTCTTCTGCCCGACTCTCCCAGATTATACCAGGATCTGTTCTCCCCCAACTTTCCTACCAATACCTATTTCCCCTTTCCCCCAGCAGCTGGATGCTTAGAGTCTTTTAATAACTGCTCATTTTACATTCTTCAATACCAACAGCTTGTTTAAAGAAATCATGTTGGAGTTTTAATTGCTTGTCACATCCCATTTTATTTTTTCTTTTAATTTGGTATCAATCTTAGATTTTGGTCAAACAAGTCAGCATCTAATTGTACAGAGACAGCTGATTAATGCTTTTTGACTGAGACTGAAATTCATATCCTTTCTTTTAATATATAATAAATTTTGACTCCGTGGTCACATGACTAACAAGATGAAAGATTAGTTACTTTTCGTGTCCTTTAACTCTCTAACCCTGAAAAAAGGAATTGTACAGCAGATATAGAACAGTTACAACCAAATCCACAAGACAAAGGAAAAAATAATCCCAACAAGGTTAAAATCCCGATGTGAAGACGGGGTTGAAATCACTCCACCCCATTTTATAGCCTTGATACCCTAACTAGGTGAGTGCATGTCTCAATCAATCACTCATTCATAGGCCTTGGATTAAGTATGAAAAGCCTTTTAAAGCCATTGGATAAAGTGAAATGATTTCAAACAGGAAATTTTGTTTAATAGCTCATGTCTCTACTATAAATTACCAAGTAAATTGAGAAGAAACTTTTCCAGCACAATGCTGAAGAGGAATTGCTTGGGATGAGGTCTTGGCTTCAACTAGGGTTCTTCCTTTAAGATAGTCAGTCAATAAACATTTATCAAGCACCTAAAATGTACCAGGCACTATGCTAAGTGATGGGGACACAAAAAGAGGCAAGACAGTCCTTGTCCTCAAGGAGCTCCCAATCTAATGGGGGAGATGATAAGCTAATAAATATATACAAACAAGCTATATACCGAAAAAGAAATAATTAAAAGAGGTAAGGCATTAAAATTAAGAGATATTGAGAAAGGCTTCTTGTAGAAGATAGGATTTTAATTGGGACTTGAAGGGAAGCCAATAGATGGAGACGTGGAAGTAGAGAATTCCACATATAAGGCACAGACAGAGAAAATGCCCAGAGCTAAGAGAGGGAATGTCTTGTTTGAGGAATACCAAGGAGGCCGATGTCACTGGATCTGAAGAGTATATGGAGGGAAGTAAGATGTAAGAGGACTGAAAATGAACAGGGTGGGAAAAAGGGTGCTAGGTTGTGAAAGGCTTTGAATGCCAAACAGAGGATTTTTTATTTGATCCTGGAAATGATAGGGAGCTACTAGAGTTTATTTACTAGGACGGTGACATGGTCAGACCTGCGCTTTAAGAAAATCACTTTGGTGGTTAAAGGAAGGATGGATTAAATTGGGAAGAGACTTGAGACCCACCACAAGGCTATTGAAATAGACCAACTGTGAGGTGATGAGAGTTGGGGGAATAGAGATGTTGAAAGGGTGAAACTGACAGGCTTTGGCAATAGATTGGATACGGGTAGTGAAAGATAGTGAATATGATGCCTATGTTTTGAACCTGGGGGACTGGGAGGATGGTTTTGCCCTTCCCACAGGGAAGGTTTCTTTGGGGGGCATTAGAGGAAAATATGAGTTCAGATTTTGACTGGAGGAAGACCTTCCAGCTTCAAAGGGTTCAGAGGACGTTGAACCCATGCTCCCATCAGAGACCTAAAGAGCATCCCAGATGAGCTAAAAGGAGTATCTGCATCCTTATCTACCCAGAACAAACTGTAGTCACAGCTCTACAGGGAGCCCAGCAAAGAGACCATATCATATTGTATCCCCAGAGGCCAGCATCAGTTCCCATCTTCCCACTTGGTGTCCTAGTGAAGTTCTTAGATTCACTAGTAGCACTGTCTGCATTGGTAACCAAAGAAAGATGGATGAAGATTGATCATGCTTATGGGAACTTACCAAGTACCCTATGAATGAAAGAAAATGACTTTCAGCAACCAGCAGCTGTGAGTTACTGCTTTGCTGCATGTACTCTTAGTTCGAACCCACTTTCCCCTGGATTCTGTATACTGGTGAGAAAGTTGTCATAGACTTCTGAGAGTATGGTTTTGTACCACCTGTTATTTCACCTTCATAAATATCCCTTCCTAAAAGCTTCTTCAGGCTGGCTGACTAAATTGAGCCTCAATGGATAATCTTTGGGGGAAGCACACTAGTGGGAGTTCAAGCTAAAGGTATTAGAGAATCACCACTTGACCCCTCAGGGCTACTCCTAGAATCTGAAGGAAAAGAAGAAGCCTAGCTCTAGGAACCCTCCCTGTCTATAGGAGTGGGATTGGGATGGTGCTTCTCTGAGCTTATATGGGTTTCACTTTTGAATCAACACTGAAGAACACTAATACTAATAGTAATGGTCACTCAGTACCCCTCTCTTACCAGGCACCATGCTTTCAACAGGAACACAAATTGACTCACAGACTCATATCTGAGGCATTTGAGGACCTCTCTCCACTTCACTCTCCACTGCAAGCATACCCCCTGCTATAAGTGTCAGACCCAGATTCTGCCTAGTAGGTGGGCAGGGGGAGAGCTCAAACACACTACCTTCTGATAGAGGCAGATTTCCAGGCTAAAACAACTTTCCTACTCTCTGCCCAGTATTCATAAAGCAAGAGATACTGATTCCTCCCAACCAGCAGAAGATAAGGGTAACCAAGTGAGTAACTGGGGTGAGGACTCAGCATATATAGTGGCACCAAACATGAAGGAAAGGGGACTGAAGCCCAGCTGAAATCAGTCCTATTCCCCCTAAAAGGTACTCAGGGCAGGGAACACTATATCCATTAATGTGAGGAGGCTGATGGAGTCCAGCCTTGGGGGTGTACCTACAAGCAAAGAGTGAAAAGTAAGAAAATGAGTGGTGGGGGATTAAAAAAAAGAGGTTGAAGCAACAAATACTTCAATAGAAAAACTTTCATTAAAAGTCCAGAGAACAAGAAGATAAATCAACAAAGGATTCTAAAACCAGAAGGAAACTGAGTAGTTAGGCCTCAAAGACAATACAAAGTTCTCTTAACAATTATAACCTGAACCAATGCTAGATGAAATATAGAATTTTGTGGATTACCAAGATGGATTTTTGAGGATTCTCAACTTCCAGAATGGTTCAAAAGAGAAATTATATCTGTAAAAAATATATTGAGAAGAAATTTGGAGCAGAATGCAAAGGTTTCAATGAAGAATTTTAAAACTCAATTAGTAGATAAGGAAAAATTAAATCCAGGATGGAGATTGCTTAAAAAGGTCTCTTAAAAAGTGAGAGGGAAATTAAAGTATCTAATACACACACACACACACACACACACACACACACACCCTGAATTGGAGTAAAATTTAGCAGAAACAAAAGGCAACAAACACAAAAATATGAAAATTCCGTACAAGCCAAAGTTATTGACCTTGAAGACGGTGCATAAAGATAACTTAAAGGTCATAATTCTCCCATAAGAACATGAAAAATCAAGAAAACTGAACACCACAATGTAGGAAATAATACAAGAAAACTGCCCAGAACTTCTGAATACAGACAGCAAAGCATCAATAATATACTGTACACTTCTAGAAAAAACAAACAAAAAACCAAAACCTGTTCCCCACTTCAAATTCCAAAGCACATAGTGATTAAATGTAACAATTTCTATGATAAACAATAAGAAGTAGCCAGAATAAAATATAAATGAAGTGAAATTAGACTAATGTAAGATTTTGCTTCAGTTAAGAAAAATGATAACTAATTCTGAATACCAGAGGAGCTCATGATGCCACCCCAATGACATACCCTTCGAGAGATAATACATTTCAGTGCCTGATATTATTTGTTGTTTATCCCAGAAGAGGGATACAAGGTGATGAGTATTAATATATGTATTGATTTAATTTGAAAGATAATATAAAATTTTGATCAGCATTGGGAATTAATGTGGAACTGCACAAAATACTCTTATCCTCCCACCCAGAACCTTGAGGGAATGAAAGAAGTCCTACAGGGAAGGCATAGAACTGAAGAGATATCCACAAATGGAAATTAGTCCATAGACTAGAAAAGATCTTCAGGATATTCTCCTCATACTAGTGATTTTTGTTTGGTATTCTAGCCCAAGATCCAGCTCCTGGGTATATATGTAATGGAGCATGGATAGACAGTGTTTGGTTTAAGAGATGGTGAAGAAGCAGAGTGATTATTTAATCCAATTATGTGGAAATGGAGAATGAATGTAGGAATGAATGTTGGAATTCTTCAGGAAAGAAAGGAATCAGACTGCCTTTCACTCAGTCTATACATGGAATCAGCTACGAGGATCTGTACTTAGATGCCCTTCCTCTTATTCTTGAGAAAGAATGGTGCAAGTGAAAGGAACACTGAAGTTGGAGTCAAAGAACTTGACGTCAAATTCCAGTTTGTCAATTTACTATGCCTGTGATGCTCAGTTAGTCACTGTGGGAATCAGTTTCCTTATCTGTGAAGTGAGAGGGTTGGACTAAATAACCTCTGAGATCTCTGTTAGCTCTCACACTATGCTCTTATGGACCTATAAACGTGATCGTATTTGAAAGGGAACACTCAGAAATTATTATGAAACATAATTAGCTCAATCATCCTTGGCAATGTCACAATGACCAACTAATAGCAAGTCATCTTTCAGTACAGGAATGGTCCAAAGGGGATCATGGATTAAAGGGGAAGGTTTCTGCTTATGAATGGGGCAAGAATCACTTGATTCAAAGCTGTACTCCTTAATGTATCATGTGGACTGAATTGAGGAGGTAAATTTCCATTATGAAAAAAGTTGGACCATCTTGATTCAGAAGCAACTCCTTCAATAATTTTACTAGTTAATAATAATGTTGCCGCCACATAGCTCTTAAAGTGTCATTACTAAAGTGCGAGTTGAATCACGTTACTCCTTAGCCCCGAAAATTCTGGTGGCCCCCTGTCACCTTTAGGATCAAAAATGAACTCCTCTGTTAGGCATTTAAAGTCCTTCATAATCTCAACATAATTTTCCAGCCTTCTTATTTTATTTTTAATAATATTTTATTTTTTCCAATTATACATGAGGACAATTTTTATCAATCATTAAAAAAATTGGGTTCCAAATTCTCTCCCTCCCTCTCTCCCCTTCCCCTTCCCTGATACGGCAATCAATTTGGTTTGGTTATACATGTGCAATCATGCAAAACATATTTCCATATTAGCCATGTTGTGAAAGAAGATATAGACCCAAAAAACCCCACAACAAATGAAGAAAGTGAAAAATAGCATGTTTTGATCTGCATTCAGTCTCCATCAGTTCTTTTTCTGAATGCAGATAGCATTTTTCATTGAGTCCTTCGGAATTGTCTTGGATAGTCGTATTGCTGAGAATACCTAAGTCATTCACAGTTGATCATCATACAATATTGCTGCTACTATGTACAACGTTCTCCTGGTTCTTGTCACTTCACTTTACATCAGTTTGTGTAAGTTTTTTCCAGGTTTTTCTGAAATCAGCTTGCTCAGCATTTCTTATAGCACAATAGTATCCAATTGCAATTATATACCACAACTTGTTTAGTTAGCCATACGCCAATTAATGGGGAATTTCTAATTCTTTGCCAACACAAAAAGAGCTGCTATAAATATTTTTGTACAAATAGGTCCTTCTGCCACCCCTCCCTGCCCTCTTTTTTTATCTCTTTGGGTTACAGACCTAGTAGTGGTATTGCTGGATCAAAACGTACACACTGTTGTGTAGACTTTTGGGCACAGTTCCAAATTGCTCTCCAGAATGGCTGAATCAGTTCACAACTCCATTAAGAGTGCATTAATGTCCCAATTTTCCCACATCTCCTCTAACATTTATTTTCCTTTTCTGTCATATTAGCCAATCTGATGATTGTGAGGTGGTACCGCAGAGTTGTTTTAATTTGCATTTCTCTAATCAATAATTATTTAGAGCATCTTTACCATATGACTATAGAAGCCTTTTTTTTAATGTGAAAACTGCCTGTTCATATTATCTGACTATTTATCAATTGGGGAATAACTCACATTCTTTTAAATTTGACTCAGTTCTCTATATATTTGAGAAATGAGTTCTTGTCAGAGATACTTGCTATAAAAATTGTTTCCCAGCTTTTTGCCTTCCTTCTAATCTTAGTTGTATTGATTTTGCTTGTGCAAAAGCTTTTTAAATGTAATATAATCAAAATTATCCATTTTACATCTAGTAATGCTCTCTCTTGTTTGGTCATAAATTCTTCCCTTATCCATAGATATGACAGGTAAACTACTCCGCACTCCCCTAATTTGCTTATGGTTTCACCGTATATCTCTAAATCATGTACCCATTTTGACATTATCCTGGCATATTGTATAAGATGTTGGTCTATACCTAATTTCTACCATACTGTTTTCCAGTTTTCCCTGCAGTTTTTGTCAAATAGTGAGTTCTTGTCTCAAAAACTTGGGCCTTTGGGTTTATCAAACACCAGATTACTATGGTCACTCACTACTGTGTCTTATGTGCCTAATATATTCCACTGATCTGGCTCTCGATTTTTTAGCCAGTAGCAGATTGTTTTGAAGAATTCCACTTTATAATACAGTTTGAGATCTGATATGGCTAAGCTACCCCCCTTCACATTTTTCCCTTGATAGGATTGACCTTTTGTTCTTCCAGATGAATTTTGTAATTATTTTTCTAGCTTTATAAATAATTTTTGGTAGTTTGATTGGTATGGCACAGAATAAGTAAGTTAATTTAGATAGAATTGTCATTTTTATTATGTTGACTCAGTCTACCCATGAGCAATTGATATTTTCCCAATTGTTTAGATCTGACTTTATCTGTGTGAAAAATGTTTTGTAATTGTGTTCATAGAGTTCCTGGGTTTGTCTTGGCAGGTAGATGCTCAAGTATCTTATATTATCTACACTTATTTTAAATGGAATTTCTCTTTCTGTCTCTTGCTGCTGGGTTTTTTTTTCTTTTTTAGTTTGTTTTTTATTTTTAGTTTAGAACACTTACTTCCACAAGTTTTTGAGTTCCAAATTTTCTCTCCCTCCCTCTTCTCCTCCTTCTCCCTCCCCCCGCCCCAAGATGGCATGTAATCTAATATAGGCTTTACATATATCTTTGAATTAAACTCATTTACACAATAGTCAAGTTGTAAAGAAAAATTACAACCAATGAAATGAATTGTGAGAAAGAAGAAATAAAACCAAAAAAAGATGGGAAAAAAAGAAAGAGAGCAAATAGTTTGCCTCAATCTGCATTCAGACTCCGTAATTCTTTCTCAGGATGTGCATAGCTTTTTCCATCATGAGTCTTTTGGAGCTATCTTTGAACCTTGTGTTGCTGAGAAGAGCCAATTCTATTAAAGTTAGTCATCACAGATACTGTGTGTCTGTAATTGTGTATAATGTTCTTCTGGTTCTGCTCCCTTGACTCAGCATCAGATCATGTAAGTCTTTCCAGATTATTATGAAGTCCATCTACTCCTCATTGCTTATAGCACAATAGTATTCCATTACATTCATATACCACAACTTGTTTAGCCATTCTCCAATTGGTGGGCATCTCCTTGATTTCCAATTCTTTGCAACCATAAAAAGAGCTGCTATAAATATTTTTGTACATATTGGTCTCTTTCCCACCTGTGTGATCTCTTTGGAATACAGCCCTAGAAACAATATTGCTAGGTCAAAGGATATGCACATTTTTATAGCCCTTTAGGCATAGTTCCAAATAGGTCTCCAGAATGGCTGGATCAGTTCACAACTCCACCAACAATGTAACAGTGTTCCAATTTTCCCACATTCTCTCCAGCATTTATGATTTTCCTGTTTTGTCATGTTAGCCAATCTGACAGCAGAGATATGGAAGCTGAGTTGTTTTGACTTGCATTTCTCTAATCAATAGTGATTTAAAGCATTTTTTCATATGACTATCGATATCTTTAATTTCTTCCTCTGAAAACTGCCTGTTCATATCCTTTGACCATTTATCAATTGAGGAATGACTTGTATTTCTATAAATTTGACTCAGTTCCCTGTATATTTTAGAGATGAGGCCTTTATCAGACACACTGGTTGTAAAAATTCTTTCCCAATTTTCTGCTTCCCTCCTAATCTTTGCTGCATTGGCTTTGTTTGCACAAAAACTTTTCAATTTAACATAATCAAAATTACCCTTTTTGCATTTCATAATGCTCTCTATCTCTTGTTTGGTCATAAATTCTTCCCTTCTTCATAAATCTGACAGGTAAACTATTCCTTGCTTTCCCAAATTGCTTATAGTATCAGCTTTTATACCTAAATCATGAATCCATTTTGACTTTATTTTGGTATATAGTGTAAGACATTGGTCTATGCCCAGTTTCTGCCATACTATTTTTCAGTTTTCCCAGCAGTGTTTGTGAAATAGTGAATTCTTAACCCAGAAGCTGGACTTTTTGGGTTTATCAAAGAGTAGATGACTCTAGTCGTTGACTACTGCATCTTGTGCATCTAACCTATTCCACTGATCCACCACTCTATTTCTTAGCCAGTACCAAGTAGTTCTGATGACTGCTGCTTTATAATATAGTTTAATATCTGGTATGGCCAGGCCACCTTCCCTAGAATTCCTTTTCCCTTGATATTCTGGACCTTTTTTCTTCCAGATGAATTTTGTTATTATTTTATCGAGCTCTGTAAAATAATTTTTGGTAATGAATAAGTAAATTAATTTAGGTCAAATTGTCATTTTTATTATATTAGCTCAGTCTAACCATAAGCAACTGATGTTTTTCCATTTATTTAGATCTGATTTTATTTGTGTGAGAAGTGTTTTGTAATTGTGTTCATATAGTTCCTGGGTTTGTCTTGGTATGTAGACTCCCAAATATTTTATAGTGTCTACAGTAACTTTAAGTGGAATTTCTCTTTCTATTGCTTGTTGCTGGGTTTTGTTGGTAATATGTAGCAATGCTGGTGATTTATGTGGGTTTTTTATATCCTGCAATTTTGCTGAAGTTTTTAATTCTTTCAAGTAGCTTTTTAGTTGGTTCTCTAAGTATACCTATGATCTGAAAAGAGTGATAGTTTTGTTTCTTCATTACCTATTCTAATTCATTCAATTTCTTTTACTTTTCTTTTTGCTCTAGCTAACATTTCTAGTACAATATTGAATAATAGTAGTAATAATGGGCATTCTTGCTTTACTCTGATCTTATTGGGAAGGCTTCTAGCTTATTCTCATTACAGATAATGCTTGTAGATGGTTTAAGATAGATACTACTTATCATTTTAAGGAAAGCTCCATTTTTTCCTACATTCTCTAGTGTTTTAAATAGGAATGGGTATTATATTTTGTCAAAAGCTTTTTCATCATCTATTGAGATAATCATGTGATTTCTGTTAGTTTTATTATTGATATGGTAAATTATGGTGATAATTTTCCTAATATCAGACCAGCCCTGCAATCCTGGTGTAAATCTCACTTGGTCATAGTGTATGATCCTTGCAATATGTGGCTTTAATCTTCTTGCTGGTATTTTAGTTAAAATTTTTGTATCAGTATTCATTAGGGAAATTGAGCTATAGTTTTTTTTCCCTCCATTTTTGCTCTTCCTGGGTTAGGTATCAGCACCATATTTGTGTTGTAAAAGGTAGGACTCTTTCTTTAACTATTTTTCCAAATAGTTTACATAATAATGGGATTAATTGTTCTTTAAGTGTTTGGTAGAATTCACTTGTGAATTCATCTGGTCTTGGGGATCTTTTAAAGAGTTCATTTATGGTTTGTTCAATTTTTTTCTAAGATAGAATTAAGTATTCTATTTCCTCTTCTGTTAATCTATAATAGGTCTTTCATACCTCTTCATGTGAGACAATTTACCCCACTCTCCCTTCCCTCTTCTTCCTATGAAATTCTCTTTCTCACCCCTTAATTTTGTTTTTTTTGTTGTTGTTTTTGGATATCATTCCATGAAAGTTAACTTATACCTGCACCCTCTGTCTATACTCCTTCTAACTGCTCTAATAGCAATACACTTATTAAAAGTTACAGGTATTATCTTCCTGTGTAGGGATGTAAACAATTAAGCCTTATTGAATCCTTTGTTTTTTCTCTTCCTTATTTATCTTTTTATACTTCTCTTGAGTCTTGTATTTGAAAACAAAATTTTCTATTCAGCTCTGGTCCTTTCATCAGGAATGCTTAAAAGTTCTTATTTCATTGAATGTCCATTTCCTCCTCTGAAGAATTATGTTCAGTTTTGCTAGGTAGCTGATTCTTACTTTTAATCCTAGCTCCTTTGCCTTCCAGAATATCATATTCAAAGTCCTCTAATCCTTTAATGTAAAAGCTGCTAAATCTTAAGTTATCCTGAATGTGGCTCCACAATATTTGAATTTTTTCTTTCTGGCTGCTTGCAGTATTTTATTTTTGACCTAGGAGTTCTGGAATTTGGCTATAGTACTCCTGGGAGCTTTCCTTTTGGGGTTTCTTTCAGGAAGTAATTGGTGGATTCTTTTAATTTCTTTTTTACTTTCTGGTTCTAGGATATCAGGGTAGCTTTCCATGATAATTTCTTGAATTTCTTGATGTCCAGGCTCTTGTTTTGATCAGGGCTTTCAGGTAGTCCAATAATTCTTAAATGATCTCTCCCAGATCTATTTTCCAAGTCAGCTCTTTTTCCAATGAGATATTTTACAGTTTCTTCTATTTTTCATTCTTTTGACTTTGTTTTATTGTTTCTTCATGTCTCATGAAGTCGTTAGCTTCCACTTGCCCAATTTTAAATTTTTAAGGAATTATTTTCTTCAGTTTTCAATATATCCTCTTCCACTTGGCCAATTCCACTTTTTAGGAGTTGATTTTTTTGTACATCTTTTCCCATTTTTTGTGTTTCCTTTACCAAGCCATTGACTCTTTTATCGTGATTCTCTTGTCTTGCTCTCATTTTTCTCAGCTCTTCTAGGAGTTCTTTTTGGGCCTGAGATCAATTTACATTTTCTTTGAAGCTTCACATACAAGCATTATGACATTATTGTTCTTTTCTGAATTTGAGTTTTGATCTTCCCTCTCCCCATAGTAACTTTCTAAAGAACTTTCTAAAAAAAAAAGTAACTTAAAAATTTTTTTTGCTCATTTTCTAGCCTCTTCAGTGACTTTTAAAGTTGGGATCTGCTCTTGGGGTGCAGGGGACACTGTCCCATGCTTCTTGCACCAGAGGCCTGTTGCTTGGCAATTCACCTGCTGCACTTGGGGCTCAAGGCCTTGCAGCTGGCCTGTTCTGCTGCTGGCCTGCTGTATCAGGGCTGTGGGGCCTCCCACTGGCTTGCTGGGGCATGGACTATTGCTGGCTTGTCCAGGTACCACCTGCACTGGTCTGTGCTCCCCTTTTAACCTTAGTGAAACAGACCCATTTATCTTAGGCTGAAAATTGTTTCACCCCATCATTGTGTTGGTTCTGCTGCTCCAGAATCTATTTTGAGGCGTTATTTTATAGGTTTTTGGAGGTGAATTTGGGAGCGTGCAGGTGAGTTCTTGCATTATTTCATCATTTTGGCTCCAGCTTCAACTTTCTTACCTTTTTAGACATTATTCTTCTTCATGTACTCTCCAGTTCAACTATACAAATTTGTTTTTTTTTTTCCTGCGCCATCTCTCATCTCTATGGTTTTGTACTTGCTGTCCTTCATTCCTGGCATGCACTTCTTCCTCACCTCCACCTCTTAGAATACCAGTTTTCCTCCTATGCTACTCCTCCAGCATGCATTCATATTCTTGAGTCCCTAGAATGTGGCTGCTATTGAAAGTTCTAGAGCTAGTCCTGTGGGGATATACTCTTAAAAGTATAGCTCACAAACCCCCACTAGTATGGTTTCCACTGATAATCAACCAGTTGACACAACTAGTTATTAACTGGCACAGCTATTTATGAACAAAGGCATTTACTAAAATAGCATAGTAAAAGCAATAACTTCAAAAATATTTCCCCTCAAACTTGGGGTGCACTTTGCCACAAATGCACATAGTATCTGTGAAAAAATGGGCTTAGAGTACAATGTTAGTGAGGGACACATATTTAAAAAAATGTGAGGCTAAGGCAACTCCCAACCTCATAACTTCACAACCTGAAGTAATTTATTTCCTCATGTAGTTTATTCAGCAGCCCAGCTCTCCTGAGTTAATAGCTTGCTATCTTCTCTGCTGCCAGGAGTCATCCTCACTGAGACTGCTTCTTCTCTCAAGCAGCAAACTCTCTTATCTGGGTATATCTAAAGTGAATTTCTTTGCTCACTCAACTTGGCCTCAAAATCTCTTAAACTGACTCTCCAGCTGCTGGATTGCGTTTCTTTTTGTACTTCATCATAGGAAAACTTGTTAGCATGTCCTTTGTGCTCCTTTTTTATACTTGATTGTGGGGTTGTAGGAGAGTTTCTTAACAACTCTTTTATATCTTCCAAGTTCACCTCAAGTACCGTCTCTTGCGTGAAGGTTTTCCTGATTCCCTGAGAATTGCTGTTGTTGTTCAGTCATTTTCAGTCCTGTCAAAGTCTTTGTGACTCCATTCGGGGTTTTCTTGGCAAAGATACTGGAGTGGTTTACCATTTCCTTCTCCAATTCATTTTATAGATGAGGAAACTGAGGCAAACAGGGTGAAGTGACTTACCCAGGGTCATATACCTAGTATGTGTCTGAGGCCAGATTTGAACTCAGGAAGATAAATCTGCCTAACTCCAGGCCCAGCAGCTCTATTCACTGCACCAGTGCAAGAGCACTTACATGCTCTTAGGAGCTCTGAATTCAAGTCCTATCGCTGGTTTCACTACAACCTGTTGTCTGATTGGGGTCAGGTCTTCTGATCCTTTACAACTTTAGTAACCCATCTCTAAAACATGAATAACCGTACCCATTATTGACTACCCTGCACAGAAGACTAGGTTCCAGAGAGGAAGGCTTTTATGCAAATGCATTCCATTGTTATTCTGATTTGTCTATTCAGTCTAACAAAAAATCAACATTTCTAATGGAAAAAAAGAAAAAGAAAAATCCAGATGCACACCAGAGTGTTTTAGATAGTCTAGTAAAACCCCCAAACTCTCCCTTACTTTCTGTTCTGCTTTGTCTACTGAATAATGGGACTAATTTTGGCTGGTTGCAGCATGATTGTGCCACGGTTATATACAGAATGATTGAAATACAAGGTACCAGACAAAGAGTCACTGCACAGCTTTACATTATACAAATGAGGTTCTGGGCAGAAGAGAGTTTTAGTGATTTTCTTGGAAGACATCATACTGCTCTGCACAGGAAGCTTAAATAATTCCATACTTTCTACCCACTCTGAAATTCTGGCTGAAGAATACTAAAGGATGACTCCCCATCTGTACTGGCAAAGAACCTGTGGACTGAAGCTTCAGTGACACATGGCATATTCAAGAGTAATGGAGGTCTAACTAGTTGCATTTCCTCACTCTCACCAACTAATTATATTCCATGAAGAACACACTAGGCCTACCATTAGGGATAAGCTATACTTGGAGGACAGTAAGTCAGGGTCCTAGTACTAGGATAATAGGAGTTCATGGACTTCTATCAAAGGGTTGTTGTCGTCCAGTTGTTTCAGTCATGTCTGACTCTTTGTGACCTCATTTGGGGTTTTCTTGGGAAAGATACTGGAGTGGTTTGCTATTTCCTTACCCAGCTCATTTTACAGATAAGAAACTGAAGTAAACAGGGTTAAGTGACTTGCCCATGGTCACACAACTAGTAAGTGTCTGAGGTTAGATTTGAACTCATTAAGGTGAGTAAGATGAGTCTTCCTGACCCCAGGCCTAGCACTCTATCCACACCTAGTTGCCCTCTGTCAATGGGGCAGCTCATTAAATTAATCTACCTATCTCTGCATTATAATACTTTTTCTATAATTTGATGGATTCGTGGTTTCACTGAAATGGGTACGCTTCACAATGGTGCAAATCATAATACAGCTATACCTTCTCATTTAGATTTGTCTGCATCTTCTCCTAAATCCCCCTGCAGGGGGATTTAGTATGCCGGAGGCTTTCCTCTCCATCTCTTGATATGGCATCACTGGATGCATCAGTGGTCTGCCTCCTCTTTCCAATCCTACTTCTCACTGATTATGTACTTCTACCCAATAGTTCCTGTGTTACAGGCAATTCATGCCTGCCAATGTGCTTTGGGTAGGCTGCACCTTCAATTCTTCAGAGATTGTGATAAATAGATAGATAGATAGATAGATATAGTAATAGAAGATAGATGATAGGTAGATGGATAGATAGGTAGATAAATGGATAGCTAGATAGGTGGAAGATAGATGGATTGATAGATGGAAAGACAGATGATAGAAAATACAAGATGATAGAAGGATAGATAGTAGCCATTTAGATAGAAGACAAATAAGTAGATACATAGAAAATAGATAAGTAGATTGATCTTAGAGAGGTGAGGTAGATGAGTCAAGAAATGAATAACAAGAGGACTGACCCACCAGTCAAGCCTGGCCAGTCCTGGCACCACATTATGTATGGCCCATCTCATAGGCCACCAGGCAAATCTTATCCTATGGACCTGTAATTTCTAAGGATTTTAGATAAGATGTCTAGATTCATGCCACAATAATACATATGAGCTCCCACAATGTCCTCTAGGTAAACTGTTAGGCACCATTATTCTAGGGAGGCAACATCCATAATAATCATATAAGTTTCCATACTTGTTGTGAATATGGTAATTCAGCATAAAATAGCGCATAAGCATTTATTGCCTCAAAGAAATTGGTCTGATGTTTAATGGAGACATCAGAAAATCCAACTGTCAAACCATAGTGTTAAAAACAGAACAAAAATTCTCATTTTTCTGTAGTGGGTCTTTGCAATGCCAGGGCATCTAAGGGCGCTGGATGAGACTTTCCTCGGTGGGTCCCTAAAAAAGTAAGCCTTCCCAAATATACTTCAGACCTCCCCTCACAATGCATTTTTCTCTGTGGGTCTAATCTCTAACCCACATGGATAGGTTGGGTCTTCTTTGTATTTGTGTGTATGTGAGGGATGAGGATGGGGTAAGGTTGAGAGCGGCAAGATTAACTATGCTCAGGCTAAAGGTATCCTGTGGGGACATACCACTGATATATTGGGTTTTTTTATGTGGTGGGAGATGTATTCACAACGATCAATGAAATATCTTTTTACAATCTTACTGCAAATTACTGAAAATGTCTGGTTTTTATTTCAAGAATGAGTAGGAAAAAAACTTCTATTTTTTTAACAAGTATCAGAATTGTTTTGATGATAACTACTTTGTAGTATAGTTTGAGATCTGGTCCTGCTAAGCTCCTTTCCTTCCATTTTTTCATTATTTCCTTTACGATCTTTCTCTTGTTTCAGATGAATCTGAATTCTCTAAGGTAAAGAATCTAAATTCTTTAGAATCTAAATCTAAATTCTATAGAATTTGAATTCTATAAAGTAAAGAAACATTGGTAATTTGAATAATATATAGCTAATATGTTGTATGAATATGTTATTAATTTAGTTATTGCTATAATTTTATTTAAATTAGCCCAGTCCATTCATAAGTAATTAATACTTCCCTAACTAAGTCATTCTTTATCACTGTAAAGAATGTTTTGTAATTGAATTGATATGATTCTGCTGCCTGTCTCAGTAAGAAGATTACCAGATATTTTATACATTACAGTCTGGAGACAGGGAAAAACCCATTCTCCAGAACATATTGTTGAGGCAAGCACTAGGCAAGGAAGTGGTTAAACAATAGGCTTTCCCCAGGGAACCTCTAAATTTGATGGTGCCACCTGCCACAAATCAGCCTTGTGTGATAATCAGGAGAAATAAAAGCAAAGAGATGGATTTATAATCTGAGCCATCCTTCCTCTAGACTGATTGAATATCTGTCTATCTACCTATCCATCTATGTGTGTGTGTGTGTGTGTGTGTGTGTGTGTGTGTGTGTGTGTGTGTGTGTATGCAGGTGTGCACATGTCCATTCATTTTGGCCAATCCAAAAGCCACAAACAGAAGGGAGATAGAGGTACAGAACTGTGCTGGAATGAGCCCAGCTGGGTTCTTCTACCCCATTGCCCCTAGTGCCTGAGCTTTACTATGCACACTTCTGATATGCTTCTAGATTGAGCATTTATATTCTGTACTTCAAAATTATATGTTGTACAACTTACACATAGGAAGCAGTATAGATTGGCAGCCTGAGAAAAGGTATAAAGAGGCATTAAATTTGAATCCTCATTGTATTATAAAGACTTGTTTGACCTTGAATAAATCCTATAATCTATATAGACCCTATTGTATTACCTGCAAAACAAGGTGGCTATAACAGTAACATAGGGGAGGCATTTACTCACACTACACAGAGCTTAATTCAAATGGGGTCTTGACTTGAAAGAATTGGAACTGGTGATTTGGAAAAATACAAACAACCTCTCCCCACCTCTGCCACCTCCCCCACTACACACTGAGGTTTTATGAAAGTAAGAGCAGTGCTGGACCTTTTATTTTCTCTCAAGTCTAATACGCATGTTCTTATGCAAGCATGCTATATAAGGAAGAAAGAAAAAACATTTCTAAATGGGTTTCTGGGAGGAAACGCATATACATGATGAAATATAAATTAAAAAATTTTAAATGCAAGGCAGGAAACATCTTTATTAAAAGTATGAAGAGCAGGTAAAATTAGTAGGAGAGAATGACAGGGATCAGGGTTACCAAGCAACCAGCCTCCAGAAAAGAGTAATGAAAGGAGAATGGGGATGGAATCATCCAATCATCATGCAGCCTGGGCAATTAGGTGTCTGAGCAGGAGATGAAGTGAACATGTTACCACTGCACGGAGGTTTAGGAAACCCAATCCCCAACGAGTCAGCAGAGAGAGGACTGAGAGAGGAGGCCTGTTTGATTACAGAGATGTTCTCAACACCTCCAAAAATTGCAAACTCAAAAAAACCATCATCAGCACCTGGAGGCTATTCACAAGATAGAATAAGCAAAAATAAAAAACAGCTCAATTTTATTCCCCCTCTCCCCTCTTTTCTCTCTCTTCCTTCCATTTCTCCTTCTCTGATACTACTACTGATGGTATGATGTCTTGTTCAGCTATGAAAGTGAAGCTTGATATGTCTGTTTCCCTTTTCTTCTCCCCAGTAAATTATCTTCTGTGAATTTTTAAGCATATAAATTCATTCATTTAGTAAGTATTGAGAAGCAAATATGACAGAGGCAACATGTTAAAGTGCATCAACTATCTGACTTGGCAGCAGGAAGACCTGGAACCAAATCTCATCCTTGAGATTAGCTGTGTGACTAGGAGCCTCTCTGAGGCCCATGTTTCCTTTTCTGTAAAAACAAAAGCAAAAGCTGTCCATGCCTCACAGGGTTGTAGTAAGGATCAAATGAGATAATATATGTAAGGGTCTTAATAAATGTAGATTTTTTAATGTGCAAAGCACCGAGGCAGGCTGTGTTTGGAAATGAAAGGAGCCCCTGACCTTAAGCAGCTTAAAAATATTATCAGGGATTTAAGACATACACACATGAACCTTTTGAAAAATAATCTAAGGCAAATAAGTGCCAAAGGAATGGTAACCCAGACAGCAAGTACAGCACGGGTTATATAGAGGATGAGGATTGTCTATCATCATCCCTACTGAGGAAATAAGATTAAGCTATTACTTGTGAGATTTCAGAAAGACTTAAATTTAATTTCCTGGTGGTAGGACCTATTAGACACAGGAACTGGTTTTTAAGAGAATCTATGGATTCTCTTTCTCTGGAAGCCCTTAAAAACAGGATAGTTTCTCATTTGACTGGAATAATGGAAGATGCAAGGTGGTAGACCTGTTAGGACACCCCCAGAAGACTCCTGCTTTTGATGTATATGTGTGCATGTGCACATATACATATACATGTGTGGATGTACATACATACTTATATACATACATACATATGCACATACATCTATATTATCAGAGAAATGTGGGTCTAGGCTATTCTTCCAAGGAAGAGAGAACTCTGCGGTTCTTTCTGGCAATTATAGCAAAGGAATTGATAATACCTATTATCTATATCTATATCTATATCTAGATTGATATAATGGAAATCTTCAGGGAGAGTCCATAGATTCTCTTAAAAACCAGTTCTTATGTCTAATAGGTCCTACTGTCAGGAAATTAGCCATATCTAAATATCTATATCTATACACATATACATACATACATATGTAGGATATCAGAGAAACACATACATATATATGTGTATATAAGTATTTATATACACATGTATATAAATATGGAATATATGTATAATTATTGTTATCCACTGAGCCCCATTCTTAAAAGTATTCTTAGAGGATCACTAATGCAATTTCCCATGTGGAAGAGGCTAGAGATCTTCCTTGCAGGAGTGTCATAATAAAGTACAAAAGAAGTGCCTGGGAGGGGTTTGAAGCATGTGCAGACATCCCATAATTGGTTCTGGTAGTCTATCCATGTGTTAGTGGGGAGCCTTTTGGATTGACTGATGGTACATTCAAAAGGCTCTAGCTGAGCAGAGCCTAGGCCTGTCTTTCTGGGTTTGGCCTCTCCTCTTGGTAGGTGTTCTTCTTGGCTGATGGCATCCAGTGAGAGACAATACTGGAAGAGGAAAGGCCTTGGGCCATCTCTCTCCAAGGCTGACATGTGGTCCATAAAGACAAACCTTGATTTATTGTCTCAGCATTTGTTATTGCATTTTAGGTGAAGGAGATTAATCTGGAGGATACAAAGTTGAGAGATTCAAAAGATTAGGAAAGCAAACCACTTGAGGTCCAGGAGTCTGGGACATAAATCTATATCAGATTTTGCAGCCAGTCTAATTCTGAGGACCCAGGGAGTGATCTTTATGGCGCAGCTCAGTGGTAGCTGAGACAGGATTCGTCTAACAGCAAAACCTTTGGACCTGAACTTGGTTGGAACCAAGCTATGTAAAAACTGCATTGTTTTAGCCCACTCTCTCAGAGACTGAGGTGGGTTAAGAAGAGAATATGCCCCCTGAGATGCTGTGGAAAAATGACTATACTTCTATTTTTGCTATAGCTAGGTATATATCCTACTGTAAATGCTTGATGTTAATTGGTTAAATGGAACCGGAGTGCTAATGATTGTCAGTTAATGGCATGGGGGAACATACCTGGAATGGCTGGAATAGCAATAAAGAAAAGACATCCCCAACCCCTTGGAGAGACATAGCCAGCTTTACTCTGGAAGAGTAAAGTTCCAGAAGGAACTTACTACATATATAAGAAACCAATCCAAATGTATAAGAATGACAGCTATTCTCCAATATAGTCAAAGAATATGAATAGGTAGTTCTCGAAGGATGGAATTCAAGTTATTAATAGCTTTATAAAAATGTTCCAGATCACAAATAATTAGAAAAAATGCAAATTAGGATAACTTAGAGATTCCACCTCCAAGGCGTCAGGTTAGAGAAATGACAAGAAAGGAAAATAAGAATTATTAGAAAGGATACAGGAAGACAGATTCATTGGTACACTGCTGGTAAAGCTGTGAATTGCTCAAGCTGCCACCCCACCCCACCCACTATCACTAAATTGTGCATACTCTTTAACCCAGCAATACCAGTACTAGGCCTATATTGCAAAGAAATGAAAAAGAAGAAAAGAATCCTATGTACAAAAATCTTTGTAGCAGCAATTTTTGTTGCAATAATGAACTAGAAACAAAATTTGTTTTGCTAGCCTATGCATATTTGTTATAAATTTTTTTTTCTATGCCATTCCTCAATGAGGAGGGGTATGTGGGAGGGAGAGAAAATATATTTTTATTGATTGAAATGAACAATTTCAGTCGAATGTTAATATTTAGTTAAGTGTTAATTTAGTAGCCAAAAACCAACAACAACCTGAAAACAAAGACAGGCCCGATCAGTTGGAGAATACTGCACAAATGCAATATTATTACTTTGTAAGAAACGATAAAAAGAATTCAGGATTCTGAGAATCTTGAGAAGACTCATATGAACTTATGTAGAGTGAAGTGAATACAACCAGGAAAACAATTTATGTAATGGCACCAACATTGTAAAAAAAAAATAACTTGGAATTACTCAAGAATTTTGTCAAGCAATGACTCCAACAAAGCATGACAGAGGGTTACTTAACTCAAGGTATAGAATGAGACATACATTTTTGGACATAGTAAATGTGTGGATTTATTTTATTTATGCTTATTTGTTACAAGGATTGTGGTTTTTTTTCCTTTGGAGGAGAGGGTCTGGGAAGAAGAGGGGACTAGTCAAAGAAAAAAGCACCATGGAAGTATTTTAAAATGTACATTAGAGAACAGAAGGAAGTTCAGAAGGAATCATAGTCAGCATGACAAATTTGAAAGTAAAATGTTGAAATCATATATATCACAGGTAAAAATATATACACACACTTTTACACATATCTATACATATATGTACCATGTGTGATATCTATGTAGCTATACTTCTCTGTCTATATGGAACATGTATGGTCAGGGCATGCATGTAGATATGCACTTCTCACCCCCAATTGTACAGAGTCACTATTGTCTTTGAGCAGTATTATCAAGATGGTGTCACACTGCTCCCCCTTGGCCTGCTACCAACTATTCTCAAAGTCTCTGCTGCTCAAGCAAGTGCTCATCTGCAATATGCCCCTTGCCCATAAGCAAAGTCTCTATCAGACATTGATCAGAGGGATGTGTACTTTCTGCCAGATATTTCTCTGCTGGAAATGTAGTCTCCACTGATCGTTGCTCAGCTGAATGCTCTGTGGCATTAAGCTTTGTCTGGGCTCAGTCGCAGTCCTTGGCTATCTCTTCCTCAAAGGATAAAAACTATTGGCATTTGTAAATTACATGCCTGGCATGTAGTAATCACTTAATACTTGTTGATTTGTTGATAGCTTTATGGCTTTTCCCAGATATTTTAGAAAATGGAAAAACTGTTTCCTGGAATCAGCACAAAGTCTCCTTTCGGGTTCTATATTGTTCTCTGAGTCTTGGCTACTGCTACACAATCCAGAGAGAGGAAGAGGAGAAATGAGATTATGAGTCGTTTCTTATTTTAAAGTCCATTGAGTAGGTGGATCTTCCTGGCTCAGCAGCCAATTCCCTTTGACACATGGACTCCCTGCTACCCTCATAAGACAAAGAAGCCAATAAGGGGATTGTTTCAGGATCTCAAAGAACAAGTCCCTCTGTGCTGAGCCATGTATGTGGCTGGAAGTGTCCAGGTAACCACAGCTCAGTTCCATGCATGTTTCATTGTCAAAGCATATCATAGAAGCCATGGTTATTACATGATATTCTAAAATTTCCTTGTGGAAGAAAGGTTATTCCTTCCAAAGAGTAATTTTTAAATTATGGAGATGTATAATAGTTCACATTATAGAAATAAAGATAATTTAAAATTCCTTTGTTGGGGATCTTTAAACATAGAAGGGACGCAAGTGTGGTTAAACGCAATTTGTCTGAAATGGATTTTTTTCTTTATCAACGATCTTCAAAAGATCCATTTAGCCTTTGGATTCTGTGAACTTTTAAGAACTAATGCTTTTAAATTTTAAAAGAGTTCCTTCTGAACTTTCTACCTCCTAATTTGTGGCAGAGTCAACTAAACTGAGATTTACAATACACTCTATAATGTATATAAGGATATATTTATTCTTTAGGATTTTTGCAACTTCAAGTTCCATTGCTCCTCTGTGAATGCTAGTCAACTGGCATTATTTGCAAGGCAAATAATATCATGTATAACACATATATGAAGTCATATAGGTAAGTTGAGGCCTTTTGCTCCTTAATATTGAGAACCTGGAGTTTTCCCCTTCCCATGTTGGTCAACATTTGTATATAGAATCAAGGCTTTATTGTGCTTCACCAAAGATCATTCATAAAGGCTATTTCCCTTATTCTATTTATAAGATAAAGAAAACTTCTTAGGGCACTTTGATTATCTTCTAGCTAACCAACTTTAAACCTCTACATAGTCAAGTTTGACTGTCTTCTCAGTGCTCAGTTAGGGCTGTGGGTGGACCCTGGTGGGCCAATCTGAGGACCTCACTAAACCATCCAATTGGTAGCAGTTACAGGCAGTGTGTACAAAGAGCAGGGACTTAACATAAGCTTATGACCTACATTTACTGGGAATTCCTCGTTTATGGGGAATAACTGCAATCTCTGATCGCCATCTTGAATGGGGTTCAATGGGTTATCCACACTTATTTGGTATAGGTTAGGTACACAGTGAGCCAATCAGTGTAGGTCGATGCAGCCCCTGGACTTCTAAGGCCATTATAGACATGTGGTTGATGTACACATTGCCAAAGCTAGCTCAGTGTTTGGGAGGCTCCAAATGAAAGTGTGGGAGAGAAAAAGTATTAGACTGACTATCAAACTGAAGGTCTACAGAGCCATTGTGCTAACCTCATTGTTGTATGCCCATGAAACCTGGACAGTAAAACAGCACCATGCCAGGAGACTGAATTGCTTCAATTTGAATTGTCTTAGGAAGATTCTGAAGATCATCTGGCAGGATAAGGTACCAGACATTGAGGTCCTTTCTTGAACTAAACTGCCAAGCATTCAAACTCTGCTTCAGTGAGCACAACTCCAATGGGCTGGCCATGTTGTTCAAATGCCAAATGTACTTACCAAAAAGAATACTTTATGGAGAGCTCACAAAGGGCAAGCACTTACATGATGGTCAGAAAAAGCGATACAAGGGCACTCAACATCTCTCTTAGGAACTTTGCAATTGATTGTGTGGAATGGAAGACACTGGCATGGGACCACCCAGCATGGCATGCCCTTATCAAAGAAGGTGCTGTGCTCTATGAACAAAATAGAATTGAAGTAGCTCAAAAGAAACTTGAAATGCACAAATTTAGAGAATGTTACATTTGTGTCTGTCTTGTGGTAGAGCATTCCGAGTTCATACTGGTCTGATCAACCCCAGCTGGACACACTGTAACTTGAATTTAACATAATGTCATTTGGGTCCTCTTCAAGAATAAAGGACCACAACCAGCCAGCTTACCTACTTCATTATCCCTTAGTAACTTGCCTTGCACTCCTAAAATGACAAAGATCCCTCCCTGCTTTCTGCAAATTACAATAATGCTCATCTCAGCTCAAATGGATCCCAGAATCAGAGATGCAGAGCTGAAAGGGTCCTCAGGCCATCAAATCCAACCCATCTCATTTTACAGAAAAGGAAACTGAGGCCCAGGGAGGTTAACGAGGTCATAAAACTAGCAAATGTCAGAGATACAGTTTGAACCTTGGTCCTTCAACTCCTGAAGTAGTTTCTTATAGCACAGTAGTTCCTGTAAATAAGAGATTTCTCCATAGTAAGCCAAGACCAACAAACATTTTAATTCTATGCTAACTATCCCATCTAACCAATAATTTACCCAAATCTCTAAGAACTAGAAAAATGAAATACCACTTACCTTCATCATAAATGGGACATATTCTGTATAAAAAGAGAAAACTCATGAGCTCTCTTGGGTGCTGGCATCTCATCTGCAGTTCTGACACCCTCTTCTAGCCATCAGTGGTACTGATACTTTATCCAGTACTAACATTCAATCTATGGTGCTGAAACCTTCAGGAACCATAAGGGAGTTGCTTCCCTCCCTTCCCTCTAAAAGCCCCCAGACTAACTGTAACACATTTGGGACAAAGAAGCAGGGAACAAAAAAAAACATTCCATATCCTTAAATTGTGCCTCTAAAACTTGGCAGCAGTGGAATTCTTACTAAATAAAAGCAGGAAAAATTCTTAAGAAGTATGTGGTTTCAAATGTATAATTATACCATTCTTTATTCATTCTTTAAAGACTAATTTCCCCTTTATCTAAGTTCCAGGTACTATTTCTGATAGAAATATATCTTTATCTTTGTAATGGAAGTTGCATCCCATGGAGCATGTGCTGAGTTCATCTGGTGACTTCTGGTACATGTGTCAGTGCTGGATTACTTAAGCTTTGAGATGATGAAGCAATCCCCGTACTGGTCACCAAGCAGGAAGAGCCACTGAGTCAGTTCATCCTAAAAAAGGAATGACTCCACCTTCTGTTTCTGTCTCTCTTTCTTTCAACTCATTGTGTACAAAATATCTTTCACTCCCTGGGCTTCTAGTGAAGGGAAGAGAAAGGTGTGCCCTTTCCCATCTCAGCAGCACATGTCAGCTAAAGAACAGGTATTTATGAAGGCAAGCCTCAGTCTGGGTCCCTGGCTTCTTCTGTTTTGAAATCTTTGTTTAAATATAGGTGACTAAGCAGCAGTCCTCTGGTGGACATTTATGGCCTTGGGAGCAACTCTGCGAGTTAGAGAGGTCTGGAGATTGTAAATCCCTTGATCAGAGCAGATTGGCATCAAGAGATCTTCTGCAGTGTAGAAGATAAGCACCAACAGGATAAGGAGCTCCATCTCTGGCCTGATTTATCAGAACACATGGAACTGGAGGGAATGGTTTAGACCAGGAGTGGGGAACCTGTGGCTTCGAGGCCACATGTAGCCCTTTAGGTCCTCAAGTGCAGCCTTTTGACTGAATTCAAACTTCACAGAACAAATCCCCTTAATAAAAGGACTTGTTCTGTAAAACTTGGACTCGTCAAAAGGTCGCACCCTAGAAGCCCACATGTGGCCTTGAGGCTACAGGTTCCCTGCCCCCGGTTTAGAAAATCCAGAGCTGAGGTAAAATGTGAAATTTCTACTTAGCAGTCCCACAATCTGCTTCATGTTTTGATATTTTAACTCTCAATCTCCTGGGACAGTATAACCATTGTTATTAGTTATTACTGCTGCTTTTTAAAGTCTTTGTCAATGTGTGCCTATGAGTCTAGTGTGAAAGAAATAAATAGCTGTTTCTTATCTGATTTACACTGTACATAGAGCATCTCAGGAGACCTTAGACACTGAGACAAAACCCATGTTTTAAATAATTTCCCTGGTGGTTAATTTCTCTGTTTCAAAGGAGTTTAGGGTCAGTTGTGAGAAAAAGAGTCTTCCCCCTCAATTAGGGGCCAGATTACCCTAGGACTGAACCTAGTCCATAAGCGCCAGGTCCAGGGCCCATTGCAAAAGTTAGTCAATAAGCATTTATTAAGCACCCATTATGTGCCAGGAATTGTACTAAGCACTGAAGATACAAAGAAAGGCAAAAGATAGTCCTGCTCTCAAAAAGCTCATATTCCAACGGGAGAGACAACATGCAGATAACTATGCACAAACAGATTATCTATCTATCTATCTAGGATAAATTGGAGATAATTAACATAAAGAAGGCACTAGCATTAAGGGGGACTGGGAAAGGGTTCTTAGAGAAGGTAGGGTTTTAGCTAGATCATGAAGGAAGATGGGGAATCCAGGAGAGAGAGATGAGGAGGGAGAGAATTCTGGTCATGGACAGTCAGTGGAAATGCCTAGAGTCAGGAAATGGAGTATCTTGTGTGAGAAACAGCAAGGAGGCCAGTGTCAGTTCATCAGGGAGTACGTGGATATATGGCTGGGGTTAGATGAAGGAGAATAAGATGAAGTAAGACTGGAAAGATAGGAGGGGGCCAGATATAAAAGGCTTTGAATACTAAGTAGAAGATTTTAAAATTTGACTCTGATGGTGATAAGGAATCATTGGAGTTTATTGAATGGGGAAGGGGGGAGTAACAGTCAGATCTAAAAATCAGCTTGACAGCTAAGTGGAAGATGGACTAGAATGGAGACAATGGAGACAAACCAACCATCAGGTTATTGCCTTAGTCCAAGCAGGAGGTGATGAGATCCTCTATCAGAGGAGAGAAGGGGACATATAGGCAGTAGGGAAGCAGCCAGGAGACAGGGAAAGAAGGAGGACAGGAAGATGATAGTGCTAGAGAAGACAGGATGGCAAGAGATGACTTTATACATGTAGAGGGGTTGGCCTTGGCAAGAGAAGCCACCCCTTCGTATGATAAAGTAGAGAGAGCAGAAGGGATCTGAGTGATACGAGATGAAGAAGAGGGGAGAAGTTAGAGATTTTGGAAAATGATCTCAAGTTTTTCAGCAAAATATGAGGTAGGGGTATGTGTGTGTGGAGAGTCAGAAGAGGATTAAGGAGAGTTGAAAAGGTTTGGAAAAGGCTCTGTGGTCAGTGGAATAGTGAGTCAATTAGAAAGATGCAAAAGGATTTGTCACCTTGTCACGGTGAGATTATGTATTATAAATTTGTAGTCAATCCCGTCAAAAGAATTTCATTTATTACTCCAGTTTTGTTAAGAGCACATGAGAGGATGGTGGGAGTAAACCAAGGCTGAGTCATGATAAAGCAAGATAAGTAGGATAAGGGAGCAAGGGCCTTGAGAGAAGAGCACAGTGTAGAGTTGCACTGGTTCACCAAGGGGACAAGGAGGAAAATGTAGCCATTGCATGTTTGATGGCCTGGTAAAGAATTGAGAGGTGAAGGGTTTGGAGGTTGTGGTGAGAATGAAGAACAGAGTGTGGGATTTCAAGGCAGAGGGAAAAGTTGTTATTGTTAAATATGTATCATCTGTTACTTATTATTTAGAATTTCTCACTTGTAAATTTTATTGTATAATTGCTCCTTACAAATGCCAACATGCTCAATACCTTGCATTAACTGTTCTTACTTTTAAGGAGAAAAAACCAGAATAAATTGGCAGAATGAGAAATAGAATTCATCACAGCTTCCTTACTAACAGATTGCTTTGGCTACTTGTTCACCCTGTTTTTTTGATGGAGTTTTTACTGTGGTCTGGTGGTCCACAGTAGTAAGCATAATTTTAGATCAGAGCCTTGCCTTCTGATATAGTCTACTACTGTCCCCAAAGGCAGCTTCTGAATTTGCATCTAACTGAAGCAAATTCTGGGCCAATCAGAATTTTTGTAATCAGAATCAACAAGAGAGTTCAAGGGCAGTATTGCAGTAAAACTTAGAAATACAGTTTGTCACAAATAAAAATCTCCCAAATTTGCACAAAAACCTAATAATTTGCCAAATTTTGAGTGAATCTGGAAGAACCTTAAAAGCTGGGAGGAATACCTACTGAATGGGATGAACCAGATGATCCAAACATGTGTAAATGAATTGTTCTACCCTGATCTCTCTACTTTTTCAAAGCAGCATCTTTTAAATCTGATATAGTGGGTCTCCTTTCTTATTTGCAGGTCTGAAAAAGGAGATAGGTGCAATAGCTTTAAGCATAATTCTAAAGCCCCTGTTGCATCGTGGATGATACTTATACCCAGCATGTGAAGACTCCGCTCTCCCTGACCACACAATGTGGAATGAGCAAATGAAAACAATTTGTTCCAGCTGCTGAAGCTAAGAAGTGCCTTGATCTTGGTCAGATATCAAAGATGCCAAGGTCATCCACTGCATCCCGGGCCATCATCAGTTGTCTTGACTTTCATCTTGCCCCTAAACTCTGATTACTCTAGAAGTGAAAGTGAGGCTGACAGCTTTGTGAAACTTTGCTTCACGTAAATCCAAGTCAAGCCATCACCCCATGATGTCATTTGTTCTCTTTGAAAGTAAAGGACAAACAATAATTGCATCCTAGGGAGAGAACTTTGAAGGTTCCCATTACAGTGACTAGAGGGGATTCATTTTCCAGTGTTAGGATGCGTCTCACATATGAGGAACTAGTCTGAATTCAATAACTATAGGAATGACATTTCCTAGTAGAATGTAAACTCCTAGGGTTAGGGACTAGTTTCTTTTGTGCTACCTCTTCTTATGACAAGGGCAATGTTTTACCTTAGTAGGTTAAGCAACTAGTTGGTGCAGTGGTTAAAATTGCAAGAGGTGAAATCACAAAGACCTGAATTCAAATCCCTCCTCAGACTCTTAGGAGTGGTACCCTGAGCAAATCACTTAAACTCATTCAGCCCTCACTTTCCTTATTTGGAAAATGGCGATAATAGTAGCACCTACTTCATAATGTTGTGAGTATTAAATGGGATAAAATATGTATATTGCTTTACAAACTTTAAAGTACTATGTAAATTAATTATTTATTAATTATTAAATATTAATAAGTGCTTAATAGATGTTTCTTGAATTAAACTAAAATATATCACAACCTGGCCCAACCTACCTTTGCAGCTTTACACCTTAATCTTCTTCGCATAGCCTTTGGTCAGCTAAACTAGTCTGCTTGCTGTTCCTCACATATGACATTCCGTCTCCTGGATCTGTGACTTAGACCAACAATTCGGCATGCCTAGAGTTCACTCGCTCCTCAGCTTTGTCTCTTACCATCCCTAGTTTTCTTCTGCAGTAAGTACTTTCTTGGCTCACTACCTAGAACCAAACTGGATACACCTTTACCTCAGGGTTCTGGGGGTGTCCCTGAGGGGTTGCCATGGACTTAAGCCTCATTTTGGTGTATTCCTGTTAGCCATCAGTCACTAGCATCCCAGGTCCATCTAACCAAGCGACATTTGCTTTGAAGATATAGGGGAGTGTGTGCCTCCAACATGTTCCCAGGCTCAAACTTAGCATAGTTGCTACATAGCATCGGTCTCACCAAGTTCACAGACAAATTTGGCATTACTACCAGATGAATCTCCTCTCAGTTATCATTGGGCTGGGTCCTAAAAGTTGCTCCTTCAATATTGAGCTGGCTATAAAGCCCGAAATGGACTCAACTCCCAGAATGGACCCAAGGGGGTGTTGGGGGAGGCAGGATGGCCTTGTTCTCCTGTCCTTTTGAAACTCCCAAGATCATTGCCTCCAATCTCTCACTTGAAACAATAGAATAGACTTCGAGGTCATATGACCAATGAGATAGGGGACTAGATATGTTCTCAGATCCTCACATCCTCTCAAACTCCTCCAAAATAGAAACTAGGCACAAGAGATAAAGTAATTTCATCTGTGTCCATGTCTCTGTGGGTGTCCAAGACACCCACAACCCATATTGTGTAAAAATCTGATGTGCTAACAGTTGAGGAGCCTATAAACACTGAGGTAAATAACAGAGGTCTGTCATCATGGGCCATGTGTTGTTCTAGTATGGGGAAAGCCCTATGTCACTCTCTTTCGAGGTATTGTCTTTCTTCTCTCACTGGCACTCTGACAACAGGAAGAAGTCAGCTGAAGGGAAAGGCTAATGCTCTGGTAGCCAGCCTAGTGCCATTTAGACATATCCCCAGTCCTAGCTACATAGCCAATCAAAAAGACCTCAATTCATCATTTGTGAGCAAACCAGAATGAGTTGCAGAATGTCTGTGTATGATCCAAAGTCTTTCCAAGGCACTCCCATTACACAAAATTATCACTCTTTGTAAGTAGGGTCTGCAGCCTCTTCCCTGTGGGGAATTGCATCAGCAAGCATCTTGTGAATAATCACAAGGATTGGACTCAGTGTCCAGGACCACATTAGACATCAAAGCTCTGCTAATGCTCTACCTCCTACATAATTCCTTTCCTGATAACCCTAAGTGCTAGTGCCTTCCCCTCAAATTTATCTTGCCATTTATTTTGCAAATGCTTATATTTATACAGGTCTCTTCTTTCCCAATAGAATGTGAATTCCTTGAGGGCAAAGACTGTTTTATTAATTGACTCAGAAGTTTGTATTGAATTGGGTTGGCAATGGAAAACCATTTTGGCTGATGGGACCGTTTTTTAAACGTGAATGGAAAGGCTTTAGGAAAAATTTTTCCAGTGACAACAGCAAGGTATAAGAACAGATTGGAAGGGAAAAGACTGGAAACAGAAAGCTATTGCTTGTACTTCACTGTTCTGTGATTTTCTCAATATGAGTAGGAGATTTAATCCACTGATACAGATTATAACTTCTCTACACTTGATTAGGTGAGATAATTTTTGTGAGTGATTATTGTCAACAAAATATATCATCCTCTGGCGATCCAGACAGATTCACTAGGCATGTATTTAAAGCCTTTTATAGGATCAGCATGGCATTTTGGAAAGCAGGCTGAGTCTGGGTTCAAATCCTGTCTCTATCACTACTTATGCAACCTTGAGGAAATCAGCAGGCCTCAGTTTCCTTATCTGTAAAGTATGGAGGCTGGACTAGATGATTTCTCAGATTCTTCTAAATTCTAAATCTATGACACCCACCCATCCTCATTAACTTCCAGAGCTTCTTCTCTATTGGCAAAATCTTCAAGAACCCAGAGTCAATTCTATGTTATAATGCAGCATCAGAGTTTTTAGTGGAAGGCCCTGCAATATAAAAGTGCGAGAAATTTTAATTTTAAAAAGTGATACTCTGATGCAGACTTCATAACAACCTGGAAAAACCTACACGACATAATGCTGAGTGAGCGGAGCAGAGCCAGGAGAACATTGTGCACAGCCACAGATATATGGATTCCGTGAGGACCAACCCTGACATACTGCGCTTTTCTCAGCAACCTAAGGGGCAAGGACAACTCCAGGGGACTCACGATGAAGAATGCTATCTTCATCCAGAGAAAGAACTGCGAAGTTTGAATACAGATCGAGGTGCACTACATGCTCGCCTTTTTTGCTTCTTTTCTTGTTTTTGTTTTTGGGGTTTTTTTTTTGGTTCTGTCTCTTCTTTCTCATGATTCATTCCATTGGTCAAAATTCTTCTCCACGACTTGACTAGTGCATAAATTAATTCAATGCGAAGTCATACATGACAGTTATATGAGATTCCATGCCGTCTTGGGGAGGGAGGGGGGAGGGAGGGGAGAAAATCTGGAACTCAAAACTATGTAGAACCGTGTGTGGTAAACTAAAAATAAATAAAGAAATTAAAAAAAAAAGCGATACTCTTACCATATTGTCAGTGGGCCAAGCAGAGATTATAAGCTTGATAAATAATAGTCTGCATGCTGAAATTGTTCTTGAGTTTAGTTCAGGACTCCTGACTTCTTGATTTTATATAATAGTACATTTTTTAAGTAAAAAATATATCCACATATAAAACAGTGGTAGTGACAAAGAACCTATTTATTCTCAGAGATGTTTAAAGGCTTTAAAATGGAATCCTTGCTCAAATTCTTTGAGGGCCTCAGAAGAAAAGGTGTTAGAGAAATGCTAAGCTAAAGTATTTTTAGACCATGGCAAGAATAGTCACACAAGAAAACTGAAATAATTTACTAAATATACATACATTTTGAATATGCCAAAGACTGATAGTATATTATGGGCAAAATGTCATGAATTTGGACACTTTTCATGATATTTAAAAGATAACACAGTTCAAATTCTAGTGTAGAGAGAGACCACTCAGCTGAGCATAAAGGAGCTTTAGTCCTCAAACCTTCCCTGTTCTAGCAGCAACCACTGTAGTTTGTGGGCTGGGTGTTGTGCTGGGGAATTAGGGAAATTAATCTCCCCTTTGTCACACTCATTGGCTCTTTAAAAAAAAAAACCAAAAAACACCCAGGGAATGATTTTACTTATGAATCATAGCTAGTACCTTCTCCAAAACAGGGGAGTAAAAGAGATACTTAATGACAATATGAATCAGGTAGAGGATAAGCAATGTATTCCTACTCACAAAAAAGAAGTAAATATAAAAGAATCCCAATGTATTATAACAGGATCGGAGCAGAATTCAATAACTCAACTTACAACTGCATTTACTGTCAGCCAGAAGGATACTATTTAAACTCCATCAGGAAATAAAACAATTGGCAGGACTGCTAATTTGCCATTTCGTCAGGGGTTGGGCTGATCATCTTGTCAGTGGCAACTATCATCTCTGTGGCAGAAGCTGGCCACCAGCCAGATCCTCACTGAAATATAGGGTCTTCAGCACATAAAAGCTCACAATGTATCTGACATGGGATGCTCATTTCTCTAAGATTAGGTAACATAAAAGAGTCAAAGATGGCCATGTGTTCATAGTAATTATCCCTTCCCCCCACCTCTCTCTTGATAGCGCACAAAACTCTTCTCTTACTTAGAAGTAGAAAAGGAAGACAGAAATACCAATAGCTACTTTTGTACAAACAATGAGTAATCAGCTCTTCCAGGGACTCTTCCTCATCTTCCACTGCAAGTTCCTGCATCATGCATGACTAGACACAAGCCTCCAAAGTTCCTATATCGTCAACCAGAAGGAGGGAAAGAAAATCTGCTCATATGCTTTATGACCAATGTTGCATAGTTTTTATTCAATTTGCTAGTTCTGTAGTTGGCCAAAATCATTTGTAAAATTCTGTATCCAGAGATCTCTTGGATTCTGACTGAAATTTTTAACTGCTTCCTGGGATAGGCATATTTTTCCTTTCTTTCTTTACCCGTAACAGCATACACAGCATCTGGGGACTGAAAGTTTCATGGGGCCAGAGCTGGTAGGAAGTACCTGAGGCCCTAGCCTTCAGTTTAAATCCATTTGGTTTGAAAATGTTGGAAAAGTTATTTGAAAAGTAGATGGTACTCTCTATGGATTTTGAATCCAATTCCAAAGAAGATAAGAAGCTATTGCACATATTAGAGTCTCATTTCCACACTCATTTACACACTTAAGAAACAGGAAACATTGTTTAGTCTAAAGATTTTTCAATTGGTATATAGTTATATACTTAGAAAATAAAGTTAATAAAACCAAAGTGTTAGCACTTAAGTGTGGACAAGGCAGCACATTAGCCTAGCATTTGGACTAAGTCAGTTGAGGTTTAGTGACATTAAAAAGTAAAAATATACATATGTAAAAGCATCTTTATGTGTAGTATTCTTTATCTGTAACTTTTTATGTTTAAATAAGCTTAATATTTCTTAAAATTAATGATATATTCTTACATGTATATTGTATCAATTGAGATATAAAGATAAATTTTAAATTTAACTATAAACCAATGATATAAGAAGTCACTAGGATAAATGGGGGAAATGATCTATATATGGATTTAGATTCTGAAAAAAAATGATTTCTAGAGCTTTGAAAACTGGTAACTACCAACTTAGCTAAATTTCTACCCTCTGCAAGAGGCCTTTTCCTATCCTCCTTAATGCTGGTGCTTCTCTCCAAGATTACCTCCAAGTTATACTGTATATATCTTGTTTATACATAGCTCTTTACATGTTGTCTTCTCTATTTGAATGTAATCTCCTTAAGGATAGGGACTTTTTTTTACATTTCTTTGTACCCCCAGCATTTAGCATTATGCCTGGAACATAGTAAGGGTTTAAGAAATGCTTGTTTATTATTACAGTGGCCTATCTAGTAAGTGTTCAGTATCAGCTCAGAAAAATAAATTACCAAAAATCCCATAGAGGTTATAGCCAAAAAGCCTTCTTTATTCCATTGGAGGAGGGAAACTAGACATGTGCCGGAACCTGGTCTAGGACTGAGGAGACCCAAGGCAGTGAGGCTAAGCCTTGATACACATAGAGGTAGCAAGACAAAGAATGAAGCAGTGAGGTGTAACAACAGCCCTGAGGTGTAAAGGCAACAATGTGGCAAGTTTGTTTAGTGACAAAAAATCTGCTCACAGCAGGGCTTCATGACTGGAATGTGTTTCCTGCAGGTGCTTGTCTAAGCACAGGGCCCACCTAGGGCCGGTTTGAGCCAATTCTGTGATTTAGCTGCACCAGAGGGTGAACACAAAGGACTGTTGTTATGCCAAGCTCAGGGTACATTTTGCCTATTGGGCCTTAGCCCTGGAAAACAAGATGTCTTCTAATAATAAGAAAAGACAGGAACGTTCTTGGTGTGGGGGTCCTTACATCAGTAAGCTTTCAATGAATGGATGAAAATCAAGAGGTCTAGTAGCTACACGACCAGGACATAGCATGGTATAGTGGAAATAACTATATCATTCCTTTCATAAGTAGCCTATTCTACACTGTGGATTTGGCTATAATTTGCTGATGAGATAAATGTTCATTGCACTCTCTATCCCCATCTAAGTATTCAGGAAACAAGCAACTGAAATGTAATCACTGAAAGATAATCAGTAAATTTAGAGATTGTGTCATGCTTCGAAAGTAAAAGTGAATTGTAATGAAAGTGGGGATGTAATTACAAAAAAAACCCCCAAAACAAAATCCCAAATCCAAACCAGTGGAGTGGTCTGGGTAGGGTGTTGGGGGAAAAATAAATGGAGAATAAGATTTGGTTGATGTTTTTCCAGTATCATAAGGTATGTACACATGGTAGGATATCCCTACTTAACTTTATGGCCAAAAGTTCAGCACTGCTTCCCAAAGTAGAATGGTCATATGGAAAGCCACATGAACCATCAGGGCTTGCTTCTATCACTGGAGCAATGTGTCAATTAGGAAACGGTTTAGCTACCAGTTAGAGTTTTTTTTTTTCCATAACCCCCTCATGAGCAGATGAGGAAGCATTATTAGCTTTAACCAAGATGACATACTATAAGTAATTTTTTTAACACCCAACTAAGTTATGTGAGTATAACTGAAATTTTAATTGATTTTTTAAGAAGAAAACAAATTGGAAAGGATAAATTCAGCTTCTATCTGCCCTCTTTAAATGATAGTTTTCCTGCATGGTCAGCTGCAAGTGAAGGAAAAACCACCTACAAACACAACCAGTCAAATGAGAGCAAAAGAAGCTGAGATAAAGACTATAAGACCATTAGCTCCTTCCCTCACTAGGAAATTACAACCTCATATAATTTTATCCAGAGTTCAGAAGGATATATACATTGAGAAGGTATATTGTCCTTAAAGGAAAAAAACAGCCTCATGATCCCTTATCATACCATTATTTATAGTGACAAGTCAATTACACATACAAATAGAACTGGATACACTCAGTCTAATCATTTAGTTCTTTTAGTGAGTACGAAGAATACTTTCGAAAGAGTAAAATGATAAAGTCACACTGAGCATTTGGTCAGCTCTAGCTCTCTAGCTCACTTCCAAGGAGAGCTCAGAACTACCTTCAACTTCCTCTAAGTATCTGTAATGTTAAAATGTTATAATGTTAAAAATCATAGTACTGAACATATGTAGTTACTGTCCCTGAAGTATCTATTCTTTTTTGCTCTTAAGTGAAGGAGTATTGGAGATGGAAAGAACTTGTGAGATTTAAAAGGTCAGAGGAGCCATCAGGGATCCAGTGACAGGAATCCATGGCAGAGACTACTATGGCCACCACAGCCAAGTCAGATTAAAGATCAGTTTACTCCAAGGAAGAAACGTAGGATCCAGCCTAGCAGTGAATATACCCAGTAAGCTGAGATACTGTGTCCTGCAAGCAAGGGAGTGACTCTGTCTATCAGTGATTCCTCATTCAGAAGTGAAATGGATCGGGCAAACACTTTGTAGCAATCATTTTAAAGTTTGAATTCAATCTGGTAGAGGGCAGTGAGTGCCCTCAGTTTGGGGGGATATTTTTGTACTTTGATTCTTGCTGATCTTTTCTGTAATTGCCCCTTTGTAAACGCTAATTGATATTAATTAGGTAATAGTAAGGTACTAATTACTGGTATTGATGATACTGATAATTCTGGGCTATAGATATTGAGGGGAACACACCAGAATATGTCAACAGTAAAAGGAAAAGTCCTACAATCTCTCAAAGATATTCCTAGGAACCCTGATGGGGAGATATAGACAGGTGAGCTCTGGGAATCCAGTGTACTAGTGCACATGTGAGTTAGAAGAATAAGTCCAGTATCTTGCTATACCAAATACTGCCTTTTCTTTATCATTCATATTAAAATCTATTGATCATTGTGATGACCAGACACCTCCTGAACACCAAAATGAAAGACCTTGGACCTGTTATTTTTTTCTTCATCAAAAGAACCGAAACATTTTCAAGTCTGTATTTTGGGACTCCTGATTAATCATTTATGATTGCATGAGATCTAACCTGTTAGTAAGATAGTGTATGTTTATCACGGTCTTGTAAAAACAAAACTTATCTGAAGCAATGTGTACCATTAATAATGGTACTGTAATGAACTGAACTTTCTTAATATTCCTATGTTAAAGGAAAAGATAGAATCCTTAATTCCTTCTTAGCTCAGACCAGGCATCATAAGTTTTAGATCTCTAAGCAATCTTAAAAATTATATACTCTAATCCCTCATTGTGAAGTCACAAGGCAAAATGGCTTGTCCAGGGGTTCACAGATAGGAATTCAAAGAGTTGGTATTTGAATCCAGGTTCCTTGGCTCTGTGGCCCATGCTTCTTTACTCCTTCTAGTCAAAACCTTGGGTTTGTATTACTCAATCTCTAAGTTGGTTGTTGCTTCTATATTTCCTTCTCCAGTTTGCTGAGCTCCCAAGGATAGTTAGAAACGGTACTTTGTCATTGTGTTAACTGCCAGAACCTCTCCCAGGAAAGGGAGCATTAACATAGAAAACCGAAATTCAAATATTGACTCAGACGTTTATTAGCTGTGTGATTCCGGGGAAACAGATTAACCTTTCTCAGTCTCAGTTTCCTCATCTGTAAAATGGGGATAATAGCACCTACTTCCCAGAGCTATTGTGAGGATAAAACGAGATATTTGCAAAGCACTTTGCAAATCTTAAAATATTATATAAAAGGCTTGCAATGATGATGATGATGATGGTGATGCTTGAGTGTGGTTCTCACAGTTTGGCAAATGAAGCCTGTGGATTCCCTTCAAAGAAAGATGGAATCAAATGAATGAATAGCATACATAACATTACAAAGGAAAACAATTGAACAGAAATAAAGATAGTATGTTTTCCCATCCAACTTCACAGACCCACTGAAATCCATTTACATAACTCTTTGGTGTTTGTGGACCCCAGGTTAAGAACCTTTGATACAGAGGGAGGTAGATAAGGGAAAATCAGTGATCTCAAGTAGTTCCTCCTTATAAAAATTTTGGATACCCTAAAGTTCATGCTATTTGTCTTTTCTTATATAAGATCATGAAGTTTTCTTTTTTTAACCTATCTTTATAAACTTCTTGACAGGTTACCAGAATCTCGACATAGAGGACAATTTTTTTGATTGATTTTGTATTTGTAACATATCTTCTAGTTGCTCTGGAATTCTCACATAGTGCTGGGTTAACTGATATGGCTCAAGCCCTCATTTGGTCTCTACTCTATTATTAGACAGGCACCATATTACTAGTCAGGAACCATAAATCAAAAAGGAAAGTAATTAATTGGGACAGAATAGCAAAGTTAAACATCAGGAAAAAAATTAATTATTCTCAGCCCCTTATACACAAATGAGTACAACTGCCCATAGACTCATACCTAGTTGGGAAAGGGTTTATGACCTTTCTCTAGAGCAAATCCTCTGAAAACTCATGCTTTGAGGCAAGGCAGGGTTTGAATTTCAGTGCCATCTGTGACTAGAAGATTTCTCTTGCTTATGTCCTATTGGCTCTGACTCCTGGCAGTCTTGTTGTTTCTTGGCTCTTGCTTTCCACAATTCCCCGGAATGGTCCAGGAACTCCCTTTCTACAGCTATTCTGATAAGCCTCAGGAAGGCACTAGAAACACTGAAAGATGAAGGGCAAAAGGTTGTGACTTCTGCCAGTATTCATGCCATCATTGCAAAGCTCATGTCTAAAACTGAGACACATTTCAAGGAATAACTTTGTGGAAATAGTTGTTAATTAAATAATAATTATCCTGTATTTCATCAGTAATCGAAACCCAGATGTTCAGCATTAGGTATGAAGCCTGACCTTTATCTTGCTTTCTTTTTAGAGAAAACAGGTGTATTGATGGATCTACCGAATATGATGTGCATGAATGAGCACAATTATTTCTATGAAGATAGGAAATATTTGACATGATTTATATGTATACTTAGAATATAGGAGAAAGAATGTTAGGATAAGGGAAGAATAAGAATGAGGAATGGGGTGTTAAGTATATAAATTTAAACAACATATGCTTGTGTTAGGAGAAATTATGTAGCTGGAGGTTGATTTTGTGAAGGAAGGTGAATATAGCACAGTATAAATTATCCACATGGATCATTTCCTGTAAACAGTTAAATGTCACCCTCCCCTACAGAATAGCTTGTTTTTCACACAGTACTTGCTCTCTCACACATGCATACAGAATTATGTGACTCCTCAAATTCCCAAAAGTTGTAGGAACGGTGCAATTGTAGATAGTGCAAACATAAAGTCAACTGGTACAAATGTAGTTCTGTGTTATGTAAAAGGAAGGAAAACGATTTAATTTAATTTAATTTTTTTTAATTTTTGGAGGGGGGAAGGTAGGGCAATTGTGGTTAAGTGACTTGCCTAAGGTCACACAGCTATTGAATGTGTCAAGTATCTGAGGCTGGATTTGAACTCAGGTCCTCCTGACTTCAGGGCCAGTGCTTGACGCACTGCACCACCTAGCTGCCCCCAATGATTTAATTTTAAAGAGAATATGGATATAGAGCCCTAAAGAGATCCAAAACAACATTCATTCCTGCCATCTTTGCTCTCCACTTTAGGTACTTAATTTTTGTCTTCTTTTAGGACTGAAAATTTCGGTGACCAAGGTCAGAAACACAAGGTGAATCTTGAGTTCACAGGGCCAGAATGGGGTCACCAATAAATATCATGTAGAAAAATATATTAAGGTACATATTTGTGACCAACATGTTGATTGCATTTGAACTCTGCACAAGAAAGCAGCAGTTTAAAATAAATTCTGAAATAGCTTAGAAAAACATTCTCATGTCTTTTTCAGGGAGTGAAGTATTTTGAAAACTGTCACCAAAAAAAGGAGTAGCATAAACATACTTGAGTCCTCCTGACCTCCAGGGTCAAACTCCTTCCACAGGCTTACTACTTAAACAATTGCCCAAAGTATAGAAATAAGCAAGATGATCTAAAGGTACTAATGTAAGGAGATTAATTTGACCTCACAGATATCACTAAAACTTGAGATGAAACTTTAGACTAAAATATGGCTATGAATGGTTACATTTTATTCAAAAGGAAAATGACATTTTCTAATCAGTATAACAATCAATGTGTAAGGAAATTTGGAACTATGCAAATAAAGTGTCTAAATAGCCATACACTTTGACCCAGAGATTCTACTGCTAGGTATATATCAAAGGGTTATTGATAAAAACAATAACCTTTAAATATAGCAAAATATGTCAGAGCAAAATATCAGGCAAAATAGGAGATACTCATTGGTTGGGGAATGGTTATACAAAATGTGGTTCATGAATGTGTTAGAATGTTACTGTGCTACGTGGAATGACAAATATGATGAATACAAAAAAGCATGGAAAAACTTAAATGAATATTGATACAAAAGAAAGAAGAGCCAAGAACAAGTTACATATACAGTTACATATAACGTATGTACATATAAGTTACATATAACTACGATAACTACGTAATGTAAATGGAAAGAACATCACCCACAAAACAATTGAAAACAAATGTTGTGAAATTACAAAGAATACGCCTGGCCCAAAAGAAAAGACAAGAAGACAATACTCTTCAATTCTTTTGCAGAAGTGGATGGTCCACAGATGTAGAACATGGTATATATAGTTAATTATTTTTCAAAATATTGGTCAATTTTGCTAATTTTTTTCTCTTCTCCTTAAAAATAATTCTTTGTTACAAAGGATAGCTTTCTGGAGAAGGGTGGAGGCAAGGTAAAAGGGAAATTTAACTAACCTAAAACAAAAGATATCAATAAAAATTTATTTTTAAAAATATGTGAATTGTGGAAAGGGAGGCACAGTGATATACTGTTGGTAAAGTTGTGAATTGGCCTAATCATTGTGGGAAAACAATTCAGAACTCTTCTGAAAAGTATTAAAGGATCCCCACCCTTTGACCCAGAGATCCTCCTGTTAGTCATATATCTCAAAGAAATCAATGGTGAAGGCAGAGCCAAGATGGCAGAGTAAAAGCAGGGACTCGACTGAGTTCTCCCCCAAACCCCTCCAAATACCTTTAAAATGACTACCAATAATTCTGGAGCAGAAAAACTCACAAAAAGATGGAGTGAAACAAATTTCCAGCCCAAGACAACCTGGAAGGTCAGCAGGAAAGGTCTGTTGCACCAGGGTGAGAGAGGAGCATCATCCAGACCTGGCCCCAGCAAACCAGGAGCAGGCCTTGAGGTGACTGAATCAATGGCAGCAGTGGTGGTTTCCAGAACTGTCAGCCCACAGACACCAAAGACAACTTAGAAGGTCAGCAGAAAAAATCCATGGCACCTGGGTGAGAGTGGAGTGCAGTCCAGCACACACCATACCAGCACAGTCCCAGCCCCAGAAATCCAGCAGCAGACTTTGGGAACCACTGAATCAGCAACAGCAGCAGCAGCTGCTTCTGGACCTCTCAGTAAACAGATGGTAAGGGGGTTGAACAACTGGTCAGAATGAGATTACAGGGGTCTTTTTGCTTGCACTGAGGCAGGACTCTGTTGCTTTGCCCATAATCGGATCCACATCACAGTCCTGGGTGGCAGTCCCAGGGTGAGAAGGAGTACTAGCACAGCAGAACTTGCTCCTACAGTAGAGGGGAGACCCTCATAGTTCCAGAACAGAAAAGAGTGCTGGTGGTTGTTCACAGACCCAAGCACAGTCCAGGAGAGGATTAAACACCTCTCCTTAGATCATACCACCTTAGAAGAACTGAAAACTTACAGGTCCTTAGAAGTATCTCTGAAAATAGCTGCAGAAAACCCATGAAGCTTGGGATAGTGCACCCTCCACACTGGAAGCAGAGCTCTACTTTAACAAAGAGTTAAAAGTCAAGTAATAGACTGAGGAAATGAACAAACAATGGGAAAAAACCTCTGACTACAGAAAGTTATTATGGTCACAAGGAAAATAAAAACACACACTCAGAAGAAGACAACAAAGTCAAAGCTCCTATATCCAAAGCCTCCAAGAAAAATATGAATTGGTCTCACGCCATGGAAAGCTCAAAAGGACTTTGAAAATCAAGTAAGAGAGGTAGAGGAAAAATTGGGAAGAGAAATGAGAGTGATGCAAGAAAATCATGAAAAATGAGTCAACTGCCTAGTAAAGGAGACACACACAAAAATTCTGAAGAAAATCACGCCTGAAAAAACAGACTAGGCCAAATGGTAAAAGAGGTCCAAAGAGCCAATGAAGAATGCCTTAGGAAGCAGAATTGGCCAAATGGAAAAGGAGGTCCAAAGCTCACTGAAAAAAAATAATTCCTTAAAAATTAGAATGGAGCAAATGGAAGCTAATGACTTTATTAGAAAACAAGAAACAATAAAACAAAACCAAAAGAATGAAAAAATAATAGACAATATGAAATATCTCATTGGAAAAACAACTGACCTGGGAAATAGATCCAGGACAGATAATTTAAAAATTGTTGTACTACCTGAAAGCCATGATCAAAAAAAAAAAGAGCCTAGACATCATCTTTCAAGAAATTATCAAGGAAAGCTGCCCTGATATCCTAGAACCAGACAGTGAAAAGAGAAGTTGAAAGAATCCACCAATCACCTCCTGAAGGAGATCCCAAAATGAATACTTCCAGGAATATTATAGTCAAATTCTAGAGTTCCCAGGTCAAGAAGAAAATATTGCAAGCAGCCAGAAAGAAACAATTCAGTATTGTGAGTCGTAGTCTGGATAGCACGAGATTTAGTAGCTTCTATGTTAAGGAATCAGAGGGCTTGGAATATGACATTCCAGAGGGCAAAGGAGATAGGATTACAACCAAGAATCATCTACCCCGCAAAACTGAGTATCATCTTTTGGGGGGAAAATGGATATTCATTGAGATAGAGGACTTTGAAGTATTCTTGATGAAAAGATAAGAGCTGAACAGAAAATTTGACTTTCAAATACAAGACTCAAGAGAAGCATAAAAAGGTAAACAGGAAAGAGAAATCATAAGAGACTAATTAAAGTTAAACTGTTTACATTCCTACATGGGAAGATGATATTTGTAACTCATAAGACCTTTCTCATTATTAGGGTAGTTAGAAAGAGTATATATAAAAGAGGGCACAGGTGTGAGTTGAATATGAAGAGATGATGTCCTAAAAAATGAAATTAAGGGTGAGAGAAGAATGCACTGGGAAGAAAGGAGAAAGGGAGAGGTAGAATGGGTAAATTGTCTCACATTAAAAAAAGGAAAGAAAAAGTTTTTACAGTGGAGGGAAAGGGAGGAAGTGGAAAGGGAGTAAGCGAAACTTACTCTCATCAGAATTGAATAGATACTCAACTGGGTATAGAATCTATCTTACCTACAGGAAAGTAGAGGGGAAGGGGATAAGAGAAGGTAGGGGGTGATAGAAGGGAGAGTAGATTTGGGGAGGGGGTAGTCAGAAGCAAAACATTTTTGAGGAGAGACAGGGCGAAAGGAGAGAGAGAATAGAATAAACAAGGATAGGATGGAGGGAAATACAGTTAGCAATAGTAACCATGAAAAAATTTTGAAGCAATTTTCTCTGATAAAGCCCTCATTTCTCAAACATATAGAGAACTGAGTCAAATTTATAAAAATAGAAGCCATTCCCCAATTGATAAATGATGAAAAGATATGATCAGTTTTTGGATGAAGTTACCAAAGCTTTCTATAGACATATAAAAATATTCTAACTCACTATTGATTAGAGAAATGCAAATTAAAACAATTCTGAGGTACTACCTCATACCTATTGGATGGGCTAATGGGACAGAAAAGTCAAATGACAAACATTGGAGGGGATGTAGGAAAAATGAGACATTAATGCATCATTGGTGGAGTTGTGAACTGATTCAACTATTTTGCAGAGCAATTTGGAACTAATTACTATTGAAGGCACCACCATTCTCTTCCTCACCCACATTTGCAACCTAGGTGTCATCCTTGACTCCTCACCTTCTTTCCCTTACATACCTAATCTGTTGCTAAGTCCTGCCCATTCTACATTCACAAAATATCTTGTATGCTCCCTGTTCTCCCCTCTGACACTTCTATCCCCTTGGCATGACTTTCATAACTTTGTTATGACTGTACTATTGCAATGGCTTTCTGAGTAGTCTCCCTGACTCAAATCTCTCCCTATTCCCATCCATTCTCCAATCAGTAGTTAAAGTAATTCTTTTTACATTTTATTTTCCCCAAAATTACATGTAAAAACAACTTTTAACATTTTTTAAAGTTTTGAGTTAGAAATTCGATCCTTGCCTCTCTCCTCTTCTCCCTCGCCCTTACCTAAGCAATCTGATATAGGGTATACATGTACAATCATGTAAAACATTTCCGTATTAGTCATTTTGTGCAGGAGGATTAAAACAAAACAAAAAAAACGAATGAAAGTGAAAATAGTATGCTTCAGGGTTTATTCAGACAACATCAGTTCTTTCTCTGGAGGTGGATAGCATTTTTCATCTTGAGTCCTATGGGATTGTCTTGGATCGCTGTATTGCCCTAAAGAGCCAAGTCGTTCAGAGTTCATTGCACAGCATGGCCATTACTGTGTACAGTAATCTCCTGGTTCTGATCACCTCCAAGGTAATCTTCTTTTAAAAAGCACAAGTCTATGTTACCCTACTCTACTACCCCCACCCAATAAACTCTTATAAACTCAATTAATAATAACTCAATGAACTCAATATGAACTTATATAAATATAAACTCAATAAATTCTTCAGGACCCCTATCACCTCCAGGATCAAATATAAAATACGCTCTGGTTTTAAAGCTCTTCATAACTGGCTCCTTCCTACCTTTTCAATTTTCTTCCACCTTACTCCCTTCCGTGTATTCTATGATCCAGTGACACTGTTCTCCCTGGAGTTTGTTGAATAAGACTCCTGATTGGCCATTTCCCCCAGCTGTCCCACTGAAGAGGGTTTGGGGTGAGGGGTGCTCGACACCCAAAGTACCGATACACCGGGTCCTGCAGAAAGAATTCGACTCAAGCTTTCTCAGCCAAGGGAAAAGATAAAGTTTATTAAGAGTTAGCCAAATAGGCCTGCCCCAAGAGATCCCACCGCATGTGACACCTGTAAGAAAAGCGGGCCAGATCAATCTGAGCTAGATTGGATCTGACCACCTTCATGGAGGCAAGATGGAGATTATATACACAAAGATTGTGGGAGGGATTGAGGGGTGGTCTGGGGTGACCAGAGGAGGGGTTTAGGGAGGAACTTGAGGAGGAGTCTAAGGAGGAGCTTGAGGGGACTGGGATGAGGTCAGACTCCAGGATGGGAAATAACTGAAGGCTACATGGAAATGACAGACTATAGAGGGCTAGGGTAACAGAGGTAGGGTATAGATATTTTGATCAGGATTAAGGATGGGAAACAGGATTAAGGGTGGGAAACAGCTGGACAATAGAGGGCTGGGCAAGGTAGGCATTTGGGCCTAATGGTTATAGCCTCAGGCCAAGGCCAGATCAAGTGGGAAGATTCAAGGAGAGTTCAAGGGTTCAAGGGGTTCCCAGAGACTGTGCCCTCATCACCACCAGCCCAGGCTTCTCTTAAGTCTCAGTTGAAATTCCACCTTCTACAGGAAGCCATTCCTCATTCTCCTTAACATCAATACTTTCCTACTGGGATTATCTCTGTTTTATCCTATATATAACTTGCATGTACATAGTGCTTTTCATATTAACTACTTTTGAGAGGACAGTCTGTTTTTCTTTTTCTTTGTACCCCTAAAGTTTCTGATGGGCCTTGGCAAACCGTAGGCACTTAAATACATGTTGACTAGATTTGCTGACCAATTTAAACATCTCACTATGAAGCAGTTTTCAGGACTGCCGAATAGGTGTTTCACATAACAGCCCTGCCCTGTTTCCAAAACAACTTCCATGTCTCTGGACAAGCCAAGCCAAGCCAAGGCTTAGGGCACCTCCTGCTGTCTTTGGTCATCTTATTGTCCAAAAGGGGTAGAAGAAAGTGATGGAGAAAATGTCATTAATGGAGATAAAACTTTTTAAAAGCGTGCCTGCCATTTGTTAAACAGTCTCTTGACACTAATGCCCTACTCTGGGCAAGTGACTTAAATTCTCTAGGCCTTAACTTTTCCCCTTGTAAAATGGTGACGAAACTAGCATCTGATCTTCTCAGGCTCTGGTCAAGCCAAGGCTACGTAAATGTGAATAATTATAATACTGCCTACTACGGGGCACCGGATTGGTGAATGCTTTTCGGTGGAAGGGGACAGGAATTTAAGGTGTCTTCACACTCCCCTTCCCCTCGCCCTGCCCTCTCCTCTGGCCAGCCCCTCCCCCTCATTTGGCCTTTTATTCGTCCCGGCTTCTCTTTCCCTCCCACCTCCTCTCTTTCCCTCTTACTCCCTTTTGCCCGTCCCTCCTCCCCTTCCTCGCGGGGCGGCCCACCCCACACCGCATCGGCCTTTTATTTTTCCCTGCCTCCCGGTCTCCCTCTCCCCACCCTTCTTTTTCTTCCCTTCCTCCTCCTCTTCTCCCCTCCCCTTCATGCCCCCGCCTCTTCTCCTTTTCCCTTTCCCCTCCCTCCCTTTCCTCTCTGCTCTGGCCCCGCCCCCTCCGCTTCTCCTAGGGCCTCTTCCGGCGCGGAACGCCGTTGTGGTTTTCCCTCTGACGCATTATTCTGCGCCGGAAGTGGGAGGAGGTCGCAATGAGCGGCGCTATGGCGGCGGTAGATATTCGAGGTAAGCACCTCTTTTTTTTTTTTTGTATTGTTCGTCTCTGTAGTTTTAGTTGGGTTTGTCCTCTTTACCCCTCTCCTCTCCCTTCTTTCCTCGCATTTCTATTGTGTAGGGGACCCTCTTGGTTACAGGAAAGGAGGGGCTCATCTTCCGTCTCGCGAAGAGGCTCATGAACTGTCGGAAGCCTCTGGGGTCCTGGAGCGAGAGGGGAAACTGAGGTGGTGGGCCTGTGGTGTTGTCCTATAGATACGTTCCCCAGCAAGCATTTATTAAGTGCTTACTGTGTGCTCGGTGGGGCAGCTTGGTGGTGCAGCGAGAGTCAGGAAGACCAAGTCCAGCCGTGTGACCCTGTTTAAGTCACCTAACCCCGTTGCCTCCGTTTCCTCATCTGTAAATTGAGCTGGAGAAGGAAATGGCAAATCACCCCAGTATCTTTGCCAAGAAAATCCCAAAAGGGGTCATGGAGTGTCGGAAACGACGGAACAGCGACAAAACAACAAATGTGCCTGGCCCTGTGTACAAAGAAAGTCAGAAAACAGCCCCAGCCCCCGAGGAGCTCACAGTCTGATTGGGCGGGGGGTGGAGAGACGTGCAAACAGTTGCGTGCAAACAAAATACTGTATTGCTGAGCGAGACAATTTGTTAGGGATCAACAAGTCGTCTTTGAGCGTGGTTGGTAAAGGGGCAGATGAAAAAGGAATTTATTTAGACCAGGGAGGGAGGATCATTTCCTGGAGTTACGACGACTCCTGCCCCTTTTCTTGATCTAGCCTCAGCTTGGGCTCTTGAGGATGGCTTTTTCTTTCTGCTGTAAAGGTTGAGTATTTATGGTACTTCTCACCTTCATCTCAGAGATATTTCGTACTTTTATCATCTGGGACCCTTTATTCATATCCCCTCCTATAAGGAGACTGGGAGGAGGGGCACCCGATTTACTACAGGGTTTCCTCTGGATCTTTTGAAATTATGTGAGTACTGATTCAGCACTCTGATTATCCATCTTGTCATCCTTTGCCCTTTCTATATTAGTAGCCCACTTCATTTTCCAATTTTCTGTATCCTGGATGATGTCTCTTATACCAGGTATCATGGGCAAATTATCGTTGGTAAGGTACTGTAGCCTTTTGATACACACTGTGCATAATTCAGACCCACCAGAAATGAGGTATGTGCTTTGAAGTATTTTTCCAGTGATTCTGATTTATGTTATTCCCTGGGCTACACATTGGCAGGATAGTTGGCTACTCAGGGATGTATTCTGTGTTTATGCAACAAGCAAAGTTGATTTCCCCACCTGGGGAGCAAACCCAGGACTTGGGCCTCTAAGTGACTTAGCTAACCAGCCCCATGGCTATCTTATTTGATGATTTTTATGCTTGACATTTGTTGAAAATAGGATCTGTATCCATATGTTAATTTGCCATTATTTTCTCTGTTCCTGCCTAGGTCTAGAACCATAGAATTTTAGGAGAGGCTGGGTGGTCAAGTGGTTAGAACATTGGATGTGCTATCAGAAAGACCAGCTTTCAACTCTTGCCTTTAACCTTTACCAGCTGTGACTATAGATGTGGCTCTGTGCCTTGATTTTTATTCCCTTATAAAGGAAAATGCAAATACCTGTATTACCTACATCCCGGGGTTGTTGTGAAACTCAAATGAGATATGTGTAAAACTTTGCAAACCTTAAAGTGCTATATAATTGTCGGCTATCTATTAAATTATAGTATTATTCTCATAGTCAACAATTTTTTTTCTGATCTTCTTACCTAAGTGAGTCTAAAGGGTCCATGCCCACTTTTTACCAAAAAAAATTTTTTTAATTGATGTTGAGATAAGGTGATGTATCCACACACTTTTGAGTTGAGTTGCTTTCAGAGGCAATCTAATCTATAACCAAAGGAAATACCTATAATAACATGTGGTTGGTCAACCAGTCTGTGCTTAAATACTTCTAATGAGAGGGAAGACACTATTTCCCAAGGCTCTTCATTCTTATTCTGGACAGCGCTAATTTTTAATTCATTTTTCCATACCTCAAACCTAAATTTGCCCTTTTGGAACTTCTACCCATTGCTCATGGTTTTGTCATTTGGGCCACATAGAACAAATCTAATCTGCCAGGTATCCAGTTATCCAGGCACACATCATAGGTGTTATGTTCAACTCCTCACTCTCATTCCATATTCAGTCATTTTGTCAGACTCTGCCATTTCTGCCTTCATTATATCTTTCATATACACTCCCTTCTCTCCTCTGACGTTATCACCACCCTAGTGTAAGCCCTCATCACCGCATGCCTGAACTATTGCAGTAGTCTGCTGGTTGGTCTACCTGCCTCAACTCTCCACTCCATCCACCTTCTATTTAGCTGTCACATTGACCCTCCTGAGGGACAAGTCTGGCCCCTCCTAACTTTACAGTCTTCTTTCACCTTACTATCCCCCACATACTACATCAGGGCTGTCCAAAATACAGCCCGCGGGCTGCAAGTAGCCCACCTGTGGGTTTTAATTTTCATGAGTGAAAAAATAAAATAACAATTTGCATGGAATGTATATTAGATTTTTTAATTCCACCACTAATAATCTCATTGATGCTGATTTTCTTTGGTGTTTTTAAGCAGTGTCATGGACAGAACATGTTGTACGGAATTTTCAATCCATCTGTGGGATGCATTCTGTCTGTATAATGCAGACTACTTTATGCACCTACTTTATACTGTTGTGTTGTTGCTTTGTTGTTTTGTGTTTGCTTTCGCGCTTTGCACCTTCAGCTGTCATATTGATGATGCACGTTCCCCCACTTTCTCTTAGTGTGCTCTATTTTTTATTCTGGGTGTGGCCCTTGAATAATTATTTTATTTTAATGCAGCCCAAAGATAACCTAAGATTGGACAGCCCTGTACTACATGATTCTATGACATTGGCCTCTTTGCTGTTCCTTGAACAGTAAACTCTATCTCCTAACTCCTGTCATTTTACTGCTTGCACCTTCTGCCTGGAACTCTTCTTCCTGGGCTCTAATTCCCCCAGCTTTTTCCAAATCTCTGCTAACATCCTACATCTAAGAAGCTGTTCCCTGCTGCCATTAATAATAGTGCCTTCCCTCTGACACTGCCTCCAATTAATCCTGTATAGTCTATCTTGTTTGTACATGGTTGTTTGCTTATTGTTTCCTGTATCAGACTGAGCTCCTCTAGTGCAGGGACTGCCTTTCGCCTTTCATTGTATCCCCAGCCTGTAGCGCAGTGCCTGGCACATAGTAGGTGCTTAATGTTTATTGATTGGTTGAATTATGCTTATTTGCATATTTCTATTACTGGACTTCTACCCCAAGGAAGCCATTGATAAGAAGAAAGTCCCTGTATACACCAGAAGTTTTATAGCAGCGCTTTCTGTGATATTAAGATTGGAAACAAGGTGTATACCTGTCAGTTCAGGAATAGCCAAATAGCTGTACATGAATGTAATGAGATATTACTGTGCTGTAAGAAGTGATGAATGTGATGAATACAGAGAAGCATGCAAAGATCTATGTGACCTGAAAGCCGCTAAGTGAAGTAAACAGAGCTAAGAAAAAAAACAAGTATGGCTCAAAATAAATGTTATGAGAGGATGCCCCCAGCCAACTAATTTGTGGAGGTGGGAGGTCCATAGGTGATAAATATCACATGTATTTTTGGACTTTTCACCATATTGGCTGGCTGTGCTGATTTTTTTAGTCTTTTTCTATCTTTAACAAATGCTATTTTTTATATGGGATGGCTTCCTTGAAGAGGAGGCCTGCTTGGGAAAAATGATGATGTTTAAAAAGACATCAGTAAAAACTTTTTTTAAAAAACCCATATCCTTTTTTAAATTGTTCTCTTCTTTTAAGGTGAGAGGATGAGTATGACTTGATGGGAAGAGGAGAGAAGGAAAGCTGATTGTTATACTTAATTTGCTATTAAATATGTTTCCTTTATCTCTTACTGTCCTTTCTCTGTTTCTCTTCCATAGACAACCTGTTGGGAATTTCATGGGTTGACAGTTCCTGGATCCCTATATTGAACAGTGGTAGTGTCTTGGATTATTTCTCTGAACGGAGTAACCCTTTTTATGATCGGACATGTAATAATGAAGTGGTCAAAATGCAGAGGCTCACGTTGGAGCATTTAAAGTAAGTCATTGTAAGAACCCAGCATTGTTGCCAATCAGTAGGACTATTCAGATCTGCTATTCCGTAGCTGTAGCTCATGAATTACGAAATAGAGTAAGGAAGGATATGAGTCTCATTAGGATGTGGATATATTACTATAAAAGTGAATTCCCCAGTATGTTTCCCTATAGAGATGTACTTACCTGAAATGACTATATGGTTCCATGAAAACATAACATTAAGTGAAAACAGTATAGGATGTAGTTAGTTCCATGCAAACAATGTTAGAAATGTTATGTTCAATCCTGAGTGGCCAAAATTTGGACTATAAAACCTAAAATAGGAATAGAGAGATAAGTCTTTATCTGCCTGGAAACTCTTCTCTCATTGGAGTGAATAATAAAAAGTCTTCTTAGCCTTCCCAGCAACTATATTCTGATTGGCCACTCACATCCTCATTTGTAAATTGAGATGATTGGACTGGATACCTAAGGTCCTGTCCAGCTCTAAAGACTATAATCTGGCAGGCGGCAGGTTTGATTAATTTGATACAATGGAATGAACGTAGTTTTTACCAGTTGTATCTGTGCTAGTTTGAGGTCTTAAGTATGCTTACCCAAGTACTTAATGTACAGGACAAGATTTCATTTAAGAGAAAAGACAGATACATTTTAACCTATTTAAAAAAAGAGACAAGCAAGCTTTTTAAGAATTCTTTTTTGGGCAGTGGGGTAGTATTGGGATGGGGAGTCAAACCTATGATTTCATTAGTGTAGAAGACTCCCTTCACCAATGCAGATTGGTCCAGCTCTGCACCATAGTCTTAGTTGCCGGGGCACTGAAAGGTAAAGTGATTTGCCTAGAACCTGACAGGAAGGCTTTCTTTAACTGTTACGTTATACCTCCTTTCATATAATCGTTTATTGGTTTACTGTATGTCAGGAGCTGGAGATAGAAATAAAACCTGTCAGGGAGCTTACCATTTTGTTACTGGTCTATAAGATTTTCCTAAATCTTAAAAAATATAATAAGGTAAATAATTATAACTTGTAATTAAACAACTTAATAGTAATTTTCAACATGATCCATGAAAATCAAACATTTGTTATGGTCTCTGGACAAACTTTTCAATTCCAGGTGTACAAAATATAGGATCCCTAGTTTGTGTTTGTCGATATTCTGCTGCTCACAGCATTTCTGATGCATTGCTTTCCTGCCTAAAACTTTGCACACCATTTGGTATGCTTTTGTGATTGACACTGTTTTCAGTGAGGTGAAAATGAATTTCCATGGCAGAACCTTTTTTTCATTTTAAAGTCTTAGGGTGACTTCATCAGGAAATATCAGCTAGGACTGCAACCCTAGTTTTAACTATAGGTCCATCAAGTCACAGAAGTGCTTTACGTTAGTTGCCTTTCATATCTCATAGTGTCCTACCATTGAAGTTACTGTACTCTACAATACACTGATAACCTTACGAAGTTGATTTTGAAATAGCTTTTATAGCTTTCTTGATTCCCAGTGTTTTGTTTTTCAGTCAAATGGTGGGAGTGGAGTATATCCTTTTGCATGCCCAAGAGCCCATTCTTTTTATTATCCGGAAACAGCAGCGGCAATCCTCTACACAAGGTAAGTTATATACACTTCAGACCATTTTTTCTTTTCAAAGGCCCATGGGTTCCTTGTTTTCTAACTTCCAGGTTCTTTTTTTTTAATCGTAGTCACTTTTAGATTCCTGGTAAGTTCTATCAGTAATATTTTTTATTTTCCTAAAATTATGTCCCATGCATGTGCTTTTTTTCAGAAAGAACAGAGGTTGCCCTCTAGTGGCAAAATGCTGACTGTGCAAGGAAAAAAATATTTGCTCACAGGTTCAAATGATGTTTATGTTGTGTGAAGTATCTTTCTTGTGAGGGACATAATTTTTGAGTATTGTTTTAGTTGATTTAAAAAAAACCTAAAATTTATTGCATATTTTGTATTCTCAATTTAAGAGCAAACTCTAATAAACCTAAATAGTTAGCTTGTGATATTGGGAACTACCATATCTGCCAAATGTTAGGAAAAAATTCTAATATTGCCTGTAAGGTATTAATTATTCTCCGAGGAATGGTTCAGTATGATTTTAGTGTTGATTGGTTGATTTTAGAAGTGTCATCTTCCATGTTCTAATGGTAGCTCTTTCAGGTTCTTTCATTATTAACATAAGCATGAGAATTTAATGTCCCCAGCCACTCTGAACGTGGTTAATTAGATTTTATATATGCCTTTACCCTTCGTAGTAATTTTTAAAAATAAATTTTTGTTGATATCATTTGTTATTGCATCATATACATTCTCTTGTTTCCCTCCCAGAAAATCATCCCTTTTAACAAAGACTAAAAAAGAGGTAGTAAAAAACAGTCAGCAAAACTAACCAATACAATAACCAAGTCTGCCATTGTATGCAGTGGTATACCAATGGTGCTAGATCTTTGCAGGTGGCCTATTGACTCAGAAAACCTCCAATTGACATTCTCTATGATGTGTTTTTATTTTTTTTGTTAAACATTTCATAATTACATTTTAATCTAGTTTGGGCAGCATTCAGGAGTTTTGCCTCCTCTGATCCACACTCATAATACTGTACTTCTGCAAAGATGGAGGGCCGGTAAATTCTTATATTTTGTCTTTGGGATCAGGCTTAGTTATTAAAATTTCTGTTTTGGTTGTTTTGTTCTTTTCTTCTCTTAATTTTCATTTTTTTAGTCATTATGTGTATTGTTTTTCTGGTTCTTCTTACTTTACATATACATTTCTCATGAATCTCTGTAATGATCATAGTCGTAATTTTTTATATCACAGCACTATTTCATTATCATCATGTTCCACAGCTTGTTTAGCCATTCCCTATTCAATAGGCACCTGTGTTGTTTCCGGTTCTTTGCTATTTACAAAAAGTATCATTTTATTTTGGTGTATATGAAGACTTTCTTTCTGCCATTGACCTCCTTCATATATATATATATATATATGCCTGGTAAATACTCATCCTGTCATATGGAGTTTCAGCCAAATCTCAGAAATTGATAGGTCACCTTGATATTTATATGATTTGATTTTGTTTACTGTTTGATTACTAACTTCTTATTCCCCGTTAAGTTCTTATTCTCTTCTCATTTCTTGTAAAATGAGAGTATTGAACTAGATAATCTTACAGGTCTCTTTCAAGCTCACCAATTCTGTCTTCTTGTTGAATGCCCACACCATACTAGGTGTTGGAGTCACAAAAATGGTTATTACATCTGGCCAGATGGGGTGGGCAGTGGAGTGAGAGACTTTGTATACAAACAACTATTAAATGAACAGTGATATGAGTGCAAATGGAAGATCTATTCGGGGAGCTATGAGAAATCTGAAGAGACTAGACGACTTTACCTGAGGAGAGATGATAGAGGGCTTCCTGGAGCGGGTGGCACTTAGGTTGAGCTTTAAATATTTCAGCAGATGGGAATCCAGATGTACAAGTCTATTCCTGACATTCCATGTTGCATGAACATGAGCTTAGAGAGGAATAGGTGCTTGAGAAGAGAGAGAGCAGAGGGCAGGCCCCTTTATTTTCTGGAAATGTGTGTGAAAGGGGTAGGAGCAGGAGATGTGACTGGAAAGATATATTGGGGAGAGGGCATGAAGTGCCCACATCTGGAGGCTGTGGTTGTTTGAATATCAGGGAAGAGTCCCCAGCATGTGGGAGGGATCAGGCTTCAAGCTTAATGTCCCTTGCAGTCTGTCTACCAGTGTGCATTTGTCCTTGCTTAGCATAGGAGTCACTTGGAATTGTTGAAGGCTATCTCAGAACTCCTAAATCATTCTTTTGACCTTTATTAAACTTACAAATATTACTTACTCATGTGTTATACTTGTTATATATGCTTATGCATCATATTGCCTGATTAACAGATGTTAGATATTGTAGGTAGAGCATTTATTAAGTGCTTACTGTGTGCCGCCAAGTGTGCTCCATGTTGGGGATACAGATATAAGCAAATGAGAAAGTCCCTGCCCTCAAGGAGCTTGCTTACATTTTAACAGGCAAAAACTATACATAAAGAGGAGCTGAAGAAAGGGGAAAAGTGCTGCTAACCAGGAGGTAGAGATGGTTATGGCTCAGAATGATAGTGGTGGTGGCTAATGGGCCATAAGGACATGGCCATTCCCTGGGTGGGAAGGCTGCTGTGATGAAATGGAAAGGAAATGGAGAGCAGAGCTAATGAGGGAATCAGTTTGCTGCAGGAAAGTACTAGAGAAAAATAAGAATAACTATTTATTGAACACCAACTATCTATGCAGTATCCCAAAAGTCTTACACTGCACTAAGACTTTTACACTGTATTTTTCTTTATATAGCAAGTATGCTTTGGCCCATTCTCCCGGAAAATGATCTCTTAAAAGTACGTTCTATAAGAGCCATTCCTCAATTGATAAATGGTCAAAGGATATGAACAGGCAGTTTTCAGACAAAGTAATCAAAGCTGTCTATAGTCATATTTTTAAAAATGCTCTAAATCACCTTTGATGAGAGAAATGCAAATTAAAGCAACTCTGAGCTACTACCTCACACCTGTCAGGTTGGCTAATATGACAGAAATGGAAATTGACAAATGGAGGGGATGTGGGAAAATTCAAACACTAATGTACTATTGGTGAAGTTGCATATTTATTCAACCATACTAGAGAGCATATGGAGCTATGCCCAAAGGATTGTAAAACTATGCATACCCTTTGATCAGGCAATACCACTACTGGAGTCTGTATCCCAAAGAGATAAACAAAAAGGAAAAGGACCTGTGTGTACAAAAATATTGATAGCAGCTCTTTTAGTGATGGCAAAGACTTGGAAATTGAGGGGATATCCTGCTGGGGAATGGCTGAACAAGTTGTTGTATATGATTGTGATGGAATACTATTGTGCTTTAAAAAATGATGAGCAGGATGCCCTCAGAAAAACATGGAAAGACTAACATGAACTGTGGCAAAGTGAAATGAACAGAACCAGGAGAAGATTGTGCATAGTAACAGCAATATTGCATAACGATCTACCATGAATCACTTAGGTATTCTCAGCAATACAATATTCCAAGACAATGGGACTTATGATTAAAGATACTGTCCATCTCCAGAGAATGAACTAGTAGAGCCTGAATGCAGATCAATGATACCTTTACTTTCTTTATTTTTCTTGGTTTTTTTTTTGTCTGTTTTCTTTCACAGAATGACTTACATGGAAATGGTTTTATGTGACTCTACATGTATAACCTATGTCAGATTGCTTGCCTTCTCAGTGAGGGGTGGGAGGGAAGGGAAGGGAGGGAGAGCATTTGGAACTCAGAATTTGAAGAAGAAAAAGAATGTTAAAATTGTTTTTGCATGTAATTGGGAAAAAATAAAATATTAATGAGATTTTTTAAAAAAGTACATTCTAGCTTCTCTAAGGGATGCCAAAAGTCTGGGCATTTGATTCTTAATTTTCATCCATGTTATTGACTTATGCAACTTTCTACATTTCATTTCTGTCAAACTATTTTAACTATTCTAAAATTTTCTACTTTTCCATTGATGAACACTGAACCATTTGTATTTATTTCTAATGTCACATATTTACTGATTGAAGTTTCAAAAATGCTTTTTTATTGTTTCAGTCATCCCATTAGCTGATTATTATATTATTGCTGGAGTAATTTATCAGGCACCTGACTTGGGATCTGTCATAAACTCCAGAGTGGTAAGTGTCCTTTTGTGTAAGGGTTTGGGTTTTGGGGTGAATGGTCAGGAAAGGGAGCCAATGAGTTGAACACTCTTTAAGTGTTAAATTAGTATTTTTCCTCTCTGAAAACTTGTGTAAGAATATTTGCTTTTGAAATCTGAAATCCATGTTGACTAGGGATAGCTACGTTCTGAGTTATTTCTGAACTTGTATACTACAAGCATAGCCAAATTGTTTTGTTGTTTCTGTGAGCCACAGAAAACGCTATACTTAAAAGAAAAGCAATATTTTTGGTTATTTATTCTTGTAATTTTCAACTTCTTTTGCAAGCTCACAGCTGTGCATGGAATTCAGTCAGCTTTTGACGAAGCTATGTCATATTGTCGTTACCACCCTTCCAAAGGGTACTGGTGGCACTTCAAAGACCAAGAAGAACAAGGTAGGACATCCAGAGCTTTTTAAGGAGAGCTTGTGCAAATGGAGCACATGATGTGTCTTGGAGAATAATGGAGAACTTTTTAACTTAGTGAAAGGATATGTTATGTAAAACTTGGACTCAGTCAAAAGGCTATACCCAAGGACCTAGAAGGCCACATGTGGCCATGAGGCTGCAGGTTCCCCACCCTTGACCCAGGTTATTGGTTAAGGGTCTCCAAGCAGCAGGAAGAGGTGGTCCAATTTCCCAGCCATGCAGGGATAGGTTAAATAATCCAGTAAGGTTTTCTCCCTGTTCCCACAATTGAATAAACTTTTCTTACAAGACAGAATTTGAACTAGGCCCATAATTAAATAGAAATGGAATTGAGCTAGCTCCAGAATTGAGTCACAAGATGGAATCAGTTGTGGTTTGCTCAGTCCCCACATTTAATGACAGCTCTTGATATAAACCATGTTAAGGACACTTTTCACCTTCGGATGCATCCCCAAAAGAGGCTGTGTGTGTGTGTGTGTGTGCGCGAGCGCGCATGTGTGTGTGTAAACTGTGTGAACATTGACTCAAAGTTAACATTAGTGTCTTTGTTGTTACTGGAAATTTTTAAAAAATTAGACCATTTGCTCTTAAAATTAGGAGAAAGGAATATAAAACTTTGTTATAAATTCAAGAAAAAAATATATTTCAATTCTATGTTATGACCAATTAAGAGAGAGAGAAAAAGATGGTGAGTTTGGGTGGGAGATAGGGAAGTGTGTGGAAGGAAGATCAAAAGAGAGTTTAAGGGGGGACGATGGAGGAAAAAAAAATACTCTTTGACAGTCTTTCCCCTCCCCCCCCTAAATAATGCTTTTGGTTCTTGTATCCAAGTCCATCTTTTTCAATAGGTTATAGTTGGTATTGAGTCTGAGGTATCATTGACCACTTCAAACTTACTTTGCACATTAACAGTGCTTTCATTAAGCTTTTGAATTGTGTTATGGATAATCAATATCTGTTTCTGCCTTTCCATATAGATTGATTTAAATATCGTTGCTGTTAGAACGCTTTATTGTAAGAAGAAAGTTTAGTTTGGCATTAGGTTGAGCAGCCACAAAATAGTATTTAGTTGATACATGGTGAATACAAGGTGCTGTTCCCTTTTTGATTATGGTGATGTACTTGAACTTTTTATGTTATAGATAAAGCCAAACCTAAAGCCAAAAGAAAAGAAGAACCAAGTTCTATTTTTCAGAGGCAGCGCGTAGATGCTTTACTCCTAGATCTACGACAGAAATTTCCACCCAAATTTGTTCAGGTAATAACTTGTGCTGACAGTTTTTATTTTAAATATGAAATCTGCAAGACCTAAGCATCCATTGTGTCTGCTTGGTGAGCTTACTTTTAAAAATGTATGTTATATTTGTTTCGTATGATTTGTTTAGAGGAAAGAACTGAAAACGATATACATAATGGATCCACAAAAGGAATCCTAAGTTGATGGGAAGATTAAAAGTTTTGTGGAGGAAATGGCATTTCGTATTTTCTTAGAATTATAGAAAGGATGAGAATTCAGAAATTTTGGAAGAGAATATTCCAGATATAGGTTATTTGTAGGAAAATAGGAAGAGTTAGGAAATGGATGATAGTGTGATGAGAATGGTGAATAGGTTGTTAAAGCAACAGATTTGATGTGGAAAGGAGTGAGGGTATAGAATTCAGGGGTAGGGAACCTGCAGCCTCAAGGCCACATGTGGCCTTTTAGGTCCTTGGGTGTGGCCTTTTGACTGAGTCCCAAGTTTTACGGAACAAATCCTTTTATTAAGGGGATTTGTTCTGTGAAGTTTAGATTCAGTCAAGGGGCCTCACTTGAGAACCTAGAGGGCCTTGAGGCTGCAGGTTCCCCAGCCCTGGAGATGAATATGTAGTACAGAAAAGACCTTTAAAGAGGAATAATGGAATTAATAGCAATTCTGTGTTCCACCCAGAAATATTTATGAACCATGTACTTTGTGCTAAGCATTGTGCTAGGCGTGGAAGATACAAAGTCAAAAGCAAAATTGTCTCCTCCCTCAGGGAGCTTACAGTCTAACAGTGTGGACCAAATGTACTGTGTAAGTATATGCAAACTAAATACAGTGTAATTGGATAAGGAGTGAGGTATGGTACTGAATCTGTGTGTGGGGAAGAATGATCAAGAAAGGTTTGTGTAGACTTGATGTGTTCACTAGCCCAGTGACAGGAAGGCACAGACACGTTTTCAAGAGTGATAAGATGCGGTTGGCCCAGAACTTTTCTTCACCTCCATCTTTATACTTTGTGTCTTCAGAAATACAGTTATCAGAAGCCTTCATTTTCTAGCTCTTCATTTTCTGCTGCAGCTCTGAAAGTTGTGGAGAGCTCTCCTCAAGAGCTGCCACAGTTTGGAGTGGTATACTTGAGGACCATTCAGGAAACATTTATTAAGTACCTATCATGTGCAAGGCACCTTGTTATGATTAAAGAATGCAAAGATGAATGAGACATCATTTCTGCCCTTATTTAAAACTACTTGGAAAATGAGTACACGTGTAAGGTACAAAGTTCTGTGAGATCCAGTGAAGGAAAGCTCACTTTACCTGGGGGAGGATCGGGGAGACTTTTTAAGGAGAACGTAGCATCTGAATGGGAATATTTGCAACCAGGAGAGGTGGGAGACACATCCCAGGCATTGGTAGAATTGGAGGTAGAAGGGGGTGGCAAAGAGGGGAGGGAAATAGAACACAAAACAAGGCAAAAGAGGGCAGGACAAGTTCAGGGAGTAATGAGTAGTACAGTTTGGCTGGAAGAGATGTAGTGTGAGATAAGTCTGAAAAGAAAAGATGAAATTAAATTTTGGAGGGCTTTGAAGGCCAGGCTAAAGACTTGGAGCTTCTATTTGGTAGTAAAAAGAGTTGGGGAACTGCATGAGCGGATTTGGCAAAACATGAGTCATGTTCAAGGGTCTAGGAATAATCCAGTTTGCCTGGAGTCTAGAGTGTGTGGGGGCGAATAGTGTGAGATAAGGCTGGAGAACAGTAGGTTGGGGCTCTCGTGTCAGTGGGAATATCCGAACTATAAAAAAGTCATGTAGCCTCTCCACAGTCTCATATCTGTTCCTTCCTTTACACTCCCACCGCGTGGGTCAAGCCCTAAATAATTCTTTATTGGTCTATTGTACTGTCTTGTCTTTCACGCTTCCCATGTCCCTCTTAACCATGACCCATGAGTAGATTGTGATGTGTGCTACACCTCCAGACCTTTGTCTCTCTGTCACACACATACATATGTATACACACAAAGTGATTTCTAAATAATTAAACAACACTTTATGATCTTCATAAGTGTATTATTATCTCCTAATTTGTTTTATACTTATCTTCTACTGAGTTACTCGATCTTTGGGCCCAGGGACTGCGTCTCATTTATCTATGTATTATCTTCATCGTGTAGCACTATGTATTCTATGTAGTACTTACTAAATATTTACTAAATGAGTTATGTCCTCAGATGGTTCTAGATGACAGTAGACTCGTCTACTTCATCATTTCTGATCAGGAATGCCTTGGGAACCTTCTTGGTCTCCATTGTTCCCTTCCACTTTATTTCCTCTACTGCTTTGAATAAGACTGCTGTCAGTAGAATGAGGCCTTTGTTAGGTATATTTGGGTTGGGTTGGGATTATTTTTGGTGCAGTGAATTTGATGTTTAAAATTTTGCTCTAATTTACCTTTAGGTTTTTTGTCAGATCTGAAGGGATGGGAAGATTTAGTACTACTGAAGAAAAATGTGTTAGAGGAAGATGAAATTTTTGCTTTTTAGGATGAGGCATTCCAACAGTGTCGCATGAATATCATTGAGACTGTTGTAGCTTATTTAAATTTTGTTATAATTTTATAAGATTTATAAAAGCAAAAACAAGAAGAAAAAATAGCATAGTATATAGATAGAGCCCTGGACTGAGACCAGGATACCTGTATTCAAATCCCTGCTTTGACTCTTTCTGGCTCTGTGATTAGCTCCTGATGCTTTGTTTGCTTATCTGTAAAATAAGGATAATAATATTTGTACTCTGCACCTCCTAGGGTGGTTGTGAGAATCAATCAGTTTATTAAGCACCTACTCTCTGTTAGGCACTGGGGATACAAAAAGAGGCAAAAGACAGCCCCTGCACTCGGGGAGCTTATAGTCTAATGGGAGAAACAACAGGCAGATAAATCTATACAAGCAATATATATGCAGGATAAATAGGAAATAATTAACAGAGAAGGCATTAGAATTAAGAGGTGTTGGAAAACACTTCCTGAAAAAAGAAGAGGTCAAATCGTGTTCTCTCTCTCTCTCTCTCTCTCTCTCTCTCTCTCTCTCTCTCTCTCTCTCTCTTTCTCCCCCTCTCCTCCTCTCTCTCCCCCCCTTCTCCTTCTCCCTCACCCCTCCCCCTCTCCCCCTCCCCCTCCCTCTCTCTTCCCCCCCTTCTGTCTCTCTCTACCTGTGCATACACACATAGTGTGTGTGTGTGTATATGTGTATATATTTCTTTTCTATGGTCTTCTTCAATATTTCCCTCCTGCTCCAAAAAAAAAAAAGCCTGAACCCTTTCCTTTAAAGAAAAAAAAATCTGGGTAAATCTTAAAGTGCAATGTAAACGAATTGTTATTAATAAGCTGCTTCTTTTTCTTGTTGCAGCAAAAGCCTGGAGAAAAGCCTGTCCCAGGTATGAACATCTTACATTCTTAGCAAATTGGAAATAAAAATAATAGCTTGTTTAGGGCAAAAGTAACCTCCCTCAATAGATTTTTTTGATGGTAGGAGTGGCAGACTCTAGGCTATATGAATAGAGTGAACTAGTTACTTTGTCCTCCTAGACTTACTGCATTTTATTGTTGCTTACCTCTAAGGCCTTCTAAATTGTCAAGAAAGTGACACTGAACCATTTCAAACAGTTCTTTCATGGTAGAGAAGTATTGGTGCCTGCAGTGAATTATAGATATTTTGTATATGAAATTTTTATATAATGCATTATATGTGCATCACAGTAATGCATATGTGTGCATTTTGAAAGGGTTCTGTTTTTCATTGAACTCTGTAGGATTTATTGAAAGATCTGAGTGAAAGAATTGAACTTGAAGTCAGAGAAAAAAATGATACATCTTTTTGTCTTTAAAGGACAGTTGGTCTCAGAAGAACATTCAAAGAGTTCTTCCTGACTGTGTCACACTTAGCTTTAGATCATAAGTGCTAAAAAAGTAGGGCAGGATCTCAATATTTTGGGAATTTAAATGGACCTTAAAATATCAATTCCCCCCCCCAAAAAAAGAATTATATCATTTGTAATTGATATTTTTAAAAGGAATTTTTAAAAAGTATAACCTCATTTTCAACATGGTGTTTTTGTTATTAGTGGATCAGACCAAGAAGGAGCCAGAACCTATACCTGAAGCGATAAAAACAGAGGAAAAAGAGACCCCCAAAAATGTTCAGCAGACAACTAGCACTAAATGCCCCCCTGAGAAACGAATGAGACTGCAGTGAATGTTGGGCTGTTATTTCCCCAGCACCAAAGAGAAACGTACAAAATTCTCCTTCTCTGGATGACATCAGACTTCTGCAGTAAAGACTTTATATCATTACAGCATTTAAAATCCTTTGTTACAGGTTTCTCTTTTTTATAAGAAGCTCTTGTCTCTAGGAAAGGATTTATTTTATCTCCTTTCTTTGTATGTTAGATTTTTTTTCATTAATCTTTTATATGTTTCCCCACATCAGTTTTATGTGTATATATGTGTTTATCAAATAAAATAACTTTATAGAATATTGGATTTGGGATGTTTTTTGTTTGTTTGCTTTGTTTCTTCACTAGTAAATTGTGGTACTCTGTGTCTGGATCTTCATCTAGATAGCTTTCACTGCCCATCTTCTGGTATATGACCTGGTAACTTGGTATTTCCAACCTAATGTCATTAATACTATTACTCTAAAGAAAGAGGTAACTATTTCACTGCATAATCATTGCAGATTTTATGGCAAACTGCAAAAAAGTGGGGTGCGACCATTACGTGAACTTTTCTTTCTTTTTTTAAACTGTGCTGGTATTAGTCAAAAATCATATATTACTAAACTATCTCTGGTGCAAGATTAGGATGCATGGAATACTCGTGAATATACATTAAAATTAAATACTGACAATGTGTGTGCTCTGAGAATTGAGACTCGCAATATGTGAGAGAAATGTGTATCCGTATGTCACTGGTGAATACATTGCTGCTCTGTTTACCTTTTAAGCGGCATAATGAACAGAATTACACCATGTGACAATTATGCGATGAAAGGTTATAAATCAATTTTTGGATTGAAAAAACGGTGTGATGATTATGTGGTGAAATACAGTATTTGTTGTCAACTTTAGGGGTGACCTGTGTCAGGTTAAATGATTCTTTTAAGTTGGTGTGTGTTTGTTTTTTTCTGTTCCATCCCCCACTTCTGGCAGGGAAAGGGTAAGTTAATCAGCTAAGTGATTATGTAGTAATATGAGATATAACACCAAAATACCTACATTAAATCAGATTCTAGGATGAGCTAAAGATGAATCCTGAATGCCCAGATGAGTGAATTTAAAAATACAGAGTTCTGGGAAATTTAGACGTTAGCTCATTTGGGGCCTTGTTTCAGTGTAGGTTTTGTGAGTACAGAGAAGAATATCAGGCAAGGCATGAAGAGCTCCCTTCCCCTTTTTTTAAACTTTCTTTTTTATTGCTACAAACTTAACAAATATGAATATTTTTACATACAAAGACAAACGTTAAAAGAGGACTGCATGTGAAACCATCAATCTCTGCTAGGTATAGCATGAATTTTAAAAATATATTTCAAATTTAGCACTACAGTTCTAACACTTTTACTTATCTATATCTTCTTCCGAACTTGTGATCTCTTCTGTTCATTTTTCAGAGATTCATTGATGCTCTTTGATTTCTTTCCAATTTTTTTTTTAGTATCACTATCACAGCCCCCACACTTCACTTCTAACTCTTCTCCTCAAACTAAAAGTCCTATCTTTGTAATAAGTGTAATGAAAAAAAAGAGATCCATACTTTGGTAATGTCTGAAAATGAATGTCTCATTTTGTACCTATAGTCCATCAATTTGGTGGAAGACATGATTCCTTATTAGTCCAATGGCATCATCATTGGCCATTGCATTGATTATATCTATTAAGTCTTGTACAATTGATTTCCTTTACAGTGTTAAAGTCATTATATTGTTCTTCTGTTCATTTCATTCATTATCAGTTCATATAATTTCTAGGTGTCTGTGGCTCCATCCCTTCATTTTTGATATAATATTCCATTACTTCCTTATACCTTAATTTGTTCCGCCATTTGCTTCAATAAATGAGCACCCAATTTGTTTTCAGCTATTTACAACAAAAATCATTGCAATTAACATTTTTAGACATGGATCTCTTCCCTCTCTATTTGACTTGTTTGGTAGCATTAGCCTACTAGCAATATTGCTAAATCAGAGGTTATACACAGGTCAATGACTTTCCCATACACTTTCAAATTGCTCTAAAAAATGATTGGACCATTTAGCTCTACCAGTAGTATATGTTAGTATGTCTGTCCTCCCAGAGCCCCTAATTTAACAATTGTCACTTTCCTTCTTTTTGTCGTCTTTGCCAATCTGATGGGTGTGAAGTAGAACACAAAGAGATATTTTACTTTGCATAGCTCAGTGATTTGGAAATTTTTCATGTTGTTAATAACTTTTCTTTATTCCCTTGAACGTTCTGTTCATATTCACTGCCCATGTTTTCCATGCAAAATAACTTATTGTATATTTGTAACAATTTCTTACATATCTTGGATAGCAGGCCTTTATTACAGAAGTTTGCAGCAAAGATTTTTTTCCCCAATTAACTGTTTCCCTTCTAATGTCATTAATCTTGTTTGTGAAAAAAATTTCAATTTTGTGTAATCAGGATTGTTTATTTTAGCTTCTATGTTCTTCTCTATCCCTTGTTTGGTTAAGAATTGTTTTCCCTATTCAGTTTTGAGGGTATCTCACTCCTACCCCCTCCCAATTAATTTATGATAAAGCCTTTTATATTTAAGTCATGTGTTCGTTTGGAGTTTATTGGGTTATATTGTATGAGATGTTAGTCTAAACTTAGTTTCTGACAGATTACTATCCAGTTTTTTGATCATTTTTTGTCCAATAGTGAGTTCTTACTGCAGAAGTCAGATTCTTGGGCTTACTAGTTTCATACTGTTCATACTCGTGTGCTTCTAGGTCTCAAGTAGGTAAACTGTTCCACTCATAAACTTTTCTATTTTTTTTTAAACAAGTACCAAAGAGTAGTGATGATTACTGCATTGTAGTATAGTTTGAGAATTGGTATTGGTGGGTTCCCATTCTCCCACCATTTTTTCCCACTGCTTCCCTTGATATTCTCAGCATTTTATTCCTTCGGATTCATGTTATTAATAAATTTTCTAGTTCTCTATAGTGACTCTTTAGTAATTTGGTATGGGGCTGAATCTATAATTTAGATAACTCACCTTTACTATATTGATACTGTCTAGTATTTCTCCAATCATTTAGTTCTGTCTTTATTTCTCTAGAGTTTTTGTAGCTGTAATTGTAGAATTCCTGTTTTGATGGATGAACTCCCAGATAATTCATACATGTAACTTTTAAATGAAATTTCTTTTTCTATCTCTCCTGGATTTTGTAATGTACAGAAAGGATGCTAATTCCTATCAGTTTATTTTATATCCTACTTTGCTGAAGCTGTTGCTTCAGTTAGGTTTTTAGTTGACTCTCTGAGGTTCTGTGAGTGAACCATCCTACCATCTGCAAAAAAGTGGTCATTTTGTTTCCTCTTTGCCTATCCTCACATTCTTTCAATTTATTTTTCTTATTAATTCTAGCATTTCTATAGCTCTTATCAAATAATAATGATGAAGTGGACATCCTTGCTTTATCCCTGATCTTATTTAAAAGACACCTACTTTTCTCTGTTACAAATGATGCTAGCTCTTGGTTTTAGGTACGTATTTTTGGCCATATTAGAGAAAGGTCTATTCATTCCTGTTCCACTTAATATTTTTAACACAAAGGAATGCTGCATTTTGTCAAAAGCTTTTTCTTGCATCTATTGATAAAATCAATGATTTTTATTGTGCTTGTTACTAATATGTGGTCTTAAGTTTCTAGATAGTGAATCAATCTTGTATCCCTGGCATAAATCTTATCTGGTCTAATCCTTTTAACATGTTGTAACCTCTTTGCTAATAGTTTCACATCAATATTCAATAAAGATATTGATCTATAATTTTCTTTGCCTCTCCCTCATTTAGGTATCAGGACTATTTTTGTCTTATAGAAAAAATCTGGTACAATTCCTGCTCCCCCTCCGCCCCCTTTTTCTTTTGCAATAAGTTTGTCTAAGAGTTAAATTCTTCTCAAGCCTTTTGTTTTAACTCTGTGTAAATCTTTGTTTCCATCTCTCCTACTTCTCCTGCCCTCCCTCCTCAAACCTCCCCATATCTAAGCTTTGTGGCTCTCTGCTTTATCAGCACAGTAGAATGGTGTCTGCCACACTAACCCTACTTTTAGCTCTAACCCCTCAATCTAAGATATTATTACTTGAAGGTGACACACTATACTTTTCTGCTAAGCAGAAGTGAAAAAAAAAATTCCTGAGGTTCCAGAGGTTTGTACTTGTCCATTCAATCCCAACCCTAGTTAAACAATCCCCCAAGGATAATTGGGAAAAATCTTTGCTATGGCTCTAGGACTTCCACTGCAATTAGCTAACTTCTTCCTTGCACTTGGCTGCTGCCTCTTAACAGCAGGCTCAGTGACTGGGTCTTCTATGTTGAAAGGACTGAATCAGGATAGTGAATCTAGAACTTGAATTATCCACCTTTCTCATATTAAGATGAGAAAAATAAGGCCTATAGAGATGAAATGATTTGCTCAGGGTTACTTAAGTCACAGAACTAGGACCTGAAACTATCCCCTGACTCCAGTCCCAGCAGAAAAGCCCAATTTAGCCATCCACTGGTCCTTTTTGAAAGAGTAGTCAAAGCTTTGATGTACCTATGCTAGAGAAACATAAGTAAATGTGGGTAAATTCTTTGCAGCCATGAATCTCTGCATAGCCTAGGATCAGTATGTACTTGCAATACAAAAAACCAGACTGGAGTAATTTTTTTCTGGGACTCGTGTTGCTTCAAATGGGCTTATATACAGAGAGTCAAGGTTAATGGAGCCACTGCTATTACCTGGGGTATTTTGAAAAAGAAGATGAGGGGTGGGGGGGTGGGGGTGGGTTGGGACTAGGAAAGGAAAGCAGAGCAGGACTGCGCTTAACTATTAATGCAGAGACACTTAAACTTTTGCTCATAAAGTAAAGGAAGGAAGGAAAAATAAAGATTCTACCTTACATTTGAATATGCTGAGCATGGCCTTCAAACTCAGAGGTGCAGCTAACATTAAAGTTTAGAACGTAGATACTGATGAAGAAACAGCTATCAGGTGTGATTTTCAGGGAAGATGCATTCATTTCCATAATCCAAAGCAAAAATTTTTCAGGATTTCTCTTTCTCTCTCTCTGTAAAGAGAAAATCCAATTCATGCTGGGGTGAAAAACATTTAGGAACTACCTGTTTCCACCTTCATTCTGGATTGGTGGTAGGTTAGGGAATAGGAAAGAGGGGGAAAAAAAAGAAACAGTAACTCCACCGGAAGACAACCAGGCTAATCTCAATACTTCTCCTTGACTGAAAACTTTTTATCTGATCCTAAGCACTAATCTCAATGTCCTGCTATAATGATAAACTCTCTTAACCTTTTATTTAAATAGTCATTCCAACAGATCCAATACATATAGAACTGGTCTAGCACACATGCAACTCTGGAACATATAAATTCCTCACCGAAAAGCACCATGGAGATTTATATTAGGTTCTATTACTTCTGATAATTGAAGGTTTGGTGATACATGAAGGTCAGTCAAAACAAAACTCCATACCAATACTAGCATCTATTAGAAATTGAGCCAAGACCAAGGCACCATATCATTGAAGTAAAAAAGTGGAGTCATTCAGCATTGTATTTAGTAATCATCTATTACAAACAATATTTTTGTTAGGTTGTTGTTTGGGGCTTGGTTGCCAGATAAAAAAGATCTTTATTAACCAACTATACTCATTTGACACAAGAAATCTAGATGTTACTTACTCTTACAGAGATACTCTCAGAAAGCTCTAGAAATTACCTCTTACTACAGAGTTTGCTTTAAAGTTACAAATGAAGAACAGAGTGTTTACCAAATCCAAGGAGAAAACAAGTCAAATTTATACTTTGTGATGTTAGATCGTAGTAGTCAATATTATACAGTTTCAAGGACTTCCAGGACATCCTGGAAAGAAAGAAAATTTGGAGCCAAAAATAAAATTATATTTTTAAAAAACAGGGAGCAAGGAGGAGATTTACAGAGAGGAATATTCTAGAAAATATTAAAGGGATTGTCTATGAGCATTTAAAAAGGGGAAACCATGATCGCAATGAGCTTATATGGGTTCATCAAGAAAAGTTCAGGGGAAACAAACTTCATTTTCCTTGATAGGCTTACTAGACTCATAAATCAAGGTCATGAGATTGAAATAGTATACTTGGTGGCATTTGACAGCATCTCAAACTATGTGAACTGATAGTAGACTCTGTTGTTTATTTCTGTCAGGGACCAACTCTTTGTGATTGGGGTGTTCTCGGCAAAGATCCTGGAGTGGTTTGCGATTTCCTTCTCCAGCTCATTTTACAGATGAGGAAACTGAGGCAAACAGGGTTGAAGGACTTGCACAGGGCCGTACAGCTATTACGTGTATGAGGCTGAATTCAGGTCTTCCTGGCTCCAGGCCACTGCGCCACCTAGCTGCCTAAGATGCATTTAAAACAGTGAACATCTAGACACAGAGAGGGATGATTAAAGGGGAGGGGGAGCAGCATGTCAGCCTTGAGGAGAATCTTGAAGAGCTACAGGTTTTTCATCAAATTCACAAGTGCCATGAGGCTAGGAGAAATGACTAGTATATTTGATGACAGAATCTGAGTTCAAAAATATTGCAACAGGCCGAATCTAATAAGATGATTTGGGGGAATGGAGAGTTAGGGACACAAAACCTATGGTTTCATCAGTGTAGCAAATTCCTGATGAGGAAATCCCCTTTGCCAGTGAAGATCAGCGCTGGCTCAGTGACTGTGTAGCTGCAGAGAAACTAGAAACTTCGAAAAATGCCTGGGTCTCTGAGATTAGGTGACTTGTCTAGGGTTAGTAGGTGTCAGGGGAAGACGAGTCTTCCTGACTCTGAGTCAGCTAGGCTGCCTCTCAAATGAAATTTAGTAGGGATGAATACTAAGGTCGAGTTAAATTTTTTTTAAAACGTGAATGGGTGCATGATGGGGAAGGCCTGTCTAGATAATCCATGTGAAAAAGAGCAGGAGGTTTTTATTGGACTTCTAGCTCAGTATGGGTCCTAGGTTACATTAATAGAATGTGTACTGCAGAGGCAGCTGGATGGTGTAGTGGATAGAGCTCTGGGCCTGGAGTCAGGGAAGAACTGAGTTCCAATTTAACCTCAGATGCTTATAGCTGTGGGACCCGAGGTAAGCCCTTTCACCTCTGCCTGCCTTAGTGTCCTCAACTGTGAGATGGGAGAAATAATAGCACTGTGAGAAATAATTCATTTGGACCCTTACTCTATTTCGATCAGTATTGATCAGTGTAATGTTCTACATAAATCTTATAGAGATAGATATGTTCTTATAGTGGGCCCCAAGTTTTAATGTAACGTTCACTATTTGTTTACCAAGTTATGAGGTTCGCTTGTGCAACCACAAAATATCTCCATTGTTTTACTCAAATTCCATGTTCAAACTCAACACAGGTGGGATGCCTAAATGCTTTGGAAAGTCCCCCAATTTATTGTTGTGCCTCCGGACCATTCTCTGTTGTCCAACATGAGCAGGTGACCATCTTATGACCTTCTTTTGACCTCCACCTGCTCAGTGGAGATGCCCCGTGCTTCACGCAACCTATGACCTCCCTGCTATGTCATTCTTGGCCTTCAAGAGCAAGATCTATCAACCAAGGAGAATCTGCATTTCACCATGCCTCTTTTGCATATTTGGGTATCAAATCCTACAAAAACAAGGTCCTGGAAGAAGGAGGCATCTTAGATTGTGAGGAAGATCTGAGGTCCACTTCATTAGAGGCGACCATGGACCCTTCAATACAGTGCCATTGGCTCAGAGCTCTGCCTCAGAGGTTTTACTTGCAGATTGGGCAATTTTAATCCCCACAGCACCTGCCTCCCAGGGTTGTTGTGAGGGTCAAATGAGGATGAGAGAGATGATTATTTCTTTCATGCATTGATAATCAATTAATGAATTAGAACCAGTATTTCATTAGAAGGTTGTGGGCTGTTCGGTCTCTGAAGGACATTTTTGGTGGATGAAATGACATATATCTGCAGGTACATGCCTTTTGATCCTGGGTGGGAGACCCCACCCAACTAGAGAAACTTGCAAAGAATTTAATCTAAGGTGAATTCTGGCCCATTGTCTTCCACTCAGCCAGTTCTGAGCAGAGGTGGACCCACTTTTGTGTAGACTGCCTAAGGTGGGGGTGGACTGGATAAGAGATGTCCACCTCTCATTATAATATTCATTTTTCTCATTGTTAACCAATCAGAGTTGATTGCCACCCTCATAAACATCCTCTCTTCTATGGACATATACATGTTGAGTGGGTTCCTTGAGGGGTCTTTGGCGTTCGAGAGTGACACTGACCCCTTCTATTAATTATTGCTATTATGATTAATAAAATAATTACGCAGAAACTATGTCTCTTGAACTTTTTATATGTCACAAGGGCAATATTTTAAAATGCTTGGCACATACTAAGTAGTTAGTAAATTATTATTTCCTTCCTTCCTTCCTACTATCTAGAAAGAGGACGATTATAGACCCTCTATATTGTATCTGCTCCAATGATAGCAGCAGTATTATGTTCAGTTCTTGGTGTTACATTTTAGGAAGGACATTAACAAACTTAAGCATGTTCAGCGGGGATTGACCAGAATGGTGAGGGTACTTAAATCCATAATTGTGAAGAATGTTTGAAGCAACTAGAAATTATATTAACCTAGAGAGGAGAAACCTTTGGAGGTGGCTAGGTGGCTCAGTAGATAGAGCACAGGGCCTGAAATCAGCAAGATCTGAGTTCAAATCCAACCTCAGATACTTACTAGCTATGTGACCCTGGGAAAGTCAGTTAACCTCTGTTTGCCTTAATCCACCAGAAAAGGAAATGACAAACCACTTTAATATCCTTACCCAAGAAACCCCATGGACACTATCAGTAATGGCAGAGAGAGTAACCTTATTTTGCTTGGCTCCAAAGTGAAGAACTAGAAGCAACAGGTTGAAGCTGCAGAAAGACAACTTTTGACTCAATAGATAGAGGAACATCTTGGACGGGATACTACTGGACTGTTGGTGGAGTTGTGAACTAGTCCAATATTCTGGAAAGAAATTTGGAACTTCACTCAAAAGGCTATAAAACCATGCATAGCCTTTGACCTAGCGATAACCCCATAAAATATCCCCCAGGTACAGCTGCTGTTCCCACTAGTGACCCAGGATGGAATTATCAAAAGAGTGAGGATAGGGAAAAGAGAGGCCCTATGGTAATTTGCCTTGTTAGAAGGCCCAAGAACAGCATTTCAAAAGCAAATACATTTTCAAAAAATTAGGGAAATTACTCAGAGAGAAAGGGAAAACCCTGCCCTTTTCCAAAACCAGCTATTAGAAGCTATTAAAAAGTATACATAGTAGCTACTATGGTGACAGAGAAAATCAGAGTTCAACTCAAAAAAAGACAGTGACATCAAAACAGCTACTCTAAAGCTTCAAAGAAAATGTAAAATAGTCACAAACCCAAAAAAACTTCTTAGAAGAGCTTTAAAAGGACTTTAAAAATCAAATAAGAGAAGAAAAATTAGGAAAAAATTAGAATAGTGCAAGAAAATTATGAAAAGAAAGCCAATCAATTGGAAAAAAGAGATCTGAAAACTTACAGAAGAAAATAATTCCTTAAAAATTAGAATTGGGCAAGGAGAAGCTAATGACTTCACAAGTCACCAAAAACCATAATAAAACAAAAGAATGAAAAAATAGAAGAGAATATAGAAAACATATTGAGGAGAGACAGTATAAGAATTGTTGGACTACCTGAAAGTTATGATCAAAAAAGAGTCTAGGCAGTATACTTCAAGAAATTATTAAGGACAATTGCCCTGAAGTTTTAGGACTAGAGGGTAAAATAGAAATTCAAAAAAATCCAGTGATCACCACTTGAAAGAGATCCCAAGATGAAAACTCAAAGGAACATTATAGCTAAGTTTCAAAGCTCCTCGGTCAAGGAGAAAATACTACAAGCAATCAGAAAGAAACAATTTAAATATTATGGAGCTACAGTCAGGATAACACAAGATTTAGCTGCTTCTCTATTAAAAGACTAAAGGGCGTAGAACATAATATTCCAAAGAGCAAAGAAGCTGGATTTGTAACCAAAAGTAACTTACCCAGCAAAGCTGAGAAAGAAAGATATTTAACTAGAATTAAAGGACTTTCAGGCATTCTTGAAGAAAAGACCATAACTGAATGGAAAATTTGACCTACCAGAATCAGGAGAAAACATAAGAAGGTAAACATGAAAGACCAATTATAGGGGATTTAATAAGGTCAAACTGTTTATTCTTACATAGGAAAATGATATCTGTAACTCTTAAGAATGTTATCATTACTAGGGTAGTTTGAAACAGCACATATAGAAGGCTTGGAGTTTAGTTAAATATGATGGGATGATCCTAAAAAATAAAATCGGGTAGAGAGAGATAAAATGGAGCAGGTATACAAATGAGGCATAAATGAAAGAACTGTTAGAGTGGAAGGCAGGAGGGCTGGAGGGCTGGTAGTGCTAGAACCTTATTCTCATCATTACTGCGTTAAAGAGGGAATGACATGCATATCTAGAAGGGTATAAAATTCTTCTTAACTTACAGGGGGATACAATAAGGGAGGGGTTCTTAGAAGAGTATGCAGATTAAGAAATAAGAGGGCAAAAGGAGAGGACAAGAGAAGGACTCAGGAAGGGTGTGAATTAGAGAGGCTATTGTCAGAAGTAAATTGAACATCTGGGGAGGGATAGAGTAAAAAGAGGGAGAGAAGTATAAATAATGAGGAAAAATAGGATGGAGGGAAATATACAACTAATAATTATAACTTTGAATATGAATGGGGTGAACTTACCTACAGAATGGAAATAGATAGCAGAACAGTTTAAAAACCAGAATCCAACAATATGTTGTTTACAAGAAACACATTTAAAAATGAGAAATCCACATAGAGTAAGAATAAAAGTCTGGAGTAGAATGTATTATGCCTCAGCTGATGCAAAAAACAAAACAAAACAAAAAAATCAAAACAACAAGGCAGGGATAGCAATTATAATCTCAGACAAAGTTAAGCTAAAATAGATTTAATTAAACAGGAAAACTACAATATATTAAAAGGTATCATAAATAATGAAGTAATATCAATACTAAATCTATATGCACCAAATGCTATAGCATCTAAATTTTAAAAGGAAAAGCTAAATGAATTACAGGTGGAAATAGATATAATAGTGGAGGATTTCAACCTTTCCCTCTCAGAACTAAATAAATCTAACCCAAAAATACTTAAGAAAGAAATCAAGGAGAGGAATAGAATAAGCTAGATATGATAGCTATCTGGAGAGAATTTAATGGGAATAGAAAGGAATACACCTTTTCTCAGTGGTATATGGCACCTTTATAAAAATTGGCCACATGATAGGGCATACAAACTTTATCGTTAAATGCAGAAAAGCATAAATATTGAATGCATCTTTTTCAGACCATAATGCAATAAAATTATATTTAACAAGGGACCAAGGAAACCCAGATTAAAAATTAACCAGAGACTAAATAACCTAATCTTTAAGAATGAGTGAGTTAAAAAACAAGTCAGTGAAACATTTTTTTTTCACTATGAAAAATGCTTTAATGGTGTTATCTGTACAGCATTTGATGTCAAAGAACAGGAAAACAGCAAGAGCAGAGCACAGTGAGACATGAACATCAGAAAAACAAGTCTGTGACTGAATAAAAAGAGTTCATACGGTTTTCAACATAATTTACAGAATAAGTGATGCACAGCTTTATGCCAACTCCTCTCCAGCCTCCTCCTCAAATTCTCCCTCCTCCTCAGCTGTGGCATCCTGATACTGCTGATACTCAGAAACCAAATCATTCATGTTGCTTTCTGCTTCAGTGAATTCAATTTCATCGATGCCCTCTCCAGTATGCCAGTGTAAGAAAGCCGTTCTGCGGAACATGGCTGTAAACTGCTCAGAAATGCACTTAAAGAGCTCTTGGATGGCAGTACTGTTACCAATGAAGGTGGCAGACATTTTCAGGCCCCAGGGGTGGGATGTCATAAATGGCCATATTCACATTATTGGGAATCCATTCAACAAAATAACTGCTGTTCTTGTTTTGAACATTGAGCATTTGCTCGTCTACCTCCTTCATGGACATACGGCCTCTGAACATGGCTGCCAACATAAGATAGTGCCCATGCTTCGGGTCACAAGCAGCCATCATGTTCTTTGCATCAAACATCTGCTGGGTGAGCTGTGGCACAGTTAAAGCACAGTACTGCTGGCTGCCATGGCTAGTCAGTGGATCAAAGCGAGGCATAAAGAAGTGCAGACGGGAAAAGGGGACATGGTCACTGCCAGCGTTAAACTGCCCTGGGAAACATAAGCAAGTGGTGACGCCACTCATGGTTGCTGACACTAGATGGTTCAGGTCGCCATATGTGGGAGTGGTCAATTTCAGGGTTCTAAAACAGATATCATAGAGGGCTTCATTATCAATACTCATTCCTATTAAGAACACTTGAAAGCATAGGTATAAATGGATTTTTCCTTAAAATGATAAGAAGCATCTACCTAAAACCATTAATAAGCATAATTTGTAGTGGGGATAAGCTAGAAGTCTTCCCAATAATATCAGGAATGAAACAAGTATGTCCATTATCACCAATATTATTCAACATCATATTAGAAATGCTAGTAATAGTAACGAGAAGAGAAAAAATTGAAGGAGTCAGAATGGGCAATGAGGTAATAAAACTATCCCTTTTTGCAAATGACATGATGATATACTTGGAAAATGCTAGAGAATCAACTAAAAAGTTAGTTGAAATAATTATTTTAGCAAAGTAGTAGGATATAAAATAAACCCACATAAATCATCAATATTTATATATATCACCAACAAAACCTTGAAATAAGAGATAGTAAGAGATAACCCATTTAAAATAACCATAGACAGCAAAAAATACCTGGGACTGCCAATACAATATACCTGGGAAGACAAACCAAGGAACTGTATAAACATAATTATAAAAATACTTTTTTATAAATAAACCATATATATAAATATAAATAAATAAATATTTTTCAGTATGAATAAACCAGATATATAAATAAGTAAACCAGATTTAAATAATTGGAGAAATATTAATTGTTCGTGGGTGGGCAGAGCCAATATAATAAAAATGGCATTTCTATATAAACTAATCTACTTACTCAATGCCTTCCCAATTAAATTACAAAAAAAAAGTTATTGAGCTAGAAAAAAATAAAATTCATTTAGAAAAGCAAAAGGTCAAGAATAGCAAAGGAATTAATGAAAAAATGTAAAGGAAGGAGGTTTAGCAGTACCAAATCTTAAACTATATTAAGATGGTAAGTATAAAACTTATCTAGTACTGGCAAAAACAATAGAAAGCTGGATCAGTGGAACAGAGTAGACCAACAATACATAGTAGAGTTGGGTTTTACAGTTGTAAAAATTTAATTTGGGAGGATAAGAATTCAGTATTTGGTAAAAATTTTTGGGAAAACTGGAAAGCAATCTGGCAGAAACTAGGTTGACCAATATCTTACACCATTTAAGGTCAAAATGTATACATGACCTAAACATAAAGGGAGATATCATAAGTAAACTAAAAGAACATGGGACATGTTATCTATCTTACTTATGGATAGTAATAGAATTTATGAATAAACAAGAGATAACATTGTGAGATGTAAAATGAATAATTTTGATTTCATTAAATGAAAAGGTTTTGCACACACAAAAAAAAACCCAAATATAGCCAAGAGTAAAAGGAAAGCAGAAAATTGGGGGAGGGGAATTTTTATGGACAGTTTATTGGATAAAGGTCTCATATCTCAAATATGTAGAGAACTTTGTCAAACTTATAAGAATATGAGTAATTCCCCAATTGTTGTTGTTTATCCTTCAACAGCAACAACAACAAGAAGCATATGAGTCATTCCCCAAATGATAAATGGTCAAAGTATATGAACAGGCAGTTTTTGGGTGAAGAAATCAAAGCTATATACAGTCATATGAAAAAATGCTCTAAATTATTATTGATTAGAGAAATGCGAATTAAAATAACTTTGAGATATCATCACCTATCAGACTGGCTAAAATGATAGAAGGGGAAAATGACAAATGTTGGAATGAATGTGGAATGATTGGGACATTAATACAGTATTTTGGTGGAACGGTATCAGTTGGAACTGATCCAACCATTTTTGAGAGCGATGTGGAATTATGCTCAAAGAGTTATAAAGTTGGATGCCCTTTGACCCAGCAATAGTACTATTAGGTCTGTTTCCCAAGGTGACTCCAAAACATTCCCGGGAAAAAAGGAAAATAACCTAAATGTTCTAAAATATTTACAGTAGCTCCCTTTGTGGGGAAATTGAGGGGATGTCCATCAATTGGGGAATGACTAAACAAATTGTGGCATATGATTGTAATGGAATACTAGTATGCTGTAAGAAATCATGAGCAGATTGATTTTTAGAAAAACATGGAAAGACCTGCACAAAATGAGTGAAATGAGGAAAACCAAAAGAACTGATGTATACAGCAACAGTAATATTGTTTGAAGAATAACTGTTAATGGCTAAGCTATTCTAAATATTCAAATCCACTACAAAGGTCCTATGAAAGTGCTATTCAACTCCAGAGAAAGAAATAATAGAAGAATGCATAATGCAGTTTTACATATCTGTATATAAAACTACATGTATATCTATATTACATATATCTATATATAATTATACATCTCTGCGTAAAATGGTGACCGTCTCTAAGTGCAGAGTGGGGAGAGTAGTGCGGGGTGGGGAGGGAGGAAGACAGTTTGGAACTTAAAATTTAACGAAAATAAATCAGTAAATTTGAATAAAAAAAAAAAGGAAGGCATGCTGTCCAAATGTGAACTCCCCCTCTCAAAACCTCAGATATTATAACCATCAGCAAAATGGTTATAATATCTCTAATACTTCATGGGGTGGAATGCTAGTGCACACATGGGAATTACACTGTCCAGAAGTGAGCTCTGATTGTCATTATCGCTAGAGCCATCTCCGTGGGTCAAGTGAGGCTGTTGCCCTGCTTTCTTTCCTCTCGCGCTCCGCAACAACCGCATGACCAGTACAAATAACTGCCTTCAGAGCACGGGTTTCACCGCGAGGCTCGGAGAGACTTCAGAGGCTGCCAGCAGAGCCTCTCCGGCACTCAAGGATCACAACGGAGGGACCGGTCTCGGTCTCGCCCCCTTGTCCCTGGACCTGCCCGGAGTCTTTCGCTCTCTTCATCAGCTCCTTGACAGCTGCTCTGGGGACCTTCTCCCAGAGGCCCCGCCATGGGGGCAACTGTAACAGGGGGTGTTCCCTTACTGAGAGGCCCCCTGCTGTTGCTGGGGCTAAGTGCGCTTCTGGCCCCCGCCAGCTGTCTCGACATGTCCCTCCAACGTCCCCGAGCGTCGGCTGAACTAGTGATCCCCAAGGAAATAAGCTCTCCGATGTGGCACTCGGAGATGTCCGGGCAGGTCTCTTACAGCCTGCATATCACAGGCAAGAAGCACACCTTGCACCTACTACCCAAGAAAATGCTGCTACCCTGGCACCTACCCGTGTTCACCTACGTAGCCAATGGTGTCCTGCAGGAGGAGGATCCCTTCTTCCGGAATGACTGCTACTACTACGGCTACATGGAAGGGATCCCCAAGTCCTTAGCTGCCCTCAGTACCTGCTTGGGTGGGCTCTGGGGGATGCTTCAGGTAAACGAGAAACATTATCAAATCCAGCCCGTTTCGTTTTCCTCCACCTTTGAACATCATCTCTATCCGATAGCAAACACGGGCGCTTCTAATCTGACCCGTGCTTTAGCCAGAGGGGGGGTACATGAGGACTTCTTCCAGGCCCAGAAAGCCACATCGCCTTCACCCACAGCCACTTTTGATGATGTCCATTCGCGCAGGCAGAAGGTGGAGATGGGAGTTGTGGTGGAGAAGTTGCGGAACGAATTCCGGAGCATTAATAATACCGTGTTGCTCCAGGACATGCTGTTCACACTCAACCTGGTGGACACGCTTTTTATGCAGATCAAGGCACACGCCTCTTTGTCCTCACTGGAAATCTGGACCAATCCTAGCCCTATAAATATCGTTCAGAAGCTGCAGAATATTCTTCGTAATTCTGCTGAACCCGAAAGTTGGAGCCCCGGGGAGGAGCAACTTTGTGATTTAGTTCGTCTTTTCCAGCAGCATAGTTCCCACCTTATCTTTGGAGTAGACCCCAGGACTGCAAAATGCAACCCTTATCCCAGTTTGGCTTTTAAGGCTAACCGTGGAATCCAGTTGATCTTTTTCTCGGTCCTTGTTTCCTGTGAAACGAGGCATGACTTAGGAAAGCCCAGTGATGAGGAAAACTTGCACGGTCAAAGGAAACCTTGCCTCATGGACAGTAGGGCCCAAACCTCTGGTTCCTCTGGCTGCACTTTGGATAGTCATCTGCCTTCAGTGGGCAGCAGGGCCAACTCTCTCAGTGGGAGCTCTGAGAAGAAGATGGAAGAGCAGATATGTGGAAACAAAGTTATGGAGGAAGGAGAGGAATGTGACTGTGGCTCGGAGACAGAATGCAGAAAAAATCCCTGTTGTCAGCAAGGTTGTATTCTTTCCAAAGGTGCCAAATGTAGCACTGGACTATGCTGTAAAGATTGTAAGATTCTCCCAGCTGGAAGGGTCTGTCGAGTACAGGCCAGTGAGTGTGACCTCCCAGAGTTCTGCAATGGGACCTCAGGGTTTTGCCCAGATGACATATACAAACAAGATGGTACGCCATGTAGTGGGAAAGGATACTGTTACAAGAAAAGGTGTGGGAGCCATCTTCAGCAGTGCCAGGCTCTGTTTGGGCAACAAGCTGAGAATGCTCCCCGCCAATGCTATAAGGAAGTGAATAGTCGAGGTGACCGGTTTGGTAACTGTGGACTTGAGCAATTATCATTTTTCAAAGGCTGTAACACCCAGAATATTTTATGTGGAAGATTGCAATGTGTCAATATTGACACCATTCCTCAGGTACCTCACTATTACACCCTGATTCAAACTTACTTAAAAGAACCACTTGAAGAGGAAGGTCTCTTGTGCTGGGGAACAGCTTTTAACAAGACTGCAAAGGAGAAGGGTTTGAATGATCTTGGAGTTGTGCAAGATGGCAGCTCATGTGGGGAAAACATGATGTGTATTAACAAGACTTGTCTCAACGTCTCCAGGATCCACCAGGATTGTGTCCCAGAGCAGTGCAACTATCGAGGTGTGTGCAACAACAGAGGGAACTGCCACTGTGATTTTGGATGGGCCCCTCCTTTCTGTCAGGATCCTGGCTATGGAGGAAGCAGTGATAGTGGACCAACAGCAAATCTCGGGAGTGAGATGAACACAAGTTTCATATCCTGGAGGACCTATTTAATTCGTGGTAGCATTTGCTCAAGCTTTGTGATGCTTAAATGGGCTGTGATAATGCTGTATAAAAAGAGAAAATGTAAAAAACCTTAGGGATAAAACTACGTAGGCAATCAAAGAAGCCTAGTCCAAGATCTCATGAAAGACCCAGTCCAATATATCAGAAAGCTAGCCCCTCAAGTGAGCCTTCAGGGTTAGTCTGCCATCCATTAGAATTCTAGCAATATTACTTCATGAAGGTGATGAAGGTTTTTAGCACTGCTGTCTTCATTGTTATGCTAGAGCCCCTTGTTTCTCAAAAGCTCCAAGAATGTGCTGCCCATTTAACCCATATTATTTTTTCCTTTTTCTGCTTTCTGCTTGAAAAATAAATGTGCTTTATATCTTGGAATCCAATGGAAATCATGTTTTGTTTTTACTTTGATGTCTTTTGTTTTAAGATTCACTTCCAAATTTATTGCCCCCAACCTAGCAACCAATAAGCCAAACTTTGTAAGGAAAACAGTGAAACCTTCTGATATCGCTACTCTGACTAGTGTTAGCAGTCTTGAGTGTGGCCATGGGACACCTGATCCAGGATGCATTCCAAATCTCCAATCAGTGTCTCCAGCTTTTGTTTCAATGCAGCATCTAAAAATATATGTATATTTCCCATTACATGTAAAAATTTTAACATTCATTTTTAAAAATTTTGAGTTCCCAATTCTCTCCCTTCTCTCTTCTACCCCCTCATTGAGAAGGCAAGCAATCTGATATAGGCTATACATGGGCACCCATGCAAAACATTTCCATATTTGTCATGTATGAAAGAAAATACAGACCCCTCCCCCCAAAAAAAACCCAGGAAAAGTATGTTTTGATCTCTATTCAGATTCCATCAGTTCTTTCTCTGGCAATGGAGATCATGTTTTCATTATCAATCCTTTGGAAGTGTCTTAGATCATTGTATTGCTGAGAAGAGCTAGGATTCACAGTGGATCATTGTACTATATTGCTGTTACTGTATACAATGTTCTTCTGGTTCTTCTCACTTCACTTTGCATCAGTTCATGTAAGTCTTCCCAGGTTTTTTCTGAAAGCATCCTGCTCATCATTTCTTAGAATAATAGTATTCCATCACAATTATATGTCACTAGTTCAGTTATTCCCCTTAGACACCCACTCAATTTCCAATTCTTTGGCACCACAAAAAGAGCTGCTAAAAATATTTTTGTGCAAATAAGTCCTTTTCCCTTTAAAAAAAAATCTCTTTGGTATACAGACCTAGTAATAATTTCTGGGTCAAGCGGTATGCACAGTTTTATAGTTCTATAGTCTCAGTACCAAATTGCTCTTCAGAATGGTTGAATCAGTTCATAATTCCAGCAACAGTGCTTTCGTGTCCCAATTTCCCCACACTCCCTCCAAAATTTGTCATTTCATTTTTCTGTCATATTAGCATTTCTCTAATAATGATTTAGAGCATTTAAAAAATGACTATCACATGATACCTTTGATTTCTTCTGAAAATTACCTATTTGTATCCTACCATTTATCAATTGGGGAATGACTTGTATTCTTATAAATTAGACTCAGTTCTCTATTTGAGAAATGAAGACTTTATCAGAGGCTTTATTGCTGTGAAAAATTTTCACAGTTATGATTACTAACTCTGTAATTCCCTCCATCCTATTTTTCCCATCTCTCTCCTTTTTCCTCCCTCCCTCTCTCCTCTCAGAATGATCAATTAGAGAAGATCCTCCATATTACAGTGTAAGCTCAGCACATATGTGTCAAGCTCCCAGCCCCCTTCTGCAGACTCTCCTGCTTGGAGACTGATAACAGGAAACTCCTAAGACAAAGTATAGGAAATAACTCCTAAACATTCCTAAACAGTTCTTAGGAATGAGGGAGGGGCAGGGGTGGCTCCTCTCTCTGGCAGGAAAAAAACTCTCTTTGTTCAAGGCCCTATAAAAGTCACCACGTGGGACAGGCACATTGGGATCTCACTTTGCCTGGGACCACCTTCCCTTCCGGGGTCTTGATCGAGCTGTGTAAACCGGGATCCCCACAGCTCTGAGAGGATCAAGTGCAGGAGTTCCCCCGAGAGGTGATGAATCTATGTCGTCTGTGTCTTTGTCTTTGTTGTGTTAACTGTGTTTGTTAGAGTATTTCCCCTGTCTTTCAATTAAAACTTTATTCTGTTGGGAGTGTGTCTTATTGCCAGTGCGAATCCGAATCTGAACCTAACCTAGCTTAACCCATCTCTCTCTCCCTCCCTCCCTCTCTCTCTCTCTCTCTGTTTTTCTCTGTCTCTCTGTTTTTCTCTGTCTCTCTGTCTGTCTCTCTGTTTTTCTCTGTCTCTGCATCTCTGTCTCTCTGTCTCTCTCTGTCTCTCTCTCTCCCCTCCTCTCTCACCCTGTCCTTCCTCAAAAGTGTTTTGCTTCCAACCACTCCTTCCCTCAATCTGCCCTCCCTTCTATCAGCAGATTACTATACCAAATGGAGTGTGTATTATTCCCTTTTTGAGCCAATTCTGATGAGAGTAAGGCTCAAGCATTGTGCACCTACACATCTTCCCCTACATTGTAAAAGATTTTTTGTACCTCTGTTATATGAGATAATTTACCCCATTCCACCTCCCCCTTCCTCCTCCTCCCTGTGCATCCCTCTTTCTCACCCCTTCATTTTATTTTATTTTTTGGCTAAAATCCCATCATAGTCAACTTTCATCTGTGCCTTCTATGTAGACTCTTAACATTCCCTAATAATGATAAAGTATTTTTAGGAGTTACAAATTTCCTCTTCCCATGTAGGAATGTAAACAATTTAATTTATTGAATCCCTTATGATTTTTCTTTCCTGTTTACCTTTTTATGCTTCTCTTAAGTCTTGTATTTGAGAGTTAAATTTTCTATTCAGCTCTGGTCTTTTCATCAGGGATGCTTGAACGTGCTTTATTTCTTTAAATATCCATCCCTGCTCCCTCACCGCTATCCCCCACCCCCACCGCTCCGCCCCCCCCCCCACCCCCAAGGATTATACTCAGTTTTATTAGGTGGGTAATTCTTGGTTGTAAACCTAGCTCCTTTGTCCTCCTTTGTCCTACCATTTGTCCACATTTCAATCCTTCCAATCTTTTAATGCAGAAGCTTCCAAATCTTGTATTATACGGACTGTGGCTCCATAATATTTGAATTGTTTCTTCATGGCTGCTTGCAATATTTTCTCCTTGACCTGGGAACTCAGGAATTTGGCTATAATATTCCTTAGAGTTTTCATTTTTGGCTCTTTCAGGAGGCAATGGGTAGATTCTTTCAGTTTCTATTTTACCCTCTGCTCCTAGGGTATCAGAGAAGTTTTCCTTGATAATTTCTTGGAAGATGATGTTTAAACTCTTTTTTTTTTTTTAATCATGGCTTTCAGGTAGTACAATAATTCTTAAATGATCTCTTCTGGATCTTTTTTCCAGGTCAGTTGTTTTTCCAAGTTGTTTTCCACATTTTCTTCAATTTTTCATTCTTTGGATTTTGTTTAATTGTTTCTTGATACCTCATGGAGTCATGAGCTTCTACACATCAAATTCTAATTTTTAAGGAATTATTTTCTTGAGTGAGTTTTTATACCTCTTTTCCATTTGGCCAATTCTATTTTTAAGGAGTTCTTATCATAAGTAAATTTTTGTGCCTCTTTTACCATGTTGTCTATTCTGTTTTTTAAGGGGTTATTTTCTTCAATACTTTTTGTGACTCCTTTACCAAGGTTGACTCTTTTTCAAATTTTTCCCATTGTTCTTAATTTCTTTTCCCAATTTTTCTTCTATGTCTCTTATTTAATCCTTTTTAAGCTCTTCCAAGAATTCTTTTTGGGCCTGAGATCAAAATTAAAATTTTTCTTTGAGGCTTTGGATGTAGCAGTTTTGACTTTTTTGTCTTCTGAATTTGTGTTTTGATCTTTCCTGTTACCATAGTAACTGTCTATGGCTAGATTCTTCTTCTTTTTTTTTTTTTTTGCTCATTTGCCAGTCTATTTCTTGACTTTCAACTTTGTACTAAAGTTGGGCTCTCCTCCTGAGTAGAGGGGGCACTATCCCAAGTTTTAGCTTGTTTTGTGTTGCTATTTTCAAGCTAGTTTTTGGGGTCTGTAAATTTTCAGTTTTTTTAAAATGGTGTGCTCTAAGGAGAGGTGTGGTTACTGCTTTGCTGTCCTGTGTTCTGGTCTTTGAGTGACTACAAACAATTTTTTCCACTCTGGCACTGCAACTAGGGTCCTTGCTCCTTCTAGTGCTCCTCCTCACCTTGGGACTGGGACCCAGATCTATGTATGGGCAATACAACAGAGTCCTACACCAATTGCTAGCAAAAGGTTCCCTCTAATCCCTTTCTGACCAGTTGTCTGACCCCTTTACCATCTGTGCACTGAGAACTCTGGAAGCCTCCACCACTGCTGATTTGGTCTCTCCCAAGGCCTGCTGCTGGCTTTCTGGGTTGTAGCCCACATTGGATGGCACTCCACTCTCACCTCAATGAGATAGACCTTTCCTGCTGACCTTCTAAGCTGTCATGGGCTGGAAAAATTTTTCACTCTGTTGTTGGTTCTGCTGCTCCAGAATTTGTTCTGAACAATTATTTTAATGTTGTTTGGAGGGTAATTTTGGAGAGCTCTGGGAAGTCCCTGCCTTTACTCCGGCATCTTGGTTCAACCTCCTCAACACAGTTTAAAGAATGTCCCAGAGCCAGTGAATCTTGGACTCACTTCTTTCCATGGATTTTAGAGCATTCCCAGAAGGAAAATTTCTTTTGTGAAGCAGCCAGCCAGGGGTGGAAAACTGTACCCTCAAGGCCACATGTGGCCCTCTAAGTCTTCAAGTGCAGCTCTTTGACTAAATCCAAACTTCATAGAACAAATCCCCTTAATAAAAGGATTTGTTCTGTAAAACTTAGACTCAGCCAAAGGGCTGCACCTAAGGACCTAGAAGGCTACATGTGGCCTCAAGCCCGCAGATTCCCCACCCCCTGAGCTAGACAGAGTCAATAAGAGAACTGCACTTGGAATCAGGAAGAGCTGAGTTCAAATCTTGCTTCAGACACTCATGAGCTATGTGACCCTGATCAAGCCACAGAGTTGATATGAAGATCAAACGAGGTAACATACACAATGCTTTATAATGCTTTAAAGTGCTATTCAAATGTAAGCTATAATTATTACCATCATCCATGGGACCTTAGTTCCAGGAGAGTGGTAGGCTTGTCTGTAGCCAAGACTGTAGAATACAGCCTGATCTTCTGGTTGCAAAGTAATGAAGCATCACCAGTTTTTTCCCCTCTCACAACACTTAAGGGAGCTGACTGGACTATGCAAAGTGGGCTTTCACATCGTAATTTCCTCCCCTTCTTAACCCTCTACCCCTGCTTTTGTCATGCCATGGAAGCCTAGAAGGGTCCTCTGGCACCACACAACTGCTGTTCTCTGTCTTCCTTTCTCTCTTCAGTTTTCTTCCTACTTTCTATTTCTTTTCTTTGCTCCATCTGTCTTCTCTAACTTTCCTATAAGGGAAGTAAATGCTTATTAAACATCTTCTGATGCTATATTGCAGGCAACCAAAGAAATATTTTTGCTTATTTCTCCTTTCAAGTACCACCCAAATATTCTGCTACTCATATCAATAAAAATACCCTCCCAGAATAATAGTCCACAAGTACTTTTTTTTAAACCTCATTAACCTCTCCCCAGCCCAATGCCTCTCTCTTCTTTATTTCTTCCCTTGAGTTATGGTTCATTGGCAGTGCCACAATCAGGCAAGCAAGCAAGCATTTATTGATAACCTGTTGTAGTTCAGGCACTGTGTTAGATACTGGAAATACAATTACAAAAAAAAACCATCCATACTCTCTCGGAATCTACAGTCTAATAGGGGAGACAGGTATACAAAATTAACCTTTAATGCTATGAAGAGACAGCAGTAAGGTGGGGCTGCTGCAATTGTCTGGAGGCAAATTTAAAATCTGGAAGGAAAGGAAATGCTAAGTGTGAAGACTATTTCAATCACTTTATAAATAATCTCTCCTATCACACCTCTGTCTGTCTCTGGCTCTCTTAAGTTTTATGTTCCTTTCTGGGAAGGAACAGATTCAAGAAAAGGAAAAAAGGGTACCCAAGTTGGGGAGGAGATTCAAAATAATTTAATAGGAGAATTGATAGAAGGAAATGAGAAATGAATATTATATGAATGCTACAGAGCTGATATGTAGAATTGGCCTCCACGGAAGTCCTACTCCAGTGCGTGATTTTGGCATGGAACTGACCTAGACCATGACTATAGAGTGTAAATTCTCAACCAATTCTAACAAGCTAGAAAGATGTCAGGTATGGTCCAAAAGACTATGTCTATAGCCTGAATACTAGCCTAGCCAACCTGGAGGGGCATACTGCCAGTGTACTAGTCACTAGGTGATAAATTCTTTGGAAATGACAATCCATTGAGTAGACAGGCATACTTAGCTAGACTAAGGTTAGCACAGGTTAAAGAGGCCTATGAAAGTTGCTTTGAAAAGACTAAATGTCTTTCATGACTCATGCATGCCTTTTGGCTACCTTGTATTAATGCAGTTTTCTGTCTAGAACCAAATAGACAAATACAAAATAAGTTTGCTTAACAGAAGTTCCATTACCAAAAAAAAGAGGTTCCATTACCTTGGACTTTGTTCTCTTTTCATATGGTTGTAGAGGATGTGTATGTTATTCTAGTTCTGCCAATCTTTCTGTGCATCACTGCATATATGTGTCTTGTCATATTACTTTACATCATTTGTACTGTCCATTTATTCCATTAAGAGGCCCTATGGTATGTAGATAGAAGGCTGATTTTGGAATCAGAAATACTTGAATTGGTCTCCTATCTTTATCTTATACTGATTGTGTAACTCCTGCTCAGTTAGCTCTTGAAGACCATAAGTTACACCCATGCCCTAGGGCCCTGAGCATCATCTCTTAAAACTTAAGTTTTGACTCATCTGTAGGGTGTCCCCAAACCAGAAAGAAGGACACTAAAAGTACATTGTAAATCAGGTATTTGATATCTATTTATTTCTCGCATACATTAGAAAAGATTCTTTAAAAAAACCTATTTACAAAATCACTTAAATAAACTTACTGCTGTTATAATCTACCAGGACATTGATTTAATTTTTTTTATTCTGAATTTAACAAATACCAAATAAAATGAGAATCTCCACATAGAAAATAGAAAAAAAAGAGGATTATACATAAAAAGACAAATATCTATCATATATGGCTTGATTTTCCTTTTAAATGTAATAAATTCAACATTTAACTTTTTTTTAAAAAAAGATTCTAACTTACAGTTGAGTGGTTGATCTGCATCTTCTCTCCTGAGATTCCAGAAAGAGCCTGGAATATCCAACACTTTGAACCTCGTAGATCCAGGGAGAACTAACATTGGAAGGTAGAGGCCAAATGGAGAACAGGGTGAGATCAAGCAGGACTGACTACCCTACCCAAAAGTACAGCAGGGGGCAGAATCTGGCCCTGGCACAAATCCCCAATTCAGGAGTTAAAGCTAGAGAGATGTTACAAAGTAACTTTGTAACAATAATAAGCAGTGACTCAAAGGAAAAAAAAATGATCTTCCACAAACACTACAATGAATATGTAAACGAAATGAAGAGGTTAAAAAATGAAATAAAAGCTTTGAAGGAAAGAATTAGAAGTAGTTTAGGAGAGAAAGTTGTAAATCTTACCCAATTAACGGACTCCATGAAAACTAGAATAGAACAAGGAGAAATCAATTACTCTATGAGAGAGCAAGAAATATTAGAATAAAATAAAAAGATTGGAAAAAAAGAGAAGAAAATGTAAGATGTCTGATTAAAAAATAACCTGAAAAACACATCAAGGTGAGAATTTAAGAATTACTGAATTTCCTGAAAACTATTTTTTTTTAAAAGCTTGGACACTATTTCAAGAAATTATAAATGAAAACTGCCTAGATTGATTAGAACTAGAGGGTTATCTAGAGATAGCTTTATCTATAGACAGAAAGAATCCACTGATCACTTCCTGAATAGAACCACAAAAGGAAAAGTCCCAGGAATGTCATAGCCAAAATCCAGAGACCCCTTGTCAAAGAAAAATACTGCAAACATCCTTTAAAAAAAGACCAGTTTAAATGCCAAGGAACTACAATTAGGATCACATAAGACTTTGCTGTCGTTCAGTTGTTTTCAGTAATATCTAACTCTTTGTGACCCCATTTGGGGTTTTCTCTGCAAAGATACTGGAATGGTTTGCCATTTCCTTCTCCAGCTCATTTTACAGATGAGGAAACTGAGGCAAACAGACTTAAGTGACTTGTCCAGAGTCACACAGCTAGTAAGTATCGGAGGTCAAATTTGAACTCAGGAAGAGGAGCCTTCTTAACTCGAGTCTGGCTGCCTCATATAAGACCTCACAGCTCCTAAAAACCAGAGGAGATATCAGAATACAGTATTCTAAAAGACAAAAGGTGAGTAGGCTTAGTACAAGAATAAATTTATCCTGCAAAGCTGAATATAATCCAGCAGTGGTTGAAGGAGAGAGGGAAATGTACCTTCAATGGAATAAAAGATTTCCCAGCACTTCTGATGAACAAATCATAGAAACAATAGATAATTTCGTTAAAAGAAACGAAAACAATAACACAACTTACCAAAGTTTATGGCATACAGCCAAAGTGGCACTTAGGGAAAAATTATATCTCTAATTGTTTATGTGAATAAAACCGAGAAAAAGCAGATCAGTGAATTGGGTATGCAACTAAAAAAGGAGAAAAAGAATGAACTAGAAATCCCCAATTAAACACCAAATTGGAAATCCTGAAAATCAAAGGAGAGATTAATAAAACTGAAAGTAAGAAAACCATTGAACTAACAAAACTAGAAGCTGGTTTTATGGGGAAAAAAGATAACAACCATAATAAAACACCAAAATAAAACCAAAGTAAAATAGATAAACCATTGGTTAATTTGATTAAAAAAGGAAAGAAGAAAACTAGATTAATAGTATCTTTATTATTTGTTACAAAGGTTTTTAGTGAGAGGAGGAAAGAAGGGCTTAGCAAAATGATGCCAAATAAAAGAGGGCCATCGTAACATTTTTTTTTTTAAAGCAGACAAAATGGAACGAATGGAACAGAAGGGAAGTCTTGAAGGAAGACAAACAGGAGGGTTGTGAAGATGTGTAGAATTTATTATATGCTTTTATTTTTTAAAGAAAAAAGCTACAGATTAAATGCAGATTCATGGCTTCACACAAAATCATTTTTTGTGTTCTGCCATGTGTATAGAAATGATCTTTTTTGAAGCTTATGCTCAGAATTAAAAAAATATTATTAATAAGAAAGACTACACCACACCACCTCACACGTACCCTGTGTAAGGCACTAGAGATCCAGAGATTAAAAGAGAAGAAAGTTCCTGTCCTTTCTTATAATGTGACATATGAATACGTACGATACGATAAAATCCCACCCCACACTTCCCCACCCACCCCTTCGTATGTGCCCTAACAGATCTCTCTCTTTTGGAAACTTTATTTTTAAAATTAATTTTAAGGAAATTTCTATTTTCTTTCCCCGAAAAAAAAGAAAAACAAGACTCTTATAGCAAATATGCATGGTCAAAGTAAAAAAAGTTCCCACAGTGGCCATGCCGCCGAAATAGACGGCTCAAATCTGCACCCCAAGTCCATCGCCCTCTCTGCCAGGAGATGCGTGGTGTGCTCTGGAACCGAACCGTGGACCCAACAGATATTTCCACATATCTTTCTTTCCTTCCCCCCTCCCCCAACCCCTCCTCGCGACAAGTCCAACTGTCTCTGGTTCCCAACATCCTCCAGCCAGTCTTGAAGCCCAAGGTCCAAGAGCAGCGAGCTAGACAGAGCCCGTGGGCTCGAAGTGGGTGGAGGATTCTCCGGAGGCGCCTCCCGGGGCAGGGCAGCTGCAGTAGCGGGAACTTTTCGGTGTCTCCCCTGTGGCTCCGGGTCTCCCCGGGGACGTTGCTCATGGGCACTGCCCAGGCCTGGCGCCTCCTGAGCATCCCGCTCCTAGTGCTTGGGTTCGGGGTACTCCTGGCCCCAGTTGGCGGCTTCCAGCGCCGGCCCGGCTGGCGCTTCGCCTCCTCTGAAGTGGTGATTCCCTTGCAACTGAGAGGTTTCGACCAGAGGGATCGCCCTGGGCGACTGTCCTACGTGCTGCACTTCGCGGGCAGGAGGCATGTGGTCCACCTGCAGCTTAAGAAGTTCCTGCTGCCTAGGCACCTGCCAGTCTTCACTTATACTGCCCAAGGGTCCATCCAGATGGACCACTCTTTCTTCCCTAAAGACTGCTACTACCGAGGCTACGTGGAAGGGGCCCAGGGTTCCCTGGCTGCTCTCAACACCTGCCATGGGGGTCTCCAGGGGATGCTGCAGGTGAACTCTCTTTACTATGAAATTGAGCCCCTGCCGGCCTCTCCCATTTTTCAGCACCTGGTTTATCCGATGCAGAATAAAAAGAAAGGTCCTGGCTGGAAGTGCGGCTTAACGGAAGAGGAAATAGGTCATCTGGGCTTGGAGAAAAAGGGGTTGGGACAGTCAGTGCCTGGGGCAGGTCCCAAGGACAGGTGGTGGCCAGGAACCAGGTTTGTGGAGTTGATGGTGGTAGTGGATAATTTTTGGTATAAGTATGCTTGGGAAAATGAAACTGAGGTGATATACCAAGTGTTAGAGGTAGTCAATATAATAGATTCCCTGTATTATCTGATGGATGCCTATATAAATTTGAGTGGAGTGGAGATCTGGACAAATAGCAACCCAGTGGATTTTAGTAATGGCATAAAGGTAACTTTGGATGTATTTGCCCATTGGAAACAAGTAATTAATGAACGTTTGCCACATGATGTTGCCCACCTCTTTGTTCGCTATAACTTTGGTACAGACAAGGGTTTAGCTTATGTTGGTACAATATGCCACGACCTAAAATCAGCTGGCATTGATGCATATGTCGAGGATAACTTGTTGGAATTCTCTGTCACTGTTGCCCACGGACTTGGTCATAACCTTGGGATGATTCATGACCATGACTTCTGTATCTGTGCACAGAAACAATGCATCATGTATGCCAATTTAGGCTTAACTGACGTCTTTAGCAACTGTAGTTATGCCAGTTATTTTGATCAATTTAGTGAATTGTTTATAGACTGTTTAACAAATCCACCGGAGCCTTACAAGATTGCCTCTACAAAGCTGTGTGGTAATAAGGTAGTCGAAGAGGGAGAAGAATGTGACTGTGGATCAGTAAAAGAATGTAGCAAGGATTCTTGTTGTAAACCAGGTTGTACTCTGAGGCCCCATGCTGACTGTGCTTCTGGACTGTGCTGTGTAAATTGTAAGATTGCACCAGCTGGAACACTTTGCAGACCCCCTAAGACACCATGTGACCTTCCAGAGTACTGCAATGGAACTTCGGTACTGTGCCAGAAAGATTTTTACATGCAGGATGGAACTCCGTGCACTAAAAATGCTGTCTGTTATCAGAATATTTGTAGTGACCGAATTCAACAGTGCAAAACTATCTTTGGTGAAACAGCCTATGACGCTCCCCTGATCTGCTACAAACAAGCATACATGAGAGGTGATCGATCTGGGGACTGTTCTTTGGATGGTCATGCATACAGGAAGTGTAACACAGCCCATGTTTTGTGTGGCAGGCTGCAATGTACTAATGTCAGCCGGATTCCCCATTTAGAAGAATTCACTACTGTACTCCAAGTTTATGTGAATGGAATTATGTGCGTTGAAATGGACTCTCCCACGGGGAAGGATGCTGGGAATGTAAATAATGGTGCAGTGTGTGACCCTGGAAAGATCTGCCTGAATAAGAAGTGTGTTGATTATTCTGTACTGAATTATGACTGTACAGCCCAAAAGTGCAATTATAACGGTATATGCAACAACAAGAAAAATTGTCATTGCCTAAGTGGATGGAATCCCCCATTCTGTGCTAGAAGAGGATTTGGTGGAAGCATTGATAGTGGCCCTCCTCCAGAATGGAAAGCAAATTATGTCTTAATTATTTGCTATCTAGCTGCTCTCTGCCTTGGCTTTTATGTGACACTAATACTGCTTGTCTGGTTAGCAAGAAAGTCAGCATTTATCATCGAGAAAGGAAAAGTCTTTCTATGAATAAAGTCAGGAACCAGTGGAAGGATCTATCCATATCAGATAATATCCTCTATCAGAGAAAAATTCCCATTCAGAAAAAGAAAAAAAACCATCTGCACCAATAGTATACAATGCAAACTGATATCAAATAAAGCTTCTGAAGGGAGTTTTGTCATGGAGTTGAACCAATCAGGATGTACCCCTCAAATATCATTAGTTACTTTAATAATGTAAGGGTCAGGCCAAATTACTCTAACAGACATAAGCCCTGGGTGACTGTTGCCCTCCTGATGCCTACCACAAGGCGCTCCTTCAAGCAGGAGAGGAGTAAAATCAGCTGCTCCAGTCAGGCCCTTGAGGCCAGAGCTTCAAAATTGCTTGCTCTCCCTACTCTAGGCTTGAAAGCAGCATCTTGAGCCACAGAGCATAACAGTGAAGCAAAGAGAGCCCTAACATCTGCCTATCATAGATAGGACTCTTAACTGTTCAAGCTTTCATAGTCTTTCTACCTACCCTCTCACCATCCATTCTGCTTATCACTACATAGGGACCATTTTGATGAATGGTCCCTCTTCCTCACTCCCTCTCCACCTTGTGACTAACTATAGACTTAGATAGAAGTGCTACAGCTAAGGGAAATCATTCCATGAGTTACCCCAATATTCACTACAGTTTGGGTAGGACAAAGGCATCCTAGAGAAGCCTAGAAATTGCAACCTGTAGAGACCTCACGTATTCTCATTAAGCTCTGAGATGTACCCATTAGTAGGGGTAAGGTTGTGGGGGGAGCAAGAAGGCCAGATGTAACACTGAACTTAATAGATTCGGAAGCGCAGTGTCAACAATTCAGCCAGAAATGGCCAGGTTCTGTGGAAAGAGCACTGGATGTGGTATCCTGAGGTCTGGGTTGGAATCTTGGTTGTTATATCTCTATTCCTATTATACACCACTCTGTACCTCAATTTCTCCATATATAAAATAAGCAGATCATAGAATTAGAGCTGAAAGGGAGCTCAGAAGAGTTTCAGAGTCTCTCTCTCTCTCTCCTCTCTCACTTTAAAAATGGGAAAACTGAGGTGTAGAGAGGTTAAATAATTTGCCCCAGGAAACAGCTAGTGGGTATCTATGCTTATGTTGGTACAATATGCCACAACCTAAAATCAGCTGGCATCGATGCATATGTTGCGGATAACTTGTTGGAATTCTCTGTCACTGTTGCCCATGGACTTGGTCATAACCTTGGCATGATTCATGACCATGACTTCTATATTTGTGCACAAAAACGATGCATCATGTATGCCGATTTCAGCTTGTATAGTCATAGTCTCTCCACTCGTTTGAAAGCTAGTATCTCAGGTAGGTCCTCCAGACTCCAGGTCTATCATATTACACTGCCTTTCTAAGATTTGAAGAGATGATCCCCAGAGTCAGTTCTAAATCCTATGATCATAAGAGCTTGAAGTAAACTGTTAAGAGGGTTTTTATGTGGAGGGGCAGTATGGCTTAGTGCACAGCCTTTCATACTTGAAGTATTGAAGGCCTGAGTTCAAATGCAGCCTGTCACTAGCTATGAGATAATGGGATGATAGTGGGGAGAAGGATCAAGTGAGGGGCTTTTGAGGATGAGGGAGGTGAGGGTATTTGTAAGTAGCAGGGAAACAGTCAGTTGGCTTGTTTTTGTCTTTCATTCTTGAAGAGGACCAATGACATCAGGGAGGGTGATGTCTTGACTTGCAAGTGAATTGGATTTAAGTGAGGCAGGAATGTGCAAAGTCATCAGCCTCACTATCGCCTCCACAGTCGTTAGAGTCCAGCAGCAAGGCACAGGTGAAGACAACTAGTGATGGCCGCAGCTAAGGTTTTCTCCATGTCTCAGTTTGTCTGAGACAGTGCCCATTCAGTAATTAAAGGCTAGGTAAGAATTGAGGCATAGTTTGCCTTTACAAAAGAAGCAATCTGGGAAGGGAAGACCCTCAGAGTTTCTGATCAGAAGGGAAGTAGTTGACAGGGAGAGATTGAAGCTAAGTGAGAGAATGAGGATGATAGAGGGATCAGTCTGCTGGAGGATGTGGGATGGAATGAGATCACTTGTTCATGCAGAGGGGTGGACCTTGGTAAGGAGAAACACCACCTCCTCATGTGAGATAGCATGAAAGCCTAAACAGTGGTAGAAGTCTTCTGGATGATGTAAGATAAGAAAGATTATAAAGAAGGGGAAGCTCTCATTGAATTGCCTCAATTTTGGGGGTGGGTGGAACCATGGAAAGTCTGAGGAGGGATGAAATGGTTTGAGGGAGCTGCTGTGGTGAGATAATGAAATAATTAGGGAGATGTTAAAGGTTTGCCTAGCAGCAATGATAGCCCAGCTGAAGTTATTATGTACCATAAAATTGTAGTGGACTCAGTCAGGATGGTTGCATGATTTTCTCCACTCTCATTCAGCAGCATGTGTAGGAACAAAGGCAACAGATGGTAGGAGTGGTTGAAGGCTGAGGCTTCCAATAACACAATTACAATATGATAAGGGACAAGGGACTGAAGAGAAGAGGCCTGTATGGAGTTAAACTGGTTCAAAGAGACCAAGATGAGGAGAGGAGAGAGTAGCCAAATCAGTCTTTTTGTAAAGTTTACAGTCTCTTTAGGAAGACCAAACAAGGAGGAGGCTAGGACATTTTGGACAGAATTAGTAGTGTGAATAAAGGCTTGGAAACAAGACTCAATGAGATGTGAAGAAGACAAGAAGCAGATTGGGTTAGCTAGAGAGGAAGGACCATAATTCTAAGAAATAAAAAGATGTCATAGAGGTAGATGGGTGCCAGCTGGCATAGGGCTTTACATGTCAGCCACTGAAGTCTGTGTCTGAAATGAGAAATAATAAGAAACCACTGCAAGGAAAAGTTAGAGGAAAGTGGCGTAATCAACTAATTCTATTTCATTCTTGTCGTTCAGTTGTTTCAGTCATGTCTAACTCTTTGCGATCCCACTTTGGGGTTTTTTTGGGCAAAAATACTAAGGTGGTTTGCCATTTCCTTCTACAGCCCATTTTATAGATGAGGAAGCTGAGGCAAACAGGGTTAAGTGACTCACCCAGGGTCACACAGCTAGTAAGTGTCTGAGGCTGGATTTGAACTCAGGAAGATGAGTCTTCCTGACTTCAAGCCTGGCATTTGATCCACTGGGCCACCTACCTGCCCCATTTCATTCTTCCATATATGCTATGCAGATTTATTGAATATGTACAATGCATCATTCCCAGTAATGGAGGTATAAGATACAGTCTCTGCCCTTTAGGAGTTTGTAACCTGGTTAGGAAGATGACACTCAAGCATGGAGGAATTAAGAAACAATACAGGATAGTGTATGTATTCATAGGTGTAGAGCAGTTGTGTTGAATTCAAATAGAAAGGTGGAACCACTAATCTGTACCTAAGGATTCCCACAGGCCATGTATCAATTTAGCTTTAAAATATGTTACCTATGTTTTACAGTATTTTAATTTATTTTGTTAAATATTTCCCAATTACATTTTTAGACTGGTTTGTGCTACACTGGAAATGTGCTACAGATTGGGCAGTGTGCTTGACCCTTCTGGTGTAGAGGATTGTCCTAACCTCTCCTTCTACAAATATTTAGGGGACAGTCTTGTAATAGAATTGCCCTGAAGAATTAGATCTCGAGGGGAGATTTTATATGTATATATATATATATATGTGTGTGTGAGTGTGTGTGTATATACATACACATACATGTATATGCATATGTATATATAAAAATGTGTGTGTACATGCATAGGCATATGTACATGTGCATGCATGTATATATGCATGAGTACGTATATACATGTGTATACGTATGTGTACATACACACACGTGTGTGTATATATATATACATATATATATATATATATGAGAGAGAGAGAGAGAGAGAGAGAGAGAGAGAGAGAGAGGATGCAATAGGAAAGTAAGACAATCCCTTTTTTCAAGTAGCTCACAGTCTGATGGGGGAGACAATACATGTAGATTTCAGCTGCAAGTAAGAAAGAAAGGCCCAATGGTGCTTAGGGTGCAGTGGCAAAACAGATAGTAATGCATCTTCTTTAGTATCATTAATTACATTCATTAATTTAGTGATTATTTCTTAGTTTCCCTCCTTTTAAAAATTAATTCAATTATAATTGATTTTCATTTGATAATAGCTTCTGTGGTTCCCACGTGATTGTGCCATTATGGGCTTGTGGGCTCTTAAACCCAGCTAACCCTAGCCCTTGTGACTGATCATAACTACACCTACCCACACCCCAAAAGCTCAGTGTTACCCCAGACTCTAGGACAAATCCTAGGCCTAGAGTAGAGGAGCTGTAACTCCCCATGGCAGTTACCAATTCAGCATCGACATTCATTCATTCTTATCCTGCTCAGACCTTGGTTCTCTAATTCCCCAGTAAATGAGTTTTCTGTCTTATATCTCAAGTCAAGAAAACCTGGGAGGAAATGACAGAGTAAAGGAGAATTTGGCCATAGAGAAACAGTGACTTTGCAGATGTAGTAGGCTGACTTATTCAGTCGCATTACCTTGTAGTTTAGGTCCAATGTTATAATGAAGTGAGATACTCATAGGTCATTCAATATACAACAAAGGGAAGTTTTATTTAAACCATAGCATAAAAAGGATACTTAATAAGGTTACAGTTCTTAGCTCCTTAATATGGAAACTAGCCTGATCAGCAAGGGGTGAGGATGGCAACTGGGGTTGGTTGGTGGGGGGACGTTTGGGACAGTTGAAGGACTTATTATGAATTTAGATGATGACAAAGCCACTTTAACATGGCTTGAGGCCACCAGAAAGCTGTATCAACCTCTAGGTAGTTTAAGCCTAAGCCCTTTGGACCAATTAAGTCTTAGACCAAGATTCCTTGCTTCTTAGGAAAACACATCACCCAACCCGCATGGGGGAGGGAGTATACTCTTGTATATATTGATGCTATCTCAGCAGAGGATGATGATGATGAAAGGGGCTAGTAGAAGGACATTAAGGATCGGGATGAGGAGAAGTAAGGCTATGGTGAATAAGAGCTTTGGAGGAGGTAGTTGGGGAAGGATTAATAGTTTCTCTGCATGGATATTAGAATGCAAGCTCCATAAGGGGAGAAACCATCTTCTCTAAACCTATATCTTCAGATGCTCAACAACACAGTATTTTGCAGATGATAAGCACTTTAAAATGTTTAACTGAATTGAGTAATAATAGAGTTGAAGTAGGCAGTTGGGAATCAAGTTGAAAGTACAAATTAATGGTGGGGTGGAAGACTTTTGGTTAAACAGAATGGTGTCACTAGAGAAGATTGTAGGCTTGAGCTGAGTCACAAAGGAAGCCAGAAATTCTAAGAATTAGAAGTTGGGAGGGAAGGCATTCCAAGCACAGGGCACAACCAGTACAAAAGCACAGAGGAAGGAGATGAACTTACTATTTAGAGCAAAAATCCATCTAAGGAGTAATATACATGGAGTATTTGCTGATTGAAGGCTGGCTTGTGATTTGTTGAAGCCTCACAAGGTAAAATATATAGTATTAATACATATTTCATATTTTAAGAAACTTTACTATTTGGAAGGAAACCTAACATGAGAAAGAATGGAGAAAGGCCAGCAGTAGTTCATGTAATAAATTATCTTTCAAGGGCAGGATGCATCTTGGGATAAGACAAACTCAGTCTCGGGTCATTTCCACTCTACAATTGATAAACGAACAATACGTTGCTAAAAAGAACCTTTATATATGTATATGTATATATATATACACACAAACATACGTATATATTTATATACACATATACATACACATATGTACATGTATATGTGTATATATACATATGTACATATATATATATATATAAGCCCTTGACATTATATGCAGTGCTCCACATAGAGGTCCTTCACCTCTGCAAAGGAGCAGTGGGAAGTACGTTCTATATATCTGGTGTCTTTGGGGCCAAGCTTAGACTTCATAATTTTGCAGCATTTACCTTCAGTTTTTTGGTAGTGGTTGTTCCTTCCACTTACATTGATGTAGTCATTGTGTATACTGCCCCTGGCTTTGCCTACTGCTTCACTTTTCACCAATTCATGTAAGTCTTCCCATGCTTATCTGTATTAGTCATGTTTTTTCTTTTCTTTTTTCAGAACATAGTAATATTTCATTACATACACATATAGCAATTTGTTTAGCCACTCTCTAGCTGATCATCAACTTTATTTACAGTTCTTTGCTGCTATAAAATGCACTGCTATAAATATTCTGGTGTAAATGTTGTCTTTCTGTTTGTCAATGACTTACTTGGATACCTAGAAGTGGAATATCTCCTTCAAAGATTATGAACACTTTGGTCACTTGGTATCATTCCAAATTTCTCTCCAGAATTGTTGTACCAAATCACAGCTCCATTACTAATTCCTTAGTGTTCTTATATCTCCACAGTCTCTCCAAAAAGGACTGTTCCTATCTTTTGCCATCTTTGCCAGTATATAGCTGTGACAACAACCTCAGGGTTGTTTTGATTTGTGTTTCTCATTATTAGTGATTTGGAGCATTTTCATTTGGTGGTTAGTAGTATGTTTTTCTTCTTTTGAGAACTGTTTTATTTATGTCCTTTGACCACTTATCTATGGCAGAATGGCTTTTCTTTTTTCTATTAGTTATCTATTTTTCTTATATAGGTATCTAAATTCCCTCATTAAAGATATTAAATGCAAAGATTTTTGGCCCAAGTTGTACCTTCTTATCATAGTCACATTAATTTTGTTTGTGTAAAAACATTTCAATTTAACGTCATAAAAATGATTGTATCTTTTGTAATTGTCTCTATCCTTCATTTGGTTGAGAATTCTTCTCTTACTCAGAGTCGCACAAGGTATCTGATCCACTTTTCTTCCATTTATTTAATATTATGATCTTTAATATTCAGGTCATGTACCCATTTTGAATTTATTATGCAATATCATGTAAGGTGGTAGTTTAATTTCTGCCAGACTAGTTTCTTATATTCCCAGATTCTTATCATATAGAGCATTCTTTAACCTAGGTAATCGATGTTTTGCGGTTCCGTTCTTTATGATTTTCCTTTGTTTAGGCTATTCCACTGATCTACTTTTAATTTTTTAACCAGTACCAAATGGCTTTGATTTCTGCTTAATAGTATATTCTGAGGTCTAGAAGAGCCATCTCCCTCCATTCCTACCTTTCCTCTCATTATTTTACTTGATATTTTAGATCTTCTGTTCCTCCAGATGCATTTTGTTATTATTTCATTTAGCTCTGGTAGTTTAAATACAGGGGTAAAATGAAATCTGCAAATTAACTTTGGTACTATTGTCATTTTTTAATCTATTGGCATGTCTCAACCATGAGGACTGAACTATCCCTTCAGCTATTATCTTGTCCTTTTTTGCTTTACAGAGTATTTGCAGGAGCGGGGGAGTGGAAGAAGGGGTAATGTAAAAAGGCACAACTTCATTGTATGCTGTTGCTAAAAATTTTGAAGCAATACTGTCAACCTGCTGGGGCCTTGACAGTTACTTTTAAAATTTTTGTTTTATTACACAGCTTACATGTCTTAGCAGTATAATGATTTAAAAATATAAGCTGTGTCCACTTTAAATCCCTTCTTTCAGTAAATATTCCCCTTTCATTCTCAATACCAGTGATATCAATAGCAATCCTACTAAGGGGGCAGCTAGGTGGTACATTGGATAGAGCCAAGAGCCTGGAAGACCTAAATTCAAATCTGGTCTCATACACTTACTCCCTGTGTGACCCTGGGCAAGTCACTTAACCCTGTTTGCCTCAGTTTCCTCATCTGTAAAATGAGTTGGAGGAGGAAATGGTAAACCACCCCAATATCTTTGCCAAGAAAATCCCAAATGAGGTCACAAAGAGCCAGGTGACTAAAAAATAATTAAACAACCCACTAAGGTAGGTTTTGAAATATTTTTGAAATTGAAATTGAAATATTTTTTGTTTAGAAGTAAGATTATGCAGTATACTTTCACCAAGCCTTTTTGGCAGAGTAGTTCAGTACCTGAATTTTATTTCAGAGCCACATCACTGAAGAGTGAGAAATTATAGTGAAATAAATGTGGCACATCATAGCCTAAACATCCTTTGATTTTAAAAATTGATCAACTTAAAAGTATTATTAAAATCAAATATCCCTCTCACTACTTCCCCTCCTCCCCCACTGAGCAAATAAAAAAAATAAAGTCCTCAATACACAGCTGCAGTCTGGCCAAACAGATTTCCACAGTGGTCATATCCAAAAAAATATGTATTATCTCTACATTTATACCTCTCTGTCAGGTGACGAATAGCATGTTTCATCTTTATTCCTTTGGATTTATGGATTATTGTTACATTGGTTAGAATTCTGAATTCTTTAAAAGTTGTGTTTTTTATAATGCTATTGTTTTATAAAATGTTCTGCTCACTTTACTCTGCATCAATTCATAGAAGTCTACTAGTTTCCTCTGAAACTGTCCATTTAATAATTTCTTATGGCACAATAATATTGCTCATATCAATATACCACAATTTATTTAACCATTCCCCAACAGGAGGATACTTCCTTAATTTTCAGTTTTTTGCTTCCATGAAAAGGGCTACTGTAAATATTTTTGTACATATATGCTTTCCCTTTTCTTTTGATTTCTTGGGGTATAGGCCTAGATGGGTCAAGAGTATGTACATTTGAGTAATTATTTAGGCAAAATTACAAATTGCTTTCTAGAATGGCCGGACCAATTCACAACTCTACCAACAGTGTAGACAATGTACCTGTTTTCCCATAGCTTCTCCAAGATCTGTCATTTTTCTTTTTTGTTATCTTTGCTAGTCTTGGGACATCAAGACTAGAACCTCAGAGGTACTTGGATTTCTTCCTTTGAAAACGATCTGTTTTTACTGTATATCTTTTGAGGAATAGCTCTTACTCTTAGAAATTTGAGTCAGTTCATTATATATATTGGTTATAAGACTTTTATTAGAGAAACATGTTGCAAAGATTTTCTCCCCCCTCTCCCCAGTTTCCCAACTCCCTTCTAATTTTAACTTTATTAAATTTGTGTAAAACCTTAAAAAATTTATATAATAAAAATTATCCATTCTATTTTGTATGGTCCTCTCTATCAATTAATCCTAAACTCTTTCCCTATCCATAAATCTGAACAGTGATTTACTTCTTGCTTCTCTACTTTGTGACTTAATCTTTTACATCTAGGTCATGTATCCATTTAAAGCTTATTTTCGTATATGGTGTAAGGTACTAGTCAAACTATTTTCTGCTAGATTTCTGTCTACTTTTTGCATGAGTATTTGTCAAATGATGAATCCTTCCTTTAGTAACTGGGGTCTTTGAGTTCATCAAAGATTATGCTATTTCTGTTTGCTTTCTTCTGTATGCTGTGTATCTGTTCCACAAGTTAACCTCTCTTTTTTGCCAGCACCAAATCATTTTAAAGATAGTACGGTTTGAGATCTGGTACTGACAGACCCTCACCCCCTTTATTTCCAACTAATACTTTTTTTGACTCCTTATGAATTTCATTATTTCTAAATCTACAAAATATTGCTTTGGTAGTTTGGTACAGCACTGAATAAATTAATTTAGATAGTATTGTCATTTTTTTAAATATTGGCTTGACCTTCCTATGAGCAATGAATATTTCTTGAATTATTTAGGTCTGTATTTCTGTAAAGAGTTTTATAGTTGGGTTCATATAGGTTTTGGATGAATCTGGATAGCTGCATTCCGAAATATTTTATAGCCTCTATGGTTATTTTTAATGGAATTTCTCTTTCTAATGCTTTCTGCATGTTTCACTAGTTATTTATAAAAATGCTACTGATTTGTGTGGACTTATTGTATATCCTACAACTTTGCTGAAGTTAATTTTTAGTTGACTCTCTAGGACTCTCTAAGTATACTATCATATTATCTGAACCTAAAGAAATATTACATATCCTTTGGTAGATTCACTCCTTGATGTTTCATGGATTTCGCAGTTATTTTGAATAGAGTTTAACTTTTTCTTGTTGATTCCTGGATTTTGTTATATAGAAATTGTATTCATTTTTGTTGACCTATTTTGTAGCCTGCAACTTTGCTGTAGCTAATAATTACCTCAGTTATTATGCCAGTTTCTTAGGAGCTTCTAAGGAAACCATCTTGCCATTAACAAATGAGGATAGTTTTGTCTCCTTTTTGTCTGTCTTTATACCTTTTATTTCTGTCTCTTATTGCTATTGTTAGCATTCCCAGAACTATATCAAATAATAGTGGGGAAAGAAGACACTGGCTTTATTCATGTATTTACTGGGAAAGTTTTTGCTGTATGTCCAATTTCACATAATTCTTGCGTTCGGCTTTAAATAAATATTTAAAAAAATAATATGAATAGAATTTCCCTCTGTGTTTATATTTTGTGGGGGTTTTAGCATAAATGAGTGTTGTACATTGTCAAATGCTTTTTTCCCCTCCCTGTATCTGAGAGAAACATGTTTGTTTTTTAATATGTTTGTTTAGCTAATGTTAAATTATCCTTGCTTTCTTGGTATCAGTCAAACTTAGTCATAGTAAATGATTTCTTAGATAAATTACTGTAGTCTATTTGGATAGAATTTTAATAGGATTTTATTTATAACATTTGAATTAATATTCATTAATGCTATTGTCTATAGTACTATCTTTGCTTTGGCCTCAGGTTTTAGGATAATGTTAATCTTATAAGAGGACTTTGGTAGAATAATTTTTCTCTCAATTTTTGAGAATAATTTGTATAGTATAGGTATTAATTGTTAAATGTTTGATAGAATTTTCCCATAAATCTATCAGGACCAGGAGTTTTTCCTTTGGTAGTTCTTTATAGCTAGTTCTCTTTCCTTTAACAACATTGAGTTATTTAAGATATCTAGCCGGTATTTTGTTGGACAGGTATTTTATAATTTTGAGGGCAATCTCTCTCTCTCTTTCTGTGTGTATGTGTGTGTGTGTGTGTGTGTGTGTGTGTGTGTGTGTGTGTGTGTGTATTCTAAGTTTTGTTGGAATATCATTGTCCATAGTAGGTTTTAAGAATTTTCTGGATTCATAGTGATTTTACTTTGTTCAATTCTTTGTCAATTTGATTTTCTGCCTATTTCTTAGGCAGAAGATTGGTTTGACTAAAGGTTTGTAAGTTTTGTTAGAGTGAAAAAACAGCTTTTATATTTATCAGTTCAATAGTCTTTTTGGTTTTTGTTTTATCCTTCTTCATTTAATTTTTAAGGTAAACTTTTTTGTGCTTATCTTGAATTTTTTTATTCATTGGGTTTCTAATTTTTAACAAAGCATATTCAGTTCATTAATTATCTCCTTTTCTATGTCATTAAATTATGATTTAGGAGTATAGATTTTTCCTCTAAGGATTGCTTTAGCTGGGTACCAAAATTTTTGTTGTGTTGTCTCACCATTATCTTTTACATAATTATTGTTTCTATAATTTGTTATTTGACATGTTTCTTATTTAGGATTTTGTTTTTAAGTCATCCTTTAGGTTTGTGTTTTTGTTTGTACTCCCTGAATTGATTAGAGCTCTTATTGCATTATGTTCTTTAAAGGATATGTTTAGTATTTCTGCTTTTTTATTTCCATTTATTTGTAATTTCTTTGTGCCTTCATCAGGTTTTTTTGGTAAAAGTGACATGTAGTTCTGAAAAATACATCTATTCTTTAGTGACTTCCTTCAGAAGGCACTTAAGTCTTTTAGTTTCAACTTCTCCAAATATTTGTTCAATTCTGTTATCCTTTGTGTTTAATCTGTTAGATTTGTCCAATTGTTTAAAAAATTACCTTATTTTTATATATGCCTTTGGTTTCTACAACTTATTAATTTCTAAAATATTCCCTAACCACCCCCTCCCCCCCGTAAGCCGTACCCTGTAACAAAGATTTAAAAAAAGTAGTTCAGGAAAACTAAGAAAATTATTTCTGATAATATACATAATATTCAACACCCATAGTCACCCCCCCCACACTGTAATAAGGGAAATGATATAAATTTTATTACTTCTCTTGCAGGCCCAAGTTCAGGCATTGTAACAATTATTTAGTTTTGGTTATTTTTATTCTTTTAATTTACATTGTTGTAGTCATTGTGTATATTGCTTTCCTAGTTTTGCTTACTTCACTCTGTGTTAATTCACATGTCTTACCATGTTTCTCTGAATTCGTCGTATTTATTATTTCTTATGGTACAAAAAGATTCCTTTACATTAATGTATCACAATTTGTTTAGCCAGGCACCAGACAATGGACATCTACTTTTTTCCAGTTCTTTTCCTACCATAAAAATTGCTGCTATGAATATTTTGGTGTATATGGAAACTTCTGCTTTTGACTTCCTTATAATATATATAATCAGTGAGATCTTTGGTCAAAGGATATATTATAGTCTTTTTTTTAAAAAAGCATAATTCCAAAATGCTTTCCAGAATAGTTGTACTAATTCATAGCTCCACCAGATGTGTTCCTATTTTCCTGTAGCCTCTCAAACACTATTTCTATCTTCTTTACCAATTTTCTGGGTATTATTTTCCAAGTAATCCAATCAATAGTTTCCCCTATTAACCTAGTTGCATTGATTTTGTTTGTGCAAAAAGATTTAGGTTTATATAATCAAAATTATTTATTTTATCCTCTCAAAGAGAGAAGCAGTAGAAGTTTTATAAAAACTAGTGTAAAGATAGTTGGCAAAATATGTGCCCTAAGTAAAATTATCTCAGGTTCATTCAAACATGAAAAGGGAAGAGGGACCACAAAAAGAACAATGGAAAAATTTGGAAAAAAACATCCAAAACATTTTAATTAAGAGTTTTTCTCCATCAAGCAGAGTAGAACTACCACATTTGAATCCTACAGTCATAGTCACAAATGTGTTTATAGAGGAGGTAGAAATAGCACTACAGAAAGCAAAGATGGGAAAAGTAGCTAAAACTGGATCAAATATATATCCAAGGTGTTCCACAAGTCTTAATGCAGCTTTAAGCTATTAAAATTATTCAAGCTATTAAAGCTTAAAGTTGTACTAAGACTTTTGGAATACCCTGTAGAGGACATATTTCTGGAGGCAATATAATTGTGACCATGTTGATGGACAACAGATACAAGGTATCTGAAAGAGGGGGGAAATACCAGAAATGTGGAAGAAATCTTGGGACGATTAATAATGAAAAAAATTTCCAGAACAGTAACTACTCATCAAGAAAGCCAACCCTTTCATCTATACAAAATTTTTATGAAGGTCATCTATACATGAATAGAGGGCAAATAGAGGGCATCCTCGATGAGAGTATTAGGGAACAACCAGGCTTCTAAAATCAATATTCACTAATGAACTACATTTTCACTATTTTGCAATTAACTGAAAGATAAAGAGAATATGGGATCTTCCTGTGCTTGTTTTTTGATGATGAAAAAGCGTTTGGTTCAGTAGAAAATGCCTTGTAGACTCTATTACAAATGGTCTCTCATTTATATATTAAAATCCTCTAAGGTTCTTTGAAATTTATGTCAACAGAAATAATGACTCTTTGATAGTAAAGACCAAATGATGCATGGGAGATATTTGTTACCCAAGACATTTGCCATTGTTATGGAGGAAATCCAGTTCAGGATCCAGGTAGAAAAGGGATTCCCTGTAGTCTGGTCACCTAGATGATCCAGCTTGGGAATAATGGTGTTGATTGTCTCAAGCCACAGAACATTTCAGAGTCTCCTACAAAAAATCTGTAATCACTCGAAGGAATCTGGCCCATCCAAACACTCAGGAAAGACTACATGGGTGAAAAATGTCTGTTGCCCAGATTTCAAATATGGTTGGATACCCTACAGAGCTTGTATGTATCTCTGGAACAAACAGATGGACAAGTATGCAGATGGACAAGAAGATTGATCCAGAGTTGATTAGGAGAAGAGGGTTCTGGATTGCTTTTGGGAAATTACAAGATTCTTCTACTGACCCTACACTTCTCATGAAGTGCATTGTTATATTGAAGTGAGATGTAGAATACCATTTTCTCCAAAGAACTAAAGATGATTATCACAAAGAGGGCTACTGAGAGGTATATGGTAAATGTGAACAGACTGCAATATATATCAAGGAACCCTAAGGAATATCAGGAGCAAAAGACACTCCTCAAGGAACTGCAATATAATATCAGAAGAGGGGTGGTCATGTGGCAAGAGCAAGTGATGATAGATGGACAGCTAGAATGCTCCACAGGTACCCTCATAATACTGGGATAAAGAGAGAAAGGCCTCCAACATGTTGGGTGGATCCTTTGTGGTGAACTTTTAGAAGAACATGGACAGGAGTTGCATAAAGATATGAATGGGCTGCCATCTGTATGTTGGAAGGAACTCCTAAATTGAGATCACAAATACATTTGACTGTTTTGGATATAAATATCTTTTGGGATCTCTTCTGTCCTTTACGGGGTTAAGAGTTCTCCCCCTAGCCATAGTTGTAAAAAGTATCTGATTCCTTTTTCTTCTATTTTTAAAAATTATGTGACATTTTTAGACCAGATAGCTATTTTGAGCTGATTGAAATATATAATATATTGGATTAATCTATGCAACAAGATTGTAGGGGAAACTACATTGATATGTAACCTACACGGGGTGGTCCCCTCTCAGCCTGCTACTTGACTTGTTAGTTACCATATTCATTCTCATCATTCCAAATTCTAAGATGATCCAGGGTATGGATATTTATTAGCTACTACAGTTTCAACATCATTCCAATTAAGTCTAAGCTCCTATTCCAGTTTATGAAATTTTATTTATTTAGCAAACTGGAGAAAACCTTTTTTCTTCATAAGTATTTGACTCATCGCTTGCTCCATTTATATGTATGCGAGTGTGTATAGCTATGTATTTATATAAGTATATATTTATATGAAATATTATATATAGTATAAAATATATAAACAGATCATAATTAATATGTCACAGAGATATTAATGTCAAATAAATATATATTATAAAATATAAAAATCTGATATAATATCATATGTGACATTTATAAAATTATACATAATTCAGATTATACACATATACACACACACATGCAATCTGTACTGTTTGTCCCAGATATACATACTGTTGGCCAAGTTCAATAGGGTGTCCATCCAAATGCATGTTGAAATCTGGGCAACAGACAGACATTCTATACATTTTTTCTATATACATATACATGTATGTATGTGTGTGTATATCTCGAACTCTCAATCCGCCAGGCTGCTTAAATAAATATCAAGGTTACTACCCATACGGTTTATTAACACAGACAACATGACCAAGACAAGTAATTATTTACATGTTTCAGCTGTAAAATAGATCACAAAGTCACCCTTAACCATCACAAAAGTGAATGACTTCTCTTTAATTCTTTAATTCTTCAGAATTAGATTGCTTAGTTTCCAATTAATTTTTAGCTTATTTTTCTATGGTTCTTTATTACAAATAATTTTTATTGCATCATGATCTGAAAAGGATGCTTTGACTACTTCTGCCTTTCTGCACTGGATTGTGAGGTTTTTATGTTCTAGTACATGATCAATTTTTGAGTATGTGCCATGTACCGCTGAGAAAAAGATCATATTCCAGTTTCTTTCAGAAAAAGAAATTGAGCAAGCCATCAATGAACTCCCTAGGAAAAAATCTCTAGGGCCAAATGGTTTTACATGTGAATTTTATCAAACATTTAAAGAACAATTAATTCGTATACTTTGTAGACTATTTGGGAAAATAGGTGAAGAAGGAGTCCTACTAAATTCTTTTTATGACACAAATATGGTACTAATACCCAAACCAGGAAGAGTCAAAACAGAGAAAGAAAATTATAGACAAATTTCCCTAATGAATATTGATGTAAAAATTTTAAATAAAATATTAGCAAAAAGATTGCAGTAACTTATCATGAGACTCTTACACTACAACCAGGTAGGATTTATTGCAGGAATGCAAGGGTGGTTCAATATTAGGAAAACTATCAGCATAATTGATCATAACAACAAAACTAGCAGAAACCATATGATCATCTCAATAGATGCAGAAAAAGCCTTTGACAAAATACAACACCCATTCCTATTAAAAACACTAGAAAGCATAGGAATAAATGGAGCCTTCCTTAAAATTATGAATGGCATCTATCTAAAACCATCAACAAGCATTATTTGCAATGGGGATAATCTAGATGCATTCCCAATAAGATCAGGGGTGAAACAAGAATGTCCATTATCACCCTTACTATTCAATTTGATACTAGAAATGTTAGCTATAGCAATAAAAGAACAAAAAGATATTGAAGGAATTAGAACAGGCAAAGAAGAAACTAAATTATCACCTTTTGCAGATGATATGATGATTTGCTTAGAGAATCATAGAGAATCAAGTAAAAAACTACTTGAAATAACAAACAACTTTAGCAAAGTTTCAGGACATAAAGTAAACCCCCATAAATCCTCAGCATTCCTATACATTACTAACAAAGCCCAACAGCAAGAGATAGAAAGAGAAATTCCATTCAAAGTTACTGTAGACACTATAAAATATTTGGGAGTCTATCTGCCAAGACAAATCCAGGGCTTATGTGAACATAATTATGAAACACTTTTCACATGAATAAAGTCAGATCTAAATGAAGGGAAAAATATCAGTTGCTCATGGTTAGGCTGAACTAATATAATAAAAATGACAATTTTACCTAAATTAATTTATTCAGTGCCATACCAATTGAACTACCAAAAAACATTATACAGAGATGGATAAAATAACAAAATTCATCTGGAAGAACAAGAGGTCTAGAAAATCTAGGATATTAATGAAAAGAAATGCTAGGGAAGGTGGCCTAGCCATGCCAGATATTAAACTGTACTATAAAGCAGCAGTCATCAAAACTACCTGGTACTGGCTAAGAAACAGAGGTGTGGATCAATGGAATAGGATAGGTACACAAGATGGAGAAGTCAATGACTATAGCAATCTACTCTTTGATAAACCCAAAGAAGCCAGCTTCGGGGCTGCGAATTCACTATTTCACAAAAACTGGGAAAGTTGGAAAATGGTAGGGCAGAAACTGGGCATAGACCAATATCTTACACCATATGCCAAAATAAAGTCAGAATGGGTTCATGATTTAGGAATAAAGGCTGATACTATAAGCAATTTGGGAAAGCAAGTAATAGTTTACCTATCAGATTTATGGAAAAGAAAAGAATTCATGACACAACAAGAGATAGAGAACGTTACAAAAAGCAAAATGGATAATTTTGATTATGTTAAATTAAAATGTTTTTGTATAAAAAAGCCAATGCAACAAAGATTAGGAGGGAAGCAGAAAATTGGGAGAAAATCTTTACAGCCAGTGTCTATGATAAAGGCCTCATTTCTAAAATATACAGGTAACTGAGTCAAATTTATAGGAATAGAAGTCATTCCCCGATTGAGAAATGGTCAAAGGATATGAACGGACAGTTTTCAGAGGAAGAAATTGAAGACATCTATAGGCATATGAAAAAATGCTTGAAATCACTACTGATTAGAGAAATGCAAATCCAAACAACTCTTAGGTACCACATCTCTCCTGTCAGACAGGCTAAAATCACCAAACAGGAAAATGATAAATGCTGGAGAGGATGTGGGAAAATTGGAACACTGTTACATTGCTGGTGGAGTTGTGAACTGAACCAGCCATTCTAGAGAGCAATTTGGAACTATGCCCAAGGGCTATAAAAATGTTCATACCCTTTGACCCAGCAATACCACTTCTAGGGTTGTATCCCAAAGAGATCACACAAGTGAGAAAAGGACCCATATGTACAGAAATATTTATAGCAGCTCTTTTTGTAGTAGCTAAGAACTGGAAATCAAGGGGATGCCCATCAATTGGGGAATGGCTGAACAAGTTGTGGTATATGAAGGTAATAGAATACTATTGTGCGATAAGAAATGGGGATCATATGGACTTCGTAATGACATGGAAAAACCTACATGACATAATACTGAGTGAGCGGAGCAGAACCAGGAGAACATTATACACAACCATAGATATATGGATTCTGTGATGACTAACCCTGATAGACTTGGCTCTTCTCAGCAATACAAGGTTCAAAGACAGCTCCAAAGGTCTCATGATGGAGAGAGCTGTCTACATCCAGAGAAAGAACTATGAAATATGAATGCAGATTGAGGCACCCTGTTTGCTCTCTTTTCTTTCCTTTGTTTTTCTCTGTTGTTTGTTTTTGGTTTTTTGTTTTGTTTTGTTTTTGTTTCTTCTTTCTCCTGATTCATTCCATTGGTCATAATTCTTCTTTACAACTTGACTATTGTGTAAATAAGTTCAATGCGAAGTTATATGTAGAAGATATATTGGATTCCATGCCGTCTTGGGGAGGGAGGGAGTGAGGGGGGGGAACAAAATCTGGAACTCAAAATTATGTGGAACTGAGCATTGTAAACCAAAAATAAAAAATCTTAATTATAAAAAAAAGAATAGGACTGGACCACTCCAGTCCTCTCTCCCCAAATGGAAAATCTCCCCTTGTAGCTTCCTGAGACATTCCATCAATATGATGTAGTATCACGAATGCTGTACCAGGACTGAAAAGTTCTGGGTTTGAGTTTCTGCTGTTTCTTATGAGCTTTGTGACCTTGGGCAAATCATTTAAACTTGGAATCTCGGTTTCTGTCTCTAAAATGGGGATGTTGGGGATGGAGCCATATATGGCAGAGTAAAAACAGGAACCTGCTTGAGCTCTCCCACAAACCCCTCCAAATACCTATCAAAAATGACTCTAAACAAATTCTAGAGCAGTAGAACCCACAAAATGATAGAGTGAAACAAATTTCCAACCCAGGATAACCTGGAAGGTCTGTACACCAGTCTGAGAGAGGAGCACAGTCCAGTGTGGGCTGTGTTGGCACAGACTGGGTCCTAGCAAACCTGCAGCAGGCCTCAGGGGACTGAATCACTGGCAGCTGTGGCAGTCTCCAGACTTCTCAATCCACAAGTGCCAAAGACAACCAGAAAGGTCTGTCATACCTGGGTGAGAGAGAAGCATGGTCCGGCCCCAGCCCCAGGGTGGTGGCTGCTTCTGGAGCTCTTGGCTGGCAGATGGTTGAGGGATCAAGTGGCTGATCAGAAGGGAATTGCAGGGATCTCTTTGCTGGTGCTGTGGCAGGATTCTCTTGCTTTGCCCATGCAACCCATCTGGGTTGCAGTCCTGGGTGGTGGTCCTGGTCAAGGAGGAGTGCTGCAATGGAGAGGGAATCATCCTCATGGTTCCAAGGCAGAAAAGAGTGCTTGTGGTCATTCACAGAGCACAGATCAGGAGAGGAGTAAACACCTTTCATTTGATCATACAGCCTTGGAAGAACTGAAAATTTATAGGTCCCTAGAAGTGTCTCTGAAAACAGCTGCACAAAAACCCTGAAACTTGGGACAGTACACCCACCACACTGGAAGCAGAGCCCTACCATAACAAAGAGTTAAAAAAGTCAAATAACTGACTGGGAAAATGAGCAAACAGTGGCAAAAAACTCAGACTATAGAATCTTACTCTGGTGACAAGGAAAATCAAAACATACAACCAGAAGAAGACAATGAAGTCAAAGCTCCTACATCCAAGGCCTCTAAGAAAAATGTGACTTGGTCTCAGGCCATCAAAGAGCTTAAAAAGGATTCTCTCAAGTAAGAGAAGAAGAAAATTGGGAAGAGAAATGAGAGTGATACAAGAAAGTCATGAAAAACAAGTCAACAGCTTACTAGAGGAGACCCAAAAATACTGAAGAAAATAACACCTTAAAAAATAGACTAACCCAAATGGCAAAAGAGGTCCAAAAAGGCAATGAGGTGAAGAAAGCCTTAAAAAGCAGAATTGGCCAAATGGAAAAGGAGATCCAAAAGGTCACTGAAGAAAACAATTCCTTAAAAATTAGAATGGAGCAGATGGAAGCTAATTACTCTATGAGAAATCAAGAAATTATAAAACAAAACTAAAAGAATGAAAAAATGGAAGACAATGTGAAACATCTCATTGAAAAACAATTGACCTGGAAAATAGACCCAGGAGAGATAATTTAAAAATTATTGGACTACCTGAAAGCCATGATCAAAAAATGAGCCTACACATCATCTTTCAAGAAATTATCAAGGAAAACTGCTCTGGTATTGTAGAACCAGAAGGTAAAATAGAAGTTGAAAGACTCCACTGATTGCCTCCTGAAAGAGATCCCAAAAGAAAAAACTGATAGGAATATTGTAGCCAGATTCTGCAATTGCCAGGTCAAGGAGAAAATATTGCAAGTGGCCAGAAAGAAACAGTTCAATTATTGTGGAAACACAATTAGGATAATGCAAGATTTAGCAGCTTCTATATTAAAGAGGACTTGGAATATGATATACTGGAGGTCAAAGGAGCTAGGATTAAAACCAAGAATCGCCTACCCAGCAAAACTGAATATAATACTTCAGGGGGATAAGTGGATATTCAGTGAAATAGAGGACTTTTAAAGCATTCTTGATGAGCATACCAGAGCTGAATAGAAAATTTTACTTTCAAACACAAGACTCAAGAGAAGCATGAAAAGGTAAACAGGAAAGAGAAATCTTAAGGGACTTATTAAAGTTGAACTATTTACATTCCAACATGGAAAGATGATATTTGTAACTCATGAGACCTTTCTCAGTATCGGGTAGTTGAGGGAATATGTATATACACATATACATATACATATACATATACATATACATATACATATACATATACATATACATATACATATACATATACATATACACATACACATACACGTACACGTACATGTATATATGTATGTGTGTATGTATGTATAGACAGAGGGCGCAGGGTGAGTTGAATATGAGGGATGATATCTAAAAAATAAAATTAAGGGGTGAGAGAGGAATGTACTGGGAGAAGGAGAAAGGGAGAGGTAGAATGGGGTAAATTATCTCACATAGAAGGCAAGAAAAAGCTGTTATAATGGAAGGGAAGAGGGGGAAGGTGAGAGGGAATGAGTGAACCTTATTCTCATTGGATTTAGCTAAAGCAGGGAATGACAGATACATTCAATTGGGTATGGAAATCTATCTTACCCTACAGGAAAGTAGGGGGCAGGGGATAAGAGAGGTTGGGGATGATAGAAGGGAGGGCAAGTGGGAGGAAGGAGTAATCAGAAGCAAACACTTTTGAGGAGGGACAGGGTCAGAAGAGAGAATAGAATAAATAAATAGGATAGAGGGAAATACAGTTAGTCTTTCACAACATGACTATTATGGAAGTGTTTTGCATGACCACACAGGTATAATCTATATCTAACTGCTTGCCTTCTCAATGAGGGTGGATGGGAAGAGAGGAAGGGAGAGAGTGTGGAACTCAAAGTTTTACAAATGATTGTTAAAAATTGTTTTTACATGTAACTGGGAAATGATATGCGGACAGTGGGATATAGAAATCTATCTTGTCCTACAGGAAAATAAAATGGAAAGGGGTTAAGAGAAGGGGAGTGATAGAAAGGAAAGTAGATGAGGGGGAAGAGATGGGGAGAAAATTTGGAACTCAAAATCTTGTGGAAGTGAAGGTTGAAAACTAAAAATAAATTAATTAATAAAAAGAAAAAAGAGAAAGGTATGATTTAATTTAGCATTTGCAAAGTACTTTGTATTTGAAAATATGTTTAATATGAATGTATATGTAAAGCTTATATCAAATTGCATGCCATCTTGGGGTGGGGGGAAGGCTGGGAGGGGGAGAAAATTTGGAGCTCAAAATCTTGTGGAAGTGAATGTTGAAAATTTAAATAATTTTTTTAAAAGTAAAAAAAATAAAATGGGGATGTTATTTAGATGAAGGAAGCCATTCTGTCTCTGAAGAGGACTTGGGTTCAAATCCCATCTCTGATATGTTCTGTGTCACTTCTGGCAAGCCACTTAAACCTTTTTGGGCCCTCAGTTGGTCTAGTAGGCCTCTGAGGTCCCTTCCTACTATACAGTCCTAGGTGTGATCTCTCTTCACTGAATTTTCATGACACTGCTTTGTCATGGTTCTCTTTTCACCTGTTGACTAAACCTCAATCTCCTTTTCTGGTGTTATCTATTTCCTACTCTTTATTTGCAGGTATAGCCCCAGTCGTGGTCCTGAGCCCTCTCCTCTCTTTCCTTTTCTCTCTCAGACCTGATCTAAACAGTTCCCATGGATTCACCTATCATTTCTATGAAGATGATTACTAAGTTGTCCTCTCCTTCTTGAGCTCTCTAGTCTATCATTACCGCCTGCTGATGGACCTCTTCACTGAGATACACTATAGACATCTCAAAAATCACATGACCCAAACTGAGTTCATTATCTTTCCCCTTAGACCTACCCTTCCTACTCCAAAATATATGCTTGTCAAAAAGACTATTTTGTGGAGAACTCACACAAGGCAAACATTCACATGTTGGTCAGAAAAAGCGATACAAGGACACTCTCAAGGTTTCTCTCAAGAACTTTGGAATTGATTGTATGACATGGGAGACACTGGCACAGGACCACTCAGCATGGTGTGCCCACATCAGAGAAGGTGCTGCCCTCTATGAGCAAAGCAGAATTGAAACAGCTCAAAGGAAACACAGGATACACAAGTTTGGAGTATCCACCCAAAATGTTTATGTGGACTATTTGTGCCCGACCTATGGTAGAGCATTCCGAGCTTGTATTTGCCTGATCAGCCACAGTCAGACACATTGAATCTTGACTTGAGCATAGTGATGTCATTTTGGTCTTCTTCGAGAACAAAGGACAACAACCAACCCTTCTCACTTTACAATTTCTGTGGAGGGAAATAACTCCCTCTCCACGCGCTGCTCCCCCTGCCCATTCATGCTTCAATTTGCACTCAGAGTTCTGCCCCTTTTATTTTTAAAATTTATTATTCTGAATTCAACAAAAAACAAATGAAATAACCATTTCCAAATGCAAAACAGAACAGAAAAAGAGGATTATATATGAAACTGCTATGCAGTTAGCTTTTCTTTTAAAATCTGTAATTCAACATGTAACTTTCAAAGCTCTCCTGCTTATCTGTGTTTCTTGCTTACTCTGTATCTGTTCTCTTCTGTGCCTTTAAAAATGCTTTAATAACTTTTCTTATTTTTTGAGGGGCTACACCTAGCCCTCCTCTCTCTTCACCAACCCTGCCTCCATTAAAAAAAATGCCAAAAAACCAAAATCGTTGTAACAAATATGCATAGTCAAGCAAAACAAATCACCACATCAGCTATGTCCAAAAAACATACATCTTCTCCTATGTCTTTCCATCAGCCTTCTGTCAGGAGATAGATGACATGTTTCATTGTTGGTCTTCTGAAATCATAGTTGGTCAACATAGTTCTTAAGGCTTTCAAAGTTGTTTGTCTTTATAGTGTTTTTTAATTATATAAATTGTTTTCCTGTTTCTGCTTACTTCACTCTGCATCAGTTCATAAAAGTTTCCCCAGGTTTCTCTAAAATGGTCCCTTTTTTCATTTATTATAGCACAATCATATTACATTACATTTATATGCTCTAATGTATTTAGCTGTTCCCCAATTGATGTATGACACTCTTATTTTCCTTTGCTATGATAGGAATAGTTGCTCTCAATATGGGTTCTTTCCCTCTTTGATCTCTTTGAGATATTGTACTAGCAAGGCAATAATCACAATATAGACAATAATTGTCAATACGCCTATGTGGTTCTGCGTCACAAAATATGAGACTCTCCATATAGTAAGTAGAAGAACTAAACCATTTATTCAGACACCAGAGAACCGGATCCCAAAACCAAGAAGCCCAATCCATCATAGCAGCAAAGAATTCAATACACAATATCACAGCAGAGAACCACTCCATCTCAAAGCCATCTGCTCCCCTTCTGGGGCTTTGCCACTAACAATCACTCACAGCACAGCACATGTCTGCTCTTTCCCTCAGCTCTAACTGCTCTCTCAGCATTTCCTGTGACACACTTTACTCTTCCTTTCAGCAAGCTCATCCCACCACATGTGACTGAGGCTTCCTGTGACATAAGCAGGTCACATGAGCCTATTAATGGGTGGGAAAGATTTTCAAATTTATATTGTCATTACATTCAGCCCCAATATCTTTTTTTATCCATTATATAGGTCAATGGGGTAATCAAAAGGAGTTTTGGGATAATTGGTGTCAACAGAACTTTACAACAATATAACAGGGATATAAGGGTTATAAATAAGCATATATAACAATATCGTAATTCCCCCCTTGAACGAATAGGGCTCAAAATCTTGGGGTAAGGGACAAAGATCTTGTCCTCCATAGCTTATTCCTGTTGAAATTGGATGTAGAGCTGTCCCTGCACCAAGAGGCAAAGAGTTCTATTCAAGAGGTCAGTTCTTTAACAATCTGGCATCCAGAACTCAGTCGATGCCAGGTCCAGGGATGACACATCACAGTCATCACAGGTCCAGGAGTGGCACATCACAGTCGAGGATAGGTCCAGAGGTGACAACTGAACACATGAGAGGATGACATTTGGCTTAAGTGATCAGGCATCTGTAGGTGGATGGTACTAAGCCTGCAGGAAAAAAATCTCACAAACAACTTTAGCAGACAAAAGCCAAAAAGAGACAGACTATCATAACCTCATTCATGATAGAATACATGAGTCAAGGGTACAATTTTATAATCATTTTCTCCCGAATCAACAACAGTTTTAGTATTGTCTTTTCCATGTACTATAATTTTTGCAGCCTTTGGAATATCATCTGGCTTCTGTTTTACCCGTACTTTAGCTCCCATTTTATTCTATCAGTAGAACCAAACCCTTCATTTCCTCTGATATTTATTTTGGAAGGAGGGTCAGTTTTCACAAGAAGTATTGTTTCACAAGGAATAATAATCTATTGAACTATTCTATCATTTTTACAAAATTGTATGGGTTCTTTGCCCAAATTCTGGAATTTCTCCTTGATAATTGGAATCTATCACTCCAGCCAATGCAGGTATTCCTCAAGCTGCTAATCCTGATTTAGGTAATATCTGTCCAAAATTATTCTTAGGGATTTTCATGCATATTCCCATAGAGATTTTTCTTGTCTCTTTTCTACCCAACCAAAAGTCCTCTAAACAATGTAAATCGTATCTTGCTGAACCAGGCGTTCCTGGATATGGTGGTGAGATATATTCCCTCACAGTCCAATACTCAATATTTGAGATCTTATGTGTTCTTTTTTAATTTCCAGATTTGGGGTCATCATTCTGGCTAAAGGTGTACTTCCTCCTAATGGTCTATAGTTCAAATTACATAAAGCAGTGAACAAATTATCCTTCCAATGATGATATGAGTTATTAGAATTTAACTTCCTTAACTGTTTCAATAATCTATTCATTCTTTCAATTAACCCAGATGCTTGTGGATAATATGGAATATGATATATCTACATTGTTCAATACAGAATATCTTTTCATTTCATTACCTTGAAATATGACCCATTGTCACTTTGAATCTGCATGGGGGTTCCATAATATAGACTTATGATATCTAGAGTTTGCAGGTGTTTTTCTGAGTCTCATTCTTATAAGGACAAGGCACTAGTACACCTGAATAGGTGTCAACACAAGTACATATAAATTTACATCCTTTGTCTTGGGGTGAGGGACCAATATAATCTATCTGCCAAATTTGGGCTGGAACTTTCTTCTTGCCTATTTCTCCAGTTACTACCCGAGGAACAGTTCGTTTCTTTTCCAATTGACATATGTGACATTCCTCTGTTAGTTGCTGTAACTATGAATGAGAGATACAAATACCTCGATCTTGTGCCCACCGGTTTGTGGCCTTGACCCCTAAATGGCCAGCCATTTGGTGGACCCATTTTGCTAGTACCAGATTATCAGCTGTCAGGGTAGAGACAATATGTTCAGTAGCAATCTTTGCTAGTCAATCAGCATGTGCATTGTACTCATGTTCTAGTGTGGTGAAGGCCACATGAGCATCTACATGAAAAACTGACAAATTAGTAACCAAAGGTATGTCCTATATATCTTCCCATAATTCTTTGCCCCAAACTTGTTTACCATGAATTTCCCAATTTTGATTTTTCCACATGGTAATCCATGTAGCTAACCCATTAGCTACTGCCCATGAATCAGTGAATGTATGACACTATCCTCCTTGTTCTGTTTTAATAACTTGATGTACTGTGATAAGTTCAGCATATTGACTACTTTCACCTATCCCAGTACTTTCCAAAGCCAACCTAGTACATGGGTGATAGAGTACTGCTTTCCGTTGTTTTTTATGGCCCAAATATTTTGCTGTCTCATCAGTAAACCACGCATATTTCTTTTGTTTTTCAGTTAATCTATCATATCCATCATTCCATTTTACCAAGAACTGTACCAACTGTTGTCTTGGTTCAGGGGGTTTCTAATTCTCCTTAGTGTCTATGTTTGCTATAGATTCAGGTAGAACAGAAACTCCATTTTTGTCTGTTCTCAACCTATTTTGAATATACCATTTCCATTTAATTATGCTAGCCTATTGCACGTGTCCAATTCTGTGAGATGTTGGGGTACTCATTACCCCCATCATCACCGGGATTCCAGGCCTTAATACCACTTCATGGTCCAGAGTCAGTTGTTCAGTCTCTACCAAAGCCCAATATGCAGCTAACAACTGCTTTTCATATAATGTACTCCAGATAAAAAAAGTTTCCTTGACCAAAATCCTAAGGGTACATTTCAGCTTTGTTGTTTCTGCCATAAACTCCAGTTCACATAGTCATCCTGTACAGTCACTTGTAATTTCAACAGGCATTTGCATAGGCTATAAATCCAAAACCAACTGTATAGCAGCCTTGGCTTCTTCAAAAGTTTTACTCTGTTCAAGCTCCCAATCAAATTCATACTTTTTTCTGGTAACTTTATACAAGGATTTCGAAATCTGTCCCAAATGTGGAGTGTGGTAACTCCAATATCCAAATAGTCTTATAAACTTTTAGGCTTCTTTCTTATTGGTGGGGAGCTCATGTGAGAATTTCTCGTAGTCCCTTATTCCATTGCATACCCCTAAACTTTACAGTTTGAGCTGGCCCTTGAACCTTTGCAGGGTTTATTTCCCATTCTTTACTTTTCATACGCTCAATTAAAAGTATAAATTCTTCTCCACTTCTTTTACATTTTCTCCCTGTATCGTAATATCATTTATATGGTGGGTAAACTGTACATCAGGTAACTTCAATGCATCCAAATGCTCAGCCACAATCCTGTGACAAATAGTTGAGCTATGCAGACATCCTCATGGCAAGTGGGTAGAAGTATATTGTCAGCCTTGCCATGTGAAAGCAAACTGGTCCCACTGTTTAGAGTCTATTGGGATCGTAAAGAAAGCATTGGCCAAATCAGTAACTGCATACCAAGTCCCATCATACTTTTGGATCCTTTCTATTAAAGTAACAGTATCTGGAACAGCAGCATACAAGGGAGGAGTCATTTTATTCAGTTGTCTCTAGTCCACTGTCAGCCTCCACGTTCCATCTGACTTTTGAACTGGCCAGACAGGATGATTCCATTGAGTGGTTGTAGGGGCTAACACTCCTGCTTCAACATATTCTTTTATAGTACTGGTAATTTTATCTTGTCCACCTGGCATGATACCGCTTCAAAGTAATTACTTACTATTCCTCCACATTTGACATTCCCTCTTTGACAGGCTGCTCCCTATCCCAAGTATGTTCTACTTCCTTACCTTTTCCTTTTGGAACCTCTAGCTCCCTTCTAGGCTTTTAAGAACCATCTCCTTTATGAGGACTTTCCTGATTTCCATTAGTTTTTAGTGCCCCCCATCACCACCGTATATTTACTTATATACATATAGATATGCATATATATATATATCATATTTCCTTAACTGTGAATTGTTTTATTACCACAGTACAATAGCATAATGCAAGCACCTTGAGAACAGGGTCTCTGTCTCTTCCCCAATTCCCTCCCTCTCAGTCTCTCTCTCTCTCTCTCTCTCTCTCTCCTCCTCTTCGCTCCCTCTCCTCTTCTCCCTATCTCCCCCTCTCCTTTTTCCTCCCTTCCTCTCCCCTATCTCACTTTCTCCCCCACGCTTTCCCACCTCTTCCTCTCCTCCTTCCTCTCTCCTTCCATCTCTCTCTTCCTCCCTCCCTCCTTCTCTTCTTCCCTCTTCACCCCTTCACCTTCCCCCCAGGCCTAACCCAATTCTACTGCTACACCTATACATCAGAATAATGATCTGAATAAATGCTCAATGTATTATCATGAGGTTCAAATGAGATAATTCGCAAAAAGCTATAAAACCTAAGTATAAGCTATTTATTATTTTTATTTTATTGTTATTATTCTTTGGAGTACAAATACATGTATCAAACCCTTAACAGTTAACTCCTGAGTGTGGATTAGTTGACACCTGGTTGAATGAGAAGACATTTTAGAAATGAGACACAGAAATAGCACCTAGTTGGGGTCAAAGTACAGGGAGTACTGCAAAAACAGGTGGTATGGTTGTTAGAGCACTGGGCTTGGAACCAGGAAGACTCATCAAGTCTGTCCTCAGATTTGAACTGCCAGCTATGCAACCCTTGGCAAATCACTTTAACCTGTTTGCCTCAGTTTCCTCTTCATAAAATGAACTGGAGAAGGAAATGGCAAGCCACTCCCATCTTTGCCAAGAAAACCTCAAATGGGGTAATGGAGAGTCAAACATGATTGAAAGATGGTGGGTTTGTTCTAAGAAGTAGATCTGTAGAGAATATCTCATTTCTTTTTTTCTCATTCCCTCATTTCTTGAGGGAAATGATTGTTTTTGGATCCTCAGTACCTAGCCTAATAACTTGCACATAATAGGAACTTAATACATATTTGTTGAAAGAGGAAAACACATGAGCCAGGTGGGCAAACTCCTGTCTGCCCTGATACCAAACACATTTTCTTTCTCTCTCTTTCAGAATTTAGCCCAGGATTCTCTTTTGTATTGGAAACTAAGACACTCTCATTTTAAATTTTTTCGAATAAATCTCTTGTTGATGCAATAAAAACAATTCACTGTTATTTCCCATTGACCCCATCCCTCCAATCAAATCCTCCTTTTGAAAAAAAGTAGTTAAATTAAACAAACCAAAACTTTGGCTTTATATGACAACACATTTCATTCTATACCTATAGATATTACTGTCTGTCTTCTGGACTCAAGTTTGGTTGTTGTATTAACCAGAGTACTGATATCTTTCAATATTGTTTTCCTTTACACTGTCATAGTTCTTATCTAAGTTGTTCACATAGTTCTGTTCACATCATTCTGGATTACTTCATGCAGATCTTCCAAAAAATCTCTAAATTCTTCGTAATTTTTCTTGAGGCAATAACATTCCTTTACATTAATTTTCTACATTTTTTCAACCATCCTCTAACTGATATGTACCCATTTAGTCTCTGGCCACAAAACTGCTTCTATCCTAATGATACTGGACCTTTTCTTCTGTGTTTGAGCCCTTGGGATATAAACCCACAAGTGGTATTACAAATCCAGTTTATGAGGTGGAGCCAAGATGGTGGAGTAGAGAGAACATTCTAGCTGACCGCTTCCAATATTCTCTTCCAAACAACTTTTAAAAATGCATCAAATCCAATTTTGGAGTGGCATAACCAACAAAAGGGTGGGGTGAGACATTTTCTAGTCCAGCACAACTTAGGAGGTCTGTAACACTGGGACAGGGGTTGGGAATGTAGCATGGAGACAGTACCACCTGTGGGCCTTGAAGGTGGCAATAACAGCAGTATCAGGAGCTCTCACTGCTTTGGTTCATAAGGGTATTGTCAGACACTTGGTCAGAAAGAGATTATAAGAGATGCCTGTGCAGGCACTAGGTATAAGACTGGCTGGCATTTAGCAACTCTATTGCCCATTTCCCAGTTCCAGATAACAGTTCCAGGGTAGAGAGGAACACTTGCAGTCCCAAGGAAGCAGGGGACCTAGTTCTTAGTTCCAGGTCTCAGTTGCAGGACAGAGTAGAGCACTAGTGCTGGAGGTTGCAAGAGAGCAGGGGTCCTTCCTGATTAAGGACTAGAATGCAGACCACGAGAGCAGCAACCCCTCCTCAAACTGGATCACACTACCTTGGAAGCACTGAAAAACTGCAGACCCCCAGAATCAGCTGTGAAAATAGAACGATAAAAATCCCTGAAGTTTGGGGTGGTGATATCCCTTCCCCCCCCCCCCCCAAAGTGAGCACAGCCCAACTCTAACCTAGATTAATGTCAAGGCTGGAAAATGAGCAAATAACAACATAAAAGAAAGCTATGATGGTGACAGAGAAGCACAAGATAAACTCAGAAGATAACAACTTGAAAACATCTACAAGCAAAACCTCAAAGAAAAATGTAGATTGGACAGAAGCCCAACAAGAATCCTGGAAAAAAAAGTTAAAGAAGGTATTTTTTTTTTCAAGAGCAAAATCCCCCGATTTTAAAAATCAAATAAGACTGGTAGAGAAAAAATTAGGAAATGAGACCAATGTTTACTTCTGGTGCCAAGATGGTGGAGTGAGGAAGGAACCCTCTGAAGTTCTCCTAAATTCCCTTCCAAACAACTAGAAAACTGCCTCAGAATTGGTCTAGGGGCAGGGAAGCAGCTTATCAGTGTGGCAGAAAAGGTCTGTTTCACTGGAATGGGAGAGGAGCAAGATCCAAGAGCAGCAGCAGCAGCCAGCCTTACAGCAGGGGGCCTGCAGAAGGCTCCAAGCCTGAGGCAATCCACCAGAGAGACCCTGCCCTCCTGCAAACTAACAGCCTCCTAGGCAAGTGAGCAATGTATGCAGCATAGCAAGGTCCTGCCCCAGTGACCACCCTCCAGCACAAGCCACCAGTGAGGCTTGACCCCATTGCTGACCTGTAGTAAAGCCCTGTTCCAGGGCTAGCCAACAGTGTGACCCCAACCATAGGGCCTGCCAGCAGAGAGACCTTGTTTCCATAGCAACCCAGCTGCAGGCCCCACCCCTGGGGTAGATCAACAAAATTTCTCCTTCAGGGAATGTTAGCTTAGAGGCTCTATTTCCATAGCAATCTAGCAGCAAAGCCTCATACCTGGGCCAGGCCAGTAGCTAAACCCCAGACCCAGAGGAGGCCAAGAGGGAGGCCCCATCCCCCAGTACAAGCCAGAAAGGTAGTGTACCCTCTAGTGAGAGCAAACAACTAAGCCCTGAAGCCCAGAAAAAAGCCAGCAGTAAGATTCTGAACCCCAGCACAAAAATCTTGGGACAATGTAGGACCAGAGCCTAATTCTCATGTAATAACTAAGGCAAAAAATAACAAAAGACAGAAAAACGAGGAAAAAATGAAAAAAGAACTTGACTATAGAAAGTTACTATTGTGACAGGGAGGATCAAGGCCTAAACTTAGAAGTGGACAATAGTGTCAAAATGACTACATATGGAACCTCAAAGAAAAATGTAATTTAGTCTCAGGCCCAAAAAGAATTCCTGGAAGAGCTTAAAAAAGATTTTGAAAACCAAATTAGAGAAGTAGAAGAAAAATTGTGAAAAGAAATGAAAGGTAGCTTAAGAGAATTGTGAAAAAAAGAGTCAATAGCATGGGAAAAGATATACAAAAATTTTACTGAGAAAAATAACTTCCTAAAAAATAAAATTGGCCAAGTGGAAAAGGAGGTACAAAAGCTCACTGAGGAAAATAATTCCTTAAAAAGTAGAATTGAGCTAGTGGAAGCTAATGACTCCATGAAACATCAAGACACAATAAAACAAAATCAAAGAGTAAAAGAAATATAGAAGAAAATGTGAAATTTCTCATTGGAAAAATAACTGACTTAGAAAATAGGTCCAGGAGAGGTAACATAAGAATTATTGGACTACCTGAAAGTTATGATAAAAAAACCAAAACCTGGACAACATCTTTATCAAAGAAATTATCAAAGAAAACTGCCCTGGTATGTTAGAACCAGAAGGCAAAATAGAAATTGAAAGAATCCACCAATCATTGCCTGAAAGAGATCCCAAAATGAAAACTCCCAGGAACGTGATAGCCAAATTTCAAAGTTCACAGATCAAGTAGAAAGTATTTCAAGCAGCCAAAAAAGAAACAATTCAAATATCATGGAGCTACAGTCAGGATTACTCAGGATTTGGCAGCTTTCACATGAAAGAACTGGAGGGCTTCGAATATGATACACCAAAAAGTAAAGGAGTTAGGATTACAACCAAGAATCACTGATCCAGCAAAATTGAATACTAGACATTTGTTAAAACAGAGGGCTTTCAAGCTTTCCTAATTAAAAGACCATAGCTGAATAAAAAATTTGACCTCTAAATACAAGACTCAAGGAAACATAAAAAGGTAAAAAAGAAACAAGAAAGGGAAAACATAAATTCAATAAAGTTAAACTATATTTCTACATGGCAAGATAATATGTGTAACTCTTAAGAACTTTATTACTATAAGAGCAATTAGAAGGAGAATATAGAGACAGAGGGTGTAGATATAAGATGACCTTGATTGGATGGTACCCCCCTCAAAAAAAAAACCAAAAGGGGTGAGAAGGAAAATTGCACTGGAAGAAGGAGGGGGGAGATTGAATGGGGGTAAATTATCCCACATAAAGGAGGCATGAAAGAGCTATTATAATGAAGGGGGAAATGGGCAGGTAGTGGTGGGCAAAGCTTAAACCTTACTTTCATCAAATTTGACTCAAAGAGGGAATAGCATACACACTCAGTTGGATATAGAATTCTATCTTGTGCTATAAGAAAGTAAAAAGGGATGGGGATAACGGAAGGGGGAGGGGGACTGATAAAAGGGAGGGTAGAAAGAGGTGATCAGATGTAAACACTTGGGAGGAGGGAAAGAGTGGGGGTAAGGCAGGGGGATAAACAAGGGGAAAATAGCATGGAGGAAAATATGTAGTTATCATAGCTATAAATTCAGATGAGATAAACTCACCCATTAAACAGAAGTGGATAGCAGAATGGATTAAAAAACAAAATCCTACAATATATTGTTTACAAGAAACACACTTGAAGCAGACAGATATACACACAGAGTAAAGGTAAGGGGCTGGAGGAGAATTTATTATGGTTCAGCTGAAGCAAAGAAAACAGGGGTAGCAATCATGATATCAGACAAAGCAAAAGCAAAAATAGATCTAATTAAAAGAGATAAGGAAGGAAACAATATCTTGCTGAAAGGTACCACAGACAATAAAGTCATATCAGTATTAAACACATATGCACCAAATGGTATAGCATCTAAATTTTTGAAGGAGAAATTGAATGAGTTATTGGAGGAAATAGATAATAAAACTATACTGGTGGGGGACCTCAACTTTTCCCTCTGAGGATGAGATATATCTAAACAAAAAATGAATAGGAGGTGAATAAAATTCTGGAAAAGTTAGATATGATAGATCTCTGGAGAAAACTGAATGGGAATAGAAAGAAATATACCTTTTTCTAAGCAGTACATGGCACCTACACAAAAATTGAGCATGAATTAGAACATGAAAACCTCACAACCAAATGCAGAAAAGCAGAAATAGTAAATGCATCCTTTTTAGATCATAACACAATAAAAATTATGTTCAATAATGGACAATGGAAAGAGAGATTAAAAATAATTGGAAATTAAATAATCTAATCCTTAAAGTGGATCAAAGAACAAATCATAGAAGCAAATTGATATTTCATTAAAGAAAATGACAACAATGAGCCAACATACCAAAATTTATGGGATGCAGCCAGTGCAATACTTAGAAGATGTATATTTCTAATTGCTCCCACCAATAAAATAGAGAAAAAGCAAATCAATTGGGCATACAATTAAAAAATTATAAGAAGAACTAATTAAAAATCTACAATTAGACACCAAATTGGAAATTCTGAAAACCAAAGGAATAATTAACAAAATTGAAAATAAGAGAACCACTGAACTAAAAAAACTAGAAACTGGCTTTATGAAAAAAAAAACAACAATAAAATAGACAACCATTGATTAATTTGATTTTAAAAAGGAAAGAAGAAAAACAAATTATTAGTATCAAAAATGAAAGGGGTGAATTCGCCACCAAAGGAGAGGAAATAAGGACAATTATTAGGAGTTATTTTACCCAATTATATCCCAATAAATTTGACAATCTAAATGAAATAGAAGAATATTTACAAAAAATATAAAGCACCCTCATTAATAGAAGAATAAATAAAGAACTTAACCCAATCTTAGAAACAGAAATTGAACAAGCAATGGACTTCCTAAGAAAAAATCCCCAGGACTAGATGGATTCATGAGTGAATTCTACCAAACATTTAAAGAACGATTAATCCCAATATTATATAAACTATTTGGAAAAATAGGCAAAGAAGGAAAACTACAAAATTCCTTTTACCATACAAACATGGTGTTGATATCTAAACCAGGAAGAGCCAAAACAGAGAAAAAAAATTATAGATCAATTTCCCTAATGGATATTGATGCAAAACTTTTAAATACAATACTAAGTAAAAGATTATGGAAATAGATCACAAGGACCATACACTATGACCAGGTAGGATTTATACCAGGAATGCAGGGCTGGTTCAATATTAGGAAAACTAAGGAGGCAGAACCAAGGTGTTGGAGTAAAAGCAGAGACTTGCTTGAGCTCTCCCCCAAACCCCTCCATATACCTGGAAAAATGACTCTAAACAAATTCTAGAGCAGCATAACCCACAAAAATAACAGAGGTAAACAAATCTCCAGCCCCAGACAACCTGGGACATCCAAGGGAAAGGTCTATCCCACCAGGCTGGGAGCAGAGCACAGTCCAGTGTAGGCTCTGCTGGCACAGACAGGGCTAGATCAGGCCTCAGGACTGAATCACTGACAGCCCTGGTGGTTTACAGACTTCTCAACCCACAAATACCAAAGACAAAGTAGAAGGTCAGTGGGAAAACTCTGTTGGACCTGGGTGAGAGAAGAGAGTGGTCTGGCCCCGGCCCCAGCTCTAGCCCTGGGGCAGCAGAGGTGGTGGCTGTTTCTGGATCTCCAGGCCCATAGACAGAGGGGTTGGGGGGGTGTGGATCAAGCAGCTGATCAGAGGAGTATTGCAGGGATCTCTTTGTTGGTGCTGAGGCAGGATTCTCTGGCTTTGCCCATGTGTGGATCTGGGCTACAGTCCTGGGTGGTGATCCTGGGATGAGGACGAGAGCTGGCATGGCAGAGTTTGTGGCTGCTGTTGAGAGGAAATCATCCTCACAGTTCCAAGACAGAAAAGGGTGTTTGAGGTCACTCTTAGAACAGAGCACAGGGCAGGAGAGAAGTAAATACCTCTCCTTTGATCATACCACCTAAGAAGAACCAAAGATTTACAGGTGCCTAGAAGTATCTCAAAGCAACTGTGCAAAATGCCTGAAGCTTGGGACAGAACACTCTCCACTCTGGAAGCAGAGTCCCACCTTGACGAAGAGCTCAAAAGTCAAGTAATTGGCTGGGAAAATGAGTAAACAGTGTAAAAAAACTTCAGACTATAGAATCTTACTTTTGTGACAAGGAAGATCAAAACATACAACCAGAAGAAGACAACAAAGTTAAAGCTCATACATCCAAAGCCTCCAAGAAAAATATGAATTGGTCACAGGCCATGGAAGAGCTAAAAAAGGATTTTGAAAATCAAGTAAGTGAAGTAATGGAAAAATTGGGAAAAAATGAGAGTGATGCAAGAAAATCATGAAAAACAGCTTGCTGAAGGAGACCCAAAATTAGTGAAGAAATAACTCCTTAAAAAATAGACTAACCCAAATGGCAAAAGAGGTCCAAAATGGCAATGAGGAGAAAAACGCTTTCAAAAGCAGAATTGACCAAATGGAAAAGGAGGTCCGAAAGCTCACTGAAGAAAATAATTCCTTAAAAATTAGAATGGACCAAATGAAAGCTAATGACTTTACGAGAAATCAAGAAATTATAAAACAGAACCAAAAGAATGAAAAAATAGAAGACAACGTGAAAAATCTCATTGGGAAAACCACTGACCTGGAAAACAGAACCGGGAGAGAGAATTTAAAAATTATTGGTCTATCTGAAAGCCATGATCAAAAAAAGAGCCTAGTCATCATCTTTCAAGAAATCGTTGAGGAAAACTGCCCTGATATTCCAGAACCAGAGAGTAAAATAAAAATTGAAAGAATCCACCAACTGCCTCTTGAAAAAGATCCCAAAAGGAAAACTCCTAGGGATTTTCTAGACAAATTCCAGAGTTCCCAGGTCAAGGAGAAAATATTGCAAGCAGCCAGAAAGAAACAATTCAGGTATTGTGGAAACACAATCAGAATAACACAAGATCTAGCAGCTTCTACGTGAAGGGACTGAAGGGCTTGGAATATGATATTCCTGAGGTCAAAGGATCTAGAATTAAAATCAAGAATCACCTACCCAGCAAAACTGAGTATAATACTTCAGGAGAAAAAAAATGGAAATTCAATGAAATAGAGGACTTTCACGCATTCTTGATGAAAAGACCAGAGCTGAATAGAAAATTTGACTTTCAAGCACAAGATGCAAGAGACGTATGAAAAGGTAAACAGGAAAGAGAAATCATAAGGGACTTATTAAAGTTGAATTGTTTACATTTGTACATGGAAGGATGATATTTGTAACTCATGAAATCTTTCTCAGTATTAGGGTAGTTGGAGGGAAGATGTGTGTGTGTGTGTGTGTGTGTGTGTGTGTGTGTGTGTGTGTGCGCGCACGCGCGTGTGTGCATGTGTGTGTAGTGAGAGAGAGCACAGAGTGAGTTGAATATGAAAGAATGCTATCTAAAAAATAAAATTAAGGGGTGAGAGAGGAATATATTGGGAGAAGGAGAAAGGGAGAGATAGAATGGGGTAAATTATCTTACATAAAAGAGGCAAGAAAAAGCTGTTACAATGGAGGAGAAGGGGGGGAGGTGAAGGGAATGAGTGAACTTTACTCTCACCAGATTTGGCTTACGGAGGGAACAACATACACACTCTATTAGGAAAACTATCAGCATAATCGACCATATCAATAACAAAGCCAACAAAAATAAATGATTATCTCAAAAGATTCAGAAAAAGTGTTTGACAAAATACAGCACCCATTCCTATTAAAAAACAATAGAGAGCATAGGAATAAATGGAGCTCACTTTAAAATGTTGAGTACTATTTATCTAAAACCATCAGCAAGCTTTATCTGTAATGGAGATAAGCTAGAAGCCTTTTCAGTGCAGTCAGGGGTGAAGCAAGGATGCTTATTATCACCTATACTATTTAATAAATCATTAGTACTTATCATTAAAAAAAAACTTCTTCCTAACCTAAGCTTATTTCTACTTCTTTGGAACTCCACCTATGCTTCTATCCCCAGCACCTAGCACCATGCCTAGCACATTGTAGATGCTTACAAAATATTTATTAATTGATTGTGTCCCTCATTAAGTGCATAACAAATATTTCCCCCTAATTAGAGCATGTACACTCCTTAAGGGCAGGGACCATGGCTTGCTTATGTCAATAACTGAAGATACCACTGAAACAGAGAGGTAGCTACCCCAGAGTCTTCAAGTATATACTTGGTCTCTTTAAGTAGCATTAAGACCATTACTGCTAAGATGGAGAGAACATACTAGTTGGTGATTATGGAAGTATGAAAAGAGAGCTGTTGTGGTAGAGAGAGATTCTTAAGGTGTGTCATAGGAAGTTTCGAGAGGAGGTTGGTACCTATGTGGTGAGGGATTTCAGTATTCGTGTGACAGAGAGAGAATGAGGAACTTTCCAGGGCAAGTTTACATACCTAAACAGAGAGATGGCATGCAGGGGTGGTAAACTGGAGGAGCTGCACTTCTCTCCTTTCCACTCCCAGCCACTTACACAAGTGAAAGGCCAGCAGTGAAGGCAGTGATTAAAAAAGCTGTTGTGATCAGATTTTGCCTCCTATAATTAATCTGAATTTTACATTTTTGAGTTCTTCATAGCCCTGTTTCTAGAACCAAATTCCTGAGGTCAGCTGTTGAAAATAGGATGACTAATGGCGCAAGCCTTGTATGACAATAGCTTGAAAATATTAACAATAATTTTTTATAATTAAAAAAATCTTATTTTTATTCATATCACTTGTTTTTATATCATAATCATTTCTGAACATATCTCTCCTCTTCTTCTTTCAAGTGAGACATCTCTTATAATAATGACCATAAAAGAAAGAAGAGAAAAAAAATCAGCAAAACCAATGAATGCATCTTCTATGTCTGACAGTAAATGCAATATTCTCCACACATAGTTCACTCACACTCCAGTAAGAGAAGAGAGATGCACTTTTTCAACTTTTCTGTGGGGCTAAGCTCAGTCATTATAGTGACCAAATTTTCAGTTGGGTCTTTTCCATTTTTCCATATTGTGGTGGTCATTGTATGTACACAGTTTTCACTGTTTCACCTACTTTACTTGGGATGATTTCAGATGTTTTCCTATGCTTCTCTGAATTCTTCACGTTTTTTCTGTTTGTAATATTTCATTACATTCCTCTGTCATAATTTGTTTAGCCATTCTGCGCCTGTATCATTAAGGCATTAAACACAACATCAATGACAATTGTGCATATGGCTATGTAGTTCTGTATCGCAAAGTATGAGAGACTCTCCATAAAGAAGGTAGAAGAAATATAACATTGATTCAGACACCAGAGAACCATATCCCACAAGCCATTTATCCAATCTATCAGAGCAATAAAACATTCAATACACATTATCACAACATGGAGCCTCGCCATCCCAAAACCTCTCTGATCCCCTGTTGGGGTCTTCCCCAAAACAAACTCATAGTACAGCTAAGTCAGCCTGTTCAGTTCTAACCATCATGATGATGGCCATTAGCAGCCATAACTGCTCTCTCTCTCTCTCTCTCTCTCTCCATTTCCTGTGACATAACTTCCTTTTCCTGTCAGGAAGCTCCTCCCACCACATGTGACTTAGGCTTCCTATGACACAAGTACGTCACATGGCCTATTAATGGGTGCGAAAGATCTTCAAATCTGAATTGCTACTACACCACCCTGTGGGCATCAACATTGTTTCCAGTTTTTACTACCTCAAACAGTACTGCTATGAATATTTTGATAAAGATGGAACTTTTTTTTTCTGTTTTTAACCTCTTTGAATTATGTGGCTTAGCAGGTGGGTCTCCACAGCTTGAGCAGCCCTCAGGGTGCCAGGATGACACGACCTTTTAATTTTCAAGGCCAAAATATAGGCCCTTGTGAAGAAAAGGTTCAGGACAACCCGAGCAGAGTAGATATGAGATATAGCCATATTGATGGCGAGGTCTCAATACCTCAGAGGCTTGATACTGACCTCTCCCTTTGTTGAAACCCAGATGGAAAGACATTAGATTCTCAGTGATGGCCCAGGATCATATGTAAAGCTAAAGGTGTGAGGCCCTGATTGAGGGCAGCTAGGTGGCGCAGTAGATAGAGTACTAGGCCTGGAGTCAGGAAGATCTGAGTTCAAATCTGGCATCAGACACTCGCTACTGTGCGACCCCAGGCAAGTCACAACCCCTGTTTGCCTCAGTATCTCATCTGCAAAATGGGGACTCAGTGGAGAAAACAAATGGCAAACCACTCCAACATCTTTGCCAAGAAAACCGCATAGACAAGTAGAGTCAGACGTGACTCAACAACATTAATCCAGCATTTCCTGATGACAGGTAGTTTCAAGCATGCATGCCCTAAGGGACAACATAAGAATAAATAGAAGTGCAGTGCCTGGCACATAAATCCCAGATGACTAACTGTCTGATGAAGGAGTCTGACGGGTAGGCCTTGTCTGCTGCCCAGGCCCCAGAAGGGTGAAGAAAGGTTGAAAACCTCTGGGACATGCTGATTATTCTGAAGCCCCAGAATCTTTTGGAATGAGTATACTTCACTTAAATTGTTAGGCAACATTATTAATGTGCTAAGAGATGGGGTTACAAAGAAAGGCAAAAAACCCCAAACCCATTCCAGCCCTCAAGAAGTGAGTTTTCCCGTTCTCATGGGGGAGAGAATAAGTAAATAACTAGGTACATGCAAGGTAATAGACAGAGCACATAGATGGAAGGTGATCTAGAAAGGGAAGGCTGTAGCAGCTAAGCAGCTTAGGGGACTGGGAAAGGTCTCATGCAGAAGGTGGAACTTGAACTGAATCCTGAAGGAAGCTAAGAAAATGAAGAGGGAGGTGAGTGGGGCAGAAAATCCCAGGCATAGAGGACAGCCGGTGGAAAGTCACAGAGAAAAGAGATGGAGGATTGTTTTCAAAGAACAGTAAGTATTGCAGAGCAGCTGGATTGTACAGTGTTTGAAGTGGGCAGTAAAAGATAGGATTGTAAAAATAGAAAAGAACCAGGTTATGAAGAGCTTTAAATGCTAAATAGGAGTTTATATTTAATAATGGAGGTAAGAGGTTTTAAGTGTAAGGAAGACACAAGGGTAGAGAAGTCTGCATGTAATGAGGCCTCCTGGGTTGCAAGGGCTGTCCCTCCCACCCATGGCATAGCATGGGGGTGTCATGGTGTGACATCTTTAGTCTCCTCTCCCCCCACCCTTCTCCAAAGGATATTTTAATCCCCATTAGGAAGGTAGGAAGAGAAGGCCGCCCTCCTCTCCTCAGAGAAAGAGGGTACTGGATTAGAATCATATCTATCTGTTCCCTTAAATATTGGGGAACCTGGGGCCTCAAGGACACATGTAGACCTCTAAGTCCTCAAGTGCAGCCCTTTGACTGAATTCAAACTGCACAGAAGAAATCTCCTTAATAAAAGTATTTGTTCTTTAAAACTTGGACTCTGTCAAAAGGTCCCACCTAAGGACCTAGAAGGCCACACATGGCCTCAAGGCCTCGGGTTCCCTACCCTAGATTCTAGGGGATATGAATGGATTCAATTTAACTTTGACTTCAGTGTCATTATTATTTGGAGGAAAGTAAGACCCTCAAGCTTTATATCCAAAGTTGGACCCCTTTCCCGCCAAATACCAGCTCCACAATGAATACACATAGTGAAATAGTCAAGAAATCCATTTATCCAAATAATGGCAAAACAGCAATCAGTGAAGGTATGCATGGGAGACTATCTATCAGAGTAAAGGAATTTTCCCATTGGAATGAGATAACTTAGCTCAACTGGGGGTGGGGAGGTGGAGAGTCCTGAATCTCACCCAAGGGGAAACTTCCCAAAGTAGCAAGCTGGGGAGAGGGACATGACTGAGACTGCTACTTCCTCTCATGTATTTCCATAGTTTTTTTTTTCCTCCAGCAACTTGAAGTGAGATTGGCCTCTTTTATCTTCGCTCTAGAAGCTGCAAGCCAGAAGTGCCTGAAGAACCCCAAGGGGACTAAAGAGGGATGGAACTCTCCTACCTGCTCTCACCAACTCCACCCTAATCCTTACTCAGGGCAGGGCATTCATCTCCACCAGTGAGGTTTTGGGACTGGGTTTACCAGGGCTGAAATTGTAATCCCTTGCAAAGGTTAACTGGGGCAGGTCTAAAACCTACAGTATAAGCACAAACATCAATACTGTGAAATAATAAGGATGATTTTTCTGGCATCTCCGGTAGCCAATTCTCAGTATTACTGAAACTAAACTAAAACAAATGCACATTAACAGTTTATGCAGTAGACATGGCACTTGACAAAGCATCATTTGAGAAGATGCTACAGCAACATCATGCCTAATTACATATAGGACATAACATATGCACATTTCAAAAGTACACGCATATACAAAATACTCAGCATTCAATCAAAAGCAATAAACATGGCTTAAAAACAAGCAAAGCTAGCTAGCTAGCTGCAATAATACCAATATCAGTGGGCCTATATATAAAGTACAACTTAACTACAAGCAGCAGCATGTATGTGCAACAAATACAACATTGTTATAACATGAATGTAACACAAAGCAGTCAGATGAACATAACAGAAAAATAAAAGTGAGCACACTCAGACATGTGGTAATTCACATGTGCAGCAGTAAACATATGCAGTCACATCCAAGACACATTTTACATGGGCACCCTCTAGCATTGTCGCCTAGACATGTGTAACTATATCTTCAGGTTTACTTGTAGTATCACAACTCAGCCTGGTGACTGGTCTAATAGGCCTAGTCTCTTGTCACCGACTGATCTTTCAGCTCCTGTACCCAAGATAATGATAGTTGTTATGGCCTGACCATCAGGATCATTATAGCCTTGTGTGTCTACACTTGGACTGACAACCATGCCAGGTTGGTGTAATGGCAAGCAAAGTGAGACTTTTCACTGTTTTTTCTTTTGGAGTGCTTCTCAGCACTAAGGCAATCAAATGCCTTTGACTGAGCCTTGCCTTTGTTTGAATCAAGAGTCTTTGATTGAATCAAGAGTCTTTGATGACCTACTTAAGTCACAAGAAAGCCTAAATCACGTGAGTTTGAGTCACATGGTTGTGACGCCCTCTGTGGACTGACCCTGAAGAAGTATACCCATTCATTCTTTAGATTTATTTAGTTTCCAATTCATTTTTAATCTACATTTCCATGGCCCTTTGTTGAATGTAATTTTTATTGTATTATGATCTTAAAAGAATACATTTAATATTAATGCTTTCCTGTATTTGGGTATGAGGTTTTTATGCCCCAACACATGGTCAATTTTTGTGTAGCTGCCGTGTAGCTCTGAGAAATAGGTATGTTTCTTTTTATTCCCACTAAGTTTTCTCCAGAGGTCTATTGTATCTAACTTTTCTAAAAAAAATCATTCATCTCCTTAACTTTTTCCTGGTTTATTTTTTGGTTAGATTTATCTCCCATGCCTATTTCCTCCTGTAATTCATTAAGCTTTTCTTTTAAGAATTTGAATGCTATAGTATTTGGTGCATATATGTATAGTAATGATTTTGATTGCATCAATTAATCAATTAATTAACCAATTAGTATTGATTTGATTGATCTGAAGTAATTAATATTACTTCATTGTCTATGGCACCTTTTAGCAAAATGTAGTTTCCCTGCTTTTATCTTTTAACTAGATCTATTTTTGCTTTTGCTTTTTCTAAGATCATGATTACTACACCTGCTTTTTTATTTTTAACTTCAGCTGAAGCAAAATGGAGTCTGTTCTTGCCCCTTACCTTTTCTCTGGGTGTGTCTCTTTGTTTCAAGTGTGTTTCTTGTGAACAACATATTGTAGGATTCTGGTTTTCAATGCATTCTGCTATCTACTTCTGTTTGATGGGTGGATTTATCCCATTTCAAATTCACAGTTATGGTAACTAACTGTGTATTTCCCTCTATCCATTTTTTCCCCTTTATTTATCCTTCTCTCTCCTTTCACTCTGCCCCTAAGCAAAAGTGTTTTGCCTCTGACTAGTGCCTCCCCCAATCCATCCTCCTTTCTATCACCATACCTCCTCCCCTTTTCCCTCTCTCCTCCTATTTCCCTGTAGGGTAGTTTCTGATGAGAGTAAGGTTCAAGCATTGCTTGCCACCTCACCATCTCCCTCTCTCCATGGTTAAAGCTTTTCCTTTTGTGCCTCTTTTCTGTGAGATATTCCATTCTACCTCTCCCTCCACTCTTCTACTGGTGCATTCCTTTTTCTCACCTCTTTACTTTTTTTTATTTCATCCCATCACAGTCAGCTCACCCTTGTGCCTTCTGTCTATGTAAACTCCTTTTAACTGCCCTAATAATGATAAAGTTCTTAGGAGTTAAAAGTGTCATCTTCCCATGCAGAAATGTAAACAGTTTAACCTTATTGAATCTTTTATGATTTCCCTTTCCGGTTTACCTTTCTATGATTCTCTTGAGTCATGTATTTGAAAGTCAAATTTTTTATTCAGCTCTGGTCTTTACAGTATCAGGAATGTTTGAAAATCCTCTGTTTCATAAAATGTCTATTTTTCTCCTGAAGGATTACACTCAGTTCTGCTGTGTAGATTATTCTTGATTGTAGTACTAGATCCTTTGCCCTCTGAAATATCACATTCCAAGACTTTTGATCTTTTAATGTAGAAGTTACTAACTCTTGCACTATCCTGATTGTGGTTCCACAATATTTGAGTTTTGTCTTTCTGGATGCTTGCAATATTCTTCTTGCAATATGTGCTCTGAAATTTGACTATGATATCCTTGGGAGTTTCCATTTTGGGATTTTTTCAGATAGATTCTTTCAATTTCTATATTACCCTCTGGTTCTGGAATATCAGGGCACTTTTCCTTGATAATTTCTTGAAATGTGATGTCTAGGGCCTTTGATCACAGCTTTTAGGTAGTCCAATAATTCTTAAATTTTCTCTCCTGGATCTATTTTCCAGGTCAGTTCTTTTTCCAGGGACATATTTCACATGTTATTTATTTTTTCATTCTTTGAATTTTGTCTGATTGTTTCTTGATGTCGCATGGAATCATTTACTTTCACTTGCCAAATTTTTAATTCTAATTTTTAAGGAATTATTTTGAGTTTTTGTACCTTCTTTTCCATTTGGCCAATTCTGCTTTTTCTTTTTCTTTTTTTTAAAATTTACTTCAATTTAATATGGATAATCATATGCAGGTCTAGAGTCTTTATATTTTACGGCTCTCCTTAATTCCACATCTTCCTTGCGCAGACAGTGCAGGCATAAAACATTTCACAAGAGTTTGAATTACAAATTTTCTCCCCATTTCTACCCTCCCCTCACCCACTCCAAGATGGTGTATATTCTGGTTGCCTTGTTCCCCAGTCAGCCCTCCCTTCTGTCACCCCACTCCCCTCCCATCCCCTTTCCCTTCCTTTCTTGTAGGGCAAGCTAAATTTCTACTCCCCATTGCCTGTGTATCTTATTTTCTAGTTGCATGCAAAAAACTTTTTTTTTTTGTTTTTGAACGTCTGTTTTTAAAAACTTTGAGTTCCAAATTCTCCCCACTCCTCCCTTCCCACCCACCCTCCCCAAGAAGTCAAGCAATTCAACATAGGCCACATATGTATCATTATGTATAACCCTTCCACAATACTCATGTTGTGAAAGATTAACTACATTTTGCTCCTTCCCAACCCCTCCCCCTTTATTGAATTTTCTCCCTTGACCCTGTCCCCTTTTGAAAGTGTTTATTTTTAATTACCTCCACCCCCATCTGCCCTCCCCCCAATCATCCCCCCCTTTTTTATCTTCTTCCCTCTTCTTTTCTGTGGGGTAAGATACCCAATTGGGTATGTATGGTATTCCCTCCTCAGGCCAAATCTGATGAGAGCAAGATTCACTCATTCCCCCCTCACCTGCCCTCTCCCCTCCTCCCACAGAACTTCTTCCTCTTGCCACCTTTATGTGAGATAATCCACCCCATTCTATCTCTCCCTATCTCCTTCTCTCAATATATTCCTCTCTCATCCCTTAATTTGATTTTATTTCTTTTAGATACCTTCCCTTCATCTTCAACTCCCCCTGTGTCTGCTCTCTCTCTCTCTCTCTCTCTCTCTCTCTCTCTCTCTATATATATATATATATATATATGTATATATGTATATGTATATACACACATAGATATATACATACATACACATTCACTTTTATATATATATATATATATACACACATAAACATATATACATATATGCATATTCCCTTCAGCTACCCTAATACTGAGGTCTCATGAATCATACATGTTATCTTTCCATGTAGGAATGTAAACAAAACACTTCAACTTTAGTAAGTCCCTTGCAATTTCTTTTTCTTGTTCTTTTTCTTGATTACATTTTCATGCTTCTCTTGATTCTTGTGTTTGAAAGTCAAATTTTCTACAGTTCTGGTCTTTTCACTGAGAAAGCTTGAAAGTCCTCTATTTTATTAAAAATCCATATTTTGCCTTGGAGCATGATACTCAGTTTTGCTGGGTAGGTGATTCTTGGTTTTAATCCCAGCTCCATTGACCTCCAGAATATCGTATTCCAAGCCCTTCGATCTCTTAATGTAGAAGCTGCCAGATCTTGGATTATTCTGATTGTGTTTCCACAATACTCAAATTGTTTCTTTCTGGCTGCTTGTAGTATTTTCTCCTTGATCTGGGAACTCTGGAATTTGGTGACAATATTCCTAGGAGATTTCTTTTTGGGATCTATTTGAGGAGGCGATCGATGGATTCTTTCAATTTCTATTTTGCCCTGTGGCTCTAGAATATCAGAGCAGTTCTCCTTGATAATTTCTTGAAAGGTGATATCTAGGCTCTTTTTTTGATCATGGCTTTCAGGTAGTCCAATAATTTTTAAATTATCTCTCCTGGATCTATTTTCCAGGTCAGTGGTTTTTCCAATGAGATATTTCACATTGTCTTCCATTTTTTCATTCCTTTGGTTCTATTTTATAATATCTTGATTTCTCATAAAGTCACTAGCTTCCATTTGCTCCAATCTAATTTTTAAAGTAGTATTTTCTTCAGTAGTCTTTTGGACCTCCTTTTCCATTTGGCTAATTCTGCCTTTCAAGGCATTCTTCTCCTCATTGGCTTTTTGGAGCTCTTTTGCCATTTGGGTTAGTCTATTTTTTAAGGTGTTGTTTTCTTCAGTGTATTTTTCAGTATTTTTTTGGGTCTCCTTTAGCAAGTCATTGACTTGTTTTTCATGGTTTTCTCGCATCCTTCTCATTTCTCTTCCCAATTTTTCCTCTACTTCTCTAACTTGCTTTTCCAAATCCTTTTTGAGCTCTTCCATGGCCTGGGACCAGTTCATGTTTTTTTTTGGAGGTTTCTGTTGTAGGCTCTTTGACTTTGTTAACTTCTTTAGGCTGTATGTTTTGGTCTTCTTTGTCACCAAAGAAAGAATCCAAAGTCTGAGACTGAATCTGGGTGCGTTTTCGCTGCTTGGCCATGTTCCCAACCAACTAACTTGACCCTTGAGTTTTTCAGCGGGGTATGACTGCTTGTAGACTAAAGAGTTCTATGTTCCACGTTTGGGGGGGATGTGCCAGCTCTGCCACACCAGCACTGCTCCTTCCCCAAGAACCCCCAACCCGGACTGGGCTTAGATCTTCAGCAGGCTGTGCACTCCTGCTGTGATTGGCCACTTAATTCCTCCCACCAGGTGGGCCTGGGACTGGAAGCAACAACAGCTGTAGCTGCCCCACCTCCACTGCCCCTGGGGCTGGTAGCCGAACCTCGAACTCCTTCCACTCCAGCAGCTTTTCCCACTAACCTTCTCTGCTGTCTTTGGTGTTTGTGGGTTGAGAAGTCCGGTAACTGCCGTGGCTCACTGATTCAGGGCACTAGGGCCCGCTCCACCTGGCTCCTGATCTGGTTGGTCCGAGCCGCTCAGGCTGGGCTCTGCTCTGCTCCGCTCCTAGCTCCCAGCTCCCAGCTCCCAGCTCTGTGTGGGATAGACCTCACCCAGAGACCATCCAGGCTGTCCTGGGCTGGAGCCCTGCTTCCCTCTGCTGTTTTGTGGGTTCTGCTGTTCTAGAATTGGTTCAGAGCCATTTTTTATAGGTTTTTGGAGGGACTCGGGAGGGAGGTCACGCTAGTCCCTGCTTTCTAGCTGCCATCTTGGCTCCGCCCCCCCACTTCTGCTTTTTAAGGTATATTTCTCTTGATTGGATTTTTGGGCCTCTTTTACCATTTGGCCTATTCTGTTTTTTAACATGTTGTTTTCTTCAGTATTTTTTGTGTCTCCTTTACCAAGGCATTCACTCTTTTTTCATTATTTTCTTGTATCACTCTAATTTCTTTTCCCAACTTCTTTTCTACCTCTCTTATTTCATTTTTAAAATTCTTTGGAGTTCTTCCAGGAATTCTTTTTGGGCTCAAAGCTAATTCATATTTGTTGTTGAGGCTTTGAATATAGCTGTTTTGACTTTGTCATCTTATGAGTTTGTATTTTTATCTTTCCTGTCACCATAGTAACTTTGTATGGTCACATTCTTTTTTTTGTGGTTTACTCATTTTCTAGTCTACTTCTTCATTTTTAACTTTATGTTGAAGTGGAGGGGGCCCTGTTCCAAGTTTTAGGGTTTTTTGTGCTGCTATTTTCACAGCTAGTTCTGGGGGTCTGTAAGTTTTCAGTTCTTCCAAGGTGGTATGCTCTAAGGACAGGTGTGGTCACTGCTCTCCTGGTCTGTGTTCTGGTCTTTGAGTGATCACAAGCACTCTTTTATGCCCAAGAACTATGACCAAGTTTCCCCTTCCCCTGCAGCTACAAGCTCTAGTGCACTACTGTTCATTCTTCCTCACCTTGGCACTGTGCCCTGTATCTGCATATGGGCAATGCAACAGAGTTCTGCACCCAGTGCCAGGAAAGCATCCCCTGTAATCCCCTTCTGACCAGTTGTCTGTCCATCTGTGGGCTGAGAGCTCTGGAAGCTCCAAAGCCTGCTGCTGGTTTGCCTGGGTGAGGCCTCTGCTGCACTATACTCCACTCTCACCCAGGTGAAACAGAACTTTCCTGCTGTCCCTCTTACGTTGTCTTGGGCTATAAAATTATTTTTCCTCAATCTTTTTTTGGTACTGTCACTCTAGAATTTAATTTTAGGTGTTAAGTTGTGGCTTTTTAGGGGAGTTGGAGAATAAGTCCTTGCCTTTAATCCACCATCTGGCCTCTGCCTGCCTGACAAAAACTTTACAGCGTGTTTCTTTGATAAAGCCTCATTTTTCAAATATATAGAGAAGTGAATCAAATTCATAAGACTATGAGTCATTCCTCAATTGATAAATGGTAAAAGGATATGAACATGAAGTTTGCAGAAGAAAAAATCAAAGTTATCTAGAGTCATATGAAAAAATGCTCTAAATAATGATTAGAGAAATGCAAATTAAACCAACTCTGAGATACCACCGCACACCTATCAGATTGGCTAATATGACAGAAAAAGTTGGAGGGGATGTGGAAAAATTGGGACACTAATGCACTGTTGGTGGAATTGTGAGCTAATCCAACTATTCTGGAGACCAATTTGGAACTATGCTTAAAAGTCTATAAAACTGTGCATACCCTTTGACCTAGCAATACGACTACTAAGTCTGTATCCCAAAGAGATCAAAGAAAAATGAAAGGATCTATACGTACAAAAATATTTACAGGAGCTCTTTTTGTGCTATTAAAGACATTGAGAGAAGCCTATCAATTGGGAAATGGCTGAAAAAGTTGTGGCATATGACTGTGATAGAATACTATTGTGTTATAAGAAATGATGAGCAAGATGCTTTCAGAAAACACTGGGAACACTTACATGAACTGATACAAGGTGAAGTGAGCAGAACCAGGAGAACATTGTACACAGCAACACAGTATTGTACAATGATCAACTGTGACCAACTTAGTTATTCTCAACATTACAATGATCCAATAAAATTCTAAAGGACTTAACATGAAAAAAATGCTATCCCTCTCCAGAGAAAGAACTGATGGAGTCTGAATGAAGAATGAAGCACACTTTTAAAAACTTCTTTTATTATTCTTGATTTTCTTTTGGTCTGTATTCTCTTTTGCAATGTGGCTAATATGGACATGTTTTGTATGACTGAATCAAATCGCGTTTTTTCTCAGGGATGGAAGAGGGGAAGAAAGGGAGAGAATTTGAAACTCAAAATGTTAAAAAAAACTAATGTTAAAATTTTTCACATGTAATTGAGAAATTAATAAAATTAGACAAAAATACATCAAGGAGAGTTGAAGAAAAACAGGTTTTTGTCTTAGATGTAATGTGTTTTTTTAAATAAATTGTTGGAGAATTTCACAGTTTGTATTTTTTAACTTTCATGTTTGTTGATGTTTGTCACATTCAAATAAAGTAGAAAAATCTACTTTAAAGTACATTTATCAGATATGTATTCATTGCTTTCATTATTCAATTATACTTTTGATATGATTTTATTGAGTTTAAATGACATTGTTATATCATTGGTAAAAGACTCCATGAGTTGAAGGAACTGTATTATGTGTTTTTCAGTGGAATTATAGAGTTTGATGCTAACCAAATTCATTAAGTGTTTAATAATACGATTTCATTTGACTCTCTTTTAATTTGGAAGCTGTACTTCATTCTGTTTAGGAGAGATGATCACAAACTTAAGACCAGGCAGAACCCTGACAGATTTAAGTAGTGTCTCTGGAAAATGCCACATTATTTTATTTCCATTTCTCTTGACATTCTTATGTTTGTAGCATGTTCAAATACAGAACTATTTTCCATGTGGATGGACAATACTATAGCCTTCTTACTATACTTTGATCAATTTTAAATGTAACCTTACAGTGCCATAGAGACGAGGGATGCCTATCCAGGGCTGCCCTGGAAGTCCATCAAACTGAGACATTTTGGTGAATTCTGGGAGTGTTTGAGGAAAGATTTCTGAGAAGAAAAAAATGCGCAAAGAGAGGCATCGAGTACCGAATTCGTGAGTTCAGGATTGGTGGATCCACTTGGCACCATATGATTCCAAATGAGTGCTAAAGTACCTCAGTGTTTTGCTCTCCAGTTTTACCCTTCTGAAAGACTTCAGTGAGTGACCTATGTTGCTGCTGCTGCATCCAGTTTAGGTGTTCAGTCTCTCGATACAGTCATTGGTGAAGTAAGCCAAGAACTCAAGTCTAAGAGTTTTCTTCTTCTGCACCAATGAGTCAAGGAAGCATCTCTCACTCACTGAGCAACTCCTTTGGGCTTTTGCCTCTTCTTCCTCCCCACAAGGGAATGGAATTCTAAAGCAGAAATAGCTGATTTCTGCAGCAGCTAGCAGCATCTAACACTGGTTTCTATATAGCTAATGAATATGCCCCTTCCTTTTTTCTGTCCTTCCATTGCTGTTGTTTTGTTTGTTAGTTTTGTTCAACTCTTTGTGACCCGATTCGGGGTTTTCTTGGCAAAGATACTGGAGTGGTTTGCCATTTCCTTCTCCAGCTTATTTTACAGATGAGGAAACTAAGGCAAACAGAGTTAAGTGACTTGCTCAGGGTCACACAGCTAGTACATATCTGAGGCTGGATTTGAACTCAGGTTTTCTGGACTCCACTGCACCACCTGGCTTGCTACAAGGAAAACACAGTGGCTGTTAGTCCTGTTTGTATGGTTGCTATAATGGATAGACTTTTGGGAAAATGTGTGGATCTAGGTAGAGAGCAAGAAATAGAGACACAAAGAAACAGAGACTTCAGCACAAGGTACATGTGTATGGGGGGAAGGTTGCAGAGGTAGTGATGAACCTCTGGATCCCAAGAAACTCATTGATAGCAATTTGTGGAGGTACTCACAAGCCCAATTCAAACTGATAGGCAGGAGAGATTTCAAGCCTAGAAAATAACACCCTCGAGTGAATGATAACAAAAATCAGCAACAACCCAGACATAGTAAAATAAACTTGGGAGCCAAGGACCTGAGAAGGAAGGTTCATTACTGTGTGTGCCACGTAAGTGTCTTTTTAGATTCTCTACCAGCTTACATATGGCGTCACCTCAGCAATGATTGTCCACAGAAGGGGGTTGGTTCAAATGAGATAATGAATGTAAAACACTTTGCAAACCTTAATGCACTACAGAAATGCTTATTGTTTAATAATGAGAATAAATAATTATTATTATCATTGATATCCTATAATCCCCAGGCCTCCAATGTGGTCATGACTTCATTTCTTGAGCCTCTTACTGCCCTCTAGTTGTGCTCAAGCGACTTTGCTAGAGCAATACGAGGATGTGTGCTGGTAAATGTTTAACAACTGGCTCTCTGAGCGGTAAAAATGTATCCATACACTTTTAGGTATAACCTGTATTATCAATACTTTCTTAGTCTAGACAATCAACAAAACAATAAATCGAGCCCTGACTTGTAGCAATTGCCTATTTCTGAGGTGTAAGATTTCACACTGAAAATTTCACAATCAGTTCTCTTGACAGTTACAGCTGGCTCAGGCACATCCCTGGTTGTTTGGACCCTACCATTATTATAGACATCAATACACAGAGAGATAACTACTATCATTTCTACCCACTTAAATGTGATTGAGTATTTGCATAAGAGGGAAAATCTTTCACCCCATTACTATCACCTACGTATACTTATTTGGATGAACCATGAATGTGGAACTGAGTTAAAAGCTTTGTAATAATTATTAAAGACTATAAAAATGTTACCGAATTGACAGTAAATTGCTTATTACAGCCCTAAGATACTTTGGTTAACACTCCGTATTCCTCAATGAATACATATATACATACATATGCATCTATATGTGCACACACAAATGTACATATGTATATATATCTATATCTATTTATCTCTATACACATGGACTAGCCAGGTGATACTGGGTAAGTCACTTGGCCTCTTTTTGCCTCAGTTTCTCCAAATCTAAAATGGGAAAACTAGTAAGAGTACTTTCCTTGAAGTGTTATTGTGAGGCTCAAATGAGATAGTATTTATAAAAAGTGCTTAGCCCAGTACCTGGCAAACAGTATGTGCCACATACATAGTTATTGCTGTCCCCTTTACAAATACTATCTCATTTTACTTTATCCTTATAACAACCCTTTGAAATATATGCTATTACTATCCCCATTTTACAGATGATGAAATTGAGGTAGATAGAGTTTAAGGGACTTGCCTGGGGTCATAGGCCAGTGCCTGAGGCCAGATTTAAGCTCGGATCTGTCAGACTCCCAAGCCCAGCATTCTCTACCCGTATGTTATAAAGAAGACCCTAGACTCAATTTTGAAGTTGGCATCTCAAGCGTTTTATTCAAGAGGCTGAAGGGTCTCCCCTTTCCATTCTCAAGAAGCGGGCACAACTCCTCAGAAAGGAAGAGTGCACTGGGTACAAGAGTAAGCTTTTATAGGATTAGTAACTGCAAACACCGCCCCCCCCATTGCCCCCCTTTCTGGATCAGGACCGGTCAGGATCCTTCCAGGTTACAACATTCCCTATATACCCATTCCAGTTACCAAGCAGTTGCTGTACTGTTGCTGACCAGGAGTTAACTCTGGCCAGTTTGAGCCAGTTTGCCTGGGGCTGCGCTCCATTTTGTGGTTTCTGAGATCCTTCCATACACTACTGACTGGTCAAGCTTTTTATGTCACAAGCTTGGGGCCCTATGGCTCCAACTGTGTGGAAACTGAACTTTATATACACAATATACTTATATATACATATATATATATATATATATATATATATATATATATATATATATATATATATATATCTTACACATAGCACCATGCTGCCTGTGTCTGTAGGCTGGGGCTCTATCCCTTGTACTACCAGCTGCCTCTGAACACCTTGCAGACCTCAAAGCATTATATAACTGCTAGTTCTTCTTCTTCTTCTTCTTCTTCTTCTTCTTCTTCTTCTTCTTCTTCTTCTTCAAGATTTCATAATCATTCTTTTTTCCCCATATTTTTATTATTTATTTAATATTTTTAGTTTTCAACATCGATTTCCACAAGATTTTGAGTTACAATTTTTCTCTCCATTTCTACCCTCCCCCCATGCCAAGATGGCATATATTCTGATTGCCCCTTTCCCCAATCTGCCCTCCTTCTGTCACCCCACTCCCCCCCACCATATACCCTTTCTCCTTACTTTCTTGTAGGGGAAGGTAGATTTCTATACCCCATTGCCTGTATATATTATTTCGCAGTTGCATGTAAAAACAACTTTTTTTTTTGAGTATTTGTTTTTGGAACTTTGAGTTCCAAATTCTCTCCCTTCTTCCCTCCCTACCCACCCTCCTTGAGAGGGCAAGAAATTCAACAGAGGCCACACATGTATCATTATGCAAAACACTTCATGTTGTGGAAGACTAACTGTATTTTCCTCCATCCTGTCCTGTCTCCCTTTATTCAACTTTCCCCCTTGACCCTGTCCCTTTTCAAAAATTTTTGCTTTTGATTGCCTCCTCCCCCCCTCCCTTCTATCTTCCCCCCTCTCTTATCCCCTTACCCCTACTTTCCTGTGGGATAAGGTACCCAGTTGAGTGTCCTCTCCTTAAGTCAAATCTGATGAGAGCAAGATTCACTCATTCCCCCTCACCTGCCCCCTCTTCCCTTCCAATAGAACTGCTTTGTCTTGCCACTTTCATGTGAGATAATTTACCCCATTCTATCTCTCCCTTTCTCCTCACAATATATTTCTCTTTTACCAATTAATTTTATCTTATTTCTTAGATATCATCCCTTCATATTCAACTCACCTGTGCCCTCTGTCTATATATATATATATATATATATATGTATGTATGTATGTATGTATGTATATATATGTATGTATGTATGTATACGTATATTCCCTCTCAACCACCCTAATACTGAGAAAGGTCTCATGAGTTACAAATATCTTTCCATGTAGGAATGTAAACAAAATGGTTCAATTTTAGTACATCCCTTATGATTTCTCTTTCCTGTTTATCTTTTCATGCTTCTCTTGAGTCTTGTATTTGAAAGTCAAATTTTCTATTCAGCTCTGGTCTTTTCACTGAGAAAGCTTAAAAGTCCTCTATTTTATTGAAAATCCATATTTGCCTTGGAGTATTATACTCAGTTTTGCTGGGTAGATGATTCTTGGTTTTAATCCTAGCTCCTTTGACCTCCAGAATATCATATTCCAAGCCCTTCGATACCTTAGTGTAGAAGCTGCTAGATCTTGTGTTATCCTGATTGTTGTTTCCACAACACTCAAATTGTTTCTTTCTGGCTGCTTGCAATATTTTCTCCTTGACCTGGGAACTCTGAAATTTGGTGACAATATTCCTAGGAGTTTTCTTTTTGGGATCTTTTTCAAGAGGCAATCAGTGGGTTCTTCCAATTTCTGTTTTACCCTCTGGTTCTAGATGATCAGGGTAGTTTTCCTTGATAATTTCTTGAAAGATGATATCTAGGCTCTTTTTTTGATCATGGCTTTCAGGTAGTCCAATAAATTTTAAATGATCTCTCCTGGATATGTTCTCTAGGTCAGTGGTTTTTCCAATGAGATATTTCACATTGTCTTCCATTTTTTCATTCCTTTGGTTCTGTTTTATGATTTCTTGATTTCTCATAAAGTCACTAGCTTCCACTTGCTCCAATCTAATTTTTAAGGTAGTATTTTCTTCAGTGGTCTTTTGGACCTCCTTTTCCATTTGGCTAATTCTGCCTTTTAAAGCATTCTGCTCCTCATTGTTTTCTTGGAGCTCTTTTGCCATTTGGGTTAGTCTATTTTTAAGGTGTTATTTTCTTCAGTATTTTTTGAGTCTCCTTTAGCATGATTTTCTTTCATCACTCTCATTTCTCTTCCCAATTTTTCCTCTACTTCTCTTCCTTGATTTTCAAAATCCTTCTTGAGTTCTTCCATGGCCTGAGACCAATTCATATTTTTCTTGGAGGCTTTTGATGTAGGCTCTTTGTATTTGTTGACTTCTTCTGGCTATATGATTTGATCTTCTTTGTCACTAAAAATAATTCTATAGTTTGAGTCTGAGTCCTTTTTTGCTGCCTGGTTATATTCCTAGCCAACTACTTGACCCTTGAGCTTTTTGTTAGGGTATGAGTGCCTTCAGAATGGAGAGTATTTAGGGGCCTTGCACTGCTGTTTTCAGAGCTACTTCTATTCTAGTCACTGCAAACTCTGCTGCACCAGCACTCCTCCTCCCCCAAGAACTGCCAAACAGGACCATGGCCCAGATATAAGCAGGGCAAAGGAAGAGAACCTTGCCTCTGTGTCAGCAAAGCAATCCCTGCACTCCTGTTCTGATCTGCTGCTTGATTCCTCCCACCGGGTGGGCCTGGGGCTGGAAGCAGCCACCTCTGGAGCTCTGGAAGCAGCTGCAAGAGCTTCCTGCTGCTGCTGCTGTGCCACCTCCACCTCCCCCAGGGCTAGGGCCAGACCACACACTCCTCTCACCCTGATCCAGAAGTTTTCCCACTAACCTGCTCTGTTATCTTTGGCATTTGTGGTTGAGAAGTCTGGTAACTGCTGTAGCTCAGTGATTCATGGCTCTAAGGCCTGCTCTGCTGGACTCTTGGTCTGGTCTGTCCCACACTAGGCTGCGCTCCATTCCCAGCATGGTGTGATAGATCCTTCCCAATGACCATCCAGGCCATTTTGGGCTGGAGACTTGTTTGCCTCTGTTATTTTGTGGGTTCTATAGATCTAAAATTTGTTCAGAACCATTTTTAACAGGTGTTTGAAAGGATTTGGGGGAGAGCTTAAGCGAGTCCCTGTTTTCCAACTGCCATCTTGGCTCCGCCCCCTCTTATTATTATTATTAGTAACAAAAGAGGCTAAGATTTATGTTTAAGAAGAATCTGGTAAAATATCTAGTATTTCATCACCTACTATGAAATGCTTAAGCCAATAATTATGAAACTTAACTTGGATCTGCCACTTTCTACTTTTGCAAAGAAGGTAGAGTTTTAGTCACTTTCTTTGATAGGTAAAAACCATATAGCACCACTTGATTGTGGCTGGGAGGTGGGAGAGGCTGGGGAGACCCAGAATTTACAGCCAAAGTTTCAAGTCCTTTCACTGTTTTTAAAATTTTGTTTATTTATTTTATTTTCAGTTTATGAAATAAAATAAGCATTTCCATAGCACAGTAGAATGAAAAAAGATGATTGCACATGAAACTGCAAATCTATTATGTACAACTTGCTATATCTTTTAAATATATAATAAATTATCATGTAACATTTTTTCCCTTTTTTGTTCCTTTCCCACTCAGCCTCCCCCCACCTTACCTTAGAGATGGCTAACATTAGACACAAATATGTATATACACACACACACACACATATGTAAAATCATTCTATACATACTTCTATTTATCAGTTCTTTTTCTGGATGCAGGTAGTGTCTTCTTTTATATATATCCTTAAGTCCTTTCCCTGTTGAGCCATATTTCTTCAGAAGTTTCTAGGGCAATGGCTCAACATTCCATGATAGGCCAAAGCTGACCAGGTGCCTGCTGTCTATTCCTCATCATACCAGCCTTTTTGAATTATTCTGTTTTGGTATTTACTACATGTATAAATACAAATATCGGTAAAAATACAATTGTAGACTCACCCAACAAAATTAGCCTCCAAGTGTTAAATTGTATGTGTTCATTCATTAAATATAGAGTTTCAGCTTCTTTTCATCTTTTTTAACTTTGTTTTGTTATTGGTTCTGCTTTATTTTATTTTAGAAAGTCAGGTAATTGATCAGCACTTATTTCATACTGTCAAACTCAAAAAAGGGCTTTTCAGAATCCCTGTCTAAGTATACTCATCTCTTTATCCAAATCATTTAAGACATTGGGACATTTTGTTATTAGATATAAATTATGGAGTTTAAACCAAAGGAAGGCCCCAGGGCCTTCAGTTTTTCCCTCTTCAGTTTTCAGTAGGTCTTTGATTTAATTCAAGTTTTAGGCTTAGAGATGAAGTTTGTTTCTTCCTTTTTGTTACCTTGTACTAGTCAGTAATACATTGTTGTGTGACTTGGTGCTAAAGCTATCACTGGCAAAAAGCAAATATAAAACACTCATCTATAACTGGTGAGATGCTTCCATTTTGTTATGGAATAGTACTCGAGCACAATGAAAGTATTCACATCTTCAGTTCATTTCATGCTCACTTATGGTTTGGCTATGCTACTGGTCAGGACTGACTACACTGTAGGGGAGTCCTCATTATATAATACTTTAGATTTTTTTTCCCCCTACTTTGTTGTTGTCCCCTTACTAACAATGACTTGCACGATACCACTGCTACTATAAAGGAAAGCACCTACTATGTGTCAGGCACTTTGCTAAGTGCTTTTCACAAATGATATTTCATTTGATCCTCTCAATTATGGGTGGTGGGTACTATTATAATCCCCATCTTACACTTAGGGCAACTGAGTCAGACAGTGGTTAAGTGACAGTGATGGTCACACAGATAGTAAGCATCTGAGGCCAGATTTTAACTGGAGTGTTCCTGGCTCTAAGCCCAGCTATTTATCCACTGCACCACCTAGCTGTCTACTTTCTCTGGTTAACAATTGTGGGGGGAATGAAAATAGCCCTTATTTTTTTGGCATGAAGATGCAAAATACTGATAATAGCAAATGACTAAATAACTAATGTGGAATAGCTTCTGTGTAAGGAATTTTCCAGCGGATAGATTTTTTTCTCCTTTTTCATTTAATGATTTAAAAAAAACACACGTCACCTGTTATTTATGTATTCTTATGTTTAAGACATTTTATTTATCATTAAAAACAACAGCCATATACACACTGGCTTTGGAGCTCCCTTTGACAAGTAGATGCACACACATTTTAAGAAGAAAATTCTCTTTTTCTCCTTTATATTGGTAATTGTTGTTCCAAACAGATGCTCCTCTAAGATGATGTGTTCTTGCCAGGGTAGATAAAGGAACAGCTTACTCCTTGGTGCTGACTGAGATCATATGAGGGACACTCAATACAAAATGGCTACTTTTGCTTTCCCTTATCCTTTGCTGGTTAGGCTGCAAGACTCTGTCAGCCTCCTGTCTCTAATACATTTCTAACCCCAGATAAAGAAAGCAGAAAATTGTAGCAAGGGCAACAACAGTTTTGTCCATTTGGTACTTTGGTGTCAGGCCCAAAGTGATTGTCTGCAACCAGAAATTTGATAGAAATGCCACCTTTCAACTATTTTCATTTCTAATTAACATTCTCATAAACACATAGGTCTCAACTAATTGAAGCAAATCTCTCACTAAGTAGCAGGGAAGTGTCAATGAAAGGGAGGAAAAAGCCATGGGATTTTGGTCCTAATTAATTTCTCCACTGAATGTTGTGCAATTCTCAGTGAGTCAGTAATGTCCTTTAGTAAATGGGTAATTTCTTCCTCTATTTAGATCCAATTCTGATCATTGCTGGCCTTGTATTTGGTAAAATCAGGTGTAGCACTCACATTTTTGACTCTCTCTTTTGTGTCACTGGGAAGTATGAGACCCCATAGACCTGAACTGTGATAGGGACCATGTGTTCAAAATGCAGCATGTCCAGTCTAGTGAGGAGAAAACAAGAGAGCAATTGGGCCAGTTAGTAGTATCTCTTATAAACACACCCAGTTCTAGATCATTAGCAAAGTTAAAAGGTTTTTTTCTTTGCCACAGTAAACGGACAGGCAACAGTTGGATAATACCCACACATATTGTGAAGTGAAGTGTCAGGCCCCTAAATTCCATGTCATCATGAGCTTCCAGAAGGAGGTAGACTATACATGCATGCTCTGAGGAAGAAGTTGCATGGCAGAGAGGGGGTCTTTCATTGATTGCCCAGTTCTACATTATAATAAAACAGATAATTTTGGTTATATGAAATTGAAATACTTTGGGGCTGACAAAGTCAACATTACTAGGATAAGAAGGGAAGTAGTAAATTGGGGGGAACCTTTACATCAGAGATCTATGATATACAATATGTATGGGAAACTAACACATAAAATATATACATACATGTATATATTTCCCATCAGTTGGGAAATGGCTGAGCAAGTTGTAGTACACGATTGTGATGGAATACTTTTGTGCTATAAGAAATAATGAGTAAGATACCTCCAGAAAAACCTTTGAAGACTTACATGAACTGTTGCAAAGTACAACAAGCAGAAAACAGTGTATACAGTGACAGCAATGTGGTACAATGATCTTCTGTGAGTGACTTACCTATTTTCAGCGATACAAGACAATTCTGAAGGACTTATGATGAAAAATCCTATCTACCTCCAGAGAATGAACTGATGTGAGTCTGAATGCAGATTGAAGCATACTTTAAAAAAATTTATTATTTTTTGTCTGCTTTTCTTTTGCAACATCTTTAATATGCAAATGTTTTAAATCACTGCACATGTATGATCTATGTCAAATTACTTGCCTTCTCAAGGAGGTGGCAGGGAAAGGGAGGAAGGGAAGAGGAAATTTGGAAGACAAAACTTAAAAAAATGTTACAAATCACTAATAATAAGAAAAATGCAAAGCATAACATATTTGAGGTTTTACCTTACATCTAGGAAACTGACAAAAATTAAAAGAGTTGGAAAGTCAATTTTGGAGTAGCTATGGAAAGACAGGCAGCTAGATAATTCAGTGTGTTTTTGTCCTCTGGAGATTGATTCAGAAAGACTTGAGTTTGAATCTTGCCTATGGGACTCTGGGTAAGTCATCTTCTTGGCCTTGATTTTGTCCAATGTAAAATGGGCATCATAAGGGCACCTATTTCACAGGTTAATTCTGAGAATCAAATGGGGTAACATATATAAAACACCTTCTAAACCTTAAAATGATATATAAATGCTAGCAATCATTATTATTGTTATTGGGGAAGCTGTGAATTCAACCAACACTTCTGCAAAACAATTCAGAATTATATCAAGAATATGACTAATATATCCACACCCAGAGATTGCACTCCTAGTTATATATTTCAGATAAGTTATAGCTGGAAAGAAAAGTCCACTATATTAAAAAGTATTTACAGCAGCACTTTTTGTGATAGCAAAAAGGTGGAAGTTGGTGTCCATCAATCAGGGAATGACTAAAAAACTCCTCACAACCTGTGACACATGAGCTACTAGAGTATTATTTTGCACAAAAAAGTACCAAATAGGAAGAACAGAGGGAGGAATGAGAACATTCTGTGAATTGACACAAAACAAAGTCAATCTATTTCCTGTTAAGACAGCTGCATAAGAGGTAGTAGAGGAGCCCCCAGTTCTTCCACCTATATCCCAATAAAGTTCTAAAAGGGCAACAAATATAACAATGATTAAGAGGAGACCCAACAAATTTCTCTATCCAGAGCAAGACTGCACAATTAGAAGCCTGAAGGTGCTGAGAAAGGGATAGCACCAAGGCAGACAAAACCAAGCATGAGATTTGGTAGATAGTTTGAAACCTGTAGATGTTCTGAATGGATGCTTGCCCCTGGGGCCTGAACCTGGCCCAACCTTGTGTGAGTTTGCGCACTCTGAGAAGGGGCACAGCAGGGGAGAAGGAAGCTCTAACTCTGGTAATCTGGGCCTGAAACAGGTACTCTGTCCTGGCCTATTGAGTAAATAGCAGGAGATGGTGCTGGCCCCTATAGTTACCATTCAGGGAGACCCAGCAGGGCTGTGTGCACTTTAAAGAGTCTATGGTGAAAGAAAAGGGGAGTTCAATGGCCAGGTATGTATTTTGGGGGGAGGATAGAATTTGTTGGAAGCCTGAAATCAGAGCAACATCCAATTAGGGGCTATCAAAGTCTCACCATGGTATCAAACCAACCCCCCATCTCTACTCCCTTGGGTAGTGCATGAGGAGAAGGACACAGAAACATGCCTAAGTCATTAATCACAACTGGGGTACCTAAAGAAAAAGTAGAATACAAGGATTATATCAGAGGTAGGGCCTGTCCCAGACACTCCATTTAGAATTTTAGTGTCAATGACTTCCATGTGACAGAAGGGGCAAGGCCTACCAAACCCATGGGAGGTGGTCTTGTCACAAGGTCTCAAACCAGAAACCGAGACTAGAAATACAGGCAAACAAAACAATAATGAACACAACAAGGAAGTACAATGTAAGGATTGAGTTAATCGTTGTACTCCACTTAACGTAATAAATAAGATATTCTGACCCTGATAAATTTATAAGGTGAGAACATACCTACTGAATCAATAAATTAAGGGTATTAAACTAGTGAACACCTTGTATCATGCTGTGAGTTTTCAATAAAATAGCAAGTTAGTTTGGAATCAGCATTGTAGTGCTTGACAGACTCGAAGAGAGGACAGTTCCAATCCAGGACCCCAAGAGGGATAAAATGATAGGGTAAAAAGAGAGGCTGAGAAAGCAAAGAGTAAGTAAAAATAAGATGGAAGGAAATTCACAAATAGTAATTATAACTTTGAATGTGAATGGGATGTTTATAGCAGCTCTTTTTGTGGAGGCAAAGACCTGGAAATTCCAGGGATGCCCATCAACTGGGGAATGGCTTGACATGTTGTAGAATATGATTGTGGTGGAATACTACTGTGCTATAAGAAATGATGAGCTCAATGATTTTAGAAAGGCATGGCAAGACTTGCACGAGATTGTGAATGGAGAAGTGAGCAGAACTAAGAGAACATTTTGTATGGTAACTGTTTAAGAATGACTTTGAGTGACTACGTCATCTTGACTATTATAAATGCACAAATTAAAAATAAAGGACAGATGAAGAAAGACGCTATCTGCATCCAGAGAAAGAACTGATAAATAGAAGTATGTATAGAATAAGCACATATATATAATATATATACATATGTGTATACCTATACATATATGCATTTGCCCATTTGTGTCCAATGGTACCCATCTCTAGGATAGGGTGGGGGGAAGGAAGAAAAAAAAGAAAAAGAAAAGAAAATTACATGATAACTTTATTATATATTTAAAAGGAATAGTAAGTTGTACATATTGATTTGCAGGTTTTTTTTGTTGGAATTTTTTTTATTTTTTATTTTTAGTTTACCACACCCGGTTCTACATAGTTTTGAGTTCCAGATTTTCTCCCCTCCTTCCCCGCTCCCTCCCCAAGACGGCATGGAATCTCATATAACTGTCATGTATAACTTCGCATTGAATTAATTTATGCACTAGTCAAGTTGTGGAGAAGAATTTTGACCAATGGAATGAATCACGAGAAAGAAGAAACAGAACCAAAAAAAAAACCCAAAAACAAAAACAAAAGAGAAGAAAAAAAGGCGAGCATGTAGTGCGCCTCAATCTGTATTCAAACTTCACAGTTCTTTCTCTGGATGAAGATGGCATTCTCCATCGTGAGTCCCCTGGAGTTGTCCTTGCACCTTATGTTGCTGAGAAGAGCGAAGTATGTCAGGGTTGGTCCTCACAGAATCCATATATCTGTGGCTGTGCACAACGTTCTCCTGGCTCTGCTCCGCTCACTCAGCATTATGTCGTGTAGGTTTTTCCAGGTTGTTATGAAGTCCGTATCATCCCCATTTCTTATGGCACAATAGTATTCCATCACCTTCATATACCACATCTTGTTCAGCCATTCCCTAATTGATGGGCATCCCTTTGATTTCCAATTCTTGGCTACCACAAAAAGAGCCGCTATAAATATCCTTGTACATATGGGTCCTTTTCCCGCTTGTGTGATTTCTTTGGGATACAACCCTAGAAGTGGTATTGCTGGGTCAAAGGGTATGAACATATCTATAGCCCTTTGGGCATAGTTCCAAACTGCTCTCCAAAATGGCTGGATCAGCTCACAACTCCACCAGCAATGCAACAATGTTCCAATTTCCCCACATCCTTTCCAGCATTTATCATTTTCCTGTTTTGTTATTTTAGCCAATCTGACAGGAGAGATGTGGTATCTAAGAGCTGTTTTGATTTGCATTTCTCTAATCAGTAGTGATCCAGAGCATTTTTTTCATATGCCTATAGATAGCTTTAATTTCTTCCTCTGAGAACTGCCTGTTCATATCCTTTGACCATTTCTCAATTGGGGAATGGCTTGTATTCCTATATATTTGGCTCAGTTCCCTGTATATTTTAGAAATGAGGCCTTTATCAGAGATACTAGTTGCAAATATTTTCTCCCAATTTTCTGCTTCCCTTCTAATTTTTGTTGCATTGGCTTTTTTTGTACAAAAACGTTTCAATTTGACATAATCAAGATTATCCATTTTGCATTTTGTAATGCTCTCTATCTCTTGTTGGGTCATGAATTCTTTACTTTTCCATAAATCTAATAAGTAAACTATTCCTTGCTTTCCCAAATTACTTATAGTATCAGTGATTTGCAGTTTCATATGCAACTATCTTTTTTATGCTATGTTATGAAAAAGCTTGCTTTATTCCATTAAAAATAAAATAATTTTTAAAAAAAGAAATAGAGGGAATCTCATAGGGAGAGGGGAGTAGGAGAAGAGCCTCTATCTTCTTCCCTTCTCCCCTTGACCAGAGAATGACTTTATGAACTTCACAGGCAAGAAAATTTGTATTTCTTGTCAGCAACCTAGTAGCATCCCAGGAGCAGCAGTCATTAGCAACTCAGGTCTGCATCAAAAACTGACAAACACATTGAGGAAAGGTAATTTGGGGCCCCTATAAGGAGTCCAGCAGCAGCAAGTTATACCATACCTAAGGGAAATGTCTTGAAAACTCCAGTAAAAGGGCTTCTAGAAACTCTTAAGTTGTCAGATTCTCAGATTCGGAGTTCTAAATTGGAATGCATTTTTGAGAAGACCCACAGGGTGTACATTAGTGAAATGTATTTGATTGCTTGATTCAATAGAGATATGATCACTCCATAAAATATATTAAGGCTAGAGAATCATGTTTATTGTATTAACCGGTTTTGGGTTGACTCAAATAACCCTCATCCTAGCAAATGGATTAAAAGAAACCTAGGAGATATATCCAGAAGAGTAGCTCCATAATAAGTCCAAAGAGAGCCTTGAGTAGTTTTTGAGGAGTAAAAGATAAAACACAACTGGTTAGAAGGAGATTACAGGGGTACTTTAGCTGGCACTGGGGGCAGGACTCTGTTGCATTGCATGTATGCAGATCTGGGTAACAGTCCCATGGTGAGGGGGAGCACTAGCACACCAGAGCTGGCAGCCACAGGGGAGTAGGGTACCCTGGTCACAGTTCCAGGGAAGAAAAGAGTATGGGTGGTCATTCACAGACCAAGCACAGGCCAGGAGAGGAGTAAACACACCTCTCCTTAGATCACACTACCTTGGAAGAACTAAAAACTTACAAATTCCCAGAACTAGCTCTGAAAATAGTGGCACAAAAAACCCTAAAACTTAGAACAGAGCCTCCTCCATTCTGAGAGCAGAGCCCAACTTCAACATAAAGTTAAAAGTCACAAGACAATAAAAAAAGATACTGACCATAGAAAGTTACTATGGTAACAGGGAAGATCAAAACACAAACTCAGAAGAAGACAACAAAGTGAAAGCTTCTACATCCAAAGCTTCAAAGAAAAATGTGAATTGGTCTCACACCCAAAAAGAGCTCCTGGAAACACTCCAAAAGGATTTTAAAAAATCAGATATGCGGGGGGTGGAGCCAAGATGGCGGCTGGAAAGCAGGGACTAGCGTGACCTCCCTGCCGAGTCCCTCCAAAAACCTATAAAAAATGGCTCTGAACCAATTCTAGAACTGCAGAACCCACAAAACAGCAGAGGGAAGCAGGGCTCCAGCCCAGGACAGCCTGGATGGTCTCTGGGTGAGGTCTATCCCACGCGGAGCTGGGACCTGGGAGCTGGGAACGGAGTGGAGCAGAGCCCAGCCTGAGCGGCGTGGACCAACCAGACCAGAAGCCAGGCAGAGCGGGCCCTAGCTCCCTGAATCAGTGAGCTGTGGCAGTTACGAGACTTCTCAACCCACAAACACCAAAGACAGCGGAGAAGGTTAGTGGAAAAAGCTGCGGGAATGGAAGGAGTTCGCAGTTTGGCTTCCAGCCCCAGGGGCAGCGGAGGTGGGGCAGCTACAGCTGTTGTTACTTCCGGCCCCAGGCCCACCTGGTGGGAGGAATTAAGTGGCCAATCACAGCAGGAGTGCACAGCCTGCTGAAGATCTAAGCCCAGTCTGGGTTGGGGGTTCTTGGGGAAGGAGCAGTGCTGGTGTGGCAGAGCTGGCACATCCCCCCCAAACGTGGAACATAGAACTCTGTAGTCTACAAGCAGTCATACCCCACTGAAAAACTCAAGGGTCAAGTTAGTTGGTTGGGAATATTGTCAGGCAGTGAAAACGCACCCAGATTCAGTCTCAGACTTTGGATTCTTTCTTTGGTGACAAAGAAGACCAAAACATACAGACAGAAGTTAACAAAGTCAAAGAGCCTACAACAGAAACCTCCAAGAAAAACATGAACTGGTCCCAGGCCATGGAAGAGCTCAAAAAGGATTTGGAAAAGCAAGTTAGAGAAGTAGAGGAAAAATTGGGAAGAGAAATGAGAAGGATGCGAGAAAACTATGAAAAACAAGTCAATGACTTGCTAAAGGAGACCCAAAAAATACTGAAAAATACACTGAAGAAAACAACACCTTAAAAAAACAGACTAACTCAAATGGCAAAAGAGCTCCAAAAAGCCAATGAGGAGAAGAATGCCTTGAAAGGCAGAATTAGCCAAATGGAAAAGGAGGTCCAAAAGACCACTGAAGAAAATACTACTTTAAAAATTAGATTAGAGCAAGTGGAAGCTAGTGACTTTATGAGAAATCAAGATATTATAAAATAGAACCAAAGGAATGAAAAAATGGAAGATAATGTGAAATATCTCATTGGAAAAACCACTGACCTGGAAAATAGATCCAGGAGAGATAATTTAAAAATTATTGGACTACCTGAAAGCCATGATCAAAAAAAGAGCCTAGCTATCATCTTTCAGGAAATTATCAAGGAGAACTGCCCTGATATTCTAGAGCCACAGGGCAAAATAGAAATTGAAAGAATCCACCAATCACCTCCTCAAATAGATCCCAAAAAGAAATCTCCTAGGAATATTGTCGCCAAATTCCGGAGCTCCCAGATCAAGGAGAAAATACTGCAAGCAGCCAGAAAGAAACAATTTGAGTATTGTGGAAACACAATCAGAATAACCAAAGATCTGGCAGCTTCTACATCAAGAGATTGAAGGGCTGGGAATACGATATTCTGGAGGTCAATGGAGCTGGGATTAAAACCAAGAATCACCTACCCAGCAAAACTGAGTATCATGCTCCAAGGCAAAATATGGATTTTTAATAAAATAGAGGACTTTCAAGCTTTCTCAGTGAAAAGACCAGAACTGTAGAAAATTTGACTTTCAAACACAAGAATCAAGAGAAGCATGAAAAGGTAGTCAAGAAAAAGAACAAGAAAAAGAAATTGCAAGAGACTTACTAAAGTTGAAGTGTTTTGTTTACATTCCTACATGGAAAGATAACATGTATGATTCATGAGACCTCAGTATTAGGGTAGCTGAAGGGAATATGCATATATGTATATATGTTTATGTATATATATAAGTGAATGTGTATGTGTGTATATATCTATGTGTATATATATGTATAGAGAGAGAGAGAGAGAGAGCAGACACAGGGTGAGTTGAAGATGAAGGGAAGATATCTAAAAGAAATAAAATCAAATTAAGGGATGAGAGAGGAATATATTGAGAGAGGGAGATAGGGAGAGATAGAATGGGGTGGATTATGTTGCATAAAGGTGGTAAGAGGAAGCAGTTCTGTGGGAAGAAGGGAGAGGGCAGGTGAGGGGGGAATGAGTGAATGTTGCTCTCATCAGATTTGGCCTGAGGAGGGAATGATGGAGGGGAGGGCAGATGGGGGTGGAAGTAATCAAAAACAAACACTTTCAAAAGGGGAGAGGGTCAAGGGAGAAAACTCAATAAAGGGGGAGGGGTTGGGAAGGAGCAAAATGTAGTTAGTCTTTCACAACATGAGTATTGTGGAAGGGTTATACATAATGATACACATGTGGCCTATGTTGAATTGCTTGACTTCTTGGGGAGGGTGGGTGGGAAGGGAGGAGTGGGGAGAATTTGGAACTCAAAGTTTTTAAAAACAGACATTGAAAAACAAAAAAAAGTTTTTTGCATGCAACTAGAAAATAAGATACACAGGCAATGGGGAGTAGAAATTTAGCTTGCCCTACAGAAAAGGAAGGGAAAAGGGGATGGGAGGGGAGTGGGGTGACAGAAGGGAGGACTGACTGGGGAAAAGGGCAACCAGAATATATGCCATCTTGGAGTGGGGGGGAGGGTAGAAATGGGGAGAAAATTTGTAATTCAAACTCTTGTGAAAAACAATGCTGAAAACAAAATACGTTAAATAAATAAATTAAATTAAAAATAAAATAAAATAAAAAAATGAGAGAAAAAAATCAGATATGCAAGGTAGAGGAAAAAATGGCAAAAGAAATGAGAGCAGTGCAAGAAAATAATGGAAAAAAAGAGTCAACACCTTGGAAAAGGAGACACAAAAATACTGAAGAAAAGAACACCTTAAAAACAGAATAGTTTAAATGGTAAAGAGGCACAAAAATTTACTGAAGAGAAGAACTCCTTAAAAAGCAGAATTGACCAAATGGAAAAAGAACTACACAAACTCACTCAAGAAAATAATTCCTTAAACATTAGAATTTGGCAAGCTCATGACTCCATGAGACATCAAGAAACAAAGTCCAAAGAATGAAAAAATAAAGAAAATGTGAAATATGCCCTTGGGAAAACGACTGACCTGGAAAATGGAGAGGGAATTTAAGAATTATTGGACTACCTAAAGGCAAACAAAGACCCTAGACATCTTATTTCAATAAACTATCATGGAAAACGAAAACTCCCAGGAATATTATAGCCAAGTTACTGAGCTCCCAAGTCAAGGAGAAAAAATTGTAAGCATCCAGGAAAAAACAATTCAACCATCATGGAGCCACAGTCAGGGTAATACGAGATTTAGCAGCTTCTAAATTAAAGGTTTGGAAGGCTTGAAAAATGATATTCTGGAAGGCAAAGGAGCTAGGATTACAACCAAGAATCACCTACTCACCAAAACTGAGTATAATCTTCAGGGGAAAAATAGACATTCAATGAAATAGAGGATTTTCAAGCATTGTGGATGAAGAGACCAGAGCAAAAAAATTGATATTCAAACATAAGACTCAAGAGAAGCACAAAAAGGTAAACAGGGAAGAGAAATCATAAAGGATTCAACAAGGTTAAACAGTTTACATTGTTACATGGGAGGATGATACTTGTTACTTTTAAGAGCTTTTTCATTATTAGGGCAGTTAGTAGGCACATGTGTGAGATGAATATCATAGGACAATTGTCTAAAAAATAAAATTAAGGAACAAAAAAGAGAAATGCATTGAGTGAAGCTGAAAGGGAAACAAAAAATGGAATAAATTATCTCACATAAAAGAGGCATAAAAGAGCTTTTATAGTGGAAGGGAAGATGGGGAACGTGAGTGGGGAGAGTGCATGAACCTTATTCTCATCAGAATTGGCTGAAAGAGGGAATAACATGCATACTCAGTTGGGTATAGAAATCTATCTTAGTAGAGGGGAAGGGGATAAGAGAAGGAGGTGGGGCTGATAGATGGGAGGGTGGATTGGGGAATACAGTAGTCAGAAGCAAAACACTTTTGAGGATGGACAGGGTGAAAGGAGAGAGAAAATAGAATAAACAGGTGGGGGATAGAATGGAGGGAAATACACAGTAATCATAACTTTGAAAAAATTTTGTAGCAAGTCTCTCTGATAAAGGCTTCATTTTTCAAATGTATAGAGAACCGAATCAATTTATAAAAAGAAAAGATCCATTCCCCAATTGATAAATGGTCAAAGGATATGAACAGGAAGTTTCCAGGAGAAGAAATCAAAACTATCAATAGTCAAATAAAAATGCTCGAAATCACTGGTGATTAGAGAAATGCAAATTAAAACAACTCTGAGGTGCCACTCCACATCTGTCGAATTGGTTAAATGACAGAAAAGAAAAATGACAAATGTTGGAGATGTGGGAAAATTGAGACATTAATGCCCTGGTGGTAGAGTTGTGAATTGATTCAATCATTCTGTAGGACAATTTGGAACATGGCCCAGAGGACTTTGACCTAGCAATACTAGGTCTGTATCTCAGAAAGTTAAAAAAAAAACAAAAAGGAAAAGTACCAACATGTACAAAAATATTTATAACAGCTCTTTTAGTGGTGGCAAAGAATTGGAAATTGAGAAGATGCTGATCAATTGGGGAATGGCTGAGCAAGTCGTAGTATATGATTCTGATGGAACACTATTGTGTTATGAGAAATGTTGAGCAAGTAGAAAAATCTGGAAAGACTTAAATGAACTGATGCAAAGTGAAACAAGCAGAACCAAGAGAACACTATACATAGTAACAGCAACATTGTATGATGATCAACTGTGAATGACTTAGCTATTCTCAGCAATGCAATGACCTAAGATAATTCCAAAGAACTTATGATGAAAAACGCTATCCATCTCCAATGAAAGAACTGATGGGTTCTGAATGCAGATTGAAGCATACATTTTTAACTGTATTATTCTTGAATTTTTAGAAACATGACTAATATGGAAATATGTTTTGCATGACTACACATTCATTCTTTCTCTACATTATCATTCAAATCCATTTCAATTTAGTTCAATTCAATTAAAAAGATTGTTTAAACCAAATTGTGCACAGAGCACAGTGGTAGATACTAGGGAAAAAATACAAAGTGTAGGTAGGTTGTGATCCCTACTTTCATGGAATGAATTTATAAATCTGGTAGGAGGATATGATACACATACAAATAAGCAAGACAAAATAATATTCTGACAAACATATTAGAAAGACATACTCTGTCATGCGGTCTCTCTCCTGTTGCCTCTAAATGAGTATAAACAATCTTAGAAGATTGCTTATATTTTTTTCTGTTCCAAAATAATCCTTTAAAATTAGGTGTTCTTAACTATAGAGCTCTTCAGAATAAAATTTCACAATAATGGAAGGAAATGACAAATTTCCATTAAAGATTAGTTAAAAACAAAGATGTGATTATTTTTTCCTATTAAATTTATAGAACCCCTGAAATCTCTCCACTTCACTATGGAACCCAAATACTTTCTATATCCAAATATGTATGTGCGTTTTCAAATCTCTCTGTAAGGATGTGGGAGGGGGTGGTTGAATTAATTATTTAATCATCAAGATGTTAAGTCTTGATACCTTAAATAGGTGAGAACCCTTTTCTATTAAACCAATCTATAATAGGCTTTCAACCAGCATTTCCCAACTTTTGTTCCATAAATTCTTTCCAGTAACAATAAAAATGTGTTTTGAGCTTCCAGGGTAATTTAATAAACTGCTCATGGTATTTTTTTAGATGTATTCATTAGGTACTTACAATAACTATAATGATAAAATTTGTCCCCAAATTAAAATGTGTATTATATAATTGTAATTACAAAATATATTTTGTTTTATCTGTAATTCTGAAAGTTAAATATAAAATTGGAAAACCAATTATAAATTAAGAATATTTTATGTGGTATATTCTATAATAATGAAAATAAGTCATCCAGCAAGACTCATATACCTACTTTTACCTGTAAGACTTCATATTAAATATTTTTAGTTTACAAAATTTGTTGGATAGAAATATTTTTAATGAGATAAGTTACAACTTGGAAGATGTTTAATGTAATAATCATATATAAACTTTACTTCAGTGTTCAATGTTTTTATTTAAATAAAGGTTGTCAATACTTGATTTGACTGAGTCAAATCTGATTCTACATCCAGTTTCCCTATTTCATTTAACATAAGAATAAAATAAAAATAATTGCTCACACAAATGTGAGGTGGAAAATGGTAGATGTTTATAAGCTGTCTTGCTGAGAAATGGACATTTATTTTTTATTTTTAGTTACCTAACCAGTCAATGAAAATAGTTTGTTATCATGTAAAATATTTATTTTTCTACTAGCTAATGACAAGCACTGTGTTAAATTAAAAATATATGCAAAGTATAATTGCATTTTTTTTGTTTTTAACAATGTTTATATCTAAACTAACCTTTGTAAAGAAAGGATCTCTTCAGACATGACTTTCTACTGTTCTACTACTGGCATATTGGCTACATTTTCACAGAATGTCTACTAAATGACTGACCAGTGTTGACAACCAGTTCACTTAAAAATCTAACATAAGTGAAGCATAAGTTTAAATCAGAAAAGTCTTTTTGCAATGAGAGGTAGTATGAGGTTTGTTTCTGCAGAATGTTTTTTGATGTTCCATGATGGTTTCAAGATAGTTTCGCAATACATGCGCCCAGCAATCAGTTTTCAAACAGCCGGACATTTGGACATTTGTTCTGTAACAATGCAAATGTTTGTAATATCTCAATTAAATGATAATAGCTGATGAGGTACAACCAATTCCAGGGTCACAGAGGGGCATGAGGGGACTACTCTGGTGCAGTGTACAGAAGACAAGTGAAGGTATGCTTGTGCATCAGTTCATCCATTGGGAATCAACCAATTTGCCTTCAAATGTTGAGACCTTGTCACAGTTTGGAAACAATTTAATGATAATGAGAAATTTATAGAGAAATTTGATGAGAAAATGCAAGAACACATTGGCTTAGAAAGAAATGGTCCAAGTTTGATGTAATCTCTGCACAAACACCAAAATCACAATCACCGTGCACATTATCATGTTTTGCATCCCTGCAGAAACGAGCTTATGCTGCTTCAAACATGAGTGTGCTTGTTGTCATAGAGGAAAATTATATTTATAACATACTTGGGCAATTGTTTAGTGCTTAATGTTCCATTAATTTTTTTTTTGCAAGAACTCCTTTGGCCATAGTCTCAAACCCCTAAGAGAAACCATCAAATGGTAACTATCGCTTTAGACTGAGTGGGGTTGGGAGGGAGGTAAAAGTCCTCTATCAACTTGTTTAATAGTCAGATTGTCTGAGGAAACTTGATCGCACCGTATGGATTGCCTATAAAATATCAAGCCAGTTCTGGCTCAAGATTTTGAGATTTTTTTCAGCAAAAATCCTAAGAAGAAATCAACTGGGGGCTGGGAGGAAGGGAGGCAGATCAGAGCCCCAGGACCCAGTCTCAGCCTTCTACTTCTTCCTTAACTCAAGCCATTCCCTGTCTGGATCTCCTCCCTGGTACCAGACTTTGGGAGTCTCTTGAGCATGCACTGGCTTTATATTTTATGGACAACTCATAGGATGTGACCAGGTTTCCTCAGCTAATCTGGACATACTTCCAGTAATGGTGATGAAATATTTTTCTCACTTAATCTAAAACATATTATTGGTTGGTTCAATAGAGAAGTGTTCTTACCTACCAGATCAGGGCTTAGCATCTTGAAACTTACCTTAATTAAGAGTCTGCAGAGTGGCTTGATTGATTTACTCAATCCTCCACCTTCACAGATAGATAATGCTTAAGCACCTGAATTGGAAAAGTGACTGCCTTCACAGAGTTCCTTCATTCCCCCAACATGGCATAAAGGGTACTAGTAGGTCACATGTGAGAACACTATTTCACCACACAGAACAGAACCAAGTATCAAAGAAATTTATTTTTTTGCTTTCAGAACCAAATCACCTTGTTGTCAGAACGTTCATTTTCCTTTTGGGGTGTTTCAAGTTGTTGATGGCCTTAGAGGGGAAAAAAGACCCTAGTCCATGATGCTGGTGCTACTTTTCGTAGTTCTTCGGATGTATGCCACAACCGCCATACTGAATGATACGAAGAATAAAATAATGCGAATAAGGACAAAAACCAAAATTGCAAAAAGGATAAAATCAGTGTCATCGTTTTCAGTAGGTCCACTGTCTAGGCTTCCACCATAACCCAACAGAGTACAAAATGGTGGAGACCAGCCAAACTGACAATGACAATTTTTATGGTTGTTGCAAACACCTCTATAGTTACACTTCTCAGGACTACAGTCAAAACGCAACTGTGCTATAGGAACACATATCTGATTTAAGCACATTGTGCTTTTGGTACACTTTGACCCATCCCACACCATTCCAAAATCTATCCACCCTGTCCCATAGTGATATTCTGTCCCAAAACATGTAATATCTCTTCTGTCCTTCTTTACTACTATTTGGTGAATTGTAATGTGCTCATCTAAATTTGGCATTGTCTGCAAACCTTCGCATTGCAGCCTTCCACACTTGACAGTTGATTGTCGACAAGGCACAGTAATGTATTTTATTTCTTTCTGCTTCTCTCCTTTAGAATCATTTTTCTTTTGAGTCTCCACTCCGCAGTTTCCAAATCTATCTCCTTTCACATTCAACTGTTCGTAGCAGGCATCATTAGCATTTACAACACGAGTAGAAGCAAACGTTTCTCTGCATTGTATATGTCGGTCAGTACAATTCCCTTTAAAGCAAATGGCATTTGCGGTGCATGGCGTTCCATCTTGGACATAGCTATCTAGAGGGCAGAAGGCAGAACTTCCATTGCAGAACTCTGGAAGATCGCAGGTGCTGAATGCACGCCTGCAAAGTAACCCCAAAGCTCTAAAGTGACAGCTTTCGCAGCATGGTCCATAAGCACAGTCAGAATTAGGGGTCCGCTCACACCTCATGCTACAACAGGGATCCTCAAGACATTCTTTAACTGAACCACAGTCACACTGTTCGTTTATGTCTATTCTCTTATTACCACAAAGACGAAATGAATAAGCATAGTTATCATAAACGTTTGGAAGTCTGTTTAAACATTGATCCCAGTAATTAACTAAATCAAAAAACCGTCCATAACTGCAATTACTGAGAGAATCAGAAAAAAGTGGATGGTCTTCCATGAGACAATGTGACCTTCGGATACAATGACAGTAGATCTGATCATGAGGTAGGCCAAAGTTGTGACCTATATAATGCGCCAAGATTACTGAATAATAAAAGACCCTGTCATCCTGAAACCATAATAATATTGCTGCCCAGTTGCCATTGCATATTGAGTTTGGAAAAGCAGCATAACCAGTTTCCCCTGCCTTGTTTCCAGTAACTAGGGCTGAAGTATCATGTGGAAAGTTGTTAGAGATCACTAAATTTTTCCACAATCCATAATGTTCTGCTATTTCAGATGAAGATCCTATTAGCGGTACTTTATCGGAATATTGCCAAAGATACAGAAAAACTAGGACTGTAAAAATCCGAAACTGCTTATAAATGGAATCAACTATATGAGTCAAAGTCACCATTTGGTCAATGTGAATAGTAAGATTCCTGTTATGAGTGTCCACTCTAGAGCTGCTAACGCAAATCGCAATTTTTAAATAGCGGATGTGCGGCCACCAGTGGCTAAAGGGACCTGCCCGAGGACGAAGGCCAGTCACTGAGTAGGAAAGCTGTTCATTCATTTCATTTGTTAAACTGCATCGAAAAAGATTCTGCCCAGCCTCCCCTTCTTCTGGCACCAGCTGGGATAACACATGTTCAAACTGGGAAGAACTGTGGAGAGGCTCGATTTCATAGGTGAAGTCATCCAAATGCAAAGTCCCTCGGAGACCCCCTTGGCAGGTGTTCAAGACAGCCATGGACGCGGGGATCCCTTCCAAATAGCCATGGTAGTAACAGTCGTTCGGGACATATGGATACTCCTCTTGGGGAGCTCCTTGCTTATCGTCCACTAGGATCGGGAGGTGTCTGGGCAACAGGAACTTCTTGACCCGCATATGGACCACGTACCTTCTGCCACCAAAGCGCAGCGAGTAGGAGAGCCTCCCGGGGACTTCAGCAAGAGCGCCGCTGGATCCTCTGAGGGCTCTTCGGCTGCTTAGCTGGCGGGGAATCACCACTTCAAAAGAAGAGAAGCGCCAGCCGGGACGGTGCTGTAGGCAGCCAGCTGGGTCCAGGAGCGCTAGCTCGAGTGCCAGGAGGAGCCCGGCTCTGGCCACAGAGGACCCCATGAGAAGCCAGAAGCAAAGAGCACGGGGATGGCTTGAGTAGCCTTGAAGACAAAGCCAGAGGTGGTTTAAGGAGACGCCTCCTGGGATTCACTGGGAGCGACAAGACCAGTCAACTGACAGCTCCCTCGTAATCCTTTCTCTCTGGTTACGCAACAATCCAGGGTCAAGGCTGGGCTGGCTACAGTGGACGTTGTGTGCTTGCGTGCGTGCGTGCGTGCGTGCGTGTGTGTGTGTGTGTGTGTGTGTGTGTACCAGTAGGGATAAAAGGAGCATTAGTGATGACTGCCACATTGTGCTACTGACTTGTGTACTTCTCAGCTTATGCCATCTGCAGATTTGATGAGCATACCATCTGTGCCTTTAAACAATAATAAAGATATTAAACGGCACAGGGACTTTCCCCTAGGTACTCCCCTGGAGACTTCCTGACAAAATTACATTGAACCATTAGTGACGATTTTTGAGCCCAGCCATCCAGCTAATTCCAAATGCTTCCGATCATACGATGGTTAAATCCATCTCTATCTTCTCCTCAAGAATAGCATGTAGCTTTACTAAAATCTAGGTAAAATATATCTATAGCATTTCCTTTATTCATTAGTTGGTAATGCTGTAAAAAAAGGGGGGGGCGTGGTGGTGGAAATGAGGTTAGTCTGTCAAGACTTGCTCCCGAAGTCACGCGGCTCTTTGTAATCAACACTTTTCTATAAAGTCGTTTGCCAATCATCTGTTTAATTACATATTCCAGGACCGGAGTTCTTAAGCTGGGGTCAGTGAGCTTTTTTCCTTTCCTTTTCTTTTCTTTTCTTTTCTTTTCTTTTCTTTTCTTTTCTTTTCTTTTCTTTTCTTTTCTTTTCTTTTCTTTTCTTTTCTTTTCTTTTCTTTTCCTTTCTTTTCTTTTCTTTTCTTTTCTTTTCTTTTTAATATTTTGAGAACTGTTTCAATATAAATGGTTTCCTTTATATTCCTATGTATTTTATTTTAAGCTTTTAAAAATATTCTTCTGAGAAGGGGGTCTATAGGCTTCACCAGACTGCCAAAGAATTAGAATTATGAACAGAATTAGGGTTAGGGTTAGCAGCCATAGACAAGTTTAAGAACACCGTTCCAGAATTTTCTCAGGAAACATGGCCACAGGCTGTGGTTTGCAGGCTCTTTTTCATTCCCCTTTTAAAAAATCCATTTGTCATTTTGCAAACTTATGGTACCTCTCAGGGACTGGACTTGACATTCATTTAGGAATTTAAAAGTGAGGAAAGTCCTTCTACCAATGCCAATGGTTAAATTTTTGAAGATACCAATCTGCAGATACCAATTGCTGTGTAGCACACAGCCTCTCCATTTGTTTTATCCCTTGTGCTGACTCAATGATCATCCCGTTGCCTTTTCCAGTAGGACATTTCTTGGATGGGGGTGCTTTTACAGATGGTCTCTTGAGTGTCTCTTTCATTATAGTCTCAAACCTGAACCACTGGCTTAGGTCTGACACATTTTTTCAGTAGTTCAGATTTGAGACGTAATGAAATGAAACATTCACAGACCATCTTAATGTTTAACCAAAAAACCATTTTTTTAAAAACTCAATAATAGCGTGGAAAGGATATTCAGCAAGGTCATAGCATAGATTCAGTCAGCCATAACTCCTCTGTCTCTACATTCACCATAGTGGCCTACCTGGTCAGCAGCATATGTTATGAGGAGCCTTCTACTCTTTTGGTGCTAGGCTTATTTATGCTTAGGCGACCAGTCTCCTGAGCTAATTAAGACTCAGGGACAATTTCATTGCCTTTTAGGGTAGAACTAGCCTAGCCTGCACAGGGCATCCCCTAACCTAGAGCATTTCTGCTTCTCACCCCCACTCCACCAATTGCTACATATTACTCTGGCCACAAACATTCCTTATATATGTCCCCCCATTCACGTTTCATAGTCACATGTGTTCCCTGCCTGTGTCCCTTCCCCTCTTCTGTGGTATGGTAACCTATAAGAAGGAATGAATGGGGCCCTTTCTTATCTTTTGTTTTGCTGTTATTTGATTCAATGTTTTTTTGTTTAAACTAATGTTTTTCTAATTGGTCTAGTTAAAAAAAGTCAGTGGGAGTTTGTTCATTTCTAACGTCAATGAACATTATTAACCTTCTTGGATCTGGCGGTAGCTCCTAACAAATATTTTGGAAAAGGATGGAAGAGTAAAATAGTAGCTGTTGCTATGAGTGATAGGGCCTAGCAGCCTCTACCGCATCGTCTTCCTGGCCACCTATGCCTCTGATCCTCAGATGACCTTCTCTGATCAAGTGAGTACTCCACCTGGCTAGGATTTCCTTTTTCTTGCGTCTATCAAGTTTGCTCCCCCTGTCTTTGTGCTTCTGGATAGATAACTGATGAAGACAAATACCTATTCTTTCTATTACCTCTCATTAGGGTTACAAAATTTTTTGTGTGTGTGTGTGCGTAACGGTAGAAGTTGATTGAGTAAAGCATTCCTTATATATGTGCCCCGCCCCACCTCCATTTATTTAAAGTATAACAATATAACAGCTTGCCCAACTATTTCCTTCCCCTCAAAGTACTTTCTACTTCTCTAAGGAAAGTGATGCACCTCCTGAGATCTCCAGGGCAAGGTGTCTCAGTGTGCAACTTCTTAGAGAAAAGGACAGTACAATACACCTCCCAAGAAATGAAATTACACACTATACCTGTGAAAAAATGGCATACTTTACCCACTCCTGACAGGATTTGCTAAGAGTAATAAAGCTCAACAGTCTGCCCTGGGGACGTTCACATTCCAGTCTGATCATGGCCTGTGAATTCTGGTCTTAACCCTGTCTGATAATCTCAGGGCAGGAATCCAGAAGGTCCCAAGGGTATTAGAATGTGTCCCACAAGGTGTATGCAACTTTCCCTTACTAACAGTGTGTGGGGAAAATACTTTATTTTTAAAAAATTAATATTATTTGAACCTGACTTTCTGTGGTAAAAATTGTCTAATTTAAGCTTAGCATAGTAGTCAGGCTGACCTCAAAGAAGGGGGAAGGGAAGCCAGACGGCTGCAAAGAATGCTTAAATCCCACCCAGATCTTGGGTTCACTCCAAACACTCGTGACCAGAGAAATTCTTGTGTAGCGATAGTTGGATGGGGGAACCAAATGTTTGGTCTGCTCACAAAGGTTTTATTTTAGGCCCACCCAGAGCTTGTATTTTGGCTTTTCCCCAATTTTATTGAATATTTATACTTACACTTACAAAATGTTTGTCAGCTGTATTGCAATTGCAAAGATCTGTGATTTCAACAGTATGGGTTTTCCCTCTATTGGTATAGATCTGTAACACCTCTGCGATTTAATAGGGAGGTGTCATGGACTGGTTGAAAAAACTCATCACCTTATAGCTACTTTCTTGATTAGGCTCTTCCAAATTAATTAAGCCATCAACAGACAGACTGCTATTTTTTAAAAATCAGAGCTTTTACTCTGGCAGCACACCCTGGCCTTTGAGAAGGAAGGAAAAATGCCTTTATTAAGCACCTACTATGTGCCAGGAACTTCTGAAAAAGACTGCATTTGATCCCCACAACAACCTGATGAGGCAGGTGCTGCTATCTCCCCCACTTTGGAGTTGAAGAAACTGAAGCAGAGGTTACAAGCCTTGCCTAAAGTTACACGGACTGTAAGTGTCTGAGGCCAGATTTGAACTTGGCTTTCTTGACTCTTGGCCCAGTGCTCTCTCCACTGCACCGCCTAGCTGCCTCTGAAACTCGACCACCAATGGGACATGATGAAATGTCACCTAAGAATATTCATCAAAAGCCACAACTTGTGGATTAGCTTAAATTGAAACAGAGGTGATTTTTTAAAAATCTTGGTTGTTTTGCCCCAGGTGGAGTAAATTTTAAAATTAGAGAGTTATACAGGCATAATTTTAGAGTAGGAAGGGGGTCTTCTATGTAATATAGTCCAAACTCTAAACTAAAGCATGAAACCCCTTTTCAATGTTCCTGATGAATTGTTGTTATTCTCCATCTAATATATACATATATATATATGCACACACATACATACACATGTGCACATGTATGTATGTGTATATATGCGTGTGTGTGTATAGTGAGATAGGCTCTTGGAAAGGTATTATACCTTTGGGTTTAAGATACCTAGGAACACAGAGGAGTGGATAGCTTAGTGGTTCAGTCAATATAGTACTAGGCTTCGAGTCAGGAAGACCTGTGTTCAGATCTAGCCTTGGACACTCACTAGCTCTATGATGCTGTGCAAATCACTTAACTTCTACTTGCCTCAGCTTCCTCAACTGTAGAATGAGGGGATTGGACTTAAGGCTTTCTAGGGTCTAAACCAGGAGAGAGTAGTGTCCTGGAAACCTAGAGAGAAGAGGACGTCAAGTAGAGTGATCACTGTACTCTGAGACAAGGTCAAAATAGGCACATGATTACACATAAAGGGTGATACCATAAACAAATTAGCAGACTATGGAATAGTTTACCTGTCACATCTCTGGATAAGGGAAGAATTTAAGGCCAAACAAGATATAGAGAGCATTATAAAGTATAAAATAGTGTTAACTATATAAAATTAATTTTTTTGCCCAAACAAAACCAAATGCAACCAAAATTAGGACAGCAGAAAACTGGGTTTGTTTTTTTTTTTTGCAGCAAGCATCTCTGATGAAGTCTTCATTTCTCAAATATATAGAGAACTGAATCAAATTTATAACAATAAAAGTCATTCCTCAACTGATAAATGGACAAAGGATATGGACAGGCAGTTTGCAGACAAAGAAATCAAAGCTATCTATAATCATATAAAAATGCTCTAAATCACTATTGGTTAGAGAAATGCAAATTAAAACAGCTCTGAGGTACCACCTTGCATCTATCAGATTGACTAATATGACAAAAAGAAAAACAATGTTAGAGGAGATGTAGGAAAACTGGGACACTATAGCAGTGTTGGTGGAGTTGTCAACTGATCTGACCATTCTGGAGAGCAATTTGGAATAATGCCCAAAGGGCTATAAAACTGTACATACCTTTTGATCCAGAAATACCACTGCTATGTCTGTATCCAAAAGAGATTTTTAAAAAGGGAAAAGGGCCTATTTGTACAAAGATATTTATAGCAGCTCCTTTTGTGGTAGCTAAGAATTGGAAATTGAGGGGATGTCCATCAACTGGGAAATGGCTGAAGAAGTTGTGGTATATGATTGTGATGGAATGCTATTTTGCTATAAGAAATGACAAGCAGGATGATTAAACTGAAGTGAGCCGACCCCAAATGTTGTACATAGTAACAGCATCATTGGTCAATGAAGAATTGTAAATGATTTAGCGATTCTCAGCAATACGATGATCCAAGAGATTCATGATGAAACACGCTATCCACCTCCAGAGAAAGAACTGGCATTGTCTGAATACAGACTGAAGCATGTTATTTTTTCTCTTTCTTCTTTCCTTCCTCCCTTTCTTTCTTCCTTTCGCTTTCTTTCTTTCTTTCTTTCTTTCTTTCTTTCTTTCTTTCTTTCTTTCTCTCTCTCTTTCTTTCTTTCCTTCTCTTTCTCTTTCTTTCTTTTTCCAGTCTTCTTCTACAAAATGGCTAATATGGAAATGTTTTACATGATTGTACATATATAACCTATATCAAATTGCTTATTGTCTCAGGGAGGGGGGAGGGGAGGAAAGGAGGGATAGAATTTGGAATTCAAAACATTAAAAAAAGTTTTAACATGTAATGGGGGGGATACTATTTTTTTAAAAAAAGGAAAATGGAATAAAAAAGGAGAATGAACAATAGTATCAAAGGCCACAGAGAGGACAAAGAGAGCGAAGACTGAGAAAAGTTCATTAGATTTGGCAAATAAGCGATGATGAGTAAAAATGGGGGGAGCATTTTTGGTGGAATGATAAGGCCAGAAGCCTGATGGTGAAGGTTGAGAAGAGAGCAAAAGGAGAGAAAGTGGAGGCATCTGTTGTAGCTGGCATTTTCAAAGAACTTTGCTACAAAAGGCAGAAGAGATAGAGGGGATAGTTATCAGGGATGGAAGGATCAAATGAGGTTTTTTTTAAGGATGAGGGAGACCTGAGCATATTTCTGGGTGGTAAGGAATGATCCAGGAGACACAGAGAGATTGAAAATAAGTGAGAGAGTGGGGATGACAGACAGGTCAAGAGGAGATGGGATGAAATGGGATTGTTTGAACAGAGACAAGGGGGTTAGTCTTAGTAAGGGGTTAAGGTCACTGTCATGTGAGATGGGTAAAGGAGGAGATGGTGGCAGAAGCAAATGGGTGATAGGAGATGAAAAAGAGGGGAGAAGATGGAGCACATGGTGAATGGCTTCATTTTTTTCTGTAAAATATGAGGTAAGATTCTCAGCTGAGAGAGTGGTAAATAATTGGAGGGTCATTGAACAGAGAAATTTCAAAAAATATCATGAATTTTTTTTGCACTTTCTACCTTTTTAAAATTTGATCTTTTCTAAAATTTTGCAAAATACACTTTTAACTTTTTTAATTAAGATTTTTTATTTTTAGTTTACAACGCTAAGTTCTGAATGTTTTTGAGTTCCAGATTTTCTTCCCCTCCCTCCGCTCCCCGCTCCCCCACAAGATGGCATGGGATCCAATGTATCTTCTACATATACCTTTGCATTAAACTTATTTACACAGTAGTCAAGTTGTAAAGAAGAATTATGGCCAATGGAATGAAAAGTGAGAAAGAACAAAACCAAAAAAAGAGAAAAAAAAGAAAAAAAGGGAGCAAATAGTTTGTCTCAATCTACATTCAGACTCCATAGTTTTTTCTCTGGATGTAGATAACTCTTCCCATCATGAGCCCTTTGGAGTTGTCTTTGAACCCTGTATTGCTGAGAAGAGCCAAGTCTACCAAAGTTAGTCATCACAGAAGCGATATGTCTGTGGTTGTATGCAATGTTCTCCTGGTTCTTCTCTGCTCACTCAGCATCAGAACATGTAGGTCTTTCCAAGTTATCATGAAGTCCGTATCTTCCCCATTTCTTATAGCACAACAGTATTCCCTTACATTCACATACAAAAACTTGTTTAGCTATTCCCCACTTAATGGGCATCCCCTTGATTTCCAATTCTTTGCTACCACAAAAAGAGCTGCTATAAATATTTTTGCACATACGGGTCCCTTTCCCACTTGTGTGATCTCTCTAGGATACAGCCCTAAAAGTGGTATTGCTGGGTCAAAGGGTGTGCAGATTTTTATAGCCCTTTGGGCAAATATCATGAATTTTGACATATGCATGGGAAACACCTTTTTGGAAGAGAGCCCTTTAAGGTAGTAGTTTTTGCTACAAAATCACACCAGGCAAGAAGAGGTCCTGGATCTGGAACAGAGGGCTTGACTTTCTGTAAGGAGCAAGAACAAATGCCACCCTGTAGCTGTGTTCTCATTATCCACAGCTGAGTCACAGATGTAGGGCAGACAGAGGAGGGGACTTGTACCGAGAGGTGATGGTTCAGGACAAGCAGTGTTCACAGGCCCTAGGCCAGGGGTGGGGAACCCGTGCCTTTCAGGCCACATGTGACCTTCTAGGTCCTCAAGTGCAACTATTTGGCTGAATCCATACTTCACAGTATTGACATTTGGATTCAGCTGAAGGGCCACACTTGAGGACCTAAAGGACCACAGGTGTCTCCAGGTCTCAGGTTCCTCATTCCTGGCTATATTCTGAGTAAGAAGCAAGGACAAAAGCAAACAACAGCTGTGTGGCTCTGCCCCTGGTAGCAAAGTGGGGTCTGATATCTAGCTTCCAGCCTAGTCTGAAGACTGGCATGAAATAACCAGGCCAGGAATCCCTGAACAAAGGAGAGCCTACAGCTCTGTCCCTCGGACCCTACAGAGCTCTCCAGCAGGCTGGCACCTCCTAGCAGCGTACTAAAACTCCAACCAGGGCAAACCCGCCTTTATGTGGCTCAGACTCCAACCCAGGTCAGGAACTTGGGAGAGCTCAGGATAAATGGCAGTAAGTAACCAGACTTCTCCCCAGTTCAGACCATTTTGGGTCCACTGAAAGCTTGCAGCCAAAGCTATTCCTGAGCTATTGAAATAACATGGAGCTCAAAATAATAACAAAGCCGAAGCAGGAACCAAGAGGACACAAAACCGGAACAGGAACAGCCCAGCCATTCCGTCCTAAGCTGTACACAAAGTCTAACATTGGGAAGGAAACTGCAAGAATAAACAAACAAAAAAGATTCCCACCATAAAGAATTATTGCAGTGATAGGGATGCTCAAGACACAAACACAGAAGAGAATGACTCCAAAACAGCTATAAGTAAAGGTTCAGAGAAAAACACAGAATTCTTTGAAGAAATGAAGCAAGAGGTTTGGTTTTTTTTAAAGCGCTAAGTATGATTTTATAAAATGAAACAAAATCAGGATAAGAAATAACTGGAGAAGAAATGAGAACTATAGAAGAAATAATTTCTGGGCCTGGGTTTTTTCTTTTTTTTACAATATTAAAGAAAGAAAATTAACAGCCTAATATAAGAGGTACAAAACCATACCTAAGCAACAGACTTCTTGAAAATTAGTATGGATCAAATAGAAGCTAATGCTTATGCCACGAGAAAACAAAAAATAAATTGTCAAAAGATTGAAAAAACATAGAAGCATAATATAAAAAACAAATAACCTAGAAAGCAGATCAAAGACAGATAATTTAAGAATCATTGTAATGTCTGAAAGTCATGACCCCTACCCCCCAAAAGTGCTGAGACATCGTATTTCAAGAAATCATAAATGAACCACCTAGATCCCTTAGAACTAAACAACAAAGTAAAAAGGGAAAGAATCCACCAGTCACCTGCTGAAAGAAATTACAAAATGAAAATTCCCAGGGACATTATAGACAAAATATAAAGCTTCTGGATCAAATAAAAAAGATTCCAAGCAGTCAGAAAGAAATAATTGAAGTACTAAGGAGACACAGTAAGGTCCACACAAGATTTAGCAGCAGCCACTTAAAGGATTGGAGAGCTTAGAATAAGACATTCAAGAAGGTCAAAAATATAAGCTGACAAAAAAGAATAGCTTACCCTAAAAACTGAGTATAGTTCTACAGAGGCAAATATGTGTGAAATTTAAGCGTGACTGATTGGAAAAAACAAAAAAAACCAAGAGCTGAATAGAAACATTGAAAGACAAACACAGGAGTCAAGATAAATATAAAGTAAATATGAGTGAGCAATCATAAGGGATTAAATAAGGATGAATTGTTTACATTTAAATTGGAACAAAGATACATGTATCTCCTCAAAACCTGATAATAATCAGGGATCATAAAAGGAGTCTAATAAGGCAGAAGGCTTTTCAAAAATATTTTGATGACTTAAAGGAAGAAAGGAAAGGGATAAGGAAAAAATATGTGTTGGAAGGGGGAAGGAGTGAAAAGGAGGGGGAAATTATCTCACATAATTTCAGTGTGCAGGTAGTAGACCATATAAGTAAGGAGAGGAGGTAATATTTGAACCTTACTCTCATTTGAACTAGCCAAAGAAGGGAAGGATTCACAGAGAGATTTGGGTGTAAAAATACTTCTTACCTAACAGAGAAAGGAGGGAAAGAAGAGAAGGGGGATATAAAATGGAGAACAGATTACGATAGGAATTAATACTAAGCAAAACAAACCCTGTTAACAAGAGGATCTGGATCTCTGAAGAGGGAAAATGATATACATCTATGTTTGGGCTCTGATGAAGGAAAAAGAAGAGAGGCAGAGGAGATTTCATCAGATCTAGAGCATACTCCTCTCTCACCACCCACTTCTTTTTTATAAAGAGGTGGCTAGAAATTGGTCAACACAAAATGATTAACCCCCAGCAGCAAAGGATTCATAATAAAATGGGCTTAGAGTACAGTTTTTCTGGACATAACCAATGAGGGGATTTGTTTTGCTTGAATATATTTGTTACATGGGTTTTCTTTTTTCTTCCTTCTTCAATGTGTGTGTAGGGGTGGGGAGTGTGTGAGGTAGTGAGAGAATAAAGTGTGAAGGCTTCACAGGAAATATGTATATATGTATTTATATCTAAAATGTTTGAGAATCAATATTTAGAGAAAAGGGAAATGGGATAAATTTGAGTCTGTGGAAATCTGATTATTTAGCCTTTAGGAATGTCTTTCTCCTCCTTCTTCTTTAGATTTATAGATGTCACCTCAGCTGTGAATGGAATACAAGATTGTGAAAGCTTCCCTATGAATAACTCATGGAAGGCAATATTCAAATAGAGATAGTACAAATTTAGTTAGGATCTGAAACTCACCAGGCCTAAGTTTCATTTTCCTGTAAATCATATGATTTCAGGGAAACCAGATGATATTCCTCTCTCCCCCTCGGCTAGCCTACTTACAAATGGCCATCTTAGCATTAAAGTTTCCTTATAAGGTAATTCTGTAGTTTCTGTGCTTGTATTGGGTAAAAACTTATTCCTGGTTAGATTATGAGGCCACTCATCTCCGCAAATGGGGACAGGGGTCCAGCCTCTGGGGTGGGATTTCTTAGAATTGTTTGTACAAGGGTATATATCTCCCTGCTTGCCTCTCCCCCCGGCCCCTCCCCCTGCCTTGCCTCTCTTCACTGCTATCTCCGCCCTGACAGTGAGAGATGCCCAATTCTCGAGACTTGATCAAATAAAGCTTCTGGGTTTTTTTCTGCCTTGAGAAACCGAGACATCTCTGTTTTTTTTTTTTTAACTTGAGCCAGTGGTCTTTTGTCCCACACAGGAGGGACACAGGAAGAGAAGACTATGTGGGAAGGAAAGAGGGTTGATTTTTGATTATAAAAAGATGAAATTGAGTTTTTTTTAAAAAGTGGAAGTAAGTTGAATACAACTAAGTTTATAAAGGAAACTGCAAAATCTCTGTAGCAAGTTTCTCTGATAAAGTTCTCATTTCAAAAAACTGATTCAAATTTATAAGAATAAGAGCCATTCTCCAATTGGTGAATGGTCAAAGAGGCAGTCTTCAAAGGGAGACATTCAACCTTGTTAGTAGCCACATGAAAAATTCTCCAAATCAGTAACAATTAAGAGAAATGCAATTAAAGCAACTTTGAGATTCCACTTCACACTCCTCAGATTGGAAAAGTTGGCAAACAGGGAAAATTATAAACATCGGAGGAGCTGCAGGAAAATAGGCATTTAGTGCAATGTTGGTGAAGCTATAATTTGTTATAGCCATTCTGGAAAACAATTTGGAAATATTCCCCTGAAGTTAATAAACTATGCATATCTTTTGACACAATGATGCCACCATTAGTCCTATGCCTCAAAGCGATCAAAGAAAGAGGAAAAAGAGCAAAGTGTACAAAAATATTAATAACAGGTCCTTTGTAGTGTCAAAGAACTGGAAACTAAGGAGGAACTCTTTAATTGAGAAATGGCTGGAAAAAATTGTTATATACACGTGATAGAGAAATCATTGCACCATCAGAAATGATGAAAGGGATATTTCAAAGAAACTTGGGAAGATTCATATGAACTGATTTAGAGTAAAGCAAACCAAATCAGGAGAACAATTTATAGAGTCACAACAACAATGTAATAACAAACAACTTTGAAAGACTTGATAACTCTGGTCATTACAGTAATCAACTACAATTCCAGAAGATTTCTGATGAAGCATGGCACCCACCTCCTGTCAGAGAGGTGATGGCCTCAAGATGCAAAAGGAGACACATACTTTAATGTTGCCTATATGGGAGTTTGTTTTCCTTGACTATTTGCATCTGTATTGTTAATGGAAATGGGAAGATCTTTCCCAGCCATTAATAAGCTCATGTGACCTGCTTAAGTCACATGAGTCTGAGTCACATGAGCCTGTGGTGGGAGAAGCTTACCAAATGGGTGGAGCAGGAAGTTGGAGTGAGTCAGAGCTGGGAGAGAGAGGATGCAGGCAGAGAGCAGCTAGCATGAGTGAGAGAGGGAGTGATTTTGCTTAAGGGAGCTTGTTTGTGGGAAGGCCCTAACAGAGGGAAGGCTTGGGGATGGTGGTGCCTCCTGCATTGATAATGTTTATAGACTTCTTTGTTGCGATGATGGATTTGGCTCTCTAGTGTTGGAATAAATGTTTTGGTTCCATCTTCCATCGAGAAAGTCTGTTATATTTTGTGATTCAAACCTGGGAATTCGCCTGCATATTCATAGCAGCCACTGTGGGTGTTGCATTGGTGAAAACTCACTATTATACTAAACTTACAAGGGATTTTTTTTCTTCCTTTTTTTTTGGTTGGTGGGGAGAGAAAATAAATATTAATTGGAAAAATAAATGGAAAAAAGCATCAATAGAGCCTATTCTTCCTTTTCTGGGAAGACAGCACATCAGTTGAGGAATCCATTCCCTTTTAAAATCAAGAAGAAACCTGGGGTCAATACTCTGACTAGCTCTTTTAAATTGAATTATGTGACATATGACATAAAGTTGCAAGAGATTTAACTGGTAATTTGAGTTGGTTCTAACTCAGCTCTTTTCATCATTGCAAATTGAAAAAAAATAGGGCTAGCAAGTAGGTGTTTGTCTTACCATTTTGTCTGTGTTTTTATGTCTTTGTGAAATGTAGGAAAATCTTTATCTTGTCTTGTTTTTAATGTTGTTTATAGATTCTGTTACCTTGAAAGATTTCTAAAAGGGAAGATGCAGCCAGCCAGAAAAACTGCTAAAAGCTATAATCTTAAGCAAGTTATCTTATTTCTCTTTGCCTCAGTTTCCTGGTTGATAAAGAGGAAAATAATGGTGGTACCCACCTCCTGTGGTTGTGAAGTGTTTAATATGGCAGCTGGCATATGGAAAGCACTACATAAATGTTGACTGTTATTATTTCTTTTATTAAATGTAATCATTCCACACCTGATAACTCTATATCAGGTTTTAAATGTGATTAGTATAAAATATTAAAGCTAATAAGATTAATGATTTTTATATGGGATAATTTGGAAATCCATTCAGTTGAATTGATGTCACCTGACTGGTAATAAGTTTTGTTTCATATTTTAAATACATGGTATTTTGTATATTGTTGTATTTCTAAATTCTTATATTGTGAAATTCATCGGAGATGCTATTAGAAATATAACCTCTCTTTTTTTTAATCTGGATGCTGTTAAGATTACGAATTGAACTTTCAAAGGAATGCAATAAAAATAGATATTTGAAAACTGTTAAATATTTAATGAGATATATTTTGTTTTAAAACAGCTAACAATAGTAAGTTTACTATAATAGTGAGTTTTCATTTTTTTTTAAATTGGCTATCACTTATAAAAATTATGAAAATGTATAGGGTGGTTTAAAGATGTAACTTCAACACATTAATGATGAGTCAACTATCAGATGTTTGCTATATATCTAAAATCTCAGAATGTGGTTAGTTTTAATTTATAAGCAAAAGATAAATTAAATGCTAATTGTTAGGGAAATATAAGTAAAGATATTCAAACCCTAAGTTCTGGTTAGTGAAATTTTGCTATTTAAAATTCTTGGGACTAAAATTTACTATTGTTTTGAATTTTGATTACAGGGATGGTCGTTTGCATTGTCATGAAACCAATAGTAGAAAATGCCATGTGCTGCAATCTGAAAAATGATAAAAATGAATGTCTGTGGCTGGGAAAAGTTTTGGGATGACCTTTTCATGGCCTAAGATAAGATCGTTTTGAATCTATTTCCCTATTGTATTATTTCCTATCTTAGGAAACTTCCCCACCTGGTTAATCCTGAGCCTTGCTTTTGTGTTACCTTGTGACTACATAATTGGCTGTTGGATATGACTCATTCCTGGAATCAAACAGAGCTATTATATTATGATATATGCCGTTCTTTTAATTATGTCTCTTCATTTTATAGGAAATTTCTGTAATCAGGACAGGTAAGTAGTAGAAGGTTTGTAAGTACAATGCTAAATCTATTAACTAATAGATTGATATGGAAACATTTTTGAGTTACTGTAATGGGATGCAAGTATGAAAAATCTTACAATTTTAATCTATATTTGTGATCCAACTATAGTATAAGGATGATATCTTCCTAAAGGGGGAGATCGGAAAAAGTAATAAGACAAGGATGTAATATAAAAGTTTTCTAATTAAGTGGAATAGTAAATTTTGAGAAAGCAGCAGGATTAGACTGTTTTCTCTAAGAACTATATATATACACGTGAGTATATATGTATATACATACATATATACACACATATATGTATATTTGTATATACATATATGTGTGTGTGTATATATATATATATATATATATATATATATATATATATATATAATTGGCTTCCAAATAGATCTAGCATGAAAATTCAAGCTTTGATTATGTTTTAGTAATAAGTTTTCAAAATTGGATGGAGGATTTTACATATAGAATTGCATTGACAATTGTAAAGAAAGTGAAATTATTTTCCCATTTTTAAAGTATCTGTATGATAATTTTAAAGAGTTCATTTTACAGTTGGACCCTCATGAATTTTTAAAGACTCTTATATTAGGTACAGGATTTATGTAAAGATAGAAAAAGTAAGTCATATACAGAAAACTAAAATTCTTTGAAGTTTCAGGATTGGAGAACCAAATTTAAAGGATTGTAATAAATTGTATTGTCTTGTTACTAGCAGAATTATCCAGGAACCTCTAGATTTGGAACCAGAGGAGAAGAGCCCCCTTCAGAGCTGTCCTGAGAATGAAGCCCATTTCAGAATGTCCAATAGAAGATATCCAGGGACCATATGACTTCGTGGAATAGCTGGGACTCAAAATGTGCTCCTTAAATGGACATTGGGAGTGCATTGCCAACTACCCTGTAAATTAAAAGGGGGAAAATTTAGCAAATTTAGGGAATTAGGGCAGCAAGTAGTGGTGGGAATTGGATGAAACACACTGAAAACATCTTGTGACTCAATTCTGGAGCTCAGTTCCCTTTCTATTCAGTTATGGGTCTAATCCAACTTCTGTCATGTGAGAAAACTTTGTTCAATTTTGGGAATTAGTAAAAAAACTTTATTGCATTGTTTGAATCTAGCCCTGTGAAACTGGACTATCTCACATCCGAAGATTGATGCAAGGAGTTTTCTCACAATTGTACATCTCAAGCAACCCATATAACTTATCTCAAAATTGACCATGTACTGATCAGTCGGTTACTGTTTACAGATACCTGGGGAGTGGGACGCCTCCTTTTCTGAATTCAGGAAATTGTGCCTGTACACTCTCCCTCTCCAAACTTGCAAAGTCCCTTTTTAATTGATTGGCCTTAATCTAAGTACCCCTAACAGTTTCTTTTCACCACTCCTACAGCTGGCAAATTTGAAGGAATAGACTCCTGGATCATCTGAGGAAGGCTCCAGTCCCTGAGTAGACCACCAAACCTGGTAAGCACCTCAAGATCTGCTTCAAGTGGATCCTGAAGCAAAAGCCATCTTGAGAAGATGTTCCCCCAAGACTCTAGACGTGGCCGGAGTACATGGCACCCCTGACCACCAAACAGTCACTTTGTTTGGGGTTTTCTTTTGTTCCTGATTTTTATTGTTTGCCTTGTGCTTCATCAATTTACTAGCCCTCGTTGCTGCATCTGTTTTCATGAACCCTGCTAATTCTGTCATGGCTCCCTTTTTCCCCTTGTTGCTGCGGGGAAGGGAGGTAACCCAACTCCCCCTCAAGAGTCTGCTTCAAGCCCTTGAAAAAGCTGACAATCTCATATCTTGTTGGATCTATGCAAGGGAATGTTTCAACAGATCATGCCTTTTTGGTTAGTGGTGGGCCCTGCAACCACCTTGACCCAAATGGGGGCAATGTGAAAATACTCCTGAGACTAATGTGTCTTCCATGAGCTAGTTATGTACAGACATAGTGAACATAGAGCAAGCTTGTTTGCTGAAAGGAGCCAATCAGGAGCCTGCAGTGAGCCAGATGCCTTTGCTGGTCAATCTTGCCAAACTATGAACCTGAAACCAGCTTAAACCAGACTTCTGGTCAACCCTTGCTACAAAATATCTTACTTCTATGGCCCAGCTATTCTTGAACTGTCCACCCGCCACCCTAACCTCTCCCTGAACCTCCCCTTGGCACTAGCATCTAATTGTCCTTCTGATAAAACCTTTCTGCTTTCAACTCCACTTGGACTCCTCTGTATTTGAGGGGTGGGCTTTGCCTGGTTGACAACAGTCATCACTTCATCTCTATGGGCCTCAGTTTCCTCATCTGTAAAATGGAGCTAACAACGCTCATATTACTTACATTACAAGACAGTTATGAGTAAAGTGTTTTAGAAATATTAAAACAGGAGACAGGGCAGCTAGGTGGTGCAGTGAGTAGAGCACCGACTGTGGAGTCAGGAGGACCTGAATTCAAATGCGGCCTCAGACACTTGACACACTTACTAGCTGTGTGACCTTAGGCAAGTCACTTAACCCCAATTGCCCCGTCTTCCCCCCTCCAAAAATTTTTTAAATTAAAAAAAATAGGAAGAAAAACAGATTTCAGGGGCAAAGGTTGAACTGCAACATAACCTGGGCCTTGGTGGCATCCCAGTCTTGACCCTCTATAGGATGGCCCTCCATGACCATGCTTTGGTGGCTTCAGATTGAAACTTCTCCTACCGATTCAGTGCTTGATGGATTTTAGGCAAATCTTACCTTCAAAGAGATTGAGAAGAAGCTTGAAGAGGAGGGAGAACAGTATGTGAAGAAAAGTGGTAGTGTTTTTGCCTTCAATGTGAAAGATAACCCTGGTGGGAAAGAAGCCATCTGGGTAGTGAATGTGAAAAATGGCAGAGGCTCCGTAGCTGTTAATTTAGAGAAGAAGGCTGACTGCACAATGACAATGGCTGACATTGACTTACTGGATTTAATGACTGGCAAAACGAATCTTTAGTCAGCTTACTTTCAAGGGAAATTGAAAATCACTGGCAATATTGGTCTGGTCACAAAGAGGACCTCCAGCTGCAGCTTGGCAAAGCAAAACTATGAACACTTTTGAGACGACTTCTGCAAAACATTGAGCCTTTATACTGTGTAGATGTAGTATGGGTATGTGTACACACACACATGTGCCCACACTATCAATATAGTCAGAAGCTAGCCAGAAATGGATTGGCAGCAGTGTGGGCCATCGGTGTCATTGGCCTTGTCTTTCTCAAGCCTTGTATTAACGGAACTCCAAAGTATTACTACTGAATCCTTGATGAATTACATAAAACTGTGCATATCCATCTCCAGAGAAAGAACTGATAGAGTCTGAATGAAGATCAAAGCATACTTCTTCTTTACTTTATTTTTATTTTTTGTCTATGTTTCCTTTTACAACATGACTAACATGGAAATATGTTTTTCATGACAGCACATGTGTAACCCATATCAAATTGCTTGCCTTCTCAATGAAGAGGGGAGAGGAGGGAGAGAATTTGGAACTCAAAAAATTTTTAAAAGTGAATGTTAAAATTGTTTTTACACGTAATTGGGGAAAAATAAATCATTACATTAAAAAAAAGAGAAGTTAATGTGTGTAGCCAGAATGGACTTTGTTTTCTTTGAATGACTCAGCTTGCCTCGTTGAGCTTCCCTGGACGCTGGGGCTTGCTCTTCCGGGGCAGGACCAGAGCTTCCTGTGTGATGAGTCGTGGCGCTGGCTGAGGGGAGGTGTGTTAACGTGGTCTGCGCTAGGGGGAGGGGCCAAGTCAAGAACCAATCGGCCCTGGTCGTTCAGGTGGCGCTTGATGATGTCAAAAACTCTATAAGAGGGGAGAGGACAACTTGAAGATCCTCCTTTCCTTTTCCGGTTGGAGTCAGAGATGCCTACAGCCAAAGCTGAGCTGCCGGTAGCAGAGCTGACTAGAGGCTAGTGGGTAATCTTCTTACTGTAGAGGGGAAGCATGTATACGATTTTGCCTTATACCATCTCGCTTCTCTGTGGCTCCTGGTTCCCCTTATAAGGCGGACTTATTGGGCCTGGAAGCTTTTGATGAAAATATCAAAATGGGGACGCTGGTTTGTGGGCTTGTTATTGTGGAGTGTAAATACATGCTTTAGTTCTCCTGCCTTCTGCCTAGAGAATTCCTTATATCTTGCGGTTCTGGATCTTTTAGGCACATATAAGATTCTCTTTGAAATCATAAATTCTGCCTTCCTAATATAATGTGGTAATCATAGTCTGGGTTAAATTGAAGTACAGAAGCAGCAAAATCCAAGAACTAAGTAAACAAAAGATCTCATATTGCTCATATAATATATTTAAGGATTATTCTGTTACGATTTCAATTTTGGAGTTTTCCTTGTAAGAACTGGATGAAACTAGCTGGGTAGTAATTAGTGCTGTGTACTTGAATACTCTAATCTATTTTCCTTAATATTTTTTAAAAATGTTGTAATGGAATTTGAATTTTTGAAAAAGAACTTAATTCTTTATTTTTGTGTAACTGAAAAAGATCAGGAGTGGGTGTCTTTAACTAAGAGAAAGGTTTTCTTCTTGAAAATCAATGCGTTAGATTTTTTTAAAATTCATTTTATTTTTTCAATTATCAGGGCAATTGGGGTTAAGTGACTTGCCCAAGGTCACACAGCTAATAAGTGTGTCAAGTGTCTGAGACCGGATTTGAACTCAGGTCCTCCTGACTCCAGGGCTGGTGTTCTACTCACTGCACCAATTAGCTACTCCTGGGTTAGATTCTTGAAATGATCATTATTCACAATTAAGGGGGCAATAAAATTTGCCTTGAGAGGCACAGTACTTATTGGATTGACTCCATCAAGCAAACTTTTCATTTATTCCTTCCTCATAACTTTACTACTTCATATATGTTTCATTTCTTTACCTGATTTAATTTTTCTGGTGTGTGTTGATACAATGTTTCTTTTTAACTTTCTTGTAATTTACTAAGATGAGGGTAAATAATGACTTTGATTGAAGGTTTAACACAAAATTAATTTTGCTTTTCCTGCTTAAAAAATATTAAGACACTATATACTACAGTCATTATCCAGGTAGCAACTTCAGAAGAGCAAGCACTTTAAAAATAAAGATGGAATCCCTCCAACAGGAGCAACTTGATTTGAAGCCTCCACCTCCACTGATGGTTTGGATGAGCCAACATGACCAAAAATGAAATAAGAAGCTACATTCACAGCCCAGTTAGATAGGACACTTGGTGCATTCCTATAAACCCTGCTTCCATGGAAACTAAAGTAGATGGTTGGACTGAGCTTGGAAGGGCTGAGCTGCAATTTGTTAAGTTGATAAGATGTCTGCACTAAATTTGGCCCTAATGTGGTGAGTCCTCAAAAGCAGGAGCCATCAGTTGCCTAAGTAGGGTCAAATCAGGCCAGGATGGAAATGGAGCTGGCTAAAACTTCCACACCGATCAACAATGTGCCTGCGCCTGTGAACAGCTGCCCTACTTTCCGGGCTGGATGAGAGAGGGAGACCCTGTCTCAAAAAATAAGCAACAAAACGATATTTATGTTCACACTTAGAGTCACTTCCATTTTCGAACACACATGCAGAATATGCGTTTTTGTTTATGATGCTGTGGTACTATTCTTAATGAGGTATGTTGGCACTACAGATCCCTTATACCACCTCACTTACTAGAAACCATTATACATTTCACTACAGCCTTACAAACAATAGAGCAAAACAGGGTATAGTTGTGATCATATCACCACAGAATTCCTCTGGTGGACTGCCAAGGGTAAAACTATTCGCTTTAAGCAGAATATAACTTTTTCCAAATCCTTGCATCTTTGAGCATTAGGTCATTCTTCTCCCATTTACCTGGAACGAGAGAGTATGGTCAGATGGATCCTATTAAGACATAAAAATAGAAGAAAATCAAACCCATTGTCAGGCAGTATTTCAAGTAAAGCTCTTACAAGTACCCAGGAGGAGCCAGTTCGTGTATGTGTCAGAACTGCGCTGTGGGTATTTGGAAGATCCTGTTGATCTTGCCAGCTCCTCTTGCACTTTTGTGGACCGTTTACTGAGAGTGTCCCTAAATTCACAGACTGAACTCACTCTTTTAAAAAATTGAAATGTTAAATTAACAAGTCTTTATTTTATCTCCTTCTCACTCCCCACCATTGGAAAGAAAAGAACCAAAAGCGTCTCATAACAAATAAGCACAGTCAAGTAAAACAGACCTCACATTGCTCTTGTCCAGAAATGTATATCTCATTGTGCATCTTGAATCTATCATCTATTTGTCAGGAGGTAAGAACTCAATCTCATATCATTTTGGGGAGAAGCATTATCGACTGTTGTTTTACTAAGAAAGGTTATGATCCCTAACTAGTAAAACTGGACCAAACTTTTTTAATTTCAAAATTTATGCCAAAGGGAAAACAAACAGTGCTATAGAAGTTTTTGGGGTAGGAGAAGGTAAGATGGGGATAGAAATGTGTATACTTTATAATCATGACCCAACAACTGGTTAAAAATCGAAGGATTTTTTTCTTTTTTAAAAAATGACATCTCTAGAGAGAAAAAAAATCACAAAAATTCAATAGTCAACATTTTCTTTTAACGAAGTCTTGCAGTGAAGTCCTTATAGTTTATATTTTCATTGATGAATCAGTTGATCTTAGATGGATTCTATTAAATAACATTGCCCTGATTGAGGATTCAAAATCAACAATGTACTTGTAAGAATGAGAAAAATGGAGGTCATTCCAATGTAAAGAATCAAGAGTTTACTGAATTTTGGGGGGGGCGCACAGGTCCACTGTCAATGCTTCCCCCATAGCCTTTAAAATTACAATAGGGAGGATTCCATCCATACAGGCAGTGGCAATTCTGATTATGGTTGCACAGGCCTCTGCCATGACATTTTGTTGCATTACATTCATCCTTTTCTTCTGGAATATCGACACATTTCCTATTCTTACACATTTTCTTCGGTCCACACCTTGTTCCATCTTTCACTTTTCCAATATCAATACCTCTTATCCCAAAGTGATAATCTGTCCCCCAGCAGGTGGTACCATTAACATTCATCTGAAAGATGCTGACAAAATCTGTAACAGGGATTTCTATTACATTTTCACACAGTATTCTTCCACATAAAATATGATCTTCAGCACATTTCTTATATTTGTCCCCCAAAAGGCTGCAGTTACCCAAATGGTCTCCTTCCATGTTGATTTTCCTGAAACATTTTAAGGAACCACTTTTTGCCTTTTGACCAAAGATACTTCTGCATTGTTGGTCAAGGCCTTGACAATATTTCTCATAACAGAAAGCACTATCTCCACATGGGCTTCCATTGAGCACATATGTGTCTGCTGGGCACCAGGGTGAAACTCCATTGCAGTACTCTGGAAGGTCACAGTTGCTGATCTGAGCTCTACATAATTGCCCCGCTGGAACAACCTTACAATTCTTACAACAACCTAAGGCACAATCAGCACCAGGAGACAGTCTACAATCGGATTGGCAACAATGATCCTGTTTACAATCCTTTTCCGACCCACAGTCACATTCCTCTCCATTTTCTACCATCCTATTAAGGCACCACAGTGGCTTAAAAAGTAGACTTGTTCTTCTGGGGGTTCAGCCAAACAATGCATATCACTGTTTAATCGTTTGTAAAAGTTATTATAGCTGCAGTTACTGGAGGTTTCTACCTTAAATATATTAGCATGCATGATGCAATTTTTCCCTTTACAATAGCAGGTCTCCCCATCATGATGCATGCCCAGGTTATGACCAAGTTCATGAGCAAAAAGGGCAGCAAATAAAATCAAATTGTTATTGGTGAAAGAGAGAAGAGCCATGGCATGATTTTCACTACAAATGTTTCCTATGTAGCCTAAACCAAGGTAGATCCCATATGAGTTGAAGACAATTAAATGCGCAGTATCGTACTGTAAGCGTCCTGGAAGAGTTTTCTGGTGCCACATATGAAAATCCAAAGCAACTGTCCACATAGGACCTATGATGTCAATTAGATTACCTTGAGTCCATATTTCTAGGCCCACCAAAAATATATGAATTCGCAGTGGGTCATAGAGGATGTCAGCTATATGACCTATGTTTAAAACCTGCTCCAGCACTTTTGTTTTGTTTTGATTTAAGAAGATAAATTGTTCATGGTCTACCAGAACAGCCAGCTCCACAAATCTGGTGGGTGCCCAAGTATCCCCCTTGGTTAGAGTTTCTGGTACAATGTCTGAAAGTCCTTGAAAGCTGTGACCACTTAGTTCCTCATCAGTTGTGGCACATTTCATTTTAAGTCCACTATCCTCCAGTTCCTCCAAACGATACACCAGATGCTGAAAAGTGATCGTGGTGGAGAGGGGCTCAATCTCGTAGGTGAGATTCTCCATCTTTAGCATCCCGTGGAGGCCTCCAGAACAGGTGCTTAGGGCCACCACGGATTCAGGGATGCCCTCCACAACACCCTGGTAGTAGCAGTCATCACGGATGAAGGGCAGGTCCACTGTGAGAACTTCCTGGTCGTTGTAAGTGAACACTGGGAGATGTCGGGGCATCCAGAGCTTCCTAACTTTCAGGTGCACCACTCGTTTCTGACCCTCTACGTACAGAATGTACGTGTGCCTTCCTGAAACCTCGGCGATGCCAGTTTGGGGAGGCACCTTCCAAGGAATCACCACTTCATAGGAGGCGAAGCGCCAGCCTGCCCGGGGTTGGAGGCAATCTGTGGGGGCCAGAAGCACCTCGAGGCTGAGCACCAGCAGAAGGGAGAGCCCCGCCACCCCCATAGCATTCTCCAGCCAGAGTAACAGCGAGAACCAGAACCGCAAGGGAGTCCAGGGTTGGAGCTACGGCTGCGAGAAAGAGCTGGTTCAGGAAGGCACCTCCAAAGTTCAGAAGTTGAAACTGAGTCGCTCAGCTGTGCCCACCCCCACCAATCAGTCAGCGTCCAGCTTCTGGCAGCTGCGCGCGAACCCCTCAGAATCCTGGGCGGTTACTGACCTAGCGCTTAGCTGGACTGGGCACAATGGAGTCAGTCCCAAATCCCGCCTATCCTCCCTTTGTTCCCCTCCTCCTCCTCGACCCTCCCAAGGACCACTGGTTCAGAACCCGGGGCAGGAAAGAAAGGGTAATGACCAAGAAAAGGATAATAGGCATTTGGTAGTTTTTTTTTTTCCACAGGGGAAGGTCAAAGTGCAAAGATTTTTAAACTTTGATTAAAATTAGTTTTATATTAGGAAACATTTATATCTCCCCCTCCCACTCCCCCATCTGAAAGAAAGAAAGGAAGAAAAAAAGAAGGACGGAAGGAAGAAGGAAAGAGAGAGAGAGAGGAAGAGAGAGGGAGAGAGAGAGAGAGAGAGAGAGAGAGAGAGAGAGAGAGAGAGAGAGAGAAAGGAAGGCAGGAAGGAAGGCAGGCAGGCAGGAAGGCAAGAAGGAAGGAATGCAGGAAGGAAGGAAGGAAGGAAGGAAGGAAGGAAGGAAGGAAGGAAGGAAGGAAGGAAAGTCAAACCCTTAAGATGAACTTAAGATGCAGAATAAGACATATTTGGGAGCATGATCAGTGTAAGAATTTATTTTTCTTGACTCTTATTTGGTCATGTCCCTAAATAGGTCTCTGTCTGCATCCCCAGTCCAACCCCTCTTTATCAAGAGGTGGGTCACAGACTTTATCATGGTTCTCTTGTAATCATGGAGCAGAAAGGGACCATAGGGTTCATCTCTTAGCAAGGGAGGCAAGGACAGCCCATTAAAGTGAAATGATCACCTCCATAGATAATAAGTGACAGGACTGGGATTTGAATTCAGATCTCTAAGATGTAGCTCTTTTGGCTATATTAATCCTCCTCTAAGGTAGAGATCAGAGGATATATGAGGGAAAGATAATGATGATAATAAAACAATAATATAATAATCTACTGATAAGCTAGTATTTAGTGCTTTAAGGTCTGCAAAGCACTTTATATGTATATTCATTTGATTTGATTGATTTGATAATACAATAATAGCTAAAATTTATATAGCACTTTCAGTTTTGCCATATGCTTTATAGGTTATCTCATTTAATCCTCACAACAATCATATGAGGTAGGAATTATTATTATCTCCATTTTACAGATGAGGAAACTGAGGCTGAGAGAGTTTAAGTGACTTGCCCAAAGTCAAACAGCTAATGAATGTCTGAGGCAAGATTCCAACTCAGTTCTCACTGATTCCAAGTCCAGTACTCTACATATTGCTCCAAATAACTACCTAGAAAGACGGACGTGTCAGTGCTTTAGTATTAATCCCTGCCCTTATCTATTTGGATACTCTTTTTCAACTACATATACAGACCTGTTCATAATGTCTCTGTATATGACAACCCATTCGTACCTCATTCTGTGAGATTCTGATCTATTTCTCTTAAGTACTTCCTTAAAGTATCAACCCAAGGTCTTCCTTTAGGTCTTATTTAACATTTAATGGATGCCCATGCAATACTTTAACTATCCATTTATTACCGCTTACTCTTGATCATCGTACCTCCTTTTCTGATCACAAATTTCCAGGATGTTTTCTTTACCTCACATACAATGAGTCTCTCCATTACTTTTTAGCTAAACTGCTATTTTGATTTTTCAAAAAATGTTACTTTCCCTGATTTACAGCAATACAGCATCTTTGGAATAATACTGGTGTTTATTTTTTTTAAGTGGGTTGGGAATCAGAGAGCAGCTTTGAATCTTTGAAACAGCTGCACAATCCCCCAAATTTAATTCAATCTTCAGTATTACTCCTTTTCAATTCTAGGGGTACTGCCATATGAATTCAATAGGCTGCCCATCTAATGGCATGGAATAATCTGGACAGTGGGCAATAGTTCTTGTTGAGGGACTATATTATTTGGAGGTTCGATGCAGTTAGCACAACATGGTCTTGAAAGAGGAGGATCAAAGGAATTTTATTTTCTATAGGGGTCCAGCTTCCATTTGGACTCTGTAGGATTTCCTCCATAGCGTGTATGGGTGTTAGGAAAGTTCAATATAAAATAAATCAGGATAGTAAATCATACAATAACCAGATCAATTAAGATGAAATCAACAAAATAACAAGATTGTTGAAATCTCTACTGATTTATATCAAGAGACACAGAAAAAAGGCTTTGATAAAAATGATATTCATCCAACTTTAAATGACAAAAATATCTAATAATGGAAGGATTTTTATTTGTAATAAATAATATTTATTCGAATCCAAGAAAACCCTGGGATTCAACAAAATAATTCATCAAAATAATAAATAGTTTCAGCAAAGGAAAGCAGAATATATAATTAAGTCACACAGTCATTGATATTTTTATATATCACTAACAAAATCCAGAAAATTGATAGAAAATATCATTTGTGAATATTGAGTATGATATATTATAAGTAATAGGTATATTGTATTGTTTTATGTATATGTTATATTATCGTGTGTCTGTTATGTTAGATAAAAAACAAATGACCACCACACATTTGGGGTGACTCAGGTGGGCACAAATAATATTGTCAGCTAAAAACTATTGCCAAAGATTATGGAGTTTTGAACAAGAAATTGAAAACCATAGGGGCACAGATTATATTTTACTCACTGTTGCCCATTAAAGGTAATGGATGTGGAAGAAAAAAATTGATTTAGGAAGTGATTAGCTGGCTAAGAAAGTGGTGGCTGAGAATGGAATTTGGACTTCTGAATCATGCTTAAAATATAAATTTAAAGATGGGGGTCATTGAGTTAGTTGATCAATTGCCCCACCCCAATACCTTAATCAGGTAAGAATACTTTTCTATTGAGTCAATCAATCAAAGGCTTTAGACTAAGTGCGGGAAAAGTCCTGGGTCAGCTGGAGTGATGTTGCATAGGAAATGTATTCAGATTAGCCGAGGAAACTTTGCTCACTCCCTATGGGTTCTTTGTAAAATAGCACGTCAAGTTTGGGCCCAGGAGATTTGAGTGTCTTAGGACAGATGTGAAAAACCTTAAGTACTGGGCACCCTAGGGCACTCACTTATTAAGACCTATGTAAGTACAGTCATAAAATGACTTTTTGTTTTGCAATATTAAAGGAAGGATTAAAAATTGGAGAGGAATTGGATGTATATGGTTGACTTATACAAGTAAAAATGACATTACTATTCAGATTAGTCTATGGATTTAGCACAATACCTATCAATATACCATTGAGATACTTCATAGAATTAGATAAAATATTTTAAAAGTTTATATAGGAAAACAATTTTTTACATATTACTTGCCAGATACTATGCTAGGTGGTTTTTTTTATGAATATTATCTCTTTTAATCTTCTCAACAACCCTGTGAGGTAGGTGCTATTATGTGTCCTATTCACTATGCCACCAGTTGTCTTCTAATAATAGAGACTATCCACAGTGATGGAATCATCAATGCATTAAAATTCTGAACCATATGATATGAGACACATTTGGCCTCAGTTTAGTCATCCGATCCATTTCACGAATCTCTATTTCTGGGTGGTTTTTTGTTTTGTTTTTGTCCATTAACTGTTCTAATAATAATTGTTTTACATATAATTTGGGATTAAGTGGTACAGACTTCCCTTTTTCTTTTTTTATAAATGTCTTTACCCTAAAAAATATTTTCCTATGTAAACTTTTCAATTATTTTCTATGAAAGTATCAGACCTATGTGTCTTCATAATTCTGTAAGAATCCGATGAGATAACATATGTACTATACTTTGCAAACCTCAAAGCGCTACATAAATGCTAGCTATTATTATCATTACTACTACTAATATTATTACTACTACTACTACTACTACTACTACTACTACTACTGTATTACTATTACTGCTATGGCTGCTGCTGCTGTAATATTATTACTACCACTGCTACTATCATCACCACCATCACTACTGTCACTACTACTACCACTATGAGTACTACTACCACCACCACTACTACTCCTTTTTCTACTCCCACCACCACCACCACAAATAATACCATCACTACCGCTATTACTACCACCACCACTATGCATTTTCCCAAATGCCATTCAGCCCAATTTCTTCCTTCCATTCAATTCTCAGCTCAGTTCATTTCCATCTATAGTACATACCCAAGAGATATGTATAGGTCCTAAATTTAGTCTGACAGATGCCACCCCCCCCCCACAACTAGGGGCACCAGGGCTAAGCTGTCTTGACTGGTAAGATATCTAGCCAGTCCTAGATCCAACTATATTTCTTTGGGTTGGCCATCAGCTCCTTTTCAGTCCCGCTACCTGGCTGCTAATGGATCTCTTCCCCAGGGCCATGATGTTGCAAATGATGGGAGTATACTATTTCTAGTTGGCCCCCTCTTCAACTATGCCTCTTCATACCAGACATCTTCCCTGGCTTCCTGCCTGCAACTGCCACTGCCCAGGAATTGCTGCCTTGGGTGTATGCTCTTGTGATTAGTGAAAGGCCACTGCATCTAGTCTACCCCAGACCTGTCCATAGCACTTTGAGGTAGGTAAAAACAGTAAAATGGTATGGGTGATGTCTTTTGACTTATGCATGAATTGTATGTAACTGAGGCAGAGTTATTTGAAGTCATCAGCCTCTCTTCCAGAGTCATCAAAGTTCAATGGCAAGACAAAAGTGAAGATGACTTGTGACGTCCCAGGATGCAGTGGATAACTTTGGTGTCTTTAGTGCCTGACCAAGCACTAAACTGCTCCACAGCACCTGCTTCAGCCGCCTTCATGGCCGTTGGAACAAATTGTTCTAATCCACCCATTCTTCTGGGGGAAGTCTCCAGATGTTTGGGGCAGATCTCCCTGCTAACTCACCGACAGGTTTGAGACCCTTCAGTTACCCTCAACATGGTTTAACCCATCTGCCAAAATGATTTTTACCAGAATGTAGCCACTATACATGCTACAGTTTCTTGGAGCCACAGGTGAAAGTTGGGTGAATCAGGGGGAGGCCAAAGGTAGATAAGCAGCCCTGAAAGGGGCTCAGCAGCCCTCACACCAGAGGTGCTAGTCCTCCCTGAACATCCTATATCCTGACAGAGAAAGGTATAAGAATATTGGAAAAGGAGGGAGTGGGGAAGAAATAGGTTATGAAGAATTTTGAATGCCAAACAGAGGATTTGATATTCGATCCTGGAGGCAATAGGGAGTCACTGGTATTTGTTGGCTAGATAGTTGACCTTGATTGGACTTGACTTTTGGAAAATCACCTTAATGGTTAAATACAGGATGGCTTGAAGTAAAGAGAGACTGGAGACAGGCAGAATCTCAGTAGGCATGAGATGATGAGAGCCTGCACCAGAGTGGTAGCAGTGTCAAAGAAGAGAAGGGGGCATATTCAAGAGATGTTGCAAAGAGAAAATCAGTAAGTCTTGGCAACAGGTTGGATATGGTGGGGGTGAGAGACAGTGAGAAATTCAGGATGACGTCTTGGTTTTTAGCCTGGGAGATTGGGAGGACAGTGGTACCCATGAGAATAAAAGAATAGTTTGGGCAAGGGTTACATGGAGCAGGTGCTGAGTTCCCCTGGTAACTTCCAAGGAAAGCAAGGCTCAGCAGTGTAAGACATATGTTTGAAAAACCAAAGCAATACCCATATTAGCCAATGAGCAGTGGACATTGAAGAGAGCAACTCTACCATCTGTCTCCCTCTTCCTTTGACTGAATGTGTAGGAGCTGCTCTTCCCCAACACCAAAGGAAACAGTAAACTGAAAGCATATGTCAGTATAAGTGTTGGCTTAGGCCAGTCTGAGCTTGGGCCTTGATCCTCATGCTGCTGCTGCTTTTTGGTGTTCATTTCCTAAAGACAGGCTACTCAGTAGTGATCCTGAGATGGAGGTTTCTAAATGTGGAGGAAATCTTGGTAGTTCAAGAAGTCTGAAGATCCTGGGTCCCTCATTTAGAGGTATCTGGCAGGAGGATAAGTTTCTACATCAGAGAGGTTGACCGCTGGTGGTACAATCCCATGCTGAGGGGTGAATGAAGTGTATGGAATGACAGAATGAGGAAACGTAAGGGAAAAAGAGACCTCCAGTTTTGCCCATCACTTTTTTTTCCTTTTCTGTTTTTAAATTTTATTTATTTTTTTTAATATATTTAGTTTTCAGCATTGATTTTCACAAGAGTTTGAATTACAAATTTTTTCCTATTTCTACTCTCCTGCCCACTCCAAGATGGCGTATATTCTGATTGCCCTGTTCCCCAGTCAGCCCTCCCATCTGTCACCCCACTCCCCTGCCATCCCCCTTTCCCTTCTTCTCTTGTAGGGCAAGATAAATTTCTATGCCCCATTGCGTGTGTATCTTATTTCCTAGTTGCATGAAAAAACTTTTTTCTTTGTTGTTGTTTTTGAACGTCTGTTTTTAAAACTTTGAGTTCCAAATTCTCTCCCCTTTTTCCTCCCTGCACACCCTCCCTAAGAAGGCAAGCAATTCAACATAGGCTACATGCATATCATTATGTAAAACCCTTCCACTATACTCATGTTGTGAAAGATTAACTATGTTTTGCTCCTTCCTAACCTATCCCCCTTTATTGAATTTTCTCCCTTGACCCTGTCCCTTTTCGAAAGTGTTTGTTTTTGATTACCTCCTCCCCCCATCTGCCCTCCCTTCTATCATCCCACCTTTTTTATCTTCTTCCTCCTTCTTTCCTGTCGGGTAGGATACCCAATTGATTGTGTATGGTATTCCCTCCTCAGGTCAAATCCGATGAGAGCAAGATTTACTCATTCCTCCTCACCTGCCCCCTCTTCCCTTCCTAGAGAACCACCTTTTCTTGCCACTTTTATGCGAGATAATTTACCACACTCTATCTCTCCCTTTCTCTCTCTCTCAATACATTCCTCTCTTATCCCTTAATTTGATTTTATTTTTTTAGATATCATCCCTTCATATTCAACTCACTCTGTGCCCCCTGTGTGTGTGTGTGCGTGTGTGTGTATATATACACACACACACACATATATATATACACACACCTACATATATACATATATAGGCACACACACATGTATATATATGTACACACATATATATATATGCATATCCCTTTCAGCTACTATGATATTGAGGTCTCATGAATCATAAAGATCATCTTTCCATGTAGGAATGTAAACAAAACAGTTCAACTTTAGTAAGTCCCTTATGATTTCTCTATCTTGTTTACCTTTCCATGCTTCTCTTGATTCTTATGTTTGAAAGTCAAATTTTCTATTCAGCTCTGGTCTTTTCACTGAGAAAGCTTGAAAGTCCTCTATTTTATTGAAAATCCATATGTTGCCTTGGAGCATGATACTCAGTTTTGCTGGGTAGGTGATTCTTGGTTTTAATCCCAGCTCCATTGACCTCCAGAATATCGTATTCCAAGCCCTTCGGTCCCTTAATGTGGAAGCTGCCAGATACTGTGTTATCCGGATTGTTTTTCCACAATACTCAAATTGTTTCTTTCTGGCTGCTTGCAGTATTTTCTCCTTGACCTGGGAGCTCTGGAATTTCTTTTTGGGATCTATTTGAGGAGGCGATCAGTGGATTCTTTCAATTTCTATTTTACCCTGTGGCTCTAGAATCTCAAGGCAGTTCTCCTTGATAATTTCTTGAAAGATGATATCTAGGCTCTTTTTTGATCATGGCTTCAGGTAGTCCAATAATTTTTAAGTTATCTCTCCTGGATCTATTTTCTAGGTCAGTGGTTTTTCCAATGAGATATTTCACATTGTCTTCCACTTTTTCATTCCTTTGGTTCTGTTTTATAATATGTTGATTTCTCATAAAGTCACTAGCTTCCACTTGCCCCAATCTCATTTTTAAGGTAGTATTTTCTCCAGTGGTCTTTTGGACCTCCTTTTCCATTTGGCTAATTCTGCCTTTCAAAGCATTCTTCTCCTCATTGGCTTTTTGGAGCTCTTTTGACATTTGAGTTAGTCTATTTTTTCTTCTTTCTTTTTTTTAATCAAATTGGCCAAAGGTTTATCAATTTTATTGGTTTTTTCAAAAAACCAGCTCTTTGTTTTATTTATTAATTCAATAGTTTTCTTGGTTTCAATTTTATTAATCTCTCCTTTGATTTTCATTATTTCTAATTTGGTATTTAATTGGGGGTTTTCGATTTGCTCTTTTTCTAGCTTTTTCAGCTGTATGCCCAGATCATTGATCTCCTTTTTCCCTATTTTATTCATGTAGGCATTTAGGGATATAAAACTTCCCCTAAGAACTGCTTTTGCTGCATCCCATAAGTTTTGGTATGTTGTTTCATTATTGTCATTCTCTTGAGTGAAGTTATTAATTGTTTCTCTGATTTGTTCTTTGGCCCACTCATTCTTTAGAATTAAATTATTTAGTTTCCAATTAGTTTTTAGCTTATTTTTCCATGGTTCTTTATTAAAAATGATTCTTATTGCATCATGATCTGAAAAGGATGCATTGACTACTTCTGCTTTTCTGCACTGGATTGTGAGGTTTTGTGAGGTCAATTTTTGAGTATGTGCCATGTACTTTTGAGAAGAAAGTATATTCCTTTTTATCCCCATTCAGTTTTCTCCAGAGGTCTATCATATGTGCCTTTTCTAAAATTCTGTTTACCTCCTTAACTTTTTTCTTATTTATTTTGAGGTTAGACTTATCAAGTTCAGAAAGGGGGAGGTTGAGGTCTCCCAATATTATAGTTTTGCTGTCTATTTCTTCCTGTAACTCCCTTAACCTCTCCTCTAAGAATTGTATGCCTTACCACTTGGTGCATATATGTTAAGCAATGATATTGCTTCATTGTTTATGGTGCCTTTTAGCAGGATATAATGTCCTTCCTTATCTCTTTTAATTAAATCTATCTTTACTTTTGCTTTGTCTGAGATTAGGATTGTTACACCTGCTTTTTTTACTTTAGCTGAGGCACAATATATTTTACTCCAGCCTTTTACCTTTACCCTATGTGTGTCCCCCTGTTTCAAATGCGTTTCTTATGAACAGCATATTGTAGGATTATGGTTTTTAATCCATTCTGCTATCTGCTTCTGTTTTGTGAGAATGTTCATCCCCTGCACGTTCAGGGTTATGATTTCTATCTGTGTCTTTTTCTCCATCCTAATTCCCCCTGTTTATGCTTTTATTTCTCCCTTTCCCCTTCTCCTCCTCAACAAAGTTTTGCTTTTGACCGCCACCTTCCTCAGTTAACCCTCCCTCTTTACTCCCCTCCCTTATCTTACTGTTTCCCACTTGCTACTTCTCCTCTCCCTTCGGACCACCCCCCTCCCTTTTTCCCCCCTTCCCCTCCTACTTCCCGTAGGACAAGTTAGATTTCTAAACTTATCAGGGTATGTTATTCCCTTCTTGAACTAGATAACAGTAAAGCTCAAATACTGCTCTTCTCCCTCCCTTCTTTCCCTCTACCATAATATGTTTTTGTGCCACTTCATTTGGTGTAATTTACCCTTTTCTCCTACCTCTTTACCACTTCTCTCATAGCCCTCCCTTTATATCTCTTACTTATATGTTATATCTTTACATCAGTTAATTTATACAGGCATTCACAACCTATGTATATCCCTTTCAATTGTCATAATAGCTGTACCATTCTCAAGACTGACTTATATATGTGTACGTATATATATATATATATATATATATATATATATATATATACATATATATATATATGAAACATTCATAAGATGTTATAATCCCCCATAAAGATGTAAACACCCTGCCCTTTTTGGTTAATAAGGTTTGTGGGGTTTTTCCCCCTGGTTACCTTTTTATGTCTCTCTTGAGTTTTGTATTTGGAGATCAAATTTTCCATTGAGTTCTGGCGTTTTCATTAGGAAGGTCTGGAATTCCCTTATTTCATTGAATGTCCATCACCTTGCCTGGAAAATTATGCTTAGTTTTGCTGGGTAGTTGATCCTTTGTTGTAGTCCCAGCTCCTTTGCCCTTTGGAATATCATATTCCAATTTCTCCTGTCTTTTAATGTGGAAGCTGAGAGATCCTGTGTGATCCTGACTGTAGTTCCATGATATTTGAATTGCTTCTTTTTGGCTGCTTGCAGTATTTTCTCCTTGAGTTTATAGCTCTGAAATTTGGCTATAATATTTCTTGGTGTTTTCAGTTTGGGATCTCTTTCAGGGGGTGATCGGTGAATTTTTTCAATGACTTTTTTGCCCTCTGGTTCTAGGACCTCTGGGCAGTTGTCTTTGATAATTTCTTCGAAGATACTGTCAAGGCTCTTTTTTTCATCGTGGATTTCCGGTAGACCAATAACTCTTAAATTGTCTCTCCTGGATCTATTTTCCAGATCAGTTGTTTTGCCAATCAGATATTTCACATTTTTTTTTCTATTTTTTCATTCTTTATGTTTTGTTTTACTACTTCTTGGTGCCTCATAGATTCATTAGCTTCCACTTGCTCAAGTCTAATTTTTAATGAGTTAGTGTTTCCATTTTGCTTTTGAGTCTCCTTTTCCAATTGGTTGATTTTACCTCTCAGGGTGTCATTTTCTCTCTCTAGATTCTGAATCTCCGTAGCCATTTCGCCAATCTTTTTTTCCATATTTTCTTTTAGCTCCCTAATTTGGTTTTTAAAATCCTCCTTTAGCTCTTCCAGCAGTGCTTTTTGGGCTGGAGACCAGTTCATATTACCTTTTGAGGTATCCGATGTATCTACAGTGTCATTGCTGTCCTCTTCTATGTTGGTATTTTGATCCTGCCTGTCTCCATAAAAAGAATCTATTGTCCTTGGTTTTTTTGTGTTCTTCTTCATGTTGGTTTGCCTTTTCCTGGCTTTACAACGAATTTCTACCTTTGGGCCTCAGGGATTTCTGTCCCAGCTTTCTTATTCTGGGGGTTGTGAGTCTAGAATTATAGCCTTCAGTTTCCTGAGGTGTGGGGGAGGGGTCTGGCTCCCTGGCTTCTCACTCCCTATGGGTGCTCTCCAACACTTGCTTATCAGCAATGGTCTCAGCTGTTTGTTGTTTGAGCTGATGTCTGGCACTTCCCCTGGGAGAGCAAGGTTACGTCTGGGCTCCTGGCATTGACCCCTGCCGACTCTGCCCCTCTGGGACTGATGAACTTCCACTATTTGACCACTGAAGCCCCACTACTTTCTGCTCAGTTCGAGCGTTCTTTTTTTTTTTTCCCGAGGAATTCTCTGGGTGGGGAGGGGAGGGATTAGAGCCCTTTACCTGGCCATTATGTCTCCCGGAAGTTCAAGAAGCCGCGTTTCATACGTTTGGGCTGCAAGCCTCCGGAGTTGGTGTTTCATGGCCAGTGGCGTTGCGGTGCCTCTCGTCGCTTCCACAGACTGCTGTCCTATGTTGGGAAGCCTGGGGATCTCCACCGGTTTCAGGTGCCCAGCTTTCTCCCAGCCTGTCTCCCACATGGATTTTCCAGCCGGCTGCTTCCGCTTTGGTCTGGAGCAGCTCCGCACCAAGCACTCTCCAAGCCTACAGATTCGTGCCTTCGGCCTTTCAGACTCTCCCGGCTCAGAGATTTGCCTCATGCAGACTGCTCGTGGTTTCTGACTCTCTCAAATCTGCTCAAATTCACTTTTTTATAGGAATCTGACAGACCTTGTCGAGTTAGTCTATTTTTTAAAGTGTTATTTTCTTCAATTTTTTTTCAGTATTTTTTTGGATCTCCTTTAGCAAGTCATTGACTTGTTTTTCACGGTTTTCTCGCATCCTTCTCATTTCTCTTCCCAATTTTTCCTCCACTTCTCTAACTTGCTTTTCCAAATCCTTTTTGAGCTCTTCCATGTCCTGAGACCAGTTCATGTTTTTCTTAGAGGCTTTTGTTGTAGGCCCTTTGACTTTGTTGACTTCTTTAGGCTGTATGTTTTGGTCTTCTTTGTCACCAAAGAAAGATTCCAAAGTCTGAGACTGAATCTGAGTGCGTTTTTGCTGCCTGGCCACGTTTCCAGCCAACTTACTTGACCCTTGAGTTTTTCGTCAGGGTATGACTGCTTGTAGAGCAAGGAGTACTTTGTCCCAAGCTTGAGGGGATGCTCTGTTGATTTCAGAGCTATTTCTATACAGCCAGCTCTGCCACCCCAGCACTCCTCCTTCCTCAAGAACCACCAACCGGGACTTGATGAAAATCTTAAGCAGGCTCTGCACTCCTGCTCTGATCCACCACTTAATTCCTCCCACCACATGGGCCTGGGGCTGGAAGTAACTGCAGCTGTAGTTCTGTAGCTGCACCTCCCCTGCTGCCCCTGGGGCAGTGGCTGAATTGCAAACTCTGTCCCCCACAGCTTTTCCCACTAACCTTCTCTGTTGTCTTTGGTGTTTGTGGGTTAAGAAGTCTGGTAACTGCCACAGCTCACTGATTCAGGGCGCTAGGGCCTGTTCCAGCCTGCTGCTGGTCTGGTTGGTCCTGCCGCTGCCCACGCTGAGCTCCACTCTTCCCTGCTCCGTGCATGATAGACCTCATCCAGCGACCACCCAGGCTGTCCTGAGCTAGATCCCTGCTTCCCTCTTCTATTTTGTGGGTTCTGCAGTTCTAGATTTTTTTCAGAGCCATTTTTTATAGTTTTTTGGAGGGACATGGTGGGGAGCTCAGGCAAGTCCCTGCTTTTCAGCCACCATCTTGGCTCTGCCCCCAGAAGTCTCTGCCCACCACTTTCAAAGTGTTCCTGAAGTATCCATATGATAATTTTTTTTCATAAATCGAATCTTTTTACCTCAACAACCAACATAATTTCAGAGACTTCTAGTTCATTTCCTTAAGTAGTTTGGTGTATTTGAGATTCCATCAGTGCCAGAACTCTGTCCACTCATATAGATGGCAACCCCTGCTTGCCTTCTTACCCTCTTCCCGTGTGATGCAGAAACTTTTCCTCCTTCCAGTCGTCTCCAAATGAGGGATCCAGGATCTCCAGAAGACATGGACATGAAGGGAACTGATTTAACAGTATAAGGTAGAGCTGAAATGTAAAATACCAGTTAAGCTGTTCCACAAACTGCTTCATATCTTGATATTAGAAGCATTACCATCCTGGGAGAGTATAATAGTCACAGATTATTGTGTCCTGTTTTGAGTATTTGTCAAGTTGTACTTGGGAGTCTTTGGTGGTAAGCAGATTTCTGGGTGTGGAGGAAAAACCTAATTTGGAGTTAAAAAGATAGGTAGAAAGAGCTTGTAAGGGCAAGAAAAGTGGGACGTTTTGTTGTCTTTTATTTTGGAGTGCTTCTCAGCACTGGGTCAATCGTGTCTTTGATTGAGTCTTGCCTTTGTTTGTAGGAAGGCCCATAACCTTTTGCTAGTTAGGTCACGAGAGGTGTGAAACCTCAAGAGGTGTGAAACCCTGGAGAGGTCTGAAGCACTCTGACCCTGAAGAAGTGTATATATACTCTGAGGTTAGCATTTTGTTTGGGATTTATTCATTGGAAGAGTGTCATGTGGAGACTCTGGGTAGCCATTAAGGAGTGCCCCACCCCACCCCAGTTTGAAAACCCAGATGTTGGTGCTTATCTCTCTGGCAACTATGTATGTATACCTTTGATCAGACAGCTAGAAGCCTGTCTGTTGATTTGTGTTATTTGCTTTGTTTATATTTTTTCTGTTTGTAATTTCTGTTTGTATTTGCTCTGAAGTTCAGGGTGTTGACTTTTCCCCCTGAACTAAGTGAATAATATATGTATGTTTGATTAAAGTGAGATTGTAAATCCCTTAAAGTTGCTTTCCTTAGAAAAGCAGAACAAAGAACCTGTGCTAGTAGCCTTCCTGTGTGCTGGTGTTACTGGCCTTACACAGCCACAGCAGCTGCTAGTCCCATTGTTGTTACAGAGCTTCAGGCAAAGACATTATTAGCACAATACAAATGAAAGGTGTTAAGTGTAAGACAACCTGCCCTCCTCTGCCCTGAATAAACTTAGTTACAGAGACAAAGTGCAAGTGAAACAGGATGCCAGAAAAGACTAGAACATATAATTCAAAGACAGGCAGCATATATAGTATAGTGGATAGAAGCCAGGAAGATCTTGGCAAAAGTCTTGACTCTGACCTGTACTGGCTATATGGCCCTTGGTAAATTGCTTACAGGGTGTCTAGATGGCACAGTGGATAGAGTTCTTGGCTGCAAGATTCATTTTCATGAGTTCAAATCTGGCCTCAGACACTTACAAGCTGTGTGACCCTAGGCAAGTCATTTAACCCTGTTTGCCTCAGTTTCCACATCTGTCAAATGAGTTGGAGAAGGAAATGGCAAGCCATTCCAGTATATCTGCCAAGAAAACCCCAAATGGGATCACAAAGAGTAGAACACAACTGAACAACCAATTGCTCAGTCTCCCCGGTGCTCAAGGCAACTCTCTAAAACCAGGAATGACCTGGAAGGTGATGTATTCGTAAAGGGGGTTCCACAACCAAAGTTCTCTACACCAAGAAAATCACATGTCCCTCTCCCTCAAATTTGAAGTATCCTAAATTGCTTTAGGAGTGCGAATTAAAAGGAGTCATGTTATATGGTAGGACTGACCGGTTTAGGGCCCGGAGAACTCTGCTCCAGTTTGGGCTCTACTAACACTATATAATTCTTGGCCGTCCAAGAGGAAAGTGTGTGTGTGTGTGTATGTGTGTGTGTGCGCGCGAGCGCATGTGCATGTGCGTGCGTGTGTATGCACATCGAGACACAGAGGGAGAGCATCATTCTGGGCCTTGTCTCAATAGTCTGCAATTTGGGAGCAGTTCCTAGGGTATACTGCCAAAGGGTGTCAGAACAATTCAGATTGGTTGCTAGGTGGAGGTGGTGTGTCTAAATTCTTCTTGGATTAACACCTGTATTATTTTCCTTTCACATAGCTTGAAGAGAGATTAGAGGCTGGCTGGTCAGTTTGAAACACCTCAAAAGTTGTCTGCACCAAACAAGGACTACACTAGATGGCAGCATGGGTTCTCTGAAGACCATAGCCACAGGCACAATTTAAATTTGTTAATTGAGGAGAGGGTGTTAAGAGGGAGAGGGAAGAAGGTAATTTGCTGGGTGTACCCTTATTGAGGAGTGTATAAGTGTATAAACTAGCAGGATCCTTCAGGGGATAACTTAAGAAAAAAGAGAGACCTTCTCCAGTTTTGCTCAACTTTCAAAGTGTTCCTGAAATAGGTATACGTTGAATTTTTTTTCATAAATTGAATTTTTTTTTTTACTTCAACAGCCAACATGATTTCACAGCTTTCTTTTACTTCTGATTTAAGTCAGTGGTAGTTTGGTGGATTTGAGATATCATCAGTGCCAATATTCAATCTAGTGGACCCCTTGCTCAGTGCAGCTAAGTTTTGAGGAATTTCCAACTGACCAGCCAGTTTGGTGGATTTGAGATATCATCAGTGCCAATATTCCATCCACTCATAGGTGACAGACAACTCCAGTGTAATTCTGATCCATGTTTTATCGTCAGTCCTCCTTCTAAGCACCTTAGCTCTGAGTTCCTATCTTCCTCACCCTAAAGAGCCAGACAGGTGGCACAGTGTTTAGAGTACTGGGCCTGCAATCAGGAAGATCTGAGTTCAAATCTAGCCTTAGATACTAGCTGTAAGACCCTGGGCAAGTCACTTAACCTGTGTCTGCCTCAGTTTCTCCAACTGAGAAATAGGCATAAAATAGAATCTACTCCCAGGGTTGTTGTGGGGATGAAATGAGCTAAATATGTGTAAAGCCCTTAGCATAGTGCCTAGCTAGCAATTTGTTGAAATCCATTATCAAGGTAGATGTTTTGTAAGTGCATATTTCTTTCCTTCCTGACAGGGCCAGGGACTTCAGTGGTAGCAATTTCCTTTTCCAGGGCTTTGACAGATGTGGCTGCTGGCGAGATCGAGGCTGCAGCACTTGCCTCACTTGGGGAGGCAAGTGGCAGGTCACATCTCCACAAGCATTGATTCCTTAAGAAGATGTCTTTAAAAGTTGGGCTGTAAGCCGGCCAGTGAATGTGTGTGGGGCATGGGGCTTGGGGTGTGGGTATGTGGCTGCTATTCACAGAGCTCTTGCTTGGGTTGGAGGTCTTGGGTTGTCTCCATCCGCATCTGAAGGGGAGGTGATGGTGTGGTTTGAATTATCCTACATATGTCTCTTTCTGTCTGTCCCTCACGGTGCCTTGCTGCTCCAGCTAGTCTGATTTACCTGCCTTGTAGGGGGCAGCTGGTTGACAGTTGGCAGGAATAGTGGTATACTTCTCTGTAGGATTTGACCCCCTGAGTGATGACTGTGGGGACTATACTGGAAGCAAAGCTAAGGGTAGGAGGGGCCATCTTGCTCCCCAGACTCTTGGGGACTCTGCCCATGGCAGTTAGTGGTTGGTGTTTTCAATGGTAAACGTTATCTATAGGAATTACTTCCCTTGATTATGGTTGCAGAGGCTAGGCTAGAAACAGGGCCAGGTTAGCATGGGAGTGGGGAGGAAATATTATTCCTCAAGGCTCTTGGGTTCGGGCTGTCTCCGTAGGCTCAAAGGGGAAATGGTTGTCAAAGTGATGGTGGTGGTTTGACTCACCTGACACAAGGAGTCAGAGAGAGAAGGGGAAACAAGTTTGAGGGATGGGGTTGAAGAAAAGAATTAATAGGGTATTTTAAAATACTTACTTTTAAAAATACTTAAAACCGCTGCTTAGAAGTGGAATACAATAATAAAATAGCTGACATTTATGTAAAGAGTATTTAATGGTTTAAAAACTATTTAACATGAATTATCTTTAATTTTTTTTAAAATACTATTTTTAGCATCCTTTCCTTTTTAAATTTTGAGTTCCAAATTCTCTCCCTCCTTCTCATCCCCTCTTCCACCCACCGAACAACAACAAGCCCTATTATATCAATTATACATATGAAATCAAGCAAAACATTTCTCTATTACCATATTTTTTTAAAAAAGCAAGAAAAATAAAGTGAGACAATTATACTTCAATTTGTATTCAGAGCTCATCAGTTCTCTCTCTGAAGGGTGGATAGCATTTTTTCATCATGAGTCCTTTGGATCATTGTCTTGGATCATTGTATTGATCTGAGTAGGCAAGTCTTTCACCATTGATCATCATTTCAACCTGGCTATTACGGTGCACAATGATCTCCTAGTCCTCACTTCTCACTTCATGTAGGTCTTGCCGTATTTTTCTGAAACCACCAACTTGTCATTTCTTATAGCACAGTACTCTATCACAACCCTATGCCGTAACTTATTTAGCCATTCCCCAATTGATAAGCAACCCCTCAATTTTCCTTTTTAAAAATATTTAATAGTATTTAATTTTTTTCCAATTACATGTAAAGGTAGTTTTCAGCATTCATTTTAATAAGATTTTGAGTTCCAAATTTTTCTCTCTCTCTCCCTTTTCTCCCCACCCCCACCCCAAGACAACAAGCAATCTGATATAGGTTATACATGTACTATCATGTTAAACATATTTCCACATTAGTCATGTTATAAAAAAGAATCAGAACAAAAGGGGAAAAAACAATGAGAAAGAAAAGACAAAAAAGTAAACATAGTCTGCTTTGATCTGCATTCAGACTCCATAGCTCTTTCTCTGTATGTGGTTAGTTTTTTCCATCATGACTCTTTTGGAATTGTCTTGGATCATTGAATTGCCGAGAAGAGATAAGTCCATCATAGATGATCATCATACAATGTTGCTGTTATTGTGTACAATGTTTTCCTGGTTCCGCTCACTTTACTCAGCATCAGTTCATGTAAGTCTTTCTGTGTTTTCCTGAAATTAACCCGCTCATCATTTCTTATACCACTATAGTATTCTATTACATTCATATACCACAACTTGTTCAACCATTGCCCAAGTGATGGGCATCCTATCAATGTCCAATTCTTAGCTACCACAAAAAAGAGTTTCTATAAATATTTTTATACATATGGGTCTTTCCCCCTTTTTATGACCCCTTTGGGATACAGACCTAGATGTGGTATTGCTGAATCAAAGGGTATATTCACAGTTTTTTAGCCTTTTGAGCATAGTTTCAAATTGTTCTCCTGAATGGATCGATTAGTTCACAACTCCATCAACAATGAATTAGTGTTCCAATTTTCCCACACCTCCAACACATATCATATTCCTTTACTGTCATATTAGTAAATCTGATAGGTGGGAGGTGGTACCTCAGAGTTGTTTTAATTTGCATTTCTCTAATCAACAGTGGCTTAGAGCATTTTTTCATATGACTATAGGTAGTTTTAATTTCTCCATCTGAAAACTGCCTGTTCATATCCTTTCACCATCTATCAGTTGATTCCCTCAATTTTCAATTCTTTGCCACCACAAAAAGAACTGCTATAAATATTTTTGTACAAATAGGTCCTTTACGAACCTAGTAGTAAGTCCTAGATGAGTCAAAGGATATGCATAGTTTTTAGTATACTTATTTTCCCTCATCCTCTCCAACATTTTTTATTTCTGATAGCTTTGAGGTAGTACCTTAGAGTTGTTTTAATTTGCCTATCTCTAATTAATAGTGATTTAGAGCATTGTTTCATATGACTATAGATAGCTTTGATTTCTTCTTTTGAAAACTACCTACTTATATCCTTTGACTGTTAATTGAGGAATGGCTCATATTTTTATAAGTTTGACTCAGTTCTTTACTTGGTATATATTTTAAAAATGAGGCCTTTATCAGAGAAACTTGCTGCAAATTTTTTTATATTACTTCATTGTCTATGGTACCTTTTAGCAAAATGTACTTTTCTGATTATCCCTTTTAATTAGGTCTATTTTTCCTTTTGCTTTATCTGAGATTGTGATTGCCTTTTTTAGTTCAGCTGAAGCATATTAGATTTTGTGCCAGCCCTTTATTTTAATTCTGTGTGTGTCTTTCTGTTTTAAGTGTGTCTCTTATAAACAACATAATGTTGGATTCTGGTTTCTAATTCATTCTCCTCTCTATTTCCATTTTATGTGTGAACTCACCCTATTTACATTCACAGTTATGATTGCTAATTGTGTATTTACCTCCATCCCATTTTCTTCTGTTTCTCCTTCCCTCTCTCTTTTTATCCTGCCCCTCCTCAAGTCTATTTTGACTATTTAATCACTGTTTCCCTTAATCTGTGCTCCCTTTTATCATCTTCCTCCTTTCTCTTATCTTCCTCCCCTCCAATTTCCCTATTGGTTAAGTTATATTTCTATACACAACTGGATGCATATATATGTATATATATATATGTATGTATGTATGTATGTATGTATGTATGTGTGCATATATACATTCTTCCCTCTGAACCAATTTCAATGAGAGTAAGGTTCAAACATTGGCCCCCAAAATTTTCACCTCCCTTATAAAAGCTTTTCCTTGTGTGCTTCTTTTTTTGTGAGAAAATTTTCCCCATTTTGCCTCTCCCTCCCCCTTCTCTTAGTACATCACTCCTCCCTCCATTTTGGGGGGGGGATCATTCCAACATAATCAACTCACATCCATTCCCTCTATGTTAACTCCTTTTAACTGCCCTAATAATGATAATGTTCCCAGGAATTAAATGTATCATCTTCTCATGTAAGAATGTAAACAGTTTAGCTTTATTGAGACTGTTATGGTCACTCTTTCATGCCTATCTTCTTATGCTTCTCTTGAATCTTGTGTCTGAATATCAAATTTTCTATTTAACTCTGGTCTTCTCATCAGAAATGCTTGAAAATTCTCTATTTCATTAAATTCCCATTTCCCCCCTGAAGGATTATATTCAATTTTGCTGGGTAATTTATTCTTGATTACAGTCCTAGCTCCTTTGCCCTCTGGAATATCATATTCCAAGCCCTTTGCTCCTTCAACATGGAAACCACTAAATTTTGTGTGATCTTCTCTGTGGCTCCACAATATTTGAATTGTTTCTTTCTGGCTGCTTGAAGTATTTTCTCTTTGACTTGGGAGCTCTGGAATTTGGCTATAATGTTCCTGGGAGTTTCCATTCTGGGATCTCTTTTGGGAGGTGATTGGTGGATTCTTTCTATTTTTATTTAATCCTCTAAATCTAAGATATTGAGCAGTTTTCCCTGACAATTTCTTGAAATATAATGTTAGCTCTTTCTTTGATCATGGCTTTCAGGTTGTCCAATAATTCTTAAATTATTTCTCCTTGCTCTATTTTCCAGGTCAATTGATTTTCCCAATGAGATATTTTATGTTTTCTTGTATTTTTCCATTCTTTTGATTTTGTTTGACTGATTCTTAATGTTTCACAGAGTTATTAGCTTCCACTTGCCCAATTCTAATTTTTAACAAATTGTTTTCTTTAGTTAGCTTTTGTACCTCTTTTTCCATTTGACCAATTCTACTTTTTAAGGAGTTGTTTTCTTCAGTGTATTCCCCACCCCCCCGCCATTTTGTAAATTGTGTTTTTAAAGTAATTGTTCAATTTTTCTTCTACCTTTCTTATTTGACTTTAAAAATACTTCTTGAGCTCTTCCAAGAAGACTTTTGGGGCTTGACATTCCCCTTTGAGATTTTGGATGTGGGTATACTGACAATATTGTCCTCTCCTAAATTTGTGTTTGTCACCAAGATATTTCTCTATGGTCATTGTTTTTCTTTCTTGCTTTTTGCTCATGTTGTTTGCCTTTTTCCTGGCTTTTAAAGTTGATCTCTGCTTCTGAGGCATAAGGGCACTGTCCCAGGATTCTTGTGCTGGGACCTAGGGGCCTGGTTATTGGTTTTGTGTGCTGGTAGTTTACCTGGTGCTGAGCTGGAGCTGGTGGTGGTGGCTGGTGTTGGCACTTGCCTGCTCCACCACCCTGGAGGTCAGGACCTCCTGCTGGTTTGGTGAGGTGGGGCTTGCCACTGGCTTGCTGGGACACCTCCTGTCCTACACTGGTCTTCTTCAGCTACAGCAAGAGGAACCTTTCCCTTAAACTCCCTAGCCTCCAAAGCTAAAAGACTACTGCACCTCATCTTTCTGCTGACTCCAAGGTTTCAGGATTTTTCCTGGGGCAATATTCTCTGGGTTTTTCAAGATCAATAAGGGAGGGTGAGAGTGACTTACTGCTTCCTCCACCATCTTGGTTCCCAGAAAATGAAATAGGTGACTTTCACACATTTCGTCTGTGGGCTGATAGTTCCAGGAGCAGCCACTGCCACTGCCACTACCGCCATTACTGTTGCTGCCAATTCAGTCACTCCCAAGGCCTGCTCTTGGTTTGCTGGGGCCTGGGCCGTATTGAGACACCTTGCACTGGACTGCGCTTCGCTCTCACCCAGTCCACCCAACACATTCTGCTGACCTTCTAAGCTATGTTTGGGCTAAGTTTGTCTATGGTCTGAGAAATCTGGAAACCACCACTGCTGCCAGTGATTCAATCCTCTCAGGTCTGCTCTGGCTTTGCTAGGGCTGAGTCTGCACCAGTGCAGCCTGCGCTAGACTGCCCTTCTCCCTCAGCTCTGGTGCAACCAGACCCTTCTTGTGGACCTTCCAGTTTGTCTTGGCCTGGAAATCGACCTCTCTGTCTCTTTGTGGGTTCTTCCACTTTAGAATTTGTTCAGAGTCACTTTGTAAAAGTATTTAAAGAGGTTTGGGGGAGAGCTCAGGTGAGTCTACGCTTTCACTTCACCATCTTGGCTGTACCCCGTCAGTTGATTTTCCAATGAGATATTTCACATTTTGTTCTTCTTTTCTTCTTTGACTTTGTTTTATTGTTTCTTCATGTCTCATGGAGTCATGAGCTTCCACTTGCTGTGTTCTAATTTTTAAGGAATCATTTTTTTTCAGTGAATTTTTATGCCTCCTTTTCCATTTGGCCAATTCTGTTTTTTAAGGTATTATTTTCTTCGGTATTTTTTATGCCTCTTTTTATTTATTTTAAAAATTTTATTTATTTATTTTTAGTTTTCACCATTCACTCCACAAGCTTTTGAGTTTTAAATTTTCTCCCTTTCCCTACCCTCTCCCCTCCCCAAGATGGTGTGCAATCTGATATAGGCTCTACTTATACATTCATATTAAACATATTTTTGCATTAATCATGTTGTAAAGAAGAATTAGAACCAATGGGAGGAACCACAAGAAAGAAGAAACAAAACAACAACAACAACAAAGAGCAAATAGTATGGTTCGATCTGCGTTCAGACTCTGTAGTTTTCTCTCTGGATGTGGACAACATTTTCCAACATGAGTCTTTTGGAGGTGTCTTAGATTTTTACATTGCTGAGAAGAACCAAGTCTATGAAAGTTAGTCATTGCACAATGTGGCTGTTACTTTGTACAGTGTTCTCCTGGTTCTATTCACTTCACTCAGCATCAGTTCATATAAGTCTTTCCAGGTTTTTCTGAAGTCTCCCTTGTGCCTCTTTTTACCAAGCTGTTAATTCTCTTTTCATAATTTTCTTCAATCATTCTAATTTCTTTTCCAAATTTTTCCTCTACTACTCATCTCTTCCTTTATCTCTTCCAGTAATTCTTGTTGGACTTGGGCTCAATCAGAATTTTTCTTTCATGCTTTTTGGAGATCTTTTCTCATTGTTGTCTTCTGAATTTATTCTTGTTCTTCCCTGCCACCATAGTAGTTTTTTATGGTCAAATTCTTTTTTGTTGTTTGCTCATTTTCCCAGCGTATTTCTTGATTTTTAACTTTATGTTAAAGTTGGGGTCTGTTCATCTGGGGGGAGGAATGCATTATCTCAAGCCTCAGGATTTTTTTGTGCTGCTGTTTTTAGAGTTAGTTTTAGAGGGATTTTCAAGTTTTTGGTGCTTCCAAGGTAGTGTGATCCTGGGAGAGGTATGGTAACTGCTCTCCTAGTCTTCACCCTAATCTTTACCAGCCAAGGGCCCCTGATTCCCTGCAGCCACAAATGCTAGGATTATCTTTGCCTTGGAACTGCAACCTTGTGACTAACCCCTGTTCCCTTGTGACTGACCCCCACTGCTCCTCTGTGCTCTGGAACTGCAACTCAGAATTGTATATGGGCAATTGAGTTGCCAATTAGTGCCAGTGGTACCCAGTGCCAACAAAGAGGCCCCTGGAATCTCTTTCTGACCAGTTATCTGACCCCCTTACCATCTCTGGGCTGCGAGCCCTGAAACTGCTGCTGCTACTAGTCACTGTTGTTGCCCTACATGTGTGGGCTCTAGACAGGCTTCCACCCCAGTATCACAAACTTCTCCTGCTTACCTCCTATTTTCTTAGGCCAGAAAAAATGTTTCAACCTGACCTTTTGTTGGCTCTTCTCTGCTTTTGAGGCATCCCCCTAGAGCAGGATCAGCAAACTATGGCCCAAGGGCCAAATCGCATGCAAGTAGACAAATGCTAGTGAAAATAATCAAGATGTCTACAGTAAAGCTATTGATAACAAAGCTAGGGTACTGTTGGAAACTTAGAGATGGGGCCAGGAATTTCTTTTCAAATTTCTTCACAGATGCTCCCTACTTGTGTGAGCATAAACAAGTCAGTAATTCTCTTTTAACCTCAGTAAAATGAAATGGAAAAAGAATTTAATTGCTTAGTATGTACCGGGCACTAAGGTAATACAAATACAAGGAAACAAAGAGTCTCTGTTTTTATGGAGTTTACATTCTAATAGAGGAATGCAACCCATAAAAGGTAGGGGAGCTAGAGTTGGAAAGTGATGGGAAGAGGAGGGGAGTGAAGATGAGATAAGGTTCACCTATCAGAGCCCAGGGTCCTAGAAGCGGAGTCCACATCCTGACAAGAGCAGGAGGGACAGAGTACAAGGAGAATGGTTTGGAAATGGAAATTAATGTAGCAGCTTGTTTCTAAGCAAGAAATAGGGAAAACACCTATCAGAACTGAAGATCTTAGGAAAGCCAGAGTAAAAGTAGCATTTTGGAAATGCCTGGGAAATAGAGATGAAAACACCCAATATTGCCCATCCCAAAGCTCCAATTTTATCTAACGATTGTATGTGTGTTTGGGAGTGTTGGGCCCATGAGCAGAGGACTGTTTGCTTCCTTTCTCTGGTGTCCACCCTCATGGGGACCACTGGTGCTACTCTTCCCCAGTTGCACCTTGTGCCACGCCCTTGGGAATGACCTCTTCTCTATCCATTCCTTAGAATGGCATAGTGGGTTAGGCACAGCGCTTGGAGTTGGGAAGTTAAGAAAAGATTGTTGTTGTTGTCATTGCTCTTGTTTTTCATGACCCCATTTGGGGGAATTTTTGGCAAAGATCCTGGAGAAGTTTGCCATTTCCTTCTCCAGCTCATTTTACAGATGAGGAAACTGAGGTAAATAGGGTTAAGTGCCCAGGGTCACACAGTGACTAAGTGTCTGAGGCTGGATTTGAACTAAGGAAGATGAGTCTTCTGATTCCCAGACCAGTGCTCTACCCACTATACCATCTAGATGCCCAAAGTCAAGAAAGCCTTGGCTCAAATCCCACAATATTAGATGTGTGAGCCTGGGCAAGTTGCTTTACCTCTCTGTGTGCCTCAGTTTCCTAAGGCACAAATGATGGACAAAGACTCAATGGCCTTTAAGGTATCTTCAGTTCTAATCCATCATTCTATGATCCCTGGGAAGAAAAATTAACCAACTTGAGAGGATCCAGAAGAGGAAAGCCAGAATGACATCCATGTCTTATGAAGATGAGTTGCAAAAACTGGGGATGCTTAGCCCAGAGAAGACTCAAAGGGGCCATGAGAGTCATCTTCAAGTATTTGAAGGACCGTCATGTGGGGAAGGAATAGTTCTCTTCTCTTTGGCCCAGAAGGCAGAACCAGGGTCACTAGGGGATGTTGCAAAGCCCATTTATATCAGGAAAACCTTCCCAACATTGAGAGTTGTGTAGAATGAGATGTGCAAAGAGGCGGCAGACTTCCTCTTCTTAGAGGTGTTCAGGCAGAAGCTAGATGACTATTTCGGGGGTATGTGTTTTAACAATCCAGCTAGCAGCTCCTGTGGGGGCATAAGATCCCCCCACAGCCAGCACCCAGGAGGCTGCTGGCACGCCAGGAAAGCACAGGTTCTTTTTATCTGCTTAAACAAGGAAAGCACGGTGAAGGGGTTGACCAGCTTACTTTAATCCAGCGTTCAGTTAGCATACAGACAACATTCATTTAGTTCAGGGGAAAAATGCCAACATTCAGTTAGCATTCAGTTAGTTCAGGGGAGCATAGAGACAAGCATCAAGAAACAAGCCAAATACAGATTCATTCACTTACTTCAGGGGAAAAAGCCAGCACCCTGAGGTTCAGAACATTCATTTAGTTTGGGGGAGACGAACCAGCACCCCAAGCTTCAAAACAAAATACAAACAAATTACAAATATCAACAGACAGACCCAATACAATTCATAGTTACCAGCATCTGGGCTCAGTCCGAGAGCAAGGGCTGGCCCAGAGTCATGCTTACCACTGCTCCCGCGCCAACCGGAAAAGGAAAGAGGAAGATTCAAGCCACCTTCTCCCCTCTTATAGAGTTTTTGACATCATCAAGCGCCGCCTGAATGACCAGGGCCGATTGGTTCTTGAGTTGGCCCCTTCCCCTAGGTTAACACCCAATAGGGTGTGGCTCTGGAGTCAACACCTCCCTTCAGCCAGCCCCATGACTCATCACGCAGGAAGTTCTGTGTTCCCAGGCATGGTCTCTGGGCTTCCTGCCCCGGAAGAGGAGCACCAGGCCCAGCACCCAATGAGATAAACTGAGCCACCCAAAGAAAACAAAGGCCATTCTGGTCACACTCTGTTATAGTAGAGATTCCTGCTTTGTATGAGTTGGACTAGATAACCTAAAAGGTCCCTTCCAAATCTCAAATTCTGTGATGATATGATTTTGTATTTAATATACTTGCCAAAGTCCAAATCACTATATCAATATTATCATTATTTATAATATTATAAATTATAAGTGTCAATTATTTTTATCAATTATATTATAAATTATATATAAATTATAAATATATAATAAATTATAAAGATCAATTATTTGTTATTAAATATATTATCAATTATATATTATATAAATTATAAATATAAATTATCATTATTTATCATTTTGTAAGAACTAGAAATATTGTCATCAGAATACCTCATGTAATTAATTGTGGTTTTTGAGCATCTATTCCCCTACTATATTATTAATATAATTTGTCTGTATTGCCTTGCCCTTATATGGTTTATAATTTTATGAGTCAAATCCAGAAATGTGCTGGTAAACGATTAATGACAGGCTGTCTGGAAAAACATTTTTAAGTTTATGGGGATGATAATAGCATCTGCCTCCCAGAGTGGTTGTGAGGTTCAAATGAGTGTAAAGTGCCCAGCACAATGTCTGGTGCTCAATAAATGTGTGGTGCCCTTTCCTTTCCCTAAGCGAATCTGTTTTTATCTATCCCTTACTTAAGTCTAGACAACCAACTAAATAACAAATCCAACCCTGATTTGTAGCTTTTGCCATTTCTGCTTACATTGAAAATTGAACAGTCATCTCTAAAGAGCCAGTTTGAGCAGTTTCCAGTATGCTGCTGGACTCAAACCTAACATAAAGGAGAACCAGCCAGCCCAGTTAAGCGTGTAGCCCATAAGGCTCCACAGAACCTTCTACTGAGCATTTGCCATCAATAGTTCAGCTGCTGCTGTCCCTTGCCATTCTAACTAATGACAAAGTCCCACCCTCCCTTCCTTTCCTAATCCAAGTGATACTAAATTGTTGGCTATTAACCACCATGCAGTTTATCACCAGTGTTAAATAATTGTTATACTAATGATGATCCCAAAGTCATAGGCAGTCATTCCATGGTATCTTTTATATCAAACAAGCACTATCATGTGCCGAGAAATTTGTTCTTGTTGAGTTGTTTCCAGCTCTTCATGACCCCATTTGGGGTTTTCTTGGCAAAGATACTGGAGTGGTTTGCCATTTCCTTCTCCAGCTCATTTTATAAATGAGGAACTGAAGCAAACAGGGTTAAGTGATTTGCCCATGGTCACACAGCTGGTAAGTGTCGGAGACTCGATTCAAACTCATGAAGATGAATCTTCTTGATTCCAAGCTCAGTGCTCTATCCACTGCACCACCTGGTTGCCACCATGCAGTTGACGTAGTATTATACAAAATACCATTTCTTCTTCAATGACAAAATATATAAATTAAATGTTACAAATGTTACAAAAGTGTATGCATATCCATAGTACATAAGCAAATAACCATAAATAGTCCCCCAAAAGTCACTCTTAGCAATGACAAGATCAACAGACCTATGTGGTTATAATGCATGCACGTCATTAGTTTACATGCGAATCAGTAAGTGACAAAACATTTGTTTCTCCTGCAACATCAAAGATTAGCTTAGTCACTGGTCAAATGATTCTAGCTCTTTTGTGATCTTCTCACCTTTCTACATCTGTATCTGAGTTTATTGATGGTGTAGGCTGATCATCATTATTATTGGTCCATAATCCTGGATTCCTAATCCTGAGTTCGTTGAGGGACTTTGCTGGCTACCATCGTTTCTAGCTCTATGGATTGTCTCTATAACCTATGCAAAAATGGGCTGTCTTTGGGGTCAGTCTTTCTCTCCATCTGAACTGGAGTTCTCAGAATTAGGAAAGATTGTTGAGTTATAGTACAAAATATCTTCTTCACTTGAGGAATTCACCTCCTGAATTCACCTTCTCTCTGGCTCAGTCATCCTACAATTAGAAGATTAAAATTCCTTATGCCTGTCCCTTCTTTCCTCCTGCTCACCAGGTCTTGTCACTAATTTTCTGATGAGCAAGAGATGGTTTTAGTTCCTCCATGTGGCTCTTACCACTTTGGGGGGCTATTCTGTAAAATGATGAATTGGTAAGTCTCTCATCAATTTGATAGGGAAATGGCTTTCCCTATCTGCTGATTCCATATATGCCCCCAGAACACCAAAGTTTCTAAGCAGAACTTGGCCATTTTGCTACACTTCTTGCTAACAAATTCAGGCATCATATCATCATTTGTTTATTTCAGAGTGCTTCTAAGTCTAAGTCTTATGGAGCTGGTAGATTTTTTCCAACTCCTTTTTCAATCAGGAGATAAATTAGTTACGAGCACAATACTTGCATCCTTTGCACCTGAGATTCCAGAGCACAAGTTGGTAGGTAGTCCTGGTTCTCTCTCTCTCTTTCTCTCTCTCTCTTTCTCTCTCTCTCTCTCTCTCTCTCTCTCTCTCTCTCTCTCTCTCTCTCTCTCTCTCAAACATAGGATCAAAGCTCTAAAGCTGGAAGAGACTTTGGAGGCTGATAATAACAATGTAGATAATAACTGTCAAAATGCATATGTAGTTCTGTATCACAAAATATATGAGACTCTCCACATAGAAGGAGAAGTAAACCATTTATTCAGACACCAGAGAACCAGATCCCACAAGCCATTTATCCAGTCAGTCCACTTCATCATAACAGTAAGGAACCCAAAACATTCGATATACAATATAACAACCTGGAACCTTGCCATCCCAAAACCTCTCTGACCCCCTGCTAGGGTCTTCCCCAAAACAAACTCACAGTACAGCTAAGTCAGCCTGTTCAGCTCTAACAATCTCGAGGGTGGCCATTAGCAGCCATAACATATCTCTCTCAGCATTTCCTGTGACATAACTTCGTTTTCCTGTCAGGAACTCCTCCTGTGCTTATAACTTAGGCTTCCTGTGATGTAAGCAGGTCACATGGCCATCTAGTCCAACCCTTTCATCAAATATTACTGAAACCTCCGACATAATTCCTATTAGAGTTATGTGTGTGCTCTTGAAGTGTCACATATTAATTCCACAAGAATGGAGCATGCTTGAGAAGACAGATAGAGCTTCTGTGGGACCAGCCACTGACACTGTCTTTATTGTGATGGGAAAGAATAGGCTAGTCCAGAGCTTCTTAAATGTTTTCTACCTGTGATACACGGTTTAAGAAAAACTATGTTTTCTGAGAATGACATTGCCCTTTCCTGCTGATGATTCCCAGATCTACTTATCCAGCCCTAACCTTTCTCTTAACTTCCAGTCTTACATCTCTAACTGCCTATTGGACATCTCCAACTGGATGTCTTGTAAACATGTTAAAACTCAAGATTTCCAAAACTGAACTCATTATCTCACCCCTCCCCCCACCCAAGGCTTGCAGTCACCCAGGCTTGCAAGCCAGGTGCTATTCTTGAGTCTTCATTCTTTCTCATCTCCCATATCCAATCCAGGACTTGTCAATTCTACCTTTGTAATATCTCTCCTATATGCCTCTTTCTTTCCACTAATACTGCTATCACCTTGGTGCAGACTCTCATCATCTTATACCTGGATTATTCCAATAGCTTTCTGGTTGGTCTCCTTGTCTCAAGTCTCTCCTCACTCCACTCTGTTTTGCATTCAGTTGTCAAATTGATCTTCCTAGAGTACAGGGCTGACAACATTACCCTCCATTCAATAACCTTCAGTGACTCCCTATTTTCTCCAAGATCACATCGAAAATCTCCTGTTTGGCATTCAAAGCTCTTCATAACCTGGCCTCTTCTTACCTTTCCAATCTTTTTATACCTTACCTCCCTCCAGTCCTGCGTACTCTGCCTCTTTGTTTTCCTATCACAATATTCTCTGTCTTTCAACTCTATGCATCTTCACTGCTATCCTCCATGCCTGGAATTTTCTTCTTCCTCATCTCCAACTGCTGGCTCCCTGGTTTCCTGCAGGTCCCAGCTAAAGTCCAAGTCCTTCTTTTCTTGACTCCCCTTATCTGTCTTCCCTCTGTTAATTATCTTCCATTTATCCAATGTATATATTTTGTTTGTGCACAGTTATTTGCAGACTGTGAGCTCCTTGAAAGCAGGGACAAATTTTTTGCCTTTATTTTGTATCCCTAGCACTTAAAGCAGTACCTGACACATAGTAGGACTTGACAAATCCTTGTTGATTGACTGACCCTTCTCTACTTCTCATTCCCCTTCTATTCCTCCCAGAGAGAGTAAAGCTTATTTTTTTTTTTGTTCATTTGGTTTTTGGCAGGGCAGTTGGGGTTAAGTGATTTGCCCAAGGTCACACAGCTAGTACATGTGTCAAGTGTCTGAAGTTAGATTTGAACTCAGGTCCTCCTGACTCCAGGGCCAGTGTTCTACTCACTGTGCCACCTAGCTTCCCCTAAAGCTTATTTCTTTCAAGTTTATTTTTTCTTTTTTGTTTGATTTGTCTAAAAAACAAGCATTAAGATAAAATTGTGTACCTTCCCCCAAACTATTAATGAGTAGTATTTATTTCGTTTTTCTAAAGGCAGTTAAGAGGGAGGTTAAGGTTGGTTGCACAGAAGAAAAAGAGATACAAAGAGACAAAGTGAGAGAGAGAGAGAGAGAGAGTGAGAGAGAGAGAGAGAGAGAGAGAGAGGGAGAGGTTTTTTTTTATAAATCATTGGCATATCTGACACTTGGGGTTTGAATGAACCAAGGAGATTTTCACTGAATGTTGATTATTAAATTTCTTAAAAGAAAAGATAAAATTAATCTTGACCCTTCATATATTCCCCCAGGCAAATGAGCTAAGGATGGTATAAGGGGGAAAGAAACTGTTTAAGTAGGTATTTGGAGTACCCCAGAGGCAGGTACCTGAGAGTTTTTCTCTGTCTCTACCTCTCTTTGTCTCTGTTTCTCCCTGTCTCTCTCTATTTTTTGTAATTCTGAACTCGATAAATAGCCACAAACATGAACACTTCCATACAAAAAGAAGACCACAAAAGGATTGCATATGAAACTGTGAATCTCTATTATATACAAGTTGTATTTTCAAAAAGAATATAATAAATTCAATGTTGTATTTTCAAAAAGAATATAATAAATTCAACATGTTATTTTCAAAGCTGTCTTGTTTGCCTTCCTCTGAACTTTTTTCTGTTCTTTTCTGTGAATTTAAAAGAATGCTTCAATGACACTTTTTTCTTTTCTTTTTCAGCATTACTATGACTAACCTACCCCTTCTTTGCTTCCCCCCAACATCATGAAACTCTCCCTTGCAACAAATAGAAATAGTCCAGCAAACCAATTCTATACACTGACCATCTCTAAAAATGTGTATCTCATTCTTTACCTCTAGTCCATCACCACTTTTAACAGGAAATGGAAAGCATGCTTTATTGTTGGTCAAGGGGAACTTTTTCTGAATTCTCATCATCACCCATACACCCCCTACTTATCAGTCTCCTGCATCTCAAAATTTTCCTGGTCCCTACTTGCCCCCTAACCAACCATCAAATTGCCACTCATTCAGTGCCTTTAATTACTGTTTTTAGTTTAAAGCCAGCAATCTGACATCTGACATCTTTATTAATCGAGGGAGGGAATGAGGAAGACAAATGGTGAGGGAGGGGGGAGGACAGAGAGAGAGAGAGAGAGAGAGAGAGAGAGAGAGAGAGAGAGATCCAGTACTAGGGAGAGCACCAGAGATACAAAACTTAATTTAATCACAGAGCCCCATGCTCAATTTAACAGACACAAGGACTCAGAATGGGGTCCCTGTGCAGAGAGTGGGAGGAGCAAGCAGCCCAGAGTTCCTGGGAAAGACTTAATTGTGGATGACAATGTGTAAACAGTGGGGATGAATAGGGCTTGCAGGTGTGAGCTGCTGGGGCCTACTTGGGGACTTTTTTCACACGAATTTCAACCCCTTCACTGATGACCTGCTCCTCAGAACGTGATTAGTGTCAGCAGTTGAGAAAGCGTTGAGGGTGTCAGGAGTTGGCACTTATGACTAGCTGGGGACAGAAGGAAAGGGGAAAGGAGAGGGGGGCAGGGTTGGGAATGAGACCCAAGAAGGAAGAGGCCTGCCTGGGAGATACATTGGGGGTATGGCCCATTAAATGAGGGTGGAAGTTAAAGAGACAGTGTATCTTTTGTACAGTGGAAGCATCAGGCAAAGTCTTTGAGATGTGGTAGAATGAGGAAGACTTTGTTTTAGAAACATCTAAAGGCTCTTACCCATATTAAATACAGGCTATAAGCCACAGCCTGACATCCTCAATCCAGTTGTTAGAAGTAAAAGATAGGGGAACTGGAAGGTAGATGCTGAGTCTGTTGAGGCAAGGGTGCTTGGGTAGAGTGGCTACTAAGATTGCACTTTTCCCTGTTCTTCCCAGAAAAAAAATTGTTGGTCTTTAGGGGACCGGGGATCACTGTATGGTTCTGAGATCAAGTGAGCCTTCCCTGTTTGATGTGACTGAATTCTGGGTTGAAAGGTGATTCTAGTTCAGTATAAGTCTGAACTATAGGGATGATCCTTGTGGATCGGACAGGAAGAATATAAGAACTGCCAAGAGGCCTGTCTGAATCCCATTGTGTTGTTTAGAAAGATCTGAAGATCTTAGTAGGCAGGACAGAATAATGAAAAGAGTGCTGGATTTGAAGGCAGGAGAAATCTGGGTTCAAATCCTAACCCCGACATTTTGCTTGCTGTCTATATGATCCTGGACAAATCACTTAGCCTATCTGAGACTCTGTTTCCTCATGTGTAAGATGGAGATGATTTGTACTACTGATTTCACAAGAGCACTGCAAGCAAAGTCCTTGGAATCTCACTACCCCAAGCCATATCCTGGAAATAATCCTAGTTAATTTAGTTCAAACTGATCTCCCCTCCTGTAAATTACTACAACACTTGCTCTCTGTATCACATGATTTATCAGTTATTTTAGTATTGTGTGTTGTATACTATTTTTCGTGTATATATGTTTGCCTCTTTTCTCCCCAATCAGATAATGACTCTTGGAAGGCAGCAAAACATCTTGTATGTTAATGTCTCTTCCATAGCCCCTAGCTGAGGAAGGGTTAGTAACTCAATGAATATCCATTATTTTTTGTGATTTGAGGCCAGCTTGGCAGGGATGTTTTCCTCCCCTTAGCAGTCCTCAAGTAGGAAGAATGGAGTCAAAGATTTTTTTTTTTTGGAAAACGAAGGTAGTATCCTTCAGTGGGAAGAGAGAGGTCCTTCCTCTCCATAGCTAGTTTTCATCTCCAGGTGTTTCTTCAAGCCTTTGTCACTCCCTGTTCCATCCAATCCTGCAAAGATGGAGAGATGATGGAATTGACTAGGATTTGAGGATTCAGGTTCCTCATCCTGCCATCCTCATCTTTTACTGGGTCCATCAACTGACCTAGGGCAAGTCACCTACTTTTATTCAATTAAATTCAACAAACATTATTAACTACCTAGAATTGGCAAAGGACTGTTTCAGGTAATGGGAATACAGAGATAAACATGAAATAGTCTCTGCATTTTAGGAACTTAACTGCTTCTGGGGGGAGTGTTGGGGAGGGAAGGTAGTATGGGGACATACAACATGTATGGAGAAGTTGTGTCCTAAAAATCTTAATACAGATTCCTCAATAGCTTTAACTGTACAAAGAATTTTGGAACATACTGTATGAGGTAAGGAGTGATAGGGACAAAGGAGAGACAAAGTACTCTAGAAAAAACTAGTTGTATGAGAGGACCAGGAGAATGCTGGAGCCAGCACAAATCTTACAAATGAGAGCTTGGTTTATTGTGTTGTTGATTGTCTAGACTTAAGTAAATGATAGAGAAAATGGTAATAATGCAGATTAAAAACTTAAAAGTGTGTTATGGATACATTTCTGCCCTTCCCTTCCCCTAAGCTGGTTGTTAAACATTTACCAGTGTATCACTGGTGGGAGTGCTCATTTATGCTTGTTTTCCCATGAGTAAAAGGGATAATATCATGATCACAGCCAACACACAGTATTGCTATCTTTTGACAGATTAGGGTTGAACTAAGTCAGCTTTTAAAATAAGATTTTGAAGGATTTAAGGAAAATGCTGTGGGTACTGAGACTAACACTGCCAAACCCATCACCTTCATATTCCCAAATTCATCCAGCTATTTTGTTGAAAATTTCCAATATCTTTTTCTTCTTCTTCTCCTTCTCCTCCTTCTTGTTCTTGTTCTTGTTCTTCTTCTCATTCTCCTCCTCCCAGGATCACACAGGAAGTGTCTTAGGCCACATTTGGACTCAGGTTCTCCTGACTCCAGGGCCTGTGCTCCATCTACTGTGCCACCTAACTACCCCCCACCCCAACCTTCTTTTAAATTCAGTTGATTTACCAAAGGATCAATGATCCAGGGCTAGAAAGGACCTTGGGAGCAACCTCAGTCGAACCACCTTATTTTTTTAAAATAATTTTTAATAATGAACTTGACAGTCATCAACAAACATGAACATTTCCACCTACAAAGAACGGTCTGTATCCCAAAGAGATCATGAAAAATGAGAAAGGACCTACACGTGCAAAAATATTTATAGCAGTCTTTTTGTGGTGGCAAAACATTGGAAATTGAGGGGATGCCCATCAACTGAGGAATGGTTGAAAAGCTGTGGTATTGGAATGTAATGGAATACTATTGTGCAATGAGATGATGAACAAGCAGATATCAGAAAACCCTGGAAAGACTTATACGAACTGATGCGAAGTAAAATGAGCAGAATCAGGAAAGCATTGTACACAGTATCAGCAACTTTGTGGGATGATCAGCTATGAGTGACTCAGGTCTTCTCAGCAACACAATCGTCTAAGACAAGTATAAAGGACCTACAAAGAAAAATGCTATCCACATCCAGATAAAGAACTGATGGACTCCGAATATAGATTGAAGCATACATTTTCACTTACTTTTTTGTGTTTTTTTCCTTGTGATCTGTTTCTTCTTTCACAACTGTGACTAATATGGAAATATGTTTTACATGATAGCACATGTGTGACCTATATCAAATTGCTTACCATTTTAGGAAGAAGGGAGGGGAGGAGGAGGGAGAGAAATTTACAACTCAAAATCTTGTAAAAGTGAATGCTAAAAATTGTCTTGACATGTAATTGGGAAAATAAATAAAATACAATTTTAAAAAAAACAGAAAAAGAAGGTTGCATATGAAACTATGAATCTACCATGGAAAGCTTTTTTTTAAATACACATAAAATTTAACATGGTAGTACCAATACTACCTTCCTAGTCTATGCCTTCTCTTGGACTTCCCTCTGCTCTATTCTGTGTATTTATATAAGTTTCATGAATGTTATTTTCTTTTCCAACCCACTCATTTTACAAATGAGGAAACCAAAGTCCAGGAAGGTTAAGTGACTTGCCCAAGACCACACAGTAAAGAAGCAAAGGTGGGATTTGAGTATATGATTCTAGAGCCAGTGTTCTCTTCTTGCACCCAAGTTCCTTCTTTTTAGTCCTTGATTTGTTTCCGTTGTGGCCCCCTCAAGGACCTTCCGTCTACTGACAACTAGCATGAAAGTGTAAGAACTTGGTGTTCTAAGTGAGACCCATCAGATGGAAGGGTCCCCTTAAGCTCCCCTTGCCCTGCCTCCCACCCTAGACCTGACAATGTTTCCATTTGAGACTTCACTGGTCAGTCACAAGGAAAACCAGTTATGCTGAGACCCAACAGAACATTTCTTTCTGTTTCTACTCATAGTAAGTCTTTAGGTGGTTTGTGTTAAGTCTCCGAGTAGGGTACAAATCTGCAAAGGGTTTAACAGTCATTTCTTTATGCTCACAGTTTTGTGACAGAAGATTGGTTCTGATGGGAAAAGGGAAAGAGCCTCATGTAGAATTTTCCTTAAAAAAAGTGAACTTAGACTTGTTAGTTCAGTTTTATTCAAGTTCCCTGATGCAGACTGGATCCCTAAGCAATGAAACGCTCTGTGCCAAGTCAAGCCAAGTCAACATGTCTGATTTGAATACTGGCTCCGTACACAGGGAAAAGATGATGAGAAATGACTATACTGAATGACCCATGGCTACAGGCCCAGGGCTAAAGGAAACAAAACCAATCCTAAAATACCTCAGGTGAAATACAGAAAGAAATGCTGCGAGCATTTGCAAATCTGCACCATGGTCTTGGGACTCAATTACCATGTAGCCTGCGTAACCATTTTGGGGGCAATCTACGGATAAATTGTGGAAATGATCTATATTGCTTATGTACACAAGAATGAGGTATGTGGTTCACTAATTAACAGAAGTCAATGATTATTCTTGGTGTAATATGTTTAAGAAACTTGGGGATTATAGATTTAAAGCTTTAAAGAGAATATAGGGGTCCTATACTCTAATTTTGTAGCTGAAGAAACTGAGTCTCAAAAAACTTAAGTGACTCAGCCAAGGTCATACTGCTAGTGAGTGGCGGTGCTGAGATTTGAACTCCAGTCCCATGGCTTCAAATTTACCTCTTGTTTCTTATCCTTTGCCTAGGAGCATACCATGAGATAATAACATTAAATGAGATAAACTACGTAGAGTTTTTTTATAACCTTGAAAGCAATATGTATTTTAAAGTGCATAAAGTACTATATAATGTTAGTTGTTTATTATCATTACTATTGTTACAATAAAAACATCTGTAATTGTCGAGAGATTTTCCTATGTTTTTGGATATGTTTTTAAAAGCTCTAACAGTCCTTTATTTTGAGATGACTTGTGAGATCTCAATTAAAATGGGTCAATGTGAGATTGAGGGTAATGCCACAAAGACCCTTCCTGAATTAGTAGGATGGGGACAAGCTGTAGATCTTGCTCCTGCCCCACTCATCCTCCCTCCCTCCCCTGCCCACCAGCTACCATAGGATAGAAGAAGTTAGTTGCTTCTTATCCATTTACTCTTGGTGTAGCAGGAATAAGAAACTTAGATAGATAATAGAGATATTCTAGAGTTAGAAATAACTTTCGCAGTCATCTAGTCCTATACTTTCATTTTACAGCTGAAGAAACTGAGGCCCAAAGAACTTAAATGACTTGCCTGCCAGGAGTTGGGCTGTACTTGGCAATCTACTTCCTTCATACCATGCTGAGCCTAAGAGGGCACTAAGTTGTGCTCTCGTACCTCCTTATCTTCACCCTTTGGTACCTTGGCCAATCACTTGATGCTAATGAAGCCAAGCCACTTTGTTTGAGCCTCACGTGGGCCAGTGTACTTTGCTCAATTGTAAGGACACAGACTGTGCTCCAGTCCTGGTCAGCCAGGCAACAGCATGTGGCCGGATTAGCACAAACCCATCACACTCCTGGGAAAGTAACTCAGAGAACATGCTTGCATGATGGTGGGTCAGTGAAATTTTCATAAAGGGTAGCTTACTCATCTTCTTCCTTGACAAATAGGGAACAAGAAATCCCAGGAGAAATGAACAACTGAAAGTGATTATCATAAACTGGAGCTAGGAGTACAAGATATATCTCCTAGCCCCCCGGAATGTGCGTATTTTATTATCCTCTGGATAATCAGAAATAAACAAAATATGGCATCAGGAGCATTGGTAGGCAGGGCTATAACTAGTGATTTTTGTACCCAGGGCGAGTGGCATGAAATATTCCATGAAGAAAGCCATAGGCAGGTAGAGGAATGGAGCTGGGCTAGGAAGGAGATCACTTGTAGTATAGCAGATAGGGGTAGGGAAAAAGTACATGCCACCTTGTAGCTTATCTTAACTAATTAGTTTTGCTAGCCAAGTGATTAAAAATTCTGACATTTCTAAGTGCCTGAAGGACTGCCATTTCCATCAGCATCACAACATTCAGAATCCTGTGACAAAGCCACAGTTGTCCTGCCCTAGTTATGGCTCTGATAGCAAGACTTTGCAAAGAGCTACCCTTGAATCGGAATCTTTACTAGAACCTCCTGCTTGCTGTGAAAATAAGAAACCTTCTTAGGCTTCTAAACTTTCTATCAAAAATTGTAATATAAATAGGATCAGAGAAACCTCATTTATTGAGAATATTTGGAGTCTTTGGAACCCGGAGAATAGAGAGGAAAATGAAAGCACAACATTAACAGTAGAGTCAAAGGGACCTTATAAAGAGGTAGAATGGGGTTTGCTCTTCTTTGAGGGGTGCTAAAAGACCAAATTCCCTCCAAAATGAGGCTGGTTGTGATGTCCCAGATTCCACTTTGATTCATTTTTTTTTTTAAATTAAGCTATTTATTTGCAACCTCCTCTTTTAAAATGCCAGGATTTCTGTAGAGGAGCATCCATAATCTGTCTTAATATGGTTGACTTAATAAGCTTGATTTCTAGACAGATTAGAATCAAATAACTGAGAGAGAATGGGAATTTTGATTTGGTAGAGGAATGGAAAGGAGAGCTGTTCCACCAGAGTCATTTTTAGAAAAGATGGCACTAGCTGAAGAAGGGCAGGTCTGGTTAAGATGATGTAGAGTACTACATGAACGTACTGGGAAAGAGGGGAGAAGTCATCTACTTCAACAATTATGCTTGTACTTGAAAGGAAGTGGAAGAATGCATAGTCCAATGCCTCCTTAATTTTAGAAGCCAGGGTAATTAAGGAAGGAAGGAAGCAAATAAGCATTTATTAAGGGCCTACTATATGCTAGGGACTGTGCTAAGTGTTTTAGAAATCCTGTCTCATTTGATCCTCACAACAACCCTGGGAGGAAAGCCATTATCATCCCCATTTTGCAGTTGAGGAAACTGAGGCAGACAGAGGTTAAGTGATTTGTGCAAGGTCACACAAATTGTGTCTGAGACTAGATTTGAATTCAAGTCTTCACTCCAGGCCCAGTGCTCTGTCCACTGGGCCACCTAGAGGCAGAAATACACCTGGCTAAAGGAGCATGTACGGAATCTTAATAATTTAATAGCTATCTTTGTATCTACTGGCCCTCATGTCTCAAGCTCTTGCCCCATCTTTTGGAAACGTCTTGGGATCCTCTTTCAATCTCACCATCTTCTCCTACTTGATCTGACTGATTTCTTGTCAATTAGAAGATACCCAACCCAGCCCAACCAACTTCTCTGTCTCCATCCCTGACACTCAGATCTCATGTTGGAGCTGGGAGGGACCTTAGACATCACTCAGTCCACCTCTTTTGCTTTATAGGATCTGAGAGACTAAGTGACTTTCCCACTCTGAGTTGTTAGCAGACTAGAAGACTAGAAGACAAGACTCCTTTCTCCAAGTCCAGTGTACTTTACACTGCTCTACAAAATTAGATGTAATTAGAACTAATCTCACTAGAAGTGAGTTTTTGAGGCAAGCTTTAGAGCCAGGCTCTGATACTGAACTTTGGCTCAGGAAGAAACACTTCATAGGTTATCATGGAGGAGAGAAAACTGGAATGAGAACCAGAAAACCTGGGTTCTAGTCCTGACTGCATGACTAACCTAGGGACCCTGGTAAATCCTTCTACCTTTCTGGGCCTGTTTTCTCATCTGTAAAATGAGAGAATTCGGCTTTGAGATTTCCAAGGTCTCTTCCAGTTCCTACCTTCTTCATTCCTTTAGAATGGTGAATAGGAGTCTATAGGTTCATAGAATTCTGGAGTTGGTAGGAATCATAGAGGTCCTCTAGACCAACCCCCTTATATTACAGATGAGGAAACTGAGGCTCAAAGACTTTATGTCATGTTTGCCAGGATGTTTAGGCTTTGCCCAGACCACCTACTTCATTTTTAGATACGCAGTTTTCTCTATATGGAAACATAGTTAGCACACCCCAGAGGTGAGAATTACTAATTGGAAGTGGTGGCAGGGAAATCCTCTACCCTGCCCCCTACCAGAACAATGGGAGGGAATAATGGCTGGGTGGAGGGTGAAGGTGGGGGTGGGGGAGAAGGTTAGGGACCTTTCAAAAATGGAAACCAGATGAGCAGTTCAAAAGGTAGCGAATTCTTCACGGGAGCACTCCTTTGTTGTGACCATCTGAGGCCGGAGCAGCTGGACAGCTTTCTTCCTGGCCCTGACAGCAACAACAGCGTGGACACGGATAACTGCATTAGATGCACTCGGCTCCTTTCAATAAAACACTCTTTTGGAGTTACAATAGAGGAAAAATGGCAGCAACCTAAGGCTGAAGTAGAGATCTCTCTCCTTCTTCCCTCTTCTCCCCCCTCCCCTTCTCCCTCCCCATTCACCCCCTAGTGAAATCATCCGGAATTCATTCTCATGATTCAACTAATCAAAGTTTAGCCACTCTGTTGTTAAAAAGAAAAGAAAGAAAACAGCTCTTTCAGCCCACTTCCACAGGAAATGATGCCCTGGTGAGAAGGGAGTGAAAGATCCCCCTTAACTGGTTAGGACTCTGTGTATATTGACTGATAACAAGAAGTACGTCCTAGGGAGGAAGTACTTTCGGGGTGTTATCTCTGTCTGTGTCTCTGTCTCTCTCTGTCTCTCTCTCTCTGTGTCTCTGTCTCTGTGTCTCTGTCTCTGTCTCTGTCTCTCTCTCTCTCTCTCTCTCTCTCTCTCTCTCTCGCTCTCTCTCCTTTTCCCCAACACTTGTGTATAACCTGTGGCTCACATGAACCAAGTTTAATTCTTGGAGTTCTCTGGCTAATTGCCCCATAAGAGATTGCTCTGGGAAAGTGTCCTAGTTTACTCACAGTATGTTGTTGTTCAGTCATTTCAGACATGTCTGACTCTTCATGACCCCATTAGGAGTCTTCTTTGAAAAGATACTGGAGTGGTTTGCCATTTCCTTCTCCAGCTTATTTTACACATAAGGGTATGGAGGCAAACAGGATTAAGTTAGGGTCATAGTAAGTTTCTGAGGTCAAATTCTAACTCAGGTCTTCCTGATGCGAGGCCCAGTGCTCTATTCACTGTGCTACTTAGCTGCCCTACTCATAGAATATTCATTGTTTAAATCTCTCTCCTCCATCCAAATGAGTAAAAGGGTTTGCAGATCCTGCATATATACTCAAGGTACTAAATACATATTGGTATGGGACAGCCTTTATTTTACGCTATAGAAAATACATATGATGTAAAGGGCTCACACATGCTTCATGAACAAATATATAAAGTACTCAAGTAGCCCCTTAGGCCTCCTCTGGAAGTGAAATATGTTTTGGGGGATATGCACTACTGAACAAGCTATCAAAGCCCCTCCAACTAGACCTGAATGGTTCAAGCAACTCATGTGAATAGGAAGGAAGGGAGTCAAGGTCCAGCTCTCCTGACAAATGTCCCCCCACCCCCAATGACACGGCTCTAGCCATCTGGCTGTAGGGGCCACAATGGTAATCCTTTACCTTCTCTAAGAAATACACTGTTGAGGAAATCTCTGTCTAGGACAGAGGTTCTTAAATGTTTTCATGTCATGGACCGTTTTGGTCATCAGCTGAAGCCTATGGACCCCTTCTCAGAATAATATTTCTTTTTTTTTATACAAATTCATCATTGAAGGAAAGGCTAAATTTTAGTTAGTGGAGAAAAAAATTGTAATTTTCCCCCATTTAAGCTCATGGACCTCCTGAAATCTATTCATGGGGCCCAGGTTAAGAATCCTTGTACTGGGAGGATGATGTCTGATTTCTACAAATTGGGAGTGAGGTGTTTACCACATCTGGGAAAGTACACTTTCAGGATCTCTCATGCCACATGTATGCACATAACTGTCTCTGTCATATGCTTCTGCAGGAATTCTATCAAATGCTACCCTGCCATCCACAGGCATATATACACATATATATGTATATATATATATATGTGCACATTGTGCCCAGTATGATTCAAAATGATTTTTTTGAATTTTAAATTTATTTATTTAACATATTTAGTTTTCAGCATTAATTTTCACAAGAGTTTGAATTACAAATTTTCTCCCCATTTCTACCCTCCCCCCCACTCCAAGATGGTGTATATTCTGGTTGCCCTGTTCCCCAGTCAGCCCTCCCTTCTGTCACCCCACTCCCCTCCCATCCCCTTTTCCCTTCCTTTCTTGTAGGGCAAGATAAATTTCTATGCCCCATTGCCTGTGTATCTTATTTTCTAGTTCCATGCAAAAAATTTTTTTTTTGTTTCTGAACATCTGTTTTTAAAACTTTGAGTTCCAAATTCTCTCCCCTCTTCCCTTCCCTCCCACCCTCCTTAGGAAGTCAAGCAATTCAACATAGGCCACATGTGTATCATTATGTATAACCCTTCCACAATACTCATGTTGTGAAAGACTCACTATGTTTTGCTCCTTCCCAACCCATCCCCCTTTATTGAATTTTCTCCCTTGACCCTGTCCCCTTTCCAAAGTGTTTGTTTTTGATTACCTCCACCCCCATCTGCCCTCCCCTCCATCATCCCCCTCTTTTTTTTATCTTCTTCCCTTTCTTTCCTGTGGGGTAAGATACCCAATTGAGTATGTATGGTATTCCCTCCTCGGGTCAAATCTGATGAGAGCAACATTCACTCATTCCCCCCTCACCTGCCCTCTCCCCTCCTCCCACAGAACTGCTTCCTCTTGCCACCTTTATGCGAGATAATCCACCCCATTTTATCTCTACCTATCTCCCTCTCTCAATATATTCCTCTCTCATCCCTTAATTTGATTTTATTTCTTTTAGATATCTTCCCTTCATCTTCAACTCACCATGTCCACTCTCTCTCTCTCTCTCTCTCTTTACATATATATATACACATACATATATATATACATACACATTCCCTTATATGTGTGTATATATATATAATTTATATATATATATATATATATATATATATATATATATATGTAGGCATATTCCCTTCAGCTACCCTAATACTGAAGTCTCATGAATCATACACATCATCTTTCCATGTAGGAATGTAAACAAAACAGTTCAACTTTAGTAAGTCTCTTGCAATTTCTTTTTCTTGTTCTTTTTCTTGATTACCTTTTCATGCTTCTCTTGATTCTTGTGTTTGAAAGTCAAATTTTCTATTCAGCTTTGGTCTTTTCACTGAGAAAGCTTGAAAGTCCTCTATTTTATTGAAAATCCGTATTTTGCCTTGAAGCATGATACTCAGTTTTGCTGGGTAGGTGATTCTAGGTTTTAATCCTAGCTCCATTGACCTCCGGAATATGGTATTCCAAGCCCTTCGACCTCTTAATGTAGATGCTGCCAGATCTTGGGTTATTCTGATTGGGTTTCCACAATACTCAAATTGTTTCTTTCTGGCTGCTTGCAGTATTTTCTCCTTGATCTGGGAGCTCTGGAATTTGGCGACAATATTCCTAGGAGATTTCTTTTTGGGATCTATTTGAGGAGGCGATCGATGGATTCTTTCAATTTCTATTTTGCCCTGTGGCTCTAGAATATCAGGGCAGTTCTCCTTGATAATTTCTTGAAAGATGATATCTAGGTTCTTTTTTTGATCATAGCTTTCAGGTAGTGCAATAATTTTTAAATTATCTCTCCTGGATCTATTCTCCAGGTCAGTGGTTTTTCCAATGAGATATTTCACATTGTCTTCCATTTTTTCATTCCTTTGGTTCTGTTTTATAATATCTTGATTCCTCATAAAGTCACTATCTTCCACTTGCTCCAATATCATTTTTAAGGTATTTTCTTCAGTGGTCTTTTGGACCTCCTTTTCCATTTGGGTAATTCTGCCTTTCAAGGCATTCTTCTCCTCATTGGCTTTTTGGAGCTCTTTTGCCATTTGAGTTAGTCTATTTTTTAAGGTGTTGTTTTCTTCAGCGTATTTTTCAGTATTTTTTTGGGTCTCCTTTAGCAAGTCATTGACTTGTTTTTCATGGTTTTTCTCACATCCTTCTCATTTCTCTTCCCAATTTTTCCTCTACCTCTCTAACTTGCTTTTCCAAATCCTTTTTGAGCTCTACCATGGCCTGGGACCAGTTCATGTTTTTCTTGGAGGCTTTTGGTGTAGGCTCTTGCATTTTGTTGACTTCTTTAGGCTGTATGTTTTGGTCTTCTTTGTCACCAAAGAAAGAATGCAAAGTCTGAGACTGAATCTGGGTGCGTTTTCACTGCCTGGCCGTATTCCCAATCAACTAACTTGACCCTTGAGTTTTTCAGCGGGGTATGACTGCTTGTAGACTAAAGAGTTCTATGTTCCACGTTTGAGGGGAATGCGCCAGCTCTGGCACACCAGCACTCCTCCTTCCCCAAGAACCCCCAACCCGAACTGGGCTTAGATCTTCAGCAGGCTGCGCACTCCTGCTCTGATCCGCCACTTAATTCCTCCCACCAGGTGGGCCTGGGGCCGGAAGCAACTGCAGCTGTCCCGCAAACTCCTTCCACTCCTGCAGCTTTTCCCACTAACCTTCTCCTCTGTCTTTGGTGTTTGTGGGTTGAGAAGTCTGGTAACTGCTGCAGCTCACTGATTCAGAGCACTAGGGCCCGCTCCACCCGGCTCCTGGTCTGGTTGGTCCCTGCCGTTCATGCTGGGCTCTGCTCCACTCCCAGCTCCCAGCTCCCAGCTCCATGTGGGATAGACCTCACCCAGAGACCATCCAGGCTGTCCTGGGCTGGAGCCCTGCTTCCCTCTGCTGTTTTGTGGGTCCTGCAGTTCTAGAATTGGTTCAGAGCCATTTTTTATAGGTTTTTGGAGGGACTCAATGGGGAGCTCATGCTAGTCCCTGCTTTCCAGCCACCTTCTTGGCTCCCAGGCTCAAAATGATTTTTTAAAAGTTGCTTTGTGTTTTGATTTCATAGTATGGCATACTTTTACTTTAATTAAATGAATTGTTCCATTTTACATTAAGTATCAAACTACGTAATACAAATGTTATAGAGATGCATAGAAAGCTCAGGTTCTCTAGATGCATGTGTCCCCATGGCTGCAATGCCACGTTAACACTTGTCTTTCCTTCTCCCTCTGACTACTATTCTAGAGAATCTTTGACCTATACTAGCAACCGCATCCAGCATGCCCTGCATGGTGTCTATAGTGGGTCATCATTGTCATGAGGACTCTTCCAAAGTAGCATGACAAGCCACTATTTTAATTCAGATGATCTACCCTTTAAATTTTAAGATAAGAAAAGGAGCAGGTAATCTGAGTTGTAAAGAATATGTTGATAGTAGGAACAGTCCTCAGAGTTTTCCGTCAAGAACTTACACGAGCAAAATAATGATGTGACTTGTTCCCAGGAGCGATAAACTGAAAAAGGAGCAATAAAAACAGACTATGTCAGTTCAGGTCATTGTAGTCCCTATTCCAATTTCATTCTGTTTTTTAAAGTTTATATTCTAAAAGTTGCTAATTAAAAACATAAGTTTAGTTAACTTTCCATTTCTTTAATATGACTAATAAAAATAATATTATGACCTAACTCAGGCCAATATAGTGTTTCAGATTCAGGATTAGAATGTAATGAGAAGTTTGTGGACCACAAAATGCAATGAAAATGACATTACCTATAACAAAGAATAAAAAAGATACAATCCTAGGTTAAAAAGTGTAATTGGGTTAAAAAAGGCTATAACCCCTCCAGCTTCTCATTCACCATGCAACCAGCCATGGTAGATCAGAAAGAGCAGTGGGGATTCTCTAAAATCTCTGACATCAGTTCCTCATAGATTGGGCCTTTTTATCTCAATTGGCAAGGAAGCCAAACCAGCGACAGTCCCACTGTGTATATAGCACAGTGCCTGGCCTATAGCTCTTAATAAATATTTGTTGCCTGACTGTCTGCCAAGAACAACCCCCCCCTACCACCTGTAAAGGAAAATCAGTCCAACCTACACAAACAGGTGCTGTTCCTATCACATCCCACCCCTTAGTGCCAAGGTCCCAAAAATGTTCTAGGGAACTGTCTACCACTAAAATAATCTTAAAACAATCCTAGCCTAAGTCATATTGGTAGGGGAACTTAATACAAATAGTAAAACATAAAATATTAAAATAAATAAATAATATAACAATATATAATAAAACATAAAACATAAACAATATTTTTAAAATATGGTTCATACAGTTGGGAGTGGGGGTAGGGTTAATATCAGGTCTCCTGATATAAAACAAAACAAAACATGATAGCAGGACCAGAAATATAAGGTTCATAGCACATAAGATACCTCCAACACTATCACCAGTCCACATCATAGGTCTGGTTCATTATATCAAAAAAAAGTCATAGACATCCTGCATGCATCCTATCTTGGCACCCAAGCTGATAAGGGGATCAACCCTATGCCAGCACTCACATCCAGTTCCCTGGTCCAACAGCCCAAACCTCCTTCTCTCTGGGAACCTCCTTACCAGGATGGTACATAATGTTGGCCCCTTCTACTGAAGGTCTGTCCTCTTATACTAAGAAGACTGGATAAAAATTCTCCCTCAATGTCATCAAAGAAGTCAAGATTTTCACCAAATAGGCAAAATTAACTCTTTCTTTCAGATAAATTCCTGTTCACCATGATTATAAAAAATTCATTTCTCCCATACTATTAAAAAAGCAAAGCACCTCCCAATTATTCTACCCTCATGGTTCCCCTAAACCTTTCCTAGAAAGGAGTTTTCAGAATCATAATGGAGTAAAGGAAACTTGCCAATTAAGGAGGACCTGAACTATTTTTTAAGTTGTATAGAACTTTCAGAGAGAGCAGACAACTTATAGGCCAAGTGATTCTGCATAAAAGATGGAATAAGGAAGGGCAGGAGAGAGTTAACTGGGAATATGTCTAAAAATGATCATTCCTCATAAGGTGAAACTTCCTATAGAAGACTGGATCCAAGAAATAACTCAAATGGAGAGCCCTCCACCTTCTTGAGTTATCACTAAATTTATGAAGGACACAGCCTCTAGAAAATGAAATACCTAACTCCAATTATCAGGATATATTGTTAAAGTTACTGTTTCAAAAGTCCCTTAGAATGTTCATTGATAACTATTACCTGAAAATGGTATGAAAGACGGAAAATCCATGCCCAATCTTTGACCTACTTCAATGTAAAATGGGTGTCTTGATCAGAATATGGGGCAGGGGAAGGGTGGGGGGTGAAGCATAAGGAAAGAAGATATGTTTTATCAGGGCTTTGATAATGGTGGATTTACCTGGCACATCAATGCTACATCCTAAATATTTATCTATGGTAAAGGCAACTCTGGTCTTGACATGAAGAAGTAGGCCAATATAACGAATCAGCCAATTAGCAGCAGGTTGAGAACTACATGTGACCATGCTATACTGATTTTTCAAAAGTGGATACTCTAATCGGCATAAAAATAATTATTGAGCAAAAGCAGCTCCAAAATCCTTACCTAGTTCTGTAGATTATGCAGAACCATGTCACCTCAATATGACATTGCTGCCCCCATGTTAAGATTGATGTTGGATCCAAACCCCAATTTCTGCTGTCCTGATTATTCAGTTCAACAGAGGGCATAATGGTACCTCTGATGAGCACTAACATGCACTATAAATTATTGTATTCAGTGAAAGACATCGTAAAATTCTTCCATTGGTGTTGAGTCCCGGCTTTAAGTGTCCAAATTGGTTTTATGAAGAGAGGTGTGACTCTTCTAATAAGAGTTTGAATCCATTTCCTTGACTCTTAGAGCCCCAGTCACTGAAAAACAGTCAGAGGAGTTCCTTATGTCCTCTCATAAAAGTTCTCATATTTATGACCATCCTTCACTTTGGGGGAAACCTAAACACTAAGAGACTTTCCTAGATCAACCCCAAATAGGGGCAAAGGGTGAAACTGACCTTTGGAGATCAATCACCAGAATTTGACTCAAGTTCATGTGGTTTCAAGAACTTTTTGGAGCGGTGAGGGGCAGGGATCTCAAGCTATGGATTACAAAGGGTTTTGGAGTGAAAGGGGTAAAAGAGGGAGGTAATTGTACCAGCCCATGGGATGATACCCTTCAGATTCTCGGACCATGCCCTGTCACCTCATCGAGTTAGTTGGGGAATTGATCAGGTTGATTCCCTTTAACACCTGACAATCCAGGGGACCCTGGCTTTGGAACCTGTCATTGCATTGTTTTGAACATGACTGCATATGATATGGACCCATCATATCCAGCACCTAGTTTTTTATTTCCTAATTGAGAAATGAGTGCTGAGGTTGCAGAGGGCAACAGCAATATTACAAAAGAAAAATAATTCAGCATAGGCTCTCAAGTGAGAGGTTATTTATTGGCTATTTTAATAAAAATAACCAGCGGTTTTTTTGGAGTGAAAGAGAAGAAGGAAATGAAATGTTCTAGGCTCTGTTCCTGTGGCAGGAGGCACAGTTTGATCCGTGTACACTCAGACATGAATACCTGTTCGGGGCAGTCCTGTGCCTACTGGGAAAAAGGGATGATGCCAACAAGCCAGTTTCTGGTGTATCATCTGTGTTTGAAGTGCTTTGTCTGTCTGTCCACACTTCTTCATTCTGCTTTTTAATGAGGCAATGCTCAGGGCCTGCTTATGGCAGAATGCCAAGAATGGAGAAGTAAACTGCCCACATCCTTCAACACAAAAATATATACAGCACACTGCTAAATCAAAACCATCTCCAGGCTGGAGTAAGACCCAGAGCAAATCCTACTGTGTGACCCTTCTCTACAACCTTTCCAGATGAGTGAAAGCTGATTAATATGAATGTGAAGGCCAGCTTTTAACCAATGGAAGCATGAAGAATAGCAGCAGGTATAAGTGTGAAATGAAAGAAGAAGCCTAAGAGGAGGAAGTGTCATTAAAGATAAACTTAGGATTCCCAGTATGTATGGGAGAAGGAAAGAGATCTTTATGGCCAGGTGAAGCCTATGAACTACCTTACCTTTTCATGGAAGAAAGCGGGTATTTGGAGGAAGAACGGGTATAGGTCATTGGTCATATGTAATATATGTGTGTGTAATATATATATGCATGTATGTATGTATATATGTATATGCATATGTGTATATTGTATATGTATATATGCACATAGACGCATATGTATATGTAGATGCATATAGACATACCTACATGTATATACACATATGTGTATATGTGGGCGTGGACATATGTATATGTGTGTATATGTACACACACATATGACTATCTTTGGTATCTCTCTTTTTTAAAAAATTAAAATCCAGAGAGCTCATGGTGTTCTAGGTTGCAACTTCAACCACTTGGTATCCATAGCAGAATAACCTTCCAGTCCCAGTCCTCAAAGCTTACTAGAGCAAAACTGGGGGCTAGCAACTACTTTAGATCATAAGAGCATATATTTAGTCAGTAAATCAGTCATTCAATCAATAAATATTAAGTGCTTACTCTGTGCCAGGCACTGTGTTATGTTCTAGGGATACAAAGAAAGGCAAAAAGACAAGGATCTCACAATCTATTGGAGAGGACCATATAAAAACAGCTACATACAAACAAGCTACTCACAGGACATATAATCAACAGAGGTAAGGCATTAGAATTAAGGGGGAGATCCAGAAATCATTATGATTTAAGCTAAGATTTCAGCTGAAACTTCAAGGAAGTCAGGAGGCAGAAATGAGGATTTCAGGCATGGTGTACAAACCAAGATAGTGTCTTGTTTGAAGAACAGGCAGAAGGCCAGTGACACTAGATTCCAGAGTACATGCCTGGAAGGGACCGTGGAGTTCAACCCTTTCACTTTAGAGATTAATTAATTAATTGTTGCTGTTGTTATTGGTCCTTCATCTTCAAGGACCAATGATATGATGGGGTGATGTCTTGACGTGCATTCGCTGGATTTAAGTGAGGCAGAGTTGCACAAAGTCACCAGCTTCATTCTGTCTTCCAGAGTCTTCAAAGTCTAGTAGCAAGACAAAAGTCAGGATAACTGGAGATGGCCCAGGATGCAACGGATGGTCTTGGTGTCTTTGATATCTGACCAAGCTCTACGCACTCCGCAGGGCCTTCTTCAGCTGCCTTTGTGCCTGTTGGACCAAATTATTATCAGCCCATTCTGCCAGGGGAAATCTTCACATCCTTGGGGCAGACATCCCCCTAACTCACAGACAACTTTGAAGCTCCTAGGTTACCCTCAACCTGGTTTAGCCTCTCCGCCAAGACAGTTTTATGGGGTGTGGCTGCTGTGTATGCTACAGCTTCTCGGAGCCATAGGGGAGAGTTGGGTGAAAGGTGGACACCAAAGGTGGATGAGCAGCCCTTAAAAGGACTCTTCAGGCTCTCACACCCAAGGTGCTAGTCCTCCCTGGACAGCCCATACACCCCAATTAACTAATAAGCATTTGTTAAATGACCACTATGTGCCAAATGATGTGGTAGGTGGTAGGTATACAGAAAGAAAATGAAACAGTCCCTGTCCTCAAGGAGGATCAGATGAGGAAACTAAGGCCAAAGGAGATTAGGTGACATGTTCAAGGTCCCATGGATGATGTGGTACTTGAGTTCTAGTCCAAAATTCACCCTAACTTTGTGACTTTGGGCAAGTTACACAAACTTCTCCAACCCTCAGTTCTCCAATCTCTAAAGTAAAGGGTTTAAATCTGATGATCTCTAAGGTATCTTCCAGATTTAAACCTTGGTTGTTTAAAAAAAAAGATTCTATTGTCATCTTTTATTTTCACATTGTCTAAATTTCTCCCTGTATACCTTTCTCTCTCCCTGCTCCCCACCCAGAGAGCCATGCCTTATACCAAGGACTTCATAAAAAAATAGAAAAAAATTCAGCAAAACCAATCAATACGTTGATTATATACAATATTCCATATATAGACATCCCACATTTGCAAGGGAGCTGGGGAGGTTTCTTCTCATATGCCTTCTTTGTAACTAAGCATCTTCTTTATAATTTGTAACATTCATTTTTGATTGTTTTGTGGTGGTTGTTCTTTTCATTTACATTGTCGTAGTCACTGTCTATTTTTTTCTCTGCTTATTTCACTTTCCACCACTTATGTAAGTCTTTCCATGCTTTTCTGTATCATTTTAATCTTTTTTCTTATTTTTTAAAATAAGTTTATTTTTATGTTTCAATATTCACTTCCATAACTTTTAAATTTTCTCCCCCTCCTTCCTCTCCCCCTCTCCAAGACAGCATGCAATGCAATATGGGCTCTACATACACATTCCTATTAAACATATTTTCACATTAATCACATTGCATAGAAGAGTTATCTCTATCATTTTTGCTGTTTCTTACGGCATGTTTCTATTTCTTTACATAAGTATACCATGTTATGTTTAGCCATTCCCTGATCAATGGGCATCACCTTTGTTTCCAGTTCTTTGCTACGTGGCCATAGATATTTTCATGCATCTGGATTCTTTCTCTCTGTCAATGACCTCTCTGAGGTATGTGGCTGGCAGTAGAATCACTGCTATGGGTGAATACTTCAGCCACTTTATTTGTCTAATTCTAAATTGCTCTTCAGAATGATTGCACTAATTCACAGCTCTACCACAAACTCATTAGTGTGCCTGTCTTTCCCCAACTCCTCCAACCTTAATTATCACCATCTTTTGTCATCTTTGCCACTTTCCTGGGTGTGAGGTGAAACTTCATTGCTTCGATTTGCATTTCTCTTATTATTAGTTATTTGGAGCATTCTTTCGTACGGTAATTCATGGTTTGCAGCTCTTCTTTTGAGGACTGTTGGTTTATATCTTTTGACTGCTCATCTCTTGGGGAATGGCTAAACCCCAGTTCTTATACTTAAGCTTTATTCACCTTACTAACCAACTCATCCTCTGTGACCAGTAACGCTGGCCTTCTTGCTCTTGCTAAACAGGACCATCCATTTTAATTGACTTTCCCGGATGCTTGGAATTCTTGGGCCTTCCCTGGCTTCCTTCAAGCTCCAGCTAAACTCACACCTTCTACAAGAAACCTTTCCTGACTCTCTGTTGATTATCTCCAATTTATTCTGTAGGTATCTCGTGTATACATAGTCATTTACACATTGTCTCCCCATTAGACTATAATTCCTTGAAAGCAAGGACTATGTTTTGTATCCCTACTGCTTAATATGATACATGGCATCATATGCTGTTATTGTTCAGTCGTTTTCAGTCACATCTGACTCTTTATGACCTCATTTGAGGTTTTCTTGGCAAAGATGCTGGAGTGGTTTGCCATTTCTTTCTTCAGCTCATTTTACAAATGAGGAAACTGAAGCAAACCGGGTTAAGTGACTTGCCCAGGGTCATATAGCTAAAGTGTCACACAACCAGTAAGTGTCTGAGGCCAGATTTGAACTCAAGAAGATGAGTTTTCCTGACTCCCAGGCTGGCACTCTATCCAGTGCACCACCTAGCGGCCATATGCCTAGTACACAGTAGATGCTTAATAACTGTTTATTGACTGGCTGGCTACTCTTGTCATGGCTTATCCAAAGCTGTGTAATGATTAGATGTGTTCTATAATGGGAACTGTGTTTTTGTCTTCTATGTATACATCTTTCAAAATCAGAGAGTTGATTTTGCTTGATTTTTTATAAATCAAAAAAAAATCAACTTGGAGTTAGTTTGAGTTTGGAAAGTCTTAGACTAAATGAGCATGATTTAATGGGTTAGAAACAAACAAGCTTTCTAGAATCCCAGTTGTTGCTGATCCATAATCTTTAACCTAGCATTTTTTGCATGTGCTCTCTATAGATAGAAAAAGTTGAATCCAAGAAGACAGTCAATGAAATAACACACTGACCACGTAATATTATATTCTAGAGTGGTCTGTGTTATATATAGCACATGTATACAAACACAAGAACATGTGCACACAAATACGTCTTCATCCATGTGGGGACTCTGGATGAAAATCACAATCCTCTCCAAGTTTTAGTAGATGATTCTCATGAATTTCTATGGCTGAAAAAATATATCACTTGATAACCTTTGTTTCGCATTTTTTTAACCCTTGTGTTGGTACAGTTTTTGGCCCTTTTTCTGTGGGGAGGGGTGGATAGCTTGTGTGAGTAAATATATAATCTTAGTTATTATTGTTCAGTTTTATCTGACTCTTCATCACTTCGTTTGGGCTTTTCTTGGCAAAGATACTGGGATGGTTTGCCACTTCCTTTTCTTACTCATTTTACAGATGAGGAACTGAGGCAAACGGGGTTAAGTGACTTGCCCAAGGTCACACAGCTAGTAAGTGTCTGAGGCCAGATTTGAACTCAGGTCTTCCTGATTTCAGGCCCCATGCTCTGTCCATTACACCACCTAGCTGCCCTGTAATCTTAGTAGTTTCCCCTATATACATATGTCTCTGGTCAAGGAGTGGACTATTGTAGCCTGGTCAGGCTTGAACCCTTTTCCCCAGAGGGAAGATATAGTTTATATTTACAAAAACAAAAAATGTAACCCCTCAGCTCCCTCTCTGAGTTCAACTCAAGTTGGGATATGGGTATTCTTGGGGGCACATGATTGACAAATGTCTTGACTGTATACTTTGTTCTCATAATAATACTTGTAGTTGGGTAAGTTCTCTGAGTATGATCTTTTCTTCCCTTGAAATCAATAAGTGACTTATCATAATGGCTAACTTTTGATGAAAACTTTCTCCACACTTAGCTATGTGGGTCCTCAAAGAATAGACACACACAGAGAGTCACCAGGCTTACAATGAAAGCCTTTCTAGTTGGTAGGACCTGTCAAATCTTGTGCTCCACTCTCAAGCACATGAGGACCCAGGGTCATTTACCTGCCTTGATGAGGCATTGGGGTAGGACTTCAGTGGAGGACATATAACTACGTGGAGAGCTAAATGGCACAGTGGATAGAGTGCCCTGCCTGAAATCAGGACGACTCATCTGCCTGAGTTCAAATCTGACCTCACACACTTAACTAGCTGTCTGACCCTGGGCAAGTCGCTTAAACCCTGTTGACCTCAGTTTCCTCGTCTGTAAAATGAGCTGGAGAAGGAAATGGCACTCTAGCACTTTTGCCAAAAAAAATCCCAAATGGGGTCATGAAGAGTCAGATGTGATTGAAAAACGACTGAAAATTAACAACACATAGTAGGCATCATATTTAGTAGCAGGGGTATAAAACATAGTCCTTGCTCTCAAGGAGTTCATGGTCTAATGGGGAGACAATATGAAATCAACAAATACAAATATCCACATAGATGTGAATAAACATATAGGAATACATGAATGTACATACAAAGGCATACAACACACAAATACACTTACATTAAGGAATATATACTCGTGTATACATATAAAAATGTACATAAAATGAATACATATAGCACGCACAAATATGAGCAACTCCCCCACGAATGTGTACACATGTTCAAACATATAGCCTAGAATTTTTTTCCTTACATAGAATGTTTTCTCTATTTGTCCCTTTTTCTGACCTGTTTGTCCCCTTGACCACTATATCTTGTAATTTCACTTTCATTGCTGAAAGGAACTTTTTAAAAATAAGCTTTATTGGGGCTTTTTGTTTTGAAAGATAGTTAAGCAAAGCAACCCAATGCATTGACAACATATACAACATTCTGCTCCCATTGTCCTACACCCCTGAGAGGAGGAAAGAATGTTTCATTATTTACTCTTTGGGATGAAGAGCCAGTCATAAAATAACAGAGTTGGAAGGAACTCAGAGGCTACCTAGTCCAATCCCCTCATTTTATGTTTGAAAAAAAGTGAGGCTTGAGGCAAGTTAAATGACTTGTCCCTTGTCCTATAGAGAGTAAGAATCAAGATAGAATTTGGACCGAGGTCTTCTGACTCCATTGTTTTTTGTACTGGACCACAGTGCTTCCAATCAACAGATACCCACTTTGTTTCCAGTTCTTTATTTCTGTATAAAGTGTTTCTATAGATATTTTGAGATTTATTAGATCTCTGTTTCTGACTTGTACTCCAAGAAGGTATGTGCCTTGTATTGGGATCACTGGTTCAAAGGGTATGAACAATTTTGTGATTTCTCTCGCATAATTCCAAATTATTTTCCAGAAAGAGCTAGTTCAGTTCATGGGCAAAGGACCGGTTTTTAAAACACAGAAGACATGGGAATGTCTCTTCTCTCCCCACCCCACCCCCCATCTCCCCCTGCTTGGCTTCCCCCTCCACTGAGGGGGTTACGCTGGCCTCTTTTGCAGAGATAAGTTGCTCTCTCTGACTTCATTAGCCTTTCCACTTCCCTCCCTCCACTTCCCCCCACACCACCCCTTGCTCCCCATCCTGGGACAAAAAAATAGGGCCTTACTGTTCAAAAGCACACATGGAGTCCCCATTAATACTAGTCCTAATTGTGTCAATTCAAAGCCCTTAATAGCTCTAATTAAAATCCGTCTTGTGCAGGGCACTGAACAGTAACAAAGCTGTCATCCCAAACAATCAAATAACAGAGTGGGAGCAAAAGGGGAAAAAAAGTTACTCCTGCAATTTTGGGCGGTGGTTGTTATGGGAAGGGTCATTGGGAGAGGATTAAGGTGGTGGTGGGAGGGATCTTTCCGAAGTGTTCCTATCGTTGGATCACAGTTTGAAATCTGAAGACCTTTAACTACGTTCTCCCACCCCCACCCCCACCCCCTTTTATGTCCCTTGCCTAGCAAGGAACACCTGCAAACAAAAGTCCTAAGGGCCACGGTCACCAGACACATGGATACCACAAGCTGATTGAAACATCTGAAGGAAAACACAATATGTGCACCACACACACCAAAAACAGAGAGAGAGCTTCCTTCTCCCTACGACCTTGTCCTTTAGGATCCGGCGGCGCTTTCCTGTGGGTCATAAATAACTCCTGCAATTACTTTAATTGGTTGCATATTTGTTGACACGAAAGGACGGAGGAGCCTTTGCTGTTGCGGAGGAGGCAAATTTCAGCTGCAATTGAACACTTCTCCCCTCGGCCATCCCTTCATTCCTCACCCCTGGTCACTCCATGTAGTTGGTCCTGACAGCGGGGGACTGGGGAATTGACAGGCTCTTTTACTGAATGAGCTTTGACAGCCCCCACCCTCCACCAGCCAGATGCACATCTGTTCTGTTGGATGTCCCTGGATAGGTCTATCAATCAATTGGAAAGTTTATATCCCCCCCTGGGATCATTGAAGAGCCTGGTTCCTGGCAATAGTAAATGGTTTTTAATCCCCCTCTGAGGGGTAGGGGGTTGGGAGGGAGGAAGGGAGGGTGGTATGGTGGGAAGGCCGGGGTGGGGGGGAAGCATGGGATGTTGTCAGGTAACTTGTTTGGGTCAAGTGAGAACTGAGCCAAAACTCTACATAAAACCACAAGCCACAAACTGCAATCGTGTTACTCACCCAGAGGTTCTCGTCTGACATGTGTTCTACAGGTTTGACAAGAATCTTAAATCAGACGCCCTGGGAGGCCGTGGGATGTGTGTATGCTAGCACATTGTATAAATCAATGAGGGAGAATTGGAAGGCCTAATTAGAACAGGACCCCCAGCTAGAGCTCTAACTAAAGCAATGTGGTTGGGCCTTTGTCCCAGGGTGCCCCAATTTTGAGAGTACTGAAAACTCCCTATATCATCCATACCCCAGGTGAGTGTCTCTCTCCCCATCATTCCAGGTGTAAAAATTACTCCTTACGGCTCTGCACCCTTATAGCAAGGGTGGGAACCCAAGGCCCTATGATGTAGTGAATTATAGTGTTACAAGCAGGCCAATAGGAATCAGACTCAGTGCCAGATGTTTGAACCTCAGTATGAACTCCAGATCACAGGCTTTAGCAGTTCCCAAGGGCGTGGCTAGGAAGGAGGGACCCAGATGCTATTTTTCCCTTAGCCAGTGACAGAAATGAATTCTTGTTTTCTTCCCAGCATCTCAAGGTGAATAATCACCCTTTCTCTGCTGAATGGGCAGAGATCAAGATCAGAAGGCTGGTTTTTTAATTCTCTGACTCCTTCATATGGAAGGAACAATGTTAATTTTACATAATACTATTTATCCTAGTCCAAGCTGCTGTTCTTGGCACTTCTATCTCTATATACACTCTCAACAATCTTATTTAACTCCAAAGAAAAGTGGGCTGTACTTAAGAGATTCATAGTTTCATGTACATTCCCCTCTCTGTGTTCTACTGTGTCCACTGAAATGCTTGTTTTAAATGACCTTTATTAAACTTAGAATTTTTTTATTCTAATCTTTAATTCCCCCTTTAAAATGGGGGGATAATCTTACTCAGTTCTAGACCTTTATCTATTCTCTCTACACCGATCACTGTAGGTCCTCTGTCTCTACCTCGAGCACTCTTCTGAGACCCAGCCCTCTCCTGCCAACTGCCTGCCCAGTTGTCCAACTGACACCACAAAGTGAGCTCTTATGTCTTTCCCCCTGAAATATGCTCCTCCTTCTAATTTCCTGTTCCTGTCAGTGGCGTCACCATTCACCCAGTTTCCCATGTTCCAGATATTGGTGTTATCTTTGGTTATTTCCTCTCCCTCACCTCTAATCACTTACTATGACCTGTTGATTCTACTGCTACAATATGTTTGACATCTGTTCCCTCCTTTCTGTTCCCACTACAACTCTGTTAGTACACGCCCTCATTATACTTTCCTAAACCATTACAATAGCTTTGTTTCTAATTCTTTATCCTCTCCATTCCAACATTGATACAACTGGGAGACTGACCTTTCTTATGCACAGAATGGGTCGTGTTACTCACTTAAAAATATCTTAGAACTCTAGATCTTCCTAAATATTGCATCATGCTATCATTTTAGCTTTATATTTTACTATTCTTGCCACTTACTCTGTATTATAGCCAAATTATTTTCACTATTCCTAGGAAATGCCCTGGGTTTAGTTGCTTGGCTCACACTGTTCCCAATGCCAGAATATCCTTCCTCTCTTCCATTGCATGTTGAATTTTTACCTATATTTTAATACTTAATCCAAATGCCACCTTCTAGAAGCCTCCTCTTATTTCCTCCATTCAACAGTGATGTTACCCTCTTAGACCTCACATAATACCTTTTCGGTTTTTACCTTTAATGCATTTATTATCAATTATTTGTATTCTAGTTATCCACGTGTGTCCTATGCCCTTATTAATCTTTAGACTCTATAAAGACAGAGATTGCTACTTAAAACCCAGTATTGCCCTCAGCACCTAATATGATGTTTGGCACACAATAGGCTCTTAATGAATGTCTGTAGAATTAAATTCTTCTTCTACTTTGCCTCTAGTCCCGAAGGTACCTTCATAGAGAGAATTACCTTGTGAATCCAGGGTCCTGATTCCCTCTCTATAAAGTCAGATTTGGCAAAAGTACTTGTCTATGACCAACAAAGATTTTAGTGGAAATGGAAATTAAAATCTATAAAATGGAAATAAGTTCTTTTTGCCATAAAATTTTCCAGTGAGTCTGGATGAGCATGGAGGTCCTACAATGATGAACTTTGACTTTAGTCCCTTCCATTATCAAGGCTCCTTGAATGTCTTTATCTAAACAATTCACACTCATGCCAAATGGATGAATCCTCTCTTTGACAGTGGTAGAGATGGGGCTAGGCAATGCATTAGGAACATAGATTGAGAGCTGAAGAAGACTTGAGAGATCATCTAATTCAATTCCCTCATTTTGCATGTCACCTGTGATCCAGAGTCCCCCCAAGAACTGTGAATTCACACCAAGCAGGTTCAATCCTGAGAGCTAACCCAAAGAGGTCATGCCCTCACTTAGAGTTCTTCAGGAAAACCTCTAAAATAAGTCTTAGACATAGAGTTTATTTCAATGTTTCCCCAAATGTGAGCAATGGGGGGAAGGTACCCAGCTTCCTCACAAGTGCACAGTGTTTTGTACAATATAAGCATGAGGTATGGATCGGCCTTTACCCAATACAAACAATTCACAAGAGCAAAACATATCTTGACGATCTTTATGCAGATGATTCTCATTTATCTTTATCCAGATCTAACTTCTTTTTTGACTCTAGGTCTGCATCACCAATTGTCTATTGGACATCTTGAACCGGATGCCCTATAGACATCTCAAATGTCTATTTTAAAATATTTTAAAATAGCTATTCATTATCATTTCCCCCAAACTCTATGTAATCCTGAACAAATCGTTTAACCTATCGTTGTCCCAGGTAACTATCTAAGCTATGAATTGTAGAGAAACCACAAGCTACATTGGTAAAGGGAATTTCCTCATTGCAAATTCCCTATACCAATGACAAAATACATATACACACATATCTATTTCTCTATGGAGGGATGGAGAGGGAAAGGTGAGAGAGAGAGAGAGAGAGAGAGAGAGAGAGAGAGACAGAGAGACAGAGAGACAGAGACAGACAGAGACAGAGAGACAGAGAGAGGCAGCTAGGTGGTATAGCAGATAGAGTGCTGGGCCTAAAGTCAGGAAGACCTGAGTTGAAATCTTACTAGCTGTGTGACCCTGGGTAAGTCACTTAACCCTGTTTGCCTCAGTCTCCTCATCTATAAAATGAACTGGAGAAGGAAATGGCAAATCACTCTGATGTCTTTGCCAAGAAAATACCAAATGGGGCCACAAAGAGTCAAACATGACTGACACAACTGAATAACAACATATGTATACACATATGCACACACATATATGCATATGTGTGTATATATACATATGTGTACATTTTTGCAAATTTATTAAAATATTACATACTTTCATGTACAGATAATCCCTTCATTGACACAGATTATAACTCCTCATGGAGTTGGTACAATTGAAAGAATACTGACTCTGGAATTTAAGAAACTGGTTTTAAATTTTGCCTTTGACATTTATTGCCTGCGTAACCTTTGGAAGCCATGTGACATCCCTGAGCATATGTTTCATCACTTGTAAAATGAAGATTTGGATGAGTTGTCCTATGATATTCCTTCCAACTCTAGATTGATTGAATCCTATCACTCATGATACAATTTAGTAGATGGTCTTTGAAAATTTCTGTGGTCAAAAAAATTATTGCCTTGTGATCAACTTGGTGCCCTTTCTCAATTGAATGAAACTGTTAATTGGACAATAATGAAATATACAGTCCATTATTGGGCTCAAAAGCCTTTCCATCTTGGTACCACCTGTCAGAACTTGTATATCTTTGGTATAGCTTTCAAGAAACCAAAGTCAGCTCCAAGAAAAATCTTCTTTATCTCCCTCTCACCTTATTTCTCTCTTCCCACATCCAAACACATTAAGAAAAAAAGAAAAAACAAAAACTCCTGTTATAAACTTTTATATTCAAGTGAAATAAATTCCCTCGTTGGCCATATAAAAAAGTCTCAGTCTATGCTCTGAGTTCATAATCTCTCTATCAGGAGGTAAGTAGCATGTTTCATTGTGAGTCTTTTGGTATTATGGATGGTCGTTCTGATGATGAGGGTTTTGAAGTCTTTCAAAGTTGTTGGTTTTTACAATATTTTTGTCATCATAAACTGTTCTGCTGATTGGTTCTGCTCATTTCACTTCATATCAGATGTTCATACAAGTCTTCTCAGGTTTTTCTAAAACCATTCCTTTTATTATTGATTATAGCACGAGTATTTCATCACATTTATATACCACAACTTGGCCAGCCATTTCTCATGTGGGGGGGCCCCTTCCCTCTTCTATTTCCATTTCTTTGGCACTGCAAAAAGAGTTGTTGCTAATATTTTTGTACATTCTTAGTTTGAATTTGTTTTGCTCAGGACTATTCCCTCCTTTAATCTACCATCCAGCTCTTAACATAGTGCCTCTCACATTGTATGGATTTAATGAATGCTTGTTTCCTTCCTTCCTTCCTTTTATTCCTTCCTCTCTTTTCATTCCTCTCTCTCCTATTTCCTTATTGAGTGAAATATATTTCTATGCCCAATATGTGTATATCTATGTCAAATATGTGTATATTTTTCCTTCTTGTGACCAGTTCATATGAGAGTGAGGTTCAAGTATCAATTGCTTCTCTACGCCTTTCTCCTTGTTTGTATATCCTTCTACTTGTGCACTCTAATTATGTGAGATAATTTTCTCCAACCTTCCTCTATTTTTTTGCCTTCTCATATATTCCTCTTCCACTCCTTTTCCTTTTTTATTTTAAATCATGACATATTTTAAAACATAATACGATCACTCTTAGGTCTTCTACTAATTAGACTCCTTTTATGATTCCTGATAAGGATATATTAGAATATAAACAGTTTTTCCTTGTTTATTCCCTTCTGGTCACTTGTTCATGCTTACTTTTCATGTTTCTCTTGACTCCTGTGTTTGCACTTCAAAGTTCCTATGTATCTCTGGTGTTTTCATCAGGAATTCTTGGAAGTCATCTATTTCATTAAAGATCCATTTTTTTGACTGTAGGATTATATTCAGTTTGTGGGATAAGTTATTCTTTCTTCTCTGCCTATATCCTTTGCTTTTAGAAATATCATATTTCAAGTGCTCCACTCCTTTATAGTGGTGACTGTTAAATTGTGTCAGTCAATCAGTGAGCAAAACGTTTATTAAGTGCCTCCTATGTGCTAAACTGTGCTGAACTCTGGGGATACACAGAAAGGTAAAAAGATAATCCCTGCTCTCTTGGCTATGGCTCTTGGGTACTCAAATTTTTTTCTTTCTGGTTGTTTGCAGTAATTTTTCTTTGACCTGAAAACTCTAGCCTTGGGCTATAATGCTCTTAAGAGTTGTAATTTTGGAGTATCTTTCAGGAGGTGACTGGTAGATTTTTTTCTATTTCTCCTTTGCCCTCTGGTTTTAGAGATGCAGGAAGTTTTCTTTTATGATTTCTTGAACTATGATATTTGTGTTCTTTGGTTTAGATCAAGCTTTCAAGTAGCCCAATGATTCTTAGATTCTCTCTCCATTAACTATTTTCCAGGTCAGTTGTTATTGCTAGGAGATACCTTATATTTTCTTTTATTTTTTCCAGTCATTTGATCTTATTTTAAGATTTCTTGTTTCATGGAGTCATAATCTTCCTTTTGGTATATTCTCGTTTTTCAGAAAGTTTGTTGCTTGGGCAGGGTTTTGTACTATATCTTTTTTTAAAGATTTTTTTGCATGTACTATACCTTTTGTACCAAGTTGTTAATTATCTTTCTAAATCTTTTTTTCTATAACCTTTGTTTCTTTTCAGTTTTTTCTCTCTAGGGCTCTCATTTCATTCATATTTTTTTTCCTCCTTTAAAAATTCTTATTTTATTTGTTCCAGAAATTCTAGATGAGAACTTGGTCTTAGGCGTTTTCTGGATCTCTTTGAAGGTGTTGTTGAAGGAGGGGAGGTGGATGGAGGGAGCTTAGTGTACTTTTTCCTGCTAGTCCACTATTTTGTCTCTGCCTCAGAAATAGCTTTGCATTATTTCTGCAAAATTATACTAAAACTTTGCACAAAGATTCTACCTACATCTATGAAAACATCGAACATATGATGTCTATGGATTTAAGCAAACATATAATTCCTACAAGGGAAACATTAAGGGTAAAGTCTTTTAATAAAAATATTTGCATTCAAACAATGAATATGCTAACTATACATTATTCTTATTCATTAAATTCTTCTTATTTCAGCAGATTATATGTGTGTCTATATGTACGTATATACCAAAATAATTCTTGCTTTAAAAGACTTGGTTACATAGAATTTTCATTACTTCAGATCCATCACTGGCTGATCACCTTCCTTCCTAATCAGAGGAAATTATGAAAGTTTCCATATTTAGAAATCTTCGAATGCCCACTAGAGAGAGCAGAATCAGTGACAGAGAGAGGAAGGAAGAAGGAAAAGGGGGGAAAGTTGAGAATGAGAAATAGAAAGGAAAAGGAAGATGGAAAGAGAAGAAATAGAAGGAAGGTCAGAGTGAGAAAAAGCAAGAGGTGAAAAACTGAGAAAGATGAGAAGAGGAGGAGGAACAGGGACAGAAGAAGAAAAGAGAGAAAAGAAAAAATAAGTAGGGGAAAAGGGTATGAGTACAAGAAGAACTGAAATATATACTCCAGGTCTCTATTATGTGCATTACAATGTTGAGAATAAGATGATTTGGGAAAATTTTACATGAATTTTTCTTAAAAGTAAAGGTGAAAAATATAAGGAACAATATCTACTAAGGTCCCTGCAATGGGGTATAGACCATTTGTATCAAACTCAAATAGAAACAGGAGTCACTAAACTATACACAAGGATCCCTGTGGGCTGCATATTGCCTTAGGGAACTATACCTCTAAATATTTTTTATTAATAAGTCAACACATTAAAATCAGATAGGAACCACATTTTAATCTGGTTCAAGCTGTGCTTGGGAGTGTTGTGGCCTGTTTAACACCTCTGTCTAGTCTAGTTTTTACTCTAAAAGACAAGTGTCCTCAAGACTTGATTGATTCCAGGCACTAATGCAAAAGAAATGCTCAAGTTAAAGACCAGCTTCCTGATTGCCTAATAAAATAATCCCAGTACACAAGATGTCATTGGTTCCTCCTCAGGCTTGACAAATGTTGCTGACCCACTGTACCATTAGGGAGCTACACTTATCTGAATATCCCTTCCATGGCATGGCTAAGTAAACTTCTTTTAAGTAACTATTAGATGGTCTACGAGTAGTTCAGTCCTGAACCTGAGCCACCGAACTGGCTTGAGTCAGGCATTGTCCATACTATTTGGCATTACTTGGCAGGATTGAAGTAGAATGCAGAAGAAGGGGAGCCTCAGGTGATCAGATGCCTTGATACTAGAGCATTGTGTCCTCTGTCCACCATACTTCTGGAAGTGCTTGCAGTGATATTTCTGTACAAATACCTTGAAGTGGCCTCCAATGACCTAAGAGTATTAGAAAGTAAATTGTCGTTGGGAATTTAGCAATGAGAGACAGATGTGAAATGTTCTGAGTCTTTAAAAACCTTTCCTTGAAGAGGATAAGTGTTGTAAACTATTGTTTATTGAGTTAAATACATTTATATCTGAGAATGATATAGATGTCTAGGCCCACCAGCTGTGGTAGGCTTCAGTCCTCTTTGAAGACTGTTAATTTAGGAATTGTATAAGTCCTCTACTGAATAAAGTGCTTCAGACTTTTTAATATAGCATTTGAAAGGCCATAAGAATTGTGTTACATGGTTTTTATTGAGACTTTAGTGCAAAGCCTGGGGCAGGTATTGAGAGAATAGTACTCGAGTTTCCCCAGACTCCTAGAGATCTTTCTAGAATCAGAGATAAGAACAAATGTGCCAAATACACATCAGCTGATTTTCGGAGAATGGAAAGGTTCCATCAGTTTAAAAGTAAAGATAGTTTCTGTTCTCCCTTTGGAACTATGCACAGCAACTCTCTTTCCTGCTGGAACGTTCAGTGTTGGGTGGGTGAAGAGCACCATAAGAATAATCCCCAGCAGAGGCCCCAGGTATCCTTCTTGACCCTGGAAGAAATGGCAACTGCTCATGCATGGCAGCACTTTTACTGACCTAGACAAGGCTGTGACTGCCTCTTTTGACTTGTTTCTATTTCCCTGAGTACAGGTGAGTGAATAGCAATCCTGAGACAGACATTCCTAGCCAAGGCTTTAGCTTGAGGAGAGAGAGTCATGTGCAAGTACTCCTGAGTCTTCCAGTCAGAGATGATGGGCACCAGAATGATTATTTTGCATAAGGGAAAATAATCACTGACAATAGGAGGAGCCCACTTCCTTGCCTGGCTGGCCACAATCTCTTAAAATTACCCGAGCCATCATGTGTGTCTATTTCTGACCTTCTCAGAGTAGTAGAAGTTAGAAACTGTTATTTCCTGAGCTGTGGGAATGCTAAGTGTGTAGTGTAGCCCTGGCCCAGGAGGTTGATTCTTGGCTCAGCGCAGGGGGTATCGCTCAGGCCCTGGCAAGGGGACCAGTGGCACTATTTGAGCCTTGGCACAGGGAGGCATTCCTTGGTCCTGAACCTGGGGACTCAAGGGACTCAGTTTCAATAAAGGGGAGCAGAGCTTGGGCATTAGTACAGAGGAATAATGATATTGGAAGGTACAGCAAGCACATGGGGATAGTACTCAGGTTCTGGCAAAGGACTGGAAAACTGTCAAAGATGGAATGGGATGTGGCAGGACCATAGTATCTCTTTCTTTACTATAACATGGGATTCTTAAAGCTCTTCCACATTATTGCCAGTGTAATAGTAGCCAGTGCCCAAGACAATTCTTTCTTAGGAAGGTGTGAAGGACCAAAAGGAGGGAATATTTGGCAATGTCTTGCTTTCTATGAGCAAGGGGAGAGGGAGATGGCTAATATGTTAGGTGACTACAAGTGAGTGGTACAGAATGATTCTTGGTACTGAGATAGGCTGTATATAAGAGTGTAAAAGTCTCTTTTTTTAAAAAAAATTTATTTATTTTATTAAATATTTCCCCATTACATGTAAAAAAATTTTGATGTTCATTTTAAAAAATTTTGAGTTTTAAATTTTCTCCCTCCAAACTATCTCTCTCCTGCCCCTTGAGAAGGCAAGCAATATGATATTAACTGCACATATGAAGTCATGCACAATATATTTCCATATTAGCCATGTTGAAAAGAACACACACACACAAAGAATAAATAAAAAAAACTATGCTTCAATTTGTACTCAAAATTCATCAGTTCTCTCTCTGGAGGTCGATAACAATTCTCATTGTGAGTCCTTTGGAGCTATTTTGGATCACTGTTTTGATCAGAGTTCCTGTCTTTCACAGCTGATCATCCTTATAATAATGTTGTTACTATATACAATGTTCTCCTGGTTCTGCTCACTTCACTTTGCATCAGTTCATATAAGTTTTCCCAAGGTTTTCTGAAACCATCTTGCTTGTCATTTCTTATAGCACAGTAGTATTCCATCACAATCATATACCATAACTTATCAGCCATTCCCCAACGGATGGGTAATCCCTTAAATTTCCAATTCTTTGCCACCACAAAAAAGATACTATAAATATTTTTGTCCAAATAGGGGCTTTCTCCTTTTCTTTGATAGGGTAAAGATCTCACAGCTACTTTACTAAAATGATGGTCCTAACCCATGATGAGGGACAGTGACTGTGCCAGAAGTGTGGCCCTGATGTTCCTGGTGCTGTCCCTGTTCTTCATCACTGCTTTACACAGAGGGCCCCACTGTGAACTGCAAAGATTCATCATCTTTGGACCAGATAGTTAAGATTCAAGATTCAGTCCTTTGAAGGGGGAGGCAAAATCTCAGAGTTCCGGCCTTCATTCACTTTGGTCAGCCCTTCAAGGACCTATAGTTGTTCAGTCATTTCAGTTGTGTCTGACTCTTCATGACCCCATTTAGAGTTTGCTTGGCAGAGATGCTGGAGTGGTTTGCCATTTCCTTCTCCAGCTCATTTTACAGATGAAGAAACTGAGGCAAATAGTTAAGTGACTTGCGGACAGTCATACAGCTACTAAATGTCTGAGGCTGGGTTTGAACTCAGGAAGATGAGTCTTTCTGACTCCAGACCTGGCACTCTATCCATTGCGCCACCTAGATCCTTGTTTTCTCTTTTTTTTTGTCTTTACATATGTGTTTTTCTTTTACCCAAACTAAGCTCTTCCTTCAGTTCTGCCGATGCCAGGTTTATCCATAGTCTTAAAGCCACTAAAGTGTTGGCAAGTCCTGTAGAAGACCTTCAGGATTTTGTTGCCAAAGGGTGGGATGTAGTAGGAGGAATATCTACTAAGTTTCTTGCCACATCAGCTCAGCTAGCTATTTCCTAAAAGACTATGAAATCGTTGTGGTTACATTGGTCTAGGGAACTAAGACTTGAGCTGTTGATGTAGCTTCATAGATTTTCTGTTTAGTGGTCGCTTGGTGGTACAATGGAAAGCTCATTGAGTCTGTCATCAAGAAGACTTGAGTTCAAATCCAGGTTTAGACACTTACTAGCTGTATAACCCTGGGCTAATTATTTGACCTTTCTATCTACCTCAGTTTCCTCAAATGTAAAATAGGGATCATAATAGCACCTGTATCTCACAGGGTAGGATCAATTGAGATATTTGTAAATCATTTAGCACATTTTCACCTGGTACATAGTAGGCACTTAATAAATGCTTATTCCTCTCTTCCATTCCTGATAACCTAAACGCGAAAGATGTGCACAGGAAATCACTGGCTCTGGAGACAGTGCATCCAGTTGGGATCAGAGAGACTAGATTAGTTGGAGATGACACATCCAGCTGGGAATAATAGTCTCAAAACTTATAGGAGGAAAGGTAGATTCAGGGAGAAACCTAGTGGTTCCTTATTGTGGAGAGAAAAGATAGCTGTGAATTCTACAAAGAGAGACCAGCAGAGAGCTACACTGCAGAGGAACTTCATGAGGACTCTCCAAATGGAGAAAAAAGACTCCCAGTAACCAGGAATTGTGAGTTATCTATTTGCCATGTTTGTTTTCTACACGTGTTTTCCTACCTTTGTATATTAAATATGTTCTTACTCTCCCCATGGCACCTGTGTATTTATGGGGAGAGTATGTTCCAGATTTTGGGGGTGTGACTGGTAACATTTTGTAACTTGCTAGACCATCTTAGTAAACACCTTTCCTGAAAAGCTAATTGTCTGTCCAATTGTTAGTGAGAAGCACATGGGTTAGGGCTAATGTATGACAATACAGTAGGACCTAGGTTTACGAATTTAATTCGTTCTGAGATTCTGTTCGTCATGTGATTTGTTCATGTTGCAGAGCAAATTTTCCCATAGGAAATAATGTAAAGTCAGATGATCAGTACCACATCCCCCAAAATATTCATATAAAAATAATTATTTATAATTTTAATTAAGTCTTTTTTGTCCCTAATGCACCTGAAATACAACAACAATGATTAGTACACAATATAAACTGAAAATAAAACAAAATTTTTTGAGGCTCAATTGACATGCAGATTTATTTGGGATCTTTGTACATTTAAACCAGGGAGAGTCACCTGGCTCCAAGCACATATATTTGGTCTTTAAAGTGACAAAAGGAAGAAAAAAACCCAAACCCCTGCACCCCATGTCTGTTCTCTTTATTTGGCCGTCCGTGGCGTGCCAAGCTGGTCTGGGCTTACAGCATGGGGGAGGCCCCAATGGGCAGGGGCTGGAGTGGAAGACCAGGTCATGTGGGTGGGCAGGGCAGCAGCCAGGGGGATGGGGGGATGGAGGGCAGCCAGGAGGGCCCAGGCCATGGCCTGTGAGCAAGGGGAAGGGGCCCGCAAACAGGGGAGGGGGCGTCCTCTTCAAAGCAGCAGCAGCAACGTGTTCAAGCAGGTCCCCTTCTGGCCTGTGGGTCTAAGCTAACGGTATTTTGAATCAAGAATAAATGCATTCAGAGTGCAGCCTTTCCCGCTAGGAATCCAGCCCTCTGCACCATTTCCCCTGGTCCAGGCCAGGGGTATTGCTTGGAAGTTCACTCTCCTTCCATGAGAACATTGGGGATTTCAACGTTGGGAGTGTAATCTCTTACGCTGCTTTCACTAAAAGACTAACACTAATGCCGTCACTTATTTTCCTTTTTTTTAAGAATCACTTTCACGTTTTGACTCACTGATTTTTTTTCAAGTCCAAACATGATGTTTGTACTGTAAATTTTTGTTTGTCCTGCAAGACAAATTTTGCGAAAAATTTTTCCTCATCCAGCGAAGCGTACATAAACTAGGCTACTCGTAAACTGAGGTTCTACTGTACTAGAAACCCAGGCCCTCAGGATTACCACCAGAACCTGGAGAGTGAGAGTTAACCGCTTTCTCTAGACCCAGCCCACCAAAGCAAGTGGGAGTTGGGGTGCTACATCCTCCTTTTCCCTCCTTTTTCCTACTGAGTTTTTGGTAGGAAATAGCAAAGGAACTCCAAACATTTCAAATACACGCTCTTTGACCCCTGTTGGCCAAGTCCTGCTGTATCACAAATGAAGCGAATGGGACAAGTAGAAGGGAAGGATTCGTTCATGAAGAACTTTCTACTGAAGACTAAAGCATTGAAATGAGGAGACCCAGGCTTTGGTCCTAGCTCTATTACAAGTCCTGGGCAGCCACTTCATCTCTCTACTCAGTTTCCTCATTTACAAAGTAAGGGAATTGGGCCACATAATTTCTAAAGTCTCCAGTGTTAAACTTCTATAACATATCAAGATGGAATCTTCAGCTTTCTTATGTTTCTAAAGTGGTCTCATTCAGTATTTCCTCCAATTTTTAATTTATATAAATGCAAATGAACTTGATAAAATTCTTTTTTTTTTAAGTTGCAGTTGGTGGTGATGATGGAGGAAAAAATGGAACTGTCTCAGGAAAGGCTTCTTGTAAAGTATGGCACCTGAGTTGAGCACAGAAGGAAGTTAAGGTTCTCAAAGTGAGCAGCAACATAGCACAATGGAAATTATTCTGCATCTGGCTTCAGAGAACCTGATTTCAAACACCAATCCTGCTGTTTGTTATATATGTGATGTTGGGTCATCTTAGCCAGCTAGGTTTTGCAGTGGATAAGGTGCCAGACCAGGAGACAGGAAAACTCATCTTCCTGAGTTCAGATCCAGCCTCAGGCATTTATAAGCTGTGTGACCCTAGATAAGTCACTTAACTCTGTTTGCCTCCATTTCCTCAGCTGTAAAATGAGCTGGAGAAGGAAACAGCAAAAAACTTTAGTATCTTTGCCAAGAAAACTCCAAATAGGGTCACAAAGAATCAGACAAGACTGAACTGACAGAACAAGAAGAGCCTTGGGTAGATGACTTAGCCTCTCTGAGCCACAATTTCCTCATGTATGAGGGGGTTGGAACCAGTACCCTCCAAGCCCTGAATCTGTGATGCTACAATGATACCTCTAAATTAAATTATTAGTTGTGATCATTTTCCTTATGGACTTGTTCTCCAATCTCTTCTTAGTGATACTTTGGAGGACAAGGAAGTCTTCAGTGAGGGTTTGGGAATGGGCCATCAGATGGCAGGCGTCTTAAATTCTCTCTTCTGAGACTTATCTCTGCTCCCAGCTTGGATTCCCCTCCCTGTCACGGGTCGTCCCCACTCTTCCACCCCCCATTTCTCCATCTTCTGCTCTTAGGTTTCTAGGGATGGCTTGCCACACGCCTTCTGTTGAGCCTGAAACCCCTGCCTGAGTGCTTAATCTCCAACAGGCCTCCGAAATGCTGCGGCTGCTGGTGTGTGGTCTTTCACACTGATGTGCCTCAACAGCTGGAAATGGTGAAGAGGGGGAAAAAAACCCAACATAAAACCCTGGCACTTTTCAAAACAAAACGGAAAGACTCCAGCTTTTAATCAGTTTAGGGCTGCAGAGGGAGAATTGTGTTTGGGTTTAAATAGACAAAGCCCTTTTTAGGTCTTTGCTCTCAGGGTAGTCAGTGACTGGTCTCCTTCCATTAAAATAGAGCAGGAGCAGAATGGGCATGAGGCCTCTGGGCTTTTTCTGTCGGAGATTAAAGCTAGGGCCTGACTTGGAGGGAGATAGAGTCCCAGTGAGGTTTCTATTGGTGATTTGGACTTAATCAACCAGTATTGACTTTTCCTGGAGCTAAGAAGTAATGGAGTCTGTTTTCATGAAACAATACTTCCTGGTCCATAGGCGCAAGAGCACTGAGGGCTAAAGCTGAGCCTTTATTTACGTAATAGGTGCACCCTGGGAGGTTGAGTAAATATAGGATGTTAGCAAATTAAAAGGGGCAGCTAGGTGGTGGAGTGGATAGAGTGCCAGGCCTGAAGTCAGATAGACTAATCTTCCTAGCCTCAGACACTTACTAGCTGTGTGACCCTGGGCAAGTCACTTAGCTGCTTGCCTCAATTTCCTCATGTGTAAAATGAGCTGGAGAAGGAAATGGCAAACCACTCTAATATCTTTGCCAAGAAAACCCTAGATGGGGTCACAAAGAGTTGGGCATGACTAAATATCAAAAACAAATTAAAATGTATGTTTAAAAAGGAGTTTTCTATTTAGAGGAATAAGACTGTAAATCTTTTGGCTAAATAATCACCTCCTCTAATTTGGCTTTTTGTGTAAATTTGATTTTTAACCTATTAAGGAATGGTACCTAAAGAGATACATTGTTAGTGTGAAACATGCCTATTTTTTTTTTTACTTCTCCTTTCAGGCCTATCTCTGCATGAATGGCTCTTTCCCTTATTCTCCAATATCCTTTAGGTTTGCCTTTGTGTTCTGTTGGAGTTTCTGCCTCTGGCTCTGTGTCTCCCCTGTACTCAGTGTACTTCCTTGCTGCTGTTTCTTATCCTTTCAATCTCTTGTTCTTGATTTCTTCCTCCTCTACAGTCACTTCCTTTCCTGCCCTGGGGCTCTTTCATCTTCACTCTCACCTTTTCTCTACCTCTTTCTTTCCCTTCCTCATTCTCTGCCTCTTCATTACGATCCAGAAGCTAGAAAGTTGCTGAATGTATGACTATCCTATCTAAGGCTGGTACCCTTGACACCCTAATGCATATGCAAACTTATCTGTCTTGAAAAAACATTCTTGAAAGATGCATTATAGACCTCTGTACAGGTGCCAGAGACTGGATTAGAATTTGTATGTTAGAAGACATCAGTGAACAAGTGTTTATTAAGGTGCCTAGTATAAACTAGGTACTGTGCTCGATAATGGGATATAACTATAAAATTGAGACTGTCCCTGACCTCTTACATTTTAGTGCCCTCTCTGGATAAATCTTCAACTAGTACTCATAGGTTGGGTCGCTCCAGGAATGACTACTTCAGTTTCAAGAGATTCTATGGGTGTACACTCCTAAAATATAGCTCATGAGCCCCCCATGATGAGTTTACTTTCAATAGTCAGCCAATTGACACTATTAGGTCAGCATAAATGTTGCTAAGGTGGGAATTTTTTCATACCTAACACCATAGGAATGAATTTTCTCTGTAGATGATTTTCCAGTGGGGTCAGTAAGGGAGGGGGTAAGTTCCTAAAAGATGCAATTGGTGGAGTAGATTTATTTCCTCCTCCCAGATCCCCTGCCTGTGTGGGCAGAGTGGTTCTTGTATAATGTCAGGCTTAGCTATGGGCTTCACTGGCATGGTACCACATCAACATGGCAAGATCAATTGGTCAGATTTGAGTGGGAAATTGGAACATACCTGACAGCTGTCCAGGAAAATCCACACAAATAGTTAGTCTGGTGATGATGGGAGTGGAGCTGTGTTTGTTGCCATGCTAGGTAGGCAGAGGGTGACAATATCTTCTCCAATAAGGAGCCTTGTGTAAGGCTCTTAAATATGGAGTTGAGAAGATTATTAAACATCTGTATGAGGTATTGGTAAAACTGTAATGTGATATCTGGAACAGAGGCAGTAAGGGTCCTTCTGTCCGTCTCAAACTTAAATTATTCGCCTAAGGCCACCACCCACTTTGATAACTCCGAGCCACTCAAGTCTTTTTATCCGGACTTTAGGGATTCTTGGGATGAATCTCCCTGGGGAAAGCACCAAGTTTCCCTTTGCAGCTTGAAATGTTCTAAAATTAGGACTGCATGGGGCCTACAAGTCATAACCCTGAATTGTGGTGGCTTGGAAAGGACAGATATATAAGAGGCTGCTAGGAACCAGTAGTCAGATTACTATGCTAACAAAGGACCCATGTGGGTCCATAGAAGCACCTCAGTTTCCACTGAGGATTTTGAGAAGATGACTGAAGGTGGTGGTGTTTGGAAGAGTAACCATCTGTGTAACATTTGTGGTGACTAATCAGGGTGAATGGATGGTGGGAATGAATATTATAAATTTTGGGAAGTCAGTACTGGTACAGTTATATGCAGCAACTTCTAATTATTATGGGTAGGATCAAATGGAAACCCTTGGACTTCCTAGACTATCCTAGTCAATTAATATTAAATAATATTAGGTCTCCAGAATGGAAGAGTTGAAAGACATATATTTCCTTCTTAATGATGAAGATGAAAGAGGCTAGAATATTTCACCAGACAAACTCGTTTTATAACAACTGCATGTGACAGGTTAAAAAGATGTATGGTACCTGAAGAGTTAAAGTGGGTTATAGGAATATGAATAATTACGCCAATTGCTGAAACCATTCTTGACCTTGTCAAAATGGCAGACTAAGTAGCCCAACTAGGTGAATGGTATGATTGTCCCAGTGACCTTTACCTCAATTTCCATTGCTGATTAATCATAAGCAATTTGGTTTTTTACAAGGAAAACACTACAAAAGACCTTCATTGTCTTTTCTCATGGTTATTTTCTTCATATTGCCACTATCTAGTATGCAGAGACCTGAAAGAGGTCTCTTTTCCTTAGGAGACTGATGTCCCCCATCATGTTGGTGATGTATTTATGACATAGGTCCTCAATCAGATATGAGAGACAAGAGTTGGGAGATCACCTCTAAGGAAATTCAGGGTCCAGCTCATCCAGTTGAGTTTGGAGAAATGCATTGGATGGAGGAGGACCCAGATGACACCAAATGTAGTCCATAATAAGCTGTAGGCAGGTATTCCTCCACGATTCAAAAGGAAACCCAAAGACTTATTGGACTCTTCAAATTCTAGAGTATTGGGCATTTTGGTGGTCCCCATCAAATCTGGTCTCAGACACTTACTATCCGTGTGACCCTGGGCAAGTTGCTTAACTTTTGTCTTCCTCAGTTTCCTCATCTGTAAATGGGGATAATAATATTTACCTCCAAGAGTTGTTGCAAGAATCCAATAAGATAATAATTGTAAAGTGCTTAGCTTAGTACCTGCACATAGTGTGTGCTACATAAATGTTAGCTATTATTACTGAGTCATTTGCAAACATACCTCTTTTGAGTGGGGTTTAGGATAAGTTGTAATCCTATAGGACCAAAAATGGACTATACAGAAGCTTTTCCCCACGGGTCCTTATGATGATGTGGGACTATGTTTTTCAGAAGTTCTGGTTTATAAGGACCAGGATGAGTAGAACTTTTAGTAGACACCAAGTGGTGGTCATATTAAATGACCATTATGCTTCTGGAGCTGTTAGTTCCTTGAAGCACCATCTAGTCATGACTTTTGTTGTTGTTTAGTCAATTAGTTATGTCCAACTCTTTGGGGCCTGGAGTCACATTTGCAGTTTTCTTGGCAAAGATACTAGAGGGGCTTGCCATTTCCTTCTCCAGCTCATTTTACAGATGGGGAAACTGATGCAAATAAGATTAAGTAACTTGCCCAGGGTCACACAGCTAGTCTGAAGTCAGATTTGAACTCAGGTCCTCCTGACTTCAGGGCTGGCACTTTGTCCACTGTACCACCTACTTGCCCCTCTGGTCATGGTACCACTTTTGAAAAGCAGTTAACCCTTGTTGCCACTAAGTGAGTAGCACAGTACTATACAGCATCATACCATCTTTTGTCCATACCCATTCTCATTGGGCAATGCAACAAGAACAAAGAAGATAGCAAAAGACTTCCATTGTTAAATGGAAATGGTATATTCAATACAATGTTCCCCAGGTTCTTTGGGTATTGGTCCTCTTTATGAACAGTTTGTGATTTGTTAGAGGCTGAGACTTCTACTCCTATCTACAATGTTTTGCTTCCTCTGCTAGCCCAATGGACTAATATCTACATCATCAATATGGTGGTGGAAATCAATATCTTTATGAAGCAAGGCCTCTTGCAAGTCTTTGCCCACCAAATTGGCAATACACAGGGAATTCAAGTAACCCTGAGGAAGGACAGTGAGAAGACACTAAATCTTATCCTCTACTCAAGAAACTTGGCACTTAAGGAAAACCATTTTTACCTGCTTCACTATTAGCTCTGCCCACTGTGAGAGAAACATTTAACTAGAACTTGGTGGTCATTAATCCAATAACAAGGGATACTCTGTGGTCCTTGTAAGTCCTCCCAGTGGACCAAAATGCAAGCCACATGGCTGCCATGTGAAACCAGGTAAGATCTTTATTTATCTTATGACTGGGTAATAGCCATGTGTCTGGATGAGTGGTTTCAGCCCTGGGGAGAACAGTAGTGGAGAATCAAAGGTTCTTCCCTTTTGGATTAGAATTTCTAAAGGAATTTTGCTGAAGCTTTCCATCAAAAACAGCTGTAGGTAGAGCATGTTCACATCCCTCAGAGACCACATGCTCAATTCTTAGCTAATTAATCAAGTTGACATCAAAAGAATGGTAGAGATTGTAGACTGCATCCATCATTGATCTAATTTGGACAGGGGAACTATGATGCTATAGCATGGTGGGTGTTGGGAGCATATGATTGCCATAACTAAAGATTAGATATCTCTTCTTCAATAATGATCCTTGCATTGTGTAAAGCATCCACCTTTGAGAGATCAGGATTACATGATCCTTCTTAACCCGTTTCTGACTGAGAAGTTCGTTATACTGACCCTTTTTAACCCACATCAGGGCAAGAGTTTTGCCCTTGCTGCAACTAACACTTGTTCAAGATATTGCTTTACTGTGCCAGTCAATTCTTCTACCAAGGAAACCATCATCAAATCTCTTATAAAGGATATTCTTCTTCCTTACACCCCATACCATTGCCTCTGGTTAGGGTACCTGTTTTACTGCAAGGGAGGTACAAGATTGAACCTACCTTTGTCACATTGACTAGAATTTTAATCTTCTTTTTAAAACCATACCAATGATGTATTCAACATTGCTGAATGCTGAAATAGATTCTTGAAAGAACAGCTTCAACTTCAAACCTTGCGAAAGCTTTGTCTGGGACAAATCAGCACTACTCCAGGAAGGGGAAAGGCTCTCCAGTTCAGCAGTTTTTTAGATTTGACCTCCAGGAAAACTTAAATGATAAGGATGAACTATTTTTAGAAATAGTCCTGGTTGACCCTCTCCAGCACTGCTTTATTTTTCCCTTACTTGTAGTCCCCTGGGTCTTGAGGTTTTTTCTTCCTCAGAAGGTTCTACACATCCCTGGGAAATGATTCAGGTTCTCTCCCTTAACAGGCAAGTCTTCTTTCTTCCTCCCATCTTCCTCCCCAGGATGCTTTGGATAGCTCCTTCCTAAAAGGCTTGCAGGATTAAAAGAGGTAGAGTTGTTAGAAGGTTCTTTGCTTTCTAAAATCATATGGGAGGCAAAACCATCTTTATATAATTAAGAGGAATATAAGTTCACCTGGAAGAAAGGGCATTACTTAACCTACTTGGTGGCAATTCTGTGACATTGGATGAAGATATTGGGGAGATTTTTTCAGCTCCCACAGAAGAAGGCCTTTAAAGGGACAAAGACCTGGTATTATCCCCTTAATGGGGCCCCCAGGCAAGGGACAGTTTTGATTGGTGGGCCAGGGAACACTAAATGAATAGTGGATTTATGTGTCATAAAAGGGGCTGATAATAAGGTACTTAACTATAAAAATGTACTATTCCAAGGGATTACTTTATAATCTGTAAACACCCCTTTTCTAATTTTAGAAAAGTAGTAATGTCATAAGATAAACAATGATTGGTCATGTCCATGGGTGACCCTTAAAAGACAGTCCAGTCAGTTTAGTTAGTCAGAGAGAGCTAGCAATAGGGAAAGAATCTAGTTCTTCACCTTTTGAAAAGAAAGAGGGATTTTCTCTCCACTCTCAACTCCCATTGACCTCGGAATCTGTCAGCTACTCACCCAGAAGGAGACACCCTTATCTCCCGCCATAGTCCATCAGTTTGAGAGAGTTCAGGAAGAAGCCAGTGATCAAGAAGATTCCTAGTGTCCAGACAGACACAGATAGAGACAGTCAGTCATGAGGTCAAGAGCAATTTCAAGGAACATGGCTCCTGGCAGCAGAGAAGAGAGCCATCTATTGAAGGCTAAACAAACCAGGGAAGACACTTAGAGTTACTTAGAAGTTACTTAGACACTTAGAAGAATGGTCCCTTTGGGTGTACCTTAGATACTTGATGTAGCAGTTCAAATACTGCCTCAGACACTTACTATCTGTGTGACCTTGGTCAAGTCACTTAACCTCTGCTTCAATTTTCTCAACTCTAAAATGGAGATTATAGCATCACAGGGTTTTTGTGTCAATCAGATGAGATAATAATTATAAAGCACTCAGCACTGTACCTGGCACATAGAAAGCTCTACATAAATGTTAGTTGTTTGTCATCATCGTCATTATAGTTTTTATTGTTTGAGACTAGTCCAGAGGGAAAATCCAGACTTGGATTTTCCTTCAGTTTTCTTCCCTTGTTTAATTGACACTCCTGGTGATTGTCTAGAACAGTGACACCGCCCCCAATCCTATTAAAATTAGCTGCATAATACTACAGGAGCTAAAATAGTACAGTTTCAGTTGTGCCTATTTTGTTTACTTTTACAAGATTATTAATAGGATAGAGAAAGGAATAAGGTGTAGACCTATGATTTCATTGATATAAAGAACTTCTGGACAGGGAAACTCCTTCCACCCATACAAGTCAGCATCTTTGGTGGTTTGCCCAGGGTCATACAGATGGTATGTATCAAAGCTGAACCCAAGTCTTCTTGGCTTGAGACCAAATCTCTATCCACCGTGCTACATTGACTTTCTTAAGATCATTAATGATAACAACAGTTCACATCTACATATCACTTTAAGGTTTATAAAATGTTTTCCCTGCAACCATTGTATAAAGCAGATGGTCAAGCATTGTCATAACTATTTACAGATAAGGACACCGATGATCAGAGAGGTAAGTACTTTGCTTAGGGTCACACAGCTAATAAGTGTTAGAGCCAGGATCTGAACCTACATCTGCTGACCCCAAATTCAGGGCTTTCTGTAGTACATCAATGTTTTTGTTAGGTCAGGCCTAACTCAGGCCAGCCTGATGCCTACAATTCAGAAACAGAATGAAATGAGACCCTTACAGGCAATTTAACATTTAACAAAAGGAGGTTTGCTTATCAACAGTATGGAAAGAATGTTTAGGAATGATATAGGATTGAAACAGTATGGAAGGCTTCCTGCCTTCTCATTGGCTGTTTTTTATACTTAAACCACCAAGAAGCTACATCAAAGGCCCAAGGGTTAATCTCTTAAGCCAATTAAGCCTATTTTTTTGAGGGGGGAAGGCAGGGCAATTGGGGTTAAGTGACTTGCCCAAGGTCACACAGCTAGTAAGTGTGTCAGGTGTCCGAGGCCGAATTTGAACTCAGGTTCTCCTGACTCCAGGGCTGATGCTCTACTCACTGTACCACCTAGCTGCCCCAAGCCAATTAAGTCTTAAGGATGGTTTCAATACTTTTTAGGGAAAAACTAGCCCAGTCTCCATGGATGGAAGGAAGGAAACAAGCATTCATTAAGTGCCTGTTATGTGCCAGGTACCGTGCTATGCACTTCACAAACATTATCTCATTTGGTCCTTAGGACAACCCTGAGAAACAAGTGCTATTATCACCTCCGTTTTACAGTTGAGAAAACGGAAGCTGACAAAGGTTAAGTGACTTACCCAGGGTCACACAATAAGAGTATGAGGCTGGATTTGAATTCATGTCTTCTTGACTCCAGGCCCAGCACTCCATCAATGACCGATATTACTCCTTCCACAAAAGCCTATGGTTCATTGGAATGTTCTCTCTCCTCATCTCTGCTTTTTGGAATCCCCAGTATCCTTAAAGACTCAATTTAGATTCCATCTCCTACATGACATCCAGTGGTTAGTGCGTATTCCCACTATGAAATTACTTTGTATCAATTTTGTACTTGTTTTCTCTTAGTAGATTATAAACTCCTTGAGGGTAGAGATTATTTAATTTTTGTCTTTGTACTCCCAGCACCTCGAACAGTACCAGGCACATTGTAAGCATTTAATAAACACTGGTTCGTTAAGAGCAGAGACTGTTCTTTGGTTTCTATATCCCCTTGTGCTTTGTACATTTTAGAAGATGCCTAATCCATTTTGAATTGGATGGATTTGGGAGTGCTTTTGACTCCCAGGCAGAACAAAATCCTCATAACTTTTATTTTTTCCTATTACACATTAGCATGGAAAATAAGTAAGAGTTGCCTGCCCAAGGATTTTCCATCTTACTTAGGTCACCAACAGACAGATAAAAGACACAAGTCAGTGAATAAATTGTGAAATCCATGGCGGGGACGGGGGCGGCCAGGGAGGGAAGTAGAGTGGATGGTATCCTTCATATGTTAAGTTTCTGTGACTTTGTGATGACTAATTAAAGTATAAGGACTTTTATTATGTCAAAATTATAAAGAGTCTTTGAATGTCTTAGCCTAAGCTCCAGACAAGTAACCTGCCTGGAAGAGTCATTCTCTCTAAAGGCCTAGGGGAGGTAAGGACTAGTTGGGGGAGGGCAGTAGCAGAGAAAAGGGCCAGTCCAATAATAGAAACAAATTGCTAAGGACTTATTCACAAGTATGTGCTTAATTCCCAGTGATAGCAACTGGCAGTTGGTTTGTTCTTTGTGGTGATTTCTAGCCATCCTCCCACAGAATGACTTGGCTTTCATCCCAAGCTGTTCTCAGTTCCTTATGAGTTGAAAGTCCTTAAAGGGATGAATAACAGAAGCAATTTTGGGGGTGTGAGGTGGACCGGCTTTTTGCAGTCAAAATGTTTTGTCCTTAGGCAGTGATTATGGGCTCAAGCAGTCCTGACAGGACCCTCCATTGAGGAACTCAAAGCACTAGATAAAAGTGATAGTTTCATATTTCTTCCCATTACAGATAAAGAAACTGAGGCACAGAAAATGACTTCAAAGCATCATAGCATCTCAGAGTTGGAAGATACTTTGGAGGTCATCCGGTCCAAATTATACCTGATTGAGAATCTTTTTTGAAATAGATTCCTGATAAATGATCTTTTATTTTTCGGGTGGGTTGATGACCTCTTGGTGGTGGGGGACTTCCCAAGGCAGTCTAAAGAGTACATAGCCATTTAGAAGTCGCAGAATACAGGCATGAGTCTTGGAAGTAGGAATGCTGCCAACAAGTTAGACTTTCTGTCATTTGTCGTTTGTTTTTGAAGAAGACCAATGGCATCGTGATGTGATGGGTGACATCTTGACTTGGGGAGAATTGGATTTAGGTGAGGCAGAGCTGTGCAAAGTAGTCAGCCTCTGTCTTCCTGAGTTAGTGGCAGGACAAAAGACAATTGGCAATGGCCCAGGATGCAGCTCTCTGTACTACACCACAGAGACATAGCCACGGTCGGCCACCACAATTCCACACTAATGAAAGCAAAAGTGTCCCCCAGGCATAGTTAGGAGGCCCATTAGGTCACTCCTACAAGGATTCAGCAAAAGGGAGTCAGTGGAGGAGTGCCTGACCTCCACCAGATGGCTAGCTTCGCTAGCAGCCCTGCTAAAACAGAGCTTTAAAGCTGAAAAGCGTCTTGGGGTCAGTCGAATCAAGGCAACAAACATTTGTTAAGAACCTGCTATGTGCTAGGTACTGGGCTAAGTGCTAGACATGCAAAAAATGGCAAAAAAAGGCAGCCCCTGCCCTGAAGGAGCTCCCAGTCCAGTGGTGGAGACAATACCAGATGGGATAAACTGGAGTAGTCTCAAAGGGATCAAGGGGGACTGGGAAGGGTTTCTTGAAAAACATGGGGCTTTAACTGAGACTTGAAGCAAGGGAAGCCAGGAAGCAGAGATGAGGGAGAGAATTCCAAGTATGGAGGACAGACAGAGAAGGTGCCCAGAACTGAGAGACTGAGTCTCCTGTTCAAAGAACAACAAGAAAGCCAGGATGACTGAACCAGAGTGTATGGAGAGGAGATGATGAGGGATTCTCCCATGGCAAGGTGTGTTTTGCCAGTACACTGGAGATTTAAGCTGGGAACACTATGGGCAGGTGGGAAATTCAGGCATGCAGAGTTTCCCTTCAATAAGAGCAGACATTTTTGTTGTGTCCTTTGTGAGTTCACGGTCTGACATACTTTCTGGTTAGTTCCTCACATGTAATGAGCAAGCTTTGTTAATTTTGCTAAGGCTGTATTTGATGCTATAGGTGTACAAAGTAAAATTTATATTAAATAAATTTATAAATTTTCTTTTATCTTCAAGTCATGTCAAATCAAGAAGCATTTATTAAGCTCTTGCTATGGCATCAGGCATGTATGTCCAGAAAAAGAACTCAGGAGATCATGCCTTCTAAGTTCCTGAGCCTAGAAGTATCTTTCAATATAGCACTGGACTTTAGTCACAATCCATATTCATTTCTAAGAAAAACCACAGTGACCAACAGATCTGGGACACATGTTCCAGACACACTTGGTCCCTAGGGCTCAGCTCATGTCCTAATTTCTCCATTAATTATTTGAGATGACAGGGGACTTTCCCTTATCTGACTCCTATGGGACATATTATCAGTACCCTTCTCTGACAATTTTTTTTATCATCATCTGCATGCAGAAGGGATAGAGAATTGGATTTGGAATAAGGAAGAACTGAGTTCAAATCTTGCCTGATCACTTATTGTGTGATTATGGGCAAGTCACTTAACTTCTTTCCAGCCTCAGTTTCCTCATTTGCAAAATGAGGATAATCATACCTGAAGTAACTACCTTGCAAGGTTGTTGAGAGAGTCAAAATGAAATGATGTATGTAAATGGCTTTGCAAGTCTCAGAGCATTATATAAATGTCAGTTATTATTATTAATATTGTCTCTCCATCTAGGTTGTAAAAATCTTGAAGGCTGACACTTTCTTGCTCTCTTGTAACTTGCAATCCACAGCATAAAGCACAGTACTGGCAATATAATAGATACTCCTATGTTTGCTGAACTGAATTAAATAATAGACATTATGACAATTATTATTATTATAGACATTTATAGAATACCTTAAGGTTTGCAAAATCCTTTACATACCTTATCTCATTTGATCCTACAAAAGGGAGCTCAATGCTATGGATATTATTAAAGACTATTTTACAGAAGAGGAAACTGACCAATAGAAGTTAAAGGATTTACCCAAGACCATAGAACTAATAAATATATGAAGTGGAAATGAACCTAAGTCTTCCTGACTTGAAGTTCAGTAATTTATGTGCATATAGTAAGAACCTCATAAATGCTTTTTTCTTTAATTCACATGGGTGGCAATCTGGAGAAGAATTTAAAACCTTTACAGAAGAATCTTTTCTAGGAAAACTTACCTGAATGAAATATATAAATCTTTTTTTTCCCTTTCTAGTTGAAAAAGCCACATAGAAATGAGAGTCTGATGTGACCAGATAAACCAGATGCCAGGTTAGATGGACTATTTTTGGAGTATACGCCCAGCCTCAAGGGAAAGGACGTCTCTGTTGGCTTTACTTTCTAACTTGGATGATTTGAGAAAGCCTGGCAGAAGGGAGATGTGTGAGGCTCTCAATTCTCTGGAATTTCTAACCTTGTCTGAGCTTGGTAGGATTCAGGAGAAGGAAATGCATTGTTTGAATGGCAGCCATGGTTACAAAAGGTCTTCAAGCCTCTTATGCCAACCAGAGAGAAATAAAATACTTGGTGAGCAGAGTAACTGGAAAGCAATTGCTCATGTGTTAAAGTAGGCTACATGGGTGAGATCCAGAACAATGAAGACTTCTGGCATAGTAACCATTTGGAAACAAGATTTCTGCTTGGAAGGTAATATTTGATGTTAAGGATGGAAAGGACTATCACAATCCACTTTATGCCTGCTGTTCTCCTTGCCAAATACAAGATTGTCCTTCTCTAGCACATTTAAAAGTGTTTGCTGCAGTCTCTTTCTCAATAACCCCATTAACAAAACATTGGCCAACTTGGTGGTGACAATCTGCCCAACTGATATGCCAAGAAAAAGCTATATGTCAGGCTGATGAATGGGACCTTGTGACACCTGGCCAATCCACAAGACTCACAAGGAGTATAGTGAATTAGGTTCAGGGTTGGGAAATTACCAATCCAAGAGGGGTGTGTGCAGTCCTCCCTGGCCATTACCTCTTCTCCCATCATCTTCCCAGAGTCCTTTTTGAAACTCTCACTACTATGTATTTATGCAATCAGGGTCCACACTGGGACAACATCATTAGTTTATTATGTCCTTTACACCTGTGGCGCCAGTTCCAAATAGAAACAGGACCACTAAACTGTACATGAAGATCCCCACTGGCAGCATATTGGCTTAGAAAATCATATATTAACATTGTCTATGTTCTATTGTATTCTTGTTTATTTTGTTAAATATTTCCCAATTTTGTCTTAATCTGGCTCTGGTCCCACTTGAGAATGGTGTCCATGAGCATGTTTGATACCTCTGTAAAAGATCATAGAAAATGGGGGCGGTACTGTGGGACTGGAGGAGGGCAAATGTCTCAATTTTAAAAAAATAAGAAGAAAATGGAATCTGCAAACTATAGGCAGAGAACTTGACTTTAATTCCTGTGGGAGAAAAATGGTTAATAAGTCAGACAACTAGTATTTGTTAAGTGGTTACTATGTGCCAGGCAGAGGCAGCTGGGTAGCTCAGTGGATAGAGTGCTGGACCTGGAGTCAGAAAGACCTGAGTTCAAACCGGGCCTCAGATGCTAGAGCTATGTGACCCTAGGCAAGTTACTTAACCTCTGTTTGCCTTAATCCATTGGAGAAGGAAATGGTAAATCTTTGCCAAGAAATTCCCATGTACAGTACTGGGGTGGGGGTGGGGGGTTGGTCCACAGGGTCACACAAAGAGTTAGGACTGATTGACTGAACAACAACAACAATGTGCTAGGCACTGTGTTAAGTGCTAGGGATACAAAGAAGGGCAAAAAGCCATCTAATGGGGGAGACAACATGTAGGCAACTACATACAAATAATATATATATAGGATAAATTGGGGGGGGTGATCTCAGGGAGAAGGCATTAAGAGGAAGGAGGACTAGGAAAGATTTCTTACAGAAGGTGGGGCTTCAGCCAAGACTTGAAGGAAACCAGGGAAGCTTAGAGAATATGGAGAAAAGGAGAAGTTGACAAAAGAAAGGAAGGGAAGGGAAGAGAGTTAGTGTGGCTTCATAAAGAACTACTTAAGCCAAACTTATGTTTGTTTTCCTTTTTTGATAGGTTTACTTAAATCGTTAGATCGGAGAATGTTGTAGGTGTAGTTTATTTAAATTTTAGCAAAGCTTTTGATAAAAATCTTTCATGCTATTCTTGTTAGGAAAAATGTCTGTGTGGGCTAGGCGATAGTACAGTTTGATGAATTTTTGTTGTTCAGCTGTTTCCGTTGTGTTTGACTCTTTATGACTCCATTTGGGGTTTTCTTGGCAGAGATATTGGGGTGGCTTGCCATTTCCTTCTCCAGCCCATTTTTTTACAGATGAGGACACTAAGGCAAACAGACTTGCTCAGGGTCACACAGCTAGTAAGTGTGTGAGGCCAGATTTGAGCTCAGGAAGATGAGTCTTCCTGATTCTAAGCCCAGGGTTCTATCCACTGCACCATCTACATGGGTTTACAGATTATTAACAACTGGACTCAAAGAGGAGGTCTTAAAGTTTAATGTCAACTTGCAAGGGGATCGCCAGCAGAATGCGTCAGGAATCCATGCTTGGCCCTGCGCTATAGAACACTTTTATCAATGACTTAAAGGCAGAAATGTCAGGCTTATCAAATTTGTATGTGACACAAAACTGTGAGGAAATATTAACACACTGGATGACAGATTATGGGTCCAAAAAGATCTTGACAGTTATAATATTGGGATAAATCAAAATTTAATAGGGATAAATGCAAGTCCTGGACTGAAAAACCAACCTCGTGAGTAGACGAAGTGAGAAGGCATGGTTAGGCAACAGTTGGCCTGAAAAATATCTGGGGGTTTTAGTGGGCTGTAAACTTAATATGAGAAAGCGCTGTGATAGAGCTGCCAAAAAAGCAATTGGGATCTTGGAATGCATTAAGGGAAACCTAGCTTGTAGGAGAAAGACACTAATAGTTTGATTGTACTCTGCCTTTCTCTGACCATAGCTGGAGAATTATGTCCTGTTCCGGGTACCACAGTTTAGGAAGGGCACTGATAAGCTGAAGAGCACCCAGAGGGATGCAATCAGGATGGTGAAGGGTCTAGAGCTCACCTCATATGAAAACAGGTTGAGCACGTTCATGTTGGACAGTTAGCGTTTTTAAAATGCATTTATTAAGCACTTACTTCATGCTAAGTAAGTACTGGGGATACAAATATAAGAAAGCAAGAAAATCTCTCCCTTTATCTTCTAATGGGGGAAGAGAACGCATGAAGGGGAGCTAGAAAGAGGTTGAGAAGTAAGCATGTGGAGCCATAGTTTGGAAATGGCAGTCCAGAAATGAAGTGAAAGCCTGATTCAGGACAAGATAAGGCAAAAGTTCCTCTATCAGAAAAGAAGACCTGGGATTGAGGGTAAGGGTTGATAGCTGTCTTCAAGCATTTGAAAGGCTGTAATATGGAAGAGGGATTTGATTTGTTCTATTTGGCCCTAAAGGACGAAACTGAGAAGAATGGTGATAGTTGCAAAGAAGATTTAGGCTTGGTGTCAGGAAAACTTAACAGTTAGAGCTACCCAAGAGTGAAAGGGGTTTCTGTGGGAGATATTAGATTCCCACAAATTGAAAATCGTCCAGCTTCTGCTGGATATGGTATCAAGTGTATTATAGTAGGAATTATTTTTGGAGGTGTGGATTGGACAAGATGGTCACTGAGGTCTTTCTCACCTCTCAAATCTATAAATCTAATTCTGTGAAGGCTCCAGACTTTGACACGGGGCTAATTTATGCTGCTGTGTAGGTCAGCAATGTTTATCCACATCCTTCAAGAAATCATGGTAATGGTCCATTGCACAAAGCGAAATGAAATCTCTGCAAAGTCCTATGAGAAGTAGATTATATCCTGGGTGCTTGCTTTACTCACAAAGAAAAATCTGAAAAGTCTTACCCATCTATTCTTATTTAAATTTGCTAATTATTAATAAATGTCTTGCCAAAGTAAGGGATGATAGATCTTAGCCCACCGTGGTTTAATGCCTAAGTCCTGAGCAGATAGCTGCCTGAGACAAAGAGAGGTTAAGTTATGTGCTCAGGGCAACAGAGTTAGTATCAAAGATAGAACTGAATCCAGGTATCCCTGATTTCAAGTCCATCACTCCCATCTAATGCTGTCTCTGGCATGTGGGTAATACTGAAATAGTCTAGTCAACTTTCAAATGATCTGCTTGAATGACTAAAGATGGAGTAGGGGGGATGGAGAATACAAAAAGTATAGACAATCCAAAGCAAGGCATGATAAGAAATCATATATACATTTATGCAGACTTAGAGAGGCTAAGCAATTTGCCCAAGACTGTATAACTATTAAAATCTCATTTAATTGGAACCTACGTATAGTGATGCCATTTTATTTTGCAATTTTAGTTTTAGAGCTAGAGATCAATAACATCAACCCCCTTCATTTCACAGATCAGTAAAGTGAGGCCCTAAGGGTGGGAATTACCCATGCTTCTAAGGAGTAGTGTTAGGATTCAAACACAGGGCCTCAGATTCCAGATTCTAGCACTGTTTCCAATAAACCCGGTTTAAAGCGTCTGGTGTGATCTTACCCAAGTTTGGTATATAGATGTAGATCTTTTGAATATGATGATACTCATTCATTTTTTTTGTTTTAATTATATTTTATAATTACATTTTTTACAAAATATCTTCTTTGGGGGAACTATCCCCAGGGGTAAATATGTCTTCATTCTTCATGCTGACTTAAAGACATGGTTGGAGGTAACTAAGAACAAGGAAGAATGTCTAATATCCTTTGGCTCTATGGATCTGCCAATGAGTCCTTGGCCAAGGGTGGAAGGGTGAAGGTAGAATCAGAAGTTTTGACACCAAGGACAGAGATAAGCCCATTATAATATGGCTATTAAAATTTTATTCATGCAGTACAATTAAGGATAGAGAGCGCCAGCTTAGGCAAGAGAAAGATGAATCATACCTGGGCCAGAAAATGTCAGTCTCCCAAGGACAGGTGAGAGGTGCTATGCCAGAAACAGGGTGATAGAGAAGAATCATTCTGGCACGGGTTTTGGTAAGGGGAGGAATAACTATTTCACCATTCACTCGGTCAATGTTGGAGGGCAAGTATCTTCATGCAAATGCTTGAGGGAACAGAACAAAAGTTTGAAGAGGCAGGTAGGTAGTGTGATAGATAGATTAGTGTGCCTGGGGTCAGGAAGACCTGAGTTCAAATCTAGCCTCAGACACTTATCTCTGTGACTTTGGGCAAGTCACTCACCCACCGTCTGTCTCTCTGTCTCAGTTTCCTCAACTGGAAACGAGAATAATAATAGTGCCTACCTTACAGAAATAAGAGGACCAAATGAGATAACGTTTGCAAAGCACTGAGCATGGTACCTGGTACATGGTAAGTTATTAATAAATGCTCAATTCCCTTCTCCTTCCCTCTCATCTGTAAATAAGATTGTAGAATCAGATTAGGGAGCATTGAGACACCCTCAGCCTTGCTAGCCCAGTCCACAATTAGAATTTGCCTAATACTAAGAACAAAACTGAGAAAAAGTCAAGAGGGAATCAAAGAGCAAGATAGTGAAGTCAAGTAGTTAGCGCATAGAACCAAAATTCATACAAACCATTATAACTTAAAACTTCATCCTCTTCATCTGTTGTTATGTCCTTGTCCACTTAAGCTTTATTCTTATAATACTTCATAATAAATCTTTTAAAACACAATAGAAAGAACATCCCTTTTAAGGAATAGGGAGGAAATCAACTTATAGTCTATATAATCTCCCAACCCCAAGGGGCATCTGGGTAAGGAAACTTAGGATACGCAGGTTCTTGGTGGAGAGTATTTGGGTGAAGAGCAATGGAGACAGAAACAGAACGATGCTATTATCAAACTGTACCAAAGGCTGCCTGGGAAGAAAGAGGAAATAGACACGGAGGCAGGGAAATGGATCATAAATGTGGCGCAGAGATTTGTTAGAGTGCTGATAGAGATTCACCATATCTAAATTTCTGCTAGAACTCTCTGTCTGCAGCTAATGATCTTTTAACTAGCCTTGATGATAATTCCATCCTTTAAAGGGTAGAGGAACCAATGAGGGTAAACGTTTCTTCTAAATGTAATTCTTACTGTCAGTCTGACCAAACCAGCTTCCAACCTGCCAGTAGCCAGGCCCGAACAAAGCAGGCTAGACACAGGAGAGTCAGGAATCAAACAGAAGTTTAATTTCAAAATGAGGGAAATGGCTTGCAAGCAGGGACACATATTCCAGGGCCCCACCCCTAGTCAGGGACCCCAGGCAGTGGGGCTGAACCTTGATTTATGTACTCGGGGCTAGACAAAGAGTCAAACAGTATAGTTTAGCAATAGGAACGAAGCATAACATCAACAGTGAGACAAGGGCGTCTAGTGACAAAAAGTCCATTCGTGGCAGGGCTTCCTGTCTGGGCCTGTTGGTCCTTGCCTAAGCTCAGGGACCATCAGTTCCAGAAGGTGAGCACAAAGGATTGTTGTTATGCCAAGCTCAGGGCACAGCTTGTTTGCTGGGCCTTCATTCTGGAAAACAGGGGCTCTCTTAATATCTTGACATTACCAAGTCAAGTCAACAAGCATATATTATATTATGTTATATTATGTTATGTTATGTTATATTATATTATAATTTTATATTATATTATTTTATATTGTACTATATTATATTATATCATATTATACTATACTATATTATATTACATCATATCATATCATATATCGTATCGTATTGTATCGTATCATATCATATTATATTATATTAATTATGTTATATTGTATTATAGTATATTATATAATATCATATTATATTATACCATATCATATTATATTATATCACACAATATCATATTATATTATATTATACTGTATTATATTATACCATATCATATCATACTATATTATATTATACTATACTATATTATATTAATCATATCATATAATATTATATATTGTATCATATTATATCATATCATATCATATCATATCATATCATATATTGTATCATATCATATCATATCATATCATATCATATCATATCATATCATATCATATTATTTATATCTAGCATATCCCAAGTGCTATGCTAACTAGCACAAGAGAACCAAGAAGGAAATGCTAGTCTTCTGGCGTGGGAATCAAGAGAAACTTGGGGGAATTCACTATTTTATAATCTGTGATGGAGAAGAAGAAAGCTGGGCATAATCTGAAATCTCCCCTATAATCAAGGAGAACATATATGAAAAGCGTCAGAGAAAGAGTAGGTAGAACCCCATGGCTAAAATTCTTCAGGAGAAGTCGGCCTAGAAGAGAAGAGAATCCCTCAAGAATGAAATTCTGAAGATATAAAGGAAATCATTTTGGCAAGGATTAAAAAGATCAGAAAGATTGCTATAAAATCATAGGGAAATTTACTGACCAACTTAGATTTCAGGAAGATATGCAGAAAAATGAAGACTGATGGACAGAACTGGGAATATTTAAAGAGAAAATTTAGGATGGACATGACAGCTGTCTTTAAGTATTTGAAGAACTGATACAGGGAAGAAGGATTAGATTTATCCTTATTGATCCCAGAAGGCAGTGGTAGGAACAATGGGTGGATACTATAGAAAGATTTAGTCTTGGCACTAGGAAAGAGCTTCTAACAATTACCGCTATCTAAATAACGGAGTGGATTTCTCTGCTGGATCTACATAGTCTATAATTTTCGTTTTTCATTCCAATGGTTTAAGTTTTGCTTTGAGAGTAGTCCTCCATCCATGGAGTGATTCCATTTCTCTATAGCATCAAGACCAAACCACCAGTTGAAGTTGGTTTCTGTAAAAGAACAGGCTATACTCCCTAGGAACTGTGCAGACACCCCCTAGGAGGACAAGATGGCAAGAGAGGAACATTCAATTACTAAGAAAAAGATGTGAACTGCTTTTGCCACCTACTCATGTCACCACTAAACATTTTTATCTCATTTTATTATTGAAACACGGGTCAGAACTGGACTAGCACAAGCACTGTGGGACAAATCTAAAGAAATGGTGAAAACAAAATGTCTGAGGGTAAAGGACTTTAGCAGGAGGCTAAAGGGCAGGTAGATGGCACAGTGCATAGAGTAATGGGCCTGGAGTCAGGAAGACTCGTCCTCCTGAGTTCAAATCTGGCCTCAGACACTTATTAGCTGTGTGACTCTGGGCAAGCCATTTAACTCTGTTTGCCTCAGAATTGGACAAGGAAATGGCAAACCATTCCAGTATCTTTGTCGAGAAAACCCCAAATAGAGTCACAGTGAGTTGGACACAACTGAAAAATGACTTAACAACAACAAAATAGGCAAAAGACATTCCCAAACTGCAAAAGGGGAATATCTTCATCCATTAATCCCATGATTTAATCATTCATTCAACAAACATTTATTAAAAGCCTACAAGATGGAAACCATGCTTACAATGCTTTTTGGAGGAAGGGGCTGGTTTACAAAGATGAATGACATATTGTCTCTACCCTAGGGACTTTACAGTATAGAAGAGGGAGATAAAATATAGGTAACTATAATGTAAGATAGATGTGAAAGCAAAAGTACAAAGAAATTGCCATGGGAGTTCAGAGAAGTTAGCATGGTACAATAACTCTGAGAGTTCATGGGTACAAATTACACCTCTTATGCTTATTACCTATGTGACCCTGGGTAAGTCACCTCACTTTCTAGCTTTATATCTATGATTTGTTGTTCAGTGGTTGCTCAATCTGTGTCTGTGTCTAGCTCTTCTTGCCCCTTTTGGGGTTTTGTTGGCAGAGCTGTTGGAGTGGTTTGCCATTTCCTTCTCCAGCTCATTTGACAAATGAGGAAACTGAGGCAAACAGGGTTAAATGACTCACCCAGGATCACACAGCTAGGAAGTGTCTGAGATCATATTTGAACTCAGGTCTTCCTGACTCCAGGCCCAGGGCTCTATCCACTGCACCACCTAGCTATGATACTAATTATATTATTTCTGTATGAGAGGCAGTATAGTTGAATGGAAAAATCCCTTTAATGAGGTAATCAGGAGAATTGTCCTAGATCTACTAGGTTGTATAATTTTGGGCAAGTCACTTCATACCCCTGGACTTTATTTCGTCATCTGTGAAATGGATGTGTTGGACTAGATGGTCTCTGAGGCATCCCTTCTAGCACTAATACTATGGTTTTGTGATGTTTTAAAGTGGCTCCATGAAGTGGCTTCCAGAAAGTTGTAGGGACAGATGAGATCGCTCAGGAAGATACGTAGTAATGGAATTGGCTCAAGAGTAGAAATCTGGAAAAAGTCAGAATTTATAATGAGGATTAGAGGAAAAGCCGATGAAAGAAATAGGAGAAACAACTATAGAGGGAGGGAGAGGGGAAGAAAAGACATCTAAGGAAACATAGTTAAGGGAGGAGAGAGTAGCTTTTGGGAGGGATGCTCAATTGTGCCAAATGTAGACACGTCAAGGAAGTTGAGGATGGATAAGAAGCCATTAGATTTGGTGATTAGGGCATACTTTCATTAAGGAGGGTTGGAGATGGAATCTGGATTACAAAGGATTGAGGAGTGAATTGAGAGTGACCAAGTAGAGGCAGTGAGTATTAAGTATAGACTTTTGGGGAGGAATTCAGCAAGGAACAGGACAGAATGAGCTGATGGTATTTTAAGGAAAAATAAGGATTTAGGGTAAAAATTTTTAAGACTAGAGGAAACAAGATTGAAAGCTTGACATGTGTCCTAAGCTTTAACTTGCAGAGCATTTGCTGGTCTGCGTTGGTAGAGGGAGCTTCTTCATTTGGCAGGTCCCTATACCAAGAAACATCAAATATATATGTATAGGAGTATGGGGAGAAAGAACAGGTATATTCATAGGAAAACAGTTAAGAGCCAGTAAAAAAGATGTGAGAGAAGAAGAGAATATTTAGTGAAGGAAGGATCTGATGGATTTGGGAAGGGATAGGATTGGGTAAAGACATGGAGAAGTTAGCCTTTGAGACACAACGAGGTCAGTATAACAATTGTTTTAGGCAGCTAGGTGGTTGAGTGGATAGAGCTCTGGGCCTGAAGTCAGGAAGATCTGAATTCAAATCTGGCCTCAGACACTAGCTGCATGACCCTGGTCAAATCACTTAATCCTATTTGCCTCAGTTTTCTCATCTATAGAATGAGCTGAAGAAGGAAATGGCAAACCACTCCAGTATCTTTGCAAGAAAATCCCAAATGGGGTCACAAAGAGTCAGACGTGACTGAACAACAACAACAAAATAAGTAATAGTTCAAATCAAAAGTAACTCCTTCCCCAAGGTCCCTCCACCTCCTGTATCCAAATTAATTTGAATACATGTTTTGTGTGATGCCCAAGAAAGATGGGTACTTTTTCTGAAATTCAACTAATAATTATGATTCCTGGAATGGGATGCTGCCTTATAATTGGTCAGGTGACAACAACTGATTACATATCGACAGTAAGTGATTATATCTATGATCACTTCTATGGAAAAGCAATCAATCCAGCATGGTAGTTATTGAGTGCCTATACTGTGCTATGGATGCAGAGGAATATAGAAGAAATATAAAGACAAAGTCTTTGTCCTCTGAGGAGATTATAATATAATTGGGGAAACAAGCTACGTGACACAGGAAAGATGTAAAACTATGTTTTAAATCCCAGATTGTGTGTTCAAAACTCAAAGTAACTCCCTTACTCAGAGAGTCCGTTCAGTTCATCTGAACTGATTTCAATTGGGTTTAGGGATACTTGATCTAAGACTCCACTAGAAAGGTCACTTAATTTAGTCATGCCCAAACTGGGCATCTGGACTAGTTGGGGGCCATCTTAAGGCTCCTCATGAGTCTGGGTTGGTATATGGTCTCCCAACTTCACTACATATGATTCCTTGTTAGACAGTGATGGATATGCATGAGTATGTAATAATCCCACTCTTCTTCCTTTAGCTACGACTGTAGTTTGAAACCTTATTACTTGGACTATTGAAATAATCTTCTCACTACTCTACCTGCTCCCAGTCTGTCTCCAATCCAGTCTCATCTCCGCACAGCCACTAAAATAATTTTCTTAATGAAAATATCTGACCTCAAAAATCTTCCATGGCTCCCCATTGCCTAGCAAATCAAATACAAAACCCTTAGCCTAGCATTTGAGGATGTCCACAGTCAGTTTCCAGGCTTTCCAGCTTTATTCCACACTATTCCCACTGCTTCACTTTACTTAGCAAACAATCTGAACCAATTCGTCTCACCTTGCTCCTATATGTCCTCTTCAAACAGTCCATCCCCAATGTATTCTTTCCATCGCTCTGCCTGTTGAAATCCTCTCTCTCCAAAGTATAGCTCAGGGGCCACCTCTTCCATGGAATCTTCCCTGATTCTCTTGGTGACAGTGATTTGCTTCTCCTTAAATTTCTCAAAGCAATTTGCCCAGATCTCCCCTTTGCCATTTTTACATTCTATCTTATACTTACTTGTTTATTAGGGAGAGGTAGGATGATGTAGCACAAAGAGTATGGGACCATTAGGAAAGCCTTGCATTCTAATGTCCTCTCTGACGCTTAATTGCTCTGTGACCATAGGCAAATCACTTAACCTCTCTGAGTCTGTTTCCTCATCTATAAAATGGAGATAATAATACCTGTTGAATCTACCTTATTAAGTTCTCATGGTGATCAAGCAAGATAATATAAATAAAATTATTTTAAGACCTTAAACACTATATCAATATTAGTTGTTACTCTGTACATATGTATAAGTACATGTATCTATATCTATATATCTTATATCTCTCCACACTCATTAGATCTTAAAGTACTTTGATGGTATGAATGTTTCAAGCTCCTGACCCAGGTTGTTGTTGTTGTTCAGTTGTGTCCAACTGGAGTGGTTTGCCATCTCTTTCTCATTTTACAGATGAGGAAACTGAGGCAAATGGAGTTAAATGACTTGTCCAGAGTCACACAGCTAGGATCGGAGGCCAGATTTGAACTCGGGAAGAGAAATCTTCCTGACTCCAGGTCTGGTGCTCTATCTACTGTGCCACCAAGCGGCTCCTAGGAGTCACTTGGGGGCTTCTAAAAAGGGGCGACGGTGATGAATGGGGGAGTGTTGGGAGATAAGGGTAAGAATGCTAGTGTTAGAGACTAACTCTACAATTGCTCTGCCCCAAATCTCTTCGGAACACAATGCCCCTCCCAGGTTAAATTCATCATCTCTAATCTCATCACCATAGCCCTAACTCAGGCCTTGATTGATGCCACCTACCTCAGCCTCCTCTCTGCTCTCATTGGAGGGCTGTGGGGTGAAGAACCAAACTCTTCCCAGCGCTTTCCTTATAGAAGGCAGAAATTGGATTTGACAATTTACTCCACTCTACATCTGCTTCTCTGTCAAGTTTTAACTCCACAGAACAAGATGCCCCCGGGTGTCCCCCCAACTCCCCTGCCTCTTTCCTGTCTCCTTTTATATATGATCTCTCCCATTTGATTGTAAGCTCCTTGAGAGCAGGAGCTGCCTTTCTTTTTATTACTCGTATCCCCAGTGCTTAGCACAGTGCCTGGCACATAGTAATTGTTCAATAAATGTTTATTGGATTGGATTAGATATGACCCAACTTCCTATGTGATCAGTTGGTCATATATCCCTGGGGTCCCGGCCCCTACCATGGAGTCCACTATAGTAGGCAATAAGAAGTCACTGTAAGTTTTTGAGAAGAACCATATGATCACAGATCTATAGATGAAAGAGATCTTATAACTTATCGAGTCCAAATCCTTTCACTTTATAGATGAGGAAATGGAGGACCACAGCCATTAAATGGTGTCATCCATCAGACTTGCCCAACCTCACATAGATAGTAAGCATCAGAGGTGGAGCTGAACCTAGGTTCTCTGACTAAAGAGCCAGTCCTTTTCATTCTTGGGTATTAGAATTATTTTGGTAGGACTGTGCATGATTTAAAAAATAGATTTAGAACTAGAAGCAACCTTAGAAGGCAGTGAGGTGGCTCAGTGGATAGAGTGCTGGTCCTGGAGTCAGGAAGACCTGAATTCAAATCCAGCCTCAAACACTTACTAGCTGTATGACCAGGGGCAAGTCACTTAACCCAGTTTGCCTCAATTTCCTCATCTGTAAAATGGGGACACATGGGAGAAGGAAATGGCAAACCACTCCAGTATCTTTGCCAAGAAAACCCGAAGTGGGGTCATGAAGAGTCGGACATAACTGAACAACAGCAACAGTCTAATCCCCTCGATTTATAAATTAGGAAATTGAGTCAGTGAGAAGTGACCTGGCTTGCCCAAGGTCTTATAGATAATCAAGACAGAGCTGACTTTCAAACTTAAGTCCTTTGACTCCAAATCCTGTGTTCTAATTAATTGGAGAGGAGAGAGGTTGGAAGTAGGGAGCCTGTTAGAAAGCTGTGTGTTTTATGAGGAAAGAGGAGAATCCCAGGTCTGAGAACTAGAATTTAGCACCTTAGAGCATTCGACCTTAGCAGTGAGTTCGTTCTTGAGGGTTGACCGAGGTATTATAAGTCATTTGATCCAACCCCATCCAATAAATTATTTCCTCATTACGATATTGCCAGCCGGCAGTCAACCAATCTCTGCTCAAATACCCCCATGTTGTGTAATTTAACTTCTCACATCCAGTGATGTTTATATCAATTTCCCACTCTGATCCTTCTCATTCTGTTATTGACAACGCTTTCTCCTTCTCCCAAGAATGCACACACAGTGCCCTTTCTTCTTGTTTCACCTTCTGGTATTACTGGCTACAGAAATTAGTAGAAAGAACACTGGACAATTAGTCAAACAAAGCAGGAGGGTTTGAGACCTGCGCCGTCACTACTAGGTGTGAGACCTCGGTTACTACCCTCCCTTAGCTTCGACTTCCTTGTCTTTAAAATGGGAAGAGTAAGACCTACCCCATAGGGCCATTGACAATGTAAAAGTACTTCGATAACGATAAAGTGTTTTGTATGACTATTACACAATTGCCGACCAGTTACTGCTTTTCATGGGATGATGGGATCGGATGTTATGTGAACCCTGTCCAAGTTGAGGGTGAGAGGGTCAAGGGAGAAACGCAGAGAGTAGACGTTTTCTTTTCATGCTCCTTGCTCAAGAATTAAGCTGGGCAGCCCAGCTTTTTTGACCGAGTCCAACGAAGTAGCGGAGGAGTGTTGGGGAGATGGGCAGGGGTAGAATGACCCCGCCCCCTCCTTTCTTTTTCCCATTGGCTTCTACTTGTCATCGTTTCGACCGCTACTGGCCCTCCTAGGCGTCCATCAGGCCTGCTTGACTCCGCCCCTCCCAGAGTTTATAACGGGGATTCTCATGGCCCAGGGATAAGGCTTTTAACCTGCTACCTCCGTGGGACTGGCAGAGCCCAGCCAAGGCGACCAAGAAGAGCACGCGCTCGCGGTCGGCTGCAGCCCAGGCTCTCCGCCTGCCTCCGCATCCCACGCCTGCTTCTTGTTTCATGACCGTGCTTTTTGAAAGCAGCCTTCAGCAGCACCCGCATCGGGACCTCTCTCCTCTCCCACGAACCGCGAGTCTCCTCCAGGGGCGAAGCAGGGGGTGGGGAGGCGGTGTGTGCGGAGCCTGCTACCCACCCCACGACCGTCGCTGTCAAAATGCTTCCCGGGCGCTGGGGCCGGCTGGTGACTTCCCAGCTGCTCCTGGTGCTGGTGCATCTCCCACAGACTCCCAGCCATAGAGCTACCGGACCCCGGGTGAGTGCGTGCCTGCGTAGCCCTCTCCCTGGAGCTGTGGTCTCCCCGGAGCAGGCAGAGGGACGCGTAGACCAAGTCTTGCCTCAGCTCCTCCATCCCACCCCTGCTCACCCTTCCACCTGGGAAGAGGCAGCTGCGCCTAGGTCCAATGGTATTTCTCCTTACCCCTCAAAAAAGAGCAAAGGTCTGTTCCTTTCCCTACTTTCCAGTCCGTGTTCTCGTTGGCTTAATTTGAGAAAAGGCTAACAGAGCGGGTTTTCTTCAGCTGCTTCCTCTTACTTTTCCGCAGCTTCTCTGGGACTGTCAGGTTACTACAGCTAAGTCAGAGATGTGGCTTTTCCCCCACCTCCCTTCTCTCGGAATATTTTGATCCAAAGGTGCTCTATGTTCTCTCCTGTTTCGTGGTTCGTTACTGGTTTCACTATCGCCCCGGTTGTTTCAGCATCCTTCTCTTCCACAACTTTGCTGATTGCCCCAATTCCTGCTGATTCCTGCTATGGAGTCTCACCTAACGTATCGGTTTCCTGTTGTCACAACCTGCAACTGCCGTCTCAGTGCTAGGGGCTCTGGTAGGGAACAGTACTCCTTTTCGTCCCCACCTTCCCCCTGCCCCCACACAGTTTTGAGCTATCTATCCAGTAGCAAAACAGGATCTTGTGGGTTTTTTTTTAATGAGCATTTCTAATTAAATCAAAACAAAATCTTGGTGTTCGTATGTAGGGCATAACTGAAGTGCTGGAAGGGGGTGGTGGCGAATAGCTATATAGTGAGGGAATAGAAGAAAAAATGTGCAGCATGAAGTAGCAACTCTGCATGTTTCCAACACACTACTCTGTTTGGAAATTGTATGATTCTGACCTTTGCTCTGTTTGGAAAGAGGGATAAAAGGCAATTCTTATTCGGAGAAAAGGATTGTCCCTAGTGCGCTGTATTGACAAACAACTTGTGAATTTCCTTTATACATTTCCTTCCTACAATTTTAAAGTAAAATGAAATCATCCTGTAATTTTTAACAGTTCAGTTTTTTTAAACTCTGGGCCAGAAATGAACTATTTACTCATCTGTAGCTAGGAATAGTTGTTATCCCAAGTCAACAGGAATGTTCAATGTGTTAAAAAAAAAAAGTAAACTTGATTTTTATGAAAGTCAACTAATTCTTCCATCACTGTGTGCTCCACTAGATAATCTCACTGGCTGTTCCTTTCTATCTGTGTTAAAATCTCAGAATCTTTTTAACCCCTCACTGCTATATGAGAATCATCTTGATAGCAGTAGCCTGGGTGTGAAAGAAGAGAAAATGGCAAGGCATGGAGAGGCTTAATCACTCATCAGACATAGTGATTTCGTTTGAAGCCCCTTTATCATTGTGAGATCTGTGTTCAAGCCACTCTAGGAAAGAAAAGTACTTGTCTGTGTTGGGCTGTACCTTGCTTTTATGACCAGATGTCTAACAGCAGCAGTTAAAATGTGGCCGATTAGACTCAGTGTGTGTCCTAAATCCTGGGCAGCAGAACTTTCAAGGTTAGAGCAAGTAAGGGCTCTCTGTGTGAGTGACTTTTATGGATGTAGATGAGGATGCCTTTTAAATGAAGCCACTTGATTTGATATGAAAGCCTCTTAAACTGAGGGATTGGGTGAGCAAGGGTGTTTCCTCCAGCTAATTAGGAACAGCAAAGACTGGAGAAGTAGACTAGAGCTCTCCCAAATAAAATAAAGATGCCAGACTCTCCACCATGATGGCCAAAATTAGTTTATCTAACAAATGGTTTGGGGGTGAAATCTTGCTTTACATTCCTAGCTTCGTAAGTCACCTCCTCTCTCCATTTATTAGTTAGAATAAAACATTTTTTGAGGAATGCAGCTCTTATGTCTTTTATTTTGTACTACAGTTATTTGTGTTTTTGTCGTTTCTCTCAGTGCCAAATACTATGTTCCATACACAGTAGGCTCTTAATAAATCATTGCTCAGTAAATGAATTGAGCGATTGATGAATCTCCCCCCTCTCTACCCCCCCAACTCCTTTAGCCCATCAGTTCAATACAAGTGGTGGTACATAAGTAATAAATTGAATAAGCTTCTGTGCCTTCCACTCACACCCACACACCCACTCCTAACCCCTCAAACACGTGAACCAATGGTATATTTAGGATTGTACCAGGAGTAAATCCTCTGTTTGAGTTTGTGGTTGTCTTAAGTTATTTAATAGATTTTAAGCATTGAAATTATATCTATTTAAAGGTCTTATAGGCCAAACCTGACTCAGATTGTCCTGGAAGTTCAGGTTTGAGACTGAAATAAAAGGAGACACTTCTAGACCATCTATTAGTTAACAAAAGAAGATTAACTTAGCCATGGTATGGAAAGGATATGGCACTGGTTCAGGTAGATGCTGCCCCCTTTGTCTCTGCAGAGAAATGTATCTAGTCAGCAGTGTGTGATAGCTTATATGACAGTGAAGCTTCTACCAAGTCTGAGGGGCTCTGACTCCCTGTGGGCTGGCTTCTTTCAATGCCCTTAGACAACCAGGAAGCTATATCAATGGCTCAAGCCTTGGCTTTCTGGATCAGTCGAGGCTCAAGGATAGCTTCCTTGCCACTTAGGGAAAAAACTAGCACAACTAAGATTCGTAAAGTACTTTAAGGTTTACAAAGCACATTCTACATTACATAAAATACATTCTACATTATACAAAGTATGTTATAAAATGTATACAAATTTACAAAGTACACTATACAAATATCTCATATAATCTTCACAACTCTGTGAGGTAGTACGAATATTATCCCCATGTAAAGATGAGGAAACCGAGGTGGGGGAGAGGTTAAGTGACTTGCCCAGGGTCACACAGCTAGTAAATTTCTGGGGCAGGATTTGAACTTGGGTCTTCTTGACTCAAAGCCCAGTATACCTTCCACATGACAGGGACCATGATAGATACTGTACCTCTCATACTTTATACAATGATGGCCAGGTCCTACATGTCTTCTAGTGGACCTTTCTCTACTTAAATGACTTTAGGTCCCACATTAGGCAATAATAACCTTTGAAAAATGAGAAGCTTATGATAGATGGCATTGGAGAAACAAAAAAAGAAACCTAACAAAAAGATAGCCCTAAAAGCCCCGCACAAATTACAAACAAGCAGTATAAGGGTCCCCAAAAGACATGGCAGAATATGAATAACAAAGACCAGGAATCTGAGGTTTCACCTTTCCCTCCCATGAAAGGACCAAGTCCCAGATCTTAAACATCTGACCTATATGGTGGGTGATACCAAATCTCTGCAGTTTACAGTGAGTTTCTTGTTGTAGAGCAGTGACAAAGAACAGGAGCAGCACCAGGAACATCAGAACAACAACACATGATATTTTATCCCAGTCAACAGTTCTCATCATGGCTCAAAGTCTTCTGGAGTAAAATAACCCTCTTGCATATAACTTGTCCCAGGATACTTATACTCCTCCTGAATGGCCATTCATTCAGTCATGGTTCCTTGGCCCATGATCCCAAATCTCCCCCTCCCTGGGAGCTCTGTCATATCAAAGATATCAACTCTGCCTATTTCTGCTGAGGGGCTGTTCCCTACTTCCACAAAGACTAAGACTCTCCCTCATCTTCATCCAGGGGCTCAGCTTTGCCACCTCTAGCAGAGATAGATTGTGTGTCTGATGGGCCTTGATGTCCTACAAACAGTTATGTGTTGGGAGAAGGAATCAGGGTAATTCTCCATTGGAGATGTGACCCCCAGAAAGAGAAACAGATTGGCCAGCTTTGTTGTCTCTAGGCTCCAAACCATTTGGTCAGTCCCATGGCTAATGCCAGGAATCATTGTAGATGAAAATTTTATCTACCAGGTCCCTCAGTGTCAACCATAGGACCCAACAGATAAGTCCCCTGTGAGGATTTGACTGGACACCTATTCTGCAGAATATCCCTCATTACCTGATTAGTGGTAGGTGGCAGCTCAGCAACACAGTGGATAGAGCACTGGGCCTGCAGTCAGGAAGACTCATCTTCCTAAGTTCAAATCTGTCCTCAGACACTTACTAGCCATGTGATACTAGACAAGTCACTTAACCCTGTTTGCTTCAGTTCCTCATCTGTAAAATGAGTTGGAGAAAGAAATGGCAAATCACTCTGGTATCTTTGCCAAGAAAACCCCAAAATGAGGTCACAGAGAGTCAGACCCAACTGAAATGAATAAACAACAAAAGTTGGGCAGTATGGTAGATAGAGTGCTGAGCCAATAGGAAGATCTGAATTCAAATATAGCTTCAGACCCATGCTAGCTATGTGACCCTGGGCAAGTCACTTACCCTCTGTCTTAGTTTCCTCATCTACAAAATGTATCCACATTATCGGGTTGTAATAATAACCCAATATCATAGAGTTGTGAAAATCAAATGAGATAATAAATACTTATTTCCTGCCTTCTTTCCTTCCTTTCTTAATGGTTATTGAAGTCCACTTGAGCATGCCACTTTAGTAACAGATGGTACTCTTAGTGAACCAGGCAAAATGGTATTCCTCTAGGTCTGGGTCCTCATAGATAGGGGCCTGTTGAGTTAGTGGAGGAGTCAGGGTATTGGGACTTGGATTAGAGGTCCCTATCTCTGCAATAGTCAAGACCTAGTTTGGAAGGAACCAGGTGAGATATTTAATGTACCATTTCTGTTTAACAAAAGAATCCTGTACTCTGACTCTCTTGTTGGAATGACTGTCTTGTATCACTCAACTGTTAATATTAACAACTCTTGCTAAAGAACAATAGAATGGCTAAAATTATTGGTTCATTAGCAACTTGGGCCCAGTTGTAGCCAAGTCATTGCTTTTAAAAAGTGGCATCATAAATGGCCGCTTTGGGGAAATTCTAGAAGCTGTAAGCCTGATGATCATTTGATTTGGCTATGCTTAGATACCTGCTAAAGGCTCCATCCTCTTCCTCATATATAATGAAACCCTAAGAAACAGATGGCTGGACCCAATATGGATCTTCCAAACTGTTCTGAGCCCCACCAGAAGAGGCAGATGTATGGGTGATGGGGCCATCAGTACATCCAGATAAAAAAATGTGGATTCTCCAAAACCCAAAGAATCCAATAAACCTCTGGACTTCCTTTTTAAGGTGTGGGAATGCAGTTGTTAGTAGCTTATTCTTGACTCTGTCCCGAATCATCTGGGTTTTTGCTATCCATTCTTTCCCCAAAACTTGACTGAGTGTGCTGGCACCTGGATGTTTTTTAGGTATGATTTTCCACCTCTTGTTCTTGTCTGACCTATGGCAGTGCCATCATTTTGCAGAGGTGGATATCGAAGTCCTCAAGAAGGAAAGGTTCTTTCATTTTTCTCCCCATCAAAATGCAGTAGAATGAAGAGAGTTCAGGTAGCCAGCCTTAGGGAAGGATGGTGAAGATGTACTGGATTCTTTTCCAGGTGAAACTGAACAACTTCTGACTAGTTTTAGCCACAGGACTAAAGAAAAAAAATCATTGGTGCATTCGGTAATTTCATGCCTCTCATTAGCTGCCTGGGCTGTCAGATTTCCTTATGTTGATGAGGTCAGAAATGGTTGCAGTGATGAGTCTGAAAACTTTGTTCAGCTCTCTCTAGTCCACTGTGTGCCAGGTATCATTTGCCTTTTTCACCAGCAACACAGGGTTGTTGTAAGGGGAATTGCACCCTCTTTCACCTCTATCACTTTGTTGTTCTGTCGATTTGGAGTTTTCTTGGCAAAGATACTGGAGTGGTTTGCCATTTCCTCCTCTTACTTATTTTACAGATGAGGAAACTGAGGCAAATAAAGTTAAGCGACTTGCCCAGGTTCACATAGCTAATCATTGTTTCTGGCCTGATTTCAACTCAGGTCTTCCTGACTCCATGCCCAGTGCTCTATCTACTATGCCACCTAGCTGCCCCACTTCAGTCACTAGGGAGGAAATATCTTTCACCCTTCTTCCGCCCCAGATCTTACATCATTTGGTCTTAACTATATGGGATGGTTCAGGCATTCTAAGAATTTCCATTTGACTCGGCATATAATGACAGGCATGGAGGTTGCCAAAAGGATCATGCAGGATACTGATTCCCAAGAACTCAGTACCCATTTCCACAGTTGTGCTAACTGTTTTGATGGGATCTTCCCATATTCCTTGGTAATCTGTCCCTTGAAACCTTCCATGGAAACTTGGATGCCTTTATGATACAATAAGGACCCCCTGATATAATGGTATAATTTGGCTACCAGTGTCTAGGAGCCCTTTGTGTGTTTGAAGGCTCTTCCTCTTCCCGGTCTAGGGTGACTTGGACATATAAGCTCTGATGCCCTTGAAGTCTTACAGTTAGGATGAACTTAGCCTTAAGGGAACTTTGGCCTTGGCCATTGTCCTTGAAACTCCTCAAGCCTGGGTACAGAGCCTGGAGTGGTTCAGGACATCAAGTGGGTAGGGGCTTGAGGGGATACCTTAAGCTTGGGTGGGACAGGAGTGTCCTTACCTACCTGATCCCATATATCAGAACATAGTTTTACTAGCAATCACATAAATTGGCAATCTATTGGCTCCTTATCAACCTCATGTTTCATGAGCCATAACAAAGCTCCTTCTAGGAGAGGAAATTTTCCACCTCAGCTGTGGTACATGCATCTTCTGACCATTTCCAGAATATTTGCACTGACCGCCATATTTGGCCACTGCTGTCCCTGATCTTCTACTCTTAATTTCACCTGTTGATATACATAGGTCCATAGCAAAAACCTCATGCCATTTGGGCAAAGGTCCACCCAGAAGATGGGATCTATTTGCCTCCTACACAAGCTGGTCACAGGATGTGGTATGCTATGTGTTTGTGTTGGGGTAGGGTTTGGGGACACGTAGACTTGGTCTACCAAACTCATCTCTTTTAGGGACTTCACCTCTTCCCTTACAGATCCACATTAGGGAACCAGATCCAATGGGAATCCATCTTTTTGGGGCTAGGTATGTATAATTCTCCTTCTTAGCTACCTAAAAGGGACAAAAAATAGTCCCTTTATGGGTCTCTAACTGCTTTAATTTTCTTTGCAAAAATAAGTCTTCTTTAAGCTCCCCAAGTCTTTGAAACTTAGCTGTGGAGATCTTCAAAATGACTCCATTGGACCACAACCTCGAATACTATTGTTCCAGTGACTCACCAAATTGTTGGTTAAACTTCTGCAACTTCCTTAGGTCCTTGGCAATAAATGTAACCCCCTTATATCCTCCCCACCCTGATCCCTGAAGGGGGAGGTATAGATAGTAATAACATATGCCCAAGGCTTTGTATCACCAGTGATGGCTCCCAATTCTCCCCACTTTGGCTCCTATTCTCTTACTTTATAGCCTGAATCTCAACAGGATTTAACACCTTTTCCAGCTAAACCTCTGGGTTAGAGACCATATGTCCTGCCTGTAGCCTGACAGTTCCTGCTCCCATCAGGATTACTCTTCTCACTTGTACTGTTAATAAATCCATCATCCATCAGCCTGCTGTTTTTGAAAAGTACTGCACTAGGTTTTTTTGTTTGTTTTCATTTTCCATGTTAGCAATCCAACTTCTCTAGAACTGTTAACAACCACCAAAGTGTGACCCCTGCCCGCATTATCTTTAAACTCTGTATCAACCTCCTTTAGCATAAAACAAGCTGATTCCTTCCAGCCAGCGGGGGTCTTATTTTCATCCCATTGAAAGAATTCTCCATATGTCACCAGAAGGGCTTTTGCCCTATGTGCTGCTGTATCTGGCTACCTGATCATCCCATTCTTTGCATCTGCATAGCCTTTCCTCAATTTCAACCGTGATGCCTTTTGGAGCTAATCCTGATTTAATCATCCAAAAAGTAACTGACAATACCTGAATCAGACCAGTCTGGTAAGCTCAAGTTCTAGATTGGAACAAAATTACACAGACAATCTAACAGTTAACAAAAGGAGGTTTACTGAGCCATAGAATGGAAAGCATACTCAGCAAGGATACAGGACTGGTTAAGGTAGACTTTTTCCACCTCCACCCCTTGTCTCCATTGATAAATACATTTTGTCAGTGAGTATTGGAGACTTGTATGGCAATGGATCATCTACCAAGTCTGAAGGACAATGACTCTTCATAGATGGCCCTCAGGAAACAAAAAAGCCCCATTAATGGCACAAGTCTTAGCCCCTGGAGCCAGTGAAATCTCAGGGGAGTAGGAAGTAGATAATTCTCCTATCACAAAAGAATGGAGAAGAAATAAATTATTGAAGTCAAATGAATCTTAGTTTAACTATGCTCTTATCCTCTCCTTGATATTTAACCTATCATTTGTAGAGTCTCATAATTATCAAAGACTCTTCTTTCTCTATCTACTCAATGATTATAGAGATAAGATAACCAAGAGCAGCAGTGTAATAATAGTAAGAAAAAGTATCTGGCTTGTTACACAAGGATCCCCAGTAGGAATACTGTACCTTTGGTTCATCTTTTGAATAGAAAATTGACATTATTTTAGGTGACTCTCTAGGAAATCAAGACTGTGCCCTTTAGGTTTAACTTTATCTGACTCACTAATTACCTTTCCCTGAGGGGAATATATCCCCAATATTTGCTCCATTTATTTTGTGCTTTCGTGAAATTCTTGACTTTTTATTTGACGTTGGATATCGGTGACTATTAAGTGTCAAACTTACGCCTGTTCTATAGGAAGTCCTTGATTTTTTGGAGGCAAAGAGGATCTCAGTTCAGGGCAGATACTTGTAATGTAAGGATTCTTTGAAGTAAAAGAAACTTTACTGTTTCTTTCGTTCAATGTTAATTTGCTGAAACTTCTCCGATGAGAAACTTTGTATGGGAGAAAAAGAGGATAATTTGGCAGAGCAATTCCAAGTGCATCTATAAGATGGTGATTCCTTCTTGAAGGTCATTACTTGGATCCTGCATTGAAAAAAGCAACCTACAGTTTATGGGCAATGAGTTTTGGGTGCTCCAAATTAGGTGGTGATGAGAAGATTTAAGAAATTTCTGATGAATGTTAAAAGGGTCAAGAGTGGGGGCTAGCTCTTATCTTCTACCAAAATTCTATGAAAACACTTCCAGTTTTAGTCATACCCAAGAATATGACCCAAGCTTAGGGGATGAAATGTCCTAAAACTTGGAGGGGGATAAACTGCTCCAATTCTACTTTTTTTTTATTGTTTGCTCCTTCCTTCTCCCCGCCCCCCGCAACCCTGGATATTCATAATTTGCCAGCTACAGCAGCTAAATTTTTATTTTTCCTGATCTAGGATGGTAATTCTATTAGGAAAAAAGTTCCTTCCATAGATGTAAATAAGCCAGTTGTCCATAATTTATAGAATTATCTAGAGGGAACTGAGAAGTTCAATCACTTGCCTGTAGTCACACAGCTAGCATGTTTCAGAAGTAGACCTGAAACTGGGTCTTCATAACAGATGTGGTTCCCGAGTTCTTCATAAGAGATGTGGTTCAATAGTCAAGGATTTCGGCGGAACGATTGTGAAGAAGTTAGGAACTGGAAGTCTAATACTCTGACTTTTTGCTCGAGTATCCCGTCTCAGTCAAAGATGAGAATGGGAACAGAGTTGAATTTGTGCCTTGGGGCTCTCTGATTATTGGAACACCTACCTTGTAAACATGGGAGTAGGATAGGGAGACTTGCGTGAGAAGCTCCTGGTGAGAATGAAAGGCAGAAGGGCTAAACTTGAACACGTTGTCTGCCTTGAGACTCTCCTCACTCCAATCCATTCTCCATTCAATTAAATCACTAAAGTGATTTTCCTAAAGTGCATATCTGGTCAAGTCATCCCTGCCCACTTGATGAACTCCAATGGCCCCCATTGCCTTGAGGATCAAATATAAAATGCTCTGTTTGGGATTCAAAGCCCTTCATAACCTAGCCCCCTCCTACCTTTCCAGTCTTCTCATACCTTACCTCTTTGTTCCTGTGACACTGGCTTCCTGGCTGATCTATGAACAAGACACTCTATCTCTCAGCTCCAAGCATTCTCTCTAGTTGTTCCCTGGAATATTCTCCATTCTCTGCTCTGACCTCCCTGCTTTCTTTAAGTCCCAACTAAAATCCTACCTCCCACAGGAAAACTTCCCCAGCCCTTGTTAATTTCAGTATTTTACTTTTGTTAATTATTTTCTATTTATCATGTATGTGTGTGTGTATACATATGTGTGTGTGTATGTGTATACACGGAGAGAGAGAGAGAGAGAGAGAGAGAGAGAGAGAGAGAGAGAGAGAGAGCTTGCTTTGGATATATTTGTTTGCATGTTTTCTCTCACATTATATTATAAGCTCCTTGAGGGCAGGAACTGTCTTTTGCCTCATTTCATATCATACTTAGCACAGTGTGTGGCACATAGTTGATGCTTAATAAATATTGTTTGATCGATTGAAATGCACATGCAAGTCCCTGGTGAAAATGACATTAACTGATTCAAATGGCAATCTTAATGATACCATGGACTGAATGTAGTTGTTCACCTGTGCATCTAGCAGGTGATTAGGTCAAAACTTTAGGTTAGAAGATTCATGCCGGAAGATATGCTTCTGAGTCGATTTTCCCCCCTCTAACCTTTCCTTTTTTACCAAAGGGTGGGGGAAGGGGCAGCCATGGCCCCATTTAGCAGGTACAGGTCCCCTTTCTCTCTGAATCACATAGAGGTTTAATTGTTCAGCTAGCCAGGTTTCTGGCATTGCTGTGTGGAGCAAGAAGCTACAAGGCACCCTCCTTCCACATTTGTCACTGCAGAGCTGTTTCAGGAAGGACAAGGGTTGACTTGCTAAAGAGAAATCGATCAGTACACCTACCAAGGCCTGCCAAACAGGGTTAGCATTGTACAATATTTGTTCAGCAGGGATCATGATTCAAGGTGGAATAGGTTTAGTAGTTAGGGGGTAGATGGAAAATTGGATCTCCATTTAATGCCTCTATTTTCCTCCTACCCCTCAAAAAAGACAGACAAGCAACTTTCTCTCTCTCTCTCTCTCTCTCTCTCTCTCTCTCTCTCTCTCGCTCTCTGCCCCCCCATACACACACCTCAAACTAAGTTCATTATACCAATTAGTTGACTTTTCCTTTTCATATCTATTTTCATTTTAATATTCATCTATTTTCTTTGAGATTCTTGTGTTAAAAAATGCCTAATAGACATTTAATTTCTCAATATGTGAATCAGGCCTGTGATTTAATTGGATTAGAGTACTCCTGGTGAGGAAGTATCCCCTACTAATATAGATCAGCATACAGTCTTAATGTTACTCAAGACGCTTAGAAGTAAAGCCACTTCCCTAGGATTGTATCGCCAGTGTGTGCCAGACCCTTATTAGAAGCATTAGTCATAGGTTCCCAAAGTGGGTGATACCTCTGTGTTGGTAATCAAAATGGTCTCCTTAGCACTTAGTTCAACAAGTGCCCTTGAAGAGTTTGGCTTTTGTTTCCTTTGATTAATTCAGTGTCTTTGATTGAGTCTTACTAGGTGCTAAACCCCAGGCCCAAACCCTTATTAGGTGTAAAACCTTAGTGGGTGTGGATTGGCAACTAAGGTGGCACCCAAGGTGGGTCTAACTCCAGGGAGGGCCTAGTTTACATGTCTGGGAGAGCAGAGGCTTTTAGACCACAGGGGTTTAAGTCCACCTCTTTGTGACGATTCTAGGTCACATGGGTGAGTCGCATGTGTGACTCACCCCTGACGCTGAAAAAGATATAAAAACCAGGGGTTGGCTGTCTGTTCTTTGGAACTCTCTTACTCACAGCAGTGGTGGCATGCATGACTCTGGGCCAGCCCTTGTTCTGAGCTCCCGGGCTGAACCTAGATGTTGGTAACTATGAATCTATATTGGGTCTGTCTGTTGATGTTTGTAATTTGTTTGTATTTTATTCTGAAGTTCAGGGTGCTGGCTTTTTCCCCTGAACTAAGTGAATGCTGTCTGTATGCTGAATTAAAGTAAACTTGTCAACCCCTTCACCTTGCTTTCCTTATTAAAGCAGATCAAAAGAACCTGTGCTTTCCCAGCGTGCTGGCTGTGGGTGGATCTTACACCCCCACAGAAGCTGCTAGCCAGATTGTGGAAACAACCACCTCCTGGTGAGCACTGGAACGATCCAGGGGGACAGGTAGTTGCCTCAGGTGCAATTGGGGGAATTGAATAAAAATAAGGGGTGGTGGAAACATAAGGAAAAAAGAGAAGCTAAGACAATTTTAAAAGACTGTTTATATGTATTTCATCTGTTGTATAAAATGTTGTAATGATTATATTATTTATAACCCATCAGTCAAGTCTGCTGACAGGTCTTAACAAGCAAGTGTTGGTAGGTAAGCATGCTGCACGTTGTCAGAAAGTCCAGCATGCATTGGCAGGAATATGTACATGCAATGACTTCTTTATAATATATGGTTGCAATATTATGTCATCAAAATTTCAATGCAGGAAAAAAACACAAATTTATAATAAATTATTAAATTTAAGATGAAGCATTAGAAAATTATACATTTTTTAAATGATGCAAATTTTAAAAAGCTTTTAAAGGGTTAAAGAAAATAAATTTCCAGGGGGGCACTGAGTATTTTTTTTTTGAAAAGGGGATGGTAGGTCAAATAAATTTGAGAATCTCTGCATTTAATCATCAGTCCTAGGCCTTTTCTGAAAGATCAATAGTTCTTTGTGGAGCCACAAATACTCTTCTGGAGTTTCTCAACCTTTTGGCCAGATATCTTCATGAAGTAAGTCAGGCAAATTCTGGGCCACTTTCTAGGGATGCCAGAGCACTATCCCTTGTTTACCTGATTCCACAGCTGGAGTGTCCTCTGGGCAAGGTTGGAAAATTATGTTCCTCATGTCTCTTGTCTATTGCTCTCCCCTAGGGCTTTGAGTCTGATAAAACATTTGAATTGTTTCATTGCCAATATCTATGTCCTGTACAAGATGGTATTTTCAGACTTTAAAAATATGTATTTATAAAGACTATTAAAAAGTGCTGTGTTATAACCCAGTTAACTTCCTACTTTGTTTACTCCTCTTCATGACTTTGCCTAATACTCCAACTCCCAAATTCAAGTTACCCTTGAGAAGTCCCTGGGAAAAAATGTCTGGATTCTGTGAGAGTCCTAAGATTATCTAGTCCAGCCTTTCAATTTACAAATAAAGAAGCTGAGGCATTGGGAAGTGATTTGCCCAAGGTCATGTAAGAAGAAAGCTGGGAATTGAGCCCAAGCACTCTGATTCAAATTTAGTGCTTCCATAATGACAGTACTGCAAGGCAACCCCAAAGACCACTTACTCTAGCCTGTAGCTATATAGGAATCCCCTCTACAACTTCCCAACAAGTGATCATAGCACTTTTTCTCAAAGACCTCAGTGATTGCATCGTCTTTTCCTCTACCACCCCATTCTGGGTTGGAAAGTTTTTTCTTCACATCAAGTCTAAATCTACCTCTTTGCAGCTTCTACCAATTGTTCCTAGTTCTGCCATCCAGGACTAAGTAGAACAAATTTAATCCTCCTTCCACATGACAGGTATCCAGATATTTGAAGATGGCTAATGAATCCCCCTCTCCTCTACATCGTGACTTTTGTTGTTCAGTCATTTTTCAGTTGTGTTTAATTCATCATGACTCCATTTAGGGTTTTCTTGGCAAAGATACTGGAATGGTTTGCCATTTCCTTCTCCAGCTCATTTTGTAGATGAAGAAACCAAGGAAAGCAGGATTAAGTGACTTGTCCAAGGTCACACAGCTAGTAAGTATCTGAGACCAGATTTGAACTCAGGAAGATGAGTCTTCCTGGCTCCAGGCTCAGTACTCAGTCCATTGTGCCATCGAATTGCCCCAAGTCTTCACTACTCCAAACCAAATATCCCTAGTTCCTTTAGTTGATCCTCCTATTACATTGTCTTCAGTCTCCTTACAATCCCGATCAATCTCTGAATACTCTCTAACTTCTTAATGTCCTTCCTAAAAAAGTAGTAGCTAGAACTGAAACTGTGTTTCATATATGGTGCTTACCAGGGCAGAGTAGAACAGAAAAGTCACCACTCTAGTCTTGGATGCTAAGATTCTCCCAATGCATAGTTTTTGGCTATTGTGTAGCATTGTTGACTTAGCTTTAAGTCCACTAAAAGTTATCATCTAACCATTGGCCTCCTTCTTATACTAGAGAAGTTAACAGTTTAAAATGTGAGTTTATTGCTATTAAATTCTCGCTTATTTATGTTCATCCTATCATTATAGCATGGTCTTTTGGGATCTTGGCTAGCATCCAGTGTTAGTTATCTTTCTAAGCTTTGTGTCATCTGTAAATTTGATGAATGCCATCATGTACAGTATACTTTTGTTCAAGTCATTGACAAAAATGTAGCTCTATAGTTCAGGGATAAAGTCAGATCCCTAGAGTATCCTACTAAAGACCTTATTCCAAGTTAACATTGGACCATTGGTCATTCAAGCAGTTTTGAATCCACTTAACTACTATTTGCTAACCTCCATCTCTCCTTACACCTATGTTTTTTTTCCTCTTTCTCACTCTTTTCTTACCGAAGGCAATGTGACATAATGAATAGAGTGCTAGTCTTGGAATTTGCAAGATCTGGTTTGAATCTCACCCCTGATACTTATTAGCTGTGTGACCGCAGGCAAATTACTTAACTTGCGTGAGTTTCACTAGTGGTGGTTGTGAGAATCAAATGAGATAATGTATATAAAGTGTTTTATGAACTTTAAAGTGCTATAAATGTCAGTTTTCATTTAAAAATTTTTTTATTGATTTGGTTTCAGTCAGTTAACTGGCACTTATTAAGTATGGTGCCATGCCGAGTATTACAGATACAAATACAAGTAAAAAGAATGACAGTCTTTTTCCTCAAGGAGCTTACGTTCTAATGGGAGAAGACAATACGTAAAAGGGAACTAAAAATCGGGGGGGAAGCACCATCATGGAGAGACTTAGTGACAAAGTCTAGAAAGTCAGAAGCAGAACCAGATGGGGAATGCAGTCCTGAGTCCTTCCCCAAAATGGAGCCCCAAAAGGAGCTCTTCAATGGGTGAAAGGAATTACAGGGGCGAGGGGATGGTGATGAAGTCTGGAGAATCAGGAGAAGAACCAGGAGAGGAATGAAAGATGGTCCTCAAAGCATCTTACAAATACTCCCCCTCCCACCCACGATGTACTTCCAACTGAATCAATCGCCCAGTATCATGAATGTCGTTTAATTTGTTTAGTTCCCATTTAAAATTGTCATCTTTTATACAGTTGTAATTAGATACTCATTCTTGTGGTTCTGCTATTTTCTCTCTGCATCACTTCCTATAAGTTTTCCTATATTTAAATTCTTCAAATGTGTCATTCCTTATGGCACAATCATATTTTATTTCATTCACATACCATGATTTGTTCAGCCATTCCCAAATTTTATGGCCCACAATTTTCTGGTTTATTGCTCTTACAAATAGTGCTACTATGAATAGTCTCACAGAGATCAGTCTTTTTGGCTATTGTCAAATACCTCCTTGGTAACGGTATAAACTCTTTAGCAGTTTAGCTTTGTCAAGTGAACAATTCTGCAACTCTTTTTACATTTCTAAATCTTCTTCCAAAATGGTTGGATCACAACCCTACCAGCAGTGAATTAAGAAAGTGATTAGTTTACCTCATACCTACTGTTGAATCTTTTTATCGTTGATAGGTGTGAAGTGATCTCACTTGCTTTTATATACCTTTCTTTGGTTAGTAGTGAATTTGAACACCTTTTTAAATGGTTGCTGATAGTCTGTATTTCTTTAGAGAATTTTTTGTTTATAGGTTTTGAACACTTATCTATATGGAAATTACTTTTATCTTTTTGGTTTATGTTAATTTCCTATAGATTTTGGATACAGGGCTTTATGAGATAGTTTATATAAACTCAAATTATAGATTTAGGGCTGGAAAAGACTTCAATCTTAACTGCCTTCCTCATTTTACAGATGAAACTGAGATCCAGGAAGTTTAAGTGACTTGTCCACAGTCACACAGGTAGTATTTATCAGAGGCAGGATTTGAACCCATGTAGAAGGGAAGCTGGGTGGCATAGCAGATAGAGTGCTGAACCTGGAACTGGTAAGATCTATCTTCCTGAGTTCAAATCTGGCTTCAGACACTTACTAGTTGGCAAGTTGCTAACCTTGTTTGCCTTAGTTTCCTCATGTATAAAATGAGTTAGAGAAAGAAATGGCAAACCACTCCAGTATCTTTGCCAAGAAAACTTTAAATGGGGTCACATAGAGTCAGACATGATAAAAATGACTAAATGACAACTTTTTACTACACAGCCAAATTTTTCCTTAATCCATAACCTTTCTTTTCGTTCTAGTTTATTTCTTCAAAACCCCTTTTATTTTCATCCAATTTGAGTAGTCTATCTTATCCATTAAGTTTCCCTATCCACAGCTATAAAAGAGCATTTTTTTTTGTTCTAGGAGTTTTTAATAGCACTGCCTTTTATATTTAAGGCATTTATCTGTTATGAATTTATCGTGGTATATGATGTAAGATTTAGATCTCAGTCTATTTTTCTGCAAGTTTTCATAGTAATTTTTGCCAAATAGAGTTCTCTCCCTGCTACTTTGTATTCTTACACTTATCTAAGCCTTGATTAAATATTCAGCAACTTTTCAATTTTTTATCCAGATTATATAGTTTTGACATATATTTTGTAATATATTTTGAAATCTGATTATATCAAACCTCCTTCATTCCTGTTTTCTTCATCATTTCCCTAGATACTCTTGAACTTTTTCTCCTTCCATATGAATGAACTCTGGTGGCTTCCTATAAGCTCTAGTATAAAATTCTCTGACTTGTAAAGCCATTTTTGACCAGACCCTTTCTTACCTTTCCAGGCTTCTTATACCTTTCCCTTCTTCCCATTACTCTCACCCAATGTACTCTGTGATCCACTTGCCTCTGCCATTTCTTGAATAACACATTCCATTTTGGACTTTAGGCATTTTCTCTGGTTGTCCCCCATGTCTGGAGCTCTCTCCTCCTTGTCTCAGCCTCTTGTCTTCCTGGCTTCCTTCAAGTCTCAGCTAAGTTTCCATCTTGTGCAAGGTTTTCCCAGTTCTCCTTCATTTTAGTGTTGTCCCCCTGAGATTACCTCCAATTAATCCTGTATATATCTTGTTTGTACACAGTTTGTCCATAGGTTTGCATATTGTCTCCTCTATTAGACTGTGAGCTCCTTGAGGGCGGGAACTGGATTTTTTGTTTGTTTTGTTTTTGCCTTTCTTTGTACCCCCAGCTCTTAGCACAATGTCTGGCATATATTAGGTACTTAATAAATGCTTGTTAGCTGGCTGTTTGACAGTTTTGTTTTGTTTAATACTGGAAAATATTCCATATGTATGGCATTATATGGCATTAAATCTGTAGATTTGTTTGGTAGTATAATAAACGTGCAATTTCTACGTGACCTTGTCATGAACATTGACTATCTACTTAATCATCTTTTATTTATATGAAAATAGTTTTTTGCAGTTGTATTTATATAAGTCTTACTAGGTTAATTCCAGGATTTTGAATGCATTTCATTGTTTTAAGTTCTCTTTCTTTCATTTTTTTTTGTTACTGACATACTGATTTCTGAACTTGTTTTTCTCTCCTGCTAATTTGCCAAAACTATTTATTATTTTGATTAATTTTTCAGTTGATTCCTCCAGGTTTTCTAATTTGTGCCATCCACTATATTTGCTTTTCCTCTCCCCTACTTCCATTTGGATATTTCCATAGAAGAAGCAAACTGGCTAAGGATGCCAAAAGCAACAGGTCTTGATCTGGCGTGTTTTCACTTGTACAAGGAAAGGTGCTTAATAAGGCATCTGGAGGTATAAAGAAAAGAGAAAGTCATGGTGGGGTGGAGGTTAAGGACATATCTGAATCACAGTCACTTGGAAAACAGGGATTCCACTTGATAGTACATCTGGGATTTAGGCTGCGGGGGGTCCCCAGGTAAGATGAGCTACAGGTTATAGCAGGAAGAGGGGGGCCATGAATGAACCCAGTGAAAAATGATCCTTCTGACTTGGCATGTAGGGTACACTTCCTCCAGTTCTGTTTAGGTGTGTCTGAGTTCTTTTCTATATTACAATCAATTAATTTAGAAGAGGGCTAGGTGGTTTCTATGAAAGGGTGGAATATCAGTCAGATGGAGATGATTTCCTATATCTGGTATCTGGCAGGGAGGGGTCAAACAGTGGTCATGGAAGTTTCAAAGGTTAGAGTTTTAGATTGAGGATGGCCTATTGCAAGTGTAGGCAGCAGGTGGCACTATCGAGCAAGATAGACCTGAGCTCGCAGTGGGCTAGCTGGGAGAGTGGGGTGCAGGGAATCCCCTCTTTTGTGGAAACATAACTTTCTTTCCACTCCCTCCTTCATCTATGAAATGTTTTGGGTTTTTTTCCCCCCAAATCCAACCTTCCAAAAATGGCTGTCAGTGGTTTGAAGATGAAAGTACCATTACCCATAATTTGTTCCAGCTTTTTTTTTCCTCATCAGCTCCTGATTTGTTTCAAGGAGTAATTAAATCTTGATTTCACATGCTAGACTTATCTAGTCCACTACCACACTCCTCCTCTGCCCACTTCAAGACCCTTCGATCATTCCCAATAATCATTCTTTTCATCTCTAGAAAAAGGAATCCTCTCTTTCTGTTGGTAAGTCCTAAACAACACACAGATGACCATTTTTACTGGCCAACAGAGTTTGATAGTAGGCAAATAAGGTCTGAATACAAAACAAAGGATAAGGGAATGACTAGCTTGTCTACCTGTTAAATGGATGCAGCAGAGGGGTAGGAGTATAGTTTTGCTAGTGGGTAGAAGGGATTTCAGCCCATCTTATCCTTTGGGCCAACTCTTAATGCCCTGGACCTATGGATCCCTGTGTCTCCACTGTTATCTCATGCAGTCCAAGTCCATGTTCAGCTCTTCAGCCACTTCTTCCTGCTTGATTAACTCTCCTGTCTCTTCTCACAACTTGTTTTTAAAAAGGAAGGGTGGGGCAAACTTAGGGGTCAAACTTAGTCCTTCTCCCAGATCTTTCTGCCTAAAGGCTGGTTATACAAGAAAGGTTAGGCCTAGAACAAAAGATTTTTCTGGACTATCCCCAAAACAAACCATCATATTGTTGACAAAATAGAGAATCTTGCCTCCTTTTAAAATAATAACTGACATTTATGTGAAGTCTGAAAACTCTTTACATGCCCTATCTTATTTTTGTCTCACAATAATCCTATTAGATAGGTACAAGTAATATTAACACCTATTTTAGAGATGAAGAAATTGAAGCTCAGAGGTTAATTAACTTGTCTGTGGTCTTATAGTTAGAACATATAAGAGGCAGGATTTGAGCCCAAGTCTTTCCAGCTCAAGTTCTCTAACTTGTTAGTGACATACTTTTCTCCAAATCATTGTATATTTATTTAGTCTAGATCTTGCTTTTGCTTTTCTATGAAAATGTTCTATCCCACTTGAAGTAAGCTCTTTGAAGGTAGCTTTGTCTTTGGTATTTCAATCTCCAGTGTTTTGTATAGAGTAAATATTTAATAAGGTACTGTTGATTGGTTCATGACTCCAAGTCTAGCACTTTATTCACTATGTTACATCACTTCTCTTTGTAAATGTCTATTTCTTAATTTGTTTTTCTTGTCAGACTGCTGTAGCTAGAATGTCTTGTACTATGTTAAATAATAATGGTGACAGTGGGCATCCTTGTTTCACTCCTGGTCTTAGTGGAAAAGTTTCCAATGTTTCTCTGTTATAGGTATTGATGGCTCTTAGGTAGATACTTTTAATCACATTAATAAAATTCCCTTTTAGTTTTATGAGGCTTTTTAAAGTTTTTATGTTTTGGTGGAGGAGTTTCAATTATATCTATTGATATAATCAAATGTCTTTTTGTCTAAACTAGTATTATATGCTTTATTATGCTAATGTCATAATGTTGAATTGTTCATGGTATAAATCCAAACTATAATGAATAATTGTTGGAGATTGATAGAACTTTTTCCCCAGAATTTATGTGATAGTTTTATATCAATGTTGCCTTTTTCCTTTTCCCATGAAATCTCAGGTCCACCTAAAAGAAACAAACATTTTACTATTTAGATCTTTTAATAACTAGTCAACTTTTCCTTTAAGAATTTGGTTATTACATTACTTGGTGTGTGTGTGTATATATATATATATACATATACATATATATATGTACATATATATTTAATATTGATACTGTTTATTAATTGTGGTATTCTGTCTATCTCAACAGTATTTCTTTTTGCTATCACCTTATGCAAAATGACTTTCAATTTATACCTTTTTGGATTCAACTAAAGTATAATAGATTTTATTTCCATCCTGCACTTTTAATTTGTATAAATTCCTGCACTCTCAAGGTATTTCTTGTAAGCAGCAAATTGCTAGGTTTTGTTTTCTATTCCGCTCAGTAATTTGCTTCTTTTTAACTTGTGAATTCAGTCCATTAACAACACAATTTATAATATAGGTTGTCCAAAAAGTCTTAGTGTAGTTTAAGCTATTAAAGCTCTGTTTAAGCTATTAAAGCTGTGTTTAAGGTGTGACTTAAAAGCTATGATAGACTTAATCCCAACTTACCACATGTTAACATTGAGTCACTCTATTCTCTTGCATTCTCAAGAGGAAAGAGTGCTGATTGGATATCAGAGTGCCTGGACTCAGATCCTGGCTATATTAATAATTTTATGAATATAACAACAAAAATAATCCCATTTTTTCTATCAATGAGACTGGAACAATTATTGTATTTAGACTCCAATAACCATGTTTCAGGACGTGGAAATGTTACTAAAGAAAATGGACAGGAAGAATAACTGGATTTGACAAAGAATTTACAGAAAAGGTCTATGAAGATGATGGAAATTTTGTAGACGTTGAAGGATCAGTTCTCAAAATATGTGAAAGAAGGGAAGATACAAAATAGAAAAAAAAGTCATGGAAACTGTTCCTATGGGGGGGAGAACAATAACTATCAACTCCTATGCTTGCTTTCTTAGTACCACAGAATCATTATGAGTGTATATCAAGGGTATCCTTGATGAAGGGAACATTAGAGGTAGTAAGATCAGATCCAATAAAGTAAGAGATAAGGCTGTAAATTTAAGAAGGACAAAATAAAACTAAAAAAACTCAGAACTTAGTTTGTATTTGTATTGTAGATAAAATCAGAGCCATAACTACCATGGGACTAGTATAGCTTTCCTTATTGAAAGGGATTTGCAAACTACTGCCCAGGACCAAATCTGCCAGCTGCCCATTAACAATGGTTTTTAAGGCTGACTTTCACAAATTATATTCTACATAGATTGTATCTTTAGAGTCACACAAATTGACTCAAAGGTACAGAGATTACTCAAGATTAGATCCACTGGATCTCACTGCTTATTGTTTATTTTTTTTAAGTACTTGGTTCTTCAATGCAAAATGAAGCTTCAAATGGTCTCCAACAACAAGGTGTTTCCCAAGGATATAATAAGACCATATAAGATACCTAGATTGATGCAAACATAGAGATAACTTCTGCTTATCATTATCAATCAAGGAGTAATGCAGGGAGATGTGTACTTCCCAAAAGTCCTGTAGTCCCAGAAGATATCCAGCATGACATTCAAATAGAAGCTAGTTTCTCTATTAATGAAGTGTTACAGAAGCTCTTGTTCACGAGATGATATTGTGCCAATTATATCAAGTCTGAGAGCACTATGGAGCTTCTTAAATGAGATTCAAAACTACTGAAGAGTTCTAACAGGGAAAAACCATGTAGATGAAGAATGCCTGTTGTCTAGGCTATGATATGCAGTTGATGGAAAGGCCATTAAAGTTCATTAGTCTGTGTGTGTGTGTGTGTGTGTGTGTGTGTGTGTGTGTGTGTGTGTGTATCTTGGACACGCATTACAAATGGGCAATGAAGTGGGACCAGAATTAAATAGGAAAGGGAGAGGAGACTGAATTACATGTGAAAAATTGTACAGAATTTTTAATGATTTCAACCTGCTCTCTGACACATAAACCCATCTTTTTAATATTCTGCAATATTCTGCCAGTGATGATGTTTGACTAGGCATCATGGAATGTACCACAATCTTCAAATCATCAGAGTTGTGGGTCACCAAAAAGAAAGATATTTGGTGGATACAAATAGGCTCTAACATTTTATTAATGGCTACTTGAATGAATGTAAAGAGTAGATAGAGTAAGACGTAGGACTAGAAAAGGATGTAGCCCAATCATGTAGTGAGAGAGAGGAAAAAGATATGTATTAGGACCTGACTTGTATCTCTTAATATCTTTTAACTTGGATAGTGTGAGCAGAAGAATTATTTCACTGATTTTTGGTTGCTTTTCTGGAATTGCCTACATAAGGAGGTTGGGTTTACAATGACACTGAGGCTTTAGAAAGGGATTTAGAAGTAAGACTTGCCATCTTGGTGTCCTTTTAAAAAATAAGTAGTAATTTGTACCTTATATGATTCTGCCTAAAATGGATTTGCATCATTTCCCGTAGACTATTATTAGCACTTGGCATCTTCAGTGGAGATTTCACTATTTTTATGTGTCTTTTGCAGGGATGATAGGACAATGTTGCATGTGGAGTTTCTTGGCCATTAAAAGACTTGTGTCTTGATAGACAAGCCTTTGAGCTCAGAGGAAAAAATTGGATTCTCAATAAGGAGGAAAATAGTTTTGATTTGGGGTAGAAAGAATAAGGTCACAGCCACAGTTATAAATGAGTAGGGGTAGAACTGTTTTGAAAGCTGTGTGTTCTTGTTAATGAAACAAGTTTGAGGATTAGTAGTTGATACGGTGGGGAAATTGATCAGATGACTCCTGATCAATTGATTTCCCTCCAGCCTAGTTGAATAAAAATACAGACTATAAGGGGAAGGTAACAGAGACAATGAGGTATGAAGATTTAAGAGGTATTTTCATTTTGTTATCACTTTATGAGTTATTAATAAGGTCTCAAATCAAACTTCAAGGTACCATGTTCATGGTTTCTCTTTAAAAGGCAACATGTGCTCTGTTGTGAGTCAGTTGAAGTAGGAAATAGTTCTGAGGAGGCTGAGATCTGTAAATTGAGAAGATAGTTGGTTATGGAAGGACCAAGCCCTTAAAAGGGAATCATTCATTGATTCTAGGGAAGATTCCTTTTTCTTTCCTGGTGGCTACCCCCTTTGGACCTTGGAGCAGAGATACTTGCCCAGTAGTGGATACCAAGCCCAGCAAGAAGTAGGTCTAGGGGATCCAAAAGGTATGCTGAGAGTGAGGGAGAGGAGAAGCAGCACTAGGATAGCATGAGAGGAGAAAGGACATTGGGACTCTGCAGCATGAGCCCTTTTGCCCACAAGTATTCTCTAAGTGTATACTTCCCTATTGATATACTAAGTGTGTTTGTGTACTTTTCTCACTCAAACTGTCTGTATTTGTAGGAGGGTATACCTCAGGTTTAGGGATAGAATGCATTGTAACTACTGTTCTCATTATACTATCTCAGCAAATGACTTGTTTTGAGTAATTATATCATCTGGCTGACTCTTAAAAATAAATACACCAGTGGGGGCTTGTGAAGTATGACTTTTTTTTGAGAGCACAGCCCCACAGAGTACCTTGAACCTGGGGGTAGTCAGCCTGCTGAGGGCCTAATCAGCAAGATCAACTCTGAGGCAATGCTACAAGAACAGGCAGAGAATAAAAACTTGTAGAATAAAAAATAAGTAGAACCAATCCTAAAAGAGGCAGCCAGTGTGAAAAAGAAAAGGGAAATGAGATTTGAAAGGATCTTAGAAATTTTCTAATCTAACCGAACTGATTTTACAGATGAAGAAAATGAGACTGAGAGATGTTAAATGTACAAAGTCATACAACTAATTTGGGTGGGGGAGCATGCAGAGAAGCACTGGGATTAGAACTGTGGGCTTTTGACTATTTATTCGATTTTCTTTCCTTCTGTCCAATGTTAACCTCTCAAAAATCTACTGAAATAGTAGGGAATATGGCAAAAATACAGAGAGGGGAGAAAATGGTTTACGCTTTAGTGGAAGATTATGTTTCTGAGTTGTTTTTGGCCAAAACTGTGACAGAAATTGGAACTTATGGCTAAAATTCTGAAGCAAGTACTCTGCCCACTCTGAGTATGGCTGTTATTCTTTCTTCCTCAAACTTTTCTCACTTTGCAAAATGAATGGAACACCTGGTTTGGCAAAAAATGCAAAGGCTCTGGCTATGAAATTGTACTGCTTTTTCTACCTCTGTATTTTTAAAGGAAAAATCAGGGAAGAAGCGAAGGCTGAGGTAGCTCGTGGTGATACATTTTGCCCAGGTTCTTTTGAAACTCAATCTACCCACAAATTATATTGGATTGAGAAGATGTTTCAGTAAAGAGAGTCCATGTCTCCTATAAACACGAAGTATGGGAGATAGAAAGGCGAAAACATGATTTTTTTTTGTCAGCATAGTTCTTGATTTTCTAATCATGTTACCCTCACTCCATATGTGACATGCTTTTCTTCTCCCTTCTAAGTTGACAGACTCGGGGAAAGCCATGACATAACAGCCTTAGTCTCTTTGTAGTTGTCACAAACTCCTAGTTAATCAATTTCAGATAAACTTCCCAAAAAGCATAATTAAACTGGATCTAGAGTTTTCCATCTGTTCCTCAAATTGCCATTTTTGATGTGTGGGATAAGGCTGGGCTGCTGGGTTATGTGACCAAGAAAAGTAAGAGTTTGGGAATACATTAGCCAGTCCAAATAATAATTTATCAGCAACTGCAATTTGGACAGAGACACACATACAGCATCTGACAACTGGCCAGAGTTGAATTTTTTCTATCACAACTATGTTTTGGTGCCGGATTTGTGATACACATCACAAATTCATCATCCATTTCTTCCTTCTGGTGAGGTGATCTGACTCCCATGATACATTTCTCCTTTCTTTATGCTTCACCCACATTCTCTAAAATTCTTGCTTTCTTAAGTTCATGAATTTCCATACAAGAATACCTTTTTCTCCATATACAATGCTACTCTACCATCCATAACTAATTAAAAAAATAGGCTATACCTTCTATGGAAATGTTCTAGTTAAGGGGTATATCCCATATTACTTCATTAGATTAAGATCTCTAATTAAGGAGGTAATGTGATAAAATGGAAAGGAAGAGTGGAAGGGAGTAAGCATTTATATAGCATCTATGACATGCCAGGCAATGTGCAAAGTGCTTTACAAATATTACCTCATTTCAGGGAGCTGGATGCTCAGTGGTTAGGGTGCTGGGCCTAGAGTCAGGAAGACATAGGTTCAAATCCGGCTTCAGGCACTTACAAGTACATGATACTGGACAAGTTACTTACCCTCTCTTTGCTTCAGTTTCCCTGATCTGTAAAATGAGGATGAACATAGCACCTACCTCTCAAGGCTTGTTGTGAAAGTCAACTGAGATTCTGCCCCCCACCATTAGATTGTGAGCTCCTTGAGGGCAGGGACTATCTTTTGTCTCTTTTGGTATCCCCAGTGCTTAGCACAGTGCCTGTCACCTTGAAGGTGTTTGACAAATGTTTATTGATTTTACTGATTTGATTTATTGATTTACTGCTCTGGAATCAGGGGGCCTGGGTTTAAATTGTACTTCTCATGTTTGCTGCCTGTGTAAATGTGGCATATCATTTACCTTCCCAGGCCTCAATTTCCTCATCTGCAAGATAAGGAGGTTGGACTTGATGGCCTCTGAGGTGCCTCCTAGCTCTTATAATTTGTGATACAGCTATTTTGTTATATAATACTTATATTACATAATATTAATATGCTAATATATGATAATAAAACATAGCTGACACATCCAAAAATTATCTTATTTCATCTTCAAGATAATATAGTTATGTGACCCTGAGAGAGTCATTTATGCTGAGCCATAGTCTCCCCATCTATAAAATGGCATGCCTCAAGTTAATGGCCTATGCCTCAAGTTAATTTTCATGGGCTCTGTGGTAATGAAAGTCTATAGAACACCTTGCAAAAGATTTCCCTGGTGGTGGTAGAAGGTCAGTGAGACATGTAGCTAGGAAATGAAACCAGATGTTGGAGATTGGGACAAGATATTATATCTGCTATTCTTGTCTGCCTACTGTTCTTTTTCTTTCTTTAAAAAATACATTTACATATAGTAATTTTTCTTTCCTTCCTTGCCTTCCTTTCCTTTCCTTTCCCTTCCTTTCCTTTCCTTTCCCTTCCTTTCCTTTCCTTTCCTTTCCTTTCCTTTCCTTTCCCTTCCTTTCCTTTCCTTTCCTTTCCTTTCCTTTCCTTTCCTTTCCTTTCCTTTCCTTTCCTTTCCTTTCCTTTCCTTTCCTTTCCTTTCCTTTCCTTTCCTTTCCTTTCCTTTCCTTTCCTTTCCTTTCCTTTCCTTTCCTTTCCTTTCCTTTCCTGTCCTTTCCTTTCCTTTCCTTCCTTCCTTCCTCCCCCCCCATCTGTCTCTGTCTCCATGTTTCTCTCCCTCCCTCTCTCCCTTTCTCTCTCCTTCCCTCTCTCCCTCCTTCTTTCCCTCCATCCCTCTATTTTCCCTCCCTTTCTTTCTCCCACACTCCTTTCTTCCCTCATTTCCCCTTCTCATTTAGATGATGCCACAAGTATTATGAATATTATGTTGGGATTCAACGGAACTATCATTCTGGCTTGTTATGATAACTTCTACTGGTAAGGTGAGGCCTAGCCAGTGTGCTGTTAGAAACACAGTGAGAGAGAAGTAGATGAAGTTGACTTGGCCTTTCCTCCCAGCTTTAAGCTTAAGTACCATTGCCGCCAGAGCCTTATAAATTTCTATAGAATTCACTTCTCCATTGCAACTCCATTCAACAAATGGGTATTCAGCACCTATTGAGTGTAAACCCCTGTATTTGCAAGGCATTTTAAAGAAAGAACTGGAAGAATATCAGTCCTTCCCTTTTTCCATTCCCCGCCTCACCCTTGTCCAGGCCCTTCGCCTCACATTAGGACTTCAGCAATTATGCTAAATTATGTGTATTAACAATAATGCTGTTAAGAAACTGGTACAGGGACCCGTTTCTCTAAGCTCTTTGTATCCCCACAACCTACTATGCTTTACTATACCCCCATATATGGACACCCCACAAAAGCACACACTTATTGCTCTGTAAATGTCTACTGAAACTAACCAGTACAGTAATATTAAAACTATGACTAGTCAGAGAAGAGTGTGTTTATTCTGAAAAGTTTTCATGGTCTTTCTCTCTGAATTTGGAATTAATGTTGGTTTTTATTTTATTAAGAACATCAGTCTGCCATTATGTGATGTGACTGACTATATTTAGTAGCATGAAATTGTAAGACATCTTTCCCTTTTTGCCAGAAGTCGTATTTTCTGGATGACTGACATCTTCTTTACCAAAGTTATTGGTCAGTATCTCGTGGTATGGAAGTCCTTAAGGGCTATGCTAGCATAGGACAGGCAAAACTCAGGAAAAAAAGAATTAAATAGAGTTTATTAAAAGTATGTCAAAGAAACAGATCAGTAAGATCAGCAAGGGATTCCCAAAGGGACCAGCTTTTGTTGATAGCTTTCATAATGAGATAAAAGTAATTCAAATAGGTCTAGGTCAGCAAAGGGGGATTGGCCAATTGTATCTCAGCTCTTCCCCAAGGTAGCAAGTGTGTGACAATTGCCAGGTACAAACAGGTAAAAGGTGATTGCTACAGCAAAGAAAAGTCAAGTTTTCTGTTGTGTCCATACAGAATGGACTTTTCCCCTGTCCCCATTGCTACTCCTCTGGCATGTTATAGTAGCTGTTACTTTGTTAAACCTTTAGGCATTTTATTCTCCCTCACCACCAAAACCTACTTCTCTATGGGTACTTACCAGCTGGAAAATGTTCAGGTATCTGTACAATGGTGGATTATGCCCCTTTGTAGACCAAAGCCAGGATGGAACATTTGGCGTCATCTTTTCTAGCCCCTTCATTTACAGATGAAAAAATGGGAGGATCTGTCACAACAATGCTACTTGCTGCTACTGTGGCTGCATAAGGCCAGTAACACCAGCACACAGGAGGGCTGCTAGCACAGATTCTTTGATTTGCTTTTCTAAGGAAAGCAACTTTAAAAGGTTAACAATCTCACTTTAATTAAACATACATATATCATTCACTTAGTTCAGGGGAAAAAGCCAGCACCCTGAACTTCAGAGAGAATACAAACAGAAATTACAAACATGCATTATGTAAACAGAGAAAAATAACACAAATCAGCAGACAGGCAGAATTCTAGCTGTCTGTCTAAGCAATACATAAACAGTTACCAGAGAGAGAAGCAACAACATCTGGGTTTTTCAAAGCCAGGGGGCTCCTAACGACGGCTACACAGAGTCTCGTCTGGTCAAATCACATGACACTCTTCCAGTGAGTGAGAGCCCCAAAACAAAACACCAACCTCAGATCATATATACCCTTCTCAGGGTCAGAGGGCGTCACAACCATGTGACTCAAATCCATGTGAACTAGGTTTTGTTTCTTAAGAAGGTCATCATAGACTCTCAATTCAATCAAAGACTCCTGATTGAAACAAAGGCAAGACTCATTAAAGGCACTTGCAACCTTAAAGTTAGCTATTATCATTACTCTTTCAGAAGGACATTTCAAGTGTAGGTATATGAATCTTTCAGTACTACATTCAGGTGGTGAAGAAATCTAGCTGGGAGGGAGAAGGTCATCAGGAAAAATAGTTCCTAGCCAGATGTTATGTAAAAACTTTTCAAGGTTGTGAGGTCCTTTTAAAATATGTGTTCCGACTCCTTTTTGCAAAGAGCCATTTTCCGTTTGAAAACATTTTTGGTTTTAAATTATGCTTTGAAAAGAGTTTTTCCAAAAATTTTCAAGGTACCATGGGAACTAGGAGTAGTAAAACTCTTGAAATAATGGCCTGCCTCCATCACATTACAGAAAATTTTTTAAAAAAGATTGATTATTGATCATAGAATTTCAATAAGATGTGAGTGAGAGATTTGAGGAGCCAGGTAATAGTTGTTTTGATTACAAAAGGTTAACAACTTCGGAAAATTAAACAAAGGATCCCTTATTTGGAGTGTCAAGATGACAAAATCAAAACTTGTCACCCTTATGAAGAAATATATAGCTAATTGACTTTTTCTCCTCCTTTGCAACTATTCGTTCCCCTTAACCAGGCTCTAAAGGAAGACTCCTCCCCATCCATGATGATGGCCCCCATCATCCATCTTTGCCTAGAGAATTAGCCAGAATTTTTAGGTTTCTGTGGTGCTCACTTTGTTGGGAAAAATTGCCCACTATTTAAGTTAGACACATTGGAACAAATGGGAACCCCAGCTAGTAGGTAAGTAGAAATAGGCAGCCATGTAGCAGCTCTCCTGAACAAGTTTAAAAAAATAATCTTTTTGGGGTAGCTGCAGTGAAAGGCTTGGAGTTGGCAAAGCTGCCTTGGCACAGTAAGCCTATAAGACAGGCTCTGTTTACTTTTGTTTCCCAAGATTTGCATGCCAGCGATGTGGAGGGCAGTAGCAATGATTTATGTTTAAGAGATTATTTATTTATTTATTTGCTTGACAAAATGCTGCTATTGCAGTAAGCCTTGGGTGCCTAACTTCTAATAAACCACACAGCCTTAGCAGCTGGGCGAGGTCAAAAGAGACAGACTGTGTTTATATTGAGGAGGTGTCAAGTCAAAGGCATTACTTGCCAGAAATCCAACGCAGATGAATTTGCCATGTCCTGCCAATTCAGACACCCAGTACTTCCAATGTAGTTGAGAACAATGTCTATGGAGGGCTTCCAAATGGAGAGGCATCACCCAGGACACCTTTTGTAAAGCCTGAAACTAGGGACTTTCATAGGAGTGGTTCTGTTTATATAGATATTCCAGAGAGAGTTTCCAAGGACAGATTCCAAATCTGGGGCAATAGATTTAGGACTGACATATTGAATCGTGTCCAGAATCAGTGTCAACCTGGGCAAATTCTCAAATGCTGGGAGAAAGGTTAAAAAAAACCTAATGAGAAAAGAGTAACTGTGGAACTTGTTACAGATATTTATGCATTGATATGTATAGTGTATATCATTTTTCTTAAAGCACTTTGAAAGATTGCTTTTGAAAAATTCCTCATTATTTCTGACTTTCGAGTATCTTACAAAATTGATTGGAATGTTTCAATATTTGAGTATTAATTGTTTACCTACCCCCCAAAAAAGCACATAACGTAATCATTGTCCTCAAATGAGGCCTTGTGAAAACTGTTGGCCTCACATATGTATGCGCAAATGTACAAATTTTGGGTAGCAAGCAAGGTCAACTAGAAATACTAATGCAAGGAGGAAAATGTGGAATAGGAATTACTGAGACTTGGAGAGATGAGATTGGTGGAATATAATTCGCTTATTATTTTGGTTTTTAAGTTATTTTCTATTTTCTAATTTATTTTATGCCCTGCCTCTGGCACACCATGGCTGGCTGACCTTGGCCGAATCATTTTACCTCTCAGTTCCCTAGAAAGCTTTCTAAAACTGTATGTTATAAAGAAGGTGCTGCCTTGCAGTGGTAGAGGAAATTTCCTCATTTGAGAGTCCCCCATATCAATGAAATCACAGGTCTAAAACCAGTCCCACTACCGGTCCAGTTCACCACTCCAATCCCCATTGAACAATTAACACAACAAAACACTCCTGGCAAATCTCAGTTGGAAAGCAAAACAAACTTCCATATTGGCCATGTCCAAAAAGGTATGTCTCATTTTGCATTTTAAGTGCATCCCCTCTCTGGTAGGAAGTCGGTGTTATATTTCATCTTTAGTCCTCTGGACTCATGGTTTATGGTTGCACTAATCAGAGTTCTGAAGTTTTTCAAAGTTGTTTCCTATAATGTTGTTGTCATTGTATACATTTTTCTCATTGTTTTCACTTCACTCTACTTCAGTTCCTGGAGGATAGCTTACAAGTTTCTTTTAAAATTGTCCATTTTGTAATTTCTAATGACATAGTAATATTCCATTATGTTCATATCCCACAATTGGTTTAGTCATTCACCAATAGGTGGGAACCTCTTTAGTTTCCAGTTTGGGGCTACTATGCTATAATGAGCTGCTATAAATATTTTCGTACATACAGGCCCTATTCCTCTTGGATCGCTGAGTAATAGGCCTAGTAGCTGTATAGACAGGTCAAAGAGACATAGTTTAGTAATCTTTTTGGCATAGTTCTAAATTGCTTTCCAGAATGGTTGGTCTAATTCATAATTCTACCAGCATGCACTAATGTGCCTTTTTCCCCACAGTCCCTCCAAAACTTGTCATTCTCCTTTCTTTGCCAATCCTATGGGTATGAGGTAGAAACTCAAAGTTGCTTTAATTTACATACCTCTAATTACTAGTGATGTGGAATATTTTTCATGTGGTTATTGATTATCTTTCTTAATTTTTATGAATGTGACAAACATCAACAAAGCATGAATATTTTCTTATATGAAGAACAGAAAAGGAGGATTCTGTATAACACCATAAATCTTTTTTTTTGGTACAGGTTGGCTTTTTAAAGTATATATTAAATTTGACTAATTAGTTCTACCACTGCCAAGCTTGCCTATGTTTCGTTCTGAAATTCCTCCTGCTCTACTGTGTTTATTTTTAGAAACATGGCATTGATGTTCTTTTCTTTTTTGGCGGTGGGGGAGTGGTAGCAATGTCACTACCCAGATACTTGGTAATTCCCTGTCTCACCAAAAAAACAAAACAAAAAACCCTCCTTTATAACAAATAAGTTTAGTCAAGCAAACAAATCCAAACATTGACCGTGCCTGAAATGGATGGTTCATTCTGTACTTCAATGCCCTCACCTCTTTGCCAGTGAAGGGATCAGCATAATTGTTCATCGATCTTCCAGAATCTCAATTGGTCCTCAGTCAAGGTTCTTAAACCTTTCGAAGTTGTTTTCATTAGCAATGTTTTAATTGCTAATGTAATTGCCAAGTCATTGTGTAAATTGTTTTCCTGGTTCTTCCCACTTCACTCTTTTTGTTGTTCAGTCCAGTCAGTTGTTTTAGTTAAGTCCAACTCTTCATAATCCCCATTTGAGGTTTTCTTGGCAAAGGTGTTAGAGTGGTTTGCTATTTCCTTCTCCAGCTCATTTTGCAGATGGAGGAACTGAGGCAAATAGGGCTAAGTGTCTTGCCCAGCTACTAAATTTCTGAGGCCAGATTTGAACTCAGAAAGATGAGTCTTCTGACCTCAGGCCCAGCATTCTATCCATTGCATCACCTAGCTGCCCTACTTCACTCTACATCAATTTATAAAGCCTTCTCAGGTTTCTCTGAATCAATCTCTTTTGACATTTCTAATGGAATAACAATATTCTATTACATTTATATGCCATAATTTATGTACTTTCCAATTGATGGGTACCCCTTTGGTTCGAGTTCTTTATTTCTTTGGGGTATGTGCCTGTGTTACCACTGGGTCATAGGGAATGCACATTTCAGTGACTTTAGGAATCAAGTTGTTTTAGAGAATAGTTGGACCAATTCATAACTAAGCCAGGAGTACATTAGTGTACTTCTCCTCCCACATGACCTGCAACGATTTTAATTTTTCTTTTTTGTCAGCTTTGTCAGTTGAAAAATAGAACCTCAGAGTTGTTCATTTCAATTTCAATTTGTCTTGTTATTAGTGATTCCGAGCATTTTTTCATGTACTTGTTCATAGCTTGATTTTCTTCTTTTGAGAATCACCTTAATCCTTTATCTACTGAGGAATGACTTGGTCTTATATATTTGAATCAATTCTTATTTATCTTGGATATCAGATTGCTATCTAAGAAATTAGTCATTACAAAGATTTCCCCAGTTAACAGTTCCTCTTCTAATTCTAACTGCATTGATTTTGTTTGTTCAAAGACCATTCAATCTTATGAAATCAAAATTCTTTCTTTTCTTTCCTATGATCTTCTGTCCCTTGTTTGGTCAAACACTCTCCATACTTATGAAAGAAATCTCTTTCCCTGTTCCTCTTATTTGCTTATGCTTTGACCTTCTATATCTATAAAACACTAACCAACCAGATCCCCATTGCCTGAATATCAGCTATGCTACATTTTACTCCTCTCCCAGGGTTTTCTGGGGATTAGTTGTGTCTAGGCTCTCTGCAAATGTCTCCAGCCCCATTGATAGTTCTCCCAATTGTAAGCTATGTCCCTTGAACTCTAGTTCCATTTAGCTACTTGACAGTAGAATTAGCTTTTACAAAAATATTTATTTCATAGGATATAATCTTAAATACATAAACTTACTGCCCAAAATGTGGGAGGAATAATCTCCTGCTCCCCCTGTATTATCTCATTCTCTGAGGTAGGGAAGAGCATTAGGTTTACTACTTAGCTCAGTTCCTATAGAGCCTAGTTCTGGGTCTAGTCTAAAGTTCTCTTCAGGCTTGAGAAACAGTCACCCTGGCTGGGTTGGCTGTACCTATCTATCCCCAGCCCATCTCACCAGGAATCCTGGCTTTAGGGTCTCCACGGCTCAAACTCCTGGGTCCAGTACCCTGCCTGTAGCTGAACCTGAGAAGGACAAATGACATGAAACAGAAGCAAACACGAATGTCCCTAGACCCATTTTCCAACTAGGATGAAAGAGGGAGTAGGTATAGAAAGCTCTTCCCCTCTTACCAGTTCAGTTCATGGTACCTCTGCTGTGAGCAAACTGTGATCCTTATCCTTTGGAAATAACAGGAGAGAGCACAAGCCAGAAAGCATGGTAGGAAGAACAATCATTTCAGTCTCACCAGTGTTAAAGATGAAACCTGTTCTGGTTAGACAGCCAATCAAAGGAGCCAATATGGGAGGGGACACAGAGACCTACCATGTTAGTCCATCTGGGTACACTCACATAAGCATGGGTCACATCTAGGTTCTATATCAAATTGGAGTTTATTATGTTATATATAGTATGAGACGATGATCCAAACCTAATTTCTGTTAATCTGCTTTCCAGTTTTCCCATAAGCTAAGTAGTAACAAATGCCTTGTTACTCCAGTAACTGGAGTTCTTGAGTTTTTTCAAACATAATTTTTCATGTTTAATTGCTTTTGTAACTAATGTGTTCTGTTTGTCAACTTTCTATTTATTAATCAGTACCAAATAGTTTTAATAATTACTGCTTAGTAGTAAAGTTTGAGATATGGTGTTGCAAGGCTACATTCCTGGCCTCTTTTGGTCCCTTTTTAAAAATTCAGCACTATTGACCTTTTGTTTCAGTAGATAATTTTTGTTATAATTTTTTATAACTCTACCAAGTTATTTCTTGGTCATTTGTTATGATATTGAATCTGTAGATTAATTTAGGCAGTATTGTCATTGCTGTTACAGTGGCATGGCCCAACCATGGTCAATGAGTATCTCTCCAATAATTTTTTAGAAATTTTTGTAAACAGAGTTTTGTAATTGTACTAATGTAATTCTGGTGTATCTTGGTAGATGGATTCCCAGATAACCCTTATTGGATATTTCTAGGTATAAATCCAATCTGATTTTATATCCAAAAGATTATACGATAATTGATATATACTGAATGTGCTGCTATAGCCTCTTTACTAATATCCATTCAATATATTTGTTTTTATTATTCATGAGGTATGTTGGCCTATATTTTTTTTCTCTACTTTGCCTCTCCATAGTGTCAGGACCATGTTTGTTTTATGGTAGGAACTTAGTAGAATTCCTTCTTTTATCTGTTTTTGCAAACTACTTATATGATGTTGGTGTTTTGGGTTTTTTTAAAATACTTGACAGATTTCACTTGTAAAACCATGTGGTCCTTTTTTTTTCTCTTGGAATTGATATATGGCTTTTTTCATTTTCTTTTTATGAAGTCGGGTTATATAAGTTCTCTAGTTTTACTCCTGTTAATCAGGATATTTTGACAAATTTTCATCCAGTTCATTTGTTAGCACTTTTGTTAGCATATGTTTGGGCAAAAATTTTTTTGATGTCCTTTATTTTTTCTTAATTTGTTGGGAGTTTTTCTTTTTAAGTTTTGCTATGGTAATTTGATCATCCCTTCCCCACCTCTACTCTGTCTACCTGTCTGTCTCTCTGTATGTTTGTCTGCTTCTTTGTGTCTCCATGTCTATCTATCTCTTTTTTTAGCCTTTTGATTTTGTTCTAGTATTTCTTGCTGTCTTATGGAGGTTAGATTTCTGACTTGTCCACCTTTATTGTCAGGGAATCAGTTACTTGGGTAAAATTTTGCCCTTGTGTTAAGTTGCTTACTCTCCTTTCCTCTAAAGCTCTCATTTCATTTATGAAATCTTTTTCTACTGCTTATTTCAACACTTCTAGAATTCTAATAAAATTTGTGTTAAAACCATACCTCTGAGGGGCTCCCTGTAGTTACTGTGGAGTAAACTCCAATCCCTTCCTCTAGTCTTGTATCCTGGATGTCCTTGGATCCATTACATTTTTTAATCATTAGTGTCTTTTTCTCTTTATTCACATTTCTAGCTTTACTTCCTGAATTCCTGGAACCTTTGGTTAAAGGTAGGCTCTGACTGTTCCTGGACACTTGGATAGGATGGTGGCTCTGCATAGTCCTAATTTTTAGCATCTGAGGTCCTGATATTGACCCTCTCTCTCTTCTACTAATGTCTGCTCTCCACAAAGTACTGGCAGGTCTCAGGCTTGCCTGCATCCCAGAGCTCTTCCAGACTGTCAGAGGCAGTTCATGTCAGCTTGCTTTAAACTTTCAGAGCCCCTAGCATATATGGATGGATCATTTTCCTCTTAGTAGGAGCCTTACTGGGGCTCAGAGCTCTATATTACCTAACTATGGAGTACACCAATCTGTAAATGCCCATATGTAAGGCATGCCTCATTGTCCAGGGGCTTCCTGATTGCCTTACTCCGAGGCTATTGAAGCTAGAAGACCCCTGAGTGTTGTAGTGACTTCTCTACTTGAACCTTCCTTCTGGTATCTCCTTTTGCTGACAAGAGCCCCACCATTTATCTCTCTCAGGATGACAGTCAACATCTTACCAGGATCTTTTCTTCCAAATAACTTCTTCACAACATTATCTTCTCAACAAAATAAAGGTTAAGCTTGGACCTCTCAAATGTCTCTTCAGAATTTCTCAAGGAAGACATTCAACTCAGATAGCCTTTCAGGAAAAAAAATTCTCTCAATCCTTTCTGTTATTCCCATAGTTCCTCTCTAGCTATGAGAGGTGACTCTCTCCATAAGGGCAGATGTACTATAACTCCTCAAGATTCTATTCCTTCTCTCTTAAAGATATAGTAATAATTCCCAAAGTCTCTGTGAAAGAGTTGACCTAAAAGAGGCTTACGCAAACATGGGTTTTGATGTTTCTGTCGTTCTTCCACTCAAATAATCCTTTGAGATTCTTTTAGGTAATGGGAGGGGAGGAAGTGAAAAGGAACAAAGAATACTGTATAAGCATTTGTATGGTACCTACTCTGAACCAGACACCATGCTAAATGCTTTTTACAAACTATCTAATTTGATCCTCATAACATCCATGGAGGGCAGGGGGGTTGCTGTCATTATCCCTAGTTTACAAGTGAGGAAACTGAGGCTTAAATTAAGTCACTTGCCCAGGGTCATACAGCTAGAAAGTATCTACAGCCAGATTTGAACTTGGGTCTTCTTGATTACAAATCCAACACTCTTTTCCACTTTGCCACTAGGGGCCTCACAAAATGAAAGTAACCCTGGATTCCTGGGATCTATGCTGGTAATTGATAATGCATTCTACTACAGGTTCGACTACAATGGACTATGTGTATATTATCTGAAAACCAGTCTAGTTTAATTGGTAGAGTCCCATCAGAAGGTTGGCTACCAGATGACATACATTTTTGGTCATAGCAACTCAAACCATGTGCTATAGCAGGAGAATTTTGGGGCTGTATTGGTAGAGAGGGTGCCCATACCAAGGAAATTACTGTTTTTACCAAAGGCAAGCAATATATGCAATCAAGAACGGACATTTGTAGGATGTCAAGTGGTTAACTTATTTTTTGAATAGTGGGTTTATTTTTGTTTTTTTTTTATATTAGTCATTCCTGATATACCCTTCTCCTTCCTCCTATCAGAACCCTGGGTCATCAAAATTGACCAATATCAATATCTACCTACATCACATTAAACATCGATGTTCTCTACCTTCTTCTTCCTCTGTCTACATAAAGGAACTCTGCATGATGGACAGAGTACAGGATTTGGAATCTGGGGTCTTTGGCTCAAATCTACCTCAGATGCTCATTGATTTATAACCCTGGGCGAATCACTTAGTTTTTGGGTTTTTTTTGCCTCATTTTCCTCATGTATAAAATGAGGAAGAATGGATTAGATGGCCCTCAAAATTTTTTCCAACTCTAAATCTGTGATCCTCTGATTTTTTAAATGTTTTCTCTTTCCTATGAATTCACTATTGGTCATTGTATTTAATCTGAGTTCATCTGTCTTTTTTAAACATTAGTTTATTTACTATTTATATTGTCCTCTTGGTACTCTTTTCTCTGATCCATATCATTTCATATTTGTCTTCCCCATGTTTCTCTGACTCAAGAGGTTAAATTATATTTTACATGTTCTGTTTGAGGGAAAACATGAGATGTATTTTGGGGGACAAATTCATCAGAATGGTTAAAACAAATTGTAGGACTTAAAGGAACAAATTTAATCGAACAGGAAAATTGAGCTCATTTTTCACTTATGCAGGATAAATTAAATATTGCTGTGAAAGTCAAGGATTCTGCCTTCAAGAAACTTATAAAATCCACAGGTAAATGTTGCTGAATTAGTGCCAACACCAAGCTATGGTGCTGGAAAAATGGGAGGAAATAGAATGAAAGATGGAAACTTATTGGAGCTACTGGAAAAAAGTTGTCTGGGAAGCCTTGATGACTTTTGTAGAATTTAGGTGTGTTAATAATTAAAATCATTGACATTTATACAGTGCTTTAAATTCTACAAGATGTTTTACTCATATTATCTCATAGGATCAGATAAGTTGGAAGAGAACTTAGACATTATCTAGTCCAACTCCTTCATTTAACAGATAGGGAAACTGGGGCCCAGAAAAATGTCCAGGGTCATGCAGGTGAGAATCAGAGCTGAGTTTTAAATGTAGGAGGTCTTTAGTTGTCGTCTTTGAAGATCTGTACTTAAACTAGAAATGAACTTAAACTCATTTCTTCACTTTTCTTCAAGAGAAATTTTTGTTGTTGTTAAGCCATTTTTCAGTTGTCTAATTTTTTGCAGCTTCATTTGGTGTTTTCTTGGCAAAGATACTGCAGTAATTCACCACTTCTTTCTGCAGTTCAATTTATAGATGAGGAAACAGAAGTAAACAGGGTTTAAGTGACTCACCCAGAGTCACACAGCTAATAAATTTCTGAGTCCAAATTTTAACTCAAGACTTCTTGATTCCAGGATGTGGAATACTCTGTTGAGCTGTAACTGATTTTAACTTATTTTTTAATGTCATGAAGTCCCTTGTCAATCTGGTGAAGCTTATGAACTCCTCAGAATAATGTTTTTAAATGCATAAAATGAAAGAAAGTTGATTATTTTGAAATAAGGATGTAATTTTTTCTACCCCAAGTTCTTGAATTCCTTGAAATCTATTCACAGACTTAGGATCATGGATCCCATGGATCTGAAAGCTGATCTCCCTTCCCATCAAATCTCAGTTACACAAAGACCATCACACATATTGAAAAGCAAATAAACCCATTTATCCAAGCAGATAACAAACAGAAATCCGAGAAATTATACAGATAAGTAAGATTCAAATATGTCAGACAGCACAGAGTGAATGAGCTCTCCCACAAGGAGGGAGATAGCTTAGATATAAGTTTCCAGTGTAGCAAGCTAGATATGGGGAAATGTAGAGGAACTTTTAGTTAAAACATGTTGGCTTCTTCCCAAGAGTCTTTCTTTACCTCCAAGGATCTCTCCTTCAAGAGGGCATGAAATTTTATGTGTCCTCTCTCAAAGCCAAGCCAGAAGGAGAAGTCTCTTGGAAGCTCTCACCTACTCTGGCCCTCATTTTTTAGTAATTGTTCTCTCCACCAATGAGGAGAGTCTCATGCAGATGCAAAGCTTGAGCCCCAGCCTCGGCCCACACTATTCTATAGTGTGAAATAGTAGACAAATCAGGGTATCTAGATTCAGAAGATCTGACTTCAAATATAGGTTCTGATGTTTACTACCTGAATTCAGACACTTACTAGCTGTGTGACCCTGGTCAAGTCACTTAACCTCTGTTTACCTTAATCCACTGGAGAAGAAAATGGCAAACCACTCCAGTACCTTTGAAAAGAAAACCTCGTGGACAATATGATCCATGGGGTCATGAAGAACTGGACACAACTAAATGACCAAACAATAACAAAAATCAGGCAAGTCAGAAATGTAGGATTTGGCTGAGTTGGCCTCTAAGGTTTTTTTTTTTCTTTCAATTCTAACTGAATGATTCTGTGATCTTCTGGAATTTGAGCTATTGGCTTATTTGTTATTCCTTTTAACTTGTAACTCTCCATATCTGTTTACATGAAGGAGTAGGAAATTACCTTAGGATTTTTTTTGGGGAAGGGTCAGTCTTCTCATGATACTGAGAGCTTCTGATATAAAGTAAGGATTCCACAATTTTATCCCAATTGCTGTCTCACATAGCTATGACAGGATTGATGGAAAACTCCTCAGGTAAGATTTGATGATATCTTCTGGAAAAAATTACTTTAAAAACAAAACAACACAAATCAAACCCAAATCCCATTAAAAAATCCCACAAAATTACACAATGAGGCAAGAATTATAACCAGTTTTCCCTCTTTGCTTCTCTTTTCTCCTCCATCTCTTTTCTTTTTCTCCGTCCTTCTTTCCCTTTGCTTTCCCCTACCACATCCCCCTTTGGGCCTGGCTCCGTAAGTATAGCATAAAAGTATAGTACCAGTGAAGTGCTGGGTTTGATTAGTCTTATCAAGTTGTTAAGGCTTTGAGTAAGTAGGCACCATGATGGAAGACACACATATACATATGAATATATGTATATATGCACATACATGTATATAGATTTCTTTGTAATACATACATATGCATATATACATATGTCTAATCTCCACTTAGCCAAGTTTGAAAAGGGCAGCTAAATGGCATAGTGGATAGAGAGCTGGCTGTGGAATCAGGAAGACTCATCTTCCTGAGTTCAAATCTGGCTTCAAATACTGACTAGCTGTGTAACCCTGGCCAAGTCACTTAACTCTCTTTGCCTCAGTTTCTTCATCTGTAAAATGAACTGGAGAAGGAAATGGCAAACCACTCCAGTATTTTTGCTAAGAAAACCCTAAATGGGGTCATGAATAGTCAGACATGACTGAAAACAACCGGACAAGAAAAATTTGAGATGTCTCATTACCAGGTTGGCCACATACTGACAGATTTTTCAGCTATGACAACTCTTGAAGGCTATCTATGACATTATAGAAGGGATTTCAATCTGTTATGAGTGAAGGATGGTTGCCCACACTGTTGGAATTTGATTCTTGACATATCGACATATTAGTGGGATTCTGTTATGGAAGGCTTCTCCCCAGTTCTGTCTCTACCTTGTACAATTTCAAGGCAGGAAGAAGATGTGCTTCAGAACAGACTTTTCCTACTAAAGCTGAATCAGCAGAGTGTCTGAAGTAGAGTCTGATCTCTCCACCTCACAGCTTAGAGAGGAGGGAGTCAACAATGTGAGAGAGGAACTTTACTGTGTACATTTTTCCTATTTAGTCTCTATTCTATGCTCCACCCCGCCCCCCTCCTGTCTTTAAGGTTTACATCTACGTTGCCTGTTTTAGTGATCGTACCTTTAGATCTTTGATATGGTTCTTGGGACTAGTGGCCATTACCCAGTAAGGAAAAAAAGCCAGTTGGCACGTCTAGAGCCAGTGGTATGCTATGGCATGGAATTCACTGTGGCCAGGTTGATAGAACAGCAGTCTACGTAAAGTTGGGGTTCTATTTCCAGATGTACGTTGCTTACAGTAGAGTTTAGCAGGTTACCCTCTCTGCATTGTGCTTCTGGTTCCCCCATCCTGGTAAATGGAGACAATGCATTCTTCCTTTATAGTGCAGACTGTGGGAGGGATGAATGAGATCATGTCTATGTGAAAGACTTTGAACTTTGGCAAGGAGTTGTATAAGTACCAAGGAGGATTCTCATTCTTGTGTTCTCAACAAAAAGACCATCATCATCCCAAGAGATGGGGTGTACCCTTAAACTGGGTGGTCTCAACAATGCTGTACAGCTGGATGCAGAGCTGAAATTTATCATGCATTTTTCATAAAAGGGTCAGAGAAGTCTTGGGAACAGCTAGTGCTTTCATGGAAGCGAGCCAGAAACAGCAGGTTAAGAATAAATTAGAAACTAGAAGGATAGAGCAAGACAGCAGAGGGCTGGCTAGTCAAGAGTTAGTGTCTCTGGGCCCCTGAAGTGCTAGGTGTTATAGAAACACAGATGGTGGGGTGGTATGAATTATTGGCTAGCTGTGGCAGTGTAATGCTCAGACCTTCTCCATGCTCCAATTTCATTCTCTCTTCTTATCCAAATGGAGTAAATTATCTTTTTCTTCCCTACTTAACCTCAGGTAGTATGGGCTCTGGTCTATGATATTATATTTACCTTACCTAGACCTTTGATGTGCTGCTGTAGGAAGCATTAGAATGTGACCTACTGTTAAATGAACTCTTCTTAACAACTTGGAATTTCCTTAGGAAATTGATTTTACGTGCTCAGGTAGTCACCATGCTGGTGTCTATAACTGTAGATGTTTGATGCATGTCATGGTTTCATGAACTTGATTAGAAAGACTTGATTTTATTATTAAATATTTTCTTCCTCATTTTTATTTTATTTTTAATACAATTTTATTTTCCATTTTCTGAAGATTTTCTCCCTCTCATTAAGAAAGCAATACAAATAAAGTCCATTACAAATATGCATAAATATATGTAAAACAAATTTCTGCATTAGCTATGTTCTGAAGAGGGGAAAAAGCAAGAAAAAGAAGTAGAAGAAAATATGTTTTAATCTGCTCTCTGAGTCCATTTGTTCTCTTTCTGGAGGTGGATAGCATGTTTCATAATGAGACCTTTGGAATTGTAGTTAATCGATGTATTGACCAGAGTTACTAAATCTTTTAGGGTTAATTATCTTTACAATGTTGCTGTTATTGTATAAATTGTTCTACTGGTTCTACTCACTTCGCTTTGCGTCAATTCACATGTCTTCTCAAGTTTTTCTGAAACCACCCCCTTCATCATTTCTTACAGCGCAACAGTATTTGATCATATTCATATGCCATGACATATTCAGCTGGACCCCAATTGATGGGCATCCCATCAATTTTCAATTTTTTTGCTACCACAAAAGAGCTGTTATAAATACTTAAAAATACATATGGGCTCCTTTCCTCTTTTTTTGATCTCTTTGAGATGTAGACCTTACAGTGGTATGGTCAAAGGGTATGCATAGTTTGATACCTTTTTAGGAATAGATCCAAATTGCTCTCCAGAAAGGTTGGAGCAGTTCACAATTCCACTAGCAGTGTACTAGCATATGGATTTTCCCACATCCTCTCCAACATTTGCCATTTTCTGTTTTTGTCATCTTAGCCAATCTGGTATGTGTGAAATGGTATCTCAGAACTGTTCTAATTTGCATTTCTCTAATTATTAGTGATTTAGGACATTTTTTCATATGGCTATTGATAGTTTTGATTTCTTCCTCTAAAAATTGCCCATTCTTATCCTTTGACCACTTATCAATTGGGAAATGGCTCCTATTCTTGTAGATTTGACTGAATTCCCTATATATTTATTTTAGAAGTGAGACTTATCAGAATAATTTGCTACAAAGATTTTTCCTGTTTCCTATTTTTGTTCTAATTTTGGCTGCATTGGTTTTCTGTGTGCAAAGACTTAAATTTCATGTAATCAAAATGATCCATTTCACCTTTTGTGAACCATTCTATCTCTTGTTTAGTCATGAATTCTTTCCCTATCCATCGATTTGACACGTAATTTCCTCCATGCTTTACTAATTTGATTATGATATTTCCCTTTATGTCTGAATCATGTATCCATTTTGAGCTTGTCTTTGTATACAATGTGAGATGTTGGTCTATGCCTACTTATTGCCAGACTACTTTCCAATTTTCACATTTTTTTATTGAATCTTGAATTCTTGTTCCAATAGCTGGCTTCTTTGAGTTTATCAAGTACTGAGTTCATGTGATTGTTTGTTTGTATATATTGTGTAACTAATCTGCTTTTACTGATTAACTTTTCTGTTTTTGACTCAGTACAAAATTGTTTTGATGATTACAGCTTTGTAGTATAGTTTGAGATCACATTCTACTAGTCCCCCTTCTTTTCATTTTTTCATTAATCCCATTGATATCATTGACCTTTTGTTCCTCCAGGTGAACTTAGGCATTTTTCTTTAGCTCTGTAAGGTAAATCCTTGGAACTTTGATTTGAGGGCTTGATGGATGGGTTTCTTCTTAATGTGTATTGTTATTGTTCTGAAGTCATTTTTCAGTTGTATCCAACTCTCTGTGACCCCAGTTAAGGTTTTGTGGCAAAGATACTGGAATGGTTTGCCATTTCCTTCTCTAGCTCATTTTACAGATAAGGAACTGAGGCAAACAGAATTAAGTGACTTGCCTAGGATCACACAGCTAGTGAGTATCTGAGGTCAGATTCGAATTCAGGAAGATGAGTCTTCCTGACTTCAAGTCTAATACTCTATACACTGTACCACCTAGCTGCCCCTGTGTTACACTTTAGATTTATAAAGGAGATCAAGCAGGGAATAGAGAATAGAAACTTTTATTTACTTTTTCATCTGAACCTATGATTTAATTGGTAAAGGAGATTCCAAGTTAAGGAAACTCCCTCTACCCACTCTGAAACGTATAGGTTTAGAGTTGCCTAGAGCACTCTGTCAAGGAATGTTTAAAGTACTTGCACAGTATCACATGCAGATGTGTCAGAGGTATAATTTGAACCCATGTATTCCTGACTCACAGGCTGGCTTTATAGTCACCATGCCATGCTAGTTCTCTTTCTAAAGAGCTTTTTTGGAGAAGCAATTCAGGTCTGCTAGGGATCCAAATGGACAAGAAAGGTCTATATAGTTTAGAAACATCACATTTTTAAAAATAGATTTTTACCAATATCTTTTGTTTCCACATCACCTAGACTTCCTCTTATATCCTTTCCCTTCTTCCCTTCCTAAAGATACATCTCTTAAAGAATTTTTTTAAAAGTAAGAGGAAGAAGAAAAAAATCAATAAAACTTATCAACACATCAGAAAATCTGATGTCTCATTCAGTGTTCTATATCTGCAGACTCCTCACTTTTTCAAAGGAGAAGGAGGAAGGGAAGTTGCCTAGAAACATCCATTGTAAACCCAGGGCCCAATCTTGCTTTTGTCTGGAAAAAAAATCTCTAGAAATTAGTTGCTTCCTTGCAACCGCCCTCCCGGCCCACCCCACCCCCCTCCACCGCCCAGTTTCTTCTAAAGATCCCTAGGAGGAAAATAGTGAAAGAAGAAAATTATGCCTATTTCCTCTTCTTAGCCCTGTCTTCCTGCCTTAGACCATTAGGTAAAAATACACTCAACTGGAACAAATATTACTTTGGAGGGAATCTATTCACTCTATTGATGAATTGGCATGACTCCTCCTAAGTAGGAAAATTCTTCATTATGACACTTGGGTCCAGGAATGAGTTCTTTCTATGTGAAATCTGGCTCTGTGATGTCAGGCCCAAACTACTCTTTGATGTCGCAGAGGTCCAAGTTACTATTTCATATGAGAAAGGATTTTTTTTGTTCTCCTCTGAAGTAACTCATGTTTAATCTTTATCATTTACATCTTGACACATTTGTTGTAAATCCTGGGATTTGAATTTATTGGCTTAAACCATCACTTAACTGTAGTCACCTTTATGATCATTCCTTTGAAGATTGGAAAACAAGATTTCATTAGGATGTTAATCGGAGATTCTAAAAATGGCAAGAACATTAAGCCAACAACTTCATTTCCTGTTTCGGGACTTTGGGCTAATTCAGGCTTCACCTCCTCCTGAACTCTTGAATAGGGTAGTCAAGCCCTATTGGTCATGTCTTTGACTTTAGGAACTCATGATGGTAGTTTCCACCTTCCCTGGTATATCTAACTTCAGTACTTTGTAAGCTACTTCCTACATTTTTCTCCCTTCTACTTTCTCTGGATTTTCCAGAGACCTATGGACTACCTGTCTCCCTGGGACCTCTCTGATCAGAGTTCTGGCCGGTTTCAGACCTGTTGACCTGAGCTCATGCTGGCTTCCCTGGTGGGTCACTTTTCTCACTTCCTGAGGGTCTGTGTCTATCTTTTATTATATAGTCCTAGATGGAAGGAACTCTTTGGATTTCTTTATCATTATTCATTCTGATGCCTATTTTAGGTCTCTACAATACAAATTCCTCATCCTGGTGCTTGAAGTTCTCCATAATGAAGCTTTGGGCTATTTTTCCTGCCTTTTTTTCATGTGCTCTACTTGTGAAATCATGCAAGCTGTGCCCCATGCCTGGCATATGTTCCTTTCTTATCTCTCAGAGAGGGAGGTGATAGTCTCACTGTACACTGCCCTGGTCAGGTCACAGCTAAAGCACCCTGTTCCTTTCTAGGAATTAGATTTTTGGAAGGACATAGACAAACTGGGATGTGTCTAGAGAGGAAATCTTGGACGATGAGTGAACAGGAGGCCATACCAGGCAAGGACTAATTGAAGGAACTAGAAACAGTTATACTGAAGAAGAGAAGGCTTAAGGGAGATATGAAAACTGTCTTTAAATATCTGAATGGATGCCTGGTGGAAGGCACATTCTACTTGGCCCCAAAGAGCAGAATGAAAAGTAGTAGACATTGTACTTACTGGGTAGAAATTGTACTGAGACAGGTTTGGCTCCATGTAAGGAAAAACTTCCTAACAATGTGAACTGTCCAGAATTAGAATGGGCTACCCCTGGAAGTGCTGGGTTCCTCCTTTGCTTGAGGTCTTCTTTACGCAGAAGCTGGATGACCGCTTGTTGCAAATATGGTAGATGCAATTCCTATATCTCATGTGGATTGGATTAAATTTTTTTCTTCTGGAGAGGTTTTTCTCCCTAGTGTCAGTCATCCTCAGCTGTGGTCCATGGTTCCTCTGCTGCCCTCCCACTCCATTCCAAGCTTTTAACACAATGCTCAATGTCACAAATGTCCTTTCGAGGGGGCAGAATACACTTAGAGATTTGACCTTCCAAGTCAACGTTTGGTCGTCATTGAGGCTGCCCTTGTACTGATAAATGCTTGCTGAAATATATTTTAATTTTTTTCCATTGCCTGAGAATTGGAGGCGTACTGGGGTACAGTCCAGTAAGAAGAAAAAATATGGTGTGTGTGTGTGTGTGTGCATTTAAACATACACAGTTGTAGCTATTGTGTAGTGTAAAGAGTATATGTGGAAGGCAGAAGACATGGTCTACACTTACTCCTTCCTATGTTTATATAGCTGTCTAAAGGAAGTGTTTCCCCGGAGGAGACCTCCTGGGAGGTCTCCCAGAGAAGCCTGGGGTTGTTCTGGATTTGGAGACAGCTCTAATTTCCTTCAGGTCTCAGGGGCACATTCTAAGCAAAAAGGTAATCATGGCAACACTGGGACTTGATCTTTCTAACTTTGAATCAGGACTGTTAGTAAACATAACATGAGGCAGTGACTCCTAGGCTGTTAGTACTACTGAGCAAGGGAACATATTTCTTTTCAATCATGTCTTCTTTTCCCAAACTAAAAGGAGTCCATGGAAGCATATTTTCTGTTGTTGTTCATTCACGTCCTACTCATCGTGACCCCATGGACCCCAGCATGCCAATATGTCCATGGGGTTTTCTTGGCAAAGATATTGGAGTGGTTTGTTATTTCCTTCTTCAGTGGATTAAGGCAAACAGAGGTTAAGTGACTTGTCCAAGGTCACACAGCTAGTAAGTGTCTGAGGCCGGGTTTAGCTTCAGGTCTTCCTGACTCCAGGCCCAGCATTCTATCCACTGAGTCACCTCCATGTAATTCACTGCCAAATATGAATAGCTAAACAGCTGCACTTAAACTGTACTTTAAGGTTTACAAAGCACTTTACAAAATTGTGATCTCCCCAGACCCTCACAACAGACCTGTGAGGTAGGTGATATTATCCCCATCATTACAGATGAGGAAACTGAGACCTAGAGAGGAATATGAGGAGGGGGGGATAGAACTCTATTCTCCCTGGGTCCAAGTCCAAGCTACCTACCTAAATAACAGGATCAATCAACTTCAGGATGGCTAGGGTGTGCGTATGTGTGTGTACATATGTACGCAGTTATAGAGTATAAAGAATTTCTTTTGGAGACAGAAGACCTGGGTCAAGTCTCAACTTTGCCATTTATTGCCTAAATGACATTAAGCAAGCAATATTGCCATCATCATCATCATGAACCATCAATTATCAATCATCATCACCACCACCACCATCATCATTATCATCATCACCATCATCATCATCATCATCACCATCATCATCATCATCATTACCACCATCATCATCATCTCCAACATGCCAGGCACTACACCAAGCATTTCATAATTATGATCTCATTTGGTCCCCACGACCACTATGGGGAGGTAGGATCTGAGTAATTCTCATACCTTTGCTGATAGGTCATATGTCCTTGTTTATGACCTACTTTGCTCAGATTATCTGTGAACCTCCCTTTACTACCTTGAAATATCCACCCTTCCCTAAGGTCTAAGTAAGAGGCCGAGGCAACCATCCTTCTGCTCCCGAGTATTGAGTCTGGCTGCATTCGATCTTGGCGGGGTGGGGGGGGGGGAAATGGCCTCCAGTGAGGAACGTTAGTCTTCCTTTTTCTCATACTTGTTGCTTGTCTCACCCAGCCCTGTGCCCTGGAGACCATTTACTTAAAGCTTAGGTCCTTCCAAGGAGAGAGGCACTGGTAGAAAGATACAATCATGAGCATATATTGACAGACATGAAACAGAACTCAATAACCTTTTGTGACTGCATTCATCCTTTACCTAAAGCTCATCGGACCATAAAGCAGTTTGAGATATTTTATTTCTTTTAATTAAATAAGACCTGCCTTTGATCCCCTCTCCCAATGGAGATGCAAGAAACACAAAAGCTATTAAAAATATCTAGTCAATCAAAACAAATTTCCATTTCAGCAACTAATGAGCAGGTATTATTGCAATTCACTGTGGCTCTGCACTGTTGACTCAAATGTTGTGTTCACCAGCAAGCTGGGCCAGGACACTTAGACCTCTTGTCAGTGGTCAATTTTTCTGATGCAGAAATTTTCCCTTGTAACAACAATGTTGCTTGCAGCTACTGTGGCTATGTAAGACCAATAACAGCTAGCATAGATTCTTTGATCTGCTTTTCTAAGGAAAGCAACTTTAACGGGTTTATAATCTCACTTTAATTAAACATACGTATGTCATTCACTTAGTTCAGGGGGAAAAGTCAGCACCCTGAACTTCAGAGCAAATACAAACAGAAATTATAAACAGAGACAATATAAACAGATTGACATTTCTGTCCAACCAAATCACTATATGTAGTTACCAGAGAAGCACCAACATCTGAGTTTTCAAAGCTGGGGGGTGCTGCTTCAACAGCTTACTCAGAATTTCGTCACCAGCACTTTCAATGAGTGTGGCCCCAAAGGCAAAACGCCAACCTCAGATCTTATATACATGTCTCTGGGTCAAAGAGTGTCACAACCATGCGACTCAAACCCACATGACCTAAATGCTTCTTCAGTGTCAAAGGGCATCACAACCATGCAACTCAAACTTATGTGAACTAGGCCTTCCCTTGACCTAAGCAGGTCATCAAAGACTCTGGATTCAGTCAAGATTCCTTAGGGCTGAGAAGCACTTCTAAAACAAAGACAACAAAAAGTCCACTTTGCTTGCCATTACATTTGAAAAGCAAGACTCATCAAAGGTACTTAATTACCTCAGCATTCCAAAAGAGAAAACAGTAAAAAAGTCCCACTTTAATTACCGTAACACCCTTGCAGTCTGTCAACATCATCTAATGGTCCCATGCTGTTGGGACCTCTCAAACTTACAATGTCCCCTTCAAACCTGGATGCATTTACCAGGAGAACAGTGTATGATAATTTAGGAAAGGAAACCCAAAGCAAAAAAAGTGGCCCAGGTTGAGGCTCCAGGGTATCTCTTTGAATTGCTCTGCTCTAGTTGCCATGATGCCAAGGGTAGAAAAGGGCCAAACTTCTTCCTCCTGTCATGATGCCACTTTAGGTATGTAAAGAAAAGTAACAGGGACAGAGTTGCTCCCTTTTTATTATTATTTTTAGAGGCATCATTTAAATTATTTTAATTTATTTCATTAAATATTCCCCAGTGGCATGTAGAAACATTTTGACATTCATTTTTTTTAAATTAAGCTCCAAATTCTCTCTCTCCCCTCCCCCCTCTTAAAGAAGGCAAACAATTTGATGTCAATTATACATGTGAAGTCATACAAAACATATTTCCATATTAACCATGTTACAGAAGAAAATAATAAAAATAAAGTGAAAAAAGTATGCTTCATTCGGAATTCAGAATTCATTAGTTCCCTCTGTGAAGGTTGTTATTGTTTGGTTTTTTCCAGTTGTGTCCAACTCTTCATGACCCCATTTGGGGTTTTCTTGGCAAAGATACTGGAGTGGTTTGCCATTTCTTTCAGTTCATTTTACAGATGAGGAAACTGAGGCAAACAGGGTTAAGTGACTTGTCCAGGGTCACACACCTCTCTGGAGGTGGATAGCATCTTTTATCATGGGTTCTTTGGAATTGTCATTGTTCATTATCTTGATCACAGTAGCTAAGCTAAGTCTTTCACAGTTGATCATCCTTACAGTATTGCTATTACTGCAACGTTCTCCTGGTTCTGCTCTCTTTACTTTGCATGAGTTCATATAAATCTTTCCGGATTTTTCTGAAACCACCTTGCTCATCACTTCTTATGGCACAATAGCATTCCGTCAAAATCATATACCACAATTTGTTCAGCCATTCGGGGCATCCCATCAATTTTCGGTTCTTTGCCACCACAAAAAGAGCTGCTATAAATATTTTTGTACAAATAGGTCCTTTTCTCTTTTCTTTGATCTCTTTGGGATACAGACCTAGTGGGGGTATTACTGGGTCAAAGGCTATGTACAGTTGTGTAGATCTTTGGACATAGTTCCAAATTGTTCTCTAGAATAGTTGAAACCATTTACAACTTCATCCACTATGCACTAGTATACCTGTTTTTCCACATGCCTACCAGCACCTGTCATTTTCCTTTTCTGTCATCTTAGCCATTCTGAAAGGTGTGAGGTGGTATCTTAGAGATGTTTTAATTTGCATTTCTCTAATCAATGGTGACTTAGGGCATATTTTCTTGTGACTATAGGTAACTTTTATTTCTTCTTCTGAAAAGTGTCTATTCATATCTTTGACCATTCATCTACTGGGAATGGCTTTTATTTTTATAAATTTGGGTTCAGTTTCCTATATATTTGAGAAATGAGGCCTTTATCAGAGAATCTTGCTATAATTCCCTGCCCCAGTTTCTTGATTTCCTTCTAATTTTGGCTGCATTAATTTTGTTTGTGCAAAAGCTTTTAATTTCAGGTAATCAAAATTGTCAATTTTACTTCCCATAACCCTCTCCATCTCTTTTTTAATCATGAACTCTTCACTTATCCCTAGATCTGACAAGTACACTTTTCCATCTTCCTCTAATTTTCTTATGATAATCTCCCTTTATGTTTAGATCATGTACCCATTTTGACCTTAGCTTGGTATGCAGTGTGAGATATTGATCTATGCCTAGGTTCCACCAAATTGCTTTCCATTTTTCCTAGCAATCTTTGTCAAATGGTGAGTTTTCACCCAAAAAGCTTGGATCTTTGGGTTTTTCAAGCACTAGACTACAGTACTATGGTTACTCGCTACTATGTATTGTGTACCTGAGTGGCAGCTAGACAGCTCAGTGGATAGAGCACTGGGTCTGGAGTCAGGAAGACCCAAGTTCAAATCCAGCCTTAGACACTAATTGTGTGACCCTAGGTGAATCACTTAACCTCTGCCTTAATCCTCTGGAGAAGGAAATGGTAAACCATTCCAGTATCTTTACCGAGAAAACCCCATAGAAAGTATCAGTGTGCTGTGATCCATCGGGTCACAAAGAGTCCAATACAACCAAATGACTGAACAGCAACACTTTGTGCCTGATCTATTCCACTGATCCATCACTTTGTTTCTTAGCCAGTACCAGATTGTTCGGATAATTGCCATTTTGTAACTTAGTTTGAAATTTGGAACTATTTAGGCCACCTTCCTCAACAATCACTCCCTTTTTAAAGGCCCACTGAGTCAACACTTCTTCCTGTTCAGTGGCCAATAAGGAAATGGCTGTGTCATCCCCAAAGCACTCTTCAGCATGGATTTACTGGAAGCAGCCAGAGGCTTTGTCATCCACAAAGCCACTGAAGGACTGAGCTAGTACACACGGTCAGCCAAAATCAGAAAGGGCCACTCTGTACTTTTCTTTGTTGAACCAACCCTTGGCTACAAAGTCAGAAGGAGAAATGAAGATCTGTCCTCAGAAAAGTAATTTGGGGAAACTCTGCTTAACCCAGAATGACCTACCACACAAGTTAATCTTCCCAACTGGGTATAGATACCAATTTGAATGGCTTCTGTAATGGGTGCATACAAATCACTGGTTATATGGCGAGATCTATATTTTATCTTATTTTTTCCCTGGATTATAAATTCAGTGGGGAGAGGTGATTTATCTTGGCCATATTACTTGCTACTTATACTACTATATAGAGCTGTGTACCCTGTGCCTGTGGCTCTGACACCTTGAGAGTAGCAAGTGATCTCAACTGAGAAAGTCTCTTCATTCAAGATGAATGGATGGGAAGGCCGACTCATTTTACCTTTACCTGCCCTGAGTAATTTGTGGTACATTCCTCTGTTTTGTTTTAGAGGCAGTTAGGTTGTGCAGTGGATAGAGCACTGAACCTGGAGTTGAAAAAACCTGAGTTCAAATTCAGCCTCAGAAACTTAATAGCTATACGACTCCGGGCAGGTCATTTAACTTCTGTCTGCCTCAGTTTCCCTAAATGTAAAATGGGAGTGATAATAATAGCACTAATTTCCAGGGTAATTGTGAGGATCAAATGAGATAATATTTGTAAAGTGCTTAGCATGATGCCTAGCATATAGTAAGTGCTTAATAAATGCTTATTTTCTTCCTTCCTTCTGGTAGCTTCTAGCCATCAGAGGGCTTTCCAAAGACTGCAGCACCTGGCTTCATTTTGGTCACCTAGGATCACAATGAGCTAAAGAAGTTACTCATTACCCACCATTACAAGGTGTAGGGAGAGAAAGAAACCAGCTAATGCAATTTGAGGATAGGTCTCCTCTCCACCCCAAGTATGTAATGGTATTGTGTCCCTGGAAGGGATCCTATGTAGGGGATGTGTGGGTGGTGGTAAATAATTCAGTACAGGAACTACTGATTACAGCTTAGGATCATGGTCACAAGAATCTGTGGGGAGAGAAGCCACCTCCAGGGGAAAAAATGTTAGTAAGCAAATAACATGGTATTCCAAATTAAATGCAGGTGGACTTTCTTTATTGGTAGCAACTGGGTATTTGACAAATTGTTAGCTGAATGAGCTACAGATCATGGAGGGGACATGGAAAAAGGAAGCAAAAAGGGAGCTTGGATCCTGCAGTATATCTGGAGGAAGGGTGGGGATATAGAAAACTTAAGGTTTACTCGTCAGGGCAGCTAGGTGGGACCGGAGATAGAGTGCTGGACCTGAAGACTCATCTTCTTGAGTTTGAAAATGGCTTCAGACATTTACTAGCTGTGTGACCCTGGGCAAGTCACTTAACCCTGTTTGCTTCAATTTCCTTCTCTGTAAAATGAACTGGAGAAGGAAATGGCAAACTCCACCAGGATCTTTGCCAAGAAAATCCCAAATGGAGTCACAAAGAGTTAGACATGATTGAAGACAACTAAATAACAACCGATCTACTTTCAGTGTTTGACGCATGGAGTAACTTCTCTGGATTCTACAATGGAGACTGCACATGGCACCTCAATGAGAATTTGGCAGAAGCTATCTATAACTAATGTTGCCACTTACTGACAGGGTATCAGACTGACAATCTGAGGAGGGGCTGAAGATGGTGGGCAAGCAACAACTGCTTTAGCAAGCACTCCTCACCCTTGCCTTTCTAACACAGACCAAGCTAGACAACTTAAATACTTTGCTGCCACATTCTCATACTTTGTAGTGGTCTCTAGACTCTTTATTGGGTTACTACCTCCCTTTCTCTTCTGCTAGTGCCAGCTCCTTTAATTTCCTTTAAAAACAGTTTTATTGCATATTAATTAATTAATTGTTTTTCATGACACCACAGTTACCCGGATTTTAGGTGTTCCATAATCTTGGCTACAGAACAGGAAGATAGTGGTAACATAACATCCCTCTATGTCCCTCACCCCACCCCCATAAGCCTTCTTGTAACAAAGAAAAAAATAAGCATAACTTATCAGCCTAGCAACAGCATATGCAAAATTTTATATCTGTAGTCCCTCATTTCTTTACCAAGAAGAGGGAAGTGCATTCCATCATCTGTCCTTTGGGATCAAGATTGGTCATTGCAACTAATTTGATCTTGATTGCTTTTTAATATTATTTAAATTTATATTATTTTAGTCATCGTGTAATAGCCATTCTCCTGTCATCATTCTGCTCCAGTTTCTACAAAGCATCTCATGTTGCCCTGAATCATATCATATATATGTATATGTATACACATGCATATATATGTATATATATATATATAATTTCTTGTGATACCATAATATTCCATTATATCCATAAATCACAGCATTTTCAACTATTTCCCAGTCAATGAGGATCCACTTTGATTGTAATTTGTTTTTTGCTATTATAAAAAATCCTTCAGTGAATATTTTCTTAGCTGTAGGACCTTTCTTTTTGTCTTTGCCTTCCTTGGGTATTAGGCCTAGTAGTAGATCAGAGGGTAGTCACAGCTTGGTGACTTTAATCACATAATTCCACATTGTTTTCCACTTCATAGCTCTATTAACAACGTCTCCATATGTCTATCTTCCCATAACCAACACAACATTTCTATATTGTAGATAAGTAAGATAAGCCCACACCTATCTAGGCTATCGTTGGCTTGCACCTTTATAGCCAGGTTTACCGTGCATCTGGAATTTCAAATCCCAGAACAGGTGAGCCTCCCTCCTTGGCAGAAATGTGGGGCACTTACCTTGTGTGGAAGATATACTCCTGTGGAAGCCTGGATTTTTCTGAAGTGATTCATGACCCTTGGAGAGGGGGTGGGAGTGGGAATGAATGGCAGAAAAAGGCAAGATCTTATCCCTTTTGGAGATTGATGAAGCATGTGTGTGCATACACACTACTCTAGTTTCCTTTTAACACAAACTAATTGCTTTCAACCACTTGTCTTCAGCGAGGTGACTGTAACGTTTTTTCTTGCGGTGAATTTATGAACAACTCCTAGAAGAAACCTTATAGAAAGTCCTGAAGATGAGTTGGACTCTCTGAGGAGACAAGTTGGTAACTGTGAGCATGTGTCTTATTAAACTTTTTCCTTGGCGAGGACCTGGAACAAATGGCAGTCGGTGGTGAGTCAGGAAACATTTATTTTGTAAATATGTATATGGAGTGTTCGAGAGCCCTTCTCATGGCTGCTCATCCACTGTTAGTGTCCATCTGGCACTCAACTCTCACCTGAGGCTGGATTTGAATTCAGATCTTCCTGATTCTAGGCTCAGTGTGCTACCTAACTGTCCTTAACTAGAGCACAGGTAGGCACTTAAAAGTGTTGAATGAATACTGACCCAATAGATACAGATTGAAACACCCCACTTTTCATATTTCTGGTGTGTCCAAATGAACAGGAATACCCTTTACTCCTCCCCCTTTCTGAATTAACAGTCCATGCCAGCCAAACCAAGAAAAGCCACCCAAGACTTAGTTCCAACACTACTTGTTAAACAAGGGCACTCTCTCCTTCTTTCTCTTGTGTAAACCAAAGCCAGTAGGTAGAGAAAAAAGGAGCAGGGCAAGTAAGATAAGAAACAAAGAGAGCTATGTAGGAGTACGAAGAAAAGGAGGAATGGAAGTGAAAGACCTTTGGCAAAGACCTTTGGGGTGCCAATTTGGATTTCAGATGGAGCATTGTTAATCCAGGTGCAGTCCTTTCATCCTGACTTTGAATGGGCAGATTAGTGTCATTCAACCTTTGTTCTAGCCTCACCAGCCTGTATTTCTGCACTATTCATTAGTCAGCTTCATTGTGGAGCTTGGGACCTACCCTTGTGCTTGGAGGCAGCTCTTCCCCACCCCACTTCTGGGCACAAGATGCTGGCTATGCGGGTGTGGGTACCTTGTGGGCCTTAAGAGAAGATGGCATTCACTCTGCTGGCTCTCATGGGAGCTACCGTAGCAGCTGAAAGATCCCTAGCCAGTAGCGGGAAGCATTGAAAGGGTAGTAGTGACTAAACTCTTCATTCCCCCAAAGGAGAGCTCTAACTTGGGTTGAGCTATAGAACTAAAGAAGTAGGAATTTTTTTAACCTTTTGAAATCATGGCATCTTTAGATGTTAAAAATCATAGATCCTTGATAAAAAATTTTTATTGATTTAAGGTACAGCCCTAGCCCATTAGATAGTGAATTCATAGGCCCCATATTCTATGATAGTTATTAAGCTGGCAGGAAGATATGAATTCTGTTAGACGCTTGAATACCTGAGAGACAGATGCATCTGATCATTCACTTTGTGCTGGTGTTCTCCCCTGCCTTTCTTACTCCTTTCTATGTTATTAATAGAACATTCTCAATTATAGCTACATTGGTTCCATTTAGTAGTGTCTTTCCCTGACTGGTAGGGTTAGAGGCAGGTCAGTTCAGCTTAGTTCAGTTCAGCTATTTCAAGCAAGCATAGGACTAGCCAGGTGGAGAGATCCTTGTTTCCAGCTTAAGAATCTGTAGTATGAGTTGGGTATCATGGCCTAGGAAGGAGGCAGAGCTCTTTGCTTGGGTTTTCTTTTTCTTATTTTTAGCTTTTCTCATTCAATAGTCTATACCGAAGAGAGGAAAAGGAATAATTAATACCACCCTCCCTATCTTACCCATTCCTTTTGGATATGTATGTGAATATAACTGGTTGGTGGTTGTCCTTCATTCTTAAAGAGGACCAAAATGACATCACTATGCCAAAGTCAAGTTTCAATGTGTCCGACTGTGGCTGATCAGACAAATATGAGCTCAGAATGCTCTACCACAGGTTAGGCACAAATAGTCCATGTGAACATTTGGGGTGGATGCTCTAAATTTGCACATCCTGCATTTCCTTTGAGCTATTTCAATTCTGCTTTGCTCATAGAGCACAGCACCTTCTCTGATGTGGGCATGCCATGCTGAATGGTCCTGTGCCAGTGTCTCCCATGTCATACAATCAATTCCAAAGTTAAGAGAGACCTTGAGAGTGTCATTGTATTGCTTCTTCTGATCACCATGTAAATGCTTGTCCTATGTGAGTTCTCCATAAAATAGTCTTTTTGGCAAGTGTACATTTTGCATTTGAACAATATGGCCAGCCCATCGGACTTGTGCTCTCTGAAGAAGAGTTTTAATGCTTGTCATTTCAGTTTGGTAAGGATCTCAGTGTCTGGTACCTTATCCTGCCAGGTGATCTTCAGAATCTTCCTAAGACAATTTAAATGGAAGCCATTCCATTTCCTGGCATGACACTGGTAGACTGTCCAGGTTTCACAGGCATACAACAATGAGGTCAGCATAATGACTCTATAGACCTTCAGTTTCATAGTCAGCCTAATACCTCTTCTCTCTCATACTTTCCTTTGGAGCTTCCCAAACACTACAATTTGAGGTGGAATAACTCTGAACATCACATCCTACCTAAATCACAAGCATGGATAAGATGTCTTAATTCCTTTTCCTTCATATAGTCGTTGGTTCTGAAAAGCAACTCATTGCTGTCGCAGCCCCCTTTCCTAGGTTAGAGGCTTTGCTGCTTCACCATACCCTATGAAGTGGATACATACTCACAGTGCTCTGTTAGGTGGTATATGGTATTGAGTCAAACAAACGTGTCTGTCTCCTGAGAGCTTATGTTCTAAAATGCACAATATTCATGTAGGTCAACATCTGGTAAATACTTAAAGTCATTTTTGTTGCTGTTGTTCTAATGTGGGACTTTAGAACTCACCTCTTTTGCCTTTCCTCCTGAGAAACTTTCTTATAAACAGTGCCAGCAGTATAAGGGTGTGGTCTGCTCAAAATAAGGAATTTCAAGATTTCCCAATTGTATTGTTTGACCTACAGGAGAAAGATTCTAACATTGGTACCATTTGCTGGAACACTTGATCCGTAAATCCTATGCCTCCTCAGAGGTTAATACTTTGAGCCCAAACCAGAAAGGAATGGGTAGCCTTCAAGCTATTGTCATTCCTGAGGACTCTGGAGAGACTAAGGGAAAGGTTTTAGAGATGATCTGGGGATTTAGGATTATTCCAGGGTGGCCTCCTGGGTTCCAAAGAGAACTAGCTATCTCGATCGATCTGCCTTTTGTAGTCATCCCGGATTAACTCGGGGATTAAATTTTGGTTTTATGTAAATTAGAATGCGTTAGCCCAGACTTTCCCTATCCATTTCCACCACCACCCATCCTCAATACTTCTAGTGCCTTCCCTCTGAAATGACAATCTTCTATGTACTCTGTATATATCTCATGTATACGTAGTGGTTTGCCTGTTGTCTCCTCTGCTAGAATATGTGCCCCTTGAGGGCAGGGATCTTGTTTTTGCCTTCCTCTGTATCCCCAAAATTTAGTACAGTTCCTGGCACATAGTAAACACTTAATAAATGCCTATTGACTGACTGACTATAGTAATCCTAATTCACTACCTGAACAGTTTAAAGAACTGAATATTGTCTGTGAACTACAATCAAAACTATTCTCTAAACAGAGTCAGCACTTGAGTAGTTAATTGACTCTCTTAGGGAGGCGAGTGGTAGAGGTTAGAAATGTTGTAGTGAATAAAAGCCCTGGAGCTTTGAGTCAAGAAGGTGGGAGTTCAAATCCTGTCTCAGACACTTACTGTTCGACTCTGGTCAGATTACTTGACTTCTCTCAAATTTGGTTTCCTTGCCTGTCAAATGAGGTAGTTGAACTCAGTGGCCTAAGTCCGTGAAACCATGAACTGGTTGCTAAAGGGTGAATAGGACTTACACAAATGTTTATTCTAAGACATTTTTCAGGAGCAAAGACATCTTTATCAATCCATGCCGTAGATTGTCCTGTTTTCTTTGCACCCCTCAAATTGGGTCGGCCTTTTCCCTTTTTCTTTCGTTGTTTTTTTGTTTTCATTCTATACTTCCAGTTTATTTTTTTCCCCACCTTCCCTCTTATGATGTCTTGAAATCTAGAACACTACACCTGAGTGTTTCTAATACTCCTCATCCAGAAACTGCATTTGACAAGGAAGGTTATATTTTGCTCTGACTTAGTGAAAACAAGAATTTCTTCACTCTAAAGGAACTCATATTGCATAGACTTGCTGCCCAAATTGCAGAAAGTGGTAGGACAGGAATGATGATGATGCCTGATGATTTGTTATTCAAGGGATGACTTTGCAGCCTGCTGGAGAGCCGTTAGCTTCCTCATTTTGATATAGCCAAAGCTACATCACAACCAGATTGATATATTGCCAGAATGGCTCTTTAGTATGGTCAAATGTTGTCTTTTACTGTGGGGCAGGTAGATAGATGAGCACAAGCAGAGGGTGGAGGGTGACTCGTCAGAGCTCTTCAAGAAGAAGAAGGAGGAGGAAGCAGTCTTAGGAAGGGTTTCCTCTTTGTGTTCATGGCTGACCTATTTCCTTCATTGAATAACCCTGCACTATAGCAGTGTTATTTGCTTGGGGTGATAGGAAGAATCTACTGACAAGATTCAGAGTGCTGCTTTGCTTTAGATAGAGGATTCTCAAAATCTGGTAAAGCCAATGGAATCCTTTCAGTGTTTTTAAATAATTGAGAGAAATGCTAAATTTCCACTAGACATTAGTGAAAATAAAGGGATGGTTTTCCATTCAAGGTCATAGACCCCCCTGAAATCCATCTGTGAGCCCTGATTTAGAGGCAAGATCAAGCTTTTTAGTTCAAATCTTTGTGGAATGGTGACCTTTCCCCCATTCTCCCACCCCTTAGACAACTTAGACATGCTTCCTCAAAAACTTGTCTGGCCTGGTTAAAATACATATAGATCTGTTTTGGAGGCCCTGATTATCTGTTCTGCCTTGAGATAGACTTCTATTAAGCCTAGAGAAGTAATGTCTAACCCAAATACATTAAAAGGGCCCATTGGTAAGAACTTGTATGATTTTGGTTTTACCTCATGGATCTGGGCACATCCTTCTTTTCCTGAAATTTTGTCATCTGTCAAATCACAGAATGAGGTTAGACTAGATAGTTGCTAAGACACTTCAAATGCTAACATTCTGTAAAAGCTAGCTCATCCTGAATCATGTCTGTTTTTCATGCTTTCTGGGCCTTGGTGCTCATCATTAGAGGCCTTGCCTGGCACCTGAGGCAAAAATGCTCATAAAGAGGGAAAGCTGATGGGACTGCCCAGGTACAAGGTCCCATCTTCTTTCCGAAACCTTTTCTGATGCATCCTCCTTCTCGAATGTCTGTTGAAATACCATATTACCTGTATTGTGCGTTTGTTGTTCATTCTTTGTTTTAGACATTGTGGGATGATGACTTGTGCGTGAATTGGATTTAGGTGAGGCAGCGCTGCACAAATTTGTCAGCCTCACTCTTCTAGTTCTAAGTCCAGTGACAAGATAAAAGTTAAGAACAATTTTTGATGGCCAGGATGCAATGGGTGACCTTGGCCTTTCTAAATTACAGTCTTTCCCAAGTCTCAGTTTGTCTGAGGCAATGCCCTTCCAATGACAAATGATGGCCTAATTTACCATCAAAAAATATCAATCTGGGAGGGGAAGACCCTCAAAGTTTCTGGCCAACACAGAAAACGATTGGTATTGACACTCATTCTAAGCCATTAAAATCTAAACAATGAGCCACAGAAGCTTGGGCTGGGTGCCATTACTGGCCATTCAATGAAAACCAGAGTGGTTTGGGTTTAAAGGAATAGTCAAATAGCTCCATTTGAAACACAATGGACTTTTTTAAAGCCTGTTTTTTTCAGAGCTATATTTCAAGAAATCATAAATGAAAACTTCACAGTAAATTGTGCATGTAGATTTTTAGGAACTTTGTCTCCTCTTTTCTCTATGTATTCTTGGTTTTCAAGGATTCAAGGATCATCTCTTCTATATTGATGTATTCAAAATCTATTTATCCAGGCAGGTCTCATTTCTCTCCCAAACCCTGGTCCTTCCTCACCAGCTTCTACTAGACATCTTCATCTAGATGTCCCAAACTGAACTTGTAAAAGCTGTAAACATATCTTTAAAAAACCCTCATTCTCTCCCCCAAACACATACAAAATCATTCCTCTTTCTGACTTCCCTATTTGTGTTATGATCATCACTGACATTCCAGCAACACAGGTTTGCATCCTCAGAGTCATCCTTAAAGTCACCACTTCACCCTCCCTCACTCTCTTCCCCCGTATCCCATCAGTCACCAAGTTTTGTTGCTTTAACCTATACATCTTTCATACCTGTCCTCTTTTCTCTACAAACATGGTCACCATCCTAGTTCAGACTCTAATTTCTTCCTGTCAGTTGTTTTGCTGCAGTTTCACCCTCTGCCCAGCCTCTCCAGTCTAATCCTCCACATCACTGCCAAATTAACATTCTTAAAGTGACTGACAATGTCCCTCTCCTATTTGATAACTTCACTGGCTTCCTGTGGCTTCTAGGAGGGATATATGGGGTGTTTAGTAAGGACTGGTGCCTTTGGCATAAGGGCTTGCTGAGCTTTTTCAGGGCAACTCATCCACCTTTGGTGTCTACCTGATTCACCCAACGCTCGCCTGTGGCTCCAAGAAGCCGCATTTGCAGCGGCTCCACACCAGTAAAACCATCCTGGCTCAAACTGGTTGGTGATCTAGGGGGATGTCTACCCCAAGCATAGGAAGTCTTCCCCTGGTAGGATGGGTGGATGAGAATAATTTGTTCCAAAGGGCATGAAGGTGGCACTGTGGAGAACTTAGAGCTTGGTCAGACATTGAAGACGCCAAGGTCATGCATTGAATCCCAGGCCATCTCCAGTCATCTTGGCTATTGTCTTGCCGCTGGACTTTGATGACTCTGAGAGACAGTGAGACTGATGACTTTGTGCAACTCTGCCTCACTTAAATCCAATTCACACAAAAGTCAAGACATAACCCCATGATGCCATTGGTCCTCTTTGAAACAAAGGACAAATGACATGGCTTCTAGAAGCAAAACAATCTCCCCTTTAGCATTTAAAGCCACTGGCAGTCTAGCCCTGATCTATCTTTCTACACTTATTTCACATTTCTCCCCATCATGTACTCCTGTGTCCGGTCAATGTATAAACATTTATATAAGTATCTGTTCTATGCCAGGCATTGGGATAAGTGCCAGGGATACAAAGACAAATTAAACAATCCTTGCCTTCTAAGAGTTTATATTCTATTAAGGGGAAGCAACATATACACATATAATTAAATATGAAGTATATGCAAAGTAAATATAAAGAGATTTGGGGGGTAGAGGAAGAGGAAGACCTAGTAGGTGTGGGGAATAAGAAAGTTCTCGTGAAAGACATGGCATTTGAGCTGGCTTATAGGCTAAGGACTCTAAAGAAGCTAAGGATTTTGAGAGGCAAAGATGAGTAGGGAGCACATTCTAATCATGAGTAAAGATTCAGAGACAGGAGTGTCATGCGGAAGGGAAAGCAGCAGTGTCTGCTTTGCTGTCCTGAAGCATTTGTCAGGAGGAAAAATGTATAATAAATTTGAAAAGGATAAGCCAAAGCAGATTGTAAAGGGCTTCAAATGCTAAGTTCTTAATACTCTCTCCACCTCTAAATTTACTATGAATATATTTTGTATTGATATAGGTTGAGTATAGAATGTAAGCTCCTTGAGGGAGAGATTATTTAATTTTTGGCACATAGTAGGTCCTCAAGAAATGCTTGTTGAATGGAGTATTTGTGTTCTATCTGCCCAACTAGATTCCATTTGGCGAGTATTTGATTGCCATGTGCACCTCCGTGGAAAGTAGCCAAGCCATTCACATGTACATCCACATACATAGACATATACATACATATATGAGCATATGAATAAGTATAGATATAGTTATTTGTACAACTTTTTGCTCAGCATTATGTTATGTTCAAAGTCCAAATGGAATGAACACTTGTTTTTGATATTGTGTTGGAGAAGAGTTTCTACATCAGGGATATCCTTGATTGTAAACATCCTTGATTAGGGCCTTGGCAAGAGTGTGATCATGGCTGACTTGAGGGCTTGGGGATTAAAACTATAGACAAGGCTGCATTCATGAGCCCTTAACTGGTGATCATTTTATAATACCCCATTCTATGAGAATTTTGGGTCAAGACACCAAGGCCCTTGAGAGTCAATGATGGAATCTTGTCTAGGTTTAGGGAGTTTCAATAGGCTTAAAGGCTAGTGTATTGCTTTTTTCTCCTATGGAGAGATAATTTTAAAAAATTATAATAAAAAAATAATAATGGTTGGCATTTATATTATGCTTTAAGGTTTGTGAAGTGGTTTATATTCTTTATCTTATCCTTACAACTCTGGGAGTAGGCACTGTTAGTTTTCCCCATTTTGCAGGTGAGACTCCCAGTCTAGAGGATAACATAGGTGTCTGAATTTAATATCTTATGGTCTGGACTTGGTGAAAGGCCATGTGCTTCAGCAAAGCTGCTCCGGGAGTATTGGGCCACTATGACCCACTAGACACATCTGGTACCTGGGCAAATGCACAAAGCAAACAAAGCGTGGTTGGTTCAACCAGAACAAGTCATGAGTCAACTATGTTGAGGATTAATGCAGAGCGAAGTGAGTTTTCTTTTTTTTCTTTAAGCAGGACTATGTTTTTTTTTTCCTGAAATAAACTATAACCTTGGCTATCCCATAGCTTTTGGGGAAAGTGGCCAGGAGGTATTTCTTTCTTGGGGTAGCTGTATTATTGCTCAGGATTCTATAAATGTTTCCTTACTGCCTTAGCAGACCTAGAAGTCTACTATAATATCGTAGCATCTTGAAAATAGGCTGCTTCCCCTGGGGTACTTCTGGCTGGAGGTCAGGAAGCTTTGGCTTCTATTCCTGGCTCTGCTGCTTGGACTTGGGGCAAAACATTTTGCTTCTCATATACCTTTTTTATTCTTTCTCCTGCCCCCCCCTTTCTCCCATGCCAAATCCAGAATGTATAACTGTTTTCAAGTTAGTTTACAGGGATTTGATGAATAGCTTATGACTGTCCAATCATTTTCCTTTTTCTCGAGTTCTATAGACAGAAGATTGTTGTAAATCTCACACAATAAAATTTGAAATAGAGCTTTACTGATTCAGACCAACTGGAAATAAGGAAAGGTTGTCTGAGTTACAAAATACATTTTTAAAGGAGATAGTTTTATTACTTTTTTTAAAGCTCATACACTAAATATAGGAATTTTTTTACCTTTAATGAATAATGAGAACTCATAGGACCACTGGATTTAGAGCCAATGACACCCCCAGAGATCATAGCCTGAGCCCCTCATTTCACTGAAGAAAAAAGTGAGGCTTAGAAATAAAGTGGCTTGCCCAAGGTTATGTAGATTACAAATAGTAAAGCCAAATTCAAATCCAAGTTCTTCCATTCCAAATTGTTGGGTATGTTTGTACTTATTCCACACTGCCCCATTTTGTAATTAGCATAACATAAGACTAATATTTAATATGTACATAGTGCTTTTCACTTTTCTATGTGCTTTCACAGTCACTATCTCATTTTATAAATTTCAAAGTCTTTAATGAGTTGATTTTCATTGGAAGGTTAAACATACCCTTTGCTTAGCACAACCTGTTCAGGGAAAATTTAAACTTAAGCTTGGCTAGGTTTGAACTATTACAGATTTCTGAATGGAGTCTGAAATAATAAGAGTTCTAGTATAGACATCATTATATTGTATTATTGGTATATTAGTGTTATCCTTGAGCTAAAACAAAAATCTTTGAGTCAAGCAGAGATAGTTCTACTACTTTCTAACTGTGTGACTTTGAATAAATCACTTTACCTTAATTGGCCCAATCCAATTATCCATAAAATAAAGGGATTGGATTGAATGATTTAGATGATGTCTAAGGTCCTTTCTGCCTCTAAAGCCTGTGATCTAGGGGTATAAGAGGAAAGAATCATACTTTCTCTCTCAAGAGTGAGTTAGGTTTGCCTTGGCATCCTACGTCGTACCTGCAGAATTTGCCATGGTTTTATTTACCTTTCCTTGAGCCAGTAGGAAGTCAGTAGGATTTTTCTCCTCTGCCCTAAACAGCCTCGCATTTGTGGGAAATATCCAATGAGCCAGGGGCCTCAGAGAGGAGCAATCTATCCTTGTCTAGGAAACATAACAGGGGTTTTGAGTGGTAGACAAATCAGGTTCTACACTGCGTCCACATGAAACAAAGTGTGTGCTTCTTTTGTTGGGAGGGCAACTTTAAAGCAGCGTGTATGTGTGTGTGTGTGTGTGTGTGTGTGTGTGTGTGTGTGTGTGTGTTTGTGTGTGTGTGTGACTGGAATCAGGTAGCAGTATGACCACATTTCAGGATTTTCAGGATGGCAGTGGCTCACAGAATATATAATAAAGAAATAGCCAATAGAAATACATATAGAATCAGCACAGCATGAAGATTGTGTAATAATAATATGGAATTTCTTTTTCTGTTTGGTTTCATCTACATTTGATCAAATTTCATTCCCACAGTTTAACGCTATGGAGTTAGGGGAGGGAAGAGTTTTCCAGAAGTATTCAGATTCCTTTGTTTTTAAAACGTTGCCCAGTTATCTCCATCCTCACTAGAAATTGCTATAGGATGAGTGTTGGATAATGCATTTAAACTATAGGGCTAAGCACTCAACAGGGGCCGGACCTGTGATTTCTATTTCATTGCTATGGGAACCTAGCAAGTGAGGAAGCTCTTTCTACCCATAGAGCCCTTTCGCAACTTGTTCTTAGAGGGTTACTTAGATCAATGGTGTCAAACCCAAAAGGAAATGGGAAGCTAGGGCGGCTAGGTGGCAGAGTGGATAGAGTCAGAAAGATTCGTCTTCCTGAGTTCAAATCTGGCCTCAGACACTTACTAGCAGTGTGACCCTGGGAAAGTCACTAACCCTGTTTGTCTTGCTTTCCTTATCTGTAAAATGAACTGGAGAAGGAAAATGGCAAACCACTCCAATATCTTTGTCAAGAAAAACCCAAATGGGGTCACAAAGAGTTGGGTGTGACTGAAATGACTGAACAACAACAAAAATGGTGCATAAGGATCCCTGCGGGCTGCAATTTGTTCTTGTTCAGCCATTCCCATCATGTCTGACTCTTCATGACCCCATTTGGGGTTTTCTTGGCATGGATCCTGCAGGGGTTTGCCGTTTCCTTCTCCAGCTCGTTTTACAGATGAGGAAACCAAGACAAACAAGGTTAAGTGACTTGCCCAGGGTCACACAGCTAGGAAGTATCTGAGGCCTTATTTGAACTCAGTTCTTCTTGACTCCAGATCTGGAGCTCTATCCACCACACCATATAGTCTCCCTACATTTTGACTTAGAAAACCACATATTAACATTGCCTATGTTTTATCATAATCTTATTTATTTTGTCAAATATTTTCCAATTACTTTTTTAATCTTATTCACGCTGCACTCAGGAGTGTTTTGGGCTGCATGTTTGACCCCTTTGACCTAGAATACCAGGAGATTGAGTGATTTGCCCAGTATCATGACTAATCATATGCCAGAAGCAAAATTTAAGCCCATCTCTGCCTGGTTTTGAGGCAGCTTTGCAAATACCATATCTTACCCAAATAACATTTTTACAGATTTGAACATTTTCACGCATTAAGATGTTAAGCAATTGTAAGAGGGTGGTGGTAGTATAAAAATCGAGGTGAATCAATGCAAAACATCCCTCTCAGGTTGTTATTGATAATCCAGTTCGACTCTTTCATTTTACAGGTGAAGAAACTGAGGCTGAGAGGAGTGATTTAAAAAGATTTTACACTAACTTCTTGGGGCAGTTAATTTTTCTATTTAAACAGATCTGAAACATGTCCAAAATAAGAATCTGTCTCCTGTGGCCACCATAGCCACAGAAAAGGGTTTAGTCAGTTTATGTAGGGAACCTGTCAACAAGAAGCCATCACTGAGACAGTTGACTTTCTTCCTCCTGTTATTCCTATTTCTGGTCATTGAGAGGGATATGACAGTGATAGTCTTGTGAGGGAGGCTGATAACGTGTGCACTTTGGAGTTGAGGCAGTGTTTTATAGCGGTAAGAACAATAGATTTGGAATGATTTGGAATCATTTGTTTAGTCCCAGCTCTGGCTCTTACTTACCTTGTGTAAGTAACTTAACCGCCTTCAGGCTTGATTTCTCAATTTGTAAAATGGGAATACTTGTGCAGAAAACATTTTGAAGTTTTGGTCCAGTCACATCCAGCTCTCTGTGACCCCATTTGGGATTTCTTGGCAAAGATACTGAAATATCTTTGCCATTTCCTTCTCCAGCTCATTTTGCAGATGAGGAAACTGAGGCAAACAGGGTTAAGTGACTTGCCCAGAGTCACGCAGCTAATAAGTATCTGAGGCTGGATTTGGACTCAGGAAGATGAGTCTTCCTGATTCCAAGACCTGTGCTTTATGTACTATGCCACCTAGCTGCCCATTTCAGGGTTTACAGAGTGCTATATAAATGTGTGGTGCTGTCCTCATAGTGATTAAATAGGAATAGATGTTTAAGATTTGCTTGGTGATGAGGATTTGTTAGAGTTTATTATAACTCTTCAATTCCTCCAGAACTTGACCAAAATTCCTCTCTCAGAAGTCATCAATAACCTTCTACTCACCAAATCCCAGTGGGTTTTCCTGCCAAGCCTTCACTTCCTTGATCTCTGTCATCATTTGACAGTGATCATACTCTCCCTTGCCTTCAGATACATTTTTCTGCCTCTGTAACCATTCCATCCCTATTTTCTTCAATGACTTCATGTTCTTTTCTTAATCTGTCTTTCTTTTTTATTAATTATACCCCCAGTATTTAGCACAATGCCTGGCACATACTAGGCATTTAATAAATTTTTGGATTGTATTATTCTCTCCCCACCTCCCAGGTGTCCCCAAAAGATCATTCTTGGTCTTCTTGTCTCTTTTGTGGTAATCTGATTTGCTCCAGCAGGTTCACTACCTACCACCTATCATTATAGCCTATCAGAGCTAGAAGGGACCACAGTTTCCTTCAGTATAGCCCCTTCATTTTACAGATGCAAATCTGTATCTTCAACCCTACTGTGTTTTTTGAGCTCCAGGTTCCACCCCCAACTACCTGCAGGGCACCACCAGCTGTGTGTTCCTCTAGCTTTTTCAACTCAACATGTCCCAAACAGATTATTTTCCCTGTAAGTCTATCGAATGAACGAATGAATGAAAAAGTGTTTATTAAGCACTTACTATGTGCAAAGCACTGTGCTAAGAGCTGGAGATACTGATGGAGAAAGAAGAATCCCTGTTCTTGAGGAGTTTGCACGCTAATTGGGAAAGGCAACACATATAGGAGAATGCAGCTTCAGAGCATACGAGAAAACCCAGGAATTGGTTAAGATGCACTGAAATGGAGCACCACCTTCGGAAGAGGTAGGGTGGGCCTTATACAGGTGGAAATGGAGAGGTAATTAGGAATTTTTCTAGCAAAATTGAAACCCAGATAGAGTTGAACACTGTCCAGCCAAGATGGGGAGAGGAGAAAGAGGACTTGAAAAGTAGGTTAAGATTGGGTTCTGGGACAGAGAAAGAGTGGTCCCAGTTGGTGCCAACTCTAAAGCTTGGTGCCAAACAAATCCCACCTTTTCTCTCCTCTACCATAGGCCACCCCAGACCCCATCTGGGGACACGTGGAGGGCTCTAGCGATAGATTGTGCCAAGCGGGACCACCTTCTGTTCCTCTTTCTGACTTTACTATACGTCTGTGATACTACCATTCCATCTTTTAACTTCTGCTTTAAATTTTGGTGTTACTTGACTCTCTTACTTCTCAAATCTAAGCAGTTATCAGATTCTGTTGGTTTTTACTTCTGTAAAATCCTTTCTTTTCTATTCTGACTGCATGATTCTAAGATGGTCACACAATTATAGATTTAGACCTGGAAGAAGTCTCAGAGCTCATTTAGATCCAACATCCTCATTTGCAGATGAAGAAATATGGTCCAGATTGGTTCAGTAACTTGCCCAAGATCACACAGGCAGTAAGTAGTAAAACTAAAATTTGAACCCAGGTTCTCTGAATCCAAACCTAGTAATGTCTACACAATATCACCTTATTTCTTACCAAGCCATTTAGACTATTTCAACAGCCTCCTTACAGAATTATCTGCCTTTACTCTTTGGCCCTTCTGGTGCAGCTGTAGTATTAAGGCTGAGCTGCTTTTCTTTAGGCTTAAATAAATCTGGTTGTGTCACTCATCTGGTCATTTTTGGAAGCCTAAACATTCAGCTACATGGGGAGTCACCATGTCTTCAACCCTACTTCACTGAGCCATATTTTAAAAAACAAAACAATATTGTACACCCATACTCAGAGCCTGGGGCAAAGTTGTCCTCACTGTTACTCACTGATGATAGTAGGGGTGGGTACCACACCCCTAGCCCTTCTCAGAAATTGGATTTATAGGACTCCCATGTACCATGGAAACCTATCGGCTCTGGAGTTTACGATGATTTGGTCCTGAGTTCCTGCAGCAGCGTTAGAACATTCTAGCACCACTGCCCATTTACCATCCTGAATTGGATATCCTGTAGACATCTCAAACTCAACATTGCTAAAACTGAACATGTTGTTCACCAGCCCCACCCCACCCCACCCCCAACCCTTTCCTTTTCTTCATAACTTCCCTCCTCTGGTTGAGTTGCATCACAATCCTCCCAGTTATCCAGGCTTAAAAACTAGGTGTCATCCTTAACTCCTCCATCTAACCTCCTCCCTCCCCCCATACATACTATATCCAATCAGTAGCAGAGTCTCATTGATTCTATCTTTGTAATGCCCTAATTTTCTCTCCTGACACTGCCACCACCCTGGTGCAGACCCTCATCACCATGTATCTGGGCTACTGCAACAGTCCAGTGTTTGGTCTCCCCACTTCTGGTCTCTATCTCCTCCAGTCCATCCTCCACCCAGCCATCAAACTGATGTAAAGCACAAATCTGACCATTTCACAGCACCCCCATTCATTGAACTCCAATGGTTCCCTCTTACCTCTAGAATCAAAAACAAACTCCTCTGTTTGACTTTAAAGTTCTCTCTAACTTGTCCCTTTCCTACCTTTCCAGCCTCCTTCTTCCACCTTACTCCCCCCTCAAGGTACTCCATTCCAGTGACATTGGCCTCTTTGCTGTTCTCCAAAGATGCGGCCTCGTTCTGATGTTGACAAACTTCATTTGAGACATATGTATTACACTGGGGAGAAGGATGAGAGGAGGAACTTGTGATGGATGAACTTTCTCTGAATGTCTTGCCAGAATCTCAGATTCAGCATATCCACAAAATCAACTCATCATCTTTGCTTTTAAATCTACCTTTCCTTCAAACTTCCTTATTTCTGCTGAAGTGCACCACCATCCTTGTCACCCAGGTTGATAACCATGCCGCCATCTTTATCTCTTCTTTCTCCCTCCCTACTCCTCCCCACCCCTAATGCACATCAATTCAGTTGATTTTATATCTGTCCCCAATCTCCACTCTACTACCTTAGATAATAATGTTAGATTTAGATAGTGCCTACGTGCCAGTCACTATGCTAAGTGCTTTATAAATATTATCTCATTAACCTTCACACCAACCCTAGGAGGTAGGTACTATTATTATCCCCTTTTTATAGTTGAGGAAACTGAGGTAAACAGAAGTTAAATGACTTGCCCAAGATCACGCATCTAGTAAGCGCCCAAGGTGGTACTTGAACTTAGATCTTCCTGACTCTATGTGTTTCATCTCACCACACCACCTCTCTGTTAGTTAAAGATCTCATCATCTCTCCTCTAGACCAGTGGTTCTCAAAGTTTGGTCTGGGGAACCCTGGGAATCCACAAGATCCTTTCAGAGGGTCCATAAAGTCTAAGCTATTTTCAAGATGTTTTGAGTTCTAATATGGTAAATATTGATAGACATAACCAACATAAATAAAAGCTCTTGGCTGGGGATAGGGTTGTCCTTAAAAAACTTTTAAAGTAAAAAGGGGTCCTGAGAGCAAAGAGTTTTGAGGGCCCCTTCCCTAAACTAATAAATCAGCCTCCCTGACTGGGCTTTCCCTTCCTATGTATCCTGTCTCCAATCCATCTCCCACACAACTACCATATGGACACTCTGAAAGCACATGTCAGACAATGTCACAAAGGTGGAGGGCTGTGCACGTAGTAGGCAGCGAGTTAAACTACTTGTTGGATTGAAAAGATTTTGTGTTTTACTTATTAGGCAATAGAAGGCCACTAAAGAATTTTGAACAGATGTGTAACAACTGTATCTATGCCTTAGGAAAATCAGTCTAGCATCTATTTGAAGGAACGAATTGAGGGAGAAAAATAGAGATGGGGGATGGGTTAATAAGGAGGGCTTAAAAATCACTGTGCAAATATTAAGTAAAGACAGTTTTCAGTTTGGGAATACTGGAGGTATATGTATGTATTACATATACATATATACACACACATATACACACATATATGCTTATGTGTGTGTATATATACTTATATATGCGATATATTTTTATCTTTTATATTATATACACACACATATATGCTTTTGTGTGTGTATATATATTTATGTATATGATATATTTTTATCTTTTACATTATATATACATATACACATATACAGCTCATGACTTATTCTGTTTTGTTTCCCTGCCTTCATTAGGATTGAAGACATTAAAACATTCTTGTCGTCTCGGAGCGTATAGGATCTCAGGGTTACTCTTAGTAATATTTCAATTACACTATGAGTTAGGCTGTCATGAGCCGGCCTAGGGGCCTGACCATTTGAAAATAATGGTCTTATGCATGATCTCAATACAGGAAAATCTATTCCTATATAGCTCCAAGCAGGAATTTTTGGAACATGATTCATTGGAACTTTCTTTTCCTAAGACATTTGTGACATTCCTAGTGGATAGAGTATTGGATTTAGGAAGATCTGAGTTTCAATGCTACCTTATATACTTATTAGCTGTGTGACCCTGGGAAAGTAAGTCACATAACAATAATAATGATAATAATAACTAGCGGTGACTCTATTAGCATCTAATATAGCTGTATGCGGGGCACTGTGTTAAGTGCTTTACAAATATCTCATTTGATCCTCACAACAACACTGCAAAGTGCTACGATTATCCCTGTTTTCCAGTTGAGGAAACTGAGGAGAACAGATTAAGCGACTTGCCTAAAGCCACACAGCCTGTAAGTCTCTGAGGTTGGATTTGCCTTTGGCTCTTCTTGACTCCAAGTCCAGAGCTCTACCCACTGCACCACCTCCCTGCCTTGGCCAAGTTTGGCCAAGTTACTTACACATGTTTGGACACCAGAATCCTCATTGGTAAAATTGGTCAGCTATAGCATGACTCTCTCCTAAAATAACTGACAAGTGGTTCTATAACCTCTGCTTGAAATCTTCCAGCA